>NC_081406.1:583892580-588892580 GCF_030272615.1 Cryptomeria japonica
TCTATTTTCTGTAACTGTTATAATGATCTGAAAAATTTTTGCATTACCCTCCTCTCAAGGTTAGTGTAGGAAGTTGTTTCCGCTACTTAACTTCCTTACAAGTGGTATAAGAGCCTGATCACCTTTGGTTTCAATTGTGGGCAGTTGGGTTTTTTGAACTAATCCAGATTTGAGTGGGAGCTTGTGCAGAAGACACTTTTTGATCTTGTTGTAGGAATATTCAGATGGCGAGTTCGTCAGGGAGAATAGAGGTGGAGAAATTTAATGGAAGTAATTTTGAGATGTGGAAGCTGAAGATGGAAGATCTGCTAATAGATCGAGATCTTTGGGATGCTGTTGATGCGAATGTCCAAAGACCCTCAGATCCTACTGCAGCAGCTCAGTATGATGTTATGGACCGAAAAGCCAAGGGTCTAATCAGACTGTGCCTGGCAGACTCTGTTCCAATCAATGTCCATGAAGAAAACTCTGCAAAGAAGCTATGGACTAAGCTTGGTGAGATGTATCAAGTGAAATCTTTATTAAATCAAATTTTCTTAAGAAAGAAATTGTATTCCTTGAAGATGGAAGAGGATGGACGAATTGCAGACCACCTAGAAGCATTCAATATGATTGTGGCTCAATTAGTATCCGTCGGTGTTAAGATGGACGAGGAGGAGAAATGTCAGATCTTGCTTTGTTCTTTGCCTGATTCGTGGGATTCTCTTGTTATGGCTATCGGTAGTACTTCTGTTGTTTTGAAATCTAAAGACGTGGTGGGTGCCCTACTCGGTGAAGAGATGCGAAGGAAGGTATCCATCAATTCAAAGGAAGCCCTAACCGTTCGTGGAAGACCTAAGGAGAAAGGCAAGAAGAATGAGAAGCGCGGCAAGTCCAAATCCAAAGGGAGATCGAAATCTCCTGGAAAGTCCAAAGTCATTTGCTGGAATTGCGGTAAATCGGGTCACATCCGTAAGGACTGCAAAGAAGAAAAGAAGAAGAAAAAGAAAAAGTTCGATTCTGATTCTGAGTCCGACAAGGAAGATGGCGATGCATTTATTGCGGCTTTGGCGACTCATACAGGTAATGATGCCTGGCTAATTGACTCAGGTGCATCTTTTCATATGACTTCCAATAGAGATTGGTTTTCTGAATATGAAGGGTTTAATGGAGGTAAGGTGTACTTGGGTGATGATTCACCTCTAGACATTGTTGGTCGAGGTAAAGTTAGAATTAGGTTTTCTGATGGTAGAATAAAAAGGATTAATGGTGTGCTGCATATCCCTGGATTAAAACGAAACTTGTTATCTGTGAGCAAACTGATAGATGCAGGTGTGCAGGTAGTCTTTTCTAAAGCAGGATGTAAGATGATTAAGGGTGCTATGGTAGTTGCTAGAGGTGTCAGGTTTGGCACTTTGTATAAGCTTGAAGCATACACTGTTGAGTGTAATAGCACTTCTGTAAAAAGTAAATCTGCGGATACTTCACTGGAAGATTTGAAGGTTTCACCTTCAGCAGATGGAAATGGTTTTTGGGTACCTAAGGGTGCTCTTTCGTCTGAAGCAAAGTTACCTGCAGAGAAGACTATGTTATGGCACCAGAGACTTGGCCACATTGGAGAAAAGGGTCTAAGGACCTTGAAAAATAAAAACCTTGTTGAAGGTTTGAATGACTGTAACCTTGACTTTGATTTCTGTGAGCATTGCATTTATGGAAAACAAAACCACGTTCAGTTTTACTCGAGTTCTCATAAAACTTGTGGTGTTTTGGATCTTATCCATTCTGATGTGTTTGGTCCAGTAGATGTCTCTTCGATTGGAAAATCCACATATTATGTTTCATTTATTGATGATTTTAGTAGAAGGACATGGGTATATTTTCTAAAGAGTAAATCTGAAGTTTTTAGTCGTTTTAAAGAATTTAAAGCAATGGTTGAGTTGCAGACTGGAAAGAAAATAAAATGTTTGAGAACTGATAATGGCGGTGAGTTTTGTTCGAATGATTTTGATAGATTTTGTAAAGACTGTGGAATTAACAGGCAGAAGACAACTCCGTATTCTCCACAGCAGAATGGAGTTGCAGAAAGAATGAATAGGACACTGATGGAAAAGGCTAGGAGTATGTTGAGTGGTGCTGGTCTTGAACAAAAGTTTTGGGCTGAAGCTCTTGCCACTGCTCGCTACCTGATTAACAGGTCTCCTACATCAGCTCTTGTTGATAAAATGCCTATGGAAGCATGGTCAGGTCACAAGCCTTCATTGAGACATCTTAGAGTTTTTGGTTGCGAGGCATATGCACATGTGCCAAAGGAGAAGCGAACAAAGTTGGAGAACAAGGCTGTGAAATGTATCTTCATCGGGTATAGTTATGGTGTG
Source organism: Cryptomeria japonica (assembly GCF_030272615.1). Taxonomy (NCBI): domain Eukaryota; kingdom Viridiplantae; phylum Streptophyta; class Pinopsida; order Cupressales; family Cupressaceae; genus Cryptomeria; species Cryptomeria japonica. The sequence continues at coordinate 583,894,935 of NC_081406.1, forward strand.
AAAGGATACAAGCTTTGGGACCTTGTTGCACAAAAGGTAATTCACAGTAGAAGTGTTATTTTTAGAGAAATTAAGTCTCCTTCTGTTACATTGCAGCCAAAACAGACTAAAAAAGAAGATGTGATTCAACTTCCTTCTACACCTGAAAGAGTTGAATCGAGACCCCTAGATAGGCAAGAATTTGAGGAGAGCTCGTCTAGCTCTGAATCTTCAGAAAAGAAGGAAGAACCTCCAACTCAGCTTGTTCGAAGGTCTACAAGACATAGACAACCACCTGAAAGGTATTCACCTGATGATTGGAGATGTATTTTTTCTCTGAATACTAGTGTGGATGAACCGAAATCTGTAGAAGAGGCATTAGGTATGAATGATGCAGAATCCTGGAAGATTGCTATGGAGGAAGAAATGGCAGCTTTGAAAAAGAATGATACATGGGATCTTGTACCATTGCCTGAAGGACGAAAACCTGTTGGTTGTAAATGGGTGTTCAAGAAAAAGATTGGTTCAGATGGAAGCATTGAGAAGTATAAAGCAAGGTTGGTTGCAAAAGGCTACTCTCAGGTTGAGGGTGTTGATTACGGTGAGATATTTTCTCCTGTTGCAAAAATGACGTCTATTAATTTTTGCTTTCTATTGCTACTGCTTATGATTTAGAGGTTGAACAAATGGATGTGAAAACTGCTTTCCTTCATGGTGATTTGGAGGAAGATATTTATATGACACAGCCGGAGCACTATGTGGTGAAAGGCAAAAGTAATTTGGTCTGTAAATTGAAGAAATCTTTGTATGGCCTCAAACAAAGTCCTAGGATGTGGTACCAGAAATTTGATACATATGTGTTGAGTTTGGGATTTGAACGTTCTAAATCAGATCACTATGTTTATTATAAATCTTATGGTGATCATTTCTTATTCATTGCATTGTATGTTGATGATATGTTATTCATTGGCAAAGGGAAAGGTATGATTTCAGAACTGAAGTCTCAGCTCGCTGCTAAATTTGAAATGAAAGATCTTGGTGCAGCAAAGCACATTCTTGGGATGGAAATTAGAAGAGATAGGGTGAACAGAAAGCTATGGCTAGGCCAGAGTAAGTATGTGAATTCAGTGTTACAGAGGTTCAACATGCAGAATTGTAGACCATTGAGTGTTCCTTTTACAGTTGGAATGAAACTATCTATTTCAGATTGTCCTACATCCCCATTGGAGATGGAAGACATGAGCAGAGTGCCTTACCAGAGTGCGGTTGGAAGCTTGATGTATGCTATGGTCTGTACTAGACCAGATATTGCCCAAGCAGTGGGAGTACTTTCTAGATATATGTCTAATCCTGGTAGAGTTCATTGGGATGCAGTCAAAAGAGTCTTCAGATATTTGAAGGGTACTTCAGAGTATTCTTTGTGTTATCATGGTAATTCAGTTGGAGACATGACTTCCCTTGATATCCATGGTTATGTGGATTCAGATTGGGCAGGTGATATTGATAGCAGAAGATCCACCAGTGCTTATGTGTTTACTTTGTTTGGTGGTGCAATTAGTTGGATGAGTAAGCGACAGGCTGTGGTTGCTTTATCCACTACTGAAGCAGAGTATATGGCAGCTACTCATGCTTGTAAAGAGGCCATTTGGCTTAAGAGACTGTGTTCGGATATTGGAATAAAACAAGGTACAGTGACAGTTTACTGTGACAGTCAGAGTGCAATTAGCCTAGCTAAGAACCCGACATTTCATGCCCGGACCAAACATATTGATGTTCAGTATCATTTTGTTAGAGATATGGTCGAAGATGGTAGGGTGAAGCTGGTTAAGGTGGAAACTTTGATGAATGTTGCAGATGCTTTAACTAAGGCTGTAAGCACAGAGAAGTTCAGATGGTGTTCAGAGTCTATGGGCCTTATGGCCCCTAGCAATTGATTCATTGTGTTGACATTCCCTTCTGCTCATGCAAGGTGTTCGACAAGTGGGAGATTTGTTGGGAAAAATGGTGTCTCAACCTTGCATTTCTGTGAGGTTACTATTTATAGTAAGTTTTCATTTGAGCACGAAATAGTGCGAAACTCTCCCTGAAGCTTCTGGTTGGCTAGATAAGCATTCCGGTAAAGTTTCGGCGCAAGGTCACAGCTAGTTTTGAAGATATTAAAGTTTTCGTCTTGGAGGGGTGCAATAAAATATTTAAACTTAATTTTGGGGACTTTGGAGGCTCCGAAACGCCCTGAAAAGTGGCCTTAACCGGCGAGGCCGGTTACGAGGTGATAGAGCACTTCGCGAGCTTTCCGGTGCTTCAAACGGTTCGTCAATCGGACACCCGGTTCTCAAGTTATGGCCTCCGGAAGTTTGTACTCCTGAAATAGGAAAAATAATTTGTATCGAATACATAAATGAGCTGTAAAAAGGAGCGACACGTGTTGATGTGTGCTTTAACATGTCATAGGGCATCTAGAAGGGAGATAAGGTCGGCTACACCTTATTGGGTGGTTTTAGCCCATGGTTTTATAATACCGTTTGACGGTTTCTTGTATTGTATCTCCTATTTATGATGTGTGTGAGATAGAGGTTGTGTGTAAGAGTCCTATGGCTATTGAGTTGCCTCTGACTCTCTGATTAGTGGTACTCCTGCGAAGAGCTTGCTCTGCAAGTATTTTGTAATTTGTTTTTGATTGCTGAATAAAATATTGAGCTGCTTTTGGAGGGTGGGGTTTTTCTCCCGAAAGGGTTTTCCCCACGTAAATCACTGTGTTGTGGTATGAATGCTATTATATCTATTTCTATTTTCTGTAACTGTTGTAATGATCTGAAAAAGTTTTGCATTACCCTCCTCTCAAGGTTAGTGTAGGAAGTTGTTTCCGCTACTTAACTTCCTTACAAGTGGTATAAGAGCCTGATCACCTTTGGTTTCAATTGTGGGCAGTTGGGTTTTTTGAACTAATCCAGATTTGAGTGGGAGCTTGTGCAGAAGACACTTTTTGATCTTGTTGTAGGAATATTCAGATGGCGAGTTCGTCAGGGAGAATAGAGGTGGAGAAATTTAATGGAAGTAATTTTGAGATGTGGAAGCTGAAGATGGAAGATCTGCTAATAGATCGAGATCTCTGGGATGCTGTTGATGCGAATGTCCAAAGACCCTCAGATCCTACTGCAGCAGCTCAGTATGATGTTATGGACCGAAAAGCCAAGGGTCTAATCAGACTGTGCCTGGCAGACTCTGTTCCAATCAATGTCCATGAAGAAAACTCTGCAAAGAAGCTATGGACTAAGCTTGGTGAGATGTATCAAGTGAAATCTTTATTAAATCAAATTTTCTTAAGAAAGAAATTGTATTCCTTGAAGATGGAAGAGGGTGGACGAATTGCAGACCACCTAGAAGCATTCAATATGATTGTGGCTCAATTAGTATCCGTCGGTGTTAAGATGGACGAGGAGGAGAAATGTCAGATCTTGCTTTGTTCTTTGCCTGATTCGTGGGATTCTCTTGTTATGGCTATCGGTAGTACTTCTGTTGTTTTGAAATCTGAAGACGTGGTGGGTGCCCTACTCGGTGAAGAGATGCGAAGGAAGGTATCCATCAGTTCAAAGGAAGCCCTAACCGTTCGTGGAAGACCTAAGGAAAAAGGCAAGAAGAATGAGAAGCGCGGCAAGTCCAAATCCAAAGGGAGATCGAAATCTCCTGGAAAGTCCAAAGTCATTTGCTGGAATTGCGGTAAATCGGGTCACATCCGTAAGGACTGCAAAGAAGAAAAGAAGAAGAAAAAGAAAAGGTTCGATTCTGATTCTGAGTCCGACAAGGAAGATGGCGATGCATTTATTGCGGCTTTGGTGACTCATACAGGTAATGATGCCTGGCTAATTGACTCAGGTGCATCTTTTCATATGACTTCCAATAGAGATTGGTTTTCTGAATATGAAGGGTTTAATGGAGGTAAGGTGTACTTGGGTGATGATTCACCTCTAGACATTGTTGGTCGAGGTAAAGTTAGAATTAGGTTTTCTGATGGTAGAATAAAAAGGATTAATGGTGTGCTGCATATCCCTGGATTAAAACGAAACTTGTTATCTGTGAGCAAACTGATAGATGCAGGTGTGCAGGTAGTCTTTTCTAAAGCAGGATGTAAGATGATTAAGGGTGCTATGGTAGTTGCTAGAGGTGTCAGGTTTGGCACTTTGTATAAGCTTGAAGCATACACTGTTGAGTGTAATAGCACTTCTGTAAAAAGTAAATCTGCGGATACTTCACTGGAAGATTTGAAGGTTTCACCTTCAGCAGATGGAAATGGTTTTTGGGTACCTAAGGGTGCTCTTTCGTCTGAAGCAAAGTTACCTGCAGAGAAGACTATGTTATGGCACCAGAGACTTGGCCACATTGGAGAAAAGGGTCTAAGGACCTTGAAAAATAAAAACCTTGTTGAAGGTTTGAATGACTGTAACCTTGACTTTGATTTCTGTGAGCATTGCATTTATGGAAAACAAAACCACGTTCAGTTTTACTCGAGTTCTCATAAAACTTGTGGTGTTTTGGATCTTATCCATTCTGATGTGTTTGGTCCAGTAGATGTCTCTTCGATTGGAAAATCCACATATTATGTTTCATTTATTGATGATTTTAGTAGAAGGACATGGGTATATTTTCTAAAGAGTAAATCTGAAGTTTTTAGTCGTTTTAAAGAATTTAAAGCAATGGTTGAGTTGCAGACTGGAAAGAAAATAAAATGTTTGAGAACTGATAATGGCGGTGAGTTTTGCTCGAATGATTTTGATAGATTTTGTAAAGACTGTGGAATTAATAGGCAGAAGACAACTCCGTATTCTCCACAGCAGAATGGAGTTGCAGAAAGAATGAATAGGACACTGATGGAAAAGGCTAGGAGTATGTTGAGTGGTGCTGGTCTTGAACAAAAGTTTTGGGCTGAAGCTGTTGCCACTGCTTGCTACCTGATTAACAGGTCTCCTACATCAGCTCTTGTTGATAAAATGCCTATGGAAGCATGGTCGGGTCACAAGCCTTCATTGAGACATCTTAGAGTTTTTGGTTGCGAGGCATATGCACATGTGCCAAAGGAGAAGCGAACAAAGTTGGAGAACAAGGTTGTGAAATGTATCTTCATCGGGTATAGTTATGGTGTGAAAGGATACAAGCTTTGGGACCCTGTTGCACAAAAAGTAATTCACAGTAGAAGTGTTATTTTTAGAGAAATTAAGTCTCCTTCTGTTACATTGCAGCCAAAACAGACTAAAAAAGAAGATGTGATTCAACTTCCTTCTACACCTGAAAGAGTTGAATCGAGACCCCTAGATAGGCAAGAATTTGAGGAGAGCTCGTCTAGCTCTAAATCTTCAGAAGAGGAGGAAGAACCTCCAACTCAGCTTGTTCGAAGGTCTACAAGACATAGACAACCACCTGAAAGGTATTCACCTGATGATTGGAGATGTGTTTTTGCTCTGAATACTAGTGTGGATGAACCGAAATCTGTAGAAGAGGCATTAGGTATGAATGATGCAGAATCCTGGAAGATTGCTATGGAGGAAGAAATGGCAGCTTTGAAAAAGAATGATACATGGGATCTTGTACCATTGCCTGAAGGACGAAAACCTGTTGGTTGTAAATGGGTGTTCAAGAAAAAGATTGGTTCAGATGGAAGCATTGAGAAGTATAAAGCAAGGTTGGTTGCAAAAGGCTACTCTCAGGTTGAGGGTGTTGATTACGGTGAGATATTTTCTCCTGTTGCAAAAATGACGTCTATTAGATTTTTGCTTTCTATTGCTACTGCTTATGATTTAGAGGTTGAACAAATGGATGTGAAAACTGCTTTCCTTCATGGTGATTTGGAGGAAGATATTTATATGACACAGCCGGAGCACTATGTGGTGAAAGGCAAAAGTAATTTGGTCTGTAAATTGAAGAAATCTTTGTATGGCCTCAAACAAAGTCCTAGGATGTGGTACCAGAAATTTGATACATATGTGTTGAGTTTGGGATTTGAACGTTCTAAATCAGATCACTGTGTTTATTATAAATCTTATGGTGATCATTTCTTATTCATTGCATTGTATGTTGATGATATGTTATTCATTGGCAAAGGGAAAGGTATGATTTCAGAACTGAAGTCTCAGCTCGCTGCTAAATTTGAAATGAAAGATCTTGGTGCAGCAAAGCACATTCTTGGGATGGAAATTAGAAGAGATAGGGTGAACAGAAAGCTATGGCTAGGCCAGAGTAAGTATGTGAATTCAGTGTTACAGAGGTTCAACATGCAGAATTGTAGACCATTGAGTGTTCCTTTTACAGTTGGAATGAAACTATCTATTTCAGATTGTCCTACATCCCCATTGGAGATGGAAGACATGAGCAGAGTGCCTTACCAGAGTGCGGTTGGAAGCTTGATGTATGCTATGGTCTGTACTAGACCAGATATTGCCCAAGCAGTGGGAGTACTTTCTAGATATATGTCTAATCCTGGTAGAGTTCATTGGGATGCAGTCAAAAGAGTCTTCAGATATTTGAAGGGTACTTCAGAGTATTCTTTGTGTTATCATGGTAATTCAGTTGGAGACATGACTTCCCTTGATATCCATGGTTATGTGGATTCAGATTGGGCAGGTGATATTGATAGCAGAAGATCCACCAGTGCTTATGTGTTTACTTTGTTTGGTGGTGCAATTAGTTGGATGAGTAAGCGACAGGCTGTGGTTGCTTTATCCACTACTGAAGCAGAGTATATGGCAGCTACTCATGCTTGTAAAGAGGCCATTTGGCTTAAGAGACTGTGTTCGGATATTGGAATAAAACAAGGTACAGTGACAGTTTACTGTGACAGTCAGAGTGCAATTAGCCTAGCTAAGAACCCGACATTTCATGCCCGGACCAAACATATTGATGTTCAGTATCATTTTGTTAGAGATATGGTCGAAGATGGTAGGGTGAAGCTGGTTAAGGTGGAAACTTTGATGAATGTTGCAGATGCTTTAACTAAGGCTGTAAGCACAGAGAAGTTCAGATGGTGTTCAGAGTCTATGGGCCTTATGGCCCCTAGCAATTGATTCATTGTGTTGACATTCCCTTCTGCTCATGCAAGGTGTTCGACAAGTGGGAGATTTGTTGGGAAAAATGGTGTCTCAACCTTGCATTTCTGTGAGGTTACTATTTATAGTAAGTTTTCATTTGAGCACGAAATAGTGCGAAACTCTCCCTGAAGCTTCTGGTTGGCTAGATAAGCATTCCGGTAAAGTTTCGGCGCAAGGTCACAGCTAGTTTTGAAGATATTAAAGTTTTCGTCTTGGAGGGGTGCAATAAAATATTTAAACTTAATTTTGGGGACTTTGGAGGCTCCGAAACGCCCTGAAAAGTGGTCGTAACCGGCGAGGCTGGTTCTGAGGTGATAGAGCACTTCTTGAGCTTTCCGGCGCTTCAAACAGTTCGTCAATCGGACACCCGATTCTCAAGTTATGGCCTCCGGAAGTTTGTACTCCTGAAATAGGAAAAATAATTTGTATCGAATACATAAATGAGCTGTAAAAGGGAGCGACACGTGTTGATGTGTGCTTTAACATGTCATAGGGCATCTAGAAGGGAGATAAGGTCGGCTACACCTTATTGGGTGGTTTTAGCCCATGGTTTTATAATACCGTTTGACGGTTTCTTGTATTGTATCTCCTATTTATGATGTGTGTGAGATAGAGGTTGTGTGTAAGAGTCCTATGGCTATTGAGTTGCCTCTGACTCTCTGATTAGTGGTACTCCTGCGAAGAGCTTGCTCTGCAAGTATTTTGTAATCTGTTTTTGATTGCTGAATAAAATATTGAGCTGCTTTTGGAGGGTGGGGTTTTTCTCCCGAAAGGGTTTTCCCCACGTAAATCACTGTGTTGTGGTATGAATGCTATTATATCTATTTCTATTTTCTGTAACTGTTGTAATGATCTGAAAAAGTTTTGCATTACCCTCCTCTCAAGGTTAGTGTAGGAAGTTGTTTTCGCTACTTAACTTCCTTACAGAAAACACATATTTGGGTATAGAAATTTCCATCCAACAGCAATGCAAATCAAATCCAAAGGTTTGGAACAAAAATGCATTATATTGCACTCAATTTTTTCTAAAGGAAAATAATCTCTCTCTCTCTCTCTCTCTCTCTCTCTCTCTCTCTCTATATATATATATATATATATATATACACACACACACTTCACTCTATCTCCCATCTCCCTCTCTCTCTACATACATCATCTATTGTTCCTAACCTCTATCTATCTCACTTTATAGCTCTCACCCTCTCTCCCTTTGTACTTATCTTTATATCTTATCTCTTTATCTCTCTCTCTCTCCCTCTCCCAATATCCCTAGGTCCCTCTTTCGCTCTTGCTTTCCCTCTCTACCTCTACCTCTCTCCCTCCTTACCTCTCTCTCTATCCTCCCTCCCTCTTTTTTGAATAAAAAGGGTAAAAACTTTATTGAAACTCAGAAAAGACGATTACAAAGAAATCACAGAGCCCTAGGCTAAGACAGAAAAAACACCAACATCACCCAACATCATGTCCAACCATATCCCCCACAAAGGTCCTCTCTAAATCCTGGCGATAATCAAGAGACAGATTCCCCCAACCCTCAACCTTCTAGTAATCACCATGCTTAGAAGCTCACTTAGCCAGACAGTCAGCAACCCTATTCCACTCATGAGGAATATGGGCAAAAGACACCTGCTCATCCTAGAGCTAGTTTGTAAATTTTGTTGAACAACTAAGGCAAGATGCTAGTTCACATCAGTCGCCTTCCTTTCAATCAGCAAATTGACAATAACCTGTGAATCTTATTCACAAATAACATTATGCCACCCTAAAGAATAGGCTTGTTCAAGGGTATAAAGAATATCAAGCCCCTCCATAAAATTGTTAGCCTGTTGCCCTTTATGAATACAAAAGAAGAAAACAACCATACCCGACCAGTCTCTGCCCACCCCACCAATCCCAGCCAACCTAGGATTACCACGTGAGGAGCCATCAATATTGATCTTTAGGAAATCCTCAAGAGGAGGAAACCATCTACCCTCCCTAAGTGTTAGGAATCCCATAGATACTGAGAGGGGGGGGGTGAATCAGTATCTAACCAGTAATTAGAATTTCTTAACTTAAAACATGCATAACATATTATAACAGTGTACCGGTATGCAAGAAATAATGTAATAAACAGAATTAAGAACATCCACATGAAAAGCACATCATAACACAAGGATTTAATGAGGAAACCCGGTGTGGGAAAAACCTCAGTGGGATTTGTAACCCACAATATTCACTCACTGGACAATAAGAGAATATTACTTACAATAGGGGCCTGCACATGCAGGAAGGCCAACTGCCTAGAGCTCACTGCTCAATGGGAAGTCTCACTGACTTACAATGTGGATTAAACAAATCCAATATCTTGTACTGCTTTACAATAGCATCTATAATGCTAGATCCAGTACCGGTTGTTGCTCTGCTTCTTACATAAACCCTTCAACCTATATTTCGCATAATAGGTCTGCCTTATATTTTTCTTTTTTGCTCTCTCTTTCTCTACAAAATGTCTACAATGATCTCTTTTATATATAAGAGTCATTTTACAATTTGCCAAGTCGGCTTACAAAGTTTTTACAATAATAAACAAAATGTAATATAACAAAATCTTGTCGGACTCTGTGTCGGTGCCGGTGTCCTGAGTGTCAGTGTAGAGTGTGATCTACTGATGTCGGTGCACTAACTTGTCGGTGTAATGCCTTGTCGGTGCCATAGGATTGCAAGGTTGCTATCAATGACAAAACCTTCAATCACCTACAATGTCTCATTGGAGTGTGCATATGCCAACAATCTCCCCCTTTTGCATTGATGGCAACACTCATGAGAAATTTCAAAAATGTATCCAAAAATGTGAAGTCCAAAAAATGTTACAAAAAAAATGTGTGTGCTCCCCCTGAGCATATGATTCCTGTGATGTTGAATTTTCTCATCCCACTACTCCCCCTTTGGCATCAATGACAAAGGTTGTCAAGATGTCAGTAGAGTTTGTACTTTCAACCTTGTAACTGGGTAGTTATATTTTGAAATAGATCCGCCAAGATCAAGTTTATACTCTCCATGAACTTTTTACTATCTCTTATTGATGTCTTTGTTCTCTTAACTGTACCGATGAGATGCTGCAAATGCTCTGTCGGTGTTTTCTATCCCTGTATTAGTGCCTCAGATACTTCCTTCCACAGTGATGCTAGATAGTCCAATCTTGGACTCAGTTTTAATCTTAGATGCTTTGCCTTATTCACTATTCTTTCTTTCTCTCTTTCAAATTTAAGTAAATCTTCCTCAAAATTTGTTATCTTCTGTTCAAAAACTGATAGTGTATCAGGTGAGTTGACAAAATTATCTGCAAGTTTATTAATTTCATCTTGTACCTTGCTCATCTTCTTGTCTATATCTACAGTCAAAAGGTTTATCTTACAGGTGTCTTTGTACAGAGTTTTGTACTCTTTCAATAAATTACACAGTTCCGATAGAAGTGTGTCAAAGTCTCTGTTACACTTCTTTATTTGCTCATCAAAGAATTTCTGTTTTTCAATTTCTATTTTATCCTTCAGTGTCTCTTCCTTTATTTTCTCGATGTTTTCTGTGATATATTTACACAAGGTATCAAGTTTTCCTAAAGAATCTTTATTGTCTATATTACAGTTAGGAGCAATTACCTTCAAAATTGGTATGGTATCATCTATTACCTTATAAGCTTGTGAACTGCAGTCTGTTATCTTTTTGATTGAATCTAATAGTACCTCAGTCACATTAGTTGTTTTGTAGCCTGATGATGAACCTGTTAGGAATCCCACAGATACTGAGAGGGGGGGGTGAATTAGTATCTGATCGGTATATAGAATTTCTTAACTTAAAACATGCAGAACATAATATAACAGTGTACCGGTATGCAAGAAATAATGCAATAAACAGAATCAAGAACATCCACATGAAAAGCACACCATAACAAAAGGTTTTAACGAGGAAACCCGATGTGGGAAAAACCTCGGTGGGATTTGTGACCCACAATATTCACTCACTAGCCAATAAGAGAATATTACTTACAATAGGGGCCTGCACATGCAGGAAGGCCAACTGCCTAGAGCTCACTGCTCAATGGGAAGTCTCACTGACTTATAATGAGGATTATACAAATCCAATATCTTGTACTGCTTTACAATAGCATCTTCAATGCCTGATCCAGTACCGGTATTCTTTAGGACAACTTGATACACTGTGTAAATATATCACAGAAAACATTGAGAAAATAAAGGAAGAGTCATTAAAGGATAAAGTAGAAGTTGAAAAACAGAAATTCTTTGATGAGCAAATAAAGAAGTGTAACAGAGATTTTGACACACTTCTACCCGAATTATATAATTTATTGAAAGAGTACAAAAATTTGTACAAAGATACCTATAAAACAAACTTTTTGACTGTAGATATAAACAAGAAGATGAGCAAGATACAGGATGAGATCAATAAACTTGCAGATAATTTTGTTAACTCACCTGATACACTATTAGTTTTTTAGGAGAAGATAACAAATTTTGAAGAAGAATTACTTAAATTGGAAAGAGAGAAAGAAAGAATAGTGAGTAAGGCAAAGCATTTGAGATCAAAACTAAGTCCAAGATTGGACTATCTAGCATCACTACGGAAGGAAGTATCTGAGGCACTAATACAAGGAAAGAAAACACTGGCAGAGCATTTGCAGCATCTCACCGGTACAGTGAAGAGAACAAAGACAGCAATAAAGGATAGCAAAAAGTTTATGGATAGTATAAACTTGATTTTGGGATATCTTTTTCAAATTGCAACCAACCAGTTACAAGGTTGAAACTACAAACTCTACTGACATCTTGACAACCTTTGTCATTGATGTCAAAGGGGGAGTAGTGGGATGAGAAAATTCAAATCACAGGAATCATATGCTCAGGGGGAGCTTACACATTTTTAAACTTCACATTTTTGGATCATTTTTGAAATTTCTCATGAGTGTTGCCATCAATGCCAAAGGGGGAGATTATTGGCATATGCACACTCCAATGAGACATTGTATGTGATTGAAGGTTTTGTCATTGATGGCAACCTTGCAATCCTATGGCACCGACAAAGGCATTATACCGGCATCAACAGATCACACTCTACACCGACACTCAGGACACCGACACTGGTACAAAAGAAAGGAAGTATACCGGCACAGAGGCCAACAGAATTTTGTTATATTATATTTTGTTTATTATTGAAAAACTTTGTAAGCCGAATTGGCAAATTGTAAAATGACTCTTATATATAAAAGAGATCATTGTAGACATTTAAAAAAGGAGATGTAAGCATTAAGGAAAAATATTAGGCAGACCTATTATGCGAAATATAGGTTAAGGGGTTTATGTAAGCAGCGGAGCAGCAACCGGTACTGGATCAGGCATTGAAGATGCTATTGTAAAGCAGTACAAGATATTGGATTTGTATAATCCTCATTGTAAGTCAGTGAGACTTCCCATTGAGCAGTGAGCTCTAGGCAGTTGGCCTTCCTGCATGTGCAGGCCCCTATTGTAAGTAATATTCTCTTATTGGCCAGTGAGTGAATATTGTGGGTCACAAATCCCACAGAGGTTTTTCCCACACCCGGTTTTCCTCATTAAAACCTTGCGTTATGGTGTGCTTTTCATGTGGATGTTCTTGATTATGTTTATTGCATTATTTCTTGCATACCGATACACTGTTATATTATGTTCTACATGTTTTAAGTTAAGAAATTCTATATACCGGTCAGATACTGATTCGCCCCCCCCCCCCCCCCCCCCTCTCAGTATCTATGGGATTCCTAACATAACCAACATTTTGAGTACCACTAGTGGAAGTAACCAAGCTTGTATTGATCTCTGGAAGGTCTGTTTGTGTTTGCATTTCCCTAAGCAATGGTTTTTCTACTTCTCCAGATGCTGGTGGCACTGTTTCCTTCTGTTCCTGTTCCTGTTCAGGAGCCTTTTTCTCTGTTTGTTGCATTGTCTCAGTCAAAGTCTGAGTTTCTACCTTCTTCTCTTTGTCATCAGTCAGTTTCTCCTGTGTGTTGTCGGTTTGCTCAGCTATCGGAGGCTCACTAGCCATTTCAGTCTTATCAGTTGTATCTTTGTCTACCACAATGTTGATCTTTTGAGTATCAACATCCACAGTATATAAGACTTCAAGATTAGGATTACCATCCTCTACATCCATACTTTCAACTGTCAGTTGATCTTTTGTAGCTGTTGTTTTTACCGGTGGAGTAATCAAAGGAGGTGGGGTAAGTTGTCTTTAACCTTGATACTAGGTGGTCCACCAACTTTACCTTTACCCTTGTCTCTTTCTTTCTGATAAACTTTTATAGGTTTGGGGTTCTTGTATTCTTCCTATTTTTCTTTTTCAACTAGGAATATATCCCATCCATTTTCTGTCTCCTCGGTCACCTCATTAACTCTTCCAACCATTAAAGCAATATGCTGGTGTGCAGTAGAAAATACAGACCAGTTGGCTTGTGCAATAGGTCATCAATTTATTTGGGTGAATTCACCGGATATACAGCAAGTAGCTTTTCAATCTTTATTTTCTTGTCCAGTTCTATTACTACTTGTCTTCTTGCTTCCAGTCTCTTAAATAGTTCATCTGGAATTTCATTTACTACTTCCATCAAAAATTTCTTATACATATCCATATGCAATATAACACTGTTTTCAACTTGTTCTTTTTCATCAGCTGTTAAAGTGTCATATATTTTCTCTATATTCTTCAATTTTCCTTCCTCTGTAATTTCATTTAACAATATATCAAGAGAGGCCAAGTCCTTTTTTGTCCTCTTCTTCTTTTTGGGTGTCAGTTTCTTCTTCTTTGGTGTAGCCTTTCTTACCGGAGATCTCACTGCTTGTTGTTTTTGTCTTCTCCTCCTCGGTGAGGGTGTGGTTGCCGGTGAGGAATCTCTTTTCCTTACAACTCTCTTGAAAGTTGCAGGCATGTCACTCTCCGAAGAAGTACCTACCGGTGATAGGTGAGTTTCCGGTTGTGGAGCTGCTAACTCATCCTCTGTTATACCGATTTGTTTTAACACGTCTTCTTTGATGGTCTTTGCTTGTCTGGAACCTTTTCTTACAACTGCCTCAACCTTTTTCACTCTTTTCTTAGATTGTATTTGGCTTTCAATAGTTTTTGCACTACCAAATACTTCTTCCTTAGGTTCTTTAGGGGCTTCTAGAAGTGCTTTAGCATATGTTTCAATTATATGATCATCTGTTTCATAACCCATCTCTGTTACCCAAACTGTCCTAGGGATGACTGCTTCCATCCAGATCTCATCTTTCTTGATTACAAAGCATATTTCATCTTTATATTTGTCAACAATCTTTTGTGATAGCCTGATTCTTTTCTTCATTTTGGCCTTTAGTGCTTGAAAGAAATCATGGATATTGTTTTCCTTGTCTTCTCCCATGTTATTGAATAGTTTTGTTAACTGTTTGCCTACCAGTATATCATATCCAAGTTCTTTGTAGACTATACCGAGAACCTACTTGGTTATATGTAGCATTAGACATACTAGCAGATTTCCAAACCTGAAAGTTCCTTTCTTGTCCTTCTTAATCTTTCCAAGGTTGTCAATTAATTCATCCTTTAACCACTCACATACATCAATCTTTGCATTATCTGTGACCATATCATAAGCACTCTTAATGCATAAACTTGAAACTGAATTAAGTCTATTTGCATGAGTAGCTTTATACCCTAATATCATGCTGATAAATCTCACATTAATGTCTATTACATCATTTACTCTTGAGGACCTTTTATCAGATGTGGCACTAGTTAGGTTTGTAACTAGGTAATTGGATACCTTCTTAGTTTTGCCTGGTCTTTTACCGATGGTCGGTAACCCTGTGACAGCTTTCACAGCTTCCTTAGTGATTTTGTGGATTGCATCTAGCCAGAAAAATTCACCATGTACCCTGCTTAAGACTATCCTAATCACATCCTTGGGGAATTCAGGAATGCTAAGGATCTTTGTAAATCCTAGGGTTTCAATGATCTTGTGTTCATCTTTTACATTGCCGGATTCATCACATATCACAATTTTAAACATGGTTTTAATCTCTTCATCTCCTAGTTCCTCAATGTTACAGTGAATGTAAATTATGGGGTCTTCAGCATAAACAACTCCCTTAGGAATTTGAGAAAAAGCACCTAAGGTATCATCTTTCTTTGCTACCTCGGGAACTAATTGAAATACGGGCCTAGGTCTTTTTATCACTTCGACAACAATAGGGTTTCCTATATATTCAATTGCAGAGGTGGATGCCATGATAAAATACCTTTTACTGCCTTTAGGATGGATGATTGCTTGGAGTGTTCTTGCCTCTTGCTCGGAATGCCTTAGCTTGGAATCTTCGCGCTCTTCGTAGGTTTGAAATCTCGGTGAAATGGAATGGAGACAAAACCTCAAATTCATAGTATCTTTTTGCCATCTACCACATTAAATGCATGCCGATTAAGTATTCACTTAACATTGTCTGCTGGTAACAAGTAATTTCCAACTTCTTATCTCTAACTGAGGGAATAATAGCACATGTGTCATTAGATTGCCAAACCCTCAAGGAAACTTTCTTCAATTAGATGAAGAACTTCCTGCCGGTGGAGCACTACTCTATCCTACCGGTGAAGCATCACTCTATCCTACTGGTGGAGCATTGATTGGTTCTACCGATGGAGGAGTATTCCCAATATTTAGATCAGCTTTTCTAATCCATTGTTTTGAAAATTCTTGCTTAACATCTTCAACTTTTTCTTTGCCTTTCAAGCTAGAACTTTTTTTGTCTATCGGTGATCCTTTACTTCTACAGAATTTTGCAATATGCCCAATCTTGTTACATGCATAATAAGTCACATTATTCTTCTGAATAGCTTTCCCATAACCTATGCCGGTTTGTGTTCTGCATTGATTAGATAGGTGTCCAAATCTTCCACAAACATAACATCTCACATTCATTCTGCAGTTCTCAGAGTTGTGACCAACTTTGTTGCATTTTGAACATTGACAGGTGGGTGTGTTGATATTCTGATAATTTCTAGATCTACATTCATTTGCTCTATGACCATACTTATTACAGTTAAAGCATTTTCCATTGAATTTATAAGCATTAGGTTGTCTTACCGGTTTGCTCTGAGTATTTGCAGTACCGGAGCTTTCACCAACTTCAAAGCCAATTCCAGAAGTGTCACCTTTAGGTTTTTTATTCTTCAGCAAGGTTCCAAATTCTTCTGAGCTTTTCTTGAATTTTTCTTTATATTGATTTGCAGTTTCTAGTTCTCTTTCTAAGACTTCTTTCTGTCTCATTAGTTCATTGGAGTCATTCTGAGTGTGCATCAGATCTGTCTTCAATATGTCATTTTCATAGCTAAGTCTTGTGTTCTCATTTGCTGCATCACTTAGTCTTCTGGTCAATTCTTCTTCATTCTTCTTCCTATCCTCAATCTCTTTGCAAAATCTCATAGTCATATCCTACATCTCATTCTTTGTTGTCATGTTCTCTTGTTTCAGCTTGCTTATATGATCATTAAGTGATTCCTTTTCATCATTCTCATTTTGCAACTTTTCACAAAGTTCTCTTCTCTTATTTCTTGCAATAGCAAGATTCTCTTGAAGTGCCTGAATGATATCCTGATCTGCCCTTAAATCATCTTCTAGTTTGATATTTTTCAAATTTTCTGCATCATAGTCTAAAAGAGCTCCTTCAAGTTGCTTCATTAGATTTTCCATCTTTACCGGTGTCAGGATCTTCCTCAAGCTGTTAGACTTCTGAAAATAGAGGACCAGGCTCTGATACCAATTGTTAGGAATCCCACAGATACGGAGAGGGGGGGGTGAATCAGTATCTAACCGGTAATTAGAATTTCTTAACTTAAAACATGTAGAACATATTATAACAGTGTGCCAGTATGCAAGAAATAATGTAATAAATAGAATTAAGAACATCCACATGAAAAGCACACCATAACACAAGGATTTAATGAGGAAACCCGGTGTGGGAAAAACCTCGGTGGGATTTGTGACCCACAATATTCACTCACTTGCCAATAAGAGAATATTACTTACAATATGGGCCTGCACATGCAGGAAGGCCAACTGCCTAGAGCTCACTGCTCAATGGGAAGTCTCACTGACTTACAATGTGGATTATACAAATCCAATATCTTGTACTGCTTTACAATAGCATCTATAATGTCAGATCCAGTACCGGTTGCTGCTCTGATTCTTACATAAACCCTTCAACCTATATTTCGCATAATAGGTCTGCCTTATATTTTTCTTTTTCGCTCTCTCTTCCTCTACAAAATGTCTACAATGATCTCTTTTATATATAAGAGTCATTTTACAATTTGCCAAGTCGACTTACAAAGTTTTTACAATAATAAACAAAATGTAATATAACAAAATCATGTCGGCCTCTGTACCAGTATACTTCCTTTCTTTGTGTCGGTGTCGGTGTCTTGAGTGTCGGTGTAGAGTGTGATCTGCTGATACCAGTGCACTAACTTGTTGGTGTAATGCCTTGCCGGTATAATGCCTTGCCGGTGCCATAGGATTGCAAGGTTGCCATCAATGACAAAACCTTCAATTAGCTACAATGTCTCATTAGAGTGTGCATATGCCAACACTAAGAACCTTCTTCTTCGCATGTCTACCTCTTTTGACACAGGCAGAGGTCGAAGACAATCCTTGAATACCCAATATACCCACAATATCGGCATCCCCTCTATCCAGAGGAAACATCACCTCACACTTCACTTCCACTGTCTCCTAGATCATTCCCACAACTTTGCACCAAACTTGTGGGACCAAAATATTTTCTCCTTGAAAAATCCTATGATTCCTCTCCAACCAGATCTACCACAACATAAAAGTAGGCCCAATACACCACACAATCTAGAGAAAAGGAGTCAAGGTAGGAGGCTTACCCAAACTGGTCCAAAATTCTACTAGAGAAGAAGCATGGACACAAGGGTGTTTCCAAACACCCCACCAATAATGCCAAAGTTGAAGGGAAAAAGGGCACCTAAAAAATAAGTGTGAAGAATCCTCCTCACTAGTGCAGCACAAAACACACATAGAAGGTCCTTGAAAGTCGCGATTTCAAATATTATCTCAAGTTGAACATTTGTTCAATGCCAAAGTCCAAACAAAACAATTGCAATTTGGCCAAGAAAACTCCTTCCAAACATATTTCCACCACTGAACCTCCGCCCTATTCAATCATTGAGACAACAATTTTTTATATCCACTAGCAACAATAAAAGCACCCTTAGTATTTGGGAGCCAATCCAATCTATCCTTATCCTTGACGGAGCTACAATACCTATAAAATAAAATGTCATACAACACATCATGTTCCTCCTCCATACCAACTATAGGCCAATCACAAGGGGCCTTCCATCTTGCCACCTCCAATTGCCATTCTAAAAGAAGGATTTGAAGTCACTCACTCTTGACCAACCGGCCTCCAGAATCCAATGGCATTAATTCCTCAAATGAGGATACAGGGATATAATGGGAGGAAAGAATCCCAAGATTCTGACCAAAAACGTTCCTCCTCTCCCTTCTTGCAATTCCAGAATTAATCTTCCTTAATCAAAGCAACTCCCTTCTTAAGCGTGTTCCATATCACTGAACCCTTCCCAACTAGGGGGCACCTTGGGATATCTTCCTTCGAAACTCCCGAAAGATACTTGTGAGCCAAAATCTTGGCCCAGACCCAATCCAGTTCCACACACCACCTCCAATACAACTTTGCTACCAACGCCAACCTAGACAGAGTTGACTACCTTAGTCCAAGTCCCCCAAACTGCTTCAGACTACACATTGTCTCACACCTTTCAAGGCTCCACTTTGAGGAAGCGAGTTTCCCGACCAAAGGAATTGTCTTGCCAAAGCATCCAACTCCTTAACAAAGCCCATAGGGGCCACCTAGATCAAGCATCTGTAAATGGGAAGAGCCTACACCACCGACGAGTAATTAAATCTGCCCAGCAAAAGATAACCACATGTGAGTCCAATGATTCACCTTTGTATGAAATTTGTCAATGATGTACTGCCAAGACTCCCTAGGAAGATTAACTGAAGAGATAGGGATAGCCAGGTACTTCAAGGGAAGAAAGCCAATCTAGAACCTCAACATATGAGAAATCCTCAACTGAATAGGCCATGGTGTATTGAAGAAGAAGATGGAAGATTTACCTTCATTAATTAACTAACCAAAAGCTACAAGATAGACATCCAAAACCTTATGCAAATTCATAGCTTCTCTTATCTTACACAATCCCATTAAAGTAGTATCATCCACTAACTAAAGGTGAGACTGCGGGAGTATACGATCTCCCCATCTCCACCCATGGATAAGACCCCTCTCCACACTATTCTTCATCAGTCTCCCCAACCCTTCCACAAGTTAAATAAACAGATAAGGGGAAAGAGGGTCCCCCTTCCGCAAACCCTCATCAAAAAGTTGAGTGGGCTCACCATTTATCAAGACTGAAAAAGAGGTATAAGTGACACAGCTCATAACCCATTGGATCCAGTACTTAGAAAATCCAAAAGTACCAATAACTTTCCAAAGGACCACTAAACTCTATCATAGGCCTTCTCCATATCTAGTTTGTTGAACATAGCTTTATCCTTGGAAGCAACCATTGAATGGATAGTTTCTATAGAAATGACCACCCCGTATAAAATATGTCAACCTTCCACAAAACCACTCTGCTCCTTTGAAATTAGCTACTTAAGCCACTTTTTTAGTCTATCAACTAGCAGATTGGAGATAACTTTATAAATGACATTGCAAAGAGTTATAGGGTGGAACTAACTTAACTGATCAACACCTTCATACTTGGGGATAAGCACAAGGAAAGTAGAATTCAAGGCACAAAGCATCCGCTTGTTCCTTTGAGACTCCTAAGCCACCTCTAATAAGTCCATCTTGATAATATCCCAGAATTCTTGGAAAAAATCAATGGGGAAACCATCCGGGGCTAGGAGATTTCTCTTTCTTTATTTGGAAAATAATCCTCTCCAGTTCATCAAGTGTGATATCGCCTATAAGATTCTCTTTCATCTCACTAGTGACCAAGGCAGGGATGAAAGAGAGGACTCGGGCTTCCTCATCCAAACCCCCCTGAGAATCCTCCCTAAATAGAGAAGCAAAGTACTGAACCGTCTCTCTAGAGATATCATGCAAAGAAGCCAACTATTCACCCCTATCATTAACAAGAACGGGGATAGAATTTCCATGTCTCTTGGCTTTCACATAATGGAAGAAGAATGTAGTGTTTTTATCACCTTCTTGCAGCCACTCAATCCTCGCCCTCTGTTTCCATTAAATTTCCTCTCGAAGCTCACATTCTTCCAAATTCTTCACCGCCTTAGCTTCCTTTCTGCTTAGAACCTCACACAAACCAAACTCTCTTATCTCCCTAGTAATGCCATCCAAATCCAATTGGGCAGCAGCTTTAGCATGGAATATGTTGCCAAAACACTGACAGTTCCACCATTTAAGTTGATACTTAACATATTGTAGTAGTTTGGTGAAGGTGTACATAGCAGTGCCAAAGGCGGGTCTTCCATTCCTCCACCACACTGCCACATAATCATGTAAGGAGGGGTCCCACAACCACATAAGTTGAAACTTGAAGGAGGGAGATCTAGAGATCCAAGCAGAGGAAGCAAAGAGCTTAATTTTTCAGTGATCCAATCCCCACTAGTTCAAGATCTCAGAGCAAGTAGACCAACCACCGCCAACCCAAAAATAGGAAACCAGAAAGCGATCAAGCCTCTCTGCAATACAATTCTCCCCAATCCTCCGATTGTTCCACGTAAACTGGCCATTGTTGGGTTTTATGTCCATAAGGTTTAAAGACAAAATGTTATCACGCATTAATAGAGCAAAAGGCTCCAACCGCACAATACCCCCTTGCTTCTCCGCCAACTCCAAGATAGCATTAAAATCTCCAGCCATAATTCACGGGTGGAAGGGTACCATGCTACGGACAAAAGTGATATGAGACCACAAGTTTTGATTTCCTTGTAGGTTAGTAGGTGCATAAATATTGGAAAAGAGAATAGATTCCCTTGTCTTGAGACTAGTTGCAATCATCAATGAGGACAATTTAGAAGACATCTACCAAAGAGGATGAACCTTAAAAGGGTCCCATAGATAGAGCCTCCCCGCCCCCTAAAGAAACATTACCACTAATACACTAACAATCTCCTCTCCCCCATAGCTTTGATAAAAAACCGATCATGCTTTCCACTAACAATTTTGTCTCTTGTAGAGAAAGAACATCAAGAGAACGATTTCTCACCAAGTCACGAATAGTTTTTTGTTGAGGGCCACTATCCAAGACCCTTACATTCCAAGAGAGAACTATCATTTTAGGGGATTCAAAAAATGAGAATCCAGAGTCTTCACTGACCCTGACTCAACCAAGTTCTCCCCCATCAATTTTTTCTTTTCCAAATCCTTCTTTCTACTAGTCTTAGATATCTTCTCAGCTACCCCTTTTTTTATGTCTTTTTGATGAAGCTCCAACTACAGAGAAACCTTATTACCCTTTGCCACATCTGGACCCATTTTTAGCACCGGGAAGGGATTTTCCACATCATCCATCTTTACCTCAACAATAGAAACTGGTTTCTCTTGATCCTTCTAATGGGTATCCATGTCCATTTGCAAAAGACTAGAATCCTAGGGGCCTGAACAACATATGAAATAGCCCCCTCTTGTCCTGAAGCCTAAACATTCTATAAGCCTAGGTTAACCTCCAACTAACTGAGGTCATCCAAAGCTTCAAATCTGTTGAAAGTATCCTCTTCATGCCTCTCCTTCAAGGTTCACTTTTGACCCTGATTCTTATTACGAGCCTTAACTGGGACAAAGCCATCAACCCTAGCAACATCACCAAAAATGGGGGCCTTACCTTTATCAAGTATCGGTGGATTACGGGGTTGTTAACGGGGTTGAGAATCAATAGGTTTAGATCTTGGACATCTTCACTGTAAATGTCCATATTCATGACATAAATGGCATCTAAAGGGTAGGGTTACATAATCAAGTTGTTGCACCCAAGAATGAGGCCCCACACATATATCCATAGAATCTGGTAGTGGCTTACTTAAATCAATTTCAACACAAATGCAGGAAAATGTCATTATATTTTTTATACAATTTTTTTGAGAGGACACAATCGGTTTCCCTAGTAGTGAAGCCACCATATGCAAGATATCATCCTGCCATCATTCAACCAAAAATCTAGGAAGCCAAACCCACACCAGAACCTGATTTGGAAGCTCCTCCAATGGGTTGAAACCTGCATGTCATGGTTTCATAAATAAGCTAGTTTGATTATGAAAGTAGGGGCCACCTTCAAACACTTCATTGTGATATTCCAAGTAGTTTAAGGTTACCATGAAGTAGTTATTAGCCAACAACATAATGCCCATTTCTCCCTCTGGCGACCAAGTCTATTGAGCCCATGTTCCAGAAATCGCAACGAAACCCTCATTCCCAAAAACTTGAATAGTAAAGAATATTGCAAATAATAAGCAACGTCTTCAGCAATCTATTCCAGCTGAATGATTAGCTTTGACCTCTCCTTAGATCTTTCCAAACACCCATTAACCTTCGGGATTCAACATTTGACTGATGATCCCAACTCATCACCCCCTAAATCGAGAGAAAATAAGTTATTATTAAATACCTTTGCAGCTTGATAAATCACCTTAGCTCTAATAACGGCTCAAAAATCCATATCCTAAGAGGCTCCAGATGCTTCACCATAGGCCACTTGAGCGAACATGTTTGGGACCTGCATGCAATCCAAAACCCCACAAAAGAAAGAGGGACGAAACCCCACAAAATACCCACATACCACTCAAAGCACCCAACTCCACACACCTCACAAAACCCTCACTACTCTGCAAACAATGAGAAAGGGCCCAAGTAGATAGGCCCACACCCCCAGAACATGGGATCCAGGCCCAGTCCTATCCCCACTAGGCAGCTCCTAGCCGTCTCCATGCAAACCCCACGAAAAAAGACAACTGAAAAAATATTGAAATGAAAGCAAAAAACACATGTCCCAAGGTGAGACAGCTCTGTCACCATGCCCCTACATCGCTTCAACACCCCTCCCAAACACTATAGTAGTCAAAAAATTTAAAGAACGAGCTAGGGATCGTGTGTCCTAGCTCGGCTCTGCAACCTTGCGTCTGTCATCTATCATCCCGCTCTCCATTAATTTCATACATCCTCCCTCCCTCTTCATCTATTCCTCTCTCTCTAAATTATTCATGGTTTAGCATTTATGACTTAGTATTTATGGTTTAGGATTTAGGTTTTAAGGCCTAGGGTTTAGGGTTTACAATTAATGATGGAGGATTGAGGGTTTCCTTCTCCCTCCCTTCCTCCTTCCCTTTGTTATAACACACCAATATACTAAGAGGGGGGTGAATCAGTATAGCATCAAATCTCAATTTCTATTATTCTGCATCTAAATATCACTTAGTGGTTAGGAGCATTAGCATAATCATCAAGAGTGCAAGCAATAAATAGTAGACATGACACCAGATATTATGTGAAAACCGTAGAAGGAAAAACCCATGGTGAGATAGATGCTTGGATCTACTACCCAAATATAGCCTCGCAAATAAATATGAATATCACAAACATTTATAAACAAACCAACCTTCAGAATACTTCAATCCCCTCTCCAATACATCAATTGTTAGGAACCAACCCAAGAGGAATACAATCCCCTTAATTTGATCAACTCAATCATCAAAGAGGCACCAACCTCATACAAAGAAAAAGGCAACAACCTCACAACAAAATACATTACATAATAGATATACCACTGTCTATGATAAAATTGGAAAGATACCAGAATGGGAATTTGTAATCCTTCTATGTCATTTAGCCAGCCTTTGGTCCTCACACTGTTCTACACCACACACTTCACCTTTGTATTGAATGATACATTATCATCATTCCTTGAGCTGCAAATCAATCTTACTTTGTCATTAGTAACCTATGTTATGCATTTTCAAGCCAACCACCCAAAGAAAATATTTCCTTCACTCTCTCTCACACACACATTTTTGTAACTATTCTTATGTTATATTTGATCCTCTTAAATGATGCAACCAATCTTCTATGTCAAGATGTAACACATTTGATCCATCGCTTCATAGTTTTTGATTAGGGGAAAAACAGGTTTTGAGGGGACCCGAAACCCTATACAACAGGTTTTGGAGGGACCCGAAACCTAATAGATTTTACCAAGATCTAGAACCCATCAAAGCAAGCTGCTAAAAGAAATAAACAATGAAAAACCACAGCCAAAATCCAGCAAAGATGACTAAAACCAGCAACAACCAACATAGTCACGCCACACCCAACAAAGCTACAGCTCCAAACTATAGCACGAAACAGTAATAATCGAGGGTATAACAAGCACCCTCAGCTAACTATCAGGGTTTTGAAAGGTACCCCTAACCTTCAATAACAACACCAGATTACAGCGGATATTCATACAATTTGAATCTGGCCAGTAGGGGTTTTGAAAGGCTCCCTCGACCTTCAAACTGGGTTTTAAAATGGAACACAAAACCAGCAACTAGGGGTTTTGCCAGGCACCCTCAACCTTAAATGATGAGCTAAGAACTCCAAACACGGGATTTTACCCAAACCAAAGACAGCAGAAAGACAGACTAGGCCCTTTAAAACTATTAACAACCGGCCTACCTATAGCATAAACCAGGAACCCACAACTAGAAAAAGGGGGAACAAAGACCCCCAAAACCAAAAGGAAGGAGGCCAAACCAAGAAACAACAAAAAGGAACCAGTCCAGGAGACAAGCTAGGAGTTTGGAAAAAAGAACTTCCAGACGCACCCAAGGAGACTCCCATGAGAGAAGAAATAGGCATCCATAGCCAGCAGCAAGAGGAGCACCAAAAGTCAAAAATCCCCAACATTCCATCTCTCCACCTCAATAGGAAAGAGCTCCACCTCTATAGGACAAAGAATGAAGCAAAAAGACAACAACCAGCACTCTCCAACAGCAAGCAGAAACTAGCCCTTTCCCCTCCACCAAATGTCCACCTCCATAGGAAATATGGTCACCTCTAACAGACAAGGAGGGGAAAAGAACAAGAGCCAAGAAACCCCTCTCAAAGGTTCACACCAAAGACAAATATCCACCTCCATAGGAGAGTAGCCTAACAAAGAAGAACCAAAAAAAGAAGCTCCTTCGAAGAACCAAAGCGCCAAAGGCCAGAACAGTAACAAATCCTCAGCACAAAGGAAAGGAGAGAACACATAGAGCCTCTCCACAAGAGATCCGCCAAGGTCCCAGATCTGCCCAGACACCATCCCAAACATAGGCAGGAGAACACCACCCACCAAAGAAAGAGCAGAAAAAAGGCCATTGACAGGAACCACCACACACCCCTGATGACCAAAAATAGAGGCCAAAAAAAACCCATGCCAAAATGCCTCCATCACTGCCGCAACCTCCACTCCTTCCTCTGTACCAAAATCCTCCACCCACAAATCCAGCAAAGAAGAGCCCCATCAGACGGCATGGAAGGTGAAAGGAGGAGAGGGAGGAAATCATCCTCATCCGCAGCACCATCTTCCCCATCTTCTGCAACTCCTTCGCAGGAAACCCCTCCCACTCCTGCTCTCCATTCTAACAATATCCATCGCTTCACAGTTAGCTTGAGAAAATTTCAAATTTAAACCATGAATTAGCTACTTCCCAAGCTTAAACCTCAACCATCGATCCTTTATTTTCATGGTAGAATGAATGGCTAAGATATGAAATTACAAATGAACTAGGTATATTTTCCTCCATGTTTTCCATAGACATGTGACATGATCACATAGTTTCATAGCAACCATGCATGGTCCCACTAAACTTTTGAGTATGAGCTAACTGTCGATCCTATATTACCAATATGATGTGTCACCTTTCCATGGTTCTGCTGCCAAAGACATAGGGTCCCATAGATACCTTGTAGATGCACAAGAGTCATCCAATTCCCTAACACTTTGTTGATTTTTCTTTTTTCCATGATTTCACACCAACAAGAGATAGGTCCTACAACCATCTTGCACTCTTGTAGAAACCATCTGATCTTTCGAGATCAAATCTCCACTATTGCTCAATGTTGTCAAAATATTAGCCCTTTTACTTGGGAAATAATGTAGTCTTTGTTCATCTAGTTAAGTTGGTAATTGCTAGGTAAAAGGTCAGTGACTCTACAACCTTGAAAAATTAAGTGATAACTTAAGGAATCGAAAACTACAAGCATCAAGTAAACCCTTAATTAGAAAAACTGCATTTGCCTAAAATTGAGCCATAGGATTTTTGAAGTATGGCAAATATGAAAACCCCGGTTAGGCCAGAGAGCTTGAGAAAGTGAATCCAGACCCAAAATTTTGTCTAGAGAAACTAATCTGAACATTTTAAGATTTCTACAACTCTATACCCAACATCTACATATCATTGTCCTACAAATGTGATATAGGAGCAATACTTTGTACTAGTCAAAATAGCTCATGACAACATTTGCATTTATTATACAAACAAAAATCTCCCCCTATGGTGAATATCATAACAATTTTTACCAATAATTTCCCTTCAACTCTACATACTAACATTGATGATATAATTGACATCAACGATAACACCTATTGCCAACAATCTCCCGTTTTCATTGATGGCAAAACCATTTGAATTATTTCACTTTGAATTGTAGTAAAACAATTTTGGTGTGACTTATTCATCTCCATTTTTCTCCCCTTTTTCTTGTAGCTATATCTCTTCCTTTTCAAGGTATCTCTCCTTCCTTTGTTTTCACACTCTCCCCTTTTTCTATATCTCTCCCCCTTTGACAACAATGATAAAGACCTAACTCAAACTCTTGCTTCCAAGGTTTTAAGATAATACTTTGACTAACTCCCCCTAGACTCATGTACTCCATATAGGCAATTTAGGTAGAGGAAGAAGGATCTACCACTCTCAAATTCTACCTAACATACTCAAATGTCTTATTGGGAAGAAATTTAGTGAAAATGTCTACAATTTCATCCTTTGTGGACACATACTCCAATCCAACTTCTTGATCAACAAATTTCTCCCTCAAAAGTGATATTTGATTTGTATGTGCTTGGTATTTGAATGCATCACATGATTCATTTGCACTTGTGTTGTCACAAAGAATGAGTTCATGCAATAGAACCAAACACTCTAAAGTGCTTAATTGTGGGTTTTCAACTAGTCCAAGCCTGAAAAGGAGTTACCTCCTCCACAACTTTGTGAGGAACTTGGTTCTGGTTGTAACACACATAGTTGATGACTTATACCCAATACTGAGGTGTCAAAGACTTAGCTAATTGTATCATACAATTAGCTATCTCCTTCAAGGACTTGTTCTTGTGTTTTGTGACACCATTATGTTGATAATTGTATGGAACTGTGTGTTGCATGTTGATACCTTCTGAAGCACAAAAAAATTCAAACTGAATTTTAACATATTCACCCCCATTATTTGTACACAGAATCTTTAATCAAATTATCAAATTATTTCTCTACAAAAGATTTGAAATCTGGAATATTCTCAAAGACCTTGTAAACTTTTGTTTGAGAAAGTAAACCCATGCATATCTGGAAAAGATCAATAAATGTCTAGACATATCTAGCCCTGTTGAAAGATGGTTGTGAAAATGGTCTTACCAAGTCATCGTGTACCGACTCCAATAGTTGTGTAGCTCTCGAGCTTTTACTTTATCATACTTCTCCTTAGGATGCTTATTAAGAATGCATCCTTGGAAAAGTCAATCAAAAAAATGAATAGATGGAAACCCTAAAACCATGTCCTATTGACTGAGCTATTACAACTAATGTCAAGTGTCCAAACCATTGATACCACAAATAACTCACATCATCTACATGAGTGAGTAAGACTATTGAAGGAGACTTAGGAACAAAATGAGAAAACTGATATAATCTGGAATGATGGTCTACTTTTCACATTGCAACAGTAGACCCATTATGCATTTCACTAATTACAACTATATCTAGTGTGAACTCAACTCACTTGCCAGGACCATTATGAGTAATATGATAAATAGATAGTAGATTAGTTGATAAAATTGGAACACAAAGGACATCCTCAAATGTTCCTTCGCCCACATCAATAGATCCTCTCTCATGCACTTTAATAGGAGTGTCATCACCCATTAGTATGGAATGCATATAACATGGATCTAAAGAGGTGAAATCATCTTCTAAAGAAGCCATGTGGTGTGAAGTACATGAGTCAATGATCCAAGAATTTTATTGTGAAACAATATCAACTAGGGCCTTACCCTTTCCTTTCCCCTTACTTTTTTATGTGTCCTTAGAAGATCCTTTTGATGAACTTTGTTTCACTAAATCAGACACCTTGATATTATTCTTTTATAGAAGACATGAAAGGTGATCAATTTATTTATTTAAACACTTATGTCCACCATGGTCGGGCCTCTTACATTAAGAAAACTTGACCTTATCCTTCTTAGGTTGTTCACCTTTTGATGAAGAGATCTGATTATTAGCTTTTTAAGTAGCCGATTTAAGATCTTTCTTATTCTCTTCTTGGTACTTTTTTTTCTTATCTTGCTTACTAGACCCTTTTTGTTCTTTTGTGTCTTGATTTATAGCTATGTCATGTGACATTGAGGGTTTGATTGACCCATTTGAACCAATTTGTCCTACTTCCCAGTGAGTTCTACTACAAATTCATCTAGAGAAGGCATTTTGAATGTGGTACCTAGGGCACATTTTGTAGCATAGAATGTAGAAAAAAACATTGAATGGTTAAGACCAAGCTTATAAAGAATACTCAAGATCAATTTCTTATCATCCTTCTTGACTCTACATTATTCCAACTCCAATGTTACAAATTTGAGTTTTGTGAAGAAGTATTGTATAGTGTCAAAATAGGTTGCACTTGACCCTATGAGTTCATTCTCCAATTGATGACCTCTTAACTCCTCTTACTTACCAAAGACATTTTACAAAGTGATCCACACTCCATTTGGTGTAGTGGTAGATTCAATGTGAAAAATAAGGTCAAGGGAGACTAACATGCACAGAGTACCAAAGGCTTCATCACATTTGTTAAACCATTTTATCTTTTTTGCAACATCTTGAGGTTCAGTTTCAAGTCTCATTATAACGTGATGATATCCACGTATTTTCAAATATATTATCATATTAGGTTTTCATTCAAAATAATTATATGGTGTTAAAAGAGGAACTATAGATGCATCCATGATAGCAAATTGAAAAGAATAAGAAAAGGTGCAAGAAAGAAGACACTCAAGACAACCACCCCCCGCCCCGCCCCCGCCCCCACCCCCGCCCCCGCGCCCCCACTAGTCTCAAAAATCACACCCACCCAAATATTACAAGGTTGACACTTTATAATTAGTGCATTTACAAGGCCTTTTTATCATATTATAATGCTTTCTAGGGCTCCAATGGCCTAAAATAGAAAGATTTGATATAAATAACTATAGTGTCCTAAATTGTACTCACCTACAAGTTTGTCCTCACTTAGGCCTCACTTTGGATTTATGTCTTCCAATGCCTGATTGCAATATTGATTCTGCTTACACCACCCATCTACTTCACATTTTCATCAATTTTCTAGCTTACCCCCCAATTTGGAGTCTTGACTTGTAGGACCAAGATGTATCATGCCTTGGTCCCAAATTAAGACTAGGAATACCACACCCTGGTCCTAAATCAAGACCAAGGCATATACACCCTAGGCCATTGTCTCCCTATAACAGTCATCTTTGGTGAGCGGGAAAAATAGCTTTGTGTCAGCCTGTTGTAGAAATTCAATTGAATTTTTTACAAGGTATAAAAGGAGGTCTACCCCTCTCATTTTAACCCTAATTAAAATCCTAATCAACTCAAGAAAGCAAAATTAAGATCCTAAATTCAAGTGAGCGAGAAATTAGTCTTTCATCAAGCATTGGAGCAAAAGTGAAGTCAAGATTTAAGCATTGGATATGACATTCATGTTCTATGTTTTATGAAGACAACCTACATAAAACCCTAATTCTTTTGTGGACACAAACAAAACTTCATTAAGGTATATCATGAAAGTTTATCATTTCAACCTTCCCTCAAAAGGAAAGTATTTTACTATAGTCTTTCATTTACATTTTCAATTCAATTTCATGATTAATTCAAAAATTGGGGTTTGACATAAGGCAAACCCCTATTCCCAACACATTTACCCTTTTCACTATGTGCGGGAATAGACACAGAGTTGTAATCAGAAGGATCAACATAATTCATAGAAATGAACAAGTTCAACTTTCGACAATGAGAAATTCAGAGGACCATGGAAAATTGATATTGTTGGCAATATGTTGGATTTTATTTTGTGTTGTCATTGATGTCAACACTGTATCCCGGTTGGAGACTATCCCAATTGGACCTATCCTGGTTAGTCTTGGTGATCATCTTGGTTTTGGCTATGTTTATGATCCGGTATGATCAGATCTTTGGACTCAGTTTTGGATGCTTACTCTAGATGGTTATATGCTTTCTATGTTTTGTTGGTTCATGATTTGGTGCTCTGGCTAGCTTTTATCTTTACCTGCTAGCTTCTAACTTTCCCGGTAAGCGATATTTGGTGATTTGGTCTGATGATTTTGGTCCGACTTATGGAATCAGTTTCTATCATGCTGAAGGTGATTCTTGATTATTTCCTGAGTGTTTGATGACTTTGCATTGGTTGGTGTGCTGTTATAATGGTCCTATTTTGATCTGGTTAAACTTTATGTTATTTCATTGAGGGTTTCTACCAGTTGTTAAAGTGTGTTGGATTTTGGTCTTAAAGAATTTTCAGTGGATTTAATTGTTTGGATATTTGAATTAGGTCCATTATATGTAATGTAAATCATAATATTAATCTGGTGATACCGTATCATCTATTTTTTTGTAATTATGGGTTTATGGGTTTAGGGTTTAGTCAACCTTGTCAATAAGGTTGATGATCTATATTTATAGGTGACTTATTCATGTAATTGGTATGATGGATGGATAGCGGGTTATGTTTGCATTATCAGAGAGTGGTTTATGTGCGAACAAGGTTATATCATTCAGTGAAGGTTTGAGAAGGTTTTGTTTTGCAGGGCAGACATATGTGCTTAACCGGAACTGTATCAAGCATTAGTAGATGCTACTTTCACAGTTCATTCTTTTCGGATTGTATTCCGATGTTTATGTAAGTCAATGTGACTTCCTTTTGTGATGAGTAGTGAGCTCTAGGCAGTTTGCCTGATTGCAAGTGCAATCCCCATTGTAATCATTTCACATACTGTTGCAGAAGTATTATCTGATTGTGGGTAGGGTTTCCCACTGTGGTTTTTCCCTTTACCGGGTTTTCCACGTCAAAATATTGGTGTTATGTGTATTGTTCTTTCATGTCCTATCTTTTATTGTGTTGATTTCTTTCTACTCCGGTTTAGAGGTTATGATATGCTACAATTATGATTTCTGATAGTAAATTGATTCACCCCCCCCCCTCTCAGTTTACTCTCGGTATCAGATTTGTCTAATAGACACTACTTAGTCTCAAAAAATCAACTCAAGCTTCTAAGAACATATCCAAAACATATTATTATTCTCAAATCCAAGTTAGTGGCTCCGTACGACATCTGTAGCTTGTTGTTTCTATCAAAATACTTCAATAGTTCACTATCTTGTCCTAATCTTCAACAATTCAATTCAAGGAGGAGAAATTCCTATCAAAGGACCATGAAATATGATTAGAATCTTGGTCTTTCAAGGCTAGATATATTAGATTCCTCTCCTCCCTAATGTAATTAGTTAATTAGGTCATTTAATGGTTTTATTATCTCGATTTAACCCTAACCCTAATTTTCCACCATTACATTTTGGTGAACCCGACTTCTTCCACCTTAATTTCTGATTTGTGATCTCGTATTTGATTGTTTATACATTTTTAAATTCAAATTTGCATTCATAAGTTCAATTTTAATTGAATTACATAAATTTAGAGGTTAAATTCACAAAAACCCTAATTTATAATTCTAAATTTAAACTTGTGGGTTGCATAATTTTGATTCATTATCTCAAATATAATTGTTTATGCATTTTCAAATTCAAAATTGCACTCATAGATCTCATTTTCAATTGAATTACACAAATTTAGAGGTTAAATTCACAAAAACCCTAATTTATAATTCTAAAATTAACTTGTGGGTTGCATAGTTTTTCAAGTTTATTTGCAGATCTAATCTATATGAAATGTTATGTGATTATTTAGAGGCATTTATCATTCAAATTCACAATTCACAATTCAAATTTCTTAATTAATTGGTTAACCAATCAAAATTACAAAAAATTGCAAATGTTGTTTAATCACAACTTCCATTGTGAATTCAAATTTCCCTCCATTGTGCATGAGTTTTGCTACTAGTAGTCCTACCTACAATATTCCCATGAGAAGAAGTTATAGAAATAAGGCTTTCCAATGTTTAATTACCAAGGATATGGAGCTTAATTTGGATAATGTATTTCATGAGAATGTTGGTGCTTCCTCCAACCCAACAAATTATGTCATATATTCTTATTCTTTTTATAATTCTCATGATGAGGATAAGTCACTAACTAGGGTTACCATTGACCAATTGGAAAAGATTGGCAATGGATTTGAAAATCTTCAACAATAGATGACTCAACAATATCCAGAAAGTGAGGCAATCCCATTGATTGCAGGATTAAAAATAATGGTGGAAAGTGATAAAATTGTTGTTGATTTGTTGTGTGGCCTTGCTCATATTGTTGACACTAATATCATGTCAATCAAAAGTTGTGTTGAAGTCCTTGGTTACTCTCAACCCACTAGTCAAGTAAATCATTCCATGCTTACATCCTTGCCTAGTGTGTCTACATTTACATCTTCTATCATGCTTAATTCCACACAAAATGTTAATCCTACACATATTAGTCATAGGGGAAATCCCTTTGATCAATATTCCTATATCCCTCCTTCCATGAGCCTTCCATTTGTATCCTAATCATCTCCCATACCCATATATCATAGTGTTCCAAATCCTTATTATCAACCTCCACCTACATACAACAACATTACTCCTACATCACAATCCAATATGTCCAATTTAAATCCATCCATGGAAGAAACCATTAATAACCTTGCCCAAACTATTACATCCCTACAACGCAATTGGCTTCGATTCCTAAATGCAAGTTTAATGTGCTCACATTTGATGTAGTGAGCCCATTATCTGATGACATTGTTTGTGTTGTCCCTCATAAGCATATGGAAGTTCCTCAATTGGATTTGTACAATGGAAAAGGTGATCCCTTGAGTCATGTGAAAACATTTTTAACTTTGTGTAATGATTTTGCTCATGACCAAAGACTTATGGCTAAATTGTTTACTCAAACCTTTAGGGATAAATCTTTGCAATGGTATTGTTCTTTTTTTGCTTGTTCTATTACACCATTTAAACAATTGGCTAATTCTTTCATTCAAAAATTTCACAATAATATTGGTTCTAAAATTACTTTAACAGATTTGATTCATTGTAAGCAAGGAGTTAAAGAAAAACTTACTGATTTTATTGGTAGGTATAAACATTAGTATTCTCAAATTTCTTATCCTATGCCTAGGATCATGATGTTCAAAGAATTTTAGTTGCCAATTTACAAAAATACATTACGGATAAGCTTCTATTTTCTGAGTTTACTTCCTTTATGCAATTGTGTGTAGTGCTTCATAATTATCAGCTTCAAGTGAGTCAATTTGAATCATCTCCTTCAATGGCACTAGTTGATAAGAATGAGAGTGCTCAACAATATTTTATGAAGTTTAAACCGAACAAAGAATACATCAAGATAAATGACAACATCAATACTAAAGTGGTAGCCACAATATTAGGTGTGGCCCCTTTATCCAAATACATTAGAAAGAATTTACTCCTCTTTCTGAGTCTTTGCATAGTATGGTGTTGAGGTTGATAAATGCTAATGTGTCGAAACATCCTCCCACCATGACAATTTATATCTCAAAACCTTTTCCATCCTATCATGATCCCAAAGCCTTTTGTCAATATCACCATCAACTCGATCATGATACCTAGAAGTGTTATACTTTAAGCAATAAGATTCAAGATTTCATTGATAGTAATACCATATTTGTAGCTAGTGTGAATGGAAAAGGAAATGAATCCATAGCTCCTCCTAATCAAAATCTCCAATTATTCACCAATCCTTTGCCTTCCCACTCTATG
This sequence comes from Cryptomeria japonica, assembly GCF_030272615.1. Lineage (NCBI taxonomy): Eukaryota > Viridiplantae > Streptophyta > Pinopsida > Cupressales > Cupressaceae > Cryptomeria > Cryptomeria japonica. The sequence goes on from NC_081406.1 coordinate 583,929,377, forward strand.
AATGTTGAGTCTGAGTCTCTTTCCTTTTCTCTCGATGACCTTGGTATTGAGTCTAAAAATCTTGTGATTCTTGTTGAAAAACCTACACCTCCTAAAGACCTATGCATTGCCTTTGATCGTAGTCGGACTATTATTGCACCTGATGCCCCATTATATATCAATATGAAGATCAAAGGAAAACTCTCACGAGGAGTGCTCATTGATCCAGTGTGTATGGTGAATATGATCACTGAAGAATATCTTTACATTTTACAATTCCATCAAGTAACATATGATAAATCTATGTATGACGGTTTCTCTTGTCCTACTATTGGCTCTATTAATCTTCCCATTGTGGTTGTCACTAAGTTCTTAGATGTGACTTTTGTTGTCATTCCTACATCAAATTAATTTAGTGTGAAGTTGGGACATCCTTGGATCTCTTCCATGAAAGCTATCCCTTCTACTATTCATAAATGCTTAAAATTCCCTCATAATGGCACTATAATAATAATTAATCATAGCCTTTACCAACCTATGGAAAAGCATGGTAATTTTACCCTTGATTAGTTTTGGCCTAAACAACTTGAGCCTCTCAATCCTCTAAATGATGTCCTTTTTCTATCTTATCAGAAGTGGAATAATGATATGATCATATCTTTGAGTAAGCCTAGAGACCCTAGACCTATTCCTTCTCCTTATGATGGACTTGATATCCATCCCACACCTTCTATTCCTCCCATATATGTCTAGACCTGCCTCCTACATCTTACAAAGGAAAGTTCTTGGAATCTTCTATGTCCCAACCTAATGTGGTTTCTCTTGTTCCTCCTCCTTTAATGGAAGAAACAAAGCCTATGTACATTCATCCTTAACCTTCACAATCCTAAACTAAAACTAAAAGGAATCATTGTGTGAGAGAACACTGACAAAGACATCATGCTAAGGCTCACGAACTTGCTTCTCAAACCATTTGCTCCCCGAAGACATAAATTTTGATTTGATCTCATTTGTCTAGCCTTTGCCTAACCTTAAGGAGGAAGTTCAACCTAAATCACCAAGATTAAAAATGCTTAAGAAAAATGATGATTCATGCTCTTTTCATGTTAGAGATCCTATTTTTATTAATCTAAATGATAAAATGGATGATGATATTGTTCATGCTAACAATATTGATTCTGATGATTCTGATGGTATGTATGATCTCTTTTGGTCTCTTCCATGTTGAATCAAAAGACACATGTTCCCTTCTTCCATTATATTTTTAGTTCCATTATATTTGGGGGATGAGGTCAATTCAATACAAATATTTATCATATATATTATTTATCATAAGAGCATACTTACCCCAGAGTTAGTGGATCCCTTATGTGCTTTTATGTTTTGTGACCATTATCTTTTGATTTATCCTTTCTTGGGGGCATCTCACTGTGGTAACATGCTTGACTTTTGTATGCATGTTACCTTAAATTAATTTATCCCAATAAGGTATATGCAATCACTTTAATGTGTGGGCATACACTCCACTCGATGTTACACTTTATGCACACACCATGACATGTTTCAATACTAAAGTTACTTTGCAAACTGAGCCTTTTTCTTTGTAATTTGGCATTTTTCTTTTTCATGACTCATGGTAAGCAAATCTCACAAGGATAAAAATAATGTTCTCTCTCTCTTTCTTCTTTATTATGATGTTTCTTTTATCTTTATATTGGAGTAGTAAGATCCTAAAGTCCCTAGGGGCTTGGTGTGTTCTACTCCCGCTAAAGTGAGGGCTTGATGCAAACCTTTGTACTTTACTGTGAGTATACTTAGCCTCATACTCTCGCTAAAGTGGGGGCTAAATATAGCATCCTAGATTCTGCTTTCCTATAATTATGTCCTTGCTTAGGCCTCACTTTGGCATTTCATCTTCCAAGGCTTGATTGCAATATTGATTCTGCTCACACCACCCATGTACTTCACATTTTCATCAATTTTCCAGCTTAGCCCCTAGTTTGGAGTCTTGATTTATAGGACCACGACATGGCCAAATCAAGACCAAGATGTACTACACTCTGGTCTTGAATATGCCTTTGGCCCCTTAAATTGGCCCCAAATTACCCCCCTCTAATGGTCATCTTTGATGCGAAAGAAAATTATCCTCGTGTTGGCTTGTTGTGGAAATTAAATCGGATTTTTCACAAGCAAGTATAAAAGGAGGTCTACCCCTCTTATTTCAACCCTAATTAATTTCCTAATCAACTCAAGAAAACAAAATTGAGATCCTAAATTCAAGTGAGCAAGCAATTAGTCTTTCATCAAGCATTTGAGCATAAGTGAAGTCAATGTTTACATTTGCATGAAGATTGCATTGATGAACTATTATGTTGTCATTGATGTCAATGGTAACCGGTAATGATATTGTAATAAAGTTGTTTTGTAACCGGTAGATGAGCTAGTGAAAGAAACCGGTATTACTTGAGAAGAAGTGAGATCAACCGGTAACCCTACTTGTTGACGTGCCAAACCCTAACTGATGGAGCTTGGTGAATCGGTTGTATTGGTTTATGATCAAATGATGAACGATAATAATTATGCCACGTATGCATGTTGTATGAGAAGAGTTTCAAATGGTTTTTGGCATGTAGAGATAACGGTTTTATCTTGGGAATGAGCGAGTACATTGCATGAAGTGGAAACCGTGTGATGAGTTACAAGAATCGATGAAGCAGTGATCAAGGAGCGGACGAGGTTGTCTTGAATGATGTGCAATGATTTCTATGTAATCCGATGGTCATACTTGAACTGATCTGTTTGTAATCTCTATGAGATCTTAGGTTTGTGATGTGTTATCGACCTATTGTTTTTCTTATAAGGTCGATGAGTTGTTTTGTTGTAGTGTTGGAAATTTTGGTTGAATGTAAGAGTGAGTGGTTGCCAAACTAGGAGATGTATCTGCAGTATGTGTAAAGGCAGATAGGAGCATGAAAAGGATTTGATCGAGCAGAGTAGTGCTATTCACCAGATCAGCAAACCCCTTTTGTTCTCTAATAATTACAACAGTCAAATCCCTTAACAGGGTAAGCTCTAACAGGCTTAGTGTTATATAAATCCTCTAACCAGGTGATCCATTAGCTTGGATTTCAAATCCTCTACCGAGGTTACTCCTAATAGGGTTTTGCTTCTAATAGGGCATTATAGTCAATCCCTTATCCGGGTGGTCCCTAACAGGATCTATTCTTAACAAGACTTTTTGTAAAGCTTTAACAGGCTTGGCTCCTAACAGGGCGAACTTCAGAAGAGTTCAGAATACTTGTGGGTATTCATCCCCACCATGGTTTTTCCCATTTGGGTTTCCACGTCAAAATCATTGTGTCAAGTGGTGAATGTTTTTGTGCTTATGTTTGCTATGGTTAATTTGCTTAATTGCTAAATCCACTTAGATATGATATGATGACTAGCAGCAATCTAAAATATGCTTTAACTTTTGTCAGTAAAGTATTTGGATGTTTTGGTTAAAAGGTTTTGAGAGTTTCAAAGTTGTTTTACTATTATTCTATTATGACAGTCAACCAATGTACTTGATAGTGATATTGCATTTGTTAGTTCAGTGTTTGAACCAGTTAGTTCTGAGTTTGACTTGAGAGGTTGTTTTTTTAGTTTGGTGAAAGTTCAGTCAGTTTTCTATCTACTGAGTCACCCCCCCCCCTCTTAGTAGTTGACTGGATCCTTATTGATTCATCATACTATCAATTGGTATCAGAGCATTTTAGGTCCTCTAGTGTCTAAGCCTAACAACTTGAGGTAAAGATCTTAAAGAACATGATGAAGAAAGAAGGTTTGAAGTTTAATAGCGAAAACTACGGAATATGGAGTGATAAAATGAAAATCTATATCAAGAGTCTAGGAAGTCAATACTGGGAACATGTTGTTACTCAATATGTTGCACATAGTGGGACTATGTCTGATGATCAAAAGAAAGAGCAACAAGAAAATAATCAAGCATTGAAAGCCTTTATCAGTTCTTTGTCTGATTCATAGTATGTTGATGTCCATGGTTTGGAGACTGCTTATGAGGTGTGGAAGAAACTTGAGGAAATCTATAGCGGTGATGAGCATGTGAAGATTTCCAAAGAAGAGAGTCTGAGAGGTAAATTTGATGACATGCAGATGGCTGAAGGTGAGAATATTCAACAGTATGGTCAGAGGATCAAGGAGATAGTTGGTGAGATCAAGAGTGTTGATGGTAAAGTGGAGGATGCCATAGTGGTTAGTAAGGTGTTGAGAACCCTTCTATCGAACTACGCTATCTGAGTTGCAGCCATTCAGGAGCTAAAGTCTATTGATAAAACTAAGGTAACTCTTGACTCCATCATTGGTACGCTTACTGCATTTGAATTAAATGGTTATGATGGTAGTGCTCATAAATCTGAATCTGCATTTAGAGCTTCAGTTTCTAACCCACCTATGAGGAAAAGTAGAGATGTCAATCACAATTATGAATCTAGATCTAGTAGAGAAGTTGATGATGAAGACAGTCTAATTGAGCTCAAAGCATTGTTGGCCAAGAAGTTACCTAGAGGTACCGCTAAGTACAATGGTAAATTACCTTTGAAGTGTTTTGCATGTAACAAGATTGGACACATTGCAGCTATCTATCCTAATGGTGACAATGAGCATAAGCGTGAGAAGTACAAGAAGTACAAAGGAAAAGGCAAAAGATATTGTCTCATTGCAGTTGATAGTGGTATCACTGATGAAGAATTTGAGGGAAATGCTAATGAAGACATTGTCTTTGTTGCCATTAAAGAGGAGACATCTGATCAGAAGGCATTAGTTTCTCGCATGGATAGTTCTGATGATTGGATCATAGATAGTGGTTGTTTACACCACATGATTGGTGACTGGAGTAAATTTATTACTTTGAAGGAATTCAATAGAGTAGTTGTGAGATTTGGAAATGATTCACCCTGCATGGTAAAAGGAAAGGGAACCATTTCTCTTAATGGAGTGCAAATGATGTCTACTAGGTTGAATAATTAAAGAACAATCTTTTGAGTGTAGCTCAACTCAATGACAGAGGTTATCCATTGGAATTAAAGAATGGAATGTGCAAAATCTATGGGAGCAAAGGTGAACTGATTGCAACCGGCAAGTAGACAAAAGGTAACCTATTTCACCTAAATCTGAAAGTCAACAACTATTTAATTGCTAAAGTAGATGATAGTTGTATTTGGCATCGAAGAATTTGTCATATAAATTTTGATAACATTGTCAAAGTTAGTAAGTCCAAGTCGGTAAGAGGTTTGCCTCAGTTGGACAAACTAGTGAATGCTCTGATTAAGGAATGTTAGTTGGGAAAGATGACATCCTCAACTTTTAAGAGAAAATCTTTTTCAGTAGAACATCTGTTAGATTTGGTTCATACAAACCTCTGTGGACCAATAAGGACTAAAAGTATTCAAGGTGAGAGATATTTTATGATCTTCACTGATGATTTCTTAAGAATGATGTGGGTCACATTCTTGAAGGACAAAACATAAGCCTTTAGTAAGTTCGAGGCATTCAGGGCCTTAGCTGAAAAGGAAAGTGGTAAGAAGATAAAATGTCTGAGGACTAATCAAGGAGGTGAATTTACTTCAAAGGAATTCACTAGATATTGTAAAGACAATGGAATTAAGAGGCAACTTAATGCACCTAGGACACCATAGCAGAATGGTATTGTAGAGAGGAACAACCAGTCAGTTGTTGAAGCTACTAGAATGATGCTTATACAAGGAGGTGTAGAAAAAACTTTCTGGAGAGAAGCTATCAACACAGTTGTCTACACTATGAACCAGATATTGGTAAAAAGAGGTAAGGATAAAAATCCTTATAAATACTAGTATGGTAGATCACCTAATGTCATTTACTTTAAGATTTTTGGCAGTAAATGTTTTATTAAGAGAGGTGACTATGTTAGTAAGTTTGAGGCTAAAAGTGATGAAGGCATATTTCTTGGTTACTCCACTAAGAGTAAGGTGTACAAATGTTACAACAACCAGACATAAAGAATCATTGAAAGTGTTGATGTCCGAGTGGATGGGTGCCCTGAAGTTTTAGGAGAAACCAGTAAGGAGAAGAAGGAAGATGAACCTTGCATTCTAATTTTGAAACTAGAACTGGTGAAGCCAGAAGCTGATGAAGTGAATGTTGTAGTACCAATTCAACCGAAACAGGTAAATTCTAAAGAAGAAGATGATGATAGTGAGGAAGAAGAACCTAAAGATAATGATCATGTTATTCCAAGGTATGTGAGACTCAATCATAATCCTGACCAGATTATTGGAGATAAAGATGTTGGAGTATTGACCAGAAGAAGAATCGGAGATAATTCTTGCATGATCTCCACTATTGAGCCTAGAACTGCCAAGGAAGCATTTGGAGATGATCACTGGATTAAAGCTATGGAAGAGGAGCTTGACCAGATTGAGAAGAACAATACATGGACCCTAGTACCCAGACCGGTGAATAAAAATGTGATAGGCACTAAATGGGTATTCAGGAATAAACTAAATGAAGATGGAGTAGTAGTCAGAAATAAAGCTAGATTGGTATGCAAAGGTTATGCACAGGAAGAAGGAGAAGACTATGGTGAGACATTTGCACCAGTTGCTAGATTTGAAGGTGTTAGGACTCTACTTGCATTTGTAGCATATAAGGGATTCGAAGTATATCAGATGGATGTGAAGTCAACATTTCTAAATGGAATACTAGAAGAAGAAGTATACATTGAGCAGCGAGATGGTTATGCTTTGACTGATGCAAAGGATATGTTGTGTAAACTGCACAAGGCACTATATGGTTTAAAGCAAGCACCGAGAGCATGGTATGAAAGGCTACATTCACACCAGATGAAGATAGGTTTTCAGAGAACTAGTGAAGACAACAATATATATCTCAAGATAGAAGGATATAAGATATTGGTTAGTGAAGTGTTTGTAGATGTTATCATATTTGGAGGCAATGATGACATGAGTGATGACTTTGCAAATGAGATGAAAAGTGAATTTGAAATGTCTCTAGTAGGAGAGATAAAATTCTTCATAGGTTTGCAAATTCAGCAGATGAAGAGTGCTATTTTTATCACACAGTCTAAGTATGTGAAAGAGGTATTGAAGATATTTGGAATGAGTGATTGTAAACCAATTGGGACACCAATGGTTACAGGTTGTAAACTGTCCAAGGAGGATGAAGCCGCATCTGTTGATGAAAAGGAGTACAGGTCAATGATAGGGGAACTGCATTATGTTATTCACAACCAATCGAATATTGCTCATGCAGTTGGTTTAGTTGCCAGATTTCAGAAGAATCCAAAAGAGACACACTTGATAGCAACCAAAAGGATATTAAGATATTTGAAAGGTACTATGGATTATGGTATCCATATGTAGGTAACTTTGATTTGAAGGTTTATACAGATGCAAATTGGGCAGGTAATGTTGATGATAGGAAGAGCACAACCGGTGGTGCATTCTTTCTTGGAGGAAGACTTGTATCTTGGAGAAGCAAGAAGCAGAGTTGTATATCACAGTCCACTGCTGAAGCTAAATATGTTCTAGCATATATGAATTGTACCCAAGCAAACTGGATGAAACACATTCTGAAAGGATTCAAACTGAAGATTACAGATCTAGTAAAGATTTTATGTGACAACACCAGTGCAATAGATATTTCAAAGAACCCGGTGTTGCATGCTAGAGCCAAGCATATTGAGCTGAAATATCATTTCTTGAGAGAGAAAGTCTAGAGTAAAGATGTGTTATTGGAGCATGTATCTACTAAGGAGCAGCTTGTGAATATCTTTACTAAACCTTTGCCTAAGACTACTTTTGAGTATCTTAGAGGTCAGCTAGGGGTTGTTCCCCTGCATGAGGTCAATTGAGTAGATGTGGAATACATTAGTCCTAGAGCTAATTGAATAATCTTGCAGTAGGATTGGTGTAGAGTGGAGTTATTCCATAGGGGGATCATCAAGTTGCAAGTTGATGATGCAAAACAGTGAAGTATGACACTGCATGTGTTACTTTCACTTTGGCATTGTTGTCGAAGGGGGAGAAGAACTATATGATTATGGGGAGAAGAATTGTATGATTGATAGAGAGAAGATCTATAGCCAGTTACCAGTTGAAGACTTGGTGACTCAGTTGAAGGAGAGTACATGGTAAAATGTAAACCATGATTCCTATACACAATCATCACAATCAAGGGTATTGATACTTGTATTGTCATCAATGCCAAAGGGGGAGATTGTTGGCATTTGCATGAAGATTGCATTGATGAACTATTATGTTATCATTGATGTCAATGGTAACCGGTAATGATGTTGTAAATGTTGTTTTACAACTGGTAGATGAGCTAGTGAAAGAAACCGACATTACTTGAGAAGAAGTGAGATCAATCGGTAACCCTACATGTTGATGTGCCAAACCCTAACCGATGGAGCTTGGTGAATCGATTGTATTGGTTTATGATCAAATGATGAACAATAATGAGTATGCCATGTATGCATATTCTATGAGAAGAGTTTCAAATGGTTTTTGGCATGTAGAGATAATGGTTTTATCTTCAAAATGAGCGAGTACATTGCATGAAGTGGAAACCACGTGATGTTACAGGGATTGATGAAGCGATGATCAAGGAGTGGTTGCGGTTGTCTTGAATGATGTGAAATGATTGCTATGTAATCCAACTGTCATACTTGAACCGATTTGTTTGTAATCTCTATGAGATCTTAGGTTTGTGATGTGTTACAGACCTGTTGTTTTGCTTATAAGGTCGATGAGTTGTTTTGTTGTAGTGTTGGAAATTTTGGTTGAATGTAAGAGTGAGTGGTTGCCCAACTAGGAGATGTATCTGCAGTATGTGTAAAGGCAGATGGGAGCATAAAAAGGACCTGATCAAGAAGAGTAGTTCTATTCACCAGATCAGCAAACCCCTGTTGTTCTCTAACAATTACAACAGTCAAATCCCTTAATAGGGTAAGCTCTAACAGGCTTAGTGTTATCTAAATCCTCTAACTAGGTGATCCATTCGCTTGGATTTCAAATCCTCTACCGAGGTTACTCCTAACAGGGTATTGCGTCTAATAGGGCATTATAGTCAATCCCTTAACTGGGTGGTCCCTAACAAGATCTGTTCTTAACAGGACTTTTTGTAAAGCTTTAACAGGCTTGGCTCCTAACAAGGCAAACTTCAGAAGTGTTCAGAATACTTGTGGGTATTCATCCCCACCATGGTTTTTCCCATTTGGGTTTCCACGTCAAAATCACTGTGTCAAGTCGTGAATGTTTTTGTGGTTATGTTTGCTATGGTTAATTTTCTTAACTGCTAAATCCACTTAGATATGATATGATGACCGACAACAATCTAAAATGTGCTTTTACTTTTGTCAGGTAAGGTATTTGGATGTTTTGGTTAAAAGGTTTTGAGAGTTTCAGAGTTGTTTTACTCTTATTCTATTATGACAATCAACCGGTGTACTTGATAGTGATATTGCATTTGTTAGTTCAGTGTTTGAACTAGTCGGTTTTGAGTTTGACTTGAGAGGTTGTTTTTTTAGTTTGGTGAAAGTTTAGTTAGTTTTCTATCTACTAATTCAACCCCCCCCCCAGTAGTTGACCAAATCCTTATTGATTCATCATACCATCAGTCAAGATTCAAGCATTAGAGATGTATTATGTTTTATGAAGTCAACCTACATGAAACCCTAATTCCTTTATGGAGACAAATTAAACTTCATTAAAGTATATCATTAGTGTTTCAATCATTTTCAGCCTTTCCCTCAAAAATAAAGTATTTTACAACAATCTTTCATTTACATTTTCAATTCAATTTCATGTTTAATTCCAAAATCGGGGTTTGACCTAAGACAAACCCCTATTCCCAACATATTTTTCCTTTTCACTATGTGCGGGAACATGTACAAATCTATAATTAGGAGGATTGACATAATTCACATAAACAAATAGGTTCAACTTTCAACAACGAGAAAATTGGAGGACTACGGTGAATTGATACTACCTAGTCTCAAAAAATCAGCTCAAACTTCTGGGAACAGATACGAATCATATTTGTTTGCTCAGATCTAGGTTTGTGGCTCTATACGACATTTGTAGCATACTGTTTCTATCAAAATACTTCAATAGTTCACTATCTTGGCCTAATCTTCAATAATCCAATTCAATTCAAGAAGGAGAAAGCCCTATCAAAGGAGCTAGAAATTTGATCAAAATCTTGGTCTTTCAAACCTAGATCTATTAGATTCGTCTCCTCCCTAGTGTGATGGTTAATTAGGTCGTTTAGTAGTTTCATTATCTTAATTTAACCCTAACCCTAATTTTTCACCATTATAATAACTATAATGTAAAATATGGAAACAAAATAGCCTTATATTTATGTAATACTATTAAATACCTTTCCAACATCTATTTGTTTTTGAAAAACAAAGTTTTGAGGTGAAAGATATGGCATGTTGAAGAGAAAATAATGCAGTTAATTCAACCTATAATATTTGATGGAAAATAAGAAAAAAATTCAATGAAAACCACATGGATGGATAGTGCTCGCTTATAGCTTTCTGTCAAGTACTTGTTTGTGAAAATCTAACACTCGAGGGAAAAGTTATGCAATTTAAAAAAAAGGTTACTGAATCTACTGGCCAAAATGACTCTCATCCTATTCAAACTCATTTTTTGCAAAATTGATTGATTTTATGGAAAAAAGAGAAAAAAATCCAGAAGATTTTTTATGTTGGGAAGAAAACCCATAAATTGTTTTTCCTACAAATGAGGGGAAGCTATAATTCTAAAGCCAAAATGAAAACAACTCTAGTAAAAAAAATTGAATTTTTATTTTCACTCTAATTTTTATTGTGTCCTCCAAACTCTAATTTTGGTGAAATAAAAGTCACTTATGACTTTCTCAAGCCTTTTGGACTCTTTGAAAATGTTGACGAAGCCTCCAATATTAACAAAAAGCTGCAATCACCCAAATCTCACAAGAACATATGTATATATAAACTAGATTAACTAGAAGCTTATTTTCCTTAAATTGTTCTAATTCTCCAGGTCACACGAGAATGTAGAAGAGCATATTTGGTTTTTAAGGAAAATATTAGCTATCTAATTTTCTCAAATCTCTCTTAAAAAACAAAAAAAAACTATTATCTATACAAGACAACACAACTCTGATACCATGTTAGATTCTACGAGAATCAAACCAAAATTTGATGTCGTTCGTAGATCACATACAACTCCAAGAAATAGATGATTGAAAATAAAAATAATTGAATGAAGAGAAATTTGAAATGAGAAAAAATAGAGACAAAGAAGAGAATTTTGAGAAGACTCTCGTCGATCTATCACTAAACTAGTGAAGGTGAGAGTATAGTGCTTATTATATAGAAAAATAATAGCATATAGATCCAAGAGGTGTATTAACTCCCACTCCACATAAAAACTGAGAGGTTTTGCCTACTTGGTAAATGCCAAAACATGCGGTATAACCTCCTTACATGAAAACAAAAAAAAAGAGTTATAAGGAGGTAAAAAAACAATATTGTGTCACGTTTCAGACCAACTTATCAGCAAAAGTGAATTTAAGTTTTTCTAACTAAAAATTAATTTTAGTTAAACACATGGTCTGTATAGATTCATTATAGATAAGTTATGTATGGATTGCAACTATTCCAATTGGAAGTGTCTATTAAATGTATAGTTTATATCACTTTAGGTCTAATTACCAAATGTTTTTAATTTTTTTTTTAAAACTCGATGTTTCAACAACTCCTACTCTTATAAATAATATTTTTTTTGAAATGTAAAAATACCCTTTTATAGATCTACAAGTGAATATTCCAAAATATATCTCTTTAATATTTTAATTATTTTTTATATTTTACATTTTATTTTTATTGAAAGTTGGTCATCGACACTTAAATATAAGATTGATTATCTTGACAAGAAAAAATACTAAAATTGATTTACATTTTTTGAAAAAAATATGATGCACTAGATAAAAGAATCTATGCCAAGATGATATAATTATTTTCTGGTTTGGATAAATAATGAATAAGAAAGGTGGCGGCAAATGGAAAGAGTTATATTTTAGTACACACATCTTTTCAAATTTATTGAAAAATGTATATTTATAAAAAATAGTAAAAAATATATCCATGCACTAAAGTTTCAAGCTATCAATATACACAAAAAAAAATTGAAGAAAAAAAGGTAAAATTTATTAAATAAAGTGTGGTGGCTTGTGTAACTTCAATTTCAACATTTTATCAACAACTAAATTATAGTGTTCACTTTATACAAAACTATATTCAAATAATTTTTAAATTTTTTATAAAAATTACAAACATAAAATACACAAAAGAATATACATTTTATTAATTTACATTATTTCAAAATTCAAAACATATATTTCACTTTCTATTGATTCAATTTAAAAAGTTGAATCAACATTGGCCATTTCCCTTATAAAAGTGTGACACAACTTGGTTGGCACATAAAGTCAAAAGAGGGTGAAAAACTCAACTACCACATAACTCACTTGGGAAATGACAAAATAGTGGTTATGTGAGGTGGCACAACAAGCCAAAAAAGGGTGTATAACTCAACTACCCATGAGTAGGTAGGAGTTACAGTTGTAGTTGAAGTATATCACCACGTCCTCATATTAAGCACTCCTAAAACCCAAGCAGGCTTAAATAAAATGTGTATGAAAATAAATACCCCCTAACATAAAGAAAAATAAAAATCTTGCACTAATAGTTTGGCCCCCACAAAGACAACAAATAAGTTACGTGATAAAATACTATTATAAATATGACAATAAATGCAAATATGATAACCCCCCCTTATAATGAGATGTGTTATGTGAAGAGGAACACACGTCTTTCTAAGGAAAAGAGATGTTATGCCTTGTCATCATAATGATATGTTTCCATAGAATGTTACCTTACAAAAGATAGCACATGATACCCATAGCAACAAAACCCATAAAGATATAAGGGGATCTGATGATTTAGCATTGAAAGAATTCATCTTAGTGAAATTAGATAGTGTATATAGTTGCTTATGAATTATTTATCATGGTACCAAAGTTTTTGGATTTGAAGAAAAGTACATGAAGACAAAGATAAAATAAAAAAATTTAGTCAACATGGAAGAAGGCCTAAATGCCTCCAATGCTTTGCATCATCCTTGAATGTCAAAAGAGAAAGATATATAAAATAGAAGAAGGATGATGAAAATCAAGGAAGTGCATGCCACATATTATCCCCTATATCCAAGTACCTACGAAGTAACTTGGGTCATTTAGGAGAGCTCAACATATAAAGATAGGCATAGGGGAACACAAAACAAGAACACTCTAATCTAAAAGATAAGATGAGTAATTCTCTAGAAACCCCCCCCATCAGATCATTGTCCTTACAATGTTTATCATAAGGGGAGGGTGAGTATGAACAAGAACAATCACTAGGGTAGGACTAGGCATCTCATCAACAACAAGAGTTAAGGATGAGGCTACTGAACAACATTCTCATCCAACAACTCCTATGAGGAAAGAGTCAATGATCATGTGAAGATCATAGACAATGTTGAGATTTCCTCCAAATAGTCAAATAGAGACCTCTTTGAAGAAGAGGCAAGTGACTTAGTCAGAGGTTGTGAAACAAGAGCTACATTGCTAGCCTTTGAAGGAGGGGCGGTGACAAACTCTAAAGAAGGTGGAGCCTCCTCAACAATAAGTAAGGTTACATGAATTGATTTATGATGATGAAACTCAGGAATAAAACCTAGCTTGAACTTGCACTTAGGCAACTGAGTTGAAGGCTTAATGTCAATCGTAGGAGTTATGAAGACCTTGGGAAAGTTACAATAAAGATATGGAGGCAAAGTGAGAGGACTAGATGGTGTTGCATTAGACACAACTCGTGCATGCAACATGTCAATCGTTGGGAAAATAAAGAGATATGTGGTAGAGAGGTGATGAGTAGCAGCTCTAAGGAAGGAGTGGTGAATTCCTGTACTCACTTGGGGCAAGGCTCATTAGCAGTTCTTTAAGTGGCCAGAAGCAACATGAAGGATGGAACAAAAGAAGATGCAGAGATGGTAGGAGAAACAAAAGCTGAAATAGGCATGGATGCAATGCGAATAGAAGTAGACACCAAAGACTCGCCCTCGACCTTCAAAGCAGTCTCACGTTTCCTAGCCATTGTCCACCAATAATGCTTACACTCACATGCAAGATGGTTCCAATATAAATGAGGACTAGGAAGAGAAACTTGAGAAGACTCAATAATATCCTGCACCATAGGGGAGGCTATCGACATCATTGTCAACAATAAGAAGGCCTAACCAATGAAGCGGGAGGTGCCACTATAGTAGGCATTGTATGCTCAACCATAGACACCTTTCCTCTTTTTGGTCTACGAGAAATCAGAGGAACATGAGGTACCCTCAAAGGCTAAGATACATGAGCCAAAGGAAAAGGACGAGTACATGGCGAGAACTTACCCTTGCCATATAGATCAGGGCAAGGGATATCTATGAGGATCAACAACTCAAATATAGGGCAAGCCTTAGATTTTGACAACATGAGTGTATTTTCCTTGTATGTGCTAGGTATAGTCATAGGAACAAAAGACACCATAAAAGGCTACATGGTCCTTGGTGAGCGAGGAGGTCTACCTTGAGGAATGGGTTTTTCCTTAGCCCCTAACAAAGAGAGAGTAGAAGAAACAAAACGCTGCAATATAGAAGCAAACAATGATGGAGGAGCCAAAGACATAGTGAGCTAGATGGATGTAGATGCTAATTCCTTGGTTTTATATTTATAATATACCTTATAAAACAAATCACTATGGGGAAGCATAGGTCCAACTAGATCAGACCAAAAATGATCAAGACAAGCCCCCATGGGATAACAATAGGTAATATTTAGTGTCCTGGATAGCGTGCATGACACCCTTGTGAGGAAACTTGAGACTGTTGTGTACCACTGAAGGGATTGCATTCATAGCAACCAGCCAGGGGATACCTAGTTGTACACATAGAATAGGTTTGACTTGGGGATAAAAAACTTGAATGTACTAGATGTTACCTTGGGTCCCATGAGGATCATCAAGATAGTGCACCCCATGTGTGGAACAAAAAGTCCATCATGTGTATGGATGGTAGGACGACACGTCATATTTCGCCCAATGAAGGTTGTTAGTAAAGAGTGCCTCCTCTATAATTACATCGACTCTACATAATGGGTCAACTATAACACCTATAACAATGTTACCATTGATTTTAGGAGGGATGTAGAGAGGGGTGTATGCTCTTTGCTATATAACAAATTTTGAAGTGTAAATGATACATCCATACTCTTAGTCCTCTCACTTGGTGGGGAATTGGAGTGATAGTGACCATAATTATATAAGGACCATCACTTGATGCAGGAGTAGATGCAAATATAACAATTTAATGGATGCGATAGAAATAGATCAGTATAGATTTGCAATTCAATATTCATTTTGTCAACTGACTTATTAGATTTATGCTTCTTATCCCTGACTTGGATGATATCATTATCTAAATTGTCTTGGATGATATTTTGCAAACACATATGTTTGGTGTCATGACCAGGCACATGATGATACTAGAAGAACTTGGAACCATCATACCAACGAGGGTATGGTCTATTGTCAGGAAGAGGTCTAATCTCGGGGAGGGTCACCAGGTTATCTTTCAATAATTTTTGTAACACACTCAAGTAAGAATCGAATAACTTAGTGAATACCTAGTTATGTTGAGGCTCTAGTGTGTTCTTCTTAGATGATTGAGGAATTGTAATCACATTAGGTACAACTATGTTCTTTCAAGATCCACCCAAGGAAGACGCACCTCCAAAGGTATCAACATAAGAATTTGAAGTAGAATATTTGAACTAAGTCAATGCATGTTGATAAAGAGTAAGAGTACAACAAAGATTGGTGAAATTTGGATATTTGATCAAGGAGAGATTCTCCCTTAATGCCAACTATAGACTACCAATAAACATTCTTTGAAGATCACCATCTAGTACAACATAAGGGACCTTAGTAGATATAGATTATATCTCAAAATAAAATCAGTTATTTTGTCATTTGGTATTTGTTTGCAATAAACAAGGTTAGCGATGGTGACCTTGCTACCAATGTTATCTTGGAACCATTTGATAAATGAATCCATCACTTTATCAAACGTTTGAATTTAATAGTTTGAAAAAGAGTTGTGCCATTCTAACATAGTCCCTTTAAGAGATCATGAGAATACCTTGAGAAGAATATGATCTTGATTGTGATAATCACTACATAAAAGTAAGAAAAATAATCGATGTGTGAATGAGGATTGCTATCACCATTATATTGATCAAATTTTAGACTCTCAATCCCTCGGGGAGGTTAGTATTAAGGACATGCAAAACAACTATATTGCAATGATAATATGGCAACAAAGAAAGCTAATTAGCAACACTCAAAGGATTATCAAGTTATTGAATCTAGCCCATGTTTTGCAAGATGGTGTTTATAATATGATTGATAGATGGATTTTTCATACAAATATAGACACAAGCACCAAAACTAGTGGCAACACTAGCACTACGACCAGTACCAACACTCACAATAGTGCCAATGGAATTGTAATGTGTGAAAAAGTGAATGATGGAGAGATCAAGAGGAAAGCTTTTCTTCCCTCCTAAGAGAGATGAAAGTTTCACTGTGGATTTCCCTTCAAACACTTCATCCACATTACATTTAAAAGAGGGGGGGGAAATCATAGATCCAATCTCTAAGGAGAGAGAGATTGAATACTAAATGAATGAGGAAGAAGTGTCAAACTAACCCCTCTTTTAGAATGGAAGATGGTTGAATTAGGTGTTTTGAGACCAAGTGTAAAAGTAGCAAAGAATTGGTTATAACTTGAGATAGAATCGTGGGATGAATCTGTGCACCTGGATCTGGCTATAATATGTCGAGATGAATCTGTCTTGTGAATTTGAGGAAAAGTCATCGGGATCGTGTTGAAAGTGCACACGGTCCTCTGAAAAATCCACGAAATGAAAAGGGTTTTTTTGCCTCTGTAATTGGAGTCCAAATCTGCAAATACAATTGCGTACCTGCAACCTTCACAAAGAAAAGAGAGGAAAAGGGGTTGGGATAAGGGGTTTGCCTTCAGGTCAAACCCTAGTTTTGGAATTAACTAAGTGATGAAAGAAAGTACTTGCAAGTAAATGAAAATGCAACACTGAAATATAAATAACCTCAAGGGAGGTTGCAATAGGAATGTAGATAGAATTGCTTTTGTGTAATTGAATTTTGAAAGGGATCTCCTCTTTAATGATTGAATCCTTGACTTGAATGCAACACCTAGCCTTGAAGGGAGACTTGAGAATGCTCAATGCTTGAAAGGGATGCTTGAATGCTTGAATGCACTTGAATGCTTGAACTTATGCCCACTTTTGCTTATTCCAACTTATGTCAATGGGAGGACAAATGCAACTTATATATTCGTCGATTAGGGTTGATAAACTAATTTTTCGTCACATGCCGACATAGGGAAATTTTTCCTGTTGGAATTGCAAAGTTCAATGCATAGTTTGAATGAAGGGGCCCCAAGATAGGGTAGGGATAGGGTCGCCATGCCCCTGTCGTGCCCTTAGCTCAGGACAAACAATAGGGTCAAGCAGTGCGGGGGGCAAAAAAAGGATAATCTTAGGGGATTGAGCAGGTCTCGGGTCTCCGATTAGGCTAGGGGATTCAATTCGCCAACGTGAAGACCCTAATATGATTAAAAAATTGTAAGGGTCATGATTTTATGATACTACAAGAAGCAACATGAAAAAAGGCAGTGGCAGTAGTAGAGCTAGGTAAACACATGGTATACCCCAAGGGAGTCTAAGAGACATTAATGTTAGAAATGGTATGACCAATCAAAGGATCAATAATAGGACCTGTATCCACCATATGAATTGCCCAAGCATAACAACATATATCTAAGAACTATTGATGTCAAATTGGTTGCCTTGAGGCTTAGGTATAATATGAGGTAAATGTAGAAGTTGATGTTCAACCATAGGAGCCAAGAATCATTTGCAAGAACAATACCTATAACACAAAAGAGATCAAGAAAAGATTGTATGATCTATAACAACCAAAGAATTCTTGTTAATGCTCAAAATAATTAAAGATTTAATATTGAAGGTACACAATATTGGAGGTGTAATTACAATGACTGAATGACTTGCTTTATAGAGAGCAAGAGATGACCTAATCCTAAAATTAGAAGAACTAAAGCAGTGCAAAGCAGAAGCTAAATTAAGCTCAACTACAAGATAAAAAAGATATCTAGAAGTGCCTCTAAGTGAACTCAGACTAAAAAAGCATAACTCTTAGATAAAATAAAGCACTTAAGTGTAGCTTAAGTGAAAAAGCAATTAAAGGAGCTAATTAATAAATAATTAGATAATTGTCTTAAAATCACTTCAATGGTAAATGACTCTCCACAATCATGGTCAATACACTAAGCACCTCAAGGCCCTTACAATATGAGATGAGATTTTCTCTTAAATTATTAACAAGAAAGCTGGCTAGAGGGAGGACATTCTCTTGATTTAAGAATCCTTCAATATCCCTTATATTCTCCTAAAGGGATTGAATATGATCGAACAAAACCATCAGAGTATACTTGTGATCCATAGGAGAAGGAGAACCTAGAGGAGTATTAATTGGAATATTATTTTGGGAGTAAGGTTGAGAACTAGATGTAGTAGAACTACTTGAACCAAGAATTGAGATAAGAGATTGAGAAAAAAAAGGATCATTGGGATCCACAGTTTTGGAGAACATTGAATTAGATTGTGTGGGGATATAACGATTAGGGGGAAATCTAGGTCTAGAAGTCCTTGCCACAATCCCCAAAGTAATCTGGGTTGTAAAACTCATAAACAAGCCCCAAAACACTCTGATAACCTAAAAAATGCATAAGAGAGAAAATCAACACATAACTGATTGTTTTTAAGTTTAAGAAAAAGTTTTGTAAAAGTTTTAGTTTTCCAACACATTTTAAAATCAAGAGATGATTTCACATTGGGTTTACCAAAATGTAGAGAAATAAAATTAAACCATTATGAAGGGTGGTCAGAATCCTTAAGGACTCAAATACCTCCTCTCTATGTTGAGCAGGCCTTCGAGCTTCTCTAACCTTTAAGTTTTCTCACTTAGGATAATAAAATGTGACTAACTCTATGATATCAAAAGATGAAAATATTCTAACTATGAGAGTTAAAAGTGTAGGTTACTGAGACCACATGGCAAGCGTCGTATGCTCTCTATCTAAGATGCACACCACAAATTGACAACAACAATGCAATGCTTAGGCACTCTATATGAATGAAACACAAAGGTCATACCAAAGGGTGCAAAAATAACTAGGCATAGGTTCTGGATACTAAATATGATAAATGCAAAAATAGAACATGAATAACTAATTAAAATAAATGCAACACAAATGATTTATGAAAAGACAAGGAGAGATAAAAAATCTTCACAACTAGTCCAACAAATGAAGCCTTTAGTGAGCACTGTATTCTTTCTTTATCAAACCTATACACAAAGGAATGAAGATAAATATGTTGGGTGGCTATGATTTAGAGCTATGCCACAGTTAAATCCTTGCTTTAGTGTTTCCACCTCCATGAACAACCAAATTGGATAGATTGGAGAAATAAAATGATAATGAAAATGCAATGAAGAAAATATGATAAAGGATAAATATAAACTAGAGATAATAATGTAAACAATGAAATTAACCAAAAAGGAAGAACTTCCCTTCAACATCAAGAAGCGGAGAGAATTTTGGGATGAGAGAAAAGGTAGGCCCTTTGGATTGATGAAGCTTTGTTGTGCATGATGGTGGTAGTCGAATGGTGGTGAACAATGCAAGAGATTAAGAGCTTGAAGTTACCAACAGAGCCAAGAGAGCAAGAAGACAAAGCATAATGAATCAAAATGGAAATATAAAGAGGCTTTATAGCGCTAGAATTAATAGGTGTAGCATCTCAACAAGAACCTTTGATTTGAATATTCATGGTACAAATGCATGGTATGTAGACATCTTTGTGTCGTGTCCTCCAATAAATTAGTCGAAATGGCCAAGAAAGCAAACAAAATGGATGGCAAGGCAAGCTTAGCAAGTGGATGAGGTATAAGTTCAAACATCATCTCTTATTCGGTTTGAAGTGAAGGAACTATCTGACATGGAATTTCACTGGGTGCAATTTACGATGTTACACTTACACATCTACATTTGAACAATCTCCAGAGCAAGAAACAATAACACTACCTGAATTTGCAAAATCTTTCTCTTATGTTGCAAGTCATAAAGGATGCCAGTGGAAAGAGAGAAATGTAAAATCCATTGTGAATGTTTACCCAAAGTTCAACAGCATCCTTAAGGAAGACTTGGAACACTTTGAAGCATTCCGTTGAAGTGAGTTATTCTTATACAAACATTTCTGAAACATAGAAATTGACATAGGGCTTATTAAAGATGCGATAATTGCAAATTGGAAGTAATTGAACACAACCAAATATGATGTATGGCATGTCAACCATATCATCAAAATATAAGCAACCTCAGAAGAAGTCTATAACAATAATGACATGAACAAAAGGTACATGATAGAAATGAATGAATGAGAATTATTTTTGCAAATGGACCTTGCAAACAATGCCAACCTAGATGAACTCAAAATATTTGGAAGGCATGAGTTCAACGACAACAATAGTTGGGATCCACTTGCATTACCCTAAAATTTACATGAAATTTCCACATAGTTTATAAACATGAAAAAAAAATGCAACCAAGCACAAAACATGCCAATTAAATTTGATGTCCTAAACTACACACTGTCATTGAAACAAAAACTAGAACTCAAAATAATTACAAAGCACAATTAAGGTCACTTTGATAGACCATTGCACATGATCGTTCAAGGAACAATGGCAACAAGAAAATCCTACTTGATCACTTGCATAAGAAATGCATTCCAAAGTAAGACACGACAACAAAAAATCTAACTACTTACACTAGCTCCTAAAGGAGTTGTTTATTTTTACATACACACATCAACTATACATTCCACACTTAGGATTCATATCAAAGAAATGTAGCTGTGCTGCAGGGAAACAAATTAAAATTCCAATAAGAGATGAAATGAATAATATACATCCTCATTAATGAGATGAGCTTCATAGGGCCAAAGTTATTGCTAAAAATATACATTATATTGTGGGAGGCCTTTCCTCACCAACAACATGTATACTTTGGTGGAGTCTCTAATTTGTGACCTTGCACAACTATTGCTTGTAATCGACAAACCTATCTATGCATCACATTCGAATGCCAAAACACTGTGGGACCTATTTATGACAATTGTTACCTTTCAAACGATGTTTCAACAACAAGCTAAAACTCCAACACAAACACAATTTCATCAAATATTGTAAAACATACGAAATGCAGAGCCAACACAAGAAGATTGATAACTTTTGATGATGTGCATAGACATGTTAGGGTTCCCACAGATACTGAGAGGGGGGGGGGTGAATCAGTATTTGACCGGTAATGAGATTTTCTTGAAATAGAACATGTAGAACATAAAGTAACAGTATACCGGTATGCAAGAATTAATGTAAATAACAAAATAAAAAACATCCACATGAAAAGAACACCATAACACAAGATGTTTAACGAGGAAACCCGGTGTGGGAAAAACCACAGTGGGAAACCTCACCCACAATCAGATGATACTACTGCAGATAGTAAGTGTACAAAGAGGGGTCTGCACATGCAGAAAGGCTAATAGCCTAGAGCTCACTGCTCAATCACAAATGGGAGTCACACTGACTACAGTTGGATGGTTAAATCCAATAAGAATGTACTGCACAAAATAGCATCTTCATATGCTGGATTCAGTACCGGTGTAGTGCTGATATGCTTCTTCAAAAACCTAACTTCACCTTCGAATGATGTCTTCGTGTATACCTCTGCTTGATCTCGCATATACCTTCACACAATTCTTTTTCACATTCCACATTTGGTCTTACAAATAAGATCTTACATTTATACCATACCCTAAGACCAGTTTTAGTAGGTCGGCTCTACAAGATATTATAATAAAAACATTTTACAAATAATACAATATCCGATGTAATAACCAATTGAACATGTCGACTTGATGTATTTACAACAATAATAAATCATCTCCATAGCGTGCCATGCTGATCTGGAAAAGATAAGTCTGCCGGTGTAATCCTAGATAACCTGAACCTATTTGCTGGTAAAAGCAAATATGCAAATAAGAACATACCAATGATTATTACTTCAAAATAAAGTATCCACATGATGTCTTCGACATTACCAAGTGTCTTCCATGTCATTGCAGGTACCGGTGAACATTATATCCTGCCGGTTAACCATATACTGGTAACTGTTGCACAGTTTACTATTTGCCGGTGAATGTTGCTGGATCTCCAAAGTAGGTGTATTTAGTAGGTGTTGACATCAATGACAAAACCATACCAAAATACCAACAATCTCCCCCTTTGGCATTGATGACAACACAAGATGGAAAAACAATCAAAGTGCCAAAACATAAATGCCAAGTACAAAAACCAACAATCTCCATTTCTCCCCCTGTGAGTAACATGTGTTTATTCAAAGATTTATTTTCAATACCAATCCCTCATACCAATCTCTCCTCAAAAAGATAATGCATTAATTCTTACCGGTACAACAATTTTCTTTTAACACTGTTTACCGACATACTTAACTGTCTTACCGGTATTAAGCATTAAGTTGGTTAATAAGATTTTGGTTTGAATTTATTTGACAACTGATTCACCCCCCCCTTCTTAGTTGTCTTCGGGACCTACAAGACAAACAACTTACATCAAGTGAAAAAGAACAATTTGACAACTCAGTGCACTTGTTTTATACTAATGATTTAGTAAGGTTGCACAATAGAATAATGTTAAATTTTTTTAATCATCCAATTGCAATAAGCACCGTAACAAGCATTAGGAGCACAATATAACACAACAAATAAAAATAACTTGAAAAACAAGTATTTCTATGTACAAGCTAATGTATCATGCTTCCAACCAACATATGGACATAAGCATGACTTGTAAATGGAGCTCTTGGCAAAATTATTGACATTGTTTATAGCCTTGGCTCCAAGCCACCAAATGTTCTAATGTACATTGTAGTAAGGATCGATAATTGCATTGGGCCACATGGAACCAAGGTGACCCAAAAATTATATTGATAATACTTGTATCACTAGGCAACCAGAGGTAGATACCACTTATAATGGCACAGGCTATTACCATACACAAATCCTAAGGTCTCACACTACAAAAAACAATGATCAATATTGGGAAAGTAGAAACATTTACAACTATATCCAGAGTTAAATTATTAAACAACCTTCACATTCAACCACCATTCTCCTTTGAGTGATACTCTAAAATGCAAAACAATCCATACACAATTATATGGAAAAAAGAGGAAGCTCGATTACAACAACCACCTCTCTAAAAAACAAGGTATGCATCTCTTAGTCCTATCTCCCTCACACTTTTTCTAGTTGTTCATGAAGCATCAATTTCACTTTAACACATTTCTCTTTTATATAAAACTATTCCAAGTCATGACAAACTAATTTATAGGGAGGCAATATCAAGATTCAAGCATACATATCAACCGACAACATCACCTGCACTCTACTCAATAATAAAGAAGGCATCTACGTAACCAACAACAAATGAATTCAAAATAATCAATTTCTTAAGGTAAGTATGTTCAAACATTATGAAAAATATTTTGTAATAATAACAATACAAATTAAATACTCACAAATTATATCGTCTAACATTATTTTGTTACCATGGTTGGACAATCACGTTTGATGAACATAGCTTGTTAGACAACATACTTAGAATTGCAATTGATGCATAGGCATATTGGTGTAATGTGAACGCCATAACAAATACAAAGGAGTTAATCAAGTTAATTCTACATTTTTGGTCACACTGTTACAAAAAGATGGTCTTCTATTGTACACATACTACAAAGAACCCCGGGACACCAAACACTGTCATTGTGGATGATCATATTCTTGAATATGACACATAAAGGTTGCCCAACAACAGACTTATTTTTGATAACAATAAAGCATTTGCTCAATATCTTGGAACAAAAAAGCCAAATAGATTTTGGAGGACACAAAAAAGGATGAGCAAGCCTATAACATATCCTTGAAGTTAATAATACTAAATTTTGTGTGTTTTTGAATTACAATAATTCTACAAAAGATATCTTAGTAACAAACAACAAATGTACTCAATGTAATTGAATTCTTAAATTTATCATCTTCATACAATGTAAAAACATTTTCTCTTACAAAAACATTTTACAGAGCTTCCCAATTTAAATTAAATTGCATTTCTTTATATTCAAATTTTTCATATTTTAAAATCAACTCACTTATATCATAAATAATTACTATTAACAAAGACAATTTTCATGTCTTCCAATTTTTTCCTACCCTCCAACGTATCACCCGAAATATAATTTGCTATAGGATGTAACTATTGCACCTCATTTGAATGTAAGGGCTAGGAAAAAGTAATTAGGAATGTTTCTACATCACCTTTTCGGATTCTCTTGCAAGGGAATTAATGCCGGGAGAATAGAATCCATTCTCACTCATGGCCTTACGAGGTCTCACTATTCCAATTATTTCCTCACCCCATTATTTGTGTGCGCTTGGTAAGCCGAGAAGTTTGCCTCCTCTTCGCCTGTCAGCCCTTCGATTTCTAACCAGGTGGGCTTCTAATGGCCGTATTCTCTATATTTGTTTGTTTTTGAAGTGGCATTTCAATTTGTTCTAAATTTAAAATGCACATATTAAATCTATTCACATCCGTGATTTAGTGTGATAGCTTCTATGTATTACTAGAAAAATCTATAACCAGTTGAGGCTGTTTCAATATTGGCTCCTAGTGGCCATTTGATTTTTTATTCTTCTTTTTCCTGAAATCTTTTTTTCTATTTTTTCCAATCGATGTTTTTACTGTATATGAATGTGTGAATACTGCTGAGGAGTTAGACGTAGCAATATTAGTGAGAATATGTATGAACATAATGTATACGCTTACAATTCGGGCTGCAAGGAGTAGGGTGGACTTAATAATCGCGGTACTCTGAACTAAACTGATTTCCGTTGCAGGGACGGAGAGTTTTTATCTCACAATTCAGGTAATCTTTCTAGGGTGAGTACCATTGGAATCATAGCCCCTATGTTTCACTGGGTAGAAATATTTTTTTGTCATCGATGAGTGTTTAAGCTGTTTGTGTGTTCTCATTTTATAATGGGTTACTATGGCGTGGTGATCGTATGATTATGACTCCTAAGTCTTCCTTCAGTTTATTTAAATATGGCACTTATATTTCTAGGGGTTCATGTAAATATCGCTCTGGTATTTCAATGGGCTGTGTTGTCACTCAAATATTGCAGCCATCTCTTGCTATCTTAGATGTCTCCTAAACTCACGCCATACAGAGAGTGCAACAATAGAAAGTTCTGTGAATCTGGGCTTAATTCACAAAACAATTTCTGGGGTTTTAAAGGCTGGCCCCTTCTAAGATTTTCAATGAGCTCTTGTGAATTCATCTACAGAGAAAAGGGATGAATACTTGAAGTTTTCTCTAATCCAATATGGGTGATGCGCCAAGATGAAGAAAGCCCTTCGAGTTGCATAAGCATAAGGAACGGATGGGCTAATAATTGATGGAGATGGATAAGACACACTTGTACAAGTAGAGAGATGATTTTCAGTTGCTTACAAGATATTAGAAAATCCCTGACTCATAAACCAAAGGTACCTGAATGCAAACGTAAAAGTAGAGAGATGATTTTCTAGCAAAAGCATGGGTAAACAAAGAACAAAGCATTTTATTTATTAGAAATGACACACTGTGAAGCAATTACAACAGTTAAGAGAAGAGACAGTCACACAAGCTATTAGCTGTTTGAAAATAACTTAAGATATCTGCTCATAAGTTCAAATCTGCACAAATATCCTACAAAAAGGGTAGAGCTTTGGCTAGAAAATTCATCTCCCCATTTCAATCGAACTCCACACATTAGGGGAGAGGATTTAGTAGTTGGGCATGTTCCAATAGTTGTGATATAATTTAATGCCCAATATTTTTAATAGTACAGTACTAGTATTTGTGACTTTAAAATTATCAATAATTGAATAAAACGATTTCATAGATCTAAAATAAAAAATCATGCAATGCCACGCCGGTGCACCAATTGAATATGACTTAATGCACGACTATTAGTCTAGCCATTTTTGGGGTCTTTTTGGACACCTTAACTAAAAGCATGCTAATGTGGCATAATATTTGATGATGTAGATTTGAAACCTTACTTATAAATAGGGGGCTTTTATTTTGTCCCTTTTTCAAAATTAGATGAAAGACTAATTGTTCAAGGACTCATTGGAGTTTCGGGATCGAAGCTTCTGTTTGACCCATGCTAGGGACTTGTTGGAGGTCAAGGATTGAGGTTGTTGCTTAACGCATGCTAAGGAGTTGTTGAAGGTCGGGGATTAGGGTTGTTGCTTGATACATGCCAATGACTTGTTAGAGTTTGGGGATTCGGGATGCCACTTGGCATTGCTCAACACATGCCAAAGCGTCATTGTAGTTTGGAGTTCAAAGCTATTGTTTGAACCATGCGAGGGATCTGTCAAAGGTCGGGTATTATGGTAGTTTCCTGATGCATGTCGAGGAGTTGTTGAAGGTCAGGGATTAGGGTTGTTGCCTAACACATGCCAAGGAGTTGTCAGAGGTCAGGGATCAGAGATGCCACTTGACGTATGTCAAGGAGTTGTTAGAGATCAGGGTTTGGAGCTGCCATTTGACCTGTGCCAAGTCGGAAGAAGGGAGGAACTTTGAACCTCTGATGAGAAAGTTTGTAAGGCTTGTAAGGCTAAACTACAATTTAACGTGCAAAAGGCCCACTAAGGCTGACCTATGATGTAGCGTGTAGAATTCAAATTTGAGCCTTGATGTTAATCTAGGTCTAGGTTTACTAGTTTTGTTAGTTGGGTTGTGTTGATGTGTGTTTATGCACATAACATTACATAATAAAATACCAAGGTAATTTCCCTCATTTGAACAAAATCATCTCAAATGCTAAGGATAAGATCAACTAAAATGATTCCAAGGTTTCTACATGTCAGGTCTCGAGGAGTGGGTAACTCAATGGTCGATGTGAATTGCTGTGTTCACTTGGGGACTTACGCAAATGTTTGGATTATCTTCTTCGATCATGAAGATGCAGAATAGGTGTACTGACAACTTAGGATTTATCAATATAGCTTCGGACTTGATTCTTACTAAAAAAAGGGGCAAAAGGAATAGGGTTCAAGAAATCTATTCTAGGCCTAGGAACGTAGGAAATGATGAACAAATCTAGTGGAATCAAACTAGGCAAGGTCTCACAAACAGGTATTGACACAAGCTTAGTGCAATCGTCTAAGGTATACGTAAGGATTTTTTCAGACTATTACCATTACACATTGACACCATCCAAGTTGATGCTTGTCAAAGGTTGCATAATAATTGAAGTTAAGCTTATTTAAATCTCCAGTTGACCACACAAGGCGCACTTACCAGCGGCAAGAGGCTAGTGGTATGGATTAAGGATTCTACACAAATATATTCAACAAATCTTTCACTCAACCTAACATACATGAAAATAAATTCTAATCTAACTTGGAGGAATTGAGAACTATGAATGCAAAGACAACACTTGAAGAGCAAAATCACCAACAATTGAACAATGATTATGATTCAAATAGCTGCAGCATATACCAACAATTCTACAAAAACTCTCTTACAAATGAGAGACAAGGAGGTATATATAGAGTCTCTTACAAAATGGATGGCCAAGATTGATACAAGATCAACGGCCAAGATCATGCCAACAAAACCCTAGAATTGCCCTAACGAGGGTTTACATAAAAAATGGCGCCACCAACATATGGCCCAATAAAAAGATACCTAGTCATCAAATAGGGAATCTTCTAGAAGATTCCTCCTTGCATTTCTCTCTCTCTCCTAGCATACTCCAAGAATCTAGCCAATACAGAATCTAACTCCTCCATGGAAATGCTAAGCAAGGTATCTTGCTGTAAATCAATCACGTCCAATGAAACCGAGCAAGCGTCCAAAGTGTTCTCCCAATCTGGCATGAGCTTCTGCGAACTATGAACATGAATCAACAAAGAGACCAAGTCGTCTATCTGACTCTTCTTCAAAGTGTCCAATTAGCAAAAATACATAAGTTTCATCTTGTCTCTTAATTCGGCTAAGTGTAAACCACTAGCATCACTAACATCAACACCCAATAACTCCTCAATTGAGGCAAGGATCTTCATCCGAATGTTCTGAATCAATCCCTCCATTTCCATACAACTCGACTGGGCGTTCTCATAAGTTGATCTCTTCACGGCCAATGAACAATACCAGCCATGGAAATCGTATTTGTCTCCACTGTGCACAATGTTCTCGTTGACCAAGGTGGAATTAGGAATCTTCTTCAAAGCCTGGAGGCGTGGAATAGTCTTTTCCTGAATAGACCGGAATTCTTTCCAAACTCCCTCCAAATACTGGATTCTAAATACGAGCCCTGTTGTCCTATCATATGCTTGGACAAACTAAGTAAGGAAATCATCTGCCTGCTTTCTTGCACTCTCAATCCACTTTTCCACCTCCGAGAGTGTATCTCTCGCTGCCTCATAGTGTGACTGTATTCCATGGTCAACTGCAATAGGGGAAATAAGGGTGGGATTCTCACGCCTTATCCCTGCAATATACTCTCTAAGTCTGATATTCTCTTCTCTGTACCTTTCCTTCTCTGCAATTTCTCTGTCTAACTTTGCATCGATCGCTTTGAGGTTATCACCAACCTTCGGAAATTCTTGCTCTCTTGATGTACGACCAAGGGCAACTAAAGTGATCTGGAAATCCATAGGAGTAGCAATGTTCGTTGTCACGCCTGGCAATAGGAACAGCAACCTGCGCAATCCGCATTCCTGTCTCATCTCTAGCTATGTGCGACAAAATTTCCGCTCTCTTGGGTTCTTTCTCCTTAGCACTCCTAGCTAGGTAGTCATCAATGTTATCAACAGGTTGTACCTCTATCATTTTCTTACTTTTCTCCATACTTCTCATCAGCCAATCGGGAATAGTGGCCATCTCCATACCATCATCGAGACACATCTCTCGATCAAGTCCCCTCAATGCTGAGAGAACATCGTCATCATCATCAGGATTATTCCTGGTCAAATCATATATCTCATTTCCCAAACTGACTTCCAAAAGGATAGTAGGGGATCCCAACTGATCATCATTCTCATTTGGAGGTGCAGATGTCGCTGTGGCATGTAACTCCTGAATATTCTCTAGTAGTATCACTGTTTTGGAACATTGTTGGGTTTCCTTATTCTGCTCTGTTATTTCAATCACCTTAATTGATGAGACACTGAGAGGTGGTGAAGGAATGATAGTCTTTTGTTTCTTCTTCTTCACCTCCTCAATCTTCTTTCCTTTGGCCTTGACTCCTCATGGCGTGTTCTTCCTTCTCTTGGGAGCTTGACTCTCTTCGTCTGCACAAATCCTGACATCACTGATAGTCCTCTCATCATCTTCAGAAGTAGAGTCTTCCGGCTTCATCTTTTCATAAGTGAAGGGAACACCCATATCAACTAACTTATTCATCTATATATCTACCCATGCACGGGAGAAACTCAAGACCTCTCTCATCAATACATTTAGGTCAATCTCTTCTGATTCTGACCAATTTGGCAATAGGATTGCCTTCTTCATTTCATTTTCATACTGTGGATGCATATGATCCCTGTCATCTAACACTTGATCAGGAATGAGGAAAAGTCCACACTTCCTCATGAAATCCATTGACATTTTGGACCACATTCGTCTCTTCACTGCTTGCTCATCCATCAAGTTGGCCCAATAATCTTCTATGTCTACTTTGTGGATGAACTTCTCTCCCCTGATCCTTCCAACTTTCTTATCTGGATCAAATCTTCTATGCCCATCATAAGGAAACATGAAACATCCTACAACATGTTCAAAGCACTTGAAGATGCATTTGAGATATCTAATGCCAGTAGAACCTTGGCTTTAAAAAGAGAAATAAATCACATAGCCATGATCAAAGAAGAATCAGTTAATGCTTACTTCATGCGAATATCAGCCCTAAGGGATGAACTGGCAACCCTTGGATATGAGATCCAAAGCAAAGAATTAACACTCATTGCTCTAGCTGGGTCGCCTAGCATATGGGAAACATTCGTCCAAGGCATCAGTGCAAGGGATGAATTTCCAAAATTCGATAGGCTAAAGGCTGACTGTCTCCAAGAGGAATCAAGGCAAAATAAGAAAGGGATAAAGCAAAAGAATATAGATGAAGATCTCTAAGTTCTAAATACAACTCAAACAAGAAAAGCAATTAGAAACAATTCAGGAAGAGAAAAGGCCGTCACGGCAAGAACACCTTCAAAAAGGACCTCTCTTAGATTCAATGTTATAGATGTGACAAATTTGGGCACTATGCTGCCAAATGTCCAGAAAGAGCTAAGCAAGCCACATTTGCCAAAACAGGAAAATCTAAAAGGGAAGAGGACCCCGAGAAGTATGTACTCTATTCAGCACTCACAAACCAAACATCAAACAAAGTTAACTCCTGGGTGATCGACAGTGGCTCATCTAGACACATTACAGGATTCAGAGAAGTGCTAGACTCCATGAAAGAGGAGAATGATGAGGAAGTAACTATCGGAGATGACTCTACACATCCTGTCAAAGGAGTTGGAACATGCACCATCAAACTAAAGTCAGGTATATCATTACAACTTAAAGGAGTACTATATGTTCCAGGGATCAAGAGAAATCTAGTCTCAATATCAGCACTGGAGGACAATGGATACAAAGTGACCTTCATGGACAACAAAGTATTGGCTTGGCCAAAGAATTCAACCATCAAGAAAGCTAAAACGATTGGTCAAAGACAAGGCTCCTTGTATGAGCTATGCACAGAGCCCAACTTAGTCCTAATCCATGAAACTACAGATGCTAATGAAGTCTGGCATAGAAGACTAGGCCACCTAAATTTTAGAGCTTTATCATCAATGGGAGACCTTGTCACAGGTCTACCTAAGTTAAAGCAATATAATTCAGGGGCATGCAAAGGATGTGCCCTAGGTAAAAATACTAAGGGTGCTTTTCATAATAGTACTAGGAAAACAAGTAAAATTTTAGAGTTAGTTCATTCTGATGTATGTGGACCCATGTCCATACCTTCATTGGGGGGGTTTTTGTATTATGTAATATTTGTTGATGACTACTCTAGGAAAACTTGGATCTACTTTCTGAAATGTAAAGAATCAGAAGATATCCTTAATAGGTTTAAAGAATTCAAATCACTAACAGAGAACTATTCGGGAAATAAAATTAAAGCCCTAGGAACTGATAATGGGGGGGAATACACATCAGAATTATTTAAAGAGTTTTGTAAAAATTCAGGGATTAAGAGGGAGTTAACAATACCTTATAACCCTCAACAAAATGGGGTAGCTGAGAGGAAAAATAGGACAATCGTTGAAGCTACCAAAGCTATGATTCTTGATCAGAATCTAAATGTCAATCTTTGGGCAGAAGCAACTAGCACTGCTCTATATATCCAAAACAGATGTCCTCACTCCCATCTTGGAGATAAGAGCCCTGAAGAAGTCTTTACCAAATCAAAACCTGATATTAGCCACCTTAAGATATTTGGATGTCCCGTCTATATTCATGTACCTAGGGAGAAAACATTAAAATTAGAGCCTTCTAGAAAAAGGGGAATTCTTGTAGGATATAGTGAAACCTCCAAAGCCTACAGGATCTATATACCTGGTCAAAAGAACATTGAACTAAGTAGGGATGTGATCTTTGAAGAAGACTTAGCCTTCAAAAGAGCTCAAAGCTCTCTAGACCCTGAAGTCTATATCCTTACCCCTAGCATAGATAAAGATCCTACTCCTGAGCTTCAAAGGGAGAATCCTGAGGAAACTATAAGTAAAACTCAAAGTCCACCTAGAGAAAACCGCAAGAAAAGACCACTATGGGCCACCAAGACTGTAGCAGAAGCTCAGAAGTTTGTTGCTCCTTCAGGGAAAGAAAAAGGCCTAATAAATTCACTAGCTATGTTGCACTTATGAATGATCTCTCTAAAGCCGAACCAGACAATGTATCAGATGCACTTGAACATCAAGTATGAAAGGATGCCATGTCTGAAGAGTATCAGTCCATTATGAAAAATGATGTTTGGGAGATTGTTCCTAGGCCAACAAAGAAATCTGTTGTCTCATCTAAATGGCTTTTTAAGATCAAACATGCTGCAGACGACAGTATTGAAAAACACAAGGCCAGATTTGTAGCTAGAGGGTTCTCACAAAGGGAAGGAATAGATTATGAAGAAACTTTTGCACTTGTTGCCAGGTATACATCAGTAAGAGCTGTATTAGCCATTGCAGCAACAAAGGGGTGGATGGTACACCATATGGATGTTAAGACAACATTTCTAAATGGTGAGATCTCAGAAGAAGTCTACCTAGAGCAACCTGAAGGGTTTGAAATTTATGATGCTGGGTCTCATGTGTTTAGACTCAAGAAAGCTCTCTATGGGCTTAAACAGGCTCCCAGGGCCTGGTATGAAAGAATTGACACCTATCTCTCAGGACTAGGCTTCTCTAAGAATGATGCAGATCCTAATCTCTACTACAAAAGAAATAAAGGTGATATGCTAATATTGATTTTATATGTTGATGATTTATTAATCACAGGAAATGATCACCTTATAGATCAATGCAAGAAAGATCTATCCAAAGAATTTGATATGAAGGACTTGGGACTCCTTCATTACTTCCTAGGATTGGAAGTATGGCATAATTCTGACAACATTATACTCAACCAAGGAAAGTATACCTTGGACATTCTGAAGAGATTCAGAATGCTAAACTGTAGGCCTATGACCTCTCCTATGGAAACCAATTTACATAAACTTAAAGAAGCAGCAGCAGAGTCACAACCCACTGACCCTACTTAATACAGACAGATGATTGGATCCCTAATGTACCTGGTAAATACAAGGCCAGATATCTGTTATGCAGTTAATGCTCTAAGTCAGTTTATGTGTGAACCTAAGGAGATACACCTGGTTGCAGTAAAACACATTGTGAGATACCTACAAGGTACCCTAAACCTTGGTCTCAAATATGAGAAAGTTAATATAGACCTACATGGATTTACAGATTCAGATTGGGCTGGAAGTGTGACTGACAGAAAAAGCACTTCAGGGTGTTGCTTCAGTCTAGGTTCAACTATGATATCTTGGATCAGCAGGAAACAGTCTTCTGTAGCCCAAAGCTCCACCGAGGCCGAATACATTGCAGCTTCCATGGCTGCCCGAGAAGCAGCATGGCTTAGGAAGCTGCTTGTGGGGTTGTTTGGAGAGCCTATGAAACCCACTGTTATACATTGTGACAATCAGAGCTGCATAAAACTTTCAGTAAATCCAATGTTCCATGATAGATCCAAGCATATTGAGATTCCATACCACTATGTGCGAGATATGGTAGACATGAATGTGATCCAATTAGAATATGTTTGTACAGGAAATCCAACTGCAGATATGCTGACCAAACCTCTTTCCAGAGTGAAGGTTGATCACTTCAGAAAAGGTTTAGGTATGTGTTGACGTGTATTTTGTACACAATCATACACAGAATAAAATACCATTAGGCATCTTATCCTCTCTTGAGAAAATAGTCTCTAACTGCTGAAGATCTGCAAAAAGGATCAGTTAGGTGGACTCCAAGGTTCTTTTAGTGGGGTCTCCACGTGTGGACAAGCTTTTTTTTAGTGGTATGATGTGATTTGCTGTTTCCTTCAAGGCTTCTTACGGATTCAATAGTTCGAAGGTTTTACTAATCTAAAAGGAACTTTCAAAAGAAAAGGAAAAAAGGACAGGGTTTGAGAGGTCTAATTTAGCCTAACCCTATGAACGACTTAGCATGGATGAGATTTGGCAAGACTCAACCAATTTCAATTTCGCCATAAGACAACAACTCAACTGAAATTAGTGCGATCTTCTAAGGTAATAATGATGTTCAATGCATCAAAGACCAAGGACACTACTACGAAGGTACATATCCTAGATACGAAAATGCTTGAAGGTTAAGGACTCAAGGTGTTTTCCAGTCGACCACACAAGGCGTTCCTACAATCAGCAAGAAGCTAGTGGTTTGGATTGCGAATCCTACCAAATATCAAATCTCACACTTAGTCTTTCTAATTAACAAACTACTTTGATTGAGCGAGATTCAAGTACATCCAACAACCATGAAGATAACTTAAGAAATTTGCAACAAAACACCATAACTTCAATATTTTATTGATTTCCAAGTCATCATATACAACAATTGCTTGAACTTCTCTCTTCAAGACTCAATCTTGCTACAAAATAAAAATTGCTTACAATTCTAATCTCTCAACTCTATTCTCTATTTCTCTATTGACTATTCTGTTACAAATGAAATGAAAAATGGGGGTATAAATAGCATCCCCAATTACAATGAAAGGTCCAGATTGAAAGTAAATCAACGGACAAGATCATGACACCTAAACCCTAATTAGGGTTTGTTACAAATGACCTCCTTTTTACTGAACAATATTAAATACATAGCCAAATATTAAATTTGGCACAAAAATCTAGGAGGTATCAGCCAATGAGAAATAAGATGTCATGTCATCTGTAACAACCTTTCATCTAGAATCTTATTCCCTTTCCAATTCTCTTTCTTAGCATATGCAATGAATTTTGTCACAATTCCTTCGATTTCTGTGCTTGGAATCTCGGGAAGATTCTTGATACTCTCTTCTAAGTGGATGACCTGATCGAATGCATCTAGAAGAGCTGCGTCCCAAGTAGGTTCAAGTTCCTTTGTTCTATCAATCAGGAGCATGGTGGCATACATTTGATCATACTGCTCATCTGTAACATCTGCGTCCTTGCGGAAGATGATCTTGATTCTATCTTCAAATTCTTGTAAATCCACATCTGTCTCGACCTCGATCCTTCTGCCAAGAATGGTACGAAGTACCTCGAATACTCTGTCCTGGATCGGATTGATCACCTCCTCAACTTGACCACATCTAACACTGATGTCCTCAAAGAGAACACTCTTTATATGGAGTAAGGTTGACCACTGAAACAAACTGTGAGAATCACCTTCTAAGATCCTTTCTTGTGCTAAAATTCTTCTAGATGTATGTCTTATAACTTTCAAGACAGGGATGACAACGTCCTTGGTATGGGCAAATGCAGCTACTGTTGCCATCAATCTGTGGATTATCTCAAGAACTTGGATAGCCTGATGGGTGATCTTCGACATCCTTGTAATAAACTCAATGGCCACCGTGTGAGATCTATCCATCCAATTACATGTACGCTGAACCATATTCCTGAATCTTTCTGCTTCATTGATTGATTGAAGGGGCAATGCCTGCAATGGTGATCTAACTGGATCCTGACGTCCCAAAGGTTCATTGATGTGACTGAAATATGTTCTCCATGCACCGACCTCTCTCTCAAGCTTTCTATTCTTTTCTACTTCTTCTCTAAACTTATCCTTCAATGCCTCAAATGTGTCGGTGGCATCATCTAAAGTCTGCTCTGCTGTGGATGGTCCTAACTCAATAGTCTGTATATGATAGTCCTCTGCTAGGATCTCACCCTCATATTTGTCTGCTGCCGGTGTAGCTATCTGCAGTTTTCTAGATCCAGTCTCATCTCGAATCATCTTGGACATCTTTGTAGCCTTCTTCTTCTCTGCTGTCATGTGTGAACGTCCAACAAGGCTCTCTAGATCGATTGCACTATCCTCGTCCTCAATTACGATCACCTTAGTCAATCTCTCCTTCAACCAGTCTGGGATATTTGATCTTGTCTCTTGAACTTGAATTTCTTTGTGTACTACTTCTTCTTGTCTGGGAGGAGATGTTACTTCATTATCATTATCTAAATCATAGTCTTGGAGAGATCCATCGGATGAAACATGCTGTGCCTGTTCTTCCTCCTGTCTATCATTCTGTACCATCGATTCCATGGATTCTTCCACTCGAACTGTTCTATCTTCTGGCCTGGAAGAAGTACCTGGTGTTTGGTCTTTGTTAGCACCTTGCTTTTTCTTGGAAGGCTCTTTCTTTTCTGATCTTTCCTTTCTCTTTGAACCTCTCGGATGGAGATTGCCCTCACTGGCACATCGAAGGTTACCTTCTCCTGAATTCCTAGGATTAGGATTGCCTTCACTAACACTGGCTCCACCTTCGGCTGGCTTTTCTTCCAAAGTAAAAGACATGGCTATGCCTTGTTCTCTCAACTTCTGATGTTGAATGTCTACCCATCTGCGAGTACAAGACAAGACTGGTGCCATCAATTCATCTAAATCCACGGCTTCGGGCTCATTCCAATTCAAACTTATCGCTTTGCTCTCTCTATCATACGAAGATTGGATGTGCCTGCCGTTGTCCTGAGCTTGGTCGGCCACTCTGTAAATCTTACATTTCCTGATGAAATCCAAAGGCAATCTAGAATGTATCTTACGTTTCACTTCGAGATCATCTAGGAGATTCATCATAAAATCTTCAATCTGGTACTCATGTCTAAATCTTCTACCGACTGTCTCCTCTAAATGTCCATGAGGATCAAAACTATTCCTCCAAGCAAAAGATGAAAAAGGATACAAGGCTAACTCCCTCTCTGCGTCATCCATGGCTGAGACATTGGGACATACCTCAACTGAATTACCCAAAATAATAGGTACCTGAACTCCATTTTGATGTCTGTGTCTGAATGCCTTCACATATGCTGCCAACTGCCTTGTTACTTCAAGTAACACAATCCTGTCTGTCGGGTATCTCGGCAACATGTATGGAGGTAAAGGACATCCATACACTCTAATGTAAGTGAACTTGGGAAACTGAATGAACCAAGCACCGTACCTCTTGATTAACTCCTGGGCATCCTGAGATAATCTGTTGTGAATCCCTCCTTGCAACGTCCTGGTGATGTTCATCGTGAAAGTATCATTGATTAACTTGTAGTTCTTCCCTGGTGGATGATGCAAGTAGGTATAGGATTCGCAAACTCTGACCTCGCCGGGTCCTCTTCCAATCACTCCTCTGTGAGGTAGTCCTGCGTACTCAACGCTCCTGATTAAGGCATAGATGACATATGAACTCATGTGGAAGGACTTAGTAGCCCTGAGTCTTCTCAACTGTACGTCTAAGCAATGGCTAATTATCCTAGCCCAATGTATTGTACCCTTTCCTTGAACAATCACCTGGATGAAATAAAACATCCATTTCTCAAAATAGAAGGCATGAGGTGCTCCTGTAACTCTGTTGAGCATGGTAATCAAATCTCTGTACTCCTCTTGGAAATCGATCCGGTGTGGTGTGTTCGGTACTTTGCTCAGACGGGGACGACTCTTGAGTAGCCAGTTCTTGTTGATTATGCTTAGACAAGCATCTGGATCATCATCGTACACTGATCTGGCTCCTTCAATGCTCTTGTATATCATGTCCCTGTGCTCTGGAAGATGGAAGGCTTCACTTATGGCCTCCTCTGAAAGGTACGCCAAAGTGTTTCCCTCATTGGACACAATTGTCCTGGACTGTGGATTGTAATGACGGGCACACTCGATCATCAACTCGTGGCACTGAATAGCTGGAGGAAAACCGGCCGCCTTGATGATGCCACTTTCTATTATTCTCCGGGCGACAGGTGATGGCTTGCCGATGTAAGGGACCTCTCGGAACTTCTTCGTACTAAAGTTCCCCAAGTTTGTATCTCCAATGTGGCTCCACTTGGACACGATCTTGGTCTCCACTTCTTCAGTCTTCTGATCTTCTTTCATGAGAGCCGAGCGACTGGTGGATGCTCCCGCCTTTGGGGTCGCCATACCTACACAACATTTCATTATAAGAAATAGATTTTTGAAATAAATAACGTAGATAAGAGAGATAGATTTTAGGAAACCTCATGATAAGTCCCTAGAGTTATCATTTCCTAAAATACAACGATTGAGCTAAGAGATTTAAAATTCAAAATTTGAAATATGACGATGAATGAATAAAACAATAATAATTAAATCGCCATACCTCGATAGAGAGCTAACTCTAGAATGCAAAAACAAAATTTGCCTAAGCAAAATTGAGGTATAAAGATAATCTTCAATATGATCCCCTCAAATTTGATTTCGCCACCTCTGGAGAGAATGTGATCTTCAATTTCGCACAAATAAATCACCAAGTCCTTAGCAAATTCGCCTTAGGCGTGGTCTTGGATGGATTTCCAAATTCGCTCTTGGTGTGGTCTTCAAATTCGCACTTCTTGTGATCTTCAATGCAATTCGCACCTCTTTAAACACACCTCGCACGATCTTGGGAATGTCTATGCCACCTTTGGTTTGAAGTCGCACCACCTTTGGAATGTCTTCGCCACCTTGGATAATTGAAACTCGCACTATATTCGCCTCTTGTTAACTCGCATAAAGGAAGGTAAAAATAATGATGTAGGAAATGATAATTCTACCCCCCTTATATAGCGCTTGCATCCTTTACCCCTTAGGCCGACTTAATAAAAATAAAACCTTTTTTAAATGATTTGCAATGACATAACAAGGCCGACCCCATATATGAGCGCTCAAATCGATTTTTTTTATTAATTAATTAATTAATTACTAATGCCTTGCGTTTTTTAATTGCAAATTTCGATTTTTAAATAAGGCAAAAATAATTAATAAATGTTAACGCCACATTAAATGCCAATAAAAATGGATTTTTTTAATTTTTAAATTGATTTAGCATTTAAAGTAAATTCGAATTGTTTAATTTGGCGCCAAAAAATATGTAAATAGAGGGACGTACCTCATCGCTCTGGTCCCTTGATGAGGGACAGGAGCGATTCACCATCTTTGGCATGATTCTTGCGTTTTCGACGTTTAATTCCTTCATTTCCACGTCCCAAATCGATCATCTGG
Source organism: Cryptomeria japonica (assembly GCF_030272615.1). Lineage (NCBI taxonomy): Eukaryota > Viridiplantae > Streptophyta > Pinopsida > Cupressales > Cupressaceae > Cryptomeria > Cryptomeria japonica. The sequence continues at coordinate 583,968,672 of NC_081406.1, forward strand.
TGGTCTTTCGAACTTGAATTTCTTCCTTGTGCGAGCAAGTGCATCCTATGACCATTATCGCCCTGGTCCCTTGGAGAGGGACAGGAGCGATCTCCATGTTTTTATGTTCATCTTGTATCTTTGACCTTCGAAAAATCATTGCTTGTGTCCTTTGCGCTTATTCCCATTCGCTTCATTATGTGTTTGGACGTATTTAAAGGGACCATCGCCCTTGTCCCTTGGAGAGGGACAGGAGCGATCCATGTTTTCTCCTTGACCTTGGCAACTTTGCACTTCGATCTTCATTGTAACGTCCTTCAAACGTCGTCCTTCACCTTACCTAACCTTGCTTCGCTTTGATCTTGAAGGAACGTGCGTGCTTTTGATGATATCGCCTTGGTCCTTGTCCAAAGGACAGGAGCGATGTGAGGCTTTTACATTATTTGGTGATGTTTGGACGTTCAAAACCCTTGCGAATTATCTTCAAACGATGCCTTGGACCATATGCTATCTTAGGACGTCTTGACTTAGCTTGAACTTGAAACAAACAAGGAATCCAAAGCAAATCGCCCTGGTCCCTTGGAGAGGGACAGGAGCGATATGGTTCCTAGATCCATTTTGGTGATTATTTAACGTTCAAAACTCTTGTTTATCATCTTGTTGTCGTACCATGGACCCTCTAAAACATTGTAATGTCTTGTCCTTACGTAAATTTTGCATGAAATGGCCAATGCATCTAACATCGCCCTGGTCCCTTCCTGAGGGACAGGAGCGATCTATGTTATAGGGTGTCAATTTCTTCATTTTAACGTCCTTTAAGTGTTTACGCATGATGAAAGCGCCTTGAAATGTCCTCGCCACCTTTCGTCCTGGCTTGGATCGGGCTCGAACCTTGGAGGGACGACCTTGAACTTGAGAGGGACGTATCTTCACCATTGTATCGCCCTGGTCCCTTGGAGAGGGACAGGAGCGATTTTTTCCTTGTGGCTTTCATCTTACTTTGCCATGCTCTAAGTTTATATTCAACGGATTCGTCCTTCTTTACTCGATCCGTCCATGCCTTGACATTGTTTGGAATTTTCCAAAAAGAGGTAATTATATCAAAAATCGCTCTGGTCCCTTCCTGAGGGACAGGAGCGAACTAGGCATTTAGCATTGGTATGGACGTCCCAAAAATCTTCAATTTATATTCAATGCATTCATCTCATGTTCTCCTTCGTTTTTGAACGTAAACTTGCCTTGACCCTTGTCTGGATTTTGCAAAATGGAGGAAATCGCTCTGGTCCCTGGGAGAGGGACGAGAGCTACAAGGTACCTCGCCCTGGTCCCTTGGAGAGGGACAGGAGCGATTTAGTCAATATAGGTCATTTTCCTTCATTTTTTGCATCTCAAATTATATTCATTTGGCAAAGTATCTTCCTTCGGACGTCCTCCAATTGCTGAGTCATCAAAATCTTGCATGGACATGGCGAAATTTGAATTGTAGCTCCGGTCCTTCACTGAGGGACAGGAGCGATTTTCTTCCTGGAGGCCTTTCTGTGCTCATGAAAATTTTCAATTTATATTCAAATGAAAGATCTTGTCGTTCTCTATCACTTCAAACGTAAAATTTGTCCGGACTCCACAAGGATGATGAGATATCTGAAAATGAGCTCCCGTCCTTCACTGAGGGACAGGAGCAATTTTGCTCCTACAGGCCAAAATAACAAGATTTTTCACATTTTAACACTTCACGAGGCGAAAACAAATCAATTCCAATGCCTAGGATCAAACTTCAAAAAAGTCAAAATTTGGTCAAAATATTCAGTCAGACAAAAATTCACATTGACGGTCATCATTTAAACAAGTTTAAGCTCTGCATGAACATTCCAATTGAAAATTAGACCATTTTGGCGAAATCATTGCATTCAAAATTTGCATTCTAGAAAAGAAAGCTCAAAAGCTCTCAAAAATGACTGGATTTTGGCTTGAAAAGGCAAGATTTAAAACCCTAAGGCTTAGCCCTAAATCCAGACAACTAACGGACTAACAAAACCCTAAAAACGAAAGCGAAAACAAGCGAAAAACAAGCAAAAAGAGGGGGTCCCCATTTGCGATGGGGCGATGTGTGAAATGGTCACAACATCTGGCGACACCACTGAGAAATGTTGCAAAACATTTGGGAATCAATCTTTCTAAAGGAAGACTCAGAAAACCTCCCTCAACAAATCCAGGAGTTAAGAAACACTTACAAGAAGAGACCATCATATTGAGACAAAGTATTAAGTCCACAGTTACTCATGTGTGTGCAAATGCGTTAATTCCCCTCAACAAGACAATCATGATCTTCAGGTTCCCCTGTGATAAGCTACGTAGTTCGTCTAAACTCCAAAAGCATCCTGGATAGAGCCTCGCTGCCAGTCAGACGTCTATAGTCCCGACAAGGTTATCGCCGCAAGCTCACGAATATTGCTCCATTGCCAGTCAGGCGTCTATAGCCCCGATGGAGTTATTCGCATATTCCCTTTAGCCAATTTGATATTTCCTCTTAGCTCATTTCTTTTCTTTTGATTTTTCTCATTTTTTCATCTTTTCTTTTGATACTGCTTTTCAATTCTGTCAATTCTTTGGCTCGTGAGTAGTGAAACTCACTAGGGTTTGAGGATTGCGGTGGCGCTGAAGCTAGACTTTAGATTTTTCACTGATCACAGCTTTGCCTGTAAACCATAATGACTCGGAGATTACAAGTGTGTGAAAATATAATAACTGGAGGACAAAAATACGTGAGTTCAATAAGCTAATCTACTTCAATGCAAATATGTCCTGACTCAAAGCTTCATTAAAAGAAACTCCCTTGGTAATTCCAAAAGACCTCATGATTTTCCAAATGCATCCAACAATCCAGCAGGAAGTCAGAGCGTTATATAACAAAATCACCCAATGTCAAATGGATACCCCTCAGGACAAAACAACTAACCTAAAAACAAAAGCACCTAAACTACAACAAAACGGAAACAAAACAAAACAAAACAAAACAACGAAAGCAAACTAAACTAACTATGTACAAGGGAAGGTCTTGGCACTTTAGGATTGAAAATAATGTTTGAGATATCTCCCGTTGACAGGCAACGGAATGTCCTCTCCAGTTAAAGTCTGCAACCTAAATGCATTTTCTCCCAATATCTCTGAAATTTGATAAGGACCTTTCCAAAGCTTATCAAACTTATCATGTTCTCCTCTTTTCTCATGCGCTTTGTCCCAATACAGGACGAGATCTGAAATTCGGAACGCCTTGACTCTTGCTTGTCGATCAAACCATCTCTTCACCACTCCTTGGTGTTTAGCAAAGGTCTCTAGTGCTTGATCTTGTTTCTCTTCTAAATTCATCAACTGTGTCAACCTGGCCTGTACTGCATCAGTGTCTTCCATGTACTCCTGAATAAATCTCAAGGTTGGAATCCTGAGTTGCATAGGGAAGACTGGGTCTTGACCATAGACTAGAAAATAAGGCGAAATGCCTAATGCGTTCTTTGTTCTGATTCTGTCTGCCCACAAAGCAAATCTCAACTGGGTGTGCCATTCTCTTGGACTTCTCTCTAATAATTTCTTGATAACACTGAGCAAATTTTTGTTGGTGGATTCTGCTAATCCATTACCCTGAGGATAATAATTCGATGAGAACTTGAGGGTTACCCCGTACTCAAAAGCCCAATTTGAGAATCTCAATGATGTGAATGCCGATCCATTGTCGCAAACCAACGCATAGGGGCATCCAAACCTCGTGATTATGTTCTCCTCTAGAAACTTGATTACAACTTCAGTAGAACAAACCTTAAGTGCCTGTGCCTCTGACCATTTGGTACAATAATCTGTAGCTGTAATGATGTACTTATGTTGTGCTGAGGATGCGGGGTTGATGACACCAATAAAGTCCATTCCCCATTTAGCAAATGGTTTGGCTTCAATCACTGGATTTAGTGGCATGGCAGGATTTCTTTCTCTAATAGCTGCGACTTGACATGTGTGGCACGTCTTAATGTGATTGAATGTATCTTTAAAAAGCGTAGGCCAGTAATATCCTGCTCTTAGGATCTGGTGAGCTGTGGCGAGGTTGGCTCCATGTCCGGTTCCAAACTTGGAATGGAAATGTTCAATTATCTGCTTTGCTTCGCCTTTGCCAACACATCTCAGGTACACTCCTTCATAGTTTTTGCGGTATAAAACAGATCCTTGAAGCATGTAATGTTGACACTTTAATCTTAATGCTCTCTTTTGTGTAGGTGTCATATGAGCAGGACATCTGTGATTAAGCAAATATGTCACAATGTCTTTGTACCATTCATCAGGCGTGACATCCTCTAATTCATAAATTTGTTGGACTAATCCTGGCCCATCTATTGCCAATGTCTGCGCCAAAGCTTGTCCTCGGACAAGTTTCATGGGCTGTATCTCGATATCAAATTCTTGGATAATGGCGACCCACTTTCCTCTTCTTTCACCTAATTCATTTTGCATGAGAAGAGTCTTGACTGCCGCATCGGGCACTATTGCATAAATCTTGGCCCTTAGGAGGTAATGTCTGAACTTCTTTACTGCCTTTACTAATGCGTATGCTTGCTTTTCAATGTTTGGATATCTCAATTCTGCATCTTTCAACGGGGTGCTCATGAAAGCAATCGGGTTTTCATCCCTCTCTTCACTTCTTTGGGTGAGAATGGCGGCACAAGTGTATTCGGAAGCGAAGGAATATAAATAAAATGGTTTGAGATAATCGGGACTAATCAAGACTGGCGCCTCCATGATGGCGGTCTTTATTTCTTCAAATGCCCTTCTGGCTTGTGGAGTCCATGCGACCTTTGCATCTTTCTTTAACATTTCATTCAATGGCCTGACAATCTCGGCAAATCCAGTAATGAATTTTCGGACGAAGTTGATCTTTCCGAAAAATGATTTGAGCTCTTTCTTGCTTGCTGGCAAATTGATAGTAGATATGGCCCTCACCCTTTCAGGATCAATAGATATTCCTTTCTCTGAAATGACATGTCCTAAAAGCTTTCCTTCTGTGACTCCAAATATGCATTTCTTCGGATTAAGGGAGACACCGTATCTTCTACATCTTTGGAAGACTCTTCTCAAATCGTCCACATGATCTTCTCTCTGCCTAGAGAAAACTGTGATATCATCCATATATATAATAATGCTTTTACCAATTAAATCTCTGAAAGCGATATCCATAGCTCTCTGGAATGTGGCCCCGGCGTTTATGAGTCCAAAAGGCATTCTCTTATAGGCAAATGTTCCCCATTTGGTGGTGAAAGCAGTCTTTATTCGATCTTCAGGTTCGACTAGGACTTGATTGTATCCTGAATATCCGTCTAGGAAGGACATCATCTGCGATCCATTGACGATCTGCAGTACTTCATCCAATGATGGGAGCGGATAGTTATCTTTCTCTGACGCTCTATTAAGATTTCTGAAATCCACACACAATCTGATCTCTCCATTTTTCTTTCTAACAGGTACCAGGTTGGCGACCCACGTCGAATGTCTTACTGGGAAGATGATTTTAGCAGTGAGTAACTTCTTCACTTCTTGGTATATCAGCGGTTCTAACAAAGGATTGACGGGTCTTTGTCTTTGCCTGAATGGCTTGCTTCCTGGTTTCAACGGGATTGTGTGAGTGATAATCGCAGTGTCGTAGGTCTTGAGATCTTCATAGCTCCATGCAATGACATCTGGGAAGTCCCTCATGTTCTTTAGGATTCCATCCTTCTCAATTGCTGTGCAAGACTTTCCAATGAAAACATTCTTAACTTGTGTCTCGTCACCTAGATTGATTGCGTCACACATATTGCCTTCTACACTGTGATTCTTCTTTTCTTTCAACTTGTCAGGATCAAAAATCCTTTCTAATTCAACCATTCCTTTCGGAATAGTGTTTGTCTTTAAGTTCAGGACTCCTTCGGCATCGAACTCAGCTTCACCCACTTCATCTTCATCTATGATCTGTGTTAAGAAGACGTCCGTGCTGGTTAGGAAGTCTAAAATGTGCTTGTCGTCTTCGAAAACTTGGAAATTGGTAATGTTATCTGGGACTGAAGGAACTGATATTAACTCGATGGTAAACTTCTTTAATCCTTCCATTGCTAATGGAATCAATGAGCTCGCGGCCTGTGCAAGTGAATTGGCCACTTGATTCTGATGTCTATAAATTGAATTGATATTGAAAGCTTCAAAACTTTCAATTAGATCCCAGACTCGATTCCTATACTTAGTTAGCCTTTTGTCATGGCAAACATATTGCTTCCTGATTTGCCTCATTGCGATTTCTGAGTCTCCGTATACTTGCAGTATCTTTGCCCCCTTTTGGATGGCCAACAGTAATCCATGAACCAAAGATTCATATTCTGCTACGTTGTTGGTGCAAGGGAACTGCAATCTGTGAGCGGCAAGGTATGTTTCTCCTTTTGGACTAATTAATTCATATCCAGCTCCGGATCCTTGTTTGGACTTAGATCCGTCGAACCTTAGTGTCCATATTTGATTTTCTTGATTGTCCGTTTCTGGACTTTCATGACTTTCATCTGTTGTATCGGACGAAACTTCATCTTCTACAGAACTTTCGGTGTCTGTAGAGCTTTCATTCTCTGAATCTTGAATTTCCTCTATAGTTGGTGTCTGTGGGACCCTTTTGTTTACTTGCTCCAATGCGGTCTGGCATAAAGCACAAGATAATTCTGAGTGGACGGCATTGTGAATTCTACACCAATTCGGAAGGAGCAACTCTCGAACAGATGCTAGATTGCCAAGTTGCACACTTTGCTGGATGTTTCTTTGTACAAATCTTCTGAAGTTTTCAAACATCCCTTCGTCCTCTTGGTCGGATCCTTGATCGCTTTCAATGACGATCTCAGTTGACTCCATGACCTCTTGTTGGGTATTCTCATCTTGTATATCTTGTATCATCAAGATCTCCTCTACTTTTGGTTTATATGTTCCTAGGTCGGACTCTAAAAATAGGACTTCATTGTCCTCTCCATATTCAGTTATCATCAATCTCAACCTTGGGGTGCTATCAATTTTAATCTGGTTTGGAACTCCTCTCCATGGTAGCCACATGTGTGCGAAATCGGTCGATACATATCCATTCAACTTTCGGGACCAATCTCGACTCAGGAGCATTCCATATGAATCTGGAATATCCACTACTGATATATCTATAAAATTCTGGACTCTTGGGTCTGCGGCCAATTGCATGTGAATGTTGTTCAATTCTCCCATGACTGGAACTTCTGTCTTGTCAAGCTGAGTGACTTTCCTCTTGGTAGGTGCGGGAGTTATTCCAAGTCTTTGACAAACGGCTAAAGGCATGACATTGCTTGAGGCTCCGGAATCATAAAGGCAATTGTGTAATAGCTTTCCAAATATTCTGACTGATAACAGGAACGGGGCCGGTTCGTCCTTTCCTTGAGAAGGCATTGAATTCTCTTCATTTGGTTCTTGATGTTTAATTTGATTGATCTTTGAGTGATCTTCCTTCGCTGGGCTCTCCTCTTTTGAGTGACTGGCTTGGCTTGCAGATTTTCCTTTTTTAACCACATCTTTCTTGATTGTAACTTCCTTCTCGGGTAGAACCAAGTTAGTGGTGAGGTTCTCTTTGACTGTAGGCTGAGCTTTCTTTGCTTCGCCTCTTTTGAGTAATACTTTTCCTTCCAACATATCTTCCTTTTTAGCTGGGAAGGTTATAGTTTGAACCATGCACTCATTTTGCTCGGGTTGTTCTTGAGAATCGGCTTCCTCTTGAGTCACATTGATAGTGGCTTGAACATTTGACCTTGTTGCACTAGGTTCACTCAAACTATTAATCACTGCCTCTTTAATTTCAGACACTTTGAGCAACTCGTAGAGTGGTAAACTTACCTTGACTTTCTTGAGTTCATCTAACACCAAGGCGGCCAATCTTTTCATTTCATTTCCCGCAGGAAGTGAAATATTTCTTCTTTGTCTGTATTCTTGAGTGTTTTGTGGATATTCGGGGACGTTACTAGCTTGGGGATCCGGCGGAGTCGAAAAATTGTTTGGGGGAATCGATGTTGTTAATGGTTCGGGATTTCTCTGATTCCTGTGATAAACTCTTTGGTTTGCACCTCCTGACGATTGGTGGAATACTTCCTTGATTCCTTCTACTAGGACACTGTCGTTCAATGGTGGGAAATAGTATTCTGAATCCTCCACAGGTCCATTTGCAGATGCTGGCGGAAACTGAGATCCTGGTGGCACCATTGGTCCATTGGCCGATTCTGGAGGAAATCTCCCATTTTGTTCTTGACTAATTTCTTCTTGTGAATATCTGCAGGTTTCAACGATCATGGCTTGACCATACTGCGTGGTTGGAACAATTTCGTACCCTGTGGTGGGAGGGTTTTCAGGCGGATTGGTAGTACGCATCTCTTGTTGGAAAATGTCGGCCGCAATCTTGAACTCAGGACACTGCAACTCAGAATGTTGGTTCGTGTTGTGGAGTCTGCACCAACTAGACAAGGCTGCTTCGGCTAAAAACACTTTGCCCGAAGAGGGGTTCTCTTGACTTTGCGCATTTGGTGGATTATCCAAGGGCGTCACCACATTTCCATTGTTGGGAGCTGTATTCCATGGTCTTCTTTGGAAACCTTGATTGTTATTTCCTTGATAATTGTTTCTGAATCCTTGATTATTATTTCCTTGGAAATTCTGATTGTTCGCGTGTTGGCCATGGTTGGCCCTCTGCATGCTCTGGAGTTGATTATTCTGGTTCCTCAAATGGGTGACCTCAGTTGATAACTTCTTGACTTGCTCAATCAGCTCTTTCATTTCATCTTTCTCTTCTTGTGTCCTTGACGAATTTGTAGCATTTTGCAGGTACACAGGTTGAGCGGGTGGGGCTTGAGAAATTGGAGTTCCTGGGTGAAGGACCAACTGATTTGCCGGCTGGATGCTTGGATAGGTCGCTTGCGGAATTGGATTCATGACTGGAGTTTGGTTGGCCAAAGCGGTGCCAACTGCCTGTATCTGGTTAGGTGCTGCGACGGGTCCCATATGTAGTAGTGGTCCAGTGATGTTTTGTCCCATGTGCTTACTCACTTCAATGGCTCTTGTGTATGCCGCATTTAGATCATTCGGAGCTGGATGTGTCCTTACGAACATAGCTGTGAGATGATCTAAGGCTCCATAGTAAATTTCCCTTGGATCTGCAATAAGATAAGGAGGACGTAGCATTGTGTATGCTCGGTGAAATCTGTCATTGAAGGAGGTAATAGGTTCATGTTCTCTCCTTCGAACCTCAACAAACTGTCTGTATAACTCTGCTGGTGTAGTTGGGATGCCAAACTTGGCAATGAATGCGTCTTTCATCGCGTCCCAAGTCCTGATGGATCCTGTAGGCAAATGAATAAACCAAAAGTATGCCTCTTCTCCCAATGAGTAGGGAAAAAGCCTACATGCCACATCTCCATATTCAATTTGTCTGTTTCGAAGAAGGTCCTCGAACATCTTGATGTGATCTTCTGCTGTGCGATGGAAATCACTAACATTGAACTTGGAACAAAAGTGTTCTGGATTCTTCGGCATATCATGATAAACTGCAAATTCCAATGGTGATGGATTGTTGACTAGCCACGTCGCACCATTGAGTACATGAGGAGGAGGAGGTGGTGGTGGAGCACGATGAGCCATTGTATTCCTTGAAACTGAACTTGATGAACTAGCTTGGCTCTTTGTTTGTGGAATTGCTTGGATACTAGATTGGATCGCTGCTTGGACTTGTTCTTGGAGAACTTGTGATGACTCAGGAGATCCTTCCAATCTTAGTTCGAACTCTTTGGGGGTGTCCTCTCTCTTAACTCGCTTTGCTTTGGAAGTGAACTGAAGTTCGCTTAGATCTTTGATGCCTGGTGTAGACCTCAACAACCTTTGATGTTTCTCGGGCGAGAATGAACCAATGCGATCCAGCGTGAAGTCTCTGCAGGGATTATTGTGGATTCCTTTGATTGCGAAGATTCCTAGCTATGACCCTTTGATGTTCTTCGGCTATATCTTCCTCTTGCTCTAAGATGATTCTGACTCTGTTATATTCGACTTGACTTCTCCTTGCGTTCCAAGCTACTTGATTCAATTCGGAAATGATGTCTTCTTGGGTATTGCCTATTTGCAAATTGGGTTGCACTACTTGATTCCGTCCTTCATCTGGCAACACCATCGTACTTCATGATCATGTTCGCAATGTTTTTCTCTTTTCAAAATCTTCGGACTTCGAACTATGAAACTAAAGAGGCCCTCCTTCTAGCGCCAATTCTGTTGACGTGTATTTTGTACACAATCATACACAGAATAAAATACCATTAGGCATCTTATCCTCTCTTGAGAAAATAGTCTCTAATTGCTGAAGATCTGCAAAAAGGATCAGTTAGGTGGACTCCAAGGTTCTTTTAGTGGGGTCTCCACGTGTGGACAAGCTTTTTTTTAGTGGTATGATGTGATTTGCTGTTTCCTTCAAGGCTTCTTACGGATTCAATAGTTCGAAGGTTTTACTAATCTAAAAGGAACTTTCAAAAGAAAAGGAAAAAAGGACAGGGTTTGAGAGGTCTAATTTAGCCTAACCCTATGAACGACTTAGCATGGATGAGATTTGGCAAGACTCAACCAATTTCAATTTCGCCATAAGACAACAACTCAACTGAAATTAGTGCGATCTTCTAAGGTAATAATGATGTTCAATGCATCAAAGACCAAGGACACTACTACGAAGGTACATATCCTAGATACGAAAATGCTTGAAGGTTAAGGACTCAAGGTGTTTTCCAGTCGACCACACAAGGCGTTCCTACAATCAGCAAGAAGCTAGTGGTTTGGATTGCGAATCCTACCAAATATCAAATCTCACACTTAGTCTTTCTAATTAACAAACTACTTTGATTGAGCGAGATTCAAGTACATCCAACAACCATGAAGATAACTTAAGAAATTTGCAACAAAACACCATAACTTCAATATTTTATTGATTTCCAAGTCATCATATACAACAATTGCTTGAACTTCTCTCTTCAAGACTCAATCTTGCTACAAAATAAAAATTGCTTACAATTCTAATCTCTCAACTCTATTCTCTATTTCTCTATTGACTATTCTGTTACAAATGAAATGAAAAATGGGGGTATAAATAGCATCCCCAATTACAATGAAAGGTCCAGATTGAAAGTAAATCAACGGACAAGATCATGACACCTAAACCCTAATTAGGGTTTGTTACAAATGACCTCCTTTTTACTGAACAATATTAAATACATAGCCAAATATTAAATTTGGCACAAAAATCTAGGAGGTATCAGCCAATGAGAAATAAGATGTCATGTCATCTGTAACAACCTTTCATCTAGAATCTTATTCCCTTTCCAATTCTCTTTCTTAGCATATGCAATGAATTTTGTCACAATTCCTTCGATTTCTGTGCTTGGAATCTCGGGAAGATTCTTGATACTCTCTTCTAAGTGGATGACCTGATCGAATGCATCTAGAAGAGCTGCGTCCCAAGTAGGTTCAAGTTCCTTTGTTCTATCAATCAGGAGCATGGTGGCATACATTTGATCATACTGCTCATCTGTAACATCTGCGTCCTTGCGGAAGATGATCTTGATTCTATCTTCAAATTCTTGTAAATCCACATCTGTCTCGACCTCGATCCTTCTGCCAAGAATGGTACGAAGTACCTCGAATACTCTGTCCTGGATCGGATTGATCACCTCCTCAACTTGACCACATCTAACACTGATGTCCTCAAAGAGAACACTCTTTATATGGAGTAAGGTTGACCACTGAAACAAACTGTGAGAATCACCTTCTAAGATCCTTTCTTGTGCTAAAATTCTTCTAGATGTATGTCTTATAACTTTCAAGACAGGGATGACAACGTCCTTGGTATGGGCAAATGCAGCTACTGTTGCCATCAATCTGTGGATTATCTCAAGAACTTGGATAGCCTGATGGGTGATCTTCGACATCCTTGTAATAAACTCAATGGCCACCGTGTGAGATCTATCCATCCAATTACATGTACGCTGAACCATATTCCTGAATCTTTCTGCTTCATTGATTGATTGAAGGGGCAATGCCTGCAATGGTGATCTAACTGGATCCTGACGTCCCAAAGGTTCATTGATGTGACTGAAATATGTTCTCCATGCACCGACCTCTCTCTCAAGCTTTCTATTCTTTTCTACTTCTTCTCTAAACTTATCCTTCAATGCCTCAAATGTGTCGGTGGCATCATCTAAAGTCTGCTCTGCTGTGGATGGTCCTAACTCAATAGTCTGTATATGATAGTCCTCTGCTAGGATCTCACCCTCATATTTGTCTGCTGCCGGTGTAGCTATCTGCAGTTTTCTAGATCCAGTCTCATCTCGAATCATCTTGGACATCTTTGTAGCCTTCTTCTTCTCTGCTGTCATGTGTGAACGTCCAACAAGGCTCTCTAGATCGATTGCACTATCCTCGTCCTCAATTACGATCACCTTAGTCAATCTCTCCTTCAACCAGTCTGGGATATTTGATCTTGTCTCTTGAACTTGAATTTCTTTGTGTACTACTTCTTCTTGTCTGGGAGGAGATGTTACTTCATTATCATTATCTAAATCATAGTCTTGGAGAGATCCATCGGATGAAACATGCTGTGCCTGTTCTTCCTCCTGTCTATCATTCTGTACCATCGATTCCATGGATTCTTCCACTCGAACTGTTCTATCTTCTGGCCTGGAAGAAGTACCTGGTGTTTGGTCTTTGTTAGCACCTTGCTTTTTCTTGGAAGGCTCTTTCTTTTCTGATCTTTCCTTTCTCTTTGAACCTCTCGGATGGAGATTGCCCTCACTGGCACATCGAAGGTTACCTTCTCCTGAATTCCTAGGATTAGGATTGCCTTCACTAACACTGGCTCCACCTTCGGCTGGCTTTTCTTCCAAAGTAAAAGACATGGCTATGCCTTGTTCTCTCAACTTCTGATGTTGAATGTCTACCCATCTGCGAGTACAAGACAAGACTGGTGCCATCAATTCATCTAAATCCACGGCTTCGGGCTCATTCCAATTCAAACTTATCGCTTTGCTCTCTCTATCATACGAAGATTGGATGTGCCTGCCGTTGTCCTGAGCTTGGTCGGCCACTCTGTAAATCTTACATTTCCTGATGAAATCCAAAGGCAATCTAGAATGTATCTTACGTTTCACTTCGAGATCATCTAGGAGATTCATCATAAAATCTTCAATCTGGTACTCATGTCTAAATCTTCTACCGACTGTCTCCTCTAAATGTCCATGAGGATCAAAACTATTCCTCCAAGCAAAAGATGAAAAAGGATACAAGGCTAACTCCCTCTCTGCGTCATCCATGGCTGAGACATTGGGACATACCTCAACTGAATTACCCAAAATAATAGGTACCTGAACTCCATTTTGATGTCTGTGTCTGAATGCCTTCACATATGCTGCCAACTGCCTTGTTACTTCAAGTAACACAATCCTGTCTGTCGGGTATCTCGGCAACATGTATGGAGGTAAAGGACATCCATACACTCTAATGTAAGTGAACTTGGGAAACTGAATGAACCAAGCACCGTACCTCTTGATTAACTCCTGGGCATCCTGAGATAATCTGTTGTGAATCCCTCCTTGCAACGTCCTGGTGATGTTCATCGTGAAAGTATCATTGATTAACTTGTAGTTCTTCCCTGGTGGATGATGCAAGTAGGTATAGGATTCGCAAACTCTGACCTCGCCGGGTCCTCTTCCAATCACTCCTCTGTGAGGTAGTCCTGCGTACTCAACGCTCCTGATTAAGGCATAGATGACATATGAACTCATGTGGAAGGACTTAGTAGCCCTGAGTCTTCTCAACTGTACGTCTAAGCAATGGCTAATTATCCTAGCCCAATGTATTGTACCCTTTCCTTGAACAATCACCTGGATGAAATAAAACATCCATTTCTCAAAATAGAAGGCATGAGGTGCTCCTGTAACTCTGTTGAGCATGGTAATCAAATCTCTGTACTCCTCTTGGAAATCGATCCGGTGTGGTGTGTTCGGTACTTTGCTCAGACGGGGACGACTCTTGAGTAGCCAGTTCTTGTTGATTATGCTTAGACAAGCATCTGGATCATCATCGTACACTGATCTGGCTCCTTCAATGCTCTTGTATATCATGTCCCTGTGCTCTGGAAGATGGAAGGCTTCACTTATGGCCTCCTCTGAAAGGTACGCCAAAGTGTTTCCCTCATTGGACACAATTGTCCTGGACTGTGGATTGTAATGACGGGCACACTCGATCATCAACTCGTGGCACTGAATAGCTGGAGGAAAACCGGCCGCCTTGATGATGCCACTTTCTATTATTCTCCGGGCGACAGGTGATGGCTTGCCGATGTAAGGGACCTCTCGGAACTTCTTCGTACTAAAGTTCCCCAAGTTTGTATCTCCAATGTGGCTCCACTTGGACACGATCTTGGTCTCCACTTCTTCAGTCTTCTGATCTTCTTTCATGAGAGCCGAGCGACTGGTGGATGCTCCCGCCTTTGGGGTCGCCATACCTACACAACATTTCATTATAAGAAATAGATTTTTGAAATAAATAACGTAGATAAGAGAGATAGATTTTAGGAAACCTCATGATAAGTCCCTAGAGTTATCATTTCCTAAAATACAACGATTGAGCTAAGAGATTTAAAATTCAAAATTTGAAATATGACGATGAATGAATAAAACAATAATAATTAAATCGCCATACCTCGATAGAGAGCTAACTCTAGAATGCAAAAACAAAATTTGCCTAAGCAAAATTGAGGTATAAAGATAATCTTCAATATGATCCCCTCAAATTTGATTTCGCCACCTCTGGAGAGAATGTGATCTTCAATTTCGCACAAATAAATCACCAAGTCCTTAGCAAATTCGCCTTAGGCGTGGTCTTGGATGGATTTCCAAATTCGCTCTTGGTGTGGTCTTCAAATTCGCACTTCTTGTGATCTTCAATGCAATTCGCACCTCTTTAAACACACCTCGCACGATCTTGGGAATGTCTATGCCACCTTTGGTTTGAAGTCGCACCACCTTTGGAATGTCTTCGCCACCTTGGATAATTGAAACTCGCACTATATTCGCCTCTTGTTAACTCGCATAAAGGAAGGTAAAAATAATGATGTAGGAAATGATAATTCTACCCCCCTTATATAGCGCTTGCATCCTTTACCCCTTAGGCCGACTTAATAAAAATAAAACCTTTTTTAAATGATTTGCAATGACATAACAAGGCCGACCCCATATATGAGCGCTCAAATCGATTTTTTTTATTAATTAATTAATTAATTACTAATGCCTTGCGTTTTTTAATTGCAAATTTCGATTTTTAAATAAGGCAAAAATAATTAATAAATGTTAACGCCACATTAAATGCCAATAAAAATGGATTTTTTTAATTTTTAAATTGATTTAGCATTTAAAGTAAATTCGAATTGTTTAATTTGGCGCCAAAAAATATGTAAATAGAGGGACGTACCTCATCGCTCTGGTCCCTTGATGAGGGACAGGAGCGATTCACCATCTTTGGCATGATTCTTGCGTTTTCGACGTTTAATTCCTTCATTTCCACGTCCCAAATCGATCATCTGGTGGTCTTTCGAACTTGAATTTCTTCCTTGTGCGAGCAAGTGCATCCTATGACCATTATCGCCCTGGTCCCTTGGAGAGGGACAGGAGCGATCTCCATGTTTTTATGTTCATCTTGTATCTTTGACCTTCGAAAAATCATTGCTTGTGTCCTTTGCGCTTATTCCCATTCGCTTCATTATGTGTTTGGACGTATTTAAAGGGACCATCGCCCTTGTCCCTTGGAGAGGGACAGGAGCGATCCATGTTTTCTCCTTGACCTTGGCAACTTTGCACTTCGATCTTCATTGTAACGTCCTTCAAACGTCGTCCTTCACCTTACCTAACCTTGCTTCGCTTTGATCTTGAAGGAACGTGCGTGCTTTTGATGATATCGCCTTGGTCCTTGTCCAAAGGACAGGAGCGATGTGAGGCTTTTACATTATTTGGTGATGTTTGGACGTTCAAAACCCTTGCGAATTATCTTCAAACGATGCCTTGGACCATATGCTATCTTAGGACGTCTTGACTTAGCTTGAACTTGAAACAAACAAGGAATCCAAAGCAAATCGCCCTGGTCCCTTGGAGAGGGACAGGAGCGATATGGTTCCTAGATCCATTTTGGTGATTATTTAACGTTCAAAACTCTTGTTTATCATCTTGTTGTCGTACCATGGACCCTCTAAAACATTGTAATGTCTTGTCCTTACGTAAATTTTGCATGAAATGGCCAATGCATCTAACATCGCCCTGGTCCCTTCCTGAGGGACAGGAGCGATCTATGTTATAGGGTGTCAATTTCTTCATTTTAACGTCCTTTAAGTGTTTACGCATGATGAAAGCGCCTTGAAATGTCCTCGCCACCTTTCGTCCTGGCTTGGATCGGGCTCGAACCTTGGAGGGACGACCTTGAACTTGAGAGGGACGTATCTTCACCATTGTATCGCCCTGGTCCCTTGGAGAGGGACAGGAGCGATTTTTTCCTTGTGGCTTTCATCTTACTTTGCCATGCTCTAAGTTTATATTCAACGGATTCGTCCTTCTTTACTCGATCCGTCCATGCCTTGACATTGTTTGGAATTTTCCAAAAAGAGGTAATTATATCAAAAATCGCTCTGGTCCCTTCCTGAGGGACAGGAGCGAACTAGGCATTTAGCATTGGTATGGACGTCCCAAAAATCTTCAATTTATATTCAATGCATTCATCTCATGTTCTCCTTCGTTTTTGAACGTAAACTTGCCTTGACCCTTGTCTGGATTTTGCAAAATGGAGGAAATCGCTCTGGTCCCTGGGAGAGGGACGAGAGCTACAAGGTACCTCGCCCTGGTCCCTTGGAGAGGGACAGGAGCGATTTAGTCAATATAGGTCATTTTCCTTCATTTTTTGCATCTCAAATTATATTCATTTGGCAAAGTATCTTCCTTCGGACGTCCTCCAATTGCTGAGTCATCAAAATCTTGCATGGACATGGCGAAATTTGAATTGTAGCTCCGGTCCTTCACTGAGGGACAGGAGCGATTTTCTTCCTGGAGGCCTTTCTGTGCTCATGAAAATTTTCAATTTATATTCAAATGAAAGATCTTGTCGTTCTCTATCACTTCAAACGTAAAATTTGTCCGGACTCCACAAGGATGATGAGATATCTGAAAATGAGCTCCCGTCCTTCACTGAGGGACAGGAGCGATTTTGCTCCTACAGGCCAAAATAACAAGATTTTTCACATTTTAACACTTCACGAGGCGAAAACAAATCAATTCCAATGCCTAGGATCAAACTTCAAAAAAGTCAAAATTTGGTCAAAATATTCAGTCAGACAAAAATTCACATTGACGGTCATCATTTAAACAAGTTTAAGCTCTGCATGAACATTCCAATTGAAAATTAGACCATTTTGGCGAAATCATTGCATTCAAAATTTGCATTCTAGAAAAGAAAGCTCAAAAGCTCTCAAAAATGACTGGATTTTGGCTTGAAAAGGCAAGATTTAAAACCCTAAGGCTTAGCCCTAAATCCAGACAACTAACGGACTAACAAAACCCTAAAAACGAAAGCGAAAACAAGCGAAAAACAAGCAAAAAGAGGGGGTCCCCATTTGCGATGGGGCGATGTGTGAAATGGTCACAACAGTATGATAGAAAGGTAATTTACTTTGTAAATCTGTATTTGCATATCAATAAGATGTTTAATGTGTAAACTTCTTTGTCATGATAGGACATTTTGGATTTTATCCCCCGGGTTCATATCTAAGAGGTGACGATCTCTCAAGATAATGAACACTTGTATGTAGACATTATAAGGTGACGATCTTATGATGTTCAAACCAGTTATCATGTTGGATCTCTGGTGTGTCATGGATGTGCCATGATTGTGTTGTGGGAAAACACTTGTATAAGGTGTTAGTGCACATATCACAACTGGGATAAGATGAGAATTTAATCTTTCTCATATGATTATCCTTAAGTATTGCATGTTTAGGCAATACTGATATCACATGCTTAGGTGATATCCTGTCATCACAAGATTGACGTGATGGACATTTGTATCACGTGTTTAGGTGATACTTCATATCATGTGATTAGGTGATATGATTTTCTAGAGAGTTAGATTGTGTAAAGAATGCTGACTATCATTTGAATTATGATGCTTGATATATTATTTGCATTTATCTTACCTAGCTAAGAGGGAGTGTTAATGCATGATAGCTTCGGTAAGATAAATGATTGAATGAGAGATAAATGAAGTCTCTCATTCAATCATTTATCCTATCGATAATTATGATGAAAAACTTCAAGCTATTAATCCTTCATTTGATAAACCATTCTTCATTTGTATATGATCAATCTACTTAGTTCGATCAAATGCTTAAATATCAATTATCATCCTATAGCATAGAATTCCGATTTAATATCGGTTACATTATTTGTGTTCACCGATTATTAAATCGGGTTAACCAATACAATCCGATTTATATCGGTTAACATATTTAATATAATGATTATTGGATTAGTATCGGATGTTAATATATGTTCGCACCGATTGATATCGGGTTATGCTCCGATTAATATCGGGTGGCAAGGTAAACATACACCGATTGTTATCGGGTGTTAAGACAAGCATACACTGATAACAACACCGATTGTTATCGGGTGTTAAGATAAGCATCCACCGATTGTTATCGGGTGTTAATGTAAGCATACACCAATTGGTATCGATTGTTAAATAAACACCGTTTATTATTACTGCAATTAGCAAAGGGGCACGATCAAGTAATGTCTTGATCGGTCATGTCTAAAGACATGACCGGTCAAGGCATTGCTTGATCATACCTAGCTTGCTATATATATCAAATGGCATTTTTGGGAAAGAACATCGAAATTAATAAATGCTCCTCTCACCTGCCATACAAAAGAGATAGTCAGATTTATATTTTAAAATCAGTAATACATAGAACAAGATAATATTAACTAGAATATAACTTGCATATTGAATGTAAATTGAACATCATTTACACAATGTACCAAATTCATACGTGAAGGCACAAACTCCAATATACCTACCCTTGATATCTATTGGTTCACATTCTCTGAATGTAATTTTCTCATTGGCTAAGGAGAGTTTGTTGTGACAAACCTTAAGTAGGGTTTCATTGTAAAATCTTGGCTATTGATGGAGAATCAGTCCTGGCCATTCATTGTAAACGAGCTCTCTATATAAAGCTCAGGCTCTTCATTTGTAAAGGTTAATAGTTAGCTAATAGTGAGTAGAATAGAATAATAGAAGAATAGCAATTGGAATAGAAGTTAGATTAGGAGAAGGCAATGATTGTTGCCAAACCTTTTTGTAGAGAACAATTGATTTCATTGAAGTTATGGTGAATTTTATTTGTTACTTCAACAACTCGCATGGTCTTTGCTTCTCAATTTGCTTTCATGTAATTAGATTGAGTGGAGGAATTTGTTGAATGTATTCATGTGGAATCCGCCTAATCCATACCAACTAGCCTCTTGCTGCTTGTAAGTGCGCCTTGTGTGGTCAACTGGAATGATATGAGCTTAACTTTAAATCGTTCTACACTCATTGCTTATGCATTAACTTGAATGGTGATCAATGTTTGATGGTATTGATTCGAACACCCTTGAAACGTCCTTAGAAGATTGCACTGAGCTTGTGTCATATTGTTCAGTTTGATGGTGAGACCTCGCTTAGTAGGATTCCATCTAATCATTCATCCATCTTCTTACACTCTAGGCCTTAGTATAAACTCTCTCAACGCTTTACCTTTTGTCATTTTTAAACTCAGGTTAGTTTAGGAAATAAAACATCACCATATTGTAATATCAGATGATCAAGTTCTAGCAAATCAAGCATTCAGGTATTCAAATGTAAGTCCTCTTGTGATTCCAGCATAATCACATTAACCAACGGAGCTTATCCACACGTAGTGACCCTACATTCATGAACCTTGGAGTCTTCTCAAGTGATCCTTAAGCTAATCTTCAGCATTTGAGAGATTTTGTTCAAGAGAGGATAAGATACTTTAGGTATTTTATTCTGTGTTCGCATGTGCGTAAAAAACACATCAACAGGAATATTATGCTGCCACAATGCTGAATCTTCAAAAGCTTGCCATCCACATTTTATCTCAGCCTTGTAGTGCTTTTGGTTGTGAGCACAATTGAAGTGTTTTTGAGGTCATTCACACAAAGAAGTGCAATAGGTTGACTCAAAAGCACTTGATTAGTATTCTGCATTACAACTTTTAGTTGCTTGAAAATAAGGTATAAGGGCAAGGTTCAAATGAAGCACTTGATGTTGATGACGTTGATCCATATTTAAATTGGATTGTTGAGCTTGATGATGTTCATGTGGATCCATTGTTTACTGATGATGAGTTTGCTGATTTGGAGAGGGGGGTGATTGAATGGGAAGTGGAAGTGGCAGCATATGAGGCAAAAGGTGAGATTGGTGAGCCAATAGAGGTAGTTTCCTCACATATGCAGCTTGATCCTATCACCATGGATGAAGCACCCATTGAAGGATATTGTAGTTGTGTACTTTTTTGAGCTTTATTTGTAGACAAAGTTTATGATTTTTAATTTTCATTGATACCAAAACTTGAAATTAATATGTATTTAGAGGTTGTACTTGTTTTTTGGTCTATGATATGTATTAAACTCAAATTTTGATTTATGATGGAAATCAGTAATATGTTCTACAAATTTAGTATATGTGTATTTTTGAAGAATATTTTAAAAAATTAGGTGTATGTTTGAAGAAGATTTTAAAAAAATATGTATTTTTAAATGTTCTATAAATTTGCCAAGTTATTGCTGATTTTTTTCTTGATTTCTTGTCAAGTTTTGAGTTTTTAAATGTTTTGGGCCTGTTGAGATATTGCCAAGTCCAAGTTTTTCAAATATGACTTTGCCACCATTCATGCATTAATGCGAACTGCATTGTTGTATGCTTCCATCACACTTGCTAATGGTGATTGGAATGATATAGGGAAGTGGCTGGAATAGCTGAAATAATGCCAAAATACTGATTTTTCCTCCAAATGTAATGACCAGCTTGGATGAAGTTAATAATTCAAATATTCCCTAGTTGAAGCTTGGAAAATTCACCAGAATTTCTTACAATTCTCCTAACAATCCGCAATCATGCTTTGACAACAAAGATGTCATTTACTTGCAGAAGACATTGTAGCACCACTATGGCAAATTGAAAATGTCTTGAAATCCTCCAAGATTAGCACAATTGTGATTCCTAGATGGAATCACCTAAGGTTGGAAGCAAGGGTTTTTGTCCTTGATCCCAAATGTGGAATCCAAGAGGGTTTTCATACTCTCAAACCCAAAACAAACCAAAGTTTTCATCCTTGGATGCCCTAAATTAAACTACCTGCTTAAATTTGAAAATTGGATGCGAAAAGGATAACTTGAATAATCTTAAAATGAAGAACCAAGTGCTCCTTTTATAGTCACCTTTTCTGACCCCTCCATTTATTTTATTTCAATTTTATTTTCCCTTGTAAGTATTTAAAATTACTTTTTATATTTAAGTGTTTAAAGAACAATTTTTTAATTTATTAAAGTACTAGTATTTAAGTTTCCCCAAAAACAAAGTAACTGGGCCCAACTTAAGAAATTATTAAATTCATTTTACTTGGTTAATTTTTTAGTTTATGGGAAATGGGGGCTAAATGTGGGGGAAATGGGATTCATTAGTCTAAACTTGCAAACTAGGAATCATTCCCAATCCCATTAATTTTATTGGAGAACAAACAATTAGGCCCAACTTTAGACCCTTGGGAGAGCTGGGCACTTGTGATTGATTGATCTCTTTTCGTTGTTGATAATGATTGGATATGATATTGATAAGAAATGATGCAAGGACTAGGAAATTGACAAGAAACAACACGAACAAAAAGATACAGAACTGAAAATCAGAAGGTAAACTTAGATTTTGAAATGGGATGTAGAAAGGAACCTGTATCTGCAATTTGGGCCTGAAAGTGACAGTCTATGGAGTGAGGCGCCCTCGACCAGAGGTGTTTTCTTCAGCTATCATGTGCGGATTCCAGATCAGTGTGCTTAGTAGATCGTTCTCCCAAAATTTCAGTGGAAAAGAGTCTGTCACAAGAGCAGTGCTCCATAGACTAGGGGTTTCCGCTTGTTCAAAATTTGGAACTGTGTGTCTCTGTTTGCATATGTATCTACAACTCTTTGCTTCAGATTTGGAACCTAACACAAAAAAGAGAAGAAAAGTGTTGGGCTGTATAGGGGTATGCCTAAGTCAAACCCCAGGTGGGAATTAATCTCCACTACAACAATGTTGATTAGAAAAGAGAGCCTACCCTTGCAGGTTAGAGGCTGAAAACCTTAAGGAAATACAGAATTGATAAGTTATACTGTTATAGCTTTGCTATGATCATCTTTGCCTTGAAGTTTCATGAAAGGTTGATGTTGCTTGATAGGAGTTCATGCATGTCTTCACTTATGGAGGAAACACAAACTTGATCATGTTTTCTAGCTTGAATGCTTGATTTCAGATCTGTTCTCTATTGCCTTGAAAATGCTTGATTGTAATTGCTCAATTGGAACTTGCTTTGATGTGGAGAGATATTCAAATGAGGGGGTGAGAGTTGTATTTATACACAACTTCATGAAGTGTGTTGAAAATTTGAAGAAGGCCAACATCAGGGAGCACTTTCCCACACAGCAACTTCCTAACATTAGAGGTTCAAATTTGGGCCCATTTTGATTGGACCATGGTGCCTTTTGATTGGACCATGGTGCTAGGCGCCATGGTCTAGGGAGTTAGGTGCCATAGTTTAGGAGGACTAGGGTGCTAGGTGCCATAGTCCAGGAGGACTAGGGTGCTAGGTGCCATAGTCCAGGAGGACTAGGGCGCTAGGTGCCATAAACCTGGCATCTTGAGCCAAAATCTAGGTTAGTGAGCATGGATTAGTGTTGAGCTTCTGGATTTGGTCAGGGCTTGAGCACAATCAATCACAATTAGGGGCATGAGGGGAAAACCACCAAAGTGAACCCCAAATGAGTGTGAATTGTATGAGGATACATTTTATGACTCTACAGGGGATAAGCTAGAGGTCTTCTCCATGATGCTAATTTGAAAAAGGGGACATGACAGAATGGCAAGGATGCCCACCTTTGGAAGTTGTTTCATATGGTCTTTTTTAGGCACTAAACATTTTTGGTGTTTTTTAGATTTCTTTTGATATATTTATTAGAATTTGGGGATAATGATTGTTTTTCTCTGTTGTGTGCAGACATCTGGAATGGGATGATCATGACAGGTTTACTGTTTATGGTCCAATGCCTTAGCTGCATGACATATAAAAGATTAGATGTAACCAACCTTTAATTTCCATAGTAAAACATTGTTGAATTCGAGTTGGATCTTGTTGGACTCTTGTTTGTTTGAATTCTCAACTGGCATCAAGTGGGTATGACTGATGTTTTGTTGCTGTATGAAATGCCTTCAAATTTAAGTCTCACTCCGACTGTTTTTCTTTTGTGTGTGTTTTCTATGCATGAAAATAAAGGAAAAGCTTCATCCCTTCTCTATGTTTTTGAAAACGTAGGATTTATATTTTAATTATTAAATTTAGATGTAGAGTTTTCATTGATATTTATTATTTGTATTTTGAAATTGACCAATTGTATTGCATGGGCATTGGACAGGTCAAACTCTACCTGCTGGTCAAACATACAAGGCATTCGCTCTCAAGCAATGGCTGACAGTTCTAGCACCGTGCCTAGTGTTGCTGTTTTTGTAACTGTACCAAACAAAGAACAAGGTACTTATGACCCTACAAAATATGTAATACATTTACTTCCACATTATAATTTCTGATGTTCAACAATCTTGCTGTTGTGTTAAAGGACATCATTGTAGCCTGAACGCTACCCATGTTTGGAATGTGCAATTGCCATACCTCAATTAAGTTCATAGAGGGCATGTGATCTAGTGGGAAGATAATCTATAGTGTAGCTTGAATGAACTTTCTAATTAATGAAATGTCTCATACTTCTCATTCTTTAATTGTGAGAACTCTCCAACTCTTAGTTTATGTTGGTTTAACTAGTCTTGTTTTGGGTTGAAAATGTATCTCTAACTGGTACGACTAACTTGCCTAGATGTCTACTAGATGAGTATATAGTGGTTTAACTAGTCTTGTTTTGGCTTGAAAATATATCATAGCTTCTAGAAGACTCGCACCTTGACCCTTGGTAGTTGTCTGTATTGGAAATGTGTCTGTGTTGGAGACCGATATGGGGATGTGTCTTGATATTAAGAGGCTTCAGATGAAGTTTCTTTTCACCCCTAATCCTCTCCTAGAAGCATCCCTAGAAAATTGTGAAACTTCCTATAGAGGTTTCCTAAAAAATATCGTGAGCTAAAATGACACTGAGTTTTCTTAAAGTGTTGATCTGTGGTTGACAAAAGCTTAAAAAGTGAAAGAAAACCATTATTAGGAAGACTTGTAATTTTCTATTTTTTGCATAAAAGTTTACAATTTTTTTTCCTCGTAGCAGAATTTTTCTTATCAACTTACCAAAGAGGTAATACTAAAATATTACAAAGACAAACAATAACAAGGTTTAACATGTGTACATGCATTAAAATTTTATTAGTTGATTGAAAATATAGTTGTCTCTAAGGGGACCCTTGTACCTGTCTTTGTCTGTTGTCTCCATGTGATTATGATTTAAATTTATATATATCGTGATGATGATTATTAAATATCAATATAGTTGATCTTTGCTTTTCTTCACATCTATTTCAATACTTAAAACAGTGTTAAAAGACTCAGACTTGGCTCGGGCTCGACAAGCTGATTTTTGACTCAGACTTGGACTCGGCACCCGGATTCGGCAAAAACTCAGCCAAGACTTGGGAAATTGAAAAACCCAAGAAATTCAAAGATTTTTAAGGTTTTAAAACTTGTTTCATGCATCCTTTAATAAATATATCTTAAAGACACAATAACCTCATCAAATAGAAGCTACTTTGAACACATACACAAGTTTACATTGATCACATAAGTATAAATGCAAATTCTAGGCTTGAACTAAAGGAAATAAGTTAAACTAAATAACACATTAGAAATATATTTAGTGTCAAATGTCTACAAAATTCATGGAATATGAAATCCATGGCGTCAAAAGTTCAAAACATATATCAAAATAAAAGTTAAGAGCCTAGAAGTCTAAGGCTCAGAGGAGCCAATATCAATGACCACTCGACCCCGCAACCCTCCTACGTGTGCGCCTAAGATAGGTCTTGGATAGTTCTGCAGCCATGATATTTTCCCGTGTCTCAGGCTCAGGCTCAGTGACATCCACATCCTCATCCACATCATCCTCAGGGTCCTCCAATGGGTCTCCTTGTGCCCTAGCCTCCTCCTCTGCCATCGCTACTACCTCTGCCTGTCGATCCACTTGATCAACCCATTCAAGTCTTCATCGCTGAAGACATGATCATTGAAATATCCCCCGTCCTATAATGACTGAGAACAAGGAATATTTGCTGCCCAAAACTGCGTGTTATGCTGTTATGTGTTTGTGTGCTATGCTGACAGAGTGTCTCAGTAATTTTCAGTCTGATATAAAGATCTTCAAACATATACTTCTCATGAATTGTCAATCATAAAAGCCTCCTAATATGTTGGTCAATCATCAAAGATGTATTTGTAATTAAATTAAAGAGTTCTATGCTATTTTAGACACATTTACATACTCCAACAACTTGCTGTAATTTTGATAAACAGTTGGTATGAGTCCTCAGACAAGCATGATATATGAATGCAACCTTATTTTCTTTTCTTTCATTCAGAAGGAGGTTTCAATAAGTTCTTACAATGATCATGCAATGACCCAAACTCAACCTTTTATGGACTTATAAATTTCTGAGTACAAGGACAGCCATGATTGCATACATAAATATCATCATATACTCATTGAAAGACAACACCAAAAGAACCTGGTAGTGACGCCCTGATGCAAGTTTGAAGAAGCAATCAATATCCTATGTGTTGAGCCAATTCCACCATCAAATGAAGGGTTCCCAAAATCGCCCCTGCTGCTGATGGAAGTCTGATGCATTAATGATGACAGCAACTAGTCCCCAAACTCTTCACTAAAATGTTCACCTTTCCTTCACAAATATAGCGATATCTTCGTTGATGAGATTGGATGCCAATTGAGTGTCATATGAGCAAAATCGGGGTTATGGGCTGACTGCCACAATTTTTGTTTTCAGACTGATATGGCATCACTAATCACATTCAAAATGTCTCAAACAGAATCGCCTAACTCCTCCATGAATATTGCTGGCCTTAGTGGGAATGTTTGATGAGTAAATGATGAAATCTGACTCAAGTCGAGGGTTTGGAGGCAAAATACGAACTTGACTTCAGACCTGCTACACACCACAGCAACTCACAAAATCTTTCTTCAAATTACTCTCCAATAGGATCACCTTTATCTCCTATATCCAGCGCTGTCCTCCTAACTGTGATACAAAGCTGCAGTGATAGGATAAGTTGCAAATCGTGGGCTTGTAGCTGAAGGTTCGGTTTAATCTCAGATCTGAAAACTTGCCAACCTTCACTCAACTCCACCTCCAATCATCTACTAATAGATTTGCCTTCTTGCTTCAAATAAAAAATCAATGCAAATGGGCACTCAGTCTGAAAATATGAGGATACCATGAATACCCATACACCATGAAAGAGTAACAAACTCGATGAGCACGCTTAGGAAGACTGATTTGTCTCCCTCTCTAACTTGCAACCCCTTGGGAGGTCTTTCACTCCCTTAGTTATGCTATCTATGAGAGTTTTCATTCCCAAAGACAAAGTTTGCAGACACCTCTTGGCTCCACAAAACCCAAATCAAATTCAATTATCAACTCTTGGCTGATTAGAAGCTCAACTTGATCTCCTTAAATACTTTTTTTCACCCCAACATCCAAAAGCTTCTAGAAGTGACTTAATGAAATAATATTTAATTAGTCACTTTATTGAATTAATTAAATATAAAGTCATCTTTTAATTTTTTTAATTTATTTGATAACTTTATAAATAATTAATTAAATATTATTAATTAAGCTATCCATGAAAAAATTATTTGGACAACTTAACTAATTAAATTGATTAATCAATTCTCCTCAAAAAATGGGGACATTACAATCATCAACCTCAATGTTCCACTCTGCCTGTGGATCAACATCCTCTTAAGTGATAGGAGATGTGTTAGTGCCCAAGATATGTTTGTGACTGAGGCGAAGGTTGTAATGAACATACACAAGATCATTGAACCTTTGCATTGCCAACCTGTTGCGCTTTTTGGAGTGAGTATGCTCGAACATGCTCCAATTGCGCTCACATCCTGAAGCACCACATGGCTGGCTCAAGATACAAACTGCAATCTATTGATGAGTGTTTTATGACTTTATGCAACACAGAATAAAATACTAAGCATTCTATCTTCTCTTGAACAAAATCTTCCCAAATGCTAAACAATGTGATCAGTTGGAAGACTCCAAGGTTCCGAATGTCAGGTCTTGACGTGCTCTTGGATAGACTTAGTTGTATGATGTGATTTTGTTGGAATCACAAGATGAACCTATGTTGAATCTTGAATGCTTGAATTATGTTGGAACTTGGGATTAACTGATTTGGAAAAAAGAGAAAAAGGATGAAGGGTTGAGGGAGTTAATCTAATTCTAGGAATGTAAGAAACTATGGACGATCTTTGGTGAAAGTCAAGTAAGCTAGGCTTTGACATGCAAGCAACATCTCCACGAAGTTAGTGCAATCTCCTAAGGTAAGCATGAGATGTTCAAATCACTACCAACTACATAGACACCATCAAGACGATGCATATCAATGAAGAAATAGCAATTGAAGTGAAGCTTGACTAAGATGGATCCAGTTGACTACGCAAGGCAAGTCTACAATCAGCAAACTACTAGTAGTGTGGATATACAAATTTCACCACTGATCATGCACAAAGTTATTTCATTCATCTAATTATCATTATCTAACATGAAGATCCAACAAGAAACCATACAATTGTAGAAGAAACAACACATTCCACCATAACTTCAATCCTGGGAACAATTTTTGCCTTTCGCATTCTACTTTGGCTGCAATCTGCTATTATTATCTGCTACTTAACTATTCTTGAACTACTAACTATTAACCTTTACAAATGAAGAAGTGGAGCCTTATATGTTGCTCTTATTACAATGAAGGGACGGGATCAAATCATAATCAATGGCCAAGATCGAAAGATAGAACCCTAATTAGGGTTTGTTACACCCATTACAAAGCATTTAATTCTTGACCAATGACAAAATTATTTAATGGGACACATGTTCTCCCTTGAATATTTGACCAATGAATGACGAGGGTAGGTACATTGAACTTTGTGCCCATGTGGTAGTTATCCTCCTTGATGGATGAGTTAGGTACATTGAATTCAGATGCCTTAGCTTGAAATGATGTGATTGGATAAGTGATGATTGGGCGCTACCTCAGCTTGCTTGATCTTCGTAATTCATCACAAGGGTATGGATGAATGAAGCATATCTCTTGATACTCAACATTTCCAAGCTCAATCTTGAATGAGATGAAGGTAGGAGATATTCCCAAATTGCATTATCTTCTAACTTTGATTAACTCTTTTGAAACTATTTCCTATCTCGATGTATTAGCATTGATTCTTGGATTTTTGGAGGAAATTCAAGATTGTGAAAATTTTCTTTCTAGCATCTTCATGCTTGCTCTTCACTATCTTCCTCATCTTGATCGAATGTTCTTGAGCTTGATCCTTTGATTCCCTTGCATTAATGAGTCTTGATGTTGAAATGAAGTCTGCTCCTTCATGAGCATCCTGAATTTGTATTGGTGAGTTCTCCATGATGTCAGTTTGCTTCCATAACCTGAAAAGCAAACAAACCTTGATCAAAATGTAGATGAGAACAATATTAATCTTAAAATTTGAGATGAATTCCTTTTGTTCAATTTCTGATTATCATCTCCAAAGTCTGATTTTGTGATATTTTCAGTCCGATTTCTGACTTTTACATGTCTGATTTGATCCATCTCAGGTCTAATTTCTGAGTTTTGACTTGATTCCTATCTAAACATATGCAGGGTTGGGCTTTTCAGGGGGCATTGACAGTGCTTAGGAGCAGATCGGACATTTGACTAGGCAAAGGAAGTGCAAGGTCGGGGATCTGGGAAGACAAAGGAAATGAGACCAAAGCAGATCGGAGATTTTGGGGGTCAAAGGAAGTAAGCAAGTGCCAGATCGTGGATTTTGGACCCCAAAGGAAATGTGTCAAAGGCAGTTCATGGATCTTAGGAGACAAAGGAAATGATGTCGACCTTGCTTGCGCAAACATAAGACCTCCAAAATCACTGCAATAAAATCAACACTGAGTCATTTTTAGCATCTCGATAGCCTCCTTTACTGATCAGGTCTTCATGAGGTCAAAGGAAGTACTCCTGGGGTAGGTCAGGGTTTTTAACAGACCAAAGGAAATAAGTCAAAAGTAGCAGTCCCCAAGATAGTTCGGGCTTTTAAGACCCAAAAGGAAGTCATTCCAAGATAGATCGTGGATTAGAAGGGGCAAAGGAAGTCACTCCAACATAATCTCCTTATTCACCCAAGTCAAGCAAGCGGCAATCTCATCAAAAACAATATATCATCAGCAATTCACGAGGGCTTTGTCATCCAGATTGTGGATTTTGAGGGGCAAAGACAGTGCCCATTGACTAGGTCGTGGCCATGGCAGGTCAAAGGAAACACATTAAAGACACTTGCCTTATTCATTTAAGCTCTACCTCTCACTGAAAGAACATCAAAATATCATCCTCAATCAGCATTGACACAACTTTCTGCCCAGGTCGGGCTTTTGATAAGTCAAAGGAAATAAGCCCAAGCTTGATCGTGGATTTCGATAGGCAATGGAAATCATTAATTTGCTGATTTGGCTGACCATAGGAAATGACGATGCTCTGGGTTGTGAAGTGGCATTGAATGGGCAAAGGAAATTATAGGGCTGAATTCACTCCTTTTGGTGACCAAAGGAAGTGCTTATGTTGGTGCTTGAAATGGCATTATTAATGCTATAGAAACTTTATCTCCAATGTAAGATTTGTGGGGCCCAAGCAATAGCGTGGCATGGTAGTGAAGGGGAGTTGAAGAAGGATGTGGATGGGCTAAGGGAGGTGCCACGTGAGGAAGGAAGTAGAGGATGCCAGGGGAAAGGGAGACATAAGGGATATGGATGTGGGGGGATGTAGGGAAGGGAAGCACATGCTGTGGGGGGGAGGAAGATGAAGGAAGTGGGGGGTATAAGGGGTAGTGGAAGGTAGGAAGGGAAGGGGATGGAAGTGGAAGAGGTAAGTGTTGATTTGTATTTTGTACACGACCAAACACAGAATAAAATACCCAGAGGTATCTTATCCTCTCGAGTAAAGTCTCCTCTTGCTAAAGATATCGCAAAAAGGATCAATCGGAAGGACTTCAAGGTTCTGCTTTGTAGGATCTCTACTCGCGGATAAGCACCAGTGGTCGTTGTGTTTGCTGTTTCTTCAAGGGGCCTTACGTACTTTCAAAGAAAGCTTGTCCGTGTTACTATCTTTCCAAATGAGGAAACATGATTTTCCTAATACTAACAGATTTTCAAAAAAAAGATCAAAAGATAAGGGTTTCAAGGAAGAGATACTTAAACTAATCCTAAGAATGACTTAATGAAGACTGGTCTTGATAAGATTCTACCAATTTTAGTATCGCCAAAGGATTACAACTCCACTGGAATTGGTGCGATCTTCTAAGGGTATTCAATAATTTTCAAATCACCAAGGAGATAGATACTATCAGGGAGATACGTACCAATACTTCCAATGATAATTGAACTCTTATCAATTTCAATGTTTCCAGTTGACTGCAGAAGGCGTTCTTACAATCAGTAAGAAGCTAGTGGTTTGGAATGTGAGTCTTATCAAAGATCAGGCACAACATTTGTCCTTCAAACTTAAAATCTAAATGATATTTCTACTAAGAGTGATTCAAGAAGATAAACAACCATGAAGATAGCCACAAGGATTGCAACAAAACACCATAACTTCAATATTTCATTGATCTCATAGCCAAATAAACAACAATTGTTTAACTTTCTCCCTTCACTACTCAAATTTGCTACTAACAAAATTAAACTTATCTCTCTCCAACTTTCTAACTTTTCTTTCTCTTTGTCTCTAACTCTTTAAAATGAAATGAGTG
Organism: Cryptomeria japonica; assembly: GCF_030272615.1. Classification (NCBI taxonomy): domain Eukaryota; kingdom Viridiplantae; phylum Streptophyta; class Pinopsida; order Cupressales; family Cupressaceae; genus Cryptomeria; species Cryptomeria japonica. Next base: position 584,000,117 of record NC_081406.1, read on the forward strand.
AGGGCTTATATAGCATCCTCAAATACAATGAATGGCCCGGATCAAAAGGAGATCAACGGCTGAGATTTTGACACCTAAACCCTAATTAGGGTTTGTTACAAAAAAGTCCCCATTTAGATAAACATTATTAATCCATAGCCAATAAGAATTGGCACAAATAACGAGGAGACATAGATCAATAGGAATTAGGCTGCCACATCATCTTATAACAACTTTTCATCTAGAACTTTGTTCCCTTTCCTGTGCTCTTTTCTAGCATATTCAATGAATCTGGACACAGTCCCCTTAATCTCAGCAATGGGAATCTCAGGAAGATTCTTCATTCGTTCTTCCAAGTGAAGGACTTGATCAAAAGCAGTGAGAAGAGTCGTCTCCCACCCAGGCTCAAATTCTTTGGTCTTCTCAATCAGGAACATAGTAGCATACATTTGATCTCGTTGCCTCTTTGTGACGATGTTCTCTTCCTTACAAAAGATGACCTTGATTTTGTCCTCTAACTCTTGGATGTCCACATCTGTCTCGATCTCAATCCGCCTGTCAAGGATGGTACACAACACCTCAAACACCTTGTCTTGAATTGGATGGATGATGCCTTCAACTCGGCTGCATCTGGTGTTGACGTCCTCAAAAAGGACTTCCTTCATCTGGAGCAGAGCTGACCACTGCAGGAGGCTATGGGTTCCTCCATCCATTATATTTTCTTGCGTTAGAATCCGTCTTGGTGTTTCTCTTATCGCTTGTAAGACTGGATGATAACATCTCTAGTGTGAGTGAATGCAGCCACAGTTATCATTAGATTATGGATAATCTCAAGGACTTGGATAGCTCGATGAACTGTCTTCATCATTCTTGTTGCAAATTCAACGGCTACCTTGTGAGATTCATCAATCTAAGAACTCATGAGTTGAACTAGGCTCTTCACCCTTTCTGCCTCACTTATTGATTCAAGAGGAAGTGCATGTAAAGGAGATATTGCTGGATCCCGTCGTCTCAAAGGCTGGTTAAGATGGCTAAAATAATTCCTCCAAGCACTGACCTCCTTTTCAAGCTTCTTATTCTTTTCCACTTCCTCTTTGAGTTTGTCTTTGAGTGTTTTCAGTGAATCAATTGCTTCTTCCATAGCCTGCTCAGTGGTAAGTGGACCAAGATCAAATGTTTTTAGATCATATTCTTCTGCTAGAATCTCATCCTCATATTTGTCCACCACTGGTGTAGCTATCTGCACTTTTCTGGATCCTGTCTCATCTCTAATTGCCTTTGACATCTTTGTGGCCTTCTTCTTCTCTATTACTTCATGAGAATTTCCTATAAGGCTTTCCAAGTCAAATACATGTTCTTCCTCTTCAACCACAACTACCCTTGTCAGCCTCTCTTTCAGCCAATCCGGAATGGCAGATCTTGTTTCCCTCACTTGTATTTCTTTGGGTAGAGGTCTATCTTCTCGGAAAAGAGATGTTGCTTCATCATCATTCTTTTCTTCTTGTTGCTCATTAGCACCAACTTGGGGAGATTGACTTGATGAATGCTGAGGCGTTTGTCCTTTTCCTTGTTTATCATTCTGTACCATGGATTCCATAGACTCATCAATTTCATACACTATCTGCCTCTGATCTTCTCCTTGACTTGCTTCCTTTTCATGCCTAGAAGATGTGCTTGGTGGGCGATCAACATTTATTTTCTGCTTCTTTTTGGAAGGTTCTCTCTTCTCAGGTCCTTCTTTCCTCTTCGAGCCTTTGGAATGAGAAGTATTCTCACTCACACTTGCCTCTCCTTCTTTTGGCCTTGCTTCCAAGGTGAACGTCATAGATACATTCTACTCCTTTAACTTTTGATGCTGTACATCTACCCATTTGCGAGTGCAAGATAAAACGGGAGCCATCAAAGCTCTTAGGTCTAAAACCTCGGGCTCATTCCAGGCTCATTCCAATCTATCTTCACTTCTTTATCTTCCTTCTCATAGGATGACTGGAGGTATCTACCATTATCCTGGGCTTGATCGGCTACTCTATAAATTTTGCATTTTCTGATGAGATCCAAGGGTAACCTGGAATGCATCTTTCTTTTGACCTCTACATCATCTTGGACATTCATCCAAAAGTCCTCCACCTGAGACTCATGCCTGTACTTCTTCCCGACTGTTTCTTCTATATGACCATGAGGATCAAAATTCTCTTTGGAGGCAAAGGATGTGAATGAGTATAGAGATAATTCCTTCTCTGCATCTTCCGCGGCTTGAGTATTAGGACACACTTCAACTGAGTTCCCTAGTATGATGGGCACGAGAATTCCATTTCCATGCTTGTGTCTTGATGCCTTCGCATAAGCTGCCAATTGTCTAGTCACCTCAAGTAGTACTATCCTGTTTGTAGGATATCTTGGCAACATTTAGGGAGGTGAAGGACACCCATGAACTCTGATGTATGTGAATTTTGGAAATTGAATGAACCATGCACCATGCTTCTTCACAAGCTCTTGTGCGTCTAGAGACAGTCGATTGTGAATCCCACCTTGCAATATCCTGGTAATATTCATCGTGAAGGTGTCATTGACTAACTTGTAGTCACTTCTAGGCGGATGATGCAGTTGAACATAAGAATCACAAACTCTTATTTCTCCGGGTCCTCTTCCAACAACTCCTCTGTGAGGTAGTCCTGCATACTCAAACCCTCTGACCAAGACATATACAACATATGAACTCATGTGAAATGACTTGGTAGGCCTTAGTCTTCTCAACTGCACATCCAGGCTGTTGCTAATGATTCTAGCCCAATTGAGCATTCCCTTTCCTTGGACAATTAGTTGTCTGAAGAAGAACATCCATTTGTCAAAGAAGAAAGCTTGAGAGGCACCCGTGACCCGATTTAGCAAGGTTATCAAATCCTTGAACTCTTCTTGGAAGTCGATTCTGTGCGGTGTATTGGGAATCTTGTTCAGGCGAGGTCTGCTCTTGAGTAGCCAATTCTTGTTGATGAAGTTCAGGCAGGAATCAAGATCATCTTCATAGATAGACCTAGCTCCTTCTAGACTTTTGTAGATCATGTCTCTATGTTCTGGGAGATGAAGAATCTCACTTATAGCTTCCTCCGAAAGATAGGCTAAGATAGTTCTATCCTCGGCCACGGTCGTCCTTGAGTGTGAATCATAGTGCCGGGCACACTCAATCATCAACTCATGACACCTGATTGCGGGAGGGAGACCTGCAGCTTTGATGATGCCACTCTCAATTATCTTCTTTGCAACAGGTGACGGCTTGCCGATGTAGGGCGCTTCTCGAAACTTCTTCATATTGAAGTTTCCTAGGTTGGTGTTTCCGATATTGCTCCACTTGGACACGATCCTGGTCTCCAATTCGTCATTCCTCTGATCCTCCTTGATGAGAGCCTGTCGAGTAGTGGATCCTCCGGCCTTGGGGGTCATCATTTGACACCTACACAAAAGCTTAAAGTTAGGATTTGAGCATAATATCTTCATTATAGGAGATTTGAGACCTTTCAAGGAAATAACTAACTATTAATTTGAAAATAATGATAAATCTAAGAATTATGGATTTTCAAATTAAATTAAAATCAGATTGTACAAGACTTAGATTTTCAAAATGATTACTATGGAAAATCAAACTAAATCTTGAATAAAAAACTTCAAAAATCTGATTCTTCATACCTCTTCCTTGAATTTTAGCTATCAACCTTGAAAAATGAAAGAAGGAAGATGATGAATTTGCTGGGAAAGGATGTTTGATCTGAATTTCTGGTCTTCCTTTGGATGAATTATGCTTCAATCAGCCTTCAAAAGAATTTCGCCTTCTACTAGCCTTCAAATACTTGGCAAATTCTGGAAATTAACCTCCAATCTAGCAAGAAATTCGCCTCCAACTTAGCTAGAATTCGCTCCTCTAGATCTGCTCTTCAAGTTCGCTTGAGAACAATGAGTGAATGATTGGAATTTGTCATAATACACCTCCCTTATATAGGGTGCTCACCTTGATTCTCCTTGAGGCCAACTTGACAAATAGGAATTAAAATGAAATAAAACCCCTCTTAAAGGATGGCCGACTTGGCAAATAAAGGCAAAATAATGAGTATTGAGCGCTCAATCATAATTTTTTTATTTTTAAAACTAATTCCAAAGCTTCAAGGGTGGATTTTTCATTCATTTCAAGGCTTAGAAATTAATTAATTAAATTATAAATGCCTTAATTCATGCGAACTTGTTTCAGCCTCCCAAATGTCTTGTAATAGGCTAATTTAGTGAAAAATTATGGGCTAGCTTAGGAATGTCAAAGCTTGATTAAGGCTTGATGAATTTTTTATTCTCCTTAGGCATTAAAATATCCAAAGTGATGTAGGTCTAAATCCTTTCAAGGCTTATTTGAACCCCTTTTCTAGGCTTGTTCACTTCATGAATCAAAATCTTCACAACCTAGATTTGCAATCTCCCATGCTCTTGTCTTCACAATTTTGCAACTTGCCTTCGACTCAATCTAACAAAGATGAAAAATAGGTGTTTTTGAAGATTTCGCCCTGGACCCTTTAGAAGGGTCAGGAGCGATTTTCCTGACTAGGCCATGAATACCATATTTTCTTCACTTCAAAATCCTCCGGAAGGCGAGCTTACGCTTGTTTTGGCCTAACAAAGTCTTGGATTTCAATTTTTAGCTCTTCACATGAGTAAATTGGGTGAAAATAGGTATTTCGCTTTGGACCCTTTGGAAGGGTCAAGAGCGATTTTCATCATTTGGCTCAATTCCTTCAAACTTGATAATTATTGACCCTTCAAGGACATGCCTAGAGACACCTCTAATCTTGACCCACACTAGACTTGGCATAAATTTGAGGGAAAAGATAGGTTTTGAGAAAATTCGCTCTGGACCCTTTGGAAGGGTCAGGGGCGATTTTCTCTTTTTAGGTCAAAATTCATCTTTGCTTGATCATTAACTTTCTCCAAGGCAATCTCCAGGGTCTATTCATCTCAACCACTGAGTTGGCTCAACAGGATTTTGAAGGAAACATTGCTTTTTAGGAATTTCGCTCTGGACCCTTTGGAAGGGTCAGGAGCGAAATTCATCTCTTAGGCCAATTTTCCAATCTCCTTCACTTCAATTCATCAAAATTCGCTCAGTTTGAACCCACTTCTCAACTTACTAGCATTGGTTTGATCTTCACAAGGCAAAAAAGGTCAATTTTGCTCAATAATCTAGCCAGGGACAGGACCTATCCAGAATTTCGCTCTGGACCCTTTGGAAGAGTCAGGAGCGAAATTCTCTCTTGAGCTCAAAATTCACATTTTTTGAAGGTCCAAATCTTTCCAAGGCATTCCAAATAGCTTCTTTCACTGTAATCCAGGCCTAGTTTTACTCAACCTTGAAGGAAAAGGTGACTTTAGTGTTTTTCGCTCTGGACCCTTCGGAAGGGTCAGGAGCGATTTTCTCTTTTTGTAGCTCATTTTTCATCATTCCAACTTCAATCCACCTCACAAGGCTAGGAAATAGTTTTCTTCTTTCACCCAATCCAAGTTTGATTTGTTTTTGCAAGGCAGAATAGAAGATTTTAGGATTTTTGCCCTGGACCCTTTGGAAGGGTCAGGAGCGAATTTCCTCCTTTGGGCTAAAATCATCACTTTTGGAAACCAACATCAACTCAAAGGTAGTCTCAAGGGCATTTCTTACCTTAGTCTAGTCTTGTCTTAGCATAAATTTGAAAGGAATAAGTAGGTTTTAGGATTTTCGCTCTGGACCCTTTGGAAGGGTCAGGGGCGAAAATCTTGTTTTAGGGCTATTTTGCCATCCTTTCAACTTCAAATCACCTCCAAGGCATAGAACATCTTGTCTCTCTCCTTTCCAGGGTATAAAAACCAAAATCTTGTCTTGAATTGCAAGGAAAAAGGGGAATTTTAGAAATTTCGCTTTGGACCCTTTGGAAGGGTCAGGAGCGAAATTTTCATTAGGCTTCAAAATTTGCATTCTTGGCAACCAAAATCCATTATAAGGCAATCCAAATGCCTTCTCACACCCTTGTCCAAGCTTGGTTTTGCTCAAAATTTGGAAAAAAAGATGTTTTTAAGGATTTTCGCTCTGGACCCTTTGGAAGGGTTAGGAGCGAAAATTACTTCTAGGCTCAATTCCTTCATCTTTCATGGTCTCTAGCAACTTAAAGTCACTCTTAAGGGAAACTTCCTCTTGATTTTGCCTTATCCCACACTTGACCTAGCAAAAACATAATAGCAAAAAGAAGTTTTGAGAAAATTCGCTCTGGACCCTTTGGAAGGGTTAGGAATGAAATTTTCATTTTAGACCCAAAATCATCATTTTTTAAACTTGAAACTTCTTTGCAAGGTAGGATTTCATCCTTCATTACCGTAGGAATAAGATTCCATGTCCAAGAAAGGTCAAAAGATAGGTTTATAAGGAATTTCGCCTTGGACCCTTTGGAAGGGTTAGGAGCGAAATTTCCTTTCCTGGCTAGAATCCTTCATTTTCACAACTTCTAAACATCCCCAAGGACTTTAACATGTTCATTCTTCTTTTCATCATGTCTTGGATGCCAAAACTAGGCCAAATAAGGCAAGAAATGTCTCTTAGAGAGATTTTCGCTCTGGACCCTTTGGAAGGGTCAGGAGCGAAAATCACTTCTTGGGCTAAATCCTTCATTTCTCCTTTTCAAAACAACTTCAAGAGGCAAAAGCAAGCCATTTCTCTTCCATCCATGCTATAACAAATCAAAAACTTGACTTCCTTTATTGCAAAAGTAAGAGTTTTTAGGAATTTCGCTCTGGACCCTTTGGAAGGGTCAGGAGCGAAATTTCCTTTTTGGTCCAAAATCTTTCATTTTCAACGCTTTCAAACCTTTCCAAGGCAATAAGAATGTCCAAGCTTCCTTCCAAGATACCCTGCAAATAAAAAATTAGCCAAACTAAGGATGAAATGAGCTTTAGGAAGATTTTCGCTCTGGACCCTTTGGAAGGGTCAGGAGCGAAAATCTCATTCCAAGCTAGGTTGCTCATTTTTCAAGCTTCAAATCATCTCACAGGGCAAAATTAGATCATTCTCCAGATTAGGAACAAGGTTTGTAACCCATCCGCAAGAAACAAGGTTTATGATGAATTTCGCTCTGGACCCTTTGGAAGGGTCAGGAGCGAAATTCTCCTTTAGGTCGAAATCTTGTCCTTCAAAAATCCACCAACTCCATCAAATTTGATCAAATCAACTCCCCTGCTTCACAATGAAGACAAATCTCCATCCAATTTGGTCTAGGTAAGGTCGAATTGGGTTTTTAGGGCCAAAGGAAGGCAGGAAAGGGAGATTTCGCTCTGGACCCTTTGGAAGGGTCAGGAGCGAAAATCTCCTCCTAGACTAGCTTTCATCATTCAAAGCTTAAAAACTCTCCTTCAAGGCAAAAATGTATCAACTTTCTCAATTATGCCTCAGAAGTCAACAATCTTGGTCATATTCTTCCAAAACTCTTTCAATCATCATCAGGTGCATTCGCTCATCAGTTTCTGAAATAACCACTCCGATCTCCCTCTGATCACTGACTTTGCTCAATCGACTCAGACCTGGAAGCAAACAGGACTCTAACAAGAAAACCATCAAACTGGACCTACCCTGACCTTAGACCTATTCACCCTGCTCTTCAATCTCACCATCTTGATTCTCCTGAAAGGAAATACTTCATTAAGGCAAACTTAAGGTTCCAGGCAGACGACTAACGACCTCCCAAAACTAGGCTAGACGCAGCTTGAAAGAAACCCTAAAACAAGCCTTCAGAGATTAACCCTAAACTAGCCAGCCCAGGCAACCACTCACTCACTCTGAACCCAAGCAAGTAGAGAGAAAAACTAACTAAGGGAAAACAAAACCCTAAGAAAAAGAGGGGGTCCCCATTCTGATGGGGCGATGTGTGAAATGGTCACAATAGTAAGGTAGGAAGGTAGGGAAAGGTAAAGGTAGATGGAGGATGAGGGATTGGATAGAGGGAGGGTAGGAAGGTAGGGAAAGGTAAAGGGAAAGGGTAGGCTAAGGGGAGTAAGGGTAGGAAGATAAAAAGGTAGAGGGTGGAAAGGTATGTTGAGGGAAGTGAAGGGGTAAGGGGTGTGAGATGTGGGCTAGAGGATGGAGGTGTAGGTGAAGGTGAAGGTGAAGTGGAAGGAGAGGGTGAAGTAGAGGGGTAGAAGGATAGGTGATGAAAGAAGATGGAGGGATAAGGGATGAAGGAAGGTAGGGAGGTAGAGGAAGTGGAAGGAGATGGAAGGTAAGGGAGATGGAAGAGGCAGTGGGCGTGAAGGTAAAGGGTGTAAAGAAGGAAGTAAAGATGAAAGGAAGGGTGTAGGAAAGGGTGAAAGATGAAGAAGGATGGAGGGATAAGGGATGGAAGGGTGGAAGGGAAGGTGAGGGTGAATGGAAAGAAATGGAAGTGGAAAGGGAGATGTGAAGGATGTGGTGAAGGCATAGAGGGGTGGAAGGAAGGAAGTGGAAAGTAGAGAAGATGGAAGGGCTGTGGGATGAAGAAGGAGATGGAAGTGAGGGTGAAGGAAATGGAAGTGATAGGGCTTGAGCACCCACTAGTAGTGCTGGGAGAAGTGATGTGATTATGCCTTAGGTCGCACATTTGGGGGGTCAAAGGAAGTAATTTCAAAATGTGAACCTTGATAACTTAATCATTTCCTTGAGCCTTTCATGATGATTTAGACTTCCAGCCTATCTTCTTCTCTAGAATTTTGACCTCTAAAACCAACTCGCCTTAGCCAAATTTTAGCACTTCAACTCAGATTTTACATGCAAAAGATGATCAAATGGAATGATCATCATGAATTATTCATTTCGCAAGCCTTGAGAACTGATTGACCTCACTTCACCCTGAAGAGAGAGACATGACTCGATTACCTCCTGGCAAAATCTTAATACACTCTTTAATGTCAACCAAATATAATGCATTGTGAAACTGGCCCTTTACATCATTTTTTATTTATCAGTAATCAGATATAAAAAGGAAAGTCGTTCAAAATCGTTTGTCCTTTGATATGCAATGCTCTACAATACCATTTTAGTAGTAGCAAGGAAGTGCTACTACTATAATGGTATTGTAGAGCATTAAGATATAATCGTTACCCGTTATATTACCTCCATAGATATCACTTCATATCAAAGGACAAACGATTTTGAATGACTTTCCTTTTTATATCTGATTACTGATAATTTAGATAAGTTGACAAAGATGTTGAGGATTGCCGAAATTAAAAAAAATGATGTAAAGGGCCAGTTTCACAATGCATTATATCTGGTTGACATTAAAGAGTGTATTAAGATTTTGCAGGACTCTGGTCATCTACCTCTTGCTTATGTCACTGCATCTGTTCATGGTCTTATGGATATTGTTGACACTCTTGCAGCTGATTTGGGCGGCAATCGTCCAACTCTACCTTTAGGGAAGAAATCATCACTTCTGATGCCTTCTTTACTCATTCTGCGTGGCGGTGATTGGGCTTTGCTTAAGAGTATCAAAGGTTTTTTTGAAGGGGGTTTGGAAAATTCTGCTGCTGCAACTTATGGAGAAGAGGACCAAGGAAATGGTGCTGATTGGGGTGAAGACATTGCTCTAGAAATGCAAATGACTAAAGATGTTTTATAAATGGACAAATAGAGGCAACCTTGGATGAGGAGTTCAGAATATTGATGCAAGTACTTGGAGATTCAGAGGGAGTCTGACAAACCAACAGAGGCAACCTTGGACGAGGAGGTTAGGAAGTTGATGCAAGTACTTGGAGCTTTAGAGGGAGTCACATTATCACTTATTAATGCATTTCTCTTTTACAGAGACTTGAGGTGTAAGTCCTTTTCTCACCCTTTGATATAGTTCATAGTGAATGTCATGTGTGTGACTCCATGACAACATTGGTTCAGTGCTTGATGAGCCCCTGTGAACATTATTGTGAGGTGACGATCTCTCAATAGTGAACACTTGCATATCTGATCAATATCGTAAGATGACGATCTTACAATATTGATTGATCATACCATTATGATGGATATCATGGGACGAGATATCTATGGATATGTCATAATGGTTTATATCTCTAGTAGTAATATCTATGGATATGCCATAATGGTGGATATCATGAGACGTGATATCCATGGATAAGCCATAATGGTGGATATTACATAAAGAGACATTCATGGTGGATTTCATGTGAAGTGAAATCCGTGGACATGCCATGTAGTAATATCTTTAGTTATGCCATAATGGTGGATATCATGTGAAGTGATATCTATGGATAAGCCATAATGGTGAATATTACTTGAGGAAAGTTCTATGGTGGATATCATGTGAGGTGATATCCGTGGATATGCCACAATTCTTAATATCACAGTGAGATGATAATTTTCTCTTCCACATATTTATGTAGCCATTGTGGTCAAACATTAGGGTGAGGTGATGTGAAATCACAATGAGGTGATAAGCTTCCTACTTGCTCATGAGTATAGTCTTTGTGTTGGTCATCTCGATGAGGTGATATGTCTTGTGCAGGTGGAAGTATCCTCCTCAGCTGAGAGGGAGTGTTGAAGATTGGCAGCGTTGCTCATCACTTTCAGCCTAAGGAAGACAAATATGTAAGTGGCCTAATCGGCCTAATTGACTAAGAGGGAGTGTTGATGCTATGGTCAGATTCCTTCAGGCCGACATAGACAACATAAAGGTTGTGATAATATTGGGATAATATAATTATATAATTATTATATTATTATGAGATAATATAATTATATTATTATGTGATAATATAAAATATTATAAATATATTGTATAATTATTATATTTTTAAATAAATAATTATTGGAGACCAACTTGGAAGAGTGGTGACCCTTGGTGAAGGGGCACCACCGATATGTATAAGGGAAGAATAAATCTTCCTCTCTAAAGCAATTGATGACAGAATAAAAATAATAATATATAGAGTGCATATACTTCAATTCAACAACTTTTAATTTCTTAAAAGCAAAAAAATCAAGACATAGAAATGAAAATAATAATAAATACCTTGTTGCATGAAATGGAATGGTGTTGTAGAACCAAAAATCTCCAATTGCATTTTTTGCAGTGTCTTGCTTCTCCTTATTCCAAACCATGCTCTCAGGCGATGGTTGGGCACTTGGAGTTGTGCGTGGAACAAAAAGTGAATCTAATGTGGATTTATTTTTACGAATTGGAGGCCTAAGCTCACATTCACACTACCACTATTTCTAGATGTAGAAAAGGGAGGCCGAGGATTTGAAGAGGCCTTTCCACCAATGTTTGCCATTTCTTCCATTTGCTTCCTTTTTAATTCTTTTTTCTCTTCAAATTCCTGTAATTGAGCTTGCACTTCATGTATAGCCGCAGGGGGTGCTCTTTTGCATGGTTTGGCATCATGGCGTTGTATTTGTGCAATGTGATATTTCAGTCGGTTAATACCTTCCCCACTATATTTTGTTTGCAATGAAAACATATTACTTCTGTTGGTATGTGGCGGCTGATCATGGAAGTACTGTACACTCATTGGGTGGAGGTGTCGGCCCGAAGGGCCGCTGTAATGGGGAGTCGAAGGCTTCCCCCCAAAATTTTCTCATACATGTACGAGCATACGAGTATGAGGAAAAAATTACAAGAATATTCTTTTAGGGTTAGGGTTAATTTTGTTAACCGACTTTGTGTGTTGCCCTAAAAATTGCATGTTATAAGCGGCTGGAATGTAAAAGGCATTGTAATGGTGTTGTACCGATTTACTGGATAATAAGAAAAGACTGGACAACTGTGTTCTGTGGATGTAGCCCATCTTGGGTGAACCATGTTAAACCTCTGCGTTATTTTGTGTTGTGTTTTCTCTTCATCTTTGTGTATTCAAATCTGCATATAATTGTTAATTTGTATTTGCTTCGGATCTGTCTAAACCCTAACAAATTTTTTTGATCTGGGGATGGCATGTTTCCAAGCCTTATCCTTTCTAACCGGGTTTGCCTTTGGGGCACCACTACCACTATTGGTAGGCTGCGACATTATGTTGCAATATATTATAAATGAAAAAAATCAACATCCACACATTCCAATTAAGTTAAAAATAAATAAAATAAAGAAAAAACAAAACTAGGGTGTCTTATTTTTTCCATCAACATAAAATGAAACAAAACCAAAACAAATGTACAATAAAATGGAAATATGAAAGTAAAAAAATCAAAAACCAATAAAAAAATGTAACTTACCTCTTCAAATTTGGAGAGGCCTCCTCCAAATCCTTCTTTAACTCATTTAAATGCGTGAATGCAAGATACTAACTTGCACAAACAATCAACAATCACTATCTCCTCTTCAATCGATCTGCTGGTCTGCTCTTCAATGCCTCAATATTTTTGCTCAAAGAGTCAAATGCCTCTTTTTCTCTCCTCGTGTTTGCAAACAGTAAAAATGAGCTTTTAGGGTGAGGCAAATATAATGACCTTGTGGTCAAGTAAAAACACTAAGTTTTTTTTTTTTTTTTTGCTTTTTATGTGTTTCTGCACGGCAGAATCTTACCCTCGGTACTTGGCGAGTTTGCCGAGTTTGATAGACTTGGCCAGACTCGATCGAGTTTGAGTCCAGAGCCCCTTGGACTCTGCAGGGCCGACCCTGATTTGGACTCACAGTCCAGGCCAGACCCACAAAGTCCTGTATCACTGCTTTAAAATGTTAGTTTTTTTAATATAAATTATTTTATTCTTTACTTTTCTCAAAATTGCTTACTAGTATCCATTCCATCTCCTGGTAATTATGAAATATATCTTTAATTAAATCACTAGTTTGCGTGGATGGCTAGTGGACAACTACTGATGATGTCAGCCCTGTTGCATGTCCTGAATTCTATACTACATGGTTCTTCCCTTTCTCTGTAAACATGTTCTGCAGGGACATGAAACCTCAAAAAAATGGCCAAATTTAACTTTAGGTTGCAGAACAACCAATACAACTCTCTAATGGCACCTTGGCAGTAAACACAAATCTTATGTGACAATAAATTCTCCAAGGTTGGTTGTTGTTGGTCACTCTTTTTTCACCTCAAGCTTGTTTTTTCTGCAATTTCTATTGTACACATTTTAACATCAGCACAACATTACTGTAAAAATTGTACTTAATTGGAAATTTGTTTTGTCCCTTGTTGCATTGATTCCTTAAGTTCTGTACTTTGAACTTTCCTCAGTTTCTGGCCAGATCATGCAGTCAAGGGTGTTAAGGATGTGGCATCTGAATCCACATATTGTTTCCACTTTCCAACAGCTGCCTAGAGCTTGCTTGATAGCTCTAACATTCAGATTGTCATCGAATACATTTGTTAAGGGCTGAGATTTGTCAAAAAGTCCCTCTTCGACTTGAAACACTTGCCCATAGTATTGATCAATATGAATTCTATGCCAATCTATTGTTTTCTGGTGCCCTTAACTTCAAGATTGTTTGTCCTTAGGATCGCTTTTTTTTGCCTACGGGGTTTTTGGTTCTCAATATGCTGATTCACAAATATATTTGTGAAGTTATTTGATCGGTGAATGCCTTTTATAAGTTTTAAACATGATTTTAGTTTTTCTCCCTATCTAAATTACTTTTAGCATCTTCTTTAATTGAGCCCTCAACGTAGGAAAATTACTTTTTCCTTTAAAAACTAATTGTGACTCTCCACATGTGCCTCGTTATGAACTTATTCATTCCATGAGATATATCTGGCCAGTATGGGCCCTGTTTTCACTTTTCTCAAAATAGTATATTAGTGACTGAATTTGGTACATTCCTACTCTATAAGGTTTCACATTTTATCCATTAATCAAATCCTTGCATGATCTGTCATCATTATTCTCTAATTTCATCGTGCCATCTGTTGACGTGTCTAAAGTTGCTTTGCTATGACTCCATCCGGCCAATGCAGAATAGAATTTACTCGCCGAGCATTCTATCCTTTCTTGTATAAGGAAGCCCTAATGCTGTTTTTAATCGATCATAGGGGACAACCTCAAGGTTCCAAATGTCAGTTCTTGACTGCGGGATAACTCAACGGTCGATGTGTTTTGCTGGGAGCACAAGGGGCCTTACGTTTACAACAAGCTGGTTTGCATTTTAAGATTGCTAAATAAAAGCAAAAGGGAAGGTTTAAGAGACCTAAAAATTAACAAGGTTGGTGTGCGGGTAGACAGATTCAACATAACCAATCCCTGCTTGGCCAGAATAGCTCACAACCTCGCAGGATCGGTGCAATCTTCAAGGGGATTTGGAAGATTTTTAGATTGCAGGTGCATGGCTAAGCACCCAATTTTGGCGCAGCTCAAACAGACACCAGCAATTGAACTAAACACAATTTTAAAGGCTCAGGTTAACCATACACAAGGGTACACAATCGGTATATCCTCAATGGTATGAGCTTGAATCCATCAAATACCTGCACACCCAAAAAGAAAGATCTATCTAAATTGCTGAAAGGAACCATGCAAACAGACTAAAACCAAGATGGTAAACACCAAATCAATGTCCATTATATTGATTCTAGCTGCTTATTACAACAATTTCTGCAACACTTCCTTGCTACTACTAAAATTTAACCTTCTACAAAACCCTAACCTATTCTAATTGCCTACGAAAACTCTAACCAGAATCTATTAGGATTCCCATAGATACTGAGAGGGGGGGGGGTGAATCAGTATTTGACCGGTAATTAGAATTTCTCAACTTAAAACATGCAGAACATATTGTAACAGTGTACCGGTATGCAAGAAATAATGCAATAAACAGAAATGAAAGAAACCACATGAAAATCACACCATAACACAATGATTTAACGAGGAAACCCGATGTGGGAAAAACCTCGGTGGGATTTGTGACCCACAATATTCACTTACTGGCCAATAAGAGAATATTACTTACAATAGGGGGCCTGCACATGCAGGAAGGCCAACTGCCTAGAGCTCACTGCTCAATGGGAAGTCTCACTGACTTACAATGTGGATTATACAAATCCAATAACTTGTATTGCTTTACAATAGCATCTTGAATGCTAGATTCGGTACCGGTTTTTGCTCTGTTCTTTACATATACCCCTTAACCTATATTTCGCATAATAGGTCTGCCTAATCTTTTTCTCCCTTCTTACAAAAATGTCCTACAATGACTTCTTATATATATAAGTCATTTTACAATGATATCAAGTCGTCTTACAAGGTTTTTACAATAATAAACAAAATGTAATATAACAAAAATCCTGTCGGCCTCTGTGTCGGTATGCTTCCTTTCTCTGTGTCGGTGTAGAGTGTGATCTGTTGATGCCGGTGAACTATCCTGCTGGTGTAATGCCTTGCCGGTGCCATAGGATTGTAAGGTTGCCATCAATGACAAAACCTTCAATCACATACAATGTCTCATTGGAGTGTGCATATGCCAACAGAATCTGACTCTCCAAATCTAACCCTTTACAAAAGAAAGGCCTTTGTGTTTTATAGATTTTGCAAACTGAACCAGAGGCCAGGATTGACTGCATCCAAAGGCTACAATCCGTCTTCTAGAAGCTTGGCAGCTTTAACCCATGCCCACTCAATTCTCAGTTATCCACCCAACCACTATCTGAACTACCTACTGCTATTTGGCTTTAATTTAGTCAATTTGGAAGTTAGACATAATTGTCCACAACTGACCTGTGTCCCTTTGTTTTAAAATATCTTGAATGGGACCCACAGGCAGCTCTTTTACAGTAAAATAGTTCAGCTTTTAAACTGATTTTTTGGAATTTCTTCCAGTAGTGTTTTTCTGAGAATGCACATTTCGAGTATTCTGTGTTCTTGGTCTTTAGTCTGGCTGGTGGACTCTAACTTTGTCGTTCATGATGGTGCGCTTCCCCATGCTTGGTTTTAATTCTCTGCAACGCGCTCTTCGGCTTCGCTCGCGATCAAGGCTCCTTGACGTTTTAGGCTTTCTCTTGGTTCTTCCCGACGATGCCTTCAATCCGCGAACAATCAATTTTGATTCCAGATTAATCATTTTGAAAAATTAAATAAATTAATTTAACAAACGTATTAAATTCAATTTAGGTAATGTCGGGCCTCTGGTTGGCGAAGGCGAAAGATGCTCAAACGCCTCCTCTATGACAGTGAAATTCGACCATTAACTTTATATCTTTGCACTTATTTTTCGACCAAGGGGAGAAATTCGGCCTGTTAGAGGATATTGGGTGACTTGAATTTCCCTTTATCATTTTCGTCATACTTGACTAGAATGTCGCGATTTTACCTTTTCGGGCCATAAGAAGACTTCGCGTGAACTTGAGAATTTTTTTTTTTGGGCCACTTTAAGGTGAACTAACTTAATAAAGTCCGAACTTTATTCATTTCTTACCTAGACTTCTATCGGCAAAAAAATGGGAGTAAATATTGGGGCCTCTCTCGACATTGTAAAGGCGTTTGCGAGGGCATACTTTTTAGCTTTGAATGCCTAACTTTTTCGGCAATTTTGGGAATAATGCGCGATGCTCGGGGTTATTTGTATGAGCTCGACAGAGTGTGTGAAAATGCCGAACTTCCCTTTATTTTCCCGAGCGTAGTGTCTCTGTATTTTTGCCGAAGTCAAAATCGCGTCGAAAAGGTCATCATTTGAGCCGAAATTGTTCAAAATAAATCGTGCAAAAATACCGTTGTAGTCGAGTTTTGTTCAAAGTAATGGGAATTTCGGGCTAAAGCCTTACTTTGCGAATTTGCTCTTCCCTCCCCTTTTCGGTCCTTTTGACGACTTTGGCGCGACTTGGGTTTTAGTTTATTTTTTGCGTGAGGGCCTCATTTTCTTTGCCGATGAAAGTCGTTGACTTGATGATACTCGGGTTTAGCAGGGAGAATGGTGATTTGGAGGGTTCATATGCTCGATGCCTAGCAAACTCGGGGATTATGCCTGACCTGAGCGATTTTGGGGTTTAGAGCCTTTCGGCCTAACTGGACCTTTTGCGAGATTTCAACTGTTTGAATGCCCTTTATAAATTGTCTTTAGACCGAAATGTGAGATTTCGGACCCCTTTGGTCGCTATTGGCCACGGTTTTCCAATTTCAGGCCTAAGAAGAACTTTTGGACTGCCTCATTTTCGGCCTTTATGTGCGATTTGTGCGATTTAGCCTTTTATATCTCTAGCAAAAATGCGAAGTCGCCGACCCTTATTTTCACCCCTTTGTTCAATACAAAACTCAGGCATATAACCTGAAATGAGTGAATTTGTTCTTCAATCGCCAAACTTATACTTACTACCCTCCATGGTGGAATTTCGGCTACTCAACTCGCAGTGTGAGACTTTCGGCAATGACAGGAGGATTGTCGGGCCATCTGATGTTTTCGCGTGACTTAGGGTTTATTTTAAACACTTAGCTCTCCATATTCGGGCTATTTGTTCCTTTGCAAGTTTGGGTATGATAGAGAAAATGAGCGATTTTACTTGGTTTCTAGCCTTTGTTTCATGAAACTTTGGCTTCTTTAATCTTTTTGTGCGATTTGTGGGGTTTGAGCGATTCAAACACAAATCTTTGGTTATCACCTTGATGCAAGACTTGGGCATTTTTACCAAAGTACGCGATTTTCTTTGCATTTGTCTTTTGGCATATGAGGATATTGTGCGCGACTTGGTTTGTGCTTCTTGGCTTACAAGCCAATTTTGGGAGCTTTGGCTTGCAAAACGTCGAACCCTTGCTGGATGAATTTCGGGATTCATAGGGTGCTTGGAAGGTCCTCACGCGGGCAGACCGGACTTAAAACGGGGGTCTCCTGTCATAAACGGGGCGAGGTGTGTGAGCACAACACCATTATCTAGAGACTAGGACCTTATAAATTTCTAAATGGTCTAAGCAACGACATCTTGAATTTGCATTACTCTCCTCAACCACTATACTTCAACACTTATGCACCTACTGTTGTGACGTTTTCACACATCGCCCCATTGCAAATGGGGACCCTCACCTTTTTGCTTGGTAGCATAGCTGTCTTAGCTTAGTCGTCTAGCTTGGCAGTAATTTTGGTGTCTTTAACCTTTTGCTTGTGAGAGGATGCAATGCTTTGATTGTCAGAAAGTGTTCAAGTTAGGGAGTCATGTTTCATGTTTGGAGTCCATGGTGGAGCGATAGGATTGAGTTTTAGAGTTGAGATAGTGGAAAGAGTAAAATGTTGTTGTCAAGTTAGGAAAGTTGTTAAGTAGTGTAAATGTTGCAAGGATGTCAAGGAATGAACTCAATGAAGTCATGATCATATGGAGCTTAAGTGGAGCAATCAATCAAGAAATGTGAAGTATTCCTATAGGTAAAAAGATAAGTGTGGATGAAACTAAAAATTCCATGAGGTAGAGAAATCCACGACCTCACAAAATCCATGACCTCAAGGAATCCACAACTTGCAAGAATCCACGACTTGGTGGAATCCTCGACCTTGAGGCGAAGTTCAACAATTCATCCACCACTTGCTAAAATCCATGATCTAATGTCCTTAGTGCTCAAGATGATGAGAGGTGGAAAGATCAACTTTTGTCTTTGGAGAGCCAAAATCCACGACTTGAGGTGGAGATCAACAAATTTATCCATGAAGTGCTAAAATCCATGCCTAGAAGAAATCCACGCCTTGGAGGTCTTGAAAGCTATGTGGGATGAGAGTTGCCTTAATCAAATTTATCCTTAGAATCTTCCAAAATCTTCAAACAAAGGTCTTTTAATGATTAA
This sequence comes from Cryptomeria japonica, assembly GCF_030272615.1. NCBI lineage: Eukaryota > Viridiplantae > Streptophyta > Pinopsida > Cupressales > Cupressaceae > Cryptomeria > Cryptomeria japonica. The sequence goes on from NC_081406.1 coordinate 584,018,826, forward strand.
CTTGAGTGAGAGATGAAGCAATCAACTTGGAGTGGAGGTCAATGAGTTTGTCCTTGAGTCACCAAAATCCACAACTAATGGAAATCCACAACTTGTGGAAATCTGCGACCTAAGGAAATCCATGACTTAGGGGTCATGGGAAGTAGTAATGAAGGTAAGTTGCAAGGTCCCAATGTCTTGATGAGCTATAACGAATATGCCTTGAAGTGAATTGGATGGATAAATCAACATGATGAAAATCAACCCATGACTTGAGCACATCCATGACTTGCTAAAATCGACGCCTCAAGCATGAGAATAGAAAGGTTGATCCATGAAGTGAAGAAGAAACGATGAACTTACTCAATCCTTGACTTGGAGAATGAAGATCAACAACATAATGAAAATGATTTGATTGACTAAGTGTTGGAATTGGAAAGCTTGAATGATGATGATGACTATCCATGGAGTCTCAAAAATCCACGACCAGCAAAAATCCACGCCCAAAGAAAATCCACGACTTTGGCAGATCAGACCTAAAACATGAAAATCCAGAAATTCAAATCAGATCAGACCTTAAAACATTACAGAATCAGAGATCAAGTCACCATTTTACCATCATTTAGGATGCATATTGGATTGGGGGTTTGTCAAATCTGTCTATATCATATGTGTTTGATGCTATCCTTGTTTTTTTTGCAGGTATAACTAAGGAAGAGGGTGAAGGAGCAAGCTGCAAGCATTTCAAGGAGGCATTGCAACAAATAAACAAAGTTTTCCACAACACTAACACTTCAGCAAGGCTAGGAGGCATGAAGGCGGAAATTGCAACATCAAGGATGAAAGTCAAGACATCAGTTCTAGTGCAGATCATGATTAGGGCCAGGGCTCCTAAGCATTATACAGCACCACATAGGGGCTGCCATACAAACACAAGGAGGATCGAGCAATGCCAAAGAGAGGACTTCATGATGGGAGAGATCAAGCTAAGCAAGGAAGTGGAATGCTCTACATGAGGAACACTCCAACATACATCAACTTTGCAAGGGAAGAATAAAGAGAGATCAACATCATGAAAGAGCAAACACTTGTGATGATCTACAAGCGGAGCAAGCTGAGGTGGTGATAACTCACCTTCATCAACCCAATCACACCATTCCAAGTCAAGGCGTCTAGATTCAATGTACTTGACTCATCCAATGAGGAGGATAACTGCCACATGTGGAGGCACAAAGTTTGATGTACCTAACCTCACATTTAGTGGTCAACATTCAAAGAGCTTGTCCTAAAATGTAATTTTATCATTGGTCAAGCATTAAATGTTATGTAATGGGTGTAACAAACCCTTATTAGGGTTTTTATCTTGTAATCTTGGTCGTTGATTTGGATTTGATCGTGGCCATTCATTTGTAAAGGGCTCTCTATAAAAGGCTTGCTCTCTTCATTTGTAAAGGTTAATAGATAATAGTTGTTAGTAGTTAGAAGTAGAGTAGGAGGAGAAGCCAAAAATTGTTGCCAAGCTTGTCAATAAACATCCTTCTCATTGAGTTCATGGTGGATAGTGGTGTTTCTTCTACATATTGCGTGGTTTCTTGTTGTATCCTATCCTCATGTTACATGAAGTCCATTGATTGTGATGGAGTAATGTATGGATGTTGATAATTCCTTGGTTCATAATATTTGTGGTTGGATGATTTTCAATTGTATTGCATAGTTATCTGTTCAAGCTAAGTTCAATTGTGGATATGTTTGTTCATGTTGCGCCAGTATATTGGGTATTTGGATAAAAGATTCATGATAAGAAAACCTTTCAATTCCCTTGGAAGATTGCATCGGTTTTGTGTAGTTGATGGCAACGTGGCGAAACAAAGCTCAATTTAAGGAATGTGTCCATCTTAGCATGATTTAGTGCTATCATTGATCTTAGGAGTAGTGTAGTCTCTAAACCCTCATCCTTTTAATTTTTAATTTTTTCATGTCAATTAGATCTCAAGTTCCAACCGCATTCAAGCAAGAGTCCAAGCAAAACGTAAGTTCCGTGATTCCAGCAATATCACATCAAATCATTGATCTTATCCACACATCAAAACCTAACATTTGGAACCTTGGAGTCACCTCGTATGATCACAAAGTTTAGCATAAGAGGAGATTTTGTTCAAGAGAGGATAAGATACCTTGGTATTTTATTTTGTGTATGAAGTGCATAAAAACACATCAACACCTACCTTGAACTGCATTTTTCTAAGACGCTTTTTGTTCTAGTACTTATGCCATCCTCGCATTACGTCATTCATATTTGTGTGATTTTCCTCTAATCCAATATATTCAAGTTCAATGGTATTTTCTTGTGTAATTTTAATTGAATTTTGAGATGGTGTACCAAAATCTCAGCATGACTCTTGCTTCTTGGTCATACATAAGTTGAAAGGAGGTATACCCAACAATTGCTTAATAAGTCATATCGCAAGTACATAGCATTGTTGGTAGTCAGTGACTTAGTCCTCTATTGGCATTATTGTCATTGATGTCAAGGGATGTCAAATGGTTGCAAAATAGCAGGTAACAGTCGTGATGTCAAGAGGTTGCAGAGAAGCAGAGAGTAGTCGCACATAACATGCAGGTTATGCTGTGCAATTGCGCATAACACATGTTATGTTGCAAGGGTTTCGACCAGATTCATCGTCTCCACATGCTGGCAGTAGTGAACGAGTCCCGCGTTGGGGTAGAGAGCCGTGATTTTCGCGTGGCAACAGTTGTTTGGTTCATGTGTATCCGTGGGTTCCATGGTGTGTTTGAATGAAGGAAAGTGATTGTGCGGGATAACATTGAAGAAAAGCAAAAGGTGTGCTCCTTATCCCGCAGCAGGTTGGTCTAGTGTTGAATGCCTCGTGGGATAACAAAAAGTGGCACTACTCGCTATCCTGTGTTGTGGAAAAGGTCACGTGTTAGTCGCGCGGGATAAGAAACGGAAGGGAAGATTGCAGATTCCCTTATCCCGCACAGGTTAAGAGGCACACAAATTATCACGTGGGGGAAACAAAAGCAAAGGCATCTTATTATCCTGCGTGACCAAGCAGGGAGGTGAAGAAGCTCGCGGGATAAGGATAAGCGAAGAGAAAAGGGGAAATGTGTCCCCCTCTATCCCGCACCATGCAAGTATGCGCATGGTGTCCGTGCGGGATAAGTTAAAAGGCAAAATGGCGAGCATCCCGCCATCCTGCAGCGACAGAGTTTAAGGTCATCATGACCATTAGAGGTGGTTTAGTCGACACATTGGCAGCTTGATAAGGACGATAGTCCATGTGGCGGTTGACTATGGTTGACCAAATGACATGGAGGTCGATTATGAAGACTTTTGAGGACACCTGCGTATGCCGATAGGCACAAAGGTTTTACGTGGAGGTTGACCGACCATGATTGAGTAATCTGACGAAGAATATAAAGACATGTGGCTCACTGGTGAACAAAGAACAAATCAGATATGCAGAAGTCGGTGATAATGGGTTCAAGTATGGTAGTTGTCGATCTTTTCAGAGTAGGTCGACAGAGGATGAAAGACACATTAATGGCGATCGAGTTGCAAGTAGGTTGTGTGGCTCGAGGAAGGATTCTAGATCGTTTTGGGCAAAGGAAGATTACTAAGCTTAGCAATCTAAGTACAAATAATGATCAGAAGAAAGATTGGATCCATTTACTACAGGCGGTAAATATGAGATCATATTCAGGATAGAGAATAAAATCTCTATAGTTGCAGATCTCCAAGACAACCAACTTGAATAAAATATTCAAGTTTGCAATAGAAGTAATCTCTGATGTGTACATAGTTGATTAGAGTAGCAGGTGTGATGCGATTTGGCATTGGTTGGTGTGGCTGTCAAGATAGAGATTAAGGTGAAAAATATAGATATCTCAACAAGTGGACTGAAGGTGTGTGTTGAGAGAGAGAGAGAGAGAGAGATAGGGTGTGTTGCCGCCAAGAGAAAACAAAACAAATTTACAGAAGTAGATAGAGTCAGCACAAAGCAAGAACAAAGCATTCTTGAGAGTAATGCTATAGCAGAGAGAAGATAACCAGATAGAGGAAGGAGGAGAAACAGAGGAAAAACTTCAGCAGGAAGAGAAAGTCGTTTTCAAGATATTAGAAAGATACCTAGAATTGCCCTAATTAGGGTTACATAAAAAATGGTGCCACCAACATATGGCCCAATAGAAAGATACCTAGTCATCATAAAAAAAATCTTCTAGAAGATTCCTCCCTGCATCTCTCTCTCTCCTAGCATAGACCAAGAATCTAGCCAAAACTGAATCTAACTCCTCCATGGAAACGCTAGGCAAGGTATCCTACTGTAAATCAATCACATCCAATGAATCCGAGCAAGCATTCAAAGTGTTCTCCCATTCAGGTATGAGCTTCTGCGAATTATGAACATGAATCAACAAAGAGACCAAGTCATCTATCTGACTCTTCTGCAAAGGGTCCAACTGGCAAAAATACATAAATTTTATCTTGTCTCTTAATTCGGCTAAGTGTAAACCATTAGCATCACTAACATCAACACCCAATAATTCCTCAATCGAGGCAAGGATTTTCATCTGAATGTCCTGACTTAATCCTTCCATCTCCATACAACTCGATTGGGCGTTCTCATAAGCTGATTTCTTCAAAGCTAGTGCACAATACCAGCCATGGAAATTATATATGTCTCCACTGTGCACAATGTTCTTGCTGACCAAAATGGAATTAGGAACCTTCTTCAATGCCAGGAGGCGTGGAATAGTCTTCTCTTGGATAGGCCGGAATTCTTCCCAAACTTCCTCCAAATATTGGATTCTGAATACAAGCGTTGTTGTCTTATCATATGCTTGGACAAACTGAGTAAGGAAATCATCTGCCTGCCTTCTTGTGCTTTCAATCCACTTTTCCACCTCGGAGTGTGTACCTCTCGCTACCTCGCAGTGTGAATGTATTCCATGGTCAATTGCAATAGGGGAAATAAGGGTGGGATCCCGACGCCTTGTCCCTGCAATATACTCTCTGAGTCTAATATTTTCTTCTTTGTACCTTTCATTCTCCGCAATCGCTGTGTCTAACTTGGCATTGATTGCTTGGAGGTTGTCACCAATCTCCTGAAATTCCTGCCCTGCGGATGGACGACCAAGGGCAACTGAAGTGATCTGGAAATCCATGGGAGTAGCAGTGTCCACTGTCACGCCTGCTCTAGGAACAGCAATCTGCGCAATCCGCATTCCTGTCTCATCTCTAGCTATGTGCGACAAAATCTCCGCTCTCTTAGGCTCTTTCTTCTTAGCACTCCTAGCTAGGTAGTCATCAATATCCTCAATAGGCTGTACTTCTATCATTTGTTTACTTTTTTCCATACTCTTCCTCAACCATTCAGGAATAGCGGTCATCTCCATACCATCATCAAGACATATTTCTTGATCAAGGTCCTTCAGTGCCGAGATAACTTCATCATTATCATCAGGATTATTCCTGGTCCAATCATATACATCATTTCCCAAACTAACTTCCAAAAGGACAGTAGGGGATCCCGGTTGGTCATCATTCTCATTAGGAGGTGCAGATGTTGCTGTGGCATGAAATTCCTGAGTATTCTCTGGTAGTATCACTGTGTTGGAACACTGCTGAGTCTCCTTATTCTGTTCTGTTACTTCAATCACTTCGATTGATGAGACACTGGGAGGGGGTGAAGGAATGATAGTCTTCTGTTTCTTCTTCACATCCTCAATCTTCTTCTCTCTAGCCTTGACTTCTCCATGCATGTTCTTCCTTCTTTTGGGAGCTTGACTCTCTTCGTCTGCATGAATCCTGACATCACTGACAGTCCTCTGACTATCCTCGGAAGTAGACTCTTCCGTCTTCATCCTCTCATAAGTGAAGGGAACACCCATGTCAACTAATCTGTTCATCTGCATATCTACCCATGTGCGGGAGAAATTCAAGACTTCTCTCATCAATATATTCAGATCAGTCTCCTCTGACTCTGACCAATTTGGCAATAGGATTGCCTTCTTCATTTCATTCTCATAATGTGGGTGTGTATGATCTCTATCATCTAATACCTGATCAGGGATGAGGAAAAGCCCACACTTCCTCATGAAATCCACTGACATTCTGGACCACATTCTTCTCTTTACTGCTTGTTCATCCATTAAGTTAGCCCAATAATCCTCTATGTCAACCTTGTGAGTGAACTTCTCTCCTCTGATCCTTCCGACCTTCTTGTCTGGATCAAATCTTTCTCTTTTCTTGTAGGTAGCGAATCTGTAGAATGCAATCTCCTCACCTGCAGTGCTGGCAGCTATGGCGGATTGGCAGACCTCTGACGTCTTCCCAACTGAAATAGGGAATGTCATTCCTGCCCTATGCTTCTCTCTCTGGATAACATCGAACTCTAGAAGCTGTCTTACCACTTCCAACAATATCATTCTGTCAGTAGGATACCTAGGAAGTCTGTAGGGTTCAGATTGAAACCCATGAATCCTGAGGTATGTGAAAGTGGGAAACTGTATATACCACGATCCATATTTCTCTATTAACTCTGTTGCCTCCTTGGACAATCTTCTGTAGATTCCACCCTGCAGCATCCGTGTGATGTACATAGTGAATGCATCATTCACTCTTTTATAGTCTTCAATTCTGTGCATACTCAACTGGGGGTAGCATTCATAACTCTCAAACTGTCCTTGCCCATTCCCGACTTCACCTTTGCATATTAATCCTTTGTATGAAACAAACCGTGCAAGCAGGTACACCAGGTAAGAAGTCATGGCGAATGACTTGGACCTCTCTACATTCCTCAACTGAAAATCCAGATTGTCGCTTATGATCTTAGACCAATTCACTAGTGCCCCTTTAAGACAATCTTGGATGAAGTAGAACATCCATCCATGAAATATTGCTCCCTGCGGCATTCCCATCACTCTGTTGAGTAGGAATATCAAATCACTATATTCCTCCTTAAAATCTATGCACATAAGTGTCTTGGGAGCCTTGGAATGATGATTTTTAGGTTCAATCATCCATTCTTTATTAATTAAACTCTTGCATACACCCATCTTCTTCGTGTATCTGTCTGCATAATCTTCCTTGGTCACATCCTTCATGTCTGTACTGCGTGGAATTCCGAATACCTCAGCAATGGCATCCTCAACAAGGTAGGCGATGACAACACCCTTCGGACTCTTGATCATTCTTGTGAGCGGATCGTAACATCGTGCACACTCCAGGATCAACTCACTGCACTGTATGGATTGTGGAAACCCAGCGGCATGGAAAATGCCACTCTTCATAATATTCGCATATGTTGGAGAAGGAACCTGATCTCTGGATCCGAACATCCGACGCTGCATCTGGTCGAAGTCCAGGAAATGCATGTTGGTATCAGTGATCTCCCTCCATCTGGATGAAATCTTGAACTCTGGATAAAATCCAATCTCCAACGTCTTCAGCAGCTCTTTCCTTTCCTTGTATCCTGACTTCGACATCGCACCTGTACGAAACTGGAAGTTAGTCCTAGGATAAAAATAAATACTTGTAATAAAATTCCTGACTTTCTAGAGATTTAGCTAGTTTAGAGCATGAAGTCAGGAAAATAATCCATACACTTGGTAAATTTTAGCAATTACGTTCAATGTGTGACAACACTAAGGCATGGAAGCCTTCCATAAAAATTCATTTATACCTCCTTACGCTTAGAAAATATGCAAGCAAAGAATGCAAAGGAGTATACCGGATTGATGATGACTTAGGAAAGGTGTGAAAGGTTGTGTTTTCACACAATGAATGTCTGAAGACACCTTCCGCAGTCAACAATGGAGGTCAAAATTCTGAAGACAACCTAAAAATTCAGACTTTTAAAATATGTTGTAATCTTCAAAATGTGCATAAAATCAATAGAAATCAGTTTTATTGATGAAAACAATCATTTTCTGGAATGTAAGTATGGCTGGTAAAAATTAGTTTTCTGAGGACAAGTCTGAAAATCGAACACTTCAGACTTACCAGCACCTTGCAAAGTGGTTTAAATCCCTGAAAATGATGAAAAAAGGCTTAGGAAACAGCCCCAAGCAAATTCGCCAAAATTGGTTAGGTGGCTGGAAATGAAATTTCTGAGGACAACCGCCTAACAATGGAGTTTCAGACCTGCAACAGCGATAAAATGGTCTAAAAAGTGCACAGAAAACTCCACAAAATGTCTCCAAATGCTAAATATTTAAGTTAGAATTGGCTGGGCAATAAAAACTTAAGTCTGAAAATTAATGGCAGCCATTAATGGAGGTCAAAATCTGAAGCAAACCTCAGATCTGAAGCGAATCAGCAGGCTGGAAATGATGACAGCCAACAAACATGCATGAAAAATCCACCAAAATGTGGCCTCCAAGCAAAATTGAAATTTTCCCAAGTCTAGCGCTAAAATGGAAATCTGAAAATTGATGCCAATGGTAGCTCGGATCTGCAATAATGGAGGATGGCAATAATCTGGAAAAATCGCCCAAGTTGGGATTGAAAACCCCAAACACAAAAATTTGCCTTCCTTAGCAAAAAAATCGAAGTTTTCAAAATTCTGAAAATTGTTGTTAATGGCAGCAATCTGCAGAAATGAAGGTTTGAACAGCAAGCAACAATGGTGGAGGAAAAATCGCCCAAGGTCTCCAAACACAAATTCGCTAACTTTCACCAAAAAATGCTAAATTTGGAAAAAATCGCCAAACTTAGCAAAATCGAAAATCTGAAACTGGTCTTTAATGGCAGCTAAGAGGAATAAATCAGCAAGCTGGAAAAAATGGAGGAAAATAAATCCTCAATCCCACACTTCACAAAATGCCTTGCTAAAAAAATTCGCCCAACTTGAAAAAAAAAATCGCTCTCATGGAGACACCTGGCAGAAATAATAATAAAATAATGCTGAAGTTCCTCTCATATACTTGCTTTTAGCTCCAACTTTCACCACACAAGCAATGTGGGATAAAAAACACTTGTATAAATACTTGCTCGGTGAAACCCTAACTTGCTTCTAGAAGATTCAAACATTTAATAATTATTGCAAGTTATTAAATTTGCTTTTAAATTTTAAATAATCATTTAATAATTATTTAAAAGCAATCAAATGGGGCTTTTATTTAAAATATTCCAATTTAAATCCAAAATAAAGCCTCCAGGGGAAAATCGCTATAGGTTGGGATTAAAAAGTCCCTTCAAAAATCGCTTAAGTGTCAAAATTTGCCCCATAGGGGAAATTCGACCCATGCTTGGATAAAAATCCATGCTCAAAATCATCAAAATGCACATAAATCACCCTCCAGGGGGAAAATCGATAGGAGTTTGGACAAAAATCCAGACAAAATTGCACTCAATTTGCAAAAATCACCCCCTAGGGGAAATTCGATGGGTGTTTGGACAAAAATCCACACTCAAAATTCTTCATAATGTTCCCAGTGGAAAATCGATCCCTGTCTGGACAAAAATCCGGACAAAAATCTTTACAAAAAAGCTCAGGGGAAAATCGATCCCTGTCTGGATAAAAATCCGGACAAAAATCCTAACTTAGTTGTCACAAAAATCCTGGTGGAAAAACGACCCAGGCATGGAATTATCTTTGCACTCCAATCCGCACTCCCAGGGGAAATTCAATGGGTGTCTGGATAAATCCTGACACTTAGCCAAATTTTAGCATTCCCAGGGGAAAATCGCTCCAGGTGTGGATAAACAGTGGGGGAAATTAGTGGCCAGTATGGATTCCAGGGGAAACCCATGCGTAGTATGGATTTTGAGTGGGGGAATGGGTTGGGTAGTCTGGAATGTGAGGGGGAAATCACCTCTAGCATGGATTTTGACCCTTTAACCCTTGGAATATGGATTTCCCTTAGGATTTTAACATTTTAACCACTCAAAATTACTCAGCGACTTTAAATTTAACTGGACTTAGACTAATTTTCCAAAAATATGAGCGGAACGCCAGGAAAATGTTGGAATAAAGTGCGAAACCAACTTAAATATTACCTTAGGAGCGAGAAAACAACTTCAAAAGGTTTGTGAATATCTTAGCACTTTAAAATTATTGATGCGCGTGTTTAAAAACACGTTAACGTTCAAATGCTCAAACACTTAGCAAAACTTAGGATCGTTAAAAAAAATATCATCTTTTGCAACTTGATCCTAACACTTCAAAAACCCTAGACGGCACTAGGCATGATCAAAACTCTGAGACTCGGGCATGGAAAACGCAAAATTGCCCACTAAGCAGCCAAAACCCTAACCTAACGACACAGGAAGCTAGCAAAGAGGGGGTCCCCGTTAGCAATGGGGCGATGTGTGAAAAGGTCACAACAGGATCATTCGAGATGACTCCAAGATTCATGAATGTAGGGTCACTACGTGTGGATAAGCTTAGTTGGTTTGATGTGATTATTCTGGAATCACAAGGGGACTTACATTCGAATGCCTGAATGCTTGATTTGCTGGAACTTAGGTCCTATCTACTCAATTGGAAGATAAAAAAGAGCAAAAGAGGTAGGGTTTGATAGAGTCTATTCTAATCCTAAGAATGTAAGAAGATAGATAAATGAATAGGTGGAATCCTACCAAGCTAGGTCTCACCATCAACTTGAACAATTTGACACAAGCTCAGTGCAATCTTCTAAGGACGTTTCAAAGATGTTCGAACCAATACCACCAAACATTGATCACCATTCAAGTTAATGCATAAACAATGAGTGTAGGACGATTCGAGGTTAAGCTCATGTTATTCCAGTTGACCACACAAGGCACGCTCACAATTAGTAAGAGGCTAGTGGTATGGACTAAGCGGATTCCATATGAATACATTCAACAACTTCTTCCATTCAATCTAATCAACATGAAAAAAAAATGAGAAGTAGAACCATGAGGCTTGTTGAAATAACAAATTTTGCCATAACTTCAATGAAAAGAGTATCTCATTTACAAGTCATACCAACAACTCTTCCCTCTCCTAATCTACTTCTATTCTAATTGCTATTCTATTTATTCTCTCCTAACTATTAGCTATTCTCCAACTATTAACTATTAACTATTAACCTTTACAAATGAACAATTTGAGCTTTATATAGAGAGCTCATTTACAATGAATGGCCAGGATTCTACAATGAAAACCCTAATTAGGGTTTGTCACAACAAATTTTTCCTTAGCCAATGAGAAAATTACATTCAGAAAGTGTGGACCAATAGATATCAGGGGCAGGTGCCTTGGAGTTTGTGCCTTCGTGTATGAGTCTAATTCATTGAACTTAGACGTGTTGATGTGGACTTCATTGACTAGAGGGATGATGACTGGGATGCTATTTGGGATGCCACTTCAACTCGTACCTTTTTAGACTTGGAATGATTGTATGACTTCTTAACACTTCTTTGATCCGTTCATGCCTCCAGGGTGTGGTGAGAATCGAGATTCCTCTTAGGTATTTTGTGCTTGTAAATGTTTCTTTCCTTTGTGTGTTGGTGTAGATCTTGCTCTTGTATTAGTAAATGTTTCTTGTGTAGTCATCTACTTGTGCTCGTTCATGAAGTCTCCTTGAGGATATCTTCCTTGCAACTTGATCTTGATATTGACATTTTCTCTTCAAGACACTTATTTTGATCCTCCTCCAACGTGATTCTCTTCATTTCTTTCCTCATTTTCTGCAAAATAAACAAATAAGTATCAAACACACATGATTTATAACCTTTTCATATTCCTACTTAATCAAAGCACATACTATAGGTGCAATTCGATCAAATTAGGAGGCATTGTATATATCTTCAAGGAATTTCGCTCTAGACCCTCTCTAAGGTATGCCAATTAGGTAAGTTCTCTCTAGGAGGAGTGTGAGGTACATCATTTGATAAAACTTGCCCTCAATCACCAGCAAGGTACATCATTTCGTGAACTCGCTCCCAATCTCTAGTGAGGTACATCACTTCAAAAATTTCGCTCTGAGGTCTTGGTAAGGTACATACTTGAAAAGTTCGCTCTAAAGTCCTTGTAGGGTACATGCTTGATGTAGTGACTTTGCTCTATGTCCCTGCTAGGGACAGGACCTATAATAAAGTTCGTTCATTGTCCTTTGAGGGGACAAGACTCCTAAGATGAAATTCACCCTTTGTCCTTGCTTAGGACAGTACCTATATGATCAAAATTCATTTGCTGACCTTTGTAAAGCATGTTCTCATCAGTTTGCTGCATGTTATATGGGTGGTCAAGGCCAAGATAAGTACTTTGCTCCATGTCCTTAGCAAGGACAAGCTCTAAATAAAATTTTTGCTCTAAAACCTTGATGAGGACATGGTCAAAGTGAGGTTCACTCTCTGTCCTTGCTAGGGACAAGACCTATTAGCAATTCGCTTATTGTTCTCTCTAAGGATAAGCCTCCTAAGGCAGTTCGCTCTGTGTCCTTAGCAGGGACAAGCCTTAAAGTGCAAATTTCGCTCCATGTCCTTGATGAGGACATGACCTAAAACAAATATTTCGCTCTAAGACCTTCCTTAGGACAAGATTTACATGACAGTTCGGTCTTAGACCGACCTAAGGATAGGGCATAATTCTAAATAAAGTTTGCTCTTAAACTCATCTTCAAGTTCTCTCTATGATCAGCCAGTAAGGAGTTGATTCTAACAAAGCTCAGATTCTAGCTCACTCAATCATCAACAAGGAAAAGGCATGCTAATCAACAAGTACAAGGCCGAGATAGGTAAAACTCGCTCTATGATCTCCCTAAGGACAGGACCTATATGATCAAGTTCGCTTGGTGACCGGCCTAAGGACAAGACTCAAGAGGTGAATTTGCTCTATGACCATGGTGAGGACATGCCTTATAACTAAAAACTTGCTCCATGACCTAGATGAGGATTTCGGTCTATGTCCTTAGTAAGGACAAGACCCAAAGTGCAGTTTGCTCTTGGACCAAGGTATGGATGAAGTTAAGATGTGAGAATTTTGCTCACTATCCTTTGGAAGGACAAAGCATGATAGACAAAACTCGCTCAATATCCTTTGAAAGGACAAGGTTAAGATGGAAAATTTCGCTCAATGACCTTTGGGAGGAGGGGACTCAAAGACAAAGTTCGCTCTTGACCCTTGGCAAGGTACGAGAGCTAAATGCAAAAATTCAAGGACACCATTCAAACAACCAAGGCTTGTGCTTGCAATTGGAAGTATTATTAGATAACACAAGAAACCTAGGCATGATACAAAGGAGTCCTTCTATTTACCTATTATGCTCAACTCACTTGATTTTCTTAGTTCCTCATTTCAATTATAACCTTGCAAACAAGATACAAGTCATTCATTTCAAAAGCCTTGACAACTGACTGTCTTTACTCCAACCTCAGGGAACCACCCTGACTTGATGAACCCTCTAGCTACTTGAGAAATTCTATCCCTTCAATGCAAAGATTAATAGCAAAGACTCTAAGACAACCTAGAAAATGAGAAGGATTAACCCTAAAAAGCGAAAAGTGGGGTCCCGTTGATGTGTTTTTTATGCACAAAACATTTCAGAATAAAGTACCAAGGTAATTTACCCTCTCTTGAACAAAATGACCTCAGATAATAAGAATGAGATCAACTAAAATGATTCCAAGGTTTCTACATGTCAGGTCTTGACGAGTGGGTAAGTTCAGTGGTTGATGTGAATTGCTGTGTTTCACTTGGGGGCTTACGCAAATGTTTGGATTATCATGAATGATGTGGGATAGGTGTGCTGACAACTTAAGATTTATCAATATGGCTCTGGATTTACTTCTTATTAAAAAAGGGGGAAAAAGAATAGGGTTTAGGAAATCTATTCTAAGCCTAGGAATGTAGGAAATGATGAATGGATCTAGTGGAATCAAACCAGGCAAGTTCTCACAATCAGGTATTGACACAAGCTTAGTGCAATCGTCTAAGGTATACTTAAAGATTTTCAGGCTATCACCATCAAACTTAGACACCATCCAAGTTGATGCTTGTCAACGGACGCGTAATAGTTGAAGTCATGCTTACTCAAATTCCAGTTGACCACACAAGGCGCACTTACCAGCGGCAAGAGGCTAGTTGTATGGACTAAGGATTCTACACAAATAAATTCAACAAATCTTCCACTTAATCTAACATACATGAAAATAAATTCTAATCTAACTTGGAGGAATTGAGAACCATGAATGCAAATACAACACTTGAAGAGCAAAATCACCAACAATTGAACAATGATTAGGATTCAAATAGCTGCAGCATATACCAACAATTCTACAAAAACTCTCTTTTACAAATAAGAGACAAGGGGGCATATATAGAGTCTCTTACAAAATGGATGGCCCAAATTGATCTAAGATCAACGGTCGAGATCATGCCAACAAAACCCTAGAATTGCCCTAATTAGGGTTACATCAAAAATGGCGCCACCAACATATGGCCCAATGAAAAGATACCTAGTCGTCAAATAGGGAATCTTCTAGAAGATTCCTCCCTGCATCTCTCTCCCTCCTAGCATACTCCAAGAATCTAGCCAATACTGAATCTAACTCCTGCATGGAAATGCTAGGCAAGGTATCCTGCTGTAAATCAATCACGTCCAGTGAATCCGAGCAAGCATTCAAAGTGTTCTCCCATTCTGGCATGAGCTTCTGCGAACTATGAACATGAATCAACAAAGAGACCAAGTCATCTATCTGACTCTTCTTTAAAGAGTCTAACTGGCAAAAATACATAAATTTCATCATGTCTCTTAATTCGGCTAAGTGTAAACCACTAGCATCACTAACATCAATGCCCAATAATTCCTCAATTGAGGCAAGGATCTTCATCTGAATGTCTTGAATTAATCCTTCCATCTCCATACAACTCGACTGGGCGCTCTCATAAGTTGATTTCTTCACGGCTAGTGAACAATACCAGCCATGGAAATCATATCTGTCTCCACTGTGCACAATGTTCTCGCTGACCAAGGTGGAACTAGGAATCTTCTTCAATGCCTGGAGGCGCGGAATAGTCTTGTCTTGAATAGGCCGGAATTCTTCCCAAACTCCCTCAAAATACTGGATTTTGAATATAAGTCCTGTTGTCCTATCATATGCATGGACAAACTGAGTAAGGAAATCATCTGCCTGCTTTCTTATGCTTTCAATCCACTTTTCCACCTCTGAGTGTGTACCTCTTGCTACCTCGCAGTGAATGTATTCCATGGTCAACTGCAATAGGGGAAATAAGGGTGGGATCTCCAAGCCTTGTCCCTGCAATATACTCTCCGAGTCTAATATTTTCTTCTCTGTACCTTTCATTCTCCGCAACCGCTCTGTCTAACCTTGCATTGATTGCCTGGAGGTTGTCACCAATCTCCTGGAATTCCTGTTCTTTGGATGTACGACCAAGGGCGACTAAAGTGATATGGAAATCCATAGGAGTAGCAACGTCCGTTGTCACGCCTGCAATAGGAACAACAATTTGCGCAATACGCATTCCTGTCTCATCTCTAGCTATGTGCGACAAAATCTCCGCTCTCTTGGGCTCCTTCCCCTTAGCACTCCTAGCTAGGTAGTCATCAATATCATCAATAGGCTGTACCTCTATCATTTGTTTACTTTTCTCCATACTTCTCCTCAGCCATTCAGGAATAGCGGCCATCTCCATACCATCATCGAGACATATTTCTCGATCAAGTCCTTTCAATGCCGAAATAACATCATCATTATCATCAGGATTACTCCTGGTCCAATCATATACCTCTTTTCCCAAGCTAACTTCCAAAAGGATAGTAGGGGAGTCCGACTGATCATTATTCTCATCAGGAGGTGCAGATGTCGTTGTGGCATGGAATTCCTGAATATTCTCTGGTAGTATCACTGTGTTGGAACACTGCTGAGTCTCCTTATTCTGTTCTGTTACTTCAATCACTTCGATTGATGAGACACTGGGAGGGGGTGAAGGAATGATAAGTGGAGGAATGATAGTCTTCTGTTTCTTCTTTACCTCCTCAATCTTCTTCCCTCTGGCCTTGACTTCTCCTGGCGTGTTCTTCCTTCTCTTGGGAGCTTGACTCTCTTCGTCTGCATGAGTCCTGACATCACTGACAGTCCTCTGATCATCCTCGGAAGTAGACTCTTCTGGCTTCATCTTTTCATAAGTGAAGGGAACACCCATGTCAACTAACTTATTCATTTGTATATCCATCCATAGGCGGGAGAAATTCAAGACCTCTCTCATCAATATACTCAGGTCAATCTCTTCTGACTCTGACCAATTAGGCAATAGGATTGCCTTCTTCATTTCACTCTCATACTGTGGATGTGTATGATCTCTATCATCTAATACCTGATAAAGAATGAGGAAAAGTCCACACTTCCTCATGAAATCCACTGACATTCTCGACCACATTCTTCTCTTCACTGCTTGCTCGTCCATCAAGTTAGCCCAATAATCTTCTATGTCAATCTTATGAGTGAACTTCTCTCCTCTGATACTTCCGACCTTCTTGTCTGGATCAAATCTTTCTCTCTTCTTATATGTAGCAAATCGATAGAATGCAAGCTCCTCACTCGCAGTGCTGGCGGCTATGGTGGATTGGCAAACCTCTGACGTCTTCCCAACTGAAATAGGGAATGTCATTCCTGTCCTGTGCTTCTCTCTCTGGATAATATCGAACTGTAGAAGCTGTCTCACCACTTCCAACAATATTATTCTGTCGGTTGGATACCTAGGAAGTCTGTAGGGTTCAGATTGAAACCCATGAATCTTGAGGTATGTGAAAGTGGGAATCTGTATAAACCACGATCCATATTTTTCTATCAACTCTATTGCCTCCTTGGATAATCTTCTGTGGATTCCGCCTTGCAGCATCCATGTGATGTACATAGTGAATGCATCATTCACTCTCTTATAGTCTTCAATTCAATGCATGCTCAGCTGGGGGTAGCATTCATAACTCTTGAATTGTCCTTGCCCATTCCCGACTTCACCTTTGCATATTAATCCTCTGTATGAAACAAACCGTGCAAGCAGGTACACCAGGTAAGAAGTCATGGCGAATGACTTGGACCGCTCTACATTCCTCAGCTGAAAATCCAGATTGTCACTTATAATCTTGGACCAATTCACTAGTGTTCCTCTAAGACAATCCTGAATGAAGTAGAACATCCATCCATCAAATATTGCTCCCTGCGGCATCCCCATCACTCTGTTGAGTAGGAATATCAAATCACTATATTCCTCCTTAAAATCTATGCACATAAGTGTCTTGGGAGCCTTGGAATAATGAGACCTAGGCTCAATCATCCACTCTTTGTTAATTAAATTCTTACATACACCCATCTTCTTCGTGTATCTTTTTGCATAATCCTCCTTGGTTACATCCTTCATGTCCGTTCCGCGTGGAATTCCGAACACCTCAGCAATGACATCCTCAGCAAAGTAGGCGATGACAACGCCCTTAGGACTCTTGATCATTCTCGTGAGCGGATTGTAACATCGTGCACATTCCAGGATCAGCTCACTGCACTGTATGGACTGTGGAAATCCAACAGCATGGAAAATGCCACTCTTCATAATATTCACATATGCTGGGGAAGGAACCTGATCTTTGACTCCGAACATCCGACGCTGCATCTGGTCGAAGTCTAGGAAATGCGTGTTTGTATCAGCGATCTCCTTCCATTTGGATGAAATCTTAAACTCTGGATAAAATCCAGTCTCGAGCGTCTTCAGTAGTTCTTTCCTTTCCTTATATCCCGACTTTGACATCGCACCTGTACGAAGCTCGAAGTTAGATTTAGGAAAATATTCGTAATAAAATTCCCGACTTTCTAAAGATTTAGTTAATTTAGAGCATGGAGTCAGGAAAATAATCCATACACTTGGTAAATTTTAGCAATTAGGTTCAAAGTGTGACAACACTAAGGCATGGAAGCCTTCCATAAAATTCATTTATACCTCCTTATGCTTAGAAAATATGCAAGCTAAAATGCAAAGAGTATACCGGATAAATGATGACTAAGGAAAATGTGTGAAAGATTGTGTTTTCACACATTGAATGTCTGAAGACACCTTCTGCAGTCAACAATAGAGGTCAAAAATTCTGAAGACAACCTGAAAATCAGACTATTAAAACATGTTGTAATCTTCAAAATGTGCATAAACTTGATAAAAATCAGCTCTGATGATCAAAACAATCATTTTCTGGAATGTAAGTATGGCTGGTAAAATTTAGTTTTCTGAGGACAAGTCTGAAAATCGAATGCTTCAGACTTACCAGCACCTTGCAAAGTGGTTTAAATCCCTGAAAATGATGAAAAATTGCTAAGGAAACAGCCCCAAGCAAATTCGCCAAAATTGGTTAGGTGGCTGGAAATGAAAATTTCTGAGGACAACCGCCTAACAATGGAGTTTCAGACCTGCAACAACGATAAAATTGTTTGAAAAATGCACTAGAAAACTCCCTTGAACACCTCCAAATGCAAAATGTTTAAGTTGGAATTGGTTGGGCAATAAAAATTAAAGTCAGAAAATTAATAGCAGCCATTAATGGAGGTCAAAATCTGAAGCAAACCTCAGATCTGAAGCGAATCAGCAGGCTGGAAATGATGGCAGCCACCAAGAATGCATGAAAATCATCAGAATGTGGCACCAAATCACCTTCTTAGCAAAAATCGAATTTTCCCAACTATGGCGCCAAACTGAAATCTGAAGGTTGATGTCAATGGCAGCCTTGATCTGTAGTAGTAAGGATGGCAGCAATCTGAAAAATTGCCCAAGTTGGGATTGGATACCCCAAACACAAAAAATCACCTGCCTTAGCAAAAATCGAAATTTTCAGAATTCTGAAAAATGTTGTTAATGGCAGCAATCTACTATAATGAAGGTCTGAACAACAAGCAAAAATGGTGAAGGAAAAATCGTCCAAGTCTCCAAACATGAAATTGCCAATTTTCACCAAAAAATGCTAAAGTTTGAAAAAATCGCCAAACTTAGCAAAATCGAAATTCTGAAACTGGTCTTTAATGGCAGCCAAGAGGAATAGATCAGCAAGCTGGAAAAAATGGAGGTAAATAAATCTTCAATCCCACACTTCACAAAAACGCCTTGCTAAAAAATTCGCCCAACTTGGAGGAAAATCGCTTTCATGGATACATCTGGCAGATTTAATAATAAAATAATGCTAAGTCTCCTCTCATATACTTGCTTTCACCTCTCACTTTTACCACACAAGCAATGTGGGATAAAACACTTGTATAAATACTTGCTTGGTAAAAACCTAACTTGCTTCTAGAAGGTTCAAACATTAAATAATTATTTCAAGTTATTAAATTTGCTTTAAAATTTTTTTTTTAAATTTTTTTATTTGCTTTTAAATTTTAAATAATCATTAATAATTTATTTAAAAGCAATTAAATGGGGCTTATCTATTAAAATATTGTAAATTAAATCTAAAATAAGCCTCTAGGGGAAAATCGATATAGGCTGGGATTGAAAAATCCCTTCAAAATTCATTAAAATGCCAAAATTTACCCCATAAGCGAAATTCGACCCATGCTTGGATAAAAATCCATGTATAACTTTATCAAAATGCACACAAAAAACCTACCAGGGGAAATTCGATGTGCGTTTGGACAAAAATCCAGACAAAAATGCACTCAATTTGTAAAAAATCACCCCCCAGGGGAAATTCGATATGTATCTGGACAAAAATCCACACTCAAAACTCACTTAACTTGGACAAATACCTCCCTGGTAGAAATTCGATCTCAGTCTGGATGAAAATCCGGACTCAAAACTCTTCAAAATATTCCCAGTGGAAAATCGATCCCTGTCTGGATGAAAATCCGGACAAAAATCCTTACAAATGCTCTCAGGGGAAATTCGATCCCTGTCTGGATGAAAATCTGGACAAAAATCCTCACTTAGTTGTCACAAAAATCCTGGTGGAAAATCAACCCAGGCATGGAATTATCCTCGCACTCCAGTCCGCACTCCTGGTGGAAAATCGATGGCACTCTGGATAAATCCTGACACTTAGCCAAATTCTAACATTTCCAAGGGAAATTCGACTTGGGTATGGATAAACAGTGGGGGAAAATAGTAGCCAATATGGATTTCAGGGGAAACCCATGTGTAGTATGGATTTTGAGTGGGGGAACGGGTTGGGTAGTCTGGAATGTGAGGGGAAAAGCACCTCTAGCATGAAATTTGACCCTTTAACCCTTGGAATATGAATTTCCCTTAGGATTTCATCATTTTAACCACTCAAAATCACTTAGAAACATTAAATTTAAACTGGACTTAAGCTAATTTTCCAAAAATATGAGCGAAACTCTAGGAAAATATTGGAATAAAGTGCAAAACCAACTTAAATAATACCTTAGGAGTGAGAAAACAACTCCAAAAGGTCTATGAATATCTTGGCACTTTAAAATCACTGATGCGTGTGTTTAAAAACACGTTAACACTCAATAGGTCTACACTTAGACAAAACTTAGGATCATTAAAATATCAACTTTTTGCAACTTGATCCTATAACTTCAAAACCCTAGATGACACTAGGCATGATCAAAACTCCGAGACTCGGGCACGAGAAACGCAAAATTGCCCACTAAGCAGCCAAAACCCTAACCTAACAACGCGGAAAGACGGCAAAGAGGGGGTCTCTGTTAGCAATGGAACGATGTGTGAAAAGGTCACAACAGGTCCCCATTTGCAATGGGGCGACGTGTGAATGCCTCACAACAGGTTGGTGCCTTAAAGTTTCAGGGGTTGGTGCTCCTTGGGTTGGTGCCCTAAACATTGTAAAATGTTATTTACTGTGAGACTGGATTGGAGCAGTAGACTCTTGCAGCTATTCTCACCGAGGTTTTTCCCACATTGGATTTTCCTCGTATATTCTGTGTTGTGGTTTGATTTGTGTGTGTGTGTATGTTCTTAATTAATTTGCAGTTTCAGTCCTTGCACACATAGTTAAAAGTTTTAAAATACACTGATTCACCCCCCCTCTTAGTGTCCATTTGTGTTCTTCATCCTCCTAGTATAGATGCCTGATTACACAACACTTATGAATCACTAAAATGATAATCTTGTTGCTAGATTTTGGTAGCTCATTTATACTTGGGTATTATTGGTACATGAAGATGGATGCAGTAATCTGCCTGACCTTTAGTTCATCAAATGTTTTCTAATTCTTCTATGTTCAAAGAGAGGAAAGACTCTTTCTAATCAAGGCATTCAGGATGCATGAAACCTGGGTGAAATTCTTGATGAATTGCCTTATGCCTTGCATTACCCAAAAATCAATATTTTCGAGGTCAATCTTCAATGCTGTTTGGTACAAAACCATGATACAACTTTCATTTGTTCCAAGGACAATTTGGGTTGTTTGTATAATTTAATGTATTCTGCCAGCGCTACCAAGTGAGACTTGGATCTCTAAACAATAAAGTCACCCAAAAACACTTTTGGAATTTGCCATGGTCATCTTGTCTATAAGATATGTAGGACTATTTTCTGAAACATGGCTGGATTGTTGCAGAATCTAAATGGCATCAATTATGTGCATAACTTGTGTTCTCCATTGTGAAGGTAGTCTTCAACCCATCTCCAAAAGCTTTGCCTATCTAGTCAAAGCCAAAAATCCCAGCCTAGAATAGTAGATTTCATGCTACTACACAATATCGTCCAGGATTGGGCAAGAGCATCAGATATTGAGTTTTGATAGCCACTTAATTTGAACTGTGGAAATCTACACTGTAATGTATCTATGTTTCCTTCTTCAAGCTTATTATGGTGGAGAATGCCCATTTGATCGTACTGACTTTAGAAACAATTGGTTCATCGATCTCACTCGCTACATGTTTTGACGTTTTCACACATCACCCCATTGCAAATGGGGACCTGTTGTGACCATTTCACACATCGCCCCATCAGAATGGGGACCCCCTCTTTTTGCTTTTGTTTTGCTTTCTCTCTGCTTGTTCTTCTCTCTGCTTTTAGGGTTTTGAGTCAGTGAGTGGTCTGTCTGGGCTAGGGATAAACCTTAAGGGTTCTTTTTTGGCGTCATTCAAGCTAAGTCCAGTCAAATTTTGGAAAGTTGTTAAGTATCTTCCTGAAAAATTGAGATTGTTGAAATGAGGTAAGCCTTTCAGGGGAGTCAAATAGGTCTCAGGTTAGGTCTAATAAGGGTTTTTTGGGTAAAGTCCAGATTGTTTCCAAGTTTGAGTCAGTTAGGCAAGGTCAGTGAAGAAAATGAGTCTAGTGGGCTAAGTTAAATAGGTGAAAAAATATATCAAGAGCCTGATAATGTCAAATTTGCTCCTGACCCTTGCTGAGGGCCCAGGGCGAAATTCCTTGTAGACTGGATTTCCTTCGCAATTTTGACTAAGTGTTAACGTATTTGAGGGTGAAATTGTGTGTTCTTGCCCGGAGGGGTTTTCGATCAATTTTTGGAAAGTGAGATAATGCTTGAAACAGAGAAGTCGCTCCTGACCCTTGCTGAGGGTCCAGGGCGAACTTCATCCTAAACACAATTTCTTGTTTTTTGATGGATTTGCTAACTGTTTCCTGGCCTTGAAAATGACCCGACTCTGCCTGGTGAAGTAGTTTGAGACTTAAATTTTGAACAGTTTAGCCTAAAAGGGTAATTTCGCTCCTAACCCTTGCTGAGGGTCCAGGGCGAAAATGTTGTTTAAAGCTTATTTGTCACTGACTTTTCTAACTTGTTTTGTGCAGGGCCTCTCGGAAGGATGATTGGATGTGACTTGATGCTTTTGAAGGTTTGAAAACATGAAAAGTGATGGATTTTTGGGAACCAAGGGCAAAATTGCTCCTGACCCTTGCTGAGGGCCTAGGGCGAAATTTTGATTTTCCTCATTTTGTAGTGAAAAAAGGACCAAGTTTTGAACATGAATGGAAAATGAATGACTTCCTCCACCCGCCTGAAAGAGTTTTAATTGGAAATGATGAAGGACTTTGTTGAAAACCTCAAATTCGCTCCTGACCCTTGCTGAGGGTCCAGGGTGAAAATTCTTATTGGAGTCATTCTTGGCCTTGTTTGGTCAAATTGAGATGTCAAAGTCATGGTGGAGGATGAAATGAGCATGATAAAGTATCCAGACCTGTTTGAAGATGAAGAGATGAAGGAGTTTTGCCCAAGAAGGGTAATTTCGCCCTTGACCCTTGCTGAGGGTCCAGAGCGAAATTCTTTATAAGCACATTTTTTGACTTTTCTTGGACATAAATTCTTATTCATAGCATGATACAAGATGACATCTTCCTTAGCAAAGAGGTTTTAGGATGAAAAGTGAAGCATTTTGGTCTAGATGGCAAAATTCGCCCCTGACCCTCTCTGATGGTCCAGGGCGAAAATCATAAAACCAACATATTTCCTTCAAGATTATGCTAAGGCAAGGTTAGGCTAAGGTAGAAAGGCCTTCAAAAACATGATGAATAATGATTTACCTCTAAAGCGTGTTGATTCTAAGCCAGGGAACAAAAAATCGCTCTTGACCCTTGCTGAGGGTCCAGGGCGAAAATTTGGAAACCTCTCATCCTACCTTGCAACAACAAAGCAAATTTGGATGGGATGGATGAAGAAGGACGTTGCCTAGTGATGAATAAAGTTTCAACGAAAAATGATGATTAATTGAGCCTAATTTACAAAAATCGCTCCTGATCCTTGTTGAAGGTCCAAGGCGAAAAACTTGGAAAGAGGTTTTTCTTGCTTAGTTTGGAGGCATAAACGTGATCTTGCTTGATGAAGAAGTTGTTGGATGAGGAAATAAGGATTTTTAGTCAAAATTGAAAAAATCGCCCCTGACCCTTGCTGAGGGTCCAGGGCGAAAAACACCAAAATCACACTTTTTGTCCCAAGTTAGATAAAGCTAAGTCTAGAAGTCAGTAAGAAGATCTATTTGAGATGTCGGGAAGAGATTTTGAACGTTGAAAAATGCTAATGTTGAGCAAAATTAGGAAAATCGCTCCTGACCCTTGCTGAAGGTTCAGGGCGAAATTCCTCCAAAAGACATTATTTCCTTCAAGATTTTTGATGAATTAACTCAATTGTGCAAGGAAATGGATCTTAGAAATAACGTTGAGGGTTCAATAATCAAGCTAAGGTGGATCACAACCTAAAATGAAAATCGCTCCTGACCCTCTCTGAAGGCCCAGGGCGAAATCTACATTTCCACCTAAACTCCTCATGCAAAATGGCAAAATTTGAAGTGCAACACCTTAACTAGATATGAATTTACCCTCCAGGAGATTTTTGAGTCAAGATGCGAAATATTCAAGGCTAAAATTGGAAAATCGCTCCTGACCCTTGGAGAGGGTCCAGGGCGAAAATATTTGCAAGCTTCATTAAGCCTTGTTTAGACATGAATATTCCCCAATTTGCACTAGATCGCCAAAATTGCTAAATTGGAGGCGTGTGGAAAATTAAATTTAAATTCGCATTAATTTAAAGGCATTTGCATTTAATAAATTAATTTTAAGCCTTGAAAAAAATCGAAATTTTATCTTGGAGGCATTTAAAATTAATTTTTTGAATTAAAAATAAGCGCTCAAGGCATTATTTTGCCTTTATTTTGCAAGTCGGCCTCCCTTTTTGGAGATTTTATTTATTTTTTTTTACCCCTTTTTTGCCAAGTCGGCCTTGTAAGGGAGTAGGGTGAGCACTCTATATATTGGAGGAGTATTGCTTCACATTTCAAATCATTCAATCATTCCTTGAAGTGCGAAATTGGAGAGCAAATTGGAGGTGCGAAATATAGCTTGTTTGGAGCGAATTTCTTCTAAGTGTTGAAGGCTAAGGAAGGTGGAGTTTATTCTTTTTGAAACTAGAGGAGGCGCAATTCATCCAAGAGAGGGCTATGATCTAAACTTTGCCTAGCGAAATCCATTTTTCTTGCATCATTTTCAAAGGTCTTAGAGTTTAGTACTCAAGAGGAGGTATGGCGAAATCATCTTAACACCCTTGGTCAAGACTTGATTTTTGGACACTTTTTTAGAAAAGTCTTAAGTGTTGATTAGTTAATTAGGAAATGATAACTCTAGATTTATCATGAAGTTTCCTAATTAATATCTTAAATCTTCCTTTTGAGTCTTAATTTCTACACTTCAAGATATAATGCTCAAGGACTAATTTTGAAATGCTGTATAGGTATCAAGATGGCGACTCCAAAGGCAGGAGCGTCTACTAGTCGCCCAGCTGTCATCAAGGAAGATCAAAAGAGTGATGAATTGGAGACTAGGATCATGTCCAAATGGAGTAATATCGGAGACACCAACTTGGGAAACTTCAATGTGAAGAAGTTTCGAGAGGTCCCCTACATTGGCAAGCCATCACCTGTTGCGAAGAAGATAATTGAAAGTGGCATCATCAAGGCGGCAGGTTTTCCTCCAGCAGTCAAGTGTCATGAGCTGATGATCGAGTGTGCCCGCCACTATGACTCACAATCAAGGTCGATCGTATCCAAGGAGGGGAACACCTTAGCTTACCTTTCAGAGGAAGCTATAAGTGAAGCTCTTCATCTTCCAGAGCATAAAGATATGATTTACAAAAGCTTAGAAGGAGCTAGGTCAATGTATGAAGATGATCCCGACACTTGCTTGAATCTCATCAATATGAATTGGTTGCTCAAAAGTCGTCCTCGCCTGAACAAGATTCCCAACACACCGCATAGGATTGATTTCCAGCAGGAGTACAGAGATTTGATAACTTTGCTCAATCGAGTTACAGGGGCTCCTCAAGCCTTCTACTTCGAGAAGTGGATGTTCTTCTTCATTCAAGTGATAGTCCAAGGAAAAGGAATGCTTCATTGGGCCAAAATTATTAGCAATAGTTTGGATGTGCAGTTGAGAAGGCTAAGACCTACCAAATCATTCCACATGAGCTCATATGTTATATATACCTTGATCAGGAGTTTCGAGTATGCAGGGCTACCTCACAGAGGAGTGATCGGAAGAGGATCTGGAGAGGTGAGAGTTTGTGACTCTTATGTTCATTTGCATCATCCGCCTAGAAGTGACTACAAGTTAGTCAATGATACCTTCAACGAACATCACTAGGATATTGCAAGGTGGGATTCATAATCGACTATCTTTGGATGCACAAGAACTTGTGAAGAAGTATGGTGCACAGTTCATTTAGTTTCAAAAGTTTACATACATCAGAGTTCATGGGTGTCCATCACCTCCCTACATGTTGCCAAGGTATCCGACAGACAGGATAGTGCTACTTGAGGTGACTAGACAATTGGCAGCTTATGCAAAGGCATCCAGACACAAGCATGGAAATGGTATTCCCGTGCCCATCATACTAGGGAATTCACTTGAAGTATGTCCTAACACTCAAGCTTCGGAAGATGCAGAGAGGGAGTTATCTTTATATTCATTCACATCCTTTGCCTCACGGGAGAATTTTGACCCTCACGGTTATATGGAGGAGATAGTCGGTAAGAAGTACAAACACGAATTTCAGGTTGAAGACTTTTGGATGAATCTCTCGAGTGATTTAGAAGTCAAAAGAAAGATGCATTCCAGACTACCCTTAGATCTCATCAGGAAATGCAAAGTTTATAGAGTAGCTGATCAAGCCCAAGATAATGGCAGACAACTCCAGTCGTCTTATGACAAAGAAGATAAAGCAATGAAGATAGATTGGAATGAACCCGAGGTTTTAGACTTGAGAGCTTTGATGGCTTCTGTTTTATCATGCACTCGCAGATGGGTAGATGTATAGCATCAGAAGTTGAGAGAGCAGAATGTATCAATGACTTTTATTTTAGAGGCAAGGCCAGAGGAAGGAGAAGCAAGCGTGAGTGAGAACACTTCCCATCCTAGAGGTGCAAAGAGGAAAGAAAGACCTGAGAAAAGGGAATCTTCCAAGAGGAAGCAAGAGGCCAATCGTGATCACCCATCAAGCACATCTTCTCGACATGAAAAGCAGGCAAGCCAAGGAAAAGGTCAAGGGAAGACGGTACTTGAAGTTGATGAATCTATGGAGTCCATGGTACAGAATGATAAGCCTGAAAAGAGACAGACACCTCAGCATTTATCAAGTCAATCTCCCCAAGTTGATGAGCTACATGAAGAGAAGAATGATGATGAAGTGACATCTCCTCTCCGAGAAGATGAACCACTGCCTAAAGAAATACAAGTAAGAGAAACAAGATCTGCCATCCCGGATTGGTTAAAAGAGAGACTGACAAGGGTGATTGTGGTTGAAGAGGAAGAGGATGTATTTGATTTAGAAAGCCTTATAGGAAATTCTCAAGAGGTAATGGAAAATAAGAAGGCCACAAAGATGTCCAAGGTAATAAGGGATGAAACGGGATCCAGGAAATTGCAAATTGCTACACCAGTGGTGGACAAGTATGAGGATGAGATTCTTGCAGATGAGTATGACTTAGAGACATTCGAGCTTGGTCCACTTACCACCGAACAAGCGATGGAAGAGGCAACCGATTCATTTGAAGCACTTAAAGACAAACTTAAGGAAGAAATGGAAAAGAATAGGAAGCTTGAGAGAGAGGTTGGTGCTTGGAGAGGCTATTTTAGTCATCTCAATCAGCCCTTGAGACATTAGGATCCAGCAGTATCTCCTTTACAAGCACTTCCTTTTGAATCAGTTGGCGAAGCAGAGAGGGTCAAAAGCTTGGTTCTGCTTATGAGCTCTTGGATTGATAAATCCCACACGGTAGCCGTTGAATTTGCAACAAGAATGATGAAGACAATCCATCGAGCTATCCAGGTCCTTGAGATTATCCATAATCTAATGATAACTGTAGTTGCTTTCGCTTACACTAGAGATGTTATCATTCCTGTCCTGCAAGTAATCAGGCAAACACCAAGGCGGATCCTAGCACAAGAAAAGATAATGGATGGAGGAACTCATAACCTCTTACAGTGGTCAGCTCTGCTCCAAATGAAAGAGGTCCTTTTTGAAGACATCAGCACCAAATGCAGTCAAGTTGAGGGTATCATCCATCCAATTCAAGATAAGGTGTTCGAGGTGTTGTGTACCATTCTTGGGCGGATCGAGATTGAGACAGATGTGGACATCCAAGAGTTGGAGGGGAGAGTCAAGGTCATCTTTTGCAAAGAGGCAAACGTCATCATAGATGAGCAACGAGATCTGATGTTCACAACCATGTTCCTGATTGATAAGATCAAAGAACTTGAGCCTGGATGGGAGACAACTCTTCTCACTGCTTTTGATCAAGTCATTCACTTGGAAGAACGAATGAAGAATCTTCCTGAGATTCCTATTGCTGAGATTGAAGGAATTGTGTCCAGATTCGTTGGATATGCTAAGAAAGAGCATAGGAAAGGGAACAAGGTTCTAGAAGAAAAGTTGTTATAAGATGATGTGGCAGCTTATTTCCTATTGGTCTACGTTTCCTCGATATTTGTGCCAATTAAATATTTGGCTATGCATTTAATAATGTTCATATAAATGGGGACCTTTTTGTAACAAACCCTAATTAGGGTTTAGGTGTCAAAATCCTAGCCATTGATCTTCTTTCGATCTGGGCCATTCATTGTAATTGAGGATGCTATATATACCCTCACTCATTTTCATTTTGTAATGAATTAGAAGATAGAGAGATTAGATGATAGATAATAGTTAGAGCTTAGAGAGAAGAAAGTTATTGTGTAACAAGATTGAGTAGTGAAGAAAAAATTTTGAACAATTGTTGTCCATTCGGCTTTAAGATCAATAAAATATTGAAGTTGTGGTGTTTTATTGCAATACTTGTGGCTATCTTCATGGTTGTTTATCTTCTTGAATCATTCTCAGTCGAAGTAGTATTTAGGTTTGAAGGACTAAGTGTTGTGCTTGATCTTTGGTAAGATTCACGTTCCAAACCACTAGCTTCTTACTGATTGTAAGGACGCCTTGTGTGGTCAACTGGAGACATTGAGATTGCTTAAACATTCAATCATTGTTGAAATGTTGATATGTATCTTTATGATAGTATCTATATCTTTGATGATTTGAAAATCACTAATCACCTTAGAAGATTGCATCAATTCCAGTAGAGTTGTAATTCCTTGGCGATATTGAAATTGGTAGAATCTTACCAAGTCTAGCCTACATTGAGTCATTCTTAGGATTAGATTAGTATTCATCTCTTGAAACCCTTATCTTTTGATCTTTTTTGAGAATCTATTAGTATTAGGAAAATCCTGTTTCTGCAATCAAAAAGAGCGTGACACGGACAAGCTTTCTCAGAAAGTGCGTAAGACCCCTTGAAGAAACAGCATTTACAACGACCACTGGTGCTTATCCACACATAGAGATCCTAAAACAAAGAACCTTGAAGTCACCCCGATTGATCCTTTTCGCGATATCTTCAGCATTCAGAGGCTTTAATCAAGAGAGGATAAGGTACCATTTGGGTATTTTATTCTGTGTTTGGTTGTGTACAAAATACACGTCAACAAGACCCCTACTCTTTTATAGGCCCTCTCAGTCTTTTGGTCTTCGTTTTTGGGGTCTTTTGCGGTAGTCTCGTCGGTCTCTTTGAGTTTGCAAGTGAGTGGGGTCAATTTGATCAAGTCTGCTTTTCGTTTGAGCAAATTTGATTAAGTCTAGGGCTCATTTTGTTATTTTTAGGGTTTCTGCCTTTAGTCCTAGATTTTAGGGGTTTCCTTTTAGGGTTTTCGAAAACTGAAAGTTGCAATGAATTTAGGGCCCTCTAAGGATCCGACACGTGAAATTTGGGCGAATTCTTTTCAACTTTCTATTTTTAGAAAGTTCCTATTTTTTAGGGATTTCTCTGCCTCCTAGAATGTCTTCATTTCACCGAAAATCAAACTTACTATTTTTAGTAGTTTCTATTTTTAGTAAGTTTCTATTTATAGTAAGTCACCCTGCATCTTGTTTTGGCTTTAACTTTGACATTTTGAAAAAGTTTCTATTTTTCTATTTTTGGAAAGTCTATTTGTGACAGGTCGTTTTAGGCTGACACTGAAGACCAGATATGCACGATCATTTCTAGATCCGGAAAAGTCAAAGAGTAGGCAGAGTGATCAAAATTTGGTTGTGTGGGAATCGGTCGAGGAATGGAAAGCTTGAAAATCATCTAAGTTTGGAAATCCACCTTTATCCCTAGAATGGCATCCTGAGTCTGGAAGCATTTAAAATTGGTTAAGTTCGAGGTGAAAAAGTCATGAAATTCCTTGGCAAAGTGAAATCCACACCCAAATCCCAAGTAGGGCACCAAAAGCAAGATATCATGGAAAGGGTGAAAATCATGAAATTCCTCCTCCAGATGGAAAATGCGCCTAGGTGAGTGAAATGGTGCTAAAATGAAGTCAGCATGGAAAGCATGAAAAATGATGAATTCCTTCATCGCATGCAAATAGCGCCCTAGAAGGAAGTCAGGCACTAAAATCACATGCTCATGGAAAGTCAAAGATTTGTGAATTCCTTGACACATGCAAAATTCTGCCCAAGGATGGAGTAGGGTGCTAAAATGCCCATGTCATGGAAAATGTGAAAGGGTCAAATTCCTTGCCCAGTGTAAAATTCCGCCCAATGATGAGTTAGGGCGCTACAAGGGAGGTGTCTTGGAAAACTTCAAATTTGGTAAATTCCTCCTTTGAGTCAAAATTCCGCCCATGCTAGAAGAAGGATTCCAAAATCAAATGGACATGCAAAATGAATGAAATGAAGAATTCCATCACCAAGTGAAATCCATGCCCAACTCAAGAATGAAGAAAATTTTCCAAGGCAAAGGGGAAATTGAGGGCAAAGAATAAAATGAAAAAGCAAGAATTCTCCTTGGTAAAATTTAAAAAAAAATCCATTTTTAGACACCAAATCTTGTCAGAATTTGAAATTTTTTACAAATTTGGACTCGTGAGAGAATTCTCTCTCTCCTGGACGTGGGTCCTAAATTTTAGGAAAGTTCCTAAAAAATAGGAGATGTGAAAATTGGTCAAAAAGCTCCCTGCGAACATGATGAATTCAAAGAGCACAAAAAATTCCTTCCTCGAGGAACAAATTTCCAGAATTTCTTCTCCTATTCCAAAATGTGCCCAAGGTTGGAAGCAAGACGTAAAAATCAAGGTTTAGGAAGAAAGGTTGTACTTGTGAGAGAATTCTCTCTCTTGGACCCGAGTCCTAAATTAGGAAAGTTCCTATAAAATAGGAGATGTGAAAATTGGTTGAAAAGCTCCTTGCAAACATGATGAATTCAAAGAGCACAAAAAATTTCTTCCTCAAGGAACAAATTTCTTGAATTTCTTCTCCTGTTCCAAAATGTGCCCAAGGTTGGAAGCAAGACGTAAAAATCAAGGTTTAGGAAGAAAGGTTCAAAATTCGAAAAATTCCTTCCTCAGGGAAGAGTTGCGCCCAAGAAGAAGAAATTTGAGGAAGGTGAGAATCTGGCTGAGTGTTGGAAATTCCTTCCTTCAAGACAAAATTCCAAGAAAGCTAAAAATTGAAGAGTGTTGGAAATTCCTTCTGTCAGGACAAAATTCTTGGAAAAGGTGAAAATTTGGCGCTGTGATGGAAATTCCTTCAAGGTAGAATTCCAGGAAAGGTGAAAAATCGACAAAGTGTTGGAAATTCCTTTCTTTAGGACAAAATTCCAAGAAAGTGGAAAAATTGACAAAGTGTTGGAAATTCCTTCCATTACGACATAATTCTTGGAAAAGGTGAAAATTTGGCTAAGTGTTGGAAATTCCTTCCTTCAGGACAAAATTCCAGGAAAGGTGAAAAATTGATTAAATGTTGCAAATTCCTTCCTTCAAGACGAAATTCCAAGCAAGGAAGAAATCATATCCAAGGATGAATTGAAGATAAAATTTCTAAGGCAAGGAAGGAATCAAGGATGAATTGAACAAGAAATTTCCTCTCGGGAAAAAAATTAAAAAATCCATTTTCGGGCATCAAAAATCATCCAAATTTCAAAATGATGACAGATTTGGATTTGTGAGAAAAAATTCTCTCTCTTGGAACCTGGAACCCTATTTTTGGAAAGTTCCTAAAAAATAGGAGATGGTGGAAAATCATTAAAAATCTCCTCTAGAGCAAGGAAAGTTCGAGAAACTTCAAGAAAATTCTTCATGGATCAATTTTTTCTCTCTTGAAGTTTTATCTCTCCAGGGGTTTCTCGCCAAGTGCATTCGGGTCAACGCATGTTGAGTCAATGGAGCATCTTTTTGCATGCAGCCGTTGCGTGAAGGCATAGTGGTGCATTCATTGCTGGAATATTGACTATGATGGCGGCTAAGTCATTGCATGGCAGCCGTCGTACTTAATGCAGTGGTGGAGCATCTTTCGCATGTAACTATCGTATTCAAGAGATGATGGAGCATTTATTACACATTGGGCAAATTTGAAAGAAGTGGTGCATTTAATGCATAATGGATGCCATTTTGGGCACGTAAAATTAATTGTATATGGGCATGATGGGTCATTCATTGCTGATTCCCACCTTGTTGCATTGTGTGTGGGGAATCTTTTAGGGGAAAACCCTAATTAGGGTTTTGCATGTAGCCAAGGCTTGAAGCCTATATAAAGGGGTGACCCCCCTCATATGTAAAAGAGGGATTTTTGTATGAAATTGTTGCGATGAGTTTTTGAGATAATAACAATGAAACATTGTTCTCTGATGGTGTCCACTTAAGTTATTTTTTCAAAACTTGCATGGTTTCACCTTCCTCACTTAGAGTAGAATTTTATTTTCTCACTTAGAATAGAAGTAGTAAAGTGCTTTGATTTCAATGGAAAATGTAATGGTGTTCGATGAATTTCCATGGTTCATACTTTTTGTATCTTGCTGATTGTAAGTTGCAGTGTAAAGTTAGCCCAAGCCACTAAATTTGTGCTAAGTTCGGTTGTGGATAGTTGTTTGGATTGCGCCGTTTTGGGTATTCAAATGCACTTTCTCAATTTGAAAATCCTTCAACATCCTTAGAAGATTGCACCGGTTTCTGCGAAGTTGTAGTTAAACTTGGCGAAGCAGAGCTTGGTTTATTTGGAATTTGTCCACTGGAGCACTATCCATTGATATCACTGCCCTTAGGAGTAGATTTAGATCCTTCTAAACCCGTTCCCCTTTATTTTCAGTTCATTTTAATTTGTACGAAGCAGAAGCATCGCAAAATTGCCATATCCGATGATGGAGTTCCAGCCACAACAAAGAAGTGAAAGAATGATCCAAACATAAGGCCCCTTGGATTACCAGCAATCACATCAGCCAACTGAGTCACGTCTGTAGCATAAAGGAACCTTGGAGTCGATTGTTTGAACTTCCTGCAATCTTAGCATGCAATCGCACTTTGATCAAGAGAGAGTAAGGTGACCATTGACAACTTTATTTTGTGTTCGACGTAGTCATAAAAAACACGTCAACACTACCTTTTCTGCTTATTGCCAAGTCATCTTGCAATGCCTTTGTTAATTAATTCCATTCATAACATAAGTGAGATTCTTTGTGAACAAATCTTGTGCAAACAGCCCTTAGGTACATTGATGCAAACAGGTCTTCATCCTTGAAATTTTTTTGAGGGCGGTTGTTTTCATAACAGGGCCCTGGACATCCCTACATTCATCTGTGGAGTTTTTTTTTTAAATTCATTTTAGCTTGAGTCTGATGCTCCTTACATAATCTTCTCATGATTGAAAAACTTTTGTTCATGTATGTCATTGACTATTCCATATCTTTACTTAAACTTGGTGAAATACAAAAAGTAGTCATTGTTCCAAAGCTTGCCATTTCTGAATTATCAATATCTGAAGCAAAAATGTTTGTGGAAGTGACATCTGGATCCTTATTGTTTTGAGTGTTTTTCCTTGGATGTCCTTGTTGTTGATCATCTTGAATCTCAAAGCAAAGCCAGGAGGCTGAAAATATTTAATAAATTAATAATCTTTGAGTTGCCAATATAGCAGCCTGCTGTCTGATTTGATCTCATCTGCTGAGCATTCTTCCAAGTCAATATGTCTAGTGGCTGATCGATTCCCCGAATATTATAGGCCCTCCAAATTAGGTGTAAATTTTAGACCAGAAATGAAGGTAAGCAGAAGTATAAACTGTTTTTGAACAGGTACTCTTCACACAGAAGTCTCGAATGTATATGCTGGGTACCACATGAAGATTGATTCAATACACATTGACGTTTTAACACCTATTGCATTTTTCTTTGAATGACTGTTTATATTTTATCAATCTTCGTATTCCTCTACTCGCGCATCACGAATTTTCAACATACTCTTCAAACCAATTCCCACGTAACAATGGGTCCTTATACCCGTCTCATACTGATGGACAGACACGCCTCTTGATCTGGGTTACACAACTTGCAAAGGGTGCGATAGTTCCTTACTAATGTTATTAACCCCAAATACTAAACTTAATCCATACGTTAGTTAGGTGTATCAATAACAATTTCTTCTTAGTCGAAAATCTGAAGTTAACTCAGCGATAACCAATTGAAGATGTTTACAAGTACCAGCAGTAGTAATATAAATAAAAATGATCATATTATTATTTAAAATGAGGCAACGCAACATTCAGGAGGGAACTCCTGCCGCTCTAACATCAACATTAGGATATGAAGAGCTGCCTCATAAATGATTTTGAGTTTTTATTCTGTTATGAACTTCTTGATTCTACAGTCAAAGGGTAAGAAATTCTCCTTCCAATTGTAATCAGCCTTGGTAGCCCCTAACCAACATTGCCTAATCGTGCCATCATATGCTATTCTACACAGAAGAATTGCTATGAGCTCATAAATTCATAAGAATTGCTTGGGTGTAAAAACTATTACCTTCTATGGTGCTAACGCACCTAGAGGTACAATGTCATATTTGAATCTTGATCATGTTCTTGCAACATAATTGTTAGTGACCAGAGTGGGCTTTCCCAATTGTTCTGAGGGCTTGTTTGGAAGTTTATTCATGCTCGGTCCTTCATCTACCATCATATTTGTTAATGTTGTCTCTGTATTTCCCATATGCAGAATGGTAGGTTTATCACCTTTGATCATAAAGGCTTCCAGATCCACCTTGTGTTTGGCACCCTTATATTAAATTTCAAGGGACTGGGCATGATTCCCTGTACCTCACAAAAATTCTGGAATACTTGCAATATGTTAGTTGTCTAGATTGGCACGGGCATTTGCAACACTTCCCTTGTTACCACTCTGGCTAAATGAGAGTTTGCTATCACCCTGATTAAATTTTGCATTTGCTTCCATCATTTTTTTCCCTGTATCACAGGATCAGAGATTGTTCTCATTCACTTGCACTTTAATGATTGCGACTGCCTCTTCAATTTGGTCCAACTTGCCATTAGTATCTTTATACCTCGGGTAGTTATTGTCAACATGGCACCTGGTCAGCACCATCAACATAGCAATTTCTGATTGTTTTCTTGATTGTTGGAAAAGTTATACAAATCATTCCCACTAACTACATTGTATCCATTACATGATGCACCTTACAATCATGTGATCTCTTCTTCTCTACCCAGCTGATTCTGGCATCTGCTATTTTCCCTGTGATTCTTGTAACAGCTGGTGGTGTTTTCCTTTAATGTGTCACCATGTGTCACATCTGTGCTTCTTACCTTGTTAAATTATAAGGGCATTCCTTGAATGAATGGACCGGCATTTATCACAGAATGCATTTTAGTGGAATTCACGTGTTACACTGGACTTTACTCTTTTCCTTCTTGCAATTTAAGCAAATAAAAAATGTATTTTAGTTTGACTTCTAGACCATTGCAGTTGCTGAAAAATTAAAAGCTAGATATACACAGCTGGAGACAAAATTTGCATTTCACTTCTTGAATTGAAGGGATCTCAGGATGGGATTGTGATCTCAGTCAATATTCTTTGCACGTGGGGCAGTTGTTATCTTTATATAAGATGCTCTGTCCGATTCCAGAAATATCCAAGCTACTATAAAGAACTGGGACACTTTGTTTGTTCATGCACTAAGTTGTTTTTATGCAGAATCAATTTCAGAGGTACAATGATTATTCTAGCAAGCTGTGTGAAGTGTATTTGCTTGCATATATGCAGGTAGGAAGCTGGCTCGAAGCATAATTGAGGCAAAGCTTGCTGGTTGCGTCAATCAAGTGCCTGGTACAAAGACCAAATCTTATTTTTACAAAAATATGTTATTAAAAGAGTATTATGGTTTTGGTTAGCAGCTTCTTTGCTGTAATTTCTCATTTTATTTTTATATAGTCTTACTAAACTCTCTGACTTTTGATCAGTGCTGTTTCTGGATTAGACTGTGAGAGAGTTTTTTTAACTTTGCATTCAACATTCAGATCACACTCCATGATCCATCATCAGGATGATTACAGGAGACAAAAGTTCAAATTCATCTTGCATTATATTCTATTAAGAGAATCTACTAAAGTATCAGGGAATTTCTATGTTTGTGATGATTACAGGAGACAAAAGTTCAAATTCATCTTGCATTATATTCTATTAAGAGAATCTACTAAAGTATCAGGGAATTTCTATGTGTGGAAGGAGTTGCATCCTTGGCTTGTCTTATGCTATTGAATATCATAAACATCATCTTAGATTTGTCTATTAAGATTACACTACCAAGTTTGACTAATTTAGAACTGTCTTTGATATAATGTTCACGTATTGTAAGTTTAATTCAAGTTGGATCTTAAGGGTGTTCTATTGTTTCTGGTTTAACAGAATAAATTTTAGATTGGGAAACCATCTGGCATCTCATATTTTGTTTGGTAGACACAGATATTAATACTAGTTTGCCTTTAATTTGTTTCCTTTTCTATCTGTAAAGCAGCTGGTGGATATTGTTGGATATGACATATTAAGACTACTTTTCCATGTTGCTTGCAGCAAGCACCTATAAACACAAAATATTTAATTTCTTGTGAATTCACATCAGCATATCTGTTTTTGTGTGAGCAATGCAAATGAATTATAATCTATAGCTATAGTATTTAGAGGAATCTCCTTTCTGTGCAGGTATTGAGTCAACTTACTGGTGGCAAGATAAGGTACGTGAGCACATTTGATGCAAGTATTGACAAACATTGTTAAGCAACATGTCACAACAAGAATTGGGAGTTAATGCAATGGGATTTCCTTTTGATAGTTTATTCCTATGCCCATAGTCATATGATACTTCTAAATGTAAAATATGATTTTTTTTTTAATAGACTGCCTCTCCCATCCTAGATTGCTAACAAGTTCAATTCCCTACCTTTTTTATCTCCTTGGATGACTTGGAACCCCCCAAGTTAGGTACCCTCCATTTTTCCATTAATGTGGTTGCTTGGTTGTCTATATTAGCCATAGTGTATGCCATTTTATTTTCTTTATTATGTCTTACTCCTATCTTTATTAGGCCCCTCTTTGGTCTTTTCATTTGTACAATTTGAAGTTTTGAACCCTCTTGTCTTGTCTTTGATTTACTGGCTCAAACTGACATAATATATTAAATGAGAGCTAGAATTGGTTGGATGAAGGGTTATCCTATATATGATGTTATGATCATTTTGATTGGACATTTTTGGTAAATTTTGTTCATGGCTTGTGTTCTATTATTGTCATGGTTCTTATTGCACATGGTAACTGAGGCATAAGGCCATTATATGGATAATGTAAAACCTAGATAGGATTGTGTTGTGATGTTTTCACACATCGCCCCATTGCAAATGGGAACCCTTGTTTTTGTTTGGTAGCTTAGTGTTTTTCTTTTGTTTGGTAGCTTAGTGTATTTCTTTTGTTTAGTTTAGCTTGGCAATCATTTTCAAAGTATCCGGCCTTAGAGTGAGTAGGGTTTGGTCTTGTCAATCTTGGGAGTGAGGCAATGTTGAAATTCTGTTTTAAAATTGTTTATTTCTCACAATTTTTCCTCAAGAATGTATGAGCAATGATGGAATTTGCTTGAAAATGTATGACCAAGGTATTGTTGACGGGTGTTTTATGACCACTCCAACACA
Source organism: Cryptomeria japonica (assembly GCF_030272615.1). Lineage (NCBI taxonomy): Eukaryota > Viridiplantae > Streptophyta > Pinopsida > Cupressales > Cupressaceae > Cryptomeria > Cryptomeria japonica. Next base: position 584,056,759 of record NC_081406.1, read on the forward strand.
AAATAAAGTTTCCAACAGTCACTCTATCCTCTCTTGGGCAAAGACCTCTCGTATGCTAAGATTGTGAAGATCATAGAGGCGACTCCAAGGTTACTACTGTGCAGTTGTGACTTTATGTTGGATATGAGCTCATTTGGCTTGATGTTTTGCTAGTAATACAAGGGGGACTTACATTTGAATCATTCTTCATTTCTTTTGCAATGCTGGCTGGAACTTCTTCATTGGATATTGCAATCTCGTGATGCTTCTTCTTCAAACAAACACAATTGAAATGAACTGAAATTAAAGGGGAAATGGTTAGAAGGATCTAAAACTATTCCTAAGGACAATGATGTCAATGGATAGTGCTCTAATCGACGAATTCCAAATAAACCAAGTTCTGCTTTGCCAAGATCAACTACAACTCCACAAGAACTGGTGCAATCTTCCAAGGGTTATGCAAATAATTTTAATATCATAATGAACATCATCATAACGAACACATTCAATGATTGAAGTTAAGCATCCATATAAAAGGCTCAGGCTAACTTTACACTGCAACTTATAATCAATAAGATGCAAAAAAGTATGAGCCATGAAAATTCATCAAACACCATTACATTCTCCATTGAAATCAAAGCACTTTATCTAACAATTGAGAAATTGGAAGAATGCCATGCAACAAGTTGAAATAAACATGAATCCACCATATCTTCAATGAAATCAAATTTTATTTCTCCAAGTCTTATAACAATGTCTTCTCCTTCTCCTACTCTACTTCTATTCTAAGGAGCACGAGCTCTTTACTTGAACTAATGAGCTATCTATCTAATGAATTACAAATGAGAAGGCATGGCCTTTTATAGAGACCCCCCCACAAATGAACGACGAAAATTGATTTGAAATCAAGGGCCAAGATTACACCGTGCAAGCCCTAATTAGGGTTTTGACCATAATGAACCCTTTGTGGCATCAAGTAGTGAGCCTACCAATTAATAAGGCATCATGACCATCATGTATTTAATGGCCCGTCACTTCAAATGAGGCGCCCACTATGCATTAAATAGCCCACCACTCCATTATGCATTTAATAGCTCATTGCCCAAAATAGGGTGCCCACTATCCCTTCCTTGGCGGCCAATGCAATGAATCTGGTCATGACAGTTGGGAGACATTTGATTGATTGGAGAAGGTGCTACCTTAGCATGTTGGATGCCATGTGGACCTGGTGACTCATCACACGGAATATTCCATTTTGCATCATTTTGTGATCAAGGTTCTAACTTTGATTAACTTTTCTGAAATTATCTTTCCTTGATCATTTTCTTCCTTCCATGTACTTGCTTGGGAATTCACCTTCTTGGAATAACTTTCCTTGTCGACGATTTTGTCATTCTTGAAGTCTTTCATACTTGATCTGGATCTCTGTAATTGAATGTCTTCCTTGAACTTCTGAAACTAGAATTCTTCCTTCTTGCTCTTTCTTGATTGGGATCTTGGACATCGAGAGGAAATTCAAGATAGTTGTAAATTCTTCTCATCCGTACTTGCTTGAATCTTGAGGTCTTTCAACTAGCATTCTCTAGTTTTGTAATTCCTCCGCCATGAACTTCCTGAGATTGGATTTCTTCTTGAACTTGGATGTCATAAACTGGATCTGCTCATCTTGGACCTCCGTGCCTCTTGACATCTTGATGTTGTCTTTGGATTGGATAGATGAGCTCTTGAAGTTATATCATTTTCTGACATTTTGCAGATGGGTGTATTTAGAGCTTGGAGAAGGAACTTCTCCATACCTAAAATTTGAATTTCCACATTTTTGAGGAATCCTTCAGTGCATATCAATCCTAGAGGAGGATTTGTCAACACTTAGCAAAATTTATCATTTCTTCCCCTCCTGGAGGTGGGTGCATTCTTGAGGTATAGGAGGAATTTTGAGTGCTTGGCACCAATTCTTTCTGGTGGAAGAAGCCGCATTCTGGATGACTTGAAGGATTTTCCTCACTTGGTGAAATTCTGTCATTTCCATGCTATGAGAGTGTCTGAGTGCATTTTGGACTTGAAGGAGGAATTCTCTGATATTTAACCATTTTTTCATTTTCCAAGAATTTTGTCATGAAGGAAGAAATTTCCAACACAACCAATTTTTCTTTGTTTCCAAGAATTCTTTCTTGAAGGAAGGAATTTCCAACACTTAGCCAATTTTTCATTGTTTCCAAGGATTCTGTCCTGAAGGAAGGAATTTCTAACACTAGCCAATTTTTCATTGTTTCCAAGATCTTTCCTAAAGGAAGGAATTTCCAACACTTAGCCAATTTTTCATTGTTTCCAAGAATTCTGTCCCGAAGGAAGGAATTTCCAACGCTAGCCAATTTTTCATTGTTTCCAAGAATTCTTCACACTTGGGTGCATTTCACTGGCAGAGGAGGAATTTGAGTTGGGAGGGACAAATCCTCCTTGACCTTGTTTTGGCACCCTCCTCTTGTCCTTGGGCGCAAATTTGATGTAGGGAAGGAATTTCGTCTAAGAGGAAAATTCCTCCATGTCTAGATTTTGGCACCCATGCACTATTCTTGAGCACATTTTGAGTGAGGTGGAGGAATTCCCTGGAAATGGAATTTCCTCCTTGGCATGTGTTTTGTGCCAACCTACTTTCTTGGAGCGCATTTGAGCAGGAGTGGAGGAATTTCCTCTAGGAGGAAAATTCCTCGTCATGACTTTGGCGCCCATCAACCTTCCTTGGGTGCATTTCTGGGGTGATGGAGGAATTTCCTCGAAGAAGAAAATTCCTCCTTGACTTGGTTTTAGCACCCTCCTCTTGTTCTGGAGCGCATTTTGCTGATGGAGGAGGATTTTTTAGGTGAAGGATGAATTCTTCCATGCCTCTGAATAGACTTTCATGCCTTAGCCATTTCAGGAAAGAATTCTAGACTTAAACCAAATTTCGATCGTCTACCTGCTTTTCAACTTTTCTAGATTTAGAACTTGGATATTCAGGAATATTTTGTTGTTAGTGTCCTGCCAGTTGCCAAAGATAGACTTGCCAAAAATAGACTTACCAAAAATAGTAAGTTCTTCCAAACATCAAATTAGGGCAAACTGGGGCACAGGGACACTAAAATAGACACTGCTAAAAATAGTAAGTTTGTTTAAACGCAAAATTATGCCAATCCGGGACGCAGTGAAACTTACTAAAAATAGTAAGTCCTTAGAATTTGCTCAAATTTCATTGGTAGCTTCCTTAAGTGTTCTCACTTCATTGCTTCGTTTAGATTTCTCAAAACCCTAAGTTACTGACTCCATTTCTAAGTCCGAAGGATAAAAACCTTAAAATAGACAATACATGCTTCCAGACAGCCAAATTTCTCCAAAACACTTGCAAACTTAGCCAAAATTTGGTTGTTTCTCTTTCATTTCTTCATATCAATTCTTAGGATTATCCTGACACAGTCAAATATCCATCATTCCATTCCTTTGCATGTGCACTTTTTGTTCTATCACTGCAATGTCTTCCTTGGATGATGATATCATCCACTCAATGATGTCCCCTTCTCAGCATCCAAAGTCTTGCTCCCTGCAATGTACCTGAAAAAGATAAGGAAACGTTGTGAAGTACAAGTATCAATCAGGTTCGTAGTTAGCAAAATGCAAAGTTCGAAGGATAAAGCAATAAGCACAATGCATTTCTCAATACATCAAAATCCTAATTCTTGACTTGACGACAACTGTCAAGGCTCTACATTCTTTAAAATTCATTCCATACTTAGGCATTTCATCACCTTCAAAGATCAAAATCCAAACTGACAAGACCTTACAACTCATTCCTTAGGGTCGAGAGACGACACAAATTGCAAAAGACTTGGTTTATTCAGCAAAAACGTCACAATAGCTACAAAGTCTGATTGAAAATTCATGTAGAAGTCTGATTTTCGCTTAGCAATGCATACCCTAGATGTATTCTTGGCTTGCATTGACAATTTTATGTATGCACTATTGATATTTCCACCTTACAATAAATTAATGCGTGAAGAGTCCGACCTCTAATGCAAGCATTGGATGTAAGTCCACCCTTGAATACATGTCCCACCTGAAACACCCCGCATTACATTACCAGGTGTAAACTCTGCCCTGCATTACATGTATCCTTCAAAACTCCGGCTGGCTATGCATGACTGAGCTCTAAACCTGCTTGGCAATGCAAGGCCACCTAAAATTTCTGCCCTAATTTACATTAGCAGGTCTGATTTCCATCCTACAGTGCAGAATAGGGTCGAATTTCTGCTTGGAAGGGTGAGTTTTTGTGTTGAAACATAGGCGCTCATCCTATATTTATAGTCATTCAGGTCAAAATACAATTAAAAGCCGACTTACCTCAAAAACAAGGTGAAACATGTCTAAAATGTGTGTAAATTGCATAACATAAGGGCCGACTTGGTCTTGAAATGATAAAACACCCTTAAAACGTATGTAGACTACCTTAGATATCTTAAATACATCTATCTAAAATATGCCGAGGGATATTAATCTCAAGGTGCCTATATTTAAATTGTTATCGAGAATAGACAGGCACCTCGAGACTGATATCTCTCAGCATATCTTAGATAGATGTATTTAAGATATCTAAGCTAGCAGCATCCGCAGCACGACATGTGAATCATTAATTTATCACCTTTTTTAATTTAAATAAATCATTATTACACTTTGCAAATCATGATGCCTATCATATTCATTCAAATGTAGAATAGGAATTCATAATGAATGAGACATTCCATCTTTTAAACCAAAATTTTAATCTCAATTTTAATAAAGAGTTCACTTCAACAATGTATACATTACATAAAAATATTATGTTTCCAAAGATTTGAGTCTTTCTTCCTTTGCTTTCCTTTTGGCGAGTTGCTTTCCTGTCTTCATTTTTTCACAATGATCATATGAAAATGGTGGTGAGATTCTAATTCCATCCAAGGCCTTAACACGTGATATAGCAACAAATGTTAATCCTACCTTTTCTCTTGGTCCTATATCAATTGTTGCCTTGGAAAGAGTCAATCCTTGTGATTTGTGGATTGTTAGTGCCCAAGCCAATCGTAGGGGCAATTGATGTGTGCGGCCCCTTTGTATTGGTGAAATAAGAATTAAATTTGGAGATGCATCTTTGAAAGGAAGTCTATAGTAATTATCAAATTCAACCATAACATATGCTGGTGTATCTGGTGGGGCACATATAGGTTTGTATATGATATTTCGGATGTATCCTAAAGCTCCATTCACAAGTCTTGCTTCTATCCATAAATTAGATGTTACCATGACCCTTGCATCCTTAGCAATTAATAATTCAACATCCAATTCATCATACTGACCTCTTACTAGATTAGTACTACCTTCTTTGCTTGCAATGCTTCGAGCTATCGGTCTTCTTAATGCATGTAACCTCTTTTTGTTATGGTTATGTACATTATCATTTGTTGCAAATAGATGAATATTATTATCAACTCCTCCTTAATTGTTGGATGTAATGAAACATCCATTCTTGTCATCAGTAATTTCCAATCATCTATAGTTGGATGTGCATCTCTAATATTTGTGAGTAATTGGCGAAACATTTGTTGGTCTTCACTTTCACCTTCCTGTCTGAACACTTTATCCAAAGTAACAACTATCTTAAGCTCTTCTCATAATAATCTTGCACATACATTACTATCATAATAAGTTGGTTTGCCACTAACACGAGGCAGTTATCTGAAATCCCCTACCAAAATGATTGATCTTTCACCAAAACTCATGTTTGATTTTTCAGGAAAAACTTGGCGTAGTCTTGAATTAATATTTTGTAACAAATTTTGTCCAATAAAACTCATTTCATCAATCAATATGTATTTAATATGTTGAATTTCATTTTGGAGACTCGTGAGCTTTGTGCTTTCCAATTCAACAAAATCTGCAAGAGGTATTCTTAGAGTTGAATGAATTGTTGATGCACCAATGTTAAAAGCTGCAACTCCAGTTGGTGCTAGTAATAATAGGGGAGAACGTTGTGGTGCTGATGTATCATAAAAAGCTTGATGAATTGCATGAATCAGATATGATTTACCTGTTCCAGCTATTCCTTGAATTATCATGTACAATGGTATGGCATTGTCATCTTGATTATAATGTGACATAATAATATCAAGTGCTTTTTTTGCTTAGCACCTAAGGTTCCATATGATATACTTGACATCATATCATTAGGTATTAATAAGCCATTTTCTTTCATAGTGCTGATAAAATTTATTGCTTTATTTGTGTAATCATCTCCTTGATACTTTGTGTTATGTAGCTTCAGTCGGAATTCTAGATACCGACTCTACAGATCAAATGTGTTAGTGGCCTATCGGCCTTGCACATTTGATCATATCTATCAACCCCACTAATCCATTAAACCCGTATTGAATTTACTTTATTAAATTTATATTATTAAACTGTCTTATTGTATCGGGTTATTTGCCAAACAATTATGTTTAAACGGTGCAAGAACAAATCGATTATGATTTGTTTGCTTTTAGTTAAGACATAACCAATCATAAGTGAATCGGTTTGTTTGCAAAACCATCGGACTCTTGGGATAAGAGTTTCAACTTCTTATGAAGTCGTTTGATATTATATATCTATGAGATACAATCTCAGTTGAATACGATAAGGTTGTGATTATAGATACTGCAGATAAAATATCAGATCGACAGCAATAACATTAGAAGACAAATCGATTCTACAGCAAGACATAGATTGTATACATACAGCAACATTATAAGACAAATAGAAAGCTTAAGCAAGGCAACATTATTATCAGTTTGAACTGTATTATCATTGCTGATAATTTTTCTGTGGCAGATTAAACATCAACCATCATCTGTGGTTCACTTTTGTGACAGACTGAATATTGTTTATTATCTTCTGTAGAAAATTGAACATATCGAATTCATACTACTTGCCGTTTAGTCTCTTGCGTGGGAGAGTGAAGTTGTAATTCAGTTCAACTGCATAAACTACTGTGAAATTAAGAAAAATAATATTCCTCTGTCTGATCATAAAATCCAACATTTTGCACTCCATGGAGTTTGTTTATCAATATCTCTTCTTTCCAACATATCTATTTTTGTTACATCCATAATCTGTCCATGATGTAATCTTGATATGATCTCCTACTCATATTCGATTGTATTCTGATTATTTGGTATCATCCTCATAATCAGAATCATTATGATTTTCAGTTTCATTTGAAATAATACTCTGTTCCAAATGCCATGGATTATAATTGAGTGACTTCCAATTAGATATAACTGTATTTTCGTCAAGTCCAATACCTCTTTGTATATTACGAAATGGCTTGTACAAACAATAACTTTGACCAACAAAAATCAACCCATTTTTCTGATTGACGTGTATGTATGGTGGTAAATCTTGGAAACACTGTCACAATAGCTGCCATAGTCCTTGCTTCCCATTTGTTATCTCTTTTTCGCTTGGAACTGTAAGTCCAAGATCTAGCTACGTCTTTAAGTGTGCCACTTTCCATTGCATATGATCTATCCATGTAACCTTCAATGAAATGTTTTAAGTGACCTTCATCATCATTTTCTTTATTTTTTTTTCATTTTTTGCTCATCTTGAGATGTTCGTGTACAATGTTTTATCATCTCATCCACATGTTGTCTCATTTCTGCTTCAATCTCTTCCACTGTCGTATCTGCCCTATGTTTAACACATCTTTCTCTATTATTTTGGTTTCGACAATATCTTTCTTCCTGTCTGTGTATCGGTCATTTTCACATCGTTGTCTCATATTATTTTGAGCATATTCTCTTTGTTGTTCTCTTTATTGCTCTTCATTTTCAAGACTTGTCACTTCCTCTCTTTGTGCATTATCCATTTGTTCATTTCGTTGTCTCATATAATTTCAAGCATTTTCTCTTCGATGTTGTTTTCATTGCTCTTCATTTTCAAAATTTATGCTTTGGCAAGACATCCTACAAAATAAATCTACAAATAATTCAAATTAAATGTATCCTTTGGCAAGGCATTCTTGCTAGGTATATTTTAGATCATATTATAAATCAGTACAAATATGATAAAGATACTAAAAAATATGATAAAGATACTAAAAAATAAATACTAATATGATAAAGATATTAGTATAAATAATTCAAATTAAATGTATCCTTTGGCAAGGCATTCTTGCTAGGTATATTATAGATCATATTATAAATCAGTACAAAGATGATAAAGATACTAAAAAATAAATACTAAAACAAATCATTTATGATTACAAATCACTTACTATTAAATTTGTTCTTACTAATAAAATTAATATGAATAGTACTAACAAAAAGTCCATAAAGATAAAGTTCCTAATTAAAAACATATTAGAAAGAAATAAAATAAATTAGCAACAAAGAAATAGATTAGAAAAGACATTAATTTTTCCAACAATAGTCGGAGTTGAATCCACAACCTTTTGATTGTAAGTCAAACATACTAATTCAATGCACTATATGATCAATTACTTCTTAAAATCTATAATTAAAAGCATATTAAAAAGAACTAAAAATCAATTAGCAATGAAGAATTGTTGTGACCATTTCACACATCGCCCCATTAGAATGGGGACCCCCTCTTTTTGCTTTAGGTTTTGCTTTCTCTTTGCTTGTTTTTCTCTTTGCTTTTTAGGGTTTTGAGTGAGTGAGTGGTTTGCCTGGGCTGGCTAGATTAGGGCTAATCTTGGAAGCTCGTTTTAGGGTTTCTTTCAAGCTGTGTAGTCTTGTTTTGGGGAGTTGTTAGTCGTCTGCCTGAAACCTCAAGTTTACCAAAATGAAGCATGCCTTTCAGGAGAGTCAAGTTGGTTAGATCAGGGGACAGGGTGAATTGGCCTCATGTCAGGTTAGGTCTAGTTTAAAGGTTTTCTTGTCGGAGTCATGTTTGTTTCCCGGTCTGAGTCAGTTGAGCAGAGTCAGTAATCAAAGGAAGGTCGAAATGGTGAATGATAAACGAATGCACCTGATGATGACTGGAGGCATTTTAGAGAGGTATGACCCAGAGTTACCTGGGGACGCGTCCCCGACTTGAAAACCCCCGTCCCCGTCTCGGGGACGTTTCGGGGACTTGGGGACGGCCAGGGGACGTTTCCCCCTGTCCCCAAATTGCCTTGTATTTTGAGGGGACGTCCCCGAAACGGGGGGACGCCTGCCCTAGCTTTGGGGGACGTACGTACGTCTTGGGGACGACTGGGGACGACTGGGACGTCCCCAATCTGTCCCGAGGACGGCTAGACGTCCCCCACATCTAAGGCCATTAAAAAATATTAAAAAAATAAAAAAAGTTGTCTTTTCAATTTTTAAATTTTTTTTTCTAATATAGGTCCCTTATTAATTCAAATTGTTATTAAAAATAAAAAAATTAAAAGATAACATTAATTAAATTTTAAATTTATTAATTTAATTCATAATTTTGACAATGAAACTATATGGCAGCAGTGTAGCCTTTGGACATTTTGACACAGAGATTAGAAAATCGCCCAAAAATCGCCAAACTCGGCGAGTCAATAGAAAAATAACACCTAACGCCTTTATTAAAGAATAAGTTTTTTTGGCCTTGCGGGGCGTTGCCCCTCGACCCCGCCCTGTATCGCGAGCTGCCCCTTGAACCCGCAAGGGGCGATGCCCCTTGACCCCACCTTGGGGGCGCTGCCCCCAAACCCCCGTTGAAAAATATGGGGGGAAACTGCATCGATAGAAGTAGGGAAAATTTAACCTCTTTGTTTTGACATTTTGTATGTTATTTCTTTAATATCTATTATGATATGCATATTGACAATGTGAATGAATTGAAATTCTGATTTATGAATGCATAATTGCATATTGTCTATTAAGTATTAACAATGTTGTATGTTCAGAATTTACATTCTAAAATGTTTTCAACTTTTCATAGTATCACACACATGCTATATCCATGTTTTATTGTTTTCATATGAATATAATGTATGTATGCATGCTTTATCCATGTTTTCATATGAACATTTAGAATTTTGAAATTTTCCTATATATTTTAAATTTTTCCTATATTTTATATAGTCGTCCCCTTTGCCGTTCCCCGCCGTTCCCAAATTTGGCAAAAAAATTTGCCGTCCCGGAAACGCGTCCCGCCGTCCCCTGCCATCCCCGTCCCGGAAACTCGGGGTAACATTGGTATGACCAAAATTGTTGACTTTTGAGGCATGATGGAGAAAGTTGTCATCTTTTGCATTAAATGAGAGTTTTAAGCTTTGATGTAATGAAAGCCAGTCAAGGACAAGATTTTCGCTCCTGACCCTTCCAAAGGGTCCAGAGCGAAATCTCTCCTTCTTGCCTTCTCTTGGCCTTGAAAACCTAGTAAAACCATGCCTGGACCCAGTTGAGTGATAGATTTGTCCTGATTGTGAAGCAAGGGAGTTAGTTTGATCAAGTTTGATGTAAAATGAAGTGAACCAAGGTAAGACCTGGCCTGAGATGTCAATTTCACTCCTGACCCTCCCAAAGAGTCCAGAGCGAAATTTTGAAAAGCTCTCATTTTTGCCTAGTGAAAAACAGGATTGTGATGGGGATGCGTGAAGGAAGGTCTTTGTTTACTTCTCAAGGAGATTTGGAGTTCAAAACGCCCGGAATCAAGCTGAAAGGGAAATTTCGCCCCTGACCCTTCCAGAGGGTCCAGGGCGAAAATCATTGTAAACCTCTTTTTCTCCCCATTTTTGACTAAGTGATACTTTCTAGGGCATGTTTGGAGGTGAATTGATATGTTCTTGCCTGGAGAGGGATTTGATTGATTTTTGAAGAGCAAGATGATGCCTGAAAGAGGATTTTCGCTCCTGACCCTTCCAAAGGGTCCAGAGCGAATTTCATCCTAAACACTATTTCTTGCCTTGGATAGACTTGCAATCTTATTCCTAGCTTAGAAAATGACCTAACTTTGCCTTATGAGGTGGTTTGAAACTTGAAGATTGAGCAATTTGGCCTAGAATGGAGATTTCACTCCTGACCCTTCCAGAGGGTCCAGAGCGAAAATCTTATTAGAGCTTATTTTTCACTAACTTTGGCTAAGTTTTGATGTGCAGGGTATCTTGGAGGGAGGATTGAACGTTCCTGTCACATTTGAAGATTTGGAAAGCATGAGTAAATGAAGAATTTTGGACAGAAAGGAGAATTTCGCTCCTGACCGTTCCAAAGGGTCCAGAGCGAAATTCCCAAATGCTCTTATTTTGCAATATAAAAAGGTCAAGATTTTGGCATGAATGAAATGAGAATAACTTGCTTTTACCTATTGAGGTTGTTTTGACTTGGAAAAATGAAGGATTTTGCCTAAAAACTAATTTTCGCTCCTGACCCTTCCAAAGCGTCCAGGGTGAAAATTTCTCTAACCACCTATTTTTCTTGCAAAATCAAGTCAAGTTTTGGTTTTTATGGCTTGGATGAGAGAAGAGTAGTGTCTTTTTCCTTGAGAGGTGAAATCAACTTGAAATGATGATGAATTGAGCCTGAATTAAGAAATTCGCTCCTGACCCTTCCAAAGGGTCCAGAGCGAAAATCTCTATAGGAGACATTTCTTGCTTGGTTTGGTCGAATTGAAATGTCAAAGGCATGATGAAAGGAAGAATGAGCATGTTGAAACCCTTGGGCATGTTTAGAAGTGATGAAAATGAAGGATTCTGGCCTGGAAAGGCAATTTCGCTCCTAACCCTTCCAAAGGGTCCAGAGCGAAATTCCTTATAAACCTATTTTTTAGCCTTTCTTGGACATGAAATCCTATTCCTAGTACAATAAAAGATGAAATCCCACCTAGCAAAGGAGTTTCAAGGTAAAAAATGAAGATTTTTGGTCAAGATTGAGAATTTCGCTCCTAACCCTTCCAAAGGGTCCAGAGCGAATTTTCTCAAAATCACTTTTTGCTATCAAATTTTGCTAAGTTAAGTATGGGATAAGGTGAGACATAGAAGGAATTGCCCCTGGGAGTGACTTGAGGTTGCAAGAAATCATTAAAAAGTGAAGGAATTGAGCCAAATGGTGAATTTCGCTCCTGACCCTTACAAAGGGTCCAGAGCGAAATTCCTAAAAACACCTATTTTCTTTGCAAGGTCAAAACAACTTTTTGGTTTTTATGGCTTGAATGGGTGCAAGGAAGTGTGTTTTGCCTTTTGAAGATGATTGAGATGGTCAAGAGGAAGCAATTAAGCCTAGAACATGATTTTCGCTCTGGACCCTTCGTTTTTATGGCTTGAATGGGTGCGAGGAAGTGTGTTTTGCCTTTTGAAGATGATTGAGATGGTCAAGAGGAAGCAATTAAGCCTAGAACATGATTTTCGCTCCTGACCCCTCCAAAGGGTCCAGAGCGAAAAACCTCAAAATTATCCTTTCTTCCAAATTTTGGGCAAAACTAAACTTAGACAAGGGTGTGAGAGGAATTTTAAAATGCCTTAGAGTTGAATTGGATTGCCAAGAAATGCAAGTTTTGATGCCAAGAGGGAAATTCGCTCCTGACCCTTCCAAAGGGTCCAGGGTGAAATTTCCAAATCCTCCTATTTTCCTTGCAGTTCAAGATAAGATTTTGGTTTTCAGGACTCAAAGAGGAGTAAGGCATGATGTTCTATGCCTTGGAAATGATTTGAAGTTGAAAGGATGAAGGAATTGCCCTAAAACCTAAAAATCACTCCTGACCCTTCCAAACGGTCCAGGGTGAAAATCTCAAAATCCCCTATTTTGCCTTGCAAGAACAAACCCAGTGATGGAGATAAATGAACCCTGGAGATTGCCTTGGAGGAGTTTAATGATCAAACTAATGTGAATTTTGGCCTAAAATGTAAAAATCGCTCCTGACCCTTCCAGAGGGTCCAGGGCGAAATTCACATTTTCACCTAATTTCCTCATGTGAAATACTAAAAATTGAAATGCAAGACTTTGATTAGGTCAAAACAAACATGAACTCGCCTTTCGGGAGATTTTGGAGTGAAGGGAATGAGGTATTCAAGACCTAATTGGAAAAATCGCTCCTGACCCTTCCAAAGGGTCCAGGGCGAAATCATCAAAAAACCTATCATTCAACCTCGTTTGATTAAGTCTAAGGCAAATTGCAAGATTGTGAAGACAGAGTCATGGAAAGTTGCAAAAATAAGTTGTGAAGTTTTTAACTTATGAAGTGAGTAAGTCTAGATGAGAGGTTCAAACAAGTCTTGAAATAATCTAGACCTTCATCACTTTGGACATTTCAATGCCTAAGGGAGAAAGGAAACTTCATTAAGCCTCAATCAAAACTTAATATTCACAAATTTTCTCTAAATTTGCCAAATTCAAGAAGTTAAATGAAATTCGCATGAATTAAGGCATTTGCAATTGGATCAATTAATTTTAAGCCTTAAAACAAATGAGAAAGAACACCTTTCAAGCCTTAAAATTAATTTTAAAATTAAAAAAAAAAAAGTGAGCGCTCAAAACATATTTATTTGCTTTTACAAGCAAGTCGGCCTCTTTCTAAAAGGAATTTTATTTGTTTTATTGCTAAAAACCTAGGTCGGCCTCATGGTTAATTAGGGTGAGCGCCCTATATAAGAGAGGAGTATTGTTTCAAAATGCAAATCATTCATTCATTGTTCTAAATGCAATTTTGAGGAGCAGATTGGAGGAGCGAAATCTAGCAGATTGGAGGCGAATTTCTTACTAAGTTGAAGGCTAAATTCCAGAATTTGCTAAGTCTTTGGAGGCTAGTGGAAGGCGAAGTTCTTTTGAAGGCTAATTGAGGCGTAATTCATCCAAAGGAAGACCACAATTCAATCTTTATCCAGCGAATTTTGATCTTCTTCCTTCCATTTTCCAAGGTTGATAGTTAAGCATTCAAGAAGATGTATGAAGAATCAAATTGTTTGAAGTTCTTATTCAAGACTTATTTTGATTTCATAGCAATCTTTTAAAGTCTAAGTCTTGAAAAATCTAATTTTCATTCATAATTAATTTGAAAAGTTTATAATTCTTGGATTTATCATGTCACTTTCAAAGTAATGTCCAAATTATCCCCTTGAAAGGTCTTAGATCCTATGCTCTAAGATATTATGCTCAAGGACTAATTTTAAGTTTTTGTGTAGGCATCAAATGACGACCCCCAAAGCCGGAGGATCTACTACTCGCCAAGCTCTCATCAAGGAAGATTAGAGGAATGACGAATTGGAGACTAGGATCGTGTCCAAGTGGAGTAATGTCGGAGACACCAACCTAGGAAACTTCAATGTGAGGAAATTTCGAGAGGCCCCTTACATCGGAAAGCCATCACTTGTTGCAAAGAAGATAATTGAGAGTGGCATTATCAAAGCTGCAGGTTTCTCTCCCGCAGTCAAGTGTCATGAGTTGATGATTGAGTGCGCCCGACACTATGATTCACACTCAAGAACGATCGTGGCCGATGATGGAACTATCTTGGCCTATCTTTCGGAGGAAGCTATAAGTGAGATTTTTCATCTCTCGGAACATAAAGACATGGTCTACAAAAGTCTAGAAGGAGCTCGGTCGATCTATGAGGATGATCTTGATTCCTGCTTGAACTTCATCAACAAGAATTGGCTACTCAAGAGTAGACCTCGCCTGAACAAGATTCCAAATACACCGCACATAATCGACTTCCAAGAAGAGTTCAAGGATTTGATAACCTTGCTTAATCGGGTCACAGGTGCTTCTCAAGCTTTCTTCTTTGATAAATGGATGTTCTTCTTCATACAACTGATTGTCCAAGGAAAGGGAATGCTCAATTGGGCTAGAATCATTAGCAACAGTCTGGATGTGTAGTTGAGAAGACTAAGGCCTACCAAATCATTCCACATGAGTTCATATGTTGTATATGCCTTGATTAGAGGTTTTGAGTATGCAGGACTACCTCACAGAGGAGTTGTTGGAAGAGGACCCGGAGAAATAAGAGTTTGTGATTCTTATGTTCAACTGCATCATCCGCCTAGAAGTGACTACAAGTTAGTCAATGATACCTTCACGATGAATATTACCAGGATATTGCAAGGAGGGATTCACAATCGACTGTCTCTGGACGCACAAGAGCTTGTGAAGAAGCATGGTGCATGGTTCATTCAGTTTCAAAAATTCACATACATCAGAGTTCATGGGTGTCCTTCACCTCCCTACATGCTGCCAAGATATCCAACAGACAGGATAGTACTACTTGAGGTGACTAGACAGTTGGCAGCTTATGCGAAGGCATCCAGACATAAGCATGGAAATGGAATTCCCGTGCACATCATACTAGGGAACTCAGTTGAAGTATGTCCTAATACTCAAGCCGCGGAAGATGCAGAGAAGGAATTGTCTCTATACTCATTCACATCTTTTGCCTCGAGAGAGAATTTTGACCCTCATGGGTCATATAGAAGAAACAGTTGGGAAGAAGTACAGGCATGAATCTCAGGTGGAAGACTTTTGGATGAACGTCCAAGATGATGTCGAGGTCAAAAGAAAGATGCATTCGAGGTTGCCTTTGGATCTCATCAGGAAATGCAAAATCTATAGAGTAGCCGATCAAGCCTAGGATAATGGTAGATACCTCCAGTCATCCTATGAGAAAGAATACAAAGAAGTGAAGATAGATTGGAATGAGCTCGAGGTTTTAGACTTGAGAGCTTTGATGGCTCCCGTTTTATCCTACACTCGCAGATGGGTGGATGTACAACATCAAAAGTTAAAGGAGCAGAATGTATCTATGACATTCACCTTAGAAGCGAGACTAAAAGAAGGAGAAGCAAGTGTGAGTGAGAATACTTCTCATTCCAAAGGCTCAAAGAGGAAAGAAGGACCTGAGAAGAGAGAACCTTCCAAGAAGAAGCAGAAAGCGAATCCTGATTGCCCACCAAGCACATCTTCTAGGCATGAAAAGGAAGCAAGTCAAGGGGAAGATCAGAGGCAGATAGTATATGAAATTGATGAGTCTATGGAATCCATGGTATAGAATGATAAACAGGAGAAAGGACAGACACCTCAGCATTCATCAAGTCAATCTCCCCAAGTTGGTGCTAATGAGCAACATGAAGAAAAGAATGATGATGAAGCAACATCTCCTTTCTGGGAAGATAGACCTCTACCTAAAGAAATACAAGTGAGGGAAACAAGATCTGCCATTCCTGATTGGCTAAAAGAGAGACTGACAAGGGTAGTTGTGGTTGAAGAAGAAGAAGATGTGTTTGACTTGGAAAGCCTTATAGGAAATTCTCATGAAGTAATAGAGAAGAAAAAGGCCACAAAGATGTCTAAGGTAATTAGAGACGAGACAGGATCCAGGAAAGTGCAGGTAGCTACACCAGTGGTGGACAAATATGAGGATGAGATTCTAGCAGAAGAGTATGACTTAGAAACATTTGAGCTTGGTCCACTTACCTCCGAGCAAGCAATGGAAGAAGCAACTGATTCATTTGAAACACTTAAAGACAAACTTAAAGAAGAAATGGAAAAGAATAAGAAGCTTGAGAGAGAGGTCAGTGCTTGGAGGAACTATTTTAGTCATCTTAATCAGCCCTTGAGACGTCAGGATCCAGCAGTATCTCCTTTACATGCACTTCCTCTTGAATCAATAAGTGAGGCAGAAAGGGTGAAAAGCTTGGTTCAACCTATGAGTTCTTGGATTGATGAATCTCACAAGGTAGCCGTTGAATTTGCAACAAGAATGATGAAGACAGTTCATCGAGCTATCCAGGTCCTTGAGATTATCCATAATCTAATGATAATTGTAGCTGCATTCACTCACACTAGAGATTTTATCATCTCAGTCTTACAAGTGATAAGAGAAACACCAAGACGGATTTTGACGCAGGAAAAGATAATGGATGGAGGAACCCATAGCCTCCTACAGTGGTCAGCTCTGCTCCAGATGAAGGAAGTCCTTTTTGAAGACGTCAGCACCAAATGCAGCCGAGTGGAATGCATCATTCATCCAATTCAAGATAAGGTGTTTGAGGTGTTGTGTACCATCCTTGACAGGCGGATTGAGATCGAGACTGATGTGGACATCCAAGAGTTGGAGGATAGAATCAAGGTCATCTTTTGCAAGAAGGAGAACATCATCACAGAAAAGCAACGAGATCAAATGTATACTACTATGTTCCTGATTGAGAAGACCAAAGAACTGGAACCTGGATGGGAGACGACTCTTCTCACTGCTTTTGATCAAGTACTCCACTTGGAAGAACGAATGAAGAATCTTCTTGAGATTCCCATTGTTGAGATTGAGGGAATTGTGTCCAGATTCATTGAATATGCTAAGAAAGAGCATAGGAAAGGGAACAAAATTCTAGATGAAAAGTTGTTATAGGATGATGTGGCAACTTAATTCCTATTGGTCTATGTCGCCTCGGTATTTGTGCCAATTTTTTATTGGCTATGGATTAGTAATGTTTATCTAAATGGGGACTTTTGTTTTGTAACAAACCCTAATTAGGGTTTAGGTGTCAGAATCTCAGCCATTGATCTTCTTTCGATCTGGGCCGTTCATTGTATTTGAGGATGCTATATAAGCCCTCACTCATTTCATTTTAAGGGGTTAGAGAAAAGAGAGAGAGCTTATAGAAAAAAAGTTAGAAAGTTAGAGAGAAATTAGTCATTGTTTGTAGCAGGATTGAGTAGTGAAGAAAGAATTTTGAACAATTGTTGTCCATTTGGCTATGAGATCAATAAAATATTGAAGTTATGGTGTTTTATTGCAATACTTGTGGCTATCTTCATGATTGTTTATCTTCTTGAATCACTCTCAGTTGAAATAGCATTTAAATTTTAAGTTTGAAGGACGAATTGTTGTGCCTGATCTTTGATAAGATTCACATTCCAAACCACTAGCTTCTTATTGATTGTGAGGATGCCTTGTGTGGTCAACTGGAAACATTAAGATTGATTAAGAATTCGATCATTATTGGAAGTATTGATATGTATTTCTATGATAGTATCTATATCCTTGAGGATTTGAAAGTTATTGAATCCCCTTAGAAGATCGCATCAATTCCAGTAGAGTTGTAATTTCTTGGCGATACTGAGATTGGTAGAATCTTATCAAGTCTAGCCTTCATTGAGTCATTCTTAGGATCAGTTTAAGTCTCTATTCCCCGAAACCCTTATCTTTTGACATTTTTTGAAAATCTGTTAGTGTTAGGAAAATCCTGTTCCTTCATTTGGAAAGAGAGTAACACGGACAAGCTTTCTCTGAAAGTGCGTAAGGCCCCTTGAAGAAACAGCATACACAACGACCACTGGTGCTTATCCACACGTAGAGATCCTACAAAAAGAACCTTGAAGTCATCCCGATTGATCCTTTTCGCGACATCTTCAGCATTCAGAGACTTTATTCAAGAGAGGATAAGATACCTTCAGGTATTTTATTCTGTGTTTGGTCGTGTACAAAATACACATCAACAAGAATTAGATTGGGAAACACATTAATTTTGGCAACCACAGTAGGAGTTGAACCCATAACCTTTCATTTAGAAATCAAACACACTAATCCATTGTGCTATATATTTGTTTTGTTCAAATTAAATAGTTATAGTAGAATATATTTGAATTACATTTCTACCACAATTCTATTGAATTCGAATTACTTCAAGAGCAGAATTAAGACTAGCAGATCAGATCAAGAAGCAAACAGCAGCAAGGGCGAATTTGTGTAATGAAGATTGCAAGTGTAGAGTTCAACAATACAGGTGAAGGTTAAATTTCTGCCGGAGTATGTGAGGAAGGGTGAGATTTCCGACCTACAATGCAAGACTACTTCTGATTTCTGCCACTTTGTGCATGCATAACCAAAATTTCCAACCTACAATGCATGCACTAGTCGAATTTCTGCCCAGCAATGCAAGAGGGTAAGACGTGAGAGGGGACTAAAGGAGCTGACCTGATTGAAATTGAAAATCATTTGAAAGGTTTGTAGGGAAATCAATTTAAAATTTGAAGCCTAGTCGACTCCTTAAATGTGAAGTGGTTGCTTGTGAGGCATATAAAGATGAGACCAAAGACCATTTCCACATAAATTCAATTCAGATCACAAGCAAATTCAGAGTAGAACCAAGGAAGCACAAGCAGATTAGAGGTGAATAGTAGAGAGAAAGGGGTGAGTTCACATCAAGTATGCAAGTTCATACAAAGAAATCAAGTTTCGAGGGCAGAAGTTGGGGATTAATTTCATGACATGAAGGCGAATTTGTGCAAGGAGAGCAAATTCAATACTGTAACCAGCAAATAAGAGACAGATCAGGGAATAAGTTACAGCAGAAGAGTGTGAATCTGAGCATGAAAATCAAGGTCAAGTGGGTGAAAAGGGAAAGAGATGATTTTTGAAAGGAAAATCAGTCATTCACAAACAGATCTAATTCGATCCTCTCATCAATTTGAAGCAATTTCCAGGTTTGAAACAAGAACTCTAAACATGAAATGTCATTTTCAGATTATGAAGGATTGACATTGAGGGATGAAGGGAAGTATTTGTAGAGTGATTTTGTATGAATTGGTGATGGTTGTTGATATTGTTTCACATGAATTGATAATGCAGGACTTGAGCTTTCATTTTATCATAAAACTTTTTGCCTTACACAAGTTTCATTTACAAGTATAATCTAAGGTATTTATCTTTCTCCTATTAGGAATGATTACAAATAATATGATGGAAAGCAATGGAGTAAGATATCCCAATGACTCAAGAGGTGATTACATGGAACAACGAGAGGGAGTTCACAATGCGAGGAATGACAAGATGCACATGTGCAAGATGGAAGACTTCACAACCTTAATAATGTGACCGCAACATGACGGATTGCTCTACAACATGACAGATTACTCTACAACATGAAAGGCTCTACAAACGTTCAAGGGTTCTCAAGATGAAGAAATTAAAAGATGAAGGGGAATGCAAAGCTAATCAATGCAAGAAGACGTCAAGATGCACAAGCACAAGGCAATTACAACACGAAGACAAGATCAAGACATTGCAACATGAAGGGTTTAGCTACACCAAGGAAATCCAAGTCAAGAATGTCCAAGGAAGAGAATTTCAAGATTTCAAGGATGAGCATGACAATGCGGAATATAGACCATCACATCAAACAAATGGATGATGTTGAGTATCAAGAGATAACTACGCTGATGTGGTGCATCATCATTCTAAACCAATCAAATGATGCCACGTCAACATGTCCAAGTTCATGAACCCGATTCATTCCAAGAGGAGCAAGTGACATGTGGAGTGTCCACATTCAAAGGAAGGATGTGTCCGAAGTTGTAATCATATTATTGGTCAAAATTAAATGTTAAGTGGTGGTAGTTGTAACTACCTCATATTAGGGTTTTGTTGTCCAAATCTCAGCCATTGATTTCAAATCAATTTGGGCCCTTGAATTGTAATTGAGATGTCTATACAAGGCTTTGCTTTTTCATTTGTAAAGGTTAATAGTTAATAATTAGAAATTAGGAGGTAGAAAATTCAAGTTAAAGTAGAGTAGGAGGAGGAAGCTAGAGATTGTTGCCAAGACTATGTTGAAATCAATACATAAGTTTCATTGAAGATATGGTGGATCTTTGTGTTGTGTTCTACATTTTGCATGCTTTCTTGTTACTTCTCATTTAGTTAAAGTTCATTGATCTTGATGGAGAAATGCGATGATATGTGATGAATTCCTTGGTTCAACTCTTTGTCGTTTGCTGATTGTAAGCTATAGTGTAAAGTTAGTTTAAACCTCATTGTTACAATAGTTCGATTGCAGATGTTCATTTGGATTGCGCCAGTATTGGGTGTTTGAATGGATTGTTCGCAGTATGAAAACTTTTCACTACCTTAGGAGATTGCACTCTTTCTATGGCATTGTGAGCTATCTTTGGTCAAGTAGAAAGTAGTTCCATAAGGAATTCGTCTATCCTAGCATTGTCCATTATCATCATTGTCCTTAGGTGTTAAATTAGTTTCTCTAAACCCTTTCCCTTTTGATCTTTGTTTGAGTTTGAGTAAGTGTAGGAGGAAGAGTTCCAACTATGATTCAGAAACATAAGTCCCTTTGTGATACCAACATATCACATCATTTCACTGAGTCTATCCATTTGCATTGTCAAGACCTGACTAAAGAAACCTTGGAGTTGCCTTGATCACATTATTTAGCATATAAGGTTTCCTTGTTCAAGAGGATAGGATATTATTTTATTCTGTGTTGGTTAGTGTCATAAAAAACACATCAGATTGAGCAACAAACTTGTGCCTAGTCTAACATGGCTATGTTTGATTTGGCATATACATTATCTTTAATCATATATCCCAAGTCTATGCATGATTTGGCATAAAGGGTGTGGAGCATAAATGATATTAGTTATATCCCAATAGAGTTATGCAAACGGGATGGTGCCATGTCCACCTGATGGGATTCAAATTGTAGGATATTTTGAATGGGTAGTGAGTTGGAAGAAAAACTTTTGAATGTGATTGTGATGTGGCCTGTGATGCATGGCTATCATGTGGGAGTCAAAGCAGCTTTTAATGTGGAAGTGTGTGTTGGGAATGCATGTTTGGCTAGATTTGTTAAGTTTAGGATCAGAGGTTTAAAACAAAAAAATTCAGAGGTATGAGAATTATATCTCTGATATAATTTAATTGATATAACTGTTATACTGAGGATGTTGATTCAATTGAAGACCTACACACTTCCTTCAGTTGTTGGCTTTCAACAATGTAAACAATCTGAGTATTTAGGTTTGCAGGTTGAATATATATAGCATATATATCACCAACGAATTATACAGCAGATATCGTGGATTGGTTTCCACGTATGAACACACAGCAGATATGATTTGTTTCTACAGCAAATTTACTATCTACGGGTCACAAGGTAGATATCGTATATATCACAGTATATGTCACATCGATAATATATGAGTGCACAACATGTATTGCACAAACCACACAACAAATGTATCAATCACATCATATCATTCTTTGACGATCGTATGGATATGAACAAAATATATATCCTCACGTGTTATGCGAATGTGCACAACAATCTCTTCACAGACGATACACGTGTATGTACACAGAATCCTCGATGGATGCTAATATGCAGTATATCTTCTACAACTACTACTACCCAAGACTCCCGATTAATGGAATTATATATACTCGGCTAAGGCAGCGAATAGACATGACCCTTTATCGGGGGGGTCAAAGACAAGGAGGTGTGGCTTTAAATAAATGACCGATAGAAGACAAATCTAAAACACATTAAGCAAAATAAAACTTAGTCACGCGGTTGAACAAGCAGAATTAAGTAAATAAGAAATTGCATATATATATATAATACAGCTGTTTGCCCTCTCGGGTGAATACTTAAAGCATAAAGTACGTAATGCAGAATAATGCCATAGATATCAGACAAGTATCAGATATGTTATTCCATTCATATTTCGTGTGTTGCAAGTTACATTCTGAAGTATATAAAGATACCGAGGGGGTGCGAGTGCCAACCGTCGCACCGCAACTACCACCCCTCGGCTACCAACTAGCAAACCCAATTACAACTTAATTAACTAGTCTTATTCTCGTATACAATAATGTGGCTAACATCATCCCCCCCAAAAAGAAAAGTCGTCTCCAGGCGACTTACAACAAAATGGAGAATACATGGAGCTCACAAAAATCTAGAAGAAAAAAAACTAAGGAAGTGCAGAAGGCGTCCCTGATGAAGAAGGCGCCGGTGGTGGTGTAGCAGTGGACGCCAAGCGCCCACGGAGCTCATACACCTGCTCTGTACTCCTCTTGAGATCCCGTTCTGCGACCATCTGCCGCTCCATAGCAGTCTTTACCATATAGGCTGCCTTGAGGACCTCCTTATCCTTCTTGTCCACACTTTTTAGGGCACTGACCAACAGAGTCTCCAATAGCTCCCTCGAAGCCCTCTCCTCTTCCAACTGTATCAGCAAGGCAGACTTCTTTGCTACTAAATTGTCCATCGCTGTCTGGTTCTGTGCCATGGTAGCCTCTAGCTCTCGAAGCCTGGTAGCCAGCTCCTCCTGAGCTGTTACTACTGCCACCCTCAAAGCCTCAATTGTGGTTGCTGTCTGTTGTGACCTCCCAAGCTCCAGATAACCTTCACGGAAGGCCTACTCTACCTCTCTCACCAACGACTACATCCGGGTCTTGCTAACCCCCTCAGTGAGGCGCCAAGCCTCCAGCATCGCCAAGCTCTCCGTGGCCGGCCACCCGACACACTCAAAACACCTCTCAAACTCAGCTCGACATCCGGTGCGGGCAAATGTCAACAACCTCTCCATCCGCTCAACCATGGTCGCATCGGCCTGGAGCGTGGCAGATGACACAAGCCGCTGTGTTCCCAGAGTCATCTCGGTAATAAACTACTCCAACTCTGCACCCTGTTGACTTCCCACAAGCACCCCCTCTGCTCTATATGGACTGGTTACTACCACCGCAGGGGGTGAGGCAACCCTCTGAACCGCCCTGCTGCTCGGGGAACTCCCTTCCTCGAGATCAATGACATCCAAGGAATACATGGTCCGCCCTGGGGATAGAGTGGCCTCTCCCGGTGCCACGGGTGCCATCTGGTAACGGCTCAACCAGTTGGTGAGGTCATCATGAAGAGTGCCTGCTGCCGTCGTTGCCTCCTTCATATATCCGGGCAACCTTGGCACATCCTGTTCTGTCACATCCCGCACATTGTGGGCCATGGAAGCCTCTGCACTCGCCAAGGTCTCCACTCGTGGTGGTGTCATGGCTATCATCACCCGAGGCTGTTCGAAGCTAGGAACTGGTACCGTGGTGACTACACTCACTGTCCCGAAGGACCGCGGCACCGCCAACTGACAAGTCTCCGGTAAGCGGGCTGGTGTAAAGTGGACCTGCACCTGTGATGCTAAAGTAGACCCTATTGTACCTGCCGACTCCACTTCTGATGGGATGGGGTTAGGGATAGACTAGCCTAGTCTATGCTCTTGGATCCTTCTCTTGGATCACCTGGTGTTCTCCTCACACCCTAGGGTCTCTAGGACTTCCTTTGCTTAAAGAATCCCCTGACCTTGCCCAATCCACCCACCAATGAGTTGCAATGCTTCTCCTAAGGTCTCACCTACTCATGAGACTCAAAACCCCTTACTATGGCTAATAAGGGCTAAGCTTGTTCCACACCTTCCAAGGTCTTAGCAAGGTTGTATCAGGTCTATTTCATGGTCTTTCCACCTATTCATATGCCCTCAAGAGGTTTCAAGATTCTAACCCCTTACCGATTTCACTATTTTGTGTTTTTGCCTTCAAATAGGGCTACAAGGATTAGGACCAATTAGGCCTCCTACCCGGTCCTTTAGGGCTCCCTCTCACAAATGATGCACAAACAACCCAATCTCCCAAAATGGACTGCCATTCATTTGGCAAGGACTCAAGGATTTTCTAGGTTTTAGGCCTCCAAGTGTCCGTACACTGTCCTAGGTGGATTTTAAGGTTTTCAAGGGTTTTTGTGAGGGTTTTTAGGGTCTGCTTGGGTCACAGTGAGTGTTTTGAGTTTTAGCCACCTTGTTTGGATTGGTGGAGGCTCCTCCTTCACACCATTGATGCTTCACTCACTCCTCTGCACCTCCTCCAAAGGATGCACTCTCCTCTGACCAACCTTGCTCTTCAAGACCTTTGCAACTTGACCTCTCCTAGTCGGGCACTGTCCAGTCTCGCCTAGGAGTGGGTCTTTGTTTGGCCTCCCTGCATTTTCAAGGGCCCTGCTTGCATGGGACTATAGTACAGGGTCTTCACTTCCATTCCCCATGGTTTCATGGTGGTTCCACAATGGGGAATGGAATTAAGACTTCATTTGCACAAACCAGTCCAAAATTGGACAGTGAGACTGCAACTTACAAACTATTTACAAACACACTCAACCAGTAAATAAAACGCTAATCTAATCACTCACAATGGAAGTATTTACACCATAGAAGACATTTCACACAGTTTGGCACGCAAATCAATCCATTAACTTGCTCGGTAGCTTCATTCAAACTGACTGGTAACCAACAAAACAGTCACAGTCAATTCAGTTTGCTTGAGCCGTACAATCTCTGACATTCAACCCATCCAATTAGGGTTTGCAAATACTTATACCACCTTTGCCTCGATCTGTGTGCCCATATTAGGGTTGTCCACGCCAAACTAAGGATTTAGACCTCCTGGTGGAAAAGTTGCTTGACAACTTTTAAAAGTTGTCAAGCAACTTTTGCAACTTTTGAGCAACTTTCTCAATGTTGCTTTTCATGACTCCTAAACCCACATTGGGCCAACCTACACCACCATGATATGAAGGACCCCTAAACACCACAAGGACACACATACCCTCCATTTTCAAGAAAATCACAATCTTGACTAATGACCCTTAGGATCTCCTCTAGGACCTTAACTAGGACCTATGAGCACATGGCTCATTATTTTATGTACAATGGCTTCATAAGAAGCATAACATCAACAAAACAAAGGAGGGAGAGCTTGTAAGGGTGCTCCTGCACCAACTACCCCCTCTTCAGGCAACTGGTCGCCTCTTCTCCCTGTCAGTCGAAAGCTTCGTCCGCTTACCTGGGAGATGTCTGCGGATTCCTCCCTGCCACTTTCTGCATCCTCAGCCTCAGACTCTTCTGTGTCGGACTCCGTATCGAACATGGCGGCCTTCTTTCTTTTTGTGCCTAAACATGCCTTCGTGCCATGTGCCAAGACGTCCAAGTGTGACCAATAGAATATGGGCGGCTGGTCTGGTGCAACATGCCCTTGCGGCTCCAATGGCTGTGAGCCCGGGGTGATCTGCGTGCGGACTGCGTCGAGGAATAATCCGATGGCGTGATGCGGCATGTAGAACTTTTTGTATTGCAGCGTCATGAACTCATCCATCCTATCCGCCAATAGTGACGCCCAATCGTATACCACTCCATTGTGCAGCCCGTTCATCAACACTATCTGTGCAATGGCTATGTCCGACGCGCGGGTGGCACTTGTGAGGCGACTCTTCGCCACCGACAATAGGCATCGCCATACTCCCTTGGCAAAAAATTGTTTCTTTACCCCCCGACTCTTGCCTGCACTCTTGAGGCTATCTTTTTCTCCCTGGGTAAGGTTATCGCGCAACATCAACTGCAGCAGTGTGGCACGATTTTCTGGGGATATTTTTTGTGAAGTGTCTATTTTTTTTCCTTTTACACCCGGTATGCCAAATACCCTAGTGAACTCGCCTGCCGTGAATGACACTGTTATCCTTTGATGTTGATAATCAAATACCGACTGGTGGCGATGTCTGTCATAGCTGCCAATCATGGCACGCAAAACCACCTCAAAGTCCTTTATCGAAAAAACTGGCATCTAGACGATCTAGTGTACCTGTGCCTGGCGAAGGCTTTTCTTTATCAGATCATCCTGAGATGTCTTTGCCCACCAATTCTGACAGTCGATTCCATTCAAACCCTCAAACATAATATTATCTGCTGTTATTTCATCTTTGTCCTTCGTCGCCAAGGGTCTGGGATGATGCTTCTTTCTTTTTTGACTGGTACTCATACCGAGGCTACCTACAATACGCACCCCAGATGGCAAAATCCGTTTGCCTGTGTCTGCACTGGTTTCTTTTTGCCCTCCCTGCAAATTGTCTTCTAACGGCTGCAACCGTTTCCGCCAATCTGCCTTGTTCTTGTTTATGACCATTAGTCCCAGATTACTTCTTCAATTCTGCTTTTATAACCTTTTTAAAAACAAAAAGCCGTTTGCCACTTTTCAAATAACCTACGGTGCTCCCTTGTGCGGCTGCTGCGGACTTATGTGGCTTTGTGTGGCTGGTGCGGGCTGTGCATCGTGTGCGGGCTGTGCGGCGTTCTGCGGTGTGTGCGGGCTTGTGCGGGCTTTGGGTGTGTGCGGGCTGCGTTTTTGTTTTATGTTGCGCGGCGGGGGTTTTATTTGTGCGGTGTGTGGTGTGCGGTGACCATCGCACAGTGGCATCCACCACTGGTGGCCCCACCGCACGGTGGTCACACTATCGGTGGTTCCATCGTACGGTTTTTTTTTTTTTTTTAATAAATTTAGTCTATCAAGCATCTTGACTGGATGGTCCAGGCTCCCTCCGTTCATGGTAAACTTTTAACTTCGACCCGTTGACGACGTCTGGTATCTCTTCCCCGTCCAGCATCCACAACTTAATTGCCCTGTTGGTATTGACCTCGCGTACCTTGAAGGGCCCTAGCCATCGCACTTTGAATTTCCCAGGTTTGATTTCGTTCCTTCCATTGAACTGCAACACCAACTGCCCAGGAGTAAACTTCATTCGCCAAAGATGCTTGTCGTGCCAACCCTTCCGTCTTTGCTGGGCTGTTTCTGTCGCCCACTGAGCCATCATCCTTCGTTCATCCAATTTTTTCAAAGCAGACAGTTTCTCTCTCAGGCTTTCCATGTCGCCAAGTCGATTATCAATGGCGATCCGGAGACTCGGCACCATGAATTCAACTGGCACCACGACTTCTTGTCCATACATTAGCTGGAAGGGAGTCTGTCCAGTAGTTACCTTGTAAGTTGTTCGGTATGCCCAAAGTACTGACAGTAGGCGCTCCTCCCAGTCATCATTCTCCACTCTGCAAGACTTATAAATCACCGACATGATTATTTTATTGGTCACCTTGGCCTGCCCGTTCGCCCGTGGATAGTAGGGGCTTGATAAGGAGTGGAAAATTTTGAACTCCGTTGTTAGCAATCTGATTATGTGATTTACAAAATGTCCTCCTCTGTCATTCGTCAGTTGGATTGGAATCCCATATCGCGTAATGATGTGTTCATAGATGAATTTTGCTGTATTGACCGCCGAATTGTCCGGTAAGGCCCGTGCCTCCACCCACTTGGTCAAGTATTCTGTTGCCACTACAATGTATCTGCATCGTCGGGCTCTACTTGGTTTTAATGGTTCGATGAAATCCAATCCCCATCTCTCAAACAGTTCCTGCACATTCGATGGGTTGAGGGGCATAAAATCCCTCTTTAATGGCCGTCCGACTCGTTGGCATGTATCACAGCTCGTCACCCACTCTCTGGCGTCATTATGTAGTGTCGGCCACCACAGTCCTGCCAACAGAACTTTCCTCGCCGTGGTGTCGGGCCCCATGTGTCCACCTGCGGGCCCTTCATGTGCTTCCCTTAGGACGCCCTGAATTTCTTCTTCTAGGACGCATCGCCGTACGATCTGGTCGGGTCCCTTTTTATACAAGAGGCCATTAATGAGTTGGAATGTCTTGCTCCTCAGTACCAGTTTCCTTCTTTCTCCTGGTGGCATCTCCCTGGGAAACCGTGATGTCGACAAGTATTCCCCCACGCCTGTGTACCAGGTGGGGAGAACTGCGATGCGAAATAAATGAGCGTTTGGAAAATCTTCATTCACTCCTTTGGCTGGTTCTCCTGACTGGATTCTCGACAGTTTGTCAGCTATCACATGGCTTTTCCCAGGTCTTACGATAATGTTAAATGTAAATTCTTATAGCAATAGCAGCCATCGGCTGATTCGTCCTTGGATAATTGGCTTGTTTACCAGGTACATTAACGCTTGGTGGTCCACATAAAATGTGAACGGGGTGGCCAGCAAGTAATGTCGAAATGTCTAGACGGAGGACACCATCCCGAGGGCTTCCCTTTCTGTGGTGCTATAATTTTTCTTTGCCTTCGACAAGAATCTGCTTGCAAAGTAGACCGGGTGATCTAGCCCGTGGTCGCCAACCTGCGCCAGTGTGGCCCCTATGGCAAAATTGGATGCGTCAACGTGTACGTGGAACTCTTTGTCCCAGTCAGGATATGTTAAGATTGGCGCACCCACCAACCGTGACTTCAGTTCTTGGAAGGCCTCTTCTTGAGCCGTCCCCCATGTATATCGTTCACCTTTCCTTGTCAGCTTGTCCAGAGGGCAGGATACTCGAGCAAAATTTTTGATAAATCGCCTGTAATACTCTATGTGTCCTAGGAAGGATTTGACTCCCGTGACATGTGTCGGTGCCTCCATTTCCACTATCACCCGAATCTTGTCTAGGTCAGTCTTGAGTCTAGCCTTACACACTATGTGTCCTAATAGCTTCCCTTGAGGCACCATGAATTTGCATTTTTTGGGGTTGAGTGCTAGGCGAGCTCGCCTGCATCTCTCCATGCATTCGCCAAGTGTGGCCAGATGTGTATCTTGGTTACTGTAGATGGACCAGTCGTCAAGGAACGCCCTGAAGTTCCCTACTGACATCTTTTCAAAAATGTGAAGGATTATCCGTTGAAATGAAGCTGGTGCGTTGCATAATCCGAACGGCATTCGATTACATGTGTACATGCCATCCTCCACTATGAAGGTGGTTTTTAATTTGTCTTCTTCGGCGATGGATATCTGGTTATACCCAGAAAATCCATCCATGAATGAATAAATTTCAGGACTGGCCACTTCTTCCAAGATGCTATCCGTAAATGGTATTGGAAATGGGTCTTTTATGGTGACTGCGTTAAGGCATTTGAAATCCACGCAGATTCGGATCTGGTTTGCCTCCTTTTTAAGGGATATCACTATGGGCGACACCCACTCATTGGTCTGCACTTTAAAAATAATCCCGGCTTCGAGCATACGTTCAATTTCATCATTCACTCTCGCCGAATAGTTTTTATTCATTCTGTACGGCCTCTTTCGTACAGGTACGACCCCAGGTACGAGTGAAATTTGGTGTACGCACAGTTCTGGCGGCACCCCTTTTAGGTCCTTATATGTCCAAGCGAATACATCCTTGTATTCCATGAATATTTTAAACGCGGTAGCTTTCAGCACTGGATTCTAGTCGTCGCCAACCAGGATGTTCCTTGGCTCTGCTTTCGTGCCGAGGTTTGTAGGTTTTACGGACTCTTCGTACCGGATTGGTTTCGTCATGTCAAACCTGTGCGCTGGTACTTCGTTGACCGGGGCATCCCCTTCGGTGTATTCCCCGTATGCTGGCGGAAATTCGTTCTCGTCCGGTTCCTCGTCAACCTGCAACATGTTGCACCCATACAGCAGCTCGTAGTCCTCCATTTGCCAGTGGAAGAGCCCATTAAGGGAATCGGTCTCGTGCTCGGAACATCCTTGGATTCCCAGGACGCCTTCCTCATTCGGTTCCCTTTCGTACTTTCCTCCGTCAACTCCGCCCTCGCCGTCTGATTCCGACTTTGACGCGAGTTCTTCACTCACAAGTTGTGTTTTCAGGTCGATAATAAATTTTCTCTCGGCTTTCTCTATTGACAACGTGTTACGCTTTCAGTTGTGATTCACTCTGGCTGCCACCAACCACCCTCTGCCTAGAATGGCATCGTATCCTTTCTTGGTGAGTGGAATCACCACGAAGTCAAGGACAAATGGTTGTGTCTCGATGGTCACTTGTTGCGCCATGAGCGTTCCAAGGGGTTTGATACCATGGTGATCCGCTCCCAGTAAGTTGAAGGTTGACGGCCATAGTGTCGGCTTGCCAAGCTGCTTCCAGGTTTCTTCCGGAAGCACATTCACTCCCGACCCGCCGTCGACAATAGTGTCAGTCAAAATGGTGCCAAGTATTCCCATTTCTACCACCGCCGGGTGTCGGCCACTATATAGTGTCAGAACCAATGGGTCTGTAGGTGTTCTGCCGGAAACATCCGTATGTCGGGTTGCCTGACTGTGTGGAGTTACTTGGACCGTACGTAGGAGTGTCGTACGTAATTGCGGCATCGTTTCCAGGAGGTCCTTCATCTTCACAGGTACTTCAATCTGCAACATTTGCTTCAGGATATTTTCCTCCGCCTTAGAGCGAGAAGTACTTACCACTTCCTGGGTGCTCCCTTGTGCCAACATTTCCTTCGCCACTTCAGCCTTGGCCTCCAACGTCCGCTGCTTCTCCGTGTGAGGGTTCGAGTATGTGGCCTTCTTTGCCTGTGACCGTGTGATTGCCAATACCCATTCCTCCGTCCTGTCAATGTTGAGTAGGTTCACTCTTGACTTTGGGCAAGTTCCATCATCGTGGTCTCCAGGCCCACACCATTTGCATAGTTTTTGTGGAGTTTCTTCTGAGGTGCATTCCCTGGCAAAGTGGCCCCATTGATTGCAGGCTCGGCATTGGATCATTGGCCGTCCCTTTGCATCATATTTGATCCGGCTCCTATTATTATTATTGGTTTTCCCCCCTCGCCGGTTGTTCCGGTATTCGCCAGATGATGCACTATTGTTGGCGGTTTGCAAAGTTTTGACGACCGGCTGTCCTTGCGTGAAGAGAACTTGTTGGCTCCTGGTTTTCATATTGTAGGGGCATTCCTTTGTCAAATGTCCCGCAATCTGACAAATGTCATAGAAAGCCTTCTTGGGGCAGAACCCCTTGGTGTGTCCGTCACTCCTACAGTCGATACACCACACGTCATTTTCTTCAGTCTTACTCGTACTCCCCTTCATGGCTTTGAATTCTTTCAGCATTCGTTCCATGTCCTTTTGGAGAGCGTGCACCTTTTTACTCGATTCGCTACTGCTGCTGCTTTCCCCGTCAGAATCTTCATCATCGTCAGATGAATATTTATTACTTTTCTTCTTCTTTGATGTTTTGTATTCGCTCTCTAGGTCCATCGCCCTATTATAGGCGTCGTCATATGATGTCGGGGGTACAATTTTCATCTTTTTTCGTAGGGAGAATTTCAATCCTTCAACGAACCATCGTTTCTTCAATCCCTCTGCTGGTTGGCTTTCCATTTTACCCAGCAATTCCTTCAGCCTCCTGCTGTATGCCCGTACTGTCTCCTTGGTACCTTGTTTGGTACTGTATATCTCCGTTACAATTTCATTATCATCACGGAGCAACCGAAACTCCTCTGTGAATTCCTTCTGTAGATTGGCCCACGTGGCCACTTTTTGCTTGTCCACATCGAAGTACCAATCTATGGCAACTCCACGTAACGTGGCTGGGAACTGCTGTACCCAGTCATCCTGGTTTGTCACTCCATTGGTGGACCAAATGGTTTCACATGTACGGCAGTGCTGTAAGGGGTCTTCCTTGCTGTCCCCTGTGAACTTTGGCAATTTTTGTTTACTCGCCATCCCGGGTCGTCTTCTTGGGGGCGGTTGTGTCTGTGTTTGTGACCCTACGCTGCTTCCTACGGTGGCGCCGGTGGTGTCCTGCGTGGGCGACTGGAGGTACGGTGTTTTGCCTGTCGTGTGTGGCACCTACACCCGTACGGTTGCCCTCCCCTTCGCTCTCACCCGCGCCCACTCCTGGTTCCCGTTGGTGATCTTCACTCCGTGGTGTAAGGGATAAGTTTCTAAATTGATCCCGAGTCTCCTCGACTAGATTTCGCCGTAACCTTGTTTCTTTCAGAAACTCTTCGTGGCTCCGCGTCCTACGATGATCTGGCGACGCATAGAAATTTCCGTCGGCTTCTGCACCCTCCGTGACACCTCCTTGGTTCCCCTCGGGCCCCCCTTCAGCAGGTCGTCCTTCGGCAAGTTGCCTTAGCCTCCGTCTATGTTCTACACATTGCTCCAGAATCAAGGCCCTCTGCATGGCCTCCCACTCGTTTGTTTCTACTTTCTTATTTCTATCTTTATTCAAAAGGTTGGGCATTAATTGCCATACATTTCCATCCTTCGCAATACATAACCAAAATTACGTCTTTATTAATTCATTTGTCGGATACAATCTTGTGTTGATGACACTTTTATTTAAATATATAAAGTTCAAGTTTCAATTCCCTCCTGGCCTGGCGCCATCCCATTTCGCTTCTCGTTGGTTGCTGTCTTCATACTATTGCAGGATTTGTTGGCGTCGCTCTTCTTGGGCAGTCTCCTCCAGGCGAGCTTGTTGTGCCAGCGATGCTTGTGCAAGTAACCGGGGAAGATGGTTCATCAACCGATTTACTGTCGGGCTCACCTCCAACGTTGTCCACATGGCACTGGGTGGGATTTCCGCCTCTGCCGCCTCTCGTCGGACGTAGGTCTGGATGGCTACCTGGAGCAAAATTGAAAATTCTCTTGTTGCCGTATCTTCTCTTGTGTAAAGTTCTGTTCGCACATCGTCGGCCTCTGGGTTTATTTCA
Organism: Cryptomeria japonica; assembly: GCF_030272615.1. Lineage (NCBI taxonomy): Eukaryota > Viridiplantae > Streptophyta > Pinopsida > Cupressales > Cupressaceae > Cryptomeria > Cryptomeria japonica. The sequence goes on from NC_081406.1 coordinate 584,089,846, forward strand.
CCAACGGGTAGGCCCATCGTGTCCGTGCGCCATCCGCGTCTTCCATTCTCGAGTACGTCTAGGCAACGACACCAAATGTTTGCCCTCTCGGGTGAATACTTAAAGCATAAAGTACGTAATGCAGAATAATGCCATAGATATCAGACAAGTATCAGATATGTTATTCCATTCATAATTCGTGTGTTGCAAGTTACATTCTGAAGTATATAAAGATACCGAGGGGGTGCGAGTGCCAACCGTCGCACCGCAACTACCACCCCTTGGCTGCCAACTAACAAACCCAATTACGACTTAATTAACTAGTCTTATTCCCATATACAATAATGCGGCTAACAACAACGATATCTCCTGTAGCTATAATAACATCAACAAGATTGACTCTCTACTAGCGAAGAATAGAAATTTGACACAACAAAAAGTAAATGAGATATTCACTAATGTAGGACACCGCTGGAAGGTCCACTTGATGTGAGTGGGGTGACAATAGCGAAGGCTGTAACCTGACAAATAGGCCTTACCCAGGCTATATAGAGGGATCCACCAACCTCTGTGAATTGGGAGGTTGTGGTACCTAAGGTAAGCCTGTATGAGGGGTGTGTGTGTCCAAGCAAATATAAGCAAAGAGAAATAGTAAATTAGATTGCTATTTTTTTGTGTGTGATTGTGAGCAATACAATTTAAGAGAATGTGTACATGATCATATTATAGAGTCCTTTTCGTTTTGTAAGGGCTATGCAAATAAGATGTGACTTGAAAGAAGAATCAAAGTACCAGAGCAAAAATAAAATATCTGTAATTAATTTTAGAGGATCAACAAATTTGCTTCCTTGGACTTTTGTAATAATTAGAGACACAAATTAGAGACGTAAGTTCTTGGATCTTTAAAGCTAGCTTTATTATTCAAGACAAATTCAGAATAAATTGGTTGACTTCTTATGCCTTTTTCATGTGTTTTTGCATTATGATTGAAGAAACAAATCTTAACAAAACTGGAATGTTGTTCAAATAGCATATAAATTGATGCTTAACTATAAACTAGAACAATGGAATATCAAAATCTGATTCTAACGAAGAATTCTGAAACATTTTTCAGATTAAAACAATAATCAAATGTTCAAGGACCTCTGCATCAGATTACACTTAAGAAAGCTATTATAGAACTACCAATGATAAAATGCAATCGAAAGAAACTGAAAACCATAAAGATTGTGATCTATCACTCATAATCAACTGTCACATATGATAGATGACAGAGATGAAGCTATTACAATCATTAAACTTGTTTTGCAATCGTGAATGGAGCTCAAGCTAGCCAGATTTTAATCTTTTTGTGTTTTTAATATTTATGCTAAAACAGAGTATGAAATGTCCAAAGCTGTGAATTAGAGATGCAAATATGGTCTGATGACTGATCTATGACATTTGCTTGGATCAGATTTTCTTGCAAACATGGACAAATCTTCTTCAAATCCACATGCATGGTGTAGAGACCTAATTCCTTTGATTTCTAATGCAATATTAATGGCTGGAAGCTAGTCCATACTCTTAAGGGATTAGGTTCCTTCTTGATTTCCACAAACAGTATGGGCATGACTGGTTTCCTATTGATGCTCTCAGTTACCATCTCTTCGAGTACCAAAATCACATCTACATCTGCAATTTGCTATCATGTCACCTCAACATCTTCAAACGTCCTTGCACAATTCTTTATCAACTGACATGTGATTCCTTGACCTTCTTAATTCAATTTGCAGTTGAATTGTTCCTTTGATAGTTTATATATATCACTGCATTTTATTTTATAACAGGAGGCAATTCTGTTGGCTGAGGTTTTGCTTTCCAATCTTGACTGATGACCCAATTCAATCTCCCTTTTAGATTGATGGTTGTGGACGATCAGCAGGTCCTAAAAAATGCTTACTCTTTGATCAACCAATCCACCAAAATCAACTAGAATAGATTGCATGTATGCTTGCCATTCCCTGGAGCTTTTACTTTAGTCACTAAACACCCATAGGAATCAATGGCTGAAATCTGGCATCCTCAAAAGCAATGGCTTTGGTAGATTAAGGTTTTCCCAAAATGTATGGCTTCTTAGCCTTTTGATCTACCATAATCAACTAGATTGAATCACTCAATGTTAAATTATAGTCTCAGTCGTAACACTCAGAAAACTAAATCTGTTTCTCTAATTGTATCAGCGCACAGAATACTAATTCTGTTATTTACGATTTAATTAAGATTGGAATTTAGTTAGTGTTAACTAACAAATTAGTTTTGCAAACATTTAGTTTGGTTAAAGTAATGAACGCCGGTGTAGAGGATCGTGGCTCCACACAGGGGTCACGACCCTATGTGGAACCACGTAGGATCGCGACCCCCTGTGGGGGCACGATTCCATGAAGACAATTGCATATATACGCCATCCTCCCTATTGAACTTGGTGTTCGATTTGAATAACAAACAGACAGAGATTGGTGACATATATATACATTTGCCTTCGTACCTACAAAGGCAAATCGATAAGAGACATAATCGATTTTCATTTCTTCGATCTGACCCTAACATACCAGATTTTGAAGCTACAACAAATCTGATTTCACAGAAACAATAACAGTCTATTTTACATTTACATGGTATCAGAGCCTAACTATTTAAAGATCCGAATAGACTAAAAGCGAAGTTACAAATTAAAATCGAAGATTTCTAAAATGGCGAACACAATCAGATTCGAGGACAGACTCGAAGGAGCAGCAAATTTTGTGGCTTGGAAAGTCAGAATTATGATAGTATTAAAAGAGAACAAAGTAATCAAATTCATAAAAGAAGACAAGCCCGAACTTGAAGACGAACTTGAGAAAACTGTATGGAATGAAGGAAATGATAAAGCTGTAAAAATCATGATAGATGCAGTAAGGGATCACATAATACCACTTATATTAAAATATGACAACGCATATGAAATGTACAAAACCCTTGAAAGGACGTATGAGATAAACAATCCGAGCAAAACCCTCGCTCTAAAACGACAGTTGAACCACATGAGTATAAATAAAGGTGAATCAATAAACTCATACTTCATGAGGATAGGTTCACTCAGAGATCAACTGCAAAAAACTTGATTATCATGTCGAGAAGCAAGAACTATCAATGATTACCCTAGACGGATTACCTGAATCCTGGGAATCATTCAAACAAGGCATAAATGCAAGGGATAAATTCACAGAATTTGATCGACTAAGGGATGATTGTCTCCTTGAAGAATCAAGGCAAATGAAAGGGGGAAATCACAAAACCAAAGATGAGGACCTCCACATTCTGAATACCGACTCCCGTAAGAAAGGCAAGAAGAGAAACTTCAAGAAAAGAAAATCCCACCATGGGAAAAGCTTTCATAAGAAAGACATGTCAAAAATCCAATTTCACAAATGTGATCAGTACGGACATATTTCATTTAATTGTCTTGACAAATTAAAACAGCAGGCATCATTCGCCAAAGTAGAGAGGAACACAGAACTTGAATCTGAGAAGTTTGTATTATATTCAGCACTATCAAGTCAAGCTTCAAACAAGTCTAACACTTGGGTGATAGACAGTGGATTGTCAAGACATGTCATCGGATTCAGAGAATTATTAGACTCAATGGAAGAAGGATCAAATGAAGAGGTAACAATAGGGGATGACTCTGCACATCCAGTAAAAGGTGTTGGGACATGTACAATCAGACTAAAGCCTGGAATCTCAATTCAACTCACCGGAGTACTATTTGTACTAGGTATCAAAAGGAACCTAGTCTCTATCTCTGCACTTGAGGATGATGGATATAGAGTCTCATTCATAGAAGGAAAAGTAATGGCATGGCCAAAAACATCCACCTTCAAAAGAGCACAAGTGATTGGTTACAAACAAGGACACCTATATGAATTGTGTAATGAGCCAAATCAAACCTTACTTCATGAAGTCATAGATCAAATAGAAATTTGGCATAGAAGACTAGGGCACTTACACTTTTGTGCTCTACCCTCTATGGAGAAATTAGTCACAGGACTACCTAAACTAAAGCCAATTCATTCAGATGTTTGTAAAGGATGTGCACTAGGGAAAAACACTAAAAGCTCTTTTTCGTGCAGCTCTAGAAAAACTAAAAGAGTACTAGAACTAGTTCACTTTGACTTATGTGGTGGGCCTATGTCTGAACCATCACTAGGAAACACTTTATACTAGGTAATCTTTGTAGACGATTTCTCTAGGAAAACTTGGATTTATTTTCTTAAAAGTAAGGAATCTGAAGATATTCTTAGGAAATTTAAAGAGTTCAAATCTATTACAGAAAATCACTCTGGTAGGAAAATCAAAACTCTAAGGACTGACAATGGTAGGGAATACACATCAGATGTATTTAAAGAGTTTTGTAAAGATGCTGGGATTAAGAGGGAGTTCACTGTACCCTACAATCCTCAACAAAACGGGGTGGCTAAAAGAAAGAATAGAACAATAGTAGAAGCGACAAGGGCTATGTTGTTGGATCAAAACCTAGAAATTGCACTTTGGGGAGAAGCCACTAATACCGCTGTATACATTCAAAACAGATGTCCCCACTCTCATATTGGTGACAAAACTCCTGAAGAAGTCTTTATTGGAATTAAACTTGATATTAGCCATCTCAAAATATTTGGATGTCCTGTTTATATTCATGTACCTAAGGAGAAAAGAACTAAACTAGAACCTACTAGGCAGAAAGGGATTTTTGTAGGATATAGTGAAACATCTAAAGCCTACCGAATATTCATACCTAGACAAAAACAAATAGAATTAAGCAGAGATGTCATATTTGAAGAAGATGTAGCCATTAACAAAACAAGGAGTTCCATCACACCTGAGATCCCAACTAATTCCATGAATTTGTAAGAAAATTCTCTTTCTGAAACTCAGAGGGAGCATCCTGAGGAAAACACCTTGGAACATGAGAATACTACAACAAAGAATCCCAGGAAAAGACCACTATGGGCCACCAAAACAGTACAGGAAGCAAAATCCTATGGAGCACCTAGAGGAACATTTAGAGAAAGCAAAAGATCTTCAAAATTTTCTAGCTATGTTACTCTAATGACAGAACTCATAAATGCTGAACCCTCAAGTGTCGGAGAGGCTCTTAAACAACAAGTATGGAAGGATGCCATGATAGAGGAATATCAATCTATCTTAAAGAATGATGTATGGAAAATTGTGCCTAGACCTAAAGGAAAATCAGTTGTATCTTCTAAATGGCTCTTTAAAATCAAGCATGCTGCTGATGGCAATATAGAAAAACATAAGGCAAGATCTGTTGCTCGAGGCTTCTCACAGAAGGAAGGCATTGACTATGAAGAAACATTTGCACCTGTTGCACGATACACTTCTGTCAGAACAATCTGGGCTATAGCAGCATCTAAAGGATGGAAAGTTCATCAAATGGACGTAAAAACTGCATTTTTGAATGGAACAATTGAAGAAGTATATCTAGAGCAACTTGAGGGATTTGAGGTAAATAATGCAAAAACATATGTATGCAAGTTAGAGAAAGCACTGTATGGGTTAAAACAGGCTCCCAGAGCATGGTATGAAAGAATTGACAGTTACTTATTAGGGATAGGTTTCTCTAAGATCATTGCTGATCCAAATCTGTATTTCAAAACAATCAAAGGTGAAATGTTGATACTGATATTATATGTAGATGACTTATTAATTACAGGCGAAGATCATCTCATTGCAAAATGCAAACAGGAACTAGCTTCAGAGTTTGAGATGAAGGATTTAGGTCTACTCCATTATTTCCTTGGATTAGAAGTATGGCAACGATCAGATGGTATTTATCTAAATCAAGGTAAATACACCATTGACATTCTGAAGAGATTTGGAATGATGAATTGCAAGTCAATGTTATCTCCTATGGAAACTAACCTTCATAAACTAAAAGAAGCTATAGCAGATTCCAAATTTGCAGATCCAACATTATACAGACAGATTATTGGATCACTAATGTACCTAGTCAATACCAGACCTGATATATGTTATGCAGTTAATGCACTCAGTCAACACATGGTTGAACCCAAAGAAATACATTTGGTTGCAGTAAAGCATATATTGAGATATCTACAAGGTACCTTGGACTATGGACTTCATTATGAACACACTGCATTGAACTTACATGAATACTCTGATTCAGATTGGGCTGGAAGCGTGATAGATAGGAAGAGCACTTCAGGGTGCTGTTTCAGCTTAGGATCAGCTATGGTATCTTGGATCAGCAGAAAACAATCATCCGTAGCTCAGAGCTCCGTAGAAGCTGAATATATAGCTGCATCCATGGTAGTTAAGGAAGCCATATGGTTGAGGAAACTGATAGTAGGACTGTTTGGTGAGAGTCTGAAGCCTACAATCATTCATTGTGACAATCAGAGCTGCATTAAACTTTCAGTGAATCCTGTTTTCCATGATAGATCCAAGCACATTGAGATCCCATATCACTATGTGAGAGATATGACAGAGAGAAAGGTAATAAGATTGGAATATGTCAATACAGGAGATCAGACAGCTGACATTCTCACCAAACCCCTAGCAAGAGTGAAAATTGATCACTTCAGGAGGTATCTTGGTATGGTTAAAATGTAATTGATACATATAAAGATGTTTAAAATTATGTAAACTTCTTGGTCATATAATTAAGTATATGAAGTATGTAACCTTTCACTGTGTACATTTCTAAAGGATGACGATTCTTTAGTTAATGAACACTTGTATTTAAACATTGTAAGGTGACGATCTTATAAATGTTTGGAAGATCATATAAACTGAAAATCAAACAATTTGAATATTAGTAATATGATAAGTTATAGTAGACATTATGTAAGCGGATTAATGTCAGTGCACATACTATAACAGGGATATCAAAGTGAGTATATCCTTAGTATCACAGGCTGATACTTAAACTTGGATATCAAAGTGAGTATATCATTAGTATCACAGGCTGATACTTAAACTTGGATATCAAAGTGAGTAAGTGATGTGATTCTCATGAGATTAGTGATGAGCTCAATTAAAGTTTTAGGCCTATACTCCTAAGACTAAGAGGGAGTGTTAAATTATAGTCTCAGTCGTAACACTCAGAAAACTAAATCTGTTTCTCTAATTGTTTCAGTGCACACAATACTAATTCTGTTATTTACATTTTAATTAAGATTGGAATTTAGTTAGTGTTAACTAACAAATTAGTTTTGCAAACATTTAGTTTGGTTAAAGTAATGAACGCCGGTGTAGAGGATCGTGGCTCCACACAGGGGTCACGACCCTATGTGGAACGGGTTCCACATAGGATCGTGACCCCCTATGGGGGCACGATTCCATGAAGACAATCGCATATATACGCCATCCTCCTTATTGAACTTGGTGTTCGAATTGAATAACAAACAGACAGAGATCGGTGACCTATATATACATTTGCCTTTGTACCTACAGAGGCAAATCGATAAGAGACACAATCTAGTTTCATTTCTTTGATCTGACCCTAACATACCAGATCTTGAAGCGACAGCAAATCTGATTGCACAGAAACAATAACAGTCTATTTTACATTTACACACAACATCAAATCTACTTCCCAAAATAATGCTTAAAATCTTGCCAAGGAACTTTGCTGAGTAGATAGAATGGGCCCACCATCACTTGCCACTAGATTCCATGCAGAAGCACTTCAATTGTTTCGACAGAGATAAACCCTTGCAGAGATTTTGCAAATTGGTCCTTGACCAATAGGAATTGGACTTACTATGCCACATGTTCTTATGCCCCCTAGCTTCACTACTCTTAACTTGTTAAACTTTGGTCAAGATCAACGATCGATATGCATCTGCCCTAAAGATTGATGGCATCAATTGATTGCTAGATAGCCAAAGTGTCTAGTGGGACAATCTGTGGAAGATCATACTTTAATTGGAGTTTACTAGATCACACTGCATGGTCTAGCTGGAGCCACCCAATTCATTTACCCAATAAGTAAAACTTTGCTCCTATTCGATCAACCAATGGAATCAATCTCCTCTGACACCTTCGCTACCAAGCCTTGAGAATATCGTGAACCTTTGGATCGAGATTAAATCAATAGTGCAGAAGCTTTGGTGACATGCCCTTCGTTAATCAATTCCTATTTTGCTTTGACCAATGGCATGGCTCCTCGGTGCTTCCTTCCTAAAAGCTATTTGAAGCTCACGTGTAGGTTCTGAACTGTCTTGATCATGTGGCTGAAAGTCATGCTGATGCATCTCGAAGGGAAGAAATACTTTCAACCTTACCTTTTTATGGATACTTGCTTAATGATTAAATCTTGAGAAACAGCCATTGCTGCTCAGAAATTTTGTGTGAAACTGTCAGCAAATGGAACAGTGCGTAACCTTAGATTCACAGTTGATTGATTCCCTGTATGCTGATGATAGGCACTTCTCGATATGCCAAGAGATGATCATTGCACCAGCCAAGCTGGTCCACCGATTCACAAATAGCCAGTACATGTTTACTGAACAAGTAGGATCAAATCACTTAAGTGAGATGTGACTACTGATAACTAGTCAAAATATAATATAAGGGTGTAGACTAAGGAAAATTTATTTGGCCATATTACACAGACATTAGAACCAGTCCACCATGAATGCAAACCATAAACTCGAACAATCCAACAATGGACAAAATTTTACTTAGGCAAGATGGTTTTGTTGCTAGATTGTCCTCTTATGAGCACACTATAGGTTACTGAATCATTATTTGCAAAACCATCTAGTAATGCAATAAGCATAGAGATTTATGTAATATGATAAGCATAGAGATTTACAGAATGCAGGGAACAAATTGCATGGACATATGACATGGAGGTCCATATAAGTACAACATGAAGCCATAATAAGAGGAGCTCAAATCAGGTGTCAACATTTGCTATGGAGATGGACAGAGAATCTAGACCTGAAAGAGTCAAACTTCTCTTATCTGGTAAGAACTTCTATCCTTGTGATTAGAGATGCTCTGTTAAACTAAATAGGTTATATGGGGCCCCTCCAACACCAAACATATTGATAGGGAGTGGTTGTTATTGGATATTCTGTTGAATGATAATGTAAGTCCTAACGGGGGTGAAATTATTGCTTTTAATTTGGAAAAGTAATTCAATGTGCATAAAGGGGTGGAAATTTTAATGTGTTCCTACTTCATCGATGCTCTTTGCAGTCCTCTGCTCTTTGAAACTAAATTTTAACGCACTGGAATGCTGCCATGAAGGCTGTGCCTGTAGTTTATAACTTTATAGCGCTTCCTTATATGGTCACAAGTATCATCCTTATTAAACTCTCACATGCAATTAGTTTTTGCCTTTGGCACACAGCCATCATTGATACTGAGATGCCTAGGATTCCTAAGACATTGAAGGAAGACATTGAAAGTATAGGAAGCTGGCTTCTGTGGGGAACTTTTACTTTAGTTTGAGTGGAAGGGACATTGACTATGCCTTGTCGCCTTTATCAGTCATGGAAATATTTTTTTAGTATGCTCATGGAATAAATGGAGTTTTATGGGCCAAGTCTCTAAGGGTGTATCCAATACTACCCATCATCTTAGGTGCACAACCGTAGAGGCCATGGCTCAGGAAATTTAGCTTTCCGATTCAGAGAGTCGGGCCATAGATCTGAGACCTGCACGACAATATTCAGAGAATCAGAAGTACCTGCAATTTCAAACTGCTTAAGATTAGTATGATCTAACTGCACATGCCTGCAGAGATGGATGCATGTTAATGTTAATGCTACCATCTGAAGAAAAGTTGTTTGGTAGTGATAAGTTTGGTGATTGTCCTAGGTGCACCTTTCTATGTGGGTTTATAATTCATTTATTCACATGTAGAACTGATTTAGGCATCAGAAGAGAGCAATTTCTGGAAGCTTAAAATGATTTAAATTATTAGCTGAGTTTTTCATTACGTTTTTTCATTTCTTGTCCTTTTTTTAACAATGAGTGACAAAATGTATGTCAGTTGTTAACTTGTTATAAGTCAATTTTTTTCAAAATTTGAACTTTTTTCTGTATTTGAGTTTCTTTGAGTATTACGTGATTAAACCCTAGGAGGGTGGCTGGGCAACTTGTGCGTTGAATTCATAGAGCCCTAAAAGAAAGAGGAGTTACCTGCCTTCCTGTGATGTGTGTAAAACATCCGTCTAACAATTCTTATATGGAAATTCATTACCTATGAATTTCTCTCACAAAAAGCTAGCTATCAGTCTTGCAAAGGGTCCTATATCTTCCATTAATTAGTACGCAAGCATTAAAAATGCCAAAGATATTGGAATCCACTTTCACATACTAATGCTGTGATGAAGTCTCAAACATCTGAATTTGTTTTGGCTTAACATTGTTGGTGTAGTAAAAATTGAGTTTCTTTGTATTTTTGTAGAGGTTATTAGTCTTGACAGCAATTTTTTTGTTTATCTTCAAGATTCGCAGAGGGAATGATATACTGTCTTGGTTGTAGTCCATTTGTAGGTTTATTGGAAATTGGGCTTTGCTTTGTATGTGTAAATATCACTAATCTTTTGACAATATTCAAGACTCGTGGATTGGAGTTGTATCGGCAACAGTACATTCCTGTGGACTATCTTTTAGGGAACCATGTAATAGAGTGACTCATGAGAGGTCTTGCATCTAGTATCATTGGCTTTAAAGACTATGATTTCTTGTTTATCTCTTTAGACTTAGCTATAGGTGCTTTTGATGATTCCAATCTCCCTTTTGCCTATCTTATTAGAATACTTTACCTTTCTTGTCTTGGATATGAATAATTCATGTCTGAATTTTGAATATAGAATTATTGAAGTAATCACAATTCTGTTTCAACATCAAGCAAAGACTATAAAGTACATCTTCACATGCAGGAATGGAATTCATTTATTCAAAGAGTTTGGTAAGGTTATGTGCTTTCAGCATATCTTTACATTTCATTGGGAAGAATCTCTCTCTCTCTCTCTCTCTCTCTCTCTCTCATATATATAGGTGTCACACTGAGGAAATGCATTTCAATCTTCAATAAGCAATGTTCCATTTGATAAATCATTTGCCCTTTCGTCAAGTTTGAGTTCTTTTGCATTACCATATTCTGGATAATGAACTCCTAATTTTTTGACACAAATTAGCCATCAAGGTTGAGTTCTTTTAGCACTATTTAAGATTTTAATTTGCAACCTCATCGTATAAACCTTGACAAAAGTTGGAAATTATAATTTGATCCCTTAAGTTATAAGCTGTTACCCATTCTTGCTTGAAAACCCTTGGACCTGGGTATGATCTGCTTCCAGTTTGAATCCTGGTGCTGTTTAACAGGGGAATGGCCAGGATGCTGTCTTTGCCCTGTGGTTTACTTGAACCCACTTCAAATCTAACAGAATTTCATGGATTTTGCAGTGAACCTGTGGTAGTTTGGTCATTCAATTTAAAATTTAATTTTTTTTATAAAATTTTAATTACACTTGAATTGATTCTGCACCTTTTACGTTTGGAAATTTGCTCTATTATATAATGGGAATTTGGAGCTTGAGCAGTTTCCATATAAAAGTATTATATATATTTAAAATTTTAAACCATTAAGGATATGTTTTTAATTTATTTATGAAGGAATGAAGTTTAGTTATAAAAACATTTATTATAGATATGCTATTTATTTATTTAGGAAAGATTTATGGTTAAAACTTTAAATATTGACATTTGGAGAAGATAATGAGAATTTGGATTGAGAGAAGGTGAAGTGAGTGTGTGTTTATGGACAAACCCAAATTTATTGAATCCACGAGCCAAATATGAATCAGAACCAGTATTAGTAACTTAGCTTATAAGCAATTAAATCAAGAATAGTGAAGTTATGACCTGGTGGACATATTCACTTATTAGGTTACCTACAGAATATATCCTGTTGTTTATAATTGCAGATATTTATGTTGCTTGAAGTTTTTTTATTTCAGAAATTCCTATTGTCAGCCAATTGACAGTTGTTCTGAACCTTAAGGAGTGTCATTGTCACTCCTTTGTAATAGGATTTCCACAAATTATGTGTTGTATCATCTTCTCGACATTTTTGCTTATGCGTGCCTAAGTCCTATTATCAGTGCCATTCTCTTATTTGGTCAAACTTCTAGATGCAGTTTCTGGACATGGTATTTGAAAGCGAGTTATTAGGATCTCAGTTCTGAAATTTTGTTGATTTAATGGCCAAACTGATCCATACATCCCATGATTGTCACAGAGGCTGGTGTTCGACTATTGTTTTTTTCTGTAATGGTTTTTAGATGTAGTTTTTGGATATGTTATTTGAAGTTGAGTTGTACGGATCTCAATTCTGAAACCTTGTTGATTCAATGTTTGGAATGATCCGTAGATCCCATGATAGTTACAGAGGCTTGTGTTCCACTATTAGTATTTTCCTTTTCTGTATTGTGAGGGAAGGTTTATGTTCAATATTATTACTAAAACATGCTGTTTTTGTTATTTATCAGATAGAGACAGATTCAGAAGAGATGCTTATAATTAAGACACGCCAGTCTCTTGTAGAATCGTTGACAGCACATGTTAAAGCTAACCACCCATATGAGTGAGTAATAGTACATTTTTATGATATTTTTCAGTATTGGCTAGAAAATTATGAAGGTTAAAAGTTAAAACTGCACATTGACATCATTTGTTTGATTTCTTTTTGACAAATTGAAAAAAAAAAAAAAGATACAATATCCAAAGTAAGTTTGTGGCCAAGGGTGGAAATGCATCTTTAAAATTACTTCAGAATGTACTAGTTGTATCCATGATAGTTTTGATGAAAAATAAAAAAAAATCTCTGCAGTACTCTGTGGTTGGATTTTAAGAAATTTGTCCTTATTTTCACAAGTGACAAGCATATCATTCATGGATAACTTACCTTTTCTTTTGATCCAAAAACTGTGTAAGCACTTTGAAAATCAAGAAACATCTAAAAGATTTCATGTCATAAAAATTGTCTGACTGGAAGCTTGGTTTATGATTGCCAGGGTATGCGAAGTCATTGCTTTACCTATTATGGGAGGGAACAATGACTATCTAAAGTGGCTGAAGGAAAGCACTAGAGAATGACGGATATATTTTGTGCATACAAACTATATGGTTTTTATGATCTGTCTTTGACAGCAATGTATAACTAATTTTATAGATAATGTTTCAGAAACAAGTATCACAAGTGATGATTAGTTTTTATCTTTCATTTTCAGATATGAATCTTTGTTAGTATACCTAGCTGATTAGTTCAAGATATGGCTGAGATTTTTAGGATAAATTTAATAAATCAAATGGTGACAAGGACATCAATGTAAATACAGAGGAAAACTTAGCCTGGTTCATTTTTTTATTTTGTTTAATGCTTTTCTCAGAAAACATTAGAAACAACTACTATATAATGAACAAGATAACTATCAAAAGAATTTTTTGAATCAGAATTGAATTTCCTAAAATACATCATGGTGCTGATGTGACCTTTCACATATGGTTTTCACATTTTTCTTTTGATATTTTCTTTTATTTCTTCCATAAGACATTTTTTTTTCTCCTTATCAGACATGTTACTGCCTTCCATTTTATCTCCTTTTTTCTCATATCTTTTGCACTTGTTTTTATGTTCAATGTTTTTTCCAGAAAATTTTAAAAACTAGTACAAAGGTCTCAAGTACACCTATCCAAAAGACACTAAGAGATATCAGCCTTGAGTTATTTTATTTATTGAAGAGCTGTTTTTTTTTCTTATAAGCACTATTCAAAATTTATTTTATCTTTTTTACATTGCTTAGTTTATTTGTATTTGAAGAGTTAATTTAATTTACTTTAGAGTTACTTTGTTTTACTTTGAAATTTAAGATTTATTTTATTTTATTTTATTTACTTGAAAGTCATTTTAGAATTTTAATTTTTTTTGTTGGCAGTGTTTTAGTTTTTATTTACGCAATGTGTACCTTGTTTGAACAACATTCTTATGAAACAAACTTTTTGAATCAGGCTAAAATTTCCCTAAAATACATCATTGTGTTGGTGTATCCTTCACATATGGTGACCATGTTACTATTATGGATGTGTTGCATTGGTTTTGTCATTGATGTCAACACTTGTCAACACTTGAGAACACTTATCCTTGTGGAAATCTTTGGTTATGTTTGTTGAGACATGGACTAGCTAGGACTCGAACCTAGGACCTTCCATACGTTGCTGGAGTGCTCTACCACTGAGCTACTGGCCCCTCTTGGACCAGTCCATCATTGGTCTGGGTGTGGCTTATTTCCAACACCAACACCCCCCTTTAAGCCACACCTCTCACGTGCTTGGGGCTCCTAGCTTGAACTTGGCTCTGATACCATGTTGAGACATGGACCAGCTAGGACTCGAACCTAGGACCTTCCATGTTGAGACATGGACTTGCTAGGACTTGAACCTAGGACCTTCCATCGTTGGTCCGGGTGTAGGTTATTTCCAACACCAACAATGTTCACTGGCATGTTCAGTGACTTATGCACAGTCACCGTTATATTGTTCACCGACATTGAGGATGATTTGTTATCATCTGGAGATTACTTGGTTATGTCGAAGACATTGATTGGACACTTGGTTTTGGTGATTTGATTATTGGTACAATCGAGTTTGCATATTTGTTGTTATTGACAAATAGGTCTAGGTTATAGACTGACAAGCATTATCTATTCTAGATCAGCACGACACGTTATGGAGATGATTTGTTATTGTTGTAAATGCATTGAGCCGACATCATGCATCGCATATTTTTTAATTTGTAATTGATTTAATTGTAATATTTTAGTGAGCTGACCTACACATTTGGTCTTAGGTTTTGGTATATATGTAAGATCTCATTTATGAGATTATGTAGTAGAGTGTGAAAAAGGATTGTAATAAGGTATATGCGAATATAAGAAGAGCTATACACGCAGACATCATTTGAAGATTCAAGGAAGGTTTGAAGAAGACAAATCAAAGCTTAACCGGTATTGAATCCAACATATGAAGATGATATTTGGAGCAGTACATTATTATTGGATTTAACCATCCAATTGTAGTCAGTGTGACTCCCACCTTGTGATTGAGTAGTGAGCTCTAGGCAGTTGACCTTTCTGCATGTGTAGACCCCATTTGTACACACATACTATCTGCAGTAGTATCATCTGATTGTGGGTAAGGTTTCCCACCATGGTTTTTCCCCTTTCAGGGTTTCCACGTACAAATAACTGTGTTATGTGTTGTGTATGTTATTTGTCTTTCTGTTTCATGCATTAAACTTTACCGGTATTGTTATTAACTACTAAACTGTCTATCGACATTAAAGTTTGGTTTACCGGTATTATGCACTAAGTTTGGTTAAGTCATAGTTTGTATCTTCCACACTTATGTTTTGTTTCTTTTACTAAACTACAACCTTCTTATTCACCTCCCTCTCAGGCCTTCAAAATAAAAATAAGATTGAATATGAATTTGACTTTGTAAATCTACGTAAGATACACTATTACTAGCATTGCACACAAGCTTAAAAATGTAAAATATATGAAACTTTGGGCATCAACATCATCTTTAAAGCTACTATTGCGAGGCCCTACCATAAAAAATAGATTAAGCCAAGGATAACAATAACCCATGGAACTTGTAAACACAAAACAAAGCTATACTACATGCTTGAAGTATAGTAACCCAAAATGGTGTCCATGGACCCAATTGTGTGAGCATGTTGGTGACATTCATTCAACAAAGTGTGGTACTTGCTAAAGCAAACAATCCTTAAATGGAGATTAGGAGGTTTGTCCTACAAAACTTTGTATGAAACCTCCATCATCTGCCTTTCTTGATACATTGTTACCTTTGATTGGGGCTCACAAACATGTTTTAAATTTACATTGTAAGGTATTCACACAAGGTGGTTTGAATTTCATTTTTGATTATGTCGCTTTCTATTTTCAAAGTTTGCGAGTCACTTATCTCGCGATTCATAACCACAAGGACACATGTTCTCATCTACCACTCATTTCTAATAGAGTTGGACTTATTGGTACAAAGATAGACTAAATGTGGATCGATTTATCTCTTAGTTTCCATTGCTAACTTAGTCTCCATTGAAATATGAACACAAAAAGGTCTACAAGCTAACATGCTCAATCTCCAATAATGAGTTTCCCTTCTCACTCTATCCTAGCCAAATATGTATGCTAGCTCCATCTCATCTAGTTTTCATC
The DNA here is from genome assembly GCF_030272615.1 of Cryptomeria japonica. Classification (NCBI taxonomy): domain Eukaryota; kingdom Viridiplantae; phylum Streptophyta; class Pinopsida; order Cupressales; family Cupressaceae; genus Cryptomeria; species Cryptomeria japonica. The sequence goes on from NC_081406.1 coordinate 584,106,150, forward strand.
CCAATGATGAACATGGCTATCCTTAATTCCTTCATCTCAAACTATGCTAAAAGTTGAGACTTAAATTCACATTCATACCCTTCTCATTACCAAAAATAAAATATCAACATATAATACAATGATAAGGAAGTAGTCATCAATGGGGTTGTGTTCTAATGGTAAAGGTCATAAGGTTCTCGAGATGGAGATCTATGTTCAAATCCCCAAAGTGACATCTAGTGTTGGAATTCCAAGTGGTAGCTCTTGGACTTCCGTCGTGGCTTCTAAGTGGATTCAAGTTGAATAAGTGGATTCTTAGTTGAATAAGTTGGTTGGGGAGGAGGCCCACCTTGTGACCTCGCTGGGCTTGGGCCAAGCTAGAAATCCCAAAGTTCATCGAAAAAAATAATAATTATAAGGAAGTAGTCACTATCCATGTTATAATATATGCAATGATATGTTTAGACCTCAAGAAACTAATCCCAACACAAACATATCAAAATTTTGGTACCACATCCTAGGATATTGTTTGACTACAAATATTTCAACTTGGAAAATTTTCTTTGGCTTTTTTAATTTAGTTGTTTGCTTGACATATAGATCTCTTCCTCCAAATCACAGTGAAGGAAGGTTTTCTTTGCATCCATCTTCTTAGCCTCAAAATCTAACTATTGTAGTAGATAATAGAAACCAAATGGTTGTTATCTTAGAAACTAGAGAGAAAATCTAACCATAAACAATTTCTTCAACTAAGAAATAAACCTTTACAACCAATATCATTATTACTTCCCAACACCACCATTTGATCCAACTTTCATTTTGAACACTTATTTACATCCAATAATTTTACCTCTATTGGGAAAAGGTACTAGGTCCCCTATGCCATCTCTTTAAGACAACCATCTCATCATTCATGGCCACTTTATAGAACTCTGCATCATTCATATCCATAGCCTTTTTTATAGTCCTAAGCTCACCAATGTTAGCAATCGAAGAAAATATATATCTACTTAGGATAATTATACCTATCTATTTCTTGTTTGTATGGATTGGACCTCCTTATCTTTTGAGGTGGAGGTTCTATCTCCTGTTTAAAAATCTCTCAACTATCTAGGCTCTCCTCTTTAGATCCTTCATGGGCTTCTCTAGTTCAAATTTTTCAATCTTTGGAGGTAGTAGAACCACATATCTCCTTTCATTCCCTTTTGGCTACAATATAGCAAAAGAAGGAATAACTTCCCTAAAGATAACACTCTTTCCATTTAAACTCTTTTAGCCACATGATCCCAAGGCTTATATCTTTTCACACCAATACCATGATTGATGAAGATAAGTTTTTTATCTTTTTTTTTTTCCAACTTTGACCTCTTCTCCCTTGTCTAATAAACATGTCTCATAACCAAAAACTCTAATATTTCACAATGAAGTATTTTTTCCCAACCACATCTCCACAAATGTCTTATCAACAAAAGTTGATATAGTAAAAGTTTGCTTACCAAGAAACAAGCTATGAAAATCACTTATGGCCAAACTTTTTGTTCCAAGTTGGCCTTACTAAGCATACTCTTAGCCCTCTCTATCGATGTCTTGTTAATTATTTTTACAATTCCATTTCACTAAGGGTGTATGGAGTTGTCCTATGTCATTCTATTCCATGATCCTTGTAGAACCTATGAAAATCCGTTGAATAAAACTCATCTCCATTATTAGTCAAAAAATATTTTTGTTTACTAGTTTGATTGTCTATAAGAGCCTTAAACTCTTTAAATTAACTAAAGACTTCATATTTACTACTAAGGAAATATATCCATGTCCTACTATAGTCATTAATGTTTGAAACATAATAAATAGATTTTAAAACCAAGGGAACTTTAACATGACCAAAACATCATAGTATATCAAGTCTAATACTCATAATATATATGGGAACTAGAATAAAGTTAAACATAGATTGATTTTCTATAAACACACTATTTGCAAACATTGAACTTAAGATTACAATCATTTATCGCCTTGGCAAGGATTTTGTTTTTTCAAATCTTTAGAACCTTCTCACTTATGTGAACCATCCTCTAGTGCCTTAATAGTTTTCTTTGCAAGAAGCTTAGTCTCCAACAGATGCATGACCACTCTTAGGCACCTAGAAATAATGAGCATCAAAAGTGGATACAACACTACTCTTTGTTGCTAGTTCCAATGACAAACATGAAGAATTTACAAATCTCTTCACTACAATAATAAAACAAATATTGCACTAAAGTGTACATGTATTTAATTGAAATAAAGTGTCTATTTAAACATCTTACCAAACACTATAACTCCTCTAATGATCTTGTACCCTCCACTCAAAAAATAACTTGCATGATTCAATCATTTAATTTACTTAAGAAAGTAGGTTTCATGTAAAATCAGGGATATAAAGTACACCATTTATCCCCTTCACCATTCATTGGGAAATCAAATCAAGACCCTAGAAAAGCCAACAATCTTCATTTAAGAATCACCTCCAAGGTACAACTTCCCACCATCATATTATCCATATTTTATAAACCAATCCCAATGTGAGATCATATGAAAAAGTGCAATAGAGTCAATCAACCATGCACCTTTTAATGAATGTGTGTCTACAACTTCCCACCATCATATTATCCATATTTTATAAACCAATCCCAATGTGAGATCATGTGAAAAGATGCACTAGAGTCAATCAACCATGCACCTTTTAATGCTTGTGTAGCTAAAGGTTACAACAAATAGATTACCACCATCCTAGGAGGAATTCTTAGACTCATCATTGGAAGCTCTCTCTCTTTTTTTCTCTTAATAGTCTCTTCTATAACGATTATTCTTTCTATGATTCCAACACTTTTCCTTAGACTTATTAGGATATTTAGATCTAATTTTTTCTCACTTCGTTTCCATCTTGTATTTTTTATTTCTTTCTACCATAACCAACTAGGGCCTTTTTAGAAAATTTGGAATTTTTCTTCGTATCTCTATGGAAACTAACTATGCCACTACCTCATCCAATTTCAACTTGGTGTTATTTCTCCTAACAATCATAACAAGACGGTCCCATGAATTTGGCAAAGAACACAAGAAATTCATGCAATGATCCTCCTATATTTTCACTCCAATAGAGTTTAACTAGGTAGAAACCATGTTAAATGTACTCTAGCATGTGATGTAGTGGAAATGGGGTTCACTGGCCCAATCATGAAAACTAGGAATCAAACCCATTCACATCAACATACATTGGAGAATAATCAATAAGCCCAACTACAAAACCTTGGGATAGCTAGGCATAATGATTAAGTTATTCTCTTTTGATTTGATTGATTGGATATGATCATAGATCAAAGAACTAGGAATAAAGATGCAAATTTAACAATAATTAGCATGAACAATATGCTACATAATAGATATGCAAATTATGAGGATGGATTTGGAAATATAATTCAAAGAGGAACCTGTGTTTGCAATTTGAACTTGAAAGTGTTGGACACTATAGCTTGGAGCCATTATCTTGAAGGCACTGATGCAAATTCCATGAGCAAATTTCAGATTAGGATGCACTACATATTTTCCCCCTAAAAATTCATTGAAAAAGTGTTGGACACTATAGCTAAGCTAGAACGTTCAGGGTTTTTTGCTTCTTCAAAGTTCAAATTTATGTCTTAGTCTGCACTTCGTAAACCTATAATCCAAATTCACTAGAGTTGAATCCTACACATAGAAGAGAGAGAAAATGGTGTTGGTTTCATAGGCGCTTGCCTAAGTTAAACCTCAAGCAGGTGTTAACCTCCACTAGAATAAAGACAATTAGGAACATACATTTAGAAATTTAATAAGATTGAAGGTTCAAAAGAACACCTACTTGGTGAATTATTGATTTTTTATTTTATTTTTGAGGAATCAACTAAGGAAATGGGAGAGGAAACACATAACCAAAGGAAGATTCAACATGGTGACCCTTTTGAACTATCTCATATTAGTTGTCAATGAAGGATCACACACCAAGACCCATATAAAGGAAATGGCTTAAGATAGGAAAGGTCATGATAGGATTGAGTCCCAACAATGGCTTTGGTTGGAGATGTGTCTCTCTTGTAGTCACGATGAGAATACAAAATCTTTGAGCAAGTCAAAATTGAGAATACTAAGAAATGGGATTGAATCACAATAGATTACAATATAAATACAAGATCATAACCAATCAACAAGAAAAAACATGAACAACAAAGGTGTGGTTGTGAAATAAAACTTAGCACTATGTACACTAGATCTATAAAAGAAGGAGATAATTACTTGCCTCTATTAAAGACAAGCATGCTGAATGAACTAATTTTCCTCAATCCGTATTTGTTTCCTTCAAATGATTGCAATAAGTGTAACCTATTAGAAACACAGTGTTGTTGCATCAAAAGATTAAACTATTAATGCTCGATACAATTGCAATACTTAATGAATCCACAAGAGGTGGTTAAGTCATGTCACAAACCCAAGCATTGCACTACACAACACAAGGAGACCAAGGGCACACACCTTGCAACAATTCCCCCCCAACACAAATGAGGGGTTTGAACATGTGACCTAGGCTCTGATACCACTTGTTAGAAACATGATTGTTGTTGCACCAAAAAATTGACTTATTAATGTTCGATACAATTGCAAGATTTAATGAATCCATGGGAGGCAGTTAAGCCATGTCATAAACCCAAGCATTACGTTGCACAACAAAAGGAGACCAAGGGCCCACACCTTGCAACACAACCTTCTCCTTTTAAGTACAACTTGGTAATTACCTCCAAACAAGGGAAGACTTGCTCTGTCGTTGAACCTACCACTATATGACAACCATATAACATAGGCCAACACATTACCTTGTACTCCATATTTTTTCTTTATCTTAGTTGGGGGAAATATTTGAAAAATTAGATCAACGCAAAATGAAACCACAATTTATTTGTACCTATTTACCTCCATGGGTGAATTGAGGATAAAAAGAAAATACTTCAAATGAAAAATATGCCACTTCACTAAGTTGATCTTCAATAAGAAGAACATCGTCCAACAAATCAAATTAGAAATTTAAGCTCAACCATATTAGCAGCTTGAGCATCTAGTTGGTCATTAGCCTAAAAACTTTTTTGTTTCTCAACATTGTCACAAGTTGTATATTGGGACCAAGTGAAACACTCAAACTCAAACACATTGTCATTTATACTACTAGAGGCTACATCTTCATCAAAAAGGAATGAATCATACTCAATTACTCACCTTAGGGATAATAAACAATCAACATACCTTGGAGTCATATATGCTAATGCAACTTTCATCAACAATATCATTTGGATCATGCGACACTACAAATGAAGAGCTACGCTCCTCAAATTGTTTTTTGTTTCAATATTTTCTTGAAAATCTATTGTTACACAGGTGTTTCAAAAATCAAACCCGTAGGGAACCTCTTCTTCTACATTCAACTCTACAACAAAACTTTCATATGACCCTTTTTAAGTGAACTATGCATGAGGAAGATAACATATTGCATACAAAACAAAGAGCTTTTTGTATGGATCCACATGATCACCAACATCCCATTCCTTAAGTGAAAACTCTTCAAAATGATTATCATCAGTTGTATAAACACTTATCTCTACATTTTTCTCTTCATATACAAGTGTGCCTATGCTATACTCATGCAAACAATTAGTAGTAACTTCATAATTAGAAAGAGGAACAAAAGAAGGTAAGGGATGAAACAAGAAAAAAATTTCGTGTTCACCATTTGTATCACCAACATGTGTATGCTCTACACAATCAACTACCCGATTTGAGTCATTTGATGAATCTATTGCATACACGTCATCTTTAGTACCCACATGGCTACAAGAAACATCAAGGTCATCTCTCTCATCCCAAAGCCAAATGTCATCACCAATTCCTTCACTGCAATCACCAATGAATGACTTATCTAAGTGAAGATGGATGCAAACACTATCATTATCCTCTACACTACCATCATACATTGCACCAACACCTTATCCTACTTGCCTACAAACACCATTATAATCACTTGATATTATGCTTCTAATTGATGTCATCTCCATATAATCATTGTCTTCAATAGACTTCTCACTTTTAAAAACCTTTGCTCTTGAGGATAAATATTTTGCAATCATAGCCCTTGTTTGATTCAAATCAAGGCACTTGTATTCCTGATATATGTATAATGAATGAAACTATTCTTGTATCAAATTGGAACCTAGAGAAACATCATAGGATTGAAACATGTCAATACAACTAGATATGTTAGGTCTACAATTTTTCAAGATTTTCGAAATGGAAAAAACAAACTTGTGATTGAATTTCATAATATAATCTCCCTCTTTCCATTTGATACCTTTTAATTCTTCAATAAGAGCAACAAAATTTAAAAAGAACTCTTATTTAAATGCAACCACAAGTTGATTCCATGAAGCAAAAAAAACACTTGAGAAAACTTTGGTGCCAATTCTTTGCCTTTCCATCTAGAGACCTGTTGGCATTTGCATGAAGATTGCATTAATGATATGTTATGTTGTCATTGATGTCAATTAACCGATAATGATATTATTGATATTGTTGTAATGATGTTTTGTAACCGGTAGGAAGAGCTAGTGAAAGGAAACTGTAACCGGTAGGAATAATTTGTGAAAGTGAACTGGTATTGCTATGTATTGGAGAGTTGGACCGGTAAACCCTACTGGTTGATTTGATAAACTCTAATCGATTAAGTTTGGTGAATTGGTTATATTGGTTTATGATCTGATGATGAGCGGTAATAATTATGACACGTATGATTATTGTATGAAGAGAGTTTCAAGTGATTTTGGCACATTGATGAAATGGTTTTTGTCTAGGGAATGAGCAAGTATATTGCATGTAATGCAAAGCACGTGATGAGTTACTGAGTTCGATGAAGTGGTGATCAAAGAGTGATCGAGGTTTTCTTGATTGATGTGCAGAGATTGCTATGCAATCCAATGGTCATACTTGAACCGACTTGTTTGTAATCTCTATGAGAGAATTAGGTTTTTGTTGTGTTACCAACCTAATTGATTTGTTTATAAGGTCGACGAGTTGCTTAGTTTCAGAGTTGGCAAAGTTTTAGTTGAGTGTGTGGTTGCCGAACCGGTTGATGTATCTGCAGTTTGAGTAAAGGCAGATAGGAGCATGAAAATGATCTGAACAAGCAAGTGTAGTGCTATTCAAATAGATCAACAAACTCCTATTGTTTTCTAATAATTACAACAAAATTGAAATCCCCTAACTTGGTAATCTCTAACAAGCTTAGTGCTATTCAAATCCTCTAACAAGGTCATCCATTAGCTTGGATTTTCAAACCTCTACCAAGGTTACTCCTTACAGGGTATTTCTTCTAACAAGGCATTATAGTCAATCCCTTAACCGGATGGTCCCTAACAAGATCTGTCTTTAACAAGACTTTTGTAAAGCTTTAACATGCTAGGCTCCTAACAGGGCGAACTTTAGAAGAGTTCCAAATAGTTATCTTGTGAGTCTCATCTCATCATGGTTTTTCCCATTTGGGTTTCCACGTCAAAAATATTGTGTCAAGTGGTGAATGTTTTTGTGGTTATGTTTTTATGGTTGATTTTCTTAACTACTTAATTCATTTTGATAAGTCATGATAACTGAAAGCATTGTGAAACGAATTTTTACTTATGGCAGTAAAAGCATTTGGATGTTTATGAGTTTGAAGTTGTTTACTGTTAATTTGTTGTAACACTCAACCGGTTTATCTTGAGAGTTTTTATCTTGACATGATAGTGGACTGATAGTTCTAAGTTTACTTTGAGAGATTGATTTTGAGATTGGCGAAGTTTGTATCAGTTTTTCTATCTACTGATTCACCCCCCCCTCAGTAGTCAATCGGATTCTTATTCTTTCATCATACCATCAAGACCTAACAAAGAATCTTATCCACATGTCTTTATAATCAAAATTATACCTTTCCATGACTTCTAAAAATATCTCAACATGCGCACCACCTCCCAATGATCATGTCCATCAAACCTTGGCATCATTTTGTAGATTGAAGATCTCATTATTTTCCTTTCATAATTGACTCAAGAAAGGTCAAGCTACATATAAATGGGATTTGAAGTGGGATAGTAAGAGATGGAGAAACTTGTTTATTTATAACAAAAGGGTCTCTTTGATTGGAGAGCCTTGATTCTTTCTTCATATTCTATTTCTAACTAGAAATACACATCCATCCTCAACTTATTTTTAACTATGGATGCTTGTATGTTTGAATGTGAATATGTATTTTGTGTTGGGCTATATGAATAGCATATAAAATATAATAGTAAATAAATAATATTTCATGCATAATTATAAATGCCAAATATTATGATCTACAAAATAACATTATTAAATAATAACCTTCAATAATTAAATCGGTAATTATATTTAAACATTAATAAATTATATAAACCAATTAATTAATTTATAATTTAATTAATAATCACACATTAATATTAAATATTTATATCAACTATTATTTAATTTTTTATTATAAACTATGTAAATTCATTAATTTAATGTAACATTATTAAACTATATAAATCAATTTAATCAATTAATTAATAATTAAACCAATCAATAATCATACACAACAAAACAATCCAACATAGGATAACTTAAGAAAACACTTGATGCTAGGCAACAACTCGCACCGAGACACTAAACTAACAAGGGTGATCAACTTAAACCTAGATTATAAAGTGGGCTTTCATGTCATCTTCAATCAACTTGCCTTTGGGATAAAGACACGCTCCGACTTGTGGAGCCAGGTGGAAGCGATGTCTGGTACCTGCAAACCCGTCACCACCAATACATATGCAACAACATATGCAATAGCATATAACATAAATAAATAGGCAAGTGAATAGAATCACAACATCATATCAAGTTTACAATGAGTGATATGACATCGTCTCTATCATGAATACACTTAGAAGACAATCACAACAATCAAACACTATCATCGACATCATTGTACCCAATATAATCATGAAATAGGGTTAGTACATCATAAAATATCATCAAATCACCATAAACAAATATTAACCATGCATATGAAGTGAGTACATATAGATCATCAAATAAGAGTCAATCATCATCCTCATAAAATCATAATGTCAAGTGCAAATATAATGTCTATCACCAATAAAGAAACATCCAAATCATAACTAAATCCATAAACACCCAATCATAGCATCACAAAGTAGTCTAAACTATGCCAATATAGTCTATCGATGCACAAAAAGGAAAGATGAATCGGGGAGGGGCACTACATCCTAGCCCCCTTGGGCTCGAATTACTCTTGGAAGTCGCAAAAGTTAGGTTGAAAACATACACACATTAATCTAAAACTTCTTAAACATAGACAAATTAAAGTATTTCCTTTAACACAATTAAAAACAATATACCTAATCTTTCTCATTTAAGGATCTATCAATCAATAAATCTTCTTAATTTTAACATTTCCTAGCTCAAAGCAAGATAATGATAACAAAAGTTTCCTTACTAGGCTCCAATTATTCAAGGTGAATGCATTTCACAAGAGATAAAACAAGTCACAATACTCCTACTAATTACAATAAGCATGCTAAGTCATTAAAATATTTTCAAGAAAATTTCATTTAATCCACATTTGCAAAGACAAAACTATGATTTATGTCACTGAGTTAGCATCTATAAGCACGAATCACAATAATTCACACCATTCAAACATGTCAACATTCCTTTAACATTTAGCTACGTGCAAATAAGAAGACATATATACATTTTATGCAACATTTTGCACATAGGTACTCATTGAAGATAGAAAATTTGCAATTCATTTATGTTTAACTATTACAAATCTCTTAAATCCAAACACAATTCTGTCCAATATTTCATAAAATCCAGAAATTTACCATTACCTTTCATCTATTAACACATTTATCTCCTCAATTAATATTATCATTATTTAATTATTTGCAAAGTCTAGTGCTTTTCTCTGCGGTGTCCTCCCTTGCACACACTATCAGAGGTTCGATGTGAACATGATAGAGGATAAAGTTAACACAACATGAGGACCCACAATACTCATCATTAAAAATGACCACTAGAGACAAAAACAACTAAAGGGAAAATTCGAAAAGAAAAGATCATCAAATTCAACATTAAATCACGAAAAAATTACTAGCGAAATCAACAAGAAATAAAGCATGACAAGTGGCACCATAAGAACAAAATAGATGAATGAAGAATTATAGAAACCCATAAACCAAATTAACTCCAATGACACTTCATCCAATCACCAAGTAAATCAAGGCAATATATTCAATTCATCCAAATCTACATCACGAGGTGACCATTATCAGTCACATCAAAGGGAGTCACCGGTACACAACTTCCAAGGGTACAATGCCCTGGATGTGTTAGAGAGTGCACATAAGACCTTTAAGACCATAAATTTATTTACATAACCATATTTCTTTATTATTTTTAATGCAATGCATTCTCTTACGTGAGTCTTAACATCTATTCTTAAGGAAAGAGGACATATACTAGGAAAGATAAAGTGTCTCATACAAGTTCTTCATTTACACATATTACAAACACTTAAGCTTTTTGTCCATTAAGGATTTATAACAATTTAATCCTATAAGATCAACGTTAGTTAAAACAATATTCACAATTATAATTTTTATGAAGGGTTAGAGAGAGAACCCATCGCATAAACATCTAAAATCTTCAAAATTCTAATGTCCTTTCAAACACCAATCTCAAAGAACAATTCAAGTCAAAGAGAACACAATAGTACACCACACAAGACTAAGAGAAACAACCTTAACCAAAGATCCCAGTGTTTGCAACACTAGCTCTGATACCAGATGTAATGCTCGCCAAAATACATTAGAGAAATAAACCGAAATCTACTAACAAAGGAGATAATATTTTTTTTTCAATTAGTCTTTACTACAATAAAACATCTAGAATATACATTACTTCCTCAAATCATTATTACATCATTACTATATGCATGAAATCTATATGAACATAACCATGAAACCATATTATGTAAATGGAATAACCAATCAATCATTAACTTAACTCCATAATTAAACCAATCAATGCAAATCCATTCCCTAGGGTATCTCAATTTCACTACTTGACATAAAACCGACACATCACATAACCATTTAGAACATAATAATATAACTTACAACCTATCTATTTACTTTCCATTCAACTACATCAATTTCATTAACTCATAAGCTTAAGTCAACCACATAGCATAATTTAATCCCTTATCACATTCTTTAGATTCCTTAAGAAACAACCCAAACAAATACTCCTAATAACCATTCTCTTAAACAAAACTAGAGAAACCTTAAAGCTTCAATACATAACTCAAGATAACTATCTCAATTATCTAAAAACATAATCCCTCACAACTTGAAGATTTCCATTACTTTAAACAAAGACTATAACAACAACTGATAGTTCTAATACTAATTGTTAAGTACATATGCCAAGCTAACAAGATGAGAGGGGGGGGGGGGGGGGTGAATCATACAAAATTAATCTTCAATATATTCAACAGATTCAACCTCGGTAGCTTAAACAGATATATGTAATCAAAACTTTAAAACATGCAACCTTAAGAACACATAATCATAAAAACACTTATAACACTAGATTTAACGTGGAAACCCAAATAGGGAAAAACCACTGTGGGATTTCGGACCCACTAAGAAATATACTCTTCTAGAGTATGCTCGGTTAAAAGCAAATCTTGTTAAAGATTACAAACACATTGCTAGATGTGACCCGGTTAAGGGATTTCCCTCAGATCTGTTAGGATCTTCACCTTGTTAGAGGTGACCTTGTTAAAGGGTTTCAAACCCTCAATCAGAATGTCACCTTGCTAGAGGATTTACAAATAAGACTGTTAAGTCCACTCAGTGAAGAGATTTTCTGTCACTTACAAATAAACAACAGTAATGAGTATGTCTGCAACTTTGCATCTAAAATGCTAAAGTAGATTCTTATTTGCTTAATACAATCTAGTCATAGGACTTATCTTGTCCCTCTGTTGGGCTCCTTACTCTGTTATTCAAAAAGGTCTTCAAGCTTCTGTGCTTGGTAATCATTATGTAGCATCCCTGTGCTTACACTTGCCCGCATACATTGTTTATCAACAGTTCCTTATTTATAAACAATTTGCTAACTGCTTAATCTCTTTGATCACATTTCCCATGATCAATCATAGCCATCATATTTTCAATCTTGACAAGGTTCAATGTATCCTTCGATCGGAAAATGTTTTACCTTGCCTTGGAACTTGTGCTAGGGTATTGCGGTTTAATTTGAGCTGTAGATCTTCCTGCCAATCTTCCATTGCCATAGATCCTTAACAAACTTCATACACGTTGTATCAATCCTTTAATCATAACCAGCTCATCAGCTTCCATCATTAAATAGCGCATGTATACATCCAATGCATTCTGTTATTACTCGGTTGCAACTCGGTAAATACTAAACTTCACTCGGTAGACATTCCGCCTTCATTAACCGATAGCGATAACCTTAGGGTTTACCAACTAGGTTCCTTAGGTTTTATCGACTAGGTTCCTTGCTCGGTAACATAGTATAGTATTAACCTTACAAACAGTAGCATATGTAGGATATCAAAACAATATAAACAACATGATCTCATCATTGTCTAACTTGGTAATAGTTGCCCATTGAATAACTTATTCCTCCCCTTATTCATCAAAAACATACTTCTTAAGATATGGCAACATCCTACTAAATCAAAAAATCAATTTCTTGACATCAATGACAAAATAATATTGTGAAGACAGTAAACATCCTTAATCAGTTATATCCATAATTATCAACAACCTTCTCAATATCCTAATTGAAATGCCAACAATCTCCCCCTTTGACATTGATGGCAAAACCAATTGATTTGACCTAAAAAAAATTCGAATTCAGATTGTTGTGATTGTGATTGCTCAGATTGCTGAAATGCTCTCCCCTTGTCATTAGTCTTCTCCTCCTTTGACAACAATGCCAAAGAAAACTAATACATAATTTCTTCATGTGTGAAGTAATTCCTTTGCTGTTCAGTATCAACTCAATCTCGGTTAGAGAATTTTATCTTCAATTCCTATTCCCTGTTTTTGTTTCCTGCACACCTTTAGAAAACATCCTAAAGTGTGTAAATCAACATCAACTTCTAAAAGATATTCTTTAGAGTCATCGAATTGATGCTTTCACCGAACTCGGTCAGTGAGTAGAAGATAGGGGTAGGACCCCTAACTTACTTCTGAGATACTCAAAAGTGTCCCTTGGCAGTGGCTTGGTGAAAATATCTGCTATTTATTCCTTTGAACTAACATACTCCAACACCACTTTCTTCTCTTGAGCTTCTTCTCTAAGATAATGATATTTGATAGAGATGTGCTTTGTTTTAGAGTGCATAACATGATTCTTTGAAATGTTAATGGCACTAGTATTATCACAGAATATAGTTACTGGCTCGGTAACTTTCTCATTTATGCCTTCCAATAGTTGTTTGATCCATGCTATATTGGTACAATTTAATGCTGTAGCAACATATTCAGCTTCTGCTGTAGACTGTGAAATACATCCTTGTTTCTTGCTAAGCCAACTCACTAGTCTTTCCCTAAAAAGAAAGCTCCACCACTTGTGCTTTTCCTGTCATCTATGTTGCCTGCCCAATCAGCATCAGTATAAACTTTTAAATCAAAGTCATTTCCTTTCTGATATACTAAGCCATAATCCTCAGTACCTTTCAAGTATCTGAAAATTCTCTTGATTGCTGTCATGTGTGTTTCCTTGGGATCTGCAAAAAATCTTGCAACTATACCTACTACATGTGCTATGTCTGGCCTGCTATGAACAACATATTGCAACTTTCCAATCATAGATCGGTAAAGTGTCTCATCAACAGATGCAGATTCATCATTCTTTGATAGTTTACAGTTGGTAGTCATAGGAGTACTTACTGGTTTTGAATCCTCCATTCCAAATTTCTTCAAGATTTCCTTTATGTACTTGGATTGAGTAATGAAAATTTCATCTTTCATTTGCAGTATCTATAGACCTATAAAATACTTTATCTCACTGATTAATGAGATCTCAAGTTCTTTGCTCATTTCATTTCCAAAGTTCTTGCATAAAGAGTCATTTCCACAAAAGATAATATCATCAACAAATATGGCTGAGATCAGTATTCCATTTTCATCATTCTTCATGTACATATTGTTGTTTTCACTTGTCCTTATAAAACCAATCTTGATTAAATAAGAGTGCAATCTTTCATACCATGCTCTAGGTGCTTGTTTCAGACCATATAAAGCTTTGTTCAATTTATATACCCGATCTTTATTCTCTCCTTCAACAAATCCTTCAGGTTGTTCAATAAAAACTTCTTCTTCTAATATACCATTCAGAAATGCAGATTTGACATCCATTTGATATACTTTGAAATTCTTGTAAGCAGCGTATGCCAACAATGGTCTTACTTCTTCAAGTCTTGCCACAGGTGCAAAAGTCTCACCATAATCAATTCCCTCTTCTTGAGCATAACTTTTGTAAACTAGTCTTGCTTTATTTCGAATGACCTCACCTTTTTCATTCAGCTTGTTTCTGAAAATCCACTTTGTACCGATTACATTTTTGTCCTTCGGTCTTGGGACCAGTGTCCATGTGTCATTCTTCTTGATTTAATCAATCTCTTATGTCATAGCATTTATCCAATCTTCATTATTAAATGCCTCTTTCACTATCCTTGGTTCAAATTCAGATATCAGACGTGTTCTGTCTCAGTTTGTTTCTTGTCATCACCAGATCATCCTTATCTCCTATAATCCGACTTGATGCATGATTCCTTCTGACATACTTGGCTAATACATGCTTGGTAGGCTCTGTATGATCTTCTTCATCACTCGGTAACTGGACATTCTCTTCATTTCCTTCAGCAGTTTTCTCAGTATGACTTCTCGGTTGAACATATACAAATCCTTCATAATCTTCTGGTTCTTTGGAGTTTCCTTCATCATTTATTTTTGCAAATTCATCAATTTTCACATTTGCACTTTCTACTATTTTGTTAGAGGATTTGATCAGACATTTAAATGCTTTGCTTCTAGAAGAATAACCAAGAAATGTTCCTTCTTCACTTTTCTGATCAAACTTACCATTTTTGTCATCTTTGTGAACATAGCATCTACTTCCAAAGATTTTCAAATAACTTACATTAGGTTTCTTGTCATACCAGATTTCATATGGTGTCTTCAAGGTTCCTTTCTTCAGTTGTGCTTGGTTCAGGGTGTATGCAGTGCTGATTGCTTCTCTCCAAAATGTTTGAGGTACCTTCTTTTCTATCATCAAGGTTCTTGCACAATTCACAATTGATCTGTTTCTTCTCTCAGCTATCCCATTTTGCTAGGGTGTTCTCGGTGCAGATACTTGCCTCTTTATACCTTGATCATTGTAGTATAAGTTAAATTCATTAGAAGTGAACTCACCTCCTCTATCAAATCTAAGACATTTCAGTTTTCTTCTTGTTTCATTTTTAATTCTTGCCTTGTACCATTTAAACATTTGAAAAGCTTCTGATTTTTCTTTTAAAAACATTACTGACATCATCCTTGAGTAATCATCCACAAATAATATGAAGTACTTATCACCATAATAACTTTGAACTTTCATAGGACCACAAAGATCAATGTGCACAAGATCTAAAATTCCCTTAGAAGTGTAGGACTTACTTGTAAAGCTTGATCTTGTCATCTTGCCCATCTGGCATCCTCATCATATAGCATTCTCAGGTTTATCAAGACTTGGTAGACCTCTTACTCGGTGCTTCTTGCTTATTTTGACCAGATTATCAAAATTTACATGACAAAATCTTTTATGCCATAACCCAGGTATCATCTATCTTTGCATATAGACACTTATTCCGAGTTGAGTCAAGGTGAAATGGGTTACCTTTTGTTTGTGTTCTGGTAGCTACTAAATTCCCATGCTTGTCGTGAACTTTGAAAATTCCTTTCTGAAACTCTATTCGGTATCCTGTATTGTTTAGCTGTGCTACACTCAACAAATTGTATTTCAAACCTTCAACCCAATAAACAACATTACATTTAGCATTGTCAAGAAGTGTTATAGATCCTTTACCTGTCACTGGACATGGTGCATCATTACCAAATCTTACATAACCTCCATCATAATCTTCTAACATAACAAACTTGTGTTTATCACCTATCATGTGATGTGAGCATCCACTATCTATGATCCAAGAATCATTAGTATTTATGTGAGATATTAAAGCTTTTTCTTTGTACCTTTCTTCATCTGATCCATCTTTGATAGCCACATAAACAACTTCCTCTGTATCAGTTTCATTTGATTTATCATCATTAGATTCCTCATCAGCTATTAGACATGTCTTTTTATCTCTTCTTCTGAAGTCTCGGTGTCCTCTGTAATGATTATCTTTTTGTCTGTCATCTCGGTAATCTCTCTTTTCACTGGATTCTTTGTCAAGGCAATTAGAAGCCATGTGTCCTATTCTATCATAGTTAAAACATTTCAAAGACAACTTTCCTTTGTGCTTACCTTTTCCTCTCAGTAGCCTTCTGGCTAATAGTGCTTCAAACTCTTCTTGCTTTCTGATTTCTTCATAAAGTTTGTGTACCTCCTCCATGTTTTTGCAAAATCTTTCACTTGCTTCACTGTGATTCCCTTCAGAGTGCTTATACTTTCTACCATTGTAATCATCAGATTCATCAAGATGAAAAGAACTAAATGCAGACTCAATTTTATTTACCGAAGACCCACTATTATCAAAGTTACTTAACTCAAATGCATGTAGCTTACCAATAGTAGCATCCAAAGAAACTGGCATATTGGGTACAGACCTCAATTCATTGATTGCAGAGACTCGGATTGCATAAGCTGGTAGAAGGGTTCTTAATAACTTACTTGTGACATATTTCTCTTCAATGGTTCTTCCTGCTCCTTTGATTTGATTGACAATCTCCTTTAACCTTGTACTATACTGGGTTGTGTTCTCACCTTTAGTCATTCTCAAGGATTCAAGTTGTCCTCTTAGACTGTCCACTTTTGCTCTTTGAACATGTTCATCACCACCATACATAGATATGAGCTTGTCCCACATTGCCTTGGCATCATTGCAGCCTTCTAGATCATTAAACTCTGAGTCGGTCAATGCAGATGTTATTTCAATCATTGCTTGAATATGTTCTTGCTTTGCCTTTATCTCTTCCATTGTCAATGGATAGGTGCTAGGTGTAATGAAATCATTCTCCAGATAATATACAACATATTCTCCAACTCCTGAGAGGTGCAGCTTCATCATTTTCTGCCATGTAGAGAAGCTTGACTTGTTCAACTTCGGTGCATCCCTCTTATACATCTTTGGATCTTTTCCTCAAGTACCTTTAAACTTTTTTTCTTCTGGAGTCCAAAGCTCTGATACCAATTGATAGTTCTGATACTAGTTGTTAAGTACAGATGCCAAGCTAACAAGATGAGAGGGGGGGGGTGAATCATACAAACGTAATCTTCAATATATTCAACAGATTCAACATCAGTAGCTTAAACAAATATATGTAATCAAAACTGTAAAACATGCAACCTTAAGAACACATAATCATAACAACACTCATAACACTAGATTTAACGTGGAAACCCAAATAGGGAAAAATCATTGTGGGATTTTGGACCGACTAAGAAATATACTCTTCTAGAGTATGCTCGGTTAAAAGCAAATCTTGTTAAAGATTACAAACACATTGCTAGATGTGACCCGGTTAAGGATTTCCCTCAGATCTGTTAGGATCTTGACCTTGTTAAAGGGTTTCAAACACTCAATCAGAATGTCACCTTGCTAGAGGATTTACAAATAAGACTGTTAAGTCTACTCGGTTAAGAGATTTTCTATCACTTACAAATAAACAACAGTAATGAGTATGTCTGCAACTTTGCATCTAAAATGCTAAAGCAGATTTTTATTTGCTCAATACAATCTAGTCATAGGACTTATTTTGTCCCTCTGTTGGGCTCCTTACTCTGTTATTCAAACAGGTCTTCAAGCTTCTGTGCTCGGTAATCATTATGTAGCATCCCTGTGCTTACACTTGCCCACACACATTGTTTATCAATAGTTCCTTATTTATAAACAATTTGCTAACTGCTTAATCTCTTTGATTACATTTCCCATGATCAATCATAGCCATCAGATCTTCAATCTTGACCAGGTTCAATGTATCCTTCGATCGGAAAATGTTTTACCTCGCCTTGGAACTTGCATATATTTCTTGGAACTTGTGCTAGGGTATTGCGATTTAATCTGAGCTGTAGATCTTCCTGTCGATCTTCCATTGCCATAGATCCTTAACAAACTTCATACACGTTGTATCAATCATTTAATCATAACTAGCTCATCAGCTTCCATCATTAAATAACGCATGTATACATCCAATGCATTCTGTTATTACTCGGTTGCAACTCGGTAAATACTAAACTTCACTCGGTAGACATTACGCCTTCATTAACCGATAGCGATAACCTTAGGGTTTACCGACTAGGCTCCTTAGGTTTTACCGACTAGGTTCCTTGCTCAGTAACATAGTATAGTATTAACCTTACAAACAATAGCATATGTAGGATATCAAAACAATCTAAACAACATGATCTCATCATTGTCTAACTTGGTAATAGTTGCCCATTGAATAACTTATTCCTCCCCTTATTCATCACAAACATACTTCTTAAGATATGGCAACATCCTACTAAATTAGAAAATCAATTTCTTGACATCAATGACAAAATAATATTGTGAAGATAGTAAACATCCTTAATCAGTTATATCCATAATTATCAACAACCTTCTCAATATCCTAATTGAAATGCCAACAATCTCTTATTGTTTGTTATAATGCCAACAACAACTACTATCCTTCCAATTTAATTTCTCCATAAGTTTACACATACAATTCTTTCATACAATATCAATACAATGCAAGTACAAAATACTATCTCTTTCTTTCACATAGAATTATGACCTAACATTACATAAAGGAATAACTAATACATCAATGAACATACCATATGAACTTCACCTAACTATTACATCATAAGAAGATACATAACATAAGGGTACATGTTTTCTTTCACAATACATAGCATAAGAATACATGATTTCTTTTACAAGTATAAAGCATCTTGATACATAGTCTTTTTATCAAGAACATAGAAATCAACTCCAAGAATATTCACATTAAGAAGAATCCAAGAATCCAATCCATGCATACTAGAATCCAAGAAGAACATCTCAATAGAAGAAGGCATCAAACCATCCGACCATGTGGAACCATAAGGAACTACCCCCTGTGCTAGGAGATGACACAAGATCCCACTCACACTCTAGATCTAGGCTGACACCTAACAACCAAAGGATAACTCTTTGCACATCACATGGCCAAAAACATGCTTAAGAATCATAAAAATTCCAACATAAAATCTCCAGAGGCAATACATCAAATCAAGACTCAAGATTTTAGGACCTACATGTAGGGAAGGGGTGTCATCACATGCCGCCATAATGGGAACCTGGGAGCCTCTCCCGACATCGATAATGCCCATGCAGAGCCATCTCCACCTTGAAGGAGTAAGGGAGATTAGCTTACCTGGATCACCAAGGTCTTCTCCACCATTCCCAGATCACTATAAACACCCAAGGGATATGCGTTGAGGCCACAAACCATTTCTTATCTTATTATGGTGAATTAGTATTACCCAACCTTCCTAGAATCAATTAATCAAATTATCACTTGATTACAAGGTAAACTCCCAATGAGATATTCTGGCGGTCTAGACCCCGGGTAACCTGGCTGTCTACTCCCCATGACCCCAGTCACTCACTTGGAAGCCCACTCCCCCTAGCATACACCTAGACCTTAGGGTACAACACATACGCAACATAATATAACATAACCAAGGGCTCTCAGATGCATCATAACCCAGATAACCAAGGTTATACATCAAATAATAATCTCCAAGAACATGAACAACATATATGCCAATATCACAGCTTTACAAAGGCAACCAAGAATCCTTAAACATCAAGAATCTCATTATATAAAATATTCAACATGAGCCCAAAGAATAACAAAAAGGAATTTCTCATCTTTCTTAGTCCAATAGTGAAATCAATCATCTCAAATCAATAAATCAAGCATACAACATCACATGGATAGACTCATTCACGATAATGCACAAGCACAAGAGTCTAAATACCAAAATTCTCAATAACCAAAATCAAGTCCCAGTGAATACATTAACCATATATTTTTCATAGACACGAAGAATACAATCTTTTGAAATCAAATTGCATAAGAAGGATTCAAAATCCCCAACCTGGAAAATAGAAGTTATGAAATGCAAAATTGTTGCAGAAGCAACAAGCCAAATCTTCAATCCACCATAAAAATCACAACCTCAAGCAAATCCAAGCCAAGGTCCAAAAGTCAAATCAATAATTCTTAGAAAAATCTCTAGCCAAGCCACACACACAACAAACTCAAATCTCCCAATAAATAAAAATTGATAAAAAAAACTATACAACTTCTCCAACCAATAAAAATAATCCAAAATATAATATTTTATACCAACCATGCCAAATATTGAGGTAGAACAATACAAAATAATATTATTTAACTTACCCAAATATCTCAAGCAATAATAAAATAGGGTAGGTGGGATAAATAATCTAAATAATAGATAAATAATTAAACCAAAATAATATATTTCTTACCAACCATTTTGAAAATCAAAACAATAATAATATAAAATAATATTATTACAATCTCCAAACTCACAGCCAACAATGGGAGATGGGAGGTAAGATAAATGATAAATAAATAAATGGGCAGGATAAATAAACAATAAACAATAATAAATAATCCCATTAACCAATAAATAAACTAGGAATGGCTAATATAAAACAAATAAATCAAATGCCCAATAAATGTTAAACCACAAAATAATATAAATAAATAAACAAGAAATTAAATAATAATATCTTCACAATTACAACTCCCAAGAGGGCCAATCATAGCAAGGGGTAAGTAAAGAAGTAATAACAAATAAATAGCCAATAAATAAATAAATAGATAATAAATAATAAATAAATAAATAAATAATACAATAAATAAAACAATAAATAATTAAATAAGTAATAAATAACCCAACAATAAATAAATGGATAAATAAATAAAATAATAAACAAAGAATTAAATGTATAGATACGTATAAATGCTCCAGCCAATAATAATTTAAAGTCAAAGCCCTTAATATATCCCACATACGTATAAAATATAATAGTAAATAAATAATATTTCATGCATAATTATAAATGCCAAATATTATGATCCACAATATAACATTAATAAATAATAAGCTTCAATAATTAAATCGGTAATTATATATAAATATTAATACCATCCATTAATTTAATTTAATATTAATAAATTATATAAACTAATTAATTAATTTATAATTTAATTAACAATCACACGTTAATATTAAATATTTATATCAGCTATTATTTAGTTATTTATTATAAACTATGTAAATCCATTAATTTAATTTAACATTATTAAACTTTATAAGTCAATTTAATTAATTAATTAATAATTAAACCAATCAATAATCATACACAACAAAACAATCCAACACAGGATAGCTCAATAACGACTTGATGCTAGGCAACAAGTCGCACCAAGACACTAAACTAACAAGGGTGATCAACTTAAACCTAGAGTATAAAGTGGGTTTTCATGTCATCTCCGATCAACTTGCCATTGGGATAAAGACACGCTGAAACCTGTGGAGCTAGATGGAGTTGATGTCTGGTACCTGCAAACCTGTCACCACCAATACATATACAACAACATATGCAGTAACATATAACGTAAATAAATAGACAAGTGAAGAAAATCACAACATCATATCATGCTCACAATGAGTGATATGACATCGTCTCTATCACAAATACACTTAGAATATAGTCACAACAATCAAGAACTATCATCATACCCAATATAATCATGAAATAGGGTTAGTATATCATAAAATATCATCAAATCACCATAAACAAATATTAAACATGCATATGAAATGAGTACATATAGATCATCAAATAAGAGTCAATCATCATCCTCATAAAATCATAATTGTCAAGTGCAAATATAATGTCTATCACCAATAAAGAAACATCCAAATCATAACTAAATCCATAAACACCCAATCATAGCATCACAAAATAGTCTAAGATATGCCAATATAGTCTATCGATGCACAAAAAGGAAAGATGAAACAGGGAGGGGCACTGCAAAAGACCATCCCCATCAAAATATTTCTTTATCCAGTTCTGATCATTAATTTTAGAAAAAATGAAGAATGACTAGAGGAAATTAGCATTAGCTTTGATTCTGAATTTCCTTGCCCAGAAGGGGTTCTCTACCTCAATATATAAAATGGGAAATCTTGGAGGAGGTTTCCCACCTCTTATGGTCACCATATAATCCTTTGGCAACAAAATTGTAAGTTTCTCATCAATATTCCTCATTAAGACAATACTTAAATCAACCAACAAATTGGACTTGAAAACCTTCCTACATAATGCTTCAATTTTTTCTTTCGAAAGGACAGTATGGAGAAGGGTGACAACAAACACAATCGAGATTTGCATATTCACCTTGTATTTGTGGTTGGTTTTGAATAATTCTTCTCCTAAAATGCATTTAATTGTCCTCATAATAACAAAATGTGACAAATTTAACACCTCTAGTCATTTCTCCTTGATTTCACCCATGAATGTCATCTGTCTTTTGGAAGAAATGAGCCTGATAGGGGAATCCATATTCTCTACAACGCTTCTAGAACCCCACAAAAAGAAAAATACCTCAAGAAACTAATTCTCGAGCTTTAAAGTCTTGTTGATAAAGGAGAAAGGATTATTAATATTAGTCTCTTTCTTCAAAAGCAAAGTGAGCATTAATATGGAAAAAGCCTCCATAATTCTTGAGTCATATCATGTTGATATGAATGGTCAATCCAATTAAATGCATTTTAGAAACGGATTTAGCGGAGGCGCTAATGTCCCGATGCTAACTTATTGATCAACCACCCAATGCTAACTTTAGCCAATGCTAAAGGACCATTAAAGATAAAATCTTAGTCATACACCTCCTCCACCAACTTAGCAAAAATCTTTGGCAAATACGATGAGAGATCGTGTTTGTAAATCCAAGCCAAAATGTTTGAAAACAACACTCCTTTACACAAAAAATACCGAGTTGTTGGAGGCTTAAATGCGATATGTCAAATCACCAAATACTACAGAGAGAGGGAGTGAAAAGATCAAGAGAGATGGTCAAGCCAAGTAATTTCTCTCCCAAAATTTATTAGGCATTCCTGAGAAGAGACACTTAACCAACCAAAGAAAGAAGCTTTTCCTACTGAATCTATCCATTGATTTTGAATTCAAAAATTCGAGGAAAAGGAAATTCTAAGTCACTCATTTTCCGAGTCTCTTAACTCATGATATCCAAATATTTTGTTGTTTTTCTCATTAAAACCATCTATCCCCCTATTAGCTAATTGATCCGCCATACCATTGGCCTCTCTAAAAACACGATTTATGGTAAAAGAAAAAAAAATTTAAAAAACTCACTGGCCTTGCTTAAAAAAGATTTGATTCTCCAATTTGGGGTGCTACTTGTTCTTAAAGCATTAATTATGATGCCCGAGTCTCCTTCGGTTTCCACTTTCTTAAAACCAAGATCCCTGCAAATAGATAGTCCTTCAATAGCTGCTTGGATTTCTGCAATTATTGATGCCATCTGCTAATACTTTCACCTATTTAGCTTCTACCACTCTAGTTGAAGAGTGGATTATACATCTTGCACCTGAATCTCCAAGATTTATTCGAGAGGGCCCATCGAAATTCATTTTAAACTAGCCTTCTTTTGGAAGAGTCCAAATAGTCAAAGCTCTTTCTTTTATTGATTCCTCACCCACTTTCCCAATAAAAGGAGTAGTCAATCCAAACCAATTGCTCTTCATTTTTCTATCCCAGCTAGAAAAATGATACCATTTAGATTTAGGAGAAGAGATTTTTCTATTAAATACTTCAACAATGGTTGCTTCAAATTTATTAATAAGGGTCACCCATGGCAATTTTTCCCCTTGGAAAATTCTTCTATTTCTTTCCTTCCAAAGCTCCCAAATTAAGACTGAAGGAGAAGATATCCATAATGAGTTAAAAAGACTAGAGGAAAAAAGATTGGGCCAACATTTGAATAAACTCAAAATGTCATTGGGAATAGTTGAGATCCAACCTAATTTGGTGGAGTCATTTCCAACATTTAAATGCAAAGGGACAAGACAACAAAATATGATTAATTGATTCTTCATCGTGTTCACATAAAACACAGATTGAAGGACCCACAAAGCCTAACTTTTTGAACCATTCTGCTGTCAAAATTATGCCCTATAAAGCAACCCAAGCAAAAAAACCCACTTTAGGGAGACACCTTTTATCCCAACAAAGAGAAACAAGTATTTTAGTTCTCTCAAAGTTTTATTTTTCTATTATACATCTGTAGCCATCGTTTGAGTTATAACAACTTGAATTGGCCCCAATGCAAATTATTGAGTCTGGACTTGCATCAAACGCTAAGGACCTTTGTTGGAGAGTTTCAATAAGAATCTTCATTTCTTCTCTATCAATTGGCAAGTCCTCAAATTTTTTCCATTTCCAACCCAAAGAGTGATTCCCATTAACCAATTCAATATAATGCTTTACATAGATACCCCATCTACTTTCTGTTATAGTCTTAATATTATTAAGACCCATCAATTTATCTAGGGCAGGGTATCCACCCCAAGAGTCTAACCAAAAGAGAGCTTTACCGCCATCATTAATATTTCATGAGTTCTTATTTGTTATGAGATTCCTACAACTCGGAATAAAATTCCATACTCTTGAACCTTTTGGAGGATTTTGGATCCTGAAAATACCTTCCAAACTCATATTATCCAAATATTTTCCTTTGAGAATTCTAACCCACTTCCAGTTGGAGTCCTTATATATTTTCCAAACTAATTTTGCTCCTAAAGATTTATTTTTCCATAATTGATTCCTCAATCCAACTCCCCCCAAATATTTCGGTTCAGAAATCTTATCCCAAGCAATCAAAGCCATTCTTTTTTTCTCAGTCATACATTGCCAATAGAAAGATCTCATTTTCTTCACTAATTTTGAATTATCTCTGACTGAGACAGATAAATAGGTAGAGTTGAAAGGATTGATTTTAGCATTATAACTCTTCTTGCCCATGAAATCCATTTTGTTTTCCAAGATTCCATTTTTTAATCTATTCTTTCTTCCATTGGATCTCATACTTTGGTTGATCTCAAAATTGATGGTATGATGAAACAATAAGTATCTGGTAGAATACTGAGAGGGGGGGGCGGTGAATAAGTATACTGAAAAACTCATACAAAATCCCAAAATCAAAATAAACTTATCAATCAAATAAATTTGTCAAGATAATGTCTCAAATATTACCAATATCAATCGGTTTGTCTGTTATACCGACTTAACAGTAAACAACTTCAATCTTGTAAACATCAACAATGCTTAATCAAATATCAACATTTTCAACTCTCATGCTTCCAGTTATCATGCCTTAATCAAATCAACAAATAAGATCATAACCACAAAAGCATTCACCATTTGACACAAATATTTATACGTGGAAAACCCAAATAAGTAAAAACCATGGTGAGATGAGACTCACGAGGATATCTATCTGAACTATTCTGAAGTTCATCTTGTTAGGAGCCAAGCCCGTTAAAGCTTTTACAATAAGTCATGTTAAGAACTGATTCTGTTAGGAATCACCCGATTAAGGGGTTTACAAATATGCCTTGATGAAAAGCACAATACCCTGTTAGGAGTAACCTCGGTAGAGGATTTAAGAATCCAAACTAATGGACCACCTTGTTAGAGGATTTAGAAAGTAACCAAGATTGTTAGAGCTTACCTTGTTAGGGGATTTCAATTTCTGATGTGATTGTTAGAAATCAACAAGTTTTTCTTGATCTGTCTGAGTAGCACTACATCTGCTTGATCAGAGCCTTCTTAAGCTTCAATCTACCTTCACTCAAATTGCAGATCCATCCATTGGTTAGGCAACCTCACACTCAACTGGTTTCTACCAATCTTGCCAAATTTGCCAACATTCAAATAAAACAATATCATCGACCTTAAATACAAATCAAATAGGTCGGTAACATAACAAAAACCTAATTCTCATCATCGAGATTACAAACAAGTTGGTACAATCTTGACCATTAGAAATCATAACAATCTCTTCACATTAATCAAGAAAATTCTAACCGCTCCATGATCACCGCTTCATTGGACTTGTAACTCATCACGCCCTATGCATTTAATGCAATCCACTTCGCTCCTTTCCAAGCCAACAAATGTGCCAAAATAACTTGAACTTATCCTCATACAATGATCACATGTGTCTCCATCATTACCGCTCAACATTAAATCTTAAACCAACAAACTTTGATTGGTTAGGGTTTGTCACAAACAACTGGTAGGGTGTACCGGTTACAAAACATAGAAATGTTTAACCCTTTACATAGGTTCAACTTACAAACTACCATATACTGGTTTACAACATCTTCCTCAAATTTTATAATACCGGTTACAATACAAAAGCAATATCAATAATATCATCAATAATATCATGAATACCATTCATCGGTTCAATTGACATCAATGACAACATATCATTAATGCAATCTATATGCAAAATGCCAACAATCTAAAAATGCCAACAAAACCCTTATCTAGGGGCAGTCCTAGATAGAAACAAGGTAGTTTCCCTTCCTTGAAACTCAATAAAGCTAAAATTTGTTTCTCTATTACCGACTTCACATTAAAAAAGAAGACTTCTATTTTTTCTTGGTTTTCCTTTTGTCTTGAAGCTTTAGCATACACTTTGAAAATCTTCTTGAATTTAATAGCTTCTCTTCCAGCAGCATGACCGAATAACATAGTGTCATTTGCAAATTGTTGATGAGTAATCACCTCAACTGAAGTAGTGATCTTAATACCTCTGAGGAAACCATCCTATTGGAATCTATAGAAAGCCCTACCCAAAGATTCAACCATGATGATGAAGAGGAAGTGGGAGATAAGATCTCCTTGTTGAAGGCCTTTGGAAGAATCAAAGAAACCTTGTGGAAATCCATTTACATAAGAACCCCCAGTCAAATTTATCATATGCCTCATGTCCAATTTAATAAGCATGTTTAGAATCTTGTTATTTTGAATTGAATGAATAGCTTCTTGAGAAATGATAACACAATCCAAGATAGATCTTCTTGAGACAAACCCTGTTTGTTCTTCAGAGACTATAAATGGGAGAACTTTCTTCAGTCTATTAGCTAGGAATTTTGATAAAATCTTATAAATAGTGTTGCAAAGAGAAATGAGCCTAAATTAATCCAATTTAAGAGACTTTTCTTTCTTTGGGATTAAGATAATGAAAGTATTGTTAATCTCCTTAAAAATTATTCCTAAATTCCTTGCTACCTCTAAAGCCTCACTCAGCTCAATCCCTAAGATAAACCATCATTTTTGAAAAAAAAGGGGCCAAAAATCCATCTAGACCTAGAGATTTGCCTGGATGAAGCTGACTAATGGTTGTTTCTACTTCTTGCACTGATAAGTTATTGTTGAGAATTTTATTATCCTCTTTGGAAATGATACTTGGGACGTTTAGTAAAAGCTCATTATGGAGTCCCAAATCTAAACCATCCCAATTGTTTAAGATATCTGAGAAATAAGATACTTATTTTTTTTTTAGAAGCAATAGGATTTTCAACCATATTTCCATTCTCATCTTTTATTCTCGAGATTTTGTTAATTGCTCTTCTCTATTTAGTACTGTTGTGAAATAATTTAGAATTTCTATCTCCCTTACAGAGCTAGACATCCCTAGATTTATGTCTCCAAAAGTTTTTCTCTTTAGCTAGGATTTTTTCATACTCTTACAGGGTCTCCTTCTCTTTAATGCACATGTTTTGATCCATACCATTTTGAATTACCTCTTTGTTTAAAAGTTCCAATTCTTTTTCAACTCTTAACTTGACTTAAAAACTATTTAGGAATTTATCTTTATTCCATTTTAGAAGATTTTATTTAATCATTTTTAGTTTGGAAATGAAACAGAATAATTTGAATCCTTCAAAGCTTGCAACCTTCCACCATTTTTTAATAATTTCAAGAAAATATTGATCCCTCATCCACATTCTTTCAAACTTAAAAGCACAATTTAAGGGTTTCTTGTCTCCATAAATTTCTAACTGAATTGAAAAAATGATCAGAAATAGAGATGGGCAATATTTGTAATTTAAATGAAAAGGATGTCAATGAGAGACCCCCTTTAAAGAATAATCTATTCAACTTCTCTACGATATAACTAAAGCCTAGTCTTCTATTGTTCTAGGTAAAAACTCCATTTTCTAAAGCTATATCCATTAAATTGTTTCTTACAGATCAATCCCGAAAATCAATTTGAGATTGAGATTCATTTTGGATACCTCCAAATTTCTCTGAAAGATGAAGGAAAGCATTAAAATATCCTCCAAGCACCACATTATTCTAAGGGGTAGTTTGAAAATTCCTATCCAAATCCCTTTATAAAGCTAACTTCTGATTATTTTACATTGGTCCATATACATTGAAGATTGTAATATTTATCTCTTCCTGAAAGCTACTAAGAGAACCTTCAATCCAATGTCTGTTTGAAGAAGAATGAGAAAATGAAACACTTCTTGGATTCCACAAAAGGGCCAAACCACCAACAAAACCCACAACTTTGATAAATTTCACTTCCCCGTAGCTTGATTTTTTTGTAAAAGCTATTATCTGCTCTCTGTTCAATTTAGTTTCTTGGAGCAGAACTACCTCTACTTTAGAGGCTTTGATGCAACATTTAACTAGGCGTTGTTTATTTGGGGCATTCAAACACCTTACATTCCATGAGAGAATCTTCATCAGTCCGTGGAGGGGGACTTCCCCATCCCTAATCTCCACAAGGAAGTAATTTTTAGTTGACTCCTATCTTCTCCATCAAGAGTCCTAAGATCCGCTGAAGATTTTCTACCTCTCCTACTTCTTGGAGATTGTCCATAGTCTGGTTTAAGTTTTCTTGAAGGATTCTCAAGAAGACCTAGAGGCTCCTTAACTATTTGTTTTGAAGGAACTCCCATAAGAAAATTATCATATTCTAGTAATCCAGTCTCATCCTCTCTAGTTTCTTCAAGAGTTAATATTTTCTTAATTAATTGTTGTTTTTCAATCCAAGAGTCTTCACTTCCTCCTATTAGTGGTTCAGTAATGCCTATGAAATCACAAACTACAACCAATTCCCTTGTTAAAGGGGAAGAAGTCAATAATTCCTCAAATTCAAAGACTCGAGGGAAGGAAGGATCCAAAAGAGAGGATGGGCCTCCAATTTCCTCTAAAGTTATACCCTTATGCTGATATGGAATTTTTGCAGGATCTAAAATTTGTTCTCCCTTGTCCCAAGTATCTAAGGAAGGTAACAAGGATGGTTTCCTCATAGGTAATGACGGTGAACCTTTAATGTATTTTTTTCCCATAAATCTCATTGATCTTCTTCTATTTGATTTCAGACTCTGGACAGATGAAAACAATGAATTATTTTTCCCTCTTGAATTTTCTCTTGATTTGTTAAAACTACCCATTGGTCTTCCTCGTTTAGACCTGATAAGAGTTGAAATCTCACAGCCACCTTCTAGAGTATCATTCACGATGTGTTGAGAATATTTCACTTTCTTAGGAAAGACATTCTGGACAAGAATGGAAGAGCTCTTTGATGCGATGTTAATCCTATATTTGGAAGATAAACCCATTTCTATCCTTAATAAATAAGAGACATCTTTGTTTTTTTTGGAAAGATCGCCAATTGTTAAGTGATTTCTCTCCAATATTATTAAGACCAAAATGAAAAAAGAAGTCTCTTCCAAATCTCATCAAATCCAAACCAAATTGATGCATTGTCTTGTCTTGAAAGCAATCATATCTTTCCATGGACTTATTCATCTCTAAGAAAACAGAGGTATCCAACAATTTTGGAAGGGTATAAGAGTGTTTGATAATAATACCTACTTGCTTTTTAGATCTCTTCTCCTCATAGCTTGAAACTAGATCCCTCCAAAGGAATTCCCACCATTTTGATGGGACTGAACATAAGAACAAAATTGAATACCCAATCTCAACACTTTTTATTTTAAATAATGGGATAAAATAATTCCAACCTCTCCTTTGAGAAGGAAGCATATTCCCATAAGGACATGTTGAATCTTTAATTTCCTCTATCTAACAAGGTTGAATACGATCTGAGACTCCAAGGTCTTTACTTAACATCTGATCTTCATCTAACACTTGATCTACGATTTCTTCTTAAATCTTATCTTGAATTTCCTCAAACCAACTTTGGAAATTTTCCTCTAACTCTGTCAAAGAATCCCTCGTCCCATATAGTTTTGAATTTTGAGGAATAGCTTCATGAATTAAGTTGAAGATCTAAGAAGGGATATCTCTAGGAATAGGTCTAATATGATTGGCCTATCCTCAATTGAAGGACAAAAAGAAGAATAACATGTATCCTTAGGATTTGAAGAAAAGGGTTCCAGACAAGAATAGCTTCCTGAATCTGGGGAAGATGAGGTTAAGTGATCAGACAAATGACAGTTATGATATACTAGAAAAGGTTCTTCAAAGAACACCTGTTGAACCCAACTTCCATTTTTTGAATTGATCTTCAAGGAGGAAGGGGGTTTCCTAGAAGTATCCATGAGCAAACAAATTCTAATCGACAAGTTAGGATTTTCAAAAAGGTTATATCATTCTTTAAAAAAATACCCACAAGATTTCCTATAAACTCAATGATCTCATTTTATTTGTATTCTAGGGGAAGACTTTGAAGATGAACCCAAACTAGTATAAATTTTATAATAGTAGAGTTTGGATTGAAATTGGGGTACCACATTTGCATATGAAGTCCAAAACTTTTGTAAAACCAAGATTTAGTTCTGAAAACAAGGTCTATACTTTTATTGAAATCAAATAGGGAAATTAAAAAACCATTTCCATTATCAATTAGAAAAACCTCTGAAACACTAGTTCAAATTTCTGATACCCATTGAAATAAAATTTTCTTTTCTATTGAAAATTGCCAAAACTTAAATTTTTTAGCTCGTTGACGAAAATCCACAATTTCGGGAGAAAGAAGGGACTCTAGAAAAGAGATGCTTAACACTTTATCGTGCACACAATCCTTTGCCATTAGTTCCATACTTTTGACCAAACCTTCACTTTCTGTTTGGTTAGCTATTTATGAGCATGTAGTCTCTTCTTCTTGTCCAACCTTAGCTTTCCCTTTATCCAAGGGAGGAAACACCTAGGAATTTCCTATTTCATCTTGTTTCTTAGTGAAATCTTGATACTTAGGTAGCCACCTCATTTTTCCCTCAATATTCACATAATGATTACCTTTTCAAAGAGCCTTGCTGAAATGATTCCTCTCCTTAATTTATCTACTACCATAGTTGTTATGAACACGTGAGGCTTTCTCCTTGAACAGAGGAATATTGTTAGGAAATTGAGTGAAGGAAAAATTATGATGATACCTAGCATTTCAAACAGGTGGAGAAAATCTTGTGAGTTTCCCCAATCTTGAATAATCCCCATTCCTTTGTTCATGAGAAGAATTTAAAATCTCATTCTTGTTCTTGAAAACCTTCCAATGCTCAGATATCCATGCATTCTTTGGAAAAGGGGGGTTAACTAGGATCCTTGAATGCCATAAGCAAAAATCATGATGTTGTTTGGGAAAGAAATATGGTTCATTTCAGAAGAAGAAGTTCTTCCAGAAAGAGACTTGAAGTTTCTTCTTTCTCACTCCAATGGATAGTTCTTGCTCTGATGAATATAGTTGTTGTTGAAGTTTTGAGAAGGAGGAACTCTTGAAGAATGAAGAGGGTAAGAGATCCTACTTTCTAGCCTTCTATGATGACCCTGGAATTGTCTGTCCACAATTCTCCAACCTTCAAAGTTTGGCTTCAAACTCCAAAACCACCTGGGACCCTTTTTAAAAAAAATTATTAATGAAATTTTTCTTATTTTGAATTTAAATTCATAACACTTGGTTTGTGTTTCTAGTGAACTCTTTCATAAGGTATAATCCTATCTATTTTTTAATAAGATTATAAGTGACCCTTTTCATACTTCTCATGTGCCATGAGATCCCATGAGCCTTTTCTAGCAAATTTTACATTTTAGAGTTACTTTATAATGCTCGTGATCAAGCACGATTTATGACTTTATCTGTTGGCATTTTTTATGATTATGTTTTGATTGTCATTGATGGACACACACTTGCATTGAGATCATTTTTGTATGTATGAGTTATGCTCAACCGACAATTGTTCCAACCAGTATGATGCATTATAGTCCTTAGACTATTGGTGTTTTGTAGAAAGTGACTACAGATCTGAAGCGGTATGTTGACCCCAAGCGGTTCGAGGATCTCAAGCAGTATGAAGGATCAAAGTGGCAGAACACATATTTCCCAGTCTTCATTTTGTCAAACCGGCAAACCAGCATTTTAGTTGAACCGGTATTTTGTATGAACCGGTAAAACTCTGTGATGAGTTACCAACTGACATTTTGTGATGAGTTACCATCCACCAATTGTTTGACAGTGCCAACACTTTAATGGTGCTTTTTGTGTTGTGTTACCAGATATGTCTAGATGCATTGAACCTAGGAAATTGTATTGTAATCCTATTGGACCGACATGAAATCAGATTCCTTTATAAGGACATCATGTCTAGGGGTTTAGGTTGTTGTTGGTGTTGTTGATGTTGTTGCTAGGGTTAAGGTGGTTGAGGAGTTAGAGAGAGTATGAATGTATAGAAGACTGAAGTAATGCTGGAATGCATTAGGAATGAGCTATCAAGGATCTAACCAAGCAATCTGTGCTATTTGCTAGATCACTCACTTGTTGATTACTCACATCTTCAACAAGTTTGTAGCCCTTAACCGGGTAGGCCCAAAAGCCTTTTGTAAATCCTCTAACAAGGTGGTTCACATCTGTGAATCTAAAATCCTCTAGCAAGGTAGTCTTTAATCAGACTTATCTCCTAACAGAGATTGAGATTCCTAACAGGATCAGTTCTGGTAAAGAACATTGTAAGACCTTAACCGATCTGGTTCCTATTTTGCAGATAGTTACTTGTGAGTTCCATCTCACTGTGGTTTTTCCCATTTAGGTTTCCACGTCAAATATCTTGTGTTATGGTGGTATTGCTTCTGTGGGTGAATGTCTTATTTGCATTTTGGTTTGCATGTGTGTTAACCAGTTTGTCTGTTAAATTGTTTTACTAGTTTATCATTAGATTGTTTAAGTGTTTGAGTACAGTGATTTTTGGCATACTAATTCACCCCCCCTCTTAGTATTCATCAATTGGTATCAGAGACTACCTTTCTATAAGTTTAACCACTTGGAAAGAGATATGGGGGAATACACATTGAGGGAACTTACTCATCGGCTCACTCAGTCTGAGCAATCCTATGATGATCTTATGGTCAAATACAAGGCATCTCAAGCAAAAAGGAGAGAACATGCAGAAAAGCTGATGGATCTATCTGAAAATAGTTCCTCTGATGAAGCAAACATGGAAGCCCTGATTCAAGAAGTAGAAAAGATGAATGAATCCAATTCCAACCTGAGAAAAAAATTCGAAGGACAAACTATTCGAATGTGTCAAGAGCTTGAGAACCGGAGGAAAGCTGAAGATCTGGTCAAAGACAAAGATCATGAAAACTCCAAGCTGAAGCAAGAGACTAGTGCCCTAACTGCTCAACTCCATGCGAGCAAGTGGAAAAGGAAGACATGCAAGGAGAACTGAACATTGCCATCTCTGAGAATGAAAACCTGATGGAAACAAATGCTGCTATTTCCAAAGAACTCTCTGAGTCAAAGGAAATACTTGCTAAGTTCAACAAGAGCACTGTTAAGCTAGAGAAAAAGCTTGAGTCGGCTAAACCAGCCAAGAATACCAATGGACTTGGTTATTCCGGTCATAAGGAAGGTGAGACCTCTAGTACAAATGCTAGAACATCAAAGAATCAATCAGCATCAAAGGATAAAGGTAAGCAAAATTTTAAACCTATTTGCTTTAACTGTCTTAAAGAAGGACATACAATAATTTTCCTTATTTTCTAAATGATAAGCCTAGATCCTATAAATTCAATGGAAACTGTTATGCATGCAACAAGTTTGGGCATGGAGCATCTGAATGCAGGTCTGTTATGAATAACACTAGAAGAAATCCTCAGAGGACCCAAGGAGCTGGTCCTGAACCTTTTGTGAACCGGAATCACAACCGGTTTAATGCCTTCAATCATCAACCAAGAAGCGGTGGCTATTAAGCGACAACCGGATGGAAAGCAAACTGTTGGATTTGTCATGGTCATGGTCACACTGCTGCTACATGGAGAAGGAAGAATGGAAACATGAACAATGGACCCTGGAGAGCACTTGGATTGGTCTGCTATCATTGCAACAAACCGGGTCACATTGCCACATTCTATAGATCAAGAAAGAGCATATCTGCTATTATACCGATCACTCCGGAAGGAAAGATTGATGTTGACACTGTTCAAGCAGATATGAACAAGACCTAGAAGAAGAAACCAGCGGTGTTATAAGAGGAACCGATTTCTGCACCTAGTGTGGAAATCATGGAATCGACAAACTAAGCTTCAAAAAGTCTTAGGGGGAGCAAACGGCAAAATGTTTCAAACCCCCGGTTTACACCGGTAAAAGACCTTAACTGGTATGTGATACCTGTCATTTGGCAGAAGACCAGAAATGGTAAAAGGCAAATTAGGGTTTATGCCCTAATGGTGGAGCATTAATTGCGGTAGGTGAGGAATATGTTTAAAAGGAATTTTTCAATTCATTTCTCACTATTAGTTTTCGAAGCAAAGAAGGTTTTCAAGTGCAGAGCGAAGAAAAGCGATTTGTGCTGCGATTCTAAGAAATTTAAGGAACCTTGAAGGAGATTCAAATTCAAACTGCAAATGGTCAAGTGAAGAACGCAAAGCAATGATCCTGCAACCGACAGAGTGTGAGGTGGAGAAGAATCTGAAAGCCCTAAATTCATGATTTTTGAAAGGTATTTTTTGAGTTTTTCAGTTTCTATCATGGCTTCTGCATCCCATACTAGCTCTAGTACATCTGTAGATTCAACAAGCTTTATTCAACGCAAGTCTAGATATAATGCCCTATCACAAGTTCCAACTGGTGTGATAGTAGAAGAGGGAATCTCAGATTACATAGATTGTAAAATCGAAGACCTAGGGTCTCTAGCAATTCACTCGCAGCTAGGTTTATTTTGTGGACAAGATAAAAAGATCAAACCGGAGTATAGTATTTTGGAGAAGAAGAAGCTCCACAATGTTGTTTATTTCCTAGAGGATTTCACAGATGATCACATTAGGATCATTCTGAGCAGAGTTCATGGTGACAAGATGTACTTGGAAAGAACACGTGATATTACACCGTAAGCAATTCATGTCGTCATCGGTTTCTACAATACAGGGGAAGTGCCAGCCCTAAGGACTGTAAGCAAGACGGAAATGTCCAAGCTCACCGGTTCAGTGAGCAACTCACAAGGAATGACTGTTAATTCCATCAAGGATGACCTTGTGAAATATGCATGTATGGTGATTGGATACCGGATGTTCTCAGCCAGCAGAATTAACTTTGTATTTGTTGCAGTGGTAAATGCCGCTTACCGGATGATCAAGGAAGATGCATCATTCGACCTCTGCACTGGTATGCAAAGGCAACTCTTGTTGCATCTTAAATCGATCAAACAGTATAATGCATTGAGGTTCAAGTTTGGACAACTACTGGTTGGGTTGTTCTTTTGCTTCCAAGGCTACTTTCCAGGAGTAGGTGATGTCCAGTGGGTTTTGCTGACCAACCGGTAACCAAGCAAATCAAGGAAAGCCTTCAAGCAGTCAGAACCGGCTACCCTGAAGTTCTAAACAAGTACTTTGATGAGTTCAGATGCAAAATGAGTTAGAGGATGAGAATATCAGGTGATATTGTAAAGAAATATGAAGATGATATCTGTTTCACCATTAAAGTGGATCAATGCATAATGGAGGCTATTGAGCCCAGACAGGAGGAAGTGGAGCCTATGGGCTATGAGGTAATGAATGATATGCTGGAAGGATATGCCTCTACCCTTATTTCCTCACTGCTTTATCCAAAGGAAAATAGAACCGACACCTACCTAGAAAGGATAACACCGGTTGAGAAACCCTCCACAAAGAAAGGAAAAGAACCTTCACTGAAGAAGGCAAAAGCAATGTTGTCAGCATCAGCACCGGCTACTACAGCCAGTCCTACAGTGACCAAGTGGTCACCGGCTAAAAAGAAACCGGAAGCGGCACCTGCTAAAGTGTTTGAGAGAAAGAGGAAGACAAGGAATTCCTCACCAGACTCAGAAGAAACTGTGTTTGAGGAAAAACCTAAGAAGACACGTCAAGCAAAGAAAAAGACAAAGAATGAACCGACATCATTGGTACCGATAAATATTGACATCTCCTCGTACAAACCTTTGACACATTGTCAAAGAACTATCAAAAATATTAGGAGAAAAGTGCTAAATGATTTGATTGATTGTTTTGATGACTTTAATGATGATGAAAAGGAAGCAGTAGAAAAAGAAATCATTCAGTATTTATGTGTTAATGACCGGTCGCCTTCAGTAATTAGATCTGAGACACCGGATTCTCTGTATAAGTCCGTAGACAATAAATGGTGCATTACCATAGAGCAGGAACAAGAAATGAGAGAGAAAGTTTTTGCTGAACATTTTCCTGATGTATCAAATTTAGAACTATTTGAAGTAATGAATAAATACAAAGGCCTCTTCTTCATGAGAAGAAGAAGACTCCTGTTACTAGAAGGGAAGGGTAAAGAAGTGCTCAAGAATACACACACCCTTTCTCTAGAAGCCGTGAAGATGCATAAAGTGGCTGAAGCCAACATGAAGGTTGGACAAGAACCGACAATAACTAAACCGGATGAAGTGTTTGATGATGAAGGAAATCCAGTTGTTGAACCTATCAACACTATTGATGTCGATGCTTTGGATGGAGAAGATATTGCTCAGGGTACACCATCAGAAGCTACAGGTCAGGAGAAGCAGGCAAAAAAGGAAGCAAAGCAAAAGGAAATAGAGGACAAAAAGGAGGAAGTAAAGAAGCAAGCAGAGGAGAAGAAGAATGAAAGGAGAAAGAAGAAGAAAGATGAAGAGGAGAAGAAGAAGAAGGATGAAGCGGAGAAGAAGAAAAAGGAAGATGAGGAGAAATGGAAACAGGAAGAAAAGAGAAAAGAAGAAGAGAAGAAAAGAAAAGAAGAGGAAGAAGAGAAAAAGAAACAAGAAGATGCAAGGAAGAAGAAAGAGGAAGAGCATGAGAAGAAGAGAAAGGAAGAGGAGAAGCAAAAGGAAGCAGAAAAGAAGAAGGAAGAGGAAGATAAGGTAGAGGAGAAGAGGAAAGAAGCAGAAAAGAAGAAGGCAGAGGAGGATAAGGAAGAGGAAAAGAGAAAAGAAGCGGAGAAGAAGAAGGCAGAGGAGAACAAGGAAGCTGAAGCGGTAAAGAGCATGCAGATGGAGACACCTAAGGCAACCAGTAGTCAAGCCAAATCGGCTGACCTCACCAGTCCCATTGACCTCTAGTCCGCAAGTGAAATGGAGCTACTACAGAGCATCAAGGTTGCTCGAGAATGCCTTGAGGTGTTAAGGAGGAAGAAGGAGGAAGATGTGATCCAAGCGGCGGTGGACACTCTTATCAATTTGTTACACAAACCTCCCCAGTACCGACTCATCATTGGCCCAATTGAAGCTCCAATGCACAGTAGTAGATGATCAAGTGTAGAGCTTAGAAGAGGTAGCAGAGGCAAATGCTAAGAAAGAGCATCAAAAGGCTCTCAACATTGCCCTGGTGAAGAAGCTTAATGAGCTCCGGTCTGAACTGCAAAAAGCACAAAAGGATATAAGGAATGCTCTAGATGAGGGGAATCTTCTACTCAGCAAGATTTGCCAACCCCATTTGTTCTGTGACAATGTGCTTGCACAAAAACAAAAGCTTCAAACTGACTTGCAGTTGTATATGAGTACCTTCAAGTTGCCATACGACTCCTTTACAACTTATGGACAAACCGTTCACCGGTTTCACATCCAGTCTGTCAAATTAGAGTTGGAAATAAGCAACCGGACTCGAGATTTGCAGGAGCTACAACTGGTTCTACTCCCACATCTACAAATACTTTAGAAGTGCTATCTTAATCTGGATGCCTTAACGGCAACACAGGAGATGAGAACACTAGATGCCATGGAAGAACAGGTCTCCCAGATCCAGACAGAGAAAGAAGTGGCAACCTCCCTACTTGAGTCCTAGTCCTTATCTATGAAACAATTTTTGCAAGACTTCAAATCTATTTTTGACAAGTTTTATTCCTTATTGTCATAAACTCTTATTCTTTTAATCCTAATGACACAGGTGTTAATCTGTAATATTTTGTTGTCATTGTTGGCAAAGGGGGAGAAGTATAAATTTTGAATGTTTTGATGTATACTTTCATGTTATTTCTGTTAACAATGTATTTTCTGCAAAAGCGATAGTGTATATGCTTAGGGGGAGTAATTTTGATTATGGCATATTTTTGTTGTAAAACACTTAGATGTCAAAATTTCCTAAGTGTTGCCATCAATGCCAAAGGGGGAGATTGTAGGCATTTTTTATGATTATGTTGTGATTGTCATTGATGGACACACACTTGCATTGAGATCATTTTTGTATGTATGAGTTATGCTCAATCGACAATTGTTCCAATTGGTATGATGCATTATAGTCCTTAGACTATTGGTGTTTTGCAGAAAGTGACTACCGATTTGAAGCAGTATGTTGACCCCAAGCGGTTCGAGGATCTCAAGCGATACGAAGGATCAAAGCGACAGAACACATATTTCCCAACCTTCATTTTGTCAAACCGGCAAATCGGCATTTTACTTGAACCGGTATTTTGTATGAACCAGTAATACTCTGTGATGAGTTACCAATCGGCATTTTGTGATGAGTTACCATCCACCGATTGTTTGACAATGCCGACACTTTGACGGTGCTTTCTGTGTCATGTTACTAGATATGTCTAGATGCATTGAACCTAGGAAATTGTACTGTAATCCTATTGGACCGACATGAAATCAAATTCCTTTATAAGGACATCATGTCTAGGGTTTTAGGTTGTTGTTGGTGTTGTTGATGTTGTTGCTAGGGTTTAAGGTGGTTGAGGAGTTAGAGAGAGTATGAATGTATAGAAGACTGAAGTAATGCTGGAATGCATTAGGAACGAGCTATCAAGTATCTAACCAAGGAACCTGTGCTATTTGCTAGATCACTCACTTGTTGATTACTCACATCTTCGACAAGTCTGTAGCCCTTAAACGGGTAGGCCCAAAAGCCTTTTGTAAATCCTCTAACAAGGTGGTTCAAATTTGTGAATCTAAAATCCTCTAGCAAGGTAGTCTTTAATCGGACTTATCTCCCAACAGAGATTGAGATTCCTAATAGGACTTATTCTAGTAAAGAACATTGTAAGACCTTAACCGGTCTGGTTCCTATTTTGCAGATAGTTACTTGTGAGTTCCATCTCACCGTGGTTTTTCCCATTTGGGTTTCCATGTCAAATATCTTGTGTTATGGTGGTATTGCTTTTGTGGGTGAATGTCTTATTTGCATTTTGGTTTGCATGTGTGTTAACCAGTTTGTCTGTTAAACTGTTTAACCGGTTTATCATTAGACTGTTTAAGTGTTTGAGTACAGTGATTTTTGGCATACTAATTCACCCCCCCTCTTAGTATTTATCATTATCATGTCAACTCTTTAGTGCAATGAAATATGATGATTGATTACTTGTCCACCAAATCAATATTTAACAATTTTTCTCTTGTGATTTTGATGTAGGAGCATCCCTGGTTATTTGCAATCTTGCATCAACCAAAAGCATTTTCTTTCAATTTGTTCCTATTTTACAGTTTCAACATTTCATTTGTTGGCAATATTGCATTATAATAGACAATGAAAGATTGTTGGCATTTCTTAAGGATATTGAGAAGGTTGTTGATGATTATGGATATAACTGATTAAAGATGTTTTACTGTCTTGATATTATTATTTTGTCATTGATGTCAAGAAATTGATTTTCTAATTCAGTATGATGTTGCCATATCTTGAGAAGTATGATATGAAGATTATAAAGATGTCAGTAAAAGACACAGGAAAGAATATGATGAATAAGGTATTCAATGGGCAATTACTATCGAGTGAGACAATGATGAGATCATGATGTTTTAGATTGTTTTAACATCATACATATGTTGTAAATTGTAAAGGTTAATACTATACTATGTTATCAAGCAAAGAACCTAGTCGGTAAACCCTAAGGAACCTAGTCGGTAAACCCTAAGGTTATCGATATCGGTTAATGAAGGCAGAATGTCTACCGAGTGGAGTTTAGTATTCACCGAGTTGTTACCGAATTGTAACCGAGCTATAACAGAATGCATTAAATGTTTACATGTGGTATTTAATGAAGGAAGTTGATGAGTTGGAGTGGATTAAATGATTGGTAAGTCATGGAAGAAGTTTGCTAACAAATCTAAGGCAATGGAAAGTCGGCATGAAGATCTACAGCTTAGATTGAACCACAATACCTAGCACAAGTTCCAAGACTATTATGCAAGTTCCAAGGTGGGGTAAAACATTTTTAGATCGAAAGATGCATTGAACCTGGACAAGATTGAAGATCTGATGGCTATGATTGATCATGGGAAATGTGATCAAGGAGATTAAGCGGGTACCTAATTGTTTATAAATAGGAAACTGTTGATAAACAATGTATGTAGGAAAGTGTATGCACAGGGATGCTACATAGTGATTACCGAGCACAGAAGCTTGAAGACCTGTTAGAATAACAGAGTATAGTAGCCTAGTAGATAGACAAGATTAGTTCTATGTCTAGATTGTATTGAACAAATAGGAATCTGCTTTAGCATTTTAGATGTGAAGTTGCAGATAGATTTTTATTACTGTTATTTTGTGAAAGTGACAGAAAATCTCTTAACCGAGTGGACTTAACAGTCTTATATGTAAACCCTCTAGCAAGGTGACATTCTGATTGAGTGTTTGAAATCCTTTAACAAGGTCACTTCTAACAAAGTTAAGATCTTAACAGATCTGAGGGAAATCCCTTAACCGGGTCACATCTAGCAATGTGTTTGTAATCTTTAACAGGATTTGCTTTTAACCAAGCATACTCTAGAAGAGTATATTTCTTAGTGGGTCCGAAATCTCACAGTGGTTTTTCCCTATTTGGGTTTCCACGTTAAATCTGGTGTTATGAGGTTTATATTGTTCATATGATTTTGAGTTTGCATGTTTAACAATTTTGGTTATATTACTGATATAAATGTTACCGAGGTTGAATCTGATGTTTTTTATGGATGAATAAGTTTGTATGATTCACACCCCCCCCCCTCTCATCTTGTTGGCTATTGGATCTATACTTATATTAAGTATCAGAACTATCAATTGGTATTAGAGCATTGGACTCTGGAAGGAAAGTTTAAAGGCACTTGAGTTAAAGATCCAAAGATGTATAAGAGGGATGCACCGAAGCTGAACAAGTCAAGTTTCTCTACATGGCAGAAAATGATGAAGCTACATCTATCAAGAGTTGGAGAATATGCTATATACTATCTGGAGAATGATTTTGTTACACCGAGCACCTATCCATTGACTATGGAAGAGAGAAAGGCAAAGCAAGAACATATTCAAGCAATGATTGAAATAACATCTACATTGACCGATTCAGAGTTTAATGATGTAGAAGGCCGCAATGATGCAAAGGCAATGTGGGATAAGCTCATATCAGTATATGGAGGAGATGAACATGTTCAAAGAGCAAAAGTAGATAGTCTGAGAGGACAACTTGAATCTATTAGGATGAATGAAGGTGAGAACATAACTCAGTACAGTACAAGACTAAAGGAGATTGTCAATCAAATCAAAGGAGTAGGTGGAACTATTGAAGAAAAAGATATAACAAGTAAGTTGTTGAGAACCCTTCTACCAGCTTATGCAATCCGAGTCTCTGCAATCAATGAATTGAGGTCTGTACCTAATATGCCAGTTTCTTTGGATGCTACTATTGGTAAGCTACATGCATTTGAGTTAAGTAATTTTGATAACAGTGGATCTTCGGTAAATAAAGTTGAATCTGCATTTAGTTCTTTTCATCTTGATGAATCTAATGATTACAATGAAAGAAAGTATAAGTACTCTGAAGGAGATCATAGTGGAGCAAGTGAAAGATTTCAGAAGAACATGGAAGAAGTACACAAACTGTATGAAGAAATCAGAAAGCAAGAAGAGTTTGAAGCACTATTAGCCAAAAGGTTACCGAGAGGCAAAGGTAAGTATAAAGGAAAACTACCTTTGAAATGTTTCAATTGTGATAAGATAGGACATATGGCTTCTAACTGTTCTGACAAAGATTTTCCTGAAAAGAGAGATTACCGAGATAACAGACAGAAAGATAATCATTACAGAGGACACCGAGACTTCATAAGAAGAGATAGAAAGACATGCTTAATAGCTGATGAGGAATCTAACGATGATAAATCAAATGAGACTGATATAGAGGAAGTAGTTTATGTGGCTATCAAGGATGGCTCAGATGAAGAAAGGTATGAAGAAAAAGCCCTAATATCTCACATAAACACTAATGATTCTTGGATTATAGATAGTGGATGCTCACATCATATGACAGGAGATAAACACAAGTTTGTTATGTTAGAAGATTCTGATGGAGGCTATGTTAGATTTGGTAATGATGCACCATGTCCGGTAAGAGGTAAAGGATCTATAACAAATCTTGATAATGCAAGATGCAATGATGTTTATTGGGTTGAAGGTTTGAAATACAATTTTTTGAGTGTAGCACTTCTAAACAACACATGTTACCGAATAGAATTTCAGAAAGGAATTGTCAAAGTTCATGACAACAATGGAAAGTTAGCTGCTACCGGGACACAAACAAAAGGTAATACATTTCACCTTGACTCAACTTTGAATAAGTGTTTGCATGCAAAGATTGATGATACCTGCCTATGGCATAAAAGGTTTTGTCATGTAAATTTTGATAATCTGATCAAAATAAGTAAGAAGCACAAAGTAAGAGGTCTACCGAGTCTTGCAAAACCTGAGACTGCTATGTGCCGAGGATGCTAGATGGGTAAGATGACAAGATCAAGCTTTACAAGTAAGTCTTACACTTCTAAGGGAACTTTAGATCTAGTGCACACTGATCTTTGTGGTCCTATGAAAGTTCAAAGTTATTATGGTGATAAGTATTTCATATTATTTGTGGATGACTATTCTGTTGGTATTTTGGTATGGTTTTTTCATTGATGTCAACACCTACTAAATACACCTACTTTGGAGATCCAGCAACATTCACCGGCAAACAGTAAACTATGCAACAGTTACCGGTATATGGTTCACCGACAGGATATAGTGTTCACTGATAGGATATAATATTCACCGGTACCTGCAATGACATGGAAGACACTTGGTAATGTCGAAGACATCATGTGGACACTTTATTTTCAAGTAATAATCATTGGTATATTCTTATTTGCATATTTTCTTTTATCGGCAAATAGGTCCAGGTTATCTAGGGTTTCACCGACAGGTTTATCTTTTCCAGATTAGCATGGCACGCTATGGAGATGATTTATTATTGTTGTAAATGCATTAAGCCGACATGTTCAATCGGTTATTGCATCGATATTGTATTATTTGTAAAATGTTTCTATTGTAATATCTTATAGAGCTGACCTACTAAAATTGGTCTTAGGGTATGGTATAAATGTAAGATCTTGTTTGTAAGATCAAGTGTGGAATGCGAAAAAGAATTTTGTGAAGGTATATGCGAGATTAAGCAGAGGAATACATGAAGACATCATTTGAAGGTGAAGTTAGGTTTTTGTAGAA
Source organism: Cryptomeria japonica (assembly GCF_030272615.1). Classification (NCBI taxonomy): domain Eukaryota; kingdom Viridiplantae; phylum Streptophyta; class Pinopsida; order Cupressales; family Cupressaceae; genus Cryptomeria; species Cryptomeria japonica. The sequence goes on from NC_081406.1 coordinate 584,150,578, forward strand.
GCATATCAACATTACACCGGTACTGAATCCATCATGTGAAGATGCTATTTTGTGCAGTACATTCTTATTGGATTTAACCATCCAACTGTAGTCAGTGTGACTCCCATTTGTGATTGAGCAGTGAGCTCTAGGCTGTTGGCCTTTCTGCATGTGCAGACCCCTTTTGTACACTTACTATCTACAGTAGTATCATCTGATTGTGTGTAAGGTTTCCCACTATGGTTTTTCCCCTTACAGGGTTTCCACGTACAAATATTGGTGTCATGTGTTGTGGATGACTTTGTTCTTATGTTTCATGCATTAATTCTTACCAGTATAGCAATTTTCTGTTAACACTATTTACCGACATACTTAATTGATTTACCGGTATTAAGCATTAAGTTGGTTAATAAGTTTTTAGTTTGAATTTATTAGACAACTGATTCACCCCCCCCCCCCACTCTCAGTTGTCTCCGGGACCTACAATTGGTATCAGAGCTTAGTCCTCTTTTTTTTGCAGAAGTTTAACAACTTGAGGAGATCCAATGTCTACTAATTATTTCAGAAAGGATAGTCCTAAACTTGATTGAACCAACTATGGGATATGGAAAATCAAAATGGAGACACATCTGAATTGTATTGGTAAAGACATCTGGGAATTTACTAAGAATGGTTATACTGCTGCTGTAGCTGGTCAGACTGCTCCCACTACTTTAGTTAAAGATGAAGAAAATGATTGCAAAGCAAGAGAAGCACTCTTGAGCGCATTATCAGATCAACAAATCATGGGATTGTCAGATAGGTCCACTGTAAAAGCTATTTGGGATCATTTGGAAACACTGAATGAAGGGGACTCCATAGTCAAAATTGCAAAACTTGAAAGCTTCTGAGTCAGGTATGAACATCTGAAAATGGAATTAGATGAAAGGATTTCTGCTTTTATGGAAAGAGTAAATGAAATTGTTTTGGGTATCAAATGTTGTGGAGGAACCTTGAGTGAAGATGAGATTGTTTCAAAAATCTTAAGAGGTTTGCCACCGGCATATAAAATGAAGGTTATTGCTATAAATGAGTTGAGAACAATGCCTAATACATCAGTAACTAGGGATACATTGATTGGAAACCTTTCAGTTTTTGAAATTGAGGAATTTGGTCCTGTTACTACTATAAAAACTGATTTGGCCTTTAAAGCATCAACATCATCTGCTCCATCCTTTGACAAATCAATCTGGAGAGCCTTTTATGCAAGAGAACTTGAAGAAACTAGGAAGGAGAATGAAGAGCTTGAAGAACTTGAAGCACTATTTGCAAGAAAAATGCCAAAAGGCCCAATTGGAAGTAAGTATGAAGGTAAAGCACCCTTTAAATGTTTTAACTGCAATAAGATTGGTCATATGGCTTCAAGATGTCCTGATAGACATGCTAGACTAAGAGAAGAAGCTAGAAGAACATATAAACCTAATCCTGAATATCAGAGATACAGATTCAAGAAAAACAAAGATAAATCTTGTTACATTGCTGATGAAGGTGTGACTGATGATTCTGATGAGGATCCAGTAGACAATGGATGGGTCTTTGTCGCTATAACAGAAGATCAACCGGTACCTATTGCTCAACTGGTAGAACAAGCCCTAGCAACTAAAGTTGAATCAAAGGATGAATGGATTATTGACTCAATATGCTCACATCACATGACTAGAGACAAAGGTAAATTCTTGAACTTTCAAGAATACAATGGAGGTTTAGTAAGATTCGGAGATGACAAAGCCTGTTCAATCAAAGGTAAGGGTTCAATATCTCTTGATGGTAAACATAACACTGACAATGTCTACTATGTTGAAGGATTAAAACATAATCTTTTAAGTGTTGGTCAATTAGTTGAGAAAGGTTTTCAATTACAATTTAAAAATGGAAAATGCAAAATCATGAATAAAACTGGTTTGGAAATTGCAACCGGTAATCAGACTAGAGGTAATATCTTTCATTTGAATAACAGTGAAAAGACATGCTTAATTGCACATATAGATGAAAGTTGGCTATGGCATAAAAGACTATGTCATGTAAATTTTGATTGCATGGTAAAAATTAGTACTTCTAAGGCAGTTAGAGATCTACTAAAATTGTGAAACCTCAGAATACAATTTGCAAGGAATGTCAATTTGGAAAACAAGTTAGAGCTAGTTTCAAAAGTATTCCAGAAAAATCCAATAATGCCCTTCTTTTAATTCACACTGATTTATGTGGTCCAGCTAGAACTAAAAGCTTACAAGGTGATAGATATTTCATGCTAATTATTGATGATTATTCTAGATTGTGTTGGGTTACTTTTCTTAGAGAAAAATCAGAAGCACTTGGGAAGTTCAAACTATTCAAAGCAATGGTTGAAAATGAAACCGGTAAGAAAATTAAATGTTTAAGATCAGATCAAGGAGGAGAATTCACATCTAAAGATTTTGATACATTCTATGAAGTAAATGGAATCAAAAGACAGTTATCAGCACCTCGGACACCACAACAGAATGGAGTTGCTGAAAGGAAAAAACAAAACTATTTTGGATGCAACAAGAAGTATGTTATCAGAAGCAAATCTACCACATGTGTACTGGAGAGAGGCAGTAAGCACTACTGTCTATACATTCAACAAAGTTCACATCAAAGGTGAAACCGGTAAGACCCCTCATGAACTATGGTTTGGTAATACTCCTACTCTTAAGTATTTCAGAATTTTTGGAAGTAAATGTTATATTAGAAGAGATGAGTATATTGGCAAGTTTGATCCTAGAAATGATGAAGGAATATTTCTTGGTTATTCATCTAAGAGTAAAGCATATAGATTTTTTAATAAAAGATTACAGAAAATTGTTGAGAGTACAAATGTAAAGATTGATGAACAATTCAGAGGAACTTCAAGGTATATAGACTCTGAACCGGGAACATAAATTATGACAAAAGAACCTACAATAAATCCACCGGTACAAAATGATGATCCAGTTACTTCGGTATCATCAGAAGATTCCACAGTAAATGAAGAACAACAACAGACTAAGACGCCCTGGTATGTAAGACTGAATCATTCTGAAGATCAGATAATTGGAAGCAAATTTAAAGGAGTCATGACAAGAGGAAGATTGGAAAATGAAGAGGTATGTCTTATTTCTTGAATTGAACCATTATCTGTCAATGAGGCATGTGAAGATAAATTTTGGATTAAAGCTATGGAAGAAGAATTAGGACAAATTGAGAAAAATAATACTTGGACATTAGTTCCCCAGCCTAAAAATAAAAATGTAATTGGAACCAAATGGGTATTTAGAAACAAACTCAATGAAGATGGTAAGGTTGTCAGAAATAAAACAAGACTAGTGTGTAAGGGATATTCTCAGAAAGAAGGAGTTGATTACAATGAAACCTTTGCACCGATAGCCAGAATTGAGGCAGTTAGATTATTCTTGGCCTTTGCAGCTCACAAGGATTACAAAGTCTATCAAATGGATATTAAATGTGCATTTTTGAATGGAGATCTTGAAGAGGAAGTCTATATTGAACAACTTGATGGATTTTCCTTGACAGATGACAATGATATGGTTTGCAGATTAAGAAAAGCTCTGTATGGATTAAAACAAGCTCCAAGAGCTTGGTATGCAAGATTGGATAAGTATCTTTTAAAGATTGGTTTTACTAAAGGAAATGCAGATAGCAATTTATATTACAAAGTAACTAATGATGACATCTTGATTATTGAAGTATTTGTTGATGATATAATCTTTGGAGGAGAAGATGAATTATGCAAAGAATTTTCTCTTGAAATGCAGCATGAATTTGAAATGTCTATGATCGAAGAAATAAAATTCTTTTAGGATTGCAGATTTTACAGACTGATAAAGGCATATTTTTGAGTCAATCTAAGTACTTGAAAGAACTACTTAAGAAATTTGGGATGGAGAACTCTAAACCGGTAAGCACACCTATGACAACAAATGACAAATTATCTCAAAGGGATGAATCTACACCTATTAATCCAACTAGATACAAATCTATGATAGGAGGTTTACTATATTTGACACAAACCAGACCTGATATTATGAATGCAGTATGTATAGTTTCTAGATTTCAGAGTAATCCTAGGGAAAATCATGAATCAGTAGTAAAAAGGATTTTTTGGTACTTACAAGGCACATCAAATCTTGGATTATGGTATCCTAAAGATGAAAATTTTGATCTATATGCATACACAGATGCAAATTGGGCAGGAGATGTGGATGATAGAAAAAACACCATTGGAGGAGCATTCTTTCTTGGAAAGAGATTAGTTTCTTGGTTAAGTAAGAAACAGAGTTGTACATCTTTATCAACAGCAGAATCAGAATATTTTGCAGCAGCAACAAACTGTACACAGGTACTTTGGCTTAAGCAAATGTTGAAAGACATAAAGGTAAAATGCAAGGACCCTATTACTATGTATTGTGATAACACTGCATCAATTGATATATCTAAGAATCCAGTATTACATTCTAAAAGAAAACATGTTTCTATCAAACTGAATTTTCTAAGGGAAAAAGTTGAAGAAAAGGAGATAAAATTGGTTTATGTGAATACTAAAGAACAACTTGCAGATATTTTCACAAAACCTTTGCCTAAGGAAACTTTTGAGTATCTCAGAGATCAGCTCAGAGTCATACCTCCACCGGTAGAGACTTAGACAGTTGATGATTGTCATCAACCGACAGAATTAAATGGACAAATCTTTTATTCCAGTATTTGATGAGGAAGCTACTTCTCACGGGGAGTAGTTGGTATTTTGTATGAACTTTTTGTGACTTTGGCATTTGATGTCAAAGGGGGAGAGAAATCTATGGAAAAACACATTATCTTTTTGGGGAGAGATTTTGAAAAACACATTTAAGGAGAGATTGGTATTGAAAATAAATATTTGGATAAACACATGTTACTCCTAGGGGGAGAAATGGAGATTTTTGGTTTTACACTTGGCATTTCTGTTTTGGCACTTTGATGGTTTTTCCATCTTGTGTTGCCATCAATGCCAAAGGGGGAGATTGTTGGTATTTTGGTATGGTTTTGTCATTGATGTCAACACTTACTAAATACACCTACTTTGGAGATCCATCAACATTCACCGGCAAACAGTAAACTGTGCAACAGTTACCGATATATGGTTCACCGACAGGATATAATGTTCACCGGCAGGATATAATATTCACCGGTACCTGCAATGACATGGAAGACACTTGGTAATGTCGAAGACATCCTGTGGACACTTTATTTTCAAGTAATAATCATTGGTATATTCTTATTTGCATATTTGTTTTTACCGGCAAATAGGTCCAGGTTATCTAGGGTTTCACCGATAGGTTTATCTTTTCCAGATCAGCATGGCATGCTATGGAGATGATTTATTATTGTTGTAAATGCATTAAGCTAACATGTTCAATCGATTATTGCATCGATATTGTATTATTTGTAAAATGTTTTTATTGTAATATCTTGTAGAGCCGACCTACTAAAATTGGTCTTAGGGTATGGTATAAATGTAAGATCTTATTTGTAAGATCAAGTGTGGAATGCGAAAAAGAATTGTGTGAAGGTATATGCGAGATTAAGTAGAGGAATACATGAAGACATCATTTGAAGGTGAAGTTATGTTTTTGTAGAAGCATATCAGCATTACACTGGTACTGAATCTAGCATATGAAGATGCTATTTTGTGTAGTACATTCTTATTGGATTTAACCATCCAACTGTAGTCAGTGTGACTCCCATTTGTGATTGAGCAGTGAGCTCTAGGCTGTTGGCCTTTCTGCATGTGCAGACCCCTTTTGTACACTTACTATCTGTAGTAGTATCATTTGATTGTGGGTAAGGTTTCCCACCGTGGTTTTTCTCCTTACAGGGTTTCCACGTACAAATATTGGTGTCATGTGTTGTGGATGACTTTGTGCTTATGTTTTATGCATTAATTTTTACCGGTATAGCAATTTTCTGTTAACACTGTTTACCGGTATTAAGCATTAAGTTGGTTAATAAGTTTTTGGTTTTAATTTATTAGACAACTGATTCAGCCCCCCCCCCCCCCCCCTCTTAGTTGTCTCTGGGACCTACATATTCAAGGATGATGTCAGTAATGTTTTTAAAGGAAAAATCAGAAGCTTTTCAAATGTTTAAATGGTACAAGGCAAGATTTGAAAATGAAACAGAAGACAACTGAAATGTCTTAGATCAAATAGAGGAGGAGAATTCGCATCTGATGAATTCAACTTATTCTGCAATGATCATGGTATTAAAAGACAAGTCTCTGCACTGAGAACTCCACAACAGAATGGAATAGCTTAAAGAAGAAACAGATCTATTGTGGATTGTGCTAGAACACTGATGATTGAAAAGAAGGTGCCACAAACATTTTAGAGAGAAGCAATAAGCACAGCTGTTTACACCTTGAACCGAGTTCAATTGAAGAAAGGTACTTTGAAGACACCATATGAAATCTGGTATGATAAGAAACCTAATGCTAGTTATTTTAAAATCTTTGGAAGCAGATGCTATGTTCATAAAGATGATAGAAATGGCAAGTTTGATCAGAAAAGTGAAGAAGGAACATTTCTAGGTTATTCTTCCAGAAGAAAAGCATTTAAATGTCTGATCAAATCATCTAACAAAATAGTAGAAAGTGCAAATGTGAAAATTGATGAATTTGCAGAAAGAAATGATGAAGGAAATTCCAAGGAACCAGAAGATTATGATGAATTTGTCTATGTTCAACCGAGAAGTCCTACTGAGAAGACCGTTGAAGAAAATGAAGAGAATATCCAGTTACCGAGTGATGAAGAAGATCATACAGAGCCTACCGAGCCTGTATTAGCCAAGTATGTCAGAAGACATCATGCACCAAGTTTGATTATAGGAGATAAGGATGATCCAGTGATTACAAGGAACAAACTGAGACAGAACACATGTTTGATATCTAAATTTGAACCGAGAATAGTGAAAGAGGTATTTAATAGTGAAGATTGGGTAAATGCTATGACAGAAGAGATTGATCAAATCAAGAAGAATGACACATGGACACTAATCCCAAGACCGAAGGACAAAAATATAATCGGTACAAAGTGGATTTTCAGAAACAAGCTAAATGAAAAAGGAGAAATCACTCGAAACAAAGCAAGACTAGTTTGCAAAGGTTATGCTCAAGAAGAAGGAATTGATTATGGTGAAACTTTTGCACTTGTTGCTAGACTTGAAGGAGTAAGAACATTTTTGGCCTATGTTGCTTTCAAGAACTTCAAGGTATATCAAATGGATGTCAAATCTGCATTTCTAAATGGAATATTAGAAGAAGAAGTTTTCAATGAACAACCTGAAGGATTTGTTGAAGACAATAATAAAGATTAGGTATGTAAATTGAACAAAGCTTTATATGGTTTGAAACAAGCACCAAGAGCATGGTATGAAAGATTGCACTCTTATTTGATTAAGATTGGTTTAATAAGGACAAGTGAGAACAACAACATGTACATGAAGAATGATGAAAATGGAATATTGATCTCAGCCATATTTGTTGATGATATTATATTTTGTGGAAATGACTCTTTATGCAAGAACTTTGGAAATGAAATGAGCGAAGAATTTGAGATGTCATTAATTGGTGAGATAAAGTATTTTATAGGTTTATAGATAATGCAAATGAAAAATGAGATTTTCATTACTCAATCCAAGTACATAAAGGAAATCTTGAAGAAGTTTGGAATGGAGGATTCAAAACCAATTAGTACTCCTATGACTACCAACTGTAAATTATCTAAGAATGATGAATCTGCATCTGTTGATGAGACACTCTACCGATCCATGATTGGAAAACTACAATATGTTGTTCACAGTAGACCAGACATAGAACATGCAGTAGGTATAGTTGTAAGATTCTCTGTAGATCCTAAGGAAACACACATGACAGCAATCAAAAGAATTTTTAGATACTTGAAAGGCACAAAGTATTATGGCTTAGTATATGAGAAAGGAAATGATTTTGATTTAAAAGTTTATACTGATGCTGATTGGGCAGACAACATTGATGATAGGAAAATCACAAGTGGAGGAGCTTTCTTTTTAGGAGAAAGGCTAGTGAGTTGGCTTAGCAAGAAACAAGAATGTGTTTCATAGTCAACAGCAGAAGCTGAATACGTTGCTGCAGCATTGAATTGTACCAACATTGCATGGATCAAACAACTGTTGGAAGGTATAAATGAGAAAGTTACCGAGCCAGTAACTATAATTTGTGACAATACTAGTGCCATTAATATTTCAAAGAATCCTGATATGCACTCTAAGACAAAGCACATATCTATCAAATATCATTATCTTAGAGAAGAAGCTCAAGAGAAGAAAGTGGTGTTGGAATATGTTAGTACAAAGGAGAAAATAGAAAATATCTTCACCAAGCCACTACCAAAGGACACTTTTGAATATCTCAGAAGTAAGTTAGGGGTCCTACCCCTATCTTCTTCTCACTGACAGAGTTCGGTGAAAGCATCAATCCGATGACTCTAATGAATATCTTTTGGGAGTTGATGCTGAGTTATACACTTTAGGATGTTTTCTAAAAGTGTACTGGAATTAATACAGGAAATATTATAGGGAACATGAATTGAAGACAAATGCTCTGACCGAGACTCAGTTGATACACAACAACAGGAAATCACTTCTTATAGAAAGAAATTATGTTTTAGTTCTTTACTTTTTTTTTGGCATTGTTGTCAAAGGGGGAGAAGACTACTATAAAGGAGAGAAGACCGAGAGAAGACTTATCAGGGGAGAAGACTAAGAGCAAACTGAGCAGACTACAGATTAGGAAGTAGACTGAAGAAATGAGGAGAAGTATAATGTATGGGGGAGAGCATTTCAGAATCACAGCAATCCAAATCTATTAAGGTCAAATCAATTGGTTTTGCCATCAATGCCAAAGGGGGAGATTGTTGGCAATATTGCATTATAACAAACAATGAAAGATTGTTGGCATTTCTTAAGGATATTGAGAAGGTTGTTGATGATTATGGACATAACTGATTAAAGATGTTTTATTGTCTTGATATTATTATTTTGCCATTGATGTCAAGAAATTGATTTTCTAATTCAGTATGATGTTGCCATATCTTGAGAAGTATGATATGAAGATTATAAAGATGTCGGTAAAAGACACAGGAAAGAATATGATGAATAAAGTATTCAATGGGCAACTACTACTGAGTCAGACAATGATGAGATCATGATGTTTTAGATTGTTTTAACATCCTACATATGTTGTAAATTGTAAAGGTTAATACTATACTATGTTATCAAGAAAAGAACCTAGTCGGTAAACCCTAAGGTTATCGATATTGGTTAATGAAGGCAGAATGTCTACCGAGTGGAGTTTAGTATTCACCAAGTTGTTACCGAATTGTAACCGACCTATAATAGAATGCATTAAATGTTTACATGCAGTATTTAATGAAGGAAGTTGATGAGCTGGAGCGGATTAAATGATTGGTAAGTCGTGGAAGAAGTTTGTTAACGAATCTAAGGCAATGGAAAGTCGGCATGAAGATCTACAACTCATATTGAACTGCAATACCCTAGCACAAGTTCCAAGACTATTATGCAAGTTCCAAGGTGGGGTAAAATATTTTCAGATCGAAAGATGCATTGAACCTGGACAAGATTGAAGATCTGATGGCTATGATTAATCATGGGAAATGTGATCAAGGAGATTAAGCGGTTACCTATTTGTTTATAAATAGGAAACTGTTGATAAACAATGTATGCGGGAAAGTGTATGCACAGGGATGCTACATAGTGATTACTGAACACAGAAGCTTGAAGACCTGTTAGAATAACAGAGTATAGTAGCCCAGCAGATAGACAAGATTAGTTCTATGTCTAGATTGTATTAAACAAATAGGAATCTGCTTTAGCATTTTAGATGTGAAGTTGCAGATAGATTTTTATTACTGTTATTTTGTGAAAGTGACAGAAAATCTCTTAACTGAGTGGACTTAACAGTCTTATATGTAAATCCTCTAGCAAGGTGACATTCTGATTGAGTGTTTGAAATCCTTTAACAAGGTCACTTCTAACAAAGTGAAGATCTTAACAGATCTGAGGGAAATCCCTTAACCGGGTCACATCTAGCAATGTGTTTGTAATCTTTAATAGGATTTTCTTTTAACCGAGCATACTCTAGAAGAGTATATTTCTTAGTGGGTCTGAAATCCCACAGTGGTTTTTCCCTATTTGGGTTTCCACGTTAAATCTGGTGTTATGAGGTTTATATTGTTCATATGCTTTTGAGTTTGCATGTTTAACCGTTTTGGTTATATTATTGATATAAATGTTACCAAGGTTGAATCTGATGTTTTTATGGATGAATAAGTTTGTATGATTCACCCCCCCTCTCATCTTATTGGCTATTGGATCTGTACTTATATTAAGTATCAGAACTATCATCATTATGAGTTTCTTGGCATTTTCTCGCTAGATCTTGCCAAGCTGGACCTTGATTGTGGAAATGTTCATTTGTCTTATCCTAAGTCCACAGGATGTTTGGATCTTTTCCTGGAAAGTTATCTCTTTTGAAATCCAAGACAATTTTCTAGCTTAGAACACCAAAACCGTTTGGACCTATTTTGGCTATTGGTAAATCTTACGGATCATTTATGTAGCTTGCAGAGCTTCAATTCATTGTTTCCAACGTTCCTTGGTGTGTGAAAGACCTTCCCTTAGGTCTGCACTTCATCCTATGGATTTTTCAACTGGATCTCTTTGGCAGAGGCCAACCTAGTGGTTTTACACCTTTTGTCTTGTTCATCAGCATTTAATTCTTCTTGACCAATGAAGATCCCTCCTGATCATATAAATCAGTTTAATTGAGCATTATAAATCAATTGATTAGTACATAGAGATGGATCTTGAGATTATGAGGTCTGGAGTTGACCAATACTGTAATTGAGCATGTATGTATTCAAGCCAGTGGGCCAAATATTGTAGCCCAAATGTTGTTGGCAGATTGTAAATGATTTTCATGATATAATTCAATCAGTTCTGCATTTCCTCCATTAGATTGTTTTATTTCCGTTGTGTTTACTCTTGTTGCACATACTCAATTGTTGATCTCTTTGAGGACCCTCCTAACCACGACTGCACCAAGTGGTATCAGAGTGAGATTTAGTTCTGGATATTACGAAGTCCCGTTTGATTTTATTGTAGGGTGGTGGATTAAGGATCCAACTTGTAACTACAGAGGACTGGCATAAATATGGGCTAGAGAAATGCTAGAAATGGTAGAGTTCATGGGAATGCAGACCCAGCTATGATGGAAATGTTGAGAGGAATTGTAGCCCGATTGGAAGCTATTGAAATGGCCCAGAGAAGAGGTCAACATGTTGAAGATGTAAACTAAAATGAAGAAGAATAGGTGTTAACTAGAGAACAAGGAGTAAATCCATCGATGAACGATCTGAATGAAGAAAGGTTTATAAGAGCATTGTCTAGAGAGAATACCAAACCACATTTTACCCTACCAAATTAGGAGTAAAAGATTCCCTAGAGGTACTAGCAAGTATAAAGGTAAATTACCCTTGAAGTGTTTCTCTTGTAGTAAAATTGGACACATAGCTGCTAATTGTCCTAACACTGATAAGAAAAAGAAGTTCAATAAATTTAAAGGAAAAGGCAAAAAACATTGCTATGCTGCAGTGGATGAAGGTGTGACAGATGAAGAATCGGAAGAAGATGACAATGAGGAGATAGTGTTTGCTGCTGTGAAAGAAAATCCGACTGATGAAAAGGAATTGGTGTCTTACATGGATAGCAGTGATGAATGGATAATAAATAGTGGTTGCTCACACCACATGACCGGTGACAAAAGTAAATTCTTATCTCTTGAAGAGTTTGATGGAGGTGTTGTAAGGTTTGGTAATAACTCTCCCTGCATGGTAAAAGGTAAAGGATCAATTTCATTAAATGGGAAGATTAATGAAGACGATGTCTTTTGGGTTGATGGATTAAAACATAATCTTTTAAGTGTTGGTCAATTAAGTGATAAGGGATATCTACTTGAATTCAAAAGTGGAGTATGCAGGATTCTTGGAAACAAGGGTGAACTAATTGCTACTGGAAAGAAGACAAGAGGTAATCTTTTTCATCTTAATACTAATATGAATAATTATTTGGTGGAAAAGATTGAAGACAATTGGTTATGGCACAAGATATAGTATCATGAGACAAAATTCAGTGAAGACAATGTAATTGATTTGGAGAAGCAGATACCTCAGTGGATACTAGATCAGATTGAAGAGATTTTGGATAGCAGAATTGGGTGTAGCACTCGGAGCAACCAGCATAGAGAGTATCTTGTGAAGTGGAAGGCAGACCAGTTGAAGATTGATCATGGATTTCTCAGGAAGAGGTACACCATCTTGGTTTTCCTCTGTCCTCAACAAAGTGAGGGACTCACTTTTTCAACAACCCCGAATGTCTGATGCAGGATCATCCCTGATTCTTGGCAATCTTGCATCAACCAAAAACATTTTCTTTCAGTTTCTTCCTGTTTTGCAGCTTCAACATTTCATTATGAGTTTCTTGGTATTTTCTCACTGGATATTGCAAAGTTGGACCTTGATTGTGGACATGTTCATTTGCCTTATCTTAAGTCCGCAATACGTTTGGATCTTTTCTTGGCAAGTTATCGCTTCTGGAATCCGAGACATTTTTCTAGCTTAGAACACTCGAACCGCTTGCACCTATTTGGCTATTGGCGAATATTGTGGATCATTTCCATAGCTTGCGGAGATTCAATTCATTGTTTCCAATATTATTTGGCATGTTAACAACCTTCTCTTAGGTCTGCACTTCATCCTATGGATTTTTGGGTCGATCTCTTTGGCAAAGGTCGACCTGGTGGTTTTACACTTTTCGTCTTGTTCATCGCCATTTGATTCTTCTTGGGCCAACACGGATCCCTTTTGATCATATAAATCAATGTAATTGAGCATTAGAAATAAATCTATTAGAAAATAGAGATGGATCTTGAGATTAAGAGGTCCAGAGTTGATCGATACTATAATTGAGCATGTATGTATTCAGGCTAGTGGGTCAAATCTTGTAGCCTGCATGTTGTCGGATGATTGTAAATGATTTTCATGATATAATTCAGTTAGTTTTGCATTGCCTCCATTAGATTTTCTTAGTTCCGTTGTTTTTACTCTTTCTACATGGTCTAGACTATTCTCTTTGAGGACCCTCCTAACTGCGACTACACCAAATTTTTATTTCCATTTTCATGCTACGCTATGGTTTATTTACATGCCTAAGAACTTCAAATATTTTTACTCTCTTTGATAATGATAAAATCAATTGGTTGTCATATATTTGCCTTGGCTTAGCATCTTCATCAAGTTATGTCTACTTTGACATCAACTAGGCCATGCTTGTTTTTGCATCTACTACATAGTTTATTATCCTTAAATTTTTTTGGATGAAAAAAATGTTCTTCTAGTAGGTGATTTGTTTTTCTTCCTTCATTTCATTCGCTATTAATATTATAGGGTGACATTGGAGTAGTTTATTAAATCCATTTTAAATTAATTATGCACCTAACATTTGTAAGCACTTTTTATTTTAGTATTTAAATCCACTTAAATACATTACACAAATTGATAGATTATCTAGCCATTAAAGATTGAGATTATTATTGTCAAATTTAAATCAATTTTTGTGATTAAATGACTTAGATATCATATCTTCTACTACATTTTTGCCATCCTTCTTGTACTTGATTGTAAAATTGAAACTATTAAAGATCACCCATCCACGTCTTTCCTATAACAATTCATTTGTGCTTGTAAAATTCAAGATGTTTGTAGATACTATAACAAATAATACTTCTATATCTTATGTTTTTGAATAAGTGCATATATTTCTTTATTATATATAAGATTTACTTTTACAATACAATACCTTTGAATATCAACAAATTAAATTACAACCTTACAAATAAATTCTTCCACATCATTCACTACATTTATCTCAATGGTTATGGTTACTACAAATTAGTAAAACTAAGCATTGGAGCCCAACTGATTTAATATGCGATAGACTCAAAAGAACTCTAATGTTCCTTACTACAATGGAAGCTCTTATCATTTAATATTATAATAGGTAGAGGCATTGCAATAGTGGAGAATTCTCTAAAATAAATGTCATGCTTTGTATTACTCTAAGAAAACTCTTGATCTTGGTGTACACCTAGGAAAGCTAATTTATAATAGCCTCAAACTTCACTAAAATCACTTCGATCTCTCTTCTTTTAGCCATAGATGTCATAAGTAGATTATTTATTGCATTGTAAATTCAAACATCTTCATGTTGCATAATAGTCATTTTTCATTCAACATTTACAAAACTTGTTTCAAATGGATTAAAAAGATGTTCCTCATTTGAAAGTGAAATATCATCTAAATACTTTGGCAAATGTCTCTTTGAAAGGTCTCAATACATTATTATAAAACAAATGGAAGTATCAAGAACTCTTACAAACCATGCCTTATCTTGAAATTTGATTTCCACACATCCTCATATAAACTTAATGGTAATTAAACTTGAGATATAAGAACCCTTAGATTTTGAGGGCCTTCCCTTTCACTGCCTTAAATGCTTCTCCACTGGACATTTGGCTTCAGATTGATCTATCTCACGACATAAGGGTGTGTTGGAAAGAGACATTGTACCAGTAGATATTAGTTCTTAAGGAATGTTTTGGGGTTGTCATTGATGGCAACTCAAATTTGAGATCACATCTGGTATATGCAGAATTATTCTATTGGAAGTTTGAAATCCATTTTTCTTAAGTGTAGAAGGTAGAATACAGTATGTGGCAGAGTATGAGCACATTGAGCATAAATAAATTTTGGTTGTATAGTTTTGGTTGCGGTGGAAGAGTTAGGTGATTGGATATTTGAGACAACTTAATTCACAATCCTAGCCTCTAGTATTGATTCTCGTGCAAGATAGAAGATCCGGTATCTGGTATTTCAAGAAGAACAAGGTTATATTGATGTAGCGTGTTATGCATAATCTTTGGGGTGATTTCAATGATTGGTTTTGAGTTTGAGTTGGTCAAGCTAACATGTGTGAAGCATATTATCAATTCATTTAGGTTTGCATATAGATTTGTAATCGAATTGAGTTGACTTATTGTTACATGTTTCATGTTGTGTGTTATGTGTTTTTCAGGCCAACATGGAATTGATTTAATTTGATGGTGTGGATATATAAGGCCGATCTATTTAATCATTTTGTATATAGATGTGTGTGTGAAGACTGTATGAGAGTTGGTGCATAGTTTCACGTGCACAATCCTTGGATTGATGCTCTAGTAGTTGACAGAGTAGCAGAATAGAGTAGTTTGACATAATAGTGGAGACAGTCACTTTGCGCTTAACCAGAATTGAATTTTGGCATTTGTAGATGCTACTCATCAATTCAAACATTCTTGTTATCATTTGTAATCATTTGTAGGACAGTGATTCCTCTGGGGTTGTAGCCTAGTTTTGCAATTGAATAGTGAGCTCTAGGCAGTGTGCTTGAATGCATGTGCATTCCCCTCTTGTAATATTATTATACTCTTGATCACAATATTATAATATATTGGGTCTCAATCCCATCGTGGTTTTTCTCTTTCTAGGTTTTCACGTAAAAATTTTGGTGTTATGGTTTTGTGCATGCTTGCATTTAATTTTTGCACTTTGCTTTTACTCATTTGCATCTGGTGGTTTAAGAATCAGTTTAAGAAAGTTGTTAATTGCAGAACAATGATTCACCCCCCACTCTCAGTGTTCATTGATTCCAAAAATTGGTATCAAATCCTAGTTCCTCTGACGAAGCCTGACAACTTGAGGAAGATCCGGGATAGTGAATCAATGGACTCCGGTTTGCAAAAACAACTTATTGTGGCACCTGAAGACCTAGATGCAGCAAGGAAAGAAGAAAGTAGACTGAGAATAAATTTGAGTGATGCTGAAAATTACATTGAGTCATTTAAAGAATAAGTGAACACATCCAGAGAGAAGAGAAAGGAGATGATGGAAAAACTCAAGGAGAAAGAAGAGCAAAGCATTGATAATCAAGTTCTGAAAGACAAGACATATGAATGTGAAAAACTTGCCAGAGATAATGGAGTCTTGAATAAGGAAATGGAATCCATTGCGATGAAGCTAACAAAGGATATTGAAGATAGGAAGAAGAATGAAGAAAGTTTGACTCAGTCATTAAAGGATAGATCTGATGAATGTTGCAGACTAAATAATTAAAATGACCCGCTAAATTTTGAATTGATACGGTCCCAGAATAATGAGCAAGAGCTTGAAAGACATATCATAATTCTGAGAGATGAACTTAACTGCTAATGAGTACAAAGAAAAATTCAATGCTAGCTCAGCTAGGCTGGATGAAATGCTACGAAGTCAAAAGAATAAAGGTGATATGGGAGGACTTGGATTTGAGCAAGGAGAAAGCTTTGGATCTGGTCAAAGCAATGATCAGAAGAACATGAGATCTCAGGTAAGACAACCTAATCTTATAAATTCAATGGTAAATGTTTTTTTTTCAATAAATTTGGTCATTTGGCAAGTCAATGCAGAAATAGGGCAAATCAGAATAATTCATCATTCTTCAGACAATGTTTCAATGGGTAAATAGGACAAATATAAGATGTTATTCTTGTGGAAGATTTGGACATATTGCTAACCAATGTAGATCAAGAGGAAATCAACGTAATTTTGGGTCTAATCATAGAAACAACATTATTTGCTATGCTTGCAACAAATCTAGTCATATTGCAAAATTTGTAGAAAGAAGAATTTGAGCAAGAATGCTCTAGCAGACAAGAACAAAGAAGATAATAAGGGCAAAGCGAAGGTTGAAGATATCAAAGGGAAGCACAAGAAGATGTGGGTTAAAACGGATGATTCAAATGTAGTAAATGGGTCCACACCTGATTCCGGTGTTGGAATCTCATCTGAGTACCTAAGGCATTCGACCTTAGGGGGAAGCTTTTCATGCAAATCCTTAAAACCCCCTTTTTTGAGATCTATAATCAGCTGCGAAAGGTTGCAGATGATTGTAGATGGTTGTGCAGATGATCGTGAGAGATATCCAAAAGATTTCATGTTGATTTGATGATCTGGTATAATATTGATGAGATACAGAGCATCCGGGAGAACTTTAGGGTTGAGCATTTATTGCACCTTAAAGTTAGGTATGCAGAGGATAAAAAGGCATTTTAACATTCATTTCTCACATTGCATTCAAAGCGAAAGAACAAAAGAGTGTGGCAAAGAAGATTGTGCAGCTAAACCAGAGCTTGTGAAGATTTGGCGAAGATTTCTTGCATTCGGTTGAAGATAAAAAAAAGATATTTTCTAAGTTCGAGCTATTTGATCATAAACTAGAATTAAATAATGGTATCACCTGGTTCTAGTGTGGTGACTCCATTGGTTGTTGAGATAATTGATAGGGTAAGGCCTAAATTCAAGAAACATCCATACAAATCGATGGAAGATGATTTGAATGGAGCATTTCAATCTGTTTTGTATGGTGTATTGCACATTGAATATATTAGGGTATATATCCACTGCAATATTGAGGAGCTTGGAAATGTTGAAATGTTATCACTATACACCAAGCGCATGATGGATGGGATGGGCAAGTTGAAACAAGATTTCAAAACTCTATAGGATAAGGGTTTCATTCAGTTTGTGAACTTTCCAAGTTTTGATGAACCCAAATGGATTAGATACATTTTGAGCAGGGTCCATGATGAATTTATATGGCTTGATAAACCATATACAAGATCACCAAGAATGCAATCCAAGCGATGACATGTTTGAATGCAACTAATGAAATTCCTGGTCTAAGGAATATGAAGAACACGACAGTGATAGAAGTAACTAGTTCCCAGCATGATAGCAGATCGATGACAATCAGTGACATTGTTGAGTATGATGTAAAATTTGCATCCATGGTGATGGGCTATAAGGTATATCAATCTAGCAGAGAAAAATTAGTCTCTGGTACGACAATATATGCATCTTAACAAATTCTTAAGGAGGATAAGTTGTATGATCTATGTGGGGTACTTCTAAGTGAACTTGTCAGTAATTTGAAGAAGATAAAGCAAGATAAGAAGAATGTTTTTAAGTTCGGTACTTTGATTATCTGTTTAGCCTTCTATTTCATGAGAGAGATCCTCGATGTAGGAAAAGTACAATGTGCATATGACAAATTGGTAGCAGTGAAAATCAAGGAAGCCTTACAAGTATTGGGAGATGCTCAAGCACATAAAGCTATCCTATGGGGTTACTTCAAATCCTTCCAAGGCATGATGCAGAGAAGGGAAAGGATCCTGAAGGAAATTGTGGAGAAGTATGAGGACACCATATGCTTCATGGTGGAAATTTACCAATGCCTAATGGAGGTTGTTGAACCAAGAACAGTGTGGATCATGCCCATGGAATATGAAGTTGATGCAAATACTCTTGATGCATATGCTCAACATCGTTTGAGTAAGCCAGTGGATGAAAAGGAAGAAATATTTGGAACTTATAAAGAGAAAAGTTTAAATTTGCACTCCCAATTCACAAAGCCCAAAATGTAGAAGAGAGTGAGGAAATAAGTAGAGAAGCTTGTTGAATACATGGGAATTACAAAGGAAGCAATCCTCAGAGCTAGAGAGAAGAATACCCTAAAAGAGGAGGACATAGTCAAACCCAAGAAGACTAAACCGACCTCTACTCTTCCTAAGCCAAGGCAAACCAAGTCAGCACCTTCCTTCGGTGCTCAAAATCTTATTCCTCCAAAGCCTCAATCCAAATAATTTGGTGGGGCAGAGAAGAGGAAGAAAGGGAAGTCAGAAAGAGTCTACGTGGCAGCCACTATAGAAGAAGAGACATAATATGATGACGCAGTGAGGGAAGTGAAGAAAATTGCTACTTTTGCTAGGGAAGTCAAGAAGCCACCATTCGGTGAAGTTCATCCAAGCAAAAATCCAAGAGTGGGAGCTGAGAAATCCAAAAGACCTTGACCTAACAAGAAGCCCAAGTCTAAACTTGATGAAGTTTTGAAGTCTCAGAAACTTGAAGGTAAATACACTATTGTGCCACCCATTTCATTAAGTCAAATAGTTGATGCAGTAGTGAAGGAAGGGAATTTGAAGCATATATCCAAATGGTATGAGAATTGCAATAAGAATGATCAAATAACATTAGAAGAAGTCATTGTATAATGCATGAATGTATATAGAAAATCTCTGATAGAATTATCATCAATGATTCTGAAGGGTCTATATGAAATTTTGGATGCCAGAAGGCATACGGCTAATCTAAAAGATGAGAGAATGAAAGAGTATGTATTGGTTAATATGTGCTCAGTAATTTCTAAACGTGAAGTAGACAGACTTCTTAACATTTTAAAGAGTAGATTTAGAAGAAAAACTAGAGTTAACATGATCATGTTTGGAAAGGTGGATGAAGTAACTAAGGAAACAGAGGCAGTTTTGGAAGAGAACAGGTATGAGATAAATCCGGTGGACACCCATCTAGAAGTACATACGTAGGATGATACCTTAATTCCAGATGAGAAAGAAAATGAACAAGCTGTAGTTGGAGATGATACTATTGATAATCAGAAGGTTATAGACTCTGGTGAAGCTGATCAGAATCCTCTGGTGACAAATGTTGAATCAATGAAGGCAATTGAGGAGGTTGGTGATGAAAAGGGTGAAGATGCAAAGAAGAAGAAGGAGAAGGCTAGAGATAAGGTTGAACAGGTTTCAGCAGCAAGAGACACTGTGAACAAGGGCAAGCAGATTATCAGTGACATGGATCTCACCAAAGGGCCTATCAATCTTAACTCACTATCTCCTGTCCAAGCACTCAAGCTTGCAACACTTGCACATTCCAAAGCTAGTGAAGATTTATTGAAGTATCACCCTAAGGATAAAGAGCTCATATTCATGGCTACAAGTGTGTTGGAGAAAATTTTTCCATCTTTTAAGCAAGATACAGTAGACTCACACTCTGGTAAGCTGAGGAGCATGCTAAAATCAGTGGATTCTCATTTTGTATCTTTAGAGAAAGTTTCCAAAGGAAAGGATCTTAGACAATTAAATTCTATGCGGTTAAGGACCGTTTTGAAAATGGTTGAAGGTGATAGGGCTTGTTTGATTGCCAGTTTGAAGGCCATTTAGGAGGCATTGGACAAAGGCGGTAATATTGACAAGTCATGTCTTCTTTTGCCTAAGTTCACAATTAAGATTGATAAGAAGATCAAGGAATGTGAAGGGAAATTAGCTGGTATTTATCAATCCTTTTCCCCCCAATCAGTTTTTGCTAGCAATCTTGAAGCTCAAGTGATGGCTCTACTTGAAAAAATCAAGATCCTTAATCAGGAAAAAGATAGAGTAGTCAGTAGAGTGGGAGAACTAAGGAATTTAATCACTCCCTGATTGGATACTTTTCTTAGAAATCAACAAGATGCTATGAATTCTCTAAATAAGAGTGTTCCTTCAGATCTTAGAGGAGTAGAGATGTATGCCTATCGGTTTAGTGCTCTCATCAATATTTTGGAGAACTTGAAAATGTTACAAGTGCAATTGTTGTTGCACCAAAAGATTAACCTATTAATGCCTGATACAACCACTAGACTTGTAGAATGCACAGGAGGTGGTTAAACCATGTCACAAACCTGAGTGTTGTGCTACACAACACAAGGAAACCAAGGGTGAACACCTTGTAACAACCCCTCCTCCCCCAATGCAAGTGAGGGGTTTGAACCTGTGACCAAGCTCTGATACCACTTGTTACAAGTGTGGTTGTTGTTGCACCAAAAGATCGACCTGTTAATGCTCGATACAACCACTAGACTTATAGAATCCAAAAGAGGTGGTTAAACCATGTCACAAACCCGAGCATTGCACTGCACAATACAAGGAGACCAAGGGCGCACACCTTGCAACAGAAGAAAGGTTGGGATGATCACCTAAATCCTTGAAGACTTTTTTTGTAGATATTTTTAAATTTTTTAAAGTTATTGAGTATACCCTTGTACATAAATTTTGGCGGATATCTACCTTTGCCATTGATATCAAAGGGGGAGAGAGAGTGGAATGAAAAATGATTTATATTCTCAAGGGGAGCTTGTTGAGCTGTTGAGTTGTTACATTTTTGCAGCTTTGAAATTTTACAGTGTCATTTTTCATCAAGTGTTAACATCAATGCGAAAGGGGGAGATTGTTGGCAAGAGAGACTATACTGGTAGAGATTAGTGTTGAAGGAATGTTTTGGGGTTGTCATTGATGGCAACTCAAACCCGAGATCACATCTAGAATATGCAAAATTGTTCTATTGGAAGTTTCATATCCATTTTTCTTAATTCTGGAAGGTGGAATACAGTATGTGACAGAGTATGAGTACATTCAGAAGAAATCAATTTTGGTTGTATAGTTTTGGTTGTGGTGGGAGAGTTAGGTGATTGGCTGTTCGAGATAACTTAATTCACAATCTTAGCCTTCGGTATTGATTCTCATGCAAGATAGAAGATCCGATATTTCAGGAAGAACATGGTTATTTTGATGTAGTGTGTTATGCAGAATCTCTGGGGTGATTTCGGTGATTGGTTTTGAGTTCGAGGTGGTCGCATCGACATGTGTGAAGCATATTATCAAATTTTTAAGGTCCGCGTATGGATTTGTAATCAAATTGAGCTGACTTATTGTTACACATTTCATGTTGTTTGTTATTTGGTTTTCAGGCTGACATAGAATTGATTTAATCTGATGGCGTGGATATATATAAGGTTGATCTATTTGATCATTTTGTATATAGATGTGAGTGTGTGAAGACTGTATGAGTGTTGGTGGATAGTTTCATGTGTGCAATCCTTTGATTGGTGCTTCAGTAGTTGACAGAGCAACTGAACAAAGTAGTTTGATAGAATAGTGGAAGACAGTTACTTTGTGCTTAACTGGACCTGCATTTTGGCATTTGTAGATGCTACTCATCAGTTCAAACATTCTTGTTATCATTTGTAATCATTTGTAGGACAGTGAGTGCTCTGGGGTTGTAGCCCTCTTTTGTAATTGAACAGTGAGCTCTAGGTGGTGTGCCTGAATGCATGTGCATTCCCCTCTTGTAATATTATTATACTCCTAATCACAGTATTATAATATTGTGGGTCTAAATCCCACCGTGGTTTTTCCCTTTTTGGGTTTCCACGTAAACATTCTGGTGTTATGGTTTTGTGTCTGCTTGCATTTAGTTTCTACACTTTGCTTTTACTCATTTGCATTCAGTGGTTTAAGAATCAGTTTAAGAAATTTGTTAACTACAGAAAACTGATTCATCCCCCCTTTCAGTTTTCATTGATTCCAACAAGGTTTCACTACTTGGTGAAAAGATGCTACAATTGATCATTTGACTATCTATGCGTCTGATGAGGATGCGGCTAGTGAGGAGTCTTGAGGTGATGCGCCTATTATTGTTGATGTTGTTGATAATGCCCTTGTTGTTGTGCCTTCAACTTGTGAGACTTTGATGCCTCATTCCCTTCTACTATTCTTGATGATAATGCCCCTCTTACTGCTATTGATGGTGAGGAGTCCTAGGATGATGTGCCTCTTACTATTAATGCTGCTAATAATGCCCCTATTGCCGCTCCTCTGGATTGTGAGACTTTGTTGCCTCATTCTCCTCTAGTAGTCTTTCTATTGATGATGTTCCTTTGCAGTAGTTTGTTGTTTACTCTCAGCTCCCTGTTGTGGCTCCACAACAACACTATGTCGTTGCTACTGATTACTACCCTATGGAGTCTCTTCTGAATGATCTCTCTCATTATGGTCCAAATGATTGAATCACCTAGATGGTGGTTCGTTGCAAGTGGAGGGGGAAGTTATCCCCCCTTTCCCAAAACCTTCTCAATCAAGGCTGGGGTGTTTCTACTCCTCCTTGATTTTGGTTTTGGTTTGTTTTTTTGGTTTGGCAGGATCCCTTGTTTTCCTGGCTGACTTTGTTGGTTGGGGACGTGTTCCCTTGGTTTTTCTCTTTGCCTGCGGGCTATTGTTCTAAGGGACAACACCTTTATTTTGTTGCTTTAATTATCAAAAACATTGTGAGTTTCTTTTCATTTGCATGTTGAAGTTGGTCTAACAAATAATCTATCAATTGTTATGGATGCTTTTTTATGGTTTTCTTGTTCAAGCTTTTATAGTCTATGCACATCCTCTAAGAGTTGCCCTTTTTTGTTCGATAACAATGGATAATCAATATGGTGAATTACTTGGATATAAGATCCAATTACCTAACAACTCTTGAAACTTGTTCATTTTATTTCTCTTCTACAGTGATTGCTTGAAAAAAAATATTACTATGTCTTTTTGTTTGGTTGTAAATTATTATGGCAACGCTTTAATGTGTTTTGGTGATGTGGTTAATCCCATCTCCAACCTATCTATATTTACTATCAATCCCTAAAAAAATAACATACAAAGATCATGTAAGGACTTACAAGTTCATCACATCAAATCCATCAAGGAAATTTACATTTGCTCTAAGTTGTCAACATTTTGTGCATCAACCTCAAATTTTGAATTTACTAAAGTTTCAAATTAGGCTTCTTAACAACACATTTGAAACAAATAAGAGACTTGATCTTTTCTTTCTTAATTTGGATCATGATTTCAAATAATGTGCTTATTGTTGGCAGCAACAATGCAAGAAAACTAAGAGGGGGGGTGAATCAATTTTCACCAAACTCAAACAGATTAAACTCAACTTTAGATATGATCAAGAACAAAAATAGCAAAGATAAAGACCCCATAAACAACACACATAACACATGGATTTTTGACGTGGAAACCTCGGTCAAGAGAAAAACCATGGTGGGAACCTACCCACAATAAGATGATACTTTGTAGTAGTATGTCTAAATATTAAAATGGGGAATGCACATGCATTCAGACACAATTCCTAGAGCTCACTGCTCAAAACAACAAAGGGCAACAACCCTGGGAAGGCTCACTGCCTTACAAAGATCGGAAAACAATTCGGATTACATGAGCTGAAAGAATAGCTTCTCCAAATACCTAATCACAGTTTTGGTTAAGCACATTGTTTGCACAACAACACTTCTCTTCTCTTCTCCACTATGAAAAGACAAATTCTCTTGTTCGCACATACAATATTCTCATAGATCATAGATACAACCGCAAACACACATCTTACATGATTACAACACTTATTTATACAAATCATCAACCTTAACCTTAAGGTCGGCTCAACACATAAGACCTAATTAAAAAATTACATCACACGATACATAAATCAATAACCGGACCAATACAATGTCAGCAAGGACATAGCATGGACCCAAATCAAATCCTCGAACATGCAACACCACCAGATAAATCCCCAAGATCATCCACAACACGCTAAACCACCGAATATGTCGCATAACACAAAGAATACCACCAGACCAATAAACTCTTCAATAACGCGCACCACGATCAATGTGGACCACCAAAATTCTTAGAACACGATTAGAGAACATCAACAAGCAACATGAATTCCATCACAATAACCGCAACAACTCAGATAATAAGAATCATCGTCATTTCATCACTGAAGCTCAAGATCACCAATTGACAAACTGAAAGATATACTTATGAAGTTCCAAATCGTGAACCACCTGAACTGAGGACACACATGACCATCGCAAACACTCTCCAAAATCCACACAACATAATGAATCGATTTTGAAGCAATACAATCTAGAAATCATAACTTTGCAATACAAAACCAACCATCACACCAGATCACATAACTCAATCAAATCACCTTCTGAAACACTGAAACTCATACTAAATCAACTAGAGATAAGTATCTCAAAATCCATTAATCTGCATCAGCACATCCGCAACCAAACCAACTCAACTCTTTGCAACAAACCAATTCTCTGCAACACGGGAACATGTTGGCATTAATGACAACAACACATTCCAACAACTCTAATATCTAACACTTCTTTCATCTCTTTCTTTTTCCTTATTGCATTCATAGTGGTGTAACTTTAACTTTTATTTACATAGGAGTTGTCCTTACTCTCTACCTTTGGTTAGTCTCTCAAGATGCCATAGTCTTCTCGGTGTTTGCCTTAGAACAATTTTGGGATGCAATTTACAACATTGTATATAACACACTAAATATAGTTATAGTTATTCTTTGGATCCTTCCAAAGAATGGTGACATTTTTCTTGCCCTTCCACTTACCTTTCTTGTAGGAGTTGGGTGGTTGATTCACTCTTTTTGGGGATGATTTCAATTGTTGCTTTGAAGATTTTTCTTCCACTTGCTCCTTTTCTTCATCAATTTAGTGTACCTATGCACATGCTTCATAAGGTCTTTTGAATTACTTTAGATTATGTGTCTTCGTATGCTTGAATATAGACCCATCCCATGTATTTGATCAAGTTGTCTTCATTTTCCAAGTCTTAAAAATGTTGTCATAACTTGTCTATGAAATATTGTGATTATTGCACATTTTTATCTTTTCTTTTGTCAAAACACATGCCACTTATTTTTTAATAAGTTTTAGGCCACATAAGACAAAATTTCAAATGTAACATTTTTTTTAAATTCATCCCACCTAGTTGCAATGGGCTTTTTAGATTACACTAGATATTTTTCTCACCAAGTTAGAGCATGCCCTTCCATTTTAAAAGAAATAAAAAAATCCCTCATGCTAAAACATATCTTGATTCACTTTATTCTTTAATCTAGCTATTCAACATCTATTTACCCTTCTAAAACTATAATGTCTTTTTTTGTTTCAACTTAGAAACAAGCATGTGAGGCTATTCCTCTTTTCTCACCTTCCTGAGGCTCTTATTCTCCTATACAAAATTTTTTGGTTGGCACATTCGTGTATTTTTCAGTTCCTATTGTTATGTAATGGTACCTTGGAAATTTATCATTCATTCCCATGCTTGTCTCTAAAGCAACTTTCTTTCCCATTTCATATTGTTGAATTCAACACATAAGACCTAATTATAAAACTACATCACACGATACATAAATGAATAATCAGACCAATACAATGTCAACAAGGACATAGCATGGACCCAAATCAAATCCTCGAACATGCAACACCACCAGATAATTCGCCAAGATCATCCACAACACGCTAAATGATCGAATATGTCGCATAACACGAAGAATACCACCGACCAATAAACTCTTCAACAATGCAGACCATGATCAACACATACCACCAAAATGCATAGAACACGTTCATAGAACATCAACAAGCAACGTGAATTCCATTGCAATAATCACAACAACTCAGATTAGAAGAATCATCATCATTTCATCACTAGCTCAAGAACACCAACCGACAAACTGAAAGATACACTTGTAAAGGTCCAAATCATTAACCAATCGAACTAAGGACACACATGAATGTCCCAAACACTCCAAAATTAGTACAACGTAATGAATCAGTTCTGGAGAAATACAATCTAGAAATCATAAATCTGCAATACAAAATCAACAGAAAAAACAACCATCACACCAGATCATATAACTCGATCAAATCACCTTCCGGAATACTGAAACTCATATTGAATCAACTAGAGATAAGTATCTCAAAACACATTAATCTGCATCACCACATCCACAACCAAACCAACTCAACTCTCTGCAACAAACCAATTCTCTGCAACACAAGAATATGTTGGCATTAATGACAACAACACATTGCAACAACTCTAATATCCAACAATATCCCCCTTTAGCATTGATGGCAACATATGAATGAGAAAAACAATCAATGCAAAGAAAGAAATCAACTCCAACAATCTCCCCCTTAGATCATACACACATAGCTCTCTACCTCAGATAGATAAGGCAATTTTTCACATGCATCTCTCCCCCTTTGACAACAATGCCAAAGACATATACAAATCATGATTCTCTATTCTCTCTCCCCTACAGATAATCTCTCCCCTTTTGAAAAAACTCACAAATCTGAATAACTGAATCACACACTGACTACTCCCTCAAAGCAACAACACCTACTCATCAATTTGAATATTAAGATAAGACTATGAATCCCGCCAGATTGATGCAACTCAATGCATCTAGTTCACAATAGGAGGGTAAATCTCCCCTAACTTCTCTCTTATATATGCAAATGTTTCTGCAAGCAAAGGCTTCATGAAGATATCTACAATCTATTCCTTTGTAGATATATACTCCAATCTGACTTCTTTCTCATTCACCTTCTCTCTCAGAAATGAAACTTGATTGATATATGTTTTGTCTTAGAATGCAACACGAGATTCTTAGAAATATTGATAGCATTAGAATTATCACAATATATAACAGTAGGCTCACTATAAACAACTCTAATATTTTTCAACATTTGTTTCATCCAAAGTACCTAAGTACAGTTGCCAGCAGCAACAATGTATTTAACTTCTGCAGTAGATAAACAATAGCGTCTTGCTTCTTGCTTGGCCAAGAAATCAACTTCTTTCCCAAAAATAATACTCCACCGATAGTGCTCTTCTAGTCATCAACATCACCCTCCCAATCACCATCAGTATAAGCATTTAAAGTGAAATCATCATTCTTTGGATACCACAGACCATAATCAACTTTTCCCTTCATATATTTGAATATCCTCTTCACAACAGTAACATGACTTTCCTTAGGATCATCTTGGAATCTTGCAACAAGACATACAACATTCATAATGTTAGGTCTAGTCTGAGTCAAATATAACAGTCCACCAATCATAGATCTATACAGGGTTTGGTTAGCCTTCAAAGTTTCATCATCTTTTATCATCTTGCATCCAGTTACCATAGGAGTTCCAATAGGTTTGGAATCATCTAACCCAAACTTCTTCAACAATTCCTTCACATACTTAGATTGAGATATGAAAATGCCTTTGTCAATTTGTGTAATTTGCAATCCCAAAAAGAATTTGATCTCACCTATCATAGACATCTCAAATTCTTTTTGCATATCATCATCAAACTTCTTACTCAAATCATCATCTCCTCCAAAAATAATGTCATCAACAAAGACTTCAACAATCAAAATATTATCATTATCAATCTTGAAGTACAAATTACTATCAACAATACCTTTATAGAATCTCAACTTTATCAAATACCTGTCCAATCTGGCATACCAAGCTCTAGGGGCTAATTTAAGTCCATACAATGCTTTCTTCAATCTGCATACCATGTCTTCTTCATTTGTCAATGAAAATCCATTTGGTTTCTCAATTTAGACTTCCTCTTCTAATTCGTCATTCAAAAAGGTTGACTTAACATCCATCTAATATACCTTGAATTTCTTATGAGCAACATATGCAAGAAATAATCTAACAACTTCAATTCTAGCTACCAAAGCAAAATTCTACTCAAAATCAATACCTTACATACCATCCTTGCTTTGTTTCTAACAACTTCTCCATCTTCATTTAGCTTATTCCAAAACACCCATTTAGTACCATTTACATTCTTGTTAGGTCTCGAAACAAGATCCCATGTTTTGTTCTTCTTAATCTAATCTAACTCTTCTTCCATATCTTTTACCCAATTTTCATCTTTACAAGCTTCAACAACATCTTTAGGCTCAATTTCGAAAATCAAACATGTTTCTTCACCAACAGACCTTCTCCTAGTCATCGCACCTTTATTTTTATCACCAATAATTTGTTTCTCTGAATGATTCAATCTTATATACCTAGGGGTCTTTTGATTGTTCTGATTTTCAATCTCTTGAACTTCTTCACCACCAACAACATCTGGATTTACTATCTCTTTCAGATCACTCTACTTCATACTCAGAGTCTGTACTTTCTTTGAAGTAGCATCCCGATCACCAGATTCATATCTGCATGCTCTGATTTGCTTCTCACGATTCTCATCAACTTTCACATTCGCACTTTCTACTATCTTTTCTTAGTCTTTTGTTGTAACAATGGTAGGCTTTGCTCTTAGTAGAATATCCCAAAAAGATTCCTTCATCACAGCTTGCATCAAATTTTCCTATATCCTCATCTCTTTTGATATAACATTTGCTTCCAAAGATTCTGAAATATCTAACTGTAGGAACACGACCAAACCATAACTCATAAGGAGTCTTACTGAAATCACCTTTTATATGCACCTGGTTGAATGTGTACACGATAGTGCTAACAACTTCTCTCCAATAGATATGTGAAACATTTCCTCAATCATCATAGTTCTAGCAACATCCAAAACAATTTTGTTCTTCCTTTCAACAACTCCATTCTGCTAAGGGGTTCTCTGAGCATATAATTGTCTCCTGATTCCATGCTCTTCACAAAAGGAATTAAACTCACCGGAAGTGAATTCACCTCCTCTGTCATACCTTAGACACTTCAGCTTCAATCTTGTCTCCGTTTCCACTCTAGCTTTGAATATTTTGAATTCCTCCAATGCTTTAGATTTCTTCCTTAGAAAAGTGGCCCACATCATTCTAGACTAGTCATCAATCAGCAACATAAAGTATCTCTCTCCCTGCAAGCTTCTCACCCTAGGTGGTCCACATAAATTAGTATGCACAAGATCTAATAACCCATTAGATGAATACAATTTTCTCTTGAATGAAATTCTTGTTTGCTTTCCCAATTGACATTATTTACACACCGGATTAGTAGGATTTACTATCTTAGGCAGATCTATAACACCTTGAGTAGAACTTATCTTAATCATGCAGTCAAATTTAACATGACACATCCTTTTATGCCACAACCAACTCTCATCAATCTGAGCAATCAAACAACTTTTGTCACCAGCATTCAGATGAAATATATTACCTTTAGTTTTAGTTCCTGATGCAGTTTATATATTGGAGCTATTCAAGATCTTACATTTCCCATTCTTGAATTGTAAATCATATCCCTTATTAACCATCTGTCCAACACACAAAATATTATGCTTCAAACCTTCAACATATAAATCTTCATCAACATTATGCTTACCATCAAGAGAAATAGAACCTCTACCATGGATTACACAAGCTTTGTTGTCTCCAAATCTCACTACACCGCCATCATACTTCTCCATATTCACAAATTTACCTTTATCACATGTCATGTGATGTGAACAACCACTGTCAATCACCCGTTCATCTTTCTCATCAATCTTAGCAGCCAAAGCTTTTTCTTCAACAATATAGCTTGTAGAATCAACAAATACCAGATCATCTTCCTTGATAGAAATGGACATAAATTCATCTTCTGAATTCTCTTTCTCAGACTCATCATTCGTCACACCTTCATCAGTAGCATAACAACACTTCTTCTGATATCTATACTTTCGATTAGGCTTGTAAGGCTTATCATATTTTGATGCTCTTTCTGCTCTTTTAGGACACCTAGAAGCAAAATGACCAATCTTATTGCATGAAAAACATTTCAAAGGTAATTTCCCTTCATACTTATCGGCTCCCTTAGGCAATCTTCTAGCAATAAGTGCTTCAAACTCTTCCAATTCTCTTTCATGTTCTTCCATCTCTCTCATTTCCCTTTCATATCTAGAAACCCTATTTGAACTTCCCCCAAATCATACTTCTACTTCCCGAATACGGTAGCTTTAAATGCAGTCTCAATTTTTCCATGTGATTCACCAAGTTCGCTCAATTCAAAAGCAACAAGCTTACCAACTAGTATATCTCTTATCATAGTTATCACTGTCTAGATCTCATCAATAGCTGTAACTTTGTGTTTGTAAGCAGGAGGTAAAGATCTCAACACTTTAGCCACAATCTCATCTTCTTCAAGGAATCCAATAACACACCTGATGCTCAGCACAAGATCATTCACTTTAGCCATAAAGGATGAAATATTCTCATCTTCTCTCATTCTCAACAACTCATACTTTCCTTTCAAGCTCTACAATTTAGCAACTTTCACATGTTTGTCTCCTTCATACAAGGTTTATAACTTCTCCCAAATCTCATGAGAAGTCTACAATCCCATCACATTAGTCATATCTGCATTAGTCAAGGCACTCAGCAATGCTTCTTTAGCTCTTAGGTTATGTTCAACATCCTTGATCTCATTTGTAGTAAGAAAACTATTCTGAGGAACAATGTATGCATTATTTGTAATCTTCCAATAATCTTCTCCAAAACAATTCAAGTGAACTTCCATCCGGTTCTTCCATATAGAGATTAGTGCCATCAAATCTTAGACTCTCCTTGAAAACAATAGTTGTAATCTTGTATCTCCCTAAGCAATCAAGCTCCTTCCAGAGGATCTAGCTCTAATACCAATTGTTGGCAGCAACAATGCAGGAAAACTGAGAAGCGGGGGGGGAGGGGAGGGGGGGGGGGGCGTGAATCAGTTTTCACCAAACTCAAACAAATTAACCTCAAGTTTAGATCTGATCAAGAACAACAATAGTAAAGATATAACCACATCAACAACACACATAACACATGGATTTTTAACATGGAAAACTCGGCCAAGAGAAAAACCATGGTGTGAACCTACCCACAATAAAATGATACTCTGCAGTAGTATGTGTAAATATTACAATGGGGAATGCACATGCATTCAGGAACACTTCTTAGAGCTCACTGCTCAAAACAACAAAGGGCGACAACCCTGGGAAGGCTCACTACCTTACAAAGATCAGACAACAATCCGGATTACATGAACTAAAAGAATAGCATCTCCAAATGTCTGATCACAGTTCCGGTTAAGCACACTATCTGCACAACAACACTTCTCTGCTCTTCTCCACTACCAAAAGATAAATTCTCTTGTTTGCACATGCAATACTCTCACAAATCATAGATACAATCGCAGCCACACATCTTACATGATTCCAACACTTATTTATACAAATCATCAACCTTAACCTTAAGGTTGGCTCAACACATAAGACCTAATTACAAAATTACATCACACGATACATAAATCAATAACCAGACCAATACAATGTCAACAAGGACATGGCATGGACCCAAATCAAATCCTTGAACACGCAACACCACCAGATAATTCACCAAGATCATCCACAACACGCTAAACTACCTAATATGTTGCATAACACAAAGAATACCACAAGACCAATAAACTCTTCAATAACGCGCACCATGATCAACACGGACCACCAAAATGCATAGAACACGATCAGAGAACATCAACAAGCAACATGAATTCCATTGCAACAACTCAGATAATAAGAATCGTCATCATTTCATCACCAAAGCTCAAGAACACCAATTGACAAACTGAAAGATATGCTTATGAAGTTCCAAATCATGAACCACCTGAACTGAGGACACACATGAACGTCCCAAACACACTCCAAAATCCGCACAACATAATGAATCAATTCTGAAGCAATACAATCCAGAAATCATAACTTTGCAATACAGAACCAACAAAAAAACCAACCATCACACCAGATCACATAACTCGATCAAATCACCTTCCGAAACACTGAAACTCATACTAAATCAACTAGATATAAGTATCTCAAAACCCATTAATCTGCATCAGCACATTTGTAACCAAACCAACTCAACTCTCTGCAACAAACCAATTCTTTGCAACACAGGATTATGTTGACATTAATAGCAACACAACATTCCAACAACTCTAATATCCAACACTTATTTCATCTCTTTCTTTTTCCTTACCGCATTCATAGTGTTGCAACTTTAACTTTTATTTACATAGGAATTGTCCTTACTCTCTACCTTTGGTTAGTCTCTCAAGATGCCATAGTCTTCTCGGTGTTTGCCTTAGAACAATTTTGGGATGCAATTTACAACATTGTATATAACACACTTAATATAGTTATAGTTAATCTTTGGATCCTTCCAAAGAATGGTGACATTTTTCTTGCCCTTCCACTTACCTTTCTTGTAGGAGTTGGGTGGTTGATTCACTCTTTTGGGGGCTGATTTCAATTGTTGCTTTGAAGATTTTCCTTCCACTTGCTCCTTTTCTTCATCAATTTAGTGTACCTACGCACATGCTTCATAAGGTCTTTTGAATTACTTGAGATTATGTGTCTTCTTATGCTTGAATATAAACCCATCCCATGTATTTGATCAAGTTGTCTTCATTTTCCAAGTCCTAAGAATGTTGCCATAACTTGTCTATGGAATATTGTGATTATTGCACATTTTTATCTTTTCTTTTGTCAAAACACTTGCCACTTATATTTTAATAAGTTTTAGGCCACATAAGACAAAATTTCAAATGTAACATTTTTTTTAAATTCATCCCACCTAGTTACAATGGCCTTTTTAGATTATGCTAGATATTTTTCTCACCAAGTTAGAGCATGCCCTTCCATTTTAAAAGAAACAAAAAAAACCCCTCATGCTAAAACATATCTTCATTCACTTTATTCTTTAATCTAGCTATTCAACATCTATTTACCCTTCTAAAACTATAATTTCTTCTTTTGTTTCAACTTAGCAACAAGCATGTGAGGCTATTCCTCTTTTCTCACCTTCATGAGGCTCTTATTCTCCTATACAAAATTTCTTGGTTGGCACATTCGTTTATTTTCAGTTCCTATTGTTATGTAATGGTGCCTTGGAACTTTATCATTCATTCGCATGCTTGTCTCTAAAGCAACTTTCTTTCCCATTTCATATTGTTGAATTCCACATAATTATAAAAATTTCTAAATCACAAGTTAGCTACTCTTCTTCACATTTTTTATTTTGTGATTGTCAACCGATTCAATCATCTATCATACTAAGAGTTCATCTTCAACAAACTGTACTAGCACAATGATTACTAAGATCTCAAATGCTTGGTAGAATTTGTGAAATCACAAATTTTTTGTTCTACATAGATTTACTTCAATTGCTGCATTCTCTTGTATGAAAGAAGATCAATAATTGTACTAATGTTTCAAGAACATAAATAATTATGAACAGCAATGAAAAGAACACATAATATTGAAAAAACCAACTAAAAGTGACTATCATTAACTTTTTTTTCTTAATAAGAAAACAAAATACAACGAATGTATTAGAGCAATTCCAATTATTAATTATATTGATTTCTCACATTTCCCTCTCTACTTTGATCTTCCTCCTCCAACCAACTCTACCAATCACTTGTAATACTCATGATTTACAATTGAAAACTCGTGTCATATTTATAATGCCTAAGAAATGATCTTGCATTCTTTGAAAGAATTCCCAACCTTTCAGAATTCATACACGTTCATTTTACGGTTACTCTATTTGTACAGCTTATTCTGCAAATCAACAATTATGTAACTATCATAGTGGTTATAAAACTGTTAATATATTGGCAGTTCCGTAACGACTTCCTGTGGGAATTGATGTTTACAGAGACCTTACTTGCATTCATTTACAATTTCATCGCCATACAAAAAATACTCCTCTTTAAGGCTTCCAATTGGTTTTTCCCAACAAACTGATAAAGGGTTTTTTAATTTTAATGATTCTCATGGATTATTATGCCCTAATAGATAGAAATATTAAGATTAATTAGCACCCTGTAAGATGTTTTTCTGGCTTCTTTCATTTGACCAATTAGTTTGAGAAAGAAGAAGATCTTACCAAAGCAATTGAGCAAATTAGTCAATCTCCAATGCTACTTGGTTCGCATCTTCAATTATTTTTTGGAACTGTAATTGGTTCTTAGACTCCTATTATTGCCTTGTCTACGATATTGTAGGGTCAAAAATAATGGGCCAAAGGTTCGAAGACCATGTTTCATACATAACAAAACTTGGGTGAGAAAAACATACAAAATCAAAGGAAGGCTGTCGGTTTTAAAAAAGGTTAAAACTTTATTTGATGCCATTGACCCAATGCCCAGGGGTGAAAATTAATAGACCTGTGTTTTTATTCACTTCTACATCCACCATTTCCTGAATAGCTAATGATCATCAATATACAAGCATTAGTCGCCATCCATAGGAGCCTTGTGATCCATTGAATTTTTGCTGTTAGAAGAAAGTATTTCTAGATTGAAACTAGAACAAAACCAGATTTATGTTTCCATTAAAAATCTCATTTGTAAGTAAATGATGATTTTAGAAAATACCTAAATACTTGATCATGATAACTCCTGCATCATTCAAGACATTGGGTTAGGGAGTGGTCAAAAGTGATCCTTTTGAATCCATGCCTTGCAAACTTCCTTTTTCTTCAACCGGGGCACCTTTTGGTGACATCTGGTTTTACTTTCATTTTTTGAATTGCTTGTCTTGGAAATCAAGGCTTCAATACAGCGAGGCCTTTTGATTTTTTCTGGAAAGCTTGCATTTGGTTATTGTTTTTGAGGAATCAATTGTTGATGGAAAATGCATTTCACCAGAGTTTGGTTGTTGAATTCACCTGATTAAGTTATAGCATTTGTTTCTTTGGTACATTAATACTTCCAATTGAAAGATATTTATGTTCGAGAGAGTTTTGTGATTTTGAGTTACTTCCCTTGTGTTTATTATGGTTGCCTTTTGAATGCATATGACCTCGAATTCGTCTTTAATATGTGAGACTTTTCCTTTGTGACTGCACAATTGATTCTCTCTGGGAAGGTCAATTGATTGTTGGTGGAGTTCTTTAGCATTTGTAGCCCCTAATCTTTTTAGGTAGTTTGTCTCTCAAGACAATGCTCCATTTTGTTGCTGGAGTTACTGGTTTCAACTTTCAACAAACCCTTGCTGCATAGCCATGATCATGACGTATTCTTCATCTAAATGGAATCATCCTATGGTCTTTTTGTAAACCATGGCCCTTCTTGGATAACATGCTTCTCTTATCTTGTGATGACTATTGCTATAAAGTCTATAAAATAGCCTTTGGCATCTTTAGGTGAACTTGTGTTCCACAGTTTTTTGGGCATGCTGGTATAAACTAGACTAAATTCTGTCTGAAAACTACGCTGAGCTTTTGTTACGCTAAAAATCTTAAGTTAGGAGAGTGAGGGCAGAAGCAGCCTCATATTAACTCTGGCCTGAGAAACAATTGCTATTGAAGAAAATGGTCAAAGAACCGTGAAACAATGCAGTGCTTATATACTTAATGTTCCAATTATATATTTGCTTGGCCCATGTCTCTTTAGGCATTTAGCTCATCATCCACTGGTGAGATCAGCTATCAGAAGTCACCTTGCATGTCCAACAAGTCAATGTACCGAATGATACTTTGAATTCAAACACAATTATTTATATAGCAGTAGGTTCCAAGGCAGTTAACATCTTACATAAACCTTCATATATTTATCTAAAACAATTTTTCCTTCTTGTAATAATTATTTTCCTATATTGTTTCTTATATAAAATGATAACCATAAAATTGGTCATCGGCTAGCTGATTTAGGAAAAAAGCCATCATTTTTATGTCTAATATGACCATCTGATTTCACACTGCTTATTGTTTTTTGGAAATTATAATATGAGGTGTAGTATAATGTTTCTTAATTCAAAATGGGTCTGACAAATTTCACTATTTTGAAATTCCAAAAAACCTTTGTATAAGTTCAACAACAGAAACTTGGAAAACAATTATAATTCCAACTGCGCCGAACTTTTTTAACCTTCCATTTGTATACCAAAAGATACTTGTCAAAAAGCATGACAAATAACAGGGTTCAAACATCCAATCTCAGATCACACAAAAGAAAAACAAATTCAACAGTAAGTCTCCTGTAGCACACCACCCAAACATAGCTTATTCTTTCACCTGCTATAGATTACATCTTTAAGAAAAAACAAATCTGGGTACTGTGAATCAGTGAAAATGATGGAAAACAAGCAAATGTTTTGTCTGGAAAGACCTGCTAATGTTTGAATTTTATTTTAACCTCAGATAATTTATTGGTGCAGATAACCTAGTTCCCAGAATACTTTTGAGATGGGAAGAGCATGCAAAATTAGGACTAGTGCTCTGAATAAGCACCAAGAAATTATTTGTAAGAGAAATAACAGTTTCCTAACTGATTTGAATTTTAGTATATTTGAATAATTTTTCACTTCTTGATTCAGGAAACTTTCCCTTTCCAGTAAACGAGGGAATACCTGAAAGAACATATTTTAAATAATGAAGTCAAAGGCCTTTCCTATTTATAAATGAATGATGATCACCAGATTTTCACCAGATTTTCGGCACAAGTTGAAAAATAAAAAAATCTGTTCAATGTTTACATTTGGATGGTAACAAACATAGCTGAAAACTTCAAAATTCCTTCAGAAAAGAACATCATTAGTTTCATATGTCATAATAGGACAATCAATCTTACTTTGATTGTGTTGAAACCACCTCTTTTGAAGAAGCCTCTATATCTGAGGATTGCATTTCTATCAGCTTTTCTTCTTCATTTGTAGTAGAGTCAGAAGCATTAGGACGAGGCTTAGTAGTTGACTGTTGATAAAGAACTCCTCCAACCATGCATATTAACAGCCCAATTGTTCCTACAAGTGTTGCATGGTTCTCCCATATGACGAGATTTATTACAACAGTAAGAAGCTTATTCACAATGCCTAAAACTGTAAAACCTGTGGCAGATATGCTCTTGCGACAGGAAAATCCGAAAAATGAAATTGACAATCCAAACAAACAGGAAAGCCCAACTGGTAACAATACTTCTAAAGAATACCAATTGGATTCTTCTGAACTGTCATGCTTCAACTTCTTCAACTCACCCATGATAAGTAGCTCCAATGGGAAGAGAAGAAAAGCTTCCAGGTTATTATATAGCACCAAACCCCAAGTATTAAGCCCAATTGTCATGACAACATGCTTTATATAGACAAAATCTATCGACATACTTACCAAGTATGCCAAGGCCCAACTATATGCCATAACGGTGAAATGATAATCTGTTATAACATATAGCACACCACCTCCAAAAATAATAGCTAATGAGGTCCATGTTTTGACAGTGGGCCAGGGCTGCTTCAAGTACAAAGTTTCACCAATAGCAACAAAGATAGGGACAGCAGAACGAAATACAATGAATGTGTCAACATTTGCATGAAGCAGCAACTCGCTATTTGTAAATAGAGACAGATAGAATATTAAGGCAGCAGGTAGAAATCTCCACATTGTACTTAGGTCAAGTTTATCATGCTGCAAATATTTTAGCTGACCAAGGATAAGGACTGCCATAA
This sequence comes from Cryptomeria japonica, assembly GCF_030272615.1. Lineage (NCBI taxonomy): Eukaryota > Viridiplantae > Streptophyta > Pinopsida > Cupressales > Cupressaceae > Cryptomeria > Cryptomeria japonica. The sequence goes on from NC_081406.1 coordinate 584,188,814, forward strand.
AACTTGTCAAATATTGCAAAGCTGTCAAAGCTCCTGGGTATGGAAATTTCATAATTGCCCATTTGTTGATAATGGATAACAAAGAAGCAGAAATGCAATACCCAGCTGCAATTCCATAAACAGAAGCTTCTTGCCAAAGAGTTTGAATTTTTGCATGCCATGGATTCTCAAGTTCTTTACAGGGTTCTGTATCCTTTTCTCCTCTCTCATCTACCTTGCCCTCAGGCAATGGTGAAGACATCTGCAAAACAAGCATTCAACAATATCCCATCAACCAAAAGATCCACTGTTAGTGAAAAGCTAAGAAACTTCCAGTGAATTGGCTAATATAAATATTCCACTAGATATGGGAACCAATAAAACCTCTAGAATAAGCATATGATGACAATATTATGGGCATAGTTTTCCTGTCTCACAAAAAGTCATATGACATCTTAAACCTGCAAACTATCCTTACTATTCATTGAAGTTTATTTACCAATGATCATAGTGAATAAAGGAATCAAAGCTTAGTAATGCATGGAAGCCAAATGTAAGAAACGTTCACTGCCCTAGAGACTGACACATATTTATAACATCACAAATACTTTCCCAACCTGTAATAAGATTTACAACTAGCATCATGATTGATACAATCCAGAGATGGAATCTGGCAAGAAATTCAAAAACAGAACTTTAAGAGTACGAATAGAGATTTGCTCAGAATATAAGGTTGAATAAAAAATATAGAATGTGTACATGAGAAAAAATCATATCATTGGATCTCATATTGTTGAACTACACACCTTGTAAGTTGTAACAATGCAAGGGAACCAAATGTAAGAAATGCTTATGAGTAATAACTTATAGTACTGCTATAGTGAGATTTACACTCTGTGAGATTTACACTGTTGAGAAAGAATTAAGTCCTTGGATTCCTTATTGTTGAACCACAATTGGTAGCTTCAAGGAATTTAGTACAAAGGAATCATAAAGTTTGAATGCCAACCACCTAATATGGTAGTTAACATTATATTATTAAAAAACGTAATCATATAAAACATAACATAAATTGATAAAATTGAAAATAACAAACTCTAACAGAGGATTGGCCATCAATTTGCACCCTGCTTAGAATCAAATTGTTCTCAATTTGTGCTATAGATGGAGTCTGGAAATATTAATGCTCAATATTGATTGAGAGATCCACAAAACTTGCAAAGAAAAGCTTCCTCTTCTGCTTATAAAGTGTGTTGCAGTCTGCTTTCATGCAGTGGTCCTGTCCTAGTATCCAATAGCATACACTCTAGAAATGTAGGCAGGAGATCTAGAATAACATCCTTGGGACACATAACACGCAAATTATCTCCTCCATATGTGACAGCTGTCCAAGTAAATGTCTATATTAGCCATAAGAGGCATTTAGTCCAATTTCCTACAGAATGATACTCAGACTGTACCTAATAGCCAATAGGTTACATTTTTCATTACCACTGTCAAAAGTGGTTAAGGAATTAGCAGTCCTTATTCAACATGACAGCAGCATAAACTGAAGTGTTCCAAACTTGCTAAAAGAACAATTCCAGAATGCATCAACTATCTTGCTATAGGGAATGAAGAGGCAGCTGCTCATAAAATCCACCAAAATAGATTTAGCCAGCCAAAGTAGCAATGATCAAGATCTTATAGAAGCCAAGCTCCTATTTGGAATGCCTGAACTCACTACACAAATAACACCTTCACATCAATTATCCTGAATGCTCTTCTACATGGATGAGCAATAGAAATATCACTAGAGATGTTGAAGAATCTTGTAGGTTTGAAGGGGTCCATCCCATATGAGGAGAAACAGGTCTCTTTGAACAAATGGTTTAGAACATCATCTGTTATGCACAAGAGATTCAGCTTATACAAAATTCAATCTTGGAGAATAGAATATGGAAAAGTCGCCTGAGTGACAATGGCTAATGCAAAGCTGAGATAATGGTTCTAATCTGTGAGTCAGAAGGATTAAGCAATTTAACCCTGATTATTATTAATTACTTCATTCTAAATCTAAGGTGCTAGTAAATCAGTTGCTGCAGTTGACATCTTCATACCGATAAATGAACATGCTTAAAGGAAAATTAAGAGTGTTTGCTTGTGGGTTTTAGACTGACAATTGTCAAATTGCAACTATTAATGCTCTATATTCAAGATGATTTCCTTGTCAACAAAGAAGGTCAGTGCTAAAGTAATGGAGTTTAAAACGGATAAAACCACCTAGTGCAGGATGGTGTGATGACCTACTCACTGTAATAAACTTGCCTTCAATCTGAAAAAATTATTCATGCATATGATCTGCTGTACTGGATAGAAGAAAATTAATTATAGAAACCCTAAAACATTTTATAAACTGTCATATTACTCTCAGTTAAACGATGATAATCAATGTTCAGCATTCAACAGTGTTTTACAGGACTTGTAAATCAGATCCAATGACTTAAGTTTAACTCACAGTTGTAAATGATCCCAACCAGATGTGTAGCAGTGACTATTTTAAAACCTTAACTGCCCTTATATGTTAAAAAACACTTTGAAATAATGGCATTGGAAAGAGTTAGGGTTGGCTAGGCAAAAGGGACATGACAGATAGCAATGACAATGACATATAACATCTGAAGGGGATGTTATAAAAAACTTAAGCTTGTTCCAAAGCATGGCTTCCAGACCAGAAAGTTCCGGTAAGAGTTTTCTTATGTCCATCATGACACAGAACATGATCATGTACAGCACTTCCACCATGATTTTTGATATGGTGGCAAATTTGCTTAGGTGATGGTGCTACTGGAATCCACATAAGGTTCTACTTTTCTCAATGAAACCAAAGAGTTTGAGGAACATGAACAATCCAACTTTGATGGACCAGTAGGGCCAGTTTTCAAAGACATTACAGCAATCTATCATACTAGAGAAGTTGGTGATGATCTCAAAGTCATCTTGGGGTTTTCACATGCAAGTGATCCAAATGTTTAGTGCTAGCTATACGAATAGCATATGCTGGCTATAGTAGATCACATTGTTGGTCTTCGGCAGGGATCTCTATGACCAGAATAGTTATGTATTAAGGGGTGTAAAGCGGAAAAATCGAACCCTAGGTGTTCCCCCCCCCCAAGGAGAGAGAAGGGAGGTCACTAGGGTTGACGGTTTTCACTTAGGAGAGACTTTACATTCAAAAGAGGGGTTGAAACCCACAAGATCCAATCCCACACAACGCAAGATTGGATTCTAAATGAGTTTCAAGGGTTAAGACATCAAGGATACCCTCTTTTGTAAAGAATGTAGATAGAATGATTGAACTAGGAATGCATGTAAAGTAAGAAAGATTCGCTTGTAGACAAAGATAGGGACACAGGATGAAGCTACGGACCTGAAATTAGCAGTAAAATGTCGAGACGATGCTGTCCTGCAAATTTGAGCGAAAGTTGACGGGATGATGGCGCCCGGAGTGCACACGGTCCTCCGAAAACTCTGCGAAACGAAGGGGGATCTGTTCGTCTCTGCACAAGGATTCCAGATCTTCAATTACAGCCGCGTACCTGCAACCTACACACAGAAAAGAGAGGACGATTGGGGGGTTAGGGATTAGGGGTTTGCCTTTAGGTCAAACCCCGGTTTTGGAATTAACCAAGAAATGAGAATGCTGTAAATGTAAATGTTTGTAATGTAAACAAGTACTGATACCTTGTTGTAAGAATGTTTGTATTCTTACATGAGAAGGTGTAATGATGTTGTATGTTGTATGTTGTAAGTGATCTCCTCTTCAATGGTTGAATCCTTGTCTTTGAATGCAACACTTAGCCTTGAATGGAGACTTAGAATACTCAATTGCTTGAAGGAATGCTTGAATGCTTGAATGTTTGTATGTTTGAATATCGCTTCCGCGCCTTGCTCTTGCTTACTTCCTTCCTCCCTTTCTAGGAGAGGATAAGTAGTTTATATACTTGTCAATTAGGGTTAGGAGACTGATTTTTCCGACCTTAGGCCGACCTAGAAGCATTGTTTTCCGAATTGCAAACTTAAAGACCCGATGCCCAACAAGAGACCGGGCCCAAAATAGGGCCAGGGACCAGGGCGCTGGGCGCCATGGTCCCACCTCCCGGGATAGCAGGGTGCAAGGAAGATCAGGCCAAGGTGCAGAAATATGCAGTTTTTGATGTCGCAAGCAAGTTTCGGGGTCTCCATTCAGGTTCAACGTTGCGCCGCCATCGTGAAGACCCAAATGCAGTCGAAATTGCAAGTGTCGCAATTTTAGGACGCTACATTTAGCCCCCACTTTAGCGGGAGTATAAGCGTACGCCCATACTTCCGGTAAAGTACAAGGAAACAACATTGAAAAACTTTCAACACGTCAAGGAGGCAAGATACACCAAGCCCCCAGTGGACTAAGGATCTTACGACTTCGATTGACAAAGTAAAAGGGAAGATCACGAGGGAGAACCATGATTGTCAGTAGTAAGGTTCCCTCACTATGAGTCATGCAAGAAAAATACCAAAAGTTTTCAAGGCAAAGCTAAGTTCGCCAAGAAATTTTCAAGTATCTTGAAGAGATATGAACGGGGTGTATGCCCCCCTACGTTAAAGCGATCGCACACGCCTCATCGGGGGTGATTGCTTTAAGGTAGTGATACATATAAGAAATGAGAAGGGAAAGGAGCACGTTATCACAAGGATTTAGCCCCGAAGTGTGAGATAAGCCCAAGGATAATAGACACAAAACACAAAGCACAAGGTGACTTCGCTTTCCTTGGGGTCCGTATTCATGTATATCATATGTATGTATGCATAATTGTTCTTCATTCCCCAATCAAGGAAGGTCACCTAGAAGAAGGGAACACATGTGTCTTTTGAGTCAACATGAGAGAGACCAAAAGAGATCTCAAATGCTTTGCATCGTCCTCAAGTAGACAACACTAAGGACAACAAATAGAAGAATGAGAATAACACATAGAAGAAGTAACAAAAGAGATCAAGAGAGGAGGAGAGAGTCTGCTATGCTAATGAACTAGTCTAGCACGTCATCCACCCCCCGATCTTGCTGATCAATATTTCGGGAAGGCAGGAAACACGCTAGAGGAGGAACATCCAACACAGCAGATGGAGCCATCACAAGATCCAAACAAGGGCTATGTTCATGTTCCAAGCCACGTTGTTCTTGTCTAGGAGCTAGGATAAATGTTTTAGAAAACGCGTTAGATAAATGGTTATCAACATCAACATATTCATATTCACTATCAGAAGAAAGAGGAGTAACATTTTCATCATGAATAACATTTTCATCTATATCATCATCAAGATTTATAAAAATAGGATCTTTAACTCGCACAGGATCAAGACCATCATGCATCTTATGTTTAGGAGATTTTGACTCAATTTTCGGCTGAGGAGAAAATGGAATAATACTAGCTGAAGGTGTTTTTGGGGATTGCAAAGTTTGAGAAGCAGCTGCCTGAGCTCTAAGACGACGCTTTCGTCGGCGTTCACGTGCAGAACGATTTCGTCTAGTCTTAGTAGGAAGTTGAGAAGATTGAGGAGGAGGAATGTTCTCATCCTTATCACTTGGGTGTTTAGGTTGTGGTCTTTTAGGTTGAATAATAGGAGAAGAGGAAGGTCTCTTCTCTCTATAAGAGGAAGGAGGAGGAACTGCTCCATATAAAGGAGGAATATTTGGTTTAGGAAGGAGACCAAGTCCATCATGACGAGGAGGTATAGATCTACTTTTAGGAAGTTTATTAGATATAGACATAGTCACATTCATAGGGATGGGTTGGGAATCTTCTTGAGGAAAGACATTAGTTTTATCTTTCAAAGGAAGAACTTCCTTCTCAAGAATGATAGGAATATCAAGTTTGGGTGTTCTAGGTTCACTTAGAGATAGGATCATATCTTTTTTCCACTTTTGATAAGATTTGAAAAGATGATCACTTCGCGGTGGAAGAGATTGGAATTGTTTAGGCCAAAAATAATCAATAGGAACGCTAGAAGTTCTTTCAGCTGGTTTAAAGAGACTATGATTGACAGTAACAACTTCACCATTATGGGGAAATTTCAAACACTTGTGAATAGGAGAAGCAATAGCTTTCATGGAAGATAGCCAAGGATAGCCTAGCTTCACACGAAATTGTTCGGACAATGGAATAATAGCAAAGCTCACATCAAGAGATTTGTTATGGACCTCAATAGGTAATGTAATAGAACCAATTGTAGGAGAAGAAAATGCATCAAATAATTTCACAACCACATTTGTTTCGTCATAGATCACTTGATTCAATTGCAAAGTAAAAAGAAATTCTTCAGCAATGACATTAACCATGCAAGAAGGATCAATAAGCACTCCACGGCAAGGTGTATTCTTGACTTTTGCAACTATATATAAAGGACCATCAGGTGCCCTGATAGTTTCACTGGAATCAAATGTGATGGAAGGTTCTTTAAGGATTTTCTACTGTTCCACAAAGTTAATCACATTCGGAGTCATAGATACAAGACTATCAGGTGAGAAAAAGGAATCATTAGTCTCAATCACATTAGAGGTATGAGAAGGTAATGGATCAGTAAAAATCTTAAGATTTTGGTTAGGAGGAGCTACAGATGTGTTGCCTTTATCATTCACACCAGAAACAGAGATAGTATTATTATCAATCAAATCTTGAATTTTACCCTTTAAAGCAAAACATTTTTTAGTATCATGCCCAGGTTGACGATGAAATTGACAAAAAGATTTGTTATCAAAATAGGGTGAATTAATCTTTGTAGGATCTATTTGCTTTATAGGAGGGAGGGTAAGCACATTTTGTTCCAATAACTTATCATAATACTATGCAATGATTCATTCAAAGGAGTAAACTTTCTTTCTTTCTTGAAAAACTTAGAAATAGGAGGCACACCTGATGCTGCATTCACATTGTTGTTGATGATGTTTTCATTGAACTTAATGGACTCTTTGTTCGGTTTAAACTTCTCAAATGGTTGTTGACTACTATCACCCTTATCACTCGGAGCCATAGGATTTGCTTGTTCCATTTGACTCACAGTCAGTTGATAATTGTGAAGAGTTGCGCACAACTGTTGGAAAGAAGTAAACTCAGAAAACAGAAGTTTTTCTCTAATATCTTTTTGTAAATTAGAAATAAAAATTCTTTGAATATCATTGTCAGGTACTGGAAAAGAAATTTGAGCATACAAATGCTTATATCTACCAATGAAATCAGTCACTTTTTCTTTAACACCTTGTTTACAATGCATTAAATCAATCAAAGTAACTTTAGGACTTATATTGTTTTGAAATTGTTGAATAAAAGCATTTGCAAGTTGTTCGAAAGAAGTAATAGAATAGGAAGGCAACGAGCAATACCATTGTAGGGCTTTATCTCTTAATGTTCTAGTAAACAGTTTTGCAAGCAACCTTTTGTCATGAGCAAAATCGGTACATATTGTTTGAAAGGTCTTAACATGTGTTAGAGGATCACCCCTACCATTATAAAGCTCCAATTGCGGGATTTCAACATGTTTAGGGGGAATAGCTCGAACAATGTCAAGAGAAAGTGGGCTCGCAACATCAAATGTGGGCACACTAAACTTAGATTGATTCATAGAGGCAATTTGTTGCTGTAAAGAAGAGACAGTTTGTGCAAGATTGTTAATGCTCGCTTCAGTCGAAGAGTTCATATTAGACGTGTTAGATTGTGATGGAGGTATTATGTTATGAAAAGAAGGTATTGATTGAGAGTAAGGTGGCGAGACACTATGATAGTTAGTCATAGGAGATGATTGGAAAGGAGGAACACTACAAGGAGGAATGGAGGGGTTAAATGAATTGCCCCCTTGCGTCATGTTCATTTGTGGAGATGTAATAGGAACACTCATTGAAGGAATGAATGAAGAAGTTGGATTGAATGAAGGAAGAGGGTTGATTGAAGAAGAAGGATTGCCCCCATGACTGGTGATCATAGGTGGAATGTCTTGTATTGAAGTAGTCATTATGTTTGATGTAAAAGTAGGTATACTAGCAATAGGAGTTGTCAAAGGAATAGAATGATTGACTTGAGTAGGAGGTTGTGTATAACCTAAAGTTTCGGCACAACTCTTCATAGACATCACATTCGAATCCACAATGTGTGCAATACTACGTAAAATATCAATTCCATTCTTATCACTTTGAACCATACGTTTTAGACCCTCAATTAATGAAAGAGCTTGACTATCGGGATATTCTTGAGACATCCATCGCTAAAAATCATCAAATTGGTTATCCAATTTCGAAAGTTGTTCTACAGGAACCTCATGGAGAGCTTCTTCATCATTAAGAGGATTAGAGGAATTACCCATGTCCTCGTTAAAAGGGCCATTCAAATTAGGTTCCATCTCCTCGGTAATTAAACCTTGGAAAGACTTAATTCTAAGGCTTCGTCTAACGGGAATAGTGTAAGTAGGGCTTATTGTTGTAAAACTCATGCACAACTTCCAAGAAAGGTAGGCACAATTGAAAATTAGGGCCAAGCACTTAATTTTAATTGTTATCTTGAAAATTAAGATCTTGAATTTTGAATTTATTTTCGAATTTAGAGGTAGCAAATGTCAATAAAATCAGCCAATCTCCTAGATTTAAGCTGTTAAATGCAATCATAACAATCTCCCGAAGTTTCAGAAAAAATGTCGGGGACCGTGGCGAACGGAATGCACACGGTCCTCGCAACTTTTTTCGAAATTTTCAGGGATGCAAGTTATGGTGATTTTAAAGCTAATCTGAAAAAATTGAGTGATTTTATGATCCGTAGATAGGCCAAATTAAAGTTGCAATCTCAAAATTGAACCCTACCAAGATTGTTGGAAAATGCAAAATTTGAATTTGGAAAAAGAGAGGGAAACTGAAATTTTGAATTTTATGATTTTAGAGGGAATACTGAAAGCAATGCAAGCTTTGAAATTTAAAAGTTGACTCGATTTCATGCAAAAATTCAAATTTGAAAGTGGAAATCAAGGTTGTTGCAATTAAACACTTAATTTCAAAAGTCACAAACTACAAGAATTTGAATAAAGCACTGAAATTTCAAATGAACGTCAACACACTTTTCAGATTTAGAACTATAAAAAACACAATTTTAACACAAATTTCAATTTCAACAATTTTTGAATGATTATAAGCCTTTATCCAAGCAATCACTAGACCAACTTTGACTTTAATTTTGAAAGTGTTAGAATTAATGAAATCAGCCAAGATTCTAGATTTTAGCAAAAAAACACAGTAAGATCTAACTCCCGAAATTTCAAAAAAAATGTCGGGGACGATGGCACTCGGGGTGCACACGGTCCTCGCAACTTTTTTCAAAATTTTCAGGGATGAGAGGTATTGTGATTTTGTTGCGGAATCCAAAGTTACAGCCGATTTGGAGGTGTTTTGATCAATGAAATCATCAGTCAAAGGTTGAATCAAGAGGGTTTTAAAAATTAGGGTTTTGACAATTAACCGCTTAATTTTCAGAATTAAAGCACAAATATGAATTGACAATTTGCAATAGAAGGGTAGATCTAAAACAAGCATTAACAATTAAACATTTCACAAGCTCAAAAGGAAAATTTAGGGTTTTTTATGTAATTAACCTCTAAAATTTGCAAAAGATCAAACATGGAAATGTAAATAAGGAAGCAAAAAATTTTCAGATCTAACCATGAATAATCAGAATTAGGATGTTCACGTCGGGTTCACCAAAATGTAAAGCAAAAAAATCGAACCCTAGGTGTTCCCCCCCCCCAAGGAGAGAGAAGGGAGGTCACTAGGGTTGACAGTTTTCACTTAGGAGAGACTTTACATTCAAAAGAGGGGTTGAAACCCACAAGATCCAATCCCACACCACGCAAGATTGGATTCTAAATGAGTTTCAAGGGTTAAGACATCAAGGATACCCTCTTTTGTAAAGAATGTAGATAGAATGATTGAACTAGGAATGCATGTAAAGTAAGAAAGATTCGCTTGTAGACAGAGATAGGGACACGGGATGAAGCTACGGACCTGAAATTAGCAGTAAAATGTCGAGACGATGTTGTCCTGCAAATTTGAGCGAAAGTTGACGAGACGATGGCGCCCGGAGTGCACACGGTCCTCCGAAAAATCCGCGAAACGAAGGGGGATCTGTTCGTCTCTGCACAAGGATTCCAGATCTTCAATTACAGCCGCGTACCTGCAACCTACACACAGAAAAGAGAGGACAATTGGGGGGTTAGGGATTAGGGGTTTGCCTTTAGGTCAAACCCCGGTTTTGGAATTAACCAAGAAATGAGAATGTTGTAAATGTAAATGTTTGTAATGTAAACAAGTACTGATACCTTGTTGTAAGAATGTTTGTATTCTTACATGCGAAGGTGTAATGATGTTGTATGTTGTATGTTGTAAGTGATCTCCTCTTCAATGGTTGAATCCTTGTCTTTGAATGCAACACTTAGCCTTGAATGGAGACTTAGAATACTCAATTGCTTGAAGGAATGCTTGAATGCTTGAATGTTTGTATGTTTGAATATCGCTTCCGCGCCTTGCTCTTGCTTACTTCCTTCCTCCCTTTCTAGGAGAGGATAAGTAGTTTATATACTTGTCAATTAGGGTTAGGAGACTGATTTTTCCGACCTTAGGCCGACCTAGAAGCATTGTTTTCCGAATTGCAAACTTAAAGACCCGATGCCCAACAAGAGACCGGGCCCAAAATAGGGCCAGGGACCAGGGCGCTGGGCGCCATGGTCCTGGGGGACCAGGGCGCTAGGCGCCATGGTCTTGAGGGACCAGGGCGCTGGGTGCCATGGTCCCACCTCCCGGGACAGCAGGGTGCGAGGAGGATCAGGCCAAGGTGCAGAAATATGTAGTTTTTGATGTCGCAAGCAAGTTTCGGGGTCTCCATTCAGGTTCAACGTTGCGCCGCCATCGTGAAGACCCAAATGCAGTCGAAATTGCAAGTGCCGCAATTTTAGGACGCTACAAGGGGTTACCAATTTTGCCAGATCATATTGACTGTAACTGTCTCTCTAGCTAGCTTAGATAAAATCTTGGAAGCACCTTCACATATATATGGTTGATAGGTGCCAATTGATCACCATGCTTAATGTGGGTTATTAAGTCTTAGCTAAATTCTTGGCCAAATATTGGTAACATTGGCTCAAGGGATCTCAAGAGCTAAATGGAGAGTTTTATTAGAGGAACATGCATGCCGGAAATACCATATTCTCTTAAGTGGAAATTGAATGGACTAAATTGATAAGACAGAAGGCTTTTGTTTCTGAAGATGAATTGAAATAAGGCCTGTGATAGAATTGACTGGGGCTTTATTCTCATTGTGTTATATATAATAAAATAATCAATAATAACAATCTTTGTGAGCCTAGGAAATCCTTAGGAACTATAAGCGGGGAATAATCATCAGTAAAATGATCCATTGACTTCATTGGAATAGTGGAACACAACTCAAAGACACATGAAGCAGGTTTCAAGCATCATAAGTTGGAACTTTGAAGAGAAATGGGAATATTTCAGGCTTCTATCTGAACCCACCAGTTGCAGGTGGGCAGTGGTTTCCTCAAGTGAGAAATGGCAGAAGATGCCTAAGAATGTTTCAAATTTCTCTTCCAGTCAGTTTCCAAAGACTCCTGGGATTCCTGACATGACTGTTCTAGTTTATTTAGCATGTGTAAACACTTATAGAGGCAAAAGACAAGGATATGAGTTGAATTGTTTAACTTCCATTCAGAATTCATAGGTTTAAAAGAAAAAAGAACTGAGCTAAGTGCTTACAAGAGCTGTTTTAGAGATCTTAGGGACTGATATAACTTCATTTCAGGCTCGTTGTGTGCACAAGAGGCTAAAGATTGTAATTCCAGTTGAAGATAGTGGAAAGTGGTTGTTTTTTTCACCAATTGCTATAGTTTTCTCCTGGAATTTGGGTTCTCCAGAGTAAATCTGCGTGTCTTCTAATTTGTGGTGTTTATTGCTCTCAAATTCCTTGAATTCTTGTTGTTGATTTGCTTAGAATGGCAGGTCACCCTTCACTAAGAATCTGTATGTCAATGGCTAGTGTATGGCATAACCATCTGTAGTTTATGGAACAAAGAAAGCTGAAGAAAATGACATGTACAACAATTGTCAAGACAAAGAGAGTATCAATCTGGCATGTACAACAAAAGTCCTTGGATGTTTTTGTCTGCTAAGTCAATTATCAAGCCTATAATTGAGAATGCTACTTGGAAAGTGCCAATTATGCACTAAAATTCCCTCAATAAAGAATACTTCTGGTGATAGGATTCTATTTCTCTGTGATTTAGAATTCCTGATTTCTGAGTAACTTGATCTCCAGTTTTGAAGAAAATTTGGACAGTGGAGACTTGGATCTTATCACTGGAGTCTAGAGGAATTTAAGCATGGGTTAGGCATTCACTGCAGACTGCAGTAGTATTAGGTGCTTTCAGAACTCTTCAGATTTGCTTGGTTCCACTCGGACCATTGAGGCCAAAATTTTCTTTAACAAAGATTCATAAGACGCTTTGTCACAACATTGTAAATTTGGATATGTAAAAAGTCTTATACAGCAGAGAAAACAAGTTGTTTCCACCCAAAGGCAAGATTTAAAATTTTAAAGACATTATAAGCTATCTAAGCGATGATTTTGGAATATCAAGAGAGCAAATAGCAGAATGCTAGCCTTAGTTGTTCTAGTATGGAAATAACAGTGGTCTAGGAATCATTTTCATGCAAGATGATATAAACTTAATATCAAGTTTTGTCACAACATTGTAAATTTTGATATGTAAAAAGTCTTATAGAGCAGATATTACAAGTTACTTCCGCCCAAAGACAAGATTTAAAGATGTCAGAAACTATCTAAGCCATGACTTCAGAAGATCAACACAGCAAATAGCAGAATCCTGACCTTATTTGAGCTCTAATAAAGACATTGGAAATAACAGCGGTCTAGGAATCATTTTCATGCCTATATGACATAAACATGTAAGTAATAAAAGGATTCAAGATGAAACGTGGAAATTTTCTCCATGCCGTCAAGAGTTGAACTACTCTAACAATTTTTAATTAAGAAACCAGATTCGCCAACAAACTTATTCCATGCTTATATGGGTCACTAACTCACTATTTCTAAGGTAAAATGAGGACACTTCTTATTTAATTGGCATGCATGCTTAAGAAATCCGTATCTGGGAAAACAGCAAAATACAAACGAAACAAAAAATCAAGTTTTGGGATCGAGAGTGAAATAAGCTTTAACCTGAAGAGGTAAACTTGATTTATCCATATTCATGCATCGCTTTAAGAAGGTCACTATTCTTTCCCGAACATACTTGATTCTGCATTGTTAATGTTTGATGGCACAATTTTAAATCTATAGGTGTCTACGAGGAAAAAAAAACTAAAACGTAAAGTTCCAAATTCCAATAAAGAAAATCATCCATAGTGATAATTTGGTATAATCCATCCCGTGGGCCATATTCTAGTGGTAAAGGCAGAAGCAGTCACCATGAAGATGAGTCAGATCATAAAATCTGGATTTCCTCTCATGATCATCTAACCAGATAATTAATGGCACTTTGGCACCATCAAGACAAGGCCAGATGCAAGTCCTAGGTGAATTTTCAAGGTATAGAATCCCCTCAATGTGTGGCTTCTTAGCTGAAATGTTTCTCCAGTTTGGCTATACACAAAAGCACCTACGATATGGAGAGTTTCCACTTTACATAACAAAACCCACCATCAACCTATCACTCACTAGTGCAAAACCCACTATCAACAGAAAGATCCACCAGCCCCCACCCCTTTTCTCTCTCGCTCTGATGTCCAAAAATAAACAAATTTGATCAATAAAGCACTCAGGCTAAGCATAGAAATTGTTTCTGGACTAGATAAGAACTACATTGTACTTGAGAGAAAACCATGTACTTCGCCACCGCCGAAACATACTGCTGAGATCCAGGCCTGGCCTACTAATAAATTGACAGATCGGAGTAGATGGCCAGAAGTCACGGTTTCAAATCCAATGAAGTACTTTGCACCCCACAACCATGCCATAATGCCATGGACAGAGATGTATTCAACATCAAGTATCACAGTGTTTGGTTCAACCTTGGAGTGGGTTTCTAAAGTATTCCTCCACCAGAACATTAAATGGGTTAAGAAGAGAATAAGTTGCGCATGCCTTAGCATTACCCAATTCACCCAAGAAGGCCTACTTACAATGATAGATTTCCACAGTAAAATAATACCCAGTTCTCCTAAGAAAGAACTAAGTACAATGGCAGATTCCCAGAGCATATTCATGGAGTTTCACATAAAGAACTGTGAGTAAACCATTCAGGTAATTGAGCAGAAACATAAAGAACGAAAGTACCTTTTGCAGAACTCCCCTTTAGAGTGACACCTTGTGAGAGGCCCCTGCAAAAGTTCAAAAAACTTGAAAAATCAAATCACAGGAAATGCTTTGTATCTGAGGCATGATTATGATAAATATTGTGGAGCATACCTCTAATTTAACAGATTCGCAAGTTCTGTACTTTAGCAGTAAAGAATGAACCGTACAAAGCTCAACAATGACCATACAACATTTATTCTATACTCGATCTATCCAAAGAACGATTAATCAACAGCTGCTCTCATCTTCAGAATCTTGAGAACAAATCCTGTTCTAACCGAGCTCAATTGCAGTGAACGGTGTAAGCTTTATATTTTCTGCTGTAAAAAATTGTTGTGACACCCGTTTCAACATGCAGATTTTGAGGGCATTACATTAGATTCTCAAAAACATTGGCAAATACTCCCAATTAGAATAATGATTTCTTATAAATAACGTTTGATAAGCGAAATAGCTGGAGACAACAGAGCGATTTTATCTAAGGGCCCTGATTGATGTAGTACACTCGTCGATTATTTCTTCTTATTTTATAGTATTAAAACTAAAAATATTTAAATCGATGAATATTTGATGAGTTGTGACTTGTAGTCTGTCTATTTATTTACTAAAAAGTGAGAGTTATTTTTAAAAAAATAAAAATTAAAAGATTGCTTGTTGTTTAGATTTCATAAGCAGCGTAGTGATTGATGTTATGTGGTTTTTGGCTTGTCTAGTACCTGAAGTTAATTGTCTTTTTATTTGTTGCTATTTTTGTTTTGATATTGAAACAAACATACAGATATTTCAGTAGTGAAAGTGAAAAAAGACAATTGATGGAATGTAGGAGTCCCTGCATTTTGTCAAAAATAGGAGATTTGTTCTATATTTTTAATAAATGAATGATAGAAGGAAATAGTTGTTATGTGCATTGGAGTTGAGTTAAAATCTTATCTTATTTTGATAATGTGAATATTTATGCAACTACATGTTGATTAGCCTTTATAATGGTGTATGTTCTGATTTTTTTTTTGTTTAATGTATCATTAAGAGTACAATCCCAATAATTATGGATCATTAAATCTTCAAAAGTGAAAATTTGTTTTACATGCATCTATATGGTACATGAGATCAATAGGTAGGCCATTTAGCAAATTATGATGTTTGTGCTACAAAGATCTCAATAGAGAATTGATAGCTTCAAATCAATTGTACATCCACTTATATGGATCCAAACATGAAGAAGCAAAACCTTTGAATCAAGAAGTAAACATGATTCATTATCAGTATGCTCTTATTATGGTTGCAATATGGAGAAAGGGAGAAATAGTGATAGAAAGAGGAATAGATAGAGGGGGGAGAGTGACAAAGATATAAAGAGATGTGTAAAAAGATAGAGCTAGGGGATATAGATAGAGAGGAAGATAGGGATGAAGTAGGTGTAGGAGAATGACAAGGAGAGAAGAGTGAGAGATAGAAAGCTAGAGATAGGAAGTGATATATAGAGATGTAGAGAGAAGGAGAAATATAGGGGTAGAGAGAGACATAGAGATAACAAGATAGAGATAGAGGGAGAGATGAAAGAAAAAAAATGGAGAGATAGAGGCATGGAGGGAAATATATATAGATATAGAGGTCTAGGAATAAGGAGAGGAAGAAAGATAGATGGATAGAGAAAGATAGAGATGGAGATGAAAATAGAGGGAGAGAGGAAGATGGAGAGAAATAGATAGAGAGATAGAGAGAGGGAGAGGGTAGAGGGAGGGATAAAGATAGAGAGTTAAAGAGATAGAGAGCAATAGAGAGATGATGTAGGAGCATCCCTGGTTCATGGCAATCTTGCATCAACCAAAAATATTTTCTTTTAGTTTGTTTCCTGTTTTGGTAGTTCTTTTTGTATTTCTTGGAACTTGCTCACCGGATCTTGTGGAGTTGGATTTTGATTTTTGACTTGTTCATCTACCTTTTCATATGTTCACAGGACGTTTGGAACATTTTCTGCCAAGTTATCGCTTCCTAAATCTAAGACAGTTTTCTAGCTTAGAACACTGGAACCTCTTGGACCTATTTGGCTATTGGCGGATTTGGTGGATCACTTATGTAGCTTGCAGAGCTTCAGTTCTTTGTTTCCAACGTTCCTTGGTGTGTGGTCAACCTTCCCTTGGGTCCGCACTTCTTTCTGTGTATTTTTTGGAGGGATCTCTTTGGCGAAGGTCAACCTTCTTATTCTACACATTTCATCTTGTTCATTGACATTTTTTTCATCTTGGGCCAACGCGGATCATTCTTGATCATATAAATCAATGTAAATAGGCATGTAGAGAGGATCATTAGGACATAGAAGAATACTCCTGAGTTTAGGAGGTTCGGAGTTGGCTCGCATTCTTGCTTGAGCCTGAATGTTGCATAGCATGCATGTTTTGTACTTAGGCCTATGAACCAAATCTTGTGATCCCGCATGTTGCCGGTAGTTTGTAACTGATTTTCATGATATAATATAGTTTGTTTATGCATTGCCTCCATCACATTGAGTTGTTTCTGTTGTGTAACTCTTGTTGCATGGTTTGAATTGTTCTCTTTGAGGACCCTCCCCACCATGACTGCACCAAGATAAAAGAATAATCCTAAGGTTAGGAGGTCCGGAGTTGGCTCACATTCTTGCTTGAGCCTGAATTTTGCATAACACGTATGTTTTGTGCTCAATACCATGAGTCGAATTCTGTGAGACTGCATGTTGTCGGCAGTTTGTAACTGATTTTCATGATATAATATAGTTTGTTTCTGCATTGACTCCATCACATTGAGTTGTTTTGTTGTGTAACTCTTGTTGCACAGTCTAGACTGTTCTCTTTGAGGACCTTCCCCACCATGACTGCACCAAGATAAAAGAATAATCCTCAGGTTAGGAGGTCCGAAGTTGGCTTGCATTCTTGCTTGAGCCTGAATGTTGCATAACACGCATGTTTTGTGCTCAAGCCTGTGAGTTGAATTTTGTGAGACCGCATGTTGTCGACAGATTCTAACTGATTTTCATGATATAATATAGTTTGTTTCTGCATTGCCTCCATCACATTGAGTTGTTTCTAATGTGTAATTCTTGTTGCACGGTCCAGACTGTTCTCTTTGAGGACCCTCCCCACTGTGACTGCACCAAGAGATATACAGATGTAGGAGAGGGAGGGATAGAGAGAGATATAGATGGTGAGATAGAGTGATAAAGAGATAGTGATATAAGTATATATAGAGAGAGTAGGGGAAGGGGAAAGGGAGATAGACAAATAGAGCGAGTTCGAGAGAGATTTAAAATTAGATTTGATTCCCTATCTCTGCATTTATTGCATATTTAATTATTAACTAAAAGAAATATTATTTCTATAAAATAATTAATAAAATAATAATAATCTTGTAAAAAAATTAAAGAACATAGATAGTTAATATAGTTGTATGGTAGGAATGTGAATCAATTAATTAAATCATCTAACACACATAAATGGGACATTATATTAAGGCATAAATCAAATAAATAAATCAAAAGAACACTCCCCAATGGCATCCCATTATCCTCTATCTCCAAGGACCTTGTTGGTTTGTTGATTTGGTTCTCAAGAGCATGGACCTCCAAGATGACAACCTGAAGAATGAGTAGCTACACTATGATCCTATGATCTATATGATTGCAATGATATGATGAAATAAACAATGCTAAATGCAAATCTATGATGATCTATGCTAAATGTGCAAACTAAGAATGTTGTTGTACTAGATATGTATGCTAAATTGCAGAATGCAAGATTAAACATTAGAGACTCAGATTAAGGATCTTTCATGAATGAAAAATGGGGGTATACAACTTTTCCAAGGCATGAGCTTAGGTGGCGGGATTCGACAGTCTAGATTCAGCCTAGAGAGATGAACGGTGAGAGATGACATTAGAAATGGGTTGGGAAGATATAACACTTGTCATTCTTGGAAGGACAAGTGACAAGGGAATCTCTAGCAAATGCCACACATGTCCCACAAGAAGGCAAGTAGCACGGAGGGGGAGGGCATATAGCAAAGAAGCCAAGTGTCCTCATGAGGGGATAGACACTCCATAGGAGGTTAGGATAGAGGTAGTTTGGAGGGATAAAGGTTATTTCAACCCAAGGTTAGATGGTAGGTTAGATTAGAGGGGGTTATTTTAGATTAGGAAGCATGTGACTAATTTGAATTTAAAATTCAAATTAATTGGAAGAGATAATTAAATAAGATATATTATTTACATTTGTTCATTTAATTATGAAAAATGGAGAAAATGATTTATGAATTATATAAATGAATTATTAGAAGAATTAAGGATCCATTAATCAAATAACTTATATTTAATTAATTCTCTCCATGTGAATTTTTAGTGTATACAATAGTTAAAAATGATAAAATATCATCTTTTGTATAAATATTGTATACATTAAGATAAAAGTTCAAAATATAACGATTCTACAATAATTCAAATTGTAAGTTAGAACATAAATAAGGAGAGATTGAACTAATTCTAATTATTTTTATTTATAATTATAATCTCATAAATAGACAAATAATTCAAATGGTTTCAAATTAAAATTAAAATTAAAAACTAAAATAGAATTTAAAAAATATAAAATCAAAATATTCAAAATATAAATGTTAATCAAAATAAAAATATAAAATAAACAAATTTCATAATAATTAACAATAACCTTACTATATGATAATCTTATTAAGTGAATAGATTATAATTGAAATATTTAAAAAGTATAAAAATATATTTAATATCAAATAATATTAACCTGTTAGTGAAAGGCTTTGGCCTCCTCCTCTTTCAGCTAGGTTTCATTGTGTTGGCATGATTGGCATAACTGATTATGTAGATGGAGAATGTTGGCTAAACCGGTAAAGGACTGTTGGTGATGATATAGTTGAGTTGTGATGAAGAGATTGAGATTGATTGGCTTGATGACATTGATCAGTTATTTATGTTGTCATTGATGGCAACTTATGATTATTCATGACAACTGATGTTTGCTTTTGTTGTATTTTGTCATCTAAGTCTTCTTGGTCTACCGGAAAGAGTTTATCGATAAAAAATCAGGAAACTGGGAATTAGGACCTTGACCGGTAAACGAGGAAATATTTTGACTGTATCTAACGATTGGTGATGACTGAGACTTTGTGGTTTGGAATATAAGTTTGTATCATTGTAACATGTATCTGACCGTAACCGCATCATGTTGTGACAGTCGAAAGCTATGTTTATAATTTATGTTGAGTTTTTGCTAGGGTTTAAGAAGGGTTTAAGGACCGGTAAAGAATTATCTTAACCAGTGATGATTTTTGGTTTGGCGGTGATCTACATCAATTTCAAATGTTTAAGATGGCATGGCACAACCTACATGAAAAATTGAATTGTTATTTTGGCGCGTTTAAAGATGGAATTTCTTGGGAATCAGCGAAGCGCTTGGAAGAATGTTTTCTGGGTTAACAACCTATCAGATTGACTTGCTATGATGACTTATGATCATTCTATGGTTGATATTGTCTTGTAAAATATTGTAATGATCTGATATGATCCTTGATGATCTGTATTGTAAAATCTTGATGTATCTAGGGTTTTAGTTGCCGACCTAGTTGTAAAAGTTATTTACGTCGGTATAGAGTGTCGATTGGTGATCTTGAGAAGAGTGTGAAGCCGAACTAGAGTGTGAGAAGATCTTCCAGAGTGTTGCAAACTAAGAGCATAATTAGATTTGATCAAGCAAGCAGTTGAGTGCTAAACCCAGATCATTCATTGTTGTTTCCTAACAGTTGCAGCAAACAAAATCCCTTAACCGGGTAGGTCTTGACAGACCTTATATTGTAAATCCCCTAACAGGGTGACTCAACATCTAAGTTCTAAATCCTCTTGCGAGGTTGATCCTAACAGGTCAAAGCTCCAAACAGGGTTGATGTAAATCCCTTAACTAGGTGACTCCTAACAGGGCATCTTTGTAAGCTCCTAACCGAGCTAGGTTCCCAACATAGCGCATTCTGAAAGAGTGCACAATTCTTATGGGTACCAATTCCCACCGCGGTTTTTCCCTATTTGGGTTTCCACGTGAAAATCATGGTGTTCATGTGGTGAATATTTTTAATGTGTTGTTATGCTTTACTTTTAGTTTATGCATGGTTAATGAACACTTAATGTGCAATATTGATATATTAGTTCAAGTAGATGTTTATCAACAGATACTGGTACTGGTAAATAATTTTATTGATGGTTAAAGTTTGATTTGGTGAAATTTTTATAAGTCGAAGTTTCTGATTTGAAATTGTTGTTAATACTGATACACCCCCCCTCGCAGTATTAACCGGATCCTCTAAGATTAACAATTGGCATCAGAGCATTGGTCCTCTGTGTGCAGAAAGCCTAATAGCTTGAGGGAAAGATCCCGAAGAAAGATGATGAAGAAGGAGGGTCCCGAGTTTACCAAGGACAACTACTGGATATGGAGTGATCAGATGAAGATCTACATTAAAGGAATGGGTTCTCAGTATTGGAATCATATGGCAACCAAGTATGTTGCTCCTACTACTAGCCCCTTGACACCTGATGAACTTAAAGAACAACAAGAAAACATTCAAGCCCTTGCAGCAATTATAAGTACTTTGTCTGATTTAGAATATATAGATGTTCATGGATTAGAGACTGCAAATGAAGTATGGGAGAAATTAAAATTAATTTATGAAGGAGATGAACATGTACAAAGGGCAAAGGAATAAAGTTAAAGAGGCAAATTTGATGATATGAAAATGGTTGAAGGTGAGAACATAACACAATATGGTCAAAGGATTAAGGAAGTTGTAGGTGGTATTAAGAGCGTTAGAGGTAAAATTGAAGAAGATATTGTTGTTAGTAAGATGCTTAGAACTCTCTTACCTCAATATTCTATTAGAGTTTTTGCAATTCAAGAACTGAGATCTATTTCTAAAGATAAAGTCACTGTTGATTCTCTTATTGGAAAATTGATTGCATTTGAGTTAAACATTTGATAATAGTGTTTGTAAACCTTCTGAATATGCTTTTAAGGCTTCTGTAACCGGTACATCTGTGAGGAAAGGAAAGGACATTTGTCATAATCATGATTGCAGGTCTAGTAATGGTAGTAGTAGAGGTGATGGTGATGAAGAAGATCATCTGATGGAACTCGAGGCATTATTGGCTAAAAGATTCCCTAAAGGCACTGATAATTATAAAGGTAAATTACCCTTGAAGTATTTCTCTTGTAGTAAAATTGGACACATAGCTGCTAATTGCCTTAATACTAATAAGAAAGAGAAGTTCAAAAAATACAAAGGAAAAGGCAAGAAACATTGTTATGTTGCAGTGGATGAAGGTGTAACTGATGAAGAATTAGAAGAAGATGATAATGAGGAGATAGTGTTTGTTGTTGTGAAGGAAGACATGACTGTTAAAAAGGCATTGGTGTCTCACATGGATAGCAGTGATGAATGGATAATAGATAGTGGTTGCTCACAACACCTGACCGGTGACAAAAGTAAGCTCTTATCCCTTGAAGAGTTTGATGGAGGTGCTGTAAGGTTTAGTAATAACTCTCCCTGCATGGTTAAAGGTAAAGGGTCTATTTCATTAAATAGGAAGAGTAATGCAGATGATGTCTTTTGGGTTGATGGATTAAAACATAACCTTTTGAGTGTTGGACAACTTAATGATAATGGATATTTGCTTGAATTCAACAATGGAGTATGCAGGATTCTTGGAAATAATGGTGAGCTAATTACTACTGGAAAGAAAATAAGAGGTAGCCTTTTTCATCTAAATACTAATGTGAATAATTGTTCGGTGGCAAAGACTGAAGACAACTGGTTGTGCCACAAGAGATTTTGTCATGTGAATTTTGACAATTTGATAAAGGTTAGTAAGTCAAGTATTGTGAGAGGTATGCCCCAGCTTGTGAAACCGGACAATGTGTTATGAAGGAATGTTAGATGGATAAGATGACCTTTGTATCTTTTAAGAGTAAGTCTTTCTCTTTAGAGAATATTCTTGATCTGGTCCATACTGATCTTTGTGGTCCTATGAGGACTAAGAGCTATTTTGGTGATAAGTATTTTATGATCTTTACTGATGATTTTTCCAAGATGATGTGGGTAACTTTTCTAAGAAAAAAGTCTGAGGAATTCAGTAAATTCAAAGCATTTAAAGCTCTTGTTGAAAAAGATATCGGGAAGAATTTGAAATGTTTGAGATTTGACTGGGGAGGTGAATTTACTTCCGATGAATTTGTGAAGTTCTGTGATGAACAAGGAATTAAGAGGCAGATGTCAGCTCCTAGAACTCCACAACACAATGGGATAGCAGAGAGAATGAATAGAATAGTTGTTGAAGCTGCTAGAACCATGTTGATTGAAGGTGAAGTACCGAAGATGTTTTGGAGAGAAGCAGTTAGTACTGTTGTTTATACTTTGAATCGGGTACTTGTCAAGAAAGGTAGCAACAAAACACCTTATGAATTATGACATGGAAAGATTCCTAATGTAAGTCATTTCAAAAAATTTGGGAGTAAATGTTTTATTAAGAGGGATGATTACACTGAAAAGTTTGATGCTAAGTGTGATGAAGGTATTTTTCTTGGTTACTCCACAAAGAGTAAGGCATTTAAATGTTATAACAAGATAACTAAGAAGATCATTGAGAATGCAAATGTGAAGGTAGATGAACTCTCTAAGAAATATGATGAGACCAATGGACTTGAACCTAAGAATGATGAAGAAAAACTTGTGTTTATAGAACCGGAAGTGCAAAAGAATGTTGAGCAAGAAAGTGAAGAAATAGGTGCTCAACCAGTAAATGAAGAAAGCGATGAAGAAGTTGAAGAACATGAAGTAGAAGGAACAACATCGAAACCAGTAATACCAAGATATGTCAGATTAAATCATTCTGAAGACCAAATAATTGGAGATAAAAATGTTGGTGTACAAACAAGAAGGAAAATCAGAGAAAATTTCTGCCTGATTTCAACTATTGAGCCTAAAATAGTGAGAGAGGCATTGAAGGATGATGATTGGATTAATGCAATGAATGGGGAATTAGATTAGATAGAGAAAAACAAGACTTGGACACTTGTTTCTAGACCGAAAGACAAGAATGTGATTGGCACTAAATGGGTCTTTAGAAACAAGTTAAATGAAGAAGGCAAGGTTGTGAGGAATAAAGCAAGGTTGGTATGCAAAGGCTATGCACAAGAAGAAGGAGAAGATTATGGTGAAACCTTTGCACCAATGGTGAGATTGGAAGGAGTAAGAATGTTACTTGCTTATGGTGCTTATAAAGGATTTAAGGTCTACCAAATGGATGTTAAATCAACTTTTCTTAATGGAATCCTTGAGGAAGAAGTGTACATAGAACAACTGGATGGATTTGATTTGTCTAAGGATAAAGATATGGTTTGCAAGCTACATAAGGCACTGTATGGATTTAAGCAGGCATTGAGAGCATGGTATGAAAGATTGCATGCACACCTGATCAAGATAGGATTCCAGCATACCAGTGAAGACAGTAACATATATCTTAAGACTAATGGAGACAAAATGTTGATAGATGAAGTATTTGTAGATGATATAATCTTTGGTGGTGATGATGATTTATGTATGGCTTTTGTTGAGGAGATGAAGAAATAATTTGAGATGTCTTTTATTGGTGAGATTAAATTTTTCATTGGGTTGCAGGTCTAGGAATTGGATGGTGGAATATTTATCTGTCAGAGTAAGTATGTAAAAGAAGTGTTGAAAACATTTGGCATGGAGGATTGTAAACCGGTACTCTGATGGTGACAGACTACAGTTTTTCTAAACAAGATGATTCACCATCTGTTGATGAGAAAGAATACAGGTCCATGATTAGTAAGTTGCATTATGTTGTTCATAGTAGGCCTGATATTGCACATGTTGTTGGATTGGTTGCTAGATTTCAAAAGGATCCCAAGGAGACTCACTTGGTAGCGGTGAAAAGGATATTTTGGTACCTGAAAGGCACAATAGATTATGGTTTATGGTATCCTTATAAAGGTGATTTTTCTCTGAATGTGTTTAATGATGCAGATTGGGTAGGCAATGTTGATGACCGGAAAAGCACTACCAATGGAGATTTTCTTCTTGGAGGCAGATTGGTTGCTTGGACAAGTAAGAAGCAAACTTGTGTTTCACAATCAACAATAGAGGCAGAGTATGTTGCAACATCAATGAATTGCACACAGGCAATTTGGATGAGACATGTGTTAGAAGGATTCAAATTTGATATGTCTAAACTGGTAACTATTTACTATGACAATACAAGTGCAATTAATATTTCAAAAAATCTTGTATTACATGCAAGAACTAAGCACATAGAATTGAAATATCACTTTCCAAGGGAGAGAGTATAGGAAAAACAAGTTAGAATGGAGTATGTGACAAGCAAAGAGAAGCTAGCAGACATTTTCACTAAACCATTACTGAAGACAACCTTTGAGTACCTCAGAGGTAAATTATGGGTCAAACCCCTACACATGAAGAACTAGGATGTGGGAGATGCATTAGTCTAGTGGACTTAATGACTATTCTTCACTGTGGATTGATGAGATACAAGGTTCTTCGTAGGGGAAGCAACTTAGATGACATTTGGAGAGATGTTGAAGACAACAACAACATATTTGAAGACTGGTGATGCATATGCACCTTTGGCATTTATGTCAAAGGGGGAGAAGACATATGATTAGGGAGAAGACATATGATTGGGGAGAAGTAATATAACTGGGAGAAGAAATGAAGATGAATCAGAACCGACAGATGAGATGTAGCAGAGAAGAGTTGTAGAGAAGTTCCAGAATAGAGAAGAGCAGTATGAGTTGAGAATGTTTGGTGTTTGTGTGGGTGTTTCCATCAATGCGAAAGGGGGAGAATGTTGGCATGATTGGCATAACTGATGATGCAGATGGAGAATGTTGGTTGATCTGTAAAGGACTGTTGGTGATGATATAGTTGAGTTGTAATGAAGAGATTGAGATTGATTGGCTTCATGACATTGATTAGTTATTTATGTTTTCACTGTTGGCAACTGATGTTTACTTGTGTTGTATTTTGTCATCTAAGTCTTTTTGGTCTACCGGAAAGAGCTTACCAGTAAAGAATCGGGAAACTAGGAATTAGGACCTTAACCGGTAAACGAGGAAATATTTTGATTGTATCTGACGATTGGTGATGATTGAGACTTTGCGGTTTGGAATGTAATTTTGTATCATTGTAACATGTATCTGACCGAAACCGCATCATGTTGTGACAATCGAAAGTTATGTTTATAATTTTTGTTGAGTTTTTGCTAGGGTTTAAGGACCGGTAAAGAATTCTCTTAAGCAATGATGATTTTTGGTTTGGCGGTGATCTACATCAAGTTCAAATGTTTAAGATGATTTGGCACAACCCACATGGAAAATTGAATTGTTATTTGGGCGCGTTTGAATATGGAATTTCTTGGGAATTAGTGAAGCGCTTGGAAGAATGTTTTGTGGATTAACAACCTATTAGATCGACTTGCTGTGACGACTTATGTTCATTTTATGGTTGATATTGTCTTGTAAAATATTGTAATAATCTGATATGATCCTTGATGATCTGTATTGTAAAATCTTGATGTATCTAGGGTTTTAGTTGTCGACCTAGTTGTAAAAGTTATTTATGTTGGTATGGATGATGTTTGTTGTGTTGGTTGGTGATCTTGAAAAGAGTGTGAAGCCAAACTAGAGTGTGAGAAGATCTGCCAGAGTGTTGCAGACTAAGAGCATAATTAGATCTGATCAAGCAAGCAGTTGAGTGCCAAAACCAGATCATTCACTATTGTTCCCTAACAGTTGTAGAAGACAAAATCCCTTAACCAGGTAGGTCCTGATAGGCCTTATATTGTAAATCCCCTAATAGGGTGACTCAACATCTAACTTCTAAATCCTCTTACGAGGTTGATCCTAACAGGTCAAATCTCCTAACAGGGTTGAGGTAAATCCCTTAATTGGGTGACTCCTAACATGGTCTGCTCCTAACAGGGCATCTTTGTAAGCTCCTAACTGGGCTAGGCTCCTAACAGGGTGCATTCCGAAAGAGTGCACAATTCTTGCGGGTACCAATTCCCACCGTGGTTTTTCCCTATTTGGGTTTCCACGTGAAAATCATGGTGTTCATGTGGTGAATGTTTTTGATGTGTTGTTATGCTTTACTTTCAGTTTATGCATGGTTAATGAACACATAATGTGAAACATTGATATACCAATTTAAGCAGATGTTTATCAATAGATGTTGGTACTAGTAAACAAGTTTATTGATGGTTAAAGATTGATTTGATGAAAGTTTTATAAGTCTAAGTTTCTTATTTGAAATTGTTGTTAATACTGATTCACCCCTCCTCTCAATATTAATCGAATCCTCTAAGATTAACACATTGTTATATCTTTGCTAATAGGCTGGTTTTAGGTTGTTGGTTGTCTTTGATGTATTGTTAGCAGCTATTTGTTTTGGGTTTCGTATCTTGGTAAAATCTTAGGGTTTCGGGTCCCTTCAAAACCTGTTGTAAGGGGTTTCGAGTCCCCTCAAAACCTATTTATCCTAATAAAAAACATTAATAACTATCATTATTAATAAATGAAGCTCTATAACATCCTAGCAAAAATATAATTTTTTAAAATTTAATAATATATATTTTATTTATAAAATATTATTTCAAACATATATTTAATAATTGATATTATATAAAATATAATAATAAAAGAAATAAGATGTTTTTTTAATCTATAGTATCATATCAATAAAAAGAATAAAAAATTAAAAAAAAATTGTCATTAGGTTAAATTTTATTGCTTATTTTGATTGGTAGAACTTTTTTATTTTTTATTTACAAATAAGAAACTTTTAAAAACCAATAAATATGATGGAAAAAAAAAGAGAGAAACTAATCTCAAACTTTGGTTTAAGTTGAAATATTATGTCCCTCTGAGTTTAGAGGAAAAAATATTTTTTAAATAGGATAGTTGCCTATATATATTGGCAAGGACTAATAAAATAATAATTAAAAATTAAAAATAAGTTAATGGTATAAAATTTAAAAATATAATTTATTGTTATATTATTATATAATATAAAATATAATAATAATAATAATGATCTGATTTTAAAAAAACATAATAATATAATCATATTTTAATAATAATTTGGTATTAATAATAATAATGAAAGTGTCCCTACATAAAATCCACTTTTTTTTCAAGGATAAGGATAAGAATGAATATAAAATAAAAACCAATATCATAATCTACAAAACATTAGAAAATCATCCCAATATTTTTCTTGCTCACATTTGATTGGCCACTTGTTTTTTTTTTAAATGAAAAAAGTAAACCCCCCCCCA
This sequence comes from Cryptomeria japonica, assembly GCF_030272615.1. NCBI lineage: Eukaryota > Viridiplantae > Streptophyta > Pinopsida > Cupressales > Cupressaceae > Cryptomeria > Cryptomeria japonica. The sequence continues at coordinate 584,216,642 of NC_081406.1, forward strand.
AAAATATATCAAGCCAATAAAAAAAATAAAAAAATGGAGAGAAAAATGATTTTAAGTAAAAATCAAGATAAAACATAGAATAAAATTTTTGACATAATTTTCAAAGCAAATTAATGAGTGAGATGAAAACATTAGTCTCTGCCTATACATAGGCGAGACTAATAAACTTTAATTAAACTATATGCTTATAATGGTGATAATTTTTTTTTAAGGGGTAAACGCTTTTAACCCGGAGCTATGAACCGATGGGATTTGAACCTTGATGACAAGAACAAGAACACAACAACTTAACCATCACAACATGCCACTATTGGCTTATAATGGTGATAATTTCATGAATATTGAAAATTATGAATTAACTCATCAAAACCTTAAACATGCTAAGGTGGAATGAGACAAAATTTCAATTTTTGATTAAGGATTTTTGGCAAGAATTATCATGGAAGCTTTGCATGCTAATCTATCAGCTTCTTGATGGAGGAATCACATGCTAAGACGTGGATCTTTAAGGATAAGTAAGATTTATATTGACATTGAAGGTTTCACTTATTAAAAAAGAGAGACATCTAATAAAGGAAAAGAGCTAATCTAGGTCAATCCAACAAGGGGTTTCAATGGAGAATAAAAGAAAAAACTTTGCAAATGCCCAAAATATGGAGCATATGAAGTCTATTGTCTAAGGTATAGGTTGATCCCTAATATGAAAAATAAATTTATGCATTCCAAGCAAGGATAAAGATAGGAAAATAAATATAGGGATGTAAGTGGTTAACAAAAGAGGAAGTTAAAGACTTGGCAAGACAACAATGTAAAATCGAGGTAGAGGTTTATAATCTTGCTAAAGGTCATTTTGTCTTTTCTTTTATGTAATGTTAAAAAGGAATATCTCATTAAGACATTTTGTTTCTTTTAAAAGTTCAAAACTCCATATAGCGCCTTAAAAAAATGTCTTCCTACAACTCCCCTACTCTCTCATTGAAAGAATCCTTGTAAGGATTATTGTATTGTTTACCTTAAGATTTTTGGAATACAATTTGTTTTAAATTAATAGCAAGAGTAATAGGATAAGTAAAGGAAATAGTTTGTGATACTTTGGTAAAAGAAAAAAATATATTTTTTGTTGTCTTGTCAAAATTAATAGAGATTTGGATCTTATACTTTCTAATAGCATAAATGTAAAGGTGGGCAACACATATTTTACTCAAGAGATAGATTATGTAAGTGTTCCCTTTCATTACTATAAATATCATAAAACATGTCATGTAAAAAAAGTTTGTAAGGAGTACAAAAAACTAATATAGTCTCTTCTGTAAATTTGAAATGACAAGTAAAAGACACTAACCCTAAGGAAGTAGTGAATAAGAGAAAGAAATCATGAATGATTTTGTTCAAAAGAGGTTGACCTTCCATCTTGGAAAGGATTCTTAGAAAAATAGGATATTCATTCTTCACTTAAAAAGGAAGTTGTTAATTCTCAACCCTCATTAGGTAAGGAACAAATAGCACACGAAATCAATAGAGAATAACATTTGTAGATTATTTGGGTGGAGAATAATTCTCTTAATCTTGGAAGACAAGAATACATTTCTCCTAACTTGGAAATGAGGGGCATCTCTAATAACATAAAGGATAATGATTCTTTAATATCCTCTAAGAACCAAAAGAAAGGTAGAAAATTATATGTTTTCCTCTTTAGATAGGAAATGTATAAAAAAAGAAGAGTGAGAAAATATTAAGGGTTGAAATGTCCCTAACAAATTTAGGTTGTTCAAGGGACTTCTCCTAAAGAGTAACCTTGATTTAGATTTTACTCATTGTAAATGTTTCAAACAAAGTTTCAAGGAGATGTATTTTAATTTTAGTCCAAATGGTTCTCATGAGGTGTTAGATCTCAAACATATGGATACTCAATTCCTAAAGAGTTTACACTAATACCTAAGGCTAGGGATGCATCATCAAAGGTGAAAGAAAGCCTTATGGTTAAGCCACATCATGAATGGATCAATGCAGTTAGACCACACCATGAATGGATCAAAGGATAAGGATGAGTGTTTCCTTCTTTTGGTTTTTCTAAACTAGGGGTGTCCCTTAGGTATGTGCTAAGGTTTGTGGAGAAATAATATTACCTTGAGGAAAACTACATGCAAACACAGGAGATTCCTATCCATTTTTCACCAATTACTAATGTGTTGGTTTACCTTAAATTAAGGGTAAAATACCATCATAAGAAAATGTGACAAGTATGTGGACAATAAGATGCATATTTCTTAACCCCTTAAGATTTGTAGTATGTTATTGTAGCTTCATAAAATTGTGACCCTCACAACTGTCGACCACATTAGGGTCTTCACATTGGCGAATTGAATCCATTAGCCTGATTGGAGACCCGAGACCTACTCAATTCCCTTGAACTGCACTTTTTCTACCCCTCGCACAACTTGAACTTGCTTTATGTCCTAAGATAAGGGCAGGATAGGGGCATGGAGCCCCTCTCCCTACCCTATTTTAGGGCCCCACCATTCAAACTATGCATTTGTCTTTGCATTTGAGCGGGAAAAATTCCCTTGTGTCGGCCTATGACAAAAAATCAGTCAGTTAACCCTAATTGATGAATATATAAGTTGCACTTACCCTCTCATTTGCATAAGTTCAATAAGGTGAAAAATTGGCATAAGTGACAAGTTCAAGCAATCAAGCATCCAAGTATCCCTTTCAAGCATTAAGCATATCAAGTCTCCCTTCAAGGCTATTTGTTGCATTCAAGTCAAGGATTCAACCATTGAAGAGGAGATCTCTTTCACCATTCAATTCCACATAAGCCATTCTATCTATTGGCATTATGGATGAATTGATTATGTGTTGCATTGATGTCAACACTAGCTGATATGGTTGGTTACCGACAGACAGGTTTTGGTTACCGGTAGAAGATCTAGTGTTACCGACATAAGAGATAATTTGTTGGACACTTTTAGCATGCTTGGATCAGTGAAGTATGTTTAATTTCATGTGTTATATGCTCCATGAGAATGTTTTGGTCAGTTGGTATTGACTTGGTAATCGGATGCTATCATACATTCTGGTAAACCCTTACCAACATTGGTTTAAGGTTTTACCGACATAGCTTTCACTAAGGAATCTTGACAGGATACATATGTGGTGTTGGTGCAGCTTCTTCATGGATTTTAGGATGCTGAAGATGTTCTTTGATCGTGCTTCAACTGCTTGAAGACTTTGCTTTGGCATGGTGGACACAGAATAGGTCTGGTACCTATCTAGGTTATGGACCGGTATCATGCTAACGTGTACTCTACACATTACTGGGATGTTTCAGGAGGATTTATGGATTTGTTATTATTGTTTTGGTCTTAAGCCGACATGGCATATCATTGTAATATGGAATTATGTAATGATCTTATTGTAATATCTTTTAGGTGGCCGACCTAATTGGTTTAGGTCTTAGGGTTGGTATAAATGATGTAAGATCTCATTGTAGATCATGGGGATTATGTGTTATGGTCTTGGAATGCAATATCATATGCGAAGGAGATTTGGTCGATCATAGGTGATTGAATTGAGATTAAGGAAGAGGTCAAAGGCCTCCGATTTTGAGCTTAACTGGGACTGTAATCATGCATGATAGATGTTATTTATAGCAGTTCACTCTATTGGATTGTTATCCATTTATCTTGAGATGGTTGTAGCCTCTCTGTAGTCAGTGAGACTCTTTTGTAATGAGCACTACGCTCTAGGCAATGTTCCTTCCTGCAAGTGCAAGCCCCCTCATTGTAACCCATACTTTATGTAGAAGTATCATCTGACTGTGGGTAGGCTTCCCATCATGGCTTTTCCCTTTCTGGGTTTTCCATGTACAAATCATGGTGTTATGTGGTATGGTTGCTTTGTATTGATTATCTATTTAATTGTTAAGTTGTATTGTTTATCGATATATGTTCCTACCGGCATCTGTATGTGCTTTATCGATACTTGATATGTTTAAAGGTTATTAAGTGGATTAAATGTTATAATATTTTAACAACTGATTCACCCCCCCTCCTTGTTGTTCACCGGTTATCCTAACACTATCTCCATTCCTATTGCATCCTCCCTTGAGGTGATTTACATTTTAGTCTTTCATTTACATTTACTTGCAAGTACTTTCTTTCATCATTTGGTTAATTCCAAAATTGGGGTTTGACCTAAAGGCAAACCCCCAACCCCCTTTCCTCTCTTTTCTGTGTGTAGGTTGCAGGTGCATAGTTGTTCTTGTAGATTTGGACTCCATTTACAGAGGCGAAAAAACCCTTTTCGTTTTGTGGATTTTTCGAAGGAGAATGTGCACTTTCAACATGGTCTTGACGAATTTTCCTCAAATTCACAAGGTAGCTTCGTCTCAACATATTATAGCTAGATCGAGGTGCACAACTTCATCCCACACTTCTATCTCAAGTTATAATCAGTTCTTTGCTACTTTTACACTTAGTCTCAAAACACATAATTCAATCATTTTCCAATCTAAAAGATGGGTTAGCTAGTCATTCTAACACCATTATCAGTTCATTTAGTATTCAATCTCTTTCCTAAGAGATTGGATCTAGTGAATTTACCCCCTATTTTAAATGTAATGGGGATAAAGTGTTTGAAGGGAAATCTGCAGTGAAACTTTCATCTCTCCTTGGAGGGAAGGAAAGTTTTCCACTTGATCTCTCATTCATTCACACTTTTTCACCATTAAATTTTGGTGAACCCGACGTCTTGCATGCTTTCCTTTGAAAATCATTCCATATTTTTCATTTACAAGTTTAATTTTTCTACAAACTTAGTGGTTAATTCATTCAAAACCCTAGTTTTTAAAATTGAAATTGAACGTGTGTTTTGTAAAAATTGCTTGCTATTGTCTTAGATCTGAAAATTTCTTTATTTGTCAAATTTAATTTCTTCATTGTTTTGTTCAATTTGCAAATTCAAATTCACAAAATTAAGAGGTTAATTGTCAAAACCCTAATTTTCAAAAATTATCTTGAAATTGTGCAAAAATTGAATTTCCATTTAATTTTCAGATTTGTGATTGTTTTCAAACTTATCCTCTTTCCTAAAATTCAAATTTTCAATTTCCCTCCTTTTTCTAAATTCAAAATTAAGTGTTTAGGTCCTAAAACCTTAATTTTCAAATTTAATTGGATTTTGTGCAAATTTCAATCAATTTGAATCAATTTTAGTTTTCTAAACATTTTGCAAGATGTCCCTATCCATTAGGTTTGACCCTTTTCAAATTTGCAATCCAATTCCTCATTTTTCTCAAAACCCTAATAGGGTCCTATTTTCACATTCAAATCTTAATTTCACCTATCTACAGATCGTAAAATCCACCAATTTTTTGGGGTTAGCTTTAAAATCATCGTAACTTTCATCCCTAAAAATTTCTAAAAAATTTGGGGGACCGTGTGCACTTTCAACACGGTCCTCGACTTTTTTCCCTAAATTTCAGGAGACTATTATGACTGTATTTAATAGCTTAAATCCAAAAAATTGGTCGATTTTGTCGATTTTTTATCTCTCTAAAATAAAAAATACTTTCAAAATTCAACATTCCAAATTTCAAGAATTGTTTTTAAATTAAGTGGTTAATTATAGGCTGCCCTAATTTAAAAAAATTTGATTTTGTCAATTTTAAAATTAAGTGGTACCCCATTGGCCCTAATTTTAAGATTCCAATTTTCCTTCATAAAATTATTTTTGGAAATTGTGTCATTTTCCCTTTTCAACAAAGTTCAAAAATTGTTTAATCATTATTTTCACAAATTTTGCATTATTCAATTTTTGTACACTTTGTTCCCATAATTCAAAATTCAAATTCAAAATTTCAAATTTTCCCTCTAGTGCATGAGTTTTACCACTGTTAGTCCTACCTATACTATCCCCGTTAGACGAAGCATTAGAATTAAGGCTTCCCAAGGTTTAATTACCGAGGAAATGGAGCCTAATTTGAGTGACTTCTTTAATGATGATCATGTTAATTCTTCCCATCCTAATCATGTCCCTATCTATCCAATTGATGAATCCCATGATGAAGAAGAAGCTTTGACTAGAGTTTCCATAGATCAACTTTCAAAATTGGACAATCAATTTGATAAATTTCAACAATAGATGTCCCAAGAGTACCCTAATAGTGAAGCTCTTCCTTTAATTGAATTCCTTAAGCACATGATTCAAAGTGATAAGAATGGAATTGATATACTACGTGACATTGCTCATATTGTTGATTCCAATGTCATGCCTATAAAGAGTTGTGCCGAAACCCTAGGTTATTCACAATCTTCAACACAAATCAATTCTTCTATTCCTTTGACTACTCCTATGACTAGTGTTCCTACTTTCACCTCAAACATCATGGCTACTTCAACTCAAAATGTCATTCCTATAACAATTAGTCATGGGGGCAATCCCTCTTCTTCATTTAATCCTCCATCTTTACCTATGTCTTCAATAAGCTTTCCTATTATCCCTCAACCAATCAATGTGACACAAGGGGGCAATTCAATTAACAATTTTATTCCTCCTTTAAGTGTCCCTCTTCCTACTCAATCATCACCTACACCTACTTATCATAATGTCCCACCACCTTATTCAATGCCTTCCTTCAATTATATCACACCACCTTCTCAATCAACCATGTCTAACACCAATTCTTCTATTGAAGCGACTATTAACAATCTTGCTCAAACCGTGTCTTCCTTACAACAACAAATTGCTTCCATGAGTCAATCCAAGTTTAGTGTGCCCACATTTGATGTTGCGAGCCCACTTTCTCTTGATATTGTTAAAGTTGTCCTACTTAAACATGTTGAGGTCCCTCAATTGGAACTCTATAATGGAAAAGGTGACCCTCTAACGCATGTCAAAACATTTCAAACCTTGTGTACTGATTTTGCTTATGATCAAAGACTACTTGCAAAAATCTTTACAAGAACATTAAGAGATAAGGCTTTACAATGGTATTTCTCTTTGCCTTCTTATTCTATCACTTCTTTTCAACAACTAGCAAATGCTTTCATTCAACAATTTCAAAATAACATTGGTCCTAAAATTACTTTGACTGATTTAATGCATTCTAAACAGAGTGTTAAAGAAAAAGTGTTTGATTCCATTGGTAGATATAAGCATTTCTGTGCTCAAATTTCTTTTCCCGTACCTGATAATGATATTCAAAGAATTTTGATTTCTAACTTGCAAAAAGATATTAGGGAAAAGATTCTTTTGTCTGAGTTTAATTCCTTTTCGTAGTTGTGCGCAACACTCCACAATTATCAACTGGCTGTGAGTCAAACTGAGTAATATACTCCTATGGCTCTGAGTGATAAGGGGGAGAGTGTTCAACAACCATTTGCGAAGTTCAAACCAACAAAAGGCTTCATCAAGTTCAATGATACAATAAAAAACAATAATGTGAATGCTACAATAGGCGTGCCTCCTATTTCTAAAATTTTCAAAAGAGAAAGACAATTTACTCCTTTAAATGAATCTTTACATAATATTATGTCTCAGTTGTTACAAAGAAATGTTATCAAACTTCCTCCTATAAAACTAGTCGATCCGTCTAAGCTAGTATCCCCTTATTTTGATAACAATTCCTTTTGTCAATTTCATCATCATCCTGGTCATGATACTGAGAAATGTTTTGCATTAAAAAGTAAGATTCAAGATTTCATTAATAATAATACTATATTTGTGGCAGGTGTGAATGATAAGAGAAACAAATCAGTAGCTCCTCCTAATCAAAATCTTAAGATTTTTACTAATCCTTTTCCTTCTCATACCTCTAACGTGATTGAGATTGAACATACCTCTTTCTCTCTTTCTGATCTTACTACCACAACTCCAAATTTAGTGAATATGGTAGAGAAACAAGAGACATCTAAGGATTCTTGTATTACATTTGACCCTAGAGAGACCATTAGGGCACCTGATGGCCCTTTATACATAGTTGTGAAGGTTAAGGACATACCTTTTTGTGATGCTCTTGTTGATCCCTCTTGCATGGTTAATGTCATCACTGAGGAGTATCTTTTCACTTTATGATTGCATAAACTGATTTATGATGACACTAATGTGGTTGTGAAGTTATTTGATAAACTCTCTTGGCCTACCATTGGTTCTATCACCCTTCCTGTCGAAGTTCACACTAAATCTACGGATGTCAACTTTTTATCATTCCTTCTTCCGAGCAATTCCGTGTGAAGTTGGGATACCCGTGGCTATCTTCCATGAAGGCTATTTCTTCTCCCATTCATAAGTGTTTGAAATTTCCCCACAATGGAGAAATCATAACTGTTAACCATAGCTTATTTTGATCATCCGAAAGAAGCCCAGGTGTTCCTATTGATTTCTTTTGGCCTAAGCAATTTCAATATCTTCCACCAAGGAGCGATGCTCTTTTCCAATCTTATCAAAAGTGGAAGAAAGATATCATTTTATCCTTGAGTCAACCTAGATCCCCAACAATTGACATTCCTATAATTCTTGAAGATGAAGTTCTTCCCCTAATTGATAGGAATAATCTTCCTCCTAACAAAGGTCCTCAACCTATTCCTATGGATGTAACTATGTCTTCTCCTAAGAAGAACAATAATATTCTTTCTAAGGTTAGACCTGTACCTCCTCCCCATGATGGACCCGGTCTCCTTCCTACACCTAATATTCCTCCTTTATATGGTGCAACTCCACCTCCTTCCTCTTATAGAGAGAAAATGTCTGCCTCTCCTCTTGTCCAACCTAAAAGACCTCAACCTAAACCTTAAATTATCAAAGAGGAGAATATGCCTCCTTCAACAAATGTTCCTCCTTCTTCTTAGCCTTTTTGTGCGAGAGACTGCTGACGAAGACGTTGTGCTCAATCTCATGAAGTTGTTCCTCAAAACATTCAATCTCCCAAGACTCCAAGAGTTGATATGATTCCCTTTTCTCCTAAGCAAGATGTTGAGCCTAAATCTCCAAATCGTAAGATGCAAAAAACATGTGATGGTTTTACTTCTATTCATGTGAGAGATCCTCTTTCTATAAATCTTGATGAAGAAATAGATGAAAATGTTATTCATGATGGCAATACAACTCCTAATGCTTTTGATAGTGACTATGAATATGTTGACGTTGACAAGCATTTATCAACTGAATTTTTAAAAGACCTAATCCTAGCTCTTAGAATCAAACAAAGTGACTTACCACATGAGAATAGTCCTTGTTTGGATCTTGTGATAGCTCTATATATTGTGCTCGATGTCGCTCCTCTGGTGTGTTGCCTGCCTTCCCGAAATAGTGATTAGCAAGATTGGGAGGTGGATGTTGTGCTAGATTAGCAACATTAGCACCGTAGATCTTCTCTCTCTCTCCTTTCTTTCTCTTTTGTGACTATTCTTCTATGTGTATCCTTGTTCTTCTATTTTTACCTTTCATGTCTACTTGAGGACGATGCAAAGCATTACGATCTATTTTGGTCTCTTTCGTGTTGACTCAAAAGACATCTTTTATTCCCTTTTTTCCAAGGTAATTTCCTTTCTTTGGGGAATGACGATTATTATATACACATATACATATATGCTATACATGAGTTATCATACAACATACTAACCCTGAGGAAAGCGAAACTACCTCATCTTTTGTGTTTTGTGTTTTGTGTTCATTATTCTTGGGTTTATTCCTCGACTGGGGGGCTAAATCCTTGCGATAGCATGCTCCCTTTCTTTTCTATCTCTTGGGTGTATCCTACCTTAAAGAAATTGCTCCCGTTAAGGCATGTGTGATCGCTTTAACGTGGGGGCATACACTCCACTCACATTTTCCTTCTTGATACTTTAAGTTACTTAGTGAATTGGGCTTTGCTTTGTAATTTTTGGTATCCTTTCTTTTCATGACATAGTGAGGGGAACCTTGCTACTTTCAATCATGGTTCTCTCTCTTGATCTTCCCTTTTACTTTGTCAAACGAAGTCGTAAGATCCTAAGTCCACTGGGGGCTTGGTGTATCTTGCCTCATTGACATGGTAGAATTCTTTCAATCTTGTTTCCTTGTACTTTACCGACAATATTAGCGTACACTTATACTCCCGCTAAAGTGGGGGCTAAATTTGGTGTCATAAAATTGTGACCCTCACAATTGTCGACCACATTAGGGTTTTCACATTGGCTAATTGAATCCATTAGCTTGATTGGAAACCCGAGACCTACTCAATTCCCTTGAATCGCACGTTTTTTGGCCCCTGCACCACTTGAACCTTCTTTTTGTCCTGAGATAAGGTAGGACAGGGGCATGGTGCCCCTGTCCCCCTAGGACAAGGGCATGCCTCTGTCCCTACCCTATTTTAGGGCTCCATCTTTCAAACTATGCATTGGTATTTGCATTTGAGTGGGAAAACTTCCCCTGTTCCAGCCTATAACAAAAAATTAGTTAGTTAACCCTAATTAATGAATATATAAGTTGCATTTACCCTCTCATTTTCATAAGTTCAATAAGGTGAAAATTTGGCATAAGCGACAAGTTCAAGAAATCAAGCATTCAAGAGCATTCAAGCATCCAAGCATCCCTTTCAAGCATTGAGCATCTCATGTCTCCCTTCAAGGCTAGGAGTTGCATTCAAGTCAAGGATTCAACCATTGAAGAGAAGATCTCTTTCATCATTCAATTCCACATAGAAATTCTATCTACATTCCTATTGCATCCTCCCTTGAGGTGATTTACATTTTAGTCTTTCATTTACATTTACTTGCATGTACTTTCTTTCATCATTTGGTTAATTCAAAAACTGGGGTTTGACCTGAAGGCAAACCCCCAATCCCAACCCCTTTTCCTCTCTTTTCTATGTGTAGGTTGCAGGTGCACAACTATTCTTGCAGATTTGGACTCCATTTACAGAGGCGAAAAAACCCTTTTCGTTTCGTGGATTTTTCGAAGGATCGTGTGCACTTTCAACATGGTCCTAATGATTTTTCCTCAAATTCATAGGGCAGCTTCGTCTCAACATATTATAACCAAATCCAGGTGCAAAACTTCATCCCACACTTCTATCTCAAGTTATAATCAGTTTTTTGCTACTTTTACACTTAGTCTCAAAACACACAATTCAATCATTTTCCATTCTAAAAGAGGGGTTAGATAGTCATTCTCACACCATTATCAATTCATTTAGTATTCAATCTCTTTCCTACGAGATTGGATCTAGTGAATTTCCTTCTCTCTTTTAAATGTAATGGGGATAAAGTGTTTGAAGGGAAATCCATAGTGAAACTTTCATCTCTCCTTGGAGGGAAGGAAAGCTTTCCTCTTGATCTCTCATTCATTCATACTTTTTCACCATTATAGTTATCACACTCCACACATGAATGTGATGGTAAATCAAAGCAATTTTCAATAGCAATGATCTTCTTGATACTTGCAAACACTTTGTGGTAATGAGGTAGTGAAAATAGGCATTATTGTAGGTCAATTGATTCTATTGTGAATATTAAGGTTGATTTTAATGTTTTATACTAAGTGGAGTGGGATGGTAGCACTTTTAATGAGTATTCTAGATAGATTCCTTCATTTATATGGGAAGTAGAGTCCAATATTCACTAAAAAAAAGCATCATTTAAATAAAATATAAAATGATACCTCATTAAAGATGACATATATGCCAATATCCAATAGTTCCACACATAAGCTAGGCTCTATATGTAGGATTGAAAAATGAAATATATTGCACATATTCATATTAATATACATTACACATCCATAAGTATTTCCATTTATTTCATGTATTATATTGAAAGGACACCTCATTAAAATATTTACAAGAGATTTTTGAGTCTCTACAAAAGCAAACCAATCCACAACAACAGTTAAGTTAGTAAATGTGACTAATATAAGTTATCAAGCTATACAAAAAATATAGGAATACTCACAGGGATATTCAAATGATTTTAGTTGCATTTCATATTCATTCATTAGGCGATTTAAATGAATATTTAAGCCTAGACATGCACATTCAAAGGCTCATTTGACTCATAATGCACAAGTTAAACTATTTTCTCTTTCTCTTATCTATTTATTCTATGTTAATTTCTCAACATCTTGACCCCCTCCTTTTTTCTAATTGGTGGCCTAATAACATTCAAATTCAAAAATTGGAGGGAAAATTCAAATTTCTACTACCATGACACCACCAATTGGATATTATTATCAATCATTAGGAACTACCACCTAGGACCATGTGAGAATAAACCAAAGAGGACCTTAGAACATGGAACAATGAATTCCAATCAACAAGAGAATAATCTATTGGTGTGAAAAAGGTGCATATCACCTAATCAATTCTTATTAGGTGCTATTTAATCTAGCATACTTAGGTTTTGTGTTTTTTGGTGTCAAGTATTATGATTAAGTCACATGTCATGATCTAATACAATCATACCCTAGGGTTCCATTCTTGTCTTTATAACAACGGTTATCATTGTATATTTTAATAATAATCAATCATTATTATTTATTTACATATAACAAGATTTCAAGCTTCATAAATAATTAGTTGCTTCTCTCTTCTATGATACCTGATGTTTTGACTGTAGTTGATGCCTGGAATATTGTGGGATTTCAATCATCAACTCTAAAATTGTATCGTATCTATAAATCTAAAATTTTGTTTACTTTTTTTGAGAGTTTTATCCTTGAGACTTTGAATAGTGTACTTGATCCAAAATGTACATCATCATTATATCCAAAAGATGTCAAAACTCTATGATTTTTTGTACAAATGCTAAAGTTAGAGTTTGAAAATTTTAAGGTTCTTTTTATGAGTCTTGAAAATTCACAATTGCATGCCATCCTTGCATGGTTACAATTTGAAATGTATGGAAATGATAGTTTACTAGCTTAAACATGTAAACTAGGAATCATTTCCAAACCAATTTTCATCAGGGAACAATCAATTAGGGTCAACTTCAGTCCCTTATAAAAGTTGAGCACTATGATCAGTTATTCGCTTTTTGAATTTGATATGATTGGATATTATTATGATAAGAATTCAATATAAGAAGTAGGTAAAATGCTACAAAATTGACAAGATTCAACATAAAAAAATAGAAACAGATAAAAAAGAAAACACAAAAGTATAGATCTAGAAATAAGACACAAAAAGGAACTTGTCACTAAAATATGAGCTTGAAAATGTTGCTCAAGTGTTCTAGGTTCCCTAGACCTAGAGGTTCTTTCATCAACTAAAACTTTGAATTCTAGAATAGGATGCTCTATAGATCACTCCCTTTGAGATTTAGCCAAAAAGTGTTGGTCACATGTGTGAATTGGCATCAACCATGAGTTTTTGCTTGTTCAACATTTGGAATTGTATGGACCTCAGTCTTCTCTCTAGAACTCTGGAACTCTCTATTGTTGGATTAAAAAAATACACATAGAAAAGAGGAAAAAATATTGATGTATAGGAGTTTTCTTGAGTCAAACCTTGGGTAGGAATTAACCTTCACTATAGGTATGATATGGTGTGAGAGATCTTACCCCTAGTAGGGCAAAGGCTAAAAACCTTAAGAAAATGTTGAAATGACAAATGATACTTATTGCCTTGAATCCTCACAAAAGATTGACGTTGCTTGATAGAATTTAATGCATCCCTTCATGTTCATGTAGGAACACATAAACTTGATAATGAATGCTAAAATTGAATACTTGAATGTTTGACTTTATATCTCTCCTCAATTGCCTTGAAGATTCCTAATTGTATTGCTCACTTGGAGTGATAGGAGAGTAAATTCTTGGAGAGAGATTCAAATGAGGGGGATTCCTACACAACTTATTTCATGATTAAAATTAAAAGAAGGTTGACATCGGTGAGTACTTTACCAATATATAGTTTCTCGATCGTTAGAGGTTCAAATTTGGTCCTATAAAGGCTAGACTAGGGTGCTAGGTGCCATATTCCAGGAGGTCTATGCTGCAAGATACCATAGTCTTAGTTTTTTAGCCAAAACCAAGGTTAGTGAGCTTAGGATTCTCTTGGGCTTTCAGATTTGGCCATGGATTGAGCACAATCAGTCATTAATCAGGGGCATGAAGGAAAACCACCAAAGTGAGCCCAAAATGAGAGTGAAACTTTAGAGGGATACATTTTACGATACTACTTATAGCCCCCATATTAGTGTGAGTATGACCTTACACTCATACTCTCTGTAAAGTTTTATTAGGATAACATCAAAATACTTTCACCAAGAAATTAAATAGACAAGACAATAGCAAGCCCCTAGGACTTGGGATATTATCGGTCTAAAATATCAAGATAAAAGGATCAACATGATCAACATAGGTTACACATACACATGGAGCATGAAAAAAAGAGAGGGTATGATATCTAGGTCTTGTAAGGAATGCTTACTAGGAGCCATGAGAGAAAAGGAATGGCATATAGGTCTAGTAAAGGCTACTTACTAGGAGTCATGCTAGGAGACTCAAATAAGACTAACAAGGTGTGTTATGCTATTTGAATCTTTCTAAGGAAGATTACAAAGAAAAATATGTATTTTCTAGATAATTTGAAGAAAAAAAATGTGACTGTAAAATGGGTGTTGCATTGTGCACCAAGCATATCATGGTGTGTGATCAAAGTGCACAAATCAATCTCGTAGTGTATGCACAAACTGTAACATATAGCAGAGTGTATGCCCCCATGTTAAAGTGATTATGTATGCCTTACCATGAGCAATTGCTTTCAGGTAGCATACATGTGCATACAAAAGACAACAACACCACAACAATGAAATGCCTCGAATCATAGAAAAATCAAAGGCAATGGTAACAAGACATGAAATAACATATAAGGGATCCACTAGTTGGGGTCAATATGTGCATTATATAAATTGTGTATATCAAGTATGATTGTTTTTAATTGACCTAATCCCCCAAGTGGATCTACAAGAACAATGGAAGAAGAACACATAAGATGGACAAAAAGTTTTTTTGGGTCAACATGGATGAGACCAAAAATATCTCAACACTTTGTATTGTCCCCAAGTAGACAACACAAAATTGCATTTACAATAAAAACACATTTACGGTATCACATATATACAACTTATAGGAGAATATGATACAAATAGAAGAATTTTATGATGGGGCCAATCCATTTGCATCCTTGTGCCAATGGAGAAATTAAGGGTCATCCAAATAGATCTTATCAAACACAAATATATGCTAAGCATCACATCACGAGAGGTCACATTATATACAAGAAAACACAACAAATTAATCTACTACATAAATGAGCTAGTCTAGAAAATCATTCACATCCCAATACTTCACAACACCATTTAGGAATGGTGGAAAGGAGCTATGACTATTATAGTAGATGGAGCTACCTCTAGTGCCAGATAAGAACCATGCTCTAATGATGAATCACAATCTGTGTCACTAGGAGCTAGAGTTAATTCTTTTGAAAACATAGAAGATATATCATCATTATTACTGTTAACATCCTCAACAATATCATCATAATAATTATCTAAAATAATCACAATAGGAGGTTTGACAGGAGGAGGAGAAGAAGAAGAAGCATTTTGAATAAACAACTTTAACTTTTGGTGAGGTTGGTCAAGGTAAGACTCCTCTCTAAATGTGGGCGAGGGATAAGAAGATGAGATCAAATCAACAATTAACTGCTTAGGAGAAGGATCACTTTAGAAGCAAGCTCACAATCCTTGTCACAATTTATTTGTTGGGATTATCTCACACTATGATTTCATTGATTTTGACTTGAAGCTTCAATAGAAGAATCTCGGGGATCACTCAACATCAATTCGCTTTCTAACTTTTCTCTAGGAGTGGAAGGAGAAATATAAGGAGCCACAAAAGGTTGAGAAATAGAAGATGTTGGGAGTTTTCCTCCTTGTCCTTTATAGGTTTTTGGAGGTAGAACCACAATATATATAGAAAGAATGTTAGGAGTAGTAAGGAGTCTCAATCTAGGATGTGGTTAACTCATAACTAGTGGGGTAGGAAGAGCTACTTCTATATCCATAGATGATGATAGATCCTTAGGGGTGGCAGACAAAGTGGATCCCAAAGGATTACTTGGAGACAAGGAATCTTTCTTATTGGCTTTGAAATTTTGGTAGGAAAGGAATAGTATATCTTGATGAGCTTTAAATAGTTGAGCTTTTTGAGGCTAATATTAATTAGGGGTAAAGTTTCCACAATTAGCTAAAGGTTAGAAAAGACCTATTGGATTATTGGGGAGATTGTTGGATTTGGTTGTTCATTGTTGCTGCTAGGATATGTTGTTGACATTGATGTCAACATATTCCTCTGAGTTATTCCAGTGAGTTTGGGAAGATTTTCTGATCCGGTTTACAATTTTTGTTTACTCGTTTCTGCTAGTATTTCTATCGGTATTGCCTCTGGTATATTTCGGTGTGATCAGATATTGTGCTGAGATTTTAGATTATTGTTTGGAATGATATTTTGTATCTTGATTTCAGATGGTTCATGATTTGGTGCTCTAAAAGTTATCTTTCTTCATGACAGTTGTTGATTGGTTGTGTTCTTGACCTTTAAGACATTGACCGATGAATATTTGAAAATAGATGTTAGTGCAACTATTCCAAATGATTATAACATGCTTGATGGTGTTTCCTAGTCATGTCCTATTTTGTTTTAGTGATCCACATTGATCGTTGGGCACATTTTTGGTGATTTTTATGAACCAGTGATAATTTGTGTTATGCGGTATTTTTGGTGGTGTGGCATGTTGCGGTTGATCTTGGCGGGATTTCCGGTGTATATAATTATTTGGGAATTTTAATTAGGTCCATGCTATGTAATGTAAATCATAATATTGGTTTGATGGTCGATCTTTGTATCGTGTAATGTAATTTTTATAATTATGAGTTGAGGGTTTAGTCGATCTTGTTATCAAGGTTGATGATTTGTATATATAGGTGATATACTTATGTAATTTAGGTGTTGCTATTGTGTCTACATTATCAGAGAGAGGTAAATGTGCAAACAAGGATATATCATTCAATGAGGTGTTGTGATGAGTTTGGTGTTGCAGGGCAGACAAGTGTGCTTAACCAGAATTGTCATCATGCATTTATAGATGTTATTTTTGCAGTTCATTCCTTCTAGATTGTAGTCTTAATCATTTTTGTAAGTCAGTGAGACTTCCCTGAGGGTTGTAGCTTCTCGAGCATTATATTTTGAGCAATGAGATCTAGGCAGTGAGCCTAAATGCATGTGCATTCCCCATTGTAATATTTTCACATACTACTGAAGAGTATCATCTTATTGTGGGTAGGTTCCCATCATGGTTTTTCCCTTAACTGGGTTTTCCACATTAAAATATTGGTGTTATGTGTTGTGCTATTTACTTGGTTATCTGTTATTGCCGTGGTTCATCAGTTAATATTTTGGAAGTTTAATTTGTTGTGTATCTGGTGAAGATTGATTCTCCCCCCTATCAGTCTTCCTTCTTGATTACTGATAACAATCGGTATTAGAGCTAGATCCTCTGATAGAAGCTTAATCGCTTGAGGATATCTGGGATGGTAGCTCAAGGTATTCTTTTCAAGAAGGACAGTTTGAGGTTTGATGGAAGCAACTACACTATATGGAAGAAACGAATGGAGGTGCATTTGAAATGTCTTGGAGAAGATTATTGGAAGATTACTAAGAATACTTATATTGTTCCTCAGAATGGACCATCCACTCCTGATGAGTTTAAGGAAGTTGAATATAATATCAGAGCGAAGGAAGCATTACTCAGTGCCCTGACTGATTCTGAAATGACAAATGTAATGGAACTTCAGACCGCATACGAGATCTAGGTGAAGCTTGAGATCCTGTATGAAGGTGATAGTCAAGTGAAAGTTGCTAAGTTGCAGAGCTTGAAAGGAAAGTATGAGACATTGAAGATGGGAGATGATGATAACATACATTCATACATGGCTAAGGTGAATATCTTGTCCTTGGTATCAGATGTTTCGGTGGAAAGATTGAAGAAGATGAGATTGTTGCTAAGGTATTGAGATCTTTTCCTCATGCTGACAAACATAAGGTTGTTGCTATTGATAAGATCCAGAGTGTAACTACAGTAACTAGAGATATGTTGGTTGGAAAAATTGCTGCATTTGAGCTGAGTGAATTTGGAGTCACATGGAAATTCTTTGATAGCATTTAAAGAATCAACATTGGTCTTCAGTAAGAAAAATTATGATCATGATGAATGTAGGATATCCAAGTATGAAAGAGAAAGGAGAGAGATAGAAGAGAATGAGAGAGAGCTTGATGATAATGAAGCATTGATTGCCCATAGATTGCCTAACGGTGTTAGTTGTTAGGATAATTGGTGTAAAACTGAGAGGGGGGTTAATCAGTTGTCAATAGATTATGAAAATTTAAGCAAACAAAACCTTCTACCATAATGCATAAACCAAATACCAGAATAGAAGATAGAACAATTAAGCACAAACATAAATCATAGAACAATTACCATCCATTCACAACACACAACACCGAGATTTGTATATGGAAAACCTGGTAAAGGGAAAAACCATGCTGGGAAGCCTACCCACAGTCAAATAATACTTCTGCAGTAAGCATGTGATTACAATCAAATGGGCCTGGACATGTAGGAAGGCACACTACCTAGAGTGCACTGCTCATCACAAAGGAGCCTCACTGACTACAAAATAAATCCATACTATAATCTGGAAAGATGAGTGAACTGCAAGAACATCATCTCCTATGCCTAAGTACAATTCTAATTAAGCTCAATACCAGAGGTCTAAAGCCTCTTACACAAACCCAATTCGGTATATGATTACAACTTTATTCGCACATAGATAATCCAATAACCACAATTCCATTATCTACAAAGAGATCTTACATCATATATATATCGACCCGAGACCTAAACAATTAGGTCGGCCACCTAAAAGATAATACAATAAATCCATTACATAATCCTGCAAACCAATAATAAACCAAGTCGGTCTGATACTGAAACAACATAAACTGATCGATAAATACAACCATTAATGCATTGGGAGCATCCACCAACACGTTACATAAACCGGTCCATAACCTAGCAGAATAAGACCAGACCTAAAATAGGTCGCCATAAGACAAATGCAACACCACTAATCAAATGGAACATGAAAACGATAACCATCAATATCCTGATAACCATCCAGATGCTACACCAAAACCACTTATCAGATCCATCAAAAGATCTTCAACAAAGCACTATCGGTAAAATCCTTACTGGTAACCAAAAGGCTTACTAGAACAAAAGATAACTTCTGGATCATCAAGTCCCAAATTAATTGAATAGGATATGCATCATGAACAGATGAATAACCAATCCAAACCAATTCCACAAACCGAAGCATACCAAAGATGATCTCCTGATCAATATCATAATCCAACCATTCTATCAGAATTTGCTAGACAACCAAAACAACTAGTGTTGACATTAATGACAAACATCAATGCAACACATAATCAATTCCTCCAAAATGCCAACACCGATAAGTATGATGGAAATTTTCCCTTAAAATGTTTTTCTTGTAATAAGATAGGACATTTTGCTTTTAGATGTTTGGAGAGAACGACTAAGTATGACAGACATGGTAAGTTTGGCAAGTTTGATAGGAATGATATATATGAGAAGCATGAGAAGTATGATAAGACTTATAAGTCTAATAAGAAATTTAGGAAGCAAAAGAACTATTATTATGCTGCAGATGAAGGTGTTATAGATGAAGAATTAGAAGAAGATGAAGTTGTGTTTATTGCCATTAAAGAAGATAGTCCTGTGCCTATTGATTCCACTAGCTATTTTGTTGAGGAGAAAGTTTTGGCTGTTAAGGTAGAAGAAGAAGGTGAATACGTGATTGACAACAATTATTCATATCATATGACTGGAGACAAAAGTAAATTTGTAAGAATGGAAAGGTATGATGGTGGAATAGTTAGATTTGGAGATGATAAAGCCTATGTAATCTGTAGGAGAGGTTCTATTTCTTTTGATGGTAAGCATAAGACTGATGATGTCTTGTATGTTGAAGGATTGAAACATAATATTTTGAGTGTTGGACAAATGGTTGATAAGGGTTATGATCTACAATTCAAAGATGGTAAATGAAAGATCTTGAATGCATCTGGTATAGAAATTGCATCTGGAACTAAGATTGAAGGTAACATTTTTTATTTGAATGCAAGTGAGAAAAGTTGTTTGGTCTCTAATAAAGATGAGAGTTGGTTGTGGCATAGAAGGATGTGTCATGTAAATTTTGATTCATTGATCAAGATCAGTTCTACACTTGCTGTTAGGGATCTGTCTAAGATTGTTAAACCTGTTAATCTGGTATGTAAGGAATATCAGTTAGGTAAGAAAACAAGAATTTATTTTAAGAGCAAAAGGTACACATCAGATGGATTGTTAGATCTTGTGCATACTGTGTTGGTATTTTGGTATGGTTTTGTCATTGATGTCAACACCTACTGAATACACCTACTTTGGAGATCCAGCAACATTCACCGGCAAGCAGTAATCTGTGCAACAATTACTGGTATATGATTCACCGACAGGATATATTGTTCACCAGTACCTGGAATGACATGGAAGACACTTGGTAATGCCGAAGACATCATGTGGACACTTTATTTTGAAGTAATAATCATTGGCATATTCATATTGCATATTTGCTTTTACCGGCAAATAGGTCCAGGTTATCTAGGGTTACACCGACAAGTTTATCTTTTCCAGATCAGCATGGCATGCTATGGAGATGATTTATTATTGTTGTAAATGCATTAAGCCGACATGTTTAATCGGTTATTGCATTGGATATTATATTATTTGTAAAATGTTTTTATTGTAATATCTTGTAGAGCCGACCTACTAAAATTGGTCTTAGGGTATGGTATAAATGTAAGATCTTATTTGTAAGATCAAGTGTGGAATGCGAAAAAGAATTAAGTGAAGGTATATGTGAGATCAAGCAAAGGCATACACAAAGACATCATTTGAAGGTGAAGTTAGGTTTTTGTAGAAGCATATCAACATTACACCGGTATTGAATCCAGCATATGAAGATGCTATTTTGTGCAGTACATTCTTATTGGATTTAACCATCCAACTGTAGTCAGTGTGACTCCCATTTGTGATTGAGCAGTGAGCTCTAGGCTGTTGGCCTTTCTGCATGTGCAAACCCCTTTTGTACACTTACTATCTGCAGTAGTATCATCTGATTGTGGGTAAGGTTTCCCACCATTGTTTTTCCCCTTACAAGGTTTCCACGTACAAATATTGGTGTCATGTGTTGTGGATGACTTTATGTTTATGTTTCATGCATTAATCCTTACCGGTATAGCGATTTACTGTTAACACTGTCTACTGACATACTTAACTGGTTTACCGGTATTAAGCATTAAGTTGGTTAATTATTTTTTTGTTTGAATTTATTAGACAACTGATTCACCCCCCCTCCCTCTCAGTTGTCTCCGGGACCTAACAATTGGTATCAGAGCCTAGTCCTCTTTTTGCAGAAGTTTAACAACTTGAGGAGATCCAATGTCTACTAATTATTTCAGAAAGGACAGTCCTAAATTTGATGGAACCAACTATGGGATATGGAAGATCAGAATGGAGACACATTTGAATTGCATCGGTAAAGACATTTGGGAAGTTACTAAGAATGGTTATATTGCTGCTGTAGCTGGTCAGACTGCTCCAACTACCTTAGCCAAAGATGAAGAAAATGATTGCAAAGCAAGAGAAGCACTCTTGAGCGCATTATCAGATCAACAAATCATGGGATTATCAGATAGGTCTACTGCTAAAGCTATTTGGGATCATTTGGAAACACTGAATGAAGGAGATTCCATAGTCAAAATTGCAAAACTTGAAAGCTTCCAAGTCAGGTATGAACATCTGAAAATGGAAGAAGATGAAAGGATTTCTGCTTTTACGGAAAGAGTAAATGAAATTGTTTTGGGTATCAAATGTTGTGGAGGAACCTTGAGTGAGGATGAGATTGTTTCAAAAATCTTAAGAGGTTTGCCATCGGCATATAAAATGAAGGTTACTGCTATAAATGAGTTGAGAACAATGCCTAATACGTCAGTAACTAGGGATACATTGATTGGAAAACTTTCAGCTTTTGAGATTGAGGAATTTGGTCCTGTTGCTACTATAAAGACTGATTTGGCCTTTAAAGCATCAACATCATCTGCTCCATCATTTGAAAAATCAGATTGGAGAGCCTTTTATGCAAGAGAACTTGAAGAAACCAGAAAGGAGAATGAAGAACTTGAAGAACTTGAAGCACTTTTTGCAAGGAAAATGCCAAAAGGTCCAATTGGAAGTAAGTATGAAGGTAAAGCGCCCTTTAAATGTTTTAACTGCAATAAGATTGGTCATATGGCTTCAAGATGCCCTGATAGACATGCTAGACTAAGAGAAGAAGCTAGAAGAACATACAAGCCTAATCCTGAATATCAAAGATACAGATTTAAGAAGAACAAAGATATATCTTGTTACATTGCTGATGAAGATGTGACTGATGATTCTGATGAGGATCCAACAGACAATGGATGGGTTTTTATTGCTATAATAGAAGATCAACCAACACCTATTGCTCAACCGGTAGAACAAGCCCTAGCAGCTAAAGTTGAATCAAAGGATGAATGGATTATTGACTCAGGATGCTCACATCATATGACTGGAGACAAAGGTAAATTCTTGAAATTTCAAGAATACAATGGAGGTTTAGTAAGATTTGGAGATGACAAAGCGTGTTCAATCAAAGGTAAGGGTTCAATATCTCTTGATGGTAAACATAACACTGACAATGTCTACTATGTTGAAGGATTAAAGCATAATCTTTTAAGTGTTGGTCAATTAGTTGAGAAAGGTTTTCAGTTACAATTTAAAAATGGAAAATGCAAAATCATGAATAGAACTGGTTTGGAAATTGCAACCGGTAATCAGACTAGAGGTAATATCTTTCATTTGAATAATAGTGAAAAGGCATGCTTAATTGCACATATAGATGAAAGCTAGTTATGGCATAAGAGAGTATGTCATGCAAATTTTGATTGTATGGTAAAAATCAATACTTCTAAGGCGGTTAGAGATTTACCTAAAATTGTGAAACCTCATTATACAATTTGCAAGGAATGTCAATTTGGAAAACAAGTTAGAGCTAGTTTCAAAAGTATTCCAGAAAAATCCAATAATGCTCTTGATTTAATTCACACTGATTTATGTGGTCCAACTAGAACTAAAAGCTTACAAGGTGATAGATATTTCATGCTAATTATTGATGATTATTCTAGAATGTGTTGGATTAGTTTTCTCAGAGAAAAATCAGAAGCACTTGGGAAGTTCAAACTATTCAAGGCAATGGTTGAAAATGAAACCGGTAAGAAAATCAAATGTTTAAGATCATATCAAGGAGGAGAATTCACATCTAAGGACTTTAATACATTTTGTGAAGTGAATGGAATCAAAAGATAGTTATCAGCACCTCGGACACCACAACAGAATGGAGTTGTTGAAAGGAAAAACAGAACTATCTTGGATGCAGCAAGAAATATGTTATCAGAAGCAAATCTACAACATGTGTAGTGGAGAGAGGCAGTAAGCACTGCTGTCTATACATTCAACAAAGTTCACATTAAAGGTGAAATCGGTAAGACCCCTCATGAACTATGGTTTGGTAATATTCCTACTCTTAAGTATTTCAGAATTTTTGGAAGTAAATGTTATATTAGAAGAGATGAGTATATTGGCAAATTTGATCCTAGAAGTGATGAAGGAATATTTCTTGGTCATTCATCTAAGAGCAAGACATATAGATGTTTTAATAAAAGATTGCAGAAAATTGTTGAGAGTACAAATGTAAAGATTGATGAACAATTCAGAGGAACTTCAAGGTATATAGACTCTGAACCGGCAACAGAAGTTATGACAAATGAACCTACACTGGATCCACTAGTACAAAATTAAGATCCAGTTACCCCGGTATCATCAGAGGATTCCACAGTAATTGAAGAACAACAACAGACTAAGACACCCCGGTATGTAAGACTGAATCATTCCGAAGATCAGATAATTGGAAACAAATTTAAAGGAGTTATGACAAGAGGAAGATTGGCAAATGAAGAGGTATGTCTTATTTTTCAAATTGAACCATCATCTATCAATGAGGCATGTGAAGATAAATTTTGGATTAAAGCTATGGAAGAAGAATTAGGACAAATTGAGAAAAATAATACTTGGATATTAGTTCCCCGACCTAAAGATAAAAATGTAATTGGAACCAAATGGGTATTTAGAAACAAACTTAATGAAGATGGTAAGGTTGTCAGAAATAAAGCAAGACTAGTGTGTAAGGGATATTCTCATAAAGAATGAGTTGATTACAATGAAACCTTTGCACCGGTAGCTAGAATTGAGGCAGTTAGATTATTCTTGGCTTTTGCAACTCACAAGGATTACAAAGTTTATCAAATGGATATTAAATGTGCATTTTTGAATGGAGATCTTGAAGAGGAAGTTTATATTGAACAACCTGATGGATTTTCTTTGACAAATGACAATGATATGGTTTGTAGGTTAATAAAAGCTCTGTATGAGATTGAAACAAGCCCCAAGAGCTTGGTATGCAAGATTGGATAAGTATCTTTTAAAGATTGGTTTTACTAAAGGAAATGCAGATAGCAATTTATATTACAAAGTAACTAATGATGACATCTTGATTATTGAAGTATATGTTGATGATATAATCTTTAGAGGAGAAGATGGATTATGTAAAGAATTTTCTCTTGAAATGCAGCAAGAATTTGAAATGTCTATGATTGGAGAAATAAAATTCTTTTTAGGATTGCAGATTTTATAGACTGATAAAGGTATATTTTTGAGTCAATCTAAGTACTTGAAAGAACTCCTTAAGAAATTTGGGATGGAAAATTCTAAACCGGTAAGCACACCTATGACTACGAATGACAAATTATCTCAAAGGGATGAATCTACACCTGTTAATCCAACTAGATATAAATCTATGATAGGAGTTTTACTGTATTTGACACAAACCAGACCTGATATTATGAATGCAGTATGTATTGTTTCTAGATTTCAGAATAATCCTAGGGAAAATCATGAATCAACAGTAAAAAGGATTTTCCGATACTTACAAGGCACAACAAATATTGGATTATGGTATCCTAAAGATGAAAATTTTGATCTATGTGCATATACAGATGTAAATTGGGCAGGGGATATGGATGATAGAAAAAACACCACTGGAGGAGCATTCTTTCTTGGAAAGAGATTAGTTTCTTGGTTGAGTAAGAAACAAAGTTGTACATTTTTATCAACAACAGAATCAGAATATGTTGCACAGCAGCAACAAACTGTACACAGGTACTTTGGCTCAAGCAAATGTTGAAAGATATAAAGGTAAAATGCAAGGAACCTATTACTATATACTGTGATAACACTGCAGCAATTGATATATCTAAAAATCCGGTATTACATTCTAAAACAAAACATGTTTTTATCAAACTGAATTTTCTAAGGGAAAAAGTTGAAGAAAAAGAGATAAAACTGGTTTATGTGAATACTAAAGAACAACTTGCAGATATTTTCACAAAACCTTTGCCTAAGGAAAATTTTGAGTATCTCAGAGATTAGCTTGGAGTCATACCACCACCGATAGAGACTTAGATAGTTGATGATTGTCATCAACCGGCATAACTAAATGGACAAATCTTTTATTCTGGTATTTGATGAGGAAGCTATTTCTCATGGGGAGTAGTTGGTATATTAAATTGGTTGGTATTTTGTATGAACTTGATCTTTTGTGACTTTGGCATTTGATGTCAAAGGGGGAGAGATATGTTGAAATGTGGTGACTGATCAGCAAAGTACTGTACACTCAGCACGTATCCTCGCCGAGGTTTGGGGGCGGTAGCCTCCGAGAAACTTTTTTTTGCCGTTTTTTGTTGATGAAAACTGACATTGTAATAAAACCCTAAAAAGGCCGACTTTGTTTGTTACCCTAAAAACGCATGTTATAAGCGGCTGGGATGCTTAAGGCATTGTAAGGTTGATGTACTATTTTTGCTGGATAATAAGAAAGATTGGACGACTATGTATGGTGGACGTAACCCATTCTGGGTGAACCACGTTAAATCTCTGTGTTATCTATGTCCTGCTTTATTTCTTTATCTTTTGTATTTAAATCTGCATATAATTGTTAGTTCATATTTGCTTCGGATCTGCTTGAAACCCTAACAATTGGTATCAGAGCGAGGTTTTCTGTAAATTGGCAGGACTTTCAGATTTTAGTAGGAGCAATGGAGGATTTCAAATTCAAGGTCGAAAAGTTTAACGGCCAGAATTATCAGTTATGGAAAATGCAGATGGAGGATTACCTGTATCAAAAGGATTTGTGGCGGCCATTGGAAGGAAAGACAAAGAAACCAACCACAATATCAGATGAAGAGTGGGACATTTTAGATAGAAAGGCACTGGGATCCATTCAATTGTGCCTTGCGTCATCTGTAGCATTCAATATAATAGAAGCAAAAATGATTGTAGATTTGATGGCAACATTGGCTAAGTTGTATGAGAAACCCTCGACTTCGAATAAGGTATTTCTTATGAAGCGTTTGTTTAATTTGAAAATGAGTGAGGGAGGATCTGTAGCGGAGCACTTAAATGAATTCAATACAATTACCAGTCAATTGTCTTCGGTAAAAATTACCTTTGCAGAAGAAGTTAGGGCTCTCTTGATTTTATGTTCTTTGCCAGAAAGCTGGAAGAGCTTGGTTATGGCTGTAAGTAACTCTGTCTCTGGTAAAAATACTTTGGTATTTGATGATATTGTTGGTGTTATCCTAAGCGAGGAAATGCAAAGGAAAAGAATAGGTGAGATTTCAACATCATCAGGTAGTGTTTTGAATGTGGAGAACAAAGGAAGATCAAAGGAAAGAGGAAAAGGCCCTAGGAATGAGAAGTCACGAGGGAAGTCAAAGAAAGGATGCTCTCAATCTAGAGGAAAGAAAGATTGCTGGTACTGTAGAAAGCCTGGTCATCTAAAGAAAGACTGTTGGTCTCGGAAAAACAAAGAAGGAGACAAAAATGAAAATGATAGTAAGGAAGCTAATATTGCAAGTAATACTTTACAAGATGCTTTAATCTTATGTTTGGATAATGTTAATGATTCTTGGGTAATAGATTTTGGGGCTTCATTTCATGCTACACCCCATAGTAAATATTTTCTAGATTATGTTCAAGGTGATTTTGGACAGGTATATTTGGGTGATGATGAGCCCTGTCAAATTGTTGGAAAAGGAAAGATAAAGATCAAGTTGCAGAATGGTAATGACTGGTTTCTGTAGGAGGTAAGACATGTTCCTAGTTTAAGAAGAAATTTAATTTCTGCAGGGCAACTAGGTAGTGAAGGTTGCATAGTTACCTTCTCAGACAGTATGTGGAAGGTCACTAAAGGATCATTAGTAGTAGCTAAAGGTGCGAAGGTAGGCACATTATATCTGTGTACTGGTAACACTTACTCTACCTTAGCTGCTACAGATAAAGTTACTGCAGGGACAACAACAATAAATGTTGCAAGAACAGATTCGATAATGTGGCACCATAGGCTTGGGCACATGAGTGAGAAAGGGATGAAAATCCTTCACTCCAAAAATCTATTGCCAGGACTAAAGAAGATTGATTTAGAGTTCTGTGAAAACTGTGTTTATGGTAAACAAAAAAGAGTCAGATTTCTCAAGGTTGGGAAAGAGAAGAAGAGTGAGAAGTTAGAGCTTGTACATTCAGATGTATGGGGACCGGCTCAGGTATCATCTCTTGGTGGCTCTTGTTATTATGTTATTTTTATTGATGACTCAACCAGAAAAACATGGGTATATTTCCTAAAACAAAAATCAGATGTTTTTGAAACTTTTAAGAAATGGAAAGCTTTGGTTGAGAATGAGACAGGAAAAAGGTTGAAGTGTCTCAGATCAGATAATGGAGGTGAGTATTGTAGCAAAGCATTTGAATATTACTGCTCCTTAAATGGGATTCGAAAGCAGAAGACAATTCCAGGAACTCCACAGGAAAATGGTGTGTCAGAGAGAATGAATAGGACTATCATGGAACGCGCGAGGAGCATGAGATTGCATGCTGGATTGCCCTTACATTTTTGGGCAGATGCTGTACATACTGCTGTCTATTTGATAAATAGAGGATCTTCAACCCCTTTGGATCGTGGTATTCCAGAGGAGGCATGGACTGGTAAAAAGGTAAATTATTCTTTTCTAAAAAATTTTGGTTGCGAAGCTTTTGTCCATGTTGATAAAGAAAACAGAACCAAGCTTGATGCTAAATCTCAAAAATGTACCTTCATTGGATATGGGATAGATGAATATGGCTATCGGTTATGGGATTTTGAAAATAAGAAAATAATTAAAAGTAGAGATGTTATATTCAATGAGAAGGTTATGTATAAAGAACAGATGCAGGAAAAGAAGCATGAACAGGACAAACAAGAATATGTGGTGTTGGATGAGTCTCCTAAAAATGAAATGTCATAGGTACCTGATGCTCCGCAACAACAGATTGTCCCACAAACTCCTACAAGTGTTAGACGTTCTACGAAGACAAGTAGACCCCCTGAAAGATTTTCTCCTTCTTTGTATTCTATTTTATTAACTGATTCTGGTGAACCAGAAGAATATGAAGAAGCAATGCAGGCAGATGCCAAACAATAGTGGGAGCTAGGCATGAAAGAGGAGATGGACTCCTTGATGAAAAATAAGACTTGGGACTTAGTCCCTTTACCTGCAGAAAAAAAGAGCCTTTCCTAACAAATGGGTTTATCGGCTGAAGGAGGAGGAAGGAGGTCAGAAAAGATATAAGGCCAGACTTGTGGTAAAAGGTTTTGCACAGAAAAAGGGTATAGATTATGATGAAATATTTTCTCCAGTTGTAAAAATGACTTCAATTAGAACTGTACTTAGTCTTGTGGCTGCAGATGATTTACATCTTGAACAATTAGATGTCAAAACAACTTTTCCCCATGGAGATTTGGAGGAGGAAATTTACATGTTGCAACCATAGGGATATGAGTTCAAAGGTAAGGAGAACTTGGTGTGCAGGTTGAAGAAAAGTCTGTATGGCCTAAATCAAGCACCTCGGCAATGGTATTTAAAATTTGATAGTTTCATGGCTGAACACGGTTATCATAGATGTCATTATGATCATTGTGTATATTTTAAGAGATTTGATAATGGCAGTTATATTATCCTATTGCTTTATGTTGATGACATGCTTGTTGCTGGGTCTAACATGCAACATATAAATGATCTTAAACAAAAATTAGCCAGGTCATTTGCTATGAAGGATTTGGGTGCAGCTAAGAAAATTCTCGGTATGAGGATTACATAGGACAGGAAAAATAGAACCTTGAATTTGTCCCAAAGTGAGTATATAAAGAAGGTGTTGAAAAGATTTAACATGCAAGATGCAAAAGCAGTTAGTACACCTTTGGCTAGTCATTTCAAATTGACTAAGGAGATGTGCCCAAAGGCATAGGAAGAGGTTAATAAAATGTCTAACATCCCGTATTCATCAGCTGTTGGCAGTCTGATGTATGCAATGGTATGCACAAGGCCAGATATTGCACATGCAGTGGGAGTTGTGAGCAGGTTTATGAGTAATCCGGGTATGGAACATTGGAATGCTGTGAAATGGATTCTTCGGTATTTGAAAGGAACTACTATGAAGGCATTATGTTTCAAAGGATCTAATGCTGCTCTGAGTGGATTTGTTGACTCTGATCTGGCAGGTGATATTGATTCACGAAGGAGTACTACAGGGTATGTTTTTACTATAGGGGGAACTGCAGTCAGTTGGATTTCTAGGCTGCAAAAGGTTGTTGCACTTTCAACCACTGAAGCTGAGTATGTTGCTGCTACAGAAGCCAGCAAGGAGATGATTTGGTTGCAATGTTTTCTGAAGGAATTGGGTCAAACACAAGAGGATAGCCCATTGTATACTGATAGCCAGAGTGCCATTCATCTTGCAAAGAACTCTGCTTTTCATTCAAGGACAAAGCACATTCAGCTCAGGTACCACTTCATCCGGACTGTTTTGGAGGAGGGTCAGTTACGGCTTGAGAAGATTCACACAAGTGAGAATCCTGCCGATATGTTCACAAAGGCAGTTCCATAGGAGAAGCTGATTTCTTCATCAATTTCTGTTGGTCTTCTTGATTGATAATTATAGAATTTATACCAGTCAAGTCCTAGTGTTTTATCCAGCGGATGTTGCATGTACAGTGGTGTCGTGTAGTATTAGTCTCCAAGTGGGAGATTGTTCGGTGTGGAGCTTGATCAGTCTCCAAGTGGGAGATTGTTGAAATGTGGTGACTGATCAGCAAAGTACTGTACACTCAGCACATATCCTCACCGGGGTTCGGGACCGAGCTAGGCCCCGGGCAGGGGTTCGGGGGCGGCAGCGCCCAAGAAATTTTTTTTTGCCGTTTTTCGTTGATGAAAATTGACATTGTAGTAAAACCCTAAAAAGGTCGACTTTGTTTGTTGCCCTAAAAACGCATGTTATAAGCGGTTGAGATGCTTAAGGCATTGTAAGGTTGATGTACTGTTTTTGCTGGATAATAAGAAAGATTGGATGGCTGTGTATGGTGGACGTAACCCATTTTGGGTGAACCACGTTAAATCTCTGTGTTATCTGTGTCCTTTTTTATTTCTTTATCTTTTGTATTTAAATCTGCATATAATTGTTGTTCATATTTGCTTCGGATCTACTTGAAACCCTAACAAGATATCTATGGAAAAACACATTAACACATTATCTTTTTGGTAAGAAAAAGAGATTTTAGGGGAGAGATTTTGAAAAACACATGAAAGATTGGTATTGTTACTCCTAGGGGGAGAAATAGAGATTGTTGGTTTTTGTACTTGGCATTTCTATTTTGGCACTGTGATGGTTTATCCATCTTGTGTTGCCATCAATGCCAAAGGGGGAGATTGTTGGTATTTTGGTATGGTTTTGCCATTGATGTCAACACCTATTGAATACACTTACTTTGGAGATCCAACAACATTCACCAGCAAGCAGTAATCTATGCAACAGTTACTGGTATATGATTCACCGGCAGGATATATTGTTCACCGGTACCTGGAATGACATGGAAGACACTTGGTAATGTCAAAGACATCGTGTGGACACTTTATTTTGAAGTAATAATCATTGGTATATTCATATTTGCATATTTTCTTTTACCGACAAATAGGTCCAGGTTATCTAGGGTTACACCAACAGGTTTATCTTTTCTAGATCAGCATGGCACACTATGGAGATGATTTATTATTGTTGTAAATGCATTAAGCCGACATGTTTAATCGGTTATTGCATCGGATATTATATTATTTGTAAAATATTTTTATTGTAATATCTTGTAGAGCCGACCTACTAAAATTGGTCTTAGGGTATGGTATAAATGTAAGATCTTATTTGTAAGATCAAGTGTGGAATGCAAAAAAGAATTAAGTGAAGGTATATGCGAGATCAAGCAAAGGCATACATGAAGACATAATTTGAAGGTGAAGTTAGGTTTTTGTAGAAGCATATCAGCATTACACCGGTACTGAATCCAGCATATGAAGATGCTATTTTGTGCAGTACATTCTTATTGGATTTAACCATCCAACTGTAGTCAGCGTGACTCCCATTTGTGATTGAGCAGTGAGCTCTAGGTTGTTGGCCTTTCTGCATGTGCAGACCCCTTTTGTACATTTACTATCTGCAGTAGTATCATCTGATTGTGGGTAAGGTTTCCCACTGTGGTTTTTCCCCTTACAGGGTTTCCACGTATAAATATTGGTGTCATGTGTTGTGGATGACTTTATGTTTATGTTTCATGCATTAATCCTTACCGGTATAGCGATTTACTGTTAACACTGTCTACCAGCATACTTAACTGGTTTACCGGTATTAAGCATTAAGTTGGTTAATTAGTTTTTGGTTTGAATTTATTAGACAACTGATTCACCCCCCCCTCTCAGTTGTCTCCGGGACCTAACATATTGACTTGTGTGGACCTACAAATGTTAGAAGTATGTAGGGTGATAGATACTTTATGTTACTAATTGATGATTATTCTAGAATGATGTGGGTTGTCTTTCTGAAGGAAAAATTAGAAGCGTTTGAGAAATTCAAGATATTCAAAGCTAAAGTTGAAACTGAGTCCGGATTGAAGTTGAAGTGTCTGAGATCAAATAGAGGTGGAGAATTCTGTTTTGGTGAGTTCAATTCTTTTTGTGAGATGCATGGAATCAGAAGACAGTTATCTGCTCATAAGACCCCACAACAGAATGGGATTGTTGAAAGGAAGAGCCGTACTATTTTAGATGTTGCAAGAACCATGTTAATTGAAGGAAATGTTTCAAAGGTCTATTGGAGAGAAGCTATTAGCATTGCAGTCTATACATTCAATATTCACATCAAAGGTGATACCAATAAGACTCCATATGAGCTTTGGTTTGGTCATGTTCCTATCATGAAGTATTTTAGTCTTTGGTAGCAAATGTTATATCAAGAGAGATGAGGATATTGAAAATTTTGATGCTAGAAGTGATGAAGGTATCTTCTTGGGATATTCTACAAATAGCAAGGCCTAGTGGTGTTATAACAAGAGACTAAGAAATTAGGTGTCACTGTAGGTGGGTTAGTATCACTATGGGTGGGACATCTAACATCTTTGAAGCATCTTGTAACATTAAATAATGCATGGATGAAGTTTGAATTAAATCCCAAAGGGATATCTTGGCAGGGGTAGCTTTAAGTTGTTCAATAAGGTCATATTGATTACCAAGAGTTTATGAGATATGAGGTGCTTATGGAAGAATAGGTTAGGAAGGAGGAAGTGAAGAAGGTGATGGGGAGGGGTTCTCATAGAGAGTCTCACCTTGCTCAATAGGAAGTTGAGTGATATGTTAGTGGGATCCTTTCACTCTACACTGGTCTTTCAACCAACCAAAATACCCAAACTCTCTAGGAATGCTCCCTATAAAATTGTGCTCAATAGCTGCTCAGGCATAGTTGAGATTCACAAGGGTAAATCCAACCTCAAACCAAGAAATATTCTAACATATACTTGCAGGGGTTGAAGTAGTTTTTCTTAAGGTATTTACATGCCAATCAATTAGTTTTACAATTGGATTTCCTTCATTTCTTCATCGCTCCCTCTTTCTCCTATTTTCTAGGCCTAGTAGCCCTAGAACCCCAATTAGCCCTACCTAACCGATTTTTGGGGAATTTCTCAAAAATAACTCAAAGACCCTAGAAAGCTCTTTTGTGATTTGAATACCCTTTTGGATGAAATTTTGAATCCATCAGGTGAGAAAGTCAAGTCCGTCCGTACAGGTACAAAACCCAAAAATGGCATTTATGAAGGGTTTTGGGACTTTGTTGTCTTCTTCAAGGGGTTTATTGTCTTCCCTGCTCTCTCACACCTCCAAGATTCCATATAGGCTCTACCACACCTTACTTATTCATGCCAAATACTTGGCATCTTCATAACTTATCATCCCTGCAAGCACATGCAATTTTTCAATCATTTTCCTAACCAGGCTATGATCGAGCTCACCTAGGAAATGATGCCAAATTGCCTTCCAATGACTTCCAGGCAAAAAAAAACTTATTTACACTGTACAAGGGTTCCATGGGTCAATTCCAAATGGTTATTGAGAAAACTCAAGGGATTTCAAGATAGAACCATAATTGGGCTCTAAAACCCTTGCTCAGGCCGAGAGCAATACAAAATCACTAACACACTTCAAACCTGCACTGAAACTATAACAAACACCTTCTGATAAATATAAATACATTTAAAAATAAATCATGAAAGAACAATAGTGAAATCAATCCATTGAGTACGGATTGCTGCTAAAAAATTACGAAAATGCAAGGTGAAATCTGAAAAATCTCTTCACAATGTATTCAAACGTGCTCAAGACTTTTTCCAACTTGTTTACATTCCTTCTCAGAGAATTTTATATTCCATCTGATCCTAACCAACTCTTCATCGGTTGCCTAACCACAGATTTTCTCAAAGATGTAAAAAGTTGCTCAAAAGTTGCAAAATGTTATCGAGCAACAATGACAACTTTTGCCAAAATGTGCATTTTTATACTTCATGCATTTACACTCATCCTAAACCTCCTAGAATGAATTACAAACACTAAAATGACATGTCTAAATTCCAAATGAGGTGTTACAAGACATTTTACACCAAAATGCAAGTTTATGCCATTTTAGGCTTACAAGGGCTCATAAGCCAAATTTGAGTAAATACATGATCTAGTTGACACTCATCCTCTAAATGCATATCCAACACACAAGTGGACCTATGAGTAGTCAATTATTCACAAACCTAAACCAAAACAAAGACTAACACACCAAAATCTAGAAAATGCACTCAAAACTAGGTGCTCCTGCATCATACTCCCCCGATGAAAAAGAGGTCAAGTGACCCCTTTAGGTAACAAAGAAAGGGGAAATACAAGCTTACAAAAGTCTATCTCAGGTATCCAAGCAACCTCAAATGTTGGAAGATGCTTCCATTTGATCAAGTGCTCCATATAGACGGTATGCCTTGTCTTCTTGAGAAATCTAGAGTCTAACACCTTCTCGGCTTGTGGCATGGTTGCAAGTGGTAAGGGAAGGTTTGAATGTGCTTGAGAGACCTCTGAGTCTCTACTACCTTCCACTGGAAGTGTGCCCTTATTCTACACCAAATCTGTAACATTGAAGATGGGAGATAAAGCCATATCTCTGGGTAGGTCTAGTTTGAAGCATTGTTGCCATACTTTACCAAGATTTTACAAGGTCCAATCCTCCTCATCCGAAGTTTACTAGGGACACCTTTCTGAAGTCTTTCTTTATTCAAGTGAACCATGACCAAGCACCCAACAACAAATTGTATATCCTTTCATTTCTCATTTGCTTTTTCTTTGATCCTCTGAGAGGTGTCTAGTAGGGCTGTCCTAACCTGCTCATGAATCTATTGCATGGATTGAGCCATGTCCATAGCATGTCCACTTTTCTGTCCCATCTTTCCAACATCTTTGAGCTCTAAAAAACCTCTAGGATGAAGGCCATACACAATCTCAAAAGGGCTTTTACCGGTTGATCTATTCACACTGTCATTATAGGCAAACTCAGCTTGATTGATGATCTGATCCCAAGCTTGTCCATACTCCTTTATCAAACATATAAGAAAGTTTCCAAGTGTTCTATTGACCACCTCTATTTGGCCATTTGTTTGGGGATGATAGGTTGAACTAAAAGACAAGTTAGTACCCAATCTCTGCCATAAATTCTTCCAAAAATGACCAATAAACTTTGCATCTCTATCTGATACAATGCTGATAGGTAAACCATGAATTATAATAACTTCTTTGAAAAAAAAATGAGCAATATGACTAGAATCATGAGTGACCTTACATGGAATAAAATGGGCCATCTTGCTAAACCTATCTACCACCACATAGATGCTATCAAAACCTGATTTGGTTTTAGGCAAACCAACAACAAAATCTATACTTACACACTCCCATGGCCGGTTTGGAATAGGTAAAGGTTGATAAAGACTAGCATTAGAAGAGGTACCCTTAGCTCTTTGGTAAAACACACATTGTTCCACATATTTCCTGATATCTCTTTGCATCTTAGGTGAATAGTAGAATCTTTGGACAATTTCCAAAGTCTTGTTCAAGCCAAAATGTCCACTTAAGCATCCATTGTGCTTCTCTTGCATCAAATTTTCTCTCATAGATCCTTTAGGTACACATAGTTTTCATCCCTTAAACAAAAGACCATCTTGTAAGGTTTAATCTGCTTATTCACTATGAAAATGGTTTCTAAACTCTTGACAAACCTTGTAGGCAACAACAAAGTCTTCATCATCTTGATATAAACCCTTGAAACTATCCACTCCAATGCTTTTGAGCTGCACTTCTTGCATTGCTAGCAATCTTCTAATCAATTCATCAGCTACTTTATTACATTGTCCTTTTTTTTGTTTGATGGTAAAGGTATATGACTGCAAATACTCTACCCATTTAATATGCCTATGATTCAACTTTTCTTGTGAATTGAGAAATCTAAGAGCTTTATTATCAGTATAAACCACAAATTATTTAGGCAACAAATAATGCCTCCATTTCCTAAGAGAATGAACAAGTGCATACAACTCCAAATCATAAGAGGGATACCTTTTCTTGGCATCATTGAGCTTCTCACTGAAAAATGCAACCGGTCTATTGTCTTGGCTTAAAACTACTCCAACCACTATGCTGCTTGAATCACATTCAATGGTGAACAACTTGTCAAATCTTGGAAGAATTAGTACCGGTTGAGTAGCCACCTTTTCCTTTAATAGATCAAATCCTCTTTGTGCTTCTTTTTTCCATTGAAACTGGGTTTTCATACCTCCTTTGATTGTATCAAGCATGGGTGCACATATCTCACTGGATCTTCTGATGAACTTCCTATAGAATTGTGCCAAGCCATGAAAAATTCTTACTTCACTTGCGGTCTTAGGTGTAGGCCTAATGATTATGGCTTCCACTTTAGAGGTATCCATCTTCAAATCACCTCTTGAGATTACAAACCTAAGATATATCAATTCCTGTTTCATAAACTCACATTTCTCCAAATTGATGGTTAGTTGCTCATCACATAGTTTCCTCAATACAATCTCTATATGCTTAGGATTTTCATCTTTAAACTTGCTAAAAATCAAGATGTCATCTAAATAAACAGCAACAAATTTACCAATATAGTCTTTGAGTACTTGATTCATGAGTCTCATGAATGTGCTAGGAGCGTTTGTGAGTCTAAATGGCATAACAAGCCATTCATAAAGTCCTTTTGTGGTCTTGAAGGCTATCTTCCATTCATCACCCTCCTTGATTTTGATTTGGTGGTAACCACTCTTGAGGTCTATCTTGGTAAAGTATTCAACACCTCCTAAACAATCCATTAAATCTTCAATCCTTGGAATGGGAAATCTATACTTGTTTGTAATCCGGTTTATGGCTCTGGAATCAGTGCAAAGTCTCCATGTACCTCCCTTCTTTGGGGCCAAAATGGTGGGTACTGCACATGGGCTGATGCTCTTCCTTATCAAACCATTGTCTAAGAGTTCTTGTATTTTCTTAGATACCTCCTTTTTCTAATCCAAAGTCATTTTATAGGCTGCCTTGTTAGGCAATGATGCTCCGGGTATGAAGTCAATTTGGTGACTTATGGCATGTTGAGGAGGCAAGGTTGCTGGTGTTCCATTACTGATAATATCCTTAAACTAATTTAGGATCGACTATACTTCATTGGGAATGCATACTTTCTTCTCCTTGCTTTGTTCTTTTGGTTTTACAACAATTGCAAACCCCACCCCTTCTCCTTCCTTGAGTGTGTTAATGAAATCCTTCTCACCAACTAGCAGCACATTAGGACCCTTTGATCTACCCTCTTCTTGGTCTCCTATGGACTGAATTTTATAGGTGATTCCATCCTTTTGAAAAGTATAGGCATTCTTCTCCCCATGGTGTATTTCTTTTCTGTCAAACTGCCATGGCCTACCTAGGAGTAGGTGGCAAGCATCCATTGGCAAGATGTCACACAAGATTCTATTCTTGTAGCCTCCTATAGTGAACTTCACCCAAGTTTGTTCATTCACAAGAACATACTACCCCTTGTTGAGCCAAGTAACCCTATAAGGATCACTATGTGGTATTCTTTGTAGGTGGAGCTTACTCATTGCTTCCTCTGACACTATGTTATCCGTGGACCCTGAATCCACCACCACTCTACATACCTTTCCCATAATCTTGATTTTTATCCTAAAAAAGGATCTCCTTTGGCTAGGTTCCTCCTTACTCGGTTCTTTAATCAAGACTCTTCTTATCATAAGATTCTCTCCAACCTCTGAATCTAAACTCACTTATGATGCCTTCATGTTTGTTGCATCTTCTTGAGCATAATTTACTCTCCTCTCACCTCCTTGGGATGAATAAGACTTCTCAAGATATATATAGGCTAGGTGTCCAAGTTGATGGCAATTGTAGCACTTCATTATGGCAAAATAGGACCCTCTTCCTGATCCACTAGACCTTCCTCTACTAGAGTTGCTAGACCCCCTTCTTCTATAGCTACTCTTGCTATTGAAATCCCCACTTTGCTCTAACAACTTGGATTCCCCTTGGGATCTTTGTTCTACACTTCTTCCACCAAAGATACCTCTCTGACCTCTGCCATCTCTCCCCCTACCTCTGCCTCTATTGCTTTGCTCTTGTTTCTTTATGCTCTTCTCTTCCTCCTTGAGTGCCAATTGATAGCACTTATGAACGGTACTAGGACATTAAAAACTCAACTCTTCTTGAATGTTCCATCTCAAGCCATTCAAGTATCTAGCTACTTTAATGCTTTCATCTTCCACCACCTTGGATCTTAGACACAACTTCTAAAATTCCTCAGTGTAGCTACTCACATCTAAGTCTCTTTGTCTCAAGTTTTGCCTCCTCTTGTGCAATTGGATTTCATAATCTTCAGGGATATATGCTTCTTTAATCTTGGCTAGCATTCCTTTCCAAGTGGCTATTGGGTTCTTACCCTCCTTTTGCGTCTCCTCTTGGATGCATTTCCATCAAGTCAAGGTTGTTCCTCTCAATCTAGATTTGGCCACCTTCACCTTCTATGCCTCACTGATCCCATCATATTCAAAGTGATTCTCCAATCCTTCAATCCATTCCATGACTACTTCTAGTTCCATTTTTCCACAAAAAAGTGGCACTCCTTCTAAGGATTTTCCTCCTAAGGCTTTGATGGCTCTAAGGAAAGGTTCTTCAAGTAGAATAGGATCTAGTTCAGGTGTGCTATCCTCTTCTACTACTTCCTTACCCTTCCCTTCATTAACCTTTATTGTCACTTTCTCAGTCTTGTCTTCAACTGCGTCTAGTTTTCTCTCCAACTGTTGTAGTATTACCCTGAGGAGTCTATTCTATTCCTCTTGATCTTCCACCTTCTTGGATAACTTTTCATTGGTCACCATCCTTAGACTATTTTCTCTGACCGACTCAGTCTATGACATTAACTGGCTTCTTCCCAAATCTTAGTTGCTCTAATACCAATTTGATGGGGAGGAGCTCTCATAGAGAGTCTCACCTTGCTTAATAGGAAGTTGAGTGATATGTTAGTGGGATCCTTTTACTCTACACTGGTCATTCAACAAACCAAAACACTCAAAATCTCTAGGAATTCTCCCTATCAAATTATGCTCAATAGCTGCTCAGGCATAGTTGAGATTCACAAGGGTAAATCCAACCTCAAACCAAGCAATCTTCTAACATATACTTGCAAGGGTTGAAGTAGGTGTTCTTAAGGTATTTCCATGCCAATCAACTAGTTTTACAATTGTCTTTCTTTCATTTCTTCATCCCTCCCTTTTTCTCCTATTTTATAGGCCTAGTAGCCCTAGAGCCCCAATTAGCCCTACCTAATTGGTTTTTGGGGAATTGCTCAAAAATCACTCAAAGATCCTGGAAAACTCTTTTCTGATTTGAATACCCTTTTGGATGAAATTTTTAATCCATCGGGTGAGAAAGTCAGGTCTGTCTGTACAGGTACGAAACCCAAAAATGGCATTTATGAAGGGTTTTGGGACTTCGTTGTCTTCTTCAAGGGGTTTATTGTCTTCCCTACTCTCTCACACCTCAAACCTTCCACATAGGCTCTGCCACACCTTACTTATTCATTCCAAACACTTGGTATATTCATAACTGATCATCCCTGCAAGCACATGCAACTTTTCAATCATTTTCCTAATGGGGCTATGACTGAGCTCGCCTAGGAAATGATGGCAAATTGCCTTTCAATGACTTCCAGGACAAAAAAAAACTTATTTAAACTATACAAGGGCTCCATATCTTGAGTCCCAAGGGTTATTGAGTAAACTCAAGGGGTTTCAAGATGGAACCATAATTGGGCTCTTAAACCCTTGCTCGGGCCGAGAGCAATACAAAATCACTAACACACTTCAAACCTGCACTAAAACTATAATAAACACATTCTAATAAATACAAATACATGTACAAAGCAATCATGAAAGAACAGTAGTGAAATCAATCCATTGAGTACAGACTGTTGCTCAAAAATTACGAAAATGCAAGGTGAAATATGGAAAATCTCTTCACAATGTATTCAAACGTGCTCAAGACTATTTCCAACCTGTTTACATTCCTTCTCAGAGAATTTTATACGCCATCTTAATCCTAACCAAATCTTCATTGGTTTCCTAACCACCTATGTGCTGAAAGATGCAAAAAGTTGCTCAAAAGTTGCAAAATGTTGTCGAGCAACAATGACAACTTTTGCCAAAATGTGCATTTTTATACTTCATGAATTTCCACTCATCCTAAACCTCCTATAATGACTTAAAAACACTAAAATGACATGTATAAATTCCAAATGAGGTGTCACAAGATATTTTACACCAAAATGCAAGTTTATGCCATTTTAGGCTTACAAGGGCTCATAAGCCAAATTTGAGTAAATACATGATATAGTTGACACTCATCCTCCAAATGCATATCCAACACACAAGTGGACCCATCATTAGTCATTTATTCACAAACCTAAACCAAAATAAATAATAACACACCAAAATCTAGAAAATACACTCAAAACTAGGTGATCCTGTACCATAAGGGATAACTAAAGAATGATTAGGTTTCCTATTGTTCCTTGTATTATATGTGTGATAAATATAATTATAACTCTCTCGGGTAATTTTTTTAGCATACTCATAAGGACTCTTAGTGGGATATCTTCCTTGCACAATAATAACTGGTTTATTAAGGGTACAAAAGGCATAATTACTATAACCACCTTGAACCAAAAAGAGAGGTTTTTTGAGGGGTTGTGAAGTTGGGGAAGGACAAGCACCTTGAACCACAAGAATGGGTTTATTAAAAGGTATTTGAAAGTTATGCTCATTCACATTTATCATATTAATCAATCTCTTAGATGTGTGATCATTGTTTGAAGAATTTTATATAGACATGAAATCATTAAGAACATCATATAACATAGCATGGTCATGTCTACTAAATGGTTTGTGTTTGGAATCAAAAGGAGACAATTCATCATAAAGGGGATCGTAATAAACCACCATGTTACTAGATTTGGAGGATGATTCAATAGGAATGACTTCATGGGAAGATTCATTCAACTTATCTTTATCATCACTACGGAATGATATAGTAACTATGTTGATTAATCTTTGGAAAAATATTGGTTTAGAAGGTTTGGAATAAATAAACTAATCAAGAGCATCATCAAGTTATTCCTTACTAAATGTATAATCATCGAAATAAAATGCATCATCATATGAATGAAAATCTTGCAAATAAATATCTGACATGTTTGGAATGAAAAGTGCATACAAAACCTAGAACACACAATGCATATAACAAGTTGTTTTTGAGATTTTTATATTTTTTATTAAAATAATGCATGAAATTACTAGATCTAATCATAAAATATAGATGTAAGAAGTCCAGGCTCACCAAAATGTAGGCACGTCGGGTTCACCAAAATGTGTAGGGTGAAAATGGAATCAAGTAAGGTGAGACCTAATCCCACTTTCATTCACACATTGGAATACAAAAGAGACTAAGGAGATTATTCACTTTGAATTATTCTTATAAAAGAGAGTCAAGGAATATATTTAGGGTTTCTATTCCTTTGTTTCTATGAGGGGAAATGAGCTAAATGTAAGCAAGAAATGAGCTAAGCTAGGGAAACGAATGAAAATGACTATATAAATTACAATAACAAAAATATACAAAAATATAACAGAGAAATAGACTGTAGAACAGTTAATGAAATTTTGATGTGCACCTGTCACCAAAAACTGAGCTTGATTGAGCTGGACTAGGGTGCTAGGCACTCTGGTCCATGTTACTGTACTGAGCTGGGAATCTGGAATCTGCAAAATGAAGATCTGTCAATCTGAGCTGCCAAAGTCTACTAGAAAATATAGAGGACTAGGGCACTGGGTGCCTTAGTCCCAGGGATCTGGGGCCTTCCTCTGGATCTGGGCCCGTGACTATGAATTCTAGTTTTCTGGAAGATTGTAGCTCCGTTAGATTTTTGTATCTAAACTTGAAACTTGAAAAATGGTGTTTGGGTGGATATATAGGGTTTTGCCTTAGTTAAACCCCTTATAGCTGATGTAATATTGGATTGTGTGTTCCCTAAAATCTCATGTGTTTGTAAGATCCTAAATGAGCTAGAATACAAATAAGAGTTCTACCCTATGTTTTGAGTAAAAATCTTAAATGAACATAATGTAAATGCAAATGCTTCAAATATTAAATGCAAATGGATCTAGAACAATAATTTAAATTTGAAAACAAGTGATGTGAAACTCATATAGAAATATGAAAATAACATGAAACCATACCAAACCCTAAGGGAGAGGTACAAGCAAATCAACCATCAGTGATCTCCTAATTATTCTTCAATATCCTCTGAGATTCAATTGATGATGAAAATGGTTGATGAAGACTTGATGAATGCTTGATTTGCTGATTGTAGACTTCACATAAAACTACACTTTCACTTCACAAGAGGCTCCTTCAATTGTTAGAGTTGTTGGATCCTTCAAATGAGCAAAAAAAAGGTTATATATATGGAGCCTTAAGATTGTTTTTGATGATAGGCCGACCTAGAATTGATATATTTTCACACAAAGTAAGATTTAAACATTATAATACCAATAAAACAACACCCCAAAATTCAAGGAGAAAAAGTCAGGACCATGGTGCTTCTCCATGGTCTGGTCGACTTTTTTCTATTTTTTTAGGAATGCAAGGTATTGTGATTACAAAGTTAACCTAGTTTGGTGTGACAATCTATGATGTTTAGATATGCAAAATTAAGCCTTGAAAGTCAAAATAAGATTTTATCAGGACAATGATTCATTGATTAAAGAATATAAGATAGAAAGGGTTACACTTAGGGTTAAGGGGCCAATTTTATAATGGGTGGAATGATAAGGCATGACTTTAGGTTTAATTAAATTAATAATTATATTCCTAAAGGAATCTTCAAAATGCAAATTCAACACACTAAGGTGGGTGCTAACCTAAGCATGGAATTGTACGACCCTAATTAAGGGTGTACAATTTATGATGCTACACTACCTCCAACACATTTCTACACATGTTATAACTGTTATGTATTCTAGAAAGATCGAAGACATCCATAAAAAAGAGGCACTTGTAATCGATTAAAGGAATAAATAAAAAATTACCTTTGTATTTGTCTTTTGTGCTCTATCTATCATTCTTTTCAACTTAGTTTAGGTCCAACTGCATGGAGCATAAAAAAAAGAAACAACTACATCATTGTCTTCATGTGAAGCGGAATATATAGCAGCAAAAGAAGTAAGAAAAAAAATAGTTTGGATTCAAAATATTTTATTTGAGCTTGACCTTTCTCAGATTTCTGCTACTAATTTGTATTGTAATAATCAAAGCACCATCCAAGTTGCTAACAAACCAGTTTTTCATTCTAAAACAAAGAATAT
This sequence comes from Cryptomeria japonica, assembly GCF_030272615.1. Lineage (NCBI taxonomy): Eukaryota > Viridiplantae > Streptophyta > Pinopsida > Cupressales > Cupressaceae > Cryptomeria > Cryptomeria japonica. The sequence continues at coordinate 584,260,366 of NC_081406.1, forward strand.
TGAGCTTGATGTTCACCACATTCAAGTTCGGGTTCAAGAAACTATTGTCAATCTAAAAAAATTTCCAAGTGAAGAACAAACGAGTGATATATTTACTAGGAGTATGACCGAGGCCAAATTCTTGAAATTACAAGGAATGCTTGGTATTCTAGAGGTGAACATTAAGGGGTGATAGTGTTATAATGTTCCCCTCTCCTTTGTATCTTCTTTGTAATATTCTAGCTAATCTTAAGGGGGGATATTAAGAAATAAGATTGTCTAGACAAGAGTTAGGAATTTTCTAGAGAGATAGAGTATTTCACAAAACAAAAAGAACTAGAAGCTTTCCAAGAAAAAAAACTTTCTACTTTTAGAATTCTCTAGAATACTAGAAGCTTCCAAGCTTAGCTATAAATGTGGAGGTGTTCACTGCAAAATGTAATGCAATGTGATTGTATACTAGTTGATTGAGTATAATAAAAGCTAGATAATTATATTTAGTCATTTCTCTCTAATTTAGTGATATGTTTTGCCTTGTTTATTGCTATTATTTTAGTTTATAATTGTATTTTGGGTTTGTTTTTACAACAATTACTCCCTTGTGTCAATCCATGTAAAAAATTCAAATCATCAAATTTAAGCAATATTGGAAGATAAAAAGTAGTCATATGGTACATACCAAAATGCTAATGTCCCTACATGAGCTCCTTGATGTGTTCAAAATGTGATCATTCCATGTATTTGCGTACTATTTAAATAGATCAGGGCTAGTTCTTAAATACAATTACAAAAGTGCAAACAAAACATTTCATGCTTCTAGTTGACACATGATGATTAAGTAGAGGGAAAAACAAGTGATTGATAAATTTAAATGTTCCATAATCACATCCAATTTGAAAGAGAATAAAACTGAAACTCAAATATTTAATTTGTTAAAAAAAAATATGCCTCAAAGAATATGCCAAAGTATGTACCAATGTATAAATTTCTAGTAGAAATTAAGTAACCAAAACATCATAAAAAAATTGAAAATTTCACTTGGAAACTGTACCTTTCAGTACCGTTACAAAGAAATTTGGAAACTGTACCTCAATTCCCACCCTTAGAGAAAATCGTTTGGTTTGGCGAAGCTCCTCCCCCACCAATTTAGTGCGTAACTCCCTTGTTTCTCTCTTCCCTAGTCAGAAAGGTGAAATATCAGAGCTTTCAAGATCTTCATGTTTTTGACAATCACGATGATAACATCTGTGACAACGTTATCTCCATTAAGTTGACATGGAAGTTGCAATCAAATGCATAGCTGGACAACTTCTACGAAATGAAATGGTCCAAAATATACACAAATTTGCAGATGCCCACAACCAAACTAATCCCTTGCATACTCATCCTGATAATGCATCATGAAATTATATTAGATTGTGTTATTGTTATATATTATATTTTTAATGTTTTAAGCTTTGTATAAATAATCTTGATTCTGAAAATTTTATATTTTTTTAGTTAATTCATTTATTTACTAAAATTATAAGAAACATAATGTCTTATAATTGAATTAAGACATCACAAACAATGATTCATCTACCACTAATTTCTAACTTTACATTCTCGACCACTAAACATATAACAAGTCATTTTAAACTAGATCTAATAAGAACCCTTTACTTTTAAAATCTAGAAATCAATTTCTACCTTGTCAATATTTTCTCTAATTTTTATGAGCTGATTTATTGCACATTATATTGATTTGCGCTTGCTTGTGTAATGTAAACCTGTCTACTTTGCAATCTCCACCTTACTTTTCTACATTTTGATGTGCATCCAAAGACTCATTTTACTCAATCCTTGACTAAACCCAACTACCGATATTTCTTACAAGAATTTCAAGCTCAACTAGATCTCTTGAACCTACACCAAAAATATAAATCCTTACTCTCAAAAGATACTTATGTATAAAACAACTCTAGTGTCTAACACACCCATGCACTTAGAATGATATTGTTGTTGGCAATATGATGGAATTGATTATGTGTTGCATTGATGTTTTGTCATTGATGTCAACACTAGCTATTATGGTTGTTTACCGGCTTCCAGTAGAGGGATTGGATTGGGAAGATTATCAATTGATTGTCACTGGTATGATCTCGATGATGGAATGCGTTTGTATGAATGATTCATATGCTTCTAAAGTATGTTTCAATCAGCTGGTATTGACTTGATGATCAGATGCTATCTTATGTTCTAGTAATCTTGCTTTGTAGGTTTGGTAAGGGTTTCACCGACAAAGCTTTATTGAAGATCTTTGATGAAATGCATAAGTGGTGTTGGTGCAGCTTCTAGAAGGGATTCGGGATGCTGATGGTGATTGAGTTTGTGCCTCGACTAATTGGTGTCATTGCTTTGGCATGTGTGGATCTAATTTAGGTCTGGTGCTTTATAGGTTATGGACCAATTTCATGTAACATGTTGGTGGATCCTCCGATGTGCTTCAGGGATGTTTTATTGATTGGATGATATTTGTTTGGCCTTAGGCCGATATGTTCTATGATTTTATTTCAGGATTATGTAATGGATCTATCGAATTATCATTTGGGTGGCCGACCTAATTGGTTAGGACCCGGGTTGGTATAAATATATGTAAGATCTCATTGTAGATCATAGGCAAGGAGCTAATAATGTAATAATCATTTATGCAGAGGATTTGGTCGATCATAGGTGATCGAGTTGGGTTTATGTAAGAGGTTTTAGACCTCTGGTATTGAGCTTAACCAGAACTGTAATCTGGCATGTTTGATGCTATCATAGTCAGTTCTTCTTTCTAGATTGTTGTCCAAATATTTTGAGGTGGTTGACTTGTCTGTAGTCAGTGAGACTCCATTGTGATGAGCAGTGTGCTTTAGGCAGTGTGCCTTCCTGCATGTGCAGACCCCTATTGTAATCATATAATTTCTACAAAAGTATCATCTGACTGTGTGTAGGGTTTCCCACCGTGGTTTTTCCCTTTACCGGGTTTTCCACGTACAAATCATGGTGTTATATGTTATGGTTGCATGGTATTGATTCTCTAGTTTTCAATTATGCTTTAATGCTTTATCCGTTATTCCAGTAAAAGGTTTTAAGTGCTTTAATTCACATAATCTGTTAACAACTGCCCCCCCCCCCCCCCTCATAGTTGTTCACCGGTTATGCTAACAATTGGTATCAGAGTCTGGTCCTCTTTTTGCAAAAGCTTAACCGCTTGAGAAAGATCCTATAGAACCTAATAGTTCAACTACTGTTTACTAGAAGGACATCCCTAGGATTGATGGAACAAACTATGGAGTATGGAAAATTTGGATGGAGACTCATTTACGATGCATTGGAAAGGAAATTTGGGAAATAACTCAGAAAGGTTACACTCCTTATGATCTGACATCGGGCAATCTTGCACCAATAGACTTGGAAAAGAACATTGAGAATGACTGCAGAGCTAGAGAAGCCTTCTTAAGTGCCTTATCAAATCAACAGATCATGAGACTATCAGATAAATCATTGGCAAAATCTATATGGGACAAGTTGGAGACTTTGAATGAAGGTGATCCCACTATTAAAATTGTAAAACTTGAATGTTACCGAGTAAGATATGAAAACTTGAAGATGGAGGAAGATGAAAGAATTTCTGCATTCATGGAAAGGGTAAATGAAATTGTATTAGGAATTCAGTGTTGTGGTGGATCTCTGAGCGAGGAAGAGATTGTTTCAAAGGTATTGAGGGTTTTTCCACCGACATATAAGATGAAGGTAACTGCAATTAATGAGCTAATAACCATGCCTAATTCTTCTATCAATAGAGATACTCTTGTTGGGGAGATACCTACTTTTGAGCTTGAAGCATTTGGTCCTCCAGGAGTTGCAAAGATTGATACTGCATTTAAGGCATCTACATCATCAACCCCAAAGCAAGATTGGAAATTTTTGTATGCAAAGGAATTGGAAGAGATCAGGAAAGAAGATGAAGAGCTTGAGCAACTTCAAGCCTTATTTGCTAGAAGGATAACTAAAGGTCCAACAGGAAATAAGTATGAAGGAAAATCTCCTTTCAAATGTTTTGCATGTAATAAGATAGGTCATTTTGCATCTAGATGTTCTGAAAGGAATTCAAAATTGGAAGAAAGAGAAAGAAGATATTTTAAGCCTAACCTTGAATATTAGATCAAGCATAAGTACAGGAGAAACAAAAATAAATCACGCTACTACATTGATGAGGAAGGAGTAACTGATGACTCGGAAGAAGAATCGATAGGAGATTCATCTAGTGGATCTAGCAATGGAAGAGAGTGGGTATTTTATGCTATGAAGGAAGATGATCCGGAACCCATAATAAAAAGTGAAGAAAAGGCCCTTGCAGAAAAAGTTGAAGACAAAGATGAATAGGTAATAGACAGTGGATGTTCTCATCATATGACAGGAGACAAAAGAAAGTTTCTAACCCTGCAAGAATTTGATGGTGGTCAAGTCAAATTTGGTAATAACAAGGCATGCATGATCGAAGGAAGATGAACCATTTCCTTGGATGGTAAGCATAACACTGATAATGTCTATTATGTTGAAGGTCTGAAGCATAATCTTTTGAGTGTAGGACACTTGGTAGACAAAGGATTTCAATTACAATTCAAGGATGGAAAGTGCAGAATCATTAGCAAATCAAAATTGGAGATTGCAACCAATACACAGACAAAAGGTAACATCTTTCATTTGAACTCTAGTGAAAAGACATGTTTGATTGCACATATTGATGAAATTTGGCTATGGCATAAGAGGCTATGCCATGTAAATATTGATTGCATTGTAAAGATCAGTTCAACTAAGGCAGTTAGAGATTTACCTTAGATTGTGAAGCTTCATAATCCATTATGTAAGGAATGTCAAATGGGTAAGCAAATCAGAACTTCTTTTAAGAGAATACCTGATAAATCTAATGATATTCTTGATTTGATTCATACTGACCTATGTGGTCCTGCTAATACAAGAAGCTTTCAAGGAGATAGATATTTCTTGTTAATCATTGATGACTATTCTAGAATGATGTGGGTTGCTTTTCTAAGGGAGAAATCTGAAGCCTTTGAGAAATTTAAGATCTTTAAAGCTATGGTTGAGACATAGACAATAATGAAAATCAAGTTTGTGAGATCAGATCAAGGTGGTGAATTCAGATCCGGTGAATTCAATAGCTATTGTGAGAAAAATGGCATTAGGAGACAGTAATCTGCACCCCAGACAGCTCAGCAAAATGACATTGTGGAAAGAAAGAACAAAGCCATTTTGGATGCAACCAGAACCATGATGATGGAAGCTAATTTGCCTCATATCTACTGGAGAGAAGCAGTAAGTACAATAGTTTATACATTCAACATATTTCATATCAAAGGAGATACCGGTAAGAGACCTCATGAATTATGGTTTGGTCATTCCCCTACTCTTAAGTATTTCAGAATCTTTGGAAGTAAGTGTTATATCAAAAGAGATGATTCCATTGGAAAGTTTGACCCTAGATGTGATGAAGGAATATTTCTTGGTTATTCAACTAAGAGCAAAGCATATAGATGCTATAACAAAATATTGCAGAGAATTGTGGAGAGCGCTAATGTGAAAGTGGATGAGAAGTACAAAGACCAAGCTAAATATTATGACAGAGAACCGATAACAGAAATGATCATAACTGATCTGGTAATGCCTATACCGGAATAAAATACTGAACCAGTTACCCCGACATCATCAGAAAACTCAACTGTAACTAAAGAGTTGCACAAAGAACCTAAAAATCAGAAAACACCAAGGTATGCAAGGCTAAGTCATTTTGAAAATCAGATCATTGGAGACAAAAACAAGGGAGTTATGTCAAGAAGAAGATTGGAAAATCAAGAGGTATGTTTCATTTCTGAGATTGAACTCGCATCAGTAATTGAAGCTTGTAAAGATGAATTAGATCAGATAGAAAAGAACAATACTTGGACTTTGGTTCCCCGGCCTAAAAATAAGAATGCCATTGAAACTAAATGGGTTTTTAGAAACAAACTGAATGAGAATAGACAAGTTGTAAGAAAAAAGGCTAGATTGGTCTGCAAAGGATATTATCAAAAGGAAGGAATTGATTATGGTGAAACTTTTGCACCGGTAGCTAGAATTGAAGCTGTTAGACTATTTCTTGCTTATGCAACCTATAAGAACTACAAGGTCTATCAAATGGATGTTAAGTATGAATTTATGAATGGATAACTTGAAGAAGAAATCTTTATTGAGCAACCTAATGGATTTTTACTGACACATGACAAAAATATGGTTTGTAGATTAAGAAAAACCCTATATGGATTAAAACAGGCTCCTAGAGCTTGGTATGTGGTGCAGGAGAACCTACCTATGAAGGCATGAGACGGAAACAAGAAGATTTTCTATTAGTTAGAAGGAATGTAATAATATCCTATGGGTCCTTTTTGTAATTCAATGTCCTAGGAGTGTGACAAGTTTGTCCATGTTTGGATCAAATTGTCATCTAGGGTCTAGTAGAGAAAATTGAGTCATTAAGGGTCACAATGGTCTAGATTGAGGGATCAAGTGACCAAAAGTCTATTTGAGTCATTTTTTATGTTTTAAAATTAAATTTAATCATTTTGGGGGACTAGGATAGTCTAGAGTGTAAGTTAGTTGAATTATGTAAAAGTTGTCATATTGTCAATTTGTTGTCATGACAAGATTTGCACTTTTTGTAAATCAGGATTCTCCAACAGTCAGTCAGTTTGAAAAATAGTTTGAGAAGGTTGTGGTCATTTGGGAATTTTTTTTAAAGGCACCAAACACCGAAGAATGTATTTTGGTTGAATTTTGGTTGTTTGGAAAGAAATGAAGCATCAAGAGCTGTTGGAAACTCTGAAAAATCGTCTAATTTCTATTGATTGCATACTGAAGGTGGATTGGTAAGAATGCTCATGGCATAGATCCTGTAACTAGTTTGTTTTACTTTTTTTTTTCATTCAGTGTGGAGTCTTGAAGTGATTGCTGCCCCATTCTACAAGCAAATATTTACTAGGTAGCCTAAAACCCTTAAACCCCTAGGGTTTGACTACAATAATGGATTTTGGCCTATCAATCCTTAACTAAACTTTCTACCATTATGAGAGATGATAGGCCACTATATCATATGTTAGTACCAAAATCCATTAACAGGATGCAACATGGCAAAGAGGATGGAGAACTAACCCTAGGTCTAGCATCTCTATGTGATAGACTGGTTTGATGAGTGCAATGCGTGAGAATTGAAAGATAGAGCACTGGGAAAGGATTTGAATGTGGTAGAAGAGTATTTTGGAGGTTTTTATAATATTTCATGGTCAATGGTGGTCACCCATTAGGAGAACTTAACTAGTTTATGAAAGGCGTTCTGTCAAATAGGTCTAGAAGCCCTATTAGGTTTGTTAGTGCAACATTAGTTGGAATATCTACAAGTTGATCCAGTACTGGAAACTAAGATATTGTTGAGAAATCCCAAAAGGGTATCCAAAAACATAACTTGTTTGTCTATATCCTCAGGGTGTCAAAAGTTATCACCTGATTCCTTCAAAAGGAGGCCTAATAGCAACCGGTTCAAGTTTGTGGGCGAGTAAGTCAAAATTGATGTTTTGGTGGGTCTAAACCATGAAATCCTGTTTTATTTGTGTTTAGGTATTGTGAGAACGCCCCTCCAAGGATTTTTGTATTGAATGGGTCAAGTGGGCCATTCAAACCCTTAAGCCTAGTAGTAGCCCACTCATTGTAAGCAAGGGTGTGTGTAGCCACACAAGAACTTGAGAAGAGTTAGTTGTCTATAAGTAGACATACTGGAGCCTTGGGGTTTTCCAAGGTGTTGTTTGGTGTCATTGAATCACTAGTTGACTTAGTGTTATGTAAGGACCTTTGGAATCAAGGACTACCGGTTGAGTCTGTGAACTTGTAGAAGTTGACTGGTTGATAGGTTTTCCTCCTTCCAGTCTGTTGCCTCCTCATCATATTGGTATCAGAGTAGGATTTTGAAGATCACTTGGGTGGTGTGGTCTTAGTGTATGTTAGAGGAAGAGATTGAAAGAGGTGCTGACATAATGCCTCCTAAGAGTATGTCACAAGATGTGATGACGAAGTTGATTGAAGAGATGTTTGAGTCCAAGCTTGAAGAATTGAAAAAGACTAGGGATAAGGAAGATGAAAGTGACATTGATGAAGAAAGGGATAAAGTTTTTGCAATTGACACTCTATTGGTTGGTTTCACTATGTTGTCATTAATGGCAAAATGATTTTGTGTTCCGGCTTCATGTTTTGATTCTATGGTGTACTGACAAACACTTCAAAGATTCTACACTGGTACCGACACCAGAAGGACATGAGGATTTCTTTGGTCACCAACAATGCAGGACGACGTGGGTTAATAAAGGTTATCGGTATTGGAGGCTGACATATCTTGGATCCGGCATCGACAAACTATTTTTAATTTTTTGCATTTATGTTATCTAGCCGACATGTAATTTGATATTGTATATATCTTTGTAAGATGACATAAGGAATGCAAATTTGTATAGGGTATATAGGACAGTTTGATAGATCATTTTAAGAAAAAGAGGAGACATAATGATGGATATATGAATGTAATGCAAAATTATTCAGAGAGATTATGTATGTGAGGAAATTATTGTAAGGGTTATTCTGGTAAAGGGTTTAGGGTTTCAAACTAGAACTGACAAAGCTTAAACGAGAACTGTATTCTGGTATAGAAGATGCCATCTTAGAAGTTCACACTTCTCTGGATTGTAATCTAGAATTTTATGGAGTCAGTGAGGCTCCTATTGTGATTAAGCAATGTGCTTTGGGCTGTAAGCCTTCATGCAAGTGCGGGCCCCTCATATTTTGTAATATCTTTTCATATGGCCAGTGGATTGATATTGTGGGTCACAAATCACACCATGGTTTTTCTTCTTTGAGGTTTTCCATGTATAAATCTGTGTGTTATGGTTCTCATTTATGTGATTGGCTTATTAGTTGCTTTAATTCTTTCAATTTTGTTTATACTGATATACCGGCTGGTGTATGCATGTTTTAATAAGGCTAAAACTTACTATTATGGTATAACATTGATTCACTTCCCCTCTCAGTGTTATTTGTTTCCAACAATTGGTATCAGAGCCTTGTGCCTCAGAGGAAGTTTAATAGCTTGAGGAAGATCCTGAAACCAAAATCAATGAATATGTCTATGGAGAAGCAACTTGAGATGGCACTTGAAGATTATGATACTAAAAGGTTGAAGAACTTGAAACTACAAGATGAATTGAATTTTGCTAAGGAATTCATTCTTGTCCTACAAGAGAGGCTATCATTTGTTCAAGCTAGGAGGAAGGAACTTTTGCAAAATCAGGATGATGAAGAGAAAAATGAACTTAAGGAACAATGTCAAAAATTGAGTTAGGAGAACATGGTTATGAAAAAAGAAATGCAAATTATAACTATGAGAATGTCTAAGGAGATTGAGGACAGAAAGAAGAAGGAAGAAAGTCTTGTTGTATCCCTGAAGAACAAATTTGAAGAATGTGGTAGGTTGGTTCATGAAAATGATATGTTGAGAACTGATTTGGTACAATCCCAGAGTAATGAGCAAGAGTTTGAGAGACAAATGATAATACTAAGAGAAGATTTAACTACTACAAGTGAGTACAAAGAAAAATTCAAGATCAACTCGACACAACTTGATGAGTTATTGAAGAGACAGAGGTAGATTGGAGATTCTAGTGGACTAGGATTTGAGCAAGGATAGAGTTCCAGTACTGCTAATGAAGATCAAAACCATAAGGCACCAGTAAGACAATTTAATGCTTATAAATTCAATGGTAGATGATTTGTTTGCAATAGATTTGGTCACATGGATAGCAATGTAGAAACAAAGAAAATCAAAACCCTGATTCTGCTCCCGGTAAATGTTCTAAATGCAATAAGTTTGGTCATAAGACAAAAGATTGCAGAATGAATGTCAAATGATGCTTGTAGAAAATTTTGACATAGGGTTAATCAGTGTAGGTCAAGCAATTTCATTGGTTTTAGCAAAACAATTCAAAAGAACAATGTTACATGTTATGCATGTAATGAGGTTGGACATATTGCTAAGTTCTGTAGATGCAGAAATCCACCAGTTAGTAATGGAGGATCAAATGAGAAAGGAAAAGAGAAGGTTAGTGAAATCCGACAAGATCATACTCAGAGATGGGTTAGGAAGACTGAAGAACAAACATCAGATGGGAATGCCTCGATTACTTATCTGATAGAAGAGGCTCCTCTTACACTGGCAGGAAGCTCATCTAGTAACTAAGGTAGATGCCTTAGGGGTAGGCAAAATTCATGAAGATGCTACATATGCCCTCGGGAAGAGGTTCTGGAAGATGTTCTAGATATTGGAGAGGATTATCCGACATGGATAAGTTCTGAGCGAGATCCATTTTTTTCACCGACAGTTATTTATGTCAATGGAAGATTAGGGTTTTTCCGAAGGTTAAAAGGTTGAATACACTTCATTGTTAATCACCCTACATTCAGAGAGATTTAGAGTGACTAAGTGTGATCAAATGCTATTCAGAGGCAATTAGATTTCTTCTTGAGCGATTTCACCGATGTCTGCAAGAATTTGTTGAAGGTTTTCACCGAGAGCGATTAAAAGGTATTATCTTTAAACATGGAAGCGAGATCATCTTCTATTCCTATTTTTGTTGCAAACCCAACTGTCATAGAGGTCAAGGACCACCCTAGGCTAATTTTTAAGTAGTATCCACATGTGGTTACCCTGGAAGATGTGGTTGGAGCATTTTATCGTGTTCTAGAGGGAGTTGTGTATGTAGAGGATGTTAGGACATATATTCATTGTCATATCGAGGACTTAGGAACTTTAGAGATTAAGGGCATGTATATGAGTGAGCTAATGGGAGATTCTGGAAAGATCAAATCTGCATACAAACATATTGAAGAACTAGGGTTTACAGACATTCTGGATATTCTGGAGTTTGAGGATGAGATAATCAGATATGTACTAAGCAGAGTACATGGGGAATTTATATGGCTGAACAAACCTTACAAAATCACCAAGGAAGCCATCCAGGAAATTAATGGTTTGCCATCAGTAGGGCAACATCCAGACAAGAAATTTTCAAATGATTTCATGAGGAAGATCATTGGTGCTACATCTGACAAAAGATCCATGAAAGTGAGCACTATCACTGACATAGACATCAAATTTGGTAGCATGATCATTGGGTATAAGGTAACTCAGTCAAAGTGACTGAATTATGTTTCTAGTTCATGCATTTTAGCTGCATACAAAATGATGAGAGAATGTAAAATTAGATCTATGCGGTTGGATGCTTGATGAGTTGTTGATAAATCTAGGAAAGATTAAGGGTGAGAAGAAAGGTACATTCTGGTATGGGAACTTGTTAGTTTTCCTAATGTTATATTTTCTGAATGATACACCTGGTTCTGGTAAGAGGCAATGGGCTTTTGATATCCTGGCAGGAAGACAATTGAAACAGTCAATTGGTGCATTAGGAAGCCAGAGAGATGATAAGGTATGGGGGTATTTTAAGGCATTTCAAAAACCTATGAGGTCTAGGGTAAGGGTACCTGAGCATATTATAAAAAATATTCTACCGACATATGCTTCATGGTAAAGAAGGATGAGACTCTCATGGAAGCAGTTAAGCCCCAAAGGATCTGGATTGAAGAAATGGGCTATGAGGTGGATGCACAGATTCTTGATGCCTATGCAAAAATGGTAATTGATGCACCAATAGATGAGGTAGAGAAGCCCTATGGTACTGCACAACAAAAAACTCAAGAGGTTGAAATAGAGTTCAATCGGAAGAAAAGAGAGAAACAAGAAGGAAAAGCAAGCACATTTGTACAAAAGGTCTCAAAGGACATAAAATAACTAATTGATGCTGTCTTGGAGAAAGGAAGAAAGAGGAAGGATCCGAAAGTTCATATTGAACCCATTACTGCAGAATCAGAATTAGAGGATAACACACCGTTAGCATTTAAGAGGGTTATTAGGAAGAAACCAAAGGAAACAAAGGCATAAGCTAAAAAGAAACCAGCTAGGAAGGTTACAATCAAAATATTGGCACAAAAGAAAGCACCTAAATCTACACCTGCAGTTGCATCCAATACTGCAAAGAGGAAGAAGAAGAATGACACTGATTCTGGTAAGGTTTCACCTAAAAATTGTGTAGAATTGGTAGATGAAATCACTAAAGATGGCATGTTGAAGGATGTTCAATTTTATTATGAAAACTTAGAGGATGATGAAAAAAGAGAGGTAGAGGAAACAGTCCTATTATACTTGGATATTTATAAGAAAGCCTTAATAGAAATAGAAAATCAAATACCGGCTGAGTTATATAACATGTTAGATGCTAGAAGATTATCAGCTATGCAATAGGATAAACACATTAAAATTCAAGAGGTATTATCTATCTGTGTCACTATAGCTCTAGATGAAATGGAAAAGACACTTGAGGTGAGTAAATGAAATAATAAAGGAGACTCAAATATTAAGATAGTGGAATTTGAGCCCTCAGAAAACATAGATGTACAGAGAAATACTGAGATACTAGCTAATACAGAGAATGAACAAGCTAATATTGTACAAGATACTAATATTGAGTACAATTGTCCTCCGGATACAAATGTATTGGTTGAGGTTACTATTCCTACAGAGGAACTGATAGTTACATAGACTGCACCAAGTGGCGAAGCCACTAGTGCAAGTGAGGAGGTTATAAAGGATAAAACATGAGAGGAGAAAATAGGGGAATCCGACAGGGTACCGGTTGTTGGTCCATCATTATTGTCAATTGACACTTCTCAAGTAGAAAAGAAAAATATCACATAGATGAGTCCCACTAAACTGATGATGATGGCTTCTCAAAAACTGATGAAGGAGGGATCCATAGATAAAGGAATTATAGATCAACCAATCACTTTTTTACACATATTGGTCCCAGAGTGTAAGATTGAAAATAAAGCGAGCCCATCCATCAAGCTTAAGGTAATCACTAAGCATATATCAAAAGACTTTCAATCCTTACAACAAATATCAAACCGACAAGCACTAGAAAGATTTACTTAGGCTAAGAGAGCTACTTTTGATCAAGTAATTGAAACAGAAAAGTGAAAGATTGAGGAGAAGCTAATCCTAATAGAAAACTCTTTGAAACAATGTACAAATATATATAGGGTATTCTGTAACATTGGAATACTTACAACTAATGTAGATAAAAAGATAAAGGAGATTCAGGAGAAAATTGCAAGTATAGCTAACTCTTTTGATGGATTGATTTCATTGACTACATCAATTGATGGTCAAATTTTGATTTTGGAGAACCAAATTTCTGCTCTTGAGAAGGAAAGAGACAAAATAATTAGAAGAGCCAGAAGTCTGAGAGGCTTGGTGAGTCCATGATTGGATTCACTCTGTGTACACAAGAAAGAATGCATGGATATGGTGGGAAAGCCCACACCGATAGAGGTAAATGAGAAAGAATCTTTTGCACATTTATTGAGTGGACTTGTATCTATTTCTGACACATTCAAAATCGGCTGGGATACTTATGTGGAGTTACTAGAGAAGGCTTATCCATAAATTTTGAAGTTGGTCAAGCTTCGGTAAGACATTTTTGGGGATATTCATTGTACAGTTCTTATTCTTTGACATTTTTTTTTGGCATTGATGTCAAAGGGGGAGTAGTATATATCTGAAAAAGAATAAAAATAGTTTTATACATTAGGGGGACTTTTGGAGTTTTGGAGATATGGAGTATTTTGCATATTCAGCTCAGGGGGAGTAGGGCAGGATGAAACTGATAGATGAAACCTTTACCATTTTTCACATGAGTGTTGCCATCAATGCCAAAGGGGTAGATTGTTGGCAATTGACACTCTATTGGTTGGTTTCACTTTTTTGTCATTGATGGCAACATGATTTTGTTTCGGCTTCATGTTTTGATTCTATGGTGTACCGACAGACACTTCACAGATTCTACACTGGCATCGACACCGACAAGATAGGAGGATTTCTTTGGTCACCGACAATGCGAGCCGATATGGGTTAATAAAGGTTATCGGTATTGGAGGCCAACATATATTGGATCCGACATCAGTAAATTGTTTTTAATATTTATACATTTATGTTATCTGGACGACAATATAATTTGATATTGTATATATCTTTGTAAGTCGACATAAGGCATGGAAATTTGTATAGGGTATATAGGATAGTTTGATAGATCATTTAAAAAAAAAGAGGAGACATGATGATGGATATGTGAATGTAATGTGAAATTATTCAGAGAGATTATGTATGTGAGGAAATCATTGTAAGGGTTATTCCGGTAAAGGGTTTAGGGTTTCAGACCGGAACAGACAGAGCTTAAACCGGAATTGTATTCTGGGATAGAAGATGCTATGTTAGTAGTTCACACTTCTTCAGATTGTAGTTTGGAATTTTATGTAATCAGTGAAGCTCCTATTGTGATTGAGTAGTGTTCTCTAGGCTGTAAGCCTTCCTGCAAGTGCAGGCCCCTCATATTTGGTAATATCTCTTCATATGGCTAGTGGATTGATATTGTGGGTCACAAATCCCATCGTGGTTTTTCCTCTTTGAGGTTTTCCATGTATAAATCTTTGTGTTATGATTCTCATTTATGTGATTGGCTTATTAGTTTCTTTACTTCTTTCAATTCTGTTTTACCGGTATACTAGTTGGTGTATGCATGTTTTAATAAGGCTAAAACTTACTATTCTAGTATAACATTGATTCACCCCTCCCCCTCTTAGTGTTATTGGTTTCCACCATAAAGAAGACGGGGAATCCTCTAAGTGGGTAGAGGAGATACCTGCAAATCAGAGGGCATTTGTAGATGCCTTGAGGTCAGTTAATAAGGACACCATTGATGGGTTGCCTATATATAGTGGAAGTATGGAATCAGGATAGGTGATAATAGACTGGATTGAGGCATTGACCAGTCATTTTGAGTATAAATAAATCCCTGATGATAAGAGGGTTAAGTTGGAAAAAGAAAGGTTGAAGGGGTCTGCTCTTACATGGTGGAACTATGTACAAGGAGAGAGAGTTAAGGAGGGAAAAATTATGATAACCTCTTGGGAAAGGATGAAAGGTAAAGTAAAGGCACAATTCATGCCCATTGACTATGAAGTGCAGATGTATAGAAAATTGTAGAACCTCAGACAAAGAGACCTTGATGTGAATGCATATACGAAGGAGTTTCATAAACTCAGTCTCAGATCAAAGAGAGGAGAAGAAGAGTCGAAGAAAGTGGCCAGGTACTTGAATGGCCTAAGGATGAATATCCAAGATGAGATCAACATCTTGGCACTAGAGACAGTGAACAAGTTCTTTCAATTGGCCCTAAGGGCAGAAGAGAAACTAAAAAGAAGAAGTGAGAAAAGTAATAGAGGTAAAGGAGGGATAAGTTTCAGAGGCGGAGGTAGTTTTCGAGGAAGAAGTCCTAACCAAAGGTCTAGTGGTGAGTCTATCCAAGGAGAGAAATTTGGGGACTCAAGTAGTAGAGGAGGCTACCATGGGAGAAGACCTAATGGAAGAGGTGGGACAAATGGATTAGGGAGAGGATCCAAGTTCTCCAGTATGAGATGATATAACTAAAATCAGATGGGTCACTTGACCTACAAGTGTCTAGAGAAGGCCTCAACATCTCATGGTGGTGAGAGGAGAACCACTTTGACTCAAGAAGATGCAAGAAGTGTGACATCTCCTAAAGTGAATTTGACATCAGAGATGGGAGAGAACCCGATGATCAAAAGGAACCAGTGAAGACTGAACCACCCCAAAGAAAGGCTTTGTTTAGAATCAACTACAAGATTCAAGGTAAGGTTTGTAAAGTTGTCATAGATTTAGGATCTACTGATAACATTGTATCTCTGGAAGTAGTAAACAAGTTGAACTTGGAGAGAATGCCCCATAGTTGTCCATATAGAGTCAGTTGGTTGAACAAAGGGCAACACATACTCATCAATGAACAAGCATGGGTAGAGTTAAGTATTGGGGGGTATAAGGATAAAATTTTATGTGATGTCCTTCCAATGAATGCTTGCCATCTCATGCTTGGAAGGCCATGGCAGTTTGATAGAAAGGCTCATCATGATGGAGAAAATAACGCTTACTCTTTCCAAAAGGATGGTGTGACCTTTAGGATACAATCACTAGTAGAAGGGGATCCACAACATGTAGGATCTAGTGTGATGATAGTAGGAGAAAAAGAATTCCTTGATACACTAAAGGAGGAAGGTGGAGTAGGTTTTTATTTAATTGTGAAGCCCAAGGAAGAAAGTAAGAAGGGTGTGAGTGAGGTAGGACCTAAGGAGGTCAGGGTACTACTAGACCGGTACAAAGGAGTGGTTGCGGAAGATATACTTGATTCCCTGCCACTTATCAAAGATATTAGTCATCAGAGTGACCTCATACCGGGAGCAGTACTTCCTAACAAGGCAACATATAAAATAACCCCACAATAGAATGAAGAGATATCTAGGAAGATTCAAGAGCTCCTAGATAAAGGGTTGATAAGAAAGAGCCTTAGCCCATGTGCAATGCCTACTATTTTAGCCCCAAAGAAGGATGGGAAATGGAGACTTTGCACTGATTCTAGGGCTATCAATAGGATAACCATTAGATATAGGTTTTATATTTCAAGGATAGAGTACCTAATGGATTATTTAGGGGAGCTACCTATTTCTCTAAAATTGATCTCAAGTGTGGGTACCATCAGATAACTGGTCTGCAACTATCCTTCCAAATTAACTTAAACATTGCATTAATCATGAAAGAAAAGAATATCAAAGAAAAGAGATTTGCATGCACAAATAAGAATCACATAACACTAGCAATTATACGTGGAAACCCTCGGTTAGAGGAAGAAAACAATGGTGGGGATAACCCACAATCTCTTTTACTGCAGTGAAAAAGAGTGCCCTTTTAAGAGCTTACAACCAGTTCTTTTCGAAGAACATCACCCTGTTAGAAGTAACTGGTATTCGGTTAAGAATACCTTAGAACCTATTAAAGTTTACCTTGCTAGAGGATTTTACAATTTCATATTAGAAGTGACTCCGTTAAGAGATTTTACATGAAGAACTAGTTAAGGTTCACCTTGTTAAGGGATTTACAATGCTGCAATTGTTAGAAGGAAATAAAGATGATTGATCTGTCTGATGACACTACCTCTGTCTCATAGATCCACTTTGTGTTCTTTGTTCTTATGATCAGTGTCAACTTCACTGATTCATACCTCTGTCTCCTGCACTTTGTTCTCTACACCCTTTTCATTCACACATATATTTTTCACATTGACAACATACAAAATCAGAATGAAAGATGTGAATATATTAGCCTTTAGTTCTGGCGCCAACATTCCCTCCAAAAATAAGATTCAAAAATTTGTTATCGCGCCTCAAATCACTCTCCAAAAATCATTCCGGGAATATCGATCAAGACAACCATTCATGCCGATAAGCTCGCTGGTTGAAAAGAGAAGACTGTCGATTCAACTGGATGTTATCTGGATGTTTCTAAGTCTGTCGGTTGAAACTCCTGTATTTCCAATTGTCGCCTATATACCGGTCCAATTTTGCCTAACCGGTTACCTCATATATACCAATCTACTCATTGCTTAGCCGATTACCTCCTGTATACCGATCTATTCACTGCTTAGTCGGCTAACTCTTGTATACCAGTCTAGTCATTGCTTAGCCGATTAACCCCTGTATATTGGTCTACTCACTACCGATAGGAATAAGGACTCTTGTTCTTCACCGATTACCCTTTACTCCTTTACCGATGGACTGTGGAGACTTAAAAGATGATGTTTCCAACAATGACAACCATTTCATTGGTCATACAAGATGCATCATAATGCCAATAAACTCCCCCTTTGGTATTGGTGGCAAACATTGCAAAGTAATCATGTATGTGCCGGTTCTAACCTCTGTTTCATCTACCTCATATATACAAACTCCCCCTTTTTACATCAATGGCAAATAATATACAAAAGGATTCATGAATGTAAAGAAAAAATGTTGTTGAAATTTTCCTTAGTAGCTTGCAAAGAGGAATTCCATGAAGGATTCACCTGTTTCATGGTGTTGAAGCGTCTATGCAAAATTGTAACAAAATCCTCCATTTCATCTATTGTCTTATAGTCAGGTGCACTTATGAGGATTTCTTCTTCTTTGACATTCTGTTGCATGAAATCAATGATTAGTGCAAGGTAGCACTGTATCTCTAACAGATTAAGAGCTTGTTTATCCTCTTCCTCTTTTAACTTTTTGATTTCATGAGTTAACTATTTTACCTTTCCACTAAAGGTCGTTGCAGAGCTTGTAAGAGGATCAAAAGAACCTATAAGTTCTTGGATTTCCCTTTAAGTCTGAGCTCTTTTATCTTCAAGATATTTGATTAAATTGGTGAAGCTTGATGACTTGACCAATAATTGGCCAACTTCATGTAGTATAGATTTGACCTCTTCAGTGCTGGTGGAGAGACCAACTTTGCCAACTGATATGTGTTCCATTAATTTTTCGCCTCTCTTTGTTTTATATTGTCTAACTGCAACCTTCTCCAGATCGGTTGCCTCTGAACTTGTAATACCCTAAAAATGGTCATCTAAACCATAAGCCACCAGTCTCGACAATGTCACCAAGGTCCTAACCAAAGGCAATTAAATCAATCTTGAGCACACAATTAATTTCTAAAATCATCAAAAGTCACATGGCAAATCAATAACTCAATACTAATTAAATATTTATTTAATTAATTAAATCATTTCAAGAAAATCATTTTTAAACAATTATCCTTTTTATTTTATTGAATATCCTAGCATATTTAATTAAATAGATCAATTTGCCATTAAATCATCAAAAAGAGGAATTAATTGACAAAAAAGAATCAAAAATTGAGAAAAGAAATCAATTGGAGATAATCTTGAAAAAACAAATTAAACAATTGATAAATAATCTCAAAGAAAGCAAATAAAATAATTAAATATTAAAATTGAATGAAATAGAGAATAAATCCGTTTTTCCTGATTTTATCTTAATTTTAGTTCAATTTCCATTAAATCTAAGAAAAGCATCCAATCACATCAATTCACCTAGATTGTGCTTCCTCTTGGAAAATCTTGACCGCTCATCATCATTTGATCTCAGCTATTGGTTTCTTTCTAAATTTTCTA
Source organism: Cryptomeria japonica (assembly GCF_030272615.1). Lineage (NCBI taxonomy): Eukaryota > Viridiplantae > Streptophyta > Pinopsida > Cupressales > Cupressaceae > Cryptomeria > Cryptomeria japonica. The sequence continues at coordinate 584,279,643 of NC_081406.1, forward strand.
TAAATTCAGGCTCTCATCTCTCATTCAAAGATCCTGGAGACTATATTGTTATTATGCTATTTTTGCTCTAGGTTCATTGAGAATTTGCATTGAGATATGCATATTAGTTATTTCATATTGCTTAAATCATTTAGCTTAAATATTCATATATCGCTTAAATCATGCTAGATTAACCTTGGATATCTAGCTTACATCTTACATCCATTTAGCTCATATTCATGCTCATATAGATTTAAAAATCCTTCGTTTAGGTGTTGTCTAGTCACTGGATAGCTTAGCAATCTGAGAGCAATCTAAACTCGCATCTACTAGAAGGCAATGGGTTGCTTTGTAATAGTTTATTATTTATTGATTATTGATTTACTAACCATGCATCTAATGACTTAATTGAAGTGTTGTGTATTCCAGATATAGATATAGGTCCACTTTTCACACACATTTTTGGTGCCCACCGTGGGGCACAAAATTCAATACTTCGGCCTCAAAATCATTTTTTTATCCCGCAGGTTTCGTCCGTACAATCTCTGTGAAATATCGTACGAGTGGTATTACTGTATCGTATGACATTCTGTCAAAGTCTTTGTTTTATCATATGAACCAGTAAATGGACTCATACAAAATTTTGGTTTGAATATCTAATTTTGTCTTCTGTCGTTTCATGCTCAGTTCTAACTCGTACGATAAAAGGCCTTTGTCGTTTTATTCTGTGAGAATTGTCATATGATGGTGTATTCTGTTGGGTTAAAACAAGTTTCATTCTTAAGGTTTTCTATCCAATTTTGATTACACTGATGCTAACCCTGAATTGTCTTCTATCTACCTAATATTTTCACAACCTAACCAGTTTCTTGTAGAACGCTTGTCAAAGAATTTACCAATCAAACATACGCTTGCCAAAGAATAAAACAGCATGACTACTAATGCATTGTTTTTGTAGGTTGCCTACAGAGAATCAACCAAACATCGTGTATTCCTTAAAATTCATTTTTAGGCACCTAACTTGCTATCTGGTTAAAGAACAAATCTGTATTTTGTGTTTTAAGAGAATTCAAAGAGGTAGGAGAGTATGCTCTTGTCTTTATAGACAATCAGAAATCCCGACCCTTGAGGCATTTTCTTTGAGTTTGAGAGTTGCATATCTTTAGTGGGCCTGCCCTCTCGAGGAGCTAATAACTTTATAGCCATTATGACCGGTGAGAGGGGAATGACCCAAGTGGGAACGACAAAACGCCAAGTACTTCGACTCACTATAAAACAAACATGATTTGATGAAAATCAAGTCAACGACAGTGCTCGGGAATATCTGTCCTCTGTACCTTCGGGTATATTAAACCTTGGTTTTCAAGGCTGGGAGACCTCTTAATTGAGTTTATACCTTGACGTGCCGAACATACCCCTTACTAGTTCCAATTCAAACTAGAAGCTATCTGGTTCACCTCTGAAAGGTTGATAATCTTTGTGCAAGAGAGATAGTAACTCTCCCAATACACTTGCCATATCGTGCCCCCATTAGCATTTGGAGTCAGCTAATACGATGTTGAGAATCCATTGCATGAGACTCAGCAGCTGTATTATGATTAGCTATTGGGTGTGTACCTAAGTCAGCAAGCAAAGGTTTTCTTCTCTAAGCCAACTTCCATAGGGTTTGTATGCTGTGATTGAAGTTATTATTCATGTTGCATGTTTTCTGTGTTTTCATTCCTAAAACTAAAACTGGAATACCAAAAATGGAGAAAACAATACCAAATAACTCGGTGATAAACTCTGTCAGTGTCAAAAACTAGTCTTCGTCAGTTAGTGAAAACTCAGTCCACCTCAAAACTGGTCATACTTAGTCATCAAAAACTCAGAATTTAATCTCTGTCTAGACACAGTCATACGAGCCTTCTATTTTATCATTTTCTTTCATATTCTGTGTTGTACGATATTCCATCAATCCTAACAGTCTGTCGTTTGAGCCTGCTTTCTGTGTCATACAATACCTGATTATCTATCGTCTTGTCTAGGGAACTTTCATTTTGTCCTGCATTGTGTCGTACGATAACTCATTGCGTTAAATAGTTTGTTATTTCAGACATACCCATTTGTCGTATGGTCTTAGGCAACAACTCCTATAGAACAATACTGTCATTTTCCTGAAGCTATTACACTGTCGTTCGGTACTGGAAAACCTATCGTACGAATCTTTGATTTTGTCAGTCCAGAATAGTCAAACTTGCCTAAAACATTCTACAATGAGCCTAAAACTGGTTATCATCCTCTTGAGCATAAACAACCTTGATAGTGTACCCCTGCCGTTGCGTTGCACAATTTTGTCGATCATCTCTAAGCTAGTTCAAACAACATCTTATTAAACTGAAGTTAACTTAGATAACATCTTACACATGATAGATCATTCCTGAAACTAGACCATATCTTAGTTACTTCACTCAATCACTATGTTAAACGAACAACTAGCTACAATTTGATCTTGAATTCTGCAACACATCTATCTCTCGACCACGTCGATTGTAATACCCATTCAAACCAGAAGTTATTGCAGCAAAACAAACAAAGGAAAAGAAACACCCTTTTCATCAAATGACAATCCATTCTTTGTAGAAAACCTTGTCTCACAAATACTAGTTCACGATGTACCAATCTTTGGTCAGCCCCTATCTCCCACCATGTCTGGAGAAAGGCATGAAAGACAAGCTGCTAAACACAACACTTATGATGACATCAGTATCCATGATACCAATAGTGATTCCTCATCAAGTGAATCTGAAGCCTCTAAACCTCCAGAAAAAGATATTCATAAATTTCAAAAGGATAAAGATTTCCGAAAAATGATGAAGGTTATCATGGCTAGAGAAAAAAAAGACTATTTCCTAGAACTAGCAAAACAAGGTGCTAAGCTTCCTATTGGTTATGATGTGGAGACCCTCATCACTAAAGAGGAAGAGACACCATTGGGAATGCTAAACAAACAATTACAAGCGTTGCGAATTGAGATCATAGAACTGAAAAACAAAGACAAATCACCAAAACAATATTCTCTAGACACAATATGCCCTTCCCATTTGACAAAAATCTTTACATGCCTCCATTTCCCTCAAACATAGAAATGCCCAAGTTTGACAAATATGACGAAAATACAGATCCTCAAGATCATATCAAAGAATTTTGTGCTTTATGTATGGAGTTCATGCACGACCAAACGTATCTCATGCGCCTTTTCCCGAGAAGTTTAGGGGGGCAAGCTATGGAATGGTTCTCAAGTCTACCTATGGGAATAAAAACTTTTGAAGAATTAATCCAACTATTTCTACAACAATATTCCTATAACGTTCATCACCCAGTCACTATGATAGAGTGAAAATAGGAGAACTCTTCCTCACTTTTCTCCAACGATGGAGAAAGATGTTCTCTAGATATTCACGAACAATTTCAGATTTTGAGAAAATAGATATCTTTGTTAACAACTTAATCCCTGAATTGAAATACAACATCCAGATGAAAGCACATCCTTCGTTCAACAAAATGGTAGATAATGCCCTCAGAATGGAAGATGTGCTTATAAAAAAGGGAGATACCTCACTTTGGAAAGAAACATCACAAGGTTCTAGCTCTAAAGAAAAGAACAAATACTGGAAGTACGACAAAGATAACAACATAAATGTTGTTAATGATGGAGTGGTAGACAATGTTAAGGCAAAAAAAAAATCCACCATATTTAACTTGGCTAGTGGCACACAAGCACTCAAGGCAGCTGAAACTACAATAGAAAATCCTTCGAAGAAAGCAAGAGAATGGTTTAAAGAGAAACCTTGGCTTTCAAAGCCTAAGCATGAGTTTACTCCTCTAGATGAATCATATGAATCAACTTTTAAAACTTTATTGGAAAATGATTTGATAACATTGCCAGACAATTCTAGACCATATGATCCAGAAATTAAACCCAAATGGTGGAGAGAAAACGAATACTGTGACTACCATCAGAACAAGGGACATAATACAAACAACTGCATGAAACTCTAACATGAAATTCAAGATCTCATTGATGCTGACAAAATCATTGTTGGAAATCACGTGACTAATGTTGATCATAAGGCTTTTAAAGATCCATTACCAACTTATGAACAAGGATATTCCTCAAAAGCCAAGGGAGGTGTTAGAGTCAATTATACCTACACTAACAATGACAACGTGATCAACATGATTGAATCTTCCCAACCTGAATATTGCAATGTGATCATAATCAAAGATAAATAAAATAGAGCACAAACTGCTAATGCTGTGACCCACACTCAAAAGAAGGTTACTCTCCAAGGAGCTAGTTCCTCAACTTTCGATCAAACAACATCAAACCTACCAACTCCTTCAAATAGACAAACAAACACAATTACAGCCAAATCAAAATAGTTGGCTTCATCATCCTCTCCTGGTTATAGTATTGTCAAACAATTGAAAAGAACTAACACTCAAATCTCCATTTTGGAATTGCTTAAGATCTCTTCTCCTCATAGAGAGATCCTGGACAAGGTTTTGCTCACCACTAGTGTCCCTAAATATTTAGACATAGATTGGTTCCAATCTATGGTGGGTCACCTAACATTCACCTCATTACCTCACTTTCTCTGAAGAAGATGATAACTCACCGAGTCACCTGCATAACCAGCCATTACACATCAAAGCTATGATCCATAAACACCGAGTTAAACATGTTTTGATAGATGGAGGCGTAAGGTTGAATATCTATACCTGCAATCTACTGACATAACTAGGATTTTCTGAAAATGTCATTGATCCAACAAAGAAAATAACAATCAAAGCTTATGATAAAGAAGAAAGAACTTCTAAAGGTCTGGTACTATTACCAATCAGGGTAGGACCTATAGAAAGAGATGTCATTTTTTTAGGTCCTTGACCTTCCTCTTTCATATAACATCTTACTGAGCAGGCCATGGATTCATGAAATGAAAGCAGTACCATCTACGTATCATCAATGCTTGAAATTTCCTTATAATGGAGTTGAAGTCAGTATTCCTATTGATACAAGCTATACCCGCAATGCATTAACACAGAGTGCTGATGCTTTTGTTACTCATAATCGAGCAACCTCTATAGTTGAAAGTTCAGAATCTTTGCTAAAATATTTAGAGAAGAAATTGAAAATCAAAACACCGACATGGATGGCTACAAGATAGAGCCTATACTCTCACTAATGTCTCTTCCTCCATCACAAGACAGTTGGGAAAACCATTAAAGGTTATGAAGCCACAAATTTCCACTCCAAACATCATTTATGATGGTCTCTTTATACAGTCCTCTACTTCCCTTGCAGATGAAATAGAAGAGGATGCTTCTCTCAATTGGCTTTACAAAGAAGATAGTGCAAACAAAGAAATATGACATTGTGAGATTTCCCCAATACAATATGGTCAAGGCTATAAGATGCTTCAATGCATGGGATATTCAGGTATCGGTCCTCTAGGAAAGCATAAAGAACGTATTGTTGAACCTATTCAGTTGCAAACTAAGTCTGCAAATGATAAAGCTGGATTGGGATACGATCCAAGAAAGTCATTAGATTAGAAACATACTCCTCACCATCAACCTAAGTGGAGGAAAAAGATACTACCTTCAACACCATAGGAAATTAATACTCAACAAACTCAGGACGAGTGTGACAACGAACAAGAAGAATTGCCAACCCAAAGAGAGGAAGCAAATGGTAATCAAGTTCCGATCGTATCAGCTATAACACTACAGGAAGTAGAAATCCCAGAGGATATAAGAGAAGAAGTATACAGAATCAGAGAATTGTTTGCACCACTGAACATCCAGTCACATATACTGGTAGACAACAAGTAGAGGATTCCAAAACTAATTCAAATGAGTATGAATGGGGTCCAAACCATCTCTCGGATACATCTACTATAGGAACCCCCAAAGAATCCAGTGATATCTGTAAAGCGGAAAAATCGCGATCGAACCCTAGTTGCTCTCCCCTCTTCCGACTCCGAGGAGAGAGAAGGGAGGTTCGCTAGGATTCGATGGTTTTTCACTTAGGGGAGAGACTTTACATTCAAAACAGGGGTTGAAACTCATAAGATCCAATCCCATGCAATGCAAGATTGGATGCTAAATGAATTTCAAGGGTTAGGAAAGCAAGGCTACCCTCTTTTGTAAAGAATGTTGTTAAGGAAATTAAGCTAGGAATGCATAGAAAGTCATAAAGATTCGCTTATAAACTGAGTTCGGGTTATAGGATGAAGCTGCGGACCTGGAATTAGCAGTAAAATGTCGATACGGCGCTGTCCTGCAAATTTGAGCAAAAGTTGTCAGGACGATGGCGCCTGGCGCCACGGTCCTCCGAAAAATCCACGAAACGAAGGGGGATCTGTTCGTCTCTGCACAAGGATTCCAGATCTTCAATTTCAGCTGCGTACCTGCAACCTACACACAGAAAAGCGAAGATGATTGGGGGGTTAGGGATTGGGGGTTTGCCTTTAGGTCAAACCCCGGTTTTGGAATTAACCAAGAAATGAGCAAGTGCTGTAAATGTAAATGTATGTAAAACAAGTACTAATACCTTGTTCTAAGGATGTTTGTATCCTTATGTGCGAAGGTTTAGATGTTGTATGTTGTAGCATGTAGTATGTGATCTCCTCTTCAATGGTTGAATCCTTGTCTTGAATGCAACACTTAGCCTTGAATGGAGACTTGAAATGATCAATTTCTTGAAAGAATGCTTGAATGCTTGAATGCTTGAATGCTTGGGTATAGTTTCCACGCCTTTTTCCTCCTCATCATATCGAATGAAAGAGGAAAATGTCATTTATATACTTGTCAATTAGGGCCGATAGACTGATTTTCCCGACCTTAGGCCGACCAGGGAAAGTTAATTTCCAAATTGCAAACAAAAAGACCCGAGCCCCTTAGGAGACCGTGCCCAAAATAGGACCCAGGGACCAGGGTGCTGGGCGCTCTGGTCCCACCTCCCGGGACAGCAGGGTGCAAGGAGGTTCAGGCCAGGGTGCTTGAAAAATGCAGTTTTCAGTGTCGTGAGCAAGTTTCAGGGTCTCCATTCAGGTTGCATGTTGCGTCGCCATCGTGAAGACCGAAATGCAGTCGAAATTGCAAGTGTCGCAATTTTAGGACGCTACATTTAGCCCCCACTTTAGCGGGAGTATGTATGCTCATACTTCCGGTAAAGTACAAGGAAACAACATTGAAAGACTTTCACCATGTCAAGGAGGCAAGATACACCGAGCCCCCAGTGGACTAAGGATCTTACGACTTCGATTGACAAAGTAAAAGGGAAGATCACGAGGAAGAACCATGACTGTCAGTAGTAAGGTTCCCTCACTATGAGTCATGCAAGAAAGATATCAAAAATTTTCAAGGCAAGGTTAAATTTACCAAGAAATTTTCAAGTATCTTGAAAAGATATGAATGGGATGTATGCCACCCTACGTTAAAGCGATCGCACACGCCTCACCGGGGGTGATTGTTTTAACGTAGTGATACATATAAGAAATGAGAAAGGAAAGGAGCACATTATCGCAAGGATTTAGCCCCCAAGTGTGAGATAAGCCCAAGGATAATAGACACAAAACACAAAGCACAAGGTGACTTCACTTTCCTCAGGGTCAGTATGCTGTATGATAATTCATGTATATATATCATATGTATGTATGCATAATTGTTCTTCATTCCCCAATCAAGGAAGGTCACCTAGAAGAAGGGAACACATGTGTCTTTTGAGTCAACATGAGAGAGATCGAGAGATCTCAATGCTTTGCATCGTCCTCAAGTAGACAACACTAAGGACGACAAATAGAAGAATGAGAATAACATATAGAAGAAGTAACAAAAGAGAGGAGGAGAGAATCTGCTATGCTAATGTAACTAGTCTAGCATGTCATCTACCCCCCGATCTTGTTGATCAACGTTTCGAGAAGGCAGGGAACACGCCAGAGGAGGAACATCCAACACAGCAGATGGAGCTATCACAAGATCCAAACAAGGGCTATGTTCATGTTCCGAGCCACATTGTTCTTGTCTAGTAGCTAGGATAAGTGCTTTAGAAAATTCGTTAGATAAATGGTTATCAATATCAACAAGCTCATACTCACTATCAGAAGCAAGAGGAGTAACATTTTCATCTATATCATCATCAAGATTTATAAAAATAGGATCTTTAACTCGCACAGGATCAAGATCATCATGCATCTTATGTTTAGGAGATTTAGGCTCAATGTCCGGCTGAGGAGAAAATGGAATAATGCTTGTTGAAGGTGTTTTTGGAGATTGCAAAGTTTGAGAAGCAGCTGCCTGAGCTCTAAGACGACGCTTTCATTGGCGTTCACGTGCAGAACGATTTCGTCTAGTCTTAGTAGGAAGTTGCGAAGACTGAGGAGGAGGAATGTTCTCATCCTTAGCACTTGGGTGTTTAGGTTGTGGTCTCTTAGGCTGGATAATAGGAGAAGAAGAAGGTCTCTTCTCTCTATAAAAAGAAGGAGGAGGAATTGCTCCATACAAAGGAGGAATTTTTGGTTTAGGGAGAAGACCCAGTCCATCATGACGAGGAGGTATAGGTCTACTCTTAGGAAGCTTATTAGGTATAGACATAGTCACATCCATAGGGATGGGTTGAGAATCTTCTTGAGGAAAGACATTAGTTTTATCTTTCAACGGAAGAACTTCCTTCTCAAGAATGATAGGAATGTCAAGTTTAGGTGTTCTAGGTTCACTTAGAGATATGATCATATCTGTTTTCCACTTTTGATAAGATTTGAAAAGATGATCACTTCACGGAGGAAGAGATTGGAATTGTTTAGGCCAAAAGTAATCAAGAGGAACACTAGAGGTTCTTTCAGCTGGTTTAAAGAGACTATGATTGATAGTAACAACTTCACCATTGTGGGGAAATTTCAAACACTTATGAATAGGAGAAGTAATAGCTTTCATGGAAGATAGCCAAGGATAGCCAAGCTTCACACGAAATTGTTCGGAAGATGGAATAATAGCAAAGTTCACATCAAGGGATTTGTTATGGACTTCAATAGGCAATGTAATAGAACCAATTGCAGGAGAAGAAAATGCATCAAATAATTTCACAATCACATCTGTTTTGTCATAGATCACTTGATTCAATTGCAAAGTAAAAAGAAATTCTTCAGTAATAACATTAACCATGCACGAAGGATCAATAAGCACTCCACGGAAAGGTGTATTCTTGACTTTTGCAACTATGTATAAAGGACCATCAGGTGCCCTAATGGTTTCGCTAGAATCAAATGTGATGGAAGGTTCTTCAGGGATTTCTTGCTGCTCTACAAAGTTAATCACATTCGGAGTCATAGACACAAGACCATTAGATGAGAGAGAGGAATCATTAGTCTCAATCGCATTAGAGGTATGAAAAGGCAATGGATCAGTGAAAATCTGAAGATTTTGATTAGGAGGAGCTACAGATGTGTTGCCTTTATCATTCACTCCAGAAACAGAGATAGTATTATTATCAATCAAATCTTGAATTTTACCCTTTAAAGAAAAACATTTTTCAGTATCATGCCCAGGCTGACGATGAAATTGACAAAAAGCTTTGTTATCAAAATAAGGTGAAGTAATCTTTGCAGGATCAATTTGTCTTATAGGAGGAAGAGTAAGCACATTTTGTTCCAATAACTTATTCATAATACTATGCAATGATTCATTCAAAGGAGTATACTTTCTTTCTTTCTTGAAAAATTTAGAAATAGGAGGCACACCTGATGCTGCATTCACATTGTTGTTGATGATGTTTTCATTGAATTTGATGGAATCTCTGTTCGGTTTAAACTTTCCAAATGGTTGTTGACTGCTATCACCCTTATCACTCGGAGCCATAGGATGTGATTGTTCCATTTGACTCACAGTCAGTTGATAATTGTGAAGAGTTGCACACAACTGTTGGAAAGAAGTAAACTCAGAAAACAGAAGTTTGTCTCGAATATCTTTTTGTAAATTAGAAATAAAGATTCTTTGAATATCATTGTCAGGCACTGGAAAAGAAATTTGAGCATACAAATGCTTATATCTACCAATGAAATCAGTCACTTTTTCTTTAACACCTTGTTTACAATGCATTAAATCAATCAAAGTAACTTTAGGACTTATATTGTTTTGAAATTGTTGAATGAAAGCATTTGCAAGTTGTTCAAAAGAAGTAATAGAATAAGAAGGCAACGAGCAATACCATTGTAGGGCTTTGTCTCTTAATGTTCTAGTAAATAGTTTTGCAAGCAACCTTTGGTCATAAGCAAAATTAGTACAAATTGTTTGAAAAGTCTTAACATGTGTTAGAGGATCTCCTTTACCATTATAAAGTTCCAAATGTGGGATTTCAACATGTTTAGGAGGGATAGCTCGAACAATGTCAAGAGAAAGTGGGCTCGCAACATCAAATGTGGGCACACTAAACTTAGATTGATTCATAGAGGCAATTTGTTGCTGTAAAGAAGAGACAGTTTGTGCTAGATTGTTAATGGTCGCTTCAGTCGAAGAATTCATATTGGATGTGTTAGATTGAGATGGAGGTGTTATGTTATTGAAAGAAGGTAGAGAGTAAGGTGGTGGGACCCTATGATAATTAGTCATAGGAGATGATTGGACAGGAGGAACACTACAAGGAGGAATAGAATGATTAAATGAATTGCCCCCTTGCGTCATGTTCATTTGTGATGATATAATAGGCACACTCATTGGAGGAATGAATGAAGAAGTCGGATTGAATGAAGGAATAGGGTTAATTGAAGAAGAAGGGTTGCCCCCATGACTGGTGATCACAGGAGGAATGTCTTGTATAGAGGTAGCCATGATGTTTGATGTAAATGTAGGTATACTAGCAATAGAAGTCGTCAAAGGAATAGAATGATTATCTTGTGTAGGAGGTTGTGTATAACCTAAGGTTTCGGCACAATTCTTCATAGGCATCACATTTGAATCCACAATGTGTGCAATACCACGCAAAATATCAATTCCATTCTTATCACTTTGAAGCATACGTTTTAGACCCTCAATTAAAGGAAGAGCTTGACTATCAGGGTATTCTTGAGACATCCATTGTCGAAAATCGTCAAATTGGTTATCCAATTTCGAAAGTTGTTCTTCAGAAACCTCATGGAGAGCTTCTTCATCATTAGGAGGATTAGAGGAATTACCCATGTCCTCGTTAAAAAGGCTATTCAAATTAGGTTCCATCTCCTCAGTAATTAAACCTCAGAAAGACTTAATTCTATGGCTTCGTCTAACGGGAATAGTGTAAGTAGGGCTTATTGTTGTAAAACTCATGCACTAGAGAAGGAGAGAAAATTTTGAATTTAGAGGTAGCAATTTTCAGTAAGATCAACCAATTTTCTGGATTTAAGCTGTTAAATGCAATCACAACAGTCTCCCGAAATTTCGGAAAAAATGTCTGGGACCGTGGCGCCCGAAGTGCAACACGGTCCCTGCAACTTTTTTCAAAATTTGCAGGGATGAAAGGTATGATGATTTTAGAGCTAATCTGAAAAAATTGAGTGATTTTACGATCTGTAGATAGGCCAAATTAAAGTTGTAATCTCAAAATTGAACCCTATCAAGATTGTCGAAAAATGCAAAATTTGAATTTTGAAAAAGAGAGGGAAACTAAAATTTTGAATTTTATGATTTTAGAGGGAATGTCAAAAGCAATGCAAATTTTGAAATTCAAAAATTGACTCAATTTCACGCAAAATTCAATTTTGAAAGCGGAAATCGAAGTTGTTGTAATTAAGCACTTAATTTCAAAAGTCACAAAATGCAAGAATTTGAATAAAGCACTGAAATTTCGAATGATTGCAAACACAATTTTCAGATTTATGATAATAAAAACGCAATTTTGACACAAAATTTTAATTTCAATGACTTTTGAATGATTAGAAGCCTTAGACCAAGCAATCGCAAGACCAACTTTGACTGTAATTTTGAAAGTGTTATAATTGATAAAATCAGCCAAAATTCTGGATTTTAGCAGGAAAATACAGCAAGATCTCGCTCCCGAAATTTTGGAAAAAATGTCGGGGACGATGGCGCTCAAAGTGCAACACGGTCCTCGCAACTTTTTTCCAAATTTTCAGGGATGAAAGATATTGTGATTTTATTGCAGAATCCAAAGTTACAGCTGATTTGGAGATGTTTTGATTGGTCAAATTGTCAGACAAAGGTTGAATTAAGAGGGTTTCAAAAATTAGGGTTTTGATATTTAACCACTTAATCTTCAGAATTAAAGCACAAATATGAATTGAAAATTTGTAATAGAAAGGCAGATCTGAAACAGGCATTAACATTTAGACATTTCGCAAGTTCAATTACCAAAAAGAAAATTTAGGGTTTTTATGCAATCACCTCTAAAATTTTGCAAAAGATCAAACATGGAAATGTAATCAATTTTTTTTTTAGATCTAAGCATGAAAAATCAGAAAGGATGTTCACGTCGGGTTCACCAAAATGTAAAGCGGAAAAATCGCGATCGAACCCTAGTTGCTCTCCCCTCTTCCGACTCCGAGGAGAGAGAAGGGAGGTTCGCTAGGATTCGATGGTTTTTCACTTAGGGGAGAGACTTTACATTCAAAACAGGGGTTGAAACTCATAAGATCCAATCCCACGCAATGCAAGATTGGATGCTAAATGAATTTCAAGGGTTAGGAAAGCAAGGCTACCCTCTTTTGTAAAGAATGTTGTTAAGGAAATTAAGCTAGGAATGCATAGAAAGTCATAAAGATTCGCTTATAAACTGAGTTCGGGTTATAGGATGAAGCTGCGGACCTGGAATTAGTAGTAAAATGTCGATACGGTACTGTCCTGCAAATTTGAGCAAAAGTTGTCGGGACGATGGCGCCCGGCGCCACGGTCCTCCGAAAAATCCGCGAAACGAAGGGGGATTTGTTCGTCTCTGCACAAGGATTCCAGATCTTCAATTTCAGCCGCGTACCTGCAACCTACACACAGAAAAGCGAAGACGATTGGGGGGTTAGGGATTGGGGGTTTGCCTTTAGGTCAAACCCCGGTTTTGGAATTAACCAAGAAATGAGGAAGTGCTGTAAATGTAAATGTATGTAAAACAAGTACTAATACCTTGTTCTAAGGATGTTTGTATCCTTATGTGCGAAGGTTTAGATGTTGTATGTTGTAGCATGTAGTATGTGATCTCCTCTTCAATGGTTGAATCCTTGTCTTGAATGCAACACTTAGCCTTGAATGGAGACTTGAAATGATCAATTTCTTGAAAGAATGCTTGAATGCTTGAATGCTTGAATGCTTGGGTATAGTTTCCACGCCTTTTTCCTCCTCATCATATCGAATGAAAGAGGAAAATGTCATTTATATACTTGTCAATTAGGGCCGATAGATTGATTTTCCCGACCTTAGGCCGACCAGGGAAAGTTAATTTCCAAATTGCAAACAAAAAGACCCGAGCCCCTTAGGAGACCGGGCCCAAAATAGGACCCAGGGACCAGGGCGCTGGGCGCCCTGGTCTTGAGGGACCAGGGTGCTGGGCGCTCTGGTCCCACCTCCCGAGACAGCAGGGTGCAAGGAGGTTCAGGCCAGGGTGCTTGAAAAATGCAGTTTTCAGTGTCGTGAGCAAGTTTCAGGGTCTCCATTCAGGTTGCATGTTGCGTCGCCATCGTGAAGACCGAAATGCAGTCGAAATTGCAAGTGTCGCAATTTTAGGACGCTACAATATCGTAGATGACGCACAAGAGTTGATATGCTTAAAAATGCAAAAGGAAATAGAATAAATTAGAGTAAAAAGACAAGAAGACTTTGAACAACAGCTGGAGGAAGAAAGGACACAAGAAATTTCTTCATCTACTAACTCTCCCCCTAATGAGATAAGACAAATAAAGTATGAAACTACAAAAGAAGAATTAGAAGCTATAGAAAACTACAAAAGAAGAATTAGAAGCTATAGAAGCAGGACCAGTCATTAGTCCAGAGGAAGCTAAATAGAACAAATGACAGGGATTAACAGAACCATCAAGGTTATGTCCACAAGTGTGTCAAATACAAGTGATGAATGAACCAAATCATGAAGGAACTTGCAACATCATCTATGTAGGTATTGATACTATATATACTTTTACTAAACCACTTGAAGATGAGTCAGAAACTTCATCTTATGACTCTGATAACTCAGACATAAGCTCTATTTATAACAACAACTATTCAACAACACATTATGGCTACTTTGTCATGAATATTGAGATGTTGTCTGCTGACCCTGTTACTGTCACACCATGGTATGTAGTCTAGTTTGAAGTAGGAGACAACACTAGGAGTAGGCTGGTTGGGTTAGGTCCACTAAATACTAACATAACTTTAGATAATCACATTGTAACTCTTCCTGGTCTCGAAACACCTACGCAAGGTAGTCTTCTGGAACTCGACTGGTTGGTCCAAAATCATGATGATAGTATCGTGAACTCCCTTGAATTGGTTCAAACTTTATTTTTTGATACATCCTAAAATAATTGACTATACTCTTTGTAACCAACCTTTGAATATACCCACCTTCGCCAATGACTACACACTATCCTACTATCTTAATGCAGTGGAACCAATAAACTCTTCCACCAGTGAGCAAAGCAAGAAAATGACTGAAATAGACATCAAGTATCTCAGTCATAAAAATAAAAAAAAAAGAGAAATAAGAGATCTGATGGCGAAGACCACATTGTGGCGATGTCAGAATAAAAAATAGTAAAAATAAAAGACATACCTAAAGATGAAAACCTCTCTGAGGCACTTGAAGGTAAGATACTTGATATGTTGCCAAGTCACTTCCAAGAAAGGTTTTCAATATTAATTGAACCAACTCAACCAGTCAATATTGGAAGTCAAGAAACACCACATATCATTCATTTAGCTCAATCACTATCAACAGAAGAGTTAAAAGATTTCAGCAACCTCTTTTCAGAAAAAGAAGATCAACTTTTCATGGACATACTCAGATATGCAAGGATTAGATCCTGATCTCATCATGCATCATCTCTCTATTACACCAGGAGTTAAACCAGTCAAGCAAAAACTTCGTAAGATGCATCCTCATGTGGCACTGCTAGTCAAGGCTGAGCTAGAAAAATTGTTAAAAGCTGGATTTATCAGAGCTATAAACTATGCATAATGGATATCAAACATAGTACCTGTATCAAAGGCAGACAAATCTATTAGAGTTTGCACAGACTTCAGGGATCTTAACAAAGCATGTCCTAAAGATGATTTTCCATTGCCCAAAATTGATATGATAGTAGATATGACTGCTGGATATGAGATGTATTCATTAATGGATGGATTCTCTGGTTATGATCAAATCAAGAAAAGACAACCTTCACATGTGCATGGGGCACCTTTTGCTGGAATGTTATGCCATTTGGACTAAAGAATGTAGGAGTAACTTACCAAAGAGTAGTAACCACTATCTTTCATGATATGATGCACAAAAACATGGAAGATTATGTTGATGACACCCTAGTAAAAAATATGAAGAGATCTATGCATATTCAAGAACTAGGCCTCATACTGGATAGAATGGAAAGATTCAAGCTCCGGTTAAATCCTATAAAGTGTGCATTTGGAGTAACATCAAGAAAGTTGCTTGGTTACATAATTTTGAAGAAAGGAATTGAGGTTGACCTTGAAAAGGTTCAAGCTATAATGGAAATGCCTCCGCCCAAGAATATCAGTCAAATGAGAAGTTTACAAGGACGTCTTCAATCAATAAGGCGCTTTATATCTTAGCTAGCAGACAAAGCTCAACCCTTCACACAGGTATTAAGGAAAGGAGTTCAATACAATTGGGATACAAATTGTGAACAACATATAAAACAAATCAAAGATTATCTTTCTAATCCACCTATATTGATGCCACCGGTTCAAGGTAAGCCATTGATTCTATACATATCAGCTACAGATACTTCACTGGGGGCACTTCTGGTACAATAGGATGAGAATAAAAAGGAAAGAGCCATATATTATATCAGTAGAACATTGGTGTCTTATGAAATGAACTATACAATCATAGAAAAGGCTTGTTTGGCATTAGTCTTTGCATCACAGAAATTAAGACACTACATGTTGGCACACTCTATTAAGCTGGTGGCTAAGATTGATCTACTCAAATATCTTCTCTATAAAGCAACACTCACAGGAAGACTGACTTAATGGGTCATGGTTCAAATATCTGCAGCTCAATCCTGCCCTGTGGGCTTATAGAACAAATATTAGAACACCTACTGGGGCTACACCTTTTTCTTTGGTGTATGGGTCTGAAGCAGTATTACCTAGTGAAGTGGAAATACCATCTCTAAGAGTTTCTTTGCAAGGTCTTGTTATTGATGAAGACTACATGATAGCTAGATTGCAAGAACTTGAATTGTTGGATGAACATCGACAAGTGGTGTTTGATCATCTAAGAGCATATCAAAAGTGAATGTCTAGAGGTTATAACAAAAAGATTCGACAACGAGAATTTCAGGTTGGTGACCTTGTTCTGAGAGAAAATCCTAAGAATCAACAGTTTCGAGACAACAAAGGGAAGTTTGAACCTAACTGGCCGGGTCCCTACATCGTTACTACAACCTTTGGCTCTAGTGCCTATCAACTCTCAACATTAGAAGGAGAACAACTCCGTGAACTGATCAACACCATCCACCTGAAGAAATCCTTCACCTAAATATTCTTTGCTCCAATAGCCTATGCAACTAAATAGTTATGAAGAAATCCAAAAAAATAAAATCAGAAAAGTCTCGAAAAAATCCTAAAAATCAGAAAACAACCTAAAGAAATCCTAAAAAATTGGAAAAAGTTATGAAGAAATCCAAAAAAAAAAAGAGAGAAAAAGAGAGAAAAGGCCTTGGTGAAAACTTGGTAAATAGGCACCTTGGTAAAAAAAATTAAAAATGAGTCTTTGCCAAGTAGGTGAAAACCTGGCAAATAGGCGTCTCTTGTACTGAAGCGCTCCATCTATCAACGCAACGTTGGCATTCTCGCTTTCATGCATCTTTGCTTTCACTTGTACATATTTCAGTCACTTTTGTGACATTGGTTCGTTGGAACCCTCATGGCCTGAAACTGATCATTGTTCTAGTCTCCTGATAACCGAGAGAGTAATTTACATGTCCTAAGCAATATCAACCAAGTCATCTCTACATCAGTGAAACTTGGTTGTCCACTCTGAGTCAGTCACCTGTCTCCTGACTACTGAAGAGTTTTATCACTGAGTATACAAGCAAAACAACATTATTGAAAACAATCACTAAACAATTTGAGCTATGCATGCAATTTTTTTTTGTGTGCAGTCTTTTATATTGGTTTTCAATTATTATCCCTCTGAGTAACTCGAGGAAGTCTATCTTGACTAAGAGAAGCAAGTATTGGGGGCATAATATTTTCTTTGTTTTCTGCTTGTAGGAATGATTCTGATGATCTGAAAACATCTAAATTAGTTGGGTGTTTGTGATAAGAGCCTTCACATCAAGGTGAAATCGCCACACATACCTCGACTCCACTTATTTGAATGCTATAGGGAGGTTCCCACCATTTCTTTGTCTATTTTGAGGGAATTTCTTTATCATGCAATCCAGGTCCCCGTGAAATCTGTCCAAGGATATGAACGAAAAAGGGTCATTGTAGACGAGATAATTAATATTGCACATGAAAAGAAAGGAACTCTAATCTACCTGCTGTGGTTGTAAAAAACTCAGTGATGGATCTTAAGCATTTCAAATCCAGTGACTAGGTTTAGGTTGCATTCATTCTAAATTTTATGCATTTCGAGTGATTTCACATGATAACAATGATCTCTTTATCTTTTGAATGAGGGTCTGAGGCATTCATCATTTCTCAGCTAAGTGGTCTCTTCTTCATTGTTTCTCCAATCAAGTACTTGTGTATTGAGATGTTTAGCTGCATACATAAGCATTTTATACAGATTCATACATTCATTTGCATTCATCCTATTGCATTGAAAAATGATTTTTTTTTTTTTGCATTACTAGTTACTCATTCTCCTCATTACTCATTTTCATTCATTTTATTTTCATATGAAAATAAACAAAAACAATCATCCATATTCATCTGCATTACATACATCCATACTAAATAGATATGCATACATATAGAATAAAGCATATAGACAAGCATCTCATAAATCGATTGACACAAGTACAATGAAGTCAAATAAAGATCTCATATAAAATGATCAAGTCTCAGGGTACAAAAGGATGTCAACTGACATATACAAACTCCCATCAGAGCAAGAATTGTAAGGGCTACAAAAAATGGGTGTGTCTACAAAAAAATCTAAGAGCTACACAAAAAGATCTAGCTCTCTGCCTCTCCCTCATCGCTAGGTGGTGGAGCCTGCCGACTTGGGTCCTGCCTAGATGCCCGAGCTCCCTCTGATCGAGCCATATACTAAGAGTATGGTACAACCTGTTGTGCTACTAGAACTGCTACACTATAAGCTGCAACATAATAGGCTACCCGAATCATCTGATGAAGAACCTCCTGCTGCAGAGCGTCTCGCTCTGCCCTCATCACCGCGACCTGACGATCTCTCTCCACTCTAAGCTCTACTAGCTGTCGGTCTCACTCCACCAGCTATGTTTGTGCCACTATTAGCTATGACTGCAAACCTGCTAGGCATTCTCTCATCGACCGTGTTGCGTTGGCCCCTAGGTCCCTCACAGGCTCTCCGCCTCCATCTCCGCCTCCATCGCCTCCTCCATCTCTGCCTCCGGCTCCCCCCTACTCGTCTCTCCTCTGCCAAACATGTCTCAGAGCTTCTCTCTCCTCCTCTCCACCACCCTTTGCTACCCTCACTCCACTCAACCTCACTCCAACTATCCCTAGGAATCCACCCTCTCCTCTTTGCTGCCTACCACCAGCTAGTACCCTGTTGCTACTAGCACCAAGATCACCACCTGCCCACCTTAGAGCCTCAACTCTCTGTCCTTGCCTCTATCCATGTCCCTGTCCCTATGTGGGGGCATCATCCTCTACCTCCTCTATGCAAGGTGCCTGCTCAGTCGGATCCATGAATCTCAGGAATGGATGCTACTGGAACCAGTCCCTATACTGGGGCAATACCCTTGCATCTACAATATCATCTAGGTAATCTCATCTGAGCCACTGTAATCCAGTCATCTCCTGCATGCTCAAGGTGTATGATAGTCTAGGTCCCCATCCATTCCTCTCCTCATCGGCATAACATGCGTATGCAGTAAACTCCTACGAGATCCCCTGAGGTCTACCATATTGCCTCATCACTCAAGTAACAATAAATCGCTTGACCACTGTCTGTGATCTGCCTATGAGAGGTCGTGTCATGAAGAGGTCTCTACAAATAGCTCTCCAATCATCCCAAGGCTCTAGACCCCTATAAGGTCTCCATGTGATAGCTATCAGATCGTCCAGCTGCCGTCTCCAATAATCGATCTTACCCAGATGGGGCTGCATCACATATCCATCATATCTATAAACAATGGGCTGCTGTGGATCTCTGGCCTCATCAACAATCGGCTTGCATACTGGGAGATTCTCCCAGGCCCATACCTGGAAAATCAAAACTCCAGCAGCCATGCTCTTCCCCTCCTGGTAGACGATCTCATGCATCTCACGATACATGTGTGCCAGTATACATGAACCCCATCCTAATCTCTGGAGGTTCTCCACAAGTCTCTCTAACATCCTACCTCATTCACATAAAAAGCCCTGTTGTCCCCTGTCTGGCATAAGAAAACAACCGATAAAACCTACCAAGATGCAAGCTAGTGGAAATTCCTCACTGTATTTGGTCATTATCTCATCCCAACTGATCGACTGTGTCAGAATGTACGCATCATGAAATACCTGCCTCAGGGTTGGAAGGCCAGGACGCTGTGCTGAATCATAATCTACCTTATCCCCAACAAAAGGGATATAGAGAATTCTGTATACATCCTCGGGAGTGATGGTCATCTCCCGAACTGGAAAATGAAATGTATTATGCTCTGAATGGAACCTCTCCACTAATGGAGTCAACATACCGTGATTCACATGGATATCAGGCAACCCAAGAAGATGAGTCAATCCGCATGCATCAATATGCGCCTAGTCTATATTTGATAACTGTCCAACTAATGTCATCATAGGTGGATATACATATATGAATAATACATGGGGCAATCAAACCTGCAAAAATCAAACACAGGATCATCAAGACACATTCCAAAGTAGCCGATAAAGGAAGCAAAACATCATGCAAATCCAAGTACACTAACTGCAAAAATCAAACTTTCAAGTTTACACCTTCAAAAATGCTCACTGTTTTCCAAATGACAAAACATCACAAAGGCATCCACTTGTACGAGTCAGGAATTGGTCTTGTATGACAAAACAAGCTGATACAACACAGGACTAGCCCCTAAATGACAAAATGGGCTCTTTTGAAGGTTCTCGTATGACAGAAGGGTAGGTCTAGAATGACAAAACTAGTAGAATTAAATGATAAAACAAAATTGATCAATTTTTCGTACGAGACAGGATCCTGTCTTGCACGACAAAACGAGATTGCCTGACTTAAACATGCCCAAAAATTGAAAAATTCAACAAAAAAATTCAAAATTGAAATGATTAAAAGGCATAAGATCGATCACTAACTGCTAACTCATAGTTCCATGGTCGATTATGTCATCTCTGGTGCTCGAATGTATATGAATGGGAACCACCATTTTCTTCACAAGAGGTTTTTTTGAATTTTTAAACTTGGAGGGTTAAAATGAATTGAAAATGACACTTTTACCCCATATATAGCCAAAATCCTAATTTTTCAACTTTCTCCGATGGACATGAAAATTGTACCCTTAGCTAATTTGGCTATCCTGATTCCATTTTTGGGATTGAAATCAAAATTCGAGATCATTTTGCTAATCAATTTCCAAAATTTGGCCACTTAGCATTTTTCATCAAAAGCTCATTCTTTCTTTAATTCACTCTCAATTTCTCAGGAATCAATGCTAAATTTTCAAATATTCCTCTAAATCATCTATGCTCAAATCAATATCATCGCTAAACAATTGCCTATAATCGTGTACCCTCACTATCTTTCGATTTTGCTCCCAAGGGGGCATACTCATGACCTTATGACCTCACATCTTCAAATGTCGAGAAAATTTTCAAATCTTCAAGCAACTAAGCTTCATCAAATCAATCCCTAGGGGCATATCAGTTTTATCGCTTCATATCAAGCTGATATTGTCTTTGTCTAAATCAGTCTCTTAACATTAATCAGTTTCATCACTTTTCATCAAGCTGATTATTTGTCTAAACTCAATCAAGGGTTTAAAGAGTATCTTCGATCACACACTCAATCTAAGTAGGTGTTCAATTTCATCGCATCGAATCAAGCTAGATAGTTTATCTTCACAAATCGTGTCTTGATCAATCAAGTTCAAGATTGATTTTATCTTCGCTCATTGTGTCTAGTTCAATCAAGTTCGGGATCGGTATCACTTTAATCAACTCTGTTCAGTTTCATCACTTCAAAACAAACTGAATACCTCACTCTTCATCTGGTTCGTGATCAATCAAGTTCAGAACTGGTATCTCCTAGACATCAAATTTTCTTTGAACCAATGCGCTGCTCTCACATTAATTCAAAGAGGGCAAATGTAATACCCTAAAAATGGTCATCTAAACCACGAGCCCCTAGTCTTGACAACGTTACCAAGGTCCTAACCAAAGGCAATTAAATCAATCTTGAGCACACAATTAATTTCTAAAATCATCAAAAGTCACATGGCAAATCAATATATTTAATTAATTAAATCATTCCAAGAAAATCATTTTTAAACAATTATCCTATTTATTTTATTGAATATCCTAGCATATTTAATTAAATAAATCAATTTGCCATTAAATCATCAAAAAAAGGAATTAATTGACAAAAAAGAATTAAAAATTGAGAAAAGAAATCAATTGGAGATAATCTTGAAAAAATAAATTAAAAATTGATAAATAATCTCAAAGAAAGCAAATAAAACAATTAAATATTAAAATTGAATGAAATAGAGAATAAATCAGTTTTTCCTAATTTTATCTTAATTTTAGTTCAATTTCCTTTAAAACTAAGAAAAGCATCCAATCACATCAATTCACTTGATTGTGCTTCCTCTTGGAAAATCTTGACTGCTCATCATCATTTGATCTCAGCCATTGGTTTCTTTCCGAATTTTCTATAAATTTAGGCTCTCATCTCTCATTCAAAGATCTTGGAGAATATATTGTTATTATTGATAACTCAATGATGAACGAATAGTACCAAACCAGTACTGAGAGGGGGGGGGGGGGGGTGTATCAGTATAGACAAAAACACAAACCTAAACCGGTTTGTCAACAGACACTGTGCTTTGGCAGACAAACAGTAACATCGGTCTTAAACAAAGTACAATCGGCAAAACCCATAATAACTGAGACAAGCATAAACCGGTTGACACTTCTCTTTTCATACAATCTAATACTTCATTTCCATTTCACCCTAGTGCATGAACATGTAATCTATCATCAAAGATATATAAACAGCTAGATCAACATGATTTACCTTCAGACACAAATCACTTAAACCATCACATGAATAACACCACACATGACAAACAAATTTTTCACGTGGAAACCAAACTGGGAAAGACCACGGTGGGGATGAATACCCACAAGCTGTTTTTGAACTCTTTAGAAGTCTGCTCTGTTAGGAGCCTTGTCCGGTTAAAAACTAATACAATAGGTTCTGTTAGGAACTGATCCTGTTAGGGATCACCCGGTTAAGGGATGGCTAGAATACCCGGTTAAGGGTTAAAACCTGTTAAAGGTTACCTTGTTAGAGGATTTCAAGAACTCAATGGTTTTGAGTCACCCTGTTAAAGGATTTACAGTAAGCCGGTTAAAGCTACCCTATTAAGGGATTTCCCAACTGTTGAAGTGGTTAGAGATCAACAGGTATTACAATGATCTAGTAATAGAACTCAATTCCAATGTAGATCCGCTTTAGCTCCTCTTCACCTTCTGCACTTACACTCTGCAGGTATCATTTCTCTCCTCTGGTCTGGCAAGAATCACGTATCTCTTCTCTTAGATACACACACACAACTTTTGCCAACAACCTCAGAAAGAAGCACAACATCGACCTTATAGGAAATAGATAGGTCGGTAGCATAAACCCTAAACCCGAAACCTATTTAGGTTAAGCAATTCAAATGGTTCAATCTTGACCGTTGAGCACATTGCATTAAATGCAACAGTCTTGAGCCAATCTCAAGACATTCTCCATCGTTTGTTTTCCACTGCTTTCATGGCAGCTGATAACCCATCACACGTTTTCACCATTTACAGACTTCGCACATTCCTGAGGTAGATAGGAACAATCTCCTTCATGCAAGATCCTTCATGCACACAAGGCTGACATGGCAACATGATCTATTCTTCGTTATAATGCTAACTCATCACACAAAGTCATCGATTGAGTCACACAGGCTTGAAGCACTTCAACAAGAAAACCCTGAAGATGAGACTACCACCCAGTATTCATACAAGGCTTCCATGTACCAGTTCCCATAACCACATGTCGGTTCACCTTGAACAAACACACCACTTCACTTTGGCACATATACCCATTCACAATGTTATACCGATTCTCACATATACCGGTTCTTGGTAACATACCGATTCTCTCTTCTTCAGCATATTGACATCAATGACAACATATAATGTCATCATGTCTTCATACCGGTTCACATAATGCCAACAATCTCCCCCTTTGGCATTGCTGGCAATATACCAAGATATCTCTCCGCTTCACATCTTCTCCCCCAATTTCTACAGATATCTTCTCTGCTTCACTTCTTCTCCCCCTTTGACAACAATGCCAAAGTGGAGGCACAAGATTCCCTGTTCCATTATGCTGCTCTCCCTAAGGAGTAGCATCCTTCAACACATCAATCCAAAAAAAAAATTGACTATGCAATACCTGACTGATGTGGAGCATATACCTTTAGTTCACCTCTTGAAGGGGCAACACCCCTAATTCACCTATTAAGTACATAAATGTAGCCTTTGGGAGA
Organism: Cryptomeria japonica; assembly: GCF_030272615.1. Lineage (NCBI taxonomy): Eukaryota > Viridiplantae > Streptophyta > Pinopsida > Cupressales > Cupressaceae > Cryptomeria > Cryptomeria japonica. Next base: position 584,303,786 of record NC_081406.1, read on the forward strand.
GGCTTGGTGAATATGTCTACTAACTGCTCCTTACTGGAAACATGTTCCAGTGCAATCTCTTTGTTCTGAACCTTTTCTCTCAAGAAATGATACTTAAGCTCAAAGTGCTTGGTTCTAGAATGTAAAACTGGATTCTTGGAGATGTTAATTGCACTAGTATTGTCACAAAATATACTTATCGGTTCAGATACAAGAACTTTGAAGCCATTTAATACATGCTTCATCCAAATTGTCTGAGTGCAGTTATGAAAGATGCAACATACTTTGCTTCCGCTGTAGACTGAGAGATACAACTCTGCTTCTTACTCATCCATGAGACTAGTCTACCACTGAGAAAGAATGCACCATCGGTTGTGCTCTTCCGGTTGTCCACATTACCTGCCCAATCAGCATCTGTGAATACTTTCAAGTTGAAATCCTTGCTATATGGATACCACAATCCATAATCAATAGTTCCCTTCAGATACCTAAGAATCCGCTTGACTGCAACCAAGTGGGATTCTCATGAACTTTTTTGGAACCTTGCAGTAATGCCAATTGCATGTACAATATCTGGCCTGCTATGCACTACATAATGCAACTTACCAATCATTGATCGATATTCCTTCTCATTAACCAATGCTGAGTCATCCTCTTTGGATAGTTTACAACTAGTCACCATCGGTGTACCAAACAGTTTGCTATCTTCCATGCCAAAGGCCTTCAACACCTCTTTGACATACTTGGACTAAGTGATAAAGATTCCATCTTTTATCTGCTGAATCTGCAGTCCAATGAAGAGCTTAATCTCCCCTATGAGTGACATCTCAAACTCTTTCTTCATCTCATCTACAAACTCATGACTCATCTTGTCATCTCCACCAAAGATAATGTCATCAACAAATACCTCACAGATCAGGATCTGATCTCCTTCAGACTTCAAGTAGATATTGCTATCTTCGCTTGTTCTCTCAAATCTAATCTTCACAAGATGGGAGTGCAAGCGTTCATACCATGCTCTAGGTGCCTGCTTTAGACCATATAAGGCTTTATGTAGCCTACACACCATGTCCCTATCTTCAGATAGGGAAAACCCATATGGTTGCTCTATATACACCTCCTCTTCAAGTACACCATTTAGGAATGCAGATTTTACATCCATTTGATATACTTTGAATCCTTTAAAAGCTACATATGCAAGAAGCATATGAACTCCTTCCAATCTGGTTACAAGAGCAAAGGTTTCTCCATAGTCTTCTCCTTCTTCTTGGGCATATCCTTTACACAACAGTCTAGCTTTGTTTCTGATCACTGTGCCATCCTCATTTAGCTTATTTCTGAAAACCCATTTGGTACCAATGAAATTTTTATGCTCCGATCTAGGTACCAAAGACCATGTACCATTTCTCTCTATCTGATCAAGTTCCTCTTCCATTGCCTTGATCCAGTCTTCATCTTTATGTGCCTCTTTGAATGATTTAGGCTCAAATTGAGAGATCATACATGAGTTTTCTCTGACCTTTCTTCTTGTAAGGATTCCTGCATCCTTATCTCCTATGATCTGTTTAGGATCATGATTCAGCTTGACATACTAAGGAATGGTCTTAATAGATTCCTCTTGCTTTTCTTCTTCATCCTCATCTCCATCAGTATCAGCATCTACATCTACTAGTGTAGGAACATTGTTACTGGTACTTGATTGACTGGCAACCGGTTCCTAGAAGGTTACAACCGGTTCATTTACCGCTTGCTCACTACCGGTTTCCTCAATTTTCTTAGAGGTTTCATCAACTCTTACATTGATGCTTTCCATAATTCTCTGAGTCCTATTATTGAAACACTTGAGAGCTTTGCTCTTGGTGGAATACCCTAGGAATATTCCCTCATCACATTTTGCATCAAATTTGCTCTGGTAATCGCTCCTCTTGATGTAACATTTTCTACCAAACACTCTAAAGTAGCTAACCATAGGTGTCTTACCGGTCCAATACTCATAAGGAGTTTTATCCTTACCTTTCTTGATGAGTACCCGGTTCATTGTGTAGACTATAGTGCTCACCGCTTCTCTCCAAAAGGTGTGAGCAACTTTTCCTTGAATCAACATAGTTCTAGTTGCTTCAACCACAGTCTGGTTATTCCTCTTTGTTAGGCCATTCTGCTATGGAGTCCAGGGGGCAGACAGTTGCCTCTTGATGCCATTTTCTTCACAGTACTTGTTGAATTCACCAAAAGTGAATTCCCCTCCTTGATCAGTTCTAAGGCACTTGATTCTTTTACCGCTTTCCTTCTCTACTAATGCTCTAAAAGCTTTGAAATTTTGAAAAGCTTCAGACTTATCTTTCAAGAATGTGACCCACATCATTCTTGAGCAGTCATTAGTGAGAATCATGAAGGACCTATCTCCCTACAGACTCCTAGTTTTCATAGGACCACACAAATCAGTATGCACAAGATCAAGTAAATTGTCAGCAGTGAAAGGTTTACCTTTAAAGGTTGAGGAAGACATTTTCCCCAGTTCACACTCTTTGCACAAGGTATTTTCTGGTTTGCTCAGTACCGACAACCCTCTAACTGCCTTGATTTTACTGGTCTTCACAATGTTATCAAAGTTTACATGGCAGAGTCTCCTATGCCATATCCAGCTATCATCAAATTTAGCCATAAGACATGTACTTATATTTGCATTCAGCTGAAATAGGTTACCTTTGGTCTGCATACTGGTGGCCACCAATTCACCATTCTTTCCTTTGATTCTACACACTCCATTCTTGAATTCCAGAGTGAGACCACTATCATTCAGCTGGGCAACACTCAGAAGGTTGTGTCTGAGACCATCAACACAATACACATTTTCAACACTACTCTTTCCATTCAAAGAGATGGACCCTCTGCCTTTAACCATACATGGTGCATCATTACCAAAGTAAACCACACCACCATCATACTCTTCCAAGGATAGAAACTTGCTCTGGTCACCAGTCATATGGTGAGAACAACCACTGTCAATAATTCACTCATTGGAATTATCAAAGTGGGAGACAAGGCCTTCTTGTCTGACACATCTTCCTTGACAGCAACAAACACAATATCTTCATTTTCTTCATCTTCTGATTTCTCATCTGTGACACCTCATCAACTGCCACAAAACAGTTTCTCCGGTTTCCTCCTTTGAATTTCTTGAACCTTTTCAGTTTGTCCTTGTTGTCACCATTAGGATAGTTTACAACAATATGTCCTATCTGGTTACAAGCAAAGCATTTCAAAGGGAGCTTACCTTTGTATTTACTAGTTCCTTTAGGAAGTTTCTTGGCAAGAAGAGCTTCAAATGCCATTAGAATCTCCTCATCATCCATTTCTCTACTTTGTCTTGGTTCACCATTGGTGCTTGCTTCTTTTCCTTTTCTGGATGGTACAACAGAAGCTTTAAAAGCTGATTCAGTCTTTTGAACACTGCCATCAAAACTATTTATCTCATAGGCTATCAACTTTGCAATGATGGAGTCTAGGGATACCTTAGTCTTGTCTATTGATCTCAACTCTTGAATAGCAACAACCCTTATTGCATAGACCAGTAATAAGGATCTCAGAAATTTTCTTACCATAGTGGAATCTTCCATTTTACCATCTGCACTCTTGATATTTCCAAAAACAGTTTTGATTCTTATTCCATACTGTTGAATGGTCTCACCTTCAACCATTTGCATGTCTTCAAACTTCCCTCGAAGGCTTTCTTCCTTAGCTTGTTTTACATGCTCATCACCACCATAGATATTTTCAAGAGTATCCCATACTTCTTTGGGATTTACTTTATCTTGGACATCAATAAACTCAATGTCAGATAAACTACTAATTAGGTCTTCCATGACTTGCCCATTCTCCCACATCTCTCTCTTTTGGTCATCGGTGAGAGTACCGGTAGGGGAAATATAAGCATTCTCAACATAGCTCCAGTGTTGAGCATCCATGCTTTTGATGTATATCTTCATTCTGTCTTTCCATATACTAAAATTATCTCTGTTGAACTTTGGACCTTCCCTCTTCATCATTAGACTGGGATCTTTTCCTCAAGCGGTTAAGCTTATAACACAAAGGACCTCGAGGATGCTCTGATACCAATGGATAACTCAATGATGAACGGTTAGTACCAAACCAGTACTGAGGGGGGGGGTGAATCAGTATAGACAAAAACACAATCCTAAAATGGTTTGTCAGCAGACACTGTGCTTTGGCAGACAAACAGTAACACCGGTTTTAAACAGAGTACAACTAGCAAAAACCAAAATAACTGAGACAAGCATAAACCGGTTGACACTTATCTTTTCATACAATCTAATACTTCATTTCTATTTCACCCTAGTGCATGAACAGGTAATCTATCATCAAAGATATATAAACAGCTAGATAAACATGATTTATCTTCAGACACAAATCACTTAAACCATCTCATGAATAACACCACATATGACACACAGATTTTTCAGGTGGAAACCCAACTGGGAGAAACCACAGTGTGGATGAATACCCACAAGCTATTTTTGAACTCTTTAGAAGTCCGCTCTATTAGGAGCCTTGTCTGGTTAAAGATTGATATAATAGGTTCTGTTAGGAACCAATCCTTTTAGGGATCACCCGGTTAAGGGATGGCTAGAATACACAGTTAAGGGTTAAACCCTGTTAAAGGTTACCTTGTTAGAGGATTTAAAGAACTCAATGGTTTTGAGTCACCCTGTTAAAGGATTTACAGTAAGCTGGTTAAAGCTACCCTGTTAAGAGATTTCCCAACTGTTGAAGTGGTTAGAGATCAACAGGCATTACAATGATCTGGTAACAACACTCAATGCCAATGGAGATCCGCTTTAGCTCCTCTTCACCTTCTGCACTTACACTCTGTAGGTATCACTTCTCTCCTCTGGTCTAGCAAGAATCACGTATCTCTTCTCTTAGATACACACACACAACTTTTTCCAACAACCTCAGAAAGAAGCACAACATCGACCTTATAGGAAACAGATAGGTCAGTAGCATAAACCCTAAACCCTAAACCTGTTTAGGTTAAGCAATTCAAACGGTTCAATCCTGACCATTGAGCACATTGCATTAAATGCAACAGTCTTGAGCCAATCTCAAGACGTTCTCCATTGTTCATTTTCTACCGCTTTCATGGCAGCTGATAACCCATCACAAGTTTGCACCATTTACAAACTTCACACATTCTCGAGGTAGATAGGAACAATCTCCTTCATGCAAGATCCTTCACGTGCACAAGGCTAATGTGGCAACATGATCTATTCTTTGTTATAATGCTAACTCATCACACAAAGCCACCGGTTGAGTCACACAGGCTTGAAGCACTTCAACTGGAAACCCTGAAGATGAGACTACCACCCTGTAGTCATACAAAGCTTCCATGTACCGGTTCCCATAAGCGCATGCCGGTTCACCTTGAACAAACACACTGCTTCAACATATATTGGTTCACAATGTTATACCAATTCTCACATATACCAGTTCTTGGTAACATACCGGTTCTCTCTTCTTCAGCATATTGACATCAATGACAACATACAATGTCATCATATCCTCATACCGGTTCACATAATGCCAACAATTATGTTGTTTTTTCTCTAGGTTCATTGAGAATTTGCATTGAGATATTGCATATTAGTTAATTCATATTGCTTAAATCATTTACCTTAAATATTCATATATTTCTTAAATCATGTTAGATTAACCTTGCATATCTAGCTTACATCTTGCGTCCATTTAGCTCATATTCATGCTCATATAGATTTAAAAATCTTTCACTTAGGTGTTGTCTAGTCACTGGATAGCTTAGAAATCTGAGAGCAATCTAAACTCGCATCTACTAGAAGGCAATGAGTCTCTTTGTAATGGTTTATTATTTATTGATTATTGATTTACTAACCATGCATCTAATGACTTATTGAATTGTTGTGTATTATAGATATAGATACAGGTCCACTTTTCACACACATAGAACCGATTGCTTTGATAAGAATGCCCAACTGATTAATGATGGGTGCATTGTCATCAACAACAATGTTAGGAATGAGATCAGACAGAATGGTTTTTGCAGTATTAAGAATTTTGGTCTTCTTTTTCTTTGCTCTAAGTTTTGCCTTTTCAGCTTGAAGTTTTAGTTTTTCAGAAACTTTCATTAATTGTTTGGGGGTCATCTTTTTTATGTCAATTACAGAGTCTTCCTCTTCTTCCTCCTCTGTTTCTTCTTCCTTTTCTTCAGCCTTAACCTTAGAGCTGGCTGTGGTGGTGAGTTTAGCTTTCTTCTTTTCACTCTCTTTTTCTAAATCTAACTTCTTCTTTACAGGAGGAGTGTCCACCACTATTTTCTTACCATCTTCAAGTTGACCGGATGAAGAATTCTCTTTCTTCTTGTGTTGTTCCAATTCCTTGGTCTCCTTTGTTTCCTTCATCTATTCTTCCTTCTTTTCTACTTCCTTCTATTTTTTTTCCTTCTCCTCGGTTTCCTTCTTCTCTGATTCTTCAATAGGTGGTATTGATGAATTTATCACCTTTGGATTTCCTTCATCTGCACCTTTTTCTAACAAAAGAGGTTCATTGTCAGTAGGATTTATTGTTACCAAAGTTCTATGAGGTTTATCTTCATAAGGTATATCTTCAATTATGAATTCATCTTCATTGAGATGCTTAGTTTTATCAGCTCCCTTTACCAGTGTAACATCAATATCAAAAGTTTCAACGGTTGATTTGTGTTTGACCAGTTGTTCAAAATCCTTTGTCAGATTAGGAATATCTGACACACCATTACCAATGATATCATCAACTATGAAAACATCAAAACCTTCAGTAGAGTCTTTGTCTTTACCTTTCCCTTTGTCAAGAGTAGCTGCACCTTGGTCCTATTTTGTTCCCTTTGATATTTCTTCTTCAGCTTCCTTTTGGTGGCTCAAGATTGTTTTCCATAAGGCAACACCCTCATCATGCACACCTTGGACATCTCCTATGGCCACTCTCCCTGTCCTGTTCTTTATTCTAAAACATTGAACACATGCTTTTGCCACTATATATGCTTGATCATAATCAATATCATGTTTCACTTCCATGAGTGTTTTTATCTCGTTCTCTTTCTCAATAGCTAAAGTTGTTTTCCATCTCCCTTCAATTTGATTTTGCAAGTCTAATGGAATTAATCCATATAGTTCACTGGGAGTTCTGCAGAACTTATGCATGTTCCAGATAAGTGCTTATTAAATTCTTGTTTTGTCCTCCCCACTTCAGAGGGGATATTTTCTCCCAACACCAGATAGACCTCCATACTCTTTGATCCCATGGACCAATTCATCAACAATTGGAACTACATTTCTACCACTTCGTTTGACTTATTTTATTTCCACATCAGATTGGGTGTCAGTGTTATCACCCTTCTTTTCATCCTTCTTGGGCTCCTTTTTATCCTTTGTGTCAACTATCCCTTCACTCTTTTTATTGCTTGCATATGTCACTCCTACCAGTCTACCTTTACCTAAGGAAGATGCAGGAGTATCTGAGTCCTTTTCTTTTGTGTATGCTGCTGGTTTGTTGGATGCAATACCCTTGAGTTTTGCCTTTGACATTTTCTTCTTTTCTCTTGTTTGTTCTTCATCTTTGTTTGATTTGGCCCCTGTTTGTTCACTTGTACTAGTGGAAGCAGTGGAACCAAATGCGTTACCTCCATACTTCTTGTCTAATGTGTCAATAATTTTCCTTACTCTCTTTTGTATGATAGGCTCCTTGAGTTCCTTTTTTATTTTGGAGCTTGCCTCACAAGTTCCAAATCTCTTTTCTTTTCTGTCTACCGGTTTAGACAGTAACATGTTTGCATACACTTTAGTAATGTGTGCCCCGACCTCATAACCCATAGTAGGTACCCAAAAGGTTCTAGGTTGAACCGCTTGAATAATACAACAATCGGTGTCAACAAGAAAACAAATGCTGTCCTTGTACTTCTGAACTATACCATTTTTGTGCATTTTGATTTGGAATTCTTTAAAATAACCCCACATTGTTTCTCCAAACTTATTACCTAAATCCCTAATCATTTCACCTATCTGAACCAGGATAGGTTTATCTTTAGACCACACAACATTGCCCTTACCGAGAAAGAAATTTTGCACATAGAAGAATATACATACTAGTAATGAACCATACTTGAATGATTTCTTCTTGTCCTTAATTCGCTTCATGTTCACTAGAAATTGACCTCTGATCATCTCACAAATATCACATGTTGCATCCTCCTTGATGATTCAATAGGCTGCATGGATAGCACCGCTTGGCACACTGTTCATGCGGCTTGATCGATAGACCCTATAACCCAGCACTGCAGAAGCAAACCTCACTTCTGCATCCTTAATGCGAGCGGTTGTTAGTGCTCTCCTATCACATTGGTATTGAGTCAACCAAGTGACTTCAATGGATGATATTGTTCTTAGAGTTAGTGCTTCACTAGTTGCGCTAAACCCTGTTACTCATTGAATAACATCCTTTATGATCTTGATCGGTGCTTCAACTTCCAACAATAGAAATTGATCATGCACTTTGCATAACACATACCTAACCTAATTGGTATGAAATTGATCAAAAAAATCAACAACATTCAACAAACCCTTGGTCTTCAAATGCAAATATTTTTCCTTCAACAGATCATGATCACATCACCCTTTGAATTCATTTCAAATGAATTTATCTCCAAGTTCTTCAAGCTTGCAATGGATGAAGGAGCAAATATCTTCAACCGGTAGCACATTGGAGGGCACAAATGATAGGGCACCAATCGTGTCGATCTCTCTAGCCTTCATAGGATGCAATTTGAACTCAGGTTGTGGTTCCTTAATTGCTTCAACCAACACAGGAGTTGACATAGAAGCTGCCATGATAAACTTGAAACAAATTTTTCAAAAAAAAGAGAGGTTTGAATACCTTCTCCTCTAGGGTTGCCAATCACCACTATCACGCTGCTTGATCACTTCAGACAAATAGCACTAGCAATATTTTGATTGCCTTAGGTCACACAAGAGATCAAGAATGTTTACAAGAAAGTAAGGTAAATGAAATGCATTGACATTTATTTATTTATCCGTTAAGGTTTATCGGTGCTTTAGTACAATGGCTAGTTTGAACAATATTGACTATTTACAACTTAAGGTACACCAATTTATTTCTTACCGATTTCTTGTTATCGATACCTGTACACAAACAACATTTACACTAACCCTCAAAACATTTACCAAATAAGAGATTTAAACAAACTTTTATGCATCTAAACTATGCAGATAGACATGACCTCATATCGGTCGAGGGGATTCAATAATGGTCTTACCATATGTGCTCCCCCTAAGCATTGCTATGCCTAGTTTCAAGAGGAACTATCATCATCGATGGATGATGAATTAGTTTCAGAATGATTCTCTCCTTCTTTGCTTTCTTCCTTCTTGATCCATATCTTTTTTCATTTCATTCATCCCTTCAATTGCCTTCTTTCCTTTCAAGTCATTTTGCCCTTTCTTCTTGCCAAACTGGTTTCTGTCTTCTGACCGGTTATAGGATCGATTCCTACATGCTTTGGCTAAGTGACCGATCTTATGGCAATTGAAACATTCCATACCAGTTGTCCTCCATGGTCCTGCATTATTTCTTTGACCCATTCTCATTCTGCAATTTGCTGCACCATGACCAAAATTACCACAAGTGGAACAGGTGGCATTGAACTGATTACTCCTTTTATTAGGTCTAACCAGTTTGAATGGTGATCTTGATGCATTTAACTTGAACAAGCATTCTTCAGCTTTGTGTCCATATTTATTGCATGTAAAGCAATATACATTAAAGCTTCTTCTATTAGACATGCTGCTAGATCGAGATCTACATTTATAGGAAATGTGACCATGCTTGTGACAATTATAGCAATAACCATCAAAGGTGAAAGACTTCTTTTGACTGACTGGTTGATTTCTACAGACATCAGACTTATGACCCAGTTTACCACAATGATTGTAAGAAGATTTAGAAAACTTCATACCTTTCATTCTTGAATTGTTCCTTTTATCATCCTTCATCCTTTTAGATTTAGATGATTCTCCAGTTTCCATAGGACCTGTATCAGAGTAACCAAGATTGGTCATTTCATTTGTTCTCCTTTGAGCCTTTAATTGTTAATCTATCTTCTCAGAGCTTTCATTAAATTTTCTTAGCTTTTCATTTCTCTCATTTGCAGCTTTCAACTCATTATTGAGTTGTTCAATCTCTTTCATCATCTTCTCCTTTTCCTCTGTTGTGTCATGTAGATGCTCATGCATGGCTTCATTCTCCTGAGTGAGAATTTAGATTTCTTCATCTTTTTTAATGATGACTGCATCATTTTATCTTAGAGCTTCTTTAGCAAGCCTTTTAGCTTTTCAGCTTTTGACAAAAACTTTTTCTGCATCTCTTTTTCTTTCATATACCATCCTACTGCCTTCTAGTATTTCAGTCATTCTCAAGGCCTGATTTTCATGCTCTCTTTTTAGATATGTAATTTCTTCAGTCAAATTCTTGTTCTTTTCCATCAGTTCTGAGACTGCTTCTTCTTCTTCTTCTTCAGATCCACTCTATTCATGGAGTTGATTTATGATATCTCGACTCTTATTTAGTTGTAGAGCTAGTTCCTTCCTTTTAGCAAGTGATTTTCTCAGTCTCTCCTTCAACTGAGAAATCATTTCATTAGCTTCATCAATCTCCTTCTAATACCAGTATTCCTCCATGATCTTTTTCCTCAAGCTGTCAAACTTTTCTTCAGAGGACCTAGGCTCTGATACCAATTGTTAGTATTAACCGGTGACTGAGAGGGGGAATGAATCAGTCAAAACAATTTATACACAATTCAAACTTTCAAACTAACCAGTCTGCAACTATCCTTCCAAATTAAATTAAACATTGCATTAATCATGAAAGCAAAGAACATCAAAGAAAAGATATTTACATGCACAAATAAGCATCACATAACACTAGTAATTATACGTGGAAACCCTCAGTTAGAGGGAGAAAACCATGGTGGGGATAACCCACAATCTGTTTTACTGCAGTGAAAAAGAGTGCCCTGTTAAGAGCTTATAACTAGTTCTTTTTGAGAATATTACCCTATTAGAAGTGACTGGTATCCAGTTAAAAATACCTTAGAACCTGTTAAAGTTCACCTTTCTAGAGGATTTTACAACTTCATATTAGAAGTGATTCTATTAAGAGATTTTACATGAAGAAATGATTAAGGATCACCCTATTAAGGGATTTACAATGCCGCAATTGTTAGAAGGCAACAAAGATGATTGATCTGTCTGATGACACTACCTCTATCTCATAGATCCACTTTGCGTGCTCTATTCTTCTGATCGGTGTTGGCTTCACCAATTCATACCTTTATCTCCCGCACTCTATTCTCTACACCCTTTTCATTCACACAGATATTTTTCACATTGACAACACACACAATCAAAATGAAAGATGTGAATATATTAGCCTTTAGTTCTAGCGCCAAATTTCCCTCCAAAAATCCGATTCAAAAATCTATTATCGCACCTCAAATTGCTCTCCAAAAATCATTCCGAAAATATCAGTCAAGACAATCGTTCATGCCGATAAGCTCGCCGGTTGAAAAGGGAAGACTGTCGATTCAACTAGATGTTATTTGGATGTTTCTAGGTCTGTCGGTTGAGACTCCTGTATTGTCGGTTGTTGCCTATGTACCGGTCTAATTCTACCAAACTGGTTACCTCCTTTATATTGGTCTACTCACTGCTTAGCCATTTACCTCCTGTATACCACTCTACTCACTGCTTAGTCGGTTAACTCCTGTATACTGGCCTAGTCATTTCTTAGCCGATTAACCCCTATATACTGGTCTACTCACTGTCGATATGAATAAGGTCTTGTTCTTCACCGGTTACCCTTTACTCCTTTACCAATGGACTATGGAGACTTAGAAGATGATGTTGCCAACAATGACAACCATTTCACCAGTCATACAAGATGCATCATAATGCCAGCAACACATTCATCATCAAGCACAAGAAGGGAGTAGCTAATAAGGTTGTAGATGCTCTAAGAAAGAGGGTGTTGATAGTGCAAGAAGTACAATTATAGAGTATGGGTGTTGAAGAACTCAAAGGATTGTATGAAGAGGACCAAGATTTCAAGGAAATATATAAGGTATGCTATGAGTTTGCAAATGCTTTTCATGGAGAATTTTCTGACTACACCTTGGAGGATGGTCTTTTATTCAAGGGATGTCAATTATGTATCCCTAGATGTTCAATGAGGGATAATGTAGTAAATGAGAAACATAGTGGTGGTTTAGGAGGTCACTTTGGGTTAAATAAGACTTTGGACCTAGTTAGGATATTTTACTTTTGGCCAAAGATGCAGACTGATATCAGAAAGTTTGTGGAGAGTTGTACTGTGTGTCAAAGAGCAAAGGGGGTCTCAACCAATGCAGGGCTGTACCAACCTTTGCCTGTACCAAGTAGACCATGGGAAAGTTTAAGTATGGATTTTGTGATGGGATTACCCAAGACAAAGATAGGTCATGAAAGTGTGTTTGTTATGGTAGACAGGTTTAGTAAGATGGCTCACTTTATTCCTTGTAAAACCACAAATGATGCTAGGTATATTGCATGATTGGTTTTTAGAGAAATTGTTAGAATTCATTGGTTGCCTTTGAGTATTGTATTTGACCGGGATAGCAAGTTTGTAGGGCATTTTTGGAGAATCTTGTGGAAAATATTAGGCACAAATTTGTCTTTTAGCTCAGCCTATTAGCCTTAGACCGATGACCAAACTGAAGTTGTGAATAGGTCATTGGGAAATATTCTTAGATGTTTGACAAAGGATCATGGAAGTAGTTGGGATGTAGTGATACCTCAGGCATAGTTTTCCTATAATTATTCAATAAATAGGAGTACAGGTTCGAGTCCTTTTGATATAGTCTATGGTAGTCATCCAAGAGGAGTCTTTGAATTGAGAGATGTCCAGGGGTTGGACAAAAGGAGTGGACATGCTGATGAATTTGTAGAGGCTATGGAAGAGGTGCATCAACAAGTCAGAGATACCTTACAAAAGAACAGTCCAAAGGTTAAAGCAAGAGTAGATCAGAGAAGGAGAGATGTGCAGTATCAAGTGGGTGACATGGTAATGGTTCATCTCAGCAAGGATAGGGTACCTAAGAGAAGGCATAGCAAGTTGAGGATGAGAAGAAATGGACCTTGTAAAATTTTGGATAAATATGGTCCTAATGCTTACAAAATTGAACTCCCTGATGATGTTTCTATTTCACCTATATTTAATGTTTTGGATCTAACATTGTATAGGAGTCCTACTGCAGGAGAATGTGCTGGTGAATCTATTTAGGAGAGTGAAGAATGGATAAAACACTTACCATCTAAGGAGCAACCTAAGATGGAGTGAATTTTGGATAGCAGGGAAGCCAAGAAAACAAGGCACAAGATCTATTTTGAACACTTAGTCAAATGGAAGGGCCTTCCTAACTCAGAAGCTACATGGATGCTGGAAGAAGATATCAAGAAGTAGGGTGGTGATTTGCAGTAGTTAGTCTCTAAGAGGACTTGAGAAAAATTTCACCTGGGGAGTATGGTGCAGGAGCACCTATGTATGAAGGCATGAGCCATAAACAAGATGATTTTCTATTAGTTATAAGAAATGTAATAAGACCCTATGGGTTCTTTTAGTAATTCAATGTCCTAGGAGTGTGACAAGTTTGTCCATGTTTGGATCAAATTGTCATCTAGGGTCTGGTAGAGCAAATTGAGTCAATAAGGGTTAGAATGGTCTAAATTGAGGGATCAAGTGACCACAAGTCTATTTGAGTCATTTTTGATGTTTTAAAATCAAATTTAATCATTTTAAGGGACTAGGATAGTCTAGAGTCTAAGTTGGTTGAATTAGGCAAATGTTGTCATATTGTCAATTTGTTGTCATGACAATTTTGCACTTTTTGTAAATCGGGATTCTCCAATGGTCAGTCAGTTTGAAAAATAGTTGGAGGAGATTGTGGTCATTTGGGAAACACCTTTAAAGGCCCCAAACACTGAAGAATGTATGTTGGTTGAGTTTTGGTTGTTTGGAAATAAATTCAAGCATCAAGAGTTGTTGAAAACTCGAAAAAATCGTCTAATTTTTGTTGATTGCATACTGAAGGTGGATTGGTAAGAATGCTCATGATAGAGATACTATAACTAGTTTGTTTTACTTTTGTTTTTCATTTAGTGTGGAGTCTTGAAGTGATTGCTGCTCCATTCTACAAGCAAATCTTTATCGGGTAGCCTAAAACCCTTAAACCCCTAGGGTTTGACTGCAATAATGGGTTTTGGCCTATCAATCCTTAACTAAAATCTCTGTTGTTATAGAAGATGATAGGCCACTATATCATATGTTAGTACCAAAATCCATTAAGAGGATGCAACATGGTGAAGAGGATGGATAACTAACCCTAGATCTTACATCTCTATGTGACACATTGGTTTGATGAGTGTAGTGCATGAGAATTGAGAGGTAGAGAACTAGGAAAGGGTTTGAATGTGGTAGAAGAGTATTTTGGAGGTTTTCATAATATTTCATGGTTAGTGGTGGTCACCCATTAGGAGAACTTAACCAGTTTGTGAAAGGCGTTCTGTCAAATAGGTCTGGAAGCCCTATTAGGTCTGTTAGTGCAGTATCGGTTGGAATATCTGCAAGTTGATCCAGTATCAGAAACTGAGATATTGTTTAGAACTCCCAAAAGGGTATCCAAAAACATAAATTGTTTGTCTAGATCCTCAGGGTGTCAAAATTTATCACCCGATTCCTTCAAAAGGAGGCCTAATAGCAACCGGTTCAGGTTTGTGGGCAAGTAAGTCAAAATTGATGTTCCAGTGGATCTAAACCATAAAATCCTATTTTATTTGTGTTCAGGTTTTGTGAGAACACCCCTCCAAGGATTTTTGTATTGAATGGGTCAAGTGGTCCTTTCAAACCCTTAAGCCTAGTAGTAGCCCAATCATTGTAAGCAAGGGTGTGTGTATCCACACAAGAAATTGAGAAGAGTTAGTTGTTTGTAAGTGGACATAGTGAAGCCTTGGGGTTTTCCAAGGTGTTTTTTTGTGTCATTGAATCACTACTTGACCTGGTGTTATGTAAGGACCTTTGGAATCAGGGATTACCGGTTGAGTCTGTGAACCTGTAGAAGTTGACTGGTTGACATGTTTTCCTCCATCCGGTCTGTTGCCTCCTCATTAGTATGCAAGGTTGGATAAGTATCTTTTGAAGATTGATTTTATAAAAGGTAATGCGGACAGTAACCTATATTATAAGATCACTAATGATGATATTCTAATTATTGAAGTATTTGTTGATATCATTTTTGGAGGTGAAGAAAAATTATGCATGGAATTCTATGATAATATGCATAGTGAATTTGAAATATCTATGATTGGAGAACTAAGATTTTTTCCAGGTTTGTAGATTACTGAGACTGTCAAAGCCATGTTTATCTGTCAAACTAAGTATTTAAGGGAATTATTGAAGAAATTTGGTATGAAAAATTCCAAACTGGTTAGTACTCCTATGGTTATAAGTGAAAAATTATCAATTAAAGATGTATCCCCTCCAGTAAATCCTAGAAGATATAAATCCATGATTGGTGGTTTGATATATTTAACTTAGAATATAATGGATATAATGAATGCAGTCAGTATTGTATCAATATTTCAAAGTAATCCAAGAGAAAATCATGAAAGTGCAATAAAAAGGATATTCCGGTATTTGCAAGGAACAACTGAATATGGTTTATGGTACCCTAAAGATGATGACTTTACTTTATGTGCATATATAGATGCAAATTGGGCACATGATGTTGATGACCAAAAGAACACATCCGGTGGAGCATTCTTTCTTGGGAAGAAGTTGGTTTCATGGATCAGCAAGAAGAAGTCATGCATTTCTTTATCTAGTACTAAAGTTGAATACGTTGCAGCCACAACCAATTGCACTCAAGTTATATGGATGAAGTAGATGTTGAAGGATATACAAGTGAGTTGTAATGACCCAATTGTTATTCATTATCCCAAGAATCATTTGAGTTTTTGAGAGATAGATTGGGGGTTTCTACCCCTCTAGTAGAGACTTAAATGATGTAGATGTGCATCAGTCCAGTATGCATTATCAGAGCTATCTTTTGCTCCAGATTGATGAAATAATGCTACTACTAAGGGGGAGTAGTCAGCCTTGAGATTTAGAGTTTTCATATTCTATTAGATATCTATGTCATATCTTTGGCATTGTTGTCAAAGGGGGAGGAATATATGTGAAAACCAATTGCTATCTATTTTTCAGATTGATTGCACTCCTTAGGAGGAGTTTGGCGGTATTTGGTCTTTTGATTCAGATTTGGTTCAAAGCTTCATTGCTATATCATTTTATAGGAGATTATTGATTGTATTCCATGGGGGGAGACTTGTTTGGCATTTCTTAGCACTTGGATGTTTTTCACATCTAGTGTTGCCATCAATGACAAAGGGGGAGATTGTTGGCAATATGATGGAATTGATTATGTGTTGCATTGATGTTTTGTCATTGATGTCAACACTAGCTGTTATGGTTATTTAATGACTTCTGGTAGAAGAATTGGATTGGGAAGATTATTAGTTGATTATCACCGGTATGATCTAGATGATGGAATAAGTTTGTATGAATGATTCATATGCTTCTGAAGTATGTTTCAGTCAGTTGGTATTGACTTGATGATCAGATGCTATCTTATGTTCTAGTAATCCTTCTTTGTAGGTCCGGTAAGGGTTTCACTGGTAGAGCTTTAATGAAGATCTCTGATGAAATGCATAAGTGGTGTTGGTGCAACTTATAGAAGGAATTCAGGATGCTGATGGTGATTGAGTTCATGCCTCGACTGATTGGTGACATTGCTTTGGTATGTGTGGATCCAATTTGGGTCTGATACTATCTAGGTTATGGACTGGTTTCATGTAACATGTTGTGGATCCTCCAATGTGCTTCCAAGATATTTTATTGATTGGATGATGTTTGTTTCGCCTTAGGCCGACATGTTTTATGATTTTATTTCAGGATTATGTAATGGATCTATTGAATTATCATTTGGGTGTCCGACCTAATTGGTTAGATCCCAGGTTGGTATAAATATATGTAAGATCTCATTGTAGATCATAGGCAAGGAGTGAATAATGTATTAATCATCTGTGCAGAGGATTTGGTCGATCATAGGTGATCAAGTTGGGTTTATGCAAGAGGGTTTAGACCTTTGGTATTGAGCTTAACCGGAATTGTAATCTGGCATGTTTGATGCTATCACAAAAAAATCTTCTTTCTAGATTGTTGTCCAAATATTTTGAGGTGGTTGACCTCTCTATAGGTAGTGAGAATCCATTGTTATGAGTAGTGTGCTCTAGGCAGTGTGTCTTCCTGCATGTGTAGGCCCTATTGTAATCATATACTTTCTGCATAAGTGTTATCCGACTATGGGTAGGGTTTCCCACAATGGTTTTTCCCTTTACCGGGTTTTCCACATACAAATCATGGTGTTTTGTGTTATGGTTGCATGGTATTGATTCTCTGGTTTTCAATTATGCCTTAATGTTTATCAATTATTCTGGTAAAAGGTTTAAAGTGCTTTAATTCACATAATCTCTTAACAACTGATTCACCCCCGCTCTCAGTTGTTCACCGGTTATTCTAACAATTGTCTACCCTCATAATTTAGAAGTTTTAAGTTTATGAATAATGAAGCTTTAATCCTAGTTATTCCCTAATAAGTTTTGTAGTGAAACTATCTAAATTATTTTCTCCAATCTATCTTGGTCTCTTCTTCTCTCTCTATTACCAATATTATGTTTGCGTACCTATGCAATAACTATTGCATTGTCAATGTAGTTATTCATGCAACTATTTCTTCTGCTATGTAACTATAATCCAATTTAAATTGTTTTCTACATAGAAATGGAAATCATCTTTACCTTTTTACCAATTTTCTTCATATGGAATAGAGTGTGGGGCGATGTGAAGGCATGTTGATGAGATATGGTATGAAACCTTTGCATATAGCAATTACTTTGTTGTGTGCAACATAAGAAGATGACTAATGGTACGATCCTTATCCAAACAAGTTATGGATGTTAGTGCTCTTTGAAGGGTGCAACAAAGTAAAAATTGACTATTGGGTAATGTGATTTACATTTTATCAACAGTAATTGCTTCTTAGGATTTAGGATTTAATGGAATCAATTTGAATTTGATTTTATGGTATAGTTATAAAAATTTCACAAAATTCTATCTAATATAATATTGATTGTCAAAGTTAGTTTAGGCTACCTATATGTACCTAATAATTATTTTGAAGGAAAATGGTGTAAATAAGTCAAGAGAAAGAAGAGGCTAGGGTTTGGAAATGACATTGATAGTTTTGGTGAATTAATTAAAGGAAATGTTAAAGTTTTGATTTACTTTGTATTACATGATATTGGTTGAGGTGCTAAATGGATATATAAGGAGCTTTGTTTTGTCATTCGAGTGATAAGGAAAGTAAGGGCATGTTTTGGTTTTAGAGTTATATGGGTTAATCATTGGTTGAAGCTGATATTTTTATGTTTTAATTATGACTACACATATGTCAAAAGTTGCTTGTTCTTTTAGAGTCATCCATTATACACTTGACAAAAACCTTTGAAGGTTTGAATGGATCTTCAAATAGTTATGCTTGGACTTTTTGGGCCATTTTTTCTACACCTATGAAGGCCTCCAAAGGCTCACATTCTTGTGTTATCAAAGAGATTAATTTGACATTAAATGGATAAAGTGTAACAGGGTCAATTTGGAGGCTAGTGGTACCATAAGATAGAAAGTTTTTCATTATCTCAAGTTGTCCCTTAAGAAGCTATCTAAACCAAACTCCCATTTTAGTAATTTATCTATCTTTGAGTTACATAAAATTGAGTCAACTATGTCCACTTAATTATTTTAGTGATGAGTATAAGGATTGTGCCTTGGAATTCCACTTTCTAATATTACAATAATTGCATGTTACCACTGCCATTCAACTCAAACCATAACTAAAATTCCTCTGGTTGCTTGAAATCCTCAACCTTCTCATGTGGAGTGTTATGTCTAGCCATATTTGTATTATAGAGATATCATTAAAAATTCACACCATCTCACATGTACTTGTTACAAATACATGCTTTGTTGGCTTTGTTGTCATTGATGTCAAACAGTGTGGTTTGGATGGGTTCTGGTTCAAACATCACCAGAGTTAGCTACAATGTTGAAGTATTTACAATTATTTTGGACCGGAGGTCACTATGGATTGCTTCTTTGGTTTGGACTTGGATAGGTTGGATTGATAGTTGATCCAATTGATATTTGTTGGAAGTCTAAAATTTTTGTGGTCCGGGTGTTGCTTGTTTTGGTTTGAACTTTCACTATTGTGAAATGATATGATTGGTACATGTGTTCAAGTTACCATATCAAAGTTAGATGTAACATATATTATTTTGGTCCAGTGTTGCATATTTGGTGTTGATTTTGGTTTGGATTATGATCTATTTGTTTCATATTTTAGTCCAGTTGTATAGATTGGGTTGGAGATGTGCATATACATTACAATATTTCTTTTGGTTGACTTAGTGAGGATGTTTTCATTTTGGATTGGTATATATGTGATGATTTGTTGAAAAGAAAGGGAGTGATATGCGTGCAATAGATGATATGCGGAGTGTGACTTGATGTAAGGATGATGATGCAAGTGAAGTTGCTTCATTTGAAGGTATTGCAATATAGAGATGACTATTGGCATTTGCATGAAGATTGCATTAATGATATGCTATGTTGTCATTGATGTCAATTAAATCGGTAGTGATATTGTTGATATTGTTATAATATTGCTACTGTAACTGGTAGGAAGAATTTGTGGAGTGAATCAGTAACCGGTGTAAACCTTAGCTATTGATGTAACCGGTAAACCTTACATGTTTTTTATAAACCCTAACTGATTAAGTCTGGTGAATTGGTTATATTGGTTTATGATCTGACGATGAGCGGTAATGATGATGATACACATGATTATTGTATGAAGACAATTCCAAGAGATTTTGGCGAGTTGTTGTAATGGTCTTTGTCTAGGGAATGAGCAAATGTATTGCATCTAATGCAAAGTGTGTGATGAGTTACTAAGTTCAATGAAGCAGTGATCAAGGAGCGATCAAGGTTTTCTTGATTGATGTGCAGAGATTGTTATGTAATCCAACAGACATACTTGAACCAAATTTGTTTGTAATCTCAATGAGAATTAGGTTTTTGTTGTGTTACTAGCCTGATTGATTTGTTTATAAGGTCGATGAAGTTGTTTAGTTTTAAAGAGTTGGCAAAGAGAGACACAATTCATTTGAGTGTGTGGTTGCCGAACCGGATGATGTATCTGCAGTTTGAGTAAAGGTAGATAGGAGCATAAAATGGATCTGATCAAGCAAGTGTAGTGCTATTCAGACAGATCAACAAACTCCTGTTGTTTTCTAACAATTACAACAAAATTGAAATCCCCTAACTAGGTAATCTCTAACAAGCTTGGTGTTATTCAAATCCTCTAACAAGGTGGTCCATTAAATTGGATTTTTAAATCCTCTACCGAGGTTACTCCTTATAGGGTATTGCTTCTAACAAGGCATTTGCAGTCAATCCCTTAACCAAGTGATTCCTAACAGGATTAGTTCTTAACAAGACTTTTTGTAAAGCTTTAACAGGCTAGGCTCCTAAAAGGGCGAACTTCAGAAGAGTTCAATTAGTTATCTTGTGAGTCTCATCTTACCATTGTTTTTACCTATTTGGGTTTCCACATCAAAAAATATTTGTGTCAAGTGGTGAATGTTTTTGTGGTTATGTTTTCATGGTTGATTTACTTAACTACTTAACTATTTTGATAAGTCATGATAACTAGAAGCATTGAGAAATGAAGAAGTTGTTTACTGTTAATTTGTTGTAACAAACAATCGGTTTATCTTATGAGTTTTTATCTTGACAGAGTTGTTAGTTCTAAGTTTGCTTTGAGAGATTGATTGCTGAAGTTTATATCAGTTTTTCTCTCTACTGATTCACCCCGCCGCTCAATAGTTGTCCAGATACTTATTCTTTCATCATACCATCAATTGGTATCAGAGCATTTTAGGTCCTCTAAGGTCTAAGCCTAATAGATTGAGGTAAAGATATGTTGATCATGATGAAGAAGGAAGGTCCGAAGTTTAATAGAGATAACTACAGGATATGGAGTGACAATGAAAATTTATATCAAGAGTTTGGGTAGTCAGTATTGGAAACATGTCAATACTAAGTATGTTGCACCTACTGGGATGTTGACTGATGATCAGAAGAAAGAGCAACAAGAATATAATCAAGCATTGGAGGCTATTATCGATTCTTTGTCTAATGCAGAGTATGCAGATGTTCATGGTCTTGAAACTACATATGAGGTATGGAAAATACTTGAAGAGATTTATAGCGGTGATGAACATGTTAAGATTGCTAAAGAGGGGAGTCTAAGAGGAAAGTTTGATGACTAGTGGATGGATGAAGGTGAGAATATCTAGTAGTATGGTCAAAGGATAAAAGAGATAGTCGCTGAAATTTAGAGTGTAGGAGGTAAAGTGGAAGATTCCACAGTGATCAGTAAGGTACTGATAACCTTGCTACCGGTCTACGCTATCCGAGTTGTAGTTATTCAGGAGCTGAAGTCCATTGAGAAAACTAAGGTAACTCTTGACTCCATAATTGGAAAGCTTATTGCTTTTGAATTAAATGTTTATGATGGTAGTGTACAGAAATATGAGTCTGCATTTAGAGCTTCTGTTTCTAACCCATCTGCGAGGAAAAGTAGAGATGCTAGTCATAGTTATGAATCCAGATCTAGCAGAGAAGCTGATGATGAAGATAGTTTAGTTGATCTTGAAGCATTGTTGACCAAGCGGTTGCCTAGAGGTACAGGTAAATATAGAGGCAAATTACCTTTGAAATGTTTTGCATGCAACAAGATTGGACACATTGCTACTAATTGTCCTAATGGTGATAATGAGCACAAATGAGATAAATTCAAGAAGTACAAGGGTAAATGTAAAAGAGATTGTCTTATTGCTATTGATGGTGGTATCACTGATGAGGAATCTAATGGTGATGCTAATGAAGACATTGTGTTTGTAGCCATTAAAGAATAGATGTTAGACCAGAAGGCATTAGTATCCAGGATGGATAACTCTGATGATTGGATCATTGATAGTGGTTGTTCACATCACATGACTGGTGATCAGAGCAAATTTCTTTCTCTGAAGGAATTTGATGGCGGAGTTGTAAGATTTGGTAATGACTCACCCTACATGGTTAAAGGTAAGGGAACTATTTATCTTAATGGAAAGAGTAGTACAGAGGATGTCTACTGGGTTGAAGGTTTAAAGCATAATCTTTTGAGTGTGGCACAACTCAATGATAGAGGATACCCATTGGAATTTAAAAATGGTATGTGCAAAATCTATGACAACAAAGGTGAACTGATTGCAATTGGAAAGAAAACTAAAGGTAACTTGTTTCATCTTAATCCTAAAGTCAGCAACTGTTTAATTGCAAAGATAGATGATAGTGGGCTTTGGCATAGAAGATTTTGTCATATAAACTCTGATAACATTATTAAAGTGAGTAAGTCAAAGACAATGAGAGGTTTGCTCAGTTAAACAAACTGGTTAATGCTCTATGTAAAGAATGTCAGTTGGGAAAGATGACATCCTCAACTTTCAAGAGCAAATCTTTTTCAGTGAAACATTTGTTAGATTTGGTTCATACGGATCTTTGTGGATCAATAAAAACAAAATGTATTCAAGGTGACAGATATTTCATGATCTTCACTAATGATTTCTCAAGGATGATGTGGGTCACATTCTTGAAGGATAAGACTGAAGCTTTTGGTAAGTTCAAGGCATTCAGGGCCTTAGCTGAGAAAGAGAGCGGTAAGAAGATAAAGTGTTTGAGGACAAATCAAAATGGTAAATTTACTTCTGAGGAATTCACTAGGTATTGTGAAGAAAATGGTATCAAATGACATCTTTCTGCACTGAGGACACCACAGTAGAATGGTATCACAGAGAGAAACAATTAGTTAGTTGTTGAAGTTGCTAGGACAATGTTGATACAAGGAGGTGTAGCGAAAAATTTTCTGGAGAGAAGTTGTCTACACTATGAACTGTATTCTGGTAAAGAGAGGTAAGGACAAGACTCCTTATGAATATTGGTATGGTTGATCACTTGATGTTAGTTATTTCAGAATATTTGGAAGCAAATGTTTTATTAAGAGAGGTGATTATATTAGCAAATTTGAGGCTAAAAGTGATGAAGGTATACTTCTTGGCTATTCCACCAAGAGTAAGGCCTACAAGTGTTTTAACAACCGAACATAGAGAATTGTTGTGAGTGTTGATGTTCGAGTGGATGAATTTCCTGAAGTCTCAGAGGAAACTAGTTCAGAGAAAAAGGATGAATATCCTTGCATTTTATTTTTGGAACCAGAAACTGTGAAATTTGAAACCGACAAAGCAAATATTGATGTACCAGTCCAACCTAAACAGATAAATTCAGAAGAAGATGATGATAATGAAGAAGCTGAACCTGAAGACAATGATCATGTTATTCCAAGATATGTGAGACTAAATCACAATCCTGAACAAATTATTGGGGATATGGATGCTGAAGTACTAACTAGAAGAAGAATCAGGGAGAATTCTTGCATGATCTCCACTATTGAACCAAGAACATCTAAGGAAGCATTTGGTGATGATCATTGGGTTAAAGCTATGGAGGAGGAATTAGATCAAATTGAGAAGAACAACACATGGACCCTGGTACCTCGACCGGTAAACAAAAATGTGACAGGAACTAAGTGGGTTTTCAGGAACAAGATGAATGAAGATGGTGTTGTAGTTCACAACAAAGCTAGGTTGGTATGCAAAGGTTATGCACAAGAGGAAGGAGAAGACTATGGTGAAAATTTTGCACCAGTGGAAAGCCTGGAAGGTGTAATAACTTTACTTGCATTTGCTACACACAAGAAATTCAAGGTATACCAGATGAATGTTAAGTCAACGTTTTTGAATAGGATACTTGAAGAAGAAGTATACATTGAGCAGCCATATGGTTATGCTTTGACTGATAAGAAAGCCATGGTATACAGATTGCATAAAGATTTATATGGATTAAAGCAGGCACCTAGAGCATGCTATGAAAGGCTTCATACACATTTGATGAAGATAGGCTTTCTGAGAATTAGTGATGATTGTAACATATATCTCAAATCTGAAGGAGATCAAATACTAGTCAATGAAGTATTTGTTGATGATATCATATTTGGACATAATGATGACATGAGCAACAATTTTGCAGATGAAAATGAGTTTGAAATGTCTTTAGTGGGAGAAATAAAATTTTTCATAGGCTTGGAAATACAACAAATGAAGAATGGTATTTTTGTCACACAATCTAAGTATGTGAAAGAGGTTTTGAAGACATTTGGTATGAGTGACTGTAAACCAGTTGGAACACCTATGGTTATAGGTTGTAAGTTGTCTAAGGAAGATGAGACCAAATCTATTGATGAGAAGGAATATAGGTCAATGATTGGAAAATTGCACTATGATTGTTCACAATAGACCAGATATAGCTCATGCAGTTGGCATAGTTGCTAGATTCTAGAAGAATACTAAGGAAACACATCTGATAGCAACAAAGATAATTTTTAGATACTTGAAAGGTATTATTGATTATGGGTTATGGTATCCATATGGAGGAAATTTTGACTTGAAGGTGTACACAGATGCAGATTGGACATACAATGTTGATGACCAAAAAAGCACAACCAGTGGAGCATTTTTTCTTGGAGGAAGACTTGTTTCATGGAGTAGTAAGAAGCAAAGTTGTACTTCACAATCTATTGCTGAAGCTGAGTATGTTGCAGCTTACATGAATTGCACATAGGCTATATGGATGAGGCACATTTTGGAAGGTTTTAAGATGAAGATTTTAGAACATATAAAGATTTTATGTTATAATACATGTGCCATAAATATTTCCAAGAACCATGTTTTTCATGCATGAACCAAGCATATTGAATTGAAGTATCATTTCTTGAGGGAAAAAGTTTAGAGTAAAGATGTGATCTTAGAGAATGTTTCTACAAAGGAACAACTTGCAGATATTTTTACTAAACCTCTGCATAAGACTACTTTTGAGTATCTTAGAAATTAGTTAGGGGTTTTCCCTCTTCATGAAGTCAGTTAAGTATGATGTAGATTACACCAGTCTCAAAGCTACTTGCATAATTTTATAGGAGGATTGGTATAGAAGTGGATTTATTCCACAAGGGAAGCATCAAGTTGCAGAATGTTAATGATGCACAGTGAAATTTGACATTACATGTTTTACTTTCAATTTGGCATTGTTATCAAAGGGGGAGAAGAATTATGTGATTATGGGAAGGAGAACCAGTGACAAGCTGAAGAAAGGGAGTGCATGGTGAATACTTAGTAATGTAAACCAGGATTCCTATTCACAATCATGCAACAATCAATGGTGTTGATATTTGTATTTCCATCAATTCTAAAGGGGGAGATTATTGGCATTTGCATGAAGATTGCATTAATGATATGTTATGTTGTCATTGATGTCAATTAAATCGGTAATGATATTGTTGTAATATTGTTACTATAACCAGTAGGAAGAATTTGTGGAGTGAACCAGTAACCAGTGTACACCTTATCTATTGATGTAACCGGTAAACTCTACCTGTTGTTTTTGATAAACCCTAACTGATTAAGTTTGGTGAATTGGTTATATTGGTTTACGATTTGATGATGAGCGGTAATGATGATGACACACATGATTATTGTATGAAGACAATTCCAAGAGATTTTGGCGAGTTGTTGTAATGATTTTTGTCTAGGGAATGAGAAAATATATTACATCTAATGCAAAGTGCGTGATGAGTTACTAAGTTCAATGAAGCGATGATCAAGGAGCGATCAAGGTTTTCTTGATTGATGTGTAGAGATTGCTATGTAATCCAATGGTCATACTTGAACTGAACTTTTTGTAATCTCGATGAGAATTAGGTTATTGTTGTGTTACCAACCTGCTTGATTTATTTATAAGGTCGATGTGTTTAGTTTTAAAGAGTTGGCAAAGAGAGACATAGTTCAATTGAGTGTGTGGTTGTCGAACCAGATGCTGTATCTGCAGTTTGAGTAAAAGCAGATAGGAGCATGAATTGGATCTGATCAAGCAAGTGTAGTGCTATTTAGACAGATCAACAAACTTCTGTTGTTTTCTAATAATTACAACAAAATTGAAATCCCCTAACCGAGTAATCTCTAACAAGCTTGGTGTTATTCAAATCCTCTAACAAGGTGGTCCATTAGATTGGATTTTCAAATCCTCTACCGAGGTTAATCCTTATAGGGTATTGCTTCCAACAAGGTATTTATAGTTAATCCCTTAACCGAGTGATTCCTAACAGGATCAGTTCTTAACAAGATTTTTTATAAAGCTTTAACAGAGTGATGGTGTTGGCATTTTTTATGTTTATGCTGTGATTGTCATTGATGGACACACACTTGTATTGAGATCCCCTTTATATGTATGAGCTCATGCTCAACCGGTATTTGTTCCAACCGGTATGTTGTACTCTAGTCTTTAGACTAGTAGTGATTTTGCAAAATGTGTTTTCTTGGTCTGAAGTGGCATGTCGACCCCAAGCAGTTTGCAGATCACAAGCGGTATGAGGAAGCAAAGTGGAACAACACATTCTTACTAGTCTTCATTTTTGTCAAACCGGCAACCGGCATTTTGTATGAACCGGTAACACTCTGTGATGAGTTACCAACCGACATTTTGTGATGAGTTACCAATCCACTGATTGTTTGATGGTGATTCTTGTGTTGTGTTACTGAGTATGTCTAGATTCACTGAACCTAGGAAAATGTAATGTAATCCTATTGGACCGACATGAAATCAGATTCCTTTAAAAGGACATCATGTCTAGGGTTTTTGTGTTGTTGAAGAAGTTGCGAATAGGGTTTATGTTGAGCTAGGGTTTAAGGTAGAAGTGAAGAGCGATCTTATTTGAGAAGATTGAGTTGTAACTGAGAGAGATAGAGAAGACTGAGGTAATGCTGGAATGCATTAGCTGTGAGCAATACTAGATCTAACCAAGCAGTTTGTGCTAGTAGATAGATCAAACACTAGTTGATTACTCACATCTTTGACAAGTTTGTAGCCCTTAATTGGGTAGGCGTCAAAGCCTTTGTAAAATCCTCTAACAAGGTGGTTCACACATGTGAATCTAAAATCCTCTAACAAGGTAGTCTTTAATCAGACTTATCTCCTAACAGAGATTGAGATTCTTAACAGGATCTGTTCTGGTGAAGAACATTGTAAGACCTTAACCGGTCTAACCTTAACCGGTCTGGTTTCTATTCTGCAGATAGTGACTTGTGAGTTCTATCTCATCGTGGTTTTTTCCAGTTGGGTTTCCACGTCAAATATCTTGTGTTATGGTTGCATTGCTTTTGTGGGTTAATGGTTTATTCACATTTTGGTTTGTATGTGTGATAACCGGTTTGATTGTCAGTCTGCTTTACCGGTTTATCTCTAGACTGTGTAAGTGTTTTAGTGCAAAGATTTTTGGCATACTAATTCACCCCCCCTCTTAGTATTCATCAATTGGTATCAGAGCCAACCTTTCTATAAGTTTAACCACTTGGAAAGAGATATGGGAGAATACACATTGAGGGAACTTACTCAATGACTCACTAAGTCTGAGGAAGCCTATGATGATCTTATGGTCAAACACAAGGCATCTCAAGCAAAAAGAAGAGAACATGCAGAGAGGCCAATGGAACTAACTGAAAGTAGTTCTGAAGATGAAGCTAACATGGAAGCTATGATAGTTGAAGTGAATAAGCTGAATGATTCAAACTCCAATCTGAGAAAGGAGTTGGAAGGACTGACTATTCGGTTTAGCCAAGAGCTTGAGAACCGGAGAAAGGCTGAAGATCTGGTAAAAGACAGAGATCATGAGATCTCCAAGTTGAAACAAGAGATTATTGCACTAACTGCTCGCCTTCATGAGAGCAAAATGGAGAAAGAAGACATGCAAGGAGAACTGAACATTGCCATCTCTGATAATGCAAGTCTTATGGAGACAAACACTGCTATTTCCAAAGAACTCTTTGAATCAAAGGAAATACTAGCTAAGTTTGGAAAAAGTACAGTCAGGCTAGAGCAAAAGCTCGAGTCATCTAGACCGGCAAAGAATACCAATGGTCTTGGTTTTACTGGACATGAGGAAGGAGAATCCTCAAGAACAAATGCCGAAGCATCAAAGAAGCAACCGACACTCAAAGGAAAAGGTAAGCAAAAATTCAACCCTGTTTGCTTTAACTGTCTTAAAGAAGGACACACTGCCAATGTATGTAGGAGCAAAGCCTACAATAATTTTCCTTATTTTATCAACAATGTACCTAGATCCAATAAGTTCAATGGTCATTGTTATGCATGCAACAAGTTTGGGCATAGAGCATTTGAATGCAGGTCTGTAATGGATAACACTGGAAGATATCCTTAGAGGACCAAAGGAACTGGTCTTGAATCTTTTATGAATCGGAACCACAACTGGTTTAATGTCTTCAATCATCAGTCAAGAAGCGGTGGTCATCAAGCGGCAACCAGATGGAGAGAAAGTTGTATGATCTGTCATGATCATGGTCACACTGCTGCAACATGCAGAAGGAAGAATGAAAACATGTACAATGGACCTTGGAAAGCACCTGGACTTGTTTGTTATCACTGCAACAAACCGGGTCACATTGCAAGATTCTGCAGAAGTAGAAAAAATATACCTGATGATATACTGGTCACTCAAGAAGGAGAAATAGAGGTTGAAAAGGTTCAAGAAGACATGAAGAAAATATGGAAGAAGAAACAAGTATTATTGGAGGAGGAATTTGTTTCTGCACCCAGTGTGGAAATATCTGAACCGACAAACTAAGCCTCAAAGGCTTAGGGGGAGCAAATGGCAAACTGCTTTCGAACCCCCGGTTAAACACTGGTAAAAGACCTTAACCGATATGCTACACCTGTCGCTTGGCAGAAGACCGGAAAAGGTAAAAAAAAAAAAGGCAAATTAGGGTTTACGCCCTAATATAGGAGCATTAATGATGGTAGGTGAGAGACATGTATAAATGCAATTTTCAAATCATTTCTCACTATCTATATTTCGAGTGAAGAAAAGTTTTCAAGTGCAGAGCATAGAGAAGGTGATTTGAGCTTAGATTTCGAGGAATTGGAGAGATTTGAAAGAGATTCAAATATAGTTTGCAATCGGCAGTGGAGAACTCAAAGCGGTGATTTGGCATCCGATGGAGAGCGAAGCAAAGCAGAATCAGGAAGCCCTAAATTCACGCATGAAAGGTATTTTTTGTGTTCTTGAAATACTCTTCAATGGCTTCCACATCTCATACCAGTTCAAGCACATCCATTGAGTCAGAAAATTTCATTCAGAGGAAGTCCAAGTATAATGCTTTGTCACAAGTCCCAGTTGGAGTCATAGTCAAAGAAGGAATTTCTGACTATATTGATTGCAAGATAGAAGATTTCACAGAGGATCACATCAGAATCATCTTGAGCAGAGTCCATGGTGACAAGATGTACCTGGCGAGAACGCATGATATCACGCTTGAGGCAATTCATGCAGTCACCGGTTTCTGCAACACAGGGGAAGTACTAGCCTTGAGAATGGTAAGAAAAATGGAAATGACCAAGCTCACCGGTTCGACAAGTGATTCACGAGGTATGACAGTTAATCCTATCAAGGATGAACTGGTAAAATATGCCTGCATGGTGATAGGCTATAGAACATTCTTAGCCCGCAGAATTAATTCTGTATCTGTTGCAGTGGTAAATGCCGCTTATCGGATGATTATAGAGGATAAATCATTTGACTTATGCACCGGTATGGAGAGGAAACTCCTGTTAAATCTCAAGGCAATCAAAAAGGACAATTCACTAAGATTTAAATTTGGACAACTACTGGTAGGATTGTTTTTCTATTTCCAAGGCTACTTTCCGAGTGTAGGAGATGTCTAGTGGTCCCCTGACCAACCGGTAACCAAGCAGATAAAGGAAAGTGTGCAAGCCATTGGAACCAGCTACCCTGAGATCCCGAACAAATACTTTGATGAGTTCAGAAGAAAAATGAGTCAGAGGATGTGAATATCAGGTGACATAGTGAAGAAGTATGAGATCTCCAAGTTGAAACAAGAGATTAGTGCACTAACTGCTCGCCTTCATGAGAGCAGAATGGAGAAAGAAGACATGCAAGGAGAACTGAACATTGCCATCTCTAATAATGCAAGTCTTATGGAGACAAACACTACTATTTCCATAGAACTCTTTGAATCAAAGGAAATACTAGCTAAGTTTGGCAAAAGTACAGTCAGGCTAAAGAAAAAGCTTGAGTCATCTAGACCGGCAAAGAATACCAATGGTCTTGGTTTTACTGGACATGAGGAAGGAGAATCCTCAAGAACAAATGCTGAAGCATCAAAGAAGCAACCGACACTCAAAGGAAAAGGTAAGCAAAAATTCAAACCTGTTTGCTTTAACTATCTTAAACAAGGACACACTGCCAATGTATGTAGGAGCAAAGCCTACAAAATTTTTCCTTATTTTATCAACAATGTACCTAGATCCAATAAGTTCAATGGTCATTGTTATGCATGCAACAAGTTTGGGCATAGAGCATTTGAATGTAGGTCTGTAATGTATAACACTGGAAGATATCCTTAGAGGACCAAAGGAACTGGTCTTGAATCTTTTATGAATCGGAACCACAACTGGTTTAATGTCTTCAATCATCAGTCAAGAAGCGGTGGTCATCAAGCGGCAACTAGATGGAGAGAAAGTTGTATGATCTGTCATGATCATGGTAACACTGCTGCAACATGCAGAAGGAAGAATGGAAACATGTACAATGGACCTTGGAAAGCACCTGGACTTGTTTTCTATCACTGCAACAAACCGGGTCACATTGCAAGATTCTGCAGAAGTAGAAAAAATATACCTGATGATATACCGGTCACTCAAGAAGGAGAAATAGAGGTTGAAAAGGTTCAAGAAGACATGAAGAAAATATGGAAGAAGAAACCAGTATTATTGGAGGAGGAACTTGTTTCTGCACCCATTGTGGAAATATCTGAACCGACAAACTAAGCCTCAAAGGTGTAGGGGGAGCAAACGACAAACTGCTTTCGAACCCTCAGTTAAACATCGGTAAAAGACCTTAACCGGTATGCTACACCTGTCACTTGGCAGAAGACCGGAAACGGTAATTAAAAAAAAGGGCAAATTAGGGTTTACGCCTTAATATAGGAGCATTAATGATGGTAGGTGAGAGACATGTATAAATGCAATTTTCAAATCATTTCTCACTATCTATTTTTCGAGTGAAGAAAAGTTTTCAAGTGCAGAGAGTAGAGAAGGTGATTTGAGCTTAGATTTTGAGGAATTGGAGAGATTTGAAAGAGATTCAGATATAGTTTGCAATCGGCAGTGGAGAACTCAAAGCGGTGATTTGGCATCCGATGGAGAGCGAAGCAAAGAAGAATCAGGAAGCCCTAAATTCGCGTGTGAAAGGTATTTTTCATGTTCTTGAAATACTCTTCAATGGCTTCCACATCTCATACCAGTTCAAGCACATCCATTGAGTCAGAAAATTTCATTCAGAGGAAGTCCAAGTATAATGCTTTGTCACGAGTCCCAGTTGGAGTCATAGTCAAAGAAGGAATTTCTGACTATATTGATTGCAAGATAGAAGATTTCACAGAGGATCACATCAGAATCATCCTGAGCAGAGTCCATGGTGACATGATGTACCTAGAGAGAATGCATGATATCACGCCTGAGGCAATTCATGCATTCACCAGTTTTTGCAACATAGGGAAGTACCAGCCTTGAGAACGGTAAGCAAAACAGAAATGACCAAGCTCACCGGTTCGACAAGTGATTCATGAGGTATGATAGTTAATCCTATCAAGGATGAACTGGTAAAATATGCCTGCATGGTGATAGGCTATAGAACATTCTTAGCCTGCAGAATTAATTCTGTATCTGTTGCAGTGGTAAATGCCGCTTACCGGATGATTATAGAGGACAAATCATTTGACTTATGCATTGGTATGGAGAGGCAACTCTTGTTAAATCTCAAGGAAATCAAAAAGGACAATTCACTAAGATTTAAATTTGGACAACTACTGGTAGGATTGTTTTTCTATTTCCAAGGCTACTTTCTGGGTGTAGGAGATGTCCAGTGGTCCCCTGACCAACCGGTAACCAAGCAGATAAAGGAAAGTGTGCAAGCCATTGGAACCGGCTACCCTGAGATCCTAAACAAATACTTTGATGAGTTCAGAAGAAAAATGAGTCAGAGGATGCGAATCTCAGGTGACATAGTGAAGAAGTATGAAGATGACATCTATTTCACTATTCAGGTGGACAAATGTCTAATGGAGGCTGTTGAGCCTAGAATGGAGGAAGTGGAGCATATGGGCTATGAGGTCATGTTTGACATGCTGGAAGGGTATGCTTCAACCCTTATTGCCTTGCCTCTTGATCCTAAGGTGAAGTGAACCGGAACCTACTTGGAGAGGATCGCACCGATTGAAGAACCATCGGTGAAAAAGGGAAAAGAACCGGCAGCCAAGAAAGCTAAGGCAGTGCCTGCGGCATCAAGACCAGCTACCACTGAGGCTCCAAGAGTGACCAAGCGGTCACCGGCAAAGAAGAAACCGGAGGTAGCACCAGCAAAAGTCTTCAAAAGAAAGAGGAAGACTAAGGCAAATGAATCGGACTCTGAAGAAACTGAGTT
Source organism: Cryptomeria japonica (assembly GCF_030272615.1). NCBI lineage: Eukaryota > Viridiplantae > Streptophyta > Pinopsida > Cupressales > Cupressaceae > Cryptomeria > Cryptomeria japonica. The sequence goes on from NC_081406.1 coordinate 584,336,796, forward strand.
TGATGAACAACCAAAGAAGGCTAGACAGACCAAGAAGGTGAAGAAGAATGAATCGGCAAGATCCGCACTGGTAAATATAGATATCTCCTCTTACAAACCTTTGACACATTGTCAAAGAACAGTAAAGAATATTAGGAGAAAGTTACTTCATGATTTAATTGATTATTATGATGATTTCAATAGTGAGGAAAAAGATGAAGTACTATAGGAAATTATTCTTTATTTATGTAGAAATGACCGGTCACCATCAGAGATTAAATCTCAGACACCGAATTCATTGTATAAAGCATTGGATAACAAATGGCGCATTTCTATTGAAAAGGAACAAGAGATTAGGGAGAAATTTTTTGCACATTACTTCCTCGAACTCTCAAATTCAGAATTATTTGATGTATTAGATCAAAATAAAGGTCTCTTCTTCACAAGGAGAAGAAGACTCTTGTTGTTGGAAGGGAGAGTTGATGACGTAGAAAAGGATACACATCAACACATGGCCCATGCTATCAGTTCACACAAAGCTCGAATGGCCAACCTCCAAGCGGAAAAGGAACCGGTTATTTCCAAATCGGATGAAGTCTTTGATGAGGAAGGAAACCTGGTGGAGGAACCAATCGACACCACAGATGTCGATGCCCTGGATACAGAAGATGTCACTCAAGATATATTGTCCGAGGGAACTAAACAGGGGCAAGAGACTGATCAGGGTGGTGCATAAGTTGTGGACACACAGCAAGAGGCAAAAGACAAGGAAGAAGACAAAAAGAAGAAGGATGAAGATGAGAAAAAGAAAAAGGAGGAAGAGAAAAAGAAAGAGGAAGAGGAGAAAAGAAAAGATGAAGAGAAGAAGAAACAAGAAGAAGAAAGGAAAAAGTAAGAAGAAGAGGACATGGAAGAAAAGAAGAAGAAGGAAGAAGAAGAAAAGAGGAAGAAGGAAGAGGAAGAAAAGAAGAAGAAAGAAGAGGAGAAGAGGAAGAAGGAAGAGGAAGAAAAGAAGAAGGAAGAGGAAGAAAAAGGAAGAGGAAGAGAAGAAGAAGAGGGAAGAAGAAAAAAAGAAAGAGCAGAAGAGGAGAGCAGAGGAGAAGAAAAAGGTAGAAGAAGACAAGGAAGAAGAGAAGAGAAGAGAAGTGAAAAAGAAGAAAGCTGAAGCAGCCAAGGAACACAAAGCAGCAAAAGGCTCTCAATTGTAGACTCCAAAGGCAACCAAAAGTCAATCCTCATCGATTGATCTTTTTAGTCCTATTGATCTCCAATCTGCAAGCGAATCAGAGCTTATGCAGAGCATCAAGGTTGCTCAAGAGCGCCTTGAGATCATTCGCAGGAAAAAGGAACAAGACATTATTCAGGCAGCTGTAGACACTCTTACCGGTTTAATCCCCGGTACCAATCTTCCTGACACTGATTCATCACTAGCACAACTCAAACTTCTGTGTACTGTAGTGGATGATCAGGTGCAGAGCCTAGAAGAAGCAGCTGAGGCCAATGTAAAGAAAGAGCACCAAAAGGATCTTAATGTTGCTCTGGTGAAGAAACTGAATGAGCTTAGGACTGAACTGTCAAAGGATCAAAAGGACATAAGGAGTGCTTTGGATGAGGGTAACTTGCTACTCAACAAAAAATGTCAACCTCATTTGTTTTGTGATGATGTGCTAGCTAAGAAGCAATAGCTTCAAACGGACTTACAGTCCTACTTAAGCACATTCAAGACTCCTTATGACTCCTTTGCGGCATATGGGCAAACCGTTCACTGGTTCCAGATCCAGTCAGCCAAGATAGAGCAAGAGATCAACATAAGGTCTAGGGATTTGCAGGAACTCCAACTAGTATTACTTCCACGACTGCAAATTCTTCAGAAATGCTATCTGAACCTGGAAGCACTGATAGTCACCCAAGAACTGAACACCATAGATGCCATGGAGGAACAGGTATCACAAATGTAGATAGAGAAGGAAGTGGCAACCTCCCTACTTGAGTCTTGGTCTCTCTCCATGAAACAATTTTTGCAGGACTACAAAGCGGTTTTTGACAAGTATTATTCATTATTGTCATAAACTCTTTTATATATATATGGAAACAGGTTTTTGCAATGGTACTTTGTCATTGTTGGCAAAGGGGGAGAAGTATATGGTTTTAAAATTTTGATGGTCTTAAATTTTTGAAATTTTGATATATCAGGGGGAGAAGTATATCAGAGGGAGAAGTATCTGTTTTGAAATTTTGATATATGCTGTGATATATGCTATATGCTCTGATGATTATGCTCTGAATAAAAAATTGCTATACACTCTGTTGATTAAGAGATAGTGTATATGCTTAAGGGGAGCAATTTTGGTAATGGCAAGTCTTTGTTGTAAAACACTTAGATGTCAAAATTTTATTTTCCTAAGTGTTGCCATCAATGCCAAAGGGGGAGATTGTTGGCATTTTTGATGTTTATGATGTGATTGTCATTGATGGACACACACTTGTATTGAGATCCCTTTTATATGTATGAGCTCATGCTCAACCGGTAGTTGTTCCAACCGGTATGTTGTACTCTAGTCTTTAGACTAGTAGTGATTTTGCAGAATGTGTTTTCCTGGTCTGAAGCGGCATGTCAACCCCAAGTGGTTTGCAGATCACAAGCGGTATGAGGAAGCAAAGTGGCACAACACATTCTTACCAGTCTTCATTTTTGTCAAACTGGCAACCGACATTTTGTATGAACCGGTAACACTCTGTGATGAGTTACCAACAGACATTTTGTGATGAGTTACCAATCCACCGATTGTTTGACGGTGATTCTTGTGCATGTTACTGAGTATGTCTAGATTCACTGAACCTAGGAAAATGTAATGTAATCCTATTGGACCAACATGAAATCAGATTCCTTTAAAAGGACATCATGTCTAGGGTTTTTGTGTTGTTGAAGAAGTTGCGAATAGGGTTTATGTTGAGCTAGGGTTTAAGGTAGAAGTGAAGAGCGATCTTATCTGAGAAGATCGAGTTGTAACTGAGAGAGATAGAGAAGACTGAAGTAATGCTGGAATGCATTAGCTATGAGCAATACTGGATCTAACCAAGCAGTTTGTGCTAGTAGATAGATCAAACACTTGTTGATTACTCACATCTTTGACAAGTTTGTAGCCCTTAACCGGGTAGGCCTCAAAGCCTTTGTAAAATCCTCTAACAAGGTGGTTCACACATGTGAATCTAAAATCCTCTAACAAGGTAGTCTTTAATTGGACTTATCTCCTAACAGAGATTGAGATTCTTAATAGGATCTGTTCTGGTGAAGAACATTGTAAGACCTTAACCGGTCTGGTTTCTATTCTGCAGATAGTGACTTGTGAGTTCCATCTCACCGTGGTTTTTCCCAGTTGGGTTTCCACATCAAATATCTTGGGTTATGGTTGCATTGCTTTTGTGGGTGAATGGTTTATTCGCATTTTGGTTTGTATGTGTGATAACTAGTTTGATTGTCAGACTGCTTTACCGGTTTATCTCTAGACTGTGTAAGTGTTTTAATGCAAAGATTTTTGGCATACTAATTCACCCCCCCTCTTAGTATTCATCAGAATTGGATTTGATCAAGCAAGCGTAGTGCTATTTAGACAGATCAACAAACTTATGTTGTTTTCTAATAATTACAACATAATTGAAATCCCCTAACCGAGTAATCTCTAACAAGCTTGGTGTTATTCAAATCCTCTAACAAGGCGGTCCATTAGATTGGATTTTCAAATCCTCTACCGAGGTTAATCCTTACAGGGTATTGCTTCCAACAAGGTATTTATAGTCAATCCCTTAACCGAGTGATTCCTAACAGGATCAGTTCTTAACAAGATTTTTTATAAAGCTTTAACAGACTAGGCTCCTAATAGGGCAAACTTCAGAAGAGTTCAAATAGTTATCTTGTGAGTCTCATCTCATCGTGTTTTTTACCTATTTGGGTTTCCATGTCAAAAACTATTTGTGTCAAGTGGTGAATGTTTTTGTGGTTGATTTACTTAACTACTTAACTATTTTGATAAGTCATGATAACTGGAAGCATTGGAAAATGAAGAAGTTGTTTACTGTTAATTTGTTGTAATAGACAACCGGTTTATCTTATGAGTTTTTATCTTGATAGAGTTGTTAGTTCTAAGTTTACTTTGAGAGATTGATTGGTGAAGTTTATGTCAATTTTTCTATCTATTGATTCAACCCTCCCCTCTCAATAGTTGACTAGATGCTTATGCTTTCATAATACCATCAGTGACAATCGATATAAGAGTTGTGATATAGAGACTTAGTGCTCTCAATATTTTAGGAAGGTCAGAGTTTATGCTATAACAAAGACTGTAATCAACATTCTAAGATATTTTTATTTATTCGGTTCTTTTTCTATAAGTTGTAATTTTGTATTTTGACCTATTGTAGTTAGCATCAGTGCTCATGTCTTTTGTTGTATCTTGTCCCAAGAGTAGTTATCCTTAGTCTCTAAGTCTAGAGTAGTTAGCTCCTTGTTTGTAAAATATTTCTATATAGTGGATCATTTATGTGAGTTGATACTCATCGTGGTTTTTCCCAGTTTGAGTTTTCCACATATAAAATATTGGTGTTCCTATGTGATTTGATGATGTCCTCATTTAATGTTATTTGAAGTGAATTCTTGGATAAATCTATTAGATGCAATATTGAAGTACGCAATTTTAGTTAATGCTAATTCATCCCCCCTCTCAACATCCAATGTGTGTTCATCAATTGGTATCAGAGCAAGGTTCCTCTTGAGTAAGCTTAACCACATGTAGTAGATCCAAATTTTTGAACACTATGTTTGAAGAAGAGCTGAATGACATGGATGCTTTAGATCAAGGTGATTGGGATGATGTTGAAAGAGTTATTGATATGGAAGGAGAATTGAGATCTGCATTGGCTGATCTAGATGAGTGTAGAAACAAATACAAGAAGGCAACAGAGAAGATTTATTTCTTAAAGGGTTTATTAGACAAAGAAAAGAAGACTATTGATGAATATGAAGCAAAGATTGATGAAAACAATAGAGAATGTTCAAAATTAGAATAAGAAGTGATGAATCTGAAAAAGGAACTCAAAGATGCTAAAGATTCTAGATTAGTAATGGCTTAAGTCTATAAGGTGGAAAGGAGATATGAGAATCTATCTTGAAGTTTTAGAATAATGAAGAGTTTGGTGAGTGCTCGAAGATCAATGAAGGAAAGGGTATTGAAATGAAGAATGCTGCTAAAGATAAGAAGAGTTTCACACCTAACCAAAATTTCAGGAAGTCTATGTTGAATCAGAGACCTCCTCTTGTTTCTTCCAGGTATTTATCTTTCAAAGGAAATTGTTTTTCATGTAATGGAGTAGGGCACAAAATAAATGAGTGTAGAAAACAAATAATGGGTTATTCTTTCAATGAAAATTGTCATTATTGCAACAAGTTTGGAAACAAGGCTAGTGGGGTAAAAGCACAAAACTATCATGTTTCAGGGAAACTTATCAGCACAAGTGAATTTATGTAATTCTAACCAAAAAATAATTTTAGTCCAACATATGGTCTATAGATATTCATTATAGCTATCTTATATATGGGCCACAACTTTTCCAATTGGAATTGTCTACTGAATGTATATTTTATACCACTTTGGGTCTAATTACCGAAAACAAAATTCTTTTTGAAAAACTCGATGTTTCAACAACTCCTACTCTTATAAATAATATTTTTTTTGAAATAAAAACACCCTTTTATAGATCTATGAGGGAATTTTTCAAAATATATTTCTTTTAATATTTTAATTAATTTTTATATTTTATATTTTATTTTTATTGAAAGTAGGTCATTAGCACTAAAATATAAGGTTGATTATCTTGTAAAGGAAAACTACTAAAATTTATTTAAATTTAAAAAAAAAAATGAACTAGAGAAAAGAGTCTATTTCATGATGATATAATTATTTTCTAAATTGGATAAATAATTAAGAGAAAAGGTGAGGCCAAATGGAAGGATTTATATTTCAGTACATGCAACTTTTCAAATTTATTGAAAAATATATATACAAAAAAAATAAGTTAAAATATTATTTTGCACTAAAGTTTCAAGTTATCAATATACAAAAAACAATTGAAGAAAAAAGGTAAAATCTACTATATAAAGTGTGACGCCTCGTGTCACTTGAATTTAAGTATTTTATCAGTAACTAAATTATAGTGTTTACTTTATAAGAAAGTATATTCACATAATTTTTATTTTTAAAAAAAATTACAAACATAAAATACACAAAAAAGTACAGATTTAATTAGTTTACATCATTTCAAAATTCAAAACATATATTTCACTTTCTATTGATTCAATTTAAAAAGTTGAATCAACATTGGCCATTTTCTTTATAAAAGTGTGACGCAACTTTGTAATTTTACCCAGTGAATTTAGAAGCAAAAGGAATACAAATAGATATGTTAGATATTTTAACAGACATTGCCATGTTTGCATTGATATGGGAATAAAGTTTTTGAGTGATGGATGAATAAGAACTTTAGAAGAAATAAGAATGAAAGTTAGATGCAAAGTGGTCTGGTATGCTATAATTGTAATATTGCTGTACATATTGTAAAATTTTGTAAAAATAGTAAAGGAAAGAATATTAGTTCGAAGAGTGTAGTGGACTGTAAAAGAAAAGGAAAGTTGTTTTTAGTGAAGAAATATGAAGATAAGACTGAAGGAAATGTTGAAGGTGGTTCAACATTCGCTTTGGATGCAGTTCCCTCTTCCAGTTTTAACTTAGACAATAGGGTGTGAAGGGGAGCTTTTATGAAAATAGTTTTTGACCCTCTCTTGGTTTGATCCTGAGTTTCTTCTTAGCATGGCAGATGTGTGTGATGATTATCTAGAGGTTCTAAGAATATCTTGTGGTCCGGATGTGATTCTTGATGGTTTGGGAAATAGTGTATCAACTTTTTGAAGACCTAACTTGTGAGTATTTATAATGGTGATTTCAATCATTGTACACTTGCAATTTGAGAAATGAAGGAGAGAAATAAGCGAATATAAGAAAAAGAGTGAGAAAATGTTGCATAATAGTGATTTGGTAGAATGACGCAAATTGTGAACATAAATGATAAACCTAGACTTGAATATGATTTGAAATCCGTCGTTTCAATGGATGTAGATTTGGTTAGAGCATTTTTTGGAATCAATGATTGTGTTATTCACAAGGAAATTTTTTTTCAATATAGTCATGTTGATCTAGAGGAATATGACCATAAGAAGATTAGGGCTTTCAGAGAGAATCATTTGGTTGACAACTCTCAGAGGTTGAAGGATGAATTTGGTAATCTAGGGCACAAGGGTTTAGACAATTGGAATTGTTTTCCGATGATTGATGATAAAGAGGTTACAATAATTATTCTCATCAAAATTCATAGTGAATATATTTGGCTTGATAGATTCATATTTTATTTCCAAGGAGAAACTACGAATTGTGACAGGGTTGTGTGCGACTGGAGAAATTATTGTATTGAAATATGTGAATAATGTTGAGGTGAATCATTTGACCGGATTAATTTCAGATGGAAGAGCATTAAAAATTGATACTATCAGGGATATGTATGTCAGGTATGTGACAATGGGAATATCTTAACAAGTTTATTACAGAAATAGAGAAGGTTCTTGTGGATAGACCAATGTGTATGTGGCTTATCAGATGGTCAAGAAAAATGTAGAATATGATCTATGTGTGATTCTACAACAACAGTTGCTAGATAACATTAAAATGTCAAAGAGTGAGATGTATCCATTTTGGTATGGTTCTCTAATTGTTTGTTTATCTTTCTATTTTTTGAATGCTTTGCTTGGTGCTAAAAACAATGCATGGAGAAACAAAACATCTATTGGGTCACATATTAAGAGCTACTTAGATGGGTTGGATGATAGTCCATAAATGTGTAGAAATTTCTCTGTGGAGCTCAGAGGTGATTTGATTTTAAGGAATAAAATTCCTCCTATATTATAGATTGGTATGGGAATGATATTGTATTATTAGTAGATAAAGAGAATTTCTTTTTGGAAGCTGTGGTACAAAGAGTTTCTTGGGTAACTATGCTACCTTATGAGGTATCTAAACAAGAATGTATAATTTTAGTAGAAAAACTATTGAAGATGCCAATTGATCCAAATGCAGAAAAGTTTGGAACAAGAGAGAAGTTTCTAAGAAGGTCCAGAATGGTGAAATCAAAGAAAAGAGTAAGGAAATCAAGGAAGCTATCTGTAGAGGCTTCTTCCTCTAGTTCTAAGCTTCAAAATAGTGAAAAGATGATTCCAGATAAGAAGGACATTGAACGGGTAACTATTGATAGTGATAATGAAGTAGGGGAGAAGAAGATAGAATAACAAATTACTCAGTGTAAGGAAGTAGAAAAGGAGCAGAAAGGTTCAGATGAAGTGTCCGATACATTAATGAAACTACTGAAGAGAAGGCACTTGAAATGATCAGGTCGCTTGGTGGAGTGCAATTTGTTGGTGATTCATATCACAATCATGTTTCCTATGAGCAAGATGTAATACAAAAGAAATTTGTGAAGTATTTGGTTCATAATTTTTTAGTTGCTAATAATATTTCTAATCTTCTACTGGACAAGCTTGTGGAGATGCTTGTGGAAAGAATGGTTGAAAGAGATGACAATAGCTATAACAAAAGATTTATAGAAACTAATTTGTAGGAAAAGATGATAGAAAAATGTAAAAGAGCACATCAGGTGCTAATCCTTAATTTAATGAATTTCAGGAAATTTGGGGATGAGATGAATGATTTGATAAATTAATTAAATAATAAATTATTGTGGATGAGATGAATGATTTGATAAATTAATTAAATAATTAAAATTATTTAATTAATATAGATATGAAGGGAAAATGTAAACGAAATAATAAAAAATATTTAATTATTTTAGAAGAAGACCTGGATAATTTTTTTTAAAAGGTAAAAGTCCATAGTTCTAAATTATATTAATATAAGATAATAGTTACATAATGATAAATAGGGGAGAAACAAATAAGGAACTTTCTCTCATTTGAAATTTAATAGAGCCAAGCATCACCCATGTGGACCCAACTTGAAAATACTTATATGCAGAGATTACAGATAAAGAGTGAGCAAACAAAAAAATCTGCCATAATAGTTGCCTATAAACAAATCAGACAAGCAAAAATATTAGACACAAAATATTACCACTATATGGACATATCATATTAATGAGGGAAGTTTTCACCATTTTCATCTTTTCCCATGCCAAGGCTCTTGGCATCTTCATTTTTGGTGTAGACAATAGCATCACAACCTTACTCATCCATTCACACCCAAGGATTCTCATGCAAACCATGTTTTCTCACCAAGGATACCTTATGCAAAAGAAGTGAATGCATTATGAAAAACAATGCTGAAATTGGCGGAAAAATGACCAAGCACTACCCATGTGCAAATCAAATTTCTTAATGGAAGCTCCCAACCCTCAAGTGGAATGGACATGCACTTGTTGAGGGGCATGTAATTCATCATCTTATCAATACACATAGAAACCTCCAAGAAGACATTCATCTTAAATAATTGAAGTTGAAAAATGAACACCTGAAACAAAATAAGTTAAGTGGATGTAAGGAAATCATGATTAAACGTTATTTATAAGAGAAAACCACCGCCATCAAGATCACAACACCACTTGCAAAGCATTTACAGACAACAAGGCCACTATGATGCCATAGAAGGGTCTGTGCAATCATACACACATTCAGTTTTAATGAGAAATGAGATCCTCCTGCAAGGCCAACTAAATGTTATTATCAAGTTCAATCTCAACATCATTGAAAACTATGAACTTTATTTCAAAATGAGGAGAGCGAGAGGAGTGGCATGAGCGAGGGTTTTCGAGGAGTTCTGAGTGGAAGATGAAGAGCAAAGAGAGGAAGAAGATGATGACGATGCATATGGGTTTGCCTCCCCTTGTCAAAGATTTGTTGTGGGTTTGGGCTCTATAGTTTTCTCCTTTTGCGACTAGATCGCTTGGATGAGGGTGATCTATGGGTTGATTTGGATGCACGAATGAGTGAGCGAGAGGAGTGGAGGGGTGAAGATCTCTTTCAATGTGGCCTTTGAAGGTGTTGATGTCACTGTTGAGATCATAATTGTTTATCCTAGCTCTCTTCCTTCGGCCAACTCATTACCTTGGGGCTTAGTTTTGAAATCTACTGATGGTGTTGAGAGTGTCCTTGGATTCAATGCATAATGGATGACTATTGTTTATGGTTGTTCTTTTTTTTTCTGCATGGAGCCTTCTTGCCATTGTTCCCCATTACTTCTCTTTGATGGCAATTGTGGGTAAGATTGTTTTGTACCTGATTCCTGATCTCTTTCCTTTTGTTTTTAGGGGGGTCTTTTTTGGTGCTACCTGGTGCCCTTTATTTTTGGGAGGGTTTTTTCTATGGTTTGTTACTAGAGATTGGAGTTGTGCATCCAATTTGGTTATAGAAAGACCAAGGGTTGTCAGAACCCCTTTGGTGATTGATTGTTACATGCTTGTGATGAGGGGTCTTTCTGGGTTATGTTTGATGACCATTTTGGCTGTCCCTTTGTTTATTGGTTCTTTGTTGGGGGTTTATTTCCCTTTTGTGATAGCTCTTTGGGGATTATTCTTCTTTGTTTCTAGGTGTACTTCCTATTTTATGATCTCCAATGCTATTTCTCTATTCTTGGAGGGTGTAGTATTTTCTTGCCACTATCTTCTTCTCACCCTTTTTTTCTTTTCTGTGCGGGGATGATTGAGTGTTTTGGTTGCCCTTGTGCTATATTTTGTGCCTTTAATGAGGGGAGTTATGATTCTCTATATTTTTTGGCCCATTAGTTGGTCTCCCCAATCTTCATTATTTGGTTGCAGCCCTCTCGATCTTGTCTTTGCATCTTTGGTTTTCTTTGGTTCTTCCTACAGAGGTGCATATATCTTCTATTGAGGTGGAGATATTTTGTGTTGGAGATGACCCTTCTTCTATTGAGGTGGAGTTGGATGCAACAGGTCCTAGTGGGGGGCTGATGGTGTGTTGCCTCTTGGCTAGAAGGATAATGAAGCTGGGTTGTATGTTGACTTAATTCCTTCTTCTCCTATTGAGGTGGAGTCTTGAAGGGTTTGGTGAAATCAATGATGCTCACTTTCAAGGTTAAGGTTATGGGAGGTTTGCTAAAACCCATGGTTATGGATGAGGGATCCGGGTATTTCTCTATTTTCATGGTGATTTAAGTTTTCTGGTGAATGGTTTCACCCTTCTTCTTTTTGACCTAGTTTTTCAATGTTTATTCTTTTAAGCTAGGTTGAGTTTGGGCTATTGTTTATCTAAGATGTATCTTACGATAGCTTTTTGTTTAGGGTTTTGGATTTGTGTAAAATCCGAGGATTTTATGTCCCTTCAAAGCTTGTTGTAAGGGGTTTAGGGTCCCCTCAAAACTTGTTTGGTCCTTAATAAAAAACATCATTGAAAAAAAATTACCCTTTATGTAAACAACAACTCTTATTTTCTAATAAGTCTACAACCTTATTTTCTTCTCTAAAGAAATGTACAATACTAAATTCTTCTAAATTGTGAGAAAGGCTCTAGGCTTCTTGAAGAATATATTGTATTTTCCAATTTGGGGTTTCAATTTTTTGAAAGGCCATAATGTTATTCATTGAATCTCCTTGTATGATCAATTTCTTAAGTACAAACTTAATTTCAGACCCGATGCCAAATAAAAGTGTTGAGGCTTCTTCCACATTGTTTGAATCATTTGGAATTCCAACCACTTGTGTTATCAGAACCTTACCTGAGTGATCCCTTAAAACACACCCAACACTCGAGATTTCTGGATTGCCCTTAGAAGAACCATCAAAGTTAAGTTTACATAAATATTTTCTCGGAGCTTTCCATCTTATTTATTTTCTATCCACCCTCTTGATTGCATTAGTAATGAGGCTTCCCTTGAAAGGCAACTTAATACCTTTCCATTTAGATAAAATCATGCTAGCCCAGGATGAAAAACAATAATCTATTCTCTTATTCTTAATGGTATATGTTATTATATTTTCTAAAATAGATTCTTCAATATTCTTTAAAACACATTCTATTTTATTACTCTCTTTTCTAAACACTCATCTGTTTATCTCCCACCATATATTCCATATCAAAACCCATGGAGAAATCTCCCACAAAATTGCCAAAAAGAGTTCCTTAAATAATCTAGGCTATGCTTCAAAGATCATTCTAACTTCAAATGTAACTTGGAGAAAACCAATTTAGCTTTCGAAGGAGCCATGCCGAACATTCATGGGCAAATTCACAATTTAAGAGAAAATGGTCCTTTGTTTATGTTTCTTTATTAAAAAATACACAGTTAAATGGTGTCCAACGGAATCCCAAAAGAAGACAATCTGTCGCTAGTAAGGATTTTTCCTTTAAGAGCTAGCCATGCAAAATAACTTGCTTTTTTGAGGCCTACTCTTGACCAACAAAAAGAAAAGCATCCATGGTTTTGAATCTAATCCCAATTAACAAGAGTGGTGTAGCCTTATTTTGTTGAGTAACTATCGAATTTGGAGGGAGTCCAAATGAGCTTATCTTGGATATCTTTGTAGTGAATTTTTCTTTGTTTTAATTCCTGAAGCAGCTTCAACTTTTGATAATCTAGACTAAGTCTTTCCACTAGACTATCCAAACACCACTGCATTGACTAGATATGAAATAATCACAAACCTCACCTCCCCAAATATTTTTTAGTAAATTTTTAATATACTCCATATTCTCCATAGTAGTCAATGGAGGAAGACCATTCCAAGAGTCTTCCCAAAATTGGGCTTTTTTTTCCCATATATGATCCAAGATAGAAAAGGTAAGAATTTTTTTCTACATTTAAGCATAAATTTCCACATTTGAGATCCTGATTGAGGATTGAGAACCGCAAAAGTACTTTCTGGCTCTTATGTATCAAGATATTTAGATGTAACAATCGATGCCCATTTTGAGTTATGATTAGACTACATTTTCCATACAAGTTTTGCTCTGAGTGCTAAGTCCCAATTATCCATTTTGTGAATTCATGCACCCTCACACATTCTAGACCTACAAACCTTATCCCAAGCAAGTAAATGCATTTTTCCCTTTTTCTCTTTGTTGCCCTTCCATAAAAATTTCTTTAACTTTGATTCTAAATCAACTATCACCCCCTTTGGAATTGTTAAAATTGAGATCATGTACTTAGAGATAGTAGCCAAAATAGATTTAATCATCAAAATTATACCTACAGGTGATATCCAAGAGCCCTTCTAGGAGGAAATCCTATTCTAAATTGTTGAGGAAATACTTGACCAGAATGAGATTTTATTTTGGCTCATCTTGTTTGAAGCCTGAAAAATTTGATAGATACTTAGAGATCAAAGGAGAGAAATTGTTAAAGAGTACTTTGGACTTAGCTGCATTAATTTTCTACCTTAAAATTTCATAATAATTCTCTAATACTTGTTATATAACCTTAGTTTCCTTCATGGATGGCTATCCAAACAACATTGTATCATTAGGAAAGAGGATAAGAGAAATAAAACTTGTGTTTGTGGTAAGTGAATACCTTTCCACAACATAGACTAATGATGAGTTGAAATCATCTAAGAGCTTCGACTAAACTTATAAATAAATAGGGAGAAAGGGGATGTCCTTGTATAACACCCTAGGTAGGAGAAAAACAACCACAAGAGTTACCATTCAAAAGAATTAAAAATTTAGCTCATGAGATGCAAGAAATAACCCATCTACACAATTTCCTTATAAAGCCAAATTTTTGGAGAACCCGTTGTAAAAAAATCTAGTTGACCCTATCATATGCTTTCATCATATCCAATTTGATAACCACAACCTTACACCCGTGAGATGTCACTTTATGTAAAACCTCAAGAGAAACCAATGCTCCCTCAACTATTTCCTTACCTGGCACAAAGTCACCTTGTTTCTCTGATATGATTTTGGGGACGAGAATTGCTAATCTCACTGAAATGGCTTTTGTAATAATTTTGTAAACCGTGTTATAGAGGGATGCAGGCCTAAAGTTCACAAATGATAATGGCCAAGTTGTTTTAGGAATTAATGCTATGGACGTGGTATTAAATTGGTTGAGTATATTTCCATTCCTCATGGACTCCTCCATATCCCTCCAAACATCAAATCCAACAAAATACCAACATTTTTGAAAAAAACAAAGTAGTGAAGTTATTTGGTCCCGAGGCCTTATCTGGATGCATTGAAAAAACAACTACTTTGATTTCTTCCATAGAGAATGCCTTGAAGAGATTCATGTTTTCTTGATTAAATATCAATTGTGGGATATTCTGAAGAAGGGATTGACATTTAGCCTCATTAGTAGCTTCATTCCCTAGCGGTGAGAAAAAAAGTGAAGAGAAGAACTGGACTACCTCCACTTGATTCTATTTTTTATCCATAAGGATTTCTCCATTTTCCTTCTTAATTTTGGATATAGAGTTTATTGTTCTCTTCATTTTGGAAGATGAATGAAAAAAATTAGTCTTTCTATCCCCTTCTTGAAGCCACAACTCCTTAGATTTTTTATGCCAATAGTTCTCTTCTCATTTTAATGCTTCCTCTCATTGTGCTTGAAGAAGATCTTGATAGTGATATGATTGGTCATTAATACTTTGTTGATTTTTTTCTCATTAATCTCTCTTAATTGCAACTCTAAATCAGCCTTTGAAGCAAAAATATTTTTAAACACCCGAGAATTCCAATTTTTAATCCATGATTTGATCAACTGAAGCTTTCTACAAAGTTGAAACATTTTGGATCCAATAATGAATGGAGAGTGTTACACCAAGAATTGAGAAGAGTCAAAAGAATTATATCTCTAAACCACATCTATTCAAACTTGAAAGATTTCTTTGGTTTATCTTGTGAGGCTGAATGAGATACTGAAATTTGCAATGCAAAATGTTCAAAACCAGTGAGGGGCAGATTTTCTGATAATTGACTACCATATAGGGAAACCCAAGATAGATTCACTAAAAATCTATCTAATCTTTTGAGATATGTAGGAAACCTTTCCTCTTATTTGTCCATGTAACATTACCATTTAATAGGACACAATCCTTAACTCTATTATTAATAACACAATTGTTGAAATCTTGCATTGTTCTCAATAGAGGGATAATTCCACTAGACTTGTCTCAAAGAGATAATATTGCATTAAAATCCCCTCCAATAATAAAAGGATCATCTAAAACGTTTTCCAATACCAATGAAATTGAATCCCAAAGTAGTTTCTACCATATTGTTGAGTTTGGCCCATAAGTATTTATCAAATGAAACCTGAAATTGAAGCTGGTGACTTGAACTTAAATAAATTTTCCTTAACTAATTTGTTTTACAACTTAATGCTGCTACCCTTCCAAACAGTGGCAATCCCACCTAAGCTCCCAAATATGGCAAAGCTATGTAGTTCCATCTCTTCCATTTTCTAAATGGCTGCAAATATTCTCCTTTTGAGAATTTTGTTTCCTAGAGTAACACAATATCTGCCCCCCTCATTTGAATCTGAGATTTAATGAGGTTAACTTATGACTTTCATTATTGATGCAAAGAGGAAAATGCTCTTCACAATCTTATTTTGTCATCCAATGTAGTTTGAATCCCTGCACTAATCTCCTCTTTTATTTTCTTAATCAGATTCCATTTTTTAGGCGGTCTGCCAACCTTACCTTTAGGCTTTTGGGATGAGCACTCTGTATTTAAGCTTAGTGGGGTCTGATGAATTGACATCTTCACTAGAGATTCCAACTCCGAAACATATAGTCGATCTTTTGTTAAAGATCTATATCCAAATTTCTTGCTTCATCAAGAAAATTCTCCTTCTTATTCCCAACAAACTCATTCAAACTTTGCCTTCTTTACTCTCCATGGAAGACTGTAAAAATCCCAACTCTCTACAGTTCTGATCCAAGTTTTCTGCATTCTCTTCAATTGATCTAAAAAAATCAATTCTATGCTTCTGATTTTGGCTTGCAACCATCTATTGAGCTGCACTTGCATTCTGAGGCTGATCCGTTATACATCTCAAGTTTTGTTGTATCCCATCTGATTTTTTTGCCAGAATTTGATCAGCTATCTATTGGGTATATGAAGCCCAATGGTCACATGACCATTCGACTTCCCTAGACTATTCATTTCATACTTGTAGATGAATGTAAAAATGGATGTGTGCAGTCTATGTACTATATGTAATTAGATATTGGTTAATATATAATTCTCCCTACTTTCTGGTGGATGTAGCCAGTAATGGTGAACCACGTTAAACTTCATGTTATGCATTGTTGTGTTTTTGTTTATGTTATAGTTTCTTTGTTTTGCTATTGATTATTATGTCTTCTCTACTCGTTTAAAATTAACAATTGGTATCAGAGCTACGATTGGCTCGAGTAGAGATGGAGGAGGAAGAAAGAGGTAAAATTCAGAATCTGTATGGCAGTTTTGCATTCCATGTAAAACTATGCTTCAAGCATCGTGTACATTGGTGGGATGGCTAGAAGAAAGAGGGGAACTCAGTTGAAGAGGAGAATCCAATGAAAAAGAAGGATGTTGGGATTCTTATTTTCTCTCCTCTTGAGCCAGCTTTGGCTTTTATTGGCCAAATTGTTAATGGTCGAGAAGTTGTTGGCATTCGTGTGGTGAAGGTTGAACGTTGTGATGCCTCAGTTGGAGTTGAAGATAGTCCCTATGTAGACGCTAGAATTTCTGGGAAGAAAGATGCTGGAAAAGAAGCCATTGTTAGAGAGGAGGAACTCAGAGGATTGTAGGAGAAAAAGTGTATGCCATCGGAGACCCCTAGTTGAATATACTATTGACTCCTGGGATGAGGAGGGTGTAGATTGGAGTGAGGTAGCAGGGCAAGGAAGCCTAGGAGAAATTGTGGCTTCAGAGGGCTCTATAGATGGCATGGCCTTAGCTAAGATAATGAGACACTCTCATGAAGACTACGAGCCTATGGATTTGGATGATGTAGTACGAGATACAAGACAGTTTTTTGTTTCAAAGAAGAAGTGGCCATTGATAGGAGCAAAGGACAATGGGCATCGCTCCAAGCAGTTTCAGGCATCGTAGGGAGAGAAGGAAGATATGTTATGTCCTGAGTTGAATGTTGGAGCAGGAGAGGATGTTTTGTCCTGACCCAAATGCATTGAGGTTCACCAATGTGATTTTATGGATGTGGATAATGAGCAGCCTGAGGTTGAGAGGAGTTGCGTAAAGGAGCAACTTGAACCAACGGTTGAAAGTAATGCTGAGATGGAGACCCCCCTGCTCCTGAAGTGCCCATGACAGCCGTAGATACCAAAGAGCCAAAGCTGATCATGGAAGTTATAGACAAGGAAAGTGGGAAGCAATTTTCATTGATCAAATGGATATGTCGTGGCAACGCTCACGCAGAGCGAGTAGTAGAAAAATATGGGGAGGAGAGGTGTTTTATGTCAGGGGAAGATAAATCAACAGTGGAGGTAGAGAGAAATAATTATGGGTTGGATATGGGTTTGAGATGATGGCCTTCAACGCATGATCCTATTTATATAGATGCCAGGTTTGAAGGATTCTGTGGTTTTGTAGTGCACAGAGGAGGAAACATATGCTATAATCTTCATCATCAGTTATTGGTTGTGGAAGTCGGTTTGGACAAAGTAGATTTTTGGCAGGTGCAGAGCCTCATGGCCGTAGGCATTTGTCTCATAACTAGGAAGAACTGTAGCAGGAGATAGGTTTTTATGAATTCACAGGTCGGGAACTGTTTTTTTTTTTTTTGTGGTTTTCTCGGCAAGAAAGGTGGGCGAAACTGATGATGATTATGCCGTCATTGAATTCATATTATAGAATGGTAACAGATGATGATGATTTCCAAAATGTAACCGTTTTGTATGTAATACGTTTTGGCTGTTTTGGTTCTCCAACCATTTCAGAGGATTTTGATAGGGAGAACACTGATAGCAGCATGCCTGGTGCGCTTAGGACAAATGATTCGTTGAAAGTGTTACTTATTGGTGTTCACAATAATTTCGTGAGGTGGAAGAAAGATTCTGAGTTTCCATAGAAGGGGTTATTTGTTATAATTATGGAAGAAGAGGAAATGTTTGAGTTTTGGGACAAGCAGTTTTATGGTGATCCTTTAGATGCTTTGTTCAAGGTTGTAGAGAAGAGCATCGGTGCAAGTGACCGTGCTGGAGTGTATATTGAACATGTTAAAAGTGGTGTTTCTGGTTATCGTTTAATGGATGAAGTAGTAAGCCAAGATGTCTTTGACTCCGATTTAATTTGGAGAAGACTCATTCGTAATGTGCTGGAATTTTTTTTGACAAGATTAAAATATTCTCAGGGTTTGGTTGAAGTGTAAGATTAGGGATGGAAATGCAGGGATTGCACAGTGCATGGTTGTGCTGGTTGGCCTTCACGAGGGAGATTGTTGGGTATATGAAGCCCAACGGTCACATGACCATTCGACTTCCCCAGACTATTCATTTCATACCTACAGATGAATGTATAAATGGATGTGTGCAGTCTATGTATTGTATGTAATTAGATATTGGTTACTATATAATTCTCCCTGCTTTCTGATGGATGTAGCCAGTAATGGTGAACCATGTTAAACTTTGTGTTATGCATTGTTGTGTTTTTCATTTATATTATAGTTTCTTTGTTTTGCTGTTGATTATTATATCTTCTTTGCTCATTTAAAATTAACACTATCTCCTCCATTTTCTATATACATATCCTCAATAACAATTCATCAATAAGATGAATGAAAGTCTCAGCAAGAAAGGGTGCCTTAAGCTCTTCTAGCAAAATTCTATCCTTATTTGATTACACTTCCTGAGAAGTAATCTTGGGAGCAATTGAAGACATAAAAGTTTTGATGACAACCTCAAAAAAAAGACAATGACATAATGTAATGATTCATGATGTGAAGAGACCCTTTATCAATATCATCACATAATGGCTGAAAATTGAACTAATGGAGGGATTCCTATTTGAAATGGACCACAACCTCAGAAGAAACATCAGTAGTTCTCTGAAGTGTGGTTGCATCCTTGTAGCTATGATAGCCCTGAGACGGAACCAACTGGTCACTGGTATTCTTTGGAAATTTCTTAAAAAACAAGCATGATTGTGCATTCGATATCGGATTCTCACAAACCCTAATATTTATACAATCTACAACTTGACATTCAGAGGTAAAATGATCCAAATCATTTATATTCTTATCTAGCACTTCAGGGTCCTGAATGACAATCTGTTGAATCCAAGTACCGTATTTAGAATGAATGGAAAGGGTTTACTAAGATCCAGAAGCACACACACTCTAAGAGAGAGCCAATACTAGAAAAAATAGTAATGAAAAGACCATTCCCATTATCTTAAAAAAAATCTCATTAACTCCTGCCAGAAATGATCGATCCAATTCTGTAAAAAGGAAATACCAGACAAGAAATTCCAAAACTTACCTATTAATACCCTCTCCTAGAGCTCAAAGACTTGATTAACCAAGAATTCCTCCAATAGAGATACCTTCATATCTCATTTCCATCAATTCTGGCAATATCCATTGGTGAGGTTTTTAGTTCATATACTAGCGGCTCCCTCATCTTTTTATGAACCCATCTCTTCAGACGAGATCCCCAAGAGGTTGTCTTTCTTCAGTCAAGATTTGCATCAAAACCAGGACGGTGATGTTGATGTTCAAGATGGATATGATCAATTAAATAATTAAGCCGACGGCGTTTCCTATCTGAGAATGGACAAGCTTCTTTTATCCATCAACGGTGCAGGGTTGTAGGTAGACGGTGCAAGACGATTGCACTGTCTACAACCGTTGATTCATTTTCTGTCGTTTCAAAACGATGGGACAGAAAAATGCATGTGTGTCCACTCATTCTGCCATCACAAATTCGTATGCAAATACATGATCTGGCATTCGTTTTGTCCGTTGATTTTTTTCAGCTCTCTTGATTGTACGAACAAACACACAACAGCCTCCAAATTTTGATGTCGTCGTTGGAAAATTTGGATGCGATGTAACTGTTGAGGGTTCCTGATAATAGCTCGTCACTCCCAGGTCCAGTCGCATATCACCGCAAAAGTAGAGGCAAGAGCACCTACGGTTCATTTGGATTTAGGATGAAAGAGCCAGCTTATGTCATTATGAATTTAGAATGTAATCCAGATAATGGAGTAGGAAGCCAGATTTGAGGCAGAGATGTGAGAGATGCAAGCATGGTGAAACGCAGAGCTTTTCTGTCTCACACACCGCCCCAAGACAGTCAAAGATATTGTCAGCCTAAGATGAACAATGCCTGGGCAAAATACTTGGATTCAATTTATGGCTCATATATCTGCTATATTAACATTCATCACAAGCCATGGATGCTGACCTAGGTCATGACATTTAACTTCTTCTGCCATTTGCATTTGTTTAAAGCTTGTAAAGCCTTCGCAACAATTGTGCCTGCCTGGTGTTTCATTTACAGTCAGGCTGATTTGCAAAGAAGCAAGATGCAGACGATTTTTATAATTTGCAAATTGCATGCTGCTTCTATTCTAAGCACAAAATTTGTTTTGCAAGTCCAATGCTGGGGAATGAATTGGATTTTACGATTGTTATTTTACTTCCAATTTGTATTCCACATCGTATTCCACACTGCAAATCTAGGGTTTGCAAAAGAATTCAAATTTTTAAATTTGAGCTTTTATTTGTAATGTGCAATTGGGGCCAGATTCCGGGTTGCCAGGCTTGAATTTGTTTGAGTGTTTCTTAAGATAAAATGTCTATAATATGAGAATTAAGATGTATTAATTTTCTAATATTTAAAATTGTAATTTTAATATAATTATTTCAACTAATTTAGAGTCTATAGTTTAATATTAAAAAACTAAAAAAAATCAATATTTAAACTTAAATATGGCTTAATATGATTTAAATTATTATTATTATTATTTTTCTTAGATATTAAATCTAATTTGAAAACTTAAATTTATATTTTAAATTTTGCCAATTTATGGATTGACTTGTTACAATGGTTATTTAAGTTCAAATATATTAAAGATTTGAAGACACAAGATAACAATTAAAGATATTGGCCTGGATGATTTTAGATTATAATGATAAAATTTAGATGTTGAGATATACTAATCATTTTGCATGCATACTATTTCATTTTAAAAGTTTGAGCCAATGAAGAATTAGGAATTCAAATATATTGTTTAATTTGTAATGTTTAAACACAACAATCTTGACTCCTAGCACAAACTTTCACATACATACAATTTTGGCTTCCTTGATCTTAGGGTTTGGATATTGTAATTATGGCATCAAGGGTTCAAAGGTAAAATATTTTTTAAAATGTATTTTCCAACTTACATCTTGATAAATCTTAGTCACGAATTTTAATGCAAAATATATTAGACTTCATAATATTAGGGCTAACCTAAGTCAGCCATAGATACACCTTCTCAAGTTAAGTTTACTCCCAATCTTGAATCATGTCAAATCCCACCCTCATGGTATTGACAACTCTTATTATCAAGGTGTGTAAGATATTTATAGAAAACTCTTAATGAACCGACAATGAGTCATGCTTATAAAAACAAGTCATCATTTAATTAAATGCATAGAAGACCTAAAAGACTAAGGGAAATTTTTTTATGATAAATTGTCAAAACAATAAAAATTATTTATTGAAGGAAAACTATTGTATTCCTCTATGGGTGCACCAAGTGTCAAAGTAAAAAAAAAATGTGATGATTGACAATACAAGACCTTTAAAAATTATAACTATGTAAATGTAAACACCCATGATCAATTTACTAGGATCCTGCACCAAATGAGATGTCTATTTTAGCAGGTGGTCAACTCGAGCTCGTTACAAAACCATCTACAAAAGGTCAAGATTAACTACACAAAAGACATGTATCAACAAGCAATATCAACTAAAAAGAGAGAGAGACAATAATCCACATATGAATTATATTTACATTAGTTAACTTCCATTATTTAACACTTTTCAAATTTTATTTTCTAGAAATCAATGCCAAATCATGATAGGGTCATCTTAAAAAATGTGAACATCAACAATGAAGAAGACATGTAAATGATCTGTGTTAGTAAGTATCCTTCCAAGATACACACAGAACAAGCTAAGAAAGAGAACATGTGATGAAAAAGAAGAGAAAATTAATGTATGATGAAAATCATGGAAAATAATTTTAATATTTTTTTATTATATTTAAGTTTTTTTTGTTTAACATTAATATTGATAAATTTAATGTATTTAAATGCATTTATTTCATTTATATTTTGTTTCCTATTTTATATTATAAAGTAATCTTTTTACATGTAATAATACATTAAAATTAAATATAAAGACAATTTCCTAATTTATATAAAATAATTGTGATAATTGAAAGAAAAGAATACTAAATAATTTTGCATAATTTAATAACAAGAAAGTGTTGGCGATTTTTTTTGGAAGGTTGGCATCCTGAATGAGGAAGCTATGCTTAGGTTGCAGTCGAGACATATATTTCGCTCCCACACCTTTTCTTACAAGTACTAGGAATTATCATGTCAATGGGGATCCTACACCATTAAATGAAAAAACATATGTCAAAAAAAAGCATTTAGTTGTCTATCTACACCCTTCGTATTTTGCAAACATGCTTTACCTTCTACCTTCCCTCTTCTTTCACCCTCTCATTTTCCCTCCATGAGCTGCTCCCTCACATCACATTGTTTATGCCCAAAACCTAGCCTCTCTCTCTCTCTCTCTCTCTCTCTCTCTCTCTCTCTCTCTCTCTCTCTCTCTCTCTCTCTCTCTCTCTCTCTCTCTCTCTCTCTCTCTCTCTCCATATATTTGTATCTCCCCCTATTACTCTATCTATCTCTCCATCTCTATTTGTATATTCCTATTTCTCTCTACTTCTCTTTTTCTCTACCCCTCTCCCCCCCCCCCCTCTCTCTCTCTCTCTAACATAACATGATCATTCCAATAATGAGACATAATTATCTTCTTGACATAAAGGTTTTGTTTCAATTATGTTTAAATACCTATTAATTTGAAGATATCACTTTTCTATTTGAATACCTTTGCAAAAAAAAAAATTCTGAATAGCCAACCAATTGACCTCATGTATTGCACACTTTTTATTTATTTTAAAAAGACCAAATTTTATTTGATAGGGGATAGAGATAGATATGGAAATTGAGAGGAGAGTCAAAGATAATGAGAGGAGGATGGAAGGATAGCGATGGAAGGGATAAATATATAGAGGGAGATGAAGGAAGAGAATGAGAGAGGGAGAGATAGAAGATAAATTTAGAGATTGGGAGTGATATAGGGAGAGAGTTAGATAGAGAGATATAGGGGTAGATAGAGATGGATAGGTAACAAGATGTATATAGAGGGAGAAATAGGAAAAATATGGAGAGATAGAAATGAATATGCATGGAGATATATATAGAGAGAGGTATAAAAAGGAGATGGAAAGAGAGGGGGAGAGAGATAGATGGATATGGAGAGGGTTACATGTGTAAAGATAGAAGAGTAGAGAGAAAGATAAAGGGAGAGATGATGAGGAAAATAATTTGATGGAGAGATATAGATAGGTAAACAAAGATAAAGATAAAGAGACATAGAAAGATAGAGAGATGTGGAGGAAGAGGGCCTGCACAAATTTTTGGTGGAATGATAGATACATTAACATATTCAATTGCCAGATCAATGTCTCCCTTCTTCTTCCTTTTACCAGTACCGGATGGGGCTGAAGGTGTTACTTTTGGTGCTTTCTTTTGTGCTGGTAACTTGATAGTGACTTTTCTAATTGGTTGCTTCCTAGCCTCTACCTTGGTCTCCTATGTTTTCTTCCTTATAACCCTTTTGAATGCCAGGGGTGTATCATCCTCAGATATAGACTTTGTTGTAATAGGATTAATGTGTAATTCAGGTTCTTTTCTCTTCATGCCTTTCTCCAGGACAACATCAATCAATGCTTTGATGTCCTATGAAACTTTCTCAACAAACTTACTCACTTTACCTTCTTGCTTCTCTCTTTTCTTTCGATTGAACTTTGTTTCAACATCACGTGTCTTCTATTTTTCAATACCACAGGGCTTCTTTGCTTCACCAATAGGTGCATCAATCAACATTTTTGCATAAGCATCTAAAATCTACCCATCAACTTCATAGCCCATTTCCTAAATCCAAATCTTCTGAGGTATGACCACTTCCATAAGTGTTTCATCTTTCTTCACCATGAAGCATATGTCAGTTGAGTATTTCTCAACAATATGCTTAGGAACCCTTTCTCTAGATTTCATATCCTTCTGAAATGCCTTAAAGTATCTCCATACCTTGTCATCCCTTTGACTACCTAATGTAGCAATAGATTATTTTAATTGCCTCCCTATCGAGATGTCAAATTCCCATTGTCTCTTCCCAAAACTGAGAGTCTCATTCATGAAAAATAGCATTAAGAAGACATTCAAGTTTCCATACCAAAAAGTCCCTTTCTTTTCTCCTTTAATCTTACCTAGGCTTATCAATAACTCATCTAACATCCAACCACATATATCCAATTTCTCATTTTCTCTCATCATCTTATAAGGTACAAAAATGCAGGAGCTAGAAACAGAATTCAGTCAGTATGACTGAGTTACCTTATAACCGATGATCATGCTACTGAATCTAATGTCTATGTTGATAATAGTGTTTATTCTCATGGATCGCCTGTCAGATGTCGCTCCAGTGATTTTGTTTACATAATCAATAGAAACTTTCTTTTCTGAACGTTTCCCAACCTATGGTAAACTGGTAACAGCCCTGATGGCTTCCTTGGTGATCTTGTAAGGTCTATCTAACCAGACAAAATCTTCATGAACTCTACTCAAAACATACCTAATGATTTCATCTTTGAATTCTGGAATGTCTAGAATGCCGATAAACCTTAAGTCTTGAATGTGCTTGTATTTTAGTTTGATCTTTCCAAATTCTCCCATCAGCTCGCTCATGTACATGCCCTTTATTTCAGATGTCCCCAAATCCTCAATGTGACAGTGTATGTATGCCCTAATATCTTCAACATACACAACTTCTTCCCGAACACGTGAAAATGTTCCAATTGAGTCATTTAGGGTAGCCACATGCGGATATTGCTTGGAAGTTGGCCTAGGACTATCGTTAACCTCTACAATAGTTAGGGTTGCAACAAAGATAGGAATGGATGATGATCTCGCTTCCATGATTAAATAAAAATACCTATGAATCTTTTCTGGTGAAAAGTCCTAACAAATTCTTTCAGTCGTCGGTGAAATCACTCAAGAAGATATCTGATCACATTGAATCACTCTTAATTGCTCTGAATCTCTCTTAGTCACTCTAAATGGAAGGTGATCAAAATGAAGTAGATTTAACCTTTTATTCTTCAAGAAAAACCCTAATCTGTCATTAACATCAATGACTTCTGGTGAAAGATATTAGATCTCTATTAAAATATCCCTATGCCGGATAAGTATTTCTAATGTCTGGAACATCTTCCAACACCTCTTCCTGAGGCATATGCAACATCTTCATGAATTTTGCCTACCCCTAAGGCATCTGGCTCAGTTACGGTTGAGCTACCTGCCAGTGCAGGAGCAACCTCCTCTATTGGATAAGTAATCAGTGTATTCCCATCTGCAGATTGATCTTTAGACTTTCAAACCCATCTTTGGGTATGATCTTGCCGGATTTCACTAACCTTCTCTTTTCCTTTCTCATTTGATCCTCCATTGCCAACCGATGGATTTCTACTTCTATAAAATTTAGCAATATGTCCAACCTCATTATATGCATAACATGTAACATTGTTCTTTTGAATTGCTTTGCTAAAACCAATATAATTGTTTGACCAACACTAATTAGCCATATGTACAAATTTTCCACATGCAGAGCATTTAACATTCACTCTACAATCTTCTATCTTATGACCATACTTATTACATTTAGAACATTTACCGAGAGCAGAATCAAGGTTTTGATTTGCTCTGTTTCTACGTTGCCCAACCATGTGACCAAATTTATTGCAAACAAAACATCTACCATTAAATTTATAAGCATTGAACCGCCTTACCAGTTTCTTATGGTTTTTATCTTCATTAGTAGTACCAAAACTTTGTCCTTGCTCAAATCCAAGTCCACTGGAATCTCCATTCTATCTTTGTCTCTTCAGTAAATCATCTAGTTGTGCTGAACTAATCTTGAATTTTTCTTCATACTCACTTGCAGTAGTTAGATCATCTCTCATAATTATCATTTGTCTCTCAAGCTCTTGTTCATTACTTTGGGATTGTACTAAATCAGTTCTCATGAACCAACCTACCACATTCTTCAAATTTGTTCTTCAAAGATACATCAAGATTTTCTTCCTTTTTCTTCCAGTCCTCAATCTCTTTAGACATTCTCATGGTTATAGCTTGCATTTCATTTTTCATGACCATGTTGTCTTGAATCAACTTCTGACATTGTTCCTTAAGTGCATCTTTCTCTTCATCATTCTGATTTTGCAAAAGTTCCTTCGTCCTAGATTGAATAGATGAAAGTCCCTCTTGTAGGACACGAATGAATTCCTTAGTAGAATTAAATTCATCTTGTAACTTTAAGTTCTTCATCCTTTCAGCATCATAATCTTCAAGTTCCATCTCAAGTTTCTTTTCCAAACCCATATCCATGGATTCTGGATTCAGGATCTCCCTCAAGTTGTTAAACTTCCTTCAAGGTACAAAGTCGTGATACCAATTATTGGAATCCAAGAACACTGAGAGAGAGGGGGGGAATAAGTGTTCTACTAGTATGATCAATTTTAACCTTATGAAAACATGCATACACCAACCGATACACCAGTACATACAAAATTGAAAGAAGTAAAACAACCAATAAGCCAATCACATAAATGAATACCATAACACACAAAATTATACATGGAAAACCCCAAATAGGAAAAACCACGGCAAGATTTGTGACCCACAATATCAATCCACTAGCTATATGAAGAGATATTACAAAATATAGGGGCCTACACTTGCAAGAAGTCTTACAGCCTAGAGAACACTACTCAATAACAAAAAGAGCCTCATTGACTACATATAGATCTAGACTACAATCCAGCAAAATGAGTGAACTACTGAGATAGCATCTTCTATTCCAGAATACAGTTTCGGTCTAAAACCCTAAACCCTTTACCAAAATAACTCTTTTACAAAAGTATCCTCTCATGCATAATCTCTCTGATATATTTTGCATCTTCTATCCATCCATATTCACATTGTTTATATCATTATATTACACATTCTTACACACTTATATCAAAATGATCTAATCCAACTGACCTATATACCTTATACAATTTTTCATGCCTTATGTCAGCTTACAAAGATAATTACAATGGAAATATGCATGTCGGGTAGATAACATAAATACATGAATATCAAAATTAATAACCAATACCAGATCCAAAAAATGTCAGCCTCCAATACTGATAACTTTGTTCTAAACCATGTCAGCCTGCATTGCCAGTAACCAAAGAAATTCATCCATCCTGCCAGTGTTGGTGTCAGTGCTAGTGTAGTGCCTACTAGTACACAATTGAACCAAAACATGAAGCCATAATAAGCTGCCATATTGCCATGTTTTCATCAATGAAAATATAGTGAAACCAACCAATAGAGTGTGAATTACCAACATTATCCACATTGCATTATCATCATTGGATTCGGCCAAAATTCCTCCTCCACTATGAATTGTTAGATAGGCCAAAATGCACTACTAGGTCACCCAAAACTAGGCCAAGCTATAGTACCTCCAACATTGTATGCCTCATCTCTATCATGGCCTTCTCCATCGCTTCAGCTTCATCCTCGAGCGCATGAGTCGCTGCATCCAACAAATTCTCCTTCGTACGCTCCTAAACTATTCCTCTGATAGACACAGGATCACCAATTTTTATTATAGAGGCAAACATCACACTAGCCTTCACAGCCTTAAAGTCCTTCCATTGTGACTTATAGTGCAAATATAGGGGATTGGCATTGGCAGCTCATTCACAAACCAATCAAGGAACCCTTTCTACCAAGTCCACTTCTATACACATCTGAAATCCTTTTTAAAAACCATTGATATTCTCCAAATTTCCACCAGGTACAAGGACAGAGTCGGGCCCTTCCCAATCAAACTACTATAATATTTTGATTTCAACATAGCCATTGTCAACTTTATTATCCCCTTTGTGGGTGGCTATCTCTACCACTAACAGGGTAGCCTCCATTTCATCCACATCCATCCAACTAGGTTGGTGAACCATATCTCCCTTCTTTGCCTATGATTCCTTAAATTTCTTAGAGTGATGCCCATTATCCTCCGCTCCTATCAATAGCCACTTCCGATTCAAACCAAAAAACCATCTTTTATCTTGTCCTATGTCATCCAAATCCACAAGCTCTTAATATTCATGGGAGTGCCTCTTTATCTTAGCTAAGGTCATGCCATCTATAGAGCTCTCCGAAGCCATGATTTCTCCCAATATTCCTTGCCCTAATACCTCGCTCCAATCTACACCCTCCTCCTCACCCTAGGAGGAAAATCAACAATAGATTCAATTTGGGTTTTCGCCGGCATACACTCTTCATCCCAAAATATTTTGAGTTCATCCTATTCAACAATGGCTTCTTTTCCAGCATCCTTTTGCCAAGAAATTCTAACCAAGGTATCACGTGGTTCAACCTTCACCACATGAATGCCAACAACTTCTCGACCATTAATAGTTTGGACAATAAGTGCCAAAGCTGGCTCAAGAGAGGAGAAAATAAGAATCCCAACATCCTTCTCTTTCACTGGATTCTCCTCTTCAAATGAGTTCCCCTCTTTCTTCTAGCCATCCCACCAATGTACACAATGCTTGATGCACAATTTTACATGAAATATAAAACTGCCATACAGATTCTGAATTTTACCTACTTCTTCTTCCTCCATCTCTGCTCAATCCAACCATGACTCTGATACCAATTGTTAGTCTAAATTGAGTAGATAAATAACATAAAACAATTAAATAAAAACAAAATTAAAGAATGAGACACGCGAATAGATTTATAGTGGTTCGACAAATGCCTATGCCCACTCTCAAGAAGGGAAATCATCTATTAACTAATATCCAATCATACAACATACATGACTGGACTTAGTCATTTATACAATCACATTCAACTATGAAATGAATAGTTTTGGAAAGTCAAATGGTCATGTGACCATTGGGCTTCATATACCCTATAGTTTCAGAGTGCTTCTAGGATGGAGAACTTGAGAGAGAGTTGGAAAAAAAAAGCCGCGACTCCCACCACCATTGTGCCCACAACCCCAACTCTCCCACGGCCCCTTCCATGATCACAACCACTACGGAATCCTTGGATGATCTTCCTACACCCCCTTCCTTGGCCATGACCATGACCACCATCTTGATAACCCGACTCATTTCCACTTCCTTGGCCACTCTATGAATGAGGAGGATTCTTGACATTGCGGGTAGGAGCTTCATGTTCATCTTTCAGGGGAACGAGTCCATTGAAAATAAATATGCAAATTTGATAATGCAAAGGTTCATCTTTTTTCTCCACGCCACACTAAACTGAAAATAAATAGGCAATAATATTGGATTCTAGATCAGAATATGAAAAAATAAAAAAGGGAAACGAATATGAAGGGTTTGGTAGTTGCTAGCACGAGCCTGAGTGTTTACCTTAAGGGGTAATACATTGCTACAAGTGAGACCATCGTCCCATTTGAATTCTTTTGTCCTTTGATTAGGTTACCTTGGATTGCATTATTTTTATTTCTATATAAAAATGAATACCATTATGTCACTCACAATCCTTTTTTATATAAATTTAGTCTTAATTTATGACTAAAAAAGAATTAGGTGTAAGGTTTATAAGATCAACATTAGTAAGCTAAATTGCTGCAATAATCTAATAACTCATTGAAATTAAATTATTTCCATTGAAATTCAATGGCATATTAAAATTAATCCAATCAAATTTTTTAGAAAAATGCAATGGGAAGTAATAATTGTTAAACAACTCAAATAACCAGTGGACAACTGAGAGGGGGGGTGAATCAGTTGTTGACATATTATAGAAATTTAAGCATTAAAACCATATTACCAGAATACATAAACCAAATACTGGAATAGTAGATATAATAGTGAAGCACAAATATAAGACACAAAACATTTACCAACCATCCACAAAAGATAACACCAAGATTTGTACGTGGAAAACCTAGTAAAGGCAAAACCACAGTGGGAAGCCTACCCATAGTTAGATAATACTTCTGAAATAAGTATGTGATTACAAAAAGAGGGTCCTACACATGCAGGAAGGCCAACAACCTAGAGCGCACTGCTCATCACAAAAGGAGCCTCATTGACTATAAAATAAATCTAGACTACAATCCGGAAAGAAGAGTGAACGACAAGAATAACATCTCCTATGCCTAAGTACAGTTCTGGTTAAGCTCAGTACCATAGGTCTTAAACTTCTTTCACCAACCAAATTCTATCACCTATGATCCGCCAAAACCTCTGCATATGATTACAACCTTATTCGCACACAAATAATTGCATAACCCATAAACCCTATCCAAAAACATGATCTACAAAGAGATCTTACATCACATTTATACCAATCTGGGACCTAAACAATTAGGTTTGCCTCCTAAAAGATAATACAATAAATTCATAACATAAACCCGCAATCCAATGATCAACCAAGTCGGCCTAAGACCGAAACAACTTAATCCAATCAATAAACCCAACCGGTAACACATTGGGATCAACCACCAACATGTTACATAAACCAGTCCATAACCTAGCAGGATAAGATAGCATTATGTCCAGTCCTAAATACAACACCACCAATCAATAGGAACATGAATAAGATAACCAACAACATCTTGAAAGCCATCTAGAAGCTGCATTAACACCACTTATCAAGTGAATCAAAAGATCATCAACAAAGCGTTGCCGGTAAAACCCTTACTGGTGACCAAAAGTATTACTAGAACAAATGATAGCTCCTGAGTTATCAAATCCTGAACCAACTGATCATGATACACATTTGAATAACATGAATGACAGATCCAAACCAATTCTACAAACCAAAGCATACCGAAGCATACCAGATCAATATCATAATCCAACCGCTCTACCAGAACCTACCAAAAATTGGTAAACAACCAAAACATCCAGTGTTGCCATCAATGATAAAACATCAATGCAATACATAATCAATTCCTCCAATTTGCCAACAATATCCCCCTTTGGAATTGATGGCAACACTAGATTTGAAAAACATCTAAGTGCCAAGAAATGCCAAACAAGTCTCCCCCAAAGGAAGACAACCAACAATCTCCCATAAAGTGATATTACAATAAAGTTAACAAACTCCCCCTATGAATGATATCCTTGTTAAGATTTGATCTCTCCCCTTTGATACATATTCTGTTAAGCTCTATTTTTCACATATATCTCTCCCCCTTTGACATCAATGCTAAAAATTTGACATAAACATTAAAGAAAAATCATAAATCCACTGAACCACACAGTTTTACTCCTCTTGAGTAGTAGCACCAACACATCAATCCAGAATGAATAGTAGCTCTTTAAATGCATACCTAACTGATGCCAATCAACATCACTTAGGTCTCTACCAGAGGGGAAGAAACCCCCAATCTGTCTCTGAAGTACTCCAATGATTCCTTAAGCAAAGGTTTATTGAAGATATATGCAATCTTCTCTTTAGTGTTCACATAAACCAGTCTGACTTCATTTAATTCCACCTTCTCATTCAAGAAGTTATACTTGATAGATATGTGCTTTGTCTTAGAATGAAATACCAGATTCTTTGATATGTCAATAGAAACAAAGTTATCATAGTGAATAACTACTGGTTCATTACAATCCACCCTTATATCCTTCAATATTTACTTCGTCCATAGAACTTGTGTATAGTTAGTAGCAACAACAACATACTCAGCTTCAACAATAGGTAAAGAGGTACATGACTACTTCTTGTTGATCCATGAAACGAGTTTCTTTCCAAGAAATAAAGCTCCATCGGATGTGCTCTTCCAGTCATCAACATCTCTAGCCCAAATTGCATCTGTATATGCACATAGTGTAAAACCATCATCTTTAGGATACCACAAACCATATTCAGTTGTTCCTTGCAAATACCTGAAAAAATCCTTTTCACCGGACTCTCATGATTCTCTCTAGGATCACTATGATATCTTGATACAATATAAATTGCATTCATTATATCTAGTCTAGTCTAAGTTAGATATAAAAAACCTCTAATCATAGACTTGTACCTTGTAGGATTTACCAGTGCTGATCCATCTTTCTTTGTCAATTTCTCACTTGTAACCATGGGAGTACCAATCGATTTACAATTTTCCATACCAAATTTCTTCAGCAAATCGCTAGCATACATAGTTTGACAGATGAAAATACCTTTACGAGTCTGAGTAATCTACAAACCTAAGAAAAAATTCATCTCCCCAATCATAGACATCTCAAATTAATTCTTCATATTGATAGAGAATTCCATACATAACTTATCCTCACCTCCAAAAATGATATCATCAACAAAGATTACAACAATAAATATGTCTGATGGTATGACGAAAGAATAAGGATCCAGTTAGCTACTGAGAGGGGGGGTGAATCAGTAGATGGAAAACTGATATAAACTTTCACCAATCTCAAAATCAACCAATCAAAGCAAACTCTAAACTGACAAGATAAACCACTAAACTACAAATGCAATATCACTATCAAGTTAAATCGGTTGACTGTTATAACAGATTAATAGTAAACAGCTTGAAACTCACAAACATCCAAATACTTTACTAACATAAGTAAAACCTCATTTCAGATTGTTGTCGGTTATCATAACATATCAAAGTGGATTAAGCAATTAAGAAATTCAACCATAGAAAACATAACCACAAAAACATTCACCATTTGACACAATATTTTCGACATGGAAACCCAAATGGAAAAAACCATAGTGGGGATGAATATCCACAAGTATTCTGAACTCTTCTAAAGTTTGCCCTGTTAGGAGCCAAGCTTGTTAAAGCTTTACAAAAGTCGTGTTAAGAACAGATCCTGTTAGGGACCACTCGATTAAGGCATTGACTATAATTCCCTATTAGAAGCAATACCCTATGAGGAGTAACCTTAGTAGAGGATTTGAAATCCAATCTAATGGACCACCTAGTTAGAGGATTTGAGTAACACTAAGCTTGTTAGAGCTTACCCAATTAGGGGATTTTACTGCTATAATTGTTAAAAAACAACAGGGGCTTTCTAATCTGTTTGAATAGCACTACACTTGCTTGTTCAGATCCTTTTCATGCTCCTATATTTCTTTACACAAACTACAGATACATCATCCGGTTTGGCAACCACACTCAACCACAACTTTGCCAACTTTGAAATAAAACAACTCATCGACCTTATAAACAAATCATCAGGTCAATAACACAACACTAACCTAATTATCTCATAGAGATTACAAACAAGTCGGTTCAAGTATGACCATTGGATGAAACAAAAATATCTGCACATTATTCGAGATAGCCTCGACTGCTCCTTGATCACTGCTTCATCAAAATCATAACTCATCATGCGGCTTGCATTACATGCAATATACTTTCTCATTCCCAAGATAAAAAACATTATCTCAACATTCCAAAAATATTGTGAAACTCTTCTCATACAACATGCATACATGCCTAATCATTACCACTCATCATCAAATCATAAACCAATACAACCAATTCATCAAACTTAATCGGTTAGGGTTTATCAAATCAACAGGTAGGGTTTACCGGTTCAACTCTCCATATCTTAGCAATACCAGTTTCTACCACAAACTCACCTACCGGTTACAGTTCCCTTCACTAGCTCTTCCTATTGGTTACAAAGAAACATTATAATAATATCATTTACCGATTAATTGACATCAATGACAACATACCATTTCATCAATGCAATTTTCATGCAAATGCCAACAATCTCCCCCTTTGGCATTGATGATAATACAAATATCAATACTCTTGATTTCTATGATTATGAATAGGAATCCTAGTTTATATTTTACCATGTATTCACCTTGTCTTCAGCTGGTAACTGGTTATAGACCTTCTCTCTATCAATCATATAATTCTTCTTCCCATGATCACATAGTTCTTCTCCCCCTTTGACAACAATGACAAAGTGAAAGTAAAACATGCAATGTCAAACTTCACTATTCAGCATCAACAACCTACACCTTGATTCTCCCCCTATGGAATAACTCCACTCTACACCAATCCTACTGTAAAATTCTGCAAGTAGCTCCAGGACTGATGTACTCTACATCATGCTCGATTGACCTCATGAAGGGGTATAACCCCTATCTTAATTCTAAGATACTCAAAACTAGTTTTAGGCAGAGGTTTAGTAAAGATATCTGCAAGCTGCTCCGTGGTAGAAACATGCTCCAAAATCACATCTTTACTCTGCACTTTTTCCCTCAAGAAATGATACTTTAATTCAATATGCTTGGTTCATGCATGCAAAACAAGATTCTTGAAAATATTTATGGCATTGGTATTATCACATAAGATCTTTAAAGGTTTTGAAAAATCATCTTGAAACCTTCTAGAATGTGCCTCATCCAGATATCCTAGGTTCAATTCATATAAGCTACAACATACTCATCTTCAGCAGTAGACTGTGATATACAACTCTTCTTCTTGATACTCCATCAAACAAGTCTTCCTCCAAGAAATAATGCTCCACCGGTTGTTCTTTTCCTATCATCAACATTACTTGCCTAGTCTGCATCTGTATACACCTTCAATTTAGAGTTACTTGCATATGGATACCATAATCCATAGTAAATAGTACCTTTCAAATATCTGAATATTTTCTTGGTTGATATCAAATGTGTTTCCTTTGGATTTTTCTAAAATCTAGCAATTGGACCAACTGCATAAGCTATATCTGGTCTATTGTGAACAACATAGTGCAAGTTCCCAATCATTTACCTATACTCCTTTTCATCAATAGATGTGGCTTAATCTTCCTTAGACAATTTACAACTTGTAGCCATTGGTGTTCCAACTAGTTTATAGTCACTCATACCAAATTTCTTTAATACCTCTTTCACATACTTAGACTATGTGATGAAAATACCATTCTTCATTTGCTGAATTCACAAGCCTATGAAATTGTTTATTTCTCCTACTAGAGACATTTCAAACTCACTTTTCATTTCATTTTCAAAGTCATTTCTCATGTCATCATTGCCTCCAAATATGATATCATCTACAAACACTTCACTAACCAGTATCTTATCTCCTTCAGATTTGAGATATATGGTGTTGTCTTCACTAGTTCTCTAAAAACCTATCTTCATCAGGTGTGAATGAAGCCTTTCATACCATGCTCTTGGTGCTTGCTTTAACCCATATAATGCCTTGTGCAATTTTAATACTATGTCTTTTTCATCAGCCAAAGCATAACCATTTGGCTGCTTAATGTATACTTCCAGTATTCCATTCAAAAATGTTGACTTCACATCCATCTGATATACTTTGAATCCCTTATATGCAACAAATGCAAGTAAAGTCCTAACACCTTCCAGTCTAGCAACTAGTGCAAAAGTATCACCGTAGTCTTCTCCTTCTTCTTGTGCATAACCTTTGCAAACCAATCTAGCTTTGTTTTGGACTACTACACCATCTTCATTTAGTTTATTCTTGAATAGCCACTTACTACCTATCACATTTTTATTCACCAGTCTGGGTACTAGGGTACATGTATTTTTCTTCTCAATTTGATCAAGCTCCTCCTCCATAGCTTTAATCCAATGATCATCTCCAAATGCTTCCTTAGTAATTCTAGTCTCAATAGTGGAGATCATGCAAGAATTCTCTCTAATTCTTCTTCTAGTTAACACTCCAGCATCTTTATCTCCAATAATATGGTCAGTATTGTGATTGAATCTCACATACCTTAGAATAACATGATCATTATCTTCAGGTTATTCTTCTTCATTATCATCATCTTCTTTTGAATCTACCTGTTCCAGTTGAACTGGTACAACAACATTCTCTTTACCAGTTTCAGGTTTCACCGGTTCTAGTTCTAAAATCAGAATGCAATGGTCTTCATCCTTTTTCTCCACACTGGTTTCGCCTGAGACTTCAGGATACTCATCCATTGAAACATCATCACTCTCAATAATTCTTTGTATCTGGTTGTTATAACATTTATAGGCCTTACTCTTGGTAGAGTAACCAAGAAATATACCTTCATCACTTTTAGCCTCAAACTTGCTGACATAGTCACCTCTCTTAAAAAATTTACTGCCAAAAATCTTAAAGTAATTGCCATTAGGTGATCTACCATACCATTATTCATAAGGAGTCTTATCCTTACCTCTCTTTACCAAAATTTGGTTCATAATGTAGACAACTTCTCTCCAGTAATTTTTTGCTACACCTTGTATCAACATCGTTCTAGCAACTTCAACAACTGACCGATTGTTTCTCTCTGCAATACCATTCTGTTGTGGTGTCCTCAATGTAGAAAAATATCATTTGATACCATTTTCTTCACAATATCTAGGGAATTCCTCATAAGTAAATTCACTACCTTGATCAGTCCTCAGATAATTTATCTTCTTACCACTCTCCTTTTCAGCTAAGAACCTCAATTTATTGAACTTACTAAATGCTTATGTTTTATCCTTCAAGAATGTGACCCACATCAATCTTGGGCAATCATCAGTGAACATAAAATATCTTTCACCTCGAATACTTTTAGTCATTATTGGTCCATAGAGATCTGTATGAACCAAATCTAATAGATGTTTCGCTGAAAAATATTTTCTCTTAAAGGTTGAGGATGCCATCTTTCCCAATTGACATTCCTTACATAGAGCATTAAATGGTTTGTCCAACTGAGGCAAACCTCTCACTATCTTGGACTTACTTTAACAATGTTATCAAAAATTATATGACAAAATCTCCTATGCCAAATCCAACTATCATCTATTTTAGCAATTAAACAATTGCTGAATTTAGGATTCAGGTGAAACAGGTTACCGTTAGTCTACGTTCCTATTGCAATTAGTTCACTTTTGCTCCCATATATTTTGCACATACCATTCTTAAACTCCAATGGATATCCTTTGTCATTGAGTTGTGCAACACTCAAAAGATTGTGCTTTAGATATTCAACCCAGTAGACATCATCTGCATTGCTTTTCCCATTAATAGAAATAGTTCCCTTATCTTTTACCATGCAGGCCGAGTCATTACCAAATCTCACAACTCCGCAATCAAATTCCTTCCAGGAAAGAAATTTTCTCTAGTCACTGGTCATATGATGTGAACAACCACTATCAATGATCCAATCATCAAAATTATCCATGTGAGAAACTAATGCCTTTTAATCAGATGTCTCCTCTTTAATGGCTACAAAAACAATGTCTTCATTAGCATCACCTTCATATTCCTCATCAGTGATACCACCATCAACTGCCATAAGACAATTTCTTTTGCCTTTTCCCTTATACTTCTTGAACTTCTCTCGCTTGTTCTCATTATCACCATTAGGATAGTTATTTGCAATGTGTCCAATCTTGTTGCATGCAAAACATTTGAAAGGTAATTTAGCTCTGTACTTGCTGGTACCTCTGGGCAACCGCTTGGCCAATAATGCTTCAAGCTCAACCAAAATATCTTCATCATCAACTTCTCTAGTGGATATAGATTCATAACTATGACTGACATCTCTACTTTTCCTTATAGATGGGTTAGAAACTGAATCTCTAAATTCATATTTAGATTTCTAAACACTACCATCATAACCATTTAATTCAAAAGCAGTAAGCTTACCAATGATGGAGTCAAGGGTTACCTTAGTTTTGTCAATTGACTTTAGCTCCTGAATGGATGCAACTTAGATAATGTAGACCGGTACCAGGATTCTCAACACCTTACTAATCACTATGGCATCATCCACTTTACTACCAACACTCTTGATATCACCATCTCTTTTATCCTTTGACCATAATGTTGGATATTCTCACCTTCAGCCATTCACATGTCATCAAACTTCCCTCTTAGAATCTCTTCTTTAGCAATCTTCACATATTAATCACTGCTATAAATCTCTTCAAGTTTCTTCCATACCTCATATGCAGTGTCCAGACCATAGACATATGCATACTCTACATTACACAAAGAACTGATAATAGCCTCTAATGCTTGATTATTTTCTTGTTGCTCTTTCTTTTGATCATCATTCATAATTCCACTAGGTGCAACATATTGAGTACCAACATGTTCTCAGTATTGAATTCCTAGACTCTTGATATAAATTTTCATTCTATCACTCCATATTTTGTATTTCTCTCCATTAAACTTCAGATCTTCCTTCTTCATCATGTTTTACAAGACCTTTACCTCAAGTTGTTAGGCTTAGAACTTAGAGGACCTAAGAAGCTCTGATACCAATTGATGGTATGATGAAAGAATAAGGTTCAAGTTAGCTACTGAGAGGGGGGGTGAATCAGTAGATGGATAAATGGTATAAACTTTCACCAATCTCAAAATCAACATCTCAAAGTAAACTCTAAACTACCAATATAAACCACTGAACTACAAATGCAATATCTCTATCAAGTTAAATCAGTTGACTGTTATAACAAATTAATAGTAAACAACTTGAAACTCACAAACATCCAAATAATTTACTGACATAAGTAAAACCTCATTTCAGATTGTTGTCGGTTATCATAACATATCAAAGTGGATTAAGCAATTCAACCATAGAAAATATAACCACAAAAATATTCACCACTTGACACAATATTTTTGATGTAGAAACCCAAATGGAAAAAACCATGATGGGGATGAATACCCACAAGTATTCTGAACTCTTCTAAAGTTTGCCTTGTTAGGAGCCAAGCCTGTTAAAGCTCTACAGAAGTCCTGTTAAGAAGAAATCCTGTTAGGGACCACTTGGTTAAGGGATTGACTATAATGACCTATTAGAAGCAATACCCTATGAGGAGTAACCTTGGTAGAGGATTTGAAATCCAAACTAATGGACCACCTAGTTAGAGGATTTGAGTAACACTAAACTTGTTCGATCTCACCGATTAGGGGATTTTACTGCTATAATTGTTAGAAAATAACAAGGGTTTACTGGTTTGTTTGAATAGCATTACACTTGCTTGTTAAGATCCTTTTCATGCTCCTATCTACCTTTACACAAATTGTACATATATCATCTGGTTTGGAAACCACACTCAACTACATCTGAAACAAAACAACTCATTGAACTTAAATAAATCATCAGGTCGGCAACATAACACTAACCTAAGTCTCTCATAGAGATTACAAACAAGTTGGTTCAACTATGACCATTGGATTACACAATAATCTCTTCACATTATTCAAGATAGCCTCAACCACTCCTTGATTACCACTTCATTGAACTCGGTAACTCATCACACATTTTGCATTACATGAAATATACTTGCTCATTCCCAAGATAAAAATCGTTATCTCAACGCACCAAAAAACTTTGAAAGTTTTCTCATACAACATGCATACATGTCATAATCATTATCGCTCATCATCAGATCATAAACTAATACAACCAATTCACCAAACTTAATTGGTTAGGGTTTATCAAATCAATAGGTAGGGTTTACCAGTTCAACTCTCCATATCTTAGCAATACTAGTTTCCACCACAAACTCACCTACTGGTTATAGTTCCCTTCACTAGCTCTTCCTACTGGTTACAAAAGAACATTATAACAATATCATTTACCGGTTAATTGACATCAATGACAACATAAAATTTCATCAATGCAATCTTCATGCAAATGCCAACAACATCATCATCAATGATCTTATAATATAAATTGCTATCAGCATTACCTCTAGTGAAACCAAGCTTCAAAAGATATCCAATCTTGCATACCAAGCTCTAGGGGCTTGTTTCAATCCATATAAAGCTATCCTTAACCTCCAAACCATGTTTTTGTCATCTAAAAGTGAAAATCCATCAGGCTTCTCAATGTAAACTTCCTCTTCAAGATCTGCTTTTAGAAATGTACACTTAACATCCATCTGATAAACCTTGTAGTTCTTATGGGCATCATAAGCAAGAAATAATCTTACAGCTTCAATCCTAGCTACCAGAGAAAAAGTCTCATCATAATCATTTCTTTCCTTTTGAGAATATCCTTTACAAACCAATCTAGCCTTATGCCTCACAACTTGTCCATCTTCATTCAATTTGTTTTCCTAAAAACCCATTTAGTCCCAATAACATTCTTATTTTTAGGTCAGGGAACTAAAGTCCATGTATTATTCTTTTCTATTTGATCTAATTCCTCTTTAATAGCTTTCATCCAACATTCATCTTTACATGCTTCAATTACTAATGCCACTTAAACTTGAGAAATTAAAGATTCCTCATCAGCTGCCAACCTTCTTCTTGTCATCACTCCTTTATTCTTGTCTCCAATGATCCGATCTTCTAAATGATTTAGCCTAAAATACTTAGGAGTCTTTTGATTTTATATTCCTCTGCTCTAATCTTTAGTTATTGTTGAATTTTTTGATACTGCCGAAGTAATTGGTTCAACATTCTATTCCGGCGTAGGTGCTATTGGTTTAGTTATGATCATTTCCACTGTCGGTTCTCTCTCATAAGTTCCGATTTGACTTCTGTTCTACTCATCCACTTTGATATTAATGCTTTGCACAATTCTTTATAATTTTTTATTATAACATGTATATGCTTTGCTTTCATTAGAATAACCAAGAAATATCCCTTCATCACATCTAGGATCAAACTTTCCAATAGAATCATTTCTTTTGATATAACATTTACTACCAAATATTCTGACATACTTAACTGTATGTGTATAACCAAACCAAAACTCATAAGGTGTCTTACCAATGTCTCCTTTGATATGAAATCTGTTGAATATGTATACCGTCATGCTCACAACTTATCTCTTGTAGATATGAGGTAGATTAGCTTCCATCATCATATTTCTAGCCGTATCCAAGATAGTTATGTTCTTCCTTTCAACAATACCATTCTGCTGAGGTATCTGGGGTGTAGATAATTATCTTCTTATCCCATTCTTTTCACAACAACTGTTAAATTCACTGGATGTGAATTCTCCACCCTGATCTCACCTTAAGCATTTAATCTTCAATCCTGTCTCTGTCTCAACTTTAGCTTTAAATATTTTAAACTTTTCAAATTCTTCATATTTCTCCCTTAGAAATTAACCCACATCATTCTAGAAAAGTCATCAATGATTAGTGTATACACCTAAAAAATGGTCTGAAGATAATTAATTGAAAAAGCAATTATCTCAATTAATCTCTCCTTCCCAATTTAATTGAATTCACTAAGAAATTTGATTAAATCTCTCATTCATCTACTTATTAATAAATCTAATGATTTATTAAATAGGTTCATTTCAATAACCCCTTTTGATTAATTAATTCAAATTAATTAATTCCCTCCATCCAATATCATTTCTTCTAATCCTAATTAATTAAAACAAATCAAATCAATGAGTTGTTGAGATTAATTATCCTTTTCCTATTATTTGAATTTCTAAATTCAAATTCTCCTAACTTCTACCACTCCTAAACCTAACCATTCCTAAACCTAACCCATTCTACCTACCCCCATGTCCCCTTTCATCCAACATCTTCTAGAACCTTTGTGACACTTGTCACTAAGTGCTCCCTTTAATCCAACTCCCTTTGCCAACCTCTTCCAATTTAACCATTGATATCTTCAAATCAATCTCAACCATTGATTCATGCCAACTCACCCCTAGCCTTGGAAAATCCTATAAATAGACCTCATTTTGAGCAATATGGATCCCATCTCATTTGCATTCAAACATTGTTACTATAGACATCTAGCTTCTAGTTTATCATTTCTTAGCAATGTTATCATGCTCATTTCAGCTTAATTGCATCTTCATTCTAGTTCATTTTCTAGATCAATCATGAACTCATATAGCTTGATCATGCTATTCTTGCTAGATCATTCATTTTTAGAATTCAAATCCCCCATCTAAGTGTAGTCAAGTCACTGGATTATGCATAATCAGATCTGAGAGCATTTTTCATACTCGCATTTACTAGGAGGCAATAAGTCGATTAGCTATGGTTTTGTCTTTCTTTGATTTAAATCTTCTAACCATGCTTGTAATGATTTACTGAGTGCATTATGGTTGCAGATACAGGTACACTTCACAGAGCATGCCATTTTGGCACCCATCGTGGGGCCGAAATCATCATTCTTGGCCTCTCAAGCTTCATCAATCTTCCTCTCTGCTTGAGACGGAAACAACAAGCAGTAAGATCTCCAGTTAGGAAAGCTACACCAAAGAAGAAACCGACACTTAAGAAGAAGAAGAGGACAAATTAGGACATGGCCCCTCTTGACATACTATTAAATGAAATTACCGAGGAAGGGAAATTAAAGAATATAGAAAAATTATATGACACTCTGACAGTAGATGAAAAAGAACAAGTAGAAAACAGTGTTATTTTGCACATGGACATGTATAAGAAATTTTTGATGGAAGTAGCAGATGAAGTGCCAAATGAATTATTTTAAAGATTGGAAGCAAGAAGACAAGCAGTAGTAGAACTTGATAAGAAAATCAAGATAGAAAAGCTACTTGCTGTGTACCTGGTGAACTCACCTAAAGAAATTGATGATTTAATTGTTGAAACCAACCAGTCAGTATTCTCTATTGCACACCGACACATTGCATTAATGGTTGGAAGAGTTAATGAAGTGACTAAAGAAACAAAAAATGCATGGGATACATTCCTAGTTGAAAAAGAAAAAAAGGAAGAGTACATGAGCCACAAACCTATAAAGGTTTATCAGAAGGACAAGGACAAGGGTAAAGGTAAAGTTGGTGGACCACCTAGTATCAAAGTTAAAGACAACTTACCCCCACCTCCTTTGATCACCCCACCGGTAACAACAACAACAACTATAGAAGATCAACCGATAGTTGAAAGTATGAATGAACATGATATAAATCCTAATCCTGAAGTCTTATATACAGTGGATGTTGATACACAACAGATCAACATTGTGGTAGATCAAGATACAACTGATAAGACAAACATGGCTAGTGAGCCACTGGTAGCTGAGCAAACTGATAACACACAAGAGAAACCGGCAGATGACAAAGAGCAATAGGTAGAAACTTAGACTCAGACTGAGACAGAGCAACAAACAGAAAGACAAGAAGAGCAATAGGCTCCGGAACAGGGATAGACTCACATGGAAACAACTCCACCGGCAACAGGAGAAGATCAAAAACCATTTCTCAAAGAAATGGAAACACAGACTGACCTACCAGAGGTCAATACAAGCTTGGTTACTTCTACCACCGATGGTATTTAGAATGTAGGTTCCTCATTAGCAGGCTATAAATCAACTAATGTGACTAAAGTACTCTTAGATTCAATTAAGAGTATAATAGATTGCAACTCACAAGCTTATAAGGCTATAGATGATACAATATCAATTTTGAAGAGGCTAGCTCCTAACTGTAACATAGACAATAAGGATTCATTAAATCAAATTGAAATTTTATCAAAATACATAAATGAAAACACAGTGACAATTGAGCAAGAGGCATTGAAGGATAAAATGGAAATTGAAAAACAAAGATTCTTTAAAGATCAGATAAAGAAGTGTACAAGAGAATTTGACACACTTCTACCAGAACTATGTAATTTACTAAAAGAGTTCAAGACTTTGTACAAAGACATATGCAAGACAAACCTACTAATAGCTGATATAGATAAGCAAATAAGAAAGGTACAGGATGAAATAAATAAACTTGCAGATAATTTTGTTAACTCACCAGATACACTATCAATTTTTGAACAACAGATAGAAAATTTTGAGGATGAATTACTAAATTTGGGAAGAGAAAAGGAGAAAATAGAGAATAAGGAAAAAAGTTTAAGGATAAGACTGAGTCCAAGATTGGACTATCTAGCATTCATGCGGAAAGAGATATCTGAGGCACTTGTACAGGGACAAAAGACACCGGTAGAGCACATGCAACATCTCATCGGTATAGTTCAAAGGACAGAGACAACTGTCAGAGATAGTAAAAAGTTTATGGAGAGTATAAACTTAATTTTGGCAGATCTGTTTCAAATTGTAACTACCCAGTTACAAGGTTGAAACTACAAACTCTACTGACATCTTGACAAACTTTGTCATTGATGCCAAAGGGGGAGTAGTGCCATGAGAAAATCCAATAGCATAGAAATCATATGCTCAAAGGGAGAACACTTTTTTGGTAATATCTTTTTGGTAACACATTTTTGGATTACAAGTTTTTGGATACACTTTTGAATTTTCTCATGAGTGTTGCCATCAATGCCAAAGGGGGAGATTGTTGGCATATGCACACTCCAATGAGACATTGAAGGTGATTGAAGGTTTTGTCATTTATGGCAACCAAAAAGACATTATACTGGCAAGGCAT
The DNA here is from genome assembly GCF_030272615.1 of Cryptomeria japonica. NCBI lineage: Eukaryota > Viridiplantae > Streptophyta > Pinopsida > Cupressales > Cupressaceae > Cryptomeria > Cryptomeria japonica. The sequence continues at coordinate 584,381,551 of NC_081406.1, forward strand.
TACACTGGAAAGGCATTACACTGGCATCAACAGATCACACTCTACACCGGCACTGGCAGAGAAAGGAAGCATACCGGCACAGAGGCCGATAGGATTTTTGATATATTATATTTTCTTTATTATTGTAAAAACTTTGTAAGCCTACTTGGCAAGTTGTAAAATGACTCTTATATATGAGAGATCATTGTAGACATTTTAAAAAGGAAAATGGAGAGAAGAAATAAGGGAGACCTAATATGCAAAATATAGGTTAAGGGGTATATGTAAAGAACAGAGCAGAAACCAGTGCTAAATCTTGTTAGGGTTTCAAGCAGATCTGAAGCAAATATGAACTAACAACTATGTGCAGATTTAAATACAAAAGATAAAGAAATAAAACAGGACACAGATAACACAGAGATTTAACGTGGTTCACCCAGAATGGGTTACGTCCACCATAAACAGCCGTCCAATCTTTCTTATTATCCAGCAAAAATAGTACATCAACCTTACAATGCCTTAAGTATCCCAGCCACTTATAACATGCGTTTTTAGGGCAACAAACAAAGTCGGCCTTTTTAGGGTTTTATTACAATGTCGGTTTTCATCAACAAAAAAATGGCAAAATTTTTTTTTCTCGAGGGCTGCCGCCCTCGAACCCCCGCTTTTCTCGGGGGCTGCCGCCCCCGAACCCCTACCCGGGGCCTGGCCCGACCCCGGACCCCGGTGAGGATACGTGCTAAGTGTACAGTACTTTGCTGATCAGTCACCACATTTCAACAATATGCGAAATATAGGTTAAGGGGTATATGTAAAGAACAAAGCAAAAACCAGTACTAAATCTAGCATTGAAGATGCTATTGTAAAGCAGTACAAGTTATTGGATTTGTATAATCCACATTGTAAGTCAGTGAGACTTCTCATTTGAGCAGTGAGCTCTAGGCACTTGGCCTTCCTGCATGTGCAGGCCCCTCTTGTAAGTAATATTCTCTTATTGGCCAGTAAGTGAATATTCTGGGTCACAAATCCCATAGAGGTTTTTCCCACACTGGGTTTCCTCATTAAATCATTATGTTATGGTGTGATTTTCATGTGGTTTCTTTCATTTCTGTTTATTGCATTATTTCTTGCATACCGGTACACTGTTATAATATGTTCTGCATGTTTTAAGTTGAGAAATTCCAATTATCGATTAGATACTAATTCACCCCCCCCTCTCAGTATCTGTGGGAATCCTAATAGTATGAACTTCCTTTTAGCTTCGGATGACACTTCATCTTGACTCGTACTATGTATAGCTCTGACTCGTACGAGCTTTTACATCGAAAATTCTTATTTGTTCTAGCTCATTCCTATGTCGTACGAATTTATGGATTCAAAATACTATGTTGTACGAGTCTTCTTTTATTCCTATACGAAATCTAAATATTTGTCGTTTTGTCTGATAAAGCATTTCATACGAGTCTCTGGTTTTGTGATTTTTTTGATAAACTGCAAATTAGAATTTTCAAGTTTTCCTATACGTTGGTAATTTGCATTTTTGAAGGCCTTCTGGTCATTTTTAGCCCTTCAAAGTGTAGCTAGTGTGTGCTATGTCAAAATGTCATCTACAACCCTTGGAGACGTTTCCAACGAGTTAAACGATTCATCATTTCGAGTCACGAGCAGAAAGTTATGCCTATTTGAAGTTAGGCTAAAATTTCATATAGTTTTTTTTGAAAATTTCATAGTTCGGATCACTAATGCTAATCTTGTTATGTCTATGAGATGTTTGTAGCCTAACTCTTTTATGCAGGATGCTTGTCAAAGATATGCTTGTCAAAGATATAATTCAAAAACACAATCATGACTACTAATGGATCTATTTTGCAGGTTGCCTAAGGATTCAGCAAAAAAACTTTGTGTATTCTTTAAGATTTTTAGGCACACTTCAATTTGGGCTTAAATAAATGAACTATCATGTCTTATGTGTCTTTGATGATAGGCGAATATGCTCTCACCTTTCTTAGGTGATCAGAAAGCTAGACTCATCTTTTTTCTTTCATTAGTGCATCTCTTTAGCAGGCCTGCCCTCCCAGGGAGTTATTAACTCTTAACCCTTAAGGCTGGTGAGAGGGGAACGACCTAAGTGGGAATGGCTAATGCCAAGTAATCCAACCCACTATAAAATAAATGTGTTTTTGATGAAAATCAAAGCAACGACAGTGCTCGGGAATAGCTCTCCTTTGTACCTTCGGGCATATCAAACCTTGGTTTTCAAGGCTAGGAGACCTCTTAATTGAGTTTATACCTCGACATGTTGAACAGATCCCTTAGTAATGCCGGTTAAAATAGAAGCTACCCGATTCACCTCCGAAAGGGTCACAATCTTTTTGCAAGAGAGATAGTAACTCTCCCAAGACACTTGCTATATCGTGCCCCCATTAGCATTTGGAGTCAGATAATATGACATTGAGAATCCATTGCGTGAGACTCAATGACCATATTCTGATTAGCCATTGGATGTGTACCTAAGTTAGCAAGCAAGGTTTTCATTCTCACCCAACTTCCTTAGGGTTTAGCTTGATTGAGAGTCATGTATCACATCATGTGTTTGCTATGTATTCATCCCTAAATTGCAAAATCAAACACTTAAAACTGAAAAACCAAAGTAAAACATCAAAATTCAATGATCAAAACTCAAACAAACAAACACTTTTTACACCTGTTAAAATAACCTGTCATACGAGCTTTAATTCTCTATAGCACGAGTCATAATCTCTGTCATATGAGTCAACTTGCATAAAATCATTTGTCGTACTATCTACTATCCTGAGTCATACGAGTCATCTATTTTGTCATATAATCTATAATCCCAAGTCATACGAGTTGCTGCTGTTTATATGAAAAATTGTGTTTTGTCGTATGGCTCTATATCTTGTGTCGTCCTAAGCTGAATCTTATGTTGTACGAAACTCTACATCTGTTAGTCCAGAATTGTTTCTTACATGCCTGTTTTAGACTTGTCATTTCTGCCTAATCAATTTGCAGTAAGCATAAAAACCTATTATCTATCAATCCATGCCTAGATTGTCTGCTTGGTTTGCTTGGTCAAGTTATCATCTATCAAAAATCAGACTCTAGAAGATAAACACCTCAATATTTTCAAGTGCTCACCCTCAACAAGTTCAAAATCTAAACATCTTAAAGTGCATTATCACCCTCTTTGATAAACTGGTCACTCAAACATAGTTTCTCATTAGGATCAATCATCCTTTATCACGAAATTGAAATGTTGGTCAGGATAACCTTGCCCCACATCGTAGGATATATCGTTCCTACTGGACTTAGTTCTTATCAAATCACCATCATTGCACTCCTAAACCAAAGATCAAAAAACCTGGAAACCTTTAAACACTTGAACCATCTTTTAGTGTCATATCACTCTATTGCCTTGAAACTGACTATTGATCACTTATCCAAAATAACCTTTTGGACAATTGAATCCTAAGCAAAATAACACACAATGCCCATTTTAATAAGAGTGCAGAGACATAAGATCATTGAAACATTGGAAATAACTGAAAATCATACCAGCATGACATACCAAAGCAAAACACAAGAAGAACACATGACAAACCGATATATCAGAGAAATCAAACAAGTTCAAAATCAAAATCCAACTATGTTAAAACCTCACAAGGATTTAAATACATCTCAAAAGAAAGGTGGCTCTTTTATGCACCTCTTAAAGAGATCCCTAAAGGATTTGGCTAAAGAAGATCAAAATCGTGCACCCATGTCTAACAATGATCCATCCATCCATAAGAAAATTGATGCTACAAAGGCATCTATTCCTACACCTCCTGAAAGCTTGCAAGAACCTTCCATAACATCATCACCAAAGAGTACATCCAAAGATGAAGTTGCCCAAGGGATATCCATGATTGCCATCAATCATATTTCAGAGAATCCTATTCAAAGCTCATCTACTTCATATCCAAGCATTGATTCATTGCAAAATACCCATAGTGCTTCCTTGCAAATTGAAGTCCTCATTCATAGAACACTTGTTAAATGTGTCCTGATAGATGGGGGAGCTAGCTTGAACATTTTCTCTTTGAGTCTTGTCCATGCTCTAGGCTATTCAAAAGATGCAATTCATCCTTGGAAAAAGATAAAAATTAAAGCACATAATGAAGAAGAGTATTCGTCTAAAGGAATTGTGGTATTACCCATCACAGTGGGACCCTTGCAAAAAGAAACAGCATGCCAAGTTCTAGACTTGGACCTACCATACAATATACTCTTGGGGAGACCATGGATTCAGGATATACAGGCTATTCCATCAACATGTAATCAGTGCTTAAAATTTCCATATGAAGGACAAGAAATCACAATATCAGCAGACTCAAATCCATTGCAGTGTTGTAATAATCTGAAAACAACTCAAGAGGTCATTGTTTCACATAATAGAGAGGCAACACCTTCAAGCACACAATCCAAGGAACAATCATTTGAATCAATTTTGTCAAACATGGAAGAACAAATGCAACTAAAATATCGAGGAAATGGAGAATATTTGCTATCATGGAAAAACAAACAAGAGCAACTTCAAATTGAAAGGGAAGAAGCAAATATAGTAGTCGATGTAGTTCACATGTATGCTGAACAAACGTTAGGAACTAGCCCACTTGAATCAGAATCACATGTGACTGACATGGACTTAACTGAGGATGATCAGGATTTTCTTATACGATGTCATTCTGATGAGAGTACCGTTCTCGACATCGACATACATATCGAAAGCCTTGACATCTCTATCATGACCCCTAATACCTTTGAAACTATTCAACCTGAAGATCCTTTATCCTTAAGCTATCCTGAACCTATGGACTAGGAAAATGAAGGACATACTGACATTGATACCTTACCTAGTGACCATGCCATATCCTTATATCTTGATGAAATCAAACCCACAAGAACTTTCACCAGGGATTCCACTAATGTATCTTTAGGTCAAGTGGGTGTCAAATCTCCTAGTCACAAAAGTGAAAATCAAGAAAACAATATCAGGTCTAATGCTGAAAACCATTTATTGGCAACATTAGATCGGGAAAGAGTAAAAATAAAGGATGCATCTAATGGTGAAAATCTCCTCGAGGCGCCGGAAGATGGGAGATTTGATACCTTACCTGAATCTTCTCAAGAAAAGTCATCTATCCTAATAGCACCAACAAAGGCAACTATCATTGGTACAACTGATCTACATCCAACAATCTCTTTATCAGAACTAGCAAGGCACAGATACTTGAAACCATTCCAAACATGGCAAGTCAATTTCACCTGTTCATATACAGACGTTTCAGGGTTCGATCCATATCTTACAATACATCATCCGAATATCAGTCCAAGAGAAAGCATCAATAATGGAACACATCATGGATCAAGAGAAAGCATCAATAATGGAAAACATCATGGATCAAGAACAAGTATCAATAAAGGGACACAACATAAATCAGAAGCAAACATTCTATTCATCAAAATGGTTGTAGAATGGAACATTAAACAACTTCAAGTCTTTGGAGACTCTCAACTTGTCATTAATCAAATCAATGATGACTATCAAATAAAAGATGACAAAATCATGCCTTAAAAAAAGATGGTGGATGATATCAAGAATTACTTTGTAGAAATAACTTTTGAGCAGATCCCCAGAAATGACAACAAAGTAGTAGACACCATGGCGACACTTTCTTCTCTATTGCAGACACAGGAAAATCAACGGAATTATGAATTCTTGGTTGAAGAGTTGTTTCATCTCGCCTTTAATTGTCCCAATTTCATATCTTAATTTCATATCATTTTGCATCCCATCTCATTTGTAGCTTAAGCATTGTTACTATAGGCATCTAGCTTCTAGTTTATCATTTCTTAGCAATGTTATCATGCTCAATCTTAGCTTAATTGCATCTTAATCTTAGTTCATTTTCTAGATCAATCATGAACTCATATAGCTTAATCATGCTATTCTTGCTAGATCATGCATTTTCAGCATTCAAATCATCTATCAACTTATTGGACACGATTCCTCCCGCTATGGCCAAACTTACAAATAACAGAAAGACAACATCTTACCTCCTAACTTATCGAAGAACCAAAAGAGAAACTTTCTTCGCCAATCCTCTCATTTTAGTCTAGTTGTGGATGCCCTGTATAAATGAGGTTTGGACGGTACTCTCTTAAGATGTCTCGAACAAGAAGAATCTGAGAAGGCCTTACATGAAGTCCATAATGGCATTTGTGGCATTCATTCAAGTGGTCTTACCCTTTCGAAAAAACTTATATGCTTGGGCTACTATTGGCCGGCTATGGAATGAGATTATTTTAAGATAGAAAGAACATGCAAACAATGTCAAATCCATGGTAACTTGATCCATGCACCAACACAAGAACTACATGCTTTAGCAACATCTTGGCCTTTTTGTCAATGGGGTCTAGATCTGGTAGGAAAGATAAATCCTTCCTCATCTAATGGACACAAATTCATTCTTGTAGTTACTGAATATTTCACAAAATGGATTGAAGTGGTACCTCTAATCAACATTACAGGAAAACAAATTGCTGCATTTATCTTGAATTATATCATCTGTCGCTATGGAATACCAATGACCATTATCAATGATAATGGGCAACCATTCAAGAATCAAGATGTAAAAGAGCTATGTGAGAAGTTCAAAGTCCAACATAGATTCTCCACACCATATTATCCACAAGAAAATTGGTAGGCAGAAGCATCTAACAAAACTATTCTAAAAATCCTCAAAAAGACAATGAACGATGCTAGGAAAGATTGGCATATTCAACTGAACCCTGCTCTATGGGCTTACTGCACTAGTATCCGCACACCGATAGGTGCCACACCTTTCTCTCTTGTATATGGATCAGAAGCCATATTGCCAATCGAAGTAGAGATACCCTCTCTACGTGTATCACTAAAAGTTCTCATCCCAGATGAAGAACAATGAGTATCTAGACTACAAGAGTTAGAATTGATCCATGAACGAAGGCAAAATGCCTTTGATCATCTAAAGGTATATCAGAAAATAATGTTTCAAAGCTATAATCACAAGGTTAAACCACGAATCTTTCAAGTGGGAGAAATAGTTCTAAAACAAAATCCACGCAACCAAGCAGATCGAGAAAAGAAAGGAAAGTTTGAACCAAACTGGTTAGGTCCATTTGTGGTCACAACAATATTTGGGTCAGGAGTATATTAGCTATCAACATAGGATGGAGATCAGCTCGAGGAACCTATCAATAGCATGCACCTGAAGAGATTCTATGTCTAAAAATAAAAAAATAAAAAACAGTAAAAAAATAAAAAATAGTGAAAAATCTAGAAAAATAAAAAACAGTGAAAAATTTAAAAAATCAAAAACAGTGAAAAAGCAGAAAAATCCTAAAAACTGAAAAAGAAAAAAAATCAAATATTAGAAAAAGTGCAATTAAAACAGATGGTGAAAACCTGGCAAACATGTGCTATCTATCAGCTAGCTCTTCCATCTATTAGTTCATGCATTTTTCCGTTTGCGTTCATTCATCAACGCTAACCATCCTAAGCCTTTATACATACACAGACATCCCAAGTGGCTTCTTACCATGGTTTGGATCATTGGATATATCATAACAACTTTGTTTCTAAGCTTGGGGCAAAATCCTACACCTAGCTGGGGGCAAAAACTCTGGATCAATTCTAAGCTTAATCAAACAGGTAGAACAAACAGTTAGACAACTCTTATCAAGCAAAAACTGAGACACATCCAACGTCAAACACAAGATCAAACTATCAACTATCAAGATATCACGAAATCAATCAAAGCACATCACACACTTTTCAGTGGAATAATATCTTTTTGATAATGATTGTAATATGATTGTTCAAATTTTCTATATTGATTTTCGCTATCATGATTTTTGAGTGACTCCAGGATATCATTGACTAGAGGAACAAGGAAGGAACATGATATTTTTCTTGTCTACTATCTGAAAAATTAATCATTAATATGTGCAAATTTGTCTCGGGACATGATCATCATAATATCATTAAAGACATTTCTAATTTGCATATTGAAATGATTAATACTGCCTGTTTTACGCAAACAACACTCAGGTCATCTCGGTTCAATTATACCTCGATGCTTGTGTTAACTTGCTATATCAAAATATAGGAAAGAAGTGCTCAGGTCATCATGGTTTAATTATACCATCAATGTTTGCACTCACTTCCCACATTTCAAAAATCTCAATGATGACAAAAACACAAAAATAATCCAGTGACTGGTCCAGTTGTAGCATAGCATTTCATTTTTGTATGGGATCCTGAAAGCTCCTTTTATCCAAGGTTAAATCTATCACATGAATCATTAAAGTATCATCACAGGTGTACATGCAATCGGAATGACGACTTATCTCTCTCATGATATTATCAACCCAACGAAAAATCTTATGCTATCTCTCTCAAACAAAATACACAATCAGCATATCCAAATATTTTAGTAACTTGATATCAACAAATTGTCAGTTCTTTATCTAATCAACCTTATCAAATCAAATCAATCAATCAAGCCTAATCAATTCTATCACGTCTTATACAGGATGAATCCTTCCTGAAACCAGATGATCAGATTCTGATTCATGTCTTATATAGGATGTATCCTTCCTGAAACCAGACGTTTTGATCATGTCTTATACAGGATGAATCCTTCCTGAAACCAGATGCTTTGATCATCATTGTCTTATACAGGATGAATACTTCATGAAACCAGACTGAATCTAATCAATCAAGATTTTTCAATCTTATCAATCTAACTAATCAAGCTAATCAAAGAACTCGCATTTTCATCAAACACAATTGCAGAAATCAAATCAAATCAAATCTATCAGGATATCAATCTCGCAAAACTCCAAAGATCAATTATCTCAATTGATCTCCCAAGGGGGCATCATCATATCAAAATTTAGCAATCAAGAGCTAGGGAATCCTATCAAATCAATATTAGCATCAAAATGAGATTATTCTTTGAATCAACACATCATCACACCTCGCTTCAAAGAGGGGCAAAATGTATACACCTAAAAATGGTTTGAAGATAATTAATTGAATAAGCAATTATCTCAATTAATCTCTCCTTCCCAATTTAATTGAATTCACTAAGCAATTTGATTAAATCTCCCATTCATCTACTTATTAATAAATCTAAGGATTTATTAAAAAGGTTCATTTCAATAACCCCTTTTCATTAATTAATTCAAATTAATTAATTCCCTCCATCCAAAATCATTTCTTCTAATCCTAATTAATTAAAACAAATCAAATCAATGAGTTGTTGAGATTAATTATCCTTTTCCTATTATTTGAATTTCTAAATTCAAATTCTCCTAACTTCTACCACTCCTAAACCTAATCATTCCTAAACCTAACCCATTCTACCTATCCCCATGTCCCCTTTCATCCAACATCTTCTAGAATCTTTGTGACACTTGTCACTAAGTGTTCCCTTTAATCCAACTCCCTTTGCCAACCTCCTCCAATTTAACCATTGATATCTTCAGATCAATCTCAATCATTGATTCATGCCAACTCACCCCTAGCCTTGGAAAATCCTATAAATAGACCTCATTTTGAGCAATATGGATCCCATCTCACTTGCATTCAAGCATTGTTACTATAGGCATCTAGCTTCTAGTTTATCATTTCTTAGAAATGTTATCATGTTCATTTTAGCTTAATTGCATCTTCATTCTAGTTCATTTTATAGATCAATCATGAACTCATATAGCTTGATCATGCTATTCTTGCTAGATCATGTATTTTGAGCATTCAAATCCTTCATCTAAGTGTAGTCAAGTAACTGGATTATGCATAATCAGATCCGAGAGCATTTTTCATACTCGCATTTACTAGGAGGCAATAAGTCGATTAGCTATGGTTTTGTCTTTGTTTGATTTAAATATTTTAACCATGATTGTAATTATTTATTGAGTGCATTATGGTTGCAGATACAGGTACACTTCACAGAGCATGACAATTAACATAAAATATCTATCACCCTGAAAACTTTTGATTCTAGCTGGACCACAAAAATCAGTATGAATAATATCAAGAATATTATTAGATTTGTCTTGTGTACTCTTAAAAGAAGTTCTGACTTGCTTTCCCATTTGACATTCCTTACATACCGGATTATAGGGCTTCACAATCTTAGGTATATCTCTAACTACCTTAGTAGAACTGATCTTTACAATGCAATCAAAATTCACATGACACAACCTCTTATGCCATAGCCAACTCTCAACAATTTTTGCAATCAAACATGTCTTCTCACCAGAGTTCAAATGAAAGATGTTACCTTTAGTCTGAGTACCGATTGCAATCTCCAATCCAGATCTATTGATAATCTTGCATTTTCCATCCTGGAACTATAACTGAAATCCCTTATCCACCAACTATCCTACACTCAAAACATTATTCCTTAAACCTTCAACATAATAAAATTATTAGTATTATTCTTACCATCCAATGATATAGTTCCTCTTCCCTTGATCATGCATGCTTTGTCATCTCCAAATCTAACTAGACCACCATCAAATTCTTGCAAAGATAGAAAATTCCTTTTATCTCCAGTCATATGATGTGAACATCCACTGTCCATCACCCATTCATCCTTGTCTTCAACATTAGCATCAAGGGCCTTTTCTTCAGGTACCAGATCATCTTCCTTGATAGCCAAGAATACCCATTCTTTACCATTTCCAGATCCACTCGCTAAATCTTGTGCCGGTTCATCATCACAATCAGTCACACCTTCCTCATCTGCATAGTAGAATGATTCGTCTTTGTTCCTCATGTACTTATGCTTGTTTTTATAATCATGCTTAGGCCTAAAATATCTTCTATCTCTTCCTCAAATCTTGAATTCCTTTCAGGACATCTAGATGCAAAATGACCTATCTTATTACATGCAAAACATTTCAAAGGTAATTTTCCTTCATACTTACTTCCTGGCAGACCTTTAGGTACTCTTCTAGCAAATAGGGCTTCAAGTTGCTCAAAATGTTCATCTTCTTTCTTTATTTCCTCCAGTTCCTTAGAATATAAGGCTTTTCAGTCACTCTTTCCAGTAGATGATATAGATGCATGAAAAGCAGGTTTAGATTTTGCAACTCCATAAGGACCAAATTCCTCAAGCTCAAAAGAAGATAACTTCCCAACCAAGGTATCCATATTAATGAAGGTGTTTTCCATTGTTCTCAACTCATTAATGGCAGTAGCCTTCATCTTGTAAGCCAATGGCAAAGCTCTCAATACTTTAGAAACTATTTCATCTTCGCTCGGAGATCCACCACAACACTAAATTCCCATAATAATTTCATTAACTCTCTCCATAAAAGTAGTAATCCTTTCATCTTCTTCCATCTTCAGGTTTTCATACCTCACCCGGTAACCATCAAGTTTAGTAATTTTAATAGTAGGGTCACCTTCATTTACAGTCTCCAATTTATCCCATATAGCCTTTGCAGTTGATTTGTCAATTAGTCTCATAACTTGCTGATCAAAAAGTGCACACAAAAGGGATTCTCTAGCTCTACAATAATTTTCAATGTCCTTATCTAAGCTTGCCGGAGGAGGATTTCCAGATGCCAGATTATGAGGTGTATATCCTTTCTCAGTGATCTCCCAAATCTCCTCACCAAGATATCTCAGATGAGTCTCCATCTGAATCTTCCATACTTTGTAATTTGTTCCATCAAGTCTAGGAATTTTTCTCTGGAAAACAATTGCAGATGAACTTGATGAACTTGCACTATTACATTCCATAGGATCTTCCTCAAGCGGTTAAGCTTCTGTAGAGAGAACCAGCCTCTGATACCAATTGTTAGACAACTCAGATAACTAGTGGACAACTGAGAGAAGGGGTGAATCAATTATCGATAGATTATAAAACTTTAAGCATTAAAACCTTATTACCAAAATAAATAAACCAAATACCAGAATAACAAATATAATAGTTAAGACAAATATAAGCCACAGAACATTTACCAACCATCCACAAAAGATAACACCAATATTTGTACGTGGAAAACTCAGTAAAGGGAAAAACTACGGTGGGAAGCCTACCCACAGTCAGATAATACTTCTGCAATAAGTATGTGACTACAAAAAGAGGGGTCTACACATGCATGAAGGCCAATAGCCTAGAGCGCACTTCTTATCACAAAAGGAGCCTCACTGACTACAAAATAAATCCAGACTACAATCTAGAAAGAAGAATGAACTGTGAGAATAACATCTTCTATGATTGAGTATAGTTCCAGTTAACCTCAGTATCAGAGGTCTTAAACCTTTTTGACCAACCCAATTCGATCACCTATGATCAACCAAAACCTCTGCATATGATTGCAACCTTATTCGCACACAGATAATCGCATAACCCATAAACCCTATCCAAAAACATGATCTACAAAGAGATCTTACATCACATTTATACCAACCCAGGACCTAAACAATTAGGTCGGCCTCCTAAAAGATAATACAATAAATTCATAACATAAACCCATAATCCAATGATCAACCAAGTTGGTCTAAGACCAAAATAGCATAATCCAATCAATAAACCTAGCCGGTAACGCATCAGGGTCATCCACGAACACGTTACATAAAGCGGTCCATAACCTAGAAGAATAAGATAGCATTAGGTCCAGTCCTAAATGCAACACCACTGATCAATAGGAACATGAACATGCTAACCAATAGCATCTTGAAAGCCATCTAGAAGCTGCACCAACACCATTGATCAAGTGCATCAAAAGGTCTTCAACAAAGCTCTGCCAATAAAACCCTTACCGGTGACCAAAAGGATTACTAGAAGAAATGATAGCTCGTGAGTCATCAAATCCCAAACCAACTGATCATGAAACACATTTGAATAACATGAATGATAGATCCAAACTAATTCCACAAACCAAAGCATACCAAAGCATACCAGATCAATATCATAATCCAACCGCTCTACTGGAACCTATCGAAAAATCAGTAAATAACCAAAACAGACGGTGTTGCCCTCAATGAAAAAACATCAATGTAACACATAATCAATTCCTTAAATTTTCCAGCAATAATTATATAGGAAACCATGATATACCAATGTACTAAATATGGAGTCATTCTATACCTTCTTAGATAGATATTTTTTATAAGATAAAAGAGGTTGCAATCTTAGTAGAATTTATTTTAAATTAACATAAGGTCTAATTGTTAAATCAATCTAAGATTAAATAAATGATATTACGGGCATATATTTGCATTTGGATAAATAGGTATATGCAAAGTTCAAACCTCATAACTTAGTTTATTAAACAAACATATATTAATCTGAGCCACCTCAAATGTGGTTGTGAGGGAAATTAATGGCCTTCATTTTTCTAGGAAGCTCAAGAAACAAAAATGTCCATCTTTTTCAGGCTGATTCTTAGTGTTGACACACCCAAGAGCCTATGTTGCAAGCCAAAACACAAACTTTCACCAAACAATGAGATGAAACAACGAGCTATTTTATTAGTTATTGTACACAATGCATTGATGAGAATGAGATGTTTCCAAATGTACAAACCCTATACTTATAAAGTAGAATTCTGGAGAGAAGAGTACAAACAATGAGAACATATGTCCCAATTAGGAAAAAGAGTAGGCATAACCACTTTGGCACAAAGAATAATAAACCTAACCTGATAGCTAATATATAGACATGTATCTAGAAGATTACCTATCCATAAGTATACTTAATAACTTGTGCACAATATGAAATGTGTACACAGATATCCCCACTTGAGTGAAACTTAGGGAGAAATATGCATCAGATACAATCAATGAATGAAAAATGCCATATGACAATAATTATGGGTCCTAGACACATCACCATAATACATACCCATGTACAACTACAATGAAATGCAAATCTCTCACAAATGGAGAAAATGAGAAAAACCTTATGGGAGAAAACTCCTCTTCAAAAGAGAGAACAAAAAATTGCTAAAAAAGATAAAGTGAAAGGGAGGAGGATTTCTGAAGTCTCCCTAAGGACTACTTCCTTTACAAAGATACAAATGATGTCTTGAGAGACTATGTATCCACCCCATAATGAATAATCTATTGCAAGAATGGTAAGTATTTGAAGACAAAATGAAGATCCAATGCTTACAAAGAACTTGTCACCATTTAAGAAGAAAACAAAGCATCTAGAGATGCAGGAATGCTTCCAATTTAGCATATTCTAGATCAGATGGAAACATGAACTATGATAATATCTCTAAAAGTTGATCAGGTGTCTCGTTGTCCATGACATATAATGGTGCCACACTCCAATCAAACAAATGGGAAGGTGAGAAGATAAAAATACATAGAAACTAATGTGGAACAAGATCCAAAGATGAAGATGTTGTGACAACATGAATGCAATGGTTGTGATCAAGGAAGAGAGATAACACCTCAAATCTGTCTCCAAAATTTGCAAGATGAGACTCCATAAACAAGTCTAAAATACTTACCAAATGCTCATCCAACAAAGAAAGATCTAAAAGATTTATAATGTGTCCTCTAGCCAAGTTTGAAGCCAATGATGTTTCTACTCATCAGAAATGATGAAGTCTCAAGTGAAGGTAGATCAACTACCTTTGATGATGAATCGGGGACCTTGGAAGAAACCTCAACCTCATTTGAAGTTTTAAAATGCTCCAAAGTATAAAATTTCATAATAGTATCATAATAATAGGGTATATTCTCAAAAGGATGAAGTGGCACATTGCAATATGAAAGAGGATAATATGGGAATGGCTTAGAATTATGGTTGCCATATAACTCCCAAATTGTAGTCCAAAGATAACTCTTAAGATATGTATCTCTCTCACAATGTAAATAAAATAACTTACCGTATGTGCTAGGGAGAAGAACTAGATCATACAAATAAAGAAATAAACAAAGCCAATGAAAATAGATGATAATTCTAATTCTCCATCTATTACAATTCCCCTCTTCAAAACAATTAATGAGGGATTAAAAGAAAACCCCATAATGATTGACACATGTTTATAAAGCCAAAGATAGTGTCGTCGCAATTTTTTTTTGAAGAACTCCCAAAATACAATAAGATTGCAAAAATTTAAATGCCCAATAATGTACTTGTCTAACAAATTTGAACAAAATGTTAGGGCCCAATAGGGAACAATGGAGATTGTGTTGGCTGGTGTCCTTGCCAACCCTCAATATAATAACCACAAATGCCAAGGCTAGGCAAAATGCAAGTGAACTACACAAGGCCACATCAAACGACCAACTACCATGATTCATTGTGATTCCAATGTGATTGGTTTAGGGCTCCCTTGATCACTAGGATTTAAGCTGTGGTTGTGCAGGTGTTATCCTTCTAGTTGATATGCTAATATTTCTAATCAGTCTGGTTGCTATCTATTGCTTCCATATCGGTGATTATGGAGAAATGAGGAATTGTTGATCTTTGTTTGAGTTGGTGCTTTTCCTTTGCATCACTTCTTGCATGCTCATGCCTCATTTTTTATTGCTAATACTTTAGCATTCTAAGTCAGATTTTTTATTTATTTTTGGCTTGGATTGGTGCTTAGGTTTAGGGTTCAACAACTTATATCACACACACTAAGCATTGATTTCTATACTTAAAAGTGTTAAACTTTTAAAGGTTGATTAACATTCACTCTAAGGCTTAATATGTTTCTTAGTGTGTGTGGTTTAAGGTTGATCGGTTAGCATTGTGAAGTAGTAGACCCATGGAACAACTTTTTTGCAATAGTTTGAGACTTGTTCCCACATGCTTTGTGTGTAGTGGTTTATTTCCATTTAAATTTCTCAATCATCAAAACATAATAATAAGAAAGGATCACAATTCCTACAATTATCTAACTTGTGCATGTTGTTGTGGTTGTGTTACTAGGGGAGAGGGATATATAGCTACTACTAAGGTATGCAGTGAAAAATGGACACTTATCTAACTACAACCAAGGTTTTGAGGTGTGTTATTATGGGAGAGGGATATATAGCTATAACTAAGGTTTGGAGTGAAAAATAAACACTTATCTAGCTACAACTAAGGTTTGAAGGTGTGACTAATCATGCAACTTATCAAAATAGCATGTCTAGTGCAAAGTGTGAAAATATCAATTGTTGATAGTAAAATATCATATTTTTGTTGGCAATTTGGAAGAATTGATTATGTGTTGCATTGATGTTTGTCATCAATGTCAACACTAGCTTCTTTGTTTATCTACCAGAATCTAGTAAAGTGGTTGGACTTTGATGATGATAATGTTGGAAAATGTACACTCCAATGAGAAATTGTAGGTGATTGAAGGTATTGTCATTGATGGAAACCTTAAAATCATGTGATACCAGCAGGAAAGCATAGACACCGGCATACAGATCACCGACACCGAAAAGGAAGATTACTGGCACCCTGGCCGACAAGAATTTTGTGTATATATATTTTGTAATTAATTGTAAAATGTTTTATAAAGCCGACTTGGCAGATTGTAATATGACTCATATATGTATGAGATCATTGTAGATCATTTAATAAGCAATTGATGAAAAGACGATAGCAGACCTAATATGTGAATTATTGGATAAGGGTTTATGTATGTAGCAGAGCTTAAACCGTTACTGAATCTGGCATATTAGATGCTAATTTGAAGTAGTACAAGACATTGGATTTGTATAATATATTTTTGTACGTTAGTGTGACTTCTTTGTAATTGAGCAGTGAGCTCTAGGCACTTCGCCTTCCTGCATGTGTAGGCCCCTATTGAAAGCAGTAATATTCTCTTATTGGCTAGTAAGTTAATATTGTGGGTCACAAATACCACCAAGGTTTTTCCCACATCGGGTTTCCTTGTTAAAATATTGTGTTATGGTGTGTTTCTTATGTTGTGGTCGTTATTCTTCTTTGTTGCATTGTTTTTGGTTTACCGATACACAGTTTTGATATGATTTTCATGTTATAAGTTAAGAAAATTATTATACCGGTCAGATACTGATTCACCCCCCTCTCAGTATCTTTGGGAATCCTAACAATTGGTATCAAAGTCTGGTCCTCTATTTTCAAAAGCTTAACAGCTTGAGGAAGATCTTGTCACCGGTAGAGATGGAAAATTTAAGAAAGCAATTGGAAACAACTCTTTTAGACTATGATGCAGAAAAGGTAAAAAATATCATACTTGAAAATGATCTAAAGGCTGCTCAAGATATCATTCAAGGACTTCAAGAGAATTTAACTATTTCAAGGAACAAGAGAAGAGAACTTTGTGAAAAGATGCAGAAAGATGAAGATGAAAAGGAAACTCTTAATGATCTGGTGAACCAACTGAGACAAGATAATTGTACAATGAAGAATGAGATGCAGGATATGACTATGAGATTTTGTAAAGAAACTGAAAATCAGAAGAATAATGAAGAAGAATTGGTTAGAAGACTGAATGATGCTAGAAATGAAAACACAAGACTCAGTCATGAAAATGATATGTTGAAAACAGATTTGATGCATACACAAAATGACACAAATGAACTTATGAGATAGAAAGGAATCTTGGAAAGTGAATTGGCTGTTGCAAATCAACACAAGGAGAAATTCAAGAAAAGTTTAGAAGAACTTGTTGACATGCTAAAGAATCAGAAACCTAAAGGTGACACAAATGGCCTTGGCTTTGAAATTGGTGAAAGCTCCAATACTGCAACCAATCATGATCATAGTAAACTGGCAAGACAACCTAGTGCTTACAAATTTAATGGAAAATGCTTTAACTATAACAAGTATGGTCATAGAGAAAATCAGTGTAGATCTAGAAATTATCAGAACACTAATACACCCACTGGTCAATGTTCTAAATGCAACAAAATTGGTCATAATTCAAAAAACTGCAGAATGAATGTAAGATGTTATGTTCGTGGAATATTTGGAAACCTATCTAATCAATGTAGAACACATACTGGCATAGGATATGGGAAAGCTATTCAGAAAAATCAATGTGACTTGTTATGCTTGTAACAAAATTGGACATATTGCAAAATTTTTTAGAAGCAAGACTTCACCGACAAATAACAAAGGTACTAGTTTGAAAGGCAAAGAAAAGGTTGAAGAGGTAAAGCAAGAATTCACAAAACAATGGATCAGAAAGTCAGATTAGAATGTTGATGAGAATACTCCTCCACCATCAGAATAGAGTATCACTCCACCAGTAGGAGACTCTTCATCTAATTGAAGGAAAATCCTTTGGGGGTTTAGCAACAAAATGAAAAACATTCTATTATTCCCTAGTTGATGGTGAGAAGTTGAAATTACTTCTATACCGACAAATGAGTTAAGTTGTGACTTAACCGACAAGCATTAAATGTGGTAGTTGGAGAAAATAACATTATAAAGCAAGTGTTTTGGCTCCTTTTTCATTCACCGAGCATTCAAATCTTTGAGAGCACGAAAATTCTTGAGCGAAGGCATCCTTAGCGAAGAAGTAAAGCAGTTCATCCAAACACTCATCCCTAAGGCAAATTGAGGTATTTATATTTATGGCATCCTCCTCCACTCTTGAATTTATTGTAAACCCTACTGTAATTGAGGTTATTAAGCGCCCTAGACCCACATTCAAACTGGTTCCCAAAATTGCGAAGAAAGAAGATACCCTAGGTGCATTCTCTAAAATACCCAAGGGAGTAGTCTATATTGAAGACCCTAGAATATACATACATTGTCATATAGAGGAATTAGGTCATGATGAGATCAAAAACATGTATAGGAATGTGATTTGTGATGAATCTGGAAATGTCAAGCTGGAACACAAGGTAGTAGAAACCCTAGGTTTTGTGGATATTCTTAGCATTCTTGATTTTCCTGAGGATATTATAAGAATTGTGCTAAGCAGAGTCCATGGAGAATTATTTTGCTTGGATTCAATCCATAAGATCACCAAAGAAGAAATAAAAGCAGTAATAGGGTTACCTTCCACCGATAGCAGACCTAACAGAACTAAAAGGGTCTCAAATGACAAAGTGATAGATCTAACTGACACAACATTTGACAAAAGGTCTCTAAGGGTAAATGATGTGAAGGACATCAATATCAGATTTGTTAGTATGATTTTAGGCTACAAAGATACACATACAAATAGGTTGAACTCAGTATCTAGCCTATGTATTAAAAGTGCATATGATATGGTTAACAATAATGCTAGAATAGATGTGTGTGAATGGCTCAAAGATGAATTAATAGACAATCTGAAGAAGATAAAGGGAGAGAAGAAAGGAACCTTTAGATTTGGAAATTTACTTGTATGTTTAATGTTGTATATTACTAAACAAGTACTCGGTATTGGTAAGAAATATTTTGTCTTTGATATACCGGTAGGAAAGCAACTATTGGATCTATTAAACAACATGGGAGATAACAGGGAGAAAAACTTAAATGAACATTTTCAAACACTGAAAGCTCAAATGAAGACAAGAATAAGGCTGTCACAGGAAATTGTAGATAAATATCAAAAGGAAATATGTTTTGTAATTAAAAAGGATGAAATCTAGATGGAGGCAGTTGTCCCTAGGACTATTTGGGTAACTGAAATGGGCTATGAAATAGATGATAACATCAAAGAAACTTATGCAAGATCTCTCCTTGAAGCACCGAAGGAATCCACTGAGAAAGTCTTTGGAAATGCAGAAACAATTGAAAGTGGAATTCAGTCAAGAAAAAGGGTTAAGAAAGTTGAAGAAACAGTAAGGAAAGGAACCCGTTAGGCAAAGGAAATTAAGGAAAATGTTTTGAAACAAATTGGTATTAAAGAAAGTGAGCTGGAAGGACTTCAAATGGAATCTCACCTTTCACTAGTTGCAACTTCTTCTGAGAGTGATATACTAGCGATATTTAAAAGGGTAGAAAGGAAAAGAAAACCCTCACCAACACCCTCACCCACACCCAGGAAAACAAGACAAAAGCAACAGGCAGTTAGGCCTCCTGTTAAGAAAATGACTCCAAAGAAGAAGAAGATAAAACAAAAACATTGCTCCATTAGATAAGCTCCTTAATGAAATAACAGAGGATGGAAATTTGAAAAACATTAGCAAACTGTATAACACACTTTTTGTTGATGACAAAGAAAGCATTGAAAATAGTGTAATTTTACACTTAGATATTTACAAGAAATTTTTGATGGAAATTGTTGATGAGATACCCAATGAGTTGTATAGAAGATTAGAAGCTAGAAGGGTAGCCATTGTTGAGTTGGATAAGAAAATAAAAATTGAAAAATTACTTGCAGTGCATCCAGTTAACTCACCCGATGAAACAGACCAATTAATCAGTGAGGCTAACCGGACAGTGTTTTTAACCACTCATCGACATGTAGCACTAATGGCAGGTAGAGTGAATGAAGTCTCTGAAGAAACAATAGATGCATGGGACATATTCTTTGTTGAAAAAGAGAAAAAAGAAGAGTTACTAAGACCTAAGACCATCAAGGTATATCAAAAGGATAGGGATAAGGGGAAAGGTAAGGTAGGTGGACCTCCAGGCCTAAAAAATAACTGATAACTTAACCCCACCTCCTTCGGATACTCCACCGGTAGAAACTACAGACAATAAACTGGCCACTGAGAGTATGGAGACTCCTCTAGAAGATATAAATCCTGAGTTTGAAGTTTTGTATACTATGAATATTGACACACAAGAGGTAAATGTTGTGGTTGACAGAGAAACCATTGAGGATAAAAAAGAAAGATGTGACTACTGAGTCACCGGCTGCAGATGTTGAGGTTGAGGTTAATGATATTGTAAACATAAGCACAAAAAAACCTACTCAGACAGAGCAACTGACAAAGGACACCACTGGTAAACCATTAGAAGAACTGGTAGATAAAACTAAAAAACAATCAGGAGAACCGGCAATGGACAGTGCAGAGGTACAAACTGAGAAACCAGAAGTGCATACAAAGACTACATCTGAAAAACTGACAATTGAGAGCTCAAAAAAACCTTCTAAGACACAGATGGAGAAACCAAAACAGAAACAGGTTGAGACATAGGTTCGGACCGAGACAGTGCCACCGGCTAAAACTGAAAAGCCTAAACCTTTGCTAATAGAAATGCAAACATAGACTAACCTACCAAAGGTCGAAACAAGCAAGGTTATTACTACAACTGACAATATTGATATTGTGAAAATAGTTGGGCAAACATCTGGTACTTCAATGACTGAATACCGGCCTACAAATATAACAAAGGTCCTATTGGATTCAATAAAGAAAATCATAGAGTGTAATGCACAAGCCTATAAGGCTATTGATGACACAATCCCTATTCTTAGATTGATAACACCAAAGTCCATTGTAGATAATAAAGATTCTTTAGGACAACTAGACACATTGTCTAAATTCATCACTGACAACCGTTGGTGTAAATAATTATTCATCTTGGATATTATTACACCTTACTTAAGTTTACTTAGGTACATGCATTTCATAGTAGTTTGGGTATGAGACACTTGGGTGTTTGTGCCACATTGGGATAGTGTGTGTAGGAGAATTTCCACCTTTTATGGTGTTGATCTTGTTGTTACACTCCACATTCAGTGGGTGATCCACCTCATGTGGACTATTATATTATTTCTCCTACCTACCCACACCTATTTCCTACCTACCCTTGTTTTTTATTGAGCCACATGTCATGTTTGTGTGCTCACATATCCCTAGCCTTGCCTATATAAGTAGGCTCATCTACATTGTTTGTACGAGCAATCAATCTATATCTTGTAATGATCGAGTTGATCATATTTTGCATCTTGATTGAATACAGTTTATTCCTATCATCTATTTTGTCTCTCTTATTTGTGCTTTCCATTGCCTCTAGATCTTGGAAAAAACTCACATAGTATCAGAGCTGGTCCATGTCTCACAACAACATTTTGATAGTTGATCAAATAAATGAGGACACATTCAAAGAGAGAATGATTAAGGAGAAAGATAAATTCTTTGAGGAAATAGTGAAGAAGAACAAGGAGAAAATGGACACCTTATTATCGGAACTAGGAGAGACAATTTTGGATTTCAAGAAAATGTATAGAGATACTTGTAAAACAAATATTCAGATAGAAGACCTAGACAAGGAAATCAGCAAAGCACAAGATGAGATTAACAATATTGCTGACAATCTGATAGGAACATTAGATTCATTTTTGGAAATAGAAAAGAAAATTGCAGATCTTGAAGAGAAAATTGAGAGGTTAGAAAAGGATAAAGAGAGAATAAAGGATAAGGAAAAGAGCTTAAAATGTAAACTTGGTCCTAAACTAGATTACCTCATTTCTTTGAGAAAATAAATTTCCGAGGCTCTGGTTCCTGGACTCAAGACATCGGAAGAGAAAATGCACATACTCACCGGTACAGTTCAGAGAACAAAAGAGGCATTACAAGATAGCAAAAGATTCAGCGGTAGTTTAAATTTGGTTTTGACAGATATTTTCCAGATTGTAACACACTAGTTACAAGAATCTAGGTAGGAAACACACTCCACTGACAATGAATGACAACCTTTTTCATTGATGTCAAAGGGGGAGAAATGGAAATGAGAAAAATGATTAGAACAGGACATCATCAGCTCAAAGGGAGCATACATTTTTGGGCACACATTTTTGGTAAGACAATTTTGGTAGATTCTTTTGGACACCATTTTTGGATATACATTGTTGGATTTTTTTGATGAGTGTTGCCATCAATGCCAAAGGGGGAGATTGTTGGAAAATGCACACTCCAATGAGAAATTGTAGGTGATTGAAGGTATTTTCATTGATGGAAACCTTACAATCATGTGATAATGGAAAACAGGCATAGGCACCAGCTCTGACAGACTCTACACCGACATATAGATCACTGACACCGAAAAGGCAGATTACTGGCACCCTGGCCGACAAGAATTTTGTGTATATATATTTTATAATTAATTGTAAATCTTTTTGTAAAGCCGACTTGGTGGATTGTAATATGACTCATATATGTATGAGATCATTGTAGATCATTTAATAGGTGATTGAAGAAAAGATGATAGCAGACCTAATATGCAAATTATTGGATAAGGGTTTATGTATGTAGCAAAGCTTAAACCGGTACTAAATCTGGCATAGCAGATGCTAATCTAAAGCAGTACAAGACATTGGATTTGTATAATCCATTTTTGTAAGTTAGTATGACTTCTTTGTAATTGAGCAGTGATCTCTAGGAACTTGGCCTTCTTGCATGTGCAGGCCCCTATTGTAAGCAATAATATTCTCTTATTGGACAGTAAGTGAATATTGTGGGTCACAAATCCCACCGAGGTTTTTCCCACACTAGGTTTCCTCGTTAAAATATTGTGTTATGGTGTGTTTCTTATGTTGTGGTTGTTATTCTTCTTTGCTGCATTATTTTTGGTTTACCGGTACACAGTTTTGATATGCTTTTCATTTTATAAGTTAATAAAATTATTATACTGGTCAGATACTAATTCACTCCCCCTTCTTAGTATCTTTTGGAATCCTAATAGATCAGAAGATTTGTCTTTGGTATATTCTGATTGGTGGAATTGGTTTGGTTTAGTCATTCATGTTATTCAGATGCATGTCACATTCAGTTGGTTTGGGATTTTGTTCCGGAAGCTATCATATGTTCTAGTAAGCCTTTTGGTTATCAGTATGGATTCCACCGATAGAGCTTCCTTGAAGATCTTTTGATGGATTTGATAAGTGGTGTTGGTGAGACTTCTAGAAGGTTTTCATGATGTTGATGGTTATCGTGTTCGTGTTCTAGTTGATTGGTGGTATTTCATTTGGCTTATGGCGACCTATTTTAGGTCTGGTCTTATTCTGATAGGTTGTGGACCAATTTATGTAACCTATTGGTGGATGATCCTGATGCATTATTGGTTAGATTTATTGTTTGGTTAGTGTTGTTTCAATCTTAGGCCAACTTGGATTATCATTGGTTTGCAGATTGATATAATAGATTTATTGTATTATCTTTTAGGTGGCTGACCTAATTGTTTAGGTCCTGGGTTGGTATAAATATTATGTAAGATCTCTTTGTAGATCATGGCATGGTGGTTATGGGATTATCTGTGTATGAATAAAGTTGTAATCATATGCAGAAGGTTTGGTTGATCATAGGTGATCAAATTGGGTTTGTGTAAGAGGTTTAAGACCTATGGCATTGAGCTTAACCAAAACTGTACTCGAGCATAGGAGATGTTATTCGTGTAGTTCATTCTTATTTTTGGATTGTAGTCTGGATTTCTTTTGAAGTCAGCGAGGCTCCTTTTGTGATGAGCAGTGTGCTCTAGGATATTGGCCATCCTGCATGTGCAGGCCCCTTATTGTAATCACATACTTACTACAGAAGTATCATCTGACTGTGGGTAGGCTTCCCATCGTGGTTTTTCCCTTTACCAGTTTTTCCATGTACAAATCTTAATGTTATGTGTTGTGGATGCATGGTATTTAGTTTATGATTCATGTTTGTGCTTAATTGATATATCTTCTATTCCGATATTTGGTTTATGCATTTCAATAAAAGGTTTTGTATTCTTAAAGTTTTATAATCTGTTAACAATTGATTCACCCCTCTCCCCCCCTCTTAGTTATTCACCAGTTATCCTAACAATTGGTATCAGAGATTGGTCCTCTCTACAGAAGATAAACCTCTTGAGGAAGATCCTATGGCAAGTAATCATTCAAATTTAATTGCTTACCAGAAGGACAACCATAGGCTTGAAGGAACAAACTACAAAGTATGGAAGCTTCAGATGGAGACTCATATGAGATGTCTTATCAAGGAGATTTGGGAGATCACTGAAAAGGGGTATATTCCTTATGATCTGGCATCTGGCAACCCTCCTCTGGTAGACTTGGATAAGAACATTGAAAATGACTGTAGAGTGAGAGAAACCCTTTTGAGAACCCTTTCAGATCAGCAGGTAATGGGATTAATAGACAAATCATCTGCAAAATCTATATGGGATAAGTTGGAGACTCTAAATAAATGTGATCCTACTATTAAAATCACTAAACTTGATGGTTACTGGGTAAGGTATGAAAACTTGAGAATGGAGGAAGATGAAAGAATTACTTCTTTTATGGAAAGAGTCGATCAAATTGTTTTGGGAATTCAATGTTGTGGTGGATCTTTGAGCAAAGATGAGATTGTTTTCAAAGTATTGAGAGATTTACCATCTTCTTACAAGATGAAGGATGCTATAATTAATGAGTTGAGAACAATGTCTAACACTTTTGTTAATAGGGATACTTTTGTTGGAAAGTTATCTTCTTTTGAGCTTGAAGAATTCGGTCCTCAAGGAGATGCAAAGAGAAATTCTACATTCAAGGCATCTACATCATCAACTGGAAAGAGTGATTGGAAAGAATTATATGCGAAGGAAATGGAAGATATGATGAAACAAGATGAAGAACTTGAAGCCCTATTTTATAGAAGAGTACCTAAAGGTCCAACAAGAAGTAAGTATGAAAAAAAATCACCTTTCAAATGTTTTGCATGTAATAAGATAGGTTATTTTACATCTAGATGTCCTGAACGGAATTAAAGATTTGAGGAGAAAGGTACAAGATATTTTAAGCCTAACCATGAATATTAGAACAAGCATAAGTATAGGAGAAAAAAAGATAAATCATGCAACTATGCTAATGAGGAAGTTGTAACTGATGATTCTGATGATGAACCGACAAAAGGTTCAGCTAGTGGATCTGGCAATGGAAAGGAATGGGCATTCTTAGCCATCAAGGAAGATACTCCAGAACCTGTCATTCATAATGAAGAGAAGGCCCTTGCTGCTAAAGTTGAAGACAAGGATGAATTGGTAATAGATAGTGGATGTTTACATCATGTGACTGGAGATAAAAGGAAGGTCTTAGCTTTACAAGAATTTGATGGTGGTCTCATCAGATTTGGAGATGACAAAGCATGCATGATCAGAGGAAGAGGAAATATATCATTGGATGGTAAGCATAACACTGATAAGGTTTACCATGTTGAAGTTTTAAGGTATAATATTTTGAGTGTAGGAAAGTTGGTGGATAAGGGATTTCAATTACAGTTCAAGGATGGAAAATGCACAATCATCTATAGATCTAGATTGGAGATTGCAACCGGTACTCAGACTAGAGGTAACATCTTTCATTTGAACTTCGGTGAGAAGACATGTTTGATTGCACATATTGATGAGAGTTGGTTATGGTATAAGAGATTGTGTCATGTGAATTTTGATTGCATTGTAAAGATCAGCTCAACTAAGGCAGTTAGAGATATACCTAAGATTGAGAAGCCTCATAATCTAGTATGTAAGGAATGTCAAACAAGAAAGCAAGTCAAAACTTATTTTAAGAGTATACAAGACAAATTTAATGATGTTATTGATATTGTTCATACTGATTTATGCGATCTTGCTAGAATAAGAATTTTTTAGGGTGATAGATATTTCATGCTAATCAATGATGACTATTCTAGAATGATGTGGGTTACTTTTCTAAGGGAGAAATCTGAAGCCTTTGAAAAATTCAAGAAATTTAAAGCTTTGGTTGGGACAGAGACATGATTGAAGGTCAAATACTTAAGATCCAATCAAGGTGTTGAGTTCACATCCGGTGAATTTAATAGTTATTGTGGGAAACATGGGATAAGGAGACAATTGTCTGCACCTCAAACACCTTAGCAGAATGGTGTTGTGGAAAGAAACAACCAAACTATCCTGGATGCAGCTAGATCTATGATGATGGAAGCTAATTTGCCACATATCTATTGGAGAGAAGCTATGAGCATGGCAGTGTGCACATTCAATAGAGTTCATATCAAAGAAAAAACTAGTAAGACACCTTATGAGTTATGGTTTTCTCATACACCTACAACTAAGTATTTCAGAATCTTTGGTAGTAATGGGTATATTAAAAGAGATGATTCCATTGGAAAGTTTGATCCTAGATATGATGAAGGGATATTTCTTGGTTATTCAAATGAAAGCAAATCATATAGATTTTATAACAAAAGATTACATATAGTTGTGGAAAGCACTAATGTCAACATGGATGAGCAGTACAAAGGTCAAATAAGAAATGAGAGAAATAGAAGTGGAAATGATCATAACTGAAATGGTAACATCTATACCAAAATAAAATGTTGAACCAGTTACTCTGGCAGTATCAGAAAATTCAACAATAACTGAAGATCAGAGTAGGGAAACAAAAATCCAGAAGACTCCTAGGTATGTAAGGTTGAATCATTTATAAAATTAGATCACTAGAGACAAGAGCAAATGAGTGATGACAAGGACAAGATTGGTAGCTGAAGAGGTAGGTTTAATTTCTCAAATTAAACTGACATCAGTAGATGAAGCATGTAAGGATGAATGTTGGATGAAAGCTATGGAAGAGGAATTGGATCAAATAGAAAATAACAACACATGGATGTTAGTTTCCCGACTTACAAATAAGAATGTTATTGGAATTAAATGGGTTTTTAGGAATAAATTGAATGAAGAAGGACAAGTTGTGAGGAATAAGGCTAGATTGGTATGTAAAGGATATTCTTAGAAGGAAGGAATTGATTATGATGAAACTTTTCCTCTGGTAACTAGGATTGAAGTTGTGAGATTATTTCTTGGTTGTGTTGCTCATAAGAAATACAAGGTTTATCAGATGGATGTTAAGTATGCATTTCTAAATGGAGATCTTGAAGAGGAAGTCTGCATTGAGCAACCTGATGGATTTTCTCTTTCAGATGACAATAACATGGTTTGCAGATTAAGGAAATCTTAATATGGATTAAAACAAGCACCTAGAGCTTGGTATGCTAGACTGGACAAATATCTTTTGAAGTTTGGTTTCACTAAAGGTAATGTTGACAGTAACTTATATTATAAGGTCACTAATAATGACATATTGATTGTTGAGGTCTTTATGGATGATATCAGTTTTGGAGTTGAGGAAAAGTTATGTATGGAATCTCTGATAAAATAAAGAATTAATTTGAGATGTCTATGATTGGAGAAATGAGATTTTTCTTAGGTTTGCAGATTAATAAAACTGATAAAAGTATTTTCATTTGTCAAACTAAGTATGCTAGGGAGTTGTTGAAGAAATTTGGTAAGGAAAATCCTAAACTAGTTGGTACTCCTATGGCTACAAGTGAGAAATTGACAAAGAAAGATGTAACAACTCTGGTAAATCCTACAAGGTATAAATCTATGATTGGAGGTCTATTATATTTGACTCAGAGTAGACTAGATATAATGAATGTTGTTTGTATTGTATCAAGATATCAGAGTGATCCTAGAGAGAATCATGAGAGTGTAGTGAAAAGGATTTTTAGATATTTACAAGGAACAAATGAATATGGTTTGTGGTATCCTAAATATGATGACTTTATACTATGTACATATATAGATGTAGATTGGGCTGGAGATATAGATGATCAAAAAAGAACATCAGGTGGAGATTTCTTTCTTGGAAAGGAAATTGTTTCTTGGATCAACAAGAAACAATCATGTACTTCTCTATCTACTGTTGAAGCTGAGTATGTTGCTGCTACTAATTGTACACAAGTTCTATGGATGAAGCAAATGTTGAAGGATATAAGGGTACATTGCAATGAACATGTAGTTATTCATTGTGATAACTCTACTGCTATTGACATATCAAAGAATTTGGTATTTCTGATGCAAGACCACCGATCTAGTTTTACTAGTTGGGCAAATTTTTAGTGGAGTTTCTTAAGCTCGTGGCATTTCTTCATGTTTGAGTGTTTAGCGGTGTGGTTTTGGGTTTATTTTCTTGTGTTCATGGTCTTTCTTGTGTTTGAGTTTCATAGCATTTGACTTTATTTTTGGTGAGAGGTGGATTCTGATATTGACCCAGTTGATATGTTCTTACCGGTTAGCCTGACAGTGTGTTGAGTGAAGTGGGATGGGGTTGCAGTTGATCTCCATGACTTGTAGATCATTGGAGATGTTACTTTGGGCCGTGGCCGGTATTCCTAGAGGTCCATGAAACGTTTTATGTTTTGGAGATGTTCTTAGTGATTTTATTCGACATGTTACCATTGCACATTTCATGAATCGGTTGGTCTTTGGACTGACTTGATTGAGCTGTAATTATTTGCAGATGGTATATAGGGAGGTTTGAAAATAATTTGAGGATATAAAAGTTAGAAGATAGAGGATAGATTTATGAGACTGAGTGAAGATGTAGATCCAGCGAGATTCTAAAATGGTTGGACTGAGGCTAGAAGGCTAAGGCTCGGATTAGGGTAGAAGCGACAGACTATTCCCGAAATCTGATCTATTGTGTGGATGATCTGTGGATCATGTAATTGTGTTGTAAGCATTAATTGTATCTTGAACTACGATCCAACATGTGCCTTGTATAATTCTTTAGATTGTAATAAGATTCATTCATATTTTTTATCGGTTATGTGTTTTGTGTTGTTACTAGTTGTTCTTTCTACTGTTTGCGGCATCTTGTTACCAGCTACTGGTATGTTGTGCATGATTTATGTGTTTAGCTGCAAGGTTGGGCCATCCTTCATTGGACCTCCCTACCTTGATTGTGTCAAATGGTATCAGAGCTTGTTTGTGAACCTGTTGTTGGAAAAAGTGATGTTTGTGCACTGGTTGGTTGGAGAGAAGATTGAGGCAACTTGTGGACTTGTTCAGATTGATGAACGTGAGGTAGAGAAAGGTTTATAGGTAGACTGCTGATCCTAGAGATTGAGCTTGAGGAAGTTTGTGGGTGGAGACTTGAATCGATCGCTAATTGAGGCAGGCTACAGTTTGGACCAGTAGATCACCATGGAGAGGCAATAAAAAACTGTAGTCAGATTGTCGAACCCCCTGAGGTAGTTGCAAGTACCTACTGACCAATCGCAGAACCAGATCAAGTGATGGGACTCACTTTTTAATTAATTCTGAGAGTTTGATGCAGGAGCACCCATCTAGTTCTTATCGGTTGGGTAGTTTTTCAGTGGCGTTACTTGAGATCGTGGCATTTCTTCATGTTTGAGTGTTTAGCGGTGTGGTTTTGGGTTTATTCCTTTTTGTTCATGGTCTTTTTCGTGTTCGAGTTTCATATCATTTTTTTTTTTGGTGAGATATGGATTCTGATATTGACCCAGTTGATATGTTCTTACTGGTTATCCCATTAGTGTGTTGAACGAGGTGGGATCTGGTTGTGGTTGATCTCTATGACTTGTGGATCATTGGAGATGTTTCTTTGGGCCTTAGCCGGTATTCTCGAAGGTCCGCATAGCATTTTATGTTTTGGAGATATTCTTAGTGATTTGAGCCGACATGTTACCATTACATGTTTCATGAATCGGTTGGTCTTTGGGTTGACTTGATTGAGTTGTAATTATTTGCAGACAATATATATGGAATTTTGTGAATCATTTGAGGATATAAAAGTTAGAAGATAGAGGACAGAGTTATGAGACTGAGCGAAGATGTAGAGCCAGTGAGATTCTAAATAGGTTGGACTGAGGCTAGAAGGCTGGAAAGCTGAGGTCTGGATTAGGGTAGAACTGATAGACTGTTCCCGTAAGCCCATCTGTTATGTATATGATCTGCGGATCTTGTAATTTTGTTGTATGAATTAATTGTATCCTAGACTACGATCCAACATGTGGCATGCATAATTCTTTAGATTGTAATAAGATTCATTCATATTGTTTACCGATTATGTGTTATGTGTTGTTACCGGTTTTTCTTTCTACTATTTCTGGCATCTTGTTACCGGTTACCAGTATGTTGTGCATATATCAATCAAGTATAACTTTTTGAAGGAAAAGGTGGACGCAAATGAAGTCAAATTTGTTTATATGAACACTAAAGAGTAAATTGGAGATATCTTCACTAAATAGTTGCCCAAGGAATCATTTGAGTACTTTAGAGATAGATTAGGGGTCTCTACCC
This sequence comes from Cryptomeria japonica, assembly GCF_030272615.1. Lineage (NCBI taxonomy): Eukaryota > Viridiplantae > Streptophyta > Pinopsida > Cupressales > Cupressaceae > Cryptomeria > Cryptomeria japonica. Next base: position 584,412,573 of record NC_081406.1, read on the forward strand.
CTCCGGTTGAGACTTGAATGATACAGATTGACACCAGTCCGATATGCATTATCAAAACTATTATTCATTTCAGATTGATGAGTTGGTGCTACTACTCAGGGGGAGTAGTTAGCTGTGTAATTCAAAGGTTTTATGATTTTTCTTTGATATTTATGTCAGATTTATGGGATTGATGTCAAAGGGGGAGAGCTATATATGTGAAAAATAGAGCTTAACAAAAATATTAGTCACATGGGGAGTTTGGTCTATGGTTTGGTTATTTGGTTCAGAACTTCATTGTTATATCATTTTATTGGATGCCTTCCATTGGGGGATACTTGTTTGGCACTTCTTGGCACTTGGATATTTTTCACATCTAGTATTGCCATCAATGCCAATGGGGGAGATTGTTTGCAATTTGGAAGAATTGATTATGTGTTGCATTAATATTTTTCATTGATGTTAGCACTAGCTTCTTTTGTTATCTACCGGATTCTGGTAGAGTGGTTGGAATTTGATGATGATCAAGAGATTTATGTCCGGTATATTCCAATTGGTGGAGTTGGTTTGGTTCTATGATTCATGTTATTAAAATACGTATCACATTCAGTTGGTTCGGGATTTGGTGATCTAGAAGCTATCATATGTTCTAGTAAGCCTTTTGGTTACCGATAACGATTCTACTTGTAGAGCTTCGTTGAAGATATTTTGATGGATTCAGTAAGTGGTGTTGGTGTAGCTTCTAGAAGGTTTTCAGGATGCTAATGGTTATCGTGTATGTGTTCCAGTTGATTGGTAGTATTTCATTTGGCTTATGGTGACCTATTTTAGGTTCGGTCTTATTCTGCTAGGTTATGGACTAGTTTATGTAACATGTTGGTGGATGCTTCCGATGCATTACTGGTTGGATTTATTGTTTGGTTAATGTTTTTTCAGCCTTAGGCTGACTTGGATTATCATTGGTTTGCAGGTTTATGTAATGGATTTATTGTATTATCTTTTAGGTGGTTGACCTAATAGTTTAGGTCCCAGGTTGGTATAAATATGATGTAAGATCTCTTTGTAGATCGTGGCGTAGTGGTTATGGGATTATCTGTGTCTGATTAAAGTTGTAATCATATGTAGAAGGCTTGGTCAATCATAGTTAATTGAATTGGGTTTGTGTAAGAGGTTTAAGACCTCCAACATTGAGCTTAACAAAATTGTTCATTCTTATTTCCGGATTGTAGTCTGGATTTCTTTTGTAGTTAGTGAGGCTCCTTTTGTGATGAGCAGTGTGCTCTAGGCTGTTGGCCCTCATGCATGTGCATGTCCCTTATTATAATCATATACTTACTACATAAGTATCATCTGACTATGGGTAGGCTTCCCACAGTGGTTTTTCCCTTTATCGGGTTTTCCACGTTCAAATCTTTGTGTTGTGTTGTGGATGCATGGTATTTGGTTTATGATTTATATTTGTACTTAATTGATATATCTGCTATTCTAGTATTTGGTTTATGCATTTTGGTAAAAGGTTTTGTGTGCTTAAAGTTTCATAATCTGTTAACAACTGATTCAACCCCCCACCCCCCCCCCCCCCCCTCTCAGTTGTTCACCGGTTATCCTAATAATTTTTATTTAAAATATAACTTAAATATGCAACATAAATGGACCAAATACGTATTAGTAACCATAAATCTTTGTTATTTGTAACATTTGAATCCAACATAAATGTATCAATAGTTGAACACAAAAAAACTACTTGTTGTTATAGAAAAACAAATTATTATATAAAGTACAGCTTATATCCAACACAAATGAACCAATAGTTAAAAACTAAAACTTGTTGAAAATTCTTCTCATTTCATAGAAAAATACAAGGTATTTTTGGTGCTCAACTTTTATATTTGTGACAAGACAAATTATTAATATGAAATACTCCAATGACTATACATTGCTGACCCAATAGTTGTACACATAGGAATACTATTTTTCACTATGACAACAATATTTGTTTAAACAATTATCTTATTTTATTAAATGGGTATCTTATTTTGTAAATGACATACTTATAGTGGATAGTTATGATATTTTAAATTCAAACAAAAAATTATTTATTTCATCTATTAATGAACATATATATGTACTTTTTATATAACATTTATAGGTTCTTATGGGTTCAAGTATAGGTCTATTTTGACCCATAGTTGGTTATTTATTGATTTACATGTGGACTACTTATTTATACTATATAGTATTTCTTTATGGTAAGATTGGATATTATAAGCATAATTTCTATCATGATAATTGGACCTTGTACAACTACTAGCTCCTCTCCCCTATAGTATTTGAACATCTAGATATATGTTGTAAGAGTGTTGATCCCTTGTAGCGGTTAATTATGGGTACATCAACTAATCCTATAGGAATTAGATAGATATTAAATGCTTTTTATACCAAACCTTATTGCAAGGTGTGTGCCCTTCATCTCCTTATGTTGTGCAACGTAGCACTTGTATTTGTGACATGGATTAACCACCTCCTATGGATTCTATAAGTCTAGTGGTTTCATTAGGCATTAATAGGTCAATATTTTGGCGCAACAACAACCGTACTTCTAAAAAGTGGTATCAAAACTTGGGTCACAGGTTCAAACAACTTCGCTTCTACTAGGGAGGGGGATTGTTCCAAATTGTGTGCCTTTGGTCTCCTTGTGTTGTGTAGTGCAACACTCGGGTTTGTGACATGGATTAACTGCCTCCTGTGGATTCTATAAGTCTAGTGGTTGTATTGGGCATTAATAGGTCAATATTTTGGTGCAACAATAAACATAATTCTAACAAGTGGTATAAGAACTTGGGTCACAGGTTCAAACCCCTTCACTTGGGCTAGTGAGGGGTTGTTGCAAGGTATGTGGCCTTGGTCAACTTTAGCTATGCAACATAGCACTTGGGTTTGTGACATGGCTTAACCACCTGTGTATTTTATAAGTGTAGTGGTTGAATCAGACATAAATAGGTTGATCTTTTGGTGTAATGACAACCTTACTTCTTGAAAAGAAACTAAGGTGCGAAACATGCTTCCTAACACTAATCTAGTGGTGGAGATAGTGAAAATATTATTACAAATCTTCTATTAAAAAAATAGAAACACATTCATAGGTAGATAATAAACATTCATAAAGATAAACACAATGAACACAAGATATATTGTGAGGAAAACCCTTCCAGGTAAAAAATTTAGCACTCCAAAGCACAATACAGTGTATTCTAGTAATAAAATTATTACAATACAATATCAGTACTCAACTTCTTCAACATGAGTCTAAAAGTACAACCCACAACCTAGATTAATTTTGGCAGCATATCACTTCACCTGCAAACATTATATAACTGCAACTCTCTAAGGCTACCTTTTATAGAGAAATAAAACTCAAGAGGAAGATTTTGGATGAAGAAACAAGATGGGGTCCTGCAAAGCATTTGGCCCTATTTTTTGACCACCAAAAAGCGTGCAAATGACATGTGTACATCTCCAAATTATTCCCCATTCAAACCTCCTAAGTTGAGCGCCCAAAATTTACTATTTGGAGGTATGAAAAATGCTCTTACTCATCTTACAATTGTCATAACCTAAAACACTTACAACTATAAGAGAATCTATCATAAATGACTAATTTTAGCTTATTCTCTTACAACTCGTCATAACCTAACTTGGGCACCCACCTTCTTCATCCAAAATGTATCTCCTGCCACTTGGCCAATATGTCATAAAATCTGTCATAGGTAGACACTTGTCAAGATACTTAAAGTGGGAAGCCTACCTTTGCATGTGTAACATATGTGTTATACAATCATCACCAAGTAGGATGCCACCAAGCATGTGGCTCCCACTAGATGACTAGAAATTTTTAGGTAAATAATAATTAAAATAATAAATAAATTAATGTAAAATCAATCTTAGGATTTTCAAAGATTGAGACACCTCAATCCCAACATTCTCCCACTTGTCTAAGGCCTTTCAAATATCCCTTAGATCAACTGCAGGGGACCGAGAAGCCCATAGAACTAGAACACCACCTGAACTTTTCTCTACTCACTGGTTTTGTCAATTCATCTATAACATTCATCAAATTGTCAACCTTCTCCAATTTTACCTTCCCATCCTCTACCATATCTCAAACAAAATAAAATTTAAAATCAATGTTCTTCGTTCTGGCATGGAAAGTCAGATTCTTTGCTAAGAAAATTACACTATGACTATCACAACATATAGTAATCAATCCTATATCAAACCCAATATCTAAGCACAACCATCTAAGCCAAATTGCTTCCTTACAAGCATGAGTAGCTACCATATACTCTACTTCTATTGTGGACAAAGCGACTACAACTTGCCACTTACTCATCCAACTAATAGCACCACCATTCATATTGAAAATATAACAATTGGTGGATCTTCTACTGTCAATATTGCCTACCCAATCTGAATCCACATATCCATGGATACTTATAGAATGTTGAGGTCTAGTAAGATAACCATGATAGCACAATGAATACTTAGAAGTACCCCTCAAATATCTGAACACTCTCTTAAATACATCCCAATGCACCCATCCAGGATTAGCCATATATTGACTTAGGACTCCCACTAGTTGGGCAATGTTTGGTCTTGTACAAGCCATAGCATACATGAGACTGCCAAGTGCACTCGCATATGGTACATTAGCCATTTCCTCCACCCTAGAAGGATATTCTGGATAATCCTCAACAGATAATTTTGTTCCCAATGCAAAAGGAACTATCATGGGTCTACAAACTGTCATGTTGAATCTTGTCAACACTGAATTCATATACTTAATTTAGATTAACCAAAGATTTTTGCTTGATCTTTCTCTTCTGGTTTCCATTCCCAGAATTTACCTAGCTACACATAAATCTTTCATCTCAAACTATGTTGAGAACTGAGACTTCAAGTCAGAAATCAAATGTCCATTACCAAATAGTAACATATCATCCATAAATAATGGAATAATGAGAATGCAACCATTATTAGTTTTAAAGTAAACACGATGATCAGATTTAGACCTTTGAAATCCCAAACTCAACACATCAATATCAAAATTTTGGTACCACATCCTAGGACACTATTTCAAACCATACAAAGACTTTTTCAACTTTCAAACTAGATTTTCTTTACCTTTCACTATGAAATTCTCTGGTTGTGACATATAAATATCTTCCTCCAAATCACCATGAAGGAATGTTGTCTTCACATCTATTTTCTCGATTTCCCAATCATGAATCGTAGAAAGTGATATTAGGAACCAAATGGATATCAACTTTGCAACAAGAGAGAAAATCTCACTATGATCTATTCCCTCAACTTGGGAATACCCCTTCACAACCAACTATGATTTATGCTTCTCAACACTTCCATCAAGACCCAATTTTTTCTGGAACACCCATTTGCATCCCACTGGCTTACATCCTTTAGGAAAAGGTACCATATCCAAATAATTATTCTTCTTCAAATATGCCATCTCATCATTCATGGCTTCCATCTAGTAATATGCATCATGCATACCCATAGCCTCTCTAATAGCCCTAGGCTCATCAGTGTTAACAATCAAAGCAAAAATAAAACTGGAATATAACAATGAATAACCAAACCTATCTGGTGAATACCCATATCTATTAGGTTGCCACCTATCATGAGTAGACCACAAGAACCAAGGTTGAGGTTATTCATCTTCTTTAGAACTTTAAGAGCTTCTAGATCTCTCCTCATCATCAGGTCCACCAGGAGCTCATAGTTCTTCTTTTTCAGGGGTAGAAGGAATTTGAACTACCTCCTTATTTTGTTTCTCCTCTTTCTCTAGTTGTAGCTAAATAATGAAAGGTTTCATCTCTCTGAAAATAACACTTCTAATATAGATAACCTTCCCTATCACTGGATCCCAAAGAATGTACCCTTTTACATCGACACCATAGCCTATAAAGATACAATTTACTTCCTTGTCCTCCAATTTAGATCTCGTTTCATTCGTAAGATGAGCATAAAATTCACAACCAAATACTTTGAGACGTCTCATCGAGGGATTCTTTCTTGACCACACCTCCATAGGTATCTTATCAATAAGTGGCGATGTAGGAGATTTATTTACCAGATAGCATGGAGTGGCTACTGCTTCAACCCAAAAATTTTGTTCGAGACCAACACGATTAAGAATACTCCTAGCCCTCTCCATTAATATGTGTTCATCCTCTTTACAAATCCATTCCGTTGAGGGGTGTATGTAGCTTTCTGAAGCCTCTCAATCCCATTGTCCTTATAGAACCTATCAAAATCTTCTAAGCAAAACTGACCAACATTGTCAGTCCTCAAACACTTAATCTTTCTACTAGTCTAATTCTCAACAAGAGCCTTAAAATCCTTAAACTGACCAAAAACTTTAGATTTAGTTCTAAGAAAATAAACAAATGTCCTTATACTATAGTCATCAATGAATGAAACAAAATACATAGATTTTGAAATCAAGGGAACATTAACATGACCAAAAACATCAGAATGTATCACGTCCAACAACCTGGAAGATTTGTGAGAACTAGAGTAAACCTAAACATGATTTATTTTACTATAGATGTAGTGTTCAAAAATATCAAACTCAAGACTAATAATCAAGCCCCTCTATGAGGCATTTATTTTTTAGGGTTTTGAGACCCTTCTCACCAATGTGACCAAGTATTTGGTGCCATAACATTGTCTTCTTAGCTGGGAGTTTCATCTCCAAAGGAACCCTTAGGTACCCAAAAAGCACAACCATCAGATGTAGAAGCAATATTCCTCTTCACAACTAGATCTGATTATGGGGATGCAGAATCTAGAGCCCTCTTCTAGGACTCCACAAAAGCACTATTGCATTGTATAGTGCATGCATCTAGCTTATAAAAGGTTCCTATCCAAACACCATTAGAAAGCACCATAGAACTTCTAGTCACCTTACATCCACCTTGTCAGAAAATAATCTAAACACCCATATCACTCAACTTACTTATACAGAGTATTTTTCATGTCAAAACTAAGATGTGCATTACACCATCGATCCCCTTCACTCTTCCATCGAGGATTCTAATCTTGACTCTTCCATGACCAACAAACTTTAGATGAGAGTCATCACTGAGATACACCTTTCCACCATCATATTCACCATACTTTGAAATCCAACCCCAATGTGAGGTCATGTGAAAAGATGCACTTGAATCGATCAACTACACATCTTTAGATGCACATGTTGTCAAGGATAGGACAAATGTTTCACCATAATCTTGAGAGGATTTGTCTAATTCTGAATCAGAGGATTTCTTCTTCTTCATTTTCTCCTCCTTACATTCTTTACATAAATGACCAGTTTTTCTGCAGTTCCAACACTTTGCCTTGGACCTTCTAGGAGATTTAGATCTCCCACAGGATTTGGATGAAGCTTTTTCATATTTTATTTCCTTCTTCTTGCCTTTCTCTTTTGATCTATCATGAACTGCAAGAGCCTCCTTAGCTAACTTGGAAGTCTTCCTTCACATCTCTTTAGAAAGTAACGATGCTACTACCTCATCCATCTTAAACTTGGTGGTTGTGCCCCTAACAACCATAACAAGGTGATCCCATGAGTCAGGTAAATAACACAATAGACACATGAAATGATCCTTCTCCTCAATCTTGTCACCAATGGATCCCAACTAAGAAACTATCATATTGAATGCATTGAGATGATCAACAATGGATCCTCCATCTTCCATCCTCAAAGAATACATTTTCTTTCTCAGAAAAGATTATTTACTTGGGATTTGGCCTGATAAACATCTATAAGCTTCTTCCAAAGATCTTTCACAATCTTCTCTTCATGGACATTCAATAATACAGTCTACCAAACAAAGCCTTATAAGACCCTTAGGTTTTCGATCCACTATATCCCAAACATCTTGTGTTGCATTATGAGGTTTTGTTCAAGATATTTTCGCCCATAGATCTTGATCCATGAACATATCCTCCATTTTCAACTTCCAAAGTTCGAAGTTGCTGCCATTAAACTTATCCATATCAACTTTTGCGGATGTCCTTGTAGCCATCTTCTTCCTACAACAAAATATTGAAAATAATGTATAAAATCTCCCACTCAAACTAAGATTAATACAAAAAACCCACTATCCAACAACAAAACCAAAACTGGCCACACTTTGATACGAACTAAAAGGAAGCTAAGGTGCATATAACACTTCATAACGCTAATCTAGTGGGGGAGATAGTGAAATTTTCTTACAAATCATCTACTACAGAAACAAAAACACATTCATAGGTAGATAATAAACATACATAAAGACAAACACAACGAACACAAGATATATTATGGGGAAAACCCTTTCAAGTAAAAAACCCCACACTCCACTATACTTTGTATTCCAGTAATCAAATTATTACAATACAATATCATCACTCAGCTTCTTCAACGAGAGTCTACAACTACAACCCACAACCTGGATTAATTCTGACAGCAAAACACTTCATCTGCAAATGATACATAACTACAATTCTCCAACAAAACCTTTTATAGAGAAATACAACTCAAGAGGAAGCTTCTAGATGAAGTAACAAGATGGGGTCGTGCAAAGAATTTGGCCCTTTTTTTCGACCATCAAAAAGCATGCAAATGACATGTACATCTCCAAATGATTCACCATTCAAACCTCCTAAGTTTGGCACCCAAAATTTACTATTTGGAGGTATGACAAATTCTTTTACACATCTTACAACCGTCATAACTTACAACATTTATAATTGTAAGAGAATCTGTCACAAGTGACAAATTTTAGATTATTCTCTTACAACTCATCATAACCCAACTTGGGCACCCACCTTCTCCATGCAAAAGGTATCTCCTACCCGTTGTCCAATATGTCATATAATCTATCATAGGGTCACACTTATCAAGATCCTCAAATTGGGAAGCCTACCTCCATATGTGCAACATGGGTGGCCGCAAGAAGTTGAGTCCCACTTTTGGGCAAAAAGTGGAAGTGTTTTCCCCATTTTTCAATTTTTTTGTCGATTGATGTCAATTTTTGAGGCACTTAGAGATTGAATTTGAAAAAAGTTCAGTAATAGAAAATGTAGTTCTCGAAGTCTAATTTTCAAATATATAATTTATTTCAATACCCACATGATAGAAATTGCTTTTTAGTAGGCATGTTTAAAAAACACTTTTTCAAAATGCTTGTTTCAAGACCATACCACACATGTGTACGACCACCATATTTTGACGTAAATAAATAAATTTTTGCAAATCCTTCTGCGAAAAGATACCTAAGATACCAAATTGATGATAATATTTTTTCTTATTTTTTTATTGAATATATTTTTTTATTAATTTTTAATTGTCTATAAAGTACATTTTCAAAACATCTGGTGTATGACCACTACACTTTGATGAAAATTTCATATTTTTAAAATTTTGTTTCTAATATTCAAAAGAATTGTATGTAGATTGATGTCATATAATTTATTTTCTCAAAAACCTAAAAACAAAAAAGTTATTAAAGTTTTACTGAACCTCACTATTTTACATTTAGGTACCACTTTTGATTAAGAAATAATGCAAAAATAGTAAAAAATAATCATATCACTATGATATTTACATTTTTTAAAATAGGACAGTGCGAGCTCTAATGGGTTTTTGTTTCATCAAAAAATACGGTTAGGAAGACCTTCAAAACATTATGGCAAGGCATAAATCTAGTATTCTAGTGCCTTAGCCATTTTTTTGGAGGTCCAAACATAGGTTTGATCCCACCAAGCCTAACCCAAAGCCAAAACCAATGCATAGGTGTGCTTCCTGCTCCATCTTTTATGAAACGGGCACCCATTATTTAAAATTAAAAAAATGGGCTCCTCTTTTGAAATTTGTAGCATTTTAAGAAACGTGTGGCCATTTTTAGAAACGTTAAAAATTGTGCACCCATTTCTCTATGGTGGTCCGATCCTAAATAGGCACCCATTTTATTTTTATCGGTCGGGGCCCCGAAGCTAAACGGGTCTTTGTTTCTTAAAAAATGGGCACTCGTTTCTAGCGGCAAACATTTTTGCTCCCAGACTTTGGTAGAATTGGGACCCAACTTCTTGCACCCACCCACATATGTGTCATACAGTCATCGCCAAGTAGGATTCCACCAAGCATGTGGCTCCCATGAGATGATTAGACATTTGAAGGCAAATAATAATTAAAATAATAAATAAATGCAAAATCAATGTTAGGATTTGCAAAGGTTGAGACACCTTAATCCCAAAACTGTTGACAAACCTATCATAGCAGTGTCTCCATAAGAACACAAAATATATTAAAATAGATGATAGGGTGACCTTAGGTCATGGAGGATAGTCCTAAGGTCTATATCCTTAGGCACAAGTAAAGTGTGGTGGCTATATATAAGTCTTAGTTCAAGGTTGCTTGGTAAATCCCATTTATATTTCTTTGGCATATGGCTGAGTAAGACACACCATGATGGTAAAAGAGTTTTTCATTATCAAGAAACCTCTGTGTACCCTATTGTAAGAGTCTTTATTTACTAAAGTTATATTTTAAAGTAATTGGTCGATTTTTCTTTGTAAAATTTTGGAGCATGAAAAATCTCAAAATAGCCTTGGTTAGGAGAAGTAATGTATGAGATATCAATTATGAACTAGTAACTCCTTGATATAACCTAAACCACAAACATAAAAATATTTCCTTGTACTTATCAACAACTTGATACAAACTAATCCATATGACATTAAACTTACCATGCTTTCATTTATCTCATAGTCTATCATTCTACATAATAACCAAATTTCCTAGTTGAAAAAATCTATGAAATACATTTTTTACTAAAGAGAATTCATTTTTTATTGTTGCACCAACAAAATTTTGTGTGTGATCATTATATTCTCATCTAATTCTATTAATTCACATATCCTTTGATAAATTGCACCATCCTCTTCTTCACCAATTTCTCATAGAACTTATACACTAAAAATTCTAAACTGATTGACATCTCTACTTCTATTCCATACACCAATTCATGAGGAAATCTATCATTATTATTCTTATAAGTAAATCTATATACCCACATCACAATCCTTAACTTTATCATCTTAGCCTTTTTATTGTAATTCAACATATTATCAATTATTTCACAACTTCTAATGTATTAGGTTTTTCTTATCTATTATCTCATGGGTGATAAGGCAATGAGAAGGTTAGGTTTACTCTATAACTAGCACATAATTTCATAAGACGGATCCTTAGATTTGAAACATGTGACATTATCAACTACTAACCTCATTGGTACACCAATTTTTTTTATCACATTATTTATCAAGAAATCAACCACCACTACCATTTTTGTGATGCTTCTTTTGGGGACCACTTCAACCCACTTAGTAAAATGTTTGGTTACTATGAGTGTCCATATATAACCATTACTTGAACTCCCTATTTTTTTTCCAATAAAATTAATGCCTCATTATAAAAAGAGGAAGCTCAACTAGGAAATATGTGAGAGGGAGTGCACCTATAAACTTAAATTTACTTAAACACCTATAGCATGTATCATGTCTCTTTATTAAAATTATTAAATCCTTGAATATAGGTTGTCATTAATAACTTTATTTTAAAATATTGTGTGTGGTGGTATTGGAAATGAAATGAATGATGAGTTTGAAATAATTTTTCTAGAATTAAAAAAATGACACTTAAACTTAAAAACATCCTAATTTTAGAATTACTAATTAAATTAAATAAATAATTAACCGACTTAGAAGAACAATTACTATCACAAGATAAGTTATTGAAAGCAGTGGTGATAAACTTAGCAAAAAAGGAACCTTATTTTCTAGAAGACTAAAGAAAAACAAGGAAATCAAAAATAATATTTCATTTTTATCTAAGAACTAATCCAAAGAAAAATTACTTTTTATGGCTGCAAAGACAGGGTGATTTGTTTAAAAATCATTATTATGGTTTAAATATTCACTATAAATTCATTGGAGATTTTTATTTGTGATACAAAGGGATTATTCTTAATTTTAAAATTTGAGGAGTATCCATTCTTGATTTCTTCACATAAATTTTCTTTAAAGTAATATATATCTCTAAGATTACCAATTTCAATTCTCTACATTCATTTTTTATTATCATTGATGGATGAACAATTGATCTAATTAAAAACTAAATCTTTATACCATAGATTATGTCGATGATTGTTAAGAAAAACCTTAGGAATAGTTGTTTACCTCATGGACCTCTATTTCATCTAGTTTTTTTCTATCATAATCCTTGTTAGGCTTTGCATACAAACCAATTTTTTTCTTTGCACCTTCATGTTATATTTCGAGATCTAATTGATCCATATACGAATCTCTTTCTATGTTTCCCCTATTGACTTAAAATATCCTTCATTATTATGTGAAACAAAATAGAAACAATCTCTCCCTTCTAATATAATAAAAAACACAATAGAAACAATCTCTACACCTATGAGACACTGGACTTGAAATCTATTCCATTATTAGTGCATATGCATGTTTATCTCTAGTTTTGTATTGTAGTTTTTTATGTTTCAAGGAGTTGATAATGAAAGCAATGAAATGCACATCTCCATCTTTTTTTTTTTTTCGAACAACATAATGATAATAGTGTAAGATAAGGTAAATCAGAAATATGGAATGGCTTACAATAATTTGATCTAATTAAGAATGGCGACTTCTTAAGGGATTCTTTGATTGCTTCAAATACCTTAGTTTGTTGCTTACTCCATATAATTGAATTATATTTCTTCAACATTTTAAATATGTATTTTGTCTTTTCCACAAAGTTAGAGATGGATTCCTTATAATATTCATTTTCTTAAAAAATAATTACACATCCTTTATAGCTCTAGGTTGAGGAATGAGGTTATTATAATTCACTCTTTCTAGATTCATCCCCACTCCTTTCTTTGATATAATGATACCTAAAATATTTCCCTCTTCAATCTAAAACACATACTTGTCAGATTTAATGAAATTATGTCCATGAAACCTCTTGAACATTTACTGTAGATGTTTATAACGATTGTCTTCTAATAATTAAATATATGGTAAGATCATCTTAGTAAAATACTAAAATATTATCACTAATCCAAACAAAAGATACATCCATAGTCATTTAAAAGGTCCCATCAACATTTTTATCTAAATGGTATACTTATACACACACAAGTACACAGACATAGTGAAGGTCATTTTAATGTTTTTTTTTTATTATTGAACTACTACCTATTCATAACCTACAAATCCATGTATCATAGAAATCAACTCAAAATTAGTGATCCTAAATGAAAAATAATTGATGATAGGAAAATGATAATTATCCTTAAGTGACATGATATTAAAATTCGTAAAATTCACACACAATATGATGTCTCAATTCTTTATCATTACTAGTAGAAAATTAGATACCCATGAGGAATTCCTATTAGACTTGATGATATGAACTTCCATGAATTTCATAAGTTTTCTCTCTATTTGTGGGGCCAGGGTGTAGCCAATAGGTTTTTGCTTCTATAAAAAAGGTTTGGTATCAAGTTATAGGGGAATGGTATACTATAATTATTCTCCGCAATATTCTCTAATCTCATCATAGAGCTATGAAAAATACCACTTAAATATTCTAAGTAGTGTAATTAACAACTACTACTTTGCAAGCCTCAATATTTAACCAATGTAGACTAGTTTTGGCACATCATCAAATTATCTATTAAACTCTTCTATATCTTTTTCTTGAACTATTTTTTTTTGTACCTTACAATAATCTATGCTAGAAAACATCATTTCTAAAGAAATCATACCACTTGAGATAGTGTTCAAACCATATTATCTCATTTCTAACTATCTCAACCATATTATCTCATTTCTAAATCCCATATATTTCTTGCTATGCATTTCTATCATGGGTTGATGGATATTGATCATTACCAAATACTTTTCACTTATATATATTTCTTGGTACAACATACCTTGTGAATACCTCAACATACAACTGAATCCTGATAGTAATATATCAACAACATGCCTTGCGAATACCTCAATTCTATATATGTAAAATGGGGATGTCATTTTCACATCAAATCTAGACATTGCAACTACTAAAGAATAAGATACAATATTTCTATTATATTGGTCTAATTAATTCCAACCACCTTAAACAACTTAGTGGTATTCTATATTTCATTGCGGTATATAACTTATCTTTTTTATCATTGCATACTTGCCTTTTGCCTAAGAAGTAACCTAAGACAAATTTAGATGAATATATTGAACTCAACATAATTTTGATTTCTCCGTTGTCATTTATGTAATGTACATTTCTTTGTGCAATTTGTTGAATCAATCTTGTACTTATGGATTTGATCCTTCTATAATAATTTTTAGCTTAAGAGACTATTTGCATTTGTTATTTAGCCTACATAAAAAATTGGTCATGCAATTGATAGTTTGCAATGATGGGGACAATTACTCCCTTCTATCAAACTTTATAAAGAATTCAAATCATTAGCTTTGAAGAACAATAGAAGATAAAAAGTACTCATATGTGTCAAACTTTATAAAGAACTCAAATCATTATCTTTCAAGAACAATAGAAGATAAAAAGTACTCATATGTTATGTCCTAGGCTATTAGTGTTACTAGATGGACTCCTTGATGTGTGGAAGAGACACTCATTTGAAATATTTGGTTAGTATTTAAATAGATTAGGGTTGGTTCTTAAATAATTACATGTATACACAAACAAGACATTTCATGCTTCAGGTTGACACATGATGATTAAGTGGAGGGAAACCCAGTGTCTCAAATATTTAATCAGTTTAAGAAAATAAATCTGCATCACAGTATATACCAAATTATATACCAATATATCAATTTTTAATAAAAATTAAATAATAACATACACAAAATGATCCAAAACATCGAACAAAAATTGAAAATTTCACCAAGAAAACTTGGAAACTATACCTTTGAGTACCCGTTAGAAAGAAATTGGAAAAGTATACCTCGATTCCCACCTCGATTCCCACCCTTAGTAAAAATCGTCTGGTTTGGCGAAGCTCGTCCCCCATCATGCAAGTCGACCTCGATTCCCACCCTTAGTAAAAATCGTCTGGTTTAGCGAAGCTCGTCCCCCATCATGCAAGTCAATTTAGGGCGTATCAACTCCCTTGTTTCTCTCGTCCCTAGTCAGAAAGGTGAAATATCAGAGCTTTCACGGTCTTCCTGTTTTTGACAATCACGATGATAACAACTGTGACAACGTTATCGTCATTAAGTTGACAATCAAATGCATAGCTGGACAACTTCAACGAAACGAAATGGTCAAAAATTTCGAATTATCTATGCTATCGAAAATGGATGATCAAATTTGCAGGCGCCCCGTCCAATGGATCTCTGACAAGAAATTTTTGTCTGCTTACTTCCGTCTGTATATTCTTTGTTTGCTTTGTACTTTCGGCAAAATCCCACATCGCAGAATCCGTAGGCCTTTAATCGAGTGAAACAAAACCGAGAGTATCTTTGCTACCCAAATTTAATATTATAATCATTGTTAGTCAGTCAGTTTTTTGCTATTAAAGTCTCAGCTTTGAATCGCAAACAGTGTCCACACATTAAGAGAGAATGGCTAAGAGTATGCTGATCTTGTGGACGATCAGCTCTTTGATTTTACAAGTGGTTAAAGGAGGAAGATGTTCGTATGTACCAGCAATGTTTATATTTGGAGATTCATTAGCAGATGCAGGAACTAACAATTACATTCCAAACTGTACTGCTCGGGCCGATTTATCACCATATGGCGTCTCCTCCTTCCTCAGCCCAACTGGTCGCTTCACAAATGGCCTCACTGTTTTCGATTTCGTAGGTGAGCATTGATCAATAATACCCACATCTTTTCAAGCTTTTTCACATGTACTAAAAATGTTAAAAGTTTAATCTTACAGAGCTTATAAATTAGTGAATGTGTTCATATTAGAAAGCGATGCATTTGTGATTGCAGCTACTCAATTGGAGCTCCCTCTCATACCTCCGTATCGCGAACTCCCTTTCAACCAGTCAATTTATTCCTATGGGGCTAATTTTGCATCGGGGGGAAGTGGGTTGTTGGATTCAACAGGCCTTCGGAAGGTCTGTTTTTCGTTGAACACTTTAGATATCATTAAAATCTAGTTTTATCAGTGGATAGGATGTATTAGTGTGATTTTAGATGAGTCAAAGGAATCAAAATTTAGAGTTTTGTTATTTAAGCTTGTTATAGAAATATAATTAATGCAATTTTAATTATAAATCATTAATAACTTGTAAATTTTTAGATTCGGAGAAAGGATCTAGTAGTTGAGCATGTTCCAATTCTTGTGATAGAAGTTGTTGCTTTAATACCTCTATACTTGCTGATTTAATGTCCAACTTTTATACAACATTGCACCAATTGTTGTGACTTTAAAGTTGTTATTGCTGATATAAGTACCAATAATTGAATGAAATATACCATTTGTTGTGAAAAGTAACCAATCATGTGATGCCACATCAGCTGCACAAGTATTGGGACCTTTTTTTGGGTTGTTTTGGATACCTTGGCAAAAAGCATGCTGATGTGGTATCATATTTGATGATGTGGCCCTGAAACCTTAGTTATAAGCAGATGACTTGCCAAGTAAGCTGTTGTAAAAAAATAGGAGAGATTTGAAATTTGCACGTAAGATTTTGAAAAGTGCAAAATTAAGGTGCACAACTACTGCATCCTCTCCCCTAGACTATGTGATTATTTTTCTCTATCAAATTTTAAATAACATTCTATTATTCATTTCTCATATCTTCCTCACTCATCTGATAATACATCAAGAAATTTGCTAGAAAACAGCAAAAAAGAATGATCATATAGTCTAATCCAGAAACCTGCAAACTAATAATGATTTGCTAGGAAACAGCAAAGAAGAATGATCATATAGTCTAATCCAGAAACCTGCAAACTAATAATGAGAACTGCAAAAATTTCATGTCTCCAATCAAATTACTATTTTTTTTTACAAATTATTTTTTATTATATGAAAAGAAAAAAATTCGAAGAAATTGCTTATTATCCAAATGCACAATTATATATATTCAACTGGTTTCTAATTCATCGAACGTAAATTGGTGCAGAGAGTTGTTAAATTGAGTGATCAGATATCGAAATTTGAAGAATTCTCTAGGTGTGAAAGTCAGAAGTCGTACCTGAGCAATTCTTTATATTGCATTTCCAGTGGAGGCAATGACATTCGGCCCTACCTAGAGTCACTGTTCAATCAGAGTAGTACGACACAAACACCATCATACAACGAGACAGACTTAAATCTCAGTAGCCTGAAAAGCACACCATTCGTCAATTCGCTAGTTAGCACACATCGTCGATACATCCAAGTAAGTTTCACAATAATTTTTTGTTACAGATCTGATCAGTCTTCAATACCATTTTTAGTGAAATTAATATGTTTGTTGTGGCAGAGGCTTCATCGTGCTGGTGCAAGAAATTTTCTGATACTCGACATCTCCGCTGTAGGATGTACTCCTAGTGCAAGACTTGAACTTTATTTAAAATTACATAATTTTGATCCTTATGACAATAGAATTTGTGAAGTTTTTGGAAATGCAATAGCTTGGGAATATAACGCTGGTCTGAAAGAGGTTGTGGATGACCTGAATGAAAAACTACATGGAGTAAATATCATCTTACTTAATTCTTATGATTACTTGAAAAACATGATTAGAAATGGCGAAGGTTTTGGTGAGTCAATGCCCACTTTAATAACCTCCTTATTTGTCAATCTTTTTCCTTGTCTGGCAGCCTGATTTGAATGCATGTGTTAAATGTGTAGGTTTTTCAGAAACATTATCAGCATGCTGTGGATCAGGATTGCTCGGAGCCAATGTGAGCTGTGGAAAGACCACTCCGACAGATCAGTATTGCGATGATCCAGACACTCATTTGTTTTGGGATGCAATGCATCCCACACAAAAAGTTTACTCCATATTTTCAAATGAAATATGGGGAGGAAATTCTTCTGTTATGTATCCATTTAACCTTTCCACACTAATCTTTGGATTGAATAAACAATGAGGAGCTTCTCATTTCTCTTGGAAAGTCGATTCGTCTGGGAGGATGCCATTTGGTAGACAATAAATTTTGTCTTACAGAATTTATTTGTTTTTTCGGGTATTCCTTTTGATAAACAATAAACTTTGTCTTACAGAATCTATATCAATATTTTGAGAGAGAAGTTATAACTATATATGTATTTCTACTTAAAAGCATTTAATTTTTATTTTTATTTTAATCATAAACACAAATGATAATGATTTTGTATTTCCTTTTAATTCATAGAAATATAAAAGAATATACATAGAAAATGGCTTTGTTATAGTGTTTAGTTTTTTTGGGGGATTAAGGTGTTTCAATCTTAGAAGTCCTAAGTATATTTAATCTAATTATTGAATCATCCTAAGTTGCTGATTTTATTCATTTAATTGTGGGGCCCAATGGCAAGTTGGGTGCACCAAGCATTGATGAGAGAAGGAAATTGTGAAAGTTCTCACAATGAGGGAATTTAAAGAAGAGCATTGGTTATGAGCTTCTCAAAGTTCCCTCCAAGCAACATGTGATAATTGCTTTGTTTTATCGATACGATTGGAGCAAAATAGAAATATCTATTTTGGCAAAAGGCTTGATTTTTCTTGGAAACCTTGTATTTGTAGAAGAATTAATATTTATTTTTAATGTTATTTATGCAAGAGTTATCCAAAATGAAGTTTCGATTTATGTGTAGTAGATTCATTGAATGTGGATGCTTTTGAGGAGCTTCTCCTTTTTGTATTGTAAGCTCTCTAAATACAATGTGTAGTAGAAGAGAAGGAAAATGAAGCATTATTGAGAGAAGACATTATGCTGCCAAAATTATTCTAGATTTTTATATCACAGTTGAAGAGACATGTAAGAACATAGACTTTGCACATTATTTGTAATTTTTTTTGGTTTTAATACAATTGATTTATGCTTTTGTATTGTGGTTCTTTTATCTAAGAAGATTTTCCATGTTAAATCCTATGTGTTATGTGTTCTTGTTAAATCTTTAATTTTTTTAATTTTTTTTTGTATGTTTCTTTTATCTATAATGTTATCCAGGGGTTTGTAAAGAAATTTGCATTCACTTTCTTGGGGGATTTAAATTGGTGAGGTTGTTTCCACTCCTCTGCTTTCTTTTCAATTGATATAAGACCCTAGACAACCTTGTTATCCTTGGTGAGTTGTAGGGATTTTGGTGCAAATATTTTTTAGTGGGAGTTTTTTCAGGTATAAGTTTCTTAACCTCGTTGTAGATCTAAGATGACAAGAACATCTAAAATGATCGAGATGGAAAAATTCAATGAGGGTGATTTTAAATTGTGGAAACTTAAAATGGAGGACATGTTTGTAGACAAAGATCTCTAGGCTATGATAGCTAGCTCAAAACCTTAGACTACAACCCAAGATGTTTGGGATATAATGGATTCAAAACCTAAGGTTTTGATAAGACTTTGTTTGGCCAACCCTATGTTCTTTAATGTTCATGATGAAAAGGCTATAGCTACACTTTAGAAAAAGCCTACTATTATTTATCAAGGGAAATCTTTGGTGAATAATCTATTTAGAAGGAAAAATTTGTATTCTCTGAGGATGGAGAAAGGAGGATCTATTGTGGATCATATGAATGCTTTTAATATGTTGGTTGCTCAGCTAAACTCTATCAGTGTAAAAATTGATGATCAAGAAAGATGCATGCTCCTGTTGTGTTATTTTCGTGATACATGGGATCACCTTGTTATGGCCATTAAAAGTACAAGAAAAATTTTCAAGATGGAGGATGTTGTTTCTTTGTTGTTGTCTAAAGAAATGGAGAGGAAATATTTTGAGATGGATAAGGAGGCCCTTGTTGCTCACAAAAGACCAATAGAAAAAGGAAAAAAGAAGGACAAGAAAGGAAAGTCAATGTCTCTTGGAAGATTTAAGTCTCCTAGTAAAATAATCCAAGCATAAATGTTGGAATTATGATAAATCCAATCATTTCCAAAAATATTACAATGAGGATAAGGAAAGAAATCTAATAAGAAAGCCTCTGATTTGGATTCTGAAAAATCCTCTCAAGGTGATGCAGATTATTTTGTTGCTACCTTGACAACCCATGCATCAGAAGATGTTTGATAGATTTAAACTCAGATGTTTCTTTCTACATGACATCTCATAGGGGTTGGTTCTAGAAGTATGAGGAATATGATAGTGTGAAGGTGTATTTGGGTGATGATTCTCATTTGAATATTGTTGGTCATGGAATAGTAAAGATTTGATTCCCTAAAGTTGGAGTGAAGGGAATTAATGGTGTGCATTTTTGTGATGGCACAAAACCTTCTTTTAGTTAGTAAGCTGATTGATGTGGGAATGCAAATTATTTTTTCACAAGGTGGATGCAAGATTGTTGGAAATGTGCCTCAAATTAACTTGACTTGTGTTCAGACTGATCAGAGTAACCTATCCTGATGGAACAGGTGTTGGTGTGACTCTTGTTGATGAGCCGATGGAACCATCTTCTTGTGATCGGGCTATCGGGTGAGAAAGTCTGAGATGATCCAATGGCTGTTGCTATATCGCGATGGGAAGATGATCGAAAGTTATTCCCCGTGGTTTGGTGACAAGGCACGTGCAAAAAGAAGCGAGTTAAACACTATGCAGGTTGAAGGTGGATCAATGACTGTCGCTATACTGCTATGGCGAGATACATGAACGTTATCCATCACAGCTTGGTGACCAAGTGGTGGGGCTCGAAAAGAGAGCAGCTTAGGTGAGATAACGGTCAAGCAAATCAAGGTTGATCCAATGGTGGTCACTAGGTCACGATGGAAAACTGCTCATTAGAATATCCATCGCGACCCAATGACAAAGAAGAGCTTCATTTTGGTAGTTAGTGAGGTCGTGCTAAGGTGGCAGGGAAGGGACTCCGGACCCATTCAAGAAGTGACACATGGCATAAGTGAGTGGCCTAGGTGAGATAAGGGTCATGCAAATCGAGAAGATCCAACGACAGATCCAAGGAAGATCAATGGTGGGGTAAGTGCAAGGTAATGAGTCACAAATTCGCGGAAGTCCCTGCGTTGGAAAACGCGCTCTCATAAACGGGGGCCCGTTTTCAAAAAACGGGGGCCCGTTTTCAAAAAACGGGGGCCCGTTTGTGCTTCGGGCTCCCGAGCCGAAAGGTAATGGGGGTTCAAAGAAAAAAAAACGGGCCCCCGTTTTGTTCTAAAACGGGGGCCCGCTTTTAAACAAAACGGGGGCCCGTTTTGTTTAAAAGCGGGCCCCCGTTTCTAAATGGCATTTTTCCTTTTTTTTCCACAAGCCACCCTTGTTTGAAAACGGGGGCCCGTTTTGTGGAAGTTGATTCCACAACCCACCACTTGGCTCGGGATTAGGTCCGGGATAGGCCTGGGATGGCCACACCTGAGACATGGACCTGCAAATTCAAATCTCCATGAATGAAAGCACAAATATGAACTTCAGAAATAGTTTACGCGCCTCTAATCAGAGAATTTTTATACGAAATTAAAACCCATTTCAGATTATACTGTCTAGATTCTAAATATGTAAATTTATTTAAAATTTGATTATTTTAACTATTTTTCATTTAATTTATACTAAGTCGAGTCCATAAATTTGAAATATTAACTAATTTTGTTAATTTAATAACTTTTTTATTTTAAAGAATTTTGGAAAAAAAATTATATGTCATCAATCTACACAAAATTCTTTTGTATTTAAAAAAAAAAAAAATCAAAAAATATTAAGTTTACATCAAATTATGTGGGTCGTACACGTCAAATTTTTAAAAAGATAATTACGGCCATTAAAAAATTGATTAAAAAAAATATATTAGAAAAAAAAATACAGAAAAATATGCTCATCAATCTTCAGTGTGTTACAAACCATTTCCCAAAACGGTTTGAGAAAATAATTTTAATTGTGTCAAAAAGTGTGGGTCGTACACATGCATGGTATGGTCTTGAAACAGGCATTTTTAAAACATAGTTTTCAGAACTCCATTTAAAAAGTTATTTTTTATTATGTGGGTATTAAAATAAATTATATATTTGGAAAGTACACTCAGAGGGCTATCTTTTATATTGCTGACTTTTTCCAAGATTCAATCTCTAAGTGTTTCAAAATTTAAGCTCAAATGAGACAAAATCTGAAAATCAGGGAAAACACTTCCACTTTTTGGCCAAAAAGTGGACTCATCTTCTTGCACTGACCCGGTGGAGTAAATATTTGGGACTATTAGCGGCTATCGTTGTACCGAGGTTGTGAGGTGCCTGAAATGTTATCCCCCGTGACATGGTGACCAAGTGGTGGGACCCGGTAGGAGAGCGACTAAGCCGTGTTAAAGATTGAGCAGATCACAAATGATCGAACGATGATCGCAGAAGATCCGACGATCGTCACTAGGTTGCAATGGGAAATTGCTTATTAGACTTTCCATCGCGACCCAATGATAAGATGAGCTTCCTTCCAATGCTGAGTCCATGATAGACTGGCAAAGATGTGAGCTAGAGGTCGCACAAGTGGAGTAGAGACCGACTACGGGTGTGCGCTCGAACTAGAGTCCAAAAGATAAACACTTGGACATTGAAGATGGTCTTGTCGGTGTATATGAATACAAACCGACCGGACTTCCAGGTGGATATGGGATATTGTGTTTCTCATGAATGCAGACCGATGCAGACGGTTAGACTTCAAACCATTGGTGCAGTTGCTCAAATGAATTGACAAAAATCTGATATATGTAGCCATTGGATAACTATGGTGAAAAACAGATTATCGTATGCCAATTGTAGTGTCTAGTTCGTGAGAATCTGAGAACGAATACCAGTAGTTGTAGACTGAAACTTTATTGTAAATTCATTTACTGGAAATAAAGTGTTCAACTGTTGGTGGTGGGTTTTTTCTTGAAAGGGTTTTCCCACATAATTCTTAGTGTTCTGTATCTTTGTTGATTCTATGTGTTTTGTCTATGTTATTCTTAACATTTTGTAAAAGTTTTAAACTGCATTCTTGTATGATTTCCCCTACTAATTGACATTAGGAAGGTGTTTCTGCACTATGCTTTCCTTTCAAGTGGTATCAGAGCTTGGTCCATTTTTTTATCCTTGTTGGGTAGGGTTAGTTTTTTGTGTTAGTTTTGTTTCAATGGGAGTCTTGTAGATTGTCTACTTGTCTGTTTTATAGGTTAAGATGGTGAGCACCTCAGGGTGCATAGACATGGAGAAGCTTAATGGTTCCAGTTTCAAACTATGGAAACTCAAGATGGAAGACTTATTGGTCGGCCGAGACCTTTGGATTGCTATGTCTGGGCAGAAACCTACAGGCATGAAGCAAGAGGATTGGGAATTAGCCGACTAGAAGGCAAGAGGTCTAATCAGGCTATGTTTTGCTGATTTTGTTCTGTTAAACATCCATGAGGAGAAGACTACACATCTTCTCTCGAATAAGTTGGGAGATATTTATCAAGGGAAGTCCTTGGTGAATAAAATTTTCTTGAGGAAGAAGTTGTACTCTCTGAAGATGGATGAAGGAACACCATTGGCAGACCACTTGAATGCAGTCAACATGGTTCTTGCATAGTTAACTTCTATTGGTGCAACCATTCAAGAAGAACAACATTGCATGTTGTTGTTGTGTTCACTTCCTAACTCTTGGGATCACTTAGTGATGGCTATCGGTAGTACTACGACCCAGTTCAAGATGGATACTATGGTTAATAATCATTTGTCAAAAGAAATGAGAAAGAAGTCTTTTGAGAAGACAAAAGATGCACTCTTTGTTCGAGGCAGACTGAAGGACAAAGACAAGAAGAAAGGAAAGAAGTCCAAGTACAAGTCTCAAAAGAGATCAAAATCTCTAGGAAAGAAGTCAAAGGTGAAGTGTTGGAACTGTGGGCAAAAAGGGCATATCTGAAAGGATTGAAAGGAGGAGGAGAAGAAGAAGTATTTTGACACCGAATCTTCTCAAAGTGATGCAGATGCATTTCTAGAAGCCCTGACAGTGCCTACCTCAGATGACACCTAGTTAGTAGATTCTGGCGCATATTTTCACATGAACTCCCACAAGGAGTGGTTCCCGAAGTATGAACCGTATGCTGGTGGAAAGGTATACTTGGCCAGTGATTCTACATTGGATATTTTAGGGAGAGGCAAAATTAAAATTCAATTCCCAGATGGTAGAGTCAAGGGGATCAATGGATTTCTTCATATACTAGGTTTGGCAAGAAACCATCTCTTTGTAAGTAAACTTAATGATGCTAGAGTACAAGTTACATTTGTATCTAGTGGTTGCAAGATGACTAGGGGTTCCACTATATTGGCAAAGGGTGATCACATTGGTACATTGTATAAGTTAAATGTTGAACCTATATGTTGTAATGTAACCTTTGAAATGTTTGTTCAGACAACTGTAATGATGCATAATGCTAATTCATTGGAAGCTAAACTTTTTGCTTAGAAAACAATGCTCTGGCATAATAGGTTAGGCCACATAGGTGAAAAAGGTTTAAAATCTTTGAAGAATAAGGATCTGATTGAAGGTGTGGATGATTGTAGTTTTGAGTTTGATTTCTACGAACACTGCTTATATGGAAAACATAACCGTGTTCAGTTTTATTCTAGTTCTCATAAGTCTTCTGACATTCTGGATTATGTTCACTCTGATGTGTTTGGTCCAGTGGATGTTCCTTCTCTGTCTAAGTGTAAGTACTATGTATCTTTTGTAGATGATTATGCAAGAAGGGCATTTGTGTACTTTCTTAAAAGTAAATCAGAAGTGTTCAGTCAGTTTAAGGAGTTTAAGAACCTTGTTGAAAATTTGACTAGGAGAAGGATTAAATGTTTAAGAATAGACAATGGTGGTGAATATTGTAGTGCAGATTTCAACAAGTACTGTGTTGATCATGGAATTAAGAGACATAAGATTATTCCTTACACTCCACAACAAAATGGAGTTGTTGAAAGGTTTAATCGGTCTCTAATGCAGAAAGCAAGAAGCATGTTGAGCAGAGTTGGGCTGGAACAAAAATTTTAGGTTGAAGCAGTTGCTACAACATGTTACCTACTGAATTGTTCTCCTACTTTAGCATTGGTTGACAAAACACCTATGGAAGCTTGGTCTTGTAAGAAACCTTCTTTAAGGCCCACCTTCATGTTTTTGGTGCAGAGGCATATGCTCATGTTCCTGATGTTAATAGATCTAAGTTGGATAACAAAGCTATGAAATGTATCTTCATTGGCTATGGAGTTGGTGTGAAAGGATACAAACTTTGGAATCCAGTGACTGGTAAGGTTATGTACAGCAGAAGTGTGATTTTTCATGAGCTGAAACCTATGTCACTAGATCACAACATAGGAAAGCAAGGAGAAGCTGAGGTTGAAATTCCTCCAACTAAGGAAGAATCTCCAGAGATACTTGAAGATGAGGAGAGTTCAAGCAGTTCAAGTAGTTCTAAAGAAGAACATGATGATGAGCCTCTTGTTGAACCTCAAGAAGCATCAACACCAGAGTTGAGAAGATCTACTCAAGAGAGGCAACAACCTAATAGGTATACACCTAATAAGTACATTCACTCTATGTTGAATGTTAATTATTCTTATGCTTTACTTGCAGATACTGATTAGCCTAGGACTGTCAAAGAAGCTATTAAAATGCCTGATTCAGATTCCTAGTTGGAAGCCATGAATGATGAAATGTCATCATTGGATAAAAATGGAACTTGGGATTTGGTGCCATTTCCTAAAGGCAGAAAGCCTGTAGGCTGCAAGTGGGTGTTAGAAAAGAAGTATGGTCCAGATGGAAGCATTGACAAGTACAAAGCAAGATTAGTTGCAAAGGGGTATTCTCAAAAGGAAGGTATTGACTATGGAGAGATCTTTTCTCCTATGGCTAAGGTGACATCTATTAGATTTCTCTTGTCACTTGTAGCAGCATATGATTGGGAGATTGAGCAGGTGGATGTTAAGACAATGTTTCTTCATGGTGATCTTGAAGAAGAGATTTATATGTCTCAGCCTGAGCACTTTGTGAAAAAAGGTAAAGAACATTTGGTATGCAGACTCAAGAAGTCTCTGTATGGTTTGAAATAGTCTCCCAGAATGTGGTATCAAAAGTATGATACGTTTGTTTTTTCCTTGGGATTTGTGAGATCAAAAGCTGATCATTGTGTTTACTTCAAAACTAAAGGTGATAGGATTCTTATCATAGCTTTGTATGTAGACGACATGCTGTTCATAGGAAATACAAAAGGTATGATCTTAGATTTAAAATCTCAATTATCTATGAAATTTGAAATGAAGGACTTAGGAGCAAAAAATTACATTCTGGGAATGGATATCAAAAGGAATAGATCTAAGAGGAAACTTTGGCTCAACTAGAGAAAGTATATAACCAATGTTCTTGACAGGTTTCATATGTCTGACTGTAAATCATAGATTGTTCCCATCTTTCAAGGAACTAAGCTGTATGTGCTTGACAGTCTGGAATCTCCAAAAGAGACAGAGGACATGAAAAGCGTACCTTATGCAAGTGCTATTGGCAGTTTGATGTATGTTATGGTTTGTACAAGACCAGACATTGCCCAACCAGTGGGAGTACTTAGCAAGTTTATGTCGAATCCAAGAAGGCTACATTGGGATGCTATTAAGAGGGTGTTTAGTTATTTGAAGGGAACTTCAGATTTTGCTTTGTGCTATCATGGTCATTCTGATTATTCAAAGAATACTCTCAGTGTATGTGGTTTTGTGGATTCTAATTGGGCAGGAGACATAGACAACAGAAGATCCACCAGTGGTTATGTTTTTTTTCATGAATGGTGGAGCAATTAGTTGGATGAGAAAGCGGCAATCTATAGTAGCTTTCTCCACTATAGAGGCAGAATACATGGTGGTCACACATGCTTGTAAAGAAGCTATCTCGCTTAGGCATTTGAGTTCAGATATTGGTTTTGATGCAGGGCAGGTTGAAATTTGGAGTGACAGTCAGAGTGCCATATGTTTGGCAAAGAACCCTATTTTCCATGCCAGGTCAAAGCATATTGATGTTCAATATCACTTTGTTCATGACATGGTGGAAGACAAAAAAGTTTATCTTAACAAGGTAGACACTCTGGAAAATGTTGCAAATGCCTTGACAAAACCTGTGAGCACTCACAAGTTCAGGCGGTGTTCTAATTCTATGGGTCTTGATACCCATGTTTCTCAGTAATGTCTGGAATGGTAATAGGTCCAGTGAATTCCTCATCAAGTGGGAGTTTGTTGGAAATGTGCCTCAAATTAACTTGACTTGTGTTCACACTGATCAGAGTAACCTATCCTGATGGAACAACTATCAGTGTAACTCTTGCTGATGGGCCGATGGAACCCTCTTCGTGTGATCGGGCTATCGGGTGAGCAAGTCTGAGATGATCCAATGACTGTTGCTATACTGCAATCAAAAGATGATCGAAAGTTATTCCCCACAGCTTGGCAACAAAGCACATGAAAAAAGAAGTGAGATAAAGACTGTGCAGGTTGAAGGTGGATCAATGACTGTTGCTATACCGCTATGGTGAGATGCACAAACGTTATCCATCACGGCTTGGAAACCAAGTGGTAGGGCCCAGCAAGAGAGCAGCTCAGCTGAGATAATGATCGAGTAGATAAAGGTTTATCCAATGGTGGTTGCTAGGTCGCGATGGGAAATTGCTCGTTAGAATATCCATTGCGACCCAACGACAAAGAAGAGATTAATTCTAGCAGTTAGTGAGGTTGTGATAAGGTGGAAGGGCAGGGACTCCAAAGCCAATCAAGAAGTGACACATGGCATAAGTGAGCGACCCAGGTGAGATAAGGGTCATGCAAATTGAGAAGATCCAGTGGCAGATCCGAGGAAGATCAACGATGGAGTAAAATTCTGGGACTATCGGCAGTTGTCATTGTACCAAGCTTGTGAGGTGCCTGAAATGTTATCCCTCATGATAGGGCGACCAAGTGGTGGGACCTAGTAGGAGAGTAGCTAAGGTGAGTTAAAGGCCGAACAGATCACAGATGATCAGATGGAAATCACAGAAGATTCAACGGTGGTCGCTAGGTCACGATGGGAAATTTCTCCTTAGACTTTCCATCGTGACCTAGCGATAAAGAAGAGCTTCATTCTAATGGTGAGTCCATGGCAAAGGTGTGAGCTAGAGGTTGAGCAAGTGGAGTAGAGACTGACTAAGGGTGTGCACTTGAATCGGAGTCCAAAAGATAAACACTTGGACATTGAAGATGGTTTTGTCGGTGTATATGAATACGAACCTACCTGACTTAATGGTGCATGTGGGATATTGTGTTTCTCATGAATGCAGACCAATGCAGATAGTTAGACTTCAAACTGTTGGTGTAGTTGCTCAGATGAACTGACGACAATCTGATATATGTAGCCATTGGATAACTATGGTGAAAAACTGATTATCGTATGCTAATTGTAGTGCCTAGTTCATGAGAATTTGAGAATGAATACTAGTAGTTGTAGACTAAAACTTTATTGTAAATTCATTTACTAGAAATAAAGTATTCAACTATTGGTGGTGATTTTTTTCCCAAAAGGGTTTTCCCATGTAATTCTTGGTGTTCTGTCTCTGTGTTGATTCTATGTGTTTTGTCTATGTTATTCTTAATCTTTTGTAAATGTTTTAAACTATATTCTTGTATGATCTCCCCTACTAATTGACATTAGAAAGGTATTTCCGCACTGTACTTTCCTTTCAAAGATGGCTAGAGGTTCAATGATGCTTGCTAAGAGTGTTTTGTTAGGCACTCTATATAAGGAAAATACATGCACTATGCAATGCAATAGCACTTCTATAAAGTCCAAGAAATGGGCTTTGGATTCTTCATCCTCATCATCATATCAATCATAAAAGAAGACTGTTGTATCAACATCCGATGATCATGCTTTCTTGGTACCTAAGGGTGCTAATGCTTTAGAGATGAAACTTCCAACTTAGAGGACAATGTTGTGGCACCAAATATTTGGCCACGTAGGTTAAAAGGGCTTGCAACCCTTGATAAATAAGAGCCTTGTTTATGTCCTTGTTGATTTTAATCTCAAGTTCAACTTTTGTGAGCATTGTATATATAGAAAGCAACACAATGTTTCTTTAAATTACAATTCTCATAAGTGTTATGGTTTTTTGAACTATGTTCATTCTGATGTGCATGATCTTGTTAATGTGCCTTCTTTAAATAGATTTGTGTCCTTTCTTCCATTCATAGATGACTATTCTAGAAGGACATTTGAATATTTCCTCAAAAGTAAATTTTATGTTTTTAATCAGATTAAGGAATTTAAGTCCTTCGTTGAAAATTATATTGGTAAGAAAATTAAGTGCTTGAGGATAGATAACAGTGGCGAGTTTTGTTATACTGAGTTTAATAGATGCTATAAGGACAATAAAATTAAAAGACATCGGACAACTTCCTACGGCTCACAAAAAAATGGAGTTGCAATGAGGATGAAAAAAATATTGACAAAGAGGGCTAGCTAGGAGTGTGTTGAGTGGTGACAACCTTGAACAAAAGTTTTGGGTTGAGGTGGTAGCCACTGCATGTTATTTGATAAATAGGTCTCCTACTTCGGTGCTTATTGAAGGGACTACTATGGAAGTATGGTCTAGTCAAAATCCTTTGATGAGACATCTCAAAGTCTTTAATTGTGAGGAATATTCTAATGTTCCTTGTAAAAAGAGATCTAAGTTGAAGAGAAAGGTCGTGAAATATGTCTTCATCAGCTATAGTGTTGATGTCAATTGATAGAAGCTTTGTCATATAGTTTCATAGAATATTCTCTCTAGTAAGAGTGTTATATTTTGTGAGATGAAACCTTACATTGTGGATTCATACATAGAAAATGAAGAGAAAAAAAGGAGGTCATCCAAATTCCACCTACTCCTAAGAGAGATGAACTACATACTTTTGTGGGAACTATTGATGAGGAGAGCTATAGGAGCTCATAAAGTTCTAAAGAGGAACACGATCCTCAACCTCAATATTCATGGAGATTTATTCATGATAGGCAACAACCTAAAAGATATGGTTATTTTCTAGAAAGGTTTGGTTATTCATTGTTAGATTCTAATTGCATAATTTATTTGATTGCTAACATTGGTAAGACAAGACTATTAGAGAGGCAATGGGTATGCATGTTGTAGATTCCTAGATGGAAGCCATCAATAAAGAGATGGCTCCATTGAAGAAGAATGCTACATGGGATCTAGTACCTTTGCTTAAGGGATGTAAACCCATTGGTTGTAAATAGGTGTTCAAAAAGAAATTGAGTCCACATGGTAGTGTTGAGAAGTACAAGACATAGTTAGCTGCTAAGGAATATTTATTGGTGGAGGGAATTGATTATGGGGAGATATTCTCTCCTGCAGCTAATATGGCATTCGGCTCTTGTTATCACTTGCATCTTTCTTTCATGAATGTGAAGACAAATTTCCTTCATGGTGAGTTGGAGGAAGAGATTTACATGTCACAACTAGAGCACTTCGTGGAGAAAAGTAAAAAAAGTAATATTTTGCATGTTGAATAAATCTATTTATGGTCTTAAGATATCTCTTAGAATGTGGTACCAGAAATTCAATGCCAATATACATTGTCCTTGGGAATCATGAGATCTAAATCTAACCATTGTGTCTATTGTAAAGCTAAAAATAGTCACATTCTCATTATTGTCATTTATGTGGTTGATATGTTGTCCATTAGGAATGGAAAGACAATATTTTAAATTTGAAGTCTCAGTTGTCAACATAGTTTAAGATGAAAGATTTAGGTGCAGCTGGGTACACTTTAGGAGTGGAGATTAGAAGAGACAGAGATAATAGAAATATTTGGGTAAGCTAGAGAAATTATGTTAACTCTATGTTGGGGAGATTCAACATGAAAAATTATAGACAATTACTTATTCCTATTCATCAAGGGATAGAGTGTGGAACATTATCCAAAGTCTCCTAGTGAGATGGAGGATATGATCAGAGTTTCTTATTAAAGTATCAGTGCTAACCTAATGTATGCCATGGTTTGTACAACGGTAGAAATTACACGAGAAGGGGGATCCCTTTGTCAATTATGGCTAATCCTAGATGGGTGCATTTTGATGTTGTAAAGAAAGTGTTCAAGTATTTGCAGGGTACTTTGAACCTTGACATTCATTGAGCATCCATGGATATATTGACTTTGATTGGGTGGGTGAAATTGATAGCAAGAGATCCACTAGTGGATATTTGTTCATGATGTTTGGTGGTGCAGTGAGTTGGATGAGAAAGCAACAAGATTTGGTTACTTTATCCACAACAGAAGCTGAGTACATGACAACTGGTCATGCTTGCAAATAATCTATTTGGCTTAAAAGACTATGTTCAATTATTGGTTTTGATGTGGGAAATATGACTTTCTATTGTGAGATCCAAAGTGTCATTTTTTTGGCACAAAATTATTCTTTCCATGTTACGACTAAGAACATTGTTGTGCACTTTCATTTTGTTCATTTTATAGTGGAAGACAAAAAGGAGAAGTTGTAAAAAGTAGAGAATTTGGTGAATGTTTTTGATGAATCAACAAAGCCAATGAGCATAGAGAAGTTCAAGTGGTGTATCGGTTCAATGGGCCATGGGGCCTAAGTTGTAATTTGATGACTCATATAACTTCTTTGTCAACTTGGAGATTGTTGGGATTAAGATACCCCAATCTTAGATTTACAAAGGGTATTTGATTTAATTATTTGATGGTCGTAATTGCTGATTTTATTTATTTAATGATATAATATAATTTTCCAAAGTGCAAAGCTTAAATGTGGGGCCTAATGGAAAGTTGGGTGCAACAAAAGTTGAGGAGAGAGGGAAATTGTGACACTTGTCACAAGGAGAGAGTTTTGAAGAAGATCAATGCTTTGGAGCTTCTCAAAGTTCCCTCCAATTGATATATGGAAATTGTTTTGTATTATGTTTGAGGATGTTTTTAGAAAATTTCTTGGCAAGACCATATCTTCCACGCAGATAGGCTTGGAGCAAAATGGAAAGTTCTATTTTGGCAAAATGATTGATTTTCTTAGAAACCTTGCATTTTTTGGAATAAAATATATTTGCATTTAATATTATTTATGCAATATTATTTTAGAAAGGAGTTTCCATTTAGGTATAGTAGATTTATTGAATGTGGATGCTTTTGAGAAGACACTCCTTTTTGTATTGTAAGCTCTATAAATACAATGTGTTGTAGAAGACAACAAAGATTTAGCATTATTGATAGAATTAATTATACTATCAAAATTATTCTATATTTTTATATCATATTTGAAGACACTTGGAAGAGCATAGAGTCTACACATTGTTTTTGAAATTTTTTTATTGTAATACAATTGATCCATGCTTTTGTGTGGTAGGTTTTTTCCTAAAAGGGTTTTTCCATGTTAAATGTTTTGTGTTATTTGTTCTTGTTAAATTTGAATTTTCCTTGTGTATGTTTCTCTTATCAGTAACATCATTTCTCTTATTTGTGCGTGAGTAAGAAAATTGAGCCCAATTGGACCATCAAGCATTTAGTTGAGGAGTGCCATATCATGATTACTAGATTAGATGATTTCAAGATCTCCCATGTTTATCAGGAAGGTAATAAACCAAAGGACCACTTGGCAAATATGGGTGTGGATAATATGGGCATACAACAGTGGACGAGAAAGGAAACTTTCCTTATACAATTGTGCAAACTGACAAGAAAGGACACTAAATGCATCAACCATTCCTATCGCATTAATGATGATAGACTGCCAAATGAATTATAATATTTCATGGCATTTTTTTTCAAATTCCAAAACTAGGTTTTCTAGAGCCTTCTTTTGTATCTAGTTTTTCATTACCTATTTTTAGTTTGGTTTCCATTGTTGTAGAGGAAAATTTCTCATGGGAGGTGACAAGAACATAATGGAACCTACCTACTATGAGAAATGGGAAAAGAACAGAGAGTTGTGGATGAAGATTACTGAAGGAGGCTTTGTGTCGTATCTTGAGAGGCTTCATGGAAATAATCTAATGCAGGAGCATCCCCGGTTCACAACAATCTTGCATCAACCAAAAACATTTCCTTTCTATTTTGTTTGCATTTTTAGTTTTCCTTTCCATGTGTCTTGATTTTGGCTCACCAGATCCTATGGAGTTGGATTCTACTTGAAGAGTTGATCATCTTTCTTTCTTGCGAACTGCATCTCTTTTGAATCCCTTTCCGACAAGCTATTGCTACTGGTTTCCTTGACAGTTTCTTGTTATCAGTTGTTCCTTTGTTAGTAGTTGCCCGAGACCTAATCTAGTGATCTACTAGAACCTATTCCAAAGCTTGTAGAGCCTTCGATGTTGATCTAGATGTTTCTTGGCATGTGTCTGACCTTCTATGTTTCATCCTTTGGATTTTTTGGAGGGATCTCTTGGCGGAGGCCAACCTTGTTTATTTTTCACGTTAGGTCTAGTTCTTCAGATTTTGATCCTTTTTGGGTCGACTAGACCCTTTGGATCGATATATATATATATATATATATATATATATTTGTAATCATGCTTTAGAATGTAATCAATTCAGGGAATTAAGAAGTATCAGATAGATAGACTGTACTTAGAAGATAGATCTTTGGATTCAAGGTCCCAGTGTGACCTATTCTACCAGGCCTGTGTGCCGACCAAATGTTGTAACCCGGTTGTTACCAGTTGGATGTAATCAAATTTCATGCAATAAAACTATCTATTCTGCAATGCCTCCATCATGTTTGTGTGTTCCCATTGTGTTTACTCTTGCTGACTAGTTTGGACTGATCTCCTTGAGTTCCCTCCTCATCGGTGAGTGCTTCAAGTGGTATCAGAGTGAAGTTTCATTCTGAAGGTTGCGTGTCCTGAATTTTTGTTGTAGGGTGGTGGATTGTGGATCCGACCTACAATTTCATAGGAGTAGCATGAATCAATAGTGTGAAGAGGAACTAGGAATGGTGAAGCACGAGGGAATGCAAACCCTATTGTGATGGAGATATTATGAGAAATAGAAGCCCGATTAGAAGCCATCAAGACATCCTAAAGAAGAGGCTAACATATTGAGGATATGAGCAAAGATGAAGGAGAAGAAGCCCTGATAGAACAAGTGAACCTACTAGCAGTTGATCAGAAGGAAGAAAGGTTTTTAAGGGTTTTGAGTAGGGTGAACACTAAACCTCATTTTACCCCATCAGAATATGATGGGAAGTTAGATTTGGATGAATTGATGGATTCGATCTTGGAGATAGAGAAGTATTTTGATTTTGAAAACACTGTAGAAGAGAGGAAGGTGAAATATGTCTATACCCGATTGAAGGGTCATCCATCTCTTTGGTGGGAGAACTTGCAAGTTGATAGGCAGAGAAGAAGTAAATAAAAGATTAAGACATGGGATAGGATGATTGCTAAGTTAAAATCAAAGTTTGTCTTGGCAAATTATCAAGCGGATTTTCTTAGGAAGTTGTAGAATCTGAGATAGAAATAATCTAGTGTGAAGGAGTACACCGAAGCATTTTACAAGTTGAACATCAGATCCAGACATTGTTGGCATATTTGGCATAATTGATGAAGATGAGATGATGGTGGATGACTGTATCGATAGAGGAAGATGACATGATCAGTTATTTATATTGTCATTCATATCAACCAGGTTAAACTGATGTTTAATGATGTTTACAGTTGTTTTTTGGTGATTGACTTGTTGGCTAAGTGGTTTGGTCTACCGGAGTAATATTTTGATAGAGTTTACCAGCAAGACTTCGAATTAGGACCTTAACCGGTAAAGTAGATAAGTTTTGATGGAATCAGGTGATTGGAAATGTTTGGTGACTTGTGGTTTGATACATAAGATTTTATGATGAATTTGAATATGTAACCATAAACACATCCTATGATGGTTATTGGAAGGCATGTTTTGAATTTCTGATGAAGTTGCACCAGGGTTTAAGGACAGGTAAATAATTCTCTTAACCGGTAATGATTTTTGGTTTGGCGGTGATCTACATCAAGTTCACGTGTTGATGATAATGTGGCACAAACCGCGTAATGAGTTTGAAATATTTTTTGGCATGTTTGGAGAATGAATTTCTTGGGAATGTGCAAAGTGCTTAGTGGAACGTGCTAAGGATTTGACTTTGTACCAGATCAACTTGCTATGATGATTTATGATCATTCAATGGTTGGTATTGAGTTGTAATTGATTGTAATGATCCCTATGATGATCTATAATGAGTTGTAAAGATCTGTGATGATATATGTAGTAAGTCTTAAGGTTTTGATGCCGACCTATTTGTAAAAGTTATTTATGTCGACAAGGTTGATGTTTTGAAGTGTCGATGATTTTGAGAAGTGTGAGAAGCCGAACCAGTGTGTGAGAAGATCTTCCAGAGAGATGTAGACATAGAACTTAATTGGATCTAATCAAGCAAGTAGTAGAGTGTTATACATAGATCATTCACTGGTGTTCTCTAACAATTACAACAACGAAAAATCCCTTAATCAGTTAGGTCCTAAAAGGCCTCATATTGTAAAATCCCCTAACAGGGTGACTCAATATCTAAGTTCTAAATCCTCTTATGAGGTTGATCCTAACAATCAAATCTTCTAACAGGGCTAAGGTAAATCCCTTAACCGGGTGACTCCTAACAGGGTCTGCTCCTAACAGGGCATCATTGTACGCTTCTCACCAGGCTTGGCTTCTAACAAGGCGCATTCCAAAAGAGTGCAAAATATTTGTGGGTACCAATTCCCACCGTGTTTTTTCCCTATTTGGGTTT
This sequence comes from Cryptomeria japonica, assembly GCF_030272615.1. Lineage (NCBI taxonomy): Eukaryota > Viridiplantae > Streptophyta > Pinopsida > Cupressales > Cupressaceae > Cryptomeria > Cryptomeria japonica. Next base: position 584,448,556 of record NC_081406.1, read on the forward strand.
CCACGTGAAAAACATGGTGTTCATGTGTGGTATACTTTTCTTGCGATGTTCATGTTTTATTTTTGTTAACCAGTAAGGGCAGTTTATGTTTGTTTATCAGAGATCTTAAAGTGATTATCGATATTGATTAATATATGATTGATGAAGCATTCTGATCAGTTAATAAGTTGGTAACTGTGTTTGTTGATCTAATATTAAACTGATGGCTAATCAAATTAATAAGTTTTATTAAGAGGAAATGATTGTCTAGATTTGATAAGAAAATCTGTTATGAAGATTTGGTTTAAGTGTTGAATGTTTTTAGATCTGAGATAAGTCTATTTTGGTGTTGAAAGTTTCAATTTTTGTTAATACTGGCTCACCCACCTCTCAGTATTAATCGGATCCTCTAGGTTTATCAATTGGTATAAGAGCTTTGGTGTTTTGTGTGCAAAAATCCTAACAACTTGAGGGAAAGATTCTATGAAATATGATAAAGAAGGAGGGTCCCAAGTTTACTAAGGACAACTACCAGATATGGAGTGATTGGATGAATATCTACATTAAAGGAATGGGTTCACAGTTCTAGAATCATGTGATAACCAGGTATGTTGCACCTACTACCAATCCCTTCACACTGAATGAGCTCAAAGAACAACTAGAAAACATTCAGGCTCTTGAAGCAATTGTAAGTACTTCATCTGACTTTGAATATATTGATCTTCATGGATTAGAAACTATAAATGAAGTATGGGAGTAAATTAAAATTAATATATGGAGGAGATGAACATGTACAAAGGGCAAAGGAAGAGAGTCTAAGAGGAAAATTTGATGATATAAAAATGGTTGACGGTGAGAACATAACTCAATATGGACAAAGGATTAAGGAAGTTGTAGGTGGAATAAAGAGTTTCAGAGGTAAGATTGAAGATGATACTATTGTTAGCAAAATGCTTAGAACTATTTTACCACAGTATTCTATCAGAGTGTTTGCTATTCATGAACTGAGATCCATTTCAAAAGATAAAGTTACTGTTGATTATTTAATTGGAAAGTTAATTGCATTTGAACTTAACAGTTTTGATAATCGTGTTTCCAAACCTTCTGAATCTTCCTTTAAGGCTTCAATAGCTGGTACATCAACAAGGAAAGGAAAAGATGTTTGTCATAATCATGACTGCAGGTCTAGTCATGGCAGTAGTAGAGGTGACGGTGATGATGAAGATCATCTTATGGAACTTGAGGCATTATTGGCTAGAAGATTCACTAGAGGAACAGATAAATATAAAGGTAAATTACCCTTGAAGTGTTTCTCTTGTAGTAAGATTGGACACATAGTTTCTAACTGTCCTAACACTGATAAGAAAGATAAGTTTAGGAGATTCAAAGGAAAAAGCAAGAAACATTGTTATGTTGTTGTGGATGAAGGTGTGACCGATGATGAACTAGAAGAAGATGACAATGAGGAGATAGTATTTGTTGTTGTGAAGGAGGATCTAACTGATGAGAAGGATTTGGTGTCATATGGATAACAATGATGAATGGATAATAGATAGTGGCTACTCACACCACATGACCTGTGACAAAAGTAAGTTCCTATCCCTTGAAGAGTTTGATGGAGTTGTTGTAAGATTTGGTAATAACTCTCCCTACATGGTTAAAGGTAAAGGATCAATTTCATTAAATGGGAAGAGTAATGCAGATGATGTCTTTTGGGTTGAAGGACTAAAATATAACCTCTTGAGTGTTGGATAGCTTAATGATAAGGGATATCTACTTGAATTCAAAAGTGGAGTGTGCGGGATTCTTGGAAATAATGGAGATTTTATTGCTACTGGGAAGCAGACTAGAGGTAATTTATTTCATCTGAATACTAATGTAAATGATTGTTTGGTGGTGAAGATTGAAGATAGTTGGTTGTGGCACAAGAGATCCTGTCATGTAAATTTTGACAAGTTGATTAAAGTTAGTAAGTCAAGTATTGTTATATGTTTGCCACATCTTGTGAAAGTAGACAATGTGTTATGCAAGGATTGTCAGATGGGTAAGATGACCTCTATATCCTTCAAGAGTAAGTATTTTTCTTTAGAGAATATTCTTGATTTGGTTCATACTGATCTTTGTGGTCCTATGAGGACTAAGAGCTATTTTGGTGATAAGTATTTTATGATCTTTACTGATGATTATTTCAAAACGACGTGGGTAACTTTTTTGAGAGAAAGTATGAGTATTTTAGTAAGTTTAAAGCATTTAAAGCTCTTGTTGAGAAAGATACTAGGAAGAATCTAAAATGTTTGAGATCTAACCGGGGAGGTGAATTTAATTCTAATGAGTTTGTGAAGTTATGTGATGAACAAGGAATTAAGAGGCAAATGTCAGCTCCTAGAACTCCACAAAAAATGGCATAGCAGAGAGAATGAATAGAACAGTTGTTGAAGCTACTAGAACCATGTTGATTCAAGGTGAAGTACCGAAGATGTTTTGGAGAGAAGTAGTCAGCACTACTATCTATACTTTGAACCAGGTACTTGTCAAAAAAGGTAATAAAAAAACACCTTATGAATTATGACATGGAAAGACACCTAATGTAAGCTATTTCAAAATCTTTGGGAGTAAATATTATATTAAGAGAGATGATTACACTAAAAAATTTGATGCTAAGTGTGATGAAGGCATTTTTCTTGGTTACTCTACAAAGAGTAAGGAATTTAAATGTTATAACAAGAGAACTAAGAATATCATTGAGATTTCTAATGTGAAGATAGATGAACTCCTTGAGAAATCTGGTGAGTCCAGGAGATCTAAGCCTGAGAAAGATGAAGAAAGACTTGTGTTTATAGAACCAGAAGTGCAGAAGACTGATGAGTAAAATATTGCAGAAATAGGTGTTCAATCGGTAAATGCAGAGAGCGAAAAAGAACATAAAGTAGGAAGCACAACACCGAAACCAGTTATTCCAAGGTACGTCAGGTTAAATCACTCAGAAGAATAAATAATTGGAGATAAACATGCTGGAGTACAAAAAAGGAGGAAAATCAGAGAAAATTCTTGTCTAATTTCTACTATTGAGCCGAAAATATTAAGAGAGGCATTAAAGGATGATGATTGGATTAGTGCAATGAATGAGGAGTTAAATCAAATAGAGAAGAACAAGACATGGACACTTGTTCCTAGACTAGAAGACAAGAATGTGATTGGAACCAAATGGGATTTTAGAAACAAGTTAAATGAAGAAGGAAATGTTGTGAGAAATAAAGCAAGATTGGTTTGCAAAGGCTATGCACAAGAAGAAGGAGAATAATATGGTGAAACCTTTGTACCTGTGGTGAGATTGGAAGGAGTAAGAATGCTACTTGCTTATGTTGCATTTAAACGATTTAAAGTCTATCAGATGGATGTTAAATCAACTTTTCTCAATGACATCCTTGAAGAAGAAGTATACATAGAACAACCAGATGGATTTTCTTTGTCTGAAGACAAAGATATGGTTTGCAAACTACATAAGGCACTATATGGATTGAAGCAAGCACCAAGAGCATGGTTTGAAAGGTTGCATGCACACCTGATCAAGATAGGATTCCAGTGTATGAGTGAGGATAGTAACATATATATAAAGACTGATGGAGAGAAATTATTGATAGATGAAGTATTTGTGGATGACATTATCTTTGGTTGTAATGATGACTTATGCATGGATTTTGCCGAGGAGATACAAAATGAATTTGAGATGTCTCTTATTGGAGAGATTAAATTTTTTATTGGGTTGCAGGTCCAACTGTTGGATGGTGGAATTTTTATCTATTAGAGTAAGTATGTAAAAGAGGTGTTGAAAACCTTTAGCATGGAATATTGTAAACTAGTTGGTACTCTGATGGTGATAGGCTACAAGTTGTCTAAGTAAGATGACTCACCATCTATGGAAGAGAAAGAATACAGGTCTATGATTGGTAAATTGCATTATGTCATTCATAGCAGATTGGTTATTGCACATGTTGTTGGATTGGTTACTATATTTCAAAAGGATCCCAAGGAGACTCACTAGTAGTGGTGAAAAGGATATTCTGGTACCTGAAAGGCACAAGAGATTAAGGTGTGTGGTATCCTTATAAAGGAAATTTATCTTTAGATTTGTTTACTAATGCAAATTGGGTAGGCAATGTAGATGACCGAAAAAGCACTATCGATGGAGTTTTTCTTCTTGGGGGAAGATTGGTTGCTTGGACAAGTAAGAAGCAAACGTATGTTTCTCAATCAACAACAGAGGTAGAGTATGTTGCAACATCAATGAATTGCACATAGGCAATCTGGATGAGACATGTGCTTGAAGGATTTAGATTTGATATGTCTGAACTGGTAACTATTTACTGTGATAATATGATAATACTAGTGCAATCAATATTTCAAAAAATCTCATGTTACATGAAAGAACAAAGTATATAGAATTAAAATATCATTTTCTAAGGGAAAGAGTGCAATAAAAATAAGTTCACATGGAGTATGTGACAAGAAAAGAGTAGCTAGCAGATATTTTCACAAAACCTTTGCCGAAGACAACCTTTGAGTATCTCAGAGGTAAATTAGGGGTCAGACCCCTACTCAGTCAAAACTAGAATGCAGGATGCATCAATCAAGCAGGCTTCATGACTATTTTTCACTTTGGATTGATGAGATGCAGGCTACTCCATAGGGGGAGCATCTTAAATGTGTTTACAGACATGTTGAAGACAACAACTGTAGCATACTTGATGATTTGTGATTCTTATGCACCTTTGGCATTGTTGTCAAAGGGGGAGAAGAAATATGATTAAGAGAAGATGTATGATTAGTTGGAGTAGATATAGTGTAACCAATAGATGTGATGCTACAGAGAAGAGAATAATTGCAGAGAAGGTCCAGAATAGAGCAGAATAATATAAGTTGTGTATGTTGATATTTAGTGTTGCCGTCAATGCCAAAAGGGGAGATTGTTGGTATGTTTGGCATAACTGATGAAGATGAGATGATGGTGGATGATTGTAGCGGTAGAGGAAGATGACATGATTAGTTATTTATATTGTCATTGATGTCAAATAGGTTCAATTGATGTTTAATGATGTTTACAGTTGGTTTCTACTAATTGACTTGTTGGCTAAGTGATTTGGTCTACCAGACTAAGAGTTTGACAATTTGATAGAGTTTACTGGCAAGATTGCGAATTAGGACCTTAACTGGTAAAGCAGATAAGTTTTGATGGAGTCAGGTGATTGGCAATGTTTGGTGACTTGTGGTTTGATACATAAGATTTTATGATGGAACCACATCCTATGATGGTTATTGGAAGGCATGATTTGAATTTCTGATGAAGTTTTGCCAGAGTTTAAGGACCGATAATGATTTTTGGTTTGGCGTTGATCTACATCAATTTCACATGTTGATTATAACGCGACACAAACCATGTGATGAGTTTGAAAGATGTTTTGGTGCGTTTGGAGAATTAATTTCTTTGGAATGTGCAAAGTGCTTAGCGAAATGTGTTAAGGGTTTGACTGTGTACCAGATCAACTTGTTGTGATGATTTATGATCATTCAATGACTAATATTGAATTTTAATTGATTGTAATGATCCCTATGATGATCTGTAATGAGTTGTAAAGATATGTGATGATCTATATAGTAAGTCTTAGGGTTTTGATGCCGACCTAGTTGTAAAAGTTATTTATGTTGGTAAGGTTAATATTTTGAAGTGTCGATGATTTTGAGAAGTGTGAGAAGTCGAACCAGTGTGTGAGAAGATATGCCAGAGAGATGCAGACTTAGAACTTAATTGGGTCTGATCAAGCAAGCAACAAAGTGTTATACACAAATCACTCATTGTTGTTCTCTAACAATTACAGCAGCTAAAATACCTTAATTGGGTTGGTCATGTTGGTGCCCAAAACTACAAATTGGAAAACTTAAGGGTTTGCCAAATCCTCAACTAAGCCAACTAGCCTTGGCCAACAAATAGGGATGGTCGAAGACCAAATCCCTCTGCACTTAAGGCTTCACTGAACCTAGGTGGGTATACCTCTTCCTCTCAAGCACAAAATAGATTATTTAAAGTGGATTTAAGCCTTTTAGCAAATTACAAAACTGGCAAATTGTTGTTCTACAATTATGCTTTATTATGTGCTTTAAGTGAATGCCTTTGAAAAGAAATGAAAATGATTAAGATAATATATTAAGAATAAGAATGCTTTCAGGACTTAAGATAAATATGAAAAGATAAGTTCATATAAAATTTGGGAAGAATGTTTCTCTATCAAGGACCTTAAATGCATGGCCAACTAGGACCTTAAAAGATAAATAATAGACCAGTGCCTCTATCCAGGGATATTTATGACACTTTGTGGACAAGGTATCTTATATCAACTCCCGAGACAATATTCATCATCAACTATGAAGGTTTCAGTATGTGTTACACAACAATGAAAAACTCAGTCTCAGATTTAATGTAACATGTGATGGCACATCATAGCAATTCAAATGATAGATTTATCAAGAGGACAAAGATAACTCATCAACATAGAAGTATGCACAATATTTAGAAAAAGAAACAATGAACCTTTATATATTAATCCTTAGGAGATGATTGCATACATAAGCTGACTTGAAATTACTCCATTATAGTCTATTTACACAAAAAGATACTTCTTCTTCCTATAGACTTCCCTAATACATATAACTTGTAGTCCTTCCAGGCAATATGTTTTTTTTCTGAATCCTCTATATCTTTACATACAAAATAACTAATTATAAATACACATGTTAAGAGATACAAATGAAAGGACACACCCTTTCATTAACCTAGACAACTAACTGAACAAGAACTAAATAGATTAACTAAAAAATCAATTACATTACAAACATAAAACTAAACAAAGAACTAAGATTTTTGATCCATCTGTTGTCCGCACTTCTGAATGTGCTGCAAATAACACACATCTTTTAAGTTGTAAAGTTGAACACTACATCCCTGGCTGCATTCTCAATCATGTAGAAGTTCTTGAACTGATCAGTTGTGTCATTCATATCAAGAATATCTGTCCTAGCAATGGCTTGGGCTGCACTAAGAAAAGACTTACACTTAGAAACCCATATGGTCTTATCCTTAATTACACCTGCATCATCTACCAAACTGGGAACCCCATGCTGAATAATTTGCTGGTACTCATCAAATTCAGATTTGAATTCCTTCATAAATTCATCATGTATGACAAGCAAACCCTGAACCTTATTCTTTACCTTTTCCCTAATCGATGCATCTTGTAATAACAGGTTGAGTCTATCTTGAATTCTAGTATTAGATACCATATTGTCCATGTTCCTCTGATATGCATCCCAGAATTCACCCAATGCCTTCTCCATGTTATCATATCTTTTACACATCAATACACAAGCAATATCAGCCCTGATGCTCTCCATCTCCCTCTTTAACTTAGTGTGCTCACAAGCTAGTTTTTCAAATTTCTTCTTCCAATGGCCTCCTGGATCAGTAATTTGAGGAATCAGATGCCCACTCCTCTTAAGGGTTTCCTCATATAAGGCCTTATATTTATTTTTCTCTGCAATCTCGTGTTTCATCAGAGCCTTATTGAATTTTGACATATTAATACCTATGTCAGCAGTGACCATAGGATCTACCTCTCCAACTTTCAGGGTCATCATGTGACCAAAAGGTTTATCCACATCTATGATTTTTACCCTTTTATTTGGGGGGTACAATGCCCATAACAAAATTGCTTGTTCATCTAGATCATATCTCGATCCAATGAATATATCATTAACCCCTTGGACATTCAACTTGAAGTCCTTATCATCTGAATGTAATAAACAGTGAAAAATAAAGGATGCACTTAAATCCCATCCTGGAAAAAGAATAATACCTGCCTCCACACTAGAAACCGCCTTCCTCTCTTAGGGGTTATTGTCTCCGTTTCTGCATCAATGTCAACCTTAATCTTTTGTAACATTTCCTCCTCATTCTCTGGTGTGATATTTGACATTGCTTCCCTTAGCTTCTTCCCTTTGAAGTGGTATAAGAAAGATTTAAACTCTTTAGACTTGATGAATTGATCATCTGAAACAAATGAAATGTGCTCTGTCATCCTTTCATCTATTTCCACATTTAGCACAACGAGGAGCTTGTCCTGTGCTTCTAGTTCCTTCTCTTTCTCAGGTGCATGGAGCTTGGAAACTACTTCGTTCTCCCCTGAATCACTTTGAGGTGGGTCTCCCTCCATGTTTTCTAGTCTCTGTCTTCTCTCCTCTAGTTTCTTCTCCAAGGCTTCCATAACCTCTGCAAGCTCCTCCACTTCCTTATTTTTACACATCTTCAAACTCATCCTCCTGATGAAAGTAATCTCCCAACTCTTGTCTCTTCCTTCTTGTGTGGATGTAGCCCTCAGGATGATAAAGCATTCTAGATGTGTGCTGGAACAGGTTGTACTCATCCACCAGCTTCCTGTCAATAACCTCATATGCTATGGTAGATACAATTTTAAAATCTAGGAAATAAAGTGTGCCAAGGAGGAAGGCTTTCTTGTGTGCACCTCCGAAATGTTTGGCATTAGAGACACTTAATTGCTTTACAATTTCCAAAAAAGCAATCCTATCCAGTGTAGGCTTCGGTAGCAAATAGGAGTAACCTTCAAATCCATAGCACCGAACAAAATTGAAATTTTAGCATGAGTACCAATCACGCCAATTATGATTAACCTTTGTATTTTTCTACTCATGAGGCCTAAGAAACTTCTTTACATCCTTAGAAAATGATCCCTACAAAGGCTCACCAAAAAGCAAGAAAGTTAGCTTAATAAAGAATTCTTCAAATTTGAGGTAATAAGAATTTACATATCTGTAATCCCAGAGAGAAACCCATAACTACATTGGTTGATCATGTCCATTCTTCCCAACTCTTTTTACATTCAAACCTTCTGGCCATAACCCTCTAAATCTCCCATAAAATAAAATAATATGCATTAACAATGAATAATGCTTGAAGTGCATGTCTGGATTGTCTTTCAAGTTAAGGAAGCCTTCATGAAGTTTATCCACCAGGTATGAAGAAAAATCAAAAGCTCTAGGCTCATGTCTCTGAATATCTACTGCTATAACTAGCGGTCCTATGTTTTCTACCTCAAGAGCTTCAACTCCTCCAACCTGACCACATGCCATATATGTATACTGTAAATATTTCTTGAAAATATTCATATCACAAGGAGGACTGTCTACCTCTGTTATCCTCTCCTTCTCTGCTTTGTGGATAGCGAGGTTCCAACCCTAGTATGTAGTATCTAGTTTTCTATATTCCTCTTCCAAATCCACAAGATATAAGGGTACATTCACCTCCAAATCTATTGCAAAAACCTCCTAAATTGTGTCTACTACAAAGTGAACTAAAGCAGTCCCATCGATAAACAAAATATATCGCTTGTTTATATCATAATATCTTACCAGTAGCTTCAACAATTCAATATTTACAAAGACATTAGGTACCATGAGTTTACCTATACCGGTACTCCATGGGTTTGAAATTGGCATGGGCTCATCCCTGTGGAAGTAATGGAAAAGAAATAGCTCGTGCCCTTGCACTATTGTGAATACATCTCCTATTTCTCTATATCTGTCTTCCAACTAGCCGCGAATAGGCAAATTCACCTTAGCTTTGCATGACCTAGCTCTTGGAGAGCCCATCTGATCTATCATGTCTTGGTTTAATTTTCTTCGAGCCTCACTAACTTAACACTTCGATTTTTTTATCGTGGTACTGGATATTTCAACAACCTTCCGTTTCCCTTTTGAACTTGACCCTTCCATCTCTGCAAATTCATTTTCTCTATGCTCAACAACTTAGATTATTTCTCAATAAACACCTGATATCTTTTTGCAATTACTTTGTGTGAAATGATGTTATGCAACACTATCTATATATCCCAAGGAGTCCAATCTTCCACTTAATTACTACAATCTTGATGGATCTGCTTCATGTGGCATTAGACCTACTCAATGGATGCATTTAATGGAAGCCATTTTGTCATTTTTTCACATCAAGACCTTCAATGGCTAATTGGTGAGACTTTTCTTGATGATTCAATTGTTTGGCACTATTTGTTATGACTTTACCGCTTCTTACCTTCTGATCAGCACAATCTATCCCAACTGTCTTATCGGGTCTCGAGATAGAAATTTTTCTCCTATCCTGATGGTTCACTTTATCCCGATGGATACTCCTTCAGTTTCAGCTTTGCTTTTTGTTTTCATGATCCATTGACATAACTTTCCTCGATGCATCCGCCTTCGATTTTCCTTTACTTAACCCATCAGGTATCGACATAGTTCATTTTATGTCCCTTTGATGTCTCAATGACCTCAACATAACAACCCGCATTTTGACTAAGCTCCATGCGTTATCGACACAACTTACCCCGAAGCACTCCTTGCAACTCACCATCCACCCTAACAGTCCTATCGGGATTCGGCATAGCATAAAATTTCTTCTTTTGATGTCCCGATGATTCCTCACTTAACATTTACTTTATCGGTATAATTTACACCGATATCCCCGTAGGCACTTTTATCTTCATCAGGGGTCAGAATAGCCTTTTACTATTCTTGCCGAAGTCCCAATGAGTCTCTGATGCACTTCTATGCTTTATACCTCCGAGTCTATTTTATCAGTATAGGTAATACCGATGGTTCTGTCTTCCGATTCTCCATTTCATCAGGGATTAGCCTAACTATTTTTGCACTATCCCAATATGGTCTTTTTCTCTGATGGACTCGCCTTCAGTTCCCTTCAGTCATTGGGTATCGGCATGGAGGTTTTTTATTATTTCCGATAAGACGATACATGTCGATAGAAAATACCCACCTTCTGCCTCATCGGAACAAGCTATCTCGATGGTATGTTTTTCCAGGAGTGCACATCATGCTAAATATTTTTTAAGTGCTCCAATGAATCTGTCCTCTAATTTATCAGTATATGTCATGCAGATAATCCATCTTTTGCTTGCCAATTTTGTTTCATGGGGACTACTTATGCCGATATTTGAAATTTTGCAATTTTGAACAAATGAGCCATCCACCTTGATGAATATTAGTGATCCCAACTATCCCACAGGGTCTGATACACACTAGAAAACAATCTTAGGTTATACCATAATGACTTCTCCATTGGATTCCTTGTGCAGTCTATACTCAGTGCATGCCCTTAGTGTGCCCAAGTGATACCTTGACATTCCCGAAACAACTGATCCTTAGAGAACTTTAATTGTGCTAATAAGGTTCTTGCACATGCAAACCAACAATAAATACTCATATGATAAAGGAAAAGGCCTCCATGTAGCACAAGATATTTTCTAAAAATATGTGCTAATAGTGGCTCTTTCTATGGATGTATGTTCTCTTTAAGGACATAGCAAGATCCTAGTTAGCTCTGGAAAGTAGACCAAAAATGAAAATTGAAAATAGAAAGCAAAAAGAAATTTAAACTATTATTATACAAAAATACTCCCTTCTCATTAAGAGAAAAAATGCTTAAGATACTGAGCATGAATCGGGAACTCCTACACCTGACCATCAGTGTCCTACAAGTAATAAGAGTTTTCTCCTCCTTTTTCTGAAATGATGAAATGTCCTAGCCAAAGTGCATCAAAATTGCCATGCTTCCCTTTATCCTGATCTTTGGCATTCCATTTTAACACCCATTCCCCTTCTTCAAATAACCTGTCACATGCTTTCCTATCATGTAGAGCCTTTACCATTTGTTGTCTTTGCAAGTTTGGTTCTTGAGCTTCTCTTCTACATTCATCCAACTCAGCCTGCACCATCAATCTGTCTCCCATAAAGTTTACTTCTTCTGAAAATTCCTTTGCAACAAATTTATAAATTGGGAGCAGATTATTCAAGGGTAATCGTGCCTCTTTGCCATAGACAAGCTCATATGGAGAAAATCCTATGGACTTCTTAACTATCACTCTGTCAACCCATACTGCTAATGTCAATTTCGAATCCCAAGCTCTTTTATTATTACCCAACATCCTTTCAATAATTTTCAACAAGTTTTTATTGCCTGATTCTTCTTGTCCATTTCCCTGGGGATGATAAGGTGATGAATATGAAAAAGTGATGCCATAATTTTCACAAAAATTAAAAAAATCATTTGATCTGAAATACACCCCATTATCTACCACAATCTTCTGAGGTAACCCAAATCTAGTCAAAATGTTTTCCAAGAGATACTTTATCACAACTTTGTTGGTAGCTTGTCTTGTGGGAATGGCTTCAACCCGCTTAGTAAAATAATCAGCAGCCACCAAAATCCATTTATGCCCACCACTAGATTTGTTTTCTATCTCACCTATGAAGTCAATACCCCACATCTAGAATGGTTCCTCTGTATGCATGGGAGGAATGGCTCCATTATATTTAAGCTTCCCTAAAAACTTTTGACAAGCCTCACATTTCCTGATATAAGTATGGCAATCCTTGAAAACTTGAGGCCAATAATAACTGGTATTAAGAATTTTATGAGCAGTGGTCTTAACTGAGAAGTGACCTCCACATACACCTTCATGTAAATCTTTTAAAACAACAAACGCTTGACACTCTTCTAGACATAATAGAAGAACACCATCTCTATTTTTCCAATATAGGTCTCCATTAAGTAATACATACCTAGATGTTTGAAGCTTTAAAGTTCTCTTCTGACTATCATTTAAGTTATCTGAACATTTCATGTATTTCAGGTAATATACAATATTTGCATACCAGGGACACCTCTCAATGCTAATTTGTACATCCTCCAACTCTACCTAATTTACTTGTGCTGCTTCAAGATTGGATTTTGCTATCAACTTCGCTAGACCTTGACCTCTTACCGACTTTGTTATTTATAGATCAATATTAAATTCTTGGATCTGGTTTATCCATCTGTATCTCCGTCCAGTAGTTTCTAATTGTCTGAAGATGTCTTTAACGACAACATTTGGTACATAGGCAATAACAGTGGCACCAACTAGATAGGGTCTAAAAGATTTCATGGCTTTCACAAGAGCATAAGCTTGTTTTTCATTTGAATCATAATTCAATTGTGATGCTTGCAAAGTTTTGCTAAAAAATGCCACTGGTTTTTCATGACCCTCATCATTTTTTTGTAACATGACAGTAGCAATAGTATGGAATGAGGCAAATGAAAATACTTGAAAAGGTTTAGAGAAATCGGGTGATTTTAAAATAGGGGCTTCCTTGATGCCTCTTTTGATATTTACAAAGGCTTCAAGAGCTTCATTAGTCCATTTTATTTCAGCACCCTTTTTCAACATTTTAGCAATAGGCTTTATGATTTCAGAGAAATTTGAAACAAACCTTCTCACAAAGTTGATTTGACCGAAGAAATATTGGATTGCTTTAACAATTTTTGGGATTTGAATTTTATCAATAGCAGCAATCATTTTTGGATCAATTGTAACTCCATCTTTTGAGACAATATGACCTAACAATTTTCCTTCAGTAACCCCAAAATGATATTTTTTAGGATTCAAAGATATGCCATATTCTAGTGCTTTAATAAAAATATTTCCTAGGTCATCAAAATGATTTTCTGCCTTTTTAGAATAAGCAATCATATCATCCTGATACACTGCCAAGATACAATCAATCATTCCTCAAAGGCCACGTCCATAACCCTCTGGAATGTAGCTCCTGCATTTGTCAGTCCAAAAGGCATCCTAGCATAAACATAAGTACCCCAAGGTGTAGTGAAAGCAGTTTTGAACTTTTCTGCTTCCCTAACTTTGACTTGATTATATCCTGAGAAGCCATCCATCATAGATAACAATTCATTCCCTGTGACTTTGTGTAATAGAGCTTCCATGTTAGTCAAAGCATAGTTATTTTTCAAAGATGAAACATTTAGATTTCTGAAATATACACATAACCTAATATCACCATTTTTCTTTGTTATTGGTACTAAATTCGACACCCATGTTGAGTTCCTTATAGGCTCAATAATCCCTGCATTTATCATTTTCATTAATTCCTCCATCTTAGGAGCCAAGGTAGGGTTTATAGGCCTTTTCTTTTGTCTAAAAGGTTTTGCATTAGGCTTCAAAGGTATCTCATGCTAGAACAAATCTTCCTTGTATGCTTTAAGGTCATCATATGACCAAGCAAAAATGTGCCTATACTTCCTCAGTAGATTAATCAATTATGTTCTGATTTTTGGTGTGAGCTTCTTTCCAATATATACTTCTCTTGGGTTTCTTTCACTTCCCCAGTTTACTTTTTCAACTTCCTCACATCCTCCTGAATTAGGCTTGGAATTCATTACATCTTTATCATCAAACATTCTTTCAAGCTTTATCAATCCTTTTGGGATTTTATTAGTTTTTAGCTGTAATACTTCTTGCCCAAGTACAGCTGCTTTGTCATCCTTGTCATTGACAAGTCCATTCCAATCAATCCGTTGGTGCTCATACTGATCTTCACAAAATAAAATTTTTAGCAAATACCTGTTATCATCAAAGACTTGCCAACTTTTTACATTATCAGGCACTGACGGTCTGGTCTTGATTTCCACTTGGGTAATGTCATCCAAAGGGATGTCAATGTGCTTGATAGCCAAGTTAGTCATGAAGTCTATCCAAATATCATTGGATCTTTCAGTCCAATTGATGAGGAAAGCGTCGAATAATTCAATGCAATCCCAAACTTTGTTCATGTAGTTTCTTAATTTTTCATTTTTTGCAGCAAATTTGCCTCTAACTTGTGAAACAGCTAATTCTGAATCACCATAAATAATTAGTAAATTAATACCATGTTTATTTGCTAGTTTAAGTCCTAATAAGAGAGCCTCATATTCGGCAACATTATTAGTACATTCAAAAGTTAACAAGAAAGAGTATTTAAATTTTTTTCCATTAGGTGAAATAAGTACAACTCCTGCTCCATTTCCTTCCTTACTGTAGGCACCATCAAAGTATAATTTCCAAATTAATTTTTCATTTTGTTTAATGGCTTGTGTAACTTTATTGATCTCTAAAGGTTTAGAAATACTTACTTGAAAGTTGTCCATATTAGAATTACAAAAGCAAGTTGCTTCATCAAGATCAACCTCTTCTATGAGAAATGGAGATATTGGCTCTTTGTTTATCCTCATTGATGTTTGTTCTACTAGAATAGTAGCATAGGATAGATCGAGTTGAATGTGACCACCCACCAAATTTGACCATTGCCTAGACAACAACATTCTATAGTTTGCAAGAACTTGTACCACTGTGATGTCTATCTTATATGTGGTATTTGGGCAAGCTAGAAACCTGAACTCTACGTCTTTCATAATACCCACCATAGGTACAGACCTATTGTTAATAGCATAACACTTACCATAAGGTGTGTCAACATGCATCCCAAGATCTCTCATGACATCTTCAAGCATGATGTTCACTGCTGCCCCTGAATCTATCATACAGTTCTTGACCATTTTATTGTTACTTAACAATGTCAAATAGAATGGATCAACATGTGTGAGGTTTTTTGTGATAGACGCACCTAAGTAAATTACTGGAGGATCCTATTTCAACCTAGAAACATATTTGTTTATATCACCAACATTTGATATAATTTTCAAGGTCTCATCCTTATATTTTGGAAATTTCACCACTTCAAGCGAGGGCATAGAAATTTTTACTTGAGACAATGCTTGAGACATGAAAGTTCCATAGTTTGAAGAAGGCTTAGTGATTTGTTTTTTCTCCATTGGCTTGACCAGTTTTAACATTTCAATTTGTCTAGTCTTTTCCGGTTCTGTCCCTCTCTTGGTACCCACATCCTTGCCCTTAGCTGCGTTATTACTGGTTCCACCAGATTTTGTGACCTTGGCAAAAATAGCTGTTGGCTTGCCCTGCTCAATATTTACATTCCTATTCCTAAGCTGGTAATTAATTTTCACTTGTTCCACAATGGCAATAGTGAAAGCTTTCTTCTCCTCTTCAGTTAAATTTCTCAAAGATGACACTGCTTCCTCCTGAAATAATTTTCTCAAAGTAGGGATATCTTCATCATCATCCAGAAAAACCTGTTGTATACTATATTGCAAATTCTCTCTTTTTTGATGCACATCATAATATTCTTCTTCTTCATATAAATCTTCATTCCTTCCCCAATATGGATCAGATGAAAGGGCATTCACAATTGGTTCATAATCCTCATTTTTATCTTCCTCTTCTATCAAGCCCTAGGCAATCATGCACTGTTCTGCAACATGAGGTAGATTACATACATCACACCATAGATACTCATCCACAAAGTTTATGGCTTTCTTTAATGGGTCAGGAGTCTCTTTTTTTGTACTTGGTTTTATTGGTTTTCCATCTTTCCAATTTGTGTTATATGGCATGTCATGCAAGCTCGGCCTATTGTAATCTATTTGCTTATTGTTCTTGTATGGTGCCCTTTCATTATGATTTTGCTTACCATTTAGGTCCTTAAGCATGCCCATGATCTGAGTAAGATCATCTTTCTTGGGAATCTTGGAGTTGTACAACTTTGGATCATCTCTCTTAGCAACCTTCCCAGCCACCTTCCTATTATTTTCAATAGTAGCAGCTGTCTTGAATGCTTGTTGTAAAGTGTCAGGTCTATGAGACAAAATCTCATAATGAGTTTTTCTATCAAAAGCACTCAAATAAAAGTTAACCAAAAATGAATCAACAGGTCTAACATCTTTGGATATTCTATTTAATACTTTATTAAATCTTTTATTAAATTCAACAACTGATTCATTTTGATTCTTCCTTATGCTTGTTAATTCATGGGATGCAAATGAAGGATCATAGTGAGCTCTAAATTCTTCCAAGAGTAGCATTACAAATTCCTACCAGCTACAAATAGATCTATCAGGAAGGATTCTATACCATTCCCCTGCATCCTCTCTCAAAGATTGAATGAACAATTTCATGAATACATCTTCATGAGGAATCTCAAATTCTTCAATGATATTTTTTACATTAACTACATGTTTCTCTATTGACTCAACTCCATTTCCTAAGAATTTGGGGATTGCTAATCTCAAATCATTAGTGATTTGATTTGGATAACCAACAATGCCAGTGAAATCCAGCTGTTTGTATCTTTCAATGATTAAGGGTTGTCTGCCAACATGATGGTTGTTTTGATTGTTCATAATTCCTCTATTGAATCCACCATTGTTGCCATAGTTTCTGTTGTTACCATTGTTTCCACTACCATTATTATTTCCATTATTATTACCATTATTACTATTCCTACCTCCACCATTGCCACTTCCATAATTGCCATTGTTACCTCTATTATGTCCATTATTTTGATTGCTGCCATATCCATTATTTCCTACATGGTTACCCCTATTTGTGTTAATCCAGTTCCCATCATTTCCCCTATCTCAATTCCTTCTTCCATCCTCCTACCTCTCTTCACTTTGATCCATATGCACATCCCTCCATCTTCTATTCTCATTTACCATCGGGTTATCATAAGTTACAAAAGGTTGGTCCATTCTTCTCATATGAGGGGGATTATATTTGGGAACTACTTGTCTACTTGTTTCACCTCTCTCTTCTCCTACCTTGTTTGTCTTGGAGCTTGAAATATTATTTCTCTATTCCGAGTTTCTGTAACACCCACTCTAGTTGCCTTTTAAGTGCCCTCGCCATCTTGGCATCATCGGCATTCATATCAGCCATCTTAAGAATAAGTTCATCCCACTATTCGCTTCCTACTCCTTAGCAGTCATGATCTCATCATGGTTATGTCTATTATCCTTTACATTTATTTTATAAAAAAGATTTTCCTCTCTATTCTTAGATTTACCAGCAGATGAAGAATCTTCCTCCCTACTAGGAAATCTCTTATATCCTTCAAATGCCATGTTTGACTTTTTCCCTTTGTTCCTTTTCTTGGGACTTATCTGAACAAAGTCTTCTTGTCCTTTGTGCAAAGACCTCCTCCCTTGCATAAAACTTATTGACAAATTCCTAGGGGTTTCTCTTATTTTCTCAACATACCAACTATTATTAATGTATTAAAATGTAGAGTCGCCACCTCTTAAGAGGAACAATATCTATTACTAATATTCTAGGCTCCCTCCTCTAGCAGAGTCTAAAGTGAAACCACAAGAAATTTTGAATACTTGTTATAAAAACTCCCCAGCTGAGTCGCCAATCTATTGGTGCCCAAAACCATAGATTGGAAAACTTAAAGGTTTGCCAAATCCTCAACTAATCCAACTAGCCTTGGCCAACAAATAGGGATGGTCAAAGACCAAATCCCTTTGCAATTAAGGCTCCACTAAACCTAGGTGGGTATACCTCTTCCTCTCAAGCACAAAAGAGATTATTTAAAGTGGATTTAAGCCTTTTAGGAAATTACAAAACTGGCAAATTGTTGTACTGGAATTATGCTTTATTATGTGCTTTAAGTGAATGCCTTTGAAAAGAAATGAAAATGATTATGATAATATATTAAGAATAAGAATTATTTTAGTACTTAAAAGAAATATGCAAAGATCAGTTCATATAGAATTTGGGAAGAACGTTTCTCTATCAAGGACCTTAAATGCATGGCCAACCAGGACCTTAAAAGATAAATAACAGACTAGTACCTCTATCCAGGGATATTTATGACACTTTGTGGACAAGAAATATTATCAACTCCTAAGAAGATATTAATCATCAATTATGAAGGTTTCAGTATGTGTTACACAACAATAAAAAACCCAGTCTCACATTTAATGTAACAATATGTGATGGCACATCATAGCAACTCAAATGACAGATTTATCAAGAGGACAAAGATAACACATCAACACAGAAGTATGCACAATATTTAGAAAAAGAAAAAATGAACCTTTATATATTAATCCTTAGGAGATGATTGCATACATAAGTTGCACTTGAAAATACTCCATTATAGTCTATTTACACAAAAAGATATTTAGACTTCCCTAATACATATAACTTGTAGTCCTTCCAAGCAATATATTTGTTTTGAATCCTCTATATCTTTACATACAAAATGACTCATTATAAATACACATGTTAAGAGATACAAATGAAAGGACAAACCCTTTCATTATCCTAGACAACTAACTTAACAAGAACTAAATAGCCTAACTAAAACATAAATTACATTACAAACATAAAACTAAACAAAGAACTAAGATTTTTGATCTAGCCATTGTCCGCACTTCTGAATGTGTCACAAATAACCTGCATCTTTGTAAGTTGTAGTGTTGAACACTGCATCCTTGGTTGCATTCTCAATCACGTAGAAGTTCTCGAACTGATCCGCTATGTCATTCATATCAAGAATATCCATCTTGACAATGGCTTGGGCTGCACTAAGCAAATACTTACACTTAGAAAGCCATACGGTCTTATCCTTAATTACACCTGCATCATCTACCAAAATAGGAACTCCATGCTGAATAATTTGCTAGCACTCATCAAATTAAGATTTCAATTCCTTCGTAAATTCATCATGTGTGACAAGCAAATGCTGAACCTTCTTCTTTACCTTTTCCCTAGTCGATGCATCTTGTAACAACAGGTTGAGTCTATCTCGAATTCTGGTATTAGATACCATATTGTCCATGTTCCTCTGATATACATCCTAGAATTTGCCCAATGCCTTCTCCATGTTATCATATATTTTACTCATCAATACACAAGAAGTATCAACCCTGATGCTCTTCATCTCCCTCTTCAACTTAGTGTGCTCATAAACTAGTTTTTCAAATTTCTTCTTCCAGTGGCCTCTCGAATCAGTAATTTGATGGATCGGATGCCCACTCCTCTTAGGTTTTCCTCATATAAGGCCTTATATTTATTTTTCTTTGCTATCTCGTGTTTCATCTGAGCCTTATTGAATTTTGAGATATTAATACCTATGTCAGCAGTGACCATAGGATCTACCTCTCCAACTTTCAGGGTCATCATGTGACCAAAATCTTTATCCACATCTATGATTTTTGGCCTTTTATTCAGGGGGTATAATGCCCATAACAACATTGCTTGTTCATCTGGATCATATCTCAATCCAATGAATATATCATTAACCCCTTGGACATTCAACTCGAAGTCCTTATTGTCTGAATGTAATAAACTATCAAAAATAAAGGATGCACTCAAATCCCATCTTGGGAAAAGAATAATACCTGCCTCCACTAGCAACTGCCTTCCTCTCTGAGGGGTCATTGTCTCTGTTTCTGCATCAATGTCAACCTTAAGCTTCTGCAATATTTCCTCCTCATTCTCTAGTGTGATATTTGGAATTTCTTCCCTCAGCTTCTTCCCTTTGAAGTGGTATAATAAACTCTTTAGACTTGATGAATTGATCATCTGAAACAAATGAAATGTGCTATGTCATCCTTTCATCTGTTTCCCCATTTAGCACAATGAGGAGCTTGTCCTATGCTTCTGGTTGCTTCTCTTTCTCAGCTACACGAAGCTTGGAAACTACTTCATTCTCCTCTGAATCACTTTGAGCTGGGTCTCCCTCCATGTTTTCTAGTCTCTATCTTCTCTCCTTCAGTTTCTTCTCCAAGGTCTCCATAACCTCTACAAGCTCCTCCACTTCCTTATTTTTACACATCTTCAAACTCACCCTCCTGATGAAAGTAATCTCCCAACTCTTGTCTCTTTCTACTTGTGTGGATGTAGCCCTTAGGATCATAATGCATTCTAGATGTTTCTTGGAACAGGTTGTACTCATCCACCAGCTTCCTGTCAATAATTTCATATGCTCTAGTAGATACAATTTTAAAAGCTAGGAAATGAAGTTTGCCGGGGAGGAAGGCTTGCTTGTGTGCACCTCCGAAATGTTTCGCATTAGAGACACTTAACTTCCTTACAATTTCTAAAAGAGCAATCCTGTCCGGTGCAAGCTTCGGTAGCACATAGGGGTAACCTTTAAATCCATAGCATCGAACAAAAGTGAAATTTTGGCATGAGTACCAATCACCCCAATTGTGATTAACCTTTGGATTTTTGTGCTCATGAGGCCTAAGAAACTTATTTACATCCTCAAAAAATGATCCCTGCAAAGGCTCACCAAAAAGCAAGAAAATTGGCTTAACAAAGGATTCTTCAAATTTGAGGTAATGAGAATTTACATATCTGTAATCCCAGAGAGAAACCCATAACTACACTGGTTGATCCTGTCCATTCTTCCCAACTGTTTTTACATTCAAACCTTCTAGCCATAACCCTCTAAATCTCCCATAAAATAAAATAATATGCATTAACAGTGAATAATGCTTGAAGTGCTTGTCTAGATTGTCTTTCAAGTTAAGGAAGCCTTCATGAAGTCTATCCACCAGGTATGAAGCAAAATCAAAAGCTCTAGGCTCATGTCTCTGAATATCTACTACTAAAACTAGTGGTCCTATGTTTGCTACCTCAGGAGCTTGAACTCCTCAAACCTGACTACATGCCATATATGTATACTGTAAATATTTATTGAAAATAGTCATATCATAATGAGGACCATCTTCCTCTATTAGCCTCCCCTTCTTTGCTTTGTGGATAGAGAGGTTCCAACCCTAGTATGGAGTATCTATTCTTTTGTATTCCTCTTCCAAATCCACAAAAGATAAGGGTACGTTCACCTCCAAATCTATTGCAAAAACCTCCGGAATTGTGGCTACTGCAAAGTGAACTAAAGTAGTCCCATCAAGAAATAAAATGCATCGCTTGTTTATATCATAATGTCTTACCAGGAGCTTCAACAAATCAATATTTACAAAGACATTAGGTACCATGAATTTATCTATACCGGTACTCAATGGGTTTGAAATTGGTATGGGCTCATCCTTGTAGAAGTAATGGAAAAGAAATAGCTTGTGCCCTTGCACTATTGTGAATACATCTCCAATTTATCTGAATCTGTCTTCCAATTGGTCATGAATAGGCAAATTCACCTTAGCTCTACATGACCTAGCTCCTAGAGAGCCCATCTGATCTATCATGTCTTGGTTTAATCTTCTTTGAGCCTCACTGACTTCACCCTTCAATTTTTTTGTTGTGGTATGGGATATTTACACAACCTTCTACTTCCCTTTTGAGATTGACCCTTCCATCTCTACAAATTCCTTTGCTCTATGCTCAGCAACTCAAAATATTTCTCAATAAACACCTGATATCTTTCTACAATTACTTTGTGCGAAATGTTGTTATGCAACACTATCTATATATCACAAGGAGTCCAATCTTGTACTTAATTACTACAATCTTGATGGATCTACTTCATGTGGCATCAGACCTACTCAATGGATGCATTTAATGGAAGCCATTTTTTCAGTTTTTCACATCAAGACCTTCAATGGCTAATCGGCAAGACTTTTCTCGATGATTCAATTGTTTGGCGCCGTTTGTTATGACTTTACCGCTTCTTACCTTCTAATCGACACAATCTATCCTGACCGACTTATTAGATCTCGGGATAGCAATTTTTCTCCTATCCTGATGGTTCACTTTATCTCGATGGATACTCCTTCAGTTTTAGCTTTGCTTTTTGTTTTCACAATCCATCGACATAACTCTCCCTGATGCATCCGCCTTCGATTTTCCTTTACTTAACCCATCGGGTATTGACATAGTTCATTTTATGTCCCTCTGATGTCTCGATGACCTCAACATATCAACCCACATTTTGACTAAGCTCCATGCATTATCGACATAGCTTACCCCAAAGCACTCCTTGCAACTCACCATCTGCCCTAACAATCCTATCGGGATTCGGCATAGCATAAAATTTCTTCTTTCGATGTCCCGATGAGTCTTCACTTAATTTTTACTTTATCGGTATAATTTACATTGATATCCTCGTAGGCTCTTTATCTTCATTGGGGGCTGAATAGCCTTTTTCTATTCCCCCTGAAGTCCCAATGAGTCTCTGATGCACTTTTATGCTTTATACCTCAAAGTCTATTTTATTGGTATAGGCAATACCGATGGTTCCGCCTTCCGATTCTCCATGTCATCGGAGATCGACCTAACTATTTTTGCAATATCTCTATATGGTCTTTTTCTTCGATGCACCTACCTTCAGTTCCCTTTAGTCATCGATTATCGAGATAGAGTTTTTTCATTATTTTCAATAAGCCGATCCATGCCTATAGAAAATACCCACCGTTTGCCTCATCAAAACTAGCTATCCCGATGCTATGTTTTTCCAAGAGCGTGCACCATGTTGAATATTTTTTAAGTGCTCCAATGAATCTGCCCTATGATTTATCAGTATATGTCATGCCGATAATCCTTCTTTTGCTTGCCAATACTGTTTCATCAGGACTACTTATGCCGATATTTGAAATTTTGTGATTTTGAACAAATGAGCCATCCACCTTGAATATTAGTGATCCCAACTATCCCACAGGGTCTGATACACACTAGAAAACAATCTTAGGTTATACCATATTGACTTCTCCATTGGATTCCTTGTGCAATCTATACTCAGTGCATGCCCTTAGTGTGCCCAAGTGATACCTTCACATTCCTAAAATAGCTTATCCTTAGAGAACTTTACTCATGCTAATAAGGTTCTTGCACATGCAAACCAGCAATAAATGCTCATATGATAAAAGAAAATAGCTCCATATAGCACAAAATATTTTATAAAAATATGTGCTAATAGGTCCTCACAAGCCTCACATTATAGAATCCCCTAATAGGGTGACTCAATATCTGAGTTCTAAATCCTTTTGCAAGGTTGATCCTAATAGATCAAAACTTCTAATAGGGCTGAGGTAAATCCCTTAATCGGGTGACTCCTAACAGGGTCTGCTCCTAACAGGGCATCATTGTAAGCTTCTAACTAGGCTTGGCTCCTAACAAGGTGCATTCCAAAAGAGTGCAAAATATTTGTGGGTACCAATTCCCATTGTGATTTTTCCCTATTTGGGTTTCTACATGAAAAACATGGTGTTCATGTGTGGTATACTTTTCTTGTGATGTTCATGTTTTATTTATATTAACTGATAAGATAGTTTATGTTTGTTTATCAGTTATCTTAAAGTGATTACCGATATTGATGATTATATGATTGATGAAGCATTTTGATCAGTTAATAAGTTGGTAACTGTGTTTATTGATCTGATATTCAATTGATGGTTGATCTGATTAATAAGTTTTCTTAGGAGGAAATGATTATCTAGATCTGATAAGGAAATCTGTTATGAAGATTTGGTTTGTTTTGGTGTTGAAAGTTTTAGTTTTGGTGAATATTGATTCACCCCCCTCTCAGTATTAATCAGATCCTCTAGGTTTATTAGACATGTTGATGATGAAGTTGAATAGATTGCAAGATATTTGAACGGATTGTGGATGTCGATACAAGAGGAACTCAGTATGATCAAATTGGAGAGTGTTGAAGAGGCTTACAAGTATGCAATAAAGGCTGAAGAGAAATTGAACAAAAGACATGAGCATAGACAAAGAGGTAGAGGTGGAAGATTTACCAGAGGAAGATTTCAAGGAGGAAGAGGATATACCAGAGAAAGAGGAACCAATACAAATCAGAACAAGGACAAGGAAGTGAGAAAAGAAGGTAATTCATACCAAAAGGATGATATAAGTTTCTACCAGAGGACAGAATCAGATGGTTATCAAAATGAGAACTTTGGAAGACAAGACAAGAGGACATTTAGAGGAACCTTCTTTAAGTTTGGAGGAGAAGAACACAGTGCATTTGAATGTAAGAAGTCAGAGGCTACTAGAAGAGAAGTGGTGGAAGAGAACCCCATTGAGTCAGACAATAAACTGAAAGATGGAGAACTGTAGATGATGAGGAGAGATTTGTGTTATACCGGATGAGATGAAGAACTCTTGCAGAGGAAGAATCTATTGAAGACTAGATGTAAGGTATCCAGTAAGTGTTGTAAAGTTGTTATTGATAGTGGTAGTTCAAATAATCTTGTTTCAGAGGAAATGGTGAATAAGTTAAAATTGGAGAGATTGAAACACCCTAAGCCTTATCAGATAGCATGAATTCGGGATGAACATAAGTTGTTAGTAAGTGAACAATGTT
Organism: Cryptomeria japonica; assembly: GCF_030272615.1. Classification (NCBI taxonomy): domain Eukaryota; kingdom Viridiplantae; phylum Streptophyta; class Pinopsida; order Cupressales; family Cupressaceae; genus Cryptomeria; species Cryptomeria japonica. The sequence goes on from NC_081406.1 coordinate 584,473,618, forward strand.
TGGTAAAATTGAAAATTGGGAATTATCATGATGAAGATTCATGTGATATTATGCCTATGAATATTTGTCATATTTTGTTGGGAAGACCTTGGCAATTTTATAGACAAGCAATACATTATGGGAGGAAGAATACATACACGATTGTGGCCAATGGGATGAAGAAAACCTTATTGCCTTTGGAGGAACCTTTGAAGAATGAAGTCTATATGAATGCCAGAATCTGTTTAATAGATGGAAGGAAATTCATGGATGGACTGAGACATGAGAATGTGTGTTTTGCCTTAATTCCTAAGAAGACTGAGAGATCGGAATCGGAAGGAGAACACCCGATAGAGATAATAGATTTGCTGACAGAATATGAGGACATCATTTCAGATAATGTAGCTAATGGATTGCCACCTATTAGAAGTATTAGTCATTGCATGGACTTGGTTCCCAAAGCTAGTTTTCCTAACAAAGCTGCACACCGGTGGACACCAATAGAGAATGAAGAACTGAATAGACAAGTGCAAGAGTTGTTGAAGAAAGGTTTGATCAGGGAGAGTCTGATCCCTTGTGTAGTAATAACAATATTAGTACCTAAGAAGAATGGAGAATGGAGGATGTGTATCGATTTAAGAGCAATAGACAAGATCACAATGAAATACCAGTTTCCTTTCCCTAGGATGGATGACATAATGGACTGTTTGAGTAGAGCAAAATACTTTATAAAAATAGACTTGAAGAGTGGATATCATTAGATCAGGATCAAAGAAGGTGATGAGTGGAAGACATCATTTAAGACAAATGAAGGACTGTATGAATGGTTGGTGATGCCTTTTGGATTGACTAATGCACTGAGTACTCTCATGAGGTTGATGAATGAGGTATTGAAGAAATTCTTGGGTGAGTTTGTTATTGTGTATTTGGATGACATTCTAATTTTTAGTAAGACAAAAGAGGAGCATTTGTTGCAGTTAAGACAAGTTTTGCAGAGGTTGAGAAGAAAAGTTGTTGATCAATATCAAGAAGTTTACTTTCATGAAGGATGAGTTAGTCTATTTAGGATTTGTGATATCTGAGGATGGTTTGAAGATGGACCCTAAGAGAGTGAAAGCCATTATTGAGTGGCCTACACTAGATAGAAGTGGAGAGGTAAGATCATTTCATGGATTGGCTAGTTTTCACCAAAAGTTTATCAGAAATTTCAGTTCAGTTTGTAACCCTATGACTAAGATCATGGGGGGAGATCAGAAGGAATTCAAGTGGACCACTAGAGAAAACAAAGTTTTGAATTGTTGAAGCAGACAGTGACTGAGTAGCCTATGTTGGCTTTACTAGATTTCAATAAGGTATTTCAAGTGGATTGTGATGCAAGTACAAAAACAATAGGAGTAGTTTTGAGTCACGAAGGGAGAGCAACAACATATTTTAGTGAGAAATTGAATGATTCCCAGAAGAGATATTCAGTGTATGATCAAGAATTTTATGACATAGTCCAAGCCTTGAAGAAGTGGAGACACTACTTGTTGCATAAGGAGTTTGTGTTGTATACAAATCATCAAGCTTTGCAGTATTTGAATAGTCATAGTAAGCTAAATCAGAGACATATGAGATGGGTAGAATTCTTGTAGAGTTTTACCTTTGTGTTGAAGCATAGAAGTGGGAAATCTAACAAAGTTGTTGATGCCTTGAGTAGGAGAAGGAATTTGATGACAGAGATGAGTGTGATAGTATTAGGTTTTGAAGATTTTAAGACCTTGTATGATGAAGACCTGGATTTTGCAAAACCTTGGAAAGCATGTAGAGAACCGGTTATTGTTGATAGAAGCAAATGGATGAATTATTTTATTCAGGATGGGATATTATTCAAGGGAGTTTAGTTATGCATACCTAAGAGTTCCACGAGAGAGAATCTAATCAAAGAGAAACATAGTGGAGGTTTAGCTAGACATTTTGGCATTAATAAAATAGTTGCATTGGTGAGTCAACAATACTTTTGGGCCCAAATTTATAAGGATGTTAAGATATATGTGTAGAGTTGTAGATTTTGTCAAGTTGAAAAAGGTAGTAGTCAGAATGTGGGATTGTATAAACCTTTGGTAGTACCGGTAAGATCTTGGGAGGATATAAGTATGGATTTTATACTTGGATTTCCTAAGACACTGAGAGAGAATGATTCTATATTTGTGGTAGTGGATAGATTTTCAAAGATGGCTCATTTCATACCTTGTAAGAAGACATCAAATTCATTGCGTGTAGCACACCTTTTTTTCACGGAAGTGGTGAGATTGCATGGATTACCTAAGAGCATAGTTTCAGACAAAGATACTAAGTTTGTTGGCTATTTTTGGAGAACACTTTGGAAGAAGATGAAGATAGATTTGAAGTTTAGTTCTAATTTTCATCCATAGACTAATGGACAGACAAAAGTAGTTAACCAAAGTTTGGGAAACTTGTTGAGATGTTTAGTGGGAGATAAAACCGGAAGTTGGGATTTGATCCTTGCACAAGAAGAGTTTGCCTATAATAATTTAGTGAATAGAAGTGCCAAAAAAAAACCTTTTGAGATTGTTACTGGAGTGCATCCTAGAGGAATAGCAGAATTAAGAGACACTAGCAGTGAAGACTGAAAGAGTTCAGAAGCATAAGATTTTGCAGATCACATGACAACATTGCATATTCAAGTTAAATAGCATTTGGAAGACGTGAACAACAAATATAAGTAGAAGGCAGATACCAAGAGGAGACATAAGGAATTTGAAGTTGGCGATGAAGTGATAGTTACTTGATAAAAGAGAGATTCCCGATTGGAACTGATAATAAGTTGTAGATGAAGAAGTTTGGACCCTATAAGATTTTGAGGAAGTTTAGTTTTGGAAATGCATATGAAGTGGAGCTACCAGATAGTCTAAGTATTTCACCCATATTCAACATTGTAGATCTTCATGAGTATCATGAACCAGAATTTAGTGAAGACAATGTTACAGACTTGGTGAAACAATTTCCCCAAAAGGAACTAGATTAGATTGAAGAGATTTTGGATAGTAGGATTAGGCACAGTACCCAGAATAGTCAGTACAAAGAATATCTTGTGAAGTGGAAGAGTAGGCCAGTTGAAGATTCATCTTGGATTTCTTAGGCAAAGGTAGACTGCCTTGGTTTCCCTCTGACACTAGAAAGTGAGAAGGTCACCTTTTCATTAACCCTGGATGTCTAATGCAGGATCATCCCTAGTTCACAACAATCTTGCATCAACCAAAAATATTTCCTTTCTGTTTTATTTGCAATTTCAGTTTTCCTTTATGTGTGTCCCAGTTTTGGCTCACCGAATCCTGTGGAGTTAGATTCTACTTGAAGACTTGATCATCTTTCTTTCTTTCAAACCGCATCTCTTTTGGATCACTTTTCAGTAAGATATCACTACCAATTTCCTTGAAAGTTTCTTGTTACCGATTGTTCCTTTGTTAGCCATTGCCTGAGACCTATTTCGGTGATCTACCAAAACCTATTCCAAAGCTTGCGGAGCCTTGAACATTGATATTTATTTTTTGTAGCATGTGGCTGACCTTCTACATTTCATCCTTTGGATTTTTTGAAGGAATATCTTGGCAGAGGCTGATCTTGTTTATTTTGGACGTTAGGTCGTGTTCTTTGAATTTTGATCCTTTTTGGGCTGACTAGATCCTTTGGATTCATATATATATTTGTAATCATGCTTTAGAATGTAATAATTTCAGAGAATTAAGAAGTATCTAATAGATAGATTGTGCCTAGAAGATAGATCTTTTGAGTCAAGGTCCCGATGTGACCTATTCTACCAGGCATCTGTGTCTGTATGTTGTAATGCGGTTGTTACCAGTTGGATGTAATCAAATTTCATGCAATAAAACTATATATTCTGCATTGCCTTCATCATGTCTGTGTGTTTTCATTGTGTTTACTCTTGCTGACCTATTTGGACTGATCTCCTTGAGGTCCCTCCTTATTGGTGACTTCTTCATGATCCAATAAAGTGAGAGGATTTTTTGACTGGTTAGGAAAAAGGCATCCTCATGGTGTTTGGAGCAGAGTTTAGAATTTATTAAACCTTCATCATGGAGATATCTGGTTTGTAGATGGAAGGCAAGAAGTTTAATAGAGAAAAGAAGTTAGCGGAAGAGTCCATTGTGGCTTTCTTTGACAAAGAGTGTGAAAGATGAAGGATGACGACTATAATAGGAAGGAACTGCAATCACTTTGGGCAAAGATGGCTGAAGTGATTGTGAGGTACATTACTCTTGATGGATACTATGCTAGTATTTTCTCTTACCACTTTATGATATTAAACATTTTTAGGTACAAGAAAACAATTTCTCTTCCTTTCTATCTATTATCTTCTCTTGAAAATAGCCTAGAGAATCATGCCAAAAATGGTGATAACCATGAGAGGCTAATCATTCTCATCATGGAACATGCTAAGGATCATGGAATTAAACCCTCAGTGGTGGTTAAACCCACCAACTCTTTGACAAACATTGACGTTCATTATGTGTCTAATACATAGATGTATAAAGAAGAGTCGGGTAGGGCTATGGACTGGCGGGACCTCAATGCCTCAGATGATTCAGAATATCGTCCTTCTCAGGAGCCCCCAACAAAATATTACACCTAGTGCTGGAAGTAGTAGAAGAAACAAACACCCCAGATGTGTTGCCAGTAAGTATAAAATTCCCAACCCTAAATTATAGGATTCTGGGCCACCATATATGAAGAAGTCTAAAACTAGGAAGACTAGGGAAACCAAGGGAAAGGAGAAGGAAATAAAGTTGGAAATCTCCACTAACATTGAATAGGGGGAACAAGGGGATACCCAAAATGATTCTGATTTTGGTATTCTCCTTAGTAGCGCTATCAGCCAAGAGGACTACTTTCTTTGGGTTATTAAGGAGATTAATTTATTAAAGGATGAAAGTAAAGGCATCATTGATACTTTCCATGAGATGTCAATGCCAAGAAAAATGGATAAAGTTCTTTGAATGAAATAGGAACTCATAGAAGATGTAAAGACCATGAAAATCGATCATGAATCAAGGATTGGTTAGTTGGAGATTATCTTGGAAGAAATTAAGGGTAATCTAAAGAACCTAGTGGATATTAGCACAAAAGCCATGAATAATAGCGCTCAGGGTCTTGAAAAGGTAAATGCAATGATAGTGGGTCAAAGAGCTCAAACCACCACCAGTATTCCCTCCTCTGACATCAAATAGAAGAAGAAAATCTAGGAACCGAACTTGAAGGGTACAGGACATCAAACCACCATAGGCTCCTATATGAGTACAAGAAGCAGGAACTAGGAGAAGAATACCTCCAGGTTCATCATGGATGATCTCGAGGACATTAACAAGACAGTGATTCAGAAGAATTCGGAGATGATGCAATCTCTAGTCTAGTGAGTTTTAGGTTTTTTCTTGTTCTGTTTTGTTTTTTTGCTATGTGGCCTTGGCCCCTATTTCTGTGGTTGTTTTGTCATTGGTTCTGAACTAGTTAGCAACTGCTTATTTTTTTTGTGCTCTTTAACTTTGGGTTTCGGGTCCCTATAAAACCCATTTATCTTAATCAAAAACATTGTTTAGGGGTTCGCAAAGAAATTTGCATTCACTCTCCTAGGAGATTCACATGTCAGGAAGGTTGTCACGACAACTAAAAATGATTAAATTCTACTATTTTTTTGCAACAGAGGTATAGATGACTAAATAAATGACTATCACTCCTCTATTACAACTAAACATTGGATATCAATATTTAATTTTGTTTAATAAAATTATATTTTAGTGTGTTATTATTATACATTATATTCTTAATGTTTTATGTTGTATAAGTAATCATGAATGTAAAAATTTTATTCTGATTCCTTTTTCACTTAAGATTTGGTTCTATTTTCAATGGGCTATCATATTATAATAATCAAATTATAAGAGACAATTGTGTGTATAATTGGATTATGACATTACAAATAATTATTCATCCACCACTAATTTCTAGCTTTACGTTCTCAACCACCATATAATAAGCCATCTTAAATTAGATTCAATCAGAACTCTTCACTTTTAAAATCCAAAATTCAATTTCCACCTTGCCAACGTTTTCTCTTGTTTTTGTGAGCTGATTCATTGTACATTATGTCGGTTTGTACTTGCTTGTGTAATGTACGAAATGTCTACTTTGCAATCTTCACCTAACTTTTCTACATTCATTTTTATGTGCATCCATATAAATATGTTTAGTACTCATTTTACTTACTCCTTGACTAAAACCAATTACCAATATGTCTTACAAGAACTTTCAAGATCAACTATGTATCTTAAAGCTACACCAAAAGGTACAAATCTTTACTCTCAACAAATATTTTCATACAAAAATAAACTACTATATACAACACTCAATGACTTAGAATGATATTTTCTAGCTTCATAATTTAGAAGTTTTAATTTTATGAATGATGAATCTCTAATGCTAGTTATTCCCTGATAAGTTTTGTAATCAAACTATCTAAATTATTTTCTACAATCTACCTCTCTCTATCTCTCTGGCCCTCTCTCTAATTTTTTGAAGCTCTTTGTTGCATTTTTAGTTGATCTATTAAATTTATCCTCTAATGCTTTAGTCACTCAAGACAAAAATAATCATATTGGATGGTTTTTTATCATCCACCATATTGTGGTTATGAGGTTCTTTTTTATTTTGTAAAAATATTAAATTATGAGTTTGTATTGGGTATAAAACTCAATTATTTTGACATGAGGTCATTCTAGGGTTAGTGACATGCCACAACACATATTAGGAGCACATACTATTACACCCACACTTGACCCACCCATGGTTCCTCCTATTTCTCCTGCTATTCCTACACCTATGCAGCATAGAGAAGTGGTTTCTACCTTAGGTGCTTTGAGTACCCTCTCATGTAACCTTAGTAAGAAAGATTCCCACATTTTACTTCATCCATAGTTGATGCCACATATGTGTATGATTTGTAATCAGATATGTGGGATTCCTGCTCTTGGTCATGAGTCCACTTTGGATGTACATGCAACATTAGATGATATCACATCATATGTGGATTTTATTTGCTCAAATGATCATCTTAGATAGGTATTCATGTGTGTGTGCGTGTGTGATATAAATTAAGTGCACACTTTTCAATACAATCTAATATTCGATTCAAACTGTTTGGTGTATGTAGAGGAGGGCTACACCTATTATTTGATTCAATATTTCATCTACACCTACACAACTTGCCACACCTTTTGGGATAAAAATAACAATTTATCTAGACATTAAACTTTTTAAGTTATCTTCTTCAATTTTAAGAATTAAAAATTAAATCAATAAAATTATCGTGTTGAAAATTGAATGTTTTTTTATCCAAAGTCATGTGGTGTATGTGTTGTACCGACCAAAGGGTGCCATAATTGTAGCTCATACATCATCTAGCATTGAGCATGATCCATTTACTGTATGTATCTTTTTTTTAAATATATGTATTTAGGCATATGAAATAGTTCAATTTTAATACAACTCACACACATATGTTCAATAAATATAATTTCATTACATACATGTTTGCAAGTGGGCATTGTTTTTAGGATAGGCTATCCTCATGATATTTATCAGAGCTAAAATCAAGGGTCATCAATATCATTTCAGGTATGTACAATATATATTTATTTATAGTGATTAACAAAGTTATACTTCAATATATTTTTTAACCTAATTTCTTCAAGCATGCTTTATTTGACCTTATATAGGAGTTAGCTATTGAAAATTTTGGTCTTAATTCGGGTGCACCTAGACCTCCAAGTGTATAGGATATTGGTAGACGAGATGAGCAACCTCATGTATAGTATTTTAAATATTGATTATTTAATTTAATTATAAATGATTTATAATTTAAAAAATATATAAATATATGTGTTCATGTGTTTCGTGTCTTGTATAGGATGAGACAGTTCTTGAGCAGATATTAAATGTTAAGCAAGTTGTTGGAGGTGATGAACACTTGCATACGGTAAGTTTACTGAATTTGCATCAAACTTGTGTCATTGATATGTACACATACTTATTGGAAGAAAAAAAAATAAAATTTAATAATTAATTTTATTTGAAAAACTCTTTTGTCTTGTACACCACAAGACAAGTCAATCCAGTACACGTGGATTGAAGAGGACACTAGATTTTGCTAATGATAGGACTTATATTTTACTAAGGATAGCTCCAATTTTACTTATCACATGTTGACATGTTTTAAAACATATTTCATGGACTATATATGGAATAGACATTCTATGGACTAGATGTATATGTGTTTTAGGAAGTTAAATTATGTGAAATAGATATAGTTTGATAATAATATATATGGCATGTATATGTTGATCTCCTTTTTGAAAGTATAGTGAGAAATTAGATATGATTTAATCTTAAGATTTATGCAATCTTTTTGTCTTTGCAAATGAATTTAAAGAGTCAACTTATATAAGTTTTAATGTCATAGAAAATGAACTTAACCAACATATTGAGTCTTGTTACCATCTTAATTAGTCATAGCAAATGAATCTAATTCAAACCTAAAGAACATAATTCAAAATTTATTGAACATAATGGGTTGAATGTTACCATCTTAATTAAAACATAATGAACATAATTGAACATAATGAATACAATAAATCAATATGAGAGACCTATTAGTCACATCTACCATGAATTGATATTAAATACCTACTAGTTATTGATTAGTCACAAATTCAAAAAATATTAGAGATCTATTAGTAATTTTTTTATAATGAAATAAGATAATAAGGTATGCAAATAGATTTAATGATATATGCATAATGGAAAAATGAATCATTATTTTTTTTTATTAAGATAAACGGGTTTTACAGGGACCCAAAACCCAAATCCAACATCAAAAAATAAAACAAGTAGTGAACCAAAGTCTAAACAACTACCTACCAGCAACAAAAACAAGGGATACACCCCACAACTCCTTAACCAAAAAACAACAAAAATAGAGAAAAATAGCAACTAGAAAAACCAGAGCTAGTCAAGAGATTTCATGAGCTCCATATTTTTCTGGATCATATTATTATTAATATCTTCGAGTTCCTTCCTGATAAATCTCGAGCTTCTCCTCTCCTAGTTCTTGCTTCTTATCCTGGTTGAAGGTCCAGTAAAGATCTACATATCAACATCCTATATGTTTATTTCCAAACTCTTCTTGCTAGTCTTGGATGATGATGGTTGGCCTCTCTAAATAGAAATTCTCTCATTAACCCTTTGAGGCCTTCCACAACACTATTCATGGCCTCTTTTCTCATTTCCACCAGTCCCTTGAGATTGCCTTTTATTTCCTCCATGCTTTTTTCCAAATGGGCAATTCTTTACTCATGTCCAGTTTTAATAACCCTAACATCTTCTATTAATTTTTGAGTCATCCTTAGAAGCTTGTCAATTTTGTCTAGCATAGGATTCTCCATTAATGTATTGATAATATCATTAATGCCTATTTTAATAAAACAATTTCACTGCTCACTCAGTGAAAACACTTCTCTTGGTTATTGGTAGAGTTAGAAAGGAGCACTTAAAAGTTGTTCTCATCCTTTTTATATTCTCCCAGGTCCATATTGAGGGGATATCCAGTTTAATTTCTTCATCCCCTTTACCCTTTATCTCCATCCCTTTCCTTATTTTAAACTTTTTCGAACTATGAGGGCCCAGAACATGGGGTTTACAATGTAGGGTTTTGAACTTTTTAGTTTCTTGTCAAGGGAGGAATTTCCTTTTCCTGCTATTGTTAGTACTGAGGGTGGATTTTTGCGAGGGACCCTCATCTTTTGATGGCCGATAATCAAAATCATCAAACACATGGATGTCATTCCATTCCATGGTAAAATCACCCACCTCTTTTTAATTAAACTTGATATAAGAAACAACATAAATATCATGGCTAGCCAAAGGATTAGGATTATTAACAATAGAAGAGGGCTTAACCTCATGGGCTTTAGCATATTCCATAATAAGAATGATTAAACCCTCATGCAATACCGGGTTCTCATTATTTTTAGCATTATTTAAGAGACTACACTCAAGAGAAGAAAGTAAATAAAAAGATAGAGACATTTTTCTATCATGCCTAAAATGGTTTAAAATTATGAAATGATAGGAAAAAATGCTAGCATAGTGGTTTTCCAAATTTATGTACCTCATTATGATCTCTACTATGTTTGCCTAGAGCTTCAAGAGATCTTTCCCATTGTATCCCCCATCTGGCATTTTCCTCTCTCTATTTCTTTCACTCTATTTGTCATAGAAGATTGATAGAGCTTCCTTCAAGATCTTTCTCTCTCTGTAGAACTTTTTTCCTTCCATTTTTAAACTCGTAATCTTTTCTATGAAAGGTTCATCAATTCTAAATTCAACACCATACACACAGAGAATGCCTTTCTTCCAACCCTTCACAAAATCTTATGTCAACTTGGGATCCTAGCCATGCAACTTTCTAAGGTAATGCTCAAGGCTGTCATCCATAATTTCAGTCCACATCTCCTTGTTCTGTTTCCACTTTTGGTAAGAGGTTGGTTCCAATTTGTTCTCATTCCCCCGCTAACTTGAATACCTCTGCAATTTTTATTGTTCATAAAAGGAAAACCAGACACAAACCGGAAGATACAAAGCAATACATTAAAAAACAATCTAGAATTTTATATCAACATATTTCTAGACATTACTTTACTCATGTGAGTTGATGCCATAATTACAATTTGGTAGTTGGGCAATGTTTTTGGCATCCTTATGTGTCAACTCACACAAGTGAGTTGGGAAGGAATCTATAGCCTTCCACCATTTAATTTCATCATTTACCACTCCAAGATTTGCCATGTTATTAGTAGGCATATTACCTTCTTGAAAGACATGAGAGTTTTGAATTTCGTCCAAGTTGGCAATCATACCAAGTCACTCCTAGATTAAATGCTTGATAGTCTAGTTCTTTGATGTCTTTTTAATCAGGTAATTAATGATATTTAGAGAGTCACTTTCTAACCAGACCTTTTTGTACCCTCTACAAATAGCTAGTTGAAGCCCAATGTAGGTTGCATTTGCCTCAACAAAGTGGTTTGTCTGAGTACCTAGTAGGAGTTCCACTGCTGAGACAAGCCTACCATTGTGATCATGAGAAACTCCTCCACAACCTATTCACCTGGGATTCCCCTTGGTTACCCCATCAACATTAAAATTTTTCCTTAATGTTACTCTTAATACAATGGGCCACAACAATGGCTGATGATTCCTTATCTCTAAAAATGCGGTTAATTCTTTCTCTCCATATGCTCCAAGCAATACGAGGGAGCATTAAACTCCACAATACCTTCAAAGAAGGATTATCAAAAGGAAATTTCCATTGGTAACAATATTCAAACAAGTTAAGGGGAAAACAAAATTTAATCCCCCAAAGATCAAGAAAGGATTATCAGATGGAAATTTCCATTGGTAACAATATTCAAACAAGCTAAGGGGAAAACACAATTTAATCCCCCAAAGATCAAGAAAGTAATCATTCTTTTTTTAATATTAGGCATATGAGACAAAAATAGGAGATATAGTGGTCATTATGACCAAAATACTATCAAGTCATGTTGAATAAAGAGTTAAAAATATATATTCAATTACATATTATCGTGACCAAACTCCTATGAAGCCTACATATAACATTGGGATCCTCTTGTAAGGGACCTACAAAAAACAAAAATAAATTATCATAACTCTATATCATGTGCATGAAAATTATATTTATTAAAATAAAGTTATAGAATCGGACCTTACCATGTTAAAGAAATAATTCTTTATTGTATATCCTTGAATGCACAAACAGTAGTAGTCATTGATGCCATCTAGATGTGGGGGGCCTTAAACAAAAGTGATCTAATTAACTTAAGTTATAATTAGGATTTATCCCTTAAAATGTAACATAACTTGAATACATCATGACTTAAGGGGAGATGACTTAATTCTATATAATATGCCAAAAAATTACATTTATTAAAATAAAGTTAGACAATTGGACCTTACTACATTAGAGAAATAATTATTTATTTTATATTCTTGAATGCACAAAGAGTATTAGTCACCAATGCCTTCTAGTTGTGGGAGACCTGAAACAAAAATGATTTAATTATCTTTTATAATTAGGATCTATGAGTTAAAATGCAAAATAAAGTATACATCATTACTTAAAGGGAGATGGCTTAAGGGTACAAAATTATAACTTACTTGTAATTATTCATTCTATTGTACTCTATGCATCTTCTATATTTTTCAATGCATCTATGATTGTCTCATTCTCTTCGATAGATAATGTTAATAACTATTTATTAGTAGGTCTCCTACGATATCTATACAATTTTATATTAGTTGCCACTACCAAATGTGAGTAGTGTATAATCTTATTTTCTAATTTTCATAATCTTCAAATGCAGGCAATCTATTATTTCTTATTAGATATTTTCATAGCCAGGTGCGAAGAACAACCACAGATCTTGTTGGATAATAATAACCATCATCATCTACTCAAGAATGAGTTAACTTATGTTTTGGCTCTACACATCGATCCAACCAATACTTTGTCCCCTTTTCATTGTCCTCGAGTGCAACAACAACATAGAAATGTCCTACAAACCAAGTTCAATTAAATATTTAGTGACATATAAAATTCACATATATACACAAGCATTCATATAAATATTTTTTAATAAATCAAAATAAATTGAATTAAATTTTGTACCTTCTTGTATAAGATCTAAAACATGGTCATAGTCATTTGATGCAAACATATGATCACTATCTTAATTTGTTCTTTCATTTTGATCATGTGTTTCTATGGGTGTCAATGATCTTTATTGTCATTCTTCGACCCATTATCCTTTTTTATTACAATCCATTATAGTTGTTATCCAATCAGTTTTGTGTTCAAGTTTCTTGTTCAACATCAATGAAAAATTGATCCCGATCTATCACCTTCATCATTGATTGGGTATGTACTTGATTTAATTGTTGCATCATTATCTAGCAAGGATATGGTGATACATTCAAGAAAATTTTAGAGACAAAAAATTCTTCAATATATTTGTATTCTTCTTCCTTATAATTGCTATGTGAAATGGGAACTAGATTCCTCCATTTGTACTTGGTCTTGTTTCTTCCTAAAGTGATAAATGTTGCTTGTATGCATTGGACAATATTTTATCTACAAGTACTTACTATTTTTATAGAATATTACACATTAATAGGGGGCATTAAATAGTCTCTCTTTCCCCTTTAAAAGAAAATTTAGTGTATAATTATGATGTATCTCATCCTTGGGGAGTATTGATCTCTCTATTCATCACCTTGTTCATGTATGTTTACATCTTTTCTCCCTTTTGGAAAGGAGCTTTATGCTACTAGGTTATCATTTTCTCTATTTGTGAGAGATTGTGTTTAGAAATAGTTACCTAAAATGGCATAGTAGCTAGGAAAAATCATTATAATCATAATCATAATTGTCATCATTTTTGCATCATTTAATATTTTTTTCTCTATTATTTGTATGTTGCACTTAAGGGCCGTATTGGTGTAAATGAGGGATTTTCCTACTCAATTTCTCCCTTTATAATTTGAACAAGGCACATTATATAACTATAAATTCTATTTAGGCCCCTTTTAAGCATGTTCACATGTGTTAAGTTTACTTAATGAGATAGGAATCTTTATAGAATTATATAGGTGTCATTCAATCTTATATTATCTTAATCCTAGTTGTCTCATTACTTAGGATTAAGACACTTGTTGCAACACTAGTTAGTCCTTTTTGTCAACCTTTCCTTAAAAAAAAAAATCATATGTACATTTAACATCCACGACAAGTACATTTATGCATTATAATCAAGCAATACCTTTTCTTTCTAATCAAGCAACTTTGAGAAACCCAAAACTAAGACAAAAATCTCCCAATAACCCTATTTAGAATATAGCTTTAATTAAACATTGAGAAGCCAAATACATCCATATGAATTGAAAAATTAAAAAATAGATGCAAAGCCCACATGTTGAATATATTAGCCAAAAAACATTATTATGCAATATCACTTGCAAAAATTGGGGGTAATCGAGCTTTTTCCAAAAAGTATTTTTATGAGAAAGAACCAACATAAGGCATTGGTAGCAAAAAGAGGGCATTGAAACTATTGCAACAAAACTCAACTACACAAGATGCCATCTTCTAGTACCAAAGTTTAAGTTTCCATATTGTTGTTAGAAAGACCAACAAAACTCTCCTAATTTAATTCTAGTAACATTATTTGGACCACCATGAACACCTATTGGTTGTAGAAGCAAAATCATACTCCAAAGTCTAATAAAAATGACACAAATATTGCTTAACCCAAATGATGTAAGAAATAATACCATTTTAAGTGAGTTAAGCCTACAATAGACATCAAACATGATCAAGCATGATTAATCATAATATTAAAATTTGTGAATAGGAGCCAACAAAAGGGTTTTTTAGGAGTATGATGTCATCAAATATTTGCTCTTGAAGATTGAGTTGACACCCAATATTTGCAAAAGCATCTACCATCTGATTAGCCTTCCTGTAAGAATGAAGAATGGAGAAAATATCAGAGTGGTAAAATTCGAAACACTTGTTGAAGAATGTATTTAATCTTCCAATTAGATTAATAAATATTTTTGAGAGTTGAAATGGTGTCCAACATGTCCTCTTCAATAACTAAATTTTTAATTTGGAGAGAAGTTGCCAATTTGAGACCAAAAAAAAGTGCTTCAACTTTCACCATATTATTTATACTGACATGAATAGAAGAGGCTACTTCTTTTAACACCTACCCCTTATGATTATAATAACACAACTTGTCCCTAAAATTCTAGGGTTACCCTTTATGAGGACCGAGGCCCCATCAAAATTAAGTTTAATAAAACCTAGAGGTGGAGGAGACCATCTAATTTCCTTTCTGTTCACTATCCTTTTCACATTGAGCATTAGGCTACCTTTTACTGAGAAGTAAAAAAAACTACCATTCATTTAGAACTTCTAAATCTTGAGAGGTGAAAATAGAGTTAATTCTCTTATTCATAATTATGTGAGCTCTGACTAATTCAGATATTGCAATTTCAATACAATTTATAATAATATCAAGGTTTTTGGTGTCCTTTGTAAAAATGTTTTTTTCCCACCACATATTTCAAATGAGAATAGAAGGAGATAGCTTCTATTTCCACAACTTTAAACATCCAATTTTTAAACTTTTCACTAACTTTTATGTCAGGTAAGTCTTTAATAGTTCCTTTAAAGGGTTTTCATGATGTGTACAAAGTCATTATCATCTACGCATCTTGACATGTGTTGGCCAAAATTTGAAAACAACTAAATATTGAGAATTGTAAAGTCTCAAGGAGAACTCCCTTGTGAGCATGTATTTGATAGTATTTTGAGCAATGTGGCAAAGTTTCGTAAGAACCCTCTTTACCATTTGTGAGATTTTAATGCTTAGATATTTGTCATCCTCTATCTAGAAAATATCAAAATATTGTTCTCAAGTTTGCATCATGAGAAAGGACTTTTAGATTCTGTTCGTTATATCTTTGTTTGCCACTAACTATAATTTTAAGGTTAGATTCTTTGTCAATCAAAAGTTATGGCAGTTTTAGTGTATTGAATGTTTAGGGGCTTTTTAAATCTTTTATATCTATTTAATCATTATCTTGCTATAATGTTTTTCAATCGATTCGATGAAGGTAGTTTTCCAAGATGCCTTCAAAATCATTTGAATGCCAACTAGAACCTTGGATTTGGTGTTTAATTGTTTGAAAGTTCTAGCTTTTCACACAAAGTGCTTGAAAGTTTTGACTTTATAAATTTTCACACAAGTGCTTGAAAGTTCTAACTTTCTAACTTTTCGCGCAAAGTGCTTGAAAGTTCTAATTTTCTAACTCTTCGCATTCAGGCATCTGAAATTTACACTTTTTTACTTTTGCATCCATTACTACAAAATTTTTAACTTTTGAGCCTATTGTACCTTTGATGCTTGAGTTTTCTAACTTTCAAATTCCATGCTTGATGATCCCAAGAATTTATATTTTTAACAAATAACCCTGTCGTAACCGCCTCACGATTCTATTTAAAGATCTCCAAAGAAGCTTGTAGTTGCAAAATGTGGAAATCTTGGATAAGACACATGAGCTGTCTAAGAATACATTGGAGAGATGTTGTCCCAAAGAATGTATGATTTCAGTTATGCACAAATTGGATTAGTTGGTAGAGATTTAGAAGTCTTCTGGCAATTGTGTTGTTAGACATGCATGAGAATGTGGAAACTCAAAAAAAACTACATAGTGTTTTATTGAATGTGTCAAAGTGATGTCTTTCATCAAATGAAATGATTGTAGCACATGTGCAAAATGGATTTCTTGAATGAACTTAGGAAACTTAGAGGAAATTCAATTGGTGGATGTGCATGCCAATATAGAAGGGAAGAACAAGGTGTGTGAACTGTTTGGTAGAATGCTCAAAGAGTCATCATAGAAATGCATGCAAACTCTGGAATTATGGACATTACACGTTAATTGTTGAGAAAGTGCTTTGCACAGATGTCATCTTAATGATTGTAATGAAATGATCGCACAATGAACACATTATGGATTTTGCAAGCAGACTCAAAATCTTTAAATCTATGAAACACACTGAAACATATTTTGGCACTGTAAGCCTTGCTTGTGTTGTACATATTGCCAGATATAATTGTCAACCAATGCATTTAAATTTGAAGCTTCCTTAGCTGGCCAAGAATTGACTCCAACCACCTACAATTGCCCATGTTGATCTTGACTGAAATCTGTCAACTACCCATGTTAAATATCATAGATAACACTATGACCATCATTTAATATGTAATGCTCTGTAAATTGAATGCTAAGAGACCGAATTCCTCAGAGCTTATTTTTGGGTTTCTCCTTTGATCCATGATTTCGTCCATGGTATTAGAGCCAAAGGTTTTATCAATTGCCTTGCCTGAGAGGTAGATGAATCTGAGAAGTCATTGATCTGAAGATCACCTAGGAAGAAATTGATCAAGATTGGTTGCACTTGAAGGCTATAGCTGTTAGCAAGAAGTTGTTTAACAAGTTGTTTGAATGTTGTGAAGAAGGCGATGACCGAAGATTATTCTGGTGACTCATGTGGGAGAAAATACATTATCTTAAACATAAAGAGTTCACAACCCAAGGAAGTGTAGCTCCTGAGTCAGTGATCCAAGTCAAAACACATTCGCTGAAAATCAAAACACTAAATGGAGCCACTTAACAAATAGGAAATGTTGTAGTTGTCAAGTATAAACAAGAGATTGTTCAAGAGAAAGCAGTTGCTAAAGTATTCTAAAGGAAGGAGGATATAAGCTGGTATCTTGGTGATGTTGTGATTAGAGGTTTCGACAAATGTTTTGTTTATGTTATTTTTGATATAGGTATGTTGGATAGTGGTGTGAATGGAGGTTGTCACTTGGAAAGTTAGGAGCAGGTCACAAGTGAGAAGATATCTCCCCTTTTAAGGGAAATAAAAATAGGACATCTCCCAGGAAAGGAGGAAATGATGGTAGAGGAAGTTGTTGTCCATGTCAGGGAAGAATTGTTTTGCACAAGCTACCTAGGTTGTTTTACACAATGTACATGGGAGATTGTGGGAAACAAGGAAGGTTGTTAATTTTGTTTGGGGCCAATAGATATGAAGCCACTGTTGCAAGTCAATGTTGAAGCTTTTGACTGCCCTAGTAAAAAAGCTTAAAAGAAGATGGTTTTTCTATTATTGTGATGGCCCATAGAAAAGGGGACTACCATCATTGTTTGAGGAGATTGAAGATTTTAAGTCAGAATCTCATTATGTTTCCTTTGTAGAGGAAGTCAAGGCCAAGTAAAGGGTATTCTCATGAAGCTGTCAAAGTAAAGAGAGGATTTGTACATGTTTGAGTATATTCAGAAGAGCCAACTATAGCTGAAGTGTTTGGATTGGAGGTGAGAGACAAAGAAGAAGAAAAGAGGTAAAAGAAAGAACTCTCATAGTATTGAGATATAAAGGGGCTTAAGTAACTGTTGAGATATAAATGGGCTTAAGTAATTGAATTGTATTTTTATGCAACTAATTAAGAAGTGTATTTTTTAATGTTCTAGTATTTTGTTTCTAAATTTTTGTAAACCATGTAAGAGGTTAATAGAGCCCACAAAAGATAGGAACCTTGAGTACTAATAATGTGTTTCAATGGGATGATGCTCATTATAACTGAGTTGTTCTAGGAGCAGTGATAACTTTAAGAAACCCTCCCTCAAAAAAAGATATAAAATCTTGGCGAATTTTTATTTATTTTGGATAAAAATAATAATTTTTATTGACAAAACTTTCATTTTTTAAAAGAAAAATATTAATTTTATATGCGAATATTTTTACATAAATTTTTTTTGGTAGAAAATCTTGGGGAATCTTAGAAAATAATATAAGAATGCATTAATTACTATTGCAAATTTAATTTTATTAAAAAAAATATTCTTGTAGAAAAGTAGAGGCCTAAGGTGGAAATCATTAACGAGTTTAAAGGGTAAACACTACTTTATTTAGTTATTGCCATTAATTTAAATTAATCTAATAGCTCTCTTTGTATTTTGTTAGATAAAATGTACTTAAAATTTGCAATACTCATGGGGCTCAAAATTATTTTTATACCATTGATTTGCATTGAGGTCAACAATTGAAAAGAAACTCAACCCTCATGAGCAATATGACTTGTAGGCATAGTTTACCTCATTGAATGCAATGATGGTTAATATATTGTATTTTGAATCAATTGTGTCAACTAAAGATTGGTGATAAAACCCTAAAGTAACTAATAATTATGATGTTTAATTAACGAATTAATTAATTTTTTTATAATAAATACTAAAATTTTGGCGAATCTGTTCCAATCATGTATTGAATATTTTGACGAATCTTTGAGTTAAAAAATTTAATAATATAAACTCTTTCGTGATTTAAATAAGACTAAAATAAAAATTTGTAAAAATGTGGCGATTTAGGTCACCTTAAAACTTGAACTATTAGCCAAATTTTGGTTTCCAAATTTTAAAAAATAGCTAATTAGCGAATATTAGCCACTAAAAAAATCATTGTCTAGGGGGTGCATGATCAGTTGTACCCAACACCCTAGAATTTTTTGTTTAGCATATTGATGACACATGCATATGGAAAGGATTCCTATAGAATTAGCAAGTATAGAGACTAGTTAGCCATGTATATTGGTATATGGATTTCTTTTTATATGGACACTATAATCAATGCAAGTATAGAAGGAGAAGGTCATAGTGATGATTTGAAAGTGTGTGCATTATAAGTTAGTTTCCCCATCCTGATTTGAGGTCATAGTGATTTTTGAAGTTTATGGTCATCTGAAACCATGTGTATATGAGATTTGAGGTAAGTCGAAACCACTTGAGTACAAAGTTTTGTGGTAAATAGAAACCACTAATATTTGAAGTTCGTGATCAACATAAACCACCTGATTGCAGATTTTTATGGTCAACTAGAAACCATTTGTGAGAAGAGCTTGTGGTTAGCTAGAAACCACTTGATAAATCTATTGGTTAGGGGCAAGCTGTAAAAACCCATGATGAGGGAAAATTAGAAAAATGAAGTAGCACACTAAAGCCTTGTTATACAAAAGACAATATTTAGGAATGATGAATATTAAAGCATCTTTGGTTGAAGTTAAGGGGGGGTGTTGGTAGATATAATTGTCAACCAATGCATTTAAATTAGAAGCTTTGACAACTGACAAAGAATCGACTCTAGCCGCCTACAATTGTCCATGTTGATCGATTTCTCTTAACTGCCACTATTAAATATCATTGCTAACACTATGACCATCATTTAATATGTAATGCTCTATAAATTGAATGCTAAGGAGATCATTTTACGTTTTATCCTTTGATCCATGATTTCTTTCATGGTAGATATAATTTCTACTACCAAATATAAGAAGGTTGTCAACTTGTGCATTTATATTAGAAACTTCCACATTGAATTTTAGATGTCTTTTCCAGTCAACATTCTAGGCATTTCTATTTATTGTTTCCTTATTCTCACAACTACCATGTAGAACAAGACATTAAAGTTACTTTCCTCACTCTAATTATAAATAGAATGTAATGAAAATTAGTACTTATTCCCTATTGAGTCCAGCTTCATAGAGCTATAAGGGGCTATGGAAAATAGCTTAATGTAATGGTGTTTCTTTTTGTAAAGTGTTGAAGCTTTGATGGAAGTTTGACAGATGTAATATGTTATTGTGGTTAATATAAGATGGTATCTTTTGTCTGATGTCTACAAGTGGTGGTAGAAGATCTTACCCGGAGATAAGCTAGAAGAATTTGGAGAAGTGTGTGTTCTATTTTGTTAGTAGTGTTTAAACATGCATTTGAAGTTGAAGCCGTTGTTGAAGTGTTTAGAGCTTTGAAGGTTCGTTGTAGAAAGAAGAGAAGATTGCAGATCCATGAAAAGAAAAAATAAGGATGCTACTATTGAAGATGCCAAAGAAGATTGGTTGTAGTCAAAGGTTGTAGAGGTTGTAGGACTATTGAAAGAAACCACCGCAGGCTTAAAGGAGTTGATTGCTGATGAAAGTTGTTGAAGCTATTTAATACCAAGTGTGAAGTGTTGATAGACTTAAAAACAGAAACTAAGAAGAATATTTTTCATTCTTATTAATTACAATGAATCTGTACAGGTTCATATACATCTCTAGATCCTACAATCATGCTGTGTGCGTTATGCATACAGCTACACTATCTACAGGATAGGAAAGTATCCAAAAACAGTTAAGGAAAAAATCAGAAGACAGTTTAGGAAAGAATAAAAAAAATAAGAATATCGCAACACTCCCCCTCAAGTTGGTGCATAGATGTCACACATGCCCAACTTGCCCAAAACTGTTGAGAACACTCGACTTGAAACTGCTTTGGTGAGAATATCGGCCAACTGATCCTCTGATCGAATCGTAGGCAGCTCCACAATCTTCTCATCTAACTTCTCTTTAATGAAGAATCTGTCTACCTCCACATGCTTTGTACAATCATGTTGAACCGGATTATGAGCAATATCACAAGTTTCTTTATTGTCACAATATAGTTGAATTGGCCGCCTAGGAGGATAGCCCAAATCTATTAGGAGAAGTCTTAGCCACAACGCTTCACATACTCCAAGTGCCATACCTCTAAATTCTGCCTCTGCACTTGATCGTGCAACAACATTCTATTTTTTGCTTCTCCATGTAACGAGATTACCTCCTACAAAGGTGAAATAACTTGAGGTAGAACGCCTATCATCTACTGCTCTAGCCCAGTCAGCATCAGTATATGCATCCACATTTTGATAATCCTCCCTTTTGGTGAATAAAATTCCTTTTCCAGGAGCAGACTTCAAATACCTCAAAATGCGCATAACTGCATTCATATGTTGCTCTCCAGGATTATGCATAAACTGGCTAACAATACTCAATGCATAGGCAAGGTCCGGCCTTGTGTGTGCTAAGTACATCAATCTTCCTACAAGTCTCTGGTATCTTCCTTTATCAACTGGTACTTGATTAGACTCAATACATAACTTCAATCTTTCTTCCATTGGTGTATCAGCTGGTTGACATGCTGACATACCAGTTTCCCATAACAAGTCTAAGGCATACTTTCTTTGAGACAAAAAGATCCCTTTATCGGATCGAGACACTTCAATCCCAAGGAAATATTTTAAGGGACTGAGGTCTTTCATTTCGAATTCTCTGGACAAGTAAACCTGTAGAGCCTTCCTTTCTTCAGGATCATTTCCTGTAACCACCATGTCATCCACATACACAATAAGTGCAGTGATCTTACCCTGTTGTTTCTTTAGGAATAAAGTGTGGTCTGAATTGCTTTGACGGTAACCAAAGGCTTTCATAGACTTTGTGAATCTTCCGAACCACGCCCTCGGAGATTGTTTCAATCCATATAGTGACTTTTGTAATCTACACACCTTCTGACTATGTATTTTTGGTATCATGCATCCGGGTGGGAGTTCCATGTAGACTTCTTCGGACAACTCTCCATGTAGAAAGGCGTTCTTCACATCAAACTGTTGTAATGGCCAATCCAAGTTCGTAGCTAGAGACAACAAGACACGTACTGTATTGATTTTAGCTATAGGTGCAAATGTCTCTGTATAATCGATCCCATAGGTTTGGGTGTACCCTTTTGCCACCAGTCTCGCCTTAAAGCGTTCAATTGTACCATCTACTTTGTACTTCACAGTATAAACCCAACGACATCCAACTGGTTTCTTTCCTGGTGGACGGTCAACAAGTTCCCAGGTTTTATTTTCCTGCAATGATTTCATCTCCTCATTCATAGAGGCTTTCCATCTTGGGTCAGCTAAGGCTTCCTGCACATTGTTAGGAATAGATACAGTAGATAACTGATTTACAAATGACTGATTTGATTCTGACAAACGATGGTTAGACACATAATGACTCATGGGATATCTAACTTTACTAGAAAGTTTGGGTTCATATGTGGGTTTAGGGATACCTCTGGTGAGACGTTGTGGTAGCTATTTTCTAGATGGTTCAGGAACATCCTCAATAAGCGATTGGTGTGGTGTATTGGCTGCCTATGGGGTGAGGGACTCGGATGAAGGTGGAGCCACAACTTCTGTTTCTAGGTGTTCATCACTATCATACACCTCCAATTCACCCACTTCTTGATTAATAGGTTCAGAGAGTTCCACTTCTTTAGAGATGTCTAAGTTACCCACATCCTCAGAGATGTGAACATCAACATCTTCAGAGATGTGATCATCATAGTGTAGAGTCTGAATTTCCTTCTGGTACTCCCCTTGAAGTTTAGGCTCAGAGGAAAAATACATTGAGTCTTCATGAAAAACTACATCCAATGTAATAAACATTCGTTGGGTTGGAGGATGATAGCATCGGTACCCCTTTTGATAAGTAGCATATCCTAGAAAGACACATCGCAGTGCTCGAGGAGATAACTTGTTGCACTGATGCTTATGGAGGTGTACAAATGCTACACAACCAAAGACGTGAGGAGATAAATTTGGGACAGCTGGAGCAACAACCACCTCAGCGAGAACCTGGGATGGTGTCTGGAAATCAATAGTGCTGGAGGGTACCCGGTTAATCAAATATGTTGTAGAGGTAAGTGCTTCGCCCCAATAAGACAACGACATATGGGCTTCTATCAACAAAGCACGGACAACCTCCAACAAGTGACGATTTTTTCTCTCAGCCACCCCGTTCTGCTGAGGTGTATTGGAACAAGTAGTTTGATGTATAATTCCGTGTGCTTCCAAATACTGCTAAAGTTCAGAACTCAAATATTCACCTCCATTATCACTATGGAGAACCTGAACTTGTGCATTGTATTGAGTACGAACCATGTTATAAATTTTTTGAAATAACAAGTTCACTTCACTTTTAGACTTCATTAAGCACACCCAAGTCATTCTGGTACAATCATCAATAAAAGTAACAAACCAATGTGATCCACCCAATGTAGTGACTTTGGATGGACCCCAAACATCAGAATGTATGACCATAAAAGGAACTAGACTTTTATTCAAAGTTAATGGAAAAGAAGCATGATGGCTTTTTGCAAGTTCACAAACTTCACACCGAAAGCTAGAAACAACAAATTTTGCAAATAAACTAGGAAATAATTTCTTCAGGTAACCAGAGGAAGCATGCCCCAGACGTCGATGCCATAACCAGATTTTAGATTTATGCTTCTCCCCCTCAGAGCTATCCACCATTAGAGCTTGACGCAGCTTGTCTGAACTCTTTGACACCAAGTCCAAGTAATACAACTTCCCTCGCCTAACACCACAACCAATCGTTTGCCTCGTTTGGATGTCCTTAAATACACAAAAATCAGGATAGAAAATTACAACACAAAGTAAAGCAGCGGTGATTTGGGATACTGACAACAAATTGTAATCCAAAGATGGAACGACTAAAATAGAATCTAGATTCAAAGTATCAGTGAGAGGTAAGGGTCCTTCTTCGATAACTGGGGCTGATGAGCCATTGGCAGTGGAAACAAATTTTTGTGAGGATGGTTTAAGAGATGAGACCTGTCTAGAATCAAACATCATATGATCTGTAGCACCGGAATCAATTATCCATGCACTATTAGAAACAAGTGCAGACATATTTAAAAACTTACCACCATTACCTGCCACTGTTGCTAATGCTGAGATCTGTCTAGCAACATCATCCTCTGTCTTTGTTTCAACAAACGCAGCACTGGAGGTCTTTTTGGAATTCTTCTTCCGTGAATCACGGCTACGATCCCACCATTCTGGATACCCCACAAGTTCAAAGCAGTGGCTTTTGGTATGACCAGTTTGATTGCAATGGGTGCATTTGTAGGTGGATTTATCAACACCATTAGTGATCTTAGGCGTGCTTTGAGAAGGCCGGTTCTGATTAGATCGGTTTTGGGTCACCATGGCTGAAGCTTCAGCCTTTTCTGGTTCTCCAATCATTGTTATGCATCGAACAGATTCACGGCGGATCAATGCATAACATGCTTCTAATTTAGGAATAGGATCCTTTCTCAAAATTCTTATAACATCTTCCAAAATTCTTATAAATAAACGACAACGCAACCTCAGAGATTGAAGACTCAATTTTTAATAGAACCTCAAACATAGGAGAACTTATTTTTTTAAATATCCTGTTGTTTCGCTCTAGCCAAACATTCCAAATCACAATAGATGGAGATATGATCCAAAGTCATGCATAAAAAGATGAGGCAAACATAAAGGGCCAAGATCTAAAATGGGAAATGAGATCCTTACCAATAACAAAGGATATATTTAACTTCTCAAACAACCATTGCCAACATTCATAAGCATAATCACAATGTAGGAACAAGTTTGATGAAGATTCCAAATTTTTGTTACAAAGGACACAAGGGAAAACAACAGTAATACCAAGCCTATCTAGTCTCATACATGTAAGGACTCTGTCCTGAACTGTCAACCAAGCAAAGGCTCCAACTTTAGGAAGACAAGCCAAATGCCAAAAGAACTTATAAGGCGAGGATGATAAATCTTTATCAACCGCAAGAGAGTTGTAACCATCTTTAACATTGTACTTACTAGAAATATTCTTTGTCTAAATAAATTCATCCTCAGAATCAGAAAGAAATACAATTCTATCCCCCAAAATCTAATTTCATACTTTGATCAACATGTAAGAAATCAATCGACTTCCATCTAGCTAGCTTAAGGGGCCCACTAGTCACAATTTCAAAATAATCTGCTACAAAAACACCCCAAAGGGAGGAAAGAATAGTGATTAGAGGAAACCAATCCCTAATATTCACCAGAGGTGTGTGTCCATTCCATACTTCATCCCAGAATCTGACCTTTCTACCATTATGAATGATCCATGAGAGATGAGGCAAAATAACTGATGTACATTTACAAAGGAAATTCCAAATAGCAGAACTCGAAGGCAAATTTGAGAATTTAAAAATCTACTCTCTCGGTCCATTATTTAAATATTTGGCAAACATAATCTATGCCCATAAGGAGCTAGTCTTGTCATATAATTTCCAAACCAACTTAGCACCCAAGGCTAAATTCTAATTCTCCAGACTCCGAATTCCTATTACCCCAAGTTCCTTAGGCAAACATACCTTATCCCATGCAATTAAAGGGAGTTTCTTCTTGCCATATTTATTATTGTTCCAAAGAAAATCTCTAAGAGTATCCTGTAAACTAACAATAACTGCTTTTGGAGACTTCAAAATAGACTTGATGAGAACAATTTTACCCACCAAAGTTAACCATCTATGATTACATGAGAGAATTCTTTTGGAAATGACCAAAATAATCTTATCCCAAAAACCAATCTTATCCTGTTTAACAAAGATAGAAATCCCAAGGTAAGTACAGGGAAGATTTCCAGTCTCAAATCCCCAAAAGGATTGCAACCTATGCTGAACCAATTGTGATGTATTAAGAAAGAAAATCTTTGATTTATCACCATTCACTTTTTGACTAGAAAATGATGCATAATTCTATATTATTCCTTTAATAACTTTTTCCTTAACTAATGAAGCATGTCCAAATAACAAAGTATCATCTGCAAAGAGACAATGAGAAATACTTTGGGGAATATTCTGAATCCTTATACCTTTCCAAAGCCCCCCCCAATTTAGCAGCCCTAATAGCCCAACTAAAGGTTTCAACTAGGAGAATAAACAAAAAGAGAGAAAGAGGATCTCCCTGTCTCAAACCCCTAGAGGAAGTGAAAAAACCATAGGTAGAACCATTAATTAAAATCAAGAATCTTGCAGAAGAAATACATGCACGAATCCATTTGACCCAGGCTTTGGAAAAACCTAACTTCTCAAGAATAGAACATAAAGCCCCCCACTCTACTCTATCATAAGCCTTTATCATGTCTAGTTTAAGTATCATGATCGAGGTTCTTTGGGTGGAAATAGAATGCAACACCTCATGTACTACAATTGCACCCTCTATTGTCTCCCTTCCAGGAACAAAACCACCTTTCTCCAATGAAATGATCCTAGGTAGAATTTTTGCCAACCTAAGGGAAATTGCCTTTGTAAATATCTTATACAAAGTGTTACATAAAGAAATAGGATGGAAGTCAGAAAATTTTACTTGGTATTAGAGCCTGAGAGCTAAGAGGAAGGACAAATTATTTGTGGGAAAATTTATGAAGAATGGAAGTTGAAAAAAACCTCTGTTCATGGGCCTTGCTTTCATCTTCTCCTTTGTGACACATCATTTCAGTGGACATGTCTTGTTTCTCCTTTGTCATATTATGAGGGAGATTTTATACTGTTAGTACTAATGCTTCTTGGTTTTGTTTCAAGTTTGATTAGTTCACTATTGGCACCTGTATTTTTGACTAGCAACTTCTTCTTGCATGGTTGAGTAGTGTCACTAGAGCCACTCGTACAAATTCATGTGCTACTTGTATCTTCGAATGTTAGATGTTTTGCTTTTGTTTGCCATCTCATTATTGTTTGAGTAGTGTCGTCAGGGGCACTTATGAAGATTCTTGATCTTGATCATCATCTTGGCTTTTGAGGAGGTTCTTCATTCAACACTATGGTAACAATTACCATTCGACAATTGTCCACACTTTTTTGTATCTCAAAGGATGTTCTTTTGCATTCCAAATATAGTTGCACCTTTTGTAACTTTGAGGGGGGGTTTTGTTCCCACTAGTTTTTCCATCTTTCCTCTTTCTTCTTTTTTTCTTTTCCTTTTCTCCTTAGTTGGAATTAAGAGGGGGTGTTAGTGTAACTTCCCAAGTTACGGTGAGAGTGCAATGAAGAGTCAGTTTTAGTGTTAATTCCAACTAAGCATCCAACTTAATTGTTGTAATACAATCTCTTCCATTAAATACGGAAAACTCAAGATTGCATGCTATGCATTATTTTCACAGTCTCTTCTCTTCACCGTAATTTTAGGTCTTACAGTGATTATCTTTGTTTCCTCCGTATTTTCTTCAAAGCGGTGGTTACTTATTATATAAATATGCATTCATCATAATGTAATTTGACACAATGAATTAATAGAGTTTCTTTTCCTCTGTTTTTTATTCTGATGTTTTCTACAAGTTTTGTTTTCTCTTTTCTAGCTAGATTTGTATTCTGCAATGCAGAAAATTTAATAAGTTGTTGGTAGATATAATTTATATCACCAAACATAAGAAAACTATCAACCTATGCATTTAAATCAGAAGCTTCCACATTGAATTTTAGATGTTTTTCCTAGTCAATATTTTTGATATTTCTATTTATTGTTGTCTTATCCTCACAAATACTATGTAAACCAAGACATTAATGTTACTTGCCTCACTCTGATTATAAATAGAATATAACGCAAATTGCTACTTACTCCGTATTGAATCTAGCTCTGTAGAACTATAAGAGGCTGTAGAATACAACTGAATGTAATGGTGTTTCTTTTTGTAAAGAGATGAAGGTCTGTTGGAAATTTGAGAGATGTAATATGTTATTCTGGTTAATACAAGTTGGTATCTTCTATCTGATGTCTACAGTATAACTATGTGGGTTTAGTGTGTGAGGACTGTACATATTTCAATCACATGAAAGCCAACAATTGCATTTGGTTTGTTGAGTGTAAACATTGTTCTTGTGGAGATTACTAAAGATACATATTGAAACAATTTGAAAATAGGCTTGCATTGTATTGATGCGCAGTACATTGAATATATATTTTTTGTTGGACGTTGCAGTTGCAATTGTGCACGTAGACATATACGAAATGTGAAAGTACATCCAAGACATGTGAATTGTTTGGTAGAAAGTTTCAAATATATGTGATCTCATAACTTGCTATGACATAGTTGAAACTTTGAAAAAGGTTATTAACATCCATCAAAACATAATTGAAAGGGGTTTTTGTCCAAGATTATTGTTGGAAGTGTTATGGTAGATCTTCATGCAAAACATGGAGCATAAACAAGGCAAAAACGCTCGAGAACTCTTTCCCAAAATGCCTCAAAGATGTTTCATCTCATGGAGTGCATTTATTATAAGATATAGCGAACTTGAACAAAATTTAATCGGTAGGGGTAAAGCTAAATTCTACAATCTTTGACAGAATTTCACAAGGAAACGTCATCTCGTGGCATGCAATGATCAGAAGAAAAGTGTTTAAAGTAGTTTTGTTGAAAAGGATTTAGAAATTTCCAAGGAAAACTTGCTACACATATGTTGTTAGCACATGCAATTGTTTAATGTATGTGATTTATGTGGAGGCCATTCCACCATAATAAGTGCTCATGCATTGCATAGATCTAAGCTAACAACGGAGAGTTTTAATTTTAACTCTGCCTCCTTCAAAAATTATTCTGCTCTCCTTCGTAATTTCAGCTCTTATGGGAGTTTTGAAATAATTATATTTATATTCATGCAATCAGTGTAATTGTAATACAAATAATTCCATTCAGATCTCTTTTTAGCTTTGTTTTTCTTCTCCATTTTTTTGCAAATTTTGTTTCTTGCTTTCTAGGTAGATCTATATTTTTACTATGCGCAAAATTTAACATGGTATTAGAGCGAGGTTGCTAAGAAGAAGAATTGTCCTTTGCCCAGCAATAACAAAACTATTGTCCCTTGTCCCTTGTCCTTTCAATTATAGTTATTTATTTTTATTTTTGTCCTTGTCCCTTATCCTTGTCCCTTGTCCTTTCAATTAGAATTATTTATGAATATGTAATTAATTGTTGCCCTATTCAGTGGAGGACGATTTGCCCTGATGGCTGAAGGGAAGGGAACCCCCCAAGAGGGGTCTTGACTTGAAGACGAAGGGCAGAACTAGTTCATTGCTTATTGATTGACTAGACTTACTCTGAGGACAACTTTCCCCCGTAGCCCCTAAAGGCCAAGGGGAAGAAAGCCCGAACTACAGAGGAAGGATAGGAAGGATAAAGAATGAACAGAGGGAGGCTTGACTAAAGAAGAAGCATTAATAATTATTTGCAGGCAGATTTATGAAGATTAGCATCACCATGGAGGCTGACGTAGACCTTTATTTCTAGATGCATGCATATTCTTTCTCTAATTTTTGCATGCTCCTTGCTTTTATTCTTATATTGAATCTTTAAAATTGTACGTGCTTTGCAAGCACTGCATGATGAAGATCTAGAAAATTTGGGGCTTTGTAAAGATTAAACTTTTAGAAAGTTTATATGGGGTTTTTGCTTAATGAATTTAGTACAGATTTCTTTTAATAAGTTTCCTGATTAAAAATAAGAGATTAAAATTGCTATGCACTCTTCGTCCAATTGATATCCAAAAGTATTCTTTTGTTCTAAATTCATGTCTACATGAGATTCCAATGTTGGAACTTTGTTTGCTCCTAGAGATTCTTTCTATCAGGGTTCCTGACTACATGAGATTCCAGATTTGCATCCTCAAGTGCTTCCAGAGTTTCTTTCTAGTGAGACATTATTGAGCATTTGATTAAAAAAGGCATCATGCTAATCAGAGGACATCTTTGCAATTCCTCAGCTTCGAGCACATTTCTGTAGATTCATAATCTTCTTATCTTTAGATGATCAATCTTTGTATTTAGAGACTGTGCACCTGTTTGTTCATCCATTTGAGCAATGCAGAATATGTACAACTTCATTTTCAAAGTATCCCGGAGGTACTCATGCAGTGGTTTCTATGACTCTGATACAATCTTGTTGCAGTGTGGATGCATTTGCAGTTCTTCATCGATAGTTCCAACTTTGTTCTTTAGTTTGAATAAATGGTTAGGACTTTCTTTTCTCAATCAAATTTTCTCCATTCCTCTTTGTAATTGGGCTTCTGACATAGTCAAGGTAGAAAGATCCAATGAAGGACATCCCCACCTTGCAACTTTTAACACAAAACACCATGCAAGGTACCAGCAACTGGTAAGAGATAACTGATAAACAGATAAAGAGCAATCCTAACTGGTAGAAGCAACACACGATATAACTGGTAACCTGATAGATCAATCATTATAATTATTTAGTGAATTACATATGCCTTCAGTGGCTACACCTACTAGACCGCAGCCTAGGTTTTCAAAACAATCCATACAACACAAATCTAAGATCCACAAATCTTCAACTCGACAAATAAGTCTTCGGTAATAGTCTACACTATTCTGCACTGATCCAGACCTCAATCCCCCCATATTAGAATCTCTCCAAAAACTACATCTTCACTCGATCTCTTCTTCCTCCAACCTCTGTCTCCCAAAATGAAACTCTAAAATTTCCCTTTATACCATCCGCAAGTAATAACAACTCAATTAGGTCACCCCAAGACCAACTAGTTCATGATGAAATGTGTAAATGATAACATGTCAGCCCAAATCACTAAGAACATCCCAAAAATGCTTAAAACTTCATGTGGTTCTCTGGAAACATTAGTCAAGGCCCCAAAACAACATCGCTCAATGATCCGCAAGTTATGGAAACCACCCACAACCTGATTCATCTTCACTCCATACACTGCAAGACCAACTAGTAAGAACCTACCAATACCAGACTAATACCAGGATCAATGTCTCACCAGAAGCAATTCTAAATGCCGGTTTGAACTACTTCAGTGCTCCTGCATCGGACTCTCAGTGTTAATTGAAAAGTGAGTCTCATCACTTGATCTAGTTCTACAATCTGTCAGTAGGTACTTGCAACTGCCGCAGGGGTTCGACGATCTGACTACAGGTTCTGGTTACCTTTCCTCAGTGATCTACCGGTCCACCTTCCAGGCATGCTCGATTCAACGATCTTTTCAAGTCTCCACCCACTAACTACCTCAAGCTCAAGCTCCAAGTTCGGCAATCTACTTGCAAGCTTGTACTACCTCACGTTTGACAATCTGAACAAGTCTACAAGTTGCGTCAACTTCCTTTCCAACCAACCGGTACATAACCAGGTCTACTTCGATCAACAGGTTCACAAACCATCTCTAATACCACTTGACGTAGTCAAGGTAGGGAGATCTAATGAAGGACATCCCCACCTTGCAGCCTATAATACAAAACACTATGCAAGGTATCGACAATTGGCCAGAGATAACCAGTAAACAGATAAAGAGCAATCCTAACTGGTAGAAGCAACACACAATATAACCGGTAACCCAATAGATCAATCATTATAATTATTTAGTGAATTACATATGCTTTCAGCGGCTACACCTGCTAGACTGCAGCCTAGGATTACAAAGAAAGTTATGGGAACCACCCATAACCCGATTCATCTTTGCTCCATACACTGCAAGACCAACCGGTAAGAACATACCAATACTAGACTAATACCGGGATCGATATCTCACTGGGATCAAATCCAAATGCCGGTTTGAACTACTTCGTTTCTCTTGCATCAGTTTTCAATTAGGCTTTGTTGCCAGGACCCATATCTCTCCTTAGTTAGACTTAAGGGTGGGTGTTAGCACATGCAAATTTTTAATGTCCATGATTTATGAGGAGGCTATTCCACCATAATAGGCACTCATGCATTGCATAGATCTAAGCTAACAACAAAGAGTTTTAGTTTTAACTCTACCTCCTTCAGAAATTACTTTGCTCTCCTTCGTAATTTCAGCTCTTACGAGAGTTCAATAATTGTATTTATATTCATGCAATCAATATAATTGTAATACAAAGAATTCAATTCAGATCTATTCTTAGATCTCTTTTTAGCTCTTTTTTCTTCTTTATTTTTCTGTAAGTTTTGTTTCTTGCGTTCTAGCTAGATCTGTATTTTTGCTATGCGCAAAATTTAACATATACAAACCATGAAAGCACAAACTCAACATGTAACATGTTTGAACAGAATGCTTCAAAGATGTGATGTCTCATGGAATGCAATGATTGCAATTATGTTGATATAAAGGAAAAATATGGAACCATCAACAAAATATGTGAACCCCCTGACAAAATGCTCTAGGGAATGTGGTCTCAAGAAATGTGAATGGTTGCAGTTAGGCTGAAATCAATTTATTGATAGGGTTTCTAAAACTTCCGGCTTATGCAATGATGGTTGTAATGTTAATTCCCTCTGAAAGTACTCCAAAGTGGGAAGCTATGAAATGAAAAATAGATATTCAGCAGAGCATTTATGAAGTCTGATTTTTATCAAATTTGTTGGAAGTAATCCCAACTACCCCTCAACCTATCCTCCAGTCTGCAGGTTTCAAGAAGATCTTCATCGGATTTGAATGGATTTTCTATTAATTTCTTCAACCCATCCTCTATCAAATCAACAGTGTTCAGATTTAGTGGGTGATTTGAAAGATAAATTTTTTATTTATTTATAATTTTCATGTTTATTTTCTCTCAATCGTATGTGCATACCTTTGTAAATAAAGCATGTCGCTTTACTTTGATATGTACTATTTTCAGAGTCCAGCTCCCTAGAGTTGTTAGATGTTAGAAGTTGAGTCTATGCTAGCAGTTAAGTTTGTTAGAACATCAGTATGAATGTAAGTCTCAATGTAATGTTGTTCAGTGTATGAGCTGCAGCTCAGTCAATCGATGTAGTACTTCATTTTGTTTAATAACATCTGTTTGTTTCTTTTGCTACTCCCCTATTTTCTTAATCTGGTATCAGAGCCTGAAGATCAAAGCAGAGCTGTAAGCAGTCTAGGGTGAGGAAAAGGTCAGCGTATTACAAAAGATATTGATCGAGAAGACAAGTCTAATTGCCATCACTATAGAAACTATTATACTTTCAAGTTGAAAAGGCTGTTAGTATTACTGTGTAAAGAAGTTGTAGTCAGTAGTTTGCACGAGTTATTTTTGAAGTCTTATTGCATGTGTTGTCTAGAGCCATAGCTGAAGTCCAAGTGATATGAGGGCTTCAAAGTAGAGGATGATGGACGATAACAAGGAGCTTTACATGTTTGTGTGGAGTTCTGGTGCTTCTCCTGTTTCGGAGGCAAATCATCGTGTATTTTTGCCATAGCCCAGACTACGCACTTTCTGATAACACTTCCAATTCCTATGCCAAAGAGATCCAGAAGTTATCTGCTTGTCCCATCGTACACATAGCCAATGGAAGAAAAGGTATGCACGAGGCCCACCAAACATATGAGGAATATGTACCCGAACGGTTTAGTTTTGAGCTCAAAGGAATGGTCCAAGTGGAAAACGTCAAACGATGCTACCACAAGGAAATCTCTGCCTAGGAAATGATGACGCTTGAAGAGAAGGAAGCTACTATGCAGAACAAATTGCCTGAAGATAAGATACAAATCTAGAGTCAAGGAAAGTCACAGCATTGATTGCAAGTATTGAAGGCAATCAACAAAGAGAAAGCCTCAAAATGAAGATTACAAATCATTGGAGACATAAAAGAGATCAGCAGAAGAGACCGGGGTCTGCCCTCATTGTTTTAAGGAAGAGTTTTTGCCATCATGGAAAGGAATAAATTGCCGTTGCTTTTGAGCTGCCACTGAGTAAAGGCAATCATTGCTGAAATTGTCTAATAGTTGCCACTATATTAGAAATCACCATTCCAAAAGGAGATTACCAGGGAGAAGATTGGCAGTAGCTGGTAAAGATACCGTAGGTGAATTTTGTTTGAAGATATTGGATACCAATGTGATTATGTCATAAGAGAATGAGATTGGAAGTGTAGAATGAAGGAGAAGAAGAAGAAGAGCCATGGGTTAAGCCGCAGATAGAAGAAAACCACAAAGAAAGTATGTAAAAGTTGCTGAAGATATTCAAGATAGAGAAGCCGCTAGTCAAAAGATTGTAAGAGAGTGCTAGTGTGAAGAAAGTAGTTGTAGTAGAAAGAAGATCTAGACGAGGGAGTGCTACAGTCTGAAGATAGAGAAACGACAAGGTTGAAAGAAAAATTTTGCTAGACAAAGGATATTGTTCAGGCCGTCATCCAAGGAAATATCTCAGGGTATCCATCATAGTGAGTAAAGGTAAGTCACAGTTTTTGAAGAATTGTTGTTTTGTTGAAGAGTTTCAATAAGCTTTCGAGGCGATCAAATACAATTGTATGTCGATAGTCATGGTTGTTGAAAGTTTGAGAAGGGTGCATGAGTCTATGTCTAGGTTGGGAGAGAGTGCTGAAATTGTGTGGAAGTGTATTCTTAATGTTTGTAGAACAATGTACGAAAGAGGAGTGATAAAAACATTGAGAGGAGGATATTAGTTGTTAGGAGTCATGAGAAAGATTAGTGAAGTTGTTAATTGATGAAGAAATAATATGATTGAATGCAACAACATTTTGTATTTGTGCAACCAATGTTTGAGGCTAGTAGAGCCCACTGAAATTAAAATCCTCGAGCACCAGCATTGTGACTCTATGGGAGGTGTTGATAAAACAAGTGTATCTCACCTAAACGTACAATGGGCTGGTTAGTAAAAGCGTCAGAGCTCATAGTTGGAGCATCCCAACAGTAGCATGGGATTTCTTAGGTTTGATCTCTAAGATTTGAAATTTTTTTATTTGAAAATCAAAGTTAGTAGTTGTGATTAAAAAAGAGTGTTAGAAGTAATCCCAACTAGCCGTTAGCCTAATCTATCACATCCACTATATCCTCCAGTGTGCAAGCATATCTACAGGATTCAAGCAGATCTTCACTGGATTTGAATGGATTTTCTATCAATTTCTTCAATCCATCCTCTATCAAATCAACAGTGTTCAAATTTAATGGGTAATTTGAAAAAATAATATTTTATGTTTAGTTTCTCTCAATTGTATGTATACCTTCCTATATAATGCATGGCTCTACACTTTGATATGTACTCTTTTCAGAGTCCATCTCCCTAGAGCTGATAGATGTTAGAAGTTGAGTCTGTGTTAGCAGTTGAGTTTGTTAGAAGATATCAGTATAAACGCAAGTCTGAATATAATACTATTCAATGCACGAACTGCAGCTCAATCAATCAATGTAGTACTTCATTTTGTTTAATAAACATCTGTTTGTCTCTTTTGCTACTCGATTATTTCTTTCAAAATTCACATTGAAAGTAAGGTATAGGTAAACATACATAATGTGGAGTAGAGGTAGAGACAATGCAGGTGAACCGTTTGACATGGCGCATCAAGAAATATGAATCACACAAAAAATGTGGATCCATAAACATGTCACCTGAATTATTTGACGATATGCTCAAAGGGATATCAAACTCATTGGTAGCAATGATTATAGAATTTGCGCAAAAGGTTTATGATTAAATAAGATTAGAAACTTGTAAATTAATACTATTGTCAAATGTAAAGCCGAAATCTAAGATCTTTTTCTTTGAAAATGTAGTCTTATCGTATGCTCATAATAGAGTATCCACGCATATGTATCTAATGAAAATGCTTTAAAATTTTCATAGTTAATACAGTTGGCAGGTGTAAAACAAATTTCTAGAATCTTTGCCAGCATCATTACTAAATGAACCAAAATGGGAGCTTTCAGAAAGGGCACAGACGCCCATACTTGGTAAATAGGTTATATCTTGGAACATCATTCAATTAGAAGGTTATATCTGGGAACTATGGTGTACACAAGTTAAGTGAATTGTTTGACAGAATTCTTCAGATGCAATGTGGAGCGGTGGTATGACAAAGATGAAAGCGTATACAATGCACTCAAATTGTTTGACCGAATGCCTCTAAGACATGTTTTTTCAAGGCATGAATTGAAATGATTGCAAATTGTGCACGAAGTGGATGTTGATCTAATGCAAATTTCCAGAGGTGTTATGAAGAAATACTGGTAATTAGGATTAAAGTCACACTTTTGGTTTTTCGACAAATATATTGTAATTATTGTGACTTTAGTCAAAGTTAGAATTTTGACTCCTTTCAATGTTAGAATTTCTTCGAAAGTGTTCGAGTAACTGTCATGCTCTAACTTAGTTATGAACCCAAAAAAAATAGTTATAAGGAAAACTCTATAAATACAAGAGATATAGGATTGTAAAGAGGGGACCTTTTACCACTAGTACATTCATTTGGGCCTAATTTCTGACGGCTAATTGTCGGATTTGCGATGATCAAATGTCGGACTTCCGACCAACTTTATTGTCAAAAACTCGTCGTTAGGTTTCCTGATGATGCCATTTGTGTCGGTCGTCCAATGATGTTATGAACTCCTCTGGCGGTGGCTATATTTGCACCCTTGGCCACAAATTTCGATGGATTTCCGTCGGATTTCCGACGGATGCTATAATTGCTCCTCGACGACTGTCTGACATGGAAGTGACGTCGGATATACAACATCCTTGTCGGATGTTTCACTAGTTGTCATCAGAATTCTAACGACGAGAGATGATGTGGGTCAAACGGCTTTGCCATCGATGAATGAAAGCATTGAATGAGTTCTATTTTTAAAAATTGCATTAAACATCTATTATTTATTTGATTTAGTGTTATTTGGAAAAAATGAGTATCAATGATGTTTCCTTTCTCCAAGAATTGTCTAGGATCTTTCTATCAGATAATATGTAACATCGAATGACTAAATCTTTTCTTTACAAATGCTTATTTTATTTAATTATTATCTGAGCATGAATTAAAATTTATATCTGTATGGAAGCAGAACATACAAGCTGAAGAGTCATGTGCAAGCAAATTTCATAAAAGAAAGCAAATAGGCATTAGCTTGAATGACATGGAAACAAGCTCATCAGCTGCCTAGAAGAGAGCAATTGTAGAAAAGCAGAGGAAAGTGTTAAAGGGTGATAAATAGATAGAGAGTATGCAATACAAACAAACAATGTCTAGAGTGTCTGATGTGATGTCTCTAATTTATGTCGAGAGGGACTAACTGGTTTTGGAGTTCTTGCAAAACCTATTGGGCCACGCTTTGGAGGAAATCAATGTGTTCATTCAAGGAGCACCTTTTTTCTACTATGAGAATGATGCTTTGCACCGAAGGATATTTGGAAGTCAATATCCAAAAATTTCTATAGTGTGGAACCAGAGTTGGTAGACTCGAAGTAATTTTCAGCTTTCAGAAGACCAAGAGGTTATGTACACAATCTCCCAATAGAAGGGTGATTTCAAGCATTACCTCTCCCCCCAATGACTATTCAGGAAGCACTTCCTCAAATAAAGGACTATTGGCCTCCATGGGATCAAAGAAAAAAATTGAAGCATAGACTCTAGATGATGTGGTGGTGTCCTTCGTGAAGAACTCTGCACTATAATTAAAAATTCACGAGGGAAACTACAAGATAGTGAAGACAAATACAATCTTGAAAAGTGTGAAGAATGGATCTTGGTTTGGGTGGGGCCAATTCTGATTAGTCAATGGATTTAGTTACATGTACAATTTTCTATTTGAAGCCTTCCATTTCCCTATATTTGAGACTTAAGAAAATTCTTGTGAGTAGGAAATTGATTCAGGAGTTACGTGTGAGGAATTTGGCAAAGTAAATGATGACAATCAAACTCAAATTTTATCAGTCTTGAAAGCCTTTTATCTTGATGGCATTAAATTAAAGTTCTTTCTCTATTTTCTAGTCATCTCTAGAGCAGAGGTTGCTTTGCATCGACCTGGGATACATTTAACTTATGTTGTATCTGCGGAAATATGTATCATAGGTCGATGCAATGCAACCTCTACTCCACCAATACCAGATAGAAGAAAAAGTACTTTAATTTAATGCCATCTGGATAAAATTCTTTCAAGACATATATTAGGTATAAAAGGAAGCCCACCATATCATTTGAAGGGGTCTACCTACAATTCAAGTGATCTCTTAATTATAAAATCAATTCAATTCCAAGTGAACAGGCAATCAAGCATTCATCAAGAATTGAAGGAGAAATCAAGTTAATAAAGATATTTAATAGAGGAGATATTTAATAAAGATATCATCTTTTAAATTAAGAAATGGGCAAGAGGTTAAAAATACAAACCTTCCATATTGCACACTTCAAGGCATATTCAAATTACAAGTTACATTTATAAGCTCTGTCCTATTCGAGCTAGCTACTATTTCAACACATTCTAACACACATATCTATTTCTATGCAATAATTAGTAGTAGCTACACATAGACTAGCATGGTACATAAGTTGTTTTCTAATAGTGCCCTTCATATGCAATTCTTTCAAGATTATTTATCCTGATGGCATTAAATTAAAGTTCTTTCTCTATTTTCTCATGATCTCTGGAGCAGAGGTTGCTTTGCATCGACCTGGGATACATTTAACTTGTGTTGTATCTGTGGAAATGTGTATCATAGGTCGATGCAATGCAACCTTTGCTCCACCAATTCCAGATAGAAGATAAAGTACTTTAATTTAATTCCATCAGGATTAAATGCTTTCAAGACATATATTAGGTATAAAAGGAAGCCTACCCTATCATTTGAAGGGGTCTACCTACAATTCAAGTGATCTCTTAAATATAAAATCAATTCAATCCAAGTGAACAAGCAATCAAGCATTGAAGGAGAATTCAAGTTGGTGCAGGTGCATTTGAAAGACCAAAGGACTCAATGAAGCCATTAAAGAATTTTAAAGGTCTTAGGAGTGAAGAGCCAATCAATTATGATGTCTTAAGGTCCATTATGGTGAATGTAAGAGTGGAGAAATTGCTTGCTAAGGAGCGGTAGGAGCAAATCCGCCTTAAGGAGGGGCACATTTTATGATTGACAATGTTTAGACAATTCAAATGAAAGGTGAATCCATCATCATTTGGATGGTATAGTGCTTGGAAGAAGGGTTTATGAGAAACCCTACTTTTAAGGGTTTGTGAGAGGCTAAATAAGGGATTTTTCATCTAAGAAGGTTAAAACTTGTAAATAATTGCATTTTCTTAGTTTTGAATAATATACTTTCCAAAGAAACCTTTTGATAGTAGATTCTGTGTACCATCCTAATCCAAAAAGCATTCATTTTGTCTACATCCGATAGTCATTCCTAAAATTAGTTTAAAGTGTATTTATTTAGGGACCCTTCATAAAATATTCTCAACTTACACATCATAAAATGATCTTAAAATATTCATTGTTTATAATGATAAGAATTTGGTTGTTCCATACACCTTCCTTTACTATTTTAAAAATATCATCAACCAAAATATTGTGCAGCAGTAGTATGGAGTGCATTTCATCTATTTTATGCCTAAATATTTCATCATACCACTTTCTTTTCAAAGGTGATTGATCGATTTCCATGTTTGGGTAATGCATTCCAAATAGCCATTTATCTGTCTTGATTAAAGACTTTTATCCTAATGGCATTAAATTAAATCTTTCTCTATTTTCTGGTGATCTCTGGAGTAGAGGTTTCTTTGCATCGACCTGGGATACATTTAACTTGTGTTGCATCTGCGGAAATATGTATCCTAGGATGATACAATGCAACCTCTGCTCCACCAATACTAGATAGAAGATAAAGTACTTTAATTTAAAGCCATCAGGATAAAATGCTTTCAAGACATATATTAGGTATAAAAGGAAGCCTACCCTATCATTTGAAGGGGTTTACCTACAATTCAAGTGATCTCTTAATTATAAAATCAATTCAATTCCAAGTGAACAGGCAATCAAGAATTCATCAAGAATTGAAGGTGAAATCAAGTGAATAAAGATATTTAATAGAGGAGATATTTAATAAAGATATTATCTTTTAAATTAAGAAATGGGTAGGAGATTAAGAATACAAACCTTCCATATTGCACACTTCAAGGTATATTCAAATTACAAGCTACATTTATAGGGTTTGTCCTATTTGAGCTAGCTACTATTTCAACACATTCTAACACATGTATCTATTTCCATCAATAATTAGTAGTAGCTACACATAGACTAGCATGGTACATAAGTTCTTTTGTAATAGTTCCCTTCATATGCAATTCTTTCAGGATTATTTAGTTGTATCTACCTTCTTAGGTTATGCAAATGGAGATTAGATTAGGCTATGTATCTACTTTCTTGCTCTGTAATTCTAGTTGTGTTTAATAAATTTTTATCCCTTTGGTGAAAAAAAGGAGGTTGATGATAAATATCTATGTTGTCTATTAGTTGATTCCCATGACAATAAGTGGTTAATGCTGATTTAAAGTAACACTAATAGGAAACTTTGATGACAATCTAGTTCACATCACTAATGAACTTACCCTTGTCTCATGTAACCCTATGTTGGCTATGCCCCACAATAATTAGAAGATCTTAATTACTACTATCCTAAACCTTGCATTGACCGTCAAAATTTCATAGTGAGTTGAGTTAATTAGTCCATTAGCGAGATTCGGAAAGAGTTTGGTATTGAGTTTGGTGTTGGTGGAAGGTTTAAGGAGGTACACTATCATCATAATTAATGTTAGAGAGTGTTGTGTGAAGAAGAATGGCTAGGAAAGGAGTGACTATCCTAAGTGCTTGAGACTATCACAAAAAGTGAGTGTTACACCAATGAATCTTCCTTTGACCTTTGTGTGTTTGGGAGGGTAAAGACTCATGGTGGTATACGTTGAGTGGTTGGGAGGGTAAAGACCCACATATTAACTATCTACTTTGACATCCTAGGATGGTGCCCACCTACTCTAAAACCTTGTGGGCACTCTCTGTCTGATACTAACATATACATAACATGTGCCTCTCATATAACCCTATGTTGGCTAGGCCCCACCATAATTAGAAGATCCTAATTACTAAAAACACTATATTCTCCCCTAAAAGGTTGTTGAGTCATAGAAGGCCTAGCTTGATATCCCTATAGTCTCTCATAACTAAAATATTCTTGTGTCGATGATGGTCAAATGTGACTACCCTATGACCCCTGCTATGCTCTAGTAGACCTTTGTCCCTAATATTGATACTATTGGGTTTTTCTTTGTAAATCATATAGTAAGTTTAAATTATCCTTTGAAGGATGGGGAGGCCTATGGACACTTTAGTCCCTTCATCAAGGTTACAAAATTCTCTCATGCCTCTTGTGTCCTCCCATGTACCTCATTTTCCATAAGAGACTTTGCCATAGCAACTCTAAAGTCATTTGGATTGGCCATGTGTAGGAAAACTAAAATTTTGGGCTTTCCACCCCTAATGAAATTATTGACAAGTAACTTGTCTTGAATGTAATCTACAAACTACAAGAACTCCAAAAACTAACTCTCATATTGAGCCACTATGAAACCTTATTATGTAAATTGTGAAACTCATCTATGCATCTCTGTCAAAAATATTTTGAAATAGAAAACACTTTGAAGTACTCCAAAATAGTATTTGGAGAGGGTTTCCAATATGAGTTGGTGCATTTTATCCTCCTAGTACCACAAGGTGGAAGTAAGTCCTCTCAAAAATTGCATTGAAAATTATGCCTTTAGGTTGCTCACATATAGATGCAACCCAAAGCATAAGTCCAAGCTAAGTAACCAAGACTTATCCTCAACCCCATTTGTGGATCTTAAAAATGTAGAGGATTGGAGATGAAGCAACTCTTGAATATGATCCTCTGGCTCATGATATGTGCTTGCTATAGTCTATACCTCTTGTATTTATGCATGATGAGGCTAGGTAATGTGTATTGATCAATATTCTATCTCCTCTATGTGTATTTCCCAAATTCAAGGTGAACTCCTAATAAGCTCCCAAGATGCAAGTATATGCTCCTCTACTACAAGTGGATCCTCATGGCTTGTAAGATTTGAGGTCCATACTCAAGTTACTCATCTTGGTGAAAACTCTCAAAGTGATATGACCCTTCCTTCCATTTCCTACACCCTATTTTCTAACCCACAC
Source organism: Cryptomeria japonica (assembly GCF_030272615.1). Taxonomy (NCBI): domain Eukaryota; kingdom Viridiplantae; phylum Streptophyta; class Pinopsida; order Cupressales; family Cupressaceae; genus Cryptomeria; species Cryptomeria japonica. Next base: position 584,515,985 of record NC_081406.1, read on the forward strand.
CTCATAATGTTTACCTCACTTCCTATCATTATTACCTTCCATCTACCTTTCATATCCCCTATCTTAACCTCCTCTACTTTCTTACATCCTATCCTACACCTTAACCTAATACACACTTACTTTTACTTCACCTACCTAACCCCATTCCATCCTTCACATCCTTTTATCTCCCCCCATTCACTTTCCTACCTTCCAAACCCCTAACATATCCTAATTGACTCTTTCACCATTACATCCTTCATCACTTACCTCCCTATCTTATCCTAACCCACACCTCATAACCTTATACCTCTCAGCTTCCATTTTATACCACCTTCCTAATGGTACACTTATACTCCCCTCCAAAATACCAACAAAAAATAGCACTCGATCACTACACATTGCTCTCACGGTTCTGTAGCAGGGATTTTTTGTCACTACCATATATACCAACATCCATAATTAGGATATATTTTACATAATGGCACTTGATCACGTAGGTTTAGGTCATCCCTCTCCTTAATTAGGATATATTTTAAATATAGAAAGTGGTGTTAATATGTTTCAGGCTAACTATATTGTTCATTATTTAAAATGCAGTGTTTAATTAATACATAATTGTAGGATTGTTCAATGGTTTAGGTCTTGTAAGAAATTCTTCTTTTAAATCAATCATATCATATTACAGAAACCTCTCACCATCTCTACTATTGGCAATTAATCTGATAAATATATAATAAAATTTGAATCTAAATATTTGAATATGTATAACAATGAATTTTCTTATTATACCCTACCTTTTTCCTGCAGTGATTAAACCATTCCTACATCCTGTAGCGATTAAACTCACAGTGAACTATGTCTGCCTCCCTCCTTCATGTTCATTGGGGGATGGCCCCTACCCTCATGTTACCTATTGTGATCCCCTAATGTGCCCCGAGACAGCGCAGACTAAGATACCTTGGGAAGGCCTTTAGGTAGGCACTCGTTCGCTCAACCGAGAAGGGACGCTTATGCAAATAGTTGTGGTTGAAGCCAGTGAAGATGGGTGGAGATTCTATAGTGAGTGTCCCTCCACTTCCACTGAATCGTACTCCCTCCACTTCCAGCCTGAGCTGCAGAACTGAATCACAAAACTGAATCGTACTCCCTCCACTTCCTTCCTGAGCTGCAAAATCGGCTGGTTTCACACCAATGATCTTCCTCGCCAGAATTAAACCCATAGGTTCACTGCAGTGGTAGGATTTTGTAAAGAGGCGGGATTTATGAAATGACTTGGTCTTTTTTTTTTTTTTGTAATGCATGTGGTCGTCGGAATTACGACGAATGTAGGAGCTTTTTCTAAAAAAACCCAAATGTCATTGCCAATTCCTTCTCTGTTGAAACCAAATGTTGCATTATTGCCAGAATTCTGACAAAATCGGGCATTTTTAAAAAAAAAATCAAATTTGATCACAATATACCTTCTCCATCGGAAACCTCCGTTGGAATTTTAGGCCAAATGTATTAGTGTACAGAGGTTGAACTCTACAAATATTTTTCAGAGAAACTTATAACGACATTTTGATTTTTGATTATGTATAGAAGGGTTTCTCTAATTATATAATCTCATAAAGAATATAAAGAATGTATTTATTTGTATGTTTAAATGTTCCTCTGAGTTATGGTTGGTAATTTTTCATATGTTGAATTCATTATTGCTTTATGTACCTATATGAATCATTGACAATCTATGCAATTAAATATAATGAAACAAAATCACTTTTGGTATCTTGAGTTGGGTGTGTCAAGTTAACTTATCTCATCGTATGTATGTTGAGATTTGTTATCTTTCTTTCTTCATTGTTGCATATCAACATTTATTTTATAAACCCCTTTGTAATCATTATCACTTATGGAATCTGTAGTCACATAAATCTGTCCACTTAATTAAATGAATACTTAGTATTTATTTGATTATTTAACCATCAATTAATAATTAATTAAATTAATATTTAATTAATTCATCTTAACCCTCTTCTCCTATTAATTAAATAAATTATTCAATTTATTTGATTTAATTCACTTAACCAAATTCAGACCATTAATTAAATAAATAAATCATATTTATTTAATTAAATATTCTCTCACATTTAAATAAATTAATATTTATTTAAATCCCCCAAAATCCCACCTCTCACATTTAAATAAATAATTTATTTAAATCACCTTTATCCTCTACCCACTTGCATTTTCCTACAAATGCAAGTTGCACAATTATTTTAAATAAATAATTTATTTAAATCACCTTTATCCTCCACCCACTTGTATTTTCCTACAAAAGCAAGTTGCACAACTATTTTAAATAAATTATTTATTTAAAATCCTATTTATCCTCACCCACTTGAAACCTTTAATGGTTTCCCTTAAAGTCTTCAAACTTGATGGCTTTAAAGTTTTCAAACTTGATGGCTTTAAAGTTTTCAAACTTGATGGCTTCCTTCTATAGTCTTCTTAAGCCTTTAATGGCTTCCCTTAAAGTCTTCTTAAGACTTTAATGGTTTTCCTTAAAGTCTTCAAGCCTTTAATGGTTTCCCTCAAAGTCTTCAAGCATTTTAATGCTTTATCTTCATTTTTCTCATTTAAATAAATTAATATTTATTTGAATATTTATCCAAATGCAAATTACACCATTTAATTGAAATAAATGATTTTATTTTATTTGAAAATACCAAAATTTCTCCCACTTGCATTTTCCTACAAAATCCACTTGCATGCCTAAACCCCTTCTAGAATTTTCTAATCACTTCTAAATAACCTAACCCCTTCTCTAAACTTTGTCACATTCCTAAGCAAAAGGGAAGTCACTTCTCAAACCCTCAAAGTCTTTGATAACCATTAAAGGCTTTCAACCTTCAACCACTAAATGGCTCAAAGTCTTTGATAACCATTGAAGGCTTTCAACCTTCAACCACTTAATCCCCAAAGTCTCCAATAACCATTAATGGTTACCTCAAACCCTCCCACATGGTTAAAACATTTGTTTTGACTCAACCTCTACCCAACCCAAAGGTCTCATCAGGCCATTAATGCTTTGACCATGATTATCTCTTAAACATTTGCACAAAGGTTTATCCTTGGATTAACTCTTAATCCAGTGGGTAATCTTAATTTGGACTTGACCCTTAGCCTCTAGATAACCATGAGGTCTTCTCAGGCCTTTAATGCCTCCAACCTCTTCTCTCAACCCAATCCTATGTTGACACTTGTCACCATTTTATTGGTGCCAATTGTGCACATGGATCCCCAACTTTCAAACTTGGCCCTTGATTAAACCATTCAATCTTAACCCTTCATTTCCCCATTTCTTCTATAAATAGAACCCTTCTCCTTAAGCAAAAGGAAGCATTTTAGAGTATTGTTGTTATACTGGCATTAGCATAGAGCTTTCTCATAGCATCACTATCTACTCTTGCATAGCATTTGCTTATCATATTCAACCATCTTGAATCTCCATATGGCATCCATGGCTAGTGCTAAAAGCTGAGAGCTACACTCATTTGGGACTTGGAGAGGAGAGGAACAAGGGAGGAGCAACTATGAGCATCTTGATTAGCTATTTTATTCTATGATTATATGCTGTCTATTTCATGCTTAATATCTCTCTTGATATGCCTGTTTAGGATAATCTTTTGTTGCTAACACTAATGTTTGTTTCTTGTGCTCTTGTGTGTGTTGCCATCAAACAGATTTTCTAATCCTTTTTGCAAAGCATCATTTGGTGAACCTGACGTGAATCCAAACACCAAAAAGATCAACTTTTTTTTTAACCAATAACATGTTTGAATGTTGAAAATGTCACACAGGTTGCGCTTTTGACACTGTTTTGGTGCGTTTGACATTATTTTGGCGCTATTCACCCTGTTTCAGTGCTTTTTCCTTCTCTGTCTTTCCCTTTCTTTTAGTGCGTTTGTGTTAAATAGTGCCTCTGTTCAAACGCAAACTAGCACTATTGTAACAAAATGTTGTACAAATCACCTTGTAACCAAAAAAAAAAAATTAGGCTTGTAGAAGCCCACCAAATAGGTGGATTTTACTAACTATTTTTCTCTTTTGTGCAGATTTAAATTAGATTAAAAAGTAGATTTATATTTTTTTACTAACTTGTTTTTGAAGTTGGTTTTAAAAATGAATTCACTTTTTATTTTGGTTTAAAATTAACTTCACATTTCAAATTTGGGCTTTTAAAAAAGAATCACACATTTGTTTGGGGCTCTTAAAAAGAATTTCATTGTTCCAAGGTAAAAAGAACCACAAACTTATACAAAAACAAGTTTATTTTTTTTGCAAGTTAGGAAACAAACTTCGTTTTGGTGCTTAAAATCAACAAGGCAAATTTTATTTCTTGCATCAAGATAAAACTCACAATCCACACTTCCATTTTTGGTGCAAATAAAATTCACAATCAACTTGTCTCATTTTTAAAACAATTTTACTTCATGCAAACGTGTTTTTCATTAAGTTGACCAGGATTTTCAAATTCTAGTTTACTCAAACAATTGCCTTTGAAAATTAAAAAGAACACCATGATTGTTGGAGCAACATCTCCAAATAGTTAGATCACATTGCAATGATAGATTAAAAAGAACAAGTGTTTTTCGTGCTTGGCACACTTATGCAAAGAGTTGGTCGAGTGGTCCTAGTTCTAACACACACTATCCTCTGCCTTGGCTTTCGTGGTCCTAGGTGCAAGAGAAAAGTGTTAGTAACACTCAAAATTTTATCTTTTTAAGAGAGGCCTGCCAAGAGACACATCACTCTTGGGAACGACCTTGAGCAGTAAATCCTTTCAGCCGCTATAGAAATCAGGTGTGAGCGAAAGATGTAGCCTTGGGTATAGCTGTTCCTACAGTGTAACTGGCTGAAAGGACAAATGGGCCCCACCACCAGTTACAAGGCTCTTAAGTGAGTCACTACAGAATGAACTTATGTCCAAAAACATCGAACATGACTAAACACCTTTAAGTAGTAGCCCACCCATTCTATTGATTGAGGATATTTGCGATATAATTTAGTGCAAGAGCATAGATGGTTTTGCTCCCAAGATACTTACCATACCTATTTCCTTGAGTAGAAACATAGCTTTTTGAAAAGTCACTTGTGGCTTGATAAAAATGGTGACTCCCCCATCATAGGGATCATCTATTTGATATGCTCATGCAAGACTTAGTATATCACATCCTTACCTGCCAAGGCGGGATTCATAAGGTATGTAGTACCAAAGTCGAAGAAATATCAAGATGTGGGCTAAATTTATCAGAACTGGCCATTTGACCTTAGGGATAAAAAGTGTTTGAAGTGTGTTCATTTTAGTCAAGACCAAGTGCAAATTGAGCCGACTTCAGGCTTTGGAAATACACCTTAAAATACATCTAAAGGAAGGGTTATATAAAAGTCCAAGGATTGGGTTGATCTAGACCCATACTCATTTGTGCCTTTGAGGCAACATTCTTGTGTTTGTGTGCTTGCTTTGTTTTCTTGTCAAAGAAAAATCATAAAATCACTTCCCAAAAACAAAGTATTCATCCAACCAAACATCTGTCAAAACAACCAAAAACATCAAAAACAAGGTACAAACAACAAAGAGTCAAATTTTAGGACCATTCTTCACATCTTGCAAAAGAAGAAGCGCCATCAGAATATCAACTTGAAAAGAAGACCATTGAGCTCAAAGGCTTTGATCAAAAGGAGGAAATTCTTCTATATAAATAGACAAATCTTTGTCTCACATAGAGTCTTTCTGCGTCACATGCGTCTCTACCTTCAAGGAAAAACAAACGAATTTGATTCCGAATCATTGAACCGTAGAGCTTTTATGCAATATAGAGCTCTAAGTTATCACAAAAACCAAGGAGGAAAGATTAATCCCAACTTCTTCCCAAACGTCTGTATCACATACAACACAGCTCGAGAAATACCACCAACACCTGAAAGGGAAGAGATAGATTTTGTCCCATTTGTAACACAAAGTTTTTATTGAAGTTGAAAACATTTTCATCCATCATCTCACTCATACATCATCACTTCATCATCAATCCATCCCAGCTCTCAAAACATTAAGAGGTTCTTGTCCCAAGTTCTCTTTTAGATATTGCTTGAAATCAAACACATCACATCACTTTTTAGATTGTTTCTACATCTAGGATAAGCTCATCCTAAGAGACACATCTACGCAAGTTAAAACTAGTTCATGAGTGAATCCTCTCATTACTAGGTAGTTAAATCTGTAACGCATCTCAGATTTCTCTACACCTTATCACATCAAAACTTATCAAACAAACAAGCAATTCAAAGAAGGAATTTCGGTTACATCTACCTTAAAAGTGTTAAGAGATCCACATGCAACACAATTCACCAATCATCAAATCTCTCATTTCATCAAAAACTCATCATCATTTTCATGCAATTTCAACAAAGACTCATAAACAAAATGGCTCAAACCCGATCACAGTCACGACAACGAGAGATAGAAATAGAAGAAGAAGAAGAGGACAATCTCAATGAATTTCAAGAAGCACTTGGAGGAAATGCAAATGATGAAAACCCGAGTACTCCTACTCCTGCAACAATAGAAAGGGCTCAACATAACCCTCTCTTTAACAGACTGTTTGACGAAATACTCAGGAGCAATGCGGATGCTCACTTCTTAAAACTCACTCAAGAAGGAGCCAAACTCCCCTCTGACTTTGATCTTGCCCAATTAAGACAAGCATCAGAAAGACAAAGTCGCCATGAAGAGGAAAGAGGTAGAGATCCCATCAGATATAACATTCCTCGAGGTAACCCACCACCTCCTCCTCCAAATGAAATGGAGATGTTGCGGCAACAAGTCGAGAATCTCGCCCAACAACTTCATAGTGGTGTCAAGACTAACCAATTCTCACTCAATGACATCTGTCCCTATCCTTTTGATAGGAATCTTTATATGCCACCCTTTCCAAGAGGATTCGAAACACCCAAATTTGAAAAATATAGGGGAAAGGGAGATCCTCGTGATCATGTCAGAGAATTTCATTCCGCTTTTCTTGAAGTAGCATATGAAGACACCTACCTAATGTGCCTTTTTCCCCAAATCTTGGGAGGAACAACCACATCATGGTTTTCCCGACTACCAGGGGGCATTAGAACATTTGAGGAACTCATCCAGAAGTTCTTAGCTCATTACTCTCATAACATTGAATGCGACATCACCATGGCTGATCTGTGCAACACCAAACAAAAACCAGGTGAACAATTCTTAGTATTCCTGCAATGATGGCATCAAATGTCTAGCAGACGTTCTCTTCAGTTACCTGAACGAGAACTAGTGGAAATATTCATTTCCAACTTAAACGAAGAAATGGAATTTCACTTGGATGTCAAAGACACATACTCTTTTAATGATATGATCACCAAGGGTTTAAAATGTGAACGGGCACTCATCAAGAAAGGACTCATCAAAATATTTAATGAACCAAAAGATGGTCCTCGCCCACGCTTCAATAGTGATAAACCAAGCTTCTGGAATAAAAACAAGAATATCGTCAACAATGGGGTTGTGGATGCCCGGACTATCCAAAACGCACAACCTGTGGTTCGGTTTGCAAGACAAAATCCTCCACCTCAAAACAACACAAATGTTCCTTCTAATCAAGGTCGCATCACATCTCACGATGAACCTAGACCTCGTCAGCAAAAACATAAACGCACACACTCCCTTAGGGGAACCCATTGAAACAGTATTGCGACAACTCATTTCTCAAAATTTGGTCACTCTACCTAAACTATCAAACTATGAGCCTCAGGTCAAACCGGCATGGTGGAGAGATACTGAACACTGTGAATTCCATCAAGGAAGAGGGCACAAGACAAGTAATTGTTACCGATTGAAAGATCTCATTCAGGATCTTATTGATCGAGGAGAAATTGAAATTGAAGGACATGACCCAAAAACAACCAATAATGATCATCTGATGTTCAAAACTCCACTTCCATCACATGATCAAAGGGGTCCTTCCACTTCCAGGCGAGGCACTGATACCACTGATTATACATAGGCTGCATATAATTACACTGTAAATCACCTGTATGATGCCAATGAACAAGTTGCAACTATAACCTTCAAAAATCCCTACTCAAATTGCAATGTTGTTACACGTCACGACAAAGTTACCATAAAGGCAGCTCCACAAGGCACCACCTCCATCTCAAAGCAGTACAATCTTGTGGAACAATTAGACAAAACCCCTGCGCTTATATCCATTTTAGAGCTTTTGCATCTATCGCCATCTCATAAAACTATCTTGAATCAAGCACTCCAAGAGGCGTCAGTCCCTGCAAACCTGAATACAAACCAATTTCAAGCAATGGTTGGAAGTCTAAAGTCATCACCTTGTCTCACTTTTTCCGAAAGTGACAACTCTTCCTTTCAACAACCTCATAATGCTTCGCTACACATTGAAGGCCTTATCAACCAACACATGATCAAGCGAGTCTTGATCGATAATGGAGCAGGCCTGAACATTTGTACACTACAGTTGGTCACAACATTGGGCTATGCGGTAGAATCAGTGGATCCTCGTAAGAAGATCACAATCAAAGCCTATGACGACGTAGAGCGTTCATCCAAAGGAGCTATGGTACTACCAATCCGAGTGGGTCCCGTGGTAAAGCACATCATCTGTCAGGTTCTGGACCTTCCTCTACCATACAATCTATTATTAGGGAGACCTTGGATACATGCCATACAAGCCGTTCCATCTACCTACCATGAATGTATCAAGTTCCCACATAATGGTGTAGAGATCACAATTCTGGGCGATGCAAACCCCTTTGCATTTTGCCATAATATCAGCCATCAACCAGAGATTACTGTTCCTAATAATAGAGAAGCCATTTCCTCCACATCATATATAAGTCCAGTCTCTCTTGCTAGTTCAAACACCACTATACCAAAGCAAGAAAAGCTTAAGATGAAAATAGCAGAGGAAGGTCTCGGGGAATACAACTTGAGTCAACTCTTTTGTGTGGGACAAATGCCCACTTCTCCTCGAACACATGGTAAACCACAGCAGTTACTCCAGCAACCACTAAACACACCTGCATGTGCTTTGACGCCTTTCATCCTTGGAAAGAGTCAAGAAGAAGAAACCCAAGATGAGGACTTAGCGGACTGGATCTATAAAGATCCCATCACCACTAATATACCGCAAGTTAGACTTCCTACAGATCAGTATGGCAAAGGTCTCCTCATTATGCAAAGAATGGGATATGATGGTCAGAGTGCTTTAGGATATTGCAAACAAGGATGACATGAACCTCTGCTACCAGAATTAAAGCCCAAAGGTAATACAGGCCTAGGCTTTGAAAAAGAGATATTTCCTAAACTCAAATTCAAAGGAAAACCCACCAAACCATTATGTCAACCTACTGCAAAAAGGACACCTTTCATTATCAAAGAAGCTTCAAGCACCGTCCTGACTGCCCCATCAAGGCTCACAACCCCAACACAACCATCTACAATACCAATCATCCCACCAATCAAACCAGTAATCCCATTCGCAGCCGCTATTACATCCATAGTACCATTAGCAACAACAACTGTATCAGAACCCGCAACAACATCTATGGTACCAGCAGTTCCCGTAGAAGCCACTGAGTCAACATTGCTGATACTTCCTGTGCCAGCTTCTTTTATCCCCATCAAACTTCCTATAGCACCGATCACTACAAAGGTACATCAACCAATCACACCTGCAGTGTTTAACTCAAAAGACATCCCAGTATGGTATAGCAATCGGATGTTGGAAAGTGATTCAGAGACCGACTCACATGAATGGGAATTTGATTCGGTACAACTTAATACTTCAGATGAGGAAGATGCATCACTACCTCTGCCATGCAAAGATATCCCTGTTTATGGAGAAGCACAGATAAAGACCACTTGGGTTCCCGAACTGGAAACATCTTCCACAGACCCTATGTCTCATCCTACACTTGATTCTGACAGGGAGAGTACCATTAACGACCTTCACCATAACGTCTTAACCCTCACTGATACATCTCCTGCACTTAACATAATTGATGAAGTAATGCCCATTATCCACCCTGAACTCATCGAATGGAACCAACCAAATCCCCCATGTCTTGACCTCTTCCAAAATGATGAGGCCATCATTGACTTTTTGGAATTAAGGGATAACCTACCAAGCGGGGATCACAAAGCTGGATTTGCCATTGAACTTAATAGCGTAGCATACTTCGGGGCGGATGCCAAACCTTTCAGCTGCAAAAATATAACATTAAAACATGGATCTTCTAGTGAAAACCACACTGTGGCACTGTTTGATCCAACAAAAGTAAAAAGAAAGAACGTATCCAATGGTGAAAACCTCTCTGAGGCACCTGAGGATGAAGGGTTTGACATTCTCCCTGCTAGTACACAATAGGAATGATCAACGATTCTCATTGAGGAAACCAAAGAATACAATGTGGGGACTCTTGAAAATCCTCATCTCATACATCTGGCATCTCTTCTCACTCTAGAGGAACAACCTAAATTTATAGAGTTCTTCCAGAAGCATCAGATCAACTTTGCATGGTCATATGCAGACATGCCTGGGCTTGATCCTAATTTAGTCATGCATCACCTCACCGTAGCAGAAGGAGCCAAACTTGTCAAGAAGAAGCTTCGTAAGATGCATCCCCAGATTGCAGTGCTAGTCAAAACAGAACTCAAGAAACTCCTAGATGTTGGTTTCATTAGGCCAATTGATTATGCAGAATGGATCTCCAACATTGTGCCTGTTGGCAAACCAAAAGGGGGCATCCGCATTTGTACTGACTTTAGAGATCTGAATAAGGCATGTCCTAAGGATGACTTCTCCCTACCAAATATCGACATCATAGTGGATCTGACAGCAGGACATGCCATGCTTTCACTCATGGATGGCTTTTCAGGATACAATCAAATAAAGATCGCACCAGAGGACCAACATAAGACAACCTTCACATGTCCATGGGGCACATATTACTGGAATGTAATGCCCTTCGATCTAAAGAATGCAGGAGCAACCTATCAAAGAGCAATGACCACCATCTTCCATGACATGATGCATACCATGATGGAAGATTATGTTGATGACTTACTAGCAAAATCACTCACCAGAGAAGGGCATCTCCACATCTTAGATAAAATATTTGATAGACTGGAACAATACCATGTTTGACTCAACCCAAAGAACTGTGTCTTTGGAGTGACCTCTGGGAAGCTTCTAGGATACATTGTCTCAAGCAAAGGTATTGAGGTCGACCCAACAAAGGTAAAAGCAATCATGGACATGCCACCACCAAAGAATATCAGTCAGCTAAGGACACTACAAGGACGACTTCAATCCATCCGAAGATTCATTGCACAATTGGCTGATAAGTGTCACCCATTTACACATCTGCTACACAAGAACATCCGCTTTCAGTGGGATGCCCGATGCCAGCAAGCATTTCAGACACTTAAAGACTATCTCATGAAACCACCATTGCTGATCCCACCAGATCCAAGTAGACCATTGTTACTCTATATCTCAGTGACAAGTACAACATTGGGTGTACTACTAGCACAACATAATGCAGAAGGAAAAGAGTGTGCTGTTTACTACATTTCTCGCACATTGGTGGGCTATGAACTCAATTACACCCCTATTGAGCGAGCTCGCCTAGCAGTAATCTTAGCAGCCACTAAACTGAGGCACTATCTATTAACACACAAGGTACAACTCATTGCAAAGATTGATCCACTCAAGTATTTACTCAGCAAAGCAGCATTGACAGGCCGCTTGGCCAAATGGGTAATGATTTTAAGTGAATTTGACATTGAATATGTAGACCGAAAAGCTATCAAAGGTCAAGTTATTGCAGATCAGTTGGCCGATGCACCACTCATAGGTGATCATCCCCTCATTTCCAATTTTCTAGATGAAGAGATATTCATGATCACAACAGCACAACCATGGAAACTATATTTTGATGGTTCATACACTAGGCACGGCTCGGGGGCAGGCATTCTGTTTATCACACCTTAGGGTGATAGCATCCCGAAGTCTTACAGGCTCACATTTCCATGCATAAACAACATAGCAGAGTATGAGGCCTTGATCACAGGACTCAGGTTAGCCGTACAATGGAAATTACAAGAACTACAAGTATATGGCGATTCCCAACTAGTCATTCGACAAGCAACAGATGAATATCAGAACAAAGATGATAAAATCATGCCATATAAGAAAATGGTGGACACTCTAAAGACATCATTTACTACTATCACTTTTGAGCAGATACCAAGAGATCAGAATCGAGCTGCTGACGCTATGGCTACCATCGCATCTCTCCTAGATCTTCCACAAAATTCAACACGCTACGAGTTCTTGGTAGAACAGCTTTGGATCCCCGCTTATGATACCCCTGAATCCGAAATGATATGTCTCCTTGTCGGTTCTGAATCCCCATGGTACAGTGAATTCTACACCTACCTCTGCAATCACACCCTTCCTCCCAACCAATCGAATAACCAACGTAAAACCTTCATTCGCCAAACTGCTCGATATACCATTATTGCCGAAACCCTATACCGATGTGGTCTTGATGGTACTCTCCTTCGATGTCTGGAACAAGATGAGATAACAAAGGCTTTGGAAGAGGCACATGAAGGAATTTGCAGGACTCACTCAAGTGGTCCGTCACTAGCCAAGAAACTCATGCGAGCTGGATATTATTGGCCATCTATGGAAAAGGATTCCTACTACTTTGTCAGAAAATGCAAGAAATGTCAAGTTCATGGTGACCTGATACATGCACCGGCCCAGGAACTGCAACCAATCATGACACCATGGCCTTTCTATCAATGGGGCCTTGACCTTGTGGGTAAGATTCATCCATCTTCATCCAATGGCCATAAATTCATTATTACCACCACCGAATATTTCACAAAGTGGATCAAAGCTGTTCCACTTACCCAAGTCACTGGCAAGCAGATCACCTCATTCATCCTCAACTACATCATCTGCCGGTATGGTGTGCCCATGTCCATCATCACAGATAACGGTCTTCCTTTCAAAAATCAGGATGTCCGTGAACTTTGTGAGAAATTTCATATCCAATACCGCTTTTCCACTCCCTATTACCCACAAGGCAATGGTCAGGCCGAAGCATCCAATAAAAACATATTGAGGATCCTAAAGAAGACAGTCAATGATGTCGGCTGTGATTGGCATGTTCAACTAAATCCAACGCTATGGGCATATCGAACTAGCATTCGAACCCCTACAGGTGCAACTCCTTATTCATTGGTCTATGGTGTAGAAGCTATCTTGCCTATTGAGGTTGAGATACCATCATTACGAGTTTCCTTGCACAATCTCATCGATGATGAAGCCTACAGAGTATCCCGTCTTCAGGACTTAGAGTTACTTGATGAGAAACGACAAGTTCCATACAATCACCTCAAAGCCTATCAGCAGCGCATGAGCAGAAGCTACAATCACCGAGTTAGACCTCGTACAGTTGAGGTAGGTGATCTTGTTCTATGAGAGAATCCTCGCAACCAACCAAACAGAGAACATCAAGGCAAGTTTAAATCAAACTGGCTAGGCCCATATGTTGTCACTGCTGTGTTCAGGTCCGGGGCATATCAATTGGCTACATCAGAAGGAGAACCGCTTGTAGATCCAATCAATAGCATGCACCTAAAATGGTTTTATACCTAAGGTGTATAGAGCATCAGGCTCCCCTACATACCAGAAAATACCAAAAACATTTCAAAAAAAAAAAAATGTGTCCTGAAGAAAATACAAAAACATTCAAAAAGGTAAAGAAAAATCATGCATCCAAACGGTGAACAACCACTCCGGTGGCACCTTGGGTAAGTACGATGGTGAAAACCTGGCAAACAGGCGCCACTCGTAAAGGCTATGGCTCCATTGTCTTTCAGACTTGTTGCGATCACATCTACTTCATACATACATCCATCCATCCAAAACCATGGCTTGTTATTCCTCTGCAATTATGATAGTACTCCATACATCTTGCATCCTGCTTTTTCATAGTCATGTCTAAAATTGGGGGCAATGCCTTTAACCTATTGATGGAAGTGGATTCTACATTGTCTTATGATTCATTAAGTTCTTCATTCAAAGCAATCGTCAAAAATCCAAAAACATTCAAAAAAATATATCTTGCAAAAATCCAAAAACATTCAAAAATGTCTCAACAAAAATACCAAAAACATTCAAAACAATTCAAAATCCAAAAACATCGACAAACCATTGAAAAATCCAACAAAAACATGGCAATACATTGTACATACTCATCCGCGCAGCTACCAAACAAACATTGCGACATACTTAACAAAATGACCATTTATCAAGCAAACCAAACAACATCAACACTCAAAACTGTCTTCACCAAGGATGCATCCTTCCTTACAAAAACAAAGACAAGATGACATTTTCTTTGACAAGAAAATTCTGTTTACACTATCAAATACTTGGTTGATTTATGGTCTAGTAATTTATATTAGGATCTTTCAGCATTGTTTTGTATTGTTTGCGCATTATTTCCAATGAAGTTCTGGGGCATGTACTAATGGTGTCTACGTGGGAAGTTCACTAAGCTACGTGATCTTATGCAAAATGCAGTCATAGATCACTACGGATTGCTGACTACAGCATATACCTCGACCATATGAGCATGAACCATTACCAAGGATCCATATTCTTTATTCTTTATGTATATACTGTTTGTTTGTAGGTACAATGCTCTTTCTTTGGTTCCTCCTACCTCAACCAAACTGGATAAAGGTTTTATCTCTTATTATGGTATGCACTTGTCTCAGGATATGATCAACCTAAGATCAAGGAGGATGATCCAAGTCATGCATGAAAGGAGATAATCCTTGTCTGTTCCGCAAGCTATACTCTGGTCAACTTGATCCATTATATCAAGTTGCTTGTATTAACTTGCTATATCAAAATCCATGTAAGAAATACTCTGGTCATCTTGAATCTTTATGTCAAGTTGCTTGTATTTTCTTACAACATTTTAAAGCTCAATGATGAAAAATAAAGCACCATGGATCGTCATTCCATCTCATCTGTATATATTGCATTTCATTGCATTCCACCCATCCCTACATTCATAATAGCTGCATATCATGCATACATAGTCATAATAATGCATACTCTATTTTACTCATCTTCTTCCATAGGACTCGGTCCTAGTCCTCCATATCTTCTATCTAACATCAAATCCCCCCTCACCCTCCCTATCTTTATCATCAACATCATCCTAATCCCTTCATCACTTCCCATCCTCACTCATCCAAAAAAAAATTAAGCCAGTTACTCTGTCTACACAGATACATCGACTCCCACACACCTAGACTATCAACAGATACTCTGATCAAGTATCTTCGGGTCTCAACAGGTAATCGATTATGGCAAACCTAGACTACAATAGGCATTTATCATAATGACCTAGTCTCAATGGGGTTGCCATGATTCCCCACAACCATCCATCACACACACACACTATCAATTGATCAACCAATCAAACACAATCCAACAAACAATTACATCAATTGTCTACGTCTTAACGAGTGTTTTGCTTCATATACCTTGACTTCATCGAGCAATTATATCAACTGTCTAAGTCACATTAGGTCACTTTGATTCAGTTACTCAGACTTTATCATGTCCAAGCGACCAACTGACCTCAACTATCACGCTTTGACTTGACTGGGGCAATTAAACCAATTGCACCAGATTGTCCAACCCATTTTTGATCAATTGTATAGCATCAATCCAAACCCCAAACTACATCTGCTATGTATCTCTTGCATGACTTCAGGGTACCCACTGGCTTGTTGTTTCTTCATATTCACTCCATTTTCTCCCATTCATTCATCATTAGTTCTAATTTCTTCTATTCTACCTCCCCTCCACTTTTCATTCTTTTTCGAGAGATCGCCCGATTTTTCAAAAAAAATAAAATTCGGCCCATCTCTCGAGGGGGCATACCACCCGTTAGATTTACATTTTATGGGGCATTTCTTCAAACCTATTTTTCTTTCTTTGAAACGACGCGATAAACTGCACCGTCTCAAAGAGGGGCAAATGTAGTCACATAAATCTGTCCACTTAATTAAATGAATACTTAGTATTTATTTGATTATTTAACCATCAATTAATAATTAATTAAATTAATATTTAATTAATTCATCTTAACCCTCTTCTCCTATTAATTAAATAAATTATTCAATTTATTTGATTTAATTCACTTAACCAAATTCAAACCATTAATTAAATAAATAAATCATATTTATTTAATTAAATATTCTCTCACATTTAAATAAATTAATATTTATTTAAATCCCCCCAAATCCCATCTCTCACATTTAAATAAATAATTTATTTAAATCACCTTTATCCTCTACCCACTTGCATTTTCCTACAAATGCAAGTTGCACAATTATTTTAAATAAATAATTTATTTAAATCACCTTTATCCTCCACCCACTTGTATTTTCCTACAAAAGCAAGTTGCACAACTATTTTAAATAAATTATTTATTTAAAATCCTATTTATCCTCACCCACTTGAAACCTTTAATGGATTCCCTTAAAGTCTTCAAACTTGATGGCTTTAAAGTTTTCAAACTTGATGGCTTCCTTCTATAGTCTTCTTAAGCCTTTAATGGCTTCCCTTAAAGTCTTCTTAAGACTTTAATGGTTTTCCTTAAAGTCTTCAAGCCTTTAATGGTTTCCCTCAAAGTCTTCAAGCATTTTAATGCTTTATCTTCATTTTTCTCATTTAAATAAATTAATATTTATTTGAATATTTATCCAAATGCAAATTACACCATTTAATTGAAATAAATGATTTTATTTTATTTGAAAATACCAAAATTTCTCCCACTTGCATTTTCCTACAAAATCCACTTGCATGCCTAAACCCCTTCTAGAATTTTCTAATCACTTCTAAATAACCTAACCCCTTCTCTAAACTTTGTCACATTCCTAAGCAAAAGGGAAGTCACTTCTCAAACCCTCAAAGTCTTTGATAACCATTAAAGGCTTTCAACCTTCAACCACTAAATGGCTCAAAGTCTTTGATAACCATTGAAGGCTTTCAACCTTCAACCACTTAATCCCCAAAGTCTCCAATAACCATTAATGGTTACCTCAAACCCTCCCACATGGTTAAAACATTTGTTTTGACTCAACCTCTACCCAACCCAAAGGTCTCATCAAGCCATTAATGCTTTGACCATGATTATCTCTTAAACATTTGCACAAAGGTTTATCCTTGGATTAACTCTTAATCTAGTGGGTAATCTTAATTTGGACTTGACCCTTAGCCTCTAGATAACCATGAGGTCTTCTTAGGCCTTTAATGCCTCCAACCTCTTCTCTCAACCCAATCCTATGTTGACACTTGTTACCATTTTATTGGTGCCAATTGTGCACATGGATCCCCAACTTTCAAACTTGGCCCTTGATTAAACCATTCAATCTTAACCCTTCATTTCCCCATTTCTTCTATAAATAGAACCCTTCTCCTCAAGCAAAAGGAAGCATTTTAGAGTATTGCTGTTATACTGGCATTAGCATAGAGCTTTCTCATAGCATCACTATCTACTCTTGCATAGCATTTGCTTATCATATTCAACTTTCTTGAATCTCCATATGGCATCCATGGCTAGCGCTAAAAGCTGAGAGCTACACTCATTTGGGACTTGGAGAGGAGAGGAACAAGGGAGGAGCAACTATGAGCATCTTGATTAGCTATTTTATTCTATGTTTATATGCTTTCTATTTCATGCTTAATATCTCTCTTGATATGCCTGTTTAGGATAATCTTTTGTTGCTAACACTAACGTTTGTTTCTTGTGCTCTTGTGTGTGTTGCCATCAAACATATTTTCTAATCCTTTTTGCAGAGCATCAGAATCATATTTGGTCTTCGTATGTCTTCCTATAGGGTTTCTATTGTCAACCCTCTTTTATTTTTATTTTTTCTCATTTATGTACTTTCAGATTGAAAGTACACAAAAATCATAAATACTGCTATCATACGAGGGAGCTACCCCTCTCAAACACAAAGGAAGTGTAGTGTCATAAAATTGCGACCCCTACAATTTTAACCACATTTGGGGTCCTCACCTTGGCGACGTCATCTCCTTCCTTAACCGGGACCTACTTCTGCATTTCTAACCCTTCTCCTTTCCTCCTTTATTTCTTGTGGTTGCTCTATATCCTATTTGGGGCCCAAAATAGGGCAAGATAGGGGTGTGGTGCCCTTGTCCCTCCTAGGAGAAGGGCATGGCACCCCTATCCCCTATGATAGTGGCATGACACCTCTATCCATTGGGACAGTGGTGTGGCGCCCCTGTCCCCTAGGATAGTGGTGTGGCACCCATGTCCCCACCTCCTATGGTGGTCCTATTTGTGGGTTGCTTGGTTTTCTATACACTTCTTGTCTTTGGGGTTTATTATTCCACTTTGTTGGCCTTCGGTGGTTGAAAGTTAATCCTTGAGGCATGTATAAAAGGGAATTTAGTACCCTCATTCATGGATGGAGGACAATACATGGATAGCGCATAGACAGATAGAAAGAATAGGGAGAAGATACAAGATTTCAACATCATCATCAAGCATTCAAGTCTTCTTCATTCATCCATGGGAGAAACATTACAACATTCATTTGCAAGCATGTGTGTGTGTTAGGGTTTTGTCATGTTAGATGCCATTTCATACAAAATTTGTGATTACATTCAAGAAGTGAAGCAATCATTATCAATATGTTGCAGTTCTACAAGGTATACATCCCTATTGTTTACATTCAAGAATTTGCAATTACTTTCTTTCTAGGTTGATTCCTCAACTGGGGTTTGACTGAGGGAAGCCCCTATCCACAACCCCATTTCTTCTCTTTTTTGTGTGTAGGTTATAGGTGTGCAACTGTAATTGTAGGTCTGGGCTTCATTTGCAGAGACGAAAGAACACTTTTTTTGTTTTGCGGATTTTGTGACGGACCATGTACATTCCCACCACGGTCCTAACCACTTTTTTCCAAATATGTAGAGCAGATCCACATCAGTTTAATTAGCTCAAATACAAAGTTATAGCCCGATCCCAAACTGGTAGCTCCTCATTTCACTCATTTCCTCTCTCTTTTCCACATAGTCAACAAGTCAACTTTGTCATTTACAAAAGAGGGCAAAATCACATCAACCACTTGCAATCCACTTAGTATTCAGATATTTGTCTCTCTTAGATTTGGATCTAGTGGATTCAACCCCTCTTTTAAATGTAAAGTTCCTCCCAAGTGAAAATTATCATAGTGGCTTCCTTTCGTACTAGGATCCAATTTTCCACTTTACATTTTGGTAAACCCGACATCTTACACATTAATTTTGATTTCTCATTTTTAGATATAATTAATTGCAATTGGAATTTCAAGTTTGATCTATTTGCAAATTTTAGAGGTTAATTGCATAAAAACCCTAATTTTTCATGTTGAGAAAATTAAGCTTGTTAAGTGCAAAATTGTAATTGCTTGTTACAGATCTGATTTTTATTTCAAAGTTGCAATTTGAATCTGTCTTTTTATTTTGAAAATTTAGTGGTTTAATCATAAAACCCTAATTTTTAAGAACTTTTCAATTTCGACCTTTGACTGCAATTTTGATTGATCTAAACATCTCCAAATCAGATTTTTTTTTTTTTCCGTATTAAAATCATAATCTCTATCATCCTTGAATTTTTTTTTAAAAGTTGGTCAGACCGTGTGCGTTCTCGATACGGTCCTTAGCTTTTTCCTTGAAATTTGAGGAGACAGAGTTGACTATATTTTTCTCCTCAGATCCTGAAAATCAACGTACTTTATCAATTTTAACAGTCTCTAAGGTCAAGCACAAATTCAAATTTCATCAAATTCATATCTTAAAATTAATTTTCATAAAAAGATCCTAATTTTAGATCTTCTTTTCTAGCAAATTCAGATTTCACTTAAGAGACTTTTAATGACAATTAATAAATTGGATTTACTTTCTCTTTCACATGTGATTACATTAATTTTTTCATATATTTATCATGTCTCGGATAAGAGTTTCTTCCATTTCTTGTTGCTTCTCTTTCTTCATAGCACTTGGTCATATTGTGTTTTTAGGATTTCCAAATTATTAGGTCTCAAAGCTTTCATGTATCATTTATGTTGCATTATGGTGATGTTGTTAACAACATGCATTTCCTATGTTAATCATCTTAAAGCTTTTATAGATCATAAACCTAGAGATCCTAATTTTGGTACCTCTCCTAGGGTATCTTGTATGGAAGAAATGAGATCTAATGCTTTACCCAATGATCTTTCTACAATAGAGAAAGCATTGGAAAGTAATATGGATCCATCTTCTTCTTCTACACATACCCTTGATCAAAGGGGGCAATATGAAAACATCAACATTCTTACGTCTTTAGATCCTCGTTATTCTCCTAGGACCTATTTTCAACATCAAAGCCTATGTAGGGAGGATGATGTCATTCATTTTATTCATGACCTTTCTCCTCGCATCGAAATCACTAAAAATGAGTTTTTAGATGATGAAGATGTTCTTTCCCAATCTTCCAAAAAAGGATAAGCTTGATAAAGGAAAAGAGATTCTCATTCCACATGATATTCCTCCTTCATCTACAAATCCTTTCCTACCTCCTTACACATCAGATTTCAAAGAAATTCGTGATCTTCTTTCTCCATCTAGTCAATTGCAAAATTCTTATAGTTGTGGCTTTCATATAATTATAAAACAAGGTTTTAAAGGACAAGTAATTGGGAAATTTGAGCATGGAATTGGTGTCCCTATAAAATCTCCTACACAAACTACTACAAGAGGCCTAGGAAGTGGTACCCCTCTTTCTATGGACGAATTCCTTAGACTTCAAAACTTTAAGGATTACCTTCAAAAACAAAAAATCAAGAGAGCTCGTAAGAATGCTTCTTCTTCAAAGCATCCTTTTTGTTCATTTCATCAAACCCATGACCATAATGCCGATGATTTCCCTTATTTTCAAAAATCTATTCAAGATGGCATAGAAAGTGGCAAAATTAGAATTGTGGGTAATGAAACTCCTACTTCTAACAAACCTTATTATTCATGGGAAGATGATATTTACCATCCTAACAAATTAGCAGACAAAATCTATTGGAGATTAAAATATGACAAGAACATTTCCTTTCCTCCTCAAAATAAAAACAAAAATCTTAAGCAAGTGAAAGGCATCTAATATTGCATTTTTCATGATTTATATTCACATTCTATTGGAAAATGTTATGAATTTAAGAAATTAGTTCAACTACAATATTATCTTGCACACATTTGTCTCACAGAGGATCTAGCTATCTTTCTTTTTAAAAACATCGTGCTTTAACACTTCTTTTCCTTACATGTTGCTCTTCAACCTATGGCATAATTAGCCCATTTACCAAGGGCTCTTTATAATTAGTGGTGGTATTGATTCACTTTAAAATACTTTGGGGCAGAAACATGAAGTTTTGTTTATCTTCTTTCTATTCATTTACCTCTATCTTTGGGCATTATTCATTATTAGATCTCTTTTCTTTCATAAGGCTATTCCTATGTCAGCATATAATTGTTCTTTGGTTTTTCTCTTTGCTTGGAGAGGGACATCTGTAATGAGTACTGCACTTCTTCTCTTTCCTTCATTCTCTTGGAAATCTCACCTCTTCTATGGTTTCAATTATTCGCAAGTATGATATACCCCTTAGTAGGGCATGATCTCTTGGGAGGTATGTATCCTTTCCTTGAGAGGATTTGTTCCACTAGGATGACATGTTACTTGAAACTAATCACCATCAAAAAATGTGTAATATTTCTCCTTGTTCTCCTCACTTGGGGGCCAAGGATTTTCGTTGCTTTCCCTTGTGTCATTATTTCCTTTAGGGGTTGCATTTTTCATATGCGATCATCATTTCTTACAATGGTATTCTTTTATGACTAATCCCCCTTGGGGAATATACGATGCTTATTCTCTCTTCTTTTTGAAGATTACCACTTCTTGAGATGTGTATTTTACATTTACTAATGTCTTTTCTTTCATATGTTCATGTAAGTTCATTGCACATTTGTTTATGTTTAATCTCTCTCTAGTAGATTGTGTAAGCTCTTCTCATTGTCCCATTAGCATGGGGGAAATGATCCTTCTCTCTCTCTCTTTCTCTAGGGATCCACTTTTCCCTATTAAGTTGATGGTCTGAGTTCTATTACTTGATGTCATTCCTTGCATAGAATTTTTGGTTATTGGCTTAAGGATTCTCTCTTATACAAGAAGTGTTAATCCTTGACTATGACCTCTGTTACACTTGGTAATGTACATCTATAATAGATTCACCCACCCCTCTGGGGGCTAAAAGTGAGTCATCTCTCATCAAGAATCCCTTTCACCTTGTAAAAGGAGGGAGGATTGCATTATTCTTCTTTCCTATTCTTATTCTAGAAGATGTTATATTTGTCTAAGACAACTCCTCTTGGGGGTAGATGCCATTTTGAACAAAGATCTCTTCTCCTCCAAGGATCACCTTTACACTCACAACAAGATATCTCTTTTCAACTATCTTATCCTTTCTTGAAGATCATTCCCTCTCTTGCTTCGATTTATGACATTGTTGCATGGCAAATATCTTCTTTGTGATAAAGGTAGGTATCCTTGTTCTACTTTCCTTAAGATATCAATATTAGCCTATGTAAGGGGGGGCACCCACATTGCTCCTTTGTACTATACTTCTCTGATGCATTGAACCATGGGACATTCTTGGAACCAGGGGGAAACCTCTTACAGAAATATGTTTCACTTTTATACAGTGGGTCATTCTCAGAACCAAAGCACGGTCTCTTAGAGAGAGATGTCTTCACTTATTCTTGTCTTATACAGTGAGACATTCTTGGAACCAGAGGGAAACCTCTTAGATCAAGATGTCGTCACTATTCTCTTGTATAGTGGGTCATTCTCGGAACCAGAGCATGGTATCTTAGAGTGAGATGGCACCACTTTTATTTTATGTGAGATGATTATTCTCGGAACCAGAGCATGGTTTCTTAGAGTGAGATATCACACCTTTCTTGACACTTGTACTATACATTGTATATAGGTTGTAGCATACTTGGGAATAGACTCCTATGAGGTGCTTTATATCTCACTTGCACACACATGCATGAGGTTGAGTGGAACTAATGGAGTTCTCTCTCTCTCTCTCTCTCTCTCTCTCTCTCTCTCTCTCTCTCTCTCTCTCTCTCTCTCTTTACATGGATCACCTAGGCAAGCTCTAGGGATGATATTTTGTATGTCCTTCTCTCCATGGATGACCTATTTTTAGGGGTGAGACATCCATGGTTTCGTTCTTCTTTGCTTTTCTTCTCATGGATCACCAAAGTGTGTATTCATGTTCTCTCTCTTCTTCCTCTCATGAACTCATAGTTTTACTATTGATACTTCATGGATGATGTTAGATTTTCTCTTTTATGTGATCGCTCATGTTTATGTGATGGCATTGGTCTTTGTGTCCTAATTATTTGTTGAGATATCAGAGCTCAAGATCTCTTTGGCTAGTTAGTTTATCATCTTGTGTCTTGTTCTTGTCATGTGTCTTTTTGCACTTTGTCTTTGTTTTGTGTGTCTTGTGCCTTTTAATTTTGTGTGCTCTTGCATATGTTGGCATGAGTTAAGACCATAAGATTGGGGGATTTTTCTCCTCAATATTAGTGGTGTCTTATACTTGTGATTTTTCTCTGCATCTCTCATCTTCATCTCTCTCTTTCTTATACTTTACTAACAGTGGTGGTGTAAGCCATACTTCTGCTAAAGTAGGGGATAAATATAGTGTCACAAAATTGTGACCACTACAATTTTAACCATATTTGGGGTCCTCACCTTGGTGACATCATCTCCTTCCTTAACTTGGACTTATACATTTCTAACACTTCTCCTTTCCTCCTTTATGTCTTGTGGCTGGTTTGTATCATGTCTGGGGCCCAAAATAGGGTAGGAAAGGGGCATGCCACCCTTGTACCCCCTAGGATAGTGGCATGGAACCCCTGTGCCAACCTCCTAGGGTGGTCCTATTTGTGGGTTGCTCGGTCTCCTATGCACTTCTTGTCTTTGGGGTTTGTTATTCCACTTTGTCGGCCTTTGGTGGTTGAAAGTTAATCCTTGAGGCATGTATAAAAAGGAATTCAATAACCTCATTCATGGATGGAGGAAAACAAATGGATAGCTCATATATGGATAGAGATCATAGGGAGAAGATACAATATTTCAAGATCATCATCAAGCATTCAATTCTTCTTCACTCATCCATGGGAGCAACATTACAACATTAATTTGCAAGTATGTGTGTGTGTTAGGGTTTTGTCATGTTACATGCCATTTCATAGAACATTTGTGACTACATTCAATAAGAAAAGAAATCATTATCAACAAGTTGCCGATCTAGAAGGTATACATCCCCGTTGTTTACATTCAAGAATTTGCAATTACTTTCTTTCTAGATTGATTTCTTAACTAGGGTTTGACTAGGGAAAACCCCTATCCACAACCCTCTTTCTTTTCTTTTCTATGTGTAGGTTGCACGTATGCAGCTATAATTGTAGGTTTGGGCTTCATTTGTATAGACAGAAGAACCCTTTTTTGTTTCATGGATTTTGTTGCAGACCATGTACATTCCTGTCATAGTCCCGATGACTTTTCTTCAAATTTGCAGGGCAAATCTACGTCAGTTTAATTAGCTCAGATCCAAAGTTACAATGCGAACCCGAATTTGTAGCTCCTCATTTCACTCATTTCCTCTCCATTTTCCACATAGTCAACAAGTCAACTTTCTCATTTACAAAAGAGGGAAAACGCACATCAACCAGTTACAATCCACTTAGTATTTAGATGCTCATCTGTCTTGTATTTGGATCTAGTGGACTCAACCCCTCTTTTGAATGTAAAATTCCTCCCAAGTGAAAATCATCCTAGTGGCTTCCTTTCTCTCTCATAGGTGGGGAGTCACTAGGATCCAATTTTCCACTTTACAGGAAGATTGTGATTTTCTTACAATCTCTCCAACTGCAAGATTGCTTCTCCATACTATTTGGGTGTATAGGGTCAGTTTCAAAGAAA
The DNA here is from genome assembly GCF_030272615.1 of Cryptomeria japonica. NCBI lineage: Eukaryota > Viridiplantae > Streptophyta > Pinopsida > Cupressales > Cupressaceae > Cryptomeria > Cryptomeria japonica. The sequence goes on from NC_081406.1 coordinate 584,541,206, forward strand.
CAACCATAGTGATAAATCTATTTGCCAGAAAAAAATTGGCAACTCTTCTATGGAGTTGAACTACTAGTCTGTTAGCTTGTCCTAAGAAAGTTGAAGAAACCTTCTTTTAAATATAGGTTTGCGATTCTATCTAAAAGATTGAATCCAAGGAAATGGTTTGGTTTAAATGAATTGAATCAGAAAGTGAAAGTGATAGTGATGATGAAGGTCTATCTCTTTCAAGTTACTATTCAGATAAATAAAGTTTTTGATCATCCCAATCAAGTAAATTTCCTAAAGATTTTCTATGGTGGCATGAATCTTGCTTCCAATAAGATTCACCCTTGTTGCAAGTTTCCAAAGGATTGAAGAAAAAGACCAAAAAGAGAATTAGTTTCTCACTCTTAATCAAGAACCTTTATCAAAAAGAGATCCTAATGTAAAGATAAATAAGATTCTAAATTTGTAATGGATAACATCAATAACCCCTCACTTGCACCTGTTGTTCAACAAAATTATTTTGTTGATGATACTAAAAAAATTGTTTTTGAAAAGCTTTTATGGTGGTGCACAACTCAACTATGAAAATTTCATCCTTCTTTACTTCAAATATTAAAACACATTGAAGCAAGGGATGAGATGGAGGTTGTTTTTCCTGAAAGTGTTGTTCCTCAAGTAGGTGTTAAAATTCATAAAATGTGAATCCCACAAGCCTATTTGTCTTCTGCAAGAATACCTATCACACATAAAGAATGAATTGAACAACAAAGAATAATTGAAGATAATTAACAATAATTTAATATATCCCTTTGAAATTTCTTATTGCTTGATTAGAAAGAAGTATATGACAAAGTTTTTATATTTGCTCATGTAATGCATGTCAGAAGGTTACAAGAGAAGTTGCATACCTGCTAGAAAATGCATAATGCAAGAATAAATCACTAAATTCATTCATGACTTTCATACAAACTGAACATTCAAATAAAGATGAAGAAATAATACTTCAAGAAGAGTCTCACGAAATGTTCATTCCTACTTGGTGTCATTAGGCTTTACATGATGAATTTCTTTCTAGAGAAAATATATTTATTCATTCATCACTAATCATCAAAGAATAAATCTATGTTGATGAGATTAAATGTATGAAGTCATCCATTTCTTCTTGTATGCAATCAATAGGTAATGAGATTCATGAATCATTTATGTTAAAATAAAATCAAGTCTTGTCTCTGAAAAATGATCTTGTGAATATTGAAGAAAATACTTGTGAAGTAGTCTTTCATTTTAAATTGGTAAAAAGTTCATCATAAAAATGTCTACAAATTATGAATCATGACATTGAAAGTCAATATGTGCACAATGATGATAGTAATAGGAATGAAATAAAAATGGTTAGTGGAGATGATGTTATAGGAGATGTAAGTTGTTCATGTATGAGTGGAACTTTTGGATTCCAATTTGAAGAATTAGATAAGAAATATGTGAGCATTGATGCTTCTAAGGATCAAAAGAATGCTCAGATTCATGAGAACTTCACTCGTAATAATTGTCCTAACACTTTAGATAGAGTCTTTCTTTGTGACAAAAGAGATTCTCAAATTCTCATTCACAACCATGAGACATCATTAGTAGAGTTACATACATCTACAGGAATATTTACTCTTTGGTGGTTACACTATTTGAAGATGATCATGCTACATTACACCATTCACAAGAAACAAATAATAACATAGAGGCAGGATATTTTCTTCCAAAGGAATCAAGATTTGATGAAATATGTTCTAATCAAGAGTCAGAAAAATATGAAAATAAAGGACATAGTTGTTATGCTGATTTAAATAATCCTTCTTCACATGAGTATTAATTTCTTAGGATATTCTTCATTACAAAAAACTCATTGGAGCATAAATGCACCAAAAAGTGAAAATCTATTATCAGTTCATATGATGACAAAGATCAAATGCATAATAAAAAGGAAGCAAAGGACAAAGGTCACTTTATGCAAGTCAAGCCTGATGGAAATGTACCTTCAAATCCATTCCATTATTTGGAATGTGAAAAAAAAATCATGTCGATGAAGTTAAAAGAGTGTTAGACATCAAAGAAGGATCAAGAGATCAATGGTAGTCAATCAAGAAAATTTGAGAATGATGATTTTGTAACTAGGAAATCGGGGAAAAGCATCAAAACAATAGATTAGGCAACCACAAAGATAAATTGTAATGAAAATAAGTCCTAATATACTCAATATAAAGGAATGAAAGACAAGAAATTTAACTGAAATGCAAATCATCACAAATGTCTTCCTTCATTGGCCTCCATTGTCCTTTGTCCTTCAAATTGTATGTGCGGATCTCACCTACAAGGCAAATGCAAGTGAAAGAATGATTGCAAGATAAAATTTGTAGCATAAGGTTACTCGAAGCATGGTTAGCCATGACTAAAGAAAAGAGCTCAATTTATAGGATAAAAGTCCGTAAAATTGAAAAGGGCAACAAATTCAAAAATTGGCATGATTATGACATGATTGAATGACAAATTTGGTGACAAATTGCTATGTCAAAATAATGACAAATTGAGAGCAAATTGTGCTCATCAGTTATGCAAATATTTAGATAAAAAATAGCCATTTGATTATGATAAATTATCCATAAAATTTGCTCAAGAAATAATGAAAAATTGGGGAGAAAATAGCTTTCAATTTATGACAAATTGAGCATGAAAAGAGGAGGAAATTTAGAGGAGAAAAAGTGGGAGAAATGTTAAGAGAAAATTAGGTGGAAAAAAGAAATTTGAAAATTAGGAAATTAGGTGGCACTAATTAATAAATTTCATTTATTAATTAGCTCACAAAAAGGATGGAGAATTAGCCAATTAAATAATTCAATTTCATTGTGACATAGGGCACTTTAGATAAATGAATAAATTCACTTATCCTAAAGGGAAGTGTTTATAAAGGATTGAATGAACTAATCATGAAGCCCTAGGAGATGGACTAGAAATAAATTAGGTCATGATGATCACAATCAAGGGACAATTGATAAATACTTGATATTGATATGACATGGATTGACAAAGACCAATGACAAATTGGTTAAGTATTGCAAAAACATTGCACTAACAAAAGATAATTGATAAAGGATCAATGTTCGATTGATCCAAAATTGAAAAAGATTAATGATTGATTGAGATCGATGACAAATCGATCAAAGATTGATAAAAGGTCAATTTGATGAAGGTTGAATGACAAAAAGATTGATAAATACCGATGAAGGATTGATCAAATTTGATAAAAAGATATCAACAATGATTGACAACTGAAGATTGATTTGAAAAAGACACCAATGAAAAATCGATCAAAATTGATGATGAGATCAATAATTGATGATTGAAAAGAGATTGAAAATGGTCAATTATTGATTGATAGTTGATCAAGGATGATTGATAATTGATTTAAAATGATAAAGGTCTAGGACAAAACCCTAATTTGACACCGAATAGGATCGACGTTGTCCAATTGACATGATAAGTTGATCACAACCACTTATTACAATTCTAAAATGATATTGAGAAGACCAAATTGAAATATGGGAGAATTGGAATTGAGTAGGGAAGAAACACAAAAGAATGACAAGATGTCGACAAATGATAAAGATCAAATGTACGACATAGAAGAAAGAGTTAGCAAGCATGGAAATCTTAAAATAAGGTTACACACACATGTTAAAGTATGACACCATAAGTGTTGACCATTTTTAGATGCCTACAAATTTATTAGATGATGTTCCTATTTATGCATTTGAGATTTTAGATAAATGTCCCTTTGGTTATGCCAATCTCTTTAATATTGATGCATTGATAAAAAATGAATATACAAGTCATCCATTTATAGATGCAGATCATCAAAGGTGTGTTACAAAGATTGAAATTGCAATACTTTTGACCATTCAAGAAGAAGTGATCATTGACATGAAAAGGGATGTTGAGTTGATTCCACATTCAAATATTTTTAATGGGCAATTATTATTAGGATATGTTGCCTCAACAAAGGAAGTTGCACATGCAAGAAATATTAGGATTAGATTTCAAAGAGAAAGTTTACAATTGAGTTCAAAGAAAACTCAAGATTGGCATTTATTTTTGCTTCATGAAATTTATTTTTCTCAACCAGTCAATAGATTTGCATAAGCCACCTAGTGTTGTTTTGGGTTAAAAGTCTATTGTATCTATCTCATTTTTGGTTTGTGTCAAGATTCTTCAAGTTGGTCCCTATCTTGTGTCTTTCATCCCTTATTTGTGATTCTATTGCCCATGGATAATACAATAATCACTGAAGAGATTCTAGATTCATTTTGCATCCTTTGCAGTCCTTGTCCCTGTTACAGCCTTCTGTTGACCTAAATTTTCAACGTCCAACTTTTAAATTTTCACTAAAGTTTAAGTCCTTAATGGGTTCTTTAAAGAGTATTCAAGATGTGTACAAAGTCATATCATCTTCACATCCTATCATATGTTGGCCAAAATTTGAAACCAATTAAATTTTGAGAGCTATAAAGTGTCGAGGATAACTACCTTGCCAACATGTATTTGGTAGCATTTTTTGCAATGTGGCAAAGTTTCATAAAAGCCCACTTCACCATTTGTGAGATTTTAGTGTTTCAATTATTGTCATCCTCTGTTAGAAAAATATCAAAATATTGTTCTCGAGTTCGTGTCACGAGAAAAGACTTTTGGGATATGTTCATTGTATCCTTGTTAGCCACAGGTTAAAATTTAAAGGTTGGATTCTTTGTCAATCAAAAGTTAAGGTAGTTTCAATGTATTGAACCTTTAGGGTAAGTAGTGGAAAATAGTGTTTTTTAAATATTTTATTTTTATTTAATCATTATTCATGCTATGATGTTTTCAATCGATGTAGTGAAGATAATTTTTCAAAACGTCTTCAAACTCATTTGCAAGCCCACTGGAACCCCACCGGAACCTCCCCTTTGTTGTTTAAGTGTTTGAAAGTTCTAACTTTTCACACAAAATGCTCTCTAATTTTCGCTCAAAATACTTGAAATTTCGAACTTTCTAACTTTTTGCAAAATACTTGAAAGTTCTAACTCTCCAACTTTTCTCATTCAAACATCTGAAAGTTGAACTTTCTAACTTTTGTGTCCATTATTTCAAATATTCTAACTTTTGAACCTATTATGCCTTGAGTGCTTAAATTTTCTAACTTTCAAACCCCATGCTTGTCCGCTTTAAGAATTAAACTTTCTAACCAATAACCCTGCCGTAATCACCTCATGATTCTATTTAAAGATCTCCAAAGAAGCTTTGTAGCTGCAGAATGCGCAAATCTTAGATAGGGAACATGAGTTGTATGGAAGAATACATCAGAGAGATGTTGTCCCATGCAATTTATGATTTTAGTTATACACAAACTGGATTAGTTGAGAAAGGTTTAGAAGCCTTTAGGCAAGTGTGCTGTTAGACATGCACGCAAATGTGGAAACATAGAAAAAACTGAGCACTGCTTTATTGAATTTCTTAAAGTAATGTGTTCCATCAAATGAAATTATTGAATGAGCTTTAGAAAATTTAAAGCAAATGCAACTGAAGGATGCGTGTGCCAATATAGAAGGGCATAACAAGGTGCGTGAACTGTTGCCAGAATTCTAAAACAATCGTCATCTCATAGACATGCGTGCAAACTATGGAATCATTGGCATTACACATTAACTGTTTGACCAACTGCCACGTAGAGATGTTATCTTAAGGATTGAAATGAAATGCTCGCACAATGTGCACAATATGGATTTTGCAAGGAGACTCTCAAAATCTTTGAATCTATGAAGCACCCTGAAACATATCCTGGCATTGTAAGCGTTGCTTGCGTTCTATAGCTATGCGGTTTAGTCCGTGAGGACTGTACATAATTCAATCACACGGAAGACAGCCATTGCATTTGGTTTGATTAGTGCAAACACTATTCTTGTGGAGATTACTGGTGATACATAATGAAACAATCTCAAAATAGGCTTGCATTGTATTGATGCGCAGTAAATTGACCAATCAGTTTCTATCTGGCAACACACTCCGGGTTTGTGCCAAAATGGTAGCTTTGAAACAGGGTATAGACATCGATCGAAGCGCACTGGAAGGGGATATATGATCAGACATTTCAGTTAGAAATGCTGTGGTAGAAATGTTTGCAAAATGCCGAATCATAGACAAGGCCTGTGAATTGTTTCACTGGACGCGTCAATGAAATGTGATCTCATGGAATGCTGCCATCGTAGGATATACACAAATACGTTTGTTAAAAAGGATTGAGTAACTTGCCCTGGTAGACATGTACACAAAATGTGTAAAGCATTGCCTGGAAACATAGATATGGTATCTGAACCATTTGACAGAATGCCTAAGAGAGCATCACTCTCTTGATTGAAGGATATTAATAAAATGGATTTGTTCAGAAGGTTTTAGAAACTTCCACCAAATGCAATTGGCAGGTGTAAGGTCAGATTCCACAACCTTTGCCAGCATCCTCCCAGCCTGTGCCTAATGGGAGCTTTGACACGGTATGAATATCCATCAAAACATTACGGCTAGAGGAATTTTCTCAAAGGTAGTTGCAAATGTTCTGGTAAACATGTACGCAAATTGCGAAAGCGAAATGTACAACATATTTAATTCTGAAGTAATTTTTGTGCCGCAAGTAATCGTAGCTACAATTCACCATAAAAACTAGTGAAATAATATTTTGTAGATGGGTTTTATGTGTGTGATTTGCGACGATATTAACTTCTCACAGTCTGTGTCTAGGCTAGAGTTCTCTATGTGGTTCGTGTGTGAACATTTCATTCTGTGCTTATGAATTCACGAGTCTCATGATTAAGTTGGGATTCTTGTGTACAAGTTCGATCTAATATGCATGTGATTCAGTGAAAAGGAAGACTGCAAACTAAAGTGTTTATCATTCTTCAAGCCTCAATACAATTGTACATTTGCCACTTTACACAAAGAATAGCTCAATGGTCATTCATGCATAAAGTAATATGATGATTATTTTGGTGGTTATTTAGGACTAAGATGCTTCCAAGGCCAACAAAATAGAAAGCCTTGTAGAAATGTGATGTTCTTTCAAATCAATATTCAAGATTAGATATTGATCATGGAGATAGAAACACAGAAGAATAATTTGAATAGTCATGACTACCACTATGGAGACTATGAATATTAAATAGAACATATGGCATGAGTAGACTGTGCCATAGAAAAGGCATTGAGCTCACCACCACCATCAGAAGTGATGTTTGGCTAGTGGAGACTTGCATTTGAATCACATTATACATCTATAAAGATAATGCGCTTGAAAGAGAGAATAATTTTAACCCACTAGAATGATATCAACACTTGGACATGAGGCACTTAAGAATAAACCACATATGATCAAAGATATAAAACCATAACAATAGATCACAAGCACATACATTTGACATGAGAACAATGGTAAACCAAGGTTATACCAAACTATAGGAGAACACTATAAATACCAAAATGATAAAATGAAAAGATAAGCCATCACTTGAATAAATTTTTAAAATATTTATAATTGAAAAAGTTATAGAAGAAGTTTTTGACAAAAATGATTTCATTTTAATATATATGAAAAAAGGTTTATTTTTTCTTAAAAACAACTAACTCACATGTAATTATTATTTGTGTGTATACAATCATCCACGTAAATGGTCTTGGGTAAAGTGACACATTGTTGCAATAATGGTGAAAAAAATCATGTTGTCAAAGCTAATCTTGTCTGTCCGGCTCCATCCACCGCCTTATGAAGCTGCCAACCACTAAAACTGCGAGCAAAAAGGCAAAACATGGGTACGAAAAACAAGTCGACTATAGTCAAAAAAAGCCCAACATGTAAGTGTCAATGCCACAAATAGAGGATAAAAGGACAAGAAACTGGCCAACCTGCAAAAATATTACATCAAACGCTCCAACCAATGTCGTCAACCAAACAAAGCTTGGCAATCAACCAGATCAATATGAATCGATGGAACCACCGCCTCACAAGAATTGCGCGGGCTAGGCAATAAAGCTGTTGAACCAATCAATGCAGATAAATCCGCGGAGTATGAGAGAGGGCCTCAAGCATTTAAAAAACACTGGGTGATGATTCTTGAATCGATGTTCCAAAAACCTCTCCCATCCTCAGATCCGCCAATAAACAAGACCTCCAAATAGGAAGCGCCAATCAAAGAATGAGAAGCTCTGGTCAATGTAAAAATCGAATCTCCAAGCCAATCTAAACAAAGTGAATGCTGAAAATGACATGTAGATCTGCCGCCTGAGAACTATGAACTTGGGACAAAAACAGGTGAAATCCTCCAATCAATATAGATCTCAAACATGCCTGGACTTTACCTTAAAGACACTTCACCACGAGTCGATTTATCGCAAACAGAGAAACCAAGATCATGGAGTCTATTTCAGTTAAATTTCAAGATCATGGAGTCTATTTCACTTAAATTTCAAGATCTCCCACCTGAGAAATATGACCTTGGGACAAAAAACAGGTGAAATCCTGCAATCAATATAGATCTCAAACATGCTTGGACTTTGCAAAAAGAACAGTTCTCCTTCAGTCGATGTATCGTCAACAGAGAAACCAAGATCATGGAGTCTATTTCACTTAAATTTCAAGATCTGCCACCTCAGAAATATGACCTTGGGACAAAAACAGGTGAAATCCTGCAATCAATATAGATCTCAAACATCCATGGACGTTACAAAAAAACACTGCTCCTCCAGTCGATGTATCGTCAGCAGAGAAACCAAGATCCTGGAGTCTATTTCACAAATAGATTTCCTCAATCCTAATTTATAAATAATAAATTATTACTTAAAATTTGGGGATAAAGGGCTCCATATGTATATTTTTAAAATCATAATGAGCTGATTGGAGCACCGACTTGAGGTAGATGGAAGCTTTAGATCATGAAACATAATATTTTGGCTGGGTTGTGAGCTAAGGGATTCAGTAAAAAGACAATTATTTATGGAGGATTATTAGATTGGATGTGAATAGTTTATAAATATCTTCACGATTTTTCTATTTAAATATAAATTAGACTCTAGATCTTAATATGGTATCATAGGTTGGATGTCTATAATTGATTCATGATATCACATTCTCATAATTCTTTGTGAATTAAAATGTGTCCAAGGAAGATTGGGATTGAGAAGGGGAAATGAGTGCTTATTTTTTTTTTTAATGAGTATGAATCATTGAATAATAATTTTTTTATGAACTCGTTTGAAAATTAAGTAGATCTTGTGTCCTTAAATAATAAATTTTGGTTTTATAAGAGTACAAATAATATTTTTCAAATATAAATCCAAGGAGGAGGATGATCAAGAATTAAATTTTTTACTCTTAAAATAATGTAAACTATTTTTACGTGTTCTATGGTTCAAAGGAAAATATGTAACGAAATCATGTGTGAATAATACATATGAGTTATTAAATAAGCAAGTTGATTAAAAAAAAAATTAACTATCTATTCCTTAATATAATAATAAAAAAGGTCTCATCATTTTGTCACTCATAATTAAGAAGAAAAAATGATATGCCATGCAATGGCATGTTAGTAGAACCATTAAAGTACCCTGACAACAATTTTTCCCTTAAAGTGATAATATCATGATGCACTATAATGTAAATGGAAAAGTTATCTGAACTATTAGATATACTTGGTGCATTCAATCAAAAATGAAAAAAATCTTGAATGTAGCATATCATTATGCAATCCACTAGCACTAGTCATTGAAAAAGGACTGTCAAAGTTGAGTTCCCGAATAATTTAAATGAGGATATAAAAAATACAATGATGATATATTTAAAATTATCTCAAGAATGCAAGATCACAAACATAGATAAATAATACTTCCATACTAAGTACATCCTTACTATTACGATAAAAAGACTTAAGAGAATCATGGATGCAATTATTTGATGAAATTTAATAAAGAAAAACATTAAAATTAATAGGACATACATAGACAAAACCTAATGGTGTATGTGAGTCCATAAGAAATGATCAATCAATAAGGTGCAATCCAAATGTTGGATGGTAATAGACCAAATACAAAATTTAATTAGAATGTAATAAGGAGACAATATCTGATAGATTCAAATCTTAATTAGATCTTGCAAACAATACACAACTATAAAATTAATTCTAATAACATTAAATAGAAGGATAAAATTTTAATGCCCCAAATCCTAGGTCATGTAGCAAAGTTATGTTTGCAAAAATGTAAGGAAATAAAGTATATGTTTACATAAGTTAAAGGATAAATCAATTAAATGAGCATTAATAAATAAATAACCTAGGAGTACAACCTCAAACTAGCAAAGCTATTATATTAAATATATAAAAGTACAAAATAAAATACATAACTCTTAGTTTGATATTGAATAAACTCTAAATTTTTTCATATTGATCAATTCAAGTTCAACACAAGATTAGGACACATTAGGTTAATATATTGGAAAAAAAAATTTGTTTATCTTTCATTATCATTTGTGTAAATACAAAAATCTCTATTCAATTTCCTAAGACACAATATGTGAATATATATATATATATATATATATATATATATATATATATATATATATATATATATATATATATATATATATATAAATATATATATATATATATATATATATATAAATATGTGAATATATATATATATATATATATATATATATATATATATATATATATATATATATATATATATATATATATATATATATATATATATATATTGATAAAAGTGGATGACCCACTGAAATTATATTAAATCTTTCTATTTTTTACATGGTGTCTGGTTCAAAGAGCATTGAAGGGAAAGAACTAGTAAGAAAAACCTTCAGTATTGCTCAAGAAAACATAAGCCTATCTACCTATTACAATAGCCCATAGGCAACCCAAATACAACCCCTGATTACATCATCAATCACATTAGATATAAAGGAAGATTTGAAAATCTTGTAGGAACCAGTGAACCAGTGAAGAAGATAACATCCCAAAATGAAACCACCATATCTTAGACAAAATTAGTGCCAGCACCCCAAAAAAGCCAATCTGCCTATGCACAACATGAATCCAAGGCCCTACAGAGAACAAAACAAACAAACAAAAGGGAACCAAGAAAAAGCAATCCTGACAACATAAAAATGGTTAGCATACATATGCCTATCCATATAAGTAGTAGAGAAGGATGGAGAAAACCCTCAGGAAACAAGGTCAGACCAATCCATAAAATAGTCCAAAGCAAAAGCCATATTAGTAACAACATGATAAGGAGCCATCTACACCACCAAATAAATTGCACTTTCCAATTCCTTAGAAAAAGCCACCAGCCACCAACTTTGCCAAAAAATCTCCAAATAATGCAGAGCATTATGTAATAGAAAGAAAAAGAACAAAAAAGAATGAATGCCATACCTGCATGCCAATCCGGAATATAAAAAAGAAGAAGATAACCGTTGTATGATTATCTTGTCATCATAAGAGAAAATGTCCAGCAAGAGACCTCATAATAAAAGATGGAAATTTTCTCATAGCTTACAACAGGCCCAATCATTAAAGCAATTACCTCAACAACAGGGCACCCACGGAACATAATGATTCAACAGAAGGGTCAGTTCCACTTAATGTGAAACAAAAGCTCATGGCAAGGTCACCCATATCTATCTGCAAGGAGAAATGATTACCAAAAAAGTAGAGCATCAAAGCATTATAAAAAAATTCAACCACAAAAATAATGATTAACATAGAACATCCGATGCCAAATTATTCCCCAAGAAGTTCAAAGGAAACTGAGGTATCCATCTACCATGATGATAATCCCATAAACCTGTCATGTAGCTTCATGGGATAAGAGAATGCCAAGCAAAAAAAAACCAATAATTACCAAAGCTGCTAGCCGAACATAAGGTATCCCTTCTCTGACCATTTGGGAATATAATTACACAAGAATCCAAAATGATCTCACCCATATAAATTGCCAACCAACGTGCCACAAAGCTGAAAGATAAAGAAAGACCAAAAGACAATCTCCAAAGTAACAAAAGAAGAACGAAGATATCCATCAACAGGGGTATCCATAATATTAAAAAATGCAGCCATAGAACAAACATGAGAATCGACCCAAATCCCATTCACTATCAAATAAGTGTTTGTTGGGCTTAAATTGCCCCTCTATCCTCCATACTTAATAAGGAGCTACTACCAAAAATAGCTAGAACAAAGATGTTGTCTTAAGGCAAGACAACATCCCCCTATAGCCATACAAGGAAGTAAACTTCCCACAAAGCAAGGAGATGGGGGAGGCCAATTGAACAAAAGGTAGATCAATCCAAAAAAATAGAAACCATAACAAACTCTTTCCTTAATGAGGAGATTCTCTCAATAAATGTCAATAACAATGATATTACCCCAAAGGCCAACACCCTCATTATAGGCACTTACAAAAGAACAACCACACCAAGAAAGGGGAATGAAGGAAGTTTCTAAATGGAAGGACTATTAAGAGAGAAGTTTCATGCAGGAGATAGGAAAGTCTGAAGGGGAAAGTTCTATATAATCAACACCTTCACCAACATCCTTGTTTGCAAGAAAATCCGCGAAAACATTAATCTCTCTAAAACGGTGAGAAATGGAGAAAGTGGAAAAACCATTAAGTTGGAGGAGAATGCGCTCCGAAAAATACTGCAAGTGCCAAGGGAGACACTTTTTGCTAGCAACCACTTGAAAGATAAGCATTGAATCACTTGCAATAACAATATCCTTGATGTTTAGAGAAAGAGAAAGATCAAGTCCAAAGGATAAAACCTAAAACTCAACCACGTTATTAGTGCCATAACCAATATATTTACCAACTACTTTGATGATTTTTGAAGAGTGATAAAAAATAATTGCCCCAATCCTAGACCTCCCCGGACTTCCCTTAGAGGCCCCATCAAACTGAAGTTTGAATGAAGGGAAAGGAGGAGGACTCCATTTAGCCATCTTGCGCTTAAGAAGTGAAGAAAATCCATCTGATATAACCCCATGAGAAGGCATCAAATGAAGTGAAGACCATCACCAAGTAACCTAGTTATCCCAATGAGAAAAGGACTTGAGATGATCTAAATTTTTATGAATGAAAGAAAGCACCACTTCACTAATAGAGGCTTGAATTTTACCAATTATGTCTGCCAAAGATGTAGACTTATGTTTGAAGATTCTTGAATTCCTTTCAAGCAAAAGATTCCAAATCACCAGAGATGGAGCAACAACCCAAAGAGATGAGTAGAACGAAGAGGGAAACAACAAGGGCCAGGACATAAATTGTGAAAGTAGGTTTGAACAAAGAGTAGAAGACCATCCTAACACACCAAACAACCAATACCAACATTTAGAGGCAAAAGGACATAGAAGGAAAAGGTGATCCACCGATTCCATACAATAACTACAGAAAACACAAGGAAACACTCCTATATTCCCAAGCCTATCCAATCGCATTCCAGTAAGGATTTTATCTTGGACTGCCAACCAAGCAAAGGCCCCTACTTTTGGAAGACAAGCAGGATGCCAAAAAAGCTTAATAGGCCAACAAAAAGACATAGGGGTCTGAACCAAAGAATTGTACCCCTCTTTTACCAAATAGGAGCCTATAGCACTTTTAACCCAAACCAAAGAATCCTCCTTGTTATGGAAAACTAAAGGTCTCCTATGAATTTCTTTTACAAAAGTTAAAATAATATAATTATTAATAGACAGGGGAGGGATATCCTTCCATTTAGCCACTAAACATGGACCTGAGGTGACAATGTTAAAATAATTTGCAACAAAAGGTCCCCAAAGATCCGATAGGATATTCGGCAAAGGGGACCAATCATGAATAGCTGAGAGAGCAAGATGCCCATCCCAATCTTCATCCCAAAAATGGGCCTTTCTCCCATTATGGACAACCTAAGATAAATGTGGTAGGACCACCTCCCTACAAGAAATCAAAAAATTCTAAAACATAGAACCCTTCGGAAGGGATGTTGTAGTAAAAATCCTTTCTCTGGATGCTCCCCTTAAATACTTGGCAAGCATGACAGAGGCCCATTTACTATAGGGGGCTACAGATAACTTCCAAATCAATTTTGCCCCCAATGCTTTATTCTGAATAATGAGGTCACAAATACTCGCACCCCCAGCTCCTTGGGACGATAAATTTTATCCCAAGCAAGAAGAGGAATCTTTTGTTTCCCTCCTAAATTATCATTCCAAAGGAAGGTCCTGAGGGAAACCTTAATCTTCTTAATGACTTGAGAGGGATCCTGTAGGATAGACATCAAATATGTAGGAATGGAACTCAAAACTAATTTGATTAGAAGGATCTTACCAGCCATTGTTAGCCACTTATGATTCCAGGAGGAAATTCTGGAGGTAATAGAATGGACAACTTTATCCCAAAAGGAGGTCTTATCTGATCCCAGAAAGAAAGGAATACCTAAGTACATACAGGGAAAAGTCCCAACTTGAAAACTCCAAAAGTGGGCAAGATTGTCCCGAACTAAAGTGGGGACATTCACAAAAAGACTTTGGACTTCTAATTATTAACCTTTTGACCAGAAAAGGCTACATAATTAGAAATAATTTTCTTAATAACTCGAGCTTCCCTCATAGAGGCTACCCCAAACAAAAGCGTATCATCAACAAATAAGAAATGAGATTGTGAAGAAGGGAGGCCATCCACACTGATGCCTGACCCGATGTCATAGCATTAGATATAGCCCTGCTTAATGCTTCCACCAAAAGAATAAACAAAAAAGGATATGAGAGATCTCCTTGCCTAATTCCCCAGGAGGAAGCAAAAAAACCTGAGGGAGAACCATTAATCAAAACTGAGAAGTGGGCAGAGGATATACATGAAAAGACCCACTTAACCCAACAACGTGAAAACCCTAAACAATGCAAGACCACCACTAGGGACTGCCAATTAACACGATCATAAGGTTTAAGCATGTCTAGTTTAAGAATCATTGCTGATACCTTTTGCTGAGATATGGAGTGCAGGATTTCATGAGCTACAATGGCACCTTCATAAGTTTCCTGTCCAGGCACAAACCCACCCTGCTCCAAAGAAATTATCCGAGGAAGGATTTTAGATAGCCTAACTGAAATTGCCTTACTAAAGATTTTATATAAGGTGGTACATAAGGCAATTGGACGAAAGTCCGAAAAAGAGGTAGGGTTATCTACTTTTAGGATAATAGCAATAAGAGTAGTATTAATTTATCTTAGGATCGACCTATTCCTTCTAGACTCCTCCAAGGCTTGTAGCACATCTTTTCCTATAAAGTCCCAACATTTCTTAAAGAATAAGGTCGTAAATCCATCGGGTCTTGGCGCTTTTTCTGGATGCATGGAAAAGACTATCTCTTTCAATTCAACCAACTAAAATGGGGCCATAAGCATCTTATTATCCTCTTGAGAGACTAAAGGGGGGATCAAATTTACAAACTTGTCATCAACCACCATTGGCTTTGCTAAAAGAAGAGACTTAAAAAACCTAACAACTTCAGCAGCTATATCATCCTCATCTATTAGAGTATTACCATTAGAGTCAATAATACAAGAGATTCGATTGTGAAGTGTCTTGAGCTTAGAAGAGGAGTGAAAGAATTTGGTATTTCGATCACCTTAAAAAAGCCAAATATCCCTAGACTTCTGTCTCGAATAAGAATTTTCCCTAGCCAAGGTCTCACTCAACTGCATGTTCAACAACTTTAGCTTATCATATATTGCAGAAGACATACCTAAAGTAGCAATGATTTTATTAAGCTACTCGATTTCCTCCTGAATCTTGGCCTTTTCACCAAAAACAGTCTTAAAATGCAACACATTCCACTCCTTTATCCTTAACTTTAAAAAGCCCAATTTCTTAACAAGTTGAAACATCTGAGACCCAAGAAAAAATGGAGCTGAATTCCACCAATATTTTAAGGAAGGCAAAAATGATTGATCCCTAAACCACATTGGCTCAAACTTGAAAGGTAACTTTCTAGGAGCCCTATCCTCAAAAATATTGAACTGAATAGGGAAATAATCAAAACCAGTAAAGGGAAGAATTGAGGATACAAAATCTTGACCCGAATTGAACCAATTATCTAAAACCATAAAACAATCCAGCCTTTCCAAAATTTGACAAAAGTCCCTTCGCATATTAGTCCATGTAAATGACCCATTAAGAGGTTTACAGTCAACCAAATTCAAGGAATGAATGAAGTTGCAAAAGTCCAACATAGCATGTTTATTAGGGATGATTCCTATAGCCTTTTCATCCATACTAGTAATTGAATTAATGTCTCCCCCAAAAATCAGAAAAACATCCCACAGAGGAGTAGCAAGAGAAACCAAGAAATTCCAAAGTGTCCTTTTTTCTAGAACCCCAGAAGGACCATAAACATTAAATAACCAAAATTTTAAATTTGACAACCTGCTCTTAACTAGCCCAAGCATCCAATTAGATGAGGAAGCTATTAATGAGAAATGTACAACAAAATCTCCCCAAAGAACTGTCAGCCCGCTCGAAGCACCTGAAGAGGGAGATGAGCAAAAATTCCATACTTTCCAAGAAGAAAATAACTTATCAGTCGAATACAGATTTAGCTTAGTTTCTTGTAACAACACCAAATCACACTTCATTAAGTCCAATTGTGACTTAATCAAGCATCGTTTGTTAGGAGCATTTAAGCCCCTAACATTCTAGGATATAATCCTTATTGGTCCTGAGGGGAAGCATCATCTCCTGTTGAAACATTCAAAGAAACTGGAGAAACCAATCCTACTGAAAAAACCTTATGCATAATTCATTTAGTAGCTAAAGCTCTTGTGAGAGGTGGACTAAAGGGTTTCTTTGATCTTTTCTTTCTAGAAGTCTCCAAAGAAGAAAGAATAGTTGATTGGATTCCCACATCAATTTCTAATTTGGTCTTAGTATGCTTGGGTTTGCAACCCCTTTTCCTTGGAGTAGACAAGGGTGAGGTAGGGAGAAGAGGGGTTTGTACCAAAGGAATCCCAGGAGTGATCGCCATGGGTGCCTTATCTACCCTAACCTCCTCCTTATCTGAGACCAAGGGAGCCAGAGATGACACAAGACTTGAAGCCACCAAAGCCTTATCCATATTGAGAAGCTCAGAAGAATTATTGGTGGGAAAAGTAGCCAAGTCGTTCTCCAAAGTACCCAAATCAACTGAATCGAAGAGATTACCTTATTAGCTAAAGGATAATCAAGACAAACCTTATTAGTATTAAAAAAATCCTAAACTTGAGCAATGAGATGCTCGTCTAGAATAACATCAACCTCCACGGGTTTGTCACTATCTATCAAAACCTTAGGGATTTGTGATGCAGCGTCTAATAAAATACCCACATCTGAAACAATATCAACACCCAAGTCTTTATTTAAAATATCAAGGATTCATGACTCAACCCATAACATATTACCCAACTCAACCATAGGCTTAGAAGACAATCCTGTGTTTAAAGTGATATTAGGATTTTTTAGAGGAGGAGCATTCGACCGCCCAATCCTCGGGGAAGGAACAAAATTTTTAGGAGCCGCTGCTGAAACCCTAGAAGTGAAGGTCTTCTTCACTAAGGAAGGGGGATTAATAGTAGTACCAACCAATTGGACTTTATTCCAGGCAAAATTTTCCACATTCTCATCAAACGAAGATTCAACTCCCCCCGAACCAAAACGAATGGATTTCATATGAAAGAATATTGGAGAATCCTTAACTACAACACAACAACCAAAATCCCCAGAATTCCTGTCTAGATTTTGATGCCTCAAACCAAAAGTAGACCGAATGTTGTAGAACTTTGGTGGGGAGATTTTAGGGGAAGTTAAAACACAAATTTTGACAACCAACACCTCATCCTCAAACAATGAACATGAGAAAAAAAATTTACCCAACGAATCCCCAATTTTTGTTAATAAATCAGATTCAATAAATTTAGATGGTAAAAGTGGAAGTTTAAACCACATTGGAACTTGTTTTGGTCCAACCCTAGAAGCTGCCAAAAACGGTTTCCAGCTTTCCACAAAAATCAGGTTTTTTCTAGGCCAAAAAAATGGAGTACTCAAATCCTTACCTCTAGCAGATGCAGAATCAAACACAATAATAAATGAGATTGCAGAAAGAATATGAAAGTACAAAGTACCATACCAGTGTGCATGAATTTTATAATGAAGCTTGGATAGAGGAATAGAATCACCCCAAACCTGAATCACAACTGCCAAAGCCTGAAGATCAAGAGCCTTCTTCCCCAAAATGGCATCCAAGGCATCAATCAACAGAATCAAAATTGGAGTAGGCTGCGAGGGCAATTCCAAATTTTGCAAATGATCTTCCGAATCCCTTGACAAATTTGCAGAGGCATTCACTAGGTGAGTCTGAGCCTTATTAGTAGGAACCCTAGCATTCCAATTTTGCTTGCCCTTTTGCCATTTCCCCAAATTTTGAGCCTAATTTTGATGCCGCCGAAAAAAACCTTTGAAATATGTAGAAGAAGGGAAATCATGCTTAGATTTTTTAACCTCTGAAAAATGAGCAAGCAAAGCCAAAACATCAACCCATTTGCCCTCCTGAAAAACCCATTGCAGAACATGCCCTGCTTGAGCACCAAAGGGATCTTTTGGGGGGAGTGGATCAGACACCGCCTCATCTCCCCAATGCCTGTCTCATTGCATGTCGAACACCTCACTCCTGAGAGCGAGCTCACCCCAAAAATTTGCTCCTTCCTTCATGCTTCAGTAATTTTTTTACAATATATGAGTATATTGAAATCAACAAAAAAATTGCTTCTCTTTCTTTATCATTTCTATGCAATTTTTATATCAATATTTTACTTATGGATATAGTCTGTCATCCATAATAATTTTCAACCTCAAAAAGCATTTTACTTTTCTTTTAGCCTACATAATATCACACCCATAATTTACTCCTATATCAATTACATAAGTATTTTATTTTTATATCAAATTAATTAATATCAATTTATTATTAATCATTTATTTGAAATAATTAAGTATTCATTTTAGAATTTTTAAATTTATTTATATAACAATAAGAAAGAGTTTAAAGATATCCAAAGTAAAGGGGCTACAAATTAATCTTAAAGCTGCATTTAAGAGTTTTGATAAGCATATGAAGAAACTAAAAATAATGTGTAAGAAAATTTAAAACATGTATGAAATGTTTAGTAAGTATATATACACACTCTACCAATAACTCACCTAGTGTAAAACACCTTCTTCATGGCTGTGGTTGAGGAATCTTTTGGTTCAACTTAGTATTTTGGTTGATCTATTTAGAGAATGCAATTTAATTTTGGCTTCATTCTTGTATTGGTCATGCAAAGCTTACTTTCAAGCCACAATCCTCCCACATGTCATATGCCATTTTCTCCTTGCCTAGTAATATCTTTAAATGGAGGTTTTCATGTTTGGTATGCTGAAAAAAATGAGAGAGGCACTGAACAACCATTGTGGAATCTCAATTAAGAGATTGATATACTAGATGTAAGGTAGAGAATGAGAGGATCCTATTGATTCAAAGAGGGAAATCATAAGTTTGATCTATGTATGTCATTTATTATTGATTATGTTGGCATTATACACTCAGATGAGAAAGGTGGATGTTGTCATTGATGGCAACAAGGTTCCATAGGTTCAACTAGTCATAGACTTAACCTATCGGCACTGACAGATACAACATATCTTTTTCACACCAGCATCCAGTTTACACAGACAGAATATTATACCGGCATTCCAGGCCGACTTGACAATAAGTATTGTATATGCAAAATAAATTGTAATGTAAATTATAATTGTATGGCCGACATGTTGTATTGTAAAGACATAGATATTTATGAGTTATTGTAGGTCAATTAGAGAGAAGTAAGTGGTAATATGAGATAAGATAGGATATGATAGCGAATAGTTGTATATGCATTTTTATATGTTTATTTTGGAGCGAATAAGAATCAGAGAAGAGCGGAGACTCTTTTGTATATGCAGAATCATTTGACAGCATACCAGCTAGGGTTTTTGGCAGAGGCAAAACCGGTATCAGACAGAGCACAACAATGAACTCATCTAGAATTTTGATGCAAGTTGTAAGAGTTCATTTTATGTTTTCATTAGTGTGATGTTGTAGTCAGTGAGACTCCACTTTTGTTGTTGAGCAGTGAGCTCTAGGCAGTTGGCCTTCCTGCATGTGCAGGCCCCTTTTGTACTAAGTAATATTTATTTATATGGCCAGTGAGTAAATATTGTGGGTCACAAATCCCACCGAGGTTTTTCCCTTACTAGGTTTCCTCGCCAAAATATTTGTGTTATGGTGTGCATTGATGTTGATTCCTTTGTTTCTCTTTACTACATTATTGTTTGCTTACTGACATATTAATCTTAGTTACAAAATTGTAAATAAGTTTAATTCTTTCATTTATCGGTCAGACACTCATTCATGCCCCTCCTCTTAGTGTCTTTTGGAATAATTAGTTATCTAACAATTGGTATCAGAGCTTGGTCCTCTATTTTCAAAAGCCTAACAACTTGAGGAAGATTCTGAAACTGGTATGCATGGAAAGTTTGAGACAACAATTGGAAGCGGCTCTTGAAGATTTTGATGCAGAAAAATTAAAGAATATCAAACTAGAAGAAGAACTCAGATCTACTCAAGAATTCATCAAAGAACTTCAAAAAAACCTGGTCATGTCACAAAGTAAGAGAAAACAATTGCATGAGCAAATGCAAAAAAAGATGATAAAGAAAAAGAAACTCTTAGAGATATTGCAAAGAAACTGAGACAAGAGAACAGTAACATGAAGAATGAGATGCAAGATTTAACCATGAGACCATGTAAGGATATTGAAGATAGAAAGAAGAATCAGGAAGATTTGACATGCTTTTTTTCCCTCAAATGATGGTAAGAATTCATAATCCTTCTTTACTGGCACATATGTTGAGTTACAATGGAAATTCACTTAATCGATGAAGCATTTAATGCAGTTATTAGTTAACCTTTTGTCTATAAAGCATTGAAATTTCTCATTTTGACTCACCAAGCATCCAAGCATCTAAAGAGCACAGAAGTAGAGCACTAGAATTCAAGAAGCAAAGCAACAAATATTTTCTAGGGCATCCAAGGTTTTCACTTACATTCGACAAAAAAAACTATTTATTTTGTGTCATGGTTTCTTCATCTTCTATTCCTGGATTCATAGAAAACCCTACTGTTGTGGAGAGTATCAAACATCCTAGACTAGTTTTTTAAGATAATTCCTAAGATAGCTAAGATGGACAACTCTATTGGAGCATTTTCAAAAATTCTAAAGGGAGTCGCATTCACAGAATATCCTAGGGCATACATTCACTATAATATTGAATATTTAGGGTCTGAGGAGATAAATAAATTTTTTATGGAAGTCATCACAAACAACCAAGGTGTAATCAAACCTAAACATAAGATTGTGGAAGACTTAGGGTTAGTAGACATCCTTTATATGTCTGAATTTGAAGATGAAATTGTCCGATATGTTCTAAGTAGAGTTCATGGTGAATTATTATGGCTTGATTTCATCTTCAAAATCACCAAGAAAGCTATTAAAGTTCTTATAGGTTTACGCTCTACCGACATAAGGCCTGAGAAGAAGAAGAAAATTCCAAACAAAGGTGTTATGGATCTAACCGACACTACATCTGATAACATATCACTCAGGGTAAGTGACATAAATGATGACAATGTTAAATATTCCAGCATGGTTATTAGTTACAAGGTTGCACATACAAATAGGTTAAATCCTGTTTCCAGCCTATGCATTCACAGTGCTTATGAAATGGTAAAGAATAATGCAAAAATTGATCTTTGTGAATGGTTCAAAGATGAATTGATAGATAACATGGACAAAATCAAGGGTGAAAAAAAGGAAACATTCAAATTTGGGAATTTAATTGTATGTTTGATGCTCTACTTCTCGAAGGATATTGTTGGCATAGGCCATAGAGACTTTGCCTATGATATTTCTGTTGGAAAATAGATTAAGGAGGCAATTTCTAGCATGGGTTCAGAAGGAAACACACAGGTAAAGGAATACTTCAAAAAATTTCAAGCAAGAATGAAGCAAAGGGAAAGAATCCCTTAGAGTATTGTTGATAAGTATGACAAATTAATATGCTTTGTTATAAAGAGAGATGAAATATGGATGGAGGCTGTCACACCTAGAACTGTTTGGGTAATAGAAATGGGATATGAAGTGGACACCAAAATTCTGGAAACTTATGCCAAGAGAATTTTAGATGCCCCACCCGAACCTACTGAGAAGATCTTTGGCACTACTAAAACCACAGAGAAAGATGTTTCTATTCAAAAGCAAAGAAAGAAAAGGGATAAAACATTGAAAGTTGTTACAAAATTTGTCGAAAATATTACCAAGGGATTATTGAAACTTGAATAGTTGAGTGATGTTGCTGCAAGCATAAAAGAAAGAAAGTTTGACCAACAGCCAGTAACACATGTTTCCCTTGTTGTTACCTCATCTGAGACTGATAGTGACAAATCTATGAAATTTAAAAGGGTGGATAGGAAGAAGAGAAAATCACCACTGACACTTGCTCCATCACCTAAGAAGACAAGGACACTTAGAAAGAAAGAATGGGTTGTGAGAGAGACAAATTGGTCCAAAGAAGAAGATTACACAGAAGCAACCGACAGCAAAAACATCCGATACACTTTCCCGGATAGTGCTTGTTAATGAAATGACTTAGGATGGTAATCTCAACAATGTTAGTAAGTTTTATCATTCTTTTGATGATTCAGATAAGAACACTATTGAAGAAAGCATAATATTGTATTTAGATATATGTAAGAAAGTTCTTATTGAAGTTATTGATTTTCTCCCCAATGACTTATATCTAAGACTTGAGGCAAAAAGAATGTCCATCATGGAATTGGATAAGAAATTGAAGGTTGAAGCACTGTTAGCTATTCATCCAGCTAAGTCTAGACAATAAATAGATGAATTAATAGAAGAAGCTAACAAAAATATTTTTGTAATTGGTCACCAACAAGTAAGCCTCATGGCCAGCAGGACAAAGGAAATTGCAGATGAGACAATGGACAAATGGGATATTTTCTTTGTGGAGAAAGAGAAAAGAGAAGAAAAAGAAAAAGAAAGACAAAAAGCTCACAATTTTTTTACTAAGGTATATTAAAAATGAGATAAAGGGAAGAATAAAGTTGGCAGTGTTCCTGACTTAAAAATTAAAGATAACTTACCACCATTGGCTTAGGACACCCCACAGACAACAATAGAGGCATAGGAAGAAGTACAAAATAATCTTGTTGAAAAGACATCAAAGGAAGAAAAAACAACATATGTCCTTGATCCTGAGTCAAACATTCTATTCACAATGAAGGTTGATACTTAGGACATCAACATTACAATGGATGATACCTCTATTCTAGAAACTAATAAAGACATTTTTGAGGAGAAGAAATCAGAATCTGTAAATATTGAGATTTCTGACTCACTGGTAAAGACAGTTGACACTTAGCAGGATATAAGCAATGATGAAATACATATAGATACTACTAAGGTCAATGATGTTGAAATACCGGTAGATAAAACACAAGAATAGACAACATCTAAACTAGCAAAGGATAAGAATGAGAATAAGGAAGAGGAAGAGATTAAGATAGCTGAACAAAAAATAGAGGAAGGGTCAAAGAAATTGGGAGAAGAGAAGAAAGATAATGCAGGACCTAGCACCTCTCCTAGTACTTCTATTTTGGATTTCAGACCAACATCTGTCACACAAGTACTTTTGGATTATATAAGAAAATAACAGAGTGTAATGCCTTAGCATTTAAGGCTATTGATGATTCTCTACCGATTTTACAAATGATTGCACTAGAGTGCAAGGTAGATCATATTGTTGGCTCGATAGGTAAATTGGACACATTGTTAAATTCATTTTTGCTAACATTCAGTAATTAGACAAAATAAATGAGGAGACTATTCAAGAAAAACTTGATAAAGAAAAGGAGGTATTCTTTGGAAAAACAATAAAGGAATGTACACAATAGATTGATACACTGCTACCGGCATTGAATTCTACCATTTTGGAGTATAAGGAATTATACTGGGAAGCTTGTAAACCACATCAACTAACAAAATATATTGATGATCAAATCAGAAAAAACTCAAAAGGAAATTGATGATATTGCGGATAACATAATTGGTTCTTTGGAAATAACATCAATCATAGAACATGAGATGGCTATACATGAGGAGAAGATTGAAAATCTCGAAAAAGAAAAGACAAGACTGAAAATGAAAAATTAGGGAGTTGAAGAATAAGCTTGGTCCAGGACTGGACAATCTAATCACTCACCAAAATGCACTATCAAAGGCTACAATTCAAGGAGATATAACACCGAAACAAAAAATGCACTATCTTACCAAAATGATTAGACAAATAGAAACATTAATTACTGACTATACGAAGTTCATGTAGGGTCTGAACTTAGTTCTTGCAGACATTTTTCAAGTTGTACACAATAGACTTCAGGGTTCTAACTAAATTTTTTAATTTTTGGATTTTTTTTTTGACATCCTTTTTCATTGATGCCAAAGGGAGAGTGATATAGTGAGAAAAATGTACTGAGTAAAGTATGCAAAAGATGAACAAATCATTTTCTCAAGGGGAGCACTCACAGTTTTGGATTCATAGTTTTTTATTTTTCTCACGAGTGTTACCATCAATGCCAAATGGAGAGATTGTTGGCAATATACACTTAGATGAGAAAGGTGGATGTTTTCATTGATGGAAACAAGGTTCCATAGGTTAAACGGGCCATAGAATTCACCTACCAGCACCGACAGATACAAGAAGGCTTATTCACATTGGCATCCAGTTTACATCGACATAAGATTATAATGGCATTCGATGCCGACTTGACAATAAGTATTGTATATGCAAAATAAATTGTAATGTAAATTATATTTGTATTGTTGACACGTTGTATTGTAAAGACTCGTATATTTATGAGTTCTTGTAGTTCATTCAGAGAGAGGTAAGAAGTAATATGAGATAAGATAGGATGTGATAGCGAATAGTTATATATGTATTTTGATGTGTTTATTTTGGAGCGAATAAGAAGCAGAGCATAGTGAAGACTATTCTGTATAAGAAGAATCATTTGACAGCATACCGACTAGGGTTTTTGGCAAAGGCAGAACTAGTGTCAGACAAAGCACAACAACGAACTCATCCAAAATTTTGATAAAAGTTGTAAGAGTTCATTTTATATTTTCATCAGTGTGATGTTGTAGTCAGTGAGACTCCACTTTTGTTGTTTAGCAGTGATCTCTAGGCAGTTGGCCTTCCTGCATGTGCAGGCCCTTTTTGTACTTAGTAATATTTATTCATATGGCCAATGAGTAAATATTGTGGGTCACAAATCCCACCAAGGTTTTTCCCTTACTGGGTTTTCTTGCCAAAATATTTGTGTTATGGTGTGCATTGATGCTGATTCCTTTGTTTCTCTTTATGGCATTATTGTTTTCTTACTGACATATTAATCTCAGTTACAAAATTATAAATAAGTTTAATTCTTTCATTTTCTAGTCAGACACTGATTCACCCCCCCCTTCTCAGTGTCTTTGGGATTAATCAATTATCTAATAGATTATTTACATTTCTTCATAAATCTTTTACTATTTTTGAAGTCTTCATTTGGTTAAAGAAAGGGAGAACTATCTAGATTCTATTTCTTATATATCTATGAAAAGTATTCAAGATGGTTATTATATGTTTATTCAATAGATCTTTTATATTATTTTTATATATTTTTCATATGATTTGTGTACCGTGTTTATGCTCCCAAATGGTGAATACTCACAAACTATAACTACCGAAATAAAATATTCCATGTTTCCATGGGTAAATGCTACACTAGTTGAGGAATTGGGATTTCCTTACTATTTAAATTTACTTGTAATTTTCCAAAGCCTTGACTATAAATAAGGCTTTCCTCAATTAATTAAATCAATTCGACAACATATTTTATTGTGTTTTATTTCCAATATTAAAGAATTAGCCCTTCACTATTAAAAGTGTATTATATTAACCTTCATAATCATCTATCCTAATTACCTTTCCTTATATGATAATATATCCTAGGATTTGTAAAAAAAATCTTGGCACTTAGAATAAATAATAATGCTTGAAGAATAAAATTTAGAATGAAATAAGATATTGTAATAAATTAGTAATTGTAACAATAGTTATAAATGGATATAGTTGTGTGAATTTGAATATGCATTAGAATATTTTACCATACTTGTAATATATAATATCTATTTAATATATTATAAAACCAATGCCATGGGCATATAGTTTTAAATATTTATTTATTAATTATAAATATAATTACATATTAATATTACATGTAGTATTTGACATCTTACCTGATTTATTTATGTTAAAATATTCTAAAGACTAGTTGCATTAATGCATGAAAGCAATTTCTTATATTAGCATAACCAATTAGGGTCATGCATTAAAATACTCATGTTTAAATTCTTTATAGAATTCTTATAACTTCAAGAAGTCTTGATAAATATTATAGATCAACAAGTATTTAATAATTCTCGTAATGATATATTTGGACTCTTACAACAAGTCTAACCTTTCATATCACTCTATTGCATTATTGAAATTTAATCCTTGCTTGAAAGTATAGAACTGATAAGGAATATAATACTACTAAGTCGATAGTTAGCTTTCTCATTAAAGTTTATGGTGAAATATCTTTTAATTATAGGTTTGTAATTGTTGGCAATTTGGAGGAATTGATTATCTGTTGTGTTGATGTTTGTCATTGATGTCAATACTAGTTGTTTTGTTGTCTATCGGGTTTCAGTAGTGTGATTGGATTGTGATGAACATACTAGGGATATGTTCTGGCTTGTGCAATTGGTTTGGATTGGTTATTCATGTGTATTTGGTGCATATCACATTCAGTTGGTTTGGGATTTGATGATCTAGATGCTATCATTTGTTCTAGTAATCCTTTTGGTTACCAGTAAGGGTTTTACTAGTAGAGCTTTGTTGAAGATCTTTTGGTGAATCTGATAAGTGGTGTTGGTGTGGCTTCTAGAAGGTTATTAGGATGCTCATGGTTATCTTGTTTGTGTTCCAATTGATCGATGGTGTTTTCATTTAGGAATAGACCTATTCTATCTTATTCTGTTAGGTTATGGACTGGTTTATGTAACGTGTTGGTTGATGCTCCTAATGCATTATTGGTTGGATATATTGTTTGGTTTATGTTGTTTTGGTCTTATGTCAACTTGGTTTATCATTGGTTTATGAAATTATGTAACGGATTTATTGTATTATCTTTTAGGTAGCCAACCTAATTGTTTAGGTCCGGGGTTGGTATAAATACATATGTAAGATCTCTTTGTAGATCAGGGATGGATGGTTATGGGATTATCTGTATGCGAATAGTGTTGTAATCATATGTAGAGGTTTTGGTCGATCATAGGTGATCGAATTGGGTTTCTGTAAGAGGTTTAAGACCTCCGATATTGAGCTTAACTAGAACTGTACTCAGGCATAGGAGATGCTATTCTTGCAGCTCAATCTTCACTATAGATTGTAGTCTGATGTTTTTTGTAGTTAGTGAGGCTCCTTTTGTGATGAGTAGTGTGCTCTAGGCTGTTGGCCTTCCTGCATGTGCATGCCCCTTATTGTAATAATTATTCATCTAATCAGTGGATAGATATTGTGGTTCTTTAATCCTACCATTGTTTTTCCTCTCTGATGTTTTCCACGTATAAATATGTGGTGTTATGGTGTTCATCTTTGTGGTTGCATTGTTGCTTCTTGTTATATGCTTTTATGTTTACTAGTTGCTAAGTTGTGCTAATAAGGTTAAATTTAATCATTCTACTAGAAAATTGATTCAACCGCCCTCTCAGTGTTATTGGATCCCAACAATTGGTATCAGAGCCTGGTGCCTCAGAGTAAGTCTAACAGCTTGAGGAAAATCTAGAATCTAGAATCCATGGAGATAAGCTTGAGGAAGGAACTTCAAGTAGCTCTTGAAGACTATGATGCTGAAAGGTTGAGGAACATGAAGCTCCAAGATTAGTTGAGATCTACAAAGGAATTATTTTTTACTCTGCAGGATAGTTTGTCATCTGCCCAAGCTAAAAGGAAGAAACTTTGTGATCAATTGCAAAATCAGGATGATGGCGAGAAGAATGCTTTAAAGGAACTGCTAGAAGCTGAGTTAGGAGAATGGTGTCATGAAGAATGAGATGCAAGCTATAACTATGAGGATGTCTAAGGAGATTGAAGATTGGAAGAAGAATGAAGAAAATCTTTCTATATCTCAGAAAGACAGATATGAGGAATGCATTAGGTTGGCACATGAGAATGATGTGTTGAGAACTAAATTGTTACAATCCCAGAAAAATGATCAAGAGTTGGAGAGAATGATGATAATCCTAAGTGGTGATTTGGATGCTGCAAATGAATACGAAGATAAGTTCAAGGTTAGTTCTGCTAAGCTTGATGAGTTATTAAAATATCAAAGAGACACTTGAGACACTAGAGGTCTTAGGTTTGAGCATAGAGGAAGCTCTAGTACTGCAAATCAAGAGAATCCACCAGACAACCGTAATCAGAGATCACCAGTAAGACAACCAAATGCACATATATTTAATGGTAGATACTTTGTTTATAATAAGTTTGGTCATAGAGAAAGTCAATGTAGATATAAAGTAAATCAAAATAATAATTCAGTTCCCAGTCAGTGTTCAATTGTAAAAAGTATGGTCATAGGATGAAAGATTGTAGAATGAATGTGAGATGTCATGCATGTGGAAAGTTTGGACATATGACTAGTCAATGTAGGTCAAGGAAAGATCAAAGTTATAGTAAAGCAATTCAAAAGAACAATGTCACTTTTTATGCATGCAATAAAGTAGGACATATCGCCAAATTTTGCAGAAGCAAGAACCTACTGGTAGGAAATGATAAATATAATGAGAAGGGCAAGAAGAAGGTTGATGATATTTGGAAGGAGCATGAGAATAAGTGGGTTATGAAGTCAGAGGATGAATTGGCAGAATTGAATGCCCCAAATGTTCATTCGGTTGAAGCATATACCTTAGTTACTCAATTGGAAGAGCAAAATGTTACTACACCTGCAGGAAACTCATCTGGTAACCAAGGTATTCATCTTGGGGGAGGCAAATTGATGACATATCTTTCATTTCCCTTGGTAGTCATTTGAAATCCTATTTCATACTTTGGAGAACTCAGTTTGAAGGTTAACTAACGAAGATTTATTGGATCCTGGATTTGGTTTGGTTTATCGGTAAGTCACTTTATGAGTTATGGTTTGGTCATAGATCTATATTTAAGTACTTCAAAATATTTGGTAGTGAATTGGAAGTTTGATCCTAGATGTGATAAAGGGATATTTCTTGGTTATTCTAATGAAAGAATAGCATATAGATGTTATAACAAATTATTGCGGAGAATTGTGGAGAGTGCAAATGTCAAAGTGGATGAGTAGAACAAAGGTCAATCAAAACTTATGAGAGAGAACCAAAAGTGGAGATGATCATAACTAAAGTGGTAGCACCTATAGTAGAACCAGAATGTTGAACCAGTTACCTCGATAGTATCAAATAATTCAACAGTAACTGAAGATTAGAGAAGGGAAACAAAAATCCAGAAGACTCCTAGGTATGTAAGGTTGAATCATTCAGAAGATCAGATAATTGGACAAGAAGAAGGTTGGCAATTGATGAGGTATGCTTAATTTCTTTAGTGGAACTGACCTCAGTTATTGAAGCTTGTAAGGATGAATGTTGGATGTAAGATATGGAAGAGGAATTGGATCGGTTAGAAAAGCACAACACATGGACTTGTATATTATTGGAGCTAGGCTTGATTGGATTACAATGGATATTCTCAGAAGGAAGGAATTGATTATGTTGAGTCTTTACTTCGGTAGCTATGATTTTTAGATATTTTCAAGGATTTTCTAGTTATGATGACTTTACATTATGAGCATGTTCAGGCGAGGATTGGGATGGAGATATAGGTAGCCGAATAGGCTCATCCGGTGAAGTTTTCTTTCTTGGAAAGAAAGTAGTTTCATGGATCAGCAAGGAATAGTCATGTACCTCTTTATCTACTGCTGAAAGCTAAGCATGTTGCTACTGCTACTAACTGTACACAAGTTCTATGGATGAAGCAAATGTTGAAGGATATAAGGGTAGATTACAATGAACTGGTAGTTATTCACTATGATAACTCTACTACTATTGACATATCAAAGAATCTAGTATTTAATTCCAAGGTTAAGCACATTTTAATCAAGTATAATTTTCTGAAGGAGAAGGTGGAAGCAAATGAAGTCAGACTAGTTTATGTGAACACTAAAGAGCAGATTTCAGATATCTTCACTAAAAATTTTCCTAAGAAAACATTTGAGTACTTCAGAGACAGATTGAGGGTTTCTGCCCCTCCGGTAGAGACTAGAGTGATGCTGATTGGCATTAGTCTGACATGCATTATCATAAACTATCATTCATTCTGGATTGATGTGTTTGTGCTACTACTATGGTGGAGTAGTTAGCTATGTGGTTCAAAGGTTTTATGATTTTTTTTCTTTGATGTTTATGTTAGATTTCTGGCATTGATGTCAAAGGGGGAGAGATATTTATGTGAAAAATAGAGCTTAACAGAGATATCAATCAAAGGGGGAGGAACAAAATTTCAGCTTGGTTGTATCCCATTGGGGGAGTTTGTTTCAAGTCTATGGATGGTTAATTGGTAAAAAGATAATTATTTCAGAAATTTATTGTCATATGATTTTGGGGAGATTGTTGGATGTCTTCCTTTGGGGGAGACTTGTTGGCCATTTCTTGGCACTTGGATGTTTTTCACATCTAGTGTTGCCATCAATGCCAAAGGGGGAGATTGTTGGAAATTTGAAGGAATTTATTTGTGTTGCATTGATGTTTTTCATTGATGTCAACACTAGCTATTTTGTTGTCTACCAGGTTCCGGTAGTGTGGTTGGATTGTGATGAACATATCGGGGATATGTTTGGGCTTATGGAATTGGTTTGGATTGGTTATTCATGTGATCTTGATGTATATCACATTCAATTGGTTCATGATTTGATGATCCAGATGCTATCATTTGTTCTAGTAAGCCTTTTGTTTACCAATAAGTGTTTTATTGAGAGAGCTTTGTTGAAGATCTTTTGGTGAATCTGATAAGTGGTGTTGGTACAACCTCTAGAAGGTTATCAAAATGCTAATGGTTATCTTGTATGTGTTCCAGTTAATCGATGGTGTTTGCATTTAGGACCAGACCTATTCCATATTATTCTATTAGGTTATGGACAAGTTTATGTAACATATTGGTTGATGCTCTTGATGCATTACCGATTGGATTTATTGATTGGTTTATGTTGTTTCCGTCTTAGATAGACTTGGTTTATCATTGGTTTGTGGGATTATATAACGGATTTATTGTATTATCTTTTAGGTGGCTGACCTAATTGTTTATGTCCTCATTTTGTATAAATATGATGCAAGATCACTTTGTAGATCATGGATGGATGGCTATGGGATTATATGTATCTGAATAATGTTGTAATCATATGCATAGGTTTTGGTTGATCATAGGTGATTGAATTGGGTTTGTGTAGAGGTTTAAGACCTTTGGTATTGATCTTAACTGAAATTGTACTTAGGCATAGGAGATGCTATTCTTGCAGTTAAATCTTCACTCTGGATTGAAGTCCGATGTTTTTTGTAGTTAGTGAGGTTCAGTTTGTGATGAGAAGTGTGTTCTAGGTTGTTGGAGGTTGCTGCATGTGAAGGCCCCTTATTGTAATATTTATTCATCTAATCAGTGGATAGATATTGTGGGTCTCCAATCCTACCAAGTTTTTCCTCTTTGAGTTTTTCTACGTATAAATTTGTGGTGTTATGGTGTTCATCTTTGTGGTTACATTGTTTCTTAT
Source organism: Cryptomeria japonica (assembly GCF_030272615.1). Taxonomy (NCBI): domain Eukaryota; kingdom Viridiplantae; phylum Streptophyta; class Pinopsida; order Cupressales; family Cupressaceae; genus Cryptomeria; species Cryptomeria japonica. Next base: position 584,573,376 of record NC_081406.1, read on the forward strand.
TGTTATATACTTTTATGTTTACTAGTTGCTAATTTTCTATGTTAATAAGGTTAAATTTAATCATTCTAGTAGAATAGTGATTCACCCCCCCTCACACTATTCTTGGATCCCAACAGTATTATCATAAATTGAACCCCACAAAATTTCAAGTTACATAACACTTCACTTTAGTTAAATTAAAGACAATAAACCTTAATCCCAACCTAATATGTCCCTTTCCACCTTGCATGTTTGATTTTTTGATTGTTAGATCTGGATAATGCCTAGAAATATGGATGCAGAGTTGTTTGTGTACCATACTAGCATGTTGTGAATATCCATGACAAAGTTATCCATTAGGACATTAGACTTGCTACATTTAAATCTCTTAAGGAGACTACATTGCAGTGGTTCTTCACATTGACAAATTATTCTATCCTTTCTTTTGATGACCCCATTAAGTAGTCTTTCTAAAATAATTTAGGCAAACATTAGCTCCAAGGTCTATATAGCCAATCTTATCCACTTCAATAAGTGATGCAGACATAACCGACAAATCCTCAAAACAGAACTAACCGACTTACACAGCAAGAGTAACACAACAAAAGAAATGATAAAATGTAGGAATATTATAGAAATAGATTATATTATTATCTTAGAATCTCGGGTTATCATCATACAATCATCATAGAACATCCGGTAGTTAAGAGGTTACATGCAGGCTAACATGTCAGATACAATCCATCTCGACCTCTTAGAGTCAATTGGATCTCTAATCACAAATCAAAATCCATCTTTCAATCTCTATTGCCCTATGAATGATTGCATAATGCCATATATATACCCTCTTGAACATATCTGGGTTGACCACAAAAGATTACATTTACCAGGATGGGAAAATAAAATGTGTAAATAGGTCGGCCCCAAGAATGAAAGAAAATTCTCCAGAAAAGAACTACCAAGAAGTGCGGATCAATAGGTAGGTCAACCAAGGACAAGATCATTAAGAAAGACCCAAAATAGATCCACATGCCAAGAAACCACTCCGAAAAAGAAGAATCTCCAACCAGTAAGTCAAAAACTGCCTCGAAACCCAAAAACAGTCAAACTGGAAGCAATATCGCACCGAAAAAGAATCCAAATGGACTAAAAATATGGAATTAAGCATATAAACTAGCTTGGAAACCTTAAATATGAACTGCAATGAAAATCAAGCCACCACTAGAATATACCGATAGGAACACAGAAAACTGCACACATATCTGAACAAGAACTAAACTAAAAGGAAATATTTTTGGTTGATGCAAGATTGCTCATAGACTAGGGATGCTCCTGTATCAGACACCCCAGGTAGAAAGAGATGTTCCATGAGAGGCAACTCATGAATATCGAAAAGGATTTGGGATATACAACTCATGCTCATTTCTAATCCAAACATCTTCCTTATCTGCAAACCTCTTCCTTAGCTCTTTTGGAATCTCAATCGGATTCTCTAACTCCTGACTCTCTTTATTTCTCTTCTCTTGCTTTAGATTTGTACACTATCTTTGATTAATACTCTCTTTCTTCTATAACTCAAATTTATTTTTGCCACAAGACTTCATCCAGTTTTTCATCATAAGCTTTTTATCATCCGATTCTATCTTGTTATCAGACTTATGTATCAAATCCTTCTGCAAATTTATGCCACCTTCTAGTATAACCTCTGCAACCGGTTTCTTAGTACTCCAACTTCTCTCAAGACTCGGATTATTCACCTCCTTCTCTTTCTCCTTCAAATAAGCCAACGTGAACTTCTACCCATCCTTCTCAATAGTGATTAGGTTTCTTCTACAGTCATAAATAGCTTCTCTGGCAAACTACCAAGGTCTTCCCAATAAGACATGACAAGCACTTATAGATACAACATCACACAAGACCTCATCCCTAAAAGGCCTAATATTAAAACTCACCAAACACTTCTCCTTTACTTCTAACTTTTGATCATCTTGTAACCAACTTACCTTGTAAGGACAAGGGTGCTCAATCCTCTTCAATCCAAGCTTCACTACCATCTCCTTAGATACCAAATTATTAGTACTTCCACTATCCACAATAACCTTGCAAGACTTACCACCTAATTTGCACACAGTTCAGAAAAGACTCCTTCCTTGAGTAGGTCTGGTATCTTCACTACTCTTCTCCATCATGACTCTTTTGAACATAAGGGATTCTCCTTGCTCTAGTGCATAGTCAGTTTCGGTAACTTCACCTTCTAGTTCCTCATTTGCCACACAACTTCTTTACATTCCCTACTTACATTCATAAAGTCTATGTCTGGTTTCTCCACACTTGAAACATTTGCCAGGAAATTCTCAGTTGCTACTACCATTGCCTTTCCTCTGTGTTTTTTGTTTCGGTTGTTTACTCCACTTAGGTTTTGATTCTTCTTCAACATTCTTCTTCTATGTACTCATCTGCCCCTTGAATCTCTCCTTCCCTCTAGGGTTATTTGACTGTCTTCTCCTCACCTTCTCCTTAGCCTTCAAAGAATACTGGTAAGCTTCTTCAACTGTGGAAACCCTCAACATACTCATATCATCTTGAATGTTAAATGCAAGTCCATTTATGTACCTCACCACCTTTTCTCTATCCAGCTCTCTATGTTTAGATATGATCATCACCTTGTAGAATTCCTCGGTATACTCTTTCACAATCATGTTTCTCTATTTCAGGTTCTGCAACTTCTTAAATAATTCCAACTCATAGTCTCCCAGTATGAACTTGGCCTTCAATCTTGGAACCATTTGTCTCCACTGGGTGATCTTCATTTTACCATTCTCCAATCTCTCTCCCTGCAATTCTTTCCACCATAAGGTAGCATGCCCTTTTAAATTAGTCCGTGCCAACCAAACTCTCTGCTGGTCCTTGCCATCCTCAAACTAAAAGTAATCCTCCAACTCTTCGATCTAATCAATCAGATCCTCCGGGATCAGTATTCCAGAAAAGTTTGAAACTTCCACTTTATGAACTTTACTTGCTTGTGCCACTACTCTCAGAAATCTTTCCTCTCTTTCATCTTCCAGTTCTTTGGCATCTTCCACCTCAAGCTCTTCTCTAGCTTCTTCATATTCATTCTCAAGACTCCAAATTCCTTTGCAAAATAGCCAACACATTCTAGATCTCCTTCCTCATCTCATTCTTGAAATCCTCCATCATCTTCTCTACCCTTCAGGAGTTCATCCTTCTAGGTGGCATCTGCTCCTCTACTCTGGTGAACTACCTCAACTCAGCGATCTAACTATAGGTTTCCATTGCCTTAGACTCAACAATCTATTGAACACACACACAACTTGCCTCCAATTGATGATCTCTCCACCCAAAGTAATGCCTCAAGGTTCACAACCAACTCTTCCACCAACCAGCTCATAACTAGCTTTGATACCAATTGATACAGCCATAACCGGTGAATCCTCAAAAGAGAACTAAACGTCTTATGCAGAAAGAGTAACACAACAAAAGAAACAATAAAACATAAGAATATTATAGAAATAGATCATATTATTGTCTTAGAATCTCCGATAATCAACCAATTATCATCATATAGTCATCATAGAACATATGGTAGTCAACTGGCTACATGCAAGCTAACATGCCAGATACAATCCATCTGGAACTCTCAGAGTCAACCAGATCTCTAATCATGAATCTCAATCCTTCTTGTGATCTCTACTGCCCTATGAATGATTAAATAAAGCCATATATATACCCTCCCAAACATATTCGAGTCAGCCACAAAAGATTACATTTATGAAGATAGGAAAATGAAACGTGTAAATAGGTCGGCCCCAAGAATGAAATAAAATTCTCTGGAAAAGAACCACCAAGAGGTGCATATCAATAGGTAGGTCATCTAAGGACTTAGGAACATTAAGAAAGACCCAAAATAGATCCACATGCCAAGAAACTGCTCCAAAAAAGATGAACCTCCAACCGATAAGCCCAAAACTACCCCAGAACCCAGAAACAGTCAAACCGGAAGCAAAATCTTATCAAAAATGAACCCAAATGGACTGAAAATATGGAATTAAGAAGATAAAGTAGCCTAGAAACTGAAAATATGGTCTACAAGGAAAAGAAAGCCACCATTAGAACATATCGGGAGGGACACAAAAAACTGCACACATAACTGAACAAGAACTAAAATGAAAGGAAATATTTTTGGTTGATGGAAGATTGCTCATAGACCGAGGATGCTCCTACATCAATAAGAAACATAATTTATATTTTTCTCCATAAGGATGCATGTCTCATAAAATATATTGATATAAAAAGAGAGTGCAATTATGGTTTATAACCCAAAAGTATACCAATTTACAGGGCTTTATATCCAAATAAACATCCCAGAGACTATTATAAGCTACAAAAGAGAAATAAAGTAATACATATGCACCATAAGAAAAAATTGATTGATTTTATTTATTATTATATATTTATATCTTCTAAAATTCCCTACGCCCTCTCTAACCATGACATTTAGATGGTGCTCATGGGAAATTTTCACTCAACATTAAGGGAATGAGTTTTTTTATTGAAGTACCCTTATTTTGCAAATCTATGCGTTGTGGTTAGATATTATCAACATACATTGGCTTAGTTTGGGGCTTCTACTTCAAACTCATGTGCTAATAATTTTGGAGCTAGATCTTATTTTGGAGGGTCTAAGAAGAAAAAAGCATTTACTAAAGTAATCACTATTCCTTAGAAAATAGAGAAGAGTATAGTTGGGTCACAACATAATTGGGTCTTGACTAAGCTATTCAATTCTTATTTGAGTACACTACAAAAAATGTAAAAGGATAATCTATTTACCTTTCTAGAGATTATAAAACTTCCTAATAGTAAGAAATACCCCAATTGGTATGATTCTTCCAAATTTTGTTAATATCATTGGGTGCCTAAGCATGACATTCAATGTTGTTTGCATTTGAGACACGTACTTGAAGACTTCATAAATAGTGGTACCTGTTAGGTCTCGGAGGCAACTGAGAGGGGGGGGGGGTGAATCAGTTGTCTAATAAATTTAAACCAAAAACAACTTAACCAATTTACTGCTTAATACCAGTGAACCAGTCTGTTATACCGGTGGAGAAATTTAATAGATAAATGCAATACCGGTAAAGATTAATGCATGAAACAAAAAGACAAAGTCATCCACAACACATAACACCAATATTTGTACGTGGAAACCCTGTAAGGGGAAAAACCATAGTGGGAAACCTTACCCATAATCAGATGATACTACTGCAGATAGTAAGTGTACATAAATGGGGTCTGCACATGTAGAAAGGCCAAGCACCTAGAGCTCACTACTCAATCACAAATGGGAGTCACACTGGCTACAATTGGATGGTTAAATCCAATAAGAATGTACTGCTCAAAATAGCATCTTCATATGCTAGATTCAGTATCGGTGTAGTGCTGTTATGCTTTCACAAAAACCTACCTTCACCTTCAAATAATGTCTACATGTATAGCTCTTCTTAATCTTTCATATACCTTCACACAAATCCTTTTCACATTCCACATTTGATCTTACAATTAAGACCATACATTTATACCATAACCTAAGACCAATTATAGTAGGTCGGCTCTACAAGATATTACAATAAAGTCATTTTACTGAAAATACAATATCTGATGTAATAACTGATTCAACATGTCATCTTAATGCATTTACAATCAATAACTAATCATCTCCATAGCGTGTCATGCCAATCTGGAAAAGATAAACCTACCGATGCATAACCTGGACTTATTTGTTGGTAACAAAAAATATGCAAATACGAATATGCCAATGATCAATTCTCCAAGATAAGATGTCTAAACAATGTCTTCGACATTACCAAGTGTTTTCCATGCCATTCCAAGTGTCGGTGAACATTATATCTTGCCGGTGTACCACATACCAGTGACTGTGCAAAAGTCACTTGCTTGTCGATGAATGTTGTTGGATCTCCAAAGTGCTAGAGTTTTAGTAGGTGTTGACATCAATGACAAAACCATACCAAAATATGAACAATCTCCCCCTTTGGCATTGATGGCAACACAAGATGGAAAAACCATCAAAGTGCCAAAACAAAAATGCCAAATACAAAAACCATAAATCTCCCTAAAGTAACAATCTCTTCCCCTGAGAGTAACATGAGTTTCCTTATGTTTTTTGTACCAATCTCTCCCTAAAAGATAATGTGTTTTTCCATAGATATCACTCCCCCTTTGACATCAAATGCCAAAGTTACAACAAAACCAATTTCATATACAAAATACCAATGAATACAAATATACCAACTACTCCCCTTGTGAAGTAGCTTCCTCATCAAAGGCAGAGTAAAATATTTCTTTGTGAATTCTACTGGTTGATGACATATATCAACTTTCTAAGTATCTACTAGTGGGGGTATGACCCCAAGATATTCTCTAAGATATTCAAAAGTCTCCTTAGGCAAAGGTTTAGTGAAAATATCGGCAAGTTGTCCTTTAGTATTCACATAAACTAGTTTTATTTCTTTTGCTTCAACATTCTCCCTTAGAAAATTTAATTTTCTTGAAACATGTTTTGTTTTAGAATGTAATACTAGATTCTTAGATATATCAATTGTCATTGTGTTGTCACAATAGATAGTTATAGGTTCCTTGCATTTTACCTTTAAATCTTTCAATATTTGTTTAAGCCATAGTACCTGTGTACAGTTACTTGTTGATACAACATATTCTGATTCTATTGTTGATAAAGATGTACAACTCTGTTTCTTAATCAACCAAGAAACTAATCTACTTCCAAGAAAAAATGCTCCACCAGTGGTGCTTTTTCTATCATCAACATCACCTACCCAATTTGCATCTGTGTATGCACATAGGTCAAAGTTTTCATCTCTAGGATACCATAATCCAAGATTTGTAGTGCCTTGTAAGTACCAGAAAATTCTTTTTACTGTTGATTCATGATTTTCTCTAGGATTACTCTGAAATATTGAAACAATACATACTACATTCATAATATCAGGTCTTGTTTGTGTCAAATATAGTAAACCTCCTATCATAGATTTTTACCTTGTTGGATTAGTAGGTGTAGATTCATCCCTTAAAGATAGTTTGTAATTTGTAGTCATACGTGTGCTTACCAGTTTAGAGTTCTCCATCCCAAATTTCTTAAGTAACTCTTTTAAGTATTTAGATTGACTCAAGAATATACCTTTGTCAGTCTGTGAAATCTTTAGAAAAAACAATTTTAAAAAGATACTTATCTAATCTGGCATACCAAGCTCTTGGAGCTTGCTTCAATCGCTACAAAGCTTTCCTTGACCTGCAAACCATATCTTTGTCATCTGTCAAGGAAAATCCATTAGGTTGTTCAATGTAAACTTCCTCTTCAAGATCTCCATTCAGAAATGCACATTTAATATCCATTTGGTATACTTTGTAGTTCTTGTGTGCTGCAAAGGCCAAAAATAATCTAACTGCCTCAATTCTAGCTACCAGTGCAAAGGTTTCATTATAGTCAACTCCTTATTCTGAGAATATCCCTTACACACTAGTCTTGCTTTATTTCTGATAACCTGACCATCTTCATTAAGTTTGTTTCTAAATAGCCATTTTGTTCCAATTACATTTTTATCTTTAGGCTAGGGAACTAATGTCCAAGTGTTATTTTTCTCAAATTGTTCTAATTCTTCTTCCATAGCTTTAGTCCAATATTTATCTTCACATGCCTCATTAACTAATGATGGTTCAATTTGAGAAATAAGACATACCTCTCCATTTTCCAATCTTCCTCTTGTCATAACTCGTTTATGCTTGTTTCCAATTATCTGATCTTCAGAATGATTCAGTCTTACATACCGAGGTGTCTTTGTTTGATGTTGTTCTAGTCACAATGGAATTTTTAGATGATACCAGTGTAACTGGATCTTCACTCTATACTGGTGGATTTAGTGTAGCTTCATTTGTTACTATTTCTATTGCCAGTTCAGAATCTATATACCTTGAAGTTCCTCTAAATTGTTCATCAATCTTTACATTTGTACTTTCAACAATTTTCTGCAATCTCTTGTTAAAACATCTATATGCTTTACTCTTAGATGAATAACCAAGAAGGATTCCTTCATCACTTCTAGGATCAAATTTCCCAATGTACTCATCTCTTCTAATGTAACATTTACTTCCAAATATTCTGAAATATTTAAGAGTTGGAGTAATACCAAACCATAGTTCATGAGGGGTCTTACCAGTTTCACCTTTGATGTGAACTTTGTTGAATGTATAGATCGATGTACTTATTGTCTCTCTCCAATATACATGTGGTAGATTTGCTTCTCATAACATACTTCTGGTTGCATCCAAGATAGTTCTGTTTTTCCTTTCAACAACTCCATTCTACTGTGGTGTCTGAGGTGCTGATAGCTATCTTTTGATTCCATTTAATTCACAGAATACATTAAATTCCTTAGATGTAAATTCACCTCCTTGATCTGATCTTAAACATTTGATTTTCTTATCGGTTTCATTTTCAACCATTGTTTTGAACAATTTAAACTTTCCAAGTGCTTCTGATTTCTCTCTCAGAAAAGTAACCCAACACATTCTAGAATAGTCATCAATGATTAGCATAAAATATCTATCACCTTGTAGGCTTTTAGTTCTAGCTGGACCACATAAAATAGTATGAATTAAATCAAGAGCATTATTGGATTTTTCTAGAATACTTTTGAAACTAGCTCTAACTTGTTTTCCAAATTGACATTCCTTACATACTGTATTGTGAGGTTTGATAATTTTAGGTAAATCTCTAACTGCCTTAGTAGTACTGATTTTTACCATGCAATCAAAGTTTACTTGACAGAGTCTCTTATGCCATAGCCAACTTTCATCAATGTGTGCAATTAGGCATGTCTTTTCATTGTTATTCAAATGAAAGATATTACCTCTAGTCTAATTACCGGTTGTAATTTCTAAACCAATTCTATTCATGATCTTGTATTTTCCATTTTTGAATTGTAACTGAAATCCTTTCTCAACTAATTTACCAACACTCAATAGATTATGTTTTAAACCTTCAACATATTAAACATTTTCAGTGTTATGCTTACCATCAAGAGATATTAAACCCTTACCTTTGATTTGACAGGATTTGTCATCTCCAAATCTCACTAAGCCTCCATTATATTCTTGAAAGTTCAAGAATTTACATTTGTCTCCTGTCATATGATGTGAGCATCTAGAATCAATGATCCATTCATCCTTTACTTCAATTTTAGCTGCCAAGGCCTACTCTACTGGTTGGATTGTAGGTGTCGGTTGATCTTCTATTATAGCAACAAAAACCCATCCATTATCTACCAGATCTTCATTAGAATCATTAGTCACTCCTTCATCAACAACATAAAAAGATTTATCCTTATTCTTCTTAAATCTATATCTCCGATTTTTCAGGATTAGGCTTGTATGTCCTTCTAGCTTCTTCTCTTAGTCTAGCATGTCTATCAGGGCATCTTGAAGCCATATGACCAATCTTATTGTAGTTAAAACATTTAAAGGGTGCTTTACCTTCATACTTAGTTCCAACTAGACCTTTGGACATTTTTCTTGCAAATAGTGCTTCAAGCTCTTCAAGTTCTTCATTTTCTTTCCTGCTTTCCTCAAGTTCTCTTGCATAAAAGGCTTTCCAATCAGATTTGTCAAATGATGATGCAGATGATGTTGATGCTTTAAATGATAGATCTGTCTTTATAGTAGCAACATGACCAAATTCCTCAATTTCAAAGGCTGAAAGTTTTCCAATTAATGTATCCCTAGTTACTGATGTATTAGGCATTGTTCTTAATTCATTTAGAGCAGTAACCTTCATTTTATATGCCAATGGAAATCCTCTTAAAACTTTTGAAACAATTTCATCTTTACTTAAGGTTCCTCCACAACATTTAATACCCAAAACAATTTCATTAACTCTTTCCATAAAAGCAGAAATCCTTTCGTCTTCTTCCATTTTCAGTTTTTCATACCTGACCCGGAAGCTTTCAAGTTTTGCAATTTTGACTGTGGAATCTCCTTTATTTAGTGTTTCCAAATGATCCCAAATAGCTTTAGCAGTTGATCTATCTTATAATCTCATGATTTCCTGATCTGTTAATACACTCAAAAGTGCTTCTCTTGCTTTGCAATCATTTTCTTCATCTTTTCCTAAGGTAGGTGGATTAGGCTGACTGGGAGTAGCAGCAGTATAACCATTTTTTGTAACTTCCCAGATGTCCTTTCCAATGCAATTTAGATGTGTCTCCATTCTAATCTTCCATATGCCATAGTTGGTTCCATCAAGTTTAGGACTGTCCTTCCTGAAATAGTTAGTAGACATTGGATCTCCTCAAGCTTTTAAACTTTTGCAAAAGAGGACTAAGCTCTGATACCAATTGTTAGGTCTCAGAGGCAACTGAGAGGGGGGGGGTGAATCAGTTGTCTAATAAATTTAAACCAAAAACAACTTAACCAGTTTACTGCTTAATACCGGTGAACTAGTCTGTTATACCGGTGGACAAATTTAACAGATAAATGCAATATCGGTAAAGATTAATGCATGAAATAAAAAGACAAAGTCATCCACAACAGATAACACCAATATTTGTATGTGGAAACCCTGTAAGGGGAAAAACCATGATGGGAAACCTTACCCACAATCAGATGATACTACTGTAGATAGTAAGTGTACATAAATGGGGTCTACACATGTAGAAAGGCCAAGCGCCTAGACCTCATTGCTCAATAACAAATGGGAATCACACTGACTACAATTGGATGGTTAAATCCAATAAGAATGTACTGCTTAAAATAGCATCTTCATATGCTAGATTCAGTACCTGTGTAGTTTTATTATGCTTTCACAAAAACCTAGCTTCACCTTCAAATGATGTCTGTGTGTATAGCTCTCCTTAATCTCACATATACCTTCACACAAATCCTTTTCGCATTGCACATTTGATCTTACAATTAAGACCTTACATTTATACCATAACCTAAGACCAATTATAATAGGTCGTCTCTATAAGATATTACAATAAAATCATTTTACAGACAATACAATATCCGATGCAATAACTGATTCAACATGTTGGCTTAATGCATTTACAATCAATAATTAATCATCTCCATAGAGTACTATGCTGAATTGGAAAAGATAAACCTGCCTATGCATAACCTAGACCTATTTGCCAGTAACAACAAATATGCAAATACAAATATGCCAATGATCAATTCTCCAAGATAAGATATCCAAACAATGTCTTCGACATTACCAAGTGTTTTCCATGCCATTCCAAGTACCGGTGAACATTATATCCTTCCAGTGTACCACATACTGGTGACTGTGCAAAAGTCACTTGCTTGCCAGTGAATGTTGCTGGATCTCCAAAGTACTAAAGTTTTAGTAGGTGTTGACATCAATGACAAAACCATACCAAAATACCAATAGTACCATGCAACTTGGAGAAATGAAATAGAATTTAAATAAATCTATTGCTAAGACCAACAATTAGCTATAGATTTATCATGGACAAGTTGGAGACTATCAACATGAAATTTATTCAAAAGAATGCAAATCTATTGCATTCCTATCAATAGGTCTCTCTTTATTATAGTTTTAGTCTATTTTATGTTTTAGATTGTATTGCATGCTTGGACCAAGATGGTTTAGCTTTTGTTGTTGGTTCTGTGCTTTGATGCTTATTCTTTGGTTTTTTGTGAAACTTTTGGGTTTCGGGTCCCTGTAAACCCATTTACCTTAATAAAAAATAATGAGTTATAGATTTACCAAAGTCCAATCCCTCTCCATTCTTTTAATTTCATTAAATTTCATTATTGCATCTTCTTCTCTCATCCCTGTGATTGTGTATATGTGAACATGGTGAATATCACTCCAATATCCTCTTTAAGTTAAAAGGTTAAGGTAGGTAATATATCTTTCACACCTATTGACTTGTTATTCCATAGAGAGACTTCTCCTTTGTACATTCCTACTTGATCAGTAGTGATCTACTATTACTGGCATTATGGTTCATCTAGCCTACAAAATCAACGTAAAAAAGATGAGACCCTTTTAATTAATGAGTTGCATAGGGAAAGATATGACAAATCAAATAATTCCATCTATAAACATGATTTTATTTCTATTCCACCTTTAGTATCTACTACTTGATGATACTTGTAGGGCCTAAGGATATTTCTATGATATTTGATGTGATTCTAGAGTTTGACTTGTTTAGACTAAAGTTAGGCATTTGTTGGATAGTATTGATGGACATCGTTTCCTTTGTTGTCCACACGTGTCTAAATTTTACTCATCAGGTTACTATGTAAACCATCCAGGATATTGGATATAAGACACTTGTGTCACATGGGGACTTCTCTTTTGATCATTTCTATCTTTCTTTGGTTGGACCCTCATGTTAAATTTTTATACAATGTGTATTTAATATAAGAATAAGACTTATCATCAATGTTGGTTCAACCAAATTCTTCTCTAGCTCCTCTTTTGTTTGTTAATCCTTCTTAATTTACACCTATAAAGCATCATGTGTCATCCTCTACTCCTTCTTTATTGGGATTTAGGGACAAGCTAAATTCATCGAGTCAACCACCTCGCAATCTCTAGTGGTCCATCCTATTCCTTTTATTGTACTTAGTATAGGAAAAGAAAAGAAACCTACATTGTTGAAGTTGAAACACTATTTATTTGAGATTCATGTTGTTCTAGATATACCTTTCTCTTCTATGTATTGTAAGGGTAACCATTGTCAACTGTTGGTCCTTCACGTGCAATACTTGTGTCTCATCCTTTGAGAAACCCTCGTATTTCTCTTCTTTCTCCTAAAGTAGAAAGAGGAAAGGTTCCCACAACTAATGCTAAGGTCTTAGTATCTATGACAATACATGTCTCATCAATAGATCCTTCTCTTTTATTGGTTATGGCTGCAAAAACTTATATGCCTATGACATTAGATGTTATGGAGTCTTCTCGAGCTTCTATTCTGAGTGCCCATCTATATTGAAACTATCTTACATGTGAGTGTAAGAATTTTTGACCAATGATAGCCTGGGAATATGGGGTCATATTGAATACAAGTGATCAATATTCTATCTTTGTTGCTTCATCTTCTTCTATTCTTTTTCTAGTTTCTTCTAATCCTACTATGTTTGCTTCTATTTCTACTTAATTTTTCTTTCTTTCAACTTCTACAATAGATGTCAATAAATCTCACTTGAAACGAGTGCAAGTATTCATTGCTCACTCCCTAGAGCCACATATATCACCTCTCTACCTCATTTTTCTCCATTTGTTTATCCCGTAGACACAATTCTTATTAAATTTGTGTCTAGTGTAGCTCTATCTTCTCCTCTTTCTTTTTCAAAGAATCTTAATCTTATCTATCTTGTGATCTTGCATTATGCATTTTTTAATAGGAATATTTAATTTCAACCACCTAAGGGTATGTTTGAGTAGGACACCATCTTGGAGTTTTGTTATAAGAAGTTATCTCCTTCAACTTCTCCTTCTTCAGTCTTGGTAGTTGAGGAGGCTCCATCTTCTATGGATTTTTTCACTTGTTCTCTTCGAGTGGTCAATGATATGACTCCTATTTTGCAGCCTAAAATTGAGTCACCTCAGTCCTCTCCATATAAGTGTATGTTTGACCCTCTAGAGGATATTTTGGTATTGTCAAATTTATTTGTGAGATTATTTCAACTCTTAAATCATAATTTTTTTTGGATGGGAATGTTGAGGTAGCCTCCATCTTATCTCTTACTACATGCGATATGCCTAGAAATGCTCTAGTCGTTGCCCCTTTGTGAGTTAAATTTGCTTAACCCTATGATCAAGATTGGGAGGATGATGATGATTTGTTAGTGGTGATTGATTAGAGAAGCACCTCTTCATGTAATCATATTATACTTTTCTTGTTTTCTTGTGCCTCCCTATACATGCTTGTATATTTATAAGTTCTCTCCTCAAGGACTCATGAAAACATCATAGGTATTCAAATATAGTCAATAAAATCTATCATATACTTCTTCTATTTGCATCATTATTCTTCTCTTTATTTTTTTTATTTTTTTTAATATTCAGGGATGGTGCAAAGAATTAGGGGCATTTCAGCCTTTTTCCATATGATGCAACTTTTTTTCCCTTTGTCGTAATGTGCTCTTTCTTCATTCAAAAAATTTAAGAGTATGATAATTATTCATATGCAAACATTTATAGATGCTACTACTATGAATCCTTCTAGCCCTAAATAATTAGATCCCCCTTTCCATTTATCTTTTTTTAATGTTGTGGGCTCCATGTGCTATTTATTTCATCATATATTTTTAAGTATATGTGTCATTATATGCATCTATTCTCCTTAGAATAAATCATGCTTCTTTTTGCATAGAAAAAGTCAGTCTAACAAGGAGCTATCACATTCATACTATATTTCTCTTGTCTTATTATTCATTTCAAAATATGTCTGCATCTAGCTATCTTATCCATCATGTTCCATAGGGGATCCCACCAGACTTTACCTTAATGAGTGTCTATGTCTATTTTTTGTGGCTATCCTATAATATAATTCATACTAGTCACATGACAATCGGATAATCATTTGGTCCCTAGCATAACACAACTTTCTATCCATGCATATTAGTGTTGTCTTATGTCTATATGATTTTTGATGTCTAATACTTTCTTTGTATGTAACATGTTGCTATATAGCCAACATATTTATGGTGATACAACTTAATAATCTTTATGCAATAAAAATCAAGTATCTTCCCTAGTGGGAATTCTACATGGATAGAAGCCTGTACTTCCCCTTCATATCTTGGGTATAACATTATTAACTCTACTCTCTCTACTTTAGCTCGTATTTCTATTTCAAATAGTTATGCTCACTAAAAAAAGGGCAAAATATAATGTCATAAATTGAACTTTATATACTTCCATATTATATAACCCTTCACTTTAGCTAAAACCAAGACAATCAACCTTAATCTGAACTCGAGACATCCCTTAACAACTTGCATGGATAATTCCTAGATTGTTAGTTATTGATTATGTCTAAACATATGCACAATGGCCTACCATTCCATAAATATTTATGATTTTTTTAGCCATTGGGACATTACACTTGCTACATTTTAGTAGTGTGTAACACCATTTCCAACCAACACTAACATCAAAGGTTGTTTTCTATTTCTAAAACTATTCCATTTTACCCCCAAAACAACTTTTGAACATTCATTCAACACTCTTCTTGCAATTTATCAATTCTCTGACATTTTATAGCTTTATTTCTTGGATAATCCTTCTCATAGCTTGAAATTCACACTACTTTAAAGCTATTATCATGGCTATAGTGATATATTCTACAAAAAATGTTATTATCATTCGAAGAGGTCACTCTTTTCCTAGAGATTGGTGTTGCCTCTTCATTGCACAAATAGGCTACCTTGATTTTGTTCTTGAGGGTGGTAACTCTTTAAGATTTGATATACTATCAAGATGTGATTAGTACACTATTTACCTAATTTCTTTGTGAATTTTTAATTAATTTTTTTCTAAGGTTTTTCATGGAGGTGAAAACATTAAAATAGGGGCTTGACTAAGGTAAATTCCTACATGGTCACACAACATTTTCATTTTGATGTTTTATGTATAGGTGTAGGTGGGGAGATAACTTTCAATATTGTTGGAGCTTCAAAAGAATATTTCAAGTGATATCTCTAGACTCTCTTTCATCATTTAATCTTTTTAATATTTGCATCTCATTTTTTTACATTCACTACACATCACATTTTAATAGTCTTTATCCTTTAGAGTGTTATACATGTGTTGGGTGAAAATGGAATCAGGTATACTAAGACCTAATCCCACTGTCATTCACACATTGGAATACAAAAAATACTAAGGAAGTGATTCACTTTGACTTCCTCTTGTGAAAGAGATTCAAGGAATACTAGTAGGGTTTCGATTCTTTTGTTGATATGAGGGAAATGAGTCAAATGTAAAATAATTATAGCCTAAGCTAGTGAAGTATATGAGAACAACTATGCCAATGCCAATAACAAAAAAATGTAGAAATGAAACTAAGATACAAATCACAGATGTACCAAAGGAATTCTGATATGCACCTAATATCATAAATGAGGCCACATTGAGGAGAACTAGGGAGCTGGAAGATTTGGTCCCTATTGAAGAATCAAGTAGGAAGTTTGAAATTTGTAAACTAAAGTTTTGAAGGTCTAAATTACCAAAATTTTCCAATGCATGTAAAGGATTAGGGTGTTAGGAATTCTAGTCTTGGACTAGAGCATTGGGAACTCTCATCCTAGAGATCTGAGACCTGCTTCTAGATTTTGAACAATCTCTATTGATTTTGGCTTCCCAAAAGTTTGTAGCTCTGCTGGAAACTTGTAAATGTTCTTACAAGATGGGAAAAGGTTTATGGGTGGATATATAAGGTTTTTCCTTACTCAAACTCCTTGTTTTGGTTATTTACATCTTCATAAATAGAGAATAAAGTATTGAACAGTTTGTGTACCTTAGAATCTCATGTGTTTGTAAGATCCTAATGAGTTAGAAGGCAAAATTAGAGTTCTACCCTATGCTTGGATCTTTAAAGAAATAAAGTAACTTTGAATATGAATAATGTAAAATGTACATAGAGATGTGAAAATAACATGAAACCATACCAAATTTCAAGGGCGAGGTACAAGTCAATCAACAGTTGGTGATCTCCTTATTATTATTCAATATCTCCTAACCTTCGATTGATCATGAAAAGGTTTGATGAAGACTTGATGAATGCTTGAATTTGTTGATTGAAGAGTCCACATAAACCTACATTTTACTTTATAAGAGGCTCCTTCAATTTCTATAGAATGGATCCTTCAAATGAGGAAAGAAAAGGTTATATATATGAAACCCTAACTTTATTTTTTATCATAGTTTGACCTAGAATTGATAAAAAAATTCACAAAGCTAGATTTAAAAACATTATAATACTGCCAGATTAAGATCCCAAAATTTGGGGAGAAATAGTCAGGACCAATGTGATTCACAGTAGTCTGACCAAGTTTCTTTTCATTTTTTAGGGATGCAAGATATTATGATTACAAAGTTAAACCCAACTCGGTGCATCAATAAAAGGTGTTTAGATATACGAAAATGAGCCTTCAAGGTTGAAATAGGACCTTATTATGGTTAATTAAATTAATTAATTAAAGATGATTAAATAAAAAGGGGCACACTTAGGGCAAAGGGCCCAATTTTATAATGTGTGAAATGATGAGAGAGGATTTTAGATTCAATTAAATTAATAATTAAATGCTTAAAGGAATTTAAAATGCAAATGCAACACCCTAAGGCGGGTGGTAAGCTAAGCATGAAATTGGACAACCCTAAGCAAGGGTGTAGAACTTACAATGCTACATTTAGCCCCCACTTTAGTAGTCATATGACACTATGTGCATATGCAAGTTAAAGTACATGAAAATAAACATTCATGAGAAAAATGATATGTCCATAATATGTTAAAAGAAGCCTCCAATGGTATCTATAGTACAACACTAGGAACCAAATTGTTAGTTGAAATCACAAAATCACATAAATTCTTACTAAGGGTGATGAAATTAGAGGGTAGATATATAACCCCTTGTTTAGACTTTCTAATTAGTGAGTTGAAAAAGGGTATCATGTATTCCATGGTGAATTGTGAGGAGAGGTGATTACTAATTCTCACAAAAAATATACAAATGAGATTCAAGCATGTCAAAGAAAATTCGAAAGAGAACTAAAACATGATTCCAATGCAACCAATGGTGTGAGAATTAGATTTCTCTAGCTCAAGATATGAAAGATTAAGCATAATATGTAGAATTAGGGTTCAGGAGAGAGAATGCCTTAAATAGTGAAAATGACACTATTCATTTGTCTTATTCACTTTTGTAGAAGAGGAGCCCACATAGCACAAATGTTGCGCTGATGACTAGAAATGTCCACATGGATGGATATCCCAAGGTAGTTTGTGCTTCATGACATTTAGTTGGATGGGGTATTCTTATCCAACTACATCTGTACTTTTTGTTTTGCTATGTTTGACTAATTTGATTGATTAGGAACCCTAATTTTCATGTGGTACCTAGTTAGAGCGCCTTGGTCCTTGTTGAGCATTTTTATTCTCCTAGGGCACTTTGGTCTCATTGGGGCACTCTAGTCTTACCAAAGTATCTTGGTCTGAGTAGGACACCTTGGTCCCTGGAAAGGGTGACCAAAGGCACACACAAAATCAAAGTTTTAGATTATATGATATTATGCTAATGATTGATGTGATAGATGACTAGTTCATTGTTCTAATGTTGCAAGAGTTGTCGTACCTATGAGAGAATACTACCATATTGACCTACCACCATCTACAGAGCTAGGTCCCTCATTTATCTTGACATGATCAATATCTTCTTCATGTAGTGGGTTTATGGTATACTTGTAATATACCTCTTGTGAGATATCATGGTCCCATGCTCATTGCTTTGATAGAGAGATGGGATCTTGGCACTTCTACCTTTGTCGAGCCCATGGGAGAGAGAGAAGTTACCTTAGAGGATGTATACCATATTTTTAGACTCCCAGTGAGAGGATGGATAGTAAGATATTAGAGAGATTGATCATCAACAACCATGAGGAGAGAACATATTTATTGTATTGGTAGACTTGTATGTGGGAAGAGGAAGGGCCAGATTCTCATATGATGGTTACTTCATCCTACAAACATAGTTCCATTGGTGAGGAGACTCATGATTGCTATAGTGGGTCTATCCATATGTTCCGACAGCCAGGGTAGTCATATCTACAAAGGTCTTACATATGTCATCCATGAAATGGAGGTTAGTGCATTGTGTTCTTATCGAGATTAATAATGTTAGCTTATCTTTATCATGATCTTGGAGATTATGTTTACACAGAGGGGAAAAGTTTGATGACATGCACAATTCTATAGGTCTAGATATTTGAGCACATCACATGTACCAGGCTAGTAGGATGTCTAGTTGATGTGGATATTGATGAGCCTTGGTCATATGGTTACCCATTCACTACTAGATCATGGCAGAGAGGTGACTTGTTATAATGGAAAGTTACTATAGATAGGATGATATTGGATGACATTGTATGGAGGCCATACCAATAGATGACCACTTACCTAGGTCAGGGTAGGAAACTTCACCTTATGCAACGGAGTTGTCTTTTAAAGGGTCCCCATAGCTACATTGTCATGTCGTTCTATTTTGCCAAAGTGAGGAGGTAGTTATGTCTAGAGAAGGGCATGCCTACATGTGTACTAATCTATATACGACATTCCATATGTGTCGTGAGAGTAGGATGAGTACCTAGAACTACTGCAGATGAGATAGAGATGATAGATTCAAAGAATAATGAGAGAGACAAGTACATTCCCCCACTGGATGATGATGTCAGAGTCAAGCATAGCTACATCACATGGTTAGGAAGTTCACTAGAGACATTTTTCCATTAGACTACCCATGAGGTAACCCCGACCCATTGATGCGATCAGTTGACTCATGGAGAAAGGAGAGAGGACATGAGGAATTAGAGGAGCTAAGTAGCGAGGAGGGATAGGATAATTGGGATGAGGAGGAGAAGGTAGAGGAGGAAGATGAGGAAATAGAGGAGGAAGAGGAGGAGGTGGAGGAGACACCCAACCATCTAGGAGATGAGACCATAGCCCTATATTGTCTTGCAGTAGAGTGTAGAGGAGAGGATGCAACAACTGAGAAGAAGATAGTCCTGAAGAGACCAAGCTCAAGGCTAAGAAAATCCTCATCATCATAGATACATCCAAAGATATAGAGACGGTACAAGCATGGTGAGAGTAAAAAAAATGTACCTCATAATTCTATATCATAGACTACTATCATATCTGATTGATAGGAGGGAGATCTAGGTAAGTATTTATTTGAAGAATTTTAATTTTAAGTTTATGATGATCTATGTGTATAATATTCTCTTTCTCCCTACAGTTAGCATTCGAGAATGGTGTGACCTCATCCAACACACACTTAGTGATATCAACACATCATCATGTATTCTACAGTATTTGCAGATCATATGGAGACCACTATGTAGTAATAGACAACATGATGATGTATTTGATGTAGTAAGGCTAGAGGTAGAGCTCAAATGAGAGGAGAGGGAGTGGCTATATCACGAGCTTATAGAGGCCCATATGTCACATTTTGTATCTAGTGGCTATGATGATGTAGTAAAAACTTTTTATGTCTATATATGATGATAATATTTTGATGTCTCAAATTTGTTCCTTTGATTGCAAAACAATGTGTTATATTGCTTTGATTAAAGTAAGATATTTGGAAATGTACATGTATGTCTAATTTAATTCTCATGTAATTGATTTCTCAATACTTCCATGATTAAATTGATATATGTGTGAATTAAATAAATAGTTAAGTGTTTAATTAAATGCTACAAAATAATTATATAATGTATTATGTTAAATGCCATGACTAATGTGATCTAATTAATGTTTTTAATTAAACAGAACATGATGTAACTTAACACAATAAATTAAGAAAATTACATGATAAGATAGCACAACAAATTGTAAATTCCTAAGAAATTACATTATGAATTCAAGAAAATAAAAAATAAAAGATGTTTGTCAAGAACGAAGCAATATATATTAAACAATGATAATTTAATTCCATATGCTTTAATCAAGACATGCCAACATGTCATACAATTAAGAATGAAAAGAAAGAGAGAAATTTAAGTATAATATCTATGGAGATGCATAGCATTTATGGGTTCCTTAAGAGGTGTACCTTTCACATCCACTATTTTGTAATAACCTGATCTACAAAATTCAGTGATGATGTAAGTTCCAAGCCAATTCAGGTTGAACTTTTCTTTTTCTTCTAGCTAGGAATTCATGTTGCGCTAATTCTCATAGAGTACTACATCACCCACATAAAAGGAATATTGAATGAATTTGTCATTATAACTTTGTTGTAAGGTTTTATTATAGGCTTGAATATGCTCGAGATACTTTGTGTTGTTCATCAAGCATTTCAAGTTGTTGAAGTCATTGTTCTCTATAAGGATTATCATCAACTATCCCTTTAAGAGAGATTCTTAGTGAAAGAATCTCTAACTCTAAGGGAATAATTGCATTAGCACCATAAACACAATTTTAAGGAGTAGTACCAGTAGCTATGCAAACACTTGTGTGATAGGCCCAAAGAGCATAAGTCAACTAAGTATGCCAATCCTTACCAGGCTTATTTACAGTCTCATGATGAATTTGTTCAATTATCCTATTATAAGCCTCAACTTGACCATTTGATGAGGGCAATAAGGTGTAGAAAATAGATATTGAATATGATATTTATTAAGGAATTTCTTCGCATATTTGTTCTTAAATTGGGTACCATTATCAGAAATCAAAGTGGAAGGTATACCAAATCGAGAGATAATATTTTCTATAAAAAATGATAAATTACATAGGCAGTAGTGGATCAAAGAGGAACAACGTCTACCCACTTCATAAAATAATCTATGGTAGTAAGAATGAAAGTATGTCCTTGGGAAGAGGGAGGATAAATTTTTTCAATGAGATCCAAACCCTACAAGGAGAAGGGAACATGAAGCCACTTGGGATCTTAGTTCATGTGCAGGAGAGTGAATCATATTATTATTTTGCTTACATTGATGTCACCTTCTAATGAAGGCAAAGAAATCTCTCTCCATGGTTTGCCAATAATATCCCTTTCATAGAAACCTTTGGACCAAATATTTATCACTGAAATGCCCCCCACAAGCACTTGAATGTTCCTCCTCAAGAGCAATCAGGATCTCATTTTTATTGAGACAATGAAGTAGAAGACCATTATAACTTCTTCTATAAAGGACATTAGACAGGATAATGCATATTACAACAAGATTCCAAATTCTAACTCTAGAATTCTTACTTGTAGAATCCAAAAAAGCACCATCAGTCAAATATCATGAGATATGAGACTACCATTCATTAGAATATAAAGCATAACAACAAGCTACACCACTAGAAATATCAGTAATAGCTGGTAGAGAAATATTGTGAAACATAAATTTATAATCCATCGAAGGATCTTCAAGGGAAATGAGAGAAGCTACACTTGTTATCACATCCACATGTTGATTATCCTTTTGAGGGATAGGCTCCATTGTGTAAGAGGTGAACTTTTCTATCAAAGATAAAGCCAAATCATGGTATTGTGATAATTTGTATTGTTTAGCTTGATAGGTTCCTAAAACTTGTCTTATCTCAATTGTGAGTCATCGTAGATATGTAAGTGTTGAATATTCAAAGATAAAGCCTCTTTCAAACTAGAAATTAGGGCTTCATAATTGGCAATGTTTCTAGTACAAAGGAAATTGAGACTATAGGATAGGGGAATAGGTTTCCCCGAGGGAGGTATTGAAATAACACTTGCTTCTAAACTAGTTCAACACTTAGACCCATAAAAGTACAATTCCCAGGTCTTATCAACATCAATAGGAAGAAAAAAATCATTGAAAAAGGATTTTAGATTAATCAAGATGAGAAGAGAAGGTGCATCAACCAAATGGTTGGTTAAAGCTTGTCCCTTAATTACTTTTTGAGAAACGAACTTAAGGTCAAATTCTATTAACATCATAACCCATTTCGCTAAGAATCCTAAAAGATCCATTTTAGGAAAGAGATGTTTTAGAGGATAAAATTTGATGATGACATGAAGGTATGTGCAGGATCATGGTGGCCCAAATAGGCCCTTAAGTGGCAATGAAAATTAAAAAACCAAAGTTAAGCAACTTGATGTAAAAGATTGAATAAGTTAGGAACATTATTTCAAAAAATGTAAGAATAGAATCTATAGAAAATTAAATTTAGTTTCTAAGTTGACAAAAATTTGAAATTTCAATGCAGTAGTACTAAAATTTGAGGAAAATATAAGAAATAGGTGTTTGTCTAACCACCCTATCCACAATCAAACCAAAATTTTTTTTAATAAGATTTTAGATATATGTAGAAGACTCATGTACAAATGTGACACACATTATTTTGCATTCTTTTTTTGAAAAAAGTAATTAATTATGATTATTTCCACTACAACTTTTTAAAAATATAAAAACTTGTATGTCTTACCACCATAAATTGGTCAATTTTTTGTGAAATTCAATTTTTTCTTAATCCTATTTTATACAAAGCATAGAATGTGACACATATTTCAGATTCAAAAAATATTATACTATTTGAAAGATAGATATTTTTCAATCAGGACTTTAGTAAGAATATTGTCACTTTTTGGCCCTGCATGATCTTGCACATACACATGAGTTTCAGAATTCAAAATATTATGTCTTAACTTCTAGTTTGCAAAAACAATAGCAATACATTGTCTTTCTATCATAATTTATCAGACTTCATAATCGAGTAAAGTGTGACCTATATAATAAACCAAACATTCTTTACCATCACTATTATCTTGTGCCAATAAAGTTACAAGAGAGTGAGATGAACAAAAAGTGTATAGAAGGAAAGTTTGAGTAGAAACAGTAAGTTGAAAAATAGGAGAATTATCCAAATAAGTTTGAGATCCTCAAAATCTTGTTAACAATCATATTCCTTCGAAACGTGGTGTCTTTCTTAAGCAATTGAGTAAAAGGGAGAGTTGATCCGCAAGTTGTGAAACAAACCTATGAATAGGTTGAATTTTTCCTTGCAAAATTCTCGATTGAGAGATGTTTCAGGGAGGTGGAATGTTGACTATAACATCTATTTTCTTTGTATCCACCTCAATACCATGATGTGATACTATGAACCCTAATAGTTTTCCACTATCTACATTGTAAACACATTTTCAGGGGTTCAAATGCATGTTGTATTTGTGGATTCTTTCGAATATTTTTTGAAGGATCTTAACACGGTCTTGATGAGATAGACTTAGATATGATGTCATTTATGTATTCTTCTAAGATCATATGCATGTAATCATGAAAGATGAGAGTGATAGCACATTGATAGGTAGCACCAATATTTTTCAACCCAAAAGGCATAATAAACTAAAAAATTATACCCCAAGGATTAGCAAAAGTATTTTTAAATTGATTGTGAGGATTAATAATGATTCGATTGTATCTAAAGAATCCATCCACAATCGACAACAAATCATGACCAACAATAGAATCTACTATCATATCAATGTTCGGAAGTGGAAAATCATCTTTGAAAGAAGCTTTATTGAGATCTTGAGAATCAATACACATTCTAGTCTTATTATCAAGTTTAGCAACAAAAACAATATTCAAAATCCAAGGAGAATAATAAATAGAGAAAATGAAGCTAACATCTTAAAGAGTTTTCATTTTTAGCTTTGACAAGCAAAGCTATTTTGGGATTCATTTTTCTAGTTTTTTTCTTCATGAGTTTAGCATCAAGAATCAATACAATATTATGAGTAACAAGTTTAGGATCAATTCTAGACATATTAGAATAAATCCAAGAAAATAGTTTAGGGAATTTATGCAATAAGATATAATATTATTTATATTCCTTATCAATTAAATACTTCCTGATCTTTATGATCTTTTGTTCATTAAAAGAATTCATCTTAACATCAACGATATCACTCACAAGAAAATTTATTTATTGGGGAAAATCCATTGGTTGAGGGAGTTATCTTTATCTAGTTCAGTGTCTTTCTCAAAGTATGCCTTAGCATTTAAACAATAAGGAGATCCACAGTTATGATGATATCGAGGAAGATTATCATAAGAACCCAAAAACTCAACCAATGAATCATCAATAGAGAAAACATCTAGGGAAGTTTGATTAGAAGTAGAGTCAATGTATTCAAGGTGCATTAATGAAAGTAAATTAGAGGAGAAGATGATATTGATATTAAGAGATGGTTGCTTAGAGGCTTTGGTGGGCTTAATGGGATTATATCTAGTTCTAACATATGCTTCTAGAATGTTATCCTCTAAAGGAAATTTTATCTATTGTTCTTGCACACCACAACCATTTCTATTATATCCACTCTTAGATAAGATGTGAAAAATAGGACCACATAGAGAAACCATTTTGTTTAGTCAAGGTGGGGCCTCATATGCCTGAATGTCATCATTAGTTGAAGTAGAAAGTGTAGAATAATGCTTAGAAGTAGCCACAAATTTTTTACTGAGTTATTTAGACAAAGTGGATTCCTTTTTAGGTTCATCTATACCTTTCTCCTTTTCAATCATAGCTTCTCTCGAGGGGAATTTATAGTCTCCTACAAAAGAAGGTGTAAAGTCTAAAGACCCCCAATCATCAAATAAGAGCTCACTTCTTTTGGAAAAGAAGTATCTTTGGGAGAGATTGTTGATTTAGTTTGAGTTGAAGAAGAATTAAGAGTACTCAAAGAAGTAGGAGTACTTGGAGATGTAGGAGTGTTTGAAGAAGATTTAGAAGTATTTGAAGATGATTTAGAAGATGAGGCTTGCAAACAATCTTGTAAATTAGTATCAACAAATAAAGTATATATATTATTTTTGTAAATGAACTTAATTTGTCTATGCAAAGTTGAAGGAAAAACTTGCATACAATGAATCCATGGTTTTCCTAACAAAATATTTTAAGTGAGGGTATCAAGCGATATGAAATGGATAGGTGTGGTGAAAATAGTAGGTCCCACCATAATAAGAAAGGTTATACTACCTAGATAAGATTTAGCCACATTATCAAAGATACAAATAGTAAGAGAATCTAGTTTAATAAGAGAAGTATCCACATTGATCTTATGCAATAAATTAATACTACACATGTTAAGTCTAGAACCATTATCACCAAGAGCTCATCTTATAGGATTACCATTAATAAGGACAACAATCATAAGAGGATAATATTGGTGTTGAACCTTGCGAGAGGGTAACTCATCTTGTGTGAACACAATTTGAGCTTTATGGGTGGTAAGGGAGTCAATCAAAGAAGCCACATTATTAGGTGTGATTGAAAGTAGTCCACATCTAAAGTATTTAAAGTATCTTGTAAAATTTCATGATGCATGGATGAAGTTTGAATTAAATTCCAAAGAGATATCTTGGCATGGGTAGCTTTAAGTTGTTCAATAAGGTAATACTCTTTACCAAGATATTTTGAGATATGAGGTACTTGCAGAAGAATAGGTTGGGAAGTAGGAAGTGAAGAAGGGATATCTGGAGGAGGATTAGGTTTCCTATTATTTTTTGTATTATGTATGAGAAACCAAATTATAACTCTCTCAAGTGATTTGTTTAGCATATTCTTAAGGACTCTTAGTGGGATATCCTCTTTGCACAATAATGACTAGTTTATTAGGGGCACGCAAAGGGTATCATTACTATAACAAGAACCTTGAACCACAAGAATGGGTTTATTAAGAGGTGTTTGAAAGTTATTCTCATTCACATTTATCATATTAATCAATCTCTTAGATGTGTAATCATTGTTTGAAGAAGTTGAGATAGACATGAAATCTTTAAGAGCATCATTCAACATAGCATAGTCATGACTACTATATGGTTTATGTTTAGATTAAAAGGGAGGAAAATCATCATAGAGACGATTATTATAAACCACCATGTTACTAGATTTGGAGGATGATTTCATTGGAATGACTTCACAAGAAGAGTCATTCAACTTATTTCCATCATCAACACAAAATGGCATAGTACCTATGTTGATTAGTTTTTGACAAAATGTTGGTCTAGAAGGTTCGGGATAAAGAAAAACATCAAGACCCTCATCATCTTCTTCCTTACTAAATGCATGATCATCATAAGAAAACACATCATCATATGAATGAAAATCTTGCAAATAAAAAATCTGGCATTATAGAAACAAAAAGTGCATATAAAATTTAAAAACACATAATGCATAAAATAATTTTTTTGATATTTTTGTGTTTTTAATTAAATGCAAACATGTGATTACTAGATCTAATTAAAAAATAAAAAGTGTAAGAGGTTATAGCACTAAAATGAACCAAGATGTAAGCACATAAGGTTCACCAAAATGTTTTTGGTGAAAATGGAATCAGGTATGCTAAGACCTAATTCCACTCTCATTCACACATTGGAATACGAAAGAGCATAAAGAAGTGATTCAATTTGAATTCCTCTTTTCAAAGAGAGGCAAGGAATACTTTTAGGGTTTCTATTCTTTTGTTGATATGAGGGAAATGAGTCAAATATAAAATAATGATAGGATAAGCTGATGAAGTATATGAGAACAACTATGTTAATGCCAATAACAATAAAACATAGAAATAAAAGTAAGACACACACCACAGATCTGCCAAAGGAATTTTGATTTGCACCTGATATAAGAAATGGGGCCTCATTGAGCAAGACTAGGTTGTTGGGTGCTTTGGTCCTTGTTGCAGAACTGAGCTAGAAGTCTCAAATCTATAAGCTGAATTTCTAAAGGTCTAAACTACCCAAATTTGCCATTGTATGCAGAGGACTAGGATCCTAAGAGTTCTAGTCCTAGACCACATAAATGGGCACTCTGATCCTAGAGATCTAAGACCTACTTTTGGATCTCGAACTATCTTTGTTGATTTCTACTTCTTGAAAGTTTGCATCTCCACTCAAAACCTACAAATGTGCTTGCAAGCAGGAAAAAGGTGTATGGGTGGCTATAGAGGGTTTTTCCTTAGTCAAACCCCTTATTTTGGTGATTTCCAGATCCACAAATAGCCAATAAATTATTGAAAAGTGTGTGTGCCCTATAATCTCATGTGTTTGTAAGATTCTAATGAGCTAGAATGTAAAATTAGAGTTAGATACTCTACACTTGGAGTAAAAACCCTAAATGAACATAATCTAATTTCTTTAAATGAATGATATGAATTTAAAAAAATAATATAAATTTGAAAATGAATGATGTGTAACTCACATAAAGATATGAAAACAACATGAAACCATACCAAACCCTAAGGGAGTGCTACAAGCCAATCAATAGTCGGTGATCTCCTTGTTAATCTTCAATATGTCCTAATCTTTGATTGATGATGAAAAGGATTGATGAAGATTTGATGAATGCTTGAATTTTCTAATTGAAGACTCCACATAAACCTACACTTTCATTTCATAAGAGGCTCCTTCAATTGCTAGAGAATGGATCCTTCAAATGAGGAAAGAAAAGGTTATATATATGAAATGCTAACTTTATTTTTTATCATAGGCTGACCTAAAATTGATAAAATTTTGCACAAATCTTTATTTAAACATTATAATACCACCAACTTTAGATCTCTAAAATTGGGGAGAAAAAGTCGAGACTAGTGTGATTCACACTGGCCTAACCAACTTTTTTCCAAATTTTTAGGGATGCAAGATATGATGATTCCAAAGTCATACCTAGCTCGGTGCATCAATCCAAGGTGTTTAGATATGCAAAAATGAGCCTCGTAGGTCGAAATATGACCTTGTTAGGGTTTACTTTAATTAATTAATTAAAGATGATGAAATAAAAAGGGGCACACTTATGCTTAAGGGCCCAATTTTATAATGTGTGGAATGATGAGAGAGGATTTTAGATTTAATTAAATTAATAATTAAATACTTAAATGAATTTTAAATTCAAATGCAACACACTAAGGCATGTGCTAACCTAAGTGGGAAATTGGTCAACCTTAATCAAGGTTGTACAATTTACGATGCTACAATGCATAACACTTTTTTTTTTTGTGGTGGTTCTAGTTCTATATATATACAGGATGTTGGTGCACTATACTATCATCCTTTACCTACCTTTTTTTGCTAGACAAAATCCTCATCAAACCACTTGAAAGATCTCTATCAATTATATTTTTGCTTCTAAAGTTTAAAGGGTTTAGTAAATTCATATGCTAGACTAAAATACACATTTAGTTAAGTTGTGGACAAACTCAAAGGTCATAGTGATCTAAGTTTTCTTGGAGTGGAGGGTTGAGATTGGAATCCAAGAGGAATTTGATTATCCATCATAGTGGTTCATTTTTCATTCTCTACATAGGTAAATCTTAAGTACCATTCAAGTGAGAGAATTGCTTTCTCCATTTTTGAGTGTGATAATTGACTTTTCTTTTAAGATTAGATAAGTGATTCCTTTGATGATAGTCTTTTCCATAAAGCATAAATCCCTTGCAAGACTTCAACGTGAGGATACATTATTTCAAGTATTGGGAATTGGTATAAATCTAATTAATGCAGTAAATGTTCATAATCAAAAGTTAATAATGATGTAAAAGTATGGCTCCATAGTTGTGTAAAGTGGTAAATGTTAAGAAATACCAAAGACTTTCCTTTTATGAGAATATTTAAAACATATGATTTTGGAAGATATCCTTTGTTGGTTGATTATGTTAGTAAGCTTATAAATTTTGGGGGAGCTTCATCTAGACATGGGAACCCAATGCTGAATATAAAGTATTATTTAAGGATAGAAAATGATTTATAAAACTTGAACCCATTTGGAATATTATGTATGGATAAATTTTAGTCTTTATTATGGGTAATTGACCTATATAAGTCTTTGGCATGTTGAAGGATATCTAGTTGTAAGTTGTTTTGTAAAATATGATCAATATACATTTTTATAGTATTATGAAGCATTATACTTTCTTAGATCCTAATCAAGGACCTTAATACTATTACCTTTTATTACTCTGGTATATTATCTTTCTAAAAATATTAAATAAAAAAAATTGGTTAGATTCTTTATAATATTATTAATAAATGCTTTAACATCATCAACTTATTGCAATCAAGGCTTTAACTCTTAATGTATCTTAAATATGTGAATACTCTTTTCTTTACTTGCAAAACTAGTTATTGATTCACGAAATTGTTGTTATGAACATATTCTTTGTATATTAGTGATCTAGCTTGTATCTACATCTATGAAAAGATACAGATAGCTATGGAAGGATTGTGCTTATATTGCCTTATCAAGTGTCACGACACTTTACGCTGTAACACACATATATTAATGCATGGTTGCATAATAGTTCATAATGCAATGAGTGACTTCTTGTATAAACGTATAGCATTCTATTGATTATTTTATAGACACTGTCAAATATGGAGGATTAGTGAAAATCGTCTGGTTCGGCGAAGCTCCTCCCCCATCATGCAATCAATTTAGGGCGTATCAACTCCCTTGTTTCTCTCGTCCCTAGTCAGAAAGGTGAAATATCTGAGCTTTCACGGTCTTCCTGTTTTTGACAATCACGATGATAACAACTGTGACAATGTTATCTCCATTAAGTTGACATGGAAGTTGCAATCAAATGCATAGCTGGACAACTTCAACGAAACGAAATGGTCAAAAGTTTCGAATTATCTATGCTATCGAAAATGGATGATCAAATTAGCAGGCGCCCCGTCCAATAGATCTCTGACAAGAAATTTTTGTCTGCTTACTTCCTTCCGTCTGCATATTTTTTGTCTGCTTTCTACTTTCGGCAAAATCCCACATCGCAGAATCCGTTGGCCTTTAATCCAGCGAAACAAAACCGAGAGTATCTTTGCTACCCAAATTTTATATTATAATCATTGTTAGTCAGTCAGTTTTTTGCTATAAAAATGTCAGCTTTGAATCGCAAACAGTTTTTTGCTATAAGAGAGAATGGCTAAGAGTATGCTGATCTTGTGGACGATCAGATCTTTGATTTTGCAAGTGGTTGAAGGAGGAAGAAGTGCGCATGTACCGGCAATGTTTATATTTGGGGATTCCTTAGCAGATGCAGGAACTAACAATTACATTCCAAACTGTACTGCTCGGGCCGATTTTTCACCATATGGCGTCTCCTCCTTCCTCAGCCCAACTGGTCGCTTCACAAATGGCCTCACTGTTTTCGATTTCGTAGGTGAGCATTGATCAATAATATCCACATCTTTTAAGCTCTTTCACTGTACTAAAAATGTGAAAAGTTTAATCTTACAGAGCTTATAAAGTAGTAAATGTGCTCATATTAGAAAGGGATGCATTTGTGATTGCAGCTACTCAATTGGAGCTCCCTCTCATACCTCCGTATCGCGAACTCCCTTTCAACCAGTCAATTTATTCCTATGGGGCTAATTTCGCATCGAGGGGAAGTGGATTATTGGATTCAACAGGCCTTCAGAAGGTCTGTTTTTCATTTTGAACACTTTAGATATCATTAAAATCTAGTTTTATCAGTAGGATCTATTAATGTGGTTTTAGATGAGTTACTTAAAATCATATTTTTTTTAATGTAATTTTAATTATAAATTACTATTAACTTGTAAATTTTTAGATTAGACTATGCGACTGTTTTTCTTTATGAAATTTTAGACCACATTCTATTATTCATTTCTCATTTCTTGCTCAGTCATCCTGATAATACATCATAAAGTATATTAGAAAACAGCGTTTTCAAATGGAGTCTAGTCAGATTCGAGTTTAAATTTTCCTTTTTTATGCGTGAAATTTCCCTCCAAATTATTTAACGGGGTCAAGGGGCAGTGCCCCTTGTAGGGTTATTTTATAAAGGCGTAGGGTGTTATTTTTCTAGTGGCTGACATATTGTAACCCTATTTTTGTAATTGACACAAGTCTTGATAAAACGGCTAAGGGTTAAGGTTTTGTGTATAGAATTTTGTAGCACTATTGAGTTGCAAGGGATTACTGGGCCCAAGTTTGAATGAACCACGTTAAAATTGTCTCCTCTCTATTATTATTTCTATGTTTTTCATTCCTTGTTTAATTTTTATTTACATATAATTGATATTTTCTACACACAATTCCTAACAAACATCAAAGAAAAATGAAAATGATCATATAGTCTAATCAAAAAACCTGCAAACTAATATTGAAAACTGCACAAATTTCATATCTCCAATGGAATTATTATATTTTTTATAAATTATTTTTCTTATTCGACAGAAAAAAAATCTATGAAATTGCTTTTTATCCAAATGAACAACGATTGATATTTAACTGGTTTCTAATTCAACGAACGTAAATTGGTGCAGGGAGTTGTTAAATTGAGTGATCAGATATCGAAATTTGAAGAATTCTCTAAGCGTATACGGAAGAAGTCGTACCTGAGCAATTCTTTATATTGCATTTCCAGTGGAGGCAACGACATTAAGGCCCACTTAGAGTCACTGTTAAATGGCAGTAGTCTGACACAGTTAAATATCAGTAGCCTGACACACACAACATCCTACTTACAGTTAAATCCCACTAGCCTGATAGAAACTCCATTCGTCAATTCGCTGGTTCGCGCACATCGTCGATACATCCAAGTAAGTTTCACAATAATTTTTTGTTACAGATCTGATCAGTCTTCAATACCATTTTTAGTAAAATTAATATGTTTGTTGTGGCAGAGGCTTCATCGTGCTGGTGCAAGAAATTTTCTGATACTCGACATCTCCGCTGTAGGATGTACTCCTAGTGCCAGACTTAAACGTCATTTATTATTACCTTTTTTTGATCCTGAAGACAATGGAATGTGTGAAGCGTTGGGAAATACAGTAGCCCCGGTTTGTAGCGATGCTCTGAAAAGTCTTCTGGATCAGCTGAATGAAAAACTTGAAGGAGTAAATATCATCCTACTTAATTCTTTTCATTACTTGGAAAACATGTATTATGACGGCAAAGCTTTTGGTAAGACAATGCCCACTCCAATAACCTCCTTAATTATCAATACTTTTTTGTCTGTCAGCCTGATTTGAATTCATGTGTTGAATTTGTAGGTTTTTCGGAAACAAAATCGGCGTGCTGTGGATCAGGATTATACGGAGCCAATGTGAGCTGTGGACTGAGCACTCCGCCAGATCTGTATTGCGATGATCCAGACACACATTTGTTTTGGGATGCAATGCATCCCACACAAAAAGCTTACTCTATATTTGCAGAAGAAATATGGGGAGGAAATTCTTCTGTTATGTATCCATTTAACCTTTCAACACTAATCTTTGGATTGAATAAACAGTGAGGAACTTTTCATTTCTCTTGGGAATGAAAAATATGGAAAGTCGATTCGTCTTGGAGGATGCCATTTGGTAAACAATAAATTTTGTCTTACAGAATTTATTTGTTGTTTTCCGATATACTCTTGATAAACAATAAACTGTCTTACAGAATTTGTTTCAATATTTTAAGAGAGAAGTTATGACTATATAAGAATTTCTACTAGATGTGTGATTTTGTATTTCTTTTTAATCCATAGAAATATTAAATAATACATGAAAATTGTCTCTGATTTAGTGTTTAGTTTTCTCGTTTGGGGACTAAGTTGCTTTGTACAATAGAGGAGGGATTATTTCCATAGCTCTTGAGGAGGCGTTAGATATACTCAGAGAAGATATCTAATTTTGAAGAATATGTTTCTCATTGTGCATGGAGGATGTGAACACTTTTATGTTCTTTCATGTTGTGCAGATGGTTGCAAGTTCTACAGTCAAGAGATCCACTGATAGAGTCAGTTTAGTGTTTCCTAGAGAGGGGAGGATTAGTGAAGCTGCTTCATCAAAGTCTCTAGAAATGTTGTGTTGAACCCTTGTAATTTTTTACTCTTGTTCAGATTAATGTAAAAAGAGTGGGGATGTTGGTGTATTACATTAGATAATAGTGTTAGTTTTGGTTCACATAATGAAGCTACCACCTATTTTGTTGTCGTGATTATATATTGTTTTTGGTTTGTTTGTATTGCATATTCAAAGGCATATATTTTGAATCAATAATTATTCAAACATTTACCATTCTGCTTCTTCAACATGATAGTTAATAATGCAATGAACAACTAGACATTCTTTGATATCATGTATAAATGCATAGAAAACTCTTGTCTTGAAAAGTGTGTATTGATTATTTTATGGACTATATCGAATATGGAGGAATCAAGAAGGACAAATTTTCACTCTAGATCTATCTATTGATAATTGACTTAAAAGATTCTTTAGCCAAAGCTTTCTAAATCAGTTGTTAAATGATCGTGTTTTTTACTCTATTACATATCATGATATTAAATGCATAGCTTTTTCTATGTATGTGAAATTTTATGCTAGATATTATGTTGCATAGATTCTATTACTCCTACCAGATTCAGGTTGGTAGGCATCCTCGTATAGGGTTGGATATTCTTCATGTAAGAAAGAATTTTGGAGAAGCATAAAGGATCTTGGTTGGAGGAAAAAGCACCCTGGCAATTTTCTCGCCCATGGCATGCTCAAGGGAGATAGATGTTAGGAGTGCCTATCACGACTATCATCAGCTATATACATTATCTATTCATTGTAGTTGACCTTGTAGTCCATTGTAAAGGAACTTGTTTCCTCATGTCGTCTCTTGTTATGGGCTTGTGTATGTAGACATTATTTAGAAATCTATTATCATGTCTCTATTCTTGTCTATTTGAATACATGATAATAATTTATGCTTGATTATGTGTATTGTTTAGATATTGGTATTTCAATAATATGGGGTTCCTTACACATAACAAATTGGTCATGTAATGGATAGTTTGCACATGATGAGGACAATTACTCCCTTGTGTCAAACCTTATAAATATTTCAAATCATTAACTTTGAGCAATAATAGAAAATAAAAAATAGTCATATAGTATGTCCTAGTATGCTAATTTCCCTAAATGGACTCCTTGATGTGTGCAAGAGGTGATCATTCCATGTATTTGTTTGGTATTTAAATAAATAAAGGTTAGTTCTTAAAGACAATTACAAAGGCACCACTAAAACATTTCATTCTTCAAATTGACACATGATAATCAAATGAAAGGAAAACAAGCACAACTAAATTTAAATGTAAGAATGATTTCTATAATCACAATATAATTTAAAAGAAAATAAAAGTGAAACTCAAATATTTTATTAGTTGCAAAAGAAAAAAGGAAAAAAAAATGCATCAAATTATGTACCAAATAATACCATACCCAAAATTATGTAAAACATTAGACAAAAATTGTAAATTTCACCCAGAAAACTTGGAAACTGTGCCTTTCTGCACCATAACGAACAAATTGGGAAATTATACCTCCAAGCAATTATAATTCCTACTCCTAGAGAAAATCGTTTGGTTCGGTGAAGCTCCTGCCCCAACCATGCAGCCAATTTAGTTCATTCAACTCTCTTGTTTATCTCGTCTCAAATCAGAAAGGACAATCACGGTGGTAACAACTGTGATAAACTCATCTCCATATAATTGACATCAAATACATAGCTGGGCAACTTCTACGAGAGGAAATGGTCCAAATTTACAGCTTTTAATTCTGTCAAAAGTATATGAATCTCTGTCAAGAAATTTGAGTATATTCGAATAAAAGCTTATTTTTGTCTGATTCAACATTCGGCAAATGCTTTTAATCGAATGAAACAAAGCCGACAGTATCTTCGCTACAAGGTTTTAATTTTATATTGTTAGTCGTTCAACTTTTGCTATAAATATATTAGCTATGAAACACAATGATCGTCCATACATTAATAGATAAGAGTGATGGCTAAGAGTCTGTTGATCTGGTGGACGATAAGCTCTTTGATTTGGCAAGTAGTTGGAGAAGGAATAATTGAGCATGTACCAGCAATGTTTATATTTGGGGATTCATTAGCAGATGCAGGAACTAACAATTTCATTCCAAACTGTACTGCTCGAGCCGACTTTTCACCATATGGCGTCTCCTCCTTCCTAAATCCAACTGGTCGCTTCACAAATGGCCTCACTGTTTTCGATTTCATAGGTGAGCATTCATGAATATTTCACCACATTTTTTCAAATTTTTTCACATGTACTACAAATGTTCAAATTTCAATCTTACAGAGCTTATAAATTAGCGAATGTGATCATATTAGAAAGGGATGCATTTGTGATTGCAGCTACTCAATTGGAGCTCCCTCTCATACCTCCGTATCGCGAACTCCCTTTCAACCAGTCAATTTATTCCTATGGGGCTAATTTTGCATCGGGGGGAAGTGGATTGTTGGATTCAACAGGCCTTCAGAAGGTCTGTTCTTCTTTTTTAACGTTTAAGATATAATAGAATCTAACTTAATGACTTTTAAATGGGTTATTTAAATCAGGAAAAGTTTAAAATGGGTCGTTGTGCAATTTTAATTATATATAATTATTAAATTATTATTTTTTAGATTAGATCGTGTGATTATATTTCTTTATAAAACTTCGAATACATTCTATTATTCATTTCTCATACCCTGCTCACTCATTCTTTTAATACATCATAAAATATGCTTAAAAAACAGCAGCCAAATCCACAAACCTGCAAACTAATATTGAAAACTGCAAATATTTCATGTCTACAATCAAATTTTCATACTTCTTTTTATATGACAATTTTTTTTTTCTAAGAAATTGCTTATAATCCAAATGCACAACGATATATGTTTAAGTGGTTTCCAATTCATCAAACGTAAATTGGTGCAGAGAGTTGTTAAATTGAGTGATCAGATATCGAAATTTGAAGAATTCTCTAGGCGTGCAGGTCAGAAGTTGTACCTGAGAAATTCTTTATATTGTATTTCCAGTGGAGGCAACGACATTTCGGCCTTCATCGAGACACAGTTTAATCTCAGTAGTAAGACAAACACACCATTCATCTCTTCTCTGGTTAACACAAATGGTCGATACATCCAAGTAAGTTTCACAATAATTTTTCGTTACAGATCTGATCAGTCTTCAAAACCATTTTTAGTAAAATTTATATGTTTGTTGTGGCAGAGGCTTCATCGTGCTGGTGCAAGAAAATTTCTGATACTCGACATCTCCGCTGTAGGATGTACTCCTAGTGCCAGACTTAAAGCTTATTTATTATTACATAACAGTAGTTTTTTAAAATACAATGGAGAGTGTGAAATTTTCGGAAATGGAATAGCCCTGGGATATAACATTGCTCTGAAAAAGCTTGTGGATCACCTGAATGAAAAACTACATGGAGTGAATATCATCCTACTTAATTCTTATCAATACTTGGAAAAAATGTTTTATTACGGCAAAACTTTTGGTAAGACAATGCCCACTTCAATAACCTCCTTATTTCTCAACATTTTTCTGACTGGCAGCCTGATTTGAATTCATGTGTTAAATTTGTAGGTTTTTCAGAAACAAAATCAGCGTGCTGTGGATCAGGAATGTTCCGAGCCAATGTGAGCTGTGGTCAGACCAATCCCACAGATCAGTATTGCGATGATCCAGACACTCATTTGTTTTGGGATGCAATTCATCCCACACAAAAAGTTTACTCCATATTTTCAAAAGAAATATGGGGAGGAAATTCTTCTGTTATGCATCCATTTAACCTTTCCACACTAATCTTGGGAATGAATAAACAATGAGGAATTTTGTATTTCTCTTGGGAATGAAAAATATGGAAAGTCGATTCGTCTAGGAGGATGCCATTTGGTATCCAAATACTTTGTCTTACAGAAATTATTTGGTTTTTGGGATATTCCTTCTGATAAAAAATAAACTTTGTCTTGCAGAATTTATATCAATATTTTGAGAGAGAAGTTATGACTATATAAGTATTTATGCTTCAAAGCTTCTATTTTTATTTTATTTTAATCATAAACACAAATGATAATATTTTTTATTTCATTTTAATTCATAAAAAATATAAAAGAATATATAGAAAATATTTTTGATTTAGTGTTTAGTTTTTTTTTTTCATATATATAATACTTTTTATGGAAATATATAATATTTAATGTTTAATTATGTTTAATAAAATTATATTTTAATGTATTATTATTATATATTATATTCTTAATAATAATTATAAAAAAATTATACTCATATCTTTTTCACTTAAGTTATGGATCTATTTTCTTTGGGCTATCATATTATAATAATCAATTTATAAGAGACATTTCTGTCTATAATTAACTTATGACATCACAAATAATGATTCATCCACCATTGATTTCTAGCTTTACATTATTGACCACTAAACATATAACAAGGCATCATAAATTAGATCCAATAAGAACACTTCACTTTTAAAAACCAAAATTCAATTTCCACCTTGCCAACATTTTCTCTAGTTTTTGTAGGCCAATTCATTGTACACTATGTTGGTTGAGCTTGATTGTGTAGTCTAAAAAATGTCTACTTGTCAGTCTTCACCTTACTTTTCTACATTCATTTTGATATGCATCCATATAAATATGTTTTATACTCATTTTACTTATTTCTTGAGTAAAACCAGTTACCAATATGTCTTAAAAGAACTTTCAAGCTCAACTAGATATCTGAAACCTAAACCAAAAGGTACAAATCCTTACTCTCAAAAGACACTTATGTAAAAATATAAACTAGTGTCTAACACACCCATAAACTTAGAATGATATTGTATAGCTTCATAATTTAAATTTTTTGATTTAATAAATGATAAAGCTCTAACACTAGTTATTTTCTAATAAGTTTTGTAGTGAAACTATCTAAATTATTTTCTCCAATCTCTTTCTCTAATTTTTGAAGCTCATTGTTGCATTTACAATTGATCTATTATTTTTCCCACCACCATCCACTTGTCACTCAATCAATAATGAGATTTTTTTTTTAAACTATGAAGCAAAGTTATCATTCATATGGTTATTGGAGAGCTAAGTTCATAGGGGTCTTAAATTTATACTCTAATGCTTTAATTTGATTTTTTCTTGAATATCTTATAATATTTTGTGAAGATTCCAAAATCTTTTAAATGAGATATTGAAAAAAATCTGGTTTTCAGCACTTCATAGTGTTGGAAGACATTTTGTCAATTTTTTTTAGGTGTAATTAATTTTTTATTGAAGTTCGAATTTCCATTTGTTTGGCTTTTGAGCTCATCACATTTTTTCTATATCTTTCATTATTGGTCATTTATTTTGGCATTGGAAAGGTACTGAGGATAAATTTCAAGCCACGTGTGCAATTTTTCTAGGTTCCATTCTTATGTATATTTTATTAAAAAAAAATCATATTTGAATTATGAAGGTTTACTTGGATAGGTTGGAACTTAGGAAAGTTTTTATTTATCAAATGACTTCAATTAAGTTTCTTAATATGTTTTTATTTTTTTTGAAATGATAATTTGAGAAGTGTATCATTATAATAGTGATGGGTTATGCTACACATCCTTTGCAATCATTTTGACTAAGGAAAAATGCGTCTTAGCAAAAATTCATTCCAATAAAAATTTCAATGCTAAGAGAAGAGTAATTTTTCCTTAGGTAGTTCTTCGAGACCCACTTTTTATGCTACTCGTAAGGATTATTTGATGTTTATTGATATAGAAGTAATTCCTCTTGTCTTGCATGTATCAATTGAACCACATCCTTGACTAGGCATCCTTCCTCTTCCTAGAGTTCTTAGTGTGTATATTGTGGTTCCACCTTTTCCATCCTATTAAGGACAACAAGGAAATTTCTTAAGACCATATGAGCCTCCTCCTATCTTTCAAGCTTGAGAGGTTCCTTCTATTCCTAGAGAAAAGAAATAAAATGAAGCAATATTGAGTAATACACAACCTCCTATGAAATTTTTAAATTTGTAACTAAAAAATTATATAGTGAGACATCATTCTAAGTCTTGTGAGATTTCTACAAGAATTGATTCTTCTCCTAAGAATTTAGATGTTGATGTGGCATCGCCTCCTCAACCTTCCTTACCATTAGCCACCCCTAGAGATGATCCTTACCTTACCCAACCTCATTAAAAGATGAAGCTACCAATTCCAAGGGATTCTTCTTCTTGTCCTCCTCATATTAAATCACCTACAATAATAAATTTGATAATGATTCAAATAACATGGTTGAAACTATAAAAAATGAGTTAGAATTATGCTTGGTATTTTCTAAAGCATTGACTATAGCTGCTAATGATATGCATAGTGATCTATTATTAGAATATTGTCCATAATTGAAACTAGTCATATCTCCTTGTACTATATTAATGGTACCTCCTTTAGCCTCTTTCTTTTCATCTCGCTATAAATAATGAGAAATATCAGGAGGTGGGTGATTTGCTAGACCGTCTCATCGGTGTGGTACCTATTTGTATTTTCATTTTTGCTTGTATGTAACTCGATTCCCTATGATATGCTAGTTAGCAGGCAATTTTTTGTTAGTTTATGTTTTGATGACCCTTGAGGATTTGTTAGCACAAGGATACAAAGAAACTAATTCTTTTGTGGCATTCTTCTATCTATATCTCCATTCTTCTATATATTTTATAAATGTTGTGGTGTACATGTACTTTTGTGTCTATTACAAATTATTGAGGCCGTGTTGATTTAAATATACCATTTATTTCTTCTTATGTTCTCTTCCACATTTGTAGTCATAGTTCCATTGCATTGAGGGGATGAAGTTGTTGGTGTA
Source organism: Cryptomeria japonica (assembly GCF_030272615.1). Lineage (NCBI taxonomy): Eukaryota > Viridiplantae > Streptophyta > Pinopsida > Cupressales > Cupressaceae > Cryptomeria > Cryptomeria japonica. The sequence continues at coordinate 584,613,839 of NC_081406.1, forward strand.
AATAAATATTCATTATGGATATTATTACACTTTACTTAAGTTAACTTAGGATAATGCATCTCTTCATAGTTTGGATTTGAGACACTTAGGGAAGTGTGCACATAGGGATATAGCTTGTAGGAGAAATTCCACCTTTTGTGGTCTTATTTTGCTGTTACACTCCACATTCAGTGGGTCATCCACCTCTTGTGGAATATTATATTATTTCTCCTACCTACCCCTAGTATTTCTTACCTACCCTTGTTTATCATTGAGCCACATGTCATGATTGTGGGCTCGTACATCCATATGACCTTGCCTATATAAGCATGCCTATATTCATTGTATTGGTGAATCCAGTTGATCATTTACATATTAATGAGAATATAGTTTTTTCTTGTCATTCTTTTGTCTCTTTCTTATACTTTTCATTGTGCCCTTGGTCTTGCAAAAATCTGACATAGTATCAGAGCCATGGGGGCTTCAATTGATTGGTTTTTGGAGACATCTTGTAAGGCTTCTATTTTCAGATTTGAGGGACATCATTTTTTTGGAGGCATCGTATAGCGTTTTCGACCTCACCATTGCATCCGGGAGGCCGTTTCCATAAAAATCGAGTATGAACTCAACCTATTTTGGAGAAAATCAAATTTTGGGTGTTGGAGGAATTTTTTGCCCAATTTGGGTGGTATGGAATTTTCGGATCTAAAAAAAAAAAATTCTGAAATTTATTTTCTAGCTTTGAAAAAGATTTTTTTGGAAAAAATAAATAAATAAATAATTTTTTTCAGGTTTCTACCTTCTGCCCAGTTAGCAGCGCACAGTCAGCCGCTCAGTCAGCACCCCATCAGCATTTTTTGAAAAAAAATTAGATCCCTCTCCATTGAGTAGTTTGGATTTTTGGGTCAACTTTGGAGGCTCATAACTTGCTCAATTTTGCTCCTTTTTGGGTGAAATTTTTTTTGATTTGGGCTACGTTTTCATACTCTTTACAGTGGTGTTTATTTTCTTATTTTGGTGCACAGATTTATCATAATTTATGGATTCTCTCATCTGTACCTTTCCAATCCTCAATTTTGCAACTTCAAAAGCTTTGTTTGAGCTCATACGATCTCCTTTTTAGGTGTTTTTTTTTTTAGTGCATATTTTTTTGTCTACTTTCATAATCTATAATCAGATTTCAGAGATTTTGAATGGAAATTTTACTTTTAGATATTGGTCTTTTTTGGCCTATTTGGTACTTGTAAATTGCTTGGATCTTAGTTTAGATCTCTTGCATTATTAGTTTGAGTCTCTTTTTGCCTTATTGAGACATTTGTAATAGTTGAAATCAGAAGTTCACTTTGCCATTTTTTGCAAGTGGCCCATTGTACACACACTAAGTATAAAGTGCCAAATCATCATTTTTTTTTAGTGGGGGGGGTTCTTTGATTGAGTGAATTTGGGGGGGTGTCTTGTGTGAGTGTACCTCTCTTTCCTTGTGCTCTTGCATTTTTGTTGCAATGAGCCCTCATAAATTTCCACCTTTAACTCCACATAATTATGCATCATGGAAAATTAAAGTATGGAGCAGATTAATGGAAAAAGGTCTCACACATTACATAGATGGAACAATAGCAGTAGCACCAGATCCTAAGGCTGATCCTAATGCTTAGTTAGAATGGCTCACTAATAATTGCATGTCTCTTGGAACTTTACGTAAGTATGTATCAGATGACCTCATTTTTCACATTGAGAACTGTACTACAATCAAAGAGGCTTGGGTTTTGTTTCAAAAATCATATGGTCAAGTTGATGAAAGTAGAGGTTAGAAGATTGACAATGAGCTCACCAACTTGGATCCCAAGAGTTTTGATATAATCCAAGATTATGTCACCAAAGCAAATGAGCTAAGAGAAAAGCTTAAGGATTGTGGAATTAACAAAAAAGGATGTTCAGTTGATATTTAACTTGTTGGACAAGCTTGCACTAGAACATGCAGCATTTGTGTCTAGCTTCCAAATCATCATTTAACAGTGGGGAGTTCCTACATCATGCCTTGATTTGATGCTTTCATAGAAATGTTGATATTGGAACAATCTAAGTTGTTGAACATGGGGCTTCTCAAGTCTTCAAAGTCCAAGGATTTGGTGGCTAATCAAAGGAGTCAAGGGAGTCAAGGTAAAAATTCCAACAACAAGAAGAAGCAATCTAAGTCAAAGCCACAACAGGAAAAAGGACAATCATCCTCTCCATCACAAGGCACTTTTTCATCATCTTTCAAGAAGGGGACTCCACCTAAGAAGGATACAAATAACTTGTGCATATTGCATGAAGTATGGTCATGATGAGCATCGATGCCACACCAAGCAAGTTGATGAGTTGACAAATCTTCTTAAGAAAAACAACATCAACTTCCCATCTGCCTACACAAAGAAGGATTCATCTCCTTCCTCTTCCTCACAGTCTAAGGGAAAAGGGAAAGCATTTGTGGCTATAATAGGTTCTTCACAGCAATGGATACTTGACTCAGGTGCCTCTTATCACATGGGTTCTACAAAGGAGTAGTTTTCTTCATTGGAGTCGTCTAAGGTACCTCACATTTACATAGGTGATAATACACAAGTAGAGGTTGAAGGGAAAGGTTCAGTTGACATGGATGATGGAACATTTGACAATGTTCTTTATGTTCATAACTTGTCGACCAACCATCTCTCTATCTACCAGATCACTCACTATGGGAATAGGAAAAAGGTTGAGTTTACACCCGATTCAATTGTGGTAAAGGAAATTGATGATGATGCCTTGGTAGCAGTGGAACAAGTCAATGACAACTCAAGGCTTTATTCATTCTCCCACTTTGTGCCAAGTTCTCCTTCTAGAGCCTTGCTTACTCATTAAATTTTAGAAAGTAAGCTATGGCATGTGCGGTTTGGTCACCTCAACTACCACTATCTTCAACAACTCAACACTAAAGACATGGTCACAGGTCTACCTCGAATCAATTTTTCAGATGGTATATGTTTAGGTTGTTCCATGGGCAAGCATCCTGAGGAGAAACTTGATAAGGGCAAAGCTTGGAGAGATTTGGAAGTTCTTCAACTTGTTCACAGCGATGTAGTAGGTCCATTTCCAGCACCTTCATTTAGTAGGGCCCGCTATGTCCTCACCTTAATTGATAACTACTCCTGCTTCACTTGGGTCTATTTTCTCATTCATAAGAGTGAAGTATTTGATAGATTTTAGGACTTCAAGACTCGTGTGGAGAAGCAATCCAAGAAAGTGGTCAAGATTCTTCGTATAGATAATGGAAGGGAATATGTGAACAAGAGACTTGCGAATCTTTGTATATTTAAGGGGATTGATCTTCAGCATTCTATTGCATACACTCCAAAATAGAACGGAGTTGTAGAATGCAAGAATATAACTCTCAAAGAAATGGCTAGTTGTATGATTCATGCACGTTCTCTTGATCTCGCCTTTTGATCAAAGGCTATCAGTTGTGCCACACACATCCAAAATTAGGTTCCTCACAAATATTTACAAGGCATTATTCCTTTTGAAGCTTGGGCTGGTAGGAAACTGATTGTGAGACATTTCAGAGTCTTTGGGTGTCCAACACAGGTTCGCATACATCCGCAAAAATGCAAGGCATTGGAACCTCAAAGTCGGCCTTGCATATTTGTTGGATATCCTAAGGGTGTTAAGGTATATAGATTGATCGATCCTGAGAGACATGAGGTGTTTATGGAGAGGATTGTTCACTTTGAGGAAAAATCTACTATCTTAGCCTCTCTACCTCCTCCACCTTCCTCCATTGTGGATAGTGATGCTAGTGATTTAGATGATGAGACTCCTTCAACTCTGACTCATAGGGTTAGACCTCCACAGGGTCCACTTGCAGTTGAGGACCCTCATTCTCCACCTCCACCTAGACCTTGTTGGGCTTGATAGACACTTAAGTCTGTGGGTTCTCTTGTTGGGGATCCTTCAGATACATAGAGTACTCAATCACAGCATCAAGATCTTCCACATGCATTCATTTCTACCACTTCCAATCCACAGACATTTTGGGAAGCATCAGGGGTTCCTAAGTGGGACCACGCTATGGAGGAAGAGTATAGTTCCTTGATGAGGAACACCACATGGGATCTAGTCCATCTCCCTAAGGGGACAACTATGGTTCGATGTAAGTGGATCTATCGAACCAAGTTTGTAGTGGATGGTAGTGTGGATAAGTATAAGGCTTGCCTTGTTACGAAAGGTTTCTCTTAGGTTCCAGGTGTCGAATATACTGAGACCTTTATGCCCGTAGCCAAGATGAGCTCCATTGACCTAACACTTGCTATTGCTATAGCTCATGGTTGGGTTGTACATCAGATGGATGTGAAGAGTTCTTTTCTTCATGGGGATCTTGATGAGGAGATTTATATGGAGCAGCCAAAGGGTTTCATTCAAGATACTTCCATGGTTTTCAGACTAAGGAAATCCCTCTATGGCCTTAAGCAGGACCCCAAGGTTTGGTATGCCAAGATGGATTCCTTTCTTCTCTCAGCAGGGTTCACCAGGTGTCATTCCAATCTGAATGTCTACATTTTGTGACAGGATGACTCTCACTTGATACTTGTGCTCTATGTTGGTGATTTGATCATTACAAGGAGCACTACATCCATCATTAGTAGGGTCAAATCTGCTTTGCATGACAAATTTTTTATGACTGACTTAGGTCTTTTGCACTACTTTCTTAGGATAGAGATTTCACAGTCACCTTTCAAGATTACACTGTCGCAGCCCAAGTATGCTCTTGATCTACTTGCACGCTTTCATATGGCTGATTGTAAGCCTAGACCGAATCCCTTTCTTTTAGGAGCTAAGCTTGAGGCTCAGTGCTCTTCTCCACCAATTGATGCCACATTGTATCGTCAGCTTGTGGGTAGTCTCATCTACTTGAATCATACATGCCCTGATATTTCATTTGTGGTTGGCATGGTTTCCCGCTTCATGCAAGAACCACATGAGCTTCATTAGAAAGCCGCCAAATGCATCCTTCATTACATCTAGGGTACACATCACTATGGGATTTACTATGCAGCAGGCACAAGACTTCGCTTGGTTGGTTACATAGACTCCGATTGGATTGGTGATCTTGATGATCATAAGTCTTCTTTAGGTAACAATTTTTACCTTGGTTCATGCCCTATTTGTTGGCAAAGCAAGAAACAACATGCTATTTCTCTCTTTGACTGTGGCTGAGTATCAAGGATCTGTTAACGCAGTGACTAAGACCATTTGGCTTCATCAGATTCTCATAGAGTTTGGGTTCACCACTCCATGACGGATAGTTCTATATTATGACAATCAGAGTGCTATTGAAATCTCGAAGAACCCAGTCCAACACCAATGGAGCAAACACATCAAGATTTATATGCACTACATCAGAGAGATGATTCAGGAGTAGGTCATTGATTTGCAATATTATCCTACAGTGGAGCAGGTTGCTGACATCTTCACCAAACCTTTCACCGAGAGTAAGTTCCAGTAGTTGCAAGCTCTCTTGGGGGTGCGAGATGTCTCATTAGGGGGGGTCAGCTGACTTCTCATTCCTCTCTTATGGGGGGGACTTTTTTCTCTTTGAGGTTTTGTCCTTCTTCTTTGAGAGTCTTTTGTACATTCATTTCTCTTTTGGGGGGGAGTTTTTCCCACTGTGTTTTCTCCTTTTCTCCATTTGTGAGAGATTGCATTGCATAGTTTTGCTTTCATTTGGATATTGTACATGGGTACCTATCATGGCGTAGTAGTTGGGACCCATCTTGCATTATTGACTTGAGTCTTCATTCCCCTAAGTTGCACTTAAAGGGGGGTGTTGGTGTAAATAAATATTCATTATGGATATTATTACACTTTACTTAAGTTAACTTAGGATAATGCATCTCTTCGTAGTTTGGATTTGTGACACTTAGGGAAGTGTGCACATAGGGATATAGCTTGTAGGATAAATTCCACCTTTTGTGATCTTATTTTGCTATTACATTCCACATTCGGTGGGTCATCCACCTTTTGTAGAATATTATATTATTTCTCCCACCTACCCCTAGTATTTCATACCTACTTGTGTTTCTCATTGAGCCACATGTCATGATTTTCTTCTCGTACATCCATATGGCCTTGCCTATATAAGGAGGCTTATATTCATTGTATTGGTGAATCTAGTTGATCATTTGCATATTGATGAGAATACAATTTGTTCTTGTCATTATTTTCTCTTTTTTATACTTTTCATTGTGCCCTTGATGTTGGAAAAATTTCACAGAAATCAATTTAAAATAATCATGTTGATATGTGAAGAAGTTAAGAAATACAACTTCAGAGATCCCAAGAACACCTGGAAGCAAAATACCTACCACAAGAGAAGAATGTAGGCAAAAAAACAATAATGGATCCGAAGAAAAAGATTATCATTTAGAGAGGGAATGAATAAAGAAATACAATACAATTCTTATAAAAGGATATTGTGAAACCCTAAAGGGATAATGTATATTTAATAATTAAAATAATTATTAAATGCCTACAATATTATTAAATACCTAAGTTTAGCTTAAGTGTAGAGGATAATAGACTAATAATTAAATAAACAATTATTAGCTAATACATGATAACTCTAACACCCCTCCTTAAGATGAACTTAGGGAGTAGTTAAAAATGACTAAGGACTAAAATATTCATGTAAACAAAATGCATGAAAATAACAATGGGTCCTGACAAATAGCCCTGATGAGGTACCCAAGCATAAAAGAGCTCTCACAATTGGAGAAAAGGAGAAAATAATCATGGGAAAAATTGCTCTCCTAAAGAGAGAAATACAAGTGAAGGACTGAAGAAGCCTCCAAACAAGAGATTGTCCGAGAAAAAAGGAACAAAGGATGAACATGAAGAACACCGCTGAAGCATGAAGCTACAAACACTATCGAAGAATAATTGTCGATTTGAAGAACCTCCATTGAAATAGAAGATGATTAGGTAGAGAAGACTATAATCTGCATGAGTGCCCTCAAATAACACTACTTGAATCAGATGGCAAACAAAGGCAAACAACTGAACTCGAAGATACAAATGGAAAAAACACCAAAGTTTGAAGAGCTTGTTGAGCACAAGATGCCATTGAGAGGGGGGGGTTCAAATCAGTGATTTCCAATTTCTTAACCTCTTAATACTAGGAGTGAATATCAGTTATTAGTCCTAATGCCAAGTTAACCTATCAGTAAGATAAAACAAGATAACTCAATGCATCCACACAAAGGCAGATCACATAGCACCAGTATATATGAGGAAAAACCAAGATGGGAAAAACCTTGATGTGAAATGTTGCTGGAGTCTATTGCTCCAATCCAGCCTCACAATGAAACATTGGTTACAACATTTACGATGCCAACCCAAAGAGTACCAACCCAAGGAGCACCAAACATGACACCAAGCTCCAACTCAGTGATTACAAAATCATATATCAATACAAAAGTAATCTCCTAGTTACAAATAATTTTTGTAACGTCTGCAATCTTTCTTCTTTGCTACAACCTTACCGGTTTAGCTTCAACCTTTCCTCTATCAGTACCCTTCTCTCTACTAGTTCTCTACTCGCTCTAACACATTGCTGCTAGCCACCACCAGTCTTCTTCACTCCATTAGTTCTCTTTTGTTTGATCACTACTAGTTATTCAACTTGCCAGTTCTTCACAGATTGTCACTCTGGTCTACTCTTCTTTGCTAGTTCAACCTCTACCGATTCACACCACTGTTAGACTCAATGATAGTCTACCAGTTATCTTACCCTTCCTAGTGGAACTCTTCTAATCAGTTCTCTCTCACGCACTCAGTCTCCTTTGTGATCTTCGATGGGCACTTGGCTGATTAACTTTCTGCTTTTACTCCCTTCATCGACTTCACTCTCTCTCATGTAACAACATAGATCTAGTGTTTGATCTAAATATTTAAACTATGCATTCCTGCCAAAACTGACATTCAAACTTCTAGCGCGCTACGATTCCTTCATCGACCTCAAGGAAAACTAGATCCAATCAGATCACCTTCTAGAGATCAACCACCTACAATGGATCAATCAAAATCTACCAATCTCGTTACATCTAGAACATGTTTGCCATATTTGGAAAACACAACAACTTGGACTTGTCAAACACCATGAAGCAATCATGTAGATAGCTTCACCTACCCCAATCATCACTTGGGCAAACTGCATTGATCATGTTGCCAATGGATCCAATCTCTGAGATTAGATCTGTCTCGAGCCGCATCATTCTGCTCTTGACCTGTGATTCATGCAATTGACATTAATGTTGACCTGTTACCACCTACCTCATCGACAGACACTCCACCGACCTTTGCATGCTTGCCACTTCAACTCCACATGGCATTTTTGTCAGTATTCATCAGCTTAGACCTCTATGTCATTTTAGACATGATCACCGACCAAACACTACATTGGTGCATACCTACCAGTCATCTGACCCTAGTGGTACATCTCACCTTATAGGTTGAACTTCTATCCATCACCTTCTCTATCTTGTTGGTGTATCACATTTACTGGTCATCAACCTTGTTGACTAGTAGTAGATATCCATGGTGAGTCATATGTACCTTACCACCTGATTAGGAGAACTCCACTTTGCCTCTTGGCTCTTTGCTATATACTGGTAACCAGCTTGTTTACCGATTGACATGAATCTTCTTTCATATCGGTAATATACATAATGTCTTTATGCCATCCATCTCCAACTGTTATGCATTTGTGGCAAAACTTTTCTCCATCTTCAATCCAGTTGCACTCCTTGTCTCTAACTACTTCAACTTTGCCTTCTTCATCAATATACCAGTTCTCCTATTAACTGGTTTGTCAAAGTGACAAACCTATCCTTCCTTCTCAGTACTGCTAGCTCATCATGTCTACCCTTGCTGATCCGATGCACTTCTCTAATTTCACGCACCCTAAGGCAACTTGGTGTTTCACCGGTTCATCCAGTGTGAGCCTTTAATCACCTGCCTTCTACTCTTTTGTTGTATATCAAAGGAATATGATGTATTCCATTCATAATGGGAGATAAGCTCCACTTACTGGTGGGAGGATCCTTGTCATCTGCATTTGGTATTGCACTAATATGTATTCCATGTTTGAGTAGGCATATCTTTAAACATGCACATGTGATCCGGTTGGGCACACTCTCTATGAGTATTCTCATCATATAGTGACTACATCTTTATCCAGTGGGAGTCTTGCTATTTCACATCCAAACATCCAACAACATATTGGTTGCCTCTTCTTCATTAGCTCACCCTACTTGCTCAGTTGTCGGTTGGTAACAATGCACTACCAACATACCACTTACCACTTGTTATCCAATACCGGTCTCCAGTCTTTATGTCTTCAACACAAGCCAATACTAACTTGTGTAATAGTGACTCCAATGATCATTATGCTAGATGGCATTCTCTTCCTTATCGGTGACCTTCTATGCTAGTTGACATCAATGACACCATTTATGTTATGCATCAATGATAACACTACTCATCAATCTCCCATATGGATTTTCAGCCTATACCAGTTGACATCAATGGCAACACAATGTGAATAGAGCTGATCAATCAAATATTGAAGGTTGCCTCCAAAAAAAGGAATGAAAGAGTTTCCATATGGTAAATGATCCATCTCACTAAAATGCAGAGGTAACTAGTCATTGCATCTACCTAGTACATAGGAACAAATACTAAATACATAGATCACTCCAATGAAAGAAGGAAGCATTAGAACCAACAACTAATAGGAGAAACCCCCGCATAATGCTAACAAGGGAGAGGGGATAGGTACACTGAAACTAAATGCCAAGAAAAACTGCATGACAAAGAACCAAGAACATTGAGAGTGCAACATAAAGTACAAACACATATAAAGGCTAGTATCATGGAAGGAATACTCACTTGACACACATCATGAGGCTAATGTTATGGAAGGAACACTCACATGACAAAGGTAGATGGCGAACAAAGGCAAACATCAAATCCCCCAAGACACTTTATAATGGAGTGTGAGTACAATAAGGCACAAGATGTGCAAGATCCCAAGCATGCAAAGCATAGTGGCACTTTATCTCAGTGCGTTTGCAGAAAGGAAAATGCTTACAAAATTATGTATACAATGCTCAAGAGAAGACAAAAGGTTGGAAATACAAAAATAATAGCCAAAGATGAGTCATCCCACACAAAGAAAAGGATCCTAGGAGCTGAAACAACCAAGATATTCACCAAAGTGCATAAATGAAAAACAATGAATAAAATGTACTAGGAGAATAATCTAAAAAGAAGACCCATACCACTTGAAAGTTCACATAACCATCTTTCCAATGATATCTTGTGTGCCAAAAATGGAGTCTGAATGCTCAAGATATGCCTCCTAAAGTGCAAAAAAGAACTAGATTTGATATAAAAAAAGACATCAAAACAGCGAAAAAAAAAGATCAAACCTCTAGATTTGTAGAGAGCTTGAAGAGAGGTTTCTGGAGCCTATTCCTTTGCCAAAATATGACTTTGTTTTCCCTATTTATGGCAAAAAAATGACCCCCTATCAAAAAGCATGCAAAGAAGGGCCAGGAGTGGTCATTGGGTAGAGGTGGCAGGTAGGCCAGGTTGAGGGGCGGTGGAGGTGGTGCAGTGTAGCAGCGATGGCCCAATGGCAATGTCGATCGGGCGACGCTAGCAGCCAAGTAGTACTGTGGTGGTCGCTACGACGATGGAGGTTACCGTTGCAGTTTAATAACCGCTTAGCTTGGGCAAGTCGTTAAACTTTCGAACAATTTTTTTTTTTGTGCGAATTTTCTCAAAATTCATGCCCTACAAAGCTGTCCAAATTGGACAAATGTTATTTACAAATGAGGGTTTTTGTGTGTTCAAAGCTCAATGGTGAGGTTTGTGTGAGCCCAAAATGCTCAAAAGCAAAGAAGCACCTCAGATTAAAAAAAAAACTCTGGAAATCTTGAAACCCTAGCCTCCAAAAATTCATCTAAAAAATCAGGAACAAGTAGCAGTAGATAAAGGCTCTGATACCATGAAGAAGTTGAGAAATACAACTTTAGAGATCCCAAGAACACCTGCAAGTAAAATACCCGCCACAAGAGAAGAATGGAGGCAAAAATGCAAAAATGACTCTAAAGAAAAAGATTACCATTGAGAGAGGGAATGAATAGAGAAATACAATACAATCCTTATAAAAGAAGATTGTGCAACCCTAAAGGGATACTGTGTATTTAACAATTAGAGTAATTATTATATACCTAAAATATTATTAAATGCCTAAGTTTAGCTTAAGTGTAGAGGATAATAGACTAGTAATTAAATAAATAATTATTAGCAAATACATGATAACTCTAACAATATGCATTATTTATCTTATGCACATACTGACTTGATATATGTGGATCCTTTATACACTCTTGTTTGTATGTAAATATTGCCTTGGGGTAAAAGTACAAATCAGTGTCACACTTTAATAAAGGAAATGCTCAATGCCGATTCAAAATTTTAAATTAAATCAAGCAAAAGTGAAATATATGTTTTGAATTTTAAAATGATGTAAACTAATTAAATTTATATTCTTTTGTTTATTTTATGCTTGTAATTTTAAGAATTTTTTAAAAATAATTTGAATGCAATTTTTTATAAAGTAAACACTATAATTTAGTTGTTGATAAAATGCTGAAATTGAAGTTACACAAGCCACCACACTTTATTTAGTAAATTTTACCTTTCTTTCTTCAATTTTTTTTTGTGTATATTGATAACTTGAAACTTTAGTGCACGGATATATTTTTATTATTTTTTATAAATATATATTTTTCAATAAATTTGAAAAGTTATGTGTGCTAAAATATAACTCTTTCCAATTCCCGCTACTTTTTTTTCTTAATTATTCATCCAAATTAGAAAAAGATTATATCATCTTGAAATCGATTCTTTTCTCTAGTACATCATAATTTTTTTTAAAAATTTAAATAAATTTTAGTATTTTTCCTTGACAAGATATTCAACCTTATATTTTAGTGTTGATAACCTACTTTCAAGAAAAATAAAATATTAAATTTAAAAAAAAATTAAAATATTCAAAGATATATATTTTTTAAAATTCACTTATAGATCTATAAAAGGGTATTTTTACATTTCAAAAACAAATTATTTATAAGAGTAGGAGTTGTTGAAACATCGTGTTTTTTATTTATTTATTTTTTTTTTGGTAATTACACCCAAAGTGGTATAAAGTATACATTTAGTAGACACTTCCAATTGGAAAATTTTTGACCCATATATAACTTAGTTGTGGCCCATATATAAGTTGTGTATGTTTGGGAGTATTTCATTATAGTGATGTGCTTGTATTTAAATTCATACTACCCTAAAACATTTACTCTCGATTGGTGTATGCAATTAATTTAAGGTGGGAGCATATATTCCTCTATGTGTGTCACTTTGTGCATACACCATGAGGTTGGGTTGTATAGTTTGATCACACACCATGAAATTTCTTGTGTTGGAGTATCACCCTCCTATAGTATCCTATCAAGATTACTAATAAAATAGATAGTTTTACATGGGCTTGTAATCTTTGTTGGAATACATTTCACATAGCATAACAAAACATACTAGCCCTTTCAAGACTTTCACTTGTGCATGAGTCACCTAGAATAACACAACTTGAGAGCCTTGTAACTTCTTATTTCCTAGTAAGTATCTAAGGATCAAGCTACCCTTAGAGGCCAATATTTGTGTAATTGTAACATGACTCCTATTAACTATCAAAGAATCTTACTAGACCTATACATGCCATATCTTTTTGATATCAATCCTAGTAAGCTTATGTAAATATTACTAGCTCTAGATCCCATACTCTTTATGATCTTACATGCTCAATGTGTACACTAATATTGATCATATTTCCCACTTTGTACTTGTCATTTATCTTGATATTGTAGAGTTAGAAGACATAAGCCTTGAGGACTGCCACCTTACTAAAATTAGCATTGTCTTGTCTCTTTGATGTCATGGTGAAAGAATATCTTACTTCTCCATACTTTATTAAGAGTAATATGTGCATAAGTTTATACTCTCCCTAAAGTTAGGGGTGAATGTAGTATAGTAAATCGTATCCCTTTATAATTTGACTCTTAGTTTGAACCTATTTTAGTGGCTTTGCTTAATGTGTAGTTGATTCATGTTTGATTGTACCCAATTTTGAAACAATTTCTGAAAACATGGTACATTCACTTATGCTTGACCTTTTTCATGGACCAAAGTGCTATTGGTAGGGTGCCTAGTGCCCCTATATTGGACTGGGGAACCCAACCCCTATCCAAGTAGTTTGTCCCCAAAAATTGAATTATGAGTATAAATTTTAAATGTAGAAGGAAGCTACTATTTTATATTGACTTCCACTAAAAAATACATCTAAAAAGGTGTAAGTTGCATATAAATATAACTCAGTGTCATTTCAAATCCCAACTAACTAACTAACTAGAAAAATTCAGCCAAGCATACAATCAAGAAAATTAAAAACAATTGATCATAGATCTACAATCAAGGAAGTCGAGCATTCATGTATACATCTTTGTTTAAATAATTATGATCAACCATAATGTGTTCCTACATGATATGCATTAATATTTTTCAAGTAACATCAAACCTTATATGAGACTTCAAGCCAAGGGTTACATATTTAAGGTAATATTTATGAATTTAAGCATTTCCGTCATTATTTTAGACATTTTTCTTTTAAGTACAAGGTCTCATTTTCATCATTAATTCTTATAATGTGGATGGGAACACCAAATGACTATTATAATTGGGAAAACCCCTATGTAGCACAACACTTTTTTGCCATTTTCATGTGTGTAGGTTCAGATTTAACAATAAAGAGTGTTTCAAGTGTGCAAAGAAGACAATGATAGAAATTTTGAGGTTTTTGACACATGAAACCACCTTGACTAGGGAACCTACCAATTGTGTCTACTATTGGTGTCATTTTAGGAAAATTATATAATTACTTTTTAATTAGATCCTTTAATTGTTGATGTAGCCATAACAAGTGAAACCCTCAAAAGAGAATTGATCGACTTATGCAACAAGAGCAACACAACGAAAGAAACATGAAAAAATAGCAAGATAACATAAAAGATCATATTATTGCTTTAAAAATTCTAGCAACCATTTGGTTATCATCATATAATCATCAAAGAACATCTAGTAGTTAACCGGTTACATGTAGCCCTCAAGCCAGATACAATCCAACCGGGACTCTAAGAATCAACTGGATCACAAGATGTGAATCTTAATCCTTATTATACATTCTACTTCTTGTTCCCCTACAATTGATTACCTAAAATCATATTTATACATACTAGAACATATCTGAGTCGGCCTCATAAGATTACATTTACCAATGCAGGAAAATGAAATGTGTAACTAGGTCGACCCTATGAATTAAAGAAATCTTTCTAGAAAATAACAACCAAGAGGTGCGGTTTAGTAGGAAAGTTGTCCCCACACACCAAAGAACATCAAAAAAGACCCAAAATAGGTCCACATGCCAAGAATCGCATCGATAATGAAAGAAAACCAACTGGTAAGCATAAGAACTATCCCAGAACCTAGAAATAATCAACCGAAAGTGATAACTTACCTGAAAAGAACCCAAATGAACTAAAAAATTTGGAATTAAACACATGAACCAGCTTGGAAACCAAAAAATAAGATCTTCCATGAAAAGAAAGAAACTACCGATACCAACCGATAAGAACACAAAAAACTGCACAATGAGCTAAACAAGAACAAAACTAAAAGGAAATGTTTTTTGGTTGATGTAATATTTCTCATCAACAGAGGATGCTCTTGCATTAGAAATCCCAGATAAAAATAAGATGTTCCATGAGAGGCAACTCATGAACATCTAAAAGGATTCAGAATAAAGACCCCATGCACATTTCTGATCCAAACATCTTCCTTATCTGCCAACCTCTACTTTAGCTCCTCTGGTTCCTCAATTGGTTTCTGTAACCCCTGACTCTCTTTGTTTCTCTTCCTTTTCTTCAGATCTACACATTGTCTTTATTTAATTTTCTCTTTCTTCTGTAACTCTGATTTGTTTCTGCCACAAGACTTCATTCGCTTTGTCACCATAAGCTCTTTGTCATCCGGTTCTATCTATCCATTGGGATTTTCTACCAGGTCCTTTTGCAAACTCATGTCACCCTCTGGTATAACCTCTGCAATCGGTTCTA
Source organism: Cryptomeria japonica (assembly GCF_030272615.1). NCBI lineage: Eukaryota > Viridiplantae > Streptophyta > Pinopsida > Cupressales > Cupressaceae > Cryptomeria > Cryptomeria japonica. The sequence goes on from NC_081406.1 coordinate 584,629,123, forward strand.
TTAGATCTTTCTTCAAACCTTCTGGTATAATCTCTGCCACTATTTTTTCAGTACAACAAATTTTCTAAGGACTTTGATTATTCACCTCCTTCTCTTTCTCCTTCAAATAAATCAATGTGAACTTCTACCCATCCTTCTCAATAGTGACTAGGTTGCGTCTACAGTCATAAACATGTCCTCTATCAAAATGACAAGGTCTCCCCAACAAGACATGACAAGCACTCATAGATACAACATCACTCAAAACTTCATCTCTAAAAGGCCCAATATTGAAATTCACCAAACATTGCTCCTTTACTTCTATCTTTTGATCATCTTGTAACCAACTAACCTCATAAGGACAATGATGCTCAAGCCTCTTCAATCCAAGCTTCACAATCATCTCCTCAGATACCAAATTGTCAGTACTTCTGGTATCCACAATAACCTTGCAACATTTACCACTTGATTTACACACAATCCAAAAAAGACTCTTCTTCTGAGTAGATCTAGTATCCTTTCTTCTAAACATAAGGGATTCTCCTTGCTATGGTGCATAGTCAGATCCGGTACCTTCACCTTCCAGTTACTCATTTGCTACACAACTTCTTGCCATTCCCTGCTTACATTCATAGAATCTATGTCCAGTTTCTCCACACTTGTAACATTTACCAGGGAATTCTCTACCAGTACTACCAATGCCTTTCCTCTGTATCTTCTTTTCCGATTCTTTACTCAACTTAGGTTTTGATTCATCTTCCTCAACCATTTTCTTTATATTTTCACTCATCCATCTTTTGAATTTCTCCTTCCCTCTATTCGGTTGTATTCTTCTCATCTTCTCCTTAGCCTTCAAAGCATAATGGTAAACTTATTCAACTATGGAAACCCTCAACATACTCATTTCATCCAGAATGTTAAAAGAAAGTCCATTTATGTACCTCACCATATTTTCTCTGTCCATCTCTCTATGTCCAGATCTAATCATCACCTTGTAGAATTCCTCAGTGTACTCTTTCACAGTCATGTTTCTCTATTTAAGGTTCTGCAACTTCTTGAATAATTCCAACTCATAAACTCTCAGTATGAACTTGGCCTTTAATCTTGCAACTGTCTATCTCCATCAGGTGATCTTCAATTTACCATTATCTACTTTGTCTTTTTGCAATTCTTTCCACCACAAGGCAGCATACCCTTTGAACTTAGTATGTGCCAATCAGACTCTCTATAGGTCCTTGACATCCTCAAACTCAAAGTAGTCCTCAAACTCTTCTATCCAATTGATCAAATCCTTTGGGTTCAATGTTCCAAAAAATTGGAAACTTCAACTCTATGAACTTTACACACTTGCGCCACTGCTCTCAGGAATATTTCCTCTCTTTCATCTTCTATTCCTTTAGCTTCGTCAAGAGCTTCACTAGCTTCTTTCTATTCATCCTCAGATTTTGGGTTTCTCTACAAACCAGCCAAAGCATTTTGGATTTCGTTCCTCACTTCATTCTTGAAGTCCTCTATCATCTATTCCACTCTCTGGGGGTTTGTCCTTCTAGGGGGCATCTCCTCTTCCACTCTAGTGAATTGCCTCAACTCGGCGATTTGACTACCAGTTTCAATTGCCTGCCCTCGACGATCTATTGAACACACACACAACCTGCTTCCAATAGGCAATCTATCCACACAAAGGAATGCCTTAATGTTCTCAAACAACTCTTCCACTAGCCAATCCATAACCAGCTCTGATACCATTTGATGCATCCATAACCGGGGAAGCCCTCAAAAGAGAATTGACCAACTTATGAAGCAAGAGCAACACAATGAAGGAAACATGAAAACATAGAAAGATTACATAAATAGATCATATTATTGCTTTAGAACTTGTGAAAACCATCTGGTTATCATCATATAATCATCAAAGAACATCAGGTAGTTAATCGATTAAATGCAGGCCTCAAGCCAAATATAATCCAACCGGGACTAAGAATCAACCAAATCACAAAATGAGAATCTCAATCCTTATTCTCCATTCTACTTCCTTTGTCCCTACAAATTATTACATAACATTATATTTATACCCATTGGAACATATCTGGGTTGGCCTCATAAGATGACATTTACCAATGCAGGAAAATGAAATGCATAACTAGGTTGATCTTAAGAATTAAATAAATCCTTCTAGAAAATAACAACCAAGAGGTGCGGTTTAGCATTAAAGTCGGCCACATGCCAAAGAACAGCTGAAAATATCCAAAATAGATCCACACGCCAAGAATTGCACAGTAATGAAGGAAAACCGACTAGTAAGCACAAGAACTGTCCCGAAACCCAAAAACAGTCAACTGAAAGCGATAAATGATTGGAAAAGAACCCAAATGAGCTGACAATATGGAATTAAGAACATGAACTGGCCTGGAAACCAAAAATAAGATCTTCCATGAAAAACAAGCAACTACTGGTACCAACCAGTAAGAACACAAAATAGTGCACAATGAACTAAACAAGAACAAAACTAAAAGGAAATATTTTTTGGTTGATGCAAGATTGCTCATCAACTAGGTATGCTACTGCATCAATTGTTTTTTAACTTAATATAAGCTTAGGTGTTTTTTATTACCTAGAACTTTCTTTACTTTTTTTAGTTCTAGATGTAGTTGAGCTTAATTTATCTCCTACTTTACATTGCTTTTGTTACCCTAATTTTAGCTTTAGGGTTTTCACCTAGGGTTTCATTCATCCTTTATAAGGATTCATTCATTCATTATAAATGTACCTCTAATAATGTATCTCTGATTCTTTTTTGCAATAATATAGAATTCTTTGGTTGTTATAGAGCATACAATGTTTGCTTGATCTCTTTTGTATGATAGGTGTTTTGCTTGCATATGTCATGTAGTTGATCATCAAATTCTACATTTACCAATTTTTTGATGTATTTGAAATAGAGATACCTATAAGACCTCCTAATTTTTAATCTGCAACTTTTTGTGTGTGCAAACATCCTTTGTCTAGATTGTCCAACTAACTAGTTTTACATTGGTAGGTTGAGTTTGTAGCTACATGTTCCTTTCTCTATCCTTTTCCTAGATTTGAGCTACTATGTTTGTTTTTAATTATATATTTCATGGATGCAACTAAAAGTTATCAATTTCTTATAATTTAGGCTAGATCTTACATACATATATCCAGATCAATACATCTCAATAGAAAGGGAAAAATTAATTAGTGTTTAGGTATCATTTTATGATTAAAGTTGAACCTTATTTAATTTTATTCAAAGATATTTTGTGGACAATTCAGATCTTGGCTTGCATCCATAGGCTAGGACCCCAACTTCCATTATTTAAGATTGAAGTGAAATTGACTGATGAGTAGATTGGGAGTGAGTGCATGTGAACTAATGTGATGGAGGTAATAATTAAGTAAATACATTATTAATTCATGTAAAATAACTAAAATACTAACTTTATTTATTTTTAGAAGTAATGATGGAGAAATTTATTGAATAAATGAAAGTAAACTTTTTAATTAAAAATAAGAATAATTAGTTAATTAAATAATTAGGAATTATTTAATTATAGTGAACTAAAAGAATAAATGAAAAGAAATTAATAATTTTTTTTAATTAATGTGGATATAGAGGGAAAATTTATATTAAATAATTAAAAATTATTTAATTTTTATAGAAGAAGAGAGATGCTTTTAAGTATTGAAGAAGAAGAGGGATGTTGTTAATTAATTAATTATTTAATTAATGTTAGTAGAGGAATTAATGAGACATGATAAATTAGTTTGTTGACCCTTTGTTTGTGGCATGTGGCACGCCTTTTTGGGTTTCTACTATGTAGTTTTGGGGTTGTTTTGGGGAAGCTATCTTTGTGCCTCCCTAGCTTTGGTGTTGGATGTCTTAAGATATTGCCTCTTGGTCTTGGTTTTGCGGTGGTTGCTAGTGGTCTCAAAGTCAAAGAGGGTGATCTATTGGGTGCACATGGAGGTGGTAGATTTTATGCTTCTATGGTCACTTCTATGGGGGCTGGTGTCTATTCCATGGATGCCAGGAGTGCTATTGAGGATTTTTTCTATAGTGTTTGTGTTTGCTCCTTTTTTAGGTTTTATGGGTTTTCCTTTGTAGATGTTGTCCTATGTTTTGAAGACTTGTTTAGCCATTCTAAAGATGGAAGATGTTTGGTTGGCTAGAACTTGTGATTGTTTGAGTTCTTGAGTTCGGGTTTTGGGGCTTTATTTCCTTCTCTTGGTTACTGTTGGGGGATTTTGTCTTTTTGGGGATGAACTCTTTGTTTGGATTTCTCATTGGTGAAAACATTGTGTCTTTGTTTTGTTCTTTTGGTGGAAACTTTTTTTTGTGGGGATGTTGTTAATTTTATAGGGCACATCATGGTTATTTGTTTTCCCTATTTTCGGTTAAGGGTTGTTTCTTGTTTTGGGTCTATGCTTGGCCTTGTTGGAGCTTGGTGCTTTCAAGATTTCTTTGTTCCTAAGTGGGCTCATGTTGCTTTTCTTTTGGTCTTCCTCTGTGTGGCTACTATGGGGGTGGAATATTTCCCTTTTGAGGTGGGAAATATTATCATGGCTTTGGGTTGGGATTGACTCTTGCTTCCCCCTTCTTCTTTTTTTGCAGTTCTTATTGAGGTGGTGGTTGGCCTTGCAAGAGAGGTTGGAAGTGTCTCTATGAGGGCTTCTCTTGACTGTGGTTACTTGGATGTAGGTTAGGTCATATGAGGCTCTTCTTCCTAGTAGTTAGATCTTCCTATCTTGCTCCTATTGAGGTGAAATTTTCTTTTATGGAGGTGGAGAGGAGCTTTGTAGGAGTGGTTTGGACTTACTAGTTTGAGTCCTTTTCTGAATTTTGTAGGATGGTTTTGGGAACCATTTTCAAACCTAATTTGTAGGTATGGGAAGCTTATCAAAACCCTTTATTCCTTTTCATTCTCTCGATGGGTTGGGAGGTTTAGTTTTTTCTAGTTAGTCTTCTTTGTAATATCTTTAGGTTATTGGAAGTGAAGGTTATGGGAGTGTTGCTAAAATCCAATGTATAGGATAAGGGAGCCTCAAAAAACCATTTTCATGTTTGCCTGATGGATTTGGCCTTTTGATTTTACAACATGTTCTTTCATTCTTAGCTTGTGTTGTATGCCTATGGGTTAGTTACTGGTTGCTTAAGTAATGTTTTTGCAGCATTCTTTCGTGAGCGGGTTTCAGATCACAAATTTTGAGGGTTTTGGGTCCCTTCTAAACTTGTCGTAATGGGTTTTGAGTCCCTCTCAAAACTTGTTGTTTCCTTAATTAAAAACAATCACTCGAATATTCTACTCTATCATACATCTCTTCATGAAATTTGTTAAATCAATCTTGTAATAAGACACATTAGATGAATATATTGGAAGCAATAAAAATTTGGTTTCTCTTTCTTTATCAATTATGTAAGTTTATACCTTCTCTATGCAATTTGCTAATTCAATCTTGTACTAATAGATTTGATCCTTCATCTATAATAATTTTCAGCTTCAGAAACTATTTGCCTTTATTTTTGAGCCTACATAAAAACTTGCAGTTCATGTAACTCATAGTTTGCACATGATGGGGATAATTAGTTCCTTGTGTCAAATCTTATAAGCATTTCAAATCATTAACTTTGAGCAATAATGGAAGATAAAAAGTAGTCATCTAGTATGTTCTAAAATGCTAATGCTTATAGATGGGCTCCTTGATGCGTGGAAAAGATCGTCATTCCACACATTTAATTAATATTAAAATAGATCAGCGTTAATTCTTAAATACAATTACAAAGAACAAACAAAACATTTTATTCTTCAAGTTGACTAAATATAAATATAAAGATCATTAATTATAAATCTAATTACAAAGAGAATAAAAATAAAACAAAAATTTAAAACCAAATTTAAGAAATTAAAATAATTCAAATCATGTACCAATTATGAATAGGAATGAATCATATAACTGACAACATACCCAAAATGATGCAAAATATCAAACAAAAATTGAAAATTTCAGCAAGAAAACCTGGAAATTGTACCTTTCAGTACCATTATAGAGAATTTGAGAAACCATACCTCAGTTGCCACCCTTAGAGAAAATCGTTTGGTTTGGCGAAGCTCCTGCCTCGCCTATGCAGCCAATTTAGTGCGTATCAACTCCCTTGTTTCTCTCGTTCCTAATCAGAAAGATGAAATGTCAAATTTTTGGCGACATTCATGTTTCTAACAATCAAGATGAGATCAACTGTAAAATAATCTACATTTTCTCCGCATAATTTGGCACTTTAAACGACATGGAAGCTGTAATCAAAACGGTCCGAAATTTCCAGCTATCTATGCTCTCAAATTTCCAGACATGTATGGTGCAGGCAATTTTATTAAATAAATGCCCACAACCAAAATAAACGCTTATTTTTGTTTGCTTCAACTTTCCCCAAATCCGTCGCATTGTAGAATCCTTAGGCCTAACCGAATGAAACAAAGCGTAGAGTATCTTCGCTCCCTAGTTTTAATTTTATAATTATTGTTAGTCAGTCAAACTTTTGCTATAAATATTTTCGCTATGAAACACAATGAGTGTCCACACATTTAGAGAGAATGGAGATAAGAGTAAAGGCTAAGAGTAAAGGCTAAGAGTAATGGTTGCAAATCTTATCAATGTTCAATATCAATTTTAAGAAAATTAATATGTTTGTTGTGGTAGGGGCTCCATCGTACTGGAGCAAGAAAACTTCTGATACTCTACATGTCCGCTGTAGAATCTACTCCTAGTGCTAGAGCTAAATACTATCTTTTCTTCCAGGGAAAGTGAGGAAAACGTGGAAATGACATAGCCCTGGAATATAACACTGCTCTGAAAAAGCTTGTGGATAACCTGAATGAAAAACTAATGAAGTGAATATCATCCTACTTAATTCTTATGATTACTTGAAAACAATGTCTGAAAACGGCAAAGGTATTGGTAAGCCAATCCCCACTTCAACTACATCCTTATTTATCAGTCTTTTTTGTGCCTGGCAGCCTGAATTGAATGCATGTGTTAAATGTGTAGGTTTATCAGAAACAGAATCAGCATACTGTGGATCAGGATTGCTGAAAGCCAATGTGAGTTGTGGACAGACCGCTCCGCCAGCTCTGTATTGCGATGATCCAGACGCATATTTGATTTGGGATGCAATTCATCCCATAGAGAGAGCTTACTCCATGTTTTCAAAAAAAATATGGGAAAGAAATTCCTCTTTTACGCATCCATTTAACATTTCGACACTAATCTTTGGAATGAATAAAAAATGAGGAACTCTACATTTTTATTGGGAATGAATAATATGGAAAGCTGATTCGTCTAGGAGGACGCTATTTCGTTTTTCTGATACAATCAATAAACATTGTCTCAAAGAAATTATCTCAATACGTTGAGAGAAATTATGAGAAATTATGACTATATTCTTTTATTTAAATCGTAAACCAATTAATATTGATTGTTTTTAATCTACAAATATTAAAGGATATATGGAAAATAGTTTTTACTTAGTGATAACAAATTATACATTTATAAGGGTTATTAGAGAAATTTATAGAATTTTCTCCCTTGTAATTAGTATGGATTGCTGTCAAATAATTTGGTGTCCATGATTAAGGACCAGCCTTAAACCATACACACTAAGCAATGTATTAAGCCTAGAGAATGTTAGTCAATTCTGAATGCTTAACACTTTTAAGCCTAGAAGTGTATTTTTATTGTGATCACACACCTTAAGAAACATATTAAGCCTAGAAAATATCAATCAACTCTGAGTGTGTGACACTTTTAAGCCTAAAAGTGTAAACTTAGTGTGTGTGATTTAAGCCATTCTTGATTCAAGAGTTTCAGACTAAGAATTCAATAATCTAGCTTGAGGCTACACCATTAATATGGCGGCGAGCCGACTTGATGGAGCTCAGGTTAAGACAAATTTTGTTTCTTCAAAAAAATGTTTATCTATTTTATGTAATGAGCAAGTTTTATAATATAAGCCTTAAGAGAAGGTCCCTTGGCACTAGGTAAAATTTTAGGTTTTACGGACACTTATAAGAATAATGTAACAAGGGAGGAATGTTAGCATTACTATTAATTTTATTAGACTGTGTTATAGTCAACAACTATAACAATTATGTAGTTATGGTTATACATTTGTAGATATAATTGTATTAACCTTGTTTAAATAGTTGTTGTTATCATCAAATAATATCATCAAGTTCTTACCATTCTCTATCATAATCAATTTTATAAAATTTTATTGTAGGTGTAATTAATTTCTATCTGAAGTAATATCTTCCTTTTTATCTTTGAAGCTCATAATTTTTTTCCTTTATCTTTGAATTTTACAATTTTATGACATTGAAAAGGTGTCCAGGAGCTCTTTCAAGCCATGCATGCACTTATTTTAGATTCATCTCTAGGAATTTTATTCATATTTTTTCATATTTGAATTCTAGAGGATTAATCATAAATGCTAGCAATTGGAAATGTTAAATTTTGATCAAATTGATTCATTATAGTTTCGTAATATGTTTTTATCTTTGATTTAATCATTTGAGAAGTGTATTAGTGTAATAATCATTAGTTATGAAACATGTCCATTTTTAATCATTTGACTAATGATAATTATGATTCATAGAAAAAAGATATCCTAACAAATTGTAGGTGGTTCAATATTCTTTCTCATCTGTATGCACTGAGCTAGAGACATAATGTAAGAGTTTTTTTGAGGTGATAAAAATTATCACATCATAGAATTAATTGGTACAAGAATTAGTGCAAGAAATTTTTACTACATGGTGATCGTTTCTTATACATTGTGTTATATATTTTTGATTAGGATAAACAGGTTTTGAGGGGATCCGAAACCCCTAACAACAGGTTTTGAAAGGACCTAAAACTCTCAGATTTTACCAGGATCCGAAACCCTAAGCAGATAGTTGCAAAAAATACATCAAAGATAAACAATAACCTAAAAACAACCTAGCAACAAAGAGATATCAATGAAACCTAGCTAAAAGAGGAGGAGGACAAATCCTTTCACTAGAACAAGGGTTTTATCAAGGCTCCCTTAACCCTTGAAAAAAAAAAAAGGGTTTTTTGAGGCACCCATAACCTAATTAATGGGTTTTACAAGGCTCCCACAACTAGAATTTGGTTTTGAATTTGCTTACACAACCAACAACATTTTGGGTTTTGAAACAACTCCCAAAACCCACATAAGAAAGGTTTTATGGGATCTAATCACCCGTAACAGAAATTCTAGGCCAAAACCAAAAAATGGCCAAATTAGGTGCTTGAAAACTACCATCTTCCAGCCTGCCCATGAGAAGAGCAAAAAAAAAGGATTTTTTCGATCTCCCTCAACCGCAAATGGGTTTTCTTAGGATCCCATAACTTGAACCTAAAACACCAGCCCATAAAACAACACAATACCCCACCAAAGAAAAACCCAAAAGTGAGACTGGGCCATTAAAAATTAATAGCATCTAGTCGACCCTTGAAAAAACCAAGAGAGTTTTGACAAGCTCCCTCAACCCAAAAAGAAAACTGGGAAACTGGGAATATATAGATCCAAAACCTTCCGTGCAAAAACCCATGAGAGAAATGACAGGTAAGCTCAACCAAAAAATCGAATAGCAGCAACCAAAAATCATCTTCACTCCATCTCCCCACCTCAACAGGAGAGAGATCCACCTCCATAGGACAAGGAAGAAGAAGATCGACAACCTAGAAAGCTCTCTTGTAGCAGGCATATGCCAAACCGCTCTCAATCACCAAATCTCCACCTCAATAGGAAAAAGGGCCACCTCAAATAGACAAGGAGAAGAGAAGCCCAAAATCCCATACACACCTCTCATAATCCAACATAGAAGCAACCCTTCCACCTCAAAAGGAGAGAAACCCAACATAGAAAAAGCTCCAAGATACCACGAATGAAGAGAAAAAAGATCCCTCACCAGCAATAAAACATGAGGAGAACTGAGGGAATCCACAAGAGACAGAACCAAAACTAGCTCGCAGCTACCAAAAAACTCCAAAAGCCCCCAACACCTACCAAAGATAGCAAGGAAGGGCAGGGAAGGAGAGAAAGAGGGGCAAAGTCCACCGAAGTCAAAATCATCAACAACAAAACCCTCGGCCATAGATATGCCAGAAATCACAAACTCTCCACACACAACACCAACCGCACCCCTACCAACAGTTGCATAGAAAAGCCACGAAGTAGAGACATCGCAGAGAACGGTGTAGACAATGCCTCCAACCCATTGTAGCCCACAGAAAATCAAGTCCATATAATCATAGAGAAACCTAGCATCTACTGAATGAGTTAGAGGAACATGAAGAAAAGTCATCGACATAGGGAAAAAAAAAAGGTTTTCGGCCAGGACCCAATATAACAGAGCCAAGCAACCAAACACTCAGGGAAGCCCTCCCAGCCATGAACCAAAACTCATTGTCACATTCGTCATTAGATTTCACCCCCTCCTCCCCTGAAGAAACCCTAGAACATGCACTCTTACCTTGTTGGAATTGAAGGAATCCAAGAACACTAAGAGGGGGGGGGGGGGGTGAATCAGTGTTCTGTTGGTAATATAAGATTTTAACTTATTATAACATACACATATAAACCGGTAAATGAAGAAACATATAACTTGAAGTAAATAAGCCATCCACATGAATGAACATCATAACACACTAAATTTTATATGTGGAAAACCTCAAAGAGGAAAAAACATGGTGGGATTTATGACCCACAATATCAATTCACTGGCCATATGAAAGATATTAGATAGTATGGAGGCGTGCACATGCAGGAAGCCAGAATGCCTAGAGCACACTTCTCAACACAAAAGAGTCTAACTGACTACAAGCTTCTACTGAGATAGAACAGTAATGGTGAACTCCCAAAATGCATTTGACCTACCTAAAAGAGGTTCAGTTAAAGCTTTGTTCTGTACCGGTTCATAAACCCTAAACCCTTTTACCAATATCTCCTCTTCTCTATGAATGATTTACAAAGAATCTACTGATCATTGATGACATTAGTTTTGCATACAAATGATATACATACAAATCCTTCACATCACACTGTTCTACTTCTTTATCCTATTTCAAAATGGCCTAATAAATTGACTTATATACCCTTTACAAACAATATGCCTTATGTCGGCTTACAATACATTACAAAAGATATTCAATTCTAGCTCTAGACAATAATTACAAACTGACTTTACAAATAAAACCTTTTGGATCCCAAACTGATGTTGGCTTCACTGAAGTGCTTGATGTCGGTGTCGGTGCCTATGTTGGTTATGACCCTAATTACTCCAATGTTGATATCTACAAGTGTATGCCTCCAATGCCGGTACCTATCAGTGTATGCCTCCAATGCTAGTATCTACCAGTATATGCCTTCTATACAATCTTGTTGCCATCAATGACAACATATGAATCCAATGAGTGTTAATTACCAACACACCTCTCCTGTTGCTCCCGCTCATTGTTCCCACATGTTCCTACATTGTGCTATATGTTGATGACATGTTATTCATTGGTAAAAGGAAAGATATAATTTTAGAAATAAACTCTTATATTGTAGCTGAATTTGAAATCAATGATCTTGGTTCAGCTAGACACGTTATTGTAATGAAAATTAAAAAAAATAGAGTGAACAAAAAAGATATGGTTAGGAAAGAATAGTAAACATATGAATTTAGTTTTATAGAGGTTTAACATGTAGGATTTTAGACCATTATGTGTTCCTTTTATTCTTTGAATAAATTAATCTACCCCAAATTCTCCTATATCAACATTAGAGATGGAAAATATGAGTAGAGTGACTTACTAGAGTGTAATTGAAAGTTTGATGTATGCTATGGTATATGTACTAGACCAAAAAATAGCCAAGCAATGATAGTTATTTATAGATATAAATGTATAATCCTAGTAGGGTTTATTGAGACTTAGTTAAAATATTTTTAAGATACTTGAAGGCTACTAAGTATTTTTTGTGTTATTAATGTAATATGATAGAAGATGATATTTTACTTCATATTCATTGTTATGTGGATTCAAAAAGAACAAGTGATGTTAACAAAAAGAGATATACTAGTGCTTATGTATCTACTTTTTTGTTGCGGTTGCATTGTTGACTAAGTAAAGATAAGTATATTTCCATTGCTCATACTTGTAAAGAATACATTTCGCTTAATACATTATACATTTAAAGATTGGAATAAGACAAGGTGTAGTGATAGTTTATTAAATGATAGTTAGGGCATGATATTCATTTCTAATAACCCAACATTTCATATCAGGACCAAGCATATTGATTTTTAGTATTATTTTTTAAATATATGGTTGAGGATGATAGGGCGAAGTTTGTTAAGGAAGAGACTTTGATGAATTTTGTAGGCTATTTAATAAGAAGATGAGATTAAATACTTTTAGATGATGTTTAGAGTCTATGGGTCTCTCAACCCCTACCAATTAAAACATGATGTTTGTACCCCTTTCTACTACTCTTTCAAGGTGTTCAACAAATGGAGCAATGTTTATAAAACATTGTTCCAATATTGTGATAATTAAAGTTTACTATTGATAAATGAGCGCAAATAATTGTAGGGGTGTACCCAATTATGTGGTTTGAGGGAGATGGCCATATTTGTGGGGGATCCAAGGGTCACCCACCCTGTGGGAGTCAAGGAGCAACACCCTAAAAAGTCAATTTTTATGTACAATTTATAATTTTAAATTTTTACCATTTATCATTCAGTCATAGATCTAAAGATAGATATTATTTGTGATTTTATTTCTATTCAAGGTGATTCTATTTGAGGGAATTACATTGTGATTATGCATCATGATATATTCTGAGAGTTTGATAGCTATTTAGATTCCTTGGCATCTTTGTTTTTGATAAAGATAAACGGGTTTTACAAGGACCCAAAACCAAGAGTTTTATAGAACCTGGCCATCAACCAACCAAATAGAAACCAACAACAAAACAAGGGAACACCTCAGACTGAACACGAAAGAAAAAAGAAATAATAGGCAACAAAACAAAACACAAACAAATACTCAATTAAGCGAGTGCACCTGATCATTGTTCTCTTGAATGGTAACCTTGTTGATTTCCTCCAATTCCTCCATAATGAACTTGGAGGTACCCTTATTGCTACTTTTACTTCTAGTCCTCGAACTAGGGCCCATAGTTTTATTGCCACCAACAATAGAGTCTTCACCACCCAAATCTTTCTTTTTGTTATTATCATCAGGATCACTGTCAATAGGATTGGATCTGTACTCTGCCACCATGGCATTGATCTTTTCCATCCCCTCCATACTGTTATTCATGGCCTCCTTGCTTATGTCAACCAGACTCTTAAGGTTATTCTTGATCTCCTCCATAGACTGCTCAACCTTCTCAATTCTTTGCTCATGTTTACATTTCATAACCTCGACATCATGGGAAAGCTTTTAGGTCATGATCATGATCTTCTCTATTTTGCTAGGCTCAGGCGAATCAGTGAAGATATCAATTATCTCCTTAATCCCCTCTTTGAGGTTATCAATCTCCTTCCCCACACACTTCCACCAATTCTCCTGGTTTCTAGTCACTTCCATCACCAGATTCATCAGAGAAATTTCCTTCTATAAACCACTATCCACATCTTTAGGAAAAGTCCCTTGCTTCTCCTTCAGGACATTAAGAGGAATGTCCAATTTGATTTCATGGTCCAAGGTCTTGGGAGCATAGTCTCTAATAACCAACTTCTTCTTTTTGGACGAAGGCTTAGTTTTAGAAATCATCTTGCTGGTCGATTTATATTTACTTGCAGCCAATCTAGGGGGTTCTTGCTGCTATGGGTTCTAGGAGTGACCAACATCTCACCCTCTTCAACCTACTTATAATCAGGGTCAACAAGAGGTTTGACACTCCCACTGTCCTCCATTTCCATATTTGAATTAGAGACATCTTGAACATTAGTATTAGGGATTTGGCCTTTTTCAGAGAGAAAGGGCACAACTTCAAGGGCTTTGGCATACTCCATAATGAGCATAATAAGCTCTTCATGGAGGACTGGATTATTTAGATTCTTAGCATGTTTTTCAAGACTATTCTCCAAAGAAGAAACTAGTTAGAAAGGAATCGAAATAACTTTGCCATGCCTAAAGTGATTCAAGATGGGAAAATGACAAGAAAAGATACTGGTATATATACCATCAATATTAATGTACCTCATAATGAACTCAACCATATCCACCCAAGGAGACATTAGATCCTTTCTATTGTAGGCACCATCAGCCATTTTATTAACTCTTGAACACTCCTTATCTTTATAAAAAAAATCGCCATATCTTCCTCCCCTATTTTTCTGTCTTTGTGAAACCTTTTGCCATTCATAGCCAAACCCGTAACCGTAGCCACCAAGGTTTCATCCAGGTGAAATTTAGCACCATAAGCCCTCAAAACCCCTTTCTTCCACCCGTTGGCAAACATTTCAATGAGCAGAGGAGAAGGGCCATGGAGTCTTTCCAAGAAGGGAACCATTCCCTCATCAAAACATTTCCTGCCACACCTCCTTATTTTTCTTCCATTTATCAAAATTGGGTGGTTCTTGCCTATTCGTGTCCCCACCCATAATGGTCTAGGTAGCCAAACAAAAGTAGGAAATGGGCCACACTAGAAAGTCTCCAAAGAGAAGCAGGACAGGGGCCACACAAGAAGACAAAAAATCCATGCACAAGGGAAGTTTCTAGATCTTCGAATAGGGAAATCGAAAGGAAACCATTTCCCCAAAAAATTAATCAAATCATGATTGATCTTCATTGATTACTGCAAGCGGATGGTATCTTCATATACTAGGCCACACAATTTTTTTGATAAACTCTCCTGATTGCTCCACCATTTTGCCGCCATGTAGCCGACAACCATATTGGCCAATAAAACCGTCGCTTAATTGCCTTCTCAAAATAAGTGAGCAATTATGAATTCATCCAACTCTTTAATCATATCACAATAATCTTTGATAAAGTTGGCAATAGTCTAGCTAGGATCTGTATGCCCATTCAAATAATTTATAATGTTGAGTGAGTCAGATTCTAGCTAGACCTTTCTAAATCCTTACCTTTTAGCCATGTGTGACCCATAATGGGCAACGTTGGCCTCCGTAAAATGGTTGGACTAGATGCCCAGAGGGAGTGCCACCATAGAAACTAGCAGACTCATATGATTCCTACCCTCTCCCCCACACCCATCTGGCCTAGGATTCCCTTTAGCCACCCCATCCACTTTGATTTTGATCCATCCTATAGGGAGGGGATGCCATAGAAAATTTTGTCTACACTGTTTAATTGTATGCACAAGAATGGAGATATTCCAGCCAATTTGCCACCATTGGATAGTATCCCACTCGTCCTAGAGAGAAGGGAGCGGATGGTCATTCCTTCTACTGAGGCAAGAGTAAAGAAAATGCTCCTTGATATCATTTCTAATTCTAATAGCCACAACAAGCACAGGAGATTCCAAATCTCTAAAAACTCTACTCTTTCTTTCTTTCCAAATACCCCAAGCAATATGAGGAAGAGACATATTCCAGAGAACTCCCAAAGTCTAATTTTCAGGGCAATTCCATTCAAACCATGACCTTTGAACAGAATCAAGGAAGACCCAATTAGTGTTCCAGATATCAAGGAATAAACTCTAGATATCCATGGCAAAAGAGCAGTGCAGTAACAGATGCCCGACATTGTCCTCCGCTTCTATGAATAGGAAGCATCTATTAGTAATAGGAAGAACTCATTTGAAAAGGTTGTTAATGGTAGAAATATTACCCTGCATGAAAAGTCAAAAAAAGATGTTAATTTTCAGAATTAAAAGCTTATTCCGGATACTAGCCTAGAAGTGGGAGGGAGAGAAATTTCTAGAGATGAACTTGTAGGCATCGACAACCTTGAATTTCCCTGAAGAGGATAAATTCCAAAACGCTTCATCCTCCACATGGGAGAGAGGGATATGAATACAATTTAACCAAGGTTGCAAAGGTATCAAAGCATTATCCGCAAATTTGGGACCTAACTAGGCTCCATCTCTAATGTAATTAGCCACCCAAGAGCCAATTTTTCTAAGACATAATTATTTGAAAGGAGGAGCCCAAATAGAATCTGAAAGAGGCCCATCACCAATCCACCAGTCCTCCCAAAATATGATTTTAGTTCCATTCCTCAACACCCATCTACAACCATGCAATATAATATTGGTGGAACCAAAGAAATTACTCCATAAATCAGAGACAGAGTTGGGAAGGTCATAAGATTATAGAGTGTTTTGGATACGCTGGATGTGGTATTTATGTTTGAAGATGTCAATCCATTCATTATTCTCTTTAAGACATCTCCACAGTTGCTTGGCCATTAAGGCTTTATTGAAATTTCTCAGATTTCATATGTCTAGCCCCCCATGGACTTGGGAAGGAAAACTTGTTTCCAAGCGAAATGATGCAACCTATTCTTAATTTCAGTCCCTATTCACAAAGTTTTTTTTTTTAATTCTATCCAGTCTATCAGAAATTTTGATGGAAATTTTGAATAAACTCATAGCATACATCGGGAGGCTCTATAGCATAGCTTTGAGCAGTTGGAGCTTACCAGCTTGGCTTAACAAAGAATCTTACCACCCAGCCAACTTATTCTGGAATCTATCAATAAGATTCACCCAGAAGGCATCTATGGTCAGACTGTGGCAGAGGAGAAGACCTAAATAAGAGTCAGGTATAGCCCCAACTTTACACCCTAGAATCATGGCAATCTTTATTTTTCTGTGGTCCAAGGTGTTCAAGAAAGAAATTCATCTTTTAGCTAGGCTTATTTTTTGTCCAGTACCTTGCTCATAAGTATCCAAAGTCTTTTTTAAATTCTTATCTTCTTTAACATAAATTTCCCCCATCAACAAAGTATCATCCACAAATTGTTTGTGGGAGCAAGTAGATGCCTGAGAAGAGGGCCGTAAGCCCAAAATATTACCACTTCTAACTTCCCTTTGGATAATTTTACTAAGAGCTTCACTCATCAAAATGAAAAGGAAAGGAGATAAACGATCCCTCTGTCTAATGCCCCTTGATGCAGAGAAGAAACCAGAGGCAGCTCCATTGATCAAGACTGAAAATTTGGGAGTGGACACACATTGATCAATAATCTAGATGAATTTATCTCCAAATCCAAACACCCTAAGGATCCTGAGAAGAAAACTCCAATTGACTCTATCAAAACCTTTCAACAGATCCAATTTCATCTTTGCATCTTTGTTGGTGATACTGATATATGAATACTTCTCTACAAGTATATTGTTATTATTTTTTGAATAATATATTGGGTTAATTTTGAAGCATTGGATTTTTTCTCTCTAAAGAGATTTTACCATCTAAATTCTATGTTGTGGTATAGATGCAATTTATGTTTATTTATGTTAATTTTCTATAATGTTTCTAAAGAAATAAAAAATTGCATTACCCTCCTCTCAAGGTTAGTGTAGGATGTTTTTGAACTACCTCAAATTTCTTTTGAGTGGTATCAGAGCTTGATCACCTTTCATTTTAGTTGTCGATTGATTTTTTTAGCTAACATAAATTTGAGTGGGAGATTTTTTAGAAGACAATTTATGATCTTGTTATAGGAATTTTTTGATGGAAAGTTCATCAAAGAGAACAAACCTACAGAGATTTTTTTCCAAATATTTTTAAGATGTTCAAATTGAACATGGATGATCTGTTAATTGATAGACATCTATCAGATGCTATTGATGAGAATGTCTTCAAACCTATATATCCTACTTTAGAGTTTCAATAAGATGTTGTAGATACCTGGGGATATCCTTCTCTAGCTCCCTTTAAATAAAGGGAATGTAGATATGGGTTAGAGGTAAAATAGAAAAGAAATTAAATAAGTGGAACAATAGATATATATCACTTATTGGCAGAGTGCAAGTTTGTCAGAAAATTTTATGTTCATACAAAATTTACTATCCATGTGTCTAGATGTTTTGTAACTATCAAATCCTTGAAATCTTGAATATTATAAGTAATTTCTTAGGGTCTAATGGGAAAGGAAACAATAAGATACATTAAGTTAAATGGGGTTGGTGTCATATTGAAAAGAGATTGGGAGGGCTTAGACTTAAGGATCTGAGACTCCAAGGGATTGCACTTGCTACAAAATAGATCTTTCAGGAGTTTAAAGGAATTAAACCATGGAAAGTCTTGGTTAGAAGCAACATTATGAGGTTTATACCCAAGGGGGTTAAATCTTGGAAGTCTTTACTCTTTTGTGACCTAGTGGTTGGAGGTTTCCCAATCTCACTATAGGGTTCGTGTGTCTTTAAGTATATATGGAGGGCCTGAGAAATAGTTAGACCATTCATCACCAATAGTAGGGCCAAAAAAAATGATCACATTCATGGAGAGAGATCTATGTGGTGGAACCTTTTCCACTCATTGAAACCTCTTGCACTTACATAAGGCTATCCTACCAGAGCATGGGATAATAAAGGTATTTATTGCTTTAAAGACATTATTGATAGTGATATGCTTATGAGTTTGGAAGAACTTAGTGCTAAGTATGATATTTCGGCTTCCCAAAAAAGAACTTACAATATGGTTAAAAATTCTTGTGTTGTTCTTCATTTGCCTAAAACTTGTAATGTGGATAATAACACATTTACTTCTTATAAATGCAGTAATGATATCCTTATTTCTAATGGTAAGTATATCATTTTTTTAAATACTCTCTCTTATGATGAGTCTAATATCAATCATGCTAATACTTTGTGGTATGAAGATTTATCTTTAAAGCAGTGGCAAAAAGTATTCATAGGATCATGGAACAGTCCTATTGCTCCTAAGAAAAAATATTTTAAATGGCTGATATTAATTAACAGGATTCCTTTCAAGAAAGATCAATCCAATATTGATATGTGCAATATATGTAGAGTTATTGAATATGTTAGACACATCTTCTTTGAGTGCATTATTGCTAAAGAAATCTAGTTGATGTTTGGTATTTCTATTCCTAACTAGGTTAATATTATGGAAGTTCTTACTAGTTGCATCCATGGTTTGAAATTTTGGCATATTCTTTCTAATGATATCTTATGGTATCTTTGGAAAATTAGAAATGAAGATAAATTCCAAGGTAAAAATAGGACCCTCACTGAGTCATTTTGTGGACTCACTCTTCATTACATTATTTTGTTGGTCTCTACAATGATGAGGATAGAGAAGAACAAATTTTTGCATTTTCTCAAATATGGTCATGCTACTATGTTCATATATGAGTAGGAGAATGCATTTGAATGGAGGCGGGTTATAGGAGACCACACCTCTTTTACCACTGCAATGGAGAATCTTGGTGTCGAGATTTGGAAAGCAAGAAACCCAACAATGGAATAGATCTAGATGTTGACTCAATTGCATGAGGGAAGGAAGACAATCTGGATGGAAGGCCCTTTGGGGTGGACAACTTGCATGGACTCCTGTTTGGATCATCTTCATGAGTGTTGAGATGTTGTTTGGTTCTTTTTCTTCAAACATGAACATTATCTATGTATACTCTTTTTTATTGGACACATCATAGAATAGGCTATGTATAGGATTGTGATGTTTATAATTTTCATGTAGAAGTATTAGTAGTCACTGATTAGATCTATGTAGGTCAGGATTATTGGTTTTGAGGCATGACCTCATGTTACTACTAAAGCTATACTTTTTGTAATTTTACTCTCTATATTTAATATTTAAAATTTTTGTTGTGGATTATAAAGCCAAGGATATAATAATATTGTGCTTGATATAATCTATTTCAATCAACATCCATAAAAATTCCACTTCAAAGGAGTTATGTAAGAAATTATATTCCTTGTGAA
Source organism: Cryptomeria japonica (assembly GCF_030272615.1). NCBI lineage: Eukaryota > Viridiplantae > Streptophyta > Pinopsida > Cupressales > Cupressaceae > Cryptomeria > Cryptomeria japonica. Next base: position 584,649,053 of record NC_081406.1, read on the forward strand.
TAGAAGAGGGTTGAGAAATTATAGACCACTGAGAAGCACTAAATATTTTGTTAGCTCAATTGGCATTTATTGGTGTCAAGATGGATGAGGAGTATAAATTCTAGATATTTCTTTGTTCTTAGTCTAATTTGTGGGATTCTCTTCCTATGGCTATTAAAAATACTTCTTTTAATTAGAAGGTTAAAGATGTTATGGGTTTATATAATTTTGAAGAGATTAGGAGGAATATATCTATTATGGCATAAAGGTCCTAAATGCTCGTGGAATGCTTAATGAAAATGAAATGAAAAATCTGAATATGATAAATTCAAGTCCAAAGTTATTTGTTGGAACTCCAATAAGATTGCACACTTTTGTAAGGAATGTAAAAAAGAGAAAAAGAAGAAAGTGAAGAAATTTGATTTTGATTTTGATTTTGAAAAGGAAGATTGTGATTCGTTAATGATAGCTTTGTCCATTCATGTAGGTAATGATACATTTTTAATTATATCAGGTGTATCTTTTCATATGACCTCTAATAGATATTGGTTTTTATAATATAAATAAATTGATGGAGCTAAGGTGTACTTGGTTGATGATCCAATTTTAAATATTTTTGGTTGTGGTAAATTTAGAACCAATTTTATTGATGCTATAATAAAAATACCTAATGGTGAGTTGTATATCCGTAGACGAGAACAAAATTTGTTATCTGTGAGAAAAATAATAGATGTAAGTGTGGAAGTAGTATTTTTTTATGAAGGATGCAAAATGTTTAGAGGTGATATGGTGATCTCTACAAGTGTCTAATTTTACACATTATATAAACTGGATGCATAGTTTGTTAGTGTAATAGTACTTTTGTAAAAAGAAAATATTTAGCTAGTTCATTTGAAGAGGCAAGTCTTTCACCTCCAGTAGATGGTCATGGGTTTTAAGTACCAAAGGATTCTCTTTCTTTTGAATCAAAGTTACTTATAGAGTAGACTATGTTATGGCACCAGAGACTTGGCCACATTGGAGGAAAGGGTGTAAGGACCTTGAAAAATAAAATCCTTGTTTAAGGTTTCGCTATTTCTAATTCTTATTTTGATTCTTGTTATCATTACATCTATTTGAAAAACAAATTCATGTTTAGTTTTTCTCAAAATCTCATAAATCTTATGGTGTGTTGGATCTTATTCATTTTCATGTGTTTGGTACTATAGATTCTATTTCATTTGGAAAATCAACATATTATGTTTCATTTGTTAATGGCCATAATATAACATGGGTATATTTTCCAAAGAGTAAATATGAATTTTCTAGTCAATTTAAATATTTTAAAAAAATGGTTAAGTTGTAGACTTAAAAAAATGTTAAAGGACTAATGATGGTAATAATTTTTTCTTTAATGGTTTTGATATACTCTATGAATGTTGTAGTGTTCATAGAAAGAAGAAAACTCTGTATTCTACATAGTAGAATTGGTGTTACAAAAAGAATGGACAATTCACTAATAAATAAGGCTTCAACTATGATTACTGGTGCTAGTTTAAAAAAAAAATTGGGTTGAAGTTGTTGTCATTGTTTGCTATATGATTAACAAATCTTCTATATTTGCTATTGTTGATAGATCAACTATAGAAGCATGGTTGAGTCATAAGACATTATTGGGACATCTTAGAGTTTTTAATTGTGAGGCATACAAAAATGTGCCAAAAGAGAAATGAAGAAATTTGGAGAAAAGAGATATGAAATGTATCTTCATTGGGTACAATTATAGTGTCAAATGATACAAGCTTAGCATTATATTGCACAAAAGGTAATGTATAGTGTAAGTGTTATATTTAGAGAAACTAAGCCTACTTTTGTTACACTATAGCCAAAATAAACTAAATAGGAAGATGTGATTTATATTCCTTCTACAACTAAGAAATTTAAATAAATACCCATAGATAGACAAGAAGTTGAGGAGAGATCATCTAGCTCTGAATCTTCAAAATAGGAGAAAGAACCTCCAACTCAACTTGTGCACCACTTGACAGGTACTCATGTGATGATTGGAGATTTTTTTCTTTCAATTACTAAAATAGAAGAGCCTAGATCTATAAAAGATAAATTGTATATGAATTATATAGAATCTTGGAAATTTTCTATGGATGAAAAATGGAAGTGTTGAAAAAGAATAATACATGGGATCCTGTCCTGGCATTTCTTAAAGGATAAAAAGTTATTGGTTTCAAATGGGTGTTAGAATAAAAGATTAGTTTAGATGGATTTTTTGAGAAATATAAATTGAGGTTAGTTGTGAAAGGCCACTCTTAGACCGATGGTGTTGATTATGGTGTGGTATTTTCTCATATTAGAAAAATGACATTTATTAGATTATTTGTCTCTATTTCTACTTATTGTCATTTAGAGATGAGAAAATGGATATGAAAATTTCTTTCCTTCATGGTAATTTGGAGGAGGATATTTATTTGACAAACCAAAGAACTATATGGGTAAAGGTATGAATAATATGTCTTGTAAATTGAATAAATATTTGTATTGTGTCAAACAAATTCCTAGGATATTGTACCAAAAATCTAATACACTCGTGTTGAGTTTGGGATTTGAACATTCTAAATTAGATTATTATGTTTTTTTAAAAATATGTTAGTGATCTTTCCTATGCATTGCATTATATGTTGATGATATGTTATTCGTTGATAGAGGGAAAGGTATGATTTCATAACTAAATTTAGAGCTTGCAACTAAATTTGAAATTAAATATTTGGGTCTAGCTAGAAATATTTTTGGGATTGAAATCAAAAGAGACAAAATGAATGGGAAACTATGGCTAGGCTAGAGTAAGTGAATTGAATTTTATAAAGGTTTAAAATGTAGGATTGTAGACCATTATATGTTCCTTGTATGAAATGAGTAAATTTATCTAGTTCAAATTGTCCTACATCCCCATTGGAGATGGAATACATGAGTATAGTGACTTAGAAGAGTGTAATTGGAAGTTTTATGTATTTTATAGTTTGTACTAGATGATAAATTTTTCAAGTAATGGGATTTCATTCCAAATATATTTAAAATACTAGTTTATTTCATTGGGATGCAGTTGAAAGAGTCTTTAGATATTTGAAAAGTACTTTAGAGCATGGTTTTTGTTATTATGGTAATCTAATAGAAGATGAGACTTTTGTTGATATTTGTGGTTATGTGGATTTATATTGTGAAGGAGGCATTGATTATTAAATATCCATGAGTGATTATGTGTTTACTTTATATGGTGGTGAATTCATTTAGATGTGTAAGTGAATAGAAATGGTTGGCTCACTACCCATTATTCAAGCTAAGTATATTATAGCTACTCATACTTGTAAAGAGGCCATTTACCTTATGATAGTGTACTATTATAGTTTAAGTGTGAACTATCTAGCTAAGCACCCAACATTTCATACAAGGACCAGGCACATTGATGTTCAATACCATCTTATTAGAACTATGTTTGAGAATGATAGAGTGAAGCTAGTTAAGGTAGATAATTTGATGAATGTTATAAATTTAATTACTAATTCCATGCATGTGCTACGAAGTTCATAGGGTGTTTAGAGTCTATGGGCATCTCAGCCCCTATAAACTAAAATATGATTTTGGTATCCCTATATCACACTTGAAAGATGTTCAACAAGTGCGAGGATGGTAGGAAAATGGAGTGTCAATTTTTTAATTATAATTTACTATAGATAAATGAGTGCAAGTGGTTGCAAAGTGGTACCACCCTTATGGGGCATGGAGGGATTATAGTTTAAGTGTGAACTATCTAGCTAAGCACCCAACATTTCATACAAGGACCAGGCACATTGATGTTCAATACCATCTTATTAGAACTATGTTTGAGAATGATAGAGTGAAGCTAGTTAAGGTAGATAATTTGATGAATGTTATAAATTTAATTACTAATTCCATGCATGTGCTACGAAGTTCATAGGGTGTTCAGAGTCTATGGGCATCTCAGCCCCTATAAACTAAAATATGATTTTGGTATCCCTATATCACACTTGAAAGATGTTCAACAAGTGCGAGGATGGTAGGAAAATGGAGTGTCAATTTTTTAATTATAATTTACTATAGATAAATGAGTGCAAGTGGTTGCAAAGTGGTACCACCCTTATGGGGCATGGAGGGATGGCACCCTCAATAGGGGGTCGAGGTGATGCATGTCTTGGTGAGGGTTTGGGGTAGTACCTCCAAAGGATAAATTTTATGTATACTTTATCTATTGTAAATCATGATTATTTATCATTTGGTCTTATTCTAACAATGGGTATTATGTCTCCCTTGATCTCCCTACATGGAAACCCTCTTTTATGAGGGAAATGCATCACAACTATGAATTATGATGTATTCTTAGAATCTAATAATTGTTGAGATGCCTCTGGATCTATATTGGTGACACTCCTATGAGAATCTTGGTAAAAAATTATATTACAACCTATTGTTGATTTGGTAATAATATATTCGGAAGTTTGTGGAGTGTGGGGTTCTTCTTTGGAAACAATTTTCCACATTTCAATCATAATTTTGTAGTATGTATGCTCTTTATGTTTATATCTATTAAGTTTTTTTAATTTTTGTAACGATCTTACAAAAAATTGCATTACCATTCTCTCAAAATCAGTGTAAGAATTTTTTTTGTGACCTTAAATTCCTTTCAAAAATGAGTATTACAAAGGCCAATAATCCATTTAAGACATGACATTATTTTTATTATAAATATATGCTATCTGATTGGTTGTTACACATGCTCTCTCATTGTAATATGAATTAATGTATCTACTTGAATATCTATAATAGAATCTATTGAGATTGAGAGAAAAATATATGTGTAGACACATAAATGTGTCCACTAGATTAAATAAATATTTAATATTTATTTTATAAACTAATATTCCTCTATGAATTAAATATACATTTAATTCATTCATTCAACCCCCATTCTTCTATTTTAATTAAATAAATTACATAAATTTATTTAATTTAAAATCCCTATCTATAACCTAGTTATTATATAAATCTTATTTATTTGATTTCCCTCATTCCTCTCATTTAAATAAATCAACATTTATTTTAAAAAAAAAATCAAATTCCCCTTTTAAATAAATCAATATTTATTTAAATAACCCATTCCACTTGCATTCTCCTACAAATGCAAGTTGCACAATTTTAGTTGAAATAAATGAATTTTATTTTAATTAAAATCCTATTTTCTCTCACCCACCAAACGTACTCGCTCACTAACCCCCTTATAGACTCTTGTAATCCCCTTCTAGATTCTTCTAACTCCTTCTAATTAGCCTAATCACCCTCTCTAATCATTTTCACATTCCCAAACAAAGGTCACTTCTCAAAAATGCCTCAAAGTCTTTGAAATGCATTAAAGGCTTTATGTCTTCAACAAGTTAACCCTCAAAGTCTTCCAAACAACTTATGGCTCTTACATAACCATTAATGGTTAACTCAACTCACCCACATGGTTAGAGAATTTCTCTCTAACTCAACCCTCATCTAACTCATGTGCCTCTTCAAGCACTCATTTCTTTTACCATGGTTATCCTTATAAACTCTTTCACAAGAGTTTATCCATTGGATAAAGACATTATTCATTGGATAAAAGCTTTATTCACTAGCTCATGCCTAACCAAACCATCCCAAGGTAACCCTCATGTCATCTCAAGCATTTAATGCTTCTTCTCTATCCTCTCAAGCCATCTCATGTTGGCACTTCTCATCATGGGATTGGGTTGAAAGCCATCACATGGATCTCAAACCCATCAATCCTAGCCCTTATTGAGATTACTCAATATCAACCATCAATTTCTTTGTTTTTCCTATAAATAGAGCCCATTCCTTCTTCAAGGATAAGAAATCTTTTATGCATAAAACTTATAGTCATTCTAAAGAGAGAGTATTTAGAAGCATTTACATTGTTATTATGCTAAAATTCACATAGACTAATTAGGTGCTTTCTCATAGTAACGTATTTACACTTGCATAGGGTTTTGTTTTGTCTTTCATTTTTATTATCAAAACCATCTTGAATCTTCATAAGACATCCATGGATAGTGCAAAAAGATGAGAGCTACACTCAAGTGGGACTTGGAGAGGAAAGGAACAAGGGAGGAGCAACTATGAGCATGTTGGAGAGAATCTTGGGGGGTTTTCTTTGCCTATTTAGTTTGTGTATGCTTCTTGTTGTATTTTTTTTAATCTCTTTATATGCATGTGTTTATGTTAATACGTTCATTTGTGTTTCATTTTTGTTGTCATGAGCATACTAACGTTTTGAACTTTTCTTGTGCTTCCTTTTAGCATGCATCAATATGCATTACATCATGAAATGTTATAATCATTTTCATTTCCTAAGGTTAGTATAAAGTCTCATTTTTTTATCATAATAGTTATGAACTAAATTTACTTAATATCTTAGGGGGTTTGAAAATACATAAGTACATATTTTTTTATGTTTGTCCTCTTTTTAGTTATATTTATATCAAGGTGTATGCAATTTGTTTTATCAAATGACATCAAGGGGTATTGTGACAAATGATGAGCCATTAAGGTATTTTATAAGAATCATTTAGTTTTATTATATTAAAATAACTACAAAAATTGTTGTTAGATGTTAAAAATGATATGCAATTGGAAAATCCAATCTTTAACTCTTAAATATAATAATCATTGTAAAACTTCAAATCCTAAGTCATGTATGAAATTCGGGATTATAAAATATAAGGAAACAAACTATATGTTTACATATATGTTCAAGGATAAATCAATTAAATTATAGTTGATAAATAAATAGCCTAGGAATAAGAAGTTAGACTGGCAAATATATTGCATTAAATAGATATATATTAAAAATTAAAATATAGTACTTGGGTCTTAGCCCTGGAGGATTAGTCTCGTGTCAGCTCGCCCCAACTTGACCCCAGCTTGGAAAAAACATAAGACCAAGGTAAGGCAGGTCGGGCTGGGCTAGATCATGGGGATACCTCACATGGGTAACCAAAAAAAAAGAAAAACGTATGTCATATTTATCCATTCAACTACAAAAAGAGGTTAGGATAAATTAGATGAATACATTGGAATAAAAAAAAAATCACTTTCTTTATCATTTTAAAAAATGTATGTCTTCTCTATACACTTCCTAAATCATCCCTATATTAGTGGATATGATCCTTCATGTATAACAAGTTTTGGATTCAAAAACTATTTTCCTCTACTTATGAGTCTACATAAACCATAATCATGTAATTAATCATTTACACATGATGAAGATACTTGTGTCAAACATTATAAAATTTATTCAAATTATTAGCTTTGGGCAATTATCAAAGACAATCAATCTTGTAGTGTGCCCTAGAATTTTGATGTAATGCTAATATCACTAGATGGGCTCCATAATGTGTGGAAGAAATGGTTGTTCCAAATATTTCCAAGATGTTTGAATATATTATAGTTAAGTTCGTGAAAACAAAATTTTTCATGCTTTAAGTTGACACATACTAGTTATGTAGAGGGAGAATAAGTAGACACAAATTCAAATTATAAATATAAAATTTAAAGATCATTTCCACAATCATATAATAGACCTCGATCATTTTAACAAAATGTAGATCTAACTTAACAAAAAAAAATGGGTAAAACTCAAACATGACAATAATTCTAAAAAATGAGTGCAAAAAGAAGTGAATATAAATTAAATTTAGGCCATTGAGTGACCCATCCAAAATTTGTTGGTATTTTGGATATGTTGATATGGTTTTGTCATTGATGTCAACACTTGTCAACACTTATCAGCACTTAGAAATCTTTGGTTATGTTCACTGGCAAGTCAGTGACTTATGCATAGTCATCTGTATTTGGTTCACCGACAAGTTATATTGTTCACCGCCACTTGGAATGACTTGGAGACTACCTAGTTATGTCAAAGACATTATTTGATCACTTGGTTTTGGCGATTTGGTTATTAATCTATTTGGGTGTGCATATTTGTTGTTATTGACAAATAGGTCCAGGTTATGCACCGACAAGCATATCTATTCTAGATTAGCATGACACATTCTGGAGATGATTTATTATTATTGTAAATGCATTGAGCTGACATGATGAATCACTTATTGATTTATTTGTAATTGATTTTATTGTAATATCTTTTAGTGAGCCGACCTATTCAATTGGTCTTAAGTTATGGTATAAATGTAAGATCTCATTTTTGAGATTGATAGACGATTCGAAAAAGGATTGCAATAGGGTATATGCAAATATAAGCAGAGCTTTACATGCAAACATCATTTCAAGATTGAAGGAAGGTTTTGAGAAGATAATTTGAACTTAACTGGTATTGAATCTAGCATATAAAGATGTTATTTCAAGAAGTACATTATCATTGGATTTAACCATCCAATTGTAGTCAGTTTGACTCCCATTTTGTGATTGAGCAGTGAGCTCCAGGCAGCTGGCCTTTCGGCATGTATAGACTCCATATTGTACGCACATACTATTTACAGTAGTATCATCTGATTGTGGGTAAGGCTTGCCACCATGGTTTTTCCCTTCACAGAGTTTCCACATACAAATATTTGTGTTATGTGTTGTGGATGTAATTATCTTTCTGTTTCATGCATTACTCTTTATCGGTACTATAATTAACTGATAAAACTATCTACTGACATAAAGTTTGGTTTAGTGGCATTAACTATTAAGTTTTGGTTAAGTTAAATTTGGTTTGAATTTATTGGACAATTGATTCACCCCCCCTCTCAGTTGTCTCTGGGACTTAATAATTGGTATCAGAGCCTAGTCTTCTTTTTGCAAAAGTTTAACAACTTGAGGAGATCTAATGTCTTCTAACTATTTCAAGAAGGACAATTTGAAACTTGATGGAACTAACTATGTCATATGGAAGATCAAGATTAAGACACATTTGAATTGAATTGAAAAGGACATATGGGATGTTACAAATAATAGTTATACTGCTTCTACTCAACGTCAACCTAATCCACCAAACTTGGCTAAAGATGAGGAAAATGATTGCAAAGCAAGAGAAGCACCTTTGACCGCATTGTGAGATTAGAAAATCATGGGTTTATTAGATAGATCTACTGCTAGAGCTATTTGAGACAAATTGGAAACATTGAATGAAGGAGATTCCATAGTAAAAATTGCAAAACTTGAATGCTTCCGGGTCAAGTATGAAAATTTGAAAATGGAAGAACATGAAAGAATTCTTGCTTTTATGGAAACAGTAAATGAAATTGTTTTGGGTATACAATGTTGTGGAGGAACCTTAAGTGAAGATTAGATTGTTTCTAAAGTTTTAAGAGCTTTGCCACCAACATATAAAATGAAAGTTACTGCTATAAATGAATTAAGAACAATGCTTAATGCATCAGTATCTAGAGACACTTTGGTTGGAAAACTTTCAGCTTTTGAACTTGAGAAATTTGGTCATGTTGCTACTACTAAGACAAATCTAGCTTTCAAAGCATCATCATCATCTGATAAATTTGATTGGAAAGCCTTTTATACAAGAGAACTCAAAGATATCTAAAAGGAGAATGAAGAACTAGAAGAACTTGAAGCACTATTTGCAAGGAAAATGCCTAAAGGTCCAGTTGGAAGTAAGTATGAAGGTAAAGCACCCTTTAAATGTTTTAACTATAATAAGATTGGTCATATGGCTTCTAGGTGTCCTAATAGACATACAAGATTAAGAGAAGAAGCTAAAAGAACATATAAGCCTAACCTTGATTATTAGAGATACAAGTTTAAGAAGAATAGAGATAAATATTGTTACTATGTTGATGAAGGAGTCACTGATGATTGTGATGATGATCCGATAGACAATGGATGGGATTTTGTTTCTATAATAGAAGATCAACCGACATCTACTGTTCAACCGGTAGGGAAAGCCCTAACAACTAAAGTTGAAGATAAGGATGAATGGATTATTGATTCAGAATGTTCACATCACATGACTGGTGATAAGAGTAAATTCTTAACCTTTCAAGACTACAATGGAGGTCTAGTAAGATTTGGAGATGATAAAGTTTGTATGATCAAAGAAAAAGGAACTATATCTTTTGATGGTAAGCACAATACTGATAATGTTTACTATGTTGAAGGTTTGAAGCATAATATTTTGAGTGTTGGTCAATTAGTTGAGAAAGGATTTCAGTTACAATTCAAGAATGGTAAATGCAAAATATTAAATAGAACTGGTTTGGAAATTGCAACCGATAATCAGACTAGAGGTAATATCTTTCATTTGAATAACAATGAGAATGAATGTTTGATTGCTCATATTGATGAAAGTTGGTCATCGCATAAGAGACTTTGTCATGTAAATTTTGATTGCATTGTGAAAATTACTACAACTAAGGCAGTAAGAGATGTACCTAAGACTGTTAAACCTCACAATCTGGTATGTAAGGAATGTCAATTTTGAAAGCAAGTTAGAACAACTTTCAAGAGTATTCCAGAGAAATATAACAATGTTCTTGTTTTAATTCATATTGATTTATGTGGTCCAACAAGAACTAGAAGTATACAAGGAGATAGGTATTTTATGCTAATCATTGATGACTATTATAGAATGTGTTGGGTTAATTTTCTCAGGGAGAAATATGAAGCATTTGAGAAATTCAAACTATTCGAGGTGATGGTAGACAATGAAACTGGCAAGAAAATCAAATGTTTGAGATTAGATCAAGGAGGTGAATTCACATCTAAGGAATTTAATACATTTTGTGAAGTGAATGGGATCGGAAGACAACTATCAGTACCCTAGACATCCCAACATAATGGAGTTGTAGAAAGAAAAAATAGAACTATCTTGGATGCATTCAGAAGTATAATATCAGAAGCAAATCTACCTCATATTTATTGGAGAAAAGCGGTCAATACAACAGTCTATACATTCAACAGAGTTCACATCAAAGGTGAAACTGGTAAGACCCCTCATGAAATATAGTTTGGTAATACTCCTACTCTTAAATATTTTAGAATATTTGGAAGTAAAATCTATATTAGAAGAGATGAGTATATTGACAAATTTGATCCTAGAAGTGATGAATGAATATTTCCTGGTTATTCATCTAAGAGCAAGGCATGTAGATGTTTTAACAAGAGATTGTAGAATATGTTGAGAGTGCAAATATGAAGATTAATGAATAGTTTAGAGGAAATTCAAGGTACATGGACTCTAAACCGCCAATAGAGATAATAAAAAATGAACCTGCTATGAGTACACCAGTACAGAATGTTGATTCAATTACACCAGCATCATCTGAGGATTCAAACGGTCACTGAAGAACAACAACAAGAAAAAAAACCCCTGTATGTAAGATTGAACCACTTTGAAAATCAGATTATTGGAAACAAGTTTCAAGGAGTTATGACTAGAGGAAGATTGGCAAATGAAGAGGTATGTCTTATTTCTCAAATTGAACCTACAACTATTAATGAGGCATGTGAAGATAAATATTGGATTAAAGCTATAGAAGATGAATTGGAACAAATTGAAAGGAATAACACTTGGTCATTAGTTCCCCAGACTAAAGACAAAAATGTAATTGGAACTAAAAGGGTTTTTAGAAATAGACTTAATGAAGATGGCAAGGTAATCAGAAACAAAGAAAGATTAGTGTGTAAGAGATATTCACAAAAAGAAGGAATTGATTACAATGAAACCTTTGCATCGGTAGCTAGAATTGAGGCAGTCAAGCTTTTATTGGCTTTTGTAGCACACAAGAACTATAAAGTATATCAAATGGATGTTAAATGTACATTTCTAAATAGATATCTTAGAGAAGAAGTTTATATTGAACAACCTGATGGATTTTATTTTATAGATGACAAAGATATGGTTTGCAAGTTAAGGAAAGCTTTATATAGACTCAAGTAAGCTCCTAGAGCTTGGTATGCTAGATTGGATAAATATCTTTTGAAGCTTGGATACACTAAAGGTAATGCAGACAACAATCTATACTACAAAGTGACTAATGATGACATCTTGGTTATTGAAGTTTTTGTTGATGATATAATCTTTGGAGGAGAAGATGGATTGTGTAAAGACTTTTCTAACAAAATGCAACAAGAATTTGAAATGTCTATGATTGGGGAGAAAAAATTCTTTTTAGGATTGCAGATTTCACAGGCTGATAAAGGTATATTCTTATGCCAATCTAAGAAATTTGGTATGGAAAACTCTAAACCGGTAAGCACACCTATGACTACAACTGATTAACTATCTTTGAACAATGAATCAACACCTATTAATCCAACTAGATACATTTCTATGATAGTAGGTTTACTGTATTTGACACAAACAAGACCTAATATTATGAATGCAGTATGTATTGTCTCAAGATTTCAAAGTAATCCTAAAGAAAATCATTAATCAACAATAAAAAGGATTTTTTGGTACCTTCAAGGCACTACAAATCTTGGTTTCTGGTATCCTAGAGATGAAAATTTTGATTTATGTGCATACACAGATGCTAATTGAGCAGGAGATGTGGATGACAGAAAAAGCACCATCGATGGAGCATTTTTTCTTGGTAGTAGACTAATTTCATGGTTGAGCAAGAAACAAAGTTGTACTTCACTATCAACAACAGAATCAGAATATATTGCAGTAGCTATAAATTGCACATAGGTATTATAGATTAAACAAATGTTGAAGGACATAAAGGTAAAATGCAAGGAACCTATAACTATTTAATGTGATAATATGGCAGCAATTGATATATCAAAGAACTTGGTATTTCACTCAAAGACTAAACATGTTTCTATCAAATCCAATTTTCTCAAAGAGAATGTTGAAGAAAAAGAAGGGAAATTAGTTTATGTGAATACTAAAGAGCAGAATGCACATATTTTACCAAGCCTTTGCCTAAGGAGACTTTTGAATATCTCAGAGAGCAACTTGGAGTTCTACCCCCACCGGTAGAGACTTAGAAAATTGATGTTTGCCATCAACCGGTAGAATTAATAGAGAAATCTTTTTCCAGCTTTGATGAGGAGAGCTACTTCTAAGGGGGAGTAGTTGGAATGTTGTAATGAGTTGGTATTTTGTATTTGGTTTTGTATTGCTTTAGAATTTGATGTCAAAAGGGGAGAGATATTATGGAAAGACACATTATCTTTTGAGATAGATTATTCCTAGGGGAGAGACATTATGTATTTTTATTTTTGGTTAATGATCTCTTTCGGAGATTGTTGGTTTTTGGTTTTTGACATTTCTGTCTTGACACTTTGATGGTTTTTCCATCTTGTGTTGCCATCAATACCAAAAGGGGAGATTGTTGGTATTTTGGATATGTTGATATGGTTTTTTCATTGATGTCAACACTTGTCAACACTTATCAGCACTTGGAGATCTTTAGTTATGTTCACTAGCAAGTCAGTGACTTATGCACAGTCACTGGTATTTGGTTCACTGACAGGTTATATTGTTCAATGGCACTTGGAATGACTTGGAGACTACCTAGTTATGTCGAAGACATTATTTGATCACTTGGTTTTGGCAATTTGGTTATTGATCTATTCGGGTTTGCATTTTTTTGTTACCAGCAAATAGGTCCAGGTTATGCACCAACAAGCATATCTATTCTAGATCAGCACGACATGCTATGGAGATGATTTATTATTATTGTAAATGCATTGATTCGACATGATGCATCGCTTCTTGATTTATTTGTAATTGATTTTATTGTAATATCTTTTAGTGAGATGATCTATTCAATGGGTCTTAGGTTATGGTATAAATCTAAGATCTCATTTGTGAGATTGATAGGCGATTGGAAAAAAGATTGCAGTAAGGTGTACGCGAAAATAAACAGAACTATACATGTAGACATCATTTGAAGATTGAAGGAAGGTTTTGAGAAGATAATTTGAACTTAACCGGTACTGAATCCAGCATATGAAGATGTTATTTCAAGCAGTACATTATCATTGGATTTAACCATCCAATTGTAGTCAGTGTGACTCTCTTTTTGTGATTGAGTAGTGAGCTCTAGGCAGCTAGCCTTTCAGCATGTGTAGACTCCATATTGTACACACATACTATCTACAGTAGTATCATTTGAATGTGGGTAAGGCTTCCCACCATGGTTTTTCCTCTTACAGGGTTTCCACGTACAAATATTGGTGTTATGTGTTGTGGATGTTATTGTCTTTCCGTTTCATGCATTAATCTTTACCGGTACTACAATTAACTGATAAAACTGTCTACCGACATAAAATTTTCTTTACTGACATTAAGCATTAAGTTTTGGTTAAGTTAAATTTGGTTTGAATTTATTGCACAACTGATTCACCCCCCTCTTAGTTGTCTCCGGAACCTAACAAAATGAACAACCATTCTTTTTACTTTACTATTTTAAGCTCTTTATCCATATCAATTTCAAGTGTAGGGACACTCCTCTTGAGGTGGAGGGTCCCTACCTGGAGTGGTGTATACAAGGATAAATCATTGAATCATAATGGTCAGAGGGTCCATGTCAACTAAGAGGGTAGGGACTACTCAAAGGGGTGGGTACTCCTAGCCAAGTGGGTGAGGTAGTTCGGAGGTGGGCGAGCATAAGGAGAGGTCGAGAGTAATTCCAATCCTCCATTCAAGCTATAAATGCTGGTATTGAAACTTTCAATCAATTGAAAGCTGGACAATGTGATAACAAGATTCTTTCAAATATGACTGCCTCGAATATATCAATTCTTAATAAAAATGATACCACCTGTACATTTGTCATTACATGAAAATAACATAAAATGATGGAAAACGTGAAAAAAAAATGGAATTTACACTGTAAACAAGGAGATTAGGAAACTGTAATGAAAATTGGGATGTTGTACCTCAAAGCATTTATAGTTCCTCACGCCCCACCCTACCAAACCCATGCAGGCAATTTAGTTGTTATCAACTCCCTTGTTTGTCTCCTCTATAATCAGAAAGATGAAATGTCAACGTTTTGGTGACTTTCATGTTCTCATCATCATGATGAGAACAACTGTAAAATTCGTTGATGTAGGATATACATTAATCTACATTTTCTCCGCATAATTTGGCACTTTAAACAACTTGGAAGCTGCAATCAATGACACAAGTGGACAACTTCTACGAGGCAAAATGGTCCAAATTTCCAGCTATCCATGCTCTTCAAATTTCCATGTAAAGTGCAACTTCATTCCAGGGAGTATGGAGTGCAGGTGCCTCGTCTACAAGAAAAATTGAGCTTCTAAATTTATTAAGTATATCCTGATGTAATGATAGATTGATAAATTATATGCTGATGGAATGATAATGTAATGTGATTATGGGTGGATGATTTGAGAAGGTTTCTTACCCTTTTATTAAAGGTTAGGGCCTTTTTTTTTTTTTTTTTTTTCATGCACAAGATCTTAGGTATTTAATTTAGTTTGTATTATTTGATAAGTAAATTAATGAGTAAAAAATAAATACAGTGTGAGTTTGAGGAGAAACAAAAAGATGTATAAGGAGGATAGAGTATTGGGGAGTGATTTATCTATGGGACAAATTCATGTTTATGATTTATGGTTTAGTTTTGGAAGGAGAAATTCTAATTAGAATGATTAATAAGGAGTTTAAGATTGTGAGGGGTGGTCTATTCATGGACAAACTTATGTCTAGGATATATCTTAGGAAGGAAAAATCACGATTAAAATTATCTATCTTTTTTTTAATGTGATATATATAAGATGTGGATTATAGTTTAGTAATGAAGTCAATTTATGCTCAAAATAGAATAAGTTTAGCATTAACAAAATATTTTTTATGATAACTTCAAAAGTGAGTGTAAAACTAGAGGGTAAATGGGTGAGATATGCACTTTCTATGTTTATAATATCAGGGGTTTATTTATGATACAATGGTAAGTTTTAGGTTGATATGCAATTTAGAGCTATAATATTCCATGGAATAGCATTTACATGAATACAAAATTTATTTATGATGATTGCTATTTAATTCTAATAATTAATTGAGGAAAATGTTGTAGTTAGATATTTTTTGGCTCATTAATCTAGATTAAGCATCAAGGAGGGACAAAAATAGTGTAAATACTTAAGATTCAAGTAACTAAAGGTTTACTTGATATAAACATGTTCAAGACAAATGAATATTGAAAAATCTTTCATTACTAACAAAAATTAAATTATTATAAATTAATAATATTAATAAATGTAAAACTTACTTATAAAATTATTATATTTTGAAATAATAAAATGGTGAATACATAAATCTAAAGAAACAATCTTGGAATTTTAATCATGTTGAAGGTACTCCTATTGCTAGATTTACATAGTATCCTCTATTCCATGGGGAGTGTGTGAAACCTTGAAATGAAGTAGCCTTGGAATATTATGTTGATTTGAAAAAGCTTGTGGATCATTTGAATGAAAAACTACATGAAGTAAATATCATCCTAATTAATTCTTATGATTACTTAAAAACCATGATTAAAGATGGCAAAGCTTTTGGTAGGTTAATCCCCACTTAAATAACCTCATTATTTATCAATATTTTTTCATGTTTGCTACCTGATTTAAATGCATTTGTTAAGTCTATGAGTTTTTTAGATACAAAATAGGATGCCATTTGACGTTTTCTCTATTAGTGGAAATAAACAATATTAGATTATTTTAAAGAAATGCATTTCAACATATTGAGAGAAAAGTTATGTTCTATTCAAGATAGTATAACTAAGAGAATCTATAAACTTTAGTTAAAAGAAAAACTATACTAATAATTGATATTGATCATTTTAAAATCTAAAAAATTAGAGAAACCTCTATTTTGCAAAGATCTTTTCTCTCGAAAAAAAACATTGGTGTAGATCCAAGCTCTCTTGATCAACTCGCTTGTATATCAAACAAATTTGCATCCTCTATTATGTTCTATATTACATAAGAAGTAATGATAAAGACACAATATTATGAATCAACAATTTATGCACTATGATCACATTATTTACCAATTTTATATGTTGATGCCATTATTTATACATGAATTAAAATGATATTTCTAGTTCTAATTGATATTGAGGCTATTTTTATTATTATTTGAAAATATTTTATTGTATTCATTGGTTCTAAGTCAGGTAAGGACAAGGACATGGGTCTAATTCTGTGAAAAAATTGAACCAATTTTCTTTATTTATTTTTTATCATGATTAAGATAACATTTACACATAGAATAATATTATGATATAAGAACATGAAATCTAAGATTTTATTTATAATTTTCAAATATGTAGTTAAATATAATGTTTAATGATAACAGTTGGTTTTGTATTAAATGCATACAAATGTCATTTCAAAAAAATATGTTGATGATCAAAAAATGCATGTTTTGATCCACAAAATAAGAACTAAAAATACTTTTCAAAATATTTTTTAATAAAAAATGTATATGATGTTTTGGTTGATTAAAGCTGGATTGGTCCGAACCTTTTACATAATCATTGAAAAACAACTACTTGGGGTGGATGAAAGGTGCACACCCAGCCAAATAACTAATGCCAAAACATGGAAAACAGAAATACAAACTAGAAGAGAATGACTACATAGAAAGATACTACGAAAACCAAACAACCAACCACCCACCATAGACACAATGGAATAACCTACTAAGTGACGATATTGTCATCTTGCCATTCATGGAATATCACTTTGACTCTATCAGCAAAGGACAATTTTTTATTTAAATATTTCCATAAGGGAGTTCAATATCATAGCAGGAGAATCCAAATGTCTCTTCCTCTTGGCCTTCCTTCTTCCAATCTCCTCCTAAATGGCATACAAAGAGGAAAAACTATTCATAGCCATTTCTTTACTTAGAGTAGTCATCTCTTCAACTTTATTTTTTAAGGCATCATGGTTTTCCTTTAACTCATCCATGTATTTACTCTCATCCCTTAGATTAATATTTGTTGTGCCCTCCTTAAGTTTCCCCTCCATAGTTTTCCAATTTTCAAGTTTCTTCGCCATGTTGTTCGTTGCCATCCAAACTCTCCCATATTTTTCTTTCATGGCCCAACTATCACCACGAGCCCCTGCCTCTACTACCACTTTCAACTTGTTCATCTTCTTCTTGGATATATTTAGTTGGGAAAGGAGCCAATGAATGACCACTTCTTGTCTATTGATAGCCTTAGCAAAACCATTCACTTTATTTTCTAGAGCAAGGGAATATATCTTGAGGGTAGAAATAACATGGACCAAGAAAAGGGAACCTAAAGGGGGTGTGAATGGGGATTTCTTTATAGAAATAGTTGGAAACCAATCTGATCCTACTGATGAGGAAGAATCCGAATCCCTTGATAACTCTTTCACCTTAGAGTCCACTAAATCAATTTCCTTAGAAGGGAGAGGAGGTGCATTTTATTATTTTTCCACATGAAGAGGGTTGAACTAGGTAGGGATATGTTTAGTCTTAAACAAGAAGGCCAATTGAGCTGAATCTTAGTAACACGGGTTCCAAAAATTTCCACCACCAAGTTAGAATTGGAAATGCAACTAGATGAGATCAAAGATGTCTCACTAGAAGGAGTCAAAGCCAAATGAAACTTATAAAGCCTCATAATTAAAACTTGGTGAAGGGGCAGAGTATTCTTGGATTTATCTAAGATAACCAACTAGGATAAAGAGGAGAAAACCCATAACAAAAGATTCATTTTAACACCAAACCTGGCATTGTTCAACATAGGGAAGAGTTGGGTGTGAAATAATTTGAACCTCCTATCTAACATGAAATACTTCATGATCATAATTATCTTCTATATTGTAGACACTCTAATGCCTTGATATGACTTGACCCAGTTTAAACAACCTCTTAAAATCATCTTTTTAACTCTCCTTAGGCTTTCTAGGAAAAGTCATTTTGTCTAATGATAGACTAGTAATAATAGTAATGGTCTCTATAAAAACCATAAAGACAATGCCCCCAATTTTAACTTCACCTTTCTCCCAAGAGCAATATATTTCTCAAAGAGGGTAGGATCATAACCTTGCATCCCTTCCACATAGTACACACCATTTCCCTTCAACACCTTTGCCAACAACTTACAATTATTCTTGAACTCATCGTAGTTGTCTGGTTTTCTCTTTATTAGGTCTCCTCCCATTGCTAGATTTTTCAAATAGAAATGAAAGGATAAAACTAGAGAAGCCTGAAATCTAATAGTAAGAAATGGACAACATAGGTTGGTATTGGACAAGGTGTAACTAACATGAAAATTAAAGTCCTGCCACCAAAATAATAAATGATTGGCAGATAATGTGGCTATCCAAGAAGTAAATAGGTGATCTTAAGATTATTATGCATCATTAAGACTTATGTCAGCCAGGATAGTAGCATGAATATCAATAGTAATTTTGTGCAAATCCATCCATACTTTAATATGATTGGGAAATGGGCCAAGATTGGCTAGCCTATCTATTGACTTAATAATTTCCCATTGTGTGTGATAATTGCTAATGTAGCCTAGGATAGGGAGAAAAAAAGACATTTAGAAATGAGGTGTCTATATTTCTAATCTACTTTAGCTTCCCTCTTAAGGATCATTATGGTGTTTTTAGAATCACCTTAAAAATGATAATCCTTTTGTATCCTCTATCCTTCCCAATCAAATTTCCATGATAGTCTATAGCCACATCTGCAAAGCTTGAGGTTTGAATCCTAACATTATCCACATAGGATATATTTATCTTACCACTTGAGTCCCTTATGACCCCAACCCCACTCGCCCAACTCAAGTTACCTCTTAACAAGCCATATAAATTCAATTTCAACCAACTAGTATTAGTGTGGGACCATTTAATTACATTTATTAAACAAATAGGAGGAGAAATGAAGTTGGAAAGGGAATTAACCAAAAATGAACTTCTATCAATTTACCAGTCCAGGGAAGAGGGTGGGTGAGAGTGAATTTATGCAACATTATCATTTGCAGGTAACTAAGAAAATAAAAAATATGATTGAAATACAATTAACTCTTCCCCAAACCACACATCAATTTGTGAAAGTGTCTTTTAGGCCTCACTTAATCAAATATAGAGATCCTTATTAGGAATAGGATAAAATCATTCGATTAGTATGAAAAAAGTCATAAATTAGAATTCATCATGAAAACATAATTGCATTCTAGCATTTTAGATTGTAAAATGTCATTTATCTCATTTCTTTGTTCTTGAATCTGACATAATAGTTAATAGGTCTATGTTGGAACTTACATTAATTAAATCAACATTGGTCCACAATATCAATCTAATATCTAATTTCTTCCAATTTTAATATAGCATGTAATGTATTTAATTTATTCAATTATATCATGAATCAAAGAGATTTTTAAGAGAATAGCATAATAATATTAAAATATAGTTTAAGTACTTAGGTAAGATGATGACTTAAAGGGAGTTATGAGAATGGATTAAGAGGTTTTAAGAGGATGTGGATTGTATAAGGAAATAGTCATTAGTTCCCTTAAGCCACTAATAATGTAGAAGAAATCAGTCATTAGTGTTAGGGTTTGCACCAAATACTAGGAGGCAATCTAAAGAATATCCTCCAAACAAAAGAGAGAAGAAAACTTCTAGATGTTATTCCACCAAAGGAAAGATGAATTTGAGGTGTGTTAAAATGTGCAAAGGGCCTTGATTATAAAGGAAAGAGTAGTAGATGAGAGAACACAAGATCCAAACAAGTGTCTTAATCTCAAAGGAGAGTAGATAGAGTCTAACTCCAAAGAACTACAAATTAAATGCTAGTTACCTAAGTTCAAAACGTAAGTAAACATAAATAGTCAAAACTATTTACTTTGACACCCCTCTTAAGTGAAACTTAGGGAATAAAATTATGCAATATGAGATACATTTTGATATGCATTAGTTTTGATTTCTGATGGTAAACTGATTCACCCCCACTCTCTCAGTTTACTCCCAATATTGGATCTGTCTAGCATTTGGTATCAGAGCAAGGTCCTCTCTGCAGAAGCTTAACCGCTTGAGAAGATTCAATGGAAACTACATCTAGTTCTATATTCAATCCCTATCGAAAGGACAGTCCTAAATTTGATGGTACAAATTATAAAATATGGAAGTGTAAAGCGGAAAATCGAACCCTAAGTGTTCTCCCCCACTCCAAGGAGAAGGGGGTCACTAGGATTGACGGTTTTCACTTAGGAGGTACTTTACATTCAAAAGAGGGGTTGAAACCCACAAGATCCAATCCCACACAATGCAGGATTGGATTCTAAATGAGTTTCAAGGGTTGAGACATCAAGGATACCCTCTTTTGTAAAGAATGTAGATAGAAGATTGAACTAGGAATGTATGTAGAAGCAAGAAAGATTCGCTTATAAACAGAGATAGGGATACAGGATGAAGCTGCAGACCTGGAATTAGCAGTAAAATGTCGAGATAATGTTGTTCTGCAAATTCGGGCGAAAGTTGACAGGATGATGGTGCCCGGCGTGCACACGGTCCTCCGAAAAATCCGCGAAACGAAGGGGGATCTGTTCATCTCTGCACAAGGATTCCAAATCTTCATTTACAACCGCATACCTGCAACCTACACATAGAAAAGAGAGGATGATTGGGGGGTTAGGGATTAGGGGCTTGCCTTTAGGTCAAACCCTGGTTTTGGAATTAACCAAGAAATGAGAATGCTGTAAATGTAAATGTTTGTAATGTAAACAAGTACTGATACCTTGTTGTAAGAATGTTTGTATTCTTACATGCGAAGGTGTAAATGTTGTTGTATGTTGTATGTTGTATGTGGTATGTGATCTCCTCTTCAATGGTTGAATCCTTGTCTTGAATGCAACACTTAGCCTTGAATGGAGACTTAGAATGATCAATTTCTTGAAGGAATGCTTGAATGCTTGAATGTTTGAATGTTTGCCTAGCGCTTTCGCCTCTTGTACACATATGTCCTTCCCTCCTAAAATGGGAGAGGAAATGTAGTTTATATACTTGTCAATTAGGGCTGATAGACTGATTTTTCCGAGCTTGGGCCGACCAGGAAACAATATTTTCCAATTTGCAAACTTAAAGACCCGATGCCCAAAAGAGACTGGGCCCAAAATAGGGCCAGGGACCAGGGCACTGGGCGCCATGGTCCCACCTCCAGGGATAGCAGGGTGAAGGAGGATCAGGCCAGGGTGCTGAAAAATGCAGTTTTTGATGTCATGAACAAGTTTCGGGGTCTCCATTCAGGTTCAGTGTTGCGTCGCCATCGTGAAGACCCAAATGCAGTTGAAATTGCAAGTGTCACAATTTTAGGATGCTACATTTAGCCCCCACTTTAGTGGGAGTATAAGCATACGCCCATACTTCTGGTAAAGTACAAGGAAACAACATTGAGAAACTTTCACCACGTCAAGAAGGCAAGATATACCAAGCCCCCAGTGGACTAAGGATCTTACGACTTAGATTGACAAAGTAAAAGGGAAGATCATGAGGGAGAACCATGACTATCAGTAGTAAGGTTCCCTCACTATGAGTCATGCAAGAAAGATATCAAAAATTTTCAAGGCAAAGCTAAATTTGTCAAGAAATTTTCAAGTATCTTGAAGAGATATGAACAGTTGGTATGCCCCCCTACATTAAAGCAATCGCACATGCCTCATTGGGGGTGATTGCTTTAAGGTAGTGATACATATAGGAAATGAGAAGGGAAAGGAGCACGTTATCACAAGGATTTAGCCCCCAAGTGTGAGATAAGCCCAAGGATAATAGATACAAAACACAAAGCACAAGGTGACTTCACTTTCCTTGGGGTCAGTATGCTGTATGATAATTCATGTATATCATATGTATGTATGCATAATTGTTCTTCATTCCCCAATCAAGGAAGGTCACCGAGAAGAAGGGAACACATGTGTCTTTTGAGTCAACATGAGAGAGACCAAAAGAGATCTCAATGTTTTGCATCATCCTCAAGTAGACAACACTAAGGACAACAAATAGAAGAATGAGAATAACACATAGAAGAAGTAACAAAAGAGAGGAGTAAAGAGTCTGCTATGCTAATGAACTAGTCTAGCATGTCATCTACCCCCCGATCTTGCTGATCAATGTTTCGGGAAGGTAGGGAACATGCTAGAGGAGGAACATCCAACACAGCAGATGGAGCTATCACGAGATCCAAACAAGGGCTATGTTCATGTTCCAAGCCATGTTGTTCTTGTCTAGGAGCTAGGATAAGTGCTTTAGAAAATTCGTTAGAATAATGGTTATCAACATCAACATATTCACTATCAGAATGAAAAGAAGTAACATTTTCATCATGAATAACATTTTCATCTATATCATCATCAACATTTATAAAAGTAGGATCTTTAACTCACACAAGATCAAGACCATCATGCATCTTATGTTTAGGAGATTTTGGCTCAATTTCTGGTTGAGGAGAAAATGGAATAATGCTAGCTAAAGGTGTTTTCGGGGATTGCAAAGTTTGAGAAGCAGCTGCATGAGCTCTAAGATGACGCTTTCATCGACGTTCACATGCAGAATGATTTCGTCTAGTCTTAGTAGGAAGTTGAGAAGATTGAGGAGGAGGAATGTTCTCATCCTTATCACTTGGGTGTTTGGGTTGTGATCTCTTAGGTTGGATAATAGGAGAAGAGGAAGGTCTCTTCTCTCCATAAGAGGAAGGAGGAGGAACTGTTCCATATAAAGGAAGGATATCTGGTTTAGGAAGGAGACCAAGTCCATCATGACGAGGAGGTATAGGTCTACTTTTAGGAAGTTTATTAGACATAGACATAGTCACATCCATAGGGATGGGTTGGGAATCTTCTTGAGGAAAGACATTAGTTTTATCTTTCAAAGGAAGAACTTCCTTCTCAAGAATGATAGGAATATCAAGTTTGGGTGTTCTAGGTTCACTTAGAGATAGGATCATATCTTTTTTCCACTTTTGATAAGATTTGAAAAGATGATCACTTCACGGTGGAAGAGATTGGAATTGTTTAGGCCAGAAATAATCAATAGGAACGCTAGAATTTCTTTCAGCTGGTTTAAATAGACTATGATTGATAGTAACAACTTCACCATTATGGGGAAATTTCAAACACTTGTGAGTAGGAGAAGCAATAGCTTTCATGGAAGATAGCCAAGGATAGCCTAGCTTCACACGAAATTGTTCGGATGATGGAATAATAGCAAAGCTTACATCAAGGGATTTGTTATGGACCTCAGTAGGTAATGTAATAGAACCAATTGCAGGAGAAGAAAATGCATCAAATAGTTTCACAACCACATTTGTTTCGTCATAGATCACTTGATTCAATTGCAAAGTAAAAAGAAATTCTTCAGTAATGATATTAACCATACAAGAAGGATCAATAAGCACTCCATGGAAAGGTGTATTCTTGACTTTTGCAACTATATATAAAGGACCATCAGGTGCCCTGATAGTTTCACTAGAATCAAAGGTGATGGAAGGTTCATTAGGGATTTTTTGCTGCTCTACAAAGTTAATCACATTTGGAGTCATAGACACAAGATCATCAGGTGAGACAGAGGAATCATTAGTATCAATCGCATTAGAGGTATGAGAAGGTAATGGATCAGTAAAAATATTGAGATTTTGGTTAGGAGGAGCTACAGATGTGTTGCCTTTATCATTCACACCAGAAACAAAGATAGTATTATTATCAATCAAATCTTGAATTTTACCCTTTAAAGCAAAACATTTTTCAGTATCATGCCCAGGTTGACGATGAAATTGACAAAAAGATTTGTTATCAAAATAGGGTGAATTAATCTTTGTAGGATCTATTTTCCTTATAGGAGGAAGAGTAAGCATATTTTGTTCCAATAACTTATTCATAATACTATGCAATGATTCATTCAAAGGAGTAAACTTTCTTTCTTTCTTGAAAAACTTAGAAATAGGACGCACACCTGATGCTGCATTCACATTGTTGTTGATGATGTTTTCATTGAATTTAATGGACTCTCTGTTCGGTTTAAACTTCCTAAATGGTTGTTGACTACTATCACCCTTATCACTTGGAGCCATAGGATTTGCTTGTTCCATTTGACTCACAGTCAGTTGATAATTGTGAAGAGTTGCACACAACTGTTAGAAAGAAGTAAACTCAGAAAATAGGAGTTTTTCTCTAATACCTTTTTGTAAATTAGAAATAAAGATTCTTTGAATATCATTGTCAGGTACTGGAAAAGAAATTTGAGCATACAAATGCTTATATCTACCAATGAAATCAGCCACTTTTTCTTTAACACCTTGTTTACAATGCATTAAATCAATCAAAGTAACTTTAGGACTTATATTGTTTTGAAATTGTTGAATAAAAGCATTTGCAAGTTGTTGGAAAGAAGTAATAGAATAGGAAGGCAACGAGAAATACCATTGTAGAGCCTTGTCTCTTAATGTTATAGTAAATAGTTTTGCAAGCAACCTTTGGTCATGAGCAAAATCAGTACATATTGTTTGAAAAGTCTTAACATGTGTTAGAGGATCACCTTTACCATTATAAAGCTCCAACTGTGGGAGTTCAACATGCTTAGGGGGAATAGCTCAAACAATGTCAAGAGAAAGTGGGCTCGCCACATCAAATGTGGGCACACTAAACTTAGATTGATTCATAGAGGCAATTTGTTGCTGTAAAGAAGAGACAGTTTGTGCAAGATTGTTAATGGTCACTTCAGTCGAAGAGTTAGATTGTGATGGAGGTGTTATGTTATTGAAAGAAGGTAGAGAGTAAGGTGGTGGGACACTATGATAGTTAGTCATAGGAGATGATTGAAAAGGAGGAACACTACAAGGAGGAATGGAATGATTAAATGAATTGCCCCCTTGCGCCAGGTTCATTTGTGGAGATGTAATAGGAACACTTATTGAAGGAATGAATGAAGAAGTTGAATTAAATGAAGGAAGAGGGTTAATTGAAGAAGAAGGATTGCCCCCATGACTGGTGATCATAGGTGGAATGTCTTGTATTGAAATAGTCATTATGTTTGATGTGAAAGTAGGTATACTAGCAATAGAAGTTGTCAAAGGGATAGAATGATTGACTTGAGTAGGAGGTTGTGTATAACCCAAAGTTTCAACACAACTCTTCATAGGCATCACATTTGAATCCACAATGTGTGCAATACCATGCAAAATATCAATTCAATTCTTATCACTTTGAACCATACGTTTTAGATCCTCAATTAAGGAAAGAGCTTCACTATCGGGGTATTCTTGAGACATCCATTGTCGAAAATCATCAAATTGGTTATCCAATTTCGAAAGTTGTTCTACAGAAACCTCATGGAGAGCTTCTTCATCATTAAGAGGATTAGAGAAATTACCCGTGTCCTCGTTAAAAAGGCCATTCAAATTAGGTTCCATCTCCTCAGTAATTAAACCTTGGAAAGACTTAATTCTAAGGCTTCGTCTAACGGGAATAGTGTAAGTAGGGCTTATTGTTGTAAAACTCATGCACTAGGGAGAGAGAGAGAATTTTGAATTTAGAGGAAGCAAATTTCAATAAAATCAGCCAATCTCCTAGATTTAAGCTGTTAAATGCAATCAGGACAATCTCCCAAAATTTCAGAAAAAATGTCTCGGACCGTGGCGAACGGAGTGCACACAGTCCTCACAACTTTTTTCAAAATTTGCAGGGATGAAAGTTATGATGATTTTAAAGCTAATTTGAAAAAATTGAGTGATTTTACAATCTGTAGATAGGCCAAATTAAAGTTGCAATCTCAAAATTGAACCCTACCAAGATTGTTGAAAAATGCAAAATTTGAATTTTGAAAAATAGAAGGAAACTGAAATTTTGAATTTTATGATTTTATAGGGAATACTAAAAGAAATGCAGGTTTTGAAATTTAAAAATTGACTCAATTTCACACAAAATTCAATTTTGAAAGTGGAAATCAAGGTTATTGCAATTAAACATTTAATTTCAAAAGTCATAGACTGCAAAAATTTGAATAAAGCACTGAAATTTCGAATGAATGTCAGCACACTTTTCAGATTTAGAATAGTAAGAAGCACAATTTTGACATGAATTTCAGTTTCAACAATTTTTGAATGATTAGAAGCCTTAAAAAAAGCAATCCCTAGACCAACTTTGACTTTAATTTTTAAAGTGTTAGAATTGATGAAATCAGCCAAAATTCTGGATTTTAGGAAAAAAATACAGTAAGATCTAACTCCCAAAATTTCGGAAAAAATGTAGGGGACAATGGCGCTCGGGGTGCACATGGTCCTCGCAACTTTTTTCCAAATTTTCAGGGATGAGAGATATTATGATTTTGTTGCGGAATCCAAAGTTACAGCCGATTTGGAGGTGTTTTGATCAGTGAAATTATCAGTCAAAGGCTGAATCAAGAGGGTTTTAAAAATTAGGGTTTCGACACTTAACCACTTAATTTTCAAAATTAAAGTACAGATATGATTTGACAATTTGCAGTAGAAGGGTAGATCTGAAACAAGCATTAACCATTAAACATTTCACAAGCCCAATTACTAAAAAGAATATTTTAGGGTTTTTTATGCAGTTAACCTCTAAAATTTGCAAAAGATCGAACATGAAAATGTAACTAAGGAAGCAAATTTTTCAGATCTAACCATGAATAATCATAATTAGGATGTTCACGTCAGGTTCACCAAAATGTAAAGCAGAAAATCGAACCCTAGGTGTTCTCCCCCACTCCAAGGAGAAAGGGGGTCACTAGGATTGACGGTTTTCACTTAGGAGGGACTTTACATTCAAAAGAGGGGTTGAAACCCACAATATCCAATCCCACACAATGCAGGATTGGATTCTAAATGAGTTTCAAGGGTTGAGACATCAAGGATACCCTCTTTTGTAAAGAATGTAGATAGAAGATTGAACTAGGAATGTATGTAGAAGCAAGAAAGATTCGCTTATAAACAGAGATAGGGATACAGGATGAAGCTGCGGACCTGGAATTAGCAGTAAAATGTCGAGATGATGCTGTTTTGCAAATTTGGTTGAAAGTTGACAGGACGATGGCGCCCGGCGTGCACACGGTCCTCTGAAAAATCTGCGAAACGAAGGGAGATCTGTTCGTCTCTGCACAAGGATTCCAGATCTTCAATTACAGCCGCGTACCTGCAACCTACAAACAGAAAAGAGAGGACGATTGGGGGGTTAGGGATTAGGGGTTTGCCTTTAGGTCAAACCCCGGTTTTGGAATTAACCAAGAAATGAGAATGCTGTAAATGTAAATGTTTGTAATGTAAACAAGTACTGATACCTTGTTGTAAGAATGTTTGTATTCTTACATGCGAAGGTGTAAATGTTGTTGTATGTTGTATGTTGTATGTGGTATGTGATCTCCTCTTCAATGGTTGAATCCTTGTCTTGAATGCAACACTTAGCCTTGAATGGAGACTTAGAATGATCAATTGCTTGAAGGAATGCTTGAATTCTTGAATGTTTGAATGTTTGCCTAGCGCTTTCACCTCTTGTACACATATGTCCTTCCCTCCTAAAATGGGAGAGGAAATGTAGTTTATATACTTGTCAATTAGGGCTGATAGACTGATTTTTCCGACCTTGGGCCGACCAGGAAACAATATTTTCCAATTTGCAAACTTAAAGACCCGATGCCCAAAAGAGACTGGGCCCAAAATAGGGCCAGGGACCAGGGCACTGGGCACAATGGTCCTGGGGGACTAGGGTGCTGGGTGCCATGGTCCCACCTCCAGGGACAGCAGGGTGCAAGGAGGATCAAGCCAGGGTGCTGAAAAATGCAGTTTTTGATGTCATGAACAAGTTTCGGGGTCTCCATTCAGGTTCAGTGTTGCGTCACCATCGTGAAGACCCAAATGCAGTCGAAATTGCAAGTGTCACAATTTTAGGATGCTACAGGAAGGAGTGAATGAAGATTCATCTCAGATGTCATGGAGCTGTAGTTTTGGAGATAGTGGAGAAAGAATATATACCTCATGATCATAATTATGGAACACTGACACCTATTGATGAACAGAAGAAGGCTGAAAATAATGTCAAAGAAAAAGAAGCAATGTTAAGTGCCCTATCTGATGAAAATCTATTGAATGTTATAGAGTTGGAGAATACAAAGCTGATCTAGACAAAGCTTGATAATCTTTATGAAGGTGACCAGGCCGTGAAAATTATAAAACTTAAAGGTTTCTGGGCAAGTTATGAAACTTTGTAGAAATCAAATCATTTCTAATCGAGATATAAATTTTGCAAAGATCCAAACCTCCCGATCTCTCAAGGGGGAATCATCGTATCGTAATTTATCAATCAATAGCTCGGGCATCCTATCGAACCAATATCATCACCAAAATGAGATTATTCTTTGAATCAACGCGTCATAACACCTCGCTTTAAAGAGGGGCAAAATGTATACACCTAAAAATGTTCTGAAGATAATTAATTAAATAAGCGATTATTTAATTAATCCCCCTTCCTATTTTAATTAAATTTATTAGAAAATTTGATTAAATTCTCTCTTTCATCTACTTATTAATAAATCTAAGGATTTATTTAATAGGTTCATTTCCATAGTCCCCTTTGATTAATTAATTTGAATTAATTAATCCCCCCCATTTCACTCAATTCTTCTAATCCCCTAATTAATTAAAACAAATCAATTTATGAGTTGTTGAGAATTAATTTGTCTTTTCCTATCATTTGAATTTTTAAAATCAAATTACCCACATTCCTCCTAACTTCTAACCACCTAACCTAACCATCCCTCTAACCTAACCCATTCCACCTAACCTTGGGTTTAACTAACCCTATCCTATATTCCACATTCTAACCTCCTTATCCTAACCTCCTACGGTGTGGATATTTTATTCTTGAGACACATGGCACTTTGCCCACATATCTCCTCTCTTGGACACTTTCCCTTTTATGAGAAAAGCTCATTAACACTTATCACCATAGAGATGGCAAGTCTCTCTTCCTCCAACCTCTTCTTCAACCTCCTCCAATTTCACCCTTGATATCTTCAGACTCAATCTTGACCATTGATTCCTGCCACCTCACCCCTGGCCTTGGAAATCCTATAAATATCCCCCATTTTGGAGCAAAACAGATCCCATCTCATTTTCATCTTATGCATTGTTACTATAGGCATATCATTTGAGCATTGTTGTTTTAAGCAATTGCATCTTAGATTTACTTTAATTTGATCTTTTTCTAGCATAATTGTTGAATCATGTAGCTTAATCAATCTCTTTTCTAGCTTAATTGCATCATCATCATAGCTTAATCATGCATATCATTAGCTTAATTAGTCTCTTCGATCAATCTAACATATTCAATCTCATCTTTGCACATCATTATTATTTCAAATCCTCCATCTAGGTGTAGGTGTAGTGTAGTCAAGTCACTCGGATTTCTTGACTACACTACACCTACAACTAGATGGAGGATTTGAAATGATAATGATGTGCAAAGATGAGATTGAATATGTTAGATTGATCGAAGAGACTAATTAAGCTAATGATATGCATGATTAAGCTATGATGATGATGCAATTAAGCTAGAAAAGAGATTGATTAAGCTACATGATTCAACAATTATGCTAGAAAAAGATCAAATTAAAGTAAATCTAAGATGCAATTGCTTAAAACAACAATGCTCAAATGATATGCCTATAGTAACAATGCATAAGATGAAAATGAGATGGGATCTGTTTTGCTCCAAAATGGGGGATATTTATAGGATTTCCAAGGCCAGGGGTGAGGTGGCAGGAATCAATGGTCAAGATTGAGTCTGAAGATATCAAGGGTGAAATTGGAGGAGGTTGAAGAAGAGGTTGGAGGAAGAGAGACTTGCCATCTCTATGGTGATAAGTGTTAATGAGCTTTTCTCATAAAAGGGAAAGTGTCCACGAGAGGAGATATGTGGGCAAAGTGCCATGTGTCTCAAGAATAAAATATCCACACCATAGGAGGTTAGGATAAGGAGGTTAGAATGTGGAAGATAGGATAGGGTTAGTTAAACCCAAGGTTAGGTGGAATGGGTTAGGTTAGAGGGATGGTTAGGTTAGGTGGTTAGAAGTTAGGAGGAATGTGGGTAATTTGATTTTAAAAATTCAAATAATAGGAAAAGACAAATTAATTCTCAACAACTCATAAATTGATTTGTTTTAATTAATTAGGGGATTAGAAGAATTGAGTGAAATGGGGGGGATTAATTAATTCAAATTAATTAATCAAAGGGGACTATGGAAATGAACCTATTAAATAAATCCTTAGATCTATTAATAAGTAGATGAAAGAGAGAATTTGATCAAATTTTCTAATGAATTTAATTAAAATAGGAAGGGGGATTAATTAAATAATTGCTTAATTAATTATCTTCAGAACATTTTTAGGTGTATACATTTTGCCCCTCTTTA
The DNA here is from genome assembly GCF_030272615.1 of Cryptomeria japonica. Taxonomy (NCBI): domain Eukaryota; kingdom Viridiplantae; phylum Streptophyta; class Pinopsida; order Cupressales; family Cupressaceae; genus Cryptomeria; species Cryptomeria japonica. The sequence goes on from NC_081406.1 coordinate 584,680,478, forward strand.
AAGCGAGGTGTTATGACGCGTTGATTCAAAGAATAATCTCATTTTGGTGATGATATTGGTTCGATAGGATGCCCAAGCTATTGATTGATAAATTACGATACGATGATGCCCCCTCGAGAGATCGGGAGGTTTGGATCTTTGCGAAATTTATATCTTGATTAGAAATGATTTGATTTCTGCAACTGTGGTTGATGAAAATATGAGTTGTACGATTAGCTTGATGTGGTTCTTGATTATTGATAAAGCTTGATTGATTATATTGATAAGATAAAGATTTAGTCTGGTTTCAGGAATGGCATCTCCTGTTTAAGGCAAAGATGATCAAAGCGTCTGGTTTCAGGAACGATATATCCTGTATAAGACATGATCAAAATGTTTGGTTTCAGGAAAGATACATCTTGTATAAGACATGATAGAATAGATGAGATGTGATCAATTGATAGAATTGAAAATGATTGATTGGATGAAGAACTAACAATTCGTTGATATCAAGTTGCATGAAGATTTAGATATGATGATGGGGAATATAAGATTTTTGTTGGGTCAATAATATCTGGATAGAGACGAGTCACCAATTTGATTGCATATACACTTATGATAATACCTTGATGATTCATGTGATAGATTTAACCTTGGATAAAATGATCATGTAGGATCCCATGCAAGAATGAAATGAAATGCAAGCTAAATGAAAATGAAAATGCAATGCTATGACTTGAGCAATCACTGGGTTATTGCATTATGTCATCATTGAGCTTTATGTGGGAAGTAAGTGCAAACATTGATGGTATAATTAAACCATGATGACCTGAGCATGACTTTCCTAGATTTTGATATGGTAAGTTAGCACAAGCATCGAGGTATAATTGAACCAAGATGACTTGAGTGTTGCTTGCATAAAACAGGCAATATTAACCATTTCAATATGCAAATCGGAAATGTCTTCGATGCTACTCTGATGATCATGTCTTGAGACAAATTTTCACATATCAATGATTAATTTATAAACAACAGACAATAAATTTATCATGTTCCTTCCTTGTCTCTCTAGTCAAAGACATCCTGGAGTCACTCAGAAATCATGATAGCAAAAATCAAGATAGACAAGTTGAACAAGCATGTTTAAATCATTATCCAAAAGATATCATCCATGGAAAAGTGTGTGAATGTGCTTAGGCTGACATGTGATAGTTTGATGTTTGATAATTTGATCTCGCGTACAATGTTGGATATGTCTCAGTTTTCGCTTGATAAGAGTTACCTAACTATTGTTCTACCTATTTGATTAAGCTCAAAATGATCAAATATTTTTTTCCCCCAGCTAGGTGCAGGGTTTTGCCCCAAGCTTAGAAACAAATTCATTATGATACACCCAATGATCCAAACCATGGCAAGAAGCCACCCAGGATGTCTTCATATGTACAAGGCTTTATTATGGATATGAACAACGCTGAATAAATGCGAGCATAAGGATGCATGGACTAATAGATGGAAGAGCTAGCTAACAGATAGAGTCTGTTTGCCAGATTTTCACTACCTATTTTTATTGCACTTTTTCTCATCTTTAATTTTTTTTTATTTTTCTACTTTTTCACTTTTTTTTGGATTTTCTTGTTTTTTCACTGTTTTTTATTTTTCTTGTTTTTTCAGACATAAAACTTTTTTAGATGCATGCTATTGATGAGTTCCTCAAGTTGATCTCCATCCTGTGTTGATGGCTGATATGCTCCTAACCCAAATACTACTGTGATCACAAATGGACCTAACCAGTTTGGTTCAAACTTTCCTTTCTTTTCTCAATCTACCTGGTTGCATGGATTTTCTTTTAGTACTAATTCTCCAACTTGAAAGACTTGTGGTTTGATCCTATGATTATAATTCCTGCACATTCTTTGTTGATATACCTTTAAATAATCAAAGACATTTTGTCTTCATTCATGGATCAAATTCTAACTCCTGCAATCTAGATACTCGTTATTCTTCATCTGGGATGAGACCTTTCAATGATAATCATAGAGAAGGTATCTCTACTTCTATTGGTAGTATTGCTTCCGATCTATAGAAAAGAGAGAAAGGTGTGGCACCTATTGGTGTGTGAATACTAGTACGGTAGGCTCATAGAGAAGGTTTTAATTGAATATTCTAATATTTTCCAACACCGTTCACTATCTTTTTGAGGATTTTAAGAATTGTTTTGTTTGATGCTTCTGCTTGCCCATTCCCTTGTGGATAGTAGGGGGTGGAGAATCTGTGTTGGATCTTAAATGTCTCACATTGTTCTTGTACATCCTTATTCTTAAACGATCACCCGTTATCAGTGATAATGGTCATGGTATTCCATAGCGACATATGATGTAGCTCAAGATAAATGCAACAATTTGTTTTCCTGTGATATTTGTGAGAGATACTGCCTCTATCCATTTTGTGAAATATTCTATATCTACAAGGATAAATTTGTGACCATTAGATGAAGAAGGATTTATCTTTCCTACTAAATCAAGATCCCATTGACAAAAAGGCCAAGATGTTGCCAAAGCATGAAGTTCTTGTGCTAGTGCATGAATCAAATTCCCATGGATCTGACATTGTTTGCATGTTCTAGCTATCTGAAAAGAATCTTGTTCCATAGTTGGCCAATAATAGCCCAAGCATATGAGTTTTTTTGAAAGGGTAAGACCACTTGAATGAGTGGCACAAATGTCGTTATGGACTTCATGTAAGGCTTTCTCAGATTCTTCTTGTTCGAGACATCTTAAAAGAGTATCGTCTAGACCTTGTTTGAACAGGGTATCCGCGACGAGAGTATAATGGGAGGATTGGTGAATAAAGTTTCTCTTTTTATTTTTTGATAAGTCAGAAGGGAGGATATTATCTTTCAGGTATGTATAAGTTTGGCCGTAATGGGAGGAATCACGCCCAACAAGGTGACAGATAGTTTGGGAATCATGACAATTATGAGTAGGGTAAAATAACTCTTCCACCAAGAATTCATAATGCTGTTGATTTTCCTGTGTCTAAAGGAGAGAAGAAAGTGTAGCCATGGTATCTGCTTCTTTGTTTTCATTCCTTGGAATCTAATAAAAAGTTATTTCTACAAAGTATTTCTTGATATCATCAACCATCTTTTTATAAGGAATCAATTTTTCATCCTTTCTTTGATAATCGTCATTGATTTGATTGATGACAAGCTGAGAGTCTCCAAAGACTTGAAGTTGTGTAATGTTCCATTCTATAGCCATTTTGATACCTGTAACCAAAGCTTCATACTCTGTTGTATTGTTGGTGCATGGAAAGATTAATTTGTATGCTTTTGGAATTGTATGACCTTGTGGTGTGATAAATAGAATACCTTCTCCTAATCCATGTTGTGTATATGAACCATCAAAGTATAATTGCCATGTTTTTGTTGTGATTGTTAGGATATCAACATCGGGAAACTCAATCTATAAAGGACGATTATCTTGAAGTGGTGCCTCTACTAGTTGGCCTGCAATGACCTGTCCCTTGATAGATTTTTTGTCTACATATTCAATATCAAACTCACTTATGATCATGATCCATTTTCCTAATCATCCTGTCAATGTTGCCTTGCTGAGTAAATACTTCAAAGGATCGATTTTAGCTATCAACTTGATGGAGTGAGATAAAAGATAGTGTCTTAATTTTTTAGTAGAAAAAACTACCACCAAGCATGCTTTTTTTGTTGGAGAATAGTTGAATTTGTATCTCACTAATGTTCTATTGATGTAGTAGATGGCTCATTCTTTTTCTTCATTATCCTGTTGTGCAAGTAGAACCCCTAATGATACTTCAGTGGTTGATACATAGAGTAATGACGGATTTCCTAGAATTGGTGACATTAGGATAGGTGGTTGCATGAGATATGACTTGATCTTGTTCAATGTGTCCTCACATTGATGGTCCCACTTGGAATGAATATTTTTATGCAATAGATGAGTAAATGGTTGACATTTATCTGCTAGTTGAGCAACAAATCTTCTGATTGACTAGAGTCTTCCTTGGAGTGATCTAAGTTGACTGATATTTTTGGGAGATGCCATTTCCATGATTTCTTTTACCTTAGCTAGATCTATTTCAATACCTCTAGCTAAAACAATGTATCCCAATAGCTTTCCTGAAGTGACACCAAAGGCACATTTCTTAGGATTGAGTCGTAGCTTATATTGTTCTAACCTATCAAAGATCTTTTATAATATTCCTATATGGTCTTCCCTGGTGTATGATTTGGCCAAGATGCCATTCACATAGTCTTCCATGAATGTATGCATCATGTCAAGGAATATTATTGTCATAGCTCTCTAATATGTAGCACCTACGTTCTTTTATCTAAATGACATGACGTATCAGCAGAAAGTACCCATGGGCATGTGAAAGCTATCTTTTCTTGATCTTCAAGTGCTATTTTAATCTCATTGTATCTGAAGAAACCATCCATTAGAGAAAACATGGAGTGTCCAGTAGTTAAATCTACAATGATGTCAATGTTAGGCAAAGGAAAGTCATTGTTTGGACATGCTTTATTAAGATCTTTGAAGTCTATGTATATTCTGATGCTTTTATCTAGTTTTGAAATAGGAGCAATGTTGGATACCCATTGAGGATAAGCTATAGGTCTGATGAATACGACATCCAATAATTTCTTTAATTCTTCTTTGACCAGGAGAGCGATATGCAGATGCATTTTCCTTAACTTCTGTTTGACTAGTTTGGCTCCTGGATTGACATTTAAGTGATGCATTATAAGCTCTAGATCTAACCCCAACATGTCTGCATATGACCAAGAAAAATTTATTTGTCTTTGTTTGAAGAACTCGATATATTGTTTCCTTTTTTCTTTTGACAGAGAAGTTGCTGGATGTAGGATCTTTGGTTGCTTTGTTGTCCCAATGTTAACTGCCTCAGTTGGTTTGAACAAAATGGATGACCTTTCTTGATAGTGTGCAGGTAAAGTGTTAAATATCTCATCTTTCGGTGCCTCGAGGAGGTTTTCACCATTAGATGTGTCCTTTCTTTTTACTTTTTCCTGATCTAATGTTGCCAAGAAATGGTTTTCAACATTAGACCTGATATTGTTTTCTTTATTTTCCTTTTTGTGACTAGTAGATTTGGCACCCACTTGACTAGAAGATGCATTGTTGAAATTCCTGGTGAGAGTTGTTGCAGGTTTGATTGCATTAAGATATACAGATATGACATGGTCATTTGGAAAGGTATCAATGGTAGTATGTCCATTTTCCCAATCAATAAGTTTAGGGTGGATTATAGGTAAGGGGTCCTTAGGTTGGGATGTTTTGAGGGTATCAAGGGTCATGACAGATGTATCAAAGTTTTCAATATGTATGTCAATATCTAGAACAGTACTCTCATCAAAATGACCTCACACAAGAATCTCTTGATTGTCCTCGATTAAGTCCAAGTCATTCGAATATGATTTTGATTCAAGCAAACTAGTTCCTAATGTTTGTCCTACATACATGTGAACTACATCAACTCCTACATCTTCTTTAAAGCAATTTTCTTCAACTGATTCTTTAGAGTGATAGGAATACCATTCCCATTCATTAGAATCTATATCACTTGCAACCTATAATCTACAGATTTGTTCATATAGTATTTGATTTGTTTCTTCATCTTTTGTTGCTATAACCTTTCTTCTTTCATATTCAACCTCTTTAGGACTGAGATTGAGTTCCGTTAGCTTTTCTATGAGCTCTCCTTGATTCGTGCTAGGTTCATGCTTGTTTTGATTGATATTTAAGGTTGCTTGAGAGGTGCTTTTAGTTTGTTTTTCCTATTGATTTAAAGCTTTCTTCTTGTCCCATTTCATGTTTTCTTGTGTTTGTTGCTTAGCTAGTGTTTCTTCTCTTTCAATTTCCAGTTGTTCTTGTTTGTTTTCATATTCCTCTTGTTGTTGGCTAAAAGATGTGTCTTCTGGTCTTGTCCATATCCTAAGCCTATTTTGTCTATAGCTTGTTGAGTATAAGGTTGGATAGGTTCTGATATACCATCTTTTCTTTTCCCTACAGGACCTGTTCTAGTGTATCCCATTTTTCTGAGGATGTTAAATCATTTTCCTTACTTTTCTATAGGTATGCAGACATTGTTGATCTTTTGTTGAAGTTCTTTATCCTTGTATAGCCACTATAGTACATCTTTGTCTTATGTTTCCTCTGATAAGGTTCCAACACTAACAAATTCTCCATCAAATATCAAAAGATGTTTTACAATTAGTTGTTGTCTAGAGTTTGATGGTTTTCCAAAGAATTTAGGAGAAAGGGGTAAGATATTGAATATTCTCCATTCCCTTGATCTCTTAGCTACATTTGTTTTTCCATACTTGAAAAAATTGAGGCAAATGATTTTTCTTTAGATTGTGTGTTTGAAGATGATTCCTCCTTCTTATGAGGAACAATTACTTCTTGAGCTAGTTTGAGATTACTACAATACTGAAATGGATTTGAATCTGTTGAGATCATGATTTCCTTCCCATTGTAGGGAAAATTTAAGCAATGATGGTATGTTGATGGAACATCTTGTATGTCATGTATCCAGGGTCTTCCCAAGAGTATGTTTTATGATAAGTCCAAGTCTAGAACTTGGCATGCTGTGTATTTTTGTAAAGGTCCCAGTCTGATGGGTAACTAGTGTAGGAGCACCTAGTTTCAGGAGGTTCCATGAGGTCAAGAGTTATTTCATGAGTAATTTCAATAATGTTTGAGTTTATAAGGTCTATTTGAGTCATTGTAAATCATAATGTAAGACTATGGAAGCCATTTTTCATAAATTGTCCAAAAGGTCCTCATGAGGTTGAAGTGTTCCAAAATGTGTTAAAAGACCCAAATAAGGGTAATTAGGATGTAAAATGCATAAATGAGGAGTTCCAAATTGGTTAAAGTATAGTTATGAGAGTTCCCAAGGATGGGAACCACTATTTAAATTCTGTAATTTTGATCCAAACCGAAGAGAAAGAAGGAGTACATTTTGATTGAAATTGGGAATTCAAAAACCTTTGTTTTGCAGTCCTAAAACAGTTATCTTCTCTATTTCTAGGCCTTGTATGGCCATGTAAGGCCTGGAAATGGTGTATAATTATTATGAAAAGTTAGGGAAATGAGTTAACTTTATTTTGGCTTTGGTTTGGTTTTTTTTTATGAAGGAATGAATGAGTTATGTTAGTTTTTGTAAAGACAATTTGTAAACCCTCATTTACAAAGGTGTGTGCAAGGGTTTGATCATATTCCAAATTTTAACCATGGGAAAAATATGAATCTTAGTTATTATGAGAGCATATTCAAGAGGCTTTCATATGGATTTTATTTCATATAAAATAGGTTTGTATTTTGGGAAATATTTGATGCCCTAGGCAGACTATACATGCACAATTCTTGTTTTTCTGTAACAGTCAAAACGGTCTCGGTGTAGAGACCATAACTCTTAAATAAACTGTTGGATTCTTCTAAATTGTGGATACTTTTTCATAATCATATTTATCTACATTTTTATCGAAGTGGTTGCAAAAATTTTGTCTGGTTTGAAATATGTTAATAATAGAATGCAGGGTATCAAAACTATCACAACTAGGACAAATTTGGAAGGTGATTGGAAGCATGAAGTGGATGGACTCATGATTGATTGGTATGATTTAGTAAGGATATGATGAAATTTTTGTGATGAATTGAAGGTTATTTATTGAATGTTTAATTTTATGGAATGTAAAGGTTGTAAGAATCTTTGATAATATTGAGGAACCTATCATATTTGTTATTGATTCAATGATAAGGTGAGTTGTTACATGAGAAATTCCTCTAAAATGTTGTTCAGATGATTGGATCAGCATGATCCTTGATGGTTTGTTGGTTTTACATAATGATCTGCATCAGTAACATCATAATTCCTTTAGAGGAATGTTCTTCTTCATCATATGCTTTAATGGTGATCTTTTTCTAGGGATCAACTGCATCTTCCGAACAACCTATAGCACGGACAAGACTCAAAGAGAAAATGTTTAAGCCAACTCCTCCATCAATTACGACACCTTTAACTCACATCTTATGAATGATGACATTGATATGGAAGGGAGCATTACGAGGATGTTGTGGGGACATGTCGTCTTCTTCAGTGAATGATAATTAGTGAGGAGTTGTGAGGTGTCCCACCATGGTTTGGAATTGATCGATATCAAGATCTTTAGACATTGTTGTATCTACTAATTCTCTTTTAAGAATTTCTTTGTGTGTAGGTGAAAGCTTTAAAAGTTCTAAGATGGATATTTGGGTGGGTGTTTTTTGTAATTGATCCACTAGATTGTATTTCTTTGTAGTGGATGACGTGTTTGTTGTAGGACCCAGTGAAACAACTTTACCTTTGATTCTTGTGATAGCATGAGCAAGTTCTTGATTTTGGTTTTCTTTAACTACAATCACATTTACCACATTATATTATCTATGAGCATATTTTACCCTCGCTTTACCCTTACCATTATTTGTTGTTGATGATCCACCCTTCTCATAGTTTCGATGCAGAGTTTTAAAAACTATATGAGATTCGTTTGTCATATGTCCATCCACTATTATTACTCCATTATTAATCAAATATTGGATGACATGTTTCAACCACTGACAATTACCTATGTGATGTCCCTTGTTTTGATGGAAATCACAATAATGGTTATCATTCCACCAAGGTGGTTTTACTTGAGGTTCGTAGTTCCTTTCTTCTAGCAAAGTAATCAATTTGTTTGTGATAAGTGTCTTTAGTGCGGATCCAAGGGGTTCACCAATGTTTGTAAATTGTCTTCAAAATAAATTTTTGATAGTTTCTTTTTGGTGATAGTTGTTTTGCTGAGCTGTTGCTGAGTGGTGGGATAAATTAAAATTTGGTTGCTTTGGTTTCACATTGTTGTTATCCACTATTCTATTGTTGACGATATTACAATTTCTATTTGAAAACTTTGGCTTATCATTGTGGTTGTTGTTATTAGTGTTTTTAGGAGGATGAACTCCATCTTTGTATATTTTCAACTCACCTTTCTTTATCATGGCTTCCTCCATTCTAATTCCATTATCAATCATCTTTATAAAACTTTGATTTCCTTGTATTTTTAGATAATAACTCATTTGATCATTTAGATTGTTGATGAATATGTCCATTTTTTTATACTCTGGCACTGTACAAGGATATAGTGAAGCTAACCATCTCCATCATTGTAAACATGACATGAAAGTTTATCCACTCTTTTGTTTGGCATTACATAGGTCTAGCATTATTACTTCATGTTGTATGTTGTAAGAGTATTGTGAAACAAACTTATCCACCAATTCTAAGAATGATCCGATTCCATGTGGAAGTTTGGAGAACCATTCCATAGCTAGTCTAGTTAAGATTTTCAGAAATAATCTCATCAAGTAGGTATCCTCATGTGCAAACTCCATACTCATTGTGAAAAATTATCGTATATAATATTGAGGCTAAGTGCTTCCATCATATTTTTTGTATCTAGGAGTTTCACGTTTAGATTTTTGTCGAATGGATAAGGATAGATTTCTTAAAGTGAGTATCTTCTAACATTTCCTCTCTGCATATCTTGAATTTGTGTTTGTAGTGTTTGTATTTGTTGTGTGAGAGTTGTAATAGGATTATCAACATAATTTGTTCTTGCATAACCATGATTTTGCATTCTAGTGGGATCTAGATCTCTTCTTGTATCTTCATTGGATTGAAAGTTATTTAGAATTTCTACATCATCTCTTTTGGGAATGTAAGTTTATTCATTGGTTCTGGTGTTACTAGGAATTGATGTGTCATTCATTTTGAGACCAAAAATATTCTCATATTGTTCGCTATTAGGGGGAGGGTCATTTTTCTTTTGTGTCAATTTGTTCACATCAAAATATTGGGGGAGTGTAGCACTAGATTTTGCTAACATTAGGAAATATTTTTCTTTTTCTCCCTCCAATGATTTATGCATAAATTTTTCAAATTCAGGATTTTTTTGATGTCTCTGATATTTTGTTCTGTTATTTCTCCTTCAACTTGCATTTCATCTTCATGTTCCATGGTTCTATGCTCTTCAGTTATTTCCAATGTTTCGATTTTCATCTCTGTAATTTTTCATCTCTGAGCTCTAGTTAGAACGGGCATACATGTGTGTTAGATATTGTGCTAGGATTAGATTGTCCAAAAGTTGTTTTGATAAGTGATCAATTGTCAATGTAAATGTGATAGAGTGATATGACACGAAAAGATGATTCGAGTGTTTAAAAGTTTGTAAGTTTTTTGATCTTCAGTTTAGGAGTGTAATAATGATGATTTGATAAAAACCAAGTCTAGTAGGAATGATATATCCTACGATGTGAGACAAGATTATTCTGACCAAGCATGGTAGTTTCATAATAAAGGATAATAGATCCTGATGAGAAACTATGTTTTGAGTGATCAGTTTATCAAAGAGGGTGATAAAGCACTTTGAGATGTTTAGATCTTGAACTTGTTGAATGTGAATACTTGAAATTATTGAGCTGTTTAGCTTTGGAATCTGATTTGACAAATGATAAATTGAACAAGCCAACAAAGAAGACAATCCAGGCATAGAATGACAGATAACAGGTGTTTAGGATCACTGCAAATTGACCGAGCACAAAAATTACTAAACAAAACAATAAACCAGAGAACTCATACGACAAAAGTTATTGAGCAAAATGATAAACCAGAGGACTCGTATGACAAAACACAAGCTCATAGGACTCAAGACAAAACAGAGGTAAAAAATGTTGTTTGGATAGACTTTTGATCATTGAAGTTTGATGTTTTTCTTATGTTTTCTAGTTTTAAATGTCCGATTTTCTTGTTTCAGGGATGAATACACAACAAACAAATGATATGATAAGTGACTTCAAACACATTACGCTATCTAAGGAAGTTGGCTGAGAGAGAAAACCTTTGCTTGCGAGCTTAGGTACAAACCCAATAGCTAATCCGAATACAGCCGTTGAGTCTCACGCAATGGATTCTCAATGTCATATTATCCGACTCCAAATGCTAATGGGGGCACAATATAGAAAGTGTCTTGGGAGAGTTACTATCTCTCTTGCACATTTTTGGAGGTGAATCAAGTAGCTTCTAATTTAACCAGAACTAGTAAGGGATTGGTTTGGTGCGTCGGGGTATAATACTCAAGTAAGAGGTTAGGCCCACTAAAGAAAAGGATGAGTCTAGCTTTCTGATCACCTAAGAAAGGTGAGAGTGTTCTCTCCTATCATCAAAACACATAAAACATGATTGTTCATTTCCATTAGAAAAAACAAGTGTGCCTAAAAAATTTAAAGAAGGCATAGAGTTTAGTTGAATCCTCCTAGGCAACCTGCAAAATAGATGCATTTGTAGTCATGATGTGTTTTGGTGAAATGAAGCTTTGACAAGCGTAATCTTCGACAATCATCATGCAAAAACTAGTTAGGTTGCCAAAAAACTCACAAACAGACCAGGGTTAGCATTAGTAATAATAAAATTGAAGCATGAAAACCTTAAAATGCAATCTTCTTAGAAAACATAGAAGCAGACTTTTGTATGACACAATTTACCTTACCATATGAGTATCCTTCTGGGACTGTACGAGTGCAAAATGGAGCTTGTACAATAATTCAGTCTCCTTAGAAGCTCATACGAGTAAGAAAGAATTATCATTTCAGTGCACAAAGGAGCTCGTACAAGACTGAAAAGGGGCTCGTACGAGATTCTGATTCAAACCCGACCAAAAATGAAGATTTGATGATGCATGAGAGGTAAAAAAAAAAAAAAGATTTCCGGCCCCACGGTGTGTGCCAAAATGTCATGCCCTATGAAGAGTGATACCTGCAGCTACAACACAAAAACACTCAATAGATCATTACAAGCATGGTTAGAAAATTAAAATAAAATGAAAGATAAAACCATGACAAAGCGACCTATCGCCTCCTAAGAGATGTGAGTATGGATTTGCTCTCAAATCTAGATAAGCAATCCGAGTGACTTGACTACACCTAGACAGAGGATTTGAAATGATAATGATGTGCAAATATGAGATTGATTATGCTAGATTGATCCAAGAGACTAATTAAGCTAATGATATGCATGATTAAGTTATGATGATGATGCAATTAAGCTAGAAAAGAGATTGATTAAGCTACATGATTCAATAATTATGCTAGAAAAAGATCAAATTAAACTAAATCTAAGATGTAATTTCTTGAAACAACAATGGTCAAATGAGATGCCTATAGTAACAATGCATAAGATGAAAATGAGATGGGATCCTTTTTTGCTCCAAAATGGGGGATATTTATAGGATTTCCAAGGCCAGGGGTGAGGTGGCAGGAATCAACGGTCAAGATTGAGTCTAAAGATATCAAGGGTGAAATTTGAGGAGGTTGAAGAAGAGGTTGGAGGAAGAGACACTTGTCATCTCTGTGGTGACAAGTGTTAACGAGCTTTGCTCATAAAAGGGCAAGTGTCCAAGAGAGGATATATGTGGCCAAAGTGCCATGTGTCTCAAGAAGAAAATATCCACACCATAGGAGGTTAGAATGTGCAAGATAGGATAGGGTTAGTTAAACCCAAGGTTAGGTGGAATGGGTTAGGTTAGAGGGATGGTTAGGTTAGGTGGTTAGAATTTAGGAGGCATATCGGTAATTTGAATTTAAAAATTCAAATAATAGGAAAAGACTAATTAATTCGCAACAACTCATAAATTTATTTGTTTTAATTAATTAGGGGATTAGAAAAATTGAATGAAGTTGAAGGGGGGAAGGATTAATTAATTCAAATTAATTAATCAAAGGGGACTATGGAAATGAACCTATTAAATAAATCCTTAGATTTATTAATAAGTAGATGAAAGGGAGAATTTAATCAAATTGCTTAATGAATTTAATTAGATTAGGAAAGGGATTAATTAAATAATCGCTTATTTAATTAATTATCTTCAGACCATTTTTAGGTGTATACACAAAGGTTCTGAGTGTTCTACCTCTAGCTTATAAGATGAAGGCTAATGCAATCAATGAACTTTGGACAATGTCAAGTACCCTTGTTACCAGAGATACACTGCTTAGGAAATTGATTGCTTTTGAGCTTGAGGAACTTGGAGATCATAGTGGTACTTCTTGTGTATCTGTGAAGTGTATACCCATTATACCTACAACTGCAACACAAAACACTCAATAAACCATTACAAGCAATGGTTAGAAAATTAATCAACAAAAGATAAAACCATAGCTAATCGATCTATTGCCTCCTAGTAAATGCGAGTATGAATTTTTCTCTCAAATCTGGTTATGCAAATTCTAGTGACTTGACTACACGTAAATAGAGGATTTAAATGATGAAGATGCATTATCTAGATGAGATAATGATTTAAACTATATGATTCTATTATTATTCTAGAAAATAAGCTAAGATTTAAGCTAAAATTGAACATGATAACAATCCTAAGATGATAAACTCAAAGCTAGATGCCTATAGTAACAATGCATGAATGAAAATGAGATGAATCAATCGGAGGCCTTTATTTCTCCAAAATGGGGTCTATTTATAGGATTTCCCAAGTCTAGGGGTGAGGTGGCAGGAATTAATGGTAACGATTGATTTGAAGATATCAATGGCTAAATTGGAGGTGATTGGCAAAGAGCTTGGATTAAAGGGGAAAATTGGAGGTTGGTACGAAAAGGGGTTGGATGAAAGGGGAAAATTGGAGGTTGGTAGGAAAATGGGTTGGATGAAAGGGGACAATGTCATCTCCATGGTGACAAGTGTCAAGAAGCTTATAGAAGAGGCTGGATGAAAGGGGACAATGTCATCTCCATGGTGACAAGTGTCAAGAAGCTTCTAGAAGAGGTTAGATAAAAGGGAACACTTAGTGATAAGTGTCACAAAGCTTTGCTCATGAGAGGGCAAAGTGTCCAAGGAAAGGGGACATGGTGGTTAGGATGTGCAAGCTAGGATGGGGTTAGGAAAACCTAGGGTTTGATGGATTGGGTTAGGTGGTAAGAAGTTAGGAGAATTTGAATTTAAAAATTCAAATAATAGGAAAAAGATAATTAATTTCAACAACTCATGAATTTGATTTGTTTTAATTAATTAAAGGATTTTAGAAGAAATGAATTTGATGGGGGGAGTTAATTAATTTGAATTAATTAATCAAAGGGGATTATTGAAATGAACCTATTAAATAAATCCTTAGATTTATTAATAGGTAGATGAATGAGAGAATTTAATTAAATTGCTTAGTGAATTCAATTAAACTGGGAAGTAGGATTAATTAATTAATTGCTTATTCAATTAATTATCTTCAGACCATTTTTAGATGTATACACTACTAAAATAGAGATTGCATTTAAAGCATCTGCCTCCAGTAAGCAAAAGATAGATTGGAAGGATATGTATGCTAAAGATATGGAGGACATTGAAAGAGAAGAAAGAGAACTTGGAGAGTTGGAAGCCCTGATTGCTAGAAGAATTCCTAAAGGACCAACTAGAAGTAAGTATGAAGGAAAAGTCCCTTTTAAATGTTTTTCATGCAATAAGAGTGGTTGATTTGCTTCTAGATGCCCTAAAAGAGATTCTAAGAATCATGAAAGATTTGTGAAGAGTAATAAGCCTAATCTAGAATATCAAAACAAACCTAGATTGAGAAGGAACAAGGATAAATCATGCTATGATTCTGGTGATGATGATTTTGGTATTACTAATGAAGATGAACCTATGAGTGGAATTGTTAATGGAGCTTCCTCTAGTAAGGACTGGGTTTTTATTGCTATCAAGGATGATCCTCCAGAACCTATCATTGAAAAAACTCATACTGAGGAAAAGTCTTTAGCTGCTAAAATTGAAAAAAAGGATGAATGGGTTATAGACGGTGGATGCTCACATCACATGAATGGTGACAAGAGAAAATTTCTATCACTACAAGAATTTGATGGTGGATTAGTCAGATTTGGACACAATAAGGCATGTAGGATCAAAGGCAAGGGAAAAATATCATTGGATGGTAAGACTAACACTAATAATGTTTATTATGTTGAAGGCTTAAAGCATAATCTTTTAAGTGTAGGTCAGATGGTGGATAAAGGATTTGATTTATAATTCAAGGATGGGAAATGTAAGATCATCAATAGATTTGGATTGGAAATTACTTCTAGAACTCAGACCAATGAAAACATCTTCCATTTGAACTCCGATGAGAAATCTTTCTCGATTGCTCAGATTGATGAAAGCTAGTTATGGCATAAGAGGATGTGTCATGTAAATTTTTATTGCATAGTGAAGGTTGATTCAACACGGGCTGTTAGAGATTTGCCCAAAATTGTCAAACCTCATAATCTGATATGTAGAGAATGTCAAATGGGTAAGCAAGTCAAAACTTCTTTTAAAAGCATACATGATAAATCTAATGAAATTCTTGATCTTATTCATACTAATCTGTGTGGACTGTCAAAGAATAAAAGTTTTCAAGGTGACAGATACTTTATATTACTTATTGATAATTATTCTAGAATGATGTGGGTAGCATTTTTGAAAGCAAAATCTGAAGCTCTTGAGAAATTTAAAATCTTTAAAACTATGGTTAAGACTGAGATAGGACTGAAGATAAAGTGTTTGAGATCAGATCAAGGCGATGAGTTTACATCCGGTGAATTCAACAACTTTTGTGAGAAAAATGGAATCAAAAGACAACTTCCTACATCTAGGTCTCCATAGTAGAATGTATTGGTGCAAAGGAAGAACATAACCATATTGGATGTGGCAAGGACTATGATGAGATAAGCTAAATTATTTGATATTTATTGGAGGGAAGTTGTCAATACAACTATATACACTTTCAATAGAGTACACATAAAAGGTGATACCAGTAACACTCCTTATGAATTATGGTTTGGTCATATTCCTACTGTCAGATATTTCAGAATTTTCAGAAGTAAATGTTACATTAAAAGATATGCTACACTGGGAAAATTTGATCCTGGAAGTGATGAAGGGATATTTTTTGGCTATTCTACCAAGAGAAAAACATATAGATGTTATAACAAAAGATTGAATAGGATAACAGAGAGCATAAATGTGAAGGTGGATGAACATGGCATTAATTAGATCATATCATATGACTGTGGACCGAAAGATTCTCATGCATGAAGCTGCTCAGATTAGTGAACCTGTCACTTCGGTAACATCAGAAAACTCAACTGTGAAAGAGGAACAATATAAAGAGTTAGTAAATGAAGAAAATTCAAAGACTCCTAGGTATGTGAAACTAAATCACTCTTAAGATTAGATCATTGGGGATTGTTGCATGGTGTGTGCCCTTGGTTTCCTTGTGTTGTACATTGCAGTTATTGGTTTTGTGTCATGGCTTAATTGCCTCCTATGGATTAAGTTGGTTTCATGGCTTAGCAAGAAACAATCATGTACTTCATATTATCTATTGCTGAAGCAGAATATGTAGTTGCTACTTCCTACTGTACTCAGATTCCATGGATGAAACAAATGCTAAAAGATATAAGGGTAAGTTATGCTAAGCCTATTGTTATTCACTGTGATAATACTGCTACTATTGATATGTCAAAGAATCTGATATTTCATTCCAAATTAAAACACATTTCTATAAGGTAGAATTTCTTGAAGAAAAAGGTTGAAGCAAAGGAAGTCAGATTGGTTTATGTGTCTACTAAGGAGCATATTGCAGATATTCTAACTAAACCATTGCCTAAAGATACTTTTGAATATCATAGAGATCAGTTGGGGGTTACCCACCCTCTGGAAGAGACATAGAGATGAAGGAATGCATCATTCCGGCAAGCTTATAAAATATTTTATTTGATCTGGGTTGATGAGATGTTGCTACTACTCAGGGGGAGTAGTCAACTATTTGGTTCAATATTTTGACTTGGTATCCATCCTTTGTCATTGATTTCAAAGGGGGAGAGGTGGTATTGATGTGAAAATAAATCATATTTTTGAGGGAGATTGTTGGCATTCCTTGGCATTTGGATGTTTTTCACATTCAGTGTTGCCATCAATGACAATACTTAACCAAATCCAACATATTATCAACAAAATTATGGGTCCAGGCAACAAAAAAATATTAGGTACCCATGTACAAATACAATGCAATGAAAAAAAAATCTCTCACAAACAAAAAAAAGAAGAGAAACCATGGGAGAAAACTCCTCTCCAAAATAGAAAATATGAACTATTAAGAAGCATCCAAAATGATATCCTTAAACAAGAACATGAAGAACATCACTAAATCATAGATAAGTCATAGATAATTATCAAAAAAATATTGACATGTTGTCGCAACTGAGGTACCTTCTCTAAAAGTATGGTGAGTAGGATAAACAAGACAATAATCTACATGAGTGACCCAAACCACACTATGCAAATAATGATTAGATGAAAACAACTACAAAACATATATCAATTAGAACTATGCAAGACACATAGATTTGCATGAGTGACCTCATCATCACTACTAAAGTAATGAAGTTGAAAATATAGGTGCGATAGTCTCAAGAACCATTATCAATGGAGGACTAGGATTGCCTCCACAAAATAGGATTGCAAGAGTGTCTCAATTCACACCAAGAGAAACAAAGGAAGAATTAGCACAAATAATATAATACCCTCCATAATGCTGACTAGGGAGAAGCATGGAAGATCTACTAAAATTTTGTCTCACCAAGCAATGTATAAAGGAGATAATACAACATCTAAAGTCACCAAGATAGAGTATCCACAATTGAAAAAAATGTGTGCACAAGAACCATATATATGAATGAGTCAAAATCCAATAGATCCTATAGTTTTCATAGAGGGACACTCACTTGGCAAAGCTTTATTGAAAAATAATAACTTGGCACTACACTTTTGGCTGCAGGGCAACAATAATGTAGAAAAACTGAGAGGAGGGGGGTCGATTTGAACAATTTTCACAAAACTTAGACAAATTAATCTCAACTTTAGATTTTATTAAGAACAGAAATAACAAAGATAAATACCACATCAACAACAAACATAACACATGGATTATTGATGTGGAAAACATGGTTAAGAGAAAAACCATGGTGGGAACCTACCCAAAATATGATGATACTCTGTAGTAGTATGTGAAAATATTACAATGGAGAATGCACATGCATTCAGGCACACTGCCTAGAGCTCATTGCTAAAAAAAACAAAGGGAAACAACCCTGGAAAGGCTCACTACCTTACAAAGATTAGACAACAATCCAAATTAAATGAAGTGAAAGAATAGCATCTCCAAATGCCTAATCAGAGTTCCGGTTAAGCACACTGTCTACACAACAACACTTATCTACTCTCCTTCACTATTAAAGGATAAATTCTCTTATTTGCACAAACAATACTCTCACGGATCATATATACAACCACAGAAACACATCTTACATGACTACAACACCTATTTATACAGATCATCAACCTTAACCTTAAGATCGGCTTAACATATAAGACCTAATTAAAAAATTACACCACACGATATGTAAATCCATAACGAGACCAATAGAATGTTGAAAAAGACATAGCATGGACCCAAATGAAACCCTCTAACATGCAACACCACCAAATAATTCACCAAAATCATCTACAACATGCTAAACCACTGAATATATCTCATAACATGAAGAATACCAATGAACCAATAAAATAATCAATAACGTGCACCAATATCAATGCAAACCACAAAAACACATAGAACATGATCAGAGAACATCAAGAAGAAATATGAATTCCACCGCAATAACCACAACAACTTTGATAATAAGAATCATCATCATTTCATCATTGGAGCTCACGAACACCAACTGACAAACTAAAATATATACGCTTTTGAAGTTCCAAATCATGAACCACCCGATCTGAGAATACACATGAACATCCCAAATATTCTCCAAAATACGCAACTCAAGATACAATCATTTTGGAGCAATACAATCTAGAAATAATAACTCTGCAATAGAAAACCAATAGAAAAACCAACCATCACACTAGATCACATGACTCGATCAAATCACTTTCCGGAACACTAAAACTCATAATGAATCAACTAGAGATAAGTATCTCAAAACTCATTAAACTGCATTAGCACATCTACAATAGATCACTCAAACCAACTCTCTGTAATAAACTAATTCTCTGCAATACAAGAATATGTTGACATCAATGACAACAACATTCCAACAAATCTAATATCCAACATACACAACCCCCATAGAACTTTATAATATAGTAAGATTACAATAATGTGGCAAGACATTTGTACAAATTTTCCCAAAATTCATATACAAGAATGTGAGACATAGTTCAATGCATCTAAAAAACAAGGTACTTACAAAATATTCTTAAATGATTCATAAGGATAAAAATATGAAGAAAAATACTCGCATGAATAGAATGTGTACAAAACCACCTTTTTGATGATGCCTTGTTTGCCAAAAATGAATGACCAATGCCCATGTTATGGCCATTTGCAGAAAATATATTGATTGAGATCCAAAAGTGATAAAAAATGGTCCACCCCTCTTAAGCACCTAGACACTAAGTTGTGCAGTTACCATGTGACCATCAAATTAGCATGAGAGAATAAAATGACCCCCTTAATAGAAAGGGCATCAATGGAGCTAATGGGGTGTTGGGATATAGTGGTAGCTCTTTCCGTGACACCCCAACACATATAACCCTAAGCAATGAGTTCATAATCTCCATAAAGAAAAAAAAAAATGACAAGCCATCACAAGATTCCAACAACAACATATTGACTACACATACAATTACATTATTAGAGGAAACACTCAATCTTATAAAGGGGTGTAGAATATCTCATAGCCTATGTGGGGTAAAAACACAACAAAGAATCCCCCTCTTAATGCAAAAACAAGGAAAAAGAATATGGGCTAGTCAAGTAAAGTGCAATGAACCGATCTAAGAAACTACCAACATTAAGATGGAAATTATAAACATAAAATGGCCTCGCCACGAGAAAAGAATCGATCAAATTGAAACATGGGATAAATACACCAAAAAATACTCACCATCTAGGATGTAATGAACTATGTAGATGGGCCGACCATAATAAAACTATCACCAATCAAGTAACAAGGTACCCCCATCAAATCCTACACAGTAAGCAAGCTCTACAGGCATCAATCCATATGTCAATTCTCAATGGTGACCAAATATTGATGTAATAAACTTCAACATCACCAGAAAATGTTGAGCTACACATGATGTGCCCAAAGTAGGCCTTTGATCATAGTTAATATACTAGAGAAATTAACTACCAATAATGCTTTTTCTGGTCAACAATTATTTCCAGTTGTAAATGAAGTAAACCCACAAATGTATGCATTGGCAATAGCAGGTTAGCCAAAATAATGAAGCCACAAAAAATTGAAGTCGGTCCCTATTGACAGGAAAACAACTAGCAAATAAGAATGTCTGCCAAACTACATTAAGGAGTTGGCCAATTATGTTTTGGTAGTATCTAGTAATTTCTACCACCCACAATCGAGAATCATCGATGAAATAAGAATCTAGAAATTACTTCGTGCTTCCAAAGATTTATGTAAACCATTTTAGTAAAGTTAATAATTTTTCTTTTTGTGAAGCAGAACATTAGAATTTATGCATTTTTCAATTGATTAATTCTTTTGTGTCCTAATCCATCAACTACCAACATAGTGGAATAAGAACAGGTTGTGTTTTCTTAGAATAATTAGAGCTAGGTGAAAGGACAAGATTACCACCAATCGTTAAAGGATATTTGAGGTTGAATTCATTTGGGAAATACAAATCTTGAAGAAGCTCTCATTGTGAAAGGAATTGCAAGAGGTAACAAATTGTTAGGATACAAAGTGGTGCTCTAAAATCACCATGGGATAGATCATAGGTAATTGAGGAAGGAAAGCAATGCAAGTAGGATAAAAAATAATAGCCACACTCACAAAGATAGGTCATGTTGATGCACCACAAAAATCACAAGAGAAGAGATCATTGAAGAGAGATAACTACTATTAGTCTAAAAGGAGATCACTATTTTCTATTCTTGTAAAAATCATTAAAGGAAATTAAAGAGATGTCTAGTGTGAAGGTGGCCAAAGACAAAGTGTCAAATAAAGAAGCTACATTAAAAGAATTTTTTTCCATGCAAAGGTGAAGAGGGGAAAATGTAGCAAGGTACGATTTAAGGATTAGAATTCAAAAAAAATATAAAACATCAAACAACCCACTTATACCTTGCTAATTTTACCTTCTCCTTCGGATTGAGCTATGGATGAAGTGAAGAAGCGCTCTTGTCTCCACTAGATTTGATGAGCTCCTCTTGCTTGAATATGGTGGCTCTCCAAATGTGCACAAAGGATGATGAAATGGATAAGGGATGAATGGATTGAGAATGGTATGGATAGGCAAGGTGTAATACTAAAATGACTAAATGAAGGATGGGTGGGAATTTTGCTAGAGTTTGGGTGCTATGGACGATTCTTGAAGTCTATTTTGGTAGCATAAACTTAGATAACTTGGAGATGGAAAGTGAAGGAATGAAGTCTCCAATTTATAAAAGGAGAAGGAAGAAAATGAAGTGCTAGGATTGATCCAAAATGGAGAGTCAAGATTGCATGTGAGCCCACACATGGACCAAGGGAGATTGACAAGAGAACTATGGAGTCCAAGAGATATGCCATAAAGGCATTTCTTGTCTCCACACTCCTCAAGGTTCATTGGGAAGGCTTCCCAATGCACCTAGGGAAGAGAAAAGGAATAAAATATTCCTTTAATGATGAGAAAGAATTAATGATTCCTTAAAAGAATGTTCATAGGGATTGGAGGAGTAAAAAGGAATTAAAAATTCCTTGGAGGAAGAGATACCTAAAAGAATCTCACATTCACCTACAAAAAGAGAATTTAAGGAAGGTGGGTGAGTGAGGGGACAAGGAGTTGACTTTGTGGCTAATCATGAGGATTAGCCACTAGCAACTCATTAGAGGATAGACTAGAAGAATGATTAGGTGAGATCAAGGAAAGTGGGATTTGTAGGAATTTTTGACTACGAGAGATAATGAGTGGAGGGAATTCAAAATTAGAAGAATAATGATAAGTGGGATTAAGGATGTTACTAGAAGAGTTAATTAGGTTAATGATTGATTAGGAAAAGGTGATTTGTAGGAATTGCCTAGGTTAATTAATTGAGATTAATTAATTAAAGAGATGATTTAGGAAGAATTAATTTTGAGAACTTTGGAAGAATGAAGGTAAATTGATTTATTAAATAAATCAATTAATGGACTATAGTGACAATATTAATTAAATTCAATTAATATTGAGAAAGAGTAAGGATCAACATAATTAACCAATTAATTATGTGAGACAGTTAAATTAATTAATTAAAAATGGTTAATTTAAGTGTCTACAAAAGGAAGATTGGATCTCATATTAGGATTCAAGTATTGAAGGATAGATTACTGATTTGTAGAAATTGAAAGGACGATCCAAAATTTTGCTATTTGGAGAAAGGAAAATGTACCATTTGTAGAGGCCTTTGAAAAGGTGAGCCATAACTTTTATTCATAGTTTTTCATATCTTGAGATCAATTTGCATAAATAGATAAAACTACTATAATCGGAGAAGTCATTGTATGAAAAAAAGGAAAGATCTTTGATTGTGTCTGTGAAAGAAAAAGCACATTATATACAGATAAGGAGAACACCATTGTCCATAAAGAATGATTTTGAAGGAGAAATGTGATTTTTTATAGGAAGAAGAATCGATGAGGTTAATGCAAAAAATTAAAGAGAATCATATCAGTTTTAAAGCCAAAAAGTTTTAAAGCTAAGAAAGGATGAAGATCAATATAACAACTAAGGAGAAGTATGAAAACATTGCAGAAGAGTGGAAGGCATAGAAAGTTGTCGGAGATCAGATAAATCATTAATCTAAGTATGTAAGGTGAGTTTCACTAGTTAGTTTCAATGGGAAAAGTTGGGAAAAGAATAAAGAACAAGAAAAATAGCATAGAAGAAGAATTAATAGTATTAAGGAAAAATCATTTAAAAATGGTAGCAATTATAAAACAAGGATAAGTAGAAACATGTAAACATTTAGGTGAAAATTGTGATCTTTGGAAAGAAAATTGGACAAAGTTAAAAGATAAAAATGAAGAGCTAAAAGAAAGAGTAAATTTGTTTAATGAGTTTAAGAAAAGGAACAAATATTTAGAAGAAAAGTTGAAGAGAATGGAAGAAGAAGAAAAAATTTAGAATAAGGAAATACTAAAGTTGAAAGAAGAATTAATTGTAATAAGTAATGAATGTTTGAAAACAAAGGAATCAATATGTGGTGTTTCATGCGACACAGGAGATCTGTGTTTGTCATTTGGTAAATGTAATTTTACTAAAATTTCTTATGATGAAGATATTTAATGAAGATGTTAATAAATCTACAAATCTTGATAAAAGTGACATTGAAAAGAAACAACACCAATTTTTAAATGAAGAAAATAATGGTTTATAAAGGTTAAGGATTAAGAAAACATGAACAAGGAATAAGACATGCAATTTAGCAGACAATGAGTCCAAAACTCTTGGCCATTAACACTCATCCAATTTAGTTTTGTTGTCATTGATGGCAACGCACATCATTTTGGGTTGGATACTTAACTGGTAGTCACTAGTATTCATGATTCGGAAACCAACATTCAAGTCATCTGACAGACAAGGGAAACAAACAAATTGGGAACCGGTATATGAGGCCGACATAGGAGATTGATCCGGCAGGTTTACATGGCAACAATCAGCGACATCGGTCACAAAGTTTAATGTATTTATTTTTGTCTAGGCTGACATGTAAATAAATTATAATATCTTTGTAAGCCGACATAAGACATTCATATTTATGATTGGGAAGGGTATTTAAGTCAATTCAGTTAGGTTATTTTGGATATACATACATAGAGAAGGAATATATAGTTGTGTGATATTATGCGAGTAGTGTTGATCAACTAAATGCAAATATAATATTCAGTAGTTGGTCTTGGTTATTGGTTTAGAGTTTTGGGATGCGAAGTAAGTTACTAATAAAGGAGGAGACAATGAAAACCGGCATAGATAGTGCTTGAACCGGAACTCATCCAACATAGTAGATGCATTCCCTAAGTTCAGAATTTTGTCTGTAAACTAGTATTTGATGTTTGTAGTTAGTGAGGCTCCTTTTGTGATGACTAGTGTTCTCTAGGTTGTTGGTCTTCCTGCATGTGTAGGCCCCTATTGTAATATTTATTTATTTGGCCATATTTATTCATTTGGCTAGTGGATAGATATTGTGGGTCACCAATCCCACCTGGTTTTTCCTCTTTGAGGTTTTCCACATATAAATCTTTGTGTTATGGTGTATGTTCTTGTGGTTGCATCATTTCTACTTACTATTATATTCATTTATAGTTACTGAATTACTTTGTTAATAGAGTTAAAATTGATCTCACTAGTAGAACAATGATTCATGCCCCCCTTTCAGTGTTCTAGATTCCAACAAAAGCATGAAGGCCTTAGGTATAACAAGAAGTAATAATATATGTATTCCAACTAAAAGAAAATCATTTCAAGGAATTCAAACTATGCAATGTTCACATTGCAACAAAAAAGGTCATACAAAAGATAAGTGTTGGGATATTCATCCTTGAAGTATTTTTGGTTGGAAGAATCATTGCGAAAAACATGTTGGAATGAAGACAAAAAGATTGAATCTATAATAAGACACATAAAAATGGATTATGGATGTAGCTATGGATCAAGTTGGCAGAAGATTACATTCATAATCAAAAATTTGTTCAATTATAAATGCACATATGTTAGTAACAATCAATCAACATATCAAGCTTTAAGAAAGATAATAAATGTTATTAATTAAGAGAAATCATTGCTTCAAAATCTATAGAAGGAAGAGTTGCAAGAAAAAGAAGAGTAGCAAGAAGTTTTTAGATTGAAAACTTGAAAATCAAAGTATCAAGAGACTGCCACAGCAGTTGGAAGAAGCAAGAGAAAAGCATCATAGCTGAAGAAAAGATTTGAAGAATTGTAGGGATGGATTGAAGATATCATACAAGAAAATAATTTGAGTAAGTCTAAAGATTTGATTGCAACCACGAAACAAAGAAGAGAAAATGAAAAAGTTATTAGCAAAAGAATGTGAGAAACTGATAATTTCTACTAGCAACCATCATTAATTGCGCCATCCACAATCATCAATCAACTAAAATAAGTCTTAAAAACTGAAATCAGTGGAAGATGAATCTAGAAATTGTTCCATCGTTCCGAAGACCTCTACAATTAGAAGCGAATATAATCTTCTTTTTTTTAAATTAATAAAAAAATTGTTTTGTGCAGCAGCGCATTATAATTTCTATGTTTTTCAATGGGTTAATTCTTGTGTGTCCTGCTCCATCCACCACCTTATGAAGCTGCCAACCGCTAAAATTCGGAGCGAAAAGGCAAAACATGGGTTCGAAAAACTAGTCGACTATAGTCAAAAGAGCCCAAATTGCCAAGGAAATCTGCCTAACATGAAACATTCAATCCCACAAATAGAGGATAAACGGGGCCTCTAAATGAAGACGCAGGGCCACCGACTCACAAGAAGTACGCGAGCTAGGCAATAAAGCTGTTGAACCAATCAATGCAGATAAATCCGCCGAGTATGAAAGAGGGCCTCAAGCATTAAAGAAACACTGGGTGATGATCCTTGAATAGATTTTCCAATAACCCACCATAACATATGAGCCGACAAAAAGCAGCAGGCTCCATCAACCCTAAAGTGGCACTTTCAAACCAAAACCTCTCCCATCCTCAAATCCGCCAATAAACAAGACCACCAAATAGAAAGGGCCAATCAAAGAATCTGAAGCTCTGGTCAATGGAAAAATCGAATCTCCAAGCCGATCTAAACAAAGCGAATGCTGAAAATGACGTTCAGATCTGCCGCCTGAGAACCATGAACTTGGGATAAAAACAGGTGAAATCATGCAATCAATATAGATCTCAAACATACTTGGACTTTGCAAAAAACACTTCTCCTCCAGTCGATATATCATCAACAGAGAAACCAAGATCATGGAGTCTATTTCACTTAAATTTCAAAATCTGCCACCTGAGAACTATGACCTTGGGACAAAAAAACAGGTGAAATCCTGCAATCAATATAGATCTCAAACATTCTTGGACTTTGGAAAAAAACACTGCTCTTCCAGTCGATGTATCATCAACAGAGAAACCAAGATCATGGAGTCTATTTCACTTAAATTTCAAAATCTGCCACCTGAGAACTATGACCTTGGGACAAAAAACAGGTGAGATCCTGCAATCAATATAGGTCTCAAACATTCTTGGACTTTGGAAAAAAACACTGCTCCTACAATCGATGTATCATCAACAGGGAAACCAAGATCATGGAGTCTATTTCACTTAAATTTCAAGATCTGCCACCTGAGAACTACGACCTTGGGACAAAAAAAGGTGAAATCCTGGAATCAAAATAGATCTCAAACATGCTTGGACTTTGCAAAAAAAAAAAAGTGCTCCTCCAGTCGATGTATCATCAACAGAGAAACCAAGATAATGTAGTCTATTTCACTTAAATTTCAATATCATGGAGTATATTTCACTTAAATTTCAAGATCTGCCACCTGAGAACTATGACCTAGGGACAAAAACAGGTGAAATCATGAGATCAATATAGATCTCATGCATGTTCCACGAATCGATGCATCATCAACAAAGAAACCAAGATCGTGGACCCTATTTCACATATAAATTTCCTCAATACTAATTGATGCCCTCCTAAATGGACAAGGTTAGTCTAAGATAAACAACACAAAAGAAAACCAGAAAATCGTTAGTGTTAGTCAATCAAAAACTAATCTAAATAGGCATATCAAGAGAGACACTAAAAACATGAAAGCATATTTAACTAAAGAAGCCAATATGATGAGGCATCTCCAAATACCTCCTAACATGCTCTTAGCTCTTTCTCCCTTGTTCCTCTCCTCTCCAAGTTCCAAAATAGTGTAGCTCTTAGCAACTTTTTGCACTATGGATGCTTATGGAGGATTGAGATTGTAATATTGCTCTAAATGTAAAATGAAAACTAATATTTAAGCTATTGATGCTAAAATGATTTATTTTAACTAAAAATAACAAGATATTAGATTGCTATGTTAAATGCTCTCTAAAATGCCTATAGGTTAAATGCATACAAGTTTTCAGGATCTGGATTATGAAGAAATGGGCTCTATTTATAGGAAAAATGGAGCAATGGATGGTTGAGATTGAGCAATTCAACAAGGGTCAGGATTGAATGTTTTCAAATCTATGTGAGGGCTTTCAACCCAATCCCAGGATGACAAGTGTCAATGTGAGATAGGTTGAGAGGGGAGGGAGTAAGCATTAAATGCTTGACATGATCTTGGGAGTTAAAGTCAAGGTTGGTTGAATGAATAAACTCTTTATTCAAAGAATAAAGCTTTTATCCAATGGATAAACTCTTGTGCAAATGTGAAATGGATGAATATGGTCAAAACAATAAATGTTTGGGGAGACAAGTTTGAAATAACCATAAATGGTTATGTAAGAGCCATAAATGGTCATGTAAGAGCCATTAGTGGTCTTGGAAGACTTTGGGGGTTAATTTGTTGAACACACAAAGCATTAAATGCTTTTCAAAGACATTGGAGTCTTTGAGAAGTGACTTCATTTTGCTTAGGAATGTGACAATAATTAGGGGATGGATTAGGCTAATTAGGAAGGGGTTAGAAGAATCTAGAAGGGGATTAGATTTTGCAAATGGATTTGGTGGGTGAGAGAAAATAGGATTTTATTTAAAATAAAAATTCATTTATTTCAATAAATGTGTGCAAGTTGCATTTGTAAGAAAATGCAAGTGGGGGGGGATAAATGATTTAAATAAATGTTTGATTTAATTTATTTAAAAGAGAAATAGGGGGTTTTAATTAAATAAATAGATTTTATTTATTTAATTGATTTGAATTTGATTTAATGAATTATTAAAATAAATTGAATAATTTATTTAATTAATAGAAGAATGTTTGGGGATGAATTAATTAAATATTAATTTAATTAACTGATGGCTAGTGGATTTTTAATCAAATAAATACAAAATATTCATTTAATTAAGCTGGACAGATTTGTGTGACTACATTAATTTATAAATAATAAATTATTACATAAAATTTAGCCTGGATTTGTACTTTGGTGATAAAGGGTTCTGTATACAGTATATTTTTTAAATTATAATGAGCTGATTGGAGTACCGACTTGAGATAGATGGAAGCTTTAGATCATGAAA
The DNA here is from genome assembly GCF_030272615.1 of Cryptomeria japonica. Classification (NCBI taxonomy): domain Eukaryota; kingdom Viridiplantae; phylum Streptophyta; class Pinopsida; order Cupressales; family Cupressaceae; genus Cryptomeria; species Cryptomeria japonica. The sequence continues at coordinate 584,708,898 of NC_081406.1, forward strand.
AATAATATTTTGGTTGCATTGAGAGCCAAGGGATTCAATAAAAAGACAATTATTTATGGAGGACTATTAGATTGGATGTGAATATTTAATAATTATTTTTATGATTATTTTATTTAAATATAAATTATACAGTAGATCTTAATATGGTATCATAGGTTGCATGTCTATAACTGAATCATGATATCATGTTTTCATAATTCCTTATGAATTAAAATGTGTACAAGGAAGATTGGGATTGAGAAGGGGAAATAATCTCTAGTTTTTTTTCGATGAGTATTTGAAAAATTATGTGGATCTTAGGTTCTTAAATAATAAATTTTGGTTTTATAAGAATATGAATAACATTTTTCAAATATTTATCCAAAGAAGATGATGAACAGAATTAATTTTTTTAACCTTAAGATAATGTAAAGTATTTTTACATATTCTATTTTTAAAGCAAAATATGTAACAAAATCATGTGTGAATAATACACACGAGTGATAAATTCAGCAAGTCAATTCAAACAAATTTAAATATGTCATGTAATGGTGTGCTAGTAGAACCATTAAAGTACTCCTACAATAGTTCTTGGTGCATCCAATCAAAAGATGAAAAAATTCATAAATGTAGCATATCATTTTGCAATCCACTAGCATTAGTCAGCACTAGTCATTGAAAAAGGAGTGTCAAAGTGGATTTCACAAATAATTTAAATGAGGATATTAAAAATACAATAATGATATATATTTAAAATTATATGAAGAATGTAAGATGATAAAAATAGATAAATAATACTTCCATAATGAGTACATCCCTATTATTAAGATAAAAGGACTTAAGAGAATCATGGCTGCAATTATTTGATGAAATTTATTAAAAAAAAACATTAAAATTAATAGGACATACATAGACAAATGCTAATGGTGTATGTGAGTTCATAAGAAATGACCAATTAATAAGGTGCAATCCAAATGATGGATGGATATAGACTAAGTACAAAATTTTAATGGAATGTAATAAGGAGATAATAAATGATAGATTCAAATCTTAATTAGATCTTACAAACAATACACGACTATAAAATCAATTCTAAAAACAAAAGGATACAATTTTAATGCTCCAAATCCTAGGTAATGTAGGAAAGTTGTCTTTATTAAAATGTAAGAAAATAAAGCATGTGTTTACATACTTAAAGGATAAATCAATTAAATAAGATTTAAGAAATAAGTAACCTAGGAATAAGATCTCAAACTAGCAAACCTATTGTAGTAAATATATAAAAGTACAAAATAAAAAACAATACATACCTCTTAGTTTGATATTCAATAAACTCTATAAACTTTTTTATATTGATCAATTCAAGTTCAACACAAGACTAGGAAACATTAGGTAAATATATTGGAATAATTTTTTATTTATTTTATCTCTCTTTATCATTTGTGTAAATCTACATCTCTCTATTCAATTTGTTAAGACACAATATATGAATATATTGGAATCAACAAAATTTTGACTTCTCTTTCTTTATTATTTATATTACTTTACATCTTCTTTATGCAATTTTTATATCAATTTTGTGCTTATGGATATGATCTGTCATCAATAATATTTTTCAACTTCAAAAACTATTTAACTCTATTTTGAGCCTACATAATAAAACAACCATAATTTACTCCAATTTCAATTACATAAATATTTTATTTTTTATATAAAATTAATTAATATCATATTATTATTAATCATGTATTTGAAATAATTAAGTATCCATTTTATATTTATTTATTTATTTTAAACAACAACAAGAAACAATCTAAAGATATCCAAAGTAAAAAAGTTACAAGTTAATCTCAAAGATGCATTTAAGAGTTTTGATAAGCATATGAAGAAACTAAAATTAATATGTAGAAAAATTTAAAACATGTATGCAATGTTTAGTAAGCATATATACACGCTCTACCAATATCTCACCAGTATAAAACACCTTCTTCATGGTTGTGGTTAAGGAAGCGTTTGGTCCAACTTAGTATTTTGGTTGATCTATTTAGAGAATGCAATTTTATTTTCATTTCATTTTTTTATTAGTACTTGTTGTTAGGTTAGTATTATTGCAATTGATTGCATCTAATTTTCATTAACTCATTATTATTGAATTGCTTTTCAAGAATTTCTAAGTGAAAGAAAATTGTTTTGCATTTAATAAACACTTCAACATTTAATAAATTTAGAATATATTATCACCTAATATTACATTTAAAATAAATAAGGGCCAAGTAGTGGCTTGTACAGTGAGAACACAGTGTTTCCCCATTTTTATGGAAGGCCAAGAGTCACAACTTAGAATTCATTTTAGATGTCCCTATTGGGAATTGAACTTGGGTCTTTGTAATGAGAACCCAGTGTTTTAACCAGTTAAGCTCAACCCCTTGGACTATTTCTGTGATTTTTTTCTTTCAATAGTTTCTTAAAAAATTTCAATAGTTAAGATGCATGATTTTTAAGTTTTCAAATTAGTGAAATAATAAATTTTACCTTCATTATTGAAATTATTTACAGATCCACTTTCTACATGAGTTTTTTAAGGCAAATTTTTAGGTCATTAAAATAATATTTATTTCACCTAATAATATTTAGGTTATTAAATTTTTAGGTCATGAGTTATAATAAAATATATTATGTCTATTTCATGTTAACAAAATTATTTTTACTATAAATATATATAATTTCAATAAAATAACATAATTAATTTTTCCTTCTATGATATTTAGCTTAACCATGTGCTCAATTTTTTTAATATTAAAATCTATTCTAATTTAATTTGGATGTTAGTTAGAGATAATATAACTATTTTGAAACTTATGTCCAAACTAATATTTTATCTCATTTATTAACTAGAATTTTTTTTTATTATTGCAATACAATAAAGACGACAAGTACTAGCCACTACATGGCACTTGTTGGTCATGCGAAGCTTGCTTCCAAGCCACAATTCTCCCACATGTCGTATGACATTTCCTCCTTGTCTAATAATATCTTTAAATGGAGGTTTGATGTTTGTATGTTGAACTAAATAAGGGAGGCATTGAACAACCATCGGTTAATATCAATTAAGAGATTGATATAATTGATGGAAGGCAGAGAAATGACAGGAGCCTATGGGTTCAAAGACTGAGAATCATAAGGTTGATCTAGGTAAGTCATTTCTTATTGATTATTTACCATTTTTCATAGATCTTATACTAATTTTCAAATCTTCATTTGGTTGTAGAAAGGGAGAACTATCTAGTTTCTATTTCTTATAGATTTACAAAGCTATTTTATGATTATTCTATATATATATATATAATATTATTTTCATATGATTTGTGTACCATGTTTGTGCCCCTAAATGTTTAATACTTACAAACTATAATTACCCAATTAAAATAAACCATGCTTACATAGGTAGATGCTAGGCTAGTTGAGGAAATGGTATTTCCTTACTATTTTAAGTTGAAGTTTTCCTGAACCTTGACTAGAATTAAATCAATCAGACCACGTCTTTTATTCTAATTTAATTTCCATTATTAAAGAATTACCCATTCACTATTAAGATTGTATTTTCTTAACCTTTGGAATCATATATCCTAATTACCTTGACTTATATGATAAGTATATCCTAAGCTTTGCAAAAATAATTCTTGAAGGATAAACATTAGAATGCAATAAGATATGGTAATAATTGGTAATTGTAACAATAGTTATAAATGGATATTGTTGTGTGAATTTTGAATATGTATTAGAATATTTTTCTATACTTGTTATATATAATATCTATTCAATAGATTATAAATCCAATGCCATAGGCAGATAGTTTTAAATATTTACTAATTAAATATAAAATTAATTACATATTAATCTTACATATAGTATCTGACATCTTACAAGATTCGTTTATGTTAAAATTTTCTAAAGCCTACCATCACATTAATGTATGAAAATGATTTTTTATATTAGTATAGCCAATTAGGGCCGTGCATTAAAGTAGTCATTTTTAGATTCTTTACATAATTCCTATACCTTCAAGAAGAATTGATAAATATTATAGATCTGTTGGCCATATGATGGAATTGATTATGTGTTGCATTGATGTTTTGTCATTTATGTCAACAACTATTGTTTTGGTTGTTTACTAGCTTCTGGTAGATGGATTGTTTTGGGAAGACTTTTAGTTGATTGTCATCAGTATGATCTGGTTGATGGAATATGTTTGTATGGATGGTTCATATGCTTCTGAAGTGTGTTCTAGTCAGTTGGTATTGACTTGATGATCAGGTGCTATCTCATGTTCTAGTAAGCTTGCTTTATTGATCTAGTAAGGTTTTCGCTAGCAGAGCTTTATTGAATATCATTGATGTAATGCAAAAGTGGTGTTGGTGCAACTTCTAGAAGGGATTCAAGATGCTGATGGTGATTGTGTCATGCCTCGACTGATTGGTGTCCTTGCTTTGGTGTGTGTGGATCTAATTTAGGTCTGGTGCTATCTAGGTTATGGACTAGTTTGCACGAAACATGTTGGTGGATCCTTTGATGTACTTCTAAGATGTTTCATTGATTGGATGTTGTTTTTTTGCCTTAGGCCAACATGTGTTATGATTTTATTTCAGGATTATGTAATGGATCTATTTTATTATCATTTGTGTGGCCAACCTAATTGGTTAGGTCTCAGGTTTGTATAAATGTATGTAAGATCTCATTGTAGATCATGTATGATGGATAAGGAGTGAATAATGTAATAATTATTTGTGTAGAGGATTTATCAATGATAGGTGACCAAGTTGGGTTTACGTAAGAGGTTTTAGACCTCTGGTATAGAGCTTAATCGGAACTATAATCTAGCATGTTTGATGCTATCACTGACAATTCATCTCTCTAAATTGTAGTCCAAACATCTTGAGGTGGTTGACATCTTTGTAGTCAATGAGACTCCATGTTGATGAGCAGTGCACTCTAGGCAATGTGCCTTCTTGCATGTGCAAGCCCCTATTGTAATCATATACTTGTTGCAGAAGTATCATCTAACTATGGGTAGGGTTTCCCACCGTGGTTTTTATTCATTGAGGTTTTGCACGTATAAATCATGGTGTTATATGTTATGGTTGCATGGTATTGATTCTCTAGTTTTCATTTATGCTTTAATGCTTAATCAGTTATACTGATATAAGGTTTTAAGTATATTAATTCACATAATATGTTAACAAATGATTCACCCTTCCCCTCTCAGTTGTTCACCGGTTATCCTAACAATTGGTAACAGAGCTTGATCATCTTTTTGTTGAATCTTAACCGCTTGAGGAAGATCCTATGGAAAATAATACTTCGACTCATGTTTTCCAAAAGGACAGCCCTAGGTTTGATGGAACAAAGTATGGAGTATGGAAGATTCAGATGGAGACTCATTTAAGATGCATTGGAAAGTAAATTTGGCAAATAACTCAAAATGGTTACATTCGTCATAATCTGACATCTAGCCTTCCTGCACTGGCATACTTGGATAAGAACATTGAAAATTATTACAAAGCTAGAGAAGCCCTCTTAAGCACCTTATTAGATCAGAAAATCATGGGACTATCAGAGAAATCATCGGAAAAAGCTATATGGGATAAGTTGGAGACTCCGAATGAAGATGATCTTACTATTAAAATTTCAAACCTTGAATGTTACAAGGTAAGATATGAAAGCTTTCAGATGGAAGAAAATGAAATAATTTTTGCACTCATGGAAAGGGTTAATAAAATTGTATTGGGAATTCAGTGTTGTGGTGGATCTCTGAGTGAGGAAGAGATTGTTTCAAAAGTGTTAATGGTTTTGCCACCGACATATAAGATGAAGGTAACTACAATTAATGAGCTAAGATCCATGCCTAATTCTTCTTTCAATAGATATACTCTTGTTGGGAAGATATCTGCTTTTGAGATTGAATAATTTGGTCCTCCTAGAGCTACAAAGGTTGATACTGCATTTAAGGAATCTACATCATCAACCGGCAAGCAAGATTGGACAGTTTTGTATGCAAAGGAATTGGAAGAAATCAGGAAAGAAGATGAAGAGATTGAGTAACTTGAAGCCCTATTTTCTAGAAGGATACCTAGAGGTCTATCAGGAAGTAAGTATGAAGGAACATCTCCTTTCAAATGTTTTGCATGTAATAAGATAGGTCATTTTGCATCTAGATGTCCTGAAAGGAATTCTAAATTGGAAGAAAGAGTAAGAAGATCTTTTAAGCCGACCCCTGAATATCAGATCAAACATAAGTATAGGAAATACAAAAACAAATAATGCTACTATGCTGATGAGGAAGGAGTAACTAATGACTCAGAAGAAGAACTGACATGAGATTCAGCTAGTGGATCCAACAATGGAAAAGACTGGGTATTTTATGCTATTGAGGAAGATGATCCAGAACCAGTTATCAAGAATGAGGAAAAGACCCTTGCAGCAAAATTTGAAGACACATAATATGAATGGGTAATAGATAGTGGATGTTCTCATCATATGACAAGTTACAAAGGAAATTTTCTACCCCTGCAAGAATTTGATGGTGGTCAAGTCAGACTTGGTAATAACAAGGCATGCTTGATCAAAGGAAGAGGAACCATTTCATTGGATGGTAAGCATAACACTGATAATGTCTATTTTGTTGAAGGTTTGAAGCATAATATTTGGGGTGTAGCACAATTGGTAGACAGAGGATTTGAATTATAATTCAAGGATGGAAAGTACAAAATCATTAGCAAATCAGGTTTGGAGATTGTAACCGATACAAAGACAAAAGGTAACATATTTCATTTGAACTCCAGTGAAAATATATGTTTGATTGCACATATTGATTAAATTTGACTATGATATAAAAGGTTATGTCATGTATATTTTAATTGCATTATAAATATGAGTTCAACTAAGGCGGTTAGAGATTTACCTAAGATTGTGAAGCCTCATAATCTGGTATGTAAAGAATGTCAAATGGGTAAGCAAATCAGAACTTCTTTTAAAAACATACCTGATAAATCTAATAATGTTCTTGATTTGATTCATACTAACCTATGTGGTCCTAGTAATATAAGAAGTTTTCAAGGTGATAGATATTTCATGTTAATCATTGATGATTATTCTATAATGATGTGGGTTGATTTTTTAAGAGAGAAATCTGAAGCCTTTGAGAAATTCAAGATCTTTAAAGCCATGGTTGACATAGAGACAGGAATGAAAATCAATTGTCTGAGATCAGATTAAGGTGGTGAATTCACATCTGGTGAGTTCAACAACTATTGTGAGAAAAATGGCATTAGGAGACAATTATCTGCACCCCAGATACCTCAGAAGAATGGAATTGTGGAAAGAAAGAATAGAACCATTTTGGATGCAGCTAGAAACATGATGATGGAAGCTAATTTGCCTCATATCTACTAGAGAGAAGTAGTAAGTAAAACAATTTATACATTCAACATAATTCATATCAAAGGAGATATCGGTAAGACACCTTATGAATTATTGGTTTGTCATTCTCCTACTCTTAAATATTTCACAATCTTTGGGAGTAAGTGTTATATCAAAAGAGGTTATTCCATTGGAAAGTTTTACCCTAGATGTGATGAAGGAATATTTTTTGGTTATTCAGCTAAAAGAAAAGCATATAGATGTTATAACAAAAGATTGTAGAGAATTATGGAGAGCGCTAAGGTGAAAGTGGATGAGCAGTACAAAGACCAAGCTAAATCTTATGATAGTGAACCGATAGTAGAAATGATCATAATTGAACTGATAATGCCTATACCAGAACAAAATATAGAACCAATTACCTTGATATCATCAGAAAAATCAACTGTAACTGAAGAGAAGCACAAAGAACCTAAAAATTAGAAAACACCAAGGTATGTAAGGCTAAATCATTTTGAAAATTAGATCATTGGAGACAAAAACATGGGAGTTATAACAAGGAGAAGATTGGGAAATCAAGAGGTATGTTTCATTTCTTAGATTTAATTGGCATCGGTAGTTGAAGCTTGTAAATATGAATGCTAGATGAAAGCTATGTAAGATGAATTAGATTAGACAGAAAAGAAGAAAACTTGGACTTTAATTCCCCGACCTAAAAATAAGAATGTTATTAGAATTTAATGGGTTTTTAGAAACAAATTGAATGAGGATGGACAAGCTGTAAGAAACAAGCCTATTTTGGTCAACAAAGGATATTCTCAGAAGGAAGGAATTGATTATGGTGAAACTCTTGCATCAGTAGCTAGAATTGAAGTTGTGAGACTATTTATTGCTTATGCATCCTATAAGAACTACAAGGTCTATCAGATGGATGTTAAGTGTACATTTCTGAATGGAGAACTTGAAGAAGAAGTCTTTACTAATCAACCAGATGGATTTTTACTGACAGATGACCAAAATATGGTTTGCAAATTAAGGAAAGCCCTATATGGACAAAAACAAGCTCCTAGAGCTTGGTATGCAAGGTTGGACAAGTAACTTTTGAAGCTTTATTTTATAAAAGGTAATGTTGACAGTAACCTATATTATAAAATTGCTAATGATGATATTCTGATTATTAAAATATTTTTTGATGATATCATTTTTGGAGGTGAAGAAAAATTATGCATGGAATTTCTTGATAATATGTAGAGTGAATCTGAAATGTCTATGACTGGAGAAATAAGATTTTTTCTAGGTTTGCAGATTACTCAGAGTGATAAAGGCATCTTTATCTATCAAACTAAATATCTAAGGGAATTGTTGAAGAATTTTGGTATGGAAAATTCTAAACCAGTTAGTACTCCTATGGTTAGAAGTGAAATTTTTTTAATTAAGGATATAACGCCTTCAGTAAATTCTATAATATATAAATCCATGATTGGTGGGTTTCTATATTTAACTTAGACTAGACTAGATATAATGAATGCAATCAGTATTGTATCAATATTTTTAAGTAATCCAAGAGAAAATCATGAAAGTGCAATAAAAAGGATATTCTGGTATTTGCAAGGAACAACTAAATATGGTTTATGGTACCCTAAAGATGATGAATTTACTTTATGTGCATATATAGATGCAGACTGGGCAGGTGATGTTGATGACCGGAAGAGAACATTCGGTGGAGAATTCTTCCTTGGGAAGAAGTTGGTTTCATAGATCAGCAAGAAGCAGTCCTGCATTTCTTTATCTACTGCTGAAGTTGAATATGTTGCAACCACAACCAATTGTACTCAAGTTTTGTGGATGAAGTGGATGCTAAAGGATATACAAGTGAGTTGTAATGATCTGGTAGTTATCCACTATGATAACTCTATAGCTATTAACATATCAAAGAATCTGGTATTTCACTCCAAGACTAAGCACATATCAATCAAGTATAACTTTTTGAAGGAAAAGGTGTAAGCAAAAGAAGTCAGATTGGTTTATGTGAATAGTAAAGATAAGATAGCAAATATCTTCACTAAACCTTTATCCCAGGAATCATTTGAGTATTTGAGAGACAGATTGAGGGTTTCTACACCTCCCATAGAGACTTAATTGATGCAAATGTGAATTAGTCTAGTATACATTATCAGTGCTACCTTTTTCTCTTGATTGATGAGTCAGTACTACTACTCAGGGGGAGTAGTCAGCCTTGATATTTAGAGTTATTTATTTTGTTTGAATCTTTGGCATTGTTTTCAAAGGGGGAGGAATATATGTGAAAAACCATTGATTGCACTCCTTAGGGGGAGTTTGGTGGTATTTGTTTTTTTTGTTTTCAGTTTTGGTTCAGAGCTTCATTGCTATATCATTTCATGGGAGATTGTTGGCGTTATTCTATTGGGGAAGACTTGTTTGGCATTTTATTGGCACTTGGATGTTTTCACATCTAGTGTTGCTATCAATACCAAATGGGGAGATTGTTGGCCATATGATGGAATTGATTATGTGTTGCATTGATGTTTTATCATTGATGTCAACACCTATTGTTTTGGTTGTTTACCGATTTCTGGTAGATGGATTAGTTTGGGAATAAATTTGATTGATTGTCATCGATATGATCTAGTTGATGGAATATGGTTGTATGGATGGTTCATATTCTTCTAAAGTATGTTTCAGTTAGTTAGTATTGACTTAATGATCAGATGTTATCTTATGTTCTAGTAAGCTTGCTTTATTGATCTGGTAAGGGTTTTATTGGTAGAGATTTATTGAAGATCATTTATGTAATGCATAAGTGGTGTTGGTGCAGCTTCTAGAAGGGAATCGGGATGCTAATAGTAATTATGTTCATGCCTTGACTGATTGGTGTCATTTCATTTGCATGAATAGATGTAATTTAGGTTCGATGCTATCTAGCTTATGGACTTGTTTGTATGAAACGTGTTGGTTGATCCTCTGATGCGCTTCTTAGATGTTTCATTGATTGGATATTGTTTTTTTTTTCCTTAGGCTGACATGTTTTATGATTTTATTTCAAGATTATGTAATAGGTCTATTGTATTATCATTTGTGTGGCCAACCTAATTGGTTAGGTCCCAGGTTGGTTTAAATGTATGTAAGATATAATTGTAGATCATGTATGATGGGCAAGGAGAGAATAATATAATAATCATTTATGTAGAGGATTTGGTCAATTATAGGTGAGCGAGTTGGGCTTATGTAAGAGGTTTTAGACCTTTGATATTGAGCTTAATCGGAACCGTAATCTGCCATGTTTGATGCTATCACCGACAATTCATCTCTATGGATTGTAGTCCAAACATCTTGAGGTGGTTGACATCTTTGTAGTCAATGAGACTCCATTGTGATGAGCAGTGTGCTCTAGGAAGTGTGCCTTCCTGCATGTGCAATCCCCTATTGTAATCATATACCTACTACAGAAGTATCATCTGATTGTCGGTATGGTTTCCCACCATTTTTTTTCCTCATTGAGGTTTTCCACATACAAATAATGATGTTATGGTTGCATGGTATTTATTCTCTAGTTTTCATTTATGCTTTGATGCTTAATGAGTTATATCGGTATAAGGTTTTAAGTGCTTTAATTCACATAATTTGTTAACAACTGATTCACCCCCCCTCTTAATTGTTCACCGATTATTTTAACAAGATCAACAAGTGTTAAATAATTATTGTATAGATATATTTAGAATCTTACAACAAGTCTAACCTTTTATATCACTCCATTGTATTATTGAGATTTAATCCATGCTTTAAAGTATGAAACTAATAAGGAATATAATACTACTAAGTAGATAGTCATCTTTCTCATAAAATTTTAAGGTAAAATCTTTTTTAATTATAGGTTTGTAATGTCATAAATTCAACCTTGGGTAATTTCACATTACATAACACTTCACTTTAGTTAAAATTAAGACAATAAACCTTAATACCAATGTAATATATCCCTTTCCACCTTGCATGGTTGATTCCTTGACCATTAGATCAAGATTATACCTAGGCATATGGACGTAGATTTGTTTCTATATCATACTAATATATTATGAATATCCATGACAAGGTTAGCCATTGGGACATTAGACTTGATACATTTCAGTTTTGTAATGTATGTACTAACCTACACTAACATTGAGGGTCACAAGCTATTGCTAAAACCCTTTCATTTTACCTCCAAAATAAATTTTGAACAGTCACTCAACACTCTTCTTGTAATCCATCACTTCTTTAGCATTGTACAACTTCATTTATTTCATTATCTTACTTAGTGTGCCATATACAAACCATTTTCATGTTGTTATCATTTCTATAGTGACATCTTGTACAAAATATGCTTTTCTCATTCAAAGAGTTCACTCTTTTCCTTGAAATTATTACTACCTCTTCATTGCACCAATAGGCTACCTTGCTTCTATACTTTAAGGTGGTAACTCATCCAAATTTTATAATGAATATATATTGACTTCATATTATTAGCATAGTGTTTATCTATTGCCTTTGTGTCTATTTATCCAATCTTGTTTAAGATTCATGAAGGTTGAAACACCACAATTGAGATTTGATTGAGGCAAACTCCTACACAACCACACAACATTTTTATTTAGTATATTGTGTGTAGGTACAAGTGGAGAGGGATATTTCAATATAGTTGGAGCTTTAGAAGAATTTTTTGGTAATATCTCTAATCTCTCTTTTGTTATTTAAGTGTATTTAATGTTTTCATCTCAATTCTTTACATTCACTATGCATTGTATTTTTCATGGTGGTTTAGGTTCTCTGTTTGTACAAGATGCTAGAAAATAGTGTTTTCATCCTTAGCTTCCATGTGAATCCTGGATAAAGACCTCAAAAAACATAAAAGACATTTGTGATCTTTATTTTTGGTTTTCAAGTCTTAAGAGTTTAGTTCATATGCTATATTAAGACATTCATTTAGTTAAGTAGTAGACAAAATTGAAGGTTTTCATTATTTGAAGGTTTGTACATACTAGAGGGTTAAGAGTTGAATCCATGAAGAATTTGATTATTCTTCACAGTGGTTCACTTTTTATTTAATCTATGTTTTGGTGAACTCAACATGAATTCACCTTTAAAAAAAAAAACTTCTCAAACAACAATGAAACCTCTGAAAACTTTTTGTTTTCTCTTGCATTCTATTCTCTGAGTTTTTATATTTTGCAAGAATGAACATTGTGATATTTTGTGAGCTTTAAGAACTATTCTACAACTTATAAATATGTAATTAGAATAATCTAGAGAGCTATCATACCTCTAGACTAATATAGTCCTACTAGACCTAGCTTGATGTTCTTTTAAAATATTGATCCTTTTGGTTCTCAACTAATCTTTGGGGATTATTATACTTTGAACTCTCAATCTAATTATCAAGTGAACTCTCACTGTTAGTTTCCTTATCATGTTGATCATGAGGTTTTACATAGGGTCCCCTTTGATCAAGTACAATCCTTTGAGAAGAACTTGAGATATTTCAGAAACTTTCATAACCATGACAATGTATTCACTCAAGATGCTCCTATTTTTGGTAATCTAAGAGACCATCTCATCTAATATTGAAATATCCTTGAGTTGCTTCATACATTTTTTAATACTATTGAGACATGTTTCCTTTTACATGTCTATTCTATTTCACCCTCGTGATAAACCTTCATATAGCACTAATTCCCAGTTGAATGTCCTAATGCCTAAGACATCAGTGCATATAGTTGATACAGATCCTATTGCTAATACTTTATCTTTTTCTAGTAAAATAAATAACATATTTATGAATCCCTTTACTCCTCGAGTCAACTTGTCTCAATTCATCTACTACTAATGATTTTTCTGCTATGGGAAATAAACCTCCACCTCCTCCACCCAAAAATCCTATTCTAAATATCATATTATAGAATATGGCCAAATGCACTCTCAACTTACCAATTTGAATAATGCTACTACACGATCTTTGATCACTCACTACTATTGTCATAACCCTCTTACCATGCATATCTTCAATACACCCATGCCCCAAAGGATCTAGATTCTAAAATTTGAAAAGTTCAATAGTAAGTGTCATCCATTATTGCATGCTAATGTTGTCACTACATTTTATGGTGACTTTCATCATTGGGATCCTTTTATAGCTAAACCATTCCCATATTCCCTTAAGGAGACTACATTGGAGTGGTTCTTCACATTGACAAATTATTCCATGCTTTCTTTTGATGACCTCATAAATTAGTCTTTCTAAAGTTTTTATGCAAATAGTGGCTCCAAGGTCACTATAGATAATCTTGTTCATTTCAATAAGAAACCTAATGAATATTTTTTTTCCATTATGATGCATGCCTCATAAATTATATTGGAATAGATAGATAGTGCAATTATATTTTATAACCAAAAAGTATAGCTATTTATAGGGCTATATATCCTAGTAAAATTTTAGAGAGTATTGCAATCTACAAAAGAGAAATAAATAAAAATATATATACAACATAACAAAAAATTTATTGATTTCATTTATTTTTATCAATCCATATCTTCTCAAATTCCCTATGCCCTCCCCAAACATGACATTTAGATGGTCCTGATGGGAAGTTTTCATGCAACATTAAGGGAATGATTTTGTTTGTTGAAGTATCCTTCCTTTGTAAATTTGTGTGTCCTAGTTAGAGATTATCAACATACATTGACTTAGTTTGGGGATTTTTATTCAAACTCCCATACTAATAATTTTGGAGCCACATCTTATTTTTGAGGGTGTAAAATTAATAAAGTTGTTGCTAATGTAATCACCATTCTTTAGAAAATAAAGAAGATTACAGTTGGTTCAAAACATAATTGGGTATTTATGAAGCTATTCAATTTTTATTTGAGTGTACTACAAAAAATATAAAAAGGATTATATCTATTTACCTTTCTAGATATTAGACTACTTCCTAATAGTAAGTCATACTCCAGTTGATATGATGTTTCCCAATTCTGTTAATATCATTGGGTGCGTAGGCATGACATTGAATGTTGTGTGCATTTGAGACATGTAGTCCAAGGCCTCATAGATAGTAGTACTATCTAACTTGGTGAAATAAAAAAGAATTTAAATAAATCTATTGCTAATCTCATCAATGTGCTATAGATTTACCACTTGATCCATTTCCTCCTAATTCTTTGAATTTTATTATTACATCTTCTTCTCCTCATTGTCATGATTGTGCATATGGGAACATGGTGACGATCACTCTAATATCCCCTTTAAGTTATAAGGTTAAGGTAGACAATATATTTCACACCTACTGACTTTGTATTCCATAGAGAGCCTTCTCCTATATACATTCCTACTTTTATCATTGATGGCCTATCGAATTAACGTGATCATAGAGGAGACTATTTTAATTAATGGGTTATATAAGGGAAGATATGACAAATCAAAGGATTCCATTTGTAAACATGATGGTCTTTCTATTCCACCTTTAGTATCGACTAATCTGTTGATCCTTGTAGGGCCTAAGGATATTTCTATGATATTTATTGTGATTCTAGAGTTTAACTTGTTTATACTAAAGCTAGGCATTTGTTGACTAATTTCCATGAACATTGTCAACTTTGTTGTCCACAAGTGTCTAAATTTTCCTCATGAGATCACAATGTATACTATCTAAAATATTGGATATAAGCCCCTCTTGTCATGTAGGGACTTTTGTTTTGATCATTTTTGTATTTCTCTAGTTGGACACTTGTATTGATTTTTTATAGAATGTGTATTATAATATAAGAATAGGACTTATCATGTCAATGTTGGTTCAACCCAATTCTTCACTTGTTCATTCTTTGTCTATTAACCCTTCTTAGTTTACTCTTATAAATAATCATACTTCATCCTTTACTTCTTCATTGGGATTAAGGGACAAGATGACTTCAATGAATTGACCACCTCACAACCTATAGTGGTCCATCCTATACCTTAGATTATACTTAGTATAGGAAAAAAAAAGACACCTACAATGTTGAAGTTGAAACCCCATTTCTTTGCGCTTCCTATTGTTATAGACTACCTTGCCCTACTATGTATTTCAAGGATAACCATTGCTAAGTGTTGGTTGTTCATGTGCAATACTTGTGTCTCATCTTTTGAGATTCCCTCCTATTCCTATGCTTTCTCCTAAAGTAGAAAGAGGGAAGGTGCCCACAAGTATGGTTAAGGTCTTATTATCTATGATAACTCATGTCTCATAAATATAACCTTCTCTTCCATTGGTAATGGTTGTAAGAATTTATTTTCCTATGAAATTAGATGTTATGGAGTCTTCTCGAGCTTGTTTTCTAAAATGCTCATCTACATTGAAACTAGCCTATATATGAGTGTAAACATTGTTGACTAATGATATCTTGGGAATATGAGGTCACATTGAAGACCAGGGATCAACATTATATCCTTGTTGCTTCATCTTCTTCTATTCTTGTTCTATTTTCTTTTAATCCTACAATGTTTGTTTTAATTTTAACTAATTTTGTCTTGCTTTCAACTTCTTCAATAGATGTTGGTAAACCTTGCTCAAACTAGGTACAAGTGTTAATTGGTCACTCTCTAGAGTCCCCTATAATCACCTCTCTACCTTATTTTAATCCATTTGTGTAGCCCACAGACATGATTCATAAAAAAAAATGTCTAGTGGAGCTCTATCTTTTCCTCTTGCTTCTTCCAAGAATATTCATCTTAACTTTTCTGGGATCCATCATTGTGTATTTTTTTCTAGGAAGATATAATTTCAACTACCTAAGTGTATATTTTAGTAGGACACCATCTGAGAGTTTTGTTATAAAAAGTTAGCTCATTCAAATTCTCTTTTTTCAGTCTTGGTAGTTGAGGAGGCTCCACCTTCTATGGATTTTGTCACTTGTCCTCTTCGAGTGGTCAATGATATGACTCCTATTTTGCAATTTAGAATTGAGTCACCCTAATCCTCTTTGAAGAACTGTATGTTTGATTCTCTAGAGGATATTTTGGTATTGTCAACTATATTAGTGAGATCATCTCAACTCCTAACTCATAAGATTTGTTGGATGGGAATGTCAAGGTAGCCTTAAAGTTTACTTTAGTGGCAAATATTTGCCAATGGTGAATATATTGTACCGATCTGGGTGGCCATGTTGCTTGGACTTTATAAATATTCATCAAATGCATGGCCCAATCTCCCATTGTTTTATGTAATTAATTTTATCTCTATAAAGATTGCACCTATAGAATCTATGTTTTCCACATGATAAATTCAATATTTTTTCCTACACTTTTTGAGGTTGTCTTAATAGACATCCATAATTTGCTAATAGCCATATAAATATTTATTGGGAGGAGGACCCAATTCACTTGGCATTTTGTGGAAGCATGTCTCAATTCACTCCAATTTTTGCCTACTCTATTATAATTGCCAATTAATTGGACGATCCATAATCGCCTCAAAAATTACATAAGACATGTTATAGTTAAGTGTGATTCATCAAATATTTACATACCATATAAAATTCCCACCAAATTCACCAAATAAGGATTGGTATAAATATAGTCAAAGATGAGCTTTATCTCTTCACAAATTGGTCAGTTCTGAGCTCTCAATTCGGATCACTAGAGAAGTTTTAGACCAAGAACAACCATTGTTGTTGACTACATTGGTGATTGCTAGTGACCTAAAGGTAAGTGATCATATTTTTGAAGTGTTATAGTATTATTCTAAATTCATCTCTATCTGTTTGCATTGTTGAGTTCATTCTATATTTCTCTTAGGAACTTACCCAAAAATTTAAATTTGGAACGTCTTTCTTTCTCTCTATATTAAAATAAAACCAGGTTACATAGAGATTAACATCATATTTTTGTAACACACTACCCATTACATCTGACCTCCATTATAAATAAACCCTCCTATACTACAGACCACCCCCTCCCAAAACATAGAAAAACACATATCCTCATCCCCCTTAGATATATTGAAGAATGATGGCCAATTTCTCTCCAATTGCGATCATAGCTATAGTGGAAGCCCCCGAGAGCCAGTTATCTCCCCTATCGATCATCCTCTAAAATGGAGCCAAGTTATTGTTTATCACTCCTACCCAATAAACCTCCCAAGCTTCTTCAATGAATGATATTTTTTATATATTTCATGCCTTATGCTTAACAACCTCCTTGTCCTTCTCCTTGGACTCAACAAATGCATCCTCCTCCAAATCACCCTCGGAGTCTGACGAAATATAGTTGTTAGGATTGAAAAAGGTGCGAAACACACTAGCCCCCACATCAGCCTCCTCCAAAATGGCATTGGCTACTACATGCCCATCACTTGCATGGATGAATCTATTTATCCTCTAGATACACACCTCCTTGGAATCCAGAAATCTACCAGAAGGATAATTATAGCCTCATACATGAATCCATCACACTAGTGCCTACCTACACCAAGCATGCATTCAACTAAACTCTTCACTGTAACAAACACTCTTTCATCTATATGGAATAATTGTCTGCATTGCATTCACATAGTTTCATATTTTCACATACAACTCACCCTAAAATGATGAACCATTCTTCCCCTCTGATGCCTCATTTCCTTTACAACAAGCTTCCCAACATCTACCTCCAATGTGGCTCTCTGAATCAATCTAAATAACTTTTGGATCCATCTTCCCTCCCATTTATAGCCCAACTCCTTCCGAATTCTTCCATGGATGGCACTAGGAAAGGAAAAAGTACTCTAAACCTCTACTCTAGAACAAGGAGACGTCCCTTCCAAATTGCACATAATCAACTTTGTGGTACAATAGTCAAAACCAACAATGGCCATAGTGGTACTAATATTACTTATCTAACTAAATCCTCTGTACAACTCCTATGCATGCTCAATCATCTCTAGCCGACTTCCACCAATCCTTTTCTCGGGACAATCCTTTCATTTCCAAATGATATCTCAAGTCTAAACCAAAGAATATCCTCTGGGTAAAACAACTATGGATGGTTGATGCTAATCAATTTCCCACCTTGGAAGCGGAGATGAATCTACATCCTCCACGAAACCTATCTCCCTTAATTTCAATAGATTCCTCAAAGTAAAAAACCATGGTTAAAATTCATTTCTTTTTCTTTCTTTATTTTATTAAAAAGATTCATTTATTAAAACCTTTAATTCCTGACAGTGCTCACATGTGTAGATCTCAGTCTATTCTGGGGACTTTTTGAAGAAACTCGTGTCCTTCACAACTTCGGCCCAGAATAGAGCTTATGTCATTGAATAAAATTAATTATAGACTTAGAGTTAATTAAGTATACAATTTATAATAGTTAATTAATTATTAGACAATGCTCATACCTATCTCTATTTTGGTGAATTATTGAAGAAACCTTTGTCCTTTCGAACTTCGGGCCAAAATAGAGCTTATGACATTGATCTGCAATCAATCAATGATCATTAATTTGATTGATTAATTTAATATTTAAATATAAGTAATATACAAATTTATACTTTGTTTATTTCATTTTATTTGCATGTATTTTTAGTTCTCTATTGGTTAATTGTTGAATTAGTTTGTAGATCTAGGGTTAGTGGTTGGATATTTAGGGTTTACAAATAGGTCAATATATATTTAGCATACATAGATGTATGTACTTATTATGTGATAGTTATGTGTGTGTGTGTGTGTATGATATTATAAATGATTATAGATGTATTTATAATGACTATATGTAATAATTTTAATCCATATGCTTGTGAATATGATGCTATGGATTATGACCTAACCTTTATGTTGAAAACACCACAAGATGAGAATGACACTCACAATATAAATATAATAAAAATTAAAATGAATGAATTTCATATTTTAGCCCGCCATGCACTTCCTTTGATATCAACGGTCTAGATCTCTATGCAACTGCGCATTTAGATCAAGATGCTCTTTCACCTTAACTCTGTAGCCCCGCCACACACATGGCGCATGGGCCCTACTAACATTAGACTCTTCTTAAGTGGACCATTAAAATTATGCATGCTAGTGGTCAAAGGACATGTTGGAAAGGGTTGGCCCAATACATCCTCATCGTTAATTAAATATACAATTTATAATAGTTAATTAGACAATGCTCAGACCTATCTCTATTCTAGTAACTTTTTGAAGAAACCATTGTCCTTCAAAACTTCAAGATGAAATAGAGCTTATGTCATTGATCTACGATCATCCAATGGTCATTAAGTTGATTGACTAATTAATTACATACTTATAGTTAAATAGCACTTGCAACTCATTATATAGATAATTGAAAGAAAATTAATGATAAAATTTAATGTAGTTTAATATTACAAGTGAATAAATTAACCTACTATTTAAATCCAAGTAATGAATAAATTTAAAATGAAAAGCGCCTCATTCGCACTTATAGAGGAGAATCAATGTCAAATCATTTGGATTGAATGTAGAATAAAGTTTGGACAACACATTGATGGCAGAGCATTCATGAGCTTGGCTCTTGATGATGGAGTAGGACGTGAGGAGTTTTTATTATTTATTCATTTCTGGTGGCCATTTCTATTAAACATGTTTAAGAACTTTCTTTGAGAGAGTGTGTTGCAGAGAGTAGGGGCTAATATTGAATTGAAAGGGTGTTGACCTTGATGTAGAGGAAACATAGAAGTCAGTTTTACATTCAAAATGGAGAAAAAATTGGTACCTTTCATGGGAAAAGTGTCGAATAAGAGATTTAAATGCCTAATCCTATTCAAGGATGAAAGGCTTGTGGATATGGTTCAACTCTTGTTGGGAGAGGATATTTCCCATACTAGTCAAAGATACAAGACTAATATGGAAATATTTTCCCTTATTGCTGCATGGGGATTAAAATTTGAAGAGGATGTAGACAAGGTGAAGAGGGTCTTGCAAAGTTTAATTACAGAAGAATACCTGAGAGGGATGGATTAAATTTGGGAGTGGGTTGTTTCGAGAGTGGGTTTCATCATTTCTAAAGGCTCGGAGGAGCTTGCGGACCCACTTCCCTTTGTTTTCTTGCAAGAGGATTAGTTGAAGGCGAGATGTAGAGAGCTCGCGAGAAGAGGATGGGAGGCGGGTATTAGGGTTTTTTTAAGAGTTGGCTTCGATGGTGCTGGGTATAGATAGATGGATTGGATGGAGGTTATTTGATGACTCCAATATTTTTGTAATCTTTTTTGAAGCTTTAAATCAATAAAATATCATATTACCTACTAGTAGGTCTAGAAAGTGACAATCTGATAAACCCTAACACTAAATAGTTGCACAAGACCAACACCCATTATAATAAAGTCCCCCAAAATAATGAACGATTTTCAAAAAATAAATCATTTGAACATTTTTTTTTTATAAGTGAATAGTTGTGTAGGGCCAACACCCATTATATTAACATTAAAAAAAGAGACAATAGTATTTGTCTTGTAGCCAAAAATACATTCCCGGTAGCATTTCCAATTATCACCCATAATAACCCATAACCCATCATACAAAATTCAAGAATCAAAATAGAACGAAGCATCTGCACCATACTTCAGGGTTAGGAGACATTCCCAATCTGCCTTGCCGCATCCGCAACTTCACATTCTGACCTGACTTTCTTGGCTTGTAAGATGATTGGAAAATCATGTCCGTGGTTAGCATGAGCTTCACCTGCTATAATTTCCTCCATACCACATCTTTCTTCCTCAATCCATTCTTCTCCTCTCCCCAACTCCAGTGCCCCTACAATCTCAGCCGCATCCTCCTCATCAATTTCATCTTCATCTACCAACCTTTTAGTGGTTAGGTAGTCCCAATGCCGATCATTGTCCTTGGGTTCCTTGATTTTGGCTACATACATGAGGAAATTGATACTACATAGTATAATACTCCTTCGTTCCTATAACAATTGAGCATCTTGTGTTTGCACAATCAAAAATTTAAAAAACCTTCCAATGTAATAGTTTTGTGGGAGGGGAATGAGAAGTTTCTCATCCACATTGTCAATGACCATATCAATTTCAAGCAAATATGTATGCTCAAACACCATCTGGGTGATTTTTTTGCCCACTTCTTGCAAACCCTGACATAAAACAACATGGCAAGAAAAAAGGTCAAAATGTCTAAAATGACCCTATGCCTATGATATTCCATCAAAAAATCAAACCCTAGCACTATCTTGACTACAGGCATTATGTACAGGTGGTCATTCACCAAGACCTCCCTAACCGTTTATCTGTGACTTCACCTAAAAATGTTGCATGTGGTTTCATTGCCTTGAACATAATTGGCGTGTCCATCATTCCCACCTCAGTGTATACCCCAATGCTCAATTTAAAGGCATTTGATTACCTTCAGCATAAATGTCTCATTAAATGCACACTTACCATAAGTTATTAAGTTACCTTGCGCAATATAAATTAATAGTATATATATCCTCCTTTTTTTATATAATTTTTTATACAATTACATAAACCGACAAACAAAATTTCACTTTCACAAGAGATTTGCAAAGATAAATAAAAAAATCATTGATATTATTATTCATGTGAGATCGAGAAGTAGATTCTAGAAGTAGAGACTATATCTATAGTAATTGTCATGACATATCATAAACTAATTAATACACATTCTTCACTATAGAAGACTCCACATTCTAACTTAGATACTACTACTATACCCTTTCCCAAAGAGACCAAGATTCCCTTCAAAAAAATCTCTTAATTACAGCCTTGGAATTCCTTTTATAAGTGTAAGGAATGCAACAAGCTTTAGGCTATATACAACTTCCATGTTCTCATTTGACATATGTTTTTTTATACGCATGTAAATGATATATTCCCAATATGAAACCTAAAATAGAACACGATAACATATAAAACCATAGGACTAAAACTATCATGAAATTGTCATGGACCATAGTGAAGAATCAAATACTGTTGAAAATCAACTTCTTGAGTTGGACCACCATCACATTGATGATAACTTTATGGATGCAAGATTTTAACTATAAAAACTAGAGGAGTTTTAAAGATGCAATATTCTAGCTATAAAAAATAATAGATCGGCTCCACAAACACTAGTGGATGATCCCCAGAGATTGGTATTGTAATCGAAATAGGGGTATGGCTTTAGTTATCAATTTTAACTAAACGGGATCTTTGAAAGTCCCTTTAGCTACAAAGCAATCTGTTGTGCTTCTATAAACACAACCTTCCTAAAATATTCTCCACCCTGTGTCATTAAACATATATCTTATGAACACACAGGAAACATCTACATATCGACATTCCATTTGTCATACTATTCTTGAACAAGTGTAGAGGGAAATATTAATAGTGCTCCTTGATCAACTCAACTGCTACTGATTTATGAGAAAAAATCAAAGCTCTAAATTTAGAAGTTCTAAATATTCCTTTTCACCTTTTTGCCTTTCCAAAGAATCAGAACTCTTCATGTTGGCATGCAACTCTTCATGCCACCTAATGAAAGGATAAAAAACTCCTCAGACTTTAATAATCACTTAACTACCAATTTAATATTTTCTTCCAAAACAAGCTAACATCTGTACCCAAAGAACTCTTCATGAAAATGACAAGCATAAAGTCCTTTGACAGGAGGAGTGTTTTCTATGAAAAAAGGTCACTTAGAATCTGAGATGAGCATTTCATATGTGCTAAAATGTATGTTTCTAATTCCAATAGATATGCAGTACACTTTCTGTATGAGTTATTTTTCAAAAAAACCATGAAAGATGTGCCTTAATTATTCTACATTTAATTGGACTTTGATTTTGATGTATCTTTGAAATAAAGGAAATTGCACATTGATTTTGATGTATTTCTGAAACAGATCTCGTAGTCGAATATGAGATCAAGAATGCAAACCCAAGCAACAGATAATTTCATAATAGTGAGTCACTTGAGAATTAATGCCTAGCGTTAACACAACCTCATGTGTAGTTGCACAAATTATTCCTATAGATCCATTACATTACTCCAGACTTACAGTAACTTGCAAATATAATGTAATTCCTTCCTTGAATAAAAGCCACATTCACACTACATAGTCAAACATTGACAATGAAATTTCCAAGACAAATCAAAATATCCTTAATATTATGATTCACCATTCATGTAATATCTGAAAGTAAAAATGAAGACAATGTTAGAAACAATAATAAATATAGTAGCCTATTCATGAACTAATTGAAAAACTACTTAAATAAAGTGTACATTCTTTCACCATGAAACCATCCTACACACTAGACATGACAAAGCCCCATTTCTAAATCTACTCTATTTGGAGATGAGAAAATTATAGAATCCTTTTTTACGACCTTGATATATATTTTATAATTATAAGGAATGAAAAAATCTACCAACCTTTTATAAGAATGTGTAACATGTATTTCAACAATGCCATTCCATAAAACCTCTAGGACAGTATTCATGAAAGATTTGGTTTAGAGACAGAGAAAGCTTCCATGAATGTGAACTACCTTATGAGCCATGTCACAATCACACATTTGTGGTTATTGATGCAAAGAATACCAGGATACAATATTCTCATTACATTTCCTGGTAGGGGATAACTTTGAGAGTTTTGAGCAAGCCGGGATGCTTGACTCCAAAACCGCATCTCCTGTGTCTTCGCCCATATTTTTCTCTGCATTCTACCCATTATAATTGTTGGCATATTCACACTCCAATGAGACATTGAAGGTGATTGAAGGTTTTGTCATTGATGGCAACCTTACAATCCTATGGCATCGACAAGGCATTACACCAACATCAGCAGATCACACTCTACACTGACACTCAGACCATCAACACTGGTAGAGAAAGGAAGTGTACCAACATAGAGGCCGACAGGATTTTTGTTATATTATATTTTGTTATTATTGTTGTAAAGCGGAAAATCTCGATCGAACCCTAAGTGTTCCCCCCACCACTCCAAGGAGAGAGAAAGGAGGTCACTAGGGTTGACGGTTTTCACTTAGGGGAGACTTTACATTCAAAAGAGGCGTTGAAACCCACAAGATCCAATCCCACACAATGCAAGATTGGATTCTAAATGAGTTTCAAGGGTTAAGATAGCAAGGCTACCCTCTTTTGTAAAGAATGTAGATAGAAAGATTGAACTAGGAATGCATGTAAAGTGAGAAAGATTCGCTTATAAACAGAGATAGGAATATGGGATGAAGCTGCGGACCTGGAATTAGCAGTAAAATGTCGAGACGGCACTATCCTGCAAATTTGAGTGAAAGTTGAGGGGACGATGGCGCCCGACGTGCACACGGTCCTCCGAAAAATCCGCGAAACGAAGGGGGATCTGTTCGTCTCTGCACAAGGATTTCAGATCTTCAATTATAGCCGCGTACCTGCAACCTACACACAGAAAAGAGAGGACGATTGGGGGGTTAGGGATTAGGGGTTTTCCCTTAGGTCAAACCCCGGTTTTGGAATTAACTAAGAAATGAGAATGTTGTAAATGTAAATGTTTGTAATGTAAACAAGTACTGATACCTTGTTGTAAGAATGTTTGTATTCTTACATACGAAGGTGTAAATGTATGTTGTATGTTGTATGTGGTATGTGATATGTGATCTCCTCTTCAATGGTTGAATCCTTGTCTTGAATGCAACACTTAGCCTTGAATGGAGACTTAGAATGATTAATTGCTTGAAGGAATGCTTGAATGCTTGAATGCTTGAATGTTTGAATATCATTTCTGCATCTTGTACACATATGTCCTCTCCCTTTTCTTACCTCCTCAAATGGGAGGGGAAATGTAGTTTATATACTTGTCAATTAGGGTTGAAAGACTGATTTTTCCAACCTTGGGCCGACATAGCAACCTTATTTTCCAATTTGCAACTTAAAGACCCGAAGCCCCATAAGAGACTGGGCCCAAAATAGGGCCAGGGACCAGGGCGTTGGGTGCCATGGTCTTGGGGGACCAGGGCACTGGGCGCCCTAGTCCTGAAGGACCAGGGCACTTGGCGCCATGGTCCCACCTCCAAGGACAGCAGGGTGCAAGGAGGATCAGGCCAGGGTGCTGAAAAATGCAATTTTTGATGTCATGAACAAGTTTTGGGGTCTCCATTCAGGTTCAGTGTTGTGTCACCATCGTGAAGACCCAAATGCAGTCGAAATTGCAAGTGTCACAATTTTAGGACATTACATTTAGCCCCCACTTTAGCGGGAGTATAAGCGTACGCCCATACTTTCGGTAAAGTACAAGGAAACAACATTTAAAGACTTTCACCACGTCAAGGAGGCAAGATACGCCAAGCCCCCAGTGGACTAAGGATCTTAGGACTTTGATTGACAAAGTAAAAGGGAAGATCATGAGGGAGAACCATGACTGTCAATAGTAAGGTTCCCTCACTATGAGTCATGCAAGAAAAATACCAAAAATTTTCAAGGCAAAGCTAAGTTCGCCAAGAAATTTTTAAGTATTCCTGAAGGGATAGACGGGGTGTATGCCCCCCTATGTTAAAGCGATCACACACGCCTCATCAGGGGTGATTGCTTTAAGGTAGTGATACACATAAGAAATGAGAAGGGAAAGGAGCACGTTATCACAAAGATTTAGCCCCCAAGTGTGAGATAAACCCAAGGATAATAGACACAAAACATGAATCACGAGGTGACTTCACTTTACTTCGGGTCAGTATGCTGTATGATAATTCATGTATATCATATGTATGTATGCATAATTGTTCTTCATTCCCCAATCAAGGAAGGTCACCTAGAAGAAGGGAACACATGTGTCTTTTGAGTCAACATGAGAGAGACCAAAAAAGATCTCAATGCTTTGCATCATCCTCAAGTAGACAACACTAAGGACAACAAATAGAAGAATGAGAACAACACATAGAAGAAGTAACAAAAGAGAGGAGGAGAGTGTCTGCTATGCTAATGAAACTAGTCTAGCATGTCATCCACCCCCCGATCTTGCTGATCAATATTTCGGGAAGGCAGGAAACACGCTAGAGGAGGAACATCCAACACAGCAGATGGAGCTATCACAAGATCCAAACAAGGGCTATGTTCATGTTCCAAGCCACGTTGTTCTTGTCTAGGAGCTAGGATAAGTGCTTTAGAAAATTCGTTAGATAAATGGTTATCAACATCAACATATTCATATTCACTATCAGAAGCAAGAGAAGTAACATTTTCATCATGAATAACATTTTCATCTATATCATCATCAAGATTTATAAAAATAGGATCTTTAACTTGCACAGGATCAAAACCATCATGCATCTTATGTTTAGGAGATTTTGGCTCAATTTTCGGCTGAGGAGAAAATGGAAGAATACTAGCTGAAGGTGTTTTTGGGGATTGCAAAGTTTGAGAAGCAGCTGCTTGAGCTCTAAGACGACGCTTTCGTCAGCGTTCACGCGCAGAATGATTTCATCTAGTCTTAGTAGGAAGTTGAGAAGATTGAGGAGGAGGAATGTTCTCATCCTTATCACTTGGGTGTTTAGGTTGTGGTCTCTTAGGATGGATAATAGGAGAAGAGGAAGGTCTCTTCTCTCTATAAAAGGAAGGAGGAGGAACTACTCCATATAAAGGAGGAATATTTGGTTTAGGAAGGAGACCAAGTCCATCATGACGAGGAGGTATAGGTCTGCTTTTAGACATAGACATAATCACATCCATAGGAATGGGTTGGGAATCTTCTTGAGGAAAGACATTAGTTTTATCTTTCAAAGGAAGAACTTCCTTCTCAAGAATGATAGGAATATCAAGTTTGGGTGTTCTAAGTTCACTTAGAGATAGGATCATATCTGTTTTCCACTTTTGATAAGATTTGAAAAGATGATCACTTCATGGAGGAAGAGATTGGAATTGTTTAGGCCAAAAATAATCAATAGGAACGCTAGAAGTTCTTTCAGCTGGTTTAAAGAGACTATGATTGACAGTAACAACTTCACCATTATGGGGAAATTTCAAACATTTATGAATAGGAGAAGAAATAGCTTTCATGGAAGATAGCCAAGGATAGCCAAGCTTCACATGAAATTGTTCGGATGAAGGAATAATAGCAAAGTTCATATCAAGGGATTTGTTATGGACCTCAATAGGTAATGTAATAGAACCAATTGCAGGAGAAGAAAATGCATCAAATAATTTCACAACCACATTTGTTTTGTCATAGATCACTTGATTCAATTGCAAAGTAAAAAGAAATTCTTCAGTAATAACATTAACCATGCAAGCAAGATCAATAAGCACTCCACGGCAAGCTGTATTCTTGACTTTTGTAACTATGTATAAAGGACCATCAGGTGCCCTAATAGTTTCACTAGAATCAAATGTGATGGAAGGTTCTTTAGGGTTTTCTTGCTGCTCTACAAAGTTAATCACATTCGGAGTCATAGACACAAGACCATCAGATGAGAAAGAGGAATCATTAGTCTCAATCGCATTAGAGGTATGAGAAGGTAATGGATCAGTAAAAATCTTAAAATTTTGGTTAGGAGGAGCTACAGATGTATTGCCTTTATCATTCACTCCTGAAATAGAGATAGTATTATTATCAATCAAATCTTGAATTTTACCCTTTAAAGCAAAACATTTTTCAGTATCATGCCCAGGTTGACGATGAAATTGAGAAAAAGATTTGTTATCAAAATAGGGTGAATTAATCTTTGCAGGATCTATTTGCCTTATAGGAGGGAGAGTAAGCACATTTTGTTCCAATAACTTATTCATAATACTATGCAATGATTCATTCAAAGGAGTAAACTTTCTTTCTTTCTTGAAAAACTTAGAAATAGGAGGCACACCTAATGCTGCATTCACATTGTTGTTGATGATGTTTTCATTGAACTTAACGGACTCTCTGTTCGGTTTAAACTTTCCAAATGGTTGTTGACTACTATCACCCTTATCACTCGGAGCCATAGGATTTGCTTGTTCCATTTGACTCACAGTCAGTTGATAATTGTGAAGAGTTGCACACAACTGTTGGAAAGAAGTAAACTCAGAAAATAGAAGTTTTTCTCTAATATCTTTTTGTAAATTAGAAATAAAGATTTTTTGAATATCATTGTCAGGCACTGGAAAAGAGATTTGAGCATACAAATTCTTATATCTACCAATGAAATCAGTCACTTTTTCTTTAACACCTTGTTTACAATGCATTATATCAATCAAAGTAACTTTAGGACTTATATTGTTTTGAAATTGTTGAATGAAAGCATTTGCAAGTTGTTCAAAAGAAGTAATAGAATAAGAAGGCAACGAGCAATACCATTGTAGGGCTTTATCTCTTAATGTCCTAGTAAACAGTTTTGCAAGCAACCTTTGGTCATAAGCAAAATTGGTACATATTGTTTGAAAAGTCTTAACATGTGTTAGAGGATCACCTTTACCATTATAAAGCTCCAAATGCGGGATTTCAACATGTTTAGGAGGAATAGCTCAAACAATGTCAAGAGAAAGTGGGCTCGCAACATCAAATGTGGGCACACTAAACTTAGATTGATTCATAGAGGCAATTTGTTGCTGTAAAGAAGAGACAGTTTGTGCAAGATTGTTAATGGTCGCTTCAGTCGAAGAATTCTTATTAGATGTGTTAGATTGTGATGGAGGTATTATGTTATTGAAAGAAGGTATTGATTGAGAGTAAGGTGGCGGGACACTATGATAGTTAGTCATAGGAGATGATTGGAAAAGAGGAACACTACAAGGAGGAATGGAATGGTTAAATGAATTGCCCCCTTGCGCCAAGTTCATTTGTGGAGATGTAATAGGAACACTCATTGAAGGAATGAATGAAGAAGTCGGATTAAATGAAGGAAGAGGGTTAATTGAAGAAGAAGGATTGCCCCCATGACTGGTGATCATAGGCGGAATGTCTTGTATAGAAGTAGTCATTATGTTTGATGTAAAGGTAGGTATACTAGCAATAGAAGTTGTCAAAGGAATAGAATGATTGACTTGAGTGGGAGATAGTGTATAACCTAAAGTTTTGGCACAACTCTTCATAGGCATCACATTTGAATCCACAATGTGTGCAATACCACGCAAAATATCAATTCCATTCTTATCACTTTGAACCATACGTTTTAGACCCTCAATTAATGAAAGAGCTTGACTATCGGGATACTCTTGAGACATCCATTGCTGAAAATCATCAAATTGGTTATCCAATTTTGAAAGTTGTTCTACAGAGACCTCATGGAGAGCTTCTTCATCATTAGGAGGATTAGAGGAATTACCCGTGTCCTCGTTAAAAAGGCTATTCAAATTAGGTTCCATCTCCTCCGTAATTAAACCTTGGAAAGACTTAATTCTAAGGCTTCGTCTAATGGGAATAGTGTAAGTAGGGCTTATTGTTGTAAAACTCATGCACTAGGGAGGGAGAAGATTTTGAATTTAGAGGTAGCAAATTTCAATAAAATCAGCCAATCTCCTGGATTTAAGCTGTTAAATGCAATCACGACAATCTCCCAAAATTTCGGAAAAAATGTCAGGGACTGTGGCGAACGGAGTGCACACGGTCCTCGCAACTTTTTTCAAAATTTTCAGGGATGAAAGTTATGATGATTTTAAAGCTAATCTGAAAAAATTGAGTGATTTTATGATCTATAGATAGGCAAAATTAAAGTTGCAATCTCAAAATTGAACCCTACCAAGATTGTCGAAAAATGCAAAATTTGAATTTTGAAAAATTGAGGGAAACTGAAATTTTGAATTTTATGATTTTAGAGGGAATACTAAGAGCAATGCAAGCTTTGAAATTTAAAAGTTGACTCAATTTCACGCAAAATTCAATTTTGAAAGTGGAAATCAAGGTTGTTGTAATTAAACATTTAATTTCGAAAGTCACAAATTGCAAGAATTTGAATAAAGCACTGAAATTTCGAATGAATGCCAACACACTTTTCAGATTTAGGACAGTAAGAAACACAATTTTGACACAAAATTTCAATTTCAACAATTTTTGAATGATTAGAAGCCTTAATCCAAGCAATCACTAGACCTACTTTGACTTCAATTTTGAAAGTGTTAGAATTGATAAAATCAGCCAAAATTCTGGATTTTAGCAGGAAAATACAGTAAGATCTAGCTCCCAAAATTTTAGAAAAAAATGTCGGGGACAATGGCGCTCGGGGTGCACACGGTCCTCACAACTTTTTTCCAAATTTTCAGGGATGAAAGATATTATGATTTTGTTGCGGAATCCAAAGTTACAGCTGATTTGGAAATGATTTGATCAGTGAAATTAGCAGTCAAAGGTTGAATCAAGAGGGTTTTGACACTTAACCACTTAATTTTCAAAATTAAAGCAAAAATATGAATTGATAATTTGCAATAGAAAGGTAGATCTGAAACAAGCATTAATAATTAAACATTTCACAAGCTCAATTACTAAAAAGAAAATTTAGGGTTTTTATGCAATTAACCTCTAAAATTTGCAAAAGATCAAACATGGAAATGTAATTAAGGAATCCAATTTTCAGATCTAAGCATGAATAATCAGAAAGGATGTTCATGTCGAGTTTACCAAAATGTAAAGCGGAAAATCGCGATCGAACCCTAAGTGTTCCCCCCACCACTCCAAGGAGAGAGAAAGGAGGTCACTAGGGTTGACGGTTTTCACTTAGGGGAGACTTTACATTCAAAAGAGGGGTTGAAACCCACAAGATCCAATCCCACACAATGCAAGATTGGATTCTAAATGAGTTTCAAGGGTTAAGACAGCAAGGCTACCCTCTTTTGTAAAGAATGTAGATAGAAAGATTGAACTAGGAATGCATGTAAAGTGAGAAAGATTCACTTATAAACAGAGATAGGAATATGGGATGAAGCTGCGGACCTGAAATTAGCAGTAAAATGTCGAGACGACACCGTCCTGCAAATTTGAGCGAAAGTTGATGGGATGATGGCACCCGACATGCACACGGTCCTCCGAAAAATCCGCGAAACGAAGGGGGATCTGTTTGTCTCTGCACAAGGATTTCAGATCTTCAATTACAGCCGCGTACCTGCAACCTACACATAGAAAAGAGAGGATGATTGCGGGGTTAGGGATTAGGGGTTTGCCCTTAGGTCAAACCTCGATTTTGGAATTAACCAAGAAATGAGAATGTTGTAAATGTAAATGTTTGTAATGTAAACAAGTATTGATACCTTGTTGTAAGAATGTTTGTATTCTTACATGCGAAGGTGTAAATGTATGTTGTATGTTGTATGTGGTATGTGATATGTGATCTCCTCTTCAATGGTTGAATCCTTGTCTTAAATGCAACACTTAGCCTTGAATGGAGACTTAGAATGATCAATTGCTTGAAGGAATGCTTGAATGCTTGAATGCTTGAATGTTTGAATATCGTTTCCGCGTCTTGTACACATATGTCCTCTCTCTTTTCTTACCTCCTCAAATGGGAGGGGAAATGTAGTTTATATACTTGTCAATTAGGGTTGAAAGACTGATTTTTCCAACCTTGGGCCGACATAGCAACCTCATTTTCCAATTTGCAACTTAAAGACCCGAAGGCCCATAAGAGACTGGGCCCAAAATAGGGCCAGCGACCAGGGCGCTAGGCGCCATGGTCCCACCTCTAGGGATAGCAGGGTGCAAGGAGGATCAGGCCAGGGTGCTGAAAAATGCAATTTTTGATGTCATGAACAAGTTTCAGGGTCTCCATTCAGGTTCAGTGTTGCGTCGCCATCGTGAAGACCCAAATGCAATCGAAATTGCAAGTGTCGCAATTTTAGGATGTTACAATTGTAAAAACTTTGAAATCCAACTTGATATCATTGTAAAATGACTTATATATATATATAAGAAGTCATTATAAGACATTTTGTAAAGAAGAAGGAAAATAATTAGGTAGACCTATTATGCGAAATATAGGTTAAAGGGTTTATGTAAGAACCAGAGCAGAAACCGTTACTGAATCTGGTATTATAGGTTCTATTGTAAAGCAGTACAAGACATTGGATTTGTATAATCCACATTGTAAGTCAGTAAGACTTCCCATTGAGCAGTGAGGTCTAGGACATTGGCCTTCCTGCATGTGCAGGCCCCTGTTGTAAGTAATATTCTCTTATTGGCCAGTAAGTGAATATTGTCGGTCCCACACTGTGTTTCCTCATTAAATCAATGTGTTATGGTATGATTTTCATGTGGTTTCTTTCATTTCTATTTATTGCTTTATTTCTTGCATACCGGTACACTGTTATAATATGCGCTACATGTTTTAAGTTAATAAATTCAACTCACCAATTAGATACTGATTCACCCCCCTCTTAGTATATGTGGGAATCCTAACAATTGGTATCAGAGCCCGATCCTCTATTTTCAGAAGCCTAATAGCTTGAGGAAGATCTTGACACCGGTAGACATGGAAAATTTGATGAAGCAATTGGAAGCAGCTCTCTCAGATTTTGATACAGAAAAGTTAAAAAATATCAAAATTGAAGCTGATCTAAAGGCAACTTAGGAAATCATTCAATCTCTTCAAGGAAACCTTACCATTGCAAGAAACGAAAGAAGAGAACTCTGTGAAAAAATGCAAATTGAGGATGATGAAAAAGAAAGCCTTAATGAGCAGATATGCAAGCTAAAACAAGAGAACATGACAACAAAGAATGAGATGCAGGATATGAGTATGAGATTTTGTAAATAAATTGAAGATAGGAAGAAGAATGAAGAAGAATTAACCAAAAGACTAAGTGATGCAGCAAATGAAAACACAAGACTCAGCTATGAAAATGACCTATTGAAGACAGACCTGATGCATACACATAATGACTCCAATGAACTAATGAAGCAGAAAGAAGTCTTAGAAAGAGAACTAGATACTGCAAATCAACATAAATAAAAAATCAAGAAAAGCTCAGAGCAACTTGGTAACTTGCTGAAGAATCAGAAGCCTAAAAGTGACACTTCTGGAATTGGCTTTGAAGTTGGAGAAAGCTCTGGTACTGCAAACACACAGGATCACAGTAAACCGGTAAGACAACCTAATGCTTATAAATTCAATGGAAAATGCTTTAACTATAATAATTATGGGCATAGAGCAAATCAATGTAGATCTAGAAGTTATTAGAACATCAACACACCCACCGGTCAATGTTCAAAATGCAACAAAGTTGGTCACAACTCTGAAAATCATAGAATGAATGTGAGATGTTATGTTTGTGGAAGATTTGGACACCTATCTAATCAATGTAGAACAAAAATCGGCATAAGTTATGGCAAAGATATTCTGAAAAATAATGTTACTTGTTATGCATGTAACAAGATTGGGCATATTGCAAAATTCTGTAGAAGCAAAGGATCACTGGCAGACAATAGAAGTTCTAACTTGAAAG
Organism: Cryptomeria japonica; assembly: GCF_030272615.1. Lineage (NCBI taxonomy): Eukaryota > Viridiplantae > Streptophyta > Pinopsida > Cupressales > Cupressaceae > Cryptomeria > Cryptomeria japonica. Next base: position 584,742,686 of record NC_081406.1, read on the forward strand.
GAAAAGAAAAAGTTGAAGAGGTTAAGCAAGAATTCTCAAAACAATGGATTAGAAAGTCTGACCTAAATGTTGGGAATACTCCTCCACTAGTAGAACCAAGCAATGCTTCACCAGCAGGATAGAGTAGTACTCCACCGATAGGAAGCTCTTCATCAAACTGAAGAAAATCTTCTTTGAGGGTTTGACATTAAATGAGACATATGCTATTATTCCCTCGGTTAATGGTAATAAGTTGGAAATTACTTCATTACCGGTAGACAATATTAAGTGACTACTTAACTGACATGCATTAAATATGGTAGATGGAAAATAGACTTTATAAATTTGTGATTTTAGCTTCATTTCACTTCACCAAGATTTCAAACACTCGAAGAGCGTGAAATTTACAGAGCTAAAGCATTTCAAACAAAGAGGCAAAGGCATTTTAGCAATCAATCCATCCAAAGGTAGAAAAAGGTATTTATCTTCATGGCATCCACCTCTGCACTTGAATATATAGAAAACCCTACTATAGTCGAGGTTATTAAATGCCCTAGGCCCATGTTTCAACTAGTTCCCAAGATAGCAAAGAAGGATGACAATACAGGTGCTTTTTCTCAAATTCCAAAAGGAGTTGTTTATGCTGAAGACCCTAGAATTTACATCCATTGCAACATAGGGGAATTAGGAGATGAAGAGATCAAAACAGTGTATAAATCTGTCATATGTGATGATTCCGAAAATATAAAACCTGAACATAAAATTATTGAAACCCTAGGATTTACTGAAATCCTTAGCATTCTTGAATTTCCTAAGGATGTGATTAGGATAGTCTTAAGCAAGGTACATGGTGAATTTTTCTAGTTAGATGCAATTCACAAAACTACCAAGGAAGTTATCAAAGCAGTGACAGGGTTACCTTCCACAAGTAAAAGTCCAGACAAGACTAAAAAGGTCTCAAATGACCTAGTAACTAAACTAACTAGTGAAACATCTGATAAAAGGTCCTTAAGAGTCAATGATGTAACCAACATAAATGTGAGATTCATCAGCATGATTTTAGTGTATAGAGCTACTCATGCAAATAGACTTAATTCAGTTTCGAGTTTATGCATTAAGAGTGCTTATGACATGATTACAGACAATGTGAAAATTGTTATGTGTGAGTGGTTAAAAGATGAGTTGATTGATAACTTAGGCAAAATCAAGAAGGATAAGAAAGGAACTTTTAGGTTTGGAAATCTACTTGTATGCTTGATGCTACACATAACCAAATAGGTTCCTGGTATAGGCTATAAAGAACTTGGATTTTATATACCAATAGGTAAACTGTTATCAGACCTATTCAATAACATGGGTGAAGACAAGGCAAATAATATCCATGAATAATTTCAAGCATTAAAAGACAAAATGAAGAAGAGAATCAGATTATCATAGAAAATTGTTAACAAGTATAAGGATAACATATGCTTTGTAATAAAAAAGGATGAGATATGGACGGAAGCAGTCATCCCAAGAACAATTTGGGTAACGGAGATGGGTTATGAGACTGATGACCATATTATTGAAACATATGCTAAAACACTTTTGGAAGCTCCTAGAGAACCTAAGGAAGAAGTATTTGGTAGTGCTGAGACCATAGAAAGTCAAATTCAATCTCATAAAAGAGTGAAAAAGGTTGAAGCAGTAGTGAGAAGAGTTTCTAGACACCCAAAGGCCATTAAAGAAAATGTAATGAAACAAACCGGTATCAATGAGGATGAGTTAGCAGCCCCACAACCTAAAACTCACCTATCAGTGGTAGCTACTTCCTCAGAGAATGACATGCTAGCAACTTTCAAGAGAGTTGTAAGGAAAAGAGATCCTTCACCGGCAACCACACCTTCACCTAGGAGAACAAGACAAAAACAACAAGCAGTGAGATCTCCGGTTAGAAAGAGTACACCAAAGAAGAAATTGACACCCAAGAAGAAGAAGAGGACAAAACAAAACATGGCCCCTCTTGACATATTGCTAAATGAAATTACAGAGGAAGGGAAACTAAAGAATATAGAGAAATTGTATGATACTCTGACAGCAGATGAAAAAGAACAAGTTGAGAACAATGTTATTTTGCACATGGACATGTATAAGAAATTTTTTATGGAAGTGGTAAATGAACTACCAAATGAATTATTTAAAAGATTGGAAGCAAGAAGACAAGCTGTTGTAGAGCTTGACAAGAAAATCAAGATAGAAAAATTACTTACTGTTTACCCAGTGAACTCACCTAAAGAAGTAGATGACTTAATTGCAGAAGCCAATTGGTCAGTATTCTCTACTGCACACCGACACATTGCATTAATGGTTGGAAGAGTCAATGAGGTAACTGAAGAAACAAAAAATGCATGGGATATATTCCTAGTTGAAAAAGAAAGACAGGAAGAGTACATGAGCCACAAACCTATAAAGGTATATAAAAAGGACAAGGACAAGGGTAAAGGAAAGGTTGGTGGACCTCCTAGTATAAAAGTAAAGGATAACTTACTCCCACCACCTCCAATTACATCACCGGCAATTAAAAGTACTGAAGATCAACCAATAGTTGAGAATATGAATGTAAAGGATATAAATCCTAATCCTAAAGTCTTATACACAGTGGATGTTGATACACACAAGATCAACATTGTGGTAGATAAAGATACAACAGGTAAGATAGACATGACTAATAAGCCACTGGTAACTGAGCAAACTGATCAAACACAAGAGAAATTGGTAGATGATAACAAAGAACAATAGGTAGAGACTCAGACTGAGACTGAGACAGACCAACAAATAGAGAAACAAGAAGAGAAACAAGCTCTGGAACAAGGACAAGTTCACATGGAAATAGAGCCACCGGCAACAAGAGAAGATCAAAAACCATTGCTTAAAGAAATGGAAACATAGACTGACCTACTAAAGGTCACTACAAGCTTGGTTACTTCTACCATCGGCAGTATTCTGAATGTTGGTTCCTCATCAGCAGGCTATAAATCAACAAATGTAATAGAAGTACTCTTAGATTCAATCAAAAGGATAACAGATTGTAGTTCATAGGCTTACAAAGCTATCGATGACACAATCCCAATTTTGAAGAAGTTAGCTCCTAACTGCAATATAGACAACAAGGATTATTTAAGTCAAATTGACATTTTGTCCAAGTACATCACTGAGAACACAGTGAAAATTGAGCAAATAAGGGAAGAGGCATTGAAGAATAAGATGGAAATTGAAAAGCAGAAATTCTTTGAAGATCAGATAAAGAAGTGTACAAGGGGTTTTGACACACTTCTACTGGCACTATGCAATTTACTAAAAGTGTTCAAAACTTTGTACAAAGACATATGCAAGACAAACCTACTAACAACTGACATAGATAAGCAGATGAGCAAGGTACAAGATGAAATCAATAAACTTGCAGACAATTTTGTTAACTCACCTGATACATTATCAGTTTTTTAATAGAAGATAACAAGTTTTGAGGAAGATTTAACTAAGTTGGGAAGAGAAAAGGAGAGAATAGTGGATAAGGCAAAGAGTTTGAGACTAAGACTGAGTCTAAGATTGGACTATCTAGCATTCATACAGAAGGAAATATCTGAGGCACTTGTATAGGGACAAAGAACACTGGCAGAGCATATGCAGCACCTCACCGGTATAGTTCAAAGAACCGAAACAGTAAGAAATTTATGGAGAGTATAAACTTAATTTTGGTGGATCTATTTCAAATTGTGACCACACAGGTACAAGGTTGAGACTACAACTCTATTAACATCTTGACAACCTTTGTCATTGATGCCAAAGGGGGAGTAGTGGTATGAGAAAATCCAATATCACAGGGATCATATGCTCAGGGGCAGCACACACATTTTTGGTAACTTTTTTGGACTTCACATTTTTGGATACACTTTTGAATTTTCTCATGAGTGTTGCCATCAATGCCAAAGGGGCAGATTGTTGGCATATGCACACTCCAATGAGACATTGAAGGTGATGGAAGGTTTTGTCATTGATGGCAACCTTACAATCCTATGGTACCAGCAAGGCATTACACCAGCATCAACAGATCACACTCTACACCAGCACTCAGACCACCGACACTGGCAGAGAAAGGAAGCATACCAACACAGAGGCCGACAGGATTTTTGTTATATTATATTTTGTTATTATTGTAAAGACTTTGAAAGCTGACTTGATATCATTGTAAAATGACTTAGATATATAAGAAGTCATTGTAAGACATTTTGTAAGGAAGAAGGAAAATAATTAGGCAGACCTATTATGTGAAATATAGGTTAAAGGGTTTATGTAAGAAGCAGAGCAGAAATCGGTACTGAATCTGGCATTATCGATGCTATTGTAAAGCAGTACAAGACATTGGATTTGTATAATCCACATTGTAAGTTAGTGAGACTTCCCATTGAGCAGTGAGCTCTAGGAAATTGGCCTTCCTGCATGTGCAGGCCCCTCTTGTAAGTAATATTCTCTTATTGGCCAGTAAGTGAATATTGTGGGTCACAAATCCCATTGAGGTTTTTCCCACATTGGGTTTCCTCATTAAATCAGTGTGTTATGGTGTGATTTTCATGTGGTTTCTTTCATTTCTATTTATTGCTTTATTTCTTGCATACCGGTACACTGCTATAATATGTGCTACATGTTTTAAGTTGAGAAATTCAACTCACCTATTAGATACTGACTCACCCCCCCCCTCAGCATCTGTGGTAATCCTAAAAATAAGGGGGACATGGTGGTTGGTAGAGAGATCATAATTATTTTCAACTGCAACCGAAGCTTGTAGTTGCACTCGAGCCTTTGAATAACCCTCTGGATACAAGGTAATTCATCAATTTTCTTTACTTCATGGCATCTCCAAACCTTCAACCATGTCTCCTTATGCCAGAATTTAGCTACACATTCTATGGACTTCATTTTAAAACCTCTGCAAGTAAGGAAACACCACTTCCTATAAACTTATCTCTAGAAAATGTGTATCTTCTACATTCTGAAATGTAGCATGCAAATAATGACCCTATTACTTGATTTACAAAGTGGCGGTAATTGACTGTCAGCTCTATACTTTGGATTATTCTACATATTGTATTAATCTGTTTGATATGTACTTTTCTCTCATTCCTTAAGAAAGATTTCATTCCAATAGTCTTGACACCTGTACATGACTCACAGACCTCAACATAGATTAATATTGGTAGCTTCTCATTGAATATTAAATATGTTCTATTCTTTGTATTTTTGTTCCTTTTACACACATAGTGTTTTGAATTTTCTATGCAAAAGGATAGCAGAGAATCCTCAATCAAGATTTCATGCTGATGTGGAGGACACTCACAACTAAAATGTGATGTGTTTCCTATATTAGTTTTTTTCTCCAAGTAGTAATGAAATATTGGCCTTAATTATTATTTTCCCCCAAAAATAATGAATGATTTGCCTTAATTTTTCTATATTTTTCATGCAATATGAACAAAATCACCAATGTAATTATAATTTCTCCCAAAATAGTGAAATATTTGCCTTAATTTTTCAAAACAAATCACGCAAAAGAAAAAGATTCACCAAAATTTCCACATTTTACATACATTATGAACAAAATCGCTAATGTAATTATAATTTTTCCCCCAAAATAGTGAAATATTCACCTTAAGTTTCGTACAATTATTACACAACTGGGAAAAATTTGCCAATGGAATTTAATACTTTTCCCCTATTAAAAAAAATCGCCTAAACAATTAATATTTTCCCCCAAAATATTTAAAGATTCACCAAGATTTTACACCTTTACCCATGGGGGGTTTTCTTAAAGTTATCCTTGGGTAGCCTCTTCCTTAGCTCTTGCTACATGTTATATGCCTAGAAATGCTCTAGTTGTTACCCCTTTGCGATTTTATTCTACTTAACCCTATGATCAAGATTGGGCAGATGATGATGATTTGATAGAGGTGATTGATTAGAGAAGCACCTCTTCATGTCTTTATATTAGAGTTTTCTTTTTTTCTTGTGTCTCCCTATACATGGTTAATATTTTTGAACTCTATCCTCAAGAACTCATGATACTATTGTAGGTACTCAAATACAGTCAAGAAAATATACCATATACTTATTCTATTTGTGTCATCATTCTTCTCCTTAATTTATATTTATGTTTGATATTCACGGATGGTGCAAAGCGTTGGGGCTATTTCAGCCTTCTTCCATGAGACCCAAATTTTAGGATTATGATAATGATTCATATGCAAACATTTATAGATGCTACTGCTATGAATCCTACTAACCCTAAATAATTAGATCCCTCTTTTTATTTCTCTCTTTTTTTTGTGGGTTCCATGTGCTATTTATTCCATGATAGTTTTATAGGTATATTTCTCATTATGTACATCTCTTCTCCTTAGAATAACTTGTGCTCCTTTTTGCCTAGGAAAAGTCATTCTAATGGGAAGCTATCACATTCATACTTTATTTCTCTTATCTTATTATTTATATCAGAATATATTTGCATCTAGCTATCTTATCCATTGTGTACCATAGTGGAACCCACCAGACTTTATCTTAATGAGTGTCTGTGTCTATTTTTTGTGGCTATCCTACACTATAGTTCATAGTAGTCATAGGTCAATTGGATAATCATTTGGTCCATAGCATAACACAAATTTATATACATGCATATCAGTGTTGTCTTATGTCTCTATAAATTTAGATACTTAATAATTTCTTTTCATGTAATGTTCTTAGATATTGCTAACATATTTATGTTGGTACAACTTAATAATATTTATATAGTAAAAACTCAAGTCTATTCCCTAAGGGAAACTCCACATGGATATAAGACTCTACTTCCCCTTTAAATCCTAGGTATAACATTATTAACTCTACTCTCTCTACTTTAGCTCACATTTCTCTTTTGACTAGTTATGCTCACCAAAATGGGAGTAAAATATAATGTCATAAATTTAACTTTATACAATTCCACATTACATAATGTTGGCATTTGTGCAAAGTATGTTGTCATTGATGTCAATATGTTGGAGAGTGAACTGGCAATATGCTAAAGAGTGAACCAGTTAACAAACTACCGATTAAGAAACTGGCAAAGTGAACCGGTATAATGTTGTGAACCGGTATATGTGCAAAAGGAGAAGCCGTATGCTTGTTCAGGTGAACCGGCATATGGAATGTTTTCTATTATGGTTTAATATGGTAAGACTACTAGTTGGCATTCTTAGCCTCAGGGTTTCCAGTTAGAATGTCTTGAGCTTGTGTGACTCAACTGATGATATTATGTGATGAGTTAGCATTACGATAGAGATCAAATCATGTTGCCACATCAGCCTCATGCGCATGAAGGATCTTGCATGAAGGGGATTGATCCTATCTACCTCAGGAATGTGCAAAGCCTCTGCAAATGGTGGAGAACGCGTGATGGGTTATCGCCTCCATGAAGCGGTGAAGAATGGATGATGGAGATTTTCTTGAGATCTATTCAAGACTGTTGTATTCAAATGCAAAGTGTTCAATGGTTAGGATTGAACCACCTAAAGTGCTCAACCTAAATGATTAGGGTTTTTTTTTTTTTTTTCTACTGACCTATCTATTTCCTATAAGGTTGATGTTATGTTTCATGCTGTTTTTGTTGGCAAATGTTTTGTGTGTATCTAAGTGTAGAGATACGTGATTCTTGTCAGACCAAATAAGAGATTTGATACCTGCAAAGTGTGTGTGCAAAAAGAAGGAACTAAACTGGATCTACATTGGCATTGTGTGCTATTACCAGATCATTGTAATACGTGTTGATCTTTAACCACTTCAATAGCTGGAAAATCCCTAACAGAGTAGCTTTAACCCGCTTTCTGTAAATCCTTTAACAGGGTGACTCAAAGCCATTGAGTTCATAAAATCCTCTAATAAGGTAACCTATAATAGGGTTTGACCCTTAACTGAGTGATCCCTAACAGGATCGGTTCCTAACAGAATCTATTATAATAGTCTCTAACTGGACTTGGCTCCTAACAGAGTGGACTTCTAAAGAGTTCAAAAACAACTTGTGGGTATTCATCCCCACCATGGTTTTTCCTAGTTGGGTTTCCATGTGAAAAATATGTGTGTCATGTGTGATGCCTCTTTCATGTGATGTTTTTTTATTTCTTGTTTAGTGGCAAATCATGGTGATCTAGTAAATCATTGTATCTCTAATGATAGATTATCTATTTATGCATAAGGACAAAGTGGAAATGAGGGAGTAGGTTTTATGGTAAGTTAAGAAGATTGACCAGTTCATGTCTTTCATAGTTGCACTATATATAACTGGTAGTAATCTAGTTTGGACCGGTGTTAGTAATTGCCAGTAGTTCATTGTCTACAATCAAACCAGTTCAAGAAATTTTTTGTGTCTGTATTGATTTAGCCCCCCCCCTCTCAGTACCAGTTTGGTACTCACTATTCATCATTAGAGTTATCAATTGGTATCAGAGCATCCTCAAGGTCCACTATGTTGTAAGATTAACCGCTTGAGGGAAAGATCCTATTGTAATGATGAAGAGGGAAGGTCCAAAGTTCAACAGAGATAACTTTAAAATATGGAAGGACATAATGAAGATATACATCAGAAGCATGGGTGCTCAACATTGGAGCTATGTTGAGAATTCTTATGTTATCCCTACTAGTATTCTCATCGATGATCAAAAGAGAGAGATTCAAGAGAATGGGCAACTCATGGAAGCCCTAATCAGTAATTTATCTGACATTGAGTTTATTGATGTCCAGGATAAAGAATATCCCAAAGAAGTATGGGATACTCTTGAGAATATCTATGGCAGTGACGAGCATGTAAAAAAAGCTAAAGAAGAAAGCCTTAGAGGGAAGTTTGAAGACATGCAGATGGTTGAAGGTGAGACCATTCAACAATATGAAATGAGAATCAAGACAATTGTTGGAGACATCAAGAGTGTGGGAGGAAAAATGGAAGATTCTACTATTATTGGTAAAGTCCTGAGGTCCTTATTACCGGTCTATGCAATAAGGGTTACTGCTATTCAGGAGTTGAGGTCAATAGACAAGACTAAGGTATCCCTAGACTCCATCATTGCAAAATTAACAGCCTATGAGCTAAATAGTTTTGATGGCAGTGTTCAAAAGACTGAATCAGTTTTTAGAGCTTCTACTACACCATCCAGAAAAGGAAAAGAAGCAAGCACTAGCAGTGAACCAAGATAGAGCAGAGAAATGGATGATGAGGAGATTCTGATGGAATTTGAAGCTCTTCCTGCCAAGAGACTTCCTAAGGGAACCAATAAATACAGAGGTAAGCTACCTTTGAAATGCCTTTCTTGTAACTGGATAGGACATATTGTTGTAAACTGTCCTAATGGTGACAACAAGGACAAACTAGAAAGGTTCAAGAAATTCAAAGGAGGAAACCTAAGAAACTATTTTATAGCAGTTGATGAAGGAGTCACGGATGAGGAATCAGAAGATGAAGAAAATGAAGATATTGGTGTTTGTTGCAGTAAAGGAAGATGTGTTAGACAAGAAGGCTCTTGTCTCCCACTTTGATAATTCCAATGAGTGGATTATTGACAGTGGCTATTCTCACCATATGACTAGTGACCAGAGCAAGTTTCTATCTTTGGAAGAATATGATGGTGGTATGGTTCACTTTGGTAATGATGCACCATGTATGGTCAAAGGAAGAGGGTCCATCTCTCTAAATGGAAAGAGAAGTGCTGACAATGTGTATTGGGTGGAAGGTCTTAGACACAATCTATTGAGTGTTGCCTAGTTGAATGATAGTGGACTCACTTTGGAATTCAACAATGGAGTGTACAAAATAAAAGGAAAGAATGGTGAATTGATGGCCACCTATATGCAGACCAAAGGTAACTTATTTTAGCTAAATGCAAATATAAGTACATGTCTTATGGCTAAGTTTGATGATAGCTGGATATGGTATAGGAGACTCTGCCATGTAAAATTTGATAACATAATAAAGGCCAGTAAGATCAAGGCAGTTAGAGGACTATCGATGTTGAGAAAAACAAAAAATCCTTTGTGCAGAGAATGTCAACTCGGGAAAATGTCTTCCTCAACCTTCAAAGGTAAATCTTTCATTGCTAACAATTTACTTGATCTTGTGCATACTAATTTGTGTGGTCCTATGAAAAGTAGGAGTGTGCAAGGAGATAGGTATTTTATGATTCTTACAGATGATTGCTCGAGAATGATGTGGGTCACATTCTTGAAGGACAAGTCTGAAGCCTTTGGAAAGTTCAAAGCTTTCAGAGCACTAGTAGGAAAGGAAAGTGGTAGAAGAATCAAATGCCTTAGAACTGATCAAGGAGGGGAATTCACTTCTGGTGAATTCAACAAATATTGTGAAGAGAATAGCATCAAGAGGCGATTGTCTACCCCTCGAACTCCATAGCAGAATGGTCTAGCAGAGAGAAACAACCAGACTATGGTTGAAGCGGCTAGAACTATGTTGATCTAAGAAAAGGTCGCTCACACCTTTTGGAAAGAAGTGATGAGCACTGTAGTCTACACAATGAACTAGGTACTCATCAAAAAGGGAAAGGATAAGACTCCTTATGAGTATTGGACTAGTAAGACACCTATGGTAAGCTACTTTAGAGTGTTTGGTAGTAAATGTTACATCAAGAGGAGTGAAAATCAGAGCAAGTTTGATGCTAAATGTGATGAGGGAATATTCCTAGGATGTTCCACCAAGAGTAAAGCTCTCAAATGCTTCAACAATAGGACTCAGAGAATTGTTGAAAGCATCAATGTTAGGGTTGATGAAAACTTTGGGAAACCTAAGGAAACCGATAGTGAGCAAGTAGGAGATGAACCAGTAGTAATCTTCTGGGAACCAGTTGCAAATCAACCCAGTACTAGTAATTGTGCTCCTACATCGGTGGATGCTAATGCTAGTGAAGATGAGGATGAAGAAGAAAAGAAAAAGGAATCTTTTAAGAACATACCTAGGTATGTCAAACTCAATCATGATCTAAAGCAGATCATAGGAGACAAAGATGCAGGAATTCTTCCAAGAAGAAAGGTTAGAGAAAGCTCATGTATGGTCTTTGAATTTGAGCCTAAATCATTCAAAGGGGCACATAAAGATGAAGACTAGATCAAGGCAATGGAGGAGGAACTTGACTAGATAGAAAAGAATGGTACATGGTCTTTGGTACTTAGACCAGAGCATAAAAATGTCATTGGAACCAAATGGGTTTTCAAAAAAAAGCTAAATGAGGATGGCACAGTGGTAAGGAACAAAGCCAGACGAGTGTGTAAAGGATACACCCAAGAAGAAGGGGAAGACTATGGAGAAACCTTCACTCCAGTAGCAAGATTGGAAGGAGTGCATATGCTTCTTGCATATGTAGCTTTTAAAGGATTCAAGGTATACCAAATGGATGTAAAATCTGCATTCCTAAATGGAATAATTGAAGAGGAGGTGTATATAAAGCAACCAAATGGGTTTTCCCTATCAGAAGACAATGACATGGTGTGTAGGCTACATAAAGCCTTGTATGGACTAAAGTAGGCATCGAGAGCATGGTATGAACGCTTGCATTCCCATCTTGTGAAGATTGGATTTGAAAGAACAAGTGAAGATAGAGATATCTACTTGAAATTAGAAGGAGATCAAATTCTAATCTATGAAGTATTTATTGATGACATAATCTTTGGTGGAGATGACAAGATGAGTCATGACTTTGTAGATGAGATGAAAAAGGAGTTTGAAATGTCACTCATAGGGGAAATTAAGTTGTTCATTGGACTACAGATTCAACAAATAAAAAATGGAATCTTTATTACTCAGTCCAAGTATGTCAAAGAGGTGTTGAAGACCTTTGGCATGGAAGACAGTAAATCGGTTGGTACACCAATGGTGACCAGTTGTAAGCTATCAAAAGAGGATGACTTGACATTAGTAAATGAGAAGGATTACCAATCAATGATTGGTAAGTTGCATTATGTAGTGCATAGCATACCAGACATTGCACATGTAGTTGGTATTACCGCTCGGTTCCAACAAAGCCCAAGAGAATCCCACTTGGTAGCAGTCAAACAGATTCTTAGATATCTGGAGGGAACTATTGACTATGGGTTATGCTATCCATACAATAATGATTTCAACCTGAAAGTGTTCACGGATGCTGATTGGGCTAGTAATGTAGATGACCAGAAGAGCACAACTGGTGGTGCATTCTTTCTCAGTGGTAGACTGGTCTCATGGATGAGTAAAAAGAAGAGTTGTATCTCTTAGTCTACAACAGAAGCGGAGTATGTTGCGGCTTTTATGAACTGCACCCAGACTATTTGGATGAAGCATGTATTGAATGGCTTCAAAGTTCCTGTATCTGAATCGGTAAGAATATTTTGTGACAATACAAGTGCAATTAACATTTCCAAGAATCCAATTTTACATGCTAGAACCAAGCATTTTGAACTCAAATATCATTTCTTAAGGGAAAAGGTTCAGAACAAAGAGGTGGTATTGGAACATGTTTCCAATAAGCAGCAGTTAGTAGACATATTCACCAAGCCTCTACCAAAGGCTACATTTACCTATTTGAGAGGTGAATGAGGGGTGCTGCCCCTTCAAGAGGTAAACTAAAGGTTTGTGCTCAACATCAATCAGATCTTACTTTGCTATATCTTTGCTACTCCTCAGGGGTTGCAGCATAGTGGAACAAAGAAACTCGTGCCTTCACTTTGGCATTGTTGTCAAAGGTGGAGAAGATGTGATGCAGAAATAGAGATATCTTTGTATATTTCCATCAATGCCAAAGGGGAAGATTGTTGGCATTTATGCAAAGTATGTTGTCATTCATGTCAATATGTTGGAGAGTGAACTGGCAATATGCTGAAGAGTGAATTGGTTAAGCAACTACCGGTTAAGAAATTGGCAAAGTGAACCGGTATAATGTTGTGAACCGATATATGTGCAAAAGGAGAAGCGGTATGCTTGTTCAGGTGAACCGGCATATGGAATGTTTTCTATTAAGGTTTAATATGGTAAGACTACTAGTTGGTAGTCTTAGCCTCGAGGTTTTCGGTTAGAATATCTTGAGCTTGTGTGACTCAACCGATGAGATTATGCGATGAGTTAGCATTATGATAGAGATCAGATTGTGTTTCCACATCAACCTCATGCGCATAAAGGATCTTGCATGAAGGGAATTAATCCTATCTACCTCAAGAATGTGCGAAGTCTCTGTAAACGATGGAGAATGCGTGATAGGTTATTGCCTCCATGAAGTGGTGAAGAGTGAACGATGGATATTGTCTTGAGATCTGTTCAAGACCGTTGTATTCAAATGCAAAGCATTCAATGGTCAGGATTGTACTGCCTAAAGTGCTCAACCTAAATGATTAGGGTTTAGTTTTTTTGTTGCTACAGACCTATCTGTGTCCTATAAGGTAGATGTTGTGTTTCATTTTGTTTTTGTTGGCAAATGTTGTGTGTGTATCTAAGTGTAGAGATACATGATTCTTGCCAGACCAAATAAGAGATTTGATACCTGCAAAGTGTATGTGTAGAAGGAAGGCACTAAACCGGATTTGCATTGGCATTGTGTGCTATTACTAGATCATTGTAATACCTGTTGGTCTTTAACCACTTCAATAGTTGGAAAATCCCTTAACAGGGTAGCTTTAACCAGCTTGCTGTAAATCCTTTAACAAGGTGACTCAAAGCCATTGAGTTCAGAAAATCCTCTAATAAGGTAACCTCTTACAGGTTTTAACCCCTAACAGGCTGATCCCTAACAAGATCAATTCCTAACAGAATCTGTTGCAACAATCTCTAACCAGACTTGGCTCCTAACAGAGCGGACTTCTAAAAAGTTCAAAAACAACTTGTGGGTATTCATCCCCATCGTGGTTTTTCCCAATTGGGTTTCCACATGAAAAATATGTGTGTCATGTGTGATGCCTCTTTCATGTGATGTTTTCTTATTTCCTATTTAGTGGCAAATCATGGTGATCTAGTAAATCATTGTATCTTTGAAGATAGATTATCTGTTTATGCATAAGGACAAAGTGGAAGTGAGGGAATAGGTTGTATTGTAAGCTAAGAAGATTGACTGATTCATGTCTTTCATAGTTGCACTGTATATAACAGATAGTAATCTGGTTTGGACCAGTGTTAGTAATTGCTAGTAGTTCACTATCTACAATCAAATCGGTTCAGGAAAGTTTTTGTCCCTATACTGATTCACCCCCCCTCTCTCAGTACTGGTTTGGTACTCACTGTTCATCATTAGAATTATCACATAACCCTTAAATTTAGTTAAAATAAACATAACCAACCTTAATCTAAACTTGACACATACCTTACAAACTTCCATGGCTAATTCCTAGCTTGTTAGGTATTGATTATGTCTAAACATATGCACATCATGCTATCATTCTATGAATATTTGCGATGTTTTTAGCCATTGGGATATTAGACTTGATATATTGTAGTAGTGTGTAACATTGTTGCCAACCTATAGGTCAAAACTAATGGTTGTTTTCTATTTCTAAAACCATTCCATTTTACCTCCAAAACAACTTTTCAACATTCATTTAACACGCTTCTTGCAATCCATCAGTTCTTTGGAATTCTATAGCTTTTTTTCTTGCATAATCCTTCTCATAGCTTCATATACATAGTATTTTCATGCTATTATAAGGGATATAGTGATACATTCTACAAAATTCACTATTATCATTTGAAGAGGTCACTCTTTTCTCTAAGATTGGTGTTGCCTTGTCATTGCACAAATAGGCTACCTTTCTTTTGTGATTAAGGATCATAGCTCTTTATAATTTTATATTGAATATATACTATCTCGATGTCATTAGCATATTATTTGCCTACTTTATTTGTTTCTTTTTATCTAATCTTGTCTAGGGATTTTCATGGAGGTGAAAACATTAAAATAGGGGGGCTTGACTGAGGTAAATTCATACATAGTCACCCAACATTTTCACTTTGATCTTTTGTGTATAGGTGTAGGTGGGGAGATAGCTTTCAATCTTGTTGGAGCCTCAAAAGAACCTTTCAAGTGATATCTCTAAACTCTCTTTCATCATTTAATCTTGTTTAATATTTTTATCTCATTTCTTTGCATTTGCTATACATCACATTTTCATAGTCTTTAGCATTTAGATAATTATACATAACACTCTATTTTTATGTGGTGGCTCTAGTTATCTATGTATACAAGATGCTAGTGCACTCTTCTATCATCATTTACCTACATATTTTTGCTAGACAAAATCCTCATCAAAGAACCTAAAAGATCTCTATCATCCATAATTTTGCTTCTAAAGTCTAAAGGGTTTAGTAAATTCATATGCTGGAATAAAACACACATTTAGTGAAGTTGTGG
Source organism: Cryptomeria japonica (assembly GCF_030272615.1). Taxonomy (NCBI): domain Eukaryota; kingdom Viridiplantae; phylum Streptophyta; class Pinopsida; order Cupressales; family Cupressaceae; genus Cryptomeria; species Cryptomeria japonica. Next base: position 584,758,087 of record NC_081406.1, read on the forward strand.
ACAAACTCAAACGTGATAATTATCTATTTTTTTTCTTGGAGTGGAGGGTTAAGATCAGAAATCAAGAGGAATTTAATTATCCATTGTAGTGGTTCACTTTTTACTCTCTACATAGGCAAATTTTAAGTACCATGTGAGTGAGAGAATTGCTTTCTCCATTTTCAATGTTATAATTGAGTTTTTTTGAGTATTATATAAGTTATTCATTTGATGCTTTTTTTTTTGAAAAACCATAAATCCCTTGTAAGACTTCAACCCAAGAATATATTATTTTAAGTATTGGGAATTGATATAAATCTAATTAATACAATAAATACTCATAAGGAAAAGTTAATAGTGATGTAAAAGTATAGCCCCATAGTTGTGTAAAGTGGTAAATGTTAAGACATACCAAAGACTTCCTTTTATGAGAATATATAAAAAGGTTTTATTTTGGAAGATATATTTTGTTGGTTGATTGTGTTAGTAAGCTTATTCAAATTTTTGGAGAGCTTCATCTAGAGATGGGAACCCAATGTTGAATAGAAATTATTATCTAAGGATAGAAAATGACATATAAACCTTGAACCCATTTGGAATATTATGCATGAATTTATTTTATTCTTTATTATTATAGGTAATTGAACTATATAAATCTGTAGCATGTTGAAGGATATCTAGTTGTAAGTTGTTTTGTAAAGTATGATTATACTCAATATACATTTTTATAGTATTATGGATCATTTTACTTTCTTAGATCCTAATCAAGCACCTTAAAACTATTAATTTTTATTACTTGTGTATGTTATTTTCCTAGAAATATTGAATAAGAAAAAAATGGTTAGATTCTTTCTAATATTATTAATAAATGCTTTAGCATCATCAACTTATTGCAATAATGGTCTTACCTCTTAATCTATCTTAAATATGTGAATACTCTTTTCCTCACTTGTAAAAATAGTTATTGATTCATGACAGTGTTGCTATTAAGATATCATTTGTACATTAGTGATCTAGTTTGTATCTACATCTATGAAAAGATACATATAGTTATGGAAGAATTGTGCTTATGTTGCCTTATCAAGTGTAACGACAGTTTATGCTTTGACACATATATTAATGGTTCCATAATAGTTCATAATGCAATGAGTGACTTCATGTACAAATGAATAGCACATTCATGTGTTTCAAAGTGTCTATTGATTATTTTCTAGACACTATAAAATATGGAGAAAAAGAGAAGGATAGGTTTCCACCATAGAGCTATTTGTTGATAATCGGCTTAAAAGATGCTTTAGCTAAAGCATTTGAAATAATTTGTTAAATCATCATGTTTTTTAGTATATTCTATATCACAAAATTAGATATATAACTTTTTCTATATGTGTGAAATTGTATGTTATTACTCCTACAAGATTTAGGTTGCTAGAAATATTCATGTAGGGTTGGGCTTTCATGTTATGAAGATTTTTGGAGAAGTGTAAAGATTCCTAGTTGGGTGAAAAAACACTCCAACAATTTTCTCTCCTATGGTGTACTCAAGGGAGATATATGTTGGGAGTTCCCATGATGATTGTTCTTAGCTATGTGCTATATGTATTCATTATAGTTGACCTTGTGGTCTATTGTAAAGGAACCTATTTCCTTATGATTTTCCTTGTCATGGGCTTATGTATGTAGACGTTATATGTAGAGATCTATTATCATGTATCTATTCGTGTATATTTGAACACATTATAATAATTTATGCTTGATTATGTATAGCTTTTTAGATATTGTTATTTCAATAATATGGGGTTCCTTACACGTAACAAATTGGTCATGTAATTGATAGTTTTTGCATGATGGGGACAGTAACTCCCTTGTGTCAAACTATTTAAATACTTCAAATCATTAATTTTTGAGCAATAATGGAAGATAACAAGTAGTCATAAAATATGTCCTACTATGCTAATTTCCCTAGATGAACTCCTTGATGTATGCAAGAGGTGGTCATTCCATGCGTTTGCTTGGTATTTAAATAAATCAGGGTTAGTTCTAAAATAAAATTACAAAGGTACAAACAAAACATTGCATGCTTCAAATTGACACATGATGATCAAGTGGAGGTAAAAAAGGTCCAACTAAATTTAAATGCTAGGTTTTAAATATAAAAATCATTTCCATCGTCACAATATAATTTGAAAGAAAATAAAAATGAAACTCAAATATTTAATCAGTTCTTAAAAATAAATATGCATCAAAGTCTGTACCATTTTTTAATAAAAATGAAGTAATAACATACCAAAAATGATCCCAAAAATCAAGTTGAAATTTCAAAGAAAACTTGCAAAGTACACCTTTTAGTACCATTACGAAGAAATTGGGAAACTATACCTCCAAGCATTTATAGTTCCTACTCATAGAGAAAATCGTTAGGTTTGGTGAAGCTCATGCCCCACCCATCCAGCCATATTTAGTTCGTATCATCTCCCTTGTTTATCTCGTCCCAAATCAGAAAGGTGAAATATCAGAGCTTTCATGGTCTTCATGTTTTTGACAACCACGATGATAACAACTGTCACAAAGTTACCTCCATTTAATTGACATCAAATACATAGCTGGACAACTGGTAGGAGAGGAAATGGTCCAAATTTCCAGCTTTCTATGCTGTCAAAAGTAGATGCTCAAATTCCCATACATGTAAGGTCCAATTTTATCCCAGGGAGTTCGGAATGCAGGTAACCCGTCCCATGAACCTCTGTCAAGAAATTTGAGCATCTTCGAATAAACGCTTTTTTTTGTCTGCTTCGCCTTTCGGGAAATCCGTCGCATCGCAAAATCCGTATGACTTTAATCGAAAGAAACAAAGCCGACAGTATCTTCGCTAGCTACACAGTTTTTTTTTTTTAATTATTGTTAGTCAGTTAAACTTTTGCTATAAATATGTTAGCTATATGAATCACAATGTGTCTTCACACATTTAGAGATAATGGAGATAACAGTGATGGCCAAGAGTATACTGATCTTGTGGATGATGAGCTCATTGATTTGGCAAGTAGTTGGAGTAGGAAGAATTGAGCGTGTACCAGGAATGTTTATATTTGGAGATTCATTAGGAGATGCAGGAACTAACAATTTCATTCCAAACTGTACTGCTCGAGCCGACTTTTCACCATATGGCGTCAGCTCCTTCCTCAGCCCAACTGGTCGCTTCACAAATGGCCTCACTGTTTTCGATTTCATAGGTGAGCATTCATGAATATTTCACCACGTCTTTTCAAGTTCTCTCATGTACTAAAATTGTTCAAAGTTTAATCTTACAGAGCTGGGTAAGATCTATTAGGGCTTATAAACTAGTCAATAGGTTCATATTACCAAGGGATACATTTGTAATTGCAGCTAAATACTTGGAGCTCCCTCTCATACCTCCATATCGTGAGCTCACTTTCAAGCCTCTATACCTTCAGCAGGGAATTTATTCCTATGGGGCTAATTTTGCATCGGGAGGGAGTGGATTGTTGGATTCAACAGGCCTTGATAAGGTGTGTTTTTTATTAACTTGTATTAGTTTTTTCAATAAGATCTTATTTATTAGTGTGATTTTATATGAATTATATAAAACAGATCAAAATATTTAGATGTGTTGTCTAAATTTATTCTTTTGAAAAAGTTTTGTTGATATAGATAAATGATTAGTACAATTTTAATTGAAAATTATTATTAACTTGCAAATTTTTAGTTTCTCATCTCTTGCTTAGTCATTGATGAAGGAAAATGATCTTATAATCTAACCCAAAAATCTGCAAGCTTCTTCAATCAGATTATTTTTTTTTTAATAAATTATTTTGTAATATATAACAAGGAAATAATACTAAGGAATTTCTTATTTTCCAAATGCACAGCGACATATATTTAAGGGGTTAACTATACTGACTTACAATTCACCAAACGTAAACTGGTGCAGAAAGTTGTTAAATTGAGTGATCAGATATCAAAATTTGAAGAATTCTCTGAGTGTGTACCCAAGAAATCGTACCTGGGAAATTCTTTATATTGCATTTCCAGTGGGGGCAACGACATTGAAGCCTACTTCTCAAATTACAGTAATGCTCTCACTCCGCCATACACACCATTCGTCAACTCGCTTGTTAGCACACACGAAGGATACATCCAAGTAAGCTTCAGAATGATTTTTGGTTACACATCGGATCAACGTTCAGTAGTATTTTTAACAAAATTAATATGTTTGTTGTGGCAGAGGCTTCATCGTGCTGGAGCAAGAAAATTTCTGATACTCGACATCTCCGCTGTAGGATGTACTCCTAGTGCCAGATTGAAGTATAATTCTACATACAATGGAGGGTGTGCGGAACTTGGAAATCAAGTAGCACAGGAATATAACACTGCTATGAAAAAGCTTGTGGATGATCTGAATGGAGAACTAGAGGACGTAAATATCATCATTCTTAATTCTTATGATCACTTGGAAACCATGTTTTATAATGGCGAAGATTTTGGTGAGTCAATCCCCACTTCAATAATCTCCTTATTTATCAATCTTTTTCCTTGTCTGGCAGCCTGATTTGAATGCATGTGTTAAATGTGTAGGATTTTCAGAAACAGAATCAGCATGCTGTGGATCAGGACCGTTAAGAGCCAATGTGAGCTGTGGACAGACCACTCCGACAGATCAGTATTGCGATTATCCAGACACACATTTGTTTTGGGATACAATTCATCCCACAGAAAAAGTTTATTCCATATTTTCAGAAAAAATATGGGGAGGAAATTCTTCTTTTATGCATCCATTTAACCTTTCCACACTAGTCTTTGGAATGAATAAAAAATAAGGAACTTTGAATTTCTGTTGGGAATGAGTAATAAGGAAAAGCCGATTCCTCTTGGAGGATGCTCTTTGCTTTGTCCGATTTAAACAAACAAACATTGCCTTAAAAGAATTCATTTAAATAAGTTGAGAGATAAATTATGAATATATAAGTATTTCTACTTAAGAGCATCTATTTTAGTCGTAAACACAATTGATATTGGCTTTAACTTAGCGTTTCGTTATTTTTATTTTGTTTTCTGGTATTTACTTATTTTATAAAATATATATTTTATGACAATATATCATATTTAATATTTAATTTTGTTTAATAATTTTATATTTTGATGTATTATTATTGAATGTTTGTGATACCCATCTGTTTGGGAGGGATTGTCCTCATTGATGTTTTGATCATGCTGTCAAATTGTTGACACTTTTTCATGATGATGTTATTATTTTATGATCAAGTATTGATTTTTTATATCTAGTTAAACACTAGTGCTTGTGTGTGTTCATGGATGATCATTTTGATTATGTGGATGAGATCAATTACATGCTTAGCTAGAGAATCCTATGTAGGATTGATTTAGTTTTTATCTATGGTGTGCATGTCCTTATGTGGATTGTCGATATGATCTTATGTGAATAATCATGAGCATTTATTTTATGCATTTATTAATTACTAATGAAAGTTCAATTGTGAGCAAAAGATTTAGTAATGCTAGATAGATATGATTATATGATTTGTCTTTGTTATTATTCAATTGCTTCAAGTATTTAAGTTTCATGATGGAGTAATGTTTAAAATCAAGTGTGTGAGTATCCCATGGTCAATGGAATGGGGAGGTAACATGGTGATCTCATGCTAAAGTAGTTCAACCAACCTAACCTATTTGAAGAGTCTAAGGTCTTATGTTATATGTTTATGTGACAAAATGTGAATGTGATGTCAAACACATGATGTGTGTAAGGTTGTGTCAACATAATGTTTTAAATGTGATTAATGGTATATGTGACATTTAATTTTGTGTGAAACCATTGTTTACTTTGTGATTAAATGTGTTTATTATGTTGTTATCACACTCATTATTCATTTCCTAACATTCTAAGTCACATGGATATTTTGAGAACCTTGAAGTTAGAAATTTGTGATTTTTAAACCCTTTTCTATGGCCATTTTTTACAGTAACATGATTTCGATCACATGGGTAAGATGGTGAGTGAGGCACGAAGAAGTGCAAGATAGTTGGAGCCATTCCAGGAAGGATATTTTTTCCATTTTCAAATTCACACATTTGAAAAGGAGGGGATGAGAAAGGTGTAAGCATATAGAAGGTCTCACACATGTGTGAGAAAAGGTGTAAGGGAAGCAAGTGAGAAGATTAAAAATGTCATCCTCAAAAGGAGAGTGGAAGAAAAGAGAATTTTATACTTAGTTTCAAAAAAAGGGGAAGGGGACTCATTCTTGCAAGTCAAAAAGTTAAGTGATGTATTTTTATTATGTGGTGAGAGTGAATGACTGTGAGAAGGACAAGAGCTGGAATTCGAAGAAGAGAAGCAAGAGGGAGATTATCTCATAGAGTTACATTCATATTCATCAAGTGGAGATGGTCCATCTAGGCATACCCATGTTCAATCACCTTCATGTTGCTGCATTTGTGTTGCTTTCTTAGTTGTTCATATTTGTCATAATGTTATGTTAAGATTTTTTGTGTGTGTATTGTATTGTGTGTTATCGGGGTGGGTATTATGATAGAGATGACTTTCTTAATGAGGAAAACACTCCATGTGTGGTGTTGAGTGAGTTGAGGCATTGTGAGCAGTGCTCTTGCTAGGTATGCATACCTAAATGGTTATTTGAAGGATATTTGTTTTCTTGGGTATGAGTACCCTCATTAATAGTTAGGAATTATATGGTTGTCATTCTTAGTTGTTACATTGTGACTTATGGGATATGTGAATTGAAATAAATAATTGGTATTTTATGGAGATGTGAATGAGTATTTTTTAGTAGATTTTGATAATTTCCTTGACTCCTACAATTGAGTTCCTAGCTCCTATGTGGCTCTATGAAGGGCCTTTGTGTAGAACTACTAGTTGGGACATTATTCTTGTATTTATGAAAAATGTATTTGTGTTGTTTCTTGTTTTTCCATGTGTTGTGCTCCACTCAATCACTATGTTAGCTCTCCAAGATCAAGGGGTGGATTTCATTGTAGTCCTAAGGTTAGGAGGTGAACTTCCCATTATCCTTGGGCCTAGAATAGTTTCCTCGCTACTTGTTTATGTATAGGTGTTGGCTCAAGGAGGATCTATACTTTTTCAATGGATACATTGGGTTATCATCAATTATGTAAAGTAAGTTGATTTACCAACTCCTATGAGAGAACTTGAATAGTGAAAATATTATAGTAGGGAAAATAGTACATTGAACAAATATGGTTCCTAGGCTCATCATTTTATATGTACAAGTGTTAGTGGCTAGCATAAATTAGCTCTATAATATCTGCTCTATTGTCTTCTCTTCATAGAATATAAATGATATTAGAGCCACAAGGTTAAAACACTAAGCACTTTGGAAATGGTTTATTCTTAGCATATAAATGTGTTGTTTCATGTTGTTGAAAGTGATGTTTGTAAATCTTGTGGTCCTACATAGTTTCATGTTGGTGAAATTAAGAACTCATAGCCAAAAATAACTAGAATTCTAGATGTAACTGAGTGAACATGTCATATTGGAATCCTTTGAATATTGCTGAAAGTTGCATGAGAAATATGTTGTCCTTATTTTTAGCTTGAAGAATTAAAGTGATTGCATTTTTTTCTCTACTTGAATAATACCATATTCAAAACTAGGTTGTAGAGGACAAAGCTAGATGGGGCATTTTTGATGATCAATATGGTATAAGGTATACATAATTCATTGTGATTATATTGAATATTAATTAGGTATTAGAGGATTATATATATCCTTTGCAATAGTTCATTAGCCTTTGGAATCAACATTTTAAATAATTATAAACCTAGTGCTTTGCATAATACCTACTCAAATCTAAAATGATATTTAGAAAAAATAAAATAAAATAAAATAATTTATATGGATAAAGAGTCCAATTTATTCTAGTCTTTAATTTAATATTTTATTAATTATTCTTTGGCTTATGTATGAAATAGGAATTTTACTATCCTTCTATTATAGCTTTCATATTGGTATATAATGACCACCCTCATCTATATACTTGTAATTGCATGAAAGGGACTCAAATGAACCCATGAAAAATGATACACATGTACTTTCTATTGTGATAAACATGGGCATGCAAATGATTTAGGATAGAGGTGTGTGAGAGGACACTTCAAAGACCCTCAAAAATACTATATAGACTTAAAAAGGAAGATTTCATCTTATTATCTTTCTATCATGGACCTAAGTAACAAGGTTCTCTTAATGTTACGTCTTCTTCCTATAATAAAATACTACCAACATTGACTAAAAATTAAGTTTAAGTATGCTCGAAGTATGTAAGCAACAACATGATGAACACACGCACTAATTCATTTTGGTATCCAAATAACTAAATTATATAGAACAAGTTATTAATCATCTTCTACAAATAGTTTTGTGGTAAAGCCTTTTAAGAAAGGTAGACCATATACTCACCGGTTTATGTGTATTAGTAATCATAAATGTTTGTTATCTCTAACATTTATATCCAACACAAAAACAGCAAAAGTTGTTCTCACACAAAAAAAATATTTTTTGTTATGAAAACAACACATTATTAAATAAAATACAAATTATATCTAACACAAATGGACCAATAGTTGAACACTAAAAACTTTCAATAATCACTCACATTTTACAGAAAAATATAAGGTATTTATTGTGTTCATAATTTATATTTATGATAAGACAAGTTAAGACAAGTTATTAATATTAAATACTCCAATGCATATGCATTACTACACCAATAGTTTTTTATTATGTTAGCAAGGAGAAGGCCCCGAACCTATGAAATAACAAAATCATAGAGAAAAAACAAAACCATGGCCCCAAACATCGAGACAAAGAGAGCCAAAATCAACCTTCAAAAATAGGCAAATATAACCATGTTATTGTAGCTAAACCTAATAATTCTAACTAACCACGATCTTCCTATCATGATACTAGTATGCTGAGTATCATCAAAACTAAACAGAAAAATAGTATTCACCATCAAAATAATGTCTAGATTAGGAGGCATGCAAGGCCCCCATCTTATAAACATAATTAAAAAACCTAATATCCCATACCAAGTAAAGCACTTAATAGAATAATGAGATGGATGCCTACTAATTCTTAATCAGGTTCCAATTGCGATTCAACTTGTCACCCTAGATGGCACAAGTGTCCTCCTACATATCTTCTCCTCCTTCTGTGTCTACCTCTTTCTTCCCCTATTTAGTCAACTTCTTGTTTTTCTTCTTTATTTTTTCCTGTCTAGACACCACTCCCCTAACTATCTTTCTCATCACCCCATTAGTGATTTCATATAGAGAGCTAAAAGCCTTGCACAAATTATCAAATATTTGTATATAATCTTCATTTTTTTCTTCTAGGATAAAAAACGAGTTCTTTAAACACATTTATCTCATCCTCCACATTATTGTTGTTTTGTTTATCCCACGACATTTCCTGAGAATAGGGGATCATCTCTTCATCTTCCATATTGTTGGAGGGTTGTGGGCTCTGGTCAAAATTTTCAGAATCTTCCTCCATTTCACTCTCTTCCTTCATTTCTTCCTTAAATTGTTTCTCTTGGTCCTCTCCTTTAGCTTGGAAATCTTCATCCTTTGAATTTTAAGTAGAGATATCTTCAATTTCCTCCAAATTGAGGGGGTTCCTCAAGGTTTTCCATCATCTCTTTAGTTTCAGTCCTTCTTTTCTTTTCTTTCACATGGAGCCTAGCTGATCTTCTCTCCCCTGAGTTAAAATCTTTTCTTTCTTTCTCTAAATAATTCTCCTCCTCATCTTCAGAGTCATATAGGTCTAGGTCAATTGTGATACTCTTCTTTACCAAATCTTTCCCTTTCTTTTTGGCTTTAGCTAGGATATTCCTAGGAATGTCCATTTTCCTCTTATCTGGGTTGATATTTAGAAGAGCCACCTCTAGGGGTTCAATTTAATGTAACATAAGGGTTTTTTTAACCCTCGGAACTACTCGGGGGAGTAGAGTTCAGAGACCAAAGGGGTTTAGATTCAATTAAGTCTATCTTAATAGATGGCCCCTATTTTTTCTTATTTTTCTCAGTATTACTGGGCATGGATAGCAACCGACTGCAATTTCGGGAGTGGTCAAAGGAAAATTTATACATGAGGTAGATTAAGCCTTGGTGAATTAGTGGATTGGCTCCATTACACCAATAGTTGTACACATAAAGAGTAATATTTTTCACTATCATAACAATACTTGTTTAAGAGGACATCTTAATTTATTATATGAATATCTTATTTTATAAATGTTGGAAAATTAGGTGTTGTACACCTTGCATAATAGTTTTTATAATGTAATATTTATTTATTTGTTGTTGCACATGATGGTAGTCTAACTTGTAGAGATTCCTTGAGAATATTCTTGGCACCACTTGGTGAGTTGTATTGTAAAATTGGGATATTATATTGTATTTATTTAATATTGGGGAAATTAATTTAATAAAATACCCAATATTAGATGTGGGGTGAATGGGGTAGGTAGCCCATGGTATTTGTGTATGGTTTTGTAGCACATGGTTTTGATGTAATACCACTTGGTGGTTTTGTGGGAGCTTGTGTCTATTAAAGAAACCACAAGGGTAGTTGTTTGGCTTAACCAGTTAAGCCATTTAGTTAGGTTTACTATTTATGGAGGTTGGAAGCATAGTATGAGATGTGTGGTTAAATTCTTATTCACATGGAGTGCTTGTTGATGGCTAGGGTTTTAGAAGCTTTCACAATTGTATTATAATTTTGCATTGATGAATAATACATGGTGTTGGCTACCTTTGGAGGCTAGGTTTTTCCCTCATGAGGGTTTCCCCAAGATATATCTTGTGTCATATTTGATTGATATGTTGTCTATTCTTTTCATGTGGATTCTATGAGTTTATTTGATTAAAATCTTAAATGGGTTATGTGGAAATTGTCAGAAAGTTGGCTGAAAGTTACCTTACAATAAATGGTAGACTTAAAGTGGATAGCTACGATATTTCATTTGAAACAAAAAATTATTCAATTCACTTGTTAAATAATGTATTTATTTTTTTCCTTATATAACATTTATAGGTTCTCATTTGTTCAAGTATTGATCTATTTTAACCAATATTTGGTACTTTTTTTTATTTACATGTGGATTATTTTTTTACAATATATAGTATAAATATGTAGAAATAATAGATATTGTAAGTACAAGTGGGTGAAAAACTAATGGACCTTGTATAACTATTGGCCCCTCTCCCCTATTGAATAACCAAAAAGGGGGGATCAAAGACTGTGTCATTTTAATCGGAAAGAAAATAAGGCTTTAGTTATTTGGCAATGAAGTCAAACATTGGGTTTTAAATGTTAGTGAATGGGCTCAAATAATACATATCTATAATATTTTAATGATGCCTCACAAGAGTTAAGGAGAGCTTAGGAAATTCTAGGGAATGATTAATAACATGTAAAAAGTTTGATTTTAATCTTAGTTTGTGATACTTTATATGTGTATAGGAAAAATAAACCCAATAAATCTATTTTAATATGCACACCTACATAATACTAGGGGTATCAATGACTGCCATTTCAAATGGAGCTATAGTAGAATAAATGGTAGCATCATACAATATTCCCAAATTTATGATTTTTTATAAACTTATTAAAAGAAACTGATTAATATATAATCCATATCCATTAATCAAAGAATTAATGAGAAATGGTTTCTATTCGTGTTAAGTAAGGAAATAAAATGAAGAAAATTAATGAAGTTGTTAGATGAAGAGTAATCATAAGATAGTGTTGAATACTCATGATTTAGAAGTTATTTGTCAATTAATAATATTATTTAGAAAGTGACAATTTAATCAAGGTGCAAGAAATAATTAAAGTTGACTAGTAATTCTGAATAAGGTGAATAGAAATTGTATTAAGAATACTATTTTTTATATTATTGCAATCATTAGAAAAGGTTAGTTGTGCCAACAAACCTAAAAGTGGCATGAATACCTGTAATTATGATATTCAGCTATGGAGGTAGCCAGCCAAGATATAGAGGCCTAATAAAAAGAACAATAACAAGAGAGAATCAATATGACAAGAATACATTGTATTCCTATCAATAATGCAATAGAATCAATTAGTGTAAATAGGAGTGCATAAGAATATGAAAAGTATCGTAATCTTATGACATGGTAAACAAAGTGAAAACTTATCACCTCACCTAAAGTAGAAAAATTATAGTGTGATGACACAACTAAATTTGGAAGCTCCACTTAAGGTGCATAGGTGGTAGCATGATAAAACAACTAAAGGTGGAGACACCACATAAAGTGAAATTTGATAACATGATAGTACCACCTAAAATGAAGATACTCCTAAAATATCCTATGTGGTCTCTAAGTATGTTTAAGTGACATGTAATTATGACCTAGTTGAAGAATATCCAGGTTACAGCACCTTAATGACAACAACAACCCCTATTAAGTGCAACTTATAGAGAATATACACAAAACATAATAATACAAGATGGGACCTAGCTACTAGGCCATAATAGCTACTCATGTATAAATGCAATGCAATCTCTTAGAAGTAGAAAAAAGGAGAAAACCTAGTTGGAAACAATCCTTCCAAAAAAAGAGATGAAAATACAAAAGACTATCAAATAAAATGGACAAAACCTCATGCAAGTAAAAAGTCCCCCTAATAAGGGAAAATGGAGAATTCAAATCACCCGATTAAATATCCTGCATCACCAAAAGAGTTCATAGATGATGATACTTTCTCTTAGCAAATTGTTTGGTGAAGATATCAATAACCTACTTTCTTTTAGGATAATGTTGTATATCAATGACCAGCTCCTTAATTTAGTGCATATGGATCTCTAAGTATTTGGTCTGTTGATGGTGAACTGGGTTCTTCAAGATCTGAATGAAACTTTGATTGTCACAATGAAGGATTCTAGCTTATGGAATAGTGAAGCCAAAATTCATGAGTATATTTTGGAGCCAAATAGCCTTAGTAGCAACATACTAGCTCCTTGACAATCAAACTTAGCTAAAGAAAGAGAAATATCATATCGCCTCTTACTTTTCTAATAAATAGGGTTGAAACTGAAATGAAAGTTATAGCCAGAAGTAGAATTTTAATCATCAAGATCGTTGGCCCAATCAGAATCTGTGTATCTGATGAAAGAAAGTCTTATGCCTATTGCATAGTGAATTTGAAAATAATGTGTATGTTGTATGTAGTGCAGGATGCATTTAGCAACTTTCTAATGAACCTCACGTGGTTGTTGTATAAATCATAAAAACAAGCGAACTGTAAAGGAAATATAAAAAATGGACAAAGAGTACAATTTATTGATGAGGAATTAGGACTTTGGGTTGAAAGCTATATAAATTTAGATGTATAATAGATGTTGATGTTGTTACCAAGTCCTTAAAGTGTCTGACGGGTCCCCAACAAGAGTGCCCATTTATTCAAAAGTCTGTCGAGCCCAATGAGGCCTTGTAGAGGATAAAGGATGAGTAATCTCAACTTCAAAAAGTGAACCCTACAGAAGTGCGAACTTGTGAGTTGGAGTTGAGTTAGAACCATATGTCACTATCATCACTATCCACTATGAAGGAAGGTTGAAGAGGATTAGAGGCCAACATAGGAGATTATTCCTAAAAGTAAAAACTCCTTTTAATGAAAATCTCATGTGTCTCTACATCCAAGAGTATATTATTTGACACCATCCAAGTATCCAACAAAGCTGCAAGGCCTACTTTAAGGTTCTAAATATTTTCACTTCTTGTAATGAATGAATGCCAATATAGAAAGAAAAAAACTCTAAAGTGCCTCATAGTCATCTTTCTACCACACCAAGCATCAAAATGAGTCATATCTTTTAATGCCTCGTGGGAAACTTGATTTTGGATATGTACAACACAATTAATAGCTTTATCCCAAAATGTAGGACCAAGAGAATGAGCATGAATCATGCAACCAACCATTTCCTTAATGATATTATTCTTCCTCTTCACAATACAATTTTATTGTGGTATGTATGCAATTGAATGTTGGAAATACATCCTGTCAAGAGTATAAAATTTCACAAGTTGATTGTTCGCATATTCCCTTCCATTTTCTGTGTGGAAAATATAGACTTCTTTCTCTTATTGCTTCTCAAAATGAGCATTGAAGTCTTGAAATTTTTTCAAATAATTCATTCTTATGATAAAAAAAATTAGACCTAAGTGAACAAGTAGTCGTCAATGAAGGTGAGAACAAAACATTCCTTTCAAAAGGATAATACTAGAATGGCTCCAGTACATCACTGTGAACCAATGAAGAACCTATATTAAATATTTCCAAGACTTTTATTTATAGGGATGCTTATGCATTGAATAACATATACAAATACCTTTTGAAAATCTTATTTGAGGGAGTCCTATGACTATATTCTTTGAGCTAGTTTTCTTAAAATAGTAGTAGTTGAGACAATCCAAACTGCTCATGCCATAGCTTACTTTCTAAAATTGAATGGGAGAAATGGTGTAGAAGGATATCATGACACAAAGTAATTTAATGAATAGACCAAGAGTGATGAGTGTCTTATCCCACTACAATCAAGGCATCATCTTCAAGTTATTTTATTACAACTATAACAAGTGAAAAATCAACTTTCTTTCTATGTCCAAGATGAGTAATTTGGTAGACAAAAAGAAGGTTGAAACTCAAATTATGAACATTAGGAAAAATTTTAAATGTTCCATCCTCCATTTCAATTGAACCTTTCTCTTCAACCTCAACTTTTGTATCATCACTCATTAGAATGTGAGGTACCATACAAGAATATAATTGAGAAAATTGTTCTCTTATAGAACCCATGTGATGAGAGGCACTAGAGCCAAGTATCCACTCCTTTTATGATCTTGTATTTGGAAGAAATTCTTCTCACTTTTCTTTCTTTGATTATGAATAAGAGGAAGGAGATGAATCTTTCTTATAGACTAATATAAAATTGATGTTGTTTTTCTTGAGGTTGTTTGTTAATTCATCAATTTTCTTATCATAGAAATAATACTCATCATGACATACTTTCTTGCAATATGAACAAGTTGGCCTTTCCTTCTTTCCATAATTTCCCTTCTTGTAGGTGGATGAAGAATTATGCTCTATCCTTTTGTATCTTTTTCTTTCATAGCTTTTTCTTCTTGTTGAAATATTTTTCTTGATTCCCTTGATTAGCCATAAAATATTTTTAATCAGATGTCTTGATAATATCCATGGCGATAAACTTCAATTCCTCAAGCATAAATTTTTTATGAATGAATCCAATAACACTATATAGGAACTACTCATGTATAATTAAAGGGTTTGGAAACTAGAAAAAAAATTGTGTATTCTAAAGGAAGATTACCAAATAAATTTAAAAACCAACCATTCATCCTTCCTCTCAATTCCATAATATTTGAATTTTTCTCTAACTCATTTTTCTTGGTAAAAATGCCTTGGATTGTATCGAAATTATTAGGATCTAAATTTGTGAAATCATTGTCAAGTGTATATCCTCTAATCACATCAAATTGACCAAACAATTAAGAATTTTTTTTCCCAAGCTTTCTTGATTGTCTTACACTTTTCAATATAAAAGATAATATTAGGTAACATGTATGTTTTATTAAAGTTCCAAGAGCCATATAAAACTTTTGATGAGACATTATATTTTCAAATTAGGATCAACTTTAGGATCTAATGGTTCTGGAATAGTTCCATCAACATAATTATTTAATTCTGTTTTATTAGTTTAATCCATGCATTTACTTTTCATGTTGCACACTTGTGTGAAGTGAAAAGTGGAAATTTAGGACAACCCATAATTGAAAATAAAAAGAGAACAAGAGAGTTGAAGGTGAAAGTACACAACAAAACCTCCATAAATTCACATAATAAAAACCCCAGCCCTTAAAAATGACGATTTGACACTTTACACTTAGTGCAATTACAATGGCTACTTTCTAAACAAAGCCAATTTGGACATGATTTTAGTCATTTCAATTTTCACAATCAAGTGATATCAAAGTCAAGTAACTTAGGCAAAATACCAAACTGAGATCGCAAAATTACAATTGCCAAAATAGGCCAAAAAAATGAAGTGTTTAAAGTGAAATCTTTTATCACAATGACTTCAAACTAATAGCACCAATTTGAATTACAGGAAAAAATATACACTTTCAAAAAAAATGGCACTTGAAAAAGAGTCCATATGAGCCCTATCAAAGCCTTAAAAGTTAAAAAAAATGAGGATTACTTAGCAGCAATTGTGAAAAATAATTGTTTTTGGAAATACTATGCACAAAAATTAGAAATCTTCTATGCAAAATTTCAGCCCAAATAAAAAAAAAAAAATCTTGAAAAAAAGGAGTTAAAATGAGAAAGATATGATCTTTTGAAGTTAAATTTAGAAACTCATTTGGAGAGGGGGTCTAAAATTTTAAAAATTATGTTGTCATGCTGAAATGAACATTTCATGAGTCTAAATTTGATAACCATCTGACCATCACACCAACAAATGCTCTCCTCTAATTGGCCATTTTGGGTGAATCGCTTCTCGATAATTGTTGTATGATAGGCAATGTGGTATGTATGGATGTTGACATGGATTTTGATTGTATTATACAGTTTGATTATTGGGCATTGTTGTTAGCAGCAACCAAAAAGGAAGAATGAGATGGGGGGTGAATGAGTCTTCACCAAATAACAAACAAAACACATATCTGATAAACTGCAGTAATAAGATAGATAAGTAAATTAACAACACAACACACAACACCAAGATTTTGACGTGGAAAACCTGGTGAAGGGAAAAACCATGATGGAAACCTACCCACAGTAAGATGATAGTCTGCAGTAGTATGTGAAAATGTTACAATGGGGAATGCGCATGCATTCAAGCACACTGCCTAGACTTCATTGCTCAAATATAATGGCCCAGAAGGCTACAACCCTCAAGGAAGTCTCACTGACTTAGAATAATGTTTAGACTACAATCCGATAGAAATGAACTAAAAGAGTAGCATGTCCAAATGCTTGATTACAATTTTAGTTAAGCACAGATGTTTGCCCTACAACCGTAATGTCACCTCAAACTCAACACCAAAGGATAAATTACTTGTTCGTACACAAACCTCTCTCTGATAATGCAGACACAACATCAACACCTAAATTACATGAATATATCACCTATATATACAAATCATCAACCTTGATAACACGGTCGGCTAAACCCTCAATCCTCAATTACAAAATTAAATTACACGATACAAAGATTAAACACCAGACCAATATAATGGTTTACATAGCATAACATGGTCCTAAAACAAATTCCCAAACATACAACACCATCATAAATCATGCCAATATAAATCGTAACATGCTACACCACCAGGAAAACCACATAACACATAAATCATCACCGGTAGATAGAAACCACCAAAAAATCACACAACATTCAATCAGGATTGCCACAACAAATAGGAAATGACTAGGAAACACAAGCAAGCACGTTAGAATCATCAAGAATAGATGCATCGACACCACTTTTCAAATCTTCATCGATCAACATCTAAAAGATCAAGAACACAACCAATCGGCAACTATCATGAAGAAAGATAACTTATGGAGCACCAAATCATGATCCATTTGAAACTAAGATACACAAGACCATCCTGAGCAATATCCCAAAAACTCAGCACAAGATCTAATCACACTAAAATATACCGAAGGATATACCAAACTCTGTAAAACAATAATCAACAAACCAACACGACAAGATCGATCATAACATCTTCCCATACTGCAATCAGTAGAACAATACACAGGAATATGTTGACATCAATGATAACAACATATCCTAGCAGCACCAATGACCAACAATATCCAACAATCTCCCCCTTTGGCATTAATGGCAACATATGAACATGAAAAAAAAATCATTGCAAAGAAAGAAGATATCTCCAATAAACTCCCCCTAAGATGAGGACTTAGACAGAAGTTTTTCACATGATCACTCTCCCCCTTTGACAACAATACCAAAGATCTCAAAACAGAAAACCAAACTCCCTCATAGGAGTAGCACTAACTCACCAATCCATAAAAAGGATAAGATTGTGAAGTTCACCAGATTGATGCAACTTAATGCATCTAGTTCTCATCAGGAGGGGTGGATACCCCTAACTTGTCTCTCAAATGGAGAAATGTATTTGCAAGCAAAGGCCTAGTGAAAATATCAACTATTTATTCCTTTGTAGATACATATTCCAACTTCATCTTCTCTTCACTGACTTTCTTTCTGAAGTAATGATATTTGATTGACACATTCTTAGTCTTTGAATGTTGCACTGGATTCTTTGACATGTTAATAGCATTAGAATTATCACAGTATATAATAGTAGGCTCGTCATAAATAACTGATATTTTTCAACATTTTCTTCATCCAAACTACTTGAGTGCAATTCCTAGTAGAAACAATGTACTCAAATTCAACAATAGATAAGGACACTAAATCTTGTTTCTTGCTAGCCCATGAAACCAACTTCTTACCCAAAACAAATGCTCCACTGGTAGTTCTCTTTCGGTCATCAACACCAACCCAATTAGTATCAATGTAAGCACATAGCATGAGATCACCATTCTTCAGATACCATACACCACAGTCCATAGTTCCCTTCAAGTATTTGAATATCCTCTTCATACAAGTGACATGAATCTCTTTTGGATCATCTTGATATCTAGCTACCATACATACAACATGCATAGTGTCTGACCTATTATGAGTAAGATATAATAGTCCACCAACCATAGATCTATACAAAATCTTATTAGCTTTAGGAGATTCATCGTTATTAGACAATTTACAACCAACCACCATAGGAGTTCCAACTGGTTTGGAGTCATCTAATCCAAACTTCTTCAGTAATTCCTTCACATACTTAGTTTGAGATATGAATATACCTTTTCTAGTCTATGTAATCTACAAACCTAAGAAAAAATTCATCTCACCAATCATAGACATCTCAAATTCTTTTTGCATGTCATCGAAAAATTTCATGCTCAAGTTATCATCACCACCAAATATAATATCATCAGCAAAGACTTCATCAATCAAGATGTTATCATTCTATATCTTAAAGTACAGATTACTATTAGGAACACCTTTACTAAATGCCAATTTTAACAAATATTTATCTAGTCTATCATAACAGGCTTTAGGGGATTGATTCAATCCATAAAGAGATTTCTTCATCTTACAAACCATGTCTCCATCATTTGATAATAAAAATCCATCAGTTTGCTCAACGTAGACTTGTTCCTTAAGATCACCATTCAAAAAGGCATATTTACCATCCATCTAATATACCTTGAAATCTTTATAAGAAACATAAGCAAGCAATAGTCTAACAACTTCAAGTCTGGAAACCAGAGAAAAAGTGTCCTCATATTCAATCCCTTCTTGCTGTGAGTATCCTTTGCAGACCAGTCTAGCATTATTTTTGACAACTTCACTGGTTTCATTCAATTTACTTTTGAACACCCATTTAGTACCAATAACATTCTTATTCTTAGATCTAGACACAAGTTCCCAAGTGTTATTTTTTTCAATCTGATCTAGTTCTTCTTCCATAGCCCTCATCTAGTTTTCATCTTTACAGGCTTCAGCAACATCTTTAGGTTCAACTTTAGAAATCAATCATACTTCTTCAACAACTAACCTTCTTTTAGTCATCACACCTTTATTCTTATCACCAATAATCTAATTTTCTAAATGATTCTATCTTACATACCTCAGAGTCTTTTGATTATTTTGATTATCATAATCCTACACTCCTTCACTAGCAACAATAACATCCTGGTTAACTATATGTACCAGATCATTCCACTTAGGTTATTCAGTCATAATAGGCATTAAAACAATATATTGACCATCATCATAACCACATACTCTAATCTCTTTTCCAAGGTTTTCATCCACCTTCACATTTGCACTCTCAACTATCTTCCTTAGTCTCTTATTGTAGCACTAGTAGGCTTTTCTCTTTGTTGAATATCCCAAGAAGATACCTTCATCACTTCTAGCATCAAACTTTCCTATATCCTCATCTCTCTTGATATAACATTTGCTACCAAATACTCTGAAATATCTCACAGTAGGAACATGACCAAACCATATCTCATAAGTTGTCTTACCGATATCACCTTTGATTTGAACTTTGTTGAATGTGTAAATAGTAGTACTAATAGCTTCTATGCAATGGATCTTCAGAACATTTCCTTCAATCAGCATAGTCCTTGTAGCATCAAAAATAGTTTTGTTCTTCCTCTCAAGAACTCCATTATGCTGAGGGGTTATAGGAGCAGATAATTGTCTTCTAATCCCATGCTTCACAAATAATGAAATGAACTCACTAGAATATAATTCTTCACCTCTATCAAATCTTAGACACTTCACCTTCAATCCAGATTCGGTCTCAACCTTAGCTTTGAATATCTTGAATTTAGCAAATGCTTATGATTTCTCCATCAAAATGACAACCCACATCATCCTCAAATAATCATCAATTAGCAACATAAAGTATCTATCACCCTACACAGTTCTAACATTTGTAGGTCCACATAGGTTAGTATGCACAAGATCTAGTAGTCCTTCTGATGTATATTGTTTATTTTTGAAGGAAATTATAGTTTTCTTACCCAACTGACATTCCTTACATACTAGATTAGCAGGCTTAACAATCTTTAGCGGATCTCTAACAACATGTGTATAAGTGATCTTAATCATTGAATCAAAATATAGATGACACATTCTCCCATGCCATAACCAACTGTCATCAATCTGAGCAATCGTACAACTTTTCTCACCGGTATTCAAATGAAAAATGTTACCTTCAGTCTTAGTTCAATATGCAATCTCTATATTGAAGGCATTTAAGATCTTACATTTACCTTCCTTTAATTGTAGATTATAACCTTTATCAGCCATTTGTCCAAAACTCAAAAGATTGTGTTTCAAGCCTTCAACATACAAGACATCATCAGTAGTATGCTTACCATCAAAATAAATAGAACCTCTCCCATGGATCACACAGGCTTTGTCATCTCCAAATCTAACTATTCCACCATCATATCTTTCCATACTCACAAATTTTCTTTTATCACTAGTCATATGATGTGAACAACCGCTGTCAATCACCCATTCATCTTTCTCTTCAACTTTAGTAGCCAAAGGTTTCTCCTCAATAGTACAACTAGTGGAATCGATAGGTATAGGTCCATCTTCCTTAATGGCAATAAATAAAACTTCATCTCCTTCTGATTCTTCATCTATAATACCTTTATCAGTATCATAGTAACAATTCTTCTAATTTCTATACTTCTGATTAGGCTTGTAAGGATTATCATACTTCTCATGCTTGTCATATCTATCATTCCTAACATGCTTATCAAACTTATCATGCCTATCATACTTAGCCATTGTCTCTGGGCATCTAAAAGAAAAATGTCCTATCTTATTACAAGAGAAACTTTTTAAAGGCAACTTTCCATCATACTTACCGACACATTTAGGAAATCTTCGGGCAATCAGGGAGCTTAAAGTTCATCCAAATCCCTTTCTTTCTCTTCCATATCTCTTCTCTCTCTTTCATATCTATATATCCTACATTCATTAGGATCATACCTCTTCTTAACACATACAGATCTAGATGTTCTAAATACAGTCTCAGACTTTCCATGTGATTCACCAAATTTGCTCAACTCAAATGCAACAAGCTTTCCAACCAACATATCTCTTGTCACTGTTGTCACACTCTGAATCTCATCAATAGTAGAAACCTTATGTTTATAGGTAGGAGGAAAATATATCAACACCATAGCAACAAATTCATCTTCCTCAATGGTTCCACTAGCACATTTGATACCTAAGAGAAGGTCATTAACTTTAGCCATGAAAGAGTGTATGTTCTCATCATCATCCATCTTCAATGTCTCATAATTTCCTTTCAAACTCTACAACCTAGCAACCTTCACTTGTTTATCACCTTCATACAGAATCTCAAACTTCACCCAAATCTCATGTCTATTTTGTAGTCCCATTACATTTGTCATCTCAAAATCAGTCAGGGCACTAAGAAATGCTTCCTTCGCTCTAATATTATGTTCAACTTTCTTGATCTCATCAGGAGTAGATGGTCCATTCAGAGGAATATTATAGGCATTCTTTGTAACCTTCCAATAATCTTCACCAAGATATTTCAAGTGCACTTCCATTCGCTCCTCCCATATAACATAGTTACTTCCATGAAATATAAGAATGTCCTTAAATATTACATCTTGATATGCCATCCTGGATCTCCTCAAGCGGTTAAGCTTCTACCGAAGGATCTAGCTCTGATACCAATTGTTAGTAACAACCAAGAAGGAAGACTAAGTTGGGGGGTGAATCAGTCTTCACCCAAATAAAAAACAAAACATAGATCTGATAAACTACAGTAATAAGACAGATAAGTAAATTAATAGTACAATACAAAACACCAATATTTGACATGGAAAACCCGGTTAAGGGAAAAACCACAGTAGGGACCTATCCACAGTAACATGATACTCTGCAATAGTATGTGGAAATTTCACAATGAGGAATGCACATACATTCAGGCACACTGTGTAGAGCTCACTTCTCAATTATAATGGCTCGGAAGGCTACAACCCCTAGGGAAGTCTCACTGATTTACAATAAGATTCAGATTACAATCCATAAGAAATGAACTAAAAGAGTAGTATCTCCAAATGCCTAATTACAGTTCTGGTTAAGCATAGATTTCTACCCTACCACACGAATCTCACCTCAAACTCAACACCAAAGGATAAATCACTTGTTCACACACAAACCTCTCTCTGATAATGCAGAAATAACATCCACACCTAAAAAATGAATATATCACCTATATATACAAATCATCAACCTTGATAACAAGGTCAGATAAACCCTCAACCCTCAATTACAAAATTACATCACACTTTACAAAGATCGACCACCAGACCAATATAATGGTTTATATAGCATAACATGGTCCTAAAATAAATTCCCAAATACACAAAACCAACGCAAATAACACCAAGATCAACTATAACATGCTACACCACCAGAAAAAATGCATAACAAAAAACAATACCGGTTGATAGAAACCACCAAAAAATTGCACAACGATCAATGTCGATTGCCAAAAAAAATAGGAAATGACTAAGAAACACCATAAAGAATGTTAGAATCATTAGGAACAATTGCATCAACACCACTTTTCAAATCTCCATCGATCAACATACGAAAGCTCAATAACGCAACCAATTGGCAATTGTCACAAAGAAAGATAACTTGAGGAGAACCAAATCACGATCCATCTTAAATGAAGATACACAAGACCATCCAAAGAAATATCCCAAAAACTCAGCACAAGATCTAATCATGCACTAGAATATACTGGAGGATATACTTGAACTTTGTAAAACAATGATCAACAAACTAACACTACAAGTCAAATCATAAGATCTTTCCATACTACAATCATCGGAGCAATACATAGCAATATGTTGACATCAATGACAACAACATATCCTAGTAGTAACAATGAGAAACAATATCTAAAAAGTGGTATTATGTGGCAATCTAGTCTAATCAAATGGTGACATGCATCTGTGTGGTGGGGCCATGGAGCCTACATTGGTCCCTATGTGGTCAATGATTGTGTCACTCAATTGAGTTATTGGGGTCTTCTATGTCAACATGTAATAGGCTGATATGTGCCTCTTGTGGCATACTAAGATATGGTTCAATAGAGTCACTACTGGGGATTCATTTGTATGAGTTAGTGTGGGTATGTTGCACCATCAATGCAAGCATTATGCATATGATTTAGTAGGGTATCAGGTACCCTGCATAAGAAAGATATGACCCATTTTTTAAAATAGTACATTTTTTATTTAAAACTTTACAATAATAAATAATAAATGTAAATTTAGCAACAAATTTAGAAATAAACTAAATTCATAGAAGGATTATTATTTTTTACAAAAATAGAACCATTAATGGTAGATCCAACTATATGGCTCAACCTACTAAAATGTAATGATTTTTCCTTTAAATCAATTTTCTCCATAATTAACAAATTCACAATCCATCTTAGGATTTATGGGGCTTCAAAGTGCGAGGGTAGAGTCAATTTTTGCCCAAAGTTCTCTAACATTATGGGTACCTCTCATATCTAGTAACCACATCCAAACATCAAACCCTTGTACATTTAGCCTCCAAAATTAGATTTAGACAAGTCAATAGGTGATCTTGAAATTCACAAACATTCAAATCAAATGATAACCTTATATTTGATCCTAGAAGCTCCAACTTTATCCTATAATATAAATATGTGAAAATAGAACTCTCAAATGCACCAAAAACATTTCCAAATGAGTAACCAAAGGCACCCTATAAGCTTTGATTCCATGTAAAAAATTTATATGGAGGTAGCCACACAAGATTTGGAGGCCTCATGGAAATCACAATAATAAGAGAGAACCAATATTAAAAGTACACATTGTATTCCTATTAAGAATGCAAAGGAATCAATCAATGCATATAGGAGACCTGTTTGTTAAATAGGACAAGGTGAATTAACATAGGACTACATACGATGATGAAAAGTGTCAGAATATTATGAAATGATAAATGAAGTGAAAAATTATCACCCCACCTAAGTGGAAAAGTGATAGTGTGATAAAACCACCAAAGGTGGAAGCTCCACTTAAGGTGGATAGGTGATAAGATGATAAACCTAGTAAAGGTGGAAACACCACATAAAATGAAATGTTATAACATGGTTGTAGACACCTAAAAATGCCTCATTGAACATGTACTAATTATTCCTCTAATTGATTAAATAATTATTTAATTAATTGAATTAATCTCATTCTTCTAAAATCATATTTCTTCATCATATTACTAATTATCCTATTTCAATTTCTATCCTAATCAATTAATCATTTAACCCTTTACTTAATATTAATTAAATATTAATTATTTAATTCCTTTAATTAAATAATCTTTATTATTTAATTTAAATTCAATTTCTAAATTATTAAATAACTTCTTTAAACTCTTTATTTAACTAATTTATTCTTCTAATTCCAACTCATTCTTCAATTTCAAATCCCTAAATTCTAATTTCATTTTGTATGCGGGAAAAGTGGGTGAATAAAACTTAATATGTGAAAATATGTTAGAATACTAGTCCACACAGACACACGGGACTTCTTGGTGCAAGCTATGGAGTAACGTAATATTACTCAGCTTCCCAAGGAGGGTCCCATGGTTCTCTATCTCACAATGTCCCTCAAACCAATGTTTTGCTCTCAGATCACTGAGAAAAATGGTTCAGGGATGGCAAATGCAAGAACGAGGGATGTTTTGATTGATTTTAGTATGAGATGTGTTGTAAGCTATGTATGATTCTAGGAATACAATAAACTAGATGATAAGATGATGAGATTAGTATGACTACTATCCTAGCATGATATATTTAATCTATGATTGAGCTAAAATGATAAAGAACTTATTCTAAACATGCATATTTAGTCTAATTTCTGATCTAAAAGAGGCTAAATGATGAGCACATATGAAATGAAAGCTTGAAAGAATTTGAGCATAAGTGTGATGCTTCAAATTTGAAAGATGATTGTTAAGAATGGAGGAATGAGAGCTCTATTTATAGCATAAATAGGGCAATGGATGGTGAAGATTGAAAGGTTTAATCAAGGGTCAAGTTTGAAAGTTGGGGATCCATGTGCACAATTGGCACCAATGAAATGGTGACAAGTGTCAACATAGGATTGGGTTGAGAGAAGAGGTTGGAGGCATTAAAGGCCTGAGAAGACCTCATGGTTATCTAAAGGCTAAGGGTCAAGTCTAAGTTAGGCTTACCCATTGGATTAAGAGTTAATCCAAAGATAAACCTTTGTGCAAATGATTAAGAGATAATCATGGTCAAAGCTTTAAAGGTCTGATGAGACCTTTGGGTTGGGTAGAGGTTGAGTCAAAACAAATGTTTTAACCATGTGGGAGGGTTTGAGTTAACTATTAATGGTTATTGGAGACTTTGGGGATTAAGTGGTTGAAGGTTGGAAGCCTTCAATGGTTTTCAAAGACTTTGAGGATTTAGTGGTTGAAGGTTGAAAACCTTTAATGGTTATCAACGACTTTAAGGTTTTTGAGAAGTGACTTCCCTTTGCTTAGGGATGTGACAAAGTTTAGAGGAGGGTTAGGTTAATTAGAAGCGATTAGAAGATTCTAGAAGGGATTAGGAAGGGGTTTGGGATTTTGCAAGTGGATGGGGGGATAATAGGATTTAATTGAATTAAATGATTTTCATTCAATTTGGTTACAATTTGGAGGAATTAAATAAATTAGATTTATTCAATTTGGGATAACTTATTTAATTAAATTTGAATTTAATTAAAAGTGGATAGGAGGGATTTAATTGAATAAAATGATTTATTCAATAAATGGTTATAGTGAATTTAATTTAAATAAATTAAATAATTTATTTAATAAAATAGAAGAATGTGGATAATTTAATTAAATTGGATTTAATCAAATAGAAAAATGAACATAAAATATTCATTTAGGAATGTGGTCATTTTTATATGTCTACATTTTGCCCCTCTTTGAAGTGATGTGTGTGCACATGTTATTTCAAAGAAAATGATGCCTTATCATGATTTATGATCAAATGCAATTTTTGTGTCGTTCTTTTGATTTGCCAGTCGTGCCCCAGATTTGATGTGATGCCCCAGATTCGATATTTGATGGTGATGCCCCCTCAGGAGATGAATCAATATTTTGAAAAAGAATAAAATTTTTTGATGTAATTTGATGAGTTGTATATGATGTGTATGATTTCATGCATGTAAAAAGTGTGCAGATTGATTCATCTCCCGATAAGTTACAACTGTTTTGGTATAGGGGAGACCGCGACCATATTACAGGTCCATACGGCTAACCCTAATTTCATTTTCCTCCTATAAAAGGGGAAAAGGGCTTGATTTAAAGTCATTTGTGCTTTGTTGACTTTGAAGAAAGAGAATTTGCTTTGGAGAGAAAATGCCTATTCCCTATCACATACACCATTTTGAGCGCGTTTGGAGGTACCGGAGACTTGTAGCGCATGGACCACCAGTAAGTCAACGGTTTTGACCCCTTTTTGATTTTTTGTTTTGTCATTTTTAGTCACTTTTTAAATTTCAAAGTTCGGGTGTTTCGTTTTAGCACGTCTAGGGTCCACAGTAGTGCATACGAAGTGTAGAGTAGCGCATCGAGGTCATTTTTAGGGGTCGCGTCCAAAAAATGTAGGCTAGCACATAAAACTATTAGGTTAGTGCGTGTATGGATAATAGCGCATATACAGTGTTGGGTAGCGTGTCACGTCAATAGGTTAGCGCGTAGGTATGACCTAGCGCATAGGGGTTGCAGGGGTTCGCATAGGAAAGGGGGTTTAGCGCGTAGGACTAACCTAGCGCATAGGGCTAAAAGGGTAGCGCTTAGGAGGGGTATATTAGCATGTAGGCAGAGTCTAGCGCATGGGTTGGTTTAGGTAGCGCATTGGGTGAAAAATTTAGCGCGTGGATAGAATCTAGCGTATAGGTTAGCTAGAATAGCACGTAGGAGAGACAGCCTAGCGGGTGGGTGTGATTTAGCGCATTGAAGATCTGTTTTAGCGCATCTAAAAAAATTTGCAATTTTTGGCCGAGTTGAAAATTTGTTTTGTTTGCCTGTCGTGTTTTGATGAATTTATCCAATATGAGTGTTTGTATAACTTGTTTTGATTTGCAATTTTCCAAGGTATGTATAGATATCAACGTGTTTTGTTAATCAGAATATGATGTATTTGCGTGGTCTATTTCAAATTCAATGTGTGGGAAGCCTGAGTTGTATTACAAGCTGATATGGGTTGGAAACTTGAGTTGTTTTACAAGCTAATATGGGTGGGAAACTTGAGTTGTTTTACAAGTTTATGTGATTGTGGAGACTTGAGTTGTATTACAAGTTTTGATATGGTTTTTGAGAACTTGAGTTGTTTTACAAGTTGATATGAAATGATAGGATTTTGAACTTTGATTGTAGATGAGCAAATTGTTTCATGTTGTTGATGTAAGTTTGATTTTGATATCTTTGTGTTGATTGGGAAACTGATATTGGATATGTTTTGTTTGTTGACAGGAGCGATTGGGTGTTGTTCAGTCGAGGGAGAGATTCCCAAGACCGTGGACGTTGATACCGAGATTGTCACAGGCAGATTTGGACATTATAGAGAGATGTGAATTGACCTCTCTTCTGGATATGCCTCGGTTCACTGTGAACCGGGGGCTTTTGACAGCGTTGGCAGAGAGGTGGCATAGCGACATGAACACCTTTCATTTTGCCACTAGAGAGATGATAGTGACACCGGAGGATTGCTACCGGATTTTGTGGATGACACAGTTTGTGGCTATGAGATCCCCTGACAGGAGTTTTTGGATTTGGATTATGCACCACTGCCATCTGTACTGGCAGGATTCATTAGGGGATTCCTTTGTCCTGATCGTAGGTCAAAGGGATTCTCAGTGGGATGGGGGTTAGTGTTAAAGGAGATGGTCACACAGGGCCAGAGATTTGCATGGGGGTCAGCGATGCTAGCTCATTTATATCAGAGTTTGCATGAGGTAGTATACCTCGGGTACGGCAGTTTGTCAGCTGGCGTGACCCTATTACAGGTCTGGTGTTGGGAGCACATTCTAGCAGCGAGGCCACTAGCAGATAGAGACAGGCTCGTAGGTACAGCATATGCCTATGGATATAGAGGTCTAGTTATCCAGCATAAGCTGGGTAAACTAGAGCATTGGAGGAGGGTTTTTGACGACATAGATACGGTCACCTGGAGACCATATACAGGTTGTGAGGTATGGGCGGAGGATGGGCTGGAGATACCTTTGTATTTATGACAAGATATCTGATTGGGAGGACCCCGTTCGTCATTGAGCGGTTTGTGGTGACCCGAGTTTTGCGACAGTTCAGGTGCCAGCAGGGGATTCCTCAGGGAGCATGTTTGTATGCCCGGCGGTAGTAGGATGTGGCCGATTGGGGGCCGACTATTGATAGTGTCGTGGTAGTGGAAGATTTTACGGGGTTGGCCGGGTAGACCTGGGACTTTGCCCCAGAGATTCAGGACGCAGGGATGATAGATGAGTTTGCCCGTTTGTTTGCTGCACGCGCGGTGGTGAGGATCTCAGATCCGGAGGAGATGAGGCCAGCGTTTGACTCGAATGAGGAGGAGGGAGACGGGGGAGATGATGGAGATGATGGAGGAGGCAAGGAGGTAGAGGTGTGGAGAGAGTGGTACGTCAGGGGAGGATTGAGAGGGGTAGAGGAGGATTGGCTATCGAAGCCGGGAGAGAGGGGAGAGTGGCGGAGGTGTTAGCTGTAGTGGGGGGTGAGGAGGAGCTGAGTAGACTAGCACAGAGGAGGAGGGCAGATGTACTCCCACCTCCAGCACTGAGGATAGGGTGAGTGGGAGGGGTTCCTCCAGCACAGGTACCATTGTAGGTTCGAGTTCCAGGTCATGTGGAGGATGCCCAAATCCAGACCTTGCAGATTACCGTTCAGCAGCTGCAGGCGCAGATTTTGACCTATCAGCGACAAATTTCTCAGTTGACCACTGAGAGAGATACTGAGATAGAGCGGCGAGGATGAGCAGAGGAGATGTTGGCAAGTGTGCAGAGAGCAGCGGCGGGTGGTCCGTTGAGAGACACCCTTAGGGAGCTGAAGCAGAGAGTGCAGGAGGTAGAGTATTATAGGCGGCATTATGAGGGTGCAGTACCTAGGGATCGGCGAGTGGAGAGCTTTGCACAGTCGAGATCGAGTCTATCTTGAGCCACTGGGACATGATCTGAGAGCCGAGGTGTGACAGGGCCAGCGAGACAGGACCCTCCTGAAGATCCAGGGGCGGGTGCACCTGGAGCAAGACCATCTCCGTCAGGAGATAGTCATACTTGAGAGACAGGGTCTCTGTTGTATTTTTGGATCTTTGTTATATTTTGTACTAGACATAGTGTTTGGACACATTTTGTAGATTTTGATTATTTTTGAGATATATATACGACACCATTTTTAATCTATGTGATGTGTTTATATGGATGCATGTTATATGAGGTATTTTATGTGATGATGCAATATATGATGTAATGCATGATGCAAGATGTATGCTTTTTATATGTTGTGAGATGTATCTTGAAAATGAGATGTATGTTTTAATATGCTGCTAAATGTATCGATTCATGTAAATGATGTTAAATGATATGCAAATTATTTGTAAAATGACATGCAATAATGATATGCAATTAATTGTAAAATGATATGCAACTAATTGTAAAATGATATGCAACTAATTGTTTTTGGAGCATCCCTCGTTCTGTATTTGCCATCCGATAAAACCATGTTTTTGCTTTCTTTGTAGATATCATCATTGAGCATTGATTTGTTTAGGATATGTTAAAAATTTATACAAGCATAATGGTATAATTGAACCATAATGACCTGAGAAAAATTTACATGATATTTAATTTTGCAAGATAGCACAAGCGTCAACGTATAATTGAACCAGGACGACCTGAGTGCGTATTGCGTAAATAAACAAGATTTGATTATTTGTATGCGTGAAGTGGAATCAGGCCTTCAGTGATATTTGATGTATCATGTCTCGAGGCAAGTATTCACACAGTACAAGTGATCGCCTCCCAGACAGAAGACTAAGAAAATATTGGAAGTTCCCCTTGACCTCTAGCTATGAAGCATTTAGTGAGACAAGGAAGAGAATCCAATAATGCCAAAAGTTCAAAATGCAAAACTAGTTAAGATTTTATGCTATAGTGCAACATTCAGTACTTCAGAAAATCATCCATCCTTGGTAGTTTTGTGTTTTGTTTAGTTTTTGTTTGGCAATGAAGCATAGTTGTTTGTTGGATGTCATACTAGTGAGTTTTGCATCTAGTCTGGATGTCTTGAGTGTTTGCAATATTAATATGATTCATATGCCCCTAGCTAAGTGTGCCTCTTGATGTGAATATATACAGGGATTCCAAGCCATGGTGGATTAGTGGTAAGAGGATATATATAGACAGATTAGGATAGTGACTACGCTAAGTATGTCCTGAGTGGATATTTGCTAAGTGTCGGTCGATGGCCGATAGTGTTTGTAGGGATAAAATGGCGTGGATATAGATGGAGGAGCCATTCTTTCACAAGAGCGCCTGTTTACCAGGTTTTCACCCTTTGTTTTTATTGTACTTTGTTTTTGCTTTTTCTGGATTTTTTTTATTTTTTTGTTTGTTTTGGGCTTTTTCCGTGCACTAGGCTACTTTAAGTATAGTACCTTTTCAGATGGATGCTGTTAGTTGGTTCGTCGAGCACATCTCCTTCAAAATTTGTTAGCTGATAAGCACCTGATCTATAAACTGATATGATAACATAGGGACCCAACCAGTTAGGCTCAAATTTCCCTTTCTTTTCTCGATCTTGCTGATTTATTGGATTTTCTTTAAGGACTAGGTCACCAACCTTGAAGTTGCGGGGAATGACCTTGTGATTGTAGCTCTTGCACATGCATTGCTGATATGCTTTGAGATGAGTATAAGCATGTTGGCATCTTTCATCCAATAGCTCAAGTTCTTGTAGGCGGTTAACTCGATACTCTTCATCTGGGATTAAGCCTTTCAAAGAGACTCTGAGAGATGGGATCTCTACCTCCAGGGGTAAAATAGCCTCTGATCCATAAACCAATGAGTATGGTGTTGCTCCGGTAGGTGTGCGGATGCTGGTCCTATATGTCCAAAGTGCTGGATTGAGTTGTACATGCCAATCTTTGCCTGCATCATTCACTTTTTTCTTGAGGATTTTCAGTATTGTCTTGTTAGAGGCTTATGCTTGTCCATTTCCCTATGGGTAATATGGTATAGAGAACCTATGTTGGATTTTGAATTTTTCACATAGTTCCTGTACATCTTGATTCTTGAAGGGCCATCCATTATGTGTAATGATTGAACTTGGAATACCATATCTGCAGATCAGATAATTGAGGATAAAAGAGGCAATTTGTTTCCTGGTTACCGTGGTCATGGGAACTGCTTCGATCCATTTGGTAAAGTACTATGTTGTTGTTATAATGAACTTGTGTCCATTTGAATATGAAGGATGAATTTTGCCAATGAGGTCCAGTCCCCACTGACAAAAGGACCAAGATGTTGTAAATGGCTGCAGTTCTTGTGCTGGTGCATGTATCAAATTACCATGGATTTGGCATTTAGGACATTTCTTGGCAAAGTGGTATGAGTCTTTCTCCATTGTAGGCCAGTAGTATCCCATCCTTAGAAGCTTTTTAGCAAGAGTAGTGCCGCTTGAATGTGTGCCACAAATACCTTCGTGAAGCTCATGTAAAGCAGAATCAGAATCATTACGATCAAGACAACGAAGAAGAGTCCCATCGAGACCTCGACGATATAAAGTATCAGCGGTAAGGGTGTAACGGGCAACTTGTCGGATAAAGTTACGTTTTTGGTTACGGGATTGGTCAATGGGTAAGATATTGTGTTTGAGGTAGTCATATATTGGTCCATATAACGGAGAATCTGAACCAGTCAAGGCATAGATAACATGGGATTCAGAGTGGTCGTAGGCGGGGGAGAACAGTTGCTCTACCAGGAACTCATAACGACTCTGTTGCTCTGGAATTTGTAGTAATGAAGCGATAGTAGCCATTGCATCGGCTGCTTTGTTGTTTAACCTTAGTATTTTCTCGAAAGTGATGTGCACAAAATACTGTTTGAAGTCATCCATCATTCACTTGTAGGGTAAGAGCTTGTCGTCCTTTGTTTGATAGTCATTGTTGATTTGATGGACAACCAGTTGCGAATCCCCATAGACTTTCAACTCTGTGATTTTCCATTCTACGGCCATTTTGATGCCTATGACCAGTTCCTCATATTCAGCCACATTATTGGTGCATGGAAACATAAGTCTGTATGATCTTGGTAAATGCCACACCGGAACCATGTTGTGTATAGGATCCATCAAAGTATAAGGTCCATTGTTTGGTAGAAAGAGCAAGAACATCTCTGTTTGAAAATTCAACCTCCATGGTTTGTTTTCCTGGTAGGGGTGCTTCAGCTAACTAATCTGCAATTGCTTGTCCTTTGATGGCTCGTCTTTCTGTGTATTGGATGTCAAATTCACTGAGAATCATGACCCATTTAGCTAATCAGCCTGTGAGAGCTGCCTTGCTGAGTAGATATTTGAGAGGATCAATTTTTGCCACTAGCTTGATGGTGTGTGCTAGCATATAATGTCGGAACTTTTGAGATGCAAAAACCACTGTTAAGCAAGCCTTTTCAATGAATGTATAGTTGAGTTCATAGCCATTCAATGTTCTACTGATGTAATATATGGTGCGTTCCTTTCCTTGTTGATCTTCTTGTGCCAATAATGCCCCCAGTGATATGTCTGTGGTTGAGATATATAAAATAAGAGGCTTTCCTGTGACCGGAGGTACTAGAACTGTTGGACTCATCAGGTACTGTTTGATTTGGTAAAAAGATTCTGCACACTTAGCCTCCCATTTGAATGGTACCATTTTGTGTAGTAAATGGTTAAATGGTAGACTTTTATCTGCTAGCTGAGCGATGAATTGCCTGATTGATTGAAGTCATCCTTGCAGAGATCTGAGTTGGCTGATATTCTTTGGTGGTGGCATGTCCATGATGGCCTGTACCTTTGCTGGATCTACTTCAATACCTTTAGCTGAGACTATGTAGCCTAGTAACTTGCCTGATGTAACCCCGAAGACACACTTCTTAGGGTTAAGCCTGACTTGGAATTTCTCCAATCAATCAAAAATCTTTGTTAGGATGCCAAGATGTTCTGCTCTGGTGAAGGATTTAGCTAGTAAGTCATCCACATAGTCTTCCATAAATGTGTGCATCATGTCATGGAATATTGTGGTCATTGTTGTTTGATAAGTGGCCCCTGCATTCTTTAAGCCGAAAGGCATAACATTCCAACAGTACGTTCCCCAAGGACAGGTGAGCGCGGTTTTATCTTGATCTTCTGGGGTGATTTTGATTTGGTTATAGTCTGAGAAACCATCCATTAGTGAGAGCATTGCATGGCCTATTGTGAGATCTACAATGATGTCGATACTGGGCAAAGGAAAGTTGTCCTTCGGACAAGCTTTGTTGACGTCTCTGAAGTTAGTACAGATTCTGATACTACCATCTGGTTTTGATACTGGAACAATGTTAGAAATCCATTCTGCATAGTCAATGGGTCGGATGAATCTGACGTCTAATAATTTCTTTAGTTCAGTTTTGACCATGAGTGCCACCTGTGGATTCATCTTTCGTAGCTTTTGCTTGACTGGCTTTACTCCTATAGAAATGGATAGATGATGCATGATTAAGTGTGGATCCACTCCAGGCATATCAGCATATGACCAAGCAAAGTTGATTTGTTGTCCTTTAAAGAAAATGATGAACGTTGATCTTTCTTCCTCTGTTAGAGATTCTGCAAAGTGTAGGTTCCTAACTGCTTCTGTGGTACCAATGTTGATTGATTGAGTGGGCTCAATCAATATGGGTGATCGCTCATGAAAGTGCTCAGGAAGAGTGTCAAGTCTCCCATCGTTAGGTGCCTTAAAAAGGTTTTCACCCTCCGATACGTCCTTTATTTTTACTTTTTTATGATCCAGAGCTGCCATTGACTGGTTTTTAGCATCCGATCCTTTATCTGGTTCATTTTTGTGACTGAGAGACTTGGCACTCCCTGGCTTGTAGACATCATTATTTTGTTCACTGGTAGAGCCTGTTTCCGGATTTACGGTACATAGGTAATGGATAATAGATTTGTCATTTGGGAAAATTGGTATATTATGGATTTCAGGTTCATCCCAGTCGATGAGGTCAGGAAAGAAAAGTGGTAAGGAATCGTTAGGTGGATCAAGTTCGGCTACTGTGAGTGTTAAGACAGAGTTTTCATCGTGATGGTTCTTGTTTTTAAAGAAGTTCAGGATTTTGTCGAGGTCTTCGATGGTATTATCCTCTACATATACTTGCTCATAATATTCCTGTTCGCTTTCCTCGGCGTCATAGATATTCTGCGGTCCAAATTCCAGAGGTCTATCTTCTACATTATGTTCTTCTTGGGAGATAGATATAGAATCAGTATCACTAGAGATATCTGTAATAGCATTGGAGCAGGTACCCCATTCATATTCATTGGAATCAGTCTCATAGGAATCATCCCAAATTTTATCTGTGCTGTAAACAGGTATGTTGTAGGGTGAAAACAAATCTTTGATGATGGATACCATTTTGATGGTTTTTGTTGATTCTGTGTCAAATCCATCCTCTACTTTCTGAATTTGTTCATAGATTGTGCTTCCTCGAAGAGGAATAATGGTATCTGGAGATGACATGATTTGTTCTTGAGATATTGGTGTCTGAATATGAGCTACTGCTGCAGCTAGGGCCTTCTTATGACTTAGAAGCTTTTCCTGATGTAACTTCTGATCTTGACGTTCCCGTGCCTTGTGGATTGTTTCTGCAGATTCAAAGAGTGCTTCCTGTAGTACCCCTACCCTAATCAATCTCTAACCTTGGTTTAATCTTGATTAGTTTATCTTAATATAATGTTATAGTCAGATGTTGATTTAACGCATAGCTGTTGATGTGGTTTTCACACTAGTTATATGCTAGTTGTTTAGTGTACCTATTTCGTGGTATTAATATCAGGCTAACGGTTTCATTAAATTTTATATATGTATGCACGTATGACTCTTGGTTGCAGGAGATTTCAGGTTCAACGCCGTATGAGTGCGAGGTTCGTCTTCACCTGGATTGTAGGTTTGAGTGTACCTTTTTAATCCTTAGAGTTGGATTAGGTGGTCGTAAGACCCTAGTCGACCTTAGTCGTGCTCAAGTGAGCATCGTCAGTCATCGTCGGTATCCCTTTTTGTTTGGGTTTGCGAGTCGTCTGTTTGGTTGACCTTCTTAGTTTGCGTGCTTGGTGTGTATGGATAAATTGATTAATTAGTCCTTAGTAATTATTTTGATTAAATATGTAATTGTGCATTAGAGATTGATGGACTAGATTAATCGGGATTTCATTATGCGATTTTCGTTGATATGAATTGCTTATTTTAAATTGGGAGTGAGTTCGATTAAATGACTGATTTTGAATATGAAATGCATTTTATATATGCTGTTGAAAAAGAAAGTTATGATTTTATCGCAATAGATTGATTGTATTCTGTTGGCTTTTGAAATTAGAAAGATTAAATTTCAGTTGATTGAGAAATCGATTTTGGAATTGAAAAGCAAGTTAATTGTTGCTAATAGTTTAAAAAGGAATTATTTGGAGAGTTATTTGGAAATAAAAATTTTAATTCCAAAAAGGGAATTTTGGTCAACTCTTCCATATAACCCAAAATTTGGGAAAATTTTGGAGGATGGACATTTTTTTGGAAATTTTTGGTTGGAAAATAATTTTGGACAAAATTGGGTGTTTTGGGGAGGAAGAAACTTCTTCTGGATCTGGCAGGATTGGGCTCTCCCTCAGCTATTCTAGGATTGTGTATGAAGGTAGGATTCTGAATTGTTTTCTTGTTGCCAAAAGAATTTTACTGTTCTGGTTGGAAGAAATGATTTGTTATTGAAAATCAAGTTGATTGTCCATTATAAGTTTCGCTGGAGATTTTAATTGAGGTGTGTTATTCCTCATTGCTATTTGGGTGTTTGAAACCCTCTGTTATTGGGAAGGATGAAAACCATCAAGAAAATATGATACCCAAACACAGTTCGTTTAAACCGAACTTTTATTAAATCAGAATTTTTATCAAATTTTTGTGCTGGGCGTTTGTGTTAATTTTCGGACTGTGTGTTTTTTTTTAAAAAAAAAAAAAAGGAAAAACGTTTTTGTTATTATCGAATTGGGCGAGTTTTTTTTTTAATCAAAATGAAACTGTTGTTTGGGGTTGGAGGGTGGGGAGCGGAGCTCCACCCGCTCCTCCTCCCCTCCCCCGCTCGCCCCCTTCCCTTTGCTTGCAATCCGCAGCGGCTGCGGCTCACGGCGGTGGCCGCAGGGCGCCGCGGCACCTGCGGGCACCACCATGGCGCCGCCCACGAGTTTCCCCTGCGCCTGCGGCTAGGGTTAGGGCACGGCCCGCCCTCGCCTATGTTTTAAAATGTGTTTTTTTAAAAAAAGAACATAGTTTATAAAATGTTTTTTTTAATGCATTTTTTTTTTATTATTCAAAAAAATGCATATAATGTTTGTAAATATTATTTTAATGATTAAGTTTTAATTAGTTCTTGATTATGATTAAGGTGGCATTAATCTTGATTAATGTTAATTTGATATTGATTAAGTTTGTAATGGAGTTTATAGGTTGATCATTATTCAAATTCATTTCATGATTTATGCACCCCTTCTAATTAAGTTCTACCATGTAATTTTCGCAATTGGATATTATCGATTATATTTTGATTGATCTTGATCTAGTAAATTTATATCTTACCTCTAGCTGATTAGAGCATTCGGCTAATTGAGGTAGTATTGTTTAAAAATAATAGAGAATAATATGTTATTGGAAAATCGTTGAAATACGATGTAGTTACTAATTGATGTTGTTAAATATTATCGTAGAACATATCATTTGTGTTATTGAGAAGTAAGTGAAATATTTATCATTGGGTATTTGAATTTAAACGATATGCTTTGGAAATGACTATCTCCATTTAGATTCTCTTTCTACATTTATATTTCCGTGATCCGTATAATGCTGCTAGACTTGAAAATATGAAACTGTAGAGGTCGGTTATGGACCAGTATGTTAATGATGTTTTGTTGGAGATTAAATATCTTAGTTATTTGATTAATGGTTGTCTGAGTTTAATTAATATGAATTGGTTTAAAAACTCATTATGGCTTTATATGTCTGTTCGATGCTTTGAACCTTAAGGAGTTAGAAAACCAAGAACAACTTATCCCTAGTTGAGGTAGATAACTGTAATCTGATTTAGATCTTGTAGAAAACTTGATCGACTGTTAATGTTTAGATCAATTCGGAAAGATTGTATTTGTTGAATATTACCTATGCGAGTTTAATTTATGTATTCGCTTTTTATTATAAAATGGCAAGAGTGCTTTGTTTGATAGGTCCCTGCCGTATGGATTGACTTGGGGTACTTGTTTCTGTCCTCAGTTTTGAGTTGACTGTTGTTTTGTGGTTGTGTCGTAATTGGTCATATCCTTTGTGTAGGTGTCGATTGATGAGTCGTGTTTGACCAGATGATTGTTTCTCCCTTCTTGAACTCCGTTTGTCTGACCATGTGTATTCCTTGGTTTTGAGTTCGTCTGAGTTTAGTCTAGTGTCGTATGGGAAAGTGGCTTTCGATTGGGGGCCGCGCCCAAAGTGGCTGCTGGGTAACCCGTCGAAAGTGAGTCTAATAAGTGATAACCTTTAAGTAGATTAGAATGTAATCTCTAAGTAAGATAATTGTGCCTCACACATGGGACGAGTGCTATCATAGACTCGACATGCTGTGAGAAGGCCTGAAATGGCGAACCACCATCCTTGTCTTCACGAGAGGATGTGTGGGTCCACATGAGGCTTGGATGGGCCGGAAGTTCAGATTAGGTTGCCAGGGTGACCCAGTGTATGGGGCTGGGACCTATGAAGACTTGCCACGGTAACCATTCCAGGTTGTGTGATGACACTTGTCCCTACGTTCGCTAGTGTGTTGTCGTTTTGTCCTGTTAAGAGTACCTTTGTGGGTCGTCCTTTTGTCTCTACCCTTGTGATTATCGGTTTCATGTTAGACCTTGGGTGGTGATGGCTCAGTTTTTTGGATGCTCTTCTGGACCCTTGTATTAGCTTTGATTATGTTCAGCTGGATCCTGTTCTTTTCAAGGATCATTTATGTATTAATGGACCGATGCAGTCGTTTGTATATTGTTTATATTTCACCTTGATGGCTAGATTGTAATGGTGTAACCTCTTGTATTCTTAACTTTATTATTATCAGAGGGGTCTTGCAGTTGAGCAGACCCGGAGATGTAGCCCTTAGGGGTGAACTCCGAGATCATTATGGTGTTATGTGATGTATTCTCTTATGTTTCCTTTATTCAGCTTTATCATGTATGATTAGCTCATGTTAGAATGATTAAGTGGATAAATGGAATTAACTTTAAATGTTTATATGTAGTTCTTTCTTGAATGGCATGTTGATTGAATGCGTAAGTGGTTTAGATGAAATCTATCGTAGATGCTAGTATGCAATCATCTCTTAAAATGCAATAAGTTGGAGTATGAATGAATGTATCTTAGAGTAATGGAATATATTCTGTTGTTGTTAAGGAAATTAAGAATGCTTGAAAAAGATCTCTTATGTTTATGATGAAATTCTAGTGTGTTAGAATATTAGATGTATGGCTTGTAATTTTAAATGAAAGGCTTGAATGAAGATTATGAATAGATCTTAATGGATGAATCCTTGCTTGTGATTTATATTTCCATCTTTTGAAAGAAATTATCCTGATTCAGAATTATCTCATTATTAAGATATTCAGCTTATTGGATTAATTGTATGAGTTAAGTGAATTGTGATATTTAAGTAATCTCGTTGGGAAACTCTTTAGGTGTTAGTTGTTGTCTTCCGCTATGTAATCTAAATCTTTGATATCTTGTTGTATCTTATTGTGGTGTAACTTTAAAAAAAAATAAAAAATTATTGCACTCTATTCTTGTGTTATGGCTTAATCCCTTCGGGGTTTCCTGGCGGGGCATTACACTTCCTGCCAGGATTCTTCTTTGTACTTTGTCTTTACTTTTCATTAAGGTTTGATAGGTAGGTGTGGTGGCCATTTCAATAGGAACGCGAGCTTGGAACCCAATCCTGCTTTGTTTCTGCTAGGTTGTGAAGGAAGATCTATAGGTTCACTAACTCCTTCTTTGCGTTTGCCAATAGGTCCTTTACCGTCATATCCCATTTGCTTCATGATTAAGTAGCCTTTTCTATATAGGTGTGTGGGTAGAACAATGTCCAGAGCGGCTTCTCTATGATTTTCTTCCTCATCTTTGTATAACCAGCTAAGAACATCTTTGTCTTCTGATTCATGTGCCAGAGTACCCAATTGGATGAAGGTACCATCAAATTTAGTGATGGGCCGGGTAGCTAGTTGTGTTGATGTAGTAGGCAAACCATGTGATCTAGGTGATGTTGGCAATTTTGCCAAGCATAAAGGCTCTAGAGAGTATTCTCCCATGCCTTGGTCTTTGATTTGCATTTTTGCTTGAAGTCTCCCCATAAGGAGTTGGATTTTGCTGTGTGTGGATCTGATGTTGAAGATTGCTGCTTTTCTCTATTATGAGGAACCAAACTGTCTTGGGCTGCCCCCATTGCATTG
This sequence comes from Cryptomeria japonica, assembly GCF_030272615.1. Taxonomy (NCBI): domain Eukaryota; kingdom Viridiplantae; phylum Streptophyta; class Pinopsida; order Cupressales; family Cupressaceae; genus Cryptomeria; species Cryptomeria japonica. The sequence continues at coordinate 584,798,665 of NC_081406.1, forward strand.
CAATGTTGAAATGGATTGTGATCAGCAGATATGGAGATTTCTTGTCCATCATAAGGAAACTTGACACACTGGTGATATGTAGAGGGTACTGCTCGCATTTCATGTATCCAGGGTCGTCCTAACAAAATATTGTAGGTTAGATCAATATCTAAGACTTGACAAATAGTATCTTTTTGTACTGGGCCTACTTGAATAGGTAATATAACTGTGCCTTTAGAGGACCTTTCTTCATCATCATATGCTTTTATGGTAATCTTTTTGCAAGGATCAATAGATTCTTCTGAGAAGCCTAATGCATGGATAAGCTTTAAAGTACATATATTAAGTCCAGCTCCTCCATCTATTAGGACTCTTTTGACTCGGTGTTTGCAAACAATGACTTCAATATGGAGAGGAGTATTATGTGGATGACTCAAGGAAGTATTATCATGCTCTGAGAAGGTGAGATTATGAGGTCCTGTCATATGGGTGACCATGGCTTGAAATCTGTCTGTATCCAGATTTTGAGGTACATTGGTTTCCAATAGTGCTTGTTCCAATATGTCTTTGTGCTTCGGTGATAGTTTCAATAATTCCAGGATAGATATCTGAGCAAGAGTCTTGTGTAGTTGGCTAACCAAGTCATATTGGATTTTTGGTGTGGTAGTTGCAGGTGTAGTATGTCCCTTCAAGACATATTTCTGAGTTCGGGTTGTGACATTGACAGATTCATGATCACGCTGATCTCGGATGGTGATGACATTTACGCGATGATCTTCAGCTGATATGTGGTTGATGGTGTTGTTGTAGATATGATTAATACGAGCTCCGCGTGTATCATCTGAAGTGGATGCTCCATCTTTGTTGTAATTTGGGAGAGGATTTTTAAAGGGTCCGTGATCATCATTTGTTTTAAGTCCATCGACCGTTAAGTCACCTCGATCAATCATGTCTTGTACTATGTGTTTCAATCTCATGCACTCGTTTGTTCTATGACCCTTGTTGCGATGGAAATCACAATAGTGTGAATCATTCCACCAAGGTGGTTTGATTGGGGGTTCATAATTGTTGATTGGAGGTAAAGACAAAATCTTGTTTGCCAAAAGTTCTTTGAATGCAGATTCTAGTGATTGTCCTAGTGGTGTGAAGATGCGCTTTTGGAAATTGTTCATGTTGTTGCGTGAATTTTTGTTAGGTCCCGGATTCATGTTTTTTCTTTGAGTATCGTTTGTATTGTTTGTATTGAGTTGTCCTTGATCAGTTTTTTGTGCATATGTGTTAGTATTTGGTGCAGCATTTTTAAGATTTTTCGTGTTCTAAGGATTTCCAGATAATGCAAGCACTGGTTGCTTTGATTTAGGATCATGTGATTCGTTGTTGCCTTCGTTTCTATTTCGAGTCCAAAAGCGAGATTTGTCAAGATTGGTGTTGTTTTGGTTATTGTAGTTTGATGAGTTTGTTCCTTCCTTGTAAAATTTGAGTGTTCCCTTTTTAACACACGCTTCTTCCACTTGAATGCCATTTTCAATCAATTTAGTGAAAGATGGTATGCATTGAAGTTTTAGTCTGTAACTCATCTCATCGTTCAGGTTATCGATGAAGATTTCCATTTTCTCCTTTTCAGGAATATCTCGAGGATATCTGGAGACCATGCGTCGCAAGTGTTGAAGGAATACCATGAATGTTTCATTATTCTTTTGTTTGGTATTACAAGCATCTAGCATGGTTATGGCATGTTGGATGTTGTAGGAATAGTGGGTTATGAACTTGTTAACCAACTCATCAAATGATCTGATAGGTGGTGAGATTTTGGATAACCATTCCATGGTTTGCCCTCCCAAGTTTCTGGGGAATAACCTCATTAAATAGGTGTCATCATGAGCAAATTCAAGGCTCAGTGTGCAAAATTCGCGAACATGATCCCGGGGATCACTTTTCCCATCATATTTATCAAATTTGGGAACGTCCGAGTTTGGAGGAAAAGGCACCATGTTTAAGCTTCGGTCAAATGGATAAGGACAGATTTTGTTTAAAGAGTACCGCACTGTTGTCCCTTGTTGCATATCCTGTATTTGCCTTTGCAACATTTGCATTTGTTGAGTAAGGGCTGCCAAGGGTATATTGTCTTGTCGAGGAAAAAGTTCTTGCCTTGTATTGGTTCTCAGCTGAAAAGGTGTGGTAAATGGTATATGTTGCTCTGGTGTCTCTAGCTCAGGTATACGCATTTCTAGTATGCGTTGTTCTGGAATGTGTTGTTCAAAGTTATGTTGTTCAGGTATGCGAGTTTCTTCTTCTCTGAGTTGTTCTTGATATGCATATTGTTGAGAACCAGTTTGAAAGATGTTTGGGTCAAAATCTTTAGGAAGTTTAATGCCTTTGCTTGTGAGCATCAATAGATATTTTTCTTTGTCATTTTCCATGAGTTTTTCGACAAGTTTTTGGAAGAAAGGATTTTCTTGACATTCTCGAAGAAGTGCTTCAGTAATTTCAGGTTCTTCTATGGGTGGAACTTCAAAAGGATTTGATAATCTGTGATTCATACTTTATTCTGCATGTGTCAAGCTTTGTTTGTCTCGTTGAGAGCGAGTAACAGGCATTTTAGTAAAAGCTTTCAGTGATGAAAGGGACAAAAGCCTCTTCGATGGGTTGCTCGGGTGTTGGTGGTTCTGGTCAAGATGTGTTATATGTGATGCACTCATCAGGCAAGAATGCTGGATTGATTTTCCCACCGCGGTGTATGGCTTGATTAAAAGCAGACTTTTGACAGTATGCTCTCGTTTTCAAAGGTTCTTTGTCAAATTCGCTAGATTTGTTTTGGATGTAACGTTTGACGTGATAAAGGAATACCCGATGAGATTTGAAGAGTTGACGATTGATGTATAAAAACTTATTTCTCTTGATGAATTTGGAGAAACTAGGTTGTTGTTTCTTCAACATGATGTTACGATAGAGGTTCTTTCTTCTCAAAATAAGGGGATTAGTCATGCATGAGTGATCAATGATTTCCTTTGATGTGTTTGGATTCAGTTGATTCTTGTTTTGAAAAATTTCAAATCTTACTTTATTAGAGTGAAGGTTTAGATGCCCCTTCACGATAAAGCGTGTCAAATGATATGGATAAAAGCTTCCCGATTTGGAAACTGGATTTGACAATTTGAGAATTTTAAACAAGTGTTTTGAGATAGAAATCCGTAAGATGGTAAAGGATTTTGTTGATACTGATGATGAAATCTCTGGATTATGATAGGAGAGACATCCTCTATTGTATGATTTGTTTAGGATTCTAACAACTTTTGTTTTAACACAAATTGAGCTCAAGAAATAGTTTTAGTGGTTCGTTTGTCACTCTGGCTTGATGAAAACTGGTTTTTTGATGAAAAAGGCTAAAAAAATGTTTTTGAAATTTTGAAAATTTTCACGGTTTTTGCTCTCTATTTTCCTGTTTTGGATCACGCGCTAGAACAGAGTCTACATGCGCTACTGAATTTACTTGATGCGCTAAAATAATGGGCCCACGTGCTAATCTGCCCCTAGACATGCGCTAAAATTTGGATTTTGGAAAATGGCGGTCTAACAATTTCAAAAGTTTATGCGCTATCCTGGGTCTTCCAAGCGCTAACTTCTAGACTGCATGCGCTAATTTATCTATGCCACGCACTAAACTGTTTTGTCTATGCGCTAAAGTTAGGACTATTGAAAATTGTTGTGGAATTTGTTCGTAAAGGCTATGCGCTATACTGGGCCTGTTACGCGCTAAGTTGTAGACTTTATGCGCTAATTCTTGGTACCTACGTGCTAAGCTGTTACTGCCATGCGCTAGACTGTGTTTCGAATGCGCTAAAGGTTTTTATACTATTTTGCCTATGGATAAAACACTATTGTTTTAACTCTACGTGCTATTTTGAGGTTTGGATGTGCTAACATAAGTTTTCCACACGCTAAGATGTTGCTCTTATGTGCTAGACTACCCTGATTTTTCCATTTGGGTGATTTCTTAAGGATTTTGAATTTTGTTGAGAAATTTTCAAGTGAGATGGATGATTTTATGAAATAATAAATGCAAGCACGACAAAAAAAATATAACCATTTTGCCTAATCTAACAGAAAGTGTATGTTCTGTGAGGATGTGTTCAAATCCCTAATGTTTTAACAGGTTTGGATACAAGTAATACACTTCAGAAAGACTCTTTATTCAAGGGTCATAAATAACATCATAGCCCACTAGTCTCAATACTCCGTCAGCTCAAATAGCCGTGTCACCCCCTAGAGGGCGCCCAGTTTTTTGCCTTTTGTCAGAAATTAACCCAAAGTGAATTGCTTCACAGTTGAGTAGTTATCTTGGGAGATATATGGTGAGTAATCTTGGGGGCAGATTCTTCTCCACCCTTGCACTATGATGTTATAAATGTTCGGTTACTGACTTAGTTCAAAGCTTCTAATTCTATGGTTCGTAATCAGGCTTCCCGTTTGGCCGTCAGTGATAAACTCCCTCAGGAGGCTTCCCAACCTTTAGAACAAAGGCTTTACGTATCTCAAGGATCCTGGGGGAAGGCTAATCACTGCACGCAACCGTTGAAAAGGACTTTCATCACTTTCCACATTTGATTATAGTGGGTTGCAATTATTGGCGTCAAAGTCATTCCCCACTTAGGTCATTCCCTTCACACCGACCATAAATGGCTTTAAGAGTTGATTGCAACTCCTCGGGAAGGCAGGCTTGCTAAAGGTTCTAATGCTTGAATTACTAAAAGCTGTAAGAGTGATCTGGATTTTTGATCACCCAGTTAAGGGGAGAGCATATACCTAGACAAAGCAAACAAGGTTCTTTTTAACCTTCAAGACAATGATTTTCTAACTTCTATTTGGAGATGTTGCTCCAATAAGCATGATGTTCCTTTTAACTTTCAAAAGAAAGATTTTCTGATCTATAAAAAGGAAATGGTCAACAAAGCAAAATTTTTGATTTGGAGGTCAACAAAAGAAATTGTTTTTAACATAAAATCCCCCACTCTATCTGCAAGAAACTGTTAGCATCTTGCAAGAAAACAACAAAGATAAAACATCAGGTGATTTGGAGGACTTCTACAAGTCTAAAATTTCAGTTCGGTTACAATAAAATTTTTTTATTTTTGTCTATGATGCGCTACAGAATTGACTGTATGCGCTACAATAAAAGATAGATGCGCTAAAATTATGCTCCTCTGCACTATACGATTGCTTGGATGCGCTAATCTATGAATTAGAAGCACTGCTCTGTTCTTTGTCTTTCTCCCGTGCTCAGTTCTGCAAGAAAATTTGAAATATGATGCGCTAACTTCTGAGGTTCACGCGCTGGATGATGGACTATAAGCGTTGAACTGGGGATTGGATGCGCTATTCTATTTACAGCATGCACTACTCTGTGTTTTGCTCGCGTTGAGACCTACAGGAAATTATTAGTGGAGTCATGCACTAAGAAAATGTCTTCACGCGCTAAAGTATAGGGCCCACGCGCTAAACAGTGAGCTGGATGCACTAGACTGTTGCTCAAATGCACTATGGAATGTTGCCGACGTGCCGATTCCTATTTCTCGCGGACCTGCAAAAGTCATTAATTTGAAAAACCGATTTGTTATTTGGGGTCAGGCCCCACAGTGGGCGCCAGAAATGTATGCGGGAAAAGTGGGCGAATAAAACTTAATATGTGAAATATGTTAGAATACTAGTCCACACACACACACAAGACTTCTTGGTTCAAGCTATGGAGTAACGTAGTATTACTCAGCTTCCCAAGGAGGGTCCCATGGTTCTCTATCTCACAATGTCCCTCAAACCAATGTTTTGCTCTCAGATCACTGAGCAAAATGGTTCAGGGATGGCAAATGCAAGAACGAGGGATGTTTTGATTGATTTTAGTATGAGATGTGTTTTAAGCTATGTATGATTCTAGGAATGCAATAAACTAGATGATAAGATGACGAGATTAGTATGAATACTATCCTAGCATGATATATTTAATCTATGATTGAGCTAAAATGATAAAGAACTTATTGTAAACATGCATATTTAGTCTAATTTCTGATATAAAAGAGGCTAAATGATGAGCGTATATGAAATGAAAGCTTGAAAGAATTTGAGCATAAGTGTGATGCTTCAAATTTGAAAGATGATTGTTAAGAATGGAGGAATGAGAGCTCTATTTATAGCATAAATAGGGCAATGGATGGTGAAGATTGAAAGGTTTAATCAAGGGTCAAATTTGAAAGTTGGGGATCCATGTGCACAATTGGCACCAATGAAATGGTGACAAGTGTCAACATAGGATTGAGTTGAGAGAAGAGGTTGGAGGCATTAAAGGCCTGAGAAGACCTCATGGTTATCTAAAGGCTAAGGGTCAAGTCTAAGTTAGGCTTACCCACTGGATTAAGAGTTAATCCAAGGATAAACCTTTGTGCAAATGATTAAGAGATAATCATGGTCAAAGCTTTAAAGGCCTGATGAGACCTTTGGTTTGGGTAGAGGTTGAGTCAAAACAAATATTTTAACCATGTGGGAGGGTTTGAGTCAACCATTAATGGTTATTGGAGACTTTGGGGATTAAGTGGTTGAAGGTTGGAAGCCTTCAATGGTTTTCAAAGACTTTGAGTTAGTGGTTGAAGGTTGAAAACCTTTAATGGTTATCAAAGACTTTAAGGTTTTTGAGAAGTGACTTCCCTTTGCTTAGGGATGTGACAAAGTTTAGAGGGGGGTTAGGTTAATTAGAAGCGATTAGAAGATTCTAGAAAGGATTTGGAAGGGGTTTGGGATTTTGCAAGTGGATGGGGGGATAATAGGATTTAATTGAATTAAATGATTTTCATTCAATTTGGTTACAATTTGGAGGAATTAAATAAATTAGATTTATTCAATTTGGGATAACTTATTTAATTAAATTTGAATTTAATTAAAAGTAGATAGGAGGGATTTAATTGAATAAAATGATTTATTCAATAAATGGGTATAGTGAATTTAATTTAAATAAATTGAATAATTTATTTAATAAAATAGAAGAATGTGGATAATTTAATTAAATTGGATTTAATCAAATAGAAAAATGAACATAAAATATTCATTTAGGAATGTGGTCATTTTTATATGTCTACACATTTAATTTTATGAATTCTTTTAATTCAAATTTAAATTCATATTCTTCCAATTTCATCTAATTTCAAATACATGTGCATTTCAATTTCATGATTTCCAAAATCAAATTGAATTCCTAAATCCAGTTTGCATGAATTCAAAGATCAAATTGAATTTAAATAAAACCAAAGTTTAATTAACACTCAAAATTCAATTAATATTCAAAGATCAAATTGAATTATTTAAATCAATATCATGCAAAGATTAAATTGAAAATGTAAATCAAGTTCAAAAACACACAAACAAGGAATTGAATTAAAATAAAAATCCCACAACACGTCAAATTAATCAATTCAATTAATTGATTAATTAAATCATTCCTTCAAATTATCTTTACAATCTCTATTTCTATCTTCCATTTTACTTTTTTTCTAAAAAGCATTCAATCAATCATCTCCAGTTAACAATTCCTTCTATTTTAATTGATCAATTCAATTAATTGATTAATTGCACCATTCTTTTTCATCTTTCAATCATCTTTTTTTTTTTCAATCAGTTAACTCTTTTATTTATTTAATCTATCATGTTCCACCTCCAAATTAGCAATTCAACTATGAATCAATATGTGAGCTCACTTGAGTTCCACCTCTCATTCAATCTCACCCAAAAATCTAAAAATTAATTCAGCATCAATTCTCCATTTTCAACAATCACGAACTTCAAAATCTTGTGTCACTTGCAGGTTAGTAGCACAATCTTTGAGCCACCATGCCACAAAGAAGCAAAACAAAAATGGAAGCCATTTGTGTTTGTGGAATAGGGAGTTTTAATTAGATATTTTACACCCTTATTGTCATGCATGCAATATTTCATTGGTTTGTTTAGAATTATATAATTAAATAGGGATTTGTCATTTCTCTTTGATACTAGTTAAGCAATGTTGAATTTTACGCATAAATATTTGGTGAACCTGACGTGAATCAATAGCACTCTGATTTGAAATTTTGTGTATGCCTGCAGGTTTCTATTTTTGGCAGGTTTAATGTTTTTAGTAGGTTTTTGTTTTTGGTAAGTTTCCAGTTTTGGCAGGTTTCCAGTTTTTGGCACGTTCTTATTTTTGGTAGGTTACTATTTTTGGTAGATTTTAAGTTTTGGCAGATTTCTATTTTTGGAAGGTTTCTAGTTTTGGCAGGTTTCTATTTTTGGAATGTTTTTGTTTTTGGCAGGTTTATATTTTTAGCAGGTTTCCATTTTTACCAAATTTCTATTTTTAGTAAGTTTATTTTTAAAAAAGTTTTAAATAAAGGTTTCTTTTTTTATAGAAAATTTCTATTTTTAGCAAGTTTTTCTTAAAAAAAATTTTAATAAAGGTTTTTTTTAGCAAATTTCTATTTTGAGAAAGTTTTTTGAAAAATAAAAAAAAAATAAAATTTTTTTTTTTTTTTTTTTTTTTGATGTTGTCATTTTGATTTTTGCTACTAATGGTTAGTTTGCAATGTGTGGCAAAAGTACAGAGAAATCTTTACCATTCCCAGATTATTTTAAGACTACTAATACTTTGATTGCAGGATCCTTTAGAGTTAACTCACTTTTGGATTTTGGGATTAAAATTGACATGCATGATCTTACACTTCATCTTCGTGCTTAAAGTGAATATGGGATGGAATTAAAATTGACATGCATTACTTCACACTTCATTTTGGTGTTTAAACATGCGTATCTCACACCTTATTTTGGGTTTTAAAATTGATGTGGATCTAGCTTATCAATAGAGTAAATCACACTTTGCAATATATAATGAAAAAAGAACTTTTCTGTGTCTAGGGTGGACCCACTGTTGCATTAAGTACCTTTACACCCACCTTCAGGGTCTTGGAAGAGAGATAAAGGTGATAACGACACCGTTTTTCATTTAGTAGCGTACTCTCAAGTGGGGTTTTTGAGCCACTAGATATAAATATACTAGTCAAGCAGCTAGAGTGTTGAATGAATTAGACGTATGTGGAAACCTTCTCTGCTACGATAAGCTCAACTCAAGCCTTAAGTGGCTTTCTTTGAGAATCTTTTTTTAAAACCATCTAAGTATCCCAAATCCCACATTCATTGATTCAGGGAGTGTGGATCATACCCCGTAGATACCCTTCATGTACCTTGTATTATGAAATAGAAATCCCTTGATGATAAGATCTCTGGATCTTTAGGGCAAGAGGGACTGGCATGCCTGAGAAGTGTGTGCCATGGAGTGGAGTGAGTGTTGCCAGACTCTCTCGCTATTCATCTTGTTTCGATATTTCATAAGGGCCTCATTGAATGGTTTCAAATATCCATCCTAGGGATTGTTTTCTATAGTTTTGTATGTATCATTGTGTTAAACCAATATCAATTTAGTATTGATCTTGGGCTATTTAAGGCTCTACCTTTAATAGCTCTGGATTTTCAGAGTTTGTCAAAACATAACTCATCCAGCTATACTTATCTGCAAACAGTGTTCTTAGAATTAGAAAAAGACTTATCCCACAAAAAAATTTATTTAAAACATTTAAGTCTATCTTGAAACATCCAACAATTCAACAAGGTCCAAAATTTTCACAGCAAAGATATCCTACATACTTCTAACCATAGGTTTCCTATAATCATTAGGATTTGAATAAGTCCTTGTATAGTCCTCATTTACATCCTCACTTTACATAAAGTCCTTGCATAGTCCTCATTACTTTCCTCATTTACATCCTTTTCTTTTCATAGTCTTACATCAACCCTTATATAGTCTCCATATAGGCCCTTATAGAGTTCCCATATACACCATCATAATCTTCACATAAGTCCTTCCATTGTCTTGCACAGTCCTTATAGAATCCTCATTTACATCCCAATTATGTCATCGTAATCTTTACAGATAATCCCCATATAGTGATCATAATTTTTACATATAGTCCTTACACAGTCATCATAATCCTCGCATATGACCTTGCATAGTCGTCATAATCTTTGCATAAGTCCTTACACTGCCGCCATAATCCTTATTTTAGTCCTTTCATACTCTTCATCCTCATAAGACATAGGGTCAAATCGTTATCTCCATTTTGTATTATTTTCAAAATTAGGGTGTTCTCTAGTCCAAGTCCAAAGTTGCATTGTCATTATTTAGGATTTCATCTTGTCATTCCTTTATACAATTTGTCAAAAAAATTCAAAAACATAGGTTGCATTTGTCCATTTTCAAAATTCTCAAAATCCAAAAATTAGGGTTGCACTTTCATCCCTTAGTAGCATTGCATTTCATCCCTAAACTTCAAAAATTAAAACAAATTGGCATATAGTGCAATGATTGACACAAGCCCTTAAATTTTAGGGAGACAACATTACCCTTATTCAACATCCAACTTGCGTGGGACCGTCCCATTGCAACCAAACAATCAATTATCTCAATCTAACATATACATATCCCAAAAAATGCATCAAACTTATCAGGAACAAACAAGTGTCATACCTATTTCTCCATCACTTGAAGAGAAACTACCTTGAGAAATAGAGATCTTACAACTAAAAGTTAAAAAAATTGAAGAGAGTAGATCCCAGATGTCCAAACTATTTCAAAAAATCAGAAGTCCTAATACAAACTTAGATCCAGTTGATGTGCGAGCTCTTATTATGCAATCAAACATACCAGTTATTCTCACACAAATAAACATGGTAAACTAATATCAACAACAAACACATCCAAAAATGCAAGTCCAACATACCAGTTATTCTCACAAAAATAAACATGGTAAACTAATATCAACAACAAACACATCCAGAAATGCAAGTCCAACAACCAATACAACAAAAAACACAACTCTCAACACCACAAATTGTGCAAACAAGTCAACCACTACCAAGGTCACACATAGTTAGACAATCAAATTCAAGTGTATATACAAACACATCACCCTTTAGATATCAATTGAACACGGTCAATTTGTCACCTATCATACAACAAGGTTAATCAACAACTACCTTGCAACACAAAAACATTAGAATAATATCAAAAAAATGATCCTCTAAACAACAAAAATGCCAACCCGATGATTTGCTTCAAATACTAGTCCATGCATAGGAGACTATTTCAGAACATGATCATTTTCCCATGTCTACCAATGGCTCTTCCCATCAAGACTTTGCACCTCAAGTAGCCTCAATATCTTCCACCATTTCCTCATAACCTAAAGTCACAGAAGAGCAGTTTGGACCATCTCTATCCAATAACACAAACTCCCAAGGACTATCCATAATAAGTTTCCAATCAAATCCAATTCATGATGCTAGTCTCTTCCATGCTTCATAAATTCAAGGCCCAATCATAGCATATACTACTATTACAAAGAGTCCCATTCAAAATCTTGAATCCTTCCAAGACTCCTCCATGCATATCTAAATTCCTACCCTGTGTCAAGAGGAAAATCCAAAGTTAGAAAAATTGTGTCCTTGCATAAATCAAGATCAATATACCACGACTCTCCAATCTAATCCATTTTTTGATCAATATCCCACCTATGAAGAATGTTATTAAGATCCCCTAATCCTCTTGTATTCCATTCATGAGGATCCCCTTCTATTCGAAGAGAAAAGTGCCTTTCCAAGTCCCATTCAATATTCACCTCCTAAGAAAGAGCATAATATCCCTTCAATCTCCTCCAATGATCCAATTCAAAATCAAGAGAAAAGAACAAACTTTAACCATCCAATTCAAAATCAAGAGTAAAGGAAAAACTCCAATGATCCTCTTCTAAGTGAAGATCAAATTTTTCCTTCACTTCCATGTCATAAGCCTCCACATCCACCTAAAGATCCAATAATCCGTTCTTATTCCCCTCGTGGTCCAAATCTTCCACCAAATTCTATTGCATCTACCCAAGTTGTTCATGAATCTTCCGCATATCAAATGGGTTCATCCACTTTCATTTGATCTTGTTTACTTCATGATCTTGTCATTTCTTCCATACCATACCCTCCTCAAAATAGACTCGCATATTGTATTGAAAATAACGTGTATCTCATTGCTAAAAATATTTGTCAAAACATTCATTATCAAGGAAAAGGGTTAGGCCTACATGAACAAGGTAAATTAGAACCTCTTCATATCAAAGAAAATCTCAATTGTCATGGCCTTGGCTACACAACTCACTCTCAAAACATTGGTGTCCCTGCTAAATCTCACATTCTTCCATCTACATCCAATAAATCATACTCTTTATTCTCCAAACCCATTTTGGGTTCTTTTATTCTAAAATCAAATCCTTCCTCTCTTCTATCTATATTAGGACCCTACATCCCTCCATCAACTATTCATATGATCCCTAGCTCACAATCCAATTGCCCTGTCATAAATCAATATCAGCAAGGGAAAAAATCTTGGAGCATCTTCCTACCATTTGCCTACATGAACCCATCTAAAAGACCTCCATATCATTCCTATTCATCCAGGAATCCCATTCCCTTTTAAAGAAATTTGGATATCAAGCATAAATTCCACAAGTCCAAAAATTTATATCCATCAAAAGGTCAACATGCCCCATCTAAAAGACATGTAAAATCAAATAAAAATTTGATCCAAAAGAGAAAAGCAATATTCAAAAGGCTAAAAAGGCCCATTATGAGAAAATAAAAATAAAAATATGTGGGTTCCTAAAATTCTCATAGAAGCAATGTGTTTGAAAGAACCAGAAGAAAAATAAAAATAAAAATCAATATGGATTCCCATAAAAGTATTGTAATCTAAAGAAAAATTAAAATTGGCATCTAGAATTCTTGTTCCAAAAGATTCCTTCAATTGTCCATCTACATATCTTCCACTTCCCAAATCCATTTTTCCATTACCTCCTTTACCAAATTTTGGGTCCTTATGTCCCGAATTCCACATCCACTCCTCCATCAAAATATTAAAAGTGAAAATTCACTTCTCTTTCATTACTCCACCACCTCTTAAGGTGTCTGCTAATATTGATCTTGAAGAAATTTACATCCATTCTCACTCAAATCTTCCAATGTCCTATCTATCATCCAACGCCTCTTTTTCATCCTTGCATTCTTCCCATTCAATCCTTTGCATAAATTCTTCATCTATGAAATAGGTGTTTATGTCATTTTGTTGAATGCTCCCCCATGCTCAATCTTGTGTTCAGACCATTTCCTAGATATCTATTCATGAAACACTTTAGAATCAAAAGTTGTTCTTTTTTATTGCTATCTTTTGGTTGGGATCCATTCTCGATCTGGAAAGAGAATCACTTGTTGTATCTTGATATTAACATCTTTAGATTACTATATCTTACACACTTAATCAATCGCTCTATATCATTGTGATCGCTTAGGTGAAAACATGGCTAGTCAAAAATCTAAAAGCCTACTTCAATGCCATTGTAATTCTCGAACCCAGTTGAGATTCATTTCTTACAAGCCAAATGAAAGAATAAATGACAAGGGAAAAAGAAATATCAAAATGCTTGGCTTTGGGAATATGTGAGTAACTCCATCGGGACTATGAACATCTAGTTGGCGATGGATAAATATTCATGAGATTACTATGATAACCTCATCTGAGATGTGAATGATTGCTAACAACGAGGCTCTATCTAAGATGCTTTTGAAGTCATGATAACTCACATATCTAGTCATGTCAAATTATAACAATTATAATAATTGTATGAGCGGAATACACCGACTAGCACACACAGGGGTAATCAAAGACTAAGTACCTTGATCCAGTTTGTGATTCTTCTTTCCTTTTGAGTATGCTTCCTAGTCACTAGATATGTTCGGTTGAATATTTTGAAGGTTCTAAGTGTGGGTTGGGTCTCTATCTTCGAAATGTTCTAGGAAAATTATTCAGTTGGTACCAGATGTTGTGACGATTTTACACATCGCCCTTTTTGCAAATGGAGAACTCTACATTTGGGGGCAGGTGTCATCCACTTTATCTTTTTTTTAAATCTCCCATTATCCTTCCTCCAATATCCATTACCCTATCTACATCCATCTTATTTTTCCATCTTTGATCTTGACAAAGCTAAGGATCTTCATAAACATCATCCATCACTATCTATGCTCTTGACTCACCTTATCCATACCTTCTAGTCCATATAACTTATCATATCTATTGCTTGCTTCCATCACCCATCACTATCTACAATCTTGCTTCTTCTATCCATATCATATCTCTATCCATGTCCCATTTCTCTCCCTTGATCATGATCAAAACTAAGGACAAAAAAGAAAAATGCAAAAAATGTGGTTTCAAAAAAGATCTTGAGATGTCCCTTCAAGTAGACAACATGCCATTCAATGAACCATTATATCACGCACGTTACATTGTCAAATGCCTTAGCTTGGAAATATTTTATCCATCACACTATAGTCCTTAGAAACCAACTCATCTCTGATTCCATAATAAGTTACCTCCATCTTTTTCCTATCCATCTACACCTCAATGGTTCATTCATTAACGCATAATATTATTTGCCTTGTTGGACACTGGGGGCATAGCTGAAAAAAATCATATAACATCTTGAAAAAATCCAAAAAAAATAAAATCATAAAATGTCTTGAAAAAATAGAAAAATTGAAAATTGAAATTCAAAGAAAGAAAGCATAGACCATCCATCAAAACAGATCAAAACATTGAGATTAACAAATCATGTATCAAAAAAGAAACTCCTAAGATAGTCTACAACTTAATTGATTAATTGCCTATCAGTTTAAGAATCCTTATCATACAACATTCCTTTATGGATACAACATTAATAAAATAGGTACCTATTAGATATCATGTCCTAATATATACATCTTTCCTACAATGGGTATCCTATCAAACAAACATCCAATAAAGAAACACTTATCCTAGGTAAGAAGATCAGTATGGTTGTTGACTCATTTGTTCAAGTTAGTCTTATCTTTTATTTGAGTTATCTTTATCAATTGATGAAAGGTCATGCTTCATTTCTTGAAAATACAAAAAAGCATTGAGATAACACAAATATCAATCCAAAAATATTTAAAAAAAAAAATCAACCAAAAACATCCATATATGATCTTGAAAAAATCAACCAAAATATTAAAATATGATCCTAAAAAAATCCAATAAATCAATCAAAAACTTGCAATAATATGTCTTGCAAGAATCAAATACCCTAGCAAATATCCAACAAATGCTTCACACGAAGTTAACTAAGGATACAACTATCTAATCAAATATTTGCAATCAACTAATCAAACTGTTTTATCAATCGTATCAATATCCATATCAACTGATCATTATCTTGTCTTAAACAGAGATGGATACACTTGAAATCAGGCTAGTCCAGAATCGGGTCCACACTTTTTGAGATCAAACATTATCAACCATCACATCAAACAATAAAAGAAAAGACACAGATCAGTATAGCTGCTAAATTTTGTCCTATCTAGTCTCTATCTTTTATCATTTGGTGATAGATTATGTACCTATGCAACTCAAGGATATCCACAAGTGACTAGAAGAGCCATGATGGGCATTATCTTTTTCTTTATTTTCTATTTGTGGTGTGACCCAATGAAGTTCTTGGAAAATAGTTCCAGTAGGTGTTGGTGATTGCTACGTTCATTCAGCAAGTATCCCATGAAAGATAACTATGCTTGTGACTACCTCACATACCTCAACCCCCGACACTATTCCCAGAATGGAGGGTTCACTCCTTGTCTGGTACATATTTTTTTCTTCAATGAGATATCTTTACGTCTTGGTTTCTTATACCATGATGTGCAAAGCTCCATTGTTACATAATAAGGCTCGGTGATGAATATATTGCGCTATGAATAAAGGCACAAAATTTATTGAAAACCATAATCTTCATTTTCGGTCTTTCATTATCAATGTATCATCTCATATCTTTCATCCTCAATTGCTTCTAATATTCATCTTTCCTTCTATTTCATTTTAAGGTTCATTCTCTCATATTATATCTCAATATGATCTTCCCATCACCTATATTTATCTGTAATCAACTAACTATTCTTCTATATCATATTCTCCTTCTTTCAAGAGATCAATCATACCTTTAATGCATAAACAATCTCTCAAGGGGGCATTACACCCTAAGCATCATCAGGGCATACATAGTGAGGCATATTGGGGCAGAAATATTTTGTTTTCTATCAAACAACATCATTTTGACATTGCCCCAAAGAAGGGAAAATGTTGACACCTAAAAATGTCTCATTGATCATATACTAATTATTCTTCTAATTGATAAAATAATTCTTTAATTCTTTAATTAATTTAATTAATCGTATTCTTTTAGAATCCTATTTCTTCATCATATTACTAATTATCCTATTTCAACTTCTATCCTAATCAATTAATCATTTAACCCTTTTCTTAATGTTAATTGAATATTAATTATTTAATTAATTATGATTTAATTCCTTTAATTAAATAAGTAAAATTATTTAATTTCTAAATAATTAAATAATTTTTTAAAATTATTTAATTAACTAATTTATTCTTCTAATTCCACTTCATTCTTCAATTCTGACTCCCCAAATTCTAATTTTGTTGAATTTCATTAATTCTTTTAATTCAAATTCATATTCTTCAAATTTCATATAATTTTAAATACATGTGCATTTCAATTTCATGATTTCAAAAATCAAATTGAATTCCTAAATCACATTTGCATGAATTCAAGGATCAAATTGAATTTAAATAAAATTAAAATTTAATTAACACTCAAAATTCAATTAATATTCTAATATTAAATTAAATTATTTAAATCAATATCATGCAAAGATTAAATTGACAATCAAGTTCAAAAACATACAACACAAGGAGTTGAATTTCAATAAAAATCCTACAGAACATGCTAAATTAATCAATTCAATTAATTGATTAAATAAATCATTCCTTCAAATTATCTTTCCAATCTCCATTTCTATCTTCCACTTTGCTTTTTTCGAAAAAGCATTCAATCAGTCATCTCTAGTTAACAATTCCATCTATTTTAATTGATCAACTCAATCAATTGATTAGTTATATCATTCTTGATTTCTCCTCCAATCATTCTTTTTCATCTTTCAATTAGTTAACTCTTTTAATTATACAATCTATTATATTCCACCTCCAAATAAACAACTCAACTATCAATTAGTATGTGAGGTCACTTGAGTTTTACCTCTTATTCAATCTCACCTGAAAAATATATATATTCAACATCAATTCTCCATTTTCAACAATAGTGAACATTGAAATCTTGTGTCCCTTGCAGGTTAGGAGCTGAATCTGGGAGCCACCATACCACAAAGAAGCATAAGATCAATAGAAGTCATTTGTATTTATGGAATAGGGAGTTTTAATTAGATATTTTATATCCTTATTGTCATGCATTCAATATTTCATTGATTTGTTTATAATTATTTAATTAGATATGGATTTTTGATTTCCCTTTGATTCTAGTTAAGCAATGATGAATTTTACGCATAAATAATAATAACACTACTTCAAAAATAGATACTCCTAAAAAATTATATGTGATTTCCCTTTTATTCTAGTTAAGCAATGATAAATTTTATGCATAAACAATGATAACACTACTTGAAGAATAGATTCTCCTAAAAATTATATGTGTTTCCTAAGCAAGCTTAAGTGACATGTAATTATGACCTAGGTACAAAATAACCAAGGTATAACACCTTAATTAAAATAACAATAATTAATAAATTAATAATGTCATAGACCTCATAAAAAATTTGTGAGACAATAATTGTTGTTACTTAAAACTATTGTCAAGAAAGCTAGTAGTATTTAAATAAAAACTAGTTCTTTGAACTATGGTTGAACCCATTGGAAATAAAAGGGCCCATCATGAAGTTGGCCACACTTTAAGGGATCACCCAAGAAACAATCAACCATAATATAATATTGTAACTTGAGCAATAATAAAAAAAAGGGATATCTTGGATTAGGCCACTCAATGTTCTCTTATTTCTAATTTCTAAACTTTAAATTCTGTGACTGCAAACATAAATTTACATGAATTTTATGGGTCACTTATACCTCTCTTGGTGTGTGCAAGAAGTTGAGTCTACTTTTTGGGTAAAAAGTGGAAGTGTTTTCTTGACTTTTATATTTTGCCATATTTCACCTAAAATTTCGAAAAACTTAGATATTTAATCTTGATAAAAGTTGGTAATACAAAATGTAGTACTCAAAGTCTAGTTTCTAAATATGTAATTTATTTTAATGCCTAAATAATAGAAGTTGACTTCCAAAAGGGATTTTCTAAAAACCACTATTTAAAAATGCTTGTTTCAAGACCATACCATGGACAACTACAACCAAAACTTATTGACATAGATAAAGAAACAATCAAACCCTTTTGGCAAAAGATTTGTAACACATTGAATATTGATGAGTATATTTTTGGTAATTTTTTTCGAATATTTTTTTATTATTTTTTATTGGTTTTATTTGCTTTTCTTAAAAACCCTCATGTATAACCACCATAATTTGCCCTAAACTTATCATTTTTTGAAGAATTTTTGTTCATTGAAAATAATTCTTTGTAGATTGATTTCATATAATTTGGTTTTCAGAAAATGTAAAAACAAAAAAGTAGTAAAATAAATAAGAAAACTTAATATTTCAAGTTTATGTACCAAATCCATAATAAAAAAAATTAAAAAAAATAAAAAATAATCAAATCTAAAATATATATATATATTTGGAATCTACGCAGCATAATCTCTAATGGGTTTTCATTTCATCTTATAATTTTGTAAAAATGGGCATCAAACATGTGCTAGAAGTTAGTATTTTGTTACTTACATAATCCAGCCTTCTACTTGCAAGTCCAAGTCTTAGATTTGTACATTCTAGGCCTTACTTCACTTGAATCCCGAGGAACATGGTAGGGTATTTTTCCAAATTTAAGATAATGAGGGCTCATTATATAAATGGGAGCCTATTTAAATAAAGGGGGGCCATTAATTTTATTGTCAAGAAAATACTTTCATTAAACGAGGCCCCGTCATGAAACAAAATGGGTCCCATTTCAATTTGGGCCTTGAAGAATAATGATGCCTCTTTATTTTTTGGTCTTAGGACCTCAAACCAAAATAAGGCCCCATTTAGATAATAATAGGGCACCAGTCCTATCAGTTCATTCCCAACTCATGCACTTCCCACTAATTGGGACCAAACATCTAGCACCCATGCATTTAGCTATTGATCTATCCCCTCTTCTCCACTCCTCCCCTCTATCTCTCCCTCTCTCCCTTTGTCTCATTCACTCTCTTTATATATCTCAACCTATCATACTTTAAATCACTATCTTTCTATGTTTCTCTCCAACTTCCTCTCATTCCTCTCTATATCATTCTATCCATATCTCTCTCCACCTCTATCTCACTATCTCTCTCTCTCTCTCTCTCTCTCTCTCTCTCTCTCTCTCTCTCTCTCTCTCTCTCTCTCTCTCTCCACCCTTTCATTCCTCCATCATACACCTATTCTTTCCCTCTCTCCCTTTTCCCATATATATCTATCTCCCTCTTTCTCTTTCCATATATCCAAACCTCTCTTTTTCTTTCTCCCTCCCTCTCTATCTACCTCTATTTATATTTCCCTATCTATCAATCCATATCAATTTTCCTAACTCTACTTTCTATTTTCCTATCCCTATCGATATATTTGTCTTGTTATCACTATATATCTCTCTCTCTTTCTCTACCTCTTATTCTATATCTCCTAATATAGTCTTCTCTATATCTCAATCTCTATGTCTCTTTCCTTGTCTCCCTATCTATGTCATAATCCTCCATGTCCACCTAAAGGTCCAATCATCCATTCTTATTCCCCTCATGGTCCTAATCTTCCACCAAATCCTGTTGCATCTACCCAAGTTGTTCATGAATCTTGTGCATATCAAATGGGTTCCTCCACTTTCATTCAGTCTAGCTTACTTCATGATCCTGTAATTTCTTCCATACCCTCCTCAAAATAGACTTGCGTATTGTTTTAAAAATAACGTGTATCTCATTGCTAAAAATATTTTTCAAAACATGCATTATCAAGGCAAAGGGTTAGGCCTACCTAAACAAGGTATATTAGAACCTCTTCATATCAAATAAAATATCAATTTTCATGGCCTTGGCTACACAACTCACTCTCAAAACATTGGTGTCCCTGCTAAATCTCACATTCTTCCATCTAAATCCAAGAAATCATACTCTTTATTCCCCAAATCTATTTTGGGTCCTTTTATTCTAAAATCAAATCCTTCCTCTCTTCTATCTATATTAGGACCCTACCTCCCTCCATCCACTATTCATATGATCCCTAGCTCACAATCCAATTGCCCTATCAGAAATCAATATCAGCAAGGGAAAAAATCTTGGAGCATCTTCCAACTATCTTCCTATATCAACCCATCTAAAAGACCTATGTATCATTCCAATTCATCTAGGAATCCCATTCCCTCTTAAAGCAATTTGGATGTCAAGCATAAATTCCACAAGTCCAAAAGTTTATATCCATCAAAAGGTCAACATGTCCCATCTAAAAAACATGTAAAATCAAAGAAATTTTGATCCAAAAGAGAAAAGCAATATTCAAAAGGCTACAAAGGCTCATTATAAGAAAATAAAAATACAAATATGTGGGTTCCTAAATTTCTCATAGAAGCAATGTGTTCTAAAGAAAAAGAAGCAGAATAAAAATAAAAATCAATGTGGATTCCCATTAAAGTATTGTAATCTAAAGAAAAAAAAAAATTGGCATCCAAGCTTCTTGTTCCAAAAGCTTCCTTCAATCTTCCACTTCCCAAATCAATTTTTCCATTACCTCCTTTACCAAATTTTGGGTCCTTATGTCCCGAATTCCTCATCCACTCCTCCATCAGAATATTAAACTTGAAAATCCACTTGTCCTCCATTACTCCACCACCTCTTAAGATGTGTGCTAATATTGATCTTGAAGACATTTACATCCATTCTCACTCAAATCTTCCAACATCCTATCTTTCATCCAACACCTCATTTTCATCATTGCATCCTTCCCATTCAATCCTTTGCATAAATTCTTCATCGATGAAATAGGTGTTTATGTCATTTTTTACATGCTCACCCACACTCAATCTTGTGTTCGGTCCATTTCCTAGATATCTATTCACAAAACACTTTATAATCCAAGGTTGTTCTTCTTTAATGCTATCTTTTGGTTGTGATCCATACTCGATCCGGAGAGAGAATCACTTGTTGTATCTTGATATTGACATCTTTAGATTACTATATCTTACACACTTAATCATTCGCTCTATATCATTGTGATCTCTTAGGTGAAGACATGGCTAGTGAAAAATATAAAATCCTTCTTCAGTGCCATTGTGATTCTCCAACCCATGTGAGCTTCATTTCTTACAAGACAAATGACAGAGTCAATGACAAGGGAAAAAGCAATATTAAAAACAAGAAAAAAAGAGTGCAAAAAAAGAAAATATGCAATGAAATGCAATATCAAAATGCTTGGCTTTGGGAATATGCAAGTAACTCCATCGGGACTACAAACGTCTAGCTGGCAATGGAGCAATATTCATGAGATTACAACGATAACCTCATCGTAGATATGAATGATTCCTGACAACGAAGCTCTATCCAGGATTCTTTTGAAGCCATGATAACCCACGTAGCTAATCATGTCAAATTCTAACAATTATAATAATCATATGAGTGGAATAAACTGACTAGAACACACATGGGTAATAAAAGACTAAGTACCTTGATCTAGTTTGGGGTTCTCCTTTCCTTTTCAATATGCTTCCCAGTCACTAGATATGTTCGGTTGAATTTTTTGAAGGTTCTAAGTGTGGGTTGGGTCTTTATCTTTGAAATGTTCTAGAAAACTTATTTAGTTAGCACTAGATTTTGTGACGGTTTTACACATCGCCCTTTTTGCAAATGGAGACCTCTACACTTGGGGGCAGGTTTCATCCACTCTATCCTTTTTTTCAAATCTCCCATTATCCTTCTTCCTATGTCCATTATCCTATCTACATCCATCTTATTTTTCCATCTTTGATCTTGACAAAGCTAAGGATCTTTATAAACGTCATCCATCACTATCTATGATCTTGCTTCACTTATATATACCTTCCAGTCCATATAACTTATCATATCTATTCCTTACTTCCATCACCCATCACTATCTATGATCTTGTTCTTCTATCCATATCCTATCTCTATCCCTATCCCCTTTCTATCCCTTGAACTTGATCAAAACTAGGGACAAAAAGAAAAATGCAAACAATGTGGTTTCAAAAATGCTTTTGAGATGTCCCATCATGTAGACAACATGCCATTCAAGGAACCATTATATCACCTTACATTATCAAATGCCTTAGCTCAGAAATATTTTATCCATCACGTGATAGTCCTTAGAAACCAACTCATCTTTGATTCCATAATATTTTACCTCCATCTTTTTTCTATCCATCTTCACCTCAATAGTTCATTCATCAATGCATAATATTCTTTGCCTTGTTGGACACTAGGGGTGTAGCCAAAAAAAAACATATAACATCTTGAAAAAATCCAAACAAAAAAAATCATAAAATGTCCTGAAAAAATAGAAAAATAGAAAATTAAATTCAATTAAAGAAAGCATAGACCATCCATCAAAAAAGATCAAAACATTGAGATTAACAAATCATGTATTAACAAAGAAACTCCTAAGTCAGTCTACAACTTAATTGATTAATTGCCTATCAGTTTAAGAATCCTTATCAAACAACATGCCTTTATGGATACATCATTCCTAAAAAGGTACCTATCAAATATCATGTCCTAATATATACATCTTTCCTACAATGGGTATCCTATCAAACAATCATCCAATAAAGAAACACTTATCCTAGGTAAGAAGATTAGTATGGTTGTTGACTCATTTGTTTAGATTAGTCTTATCTTTTATTTGAGTTATCTTTATCAATTGATGATAGGTCATGCTTCATTTCTTGAAAATACAAAAAAGCATTGAGATAACACAAATATCAATCCAAAAATATTAAAAAACAAAAAAATCAACCAGAAATATCCATATTAGATCTTGAAAAAATCAACAAAAAATATTCAAATATGATCTTGAAAAAATCCAAAAAATCAATCAAAAACTTGCAATAATATGTCTCACAAGAATCAAATACCCTAGCAAATATCCAACAAATGCTTCACATGAAGTTAACAGAGGATACAAATATCTAATCAAACATTTGCAAGCAACTAATCAAACTATTTTATCAATCGTATCAATATCCATATCAAGTGATCATTATCTTGTCTTAAACAGAGATGGATACACTTGAACTCAGGCTAGTTCAGAATGGGGTCCACACTTTTTTAGATCAAACATTATCAACCATCACATCAAACAATCAAAGAAAAGACACAGATCAATATAGCAACTGAATTTTGTCCTAGCTAGTCTCTATCTTTTATCATTTGGTGATAGATTATGTACTTATGCAACTCAAGGATGTCCACAATTGACTAGAGGAGCCATGATGGGCATTATATTTTTCTTTATTTTCTATTTTTATTGTGAACCAATGAAGTTTTGGGAAAATAGTTCCAGTGGATGTCAGTCATTTGTACATTCATTCAAAAAGTATCCCATGAAAAATAACTATGCTTGTGACTACCTCACATACCTTGACCCTTGACATTATCCCAGAATGGATGGTTCACTCCTTGTCTAATAAGTATTTGTTTCTTCAATGAGATATCTTTACGCCTTGGTTCCTTGTACCATGATGTACAAAGATCCATTGTTACATAATAAGGCTCAGTGATAAATATATTGCACTATGAATCAAGGCACAGAATTTTGTCAAAACCATTATCTTCATTTTCCATCTTTCATTATCAATGTATCATCTCATATCGATCATCCTCAATTGCTTCTAATTTTCATCTATCCATCTATTTCATTTTAAGGTTCATTCTCTCATATTCTATCTCAATATCATCTTTGCATCACCTATCTTATCTCTAATCAACTAAATATTCTTCTATCTCACATTCTTCTTCTTTCGAAAGATCATTCATACATTTAATGCATAAACAATCTCTTAAGGGGGCATTACACCCTAAGAATCATTGAGGCATACACAGTGGG
The DNA here is from genome assembly GCF_030272615.1 of Cryptomeria japonica. NCBI lineage: Eukaryota > Viridiplantae > Streptophyta > Pinopsida > Cupressales > Cupressaceae > Cryptomeria > Cryptomeria japonica. Next base: position 584,822,924 of record NC_081406.1, read on the forward strand.
GCATATTGGGGCAGAAATATTTTGTTTTCTTTGAAACAACATTGTTCTAACATTGTCTCAAAGAAGGGAAAATTTTGACACCTAAAAATGTCTCATTGATCATATACTAATTATTCTTCTAGTTGATTAATTAATTCTTTATTTAATTAATTAATTAATTAATTTAATCATATTATTATTACTATTTACTAAGTTGTCATTAGTTTTATGTCCAAAGTTATTCTATATACTCTAGTCAGTTATTACTACCAAAATATTTAGTCGGTAAGCACAGAGCAGTCGGTTATAGAAGTTACAAGTCACAGAGTTTAGTATACACCAAGTTGTCTACCGAGTAACATTCTATGTCTATCAAGCAGCAAAGATGGTATACCGAGTTGATACACACCGAGTGAAACGTGTTACAATATTCATTGAACCTAGACACATATGGGAAACGTGTTACAAGATCGAGGAACAAGGAACCGTTATCACATTGGAAATTGCACTTAAGATTTTCTATGATTTTGAGGACATCTATCCAATGAAATATTTTGTATAGTTATTCATTCGATGAATCATGTTTGTAAGATTGAAGCATGAACAAGATCACCATCATAAGAGACCTATTTATACAACATGAATTGAGGATCAAATATGTATGTGTGTATGAGTGTGAAGCTAGACATATGTGAAAAGCAAAATCATGGGAAAGCACTGAGTGTTATGACTGTTATAGAGATACACAAAGGTCACCAAGAAGGATTTCAAAGAACTGTCAAGGAACAAAGTAAACAGAAAGGTTTACCCAGTTATTTTATGGGTTACCGAGGTATGCTATAAGAAAGGTAATTTCATTTTGAGCACATAGAATCTGCTATAACATTTCAGATGTAAAGTTGCAGATATTTTGTAAGATTTTGATTGTAATATTTTGAGTTGTAAGAGAAACCTTTAATAGGGTAAAAGACTCTAACAAAGTCTATAAATTGTAAAGCCTTTAACTAGGTGCAGCATTTAGAATAAGTGTTGTAAAATCCTTTAGCAAGGTAGATCTAAAGATCTTGATACTCCTAATAGGGTAAGCTATCAGAAATAGCTAAACATGTAGCTCCTAACCGAGCAACCTTTATTATTGCAGTAGTGAAGTTGTGGGTGCCATCCCCATCGCAGTTTTTCGCTCTAACAAGGAGTTTCTACGTAACCAAAATATATGTGTTATGGAGTGAATCATGTATGATTTTTATTTATTTGTTTTAGCATTATATTATGTTTCAACAATATTTAGTTTATGCTTAATAGTAAAGTTATTGTTGAAGAAAAGATTTGAAATACTGATTCACCCCTCCCCTCTCAGTACATTAGCTTTCCATATTGGGCCTAACAATTGGTATCAGAGCTTGAATCTTGGAAAAGGGTTTAACTGCCTAAAGAGAAAGATCTTATCAATGGAAGGCTACAAACAATCTCAGAGAATTGTGAATCTTCAAAATGAATTGGATCATGCTAATCAAGTGATTGTTGATATGCAGAAACAAATGCAAAGATCTCTGAAAGTTAGAAGAGGATTGTCTGATGATTTGCAGGACTCTCAAGAGCTGGTGGAACAAATTGAGACATCATCTTAGAATAGTATATCTGAAGAGACTGAAGAAATGATTGGAGCATTGAAAGAAAAGAACAAAGCACTGACTGATCAGCTAAAAGCAATGAAAAGAGAACATGAACATTTCAGCACACAAATGACTGAAAATCTTGATGCATTGAGGATAGTCGAGGATAAATTAAGAGATCTAGAAAGAGAAAAACAATAGCTTGAAGCATTAGTGTCTGAAAAGAATGATGAAAACACTAGGATGACTGGAATTCAAAGTAATCTATCAGATCAATTGGGTTATGCACATCATGAAGAAAATCTAAAAGATGATGAGAATCAAGCATTGAAACTTGAACTATCAAGATTAACCGATGAACTTGAAATAGAGAAGAAATCAAAAGAAACACTGAAGAAGAGTTATGAAGCATCAAAGATGTTGGATGAGCAACTGAATACAAGAAGACCCAACAAAGATGCAGGACTCGGTTACAAAGGAAAAGACTCTATCGAGAAGGGAATCCACACTACCGAGAAAGGAGAATCATCAAAGCAAGATGGAAACAAGAAAAACATCAAAGGAAAGAAGCCTATTTGCATCTACTGTAGAAAACAAGGACATACTGCCAACTTGTGCCAAATTAGAAAAGGTAAGCAACCGAATGTCACTAGGTCTAATGGTTATTGTAACAATTGTAATAAGTATGGTCACACATCTAACCAATGTAGGACAAAGATTGTTAGCAATTATCAGAAGGAAGAATTCAAAGGGTTTTGTAAAAATTGCAATAGATATGGACACAACATTGAGAAGTGTTGGTTTAAGCAAAATAACTATATGTGGTCTGCACATTGAGCAAATACTAGAGGTTATTGAACTCACACAGATATCAACCGACATTATACTGTAGTACCATGGGATTACAATACAAGGATATGGTGTGAATGTTGTGGAAGATATGGACATATAAGTGCCAACTGATTTATAAGGTTTGGAATGAACAACCGAAGATCATGGAGAAATCCTGGTATGGCATGTTTTCATTGTCACAAAGTTGGACACTTGGCTAGAGATTGCAGAGATGAACCTAGAGGAGATATTGAAGAAATAAAAAACAAATTCCAGATGATTTGGAAAACAAAGGAAATTGTGTCAAATGAAGAAAGCACCTTACCTACCAAGTTAGGTGCATCTATTCCAAATTAATCGGTAAAGGTATGAAGGGACTGCATTCTCTCAAGGTTAAAATCTTAAACAGTTCCTATTTTATCATGTACTTAATTCAAAATCTACATAGCTAAGATGCATTAGCAAGTTTAAAATTTTATCAAGTCTTTTGGAGCACTAGTCAAGTCGGTAAATGCAGGAAGCCTGTCAAGTCGATAAATACAAGAAGTCTGGCTACTCGGTAAAAGCACAAAAAGAAAGGTAAATTGGTTTAGTGGAACCGAGTGCATTTAATGTTTTCTAACCTAACTGCACGAAGCCCGATAAGGTATAATGTGTACTTAAAACTTTTGCACGGTCATTTTACACTTACCAAGTTTTTAGAAAGAAAAGCGAAGTGATTCAAAGGCGTTCAAATCTCTACCGAAGTGAAATTCAAGGTATTTATATCAATCACAACACATTTTCAAGCAAGTTAACCGATCATATCAGTTGTGTTATATTTACTAAGTGGAAAGTGTCTGATGGTTAAAAGTTCTCAAACCCTAAGGCTCATTCGTTTGTGATTATCCAAAGTTTGAAATGGCCCCTAAGATTCAGAAACCCGTTGTTGTTGAGAACATTGAGAAGTCCTCACTGAAATACACACTACCTCCCAAAATAGCGTCTGAACCAGATGATAAAACTGCATTTTCACTCATTCTAGATAGGGTTTTATTAGTTGAGCATGTTAGATTCTTCACTAAGTGTCGTGTTGAGGAACTAGGTCACACAGAGATCAATGACACATATGATGAATTTTGTACCGATGGGAAACTGGATAGCAAGTTTGAACACATTAAAATCAAGGGATTGACTGAAGCCTTAACCTACCTACGAGCCTTCAAATCCCAATGTATTAAATTTGTTTTGAGCAGAGTTCATGATGACTTTATGTGGTTAGAGGAAAAACCATTCAAGATCACCAAGGAAATCATCCACTTGATCACCGGTTACCCTATTTTCAACCATGCCCGAGCTCAGAAAATGATTTCACAGAAAGAATTTATCACTTTAACTGGAGTTTAATCTGATTACAAAGGTCTAAAATTGAACAATGTCATAGATGCAGAGCTGATGTTTGTAATTAGAGTCATGGGTTATTGTTTCTTTCAATCGGCAAGTGAAAACAGTGTACCCTATGCAGCTGTTGATTTAGCCTATAAAATTGTGAAGAAAGGCATGAAGATTGATCTATGAGAAGTGCTGTTGAAAAATCTATTTGAAAATCTCAACACCATAAGGAAGCTGAAGAAAAACAACTCGATGAACACACTGAAGTTTGGATCACTTTTGGTATGCATTTTTTTCCATTTTGAGAAATTCTTTCCATCAGTCAGTAATGTAGTTTGGGAGCTACACCAACCAATCACCCATCAAATCAATGACTTCATCAAATAGCTAGGTGATAACTTCAGTGAGATTATGGATCATTATTTTAGCAAGTTTCAAGAAAAGATGCATAACAGGCACAAGTTTCCACCCCAGTTAGTTGAGAAGTACAAGGATAGTATATGTTTTGAAGTAGACACCGACTATTGCTATCTCAATGTCGTAGAACCAAGAACTCAATCTTTGCCACCTATGGGTTATGAGATTGATTTTGACATTACACAGCAGTAGATAGATGCGTTTCTTGCACTGCCAAGGCATGCTACTGAGATTAGATACAGTACATATGAAGAAGTTAAAGAAAAAGTCAAAATGAGCATTGTAGTACCAAAGGCTACAAGGAAAGCAACAAAAATTATTAAAGCATTAATGGAGAAATTTGGAGAAGGTTCTTCCTCCACTCCTGTCAAGAGCATTCAAGTCATCAATGAGGAGGAATCTGAAGCCCAAGAGGCAGCTATCACATTGAGCACCGAGTTGCCAAAAGGGAAAATTTTGAAAAGGAAGAAACAGGATACATCACAGGTATCATCGACTCCTCCGATGAAGCACCCAAACACTAGATCATCTATAGTGTCACCGAGCAAGAAACAAAAAAATGTTGTTGTTCCAAAGGTAACAAAAACTTATAAGAAATCTACTCAGAGACTCATTTTGACCAAAGAGTCCAGTGACACTGAATCTGAAGACAAATATAAATTTCAGATTGTTAAGAGTAAAAAGGAAGATGTACATAGTGTTGATAATTCTTGTGCCAATCTGAAATAGTATGGTGGATTTGGAGCATTTAGATATGTAAAATATGACTCCAGATCTTATGCAGAAAAGAGACAAATTGAAGAAGCTGTAATCTGCACTCTTCTGAAATTCTGACTGGTCCCATTGGAAGTAAATAATTCTCTTCCAAAAGCATTGTATTTACATATTGATAACAAGTGGAAATATGCCATGGACTCGGAAAAGAAGATGAGAGAAAGAAGTCTAGTACATCTCTTTCTAGACATGTCGGTAGATGAGATAAGTGAACATCTGAAAAACTACCACACAAACTTCCTAGTCAAGCAAAGAGCCTTGAAACTAATGAATGGTCTTTATCTTGATGTAGATAACGAGACAAAGGAAAAATGGCAAGAAATCTTTCAAATCAAGAGTACTGATGAGCAAGGTGAAGTTGAAATAGTGGATATCACTGAGCAAGATCCCGCTGAAACTATACAGCCTGATGAGGATGTCATGGATACTGAGGAATAGGAATAGGAAATGATAAAAGGGAATGCTTATGCCAAACTGGTATCAAGTGAGTTAGTTTTGGAACAAGTCAAGTCCTATCCTTTGGTAAGTCAACATGTTTCAACAAAGACACCTCAAGATACTGAACAAGGCAAAGAGGGTCAATAGTCTACCAAAGGAGAAGCTACTTCTTAGGCCACCGACAAACAAACTTCTCAAGCCCCTTCAAGTACTGAAAATGTTACAACTGAGACCCCGAGCAAGGATTCACTGAAGGCTACCTCTGAGGCTAAAGAAATTGATAAAAGTGTTGCCTCTACTGAGCAACCTACTAAGGGTGTACAAGCCTCCCAAGCCATTGTATTAGTTCAACCGGTGAAAGCCTCCTCCTCTAAAGAAAATAAAATGAAAAATCATAGCTTCAAGTTAGATTTGTCAAAACCAATTGTGTTACCAAATGTAGACATATCCAAATTAAAAGGGCAAGCACTTATTGAATTCGGTGAACTATGCAAAGCCAAAGCAGAACAAGAGAGACAAATGGCTATACAAAAGAAAAATAGAGTACTTCAGAAGGTCAAAGCACTATTAATAGATATGCTACCTGAAGCTACGATGACAAAAGATGCAGCCATCCATATTCAACTAGATGAACTCCTCAATTAGATAGAGACATCTGGAGTAGACGCATCTGAATACTTGAGCAAATTGAAGGACAAAGAGCTCACTACAAAAATGATTGAAGAGGTACAGAAAGCCATTGCTATCAATAAAGTAGGACTTGTCAAATTTATTGCTGAGTTGTCCCCTCAACTCAAGCACATTCTTTATTTATTTCAGAAACTTTGTACATTCTCTTTATTCATTAAAGATATGAAGAATAAAACAAAAGTGATTGATAAAGAGATCACCGATCTCTCCAATAAATTAACCACTGAGCCAAATTCTATTTGGAAATTCTATACCAAGTTACAAATGCTCATGGCTCAACAATTGGAACTTAGGAATGAAGAGCACAAAATAAGGATGGACATTATGACTCTTCAAACTTTATTCATCCCACACTTATCCTCTGTCCAAGAACAAATCAACAAGGCTACCTCCTTATCCACTCAGCTAGAGGGAAGTAATTTAGATGGACTGATTTCACTGTTAGCTGATATTATAGCTCAAAATTCACTCATGGATAGTGTCAAGGATGCACTCTCTGCTGCTCTCACCGATGCAAGAACAAAGTATAAATCCATTTTTGACCAGTTGCCTCCACCGAATGGTAACTGGTTTTGATGTTTGTCAAAAAGGGGAGTATAGTGTATACAAGAGAAGTATACCGAGTAGTTCAGCATATTCGAATATACAGATAATTTTGACAAGGGGAGCAGTGATCATTGAGCAGTGAACCGAGTAGGGAATACAAAATATTGATCACAGTGCATGCATAATTAGAGTTATGTATAGTATATTGATAAGGGGAGTATATTTGAGTATACTATTTTATTGACAATTGTATATACTATTAGTTTAGTCAAATTTTGTACGTATATAGATTTTTTTATGACTTTGAAAGAAGTTTTGTCAAACATTTTAAAACTAATGTCAAAAGGGGATATTGTTACTATTTACTAAGTTGTCATTAGTTTTATGTCCAAAGTTATTCTATATACTCTAGTCGGTAAGCATAGAGCAGTCGATTACGGAAGTTACAAGTCACAGAGTTAAGTATACACCGAGCTGTCTACTGAGTAACATTCTATGTCTATCGAGTAGCAAATATGGTATACCGAGTTGATACACACCGAGTGAAACGTGTTACTAGATTCATTGAACCTAGATACGAGGAACAAGTAACTATTATCACATTGGAAATTGCACTTAAGATCGAGGGACAAAATTGTACTTTAGACACATATGGGAAACATGTTACAAGATCGAGGAACAAGGAACTATTATGACATTGGAAATTGCACTTAAGATTTTGTATGATTTTGAGGACATCTATCCAATGAAATATTTTGTATAGTTATTCATTCGATGAATCATGAACAAGATCACCATCATAAGAGATCTATTTATACAACATGAATTGAGGATCAAATATGTATGTGTGTATGAGTGTGAAGCTAGACATATGTGAAAAGAAAAATCATGGGAAAGCACTGAGTGTTATGACTATTATAGAGATACACAGAGGTCATCGAGAAGGATTTCAGAGAACAGTCAAGGAACAAAGTAAACATAAAGGTTTACCGAGGTATGCTATAAGCAAGGTAATTTCATTTTGAGCACATAGAATCTTCTAGAACATTTTAGATGTGAAGTTGCAGATATTTTGTAATATTTTGATTGTAATATTTTAAGTTGTAAGAGAAACCTTTAACAGGGTAAAAGACTTTAACAAAGTCTATAAATTGTAAAGCCTTTAACCAGGTGCAGCATTTAAAATAAGTGTTGTAAAATCCTTTAGCAAGAGAGATCTAAAGATCTTGATACTCCTAACAGGGTAAGCTATCAGAAATAGCTAAACATGTAGCTCTAACTGAGCAACCTTTATTATTGTAGTAGTGAAGTTGTGGGTGCCATCCCCACTGCAGTTTTTCTCTCTAACAAGGAGTTTCTGCATAACCAAAATATATGTGTTATGGAGTGAATCATGTATGATTGTTATTTATTTGTTTTAGCATTATATTATGTTTCAACAATATTCAGTTTATGCTTAACAGTGAAGTTATTGTTGAAGAAAAGATTTGAAGTACTGATTCACCCCTCCTCTCTCAATACATTAGCTTTCCATATTGGGCCTAACAATTATTTTAGAGTCATATTTATTCATCATATTACTAATTATCCTATTTCAATTTCTATTCTAATAAATTAATCATTTAACCCTCTTCTTAATGTTAATTAAGTATTAATTATTTAATTAATTAAATCATAATTTCTTTAATTAAATAATTAAAATTATTTAATTAAAATTTAATTTCTAAATAATTAAATTATTTTTTAAAATTATTTAATTAACTAATTTATTCTTCTAATTCAAATTCATTCTTCAATTCCAACTCCCCAAATTCTAATTTTGTTTAATTTCATTAATTCTTTTAATTCCACTTCAAATTCAAATTCTTCAAATTTCATATAATTTTAAATACACGTGCATTTCAATTTAATGTTTTGAAAATCAAATTGAATTCCTAAATCAGGTTTGCATGAATTCAAGGATTAAATTGAATTTAAATAGAATTAAAATTCAATTAATACTCAAAATTCAATTAATATTCGAACATCAAATTAAATTATTTAAATCAATATCATGCAAAGATTAAATTAACAATCAAGTTCAGAAATATGCAAACCAGGAATTAATTAATTTCAATAAAAATCCTACAGAACATGCTAAATTAATCAATTCAATTAGTTGATTAATTAAATCATTCCTTCAAATTATCATTCCAATGTCCATTTCTATCTTCCATTTTGCCTCTTTCCAAAAAACATTCAATTGGTCATCTCTAGTTAACAATTCTATCTATTTTAATTGATCAACTCAATTAATTGGTTAATTACATCATTCTTGAATTCTCCTCCAATCATTCTTTTTCATCTTTCAATCATCTTTTTTTCTCAATCCGTTAACTCTTTTATTTATTCAATCTATTATGTTCGTCCTCCAAATCAACAACTCAACTATCAATCAGAATGTGAGGTCACTTGTGTTCTACCTCTCATTCAATCTCACCTGAAAATCTATATATTCAACATCAATTCTCCAATTTCAACAATCGTGAACTTTAAAATCTTGTGTCACTTGCAGGTTAGCATCGCAATCTAGGAGCCGCCATACCACAAAGAAGAACAATAACAATGGAAGTCATTTGCATTTATAAAATACGGAGTTTTAATTAGATATTTTACATCCTTATTACCATGCATTCAATATTTCATTGGTTTGCTTATAATTATTTAATTAGATATGGATTTTTTATTTCCCTTTGATTCTAGTTAAGCAATGATGAATTTTATGCATAAATAATCATAACACTTCTTGAAGAATAGATGCTCCTAAAAATTCATATGTGATTTCCCTTTTATTCTAGTTAAGCAATATTGAATTTTATGCATAAGCAATGATAACACTACTTGAAGTATAGATTCTCCTAAAAAATCATATGTGTTTCCTAAGCAATCTTAAGTGACATGTAATTATGACCTAGGTACAAAATAACGAAGGTACAACACCTTAATTAAAATAAAAATAATTAATAAATTAATAATGTCGTAGACCTTTTAAAAAAATTGTGAGACAATAATTGCTCTTACTTAAAACTATTGTCAAGAAAGCTAGTTCTATTTAAATAATTACTAGTTCTTTGAACTATGGTTAAACCCATTGGAAATATTAAGGGCCCATCATGAAGCTGGCCACACTTTAAGGGATCACCCAAGAAACAACCAACCACAATATAATGTTGCAACTTGAGCAATAATAAAAAAAAAAAATTATGTCTTGGATTAGGCCACTCAATGTTCTCTTATTTCTAATTTGTAAACTTTAAATTCAGTGACTAAAAACATAAATTTACATGAATTTTATGGGTCACTTATACCTCTCTCGGTGTGTGCAAGAAGTTGAGTCTGCTTTTTGGGTAAAAAGTGGAAGTGTTTTTCTGGACTTTTATATTTTGCCACATTTCACCTAAAAATTTGAAAAACTTACATATATAATCTTGATAAAAGTCAGTAATACAAAATGTAGCACTCAAAATCTAGTTTCCAAATATGTAATTTATTTTAATGCCTAAATAATAGAAGTTGACTTCCAAAAGGGATTTTCTAAAAACCACTATTTAAAAATGCTTGTTTCAAGACCATACAATGGACATGTACATAACCACCACTTTTTGACATAGATAAAAAAAAATCGAACCCTTTTTGCAAAAGATTTGTATCACATTGAATATTGATGAGGATATTTTTTGTAGTTTTTTTTGAATATTTTTTATTGGTTTTATTTTCTTTTTTTAAAAACCCTCATGTACAACCACCATAATTTTACCTAATTTTTCTAAGAATTTTTGTTAATTGAAAATAAGTCTTTGTAGATTGATTTCATATAATTTGGTTTCCAAAAAATGTAAAAACAGAAAAGTAATAAAATAAATAAGAAAACTTAATATTTCAAGTTTATGTACCAAATCCATAATAAAATAAATAAATAAATAAATAAATTATATATTTGGAATCTACACAGCATAATCTCTAATGGGTTTTAATTTCATCTTATGATTTTGTAAAAACGGGCATCAAAGATGTGCTAGAAGTTAGTATTTTGTTACTTACATAATCCAACCTTCTACTTGCAAGTCCAAGTCTTAGATTTGTGCATTCCAGGCCTTACCTGACTCGAATCTCAGGGAACATGGTAGGGTATTTTTCCAAATTTAAAATAATGAGGGCTCATTATATAAATGGGAGCCTATTTAAATAAAGGGGCCCCATTATATTTATTGTCATGAAAATACTTTCATTAAACGAGGCCCCGTCATGAAACAAAATGGGTCCCATTTCAATTTCGGCCCTGAAGAATAATGATGCCTCTTTATTTTTTGGTCTTAAGACCTCAAACCAAAATGAAGCCCCATTTAGAAAATAATAGGGCACCAATCCTAGTAGTTCATTCCCAACTCGTGCACTTCCCACTAATTGGGACCAAACTTCTTACACCCACTCATTTAGCTATGTATCTATCTCCTCTTCTCCACTCCTCCACTCTGTCTCTCCCTCTGTCTCATTCACTCTATATATATCTCAACCTATATACTTTATATCTCTAGTTTTCTTTGTTCCTCTCCAACTTCCTCTCATTCCTCTCTATATCATTCTATTAATATCTGTCCCTACCTCTATCTCACTATCTCTCTATCTCAACTTTATCTCTCTCTCTCTTGATCTCTCTCTCTCTCCACCCTTTCATTCCTCCATCATACATCTATTCTTTCCCTCTCTCCCATTTCCCATATATATATATATATATATCTCCCTCTTTCTCTTTCCATATATATAAACCTTTCTCTTTCTTTCTCCCTCCCTCTGTATCTATCTATATTTATATTTCCCTCTCGATCAATCCAAATCAATTTTCCTACCTCTACTTTCTATTTTCATGTCCCTATCGATCTTTTTGTCTCACTATCACTATATATATCTCTATCTCTTTATCTATCTCTTATTCTATATCTCCTCATATAGTCTTCTCTATATCTCAATCTCTATGTCTCTTTCCTTGTCTCCCTATCTCTATCTATTTTTATCTTTCCCTCTACCTCTATCTATTTCTCTCTTTTCCTCTCTCCCTTTATCTTCATCTCTACTTTATCTTAATAAATATTCCATCCATACCCATTCATATCTCTCCATATCCTCTTCATATACATCTAAATCACTATTTGCATTCCTCTTTATCTATCTATCTCTACAATTCTTCTTCCATATATTCCTATATCTCTGTATCATTATCTCTTCATCTCTCTCCACCCTTATATATCTCTATCTCTCTAAATATCACTTTATATCTCTCCGTCTATCTATATATATATTTATCTCTATATATATTTGTCTCCTCTCCCTCTTTATATCTCCATCCGCTGACAACATCCCTCCATATCTTCATATCCATATCTATCTTTATCTTCCTCTCCATCTCTATCCCATATCTACATCTCCTTACACCTCTCTCTCTCTGTCTCTGTCTCTCTCTCTCTCTCTCTCTCTCTCTCTCTCTCTCTCTCTCTCTCTCTCTCTCTCTTATGTCGTCTATCCCTTCTTTTTCTATCCCCATCTCTCCCTCTCTCTAAATATCTCCATTTTAAAAACTTAAAATTATTCTATTAGTGATGGTGATTTATTATCCTCCTGATTTAGAGGTTATTTTTACTCATATTTGGATCGCTATGAGTGGATGTTTAGTTGAATTGAAACTATCACTCCTCCTTATCTCAACTCTTACATTTCTTCTTATCTCCTCCTCCTCTACCTTTTCCACTATATCTATCTCTATATCTCTCCCTCTTTGTATCCATATCTCTCCCTCTCAACTCCAACTCCCTATCGTTATTTCTTTCTATATCTCTACTTATCCTCTATCCTCTCTCTATTTATCTCCCTCCCTCTGCATCCCTATTTATATTCTTATATATATATCTCATTCATGCACACTGTATGTTTCTCCCTCCCTTTATCTATCTATATATATCACTCTCTCTCTCTCTCTCTCTCTCTCTCTCTCTCTCTCTCTCTCTCTCTCTCTCTCTCTCTCTCTCTCTCTCTCTCTCTCTCTCTCTCTCTCTCTCTCTCTCTCTCTCTCTCTCTCTCTCACACACACACACACACACTGTATTTGTCATTCCCTATCTTTTTCTCTATCTTTATCTATCTCTCCCCCCTCTATCTAGCCTCCATCTCTCTATTATTTGTCTCTATCACTTTTCCTACCTCTCATGCTTTCCCATTTTATCTCTATATTCTCACATATTTTTCTCCATGTCTATATATATTTGTTTCTCTCTCTCTCTTTCTCTCTCTTATTAGATGATTAGTTAATATCTAAAAAATGGGAATAGTTTTAGACAAAATAAAGCTTTCTAAAGTTGTGACACTTTTTATTGAGGACTTGAGAAAATTAAATATAGTGTAATCATGGTGTAGTTTGTAATTGCATTTTTATGTCTCTACCATTTTTTCAACATGGTATCAAAAAAGTCATAGGAGTGACATGGCATCCAATAATTGAGGGATAGGGCAAGTGTGTACAAATTAGGTGATTTCACTTTCTATCACAAAAATCTGCAGAGTTCATGCTTGGGAGGCATGATACTAATAATTGAATTTATGTTCAATTACAAACAAAAAATATGTAAATGGTGAATAACTATCATGACATTTTATAGGAGGCATTTAGTTTTATTGCACAACGTCATAAGTGAATGAGTGGTTGATAGTTATTATAAATTTAACTACTTTTATCCTCTAACCACTCGAATAGAAATCTATTTGAAGTTAATTTGATAAATCCCGCCATTTCCTACCTAAGTACGATAGAGAGAGATTTTAGTTTGAAATCTATTTCAAATGGACTTGTGGTATTAAAGCATTGTTCAATGTTTACAAACATCAAAGTATTATTTTAATGAAAATAAGTTCATGTTGAATCAAATAACACTTTCAATAATAAATTATTATGTCATTAGGTACATCGAATATAAGGAACTTTGTATGAGATGTCTTAGCAACATACACATGACTTGGAGAATTTTAAGGTTTTCTATATTTATTTTATTATTATGGAAGGGATTATTAAATCTATTTGAATTAATATTATTAAGAAATATTAAAATATTGGCATGGAGTTAGTATGCTTTTTAATAAATGAATATGGATTTATGGTATTTTTTGAATTATTTGGAGGAAAAGAGAAAGATTCCATGAAATAATAACTAAAGGGAATTAATACTTACTAGGATAATGACTTACAAAGGAGTTTCTCATCCAAGCGACAAGAAAAAGAGAATGGTCATTATAAATGCATTAAATATTTTATGTAATTATTTTTGATTAAATTCAACATCTTGTTATTTTTTATCATGACTACACATATATCAAATGCTGGCTATATTATTTGAGCCATCTACACTTTCAAATATTCATGTGAAACATCTTATGGCTAGAGTATAAATATTATGTATTGGGGGATGGAGGAAATGGAGGTAAGAGTTCTTCTATCATCACATGTTAGATTTTTATTTAGGGGTGATTCATGCATGAGAAACACATCTTTTTTTAATTTGTGTCCATTACGAATAGAGTGTGTTTAGATAGAAGTGTGTCAATTCAAGGAGAAATGAGGGCTATATATCTAATGGGTACACTTGGTGTATTCATATTTGGTTAGTGATTTGTACATAAAAGGAGGGATTGTTTCCACAACACTTGAGGAGGTATTATGTTTGTGTAAATAAGGTTATATCCTTACTAATTTATAGTTAGCAACTATTTACATTGTTAAGTTACTTAGGATAGCTTAGTTGTCACATGGAACTCTCATTTAATAGTGTTCATATAACTTGTCTTAGGTGTCATTCTAAATAGAGATGATTCAGAGCTCATTATTTAATATTAGTTTCACAAATAATCATGTATTTAATTTTGTATCAAGGGTACTTGTAACTACCTCATCATCTATTGCCTATATAAAAAATGCTATTGTATATTGTAAAGCATCCTAGTAATATCATTTATCATTTATTAGTGAATCATATTGTTTATCTCCTTTTATGGAAATTATTTTCAATCATGATCTTGGCTTGGGAGGTTGCAAACGCCAACATGATATCATCTCTTTCTCGTTGAGACCCTTCATCGGTCATGTTGAGATCCTATGGATATTTAAATTGGTGATATATCTTTCTACCATTTCATTTATTGTCACCAAATATATTCCATATTTCACTCTTAGTTAATTTTATCGGTATATTTTCATTGTATTCTTGTGTGTGCATTATCATTTTCCTGTGATATTTTAGACTGCTATATTATTATCATTTTTGGTGAGGCATTGACAATATTGATAGGCTATATATTCATTGGTAGAACTTTATATTTATTTAGTAGTTCAATATTTTGTGGGTTACTCTATATTGTGTGGTGTGTGCAATTGCCACCATATAATCCTCCTCACACCAGTCATGATGCAATCATGCCCTATCTAGGCCCCGTTATATTTTTTATTCAAATTTCCTAATGTTATTAGTTTTATACATGGATTTGTTTATTCCTAAGGTGAGACAAGTGGTTTATATTCATTGGATGTTGTTTTTCCTTCAAATGCTTACCATTCTTGTAGGCAATCATTCACTATGGGAGATATCATTTCTATTTTCCTGATGGATGGAGTTCTTTTGGGTATTGATGTGAGACCTCCATATATCAGTTCGTCCTTCACTTATATAGTTTGCATTATCTCTTTTTTGGAGAGGAGTTTTTCCCATCGGGTTTTTTAACTCTTGTCCATTTGTGAGAGATTAGTTGCATGCCTATTTGTACATGAGTACTTAATATAGCCTAGTTTCTGGGACTCGTATATTGCATTTGCATATTACTCTTGCATCACTTGCATAATAATTTATCTCCCTCAGATGCACTTAAGGGAAGGTGTTGGTGTGAACAAGGTTATATTCTAAGTATTTTATACTTAGCATCTACTCACATTGCTAAGTTTACATCGGATAGCTTAGTTGCCACATGGAACTCTCGTTTAATATTGTTGATGTTAGTTATCTTAGGTGTCATTCTAGATAGAGATGAGTGATAGCTCATTATTTAATATTAGTTTCATAACGCATGATGCATTTCATTTTGTATAAAGGGTAGTTGTAACTACTTCATTATCTCTTTCCTACATAAGAAAGTCTATTGTACATTGTAATACATTAGACACACTTAGAGGAGATGTGAGCTTTTGTAGGAAATGTATCTCATGTGCAACACTATAGGAGGCATTAGAAAAACTTGGAAGAGATAAGGACTTTCAAAGGGAAAACATCTCATTATGCATAGAGGTTGGGAAAACTTTATGTTCTCTCATGTTGTGAAAAATGGTTTCAAGTTTTATTGTCAAGAGATCCATTGATGCAGTGAGTTTAGTGTTTCTTGGGTGAGCGACGATGATTGGTGAATGTGATTTCTCAAAGTCTCTAGAAGGTTTATTATGATCAACTCTTCCAACATTTTGTCCTTATCTGGGATTAATCTGATAAGGTAGGAATGCTGGAGAATATTCGATAAATTAGTATAGTTTTAGATTAATGTTTAATAGATAATGTTATATTGTTAGTTAATAGTTAGTTGACGAGAATAGTTTTTCATATGGAAGTTATAGACAAAATAAGGTTTTCTAAAGATATGATACTTTATATTGAGGATCTAAGAAAATTAAATTCATTTTATGTTTTTTGTACAATTAAGGTATAGTTTTCTATTTCATTTTTGTTGCTTTGCCATTTTTTCTCCACATATCATCCCCTCTATCTGTCTATATCTCCACTTTCTATATCACTTCATCTCTCCTTCTCTAGCTATTGAGTTATCTCTCCCTCTCCCTCTGTTTTTTTTTTTATCTCTCTATCTACCTCAATGTATCTCTCCTTCTCCCTCTCCCTCACTCTAGCACTCTATCTCAACATCTATATCTATATCTATCTCTCCCACACGCTCCTCTATATCTCTCTATCTCACCCACTCTATCTCCCTATCTCTATCTTTTCTCTCCCTCTACCTCTCTCTATCTATCCATCTATATCTGTCCCTCTATCATAATTTCTACTTCCATCATCATCTCTTCCGCTCTTTTTCTGGACATGTCTCCCTCTCTCACTCTCCCTCTCCTTCTATATCTATAAATATTTGCCCCTCCATCTTTATCTCTTCATCTCTCGACACCTATCTCTCTATATATCACTTCCTATCACTATATTTATTTTTATATATATCCCTCTCTCTCCCCACATCTATATGTTTGCCTCTTTCATCTCTATCCATCCCTCTCTTCTCTCTTTCTATCTCCTATCATTATCTCCTTCTCCATCTCCAGCTTCATCTCTATCTTCCTCTCTATTTCTATCCGCAATCTCTCTCTCTCTCTCTCTCTCTCTCTCTCTCTCTCTCTCTCTCTCTCTCTCTCTCTCAATATTCAAAATATAGATAAAAATTTATCATAATTGACCTTCCAAATCTCTCCGCATACTCATTACACACCAAAGTATGATTGCGAGTTGTAATTCTAACATAGAAGAAAATAAGTATGAAAGTGAAATAGAAAATCAGTTATATTAAATAATATAAATAGAACTCTCTCAATTATCGACAGAAATCATATCATTGCATAAAAGAAAACATACCCAAAATGATCCAAAACATCAAACAAAAATTGAAAATCTCACCAAGAAAACTAGGAAACTGTAGCTTTCCGTACCATTATAAAGAAACAGGGAAACTATACGTATAAGCATTTATAGTTCCTACCCTTACAGAAAATCGTTTGGTTTGGGGAAACTCCTGCCCCAACCATGCAGCCAATTTAGTGCGTATCAACTGCCTTGTTTCTCTCGTCCCTAATCAGAAAGACGAAATATCAGAGCTTTCGATAATAACAACAATTTAACATTTGCCAATCCATTTATTTGTCATGGAAGTTGCAATCAAATGCTCAGCAGGACAAAAACTAAGAGACGAAATCATCCAAATTTCCATCTTTTAACACTCTCAAAAGTAGATGCTCAAATTTGCAGACGTGTAAGGAGCAGGTGCCCCGCCACATAAATCTCCGAAAAGAAATTTGAGCATCTTCAAATAAACGCTTATTTTCGTCTGCTTCGATGTTCGGCAGATGCATAGCATCGCATAATCCGTAGGCTTTTAATCGAATGAAACAAAGCAGAGAGTACCTTCGCTTTCCCATTTTAATTGTATAAATAGTGTAAGTCAGCCTATCTTTTGCTATAAAAAGCTTAACACTGAAACACAATTACTGTCCACACATCAAAGAGCGAATGGACATGAGACTGAATGCTAAGAGTATGTTGCTCTTGCGGATGATAAGCTCTTTGATCTGGCATGTAATTGAAGGAGTAAATGTACCAGCAATGTTTGTGTTTGGGGATTCACTAGAAGATGCAGGGACTAATCATCATATTGGAAACTGTACTGCTCGGGCCGATTTTACACCATATGGCGTCTTCTCCTTCCCCAGCCCAACGGGTCGTTTCACAAATGGCCTGACTTTTTTTTTATTTTTTAGGTCCGCATTGATTAATATTTCACCACATCATTTCAAGTTTTTTCACATGTACTAAAAACGTTTAATGTTTCGTCTGAACTCCCTTTCGTACCTCCGTATCGTGAACTCCATGGCAATTTAATCCCGTGTGATTAATTTTGCATCTGTAGAGAGTGGATTGTTGGATTTAACAGGCCTTGATAAGGTGTGTGTTCTTCATTTTAACGGTTTAGGTGTTGTTGAAATCATATTGAATGTACAACGATTTATATAGTTTAGTGGTTAATTCTGCTGACCTACAATTCAACAAATACAAACTGGTTCAGAAAGTTGTTAAATTGAGTAATCAGATATCGAAATTTGCAGTCTTCTTTAGGCGTGTACGTAAGAAGTCGTATCTTATATATTCTTTATACTGTATTTCCAGTGGAGGAAACGACATTGAGGCCCACTTCAGCGGCCCTTACTCAAATCTCAGCGATACACAATTCGTCACTTTGCTGGTTCACACACATGGTCGATACATCCAAGTAGGTTTCAGACTATTTTTCTCTTACAGATTTGATCAACTTTCAGTCCCATTTTTGATAAAATTAATATAATTTTGGTGGCAGAGACTTCATCGCGCTCGAGCAAGAAAATTTCTGATACTCAACATCTCCGTTGTAGGATGTACTCCTAGAGCAAGATTTACATATAATCTGAAATTCCATGGAAACTGTGTAGAACCTAGGAATAACGTTGCCCACGATTATAACATTGCTCTAAAAAAGCTTGTGGATCACCTGAAGTAAATATCATCCTACTTAATTCTCATGATTACTTGATTACAATGATTAATAATAGCGAAGCTTTTGGTAAGTCAAATCCCACTTCAATAACCATCTTTATAAATCCTTTTCTGTGTCTGGCTACCCGATTTGAATGCATTTGTAAAATCTATCAATGTAGGTTTTTCAGAAGCAGAATCATCATGCTGTGGATCAGGGAAATGGTAAGTGTAGATAGACAACTCCGACAGATCTGTATTGTGATGATCCAGACGCACATTTGTTTGGGGATGCAATCCATCCCACACAAAGAGTGTACTCCATTTTTGCAAAAGAAACATGGGGAGGAACTTCCTAAGTTATACATCCATTTAACCTCTCCACACTAATCTTAGGAATGAGTAAATAATGATGGAGTTTGTATCTCCCTAAGAACGAATAAACAATGAGGAACTCGACATTTCTCTTGGGAATGAATAAAATGGAAAGCCGATTCGTCAAGGAGGATGCCCCAACAGTGAACTGTTAGCGAGTACTAGGCATACCGTTTGTTGTCATAAGTTTAGTTTCGTGTCAGATAACTCCAATTAGTTGTGAAAATAGTTAGCAGATTTGTAGGATGTAGTTGAAGTCATTTGGTACTATAAATATTTATTTCACTTTATTGTTGATAAATCAGGATAATAATGAGTTTTGTTGCTGGTTAATTTTTTTTAATTTGGTATCAGAGGTTAACATGCTCTTACGTTATTTTTTTATTTGAAAAGTTTGAATGCTGGGTATGTTATGTTTTGGTAGTTATTCACAAAGGAAGCAGCACCTATTGTGAGGTTTCAACAATTGTAATTGTTACATTTGTTTTGTAGTATGCTGATTTGTTGTCTGCATTAAAAGTTGGAAGTTGGAAGCCTATAACTTTGACCATTGGTGTTTACTGTAGAGAAGAAAGATTGTGATCTTGTATTTGGGCATCCAATCTATCCATAGTTTGAAGAAGATTGTATGATAAGAGTGAGATTGTTGAAGAAACATCAGATAGTGATGATGACTTCTATATTGAAGAGACCAACATTTTGAAGATAGGAAGGGATGTAGTAGAGGCTAGATAGATGCTTAATAATTTAATATGCTTGTTGATCATAGAAACTGTACTTCGTTGAGTTTATGAGACATACATGTGAGGATTTGCATCCAATAGTTCATGGGAGATCCAAAATCTGGAAGTTCAACATTATAACTTTATGAGAGTTATAAGACATTTCATGTGCAAATGATGTCCAGTGATATTGGAAACTTGGATGAAAGCTAGGTGACTATACTGGTAATTAGGGAGTTGACTGATGTTGTTCAAGAGCAACTTACCAGTTGAAGAACTATTTTCAAAGAACAACATCTATAAAATGTGTTGTTTTATGTTGATATTCAATTTAATTTTCTAGCATTAAGAGGGGGTGTTGGAATATACTCTCCAATAGTGAACTAATAGTAAGTACAAGGTATGCAATTTGTTGTCTATAATGTCCCCTAATAGGGATTAACTCAATTTTTCCTACAATACCTAAATGAGGTATGGGTTATATTTGAAAATTTGATTTTTGACTGAACGTCTTGCTTTAGAGCATCAAATCAAATTAGTTATCAAAAGATAAACATATAATCCAATAAGCTACAAATAGAACTCTATTAATCATCCTATTAATCATAAGTACATGTGGGTTTCCTTTGAGGCTTTACCCATTGACTCATCCATATTGTGAAGCCCATGGGAGATCATACAAGGCACCTTGAGCCTATTTATCAAGTTCAAGGGCACCAAAGTACATCCGTCATTCAACCTCGTAAGGTGTGCAAAAGTGCATCCATCATTTATCCTCCTTAGTTGCATGAATGTACATCCGTCGTTTGGCTTCCTAAATTAAATTGAATGGAACCCAACTACTTTCTTTCCTTATATGCCCATACCTCCCCTCCATAATAGGATAGTAGACTAGATGAAGATTTAGAAGAATCATTATACCTATTCTATTAACAAAATTATAACAAAAATAGCAATATAGGATAGATATAATTGTAGCAATATAATATTCTTCAATAATGACTTAACCAAGACATAATGCATTATATTTCATACCACACTATTTAGATAGATATCTAGGATCTTCGTTAATATATTTATATTTGAATCTTGCATGACTCTTGCATATCAAATGTCTCAAATTATACTTCTTCAATTTTCATTATATACTTCCCCACTAGCCTTGGAATATCATGTATTTTTATTGATATATCCCTTTACAAGAAGTGGTGTCCTTTGTAATCTAATCGTTGTTGTTTAGTGTGTGCCTCTTCATTTAATCATTTCCACTTGTCTATTCACTTAATCGCACCCTTAATTTATATTGTTTGTCAATTGAGATAATGGGATAACTGGTTTAATATTTTAATTATTGTTTAGCATAAGTAAAATGTTGTTTCAATCATTTCTCCTTCAATTAGACTCGCAACTTATAATATATTACTATGTTTCAATCATTGACCCTTTGATAATTATTGTCCTTAGTTAATTGATGCATGGTCATTATCAAATCTTATAATCTTTGGCCTAGCATGTTACTTTAGCAAATTGTGAAGTCTAATAAATGATGATTTTTTGATCAATGGTGTCCCTTTATTATATATTTTTATTTTCTCCCTCAATAAGAAGTTGTTGATAGGTAGGAACATGATAATCTAACCATCTTGAGAATGCTTGTCCTCAAGAAATTTCTGATTTTGTTGAATATTTTGCTATCATTTAGATCCAAATCAACCCTTAGAGTTTATGGTGCCAATAGATTCCGTTGTGCAATTATGAAATTATCCAAGTTACAAATTTGAACTAAACTTATAACCATGATATAATCTATAATTGGAAGGATTAGTGAGTTTCTCTCATGCATCACTTGGTAAATTTAGGGAGATGATTAGGTTGTCTAATCATTTACCCAATATTGTATATTTTTCTTAATATTAAGGAAAGAACTTTTATATTAAGATGAAGATTAGAGGTATGATATGCATCTATGACCTCAAATGCAATAAATTCATATCTTTTTGGTTCACTCTAGTTACTATCATATTCTTAGATCAATCAAAATTAGAACACTCATAATGTTAGGAACATGTCTATAGTAATCATAGACACTCATGGAGAATTCAAACACATCAAGTATGATGCAAACATAGAGCATACACAGAAAAAAAATGAAGTTGTAGTGTTGTGAATTGTAAATCTTTATTAGTGTGTCTAATTTCACACTCTCTTAGCATCTATTTTAGTATTTCCCTTCCCTCTATGAAATATAGAACATTTATTATAATTAATTAATATTTAATTCAATATTATGGGTCTTATTCCACTTTATTAGACTATTATTTGGGCCCTTGACTCTAGGTGTGCCCTTTATTTCTTCAATGTCTTCATTTATCCTTTATCATACCACAATTTCAACTTCCAATATAAATTCTGCATATCTATACATTATTTTTTTAGCCACCAAGCTAGAATCAGCATTAGAACCTTGTTATCTTGTGTTCCTTGAAAGTCAAAAAATTATTGTTGGACTAGGGCTACCTAACACCATGGTCATGTACTTTTTTCCTCATATTTCAAGAGGATAATCTGGTAGTCTTATCTAACTCAAATCCTACTTTTTGTGAAAATATATCAAATCTAAGTTGTCCTAAAGCTGATATCAATTATGAAATCCCTATATAAGGCATCCCTCTCAATTCATTTTCATCATCTTATCTTATTCTAACATTATCATCCAATTCAATAGCAAAACTTCTTCCTCAAGATAAAATTTGATTCAAGGAGAAACAAACTATACATCAAGGCATTTTGGATATATGTTTAATTATCTATGATTTCATGATGGATTTTATGTGATTTAACATGTTATTACATCAAACCATGTAGGAAATAACCTAAGAGGATTGCATGACCTATTGAAGGTATAATCATCTACATTTAAGCATTTCAATTCTATATCATCTTGCCCACAAAAGACAATCTTTTCAATTTTATTCATTCAATTTGATACAATTATAGGGTTAATTCATAACCTAGGGTGTGATCTAAGACAAACCCCTATCCATAGCCCCCTTTCTTTACTCTTGTTTGCATCTGTAGGGACCCAACATAGCCAAGAAATATTGAATAGCATATGGAGCTTGGTACAAACCTATTATCAAAATTTGGACCTATCTTTCTTGGATTGGGGCACTAGGCCAGCCTTGTCCCAAGACCAAGGCACTAGGTGGCTTCCAAATTGCTTTAGGTTGTAGATTTATCAACAACAACTAAACCTCAAAAGAGCAAGGCATTATAGTGCCCTAGTCCCACTAGATCAGCATCAAATTTCACTCACAGGTGCACAATTAGATTTCATGCTTAGTTCTATGTTTCTTACAACATTTCTGATTATATCTCAATCATTTACAACAACTTAAGTATTTACTTTCTTCATACCTTAGCCATAGTTTTGCATTACATCAACATACCTATGTAGTTCATTCACTTTCCATAGTAGTGAAGAAATAGAAATCCTATAAGTGTCATTTGACTCTCTTTCACAAGAGTTAGTCAAATACGATCACTCCTCTAGGCGATTTCATATTCCAATGTTGGTATGAAAATGGATCTTGGTCCTAGTGTCTTGTGCTTACTTCTATTTTTCATATAGTTTATGCACTAATCATATATTTATTTCATAGTCTCATTTAAAAGAAAAATGATGGGTGAGGTCATTGATGCCACAAATTGCATCATTTAATTTCTCATTATCGAAGCAGGTATGTGTTAGAGCTATATACGATAAGGAAGTATTTAAGTTGGGCTTTTTTTCCACTGAGAATAGTTACTTATATTTTGGTCATGCTCCATCGAGAACTCTCACTATCTCTTTCTAAGGACTAAATTCTATGCTTGTCACACTTTCCTATAACTAAGATGGAAGATAACAAATCTATTCTAAAGAATATTTTGGTGCTACAAGTGCAATCTAAACAGGACTTAATTAGAACTAACTCATGAAATCATTCAATTAGGGCTAAACCATATCTAAACTACAACATGAGTAATACATCTATTTTACTTGGTGGAAAATGAAATCTATTTTTATGCTTGCATAAAAACATAAATCTATTCTATAGAACGTTTAAAGCAAACTGAATTCCATGAACAAGTTTAACAAAGATTTTGTCTTAATCACAACTTTAGTCACCATTATCACTAAAATTTAATACAAGACTAGAATGCATCAACTTGATAAATCTGAAGCAAACTAATAAAATTTGAACTTGAACCTAAATGAACGAATTAATCCATCTTAGAGAGATACTAAATAAAAAGAAAATACACATTGCAATTAATTTTGAACTCTTAGAATCACCATAAATACACAGAAAAGAATGTAACTAAATCAACATGCCTAATTGAAATAAAAATGAAATCAAACTAGCGGGTCAGTGCAAGAAGATGAGTCCACTTTTTGGCCAAAAAGTGGAAGTGTTTTCCCTGATTTTCAGATTTTGTCTCATTTGAGCTTAAATTTTGAAACACTTAGAGATTGAATCTTGGAAAAAGTCAGTAATATAAAAGATAGCCCTCTGAGTGTAGTTTCCAAATATATAATTTATTTTAATACCCACATAGTAAAAAATAACTTTTTAAATGGAGTTCTGAAAACTATGTTTTAAAAATGCCTGTTTCAGGACCATACCATGCATGTGTACGACCCACACTTTTTGACACAATTAAAATTATTTTCTCAAACCGTTTTGGGAAATGGTTTGTAACACACTGAAGATTGATGAGCATATTTTTTTGTATTTTTTTTTTTAATATTTTTTTTTTAATTCATTTTTTAATGGCCGTAATTATCTTTTTAAAAAATTGACGTGTACGACCCACATAATTTGATGTAAACTTAACATTTTTTGATTTTTTTTTTTTTTAAATACAAAAGAATTTTGTGTAGATTGATGACATATAATGTTTTTTCCAAAATTCTTTAAAATAAAAAAGTTATTAAATTAACAAAATTAGTTAATATTTCAAATTTATGGACCCAATTTAGTATAAATGAAATGAAAAATAGTTAACATAATCAATTTTTAAATAAATTTACATATTTAGAATCTAGACAGTATAATCTGAAATGGGTTTTAATTTCGTATAAAAATTCTCTAATTAGAGGCGCGTAAACTATTTCTGAAGTTCATATTTGTGCTTTCATTCATGGAGATTTGAATTTGCAGGTCCATGTCTCAGGTGTGGCCATCCCAGGCCTATCCCGGGCCTAATCCCGAGCCAAGTGGCGGGTTGTGGAATCAACTTCCACAAAACGGGCCCCCATTTTCAAACAAGGGCGGATTGTGGAAAAAAAGGAAAAATGCCATTTAGAAACGGGGGCCCGCTTTTAAACAAAACGGGGGCCCGTTTTTAGAAACGGGCCCCCGTTTTTTAAAACGGGCCCCCGTTTCTAAAAAACGGGCCCCCGTTTTGTTTAAAAGCGGGCCCCCGTTTTATAACAAAACGGGCCCCCATTACCTTTTGGCTCGGGAGCCCGAAGCACAAACGGGCCCCCGTTTTTTGAAAACGGGCCCCCGTTTATAAGAGCGCATTTTTCAATGCGCGGACTTCCGCGAATTTGTGACTCATTACCTTGCACTTGCCCTAGCATCACCTCCCTTTGGTTGAGCGGGCCCCACTCTTCCTCTTGTAAGATCTGTGAACATAGATATCTTAGATAAACTTCAAATTTTCATTGCAATTGGGTCCCATGGGGAGTAAAACACGTTTTGAAATCAAAACCTTTGAAACTGATGACTAACTTATGGACTAGCTAACTAGATTTATGTTGAAAGCAATGGGATATATATATACATATCCTTATTTGAATTCAAATACAATGTTACTCTCCTAGACGAGTACCAACTACAAAATTAAAATGCAAAAAGCTTTGCAAATGCATTTATTATTCAAATGAAACTCAAAGTTTCATAGAACAACTGATGAACACAGTTTTGGAGAAGATATAAGGTTTGTCTAGGTGGAGAAATTAGGAGTGACCAATAATTCCATGTTGTTTGAACAAGAAGTCCATAACTCCCTATCTTGCAATAACTTCCAAACATATTTGAAAGAATATCCATGAAAAATAGAACAAGATATAACGACAACAATTTTGAATATCGTCTATTTCATCATTCGTTAATCATGAAGATAATACATTTAACACAAAATACTATTTCTAATGCATATCCTCTAAGTAGCAATGTATAAGAGCGAAAAAATAAATATGCCTGTATAATATAGTCTTGTGCCAAGCACATTAATTAACAAATTATTAAGAGTTTTTAAGTATAATTTATGATTAAAAGATGCCATATTTAAGTGCTTATCAAACATTACAAAAAAATCTTCCATTATGCATTTTATGTGTTATATGGTTTATTAAATTAGATCATTTAATTTTAATAGTTTGCATTTATTTCTCAAAAAATTAAAATTACTCTTTACAAGACTTTGGTTCCTATCACAATCCATTTCTTATGATGACTATCGTTTCAAAAAAGTTTATTATAGAGAAGAAATTTAGGAGACTCTTGATGGTTTCATTTATCCTAAGCCCTCATCTTGTAAATCATCCTTTTGCCAAAGGTTAATTAACATAATGTGTATTCCATTTAATAGTGAAGACTTGAGATGTTGGATGAAACTCTTGATCACCTCACCCTTACCTCTAAATCATCGTCTAAATCTCCAAAAACTCACAAGGATATTATCGTGCATGATAATCCACTTTATGAACCTTTACCTTCTATTAATCCTATTTATGAAGAAGCTTTTTTGATAAAAGAAGTAGATGTGGTTGACAATCCTCTTTACAAGCTTCATCTTCTAGAGATGAGGCCCTAATATTTGGTGCAAGAAGAGATTATTAACACTTCTTTTAAAACTCTTCCTCTTAAGGATGAAGTTTCAAAAATTGATGTTGATCTTTCTCCTAAAATGTGTCTCTCACATAAGGATATCCTAGAGGAATAGGGTCATATCATAAACACCTTCCTTAATGTTACTCTACCTTTCATATATTATGCCTCTCCTAGATAATAAGTGTTGATAGACATTGCTAATTCTTCTCCCTAAGTTTGTCCTACCCATAAGGATACCTTGGAGAAAGAAGAATAAATTATTAGCACCTTCCTCAATGCTATTCCTCCTAAAGAGGAATCCTTGGAGAACAAAGAGATTAATCAAGTCAATACCATTCATTTTTCTAGTTATGAGAAGCCCAAGCCCAAGAAACCTCCCAATAACCTAAAATTTAAAAAATACATATCAGAAAGAGGTACTATGGAAAGGAAACTATCACAAACATATTTTATTGAAGTTCCTAACTTTAGAAACAATAAGCAAGAATCTAATGTTCTTCTCACTTTCATTCCTTTCCCTCCTCATCCTAAGGAACCTGTTGATAAGGAACCTAATCAGTTTGAGAAACTCTAGAATGATATCTTAGCTAAGATTTGCCTTTGGAACTTGATTCAAACTTCACCTTCATACCATAAGTTGATCTAAGAAGCCTTACAAAAGGTGGTTCCTCATTCTTTTTCTAAACCACATGATATTACATTCTCACAAGATGAATTGCATTCTATAGAGGTTAAAAATAGATATGATTACTTATCACATTTATGAACAAAACCTAAGAGGCCATTTAATTGATAATGGGTCAACACTTAATATTTGTTGTGTTTACTTACTAGATAGGATAAATTAGGATTATTCTTCTATACAAACCTAATTTTCTTTGTATTCTTGGCTTTGATAATGTTCCTAAAGAGTCACTTCTTATATTCATATTACCTATCAAAGTAGGAAATGTGATATTACCTACTCCTATTTATGTCATGCCCAGCCACATTAATTATAACCTTATTTTAGGTAGACCATGGATTCATGCTATGAAATTGGTCCCTTCCACTCTTCATTGCACAATCAAATTCATATATAACAATGAACTTCACAAAATCAAGGCTAATCCTAATCATTATGATCTTATTCATGATGAATTAGGATGTATTTCTCCCTTTAATACTATGATTCCTTCAATAATGCAATATCCTATCAATGATGCTTCCTTAGCAAGGAATAGGGGTAAATTAGAATTTACAGATTTCTTCAATGGGTATAAGATCCCTCAATCTAAGAATGATGCCTTGAAGGAGTCTTTGTATCATTTATCCAAACTTATTCTAAATCAATTTCCATATCTCCTTCCAACATGTGTCTTGAACAGGATGGGAACTCTTTAGACTTTGACACAAAGAATGAACCCTCTCATCTAGACATTTCAGCATCTACGCATGAATACAATGGACATGGTTTAGGATGTGCACAACAAATTTTTGATGGTAATGAGAAATCTACTTCACACTTTTCCAAAGAAGGTATAGGTTTCCAAAGTCCTCCTTTGTTGGCATCCCCTCCCCCATTATCTAATACATCTATGTCTTCTTACAAATTCTTGAGGCTCCCACTTAATACTTCATCTCATGATCTTACTACCACAAGGAATTGCCTCAAAGTATTCTACTTCTATAGAAGATGATTACTCTACCACCATCTAAAATTCTTATATTATCTAGATTATAAATTGATTCCATATCTAGATCACCTCTTCTGCATCTTAATATAAAACTCACATA
This sequence comes from Cryptomeria japonica, assembly GCF_030272615.1. NCBI lineage: Eukaryota > Viridiplantae > Streptophyta > Pinopsida > Cupressales > Cupressaceae > Cryptomeria > Cryptomeria japonica. Next base: position 584,851,681 of record NC_081406.1, read on the forward strand.
TAAGCTTCCCACAAACACTTTATCAGACATCATTTTGGAAGATAATTCAACCCCTAAAATATTTAAGGGGGTTCATAATATTTTCAAAAAAATATCCCCACAGAGACAACACCGTGCTTAGTTTCTAGAAGAATCAACACCAACTAAGGATGCAGATCCATTCATAAACATATATTTATCTTATTTTTTCATCCATGTAATATCTTCAACTGCTTTTTAAGATCAATCTTCTTTTCTAGATCAATAGACTTCTCATTCCTTTCTCTGCAATACTTAGCAATATGCCCAAACTTGTTACAATTATAGCATACCAAAACTTGTTGTAGCTAGCCCACTTTCATTCATTCTATCACCACCAATCCTTCTAAATCTTCCATTATACCTACACTCAATGTCCTTGTCCCCATACATACCACAAGTATAGAAATATCCTTTGAAAGACTGAACATTCCTACCATATCTTGCATTCATATTTTAATTCCATATTATTCTACTTCTACACACATTAGCTTTATGACCAAGTTTATTACAACCATAGCATCATTTAATGACTGAATGCAATCCCTTCTGACTTCTGCCCTGACTTATTTTATGTCTAAATTTATTGCATTCAAAATAGTTACCATTGAATGATGATGAGTACCTAGTTTCAGTAAAAAGAGAAAAATACTTCCTAAAATTTCTTTTGCTCCATACAATAGTAAGTTCATCTTGATTTAGTTTATTTTTTATCTTTTCTTCTTCTTTATCATCTTTATTTAGCCTACTCATTAACGTACTCTTGATTTATATCCCACTCTTATTTACCACTTTTAGTACAAGTTCTAATGTATGACTTTCCTCCATCTGAATCAAATCCTCTTCAACCATCTTTATCCAACTTTTAACATCTACATATTTCTCTTGTTTTGCACAATAGGAATAACCTCATTCTTAGGTGCAGTCTCAGTCTAATTTCATTCTTGAAAAACTTGCACTAGCAAATAATTTCTTCCATTGTTATATCCTTCACATAGTATTCATTCCCATCTATTCTCATACCTTTTGCAACTAATCTAGGGGTACCTCTTTCTTTGATTTCACATCTTGACTCTTTAAATATGACCTCATAACCTTTATTGCACATTTGACTTAACAAGTTATGTTTCAAACCTTTGACATAGTAAACACTATCAGTCATATGCTTACCATCAATTGTAATATTTTCCTTTCTATAAATTTAGGTACAACTTGGTCTCCTTCAAATTTCACCAATCCACTCTCATACTTCACAAGGTTAATGAACTTCCTCTTATCACATATCACATGATTTGAGCAACTAGAGTCAATAATCCAAGCCTTTGCTTCCACTTTAGCATGCAAAACAACCTTTCATCCCACAAGGTTTCCCCTATTCTTCATATTTCTTGGTCTTTCAAACCTTCCTTTATCGTTCTCCTTCGTAGCCATGAATAAGAATTCTTAATTTAAATTATCATCATCTTCATCTTCAGATAAGTGTATCTCCATTGAACAAAAACCTCTTTTTCCTTTATCTCTGTCATCTGTATTCTTATTTTAGTCACTACTTTTATATCCTTTCTTTTATCATCACCAGATATCTTATAATATTCCTTATACATACATCTAGAGGCATAATGACCAATTCTACCACATTTTAATCATTTTAGAGGTAACTTACCTTTGTAATTTCTAGCTCCTATATTAAGTCTTCTTAAAGTTTTCTTGAGCTCATCCATCTCTTTACTTACTTCTTGTTCATCTTCAAGCTTCTTTGAAACATTGAACGTTACCTCTCTCCTTTCCTTTTTGATATCATCCATTCCAACAATCTCAAAAGTGATAGGGAACCAAGAAGTTGATCTAAAGTATACTTATATATATCATGTCTCTCCTCAATAGCAGGCCCCTTTGGCTTATAAGGTTTAGGTAGTGTCAGAAATACTTCTCTCACAATATCAACTTCTTCTATTTGTCCAGCAGCACTTTTGATAGCATTTACAACTTCATTTACCCTCTATACATAGCCTTCAATGATCTCATCTTTAGAAATCCTTAAGTTTTCAAATTTGTGTTTCATATTTGTCAATTTATCTATCTTTGACTCTAGACCACCTTCATGTACAATTCCCATCTTTCCTGAATTTCTTTTGTAGGCTTCAGTCCCACAACCCTACCAAACACTTTATCGCTTAATCAATAGGCACTCAAAACCGTAGCCTTTATATTATTCCCAACAATCTTTTATCTCATCCAAAGTCTATGGAAGACCATTTTGTGGAGCAATATAGCTATTCTTGACAATTTCCCATAATTCCTTCGATAGAGAATTCAAGTGAAATTTTATTCTCTCTCTCCAATAAAAGTAATTTATACCTTTAAATTTTGGTGCTTTACAATTTATATCATGTGTCATTTTATATATACCTCGCGTGGTTAAGATTCTCAAGAAGGGAACAAGCTCTAGTACCAATAATTGAATGCATAGCAAGATTGATAGGGATGGGAGGGTGAATAAGTTTGAATCTCTAACACAACTTTATTTATAATATATTAAACTTAAAACCACTACTAACATATTAATTTAATGAAATCTTGAAAGCACAAAACACAATCAACTCATGAACACTAGATTTACATGGAAAAACCAAGAAGGGAAAAACCACGATGAGAAACACACTCACATTATCAATATAAATTATAACAATGATTACGCCACAAGTTAGAGAGATCACTACTCTAGACTTTCTAGCTAATGCACACAACCTCAGGTCAAGATACAAAGGACATGCACAACTGAAAATCACTACTTCAAGGCAAGATACAAAGAGCTACCAAGAGAGACACACTATCTTCTGATAGGAATAGGTAAATTGAAAAATGAATAGGATATCCTAATCATGAAATTAACCTTGAACCTTTGTGTCAAATATCCAATATCATGGAAAATACGTCTGATCTCAAACTCTTTTAGCAAACACTATTAAATCTCTTCTAAACTAACTTTCACACACCTCTTCAATCAAACATGTTTGTATATCATTTCAATTCACAATACACCAATTTTAAAACACATTGTACACATTTACACATCTAATTACATACATTTACTCATCCTTATATACAAAGATAATCATTAAAACTCTCAACTAGATTTCCCCATTAAAAACTATATAAAATTACATAAACAAGGTCAATCAAATGAATCATATCCAATGTGGTCAACTCCAAGAGAAAGAGGTGAGCCAAAAAAAAAGGCACACATCCTTCTAAGTTGATTTCAATGATGTACATACCCTAACACATCTTCCAATACTGATTCCAAATGAAGAATGTAGATAAACAAAAAAACTCAGCAACCAGTCAACCCAAAAGCACCTTCCAATGCAAATTATCTAATGTAGATGTCCACACACCATGGTCAGACCTAGAAGAATATTCCAAATCAACCTCCAAAGCACATCGAGACCAAAAAATAATGATTCAAACAAGATAATCCATTCGGGCACACTAAGACCCAACACAACTAACCATGTCCCAAGCACAAACTAGCATAACTCACATGCAGAATGAAAATAAAACTAGACGTTTGAACTTAAACATTACACGAACCAAGTAAGATTGTTCTCCAAACTACAACACTTAAATTTTCATATCCTGAAGCCACAACGAAAATCCTAAACTAGTCTGAGAAATGTGCTCACTGTTAGTGAATAGCAACAACTAATCTCATCATCTGAGCAACCAAAGGACCTGCAAACATAATAGTACACCATTCAAAAAATATTAACATTATATCCACACCCTGACATCACACTCTTCTCAATAAAAAATAAAACATTCTTTCACTTTATCATTGAATACTTTTCCTTTCATATTGAAACTTTTACTCCACTGATCTTCCAAAAAATTCTCATGTAAGCAGAAAATATTCACCAAGCAATATGATAGTATATGAACACTCAATACCACTAAACATCTACTACAACTATCATCAACGGACTAGGCAATGTGATAACATTTGAACGATGAATAAAACTAAACATCTACTGCAAGTTTATATAATTTATTGTAACACCAATGATAGGACAACCTCAACTAGGATACCAGTCAAACTCAATAGCAAAACCAAGAAACACATATTGATATCATACATCTCTGATCATCTTCCATAACAAACTTCAATTGAGGAACTAATCAAATTTAACATCAACACCAATTTTGGACACCCTTAATCAACAGTACAAAATAAAGAAACCTTGACATACTTACAAGGCAACATCTAACCAACTCATATGTCATGAACTATCACCAATTGTAGTTTTCTCAACACAAGACTATCCTTAGACAAACCATATTTGGACCATCTCACCTATCACTGACTATCACCAACTATAATTATCACAACACAAGACTATATCTAGACCAGACCATATCTAGACCAACAAGTTCGACATTAATGACAACATAACTTAGATTTCCAATAATACTAACATATGTATTAACCTAGGATCAATTCTTTCTTGCATATATCATTGGATGTGTTAGTGGGCTTCGATCGCTATTTGCAAGGAAGAGCCACACTATCTTAGACACACTTTTATTGATTCCATGTAATATAAATTTATTGAGTTTGTTTGAAGTAGGTTACCAAATCACAAATGATTAAATTTACCAAAATATAACAAGTAGAAAATAAAAAATAAGAAATTAACTATAAATAAGGAGACACGAAGTTGAACTTGGTACTAAAATCTATAACAGATTGTGCTAGATTGAAGCGATGAGCACCATAATCTAAAGGTATCAAACGCTTCAGGGGACAACTAAAAATGGAATTTGAAAGCTCTGCACACTACCCTCCTATATGTCTAGTTCAAAGTAGAAAGACAATGACAATAGATGTCCTAGTCTTAGGGTTTTTGTCTATTCAAAATTTGGCAATGTCTATTATTATCTTTAATTTCATGTTTATAACTTCCTTATTGTTGGATCTACACTTGCACACATAGAGTGGAGAAAATGATTATGCTATATAGGGGCTTTCCTATGTCAATCCCCATGTTGGTGTTCCCACATCCATGACAATAATGATGAGATAAAATGTGTTCCCTTGCAAGGATAGAGTTTGATTAAATAATAAATTCTAAAATGACAAGCTTATCTTATCTATGAAAACCTCTCAAGAAGTTCCACATAAAGGCTTAATGTATTATTCCTTGAATTCTTACTAAAGGTTAGTGCATGACTTTATAATAAAAATAAATAAGAGAAATGAAACAATACTTGAGTATAACATTCTTATCATGAAATTATTGATGTAAAAGTGCTTATGGCTTGCCACTCCAAGTTGTATGATTTCTCTAGATTGAATTGGATTGTAGTGCTTACTAGGTCTTATGAATGATAAAAAGATATTCTTTATATGGGGATCACAAGGCTAGTTTTTGATAAAAAGATGACACATAACGATCAAATGCAAAGATCGAGACTAGATCACAAAATACAAAGTCTAACACTTGAAGTGACCATTTTTTTGGGACTAAGGAATTGCATGTTCAAGGCCTCCCAAAATAGGTTCTCTAAAGGGGAGACTCAAATGTTGATTATGGTCATTTTGTCAAGACTAAGGCATTGGACACTCAAGTCCTCCTAAAATAGGTCCTTCGAAGGTCAGAATCAAATGTCAAGGTCCGTGACATAGGACTTAGTGTCAATTTTGGTATTTGATGACAAATTAAGTGTAATATTAACAATGATGTTTTAAGGTAGCATATAGCATAAATGGACTTAAAATGAACTAGGGAAATTCATAATAAAGGAAGTACAAAATAGAGTGTGAAATTGTTAAAGTAAGCAATTTACAACACTACAAAAATTAATTAAGAAATTGTACCTTTAAAAATTTATAGTTGCTACTTACTAAGAGGAATTTTGAAGTCACACTTTTAAGCTTTTTTAGTTTTTGCATTTGAGTTAGTCTAATGGTGGAGAACTAGTAAACTTGAAAGAGATGTTACAAGTTCAAAAGGTAGGATGTGTACACCTCATTTGTAGTACAAATAGATACTTCTTGCATGGAGTATGAGGTATTCCCATATTTTATAAGCCATCTATAACACAAAAGCAGATCTCCTGATATAGGACGCAGCTATTCTGGCTCCAAAACAGCGCAGTGGTAGATCGTGTTATTGACTGCTTGGAAAAGTGCAGCAGTAGTTTTCACAATCAACAGTGTAAACTGTGTGACTAACTTTAGTATTATGTAAATTCCGAGCAAACATACTGTATTTTTGGAACCAGTTTAACTTCTGCCCTGATATCATAGACTCTAAAAATCCATTTCGATTTCCATTACTTTAAAAAAGATATTGGAAAACTGTACCTGTATACATTTATAGTGTGGAGTTCAATTCACAATAAAAAAGTTAAAAAAATCAATAGTTCCTATCTATTCTTGTCTGTACCGTCCCTACTCCCAAAGATGAAATATCAGAGCTTTGGTAAACGACGGGATCTTCATGTTTTTGACAATCACGATGTTAACAGCTGTGTTAAATTCGTCGATGAAGGCAACATTCGTCTACATTTTCTCTGCATAATTTGACCCGTTCAACGACATGGAAGTTACAATCCAAGGCACAGCTGTAGAACTTCTAAGAGATGAAATTGTCTGACCCCTCGAATTTCTAGACATGTAAAGTGCAGATTTATTCCATGAGATTGGACTCCATCCCAGTGACTTTGGAGCCCATCCCATTAATCACTGACAACAAATTTGAGCATCTTTAGCAAATTCTTTTATATGAATGTTCAAAACATCTTTTTGTCTGCTTCGAACTCCGCCAACTGCTTCTCATGGCAGAATCCGCAAAATGGAGAGAAACATAGGCGAGAGTATCTTTTCCATAGTGATGCTCCCATATTACAATTATTACCCACAGTTGGTCAGTCAATCTTTTGCTATAAAAATGTCAGCTTTGAATCACAATGAGTGTCTACACATTAAGAAAGAATGGAGATAAGAGCGATGGCTAAGAGTATGCTGACCTGGTGGATGATGAGCTCTTTGATTTTGCAAGTAGTTGAAGGACGAAGGAGTGCGCATGTACCAGCAATGTTTGTATTTGGGGATTCATTAGCAGATGCAGGAACTAACAATTTCCTTCCAAACAGTACCACTCGGGCCGATTTTTCACCATATGGCGTGTCCTTTTTCCCCAACCCAACTGGTCGCTTCACAAATGGCCTCACTGTTTTCGATTTCATAGGTGAGCATAAATGGATATTGACACATCTTTTCAAGTTCTTTCACCTTCAAAGTTCAATATTAAAGAGCTGGGTATGATCTAATAAAGCTTATAAATTAGTGAATGGATTCATATTAGCACGAGATGCATTTGTGGTTGCAGCTACTTACTTGGATCTTCCTTTCTTGCCTCCGTATCGTGAGCTCCCTTTCAAGCCTCCATATCATCGTCAGGCAATTTTTTCCCATGGGGCTAATTTTGCATCGGCAGGGAGTGGTTTGTTGGATTCGACAGGATCTGAAAAGGTGTGTTCTGTGTTTAACGGTTTAGGTCGTTTATATGCTGATTGAATGATAATGTATATCTGTAATGTTTCGAATATGATTATGGGTGGACACTTACGTTTCTTAAGTTTTAAGGTATACCTTTAAATAAAATTTAATTTGTAGTATTTAATATTTGGGACAAATCCATAACTATGTTCTAGTTCAAGAAGGGAAAATTCTTACCATAATGATTAAGGGGTGACAGGGCTTTAGGGGATGTTCAATATATAGGATCTAATAAGAAAAAATACCAACAACAATTCTATAGGGTCATACTATGCGTCTATTTATCTATTTCAAGTTTGAAAATATAATTAAAATCTATCATTTTTATGTAAAATACATCCTTTCCAATTTTCTCTAAAATTATGGATGTCTTTTTATTCTTTAATTCAAAAGATGATTTGAATAGAGAGGAAGAAATTGAATGTTCTATAGTTAACAAATAATTACTGAATCAATCCTTAATCTTATTATGTTCTAGAATAGCATTATAATGATTAAATTCTACCCCTTCGAATAGGTGGAGTGATTTGTCAACTCTAAAAATGAACACAAATTCCTATTACATTGGGAAGCTAAATACTTTTAAGAATAATGACTTTTCATCTAAATTTCTATTTTTGATAACTCTTGATTATTTTCAAATCCTCTCATTAACTCTTAGAATTATCTCTCGACATAGCTAGTTGATTTAAAATAATTCATAATAAATTTTTAAGTATATCAACATTTTAGGTTGATATTTAGTTATCTTGCATAAGGGTGAGAGTAAAATGGAGTGTGTAACTTTCAAAAAAGTCTCCTGAAGTACAATTAAATTAACTTAAATTGGTGCAGAAAATTGTTAAATTGAGTGATCAGATATCAAAATTTGAAGAATTCTCTACGCGTGTACGTAAAAAGTCGCACCTCAGAAATTCTTTATATTGCATTTCCATTGGAGGCAACGACATTGAGGCTCGCTTCAACGGCACTTACTCAAATCTCAGGGATACACAATTCGTCAATTTGCTGGTTCGCACACATGGTCGATACATCCAAGTAAGTTTCAGAATAAATTTTGGTTACGGATGTGATCAACTTTCAGTACTATTATTAATAAAATTAATATATTTGTTATTGCAGAGGCTTCATCGTGCTGGAGAAAGAAAATTTCTGATACTCGACATCTCGGCTGTAGGTTGTACTCCTATTGCTAGGTATAAATACCATGATCTATTCCAGGGAAAGTGTGCTGACCCTGGAAATGTATTAGCCCAGGAATATAACGCTGCTCTGAAAGATCTTGTGGATCACCTGAATGGAAAACTACATGAAGTGAAAATCATGCTGTTTAATTCTTATGATTACTTGAACATAATGATTACAAATGGCAAAGCTTTTGGTAAGTCAATGCCCACTTCAATAACCTCCTTATTTATCAATCTTTTTCTATGCCTTGCAGCCTGATTTGAATGTGTGTGTTACATTTGTAGGTTTTTCAGAAACAAAATCAGCGTGCTGCGGATCAGGATTGTACAGAGCCAATGTGAGCTGTGGACTGACCACTCCGCCAGATCTGTATTGCAATGATCCAGATACATATTTGTTTTGGGATAGAGTTCATCCCACACACAGAGCTTACTCCATATTTTCCAAAGAAATATGGGGAGGAAATTCTTCTGTTATGCATCCATTGAACCTTTCCACCCTAATCATGGGGCGCAAAGCATAAAAAGATCTCCATTCTTCAGTTTGGAATATTGATATAATATGGAAAACTGATTCGTCTAGTAGGATGCCATTTGATTTTTCCGATATTAATTTTGATAAGTTATAAGAATGGACTGAGTATTTCATAGAGATTAATAATTTTTAATTATATATTATATTAAATGATAGGTATTTGAAAATGGATTTAAAAATGTCAAATACAAAAGACGTAAAATAAAGAGTGTTATTAGAAAAAGGTCAAAAAATTGAGTGGTTTGTACATATTGTAAAACAAGAAGTATAGATATGGTGATGAATTAGGATTTGGTCTCCAATTATGGCTGACGACTGTGGCAATTATGTTGTGCGTTTGGGTTAAGGCTCTCGTGCCCTAGGCCGTTCCTTACTGCGAATTTCTGCTCTTTGCGTGGCTTTTTGGGTGTATGAGTGTTCTCTGGAGGGTGGGGCGTGCGGGGATAGGGGTCCCTCTCTTCTTTGTGTTTCTTTTTTGCGGGTATTTCTTGCCGGCTGTTTAGGGGCATTCTTTTGTTTTTGGTGTCGGGCTTTGGTGCTGTGTTTGGGGTCGGGGTTTTGCCGCGGCTTGTTGGTGGTGGTGATTTGGGGGTTGGGTGTGGTTTGATTTCCTTTCGCAGGTGTGGAGGAGAAGCGATTGACCTCTAGTTTGGTGGTGGCTGGTGTTGTACCACCTAATGGATCTTTTTCGGGTGTGCATGCAAGGTTGATAAACTCCTTTTATGTGGGTCAGGGCTCTAAACTTATGAAAGTAAATGGTTGCCTACTGAGGAGTCGGGATCATTCGGTTCTGGTCATTCCTTTGAATTGGTTTTGGAGGATGTCTCTTATTGGAGCAAACATGCTTTGATATGTAAATTTCTTGGGATCCATATTTCTCTATCGGCATTGGAAGGTAAGATTCATCATTCTTGGCAGTTTGAGGGGGATATGAAGATGATGCTGGCTCCAAACAACTATTTCATAGTTATTTTTTTCTTGCATGTCTAACTAGAACTGTCTTTTTAAGGGAGGGCCCTACTTTTACAAACATGTGGGTTTGTTCATTAAACCTTGTCACGTGGGTTTCAACTCGGCTGAATAATAGACTACGAGGGTTCATTTGCCACGACTTCCTTTGGAGTTTTGGAGGGAGGATATTTTGCAATGGATTGTTGCTCTTCTAGGGAAGCTAGTTGCAATTGCTCAACAAGCCCTTGAAAAGAAGGTAATTTATTTTGCTCGTATTTTTGTTGAAATTGATTTCAGTAATTCATTGCTAGATTCTTTGGAAATCTATTTAGGCTCTTCATCATGGGTTCAATAGTTAGATTATGAATCTCTTCTTTTTCAGTGTTAGGTTTGCCATGAGTATGGATATCTTCAATGCTAATGTCCTAGGGTTAATAAGGCGGCTGGTAGTTCTCCTTCTTCCTTGGCTCCAAAGGGAGATAATTGGGGCAAAGGAAAAGCCCATATGAAAGATGGTGGCCTTGATAAGGATGGTTTTATGCCAACTAAGCCTTGTGCTAAGGGAAGAGGATGGGAGAGGTCCTACAGGGATAGTCAAAGTGATGAGGGTTTCAATAAGTTTGAGATACTAGACACTTTAGCCCTAGAGGAAAGGATTCTAGTGGATGATTATTTTGGGATGACTGGTATGGGTATAGATGTTGAGCAAGAGTAGGGGAATACTATTCTGGGTTCATCTATTGTGTCACAACAGGGGGTGTCCCCTACTATTACTAATTTGGGAGATCCAGGCGACTCTGCAATTTTGCAGGATGATATTGTTTAGAATGATTTGTCCAAGGAGGTGATGCGTTATAGCAAAGGAAGAGGGTCTACACAAGCTTTGGGTTTGCAGCAATGATCCCTTTAGAAGAGTTCTTTTGATATTTCTTGAAAAGTTGATCATGAAAAGGATCAGAAGAAGATTAAATTAGCTAGGGAATTGTTGGTGGAATTAGGATCTATGAAACCCATTAAGGCTCACTTCTCCCCATCTCTCTCATGATTATTCTTTCTTGGAATGTTAGGAGGTTGAATAACATCCCTCAATAAAAGGCTATTCCCGAGTTGGTTACAATTCATTCTTTGGAAATCTTTAGTGTTCGATAGACTAAGCTATAAGTTGATTCAATGCTTCAATGTGCTTCTAGTATTTGGAATTTTGGTCAAAGTCTGTGCATTTATTCTTTGGGTTGTTCTGGAGGTTTGATTCTCTATTTCTCTGCTCTAGTGGATCTCTAGTCACTCTGTTCTTTCGATGGCTACCTCTAGATTGAAATCTGGAGAGCTTATTTTGATTACTAATGTCTATGCTCTAATTGATTTTGAAGGCAAAACTTTGCTTTGGTCTCATATACAATATGTTAGATCATGTGCTCCTTTCCTTTCTTGGGTTTTAGTTGGGGATTTCAATTTTGTGTTAGGCTTGAAGGAAAAAAGGGGAGCGTTGGCTCGGTTGAGTCTTTCTAGTGATCTTTTTTGTGAGAATGTGGACTTCCTACACTTAAATGATATTAGACCCTCTAATGGGATCTTCACTTGGAATAATTGTCGGTGTGGAGATGAAACTATATCTGAATGGTTGGATAGGCTTCTTGTTTCCTATTTTTGGGTTTGTGGTAGCTTGAGTAATACTTCTAAAGTTGTTGATTGGAGGCATTCTGATCATTGGCCAATCAAATTTTCATCTGCCTCTATTTCAATTCCTAAAAATCCTCCTTTCAAGTTTTATCTTATGTGGCTTCATGACTCTTCCCTTCATGATTTAATAACTCAGTGGTGGACAGATGGTGACCCTGGCTTTGGTACTGCTATGTACTCCTTTATTAAGACATTGTAGTTTGACAAATTTTTTCTTAAGTGATGAAATAGATTGTGCTATGGTAACCTTCATGCTATGAAGAGGAATGCTCAATCTTGTTTGGATTTTATTACTCGCCAAATCTGGGACCATGGTTTCGCTATGGATTTGGGTAGGGCAAAGTCCCAAGCTATGACGGAATTGGTGTGAGAACTTTGGGAGGAAAGTTTTTGGAAGAAAAAGGCTCAGATTGATTGGCTTCAGGTTTGTGATAGGAACACAACCTTTTTCCACAAATCAGTGCAAGCTCGTCAAAATAAGGTTTATGTCTCTTCTTTGGTGAATTTAGAAGGTATTTAGTTGACATCCCTTCAAGCTCTATCTCATGAGGCTTCTCAGTACTGTTATACTCTCTTTTCTAAAAGCTCACCTTCAAGTGAGGATCAGGAGAATATGATCCTTTTTTGTATGCCCTCTTTAGTTACAAATATGATGAATGAGTCTCTCATGCATCTGATTTCTTTATTTGAATTGAAAGAGGTTGTTTTTGGGATAAGCAAGGGTAAAACCCTAGGTTCAAATGTGTTTCCTATTGATTTTTTTCAATAATTTTGGGATATTTTAATTTGGATTTGCTGGAAGTAGTTCACAAATCTTATGGTAGTAAACAAATGGTTGAAGCCTTGAATTCTTCTTTCCTTGTTCTTATTCCTAAAATGGAAGGCGCTAAATAGTTGGATTTTTTAAGCCCATTGCTCTGTGTAATGTGGTCTATAAAATTAGTACTAAATGGATTGTCGAGAGGCTCAAAATTTATCTTTCAAATTTGATCTCATATGAACAAGGGGGTTTTGTGGTAGGTAGACAAATTTAAGATAGGTTTGTGATTACTTTTGAAGCCATTCATTCTATGGCAGCATCTAATGAGCAGTCTATCTTTATCAACTGGATATGGCCAAAGCTTATGATAGAGTTAAGTGGTTCTTCTTGGAAAAACTAAAAATCACTTTTAGATTTAGTCAAGAGTGGGTTAGATGGATGATGAGTCATGTTACTTTATCTTCCTTCTCTATTATTATCAATGGTGAGCCATCTAAGTTATTTGCAGCTTCCAAAGTTTTTCTTCAGGGCGATCCTCTTTCTCCCTATTTGTTATTCTTATTGTGGATAGTCTGGGCATATTTATTAAGTATCAGGCTTCTCATGGCTTGATTCAAGGTTGGAGGTGGGGTTATGGGTTGCCTACACTTTCTAATCTTTAGTTTATGGATGATACTGCTCTTATGGTGGTTGCTTGTCTTCGAGAAGGTGAATCTTTAAAACAAATTTTAGATATTTATTTGGCTACTTCACATCAGAAAAGTCATTTAGCATAAATCTTCTATCTATGTTTTCAATACTCTTGAGGCTATTTAGAGAAGGACTGCCAATATTTTGAGGTTTTAGATTGGCTCTCTTCCCTTGGTCTACCTAAGTATCCCTCTTTATTTTGTTAGGCTACCTAGATTGTATTGATTGGAATTGTTAGATAAGCTACATTGCAAGGTTAATCACTGGACTCATAGATGGTTATCCACTGTTGCCTGTGATTTTTTTAGTTGCTAATATTTGCCAATTGGCTATTTTTTAAAATTTAGAAATCAAAATTTGGCTAAGAGTTCAAGTTTCAAGGTGACCTAAATCGCCACATTTTTACAAAAAAATTATTTGTCTTATTTAAATCGCCAGAGAGTTTATTTTATTAAATTTTTGAACTCAAAGATTTGCCAAAATATTTGATACATGATTGGATCAGATTTGCCAAAATTTTATAATTTATTATAAAAATTAAATTAATTCGCCAATAATAAATTATAATTATTAGCTACAATAGGCTTTTATCAGCAATCTTTCATTGCCACCATTGATTCAAAATATAATCTAATGACCATCATTGCATTCCTTGAGGTAACTTGTAGCTACAAGTGGTAATGCTCTTAGGGGTTCTATTGCTTTTCAATTGTCGACCTCAATGGAAATAAATGGTATAAAAATAAATTTGGGCCCCATGAGTACTACAAATTTAAAGTACATTTTATTTGACAAATACAAAGAATTCTATTAGACTAATTGAAATTAATGGTAGTAACTAAATAAAGTAGTGTCTACCCTTTAAACTCATTAATGATTTCCACCTTAAGCCTCTACATTTCTATAAGTTATTTTTTTAAATGAAATTATTTAGAATACTAATTAATACATACTTGTATTATTCTAGGATTCGGCAAGATTTTCTACCAAAAAAATTTGATGTAAAATAATTCGCCAATAAAAATGATATTTTTCTTATAAAAAATGAAAGACAAGCCAATAAAAATTATTATTTTTATCCAAAATAAATAAAAATATTGCCAAGATTTTATGTCTTTTTTGAGGCGGGGTTTCTTTAAGTTATCATTGACTACTTCTTGGATGACTCTTATTCAATCTGTGATCTAGGCTCTTCCTATCTACAAGTGCTTTGTTTTGATGGCTCCTGTGTATTTTCTTAAGGAATTTGATACTCTTTCACGCCAATTTCTATGGAGTGGTAACTTGAATAATTGTAAATGGTGCCTTGTTAAGTAAGATTCAATGTATAAGCCAAAGAAGGAGGGGGCTCTTGCTCTATGTACTGCCACCTTGAATGGGAAAAGATCTAGCTACCAAATTATACTAGTGTTGGTGTACCTATCAGAACCTGTTTTGGGTGTGTATTCTTACACATAATTATCTTTAAAAAGTTAACTTTTTGGATGTTCCCTTATATGGTTTGGAAGAAAGGGGATCTTTGATTTGTCATACTCCCAAAGTTGGGGCTCAGCTAGTTAAGAGAGGCTTATTTTGAATATGTAACAACAACTCTGAAGCTCTCTTTAGGTTGGATTATTGGGATTGTAATCCTCCTATCCTTTCTATGTATCTGCACCTCCAACCCCTTGTTATATTTTTTTCTACTACGGGTTGGGATAAAGTAGAGCAAAAAAAGGTTGTTTGGAATTTTGGGGTGGCTATTGGCTACATTTGGAATGACTCCCATGAATGGCTGCTAGGTGGATTGGAAGAGGCTCGTAAGGAGCTAGCTTAGATTCTTGCTTCGCGAGAGTGTAATTCCTTGGCCGGATAAGAAAATTAAAATTTAAAATAATAACTGATAAACTGCAACAATGAACAGATAAGCAAATTAACAGCACAACACAAAAAACTAATATTTTTGATGTGGAAAACCCAATTAACGGAAAAACCACAGTGGGAACCTACCCACAGTAAGATTATACTCTGCAGTAGTATGTGAAAATATTACAATGGGGAATGCACATGCATTCAGGAACACTGCCTAGAGATCACTGCTGAAAAGATATTTGCCTAAAAGGCTACAATCCTCAGGGAAGTCTCACTGACTAACAATAAGATTCAGACTACAATCGAGAAGAAATGAACTGCAATGATAGCATCTACAAGTGCTTGATGATAGTTCTGGTTAAGCACAATTGTCTGCTCTACAACACCGATCTCACCTCAACACTTCATTGAATGATAAATCTCTTGTTCGCACATTCACCTCTCTCTAGAATAATGAAGACACAATAGTGACACCATAACTAAGTGAATAATTCACTTCTATATATAATTCATCAACCTTGATAACAAGGTCAGCTAAACCCTCAACCCTCAACTCACAACTACAAAAATTTCATTACACGATACAAAGATCAACCACCAGACCAATATTATGATTACATTAAATATCATGGACTTAATTCAAATTTCTAAATGATCACATCCATTGCAAATCACGCCAAGATCAACTGCAACACGCTACACCACGAAAAATACCGCATAACATGAAAATCAATACTGGTTGACAAAAACCATCAAAAACTCGCACATCGATCAATGTGGATCACCAAAAAAAATAGGAAATGACTAGGAAACACCATAAAGCATATTATAATCATCACCAATAGTTGCACCAACACCACTTATCAAATCTTCATCGATCAACATCTAGAAGCTCAAAAACACAACCAATCAGCAACTGTCACAAAGAAAGATAACCTACGGAGCACCAAATCACGAACCATCTGAAATGAAGATACACAAGATCATCCCAAAGAATATCCCAAAACCTCAGCACAAGATCTAATCACACCGAAATATAATAAAGGAAATATCAGATTCAGCAAAATAGTGATCAACAAAACCAAACTACAAAACCAGATCAGAAAATCTTCCCAAACTCACCAGAATAAATCATAGGAATATGTTGAAATCAATGACAACAAAATTTCCTAGCAGGAACAATGATCAACCAAATCCAACAATCTCCCAAAAAATCTAACAATCTCCCCCTTTGATACCAATGTCAAAGATCTCTAGAACAGAAAACTGAACTCTCTCCCAAAATAGAAACATAAATCTTCCCCCCCCTAGGATAAACAACCAAATCAACAGACTACTCCATCAAAGGAGAAACACCAACACACCAATCTGGATAAAAGAATAAGGCTCTGAAATCCACTGGATCGATGCAAATCAATGTATCTAGTTCTCATCAGGAGGATTGGATACCCCTAGCTTGTCTCTCAAATACACAAATGTATCTGTAGGCAAAGGCTTAGTGAAAATATCAATAATGTGTTCCTTTTTAGATACATATTCCAGCTTCACCTTCTATTCACTGACTTGCTCTCTCAATTAATTGTATTTGATTGATATATGCTTAGTCCTTGAATGTTGAATTGGATTCTTTTACATGTTTATAGCACTGGAATTATCATAGTAAATGACAGTAGGCTCATCATGAATAACTCTAATATCTTTCAACATTTGCTTCATCCAAACTATCTAAGTGCAATTACTAGCAACAACAATGTATTTAGCTTCAACATTAAATAAGGATACCAAATCTTGTTTCTTACTTGCCCAAGAAACCAAATTCTTTCCCAAAAAGAATGCTCCATTGGTATTACTCTTCCAGTAATCTACATCACCAGCCCAGTTTGTGTCAGTGTAGGCACACAACATGAAATCATCATTCTTTGGATACCATAAAGCATAATCCACACTCCCCTTTAGATATCTAAATATCCTCTTAATAACAGTGACATGACTCTCATTTGGATCAACTTGATATCTAGTAGCCATACACACAACATGCATAATGCTAGGCCAAGTCTGAGTAAGATATAGCAGTCAACCAGCCATATATCTATACAAACTCTAATTAGTTTTTGAGAATTCATTATTTTTTGACAGTTTACAACCAGTCACCATAGGAGTTCCAACAAGTTTGGAGTCATCTAGTCAAAACTTCTTCAACACTTCCTTCACATACTTAGTTTGAGATATGAATATACCTTTTTCTATCTATGCAATCTGCAAACCTAATAAAAACTTCATCTTATCAATCATAGACATCTAAAATTCTTTCTGCATATCATCGACAAACTTAATACTCATATCATCATCACCACCAAAGATAATGTCATCAACAAAGACTTCAACAATCAGAATGTTATCATTTTCAATTTTAAAGTATAGATTACTGTCAGTAGCACCTTTAGAAAACCCTAATTTCAAAAAGTATTTGTCTAATCTAGCATACTAGGCTCGAGGAGCTTGTTTCAATTTATAAAATGCTTTCTTCAACTTGCATGCCATGTCTCCATCATCTGACAATGAAAATCCATCAGGTTTCTCAGTGTAAACTTCTTCCTCTAGATCACCTTTCAAAAATGCAGATTTGACATCCATCTGATATACCTTGAAATATTTGTAAGAAGCATAAGCAAGTAATAGTCTAACATCTTCAATTCTGGCAACCAGAGCAAATATTTCTTCATATTTAAATTCCTTCTTTCTGTGAATTTCCTTTGCAAACCAGTCTAGCTTTATTTTTGACTACTTCATCGGCTTCAATCATTTTTTTTCTAAATACCCATTTAGTACCTGATGCTCTACAAAATGGATTTAGAAAATCTGGTTAATGGAACACACACAAGAACACAAGAAACAAAGGTTAGTGTTAACAACCAAAGATTATTCTAAACAGACATATCAAGAGAGACACTATAAGCAAAATAGAGCATTTAACAAAGAAAACAAATGCAACAAGGCATCTTCAAATGCCTTCCACCATGCTTGTAGCTCCTCCTCCCTTTTTCGTCTCCTCTCCAAGTTTCCAAATGAGTGTAGCTCTCAGCAGCTTTTTGCACTATGGATGTCTTGTGGAGATTCAAGATTGAAATTCTTTAAACTATGCTATGCAAGTATAAAACAAGCTAAATATGAGATATCATGAAATGAACTAAGATTAATTTTAGTCCAAAATGACAATATGAGTGATTATGCTAAAATGCTCTTTAAATTTGACTATAGGTTAAATGCATACAAGTTTTTAGGATCTGGATTATGAAGAAATGAGCACTATTTATAGGTAAAATTGAGCAATGGATGGTTGAGATTGAGTAATGGGTAAGTGCAAGAAGTTGTGTCCACTTAATATAGAAGTTTTGGACTTAGTTAAAAAGTCAAAATCGGGTGGAAAGAATAGGAGATAAATCGGGATCCCATTGGCTCTCGGCATCTCGAGCCTAAAATCAAATAGGATCCCGTGGGCCTCAGGATCCCAAGCCTAGAGATCCAAACGGGATCCCGTGTTGAAAACAAAAAGGGATCCTGTGTTGAAATGAAACGGGATCCTATTTCATTTCAACACGGGATCCAGTTTCGAATATATAATTTTTTTTTTTAACGTAATGTGGTTCATTTTTATCATACAGGATCCCGATTCAAGGTGTGGAGCCCTCATAGAAATTGCTAGCAACCTGCCTTCTAGTCTTCCAGGTATGCCCAACCCCCATTTTTATTCAATAATTCATGTTTAGATTAATTTTTTTAGTTGAAAATTAGATTTTTAGTTTAAATTTTTTTTTTTTGTTAATAATTTTTAGTTTTAATTTTTTTTTTTTGTTAGAAAAAAATGTGTTTTAGTTCAATAATTTTATTTTATTTAGAAAAGTATGTTTTTATTTTAAAAATTAGTTAAATTTAGTTTGAATTTTTTTATGAATTGATTAGATTAGGATGTTTTTTAAACGAAACAAAAAAAAATCAAAACCAAAACATTTAGTTTACAAGATCGAAACAAAAATGAAAATGAAAACCAAAACCAAAAAACTACAACAAAAATGAAACTATTTAAAACATCTTTAAATTGTATACAACATACCCCCTATGACCACATAGGACCACATCACGTCCAACCCCTGACGACCACATATGACCCCATAGGATCAGCCATAGTGTCCAAAGGGGTTATGTATGTGGTCTTAAGGGGTCATGCATGCACATTCTAATGTACATGTGTGACCCCTTAGGACCACATGCATGACCCCTTAGGACACTATGCGCGATCCCATGGGGTCGCACATGTACATTATAGAACACATGCATGTATCCCCTTAAGCCATCTCCTATTTTCAAATTCATTCCCCTTTTAAGCCACATTTGTCCTATAATTTAGTTTGAGCCATGTCTATATTATACCTTGAGTTACAATGCATGTATGTGTGTGAGGAGCCTTTACTAGGACCACATTCTGTTTTAATGGGTCATAATCTGGTCCTAAGGGGTCACAAATGTGTGACCCATTAGGACCACATATGACCCCTTTTACCATCGTAGTAGTTGGGGTATATTGCATACACTAAGTATAGGATGTTAAAAGGGCTCATATGTGGTCCTAAGGTGTCGCGCATGCGTTAGAACACATGCTTGACCCCTTACAACACAATGTGGTCCTAAAGGCCCGTCACACACATGCCACTTTTTGAACATTTATGTACACAAAATGTACCTCTTATGACCCAATTTGACCATATAAGATCTCCTATATTGTGTACATATGTCCATCCCCTTAACTCAGGTGTCTTAAGTACATGAAATTAACTAATTAACTAATTATGACTATACCCCTCTTAAAACATAATATTACAATCATACCTATTTTAATGTATACTAGGACCTATTAACTATATTTAAAGTAAACCTTCTTATAAAATGATCCCCTTAACTATATGTATACTAGGACCTATAAACTATATGTATACTAGGACATTTTAAAATGTATACTAGGACCTATTAACTATGTGTATATACTAGGACCTTATAAAATGATCCCCTTAAGCCACATGTGTGTCCTATATTTAAAGTAAATATTCTTTCCTTTACTTGGTGCATACATCCTAATTAGGCCTATCATCTTAAGCCACATACATCCTAATTAGCCCAATCTATTCAAGTCATGTGTCTTAAATGATTAATTACAAAATTTGTAGATGCTAAATTTGAAATTCCTATTCTAAACTTACATGAAATTAACTAATTACAACCATATGAGTCTCTTAAATAGCATGTAATAGGTCCTATTAACTATATATTCAATTGATTAAACTTAAATATGATCAAATGTAGTTTAATTTCGACCATGTCCCCTTAAGACACATGTAATTAAGAAATGTTGCACGTACATCCTATAATTTCTAGGCCTATCCCGTTAAGCCACATATATCCTATAATTTCTACCTCTCCCCTTAAGCCACATACATCCTATAATTTGTAGATGCTAAATTTGAAATTCCTATTCTAAGTACATTAAATCAACTATTTACAACCATACGGGCCTCTTAACATACTATTACGACAATTCCCCTTTTAACATACTAGGACCTATTAACTATATATATTATTAAATGCCATATATATTAAATAGAATGAAATAGGTCCTATTAACTATATATTCAATTTATTAAACTTAATTATGATGAAATGTAATTTAATTTCGACCATGTCCCCTTAAGACACATGTAATTAGGAAATGCACGTACATCCTATAATTTAGGCTTGTCCCCTTAAGCCACATACATCCTATATTTTTTAGATGCTAAATTTGAAATTCCTATTTAAGTACATTAAATTGACTATATTTACAACCATACGGGCCTCTTAACATACTATTATGACAATTCCCCTTTTGACATACTAGGACCTATTAACTATATATATTATTAAATGCCATATATATTGAATAGCATGGAATAGGTCCTATTAACTATATATTCAATTTATTAAACTTAATTATGATCAAATGTAATTTAATTTCGATCATGTCCCCATAAGACACATGTAATTAGGAAATGCACATACATCCTATAATTTAGGCTTGTCCCCTTAAGCCACATACATCCTATAATTTGTAGATGCTAAATTTGAAATTCCTATTTAAGTACATTAAATTGACTATATTTACAACCATACGAGCCTCTTAACATAGTATTACGACAATTCACCTTTTGACATACTAGGACCTATTAACTATATATATTATTAAATGCCATATATATTAAATAGCATGAAATAGGTCATATTAACTATATATTCAATTTATTAAACTTAATTATGATCAAATGTAATTTAATTTTGACCATGTCCCCTTAAGACACATGTAATTAGGAAATGCACGTACATCCTATAATTTAGGCTTGTCCCCTTAAGCCACATACATCCTATAATTTGTAGATGCTAAATTTGAAATTCCTATTTAAGTACATTAAATTGACTATATTTACAACCATACGAGCCTCTTAACATAGTATTACGACAATTCACCTTTTGACATACTAGGACCTATTAACTATATATATTATTAAATGCCATATATATTAAATAGCATGAAATAGGTCATATTAACTATATATTCAATTTATTAAACTTAATGATGATCAAATGTAATTTAATTTCGACCATGTCCCCTTAAGACACATGTAATTAGGAAATGCACGTACATCCTATAATTTAGGCTTGTCCCATTAAGCCACATACATCCTATAATTTGTAGATGCTAAATTTGAAATTCCTATTCTAAGTGCATTAAATTAACTATATTTACAACCATACGGGCCTCTTAACATACTATTACGACAATTCCCCTTTTGACATACTAGGACCTATTAACTATATATTATATTAAATGCCATATATATTAAATAGCATGAAATGGGTCCTATTAACTATATATTCAATTTATTAAACTTAATTATGATCAAATGCAATTTAATTTCGACCATGTCCCCTTAAGACACATGTAATTAGGAAATGCACGTACATCCTATAATTTAGGCTTGTCCCCTTAAGCCACATACATCCTATAGTTTGTAGATGCTGAATTTGAAATTCCTATTCTAAGTACATTAAATCAACTATATTTACAACCATACGGGCCTCTTAACATACTATTATGACAATTCCCCTATTAACATACATTCAATCTATCCCCTTAAGCCAATCTATTAACATACATCCTAATTAGGCCTACTCCCTTAAGCCAATTGTCCTAGTTAGTAAAATCCCTTTAAGTTGTGTGTCTTAAATGATTAATTACAAAATTTAATTATGACCTATTTAGGCCTATCCCCATAAGCCAAAATTATCTTATTTCTAGTTTGATCCCCTTAAGCCATGTGTCCTAACTATAGGCCAATCCCCTTAAGTCATGTGTGTCACTTGATGATTAATTATAAACATTTTCATGTAGATATTAAATTTTAAATTCTTATGTACATGATCATATATATTATATGTAAAATCGTGCATGTTCTTGATTTGATATGTACACGTGTAATTTTTTATCTTTTATCTGTTTGTAAAGTTTTTATATGTATATATATGTTTACAATGTATATATATGTAGATTGTACATGTTTTAAAATTATTTGTAATTTAAATTCATGTTTTAGTTTCAAAAGTTAGATTTTAAATTCTTATTTAATTTTAATTAAATGTATCATGTGTATATATATATGCAGAGCTCATATTACATACACATCATCACATGGATTTGTTTGATATAGAAGATTTCCTTAATGAAACAGGGCCTGAGAAACCCCCCCCCAGATGACCCTGCCCATGGTGCACCACCTCCACCCCCACCTCCTCCTCCACCTCCACCCCCTCCTCCACCCCCACCCCCACCTGATCATCATCCTCCACCTCCTGATTCTGCTGAGGGTCGCTTTTGAGCCATTATTGATGAGAATTTTGTTTTCATATAGGGGAAAGTTAAAGAGATCCTTAGAGAACCACATATATCCCCACACATGCACCATTTTGCATCAAAGATGCAAAACATTATTGATGCACTTAGGTCTATAGATGCAGAGTTCGATTCACGTCGAGCATGGAGAGAGGAGAGACACTGATTTTATTCTGATGGCCTCTCCTATAAGGATATTTTGAACCTAAGAATAGACAAATCTCACCTTGTTCCATATTTTTAAAACCCCATCACATGTGAACCCATTCCGCCAAAAAAATCTCACATATCCATGGGGTGGTGTACACATTGAGGCATGGCCAATAATTTTTGGGATCGATGGCAGATGGTATTTGATACTCCACCACATGCCAAATTAGAGTGCCCTTTATACTTATTGAGAAAATTATATGCAGAGTTTGTTTTGGGTTTAAAGCCCAATTATTTTGATATAAGAGCTTTCCAGGGTGTTGGTGGTGGCATGCCACAGGATAGGTTGGGGGCATGTATTGACCCCAATAGACTTGCCCGTCACCAGGGCATTGTGGCTCCTATGCCTATTATACCTATGACTGTTCACCAGCGTTTTGTTATCTCCACATTGGACTCATTGACCACACTCACTAGTAGCCTTAGTTAGCAGACAACCAATTTGTTGGACCATGGTGACATTGACACTAGTGAGGATGATGTTGACATGAGTACAGCCATTCCACATACATCGACACCTTATTTTTGTACAAGTTTCCATCGACTATGCTATGGCCCTTGTGATGGTCCAGACCTTGCTTCGAGTTCACATCATGGTCCATCCTCTTCAGCTGCAAGGGGAGCATCCACTGATCATGATAATATTGGTTCTGTATGCAGAAAAAGCGGGTTGATAGAACTTAATATGTGAAAATATTCTAAAAGGACTTGTCCACACACACACACAGAGGACTTCTTGGTGCAAGCTATGGAGTAATGAAGTATTACTCAGCTTCCCAAGGTGGGTCCCATGGTTCTCTATCTTACAATGTCCCTCAAACCAATGTTTTTTCTCTCAGATCACTGAGCAAAATGGTTTAGGGATGGCAAATGCAAGAACGAGGGATGTTTTTTGTTGATTTTAGTATGAGATGCATCCTAAGTTATGCATGATCTTAGAAATGCAATAAACTAACTATAAGATGACAAGGTTAGTATGAATACTATTCTAACATGATATATTTAGTCTATGATTGAGCTAAATGATCAAGAAAATATTCTAAACATGCATATTTAGACTAATTCCTGATTTAAAAGAGGCTAAAATGATGAGCATAAAAATGATATGTGAAAGCTTGAATGTATTTGAGCATAAGTGTGATACTACAAATTTGGAGGATGATAAAATGGAAGAATGAGAGCTCTATTTATAGAAAAAATAAGGCAATGGATGGTCAGGATTGAAAGAGTTGATCAAGGGTTGAGTTTGAAAGTCAGGGATTTATGTTTGCAATTTGCACCAATGAAATGGTGACAAATGTCAACATAGGGTTGGGTTGAGAGAAGGGGTTGGAGGCATTAAATGCCTGAGAAGACCTTAGGGTTATCTAGAAGGTAAGGGTCAAGCCTAAATTAAGATTACCCAATGGATTAAGAGTTAATCCAAGGATAAACCTTTGTGCAAATGATTAAGAGATAATCATGGTCAAAGCATTAAATGCTTGATGAGACCCTTGGGTTGGATAAAGGTTGAGTTAAAAGAAATAATTTAACCATGTAAGAGGGTTTGAGTTAACCATTAATGGTTATGAAGACTTTGGGGAATTTAGTGGTTGAAGGCTTGAAGCCTTTAATGGTTATCAAAGACTTTGAGGAATTAAGTGGTTGAAGGTTTGAAGCCTTTAATGGTTATCAAAGACTTTGAGGAATTTGAGAAGTGACCTCCCCTTGCTTAGGGATGTGACAAAGTTTAGAAGATGGGTTAGGCTAATTAGAAGCGATTAGAAGAGTCTAGAAGAAATTAGGAAGGGGTTTAGGAGGCAAGTGGGAGATGTAGGATTTTGCAAGTGGATGGAGAGATAATAGAATTTTGCAAGGAAAATGCCTAAAGGTCTAGTTGGAAGTAAGTATGAAGGTAAAGCACCCTTTAAATGTTTTAACTGTAATAAGATTGGTCATATGGCTTCTAGGTGTCCTGATAGACATGCAAGATTAAGAGAAGAAGCTAAAAGAACATATAAGCCTAACCTTGATTATTAGAGATACAAGTTTAAGAAGAATAGAGATAAATATTGTTACTATGCTGATGAAGGAGTCACTAATGATTGTGATGATGATCCGATAGACAATGGATGGGATTTTGTTGCTATAATAGAAGATCAACCGACATCTACTGTTCAACCAGTAGAGCAGGCCCTGACAGCTAAAGTTGAAGATAAGGATGAATGGATTATTGATTTAGGATGTTCAAATCACATGACTGGTGATAAGAGTAAATTCTTAACCTTTCAAGACTACAATGGAGGTCTAGTAAGATTTGGAGATGATAAAGTTTGTATGATCAAAGAAAAAGGAACTATATCTTTTGATGGTAAGCACAATACTGATAATGTTTACTATGTTGAAGGTTTGAAGCATAATCTTTTGAGTGTTGGTCAATTACTTGAGAAAGGATTTCAGTTACAATTCAAGAATGGTAAATGCAAAATCTTAAACAGAACTAGTTTGGAAATTGCAACCGGTAATCAGACTAGAGGTAATATCTTTCATTTGAATAACAATGAGAATGCATGTTTGATTGATCATATTGATGAAAGTTGGTTATGGAATAAGAGGCTTTGTCATGTAAATTTTGATTGCATTGTGAAAATTAGTACAACTAAGGCAGTAAGAGATGTACCTAAGGTCCTGTTAAACCTCACAATCTGGTATGTAAGGAATGTCAATTTTGAAAGCAAGTTAGAACAACTTTCAAAAGTATTCCAGAGAAATATAACAATGTTCTTGATTTAATTCATACTGATTTATGTGGTCCAACAAGAACTAGAAGTATACAAGGAGATAGGTATTTTATGCTAATCATTGATGACTATTATAGAATGTGTTGGGTTAATTTTCTCAGGGAGAAATATGAAGCATTTGAGAAATTCAAACTATTCGAGGTGATGGTAGATAATGAAACCGGCAAGAAAATCAAATGTTTGAGATTAGATCAAGGAGGTGAATTCACATCTAAGGAATTTAATACATTTTGTGAAGTGAATGGGATCAGAAGACAACTATCAACACCCCAGACACCCCAACAGAATGGAGTTGTAGAAAGAAAAAAGAGAACTATCTTGGATGCATTCAGAAGTATAATATCAGAAGCAAATCTACCTCATATGTATTGGAGAAAAGTGGTCAATACAACAGTCTATACATTCAACAAAGTTCACATAAAAGGTGAAACTGATAAGACCCCTCATGAAATATAGTTTGGTAATACTCCTACTCTTAAATATTTTAGAATATTTGGAAGTAAATGCTATATTAGAAGAGATGAGTATATTGACAAATTTGATCCTAGAAGTGATGAATGAATATTTCTTGGTTATTCATCTAAGAGAAAGGCATGTAGATGTTTTAACAAGAGATTGTAGAATATTGTTGAGAGTGCAAATATGAAGATTGATGAACAGTTTAGAGGAAATTCAAGGTACATGGACTCTAAACCGCCAATAGAGATAATCACAAATGAACCTACTATGAGTACACCAGTACAGAATGTTGATTCAATTACACCGGCATCATCTAAGGATTCAAACGGTCACTGAAGAACAACAACAAGAAAGAATACCCTTCTATGTAAGATTGAACCACTCTGAAGATCAGATAATTGGAAACAAGTTTCAAGGAGTTATGACTAGAGGAAGATTGGCAAATGAAGAGGTATGTCTTATTTCTCAAATTGAACCTACAACTATTAATGAGGCATGTGAAGATAAATATTGGATTGAAGCTATGGAAGATGAATTGGAACAAATTGAAAGGACTAACACTTGGTCATTAGTTCCCCAAACTAAAGACAAAAATGTAATTGGAACTAAAAGGGTTTTTAGAAATAGACTTAATGAAGATGGCAAGGTAATCAAAAACAAAGAAAGATTAGTGTGTAAGAGATATTCACAAAAAGAGGGAGTTGATTACAATGAAACCTTTGCACCGGTAGCTAGAATTGAGGCAGTCAAACTTTTATTGGCTTTTGCAGCACATAAGAACTATAAAGTATATCAAATGGATGTTAAATGTACATTTCTAAATAGAGATCTTAGAGAAGAAGTTTATATTGAACAACTTGATGGATTTTCTGTGATAGATGACAAAGATATGGTTTGCAAGTTAAGGAAAGCTTTATATAGACTCAAGCAAGCTCCTAGAGCTTGGTATGCTAGATTGGATAAATATCTTTTGAAGCTTGGATACACTAAAGGTAATGCAAACAACAATCTATACTACAAAGTGACTAATGATGACATCTTGGTTATTGAAGTTTCTGTTGATGATATAATCTTTGGAGGAGAAGATGGATTGTGTAAAGACTTTTCTAACAAAATGCAACAAGAATTTGAAATGTCTATGATTGGGGAGATAAAATTCTTTTTAGGATTGCAAATTTCACAGACTGATAAAGGTATATTCTTATGCCAATCTAAGTACTTGAAGAAATTACTAAAGAAATTTGGCATGGAAAACTCTAAACCGGTAAGCACAGGTCTATGACTACAACTGATTAACTATCTTTGAACAATGAATCAACACCTATTAATCCAACTAGATACATTTCTATGATAGTAGGTTTACTGTATTTGACACAAACAAGACCTGATATTATGAATGTAGTATGTATTGTCTCAAGATTTCAAAGTAATCCTAAAGAAAATCATTAATCAACAATAAAAAGGATTTTTCGGTACCTTTAAGGCACTACAAATCTTGGTTTATGGTATCCTAGAGATGAAAATTTTGATTTATGTGCATACATAGATGCTAATTGAGCAGGAGATGTGGATGATAGAAAAAGCGCCATCGACAGAGCATTTTTTCTTGGTAGTAGACTAATTTCATGGTTGAGCAAGAAACAAAGTTGTACTTCACTATCAACAACAGAATCAGAATATGTTGCAGTAGCTATAAATTGCACACAGGTATTATGGATTAAACAAATGTTGAAGGACATAAAGGTAAAATGCAAGGAACCTATAACTATTTACTGTGATAATATGGCAGCAATTGATATATCAAAGAACCTGGTATTTCACTCAAAGACTAAACATGTTTCTATCAAATTCAATTTTCTCAAAGAGAATGTTGAAGAAAAAGAAGGAAAATTAGTTTATGTGAATACTAAAGAGCAGAATGCACATATTTTTACCAAGCCTTTGCCTAAGGAGACTTTTGAATATCTCAGAGAGCAACTTGGAGTTCTACCCCCACCGGTAGAGACTTAGACAATTGATGTTTGTCATTAACCAGTAGAATTAATAGAGAAATCTTTTTCCGGCTTTGATGAGGAGAGCTACTTCTTAGGGGGAGTAGTTGGAATGTTGTAATGAGTTGGTATTTTGTATTTGGTTTTGTATTTCTTTAGCATTTGATGTCAAAAAGGGAGAGATATTATGGAAAAACACATTATCTTTTGAGATAGATTATTCCTAGGGGAGAGACATTATGTATTTTTATTTTTGGTTAATGATCTCTTTCGGAGATTGTTGGTTTTTGGTTTTTGACATTTCTGTTTTGACACTTTGATGGTTTTTCCATCTTGTGTTGCCATCAATACCAAAGGGGGAGATTGTTGGTATTTTGGATATGTTGATATGGTTTTTTCATTGATGTCAACA
This sequence comes from Cryptomeria japonica, assembly GCF_030272615.1. Lineage (NCBI taxonomy): Eukaryota > Viridiplantae > Streptophyta > Pinopsida > Cupressales > Cupressaceae > Cryptomeria > Cryptomeria japonica. The sequence goes on from NC_081406.1 coordinate 584,880,741, forward strand.
CTTGTCAACACTTGTCAACACTTGTCAACACTTATTAGCACTTGGAGATCTTTGGTTATGTTCACTAGCAAGTCAGTGACTCATGCACAGTCACCGGTATTTGGTTCACTGACAGGTTATACTACTCAACGGCACTTGGAATTACTTGGAGACTACTTGGTTATGTCAAAGATATTATTTGATCACTTGGTTTTGGCAATTTGGTTATTGATCTATTTGGGTTTGCATATTTGTTGTTACCGGCAAATAGGTCCAGGTTATGCACCGACAAGCATGTCTATTCTAGATTAGCACGACACGTTATGGAGATGATTTATTATTATTGTAAATGCATTGATTCGACATGATGCATCACTTATTGATTTATTTGTAATTGATTTTATTGTAATATCTTTTAGTGAGATGATCTATTCAATTGGTCTTAGGTTATTGTATAAATCTAAGATCTCATTTGTGAGATTGATAGGCGATTGGAAAAAAGATTGCAGTAAGGTGTATGCGAAAATAAGCAGAGCTATACACGTACACATCATTTGAAGATTGAAGGAAGGTTTTGAGAAGATAATCTGAACTTAACCGGTACTGAATCTAGAATATGAAGATGTTATTTCAAGCAGTACATTATCATTGGATTTAACCATCCAATTGTAGTCAATGTGACTCTCTTTTTGTGATTGAGCAGTGAGCTCTAGGCAGCTAGCCTTTCAGCATGTGTAGACTCCATATTGTACACACATACTATCTGCAGTAGTGTCATTTGAATGTGGGTAAGGCTTCCCACTATGGTTTTTCCTCTTACAGGGTTTCCACGTACAAATATTTGTATTATGTGTTGTGGATGTTATTGTCTTTCCGTTTCATGCATTAATGTTTACCGGTACTACAATTAACTGATAAAACTGTCTACCGACATAAAATTTTCTTTACCGGCAATAAGCATTAAGTTTTGGTTAAGTTAAATTTGGTTTGAATTTATTGTACAACTGATTCACCCCTCTCTTAGTTGTCTCCGAAACCTAACAAAATGAACAACCATTCTTTTTACTTTACTATTTTAAGCTCTTTATCCATATCAATTTCAAGTGTAGGGACACTCCTCTTGAGGTGGAGGGTCCTACCTGGAGTGGTGTATACAAGGCTAAATCATTGAATCATAATGGTCAGAGGATCCATGTCGACTAAGAGGGTAGGGATTACTCAAAGGGGTACTCCTAGCCAAGTGGGTGAGGTAGTTCGGAGGTGGGCGAGCATAAGGAGAGGTCGAGAGTAATTCCAATCCTCCATTCAAGCTATAAATACTGGTATTGAAACTTTCAATCAATTGAAAGCTGGACGATGTGATAACAAGATTCTTTCAAATATGACTGCCTCGAATATATCAATTCTTAATAAAAATGATACCACCTATACATTTGTCATTACATGAAAATAACATAAAATGATGGAAAACGTGAAAAAAATGGAATTTACACTGTAAACAAGGAGATTAGGAAACTGTAATTAAAATTGGGATGCTGTAGCTCAAAGAATTTATAGTTCCTCCTGCCCCACCCTACCAAACCCATTCAGGCAATTTAGTGGGTATCAACTCCCTTGTTTGTCTCGTCTATAATCAGAAAGATGAAATGTCAACGTTTTGGCGACTTTCATGTTTCTCATCATCACAATAAGAACAACTGTAAAATTCGTCGATGTAGGATATACATTAATCTACATTTTCTCCGCATAATTTGGCACTTTAAACAACTTGGAAGCTGCAATCAATGACACAAGTGGACAACTTCTACGAGGCAAAATGGTCCAAATTTCCAGCTATCCATGCTCTTCAAATTTCCATGTAAAGTGCAACTTCATTCCAGGGAGTATGTAATGTGATTATGGGCGGATGATTTGAGAAGGTGTCTTACCCTTTTATTAAAGGTTAGGGCCTTTTTTTTTTCCATGCACAAGATCTTAGGTATTTAATTTAGTTTGTAGTATTTGATGAGTAAATTAATGAGTAAATAATAAATTACAGTGTGAGTTTGAGGAGAAACAAAAAGATGTATAAGGAGGATAGAGTATTGGGGAGTGATTTATTTATGGGACAAATTTATGTCTATGGTTTATGGTTTAGTTTTGGAAGGAGAAATTCTAATTAGAATGATTAATAAGGAGTTTAAGATTGTGAGGGGTGGTCTATTCATGGACAAGGTATGTCCATGATATATCTTAGGAAGGAAAAATCACGATTAAAATTATCTATCTTTTCTTTAATGTGATATATATAAGATGTGGATTACAGTTTAGTAATGAAGTCAATTTATGCTCAAAATAGAATAAGTTTAGCATTAACAAAATATTTTTTATGATAACTTCAAAAGTGAGTGTAAAACTAGAGGGTAAATGGGTGAGATATGCACTTTCTATGTTTATAATATCGGGGGTTTATTTATGATACAATGGTAAGTTTTAGGTTGATATGCAATTTAGAGCTATAATATTCCATGGAATAGCATTTACATGAATACAAAATTTATTTATGATGATTGCTATTCAATTTTAATAATTAATTGAGGAAAATGTTGTAGTTAGATATTTTTTGGCTCATTAATCTAGATTAAGCATCAAGGAGGGACAAAAATAGTGTAAATTAATAAGATTCAAAAATAATATTATAAATTATTATAAATTAATAATATTAATAAATGTAAAACTTACCTATATAATTATTATATATTGAAATAATAAAATGCTGAATACATAAATCTAAAGAAACAATCTTTGGAATTTTAATCATGTTGAAGATACTCCTATTGCTAGATTTACATAGTATCCTCTATTCCATGGGGACTGTGCAAAACCTTGAAATGAAGTAGCCTTGGAATATTATGTTGATTTGAAAAAGCTTGTGGATCACTTGAATGAAAAACTGCATGAAGTAAATATCATCCTAATTAATTCTTGTGATTACTTAAAAACCATGATTAAAGATGGCAAAGCTTTTGGTAGGTTAATCCCCACTTAAATAACCTCATTATTTATCAATATTTTTTCATGTTTGCTACTTGATTTAAATGCATTTGTTAAGTCTATGAGTTTTTTAGATACAAAATAGGATGCCATTTGATGTTTTCTCTATTAGTGGAAATAAACAATATTAGATTATTTTAAAGAAATGTATTTCAAAATATTGAGAGAAAAGTTATGTTCTATTCAAGATAGTATAACTGAGAGAATCTATAAACTTTAGTTAAAAAAAAAAACTATACTAATAATTGATATTGATCATTTTAAAATCTAAAAAATTAGAGAAACCTCTATTTTGCAACGATCTTTTCTCTCGAAAAAAAACATTGGTGTAGATCCAAGATCTCTTGATCAACTCACTTGTATATCGAACAAATTTGCATCCTCTATTATGTTCTATACTACATAAGAAGTAATGATAAAGACACAATATTATGAATCAACAATTTATGCACTATGATCACATTATTTACCAATTTTATATGTTGATGCCATTATTTATACATGAGTTAAAACAATATTTCTAGTTCTAATTGATATTGAGGCTATTTTTATTATTATTTGAAAATATTTTATTGTATTCATTGGTTCTAAGTCAGGTAAGGGCAAGGACATGGGTCTAATTCTGTGAAAAAATTGAACCAATTTTCTTTATTTTTTTTTTATCATGATTAAGATAACATTTACACATAGAATAATATTATGATATAAGAACATGAAATCTAAGATTTTATTTATAATTTTCAAATATGTAGTTAAATATAATGTTTAATGATAACAGTTGGTTTTGTATTAAATGCATACAAATGTCATTTCAAAAAAATATGTTGATGATCAAAAAATGCATGTTTTGATCCACAAAATAAGAACTAAAAATACTTTTCAAAATATTTTTTTATAAAAAATGTATATGATGTTTTGGTTGATTAAAGTTGGATTGGTCCGAACCTTTTACATAATCATTGAAAAACAACTACTTGGGGTGGATGAAAGGTGCACACCCAACCAAATAACTAATGCCAAAACATGGAAAACAGAAATAGAAACTAGAAGAGAATGACTACATAGAAAGATACTATGAAAACCAAACAACCAACCACCCACCATAGACACAATGGAATAACCTACTAAGTGACGACATTGTCATCTTGCCATTCATGGAATATCACTTTGACTCTATCAGCAAAGGACAATTTTTTATTTAAATATTTCCATAAGGGAGTTCAATGTCATAGCAAGAGAATCCAAATATCTCTTCCTCTTGGCCTTCCTTCTTCCAATCTCCTCCTAAATGGCATACAAAGACGAAAAACTATTCATAGCCATTTCTTTACTTAGAGTAGTCATCTCTTCAACTTTATTTTTTAAGGCGTCATGGTTTTCCTTTAACTCATCCATGTATTTCCTCTCATCCCTTAGATTAATATTTGTTGTGCCCTCCTTAAGTTTCCCCTCCATAGTTTTCCAATTTTCAAGTTTCTTCGCCATGTTGTTCATTGCCATCCAAACTCTCCCATATTTTTCTTTCGTGGCCCAACTGTCACCATGAGCCCCTGCCTCTACTACCACTTTCAACTTGTTCATCTTCTTCTTGGATATATTCAGTTGGGAAAGGAGCCAATGAATGACCACTTCTTGTCTATTGATAGCCTTAGCAAAACCATTCACTTTATTTTCTAGAGCAAGGGAATATATCTTGAGGGTAGAAATAACATGGACCGAGAAAGGGGAACCTAAAGGGGGTGTGAATGGGGATTTCTTTATAGAAATAGTTGGAAACCAATCTGATCCTACAGATGAGGAAGAATCCGAATCCCTTGATAACTCTTCTGCCTTAGAGTCCACTAAATCAATTTCCTTAGAAGGGAGAGGAGGTGCATTTTATTATTTTTCCACATGAAGAGGGTTGAACTAGGTAGGGATATGTTTAGTCTTAAACAAGAAGGCCAATTGAGCTAAATCTTAGTAACACGGGTTCCAAAAATTTCCACCACCAAGTTAGAATTGGAAATGCAACTAGATGAGATCAAAGATGTCTCACTAGAAGGAGTCAAAGCCAAATGAAACTTATAAAGCCTCATAATTAAAACTTGGTGAAGAGGTAGAGTATTCTTGGATTTATCTAAGATAACCAACTAGGATAAAGAGGAGAAAACCCATAACAAAAGATTCATTTTAACACCAAACCTGGTATTGTTCAACATAGGGAAGAGTTGGGTGTGAAATAATTCGAACCTCCTATCTAACATGAAATACTTCATGATCATAATTATCTTCTATATTGTAGACACTCTAATGCCTTGATATGACTTGATCCAATTTAAACAACCTCTTAAAATCATCTTTTTAACTCTCCTTAGGCTTTCTAGGAAAAGTCATTTTGTCTAATGATAGACTAGTAATAATAGTAATGGTCTCTATAAAAACCATAAAGACAATGCCCCCAATTTTAACTTCACCTTTCTCCCAAGAGCAATATATTTCTCAAAGAGGGTAGGATCATAACCTTGCATCCCTTCCACATAGTACACACCATTTCCCTTCACCACCTTTGCCAACAACTTTCAATTATTCTTGAACTCATCGTAGTTGTCTGGTTTTCTCTTTATTAGGTCTCCTCCCATTGCTAGATTTTTCAAATAGAAACGAAAGGATAAAACTAGAGGAGTCTGAAATCCAATAGTAAGAAATGGACAACATAGGTTGGTATTGGAGAGGGTGTAACTAATATGAAAATTAAAGTCCTGCCACCAAAATAATAAATGATTGGCAGATAATGTGGCTATTCCAAGAAGTAAATAGGTGATCTTAAGATTATTATGCATCATTAAGACTTATGTCAGCTAGGATAGTAGCATGAATATCAATAGTAATTTTGTACAAATCCATCCATATTTTAATATGATTGGGAAATGGGCCAAGATTGGCTAGCCTATCTATTGACCTATTACTTTCCTGTTGTGTGTGATAATTGCTAATGTAGCCTAGGATAGGGAGAAAATAAAGACATTTAGAAATGAGGTGTCTATATTTCCAATCTACTTTAGCTTCCCTCTTAAGGATCATTATGGTGTTTTTAGAATCACCTTAAAAATGATAATCCTTTTGTATCCTCTATCCTTCCCAATTAGATTTCCATGATAGTCTATAGCCACATCTGCAAAGCTTGAGGTTTGAATCCTAACATTATCCACATAGGATATATTTATCTTACCACTTGAGTACCTTATGACCCCAACCCCACTCGCCCAACTCAAGTTACCTCTTAAGAAGCCATATAAATTCAATTTCAACCAACTAGTATTAGTGTGGGACCATTTAATTACATTTATTAAACAAATAGGAGGAGAAATGAAGTTGGAAAGGGAATTAACCAAAAATGAACTTCTATCAATTTACCAGTCTAGGGAAGAGGGTGAGTGAGAGTGTTTGTTTTCAACAAGGAAACCCATATTTTTTCAGGCATTAACTATAGAGCTGGCTAAAGAGTCCCAATTGCTTTTCCTACCTTTGAATATTTTGTTTTTCATTCTTTCCATAGAATCGACGCCATATGGAAGAAGTCTTACCACCAAAGTTACCTAATGACATTAGAAGATGATCAAATTGACCAACTGGAAGTGCTTCCTTTAGAATCCCTATTCCACACCCAGGCTATGAAGAACATGTTTGCTATTCTCTAATTGACATTCTAGGAGAAAGGATCATGAAACATAATATAGTTTATACTCTCTTCTACATGCTCACATAAAACACATCTATTCATGAACTATAATCTACTTTTCTTTAGAGTTTCAATAGCAAGGATTTTACCATGACAAATCATCCATGAGAAGAAACATACCTTTGTTAGATCATTTTTTATTTGAAAATACTTCACCTATTAAAGAGGGGAGAAATGATAGAGAAACAATTTCAAATCCCAATTTGATAGAGTACTCACCATCGTTAGAGAAGGCCCGGATTAATTTGTCTTCATCTTCCAATTTGAAAAACTTGATATTAGTAAGGATCGTGAGAAGATCCATAGTAGCTGCTATCAACTAATGATCAAAGTCTAGGGGTTTTTAATTCTCCACAATGGAAGGGGAGAATTAGGAATCAAATATTCTCACACATAGCTCCCAAATTTGATAGTTAATTCTCTTTCAATAGCCAAATAGACAGGGTGAATGACTAAAGGGATAGGGGAGGACCACAAATATTTCTAGAATCTTATACTACTCTCATTTCCAACCTACCACAAAATACCCTTTCAAAGTAGCACTTTATTCTTAAGAAGTTTGTTCCATGTACATGGGATCCTCTAGGAAGAACATTAGAGACCAAAAAGGAATAATTGACCCTTCTAAGAAGATACTTGTTCTTCATTACTAATCACCAATCAAAATTCTCAAATAGAAGCCTTCGCCCATAAGTGCTTTCGAGAGAGGCTTTGAGCAATTGGATTTTCGTAGCATTACTCAAAATTCAACATTTCCAACCTACAAGTTTCTTCTAAATTTTATGAAGAAGCCTAGTTCAAACTAACTCCTCCACTTTCCCAGTAGTTAAATGTAAGCCTAGATAAGAAGACTAGTAATTCAAAACTTCAACATTATAGCAATTCACATCTAAATATGCTAAGAGTCATTCACAAAATAGAGAGAATTCTTGTACAAGTTGATTTTTTTTCTAGAAGCACGAGCATAATTAGAGAGGATAGCACACCATCCTTTAGCTTCCACCATCAAATCCAAACTAAGCAAAAGGGTGTTATCAAAAAATTTCTAATGAGAGATCACAAAAGGGGTAGAAGCTGATTCAATCTCATTAAGAATGCCCTTTTGAACACAAAGATTGATATTTTGCCCCAAAACATCCGCCATGAGAATGAAGAAATAGGGGGAAATAGGATCTCCTTGTTTGAGACGACTAGAAGAATAGAAGAATCCTTGGGGAATGCTATTGATCAACATCAAATATAAAAAAATATTTGATGTTGAAGTATGATTTAATTTATTACTATAATTAAAATATTTTTTTTCTAAAAATCCCCTTATATATAGCCAAAATAGTTTAACTTAAAATAATTATAACATGAAATTTATTTAAAAATATTTACATTTGTTTTTTTTCTGGTTAGGCCCTGAATCTATGAAATATAAAAATCATAGAACAATAAAAAAAATCATAGCCTCAAACAACCAGTCACAAAGATCCAAAACCAACCCTAAAAAATGATAAAAAAATGACATGTCTCTGTAAATAAACATGCTAACTCTAACTAACCGTCATCTACCTATCATAATAACATATTTACGAGTATTACCAAATTTAAACACTGTAACTTCAGTGGTCATCAAAATAAGGTCTATTTTAAGTGGCACACATGCCAGGCAAAGCTTTAACGCTATCAAAACCATTAACTTCCTATACCTAGTATTCCACTTAACTAAAATTAAAGAGAATTGCATAATCACTATTGATCAAGTTCCAATTGTGTTGAAGCATATCGACCTAGATTACCCAACTATCCTTCTTCTTATCTTCCTTGGCTTTAGTTCCCTCCACTTTTTTCCCTTCCTTTGCCAACATCCTATTTTTCTTCTTCATTTTGCCCTGTCTAGACACCACTCCCATGACTGCCTTTTTCATTACACCATCAATAATATCATAGAGAGAATTGAAAGCCTCAAGCTCAATGGTTTTCACATCTTCACCAATCCTTTCTGAGTTCTCCAAGGTGGCCAAAATATTTTTCATCACATCCCACTAATTGTCACTAATAGACTCATTCATCCATTGCTTAGATTTGTAGATAACTAGGGTTTGAAGGGCATGAATTTTATATTTGTCTATATGGATAGGATCAAATGTCACTTCAAAATATCATTTTGGAGATTGTTGGATTTGCAAAGACCCCACACTTTATCATGAAGATAAAAGAATACACTAGGGCTAGTTTGGATGGTAAACATGGACCAATACTAAGTCCTTAGTAGAGGCACCTTGCTTAGGAGGGGAAGAAGGGGGAAGTAGAATCATGAAGTTGATTCCACTTCCTATGGAATTCTTGGACTTAACCAAAAACATGAAAAAAATGGTTATAAAAATGTGATCTTGTTATTTTAGAAATGAGATCCCACTATACGTCAAGATTTAGAAACTAAATTGATGATTGAAGATCATATTGTACAAGTTGGGATCACCAGCCTAATTTTAGGAAATGGGATCAAGTTGTTTATAAAATGAGATCCCATTAAGTAGATGATGAGATCTTATTTCCTAAATAATGAGATTCCATTTCTTAGATGCATTTTATTTTTTCAAAATGACTATGACTTTATTTTCAACTGACAATAACCTGAGAAAAAATCATGATCCCGCTACCACACATAAACATATAGAAAACATCTTAGATCTCTTTCTCTCTAGGTACAAGTTACCTTTCATTTTTTTGCATTTTTTGTGTAAAATAAAACATGGATAAATTTAATTAATGTTTTAAAACATTTTGGTTAGGTTTTCATATATTTTTTATCTCTAAATTAGGGTTTAGAAAATGATTAAAAAAATAAAAATAATAGATGTTAACTACTCAATCATTGGTTATTTAGCTTTTAACTTATTTTCACATGTGGGAAGTACAAACAATATATTTTTGCCTCAATTCATTGTATTTAATTATTTATCATATCATTTTGGTATAAATTACAAAATTTAGTTACATTAGTATTAACATGTTTAAGAAGAAAAACTAAAGTAACATGTGACTATTAGGTCCTTACAAGTTTATGCTACAAGATCTAAGAATAGGTCTGCCAAACAAGAATGAATTCAAACAAAATATCCAGACTAATAATCCAATGAATATTTGTTCACATATCTTTCTTGCGTCTAAAATATCAAACTTACATATTCTACAAATAAACAAGATTATGTTAATTCCATGTTGAGTGAGCTAAGAAAAAATCAACCGATCTTCAAAATCCACATTGCTTCTTTGAAGATCAATACAATTCCTAAGCCATTAGCTAAAATATTAAGCATGATGAAGGTTGTAAAAAATGTTACAAGTCACAAAAATAGTCCTAATGCGACCTATATAACTATTCTTACTGTTATTCTAGACCCATTAATGGTGTCATGACCAAAGCTAGAGACAACTCCTCATCATATAAATAGTGACAAACTAATAAATTTATGCAACATTATCATTTGCAAGTAACTAAGAAAATAAAAAATACAATTGAAATACAATTAACTCTTCCCCAAACCACACATCAATTTGTGAAAGTGTCTTTTAGGCCTCACTTAATCAAATATAGAGATCCTTATTAGGAATAGGATAAAATCATTCGATTAGTATGAAACAAGTTATAAATTAGAATTCATCATGAAAACATAATTGCATTCTAGCATTTGAGATTCTAAAATGTCATTTATCTCATTTCTTTGTTCTTGAATCTGACATAATAGTTAATAGGTCTATGTTGGAACTTACATTAATTAAATCAACATTGGTCCACAATATCAATCTAATCTCTAATTTCTTCCAATTTTAATATAGTGTGTAATGTATTTAATTTATTCAATTATATCATGAATCAAAGAGATTTTTAAGAGAATAGCATAATAATATTAAAAGATAGTTTAAGTACCTAGGTAAGATGATGACTTAAGGGGAGTTATGAGAATGGATTAAGAGGTTTTAAGAGGATGTGGATTGTATAAGGAAATAGTCATTAGTTCCCTTAAGCCACTTATAATGTAGAAGAAATCAGTCATTAGTGTTAGGGTTTGTACCATATACTAGGAGCCAATCTAAAGAATATCCTCCAAACAAAAGAGAGAAGAAAACTTCTAGATGTTATTCCACCAAAGGAAAGATGAATTTGAGTTGTGTAAAAATGTGCAAAGGGCCTTTATTATAAAGGAAAGACTAGTAGATGAGAGAACACAAGATCCAAACAAGTGTCTCAATCTCAAAGGAGAGTAGATAGAGTCTAACTCCAAAGAAGTTCAAAACGTAAGTAAACATAAATAGTCAAAACTATTTACTTCGACACCCCTCTTAAGTGAAACTTAGGGAATAAAATTATGCAATATGAGATACATTTTGATATGCATTAGTTTTGATTTCTGATGGTAAACTGATTCACCCCCACTCTCTCAGTTTACTCCCAATATTGGATCTGTCTAGCATTTGGTATCAAAGCAAGGTCCTCTCTGTAGAAGCTTAACCGCTTGAGAAGATTCGATGGCAACTGCATCTAGTTCTATATTCAATCCCTATCGAAAGGATAGTCCTAAATTTGATGGTACAAACTATAAAATATGGAAGGAGTGAATGAAGATTCATCTTAGATGTCATGGAGCTAAAGTTTCGGAGATAGTGGAGAAAGAATATATACCTCATGATCCTAATTATGGAACACCGATACCTGTTGATGAACAGAAGAAGGCTGAAAATAATGTCAGAGAAAAAGAAGCATTGTTAAGTGCCCTATTTGATGAAAATCTATTGAATGTTATAGAGTTGGAGAATGCAAAGCTGATCTAGACAAAGCTTGAAACTCTTTATGAAGGTGACCAGGCCGTGAAAATTATAAAACTTAAAGGTTTCTGGGTAAGTTATGAAACTTTGAAGATGGAAGAAGATGAGAAGATAATTTCTTTCATGGATAGAGTAAATGATATTGTTATGGGAATGAAATGTTGTGGCGAATCAGTTAGTGAGGATGAGATAGAATCAAAGTGTCGTGCTTCGTGAATTGTGATACCTGCAGCTGCAACACAAAAACACTCAATAGATCATTACAAGAATGGTAGGCAAATTAAAAGCAAATGAAATATAAAACCATGACAAAGCGACCTATCACCTCCTAAGAGATGCGAGTATGGATTTTCTCTCAAATCGTAAGAAATCCTAGTGACTTGACTACACCTAGATGGAGGATTTGAAATGATAATGATGTGCAAAGATGAGATTGATTGTGCTAGATTGATCCAAGAGACTAATTAAGCTAATGATATGGATGATTAAGCTATGATGATGATGCAATTAAGATAGAAAAGAGATTGATTAAGCTACATGATTCAACAATTATGCTAGAAAAAGATCAAATTAAAGTAAATCTAAGATGCAATTGCTTAAAACAACAATGCTCAAATGATATGCCTATAGTAACAATGCATAAGATGAAAATGAGATGGGATCCTTTTTGCTCCAAAATGGGGGATATTTATAGGATTTCCAAGGCTAGGGGTGAGGTGGCAGGAATCAATGGTCAAGATTGAGTCTGAAGATATCAAGGGTGAAATTGGAGGAGGTTGAAGAAGAGGTTGGAGGAAGAGACACTTGTCATCTCTGTGGTGATAAGTGTTAACGAGCTTTTCTCATAAAAGGGAAAGTGTCCAAGAGAGGAGATATGTGGCCAAAGTGCCATGTGTCTCAAGAATAAAATATCCACACCATAGGAGGTTAGGATAAGGAGGTTAGAATGTGGAAGATAGGATAGGTTTAGTTAAACCCAAGGTTAGGTGGAATGGGTTAGGTTAGAGGGATGGTTAGGTTGGGTGGTTAGAAGCTAGGAGGAATGTGGGTAATTTGATTTTAAAAATTCAAATAATAGGAAAAGAGATATTAATTCTCAACAACTCATAAATTGATTTTTTTTAATTAATTAGGGGATTACAAGAATTGAATGAAGTGGGGGGGGATTAATTAATTCAAATTAATTAATCAAAGGGGACTATGGAAATGAACCTATTAAATAAATCCTTAGATTTATTAATAAGTAGATGAAAGAGAGAATTTAATCAAATTTTCTAATGAATTTAATTAAATTAGGAAGGGGGATTAATTAAATAATCGCTTATTTAATTAATTATCTTCAGAGCATTTTTAGGTGTATACATTTTGCCCCTCTTTGAAGCGAGGTGTTATGACGCGTTGATTCAAAGAATAATCTCCTTTTGGTGATGATATTGGTTCGATAGGATGCCCAAGCTATTGATTGATAAATTACGATATGATGATGCCCCCTCGGGAGATCAATTGAGATAATTGGCCTTTGGAGTGTTTGGATCTTTGTGAAATTGATATCCTAATTAGAAATGATTTGATTTCTACAACTATGGTTGATGAAAATACGAGTTGTATGATTAGCTTGATGTGGTTCTTTATTATTGATAAAGCTTGATTGATTATATTGATAAGATAGAGATTTAGTCTGGTTTCAGGAATGACATCTCCTGTTTAAGGTAAAGATGATCAAAGCATCTGGTTTCAGGAACGATATATCCAGTATAAGACATGATCAAAATGTTTGGTTTCAGGAAAGATACATCTTGTATAAGACATGATAGAATAGATGAGATGTGATCCATTGATAGAATTGAAAATGATTGACTGGATGAAGAACTGACAATTCGTTGATATCAAGTTGCACGAAGATTTAGATATGATGATGGGGAATATAAGATTTTTGTTGGGTCAATAATATCTGGATAGAGACGAGTCACCAATTTGATTGCATATACACTTATGATAATACCTTGATGATTCCTGTGATAGATTTAACCTTGGATAAAATGATCATGCAGGATCCCATGCAAGAATGAAATGAAATGCAAGCTAAATGAAAATGAAAATGCAATGCTATGACTTGAGCAATCACTGGGTTATTGCATTTTGTCATCATTGAGCCTTATGTGGGAAGTAAGTGCAAACATTGATGTTATAATTAAACCATGATGACCTGAGCATGAATTTCCTAGATTTTGATATGGTAAGTTAGCACAAGCATCGAGGTATAATTGAACCAAGATGACTTGAGTGTTGCTTGCGTAAAATAGGTAGTATTAACCATTTCAATATGCAAATCAGATATGTCTTCGATGATACTCTGATGATCATGTCTTGAGACAAATTTTCACATATCAATGATTAATTTATAAACAACAGACAATAAATTTATCATGTTCCTTCCTTGTCTCTCTAGTCAAAGACATCCTGGAGTCACTCAGAAATCATGATAGAAAAATTCAAGATAGACAAGTTGAACAAGCATGTTTAAATCATTATCCAAAAGATATCATCCATGGAAAAGTGTGTGAATGTGCTTAGACCGACATGTGATAGTTTGATGTTTTATAATTTGATCTTGCGTACAATGCTGGATATGTCTCAGTTTTCGCTTGATAAGAGTTACCTAACTATTGTTCTACCTGTTTGATTAAGCTCAAAATGATCAAATATTTTTTTCCCCCAGCTAGGTGCAGGGTTTTTCCCCAAGCCTAGAAACAAATTCATTATGATACACCCAATGATCCAAACCATGGCAAGAAGCCACCAGGGATGTCTTCATATGTACAAGGCTTTGTTATGGATATGAACAACGCTGAATAAATGCAAGCATAAGGATGCATGGACTAATAGATGGAAGAGCTAGTTGACAGATAGAGTCTATTTGCCACTTTTTCACTACCTATTTTTATTGCACTTTTTCTCATATTTGATTTCTTTTTCTTTTTCTACTTTTTCACTTTTTTTTGGATTTTCTTGTTTTTTCAGACATAAAACTTTTTCAGATGCATGCTATTGATGAGTTCCTCGAGCTGATCTCCATCCTGTGTTGATAGCTAATATGCTCCTAACCCAAATACTACTGTGATCACAAATGGACCTAACCAGTTTGGTTCAAACTTTCCTTTCTTTTCTCAATCTGCCTGGTTGCATGGATTTTCCTTTAGTACTAATTCTCCAACTTGAAAGACTTGTGGTTTGACCCTATGATTATAACTCCTACACATTCTTTGTTGATATACCTTTAAATGATCAAAGACATTTTGTCTTCATTCATGGATCAAATTCTAACTCCCGCAATCTAGATACTCGTTCTTCATCTGGGATGAGACCTTTCAATGATAATCATAGAGAAGGTATCTCTACTTCTATTGGTAGTATTGCTTTTGATCTATAGAAAAGAGAGAAAGGTATGGCACCTATTGGTGTGCGAATACTAGTATGGTAGGCTCATAGAGAAGGTTTTAATTGAATATTCTAATCTTTTCCAACACTGTTCACTATCTTTTTGAGGATTTTAAGAATTGTTTTGTTTGATGCTTCTACTTGCCCATTCCCTTGTGGATAGTAGGGGTGGAGAATCTGTGTTGGATCTTAAATTTCTCACATAGTTCTTGTACATCCTTACTCTTAAATGATCTCCCATTATCAGTGATAATGGTCATGGTATTCCATAGCGACATATGATGTACCTCAAGATAAATGCAACAATTTGTTTTCCTGTGATATTTGTGAGAGGTACTGCCTCTATCCATTTTGTGAAATATTCTATAGCTACAAGGATAAATTTGTGACCATTAGATGAAGAAGGATTTATCTTTCATACTAAATCAAGATCCCATTGACAAAAAGGCCAAGATGTTGCCAAAGCATGAAGTTCTTGTGCTAGTGCATGAATCAAATTTCCATGAATCTGACATTGTTTGCATGTTCTAGCTATCTGAAAAGAATCTTGTTCCATAGTTGGCCAATAATAGCCCAAGCGTATGAGTTTTTTCAAAAGATTAAGACCACTTGAATGAGCAGCACAAATGCCATTATGGACTTCATGTAAGGCCTTCTCAGATTCTTCTTGTTCGAGACATCTTAAAAGAGTATCGTCTAGACCTTGTTTAAACAGGGTATCCGCGACGAGAGTATAATGGGAGGATTGGTGAATGAAGTTTCTCTTTTTATTTTTTGATAAGTTAGAAGGGAGGATATTATCTTTCAGGTATGTATAAGTTTGGCCATAACGGGAGGAATCATGCCCAACAAGGTGACAAATAGTTTGGGAATCATGACAATTATGAGCAGGGTAAAATAACTCTTCCACCAAGAATTCATAATGCTGTTGATTTTCCCGTGTTTGAAGGAGAGAAGAAAGTGTAGCCATGGTGTCTGCTTCTTTGTTGTCATTCCTTGGAATCTGATAAAAAGTTATTTCTACAAAGTATTTCTTGATATCATCAACCATCTTTTTATAAGGCATCAATTTTTCATCCTTTCTTTGATAATCGTCATTGATTTGATTGATGACAAGCTGAGAGTCTCCAAAGAGTTGAAGTTGTGTAATGTTCCATTCTATAGCCATTTTGATACCTGTAACCAAAGCTCCATACTCTATTGTATTGTTGGTGCATGGAAAGATTAATTTGTATGGTTTTGGAATTGTATGACCTTGTGGTGTGATAAATAGAATACCTACTCCTAATCCATGTTGTGTATATGAACCATCAAAGTATAATTGCCATGTTTTTGTTGTGATTGTTAGGATATCAACATCAGGAAACTCAATCTATAAAGGATGATTATCTTGAAGTGGTGCCTCTGCTAGTTGGCCTACAAAGACCTATCCCTTGATAGATTTTTTGTCTACATATTCAATATCAAACTCACTTATGATCATGATCCATTTTCCTAATCATCCTATCAATGTTTCCTTGCTGAGTAAATACTTCAAAGGATCGATTTTAGCTATCAACTTGATGGAGTGAGATAATAGATAGTGTCTTAACTTTTTAGTAGAAAAAACTACCACCAAGCATGCTTTTTTTGTTGGAGAATAGTTGAGTTCGTATCCCACTAATGTTCTGCTGATGTAGTAGATGGATCATTCTTTTTCTTCATTATCCTATTGTGCAAGTAGAACCCCTAATGATACTTCAGTGGTTGATACATAGAGTAATGATGGATTTCCTAGAATTGGTGACATTAGGACAGGTGGTTGCATGAGATATGACTTGATCTTGTTCAATGTGTCCTCACATTGATGGTCCCACTTGGAATGAACATTTTCATGCAATAGATGAGTAAATGGTTGACATTTATCTGCTAGTCGAGCAACAAATCTTTTGATTGACTAGAGTCTTCCTTGGAGTGATCTGAGTTGACTGATATTTTTGGGAGATGCCATTTCCATGATTTCTTTTACCTTAGCTAGATCTATCTCGATACCTCTAGCTAAAACAATGTATCCCAATAGCTTGCCTGAAGTGACACCAAAGGCACATTTCTTAGGATTGAGTCATAGCTTATATTGTTCTAACCTATCAAAGATCTTTTATAATATTCCTATATGGTCTTCCCTAGTGTATGATTTGGCCAAGATGCCATTCACGTAGTCTTCCATGAATGTATGCATCATGTCAAGGAATATTATTGTCATAGCTCTCTGATATGTATCACCTACGTTCTTTTATCTAAAAGACATGACGTATCAGCAGAAAGTACCCATGGGCATGTGAAAGCTATCTTTTCTTGATCTTCAAGTGCTATTTTAATCTCATTGTATCTGAAGAAACCATCCATTAGAGAAAACATGGAGTGTCTAGCAATTAAATCTACAATGATGTCAATGTTAGGCAAAGGAAAGTCATCGTTTGGACATGCGTTATTAATATCTCTGAAGTCTATTTATATTCTGATGCTTTTATCTAGTTTTGAAATAGGAATGAAGTTGGATACCCATTGAGGATAAGCTACAGGTCTGATGAATACGACATCCAATAATTTCTTTAATTCTTCTTTGACCAGGAGAGCGATATGCAAATGCATTTTCCTTAACTTCTGTTTGACTAGTTTGGCTCCTGGATTGACATTTAAGTGATGCATTATAAGCTCTAGATCTAACCCTGGCATGTCTGCATATGACCAAGAAAAATTTATTTGTCTTTGTTTGAAGAATTCGGTATATTGTTTCCTTTTTTCTTTTGAAAGAGAAGTTGCTGGATGTAGGATCTTTGGTTGCTCTGTTGTCCCAATGTTAACTGCCTCAGTTGGTTCGAACAAAATGGATGACCTTTCTTGATAGTGTGCATGTAAAGTGTTAAATATCTCATCTTCCGGTGCCTCGGGGAGGTTTTCACCGTTAGATGTGTCCTTTCTTTTTACTTTTTCCTGATCTAATGTTGCCAAGAAATGGTTTTCAACATTAGACTCGATATTGTTTTCTTTATTTTCCTTTTTGTGACTATCAGATTTGGCACCCACTTGACTGGAAGATGCGTTGCTAAAATTCCTGGTGAGAGTTGTTGCGGGTTTGATTGCATTAAGATATACAGATATGGCATGGTCATTTGGAAAGGTATCAATGGCAGTATGTCCATTTTCCCAATCAATAAGTTCAGGGTGGATTAGAGGTAAGGGGTCCTTAGGTTGGGATGTTTCGAGGGTATCAAGGGTCATGACAGATGTATCAAAGTTTTCAATATTTATGTCAATATATAGAATGGTACTCTCATCAAAATGACCTTGCACAAGAAGCTCCTGATTGTCCTCGATTAAGTCCAAGTCAGTCGAATGTGATTTTGATTCAAGCGAACTAGTTCCTAATGATTGTCCTACATACGTGTGAACTACATCGACTCCTACATCTTCTTTAAAGCATTTTTCTTCAACTGATTCTTTAGAGTGATAGGAATACCATTCCCATTCATTAGAATCTATATCACTTGCAGCCTGTAATCTACAGATTTGTTCATATAGTATTTGATTTGTTTCTTCATCTTTTGTTGCTATATCCTTTCTTCATTCATATTCAACCTCTTTAGGGCTGAGATTGAGTTCCATCAGCTTTTCTATGAGCTCTCCTTGATTCGTGCTATGTTCATGCTTGTTTTGATTGATATTTAAGGTTGCTTGAGAGGTGCTTTTAGTTTGTTTTTCCTATTGATTTAAAGCTTTCTTCTTTTCCCATTTCATGTTTTCTTGTGTTTGTTGCTTAGCTGATGTTTCTTCTCTTTCAATTACCAGTTGTTCTTGTTTGTTTTCATATTCCTCTTGTTGTTGGGTAAAAGATGTGTCTTCTCGTCTTGTCCATATCCTAAGCCTATTTTGTCTATAGCTTGTTGAGTATAAGGTTGGATAGGTTCTGATATACCATCTTTTCTTTTCCCTATAGGACCTGTTCTAGTGTATCCCATTTTTTTGAGGATGTTAAATCATTTTCCTTACTTTTCTATAGGTATGTGGACATTGTTGATCTTTTGTTGAAGTTCTTTATCCTTGTATAGCCACTATAGTACATCTTTGTCTTATGTTTCCTCTGATAAGGTTCCAACACTAACAAATTCTCCATCAAATATCAAAAGATGTTTTACAATTAGTTGTTGTTTAGAGTTTGATGGTTTTCCAAAGAATTTAGGAGAAAGGGGTAATTGTGATATTGAATATTCTCCATTCCCTTGATCTCTTAGCTACATTTGTTTTTCCTATTTTTCTTTAGATTGTGTGTTTGAAGATGATTTCTCCTTGTTATGAGGAACAATGACTTCTTGAGCTAGTTTGAGATTACTACAATACTGAAATGGATTTGAATCTGTTGAGATCATGATTTCCTTCCCATTGCAGGGAAAATTTAAGCACTGATGGTATGTTGATGGAACATCTTGTATGTCATGTATCCAGGGTCTTCCCAAGAGTATGTTTTATGATAAGTCCTGTATATGGTGAAAATGGATAACAACAATAACGATATTGAAAGGCTAAATGAATTCAACCACAAAACCGTAGCCTAACAACAACAAAGATCCAACCATAACATATGAAGATTACCTAAGACAATGCAAATCAAATGAAATCACAAAGATTATACCATCACATGTCCAATAGGGTTTTGATCTCCATTCTTCCTATCTCCATTGATCTTGTTTGATATATTTGCTCTCAGAATTTATATGCACAAGAGCTCAACAAAGAACGGAATGTGGTTGCAAGTAGGATCGTAGTGTAGTCAAGTCCTTGAGATTTCTCATTAGCTCATTAGGGTTTGATAATGAAAGAAGCATCTCCTTATATAGAAGACACTATATGAAATGGAGGGATAAGATTGAGAGGTGTAAAAGGAGGTCGGCTATGATTAAAGGGTAGGTAAAAGAAATAATAAAATAATGAAAGGGGTAGGTAGTGTAGGAATTAAGAGATGAATGACATGTGTCATAGGTAGAAAAGGTTAATGAATTAATTAAATAAATAAAGATTTATTTAATTAATAGAAGAAGTGGGATAATTAAATAAATAAAATATTTATTTAATTTAGGAAAAGGATAATTTAAATAAATAAATGTATTTATTTAAATGAGAAATAAGGCTAGAAGAGGATAAATGAATTAATTAAATAAATAAAGATTTATTTAATTAATAGAAGAATTAAGCTTAGATAATTAAATAAATAAAATATTTATTTACTTAAATTGGACAATTTTAGGTGTCTACATTTTGCCCCTCTTTGAGACAATGCGGCTTGTCGCATTGTTTCAAAGAAGATAATATGAACTGATACAGAGTTGCCCCAGGATAGGAATGATATGCCCCCTCGAGAGATTGGATGAAAATGTCTGAAAAGACTGCAGACAATCTCTCGATAAGAAAGAAAGGCTAGAATGGACTGACTGGATAAAGTGACAAAGTCACGAGATAATGAAGACTGACTCGGGGAAACGAAGGCGAGGGCTAGGGTAGGCTATAAGATAGACCACGGGGGAAAATACATCCTCATTGTCATCTACACATCCACGAGAGCATATTGCAGAGCAAAAATAGAGTAGCAATAGTCAGCAGCGATAGCCTTCATTCACAGATTCGACCATGTTCGCCGATTTCAGAGGCCAGCAGAGGTAGGAGAGCTGGTGAGTACCACCAAACCTCCTCGTACTTTGACGCATTTAATTTTGTCATTAATGCATGCTAAATAGGGTAATAAATGCGCTTAGACTAGGGTCCAAAAACTATCAAAAAACATCCAGGCGCGTCTGCATTGGTGCCAGGCGCGTCTGTGCTCACGAGGTGCATCTGTGTTTGTGCCAGGCGTGTCTACGTCTGAACCCACGTCTGTGTCAAATCCGGCCGCGTCTGTGCTGTGCAGGCGCGTTTGTGCCAAGAAGGCACGTCTGTGTCGCCCAGGCATGTCTGTGCAGAGCATAGGCACGTCTGTGTCAATCAAGCACATCTGTATTTTTCAGGTGCGTCTGTGCAATCTTTGAGCACTTTTATGTCATGTAAGCGCATTTGCGTTTGAAAAAGTTTAAAGTTGCATCTTCTAGGTCAAATCGACAGTTCTGTGATGAACATACGCTGTCGATTGGATAAGTTGCTGAGAGGATACACTCAAGCAGGTTCTCTAGGAAGACTAGGATAGATCAAGGCACTTTGTGATGAACAGTGAGTACCAAGATAGAGTACTTTGTGATGAAAAGGGAGTACCAGAATATGAGTAGCACTTTGTGATGAATAGGGAGTGCAATTGTGAGTAACACTTTGTGATGAATAGGAAGTGCCCCACACACGTAGTACTTTGTGATGAACAGGGAGTGCCCCACACACGTAGTACTTTGTGATGAATAGGGAGTACTACTAGGATAAATAGCAACACTTTGTGATGAATAGTGAGTGTCACTAGGATAGATAGCCATATGCATTTGGATAAAAAGTAGCATTTTGTGATGAACAATGAATGCCACTATGACTGACATGAGTGATTTGCTTGACTGCAGGAGTATTTGCCGATGCTGGAGTCACGGGAGAGATTCCCGTCGACGCAGAGGTTGCGACCTGAGTTGTCACTTGAGGACAAAGCTGCCATCGAGGAGATGGGATTGAGACATGTGCTATATGTGCTCGAGTTTCGAGCAAACATGGGTTTGCTAACAACATTAGCTGAGAGATGGCACTTTGAGACGTGCATGTTCCATTTGCTGATGGGTGAGATGACAGTCACCCTAGAGGATGTGTACAGGATATTGCGGATACCGATTGATGGGGAGTTGATCCCATACGATCGAGATGGAGACAGGGAGGCCTTAAGATGGGTATTCCAGGACCCTGGATTGGAGATGAGGGTAGGACATGTGGCATGGGATACCATGACAGCCATAGGATTGGCATTGCCGATAGTGATAGGAGGAGTTATCAGTGGATTCCTATGTCCGGATAGGGCGACACGAGGTTTGGCTGTGGGCTGGGGAGGAGCACTGGAGACACTAGTGATGCAGCACACTAGATATGCCTGGGGACCGTGTGTGCTGGCCCATTTGTATTATGAGCTTCATCAGTTCATGTATCATGGATCCGTAGGATTGGGTTGCGGAGTGACATTGCTGCAGGTATGGGCCTATGAGCATCTACCAGTTACCCGACCGATACACTTCAGGGGCAGGGGTCATGGACGCAACTTTGTTCATTTGTATGATATGATCACATCACAGCCATGGATTGGCAGGCTAGAGCATTGGCAGCGAGTGATAGACAACATTGATGTGGTCATATGGAGACCATACTTGGGCTGTGAGCAGTGGGAGGATGACGTAGTTGAGCTTCCCTACACCTTCTGGAGCAGGTACCTGATTGGGTGGATGCCCTATGTGCTAGAGAGACAGCTTGTGGACAGGGTTGGCCGACAGTTTCGCCAGATTCAGAGGATGCCCCGGGGCTCAGGCGTGTATGCCCGTACAATCAGGGATCAGGCACAGTTTGGGCCTTTGTTGTCATATGATCAGGTAGTGACACAACTGGTAGAGATGATGCCCCTACCCTGGGACATGTGGCCAGAGATCGAGGACGCTAGCATGGATGCCGAGTATACAGCTTACTGGGCAGAGCATCCCTTCCCACACTTGACAGATTCGGGAGAGGCATTGGATGGAGATGGGGGTGGTGATGATGATGATGGTGGAGGCGATGGGGGCAGAGGCCGACGAAGGAGGAGGGGAGTAGTTGGAGAGAGGAGGGTTGCACCTCGGAGGGAGGGTGGTGAAGAGAGGCAGGCTCGAGTGGTGAGGGGTCGCGGTGGATTACCGCTATAGGTGCCAGCAGCACAGGGTCCCAGGCAGGTACAGATACAGGGACAGGGACAGAGACAGGTACCAGTACAGGCACCAGTACAGGTACAGGTATAGGCACAGGGGCAGAGATAGGTACCAATACAGGCACCAATACAGGTACAGGTATAGGCACAGGGGCAGAGATAGGTACCAATGCAGGCACCAGTACAGGTACAGGTACAGGCACAGGGGCAAGCACCCATACAGGGGGAGCCATAGGCAGAGGCAGAGGGGGCTGACCCAGTGGAGGATGAGCTGCTAGAGCTGAGGGAGATCTACCAGGGCTAGGCAGATGAGATCTAGGAGCTGGAGAGGGAGAGGGATCGGCTCAGGATGAGGCTCAGAGATACTGAGTGGGAGCGGGATCAGGCTATGCAGCGCTATCCAGAGGCTAAGACAACACTGAGGGCTGGGAGACAGGCAGCTGAGGATACAGGGGCAGGATATGCTTATGTCCTGTGGGCAGGGGAGGAGATTGCCTACTGGAGAGACCTCTACTATGGTGTGGTGCCAGCAGATCAGCGGGCAAGGAGCTTCCATAGACCGTCGCTTACAGCGACAGCTATGGGAGAGAGCCGGAGGAGACAGGCATCGAGTGGTGGGGTTATGGGTCCTCCACCACCACTAGATAGAGGAGATAGGAGGGATGATCCTGGGGCGGGTCCTTCAGGGGCTCAGATTTTTTCGAGGCCAGGCGGCTCCGAGGGAGGGAGTTCATCATAGCCATAGAGGGCTCCCTTTGTATTAGTATTGTACCATTTTTGTATTGTAGACACCTGCGGGTGCTTTTTGTAGCCATATGATTTTGACATCATTGTATCATGACACTTTATGATTATATATATGAGATGATTCATTTTTGCGGCAGCTATATGCATGTGTACCTATATGATGAGATGTTCTTATGTGATGTTTGTTTTATGCTATGGATGCAAATATGTATATGAGGCAATGCCATATTTTTATTCTTTTATGTTTTTAATGTCTATGCATGATGCAAATGTGAATGTATGTAATGTAAACTAATATGATAATGCAAAATGTAAATTGTGCTAACAGGTGTTGTGTGCAGGATGTGATGCAGTTGTGATATCTATATGTATGTATGAAATTCTTATATGTGGTAATGCAGGTGTAACTATATGAAATGAAAATGTTTTTAGTGTGTCATTATACTCAGTCATGTGATAGTAGGCTACGCAGACTCGAGAAGGATGATGGAAGTCAATCAAGAAAGGGGGATGAAAGATAGAAGATATGAAAGTGAAAGAGCTTCTTGTGCATTATCATCATTGAGCTTTATTATGGCAAAATAGGTTATGACAATCGAGGCATATGTTCGACCTAGAAAGTCATTGTACCCATTTGCATGGAGATAAGACAGTCCCAGACAAGGAATGTCCCTGTTCACACTAGACTCATAGTGTCCTCATATCCTTGGATAAGTCATAGCATTACTAAGAGATAATCCACAGACAGCAAATACAAATAGGTGATGATACCCCATCCTCGCCTTTCTAGTCAAAGACATCCTGGAGATAGAATCTCTAGTCAGAGACATCCCTGAAAAGCTAAAAGACATGTCACCAAAAATGATGAAATCAAAAGAAAACCAAGACTCGACACCAACATCCACTGTAGTCCTCAAGTTTAGTGTCTCTTGTCACTTGTATAAGTCTTATTTGATTGTGGTCACAATGTTTACTTTCACAGAAAGGATAGATAGCACTGAACCATAATGTTGTCTGAGTCAGTTGAAAGATTTGATTTGTTGAAGCCCATTGTTGTTGCTGTGTCTCATCTGAAACTGACTGAATCCATTAAACTAGTACTTTATTGTGGAGAAGGTGAAACTTTATTGCGGATCTGTGATGCAAATGCTACTTTATTGCAAATTGTGCGCGAATAGACTAAAGGAAGCTAGAAGAAACTGTACTCCTCGAAGCATGTGATGTTCTCAGTTCCACACCCATCACTAGATGTAGGCTTTGCCTTAGCCATAGATAGGATCTGATTTATTATGGATGGAAAGGGAGGTTTATTATGAATGGCGAACCAATCTTAGGTAGATCAATAACAAGCCATGATGGGAATGGGTAAGTTTATTATGGACGAATAGCTTGTGAGTATGTGCAAAGTGAAAGAATGAAAGTGAATCCTGAAGGAGGGAGGAGCAATGTCTCTACACATGGTGCTGGTGACCCAGTTTTCACCATGGTACTTGCCCAGGGCGCCACCAAAGTGGTTTTCACCATTGGATGAAATTATTTCTCTTTACTTTTTTCAATTTTTCAATGTTTTTGTGTCATAAGGTGCCTGTTTGCCAGGTTTTCACCAAGTAACGATTTTTTTTTTGTTTTATAATTTTTTTTTTTGTATTTTTGAAATTTTTTGATTTTT
The DNA here is from genome assembly GCF_030272615.1 of Cryptomeria japonica. Classification (NCBI taxonomy): domain Eukaryota; kingdom Viridiplantae; phylum Streptophyta; class Pinopsida; order Cupressales; family Cupressaceae; genus Cryptomeria; species Cryptomeria japonica. Next base: position 584,906,019 of record NC_081406.1, read on the forward strand.
TTGTATTTTCAAATTAGGATATTCTGAAGAGCTATGCGTAGAACCTGCGAAGGTGCATGCTATTGATAGGATCCTCCAAAGGTTCGCCTTCTGTAGTTGAGAGCTGATATGCTCCAGATCCATATGCTGCTATAATAATGTAGGGACCAAGCCAGTTTGGTTCGAACTTGCCCTTCTTCTCCCTGTCTTGCTGATTTTTAGGATTTTCTCTGAGAACTAAATCCCCTACCTCAAATATGTGAGGCTTGACCTTGTGATTGTAGCTGCGACTCATTCATTGTTGGTAAGCTTTGAGATGATTAAAAGCAGTTTGTCTTCGTTCATCCAGTAGTTCTAGCTCTTGTAAGCGAGAGACCCTATAGTCTTCGTCACTGATGATGTTTTGCAAAGAAACCCGTAAAGAGGGTAGCTCGACCTCAATAGGCAAGATAGCTTTAGCACCATAGACAAGTGAATAGGGTGTAGCTCCTGTAGGTGTGCGGACACTTGTGCGGTAGGCCCAAAGTGTAGGATTAAGTTGGATATGCCAATTATGACCAGCATCATCGACTGTCTTCTTTAGGATTTTAAGGATTGTTTTATTAGACGCCTCAGCTTGGCCATTACCTTGGGGGTAATATGGTGTGGAGAAATGATGAGAGATATGGAAGCGATCACAGAGTTCACGAACATCTTGATTTTTGAAGGGACGCTCGTTATCAGTGATAATGGAAATAGGAATACTGTATCGGCAAATGATATAGTTAAGGATGAATGTAGCAATCTATTTTCCAGTGACTTGTGTGAGGGGTACGGCTTCAATCCATTTTGTAAAATACTCTGTGGCAGTGATAATGAATTTATGACCATTGGAAGGAGGGTGAATCTTGCCTATGAGATCGAGTCCCCATTGACAAAAGGGCCAAGGGGATGCAAGTGGTTGAAGTTCTTGTGCTGGCGCATGTATTAGGTCTCCATGAATTTCGCATTGCTTACATTTCTTGACAAACTGATATGAGTCTTTCTCCATCTTGGGCCAGTAATATCCAGTCCTGATGAGTTTCTTGGCCAAGGTAGGACCACTAGCATGTGGACCACATATCCCTTCATGCACTTCCCGTAACGCAATCTGAGCTTCGTCGCTTTCTAAACATCTAAGAAGAGTGTCATCTAGACCTCACCAGTATAGGATATCAGCTAAAATGACATATCGAGAGGATTGGTGAATGAATGTGTGATGATGATTATTTGATAGATCAGGAGGTAAAGTATTGTCACGTAGGTATGTGAAAATGGAACCATATAACTGGGATTCAGGACCGACAACACATATCATCTTAGTAGGCATGATCTCATATGAAGGAACCAAAAGGTTATCCACCCAGAACTCATAGCGGGTCTCGTTTGGAGGTGGATCGATCAATGAAGCAATTGTAGCCATCCACCATTTGTTTATAAGGCATTAAATTTTCATCTTTTGTTTGGTAATCATCAGTTGCTTGACGAATGACAAGTTGGGAGTCTCCAAAAACACGAAGTTCCTGGATCTTCCATTGAACTACAATTCATAATCCTGTTGTTAATGCCTCATACTCCGCTATATTGTTAGTGCAAGGAAATGATAAGCGGTATGATTTTGGTATAGAATCTCCTTGAGGAGTTATAAAGAGGATGCCAGCTCCTGCCCCATGCTGTGTGTAAGAGTCGTCAAAGTATAGTTGCCATGGCTTTGCATGTGACATTGTCAAAATAGATTCATCTGGAAATTCGGAACTTAGAGGAACATCGTCTATCATCGGAGCATCTGTTAATTGATCTGCAATGGCTTGTCCTTTTATTGCTTTTCTGTCCACATACTCGATGTCGAATTCACTCAGGATCATTACCCATTTGGCCAGTCGCCCAGTAAGTGTTGCTTTATTGAGAAGATATTTCAATGGGTCTATCCTTGCAACTAACTTAGTCTTATGAGTAAGCATGTAATGTCATAATTTCTGTGAAGCAAAGACCACGGCAAGACATGCATGCTCAATTGGCGTGTAGTTTAGCTCATATCCCACAAATGTGCGACTGATATAGTATACTGCTTTTTCCTTGCCCTCAGCAATTTGTTGTGCTAAGAGTGCCCCCAGTGCTGTTGGAGTAGCTGATATGTATAGTAACAGTGGTTGATCTGGAACTGGTGGCATCAGAACTGGCGGATTTAGAAGATAATCTTTGAGCGTCTGGAAAGCCTGTTGACAGTTATCATCCCACTTGAATTTGATGTTTTTATGTAGAAGGTGCTGGAAAGGATTGCATTTATCTGCCAGTTGGGCTATGAATCTTCGGATAGACTGTAGTCTGCCTTGTAAGGATCGAAGTTGACTGATATTTCTTGGTGGTTGCATTTCCAAGATGGCCTTGACTTTTGCTGGATCAGCTTCAATTCCTCTTTTGGATACAATGAATCCTAGGAGCTTCCTGGAGGTTACTCCAAAGACACATTTCTTAGGGTTTAATCTTACTTTGTATTTTTCCAACCGATCAAAGACGACTGACAGTATGTCCAAATGTGTATTTCTATCTATCGATTTTCCCAATAGGTCATCAACATAATCTTCCACGATTACATGCATGAGGTTATGAAAGATAGTAGTCATGGCTCTTTGATATGTAGCACCTGCATTCTTTAGCCCAAAAGGCATGACATTCCAGCAGAAAGTTCCCCATGGACAAGTAAATGATATTTTGTGTTGATCCTCGACTGCGATCCTTATTTGATTATAACCAGAGAATCCATCCACCAATGATAACATTTCATGACCTGCTGTGAGATCAACAATCAAGTCAATATTTGGTAATGGGAAGTCATCCTTTGGACAAGCTTTGTTGATGTCTCTGAAATCTGTACATATTCTGATGCTGGGATCTGGTTTACTAAAAGGCACCAAGTTGGAGATCCATTCAGGATAATCGATTGGGTGTATGAATCCGACATCCAATAACTTCTCCAGTTCTGCTTTGATTAGTAATACCACTTGTGGATGCATTTTTCTTAATTTCTGTTTCACTGGTTTTGCCCCCAGTTTGATTGTCAGATGATGCATTACCAAATCCGGATCTAATCTAGGCATATCAGCGTATGACCAGGTGAAGTTGATTTGTCATTCTTTGAAGAAACTTATGAATTTTGATCTTTCAGACTCTGTCAATGATTGAGCTAGGAATATGTTGTGTGTAACCTCTTCTGTACCAATGTTTGTTTTGATAGTCTCCTCTACAAACATGGATGACTTTTCCTCATATGATGTTGGGAGAATGTCAAGCCTTCCATCTTCGAGTGCCTCAGAGAGGTTTTTGCCCTCAGATACGTCCTTTCTTTTTACTTTTTCGGGGTCAGACAGCGCCACAGTGTGGTTTTCGCCATAAGACCCTTGATTTGTTCTTACTTTCACATTTTTGCGACTGGAAGGTCCGACACCCTCACCAAAATATGCCACGCTATTGAGTTCTATAGTGTATCCCGCTTTATGGTCTTCAAGAGGAAGATCATCTCGTATGCCCAGATAGTCAATAAAAGCTTCATCATTTTGGAATGTATCAAACTATGTAGGTCCTTTGTGATCCCAGTCAATGAGTTGGTGGTGAACAAGGGGAAGGCTGTTAATGTCTTCGAAGTTAGAGGAGCTAAGAGTGAAGATGGAGTTATATTTGGGTATATCAAGGTAATTATCGAGGTCATCGATGGCACTCTCCTCATCAGTCTCGATCACGAACGAATCCAAATTATTATCACTAGTAGCGCATTCCGGGACAGGTGTTCTCATCCTATGTGATTTCAACCTAGAACCTTGAGACAAGGACTATGTAGAATCCTCCTGGGTTGTTTCTTCACCAACTCTGAACTTATTATAAAATTTCTCTTCTTCTATGGGTTCATCTAGTTCTTTGAATATCTCGGTGAGCTCGTAGTCACTGGAAGACTTGTCTGAACCCCATTCCCATTCATTAGAATCCGTGGAGTAGCGATCTTCTTGTTGAATTTTGGTAGCTTTGATTTGTAAAGCTTCTTCTATCCTTTGGGTGTGGACCTTGGAAGTTATGAAACCAAGTCCTTTCGAGCATTACTTTTTGAAGGTCAATTCAGGTTGTAAAGGCTCCATGATGCCTTCCTTTCGTAACCCCAGAGGGCTTTTACCATCATACCCAAATTTTTGTAGAATTTTGTAGCCTTTGCCATATTTCTCACATGGTAGGTTGATGTGGTCTTGTGTTTCCTCTTCATTATCCCTGAAAAGCATTTTGTATAAATCTCCTCTTCTAGTTCACCCCATCTTTGAAAGGTGGTAGGGTCCCATTTGAGCATCATGATGGAGATTTGTTTGTTAGGATGTGGTCTTCCATATTCTTTTGGGGAACTCATGACTTGTCATAAGTACATGGTCTGATTGAAAGTATATTCCCCCATGCCTTTGTCCTAAAACTTGCCTTTAAGCTCACCTTGTTTTGATGTCAAAGGTTTTAATGACTCAGGATCAATGTATGTCGATGAAGGAACAGCCTCACGATTACTGGGAATGATGGTCTCAGTCTTTGATTTCATATTATTGCAGTATATGAATGGATTAGGATCACCGTTAACTATTACTTCCACTCCATTATGAGGAAACTTAATACATTGGTGATATGTAGATGTTACTGCCCTCATTTCATGAATCCAGGGATGTCCTAGCAATATGTTATAAGTGAGATTTAAATCCAGGACTTGACAAACCACATCCTTTGTAACTGGCCCAACTTTGAGAGGTAAGGTGACTGTGCCCTTGGATGAACGTTCTTCATCATCATATGCCTTAATGGTGATTTTGTTTTTAGAATTCACAGCTTTATCCGAATATCCCAATTGTGTAATAGTGCTTAATGTGCAAATGTTTAGACTTGCTCCTCCATCTATCAGGACTCTTTTTATTCGATGTTTGTGTATTAAGGCTTCAATGTGTAATGGTGCATTATGTGGCTGACTTATGGAGGCATCATCGGCTTTTGTGAATGTAAGGGAGTGTGGAATGGAAAGGTATCCCACCATGGCTTGAAACCGGTCCACATTCAGATCAGTAGGAACAACAGTATCTCTCAGGATTTTGTCAAGAATGGCTTTATGTGTGGGAGATATGTGTAATAGCTCAAGTATGGAGATGAGTGCGGGTGTCTTCCCTAACTATTCTACAAGGTCATACTCAGGTTTGGTTGATGAAGAAGCAGTGTTTTTAGTTGGAGCACCTTGCAAAGTGAATTTACCTCGGTGGGTTGTAACATGACATTCAAAGGTAGGTTCCAAAGAAGATCCAACACCTTTTAGGACAATATTGGGTCTCTGGGTAGAATTCTCAGGGTTTTTGTCCTTGATGATAATAGTAGAGACATAATTGTCCATCGAGATGTGATTGATAGTTGAATCATAGTTGTAAGATGCTCTGGTATAGTTGGTTTGATCCTCTGTGGCTTTAGCTTTTCCCTTGTCATGTTTTGGGAATGGTTCCTTAAACATCTCATGTTCTTGATTAGACGAATGTCCCTCAATCTCAATGTCACCTCTATCAATGAGATCTTGTATGATGTTCTTCAGTCGATGACAATTTCCTATCTTATGACCCTTGCTCTTATGAAATTCACAATATTCATCATCATTCCACCAATTTGGTTTAACCTTTGGTTCATATGGAGGAAAATATGGGACTGTGATTACCTTGTTTGCCACTAACTTCTTGAATACTGACTCAAGTGGTTCTCCCAATGGAGTATACTTCCTTCGTGATCTGGAAGTTGTTTGAGTATTCACTTGACTGTTTGTAGAACTTGATCCTGAAAAAATGAATTTGGGTCGCACTGTGTTGGCATCAACAACACCATCATTGACTATGTTCTTGTTTTTATTCCAAAATCTTGGCTTGTCTTTTCCTTTAAAGTCATCCTTGTTTTCCTTGAATATCTTGATAACTCATTGTTCAATTAGGACCTTTTTTGTTGCTAAGCCTTTTTCAATAACGTCCTTGAAGGTGGACAAACAAGCTTTCCTTAGATAATAGCCAATGTCTTTGTTAACATTTTGGGTGAACATTTCTACCATTTGTTTTTGTGGAATTTCACAAGAGCATCTGCTGGCTAGATTCCTCCATCTTTGTAAAAATGATGCAAAAGACTCCCTCTTTTTGTTTGGTGCTGCACAAAGTAGTGAGTGATATGTCTATCTCTATGTTGTATGAGAAGTGTTGGATAAATGCCTCTGCTAGATCACCCCATGACTTAATTCCAGGTGGAAGTTGGGAGAACCATTCCATAGCTTGATCACCTAGGCTTTGCAGGAATAATCTCATCAAATATGTCTCTTCTGCTGCTACCTCAATTCAAGCTATGAAAAATTATCTTATGTGTTCCTTAGGATCCCCTTTTCCTCTATACTTATCAAATTTAGGCATCACAAAGTCTGTAGGAAATGGAGGCATTGGAATACTCTTGTCAAATGGATAAGGACATATGTCTCTCATTGTGTATGTTGGCTTCGGTGTATTTATGTCCTCCATTTTCTTTTGTAAGTCCCTGATTTGTTGCTCCAAATTGCTCTTAGGTGGAGATCGACTTCTTGGACCATACCCCATGCTTGAGGCACCAATTGGAGGAGGAGCATGTTGCATATATGGATGATATTGATCATACACATGTTCATACGGAGGAGGTCTATAGTAATGCTATGTATATGGACCACCTGGTATAGATTCATGTTGAGGAACACCATATCTATTTTGTGCATGTATACCATATTCTACAGGCATGTCATGTTCTAATGTGTTGCCCCCAAATTTGACATGAGGTTTCCTTGTGTCCAAATTTTGAGCATGCCTTTGAATATCCAATTGCTTTGGTGGTTGATCCTTAGCATTGATATGTGATTGAGCATATTTTTCTCCATAAGACTTCCATAATGGTCTATGAAGGTGAGTATCATATGCTTGACCATGTGTATGTGGGACCTCTGGTTTTTGAAGCAAAGCTAATGGTGATTCAGGTACCATATGTTGTCCTCTATTTCCTCCACTATTAGGTCTCCTTCGATCCATGTTGGAGTGAGGTTGTTGCAAAGGTCGATTTTCCATTATTTGAGACATGTCAAAATCATGAGGTATCTTGGCTCCACTTTGTGCCATCATTTGTAAGAAGTATTGTCTATCCCTTCTCATTATTTCCTCAACCAATCGATTGAAATGGGGATTCATAATGGATTCTTCCACATCTGTTGAATGTACTGAAAAGTTGTCCACATTGTCATTGTGTGTAGCATTGTTGTTTATAGTGTCCATGTTCTCAACATTTGGAATGTTTCTATAGGCATCCATGTCAGGTAATGTAGTATGATCGGAATTGAAAAAGATATCATTGTCATACTCATAAGAACTCATGTTTGCAGACTCTTGAGCCTCTTTAGTTTCTCTCCTAGATTTTTGAAGACGGGTTTCAACCATGAACTAGGTATTGACCAAGATGTGTGAGACTAGATGAAAATGGAAAGAGTATGGAAGACCAAGAGTTGGATGAAATGTAAATGAATCTAAAGTGTACTTACAATGTCCAAAGTGTAAGACCAAGTATGTATGTAGTAGAGTAGGTGTGACTTCCAAAGAGAGGATAGTTTCTCTTGATGAGGTAAGTTGACCTTGACTCTAAGTAAGACCAAATGAGACCCAAAGGTAAGAAGCCTTGATGAGGGACCACTTAGAAAAGTGTTGTTGTATGTAGTGTGTTGACAAAGTATGATGAGGACAAGCAAGTGACCTTTTGACTCAAGTTTAGACAATTGTGAATGTAATGAGAGATGTAAAGCAATGATGGAATTTGTGAGACCCAAGGACAGGTTGACTGCTAAATGAAACCCTGGAGAAATGACCTAGGAAGCTCAAGAATTTCGAAACTGACTATGTTATTTTGCTGGACTGTAACAGTTTTTCAATTCTAGACACAGACGCGCCTGTATACTTCACAGATGCGGTTTCCCGACACAGACGCTGTTTTCTTTAACACAGACGCGCTTCTGAGATTTTTTTGCCAAGTGTAATATTGATTTTGTGGACACAGACATGATTCTTCCCTTCACAGACGCGGCTAAACAACACAGACGCCATTATGCCCGACACAGACGCATTTCTGCAAATTTTATGCAATTTTTTTCCAATCTGTGAAGTCATTTTGTTGTGACCAAATTTGACTGTTTGACTCTTTGTGACAAGAGGACACAATGTTTGCAAGTGTCTAGACTCAAAATGACTCCAAGAAAAGTGTGTTGTTTGATGTAAAAATGTTTTGCATACACTTGAAGACACAAAAGACACAATGTTTTGCTATTTGGTCTTGAATGTTTTGAATGTTTAACATAAGTCAAGCACAATTCTTATGGCTGGCCAAGACAATAGTTGTTGATCCCACATGGGGTTTTACCCCCAATGCTACACTATTCAGAGCGGATACTTAGATGCTTGACCTCACTGGCTCCACCCTCGGCAGTCACTTCTCGGGTTAGCCAAGCATCAGTCCCCACGAAAACTCCCCGTGGCAAACTTTGTATCTATACTAAGAACCATATGTGTGTGGGTCGCTACCAAAGGTCCGACCTCCTGCCCCAACAACTAGAAGGATTTGGGCTTCTAAAACAAAAAGGTGCTAGTAAAGGCATCCGCTCATGTGGCCATACATGCGGCACTTTCAACTCTGTAAATACAGAAGGCTCCCAGCCGGTAGAGGTTACGCCCTACAACTAATCAAATAAATTTGATCAAACAGGTTTATGGGGAGACATAGTGTCGGTATGAACTAATCAACACACGTTATTCATAGTTTTCACCATGAATACAGTTATTTATAGTGGTTTGGAAGAAGATGGCTTTTCTTTTGCTACCACTTGGGTCATTCTCTTCTCACTAGTAGTCCTAATGACCACATGGGAAGACAGGCCCTCTAAATATTTAAATAGAAAGAGCCTATTGCTCAAGACACAAAAGACAATGATTCAATTTTAGAGCACCAATTGAAGTGTTTGCTAATCTATGAAAACAAGGCACACAACAAAAATCCAAAAAACCCTTGCCAAGGTCTTGCAACAAAGATTTGTTAGTAGTTTGGATTGTTTCAAATGATCACCCTTTCCTGCAAGCACACAAGTTAGGTAAATTTTAAACCCAAAAGACTTTGTGAAAATAGGGGCCTTCAACCAAACGATTTAGCCTTCAAGACAAGCTGCACCAATTTTGTTAGCTAGATCGGAAACCCTAAATGCAAAATCCGAAAACTGAATCAATAAAAAAATCCAAAATTTGAAACTGGTAAACATAGATGCGATTACCCTCAACACAGATGCGACTGTGTGACACAAACACAACTGTGTGACACAGACGCGGTTCTGTGAGACACAGATGCGACTGTGTGACACAGACGCGACTATGTGACACAGATGCGGTTCTATGAGACACAGACGCGACCACAGAACTCAGACGTGCTTCCTGGACACAAACACGGATAAAAACAACGCAGATGCGCTTTCCTGGAACCTGCAAAATAGAATATTGCCAATAACACAAACGCGATCCTAGATGTCGCAAACGCGTCAAAAAATCAAAAATGCGATCCGAAAGTACGCAGACATGGAAATATCAAAATGTTGCCGAAAACGTCAGATTTGCAACTTCAAAATACAAAATCTGCAACAAGATGTTAAATTCAAAAGGGAGAAGAGTCCCACTGGGCGTGCCAAAATGTATATGGTGAAAATGGATAACAACAATAACAATATTGAAAGGCTAAATGAATTCAACCACAAAACCCTAGCCTAACAACAACAAAGATCCACCATAACATATGAAGATTACCTAAGACAATGCAAATCAAATGAAATCACAAAGATTATACCATCACATGTCCAATAGGGTTTTGATCTCCATTCTTCCTATCTCCATTGATCTTGCTTGATATATTTGCTCTCAGATTTTATATGCACAAGAGCTCAACAAAGAATGGAATGTGGTTGCAAGTAGGATCGTAGTGTAGTCAAGTCCTTGAGATTTCTCATTAGCTCATTAGGGTTTGATAATGAAGGAAGCATCTCCTTATATAGAAGACACTATATGAAATGGAGGGATAAGATTGAGAGGTGTAAAAGGAGGTCGGTTATGATTAGAGGGTAGGTAAAAGAAATAATAAAATAATGAAAGGGGTAGGTAGTGTAGGAATTAAGAGATGAATGACATGTGTCATAGGTAGAAAAGGTTAATGAATTAATTAAATAAATAAATATTTATTTAATTAATAGAAGAAGTGGGATAATTAAATAAATAAAATATTTATTTAATTTAGGAAAAGGATAATTTAAATAAATAAATGTATTTATTTAAATGAGAAATAAGGCTAGAAGAGGATAAATGAATTAATTAAATAAATAAAGATTTATTTAATTAATAGAATAATTAAGCTTAGATAATTAAATAAATAAAATATTTATTTACTTAGATTGGACAATTTTAGGTGTCTACAAGTCCAAGTCTAGAACTTGGCATGCTGTGTCTTTTTGTAAAGGTCCCACTCTGATGGGTAACTAGTGTAGGAGCACCTAGTTTAAGGAGGTTCCATGAGGTCAAGAGTTATGTCATGATTAATTTCAATAATGTTTGAGTTTATAAGGTCTATTTGAGTCATTGTAAATCATAATGTAAGACTATGGAAGCCATTTTTCATAAATTGTCCAAAAGGTCCTCATGAGGTTGAAGTGTTCCAAAATGTGTTAAAAGACCCAAATAAGGGTAATCAGGATGTAAAATGCATAAATGAGGAGTTCCAAATTGGTTAAAGAATAGTTATGAGAGTTCCCAAGGATGGGAACCACTATTTAAATTCTGTAATGTTGATCCAAACCGAAGAGAAAGCAGGAGTACATTTTGATTGAAATTGGGAATTCAAAAACCTTTGTTTTGTAGTCCTAAAATAGTTATCTTCTCTATTTCTAGGCCTTGTACGGCCATGTAAGGCTTAGAAATGGTGTATAATTATTATGAAAAGTTAGGGAAATGAGTTAACTTTATTTTGGCTTTGGTTTGGTGTTTTTTTATGAAGAAATGAATGAGTTATGTTAGTTTTTGTAAAAACAATTTGTAAACCCTCATTTACAAAGGTGTGTGCAAGGGTTTGATCATATTCAAAATTTTAACCATGGGAAAAATATGAATCTTAGTTATTATGAGAGTATATTCAAGAGGATTTCATATGGATTTTATTTCATATAAAATAGGTTTGTATTTTGGGAGATATTTGATGCCCTAGGTAGACTGTACATGCACAATTCTTGTTTTTCTGTAACAATCAAAATGGTCTCGGTGCAGAGACCATAACTCTTAAATAAACCATTGGATTCTTCTAAATTGTGGATACATTTTCATAATCATAGTTATCTACATTTATATCGAAGTGGTTGCAAAAATGTTGTCTGGTTTGAAATATGTTAATAATAGAATGCAGGATATCAAAACTATCACAACTAGGAAAAATTTGGAAGGTGAATGGAAGCATGAAGTGGATGGACTCATGATTTATTGGTATGATTTTGTAAGGATATGAGGAAATTTTTGTGATTAATTGAAGGTTATTTATTGAATGTTTAATTTTATGGAATGTAAAGGTTGCAAGAATCTTTGATAATATTGAGGAACCTATCATATTTGTTATTGATTCAATGATAAGGTGAGTTGTTACATGAGAAATTCCTCTAAAATATTGTTCAGACAATTGGATCAACATGATCCTTGATGGTTTGTTGGTTTTACATAATGATCTGCATCACTAACATCATAATTCCTTGAGAGGAATGTTCTTCTTCATCATATGCTTTAATGGTGATCTTTTTCTAGGGATCAACTGCATCTTCTAAACAACCTATAGCACAGACAAGACTCAAAGAGAAAATGTTTAAGCGAACTCCTCCATCAATTAGGACACCTTTAACTCACATCTTATGAATGATGGAATTGATATGGAAGGGAGCATTATGAGGATGTTGTGGGGACATGTCCTCTTCTTCAGTGAATGATAATTAGTGACGAGTTGTGAGGTGTCCCAGCATGGTTTGGAATTGATCGATATCAAGATCTTTAGACACTGTTGTATCTACTAATTCTCTTTTAAGAATTTCTTTGTGTGCAGGTGAAAGCTTTATAAGTTCTAAGATGGATATTTGGGTGGGTGTTTTTTGTAATTGATCCACTAGATTGTATTTCTTTGTAGTGGATGGCGTGTTTGTTGTAGGACCCGGTGAAACAACTTTACCTTTGATTCTTGTGATAGCATGAGCAAGTTCTTGATTTTGGTTTTCTTTAACTACAATCACATTTACCACACTATAATATGTATGAGTGTAGTTTACCCTCACTTTACCCTTACCATTATTTGTTGTTGATGATCCACCCTTCTCATAGTTTGGAAGAAGAGTTTTAAAAACTATATGAGATTCATTTGTCGTATGTCCATCCACTATTATTACTCCATTATTAATCAAATCTTGGATGACATGTTTCAACCACTGACAATTACCTATGTGATGTCCCTTGTTTCGATGGAAATCACAATAATGGTTATCATTCCACCAAGGTGGTTTTACTTGAGGTTCGTAGTTCCTTTCTTCTGGCAAAGTAATCAATTTGTTTGTGATAAGTGTCTTTAGTGCGGATCCAAGGGGTTCGCCAATGTTTGTAAATTGTCTTCAAAATAAATTTTTGATAGTTTCTTTTTGGTGATAGTTGTTTTGCTGAGCCACTGCTGAGTGGTGGGATAAATTAAGATTTGGTTTCTTTGGTTTCACATTGTTGTTATCCACTATTCTATCATTGACAATATTACGATTTCTATTTGAAAACTTTGGCTTATCATTGTGGTTGTTGTTATTAGTGTTTTTAGGAGGATGAACTCTGTCTTTGTATATTTTCAACTCACCTTTCTTTATCATGGCTTCCTCCATTCTAATTCCATTATCAATCATCTTTATAAAACTTTGATTTCCTTGTATTTTTAGATAATAACTCATTTGATCATTTAGATTGTCGATGAATATGTCCATTTTTTTATACTCTGGCACTGTACAAGGATATCGTGAAGCTAATCATCTCCATCGTTGTAAAGATGACATGAAAGTTTATCCACTCTTTTGTTTGGCATTACATAGGTCTAGCATTATTACTTCATGTTGTATGTTGTAAGAGTATTGTGAAACAAACTTATCCACCAATTTTGAGAATGATTAGATTCTAGGCGAAAGTTTGGAGAACCATTCCATAGCTAGTCTAGTTAAGCTTTTCAGAAATAATCTCATCAAGTAGGTATCCTCATGTGCAAACTCCATACTCATTGTGAAAAATTATCATATATAATATTGAGGGTAAGTGCTTCCATCATATTTTTTGTATCTAGGAGTTTCACAACCTATAGGAAATGGTATCATGTTTAGATTTTTGTTGAATGGATAAGGATAGATTTCTTAAAGTGAGTATCTTCTAACATTTCCTCTCTGCATATCTTGAATTTGTGTTTGCAGAGTTTGTATTTGTTGTGTGAGAGTTGTAATAGGATTATCAACATAATTTGTTCTTGCATAACCATGATTTTGCATTCTAGTGGGATTTGGATCTCTTCTTGTATCATCTCTAGTCCTTCTTGTATCTTCATTGGATTGAAAGTTATTTAGAATTTCTATGTCATCTCTTTTGGGAATGTAAGTTTGTTCATTGGTTTTGGTGTTACTAGGAATTGACTTGTCATTCATTTTGAGACCAAAAATATTGTCATATTGTTCGCTATTAGGGGGAGGGTCATTTTTCTTTTGTGTCAATTTGTTCACATCAAAATATTGGGGGAGTGTAGCACCGGATTTTGCTAACATTAGGAAATATTTGTCTTTTTCTCCCTCCAATGATTTATGCATAAATTTATCGAATTGAGGATCTTTTTTGATGTCTCTAATATTTTGTTCTGTTATTTCTCCTTCAACTTGCATTTCATCTTCATGTTCCATGGTTCTATGCTCTTCAGTTATTTCCAATGTTTCGATTTTCGTCTCTGTAATTTTTCATCTCTGAGCTCTAGTTAGAACGAGCATACATGTGTGTTAGATATTTGGCTAGGATTAGATTGTCCAAAAGTTGTTTTGATAAGTGATCAATTGTCAATGTAAATGCGATAGAGTGATATGACACGAAAAGATGATTCGAGTGTTTTAAAGTTTACAAGTTTTTTGATCTTCAGTTTAGGAGTGCAATGATGATGATTTGATAAAAACCAAGTCCGGTAGGAATGATATATCCTAAGAATGTGGGACAAGATTATTCTGACCAAGCGTGATAGTTTCATAATAAAGGATAATAGATCCTGATGAGAAACTATGTTTTGAGTGATTAGTTTATCAAAGAGGGTGATAATGCACTTTGAGATGTTTAGATCTTGAACTTGTTGAATGTGAATACTTGAAAATATTGAGGTGTTTAGCTTTGGAATCTGATTTGACAAATGATAAATTGAACAAGCAAACAAAGAAGACAATCCAAGCACAGGATGACAGATAACAGGTGTTTAGGATTATTGCAAATTGACCGAGCAAATATGAATAACCTAAAAAAGATGCGCAATAAGACAACTTTGGACCAACAAAGACAAAAATTTGTACGATAGTTTAAGCAACCTTAGATGACAATACATACAGGTCGATACGACAAATCAGAAATCTCATATGACAAAGCACAAGCTCATATGACAATTCCCACTAAGGAAAATGATAAACCAAAGCTCTCGTATGATAAAAATTACTGATCAAAATGATAAACTAGAGAAATCACATGACAAAACTTACTGATCAAAACGATAAACCAGAGGACTCGTATGACAAAAATTACTAAACAAAACAATAAACCAGAGAACTCATATGACAAAAGTTACTGAGCAAAATGATAAACCAGAGGACTCGTATGACAAAACACAAGCTCATAGGACTCAAGATAGAACAAAGGTAAAAAATGTTGTTTGGATAGACTTTTGATCATTAAAGTTTGATGTTTTTCTTATGTTTTCTAGTTTTAAATCTCCAATTTTCTTGTTTTAGGGATGAAGACACAACAAACACATGATATGATAAGTGACCTCAAACACATTATGCTATCTAAGGAAGTTGGCTGAGAGAGAAAACCTTTGCTTGCAAGCTTAGGTACAAACCCAATAGCTAATCAGAATACGGCTGCTGAGTCTCACACAATGGATTCTCAATGTCATATTATCCGACTCCAAACGCTAATGGGGGCACAATATAGAAAGTGTCTTAGGAGAGTTACTATCTCTCTTGCACAAAGATAATCACCTTTTCGGAGGTGAATCGGGTAGCTTCTAATTTTACCAAAACTAGTAAGGGATTGGTTTGGCGCGTCGGGGTATAATACTCAAGTAAGAGGTCAAGCCCACTAAAGAAATGCACTAATGAAAGAAAAGGATGAGTCTAGCTTTCTGATCACCTAATAAAGGTGAGAGTGTACTCTCCTATCATCAAAACACATAAAACATGATTGTTCATTTCCATTAGAAAAAATAAGTGTGCCTAGAAAATTTAAAGAAGGCATAGAGTTTAGTTGAATCCTCCTAGGCAACCTACAAAATAGATGCATTTGTAGTCATGATGTGTTTTGGTGAAATGAAGCTTTGACAAGCGTAATCTTCGACAATCATCATGCAAAAACTAGTTAGGTTGCCAAAAAACTCACAAACAGACTAGGGTTAGCATTAGTAATAATCAAATTGAAGCATGAAAACCTTAAAATGCAATCTTCTTAGAAAACACAGAAGCAGAATTTTGTATGACACAATTTACCTGACCGTACGAGTATCCTTTCGGGACTGTACGAGTGCAAAATGGAGCTTGTACAACAATTCAGTCTCCTTAGAAGCTCATACGAGTAAGAAAGAATTATCATTTCAGTGCACAAAGGAGCTCGTACAAGACTGAAAAGGGGCTCGTATGAGATTCTGATTCAGACCCGACCAGAAATGAAGATTTGATGATGCTTGAGAGGTTAAAAAAAAATAGATTACCGGCCCCATGGTGGGCACCAAAATGTCATGCTCTATGAAGAGTGATACCTACAGCTACAACACAAAAACACTCAATAGATCATTACAAGCATGGTTAGAAAATTAAAATAAAATGAAAGATAAAACCATGACAAAGCAACCTATCACCTCCTAAGAGATGCGAGTATGGATTTGCTCTCAAATCTAGATAAGCAATCCCAGTGACTTGACTACACCTAGAAGGAGGATTTTAAATGATAACGATGTGCAAATATGAGATTGATTATGCTAGATTGATCCAAGAGACTAATTAAGCTAATGATATGCATGATTAAGTTATGACGATGATGCAATTAAGCTAGAAAAGAGATTGATTAAGCTACATGATTCAATAATTATGCTAGAAAAAGATCAAATTAAACTAAATCTAAGATGCAATTTCTTAAAACAACAATGGTCAAATGAGATGCCTATAGTAACAATGCATAAGATGAAAATGAGATGGGATCCTTTTTTGCTCCAAAATGGGGGATATTTATAGGATTTCCAAGGCCAGGGGTGAGGTGGCAGGAATCAACGGTCAAGATTGAGTTTGAAGATATCAAGGGTGGAATTTGAGGAGGTTGAAGAAGAGGTTGGAGGAAGAGACACTTGTCATCTCTGTGGTGACAAGTGTTAATGAGCTTTGCTCATAAAAGGGAAAGTGTCCAAGAGAGGATATATGTAGCCAAAGTGCCATGTGTCTCAAGAAGAAAATATCCACACCATAGGAGGTTATGATAAGGAGGTTAGAATGTGCAAGACAGGATAGGTTTAGTTAAACCCAAGGTTAGGTGGTTAGAAGTTAGGAGGCATATCGGTAATTTGAATTTAAAAATTCAAATAATAGGAAAAGACTAATTAATTCTCAACAACTCATAAATTTATTTGTTTTAATTAATTAGGGGATTAGAAGAATTGAATGAAGTGGGGGGGGGGGGGAGGATTAATTAATTCAAATTAATTAATCAAAGGGGACTATGGAAATGAACCTATTAAATAAATCCTTAGATTTATTAATAAGTAGATGAAAGGGAGAATTTAATCAAATTGCTTAATGAATTTAATTAAATTAGGAAGGGGATTAATTAAATAATCACTTATTTAATTAATTGTCTTCAGACCATTTTTAGGTGTATACACAAAGGTTCTGAGTGCTCTACCTCTAGCTTATAAGATGAAGGCTAATGCAATCAATGAACTTTGGACAATGTCAAGTACCCTTGTTACCAGAGATACACTGCTTAGGAAATTGATTACTTTTGAGCTTGAGGAACTTGGAGATCATAGTGGTACTTCTTGTGTATCTGTGAAGTGTATACCTATTATACCTGCAACTACAACACAAAACACTCAATAAACCATTACAAGCAATGGTTAGAAAATTAATCAACGAAAGATAAAACCATAGCTAATCGATCTATTGCCTCCTAGTAAATGCAAGTATGAATTTTGCTCTCAAATCTAGTTATGCAAATTCTAGTGACTTGACTACACTTAAATAAAGGATTTAAATAATGAAGATGCATTATCTAGATGAGATAATGATTTAAGCTATATGATTCTATTATTATTCTAGAAAATAAGCTAAGATTTAAGCTAAAATTGAACATGATAACAATCCTAAGATGATAAACTCAAAGCTAGATGCCTATAGTAACAATGCATGAATGAAAATGAGATGAATCAATCAGGGGCCTTTATTTCTCCAAAATGGGGTCTATTTATAGGATTTCCCAAGGCTAGGGGTGAGGTGGCAGGAATCAATGGTCACGATTGATTTGAAGATATCAATGGCTAAATTGGAGGTGATTGGAAAAGAGGTTGGATTAAAGGGGAAAATTGGAGGTTGGTACGAAAAGGGGTTGGATGAAAGGGGACAATGTCATCTCCATGGTGACAAGTGTCAAGAAGCTTATAGAAGAGGCTGGATGAAAGGGGACAATGTCATCTCCATGGTGACAAGTGTCAAGAAGCTTCTAGAAGAGGTTAGATAAAAGGGAACACTTAGTGACAAGTGTCACAAAGCTTTTCTCATGAGAGGGCAAAGTGTCCAAGGAAAGGGGACATGGTGGTTAGGATGTGCAAGCTAGGATGGGGTTAGGCAAACCCGAGGTTTGATGGATTGGGTTAGGTTTAGGAGTGGCTAGGTTAGGTGGTAAGAAGTTAGGAGAATTTGAATTTAAAAATTCAAATAATAGGAAAAAGATAATTAATTTCAACAACTCATGAATTTGATTTGTTTTAATTAATTAAAGGATTTTAGAAGAAATGAATTTGATGGGGGGAGTTAATTAATTTGAATTAATTAATCAAAGGGGATTATTGAAATGAACCTATTAAATAAATCCTTAGATTTATTAATAGGTAGATGAATGAGAGAATTTAATTAAATAGCTTAGTGAATTCAATTAAATTGGGAAGGAGGATTAATTAAATAATTTCTTATTCCATTAATTATCTTCAGACCACTTTTAGATGTATACACTACTAAAACGGAGATTGCATTTAAAGCATCTACCTCCAGTAAGCAAAAGATAGATTGGAAGGATATGTATGCTAAAGATATGGAGGACATTGAAAGAGAAGAAAGAGAACTTGGAGAGTTGGAAGCCCTGATTGCTAGAAGAATTCCTAAAGGACCAACTGGAAGTAAGTATGAATGAAAAGTCCCTTTTAAATGTTTTTCATGCAATAAGAGCGGTAAATTTGCTTCTAGATGCCCTAAAAGAGATTCTAGGAATCATGGAAGATTTGTGAAGAGTAATAAGCCTAATCTGGAATATCAAAACAAACCTAGATTGAGAAGGAACAAGGATAAATCATGCTATGATTCTGGTGATGATGATTTTGGTATTACTAATGAAGATGAACCTATGAGTGGAATTGGTAATGGAGCTTCCTCTAGTAAGGACTGGGTTTTTATTGCTATCAAGGATGATCCTCCAGAACCTATCATTGAAAAAACTCATACTGAGGAAAAGTCTTTAGCTGCTAAAATTGAAAAAAAGGATGAATGGGTTATAGATGGTGGATGCTCACATCACATGAATGGTGACAAAAGAAAATTTCTATCACTACAAGAATTTGATGTTGGATTAGTTGAATTTGGAGATAGTAAGGCATGTAGGATCAAAGGCAAGGGAAAAATATCATTGGATGGTAAGACTAACACTAATAATGTTTATTATGTTGAAGGCTTAAAGCATAATCTTTTAAGTGTAGGCCAGATGGTGGATAAAGGATTTGATTTATAATTCAAGGATGGGAAATGTAAGATCATCAATAGATTTGGATTGGAAATTACTTCCGGAACTCAAACCAATGAAAACATCTTCCATTTGAACTCCGGTGAGAAATCTTTCTTGATTGCTCAGATTGATGAAAGCTGGTTATGGCATAAGAGGATGTGTCATGTAAATTTTTATTGCATAGTGAAGGTTGACTCAACACGGGCTGTTAGAGATTTGCCCAAAATTGTCAAACCTCATAATCTGATATGTAGAGAATGTCAAATGGGTAAGCAAGTCAAAACTTCTTTTAGAAGCATACATGATAAATCTAATGAATTTCTTGATCTTATTCATACTGATCTGTGTGGACTATCAAAGACTAAAAGTTTTCAAGGTGACAGATACTTTATGTTTCTTATTGATAATTATTCTAGAATGATGTGGGTAGCATTTTTGAAAGCAAAAGCTGAAGCTCTTGAGAAATTTAAAATCTTTAAAACTATGGTTAAGACTGAGACAGGACTGAAGATAAAGTGTTTGAGATCAGATCAAGGTGATGAGTTTACATCCGGTGAATTCAACAACTTTTGTGAGAAAAATGGAATCAGAAGACAACTTCCTACATCTAGGTCTCCCCAGTAGAATGTATTGGTGCAAAGGAAGAACATAACCATATTGGATGTGGCAAGGACTATGATGAGATAAGCTAAATTATTTGATATTTATTGGAGGGAAGTTGTTAATACAACTATATACACTTTCAATAGAGTACACATAAAAGGTGATACTAGTAACACTCCTTATGAATTATGGTTTGGTCATATTCCTACTGTCAGATATTTCAGAATTTTTGGAAGTAAATGTTACATTAAAAGAGATGCTGCGCTGGGAAAATTTGATCCTAGAAGTGATGAACGAATATTTTTTGGCTATTCTACCAAGAGAAAAACATATAGATGTTATAACAAAAGATTGAATAGGATAACAAAGAGCATAAATGTCAAGGTGGATGAACATGGCATTAATTAGATCATATCATATGACTGTGGACCGAAAGATTCTCATGCATGAAGCTGCTCAGATTAGTGAACCTGTCACTTCGGTAACATCAGAAAAGTCAACTGTGATAGAGGAACAATATAAAGAGTTAGTAAATGAAGAAAATTCAAAGACTCCCAGGTATGTGAAACTAAATCACTCTTAAGATCAAATCATTGGGGATTGTTGCATGGTGTCTGCCCTTGGTTTCCTTGTCTTGTGCATTCCAGTTATTGGTTTTGTGTCATGGCTTAATTTCCTCCTATGGATTAAGTTGGTTTCATGGCTTAGCAAGAAACAATCATGTACTTCATATTATCTATTGCTGAAGCAGAATATGTAGTTGCTACTACCAATTGTACTCAGATTTCATGGATGAAACAAATGCTAAAAGATATAAGGGTAAGTTATGCTGAGCCTATTGTTATTCACTGTGATAATACTACTGCTATTGATATGTCAAAGAATCTGATATTTCATTCCAAATTAAAACACATTTCTATAAGGTACAATTTCTTGAAGGAAAAGGTTGAAGCAAAGGAAGTCTGATTGGTTTATGTGTCTACTAAGGAGCATATTGCAGATATTCTAACTAAACCATTTCCTAAAGATACTTTTGAATATCATAGAGATCAGTTGGGGGTTACCCACCCTCTGGAAGAAACGTAGAGATGAAGGAATGCATCATTCCGGCAAGCTTATAAAATATTTTATTTGATCTAGGTTGATGAGATGTTGCTACTACTCAGGGGGAGTAGTCAACTGTTTGGTTCAATATTTTGACTTGGTATCTATCCTTTGTCATTGATTTCAAAGGGGGAGAGGTGGTATTGATGTGAAAATAAATCATATTTTTGAGGGAGATTGTTGGCATTCCTTGGCATTTGGATGTTTTTCACATTCAGTGTTGCCATCAATGACAATACTTAACCAAATCCAACATATTATCAACAAAATTATGGGTCCAAGCAACAAAAAAATGTTAGGTACCCATGTACAAATACAATGCAATGAAAAAAAAATCTCTCACAAACAAAAAAAAGAAGAGAAACCATGGGAGAAAACTCCTCTCCAAAACAGAAAATATGAACTACTAACAAGCATCCAAAATGATATCCTTAAACAAGAACATGAAGAACATCACTAAATCATAGATAAGTCATAGATAATTATCAAAAAAATATTGACATGTTGTCACAACTGAGGTACCTTCTCTAAAAATATGGTGATTAGGATAAAGAAGACAATAATCTACATGAGTGACCCAAACCACACTATGCAAATAATGATTAGATGAAAACAACTACAAAACATATATCAATTAGAACTATGCATGACACTTAGATTTGCATGAGTGACCTCATCATCACTACTAAAGTAATGAAGTTGAAAATATAGGTGCAATAGTCTCAAGAACCATTATCAATGGAGGACTAGGATTGCCTCCACAAAATAGGATTGCAAGAGTGTCTCAATTCACACCAAGAGAAACAAAGGAAGAATTAGCACAAATAATATAATACCCCCCATAATGCTGACTAGGGAGAAGCATGGAAGATCTACTAAAATTTTGTCTCACCAAGCAATGTATAAAGGAGATAATACAACATCTAAAGTCACCAAGATAGAGTACCCACAACTAAAAAAAATGTGTGCACAAGAACCATATATATGAATGATTCAAAATCTAGTAGATCCCTATAGTTTTCATACAGGGACAGTCACTTGGCAAAGCTTTATTGAAAAATAATAACTTGGCACTACACTTTTGGCAGCAGGGCAACAATAATGTAGAAAAACTGAGAGGAGGGGGGGTGATTTGAACAATTTTCACAAAACTTAGACAAATTAATCTCAACTTTAGATTTGATTAGGAACAAAAATAAAAAAGATAAATACCACATCAACAACAAACATATCACATGGATTATTGATGTGGAAAACATGGTTAAGAGAAAAACCATGGTGGGAACCTACCCAAAATATGATGATACTCTATAGTAGTATGTGAAAATATTACAATGGAGAATGCACATGCATTCAGGCACACTGCCTAGAGCTCATTGCTAAAAAAAACAAAGGGAAACAACCCTGGAAAGGCTCACTGCCTTACAAAGACTAGACAACAATCCAAATTAAATGAACTGAAAGAATAGCATCTCCAAATGCCTAATCAGAGTTCCGATTAAGCACATTGTCTACACAACAACACTTCTCTACTCTCCTTCACTATTGAAAGATAAATTCTCTTATTTGCACAAACAATACTCTCATGGATCATATATACAACCGCAAAAACACATCTTACATGACTACAACACCTATTTATACAGATCATCAACCTTAACCTTAAGATCGGCTTAACATATAAGACCTAATTAAAAAATTACACCACATGATATGTAAATCCATAATGAGACTAATACAATGTTTTAAAAGACATAGCATGGACCCAAATGAAACCCTCTAACATGTAACACCACCAAATAATTCGCCAAAATCATCTACAATATGCTAAACCACTGAATATATCTCATAACATGAAGAATACCAATGGACCAATAAAATCATCAATAACGTGTCGCAATATCAACGCAAACCACAAAAACACAGAACATGATCAGAGATCATCAAGAAGAAATATGAATTCCACCGCAATAACCACAACAACTTTGATAATAAGAATCATCATCATTTCATCACTGGAGCTCAAGAACACCAACTGACAAACTAAAATATATACACTTTTGAAGTTCCAAATCATGAACCACCTGATCTGAGGATACACACCTGAACATCCCAAATATTCTCCAAAATACGCAACTCAAGATACAATCATTTTGGAGCAATACAATCTAGAAATAATAATTCTGCAATAGAAAACCAATAGAAAAACCAACCATCACACCGGATCACATGACTCGATCAAATCAGTTTCTGGAACACTGAAACTCATACTGAATCAACTAGAGATAAGTATCTCAAAACTCATTAAACTGCATCAGCACATCTACAACAGATCACTCAAACCAACTCTCTGTAATAAACTAATTCTTTGCAATACAGGAATATGTTGACATCAATGACAACAACATTCCAACAAATCTAATATCCAACATACACAGCCTCCATAGAACTTTATAATATAGTAAGAATACAATAATGTGGCAAGACATTTGTACAAATTTTCCGAAAATGCATATACAAGAATGTGAGACATAGTTCAATGCATCTAAAAAACAAGGTACTTACAAAATATTCTTAAATGATTCATAAGGATAAAAAAATGAAGAAAAATACTCGCACGAATAGAATGTGTACAAAACCACCTTTTTGATGATGCCTTGTTTGCCAAAAATGAATGACCAATGCCCATGTTATAGCCACTTGAAGAAAATATATTGATTGAGATCCAAAAGTGATAAAAAATGGTTCACCCCTCTTAAGCACCTAGACACTAAGTTGTGCAGTTACCATGTGACCATCAAATTAGCATGAGAGAATAAAATGACCCCCTTAATAGAAAGGGCATCAATGGAGCTAATGGGGTGTTGGGATCCAGTGGTAGCTTTTTACGTGACACCCCAACACATATAACCCTGAGCAATGAGTTCATAATCTCCATAAAGAAAAAAAAAATGACAAGCCATCACAAGATTCCAACAACAACATATTGACTACACATACAATTACATTATTAGAGGAAACACTTAGTATTATAAAGGGGTGTAGAATATCTCATAGTCTATGTGGGGTAAAAACACAACAAAGAATCCCCCTCTTAATGCAGAAACAAGGAAAATGAATATGGGCTAGTCAGGTAAAGTGCAATGAACCGATCTAAGAAATTGCCAAAATTAAGATGGAAATTATAAACATAAAATGGCCTCACCATGGGAAAAGAATCGATCAAATTGAAACATGGGATAAATACACCAAAAAATACTCACCATCTAGGATGTAATGAACTATGTAGATGGGCCAACCATAATAAAACTATCACCAATCAAGTAACAAGGTACCCCATCAAATCCTACATAGTAAGCAAGCTCTACAGGCATCAATCCATATGTCAATTCTCAATGGTGACCAAATATTGAAGTAATAAACTTCAACATCATCAAAAAATGTTGAGCTACACATGATGTGCCCAAAGTAGGCCTTTGATCATAGTTAATATACTAGAGAAATTAACTACCAATAATGCTTTTGCTGGTCAACAATTATTTCCAGTTGTAAATGAAATAAACCCACAAATGTATGCATTGGCAATAGCAGGTCAGCCAAAATAATGAAGCCACAGAAAATTGAAATAAGAATCTAGAAATTACTTCGTCCTTCCAAAGATTTATGTAAACCATTTTAGTAAAGTTAATAATTTTTCTTTTTGTGAAGTAGAACATTAGAATTTATGCATTTTTCAATTGATTAATTCTTTTGTGTCCTAATCCATCAACTACCAACATAGTGGAATAAGAATAGGTTGTGTTTTCTTAGAATAATTAGAGCTAGGTGAAAGGACAAGATTTCCACCTATCATTAAAGGATATTTGAGGTTGAAGTCATTTGGGAAATACAAATATTGAAGAAGCTCTCATTGTGAAAGGAATTGCAAGAGGTAACAAATTGGTAGGATACAAACTGGTCCTCTAAAATCACCATGGGATAGATCATAGGTAATTGAGGAAGGAAAGCAATGCAAGTAGGACAAAAAATAATAGCCACACTCACAAAGATAGGTCATGTTGATGCACCAAAAAAATCACAAGAGAAGAGATCATTGAAGAGAGATAACTGCTACTAGTCTAAAAGGTGATCACTATTTTCTATTCTTGTAAAAATCATTAAAGGAAATTAAAGAGATGTCTAGTGTGAAGGAGGCCAAAGACAAAGTGTCAAATAAAGAAGCTACATTAAAAGAATTTGCATTAAAAGAATTTTTTTTCCATGCAAAGGTGAAGAGGGGAAAACGTAGCAAGGTATGATTTAAGGATTAGAATTCAAAAAAAATATAAAACATCAAACAACCCACTTATACCTTGCTAATTTTACCTTCTCCTTCGGATTGAGCTATGGATGAAGTGAAGAAGCGCCCTTGTCTCCACTAGATTTGATGAGCTCCTCTTGCTTGAATATGGTGGCTCTCCAAATGTGCACAAAGGATGATGAAATGGATAAGGGATGAATGGATTGAGAATGGGATGGATAGGCAAGGTGGAATACTAAAATGACTAAATGAAGGATGGGTGTGAATTTTGCTAGAGTTTGGGTGCTATGGACGATTCTTGAAGTCTATTTTGGTAGCATAAACTTAGATAACTTGGAGATGGAAAGTGAAGGAATGAAGTCTCCAATTTATAAAAGGAGAAGGAAGAAAATGAAGGGCTAGGATTGATCCAAAATGGAGAGTCAAGATTGCATGTGAGCCCACACATGGACCAAGGGAGATTGACAAGAGAACTATGGAGTCCAAGAGATATGCCATAAAGGCATTTCTTGTCTCCACACTCCTCAAGGTTCATTGGGAAGGCTTCCCAATGCACCTAGGGAAGAGAAAAGGAATAAAATATTCCTTTAATGATGAGAAGGAATTAATGATTCCTTAGAAGAATGTTCATAGGGATTGGAGGAGTAAAAAGGAATTAAAAATTCCTTGGAGGAAGAGATACCTATAAGAATCTCACATTCACCTAGGAAAAGAGCATTTAAGGAAGGTGGGTGAGTGAGGGGACAAGGAGTTGACTTTGTGGCTAATCATGAGAATTAGCCACTAGCAACTCATTAGAGGATAGATTAGAAGAATGATTAGGTGAGATCAAGGCAAGTGGTATTTGTAGGAATTTTTGACTAGGAGAGAGAATGAGTGGAGGGAATTCAAAATTAGAAGAATAATGATAAGTGGGATTAAGGATGTTACTAGAAGAGTTAATTAGGTTAATGATTGATTAGGAAAAGGTGATTTGTAGGAATTGCCTAGGTTAATTAATTGAGATTAATTAATTAAAGAGAGGATTTAGGAAGAATTAATTTTGAGAACTTTGGAAGAATTAAGGTAAATTGATTTATTAAATAAATCAATTAATGGACTATAGTGACAATATTAATTAAATTCAATTAATATTGAGAAAGAGTAGGGATCAACATAATTAACAAATTAATTATGTGAGACAATTAAATTAATTAATTAAAAATGATTAATTTAAGTGTCTACAAAAGGAAGATTGGATCTCATATTAGGATTCAAGTATTGAAGGATAGATTACTGATTTGTAGAAATTGAAAGGATGATCCAAAATTTTCCTATTTGGAGAAAGGAAAATGTACCATTTGTAGAGGCCTTTGAAAAGGTGAGCCATAACTTTTATTCACATTTTTTCATATCTTGAGATCAATTTGCATAAATAGATAAAACTACTATAATCGGAGAAGCCATTGTATGAAAAAAAGGAAAGATCTTTGATTGTGTCTGTGAAAGCAGAAGCACATTATATACAGATAAGGAGAACACTATTGTCCATAAAGAATGATTTTGAAGGAGAAATGTGATTTTTTATAGGAAGAAGAATCGATGAGGTTAATACAAAAAATTAAAGAGAATCATCTCAATTTTCAAGCCAAAAGGTTTTTAAAGCTAAGAAAGGATGAAGATCAATATAACAACTAAGGAGAAGTATGAAAACATTGCAGAAGAGTGGAAGGCATAGAAAGTTGTTGGAGATCAGATAAATCATTAATCTAAGTATGTAAGGTGAGTTTCACTAGTTAGTTTCAATGGGAAAAGTTGGGAAAAGAATAAAGAACAAGAAAAATAGCATAGAAGAAGAATTAATAGTATTAAGGAAAAATCATTTAAAAATGGTAGCAATTATAAAACAAGGATAAGTAGAAACATGTAAACATTTAGGTGAAAATTGTGATCTTTGGAAAGAAAATTGGAAAAAGTTAAAAGATAAAAATGAAGAGCTAAAAGAAAGAGTAAATTTGTTTAATGAGTTTAAGAAAAGGAACAAAGATTTAGAAGAAAAGTTGAAGAGAATAGAAGAAGAAGAAAAAATTTAGAAGAAGGAAATACTAAAGTTGAAAGAAGAATCAATTGTAATAAGTAATGAATGTTTGAAAACAAAGGAATCAATATGTGGTGTTTCATGCGACATAGGAGATCTGCGTTTGTCATTTGGTAAATGTAATTTTACTAAAATTTCTTATGATGAAGATATTTAATGAAGATGTTAATAAATCTACAAATCTTGATAAAAGTGACATTGAAAAGAAACAACACCAATTTTTAAATGAAGAAAACAATGGTTTATAAAGGTTAAGGATTAAGAAAACATGAACAAGGAATAAGACATGCAATTTAGCAGACAATGAGTCCAAAACTCTTGGCCATTAACACTCATCTGGTTTAGTTTTGTTGTCATTGATGACAACACACATCATTTTGGGTTGGATACTTAACCGGTAGTCACCAGTATTCATGATTCGGAAACCAACATTCAAGTCATCCGATAGACAAGGGAAACAAACAAACTGGGAACCGATATATGAGGCCGACATAAGAGATTGATCCGACAGGTTTACATGGCAACAATCAGCAGCATCGGTCACAAAGTTTAATGTATTTATTTTTGTCTAGGCTGACATGTAAATAAATTATAATATCTTTGTAAGCCGGCAAAAGAAATTCATATTTATGATTGGGAAGGGTATTTAAGTCAATTCGGTTAGGTTATTTTGGATATACATACATAGAGAAGGAATATATAGTGTTGTGATATTATGCGAGCAATATTGATCAACTAAATGCAAATATAATATTCAGTAGTTGGTCTTGGTTATTGGTTTAGAGTTTTGGGATGCGAAGTAAGTTACCAATAAAGGAGGAGACAATGAAAACCGGTATAGACAGTGCTTGAACCGGAACTCATCCAACATAGTAGATGCATTCTCTAAGTTCATAATTTTGTCTATAAACTAGTATTTGATGTTTGTAGTTAGTGAGGCTCCTTTTGTGATGACTAGTGTTCTCTAGGTTGTTGGTCTTCCTGCATGTGCAGGCCCCTATTGTAATATTTATTTATTTGGCCATATTTATTCATTTGGCTAGTGAATAGATATTGTGGGTCACCAATCCCACCGTGGTTTTTCCTCTTTGAGGTTTTGCACGTATAAATCTTTGTGTTATGGTGTATGTTCTTGTGGTTGCATCATTTCTACTTACTGCTATATTCATTTATGGTTACTGAATTACTTTGTTAATAGGGTTAAAATTGATCTCACTAGTAGAACATTGATTCATGCCCCCCTCTTAGTGTTCTAGATTCCAACAAAAGCATGAAGGCCTTAGGTATAACAGGAAGTAATAATATATGTATTCCAACTAAAAGAAAATCATTTCAAGGAATTCAAACTATGCAATGTTCACATTGCAACAAAAAAGGTCATACAAAAGATAAGTGTTGGGATATTCATCCTTGAAGTATTTTTGGTTGGAAGAATCATTGCAAAAAACATGTTGGAATGAAGACAGAAAAATTGAATCTATAATAGGACACATAAAAATGGATTATGGATGTAGCTATGGATCAAGTTGGCAGAAGATTACATTCATAATCAAAAATTTGTTCAATTATAAATGCACATATGTTAGTAACAATCAATCAACATATCAAGCTTTAAGAAAGATAATAAATGTTATTAATTAAGAGAAATCATTGCTTCAAAATCTATAGAAAGAAGAGTTGCAAGAAAAAGAAGAGTAGCAAGAAGTTTTTAGATTGAAAACTTGAAAATCAAAGTATCAAGAGACTGCCACAGCACTTGGAAGAAGCAAGAGAAAAGCATCATAGCTGAAGAAAAGATTTGAAGAATTGTAGAGATGGATTGAAGATATCATACAAGAAAATAATTTGAGTAAGTCTAAAGATTTGATTGCAACCACGAAACAAAGAAGAGAAAATGAAAAAGTTTTTAGCAAAAGAATGTGAGAAACTGATAATTTCTACTACCAACCATCATTAATTGCGCCATCCACAATCATCAATCAAATAAAACAAGTCTTAAAAACTGAAATCAGTGGAAGATGAATCTAGAAATTGTTCCATCGTTCCGAAGACCTCTACAATTAGAAGCGAATATAATCTTCTTTTTTTTAAATTAATAAAAAAATTGTTTTGTGCAGCAGCGCATTATAATTTCTATGTTTTTCAATGGGTTAATTCTTGTGTGTCCTGCTCCATCCACCACCTTATGAAGCTGCCAACCGCTAAAATTCGGAGCGAAAAGGCAAAACATGGGTTCGAAAAACTAGTCGACTATACTCAAAAGAGCCCAAATTGCCAAGGAAATCTGCCTAACATGAAACATTCAATCCCACAAATAGAGGATAAACGGGGCCTCTAAATGAAGACGCAGGGCCACCGACTCACAAGAAGTACGCGAGCTAGGCAATAAAGCTGTTGAACCAATCAATGCAGATAAATCCGCCGAGTATGAGAGAGGGCCTCAAGCATTAAAGAAACACTGGGTGATGATCCTTGAATAGATTTTCCAATAACCCACCATAACATATGAGCCGACAAAAAGCAGCAGGCTCCATCAACCCTAAAGTGGCACTTTCAAACCAAAACCTCTCCCATCCTCAAATCCGCCAATAAACAAGACCACCAAATAGAAAGGGCCAATCAAAGAATCTGAAGCTCTGGTCAATGGAAAAATCGAATCTCCAAGCCGATCTAAACAAAGCGAATGCTGAAAATGACGTTCAGATCTGCCGCCTGAGAACCATGAACTTGGGATAAAAACAGGTGAAATCATGCAATCAATATAGATCTCAAACATACTTGGACTTTGCAAAAAAACACTTCTCCTCCAGTCGATATATCATCAACAGAGAAACAAAGATCATGGAGTCTATTTCACTTAAATTTCAAAATCTGCCACCTGAGAACTATGACCTTGGGACAAAAAAACAGGTGAAATCCTGCAATCAATATAGATCTCAAACATTCTTGGACTCTGGAAAAAAACACTGCTCTTCCAGTCGATGTATCATCAACAGAGAAACCAAGATCATGGAGTCTATTTCACTTAAATTTCAAAATCTGCCACCTGAGAACTATGACCTTGGGACAAAAAACAGGTGAGACCCTGCAATCAATATAGATCTCAAACATTCTTGGACTTTGGAAAAAAACACTGCTCCTCCAATCGATGTATCATCAACAGGGAAACCAAGATCATGGAGTCTATTTCACTTAAATTTCAAGATCTGCCACCTGAGAACTACGACCTTGGGACAAAAAAAGGTGAAATCCTGCAATCAAAATAGATCTCAAACATGCTTGGACTTTGCAAAAAAAAAAAAAAGTGCTCCTCCAGTCGATGTATCATCAACAGAGAAACCAAGATAATGTAGTCTATTTCACTTAAATTTCAAGATCATGGAGTATATTTCACTTAAATTTCAAGATCTGCCACCTGAGAACTATGACCTAGGGACAAAACCAGGTGAAATCATGAGATCAATATAGATCTCACGCATGCCTCACCAATCGATGTATCATCAACAGAGAAACCAAAATCGTGGACCCTATTTCACATATAAATTTCCTCAATACTAATTTATAAATAATAAATTATTACTTAAAATTTAGCTTGGATTTGTACTTTGGTGATAAAGGGTTCTGTATACAGTATATTTTTTAAATTATAATGAGCTGATTGGAGCACCGCCTTGAGATAGATGGAAGCTTTAGATCATGAAAAATAATATTTTGGTTGCGTTGAGAGCCAAGGGATTCAATAAAAAGACAATTATTTATGGAGGATTATTAGATTGGATGTGAATATTTAATAATTATTTTTATGATTATTTTATTTAAATATAAATTATACAGTAGATCTTAATATGGTATCATAGGTTGCATGTCTGTAACTGATTCATGATATCACATTTTCATAATTCCTTGTGAATTAAAATGTGTACAAGGAAGATTGGGATTGAGAAGGGGAAATAATCTCTAACTTTTTTTCGATGAGTATTTGAAAAATTATGTGGATCTTGGGTTCTTAAATAATAAATTTTGGTTTTATAAGAATATGAATAACATTTTTCAAATATTTATCCAAAGAGGATGATGAACGGAATTAATTTTTTTAACCTTAAGATAATGTAAAGTATTTTTACATATTCTATTTTTAAAGCAAAATATGTAACAAAATCATGTGTGAATAATACACACGAGTGATAAATTCAGCAAGTCAATTCAAACAAATTTAAATATGTCATGTAATGGTGTGCTAGTAGAACCATTAAAGTACTCCTACAATAGTTCTTGGTGCATCCAATCAAAAGATGAAAAAATTCGTAAATGTAGCATATCATTTTGCAATCCACTAGCACTAGTTAGCACTAGTCATTGAAAAAGGAGTGTCAAAGTGGATTTCACGAATAATTTAAATGAGGATATAAAAAATACAACAATGATATATATTTAAAATTATATCAAGAATGCAAGATGATAAAAATAGATAAATAATACTTCCATAATGAGTACATCCCTATTATTAAGATAAAAGGACTTAAGAGAATCATGGCTGCAATTATTTGATGAAATTTATTAAAGAAAAACATTAAAATTAATAGGACATACATAGACAAATGCTAATGGTGTATGTGAGTTCATAAGAAATGACCAATTAATAAGGTGCAATCCAAATGATGGATGGATATAGACTAAGTACAAAATTTTAATGGAATGTAATAAGGAGATAATAAATGATAGGTTCAAATCTTAATTAGATCTTACAAACAATACACGACTATAAAATCAATTCTAAAAACAGAAGGATACAATTTTAATGCTCCAAATCCTAGGTAATGTAGGAAAGTTGTCTTTATTAAAATGTAAGCAAATAAAGCATGTGTTTACATACTTAAAGGATAAATCAATTAAATAAGATTTAAGAAATAAGTAACCTAGGAATAAGATCTCAAACTAGCAAACCTATTGTAGTAAATATATAAAAGTACAAAATAAAGAACAATACATACCTCTTAGTTTGATATTGAATAAACTCTATAAATTTTTTTATATTGATCAATTCAAGTTCAACACAAGACTAGGAAACATTAGGTAAATATATAGAAATAATTTTTTATTTATTTTATCTCTCTTTATCATTTGTGTAAATCTACATCTCTCTATTCAATTTGTTAAGACACAATATATGAATATATTGGAATCAACAAAATTTTGACTTCTCTTTCTTAATTATTTATATTACTTTACATCTTCTTTATGCAATTTTTATATCAATTTTGTGCTTATGGATATGATCTATCATCAATAATATTTTTCAACTTTAAAAACTATTTAACTCTATTTTGAGCCTACATAATAAAACAACCATAATTTACTCCAATTTCAATTACATAAATATTTTATTTTTTATATAAAATTAATTAATATCATTTTATTATTAATCATGTATTTGAAATAATTAAGTATCCATTTTATATTTATTTATTTATTTATTTTAAACAACAACAAGAAACAGTCTAAAGATATCCAAAGTAAAGAAGTTACAAGTTAATCTTAAAGATGCATTTAAGAGTTTTGATAAGCATATGAAGAAACTAAAATTAATATGTAGAAAAATTTAAAACATGTATGCAATGTTTAGTAAGCATATATACACGCTCTACCAATATCTCACTAGTATAAAACACCTTCTTCATGGTTGTGGTTAAGGAAGCGTTTGGTCCAGCTTAGTATTTTGGTTGATCTGTTTAGAGAATGCAATTTTATTTTCATTTCATTTTTTTATTAGTACTTCTTGTTAAGTTAGTATTATTGCAATTGATTGCATCTAATTTTCATTAACTCGTTATTATTGAATTGCTTTTCAAGAATTTCTAAGTGAAAGAAAACTGTTTTGCATTTAATAAACACTTCAACATTTAATAAATTTAGAATATATTATCACCTAATATTACATTTAAAATAAATAAGGGCCAAGTAGTGGCTAGTACAATGAGAACACAGTGTTTCCCCATTTTTATGGAAGGCCAAGAGTCAAAACTTAGAATTCATTTTAGATGTCCCTATTGGGAATTGAACTTGGGTCTTTGTAATGAGAACCCAGTGTTTTAACCAGTTAAGCTCAACCCCTTGGACTATTTCTGTGATTTTTTTCTTTCGATAGTTTCTTAAAAAATTTCAATAGTTAAGATGCATGATTTTTAAGTTTTCAAATTAGTGAAATAATAAATTTTACCTTCATTATTGAAATTATTTACAGATCCACTTTCTACATGAGTTTTTTAAGGCAAATTTTTAGGTCATTAAAATAATATTTATTTCACCTAATAATATTTAGGTTATTAAATTTTTAGGTCATGAGTTATAATAATATATATTATGTCTATTTCATGTTAACAAAATTATTTTTACTATAAATATATATAATTTCAATAAAATAACATAATTAATTTTTCCTTCTATGATATTTAGCTTAACCATGTGCTCAATTTTTTTAATATTAAAATCTATTCTAATTTAATCCTCATATAATTGAATTAAAAAAATAAAATTAATAGAATAATATTAAAATTGTAATAAAAAATAGTTATATTTTAATTGAAGATTATGTATATGAATTTATATTTATACATTTTTCATAAAAAATGAAATTTGATTTGTTCTAGTTGATTGGATATATCTTTGTTTATCTTTAATATCAATTGAAGATGAATGCACTAATTAGAATGCATAAGAAAATATCTAATTCTTCATAAATACAAAAGAATAACATATCTAATTAAATCAACCACCACATTATTTTTTATATCCATTCTAAATAAAACTTCTTTAAAGCACATATGATGACCAAATAAAGTAGACAAAATTATTTCCTTTTAGCAAATTTGTAACCCTAAAATATGTGTTTCATAGTTTAATTTGGGTGTTAGTTAGAGATAATATAACTATTTTGAAACTTATGTCCAAACTAATATTTTATCTCATTTATTAACTAGAATTTTTTATTATTATTGCAATACTATAAAGACGACAAGTACTAGCCACTACATGGCACTTGTTGGTCATGCGAAGCTTTTTTTCAAGCCACAATTCTCCCACATGTCGTATGACATTTCCTCCTTGTCTAATACTATCTTTAAATGGAGGTTTGATGTTTGTATGCTGAACAAAATAAGGGAGGCATTGAACAACCATCGGTTAATATCAATTAAGAGATTGATATAATTGATGGAAGGCAGAGAAATGACAGGAGCCTATGGGTTCACAGAGTGAGAATCATAAGGTTGATCTAGGTAAGTCATTTCTTATTGATTATTTACCATTTTTCATAGATCTTATACTAATTTTCAAATCTTCATTTGGTTTTTAAGTTGAAGTTTTCCTGAACCTTGACTAGAATTAAATCAATCAGACCACGTCTTTTATTCTGATTTAGTTTCCATTATTAAAGAATTACCCATTCACTATTGAGAGTGTATTTTCTTAATCTTTGGAATCATATATCCTAATTACCTTGACTTATATGATAAGTATATCCTAAGCTTTGTAAAAATAATTCTTGAAGGATAAACATTAGACTGCAATAAGATATGGTAATAATTGGTAATTGTAACAATAGTTATAAATGGATATTGTTGTGTGAATTTTGAATATGTATTAGAATATTTTTCTATACTTGTTATATATAATATCTATTTAATAGATTATAAATCCAATGCCATAGGCATATAGTTTTAAATATTTACTAATTAAACATAAAATTAATTACATATTAATCTTACATATAGTATCTGACATCTTACAAGATTCGTTTATGTTAAAATTTTCTAAAGCCTACCATCGCATTAATGTATGAAAATGATTTTTTATATTAGTATAGCCAATTAGGGCCATGCATTAAAATAGTCCTTTTTAGATTCTTTACATAATTCCTATACCTTCAAGAAGTCTTGATAAATATTATAGATCTATTGGCCATATGATGGAATTGATTATGTGTTGCATTGATGTTTTGTCATTTATGTCAACAACTATTGTTTTGGTTGTTTACTAGATTTTGGTAGATGGATTGTTTTGGGAAGACTTTCAGTTGATTGTCATCGGTATGATCTGGTTGATGGAATATGTTTGTATGGATGGTTCATATGCTTCTGAAGTGTGTTTTAGTCAGTTGGTATTGACTTGATGATCAGGTGCTATCTCATGTTCTAGTAAGCTTGCTTTATTGATCCAGTAAGGGTTTCACTAGCAGAGCTTTATTGAATATCATTGATGTAATGCAAAAGTGGTGTTGGTGCAACTTCTAGAAGGGATTCAAGATGCTGATGGTGATTGTGTTCATGCCTCGACTGATTGGTTTCCTTGCTTTGGTGTGCGTGGATCTAATTTAGGTCTTGTGCTATCTAGGTTATGGACTAGTTTGCATGAAACATGTTGGTGGATCCTTTGATGTACTTCTAAGATGTTTCATTGATTGGATGTTGTTTTTTCGCCTTAGGCCAACATGTGTTATGATTTTATTTTAGGATTATGTAATGGATCTATTGTATTATCATTTGTGTGGCCAACCCTCGGGTTTGTATAAATGTATGTAAGATCTCATTGTAGATCATGTATGATGGGTAAGGAGTGAATAATGTAATAATTATTTGTGTAGAGGATTTATCAATCATAGGTGACCAAGTTGGGTTTATGTAAGAGGTTTTAGACCTTTGGTATAGAGCTTAATTGGAATTGTAATCTAGCATGTTTGATGCTATCACCGATAATTCATCTCTCTAAATTGTAGTCCAAACATCTTGAGGTGGTTGACATCTTTGTAGTCAGTGAGACTCCATGTTGATGAGCAGTGCACTCTAGGCAGTGTGCCTTCTTGCATGTGCAAGCCCCTATTGTAATCATATACTTGCTGCAGAAGTATCATCTGACTGTGGGTAGGGTTTCCCACCGTGGTTTTTATTCATTGAGGTTTTCCATGTATAAATCATGGTGTTATGTGTTATGGTTGCATGGTATTGATTCTCTAGTTTTCATTTATGCTTTAATGCTTAATCAGTTATACCGATATAAGGTTTTAAGTATATTAATTCACATAATATGTTAACAAATGATTCACCCTTCCCCTCTCAGTTGTTCACCGGTTATCCTAACAATTGGTAACAGAGCTTGATCATCTTTTTGCTGAATCTTAATCGCTTGAGGAAGATCCTATGGAAAATAATACTTTGACTCATGTTTTCTAGAAGGACAGCCCTAGGTTTGATGGAACAAAGTATGGAGTATGGAAGATTTAGATGGAGACTCATTTAAGATGCATTGGAAAGTAAATTTGGCAAATAACTCAGAATTATTACACTCGTCATAATCTAACATCTAGCCTTCCTGCACTGGCATACTTGGATAAGAACATTGAAAATTATTACAGAGCTAAAGAAGCCCTCTTAAGCACCTTATTAGATCAGAAAATCATGGGACTATCAGAGAAATCATTGGAAAAATCATTGTGGGATAAGTTGGAGACTCCGAATGAAGATGATCTTACTATTAAAATTTCAAAACTTGAATGTTACAAGGTAAGATATGAAAGCTTTCAGATGGAAGAAAATGAAATAATTTTTGCACTCATGGAAAGGGTTGATAAAATTGTATTGGGAATTTAGTGTTGTGGTGGATCTCTGAGCGAGGAAGAGATTGTTTCAAAAGTGTTAATGGTTTTGCCACCAACATATAAGATGAAGGTAACTGCAATTAATGAGCTAAGATCCATGCCTAATTCTTCTTTCAATAGATATACTCTTGTTGGGAAGATATCTGCTTTTGAGCTTGAATAATTTGGTCCTCCTGGAGCTACAAAGGTTGATACTACATTTAAGGAATCTACATCATCAACTGGCAAGCAAGATCGGACAGTTTTGTATGCAAAGGAATTAGAAGAAATCGAGAAAGAAGATGAAGAGATTGAGTAACTTGAAGCCCTATTTTCTAGAAGGATACCTAGAGGTCTGTCAGGAAGTAAGTATGAAGGAACATCTCCTTTCAAATGTTTTGCATGTAATAAGATAGGTCATTTTGCATCTAGATGTCCTAAAAGGAATTCTAAATTGGAAGAAAGAGCAAGAAGATCTTTTAAGCCCACCCCTGAATATCAGATCAAGCATAAGTACAGGAAATACAAAAACAAATAATGCTACTATGCTGATGAGGAAGGAGTAACTGATGACTCATAAGAAGAACTGACATGAGATTCAGCTAGTGGATCCAACAATGGAAAAGACTGGGTATTTTATGCTATTGAGGAAGATGATCCAGAACCAGTTATCAAGAATGAGGAAAAGACCCTTGCAGTAAAATTTGAAGACACATAATATGAATGGGTAATAGATAGTGGATTTTCTCATCATATGACAAGTTACAAAGGAAATTTTCTACCCCTGCAAGAATTTGATGGTGGTCAAGTCAGATTTGGTAATAACAAGGCATGCATGATAAAAGGAAGAGGAACCGTTTCATTGGATGGTAAGCATAACACTGATAATGTCTATTTTGTTGAAGATTTGAAGCATAATATTTTTGGTGTAGCACAATTGGTAGACAGAGGATTTGAATTATAATTCAAGGATGGAAAGTACAAAATCATTAGCAAACCAGGTTTGGAGATTGCAACCGATACAAAGACAAAAGGACACATCTTTCATTTGAACTCTAGTGAAAATATATGTTTGATTGCACATATTGATTAAATTTGACTATGATATAAAAGGTTATGTCATGTATATTTTAATTGCATTATAAATATGAGTTCAACTAAGGTGGTTAGAGATTTACCTAAGATTGTGAAGCCTCATAATCTGGTATGTAAAGAATGTCAAATGGGTAAGCAAATCAGAACTTCTTTTAAAAACATACCTGATAAATCTAATAATGTTCTTGATTTGATTCATACTGACCTATGTGGTCCTACTAATATAAGAAGTTTTCAAGGTGATAGATATTTCATGTTAATCATTGATGATTATTCTATAATGATGTGGGTTGCTTTTTTAAGAGAGAAATCTGAAGCCTTTGAGAAATTCAAGATCTTTAAAGCTATGGTTGACATAGAGATAGGAAATAAAATAAATTGTCTGAGATCAGATCAAGGTGGTGAATTCACATCCAGTGAGTTCAACAACTATTGTGAGAAAAATGGCATTAGGAGACAATTATCTGCACCCCAGATACCTCAGAAGAATGGAATTGTGGAAAGAAAGAATAGAACCTTTTTGGATGCAGCTAGAAACATGATGATGGAAGCTAATTTGCCTCATATCTACTAGAGAGAAGCAGTAAGTAAAACAATTTATACATTCAACATAATTCATATCAAAGGAGATATCGGTAAGACACCTTATGAATTATTGTTTTGTCATTCTCCTACTCTTAAATATTTCACAATCATTGGGAGTAAGTGTTATATCAAAAGAGGTTATTCCATTGGAAAGTTTTACCCAAGATGTGATGAAGGAATATTTTTTGGTTATTCAAGTAAAAGAAAAGCATATAGATGTTATAACAAAAGATTGTAGAGAATTATGGAGAGCGCTAAGGTGAAAGTGGATGAGTAGTACAAAGACCAAGCTAAATCTTATGACAGTGAACCGATAGTAGAAATGATCATAATTGAACCGATAATGCCTATACCAGAACAAAATACAGAACCAATTACCCCAATATCATCAAAAAAATCAACTGTAACTGAAGAGAAGCACAAAGAACCTAAAAATTAGAAAACACCAAGGTATGTAAGGCTAAATCATTTTGAAAATTAGATCATTGGAGACAAAAACATGGGAGTTATGACAAGGAGAAGATTGGAAAATCAAGAGGTATGTTTCATTTCTCAGATTTAACTGGCATCAGTAGTTGAAGCTTGTAAATATGAATGCTAGATGAAAGCTATGTAAGATGAATTAGATTAGACAGAAAAGAAGAATACTTGGACTTTAATTCCCCGACCTAAAAATAAGAATGTTATTAGAACTTAATGGGTTTTTAGAAACAAATTGAATGAGGATGGACAAGTTGTAAGAAACATGCCTATTTTGGTCTACAAAGGATATTCTCAGAAGGAAGGAATTGATTATGGTGAAACTCTTGCATCAGTAGCTAGAATTGAAGTTGTGAGACTATTTATTGCTTATGTATCCTATAAGAACTACAAGGTCTATCAGATGGATGTTAAGTGTACATTTTTGAATGGAGAACTTGAAGAAGAAGTCTTTACTAAGAAACCAGATGGATTTTTACTGACAGATGACCAAAATATGGTTTGCAGATTAAGGAAAGCCCTATATGGACAAAAACAAGCTCCTAGAGCTTGGTATGCAAGGTTGGACAAGTAACTTTTGAAGCTTTATTTTATAAAAGGTATTGTTGACAGTAACCTATATTATAAAATCACTAATGATGATATTCTGATTATTAAAGTAATTTTTGATGATATCATTTTTGGAGGTGAAGAAAAATTGTGCATGGAGTTTCTTGATAATATGTAGAGTGAATCTGAAATGTCTATGACTGGAGAAATAAGATTTTTTCTAGGTTTGCAGATTACTCAGAGTGACAAAGGCATCTTTATCTATCAAACTAAGTATCTAAGGGAATTGTTGAAGAATTTTGGTATGGAAAATTCTAAACCGGTTAGTACTCCTATGGTTAGAAGTGAAATTTTTTTAATTAAGGATATAACACTTTCAGTAAATTCTATAATATATAAATCCATGATTGGTGGGTTTCTATATTTAACTTAGACTAGACTAGATATAATGAATGCAATTAGTATTGTATCAATATTTTTAAGTAATCCAAGAGAAAATCATGAAAGTGCAATAAAAAGGATATTCTGGTATTTGCAAGGAACAACTAAATATGGTTTATGGTACCCTAAAGATGATGAATTTACTTTATGTGCATATATAGATGTAGATTGGGCAGGTGATGTTGATGACCGGAAGAGAACATTCGATGGAGAATTCTTCCTTGGGAAGAAGTTGGTTTTATAGATCAGCAAGAAGCAGTCATGCATTTATTTATCTACTGCTGAAGTTGAATATGTTGCAGCCACAACCAATTGTACTCAATTTTTGTGGATGAAGTGGATGCTAAAGGATATACAAGTGAGTTGTAATGATCTAGTAGTTATCCACTACGATAACTCTGTAGCTATTAACATATCAAAGAATCTGGTATTTCACTCCAAGACTAAGCACATATCAATCAAGTATAACTTTTTGAAGGAAAAGGTGTAAGCAAAAGAAGTCAGATTGGTTTATGTGAACAGTAAAGATAAGATAGCAAATATCTTCACTAAACCTTTATCCCAGGAATCATTTGAGTATTTGAGAGACAGATTGAGGGTTTGTACACCTCCCATAGAGATTTAATTGATGCAAATGTGAATTAGTCTAGTATGCATTATTAGTGCTACCTTTTTCTCTTGATTGATGAGTCAGTACTACTACTCAGGGGGAGTAGTCAGCCTTGATATTTAGAGTTATTTATTTTGTTTGATTCTTTGGCATTGTTGTCAAAGGGGGAGGAATATATGTGAAAAACCATTGATTGCACTCCTTAGGGGGATTTTGGTGGTATTTGTTTTTTTTGTTTTCAATTTTGGTTCAGAGCTTCATTGCTATATCATTTCATGGGAGATTGTTGGCGTTATTCTATTGGGGAAGACCTGTTTGGCATTTTCTTGGCACTTGGATGTTTTCACATCTAGTGTTGCTATCAATACCAAATGGGGAGATTGTTGGCCATATGATGGAATTGATTATGTGTTGCATTGATGTTTTGTCATTGATGTCAACACCTATTGTTTTGGTTGTTTACTGATTTCTGGTAGATGGATTAGTTTGGGAATAACTTTGATTGATTGTCATTGATATGATCTAGTTGATGGAATATGGTTGTATGGATGGTTCATATTCTTCTGAAGTATGTTTCAGTTAGTTAGTATTGACTTAATGATCAGATGCTATCTTATGTTCTAGAAAGCTTTCTTTATTGATCTGGTAAGGGTTTTACTGGCAGAGATTTATTGAAGATCATTTATGTAATGCATAATTGGTGTTGGTGCAGCTTCTAGAAGGGATTCAGGATGTTGATAGTGATTATGTTCATGCCTCAACTGATTGGTGTTGTAGACACCTAAAAATGTCATGTCTAATTAAATAAATATTTTATTTATTTAATTATCTAAGCTTAGTTCTTCTATTAATTAAATAAATCTTTATTTATTTAATTAATTCATTTATCCTCTTTTAGCCTTATTTCTCATTTAAATAAATACATTTATTTATTTAAATTATCCTTTTCCTAAATTAAATAAATATTTTATTTATTTAATTATCCCACTTCTTCTATTATTTAAATAAATCTTTATTTATTTAATTAATTCATTAACCTTTTCTACCCATGACACATGCATTCATCTCTTAATTCATACACTACCTTCCCCCTTCATTATTTTATTATTTCTTTTACCTACCCTCTAATCATAGCCGACCTCCTTTTACACCTCTCAATCTTATCCCTCCATTTCATATTGTGTCTTCTATATAAGGAGATGCTTTCTTCATTATCAAACCCTAATCATTCAGGCTAATCATTCACTAGACTACATTACGATCCTACTTGCAACCACATTCGGTTCTTTGTTGAGCTCTTGTGCATATAAAATCTGAGAGCAAATATATCAAGCAAGATCAATGGAGATAGGAAGAATGGAGATTCAAACCCTATTGGACATGTGATGGTATAATCAATGTGATTTCATTTGATTTGCATTGTCTTAGGTGATCTTCATATGTTATGGTGGATCTTTGTTGTTGTTAGGCTAGGGTTTTGTGGTTGAATCTATTTAGCCTTTCAATATTGTTATTATTGTTATCCATTTTCACCATATACATTTTGGCATGCCCGGTGGGACTCTTGTCCCTTTTTGCATTTAACATGTTGCAGATTTTGTATTTTGAAGTTGCAGATCTGACGTTTTCGACATTTTCGCATCTACGTACTTTCGGATCACATTTTTGATTTTCTGGCATGTCTGCGACATCTTGAATCGCATCTGTGTTATTGGCAATATTTTATTTTGCAAGTTCCAGGAAAGCGCGTTTGTGTTTTACAATCGCGTCTGTGATATTTTTATCCGCGTCTGTGTCCAGGAAGCACATCTATGTTCTGTAGTCACGTCTGTGCTTCACAGAACCGCATCTGTGTCACCCAGGCGCATTTGTGTTGAGGGTAACCGTGTCTGTGTTCACCAATTTCAAGTTTTGGGTTTTTTTTTATTCAGTTTTTCGGATTTTTGGGTTTAGGGTTTCAGATCTGGTTTATTTTGAGCTAACATTTTCAGATCTAGCTAACAAAATTGGTGCAGCTTGTCTTGAAGGTTAAATCATTTGGTTGAAGGCCCCTATTTTCACAAAGTCTTTTGGGTTTAAAATTTACCTAACTTGTCTGCTTGCAGGAAGGGGTGATCATTTGAAACAAACCAAACTACTAACAACTCTTTGTTGCAGGTCCTTGGCAAGGGTTTTTGGATTTTATTGTGTGCCTTGTTTTCATAGACTAGCAAACACTTCAATTGGTGCACTAAAATTGAATCATTGTCTTTTGTGTCTTGAGCAATAGGCTCTCTTTTTTTAATCTTTAGAGGGCCTGTCTTCCCGTGTGGTCATTAGGACTACTAGTGAGAAGAGAATGACCCAAGTGGTAGCAAAAGAAAAGTCATCTTCTTCCAAACCACTATAAATAACTATATTCATGGTGAAAACTATGAATAACGTGTGCTGATTAGTTCATACCGACACTATGTCTCCCCACAAACCCGTTTGATCAAATTTATTTGATCAGTTGTAGGGCGTAACCCCTACTGGCTGGGAGCCTTCTGTATTTACAGAGCTGAAAGTGCCGCATGTATGACCACATGAGCGGATGCCCTTACTAGCACCTTTTTGTTTTAGAAGCCCAAATCCTTCTAGTTGTTGGGGCAAGAGGTCAGACCTCTGGTAGCGGCCCACACACATACGGTTCTTAGTAAAGATACAAAGTTTGCCATGGGGATTTTTCGTGGGGACTGATGCTTGGTTGACCCGAGAAGTGAGTGCCAAGGGTGGAGCTAGTGAGGTCAAGCATCTAAATATTTTCTCTGAATAGCATAGCCTCGAGGGTAAAACCCCATGTGGGATCAACAACTATTGTCTTGGCCAGCCATAAGAATTGTACTTGACTTATGTTAAACATTTAAAACATTCAAGACCAAACAACAAAACATTGTGTCTTTTGTGTCTTCAAGTGTATGCAAAACATTTTTACATCAAACAACACACTTTTCTTGGAGTCATTTTGAGTCTAGACACTTGCAAACATTGAGTCCTCATCAACATTATGTCCTCTTGTCATGAAAAATAGTCAAACAGTCAGATTTGGTCACAACAAAACAACTACACAGATTGGAAAAATTGCACAAAATTTGCAGAAACGCGTCTGTGTTGTCTAGCCACATCTGTACAGGGCAGAATCGCGTCTGTGTTCCAACAGTAAACATTACACTTTGCAAAAAAATCTCAGAAACGTGTCTGTGTTAAACAGAGCAGCGTCTGTGTCGGGAAACCGCGTCTGTGAAGTATACAATTGCGTCTGTGTCTAGAATTGAAAAACTGTTACAGTCCAGCAAACAAACACAATCAGTTTCAGAATTCTTGAGCCTCCTAGGTCATTTCTCCAGGGTTTCATTTAGCATTCAACCTGTCCTTGGGTTTCACAAAGTCAATCATTGCTTTACATCTCTCATTACATTCACAATTGTCTAAACTTGAGTCAAAAGGTCACTTGCTTGTCCTCATCATACTTTGTCAACACACTACATACAACAACACTTTGCTAAGTGGTCCCTCATCAAGGTTTCTTACCTTTGGGTCTCATTTGGTCTTACTTAGAGTCAAGGTCAACTTACCTCATCAAGAGAAACTATCCTCTCTTTGGAAGTCACACCTACTCTACTAC
Source organism: Cryptomeria japonica (assembly GCF_030272615.1). Lineage (NCBI taxonomy): Eukaryota > Viridiplantae > Streptophyta > Pinopsida > Cupressales > Cupressaceae > Cryptomeria > Cryptomeria japonica. Next base: position 584,950,513 of record NC_081406.1, read on the forward strand.
ATACATACTTGGTCTTACACTTTGGACATTGCAAGTACACTTCAGATTCATTTACATTCCATCCAACTCTTGGTCTTCCATACTCTTTCCATTTTTCATCTAGTCTCACACATCTTGGTCAATACCTAGTTCATGGTTGAAACCCGTCTTCAAAAATCTAGGAGAGAAACTAAAGAGGCTCAAGAGTCCGCAAACATGAGTTCTTATGAGTATGACAATGATGTCTTTTTCAATTCTGATCATACTACATTACCTGACATGGATGCCTATAGAAACATTCCAAATGTTGAGAACATGGACACTATAAACAACAATGCTACACACAATGAAAATGTGGACAACTTTTCAGTACATTCAGCAGATGTGGAAGAATCCATTATGAATCCCCATTTCAATCAATTGGTTGAGGAAATAATGAGAAGAGATAGACAATACTTTTTACAAATGATGGGACAAAGTGGAGCCAAGATACCTCATGATTTTGACATTTCTCAAATAATGGAAAATCGACCTTTGCAACAACCTCACTCCAAAATGGATCAAAGAAGACCTAATAGTGGAGGAAATAGAGGACCACATATGGTACCTGAATCACCATCAGCTTTGCTTCAAAAACCAGAGGTCCCACATATACATGGTCAAACATATGATACTCACCTTCGTAGACCATTATGGAAATATTATGGAGAAAAATATGCTCAATCACATATCAATGCTAAGGATCAACCACCAAAACAATAGGATATTCAAAGGCATGCTCAAAATTTGGACACAAGGAAACCTCATGTCAAATTTGGGGGCAACACAATAGAACATGACATGCCTGTAGAGTATGGTATACATGAACAAAATAGATATGGTGTTCCTCAACATGAATCTATACCAAGGATCCATATAGGCAGCATCACTATAGACCTCCTCCATATGAACATTTGTATGATGAATATCATCCATATATGCAACATGCTCCTCCTCCAATTGGTACCTCAAGCATGGGGTATGGTCCAAGAAGTCGATCTCCACCTAAGAGCAATTTGGAGCAACAAATCAGGGACTTACAAAAGAAAATGGAGGACATAAATACACCGAAGCCAACATACACAATGAGAGACATATGTCCTTATCCATTTGACAAGAGCATTCCAATGCCTCCATTTCCTACACACTTTGTGATGCCTAAATTTGATAAGTATAGAGGAAAAGGGGATCCTAAGGCACACATAAGACAGTTTTTCACAGCTTGCATTGAGGTAGCAGTAGAAGAGACATATTTGATGAAATTATTCCCACAGAGCCTAGGCGATCAAGCTATGGAATGGTTCTCCCAACTTCGGCCTGGTATTAAGTCATGGGGTGACTTAGCAGAGGCATTTATTCAACATTTCTCCTACAACATAGAGACAAACATATCAGTCACCACTTTATGCAACACCAAGCAAAAAGAGGGAGAGTCTTTTTCATCATTTTTACAAAGATGGAGAAATCTAGCCAGCAGGTGCTCTTGTGAAATTCCACAAAAACAAATGGTAGAAATGTTCACACAAAATGTTAACAAAGACATTGGCTATGATCTAAGGAAAGCTTGTTTGTCCACCTTCAAGGACGTTATTGAAAAAGGCTTAGCGACAGAAAAGGTCCTAATCGAACAAGGAGTCATTAAGATGTTCAAGGAAAACAAGGATGACTTTAAAGGAAAAGACAAGCCAAGATTTTGGAATAAAAACAAGAACATAGTCAATGATGGTGTTTTGGATGCCAACATAGTGCGACCCAAATTCATCTTTTCTGGATCAAGTTCTACAAACAATCAAGTGAATACTCAAACAACTTCCAGATCACGAAGGAAATACACCCCATTGGGAGAACCACTTGAGTCAGTTTTCGAGAAGCTAGTGGCAAACAAGGTAATCACAGTTCCAAATTTTCCTCCATATGAACCAAAGGTTAAACCAAATTGGTGGAATGATGATGAATATTGTGAATTTCATAAGTGCAAGGGTCATAAGACAGGAAATTGCCATCAACTGAAGGACATCATATGAAATCTCATTGATAGAGGTGACATTGAGATTGAGGGACATTCGTCTAATCAAGAACATGAGATGTTTAAGGAACCATTCCCAAAACATGACAAGGGAAAAGCTAAAGCCACAGATGACCAAACCAACTATACAAAAGCATCCTATAACTATGATTCAACCATCAATCACATCTCGATGGACAATTATGTCTCTACTATTGTCATCAAGGACAAAGCGTCCGAGAATTCTACTTAGAGACCCAAGATTGTCTTAAAAGGTGTTGGATCTTCTCCTGAACCTACCTCTAAATGTCATGTTACAACCCGTCGAGGTAAATTCACTTTCCAAGGTGCTCCAACTAAAAACACCACCTCTTTATCAACCAAACCTGAGTATGACCTTGTAGAATAGTTAGGGAAGACACCCGCGCTCATTTCAATCCTTGAGAAATTACGCATATCTCCCGCACATAAATCCATTCTTGACAAAATCTTGAGAGATACTACTATTCCTACTGATCTAAACATGGACCAGTTTCAAGCCATGGTGGGATACCTTTCCATTCCACACTCCCTTACTTTTACAGAAGCCGATGATGCCTCTGTAAGTCAACCACATAATGCACCATTACACATCGAAGCCCTCATACATAAACATCGAATAAAAAGAGTCCTGATAGATGGAGGAGCAGGTCTAAACATTTGCACATTAAGCACTATCACACAATTGGGATATTCTGATAAAGCTGTGAATTCTACAAATCAAATCACCACTAAGGCATATGATGATGAAGAGCATTCATCCAAGGGCACAGTCACCTTGCCTCTTAGAGTTGGGCCAGTTACAAAGGATGTGGTTTGTCAAGTCCTGGATTTAAATCTCACTTATAACATATTGTTAGGACGTCCTTGGATTCATGAAATGAGGGCAGTCCCATCCACATATCACCAATGTATTAAGTTTCCTCATAATGGAGTGGAAGTAACAGTTAACGGTGATCCTAATCCATTCATATACTGCAATAACCTGAAATCAAAGACTGAGACCATCATTCCCAGTAATCGTGAGGTTGTTCCTTCATTGGCATACATTGATCCTGAGTCATTAAAACCTTCGACATCAAAACAAGGTGAGCTTAAAGGCAAGTTTCAGGACAAAGGCATGGGGGAATATACTTTCAATCAGACCATGTACTTATGACAAGTCATGAGTTCCCCAAAAGAATATGGAAGACCACATCCTAACAAACAAATATCCATCATGATGCTCAAATGGGACCCTACCACCTTTCAAAGATGGGGTGAACTAGAAGAGGAAGATCTATACCAAATGCTTTTCAAGGACAATGAAGAGGAAACACAAGATCACATCAACCTACCATGTGAGAAATATGGCAAAGGCTTCAAAATTCTACAAAAATTCGGGTATGATGGAAAAAGCCCTTTGGGGTTACGAAAGGAAGGCATCATTGAACCTTTACAACCTGAATTGACCTTCAAAAGGGAACGCTCGAAAGGACTTGGTTTCTTAACTTCCAAGGTCCACACCCAAAGGACAGAAGAAGCCTTACAAATCAAAGCTAGCGAAATGCAACAAGAGGATCGCTATTCCACAGATTCTAACGAATGGGAATGGGGTTCAGACAAGTCTTCCAGTGACTACGAGCTCAACGAGATATTCAAAGAACCAGATGAACCCACAGAAGAAGAGGAATTTTATAACAAGTTTAGAGTTGGTCAAGAAACAACCCTTAAGGATTCCACACAGTCCTTGTCTCAGGGTTCTAGGTTGAAATCACATAGGATGAGAACACTTGTCCCGGAATGCGCTACTAGTGATGATAATTTGGATTCATTCGTGATCGAGACTGATGAGGAGAGTGCCATCGATGACCTTGATAATTACCTTGATATACTCGAATATAACTCCATTTTCACTCTTAGCTCCCCTAACTTTGAAGACATTAACGGCCTTCCCCTTGTTCACCACCAACTCATTGACTGGAATCATGAAGGACCTGCACAATTTGATACATTCCAAAATGATGAAGCTTTTATTGACTATCTGGGCATATGAGATGATCTTCCCCTTGGAGACCATAAAGCGGGATACACTATAGAACTTAATAGCGTGGCATATTTTGGTGAGGGTGTCGGACCTTCCAGTCGCAAAAATGTGAAAATAAGAACAAATCAAGGGTCTTATGGCAAAAACCACATTGTGGCGCTGTCTGACCCCAAAAAAGTAAAAAGAAAGGATGTATCTGAGGGCGAAAACCTCTCTGAGGCATCCGAAGATGGAAGGCTCGACATTCTCCCAACATCATATGAGAAAAATTCATCCATGCTGGTAGAGGAGACTATCAAAACAAACATTGGTACAGAAGAGGTTCCACACAATATATTCCTAGCTCAATCATTGACAGAGTCTGAAAGGTCAAAATTCATAAGTTTCTTCAAAGAACGACAAATCAACTTTGCCTGGTCATACGCCGATATGCCTGGATTGGATCCGGATTTGGTAATGCATCATTTGACAGTCAAACCGGGGGCAAAACCAATGAAACAGAAACTAAGAAAAATGCATCCACAAGTGGCATTACTAGTCAAAGTAGAACTTGAGAAGTTATTAGATGTCAGATTCATACGCCCAATTGATTATCCTGAATGGATCTCCAACTTGGTACCTGTTAGTAAACCAGATCGCAACATCAGAATATGTACAGATATTAGAGACATCAACAAAGTTTGTCCAAAGGATGACTTCCCATTACCAAACATTGACTTGATTGTCGATCTCATAGCAGGTCATGAAATGTTATCATTAATGGATGGATTCTTTGGTTATAATCAAATAAGGATTGCACCCGAGGATCAACACAAAACATCATTTACTTGTCCGTGGGGAACTTTCTGCTAGAATGTCATGCCCTTTGGGCTAAAGAATGCAGGTGCTACATATCAAAGAGCCATGACTACTATCTTTCATGATCTCATGCACGTAACCATGGAAGATTATGTTGATGACCTCTTGGGCAAATCAATAGACAGAAATACACATTTGGACATACTTTCAGTCATCTTTGATCGATTGGAAAAATACAAAGTAAGATTAAACCCCAAGAAATGTGTCTTTGGAGTAACCTCCGGGAATCTCCTAGGATTCATTGTATCCAAAAGAGGAATTGAAGCTGATCCAGCAAAAGTCAAGGCCATCTTGGAAATGCAACCACCAAGAAATATTAGTCAACTTCAATCCTTACAAGGCAGACTCTAGTCCATCTGAAGATTCATAGCCCATCTAGCAGATAAGTGTAATCCTTTTCAGCACCTGCTACATAAAAACATCAAATTCAAGTGGGATGATAACTGTCAACAGGCTTTCCAAACGCTTAAAGATTATCTTCTAAATCTGCCAGTTCTGATGCCACCAGTTCCAGATCAACCACTATTACTATACATATCAGCTACTCCAATAGCACTGGGGGCACTCTTAGCACAACAAAGTGCTGAGGGCAAGGAAAAAGCAGTATACTATATCAGTCCCACATTGGTGGGATACGAGCTAAACTACACACCAATTGAGCGTGCATGTCTCGCTGTGGTCTTTGCCTCACAGAAATTATGAAATTACATGCTCACTCATAAGACTAAGTTAGTTGCAAGGATAGACCCATTGAAGTACCTTCTCAATAAAGCAACACTTACTGGGCGACTGGCCAAATGGGTAATGAACCTGAATTCGACATCGAGTATGTGGACAAAAAAGCAATAAAAGGACAAGCCATCGCAGATCAATTAGCAGATGCTCCCATGATAGATGATGTTCCTCTAAGTTCAGAATTTCCAGATGAATCCATTTTGACAATGTCACATGCAAAACCATGGCAACTATACTTTGACGACTCTTACACACGGCATGGGGCAGGAGTTGGCATCCTCTTTATAACTCCTCAAGGGGATTCTATACCAAAATCACACCGCTTATCATTTCCTTGCACCAACAATATAGCAGAATATGAGGCATTAACAACAGGATTACGAATTGCAGTTCAATGGAAGATCCAGGAACTTCGCGTTTTTGGGGACTCTCAACTTGTCATCCATCAAGAAACTGATGATTACCAAACAAAAGATGAAAAATTAATGTTGTATAAACAAATGGTGGATGACCTGAAACAACACTTCACAAAGATAGACTTTGAGTAGATACCAAGAGAGAAGAATCGCGCCACAGATGCCATGGCTACAATTGCTTCACTGATCGATCTACCCCCAAATGAAACCCACTATGAGTTCTTGGTGGATAACCTTTTGGTCCCATCATATGAGATCATGCCTACTAAGACGATATGTGTTGTCGGTCCCGAGTCCCAGTTATACAGTTCCATTTTCACATACCTACGTGACAATACTTTATCTCCTAATCTATCAAATAACCAACGTCGCACTTTCATTCGCCAATCCTCTCGATATGTCATTTTAGTGGATATCCTATACCGGTGAGGTCTAGATGGCACTCTTCTTAGATGTTTAGAAAGCGACGAAGCTCATATTGCGTTACGGGAAGTGCATGAAGGGATATGTGGTCCACATGCTAGTGGTCCTACCTTGGCCAAGAAACTCATCAAGACTAGATATTACTGGCCCAATATGGAGAAAGACTCATATCAATTTGTCAAGAAATGTAAGCAATGCCAAATTCATGGAGGCCTCATACATGTGCCAGCACAAGAACTTCAACCACTTGCATCTCCTTGGCCCTTTTGTCAGTGGGGACTCGATCTAATAGGCAAGATTCACCCTCCTTCTTCCAATGGTCATAAATTCATTATCACTGCCACAGAGTATTTTACAAAATGGATTGAAGCCATGCCTCTCACACAAGTTACTGGAAAATAGATTGCTACATTCATCCTTAACTATATCATTTGCCGATACGATATTCCTGTTTCCATTATCACTGATAACGGGCGTCCCTTCAAAAATCAGGATGTTCGTGAACTCTGTGACCGCTTTCATATTTCCCATCATTTATCCACACCATATTACCCCCAAGGTAATGGCCAGGCTGAGGCGTCTAACAAAACAATCCTTGAAATCCTAAAGAAGACAGTCGACGATGCTGGTCATAATTGACATATCCAACTTAATCATGCACTTTGGGCCTACCGCACAAGTGTCCGCACACCTACAAAAGCTACACCCTATTCACTCGTCTATGGTGCTGAAGCTATCTTTCCTATTGAGGTCGAGCTACCCTCTTTATAGGTTTCTTTGCAAAACATCATCAGTGATGAAGACTATAGGGTCTCTCGCTTACAAGAACTGGAACTACTGGATGAATGAAGACAAACTACTTTTAATCATCTCAAGGCTTATCAACAACGAATGAGTCGTAGCTACAATCACAAGGTCAAGCCTCGTACATTTGAGGTAGGGGATTTAGTTCTCAGAGAAAATCCTAAAAATCAACAAGACGGAGAGAAGAAGGGCAAGTTTGAACCAAACTGGCTTGGTCCCTACATTATTACAGCAGCATATGGATCTGGTGCATATCAGCTCTCAACTACAAAAGGTGAACCTTTGGAGGATCCTATCAACAACATGCACCTTCGCAGGTTCTACACATAGCTCTTCAGAGTATCCTAAATTCAAAAATACAAAAAAAAATTCAAAAAAATTCAAAAATACAAAAAAAATTATAAAACATAAAAAATCGTTACTTGGTGAAAACCTGGCAAATAGGTGCCTTGTGACACAAAAAACATTGAAAAACCGAAAAAAGTAAAGAGAAATAATTTCGTCCAACGGTGAAAACCACTTCAGTGGCACCCTGGGCAAGTACCATGGTGAAAACTAGGTCACCAGTGCCATGCGTAGAGACATTGCTCCTCCCTCCTTCAGGATTCATTTTCATCCTTCACTTTGCACACACTCACAACCTATTCATTCATAATAAACTTACCCATTCCCATCCTGGCTTGTTATTGATCTACCCAAGATTGGTTAGCCATTCATAATAAACCTCCCTTTTCATCCCTTTCCATCCATAATAAATCAGATCCTATCTATGGCTAAGGTAAAATCCTACGTCTAGTGATGGGTGTGGAACTAAGAACATCACATGTTTCAAGGAGTACAGTTTCTTCCAGCTTCCTTCAGTCTATCTGTGCACAATCCGCAATAAAGCAACATTTGCATCACAAATCCGCAATATAGTTCCATCTTCTTCGCAATAAAGTATCAGTTTCATGGATTCAATCAGTTTCAGACGAGACACAACAGCAACAATGGGCTTCAACAAATCAAATCTTTCAACAGACTCAGACAACATTATGGTTCAGTGCTATCTATCCTTTTTGTGAAAGTAAACATTGTGACCACAATCAAATAAGACTTATACAAGTGACAAGAGACACTAAACTTGAGGGCTACAGTGGATGTTGGTGTCGAGTCTTGGTTTTCTTTTGATTTTATCTTTTTGGTGACATGATTTTTAGCTTTTCCGGGATGTCTCTGACTAGAGATTCTATCTCCAGGATGTCTTTGACTAGAAAGGCAAGGATGGGGTATCATCACCTATTTGTATTTGCTGTCTATGGATTGTCTCTTACTAATGCTATGACTTGTCCAAGGATATGAGGACACTGTGAGTCTAGTGTGAACTGGGGCATTCCTTGTTTGTGACTGTCTTATCTCCATGCAAACAGGTACAATGACTTTCTAGGTCGAACATATGCCTCGATTGTCATAACCTATTTTTCCATAATAAAGCTCAATGATGATAACGCACAAGAAGCTTTTTCACTTTCATATCTTTTGTCTTCCATCCCCCTTTCTTGATTGACTTCCATCATCCTTCTCGAGTCCGTGTAGCCTACTATCACATGATTGAGTATAATGACACACCAAAAACATTTACATTTTATAGAGTTACACCTGCATTACCACATATAAGCATTCCATACATACACATAGATATCACAACTACATCACATCCTGCACACAACACCTATTAGCACAATTTACATTTACATTATCATATTCACTTGCATTCCATACATTCACATTTGCATCATGCATATACATATAAACACATAAAAGAACAAAAATATGGCATTGCATCATATACATATTTGCATCCATAGCATAAAACAAACATCACATAAGAACATCTCCTCATATAGGTACACATGCATATAGCTGCCGCAAAAATGAATCATCTCATATATATAATCATAAGTCTCATGATACAATGATGTCAAAATCATATGGCTACAATAACACCCGTAGGTGTCTACAATACAAAAATGGTACAATACTGATACAAAGGGAAGCCCTCTACGGCTATGATGAACTCCCTCCCTCGGAGCCGCCTAGCCTCGATGGAATCTGAGCCCCTGAAGGACCCACCCCAGGATCATCCTACTTGTCCCCTCTATCTGGTGGTGGCAGAGGACCCATGACCCCACCACTCGATGCCTGTCTCCTTCAGCTCCCTCCCGTAGCTGTCACTGTATGCGATGGTCTATGGAAGCTCCTCGCCCGCTGATTTGCTGGCACTGCACCATAGTAGAGGTCTCTCCAGTAGGTGATCTCCTCCCCTGCCCGCAGGACATAAGCATACCCTGCCCCTGTATCCTCTGTGGCCTATCTCCTTACCCTCAGTGCTGTCTCAGCCTCTGTATAGTGCTGGATAGCCTGATCCCCGCTCTTGCTCAGTATCTCTAAGCCTCATCCTAAGCTGATCCCTCTCCCTCTCCAACTCCTGGATCTCATCTGCCTGGCCCTGGCAGATCTCCCTCAGCTCTAATAGCTCATCCTCCACTGGGTCAGCCCCCTCTGCCTCTACTTGTGGCTCCCCCTCTATGGGTGCCTACCCCTATGCCTGTACCTATACCTGTACTGGTGCCTGTACTAGTACCTATCTCTATCCCTATCCCTGTATCTGTATCTGCCTGGGACCCTGTGCTGCTGGCACCTGTAAAGGAAATTCACCGCGACCCCTCACCACCCGAGCCTGCCTCTCCTCGCTACCCTCCCTCTGAGGTGCAACCCGCCTCTCTCCAACTACTCCCCTCCTCCCCATTGGCCTCTGCCCCCATCACCTCCACCATCATCCTCATCACCACCCCCATCTCCATCCAATGCCTCTCCTAGATCTGTCAATTGTGGGAATGGATGCTCTACCCAATAAGCTGTATACTCGGCATCCATGCCGACATCCTCGATCTCAGGCCACATGTCCTAGGGTAGGGGCATCATCTCTACTAGCTGTGTCACTGCCTGATCATATGACAGCAATGGCCCAAACTATGCCTGATCTTTGACTATACGGGCATACATGCCTAAGCCCCGGGGCATCCTCTGAATCCAGCCAAACTGTCGGCCAACCCTGTCCACAAGCTATCTCTCTAGCACATAGGGCATCCACCCAATCAAGTACCTGCTCCGAAAGGTGTAAGGAAACTCAACTGCGTCGTCCTCCCACTGCTCGCAACCCAGATATGGTCTCCATATGACCACATCAATATCGTCTATCACCCGCTGCCAATGCTCTAACCTACCAATCCGCTGCTGTGATGTGATCATGTCATACAAATGAACAAAGCTGTCTCCATGACCCTTGCCCTTGAAGTGTATCGGTTGGGTAACCGGCAGATGCTCGTAGGCCCATACCTGCAGCAGTGTCACTCCACAACTCAATCCCACTGATCCATGATAAACGAACTGATGTAGCTCATAATACAAATGGGCCAGCACACATGGTCCCCAGGCATATCTGGTGTGCTGCGTCACCAGTGTCTCCAGTGCTCCTCCCCAGCCCATAGCCAACCCCTGTGTTGCCCTATCCAGACACAAGAACCCACTAATAGCTCCTCCGATCACTGCCAGCAATGCTAACCCGATGGCTGTCATGGTGTCCCATGCCACGTGTCCTGCCCTCATCTCCAATCCAGGGTCCTGGAATACCCATCTCAAGGCCTCTCTGTCTCCATCTCGATCGTATGGGATCAGCTCCCCATCGATCAGTATCCTCAATATCCTGTGCACATCCTCCAGGGTGATTGTCATCTCACCCATCGGCAAATGGAAAGTGCACGTCTCAGAGTGCCATCTCTCAGCTAAGGCAGTCAGCAAACCCATGTTTGCCCGAAACTCAAGCACATATAGCACATGTCTCAATCCCATCTCCTTGATGGCAGCTCTGTCCTCGAATGACAACTCAGGTCACAACCTCTACGTCGATGAGAATCTCTCCCATGACTCCAGCATCGGCAAATACTCCTACAGTCAAGCAAATCAATCATGTCAGTCATAGTGGCATTCACTGTTTATTAGAAAATGCTACTTGTTATCTAAATGGATATGGCTATCTATCCTAGTGACACTCACTGTTCATCACAAAGTGTTGCTTCTACCTTAGTGACACTCACTGTTCATCACAAAGTGTTGCTATTTATCCTAGTGATACTCCCTGTTCATCACAAAGTACTACATGTGTGACACTCACTGTTCATCACAAAGTGTTGCTCACATTTGCACTCCCTGTTCATCACAAAGTGCTGCTCATATTTCAGTACTCCCTGTTCATCACAAAGTACTCTATCTTGGTACTCACTGTTCATCACAAAGTGCCTTGATCTATCCTAGTCTTCCTAGAGGACCTGCTTGAGTGTATCCTCTCAGCAACTTATCCAATCGATAGCGTATGTTCATCACAGAACTACCGATTTGACCTAGAAGATGCAACTTCACACTTTTTAAAGCACAAATGCGCTTACCTGAAATAAACGCGCTTACAGACTGCACAGATGCGCTTGAAAAACATAGACGTGCCTGGTTGTCACAGACGTGCCTATGCTCTGCACAAACGCGCCTGAATGACACAGACGTGCCTTCTTGGCACAAATGTGCCTGAACATCACAGATGCAGCCGCAATTGACACAGACACGGGTCCAGACATAGACGCGCCTGACATAAACACAGACGCGCCTAGCGAGCACAGACGTGCCTGGCACCAACGTAGACACGCCTGGACATTTTTTGACACTTTTTGGACCCTAGTCTAAGCGCATTTATGACCCTATCTAGCATGCATTAATGACAAAATTAAATGCATCAAAGTACGAGGAGGTTTGGTGGTACTTACCAGCTCTCCTGCCTCTGTTGGCCTCTGAAATCGGTGAATGCGGTTGAATCTGTGAGTGAAAGCCATCGCTATTGACTGCTGCTACTCTATCTCGCTCTGCAATTTTCTCTCGTGGATGTGTAGATGACAATGAGGATGTATTTTTCCCCCGTGGTCTATCTTATAGCCTACCCTAGCCCTCACCTTCGTTTCCTGAGTTAGTCTTCTTTATCCCGTGACTCTGTCACTTTATCCGGTCAGTCCATTCTAGCCTTTCTTTCTTATCGAGAGACTGTCTACAATCTTTTCAGACATTTTTTTTCATCCAATCTCTCAAGGGGGCATATCATTCCCATCTTGGGGCAACTCTATATCAGTTCATCTTATCTTCTTTGAAACAACGTGACAAGTCGCATTGTCTCAAAGAGGGGCAAAATGTAGACACCTAAAATTGTCATGTCTAATTAAATAAATATTTTATTTATTTAATTATCTAAACTTAATTCTTCTATTAATTAAATAAATCTTTATTTATTTAATTAATTCATTTATCCTCTTCTAGCCTTATTTCTCATTTAAATAAATACATTTATTTATTTAAATTATCCTTTTCCTAAATTAAATAAATATTTTATTTATTTAATTATCCCACTTCTTCTATTATTTAAATAAATCTTTATTTATTTAATTAATTCATTAACCTTTTCTACCCATGACACATGTCATTCATCTCTTAATTCATACATTGCCTACCCCCTTCATTATTTTATTATTTCTTTTACCTACCCTTTAATCATAGCCGACCTCCTTTTACACCTCTCAATCTTATCCCTCCATTTCATATTGTGTCTTCTATATAAGGAGATGCTTTCTTTATTATCAAACCCTAATCATTCAGGCTAATCATTCACTAGACTACATTACGATCCTACTTGCAACCACATTCGGTTCTTTGTTGAGCTCTTGTGCATATAAAATCTGAGAGCAAATATATCAAGCAAGATCAATGGAGATAGGAAGAATGGAGATTCAAACCCTATTGGACATGTGATGGTATAATCTTTGTGATTTCATTTGATTTGCATTGTCTTAGGTAATCTTCATATGTTATGGTGGATCTTTGTTGTTGTTAGGCTAGGGTTTTGTGGTTGAATCTATTTAGCCTTTCAATATTGTTATTATTGTTATCCATTTTCACCATATACAGGTGTCATTTCATTTGCTTGAATAGATGTAATTTAGGTTCGATGCTATCTAGCTTATGGACTTGTTTGTATGAAATGTGTTGGTTGATCCTCTGATGCACTTCTTAGATGTTTCATTGATTGGATATTGTTTTTTTTTTCCTTAGGCTGACATGTTTTATGATTTTATTTCAAGATTATGTAATAGGTCTGTTGTATTATCATTTGTGTGGCCGACCTAATTGGTTAGGTCCCGGGTTGGTTTAAATGTATGTAAGATATAATTGTAGATCATGTATGATGGGCAAGGAGAGAATAATATAATAATCATTTATGTAGAGGATTTGGTCAATCATAGGTGACTGAGTTGGGTTTATGTAAGAGGTTTTAGACCTTTGATATTGAGCTTAATCGGAACCGTAATCTGCCATGTTTGATGCTATCACCGACAATTCATCTCTATGGATTGTAGTCCAAACATCTTGAGGTGGTTGACATATTTTTAGTCAATGAGACTCCATTGTGATGAGCAATGTGCTCTAGGAAGTGTGCCTTCCTGCATGTGCAATCCCCTATTGTAATCATATACCTACTGCAGAAGTATCATCTAACTATCAGTATGGTTTCCCACCATTTTTTTTCCTCATTGAGGTTTTCCACATACAAATAATGATGTTATGGTTGCATGGTATTAATTCTCTAGTTTTCATTTATGCTTTGATGTTTAATGAGTTATACCGGTATAAGGTTTTTAGTTCTTTAATTCACATAATTTGTTAACAACTGATTCACCCCCCCTCTCAATTGTTCACCGATTATTTTAACAAGATCAACAAGTGTTAAATAATTATCGTATTGATATATTTAGACTCTTACAACAAGTCTAACCTTTTATATCACTCCATTGTATTATTGAGATTTAATCCATGCTTTAAAGTATGAAACTATTAAGGAATATAATACTACTGAGTAGATAGTCATCTTTCTCATTAAAGTTTAAGGTAAAATCTTTTTTAATTATAGGTTTGTAATGTCGTAAATTCAACCTTGGGTAATTTCACATTACATAACACTTCACTTTAGTTAAATTTAAGACAATAAACCTTAATCTCAATGTAATATATCCCTTTCCACCTTGCATGGTTGATTCCTTGACCATTAGATCAAGATTATACCTAGGCATATGGACGTAGATTTGTTTCTATATCATACTAATATATCATGAATATCCACGACAAGGTTAGCCATTGGGACATTAGACTTGATACATTTCAGTTTTGTAATGTACGTGCTAACCTACACTAACATTGAGGGTCACAAGCTATTGCTAAAAACCTTTCATTTTACCTCCAAAATAAATTTTGAACAGTCACTCAACACTCTTCTTGTAATCCATCACTTCTTTAGCATTGTACAACTTCATTTATTTCATTATCTTACTTAGTGTGCCATATACAAACCATTTTCATGTTGTTATCATATCTATAGTGACATCTTGTACAAAATATGCTTTTCTCATTCAAAGAGTTCACTCTTTTCCTTGAAATTATTACTACCTCTTCATTGCACCAATAGGCTACCTTGCTTCTATACTTTAAGGTGGTAACTCATCCAAATTTTATAATGAATATATATTGACTTCATATTATTAGCATAGTGTTTATCTATTGCCTTTGTGTCTATTTATCCAATCTTGTTTAAGGTTCATGAAGGTTGAAACACCACAATTGAGGTTTGATTGAGGCAAACTCCTACACAACCACACAACATTTTTATTTAGTATATTGTGTGTAGGTACAAGTGGAGAGGGATATTTCAATATAGTTGGAGCTTTAGAAGAATTTTTTGGTAATATCTCTAAACTCTCTTTTGTTATTTACGTGTATTTAATGTTTTCATCTCAATTCTTTACATTCACTATGCATTGTATTTTTCATGGTGGTTTAGGTTCTCTGTTTGTACAAGATGCTAGAACATAGTGTTGTCATTCTTAGCTTCCATGTGAATCCTGGATAAAGACCTCAAAAAACATAAAAGACATTTGTGATCTTTATTTTTGGTTTTCAAGTCTTAAGAGTTTAGTTCATATGCTATATTAAGACATTCATTTAGTTAAGTAGTAGACAAAATTGAAGGTTTTCATTATTTGAAGCTTTGTACATACTAGAGGGTTAAGAGTTGAATCCATGAAGAATTGGATTATTCTTCACAGTGGTTCACTTTTTATTTAATCTAGGTTTTGGTGAACTCAACATGAATTCACCTTAAAAAAAAAAAACTTCTCAAACAACAATGAAACCTCTGAAAACTTTTTGTTTTCTCTTGCATTCTATTCTCTGAGTTTTTATATTTTGCAAGAATGAACATTGTGATATTTTGTGAGCTTTATGAACTATTCTACAACTTATAAATATGTAGTTAGAATAATCTAGAGAGCTATCATACCTCTAGACTAATATAGTCCTACTAGACCTAGCTTGATGTTCTTTTAAAATATTGATCCTTTTGGTTCTCAACTAATCTTTGGGGATTATTATACTTTGAACTCTCAATCTAATTATCAAGTGAACTCTCACCGTTAGTTTCCTTATCATGTTGATCATGAGGTTTTTCATAGGGTCCCCTTTGATCAATTACAATCCTTTGAGAAGAACTTGAGATATTTCAGAAACTTTCATAACCATGACAATGTATTCACTCAAGATGCTCCTATTTCTGGTAATCTAAGAGACCATCTCATCTAATATTGAAATATCCTTGAGTTGCTTCATACATTTTCTAATACTATTGAGACATGTGTCCTTTTACATGTCTATTCTATTTCACCTTCATGATAAACATTCATATAGCACTAGTTCCCAGTTGAATGTCCTAATGCCTAAGACATCAGTGCATATAGTTGATACAGATCCTATTGCTAATACTTTATCTCTTTCTAGTAAAATAAATAACATATTTATGAATTCCTTTACTCCTCGAGTCAACTTGTCTCAATTCATCTACTACTAATGATTTTTCTGCTATGGGAAATAAACCTCCACCTCCTCCACCCAAAAATCCTATTCTAAATATCATATTATAGAATATGGGCCAAATGCACTCTCAACTTACCAATTTGAATAATGCTACTACATGATCTTTGATCACTCACTACTATTGTCATAACCCTCTTACCATGCATATCTTCAATACACCCATGCCCCAAAGGATCTAGATTCTAAAATTTGAAAAGTTCAATAGTAAGTGTCATCCATTATTGCATGCTAATGTTGTCACTACATTTTATGGTGACTTTCATCATTGGGATCATTTTATAGCTAAACCATTCCCATAGTCCCTTAAGGAGACTACATTGGAGTGGTTCTTCACATTGACAAATTATTCCATGCTTTCTTTTGATGACCTCATAAATTAGTCTTTCTAAAGTTTTTATGCAAATAGTGGCTCCAAGGTCACTATAGATAATCTTGTTCATTTCAATAAGAAACCTAATGAATATTTTTTTTCCATTATGATGCATGCCTCATAAATTATATTGGAATAGATAGATAGTGCAATTATATTTTATAACCAAAAAGTATAGCTATTTATAGGGCTATATATCCTAGTAAAATTTCAGAGAGTATTCCAATCTACAAAAGAGAAATAAATAAATATATATATACAACATAACAAAAAATTTATTGATTTCATTTATTTTTATCAATCCATGTCTTCTCAAATTCCCTATGCCCTCCCCAAACATGACATTTAGATGGTCCTGATGGGAAGTTTTCACACAACATTGAGGGAATGATTTTTTTTGTTGAAGTATCCTTCCTTTGTAAATTTGTGTGTCCTGTTTAGAGATTATTAACATACATTGACTTAGTTTGTGGATTTTTATTCAAACTCCCGTACTAATAATTTTGGAGCCACATCTTATTTTTGAGGGTGTAAAATTAATAAAGTTGTTGCTAATGTAATCACCATTCTTTAAAAAATAGAGAAGATTACAGTTGGTTCAAAACATAATTGGGTATTTATGAAGCTATTCAATTTTTATTTGAGTGTACTACAAAAAATATAAAAAGGATTATATCTATTTACCTTTCTAGACATTAGACTACTTCCTAATAGTAAGTCATACTCCAGTTGATACGATGTTTCCCAATTCTGTTAATATCATTGGGTGTGTAGGCATGACATTGAATGTTGTGTGCATTTGAGACATGTAGTCCAAGGCCTCATAGATAGTAGTACTATCTAACTTGGTGAAATAAAAAAGAATTTAAATAAATCTATTGCTAATCTCATCAATGAGCTATAGATTTACCACTTGATCCATTTCCTCCTCATTCTTTGAATTTTATTATTACATCTTCTTCTCCTCATTGTCATGATTGTGCATATGGGAACATGGTGACGATCACTCTAATATCCCCTTTAAGTTATAAGGTTAAGGTAGATAATATATTTCACACCTACTGACTTTGTATTCCATAGAGAGCCTTCTCCTATATACATTCCTACTTTTATCATTGATGGCCTATCGAATTAACATGATCATAGAGGAGACTATTTTAATTAATGGGTTATATAAGGGAAGATATGACAAATCAAAGGATTCCATCTATAAACATGATGGTCTTTCTATTCCACCTTTAGTATTGACTAATCTGTTGATCCTTGTAGGGCCTCAGGATATTTCTATGATATTTATTGTGATTCTAGAGTTTAACTTGTTTATACTAAAGCTAGGCATTTGTTGACTAATTTCCATGAACATTGTCAACTTTGTTGTCCACAAGTGTCTAAATTTTCCTCATGAGATCACTATGAACACTATCTAAAATATTGGATATAAGCCCCTCTTGTCATGTGGGGACTTTTGTTTTGATCATTTTTGTATTTCTCTAGTTGGACACTTGTATTGATTTTTTATAGAATGTGTATTATAATATAAGAATAGGACTTATCATGTCAATGTTGGTTCAATCCAATTCTTCACTAGTTCATTCTTTGTCTATTAACCCTTCTTAGTTTAATCTTATAAATAATCATACTTCATCCTTTACTCCTTCATCGGGATTAAGGGACAAGATGACTTCAATGAATTGACCACCTCACAACCTATAGTGGTCCATCCTATTCCTTAGATTATACTTAGTATAGGAAAAAAAAAGACACCTAGATTGTTGGAGTTGAAACCCCATTTCTTTGTGCTTCCTATTGTTATAGACTACCTTTCCCTACTATGTATTCCAAGGATAACCATTGTTAAGTGTTGGTTGTTCATGTGCAATACTTGTGTCTCATCCTTTGAGATTCCCTCCGATTCCTATGATTTCTCCTAAAGTAGAAAGAGGGAAGGTGCCCACAAGTATGGTTAAGGTCTTAGTATCTATGATAACTCATGTCTCATAAATATAACCTTCTCTTCCATTGGTAATGGTTGTAAGAATTTATTTTCCTATGACATTAGATGTTATGGAGTCTTCTCGGGCTTGTTTTCTAAAATGCTCATCTACATTGAAACTAGCCTATATATGAGTGTAAACATTGTCGACTAATGATATCTTGGGAATATGAGGTCACATTGAAGACTAGGGATCAACATTATATCCTTGTTGCTTCATCTTCTTCTATTCTTGTTCTAGTTTCTTTTAATCCTACAATGTTTGTTTTAATTTTAACTAATTTTGCCTTGCTTTCAACTTCTTCAATAGATGTCGGTAAACCTTGCTCGAACTACGTGCAAGTGTTCATTGGTCACTCTCTAGAGTCCCCTATAATCACCTCTCTACCTTATTTTAATCCATTTGTGTAGCCCACAGACATGATTCATAAAAAAAATATGTCTAGTGGAGCTCTATCTTTTCCTCTTGCTTCTTCCAAGAATATTCATCTTAGCTTTTTTGGGATCTGTCATTGTGTATTTTTTTCTAGGAAGATATAATTTCAACTACCTAAGCATATTTTTGAGCAGGACACCATCTGAGAGTTTTGTTATAAAAAGTTAGCTCATTCAAATTCTCTTTTTTCAGTCTTGGTAGTTGAGGAGGCTCCACCTTCTATGGAGTTTGTCACTTGTCCTCTTCGAGTGGTCAATGATATGACTCCTATTTTGCAATTTAGAATTGAGTCACCCTAATCCTCTTTGAAGAACTATATGTTTGATTCTCTAGAGGATATTTTGGTATTGTCAACTATATTAGTGAGATCATCTCGACTCCTAACTCATAAGATTTGTGGATGGGAATGTCAAGGTAGCCTTAAAGTTTACTTTAGTGGCAAATATTTGCTAATGGTGAATATATTGTACCGATTTGGGTGGCCATGTTTCTTGGACTTTATAAATATTCATCAAATGCATGGCCCAATTGCCCATTGTTTTATGTAATTAATTTTATCTCTATAAAGATTGTGCCTATAGTATCTATATTTTCCACATGATAAATTCAATATTTTTTCCTACACTTTTTGAGGTTGTCTTAATAGACATCCATAATTTTCTAATAGCCATATAAATATTTATTGAGCAGGAGGACCCAATTTGCCTGGCATTTTGTGGAAGTGTGTCTCAATTCACTCCATTTTTCACCTACTCTATTATAATTGCCAATTAATTGGACGATCCATAATCACCTTGAAAATTACATAAGACATGTTATAGTTAAGCATGATTCATCAAATATTTACATACCATATAAAATTCCCACTGAATTCACCAAATAAGGATTGGTATAAATATAGTCAAAGATGAGCTTTATCTCTACACAAATTGGTCGGTTCTGAGCTCTCAATTCGGATCACTAGAGAAGTTTCAGACCAAGAACAACCATTGTTGTTGACTGCATTGGTGATTGCTAGTGACCTAAAGGTAAGTGATCATATTTTTGAAGTGTTATAGTATTATTCTAAATTCATCTATATCTGTTTGCATTGTTGAGCTCATTCTATATTTCTCTCAGGAACTTACCCAAAAAATTTAAATTTGAAACATCTTTCTTTCTCTCTATATTAAAATAAAACCAGGTTACATAGAGATTAACATCATATTTTTGTAACACACTACCCATTACATCTGACCTCCATTATAAATAAACCCTCCTATGCTACAGACCACCCCCTCCCAAAACATAGAAAAACACATATCCTCATCCCCCTTAGATATATTGAATAATGATGGCCAATTGCTCTCCAATTGCGATCATAGCTCTAGTGGAAGCCCCCGAGAGCTAGTTATCTCCCCTATCGATCATCCTCTAAAATGGAGCCAAGTTATTGTTTATCACTCCTACCCAATAAACCTCCCAAGCTTCTTCAATGAATGATATTTTTTATATATTTCATGCCTTATGCTTAACAACCTCCTTGTCCTCCTCCTCGGACTCAACAAATGCATCCTCCTCTGGATCACCCTTGGAGTTTGATGAAATATAGTTGTCAGGATTGAAAAAGGTGCGAAACACACTAGCCCCCAAGTCATCCTCCTCTAGAATGGCATTGGCTACTGCATGCCCATCACTTGCATGGATGAACCTATTTATCCTCTAGATACACACCTCCTTGGAATCCAAAAATCTACTAGAAGGATAATTATAGCCTCATACATGAATCCATCACACTAGTGCCTACCTATACCAAGCATGCATTCGACTAAACTCTTCACTGTAACAAACACTCTTTCATCTATATGGAATAATTGTCTGCATTGCATTCACATAGTTTCATCTTTTCACATACAAATCACCCTAAAATGATGAACCATTCTTCCCCTATGATGCCTCATTTCCTTTACAACAAGCTTCCCACGTCTGCCTCCAACGTGGCTCTCTGAATCAATCTGAATAACTTTTGGATCCATCTTCTCTCCCATTTATAGCCCAAATCCTTCTAGATTTTTCCATGGATGGCACTGGGAAAGGAAAAAGTACTCTAAACCTCTGCTCTAGACCTAGGAGACGTCCCTTCCAAATTGCACATAATCAACTTCATGATACAATAGTCAAAACCAACAAAGGCCATAGTGGTACTAGTATTACTTATCTAACTAAATCCCCTGTACAACTCCTATGCATGCTCGATCATCTCTAGCCGACTTCCACCAATCCTATTCTTGGGATGATCCTTTCATTTCCAAATGATATCTCAAGTCTAAACCAGAGAATATCCTCTGGGTAAAACAACTATGGATGGTTGATGCTAATCAATTTCCTGCCTTGGAAGCGGAGATGAATCTACATCCTCCACGACACCTATCTCCCTTAATTTCAATAGATTCCTCAAAGTAAAAAACCATGGTAAAAATTCATTTCTTTTTCTTTCTTTATTTTATTAAAAAGATTCATTTATTAAAACCTTTAATTCCTGATAGTGCTCACATGTGTAGATCTCAGTTTATTCTGGGGACTTTTTGAAGAAACCCGTGTCCTTCACAACTTCGACCCAGAATAGAGCTTATGTCATTGATTAAAATTAATTATAGACTTAGAGTTAATTAAGTATACAATTTATAATAGTTAATTAATTATTAGACAATGCTCATACCTATCTTTATTTTGGTGAATTTTTGAAGAAACCTTTGTCCTTTTGAACTTCGGGCCAAAATAGAGCTTATGACATTGATCTCCAATCAATCAATGATCATTAATTTGATTGATTAATTTAATATTTAAATATAAGTAATGAATAAATTTATACTTTGTTTATTTCATTTTATTTGCATGTATTTTTAGTTCTCTATTGGTTAATTGTTGAATTAGTTTGTAGATCTAGGGTTAGTGGTTGGATATTTAGGGTTTACAAATAGGTCAATATATATTTAGCATACATAGATGTATGTACTTATTATGTGATAGTTATATATATATATATATGAATATGATATTATAAATGATTATAGATGTATTTATAATGACTATTTGTAATAATTTTAATCCATATGCTTGTGAATATGATGCTATGGATTATGACCTAACCTTTATGTTGAAAACACCACAAGATTGAGAGGGGGTGAATTAGTCTAAACCAAATCCTAAACTTCTTTAATCATAAGAACTTATTAATTGTCATTAACAAATTAAACATCAATGCAAGATTAAACAACAAAACACCAAACACATGAAAACCATAATTTTTACTTGGAAAATCCAATGTGGGAAAAAACCACGATGAGAATGACACTCACAATATAAATATAATAAAAATTAAAATGAATGAATTTCATATTTTAGCCCGCCATGCACTTCCTTTGATATCAACGGTCTAGATCTCTATGCAACTGCGCATTTAGATCAAGATGCTCTTTCACCTTAACTCCGTAGCCCCGCCACACACATGGTGCATGGGCCCTGCTGACATTAGACTCTTCTTAAGTGGACCATTAAAATTATGCATGCTAGTGGTCAAAGGACACGTCGGAAAGGGTTGGCCCAATATATCCTCATCGTTAATTAAATATACAATTTATAATAGTTAATTAGACAATGCTCAGACCTATCTCTATTCTAGTAACTTTTTGAAGAAACCATTGTCCTTCAGAACTTCAGGATGAAATAGAGCTTATGTCATTGAT
The DNA here is from genome assembly GCF_030272615.1 of Cryptomeria japonica. Lineage (NCBI taxonomy): Eukaryota > Viridiplantae > Streptophyta > Pinopsida > Cupressales > Cupressaceae > Cryptomeria > Cryptomeria japonica. Next base: position 584,973,412 of record NC_081406.1, read on the forward strand.
CTACAATCATCCAACGGTCATTAAGTTGATTGACTAATTAATTACATACTTATAGTTAAATAGCACTTGCAGCTCATTATATAGATAATTGAAAGAAAATTAATGATAAAATTTAATGTAGTTTAATATTACAAGTGAATAAATTAACCTACTATTTAAAACCAAGTAATGAATAAATTTGAAATGAAAAAGTGCCTCATTCGCACTTATAGAGGAGGAATCAATGTTGAATCATTTGGATTGAATGTAGAATAAAGCTTGGACAACACATTGATGGCAAATCATTCATGAGCTTGGCTCTTGATGATGGAGTAGGACGTGAGGAGTTTTTATTATTTATTCATTTCTGGTGGCCATTTCTATTAAACATATTTAAGAACTTTCTTTGAGAGAGTGTGTTGCAAAGAGTAGGGGCTAATATTGAATTGAAAGGGTGTTGACCCTAATGTAGAGGAAACATAGAAGTCAGTTTTACATTCAAAATGGAGAAAAAATTGGTACCTTTCACGGGAAAAGTGTTGGATAAGAGATTTAAGTGCCTAATCCTATTCAAGGATGAAAGGCTTGTGGATATGGTTCAGCTCTTGTTGGGAGAAGATATTGCCCATACTAGTCAAAGATACAAGACTAATATCGAAATATTTTCCCTTATTGCTGCATGGGGATTAAAATTTGAAGAGGATGTAGACAAGGTGAAGAGGGCCTTGCAAAGTTTAATTACAGAAGAATACCTGGGAGGGATAGATTAAATTTGGGAGTGGGTTGTTTCGAGAGTGGGTTTCATCATTTCTGAAGGGTTAGAGGAGCTTGCGGACCCACTTCCTTTTATTTTCTTGCAAGAGGATTAGCTGGAGGCGAGATGTAGAGAGCTCGCAAGAAGAGGATGGGAGGCAGGTATTAGGGTTTTTTTAAGAGTTGGTTTTGATGGTGTCGGGTATAGATAGATGGATTGGATGGAGGTTATTTGATGACTCCAATCTTTTTGTAATCTTTTTTGAAGCTTTAAATCAATAAAATATCATATTACCTATTGGTAGGTCTAGAAACTGACAATCTGATAAACCCTAACACTAAATAGTTGCACAAGACCAACATCCATTATAATAAAGTCCCCCAAAATAATGAAAGATTTTCGAAAAATAAATCATTTGAACATTTTTTTTTATAAGTGAATAGTTGGGTAGGGCCAACAGCCATTATATTAACATTAAAAAAAGAGACAATAGTATTTGTCTTGTAGCCAAAAATACATTCCCGATAGCATTTCCAATTATGACCCATAATAACCCATAACCCATAATACAAAATTCAAGAATCAAAATAGAACGAAGCATCTACACCATACTTCAGGGTTAGGAGACATTCCCAATCTGCCTTACCGAATCCGCAACTTCACATTCTGACCTGACTTTCTTGGCTTGTAAGATGAGTGGCAAATCATGTCCGTGGTTAGCATGAGCTTCACCTGCTATAATTTCCTCCATACCACATCTTTCTTCCTCAATCCATTCTTCTCCTCTCCCCAACTCTAGCGCCCCTACAATCTCAGCCGCATCCTCCTTGTCAATTTCATCTTCATCTACCAACCTTTTAGTGGTCAGGTAGTCCCAATGCTGATCATTGTCCTTGAGTTCCTTGATTTTGGCTACATACATGAGGAAATTGATTCTACATAGTATAATACTCCTTCGTTCCTGCTACAATTGAGCATCTTGTGTTTGCACAATCAAAAATTTAAAAAACCTTCCAATGTAATAGTTTTGTGCGAGGGGAATGAGAAGGTTCTCATCCACATTGTCAATGACCTTATCAATTTCGTGCAAATATGTATGCTCAAACACCATCCGGGTGATTTTTTCACCCACTTCTTGCAAACCCTAACATATAACAACATGGCAAAAAAAAAGGTCAGAATGTCTAAAATGACCCTAGGCCTGTGATATTCCATCAAAAAATCAAACCCTAGCACTATCTTGACTGCAGGCATTATGTACAAGTGGTCATTCACCAAGACCTCCCTAACCGTTTATCTATGACTTCACCTACAAATGTTGCATGTGGTTTCATTGCCTTGAACATAATTGGCATGTCCATCACTCCCATCTCAGTGTTTCTAACTCAAACATGTAATATGAAAATATGGTAATGCCATAATGCCCAATTTAAAGGCATTTGATTACCTTCAGCATAAATGTCTCATTAAATGCACACTTACCATAAGTTATTAAGTTACCTTGCACGATATAAATTAATAGTATATATATCCTCCTTTTTTAAGATTATTTTTTATACAATTACATAAAACGACAAACAAAATTTCACTTTCACAAGAGATTTGCAAAGATAAATAAAAAAATCATTGATATTATTATTCATGTGAGATTAAGAAGTAGATTCTAGAAGTAGAGACTATATCTATAGTAATTGTCATGACAGATCATAAACTAATTAATACACATTCTTCACTATAGAAGACAACACATTCTAACTTAGACACTACTACTATACCCTTTTCCAAAGAGACCAAGATTCCCTTCAAGAAACTCTCTTAATTACAGCCTTGGAATTCCTTTTATAAGTGTAAGGAATGCAACAAGCTTTAGGCTATATACAACTTCCATGTTCTCATTTGACATATGTTTTTTTTATACGCATGTAAATGATATATTCCCAATATGAAACCTAAAATAGAACACGATAACTTATAAAACCATATGACTAAAACTATCATGAAATTGTCATGGACCACAGTGAAGAATCAAATACTATTGAAAACCAACTTCTTGAGTTGCACCACCATCGCATTGATGATAACTTTATGGATGCAAGATTTTAACTATAAAAACTAGAGGAGTTTTAAAGATGCAATATTCTAGCTATAAAAACTACTAGACCGGCCCCACAAACACTAGTGGATGATCTCCAGAGATTGGTATTGTAATTGAAATAGGGGTATGGCTTTCGTTATCAATTTTAACTAAACGGGCTCTTTGAAAGTCCCTTTAGCTACAAAGCAATTTGTTGTGCTTCTATAAACATAACCTTCCTAAAATATTCTCCACCTTGTGTCATTAAACATATATCTTATGAACACACAGGAAACATCTACATATCAGCATTCCATTTGTCATACTATTCTTGAACAAGTGTAGAGGGAAATATTAATAGTGCTCCTTGATCAACTCAACTGCTACTGATTTATGAGAAAACCTCAAAGCTCTAAATTTAGAAGTTCTAAATATTCCTTTTCACCTTTTTGCCTTTCCAAAGAATTAGAACTCTTCATGTTGGCATGCAACTCTTCATGCCACCTAGTGAAAGGATAAAAAACTCCTCAGACTTTAATAATCATTTAACTGCCAATTTAATATTTTCTTCCAAAACAAGCTAACATCTATACCCAAACAACTCTTCATGAAAATGACAAGCATAAAGTCCTTTGACAGGAGGAGTGTTTTCTATGAAAAAAGGTCACTTAGAATCTGAGATGAGCATTTCATATGTGCTAAAATGTATGTTTCTAATTCCAATAGATATGCAGTACACTTTCTATATGGGTTATTTTTCAAAAAACCCATGAAAGATGTGCCTTAATTATTCTACATTTAATTGGACTTTGATTTTGATGTATCTTTGAAACAAAGGAAATTGCACATTGATTTTGATGTATTTCTGAAACAGATCTCGTACTCGAATATGAGATCAAGAATGCAAACCCAAGCAATAGATAATTTCATAATAGTGAGTCACTTGAGAATTAATGCCTAGTGTTAACACAACCTCATGTGTAGTTGCACAAATTATTCCTATAGATCCATTACATTACTCTAGACTTACAGTAACTTGCAAATATAATGAAATTCCTTCCTTGAATAAAATCCACATTCACACTACATAGTCAAACATTGACAATGAAATTTCCAAGACAAATCAAAATATACTTAATATTATGATTCACCATTCATGTAATATCTGAAAGTAAAAATGAAGACAATGTTAGCAACAATAATAAATATAGTAGCCTATTCATGAACTAATTGAAAAACTACTTAAATAAAGTGTACATTCTTTCACCATGAAACCATCCTACAGACTAGACACGACAAAGCCTCGTTTCTAGTTCTACTCTACTTGGAGATGAGAAAATTATAGAATCCTTTTTTACGGCCTTGATATATATTTTATAATTATAAGGAATGAAAAAATCTACCAACCTTTTATAAGAATGTGTAACATGTATTTCAACAATTCCATTCCATAAAGCCTCCACGACAGTATTCATGAAAGATTTGGTTTAGAGACAGAGAAAGCTTCCGTGAATGTGAACTACCTTATGAGCCATGTCATAATCACACATTTGTGGTTATTTATGCAGAGAATACCAGGATACAAGATTCTCATTACATTTCCTGGTAGGGGATAACTTTGAGAGTTTTGAGCAAGTCGGGATGCTTGACTCCAAAACCGCATCTCCTGTGTCTTCGCCCATATTTTTCTCTGCATTCTACCCATTATAAGTGTTGGCATATGCACACTCCAATGACACATTGAAGGTGATTGAAGGTTTTTTCATTGATGGCAACCTTACAATCCTATGGCACCGGCAAGGCATTACACCGACATCAGCAAATCACACTCTACACTGGCACTCAGACCACCAGCACCGGTAGAGAAAGGAAGCATACTGGCACAGAGGTCGATAGGATTTTTGTTATATTATATTTTGTTATTATTGTAAAAAATTTGAAATCCGACTTGATATCATTGTAAAATGACTTATATATATAAGAAGTCATTGTAAGACATTTTGTAAGGAAGAAGGAAAATAATTAGGTAGACCTATTATGCGAAATATAGGTTAAAGGGTTTATGTAAGAAGCAGAGCAGAAACTGGTACTGAATTTGGAATTATAGATGCTATTGTAAAGTAGTACAAGACATTGGATTTGTATAATCCACATTGTAAGTCAGTGAGACTTCCCATTGAGCAGTGAGCTCTAGGCAATTGGCCTTCTTGCATGTGCAGGCCCCTGTTGTAAGTAATATTCTCTTATTGGCTAGTAAGTGAATATTGTGGGTCACAAATCCCACTGAGGTTTTTCCCACACCAAGTTTCCTCGTTAAATCAGTGTGTTATGATATGATTTTCATGTGGTTTCTTTCATTTCTGTTTATTGCTTTATTTCTTGCATACCGGTACACTGTTATAATATGTGCTACATGTTTTAAGTTCATAAATTCAACTCACCGGTTAGATACTGATTCACCCCCCCTCTCAATATCTGTGGGAACCCTAAGAATTGGTATCAGAGTCTGGTCGTCTATTTTCAGAAGCCTAACAGCTTGAGGAAGATCTTGACACTGGTAGACATGGAAAATTTGATGAAGCAATTGGAAGCAACTCTCTCAGATTTTGATACAGAAAAGTTAAAGAATATCAAAATTGAAGATGATCTAAAGGTAGCTCAGGAAATCATTCAAGCACTTCAAGGAAACCTTACCATTGCAAGAAACAAAAGAAGAGAACTCTGTGAAAAAATGCAAATTGAGGATGATGAAAAAGAAAGCCTTAATGAGTAGATATGCAAGCTAAAACAAGAGAACATGACAACAAAGAATGAGATGCAGGATATGACTATGAGATTTTGTAAAGAAATTGAAGATAGGAAGAAGAATGAAGAAGAATTAACCAAAAGACTAAGTGATGCAGCAAATGAAAACACAAGACTTAGCTATGAAAATGACCTATTGAAGATAGACCTGATGCATACACATAATGACTCCAATGAACTGATAAAGTAGAAAGAAGTCTTAGAAAGAGAACTAGATACTGCAAATCAACATAAATAAAAAATCAAGAAAATCTTAGAGGAACTTGGTAACTTGCTAAAGAATCAAAAGCCTAAAAGTGACACTTCTGGAATTGGCTTTGAAGTTGGAGAAAGCTCTGGTACTGCAAACACACAGGATCATAGTAAACCGGTAAGACAACCTAATGCTTATAAATTCAATGGAAAATGCTTTAACTATAATAATTATGGGCATAGAGCAAATCAATGTAGATCTAGAAGTTATCAGAACATCAACACACCCACTGGTCAATGTTCAAAATGCAACAAAGCTGGTCACAACTCTAAAAATCATAGAATGAATGTGAGATGTTATGTTTGTGGAAGATTTGGACACCTATCTAATCAATGTAGAACATAAATTGGCATAGGTTATGGCAAAGATATTCAGAAAATTAATGTTACTTGTTATGCATGTAACAAGATTAGACATATTGCAAAATTCTGTAGAAGCAAAGGATCACCGGCAGACAACAAAAGTTCTAACTTGAAAGGAAAAGAAAAAGTTGAAGAGGTTAAGCAAGAATTCTCAAAACAATGGATTAGAAAGTCTAACATAAATGTTCGGAATACTCCTCCACCGGTAGAACCAAGCAATGCTTCACCGATAGGACAGAGTAGTACTCCACCGGCAGGAAGCTCTTCATCAAACTGAAGAAAATCTTCTTTGAGGGTTTGACATTAAATGAGACATATGCTATTATTCCCTCGGTTAATGGTAAGAAGTTGGAAATTACTTCATTACCGACAGACAATATTAAGTGACTACTTAACCGACATGCATTAAATATGGTAGATGGCAAATAGACTTTATAAATTTGTGATTTTAGCTTCATTTCACTTCACCGAGATTTCAAACACTCGAAGAGCGTGAAATTTGCAGAGCTAAAGCATTTCGAGCAAAGAGGCAAAGACATTTTAGCAATCAATCCATCCAAAGGTAGAAAAAGGTATTTATCTTCATGGCATCCACCTCTGCACTTGAATATATAGAAAACCCTACTATAGTCGAGGTTATAAAATGCCCTAGGCCCATGTTTCAACTAGTTCCCGAGATAGCAAAGAAGGATGACAATATAGGTGCTTTTTCTCAAATTCCAAAAGGAGTTGTTTATGCTCAAGACCCTAGAATTTACATCCATTGCAACATAGAGGAATTAGGAGATGAAGAGATCAAAACAGTGTATAAATCTGTCATATGTGATGATTCCGGAAATATAAAACCTGAACATAAAATTATTGAAACCCTAGGATTTACTGAAATCCTTAGCATTCCTGAATTTCCCAAGGATGTGATTAGGATAGTCTTAAGAAAGGTGCATGGTGAATTTTTCTAGTTAGATGCAATTCACAAAATTACCAAGGAAGTTATCAAAGCAATGACAGGGTTACCTTCCACCGGTAAAAGACCAGACAAGACTAAAAAGGTCTCAAATGACCTAGTAACTAAACTAACTAGTGAAACATCCGATAAAAGGTCCTTAAGAGTCAATGATGTAACTGACATAAATGTGAGATTCATCAGCATGATTTTAGGGTATAGAGCTACTCATGCAAATAGACTTAATTCAGTTTCAAGTTTATTCATTAAGAGTGCTTATGACATGATTACAGATAATGCAAAAATTGTTATGTGTGAGTGGTTAAAAGATGAGTTGATTGATAACTTAGGCAAAATCAAGAAGGATAAGGAAGGAGCTTTTAGGTTTGGAAATCTACTTGTATGCTTGATGCTACACATAACCAAATAGGTTCCTAGTATAGGCTATAAAGAACTTGGATTTGATATACCGATAGGTAAACAGTTATCAGAACTATTCAATAACATGGGTGAAGACAAGGAAAGTAATATCAATGAATAATTTCAAGCTTTAAAAGCCAAAATGAAGAAGAGAATCAGATTATCATAGAAAATTGTTGAGAAGTATAAGGATAACATATGCTTTGTAATAAAAAAGGATGAGATATGGATGGAAGCAGTCATCCCAAGAACAATTTGGGTAACGGAGATGGGTTATGAGACTGGTGACCATATTATTGAAACATATGCTAAAACACTTTTGGAAGCTCCTAGAGAACCTAAGGAAGAAGTATTTGGTAGTGCTGAGACCATAGAAAGTCAAATTCAATCTCATAAAAGAGTGAAAAAGGTTGAAGCAGTAGTGAGAAGAGGTTCTAGATAGGCAAAGGCTATTAAAGAAACTGTAATGAAACAAACCGGTATCAATGAGGATGAGTTAGCAGCCCCACAACCTGAAACTCACCTATCACTGGTAGCTACTTCCTTGGAGAATGACATGCCAGCAAATTTCAAGAGAGTTGTAAGGAAAAGAGATCCTTCACCGGCAACCACACCTTCACCTAGGAGAACAAGACAAAAACAACAAGCAGTGAGATCTCTGGTTAGAAAGACTACACCAAAGAAGAAATTGACACCCAAGAAGAAGAAGAGGACAAAACAAAACATGGCCCCTCTTGAAATATTGCTAAATGAAATTATAGTGGAAGGGAAACTAAAGAATATAGAGAAATTGTATGATACTCTGACACCAGATGAAAAAGAACAAGTTGAGAACAGTGTTATTTTGCACATGGACATGTATAAGAAAATTTTTATGCAAGTGGTAAATGAACTACCAAATGAATTATTTAAAAGATTGGAAGCAAGAAGACAAGCTATTGTAGAGCTTGACAAGAAAATCAAGATAGAAAAATTACTTACTGTTTACCCAGTGAACTCACCTAAAGAAGTAGATGACTTAATTGCAGAAGCCAATCAGTCAGTATTCTCTACTGCACATCGGCACATTGCTTTAATGGTTGGAAGAGTCAATGAGGTAACTGAAGAAATAGAAAATGCATGGGATATATTCCTAGTTGAAAAAGAAAGACAGGAAGAGTACATGAGCCACAAACCTATAAAGGTATATCAGAAGGACAAGGACAAGGGTAAAGGAAAGGTTGGTGGACCTCCTAGTATAAAAGTAAAGGATAACTTACTCCAACCACCTCCAATTACATCACCGACAATTAAAAGTACTGAAGATCAACCAATAGTTGAGAATATGAATGTAAAGGATATAAATCCTAATCCTGGAGTCTTATACACAGTGGATGTTGATACACAAAAGATCAACATTGCGGTAGATAACGATACAATAGGTAAGACAGACATGACTAATAAGCCACTAGTAACTGAGAAAATTGATCAAACACAAGAGAAACTAGTAGATGATAACAAAGAACAACAGGTAGAGACTCAGACTGAGACTAAGATAGACCAACAAATAGAGAAACAAGAAGAGCAACAAGCTCCGGAACAGGGATAGGTTCACATGGAAACAGAGCCACCGGCAACAGGAGAAGATCAAAAACCATTTCTTAAAGAAATGGAAACATAGACTGACCTACTAGAGGTCACTACAAGCTTGGTTACTTCTTCCACCGGCGATATTCTGAATGTTGGTTCCTCATCAGTAGGCTATAAATCAGCAAATGTAATAGAAGTACTCTTAGATTCAATCAAAAGGATAACAGATTGTAGTTCACAGGCTTACAAAGCTATAGATGACACAATCCCAATTTTGAAGAAGTTAGCTCCTAACCGCAATATAGACAATAAGGATTCTTTAAGTCAAATCGACATTTTGTCCAAGTACATCACTGAGAACACAGTGACAATAGAGCAAATAAAGGAAGCGGCATTGAAGAATAAGATGGAAATTGAAAAGCATAAATTCTTTGAAGATCAGATAAAGAAGTGTACAAGGGATTTTGACACACTTCTACCAGCACTATGCAATTTACTGAAAGAGTTCAAAACTTTGTACAAAGACATATGCAAGACAAACCTACTAACAACTGACATAGACAAGCAGATGAGCAAGGTACAGGATGAAATCAATAAACTTGTAGACAGTTTTGTTAACTCACCTGATACATTATCAGTTTTTGAACAGAAGATAACAAGTTTTGAGGAAGATTTAACTAAGTTGGGAAGAGAAAAGGAGAGAATAGTGGATAAGGAAAAGAGTTTGAGACTAAGACTGAGTCCAAGATTGGACTATCTAGCATTCATGCGGAAGGAAATATCTGAGGCACTTGTATAGGGACAGAGAACACTAGTAGAGCATATGTAGCACCTCACCGGTACAGTTCAAAGAACCGAGAGAGTAAGAAATTTATGGAGAGTATAAACTTAATTTTGGTGGATCTATTTCAAATTGTGACCACACAGGTACAAGGTTGACACTACAACTCTATTGACATCTTGACAACCTTTGTCATTGATGCCAAAGGGGGAGTAGTGGTATGAGAAAATCCAATATCACAGGGATCATATGCTCAGGGGCAACACACACATTTTTGGTAACTTTTTTGGACTTCACATTTTTGGATACACTTTTGAATTTTCTCATGAGTGTTGCCATCAATGCCAAAGGGGAAGATTGTTGGCATATGCACACTCCAATGAGACATTGACGGTGATTGAAGGTTTTGTCATTGATGGCAACCTTACAATCCTATGGCACCAGCAAGGCATTACACTGACATCAACAGATCACACTCTACACCGGCACTGGCAGAGAAAGGAAGCATACCGGCACAGAGGCCGAGAGGATTTTTGTTATATTATATTTTGTTATTATTGTAAAAACTTTGAAAGATGACTTGATATCATTCCAAAATGACTTAGATATATAAGAAGTCATTGTAAGACATTTTGTAAGGAAGAAGGAAACTAATTAGGCAGACCTATTATGCAAAATATAGGTTAAAGGGTTTATGTAAGAAGTAGAGCAGAATCCAGTACTAAATTTGGCATTATAGATGCTATTGTAAAGTAGTACAAGACATTGGATTTGTATAATCCACATTGTAAGTTAGTGAGACTTCCCATTGAGCAGTGAGCTCTAGGAAATTGACCTTCTTGCATGTGCAGGCCCCTCTTGTAAGTAATATTCTCTTATTGGCCAGTAAGTGAATATTGTGGGTCACAAATCCCATCGAGGTTTTTCCCACACTAGGTTTCCTCGTTAAATTAGTGTGTTATGGTTTGATTTTCATGTGGTTTCTTTCATTTCTATTTATTGCTTTATTTCTTGCATACTGGTACACTGTTATAATATGTGCTACATGTTTTAAGTTAAGAAATTCAACTCACCTATTAGCTACTGACTCACCCCCCCCCCCCCCCCCCCCCCCCGCCCGCGGCATCTGTGGGAATCCTAACAATAAGGGGGACATGGTGGTTGGTAGAGATATCATAATTATTTTCAACTGTAACCGAAGCTTGCAGTTGCACTCGAGCCTTTTAATAACCCTCTGGATACAAGGTAAGTCATCAATTTTCTTTACTTCATGGCATCTCCAAACCTTCAACCATGTCTCCTTATGCCAGAATTTAGCTACACATTCTATGGACTTCATTTAAAAACCTCTGCAAGCAAGGAAACACCACTTCCTATAAGCTTATCTCTAGAAAATGTCTATCTTCTACATTTTGAAATGCATCATGCAAATAATGACCCTATTACTTGATTTACAAAGTGGCGGTAATTGACTGTCAGCTCTATACTTTGGATTATTCTACATATTGTATTAATCTGTTTGATATGTACTTTTCTCTCATTCCTTAAGAAATCTTTCATTCCAATAGTCTTGACACTTGTACATGACTCACAGACCTCAACATAGATTAATATTGGTAGCTTCTCATTGAATATTAAATATGTTCTATTCTTTGTATTTTTGTTCCTTTTACACACGTAGTGTTTTGAATTTTCTATGCAAAAGGATAGCAGAGAATCCTCAATCAAGATTTCATATGGATGTGGAGGACACTCACAGCTAAGATGTGATGTGTTTCCTATATTAGTTTTTTTCTCCAATTAGTAATGAAATATTGGCCTTAATTATTATTTTCCCCCAAAAATAATGAATGATTTGCCTTAATTTTTCTATATTTTTCATGCAATATGAACAAAATTGCCAATGGAATTATAATTTCTCCCAAAATAGTGAAATATTTGCCTTAATCTTTCAAAACAAATCACGCAAAAGAAAAAGATTCACCAAAATTTCCACATTTTACATGCATTATGAACAAAATTGCCAATGTAATTATAATTTTTCCCCCAAAATAGTGAAATATTTGCCTTAAGTTTCCTACAATTATTACACAACTGATAAAAATTTGTCAATGGAATTTAATACTTTTCCCCTATTGAAAAAAATGCCTAAACAATTAATATTTTCCCCCAAAATATTTAAAGATTCACCAAGATTTTACACCTTTACCCATGGGGGGTTTTCTTAAAGTTATCCTTGGGTAGCCTCTTCCTTAGCTCTTGCTACATGTTATATGCCTAGCAATGCTCTAGTTGTTACCCCTTTGTGAGTTTATTCTACTTAACCCTATGATCAAGATTGGGCAGATGATGATGACTTGATAGAGGTGATTGATTAAAGAAGCACCTCTTCATGTCTTTATATTAGAGTTTTCTTTTTTTCTTGTGTCTCCATATACATGGTTAATATTTTTGAGCTCTATCCTCAAGAACTCATGATACTATTGTAGGTACTCAAATACAGTCAAGAAAATATACCATATACTTATTCTATTTGTGTCATCATTCTTCTCCTTAATTTATATTTATGTTTTATATTCAATGATGGTGCAAAGTGTTGGGGCTATTTCAGCCTTCTTCCATGTGACCCAAATTTTAGGATTATGATAATGATTCATATGCAAACATTTATAGATGCTATTGATATGAATCCTACTAACCCTAAATGATTAGATCCCTCTTTTTATTTCTCTTTTTTTTTGGTGGGTTCCATGTGCTATTTATTCCATGATAGTTTTATAGGTATATTTCTCATTATGTACATCTCTTCTCCTTAGAATAACTTGTGCTCCTTTTTGCCTAGGAAAAGTCATTCTAATGGGAAGCTATCACATTCATAATTTATTTCTCTTATCTTATTATTTATATCAGAATATATTTGCATCTAGCTATCTTATCCATTGTGTGCCATAGTGGAACCCACCAAACTTTATCTTAATGAGTGTCTGTGTCTATTTTTTGTGGCTATCCTACACTATAGTTCATAGTAGTCATAGGTCAATTGGATAATCATTTGGTCCATAGCATAACAAAAATCTCTATACATGCATATCAGTGTTGTCTTATGTCTCTATAATTTTTTATACTTAATATTTTTTTTTCATGTAATGTTCTTAGATATTGCTAACATATTTATGTTGATACAACTTAATAATATTTATATAGTAAAAAATCAAGTCTATTCCCTAAGGGAAACTTCACATGGATATAAGACTCTACTTCCCCTTTATATCCTAGGTATAACATTATTAACTCTACTCTCTCTACTTTAGCTCACATTTCTCTTTTGACTAGTTATGCTCACCAAAAAGGGAGTAAAATATAATGTCATAAATTGAACTTTATACAATTCCACATTACATAATGTTGGAATTTGTGCAAAGTATGTTGTCATTGATGTCAATATGTTGGAGAGTGAACTGGCAATATGCTAAAGAGTGAACCAGTTAACAAACTATTGATTAAGAAACTGGCAAAGTGAACTGGTATAATGTTGTGAACCAGTATATGTGCAAAAGGAGAAGCGGTATGCTTGTTCAGGTGAACCGGCATATGGAATGTTTTCTATTAAGGTTTAATATGGTAAGACTACCAATTGGCAGTCTTAGCCTCGGGGTTTCCGGTTACAATGTCTTGAGCTTGTGTGACTCAACCGATGATATTATGTGATGAGTTAGCATTATGATAGAGATCAAATCATGTTGCCACATCAGCCTCATGCACGTGAAGGATCTTGCATGAAGGGGATTGATCCTATCTACCTCAGGAATGTGTGAATTCTCTGCAAACAGTGGAGAATGCATGATGGGTTATCGCCTCCATGAAGCGGTGAAGAATGGACGATGGAGATTGTCTTGAGATCTATTCAAGACCATTGTATTCAAATGCAAAGTGTTCAATGGTCAGGATTGAACCGCCTAAAGTGCTCAACCTAAATGATTAGGGTTTAGTTTTTTTTTTCTACCGACCTATCTGTTTCCTATAAGGTTGATGTTGTGTTTCCTGCTATTTTTGTTGGAAAATATTGTGTGTGTATCTAAGTGTAGAGATACGTGATTCTTGTCACACCAAATAAGAGATTTGATACCTACAAAGTGTGTGTGTAGAAGGAAGGAACTAAATCGGATCTGCATTGGCATTGTGTGCTATTACCAGATCATTGTAATCCTTGTTGATCTTTAACCACTTCAATAGTTGGAAAATCCCTTAACAGAGTAGCTTTAACCAGCTTTCTATAAATCCTTTAACAGGGTGACTCAAAGCCATTGAGTTCAGAAAATCCTCTAATAAGGTAACCTCTAACAGGGTTTGACCCTTAACCGAGTGATCCCTAACAGAATTTGTTATAACAGTCTCTAACCGGACTTGGCTCCTAACAGAGTGGACTTCTAAAGAGTTCAAAAACAACTTGTGGGTATTCATCCCCACCGTGGTTTTTCCCAGTTGGGTTTCCATGTGAAAAATATGTGTGTCATGTGTGATGCCTCTTTCATGCGATGTTTTTTTATTTCTTGTTTAGTTGCAAATCATGGTGATCTAGTAAATCATTGTATCTCTAATGATAGATTATCTATTTATGCATAAGGAAAAAGTGGAAATGAGGGAGTAGGTTTTATGGTAAGTTAAGAAGATTGACTAGTTCATGTCTTTCATAGTTGCACTGTATATAACTAGTAGTAATCTAGTTTGGACCGGTGTTAGTAATTGCCAGTAGTTCATTGTCTACAATCAAACCAGTTCAGGAAAGTTTTTGTGTCTGTACTGATTCAGCCCCCCCCCTCTCAGTACCGGTTTGGTACTCACTATTCATCATTAGAGTTATCAATTGGTATTAGAGCATCCTCAAGGTCCACTATGTTGTAAGATTAACCGCTTGAGGGAAAGATCCTATTGTAATGATGAAGAGGGAAGGTCAAAAGTTCAATAGAGATAACTTTAAAATATGGAAGGACAGAATGAAGATATACATCAGAAGCATGGGTGCTCAACATTGGAGCTATGTTGAGAATTCTTATGTTATCCCTACTGGTATTCTCATCGATGATCAAAAGAGAGAGATTCAGGAGAATGGGCAAGTCATGGAAGCCCTAATCAGCAATTTATCTGACATTGAGTTTATTGATGTCCAGGATAAAGAATATACCAAAGAAGTATGGGATACTCTTGAGAATATCTATGGCAGTGATGAGCATGTAAAACAAGCTAAAGAAGAAAGCCTTAGAGGGAAGTTTGAAGACATGCAGATGGTTGAAGGTGAGACCATTCAACAATATGAAATAAGACTCAAGACTATTGTTGGAGACATCAAGAGTGTGGGAGGAAAAATGGAAGATTCTACTATTATTAGTAAAGTCTCGAGGTCCTTATTACCGGTCTATGCAATAAGGGTTATTGCTATTCAGGAGTTGAGGTCAATAGACAAGACTAAGGTATCCCTAGACTCCATCATTGCAAAATTAATAGCCTATAAGCTAAATAGTTTTGATGGCAGTGTTCAAAAGACTGAATCAGCTTTTAGAGCTTCTGCTACACTATCTAGAAAAGGAAAAGAAGCAAGCAATAGCAGTGAACCAAGATAGAGTAGAGAAATGGATGATGAGGAGATTCTGATGGAATTTGAAGCTCTTCTTGCCAAGAGACTTCCTAAGGGAACCAATAAATATAGAGGTAAGCTACCTTTGAAATGCTTTTCTTGTAACCGGATAGGACATATTGTTGTAAACTGTCCTAATGGTGACAACAAGGACAAATCGGAAAGGTTCAAGAAATTCAAAGGAGGAAACCTAAGAAACTATTTTATAGTAGTTGATGAAGGAGTCACAGATGAGGAATCAAAAGATGAAGAAAATGAAGATATTGTGTTTGTTGCAGTAAAGGAAGATGTGTCAAACAAGAAGGCTCTTGTCTCTCGCTTTGATAATTCCAAGGAGTGGATTATTAACAGTGGCTGTTCTCACCATATGACTAGTGACCGGAGCAAGTTTCTATCTTTGGAAGAATATGATGGTGGTATGGTTCACTTTGGTAATGATGCACCATGTATGGTCAAAGGAAGAGGGTCCATCTCTCTGAATGGAAAGAGAAGTGCTGAAAATGTGTATTGGGTGGAAGGTCTCAGACACAATCTATTGAGTGTTGCCCAGCTGAATAACAATGGACTCACTTTGGAATTCAACAATGGAGTGTGCAAAATCAAAGGAAAGAATGGTGAATTGATGGCCATCGGTATGCTGACCAAACGTAACTTATTTCAGCTAAATGCAAATATAAGTACATGTCTTATGGCTAAGTTTGATGATAGCTGGATATGGTATAGGAGACTTTTCCATGTAAACTTTGATAACATAATAAAGGCCAGTAAGATCAAGGCAGTTAGAGGACTGCCGATGTTGAGCAAAACCAAAAATCCTTTGTGCAGAGAATGTCAGCTGGGGAAAATGTCTTCCTCAACCTTCAAAGGTAAATCTTTCATTGCTAACAACTTACTTGATCTTGTGCATACTAATTTGTGTGGTCCTATGAAAAGTAGGAGTGGGAGATAGGTATTTTATGATTCTTACAGATGATTGGTCAAGAATGATGTGGGTCACATTCTTGAAGGACAAGTCTGAAGCCTTTGGAAAGTTCAAAGCTTTTAGAGCACTAGTAGAAAATGAAAGTGGTAGAAGAATCAAATGCCTTAGAATTGATCAAGGAGGGGAATTCACTTCCGGTGAATTCAACAAATATTGTGAAGAGAATAGCATCAAGAGGCAACTGTCTACCCCCCGGACTCCACAACAGAATGGTCTAGCAGAGAGAAACAACCAGACTATGGTTGAAGCGGCTAGAACTATGTTGATCTAAGGAAAGGTCGCTCACACCTTTTGGAAAGAAGTGATGAGCACTGTAGTCTACACAATGAACTAGGTACTCATCAAAAAGGGAAAGGATAAGACTCCTTATGAGTACTAGACTGGTAAGACACTTGTGGTAAGCTACTTTAGAGTGTTTGGTAGTAAATGTTACATCAAGAGGAGTGAAAATCAGAGCAAGTTTGATTCTAAATGTGGTGAGGGAATATTCCTAGGATATTCCACCAAGAGTAAAACTCTCAAATGCTTCAACAATAGGACTCAGAGATATGTTGAAAGAATCAATGTTAGGGTTGATGAAAACTCTGGGAAACCTGAGGAAACCGACAGTGAGCAAGTAGGAGATGAACTGGTAGTAACCTTCTGGGAACCGGTTGCAAATCAACCCAGTACCAGTAATTATGCTCCTACACTAGTGGATGTTGATGCATATGAAGATGATGATGAAGAAGAAAAGAAAAAGGAATCTTTTAAGAACATACCTAGGTATGTCAAACTCAATCATGATCTAAAGCAGATCATAGGAGACAAAGATGCAGTAATTCTTCCAAGAAGAAAGGTTAGAGAAAGCTCATGTATGATCTCTAAATTTGAGCCTAAATCATTCAAAGAGGCACATAAAGTTGAAGACTAGATCAAGGCAATGGAGGAGGAACTTGACCAGATAGAAAAGAATGGTACATGGTCTTTGGTACCTAGACCAGAGCATAAAAATGTCATTGGAACCAAATGGGTTTTCAAAAACAAGCTAAATGAGGATGGCACAGTGGTAAGGAAAAAAGCCAGATGAGTGTGTAAAGGATACACCCAAGAAGAAGGAGAAGACTATGGAGAAACCTTTGCTCCAGTAGCAAGATTGGAAGGAGTGCGTATGCTTCTTGCATATGCAGCTTTTAAAGCATTCAAGGTATACCAAATGGATGTAAAATCTGCATTCCTAAATGAAATACTTGAAGAGGACGTGTATATAGAGCAACCAGATGGGTTTGCCCTATCAGAAGACAATGACATGGTGTGTAGGCTACATAAAGCCTTGTATGGACTAAAGTAGGCATCAAGAGCATGGTATGAATGCTTGCATTCCCATCTTGTGAAGATTGGATTTGAAAGATCAAGTGAAGATAGCAATATCTACTTGAAATCAGAAGGAGATCAGATTCTGATTTGCAAAGTATTTATTGATGACATAATCTTTGGGGGAGATGACAAGATGAGTCATGACTTTGTAGATGAGATGAAAAAGGAGTTTGAAATGTCACTCATAGGGGAAATTAAGTTGTTCATTGGACTGCAGATTCAACAAATAAAAAATGGAATCTTTATTACTCAGTCCAAGTATGTCCAAGAGGTGTTGAAGACCTTTGGCATGGAAGACAGTAAACCGGTTGGTACACCAATGGTGACCAGTTGTAAGCTATCAAGAGAGGATGACTTGACATTAGTAAATGAGAAGGATTACCGATCAATGATTGGTAAGTTGCATTATGTAGTGCATAGCATACCGGACATTGCACATGTGGTGGGTATTATCGCTCGGTTTCAGCAAAGCCCAAGAGAATCCCACTTGGTAGCAGTCAAACGGATTCTTAGATATCTGAAGGGAACTATTGACTATGGGTTATGGTATCCATACAATAATGATTTCAACCTGAAAGTGTTCACAGATGCTGATTGGGCTGGTAATGTAGATTATTGGAAGAGCACAACTGGTGGTGCATTCTTTCTCGGTGGTAGACTGGTCTCATGGATGAGTAAAAACAAGAGTTGTATCTCTTAGTCTACAATAGAAGCGGAGTATGTTGCAGCTTTTATGAACTGCACCCAGACTATTTGGATGAAGCATGTATTGAATGGCTTCAAAGTTCCTATATCTGAACTGGTAAGAATATTTTGTGACAATACAAGTGCAATTAACATTTCCAAGAATCCAATTTTACATGCTAGAACCAAGCACTTTGAACTCAAATATCATTTCTTGAGGGAAAAGGTTCAGAACAAAGAGGTGGTATTGGAACATGTTTCGAATAAGCAGCAGTTAGCAGACATATTCACCAAGCCTCTACCAAAGGCTACATTTACCTATCTGAGAGGTGAATGAGGGGTGCTGCCCCTTCAAGAGGTAAACTAAAGGTTTGTGCTCCACATCAATTAGATCTTACTTTGCTATATCTTTGCTACTCCTTAGGGGGAGCAGCATAGTGGAACAAGGAAACTTGTGCCTTCACTTTGGCATTGTTGTCAAAGGTGGAGAAGATGTGAAGTGAAGAAGATATCTGTAGTATTAAGGAGAAGATGTGATGTAGAAATAGAGATATCTTTGTATATTTCCATCAATGCCAAAGGGGAAGATTGTTGGTATTTGTGCAAAGTATGTTGTCATTGATGTCAATTGTTGGAGAGTGAACTGGCAATATGCTGAAGAGTGAACCGGTTAATAAATTGGTAAAGTGAACTGGTATAATGTTGTGAACCGATATATGTGCAAAAGGAGAAGCGGTATGCTTGTTTAGGTGAACCAGCATATGGAATGTTTTCTATTAAGGTTTAATATGGTAAGACTACCGGTTGGCAGTCTTAGCCTTGGGGTTTCCGGTTAGAATATCTTGAGCTTGTCTGACTCAACCGATGACATTATGCGATGAGTTAGCATTATGATAGAGATCAAATTGTGTTTCCACGTCAGCCTCATGCGCATAAAGGATCTTGCATGAAGGGGATTGATCCTATCTACCTCAGGAATGTGCGAAGTCTCTGCAAACGATGGAGAATGCGTGATAGGTTATCGCCTCCATGAAGCGGTGAAGAATGAACGATGGATATTGTCTTGAGATCTATTAAAGACCGTTGTATTCAAATGCAAAGTGTTCAATGGTCAAGATTGTACCGCCTAAAGTGCTCAACCTAAATGATTAGGGTTTAGTTTTTTTTTTGCTACAAACCTATCTGTTTCCTATAAGGTCGATGTTGTGTTTCATGTTGTTTTTGTTGACAAATGTTGTATGTGTATCGAAGTGTAGAGATACCCGATTCTTGCCAAACCAAATAAGAGATTTGATACCTGCAAAGTGGGTGTGCAGAAGGAAGGAACTAAACCAGATTTGCATTGGCATTGTGTGCTATTACCAGATCATTGTAATACCTGTTGATCTTTAACCACTTCAATAGTTGGAAAATCCCTTAATAGGGTAGCTTTAACCAGCTTGCTGTAAATCCTTTAATAAGGTGACTCAAAGCCATTGAGTTCAGAAAATCCTCCAATAAGGTAACCTCTTACAGGATTTAACCCCTAATAGGGTGATCCCTAACAAGATCGGTTCCTAACAGAATCTGTTGCAACAATCTCTAACTAGACTTGGCTCCTAACAGAGTGGACTTCTAAAGAGTTCAAAAATAGCTTGTGGGTATTCATCCCCACCGTGGTTTTTCCCAGTTGGATTTCCACGTGAAAAATATGTGTGTCATGTGTGATGCCTCTTTCATGTGATGTTTTCTTATTTCCTGTTTAGTGGCAAATCATGGTGATCTAGTAAATCATTGTATCTTTGAAGATAGATTATCTATTTATGCATAAGGACAAAGTGGAAATGAGGGAATAGGTTGTATGGTAAGCTAAGAAGATTGACCAGTTCATGTCTTTCATAGTTGCACTGTATATAACCGATAGTAATCTGGTTTGGACCGGTGTTAGTAATTACCAGTAGTTCACTGTCTACAATCAAACCAGTTCAGGAAAGTTTTTGTGCCTATACTGATTCACCCCCCCTCTCTCAGTACCGGTTTGGTACTCATTGTTCATCATTAGAATTATCACATAACCCTTAAATTTAGTTAAAATAAAGATAACAAACCTTAATCAAAAGTTGACACATACCTTACAAACTTCCATGGCTAATTCCTAGCTTGTTAGGTATTGATTATGTCTAGACATATGCACATCATGCTATCATTCTATGAATATTTGTGATGTTTTTAGCCATTGGGATATTAGACTTGATATATTGTAGTAGTGTGTAACATTGTTGCCAACCTATAGGTCAAAGTTAATAGTTGTTTTCTATTTCTAAAACCATTCCATTTTACCTCCAAAACAACTTTTCAACATTCATTTAACACGCTTCTTACAATCCATCAGTTCTTTGGAATTCTATAGCTTTTTTTCTTGCATAATCCTTCTCATAGCTTCATATACATAGTATTTTCATGCTATTATAAGGGCTATAGTGATACATTCTACAAAATTCACTATTATCATTTGAAGAGGTCACTCTTTTCTCTGAGATTGGTGTTGCCTTGTCATTGTACAAATACGCTACCTTTCTTTTGTGATTAAGGATCATAGCTCTTTATAATTTTATATTGAATATATACTATCTTGATATCATTAGCATATTATTTCCCTACTTTATTTGTTTCTTTTTATCTAATCTTGTCCTGGGATTTTCATGAAGGTGAAAACATTAAAATAGGGGCTTGACTGAGGTAAATTCATACATAGTCACCCAACATTTTCACTTTGATCTTTTGTGTATAGGTGTAGGTGGGGAGATAGCTTTCAATCTTGTTGGAGCCTCAAAAGAACTTTTCAAGTGATATCTCTAAACTCTCTTTCATCATTTAATCTTGTTTAATATTTGTATCTCATTTCTTTGCATTCGCTATACATCATATTTTCATAGTCTTTAGCATTTAGATAATTATACATAACACTCTATTTTTATGTGGTGGTTCTAGTTATCTATGTATACAAGATGATAGTGCACTCTACTATCATCATTTACCTACATAGTTTTGCTAGACAAAATCCTCATCAAAGAACCTAAAAGATCTCTATCATCCATAATTTTGCTTCTAAAGTCTAAAGGGTTTAGTAAATTCATATGCTGGACTAAAACACACATTTAGTGAAGTTGTGGAGAAACTCAAAGGTGATAATTATCTATTTTTTTTCTTGGAGTGGAGGGTTAAGATTAGAATCCAAGAGGAATTTAATTATCCATCGTAGTGGTTCACTTTTTACTCTCTACATAGGCAAGTTTTAAGTACCATGTGAGTGAGAGAATTGTTTTCTCCATTTTTAGTGTTATAATTGAGTTTTTTTTAGTATTATATAAGTTATTCGTTTGATGCTTTTTTTTTTGAAAAACCATAAATCCCTTGCAAAACTTCAACCCA
This sequence comes from Cryptomeria japonica, assembly GCF_030272615.1. NCBI lineage: Eukaryota > Viridiplantae > Streptophyta > Pinopsida > Cupressales > Cupressaceae > Cryptomeria > Cryptomeria japonica. The sequence goes on from NC_081406.1 coordinate 584,995,417, forward strand.
AGGATATATTATTTTAAGTATTGGGAATTGATATAAATCTAATTAATGCAATAAATACTCATAAGGAAAAGTTAATAGTGATGTAAACGTATAGCCCCATAGTTGTGTAAAGTGGTAAATGTCAAGACATACCAAAGACTTCCTTCTATGAGAATATATAAAAAGGTATTATTTTGGAAGATATATTTTGTTGGTTGATTGTGTTAGTAAGCTTATTCAAATTTTTGGAGAGCTTCATCTAGAGATGGGAACCCAATGTTGAATAGAAAGTATTATCTAAGGATAGAAAATGACATATAAACCTTGAACCCATTTGGAATATTATGCATGAATTTATTTTATTCTTTATTATTATAGGTAATTGAACTATATAAATCTGTAGCATGTTGAAGGATATCTAGTTGTAAGTTGTTTTGTAAAGTATGATTATACTCAATATACATTTTTATAGTATTATGGATCATTTTACTTTCTTAGATCCTAATCAAGCACCTTAAAACTATTAATTTTTATTACTTGTGTATGTTATTTTCCTAGAAATATTGAATAAGAAAAAAATGGTTAGATTCTTTCTAATATTATTAATAAATACTTTAGCATCATCAACTTATTGCAATAATGGTCTTACCTCTTAATGTATCTTAAATATGTGAATACTCTTTTCCTCACTTGTAAAAATAGTTTGACAGTGTTGCTAGTAATATATCATTTGTACATTAGTGATCTAGTTTGTATCTACATCTATGAAAAGATACATATAGTTATGGAAGAATTGTGTTTATGTTGCCTTATCAAGTGTAACGAGAGTTTACGCTTTGACACATATATTAATGGTTCCATAATAGTTCATAATGCAATGAGTGACTTCATGTACAAATGCATAGCACATTCATGTGCTTCAAAGTGTCTATTTATTATTTTCTAGACACTGTGAAATATGGAGAAAAAAAGAAGGATAGGTTTCCACCATAGAGCTATTTGTTGATAATCAACTTAAAAGATGCTTTAGCTAAAGCATTTGAAATAATTTGTTAAATTATCATGTTTTTTAGTATATTCTATATCACAAAATTAGATATATAACCTTTTCTATATGTGTGAAATTGTATGTTATTACTCCTACAAGATTTAGGTTGCTAGAAATTGTCATGTAGGGTTGGGATTTCATGTTATGAAGATTTTTGGAGAAGTGTAAAGATTCCTGGTTGGGTGAAAAAACACTCCAACAATTTTCTCTCTTGTGGTGTACTCGAGGGAGATATATGTTGGGAGTTCCCATGATGATTGTTATTAGCTATGTGCTATATGTATTCATTATAGTTGACCTTGTGGTCTATTGTAAAGGAACCTATTTCCTTATGATTTTCCTTGTCATGGGCTTATGTATGTAGACATTATATGTAGAGATCTATTATCATGTATCTATTCGTGTATATTTGAACACATTATAATAATTTATGCTTGATTATGTATAGCTTTTTAGATATTGTTATTTCAATAATATGGGGTTCCTTACACATAACAAATTGGTCATGTAATTGATAGTTTTTGCATGATGGGGACAGTAACTCCCTTGTGTCAAACTATTTAAATACTTCAAATCATTAACTTTTGAGCAATAATGGAAGATAACAAGTAGTCATAAAATATGTCCTAGTATGCTAATTTCCCTAGATGAACTCCTTGATGTATGCAAGAGGTGGTCATTCCATGCATTTGCTGGGTATTTAAATAAATCAGGGTTAGTTCTAAAATAAAATTACAAATGTACAAACAAAACATTGCATGCTTCAAATTGACACATGATGATCAAGTGGAGGTAAAAAAGGTGCAACTAAATTTAAATGCTAGGTTTTAAATATAAGAATCATTTCCATCATCACAATATAATTTGAAAGAAAATAAAAATGAAACTCAAATATTTAATCAGTTCTTAAAAATAAATATGCATCAAAGTCTGTACCAATTTTTAATAAAAATGAAGTAATAACATACCAAAAATGATCCAAAAAATCAAGTTGAAATTTCAAAGAAAACTTGCAAAGTACACCTTTTAGTACCATTACGAAGAAATTGGGAAACTATACCTCCAAGCATTTATAGTTCCTACTCATAGAGAAAATCGTTAGGTTTGGTGAAGCTCATGCCCCACCCATCCAGCCATATTTAGTTCGTATCATCTTCCTTGTTTATCTCGTCCCAAATCAGAAAGGTGAAATATCAGAGCTTTCATGGTCTTCATGTTTTTGACAACCACGATGATAACAACTGTCACAAAGTTACCTCCATTTAATTGACATCAAATACATAGCTGGACAACTGGTAGGAGAGGAAATGGTCCAAATTTCCAGCTTTCTATGCTGTCAAAAGTAGATGCTCAAATTCCCATACATGTAAGGTCCAATTTTATCCCAGGGAGTTCGGAATGCAGGTAACCCGTCCAATGAACCTCTGTCAAGAAATTTGAGCATCTTCGAATAAACGGTTTTTTTTGTCTGCTTCGCCTTTCGGGAAATCCGTCGCATCGCAAAATCCGTATGACTTTAATCGAAAGAAACAAAGCCGACAGTATCTTCGCTAGCTACACAGTTTGTTTTTTTTAATTATTGTTCGTCAGTTAAACTTTTGCTATAAGAATGTTAGCTATATGAATCACAATGTGTCTCCACACATTTAGAGATAATGGAAATAACAGTGATGGCCAAGAGTATGCTGATCTTGTGGATGATGAGCTCATTGATTTGGCAAGTAGTTGGAGTAGGAAGAATTGAGCGTGTACCAGGAATGTTTATATTTGGAGATTCATTAGGAGATGCAGGAACTAACAATTTCATTCCAAACTGTACTGCTCGAGCCGACTTTTCACCATATGGCGTCACCTCCTTCCTCAGCCCAACTGGTCGCTTCACAAATGGCCTCACTGTTTTCGATTTCATAGGTGAGCATTCATGAATATTTCACCACGTCTTTTCAAGTTCTCTCATGTACTAAAATTGTTCAAAGTTTAATCTTACAGAGCTGGGTAAGATCTATTAGGGCTTATAAACTAGTCAATAGGTTCATATTACCAAGGGATACATTTGTAATTGCAGCTAAATACTTGGAGCTCCCTCTCATACCTCCATATCGTGAGCTCACTTTCAAGCCTCTATACCTTCAGCAGGGAATTTATTCCTATGGGGCTAATTTTGCATCGGGAGGGAGTGGATTGTTGGATTCAACAGGCCTTGATAAGGTGTGTTTTTTATTAACTTGTATTAGTTTTTTCAATAAGATCTTATTTATTAGTGTGATTTTATATGAATTATATAAAACAGATCAAAATATTTAGATGTGTTGTCTAAATTTATTCTTTTGAAAAAGTTTTGTTGATATAGATAAATGATTAGTACAATTTTAATTGAAAATTATTATTAACTTGCAAATTTTTAGTTTCTCATCTCTTGCTTAGTCATTGATGAAGGAAAATGATCTTATAATCTAATCAAAAAATCTGCAATCTGCTTCAATCAGATTATTATTTTTTTAATAAATTATTTTGTAATATATAACAAGGAAATAATACTAAGGAATTTCTTATTTTCCAAATGCACAGCGACATATATTTAAGGGGTTAACTATACTGACTTATAATTCACCAAACGTAAACTGGTGCAGAAAGTTGTTAAATTGAGTGATCAGATATCAAAATTTGAAGAATTCTCTGAGTGTGTACCCAAGAAATCGTACCTGGGAAATTCTTTATATTGCATTTCCAGTGGGGGCAACGACATTGAAGCCTACTTCTCAAATTACAGTAATGCTCTCACTCCGCCATACACACCATTCGTCAACTCGCTTGTTAGCACACACGAAGGATACATCCAAGTAAGCTTCAGAATGATTTTTGGTTACACATCGGATCAACGTTCAGTAGCATTTTTAACAAAATTAATATGTTTGTTGTGGCAGAGGCTTCATCGTGCTGGAGCAAGAAAATTTCTGATACTCGACATCTCCGCTGTAGGATGTACTCCTAGTGCCAGATTGAAGTATAATTCTACATACAATGGAGGGTGTGCGGAACTTGGAAATCAAGTAGCACAGGAATATAACACTGCTATGAAAAAGCTTGTGGATGATCTGAATGGAGAACTAGAGGACGTAAATATCATCATTCTTAATTCTTATGATCACTTGGAAACCATGTTTTATAATGGCGAAGATTTTGGTGAGTCAATCCCCACTTCAATAATCTCCTTATTTATCAATCTTTTTCCTTGTCTGGCAGCCTGATTTGAATGCATGTCTTAAATGTGTAGGATTTTCAGAAACAGAATCAGCATGCTGTGGATCAGGACCGTTAAGAGCCAATGTGAGCTGTGGACAGACCACTCCGACAGATCAGTATTGCGATTATCCAGACACACATTTGTTTTGGGATACAATTCATCCCACAGAAAAAGTTTATTCCATATTTTCAGAAAAAATATGGGGAGGAAATTCTTCTTTTATGCATCCCTTTAACCTTTCCACGCTAGTCTTTGGAATGAATAAAAAATAAGGAACTTTGAATTTCTGTTGGGAATGAGTAATAAGGAAAAGCCGATTCCTCTTGGAGGATGCTCTTTGCTTTTTCCGATTTAAACAAATAAACATTGCCTTAAAAGAATTCATTTAAATAAGTTGAGAGATAAATTATGAATATATAAGTATTTCTACTTAAGAGCATCTATTTTAGTCGTAAACACAATTGATATTGGCTTTAACTTAGCGTTTCGTTATTTTTATTTTGTTTTCTGGTATTTACTTATTTTATAAAATATATATTTTATGACAATATATCATATTTAATATTTAATTTTGTTTAATAATTTTATATTTTGATGCATTATTATTGAATGTTTGTGATACCCATCTGTTTGGGAGGGATTGTCCTCATTGATGTTTTGATCATGCTGTCAAATTGTTGACACTTTTTCATGATGATGTTATTATTTTATGATCAAGTATTGATTTTTTATATCTAGTTAAACACTAGTGCTTGTGTGTGTTCATGGATGATCATTTTGATTATGTGGATGAGATCAATTACATGCTTAGTTAGAGAATCCTATGTAGGATTGATTTAGTTTTTATCTATGGTGTGCATGTCCTTATGTGGATTGTGGATATGATCTTATGTGAATAATCATGAGCATTTATTTTATGCATTTATTAATTAATAATGAAAGTTCAATTGTGAGCAAAAGATTTAGTAATGCTAGATAGATATGATTATATGATTTGTATTTGTTAATATTCAATTGCTTCAAGTATTTAAGTTTCATGATGGAGTAATGTTTAAAATCAAGTGTGTATCCCATGGTCAATGGAATGGGGAGGTAACATGGTGATCTCATGCTAAAGTAGTTCAACCAACCTAACCTATTTAAAGAGTCTAAGGTCTTATGTTATATGTTTATGTGACAAAATGTGAATGTGATGTCAAACACATGATGTGTGTAAGGTTGTGTCAACATAATGTTTTAAATGTGATTAATGGTATGTGACATTTAATTTTGTGTGAAACCATTGTTTACTTTGTGATTAAATGTGTTTATTATGTCGTTATCACACTCATTATTCATTTCCTAACATTCTAAGTCACATAGATATTTTGAGAACCTTGAAGTTAGAAATTTGTGATTTTTAAACCCTTTTCTATGGCCATTTTTTACAGCAACATGATTTTGATCACATGGGTAAGATGGTGAGTGAGGCACGAAGAAGTGCAAGATAGTTGGAGCCATTCTAGGAAGGATATTTTTTCCATTTTCAAATTCACACATTTGAAAAGGAGGGGATGAGAAAGGTGTAAGCATATAGAAGTTCTCACACATGTGTGAGAAAAGGTGTAAGGGAAGCAAGTGAGAAGATTAAAAATGTCATCCTCAAAAGGAGAGTGGAAGAAAAGAGAATTTTATACTTAGTTTCAAAAAAAGGGGAAGGGGGCTCATTCTTGCAAGTCAAAAAATTAAGTGATGTATTTTGATTATGTGGTGAGAGTGAATGACTATGAGAAGGACAAGAGGTGGAATTCGAAGAAGAGAAGCAAGAGGGAGATTATCTCATAGAGTTACAATCATATTCATCAAGTGGAGATGGTCCATCTAGGCATACCCATGTTCAATCACCTTCATGTTGTTGCATTTGTGTTGCTTTCTTAGTTGTTCATATTTGTCATAATGTTATGTTAAGATTTTTTGTGTGTGTATTGTATTGTGTGTTATCGGGGTGGGTATTATGATAGAGATGACTTTCTTAATGAGGAAAACACTCCATGTGTGGTGTTGAGTGAGTTGAGGCATTGTGAGCAGTGCTCTTGCTACGTATGCGTACCTAAATGGTTATTTGAAGGATATTTGTTTTCTTGGGTATGAGTACCCTCATGAATAGTTAGGAATTATATGGTTGTCATTCTTAGTTGTTACATTGTGACTTATGGGATATGTGAATTGAAATAAATAATTGGTATTTTATGGAGATGTGAATGAGTATTTTTTAGTAGATTTTGATAATTTCCTTGACTCCTACAATTGAGTTCCTAACTCCTATGTGGCTCTATGAAGGGCCTTTGTGTAGAACTACTAGTTGGGACATTATTCTTGTATTTATGAAAAATGTATTTGTGTTGTTTTTTGTTTTTCCATGTGTTGTGCTCCACTCAGTCACTATGTTAGCTCTCCAAGATCAAGGGGTGGATTTCATTGTAGTCCTAAGGTTAGGAGGTGAACTTCCCATTATCCTTGGGCCTAGAATAGTTTCCTCACTGCTTGTTTATGTATAGGTGTTGGGTCAAGGAGGATCTATACTTTTTCAATGGATACATTGGGTTATCATCAATTATGTAAAGTAAGTTGATTTACCAACTCCTATGAGAGAACTTGAATAGGGAAAATATTGTAGTAGGGAAAATAGTACATTGAAAAAATATGGTTACTAGGCTCATCATTTTATATGTACAAGTGTTAGTGGCTAGCATAAATTAGCTCTATAATATCTGCTCTATTGTCTTCTCTTCATAGAATATAAATGATATTAGAGCCACAAGGTTAAAACACTAAGCACTTTGGAAATGGTTTATTCTTAGCATATAAATGTGTTGGTTCATGTTGTTGAAAGTGATGTTTGTAAATCTTGTGGTCCTTATTTTTAGCTTGAAGAATTAAAGTGATTGCATTTTTTTCTCTACTTGAATAATACCATATTCAAAACTAGGTTGTAGAGGACAAATCTAGATGGGGCATTTTTGATGATCAATATGGTATAAGGTATACATAATTCATTATGATTATATTGAATATTAATTAGGTATTAGAGGATTCTATATATCCTTTGCAATAGTTCATTAGCCTTTGGAATCAACATTTTAAATAATTATAAACCTAGTGCTTTGCATAATACCTACTCAAATCTAAAATGATATTTAGAAAAAATAAAATAAAATAAGATAATTTATATGGATAAAGTGTCCAATTTATTCTAGTCTTTAATTTAATATTTTATTAATTATTCTTTGGCTTATGTATGAAATAGGAATTTTACTATCCTTCTATTATAGCTTTCATATTGGTATATAATGACCACCCTCATCTATATACTTGTAATTACATGAAAGGGACTCAAATGAACCCATGAAAAATGATACACATGTACTTTCTATTGTGATAAACATGGGCATGCAAATGATTTAGGATAGAGGTGTGTGAGAGGACACTTCGAAGACCCCCAAAAATAGTATATAGACTTAAAAAGGAAGATTTCATCTTATTATCTTTCTATCATGGACCTAAGTAACAAGGTTCTCTTAATGTTACGTCTTCTTCCTATAATAAAATAATACCAACATTGACTAAAAAATAATTTTAAGTATGCTCGAAGTATGTAAGCAACAACATGATGAACACAAGCACTAATTCATTTTGGTATCCAAATAACTAAATTATATAGAACAAGTTATCAATCATCTTCTACAAATAGTTTTGTGGTAAAGCCTTTTAAGAAAGGTAGACCATATACTCACTGGTTTATGTGTATTAGTAATCATTAATGTTTATTATCTCTAACATTTATATCCAACACAAAAACAGCAAAAGTTGTTCTCACACAAAAAAAATATTTTTTGTTATGAAAACAACACATTATTATATAAAATACAAATTATATCTAACACAAATGGACCAAAAGTTGAACACTAAAAACTTTCAATAATCACTCACATTTTACAGAAAAATATAAGGTATTTATTGTGTTCATAATTTATATTTATGATAAGACAAGTTATTAATATTAAATACTCAAATGCACATGCATTACTACACCAATAGTTTTTTATTATGTTAGCAAGGAGAAGGCCCCGAACCTATGAAATAACAAAATCATAGAGAAGAAACAAAACCATGGCCCCAAACAATGAGACAAAGAGAGCCAAAATCAACCTTCAAAAATAGGCAAATATAACCATGTTATTGTAGCTAAACCTAATAATTCTAACTAACCATGATCTTCCTATCATGATACTAGTGTGTTGAGTATCATCAAAACTAAACAGAAAAATAGTATTCACCATCAAAATAATGTCTAGATTAGGAGGCATGCAAGGCCCCCATCTTATAAACATAATTAAAAAACCTAATATCCCATACCAAGTAAAGCACTTAATAGAATAATGAGATGGATGCCTACTAATTCTTAATCAGGTTCCAATTGCGCTTCAACTTGTCACCCTAGATGGCACAAGTGTCCTCCTACATATCTTCTCCTCCTTCCATGTCTACCTCTTTCTTCCCCTATTTAGTCAACTTCTTGTTTTTCTTCTTTATTTTTTCCTGTCCAGACACCACTCCCCTAACTATCTTTCTCATCACCCCATTAGTGATTTCATATAGAGAGCTAAAAGCCTTGCACAAATTATCAAATATTTGTATATAATCTTCATTTTTTTCTTCCAAGATAAAAAATGAGTTCTTTAAACGCATTTATCTCATCCTCCACATTATTGTTGTTTTGTTTATCCCACGACATTTACTGAGAATAGTGGATCATCTCTTCATCTTCCATATTGTTGGAGGGTTGTGGGCTCTGGTCAAAATTTTCAAAATCTTCCTCCATTTCACTCTCTTCCTTCATTTCTTCCTTAAATCGTTTCTCTTGGTCCTCTTCTTTAGCTTGGAAATCTTCATCCTTTGAATTTTAAGTAGAGATATCTTCAATTTCCTCCAAATTGAGGGGGTTCCTCAAGGTTTTCCATCATCTCTTTAGTTTCAGTCCTTCTTTTCTTTTCTTTCACATGGAGCCTAGTCGATCTTCTCTCCCCTGAGTTGAAATCTTTTCTTTCTTTCTCTAAATACTTCTCCTCCTCATCTTTAGAGTCATATAGGTCTAGGTCAATTGTGATACTCTTCTTTACCGAATCTTTCCCTTTCTTTTTGGCTTTAGCTAGGATATTCCTAGGTGTGTCCATTTTCCACTTATCTGGGTTGATATTTAGAAGAGCCACCTCTAGGGGTTCAATTTAATGTAACATAAGGGTTTTTTTTACCCTCGGAACTACGCAGGGGAGTAGAGTTCAGAGACCGAAGGGGTTTAGATTCAATTAAGTCTATCTTAATAGATGGCCCCTATTTTTTCTTATTTTTCTCAATATTACTGGGCATGGATAGCAACCGACTGCAATTTTGGGAGTGGTCAAAGGAAAATTTATACATGAGGTAGATTAAGCCTTGGTGAATTAGTGGATTGGCTCCATTACACCAATAGTTGTACACATAAAGAGTAATATTTTTCACTATCATAACAATACTTGTTTAAGAGGACATCTTAATTTATTATATGAATATCTTATTTTAGAAATGTTGGAAAATTAGGTGTTGTACACCTTGTACAATAATTTTTATAATGTAATATTTATTTATTTGTTCTTGCACATGATGGTAGTCTAACTTGTAGAGATTCCTTGAGAATATTCTTGGCACCACTTGGTGAGTTGTATTGTAAAATTGGGATATTATATTGTATTTATTTAATATTGGGGAAATTAATTTAATAAAATACCCAATACTAGATGTGGGGTGAATGGGGTAGGTAGCCCATGGTATTTGTGTATGGTTTTGTAGCACATGGTTTTGATGTAATACCATTTGGTGGTTTTGTGGGAGCTTGTGTCTATTAAAGAAACCACAAGGGTAGTTGTTTGGCTTAACCAGTTAAGCCATTTAGTTAGGTTTACTATTTATGGAGGTTGGAAGCATAGTATGGGATGTGTGGTTACATTCTTATTCACATGGAGTGCTTGTTGATGGCTAGGGTTTTAGAAGCTTTCACAATTGTATTATAATTTTGCATTGATGAATAATACATGGTGTTGGCTACCTTTGGAGGTTGGGTTTTTCCCTCATGAAGGTTTCCCCAAGATATATCTTGTGTCATATTTGATTGATATGTTGTCTATTCTTTTCATGTGGATTCTATGAGTTTATTTGATTAAAATCTTAAATGGGTTATGTGGAAATTGTCATAAAGTTGGTTGAAAGTTACCTTACAATAAATGGTAGACTTAAAGTGGATAGCTACGATATTTCATTTGAAACAAAAAATTATTCAATTCACTTGTTAAAGAATGTATTTATTATTTTCCTTAAATAACATTTATAGGTTCTCATTTGTTCAAGTATTGATCTATTTTAACCAATATTTGGTACTTTTTTAATTTACATGTGGATTATTTTTTTACAATATATAGTATAAATATGCGGAAAGAATAGATATTGTAAGTACAAGTGGGTGAAAAACTAATGGGCCTTGTATAACTATTGGCCCTTCTCCCCTATTGAATAACCAAAAAGGGGGGATCAAAGACTGTGTCATTTTAATTGGAAAGAAAATAAGGCTTTAGTTATTTAGCAACGAAGTCAAACATTGGGTGTTAAATGTTAGTGAAGGGGCTCAAATAATACATATCTATAATATTTTAATGATGCCTCACAAGAGTTAAGGAGAGCTTAGGAAATTCTAGGGAATGATTAATAACATGTAAAAAGTTTGATTTTAATCTTAGTTTGTGATACTTTATATGTGTATAGGAAAAATAAACCCTATAAATCTATTTTAATATGCACACTTACATAATACTAGGGGTATCAATGACCGCCATTTCAAATGGAGCTACAATAGAATAAATGGTAGCATCATATAATATTCCCAATTTTATGATTTTTTTTTAACTTATTAAAAGAAACTGATTAATATATAATCCATATCCATTAATCAAAGAATTAATGAGAAATGGTTTCTATTCGTGTTAAGTAAGGAAATAAAATGAAGAAAATTAATGACGTTGTTAGATGAAGAGTAATCATAAGATAGTGTTGAATACTCATGATTTAGAAGTTATTTGTCAATTAATAATATTATTTAGAAATTGACAATATAATCAAGGTTCAAGAAATAATTAAAGTTGACAAGTAATTCTGAATAAGGTGAATAGAAATTGTATTAAGAATACTATTTTTTATATTATTGGAATCATTAGAAAAGGTTAGTTGTGCCAACAAACCTAAAAGTGGCATGAATACCTGTAATTATGATATTCAGCTATGGAGGTAGCCACCCAAGATATAGAGGCCTAATAAAAAGAACAATAACAAGAGAGAATCAATATGACAAGAATAAATTGTATTCCTATCAATAATGCAATAGAATCAATTAGTGTAAATAGGAGTGCATAAGATTATGAAAAGTATCATAATCTTATGACATGGTAAACAAAGTGAAAACTTATCACCTTGCCTAAAGTAGAAAAATTATAGTGTGATGACACAACTAAATTTGGAAGCTCCACTTAAGGTGCATAGGTGGTAGCATGATAAAACCACTAAAGGTGGAGACACCACATAAAGTGAAATTTTATAACATGATAGTACCACCTAAAATGAAGATACTCCTAAAATATCCTATGTGGTCTCTAAGTATGTTTAAGTGACATGTAATTATGACCTAGTTGAAGAATATCTAGGTTACAACACCTTAATGACAACAACAACCCCTATTAAGTGCAACTTATAGAGAATATACACAAAACATAATAATACAAGATGGGACCTAGCTACTAGGCCATAATAGCTACTCATGTATAAATGCAATGCAATCTCTCAGAAGTAGAAAAAAGGAGAAAACCTAGTTGGAAACAATCCTTCCAAAAAAAGAGATGAAAATACAAAAGACTATCAAATAAAATGGACAAAACCTCATGCGAGTAAAAAGTCCGCCTAATAAGGGAAAATGGAGAATTCAAATCACCCGATTAAATATCCTGCATCACCAGAAGAGTTCATAGATGATGATACTTTCTTTTAGCAAATTGTTTGGTGAAGATATCGATAACCTACTTTGTTTTAGGATAATGTTGTATATCAATGACCTGCTCCTTCATTTAGTGGATATGGATCTCTAAGTATTTGGTCTGTTGATGGTGAACTAAGTTCTTCAAGATCTGAATGAAACTTTGATTGTCACAATGAAGGATTCTAGCTTATGGAATAGTGAAGCCAAAATTCATGAGTATATTTTGGAGCCAAATAGCCTTAGTAGCAACATACTAGCTCCTTGACAATCAAACTTAGCTAAAGAAAGAGAAATATCATATCGCCTCTTACTTTTCTAATAAATAGGGTTGAAACTGAAATGAAAGTTATAGCCAGAAGTAGAATTTTAATCATCGAGATCGTTGGCCCAATTAGAATCTGTGTATCTGATGAAGGAAAGTCTTATGCCTGTTGCATAGTGAATTTGAAAATAATGTGTATGTTGTATGTAGTGCAAGATGCATTTAGCAACTTTCTAATGAACCTCATGTGGTTGTTGTATAAATCATAAAAACAAGCGAACTGTAAAGGAAATATAAAAAATGGACAAAGAGTACAATTTATTGATGAGGAATTAGGACTTTGGGTTGAAAGCTATATAAATTTAGATGTATAATAGATGTTGATGTTGTTACCAAGTCCTTAAAGTGTCTGAAGGGTCCCCAACAAGAGTGCCCATTTATTCAAGAGTCTGTCCAGCCCAATGAGGCCTTGTAGAGGATAAAGGATGAGTAATCTCAACTTCAAAAAGTGAACCCTACAGAGGTGCGAACTTGTGAGTTGGAGTTGAGTTAGAACCATATGTCACTATCATCACTATCCACTATGAAGGAAGGTTGAAGAGGATTAGAGGCCAACATAGGAGATTATTCCTAAAAGTAAAAACTCCTTTCAATGAAAATCTCATGTGTCTCTACATCCAAGAGTATATTATTTGACACCATCCAAGTATCCAACAAAGCTGCAAGGCCTACTTTAAGGTTCCAAATATTTTCACTTCTTGTAATGAATGCATGCCAATATAGAAAGAAAAAAACTCTAAAGTGCCTCATAGTCATCTTTCTACCACACCAAGCATCAAAATGAGTCATATCTTTTAATGCCTTGTGGGAAACTTGATTTTGGATATGTACAACACAATTAATAGCTTTATCCCAAAATGTAGGACCAAGAGAATGAGCATGAATCATGCAACCAACCATTTCCTTAATGATATTATTCTTCCTCTTCACAATACAATTTTATTGTGGTATGTATGCAATTGAATGTTGGAAATACATCCCGTCAAGAGTATAAAATTTCACAAGTTGATTGTTCGCATATTCCCTTCCATTTTCTGTGTGGAAAATATAGACTTCTTTCTCTTATTGCTTCTCAAAATGAGCATTGAAGTCTTGAAATTTTTTCAAATAATTCATTCTTATGATAAAAAAAATTAGACCTAAGTGAACAAGTAGTTGTCAATGAAGGTGAGAACAAAACACTCCTTTCAAAAGGATAATACTAGAATGGCTCCAGTACATCATTGTGAACCAATGAAGAACCTATATTAAATATTTCCAAGACTTTTATTTATAGGGATGCTTACGCATTGAATAACATATACAAATACCTTTTGAAAATATTATTTGAGGGAGTCCTATGACTATATTCTTTGAGCTAGTTTTCTTAAGATAGTAGTAGTTGAGACAATCCAAACTGGTCATGCCATAGCTTACTTTCTAAAATTGAATGGGAGAAATGGTGTAGAAGGATATCATTACACAAAGTAATTTAATGAATAGACCAAGAGTGATGAGTGTCTTATCCCACTACAATCAAGGCATCATCTTCAAGTTATTTTATTACAACTATAACAAGTGAAAAATCAACTTTCTTTCTATGTCGAAGATGAGTAATTTGGTAGACAAAAAGAAGGTTGAAACTCAAATTATGAACATTAGGAAAAATTTTAAATGTTCCATCCTCCATTTCAATTGAACCTTTCTCTTCAACCTCAACTTTTGTATCATCACTCATTAGAATGTGAGGTACCATACAAGAATATAATTGTGAAAATTGTTCTCTTATAGAACTCATGTGATGAGAGGCACTAGAGCCAAGTATCCACTCCTTTTATGATCTTGTATTTGGAAGAAATTCTTCTCACTTTTCTTTCTTTGATTATGAATAAGAGGAAGGAGATGAATCTTTCTTATAGACTAATATAAAATTGATGTTGTTTTTCTTGAGGTTGTTTTTTAATTCATCAATTTTCTTATCATAGAAATAATACTCATCATGACATACTTTCTTGCAATATGAACAAGTTGGCCTTTCCTTATTTCCATAATTTCCCTTCTTGTAGGTGGATGAAGAATTATGCTCTATCCTTTTGTATCTTTTTCTTTCATAGCTTTTGCTTCTTGTTGAAATATTTTTCTTGATTCCCTTGATTAGCCATAAAATATTTTTATTCAGATGTCTTGATAATATCCATGGCGATAAACTTCAATTCCTCAAGCATAATTTTTTTATGAATGAATCCAATAACACTATATAGGAACTACTCATGTATAATTAATGGGTTTGGAAACTAGAAAAAAATTTGTGTATTCTAAAGGAAGATTACCAAATAAATTTAAAAACCAACCATTCATCCTTCCTCTCAATTCCATAATATTTGAATTTTTCTCTAACTCATTTTTCTTGGTAAAAATGCCTTGGATTGTATCGAAATTATTAGGATCTAAATTTGTGAAATCATTGTCAAGTGTATATCCTCTAATCACATCAAATTGACCAAACAATTAAGAATTTTTTTTCCCAAGCTTTCTTGATTGTCTTACACTTTTCAATATAAAAGATAATATTAGGTAACATGTATGTTTTATTAAAGTTCCAAGAGCCATATAAAACTTTTGATGAGACATTATATTTTCAAATTAGGATCAACTTTAGGATCTAATGGTTCTGGAATAGTTCCATCAACATAATTATTTAATTCTATTTTATTAGTTTAATCCATGCATTTACTTTTCATGTTGCACACTTGTGTGAAGTGAAAAGTGGAAATTTAGGACAACCCATAATTGAAAATAAAAAGAGAACAAGAGAGTTAAAGGTGAAAGTACACAACAAAACCTCCATAAATTCACATAATAAAAACCCCAGCCCTTAAAAATGATGATTTGACACTTTATACTGAGTGCAATTACAATGGCTACTTTCTAAACAAAGCCAATTTGGACATGATTTTAGTCATTTCATTTTTCACAATCAAGTGATATCAAAGTCAAGTAACTTAGGCAAAATACCAAACTGAGATCGCAAAATTACAATTGCCAAAATAGGCCAAAAAAATGAAGTGTTTAAAGTGAAATCTTTTATCACAATGACTTCAAACTAATAGCACCAATTTGAATTACAGGAAAAAATATACACTTTCAAAAAAAATGGCACTTGAAAAAGAGTCCATATGAGCCCTATCAAAGCCTTAAAAGTTAAAAAAAATGAGGATTACTTAGCAGCAATTGTGAAAAATAATTGTTTTTGGAAATACTATGCACAAAAATTAGAAATCTTCTATGCAAAATTTCAGCCCAAATTAAAAAAAAAAAATCTTAAAAAAAAGGAGTTAAAATGAGAAAGATATGATCTTTTGAAGTTAAATTTAGAAACTCATTTGGAGAGGGGGTCTAAAATTTTAAAAATTATGTTGTCATGCTGAAATGAACATTTCATGAGTCTAAATTTGATAACCATCTGACCATCACACCAACAAATGCTCTCCTCTAATTGGCCATTTTGGGTGAATCGCTTCTCGATAATTGTTGTATGATAGGCAATGTGGTATGTATGGATGCTGACATGGATTTTGATTGTATTATACAATTTGATTATTGGGCATTGTTGTTAGCAGCAACCAAAAAGGAAGAATGAGATGGGGGGTGAATGAGTCTTCACCAAATAACAAACAAAACACATATTTGATAAACTGCAGTAATAAGATAGATAAGTAAATTAACAACACAAAACACAACACCAAGATTTTGACGTGGAAAACCTGGTTAAGGGAAAAGCCATGATGGAAACCTACCCACAGTAAGATGATACTCTGCAGTAGTATGTGAAAATGTTACAATGGGGAATGCACATGCATTCAAGCACACTGCCTAGACTTCATTGCTCAAATATAATGGCCCAGAAGGCTACAACCCTCAAGGAAGTCTCACTGACTTAGAATAATATTTAGACTACAATCCGACAGAAATGAACTAAAAGAGTAGCATGTCCAAATGCTTGATTACAATTTCAGTTAAGCACAGATGTTTGCCCTACAACCGTAATGTCACCTCAAACTCAACACTGAAGGATAAATTACTTGTTCGCACACAAACCTCTCTCTGATAATGCAGACACAACATCAACACCTAAATTACATGAATATATCACCTATATATACAAATCATCAACCTTGATAACACGGTCGGCTAAACCCTCAATCCTCAATTACAAAATTAAATTACACGATACAAAGATTAAACACCAAACCAATATAATGGTTTACATAGCATAACATGGTCCTAAAACAAATTCCCAAACATACAACACCATCATAAATCATGCCAATATCAATTGTAACACGCTACACCACTAGGAAAACCACATAACACAGAAATCATCACCGGTAGATAGAAACCACCAAAAAATCACACAACATTCAATCAAGATTGCCACAACAAATAGGAAATGACTAGGAAACACAAGCAAGCACGTTAGAATCATCAAGAATAGATGCATCAACACCACTTTTCAAATCTTCATCGATCAACATCTAAAAGATCAAGAACACAACCAATCGGCAACTGTCATGAAGAAAGATAACTTATGGAGCACCAAATCATGATCCATTTGAAACTAAGATACACAAGACCATCCTGAGCAATATCCCAAAAACTCAGCACAAGATCTAATCACACTAAAATATACTGAAGGATATACCAAACTCTATAAAACAATAATCAACAAACCAACACGACAAGATCGATCATAACATCTTCCCATACTGCAATCACTAGAACAATACACAGGAATATGTTGACATCAATGATAACAACATATCCTAGCAGCACCAATGACCAACAATATCCAACAATCTCCCCCTTTGGCATTAATGGCAACATATGAACATGAAAAAAAATCATTGCAAAGAAAGAAGATATCTCCAATAAACTCCCCCTAAGATGAGGACTTAGACAGAAGTTTTTTACATGATCACTCTCCCCCTTTGACAACAATACCAAAGATCTCAAAACAGAAAACCAAACTCCCTCTCCAAAACACAGACTACTCCAACATAGGAGTAGCACTAACTCACCAATCCATAAAAAGGATAAGATTGTGAAGTTCACCAAATTGATGCAACTTAATGCATCTAGTTCTCATCAGGAGGGGTGGATACCCCTAACTTGTCTCTCAAATGGAGAAATGTATTTGCAAGCAAAGGCCTAGTGAAAATATCAACTATTTATTCCTTTGTAGATACATATTCCAACTCCATCTTCTCTTCACTGACTTTCTTTCTGAAGTAATGATATTTGATTGACACATTCTTAGTCTTTGAATGTTGCACTAGATTCTTTGACATGTTAATAGCATTGGAATTATCACAGTATATAATAGTAGGCTCGTCATAAATAACTGATATTTTTCAACATTTTCTTCATCCAAACTACTTGAGTGCAATTCCTAGTAGAAACAATGTACTCAAATTCAACAATAGATAAGGACACTAAATCTTGTTTCTTGCTAGCCCATGAAACCAACTTCTTACCCAAAACAAATGCTCCACTGGTAGTTCTCTTTCGGTCATCAACACCAACCCAATTAGTATCAATGTAGGCACATAGCATGAGATCATCATTCTTCAAATACCATACACCACAGTCCATAGTTCCCTTCAAGTATTTGAATATCCTCTTCATACGAGTGACATGAATCTCTTTTGGATCATCTTGATATCTTTTGGATCATCTTGATATCTAGCTACCATACATACAACATGCATAGTGTCTAACCTATTATGAGTAAGATATAATAGTCCACCAACCATAGATCTATACAAAATCTTATTAGCTTTAGGAGATTCATCATTATTAGACAATTTACAACCAGCCACCATAGGAGTTCCAACCGGTTTGGAGTCATCTAATCCAAACTTCTTCAATAATTCCTTCACATACTTAGTTTGAGATATGAATATACCTTTTCCAATCTATGTAATCTACAAACCTAAGAAAAAATTCATCTCACCAATCATAGACATCTCAAATTCTTTCTGCATGTCATGGAAAAATTTCATGCTCAAGTTATCATCACCACCAAATATAATATCATCAGCAAATACTTCATCAATCAAGATGTTATCATTCTATATCTTAAAGTACAGATTACTATTAGGAACACCTTTACTAAATGCCAATTTTAACAAATATTTATCTAGTCTATCATAACAGGCTTTAGGGGATTGGTTCAATCCATAAAGAGCTTTCTTCATCTTACAAACCATGTCTCCATCATTTGATAATAAAAATCCATCAGGTTGCTCAACGTAGACTTGTTCCTTAAGATCACCATTCAAAAAGGCATATTTACCATCCATCTAATATACCTTGAAATCTTTATAAGCAGCATAAGCAAGCAATAGTCTAACAACTTCAAGTCTGGAAACCAGAGAAAAAGTGTCCTCATATTCAATCCCTTCTTGTTGTGAGTATCCTTTGCAGACTAGTCTAGCACTATTTTTGACAACTTCACCGGTTTCATTCAATTTACTTTTGAACACCCATTTAGTACCAATAACATTCTTATTCTTAGATCTAGACACAAGTTCCCAAGTGTTATTTTTTTCAATCTGATCTAGTTCTTCTTCCATAGCCCTCATCTAGTTTTCATCTTTACAGGCTTCAGCAACATCTTTAGGTTCAACTTTAGAAATCAATCATACTTCTTCAACAACTAACCTTCTTTTAGTCATCACACCTTTATTCTTATCACCAATAATCTAATTTTCCAAATGATTCTATCTTACATACCTCAGAGTCTTTTGATTATTTTGATTATCATAATCCTACACTCCTTCACCAACAACAATAACATCCGGGTTAACTATATGTACCAGATCATTCCACTTAGGTTATTCAGTCATAATAGGCATTAAAACAATATACTGACCATCATCATAACCACATACTCTAATCTCTTTTCCAAGGTTTTCATCCACCTTCACATTTGCACTCTCCACTATCTTCCTTAGTCTCTTATTGTAGCACTAGTAGGCTTTGCTCTTTGTTGAATATCCCAAGAAGATACCTTCATCACTTCTAGCATCAAACTTTCCTATATCCTCATCTCTCTTGATATAACATTTGCTACCAAATACTCTGAAATATCTCACAATAGGAATATGACCAAACCATATCTCATAAGTTGTCTTACCGATATCACCTTTGATTTGAACTTTGTTGAATGTGTAAATAGCAATACTAATAGCTTCTATGTAGTGGATCTTCAGAACATTTCCTTCAATCAGCATAGTCCTTGTAGCATCCAAAATAGTTTTTTTCTTCCTCTCAAGAACTCCATTATGCTGAGGGGTTATAGGAGCAGATAATTGTCTTCTAATCCCATGCTTCACAAATAATGAAATGAACTCACTAGAATATAATTCTTCACCTCTATCAAATCTTAGACACTTCACCTTCAATCCAGATTCAGTCTCAACCTTAGGTTTGAATATCTTGAATTTAGCAAATGCTTATGATTTCTCCATCAAAACGACAACCCACATCATCCTCAAATAATCATCAATTAGCAACATAAAGTATCTATCACCCTACACACTTCTAACATTTGTAGGTCCACATAGGTTAGTATGTACAAGATCTAGTAGTCCTTCTGATGTATATTGTTTATTTTTGAAGGAAATTATAGTTTTCTTACCCAACTGACATTCCTTACATACCAGATTAGCAGGGTTAACAATCTTCAACGGATCTCTAATAACATGTGTATAAGTGATCTTAATCATTGAATCAAAATATAGATGACACATTCTCCTATGCCATAACCAACTGTCATCAATCTGAGCAATCGTACAACTTTTCTCACCGGTATTCAAATGAAAAATGTTACCTTCATTCTTAGTTCAATATGCAATCTCTATATTGAAGGCATTTAAGATCTTACATTTACCTTCCTTGAATTGTAGATTATAACCTTTATCAGCCATTTGTCCAAAACTCAAAAGATTGTGTTTCAAACCTTCAACATACAAGACATCATCAGTCGTATGCTTACCATCAAAATAAATAGAACCTCTCCCATGGATCACACAGGCTTTGTCATCTCCAAATCTAACTATTCCACCATCATATCTTTCCATACTCACAAATTTTCTTTTATCACTAGTCATATGATGTGAACAACCACTGTCAATCACCCATTCATCTTTCTCTTCAACTTTAGTAGCCAAAGGTTTCTCCTCAATAGTACAACTAGTGGAATCAATAGGTATAGGTCCATATTCCTTAATGGCAAGAAATAAAACTTCATCTCCTTCTGATTCTTCATCTATAATACTTTTATCAGTATCATAGTAACAATTCTTCTAATTTCTATACTTCTGATTAGGCTTGTAAGGATTATCATACTTCTCATGATTGTCATATCTATCATTCCTAACATGCTTATCAAACTTATCATGCCTATCATACTTAGCCATTGTCTCTGGGCATCTAAAAGCAAAATGTCCTATCTTATTACAAGAGAAACTTTTTAAAGGCAACTTTCCATCATACTTACCGACACATTTAGGAAATCTTCGGGTAATCAGGGAGCTTAAAGTTCATCCAAATCCCTTTCTTTCTCTTCCATATCTCTTCTCTCTCTTTCATATCTATATATCCTACATTCATTAGGATCATACCTCCTCTTAACACATACAGATCTAGATGTTCTAAATACAGTCTCAAACTTTCCATGTGATTCACCAAATTTGCTCAACTCAAATGCAACAAGCTTTCCAACCAACATATCTCTTGTCACTGTTGTCACACTCTGAATCTCATCAATAGTAGAAACCTTATGTTTATAGGTAGGAGGAAAATATATCAACACAATAGCAACAAATTCATCTTCCTCAATGGTTCCACTGACACATTTGATACCTAAGATAAGGTCATTAACTTTAGCCATGAAAGAGTGTATGTTCTCATCATCATCCATCTTCAATGTCTCATAATTTCCTTTCAAACTCTGCAACCTAGCAACCTTCACTTGTTTATCACCTTCATACAGAATCTCAAACTTCACCCAAATCTCATGTCTGTTTTGTAGTCCCATTACATTTGTCATCTCAAAATCAGTCAGGGCACTAAGAAATGCTTCCTTCGCTCTAATATTATGTTCAACTTTCTTGATCTCATCCGGAGTAGATGGTCCATTCAGAGGAATATTATAGGCATTCTTTGTAACCTTCCAATAATCTTCACCAAGATATTTCAAGTGCACTTCCATTCGGTCCTCCCATATAACATAGTTACTTCCATCAAATATAAGAATGTCCTTAAATATTACACCTTGATATGCCATCCTGGATCTCCTCAAGCGGTTAAGCTTCTACCAAAGGATCTAGCTCTGATACCAATTGTTAGTAACAACCAAGAAGGAAGACTAAGTTGGGGGTTGAATCAGTCTTCGCCCAAATAAAAAACAAAACATAGATCTGATAAACTACAGTAATAAGACAGATAAGTAAATTAATAGTACAACACAAAACACCAATATTTGACATGGAAAACCCGATTAAGGGAAAAACCACAGTAGGGACCTATCCACAGTAACATGATACTCTGCAATAGTATGCGGAAATTTCACAATGAGGAATGCACATACATTTAGGCACACTGTGTAGAGCTCACTTCTCAAATATAATGGCTCGAAAGGCTACAACCCCTAGGGAAGTCTCACTAATTTACAATAAGATTCAGATTATAATCCATAAGAAATGAACTAAACGAGTAGTATCTCCAAATGCCTAATTACAGTTCTGGTTAAGCATAGATTTCTACCCTGCCACACGAATCTCACCTCAAACTCAACACCAAAGGATAAATCACTTGTTCACACACAAACCTCTCTCTGATAATGCAGAAATAACATCCACACCTAAAAAATGAATATATCACCTATATATACAAATCATCAACCTTGATAACAAGGTCAGATAAACCCTCAACCCTCAATTACAAAATTACATCACAGTTTACAAAGATCGACCACCAAACCAATATAATGGTTTATATAGCATAACATGGTCCTAAAATAAATTCCCAAATACACAAAACCAATGCAAATAACACCAAGATCAACTATAACATGCTACACCACCAGAAAAAATGCATAACAAAAAACATTACCAGTTGATAGAAACCACCAAAAAATTGCACAATGATCAATGTGGATTGCCAAAAAAAATAGGAAATGACTAAGAAACACCATAAAGCATGTTAGAATCATTAGGAACAATTGCATCAACACCACTTTTCAAATCTCCATCGATCAACATACGAAAGCTCAATAACACAACCAATTGGCAATTGTCACAAAGAAAGATATCTTGAGGAGAACCAAATCACGATCCATCTTAAATAAAGATACACAAGACCATCCCAAGAAATATCCCAAAAACTCAGCACAAGATCTGATCATGCACTAGAATATACTGGAGGATATACTTGAACTTTGTAAAACAATGATCAACAAACTAACACTACAAGTTGGATCATAAGATCTTTCCATACTACAATCATTGGAGCAATACATAGCAATATGTTGACATCAATGACAACAACATATCCTAGTAGCAACAATGAGCAACAATATCTAAAAAGTGGTATTATGTGGCAATCTAGTCTAATCAAATGGTGACATGCATCTGTGTGGTGGGGCCATGGAGCCTACATTGGTCCCTATGTGGTCAATGATTGTGTCACTCAACTGAGTTATTGGGGTCTTCTATGTCAACATGCAATAGGCTGATATGTGCCTCTTGTGGCATACTAAGATATGGTTCAATAGAGTCACTACTGGGGATTCATTTGTATGAGTTAGT
Organism: Cryptomeria japonica; assembly: GCF_030272615.1. Classification (NCBI taxonomy): domain Eukaryota; kingdom Viridiplantae; phylum Streptophyta; class Pinopsida; order Cupressales; family Cupressaceae; genus Cryptomeria; species Cryptomeria japonica. The sequence continues at coordinate 585,018,955 of NC_081406.1, forward strand.
GTGGGTATGTTGCACCATCAATGCAAGCATTATGCATATGATTTAGTAGGGTATCAGGTACCCTACATAAGAAAGATATGACCTATTTTTTAAAATAGTACATTTTTTATTTAAAACTTTACAATAATAAATAATAAATGTAAATTTAGTAACAAATTTAGAAATAAACTAAATTCATAGAAGGATTATTATTTTTTACAAAAATAGAACCATTAATGGTAGATCCAACTATATGGCTCAACCTACTAAAATGTAATGGTTTTTCCTTTAATCAATTTTCTCCATAATTAACAAATTCACAATCCATCTTAGGATTTATGTGGCTTCAAAGTGCGAGGGTAGAGTCAATTTTTGCCCAAAGTTATCTAACATTATGGGTACCTCTCATATCTAGTAACCACATCCAAACATCAAACCCTTGTACATTTAGCCTCCAAAATTAGATTTAGACAAGTCAATAGGTGATCTTGAAATTCACAAACATTCAAATCAAATGATAACCTTATATTTGATCCTAGAAGCTCCAACTTTATCCTATAATATAAATATGTGAAAATAGAACTCTCAAATGCACCAAATACATTTCCAAATGAGTAACCAAAGGCACCCTATAAGCTTTGATTCCATGTAAAAAATTTATATGGAGGTAGCCACACAAGATTTGGAGGCCTCATGGAAATCACAATAATAAGAGAGAACCAATATTAAAAGTATACATTGTATTCCTATTAAGAATGCAAAGGAATCAATCAATGCATATAGGAGACCTGTTTGTTAAATAGGACAAGGTGAATTAACATAGGACTACATACGATGATGAAAAGTGTCAAAATATTATGAAATGATAAATGAAGTGAAAAATTATCACCCCACCTAAGTGGAAAAGTGATAGTGTGATAAAACCACCAAAGGTGGAAGCTCCACTTAAGGTGGATAGGTGATAAGATGATAAACCTAGTAAAGGTGGAAACACCACATAAAATGGAATGTTATAACATGGTTGTAGACACCTAAAAATGCCTCATTGAACATGTACTAATTATTCCTCTAATTGATTAAATAATTATTTAATTAATTGAATTAATCTCATTCTTCTAAAATCATATTTCTTCATCATATTACTAATTATCCTATTTCAATTTCTATCCTAATCAATTAATCATTTAACCCTTTACTTAATATTAATTAAATATTAATTATTTAATTCCTTTAATTAAATAATCTTTATTATTTAATTTAAATTCAATTTCTAAATTATTAAATAATTTCTTTAAACTATTTATTTAACTAATTTATTCTTCTAATTCCAACTCATTCTTCAATTTCAAATCCCTAAATTCTAATTTCATTTTGTATGCGGGAAAAGTGGGCGACTAAAACTTAATATGTGAAAATATGTTAGAATACTAGTCCACACACACACAAAGGACTTCTTGGTGCAAGCTATGGAGTAACGTAGTATTACTAAGCTTCCCAAGGAGGGTCCCATGGTTCTCTATCTCACAATGTCCCTCAAACCAATGTTTTGCTCTCAGATCACTGAGCAAAATGGTTCAGGGATGGCAAATGCAAGAACGAGGGATGTTTTGATTGATTTTAGTATGAGATGTGTTGTAAGCTATGTATGATTCTAGGAAAACAATAAACTAGATGATAAGATGACGAGATTAGTATGAATACTATCCTAGCATGATATATTTAATCTATGATTGAGCTAAAATGATAAAGAACTTATTCTAAACATGCATATTTAGTCTAATTTCTCATCTAAAAGAGGCTAAATGATGAGCATATATGAAATGAAAGCTTGAAAGAATTTGAGCATAAGTGTGATGCTTCAAATTTGAAAGATGATTGTTAAGAATGGAGGAATGAGAGCTATATTTATAGCATAAATAGGGCAATGGATGGTCAAGATTGAAAGGTTTAATCAAGGGTCAAGTTTGAAAGTTGGGGATCCATGTGCACAATTGGCACCAATGAAATGGTGACAAGTGTCAACATAGGATTGGGTTGAGAGAAGAGGTTGGAGGCATTAAAGGCCTGAGAAGACCTCATGGTTATTTAAAGGCTAAGGGTCAAGTCTAAGTTAGGCTTACCCACTGGATTAAGAGTTAATCCAAGGATAAACCTTTGTGCAAATGATTAAGAGATAATCATGGTCAAAGCTTTAAAGGCCTAATGAGACCTTTGGGTTGGGTAGAGGTTGAGTCAAAACAAATGTTTTAACCATGTGGGAGGGTTTGAGTTAACCATTAATGGTTATTGGAGACTTTGGGGATTAAGTGGTTGAAGGTTGGAAGCCTTCAATGGTTTTCAAAGACTTTGAGGATTTAGTGGTTGAAGGTTGAAAACCTTTAATGGTTATCAAAGACTTTAAGGTTTTTGAGAAGTGACTTCCCTTTGCTTAGGGATGTGACAAAGTTTAGAGGAGGGTTAGGTTAATTAGAAGCGATTAGAAGATTCTAAAAGGGATTAGGAAGGGGTTTGAGATTTTGCAAGTGGATGGGGGGATAATAGGATTTAATTGAATTAAATGATTTTCATTCAATTTGGTTACAATTTGGAGGAATTAAATAAATTAGATTTATTCAATTTGGGATAACTTATTTAATTAAATTTGAATTTAATTAAAAGTGGATAGGAGGGATTTAATTGAATAAAATGATTTATTCAATAAATGGGTATAGTGAATTTAATTTAAATAAATTGAATAATTTATTTAATAAAATAGAAGAATGTGGATAATTTAATTAAATTGGATTTAATCAAATAGAAAAATGAACATAAAATATTCATTTAGGAATGTGGTCATTTTTATATGTCTACATTTTGCCCCTCTTTGAAGTGAAGTGTGTGCACATGTTATTTCAAAGAAAATGATGCCTTATCATGATTTATGATCAAATGCAATTTTTGTGTCGTTCTTTTGATTTGCTAGTCATGCCCCAGATTTGATGTGATGCCCCAGATTCGATATTTAATGGTGATGCCCCCTCGGGAGATGAATCAATATTTTGAAAAAGAATAAAAAATTTTGATGTAATTTAATGAGTTGCCTATGATGTGTATGATTTCGTGCATGTAAAAAGTGTGCAGATTGATTCATCTCTCGATAAGTTACAACTGTTTTGGTATAGGGGAGACCGCAACCATATTACAAGTCCATATAGCTAACCCTAATTTCATTTTCCTCCTATAAAAGGGGAAAAGGGCATGATTTAAAGTCATTTGTGCTTTGTTGACTTTGAAGAAAGAGAATTTTCTCTGGAGAGAAAATGCCTATTCCCTATCACAGACACCGTTTTGAGCGCGTTCGGAGGTATCGGAGACCTGTAGCGCGTGGACCACCAGTAAGTCAACGGTTTTGACCCCTTTTTGATTTTTTGTTTTGTCGTTTTTAGTCACTTTTTGAATTTCAAAGTTTGGGTGTTTCGTTTTAGCGCATCTAGGGTCCACAGTAGCGCATACGAAATGTAGAGTAGCCCATCGAGGTCATTTTTAGGGGTCGCATCTGAAAAATGTAGGCTAGCACATAAAACTATTAGGTTAGCGCGTGTATGGATAATAGCGCATATACAGTGTTGGGTAGCACATCACGTCAATAGGTTAGCGCGTAGGTATGACCTAGCGCATAAGGGCCGTAGGGGTTCGCATAAGAAAGGGGGTTTAGCACGTAGGACTAACCTAGTGCATAGGGCTAAAAGGGTAGTGCTTAGGAGGGGTATATTAGCGCGTAGGCAGAGTCTAGCGCATGGGTTGGTTTAGGTAGCGCATTGGGTGAAAAATTTAGCATGTGGATAGAATCTACCGCATAGGTTAGCTAGAATAGCGCGTAGGAGAGACAGCCTAGCGCGTGGGTGTGATTTAGCGCATTGAAGATCTGTTTTAGCGCATCTGAAAAATTTTGCAGTTTTTGGCCGAGTTGAAAATTTGTTTTGTTTGCCTATCGTGTTTTGATGAATTTATCCAATATGAGTGTTTGTATAACTTGTTTTGATTTGCAATTTTCCAAGGTATGTATAGATATCAACATGTTTTGTTAATCAGAATATGATGTATTTGCATGGTCTATTTCAAATTCAATGTGTGGGAAGCCTGAGTTGTATTACAAGCTAATATGGGTTGGAAACTTGAGTTGTTTTACAAGCTGATATGGGTGGGAAACTTGAGTTGTTTTACAAGTTTATGTGATTGTGAAGACTTGAGTTGTATTACAAGTTTTGATATGGTTTTTGAGAACTTGAGTTGTTTTACAAGTTGATATGAAATGATAGGATTTTGAACTTTGATTGTAGATGAGCAAATTGTTTCATGTTGTTGATGTAAGTTTGATTTTGATATCTTTGTGTTGATTGGGAAACTGATATTGGATATGTTTTGTTTGTTGAGAGGAGCGATTGGGTGTTGTTCAGTCGAGGGAGAGATTCCCGAGACCATGGACGTTGATATCGAGATTGTCACAAGCAGATTTGGACATTATAGAGAGATGTGGATTGACCTCTCTTCTGGATATGCCTCGGTTCACTGTGAACCAGGGGCTTTTGACAGCGTTGGCAGAGAGGTGGCATACCGACATGAACACCTTTCATTTTGCCACTGGAGAGATGACAGTGACACTAGGGGATTGCTACTAGATTTTGCAGATTCCTACAGTAGGGGCACTACTTCCCTATGAGCAGTCAGAGGAGGGTGGCACGAAGGCACTGCGCCGCATTTTCAGGATGACATAGTTTGTGGCTATGAGATCCCCTAACAGGAGTTTTTGGATTTGGGTTATGCACCGCTACCATCTGTACTGGCAGGATTCATTGGGTGATTCCTTTGTCCTAATTGTAGGTCAAAGGGATTCTCAATGGGATGGGGGTTAGTGTTGGAGGAGATGGTCACACAGAGCTAGAGATTTGCATGGGGGTCAGCGATGCTGGCTCATTTATATCGGCGTTTGCATGAGGTAGTATACCTCGGGTACGGCAGTTTGTCAGCTGGCGTGACCCTATTACAAGTCTGGTGCTGGGAGCACATTCCAGCAGCGAGGCCACTAGCAGATAGAGACAGGCCCGTAGGTGCAGCATATGCCTACGGATATAGAGGTCTAGTTGTCCAGCATAAGCTGGGCAAACTAGAGCATTGGAGGAGGGTTTTTGACGACATAGATACGGTCACCTGGAGACCGTATATAGGTTGTGAGGTATGGGCGCAGGATGGGCTGGAGATGCCCTTTGTATTTATGATGAGATATCTGATTGGGAGGACCCCGTTCATCATTGAGCAGTTTGTGGTGACCCGAGTTTTGCGGCAGTTCGGGCGCCAGCAGGGGATTCCTCAGGGAGCATGTTTGTATGCCCGACGGCAGCAGGATGTGGCCGATTGGGGGCCGACTATTGATAGTGCCATGGCAGTGGAGGAGTTTACGGGGTTGGCCGGGTAGATCTGGGACTATGCCCCAGAGATTCAGGACGCAGGGATGACAGATGAGTTCGTCCATTTGTTTGCTGCGCGGGCGATGGCGAGGATCTCAGATCCGGAGGAGATGAGGCCAGCGTTTGACTTTGATGAGGAGGAGGGAGATGGGGGAGATGATGGAGATGATGGAGGAGGTAGAGGAACCAGAGGGAGGTGGGGAGGTAGAGGTGTGGAGAGAGCGGTACGGCAGGGGAGGATTGAGAGGGGTAGAGGAGGATTGGCTATCAGAGCCGGGAGAGAGGGGAGAGTGGCGGAGGTGTTAGCTGTAGTGGGGGGTGAGGAGGAGCTGAGTAGACCAGTACAGAGGAGGAGGGCAGATGTACTCCCACCTCCAGCACCGAGGACAGGGTGAGTGGGAGGGGTTCCTCCAGCACAGGTACCGCTGCGGGTTCGAGTGCCAGGTCATGTGGAGGATGCGCAGATCTGGACCTTGCAGATTACCGTTCAGCAGCTGCAAACATAGATTTTGACCTATCAGCGGTAGATTTCTCAGTTGACCACTGAGAGAGATACTGAGATAGAGCGGTGAGGACGAGCGAAGGAGATGTTGGCGAGTGTGCAGAGAGCAGCGGCGGGTGGTCCGTTGAGAGACACCCTTAGGGAGCTGACGCGGAGAGTGCAGGAGGTAGAGTATTATAGGCGACATTATGAGGCTACAGTACCCAAGGATCGGTGAGTGGAGAGCTTTGCACAGTCGATATCGAGTCGATCTCGAGCCATTGGGACACGATCTGAGAGCCGAGGTGTGACGGGGCCAGCGAGACAGGACCCTCCTGGAGATCTAGGGGCGGGTGCATCTGGAGCGAGACCATCTCCGTCAGGAGATAGTCATACTTGAGAGACAGGGTCTCTATTGTATTTTTGGATCTTTGTTATACTTTGTACTGGACATAGTGTTTGGACACATTTTGTAGATTTTGATTATTTTTGAGATATATATACGGCACCATTTTTGATCTATGTGATGTGTTTATATGGATGCATGTTATATGAGGTATTTTATGTGATTATGCAATATATGATGTAATGCATGATGCAAGATGTATGCTTTTTATATGCTGTGAGATGTATCTTGAAAATGAGATGTATGTTTTAATATGCTGCTAAATGTATCGATTCATGTAAATGATGTTAAATGATATTCAAATTATTTGTAAAATGACATGCAATAATGATATGCAATTAATTGTAAAATGATATGCAACTAATTGTAAAATGATATGCAACTAATTGTTTTTGGAGCATCCCTCGTTCTGTATTTGCCATCCGATAAAACCATGTTTTTACTTTCTTTGTAGATATCATCATTGAGCATTGATTTGTTTAGGATATGTTGAAAATTTATACAAGCATAATGGTCTAATTGAACCATAATGACCTGAGAAAAATTTACATGATATTTAATTTTGCAAGATAGCACAAGCGTCAAGGTATAATTGAACCAGGATGACCTGAGTGCGTATTGCGTAAATAGACAAGATTTGATTATTTGTATGCGTGAAGTGGAATCAGGCCTTCAGTGATATTCGATGTATCACGTCTCGAGGCAAGTATTCACACAGTACAAGTGATCACCTCCCAGAAAGAAGACTAAGAAAATATTGGAAGTTCCCCTTGACCTCTAGCTGTGAAGCATTTAGTGAGACAAGGAAGAGAATCCAATAATGCCAAAAGTTCAAAATGCAAAACTAGTTAAGATTTTATGCTATAGTGCAACATTTAGTACTTCAGAAAATCATCCATCCTTGGTAGTTTTGTGTTTTGTTTAGTTTTTGTTTGGCAATGAAGCGTAGTTGTTTGTTGGATGTCATACTGGTGAGTTTTGCATCTAGTCTGGATGTCTTGAGTGTTTGCAATATTGATATGATTCATATGCCCCTAGCTGAGTGTGCCTCTTGATGTGAATATATATAGGGATTCCAAGCCATGGTGGATTAGTGGTAAGAGGATATATATAGACAAATCAGGATAGTGACTACGCTAAGTATGTCCTGAGTGGATATTTGCTAAGTGTCGGTCGATGGCCAATAGTGTTTGTAGGGATAAAATGGCGTGGATATAGATGGAGGAGCCATTCTTTCACAAGAGCGCCTGTTTACCAGGTTTTCACCCTTTGTTTTTATTGTACTTTGTTTTTGCTTTTTCTGGATTTTTTTGAATTTTTTGTTTGTTTTGGGCTTTTTCCGTGCACTAGGCTACTTTAAGTATAGTACCTTTTCAGATGGATGCTGTTAGTTGGTTCGTCGAGCACATCTCCTTCAGAATTTGTTAGTTGATAAGCACCTGATCTATAAACTGATATGATAACATAGGGACCCAACCAGTTAGGCTCAAATTTCCCTTTCTTTTCTCAATCTTGCTGATTTCTTGGATTTTCTTTAAGGACTAGGTCACCAACCTTGAAGTTGCGGGGAATGACCTTGTGATTGTAGCTCCTGCACATGCGTTGCTGATATGCTTTGAGATGATTATAAGAATGTTGGCGTCTTTCATCCAATAGCTCAAGTTCTTGTAGACGGTTAACTCGATACTCTTCATCTGGGATTAAGCCTTTCAAAGAGACTCTGAGAGATGTGATATCTACCTCCAGGGGTAAAATAGCCTCTGATCCATAAACCAATGAGTATGGTGTTGCTCCAGTAGGTGTGCGGATGCTGGTCCTGTATGCCCAAAGTGCTGGATTGAGTTGTACATGTCAATCTTTGCCTGCATCATTCACTGTTTTCTTGAGGATTTTCAGTATTGTCTTGTTAGAGGCTTCCACTTGTCCATTTCCCTATGGGTAATATGGTGTAGAGAACCTATGTTGGATTTTGAATTTTTCACATAGTTCCTGTACATCTTGATTCTTGAAGGGCCATCCATTATCTATAATGATTGAACTTGGAATACCATATCTGTAGATCAGATAATTGAGGATAAAAGAGGCAATTTGTTTCTCGGTTACTGTGGTCATGGGAACTGCTTTGATCCATTTGATAAAGTACTATGTTGCTGTTATAATGAACTTGTGTCCATTTGAAGATGAAGGATGAATTTTGCCAACGAGGTCCAGTCCCCACTGACAAAAGGGCCAGGATGTTGTAAATGGCTGCAGTTCTTGTGCTGGTGCATGTATCAAATTACCATGGATTTGGCATTTAGGACATTTCTTGGCAAAGTGATATTAGTCTTTCTTCATTGTAGGCCAATAGTATCCCATCCTTAGAAGCTTTTTAGCAAGAGTAGTGCCGCTTGAATGTGTGCCACAAATACCTTCGTGAAGCTCGTGTAAAGCAGAATCAGAACCATTACGATCAAGACAACGAAGAAGAGTACCATCGAGATCTTGACGATATAAAGTATCAGTGGTAAGGGTGTAACGGGCAGCTTGTCGGATAAAGTTACATTTTTGGTTGCAGGATTGGTCAATGGGTAAGATATTGTGTTTGAGGTAGTCGTATATTGGTCCATATAACAGAGAATCTGAACCAGTCAAGGCATAGATAACATGGGATTCAGAGTGGTCGTAGGCGGGGGAGAACAGTTGCTCTACCAGGAACTCATAACGACTCTGTTGCTCTAGAATTTGTAGTAATGAAGCGATAGTAGCCATTGCATCGGCTGCTTTGTTGTTTAACCTTGGTATTTGCTCGAAAGTGATGTGCACAAAATACCGTTTGAAGTCATCCACCATTCGCTTGTAGGGTAAGAGCTTGTCGTCCTTTGTTTGATAGTCATTGTTGATTTGATGGACAACCAGTTGTGAATCCCCATAGACTTTCAACTCTGTGATTTTCCATTCTATGGCCATTTTAATGCCTATGACCAATGCCTCATATTCAGCCACATTATTGGTGCATGGAAACATAAGTCTGTATGATCTTGGTATAGTGTGTCCTTCAGGAGTGATGAATAGAATGCCAACACCGGAACCATGTTGTGTATAGGATCCGTCAACGTATAAGGTCCATTGTTTGGTAGAAAGAGCAAGAACATCTCTGTCTGAAAATTCAACCTCCATGGTGTGTTTTCCTGGTAGGGGTGCTTCGGCTAACTGATCTGCAATTGCTTGTCCTTTGATGGCTCATCTTTCTATGTATTGGATGTCAAATTCATTGAGAATCATGACCCATTTAGCTAATTGGCCTGTGAGAGCTGCCTTTCTAAGTAGATATTTGAGAGGATCAATTTTTGCCACTAGCTTGATGGTGTGTGCTAGCATATAATGTCGGAGCTTTTGAGATGTAAAAACCACTATTAAGCAAGCCTTTTCAATGAATGTATAGTTGAGTTCATAGCCATTCAATGTTCTACTGATGTAATATATGGCGCGTTCCTTTCCTTGTTGATCTTCTTGTGCCAATAATGCCCCCAGTGATATGTTTGTGGTTGAGATATATAAAATAAGAGGCTTTCCTGCGACCGGAGGTACTAGAACTGGTGGATTCATCAGGTACTGTTTGATTTCGTAAAAAGATTCTGCACACTTAGCCTCCCATTTGAATGGTACATTTTTGTGTAGTAAATGGTTAAATGGTAGACTTTTATCTGTTAGCTGAGCGATGAATCGCCTGATTGATTGAAGTCGTCCTTGCAGAGATCTGAGTTGGCTGATATTCTTTGGTGGTGGCATGTCCATGATGGCCTGTACCTTTGCTGGATCTACTTCAATACCTTTAGCTGAGACTATGTAGCCTAGTAACTTGCCTGATGTAACCTCGAAGACACACTTCTTAGGGTTAAGCCTGACTTGGAATTTCTCCAATCGATCAAAAATCTTTGTTAGGATGCCAAGATGTTCTGCTTTGGTGAAGGATTTAGCAAGTAAGTCATCCGCATAGTCTTCCATAAATGTGTGCATCATGTCATGGAATATTGTGGTCATTGCTCTTTGATAAGTGGCCCCTGCATTCTTTAAGCCGAAAGGCATAACATTCCAAGAATACGTTCCCCAAGGATAGGTGAACACGGTTTTATCTTGATCTTCTAGGGTGATTTTGATTTGGTTATAGCCTAAGAAACCATCCATTAGTGAGAGCATTGCATGGCCTACTATGAGATCTACAATGATGTCGATACTGGGCAAAGGAAAGTCATCCTTCGGACAAGCTTTGTTGACGTCTCTGAAGTCAGTGCAGATTCTGATACTACCATCTGGATTTGATACTGGAATGATGTTGGAAATCCACTCCACATAGTCAATGGGTCGGATGAATCTGATGTCTAATAATTTCTTTAGTTCAGTTTTGACCATGAGTGCCACCTGTAGATTCATCTTTCGTAGCTTTTGCTTGACTGGCTTAACTCCTATAGAAATGGATAGATGATGCATGATTAAGTGTGGATCCACTCCAGGCATATCAGCATATGACCAAGCAAAGTTGATTTACTGTCCTTTAAAGAAAATGATGAACGCTGATCTTTCTTCCTCTGTTAGAGATTCTGCAAGGTGTAGGTTCCTAACTACTTCTGTGGTACCAATGTTGATTGATTAAGTGGGCTCAATCAATATGGGTGATCGCTCATGAAAGTGCTCAGGAAGAGTGTCAAGTCTCCCATCGTTAGGTGCCTTAAAAAGGTTTTCACCCTCCGATACGTCCTTTATTTTTACTTTTTTATGATCCAGAGCTGCCATTGACTGGTTTTCAACATCCGATCCTTTATCTGGTTCATTTTTGCGACTGAGAGACTTGGCACTCCCTGGCTTGTAGACATCATTATTTTGTTCACTGGTAGAGCCTGTTTCCAGATTTACAGTACATAGCTAATGGATAATAGATTCGTCATTTGGGAAAATTGGTATATTATGGATTTCAGGTTCATCCCAGTCGATGAGGTCAGGAAAGACAAGTGGTAAGGAATTGTTAGGTGGATCAAGTTCTGCTACTGTGAGTGTTAGGACAGAGTTTTCATCATGATGGTTCTTGTTTTTAAAGAAGTTCAGGATTTTGTCGAGGTCTTCGATGGTATTATCCTCTACATATACTTGCTCATAATGTTCCTGTTCGCTTTCCTCGGCGTCATAGATATTCTGCAGTCCAAATTCCAGAGGTCTATCTTCTGCGTTATGTTCTTCTTGGGAGATAGATATAGAATCAGTATCACTAGAGATATCTGTAGTAGCATTGGAGCAGGTACCCCATTCATATTCATTGGAATCAGTCTCATAGGCATCATCCCAGATTTTATCTATGCCATAAACAGGTATGTTGTAGGGTGAAAACAAATCTTTGATGATGGATACCATTTTGATGGTTTTTGTTGATTTTGTATCAGATCCATCCTCTACTTTCTAAATTTGTTCATAGACTGTGCTTCCTTGGAGAGGAATAATGGTATCTGGAGATGACATGATTTGTTCTTGAGATATTGGTGTCTGGATATGAGCTACTGCTGCAACTAGGGCCTTCTTATGACTTAGAAGCTTTTCCTGATGTAACTTCTGATCTTGACGTTCCCGTGCCTTGCAGATTGTTTCTGCAGATTCAAAGAGTGCTTCCTGCCAGGATTCTTCTTTGTACTTTGTCTTTAATTTCCATTGAGGTTTGATAGGTAGGTGTGGCGGCCATTTCAATAGGAACGTGAGCTTGGAACCCAATCCTGCTTTGTTTCTGCTAGGTTGTGAAGGAAGATCTATAGGTTCAGTGACTCCTTCTTTGTGTTTGCCAATAGGTCCTTTACCGTCATATCCCATTTGCTTCATGATTAAGTAGCCTTTTCCATATAAGTGTGTGGGTAGAACAATGTCCAGAGCGGCTGCTCTATGATTTTCTTCCTCATCTTTGTATAAACAGCTAAGAACATCTTTGTCTTCTGATTCATGTGCCAGAGTACCCAATTGGATGAAGGTACCATCAAATTTAGTGATGGGCCGAGTAGCCAGTTGTGTTGATGTAGTAGGCAAACCATGTGATCTAGGTGATGTTAGCAATTTTGCCAAGCATAAAGGCTCTAGAGAGTATTCTCCCATGCCTTGGTCTTTGATTTGCATTTTCTGCTTGAAGTCTCCCCATAAGGAGTTGGATTTTGCTATGTGTGGATCTGATGTTGAAGATTGCTGCTTTTCTCTATTATGAGGAACCAAACTGTCTTGGGCTACCCCCATTGCATTGCAATGTTGAAATGGATTGTGATCAGCAGATATGGAGATTTCTTGTCCATCATAAGGAAACTTGACACACTGGTGATATGTAGAAGGTACTGCTTGCATTTCATGTATCCAGGATCGTCCTAACAAAATATTGTAGGTTAGATCAATATCTAAGACTTGACAAATAGTATCTTTTTGTACTGGGCCTACTTGAATAGGTAATATAACTGTGCCTTTAGAGGACCTTTCTTCATCATCATATGCTTTTATGGTAATCTTTTTGCAAGGATCAATAGATTCTTCTGAGAAGCCTAATGCACAGATAAGCTTTAAAGTACATATATTAAGTCCGGCTCCTCCATCTATTAGGACTCTTTTGACTCGGTGTTTGCAAACAATGACTTCAATATGGAGAGAAGTATTATGTGGATGACTCAAGGAAGTATTATCATGCTCTGAGAAGGTGAGATTATGAGGTCCTGTCATATGGGCGACCATGGCTTGAAATCTGTCTGTATCCAGATTTTGAGGTACATTGGTTTCCAATAGTGCTTGTTCCAATATGTCTTTGTGCTTCGGTGATAGTTTTAATAATTCCAGGATAGATATCTGAGCAAGAGTCTTGCGTAGTTGGCTAACCAAGTCATATTGGATTTTTGGTGTGGTAGTTGCAGGTGCAGTATGTCCCTTCAAGACATATTTCTGAGTTCGGGTTGTGACATTGACAGATTCATGATCACGCTGATCTCGGATGGTGATGACATTTACGCGATGATCTTCAGCTGATATGTGGTTGATGGTGTTGTTGTAGATATGATTAATATGAGCTCCGCTTGTATCATCTGAAGTGGATGCTCCATCTTTGTTGTAATTTGGGAGAGGATTTTTAAAGGCTCCATGATCATCATTTGTTTTAAGTCCATCGACCATTAAGTCACCTCGATCAATCATGTCTTGTACTATGTGTTTCAATCTCATGCACTCGTTTGTTCTATGACCCTTGTTGCGATGGAAATCACAATAGTGTGAATCATTCCACCAAGGTGGTTTGATTGGGGGTTCATAATTGTTGATTAGAGGTAAAGACAGAATCTTGTTTGCCAAAAGTTCTCTGAATGCGGATTCTAGTGATTGTCCTAGTGGTGTGAAGATGCGCTTTTGGAAATTGTTCGTGTTGTTGCGTGAATTGTTGTTAGGTCCCGGATTCATGTTTTTTCTTTGAGTATCGTTTGTATTGTTTGTATTGAGTTGTCCTTGATCAGTGTTTTATGCATATGTGTTAGTATTTGGTGCAGCATTTTTAAGATTTTTCGTGTTCTGAGGATTTCCAGATAATGCAAGCACTGGTTGCTTTGATTTAAGATCATGTGATTCGTTGTTGCCTTCATTTCTGCTTCGAGTCCAAAAGCGAGATTTGTCAAGATTGGTGTTGTTTTGGTTATTGTAGTTTGATGAGTTCGTTCCTTCCTTGTAAAATTTGAGTGTTCCCTTTTTGACACACGCTTCTTCCACTTGAATGCCATTTTCAATCAATTTAGTGAAAGATGGTATGCATTGAAGTTTTAGTCTGTAACTCATCTCGTCGTTTAGGTTATCAATGAAGATTTCCATTTTCTCCTTTTCAGGAATATCTTGAGGATATCTGGAGACCATGCATCGCCAGCGTTGAAGGAATACCATGAATGTTTCATTATTCTTTTGTTTGGTATTACAAACATCTAGCATGGTTATGGCATGTTGGATGTTGTAGGAATAGTGGGTTATGAACTTGTTAACCAACTCATCAAATGATCTGACAGGTGGTGAGATTTTGGATAACCATTCCATGGTTTTCCCTCCCAAGTTTCTCGGGAATAACCTCATTAAATAGGTGTCATCATGAGCAAATTCAAGGCTCAGTGTGCAAAATTCGCGAACATGATCCCGGGGATCACTTTTCCCATCATATTTATCAAATTTGGGAACGTCCGAGTTTGGAGGAAAAGGCACCATGTTTAAGCTTCGGTCAAATGGATAAGGACAGATTTCGTTTAAAGAGTACCACACTGTTGTCCCTTGTTGCATATCCTGTATTTGCCTTTGCAACATTTGCATTTGTTGAGTAAGGGCTGCCAAGGGTATATTGTCTTGTCGAGGAAAAAGTTCTTGCCTTGTATTGGTTCTCAGCTGAAAAGGTGTGGTAAATGGTATATGTTGCTCTGGTGTCTCTAGCTCAGGTATACGCATTTTTGGTATGCGTTGTTCTGGAATGTGTTGTTCAAAGTTATGTTGTTCAGGTATGCGAGTTTCTTCTTCTCTGGGTTGTTCTTGATATGCCTATTGTCGAGAACCAGTTTGAAAGATGTTTGGGTCAAAATCTTCAGGAAGTTTAACGCCTTTGCTTGTGAGCATCAACAGATATTTTTCTTTGTCATTTTCCATGAGTTTTTCGACAAGTTTTTGGAAGGAAGGATTTTCTTGACATTCCCAAAGAAGTGCTTCAATAATTTTAGGTTCTTCTATGGGTGGAACTTCAAAAGGATTTGATAATCTGTGATTCATACTTGATTCTGCATGTGTCTCACTTTGTTTGTCTCATTGAGAGCGAGTAACAGGCATTTTAGTAAAAACTTTCAATGATGAAAGGGACAAAAGCCTCTTCGATGGGTTGCTCGGGTGTTGGTGGTTCTGGTCGAGATGTGTTATATGTGATGCACTCGTTGGGCAAGAATGCTAGATTGATTTTCCCGCCGTGGTTTATGGCTTGATTAAAAGTAGACTTTTGACAGTATGCTCTCATTTTCAAAGGTTCTTTGTCAAATTCGCTAGATTTGTTTTGGATGTAACGTTTGACATGATGAAGGAATACCCGATGAGATTTGAAGAGTTGACGATTGATGTATAAAAACTTATTTCTCTTGATGAATCTGGAGAAACTAGGTTGTTGTTTCTTCAACGTGATGTTACGATAGAGGTTCTTTCTTCTCAGAATAAGGGGATTAGTCATGCATGAGTGATCAATGATTTCCTTTGATGTGTTTGGATTCAGTTGATTCTTGTTTTGAAAAATTTCAAATCTTACTTTATCAGAGTGAAGGTTTAGATGCCCCTTCATGATAAAGCGTGTCAAATGATATGGATAAAAGCTTCCCGATCTAGAAATTGGATTTGACAATTTGAGAATTTTAAACAAGTGTTTTGAGATAGAAATCCGTAAGATGGTAAAGGATTTTGTTGATACTGATGATGAAATCTTTGGATTATGATAGGAGAGACATCCTCTATTGTGCGATTTATTTAGGATTCTGACAACTTTTGTTTTAACACAAATTGAGCTCAAGAAATAGTTTTAGTGGTTCGTTTGTCACTCTGGCTTGATGAAAACTGGTTTTTTGATGAAAAAGGCTAAAAAAATGTTTTTGAAATTTTGAAATTTTTCATAGTTTTTGCTCTTTGTTTTCCTATTTTGGATCACGCGCTAAAATAGAGTCTACATGCGCTACTGAATTTACTTGATGTGCTAAAATAATGGGCCCACATGCTAATCTGCCCCTAGACATGCGCTAAAATTCGGATTTTGGAAAATGGCGGTCTAATAGTTTCAAAAGTTTATGCGCTATCCTGGGTCTTCCAAGCGCTAACTTCTAGACTGCATGCGCTAATTTATTTATGCCACGTGCTAAGCTGTTTTGTCTACGTGCTAAAGTTAGGACTGTTGAAAATTGTTGTGGAATTTGTTCGTAAAGGCTACGTGCTATACTAGGCCTGTTACGCGCTAACTTATAGACTTTATGCACTAATTCTTGGTACCTACGTGCTAAGCTATTGCTACCACGCGCTAGACTGTGTTTCGGATGCGCTAAAGGTTTTTATACTGTTTTGCCTATGGATAAAACACTACTGTTTTAACTCTATGCACTATTTTGAGATTTGGATGCGCTAACATAAGTTTTCCACGCACTAAGATGTTGCTCTTATGCGCTAGACTGCCCTGATTTTTCCATTTGGGTGATTTCTTGAGGATTTTGAATTTTGTTGAGAAATTTTCAAGTGTGATGGATGATTTTCTGAAATAATAAATGCAAGCACGGCACAAAAAATATAACCATTTTTCCTAATCTAACAGAAAGTGTATGTTCTACGAGGATGTGTTCAAATCCCCAATGTTTTAACAGGTTTGGATACAAGTAATACACTTTAGAAAGACTCTTTATTCAAGGGTCATAAATAACATCATAGCCCACTAGTCTCGATACTCTGTCAGCTCAAACAGCCGTGTCACCCCCTAGAGGGCGCCCGTTTTTTTGCCTTTTGCTAGAAATTAACCCAAAGTGAATTGCTTCACAGTTGAGTAGTTATCTTGGGAGATATATGGTGAGTAATCTTGGGGGTGGATTCTTCCCCACCCTTGTACTATGATGTTATAAATGTTCGGTTACTGACTCAGTTCAAAACTTCTAATTCTATGGTTCGTAATCAGGCTTCCTATTCGGCCGTAAGTGATAAACTCCCTCAGGAGGCTTCCCAACCTTTAGAACAAAGGCTTTACATATCTCAAGGATACTGGGGGAAGGCTAATCACTGCATGCAACCATTGAAAAGGACTTTCGTCACTTTTCACATTTGATTATAGTGGGTTGGAATTCTTGGCATCAAATTCATTCCCCACTTAGGTCGTTCCCTTCACACCGGCCATAAATGGCTTTAAGAGTTGATTGCAACTCCTCAGGAAGGCAGGCCTACTAAAGGTTCTAATGCTTGAATTACTGAAAGCTGTAAGAGTGGTCTAGATTTTTGATCACCCAGTTAAGGGGAGAGCATATACCTTCCACTTTCGAGACAAAGCAAACAAGGTTCTTTTTAACCTTCAAGACAATGATTTTCTAACTTCTATTTGGAGATGTTGCTCCAACAAGCATGATGTTCCTTTTAACTTTCAAAAGAAAGATTTTCTAATCTATAAAAAGGAAATGGTCAACAAAGCAAAATTTTTGATTTGGAGGTCAACAAAAGAAATCATTTTTAACATAAAATGCCCCGCTCTATCTGCAAGAAACTGTTAGCATCCTACAAGAAAACAACAAAGATAAAACGTCAGGTGATCTGGAGGACTTCTACAAGTCTAAAATTTCAGTTCGGTTACAATAAAAAAAATTTGTTTTTGTTTGTGATGCGCTATAGAATTGACTGTACGCGCTACAATAAAAGATAGATGTGCTAAAATTATGCTCCTCTGCGCTATACGGTTGCTTGGATGCGCTAATCTGTGAATTAGAAGCACTGCTCTAATCTTTTTCTTTCTCCCGTGCTCAGTTCTGCAGGAAAATTTGAAATATGATGCGCTAACTTCTGAGGTTCACGCGTTGGATGATGGACTATAAGCGTTGAACTGGGGATTGGATGCGCTATTCTGTTTACTGCATGCACTACTCTGTGTTTTGCCTACGTCAAGACCTACAGGAAATTATTAGTGGAGTCATGCGCTAAGAAAATGTCTTCACATGCTAAAGTATAGGGCCCACGCGCTAAACAGTGAGCTAGATGCGCTAGACTATTGCTCAGATGCGCTATGGAATGTTGCCGACGTGCCGATTCCTGTTTCCCACAGACCTGCAAAAGTCATTAATTTGAAAAAGCGATTTGTTATTTGGGGTCGGGCCCCACGGTGGGCGCCAGAAATGTATGCGGGAAAAGTGGGCGAATAAAACTTAATATGTGAAAATATGTTAGAATACTAGTCCACACACACACACAGGACTTCTTGGTGCAAGCTATGGAGTAACGTAGTATTACTCAGCTTCCTAAGGAGGGTCCCATCATTCTCTATCTCACAATGTCCCTCAAACCAATGTTTTTCTCTCAGATCACTGAGTAAAATGGTTCAGGGATGGCAAATGCAAGAACGAGGGATGTTTTGATTGATTTTAGTATGAGATGTGTTGTAAGCTATGTATGATTCTAGGAATGCAATAAACTAGATGATAAGATGACGAGATTAGTATGAACACTATCCTAGCATGATATATTTAATCTATGATTGAGCTAAAATGATAAAGAACTTATTCTAAACATGCATATTTAGTCTAATTTCTGATCTAAAAGAGGCTAAATGATGAGCATATATGAAATGAAAGCTTGAAAGAATTTGAGCATAAGTGTGATGCTTCAAATTTGAAAGATGATTGTTAAGAATGGAGGAATGAGAGCTCTATTTATAGCATAAACAAGGCAATGGATGGTCAAGATTGAAAGGTTTAATCAAGGGTCAAGTTTGAAAGTTGGGGATCCATGTGCACAATTGGCACCAATGAAATGGTGACAAGTGTCAACATAGGATTGGGTTGAGAGAAGAGGTTGGAGGCATTAAAGGCCTGAGAAGACCTCATGGTTATCTAAAGGCTAAGGGTCAAGTCTAAGTTAGGCTTACCCACTGGATTAAGAGTTAATCCAAGGATAAACCTTTGTGCAAATGATTAAGAGATAATCATGGTCAAAGCTTTAAAGGCTTGATGAGACCTTTGGTTTGGGTAGAGGTTGAGTCAAAACAAATGTTTTAACCATGTGGGAGGGTTTGAGTTAACCATTAATGGTTATTGGAGACTTTGGGGATTAAGTGGTTGAAGGTTGGAAGCCTTCAATGGTTTTCAAAGACTTTGAGGATTTAGTGGTTGAAGGTTGAAAACCTTTAATGGTTATCAAAGACTTTAAGGTTTTTGAGAAGTGACTTCCCTTTGCTTAGGGATGTGACAAAGTTTAGAGGAGGGTTAGGTTAATTAGAAGCGATTAGAAGATTCTAGAAGGGATTAGGAAGGGGTTTGGGATTTCGCAAGTGGATGGGGGGATAATAGGATTTAATTGAATTAAATGATTTTCATTCAATTTGGTTACAATTTGGAGGAATTAAATAAATTAGATTTATTCAATTTGGGATAACTTATTTAATTAAATTTGAATTTAATTAAAAGTGGATAGGAGGGATTTAATTGAATAAAATGATTTATTTAATAAATGGGTATAGTGAATTTAATTTAAATAAATTGAATAATTTATTTAATAAAATAGAAGAATGTGGATAATTTAATTAAATTGGATTTAATCAAATAGAAAAATGAACATAAAATATTCATTTAGGAATGTGGTCATTTTTATATGTCTACACATTTAATTTTATTAATTCTTTTAATTCAAATTTAAATTCATATTCTTCCAATTTCATCTAATTTCAAATACATGTGCATTTCAATTTCATGATTTCCAAAATCAAATTGAATTCCTAAATCCAGTTTGCATGAATTCAAAGATCAAATTGAATTTAAATAAAACCAAAGTTTAATTAACACTCAAAATTCAATTAATATTCAAAGATCAAATTGAATTATTTAAATCAATATCATGCAAAGATTAAATTGAAAATGTAAACCAAGTTCAAAAACACGCAAACAAGGAATTGAATTAAAATAAAAATCCCACAACACATCAAATTAATCAATTCAATTAATTGATTAATTAAATCATTCCTTCAAATTATCTTTACAATCTCTATTTCTATCTTCCATTTTACTTTTTTTCTAAAAAGCATTCAATCAATCATCTCCAGTTAACAATTCCTTCTATTTTAATTGATCAATTCAATTAATTGATTAATTGCACCATTCTTTTTCATCTTTCAATCATCTTTTTTTTTTTCAATCAGTTAACTCTTTTATTTATTTGATCTATCATGTTCCACCTCCAAATTAGCAATTCAACTATCAATCAATATGTGAGCTCACTTGAGTTCCACCTCTCATTCAATCTCACCCAAAAATCTAAAAATTAATTCAGCATCAATTCTCCATTTTCAACAATCATGAACTTCAAACTCTTGTGTCACTTGCAGGTTAGTAGCACAATCTTAGAGCCACCATGCCACAAAGAAGCAAAACAACAATGGAAGCCATTTGTGTTTGTGGAATAGGGAGTTTTAATTAGATATTTTACACCCTTATTGTCACGCATGCAATATTTCATTGGTTTGTTTAGAATTATATAATTAAATAGGGATTCGTGATTTCTCTTTGATTCTAGTTAAGCAATGTTGAATTTTGCGCATAAATATTTGGTGAACCTGACGTGAATCAATAGCACTCTGATTTGAAATTTTGTGTATGCCTGCAAGTTTCTGTTTTGGCAGGTTTCCAGTTTTTGGCACGTTATTATTTTTGGCAGGTTACTATTTTTGGTAGATTTTAAGTTTTGGTAGATTTCTATTTTTGGAAGGTTTCTAGTTTTGGCAGGTTTCTATTTTTGGAATGTTTTTTTTTGGCAGGTTTATATTTTTAGCAGGTTTCCATTTTTACCAAATTTCTATTTTTAGTAAGTTTATTTTTAAAAAAGTTTTAAATAAAGGTCTCTTTTTTTATAGAAAATTTCTATTTTTAGCAAGTTTTTCTTAAAAAAAATTTAAATAAAGGTTTTTTTTAGAAAATTTCTATTTTGAGAAAGTTTTTTGAAAAATTAAAAAAATAAAAAAATAATTTTATTTTTTATTTTTTTGATGTTGTCATTTTGATTTTTGCTACTAATGGTTAGTTTGCAATGTGTGGTGAAAGTACAGAGAAAGCTTTATCATTCCCAGATTATTTTAAGACTACTAATACTTTGATTGCAGGATCCTTTAGAGTTAACTCACTTTTGGATTTTGGGATTAAAATTGACATGCATGATCTTACACTTCATCTTCGTGCTTAAAATGAATATGGGATGGAATTAAAATTGACATGCATGACTTCACACTTCATTTTGGTGTTTAAACATGCGTATCTCACACCTTATTTTGGGTTTTAAAATTGATGTGGATCTAGCTTATCAATAGAGTAAATCACACTTTGCAATATATAATGAAAAAAGAACTTTTCTATGTCTAGGGTGGACCCACTATTGCATTAAGTACCTTTCCACCCGCCTTCAGGGTCTTGGAAGAGAGAGAAAGGTGATAACAACACCCTTTTTCATTTAGTAGCGTACTCTCAAGTGGGGTTTTTGAGCCACTAGATATAAATATACTAGTCAAGTAGCTAGAGTGTTGAATGAATTAGATGTATGTAGAAGCCTTCTCTGCTACGATAAGCTCAACTCAAGCCTTAAGTGGCTTTCTTTGAGAATCTTTTTTTAAAACCATCTAAGTATCCCAAATCCCACATTCATTGATTCAGGGAGTGTGGATCATACCCCATAGATACCCTTCATGTACCTTGTATTATGAAATAGAAATCCCTTGATGATAAGATCTCTAGATCTTTAGGGCAAGAGGGACTAGCATGCTCGAGAAGTGTGTGCCATGGAGTGGAGTGAGTGTTGCTAGACTCTCTAGCTATTCATCTTGTTTCGATATTTCATAAGGGCCTCATTGAATGGTTTCAAATATCCATCCTAGGGATTGTTTTCTATAGTTTTGTATGTATCATTGTGTTAAACCAATATCAATTTAGTATTGATCTTGGGCTATTTAAGGCTCTACCTTTAATAGCTCTGGATTTTCAGAGTTTGTCAAAACATAACTCATCCAGCTATACTTATCTGCAAACAGTGTTCTTAGAATTGGAAAAAGACTTATCCCACAAAAAAAGTTATTTAAAACATTTAAGTCTATCTTGAAACATCAAACAATTCAACAAGGTCCAAAATTTTCACAGAAAAGATATCCTACATACTTCTAACCATAGGTTTCCTATAATCCTTAGGATTTGAATAAGTCCTTGTATAGTCCTCATTTACATCCTCACTTTACATAAAGTCCTTGCATAGTCCACATTACTTTCCTCATTTACATCCTTTTCTTTTCATAGTCTTACATCAACCCTTATATAGTCTCCATATAGGCCCTTATAGAGTTCCCATATACACCATCATAATATTCACATAAGTCCTTCCATTGTCTTGCATAGTCCTTATAGAATCCTCATTTACATCCCAATTATGTCATCGTAATCTTTACAGATAATCCCCATATAGTGATCATAATTTTTACATATAGTCCTTACACAGTCATCATAATCCTCGCATATGACCTTGCATAGTCATCATAATCTTTGCATAAGTCCTTACACTGCTGCCATAATCCTTATTTTAGTCCTTTCATACTCTTCATCCTCATAAGACATAGGGTCAAATCATTATCTCCATTTTGTATTATTTTCAAAATTAGGGTGTTCTCTAGTCCAAGTCCAAAGTTGCATTGTCATTATTTAGGATTTCATCTTGTCATTCCTTTATCCAATTTGTCAAAAAAATTCAAAAACAGAGGTTGCATTTGTCCATTTTCAAAATTCTCAAAATCCAAAAATTAGGGTTGCACTTTCATCCCTTAGTAGCATTGCATTTCATCCCTAAACTTCAAAAATTAAAACAAATTGGCATATAGTGCAATGATTGACACAAGCCCTTAAATTTTAGGGAGACAACATTACCCTTATTCAACATCCAACTTGCGTGGGACCGTCCCATTGCAACCAAACAATCAATTATCTCAATCTAACATATACGTATCCCAAAAAATGCATCAAACTTATCAGGAACAAAAAAGTGTCATACCTATTTCTCCATCACTTGAAGAGAAACTACCTTGAGAAATAGAGATCTTACAACAAAAAGTTAAAAAAATTGAAGAGAGTAGATCCCAGATGTCCAAACTATTTCAAAAATCAGAAGTCCTAATACAAACTTAGAACCAGTTGATGTGCGAGCTCTTATTATGCAATCAAACATACCAGTTATTCTCACACAAATAAACATGGTAAACCAATATCAACAACAAACACATCCAGAAATGCAAGTCCAACAACCAATACAACAAAAAACACAACTCTCAACACCACAAATTGTGCAAACAAGTCAACCACTACCAAGGTCACACATAGTTAGACAATCAAATTCAAGTGTATATACAAACACATCACCCTTTAGATATCAATCGAACACGTCAATTTGTCACCTATCATACAACAAGGTTAATCAACAACTACCTTGCAACACAAAAACAATAGAATAATATCAAAAAAATGATCCTCTAAACAACAAAAATGCCAACCTAATGATTTGCTTCAAATACTAGTCCATGCATAGGAGACTATTTCAGAACATGATCATTTTCCCATGTCTACCAATGGCTCTTCCCATCAAGACTTTGCACCTCAAGTAGCCTCAATATCTTCCACCATTTCCTCATAACCTAAAGTCACAGAAGAGCAGTTTGGACCATCTCTATCCAATAACACAAACTCCTAAGGACTATCCATAATAAGTTTCCAATCAAATCCAATTCATGATGCTAGTCTCTTCCATGCTTCATAAATTCAAGGCCCAATCACAACATATACTACTATTACAAAGAGTCCCATTCAAAATCTTGAATCCTTCCAAGACTCCTCCATGCATATCTAAATTCCTACCCTGTGTCAAGAGGAAAATCCAAAGTTAGAAAAATTGTGTCCTTGCATAAATCAAGATCAATATACCACGACTCTCCAATCTAATCCATTTTTTGATCAAGATCCCACCTATGAAGAATGTTATTAAGATCCCCTGATCCTCTTGTATTCCATTCATGAGGATCCCCTTCTATTCGAAGAGAAAAGTGCCTTTCCAAGTCCCATTCAATATTCACCTCCTAAGAAAGAGCATAATATCCCTTCCATCTCCTCCAATGATCCAATTCAAAATCAAGAGAAAAGAACAAACTTTAACCATCCAATTCAAAATCAAGAGTAAAGGAAAAACTCCAATGATCCTCTTCTAAGTGAAGATCAAATTTTTCCTTCACTTCCATGTCATAAGCCTCCACATCCACCTAAAGATCCAATAATCCATTCTTATTCCCCTCGTGGTCCTAGTCTTCCACCAAATTCTATTGCATCTACCCAAGTTGTTCATGAATCTTGCGCATATCAAATGGGTTCATCCACTTTCATTTGATCTTGTTTACTTCATGATCTTGTCATTTCTTCCATACCATACCCTCCTCAAAATGGACTCGCATATTGTTTTGAAAATAACGTGTATCTCATTGCTAAAAATATTTGTCAGAACATTCATTATCAAGGAAAAGGGTTAGGCCTACATGAACAAGGTAAATTACAACCTCTTCATATCAAAGAAAATCTCAATTGTCATGGCCTTGGCTACACAACTCACTCTCAAAACATTGGTGTGCCTGCTAAATCTCACATTCTTCCATCTACATCCAATAAATCATACTCTTTATTCTCCAAACCCATTTTGGGTTCTTTTATTCTAAAATCAAATACTTCCTCTCTTCTATCTATATTAGGACCCTACATCCCTCCATCAACTATTCATATGATCCCTAGCTCACAATCCAATTGCCCTGTCATAAATCAATATCAGCAAGGGAAAAAATCTTGGAGCATCTTCCTACCATTTGCCTACATGAACCCATCTAAAAGACCTCCATATCATTCCTATTCATCCAAGAATCCCATTCCCTCTTAAAGAAATTTGGATGTCAAGCATAAATTCCACAAGTCCAAAAATTTATAGCCATCAAAAGGTCAACATGTCCCATCTAAAAGACATGTAAAATCAAATAAAAATTTGATCCAAAAGAGAAAAGCAATATTCAAAAGGCTAAAAAGGCCCATTATGAGAAAATAAAAATAAAAATATGTGGGTTCCTAAATTTCTCATAGAAGCAATGTGTTTGAAAGAACTAGAAGCAAAATAAAAATAAAAATCAATATGGATTCCCATAAAAGTATTGTAATCTAAAGAAAAATTAAAATTGGCATCTAGACTTCTTGTTGCAAAAGCTTCCTTCAATTGTCCATCTACATATCTTCCACTTCCCAAATCCATTTTTCCATTACCTCCTTTACCAAATTTTGGGTCCTTATGTCCCGAATTTCACATCCACTCCTCCATCAAAATATTAAAAGCAAAAATTCACTTGTCTTCCATTACTCCACCACCTCTTAAGGTGTCTGCTAATATTGATCTTGAAGACATTTACATCCATTCTCACTCAAATCTTCCAATGTCCTATCTATCATCCAACGCCTCTTTTTCATCCTTGCATTCTTCCCATTCAATCCTTTGCATAAATTCTTCATCTATGAAATAGGTGTTTATGTCATTTTGTTGAATGCTCGCCCATGCTCAATCTTGTGTTCAGACCATTTCCTAGATATCTATTCATGAAACACTTTAGAATCAAAAGTTGTTCTTCTTTAATGCTATCTTTTGGTTGGGATCCATTCTCGATCTGGAAAGAGAATCACTTGTTGTATCTTGATATTAACATCTTTAGATTACTATATCTTACACACTTAATCAATTGCTCTATATCATTGTGATCGCTTAGGTGAAAACATGGCTAGTCAAAAATCTAAAAGCCTACTTCAATGCCATTGTAATTCTCTAACCCAGTTGAGATTCATTTCTTACAAGCCAAATGAAAGAATTAATGACAAGGGAAAAATAAATATCAAAATTCTTGGCTTTGGGAATATGTGAGTAACTCCATCGGGACTATGAACATCTAGTTGGCGATGGATAAATATTCATGAGATTACTATGATAACCTCATCTGAGATGTGAATGATTGCTAACAACGAGGCTCTATCTAAGATGCTTTTGAAGTCATGATAACTCACGTATCTAGTCATGTCAAATTCTAACAATTATAATAATTGTATGAGCGGAATACACCGACTAGCACACACAGGGGTAATCAAAGACTAAGGACCTTGATCCAGTTTGCGATTCTTCTTTCCTTTTGAGTATGCTTCCTAGTCACTAGATATGTTCGGTTGAATATTTTTAAGGTTCTAAGTGTGGGTTGGGTCTCTATCTTTGAAATGTTCTAGGAAAATTATTCAGTTGGTACCAGATGTTGTGACGATTTTACACATCGCCCTTTTTGCAAATGGAGAACTCTACATTTGGGGGCAGGTTTTATCCACTTTATCTTTTTTTGAAATCTCCCATTATCCTTCCTCCAATATCCATTACCCTATCTACATCCATCTTATTTTTCCATCTTTGATCTTGACAAAGCTAAGGATCTTCATAAACATCATCCATCACTATCTATGATCTTGACTCACCTTATCCATACATTCTAGTCCATATAACTTATCATATCTATTCCTTGCTTCCATCACCCATCACTATCTACAATCTTGCTTCTTCTATCCATATCATATCTCTATCCATGTCCCATTTCTCTCCCTTGATCATGATCAAAAATAAGGACAAAAAAGAAAAATGCAAAAAATGTGGTTTCAAAAAAGATCTTGAGATGTCCCTTCAAGTAGACAACATGCCATTCAATGAACCATTATATCACCTTACATTGTCAAATGCCTTAGCTTGGAAATATTTTATCCATCACGCGATAGTCCTTAGAAACCAACTCATCTCTGATTCCATAATAAGTTACCTCCATCTTTTTCCAATCCATCTACACCTCAATGGTTCATTCATCAACGCATAATATTATTTGCCTTGTTGGACACTGGGGGCATAGCTGAAAAAAATCATATAACATCTTGAAAAAATCCAAAAAAAATAAAATCATAAAATGTCTTGAAAAAATAGAAAAATTGAAAATTGAAATTCAAAGAAAGAAAGCATAGACCATCCATCAAAACAGATCAAAACATTGAGATTAACAAATCATGTATCAACAAAGAAACTCCTAAGATAGTCTACAACTTAATTGATTAATTGCCTATCAGTTTAAGAATCCTTATCATACAACATGCCTTTATGGATACAACATTAATAAAATAGGTACCTATTAGATATCATGTCCTAATATATACATCTTTCCTACAATGGGTATCCTATCAAACAAACATCCAATAAAGAAACACTTATCCTAGGTAAGAAGATCAGTATGGTTGTTGACTCATTTGTTCAAGTTAGTCTTATCTTTTATTTGAGTTATCTTTATCAATTGATGATAGGTCATGCTTCATTTCTTGAAAATACAAAAAAGCATTGAGATAACACAAATATCAATCCAAAAATATTAAAAAAAAAAAAAATCAACCAAAAATATCCATATATGATCTTGAAAAAATAAACCAAAATATTAAAATATGATCCTTAAAAAATCCAATAAATCAATCAAAAACTTGTAATAATGTCTTGCAAGAATCAAATACCCTAGCAAATATCCAACAAATGATTCACATGAAGTTAACTAAGGATACAACTATCTAATCAAATATTTGCAATCAACTAATCAAACTATTTTATCAATCGTATCAATATCCATATCAACTGATCATTATCTTGTCTTAAACAGAGATGGATACACTTGAAATCAGGCTAGTCTGGAATGGGGTCCACACTTTTTGAGATCAAACATTATCAACCATCACATCAAACAATCAAAGAAAAGACACAGATCAGTATAGCTGCTAAATTTTGTCCTAGCTAGTCTCTATCTTTTATCATTTGGTGATAGATTATGTACCTATGCAACTCAAGGATATCCACAAGTGACTAGAGGAGCCATGATGGGCATTATCTTTTTCTTTATTTTCTATTTGTGGTGTTACCCAATGAAGTTCTTGGAAAATAGTTCCAGTAGGTGTTGGTGATTGCTACGTTCATTCAGCAAGTATCCCATGAAAGATAACTATGCTTGTGACTACCTCACATACCTCAACCCCCGACACTATTCCCAAAATGGAGGGTTCACTCCTTGTCTGGTACATATTTGTTTCTTCAATGAGATATCTTTACGTCTTGGTTTCTTATACCATGATGTGCAAAGCTCCATTGTTACATAATAAGGCTCGGTGATGAATATATTGCGCTATGAATAAAGGCACGAAATTTATTGAAAACCATAATCTTCATTTTCAGTCTTTCATTATCAATGTATCATCTCATATCGATCATCCTCAATTGCTTCTAATTTTCATCTTTCCTTCTATTTCATTTTAAGGTTCATTCTCTCATATTATATCTCAATATGATCTTCCCATCACCTATATTTATCTGTAATCAACTAACTATTCTTCTATATCATATTCTCCTTCTTTCAAGAGATCAATCATACCTTTAATGCATAAACAATCTCTCAAGGGGGCATTACACCCTAAGCATCATCAGGGCATACACAGTGAGGCATATTGGGGCAGAAATATTTTGTTTTCTATCAAACAACATCATTTTGACATTGCCCCAAAGAGGGGAAAATGTTGACACCTAAAAATGTCTCATTGATCATATACTAATTATTCTTCTAATTGATAAAATAATTCTTTAATTATTTAATTAATTTAATTAATCGTATTCTTTTAGAATCCTATTTCTTCATCATATTACTAATTATCCTATTTCAATTTCTATCCTAATCAATTAATCATTTAACCCTTTTCTTAATGTTAATTGAATATTAATTATTTAATTAATTATGATTTAGTTCCTTTAATTAAATAAGTAAAATTATTTAATTTCTAAATAATTAAATAATTTTTTAAAATTATTTAATTAACTAATTTATTCTTCTAATTCCACTTCATTCTTCAATTCCGACTCCCCAAATTCTAATTTTGTTGAATTTCATTAATTCTTTTAATTCAAATTCATATTCTTCAAATTTCATATAATTTTAAATACATGTGCATTTCAATTTCATGATTTCAAAAATCAAATTGAATTCCTAAATCACATTTGCATGAATTCAAGGATCAAATTGAATTTAAATAAAATTAAAATTTAATTAACACTCAAAATTCAATTAATATTCGAATATTAAATTAAATTATTTAAATCAATATCATGCAAAGAATAAATTGACAATCAAGTTCAAAAACATACAAACAAGGAGTTGAATTTCAATAAAAATCCTACAGAACATGCTAAATTAATCAATTCAATTAATTGATTAAATAAATCATTCCTTCAAATTATCTTTCCAATCTCCATTTCTATCTTCCACTTTGCTTTTTTCCAAAAAGCATTCAATCAGTCATTTCTAGTTAACAATTCCATCTATTTTAATTGATCAACTCAATCAATTGATTAGTTATATCATTCTTGATTTCTCCTCCAATCATTCTTTTTCATCTTTCAATTAGTTAACTCTTTTAATTATACAATCTATTATATTCCACCTCCAAATAAACAACTCAACTATCAATTAGTATGTGAGGTCACTTGAGTTTTACCTCTTATTCAATCTCACCTGAAAATATATATATTCAACATCAATTCTCCATTTTCAACAATAGTGAACATTGAAATCTTGTGTCCCTTGCAGGTTAGGAGCTGAATCTGGGAGCCACCATACCACAAAGAAGCATAAGATCAATAGAAGTCATTTGTATTTATGGAATAGGGAGTTTTAATTAGATATTTTATATCCTTATTGTCATGCATTCAATATTTCATTGATTTGTTTATAATTATTTAATTAGATATGGATTTCTGATTTCCCTTTGATTCTAGTTAAGCAATGATGAATTTTACGCATAAATAATAATAACACTACTTAAAAAATAGATACTCCTAAAAAATTATATGTGATTTCCCTTTTATTCTAGTTAAGCAATGATAAATTTTATGCATAAACAATGATAACACTACTTGAAGAATAGATTCTCCTAAAAATTATATGTGTTTCCTAAGCAAGCTTAAGTGACATGTAATTATGACCTAGGTACAAAATAACCAAGGTATAACACCTTAATTAAAATAACAATAATTAATAAATTAATAATGTCGTATACCTCATAAAAAATTTGTGAGACAATAATTGTTGTTACTTAAAACTATTGTCAAGAAAGCTAGTAGTATTTAAATAAAAACTAGTTCTTTGAACTATGGTTGAACCCATTGGAAATAAAAGGGCCCATCATGAAGTTGGCCACACTTTAAGGGATCACCCAAGAAACAATCAACCATAATATAATATTGCAACTTGAGCAATAATAATAAAAAAAAGATATCTTGGATTAGGCCACTCAATGTTCTCTTATTTCTAATTTCTAAGCTTTAAATTCTGTGACTGCAAACATAAATTTACATGAATTTTATGGGTCACTTATACCTCTCTTGGTGTGTGCAAGAAGTTGAGTCTGCTTTTTGGGTAAAAAGTGGAAGTGTTTTCTTGACTTTTAGATTTTGCCATATTTCACCTAAAATTTTGAAAAACTTAGATATTTAATCTTGATAAAAGTCGGTAATACAAAATGTAGCACTCATTTTTCGGTAATAGATATTTTTTATTGGTTTTATTTTCTTTTTTTAAAAACCCTCATGTACAACCACCATAATTTTACCTAATTTTTCTAAGAATTTTTGTTAATTGAAAATAAGTCTTTGTAGATTGATTTCATATAATTTGGTTTCCAAAAAATGTAAAAACAGAAAAGTAATAAAATAAATAAGAAAACTTAATATTTCAAGTTTATGTACCAAATCCATAATAAAATAAATAAATAAATAAATAAATTATATATTTGGAATCTACACAGCATAATCTCTAATGGGTTTTCATTTCATCTTATAATTTTGTAAAAATGGGCATCAAACATGTGCTAGAAGTTAGTATTTTGTTACTTACATAATCCAGCCTTCTACTTGCAAGTCCAAGTCTTAGATTTGTACATTCTAGGCCTTACTTCACTCGAATCCCGAGGAACATGGTAGGGTATTTTTCCAAATTTAAGATAATGAGGGCTCATTATATAAATGGGAGCCTATTTAAATAAAGGGGGCCCATTAATTTTATTGTCAAGAAAATACTTTCATTAAACGAGGCCCCGTCATGAAACAAAATGGGTCCCATTTCAATTTGGGCCTTGAAGAATAACGATGCCTCTTTATTTTTTGGTCTTAGGACCTCAAACCAAAATAAGGCCCCATTTAGATAATAATAGGGCACCAGTCCTATCAATTCATTCCCAACTCATGCACTTCCCACTACTTGGGACCAAACATCTAGCACCCATGCGTTTAGCTATTGATCTATCCCCTCTTCTCCACTCCTCCCCTCTGTCTCTCCCTCTCTCCCTTTGTCTCATTCACTCTCTTTATATATCTCAACCTATCATACTTTAAATCACTATCTTTCTATGTTTCTCTCCAACTTCCTCTCATTCCTCTCTATATCATTCTATCCATATCTCTCTCCACCTCTATCTCACTATCTCTCTATCTCAACTCTCTCTTTGTCTCTTTCTGTCTCACTCTCTCTCTCTCTATCTATCTATCTCTCTCTCTCTCTCTCTCTCTCTCTCTCTCTCTCTCTCTCTCTCTCTCTCTCTCTCTCTCTCTCTCTCTCTCTCTCTCTCTCTCTCTCTCTCTCTCCACCCTTTCATTCCTCCATCATACACCTATTATTTCCCTCTCTCCCTTTTCCCATATATATCTATCTCCCTCTTTCTCTTTCCATATATCCAAACCTCTCTCTTTCTTTCTCCCTCCCTCTCTATCTACCTCTATTTATATTTCCCTATCTACTCTTTCCTTGTCTCCCTATCTATGTCATAATCCTCCATGTCCACCTAAAGGTCCAATCATCCATTCTTATTCCTCTCATGGTCCTAATCTTCCACCAAATCCTGTTGCATCTACCCAAGTTGTTCATGAATCTTGTGCATATCAAATGGGTTCCTCCACTTTCATTCAGTCTAGCTTACTTCATGATCCTGTAATTTCTTCCATACCCTCCTCAAAATAGACTTGCGTATTGTTTTAAAAATAACGTGTATCTCATTGCTAAAACTATTTTTCAAAACATGCATTATCAAGGCAAAGGGTTAGGCCTACCTGAACAAGGTATATTAGAACCTCTTCATATCAAATAAAATATCAATTTTCATGGCCTTGGCTACACAACTCACTCTCAAAACATTGGTGTCCCTCCTAAATCTCACATTCTTCCATCTAAATCCAAGAAATCATACTCTTTATTCCCCAAATCTATTTTGGGTCCTTTTATTCTAAAATCAAATCCTTCCTCTCTTCTATCTATATTAGGACCCTATGTCCCTCCATCCACTATTCATATGATCCCTAGCTCACAATCCAATTGCCCTATCAGAAATCAATATCAACAAGGGAAAAAATCTTGGAGCATCTTCCAACTATCTTCCTATATCAACCCATCTAAAAGACCTGTGTATCATTCCAATTCATCTAGGAATCCCATTCCCTCTTAAAGCAATTTGGATGTCAAGCATAAATTCCACAAGTCCAAAAGTGTATATCCATCAAAAGGTCAACATGTCCCATCTAAAAGACATGTAAAATCAAAGAAAATTTTGATCCAAAAGAGAAAAGCAATATTCAAAAGGCTACAAAGGCCCATTATAAGAAAATAAAAATAAAAATATGTGGGTTCCTAAATTTCTCATAGAAGCAATGTGTTTTAAAGAAAAAGAAGCAGAATAAAAATAAAAATCAATGTGGATTCCCATTAAAGTATTGTAATCTAAAGAAAAAACAAAATTGGCATCCAAGCTTCTTGTTCCAAAAGCTTCATTCAATCTTCCACTTCCCAAATCAATTTTTCCATTACCTCCTTTACCAAATTTTGGGTCCTTATGTCCCAAATTCCTCATCCACTCCTCCATCAGAATATTAAACTTGAAAATCCACTTGTCCTCCATTACTCCACCACCTCTTAAGGTGTGTGCTAATATTGATCTTGAAGACATTTACATCCATTCTCACTCAAATCTTCCAACATCCTATCTTTCATCCAACACCTCGTTTTCATCATTGCATCCTTCCCATTCAATCCTTTGCATAAATTCTTCATCGATGAAATAGGTGTTTATGTCATTTTTTACATGCTCACCCACACTCAATCTTGTGTTCGGTCCATTTCCTTGATATCTATTCACAAAACACTTTATAATCGAAGGTTGTTATTCTTTAATGCTATCTTTTGGTTGCGATCCATACTTGATCTGGAGAGAGAATCATTGTATCTTGATATTGACATCTTTAGATTACTATATCTTACACACTTAATCATTCGCTCTATATCATTGTGATCTCTTAGGTGAAGACATGGCTAGTGAAAAATATAAAATCCTTCTTCAGTGCCATTGTAATTCTCCAACCCATGTGAGCTTCATTTCTTACAAGACAAATGACAGAGTCAATGACAAGGGAAAAAGCAATATTAAAAACATGAAAAAAAGAGTGCAAAAAAAGAAAATATGCAATGAAATGCAATATCAAAATGCTTGGCTTTGGGAATATGCAAGTAACTCCATCGGGACTACAAACGTCTAGTTGTCAATGGAGCAATATTCATGAGATTACAATGATAACCTCATCGTAGATATGAATGATTCCTGACAACGAAGCTCTATCCAGGATTCTTTTGAAGCCATGATAACCCATGTAGCTAATCATGTCAAATTCTAACAATTATAATAATCATATGAGTGGAATAAACTGACTAGAACACACATGGGTAATAAAAGACTAAGTACCTAGATCTAGTTTGGGGTTCTCCTTTCCTTTTCAATATGCTTCCCAGTCACTAGATATGTTCGGTTGAATTTTTTGAAGGTTCTAAGAGTGGTTTGGGTCTTTATCTTTGAAATGTTCTAGAAAACTTATTTAGTTGGCACTAGATGTTGTGATGGTTTTACACATCGCCCTTTTTGCAAATGGAGACCTCTACACTTGGGGGCAGGTTTCATCCACTCTATCCTTTTTTTCAAATCTCCCATTATCCTTCCTCCTATGTCCATTATCCTATCTACATCCATCTTATTTTTCCATCTTTGATCTTGACAAAGCTAAGGATCTTTATAAACGTCATCCATCACTATCTATGATCTTGCTTCACTTATATATACCTTCCAGTCCATATAACTTATCATATATATTCCTTACTTCCATCACCC
Organism: Cryptomeria japonica; assembly: GCF_030272615.1. NCBI lineage: Eukaryota > Viridiplantae > Streptophyta > Pinopsida > Cupressales > Cupressaceae > Cryptomeria > Cryptomeria japonica. Next base: position 585,053,362 of record NC_081406.1, read on the forward strand.
ATTACTATCTATGATCTTGTTCTTCTATCCATATCCTATCTCTATCCCTATCCCCTTTCTATCCCTTGAGCTTGATCAGAACTAAGGACAAAAAGAAAAATGCAAACAATGTGGTTTCAAAAATGCTTTTGAGATGTCCCATCATGTAGACAACATGCCATTCAAGGAACCATTATATCACCTTACATTATCAAATGCCTTAGCTCGGAAATATTTTATCCATCACGCGATAATCCTTAGAAACCAACTCATCTTTGATTCCATAATATTTTACCTCCATCTTTTTTCTATCCATCTTCACCTCAATAGTTCATTCATCAACGCATAATATTCTTTGCCTTGTTGGACACTGGGGGTGTAACCAAAAAAAAACATATAACATCTTGAAAAAATCCAAACAAAAAAAATCATAAAATGTCCTGAAAAAATAGAAAAATAGAAAATTAAATTCAATTAAAGAAAGCATAGACCATCCATCAAAAAAGATCAAAACATTGAGATTAACAAATCATGTATTAACAAAGAAACTCCTAAGTTAGTATACAACTTAATTGATTAATTTCCTATCAGTTTAAGAATCCTTATCAAACAACATGCCTTTATGGATACATCATTCCTAAAAAGGTACCTATCAGATATCATGTCCTAATATATACATCTTTCCTACAATGGGTATCCTATCAAACAATCATCCAATAAAGAAACACTTGTCCTGGGTAAGAAGATCAGTATGGTTGTTGACTCATTTGTTCAGATTAGTCTTATCTTTTATTTGAGTTATCTTTATCAATTGATGATAGGTCATGCTTCATTTCTTGAAAATACAAAAAAGCATTGAGATAACACAAATATCAATCCAAAAATATTAAAAAACAAAAAAATCAACCAAAAATATCCATATTAGATCTTGAAAAAATCAACAAAAAATATTCAAATATGATCTTGAAAAAATCCAAAAAATCAATCAAAAACTTGCAATAATATGTCTCACAAGAATCAAATACCCTAGCAAATATCCAACAAATGCTTCACATGAAGTTAACAGAGGATACAACTATCTAATCAAACATTTGCAAGCAACTAATCAAACTATTTTATCAATCGTATCAATATCCATATCAAGTGATCATTATCTTGTCTTAAACAGAGATGGATACACTTGAACTCAAGCTAGTTCGGAATGGGGTCCACACTTTTTTAGATCAAACATTATCAACCATCACATCAAACAATCAAAGAAAAGACACAGATCAATATAGCAGCTGAATTTTGTCCTAGCTAGTCTCTATCTTTTATCATTTGGTGATAGATTATGTACTTATGCAACTCAAGGATGTCCAGAATTGACTAGAGGAGCCATGATGGGCATTATATTTTTTTTATTTTCTATTTTTATTGTGAACCAATGAAGTTCTGGGAAAATAGTTCCAGTGGATGTCGGTCATTTGTACAATCATTCAAAAAGTATCCCATGAAAGATAACTATGCTTGTGACTACCTCACATACCTTGACCCTTGACATTATCCCAGAATGGATGGTTCACTCCTTGTCTACAAAGTATTTGTTTCTTCAATGAGATATCTTTATGCCTTGGTTCCTTGTACCATGATGTACAAAGATCCATTGTTACATAATAAGGCTCAGTGATAAATATATTGCACTATGAATCAAGGCACAAAATTTTGTCAAAACCATTATCTTCATTTTCCATCTTTCATTATCAATGTATCATCTCATATCAATCATCCTCAATTGCTTCTAATTTTCATCTATCCATCTATTTCATTTTAAGGTTCATTCTCTCATATTCTATCTCAATATCATCTTTGCATCACCTATCTTATCTCTAATCAACTAAATATTCTTCTATCTCACATTCTTCTTCTTTCGAAAGATCATTCATACATTTAATGCATAAACAATCTCTTAAGGGGGCATTACACCCTAAGCATCATCGAGGCATACTAATTATTCTTCTAATTGATTAAATAATTCTTTATTTAATTAATTAATTTAATTAATCATATTATTGTTACTATTTACTAAGTTGTCATTAGTTTTATGTCCAAAGTTATTCTATATACTCTAGTCAGTTATTACTACCAAAATATTTAGTCGGTAAGCACAGAGCAGTCGGTTACAGAAGTTACAAGTCACAGAGTTTAGTATACACCAAGTTGTCTACTGAGTAACATTCTATGTCTATCGAGCAGCAAAGATGGTATACCGAGTTGATACACACCAAGTGAAACGTGTTACAAGACTCATTGAACCTAGACACATATGGGAAACATGTTACAAGATCGAGGAACAAGGAACCGTTATCACATTGGAAATTGCACTTAAGATTTTCTATGATTTTGAGGACATCTATCCAGTGAAATATTTTTTATAGTTATTCATTCGATGAATCATGTTTGTAAGATTGAAGCATGAATAAGATCACCATCATAAGAGACCTATTTATACAGCATGAATTGAGGATCAAATATGTATGTGTGTATGAGTGTGAAGCTAGACATATGTGAAAAGCAAAATCATGGGAAAGCACTGAGTGTTATGACTATTATAGAGATACACAAAGGCCACGAAGAAGGATTTCAAAGAACTATCAAGGAACAAAGTAAACAGAAAGGTTTACCCAGTTATTTTATGGGTTACCGAGGTATGCTATAAGCAAGGTAATTTCATTTTGAGCACATAGAATCTGCTATAACATTTCAGATGTGAAGTTGCAGATATTTTGTAAGATTTTGATTGTAATATTTTGAGTTGTAAGAGAAACCTTTAATAGGGTAAAAGACTCTAACAAAGTCTATAAATTGTAAAGCCTTTAACTAGGTGCAGCATTTAGAATAAGTGTTGTAAAATCCTTTAGCAAGGTAGATCTAAAGATCTTGATACTCCTAACAGGGTAAGCTATCAGAAATAGCTAAACATGTAGCTCTAACCGAGCAACCTTTATTATTGCAGTAGTGAAGTTGTGGGTGCCATCCCCATCACAGTTTTTCTCTCTAACAAGGAGTTTCTACGTAACCAAAATATATGTGTTATGGAGTGAATCATGTATGATTGTTATTTATTTGTTTTAGCATTATATTATGTTTCAACAATATTCAGTTTATGCTTAATAGTAAAGTTATTGTTGAAGAAAAGATTTGAAATACTGATTCACCCCTCCCTTCTCAGTACATTAGCTTTCCATATTGGGCCTAACAATTGGTATCAGAGCTTGAATCTTGGAAAAGGGTTTAACTCCCTAAAGAGAAAGATCTTATCAATGGAAGGCTACAAACAATCTCGGAGAATTGTGAATCTTCAAAATGAATTGGATCATGCTAATCAAGTGAGTGTTGATATGCAGAAACAAATGCAAAGATCTCTGAAAGTTAGAAGAGGATTGTCTGATGATTTGCAGGACTCTCAAGAGCTGGTGGAACAAATTGAGACATCATCTGAGAATAGTATATCTAAAGAGACTGAAGAAATGATTGGAGCATTGAAAGAAAAGAACAAAGCACTGACTGATCAGCTAAAAGCAATGAAAAGAGAACATGAACATTTCAGCACACAAATGACTGAAAATCTTAATGCATTGAGGATAGTCGAGGATAAATTAAGAGATCTAGAAAGAGAAAAACAATAGCTTGAAGCATTAGTGTCTGAAAAGAATGATGAAAACACTAGGATGACTGGAATTCAAAGTAATCTATCAGATCAATTGGGTTATGCACATCATGAAGCAAATCTGAAAGATGATGAGAATCAAGCATTGAAACTTGAACTATCAAGATTAACCGATGAACTTGAAATAGAGAAGAAATCAAAAGAAACACTGAAGAAGAGTTATGAAGCATCAAAGATGTTGGATGAGCAACTGAATACAAGAAGACCCAACAAAGATGCAGGTCTTGGTTACAAAGGAAAAGACTCTACCGAGAAGGGAATCCACACTACCGAGAGAGGAGAATCATCAAAGCAAGATGGAAACAAGAAAAACATCAAAGGAAAGAAGCCTATTTGCATCTACTGTAGAAAACAAGGACATACTGCCAACTTGTGCCAAATCAGAAAAGGTAAGTAACCGAATGTCACTAGGTCTAATGGTTATTGTAACAATTGTAATAAGTATGGTCACACATCTAACCAATGTAGGACAAAGATTGTTAGAAATTATCAGAAGGAAGAATTCAAAGGGTTTTGTAAAAATTGCAATAGATATGGACACAGTACCGAGAAGTGTTGGTTTAAGCAGAAGAACTATATGTGGTCTACACACCGAGCAAATACTAGAGGTTATTGAACTCACACAGATATCAACCGACAGTATATTGTAGTACCATGGGATTACAATACAAGGATATGGTGTGAATGTTGTGGAAGATATGGCCATATAAGTGCCAACTGATTTATAAGGTTTGGAATGAACAACCGAAGATCATGGAGAAATCCTGGTATGGCATGTTTTCATTGTCACAAAGTTGGACACTTGGCTAGAGATTGCAGAGATGAACCTAGAGGAGATATTGAAGAAATAAAAAACAAATTCCAGATGATTTGGAAAAAGAAGGAAATTGTGTCAAATGAAGAAAACACCTTACCTACCAAGTTAGGTGCATCTATTCCAAATTAATCGGTAAAGGTATGAAGGGATTGGATTCTCTCAAGGTTAAAATCTTAAACAGTTCCTATTTTATCATGTACTTAATTCAAAATCTACATAGCTAAGATGCATTAGCAAGTTTAAAATTTTATCAAGTCTTTTGGAGCACTAGTCAAGTCGGTAAATGCAGGAAGCCTGTCAAGTCGGTAAATACAAGAAGTCTGGCTACTCGGTAAAAGCACAAAAAGAAAGGTAAATTGGTTTAGTGGAACCGAGTGCATTTAATGTTTTCTAACCTAACTGCACGAAGCCCGATAAGGTATAATGTGTACTTAAAGCTTTTGCACAGTCATTTTACACTTACCAAGTTTTTAGAAAGAAAAGCGAAGTGATTCAAAGGCATTCAAATCTCTACCGAAGCGAAATTCAAGGTATTTATATCAATCACAACACATTTTCAAGCAAGTTAACCGATCATATCAGTTGTGTTATATTTACTAAGTGGAAAGTGTCTGATGGTTAAAAGTTTTCAAACCCTAAGGCTCATTCATTTGTGATTATCCAAAGTTTGAAATGGCCCCTAAGATTCAGAAACCCGTTGTTGTTGAGAACATTAAGAAGCCCTCACTGAAATACACACTACCTCCCAAAATAGCGTCTGAATCGGATGATAAAACTGCATTTTCACTCATTCTAGATAGGGTTTTATTAGTTGAGGATGTTAGATTCTTCACTAAGTGTCGTGTTGAGGAACTAGGTCACACAGAGATCAATGACACATATGATGAATTGTGTACTAATGGGAAACTAGATAGCAAGTTTGAACACATTAAAATCAAGGGATTGACCGAAGCCCTAACCTACCTACGAGCCTTCAAATCCCAATGGGTTAAATTTGTTTTGAGCAGAGTTCATGATGACTTTATGTGGTTAGAGGAGAAACCATTCAAGATCACCAAGGAAATCATTCACTTGATCACCGGTTACCCTATTTTCAACCATGCCCGAGCTCAAAAAATGATTTCATAGAAAGAATTTATCACTTTAATCGGAGTTGAATCTGATTGCAGAGGTCTAAAATTGAACAATGTCACAGATGGAGAGCTGATGTTTGTAATTAGAGTCATGGGTTATTGTTTCTTTCAATCGGCAAGGGAAAATAGTGTACCCTGTGCAGCTATTGATTTAGCCTATAAAATTGTGAAGAAAGGCATGAAGATTGATCTATGAGAAGTGCTGTTGAAAAATCTATTTGAAAATATCAACACCACAAGGAAGACGAAGAAAAACAACTCGGTGAACACACTGAAGTTTGGATCACTTTTGGTATGCATGTTTTTCTATTTTGAGAAATTTTTTCCATCAGTCGGTAATGTAGTTTGGGAGCTACACCAACCAATCACCCATTAAATCAATGACTTTATCAAACAGCTAGGTGATAACTTCAGTGAGATTATGGATCATTATTTTAGCAAGTTTCAAGAAAAGATGCATAACAGGCACAAGTTTGCACCCTAGTTAGTTGAGAAGTACAAGGATAGTATATGTTTTGAAGTAGACACGGACTATTGCTATCTCAATGTCGTAGAACCAAGAGCTCAATCTTTGCCACCTATGGGTTATGAGATTGATTTTGACATTACACAGCAGCAGATAGATTCTTTTCTTGCACTGCCAAGGCATGCTACTAAGATTAGATATGGTACATATGAAGAAGTTAAAGAAAAAGTCAAAATGAGCATTGTAGTACCAAAGGCTACAAGGAAAGCAACAAAAATGATTAAAGCATTAATGGAGAAATTTGGAGAAGGTTCTTCCTCCACTCCTGTCAAGAGCATTCAAGTCATCAATGAGGAGGAATCTGAAGCCCAAGAGGCAGCTATCACATTGAGCACCGAGTTGCCAAAAGGGAAAATTTTGAAAAGGAAGAAACAGGATACATCACAGGTATCATCGACTCCTCCGGTGAAGCGCCCAAACACTAGATCATCTACAGTGTCACCGAGCAAGAAACAAAAAAATTTTGTTGTTCCAAAGGTAACAAAAACTTATAAGAAATCTACTCAGAGACTCATTTTGACCAAAGAGTCCAGTGACACCGAATCTGAAGACAAATATAAATTTCAGATTGTTAAGAGTAAAAAGGAAGATGTACATAGTGTTGATAATTCTTGTGCCAATCTTAAATAGTATGGTGGATTTGGAGCATTTAGATATGTAAAATATGACTCCTGATCTTATGCAGAAAAGAGACAAATTGAAGAAACTGTAATCTGCACTCTTCTGAAATTCTGACTGGTCCCATTGGAAGTAAATAATTCTCTTCCAAAAGTATTGTATTTACATATTGATAACAAGTGGAAATATGCCATGGACTCAGAAAAGAAGATGAGAGAAAGAAGTCTGGTACATCTCTTTCTAGACATGTCGGTAGATGAGATAAGTGAACATCTGAAAAACTACCACACAAACTTCCTAGTCAAGCAAAGAGCCTTGAAACTAATGAATGGTCTTTATCTTGATGTAGAGAATGAGACAAAGGAAAAATGGCAAGAAATATTTCAAATCAAGAGTACTGATGAGCAAGGTGAAGTTGAAATAGTGGATATCACTGAGCAAGATCCTGTCGAAACTATACAGCTTGATGAGGATGTCATGGATACTGAGGAACAGGAATAGGAAATGATAAAAGGGAATGCTTATGCCAAACTCGTATCAAGTGAGTTAGTTTTGGAACAAGACAAGTCCTATCCTTTGGTAAGTCAACATGTTTCAACAAAGACACCTCAGGATACTGAACAAGGAAAAGAGGGTCAATAGTCTACCAAAGGAGAAGCTACTTCTTAGGCCACTGATGAACAAACTTCTCAAGCCCCTTCAAGTACTGAAAATGTTACAACTGAGACCCCGAGCAAGGATTCACTGAAGGCTGCCTCTGAGGCTAAAGAAATTGATAAAAGTGTTGCCTCTACCGAGCAACCTACTGAGGGTGTACAAGCCTCCCAAGCCATTGTATTAGTTCAACCGGTGAAAGCCTCCTCCTCTAAAGAAAATAAAATGAAAAATCATAGCTTCAAGTTAGATTTGTCAAAACCAATTGTGTTACCAAATGTAGACATATCCAAATTAAAAGGGCAAGCACTTATTGAATTCGGTGAACTATGCAAAGCCAAAGCAGAACAAGAGAGACAAATGGCTATACAAAAGAAAAATAGAGTACTTCAGAAGGTCAAAGCACTATTAATAGATATGCTACCTGAAGGTACGATGACAAAAGATGCAGCCATCCATATTCAACTAGATGAACTCCTCAATTAGATAGAGACATCTGGAGTAGACGCATCTGAATACTTGAGCAAATTGAAGGACAAAGAGCTCACTGTAAAAATGATTGAAGAGGTACAGAAAGCCATTGCTATCAATAAAGTAGGACTTGTCAAATTTGTTGCTGAGTTGTCCCCTCAACTCAAGCACATTCTTTATTTATTTCAGAAACTTTGTACATTCTCTTTATTCATTAAAGATATGAAGAATAAAACAAAAGTGATTGAGAAAGAGATCACCAATCTCTCCAATAAATTAACCACTGAGCCAAATTCTATTTGGAATTTCTATACCAAGTTACAAATGCTCATGGCTCAACAATTGGAACTTAGGAATGAAGAGCACAAAATAAGGATGGACATTATGACTCTTCAAACTTTATTCATCCCACACTTATCCTCCATCCAAGAACAAATCAACAAGGCTACCTCCTTATCCACTCAGCTAGAGGGAAGTACTTTAGATGGACTGATTTCACTGTTAGCTGATATTATAGCTCAAAATTCACTCATGGATAGTGTCAAGGATGCACTCTCTACTGCTCTCACCGATGCAAGAACAAAGTATAAATCCATTTTTGACCAGTTGCCTCCACCGAATGGTAACTAGTTTTGATGTTTGTCAAAAAGGGAGGTATAGTGTATACAAGAGAAGTATACCGAGCAGTTCAGCATATTCGAATATACAGATAATTTTGACAAGGGGAGCAGTGATCATTGAGCAGTGAACCGAGTAGGGAATACAAAATATTGATCACAGTGCATGCATAATTAGAGTTATGTACAGTATATTGATAAGGGGAGTATATTTGAGTATACTATTTTATTGACAATTGTATATACTGTTAGTTTAGTCAAATTTTGTACGTATATAGATTTTTTTATGACTTTGAAAGAAGTTTTGTCAAACATTTCAAAACTAATGTCAAAAGGGGATATTGTTACTATTTACTAAGTTTTCATTAGTTTTGTGTCCAAAGTTATTCTATATACTCTAGTCAGTAAGCATAGAGCAGTCGGTTACAGAAGTTACAAGTCACAGAGTTAAGTATACATCGAGTTGTCTACCGAGTAATGTTCTATGTCTATCGAGTAGCAAATATGGTATACCGAGTTGATACACACCGAGTGAAACGTGTTACCAGATTCATTGAACCTAGATACGAGGAACAAGTAACTATTATCACATTGGAAATTGCACTTAAGATCGAGGGACAAAATTGCACTTTAGACACATATGGGAAACATGTTACAAGATCAAGGAACAAGGAACTATTATCACATTAGAAATTGCACTTAAGATTTTGTATGATTTTGAGGACATCTATCCAGTGAAATATTTTGTATAGTTATTCATTAGATGAATCATGAACAAGATCACCGTCATAAGAGATCTATTTATACAACATGAATTGAGGATCAAATATGTATGTGTGTATGAGTGTAAAGCTAGACATATGTGAAAAGCAAAATCATGGGAAATCACTGAGTGTTATGACTGTTACAGAGATACACAAAGGTCATCGAGAAGGATTTCAGAGAACAGTCAAGGAACAAAGTAAACATAAAGGTTTACCGAGGTATGCTATAAGCAAGGTAATTTCATTTTGAGCACATAGAATCTTCTAGAACATTTTAGATGTGAAGTTGTAGATATTTTGTAATATTTTGATTGTAATATTTTAAGTTGTAAGAGAAACCTTTAACAGGGTAAAAGACTGTAACAAAGTCTATAAATTGTAAAGCCTTTAACCAGGTGCAGCATTTAAAATAAGTGTTGTAAAATCCTTTAGCAAGGTAGATCTAAAGATCTTGATACTCCTAACAGGGTAAGCTATCAGAAATAGCTAAACATGTAGCTCTAACTGAGCAACCTTTATTATTGCAATAGTGAAGTTGTGGGTGCCATCCCCACTGCAGTTTTTCTCTCTAACAAGGAGTTTCTGCATAACCAAAATATATGTGTTATGGAGTGAATCATGTATGATTGTTATTTATTTGTTTTAGCATTATATTATGTTTCAGCAATATTCAGTTTATGCTTAACAGTAAAGTTATTGTTGAAGAAAAGATTTGAAGTACTGATTCACCCCTCCCCTCTCAGTACATTAGCTTTCCATATTGGGCCTAACAATTATTTTAGAGTCATATTTATTCATCATATTACTAATTATCCTATTTCAATTTCTATTCTAATAAATTAATCATTTAACCCTCTTCTTAATGTTAATTAAGTATTAATTATTTAATTAATTAAATCATAATTTCTTTAATTAAATAATTAAAATTATTTAATTAAAATTTAATTTCTAAATAATTAAATTATTTTTTAAAATTATTTAATTAACTAATTTATTCTTCTAATTCAAATTCATTCTTCAATTCCAACTCCCCAAATTCTAATTTTGTTTAATTTCATTAATTCTTTTAATTCCACTTCAAATTCAAATTCTTCAAATTTCATATAATTTTAAATACACGTGCATTTCAATTTCATGTTTTGAAAAATCAAATTGAATTCCTAAATCAGGTTTGCATGAATTCAAGGATTAAATTGAATTTAAATAGAATTAAAATTCAATTAATACTCAAAATTCAATTAATATTCGAACATCAAATTAAATTATTTAAATCAATATCATGCAAAGATTAAATTAACAATCAAGTTCAGAAATATGCAAACAAGGAATTGATTAATTTCAATAAAAATCCTACAGAACATGCTAAATTAATCAATTCAATTAGTTGATTAATTATATCATTCCTTCAAATTATCATTCCAATGTCCATTTCTATCTTCCATTTTGCCTCTTTCCAAAAAACATTCAATCGGTCATCTCTAGTTAACAATTCTATCTATTTTAATTGATCAACTCAATTAATTGGTTAATTACATCATTCTTGAATTCTCCTCCAATCATTCTTTTTCATCTTTCAATCATCTTTTTTTCTCAATTAGTTAACTCTTTTATTTATTCAATCTATTATGTTCCTCCTCCAAATCAACAGCTCAACTATCAATCAGGATGTGAGGTCACTTGTGTTCTACCTCTCATTCAATCTCACCTGAAAATCTATATATTCAACATCAATTCTCCAATTTCAACAATCGTGAACTTTAAAACCTTGTGTCACTTGTAGGTTAGCGTCGCAATCTAGGAGCCGCCATACCACAAAGAAGAACAATAACAATGGAAGTCATTTGCATTTATAAAATACGGAGTTTTAATTAGATATTTTACATCCTTATTACCATGCATTCAATATTTCATTGGTTTTTTTATAATTATTTAATTAGATATGGATTTTTTATTTCCCTTTGATTCTAGTTAAGCAATGATGAATTTTATGCATAAATAATCATAACACTTCTTGAAGAATAGATGCTCCTAAAAATTCATATGTGATTTCCCTTTTCTTCTAGTTAAGCAATATTGAATTTTATGCATAAACAATGATAACACTACTTGAAGTATAGATTCTCCTAAAAAATCATATGTGTTTCCTAAGCAATCTTAAGTGACATGTAATTATGACCTAGGTACAAAATAACCAAGGTACAACACCTTAATTAAAATAACAATAATTAATAAATTAATAATGTCGTAGACCTTTTAAAAAAATTGTGAGATAATAATTGCTCTTACTTAAAACTATTGTCAAGAAAGCTAGTTCTATTTAAATAATTACTAGTTCTTTGAACTATGGTTAAACCCATTGGAAATATTAAGGGCCCATCATGAAGCTGGCCACACTTTAAGGGATCACCCAAGAAACAACAAACCACAATATAATGTTGCAACTTGAGCAATAATAAAAAAAAAAATTATGTCTTGGATTAGGCCACTCAATGTTCTCTTATTTCTAATTTGTAAACTTTAAATTCAGTGACTAAAAACATAAATTTACATGAATTTTATGGGTCACTTATACCTCTCTCGGTGTGTGCAAGAAGTTGAGTCTGCTTTTTGGGTAAAAAGTGGAAGTGTTTTTCTGGACTTTTAGATTTTGCCACATTTCACCTAAAAATTTGAAAAACTTACATATATAATCTTGATAAAAGTCAGTAATACAAAATGTAGCACTCAAAATCTAGTTTCCAAATATGTAATTTATTTTAATGCCTAAATAATAGAAGTTGACTTCCAAAAGAGATTTTCTAAAAACCACTATTTAAAAATGCTTGTTTCAAGACCATACAATGGACATGTACATAACCACCACTTTTTGACATAGATAAAAAAAAATCGAACCCTTTTTGCAAAAGATTTGTATCACATTGAATATTGATGAGGATATTTTTTGTAGTTTTTTTTGAATATTTTTTATTGGTTTTATTTTCTTTTCTAAAAAACCCTCATGTACAACCACCATAATTTTACCTAATTTTTCTAAGAATTTTTATTAATTGAAAATAAGTCTTTGTAGATTGATTTCATATAATTTGGTTTCCAAAAAATGTAAAAACAGAAAAGTAATAAAATAAATAAGAAAACTGAATATTTCAAGTTTATGTACCAAATCCATAATAAAATAAATAAATAAATAAATAAATTATATATTTGGAATCTACATAGCATAATCTCTAATGGGTTTTAATTTCATCTTATGATTTTGTAAAAATGGGCATCAAACATGTGCTAGAAGTTAGTATTTTGTTACTTACATAATCCAACCTTCTACTTGCAAGTCCAAGTCTTAGATTTGTGCATTCCAGGCCTTACCTGACTCGAATCTTGGGGAACATGGTAGGGTATTTTTCCAAATTTAAAATAATGAGGGCTCATTATATAAATGGGAGCCTATTTAAATAAAGGGGCCCCATTATATTTATTGTCATGAAAATACTTTCATTAAACGAGGCCCCGTCATGAAACAAAATGGGTCCCATTTCAATTTGGGCCCTGAAGAATAATGATGCCTCTTTATTTTTTAGTCTTAGGACCTCAAACCAAAATGAGGCCCCATTTAGAAAATAATAGGGCACCAATCCTAGTAGTTCATTCCCAACTCGTGCACTTCCCACTAATTGGGACCAAACTTCTTACACCCACTCATTTAGCTATGTATCTATCTCCTCTTCTCCACTCCTCCACTCTATCTCTCCCTCTGTCTCATTCACTCTATATATATCTCAACCTATCATACTTTATATCTCTAGCTTTCTTTGTTCCTCTCCAACTTCCTCTCATTCCTCTCTATATCATTCTATTAATATCTGTCCCTACCTCTATCTCACTATCTCTCTATCTCAACTTTATCTCTCTCTCTCTTGATCTCTCTCTCTCTCTCCACCCTTTCATTCCTCCATCATACATCTATTCTTTCCCTCTCTCCCATTTCCCATATATATATATATATATATATATATATATATATATATATATCTCCCTCTTTCTCTTTCCATATATATAAACCTTTCTCTTTCTTTCTCCCTCCCTCTGTATCTATCTATATTTATATTTCCCTCTCGATCAATCCAAATCAATTTTCCTACCTCTACTTCCTATTTTCATGTCCCTATCGATCTTTTTGTCTCACTATCACTATATATATCTCTATCTCTTTATCTATCTCTTATTCTGTATCTCCTCATATAGTCTTCTCTATATCTCAATCTCTATGTCTCTTTCCTTATCTCCCTATCTCTATCTATTTTTATCTTTCCCTCTACCTCTATCTATTTCTATCTTTTCCTCTCTCCCTTTATCTTCATCTCTACTTTATCTTAATAATTATTCCTCTAACTATAGAAATTTCCATCCATACCCATTCATATCTCTCCATATCCTCTTCATATACATCTAAATCACTATTTCTATTCCTTTTTATCTATCTATCTCTACAATTCTTCTTCCATATATTCCTATATCTCTATATCATTATCTCTTCATCTCTCTCCACCCTTATATATCTCTATCTCTCTAAATATCACTTTATATCTCTCCGTCTATCTATATATATATTTATCTCTATATATATTTGTCTCCTCTCCCTCTTTATATCTCCATCCACTGACAACATCCCTCCATATCTTCATATCCGTATCTATCTTTATCTTCCTCTCCATCTCTATCCCATATCTACATCTCCTTACACCTCTCTCTCTCTCTCTCTCTCTCTCTCTCTCTCTCTCTCTCTCTCTCTCTCTCTCTCTCTCTCTCTTATGTCGTCTATCCCTTCTTTTTCTATCCCCATCTCTCCCTCTCTCTAAATATCTCCATTTTAAAAACTTAAAATTATTCTATTGGTGATGGTGATTTATTATCCTCTTGATTTAGAGGTTATTTTTACTCATATTTGGATCGCTATGAGTGGATGTTTAGCTGAATTGAAACTATCACTCCTCCTTATCTCAACTCTTACATTTCTTCTTATCTCCTCCTCCTCTACCTTTTCCACTATATCTATCTCTATATCTCTCCCTCTTTGTATCCATATCTCTCCCTCTCAACTCCAACTCCCTATCGTTATTTCTTTCTATATCTCTACTTATCCTCTATCCTCTCTCTATTTATCTCCCTCCCTCTACATCCCTATTTATATTCTTATATATATATCTCATTCATGCACACTGTATGTTTCTCCCTCCCTTTATCTATCTATATATATATCTCTCTCTCTCTCTCTCTCTCTCTCTCTCTCTCTCTCTCTCTCTCTCTCTCTCTCTCTCTCTCTCTCTCTCTCTCTCTCTCTCTCTCTCTCTCTCTCTCTCTCTCTCTCTCTCTCTCTCTCTCTCACACACACACACACACACACACAGTATTTCTCATTCCCTATCTTTTTCTCTATCTTTATCTATCTCTCCCCCCTCTATCTAGCCTCCATCTCTCTATTATTTGTCTCTATCACTTTTCCTACCTCTCATGCTTTCCCAATTTATCTCTATATTCTCACATATTTTTCTCCATGTCTATATATATTTGTTTCTCTCTCTCTCTCTTTCTCTCTCTTATTAGATGATTAGTTAATATCTAAAAAATGGGAATAGTTTTAGACAAAATAAAGCTTTCTAAAGTTGTGACACTTTTTATTGAGGACTTGAGAAAATTAAATATAGTGTAATCATTGTGTAGTTTGTAATTGCATTTTTATGTCTCTACCATTTTTTCAACATGGTATCAAAAAAGTCATAGGAGTGACATGGCATCCAATAATTGAGGCATAGGGCAAGTGTGTACAAATTAGGTGATTTCACTTTCTATCACAAAAATCTGCAGAGTCCATGCTTGGGAGGCATGATACTAATAATTGAATTTATGTTCAATTACAAACAAAAAATATGTAAATGATGAATAACTGTCATGACATTTTATAGGAGGCATTTAGTTTTATTGCACAACATCATAAGTGAACGAGTGGTTGATAGTTATTATAAATTTTACTACTTTTATCCTCTAACCACTCGAATAGAAATCTATTTGAAGTTAATTTGATAAATCCCGCCATTTCCTACCTAAGTACGATAGAGAGAGATTTTAGTTTGAAATCTATTTCAAATGGACTTGTGGTATTAAAGCATTGTTCAATGTTTACAAACATCAAAGTATTATTTTAATGAAAATAAGTTCATGTTGAATCAAATAACACTTTCAATACTAAATTATTATGTCATTAGGTACATCGAATATAAGGAACTTTGTATGAGATGTCTTAGCAACATACACATGACTTGGAGAATTTTAAGGTTTTCTATATTTATTTTATTATTATGGAAGGGATTATTAAATTTATTTGAATTAATATTATTAAGAAATATTAAAATATTGGCATGGAGTTAGTATGCTTTTTAATAAATGAATATGGATTTATGGTATTTTTTGAATTATTTGGAGGAAAAGAGAAAGATTCCATGAAATAATAACTAAAGGGAATTAATACTTACTAGGATAATGACTTACAAAGGAGTTTCTCATCCAAGCGACAAGAAAAAGAGATGGTCATTATAAACGCATTAAATATTTTATGTAATTATTTTTGATTAAATTCAACATCTTGTTATTTTTTATCATGACTACACATATATCAAATGCTGGCTATATTATTTGAGCCATCTACACTTTCAAATATTCATGTGAAACATCTTATGGCTAGAGTATAAATATTATGTATTGGGGGATGGAGGAAATGGAGGTAAGAGTTCTTCTATCATCACATGTTAGATTTTTATTTAGGGGTGATTCATGCATGAGAAACACATCTTTTTTTAATTTGTGTCCATTACGAATAGAGTGTGTTTAGATAGAAGTGTGTCGATTCAAGGAGCAATGAGGGCTATATATCTTATGGGTACACTTGGTGTATTCATATTTGGTTAGTGATTTGTACATAAAAGGAGGGATTGTTTCCACAACACTTGAGGAGGTATTATGTTTGTGTAAATAAGGTTATATCCTTACTAATTTATAGTTAGCACCTATTTACATTGTTAAGTTACTTAGGATAGCTTAGTTGTCACATGGAACTCTCATTTAATAGTGTTCATGTAACTTGTCTTAGGTGTCATTCTAGATAGAGATGATTCAGAGCTCATTATTTAATATTAGTTTCACAAATAATCATGTATTTAATTTTGTATCAAGGGTACTTGTAACTACCTCATCATCTATTGCCTATATAAAAAACGCTATTGTATATTGTAAAGCATCCTAGTAATATCATTTATCATTTATTAGTGAATCATATTGTTTATCTCCTTTTATGGAAATTATTTTCAATCATGATCTTGGCTTGGGAGGTTGCAAACGCCAACATGATATCATCTCTTTCTCGTTGAGACCCTTCATCGGTCATGTTGAGATCCTATGGATATTTAAATTGGTGATATATCTTTCTACCATTTCATTTATTGTCACCAAATATATTCCATATTTCACTCTTAGTTAATTTAATCGGTATATTTTCATTGTATTCTTGTGTGTGCATTATCATTTTCCTGTGATATTTTAGACTGCTATATTATTATCATTTTTGGTGAGGCATTAACAATATTGATAGGCTATATATTCATTGGTAGAACTTTATATTTATTTAGTAGTTCAATATTTTGTGGGTTACTCTATATTGTGTGGTGTGTGCAATTGCCACCATATAATCCTCCTCACACCAGTCATGATGCAATCATGCCCTATCTAGGCCCCGTAATATTTTTTATTCAAATTTCCTAATGTTATTAGTTTTATACATTGATTTGTTTATTCCTAAGGTGAGACAAGTGGTTTATAATCATTGGATGTTGTTTTTCCTTCAAACGCTTACCATTCTTGTAGGCAATCATTCACTATGGGAGATATCATTTCTATTTTCCTGATGGATGGAGTTCTTTTGGGTATTGATGTGAGACCTCCATATATCAGTTCGTCCTTCACTTATATAGTTTGCATTATCTCTTTTTTGGAGAGGAGTTTTTCCCATCAGGTTTTTTAACTCTTGTCCATTTGTGAGAGATTAGTTGCATGCCTATTTGTACATGAGTACTTAATATAGCCTAGTTTCTGGGACTCGTATATTGCATTTGCATATTACTCTTGCATCACTTGCATAATAATTTATCTCCCTCAAATGCACTTAAGGGAAGGTGTTGGTGTGAACAAGGTTATATTCTAAGTATTTAATACTTAGCATCTACTCACATTGCTAAGTTTACATCGGATAGATTAGTTGCCACATGGAACTCTTGTTTAATATTGTTGATGTTAGTTATCTTAGGTGTCATTCTAGATAGAGATGAGTGATAGCTCATTATTTAATATTAGTTTCACAATGCATGATGCATTTCATTTTGTATAAAGGGTAGTTGTAACTACTTCATTATCTCTTTCCAACATAGGAAAGTCTATTGTACATTGTAATACATTAGACACACTTAGAGGAGATGTGAGCTTTTGTAGGAAATATATCTCATGTGCAACACTATAGGAGGCATTAGAAAAACTTGGAAGAGATAAGGACTTTCAAAGGGAAAACATCTCATTATGCATAGAGGTTGGGAAAACTTTATGTTCTCTCATGTTGTGAAAAATGGTTTCAAGTTTTATTGTCAAGAGATCCATTGATGCAGTGAGTTTAGTGTTTCTTGGGTGAGCGACGATGATTGGTGAATGTGATTTCTCAAAGTCTCTAGAAGGTTTATTATGATCAACTCTTCCAACATTTTGTCCTTATCTGGGATTAATCTGATAAGGTAGGAATGCTGGAGAATATTTGATAAATTAGTATAGTTTTAGATTAATGTTTAATAGATAATGTTATATTGTTAGTTAATAGTTAGTTGACAAGAATAGTTTTTCATATGGAAGTTATAGACAAAATAAGGCTTTCTAAAGATATGATACTTTATATTGAGGATCTAAGAAAATTAAATTCATTTTATGTTTTTTGTACAATTAAGGTATAGTTTTCTATTTCATTTTTGTTGCTTTACCATTTTTTCTCCATACATCATCCCCTCTATCTGTCTATAGCTCCACTTTCTATATCACTTCATCTCTCCTTCTCTATCTATTGAGTTATCTCTCCCTCTCCCTCTGTTTTTTTTTTTTATCTCTCTATCTACCTCAATGTATCTCTCCTTCTCCCTCTCCCTCACTCTAGCACTCTCTCTCAACATCTATATCTATATCCATCTCTCCCACATGCTCCTCTATATCTCTCTATCTCACCCACTCTATCTCCCTATCTCTATCTTTTCTCTCCCTCTACCTCTCTCTATCTATCCATCTATATCTCTCCCTCTATCATAATTTCTACTTCCATCATCATCTCTTCCGCTCTTTTTCTGGACATGTCTCCCTCTCTCACTCTCCCTCTCCTTCTATATCTATAAATATTTGCCCCTCCATCTTTATCTCTTCATCTCTCTACACCTATCTCTCTATATATTACTTCCTATCACTATATTTATTTATATATATATCCCTCTCTCTCCCCACATCTATATGTTTGCCTCTTTCATCTCTATCCATCCCTCTCTTCTCTCTTTCTATCTCCTATCATTATCTCCTTCTCCATCTCCAGCTTCATCTCTATCTTCCTCTCTATTTCTATCCGCAATCTCTCTCTCTCTCTCTCTCTCTCTCTCTCTCTCTCTCTCTCAATATTCAAAATATAGATAAAAATTTATCATAATTGACCTTCCAAATCTCTCCGCATACTCATTACAAACCAAGGTATGATTGCGAGTTGTAATTCTAACATAGAAGAAAATAAGTATGAAAGTGAAATAGAAAATCAGTTATATTAAATAATATAAATAGAACTCTCTCAATTATCGACAGAAATCATATCATTGCATAAAAGAAAACATACCCAAAATGATCCAAAACATCAAACAAAAATTGAAAATCTCACCAAGAAAACTAGGAAACTGTAGCTTTCCGTACCATTATAAAGAAACAGGGAAACTATACGTATAAGCATTTATAGTTCCTACCCTTACAGAAAATCGTTTGGTTTGGGGAAGCTCCTGCCCCACCCATGCAGCCAATTTAGTGCGTATCAACTGCCTTGTTTCTCTCGTCCCTAATCAGAAAGACGAAATATCAGAGCTTTCGATAATAACAACAATTTAACAATTGCCAATCCATTTATTTGTCATGGAAGTTGCAATCAAATGCTCAGCAGGACAAAAACTAAGAGACGAAATCATCCAAATTTCCATCTTTTAACACTCTCAAAAGTAGATGCTCAAATTTGCAGACGTGTAAGGAGCAGGTGCCCCGCCACATAAATCTCCGAAAAGAAATTTGAGCATCTTCAAATAAACGCTTATTTTCGTCTGCTTCGATGTTCGGCAGATGCATAGCATCGCATAATCCGTAGGCTTTTAATCGAATGAAATAAAGCGGAGAGTACCTTCGCTTTCCCATTTTAATTGTATAAATAGTGTAAGTCAGCCTATCTTTTGCTATAAAAAGCTTAACACTGAAACACAATTACTGTCCACACATCAAAGAGCGAATGGACATGAGACTGAAGGCTAAGAGTATGTTGCTCTTGCGGATGATAAGCTCTTTGATCTGGCATGTAATTGAAGGAGTAAATGTACCAGCAATGTTTGTGTTTGGGGATTCACTAGAAGATGCAGGGACTAATCATCATATTGGAAACTGTACTGCTCGGGGCGATTTTACACCATATGGCGTCTCCTCCTTCCCCAGCCCAACGGGTCGTTTCACAAATGGCCTGACTTTTTTTTTATTTTTTAGGTCCGCATTGATTAATATTTCACCACATCATTTCAAGTTTTTTCACATGTACTAAAAACGTTTAATGTTTCATCTGAACTCCCTTTCGTACCTCCGTATCGTGAACTCCATGGCAATTTAATCCCGTGTGATTAATTTTGCATCTGTAGAGAGTGGATTGTTGGATTTAACAGGCCTTGATAAGGTGTGTGTTCTTCATTTTAACGGTTTAGGTGTTGTTGAAATCATATTGAATGTACAACGATTTATATAGTTTAGTGGTTAATTCTGCTGACCTACAATTCAACAAATACAAACTGGTTCAGAAAGTTGTTAAATTGAGTAATCAGATATCGAAATTTGCAGTCTTCTTTAGGCGTGTACGTAAGAAGTCGTATCTTATATATTCTTTATACTGTATTTCCAGTGGAGGAAACGACATTGAGGCCCACTTCAGCGGCCCTTACTCAAACCTCAGCGATACACAATTCGTCACTTTGCTGGTTCACACACATGGTCGATACATCCAAGTAGGTTTCAGACTATTTTTCTCTTACAGATTTGATCAACTTTCAGTCCCATTTTTGATAAAATTAATATAATTTTGGTGGCAGAGACTTCATCGCGCTCGAGCAAGAAAATTTCTGATACTCAACATCTCCGTTGTAGGATGTACTCCTAGTGCAAGATTTACATATAATCTGAAATTCCATGGAAACTGTGTAGAACCTAGGAATAACGTTGCCCACGATTACAACATTGCTCTAAAAAAGCTTGTGGATCACCTGAAGTAAATATCATCCTACTTAATTCTCATGATTACTTGACTACAATGATTAATAATAGCGAAGCTTTTGGTAAGTCAAATCCCACTTCAATAACCATCTTTATAAATCCTTTTCTGTGTCTGGCTACCCGATTTGAATGCATTTGTAAAATCTATCAATGTAGGTTTTTCAGAAGCAGAACCATCATGCTGTGGATCAGGGAAATGGTAAATGTAGATAGACAACTCCGACAGATCTGTATTGTGATGATCCAGACGCACATTTGTTTGGGGATGCAATCCATCCCACACAAAGAGTGTACTCCATTTTTGCAAAAGAAACATGGGGAGGAACTTCCTAAGTTATACATCCATTTAACCTCTCCACACTAATCTTAGGAATGATTAAATAATGATGGAGTTTGTATCTCCCTAAGAACGAATAAACAATGAGGAACTCGACATTTCTCTTGGGAATGAATAAAATGGAAAGCCGATTCGTCAAGGAGGATGCCCCAACAGTGAACTGTTAGCGAGTACTAGGCATACCGTTTGTTGTCATAAGTTTAGTTTCGTGTCAGATAACTCCAATTAGTTGTGAAAATAGTTAGCAGATTTGTAGGATGTAGTTGAAGTCATTTGGTACTATAAATATTTATTTCACTTTATTGTTGATAAATCAGGATAATAATGAGTTTTGTTGCTGGTTAATTTTTTTTAATTTGGTATCAGAGGTTAACATGCTCTTACGTTATTTTTTTATTTGAAAAGTTTGAATGCTGGGTATGTTATGTTTTGGTAGTTATTCACAAAGGAAGCAGCACCTATTGTGAGGTTTCAACAATTGTAATTGTTAAATTTGTTTTGTAGTATGCTGATTTGTTGTCTGCATTAAAAGTTGGAAGTTGGAAGCCTATAACTTTGACCATTGGTGTTTACTGTAGAGAAGAAAGATTGTGATCTTGTATTTGGGCATCCAATCTATCCACAGTTTGAAGAAGATTGTATGATAAGAGTGAGATTGTTGAAGAAACATCAGATAGTGATGATGACTTTCAGATAGTGATGATGACTTCTATATTGAAGAGACCAACATTTTGAAGATAGGGAGGGATGTAGTAGAGGCTAGATAGATGCTTAATAATTTAATATGCTTGTTGATCATAGAAACTATACTTCGTTGAGTTTATGAGACATACATGTGAGGATTTGCATCCAATAGTTCATGGGAGATCCAAAATCTGGAAGTTCAACATTATAACTTTATGAGAGTTATAAGACATTTCATGTGCAAATGATGTCCAGTGATATTGGAAACTTGGATGAAAGCTAGGTGACTATACTGGTAATTAGGGAGTTGACTGATGTTGTTCAAGAGCAACTTACCAGTTCAAGAACTATTTTCAAAGAACAACATCTATAAAATGTGTTGTTTTATGTTGATATTCAATTTAATTTTCTAGCATTAAGAGGGGGTGTTGGAATATACTCTCCAATAGTGAACTAATAGTAAGTACAAGGTATGCAATTTGTTGTCTATAATGTCCCCTAATAGGGATTAACTCAATTTTTCCTACAATACCTAAATGAGGTATGGGTTATATTTGAAAATTTGATTTTTGACTGAACGTCTTGCTTTAGAGCATCAAATCAAATTAGTTATCAAAAGATAAACATATAATCCAATAAGCTACAAATAGAACTCTATTAATCATCCTATTAATCATAAGTACATGTGGGTTTCCTTTGAGGCTTTACCCATTGACTCATCCATATTGTGAAGCCCATGGGAGATCATACAAGGCACCTTGAGCCTATTCATCAAGTTCAAGGGCACCAAAGTACATCCGTCATTCAACCTCGTAAGGTGTGCAAAAGTGCATCCATCATTTATCCTCCTTAGTTGCATGAATGTACATCCGTCGTTTGGCTTCCTAAATTAAATTGAATGGAACCCAACTACTTTCTTTCCTTATATGCCCATACCTCCCCTCCATAATAGGATAGTAGACTAGATGAAGATTTAGAAGAATCATTATACCTATTCTATTAACAAAATTATAACAAAAATAGCAATATAGGATAGATATAATTGTAGCAATATAATATTCTTCAATAATGACTTAACCAAGACATAATGCATTATATTTCATACCACACTATTTAGATAGATATCTAGGATCTTCGTTAATATATTTATATTTGAATCTTGCATGACTCTTGCATATCAAATGTCTCAAATTATACTTCTTCAATTTTCATTATATACTTCCCCACTAGCCTTGGAATATCATGTATTTTTATTGATATATCCCTTTACAAGAAGTGGTGTCCTTTGTAATCTAATCGTTGTTGTTTAGTATGTGCCTCTTCATTTAATCATTTCCACTTGTCTATTCACTTAATCGCACCCTTAATTTATATTGTTTGTCAATTGAGATAATGGGATAACTGGTTTAATATTTTAATTATTGTTTAGCATAAGTAAAATGTTGTTTCAATCATTTCTCCTTCAATTAGACTCGCAACTTATAATATATTACTATGTTTCAATCATTGACCCTTTGATAATTATTGTCCTTAGTTAATTGATGCATGGTCATTATCAAATCTTATAATCTTTGGCCTAGCATGTTACTTTAGCAAATTGTGAAGTCTAATAAATGATGATTTTTTGATCAATGGTGTCCCTTTATTATATATTTTTATTTTCTCCCTCAATAAGAAGTTGTTGATAGGTAGGAACATGATAATCTAACCATCTTGAGAATGCTTGTCCTTAAGAAATTTCTGATTTTGTTGAATATTTTGCTATCATTTAGATCCAAATCAACCCTTAGAGTTTATGGTGCCAATAGATTCCGTTGTGCAATTATGAAATTATCCAAGTTACAAATTTGAACTAAACTTATAACCATGATATAATCTATAATTGGAAGGATTAGTGAGTTTCTCTCATGCATCACTTGGTAAATTTAGGGAGATGATTAGGTTGTCTAATCATTTACCCAATATTGTATATTTTTCTTAATATTAAGGAAAGAACTTTTATATTAAGATGAAGATTAGAGGTATGATATGCATCTATGACCTCAAATGCAATAAATTCATATCTTTTTGGTTCACTCTAGTTACTATCATATTCTTAGATCAATCAAAATTAGAACACTCATAATGTTAGGAACATGTCTATAGTAATCATAGACACTCATGGAGAATTCAAACACATCAAGTATGATGCAAACATAGAGCATACACAGAAAAAAAATGAAGTTGTAGTGTTGTGAATTGTAAATCTTTATTAGTGTGTCTAATTTCACACTCTCTTAGCATCTATTTTAGTATTTCCCTTCCCTCTATGAAATATAGAACATTTATTATAATTAACTAATATTTAATTCAATATTATGGGTCTTATTCCACTTTATTAGACTATTATTTGGGCCCTTGACTCTAGGTGTGCCCTTTATTTCTTCAATGTCTTCATTTATCCTTTATCATACCACAATTTCAACTTCCAATATAAATTTTGCATATCTATACATTATTTTTTTAGCCACCAAGCTAGAATCAGCATTAGAACCTTGTTATCTTGTGTTCCTTGAAAGTCAAAAAATTATTGTTGGACTAGGGCTACCTAACACCATGGTCATGTACTTTTTTCCTCATATTTCAAGAGGATAATCTGGTAGTCTTATCTAACTCAAATCCTACTTTTTGTGAAAATATATCAAATCTAAGTTGTCCTAAAGCTGATATCAATTATGAAATCCCTATATAAGGCATCCCTCTCAATTCATTTTCATCATCTTATCTTATTCTAACATTATCATCCAATTCAATAGCAAAACTTCTTCCTCAAGATAAAATTTGATTCAAGGAGAAACAAACTATACATCAAGGCATTTTGGATATATGTTTAATTATCTATGATTTCATGATGGATTTTATGTGATTTAACATGTTATTACATCAAAACATGTAGGAAATAACCTAAGAGGATTGCATGACCTATTGAAGGTATAATCATCTACATTTAAGCATTTCAATTCTAGATCATCTTGCCCACAAAAGACAATCTTTTCAATTTTATTCATTCAATTCGATACAATTATAGGGTTAATTCATAACCTAGGGTGCGATCTAAGACAAACCCCTATCCATAGCCCCCTTTCTTTACTCTTGTTTGCATTTGTAGGGACCCAACAGAGCCAAGAAATATTGAATAGCATATGGAGCTTGGTACAAACCTATTATCAAAATTTGGACCTATCTTTCTTGGATTGGGGCACTAGGCCACCCTTGTCCCAAGACCAAGGCACTAGGTGGCTTCCAAATTTCTTTAGGTTGTAGATTTATCAACAACAACTAAACCTCAGAAGAGAAAGGCATTATAGTGCCCTAGTCCCACTAGATCAGCATCAAATTTCACTCACAGGTGCACAATTAGATTTCATGCTTAGTTCTATGTTTCTTACAACATTTTTGATTATATCTCAATCATTTACAACAACTTAAGTATTTACTTTCTTCATACCTTAGCCATAGTTTTGCATTACATCAACATACCTATGTAGTTCATTCACTTTCCATAGTAGTGAAGAAAAAGAAATCCTATAAGTGTCATTTGACTCTCTTTCACAAGAGTTAGTCAAATACGATCACTCCTATAGGCGATTTCATATTCCAATGTTGGTATGAAAATGGATCTTGGTCCTAGTGTCTTGTGCTTACTTCTATTTTTCATATAGTTTATGCACTAATCATATATTTATTTCGTAGTCTCATTTAAAATAAAAATGATGGGTGAGGTCATTGATGCCACAAATTGCATCATTTAATTTCTCATTATCGAAGCAAGTATGTGTTAGAGCTATATACGATAATGAAGTATTTAAGTTGGGCTTTTTTTCCACTAAGAACAGTTACTTATATTTCGGTCATGCTCCATTGAGAACTCTCACTATCTCTTTCTAAGGACTAAATTCTATGCTTGTCACACTTTCCTATAACTAAGATGGAAGATAACAAATCTATTCTAAAGAATATTTTGGTGCTACAAGTGCAATCTAAACAGGACTTAATTAGAACTAACTCATGAAATCATTCAATTAGGGCTAAACCATATCTAAACTACAACATGAGTAATACATCTATTTTACTTGGTGGAAAATGAAATCTATTTTTATGCTTGCATAAAAACATAAATCTATTCTATAGAACGTTTAAAGCAAACTGAATTCCATGAACAAGTTTAACAAAGATTTTGTCTTAATCACAACTTTAGTCACCATTATCACTAAAATTTAATACAAGACTAGAATGCATCAACTTGATAAATCTGAAGCAAACTAATAAAATTTGAATTTGAACCTAAATGAATGAATTAATCCATCTTAGAGAGATACTAAATAAAAAGAAAATACACATTGCAATTAATTTTGAACTCTTAGAATCACCATAAATACACAGAAAAGAATGTAACTAAATCAACATGCCTAATTGAAATAAAAATGAAATCAAACTAGCATCACCTCCCTTCGGTTGAGCGGGCCCCACTCTTCCTCTTGTAGGATCTGTGAACATAGATATCTTAGATAAACTTCAAATTTTCATTGCAATTGGGTCCCAAGGGGAGTAAAACACGTTTTGAAATTAAAAACTTTGAAACTGATGACTAACTTATGGACTAGCTAACTAGATTTATGTTGAAAGCAATGGGATATATATATATATACATATCCTTATTTGAATTCAAATACAATGTTACTCTCCTAGACAAGTACCAACTACAAAATTAAAATGCAAAAAGCTTTGCAAATGCATTTATTATTCAAATGAAACTCAAAGTTTCATAGAACAACTGATGAACACAGTTTTGGAGAAGATATAAGGTTTGTCTAGGTGGAGAAATTAGGAGTGACCAATAATTCCATGTTGTTTGAACAAGAAGTCCATA
Source organism: Cryptomeria japonica (assembly GCF_030272615.1). NCBI lineage: Eukaryota > Viridiplantae > Streptophyta > Pinopsida > Cupressales > Cupressaceae > Cryptomeria > Cryptomeria japonica. The sequence continues at coordinate 585,080,199 of NC_081406.1, forward strand.
ACTCCCTATCTTGCAATAACTTCCAAACATATTTGAAAGAATATCCATGAAAAATAGAACAAGATATAACAACAACAATTTTGAATATCGTCTATTTCATCATTTGTTAATCATGAAGATAATACATTTAACACAAAATACTATTTCTAATGCATATCCTCTAAGTAGCAATGTATAAGAGCGAAAAAATAAATATGCTTGTATAATATAGTCTTGTGCCAAGCACATTAATTAACAAATTATTAAGAGTTTTTAAGTATAATTTATGATTAAAAGATGTCATATTTAAGTGCTCATCAAACATTACAAAAAAATCTTCCATTATGCATTTTATGTGTTATATGGTTTATTAAATTAGATCATTTAATTTTAATAGTTTGAATTTATTTCTCAAAAAATTAAAATTACTCTTTACAAGACTTTGGTTCCTTTCACAATCCATTTCTTATGATGACTATCCTTTCAAAAAAGTTTATTATAGAGAAGAAATTTAGGAGACTCTTGATGGTTTCATTTATCCTAAGCCCTCATCTTCTAAATCATCCTTTTGCCAAAGGTTAATTAACATAATGTGTATTCCATTTAGTAGTGAAGACTTGAGATGTTGGATGAAACTCTTGATCACCTCACCCTTACCTCTAAATCATCGTCTAAATCTCAAAAAACTCACAAGGATATTATCGTGCATGATAATCCACTTTATGAACCTTTACCTTCTATTAATCCTATTTATGAAGAAGCTTTTTTGATAAAAGAAGTAGATGTAGTTGACAATCCTCTTTACAAGCTTCATCTTCTAGAGATGAGGCCCTAATATTTGGTGCAAGAAGAGATTATTAACACTTCTTTTAAAACTCTTCCTCTTAAGGATGAAGTTTCAAAAATTGATGTTGATCTTTCTCCTAAAATGTGTCTCTCACATTAGTATATCCTAGAGGAATAGGGTCATATCATAAACACCTTCCTTAATGTTACTCTACCTTTCATATATTATACCTCTCCTAGATAATAAGTGTTGATAGACATTGCTAATTCTTCTCCCTAAGTTTGTCCTACCCATAAGGATACCTTGGAGAAAGAAGATTAAATTATTAGCACCTTCCTCAATGCTATTCCTCCTAAAGAGGAATCCTTGGAGAACAAAGAGATTAATCAAGTCAATACCATTCATTTTTCTAGTTATGAGAAGCCTAAGCCCAAGAAACCTCCCAATAACCTAAAATTTAAAAAATACATATCTGAAAGAGGTACTATGGAAAGGAAACTATCACAAAAATATTTTATTGAAGTTCCTAACTTTAGAAACAATAAGCAAGACTCTAATGTTCTTCTCACTTTCATTCCTTTACCTCCTCATCCTAAGAAACCTGTTGATAAGGAACCTAATCAGTTTGAGAAACTCTAGAATGATATCTTAGCTAAGATTTGCCTTTGGAACTTGATTCAAACTTCACCTTCATACCATAAGTTGATCTAAGAAGCCTTACAAAAGGTGGTTCCTCATTCTTTTTCTAAACCACATGATATTACATTCTCACAAGATGAATTGCATTCTATAGAGGTTAAAAATAGATATGATTACTTATCACATTTATGAACAAAACCTAAGAGGCCATTTAATTGATAATGGGTCAACACTTAATATTTGTTGTGTTTACTTACTAGATAGGATAAATTAGGATTATTCTTCTATACAAACCTAATTTTCTTTGTATTCTTGGCTTTGATAATGTTCCTAAAGAGTCACTTCTTATATTCATATTACCTATCAAAGTAGGAAATGTGATATTACCTACTCCTATTTATGTCATGCCCAGCCACATTAATTATAACCTTATTTTAGGTAGACCATGGATTCATGCTATGAAATTGGTCCCTTCCACTCTTCATTGCACAATCAAATTCATATATAACAATGAACTTCACAAAATCAAGGCTAATCCTAATCATTATGATCTTACTCATGATGAATTAGGATGTATTTCTCCCTTTAATACTATGATTCCTTCAATAATGCAATATCCTATCAATGATGCTTCCTTAGCAAGGAATAGGGGTAGATTAGAATTTATAGATTTCTTCAATGGGTATAAGATCCCTCAATCTAAGAATGATGCCTTGAAGGAGTCTTTGTATCATTTATCCAAACTTATTCTAAATCAATTTCCATATCTCCTTCCAACACGTGTCTTGAATAGGATGGGAACTCTTTAGACTTTGACACAAAGAATGAACCCTCTCATCTAGACATTTCAGCATCTACGCATGAATACAATGGACATGGTTTAGGATGTGCACAACAAATTTTTGATGGTAATGAGAAATCTACTTCACACTTTTCCAAAGAAGGTATAGGTTTCCAAAGTCCTCCTTTGTTGGCATTCCCTCCCCCATTATCTAATACATCTATGTCTTCTTACAAATTCTTGAGGCTCCCACTTAATACTTCATCTCATGATCTTACTACCACAAGGAATTGCCTCAAAGTATTCTACTTCTATAGCAGATGATTACTCTACCACCATCTAAAATTCTTATATTATCTAGATTATAAATTGATTCCATATCTAGATCACCTCTTCTGCATCTTAATATAAAACTCACATTGGGAGCATAAGCTTCCCACAAACACTTTATCAGACATCATTTTTGAAGATAATTCAACCCCTAAAATATTTAAGGGGGTTCATAATATTTTCAAAAAAATATCCCCACAGAGACAACACCGTGCTTAGTTTCTAGAAGAATCAACACCAACTAAGGATGCAGATCCATTCATAAACATATATTTATCTTATTTTTTCATCCATGTAATATCTTCAACTGGTTTTTAAGATCAATCTTCTTTTCTAGATCAATAGACTTCTCATTCCTTTCTCTACAATACTTAGCAATATGCCCAAACTTGTTACAATTATAGCATACCAAAACTTGTTGTAGCTAGCCCACTTTCATTCATTCTATCACCACCAATCCTTCTAAATCTTCCATTATACCTACACTCAATGTCCTTGTCCCCATACATACCACAAGTATAGAAATATCCTTTGAAAGACTGAACATTCCTACCATATCTTGCATTCATATTTTAATTCCATATTATTCTACTTCTGCACACATTAGCTTTATTACCAAGTTTATTACAACCATAGCATCATTTAATGACTGAATGCAATCCCTTCTGACTTCTGCCCTGACTTATTTTATGTCTAAATTTATTGCATTCAAAATAGTTACCATTGAATGATGATGAGTACCTAGTTTCAATAAAAAGAGAAAAATACTTCCTAAAATTTCTTTTGCTCCATACCATAGTAAGTTCATCTTGATTTAGTTTATTTTTTATCTTTTCTTCTTCTTTATCATCTTTATTTAGCCTACTCATTAACGTACTCTTGATTTATATCCCACTCTTATTTACCACTTTTAGTACAAGTTCTGATGTATGACTTTCCTCCATCTGAATCAAATCCTCTTCAACCATCTTTATCCAACTTTTAACATCTACAGATTTCTCTTGTTTTGCACAATAGGAATAACCTCATTCTTAGGTGCAGTCTCAGTCTAATTTCATTCTTGACAAACTTGCACTAGCAAATAATTTCTTCCATTGTTATATCCTTCACATAGTATTCATTCCCATCTATTCTCATACCTTTTGCAACTAATCTAGGGGTACCTCTTTCTTTGATTTCACATCTTGACTCTTTAAATATGACCTCATAACCTTTATTGCACATTTGACTTAACAAGTTATGTCTCAAACCTTTGACATAGTAAACACTATCAGTCATATGCTTACCATCAATTGTAATATTTTCCTTTCTATAAATTTAGGTACAACTTGGTCTCCTTCAAATTTTGCCAATCCACTCTCATACTTCACAAGGTTAATGAACTTCCTCTTATCACATATCACATGATTTGAGCAACTAGAGTCAATAATCCAAGCTTTTGCTTCCACTTTAGCATGCAAATCAACCTTTCATCCCACAAGGTTTCCCCTATTCTTCATATTTCTTGGTCTTTCAAACCTTCCTTTATCTTTCTCCTTCGTAGCCATGAATAAGAATTCTTAATTTAAATTATCATCATCTTCATCTTTAGATAAGTGTATCTCCATTGAACAAAAACCTCTTTTTCCTTTATCTTTGTCATCTGTATTCTTATTTTAGTCACTAATTTTATATCCTTTCTTTTATCATCACCAGATCTCTTATAATATTCCTTATACATACATCTAGAGGCATAATGACCAATTCTACCACATTTTAATCATTTTAGAGGTAACTTACCTTTGTAATTTCTAGTTCCTATATTAAGTCTTCTTAAAATTTTCTTGAGCTCATCCATCTCTTCACTTCTTGTTCATCTTCAAGCTTCTTTGAAACATTGAATGTTACCTCTCTCCTTTCCTTTTTGATATCATCCATTTCAACAATCTCAAAAGTGATAGTGAACCAAGAAGTTGATCTAAAGTATACTTATATATATCATGTCTCTCCTCAATAGCAGGGCCCTTTGGCTTGTAAGGTTTAGGTAGTGTCAGAAATACTTCTCTCACAATATCAACTTCTTCTATTTGTCCACTAGCACTTTTGATACCATTTACAACTTCATTTACCCTCTATACATAGCCTTCAATGATCTCATCTTTAGAAATCCTTAAGTTTTCAAATTTGTGTTTCATATTTGTCAATTTATCTATCTTTGACTCTGGACCACCTTCATGTACACTTCCCATCTTTCCTGAATTTCTTTTGTAGGCTTCAATCCCACAACCCTACCAAACACTTTATCACTTAATCAATAGACACTCAAAACCGTAGCCTTTATATTATTCCCAACAATCTTTTATCTCATCCAAAGTCTATGGAAGACCATTTTGTGGAGCAATATAGCTATTCTTGACAATTTCCCATAATTCCTTCGATAGAGACTTCAAGTGAAATTTTATTCTCTCTCTCCAATAAAAGTAATTTATACCTTTGAATTTTGGTGCTTTACAATTTATATCATGTGTCATTTTATATATACCTCGCGTGGTTAAGATTCTCAAGAAGGGAACAAGCTCTAGTACCAATAATTGAATGCATAGCAAGATTGATAGGGATGGGAGGGTGAATAAGTTTGAATCTCTAACACAACTTTATCTATAATATATTAAACTTAAAACCACTACTAACATATTACTTTAATGAAATCTTAAAAGCACAAAACACAATCAACTCATGAACACTAGATTTACATGGAAAACCCAAGAAGGGAAAAACCACGATGAGAAACACACTCACATTATCAATATAAATTATAATAATGATTACGCCACAAGTTAGAGAGATCACTACTCTAGACTTTCTAGCTAATGCACACAACCTCAGGTCAAGATACAAAGGACATGCACAACTGAAAAATCACTACTTCAAGGCAAGACACAAAGAGCTACCAAGAGAGACACACTATCTTCTGATAGGAATAGGTAAATTGAAAAATGAATAGGATATCCTAATCATGAAATTAACCTTGAACCTTTGTGTCAAATATCCAATATCATGGAAAATGCATCTGATCTCAAACTCGTTTGGCAAACACTATTAAATCTCTTCTAAACTAAATTTCACACACCTCTTCAATCAAACATGTTTGTATATCATTTCAATTCGCAATACACCAATTTTAAAACACATTCTACACTTTTGCACATCTAATTACATACATTTACTCATCCTTATATACAAAGATAATCATTAAAACTCTCAACTAGATTTCCCCAAAAAAAACTATATAAAATTACATAAACAAGGTCAATCAAACGAATCATATCCAATGTGGTCCACTCCAAGAGAAAGAGGTGAGCCAAAAAAAAAGGCACACATCCTTCTAAGTTGATTTCAATGATATACATACCCTAACACATCTTCCAATACTGATTCCAAATGAAGAATGTAGATAAACAAAAAAACTCAGCAACCAGTCAACCCAAAAGCACCTTCCAATGCAAATTATCTAATGTAGATGTCCACACACCATGGTCAGACCCAGAAAAATATTCCAAATCAACCTCCAAAGCACATCGAGACCAAAAAATAATGATTCAAACAAGATAATCCATTTGGGCACACTAAGACCCAACACAACTAACCATGTCCCAAGCACAAACTAGCATAACTTACATGCAGAATGAAAATAAAACTAGATGTTTGAACTTAAACATTACACGAACCAAATAAGATTGTTCTCCAAACTACAACACTTAAATTTTCATATCCTGAAGCCACAACGAAAATCCTAAACTAGTCTGAGAAATGTGCTCACTGTTAGTGAATAGCAACAACTAATCTCATCATCTGAGCAACCAAAGGACCTGCAAACATAATAGTACACCATTCAAAAAATATTAACATTATATCCACACCCTGACATCACACTCTTCTCAATAAAAAATAAAACATTCTTTCACTTTGTCATTGAATACTTTTCCTTTCATATTGAAACTTTTACTACAATGATCTTCCAAAAAATTCTCATGTAAGCAGAAAATATTCACCAAGCAATATGACAGTATATGAACACTCAATACCACTAAACATCTACTACAACTATCATCAACGGACTAGGCAATGTGATAACATTTGAATGATGAATAAAACTAAACATCTACTACAAGTTTATATAATTTACTATAACACCAATGATAGGACAACCTCAACTAGGATACTAGTCAAACTCAATAGCAAAACCAAGAAACACATATTGATATCATACATCTCTGATCATCTTCCATAACAAACTTCAATGGAGTAACTAATCAAATTTAACATCAACACCAATTTTGGACACCCTTAATCAACAGTACAAAATAAAGAAACCTTGACATAATTACAAGGCAACATCTAACCAACTCATATGTCATGAACTGTCACCAACTGTAGTTTGCTCAACACAAGACTATCCTTAGACAAACCATATTTGGACCATCTCACCTATCACTGACTATCACCAACTATAATTATCACAACACAAGACTATATCTAGACCAACAAGTTCGACATTAATGACAACATAACTTAGATTTCCAATAATACTAACATATGTATTAACCTAGGATCAATTCTTTCTTGCATATATCATTGGATGTGTTAGTGGGCTTCGATCGCTATCTGCAAGGAAGAGCCACACTATCTTAGACACACTTTTATTGATTCCATGTAATATAAATTTATTGAGTTTGTTTGAAGTAGGTTACCAAATCACAAATGATTAAATTTACCAAAATATAACAAGTAGAAAATAAAAAATAAGAAATTAACTATAAATAAGGAGACACGAAGTTGAACCTGGTACTGAAATCTATAACAGATTGTGCTAGATTGAAGTGATGAGCACCATAATCTAAAGGTATCAAACGCTTCAGGGGACAACTAAAAATGGAATTTGAAAGCTCTGCACACTACCCTCCTATATGTCTAGTTCAAAGTAGAAAGACAATGACAATAGATGTCCTAGTCTTAGGGTTTTTGTCTATTCAAAATTTGGTAATGTCTATTATTATCTTTAATTTCATGTTTATAACTTCCTTATTGTTGGATCTACACTTGCACACATAGAGTGGAGAAAACGATTATGCTATATAGGGGCTTTCCTATGTCAATCCCCATGTTGGTGTTCCCACATCCATGACAATAATGATGAGATAAAATGTGTTCCCTTGCAAGGATAGAGTTTGATTAAATAATAAATTCTAAAATGACAAGCTTATCTTATGTATGAAAACCTCTCAAGAAGTTCCACATAAAGGCTTAATGTATTATTCCTTGAATTCTTACTAAAGGTTAGTGCATGACTTTATAATAAAAATAAATAAGAGAAATGAAACAATACTTGAGTATAACATTCTTATCATGAAATTATTGATGTAAAAGTGCTTATGGCTTGCCACTCCAAGTTGTATGATTTCTCTAGATTGAATTGGATTGTAGTGCTTACTAGGTCTTATGAATGATAAAAAGATATTCTTTATATGGGGATCACAAGGCTAGTTTTTGATAAAAAGATGACACATAACGATCAAATGCAAAGATCGAGACTAGATCACAAAATACAAAGTCTAACACTTGAAGTGACCATTTTTTTGGGACTAAGGCATTGCATGCTCAAGGCCTCCCAAAATAGGTTCTCTAAAGGGGAGACTCAAATGTTGATTATGGTCATTTTGTCAAGACTAAGGCATTGGACACTCAAGTCCTCCTAAAATAGGTCCTTCGAAGGTCAGAATCAAATGTCAAGGTCCATGACATAGGACTTAGTGTCAATTTTGGTATTTGATGACAAATTAAGTGTAATATTAACAATGATGTTTTAAGGTAGCATATAGCATAAATGGACTTAAAATGAACTAGGGAAATTCATAATAAAGGAAGTACAAAATAGAGTGTGAAATTGTTAAAGTAAGCAATTTACAACACTACAAAAATTAATTAAGAAATTGTACCTTTAAAAATTTATAGTTGCTACTTACTAAGAGGAATTTTGAAGTCACACTTTTAAGCTTTTTTAGTTTTTGCATTTGAGTTAGTCTAATGGTGGAGAACTTGTAAACTTGAAAGAGATGTTACAAGTTCAAAAGGTAGGATGTGTACACCTCATTTGTAGTACAAATAGATACTTCTTGCATGGAGTATGAGGTAGTCCCATATTTTATAAGCCATCTATAACACAAAAGCAGATCCCCTGATATAGGACGCAGCTATTCTGGCTCCAAAACAGTGCAGTGGTAGATCGTGTTATTGACTGCTTGGAAAAGCGCAGCAGTAGTTTTCACAATCAACGGTGTAAACTGTGTGACTAACTTTAGTATTATGTAAATTCCGTGCAAACGTACTGTATTTTTGGAGCCAGTTTAACTTCTGCCCTGATATCATAGACTCTAAAAATCCATTTCGATTTCCATTACTTTAAAAAAGATATTGGAAAACTGTACCTCTATACATTTATAGTGTGGAGTTCAATTCACAATAAAAAAGTTAAAAAAATCAATAGTTCCTATCTATTCTTGTCTATACCGTCCCTACTCCCAAAGATGAAATATCAGAGCTTTGGTAAACGACGGGATCTTCATGTTTTTGACAATCACGATGTTAACAGCTGTGTTAAATTCGTCGATGAAGGCAACATTCGTCTACATTTTCTCTGCATAATTTGACCCGTTCAAGGACATGGAAGTTACAATCCAAGGCACAGCTGTAGAACTTCTAAGAGATGAAATGGTCTGACCCCTCGAATTTCTAGACATGTAAAGTGCAGATTTATTCCATGAGATTGGACTCCATCCCAGTGACTTTGGAGCCCATCCCATTAATCAGTGACAACAAATTTGAGCATCTTTAGCAAATTCTTTTATATGAATGTTCAAAACATCTTTTTGTCTGCTTCGAACTCCGCCAACTGCTTCTCATGGCAGAATCCGCAGAATGGAGAGAAACATAGGCGAGAGTATCTTTTCCATAGTGATGCTCCCATATTACAATTATTACCCACAGTTGGTCAGTCAATCTTTTGCTATAAAAATGTCAGCTTTGAATCACAATGAGTGTCTACACATTAAGAAAGAATGGAGATAAGAGCGATGGCTAAGAGTATGCTGACCTGGTGGATGATGAGCTCTTTGATTTTGCAAGTAGTTGAAGGAGGAAGGAGTGCGCATGTACCAGCAATGTTTGTATTTGGGGATTCATTAGCAGATGCAGGAACTAACAATTTCCTTCCAAACAGTACCACTCGGGCCGATTTTTCACCATATGGCGTGTCCTTTTTCCCCAACCCAACTGGTCGCTTCACAAATGGCCTCACTGTTTTCGATTTCATAGATGAGCATAAATGGATATTAACACATCTTTTCAAGTTCTTTCACCTTCAAAGTTCAATATTAAAGAGCTGGGTATGATCTAATAAAGCTTATAAATTAGTGAATGGATTCATATTAGCACGAGATGCATTTGTGGTTGCAGCTACTTACTTGGATCTTCCTTTCTTGCCTCCGTATCGTGAGCTCCCTTTCAAGCCTCCATATCATCGTCAGGCAATTTTTTCCCATGGGGCTAATTTTGCATCGGCAGGGAGTGGTTTGTTGGATTCGACAGGATCTGAAAAGGTGTGTTCTGTGTTTAACGGTTTAGGTCGTTTATATGCTGATTGAATGATAATGTATATCTGTAATGTTTCGAATATGATTATGGGTGGACACTTACGTTTCTTAAGTTTTAAGGTATACCTTTAGATAAAATTTAATTTGTAGTATTTAATATTTGGGACAAATCCATAACTATGTTCTTGAACAGGGAAAATTCTTACCATAATGATTAAGGGGTGACAGGGCTTTAGGGGATGTTCAATATATAGGATCTAATAAGAAAAAATACCAACAACAATTCTATAGGGTCATACTATGAATCTATTTATCTATTTCAAGTTTGAAAATATTATTAAAATCTATCATTTTTATGTAAAATACATCCTTTCCAATTTTCTTTAATTCAAAAGATGATTTGAATAGAGAGGAAGAAACTGAATGTTCTATAGTTAACAAATAATTACTGAATAAATCCTTAATCTTATTATGTTCTAGAATAGCATTATAATGATTAAATTCTACCCCTTCGAATAGGTGGAGTGATTTGTCAACTCTAAAAATGAACACAAATTCCTATTACATTGGGAAGCTAAATACTTATAAGAATAATGACTTTTCATCTAAATTTCTATTTTTGATAACTCTTGATTATTTTCAAATCCTCTCATTAACTCTTAGAATTATCTCTCGACATAGCTAGTTGATTTAAAATAATTCATAATAAATTTTTAAGTATATCAACATTTTAGGTTGATATTTAGTTATCTAGCATAAGGGTGAGAGTAAAATGGAGTGTGTAACTTTCAAAAACGTCTCCTGAAGTACAATTAAATTAACTTAAATTGGTGCAGAAAATTGTTAAATTGAGTGATCAGATATCAAAATTTGAAGAATTCTCTACGCGTGTACGTGAAAAGTCGCACCTCAGAAATTCTTTATATTGCATTTCCATTGGAGGCAACGACATTGAGGCTCGCTTCAACGGCACTTACTCAAATCTCAGGGATACACAATTCGTCAATTTGCTGGTTCGCACACATGGTCGATACATCCAAGTAAGTTTCAGAATAAATTTTGGTTACGGATGTGATCAACTTTCAGTACTATTATTAATAAAATTAATATATTTGTTATTGCAGAGGCTTCATCGTGCTGGAGGAAGAAAATTTCTGATACTCGACATCTCGGCTGTAGGTTGTACTCCTATTGCTAGGTATAAATACCATGATCTATTCCAGGGAAAGTGTGCTGACCCTGGAAATGTATTAGCTCAGGAATATAACGCTGCTCTGAAAGATCTTGTGGATCACCTGAATGGAAAACTACATGAAGTGAAAATCATGCTGTTTAATTCTTATGATTACTTGAACATAATGATTACAAATGGCAAAGCTTTTGGTAAGTCAATGCCCACTTCAATAACCTCCTTATTTATCAATCTTTTTCTATGCCTTGCAGCCTGATTTGAATGCGTGTGTTACATTTGTAGGTTTTTCAGAAACAAAATCAGCGTGCTGCGGATCAGGATTGTACAGAGCCAATGTGAGCTGTGGACTGACCACTCCGCCAGATCTGTATTGCAATGATCCAGATACATATTTGTTTTGGAATAGAGTTCATCCCACACACAGAGCTTACTCCATATTTTCCAAAGAAATATGGGGAGGAAATTCTTCTGTTATGCATCCATTGAACCTTTCCACCCTAATCATGGGGCGCAAAGCATAAAAAGATCTGCATTGTTCAGTTTGGAATATTGATATAATATGGAAAACTGATTCGTCTAGTAGGATGCCATTTGATTTTTCCGATATTAATTTTGATAAGTTATAAGAATGGACTGAGTATTTCATAGAGATTAATAATTTTTAATTATATATTATATTAAATGATAGGTATTTGAAAATGGATTTAAAAATGTCAAATACAAAAGACGTAAAATAAAGAGTGTTATTAGAAAAAGGTCAAAAAATTGAGTGGTTTGTACATATTGTAAAACAAGAAGTATAGATATGGTGATGAATTAGGATTTGGTCTCCAATTATGGCTGACGACTGTGGCAATTATGTTGTGCATTTGGGTTAAGGCTCTCGTGCCCTAGGCCGTTCCTTACTGCGAATTTCTGCTCTTTGCGTGGCTTTTTGGGTGTGTGAGTGTTCTCTGCAGGGTGGGGCGTGCGGGGATAGGGGTCCCTCTCTTCTTTGTGTTTCTTTTTTGCGGGTATTCCTTGCCGGCTGTTTGGGGGCATTCTTTTGTTTTTGGTGTCGGGCTTTGGTGCTGTGTTTGGGGTCGGGGTTTTGCCGCGGCTTGTTGGTGGTGGTGATTTGGGGGTTGGGTGTGGTTTGATTTTCTTTCGCAGGTGTGGAGGAGAAGCGATTGACCTCTAGTTTGGTGGTGGCTGGTGTTGTATCACCTAATGGATCTTTTTCGGGTGTGCATGCAAGGTTGATAAACTCTTTTTATGTGGGTGAGGGCTCTAAACTTATGAAAGTAAATGGTTGCCTACTAAGGAGTCGGGATCATTCGGTTCTGGTCATTCCTCTGAATTGGTTTTGGAGGATGTCTCTTATTGGAGCAAACATGCTTTGATATGTAAATTTCTTGGGATCCATATTTCTCTATCGGCATTGGAAGGTAAGATTCATCATTCTTGGCAGATTGAGGAGGATATGAAGATTATGCTGGCTCCGAACAACTATTTCATAGTTATTTTTTTCTTGCATGTCTAACTAGAACTATCTTTTTGAGGGAGGGCCCTACTTTTACAAACATGTGGGTTTGTTCATTAAACCTTGTCACGTGGGTTTCAACTCAGCTGAATAATTGACTACGAGGGTTCATTTGCCATGACTTCCTTTGGAGTTTTGGAGGGAGGATATTTTGCAATGGATTGTTGCTCTTCTAGGGAAGCTAGTTGCAATTGCTCAACAAGCCCTTGAAAAGAAGGTAATTTATTTTGCTCATATTTTTGTTGAAATAGATTTCAATAATTCATTGCTAGATTCTTTGGAAATCTATTTAGGCTCTTCATCATGGGTTCAATAGTTAGATTATGAATCTCTTCTTTTTTAGTGTTAGGTTTGCCATGAGTATGGATATCTTCAATGCTAATGTCCTAGGGTTAATAAGGCGGCTGGTAGTTGTCCTTCTTCCTTGGCTCCAAAGGGAGATAATTGGGGCAAAGGAAAAGCCCCTATGAAAGATGGTGGCCTTGATAAGGATGGTTTTATGCCAACTAAGCCTTGTGCTAAGGGAAGAGGATGGGAGAGGTCCTATAGGGATAGTCAGAGTGATGAGGGTTTCAATAAGTTTGAGATACTAGACACTTTAGCCCCAGAGGAAAGGATTCTAGTCGATGTTTATTTTGGGGTGACTGGTATGGGTATAGATGTTGAGCAGGAGTAGGGGAATACTACTCTGGGTCCATCTGTTGTGTCACAGCAAGGGGTGTCCCCTACTATTACTAATTTGGGAGATCCAAGCAACTCTGCAATTTTGCAAGATGATATTGTTTAGAATGATTTGTCCAAGGAGGTGATGGCTTCTAGCAAAGGAAGAGGGTCTTCACAAGCTTTGGGTTTGCAGCAATGATCCCTTTAGAAGAGTTCTTTTGATATTTCTTGAAAAGTTGATCATGAAAAGGATCAGGAGAAGATTAAATTAGCTAGGGAATTGTTGGTGGAATTAGGATCTGTCAAACCCATTAAGGCTCACTTCTCCCCATCTCTCTCATGATTATTCTTTCTTGGAATGTTAGGGGGTTGAATAACATCCCTCAATAAAAGGCTATTCCCGAGTTGGTTGCAATTCATTCTTTGGAAATCTTTAGTGTTCGATAGACTAAGCTATAAGTTGATTCAATGCTTCAATGTGCTTCTAGTATTTGGAATTTTGGTCAAAGTCTGTGCATTTATTCTTTGGGTTGTTCTGGAGGTTTGATTCTCTATTTCTCTGCTCTAGTGGATCTCTAGTCACTCTGTTCTTTCGGTGGCTACCTCTAGATTGAAATCTGGAGAGCTTATTTTGATTACTAATGTCTATGCTCTAATCGATTTTGAAGGCAGAACTTTGCTTTGGTCTCATATACAATATGTTAGATCATGTGCTCCTTTCCTTTCTTGGGTTTTAGTTGGGGATTTCAATTTTGTGTTAGGCTTGAAGGAAAAAAGGGGAGGGTTGGCTCGGTTGAGTCTTTCTAGTGATCTTTTTTGTGAGAATGTGGACTTCTTGCACTTAAATGATATTAGACCCTCTAATGGGATCTTCACTTGGAATAATTGTCGGTGTGGAGATGAAACTATATCTGAATGGTTGAAATAATTGTCGGTGTGGAGATGAAACTATATCTGAATGGTTGGATAGGCTTCTTGTTTCCTATTTTTGGGTTCGTGGTAGCTTGAGTAATACTTCTAAAGTTGTTGATTGGAGGCATTCTGATCACTAGCCAATCAAATTTTCATCTGCCTCTATTTCAATTCCTAAAAATCCTCCTTTCAAGTTTTATCTTATGTGGCTTCATGACTCTTCCCTTCATGATTTAATAACTCAGTGGTGGACAGATGGTGACCCTGGCTTTGGTACTGCTTTGTACTCCTTTATTAAGACATTGTACTTTGTCAATTTTTTTCTTAAGTGATGAAATAGATTGTGATATGGTAACCTTCATGCTATGAAGAGGAATGCTCAATCTTGTTTGGATTTTATTACTTGCCAAATCTGGGACCATGGTTTCGCTATGGATTTGGGTAGGGCAGAGTCCCAAGCTATGACAGAATTGGTGTGAGAACTTTGGGAGGAAAATTTTTGGAAGAAAAAGGCTCAGATTGATTGGCTTCAGGTTTGTGACAGGAACACAACCTTTTTCCACAAATCAGTGCAAGCTCATCAAAATAAGGGTTATGTCTCTTCTTTGGTGAATTCAGAAGGTATTTAGTTGACATCCCTTCAAGCTCTATCTCATGAGGCTTCTCAGTACTATTATACTCTCTTTTCTAAAAGCTCACCTTCAAGTGAGGATGAGGAGAATATGATCCTTTTTTGTATGCCCTCTTTAGTCACAAATATGATGAATGAGTCTCTCATGCATCTGATTTCTTTATTTGAATTGAAAGAGGTTGTTTTTGGGATAAGCAAGGGTAAAACCCTAGGTTCAAATGTGTTTCCTATTGATTTTTTTCAATAATTTTGGGATATTATTAATTTGGATTTGCTGGAAGTAGTTCACAAATCTTATGGTAGTAAACAAATGGTTGAAGCCTTGAATTCTTCTTTCCTTGTTCTTATTCCTGAAATGGAAGGCGCTAAATAGTTGGATTTTTTAAGCCCATTGCTCTGTGTAATGTGGTCTATAAAATTAATACTAAATGGATTGTCGAGAGGCTCAAAATTTATCTTTCAAATTTGATCTCGTATGAACAAGGGGGTTTTGTGGTAGGTAGACAAATTTTAGATAGGTTTGTGATTACTTTTGAAGCCATTCATTCTATGGCAGCGTCTAATGAGCAGTCTATCTTTATCAAACTGGATATGGCCAAAGCTTATGATAGAGTTAAGTGGTTCTTCTTGGAAAAACTAAAAATCACTTTTAGATTTAGTCAAGAGTGGGTTAGATGGATGATGAGTCATGTTACTTTATCTTCCTTCTCTATTATTATCAATGGTGAGCCATCTAAGTTATTTGGAGCTTCTAAAGTTTTTCTTCAGGGCGATCCTCTTTCTCCCTATTTGTTATTCTTATTGTGGATAGTCTGGGCATATTTATTAAGTTTCAGGCTTCTCATGGCTTGATTCAAGGTTGGAGGTGGGGTTATGGGTTGCCTACGCTTTCTAATCTTTAGTTTATGGATGATACTGCTCTTATGGGGGTTGCTTGTCTTCAAGAAGGTGAATCTTTAAAACAAATTTTAGATATTTATTTGGCTACTTCACATCAGAAAAGTCATTTAGCATAAATCTTCTATCTATTTTTTCAATACTCTTGAGGCTATTTAGAGAAGGATTGCCAATATTTTGAGGTTTTAGATTGGCTCTCTTCCCTTGGTGTACCTAAGTATCCCTCTTTATTTTGTTAGGCTACCTAGATTGTATTGATTGGAATTGTTAGATAAGCTACATTGCAAGGTTAATCACTGGACTCATAGATGGTTATCCACTGCTGCCTGTGATTTTTTTAGTGGCTAATATTTGCCAATTGGCTATTTTTTAAAATTTGGAAATCAAAATTTGGCTAAGAGTTCAAGTTTCAAGGTGACCTAAATCGCCACATTTTTACAAAAAAATTATTTGTCTTATTTAAATTGCTAGAGAGTTTATTTTATTAAATTTTTGAACTCAAAGATTTGCCAAAATATTTGATACATGATTGGATCAGATTCGCCAAAATTTTATAATTTATTATAAAAATTAAATTAATTCGCCAATAATACATTATAATTATTAGCTACAATAGGCTTTTATCAGCAATCTTTCATTGCCACCATTGATTCAAAATATAATCTAATGACCATCATTGCATTCCTTAAGGTAACTTGTAGCTACAAGTGGTAATGCTCTTAGGGGTTCTGTTGCTTTTCAATTGTCGACCTCAATGGAAATAAATGGTATAAAAATAAATTTGGGCCCCATGAGTACTACAAATTTAAAGTACATTTTATTTGACAAATACAAAGAATTCTATTAGACTAATTGAAATTAATGGCAGTAACTAAATAAAGTAGTGTCTACCCTTTAAACTCGTTAATGATTTCCACCTTAAGCCTCTACGTTTCTATAAGTTATTTTTTAAATGAAATTATTTGCAATACTAATTAATACATACTTGTATTATTCTAGGATTTGGAAAGACTTTCTACCAAAAAAATTTGATGTAAAATAATTCGCCAATAAAAATGATATTTTTCTTATAAAAAATGAAAGACTAGCCAATAAAAATTATTATTTTTATCCAAAATAAATAAAAATTTTGCCAAGATTTTATGTCTTTTTTGAGGCGGGGTTTCTTTAAGTTATGATTGACTACTTCTTGGATTACTCTTATTCAATCTGTGATCTAGGCTCTTCCTATCTACAAGTGCTTTGTTTTGATGGCTCCTGTGTATTTTCTTAAGGAATTTGATACTCTTTCACGCCAATTTCTATGGAGTGGTAACTTGAATAATTGTAAATGGAGCCTTGTTAAGTAAGATTCAATGTGTAAGCCAAAGAAGGAGGGGGCTCTTTCTCTATGTACTACCGCCTTGAATGGGAAAAGATCTAGCTACCAAATTATACTAGTGTTGGTGTACCTATCAGAACCTGTTTTGGGTTTGTATTCTTACATATAATTATCTTAAAAAAGTTAACTTTTTGGATGTTCCCTTATATGGTTTGGAAGAAAGGGGATCTTTGATTTGTCATACTCCCAAAGTTGGGGCTCAGCTAGTTAAGAGAGGCTTATTTTGAATATGTAACAACAACTCTGAAGCTCTCTTTAGGTTGGATTATTGGGATTGTAATCCTCCTATCCTTTCTATGTATCTGCACCTCTAACCCCTTGTTATATTTTTTTCTACTATGGGTTGGGATAAAGTAGAGAAAAAAAAGGTTGTTTGGAATTTTGGGGTGGCTATTGGTTACATTTGGAAAGACTCCCATGAATGGCTGCTAGGTGGATTGGAAGAGGCTCGTAAGGAGCTATCTTAGATTCTTGCTTCGCGAGAGCGTAATTCCTTGGCCGGATAAGAAAATTAAAATTTAAAATAATAACTGATAAACTACAACAATGAACAGATAAGCAAATTAACAGCACAACACAAAAAACTAATATTTTTGACGTGGAAAAACTAGTTAACGGAAAAACCATGGTGGGAACCTACCCACAGTAAGATTATACTCTGTAGTAGTATGTGAAAATATTACAATGGGGAATGCACATGCATTCAGGAACACTGCCTAGACATCACTGCTAAAAAGATATTTGCCTGAAAGGCTACAATCCTCAGGGAAGTCTCATTGACTAACAATAAGATTCAGACTACAATCGAGAAGAAATGAACTGCAATGATAGCATCTACAAGTGCTTGACGACAGTTCTGGTTAAGCTCAATTGTCTGCTCTACAACACCGATCTCACCTCAACACTTCATTGAATGATAAATCTCTTGTTCGC
Source organism: Cryptomeria japonica (assembly GCF_030272615.1). NCBI lineage: Eukaryota > Viridiplantae > Streptophyta > Pinopsida > Cupressales > Cupressaceae > Cryptomeria > Cryptomeria japonica. The sequence continues at coordinate 585,098,474 of NC_081406.1, forward strand.
ACATTCACCTCTCTCTAGAATAATGAAGACACAATAGTGACACCATAACTAAGTGGATAATTCACTTATATATATAATTCATCAACCTTGATAACAAGGTCAGCTAAACCCTCAACCCTCAACTCACAACTACAAAAATTTCATTACACGATACAAAGATCAACCACCAAACCAATATTATGATTACATTAGATATCATGGACTTAATTCAAATTTCTAAATGATCACATCCACTGTAAATCATGCCAAGATCAACTGCAACACGCTACACCACCAAATATATCACATAACATGAAAATCAATACTGGTTGACAAAAACCATCAAAAACTCGCACATCGATCAATGTGGATCACCAAAAAAAATAGGAAATGACTAGGAAACACCATAAAGCATTTTATAATCATCACCAATAGTTGCACCAACACCACTTATCAAATCTTCATCGATCAACTTCTAGAAGCTCAAAAACACAACCAATCAGCAACTGTCACAAAGAAAGATAACCTACAGAGCACCAAATCATGAACCATCTGAAATGAAGATACACAAGATCATCCCAAAGAATATCCCAAAACCTCAGCACAAGATCTGATCACACCGAAATATAATAAAGGAAATATCAAATTCAGCAAAATAGTGATTAACAAAACCAAACTACAAAACCGGATCAGAAAATCTTCCCAAACTCACCAGAATAAATCATAGGAATATGTTGAAATCAGTGACAACAAAATTTCCTAGCAGGAACAATGATCAACCAAATCCAACAATCTCCCAAAAAATCTAACAATCTCCCCCTTTGATACCAATGTCAAAGATCTCTAGAACAGAAAACTAAACTCTCTCCCAAAATAGAAACATAAATCTTCCCCCCCCTAGGATAAACAACCAAATCAACAGACTACTCCAGCAAAGGAGAAACACCAACACACCAATCCGGATAAAAGAATAAGGCTCTGAAATCCACCGGATCGATGCAAATCAATGCATCTAGTTCTCATCAGGAGGATTGGATACCCCTAGCTTGTCTCTCAAATAGACAAATGTATCTGTAGGCAAAGGCTTAGTGAAAATATCAACAATTTGTTCCTTTGTAGATACATATTCTAGCTTCACCTTCTGTTCACTGACTTGCTCTCTCAATTAATTGTATTTGATTGATATATACTTAGTACTGGAATGTTGAATTGGATTCTTTTACATGTTTATAGCACTGGAATTATCATAGTAAATGACAGTAGGCTCATCATGAATAACTCTAATATCTTTCAACATTTGCTTCATCCAAACTATCTAAGTGCAATTACTAGCAACAACAATGTACTTAGCTTCAACATTAAATAAGGATACCAAATCTTGTTTCTTACTTGCCCAAGAAACCAAATTCTTTCCCAAAAAGAATGCTCCATTGGTATTACTCTTCCAGTAATCTACATCACCAGCCCAGTTTGTGTCAGTGTGGGCACACAACATGAAATCATCATTCTTTGGATACCATAAAGCATAATCCACACTCCCCTTTAGATATCTGAATATCCTCTTAATAACAGTGACATGACTCTCATTTGGATCAACTTGATATCTAGTAGCCATACAGACAACATGCATAATGCCAGGCCAAGTCTGAGTAAGATATAGCAGTCCACCAACCATATATCTATACAAACTCTAATTAATTTTTGAGAATTCATTATTTTTTGACAATTTGCAACCAGTCACCATAGGAGTTCCAACAAGTTTGGAGTCATCTAGTCAAAACTTCTTCAACACTTCCTTCACATACTTAGTTTGAGATTTGAATATACCTTTTTCTGTCTATGCAATCTGCAAACCTAATAAAAACTTCATCTTACCAATCATAGACATCTAAAATTCTTTCTGCATATCATCGACAAACTTCATACACATATCATCATCACCACCAAAGATAATGTCATCAACAAAGACTTCAACAATCAGAATGTTATCATTTTCAATTTTAAAGTCTAGATTACTGTCAGTAGCACCTTTAGAAAACCCTAATTTCAACAAGTATTTGTCTAATCTAGCATACTAGGCTCGAGGAGCTTGCTTCAATTTATAAAATGCTTTCTTCAACTTGCATGCCATGTCTCCATCATGTGACAATGAAAATCCATTAGGTTTCTCAGTGTAAACTTATTCCTCTAGATCACCTTTCAAAAATGCAGATTTGACATCCATCTGATATACCTTGAAATCTTTGTAAGAAGCATAAGCAAGTAATAGTCTAACATCTTCAATTCTGGCAACCGGAGCAAATATTTCTTCATATTTAAATTCCTTCTTCCTGTGAATTTCCTTTGCAGACCAGTCTAGCTTTATTTTTGACTACTTCATCGGCTTCAATCATTTTTTTTCTAAATACCCATTTAGTACCTGATGCTCTACAAAATGGATTTAGAAAATCTGGTTAATGGAACACACACAAGAACACAAGAAACAAAGGTTAGTGTTAACAACCAAAGATTATTCTAAACAGACATATCAAGAGAGACACTATAAGCAAAATAGAGCATTTAACAAAGAAAACAAATGCAACAAGGCATCTTCAAATGCCTTCCACCATGCTTGTAGCTCCTCCTCCCTTTTTCCTCTCCTCTCCAAGTTTCCAAATGAGTGTAGCTCTCAGCATCTTTTTGCACTATGGATGTCTTGTGGAGATTCAAGATTGAAATGCTTTAAACTATGCTATGCAAGTATAAAACAAGCTAAATATGAGATATTATGAAATGAACTAAGATTAATTTTAGTCCAAAATGACAATATGAGTGATTATGCTAAAATGCTCCTTAAATTTGACTATAGGTTAAATGCATACAAGTTTTTAGGATCTGGATTATGAAGAAATGAGCACTATTTATAGGTAAAATTGAGCAATGGATGGTTGAGATTGAGTAATGGGTAAGTGCAAGAAGTTGTGTCCACTTAATGTAGAAGTTTTGGACTTAGTTAAAAAGTCAAAATCGAGCGGAAAGAATAGGAGACAAATCGGGATCCCATTGGCTCTCGGCATGCCGAGCCTAAAATCAAACAGGATCCCATGGGCCTTAGGATCCCGAGCCGAGAGCTCCAAACGGGATCCCGTGTTGAAAACAAAACGGGATCCTGTGTTGAAATGAAACAGGATTCCATTTCATTTCAACACAGGATCCAATTGCGAATATATAATTTTTTTTTTTAACGTAATGTGGTTCATTTTTATCATACAGGATCCTGATTCAAGGTGTGGAGCCCTCATAGGAATTGCCAGCAACCTGCCTTCTAGTCTTCCAGGTATGCCCAACCCCCATTTTTATTCAATAATTCATGTTTAGATTAATTTTTTTAGTTGAAAATTAGATTTTTAGTTTAAAATTTTTTATTTTTTTAAATAATTTTTAGTTTTAATTTTTTCTTTGTTAGAAAAAAATGTGTTTTAGTTCAATAATTTTATTTTATTTAGAAAAGTATGTTTTTATTTTAAAAATTAGTTAAATTTAGTTTGAATTTTTTTTATGAATTGATTAGATTAGGATTTTTTTTAAACGAAACAAAAAAAAAATCAAAACCAAAACATTTAGTTTACAAGATCGAAACAAAAATGAAAATGAAAACCAAAACCAAAAAATTACAACAAAAATGAAACTATTTAAAACATCTTTAAATTGTATACAACATACCCCCTATGACCACATAGGACCACATCACATCCAACCCCTGACGACCACATATGACCCCATAGGATCAGCCATAGTGTCCAAAGGGGTTATTTATGTGGTCTTAAGGGGTCATGCATGCACATTCTAATGTACATGAGTGACCCCTTAGGACACTATGCGCGATCCCATGGGGTCGCACATGTACATTATAGAACACATGCGTGTATCCCCTTAAGCCATCTCCTATTTTCAAATTCATTCCCCTTTTAAGCCACATTTGTCCTATAATTTAGTTTGAGCCATGTCTATATTATACCTTGAGTTACAATGCATGTATGTGTGTGAGGAGCCTTTACTAGGATCACATTCTGTTTTAATGGGTCATAATCTGGTCCTAAGGGGTCACACATGTGTGACCCCTTAGGACCACATATGACCCCTTTTACCATCCTAGTAGTTGGGGTATATTGCATACACTAAGTATAGGATGTTAAAAGGGCTCATATGTGGTCCTAAGGTGTCACGCATGCATTAGAACACATGCTTGACCCCTTACAACACAATGTGGTCCTAAAGGCCCATCACACACATGCCACTTTTTTAACATTTATGTACACAAAATGTACCTCTTATGACCCAATTTGACCATATAAGATCTCCTATATTGTGTACATACGTCCATCCCCTTAACTCAGGTGTCTTAAGTACATGAAATTAGCTAATTAACTAATTATGACTATACCCCTCTTAAAACATAATATTACAATCATACCCGTTTTAATGTATACTAGGACCTATTAACTATATTTAAAGTAAACCTTCTTATAAAATGATCCCCTTAACTATATGTATACTAGGACCTATAAACTATATGTATACTAGGACATTTTAAAATGTATACTAGGACCTATTAACTATGTGTATATACTAGGACCTTATAAAATGATCCCCTTAAGCCAAATGTGTGTCCTATATTTAAAGTAAATATTCTTTCCTTTACTTGGCGCATACATCCTAATTAGGCCTATCATCTTAAGCCACATACATCCTAATTAGCCCAATCTGTTCAAGTCATGTTTCTTAAATGATTAATTACAAAATTTGTAGATGCTAAATTTGAAATTCCTATTCTAAACTTACATGAAATTAACTAATTACAACCATACGAGCCTCTTAAATAGCATGTAATAGGTCCTATTAACTATATATTCAATTGATTAAACTTAATTATGATCAAATGTAGTTTAATTTTGACCATGTCCCCTTAAGACACATGTAATTAAGAAATGTTGCACGTACATCCTATAATTTCTAGGCCTGTCCCGTTAAGCCACATACATCCTATAATTTTTGCCTCTCTCCTTAAGCCACATACATCCTATAATTTGTAGATGCTAAATTTGAAATTCCTATTCTAAGTACATTAAATCAACTATTTACAACCATATGGGCCTCTTAACATACTATTACGACAATTCCCCTTTTAACATACTAGGACCTATTAACTATATATATTATTAAATGCCATATATATTAAATAGCATGAAATAGGTCCTATTAACTATATATTCAATTTATTAGACTTAATTATGATGAAATGTAATTTAATTTCGACCATGTCCCCTTAAGACACATGTAATTAGGAAATGCACGTACATCCTATAATTTAGGCTTGTCCCCTTAAGCCACATACATCCTATATTTTGTAGATGCTAAATTTGAAATTTATATTCTAAGTACATTAAATTAACTATATTTACAACCATACGGGCCTCTTAACATACTATTATGACAATTCCCCTTTTGACTTACTAGGACCTATTAACTATATATATTATTAAATGCCATATATATTGAATAGCATGAAATAGGTCCTATTAACTATATATTCAATTTATTAAACTTAATTATGATCAAATGTAATTTAATTTCGACCATGTCCCCTTAAGACACATGTAATTAGGAAATGCACGTACATCCTATAATTTAGGCTTGTCCCCTTAAGCCACATACATCCTATAATTTGTAGATGCTAAATTTGAAATTCCTATTTAAGTACATTAAATTGACTATATTTACAGCCATACAAGCCTCTTAACATATTATTACGACAATTCACCTTTTGACATACTAGGACCTATTAACTATATATATTATTAAATGCCATATATATTAAATAGCATGAAATAGGTCCTATTAACTATATATTCAATTTGTTAAACTTAATTATGATGAAATGTAATTTAATTTCGACCATGTCCCCTTAAGACACATGTAATTAGGAAATGCACGTACATCCTATAATTTAGGCTTGTCCCCTTAAGACACATACATCCTATAATTTGTAGATGCTAAATTTGAAATTCCTATTCTAAGTACATTAAATTAACTATATTTACAACCATACAGGCCTCTTAACATACTATTACAACAATTCCCCTTTTGACATACTAGGACCTATTAACTATATATTATATTAAATGCCATATATATTAAATAGCATGAAATGGGTCCTATTAACTATATATTCAATTTATTAAACTTAATTATGATCAAATGAAATTTAATTTTGACCATGTCCCCTTAAGACACATGTAATTAGGAAATGCACGTACATCCTATAATTTAGGCTTGTCCCCTTAAGCCACATACATCCTATTGTTTGTAGATGCTGAATTTGAAATTCCTATTCTAAGTACATTAAATCAACTATATTTACAACCATATGGGCCTCTTAACATACTATTACGACAATTCCCCTATTAACATACATTCAATCTATCCCCTTATGCCAATCTATTAACATACATCCTAATTAGGCCTACTCCCTTAAGCCAATTGTCCTAGTTAGGAAAATCCCTTTAAGTCATGTGTCTTAAATGATTAATTACAAATTTTAATTATGACCTATTTAGGCCTATCCCCTTAAGCCAAAATTATCTTATTTCTAGTTTGATCCCCTTAAGCCAAAATTATCTTATTTCTAGTTTGATCCCCTTAAGCCACGTGTCCTAACTATAGGCCAATCCCCTTAAGTCATGTGTGTCACTTGATGATTAATTATAAACATTTTCATGTAGATATTAAATTTTAAATTCTTATGTACATGATCATATATATTATATGTAAAATCATGCATGTTCTTGATTTCATATGTACACATGTAATTTTTTATCATTTATCTGTTTGTAAAGTTTTTATATGTATATATATGTTTACAATGTATATATATGTAGATTGTACATGTTTTAAAATTATTTGTAATTTAAATTCATGTTTTAGTTTCAAAAGTTAGAATTTAAATTCTTATTCAATTTTAACTAAATGTATCATGTGTACATGTGTATATATATATGCAGAGCTCATATTACATACACATCATCACATGGATTTGTTTGATATAGAAGATTTCCTTAATGAAACACGGCCTGAGAAACCCCCCCCAAATGACCCTGCCCATAGTGCACCACCTCCACCCCCACCTCCTCCTCCACCTCCACCCCCTCCTCCTCCCCCACCCCAACCTGATCATCATCCTCCACCTCCTGATTCTGCTGAGGGTCGCTTTCGAGCCATTATTGATGAGAATTTTGTTTTCATATAGGGGAAATTTAAAGAGATCCTTAGAGAACCACATATATCCCCACACATGCACCATTTTGCATCGAAGATGCAAAATGTTATTGATGCACTTAGGTCTATAGATGCAAAGTTCGATTCACGTCGAGCATGGAGAGAGGAGAGACACTGGTTTTATTCTGATGGCCTCTCCTATAAGGATATTTTGAACCTAAGAATAGACAAATCTCACCTTGTTCCATATTTTTCAAACCCCATCACATGTGAACCCATTCCACCAAACAAATCTTGCATATCCATGTGGTGGTGTACACATTGAGGCATGGCCAATAATTTTTGGGATCGATGGTAGATGGTATTTGATACTCCACCACATGCCAAATTAGAGTGCCCTTTATACTTCTTGAGAAAATTATATGCAGAGTTTGTTTTGGGTTTAAAGCCCAATTATTTTGATATAAGAGCATTCCAGGGTGTTGGTGGTGGCATGCCACAGGATAGGCTGGGGGCACGTATTGACCCCAATAGACCTGCTCGTCGCCAGGTCATTGTGGCTCCTATGCCTGTTATACCTATGACTGTTCATCAGCATTTTGTTATCTCCACATTGGACTCATTGACCACACTCACTGGTAGCCTTAGTTAGCAGACAGCCAATTTGTTGAACTGTGGTGACATTGACACTAGTGAGGATGATGTTGACATGAGTACAGCCATTCCACGTACATCGACACCTTATTTTTGTACAAGTTTCCATCGACTATGCTATGGGCCTTGTGATGGTCCAGACCTTGCTTCGAGTTCACATCATGGTCCATCCTCTTCAGCTGCACGGGGAGCATCCACTGATCATGATAATATTGGTTCTGTATGCGGAAAAAGTGGGTCGATAGAACTTAATATGTGAAAATATTCTAAAAGGACTTGTCCACACACACAGAGAGGACTTCTTGGTGCAAGCTATGGAGTAATGAAGTATTACTCAGCTTCCCAAGGTGGGTCCCATGGTTCTCTATCTTACAATGTCCCTCAAACCAATGTTTTTGCTCTTAGATCACTAAGCAAAATGGTTTAGGGATGGCAAATGCAAGAACAAGGGATGTTTTTTGTTGATTTTAGTATGAGATGCATCCTAAGTTATGCATGATCTTAGAAATGCAATAAACTAACTATAAGATGACAAGGTCAATATGAATACTATCCTAACATGATATATTTAGTCTATGATTGAGCTAAATGATAAAGAAAATATTCTAAACATGCATATTTAGACTAATTCCTGATTTAAAAGAGGCTAAAATGATGAGCATAAAAATGATATGTGAAAGCTTGAATGTATTTGAGCATAAGTGTGATACTACAAATTTGGAGGATGATAAAATGGAGAAATGAGAGCTCTATTTATAGCAAAAACAGGGCAATGGATGGTCAGGATTGAAAGAGTTGATCAAGGGTTGAGTTTGAAAGTTGGGGATCCATGTTTGCAATTTGCACCAATGAAATGGTGACAAATGTCAACATAGGGTTGGGTTGAGAGAAGGGGTTGGAGGCATTAAATGCCTGAGAAGACCTTAGGGTTATCTAGAAGGTAAGGGTCAAGCCTAAATTAAGATTACCCAATGGATTAAGAGTTAATCCAAGGATAAACCTTTGTGCAAATGATTAAGAGATAATCATGGTCAAAGCATTAAATGCTTGATGAGACCCTTGGGTTGGATAAAGGTTGAGTTAAAAGAAATAATTTAACCATGTAAGAGGGTTTGAGTTAACCATTAATGGTTATGAAGACTTTGGGGAATTTAGTGGTTGAAGGCTTGAAGCCTTTAATGGTTATCAAAGACTTTGAGGAATTAAGTGGTTGAAGGTTTGAAGCCTTTAATGGTTATCAAAGACTTTGAGGAATTTGAGAAGTGACCTCCCCTTGCTTAGGGATGTGACAAAGTTTAGAAGATGGGTTAGGCTAATTAGAAGTGATTAGAAGAGTCTAGAAGAAATTAGGAAGGGGTTTAGGAGGTAAGTGGGAGATGTAGGATTTTGCAAGTGGATGGAGGGATAATAGGATTTTTAATTGAAATAAAGTTAATTTAATTCAATTTGGTTGCAATTTGGGGAAATTAAATAAATTAGATTTATTCAATTTAGGATAACTATTTAATTAAATTTGAATTTAATTAAAAGTAGATAGGGGGAATTTAATTGAATAAAATTATTTATTCATTAAATGGATATAGTGAATTTAATCGAGTAACTTACTTAATTAAATAGTGGAATGCGGGTAATTTAATTAAATTGGATTTAATTAAATAGAGAAATGAACATAAAATATTCATTTAGGAATATGGTTATTTTTATCCATCTACATTTTGCCCCTCTTTGAAGTGACGTGTGTGCACATGTTATTTCAAAGAAAATGATGCGTTATCATGATTTATGATCAAATGCAATTTTTGTGTCGCTCTTTTGATTTCCAAGTCGTGCCCCAGATTTGATTTGATGCGTGATGCCCTAGATTCGATATTTTGATGGTGATGCCCCCTTGGGAGATGAATCAATTTTTTTGAGAATTTTTTATTTGATTGGATGAGTTGCGTGTGATGTGTAGGATTTCGTCTATGTGAAAGGTGGGTAAATGGATTCATCTCCTGATAATGTACAACATGTAAGGTATAGGGGAGACCACGACCATATTACAGGTCCATTTGGCTAACCCTAATTTCATTTTCCTCCTATAAAAAGGGGAAAAGAGCTTTGATTTGATTCATTTGTGCCTTGTTGACTTTGGAGAAAGAGAATTTGGTCTGCAGAGAAAATGCCTATTCCGTATTCTAGACACCGTTTCGAGTGCGTTCGGAGGTACCAGAGACCTGCAGCGTATGGACCACCAGTAAGTCAACGTTTTTGACCCTCTGTTGATTTTTGATTTGGTCGTTTTTAGTCATTTTTTAATTTTTAAAACTCGGTTTTAGCGTTTTAGCGCACCTAAGTCATAGATTAGCTCATACGAACTTTTAAGTAGCGCATCAAGTCTATTTTAGGGGAGCGTCCGAATTAAAATAGGGCAGCGCATAGGAAATAGAGGTTAGCGCATAGACACAGAATAGCGCATGGCGATAGTCGGGTAGTGCGTAGGGTCAGCAAGGTAGCGCGTAGGGTAGACCTAGCGCATAGGGGTCACAGGGGTTTGCATGGGTAAGGGGGTTTAGTGCGTAGGGCTAACCTAGCGCATAGGGTCAAATAGGTAGTGCCTAGGAGGTATAGATTAGTGCGTAGAGTCAGTCTAGCACATAGGGTAGGTTAGGTGGCCCATGGGGGGAAAGATTTAGCGCGTAGAATCAGTCTAGCGCATAGGGTAAATAGATTAGCGCATAGGAAAAACAGCCTAGCACGTGGGTAAAGTTTAGCGCAGCGGGAGTCTGTTTTAGCGCATCTGAAAAAATTTTGTGAGATGAGCCGATTTGTAAATTTGTTGTGTCTATCTGTCATGATTTTATGGATTTGTCTAATATGAGTGTCGATATAACTTGTTTTGATTTGCGATTTTTCAAGTTATGTATAGATATCAATGTGGTGTTTTGATCAAAATATGATTTGTTTACGTATCGTGTTTCAAGTTCAATGTGTGAAGCCTGAGTTGTGTTACAAGCTGATATGGGTTGGAAACTTGAGTTGTGTTACAAGCTGATATGGGTGGGAAACTTGAGTTGTTTTACAAGTTTATGTGATTGTGGAGACTTGAGTTGTGTTACAAGTTTTGATATGATTTTTGATAACTTGAGTTGTGTTACAAGTTGATATGAAATTATAGGATTTTGAACTTGATGTAGATGAGCAAATTGTTTCATGTTGTTGATGTGAGTTTGATTTTGATATCATTGTTTGGATGTGGAAACTGATATTGGATTTGTTTTGCTTGTTGTCAGGAGCGATTGAGTGTGGTGCAGTCACGGGAGAGATTTATGAGACCGTGGACATTGATACCACAGTTGTCTTAGGCTGATCTTGACATTATTGAGAGATGTGGGTTGACCTCTCTTTTGGATATGCCTCGATTCACTATGAACCGAGGGCTACTGACAGCACTTGCAGAGAGGAGGCATAACGACACAAACACCTTCCATTTTGCCACTGGAGAGATGACAGTCACACCAAAAGACTGTTACAGGATCCTTTGGATTCCCGTAGTAGGTGCATTACTACCATATGAGCAGTCGAAGGAGGGTAGGACAGAGGCATTGTGTCGTATCTTCCATGATGAGACAGTTTGTGGCTATGAGATCCCGTGGCAGGAGTTTTCGGACCTGGATTATGCGCCACTGCCATCTGTACTAGCAGGGTTCATTGGTGGATTCCTTTGTCAGATCGCAGGTCAAAGGGATTCTCTATGGGATGGGGGCTGGTATTGGAGGAGATGGTGACACAGGGACAAAGATTTTCATGGGGATCAGCTATGCTGCCCATTTGTACAAGGGTCTACATGAGGTGGTATACCTCGGTTATGGTAGTTTGTCAGCTAGCATGACATAATTACAGGTATGGTGCTGGGAGCACATTCCAGCGGCAAGGCCACTAGCAGATAGGGACAGGCCCATGGGATGCGCATATGCGTACGGATACAGGGGTCTAGTTGTCCAGCGTAAGCTGGGGAAACTAGAGCATTGGAGGAGAGTGCTTGATGATATAGATACGGTCACCTAGCGACCATATACAAGATGTGAGGTGTGGGCAGAGGATGGGCTGGAGATGCCCTTTGTTTTTATGACCAAATACCTGATTGGGAGGACCCCGTTTATGATCGAGAGGTTTGTGGTGACCCGAGTTTTGAGGCAGTTTGGGTGCCAGCAGGGTATTCCACAGGGAGCATACCTATATGCACGGCGGCGGCAGGATGTAGGTGATTGGGGTCCGACCATTGATAGTGCAATGGCGGTGGAGGAGTTTTTCAGGTTGGCGGGGCAGATATGGGATTATGCCCTGGAGATTCAGGATGCGGGCATGACCGATGAGTTTGCCAGATTGTTTGCTGCGCGGGCAGTGGCCAGGATATCTGATCCTGATGAGATGAGGCCAGCTTTTGATTCCGATGAGGAGAAGGGAGAGGGAGGTGATGATGATGATGGAGAGGATGGAGGAGATGGATGAGGGAGAGGAGCGAGAGGGAGGCGGGGAGGTAAAGCTAGGCGAGGAGATAGGGGTGTGGAGAGAGCAGTGAGATAGGGGATGATAGATAGGGGGAGAGGTGGATTGGCGATTGGAGCTAGTGGAGAGGGGAGAGCGGGGGAGGTGCTAGCTGCAATGGGGGGTGTTGATGAGGCAAGGCGACTAGCATAGAGGAGGAGGACAGATGTGCTCCCACCTCCAACACCGAGGACAGGCCGAGTAGGAGGAGTTGCCCCTGTATAGGTTCCACTACGGGTTTGGATCCCTACACATGTTGAGGATGCATAGATCTGAACCCTACAGGTGACTGTACAACAGCTACAGGCACAGATTTTGACATATCAGTGACAGATTTCTTAGTTGACCATGGAGCGGGACACCGAGATAGAGCGGAGGGGGCAAGCAGAGGAGGTGGTGTCCAGTATGCAGAGAGAAGCGACAGGTGGTCCTATGAGAGACACCCTGAGAGAGCTAGCACTGAGAGCTCAGGAGGCGAAGTACTATCGGCAGCACTATGAGGCTGCGGTACCCAGGGACCGGCGAGTACAGAGCTTTGCACAGTCGAGATCTAGTCGATCTTAAGATACTGGGTTGTGGTCGGAGAGCCGAGGTGTGACAGGGCCACCGAGACAGGACCCTCCTAGGGATCCAGGGGTGGGTGCATCTGGAGCTAGACCATCTCCGTCAGGAGATAGTCATACTTGAGAGACGTGGTCTCTGTTGTATTTTTGATCATTGTTATTCTTTGTACTGGACACAGTGTTGACACATTTTGTACATTTTGATCATTTTTGAGATATATATATATACGGCACCATTTTCTTTGATCATGTGGTCTGTTTATATGGATGCATGTTATGTGGGTTATTTCTTTATGATGATGCAATGCTTTAAATATATGATATAATGTATGATGCAGGATGTATGCTTTTATATGCTGTGAGATGTATTTTGAAAATGAGATGTATGATTTGATATGATGTGAGATGTATCTTGTATGATTGGATATGCTGTGAGATGTATCTTTGAAAATGAGATGTATGATTGGATATGCTGCAAGATGTATCTTTGAAAATTAGATGTATGATTTGATATGTTGTGTGATGTATCTTGAAAATAAGATGTATGAGTTGATATGCTGTGAGATGTATCTTGTATGTTGTCAAATATATCTTAAAAATGAGATGTATGATTTGATATGCTGCTAAATGTAAAATGATATACAACTAATTGTAAAATGATATGAAACCAATTGTAAAATGATATGCAACCATGTTAAAATGATATGCAACTATGTTGTAAAATGATATGCAACTATGTTTTTGTTAGCATCCTCGTTCTTTATTTGCCATCCAATATAGCCATTTGTTTCCTTTATTTGTAGATATCATCATTGAGCATTGATTTGTTTAGGATATGTTGAAAATTTATGCAAGCATAATGGTATAATTGAACCATAATGACCTGAGAAAAATTTACATGATATTTGATTTTCCAAGATAGCACAAGCATCAAGGTATAATTGAACCAGGATGACCTGAGTGCGTATTGCATAAACAGACAAGATTAAATCATTTGTATGTGTGAAATGGAATCAGGCCTTCAGTGATATTTGATGTATCACGTCTCGAGGCAAGTATCCACACAGTACAAGTGATCGCCTCCTAGACAGAAGACTAAGAAAATATTGGAAGTTCCTCATGATCTCTAGCTTTGAAGCATTTAGTGAGACAAGGAAAAGAATCCAAATAATCGAAAAAAATTCAAAATGCAAAACTAGTTAAGATTTTTATGCGATAATGCAACATTTAGTACTTCAGAAAATCATCCATCCTTGGTATTTTGTGAATTGTTTTGTTTTGCGATGAAGCGTCGTTTTTGGTTGTTGGATGTCATGCTTTTGAGTTTTGCAAATAGCCTTGATGTCTTGAATGGTTGCAATAGTGAGACGATTTGAATACTCCTAGCTGAGTGTGCCTCTTGATGTGAATATGTACAGTGATTTTCAAGGCATGGTGGATTGTGGTAAGAATATATATATATATGGATAAACCAGGATAGTGACTACGCTAAGTATGTCCTGAATGGATATGTGCTAAGTGTCGGGAAATGGCCGATAGTGTTTGGATGGACAAATAGTATGGAGATAGATAGAGGAGCCATTCTTTCACAAGAGCGCCTGTTTACCAGGTTTTCACCATTTGTTTTTATTGTACTTTATGTTTTTGCTTTTTCTTGATTGTTTGATTTTTTTGGCTTATTTTGGTTTTTTCCATGCACTAGGCTACTTAAGTGTAGTACTTCTTTAGATGGATGTTGTTATTTGGTTCATCGAGCACATCTCCTTCTGAAGTTGTTAGCTGATAGGCACCTGATCCATAGACTGATATGATAACATAGGGACCCAACCAGTTAGGTTCAAATTTCCCTTTCTTTTCTCGATCTTGCTGATTTCTTGGATTTTCTTTGAGGACTAGGTCACTAACCTTGAAGTTGCAGGGGATGACTTTGTGATTGTAGCTCCTGCACATGCGTTATTGATATGCTTTGAGATGAGTATAAGCATGCTGACGTCTTTCATCTAATAGTTCAAGTTCTTACAGTCTGTTAACTCGATTCTCTTCATCTGGGATTAAACCTTTCAAAGAGACTCTGAGAGATGGGATTTCTACCTCCAGGGGTAAAATGGCTTCTGATCCATATACCAATGAGTATGGTGTTGCTCCTATAGGTGTGCGGATGCTGGTTCTGTATGCCCAAAGTGCTGGATTGAGTTGTATGTGCCAATCTTTGCCTGCATCATTTACTGTTTTCTTGAGGATTTTCAGTATTGTCTTGTTAGACGCTTCTGCTTGACCAATTCCCTATGGGTAGTATGGTGTAGAGAACCTATGTTGGATTTTGAATTTTTCACATAGTTCTTGGACATCTTGATTTTTGAAAGGTCATCCATTATTTGTGATGATTGAACTTGGAATACGATATCTATAGATTAGATAATTGAGGATAAAAGAGGCAATTTGTTTCCCAGTCACTGTGGTCATGGGAACTGCTTCTATCCATTTGGTAAAGTATTATGTTTCTATTATAATAAACTTGTGTCCATTTGAAGATGAAGGATGAATTTTGCCTACTAAGTCCAGTCCCCACTGACAAAAGGGCCAGGATGTTGTAAATGGTTGTAGTTCCTGTGCTGGTGCATGTATCAGATTACCATGGATCTAGCATTTAGGACATTTCTTAGCGAAGTGATATGAGTCTTTCTCCATTGTAGGCCAGTAGTATCCCATCCTTAGAAGCTTTTTAGCAAGAGTAGTGCCACTTGAATGTGTGCCACAAATACCTTCGTGAAGCTCATGTAAAGCCGAATCGGAATCATTACGATCAAGGCAACGAAGAAGAGTACCATCTAGACCTCGACAATACAAAGTATCAGCGGTAAGGGTGTAACGGGCAGCTTGTCAGATAAAGTTACATTTTTGGTTACGGGATTGGTCAATTGGTAAGATATTGTGCTTGAGGTAGTCGTATATTGGTCCATATAACGGAGAATCTGAACTAGTCAAGATGTAGATAACATGGGATTCGGAGTGGTCATAGGTGGGGGAGAACAGTTGCTCTACCAGGAACTCATAACGACTCTGTTGCTCTGGAATTTGTAGTAATGAAGAGATAGTAGCCATGGCATTGGCTACTTTGTTGTTTAACCTTGGTATTTGTTCCAAGGTGATGTGTACAAAATACTGTTTGAAGTCATCCACCATTCGCTTGTAGGGTAGTAGCTTGTCATCCTTTGTCTGATAGTCATTGTTGATTTGATGGACGACTAGTTGCGAGTCTCCATAGACCTTTAACTCTATGATTTTCCATTCTACGGCCATTTTGATGCCTATAACCAATGCCTCATATTCAGCCACATTATTTGTGCATGGAAACATAAGCCTATATGATCTTGGTATAGTGTGTCCTTCAGGAGTAATGAATAGAATGCCAGCACCTAAACCATGTTGCGTATAGGATCCGTCAAAATATAGGGTCCATTGTCTAGTAGAAAGAGCAAGAACATCCCTGTCTGGAAATTCAATCTCCATGGTGTGTTTGCCTGGTAGCGGTGCTTCAGCCAACTGATCTGCAATTGCTTGTCCTTTGATTGCTCGTCTTTCTATGTATTGGATGTCAAATTCACTAAGAATCATGACCCATTTAGCCAATCGGCCTGTAAGAGCTACTTTGCTGAGTAGATATTTGAGAGGATCAATTTTTGCGACTAGCTTAACAGTGTGTGCCAGCATATAATGTCAGAACTTCTAAGATGCGAAGACCACTATTAGGCAAGCCTTTTCAATGAATGTATAGTTGAGTTCATAGCCATTCAATGTCCTACTGATGTAATACATGGCACGTTCCTTCCCTTGTTGATCTTCTTGTGCCAATAGTGCCCCCAGCGATATATATGTTGTTGAGATATATAGGATAAGTGGCTTTCCTGCGACTGGTGGTACTAGAACTGGTGGATTCATCAGGTATTGTTTGATTTGGTAAAAAGATTCTGCACACTTGGTCTCCCATTTGAATCGTACATTTTTGTGTAGTAAATGGTTAAATGGTAGACTTTTATCTGTGAGCTAAACGATGAATCGCCTAATTGATTGAAGTTGTCCTTGTAGAGATCTGAGTTGACTAATATTCTTTGGTGGTGGCATGTCCATAATGGCTTGTACCTTTGCTGGATCTACTTCAATACCTTTAGCTGAGACAATGTAGCCAAGTAACTTGCCTGATGTAACCCCGAAGACACACTTCTTAGGGTTGAGCCTGACTTGGAATTTCTCCAATCGATCAAAGATTTTTGTTAGGATACTGAGATGTTCTTCCCTGGTGAAGGATTTAGCGAGTAAATCATCCACATAGTCTTCCATAAATGTATGCATCATGTCATGGAATATTGTGGTCATTGCTCTTTGATAAGTGGCTCCTGCATTCTTTAAGCCAAAAGGCATAACATTCCAATAGTACGTTCCCCAAGGACAGGTGAATGTGGTTTTATCTTAATCTTTTGGGACTATTTTGATTTGATTATAGCCTGAAAAACCGTCCATTAGTGATAGCATTGCATGGCCTGCTGTGAGATCCACAATTATGTCGATACTGGGCAGAGGAAAGTCATCCTTTGGACAAGCTTTGTTGACGTCTCTGAAGTCAGTGCATATTCTGATACTACCATCTGGTTTTGATACTGGAATGATGTTGGAAATCCACTCTGCATAGTCAATGGGTCGGATGAATCCGACGTCTAATAATTTCTTTAGTTCAGTTTTGACCATGAGTGCCACCTGTGGATTCATTTTTCGTAGCTTTTGCTTGACTGGTTTAACTCCTGAAGAGATAGACAAGTGATGCAAGATTAAGTGTGGATCCACTCCAGGCATATTAGCATAGGACCAAGCAAAGTTAATTTGTTGTTCTTTAAAGAAAATGATGAATGCAGATCTTTCTGCCTCTGTTAGAGATTCTGCAAGATGTAGGTTTTTGACTGCTTCTGTGGTACCAATGTTGATTGATTGAGTGGGTTCAATCAATATGGGTGATCACTCATGAAAGTGCTCAAGAAGAGTGTCAAGTCTCCCATCGTTAAGTTCCTTAAAAAGGTTTTCACCCTCAAATGCGTCCTTTATTTTTACTTTTTTGGGATCTAGAGCTGCCATTGACTGGTTTTCATCATCAGATCCTTTATTTGGTTCATTTTTGCGACTGAGAGACTTGGCACTCCTTGGTTTGCAGACATCGTTACTTTGTTCACTGGTAGAGCCTATTTCCAGATTTATGGTACATAGGTAATGGATAATAGACTCATCATCTGGGAAAATTGGTATATCATGGATTTCAGGTTCATCCCAGTTGATGAGGTTAGGAAAGACAAGCGGTAAGGAATCGTTAGGTGGATCCAGTTCGGCTACTATGAGTGTTAGGACAGAGTTTTCATCGTGACTGTTCTTGGTTTTAAAGAAGTCCAGGATTTCGTCGAGGTCTTCAATGGTATTATCTTCTACATATACTTGTTCATAATGTTTATGTTCGCTTTCCTTGGCGTCATAGATATTCTGCGGTCCAAATTCAAGAGGTCTATCTCTTACGTTATGTTCTTCTTAAGAAAGAGATATAGAATCAGTATCATTAGGGATATCTGTAGTAGCATTGGAGCAGGTACCCCATTCATATTCATTGGAATCAGTCTCTGAGGCATCATCCTAGATTCTATCAGTGTTGTAAACTGGTATATTGTGTGGTGAAAACAAATATTTGATGACAGATGCCATTTTGATAGTTTTTGTTGATTCTGTGTCAGAGTCGTCTTCTATTTTCTGTATTTGTTCATAGACTGTGCTTCTTCGGGGAGGAATAATGGTATCTGGAGATGATTTTATTTGTTCTTGAGATATTGGTGTTTGAATATGAGCTACTGCTGTAGATATGGCCCTTTTGTGTTTTAGAAGCTTTTCCTGATGTAACTTCTGATCTTGACGTTCCCGTGCCTTGCAGATTGTCTCTGCTGATTCAAAGAGTGCTTCCTGCCAGGATTCTTCTTTGTACTTTGTTTTTACTTTCCATTGAGGTTTTGTAGTTAGGTGGGGTGGCCTTTTTAATAGGAAGGTGAGCTCACAACCCAAGCCTACTTTGTTTCTATTGGGTTGTGAAGGAAAATTTATAGGTTCAGTGACTCCTTCCTTGCGTTTCCCAATAGGTCCTTTACCATCATATCCCATTTGCTGCATGATCAAGTATCCTTTTCCATATAGGTGTGTAGGTAGAACAATATCCAGAGTAGCTGCTCTATTATCTTCTTTCTCATCTTTGTATAACTAGCTAAGAATATCCTTATCTTCTGATTCATGTGCCAGAGTGCCCAATTGGATGAAGGTACCATCAAATTTAGTGATAGGTTGAGTGACAAGATGCATTGATGTAGTAGGCAGTCCATGAGATCTAGGTGATGTTGGTAATTTGGCCAAACATAAAGGCTCCAAAGAGTATTCTCCTATACCTTGGTCTTTGATTTGCATTTTCTGTTTGAAGTCTCCCCATAAGGAGTTGGATTTTGCTATTTGTTGATCTGATGTTGAAGATCGCTGCTTTTCTCTATTATGAGGAACCAAACTATCTTGGGCTACCCCCATTGCGTTGCAATGTTGAAATGGATTGTGATCAGTAGATATGGAGACCTCTTGTCTGTCATAAGGAAATTTGACACACTGGTGATACATAGAAGGTACTACTTGCATTTCATGTATCCAGGGTCACCCTAACAAAATATTGTAGGTGAGATCAATATCTAAGACCTGACATATAGTAGCTTTTTGCACTGGTCCTACTTGAATGGGTAATATCACAGTTCCTTTAGAGGACCTTTCCTCATCATCATATGCCTTTATGGTAATCTTCTTGCAGGGATCAATAGATTCTTCTGAGAAGCCTAATGCACGGATAAGCTTTAAAGTACATATATTAAGTCCGACTCCTCCATCTATTAGGACTCTTTTTACTCGGTGTTTGCAAACAATGACTTCGATATGGAGAGGAGTATTATGCGGATGGCTTAAGAAAGCATCATCATGTTGTGAGAAGGTGAGGTTATGAGGTCCAGTCATATGGGCGACCATGGCTTGAAATCTGTCTGTATCCAAATTTTGAGGTACATTGGTTTCCAATAGCACTTGTTCTAATATGTCTTTGTGCTTTGGTGATAGTTTCAGCAATTCTAGTATAGATATCTATGCTGGAGTTTTACGGAGTTGGTTAACCAAGTCATATTGGATTTTTGGTGTGATAGTTGTAGGTGCAGTATGTCCTTTCAAGACATATTTCTGAGTTCAGGTTGTTACATTGAGAGATTCATGATCATGCTTATCTTGGATGGTGATGACATTTACTTGATGATCTTCAGCTGATATGTGATTTATGGTGTTGTTGTAGATATGGTTGATACAAGCTCCACATGTATTATCCGAGGTTGAAGCACCATCTTTGTTGTAATTTGGAAGAGGATTTTTAAAGGCTCCATGATCACCATTTATTTTGAGACCATCTATTGTTAAGTCACCTCGATCAATCATATCTTGCACCACGTGTTTTAACCTCATGCAATCGTTCATTTGATGACCCTTGTTACGATGGTAATCACAATAGTGTGAATCATTCCACCAAGGTGGTTTGATTTGAGGTTCATAGTTGCTGATTGGAGGCAAGAAAAGAATCTTGTGTGCCAAAAGTTCTCTGAATGCTGATTCTAGTGATTGAGCCAGTGGTGTGAAGATACGCTTTTGGAAATTGTTTGTGTTGTTGCGTGAATTGTTGTTAGGTCCTAGATTCATGTTTTTGTTTTGAGTGTCATGGGTGTTGTTTGTGTTGAGTTGTCCTTGATCGGTGTTTGGTGCATATGTGTGAGCATTTTGATTAGGAGTTTTAGGATTTTTCATGTTTTGAGAATTTCTGGATAATGCGAGCACTGGTTGTTTAGATTTGGGATCATGTGATTCATTGTTGCCTTCGTTATTGTTTCGAGTCCAAAATCGAGATTTGTCAAGGTTGGTGTTGTTCTGGTTATTGTAGTTTGATGAGTTTGTTCCTTCCTTGTAAAATTTGAGTGTTCCCTTTTTGACACATGCTTCCTCTACTTGAATGCCATTTTCAATCAATTTAGCGAAAGATGGTATACATTGAAGTTTTAGTCTGTAACTCATTTCACTATTTAAGTTATCGATGAAGATTTCCATTTTCTCCTTCTCGGGAATATCTCGAGGATATCTAGATACCATATGTCACCAGTGTTGAAGGAATACCATGAATGTTTCGTTGTTCTTTTGTTTGGTGTTGCAAACATATAGCATGGTTATGGCATGTTGGATGTTATAGGAATATTGGGTTATGAATTTGTTAACCAATTCATCAAATGATCTGACAGGTGGCATAATTTTGGATAACCATTCCATGGTTTTCCCTCCCAAGCTTCTTGGGAATAACCTCATCAAATAGGTGTCATCATGAGCAAATTCAAGGCTCATTGTGCAAAACTCTCGAACATGATCTCAGGGATCACTTTTCCCATCATATTTATCAAATTTGGGAACGTCTGAGTTTGGAGGAAAAGGCACCATGTTTAATCTTCTGTCAAATGGATAAGGACATATTTTGTTTAAAGAGTACCCTTGTCCCTTGTTGCATATCCTGTATTTGCCTTTGCAACATTTGCATTTGTTGAGTAAGGGCAGCCAAAGGTATATTGTCTTGTCGAGGGAAAAGTTCTTCCCTTGTATTTGTTCTCAGCTGAAAAGGTGTGATAAATGGTATATTTTGCTCTGGTGTTTCTAGTTCGGGTATATGCATTTCTGGTATGTGTTGTTCTGGAATGTGTTGCTCAGGTATGTGTTGTTCAAAGTTACGAGTTTCTTCTTCTCTTTGTTGTTCTTGATATGCATATTGTCGAGATCCAGTTTTAAAGATGTTTGAGTCTAAATCTTCGAGAAGTTTAATGCCTTTACTTGTAAGCATGAGTAGATATTTTTCTTTGTCATTTTCCATGAGTCTTTCTACAAGCTTTTGGAATGAAGGGTTTTCCTAACATTCCTGAAGAAGTGCTTCCGTAATTTTAGGTTCTTCTAAGGGTGGAACTTCAAAAGGATTTGACAATCTTCGGTTCATACTAGACTCAGCGTGTATCTCGCTTTGTTTGTTTCTTTGAGAGTGAGTAACATACATTTTAGTAGAAACTCTCAGTGATGAAAGGGACAAAAGCCTCGTTGATATGTTGCTCGGGGGTGGGTGGTTCTGGTCGAGATATGTTATAAGTGATACACTCGTCGGGTAAGAATGCTAGATTGATTTTTTCACCACGGTTTATGGTCTGATTAAAAGCAGACTTTTGACAGTAGGCTCTTGTCTTCAAGGGTTCCTTGTCAAATTCATTGGATTTGTTTTGGATATAACGTTTGACGTGATGAAGGAATACCCGATGAGATTTGAAGAGTTGACGATTGATGTATAAGAACTTGTTTCTCTTGATGAATTTGGAAAAACTAGGTTGTTGTTTCTTCAATGTGATGTTATGATAAAGGTTATTTCTTCTCAGAATATGAGGATTAGTCATGCATGAGTGATCAATGGTTTCCTTTGATTTGTTTGGATTTGGTTGATCTTGTTTGAAAAATTTTAAATTTCACTTTATCAAAGAGAAGGTTTAGATGCCCCTTCATGACAAAGTGTGTCAAATGATATGGATAAAAGCCTCCCGATATGGAAACTTGATTTGACAACTTGAAAATTTTAAACAAGTGTTTTTGTGAGATAAAATCCATAAGATGGTAAAGGATTCTGTTGATACTAATGATGAGGTTTCCAGATTATGATAAGATAGATATGTTTTATCGTGCAATTCGTTTAGGATTTTACAACATTTGTTTCGACACAAATTTAGCTCAAGAAATAGTCTCAACGGTTTGTTTTCGCTACTCTTTTTGATGAAAAATGATGTTTGATGGAGAAGGCTTCAGAAAATGTTTTTGAAATTTTGAAAATTCCTCACTGTTTTGCCCTCTATTTTTGTGTTTTGGACCATGCGCTAAAATAGAGACTATGTGTGCTACAAAATTTACCCCATGCGCTAAAATAATGACCACACACGCTAGGCTTCCCTCAGACACACGCTAAAGTTTTGAATGTGCAAATTTGTTTTCTATTTGTTTTGAAAAATCTATGCGCTACCCTTAGTCTACCACGCACTAACCTGTGAACCTAATGCGCTAATGTTTAGCCTCCACGCGCTAAGCTGATGCTTCCACGCGCTAGACTGTTTCTTTGATGCGCTAAATACTTTCACACTGTTTTGCCTTGAGATGAAACGCTACTGTTTGGAACCGACGCGCTAATTTGATGTTTGGATGCGCTAACAGAGTGTCCACACGGGCTAAGAAGTTGCTCTTATGCGCTAAACTGCCCTGATTTTTCCTTTGGTTGATATTTTTTAAAATTTTGAAATTTTGTTGTGAAATTTTCAAGTTTGATGGATGATTTTCTGAAGTAGTAAATGCAAGCACGGCACAAAAAATACAACCATTTTTCCTAATCTAACAAAAAGTGTATGTTCTTCGAGGATGTGTTCAAATCCCTAATGTTTTAACAGGTTTTGATACGAATAATACACGTCAGAAAAACTCTTTAGTCAAGGGTCATAAATAACATCATAGCCCACTAGTCTCGATACTCCATCAACTCAAATAGCCATGTCACCCCTTGGGGGCACCCATTTTTTTGCCTTTTTCCAGAAATTAACCCAAAGTGAATCGCTTCACAGTTGAGTAGTTATCTTGGGAGATATATGGTGAGTAATCTTGGGGGTGAATTCTTCCCCACCCTTGCACTATGATGTTATAAATGTCTGGTTACTGACTCGGTTCAAAGCTTCTATTTCTATGGTTCGTAATCAGGCTTCTCGTTCAGTCGTCAGTGATAAACTCCCTCAAGAGGCTTCCCAACCTTTAGAACAAAGGCTTTACGTATCTCAAGGATACTGGGGGAAGGCTAATCGCTGCGCGCAACCATTGAAAAGGACTTTCTTCACTTTCCACGTTTGATTATAGTGGGTTGGAATTCTTGGCATCAAATTCATTCCCCACTTAGGTCGTTCCCTTCACACCGGCCATAAACGGTTTTAAGAGTTGATTTCAACTCCTCGGGAAGGTAGGCCCGCTAAAGGTTTTATTGCTTGAAGTAAAGAAAGCTTTTAAGAGTGGTCTAGATTTTTGATCACCTAGTTAAGCGGAGAGCATATTCCTTCCACTTTTGAAACAAGGCAATCAAGTTGTTCTTTTTAGCCTTTAAGACAATGATTGGCTAAAATCTATATGGAGATGTTGCTCCATGAAAACATGGCGTTTATTTTATCCTTTTAAGGCAATGATTTTTTGATCTATGAAAAAGAATTGGTCAACAAAGAAAAATTTTTGATCTTGGTGGTCAACAAAAGAAATCAATAAAAGAAAATTTCCAGCTCTACCTGCAAGAAATTATCAGAGTCCTGCAAAATTCCAATCAAATAGTTAGAAAATATGGATTTTGGTGGACTTCTACAAGTCTAAATTTTATTTCGGTTACAATTTTAATTTTTTTTTTCTCTCTATCTGTGATGCGCTACAGAAAGGACTGTATGTGCTACAATATAACCTAGATGCGCTAAAATTATGTCTAAATGCACTACACTGTTTTCTGGATGCGCTACTCTATGCGTCGGAAGCGCTGCTCTATTTTTCTCCCATGTTGATATCTACAGGAAAAGTACTAATTTGATGCGCTAAAAGATGGACTTCACGCGCTGGATGATGGACTCCACACGCTAGATAGTGAGCTTGATGCGCTATTTAATAGACCCAACGCACCAAACTATTTTTCAGATGCGCTACTCTGTTTTTCTTCCACACTGAGACCTACAGGAAAAGATTAGTGGAAGTCATGCGCTAAAGAATGGACTTCACGCGCTAGAGTAGAGACTCCATGCGCTAAATAGTAAGCGGGATGCGCTAGACTGTTAACTGCATGCACTAGGGAATGTTTCCCACGCGTTGATTCCTGTTTCCCGCGGACCTGCAAAAGTGGTTAATTTCAAAAACCGATTTGATATATGGGGTAGAGCCCCACGGTGGGCACCAGAAATGTATGCGGGAAAAGTGGGTCGATAGAACTTAATATGTGAAAATATTCTAAAAGGACTTCTCCACACACACACACACAGGACTTCTTGGTGCAAGCTATGGAGTAATGAAGTATTACTCAGCTTCCCAAGGTGGGTCCCATGGTTCTCTATCTTATAATGTCCCTAAAACCAATGTTTTTGCTCTCAGATCACTAAGCAAAATGGTTTAGGGATGGCAAATGCAAGAATGAGGGATGTTTTTTGTTGATTTTAGTATGAGATGCATCCTAAGTTATGCATGATCTTAGAAATGCAATAAACTAACTATAAGATGACAAGGTTAGTATGAATACTATCCTAACATGATATATTTAGTCTATGATTGAGCTAAATGATAAAGAAAATATTCTAAACATGCATATTTAGACTAATTCCTGATTTAAAAGAGGCTAAAATGATGAGCATAAAAATGATATGTGAAAGCTTGAATGTATTTGAGCATAAGTGTGATACTACAAATTTGGAGGATGATAAAATGGAGGATTGAGAGCTCTATTTATAGCAAAAACAGGGCAATGGATGGTCAGGATTGAAAGAGTTGATCAAGGGTTGAGTTTGAAAGTTGGGGATCCATGTTTGCAATTTGCACCAATGAAATGGTGACAAATGTCAACATAGGGTTGGGTTGAGAGAAGGGGTTGGAGGCATTAAATGCCTGAGAAGACCTTAGGGTTATCTAGAAGGTAAGGGTCAAGCCTAAATTAAGATTACCCAATGGATTAAGAGTTAATCCAAGGATAAACCTTTGTGCAAATGATTAACAGATAATCATGGTCAAAGCATTAAATGCTTGATGAGACCCTTGGGTTGGATAAAGGTTGAGTTAAAAGAAATAATTTAACCATGTAAGAGGGTTTGAGTTAACCATTAATGGTTATGAAGACTTTGGGGAAGTTAATGGTTGAAGGCTTGAAGCCTTTAATGGTTATCAAAGACTTTGAGGAATTAAGTGGTTGAAGGTTTGAAGCCTTTAATGGTTATCAAAGACTTTGAGGAATTTGAGAAGTGACCTCCCCTTGCTTAGGGATGTGACAAAGTTTAGAAGATGGGTTAGGCTAATTAGAAGTGATTAGAAGAGTCTAGAAGAAATTAGGAAGGGGTTTAGGAGGCAAGTGGGAGATGTAGGATTTTGCAAGTGGATGGAGGGATAATAGGATTTTTAATTGAAATAAAGTTAATTTAATTCAATTTGGTTGCAATTTGGGGAAATTAAATAAATTAGATTTATTCAATTTAGGATAACTATTTAATTAAATTTGAATTTAATTAAAAGTAGATAGGGGGAATTTAATTGAATGAAATGATTTATTCATTAAATGGATATAGTGAATTTAATCGAGTAACTTACTTAATTAAATAGTGGAATGCAGGTAAGTTAATTAAATTGGATTTAATTAAATAGAGAAATGAACATAAAATATTCATTTAGGAATATGGTCATTTTTATACGTCTACAGGTTCATATGTCGATTTTCTTTATGCCAATGATCATCCCATAGATCATGATTTACGTGGTAAATAGGTATGGGGAGATCCAATAGATACATGTATAGTTTGCAGTTATATATATATATATATATATATATATATATATATATATATATATATATATATATATATATATATATACATATATATATATATATATATATATATATATATATATACATATATATATATATATATATATATATATACATAATTTATATAGATCTCTCTATCTATATGTCTTCACTATTTACACATTTACATGTCTCCAACCCATGTTTGGGGCCACTACGACATTGATTTCCACGTCGGATTACCCATCTGCCACTGTGGTGAGTGAAGCTCCTCCAGCATCGGTTGTTGCAGATGAGTAGAGAGATTCGGTACGTTGACAGTCTATCTTAATATTTATATATATATATATATTTAATTAATTTTGTTCATTAAACTTACATTCAATATTTTAAATACACATCATGTACATTTGATTTAATATCTAGATTTAATTAATTTTTTTGTACAAGTAGACATGACCATTAGGATGAGTTTACATCCAAATGGGCCATATAATCATCTTGATCCTCTTGATAGTTTTCTACAGACATCGTCATCATTTTAGGTATTTAATGTTGATTTAAATTAAAAAAAAGTTGATACAAGTTTCAGAATCATATTTAATTTAAAAATTAAATTAATTGATACATATAATTGACACGTGCAACTCTTTTTTAAATACCTTGTAGGATCTTGTTGACAGTGGCTCATTTTTTTTTGATATCACCCTGAATACTGTAATGCCTAGAGGAGATGATCTGAGTCAGGTATGTATGTGTATGAACATTAAATTATCTCTAGTTCAAAATAAACATTTTAAATATAAATTAGATCTATATTTCTATTTTAAATCATCAATTGATCTTGATCTATGTGTGTGTGTGTGTGTGTGTGTGTGTGTGTGTGTGTGTGTGTGTGTTCATGTACTATATATAGCATGAGATACCAGTGCCATCGACTGGCCCTATAACACCTAGAGATGTAGAGCCCTCAGCAGAGTCTAGAGGGGATGAGCCTACTCATGTACACATATGTGCTACTAAACTTATAATTGAAAATTTTAAATTATATATATATATATATATATATATATATATGAACATGAACTACATAGAACTCTCACAAACTTGAACATTTTTGTCTTGCAGAGTGGATCTTCTCCTCTTCGTCCACATGGCTTGAAGAGGAATCTAGATCATATTTAGGGCTTACAGTCGTCTTCATTTTAGGGGCTAGATTTGTTACATGTTTCAGGCAGTTTACTGACATTTGATCATTCCATCCCATGGGACTTGTTTATTTTGCGCGTACACATGGACTTGTTTATTTTGCACGCACACTTTGATTATATTTCATGTTGACCACATGTGGACTTGTTGATCATCACATATCTAGACTTGATATACATATATGCAGTGCTTGTACATGTGATATATATATGTGTGTGTGTGTGTGTGTGTGTGTGTGTGTGTGTGTGTGTGTGTGTGTGTGTGTGTGTGTGTTTTACGTTGGAATATTCACTTCTCTAGTACACAAACATACATGTGTTCCGTGGTTATTATATTTACACATATATTTATTTATTTATAATCATCTCAGGCTATATGTAAATTTCTTATTTTTAATCTAAATCTATATATGTATGTGTATGTGTACTTACATGATACTAAAACTAAATAAATAGATTAAAAATAAATGAAGCAAGTGCAATTGAACACATATATGTAGTATGAGCAATTGATATTTATAAAAGTTTAATCTAGGTGCATCTCTTGAATATATAATAATTTAGAGCTTCATCCACATTTAAAAATAGCAAGTGCAATTGAACACATATACACACATGAGGAATTGATATTTATAAAAATAGCACACTTGTACACATGTACATATATATCATGTATTAAAAATAAAACACTTGTAATTTTGATATTTTTCCAAATAACACATGTTTACACACACAAATGTTGTCTACATTAAAAATTTAATTCAAAGCAATTGATAATTTCTAAAATTACCATGTACATGCACACATATATACATACTAAAATCTTAAATATAAAAAAGTTTAATCCAAGTGCATCTCTTGAATATATAATAATTTAGCTTCATCCATGTATCTCAAATTTAAAATTTTCAAGATCCACACGTCTTAAATCTATCTATATATATATATATATATATATTAAAGTCTAACTCAATATTCTGAAATCTAAAGTATTATATAAGTTTCATCCAATCTAAGACATTTAAAGTAGTTTCAAAGCGATCTAGATAAATTAGATCTCCACAGTTTCAAAAGCAATCTAGAGATTTTAAATTAGATCTCCACAATTAAAAGCTTGGTAATAAGATGTACCTACATGCACACAAAAAAAAATTAATCAGAACTTAATTAGAAATAATTTATTAAATGCATGTATATTAACTAAGTCAAATTTAATTTAAAATGCAAAAATAGGACATGACTCAGCTTAAGGGGATGGGTGTACAATTGGGACATGTGGCTTAAGGGGATCAAACTAGAAATAGGACATGTGCCTTAAAAGAGGATCATTTGAACTAAATTATAGGACATGGCTTAAGGGGAGATTAATTGATTAGGACATGACTCGGCTTAAGGTCATGGGTGTACAATTGGGACATGTGGCTTAAGGGGATCAAACTAGAAATAGGACATGTGCCTTAAAAGAGAATCATTTGAACTAAATTATAGGACATGGCTCAAGGGAAGATTAATTGATTAGGACATGACTCGGCTTAAGGGCATGGGTGTACAATTAGGACATGTGGCTTAAGGGGATCAAACTAGAAATAAGACATCTTGCTTAAAATAGGATCATTTGAAGTAAATTATAGGACATGACTTAAGGGGTAATTAATTGATTAGGACATGACTCGGCTTAAGGGGATGGGTGTACAATTGGGACATGTGGCTTAAGGGGATCAAACTAGAAATAGGACATGTGCCTTAAAAGAGGATCATTTGAACTAAATTATAGGACATGGCTCAAGGGGAGATTAATTTATTAGGACATGACTTGGCTTAAGGGCATGGGTGTACAATTGGGACATGTGGCTTAAGGGGATCAAACTAGAAATAGGACATGTACCTTAAAAGAGGATCATTTGAAGTATAATTTTAAAGCAATTATAACCATTTCAAAAGACATACATAGTTTTAAAACAAGTATACGCACCTCTATATATTAAATATTTATTCCATTACATGTAACACAATTCTGTAAGAGCTCTCAATAAGGGTATGGACCTATATATATCGAACAATAATATTTAAACCATCTATATGATCAAATGGTATGTAATAAAAAGAAATTATACATGTACACAATATATACATACATACATTTAACATGTATACATACCTCTTTATTTAAATACTTATTCCATTGTACCATCTGCATCCTCTCTTTTTTCCAAAGCATCTATAATTGTCTCATGATCTTCCATAGAAATTGTCCACAACTTTTTATTACTAGGTTTGCCGCGATATCTCACTAGTTGTATATTTGTTGCAACAATCAAATGTGAGTAGTGTATTATCTTCTTATGTGTTTCATAATCTTCAAAAGCAGGCAAACCATTCTTCCTTGTCAAATATTTCCTTAGCCAAGTTCCAACAACTACCACTGAGCTAGTCGGATAATGAAAACCATCGTCATCTTCTCGAGGATTAACTAGTTTGTGTTTAGTGTCAACACATCGAGCCAACCAATATTTTGTTTCCTCTTCATTGTCCTCAAGTGCAAAAATTGCATACTCATGTCCTAGACAAACAGAAAGTTAATAAATTATCACAATTTAGAATTTAAAAAATGCCATTTTTAATTTACACCAAATATAAAAAACTTTGAAACTAATTTTATTAAATGGCCAACAAAATAATAAAAAATGATTACCTTTCTGTACAAGGTCCTGAAATACAATCATAATCATCTAATGCAAATAGTTCATCATTATCTTCAATTGTGTTAATCTAATCTTGTGCTTGAGTAGGAGTCAACGATCTTTGATTCCAATCTTCAACCCATTTAGTATTCTCACATACATTAGAATCACCTGAAATACAAAACTGGCAAAAACATGCAAGTTCCCTTATCCATATAGTCCATGTGCTTGCATTTGAACTCTTAAATGAATGTCATTTTGCTGATCCGCTAATTGTCTCACAATCAAGTTTCACCACAATGTTTTCCTCTTCAACTAACCAAAAGAATCATTGAACTGTAGAGTTCACACTTGATCCAGTAGATAAGGTTGTGTTGCACCAATCTACAATTGCATGTGCATCTTTAAATTTACATTATCTTCAAATTTTAATTTCTCTCTAGCAAGAATTCTCTTAACACATGCACCAGCTCCATCATGTTCTCCTTTGCCATGTCTAGCTTCAAAAAAACTCCATATATGTTGGATATTGAATTCCTGTGAGCCCTATTTAACCAATAAAACATTCGAGCATTCTTGAATTGTCCAGTACAATTATCTGACCATATAAGATGTTCTGTCATCTGGATTCCTCTTTCTCTTATATTTTTATAAAATATGCTAAAACAATATTGAACAAACTCTGACGAGTGCATCCTATTATCACTCACATAGAAATGATACTCAGGATTTTTCTATCATCTGCATGTCTATAAACAATATGAACAAAAATAGCAACTTGAGTGGAATTGTAATATTGAGATTGAATTTCCTCTTGTGGCTTAAGAGTATAGTTTTCTACAAAGTCCACCATTGATAGTATACTTCCAACTGGAAATGTATTTCTACACGTGTGAAATTGAGAATCAAGCCATCTAGCATGTTGAGAGTGTGTCACATATTTGGGTACAATCTTACTTTTAAATTCTGACATGAATGCATGTACATTAACCTTCTCTGTGATTAAATCGACACGCTTTCCTATTTTCCCATCCTTTAAGGGATACTCAACATTCTTAAATCTTCTAACATCCACTAGTTGTTGTCCAGAATAAGTTTCATTACTCTCATGCATACATTCTACCAGTGATGGAAAATTGCCACAACTAGAACATTGTCCATAAATACATGAATGTAAATAAAATAATTGTCCATCAGTTCTTTGACAAAATAAACTTGCTACAAATTCTTTGATTGATTCAGGTGGCATATCAATACCACATTCCTAGATAAGCATGTTACTATGCAAAACACAATGTATGTATCGAAAAACATCATAATAGTAATGAAATTGCACATGCGTTTTACAACAAATAGAGACTCTTTGCTTGTTAATTTTCACATATCAGGGCTTGCATTTTTCAAATGATCTTTGACTTATAGTGATATTTCCAGGTAACAAAATTTCATCCAAAAATTTTCTATAAAATTCAGTTTGAGTTGTGTCTAATAGGTGTTTTGGATGAGGGTCACGGATTTTACACCCCACTTTCAACTTTAGAACATCTCTAGCATTAGATGATACCCTTGTATTATCATGCCAAAACTTTTCAACCAAAGATTTCACTTCAATATTCAATTTCATATCTAACCTGCAAAGTCTACCACTAAGACTCCAACTTTGGTTGATTGGATCACTTTCAATATTTTCTCTTCTTTTAGCTACTCTAACCAATGTTTTAGGATGCATCTTTAAAATTCCACTAATGTTGCTTACCATCCTTTTATTCAAGGTTGCTTTATTCACTATGGCAGTTGTTATAACTCATCACACTGCATTCTTATCTTTAGATCGACTCGTTGTACAAATAGATTCAATGGCACTTGCAATAGTAGACATAACATGCTTAACAGATTCATCCTTTTTTGATGCTTTCACGTAGATGCCTATTTTTTCATCACTTTTCTCATTTTCCACATTCTCATCAATTGCATCATAATTTGACATTGAATTGCAAGTTTTTTTCAATAAAAAAATTCTTTGTATATTCTATTGGCATATGTTCTTATCTGTCTCCAAGAAATCTTACCAGGAAGATTATCCAAAGCATTTTTTTCAATTAAAAAAAAACGTTTCCCTGATCTTCAACAATTGGAGGATTTTCATTTTCACCATGTTCAGAAGGATTTTTCAGTTTCAACATTCAAAAGAATTTCATCTCTACTAACATGAAGGTTTTCATTTTCATGGACAATTCTATCAATTTCAACATTGGTATATCCAGCTTCTACTAAATCAGCAATATGAAGATCGCCTATAATCACATTATCCATGTCTTGCAGAGAAGGATTTAAAGATGTACCTGGATAATTTGAAGATGTACCTGCATTTGAGGATGTTGTACTTGGAATATTCTTCATAATTATTTCATTCACATCATCATCATCCATAATTGCATCATCTATGTCCATCTGATCCCCCAAGGCATCATCTTGAATGTTTGTCTCTTCCATTGTTGTGGATCCAGAAGCATCGGGATTATTCATTTGTCAAATCATCATTCTTCTATCCCTTTGATGTTTGACCTCCTCTCGTTCTTCTTGAATTTCCTTGATGGTCAATTTCCTCCTTTGTTTCTTCTTCTGACGTTGTTTAGACCCCGTGACTAAAACTTATGCAATAAATGCCACCTTCAAAAAATGGATCTAAAATTGCAACCAAAAAGCATCCAAAGGACAACTAGGTCATAATATATCATGTAAAAACTCGCCCATTTGAATCGACATGTTTTATTATGTTAAATGATCATATATTTATACAATTCAAAAAAAAAATTAATGGTAAGAGCAAATGGGATCTCGTGTTGAAAACAGGATCCCGTTTTAATTTGAAATGGGATCCCGTTTGCTTTTTTTCTTTTAATAATTTGCAATAAATAACGGGATCTCGTTTTCAACACGGGATCCCATTTGTAAAAAGATTTTTTTGGGGCCCACTTGTAGGTTCGAAATTAGGCTTGGTAAATGGTTCGGAAAGTCGAACCTGGGGCTCAGAACTGGTTTGACCTGCAACTTCAAATCTAAATCAAGCTTCATACAAAAAAATGACTTCAAAAATATATCTGAACACCTAATTTTCAGAATTTTTTTAAAGAACAAAAACCCATTATAGTACACACTGTCTAGATTCAAAATATATAATTTTTTAAGAGAATGGATCAATATTTTTAATTTTAAAATAATTTCTAATGAAAGAGATCCATAAACTTGAAATAACATGGTTTTTTAAAAATTTAATAGCTTTTTTGTCTTTAAGTTTTGTGAAACAAAAATTATATGGCATCAAACTACAGACAAATCTATACAGTTTAAAAAAAATAAAATTAAAAATTGTTAAGTTTAGGTCAAATTATGTTTGTCGTACACACTGATTTTTCAAAACAGTGATTATGCCCAATTAAAAAATAACAAAAAAGAAATATATGGAAAAAAATTACAAAAAAATATCCTCATCAAAGATGAGTGAGTTATAGATATTTTCCCAAAAGGATAAAGAAAAATAGTTTCATTTAGGTCAAATTATGCTTGTCGTACACAAGCATGGTATGGTCCTAAAAAGTGACTTTTAAACTATAGGTTTTACTAATGCCTATTCAAACTTCCTTTTTAAGATCCGGGTATTGAAAAAAATTACATATTTGGAAAGTAGACTTCAAGCACTACATTTTCTATTACTAAATGTTTTCAAGAATCATCCTTTAAGTGCCTCAAATATTTAGGTCAAATGGGACGAAATTGAAAAAAAGGGAAAAAACTTCCACTTTTTGGCCAAAAAGTGGACACAACTTCTTGCACTTGCCCTAATCTCAACAAGGGTCGGGATTGAACGGCTTAAGATCCATGTGAGGACTTTCAATCCAATCTCAGGATGACAAATGTCAACATGAGATAGGTTGAGAGGAGAGGGAATAAGTAGTAAATGCTTGACATGACCTGAGGGTTCACTTGAGAGGTAGGGTTAATGTTGAGTTGAGGGAATAAATTCATTACTCAAAGAATAATGTCTTTATCCAATGGATAAACTCTTGTGCAAGAGTTAGTGAGGATAACCATGGTCAAAGCAATAAATTCTTGAGAAGACACATGGGTTAAATGAGGGTTGAGTTTAGAGGTAAAGTCTCTAACCATGGGAGCAAGTGGATTTAACCATAAATGGTTATGTAAGAGCCATTAGTGGTTTGGAAAACTTTAGAGGTTAGCTTGTTGAACACATAAAGCATTAAATGCTTTTCAAAGATTTTGAGGGCTTTGAAAATTGACTCCAAGTTGCTTAGGAATATGACAATATTTAGGAAATGAATTAGACTAACTAGGAATGATTAGAAAGTGGTTAGAAGGGTCTAAAAGGGGATTTAGGATTGCAAGTGGGTTTGGTGGGTGAGGGAAAATAGGATTTAAATTAAAATAAAATTAATTTATTTCAACTTGTGGTTGCAACTTGCATTTGTAGGAGAATGCGAGTGTGGGGATTTTTAATGATTTAAATAAATGTTTTATTTATTTATTTAAAAGAGGAAAGGGGATTTAATTAAATAAATAGGATTTATTCATTTAATTGATTGTGAATTTGGTTTAATGAATTAATTAAAATAAATTGAATAATTTTTTTAATTAATAGGAGAATGTTTGAAGATGAATTAATTAAATGTTAATTTAATTAATTGATTGGCTAGTGGGTTTATTAATCAAATAATAGCAAATATTCATTTAATTAAAATGGATAGATTTATGTGACTACATTTGCCCCTCTTTGAGACGGTACAGTTTATCACGTCGTTTCAAAGAAAGAAAAATAGGTGTGAAGAAATATGCCCCAAAAATGTTAATTTAATGGGTGGTATGCCCCCTTGAGAAATGGACCAATTTTTTTTGAAAAATCAGGCGATCTCTCGAAAAAAAACAAGAATTGGCGGGGAGGTAGAAGAGAACAATTTAGTAATAATGATGAAAGAATAGAAGAAATTGGAGATAAAACAGAGAAATGGGAGGCGCTGAAAGTTCACAAGAATGAGCGGGGTAAAATTAGGGTTAGGGCGAAGGGTATATATGGGGGTGAAGGGGTAAAAACAGGGTCATTTGCATCCATCTCCATAGTGATTCGGAGCTTTGATGTTGACTTTGGTGAAAGAGCGAGCAATAGTCGGGATGCTAGTACCTATAGCAGATCATCGGCTAGAGCGAGTTCGTCGATTCCAGCGGCAAGATGACTATGGACCAGTGGTACGCAAATTTGAAGTTTTGTTTTTCACGCATTTTTGATGTCTATTTTCAAGCATCCAAGTTGAGTCAAGACAATAGCGCTAAAACTGTGTTTTAATGTTGTTGTCACGTAAACTAGTGCTTTTGTGTCGCTATATCACTATTGCATAGTGGTTTGAGCACTATTGTAAGGTTTAGTGCAGTCAAGTAGTTGTTTTAGTGCTAATGCAGTTTTAGCACGATCGAGTCTTTCTTATAGCACTATTGCCTAGAAATGGTGCTATTACGTAGTTCTTCTAACGCTATTGGGTTTTTAGTGCTAGTGTGTAGTTGGTGTAGTGCAATTGTTAGCAGAGTAGCGCTATTGTCTAAAAAATAGATGCTTTGGTGTTCAGAAAAAGAATCTCCTCATGCCGATGTTGGGTGGATGGATGGATTAGTTGTTTTGAATCATAGCAGCCACGATGAGATTAGGTCATTAGGTTAAATGCCTATTGTAGTTTAGGTTTGCCATGATTGCTTACCTATTGAGACCCAAAGATACTTGATCAAAGTATCTGTTGATAGTCTAGGTTTAAACTTAAGAAAGTTTGAAATAAAAAAGCTGATGATGATGGTTGATGTGCATGTGTAGGAAGATCTTCACGTCTTACAGATGCAGGAGAGGCATCCAGCTACACAGTAGTTGAGAGATTGGTTGAAGGAGGTTGAATTTGATTGCATTGTAGCGATAGGTTTGTGTGATGTGATGTATATGCTAGCGATTCGGATGAATCGCGGCTTGATGATAGCATTGGCAGAGTGGTGGCATAACGAGACTTGTACGTTCCACTTGGCTATGGGTGAGATGACCGTGACACTGGAGGATGTGTGGAAGATCTTACACATCCCTATCCAAGGGGATCTTGTGATATATGACTGAGCATGAGGGACAGTAGCTATGCAATGGATTTTTGATGAGGATGCATTTATTCATGATGGCTCAGTGGCTTGGGAGGATATAGCTGCATTATATGAGCCACTTCCAGCTATACTATTAGGGATTGTTGGGGGCCTTCTATACTTGGATCGACAATCACATGGATTGGCCATGGATTGGGGCTAGGTTATAGAGTAGATGATGACTGAGGGGACCCGCTTTGCATGGGGACCGTGTGTTCTATCACACCTATATTGGGAGTTGCATGAGGTGGTGTACTGAGAGATGAGCTTGCTAGGAGTTGGGATCACTCTACTACATATCTGGGCATGGGAGCACCTACTTGTGACACGACCTGTTAGTCTGATATTTAAGGTAGTGGATCAACCCTATGTGTATATATATAGTGATATGATGAGTCAGCCCCACCTGGGGATGTTAGAGTGGTGGCGGTAGTCAATAGATGATCTAGATATAGTGATCTGTAGGCCCTATATTAAGTGTGAGCCATGGGATGATGATGCAGAGGCCTTGTCATATGTATTTATGACACTATACATGATTGGTAGGACAACCTACAATATGGAGAGATAGGTACCTAGTAGAGTGATGAGGCAGTTTGGGTGAAGGTAGGGATTATCGAGTGGGTTAGGAGAGTATGCACGGGCAGTATGGGAGAGATTCCAGTGGGGGCCAGTGTTACTGTATGATTAGGCATTAGTAGAGTTTTAGACTTTACAGGCGAGACCATGGCAAATGAGGTCGGGGATTGTATATGTAGGGGTGTTAGATGAGTATACATAGTAAATTACTACACATCCTATTCCACACATATCGGATCTGATAGAGCTGATTCTAGCTTTTGAGGATGATAGGAGACAGAGATAGAGGAGGAGAGGAGGGCAAGGAGTTGTAGTAGGTGGATGAGGGAGAGGTGACAAAGGAGGAGGGGATGGAGGAGGAGGCGATGGAGGAGGAGGAGGTGGGGGTGGTAGATTTGGAGCTAGTGGTGGATTTGGAGGTGGAGATGGTAGAGGAGGACAATTATAGTAGAAAGGGAGAGGCAGGAAGTTGTTGCGACTATCATAGGGGCCTTTGATGTAGGGAGGAGTCAGATTAGGTGGCAGGGATATGGGGGAGGGAGAGGGAACCACTAGAAGAGGAGAGGGAGCTATAGGTGGAGGAGAGGATTCGATAGGGATGGGAGGAGGAGATCTTTGGGATCAGATGATACTATTTTTGTAAACTTAGTTGGAGGATATGGAGGCAGAGGTTGCAGCTAGAGCTGTTCAACTATTTGCATAGGAGTCTGAGTTGACTGTAGTGTTGTGGGAGAGAGATGATGCGGTGGAGAGATTGACGAAGCTGCACAAGAGAGTATGAGTTAGGGTAGGAGAATAGGGTCCTATTGGGGAGGTGATGAGTGAGATACGGTGAGATCAGGCAGAGATAGAGTATTGGTGGGGTTTATATGAGTAGTTGGTGCCATCTAGTTAGTGGGCACTGAGCTATTCATAGATGTGTTGGGCAAGATCAGAGCAGTCTCAATGGATGAAGAGAAATGGTGGTGTTATGGGTCCTCTATGGCGAGATAGTGTGGGTGGTGTAGGGGGTAGTGGGGGAGTAGGTGATGATAGTGGTGCAACATCTGGTCAGAGTGTCATTTGAGAGATTTGTATGTATTTTATTACATTATCATTTTGGACTATGACTTGGATGGCTCTTGGTAGCTAATATTTTTGACATCATTGTACTCTGATACATGTATGTTTTTGTGAGATGATATATGATGTGATATATGAAGAGATCCCATATTTTGTGATGATAGGCATGTTGATGATAGGTATGAATTTATGCAGGATGACGAGTTTATGATTTATGCTTAGATGCATGTTTGTATTTGCTTAGATCTATATGTTGATGAGATGATTTATATATGTATGTGATGATGATGCTTTTGTGATGTTTATGAATGTGATGCTAACATGTGGATGCAGGTTAATATATGTATGATGCGTTGGTTGTAATGCTTTATGTATGGAATGCCATGATGATGATGTATGCATAATGAAATGAGGCTAATGATGAAATAGATAGAACTTGTGTTTATGTTGATGAAATGATGATATGCAGCTATGTTTGATATACTGAAATGCAATGAATCTAATGATTTATGTAAATGTGTACAGATGGTTAAAATAAATGTAAGATGGATAAACAAATGTAAAGTACAAATGTTCATGTGATGATTTCTAAATGAATACACATGTAAACTATATAAACAAATGTCGAGACAAATGTTTATTGTTATGATTCTAAATGACTTAAAATATGACTAAGTGAAATGGTAATGCAATGATAATGCAACTAAGAGATAATGAATAATTGCACCTTAATGCAATTAAAAGGATAATGAATGCATCTTAATGAATCCTAAAGGAAATATCTTTAAGATGAAATGAATGAGAATAAGAATATATTGGATGGATAGATGAATGCACTTTAACTAATGGATAGATAAATAAATGCATGTAACTAAAGGAATCTATATGAATGTATTGCAAACAAACTGAAATGATGATAAATGATGATGAATGATTTTAATGATGTGAATCTAAGTACATGATAATGAATGCAACTAATTGATATTAAATTTACTTTAATAAGATATTGAGAATGAATGTAATGAACCTATATGTAAGTAAATGATAATGCACTAGATGCATTTAAATGCAACTAAATGTAATAAAATGATGATGTCATGTGTTCATGATAGATGAATGCTAGGTTGGTGAGAATTTGCATGATGCACTGATGATGTATCAAAGAAATCCATCGTGATTGTATCCCAGACCAATTCATTTTTAAATAATTTCTCATATTTAAACTTGTTCACACTTGCATAAAAAACCATAAATATGAATAATGAATGATCAAATGGATGGGTGATATGCAACGGAATGCAATATAAATAGATGAGATGAAATGACGATCCATAATGCTTTTATTTTTCATCATTGATAAATGGTAGTATCAATCTTGGACGAGGCAGTAGGAACCAAGTTTGGAGCATTTTACCTACAAGCAAGCAGCATAAATAAAGAATATGGACCCTCCATAATGGTTCATGCTCATATGGTCGAGGTATACATTGTAGTCAAGAAGCCATAGTGATCCATGATTATATTTTGCATAAGATCACATATCTTAGTGAACTTCCCATGTAGACACCATTAGTAAATGCCCCAGAACTTCATTGGAATAATTTGCAGAAGATACACAAACAATGCTTAGGAACCATTGTAGCTACTCTAATCACTTGTGGATATCCCAGAGTAGCATAGGAACCTAATATAAATGAATAAATAGAATTTTCTTGTCAAAGGAAAGATTATCATGTCTTTGTCTTAGGTAAGGAAGGATGCATCCTTGTTAAGACAGTTTGTGTGTCGATGCTGATTGTTTGGTTGATTTGATAAGTGGTCATCATTTGAGTAGTTCAAAATGTTTGTTTGGTGTTTCCTTGCAATGTGTATGTACAAAGGATTTTTATGTGTTGCCATGTTTTTGGTTGATTTTTGATGTTTTATAATATTTTTGGATTTTTGTGGGACAGTTTTTAATGTTTTTGGATTTTGTGAGACGGTTTTGAATGTTTTTGGATTTTGTGAGACAGTTTTGAATGAAGAACTCAATGAATCATTATTAATGTAGAATCCACTTTCATCAATAGGTTTAAGAGAATTGCCCTCAATTTAGACATGAC
Source organism: Cryptomeria japonica (assembly GCF_030272615.1). Classification (NCBI taxonomy): domain Eukaryota; kingdom Viridiplantae; phylum Streptophyta; class Pinopsida; order Cupressales; family Cupressaceae; genus Cryptomeria; species Cryptomeria japonica. Next base: position 585,138,983 of record NC_081406.1, read on the forward strand.
TATGAAAAAGCGGGATGCAAGACACATGAAGTACTATCCTTGATTGCAGATCAATAACAAGCCATGGTTTGAATGATGGATGAATGGATGCAATGAAATTGATCGCAACAAGTCTAAAAGACAATGGAGCCATAGCCTTTACGAGTGGCATCTGTTTGCCAGGTTTTCACCATCGCACTTACCCAATGTGCCACCAAAGTGGTTGTCCACCATTTTGGATGCATGATTTTTCTTTACTATTTTGATTTTTTTGTATTTTCTTCAGGACATTTATCTGAATGTTTTTGGTGTTTTTCTGATATGTATGGGAGCCTGATGCTCTGTATAGTTTATGTATGAAACCATTTGAGGTCCATGCTATTGATCAGATCTACGAGCGGTTCTACTTCTGAAGTAGCCAACTGATATGCCCCAGACCTAAATACAACAATGATAACATATGGACCCAACTAGTTTGATTCAAATTTTCCCTGATGTTCTTTGTTTGGTTGGCTATGAGGATTCTCTCTTAGAACAAGATCAGCTACCTCAAATGTATGAGATCTAACTTGATGATTATAGCTTCTGCTCATGCGCTACTGCGAGGCCTTGAGGTAGTTGTATGCAGCTTGTCACCTTTCATCAAGTAATTCCAAGTCTTGAAGATAGGAGACTCAGTATGCTTCATCATCTATTAGATTATGTAAGGAAACCCGTTGAGATGGTATCTCAACCTCAATAGGCAAGATAGCTTTTGTGCCATAGACCAATGAGTAGGGAATTGCGCCTGTAGGGGTTCGAATGCTAGTTCGATAGGCCCATAGTACTAGATTTAATTGAACGTACCAATCATGGACGACATCATTGATGGTTTTCTTGAGGATTATCACTGTGTTCTTATTTGATGCTTCAGCCTGACCATTGCCTTGTGGGTAATAGGTAGTGGAAAAGCAGTGTTGGATGTGAAATTTCTCACAGAGCTCACGAACATCTTGATTTTTGAAAGGAAGGTCATTATTTGTGATGATGGACATGAGTACACCATACCGGCAGATGATGTAATTAAGGATGAATGAGGCAATCTTCTTGCCAATGACTTGGGTAAGTGGAATAGGTTCGATCCACTTTGTGAAGTATTTGGTGGCGGTAATAATGATTTTGTGGCCGTTGGATGAAGATGGATGAATTTTACCCACAAGGTCAAGGCCCTATTGACAAAAGGGCCATGATGTTGTGATTGGTTGCAATTCCTATACTGGTGCACATATCAGGTCTCCATGAACTTGGCATTTCTTGCACTTTCTGACAAAATAGTATGAGTCTTTTTCTATGGATGGGCAATAGTATATAGCGCGCATGATATTATTTGCTAAGGAAGGACCACTTGAGTGAGTCCCATAGATTCCTTCTTGTACCTCTTCCAAGGCCTTTTTTATCTCATCTTGTTCCAGACATCAAAGGAGAGTATCATCAAGACTACATCAGTATAGGGTTTCAAAAATGATGGTATATTGAGCGGTTTGGCGAATGAAGGTTTTGCATTGGTTATTCGATTGGTTAGGAGGAAGTGTGTGATCACAAAGGTAGGTGTAGAATTCACTGTACCATGGGGATTCAGAACCAACAAGGTGAAATATCATCTCAGACTTGGGGATATCATAAGCGAGAATCCAAAGCTATTCTACCAAGAACTTGTAGCATGTTGAATTCTGTGGAAAGGTGAGATGCAATGGTAGACATGGCATCAGAGGCTCAATTCTGATCTCTGGGTATCTACTCAAAGGTGATATTCATAAATGATGCTTTTAAATTGTCCACCATTTTCTTGTAGGGCATGAGTCTATGACTTGTCAGATGACCAGTTGAGAGTTGCCATATACTTGTAGCTCTTTTAACTTCCATTGTATGACTAGTTAGAGTCCTGTGATCAAGGCATCATACTCAGCTATGTTGTTTGTGCATGAAAAGGTTAGCCTATAAAACTTTGGGATGATGTCACCTTGAGGTGTGATAAACATAATGCCTACCCCCGAGCCATGCCTAGTATATGAACCATCAAAGTATAGATTCCATGGTTCTGTTGCTGTGATCATGAATATCTCTTCATTTGGAAAATTGGAAATGAGAGGATGATTGCCTATGAGAGGTGCATCGGCCAACTGATCTACAATAACTTGGCCCTTGATTGCCTTATGGTCCACATACTCAATGTCAAATTCACTTAGAATCATCACCCATTTGGCCAAGCGGTCTGTCGATGCTGCTTTGTTGAGTAAGTACTTTAGTTGATCGATCTTTGTAATGAGTTGTACTTTATGCATTAACAAGTAGTGCCTCAGTTTAGTGGTTGCCAAGATTACTGCTAAGAAAGCTCGCTCAATAGGTGTATAATTGAGTTCATAGCCAACCAGTGTGCGAGAGATGTAGTAAACAACACACTCTTTCCCTTTTGCATTGTGTTATGCTAGCAGTACTCCCAATGTTGTATCAGTTGCTAAAATATAGAGCAATAGAGGCCTACTTGGATCTGGTGGGATTAGCAATGGTGTATTCATGAGATAGTCTTTGAGCATCTGGAATTCTTGTTGGCATTTGGCATCCCATTGAAAGCGTATGTTTTTATGTAATAGGTGTGTAAAGGGGTGACACTGATCTGCCAGTTGTGCAATGAATCTTCAGATGGATTGAAGTTGCCCTTGTAGTGTCCTTAGCTGACTGATGTTCCATGGAGGTGGCATGTCCATGATTGCTTTGACCTTTGCTAGGTCAACCTCAATGCCTTTGCTTCAAACAATGTATCCTAGAAGCTTCCCCGAGGTTACTCCAATTTCTTTGGGTTGAGTTGAACATGATATTGTTCCAGTCTATCAAAGATTTTTTCTAATATTTCTAGATGACCTTCTCTTATTAATGATTTTGCTAGTAAGTCATCAACATAATCCTCCATTAAGGCATACATCATATCATGAAAGATGGTGGTCATTTCTCTTTGATAGGTCGCCCTGACATTCTTGAGACCAAAAGGCATTACATTCCAATAGTATATTCACCATGGACATGTGAAGGTTGTCTTATGTTGATCCTCTAGTGCGATCTTTATCTGGTTGTACCCTAAAAATCCATCCATGAGAGAAATCATGGCATGTCCTACTGTTAGGTCCACGATCATGTCAATGTGTGGTAGGGGGAAGTCATCTTTAGGACATGCCTTGTTTAGATCTCTGAAGTCAATATAGATACAGATGCCCCCATTTGGTTTTCTGATAGGTACAATGTTGGATATCCAATCTACATAATCAATTGGTCTAATAAAACCAACATCCAAGAGTTTCTTAAGTTCTTCTTTGACTAGTACCACAATATAGGGGTGCATCTTGCAAAGCTTTTATTTGACAGGCTTAGCTCCTTCTGCTATGGTGAGGTGATGCATGACTAGATCAAGATCAAGACCAGGCATGTCTGCATATGACCATGCGAAGTTGATCTGATGCTTTCGAAAGAATTCAACAAACTTAGGTTGTTCCTCTAGAGTTAAAAGAGATACTACATGTATGTGGTGAGGAGTTTTAGGAGTCCCCACATTGAATTATTTTGTTTCCTCGATAAGGATCATTGATCATTCCTGATTTGTACTAGAGGGGAGGATGTCAAACCTTTCATCCTCAGGCACCTCAGAGAGGTTTTCACCATTGGATACGCTCTTTATTTTTACTTTTTTAGGATCAAACAGTGCCACAGTGTGGTTTTTATTAGAAGATCCATGTTTTATTGTTATATTTTTGCAGCTAAAATGTTTGGCATCCGCCCCAAAGTATGTTGTTCTATTAAGTTCAATGGTGAATCCAGCTTTGTGATCCCTGCTTGGTATATTATCCCATAGTTCCAAAACTTCAATGATCACATCATCATTTTCAAATTAGTCAAGGCATGCCGGATTAGGTTGGTTCCATTCGATATGTTCAGGATGGATAATGGGCATTACCTCATTGATTAGGTTAAGTTCATAAGATGTGTCAGTGAGGGTTAATATGTTGTGGTGAAGTTCATTGATGGTACTCTCCCTATCAGAATCAGGTGTAGGATGTGACATAGGGTCTATGGAGGGTGTTTCTAGTTTAGGAAACCAAGAGGTTTTAATTTGTGCTTCTCCGTAAACATGGATTTCTTTGCGAGGTAGAGGTAGTGATGCGTCTTCCTCATCTGAAGTATTGAGTTGTATGGAATCAAATTCCCACTCATGTGAGTCAGTTTCTGAGTCGCTTTCCAATATTTGATTATTGTACCAAACCAGGATATCCTTTTATTTAAACACTGCAAGTGTGATTGGTTGATGTACCTTTGGAGATGGAGTGGTTGGTGCTGTGGGGAGGATTATTGGGATCAGTGAATCCGATACTAGCAGTATCAACATTTTTGGATCTGCTGCTTCTGATGGAATTGTTAATGTTGTCGATACTGCTAGGGGTTCTAATACTGCTAATAGTGTTGTTGATGTGGTTGTCACTGTTGATGGAGTTGTTGGTTTGATTGGTGGGGTGATTGGTGTTGTGGATGATATTGCTAGGATTTTCAGCCTTATTGAGGTAGTTGGTTTGGTTCTCGGTATTGTGGATATATCAAAGGTGGCCTCTTTAGAGTTTTAGGCTGATATAAAGGTTTGTTGGGTTTCTCTTTGAATCTGAGCTTAGGAAGAGTCTCCTTTTGAAAGCCTAATCCAATGTTATCTTTAGGCTTTAATTTAGGCTGCAGCACCTCATGTCATCCTTGCTTATTAGGGCCCAAAGCACTCTGACCATCATAGCCCATTCTTTGCATAATGAGAAGGCCTTTGCCATATTGATCTATGGGAAGCTTAGTGTGTGGGATTTCCATGGTGATAGGGTCTTTATAGATCCATTCTTCTAAGTCATAATCTATGGTCTCCTCTTCCTGACTCTTTCCAAGGATAAAAGGCGTCAAAGTGCATGCTAGCTTGACCAATGGTGCTTCAAGTAACCTTTGAGGCTTACCATGAGTTCTAGGGCAAGTGGGTAGTTGCCCAACACAAAAGAGTTGGCTTATATTATACTCCCTAGGACCTTCCTCTGCCATTTTCATCTTTATCTTCTCTTGCTTGCATATAGTGGTTTTTGAACTCAAAAGGGAGTCTGGACTTACATATGATGTGGATGGGATAGCTTCTCTGTTGTTGGGAACGGTGATCTCTGGCTGATAGTTGATATTGTTAGAATATGCAAATGGGTTTGCATCACCAAGGATTGTAATTTCTACACCGTTATGAGGAAATTTGATACACTGGTGATAAGTGGATGGAGTGGCTTGCATGACATGTATCCAAGGTCCTCCTAACAACAAATTATATGGTAGAGGAAGGTCCAAAACTTGACATATGATGTGCTTCACCACTGGGCTCACTCAGATTGGTAACACTTCTCCTTTTGGAGAACATTCTACATCATCATAGGCTCTTATAGTTATCTTTTTGTGGGGATCCACTAATTCAACTGCATATCCCAATGTTGTGACTAATTGTAATGTACAGATATTTATGCTTGCTCCATTGTCGATCAAGACTCGCTTGATCTTGTGTTGGTTGATAAATCCTTCAATATGGAGTGAGGTGTTATGGGGTTGTTGGAAGGATGTATTGTCACTTTTAGAGAAAGTGAGACATGGTGATGACCTCGGACTGTTAGGACCCAAAGGAAACTGGGAAGGGGGGTGAATCAGTTGTCTATTTATTTTAACCCAAATATAACTTAATCAAACTTGATGCATAATACCAGTGAAACTTAATGCATGAAATAGAAAGAGAAATAACATCCATAGCACATAACATAGATATTTCTATGTGGAACCCCTGTAAGGGAAAAAACCACAGTGGGAAACCTTACCCACAATTAGATGATACTACTACATATAATATCTGTATACAAATAGGGTCTGCACATGCAAAAAGGCCAACTACCTAGAGCTCACTGCTCAATCACAAAATGAGAGTCACACTGACTATAGTAGGATGGTTAAATCCTAGATAATGTACTGCTCAAAGTAGCATCTTCATATGTTGGATTCAATACCGGTTAAGCTTTGATTATCTCCTTCAAACCTTCCTTGAATCTTCAAATGATGTCTGCATGAGTAGCTCTACTTATATTTGCATATACCAAATATCACAACCTTATTTTCATCTCCTATATCAATCTCACAAATGAGATCTTACATATATACCAAAGCCTAAGACCAAATGAGTAGGTTGGTTTGCTAAGAATATTATAATAAAATCAATTAAAAATTAATCAATATGTGATGCATCATGTCGGCTCAATGCATTTACAATAATAACCAATCAATAAATCATCTCCATAATGTGTTGTGCTTATTTGGAATAGATAATGCATGCTGGTCCATAACCTAGACCAATTTGCCGGTAACAACAAATATGCCAACTTGATTAGGCCAATAACCAAATCACCAAAACCAAGTGTCCAAACCATGTCTTCAACATAACCAAGTAACCTCCAGATGATAGCAAGTCATCCTCTGTGCTGGTGAACAATATAACCTGTCGGTGAACCAGATACCGGTGACTGTGCATAAGTCAATGAACATGACGGTGAACATAATGTGGCAGTTCAACATAACCAAAGATCTCTAGAAAGATAAGTGTTGATAAGTGTTGACATCAATGACAAAACTAATGCAACACATCAATAATACCAACACAGACTACCAACCATAGCCTGAAATTGATCTATATTTAGATTGGCAGGGACTGACGCCTCTCGGAGAGCTTGATCCAAGATTATTTTATGAGATGGGGATAGGAGCAAAAGCTTTGAGATGGATATAAGTGCGAGCATCTTAATTAATTGTTCCACAAGGTTATACTACTTTGGGATGAAGAGTGTGCCTTGTGGAGCTTTGTTAATATTGATCTTGCTACACCGTGTAACAACATTGCAGGTATGTTTTGGATCTTTGATGGTAATGGTTGAAATTTGTTCATTGGCATCATACAGGTGATTCACAGTGTAATTATAGGCAGCTCGCGTATAATTAGTTGTATCTGTGTTTCATCCTGAAGTGGAAGGACCCCTTTGATCTTGTGATGGAAGTGGATTTTTAAACATAAGATGATCATTATTTGTGGTTTTTGGGTCATGTCCTTCAATTTCAATCTCTCCTCGGTCAATACGATCCTGAACAAGATCTTTCAATCTATGACAATTACTTGTTTTATGCCCTTTCCCTTGATGGAATTTGCAATGTTCATTATCTCTCCACCATAGAGGTTTGAACTGAGGTTCATAATTAGATGTCTTTGGTAAGGTCACGAGATTTAAAGAGACCAATTGATGTAACACTATTTCCATAGGTTCCCCTAAGGGAGTGTATGTACGTTTTGGTTTATAATTTGGCTGTCTTTGCCTTGGTTCCTCTTGCAGTACATTGTGTCCTTGATTTGGTGGGGGATCAACTGTGTTGTCCCTAGGAGGGGGATTTTGCCCCGTAAATACGATTGTAGGTTGTGCGCTCTTGATATTTCTTGCATCTACAACCCCGTCATTGATGATGCTTTTTTTTTAATTCCAAAAGTTAGGTTTATCATTGTTGAAGCGCGGGTGAGGGGCATCTTTTGGTTCATTGTATATTTTGATAAGCCCCTTTTTGATGAGGGTCTGTTCACATTTAAACCCTGTGTGATCATGTCAATAAAGGATTCCATGCCTTTCATGTCTATATGGAATTCCATTTCTTTGTTTAAGTTGGAAATAAATATTTCCACTAGCTCTCTTTCAGGTAGCTAAAGAGAACGTCTGCTAGACATTTGTAGCCATCGTTGCAGGAAAGCTAAAAATAGCTCCCTTGGTTCTTGCTTAGTGTTACACAGATCTGCCATGGTGACATCACGTTCTATGTTATGGGAATAATGTGTAATGAATTTCTAGACCAGTTCTTTGAACATCCTAATGCTGCCTATTAGTCAGTAAAACCATTACGTGGTTGTCCCTCCCAAACTCTGAGGAAAGTGACACATTAGATATGTGTCTTCATATGCCACTTCTAGGCAAGTGGAGTGAAATTACCTAACATGATCTCGAGGGTATCCTTTTCCCCGATACTTTTTGAACTTTGGAAACCCTTGCGGAAAAGGTGGCATATGTAGATTCCTATCGAAGGGATAGGGACATATGTCATTAAGTGAAAACTAGGTAGTTTTCACACCACTATGAAGTTGTTGGGCTAGATTCTCTACTTGTTGCCTCAACATGTCAATGTCATTAGGAGGAGGAGGAGGTGGGAGATTTCCTTGATGAAGGTCATATTTGATGTTATCTCAACCTCTTCCACCCTCATTACGACTTTGGTGCTTTGATGGTTGCCATAATTGTGCAGTATCAAAATCAAAGGGTAGTTTGGCTCCCTCTTGGGCAAGTCTTAAAAAGTGAGCATCAGCATTGTTCCTGAGGATCTCATCGAAAAGTCGATTGAAGAGAGGATTGTGTTGTGCCCTTTCGATTTCTTTAGGAGTGGGAGTACTAGGATTTTCATCATTTGCATTTCCTCAAGGGCTTCTTGGAACTCATTGAGATTTTCCTCTTCTTCCTCTTCAATTTCTTGTTGTCTAGTCCTTGATCTAGTTTGAGCCATTTTGTTTGAAAGTTGTTGTTGAAGTTTGATGAAAATGATTATGAGTTGATGATGGAATGAGAGATAAATGTTTAGTGAAGTGTTTAGCATATGGATCTCTAGCACTAAAGGTTTGATGTTACCAAAGTCCTTCTATGAATTGCTTGTTGTGTTTGTTGACAATGTTGGAGATGATAAGGTATAGAAAAGTCTGAGATGTGTTACAGACCAAGCTACCTAGTAATGAGAGGATGCACTCGTAGACTAGTTGTAAGCTGCGTAGAAATTCCCCTTAGGATGAGTTTATCCTAGATGTAGAGACACTCTAAAAAGTGATGTGTTGTTTTTTATTCAAGCAATATCGAAAAAAGAACTTAGGAGAAGACCTTTTTATGTTTTGAGATTTGGAAATCGATTGATGATGTATGAATGTGAGAATGGATGGAATGTTTAAACTTCAATAAAACCTTTGTGTTACAAATGGGACAAATTCTTCATCTTCTCTTTCAAGGGTTGGTGGTTCTTCTCAAGCTATGTTGTATGTTATGCAAATGTCTGGAAAGAAAGCAGGATTGATTTTGCCTCCCTTGTTTTTATGATAAATCAAAGCTCTATATTGAGTAAAAGCTCTATTGTTCAAAGATTATTGATCAAACTCATTGGATTTTCCTTGAAGATATAGACACATGTGACATAAGAAGGCTCTATGTGAGACAAATATTTGTATATTGAGATAGAAAAATTTCCTTATTTTGATGAAAGCCTATGAGCTCAAGGGTCTTTTCTTCCAATTGATATGTTGATGAAGATTCTTCCTTCTCAAAATGTGATGGATGGTCATATGGTGTGACACTTTGTTGTTTGCACTTTGTTTTTAATTTTTGCCAAATGTTTGGTTTTGAAAATTCGTGTTGGATGAATACTTGTTTTTGAATTGGTTTTGATTTTCTTTGACAAGAAAACAGAGCAAGCACACAAACACAATAATGTTGCCTTAAAAGGCACAAATAAGTGTGGGTCTAAATCAACCCAATCTTTGAGCTCTTTGACCCCTTTTTCTAAATGTTTTTGAGTATGTTATTACAAAAAGCCTGAAGTTGGCTTAGTTTATCATTGGTCTTGATAGAAAATGAAGATGCTTCAAACACACTTTATCCCTAAGGTCAAATGGCCAGTTGTGATAATTTCAGCCCACATCTTGATATTTCTTCAACTTTGGTAATGCATACCTTATGAATCCCACCATGGCAAGTAAGGATGTGATATACTAAGTCTTGTGCAAGCATAACAAATAGATGATCCCTATGATGGGGGAGTCACCACTTCTATCAAGCTGCAAGTAGCCTTTCAAAAAGTCCTGTTTCTACTCAAGGAAATATGTATGGTGAGTATCTTGGGAGCAAAACCATCTATGCTCTTGCACTAAATTTATCACAAACATCCTCAATCAATAGAACGGGTGGGTTTCTCTATAAAAAGGTGTGTAGTAATGTTCGATGTTTTTGGACATAAGTTCATTCTGCAGTGAATCACTTAAGAGCCTTGTAACTTATGGTGGGGCCTATTTGTCCTTTCGGTAAGTTACACTGTAGGAATAGCTATACCCAAGGCTATAGCTTTCACTCACACCTAATTTCTATAGCAGCTCGAAGGATTTACCATGCAATTTCATTTCCAAGAGTGATGTGTCTCTTGGCAGGCCTCTCTTAAAAAGATAAAATTTTGAGTGTTACTAACACTTTTCTCTTGCACCTAGGACCACGAAATCCAAGGGAGAGGATAGTGTGTGTTAGAAGTAGGACCACTTGACAAACTTTTTGCACAAGTGTGCGAATCACCAAAAACATTTATTCTTTTTAACTAATTTTTATTGTAATCTGATCTAACTACTTGGAGATGTTGCTCCAACAATCATGATGTTCTTTTTAACTTCAAAGGAAAAAGGTTTTCTAGTCTAGGAACTTGAAATCCTGGTCAACTGAATTGAAAACATGTCTTTCTTGAAATAAATCATTTTTCAACTTGAAGGAAAAATGGCTTGTTCTTTTTAGTTTGCCCAAAATGAAGTGTTGATTGTGAATTTCTTTAAGTTGATGCAAGAAAATAAAATTTTCTTTGTTGATTTTTAAGCACCAAAAACGAAGTTTTAAGTTTATTTTAAGCACCCAAATGAAGTTTTGTTTCCTAACTTGCAAGAAAAGCCAAGTTTGTCTTGTTGATTTTAAGCACCAGAAATGAAGTTTGAAGTTTGATTTTTAAACACCAAAATGAAGTTTGAAGTTTGATTTTTAATTTAAGAAAAGAAAGTGAATTTATCTATCCTAACTTGAAAGATAAAGTTAGCAACATAAATTAATTGACTTTCTAAGCTTAATTTCTAAAATCCTAAAAAAATGGGGTTAGTAAAAACCTGCACAAAAGATAACAAGTTAGTAAAATTCGTATCTTTGGTGGGCTTCTACAAGCCTAATTTTTTTGGTTTTTTGGTTACAAGGTATTTTTTTACAACTCTCTGTTACAATAGTGCTATTCTGTGTGGAAACAAAAGCACTATTTAACACGAAAGTGCTAAAAGAAACACAAATGTGCCAAAAGAAGAACCAATAGTGCTAAAAGAACTCCATTAGACAAAATTAATCCTATCGAACAGAGAGCCGAAAGTGCTAAAACTAAGAATGATAGTGCTATTCAATGGTCAATAGTGCTAAAAGATCAACAATAGCGCCAGTTGAGAGACAATAGCACTATTATTAGGAAGAATAGCGCTAGAGCGTGAACGAAAGTGTAAAGCGTGACTTATGTGTCAATTTAAATCATGAAAAAAGTTAGTAGTTTTCAAATATGGTTGCGTGTTCGATTCACGTCGGGTTCACCAAATGATGCTCTATAAAAAGGATCTAGAAAATGTGGTTGATGGCAATGCACACAAGAATACAAGAAACTAAAGGTTAGTGTTAACAACCAAATATTATTAGAAACAAGCATATCAAGAGAGACACTATAAGCAAAATAGAGCATTTAACAAATAAAACAATTGCAACAAGGCATCTCCAAATGCCTTCCACCATGCTTGTAGCTCCTCCTCCCTTGTTCCTCTCCTCTCCAAGTTTCCAAATGAGTGTAGCTCTCAGCAGCTTTTTGCACTAGGGATGTCTTATGGAGATTCAAGATTGAAATGCTTTAAACTATGCTATGCAAGTATAAAAAAAGCTAAATATGAGATATTATGAAATGAAGTAAGATTATTTTTAGTCCAAAATGACAATATGAGTGATTATGCTAAAATGCTCTCTAAAATTGACTATAGGTTAAATGCATACAAGTTTTTTAGGATTTGGATTATGAAGAAATGAGATCTATTTATAGGCAAAATGGAGCAATGGATGGTTGAGATTGAGTAATCTCAACAAGGGTGAGGATTGAAGGGCTTAATATCCATGTGAGGACTTTCAATCCAATCCCAGGATGACAAATGTCAACATGAGATGGGTTGAGAGGAGAGGTAATAAGCATTAAATGCTTGACATGACCTGAGGGTTAACCTGGGAGGTAGGGTTAATGTTGAGTTGAGTGAATAAATTCATTATTCAAATAATAATGCCTTTATCCAATGGATAAACTCTTGTGCAAGAGTTAGTGAGGATAACCATGGTCAAAGCAATAAATGCTTGAGAAGATACGTGGGTTAAATGAGAGTTGAGCTTAGAGGTAAAGTCTCTAACCATGGGAGCAAGTGGATTTAACGATAAATGGTTATGTAAGAGCCATCAATGGTCATGTAAGAGCCATTAGTGGTTTGGAAGACTTTAGAGGTTATCTTGTTGAACACATAAAACATTAAATGCTTTTCAAAGACTTTGAGGGCTTTCAAAAGTGACTCCAAGTTGCTTAGGAATGTGAAAATATTTAGGAAATGAATTAGGCTAATTAGGAATGATTAGAAAGAGGTTAGAAGGGTCTAAAAGGGGACTTAGGATTGCAAGTGGGTTTGGTGGGTGAGGGAAAATAAGATTTGAATGAAAATAAAATTAATTTATTTCAACTTGTGGTTGCAACTTGCATTTGTAGGAGAGGGGGGGATTTTTAATGATTTAAATAAATGTTTTATTTATTTATTAAAAGAGGAAAGGGAATTTAATTAAATAAATAGGATTTATTCATTTAATTGATTGTGAATTAGGTTTAATGAATTAATAAAAATAAATTCAATAATTTATTTAATTAATAGGAGAATGGTTGAAGATGAATTAATTAAATGTCAATATAATTAACTGATTGGCTAGTGGGTTTATTAATTAAATAAATAGCAAATATTCATTTAATTAAATGGACAGATTTATGTGACTACAGTACCAATAACATTTTTATCCTTAGGTCTAGGCTCAAGTTCCCAAGTGTTATTCTTTTCAATCTAATCTATTTCTTCTTCCATGGCTCTTATCCAATTTTCATCTTTGAAGGCTTCAACATCATCTCTAGGTTCAACTTTAGGAATCAAACATACTTTTTCTACAACTAACCTTCTTCTAGTCATTACACCTTTATTATTATCACCAATAATATGATTCTCAGAATGATTTAATCTTACATACCTTGGAGTCTTCTAAATGTTCAAATCTTACATCATCACTAGCAGTAGCAACATCCGGATGAACAGTCTCTACCAAATCATTCTGCTTAGGCTCTTCAGGCTAAATAAGATCTAAAACAACATGTTGACCATCATTATAAGCTCTGATCTCCTTACCAAGGTTCTCATCCACTTTCACATTTGCACTTTCAACTATATTTCTTACTCTCTTATTATAGCACTAGTAGGCCTTTGTCTTTGTAGAATATCCCAAAAAGATACCTTCATCACTACTAGCATCAAAATTTTCAATATCTTCATCTCTCTTGATATAAAATTTTCTACCAAAAACTTTGAAATATCTCACAGTAGGAACATGACCAAACCAAAGCTCATAAGGGGTCTTACCGGTATCACCTTTGATATGAACTCTGTTAAATATATAGACTACTATGCTAATGGCTTCTCTCTAGTAGACCTTCAGAACATTTCTTTCAATCAACATAGTTCTTGTAGCATCCAAAATAGTACAGTTGTTTCTCTCAACAACTCCATTATGTTGTGGGGTTCTAGGGGTAGATAGTTGTCTTATGATTACATGCATCTCACCGAATGAATTAAACTCACTAGAACATAATTCTCCACCTCTATTAGATCTCAGACACTTCAGCTTCAATCCAGACTTAGTTTCAACTTTATCTTTGAATATCTTAAATTTCTCAAATTCTTCTAACTTTTCCTTCCAAAAGACAACCCACATAATCCTAGAATAATCATCAATTAGAAACATAAAGCATCTATCACCCTGCACATTTCTGACATTTTAGGTCCACACAAGTTAGTATGCACAAGATCTAGCAGTCCATCAGATGTTTATTGTTTACTCTAGAAAGAAATCCTTGCTTACTTACCCAACTGATATTCCTTACATAACGGATTAACATGTTTAACAATCTTAGGTATATCTCTAACAACATGTGAAGAACTGATCTTGATCAATGAATAAAAGTTTACATGACACATATTTCTATGCCATAACCAATTCTCATCTATCTTAGCAATCAAACAACTTTTCTCACTAGCATTCAAATGAAAAATGTTACCTCCAATCTTAGTTCTGGATGCAATCTCTATACCGAAGGCATTCAATATCTTTCATTTACCATACTTGAACTGTAGATCATAACTCTTATCAACCATCTTCCCAGCACTCAAAAGATTATGATTCAAACCTTCAACATACAAGACATCATCAATGTTATGATTTCCATAAAAATAAATAGAATCTCTTCCATGGATTACACATGCTTTCTCCTCTCCAAATCTAACTATTCTATCATCATACCCTTCCATGCTTATAAATTTTATTTTATCACTGGTCATATGATGCGAGCAACCACTGTCAATCACCCATTCATCCTTTTCTTCAATCTTAGTAGCCAAAGCTTTCTCCTCAACAGAGAAACTAGTGAAATCAATAGGTATAGGCCTATCTTCTTTAATGGCAATAAACACAAATTCATCTCGATCTGATTCATTATCTATAACACCTTCAACTACAAAATAATAACAGTTCTTTTGGTTCCTAAACTTTTGGTTAGACTTATAAGGCTTATCATACCTCTCATGCTTGTCATATCTATCATTCCTATCATGCTTATCAAACTTATCATGTCTATCATACTTAGCCATTCTCTCCAGACATCTAGAAGCAAAATGTCCTATCATATTACAAGAAAAAAAATTCAAGGGAAACTTTCCATCATACATACTGACACCTTTAGGCAATGTTTGGGCAATCAATTCTTCAAGATCATTAAGCTCTCTTTCTTTCTCTGTTATTTCTCTTCTTTCTCTTTCATATCTGGATATCCTTCACTCATCAATATCATATTTTTGCTTACCAGATATAGATGTTGATGTTCTAAATATTATTGCAGACTTTCCATGTAATTTTCCAAATTCACTCAGCTCAAATACAACAAGTTTACCAGCCAACACATCTCTTGTTATTGTAGTCACACTCTGAATCTCATCAATAGCGGCAACCTTATGTTTATAAGTAGGAGGCAAATATCTCACCACCTTAGAAACAATCTCATCTTCCTCAATCTTTCCATCAACACTCCTGATACCAAAGACAAGTTCATTTGCCTTAGCCATGTATGAATGTATGTTCTCATCATCTCCTATCTTCAATGCCTCATACTTTCCTTTCAAGCTCTGCAACTTAGCAACTTTAAATTGACTATCACCTTCATACAGGATCTCAATCTTCTCCTAGATCTCATATACATTCTGAAGTCCGATAACATTTGTCATTTCAGAATCAGTCAAGGCACTAAGCAATGCTTCCTTCTCTTTGATGTCATATTTTGGTTCCTTAACCTCATCAGGAGTGGATGGTCAATTCTGAGGAACAACATAGACATTCTTAGTAATATTCAAGTAATCCTCTCCAAAACATTTCAAGTGCACCTCCATCTGACTCTTCTATATAGTATAGTTACTTCCATCAAACCTCAGACTGTTCTTCTTGAAAATAATACCTTGAGATGCCATCTGAGATCTCCTTAAGTGATTAAGCCTCTACCAGAGGATTTAGCTCTGATACCAATTGTGAGCAGCAATCAAGAAGGAAGACTAAGAGGGGGGTGGGTGAATCAATCCTCACCAGATCAAAAAATTAAACTCCAAAATAATAACTGATAAAGTGCAGCAATGAACATATAAGAAAATTAATAAAACAACACATAGCACCAAGATTTTTGACATGGAAAACCTGGCTAAGGTAAAAATCATGGTGGGAACCTACCCATAGTAAGATGATACTCTATAGTAGTATGTGAAAATATTATAGTGGGGAATGCACATGCATTCAAGCACACTCCCTAGAGCTCACTCCTCAAAAGATATTTTCCTGGAAGGCTACAACCCTTAGGGAAGTCTCACTGACTTACAATAAGATTCTAACTACAATCTAAAAGAAATAAACTACAATGATCTAGCATCTACAAATGTCTGATGATAGTTCCAGTTAAGCACAGTTATCCGCTTTGCAACACTGATCTCACCTCAACACTTCAGTGAATGATAAATCTCTTGTTCGCACATTCAAATCTCTCTAATAATGCAAACACAATACTAACACCATAGCTAAGTGAATAACTCATCTATATATACTGTAGACACCCAAAATTGTCATGTCTAATTAAATAAATATTTTATTTATTTAATTATCTAAGCTTAATTCTTCTATTAATTAAATAAATCTTTATTTATTTAATTCATTCATTTATCCTCTTCTAGCCTTATTTCTCATTTAAATAAATACATTTATTTATTTAAATTATCATTTTCCTAAATTAAATAAATATCTTATTTATTTAATTGATCCCACTTCTTCTATTAATTAAATAGTACTTTATTTATTTAATTAATTCATTAACCTTTTCTACCCATGACACATTTCATTCATCTCTTAATTCATTCACTACCTACCCCTTTCATTATTTTATTATTTCTTTTACCTACCCTCTAATCATAGCCGACCTCCTTTTACACCTCTCAATCTTATCCCTCCATTTCTTATAGTGTCTTCTATATAAGGAGATGCTTCCTTCATTACCAAACCCTAATGAAGCATTCTAATGAGACATTCGAATGGATCTTATACACTTGACTACACTACGATCCTACTTGCAACCACATTCCGTTCTTTGTTGAGCTCTTGTGCATATAAAATCTGAGAGAAAATATATCAAGCAAGATCAATGGAGATAGGAAGGATGGAGATCAAAACCCTATTGGACATGTGATGGTATAATCTTTGTGATTTCATTTGATTTGCATTGTCTTAGGTAATCTTCATATGTTATGGTGGATCTTTGTTGTTGTTAGGCTAGGGTTTGTGGTTGAATTCATTTAGCCTTTCAATATCGTTATTATTGTTATCCATTTTCACCATACACATTTTGGCACGCCCGGTGGGACTCTTGTCCCTTTTTGCATTTAAGATCTTGTCGCAGATTTTGTGTTTGAAGTCGCAGATTTGACGTTTTCGACAACATTTTGATATTTTCGCGTCTGTGCACTTTCGGCTTGCGTTTTTTATTTTTTGGCACATTTGTGACATCTGGAGTCGCGTCTGTGTTATTGGCAATATTTTATTTTGTAGGTTCTAGGAAAGCGCGTCTACGTTATAAAGTTGCATCTGCGATGTTTTTAGCTGCGCCTATGTCCAGAAGAAGCGTCTGTGTTCTATAGTCATGTCTGTGTCTCACAGAACCGCGTCTGTGTCACCCAGTCGCGTCTGTGTTGAGGGTAATCACATCTGTGTTCACCAGTTTTCAAATTTTGGGTTTTTATTGATTCAATTTTTTGGATTTTGCATTTAGGGTTTCAGATCTGGTTTATTTTGAGCTAACATTTTCAGATCTAGCTAACAAAATTGGTGCAGTTTGTCTTGGAAGCTAAATCGTTTGGTTGAAGGCCCCTATTTTCACAAAGTCTTTTGGGTTTAAAATTTACCTAACTTGTGTGCTTACAGGAAGGGGTGATTATTTGAAACAATCCAAACTACTAACAACTCTTTGTTGCAGGTCCTTGGCAAGAGTTTTTGGATTTTTATTGTGTGCCTTGTTTTCATAGATTAGCAAACACTTCAATTGGTGCACTAAAATTGAATCATTGTCTTTTGTGTCTTAAGAAATAGGCTTTTTTTGTTTAATCTTTAGAGGGCCTATCTTCCCGTGTGGTCATTAGAACTACTAGTGAGAAGAGAACGACCCAAGTGGTAGCAAGGAAAACCCACCTCTTCCGAACCACTATAAACAAATGTATTCATGGTGAAAACTATGAATAACGTGTGCTGATTAGTTCATACCGACACTATGTCTCCCCATAAACCCATTTGATCAAATTTATTTGATCAGTTGTAGGGCATAACCCCTACCGATTGGGAGCCTTTTGTATTTACAGAGTTGAAAGTGCTGCATGTATGGCCACACGAGCGGATGCCCTTACTAGCACCTTTTTGTTTTAGAAGCCCAAATCCTTCTAGTTGTTGGGGTAGGAGGTCGGACCTCTGGTAGCAGCCCACACACATACGGTTCTTAGTAGAGATACAAAGTTCACCACAGGGAGTTTTCGTGGGGACTAATGCTTGGCTGACCCGAGAGGTGAGTGCCGAGGGTGGAGCCAGTGAGGTCAAGTATCTAAGTATCCACTCTGAATAGCATAGCCTCAGGGGTAAAACCCCATGTGGGATCAACAACTATTGTCTTGGCCAGCCATAAGAATTGTGCTTGACTTATTTTAAACATTCAAAACATTCAAGACCAAACAGCAAAACATTATGTCTTTTGTGTCTTCAAGTGTATGCAAAACATTTTTACATCAAACAACACATTTTTCTTGGAGTCATTTTTTTTGAGTCTAGACACTTGCAAACATTGGGTCTTCATGAACACTGTTTCCTCTTGTCACGAAAAAATAGTCAAACAGTCAGATTTGGTCGCAACAAAATGACTTCACAGATTGGAAAAAATTACACAAATTTTACAGAAACGCGTCTGTGTCGGACATAATAGCGTTTGTGTTGTATAACCGCGTCTGTGAAGGGCAGAATCACGTCTGTGTTCCAATAGTCAACATTACACTTTGCAAAAAAATCTCAGAAACGCGTCTGTGTTAAACAGATCCATGTCTATGTCGAGAAACCACGTTTGTGAAGTATACAGGCGCGTTTGTATTCAGAATTGAAAAACTGTTACAATCCAGCAAACAAACACAATCAGTTTCAGAATTCTTGAGCTTCCTAGGTCATTTCTCCAGGGTTTCATTTAGCATTCAACTTGTCTTTGGGTCTCACAGAATCCATCATTGCTTCACATCTCACTTTGTATTCACACTTGTCTAAACTAGAGTCAAAAGGTCACTTGCTTGTCCTCATCATACTTTGTCAACATACTACATACAACAACACTTTGCTAAGTGGTCCCTCATCAAGGTTTCTTACCTTTGGGTCTCATTTGGTCTTACTTAGAGTCAAGGTCAACTTACCTCATCAAGAGAAACCATCCTCTCTTTGGAAGTCACACCTACTCTACTACATACATACTTGGTCTTACACTTTGGACATTGCAAGTACACCTCAGATTCATTTACATTCCATCCAACTCTTGGTCTTCCATACTTTTTCCATTTTCATCTAGTCTCGCACATCTCAGTCAATACCTAGTTCATGGTTGAAACCTATCTTCAAAAATCTAGGAGAGAAACTAAAGAGGCTCAAGAGTCCGCAAACATGAGTTCTTATGAGTATGACAATGACATCTTTTTCAATTCTGATCATACTACATTACCTGACATGGGTGCCTATAGAAACATTTCAAATGTTGAGAACATGGACACTATAAACAATAATGCTACACATAATGACAATTTGGACAACTTTTTACTACATTCAGCAGATGTGGAAGAATCCATTATGAATCCCCATTTCAATCGATTGGTGGAGGAAATAATGAGAAGGGATAGACAATACTTCTTACAAATGATGGCACAAGTGGAGCCAAGATACCTCATGATTTTGACATGTCTCAAATAATGGAAAATCAACCTTTGCAACAACCCCACTCCAACATGGATCAAAGGAGACCTAATAGTGGATGCAATAGAGGACCACATATGGTACCTGAATCACCATCAGCTTTGCTTCAAAAACCAGAGGTCCCACATACACATGGTCAAACATATGATACTTATCTTCGCAGACCATTATGGAAATCTTATGGAGAGAAATATGCTCAATCACATATTAATGCTAAGGATCAACCGCCAAAGCAATGGGATATTCAAAGACATGCTCAAAATTTGGACACAAGGAAACCCTGTGTCAAATTTGGGGGCAACACATTAGAACATGACATGCCTGTAGAGTATGGTATACATGCACAAAATAGATATGGTGTTCCTCAACATGAGTCTATACCAAGTGGTCCATATACGCAGCATCATTATAGACCTCCTCCATATGAACATGTGTATGATCAATATCATCCATATATGCAACATGCTCCTCCTCCAATGGGTACCTCAAACATAGGATATGGTCCAAGAAGTCGATCTCCACCTAAGAGCAATTTGGAGCAACAAATTAGGGACTTACAAAAGAAAATGGAGGACATAAATACACCGAAGCCAACATACACAATGAGAGACATATGTCCATATCCATTTGACAAGAGCATTCCAATCCCTCCATTTCCTACACACTTTGTGACACCTAAATTTGATAAGTATAGAGGCAAAGGGGATCCTAAGGCACACATAAGACAATTTTTCACAGCTTGCATTGAGGTAGCAGCAGAAGAGACATATTTGATGAGATTATTCCCACAAAGCTTAGGTGATCAAGCTATGGAATGGTTCTCCCAACTTCCACCTGGTATTAAGTCATGGGGTGACTTAGCAGAGGCATTTATTCAACATTTTTCCTACAACATAGAGACAGACATATCAGTCACTACTTTGTGCAACACCAAGCAAAAAGAGGGAGAATCTTTTGCATCATTCTTACAAAGATGGAGAAATCTAGCCAGCAGATGCTCTTGTGAAATCCCACAAAAACAAATGGTGGAGATGTTCACCCAGAATGTTAACAAAGACATTGGCTATGATCTAAGAAAAGCTTGTTTGTCCACCTTCAAGGACATTATTGAAAAAGGCTTAGCGACAGAAAAGGTCCTAATTGAACAAGGAGTCATTAAGATATTCAAGGAAAACAAAGATGACTTTAAAGGAAAAGACAAGCCAAGATTTTGGAATAAAAACAAAAACACAGTCAATGATGGTGTTGTTGACGCCAACATAGTGTGACCCAAATTCATCTTTTTAGGATCAAACTCTACAAACAATCAAGTGAATACTCAAACAACTTCCAGATCACAAAGGAAGTACACTCCATTGGGAGAACCACTTGAGTCAGTTTTCAAAAAGCTAGTGGCGAACAAAGTAATCACTATTCCGGATTTTCCTCCATATGAACCAAAGGTTAAACCAAATTGGTGGAACGATGATGAGTATTGTGAATTTCATAAGAGCAAGGGTCATAAGACAGTAAATTGTCATCGACTAAAGAACATTATACAAGATCTCATTGATAGAGGTGATATTGAAATTGAAGGACACTCATCTAATCAAGAACATGAGATGTTTAAGGAACCATTCCCAAAACATGACAAAGGAAAAGCCAAAGCCATAATTGACCAAACCAACTATACCAGAACATCCTACAACTATGATTCAACCATCAATCACATCTCGATGGACAATTATGTCTCTACCATTATCATCAAGGACAAAACGTCTGAGAATTCTACCTGGAGACCTAGGATTGTCCTAAAAGGCGTTGGATCTTCTTCCAAACCTACCTCTGAATGTCATGTTACAACTCATTGAGGTAAATTCACTTTGCAAGGTGCTCCAGCCAAAAACACTACTTCCTCATCAACCAAACTTGAGTATGACCTTGTAAAACAGTTAGGGAAGACACCCGCGCTCATTTCAATCCTTGAGCTCTTATGTATATCCCCTGCACATAAAGCCATTCTTGACAAAATCTTGAGAGAAATTGTTGTTCCTACTGATCTGAATGTGGACCAGTTTCAAGCCATGGTGGACTACCTTTCCATTCCACACTCCCTTACATTCACAGGAGCCGATGACGCCTCCGTAAGTCAGCTACATAATGCACCTTTACACATTGAAGCCTTCATACACAAACATAGAATCAAACGAGTCCTAATAGATGGAGGAGCAGGTCTAAACATTTGTACATTGAGCACTATTAAACAATTGGGATATTCCGACAAAGCTGTGAATTCTACAAACAAAATTACTATCAAAGCATATGATGATGAAGAGCGTTCATCCAAGGGTACAGTCACCTTACCTCTCAGAGTTGGGCCAGTTACAAAGGATGTGGTTTGTCAAGTACTTGATCTTGATCTCACATACAACATATTGCTAGGACATCCTTAGATTCATGAAATGAGTGCAGTCCCATCTACATATCATCGATGCATCAAGTTTCCACACAATGGAGTTGAAGTGACTGTCAAAGCGGATCCAAACCCATTCATATATTGCAACAATCTACAACCTAGATTAGAAATAACAATCCTAGTCAATCACCAAGCTGTTCCTTCATCAACATATGTGGATCCAAAATCCTTGAAAGCTTCTACATCCAAAAAAGCAGAGCTCAAAGACAAGTTCAAGATTAAAGACATGGGATGTGATGAGTATATCTTTCATGTTGATCAACTCCCACTATCTCCTAACACATTTTGTCAACAAGAGCAATCTACAAGCAATATGTAAGACCAAGGAATTGGGTGTGAACCACCTAGTGTTGTGGCTACTAAGTCCAAATGCAAATCTCCTCTAGTGGTGCAAGCAACTCTTGATATCAATACTCCTAAGAGTGGTTCCAACAAAGAATCTATTTAGTCTATCACCAACCCTCTTGATAACTCACATAGCCTTACCATTTCATCCACTCATTCCATTTCCACTCCACTCCCAGACTTGGATCAACAAGAATTACAAAAGCCCTTACTCATTGGGGATCAAAAATCAAGATTTGAAAAGAAAAATCTAAAAGTCAAAAATAAAGAAAAGTCCTTTAATCCAAATCAAAATCAAAAGCTATTGGACTCTACAAAAATCAAAGTCAAGGATAAAAATCCTATGAAGAAAAAAGAACAAGAGTTGATCTCCCCTAATATCAAAATAACTGGGGGCAAAAGTTCTAAAATTTCAAGTCAAAAAGAATACTTGTTGATCCCAAGTCTCTATCATGCTATCCTACTTTCACTTCTTTTCGCAATCATAAGCCTTCATCACTCATCCACTTGTTCCACATGTCCTTCCCCTCTTGTCAATACATCATGGACCTTTAATGGAGCTTCCTTGAAGGACTTTGTTATCAGAGATGCCCAAACTTCTTTAGGTGAGATACATATGGGCCTACGTAGTCCACACACTAGTAATTCTATCTCAGTTCCTTCATCAAGGAAGATAGTCACTCGAGATACACATCATTCAGTCAAGGAACATTGCAGTTACAATAATAAGGTCAAGCCTCGCACATTTGAGGTAGGTGACTTAGTTCTCAAAGAAAATCCTAAAAATCAACAAGACAGAGAGAAGAAGGGCAAGTTCGAACCAAATTGGCTTGGTCCTTACGTCATTACAACAGCATATGGATCTAGGGCATATCAGCTCTCAACTACAGAAGGTGAACCTTTGGAGGATCCTATCAACAACATGCACCTTCGCAGGTTTTACACATAGCTCTTCGGAATATCCTAATTTCAAAAATACAAAAAAAATTCAAAAAATTCAAAAAATACAAAAAAAATTATAAAATAAAAAAATTGTTACTTGATGAAAACCTGGCAAACAGGCGCCTTGTGACACAAAAAACATTGAAAAATAAAAAAAGTAAAGAGAAATAATTTTATCCAACGGTGAAAACCACTTCGGTGGCACCCTAGGCAAGTACCATGGTGAAAAATGGGTCACCAGCACCATGCGTAGAGACATTGCTCCTCCCTCCTTCAGGATTCACTTTCATCCTTTCACTTTGCACACACTCACAACCTATTCGTCCATAATAAACTTACCCATTCCCATCATGGCTTGTTATTGATCTACCCTAAGATTGGTTAGCCATTCATAATAAACCTCCCTTTTCATCCCTTTCCATCCATAATAAATCAGATCCTATCTATGGCTAAGGCAAAATCCTACGTCTAGTAATGGGTGTGGAACTAAGAACATCACATGTTTCAAGGAGTATAGTTTCTTCTAGCTTCCTTTAGTCTATCCACGCACAATCTGCAATAAAGCAACATTTGCATCATAAATCCACAATAAAGTTTCATCTTCTCCACAATAAAGTATCAGTTTCATGGATTCAGTCAGTTTCAGATGAGACAGCAGCAACAATGGGCTTCAACAAATCAAATCTTTCAATAGACTCAGACAACATATGGTTTCATGCTATCTATCCTTTTTGTGAAAGTAAACATTGTGACCACAATCAAATAAGACTTATACAAGTGACAAGAGACACTAAACTTGAGGACTACAGTGGATGTTGGTGTCGAGTCTTGGTTTTCTTTTGATTTTATCTTTTGGTGACATGTCTTTTAGCTTTTTTGGGATGTCTCTGACTAGAGATTCTATCTCCAGGATGTCTTTGACTAGAAAGGCGAGGATGGGGCATCGTCACCTATTTGTATTTGCTGTCTGTGGATTGTCTCTTAGTAATGCTATGACTTGTCCAAGGATATGAGGACACTATGATTCTAATATGAACTGGGGCATTCCTTGTTTGTGACTGTCTTATCTCCATGCAAACAGGTACAATGACTCTCTAGGTCAAACATATGCCTTGATTGTCATAACCTACTTGCCATAATAAAGCTCAATGATGATAATGCACAAGAAGCTCTTTCACTTTCATATCTTCTGTCTTCCATCCTCCTTTCTTGATTGACTTCCATCATCCTTCTCGAGTCTGCGTAGCCTGCTATCACATGACCAAGTATAATGACACGCCAAAAACATTTGCATTTCATGTAGTTGCACCTGCATTACCACATATAAGCATTCCATACATACATATAGATATCACAATTGCATCACATCCTGCACACAACACATGTTAGAACATTTTATATTCTCATCATGTAAATAGTTATTTGCATTGTCATATCCATCCGCATTTCATACATTCACATTTGCATCATGCATACACATATAAAACATAAAAGAACAAAAATATTGCATTCCATCATGTACATATTTGCATCCATATCACATAAAACATACATCATAAGAACATCTCATCACATAGGTACACATGCATATAGCTACCGCAAAGATGAATCATCTCATATATATAATCATAAGTGTCATGATACAATGATGTCAAAATCATATGGCTACAATCACCTGAAGGTGTCTACATCATCATACAAAAATGGTACAATACTGATACATAGGGAGCCCTCTACGGCTACGATGAACTCCCTCCCTCAGAGTCGGCTGGCCTCGACGGAGTCTGAGCCCTGGAAGGACCCGGCCCAAGATCATCTCTTTTGGCCCCTGTGTCCTCTGCAACCACCCCTCGTGTCGCCCTATCCAGATAGAGGAACCCACCGATAACTCCTGCCAACACTATTGGTAGTGCTAATCCTGTCCATGTCATGGTATCCCATGCCACATGTACCACCCTCATCTCCAGTCCCAGATCCTAGAACACTCGTCTTAGTGCATCCCTGTCTTCATCTTGATCGTAGGGTACTAACTCCTCATCGATCAGTATCCTCAGAATCTTGTATACATACTCCAGGGTGACTGTCATCTCCCCCATCGACAAATGAAAAGTGCAAGTCTTAGAGTGCCACCTCTCCACCAATGCAGTCAACAATCCCATGTTTGCCCAAAACTTAGGCACATACAAAATATGTCTCAATCCCATAGCCTCAATCACAGCTCGGTCCTCAGTTGTCAACTCAGGTTGCAACCTCTGAGTCGATGGGAATCTCTCCCGTGACTCCATTATAGGCAAATACTCCTGCAGTCACACAAATCAATCATCTCAGTCCTAGTGACACTCACTATTCATCACAAAGTGTTGCTTCTATCCTAGTGGTACTCCCTGTTCATCACAAAGTGTTCCTCACATTTGCACTCACTGTTCATCACAAAGTGCTGCTCATATTCTAGTACTCCCTGTTCATCACAAAGTACTATATCTTGGTACTCATTGTTCATCACAAAGTGCCTTGATCTATCCTATCCTAGGGCCTATGCTTGAGTGAATCCCCTTGACTAGTTTCCTAATTGGCAACATATGTTCTATCACAGAATTGTCAATCCTAGCCCTATTTTCTATCCTAGTATTCCCTAGAGGACCTGCTTGAGTGTATCCTCTCAGCAACTTATCCAATCGATAGCGTATGTTCATCACAGAACTGCCGATTTGACCTAGAAGACACAAATTCACATTTTTGGACACAAATGCGTTTTCCAAACATAAAAGTGCATTTATTACACTACCTAGCATGCATTAATGACAACAATAAATGCATCAAAGTATAAGGAGGTTTTGTGGTACTTACTGGCTCTCCTGCCTCTGCTGGCCTCTGAAATCGGCGAACACGATTGAATCTGTGCACCAATGCCATCGCTGTTGACCGCTGCTGCTCTTTTTCTACACTCTAATCTCTTGGAGGTGTAGATGACAATGAGGATGTATTTCCCTTGTGGTCTATCTTATAGACTACCCTAGCCCTAGCCCTCATTTCCCAAGTCAGTCTTCATTATCCCGTGACTCTGTCACTTTATCCGATCAGTCCATTCTAGCCTCTCTTTCTTATGGAGAGATTGTCTACAATATTTTCAGACATTTTCATCCAATCTCTCGAGGGGGCATATCATTCCCATCTTGGGGCAACTCTGTATCAGTTCATCTTATCTTCTTTGAAACAACACGACAAGCGACATTGTCTCAAAGAGGGACAAAATGTAGACACCCAAAATTGTCATGTCTAATTAAATAAATATTTTATTTATTTATTTATCTAAGCTTAATTCTTCTATTAATTAAATAAATCTTTATTTATTTAATTAATTTATTTATCCTCTTCTAGCCTTATTTCTCATTTAAATAAATACATTTATTTATTTAAATTATCCTTTTCCTAAATTAAATAAATATCTTATTTATTTAATTGATCCCACTTCTTCTATTAATTAAATAGTACTTTATTTATTTAATTAATTCATTAACCTTTTCTACCCATGACACATGTCATTCATCTCTTAATTCATACACTACCTACCCCTTTCATTATTTTATTATTTCTTTTACCTACCCTCTAATCATAGCCGACCTCCTTTTACACCTCTCAATCTTATCCCTCCATTTCTTATAGTGTCTTCTATATAAGGAGATGCTTCCTTCATTACCAAACCCTAATGAAGCATTCTAATGAGACATTCGAATGGATCTTATACACTTGACTACACTATGATCCTACTTGCAACCACATTCCGTTCTTTGTTGAACTCTTGTGCATATAAAATCTGAGAGAAAATATATCAAGCAAGATCAATGGAGATAGGAAGGATGGAGATCAAAACCCTATTGGACATGTGATGGTATAATCTTTGTGATTTCATTTGATTTGCATTGTCTTAGGTAATCTTCATATGTTATGGTGGATCTTTGTTGTTGTTAGGCTAGGGTTTTGTGGTTGAATTCATTTAGCCTTTCAATATCGTTATTATTGTTATCCATTTTCACCATATACATATACAATTAATCAACCTTGATAACAAGGTGGGATAAACCCTCAACCCTCAACTCACAACAACAAAATATGCATTACACGATAAAAAGATCAGCCACCAGACCAATATTATGATTTAAATTACATAGCATGGACCTAATTTATAATTTCAAACAATCACATCCATTGGAAATCATGCCAAGATCAACTGCAACACGCTACACCACCAAAAATACCGCATAACACGAAAATCAATACTGGTTGACAAAAACCATCAAAATCTCGCACAATGATCAATGTGGATCACCAAAACAAATAGGACATGACTAGGAAACACCATCAAGCACATTATAATCATCACTAACAACTGCACCAACACCACTTATCAAATCTTCATTGATCAACATCTAGAGGCTCAAGAACACAACCAATCAACAACTATCACAAAGAAAGATAATTTGCAGAGCACCAAATCATGAACCATCTGAAATGAAGATACACAAGATCATCTCAAATAATATCCCAAAACCTCAGTAGAATATCTGATCACACTAGAATATACCGAAGGAACTACCGAATTCAACAAAATAGTGATGAGCAAAACTGAACTACAAAACCGGATCAGAAAATCTTCCCAAACACACTAGAATGAATCATAGGAATACGTTGACATCAATGAAAACAACATATCCTAGCAGCAGCAATGATCAACTAAATCCAACAATCTCCCCAATAATCCAACACCCTCACCCACAAGGAGTTTTTAAACTTAACATTGATGGGTCATCTTGGGGGAACCCTAGCCATTCTTGTATTGGTGGGGTTGGGCATGATAGCTCTAGAGATATTAAATTTATTTTTACAATTTATAAGGATTTTCATACCAATAATCTCATGGAAGCTCTTTCCTTTTCGCATGTGGTGGAGCATAGTTGTGTTCACAACTGAAGTCAGATTATTTGTGATTCAATTCTTAGGTGGTGGTGACTTTGTTGAAGGAGCATTGATTAGATGAGGTTAGTTTTCATTTAGTTGTGGTGATTAAATAGATTCTTTGGTTGTGCAACTCCTTGGAATCTATTACTTTTTGTCATATTCCTAGGGAGTGGAATGTAGTTGCTGATTGTTTGGCCAAATGGATTTTTGATCATAGGAAGGGCTGCAATATTTTGGATAGGGGGAAATTATCTTTGAAAAAATCTCATTTATTGGATACTTTAGTGGATGTTGGCAGAGCTGTGTAATTTTTTCTTTGTTGGGCATGTGGCCCTTCTTTCTTTGTATATCTTTCTTTGATTGAATAAATTTTAACCCTCTTTTAGTTTAAAACAAGAAGTATTTAAAATTAGAAAGTGTATTAGAAGGGTTGTTATTAGTTAAATATTACTAAGTAGAAATGTGAATAGGAGAAATATTTACCACTTCCAAATGAGTTACATTATAATGCATGAGTTAATACATTAAATCTCATGTACAATGTTCTAGATATGTGTTAGAAACATCCCAAGTGCACATGTTTTGTTTGTATTATGAGAGATTATCATTGAGGCCTTCACAAGTAGTTATTTTCTCTTAGAATCAAAGATTTTTTATTTTGGCTTCTAATGGGTTTTCGTCTTGATTTTGATCTTATCTATACAATCCTGTGTGTTCATGGTTTTCTATTTTGAAATGATATGTTTCTCTATTTAGTTTGTTACAAAAGGGACCACATTTAAATTTTTTTGTCTAAGCATTTAAATTTACTTTATAAATTTGTAAAGAATTTCAAGACAATGGTTCCTTTATTTCATTATTATAACTAGTTTCATCATTAATAATATTGTTTATTCATATATTTCCCTTAGCTACTATATTTAAAACCATTATTTCAAGGTATATTTATAATGTTGTGAAAAAATTCATTCACGAATGCCTTATCATGCTTGAGTTTTACTTATTTTTGTTTGCATTAATTCATATCTAGAGCTACAAGTGATATAATTCATGTTTTGAATGCATTTTTCTGGTTCACCTCAACTACTTATCCATGATCTATGTTGCATTTTTTATATTCTTTCAAAAACCATCATCCTATTGTATTCATTGTGCCTTCTATTTTACTTGGATAATATGTTTCAACATTTCTTTGATAGCTAGTGAATTTTTAATTCCTTTCACCTTTAAGGATGATTCATCAAGACTATTCACGGCCTACTCTAGGTACTTTTCCTTTTACTTGGTATGATCCTTTGTTGATGAATACAGTCTAAAACCTTTGATCTTTTTAAATTGTGGTAAGGTGGATGCATTAATAGTCCTATTTGATAGAATTCAATTTGTAATTAAAACCCCTCTCAATATTTGTTAACAAACTATAATGTTTGTAGTTAATTTTTGCATGCATGTATACCATAGGATTATTTAATAAAGTTGGAGACTCTTGTCCCTTTTGTATGCCCCTTATGTTCTAATTTTATTAAATCATCACTAACCCAAAAATAAAATAAAATAATTAAAAAAACCCATTTCTTCATAGTAGAGATTCAAAATAGTTAGTACCATAATTTATTATTATTAAATTTCACTTTGTAATGGTCAACATAAAGTTTGAATTGTCTTAGTCTGATTGATAAGAAGTATTGTTGTATTTTTCATAAACAAGAAAATAATCAAAACAAAATCCCGTATTGATAGTCACAACCTTTATCAATACTAAATCATAGGACACACAATCATATTTCTCATTCATCAAGAAATTAAAATGAAATTCAAGAGAATCAAGGAATGAAATTGAATAAGGCTAGGTGAGTGAATTTATAAGAAATGCAAAAGGAGAAGAAGGTAGAATATAAAGAGACACGATTAAATCTAAGAAACCTAACCTTGGTACACCAAATACCTAATAAAACAATGAAAATGGATAAAAAGCTACACCAAAAGTCTCCATTGTATGTAAGTAATATGGTAATTTGGATGTCCTAGAGAACCCCAATTTTATTACAATTAGGGACCCTTATTTTGGTTTTTGTTTTAACTTCTTCATTTTTTTTTTAAAAAGACTTATTTTTCGGTTGCAATATTTTCATTATGTTAATTTTATTGTTAGGATTGATTAAATATCTATTATTTTTAAATGGTTACCAAAATCATAATAACTTGTTCTCCATAAACTCAGTTCTAAGTGTAAATTTTAGGTTGTATCAAGATTTTATGTCTGATAGTAAAGATTTTCCGACCTTAAAAAATTAAAATGTCCCTATATTTTTCCAAAATGTATAAGTGTTATAGGAATCCATACCCCAAAATACATTTAAAATGAGTTTGGTTTTGCAAATTATGTACATATGCAAATATCCATTTAGACTATCAACCAAAAGAATCAAGGATATGGGGCCCTAAATGCTTAACTTCATGTAAATGAATACAATTTGTCATTGAATTTCAAATCCTTAAGTTGTTGAGTTAATTATCTACCTTTGAATGAGTTTTAACCCCACAACTCTTTATTTTCATTTTTTTTTCTCATTGAACTTGTTATAGCTTATGCGTAAATAGTAGGGGAGGTTACAAGAGAGCACAATAGAATAGCCTCAAATACATTATCACCATGATCAAAACATGGTAGCATGACTAAAAATATATGAATATGAACAAGGCAAAAATTTTATTAAAGAACTAAACTAAATTTGGTATCGTTAAAGTATAAGAAATCATATTAAATAGCTTAATATTCTTATTGTGGTTCATTGTATGACATTCTATAGATTATCTCTGTATCAATGAAATATTTACTCAAGATTATACATAGAACCATAGTGATTACATAAGGGGTAAATGAAATAATTAAACTTATATTTTTTAAGCATGACCAACAAGTTTAATTTAAACATATGTTTGTTTGTGCTTTTATTTTTTAAGTAGTCACCGGTGAGGAGAGAACTCAAGGAGATCAGTCTGGACTGGTCAAAAAGAGTAAACACAATGAAAACATGCAAATATGATGGAGGCAATGCAGAACGGATAGTTTTATTGCATGAAAATTGATTACAGCCAACTGGTAACTACCGGGTTACAACATACTGGCACATAGGCATAGTAAAATAGGTCACAACCGAGACCTTGAATCCAAATATCTATCTTCTAGGCACAGTCTATCTATTTGATGCTTTGATTGATTCTAATTTATTCATTTTAAAACATGATTAAATATATATATATATATCAATCCAAAGGATGCAATCGGCCCAAAAGGGATCAAAACCCAAAGAACAAGACCTAACGTGCAAAATGAAAAAGGTCATCTTCTGCCAAGTTATTCCTTCAGAAAATCCAAAGGATGAAACTTAGAAGGTCGGCCACATGCCAAGGAACATCAAAATCAATGCTCAAGGCTTCACAAGCTTCAAAATGGGTTCTGATAGATAACCAGAATATGTCTTAGGCAATCGATAACAGAGGAACAATTGGTTGCAAGAAACTTTCATGGAAACCGATAACGATATCTTGTCGGAAAGTGGTCTAAATGAGATGTGGTCTGAAAGAAAGAAAGATGATCAAGTCTTCAAGTAGAATCCAGCTTCATAGGATCCGGTAAGCCAAAACTAAGACACATGGAAAGAAAATTGAAACTGCAAACAAAACAGAAAGGAAAATGTTTTTGGTTGATGCAAGATTGCTGTGAACCGTGGATGCTCTTGCATCAGATATCCAGGGTTAATGAAAAAGTGAGGCTCTCACTTTGCTGGGGTCAAAGGGAAATCAAGGAGGTCTACCCCTGCATGAGAAATCCAAGATGAATCTTGAACTGGTCTTCCCTTCCACTTCACAAGATATTCTTTGTACTGATTATTCCGGGTACTACGCCCAATCATACTGTCCAAAATATCTTCAATCTGATCCGGTTCCTTCTGGGGTAATTGTTTCTCCAGGTCTGCAACACTATCCTCACTGAATTCTAGTTCATGTTACTCATGAAGATCTGCAATGTTGAATATAGGTGAAATACTTAGACTATCTGGTAGCTCCACTTCATATGCATTTCCAGAACTGAACTTTCTTAAAATTTTACAGGGTCCAAACTTCTTCATTTGCAACTTATTATAAGTTCCAACCGGGAATCTCTCTTTTCTCAAATATACCATCACTTCATCACCAACTTCAAATTCCTAATGTCTCCTCTTCTCATCTACCTTCTCTTTATATTTGTTGTTCATGTCTTCCAAATGTTGTTTAACTTGAATATGCAATGTTGCCATGTGATCTGCAAAATCTTCTGCTTCTGAACTGTTCCAATCTTCACTTCTAATGTCTCTGAATTCTGATATTCCTCTAGGATGCACTCTGGTAATAATCTCAAAAGGTATTCTTCCGGTAGTTCTATTCATTGAATTGTTGTAGGCAAACTCGGCTTGTGGAAGGCTCAAATCCCAACTTTCAGTTTTATTTCCCACTAAACATCTCAACAAGTTTCCCAAGCTCCGGTTAACAACTTTTGTCTGTCCATCAGTCTGTGGATGAGAAGTAGAATTGAACTTCAAATCTATTTTCATCTTCTTCCAAAGTGTTCTCCAAAAATATCCAACAAACTTAGTGTCTCTTTTTGAAACTATGCTCTTAGGTAATCCATGCAATCTCACCACTTCCTTGAAAAATAGGTCTGCTACATGTAATGCATCTAATGTCTTCTTACAAGGTATGAAATGAGCCATCTTTGAAAATCTATCCACTACCACAAATATAGAATCATTCCCTCTTGGTGTCTTAGGAAATCCAAGTACAAAATCCATGCTTATGTCCCCCCAAGGTCTTACTGGTACTATCAAAGGTTTATACAATCCCACATTCTATCTACTACCTTTTGCAACTTGGTAAACTCTACAACTTTGCACATATCTCTTAACATCCTTATGAATGTAGTGCCAAAAGTACTGCTCACTCACCAATGCAACTGTTTTGTCAATGCCAAAATGTTTGGCTAAACCCCCACTATGTTTCTATTTTATCAGGTTCTCTTTCATGGAACTATTAGGTATGCACAAGTGAACTCCCTTGAATAACATCCCATCCTAAGTAAAATAATCCAACCATTTTCTCCTATTAACCATAACCATTTCTCTACATGCTTTCCAAGGTTATGCAAAATTTGGGTCTTCATCATACAAGGTCTTCAAATCTTCAAAACCTAATACTGTCACTCTCATTTCTATCAGCAAATTCTTTCTCCTACTCAATGCATCAACAACTTTGTTAGATTTCCCACTTCTATGCTTCAACACAAAGGTTTAACTCTACAAGAATTCTACCCATCTCATATGTCTTTGATTCAACTTACTCTAACTAATCAAATACTGTAAAGATTGATGATTTGTATACAACAAAAACTCATTAGGCAACAAGTAGTGTCTCCATTTATTCAAGGCTTGAACTATGGCATTAAATTCTTGATCATACACTAAATATCTCTTCCTAGAATCATTTAATTTCTCACTGAAATAGGCTACTGCTCTCCCTTCTTGACTCAAAACTTCTCCTATTGCTATTCCACTTGCATCACAATCCACTTGAAATACCTTATTGAAATCCAATAAAGCTAACACAGGTTGCTCAATCACTTTCTGCTTTAACAATTCAAAAAATTTGTTTTCTCTGGTGGTCCACTTGAATTCCTTTTGATCTCCTCTCATGGCCTCAGTCATAGGGTTACAAATTGAACTGAAATTTATGATAAACTTCTGGTAAAAACTAGCCAATCCATTAAATGATCTTATCTCTCCAATTCTTTCTAGTGTTGTCCACTCAACAATGGCTTTCACTTTCTCAGGGTCCATCTTCAAACTATCTTTAGATATCACAAATCCTAAATAGACTAGCTTATCCTTCATGAAAGTACACTTCTTGATATTGATCAACAACTTTTCTTCTCTCAAGCTCTGTAGAACTTATCTTAACTACAACAAATGCTACTCTTTTATTCTACTGAAAATCAGAATGTCATCCAAATACACAATAAAAAACTTACCCAAGAATTTCTTCAATACCTTATTCATCAACCTCATGAAAGTACTTGGTGTATTAGTCAATCCAAAAGGCATCACCAACCATTCATATAGTCCTTCATTTGTCTTAATTGATGTCTTCCACTCATCGCCTTCTCTCATATTGATCTGATGATATCCACTCTTCAAATCTATCTATGTAAATTATTTTACTCCACTCAAATAGTCCATTATGTCATCCATCCTTGGCAAAGGAACTGATATTTCACTGTGATCTTGTTTATTGCTTTTCGATCAGTACACATCCCCCATTCTTCAATCTTCTTAGGTGCTAATACTCCTAGTACCGCACAAGGGCTCAAACTCTCCCTGATTAAACCTTTCTTCAATAGCTCTTGCACTTGTCTATTCAGTTCTTCATTCTCCATTGGTGTCAATCAGCGTGCAACTTTGTTAAGAAAACTAGCTTCGGGAACCAAGTCCATGCAATGACTAATACTTCTAACAGGTGGCAATCCATCAGGTACAATATATAAAATAATGTCCTCATATTTGTCAACAAATCTCTTATCTCTTCTAGGTGTTCTCCTTCTAGTTTCGGTCTCTTAGTCTTCTTAGGAATTAAGGCAAAACACACATTCTTATGTCTCAGTCCATCCATGAATTTCCTTCCATCTACTAAACAGATTTTGGTATTTGTACAGACTTCATTCCTCAAAGGTTCCTCCAAAGGTAACAAGGTTTGTTTCATCCCATTGGCCACAATAGTGTATGTATTCTTCCTCCCATCATGTATTGTCTGTCTATCAAACTATCAAGGTCTTCCCAATAAAAGATGACAAATATCCATAGACATAATATCACACAAAACTTTATCATGATAATTCCCAATTTTCAATTTTGCCAAACACAGTTCACTTACTAACAACTTATGTTCATCTTGAATCCATGCTATCTGATAAGGCTTAGGGTGTTTCAATCTCTCCAATTTCAACTTATTCACCATCTCTTCTAAAACAAGATTATTGAAACTACCACTATTGATAATAAATTTACAACACTTACCGGACACCTTGCATCTAGTCTTGAATAGATTCTTCCTCTCCAAGGGTTCTTCATCTCCTTCGATATGACACAAAGCTCTCCTCATCATAAACAATTCTCCATCTTTCAGCGTATTGTCTGATCTGGTGGGGTTTTCTTCCACCACTGTTGCTCTTCTGACATCCTATGTCTTCGTACATTAAAATTCATGGTGTCCTTCTCCTCCACACTTAAATAAAGTTCCTCTAAATATTCTCTTGTCTTGTCTTCCAAATTTCTCATTCTAGTAACCATCCGGTTCTCTCCTCCAGTAGAAATTTCTATCATCCTTCCAGTATGAATTACCTTCTTTGCTCACTTCCTTGTCCTTGTTATGATCTATATTGGTTCCTCTTCCTCTAGTATATCCTCTTCCTCCTTCAAATATTCCTCTGATAAACCTTCCACCTCTACCTCTCTACCTCTGCTCATGTATTTTGTTCAATTTATCTTCAGCCTTTAGTGCATACCGGCAAGCCTCTTCAACACTCTCCAATTTGATCATAATAGGTTCATCTTGTATAGACATCCACATTCCATTCAAATATATTACAATTTGTTCAACTTCATCATCAACATGTCCATATCTAATGTTCAATTTATAAAATGCTTCGGTGTATTGCTTCACACTCGATTCCTTTTGTCTCAAGTTCTGCAATTTTTGGAACAAATCCACTTGATAATTCATCAAGACAAAATTTTATTTCAACTTAGCATTCATCTAATCCCATACATCTTAATCTTTTCTTTACCTCTTCTTTATCTATCAACTTGGAAATGCTCCCACCAAAGAGATTCATGCCCTTTCAACTAGGTATAGGCATATTTCACCTTCCTCTCTTCTGCAGTGTTTTCAAAATCAAAATACTTTTCCATCTCCAAGATCCAATCCATCAATTCATTTGAATCTAACTTCCTATCATATTTCATTGGGGTAAAATGAGGTTTAATGTTCTCCCTACTTAAAACTCTTAAAAACCTTTCTTCATCTAGATCAATCACCAGCCTGTTTTGTCAGGGCTTCTTCTCCTTCATCTTCACTTACATATTCAATAGGTTGATCTCTTCTCTGGGTTGTCTCCATGACTTCTAACCAAGATGCTATTCCTCGCAACATCTCCATCATAACAGGGTCTGCATTCCCTCGTGCTCCACCATTCCTAGTTCCCCTTCATGCCATTGATTCATGCTAGTCCTTTGTAATTGCAGGTTGGATCCATGATCCACCACCCTATAACACAAATTTAGGACATGCAACCTTCAAAATGAAAATTCTCTCTAATACCACTTGAAGCAGTCACCGATGAGGAGGGACCTCAAGGAGATCAGTTTGAACTGGTCAACAAGAGTAAACATAATGGAAACACGCAGATATGATGGAGGCAATGCAAAACAGAGTTTTATTGCATGAAAATTGATTACATCCAACTGGTAACAACCAGTTTACAACATACCGGCACACAAGCCTGGCAGAATAGGTCACAACTGGGACCTTGAATCGAAAGATCTATCTTCTAGGCACAATCTATCTATTTGATACACTGATTGATTCTAATTGATTCATTATAAAGCATGATTGCAAATATATATATATATATCGATCCAAAGGATCCAGTCGGCCCAAAAGGGATCAAAACCCGAAGAACAAGACCTAACATGCAAAATAAATAAGGTCGGCCTCCGCCAAGAGATTCTTCTAGAAAATACAAAGGCTAAAACGTAGAAGGTTACCCACATGCCAAGGAACATCAAAATCAATGCTCAAGGATCTGAATGCTTCGGAATGGGTTCCATTAGATCACCAGAATAGGTCTCAGGCAAACGGTAATAAAGGAACAATTGGTAGCAAGAAATTGTCATGAAAACCGGTAGCGATATCTTGTCGAAAAGTGATCCAAATGAGATGCAGTCTAAAAGAAAGAAAGATGATCAAGTCTTGAAGAAGAATCCAATTCCATAGGATCTGGTGAGCCAAAACCAAGACACACAGAAAGAAAACTGAAACTACAAACAAAATAGAAAGGAAAGTATTTTTGATTGATCCAAGATTATTGTGAACCGATGATGCTCCTGCATCAATTTTAATTGTTTTTGAGAATATTGTTATATATTTGCATCCTTATATTATTTCTCTTTGATGCTCATGACCCCATTTATAAATTATTTGAAGTGTCTATTTAATACCATCGATATCATATTGCTTCCTTGAATTTGCTAACTCCATATCAATGATGGATTAGATTTATTTTAGACTCAATGTACAGTCTCATAGTCAAATTTAAAAAAAAATCATCCATATATTTTCATTCCAATTTCTTTAGCTTCTTGGTTGCTTGTTTATCAAATAAGCTACAACTAAGTTTTCCTCAAAAAAGAAAAATTCTTATGTCATATAATAGATCTAGGGCTCTAACATTTTCTGTTTAAGCCTATTTTAAATATAGCAAATTTAATAATGTGACAAAATAAAAAATGAATTAGATCCTTAACATCCCAATTTTAATAATTGAAAACTTGAGAAAATGAGATCTTTAATTGAGAAGTACAAACCAGGATCCATTTTTAATTATGATCAATTTAATTGGGGAACAATCAATTAGGCTTAACTTCAATCTAAAATTTGAGCTAAGAATTATGATTAATTGTTCCATTTTTGGGATAAAACATATATTACTTACATATAATTAAGAGGGAAATGTGGTTGTGTTGTAGAGGGCCTTGCCTAATTCAATCCTCATGTTGGTGTTTTTACATTCACCATAGAAATATTTGATGAAATAGAGCTTACCCCTAGTAAAGTAGAGACTCAAAACCTGAAAGTAAATTCTTGAACTGGTAAATGATACCTTTGATGTGAAACCCTATACCTTGAAGCCTCATTCAAAGCTTATTATTGCTTGATAGGTGTTAACGCACACTTTCATAATGGAATAACAAATAACTTGATTATGATTACTAAACTTGAATACTGAAATTTTTAATTTAAGAATTTTGCTCAATTATGTTCAATATGCTTGATTAAATGCTTCATTCAATTAATAGGAATGATAAATTATAGGACAACATAAAAAGACTTTCATGAAGACATTAGTGAGGCAAGACAATACCAAGTCTCAAAGACTTAGGATCTTATTAGTCTAAAATATCAAGATAAAAGGAGAAAAATGATCAAAATAGGTAACACATACAAATGGGGCATGAAAGAACAAACAAGGGTATGCCATCATAGGGAAAGTAAGGACCATAGGAATCTTACTAGGATTCATAAGAGAATAAGGCATGACCTCTAGGACTAGCAAGGATTGCTTACCAGGAGTCATGTTAGAGAAAGGGGAGTCAAATATCTTTAGCAAGGTGTTATGTTAGTTGTTAATGCTAAGAAATATTATAAATAAAAACCCATGTTTGCTACATAATATAAAAATGTTACTGAAAAATAGGTGTTACAATGTGCACCTAGAAAAAATTGATATGAGATTGCAAGATGGGTGTTGGGGTGACACCATGAACATCATGATGTGTGGTTCAAGGGTACTAACCAATCTCATGGTGTGTGTACAAATTATAACATAAAGTGGAGAATATTCCCCCATATTAAAGTTATTATGTATACCTTACTAGGAAAAATTTGTTTAGGGTACCAGAAATATGTCCAAAAGATAAGCATGCCACAGTAGTGGTGCAGAAGGACCTAATGGACTTTATGCCTCCATGAGGCGATTTTGTAAATATTTTCCTTTTATGATGTTTGGGTCATTTAATAAGGTAATTTATACCATATTAACATATTTTAGTCAGACAATAGGTTATTAGGTGATTATGAGTTTATTTTTGTCAAAAATTGTCAATTCTTGCAAAATTGTCTTGTTGTAAAAATGCAAAAATTGGGAATATGAAAGGTCGTCATTTGAAACGTCACGTGGAAATTACTTGGATAGTTTAAATGTGGTTTTAATAGCATAATTATACCTTGTAAACATGGATCCCATGTTGGGAAGCTTTTGGGAAGGAATGGAACGAATAAAATACAAAGTCTGCATGTCCAAACAATTTTTTTCCAAAAACTCTGGTTGTTATTTGGTTTTATATGGATTTGACCTTGAATTCAATAATCTGAAATTGGTTGGATATGATAGAGGAATGAATCACCTTCCATGTGCAATTGGTTTGGTAGTTTTTTACTAATTATTATGAAAGTTATGATTGTTGTAATGATTGCAACTTATAGATTTTTGGGTAGCAGTCATGTTGCAATGAATAGTATGAATTTTTATGAAAGTTATATGATATTAAAGTTGTATGGTTAGATAGGGGATTGAATAAAATTTCTATTTTGACTAGTCTCATCCATTTTAATTGAGTTTTAAGTATTTTAGAGGTGTTGTATTGAGAGAGTGTCTAAAAAACTCTTGGTGAATGAGCCTAATTTAGATTACCAGTCAATTTTAGGACTTATAGCCTATAGGTCTCGTATGAATCAAAAGTCATGGTCAAAATTAGCAATCAATATTTGAGCCTTGTGTTCCAAAGTAACCCTAGCCACAAATATGATATGTTAAGATATGGCCTAATGCATACTCAAAAGTGTCTTTATCTCTATCTAAAGTTGTTAGTACAAAAAGTTATGTTCCAAAAACCCATTTTAGAGGGCTACTAGAAGAAAATAAGGATTTTGAGAGAAAACTACCTTGGGGTGTTTTGGGTATTGGGAATTGGTGTTTTGTGAGTGTTTGGATATTGCAAACCCCTATACTATATCAATTGGTATCAGATATTAGAAGGCCTGGGAAATATAGTTTTGGGATTGTGTATTGTTTTGTGCAGGTTTCTCGAAGAGAACCCAGTTGCCAAAAGAATAGGTAGACAAGAGAAAGACCTAGGTGGGGCAAAGACAAAAAGGAATCAAAGTTAAAGGGAATTGCTTGAAGAGGGATGGATTTGTTAAGGATGTTGGAATCCAATAATACTGAGAAGGGGGGGGGGTGAATCAATGTTATACCAGATCTATTAATTTTAGCCTTATTAAAACATGCATACACCAACCGGTATACCGATACATACAGAATTGAAAGAAGTAAAGCAACCAATAAGCCAATCACATAAATAAGAACCATAACACATGGATTTATATGTGTAAAACCTCAAAGAGGAAAAACCACGATGGGATTTGTGACCCACAATATCAATTCAATATCCATATGAAGAGATATTACAAAATATGAGGGGTCTGCACTTGCGGGAAGACTTACAGCCTAGAGCACACTGCTCAATCACAAAACAAGCCTCACTTACAACATAAAATTCTAGACTACTATGTGGAGAAGTGTGAACTACTAAGATAGCATCCTTTATGCTAGAATATAGCTCTGGTTTAACCTCTATCTGTTCTGGTCTGAAACCCTAAACCCTTTACTGGAATAACCTTTATATGAATTTCCTCACATACATGATCTTTCTGATATATTTCGCATCATATTACATTCATATATCCATAATCTATCTATATTAAAATGATCTATCAATCTGACCTATATACCCTATACAAATTTACATGCCTTATGTCAGCTTACAAAGATATACACAATATCAAATTACATGTCAGCAAGATAACATAAATGCATAAATATTAAAACCAATTGTCGATGTTGGATCTAAGATATGTCAACCTCCAATACCAATAACCTTTACTAAACCATGTCAGCTTGCATTACCAGTGACCAAAGAAATCATTTTATCCTATAGGTGTCGGTGTCGGTGTCGGTGTCGGTGTAGTATCTGTGAAGTGCCTGCCAATATACTACTGAACCAAAGGATGAAGTTGGAGCACAATACCATGTTTCCATCAATGAAAACATAGTGAAACCAACCAATTGAGTGTAAATTACCAACAATCTCCCCTTTTGGCATTGATGGCAACACTCATGTGAAAAATGGTCAAGGTTTCATCTGTCAGTTTCATCCTACCCTACTCCCCTTGAGCTGAATATGCAAAATATTCCACATCTCCATAACTCTATAACTCTCCCTAATGTATATACAACTCCTTTTATTATTTTTCACATCTATACCACTCCCCCTTTGACATCAATTCCATCAAAAATTCTAAAAAGAATGTCAAAGAAAAAGAACTATACAATGAATATCCCAAAATATCTTACCGGAGCTTGACAAATTTCAAAATTTTTGGATAACCCTTTTCTAGTAGTTCAAGATAAGTATCCCAACTAGTTTTAAATGTGTAGGAAATAGATACAAGTCCACTCAATATATGTGCAAAAGACTCTTTCTCATTTACCTCTGCCGATGTGGGCTTTCCCACCATATCCATGCATTCTTTCTTGTGTACACCGAGTGAATCCAACTAAGGACTCACCAAGTCTCTCAGACTTCTGGCTCTTCTTATTATTTTGTCTCTTTCCTTCTCAAGAATAGAAATTTGACTCTCCAATATCAAAATTTGACCATTAATTGATGTAGTCAATGAAATCAATTCGTCAGAAGAATTAGAGATACTTGCGATTTTCTCCCGAATTTCTTTTATATTTTTATCCACATTAGTTGTAAGTATTTTAGTGTTACAACATACCCTATTTATATTTGTACATTGCTTCAAAGAATTTTCTATTAGTTTCAGGTTCTCATCAATCTTCATCTTCTTAGATTCAATTACCTTATCAAATGCAACTCTCTTAACCTGAGTAAACCTCTCAAGTGCTTGTCGGTTTGAAATTTGTTGTATGGATTGAAAATCCTTTGAAATATGCTCAGTGATTATCTTAAGCTTGCCATATGGGCTCGCTTAATTTTTAATCTTGCACTCTAGGACCAATATGTGTAAAAAAGTGATTGATTGATCAATAATCCCTTTATCTGTGGATCCCTCCTTCACTAATTTTTGTGTTGCCATCATCATGAGTTCACCAGCGCTCATCTTTGTTATGTTTTTCTTTTCAACCTATGAGGTGTCAATTGACAACAATGATGGACCAACTACTGGTTCCCTACCAGATTCATCTTTTTTGTCTTCTGAAGATTTATCATTTATAACCTCCTCACTTGTACCGGTGGATTCGCCACTTGGTGTAGTCTGTGTAAGTATCGGTTCCTCTGTAGGAATTGTAACCTCAACTTGTACATTTGTATCTAGAGGACAATTATCATCAATATTGGTATCTTGTACAACATTAGCTTGTTCACTCTTTGTATTAACCAGTATCTCAATATTTGTTTATACATTTGTATTTATCGGGGGTTCAATTTCCACTATCTTAATATTTTTCAAAACTAGGGGTAAAGTACCCATAATCCCCTTTCCTTTTCCTTCAACTGAGGTATCTACAGTGTCTATCTTGTTGGCTTTATACACTCAAATGAGAATGGTTGATGTTTTCATTGATGGCAACCAACTCGTAACAAGGTTCAAAGGTTCTACCAGCAACAGACTTCACCTACCAGCACCAATAGTCACTTCAAGGTTTATTCACACTGGCATCCAGTGACATCGACAGTAGATTATACTGACAGTCCAAGACAACTTAGAAATAATATTGTTTATGATAAATGTATTGTAATATAATATCATATTTGTATTTCTGACATGATGTATTGTAAAGACTCATATATGTATGAGATCTTGTAGGTCATTTGTATTGTATGTAAGTATATGATAGGTAATGTAAGGAAGCAGTAATATGTGGTAGGTTATGATAGTGAATAATTGTATATTCAATTTGATGTATTTATATTAAGAGCGAATAAGAAGCAGAGCAGAGCAAAGCAAAATTTTGGCAGAGGTATCAGATAGAGCTTAAACCGGTACTGAATCCAGCATTGGAGATGCTATTTTGATCAGTACATTATTATTTGATTTAACCATCCAATTGTGTAGTCGGTGGGAATCCATTTTTGTATTGAGCAGTGAGCTCTAGGCAGTTGGCCTTTTTGCATGTGCAGACACCTATTGTACTAAGTAATATTTATTCATATTGGCCAGTGAGTAGATATTGTGGGTCACAAATCCCATCGAGGTTTTTCCCTTACCGGGTTTCCTCGCCAAAAATATTTTTGCTATGGTGTGCATTGTTGCTTATTCTTTTGTTTCGCTTTACAACATTATTATTTTCTTATCGGTATATTAATTTGGATTGTAAAGTTGTAAATAAGTTTAAATCTTTCATCTACCAGTCAGACACTGATTCATGCCCCCCCCCTCTCAGTGTCTTTGGGACTAACCAAGTATCTAACAATTGGTATTAGAGCCTAGTCCTCTATTTGCAGAAGCCTAACAGCTTGAGGAAGATTTTGAAACTGGTACCAATGGAAAGTTGGAGACAATAATTGGAAGGAACTCTGGAATATTTTGATGTAGAAAAATTGAAGAATATCAAACTAAAAGATGAACTCAGATCTGCTTGGGAATTTATCAAAGCACTTCAAGATAACCTAGTTATAGCAAAGAATAAGAGAAAAGAATTACATGTGCAACTGCAAAACCAAGATGATGAAGAAAAGGAAACTCTCAGAGATATTGTAGAGAAACTGAGACAAGAAAATAGTAACATGAGGAATGAGATGCAAGATTTAACCATGAGACTGTGTAAGGATATTAAAGATAGAAAGAGGAATGAAGAAGATTTGGCCAAAAGACTTAATGATAGATCAGATGAATCTCTAAGTCTTAGTTATGAAAATGATATGCT
This sequence comes from Cryptomeria japonica, assembly GCF_030272615.1. Classification (NCBI taxonomy): domain Eukaryota; kingdom Viridiplantae; phylum Streptophyta; class Pinopsida; order Cupressales; family Cupressaceae; genus Cryptomeria; species Cryptomeria japonica. The sequence continues at coordinate 585,183,300 of NC_081406.1, forward strand.
TAAAAAATATTTGATTCACATGCAACATGAAAAAGAGAAAATTTTGAGACAAGTTAGTACTTTGGAAAGTGAGTTGGTTGCTACAAATGAATACAAAGACAAATTTTTAAAAAGTTCAGATAAGCTTGATGATATGCTGAAAAGTCAAAAACCTGATGGAGAAATAGTTGGACTTGGATTTGAACATGGAGAAAGTTCTAGAATTGCAAACAATCATGATCAGATCAAACCGGTAAGGAAAACTAATGCTTATAAATTCAATGGCAAATGTTTTAATTGCAACAAATTTGGTCATACAACAAATCAGTGCAGATTTAGGAATAATCGGAATACAAACTCATCCACCAGTCAATGTTCCAAATGCAATAAAAATGGTCATAACTAAGACAATTGTAGAATGAATGTAAAATGCTATTTTTGTGGTAGATTTGGATGTCTATCTAATCAATGCAGAACTCAAACCGGTCAAGGTTATGGAAAAGCTATTCAAAGAAACAATGTAACCTATTATGTTTGTAACAAGATTGGGCATATTACAAGATTTTGTAGAAGCAAGAATGTACCAAAAAACAATAAAGGATCTAATGACAAAGGAAAAGAAAAGGTGAATGAAATCAAGAAAGAATTCACTAAACAAAGGGTCAGGAAGAGAGATAAGAGGAATGATGAATCTGTCTCTGCACTAGCAAAATAGAGCAATCTTGCACTAGCAGGAGATTATTCATCTAAGGAATAATACTTAGGGTTAAGGCAACTAATTGAAGATCATGCATTTACTCTCAGTTGGTGGTAAGAAGTCACATTTCTTCTTTACCGACACATATGTTGGAAATTCACTTCACTGGTGAAGCATTTAATGCGGTTGTGAGTTAAACTTTTTGGTTATAAAGCACTTGAATTTCTCATTTCAACTTACCAAAGCATTCAAGCATTCAAAGAGTGTAGGAGTTGAGCACCAACATTCAAGAAGTGAAGCAGCAAAGGTTTTTCAGGACATCCAAGGTTTTCACTTGCATTTGATAGTCAAAGGTATTTATCTTACAACATGGCTTCTTCATCTTCTGTTCCTAAATTCATTGCAAACTCTACTATTGTGGAAAATGTCAAGCGTCCTAGACCATTCTTCAAGATCATCCCTAAGATAGCAAAGTTGGATGACTCCATTGGTGCATTTTCAAAAACTCTGAAAGAAGTTGCGTTTTCTAAAGACCCTAGGGTATACATGTTGTATAATGATGAACAACAAATACCCTAATCAGTACTGATATGGGGGGTGAATCAGTACAAACAATGACTTTCTTCAATAACTTATCAAGTTAAAACAATACCAACTGGTTGTCTTGATCACTGAACTTAACCATGGCAATACTGGTTAAATGTAGTAAGACTTTAGAGAACATAAACTGATAAGTCTAAACACTTCAAATACATTCAATACTTGATAACAACTTCACCCATAAACATAAGCATGTGGTAAACCAGTAATACCATAACCTATTACCTCTGCATGCATAATCACTCAAACACACAATACTTAATCGTCACATGAAAAATGCACAACTCATGACACAAATTTTTTTATGTGGAAACCCAAATGGGAAAAACCACGGTGGGGATGAATAGCCACAAGCTTGTTTTTGAACTCTTTTAAAGCTCGCTCTATTAGGAGCCTAGTCTGGTTAAAGACTTTATAATAAGGTTCTACTAGGAACCGATCCTGTTAAAGATCACTTGGTTAAGGGATGGCTATATACCCTGTTAAAGGTTGAAACCTTGTTAGAGGTTACCTTGCTAGAGGATTTAAAGAATTCAATGATCTTGAGTCACCCGGTTAAAGGATTTACAATAAGCTTGTTAAAGCTACCCGGTAAAGGGATTTTCCAACTATTGAAATGGTTAGAAGACAATAGGTAAAACTCTAATCTGATAACAACACTACATGCCAAGGCAGATCCTTTTCATTTCCTCTACTCTACAATCACACTCTGCAGGTTTCCTCTTACTGGTCTGGCAAGTATCTCATTACTCAAATACACACACAATATTTGCCAACAACAAACAATAACAAACATCATTGACCTTATAGACAACACTTAGGTCAGTAGCATAAACCCTAAACCCTAAGCATTTACGTTTACAATAGAAGCGGTCCAATCCTAACCATCCAAAACACTTTGCATAGAGAAATACAATTTTAAACAGATCACAATACAATCTGCATCGTTCATTCTTCACCGCATATGGGAATTAGTAACCCATCACACTCTCTTCTCATACCGCTAAGAAGAATGATCATTCCCGAGGTAGACATTTAATGCAATCAATCTTCACATGCAAGATCCTCAAGGAAATCCTTCACGCACGCAAAAATGACATGGCACCTTGATCTCATTCTCATCTCTTAGTTAACTCATCATAGGATGTCTTTGGTTGCATCACACAAGCTAGATTGCCAAACCAGAAACCTGGAGCTGAGACTACCAACCGGTAGTCACGCTTAGTGAAACCCCGACACCGGTTCACAACATCTCTTCATGCCTCTTCATACTAGTTCACCAACTTCTTTTAATCTGCATATTGGTTTACTTGTACTTATCATCATATCAACATGTCGGTTCATCATATGCAACAATATCCAACAATCTCCCCCTTTGGCATTGATGGAAATACTCAGTGTAGAATTGCAACTATAAACATCATAGACCAATGTATCTGCATTATTAGATATCTTCTCCCCCATACATCAGATATCTTCTCCTCCTTTGACAACAATTCCAAAGTGGAGGCACAAGCTTCCATACTCCACTATGTTGCTCCCCCTATGGAGTAGCATCCTTTAACACATCAATCCTGAAAGATTTGTCACTGTAGTACCTGACTGATGCGGAGCACACAAATTTTAGTTGACTTCATGAAGGGGAAGAACCCCTAATTCACCTCTCAAATAGGTAAATGTAGTCTTTGGTAAGGGCTTAGTGAATATATCTGCTAGCTGCTCCTTACTGGAAACATGTTGAAGTACAACTTCCTTATTCTGAACTTTCTCTCTCAAGAAGTGATATTTAAGCTCAATTTGCTTATCCCTAGCATGCAATACTAGATTCTTGGAAATTTTTATTGCACTTGTGTTGTCACGAAATATATTCACCCGTTCAGATACAGGTACTTTGAAACCTTCCAATACATGTTTCATCCAAATTGCTTGAGTGCAGTTCATAAATGCTGCCACATATTCTGTTTCAGCTATAGACTGGGAAGTACAACTTTGCTTCTTACTCATCCATGATACTAAACTTCCACCAAGAAAGAACACTCCACCATTTGTGCTCTTCTGATCGTCTACATTACCTACCCAATCAGCATCGGTATACACTTTGATATTGAAGTCACGATTATATGGATACCACAATCCATAGTCAATTGTTCCTTTCAGATATCTAAGGATCCTCTTGACTGCTATCAAGTGGGATTCTCTAGGACATTTCTAAAAATGAGCTACTATGCGCACTGCATGAGCAATATCTGGTCTGCTATGCACCACATAATGTAGCTTACCGATCATTGACTAGTACTCCTTTTCATTTACCAGCATTGAATCATCTTCCTTCGTCAGTTTATAGCTGGTCACTATCGGTGTACCAACCGGTTTGCTTTCCTCCATGCCAAAGGTCTTCAATACCTCTTTGACATACTTGGACTAGGTAATAAAAATACCCTTTCATTTGCTAAATCTATAAACCAATGAATAACTTTATCTCTCCAATCAGAGAAATCTCAAACTCTTTCTTCATTATATCTGCAAATGCATGGCTCATTTCATCATCTCCTCCAAATATTATATCATCTACAAATACTTTACAGATCAGAATCTGATCACCTTTTGATTTCAAGTAGATGTTGCTATCTTCACTTATTCTCTGAAATCTAATCTTCACAAGATGAGAATGTAACCTTTCATACCATGCCCTAGGTGCTTGTTTCAATCCATACAGGGCTTTGTGTAATCTACACACCATGTTACTATCTTCTGATAGGGCAAACCCTTCTGGTTTCTCTATATATACTTCCTCTTCAAGGATTCCATTCAAGAATGTAGACTTCACATCCATCTGATATACCTTAAATCCCTTAAATGCTGCAAATGCAAGTAGTATTCGAACTCCTTCTAGTCTAGCCACAGGGGAAAAGGTTTCTCCATAGTCTTCTCCCTCCTCCTGAGCATATCCTTTGCATACAAGCCTAGCCTTGTTCCTTATAACTATACCTTCTTAATTTAGCTTATTCCTAAAGACCCATTTGGTACCAATGACATTTTTGTGTTCTGGTTTGGGTACCAAAGACCATGTTACATTCTTTTCTATTTGGTCTAGCTCTTCTTCCATTTCTTAATCCAATCTTCATCTATAAGTCCTTCTCTAGAAGTCTTGGGTTCTAATTCAGAAATCATGCATGAGTTTTCTTTCACTTTTCTTCTCGTGAGTATCCTTGCATCTTTATCTCCTATGATTTGCTTCAGATCATGATGTAGTTTCACATATCTAGGAATGACTCTAGCCTGATCTGCTAGCTTATCTTCTTCTCCTTCATTTACCTCTTCTTCTTCTCCTACTCAAGCTTCTACCGGTACAGGAACACTGAGATCTTTACTAGTTTCTTTCTTAACCAGTTCCCAGAAGGCTATACCCATTTCATCTTCCACTTGCTTGTTGCAGGTTTCCTCAGGTTCCTCAAGGGATTCATCAACCCTGACATTGATATTTTCAACAATATTTTGTGTTCTATTGTTGTAGCACTTGAGATCTTTTCTCTTAGTGGAATATCCCAAAAATATTCCTTCATCACTTTTAGCATCAAATTTGCTCAAATGCTCACTTCTCTTGATATAGCACTTACTCCCAAATACCTTAAAGTAACTCACAATGGGAGAATTCCCAATCCAGTACTCATAAGGGGTTTTATCTTTTCCTTTCTTGATAAGTACCTGATTCATTGTATAGACTATAGTGCTCACCGCTTCTCTCCAAAAAGTGTGAGCAACCTTTCGTTGGATCAACATTGTTCTCACTACTTCAACTACAGTCTTGTTATTCCTTTCTGCTATGCCATTCTATTGTGGTGTCCTTGGGGCAGACAACTGCCTCTTGATACCACTATCTTCATAGTACTTGTTGAATTTATCAGAAGTGAATTCTCATCCTTGATCAGTTCTTAGGCACTTTGTCCTTTGGCCACTTTCCTTTTCTACTAATTCTTTGAAGGCTTTGAATTTTCCAAATTCTTCAGACTTGTCTTTCAAGAATGTGACCCACATCATTCTTGAGTAGTCATCAGTAAAAATCATAAAATACCCATCTCCCTAAATGCTTCTAGTTTTCATAGGACCACACAAATTAGTATACACAAGATCAAGTAAATTCTCTGCTGAAAAAGAATTACCTTTAAAAGTTGAGGAAGATATCTTCCCAAGTTGACATTCTCTGCACAAATAATTCTTAGGTTTGTTCAGCAAAGGCAATCCTCTTACCATCTTGATCTTACTAACCTTAACAATTTTGTCAAAGTTCATATGATAGAGTCTCTTTTGCCATATCCAACTGTCATCAAACTTAGCCATCAGACACTAACTAATCTTCACATTCAAGTGAAATAGGTTACCTCTGGTCTGATTACCAGTGGCAATAAGTTCACCACTCTTTCCAATTATACTACAGATTCCACCTTTGAACTTCAAAGTGAGTCCTTTGTCATTCAGCTGAGCAACACTTACAAGGTTATGCTTCAAACCTTCTAACTAGTAGACATCATCTACACTACTCTTTTCATTCAGTGAGATGGATCCTTTACCTTTTACCAAGCATGGTGCATCATTGCCAAATTTGACAACACCTCCATCATATTCTTCTAGAGACAGAAACTTTCTCTGGTCACCAGTCATGTGGTGAGAACAACCACTATCAATAATCCACTCATTGGAGTTGTCAATGTGAGAGACAAGTGATTTCTTGTCAGACACTTCTTCCTTTACAGCTACAAACACTATATCTTCACTCTCTTCATCCTCTGATTCTTCATCAGTAACACCTTCATCTATAGCAACAAGATAATTTCTCCTATTTCCTCCTTTCTACTTTCTAAACCTCTCCGGTTTATCCTTATTATCATTGTTTGGACAATTAACAACTATATGTCCTATCTTGTTGTAGGAGAAGCATTTTAAAGGAAGCTTACCTCTATATTTACCAGTTCCTTTTGGAAGTCTTTTAGCAAGAAGAGATTCAAACTCCATCAGAATCTCTTCATCATCCATATCTCTACATTGTTTGGGTTCATAACTAGTACTAGTTTCTTTTCCTTTTCTAGATGGTGCAGCAGATGCTCTAAAGGTTGACTCAGTCTTCTGAACACTGCCATCATAGCTATTCAACTCATATGCAGTCAACTTTGCAATGATAGAGTCTAAGCATACCTTGGTTTTATCAATAGACCTTAGTTCCTAGATAGAAGCAACTCTGATTGCATAGATCGGTAACAATGATCTGAATACTTTACTAACAACGGTTTATTCGGGTTTGCATATTTGTTGTTACTAGCAAATAGGTCCAGAATAAGCACTGACAAACATATCTATTCCAGATTAGCACGACATGTTATTGAGATGATTTATTATTATTGTAAATGCATTGAGCCAACATCATGCATCGGATATTGATTTACTTGTAATTAATTTTATTGTAATATATTTTAGTGAGCCGACCTATTCAATTGGTCTTAGGTTATGGTATAAATGTAAGATCTCATTTGTGAGATTAATAAGTGAATGTGAAAAGGATTGCAATAAGGTATATGCAAAAAATATTAGAGTTATACATACAGACATCATTTGAAGGTTGAAGGAAGGATCTTGTGGAGGCAATCAAAACTAAACCAATACTGAATCCAGCATATGAAGATGCTATTTTATGCAGTACATTATCATTGGATTTAACCATCCAATTGTAGTTAGTGTGACTCTCATTTTGTGATTGAGCAGTGAGCTCTAGACAGTTGGCCTTTCTGCATGTGCAAAATCCATATTGTAAACACATACTATCTGTAGTAGTATCATTTGATTGTGGGTAAGGATTCCCACCATGGTTTTTCCCCTTACAGGGTTTCCACGTACAAATATTTATGTTATGTGTTGTGGATGTTATTGTCTTTCTATTTCATGCATTAATATTTACTAATATTACAATTAATTGTTAAGACTGTCTACCGTCATGAAGTTTGGTTTACCACTGTTAAGCATTAAGTGTTGGTTAAGTTAATTTTGGTTGAATTTATTAGACAACTGATTCAGTCCCCCTCTCAGTTGTCTTCGGGACCTAACAAACCCAAACCAAGAGAATATAATCCAAGTAGAATACACCATCACACTCAACTAGAAACGAGACCAACTGCCAACATTGAACTTAGAACATCATAACTCCACTTCTCCATCAAACCACCACCAAAAAAATTAACTAGAATACTACACAAACCAAATAAACATGTCCTCCAACTACAACCTTGAATTCACATATCCATCTAAGACACTGAGCATTCTCCAAACCAATTCTAATAGAAAAAATTAATATCATAAACAACAATAACCAAATCTACCAACTAAGAAATAGAGGACTTGTAATCTTGAAACTAAAACATACACAAATCATAAACATTATGTCCAAAACTGAACTCCATAATATTCCCATATTGAAGGAGTAGAAAGCTATCTTCCACTAAGACATTAAAAACTCTTTCCTAAATAAATAGAGTTTCCTGCAGTTTGAAACGTACACTACACTGTCCTTTCGAAAACACCTCAACATCTTCACCAGAACATACAACAATACCAAGACACTGACTTTTGTACCATTTGCAACACATAGCGACATCAATGACAACACAACACAATAATTAAAGTTTCTAACAATAACATTGAATAGAATAATTGTAAAATAAAATTAAGAAAAATATTAATGGTATGATCCTCTTACACCAAAATATCCTCATGGCTAGGATGAATTTTTGAGAGAGAGACAAAGTGACATAATAATAACTAAGTCACAATCATATGCATGAAATGTATTCATTGTATAACTAATAGGAAGATTAAAATGCAAAGAAAAGTCAACCAATGAAACCACAAAATTATTAATAATTTTACTTAATTTGGAATAGCTAATTAAAACTTAATTTTGTTATGTCTTGTAAATCTTTCCTAGGTCAAGTGGGTGGGGGTGGGGTCATGAAGATCTAAAGGGTATAGACATGGTGGCCTACGTGATAAATTTCATCTCTCAAACATCCAATGTAGTAGAGGTAATGGTGGCTTTATTTCATTGTGAAAGACAAAGATTACCAACACATCATCATTGAAGGTGATTCAAATAATGTAATAATGATGTTGCAAGGGAAAGTGAAGTTGGGATGGTGCTGAAGGATATAATCACATAGTACTAAGAAATGATTTCTATGCTTGGCCATGATACATACTGACACACCTTCAGAGAAGGAAATAAAAAAGTTGATAGCTTGGCTAACTTAGGCCCTTTTACCAAGGGCCTAGAAATTCGATAATGCTACATGAATTGCTTGATGTTGTTCATGCCACAATCACTAAAGAAAATCATCCCAATGAGAATTAGAGATTTTATTATTTCCTTTTTAGTCTCTTTTCAAGCCATGTTGTACTATAATCATTTACTAGAAAGGACTAACATTATTAAATCTTGTGATAGTTATGATTGTAGCATTATCACCCTTTGTTGTCTCTTCTCCAAAGATGGTTTTAGCTATCCCTATCTAAGTCCTATACTTGGTTTATTGTGTATTGTTGGCATTTGGCATTATAATAGACAATGGGAGATTGTTGGCATTTCAATAAGGATATTGAGAAGGTTATTGATGATTATGCATATAACTCATTAAGGATGATTTACTGTCTTAATATTATTATTTTGTCATTGGTGTCAATAAATTGATTTTCTAATTCAGTATGATGTTGCCATATCTTGAAAAGTATGATTTGATGAGTATAAAGATGTCAATAAAAGACACAAAAAGAATATGATGAATAAGGGGATGAATAAGGTATTCAATGGGCAACTATTACCGAGTCAGACAATGATGAGATCATGATGTTTAGATTGTTTTAACATCATACATATGTTGTAAATTGTAAGGTTAATACTATACTATGTTACTGAGCAAAGAACCTAGTCAGTAAACCCTAAGGTTATCACCATCAGTTAATAAAGGCAGAATGTCTACCGATTGAAGTTTAGTATTCACCGAGTTGTTACTGAGTTCTTACCGAGTTGTAACCGAGCTGTAACAGAATACATTAAATGGTTACATGCGTTATTTAATGAAGGAAGCTGATGAGCTGGAACTGATGAAATGATTGTTATGTCATGCATGAAGTTTGTTAATGAATCTATGGCAAAGGAAAATTGACATGAAGATCTACAACGTAGATTGAACCGCATTACCCTAGCACAAGTTCTAAGAAATGTATGCAAGTTCCTAGGCAAGGTAAAACGTTTTTCAGATCTAAGGATACATTGAACCTAGACAAGTTTGAAGATCTAATGGCTATGATTGATCATGGGAAATGTGATCAAGGAGATTAAGCAGTTAGCTAATTGTTTATAAATAGGGAACTGTTGATAAACAATGCATGTGGGCAAATGTATGCACAGGGATGCTACATAGTGATTACCGAGCATAGAAGCTTGAAGACCTATTTGAATAACAGAGTATAGAAGCCCAGCAAATGGACTAGATTAGTTCTATGTCTAGATTGTATTGAGCAAATAAGAATCTGCTTTAGCATTTTAGATGTGAAGTTGCAGATAGATTTTTATTACTGTTGTTTTATGAAAGTGAAAAAAAATCTCTTAACCGAGTGGACTTAACAGTCTTATTTGTAAAACCCTCTAGCAAGATGACATTCTGATTGAGTGTTTGAAATCCTTTAACAAGGTCACTTCTAACAAGGTGAAGATCCTAAGAGATCTGAGGGAAATCCCTTAACCGGGTCACATCTAGCAATGTGTTTGTAATCTTTAACAGGATTTGCTTTTAACTAAGCATACTCTAGAAGAGTATATTTCTTAGTGGGTCCAAAATCCCACAGTGGTTTTTCCCTATTTGGGTTTTCACATTAAATCTAGTGTTATGAGGTTTATGATGTTTATATGCTTTTGAGTTTTCATGTTTAGCAATTTTGGTTATATTACTGAAGTATATGTTACTAAGGTTGAATCTAATGTTTTAATTGAAGATTAAATTTGTATGATTCACCCCCCCCCTCTCATCTTATTAGCTTAGCATCTGTACTTATCTTAAAGTATCAGAACTATCAATTGGTATCAGAGCTTTGGACTCTGGAAGAAAAAGTTTATTGGTACTTGAGTCAAATATCCAAAGATGTATAAGAGGGATGCACCGAAGCCGAACAAGTCAAGTTTCTCTACATGGCAGAAAAGGATGAAGCTGCACCTATCAGGAATTGTAGAATATGCTATATATTATCTGGAGAATGATTTCATCACACCGAGCACCTATCCATTGACTATGGAAGAAATAAAGGCAAAGCAAGAACATATCCAAGCAATGATTGAAATAACATCTGCATTGACCAACTCAGAGTTTAATGATCTAGAAGGCTGTAATGATGCAAAGGCAATGTGGGACAAGCTCATATCTATATATGGTGGTGATGAACATGTTCAAAGAGAAAAAGTAGGTAGTCTAAGAGGACAACTTGAATCTATGAGGATGAATGAAGGTGAGAACATAACCCAGTACAATACAAGACTAAAGGAGATTGTCAATCAAATCAAAGGAGTAGGTGGAACTATTGAAGATAAGGATATAACAAGTAAGTTGTTAAGAACCCTTCTACCGGCTTATGCAATCCGAGTCTCTGCAATCAATGAATTGAGGTTTGTACCTAATATGCCAGTTTCTTTAGATGCTACTATTGGTAAGCTACATGCATTTGAGTTAAGTAACTTTGATAACAATGATCTTCGGTAAATAGAGTTGAATCTGCATTTAGTTCTTTTCATCTTGATGAATCTAATGATTACAATGAAAGAAAGTAAAAGTACTCTGAAGGAGATCACAATGGAGCAAGTGAAAGATTTCGTAAGAACATGGAAGAAGTACACAAACTGTATGAGGAAATTAGAAAGTGGGAAGAGTTTGAAGCACTATTAGCCAAAAGGTTACCGAGAGGCAAAGGTAAGTATAAAGGAAAACTACCTTTGAAATGTTTCAATTGTGATAAAATAGGATATATGGCTTCTAATTTTCCTGACAAATATTCTACTGAAAAAAGAGATTACCGAGATGATAGACAAAAAGATAATCATTACAGAGGACACCGAGACTTCAGAAGAAGAGATAGAAAGACATGCTTAATAGCTGATGAGGAATCCAACGATGATAAATCAAATGAAACTAATATAGAGGAAGTAGTTTATGTGGCTATCAAAGATGGATCAAATGAAGAAAGGTATGAAGAAAAATCCCTAATATCTCACATAAATACTAATGATTCTTGGATCATAGATAGTGGATGCTCACATCATATGACAGGTGATAAACAAAAGTTTGTTATGTTAAAAGATTATGATGGAGGCTATGTAAGATTTGGTAATGATGCACCATGTCTAGTAAGAGGTAAAGGATCTATAACATTTCTTGACAATGCAAGATGCAATGATGTTTATTGGGTTGAAGGTTTGAAATACAATTTGTTGAGTGTAGCACAGCTAAACAATACAAGTTACTGAATAGAATTTCAGAAAGGAATTGTCAAAGTTCATGACAAGCATGGAAAGTTAGCTGCTACCGGGACACAAACAAAAGGTAATACATTTCACCTTGACTCAACTCAGAACAAGTGTCTGTATGCAAAGATAGATGATACCTGGTTATGGCATAAAAGGTTTTGTCATGTAAATTTTGATAATCTAATCAAAATAAGTAAGAAGCACCGAGTAAGAGGTCTATCGAGTCTTGAAAAACTTGAAAATGCTATGTGCCATGGATGCCAAATGGGTAAAATGACAAGATCAAGCTTTACAAGTAAGTCTTACACCTCTAAGGGAATTTTAGATCTTGTGTACACTGATCTTTGTGGTCCTATGAAAGTTCAAAGTTATTATGGTGATAAATATTTCATATTATTTATGGATGATTACTCAAGGATGATGTCAATAATGTTTTTAAAAGAAAAATCAGAAGATTTTCAAATGTTTGAATGGTACAAGGCAAGAGTTGAAAATGAAACAGGAAAACAACTGAAATGTCTTAGATCGGATAGAGGAGGAGAGTTCACATCTGATGAGTTCAACTTATTCTGCAATGATCATGGTATTAAAAGACAAGTCTCTACACTGAGAACTCCACAGCAAAATGGAATAGCTGAGAGAAGAAACAGAACTATTGTGGATTGTGCCAGAACCCTGATGATTGAAAAGAAAGTACCACAAATATTTTGGAGGGAAGCAATAAGCACCACAGTTTACACCCTGAACTGAGTTCAATTGAAGAAATGTACTTTGAAGACACCATATGAAATCTGGTATGACAAGAAACCTAATGTAAGTTATTTTAAAATCTTTGGAAGTAGATGCTATGTACGCAAAGATGATAGAAATGGCAAGTTTGATCTGAAAAGTGAAGAAGGAACATTTCTAGGTTATTCTTCTAGAAGCTAAGCATTTAAATGTCTAATCAAATCATCTAACAAAATAGTAGAAAGTGCAAATGTGAAAATTGATGAATTTGCAGAAAGAAATGATGAAGGAAATTCCAAGGAACCAGAAGACTATGATGAATTTGTCTATGTTCAACCGACAAGTCTTACCAAGAAAACTATTGAAGAAAATGAAGAGAATATCCAGTTATCGAGTGATAAAGAAGATCATACAGAGCCTACCAAGCCTGTATTAGCCAAGTATGTCAGAAGACATCATGCACCAAGTCAGATTATAGGAGATAAGGATGATCCAGTGATGACAAGGAACAAACTGAGACATAACACATGTCTGATATCTGAATTTGAACTGAGAATAGTGAAAGAGGCATTTAATAGTGAAGATTGGATAAATGCTATGATAGAAGAGATTGATCAAATCAAGAAGAATGACACATGGACACTAATCCCAAGATCGAAGGACAAAAATTTAATCGGTACAAAGTGGATTTTCAAAAACAAGCTAAATGAAAAAGGTGAGGTCATTCAAAATAAAGAAAGACTAGTATGCAAAGGTTATGCTCAAGAAGAATGAATTGATTATGGTGAAAATTTTGCACCTATGGCTAGACTAGAAGGAGTAAGAACATTGTTGGCATATGTTGCTTTCAAAAACTTCAAAGTATATCAAATGGATGTCAAATCTGCATTTCTGAATGGAATATTAGAAGAAGAAGTTTTTATTGAACAACCTGAAGGATTTGTTGAAGACAAGAGTAAAGATCAGGTATGTAAATTGAACAAAGCATTATATGGTCTGAAACAAGCACCTAGAGAATGGTATGAAAGATTGCACTCTTATTTGATTAAGATTGGTTTTATAAGGACAAGTGAGAACAACAATATGTACATGAAGAATGATGAAAATGGAATACTGATCTCAACCATATTTGTTGATGATATTATATTTTGTGGAAATGACTCTTTATGCAAGAACTTTGGAAATGAAATGAGCAAAGAATTTGAGATGTCATTAATTGGTGAGATAAAGTATTTTATAGGTTTACAGATACTGCAAATGAAAAATGAGATTTTTATTACTCAATCCAAGTACATAAAGGAAATCTTGAAGAAATTTGGAATGGAGGATTCAAAACCAGTAAGTACTCCTATGAATACCAACTGCAAACTATCAAAGAATGATGAATCTACATCCATTGATGAGGCACTTTACTGATCCATGATTGGAAAGCTACAATATGTTCTTCATAGCAGACCAGACATAGCACATGTAGTAGGTATAGTTGCAAGATTCTCTGCAGATCCTAAGGAAACACACATGACAGCAATCAAAAGAATTTTTAGATGCTTGAAAGGCACCGAGGATTATGGCTTAGTATATCAGAAAGGAAATGATTTTGATTTAAAAGTTTATACTGATGCTGATTGGGTAGACAACATTGATGACAGAAAAAGCACAAGTGGAGGAGCTTTCTTTTTAGGAGAAAGACTAGTGAGTTGGCTTAGCAAGAAACAAGGATGTGTTTCACAGTCAACACCAGAAGTTGAATACGTTGTTGTAGCATTGAATTGTACGAACATAGCATGGATAAAACAACTATTGGAAGGTATAAATGAGAAAGTTACCGAGCGAATAACTATATTTTGTGACAATACTAGTGCCATTAACATTTCAAAGAATCCTGTTATGCACTCTAAGACAAAGCACATCTCTATCAAATATCATTATCTTAGAGAAGAAGCTCAAGAGAAGAAAGTGGTGTTGGAGTATGTTAGCACAAAGGAACAAATAGCAGATATCTTCACCAAGCCACTACCAAGGGACACTTTTTAGTATCTTAGAAGTAAGTTAGGTGTCCTACACCTATCTTCTACTCACTGACTAAGTTTGGTGAAAGCATCAATTCGATGACTCTATCAAATATCTTTTAAGAGTTGATGCTGATTTACACACTTTAGGATGTTTTCTAAAGGTGTACAGGAAACAGTGTAGGATACAATACAGGAAACAAGAATTGAAGACAAAATGCTTTGACCGAGACTAAGTTGACACATTACAGCAGGAATTCACTTCATACAGGAAGAAATTATGTCTTAATTATTTGCTTTTTGCCATTGTTGTCAAAGGGGGAGAAGACTAGAGAAGAAGACTGGAAAAGATTGAGAAGACTTAAAAAAAAAGCAAAAAAGAAAGACTGAAGAAAAGAGGAGTCGTCTAATAAATGGGGGAGAATTTTGATGACAGGAAGAGAGAATTTCAAAATCTCACAAACAACTCACAGCAATCCAAATCAATTAGGTCAAATCAATTGGTTTTGCCATCAATGCCAAAGGGGGAGATTGTTGGCATTTGGCATTATAACAGACAATGGGAGATTGTTGGCATTTCAATAAGGATATTGAGAAGGTTGTTGATGATTATGGATATAACTAATTAAGGATGATTTACTATCTTAATATTATTATTTTGTCATTGATGTCAAGAAATTGATTTTCTAATTCAGTGTGATGTTGCCATATCTTGAGAAGTATGATTTGATGAGTATAAAGATATCAGTAAAAGACATAGAAAGAATATGATGAATAAGGGGATGAATAAGGTATTCAATGGGCAACTATTACCGAGTCAGACAATGATGAGATCATGATGTTTAGATTGTTTTAACATCATACATATGTTGTAAATTGTAAGGTTAATACTATACTATGTTACCGAGCAAAGAACCTAGTTGGTAAACCCTAAGGAACCTAGTCAGTAAACCCTAAGGTTATCACTATTGGTTAATGAAGATGGAATGTCTACCAAGTGAAGTTTCGTATTCACCGAGTTGTTACCGAGTTGTTACCAAGTTGTAACCGTGCTGTAATAGAATACACTAAATGGCTATATGCATTATTTAATGAAGGAAGCTGATGAGATGGAACTAATTAAATGATTTTTATGCCCTGCATGAAGTTTGTTAATGAATATATGGCAAAGGAAAATCAGCATGAAGATCTGCAGTGTAGATTGAACTGCATTACCCTAGCACAAGTTCGAAGAAATGTATGCAAGTTCCTAGGCAGGGTAAAACATTTTTCAAATCGAAGGATACATTAAACCTAGACAAGTTTGAAGATCTAATGGCTATGATTGATCATGGGAAATGTGATCAAGGAGATTAAGCAGTTAGCTAATTGTTTATAAATAGGGAATTGTTGATAAACAATGCATGTAGGCAAATGTATGCACAGGGATGCTACATAGTGATTACCGAGCACAGAAGCTTGAAGACCTGTTTGAATAACAGAATATAGAAGCCCAAGAGATGGACTAGATTAGTTCTATGTCTAGATTGTATTGAGAAAATAAAAATCTTCTTTAACATTTTAGATGTGAAGTTGCAGATAGATTTTTATTACTATTATTTTGTGAAAGTGACAGAAAATCTCTTTACCTAGTGGACTTAACAGTCTTATTTGCAAAACCCTCTAGCAAGGTAACATTCTGATTGAGTGTTTGAAATCCTTTAACAAGGTCACTTCTAACAAGGTGAAGGTCCTAATAGATCTAATGGAAATCCCTTAACCGGGTCACATCTAGCAATGTGTTTGTAATCTTTAACAGGATTTTCTTTTAACCGAGCATACATTAGAAGAGTATATTTCTTAGTGGGTCCGAAATCCCACAGTGGTTTTTCCCTATTTGGGTTTCCACATTAAATCTAGTGTTATGAGGTTTATGATGTTTCTATGCTTTTGAGTTTTCATGTTTAGCAGTTTTGGTTATATTACTGAAGTATATGTTATCGAGGTTGAATCTGATGTTTTTATGGAAGATTAAGTTTGTATGATTCACCCCCAACCTCTCATCTTATTAGCGTAGCATCTGTACTTATCTTTAAGTATCAGAACTATCAGTGCATACCATAGGTGGGGACCTCATCTAGACGGACCCAAATAATTATGACAAGTTTAAGAAAAAATGGGTTCTTTGGAATAAGGTGGTGGAAGGAAATTTAGTGACCTATGTGGAAGGTATGAAGGGATATGACCCTACTCTTTCAGTATACTTTTCCAAATCTCAGGATGGTGGTGAATTTTGTTGGGAAAATAGGTGTTGTACACCTTGCATAATAATGTTTGTAATTGTAATATTTATTTATTATGTGTGTTTCCCATCCAAATGTAATGTATTATTTTATTATTGTTTTTTCACCTAGGAGAACCTAGATGGACATGCAACATGTAGAGATTCCTTGGGGAATATTATTGGAGACCACTTTATGAGTTGTTATATTGTATATTATATTTTATTGTAAATATTATTATTGGGAAAATAAATCAAATAAAGTACCAAATAGTAATTGAGGGTAGGTGGGGTTATTTACCATGTGCTTTTGTAACACATGGTTTTGATGTAATACCACTTGGTGGTTTTGCGGGAGCTAATGTCTATAAAAGCAACCATAAGGGTAGTTGTTTGGGTTAGAGCCAGTTAGCTAGGTTAGCATTTCTAAAGGAAGGAAGCATGGCATGGGATGTGTGGCTACATGCTTGGTCACATAGAGTGCTTGTCGGCTCGTTTTGAAGGCTTTTAATAGTTGTATTGTAAACGTTGCATTACTGATAATACATGGTGATGGATCCTTTTGGAGGCTGGGTTTTTCCCTCAAGAGGATTTTTTCAAAGTATATCTTGTGTCACATTTTTATGGGTATGTTGCCTATTCTTTGCACATGGATTCTATGGGATTATTTTGTTGAAATATAAATTGGGTTATGTGGAAATCGTCATAAAGTTGGCTACAATTTTCACTACAAGTGGTATCAAAGCTATGGTTTTATGGTGTTATAACCCTAGGTTGAATCCATGAATGTATACTAAAATGAAAGACAAGATAAGATATGAGGGTTTGTTGCAAGTTGTGGGTTGCAAATTCATTGGCATTTGCTACAGATCTAGTTTAATGGAAATTTGTTTTAAGATAGGTTCCCATGGATTTACATTTTGGGGGTTTTGAGGGTGAAGATTCATATTTGACTTTGTCCGACAAAACTAAACCCATGGTTGTGAGCAAGGAGGCTAGGAGACAAATTTTGATATAAAATTTGACCCTATTAGGTGACGAGGGTTGAAGTTGCAAATATTTCATGTTGTATAGTCATATTATTGCAGAGACAGACATCATCAGAAAAACATATTAAAAAATTGTCCCTACTAATAAAACTCGAATGCCACCAACCACTTCCCCCATGGGCTCTGTAGGTACAAACAGTACTTGCAGGCCTATAGACCTACATGGACTGTTGGCCCTGGGGCTGGTGGTAGCACATGGTACCACTTGTACTAGTGGTACTAGAGATATTTTCCTGGCCTAGGCACGGGTACCATGGGTACCATGGGGTCCCACGGATGACCCCACTTTGGTGGGTGTTAAACAAAAATTAAAAAAAAAGTTGCCTTTTTCAAAATGTTAAAAATAAAATTTATTTTTTAAAGTTTTTAAATAAATTAAATGTCGCCCACTGATAAGTAATTTTATATTCCATATATTTTATTGCCAGTGTGAATAAGTGAATGGGTCTGGCCAAGGGTTAGACTATTGTTTGAAAAATAAAAAGTTATTTTTATGGCATACTGGATATTATTTTTGGAGTCCATGCTTGCAAATATAGCCTAATTGGTTGTTTTTCTTTGACAGAGCATATCTTTGACATATGATGTTGATATTTTGACTTGTTATAGTCATTGGAAATTTGGTTCAACATACTTAGTGTTTATATAATAAGTTTTTTTAGGTTTTATTGATTGGGCAGTGAGATGTTAGATGGAAGTCAAAGTTACCTTTATGACTTTGAGAGGTCATAAATTGAGTATACTAAGTTAGATTTTGGACTTCGAATAGTCAACGAAAATCAATTATAGAGAACTACACTTTGGTTCAGATTTGGAGCAGGTTTGACATGATTTATTTGCTAATATTTTGATCTGGGTTGTTTATGGGTTCTTTTGGCTATAGTGACATTATGAGTTTATGACATGTTACATATTGGAGATTTGGATTTGATGTCACTGTACACTCGATATTGTATCTCAATTGCTCTCATGTTGACATGGTTATCATTTTTGGTTTGAGTATGTATGTTGTATTATTGGGTCTACAAGTTGTGCATGTTAGACAATTCAAATAACTAGAAGACAAATAAGAGGGGGGGGTGAATCAGTTGTCACTAGATTACCATTACCTTAAGCAATTAAAACTTTAATATCGGAATGCATAATATTAGTACCGAAAAACATAAACCAATTATCAAAATAGAAGATATACCCATTAAGCACAAGAAACAATTAGAGAATAGATACAATCCACATGACACCAAGAATTGTACGTGGAAAACCCAGTAAAGGGTAAAACCATGGTGGGAAGCCTACCCATAGTCAGATAATACTTCTGCAAAAGTATGTGATTACAAATTCAGGGGGCTGCACTTGTAGGAAGGCCAATAGCCTAGAGGACACTTCTCATTACAAAATGAGTCTCACTAACTACATAATAATCCAGACTATAATATGGAAGGAAGAGTGAACTGCAATGATAGCATCTCCAATGCCTGAGTACAGTTCTGATTAAGCTCAATACCAGAGGAATTAATCCTCTTGCATAAACCCAACTCGATCACCTATGATCTACCAAATTCTCTACATGATCACATGATCTACAAAGAGATCTTACATCATATATATACAAACCCTCGACCATAAATAATAAGGTCGGCCACCAGACAATAAACCAATTACATAATTATAAAACTTGTCAGCCTAAGACCAAACAAATATTATTCAACCCATAATCATCCCGCAAACACATCAAGAAGACTAAACCACACGTTACATTAAGCCGGTTCATAACCTAGATAGTATCGGACCCAATTTAGGTCCACACATGCCAAAGCAATGATCCCAATTAACCAAGTCTTGAACATGATCACCATCAACATCCTGAATCTCTACTAGAAGTCGCACCAACACCACTTATGCATAGTAACAAAATATCTTCAACAAAGCTCTGCCGGTGAAGCCCTCACCAGATCAATAAACCAAGCTTACTAGCATATAAGATAGCATTTTATTACCAAATCAAAACCAACTAACTCAACATATATCCGAGTAGTATGAATAGAAGATCTAAGACAATTTTATAAGCCAGATCATATCGGAGTATACCAGATCATCATGATCTAATCCAACCCGAAACCAAACAACCTATTGGGACCAAAAGGATACCAATAAAGTAGCTAGTGTTGACATCAATGACAAAACATCAATGAAACACATAATCAATTCCTCCAAATTGTCAACAATCTCCCCCTTTGGCATTGATGTGAAAAACATCCAAGTGCCAAGAAATGGCAAACAAATCTCCCATACAAGAATATAGCAATGAAGTTTTGATCCATACTCTCCCTGTAAATGATATCACAGTCAAGTTCTGCAAATTTATCCCCCTAATGTATATAACTCCTTAAGTTTTTCACATGAATATCTCTCCCCCTTTGACATTAATGCTAGAAATATGACATAAATATCAAAGAAAAATCATAAACCACTGAATCACAAGACTAACTACTCCCCCTAAGTAGTAGCATTACCACATCAATCCAGAATGAATAATAGCTCTGATAATGCATACCAAACTAATTCCAAATAGCATCAATCAGTTTTCTGCTGGAGGGGCAGAAACCCCTAATCTATCTCTGAGGTACTTAAATGATTCTTTAGGCAAAGTTTTAGTAAAGATATCTGCAATCTGCTCTTTAGTGTTCACATAAACCAATTTAACTTCATTTTCTTCCACCTTTTCCTTCAAAAAGTTATACTTGATAGATATGTGCTTTTTCTTAGAGTGAAATACCGGAATCTTTGATATTTCTATAGCAGCAGAGTTATCACAGTGAATAACTATCGTCTAATTCCAATGCAATTTTATGTTCTTTAACATTTGCTTCATCCATAGAACTTGTGTATAGTTAGTAGTAGCAACAACATACTCAGCTTTAGCAGTAGATAAATAAGTACATGACTATTTCTTGCTAATCCATGAAATAAGTTTCTTTCCAAGAAAGAAAGCTCCACCAGAAGTACTTTTCTGGTCATGAACATCACCTGCCCAATCTACATCTGTATATGTACATAAAGTAAAGTCATCATCTTTAGGGTACCACAAATCATATTCAGTTGTTCCTTGTAAGTATCTATAAATCCTTTTCACCGCACTCTCATGATTTTCTCTAGGACCATATTGATATCTTGATACAATGCAAACAACATTCATTATATCCAGTCTAGTTTGAGTCAAGTATAGAAGGCCTCCAATCATAGACTTGTATCTTGTAGGATTTACTAGTGCAGATTCATCTTTCTTTGTCAATTTCTCACTTGTAACCATAGGAGTACTAACTGGTTTAGAATTTTCCATACCAAATTTCTTCAACATGTCTCTAGCATAATTAGTTTGACAGATGAAAATACCTTTTTCAGTCTGAGTAATCTGCAAACCTTAGAAAAATTTCATTTCTCCAATCATAGACATTTCAAATTGATTCTTCATATTGTTAGAAAATTCCATGCACAACTTATCTTCACCTCCAAAAATGATGTTATTAATAAAGACCTCAATAGTCAGTATATCATCATCAATAACTTTATAATATAGATTACTATCAGCATTACCTTTAGTGAAACCAAGCTTTAAAAGATATTTGTCCAACCTTGCATACCAAGCTCTAGGTGCCCGTTTCAATCCATACAAGGCTTTCTGTAACCTGCAAACCATGTTTTTATCATCTGAAAGTGAAAAACCATCTGGTTGCTCAATATAAACTTCCTCATCAAGATCCCCATTCAAAAAAGCACACTTAACATCCATCTGATAAACTTTATAGTTTTTATGTGCAGGATAGACAAAAAATTATCTTACAGCTTCAATCCTAGCTACAGGTGCAAAAGTTTCACCATAATCAATTCCTTCCTTCTGACAATATCCTTTACAAACCAATATAGCTTTATTCCTCACAACTTGTCCATCTTCATTTAATTTATTCCTAAAAAACCCATTTAGTTCCAATAACATTTTTATTTTTAGGCCGGGGAACTGAAATCCACGTGTTTTCTTTTCTATTTGATCTAATTCTTCTTCCATAGCTTTCATCCAACATTCTTCTTTACATGCTTTAGCTACTAATACCGGTTCAACTTGAGAAACTAAACATACCTCATTAGGTGCCAATCTTCTTGTTGTCATCACTCAATTGTTTTTATCCCCAATGATCTAATCTTCTGAATGATTTAACCTTACATACCTAGGAGTCTTTTGACTCTCTGTTCCTCTTTTACATGTTCTTCAGTTACTGTTGAATTTTCTGATAGTGTCAGAGTTACTAGTTTAGTATTATGTGCCAATAAAGGTGCTACCAGTTCAGTTATGATCATTTCCACTGTCGATTCTTTCTCATAAATTTTGATTTGGCTTCTATTCAACTCATCC
This sequence comes from Cryptomeria japonica, assembly GCF_030272615.1. Taxonomy (NCBI): domain Eukaryota; kingdom Viridiplantae; phylum Streptophyta; class Pinopsida; order Cupressales; family Cupressaceae; genus Cryptomeria; species Cryptomeria japonica. The sequence goes on from NC_081406.1 coordinate 585,205,583, forward strand.
ACCTTGACATTAGTGCTCTCCATAATTCTCTACAATCTTTTGTTATAACATCTATATTATTTTCTTTCATTAGAGTAACCAAGAAATATTCCTTCTTCACATCTAGGATCAAATTTTCCATGAAATCATCTCTCTTGATATAATATTTACTACCAAAGATTCTTAAATACTTAACTCTAGGTGTATTGCCAAACCATGATTCATAAGTTGTCTTATCAGTTTCCCCTCTGATATGAACTGAGTTGATTGTGTAAACTCTTGTGCTCACTACTTCTCTCTAGTAGATATGAGGAAGATTAGCCTCCATCATCATGGTTCTAGCAACATCCAGGATAGTTTTATTCTTTCTTTCCACAACTCCATTTTGTTGAGGTGTCCGGGGAGCAGAAAATTGTCTCCTTATGCAATGCTTCTCACAAAAGTTATTAAACTCACCGGATGTGAATTCTAGACCATGATCTGACCTTAAGCACTTAATCTTTAATCTTCTCTTAGTATTAACTTTATCTTTATATATTTTAAACTTTTCAAAAGCCTCAGATTTCTCCCTTAGCAAAGTAACCTACATCATTCTAGAATATTTATCAACAATTAGCATAAAATATCTATCACCTTGAAAATTTTTAATTCTAGTAGGACCACACAAATTAGTATGAATAAGATCAAGAACATGATTAGATTTGTCTTGTATACTTATTAAAAAGGTTTTGACCTATTTTCCCATTTGACATTCCTTACATATCGGAGTATAAGGCTTCACAATATTAGGTATATCTCTAACTACCTTAGTTGAACTCATCTTTACCATGCAATAAAAATTCATATTACATAGCCTTTTATGCCAAAGCCAACTCTCATCAATTTGTACAATCAAACATGTCTTCTCACTAGAATTCAAATGAAATATATTACATTTTGTCCAAGTACCCGTTGCAATCTCCAATGTATATCTATTAATGATCTTGCATTTTCCATCCTTGAATTATAATTGAAATCCCTTATCCACTGGAAGTGTCCTACACTCAAAAGATTATGCCTTAAACCTTCAACACAATAAACATTATCAATATTATGCTTACCATCTAATGATATAGTTCCTCTTCCCTTGATCATGCATTCTTCATCATCTCCAAATCTAACTAGACCACCATCAAATTCTTGCAAAGATAGAAACTTCTTTTTATCTCCAGTCATATGATGTGAACATCCGCTGTCTATTACCCATTCATCCTTATCTTCAATTTTAGTAGCAAGGGCCTTTTCTTTAGATACAATCTCTTCTAGTGCCAGATCATCTTCCTTGATAGCCAGGAACACCCATTCTTTTTCATTGTCGGAACCACTAGCAGAGTCTTGTGTCAGTTCATCATCAGAATAAGTCACACCTTCCTCAACCACAAAGTAACATGATTTATCTTTGTTTTTCCTATACTTATGCTTGATTTGATATCCAGGGTTAGGATTAAAATATCTTCTAGCTCTTTTTTCAAATCTTGAATTCCTTTCAAGACATCTAGATTCAAAGTGACCTATCTTATTACATGAAAAACATTTAAAAGGTGATTTTCCTTCATACTTACTTCCTATCGGTCCTTTAGGTACTCTTCTAGCAAATAGGGCTTCAAGTTACACAAATTATTCATCTTCCCTTTTCATATCATCCAATTCCTTTGCATGTAAAGCTTTCCAATCTTGCTTGCTAGTTAATGATGTAAATGCATGGAAAGAAGGTTCAGACTTCACATCTCCAGAAGGTCAAAATTCTTCAAGCTCAAAACCAGATAATTTCCCAACCAAGGTATCCCTATTGAAAAAAGTATTAGCCATTGTTATAAATTCATTAATTGTAGTATCCTTCATCTTATAAGCCAGTGGAAAAGCTCTCAGAACTTTAGAAACTATTTCATCTTCACTTAGAGATCCACCACAACATTGAATTCCCATGACAATTTCATTTACCCTTTGCATAAATGCAGTAATCCTTTCATCTTCTTCCATCTTCAAATTTTCATATCTCACCTGGTAACCATCAAGTTTAGCAATCTTAACAGTAGGGTCACCTTCATTTAGAGTCTCCAACTTGTCCCATATAGCTTTTGCTGATGATTTTTCAGTCAATCCCATTATTTGTTGATCAAAAAGTGCACAGAAGAGGGCTTCTCTATCTCTACAATCATTCTCAAGCTCCTTATCCAAGTTTGTCAGAAGAGGATTTCCAGATGCTAGTTTAAAGAAGTAACCCCATTCTCACTAATCTCCCAAATTTCCTTACCAGGACATCTCAGATGAGTGTCCATCCGAATATTTCATACTTTGTAATTTGTTCTATCAAGCCTAGGAATTTCTCTCCGAAAGATAGTTGCAGATGAACAAGATGAACTTTAACTGTTAGCCGCCATAGGATCTTCCTCAAGAGGTGAAGCTTTTGTAGAGAGGACTAGAGCTCTGATACGAATTGTTAGACAATTCATATAATCGGAAGACAACTGAGAGGTGGGGTGAATCAGTTGTCACTAGATTATCGAAACCTTAAGCAATTAAACTTTAATAGCGGAACACATAAGGTCAATACCAGAAAACATAAACCAATTATCAAAATAGCAGATATACCAATTAAGAACAAGCAACAATTAGAGAATACATACCATCCACATGAAACCAAGATTTGTACGTGGAAACCCCAGTAAAGGGAACAACCATGGTGGGAAGCCTACCCACAGTCAGATAAACTTCTGAAGTAAGTATGTGATTACAAATTGAGTAGCCTACACTTGCAGGATGGCAAACATCCTAGAACACATTGCTCATTAAAAAAGGAGTCTCACTAACTACATAAGAATCTAGACTACAATCCTGAAGGAAGAATGAAGTGCAATGATAGCATCTTCAATCCCTGAGTATGGTTCCAGTTAAGTTCAATACCGAAGGACTTAATCCTCTTGCATAAACCCAAATCGATCACCTATGATCAACCAAAGCCTCTGCATGAATTATTATTACATTGTTCACTTGCATACCATAATCACAAGTTCTACAAAGAGATCTTACATCATATATATACAAACCCTTGACCATAAACAATAACGTCGGCCACCAAATAATTAACCAATTACATAATTATTAAACATGTCAACGTGAGACCAAACAAATATCATCCAACCCATAAGTCATCCCACAAACACATGGAGAAGACCAAACAACACATTACATTAAGCCAATCCATAACCTAGATAGTACTAGACCCAATTTAGGTCCATACATTCCAAAGAAATGATCCCAATCAGCCAAGTCTCGAACATGATCACCATCAACATCCTGAATCTCTACTAGAAGCTGCACCAACACCACTTGAAGAGGTGAAAACATATTTGAAGGTCAAATGATCAAAACATAACGAAATAAACATGCAGAATGCTAAAATATCATTAAAAGACAATTTCACCTTGTTATTTTACCTTCTCCTTCGGATTGAGCTTGATGAAGTAAAGGTGCCCCTTGATAATGCTCCACTTGATGTGCTCCTTTGATTGCTGGATGTGGATGGCTCTCCAATGTTGTGCACAAATGGAATGGAATTGAAAAATGATAAGGATGAGATGATCAAGTTGCCAAGATGATTTCCTGGGCTCAAAAGGGCAGCATAAACTTACTGGATTTCAAGATGTCTAGAATGAAAAGATGGAGCCCTATTTTACTAGGAGAGAGAATGAGTGGAGGGAATAAAAAATTAGAAGAAAATGTTAAGTGAGTTTAGGGAGTTTCTAGAAGAATGAATTAAGAAGATGATTTGAAATTAATTAACTAAGAGGAAGATTTGTGAGGATTTGATTTTTTTAGAAGAATAAAGAAAGGGATTGATTTATTAAATAAATCAATCATATGCTATAGTGAGAATATTAATTATATTTAATTAATATTGAGAGGGATTTGAATTAACATAATTAATTAATTAATTATGCGAGGAATTAAAAATAATTAAAATAATTATTTTTAAGTGTCTACATTTTGACCCTCTTTGAAGCGAGGTGTGATGACACATTGATTCAAAGAATAATCTTGTTTTGATGCTGATATTGGTTTGATAGGATGCCCCAACTCTTGATTGATAGATTATGGTATGGTGATGCCCCCTTGAGAGATCAATTGAGGTATTTGATCTTTGGAGTTTTGCGAAATTGATATCTCAATAGATTTGATTCGATTCGATTGATAAGATCTAGATTCAGTCTAGTTTCAAGAAGAATTCATCCTGTATAAGACAAAGATGATCAAAGTGTCTGGTTTCAGGAAGGATTCATCCTATATAAGACATGATTGATCACAATATCTCATTTCGGGAAGGATTCATCCTGTATAAGACATGATCAAAGTGTCTGGTTTCAAGAAGAATTCATCCTATATAAGACAAAGATGATCAAAGTGTCTAGTTTCAGGAAGGATTCATCCTGTATAAGACATGATTGATCACAATATCTAGTTTAAGGAAGGATTCATCCTATATAAGACATGATCAAAGTGTTTGGTTTCAAGAAGAATTCATCCTGTATAAGACAAAGATGATCAAAGTGTCTAGTTTTAGGAAGGATTCATCCTATATAAGACATGATTGATCACAATATCTGGTTTTAGGAAGGATTCATCCTGTATAAGACATGATTAGAGTGTCTGGTTTTAGGAAGGATACATCTTGCATAAGACATGACTGATCACAACATCTGGTTTCAGGAAGGATTCATCCTATATAAGACATGATCGGAGTGTCTGGTTTCAGGAAGGATACATCCTATATAAGACATGACTGATCACAATGTCTGGTTTCAGGAAGGATTCATCCTGTATAAGACATGATCAGATCACAATGTCTGGTTTCAGGAAGGATTCATCCTATATAAGACATGATTGATCACAATGTCTAGTTTCAGGAAGGATTCATCTTGTATAAGACATGATCAAATCACAACATCTGGTTTCAGGAAGGATTCATCTTGTATAAGACATGATTGATCACAACGTCTGGTTTCAGGAAGGATTCATCCTATATAAGACATGATCAAATCACAATGTTTGGTTTTAGGAAGGATTCATCTTGTATAAGACATGATTGATCACAATGTTTGGTTTCAGGAAGGATTCATCCTATATAAGACATGATCGGAGTGTCTAGTTTCAGGAAGGATACATCCTGTATAAGACATGAATCAGAATCATAATTGATTATGTGAGGAAAAAAAAATAGAGGAAGAAAAATTAAGGTGGAAGGGATAGATGAGGAACAAATATGAAGCAGTCGTGAGGTATTTGGAAAGAAGAATACAAGATGCGAGACTGCGGAGTAAAATGGGGGCAATTGAGAACTCCATGGGATTATTGAGTTTAGGATTTGATGGAATGATGGTGAGATTTTGTGCACAACAAATGTGGAGAGCCAACCTAGTTTGATGTTTCCTTGAGTGACTTACACCATTGATTATAGAAATCAAGATGCCATGAGAAACGTAGGGCGTGGACTGACTCTATAGACAAATGGGAATTTCTTGCACACAACAATGCAAGTATTAAGAAACACTAATACAGATTTGTGGGTTCGTGCAAGGAAACCCTCAAACACATCGATACCTCTTATACACGAGAAGGTAAGTGTTGATAAACACTAGTACTAGGTCGTCGATTTATACAAGAAGGATCCAAAACATGCCATACTATGAAATATGCCCCAGTATGCACCTATCATAACATACTTGGATATGGAAGAACACAGGTAGTCGTAAATAGTGGCAGTCACAGGGAAAAAGATGAAAGCCTATATGAAAAGATCTAACAAAATCTAACAAGTCTCTTCCTTGTGACCACATGATTTCTCTTGCTAAGAGTAGAACTAGGATGGACTTGGGATTGTTTCTCAAGACTTCTTGAAGCTTACACACAGAGGCATAAAATCTCAGTTTCAATGGGACATTCCTTGTTCATGACTCAGGTGAAGACTTCATCATCATACACATGTTTTATTGGGAGGTGGAAAAGAAGGAATGTTGTGCATGGGTGGGCTGGATGGTAGATGATTTGTAGTATCAACATGATAGATAGTGGATCCAGTTATTTACCTTGGCGTTTGCATAGAGGTTTTCACCAAGGTACTTGTCCATAGTGCCACCAAGTGGTTTTCACTAATGGACGAATTATTTTTTCTTTCTTTTTCTGATTTGTTAACTTTTTTGTGTCATAAGGTGCCTGTTTGCCAAGTTTTCACCAAAGTGACGATTTTTTCAGGATCTTTTTCTCTTTTTTTTTTTTAATTTTTCTTGATATTTTTTTTTTTTGACAATTTAAGACTTTCTGAGGACTAAGCATAAAATTTTTTGAGGTGCATGATATTCATTGGATCATCCAAAGGATCACCTTCAAGAGTAGCCAACTAATAATCTCCTGATCCATATTTCATTGTGATTACATATGGTCCAAGCCAATTAGGCTTGAACTTGCCTTTCTTTTCTCTTTCTTGTATATTTTTCTGATTTTCCATGAGGACAAGATCACCAACTTGGAATTCTTGGGTTCTGAATTTTTTATATAACTCATGCGTAGACGGTTTTGATATACCTGGAGATGATTCAAGGCCTTAAGGCACCTTTCATCTAACAATTCTAGCTCTTGTAAGCGGGCAATTCTATATTCTTCCTCTAGTAGGATGTTTTGCAGTGATACCCTTAGAGAGGGGATCTCGATCTCAAGAGGAAGGATGGCTTTGGAACCAAATACTATGGAATAAGGAGTGGCACCTATGGGGGTGCGGATGGAGGTGTGGTAGGCCCACAATGCAGGATAGATTTGGAGGTGCCAATCACGGCTTGCTTCATTGACTATCTTTTTGAGTATTTTTATTAGGGTTTTATTAGAAGCCTCAGCTTGGCCATTTCCTTGGGGGTAATATGGAGTGGAGAAGTGGTGTTGGATGTTGAATTTTTGGTAGAGTTATTTGACATCCTCATTCTTAAATTTTTTACCATTATCTATGATGATAACTTTTGGGATGCCATATCGGTAGATTAGGTAGTTCAGGATGAATTTGGATATTTGCTTGCCAGTGGTGAAAGTAAGAGGGATAACCTCTACCCACTTGGTGAAGTATTCGGTGGTGGTGATAATGAATTTATGTCTGTTGGAAGATGAAGCATGGATTTTCCCGAGATCGAGCCCCCACTGCGAGAAGGGCCATGGTGTAATGAATGGCTGCAATTCTTGTGATGGTGCATGAATCTTGTCGCCATACTGCTAGCAAGGGATGCATTTCTTCACATAATTGTATGTGTCTTCTTCCATTTTAGGCCAATAGTATCCTGTTCTCAAAATTTTTTTAGCCAATGTGAGTCCGCTTGAGTGTGCCCATAGATACCCTCGTGTACTTTGCATAATGGACATTTTGTTTCTTGTTTATCTAAACACCTTAGGAGGGAACCATCAAAATGCCTTCTGAACAAGGTGTCTACAAGGATGGTGTAACGAGCACATCGGTGGATGAAGGTTTGCTGTTGGGTTTTGGTGAAGTGTGGCGGAATGGTGTTGTCTTTGAGGAAAGTGAAGGTTTCTTGGTACCAAGGGGACTCGGGATCAACGAGAACACACACCATTTCAGACTCTAGTAGGTTGTTTGCCGGTATAAACAATTACTCGACCAAGAACTCACACTTTTAACTGTGTGCTGGCATTTGAAGGAGGGAGCCAATGGTGGCCATTGCATCTGCAGCCTTGTTGTTTGTTCATGGGATTTGGTCAAACTTGATTGCTGTGAAATGTTGCTTAAGATCTTCAACCATGGTATGGTAGGGAAGGAGTTTATCATCTTTTGTTTGCTATTCATCATTGACTTGTTTTATGATGAGTTGGGAATTTCCATTGACTTGTAATTCCTTTATTTTCCAGTGGATAGCCAAGTGTAAACCTGTGATGAGGGCCTCATATTCTGCTATGTTATTGGTACATGCAAAGGCTATCTTGTATGATTTGGGGATGCCATCTCCTTGAGGTGTGACCAATAATATTCCTTCCCCCAATCCATTTTGAGTGTAGGAGCCATCAAAATACAATTTCCATGTGGAGGATGTGGTAATAGTCATAATGAACTCATCTAGTAATTCTGTGAGAAGAGGATGGTCGCTTGGAAGTGGAGCTTCAGCCAACTGATCTGTAATGACTTGTCCCTTGATTACCTTTCTGTCCACATATTCAATGTCAAACTCTCTTAAGAGCATGACCCATTTGGTGGTTCTGCCAGTGAGAGCAGCTTTGGACAAGAGATATTTAAGTGGATGGATTTTAGCAATTAGTTTTGTTTTGTTGTTTAGCATATAGTGTCATAGTTTCTATGTGCTGAACACTAATGCCAAACATGTTCTTTCAATGGGGGTGTAATTGAGTTCATATCCTACCAATGTTTGACTGATGTAGTAAATGGCGTGTTCCTTCCCTTGATCATTTGTTTGTGCCAATAATGCCCCCAATGCCACTGCAGTAGCACATATATACAAAATAAGGGGTTTCCCAGGAGTAGGAGGCATCAATACCGGAGGTGATGCTAGATATTCTTTTAGTTTTTCAAAGGCCTTTTGGCATAAGCAATCCCATTTGAATTTTATGTCCTTGCGCAGGAGGTGTGCAAATGGATGGCACTTATCTGCTAGTTGTGAAATGAAACGTCTGATAGACTGGAGTTTTCCCTGGAGACTACGCAGTTGTCTGAGAGTTTTTGGTGGAGGCATTTCCATGATAGCTTTTACTTTTGCAGGATCGACTTTGATGCCTCTGCGGGAAACAATGAATCCTAATAGTTTTCCCGATGTGACTCCAAACACACACTTTTTTGGATTCAATCGTAGTTTGTATTTTTCTAATCTTTCAAAGATCTGCTTTAGAATGGGAATGTGTTCTTGTCTTGTCTTAGATTTGCCTAATAGATCATCCACATAGTCCTCCATAATTTTGTGTAAGAGGTCATGAAAAATTGTTGTCATTGCACATTGATATGTAGCTCCAGCATTTTTGAGACCAAAAGGCATAACCCAATAACAGAAAGTACCCCATGGTGTTGTGAATGCAGTTTTATGTTGATCCTCATTTGCTATCCTGATTTGGTTGTATCCAGAAAACCCATCCATTAGAGATAACATTTCATGTCCTGTTGTAAGGTCCATAATCATGTCTATATTGGGGAGCGGGAAATCATCTTTAGGACAAGCTATATTTAGATCTCAGAAATCTGTGCAGATGCGGATGCCCCCAATAGGTTTGCCGATAGGTACAATGTTGGAGACCCATTCAGCATAGTCTATTGGTTTGATAAATTTTGCATCTAACAACTTTTGAAGTTCTGCCTTGACCAGGAGTGCAATATATGTGTGCATTTTGCACAATTTCTGTTTTACAGGTTTTGCATCTGGGCGGACGGCGAGATTGTGAACCACCAAGGCAGGGTCCAACCCTGGCATATCAGAATAGGACCATGCAAAATTGATTTTTACCTCTGTAAGGAAGTTGATGAAGTCTTGTTTCTTGATTTCTATGAGGGCTTGTGCAATGAGCACATTTTTTGGAATGACTTCGGTGCCCATGTTGATGTTGTCTGTTTCTTCTATCAACAAATTTGATTTGTCCTATGGAAGGTAACCAATGGTAGGGAGGTCAAATCCCTCATCGTCAAGTGCCTTTTCCAGGTTTTCACTTTCAGATACGCCCTTTGTTTTTATTTCTTGTTCATCCAAAGGTGCCTCAGGGAGGTTTTCACCTAGGGAATCATATCTTTTTCTTTTATTATCTTTTTGGTGGCTAAGGGCATTGACTTGACTACCAAAGTATCCCTTTTCGTGTAGTTGAATACCCTCAATTCTGCTACAATCTTCCATATTTTGCGTTGTTAGGAGAGCAATGAGAGCATTATCATCGAAACAGATATCTAAAGTGGGTTTGTCTCATTGGCCCCAGTCAATGAGTTCAGGATGGACAAGATGTAGCTCATGTGAAGTGGGAGGGGTTATGGGGGTGATGGTATTGATGTAAGCGTCCAAGAAGATATCTTTCTCATATTCATAAGGCATTTCGTAGAATTCCTCTTCATCAGGGCTTTTGTATCCGAAGGAGGACTAGAAGGGGCACCAATGATAGTAATGTTAGGCACTGGGGTGTACCCCAAGCCTCTGTTGTATTTGTAGGAGATGGGATTTATGGGTGTTTTTCTTCCTTTCTCCTTTGGTCCCAGGCCGTGTCCTTTGTAACCCATTTTTTCAACTATGGAAGATGCTTTTGGGTACATTTCTTTGGATATTCTTGTTGGATCTTCATCTTCTTCCTGATACAACCATGAAGAGATATATTCTTTGAGGCTCTCGTTATCAAGTGGGCCCCATTGTGGAAGGTAGTGTTTTGTCATTGCATGACTGGTTTTGGGTCCTTTATTACCTCTTTTGGTTTGTCAAATGACTTAGGAGAGAGAGGGAGGTTGCCTATTAATAAGATGTCCTCCAATTTGTATTCTCCACAGCCATTGTCCAAGATCTTGATTTGATTATCTGGTTGGGATGATGTGGAGGCAACATTTGATGTGTCAGATGGAGGCGTTGGTGAGGGTCTATTTAGTGGGCAATGATACAGATGCTTCCCCTCTAATAGTTTGCAATATTGAAAAGGTTGGGGATCACCTTTGATAGTGATCTCTCTTCCATTATAGGGAAATTTGATGCATTGGTGATAGGTGGAGGGTACGGCCTGCAAGGAATAAATCCATGGCCTCCTGAGGAGAATATTGTAGGGGAGGTCAAGATCTAGTACTTGGCAAGGGGTTTCAATTGTAATGGGGCCCACTTGAAGAGGTAAGGTGATCATGCCCTTTGAAATTCTTTCTGCATCATCATATGCCTTTATTGTGATCCTTCCTGATGTGTCTATCAGATCCTCAGAAAGTCCCAATTGTTTTATTAATTTGTGTGTACATAGATTGAGCCCAGACCCACCATCTATCAGGATACGTTTGACCTTGTGCTTGTGGATAAGAGCTTCGATGTGCAAAGGTTTGTTATGGTCTTCATCTGTGGGAGCATCTTTGGAGTTAAATACAATGTGCTACTGGGCAGCAAGGTTTCCCATGAGGGCTTGGAATTGGGTGGCGTTGATGTTATCTGGAACACGTGATTGGAGAAGGGCTTGTTCCAAAATTTCTTTATGGACCGGGGAGGTCTTGAGAAGTTCCAAAATGGAGATCTGTGTGGGTGTCTTCCCAAGATGATCAAGGAGGTCATATCAGTGGGTGGAAGACATGGGTGGGGGGTTTGGTGGGGGAGGAACTCCTTGAATGGTGACTCTTCCTCAATGTGTAGTTGCATTGCAGTCATTCTAGAAATGGGAGGTGGAAGGCGTGGTGCCTTGAATGACTATCCTAGCAGGATTTGGTCTGCTTTGGGAAGAAGGAGAATTGACTCCTTGGATGGTTATGACATTGACATGATTATCTGTAGGTTCAACGCGACCTAGTAAAAAGTCAAAACTGGTTATGTGATTAGCGTAGTCATAACCCATTGTGTTAGATGATGAGCCTTTTCCTTTATCATGATTCAAGAAGGGTTCCTGGTACATTTTGAGTTTGTCATTGTTATTACCAGGTTTTGTATTTGCTATCTCAATCTCACCTCTATCAATGAGATCTTGTATGTAGATCTTCAATTTCATACACTTTCGTATATCATGTCCCTTGATATGATGGTATTCACAATACTCATTTTCATTATACCATCTTGGCTTAGGTTGATTGGGGTCAAACGGGTGAGTGATTGGAAAAACCACTATACCTGCTTGGACAAGTTTTTGAAACACCACTTCAATAGGCTCAGCCAGAGGAGTGAAATCTCTTGGAGTCCTATTATTCAATCGGGGTGGTCGTCCCTGGATTGAGACATTGTTGTGAGGTTTTTGTGATTGATTTTGGTTGTTGAATTAATGATTGTTGGTGGTGGATTTTGGGGGAGTGGCCATGGTTTGGACCCGCTTTGCATCAGTTATACCATCATTGACCACATTTTTGTTTTTGGACCAGAATTTTGGCTTGTCATTATAATAAGAGGAAGAACTTTGTGTTGATTTTTGGTAATGTTTCAAGGTTCCTTCCTCCAACAAGACACGTTTTAGGGCGAGGCCCTTATCTGTCAAGTTTTGGAAGGATTTGATACATTGAGATATTAAGGGTCTTGAAAGTTCAGGCACCAAGTTCTTTTGAAATAGTTCAATTTGATGTTGTTCTGGCATGTCCCACTGGAATTTCTTGATAAGATGTCACCATCTTTGTAGAAAATTGGCAAAGGTGTCTCTGGGCCTTTATTTTGTATTACATAGGTCCATCATAGAAACATCATTACCCATGTTGTATGCATAATGGGCCACAAATTTTTCTTCCAAGTATGGAAAAGAGACAATGGAACCTCGTGGTAAAGATGAGAACCATGCCAAGGCGTCTCCCATGAGACTCTTGGGAAAGAGTCTGCGAAGATAAAGGTCACTATAGGAGACTTCTTGACATAAGATGTGGAATTCTCAAACATGATCGCGGGGGTCTCCTTTGCCTTCATACTTGGTGAATTTAGGAATCTCGAATCCTGGGGGATATGGTGCAACTGATATACACAGATTATAAGGACAAGGGCAAAACTCTTCGAACAAGTAATTTTTCCTTTTATTAGTCCTTTGTTTCATGTCCTTGATGATATTCTTCATGTCTTGAATTTCCTTGATGAGGTCTTGTTGTGGGCTTTGATAATGATGAAGTGTATTTGCCCCAAGAATTGGATGAACCAAAGAAGGTGCACCACCACCAATATATTGATATGATGAGGAGGTGGGAACATGGGATGTGATGACCGATGTCACTGGGGTTTGAGTGACAGTTGGTTGCGGTCTGCCAACTATTGTGACAGGATTGAATACGGCTCGGCTAAAATTTGCGACATTGTTGGGAGGAAGGAAAGTTTGTGGAATAGAAATTTGTGGTTGAATAGAAGGAGGTGGTATAGAAGTTTGTTGGAGAATGGATGAGATCGGATTTGATAGTGGTATGGATGGTAAGGAGGAAGAAGGTGGAATGGAGACCATGGTGGGAGGTACCACAGGTGGCATTGATTGAGCTTGGATGATTGATGGGGCTACAATTGATTGAGTTTGAATAGTAGGTGCAGCACTTTGTGTGGGAGCGAGGTCTCCTTATGGTTGTTGGGTGAGAGCAGGTCTATTAAATTTAGGTGGAAGTTGAGCTCCATGTTCAAGGAGAGTTTTCAAAAGTGCAGTAGGATTGTGTTTAATAAACTTTTCTATCATCTCTTGGTTATAAGAATCCTCTAGGAAAGTTTGCACTTCTGGACAAAGTTCATCTTGGTTAACCATGTCAAGATTTTGACTTTGATCTTGATTGCTAGGTTGTCCACTTTGTGTATGATCTTGCGTGGGATCTTCATATAGGAAACCAATGTCTGACATGCCATATTGTTGTTCAGCCATCTTTTTCTTTTGGGATTGAGTTGCAACCATACACAATATTTGTGATGAAAAGACTTAGGAAAAAATGTGATGAAAGGACTTAAGAGATTTGTGATGAAAGGATTTAAGAAATTTGAGGATGAAAAGACTTGAGAAATTTGTGATGAAAGGATTTAAGAAAATTAAGGATGAAAGGATTTAAGAAATTTGAGGATGAAAGGATTTAAGAAATTTGTGATGAAAGGATTTAAGAAAAATGAGGATGAAAGGATTTAAGAAATTTGAGGATGAAAGGATTTAAGAAATTTGAGGATGATTGATGAAGAAGGTATGGTAGTGATGGTTTAGAAGAAATTTGATGACTAGGTTGTCTTTGATATGAACATGAAGGATCGATTTGAATGGCAAGTTATATGAAGGGATACGACCACCCTGATTTGGACAATAGTTGGTGTTTCAAAGGACAAACTTGAATGTTGATGGAGATGACAGACTCTTAGCTTCTCTCTTATGCTTATGAAAAATGGGAGGGAGAGAGTTTTGATGCAATTTTAGACTTTGTGTGGGTAATGACCTGGACAATTGTTTGTGTCTTGACAAATGTATTTTTGCAAAGTGTTTGGGGATAATGATGTGTTTTTAGTCTATTGTTGGCAAGTATGTATCAAACAAAGCAAACACAGTGATCAAATGCATATTATATCAAAGACATTCATGCTCACATACAACATTCTTAAGGCTGGCAAGGACAATAGTCATTGAATCCCAATTGGTTTCCCATCTACGCTTACCCAGAGCAGACACTTAGATGCTTGACCCCATTGGCTCCCCTCCATGGCACTCACTTCTCGGGGCAGCCAAGCATCAATTCCCATGAAAACTCCTCATAGTGAACTTTTTGTCTCTACTAAGGGTCGTAAGGATATGGGCCACTTCAGAGGTCCAACCTCTTGCACCAATGACTAGAAGGTTTTTGGCCACTATGAACAAGGTGTTTAGTAAGTCTTCCCGTTAGGAGCTACCCTTCAAAGTTGCGCAAGCGCAATTGAGGCCTATAGCCCAACGAAGCACCAAGAACTTAGTAGTCATGCAAGCATGATTGAGATCTCTAGGATCCTACTAAGCACCCAATGTGAGAGTGAACTCTCATATAGCCCCAACCATTAACCCTTTCATAGTCAATGGCCTATTTATTATAGTGAGTTGGGAACCCCAAGTCCGGGTGTACTCACTTGGGTTGTTCCCCTCTTACCTTCTCAAAGAGCAACTTGGGAGGGCAGGCCCGCTAGAGGTAAACACACAATCAAACAAGGAAAGGTTGGAGGGTCTGGATTTCTGATCATCTAGTAAGACGAGAGCATACTTTCCTACCTTTATGCTTTTCTTAAAGACACATAAGACAATGGTTCATTCCATTTTAATTGATATCTAGGTGCCTAATTTAAATAAATGCACAATATTTCGTTGAATCAGCTAGGCAACCTGCAAAACCACTTGATTAGTAGTTTGAAAAATGGAGTCTTCAAAAAGCGTCCTGCAAAACAACTTGATTAGTAGTTTGAAAAAATAGTCTTCAACAAGCGTCTTGCAAAAAACAACAAAATGACAAAAATATTAATTTTTTTGATTTTTTGGGAATGAATAGAAAAACATGAATAAAAACTTTTTTACTAATGACAAATGTGGATTTGAAGAAAGCTTTGATGGGTAAATGGGGTTTGACTAGGTTTTTGCCACTTTCCAAGGGATAGGCAAGCGAAAAATGGGGATTTTGGAGGAGAGATGAAGGAATGGGAAAATTTGTCCAAGAGGGACAAAAAAGAAAAAGTTGGAGATGGATAATATTAGAAAAATTTGGAGGTGATTGGATAAAAGGGGAAGAAGTTATGGCAAACCCTAAAAATAGAGAAATATGGGATTTTGGGCTTCAAAAGTGTTTTTTTTGGGATAAGGCCTCCAAGCAAGGAAATGTGGAAAATGGCAATGCGGAGAATCTAGTGAAGTTTGGAGGAAAATAGAGTCGAGATAAAGAAGATATGGCAAAAAAAACATTTTTTTATTTTTTTTAAACCTTAGATTTAACAGAGCAGATAGAAACCCTAGATTTAATAGAGCAAAAACCCTAAATTTAACAAAATTAAAAAAATGTCAAAGGTCCGGATTTCTGATTGTCTAGATAGACAAGAGCATAATCTCCTACTTTCACACTTTCCTGTGGTCAGACAAATTATCTTTAAACAGAGAAGATAACAAGAAATGAAAAAAAAAGAAATGCAGACTACAGTTAGCACCTAAAAATTTTAGACAGATTAATAGAGCAGACAGTAGCACTAAACAGATAGAAAAGTGTCAAACGTCCATATTTCTGATTGTCTAGATAGACAAGAGCATACTCTCCTATTTTCACACTTTCTTGTGGTCAGAGCATATAGTCGCGCTAAACAGAATAGAAAAGTGAAAGGTCTAGATTTTTGATTGTCTATATAGACAAGAGCATACTCTCCTACTTTCACACATATTATAATTAAATAGAGCAGACAACAAAGCAAATAACAGATCGGATAACAAGAATTCAAATTCCCACAAAAATGCTCGCACTAATCATAGAGCTATCATGCTAAATAGAAACAGAAAAAGAACAGAAACAAAAATGCAATAGAAATAGAAAAGAAGCTATTGCGCCGAAATACAGAGCCACTATTCTAGAACCTGCAAAAAAGATTTTTTTTTTTCTGCAGTCACGCTATTCTGGAACCTGCATCTCACAACTCACAAAAACCTAAAAAACAAACATTAGTTCTTAGGGACGTGGGTCCCATCGGGCATGCCAAAATGAAGAGGTGAAAATAGATTTGAAGGTCAAATGATCAAAACATAATGAAATAAATATGCAAAATGCTAAAATATCATTAAAAGACCATTTCACCTTGCTATTTTACCTTCTCCTTCGGATTGAGCTTGTTGAAGTGAAGGAGCCCCTTGATAATGCTCCACTTGATGTGCTCCTTTGATTGTTGGATGTGGATGGCTCTCCAATGTTGTGCACAAATGGAATGAAATTGAAAAATGATAAGGATGAGATGATCAAGTTGCCAAGATGATTTCTTGGGCTCAAAAGGGTAGCATAAACTTACTGGATTTCAAGATGTCTAGAATGAAAGGGTGGAGCCCTATTTTATAGGAAGAGGAGAGGAAAATGGATGGCTAGGATGAATTTGAGATGACGGGCTAAGATTTACTTGTGAGCTCACACAAGCTCCAAGAGAGGGTGTGGAGACCAAGAAATATGTCTTAAAGGCATTTCGTATCTCCACACTCCACAAGGCATATTGGAGGAATTAAAAATTCCTTGGGAGAGGGGATGCCTAGAGGAATGTGTGATTTCGAAAATTTTACATTCACCTAGGAAAAGAGCATTTAAAGCTAGTGGCTGGATAAAAAGGATAAAGACTTGACTTTCTAGCTAATCATGTTGATTACCATTAACGACTCATTAGGAGGGGGATTAGAGGAAATGTTAGGTGGGATTAATATTTGTAGGAGAATTTGACTAGGAGAGAGAATGAGTGGAGGGAATAAAAAATTAGAAGAAAATGTTAAGTGAGTTTAGGGAGTTTCTAGAAGAATGAATTAAGAAGATGATTTAAAATTAATTAACTAAGAGGAAGATTTGTGAGGATTTGATTTTTTTAGAAGAATAGAGAAAGGGATTGATTTATTAAATAAATCAATCATATGCTATAGTGAGAATATTAATTTTTGAATTAACATAATTAATTAATTAATTATGCAAGGAATTAAAAATAATTAAAATAATTATTTTTAAGTGTCTACACCACTTATACATAGTAACAAAAGATCTTCAACAAAGCTCTGCCGGTGAAACCCTCACCGGATCAATAAACCAAGCTTACCAGCATATAAGATAGCATCTGATCACCAAATCAAAACCAACTAACTGAACATATATATGAGTAGCATGAATAGAAGATCTAAGCCAATTCCATAAGCCAAAGCATACCAGAGTATAATGGATCATCATGATCTAATCGAACCAGAAACCAAACAACCTACCAGGACCAAAAGGATACCAGTAAATCAACTTGTGTTGACATCAATGACAAAACATCAATGCAACACATAATCAATTCCTTCAAATTGCCAACATTGTAGTGTTGTCGGTGGTCTATACTTTCAAGATTGCATTTATGGATTGGATATGGGTTGTCTATGCCCATAGACATTTCATTGTTGATGCATATTTAGATTGGTGGCTTGGTTTGGTCACATGGTTTTCTGATTTTGTTGTCATGTTGAGGAGAAGAGATGTTGTTACCAGGTACAGTCATGGTGGAGGACCTATGGTCTTGACCATGTGATGATGATAGGTTGCACATATTAAGGGTTAGATGCTTGTTTTGTGGAGATGATCATGATGCCATGGTTGTTCCTTGTGTTAAGGGACTTTGGTATGATAAGATTGGATTTGCAAGTGCTTTGATTGATATTTATTTGATTGGATTCTTAATTAGTTATGACAGTGTATCTTCTTATTTCAAGATCATGGTTACTTTGACTTTTTGGAGCTTATGATACGCACTTTGAGTTCTTTGATAGTCAGATGGCTTTGGTTGATTCTCATGTTAGAGGATGGTTTTATCATGATGTCATGGATATCTTGTTTGCACTTTCAATGGGAGCTTTTGACGGTGATGATGTGGTGGTGTAGGAATGGTTACTGATTGTTTGTTGGTGCTTTTGTATCTTCTTGGATTGGAGTTCATGGTTTACTTGATGTAATTGACATTATAGTTGTATGTGTGTACACCTGGATGATCTTCATTTAAGAGATGGTTATCATGATGCTATGGAGAGATTTGTATCACAGTTCATTAGGAGATTATGGCAGTGATGTGTATTTGATATTGGATGGTGGATTATATTCTTAGTGTGTAGATGTTTGGAGGATGCCTTAGACCCTATTGTTGTAGAAGGGTGTTTCACGTTTATAGGTACACTGATAGGAGATGGCGATCCTCATTATATTTGAGGATATTGACATCTTGGAGGACTCATGGAGGTGTAGTTTATGCTTTCATTTTGGTAGGATAACTGGTGAACAACTGAGGGGGGGTGAATCAGTTGTTAACAGATTATAACTTTCAATGCACAATACAACCTTAAGCAAATCAAGTACTAGTAAAGCATAGAGAGATGTCGGTAGAAGTAGATACCGTTAAATAATATAACTTAACAAATAACCAGATAATCAATGCAAATCAACCATACCACATAACACCATGATTTGTACGTGGAAAAATTGAAAAGGGAAAAACCACAGTGGGAAGCCTACCCACAATCAGATGATACTTCTGTAGAAAGTATGTGTTACAATGAGGGGCCTGCACCTGCAGGAAGGCACACTGCCTAGAGCGTACTACTCATTACAAAAGAGTCTCACTGACTACAGAGAGGCTACAACCTTCTCAAGATAAATAGACAACAATCCAATAGAGTGAACTACTGGAAATAACATCTACCATGGCTGATTACAATCCTGGTTAAGCTCAATGCCAGAGGACTAAATCCTCTTCTTAATCCAATTTGATCACCAATGATTGATCAACTCCTTTGCCTAAATGATATTACAATATTCACACATTACATTCATTGACCACAACCTTTCACATAACCATGATACTTTACAAAGAGTTTCTATCTCTTATTTATACAAACCCTAAGGCCTAAACCAATTAGGTTGGCCACCTAAAGATATTACAATAATATCATTACATAATTCCTTATTACAATGATATGCCATGTTGTCTTAAGACCAAAACAATAATAGAAAATCTATAAATCATCTCGAATCATCCAGGTAACGTGTAGAGTACACGCTAGCATGATACTGGTCCATAACCTTGATAGGTACCAGACCTATTCTGGGTCCACTATGCCAAAGCAATGTCTTCAAGCAATTGAAGCACAAACAACGAACATCTTCAACATCCTAAAATCCTCGAAGAAGCTGCAACAACACCAATTGTGTATCCTGTCATGATTCCTTAATGAAAGCTCTACTGGTAAACCCTTAAACAAGTGATGGTAAGGGTACTATCAATTACCCATTCATCCTTATCTTCAACTTTTTCTGCCACGACCTTCTCTTCATTTTTGATAGCGAGTTCTGGTTCATCTTCCTTCAAAGCATAGAACACCCATTCTTTTCCATTTCTAGATCCACTAGAAGAGTCTTCTGTTGGTTCATCTCCAGAGTCATCAGTTACTCCTTCCTCATCTGCTATGTAGCAATGTTTGTTTTTATTGAATCTATATATGTTCGGGTTATGCTTAAATATTTTCTTAACTCTTTCCTCAAACCTTGCATTCCTTTCGGGACATCTAGATGCAAAATGACCAATCTTATTACACGCAAAACATTTAAAAGGTTCTTTTCCTTCATACTTACTTTCAGTTGGACCTTTAGGTATTCTTCTAGCGAATAAGGCTTCAAGTTGCTCAAGCTCTTCATCTTCTTTCCTCATGTCTTCCAATTATTTTACATATAGGGCTCTCCAATCACTTATACTAGTAGATGTTGATGATGATGCATGAAAAGTAGGTTAAGACTTTACAACTCCAGAAGATCCAAATTCTTCAAGCTCAAAAGAAGATAATTTCCCAATTAGAATGTCTCTGTTGACTAAAGTGTTTGCCATTGTTCTTAACTCATTAATTGCAGTTGCCTTCATCTTGTAAGCTGATGGAAGGGCTCTCAAGACTTTGGAAACTATTTCATCTTCACTTATAAATCCTCCATAACATTGAATTCCCATAACAATCTCATTTACTCTTTCCATAAACACAACAATTCTTCCATTTTCTTCCATTTTCAAGTTTTCATATCTTACCCGGTAACCATCAAGTTTAGCAATTTTGATAGTAGGGTCACCTTCATTTAGAGTTTGAAGTTTGTCCCATATAACCTTAGCTGATGATTTGTCAGTCAATCCCATAATCTGTTGATCAGTAAGTGCACACAAGAGGGCTTCTCTAGCTCTGCAATCATTTATAATATTCTTATCCAGGTTTGCAGGAGTAGAATTGCTAGATGCTAGATCATAAGGTGTGTATCATTTCTTAGTGATCTCCCAAATATCCTTTCCAAGACATCTAAGATGAGTCTCCATTTGAATTTTCCATATCCCATAATTTGTTCCATCAAGCTTAGGGATTTCTCTTCTAAAAATAGTTGTCGGTGGATTAGAAGTGTTAGCTGCCATAGGATCTAACTCAAGTGGTTAAGCTTCTCCAAAAGAGGACCAAGAATCTGATACCAATTGTTAGGATAACCGGTGAATGACTAAGAGTGGGGGGGAATAATTTTTTAATAGATTATAACTTCCAATCCACAATACAACCTTAAGAAAATCAAGCACCGGTAAAGCACAGACAGATGCCGATAGAAACAGATACTAGTAAACAATACAACTTAATAATTAACTAGATAATCAATGCAAAGCAACAATACCACATAACACCATGATTTGTACATGGAAAATCTGGAAAGGGAAAAACCACGATGGGAAGCCTACCCATAGTCAGATGATACTTCTGTAGAAAGTATGTGTTACAATGAGGGGCCTATACTTGCAGGAAGGCACACTGCCTAGAGCATACTACTCATTACAAAAGAGTCTCACTGACTACAGAGAGGCTACAACCTTCTCAAGATAAATGGACAACAATCCAATAGAGTGAACTGCTGGAAATGGCATCTACCATGCCTGATTACAGTCCTGGTTAAGCTCAATGCTGGAGGACTAAATTCTCTTCTGAATCCAATTCGATCACCAATGATCTATCAACTCCTCTACCTGAATGATATTACAATATTCACACATTACATTCCTTGACCATGACCTTTCCAATAACCATGATACTGTACAAAGAGTTTCTATCTCTTATTTATACAAACCCTAGGGCCTAAACCAATTAGGTCAACCACCTAAAGATATTACAATAATATCATTACATAATTCCTTATTACAAAGATATGCCATTTCGTCTTAAGACCAAAACAATAATAGAAAATCCATAAATCATCTCGAATCATCCAGGTAACATGTAGAGTACACGCTAGCATGATACCAGTCCATAACCTTGATAGGTACCAGACCTATTCTGGGTCCACCACGCCAAAGCAATGTCTTCAAGAAATTGAAGCATGATAAACGAACATCTTCAGTATCCTGAAATCCTCGAATAAGCTACACCAAAACCAATTGTGTATCCTATCATGATTCCTTAATGAAAGCTCTGCTGGTAAAGCCTTAAACTAATGCTGATAAGTGTTTACCAAAGTGTATGATAACATCCAATTACCAAGCCAATACCAACTGACAAAAAACATTATCATAGAGCATATAACTCATGAAATCCAATACACTTCACTGATCCAAGCATGTCAAAAGTATCCAACAGAAAATCTCTTATACCGGTAACACAAGATCTTCTACTGGTAACCAAAACTTGTCTGTCGGTAACCATCCATATCAGCTAGTGTTGACATCAATGAAAAAACATCAATGGGACACATAATCAATTTATCCATAATGCCAACACATTTGACATGTTATCCTTGCTTGATAGGATGGTTGATATTATGCTATGATATACTCTTGATTACATACTTAGAGTTTTGGCATGATATTATTATTTGATATGTTCATATGGAGCATGTTATCTCTTTGGAGGATCTATTTAGATCATGTTGTCATGTTATGTTCCTGATTCTACAGTTGGAGCTTTTACATTGATCTTGCTAGTTCTCTTTGTATTGGGTACATGATCATTTACTTGATTACTTCATGGTGATGCTATGTTGCATTTGGAGTTTGGAATGGATTGATTGGTTATGGGTGCTCATGGATACATGGACACATAGGTGATGTTATTCTCTTGTGATTAGAGACATGTGTTGAGATGGTTGTTGGCTTTAGCAAGAAGTCTGAGGAGCATTCACCTAGTATAGAATTGAGAGGAGATTGTTCTTAGATGAGTCATGATGACTTGGATGTCTTAGAGAAGCATTCTCCTTTCTCATTCTTGGTCTACTCAGTGGTTTACTACTTGAGAGGTATTTCCCATTGTTCCTTTTAGGTGCATTATGTTTATGCTTACCTTTCGTAGATATGCATCTTGAGCTATTGATAGATGGTTAGTTCTAGAGGATTCAGGTTGAGAGATGCTTGGCATTGGTTATCTCCTTGTGCATTTGAGTTGTTATTATCATGAAATTCATTGATTATTGAGTTTAGGAGATTGTATATTGGGAATATTCCCTTGGGATTGGGAATGGTATTAATTTGATCTTCTTGGTTATGAGAGGCTTACAACCATGTTGATTACATGATATATATATGTTTGTTTGGTCCAAGGGACTAAATGAGTCTAGGTATGCTATTCTCATTTGGGGTTTCATGGAGAAGATCATACTCAACACATCTGGCATTTAGAGGTGTATGTAGAAGGACATACTACAAGTTCTGATTTGCAGTGTTTCTCTCTTTGGTCTTGGTTACCTTCCTAGATGTTCGGTTTCACATTACACTAGTTTGAGGTTGGTTGGAGCTATGTGTTGATTAGTTTGTATTCATGTTTTTTCATGTGGGAGATGACATGATGGCTCCTTTATCTCTTTAGTTTGTTGGTTGTGGAGGACATGGGAGATTTATGGAGACTTGTGGTGAGATTTGTACTTGCAAATTATTGGTTTACAAGTTGTTCATATTGATGATAATGTTCCTTGATAAACATGGCTATGGTTACACTTTCTATATGATTCTATTAGTGGACTGATTTCATATTTGACATTACCTATGCAATGGGAGTTTCTAGGTGTATATATGTGACAGGTATTGCACTTGGAGATTATGGTTGCATGTTAAAGGTTGTATATGGCATTGAGATGGTATTCACTTGATCTGTATACCTTTGAGGTATGGATAGTTGGATGTGCTAGCACTTGTTGGGGGTTCTATTTCAGATATGGTTATGGGTTTTTGAGAGCTACAATTGCATTGGTTACCTTTGGATTGACTGTTTCTGTTTCGATATTAGTTGAGATGGGACTTATCATTTGTTGTAATAGATTATGTATCTTTCTCTTGGATGGCCATTTCATATCCAGTGGCAGTGGCATGGTGGAGGGTAGGAGAATTCATGTATGACATGGTGGTCACTTTGTTGTTGTTGTAGGTATCTTGATGGAGCACATGGAGTACCTGGATTCTATGATGGTATATGTGTTAGGAGGCATTGTTCCCTTGTTCCCTTGTTCCCTTGTTCATGATGTGGTTGATTTCCCATTATGCAATGTATACAACAAGTGAGAGAATGTTGGGAAAATACATGTTGTAAACCTTGCATAATAATGTATAATTGTAATACTTATCTATTATGTGAGTTTCCCATGGACATGCAATATATTATTTTATTATTATTGTTGCACCTAGGCACACCTAGAGGGATGTACAACATGTAAATATTCCTTGGGGAATATTCTTGGAGACCACTTGATGAGTTGTTCCATTGTATATTATATTTTATTATAAATATTATTATTGGGGAAATACATCAAATAAAGTACCCAGTAGTAATTGAGGGTAGGTGGGGTTATTTACCACATGGTTTTGTAGCACATGGTTGTGATGTAATACCACTTGGTGGATTTGTGGGAGCTTATGTCTATAAAACAAACCACAAGGGTAGTTGTTTGGGTCATAGGCAGTTAGCCAGATTAGCATTTCTTAAGGAAGGAAGCATGGCATGGTATGTGTGGCTACATGCTTGGTCATATAGAGTGCTTGTTGGATGGCTCATTTTGAAGGCTTTCCATTGTTGTATTGTAATGGTTGCATTGCTGACAATACATGGTGATGGATGCTTTTGGAGGCTAGGTTTTTCCCTCATGAGGTTTTTTTTAGGGTATATCTTGTGTCACATTTTGATGGGTATGTTGTCTAAACTTTTCTTGTGGATTCTATGGGATTATTTTGTTGAAATCTAAATTGGGTTATGTAGAAATTGTCATAAAGTAGGCTGCAAGTTTCCTTACAAAGTTCTAGTGGATGGGGTGAAATTGATTGTCTATGGAAACTACTACAGCTACTATGTGTTTGGTGGTTGAAGGAATTACCTTCCCTAAGAAACAAAATGTTGATTACAAAGAATATTTCAAAATATTTTTGAATCTAGGAGAAAATGTGGCCTATTATTAGAGCAGTTTCAACAAGAATGACTTACCTAGTATTTGGAAAGAGAGGGCTTTTCTCCTTATGCAATTCATTACCTTGGATAGGAGGTTTAAGAACTTCCACTCACAAATTTTTCCCATTCTTAATCAATTAAGGTGTGGCAATTATCTATTTTTATCTATTCCTTAGTCTATTCTTGTGGTCAAAACCAAATATGTCCTTCCCTTACACCAGGGGCTTATCCTTCAGCTTTCAAATTTTCATCTAAAATTAACTCCTACTAGTGGCCTGACTTTTTATCCTTCTAGTGCTTCTTTGTGCATTGATCTTTCAAAATTATCGATTGCAAAGAGTCTAGTGTAGGTCCCAGAGACAACTAAGAGAGGGGGGTGAATCAGTTGTCTAATAATTTCAAACCAAAAACTTATTAACCAACTGAATGGTTAATACTGGTAAATCAATTAAGTATGCCGGTAGATAGTGTTAACAATAAATTGCTATACCGGTAAGAATTAATGCATGAAACATAAGCACAAAGCCATCCACAACACATGACACCAATATTTGTACGTGGAAACCCTATAAGGGAAAAACCACGGTGGGAAACCTTACCCATAATCAGATGATACTACTATAGATAGTCAATGTACAAGAGGGGTCTGCACATGCAGAAAGGCCAACAGCCTAGAGCTCACTGCTCAATCACAAATGGGAGTCACACTGACTACAGTTGGATGGTTAAATCCAATAAGAATGTACTACACAAAATTGCATCTACATATGTTGAATTCAGTATCGGTGTAATGCTGATATGCTTCTACAAAAACCTAACTTCACCTTCGAATGATGTCTTCGTGTATGCCTCTACTTTATCTCACATATACTTTCACTTGAATCTTTTTCCGCATTCCACACTTGATCTTACAAATAAGATCTTACATTTGTACCATACCCTAAGACCAATTTTAGTAGGTCGGCTCGACAAGATATTACAATAAATTTTTTTTACAAACAATACAATATCCGATGCAATAATCGATTGAATATGTTAGCTTAATGCATTTACATCAATAATGAATCATCTCCATAGCATGCCATGCTGATCTAGAAAAGATAAACCTGCCAGTGTAACCCTAGATAACCTCGACCTATTTGCCGGTAAAAGCAAATATGCAAATAAGAATATACCAATGATTATTACTTCAAAATAAAGTGTGCACATGATGTCTTCGACATTACCAAGTGTCTTCCATGTCATTCCAGGTACCGGTGAACATTATATCCTGTCGGTTAATCATATACCGGTAACTGTTGCACAATTTATTGTTTGCCGGTGAATGTTGCTGTATCTCCAAAGTAGGTGTATTTAGTAGGTGTTGACATCAATGAAAAAACCATACCAAAATACCAACAATCTCCCCCTTTGGCATTGATGGCAAAACAAGATGGAAAAACCATCAAAGTGCCAAAACATAAATGCCAAGTGTAAAACCAACAATCTCCTCAAGGTGACAATCTCTCCCCCTAGAAGCAGCATGAGTTATTTTATGTTATCCTGTACCAATTTTCATAGATATCTCTCCTCAATTGATAATGTGTTTTTCCATATATCTCTCCCCTTTTGACATCAAATGCCAAAGCTACAAAATTTAAGTGCATACAAAAATACCAACTACTCCCCCTGAGAAGTAGCTTCCTCATCAAATACTGGAATAAAAGATTTGTCCATTTAATTTTGTAGGTTGATGACAATCATCAATTGTCTAAGTCTCTACCGGTGGAGGTATTACTCCGAGCTGATCTCTGAGATACTCAAAATTTTCCTTAGGCAAAGGTTTTGTGAAAATATCTGCAAGTTGTTCTTTAGTATTCACATAAACCAGTTTTATCTCCTTTTCTTCAACTTTTTCCCTTAGAAAATTCAATTTGATAGAAACATATTTTATTTTAGAATGTAATACTGGATTCTTAGATATATCAATTGCTGCAGTGTTATCACAATATATAGTAATAGGCTCCTTGCATTTTACCTTTATATCTTTCAACATTTAGTTAAGCCAAAGTACCTGTGTACAGTTTGTTGCTGCTGCAACATATTCTGATTCTGCTGTTGATAAAGATGTACAACTCTATTTCTTACTTAACCAGGACACTAGTCTCTTTCCAAGAAAGAGTTCTCCTCCAATGGTGCTTTTTCTATCATCAACATCTCCTACCCAATTTGCAGCTGTGTATGCATATAGATCAAAATTTTCATCTTTAGGATACCATAATCCAAGATTTGCTGTGCCTTGTAAGTACCAGAAAATCCTTTTTACTGCTGATTCATGATTTTCCCTAGGATTACTCTAAAATCTAGAAACTATACATACTGCATTCATAATATCAGGTCTGGTTTGTGTCAAATATAGTAAACCTCCTATCATAGATTTGTATCTAGTTGGATTAACAGGTGTAGATTCATCCCTTTGAGATAATTTGTCATTTTTAGTCATAGGTGTGCTTACCGGTTTAGAGTTCTCCATCCCAAATTTCTTAAGTAGTTCTTTCAAGTACTTAGATTGACTCAAAAATATGCCTTTATTAGTCTGTAAAATCTACAATCCTAAAAAGAATTTTATTTCTTCGATCATAGACATTTCAAATTCTTGCTGCATTTCAAGAGAAAATTCTTTGCATAATTCATCTTTTTCTCCAAAGATTATATCATCAACAAATACTTCAATAATCAAGATGTCATCATTAGTTACTTTGTAATATAAATTGCTATCTACATTTCCTTTAGTTAAACCAATCTTTAAAAGATACTTATCCAATCTTGCATACCAAGCTCTTGGAGCTTGTTTTAATCCATACTAAGATTTTCTTAATCTGCAAACCATATCATTGTCATCTGTCAAGGAAAATCTATTAGGTTGTTCAATATAGACTTCCTCTTCAAGATCTCCATTCAAAAATGCACATTTAATATCCATTTGATAAACTTTGTAATCCTGGTGAGCTGCAAAAGCCAAGAATAATCTAACTGCCT
Source organism: Cryptomeria japonica (assembly GCF_030272615.1). Lineage (NCBI taxonomy): Eukaryota > Viridiplantae > Streptophyta > Pinopsida > Cupressales > Cupressaceae > Cryptomeria > Cryptomeria japonica. The sequence continues at coordinate 585,233,375 of NC_081406.1, forward strand.
CAATTCTGGCTACCGGTGCAAAGGTTTCATTGTAATCAACTCCTTCTTTCTGAGAATATCCCTTACACACTAGTCTTACTTTATTTCTGACAACCTTACCATCTTCATTGAGTTTGTTTCTAAATACCCATTTGGTTCCAATTACATTTTTATTTTTAGGCCGGGGAACTAATGTCCAAGTATTATTTTTCTCAATTTGTCCTAATTCTTCTTCCATAGCTTTAATCCAGAATTTATCTTCACATGCCTCATTGATAGATAATGGTTCAATTTGAGAAATAAGACATACCTCTTCATTTGCCAATCTTCCTCTTGTCATGACTCCTTTAAGTTTCCTTCCAATTATCTAATCTTCAGAATGATTCAATCTTACATACTAGGGTGTCTTAGTCTGTTGTTGTTCTTCAATTACTGTGGAATCCTCTGATGATACCGGAGTAACTGGATCATCATTCTGTACCAGTGGATTTATTGTAGGTGCGTTTGTCATAATTTCTATTCTCGGTTCGAAGTCTATATACCTTAAAGTTCCTCTGAATTATTCATCAATCTTTACATTTGTACTCTCAACAATTTTCTATAATATTTTATTAAAATATCTATATGCTTTACTCCTAGATGAATAACCAAGAAATATTCCTTCATCACTTCTAGGATCAAACTTTCCAATATACTCATCTCTTCTAATATAACATTTACTTCCAAAAATTCTGAAATACTTAAGAGTAGGAGTATTACCAAACCATAGTTCATGAGGGGTCTTACCGGTTTCACCTTTGATGTGAACTTTGTTGAATGTATAGACAACAGTACTTACTGCCTCTCTCCAGTACGCATGTGGTAGATTTGCTTTTGATAACATGCTTCTTACTGCATCCAAAATAGTTCTGTTTTTTCTTTCAACATCTCCATTCTGTTGTGGTGTCTGGGGTGCTGATAATTGTCTTTTGATTCCATTTACTTCATAGAATGTATTAAAATATTTAGATGTGAATTCTCCTCCTTGATCTGATCTTAAACATTTAATTTTCTTACCGGTTTCATTTTCAACCATTGCTTTGAATAGTTTGAACTTCCCAAGTGCTTCTGATTTTTCTCTGGGAAAAGTAACCCAACACATTCTAGAATAATCATCAATAATTAGCATGAAATATCTATCACCTTGTAAGCTTTTAGTTCTAGCTAGACCACAGAAATCAGCGTGAATTAAATCAAGGGCATTATTGGATTTTTCTGGAATACTTTTAAAACTAGCTCTAACTTATTTTCCAAATTGACATTCCTTGCAAATTGTATTCTGAGGTTTCACAATTTTAGGTAGATCTCTAACTACCTTAGAAGTATTGATTTTTACCATGCAATCAAAATTTACATGACATAGTCTTTTATGCCATAGCCAACTTTCATTTATATGTGCAATTAAGCATGCCTTTTCACTATTATTCAAATGAAAGATATTACCTCTAGTCTAATTACCAGTTGCAATTTCCAAACCAGTTCTATTCATGATTTTGCATTTTCCATTTTTAAATTGTAACTGAAAACCTTTTTCAACTAATTGACCAACACTTAAAAGATTATGTTTTAATCCTTCAACATAGTAGACATTGTCAGTGTTATGTTTACCATCAAGAGATATTGAACCCTTACCTTTGATTGAACAAGCTTTGTCATCTCCAAATCTTACTAAACCTCCATTGTATTCTTGAAAGTTCAAGAATTTACCTTTGTCTCCAGTCATGTGATGTGAGCATCCTAAGTCAATAATCCATTCATCCTTTGATTCAACTTTAGCTGGTAGGGCTTGTTCTACCGGTTGAGAAATAGGTACCAGTTGATCTTCTATTATAGCAACAAAGACCCATCCATTGTCTGTTGGATCCTCATCAGAATCATCAGTCACACCTTCATCGACAATGTAGCAAGATTTATCTTTGTTTTTCTTAAATCTGTATCTCTGATATTCAGGATTAGGTTTGTATGTTCTTCTAGCTTCCTCTCTTAGTCTAGCATGTCTATCAGGGCATCTTGAATCCATATGACCAATCTTATTGCAGTTAAAACATTTAAAGGGTGCTTTACCTTCATACTTACTTCCAATTGGGCCTTTTGGCATTTTTCTTGCAAATAGTGCTTCAAGTTCTTCAAGCTCTTCATTCTCCTTCCTAGTTTCTTCAAGTTCTCTTGCATAAAAGGCTCTCCAGTCTGATTTGTCAAAGGATGGAGCAGATGATGTTGATGCTTTGAAGGCCAAATCAGTTTTTATAGTAGTAACAGGACCAAATTACTCAATTTCAAAAGCTGAAAGTTTTCCAATCAATGTATCCCTAGTTACTGATGTATTAGGCATTGTTCTCAACTCATTTATAGCAGTAACCTTCATTTTATATGCCCGTGGCAAACCTCTTAAGATTTTTGAAACAATCTCATCTTCACTCAAGGTTCCTCCACAACATTTGATACCCAAAACAATTTCATTTACTCTTTCCATAAAAGCAAAAATCCTTTCATCTTCTTCCATTTTCAGATGTTCATACCTGACTCAGAAGCTTTCAAGTTTTGCAATTTTGACTGTGGAATCCCCTTCATTCAGTGTTTCCAAATGATCCCAAATAGCTTTTGTAGTGGACCTATCTGATAATCCCATGATTTGTTGATCTGATAATGCGCTTAAGATTTCTTCTCTTGCTTTGCAATTATTTTCTTCATCTTTAGCTAAAGTAGTGGGAGCAGTCTGACCAGCTACAGTAGTAGTATAACCATTCTTAGTAACTTCCCAGATGTCTTTACCAATGCAATTCAGATGTGTCTCCATTCTGATTTTCCATATCCCATAGTTGGTTCCATCAAGTTTAGGACTATCCTTTCTGAAATAATTAGTAGACATTGGATCTCCTCAAGTTGTCAAACTTCTAAAAAAAGAGGACTAGGCTCTGATACCAATTGTAGGTCCCGGAGACAACTAAGAGGGGGGGAGTGAATCAGTTGTCTAATAAATTCAAACCAAAAACTTATTAACCAGCTTAATGCTTAATACCGGTAAATTAGTTAAGTATATCGGTAGACAGTGTTAATAGTAAATTGCTATACTGGTAAGAATTAATGCATGAAACATAAGCACAAAGTCATCCACAACACATGACACCAATATTTGTACGTGGAAATCCTATAAGGGAAAAACCATAGTGGGAAACCTTACCCATAATCAGATGATACTACTGTAGATAGTAAGTGTACAAGAGGGGTCTACACATGCAGAAAGGCCAATAGCCTAGAGTACACTGCTCAATCACAAATGGGAGTCACACTGACTACAGTTGGATGGTTAAATCCAATAAGAATGCACTGCACAAAATTGCATCTACATATGTTGAATTCAGTACCAGTGTAATGCTGATATGCTTCTACAAAAACCTAACTTCACCTTCAAATGATGTCTTTGTGTATGCCTCTACTTTATCTCGCATATACTTTCACTTGAATCTTTTTCTGCATTCCACACTTGATCTTACAAATAAGATCTTACATTTGTACCATACCCTAAGACCAATTTTAGTAGGTCAGCTCTACAAGATATTACAATAAAAACATTTTACAAACAATACAATATCTGATGCAATCATCGATTAAATATGTCAGCTTAATGCATTTACAACAATAATGAATCATCTCCATAGCACGCCATGCTGATCTAGAAAAGATAAACGTGCCGGTGTAACCCTAGATAACTTGGACCTATTTGCTGGTAAAAGAAAATATGCAAATAAGAATATACCAATGATAATTACTTCAAAATAAAGTTTCCACATGATGTCTTCGACATTACCAAGTGTCTTTCATGTCATTCCAGGTACCGGTGAACATTATATCCTGTCGGTTAATCATATACTGATAACTGTTGCACAGTTTACTGTTTGCCAGTGAATGTTGTTGGATCACCAAAGTAGTTGTATTTAGTAGGTGTTGACATCAATGACAAAACCATACCAAAATACCAACATCTAGCTCCACTTCTAAACCTAAGGGTACCCCTACCTAGGTCAACCCTAGGAAAATGGTTATATATAATAATCCCTTGGCCCCACATACTATTGTTATTATTTTTGAAGAGCCAAATGATGAGGAGAATGCCTTTGAGGATTTTGCCTCCTCTTGGTTTATTGGATCATAATAGACCTTAGATAACCTAGAAAACAAAGAGGGTACACCTTCAACCCCTTCCTTTAGTTTTTCCCCCAACTCTTTAATGAATTCATCAAGAAAATGGGGCTTGCCTATCTATGTATAGAAGGATAATAAAATACATGATGGTTACAATGAGTAAGATATCATCTACTATCTTCTAGGTCATCTTAGCATGGAAATAAATAAAATTAATAGATTGGAAGCCCTTGTTAAATGTGATTTCAGAGTTTCTAGCTGGGCTATAGAGGACAAAAACTAGAGAGTCTGGGAAGCTACTAATGATTTGGCTAAGAAGTTAGACAAATCAAAAGGTATATAGGAATAATTGAAGGGGCTATATGAAAAGATTGACCAAAAAGAAGATAAGAAGGAAATAATGAAGGCTATGGAGGAGATTTAGAGCAACCAAGTGTCCCTTAAAAGGAAAATGAGGGATGTGATTGTGCAAAGAAATAGAATGTTTAAAAGGAATTCAACAACCCTACAGGCTATCCAAAAGGAGATCAAGAAGGAGGATTGGAAGAAGGGGCATTTGGAATCTTCCTTTTCTATAGGGTAGGACGAATCAATGTCCAAGGTGATAGTGACTATGGAGTCACCTACTATTTCGTCCAGGCATAACTTAGGGAAACCACCCCTCGGGGAAAAGTGTAAAATCTTGGCAAATTAGACATTATTTTTTGGGGAAAATGTTCATATTGATGGCAAAAACAAATTTCAAAGTAGGAAAAAAAATTACTTTGCATTGGCAATTTTTTTCTAGGGTACGAAATTCTACATAAAATTCTGGTGAATAATACCTTGTTCTATGGGGAAATATATATTGTAGGAGGCGAATATTTTTTCATTTAAAGGAACAAATATATAATTGTATGGGCAAAAATTTTTAGTCCAAAGGAAAAGTTATTTAAATGTATTGGCTATTTTTATCCACCGCTTGAAAATTATTTAATTTGTTTGGCTAATATTTTGTTATTTATGGAAAAATATATATTTTATTGGTGATTGCATGAATTCATTGCCATTAATAGACAAGGCACATTACATCATATCAGTACATCATATTGAGTCTAGAATCTACATGATGTATCAAAAAACATGACCTCTTTGACATGTGAAGGGTGACACGTACCTAATATCCATCAATTATTTTAAACCATTCGATGATCGTAGATCAATGGCTGAAGTTTTATTTTGGCCCAATTTTCTGAAGAGAACATAGTTCACCAGAAAGTGCCCAGAATGGAATGGATTCAATAGACACATATCAAATCTCACGATCAATAATGTTGGTCATTTAATATATGTCTAGTCACTAACTAGAATCCACTCTGTCCCCACGACTTCCAATGTGGTACTTGACAACTTGGTACTAGTTTATAGCTGTCTCCAATTTTGCACACTAGTGCATTTATGGGAAAGATTTGCAGAGATATACGAAAGATTTTAAAAAAATTAAAGGAATTAATACAGTTAGAGAAGTAATTATTACAATCAAGAGCTTCAACTATTTATATACGATCTCTTCTTCTTTTATCTTCAATTAGCCTTTTCCATTTGGTAGATAAATTGTCGAAGCTCACGGTATTTAAATTCTACCTCTGGTTTAGGTCTATAGGCTCAGCTTGTTTAATTTGGTAATTTGATTTGTCAAGATGGACACTCCTATCCACTTGAGAAGCATTTTTGCGGAGGGCCAGAGGGCCTTTTTGGGCTCTCTTAAAGACCCAACCCTCCAATCAGTCTGCAAGGAGGTTAGGATGTCAACCAATGAGGCTATGAGGATGGTGTTGGGTAGACACTTCCTGCATAACAAAAATAGATACTGTGTTAACACGGTCATTACATCCCGATTCTTGGTGTCTCTTTTGGACCTCAGAGGAGACAAGGTGGATATGTTGATGTTGATAAGGAAGGTGTTTAAGGAAGAATTCCTTGGAGATGATGTTATTGTTGTCGTCCTTGCATAAGTAGGGGTGGGGATCCCTTGGGCGAGTGAATTAACCAAGATTTTTCTCCCTGACCAAATAGTGATAGTGGCCAGACAACTGTTTCTTTTGAACCTAAATGCGGAGCAGTTGACATCATAGGAAATGGGTGCGGATTGGCAAGGACTTTCTCCGGAAATGATTGCTCCTAGACAACTTTCCAAACTACAGTTGGCTTGAATAATTCTCTCAGCTTATGTTGTCTGAAGAATTCTACATGGAGGAAGGGCTAGATTCTTAGGGTAGACCATCCACTACCTATTCCCTAGCCCCGACCCCCTAGTAGTGTTTTTTGGCTATGTCTTTGTAACCTGAACCTCACAAGTTCAATGACTCACTCATTTTGGCCTTAAATTTTTTGAGGGACTCAAGGCTCAGACATGTTAAAATTGTAAAATTCTGAAACATAAATATTAATGATAATTTTGCAAATTCTAGTTCGTTTCAGTGTGCCTCTTATGGATATAAAAATGCTTTCTATTTCATTTTATTAATGATATTTTTGCAAATTCTTTTTGTCTATGAGCTACATTATTTCAATATTTTGTTAAACAATGAAAATAAATTTAATATTGTGATATTTTTTATGTAATACTTCTTCCTCTATATTTAATATATAAAAAAAATCCAGTTCATTCCATTAATTATTTGTACATTGATTATGGTTGATTATAATTTTATAAATATATTAAAAAAAGATGTTTATCTTGCGAAAAACAAGTGAATTAAAAGTCCAACTTAGTTGTTGTTGAAGTTTTGAACTAGTGCATGGGTGGGTTGGTACATGCCATGATTTATAGTTAAGATTTTGTCATTACGAAGAAATTTGAGACATTTATGAATGATAGATGGGATTGCTTTCATGGAAGAGAACCAAGGATGTGATTATATTATTAGAACAATTTCAAAAAATAGAATTGAGAAGCAGATATATTCTATTATTTATATGTATCAATATACAATGTGGTAATTGGTCCCATTTTTTTTGTATCAAACAAATTAAAGTACTTAAATACTTTACAAAACACCCAATGAATTAGGTATTTTACGAAGAAAGGCACATCTTCTTATTTGGTCCTATCACTCATTCGATCTTATAATCTATCTTTGTAATAGAAAAAAAACACTATTTAATATACTTTTGATATGATAATCGACATCTTACCCTCTTTTTTAGTCCCTTTGGTGGGCTTGTTTTTTCCAGCCATTACAATGCTTTTTCTTTTTTTCTATATTCAAAATGACAAAATTTTATGAATCTAATTTCAATATATATATATATATATACATATATATACATATATATATACATATATATGTATATTTATATATATATATATATACATATATATATATATACATATATATGTATATATATATACATATATATGTATATATATATATATATATATGTATATATATATATATATATATATATATATATATATATATATATATATATCTTTGATCTTTGCAGTGATATATAGTGGGCCATCAGGTGTTTCAATAGTCTCACTAGGATCAAAGGTAATGCATATTGCATAGGTCCTTAGGAGGTGCAAGTTTATCAATAAGATTCATTACATTATTAGACTCAAGGCCAAGATCATTAGAAGAAAATTCAAGATTCTGAGACTCAATTAGAGATCAAGATTTGACTCAATTAGATCAACGACTTAGGGTGGATTTCTGCCCGAATGTGGGAAGTAAACACATTTGTGAGAATTTTGCCCAAAATTGAACGTTTTACATTTAATTAAATATAATTAAGTCTATAAAGCTCTATTTCGGGCGAAAGTTGAAAATGATTAAACAAACTTAAAAAACAGTCTAGAATAGTGACTCGAGTGTGGTGACGTACCCAAAAAATGGCAAAAGTCATGGGACCCATAACAACTAACAATGGATACCATCGTCCATTGGATGAGCACAAATCAATAGCTTAGGGTGGATTTCGGCCCGAATGTGAGAAGTAAACACATTTGTGAGAACTTCCCCTAGAATTGAATGTATTACATTTAATTAAATATAATTAAGTCTATAAAGCTCTATTTTTGGCGGAAGTAGAAAATGATTAAACACACTTTAAAAAAAGTCCATAAAAGTGACTCAAGTGTGGTGACTTGCCCAAAAAATGGCAAAAGTCATGGGACCCACGACAAGTGACAACATATACAATCATTCATTGGATGAGCACAGATCAATGACTTAGGGTGGATTTTGGCCTGTATGTGGGAAGTAAACACATTTGTGAGAACTTCCTCTAGAATTGAACGTTTTATAGTTAATCAAACATAATTAAGTCTATAAAGCTATATTTCAGGTGCAAGTTGAAGGATTAAAAAAACTTTAAAATAGTCCAGAAAAGTGACTCGAGTGTGGTGACATGCCCGAAGAATGGCAAAATTCATGGGACCCACGACAATTGACAATACATACAATCGTCTATTGGATGAGCACAGATCAACGACTTAGGGTGGATTTCAGCCTGAATGTTAGAAGTGAACACATTTGTGAGAACTTCACCCGGAATTGAACATTTTACATTTAATTAAATATAATTTAGTCGATAAAGCTCTATTTCTAGCGGAAGTTGAAGGATTAAAACGACTTAAAATACAATTTGAAAAAAGTGACTCAAGTGTGGTGATGTGCTTGAAAAATGGAAAATGTCATGGGACCCACGATAAGTGATGATAGATACCATAATCCGTTGGATGAGCACAAATCAATGGCTTAGGGTGGATTTTGGCCCGAATATGGGAAGTGAACACATTTGTGAGAACTTCCCTGGGATTGAACATTTTACATTTAATTTCCTCAGAATTTATACTGAAGCAATGAATGTTTTTTCCTTCGGCGGCGAATAGATATTAATAATAATTAATAAAATTACATCGGGCTTCTAGATATTTTGCCCTTTAGGTATTACTTTTGTACTTTTCAGTCTTTTCAAAATAAGTGACTAATAAATCATAATCGTATTTCATTTCATGGACAAAACAGTAAATCGAGGGAGATTAAAAAATGACTACTATATTGAGGAATGCAAGTTGCAACAGAGACTGTCTACGCCAATCTAGTGAAATAGAAATTTTGGGTAAAATCTAGAGCATCTACATCCCGCCTTTTTTACATTTTTTAATCTCGTGGTTCAATTTGAGGGTCAACATTTTTAAGATTTTATCTAACATTATTTGGAATTATTAACAACAACAACGATGGGGAAAATGGGAAGCAGTAGTCCAATAGGAAGTCAAGTGAAAAGAAAAATGTACCTAACTGAACTAGTTAAAACACTAGGTTTCATTGATGAATACCAAGATATTTATGACCCTGCTATCCATGGTGAAAATAATATCATAGATACCAGATATGCATTTTCTAGTAAGGCGGCAGATCCAACTAGGGCAAAATTTATTGTTTTCAACACAATGTTAAAACAAAGAACAAATAAAATTGCATCATGGGATGCTGGATTGGGAAGCATGGTGTTACCTGAAGTATTCCCTTGCCCTAATTTTGTAATGGTCTGCACTAAAAATTATGATGAAGATAAAAAAGCAATTGTCAATAAAAATAAAAAAGAGGAAATTCTATCCATAAACGTTGGAGAATTTGCTCATTTGTTTAACCTAGGATTTGAAGCACAAAACTCAAGCGTCCATATTGACCTAGGAAAGTTGTCAGAGAATTTTGAGAGTCTCGATCCAAGTCATAGAGATTCATTTATCATAGCTCTAATAATGTGTGGTACTCCATTGGATAAGAATCATAAGTCTCCTTATGATTCTAACATTTTTGTTCCATGGGTTCGAGATACTATTTCCTTGGTGATATTTTGCTTGGGATTGGACGATGATAGGGAAATGGGTGCTAGCATTCTTGAAATGATTTTTAATATCCATTGTGTAACTCATCCGGTAAGATATAATTTTGTTGATTACGTTGTTCAATACACGCAAAAACAATTACTAATGATCAAAAAATGTTCTTGTAAGACATTTAGGTTCTCATCCTACTTGTGCTATCTCCTTCTATCCAAGTATCGTGCAATATTTGAGACCAACAATCTTTAAATTATGAACTATAAGATTGATGAGAAGACTCAGAATAGAATAGGGTGTCCAATATATGAATGGACACCAAAGATAAGGATGCATGATAACAGAAAGAACTACAAGCATTTTGTAGACTTCTTTTTGGCAACAATGTATAATGAAATTACAAGCACTCCAATGCCTAGATTGCCTGTGTCTTGTAGAGATTGCATTCAACTCGGAAGTCAAATACAATTGGCTGAGTGGTTCTTCATGGAAGAATACACTGTGTTAAGATTTTATGGATCAACAGTAAAACCATACATACTTCCAATATAGGTGACAGAGAGGGTATTTGCATTGGAATATGTATGACAGTTGGAGACCACATATAGGCACTTTCATGGTCAGCAAAAGAAGAGCATATTTCCTTCCTTTCCTTTCTCATGTGGAGGGTTCACATTTGAGAGAAAAGCATTCAATGTGGCTTGTGATTTTTTGACATTTTTTAACTTTGGCGATGAGGGTCTCTGGCAGTATGATATAATCGGTGTAGTTCAAGCAAGGCTTAATAAAAATGGGAACTCTTCAGTGTTATGTCAACATGAAAGTAAACCATTGCTAGAAAAGCTTAGAAACATGGACTCCTGGAATGAGGTAAAAAAAGAGATGGAGAAAATTGCCGCTAACAATAACATTTCAACAGAAGAAATGTCATCACAAATTATGGCATTGCACACACAGAGGACAACAGAGGAGGGCTAGGGCATCCAAAATAGGAGGTCCTATAATTTCTACCAAAAATCTGCTAATCCATCTAACAAATCTACTCCCAAAATAATTATGCAAGAATGTAAAGAAAGTTATTGGACTCAAACCAAAATAAATAATTTTTAGACTATGAGGAAGAATCTCGGTGAACAAAAGACTAGTGAAGAATTTGAGTCCATCGACGAGGATGAAGAGTTTAGAAAATTGTGGAATATGGAGCATCCCACAACAACATATGACAGGACTGAATATGATAATGAGTATGAGGTTTATCCCACTCTAGCAACTACTATGGTCATTATACTCATAGCAAAGGGGCAAACATTATGGAAAAAATGGGTTTTGAAGGTGGTGGTCTAGGTCCTAGAGGAGAAGGCATTTGGTATCCACTTGAGGTACAACTTCCATCAAATTCAAAATCAAAAGCTCCTGTTAAACCAATCATTGGATTTGATTCTTTAGATTCATTATGGAAAGGTACTACTCATTACCCTCAGGGTCCACCTGCATTTGTTTCAAGTTCAAATCCATAACCACCACCACTTCATGGTATTCCCATTGATGGTGAATCAAGTGCCACTGCCACTAGTGGGGGATCTGGGGATAGTATTCCTATTAGTGTTCAGTCATGTCCCACTATGATTGGTGGGGTTGGAATGGGTACTACTACTGATACTAGTTGTCTTGGTGTTAAACAAGGGCAAAAATAGAATATCTCTCGCAAGAGGCCACTAGTAGTAGATACTCATACTATTCAAAATCCTATATCAAGTGCCACTGACACTACAAATCCATCATTTGCAGCTTCAGATCAGATCCCTTAAAAGATTGTACAAACTACACAATAAAGTGATAATGGGATAGGATCAGGAATGGTTGTTGGTAATCCTAGTAATGCATTAGTTAAAACCACATGCATAGGTGGAATTAGAGCCTCTTCTATTCCTATTTCACCTTTCAAACATTTAATTGCTTCAGCAAGCCCATTTTTTGAATTTCGTGATTACTATGATAAATTTGAACACACAACAAATGCAAATAAAGAAAAAAAGAGAGCATTTCAAGGGTTGCCCTGACTGAATTTTTAGACAAAAACATGCAAGGAACAAGGTATTTCCAACATATGACCCACACAAAGATATGATGGAGTTCATGGTTGTTATGCCCCCAATTAAAGATAAAAATCCACCACAGTTAGATAGATCCCTCTAAATTTCAAGTTAGCACCCTCCAAATGGATTTTTCCAAAGTACATAATATGGACAAAATTAGTGTATCAAAAAAGACTAATGAAGTGGTCTACACTTCACTACTAAAGGTGGAGAGAAAAAAAAATAATCTAGAGAAACAAATAGAAAAGTTACAGGCAGACCTGGAAAACAAAAAATCAAAGAGGAAAGCAACAGATAACAAGTGCAATGATTTATAGAAAAGGATAAAAAATTCGAGCTCTGCAGTAGAAATTGTAGAGCAAGAAAAGATAGAAATTGGAGAGAAAGAAAAGATAGATGCAAAATTGAAGGACCTGAGAGAAAAAATGGCTAAAAGCTGTAAAACAATTGATAAGGAAAGAGGAGGTTTTCAAAAATTATACAAAAGTTATGAGTCTGCTGCTACCAAAATAAGAAAAATACAGGACCTATTGGATCATGAGAAGGAAAAAGAAAAACTTTTGGAAGAGGAAGTAAAGGAAGAAAGAAAAAAAATGTGCACAAATGAAAGAAGACCTACACAATGCAAATAATACAATTAAAACTTTGGAGGATAGATTGAAAGATAATATGAAAAATACAATGAGGTATATATAAGAAAACATTTGGGAGAAAATAATGCAAAGGAGTGACAAGTTGAATGAATGGTTTGAATTGAATGAAAGTCTGAGAATAATTTATATGAAAATCAAAGGGCACATTGAGAAGAGCATACACGTTTATTCAAAAGAGGATATGGAAAAATAGATTTTACAAGTAGTCTACAATACTAGTGATAGCTATTTGGTATCCAAGGGAATTAAGAGTCGCATTGATGCCACAGTTAAGACATCATCTATCCTTCAAAAATGCCAGAAACTAAGGGAAACATCAGAAGTTATGGATAAATGTGGAAAAAAGATATTGAAGTTGTAAGAAAAGACAACTACTTTGATTAAACTTGGTTTGCCTAAGACCGTTGACCCATCAAATAAATTCATTGGAAAAGAAGCTTACAAAAAAAACATGGAGATAAAAACGAAGCCTGATTTAGACTTGCTTCTTAAGAACACAACTCCCCAAAGCTTTCTGGAATTCATCAAACCATTTACAACTTTGAATGCGGTATTTGGTGAAATAGTGATGTCAAGTCACTCTTCTAAATATGGATTGTTGACAAAGTTGTAGTTGACTTTCCATAGTTTAAAGAATATTGACCTTCCATCAGACCAAGAGTGGAGCACCCTACAAAAACTGACACAAAAATCTTAAGAATCATAGTATGTATTGCACGGTTTTCTGCTTTTACTCTTAACTTCAAGGTTTTATGTTTTTTTTGTTTTGAATTTGGCATCGCTTGATATAACTCTATTTTATGAATAGGAAAAAACCAACACTCGCTATTGGTAATCCATCCTATGAATCTACGATGCATAGTCCAAACCTTCAGCCTGTAAATATGTATTCTCAAATTCTCCCAAGTTTTAACATTTCTAAATTTCTCTATTTTTGATTACTAGGTTTTGGGCATTGCTATTTGTTAGGTCCCAGAGACAACTGAGAGGGGGGGCGGTGAATCAGTTGTCAAATAAATTCAAACCAAAAACAACTTAACCAACCCAAATGCTTAATACTAGTAAACAAAACTTTATGTCGGTAGACAATTTATCAGTTAATTATAGTACCGGTAAAGATTAATGCATGAAACAGAAAGACAATAACATACACAACACATAACACCAATATTTGTACGTGGAAACCCTGTAAGGGCAAAAACCACAGTGGGAAACCTTACCCACAATCACATGATACTACTGCAGATAGTATGTGTGTACAAATGGGGTCTGCACATGCAGAAAGGTCAAGTGCCTAGAGCTCACTGCTCAAACACAAATAGGAGTCACATTGACTACAATTGGATGGTTAAATCCAATAATGATGTACTTCTCAAAATAGCATCTTCATATGTTGGATTCAGTACCAGTGTAGTTTTGATTGCCTTTACAAAAACCTTGTTTCACCTTCAAATGATGTCTGCGTTTATAGCTCTTCTTGTTCTCGCATATACCTTCTTCCAATTCCTTATCTTAATCACATATCGATCTTACAAATAAGATCTTACATATATACCATAACCTAAGACCAATTTTAGTAGGTTGGCTCTAAAAGATATGACAACAAAATAATTACAAGTAAATCAATAATCGATGTAATATCTGATTCAACATGTTGGCTTAATGCATTTACAATAACAACAAAATCATCTCCAAAGCATGTCCTTCTGATCTAGAATAGATAATCCTGCGGGTGCTTATTCTGGACCTATTTATCGGTAACAACAAATATGCAAATACGAATATGCCAATGAACAAATATCAAAGACAAATTGTCCAAACGATGTCTTCGACATAAAAAAGTATTTTCCATGTCATTCTAAGTGTCGGTGAACAATATATTATGCTAGTGTACCAGATACCGGTAACTGTGCATAAGTCACTTGCTTGCTAGTGAACATTACTGATCCTCCAAAGTGCCAGAGTTGATAAGTGTTATAGGTGTTGACATCAATGACAAAAACATACCAAAATACCAACAATCTCCCCCTTTGGCATTGATGGCAACACAAGATGGAGAAACCATCAAAGTGCCAAAAACCAAAAACCAATAATCTCCCAAAAGAGATCATAACCAGAAATCAAATTTCAGTCCCAAAGTAATCAATCTCTCCCCATGAGAGTAACATGTGTTTTCCTTGTGTTTTTCCATATCAATCTCTCCCCCTTTGACATCAAATGCCAAAGCCAATACAAAAGCCAGGTTCAAATACAAGATATCAACCAATTCAATATGCCAACTACTCCCCCTGAGAAGTAGCTCTCCTCATCAAAGCCGGAATAAAAGATTTCTCTGTTAGTTCTGTCGGTTGATGAAAAACATCAACTGTCTAAATCTCTACCGGTAGGAGTATGACCCCAAGCTAGTCTCTGAGATATTCAAAAGTTTCCTTAGGAAAAGGCTTATTGAGAATATCTGCAATCTTCTCTTTAGTATTCACATAAACCAGTTTTACTTCTTTTGCTTCAACATTCTCTTTCAGAAAATTCAATTTGATAGAAACATGTTTAGTTTTAGAATGTAGTACCGGATTCTTAGATATCAATTGTTGCAGTGTTATCACAATAGATAGTTATAGGTTCCTTGCATTTTACCTTTACATCCTTCAACATTTGCTTAAGCCATAATACCTATGTACAGTTAGTTGCTGCTGCAACATATTCTGATTTTGCTGTTGATAAAGATGTACAACTTTGTTTCTTACTTAACCAAGAAATTAATCTGTTTCCAAGAAAAAATGCTCCGTCGGTGGTGCTTTTTCTGTCATCCACATCTCCTGCCCAATTTGCATTTGTGTATGCACATAATTCAAAGTTTTCATCACTAGGATACCATAAACCAGGATTTGTAGCGCCTTGTAAGTACCGGAAAATCCTTTTTACTGTTGATTCATGATTTTCTTTAGGATTACTCTAAAATATTGAAACAATACATACTGCATTCATAATATCTGGTCTTGTTTGTGTCAAATATAGTAGGCCTCCTATCATAGACTTGTACCTAGTCGGATTAACAGGTGTTGATTCATCCCTTAGTGATAATTTGTCATTTGTAGTCATAGGTGTGCTTACCGGTTTAGAGTTCTCCATCCCAAATTTCTTTAGTAACTCCTTCAAGTAGTTGGATTGACTTAAGAATATACCTTTATCAGTCTGTGAAATCTGCAATCCTAAAAAGGATTTTATCTCTCCAATCATAGACATTTCAAATTCATGTTGCATTTCAATAGAAAAGTCATTACATAATTCGTCTTCTCCTCCAAAGATTATATCATCAACAAAAACTTCTATAACCAAGATGTCATCTTTTGTCACTTTATAGTATAAGTTACTGTTAGCATTACCTTTAGAAAAACCAATCTTCAAAAGATATTTATCCAATCTAGCATACCAAGCTCTTGGAGCTTGCTTCAACCCATACAAAGCTTTCCTTAACCTGCAAACCATATCTTTATTATCTGTCAAAGAAAATCCATCAGATTGCTCAATGTAAACTTCTTCTTCAATATCTCCATTCAAAAATGCACATTTAATATCCATTTGATATACTTTGTAGTTCTTGTGTGCTAAAAAGCCAAGAATAATCTGACTGCCTCAATTCTAGCTACTGGTGCAAAGGTTTCATTATAATCAATTCCTTCTTTCTGAGAATATCCCTTACACACTAGTCTTGGTTTCTTTCTGATTACCTTCCCATCTTCATTAAGTTTTTTTTTGAATACACATTTTGTTCCAATCACATTTTTGTCTTTAGGCCAGGGAACTAATGTCCATGTGTTATTCTTCTCAATTTGTTCTAGTTCCTCTTCCATAGATTTATTCCTGTGTTTATCTTCACATGGCTCATTAATTAATGATGGTTCAATTTGAGAAATAAGACATACCTCTTCATTTTCTAGTCTTCGTCTTATCATAACTCCTTGATACTTGTTCTCAATTATTTGATTTTTAGAGTGGTTCAATTTTACATACCGTGGTGTCTTCGTTTGCTGCTATTCCTCAGTTACAGTGGAATTTTCAGATGATACCGGTGTAATTGGATCTTCATTCTGTATCAGTGGATTCAATGTAGGTTCATTTGTTAGTATCTCTGTTGCCGGTTCAGAGTCTATATACCTTGAAGTTCCTCTAAACTATTCATCAATCTTCACATTTGTACTCTCAATAATTTTCTGCAATCTTTTGTTAAAAAATCTATATGCTTTGCTCTTAGATGAATAACCAAGAAATATTCCTTCATCACTTCTAGGATCAAATTTTCCAATATACTCATCTCTTCTAATATAGCATTTACTTCCAAATATTCTGAAATATTTAAGAGTAGGAGTAATACCAAACCATAGTTCATGAGGGGTCTTACCGGTTTCTCCTTTGATGTGAGCTTTGTTGAATGTATAAACTGTTGTTCTTACTGCCTCTCTCCAATATACATGTGGTAGATTTACTTCAGATAACATACTTCTGGCTGCATCCAAGATAGTTCTATTTTTCCTTTCTACAACTCCATTCTGCTATGGTGTCTGAGGTGTTGATAACTGTCTCTTGATTCCATTCACTTCACATAATGCATTGAATTCCTTAGATGTGAATTCACCTCCTTGATCTGATCTTAAGCATTTGATTTTCTTACTAGTTTCATTTTCAACCATTGCTTTGAACAGTTTAAACTTTCCAGGTGCTTCTGATTTTTCTCTGAGAAAAGTAACCCAACACATTCTAAAATAGTCATCAATGATTAGCATGAAATATCTATCACCTTGTAAGCTTTTAGTTCTAGATGGACCACATAAATCAGTGTGAATTAAGTCAAGAGCATTATTGGATTTTTTTGGAATACTTTTAAAAGATTCTCTAACTTGTTTTCCAAATTGACATTCCTTACATACCGGATTGTGAGGTTTAACAATCTTAGGTAAGTCTCTAACTGCCTTAGAAGTACTGATTTTTACCATGCAATCAAAATTTACATGATAGAGTCTCTTATGCCATAGCCAACTTTCATCAATGTGTGCAATCAAGCATGTCTTTTCACTTTTATTCAAATGAAAGATATTGCCTCTAGTTTGATTACCAGTTGCAATTTCCAAACCACAACTATTCATAATTTTGCATTTTCCATTCTTGAATTGTAACTAAAATCCTTTTTCAACTAATTGACCAACACTCAAAAGATTATGCTTTAAACCTTCTACATAATAAACATTGTCAGTATTATGCTTACCATCAAGAGATACAGTAGCTTTTCCTTTGATCAACAAGCTTTATCATCTCCAAATCTTACCAAACCTCCATTATATTCTTGAAAGTTCAAGATTTTACCTTTATCACTAGTCATATGATGTGAACATCCCAAGTCAATGATCCATTCATCCTTAGACTTCAACTTTAGCTGCCAGGGCCTACTCTACCGGTTGAATAGTAGGTGCCGGTTGATCTTCTATTATAGCAACAAAAACCCATCCATTGTCTGTCGGATCTTCATCAAAATCATCAGTGACTCCTTCATCAGCTAGATAACAAGATTTATCTTTATTCTTCTTAAATCTATATCTCTGATATTCAGGGTTAGGTTTGTATGTTATTCTAGCTTCTTCTCTTAGTCTAGCATGTCTATCAGGGCATCTTGAAGCCATATGACCAATCTTATTATAGTTAAAACATTTAAAGGGTGCTTTACCTTCATACTTGCTTCCAACTGGACCTTTAGGCATTTCCCTTGCAAATAGTGCTTCAAGTTCTTCACGTTCTTCATTTTCTCTCCTGCTTTCCTCATGTTCTCTTGCATAAAAGGATTTCCAATAAGATTTTTTGAAAGATGGTGTAGATGATGTTGATGCTTTAAAGACTAAATCTATCTTTATAGTAGCAACAAGACCAAATTCCTCAATTTCAAAAGCTGAAAGTTTTCCAATCAATATATCCCTAGTTACTAATGTATTAGGCATTGTTCTCAACTCATTTATAGCAGTAACTTTCATTTTATATGCCGATGGGAATCCTCTTAAAACTTTTGAAACAATTTCATCTTCACTTAAAGTTCCTCCACAACATTTAATACCCAAAACAATTTCATTTACTCTTTCCATAAAAGCAAAAATCCGTTCATCTTCTTCCATTTTCAGATTTTCATACCTGACCCGGAAGCTTTCAAGTTTAGCAATTTTGACTGTGGAATCTACTTCATTCAATGTTTCTAAATGATCCCAAATAGATTTAGGAGTAGACCTATCTGATAATCTCATGATTTGCTGATCTGATAATGCGCTGAAAAGTGCTTCCCTTGCCTTGCAATCATTTTCTTCATCTTTTCCTTAGGTAGGTGGATTAGGCTGACTTTGAGTAGGAGCAATGTAGCCATTCTTTGTAACATCCCAGATGTCCTTTCCAATGCAATTTAGATGTGTCTCCATTCTGATCTTCCATATACCATAGTTGGCTCCATCAAGTTTAGGACTATCCTTCCTAAAATAGTTAGTAGACATTGGATCTCCTCAAGCTATTAAACTTCTGCAAAACAAGGACTAAGCTTTGATACCAATTGTTAGGTCATAGAGACAACTGAGAGGGGGGAAGGTGAATCATTTGTCAAATAAATTCAAACCAAAAACAACTTAACCAACCTTAATACTTAATACCGGTAAACCAAACTTTATGCCAGTAGACAGTTTATCAGTTAATTACAGTACTGGTAAAGATTAATACATGAAACAGAAACACAATAACATCCACAACACATAACACCAATATTTGTACGTGGAAACACCGTAAGGGGAAGAACCATGGTGGGGAACCTTACCCACAATCACATGATACTATTGCAGATAGTATGTGTATACAAATGGGGTCTGCACATGCAGAAAGGCCAAGCGCCTAGAGCTCACTTCTCAAACACAAATAGGAGTCACATTGACTACAATTGGATGGTTAAATCCAATAATGATGTACTCCTCAAAATAGCATCTTCATATGTTGGATTCAATACTGATGTAGTTCTAATTGCCTTTACAAAAACCTTGCTTCACCTTCAAATGATGTCTGCATGTATAGCTCTCCTTATTCTTGCATATACCTTCTTCCAATTCCTTATCTTAATCACATATCGATCTTACAAATAAGATCTTACATATATACCATAACCTAGGACCAATTTTATTAGGTCAGCTCTAAAAGATATTACAATAAAATAATCACAAGTAAGTCAATAACCGATGTAATATTTGATTCAACATGTAGGCTTAATGCATTTACAATAACAGCGAAATCATCTCCAAAGCGTGTCGTGCTGATCTGGAATAGATAATCCTATGGGTGCTTATTCTAGACCTATTTGCCGGTAAAAGAAAATATGGAAATACAAATATGCCAATGAACAAATATCCAAGACAAAGTGTCCAAACGACGTCTTCGACATAACCAAGTGTTTTCCATGTCATTCCAAGTGCCGATGAACAATATATTCTATCGATGTACCAGATACTGGTGACTGTGCATAAGTCACTTGCTTGCTGGTAAACTTTGTTGATCCTCCAAAGTGCCAGAGTTGATAAGTGTTATAGGTGTTGACATTAATGACAAAACCATATGAAAATACCAACACTATTATTCATATTTAATTTGTTGTGGCTTGAATTAATATTTAATTTTGAACTTTATTTTTTGAACATGAGACATTAGACATGTAGCAGTTGTTAAATTGCTAATTCGGCCTATGATGGCAATGTAAAACTAAATTTGTGCTGAAGCCTGAGTTTGTGATTTTGATGTTGCATCTTCACATGTTGCAAATTTGTTTCTCCCTTGTTTCTATAAAAGGGAATTCAGGGTCATTTGCAAAGGGTTCTGAAACTTTGTATTGACTTTTGCATGGACAATAACACAGAGTGGTGTATTGAATGAATTGTATCATATGGCTATATTCTGAAAGAATTAATAAAAATCTAAGTTCTCAAACATGTATCAATAAACACATCATGGTCTTTTATTATGCTATTTTAAATTTGGAAATGGAAAATTGAAAAATACAATTACAAATCAATATTAAATTCTAATTGCAAAAATTTAATGGACTCATAAAATATGATCAAGTTATCAACCATAATATAATGATTTTGTAATATGAATGATGAGATACAGTAATAATATTAATAAATACCAATCTCTTGCAGTTGTCATTCATCCTCATCAAATTCAGAGCTTTCTTTATTCTTGTCTGTGTTTTCTTCACTCTGAGTCTACATACCTTTGTTGAACTGCATCTCAATGCTACCAGTAGGTCCAGTACATGAGTCAATAGTCCCACTGGCACTTTGGTTTGAAGTGTTTCCCAAACCTCTTCTTTCACATTTGGACCTCCTAATTTGTAGTGCCCTATTGTAAGGAAAATTGTGGAGAGTGCTAATGTGAAAGTGGATGAACAATACATAAATCATTCTATATCATATGATAGGGAACCAACAATGGAAATGATCATAACTGAACCAGAAATGCCTCAACCAGTACATGAATTTGAGACAGTTACACCGACACAATTAGAAAATTCAACTATGACTTATGATCAGAGCAGTGAACCTAAAATTCAAAAGACACATAGGTATGTAAGATTAAATCATTCTGAAGATAAAATTATTGGAGATAGAAACAAGGGAGTTATGACAAGAAGAAAACTGGCAAATGAAGAGGTATGTCTTATTTCTCAAGTTGAACCGGCAACTTTTATTGAAGCTTGTAAGGATAAACATTGGCTAAAGGCTATGGAGGATGAATTAGATCAAATAGAGAAGAATGAAACTTGGTCTTTAGTTTCTTAGCCTAAAAATAAGAATATTATTGGAGCTAAATGGGTATTTAGAAATAAACTGAATGGGGATGGTCAAATTATAAGGAACAAGGATAGACTGGTTTGTAAAGGATATTCTCAAATGGAAGGAATTGATTATGGTGAGACATTTGCACCTGTAGCTAGAATCGAAGCTGTTAGACTATTTCTTGCCTATGCAACTTATAAGAACTATAAGGTCTATCAAATGGATGTTAAATGTACATTTTTGAATGGTGAGCTTGAGGAAGAAGTTTAAATTGAGCAACCTGATGGATTTTCACTGACAGATGATAAAGATATGGTTTGTAGATTGAAGAAAGATTTATATGGATTGAAACAGGCTCCTAGAGCTTGGTATGTAAGGTTGGATAAATATCTTTTGAAGCTTGGTTATACTAAAGGCAGTGCTGATAGTAATCTATATTATAAGATCACTGATAATGATATACTGATTATTGAAGTTTTTGTTGATGATATCATTTTTGGAGTAGATAAATTATGCATGGAATTTGCTAACAACATGAAGAATGAATTTGAAATGTCCATGATTGGTGAGATGAAATTTTTCTTAGGTTTGCAGATTACTCAAACAGACAAAGGCATTTTTATCTATCAAACTAAGTATCTGAGGGAATTGTTGAAAAAGTTTGGTATGGAGAATTCCAAACCGGTAAGTACTCCCATGGCTACAAGTGAGAAATTATCTATCAAGGATACTTCTACACCAGTAAATCCAACAAGGTATAAGTCTATGATTGGTGGTCTATTATATCTAACTTAGACTAGACCTAATATTATGAATACAGTAAGTATTGTTTCAAGATATCAAATTAATCCTAAAGAAAATAATGAATGTGCAGTAAAAAGAATATTTTGGTGTTTGCAAGGAACAACAGAATATGGTTTATGGTATTCTAGAAATGATGATTTCACTTTATGTGTATATACTGACTCAGATTGGGCAGGTGATACTGATGATAGGAAGAGCACTTCTGGTGGAGCTTTCTTTCTTGGAAAGAAACTAGTTTCATGGATCAACAAAAAATAGTCATGCATTTCTTTATATACTACAGAAGCTAAGTATGTTGCAGCAGCAACTAATTGCACTCAAGTCTTGTGGATGAAACAAATGTTTAAGGATATCAGGGTAAATTGTAGTGAACTGGTAGTTATCTACTGTGATAACTCTGCAGCTATTGACATGTCTAAGACTAAGCATATTTCAATAAAGTATAACTTTTTGAAGGACAAGGTTGAAGCAAAGGAAGTCAAATTGGTTTATGTGAACACTAAAGAAAATATTGCAGACATATTCACTAAATTGCTGTCTAAGGAATCATTTGAGTATTTGAGAGACAGGTTAGGGGTTTCTGCCCCTCCGATAGAGACTTGATTGATGAAGTTTGTCATCGGTCTGACATGCATTACCAGAGACATTATTCATTCTGGTACTGATGAGTGGTGCTACTACTCAGGGGGAGTAGTCAGCTTTGAGATTCAGAGGTTTATATCATTGCTTTGATATTTTTGTCATATTTTTGGCATTGATGTCAAAGGGGGAGTTATAGTAATGTGAAAAATCATTTGGAACCTTAAAGAGATATCATTCACAGGGGGAGAGCTATTGATTGTTGGTTGTCTTCCACAAGGGGAGACTTATTTGGCATTTCTTGGTACTTAGATGTTGTTCATATCTAGTGTTGCCATCAATGCCAAAGGGGCAGATTGTTGGCATTATAAATGAATTGATTATATTTTGTATTGATGTTGTGTCATTGATGTCAACACTATCTATTATGGTTGGTTATCGACATACAAGTTTTGGTTACCAGTAGAAGATCTAATGTTACCGGCAAAAGAGACTATCTGTTGGACACTTCTGACATGTTTGGATCAGTGAAGTATATTTGATTTCATGTGTTATATGCTCCATGATCATGTTTTGGTCAGTTGGTATTGGCATTTTTTCGGATGCTACTGTACACTTTGGTAAACCCTTACCAGCATTGGTTTAAGGCTTTAATATCGATAGATCTTTCATTGCGGAATCGTTACAGGATGCATAGTTGGTGTTGGTGCAAATTCATGGATTTCAAGATGCTGAATATGTTCTTTGATCGTACTTCAAACTGCTTGAAGATATTGCTTTGGCGTGGTAGACCTAGAATAGGTCTAGTACATATCTAGGTTATGGACCGGTATCATTCTAACGTGTACTCTACACATTACCAATATTTTTTTGAGACGATTTATGAATTTTTTATAATTGTTTCGGTCCTAAGCCGACATGGCATATCATTGTAATATGGAATCATGTAATGATCTTATTGTAATATCTTTTAGGTGGCCAACCTAATCAGTTTAGGCCTTAGGGTTTGTATAAATAAGAGGTAGAAACTCTTTGTAAAGTATGATGGTTACTAAAAGGTCATGGTCAAGGAATGTAATGTGTGAATATTGTAATATGGAATCAAGTACTGATAAAGGAATATTTCTTCAGTACTTGATTTGTTTAGGTTTGTATTGTGGATATGCAAAATTATTTTATCAAATTCAACAACTTACTTCAAAAATCAGCTGCACTATTGAGGCTCCAATATTGAGGAAACACAATAGACATGGCTTCGACTAGGTTGTCAGGAGGGAATCTACTTATAATTTATGAGGAAAGATCATAGGCAGTTTTCTTCACAAAAGTAGTTATGGACTCAACAATCTTGTCGAAATATTCCCTTGTAACTCTTTTTAGTTGCTTCTTGGGGTGCTTTCCTGGTTCCTCGGGGTCGACCGTGGCATAAAAGTGCATTGGTATCTCAACTACCCATTTGCACTGATTTGTAAAAAGTTATCACAATTGTTCAAATATGTGAGTGTCTGCCACTTAACAAATTTTTCATCAGATAGTGTTGATTAATTTTGATAGAGATTTTCGAGGGTCATGCATGTCATCTTACACAACATAGCATATTATGCAATATACAGAGCTCTATTTTGGGCAGCCTTCATAATATTCCTCATTTCCTCTATCATGGGTAGAAGAGATGCTAAAGTTAAGAGTGTCTCTAGATTACTCAACCTCTAAAGAAGGTCAAGAAATTTCGGTTGATCTAATTTATCATGAGTTGTGTGAAATAGTCCATAAATCACTTGGGACTTCAACAAAAGTGTGAGTAGAGCTCTTTGATTAAAATTTCAATTTATTTACCGAAGCATACGTGCTCATAATTCCAAAAGCTAGATTGATTCTTTGAGCCATGTAGTGAATTGCAGTAATGTACATTACAAATGAAGTTTCAATCTTTATACAAAGATAGTTCTTGTGACCTTGCATTATTGAAGCTCCATGTGCTCCAACACACACCAATTTTTTGGCAACCATCATGTCATCCATACCTCCATATTCAATTAAACTTCTCTTTACTAGTTGAAATAATTTTTTTGCTGTCACACTCTCCTTCATTTTTAAAACATATAGTATATGAGGTTGGCGGGCATGATTCTGTACAGTATAAATATGCATGCTTACCCATGAAGTATTGTCTATTTTCATAACTTTGTCTAAAGAAAATGCAATAAAGTTTGACTCTCTTATTTTTTCCTTTACATCTTCTTTTTCAACCTCATCAAGGCAACTTACCCATTCCCATCCACATTTTACTAACCAGTGTCTATTAGGATAGTTAGGAATTTTTAAAAAGTGTAATGAACCACTAATTGATGGGAAATCTATCATAGCACGCCCTCTGCTCAAAATATAAAAAATAATGCTTAACTGAATAACTTTTCCCTGTTGTTCTATTTGCATTGCTTTTCCAAAACTAGCTTTAATATAACCTTTAACTTCAGTAGGCTTCATTTGTATTTTCTCATAAAAATAATACTCTTAGGAATTCCTCACATGCTTACATTCCTCCTTTGTTTTCCATCTTATCATTGATTTTTCAACTTCGTATATCATTTGTTTTTCATAAACATTACCCATATGTTTTTCTATGGTGTCAAATTTGAGTTGCAACCTAATTTCCTTGTTTTGTTTACAAGTGAAAATCTTACACCTATATTCTATTGGAGGCTCACCTTCAATTGGGTGCTCCACTGATTCAATGAATGGATACTTTGATGCCCAATTAATTTGAAAATTCCTCACTGACATATCCCACTCCCGATCCTTTTTTGATTGTGGTTGATCATTTTTTGATCTGGCCTTTCTTTTCCCCTTCTGTGCATTATCATCAATGGCATTATCACCTAAGTCGATTATATCATTACGACTAACTTGGGCATCTACCAGATAATCTTATTCAAGATCATCCTGATATGAGATATCAGGTTCGCCGTCGTCTTCAACATGCGGTGTAGGTTGCAAATTTTATACTTGTACTTGTGATGATGTACCTTCCTAATTTTCACCACAATCTTTTCCAAAGACAAAGTATGAAGAAAACATTCCTGCTTTTTGTTGGCCTCTCATGTTCTTCCCCACATTCAAGTTTCCTACCCTTCTTCCTATTTGACACCTCCAACAAAATAAAGGCTACCAAAAAAATAACAATTTGTTGAAGAAGCAATAATAGACTATAAAGTATAAGATATGTTTCATTGGCCCTATGACCTACAATCTAGATGTATGAGGTCTGAATCTCCCAGCTAACCACTTGGCACTAATGGGTCCCCACTGAATAAGAATGAGCTCAATAGTGCAAACAAATATAGATAAATTCAGAATAATATTATAACACATCAAAAATATGATCACTCACCTTTAGGTCACTAGCAGTCACCAATGCAGTCAACAACAATCATTTTCCTTGGTTTGAAACTTTACTATTGATCAGAATTCAGAGCCTCGAACCCACCAGATTGTGTAGAGATAGCTTTGATCTTTGAATGTATTTATACCAATCCTTATATGGTGAATTCCACAGGAATTTTATATCATATACAAATATTTGGCGAATCCCACGTAACTATAACACGACATGTAATTTTCAAGGCAATTATGGGTCATCCAAATAATTGGCAAATATAATATAGCTGGAAAAATTTGGGGTGAATGGAGACATGCGTCGGCAAAATGTCGTGTGAACTGGGTTCTCTTGGCTAACAAATCTTCATATGCCTATAGGCGAATTATGGTCGTCTATTAAGGCAACCTCAGAGAGTGTAGGCAAAAATATTAAATTTATCGTGTGTCCTTCGTATATTGTATTGGTGAAATCCTTGCATAGCCACATTTAATTACATAAAATATATGGTGATCGAGCCTTGAATTTGATAGAAATTGATAATTTTCTAGCGACATGGCCACCCCCAGTCGGTACAAAATATTTGCCATTTCCCAAGTCACCAACGTGAAAAATTTGCATTGGCAAATATTCACCACTAAAGTAATCTCTGACTTCATCTAGAAAGGAATCCAACAAATGAGTCTCCTTCTTTGATAACGTGAAGGTTGTGAGTTAGGATTGGAAGATTGAGTAGCACACCACTATGTAGGACATCAATTCATGCCTTCAATGGGGGTGGGTCTATGTATTTTGTTTTGCTAGTTTAAAGTATCGTATGTCTTTGGTTTCTATTGTGTTTGGTTGGGTTCCCGTTGGTTTTTGTTCTTTGTTGGTAGCCAACATTGGGGTGTTGGGTTCTCACTCCTTGTGAGTCCCATGACCTTTCTCAAATTTTCATCTTTGCAGTGGTTATATAATAGTTTGAGCCTCTCCCACTTTAAAATAATCATTACTAATTAAACATATAATGAGATATACATTGAAACAAACATTATTTTTAAGCTATAACATATAGCACATATACAATAGAGATGTCTAAATAGTGAATCAATGGCACTATGAAATCAAAAAATAAGATAATATCTAAGTAAAGAAAATTAAATCAAATGCAAATGAATCAAATTAATTACAAGTGTAAGCTAGGTCAAGTTCATCAAAGTATAATATTAGAAAGATGATCCTAGACTAACATGTGCATTAATATAAGATCTAACATACAACATGAGAAGTGTTAATAGGCTTGGATTTCTATTCATAAGAGAAAAGCACATTATCCTTGATTCACACTTTTCCTAATTGCATGTGCTAGGGATTTATTAAGTATGTGAATTTGGCTAGAAATTTTAAATGATTAAATTTGGTAGAATATAACAATTACAAAATGAAAAACAAAAATAGAAAAGAATTTCAAATATGGAGACACAAGATCTGCATGTGTAGATATTTGTCTATGCTAAAATAATATTAATAAAAAATAAAAAGTTTAAAAAATTAAAAATTAAAAAATTTCCTGAGAACTTGAGTAGAGGCTGCCTTGGTAGGCTCCACATATGGTGTAGCTTCTCTACTTTTAGTTTAGTTTCTTTACTTTTAGTTTGGTTTCTTTACATGTTTAGTTCATATTTTTTTTTGACTTTAAGCTTAGTTTAGATTTTTTTATTTTAAGTTTAGTTTAGATTTTTTTTTTATTCTAAATTTAGTTTAGATTTTTTAGATTTGTTAATTTAGTTTTAGATTTTTATTTTATTAGATTTATTTTTTTAATTTATTTTTTTAATTTTTTTAATTTGGATTTAGTTTTGTTTTTAGATTTTTAATTAAATTAGATTTTAGTTTTGTTAATTACATTTAGATTTTTTTAATTAAATTAGATTTATTTTTGTTAATTAGATTAATTTTTTTAGATTAGTTTTAATTTTCTTATTAGATTAGATTTTATTTTTTCTAATTTAGATTAGATTTTAACACTAGATAAAATTTATATTTTAATTTTTTAAATTAGATTAGATATTAAATTTTGTTAAGATTAAATTTTAATTTTTTGTTAATTAGACCAATGTTTAGTTTTGTGTCATTATATTTTGATTTCTTTTGGTAAACTAATCTTTTGAATTTTTTGTGTTGTGCAGGGCATCCAATCTCGTGCATCAAAGACAAAATTTTGAAACTACTAATGTTATTTGATGCAGGACGTATGTCGAAGGATTTGTGATTTGAAACTAGTTTTTTGATTTTTAGATTAGATCACATTTTGAATTGGTGCTCTAAAATTAACCAGTTTCTTTTGTGTCCTGAGTAATAGGCTCTTTTTGTTTTACCTTTTAGAGGGCCTGCCTCCCGAGAAGCCCTTAAGGCTCAATGCGAGGGAATGACTCAAGTGGTAATGGGCTAAAGCCAAGCTCTTCTGAACCACTATAAATAAATTTGTTTTTGACAAAAGTTGCAAACAACGATTGTTGATTAGTTCATACCGATGAAATGTCTCCCCATAAACCTTATAGAGCACAACCTCTATAGGTTGGGAGCCTTCCTTAATGAAGCGTATGCCGCCACATGTATGGCCACTTGAATGGATACCTTTACTAGACAACTTTTGTGTAAGAAGCCAAAAACCTTCTAGTTGTTGACGCAAGAGGTCGAACCTCTAAAGCGGCTCACATTCTTAAGGTTCTTAGTAGAGATACAAAGTTCACCATGGGGCGTTTTCATGGGGATTGGTTCTTGGCTGCCCTAGAGAAGTGAGTGCCGAGGGTGGATCCAGTGGGGTCAAGCATCTAAGTACCCACTCTTAATTGTGTAGCTTAGGGTAACGCGCCAAGTGAGATTCAACAACTATTGTCCTGGCCTTACGATTGTGCTTGAATGTGTTTTTATTGCAAAATAAAACACATTTTGTTTGTCATGTTTTCTAAGTGTGTGTAAAATAAACAAGAAAATTTCACAATCAAAACTACACTTGAAATTGAAACATTTTTTAAAAACCTTGGTCTAAACTTTCAAGTATCCATCCATATTGCAAAACAAAAACATTTCAAAACAACGTTATCATTGAAACACTAAACCTGTGTTCTAAAAATAATCATTTCAAATCTCTTGAGACATCACTTTTGGAGTTCTGATCTTTTAGGTTCTCGCATAGTCACGTCAGTCTAACTTGCCATACTTTTTAGGTCCTTTCATAGTCTTCACCTAGTTGCACCTTTCATCCTTGCATATCTCATTTAATTATACCTAGTCCTTTTCATACCACCCTTAGATGAAACCTTTTCATACCACCATTAGGTTATACCCTTGCACAATCCCCTTAGATCATACCCATAATATTTTCATAGACTTCCATCATTCCTTTAAGACATAACCTTAAACCGTGCATAAGTTCCTTAGGTCATTTCATCATTGGTCCTACCATTTCATTATTACTTCCATAGCAAAATCCAAAAAAAAAACCAAAAAAATATTGCTTGCACTTAGGATTTTTCGTCTTAGGCCTGAAATCAAATTTTGATCATCAATCAGCCTTATCACTTGAGGTGCATCTTCCTTGAGTTAGGGAACCTATCAATGCCTTTGAGTTGGTATTCCACTTGGATTTCATCATCTCCTATCATAGCACGCCCTCTCTTTGATCACTTATCCTTGTGTATATCCATCATAGCACAAGTCAAACCTCACATTGCAAATATTTTTAAGACCCAGAGTATCCTTAGTCCTTGCATCAAACATTATTCATCCTCATATCCCATTAAGGGTTTATCTACGCATCACTTTCCTATCATATAAATTGCATTTTTCATCAATCCTTTAGCACATTAGCATCTAAAAAATATCACATAGATTGCATTTTTTGCATTAATCCTTATATTATCCCAAAATTATATAGTTTTCACCTTAATCTTTGCATTGATCCTTAGTTACATCCTAATCTCACTTATATCAAATAGTTCCCCTTTTTCACTTTAGGATTTGCATCATACTTCAAGTCTCATTCACCATCATATTCATAAACCTTAGGTCAAAGATCAGAACAATCGCTTATGTCTCCTAACTCGAGAATCAAAATATTTTAAAATTATATATTTCAAGATGGAGACAACCTTATTAATTTTGATGAAGAAGAACACATTAGCTTTGCAACCAATGAAACAAGAAAAACAAGCGATGAAGAAATAACCCAGTCTACTATTGACAGAAGTATTTCATGATCATAGTCTTACTAAACTTCTTAAAGACATGGTTAAATGTAATCCACCAACATATTTCAAAGCCCTTGTTCATTAGGGAATTAAATTGCCACTTGATTTTGACATATCATTGCTCACAATTAAGGACAAACTGAGAGCTAGTGAAGCTAAACCTCCAAGGACAAACAATGAGGAGAGGATAAAATATCACATACCTTTATACTTGCAACCAGGATACAAGAGATCTACAAAAACATCAAAACATTCACCTACCAATGATCTCGTTTTGAGTGAATTGAGAGCATTGAGACAAGAAATAGACACTCTCAAGAATAAGAAGGCATCATCACACAAATTTTCCATTGAGGACATATGTACCTATCCTTTTGATTTGAGTATTATAATGCCACCTTTTCCTAGTCATTGGGATATCCCAAAACTAGATAAGTATAGAGGAAAAGGGGACCCTATAGATCACTTGAGAGAATTTTGTGCTGCTACCTTGGAATTCATAGTAGATGAAACATACCTTATGAGACCCTTTTCTCCCATTGTTGGAGGAAGTGCTATGGAATGGTTCTCCAGATTACCTCAAATCTTTCTAGGAATTGGTTGATAAGTTCATTTCACATTATGCTTACAATTACAAACATGAGGTATCCATGATGGACCTCTTCAACACAAAACAAAAACAAGGAGAACCTTTTGTATGATTTTTGCAAAGATGGAGACATTTAACATAAATAACACCTTATGACATTCTCGATAAGCAACTTGTTGACCTCTTTTGTCACAACTTAAACAAGGAAATTGGAAGAGAACTTCGTCTCAAGTGTTTAGACACTTTTGAGGAAGTAATAGACTTGGGATGTCGAATTGAATAAACCCTTATCGATGATGGTACTATAAAGATAAATGACGATAAAGATCACAAAACAAATTCAAACAATAAGACACCCTTTTGGGCTCGAAACAAGAATCTGATTATTGATGGATTTGTTGACATGAAAAATACTAAAACATCACCATCTATTTACAACCTTAAGGGTTCATCCTCAAACAAAAGAAAAGAGAAATAAATAATCTTCCCTAAACAAAATTTTACACCATTCTAGGACAACTGCTCGAGTCAGCATTGAAATAACTCCTTGAAAATAATCTTATAACATTGCTAGAGATAAGGAAATACAATCCTCAAGTTAAAACCCCATGGTGAAATGACGATCACTTTTGTGACTACCATAGACACAAGGGTCATAAAAATAACACTTGCAATAAACTTCAACATGTCATAAAAAGAACTTCTTGACGAGGGAAAAATTTCAGTAGATGCACATACTCCTTCTAGTAACTCTGATGGTGAGATATTCAAGAATACTTTCCCTAAGCATGATAAGGATAAAAGGAAGGCCACTAAATATGGTGACGACGTGAGCTACACCAATGCTAAATATAATTATACCATTAAAAACATTAGTGAGGTTGATAATCATGTGAATACCTTCATCATAAAGGGGAAAGAAACTGATTGTAATGTTACCACTCATAGTGGCACATTTATTATTAAGGGATCTAATTCTAAACCCGCTACACCATCTTCACAATACAACCTTATAGAGAATTTAGGGAAAACCCCTACACAAATTTTCATACTTGAGCTAATATGCCTATCCCCTGAACATAAAGCTATCCTTGATAAAGCGCTCACTACTACAATAGTTCCTACAGACCTACATTTAGATCAATTTCAAGCTATGGTGGGACATATCGCCTCCCCTCATACCCTCACTTTTTATCGAGAATGACAACTTGTCCATGCAACAACCCCATAATGCACCCTTACACATTGAAGTCCTTATCCATAGAGTTAACATTAAGAGAGTTCTGATAGATAGAGGAGTAGGTCTAAATGTTTGTACTCTGAAATTGATTAGAGAGCTTGGGTCCGATGAAAGTGCAGTTGATCCAAAGAAAAAGATTACAATAAAGGCATATGATGAAGAGGAACGCTCATCTAAGGGATCAGTTACTTTGCCTATTAAAGTGGGACCTATGGTGAAGGATGTGGTTTTCCAATTCCTTGATCTTCCTTGACCTATAAAATTATCCTCAGAAGGACTTGGATCCATGCAATGCAAGTTGTACCTTCTACCTACCATCAATTTATCAAATTTCCACACAATGGTGTCAAAGTAACTATACCAGGAGATCCAAACCCTTTTATGTATTGCAACAATATGATTTCTAAGACTGAATCTATTATTCCAAAAAATTGAGAAGCACCTCCTTGCCAAGCATACGTTGATCCTAAATCCTTAAAAGAATCCACTTCCAAATCCAATGAAGCTGGGATCAGAATAAAAGTAAAAGACCATGGAGTAGAAGAATATTCTATGAGTTGTCCCCTTGCACTTATGGAAAATAACAAATGACTGAAACCACATTGGACACCACTACTATAGTCTACAAACCTACTATTTTCAAAAAATGGGGACCTTTGTATGATGAAATGGAAGAAGAGGATCTCCTGAGATGGTTGTATAAAGATGAAGACATAGAGAATGAACAAATTGTAGAAACTTAAGTCAAAATACCAGCTGAGAAATATGGAAAAGGACTGGAGATAATAAAAAGATATGGCTATGATGGTCACAATCCTCTTGGTTTACACAAACAAGGTATACTTGAACCGATCAAACCTGATGGTGGATTTAAGGTTCTTGGTCTAGGGTATGATACATAGAAAGATAAGACCTTGAGTACTAAGGGTAACTTGAGTGAGGTAAAAGAGTCTACTAATGCAACACAGACTGATGAGGAACGTACCATCAATGACATTGGTGATTTCATTAATATACATGACTATGATTCTATTTGCGCCCTTGAGCCTATTCATAACCTTTAACCTAATTATGATCCTTTACCTCTTGTTCACCTGCAACTTATTTCTTGGGACCACGAGGGATAACCCCAGTTAGATGTTTTTCAAAATGATGAAGCTAGATGTATAATCTTTGGTTTCTCTTTTGTGCCCAAGTTTGTCGGTGTTGTATTTTCCACTAACATATATGACTTCTCGTGATATAATTCTAGGAGAAGTGTGTCAAGCCTTCTATCTTCAGGTGCCTCAGAGAGGTTTTCACCTTTGGATGTGTCCTTTATTTTTACTTTTTTGGGGTCTAATAGCGCCAAAAAATGGTTTTCACTAGAATACTTATTGATATTTTCCCTAATTTTGTGACTGAAAGGCTTGGCACCTTCTCCAGAGTAAGCCACACTGTTGAGTTCTATGGTGAATGCAACCCTATGATCCCCAAGGGGTAAATCTCTTTATGCTCCAACAAAGGTTATGATTGCCTCATCATTTTGAAAAATATCTAACTGGGGTTATCCCTCGTGGTCCCAAACAATAAGTTGTGAGTGAACAAGAGGTAAAGGATCATAATTAGGTTCAAGGTTATGAATAGGCTCAAGGGTACAAATAGAATCATTGTCATATATATCAATGAAATCATCAGTGTCGTCAATGGAACCTTCCTTGTTGGTCTATGTTGCATTAGAAGACTCTCTTACCTCACTTGAGTTGCCGTTAGTAGTCAAGGTCTTATATTTATGCGTATCACTCCCTAGACCAAGTACCTTATGTCTATCATCAGGTTTGATCGGTACAAGTATACCTTGTTTGTGTAAACCAAGAGGATTGTGACTATCATAGCCATATCTTTTCATTATCTTCAATCCCTTTCCATAATTCTTAGCTGGTATTTTGACTTCAGGTTCTATAATTTGTTCTTTCTCTGTATCTTCATCTTTATACAACCATCTTAGGAGATCCTCTTCTTCCATTTCAACATACAAAGCTCCCCATTTTTTGAAAATACTAGGTTTGCAGACTATAGTAGTTGTGTCCAATGTAGTTTCAATCATTTGTGGTTTTCCATAAGTATGATGAGACAAAGGTAATTTTTCAATGTAGAGAGCACGACTCATAGAATATTCTCCTAGTCCATGGTCTTCTACTTTTATCCTGATCTCAGCTTCATTGGATTTGGAAGTGGATGCTTTTAAGGATTCAAGATCAATGTATGCTTGGGGATGAGGTGCTTCTCGATTTCTAGGAATAATGGATTTATTCTTAGAACTCATATTGTTGCAATACATAAAAGGGTTTGGTTCTCCTGGTATACTTACTTCGACACCATTGTGTGAAAATTTGATACATTGATGGTAGGTAGAAGGTATAGCTTGCATTGCATGGAGCCAAGGCCTTTCGAGGAGAATGTTATAGGTCAAGGGGAGATCAAGGACTTGGAAAACCACATCCTTCACCACATGTCCCACTTTAATAGGAAAGGTAACTGATCCCTTATATGAGCATTCCTCTTCATCATATGCCTTTATTGTAATCTTTTTCTTTGAATCATCTTCATTTTTATCAGACCCTTGAGCTCTCTAATCAATTTTAGAGTATAAATATTTAGAGTTGCTCCTCTATCTATCAAAACTCACTTGATCTTAACTCTATAGACAAGGACTTCAATGTGTAAGGGTTCATTATGGGGTTCTTGCATGGACAAGTCATCATTCTTGGTAAAAGTGAGGGTATGAGGGGAGGTGATATGTCCCACCATAGCTTGAAATTGATCTACATGTAGGTCTGTAGGCACTGTGGTAGTAGGGAGCGCTTTATCAAGGATAGGTTTTTATTTAGGGGATAGGTGGAGGAACTCAAGTATGAAAATCTATGTAGGCACTTTCCCTAAATGCTCTATAAGGTTCTATTGCGAAGACGGTGTAGCGGGTTTAGAATTAGACCACTTAAGAGTAAATGTGCCTCTGCGAGTGGTAACATTACAATCAATTTTTTTCCCCTTTATGATGATGGTATTCACATGATTATCAACCTCACTGATGTTGTTTATGGTATAATAATATTTAGCATTGGTATAGTTCATTCCGTCACTGGGTTTAGGGACCTTCCCTTTATCCTTATCATGCTTAGGGAAAGGATTCTTAAATATCTCACAACCAGAGTTACTAGAAGGAGTGTGTCTATCTACTGAAATCTTTCCCTCATCAAGAAGGTCTTGTATGACATGTCGAAGTTTATTGCAATTGTTAATCTTATGACCCTTGTGTCTATGGTAGTCACAAAAGTGATTGCCATTCCACCATAGGGGTTTAACTTGAGGGTTGTATTCCCTTATCTCTAGCAATTTTATAATATTATTTTTGAGGAGTTCTTTCAATGTTGACTCGAGTGGTTGTCCCAATGGTGTAAAATTTCATTTAGGGAAGTTTCTTTGTTTCATCACACTGCAAGGGGATTACATACCAAAGGCATATAAAATACAATTTCCTTGTACCATTAATATTACAAAATATGAAGCATTACTTTTTGGACTTCGTATCGCTAGAGAATGGAAAATTTTAGATTTGTGTCTTCTCGGTGACTCCTAGCTAGTGATCAGACAGGTTAATGATGATTATAAGACAAAAGATGGAAAGCTTATGCCATACAATAGAATGGTGGATGATTTCAAGGCCTTCTTTACCACAATCACTTTTGAGAAAATTCCTCAAGACAATAATAGAGCAATTGATGCAATGGCTACAATCACCTCCCTTGTAATAATGCCAAGTAATATCGAATACTATGAGTTCTTGGTTGAACCGCTCTTGGAGCTTGCCTACAATGTACCACAATCTAAAATTATATGTCTCATCGTTGTTCGTAATTCCTAATGGTACAAAGATATTTATGCCTATTTACATGATAATACCTTACCTTCTGATCTATCCAACAAAGCCCGAAAAACATTTATTCGTCGAGCCTCTTGTTATGCCATTTTAGCTGATAACCTATATCGTTTGGGTCTTGATGGTAGCTTACTTAGATGTCTTGAGCATGACCTTGTCGACACTGCCTTGTGAGGGGTGCACAAAGGTATATGTGGGACACATTCAAGCGGTCCTAACCTAGCTAAGAAAGTCTTGCGTATTGGTTATTACCGGCCTACTATGGCAAAAGATGCTTATCAGTTTGTTAAAAAATGCAAGCAATTCCAAATACATGGAGACTTGATACATGCACCAACACAATAATTCCTACCGCTTATTACATCTTGGCCTTTTTGTCAGTGGGGACTCGACCTTGTGGGAAAAATCCATCCACCCTCATCCAATGGCCACAAATTCATCATCACTACTACTGAATATTTCATAAAATTGATTGAAGTTGTTCCTCTTACCCATATCACTGGAAAAAAAATTGCCACATTTATTTTGAATTACATCATATTTCAGTATGGTGTCCCCCTTTCAATCATTACAAATAATGGTCATCCCTTCAAAAACCAAGATGTTCGTGAGCTTTGTGATAAATTTCATAACTAGCACCGTTTCTCCACACCGTACTATCCTCAATGTAATGGATAGGTCAGGGCCTCTAACAAAAACATCCATAGAATCCTGAAAAAGATAGTCAATGAAGGTCATGATTGGAATATCCAGTTGAACCCTACCTTGTGGGCCTATCGCATGAGTGTCAGCACTCCCACATGCGCCACTCCTTATTCCCTTGTTTATGGTGCTCAAGCTATATTGCCCATTGAGTTCAAGATACCCTCCCTACGAGTCTCTTTACGCAAACTAATTAGTGATGAAGACTATAGAGTCTCTTTCTTGCATGACTTAGAATTGTTGGATGAAAGAAGACAAACTTCTTTTGATCACCTCAGAGCATATCAGCAGTGCATGTGCAGAAGTTACAACCACATAGTCAAATCTAGCACATTTGATGTTGGTGATCTTATCCTTAGAGAAAATCCAAAGAACCAGAAAGACGGAGAGAAAAGGGGCCATTTTGAACCTAACTGGCTTGGTCCATTTATTATCACTATTGTGTATGGATCAGGAGCATATCAATTGGAAACTCCTAAGGGTGAACTGCTTGAAGATGCAATCAATAGCATTCACCTTCGCATATTCTATGCTTGAGTACTTCAAAAAAAATTCTTTAAAAAGATCCTGAAAAATACAAAAAAAAGAGAAAAAGATTATGAAAAAATACAAAAAATAGAGAAAAAGATCCTGAAAAATACAAAAAAATGAGAAAATGACCCTGAAAAATACAAAAAAATGAGAAAAAAAACCTGAAAAAATATTAAAAAATGAGAAAAAGATCTTGAAAAAAGACCGTCTCTGGTGAAAACCTGGTAAACAAGCGCCTTGTGACACAAAAAAGGTGAAAAAATAAAAAAGTAAAGAAAAATAAATTCATCCACTAATGAAAACCGGACAACTAGTGCCATGTGTAGAGATTTCTCTTCTCCTTCCTTCAGTACTCTACTTGATCATGCCCTATCTGTATCTACCCTCCCACTCCATAATAGCTTTTACACCCCCACCATAGCTTGTGGATTGTTTGCATACCCCGCGCATACTACGCTAGTCTTACCCCTCATTGGGGCATCTCCTCAACCTTAGGAGTGGGTTGGGATAGTTTGCATCTCACGGTTGGAGGAACTATCTTCTACAAAGGTCTAAAAAAAAATCATAAAAATCATTAAACATCTTGAAAAAAAATCATAAAAATCATAAAATGTCCTAAAAAAATTTGAAAAATCATAAAATATCCTAGAAAAACCCTAAAAATTAAAACATTTGTAAAAAATCTAAAATCATAAAAATCCAAAAATGTGTAAACATTGCGATGACACAAACACTTCAAACAAGCATGCAACTTTGAAACTTCAACGAACTCATGGCATGACGAGATTACGATTGAGCAAACATAACAACATCTAATCAACTTATTAAAACCAAACACATTAACTATGAACAAAAATCATTCGGCATGAAACATATTGTTTTCTTATTTTCTTGTTTTCTTTTGATTGTTTTTTTTTTCCTTTTTTTGGTGACATGTCTTTTAGCTTTTCCAGGATATCTCTAACTAGAGATTTTATCTCGAGGATGTCTTTGACTATAAAGGCGAGAATGGAGCATGTTCACCTGTTTGTTTCTTGTGGATTGTTCCTTAGTAATATGATGGCTTATCTTAGGACATGATCATTTAATATCATCGAGGACATAATAGTCTGATGAAAACTGAGGTAATCCTTCTTATCTGATGTGTTTTCTTTCATGCAATTGGTATGATGATTCATTTGGGTCTTATTTGTATCTAGATGAGTTTTTCCATTTTCCATAATAAGCTCGATGATGACTTTAACACTTCAAAAGCGCAAGAATTTTCATCACCTTTCATATCCTCTTTCTCATCATTCTTCTCTCTCATCACTTTTCTCCTTTCATCGCCCTTTTCATCTCTCTTTTTCATCATTTCTTCCATAATCTTCTTCATTCTTTTATTGCAATGAGATCAATCAAATGCTTTATCCTACTCATGCATGTCTCTGAAATTATAAGGTGATCCAATTATCAATTAATCAGCTTAATCAACTTAATCAGCTTATCAACCTGGCTATACTGTTCATTTCTGTCAATTGTTCAATTACGCATCATCAACTGTGCATTTCCATCAAATGTACATCTCAACTTAATCAGTTGTGCAATATCAATCATCCAATATCCTTTTTGTAATCTATCAAGAGATCAATCTCCATCAAATCTGTTCGATCAATCTCTCGAGGGGGCATAACCAATCAATCATCACCCTTATCAGGTTATCTCTGGGGCATGTATTAGTTCATAATTTTCTTTGAAACAATGTGACAGGTTGCATCGTCTCAAAGAGGGGCAAAATGTAGACACATCAAATTTTCCATCTTAATCTTAGATGAATCCACCTCATTTTTCATGCATTATTCCATCTACTATCATTTATCATCATTTATCCATTACTAATATTATCCTTAATATTATTATCCATCATTTATCCATTTCCAGATTAGCATTTACCCACACTTGGCCTCAATACCATTGGTCGATTTTGAAATGTATTATTTATTCAAGAATGGCTTCACACTGATGATTTTTTCAAGGAAACATTTTCTTCTTAGTGCTCCGAGTTGTGGTTGTTTTCAATTTATTTCTAGATATGTAGCTAGTTTTCACAGATTTCAGTCACTTTTCACGACTTTGGATAAGGAATTTCTTTGGATTCTGAAGGTCACCCCTCAAAACAGAAGACGTTGGATGAAGAATAGGACAAAGCCATTTATCCTCCAAGTTGTCGATTCAAGGTGTTGTAGTAACTAAAAAGGCCCAGTTATAATTTTGTATAGTTATATGTTGATACTAGACATTGTATATGGTCTTTTAAGTTATAACTACTATAGTGCTCAGATCTTTTTGTCTCTTCCAAACTAGATTTTAGACTCTATCAAGCAAAACATTACTATATGATATATTATGATATGTTATATCAGATGTTTTGATAATTGATATTAGCATAATGAAATCCTCTTGTTTTGTATCTCTACTACCAGTACTATAATTCTAGTAGTTTTGTAATCTTTTTTAATACTTAATAAAAATATGCGGCCTATGCTTTTTACCAAAAAAAATAAAAATATTATCATTAATATTATTATTATTATTCATCTTTTTCCATTATTAATATTATTATTATTCATCATTTATCCATTATTAATATTATCATTATTCATCATTAATTATTATTATTTTTCTTTTAATATCATCAATAATATCTATATTATCATTAATATTATAATTCCATTTATTATTTATTAATATTAGTATTATATCACCTATTTATCATCTATCACCTATACATTTTATACTAATATCATTTATCTATTTTCACAAATACATGCATTTGCATTTATACTTTCTCCTCGCACATGTGGGATCAAACTCTCAAGTCCAATCTTTTAGCCCACATTCATCACATAACTTGGATTCACCTAGAGAATTCCTATAAAAGAAGAGCCCCTATCCCATTTTCGAGACCACGACTTTGCATTCAAAATCTATTGTCTTGGCATTTTGAGCATCCATTAGTTGTTTATGCATTCTTGAGCACTCTTAACATCCATTTTTTGCATAGTTGTTTATGCATTCTTGTGCATGTGCTTTCTGAGAGCACTTATTATTTGAACACAAGATCTTGATAGTAGGAGGGAAATAGAGTGAATTTTTTTTGCATGCATGTGTGTTTCTAGCTTAGATTTTTGTTTTACATGTGCATGTTTTGCAAGTACTTCATTGTTGGGTGATTGATCTATCTGAATCTTCTCTCATATGATTTTAGATCAGATTTTTCTCACCTACACTTGGCATTAACAAAAGTGAAGGTGTCCTAGAATGAAGGTAATAGAGGCTTTAGGAGATCATAAAAAATGGAATCTGGAAGCTTTACACAGTTTTCTCCTATAAGTCAAGGTCAAGTTAGAAGGAAAATGACACTATACGCCCTAGTCCTAGGGTTTTCATATGTTCATTGTTTGGTAATGTTTGTCATTGAATTCTCTTCTTATCCATAATTTCCTCATTGTGATATACTCCTATGCACACAAAGAATGGAAAAGTAATAGTTGTTCTATACAGGGGCTTGCCAAATTCAATCCCCATGTTGGTGTTTCCACCTCCACAACAATAATGATGAGATGATTTTGTTCCCTCACAAGGACAAAGGCTGAGTAAATGATAATACTAAAATGACAAGCTTAACTTATATATGAAACCCTCTCAAGGAGTTATACATAAAGGCTTAATGTAGTGTTCCTTGAAATCTTGCTGCATGTTAGTGCATGACATGATAATAAAAATAAATAAGAAAAATGAAACAATACTTGAGTATAGCATTGTTGTCATGAAATTGAAAATGTAGAAGTGCTTATGGCTTGTTCCTCCTTGTATGAATTTTCTAGATTTAATTGGATTGTAGTGCTTATTAGACCTTATGAAAGATAAAATATGTTCTTCATATAGACATCACAAAGTTACTTTGTGATAAAAATACCAATACAAAATGATCAAATATAAAGATCGGTACTGGATCACAAAATGCAAAGGCCAATAGATGTAGTCACCACTTTTTTAGATCATTTTGTCAATATTAAGGCATTGGACATGCATGTCCTCCCAAAATGGGTCCTCTAAAGTGGAAACACAAATGTTGAGAATTGTGTCAAAGGACCTAGTCTTAGTTTTGATATTTGATGACATATTACGTGTCAAATTAATAATGAATTTTTAAGGTAGCATAGAGCATAAATGGACATAAAATAAAGTAGGGTAATGCACAATAAATAAAGTGCCAAATAAAGTCTGAAATTGTTGAATTAAACAATTTACAAAACTACAAAGAATAAATTAGGAAATTGTACATTTAAACATTTATAGTTCCTACCATTAAGATGAATTTGTGAAACTGCACCTTTGTGCATTTATAATTCTTGCATTAAGTTGATCTAATAATAGAGAACTTGTACTCTTCAAAGAGAGGTTACAAGTTCAAACTTGTTGGGATAGGGTATATACACCTCATTTCTAGCATAATTAGATGCCTCTTGCATAGAACATGGAGTAGTCTAATATTTTATAAATCATCTATAGAACCAAAAATAGATCTCCTGATACCATAAACTATAAAACAATCCATTTCCACCCAATTCCTTCCATTTTCATTTCGATTACCTTTAAGAAGAGATTAAAAAACTGTACCTCTAAGCATCTATAGTGCTGAAGTCAATTCACAATAAAACGGAATTAGAAAACAATCTATAGTTCCTATCTGCTCTTGTTTGCCTCAGAGCTTTGGCGAGCCACGGGATATTCATGAGTTTGACAATCACGATGTTAACTGTGTTATTCGTCGTTGTAGGATACGTTAATCCACATTTTCTCCGCATATTTTGGCCCAACATGGAAGTTACAATCAAAGTTATAGCTGTAAAACTTGTACGAGATGAAATGGTCTGACCCCTCGAATTTCCAGACATGTAAAGTGCAGATTTATTCCACGAGATTCGAGTCCATCCCAGTGAGTTTGGAGCCCATCCCATTAATCTCTGACAAGAAATTTGAGCATCTTTAGTCAATTCTGTTATATGAATGTCCAAAACCAAAAAAATGCGATTCTTTGTCTGCTTCGACCTCCAACAGCTGCGTCTCATTGCAGAGTCCGCAGGCCTTTGATCGAAAGAAACATTGGTGAGGGTATCTTTTGTCCATAGTTATAATATTCCATGGTGATGCTCCCATATTACAATTATTACCCACAGTTGGTCTGTCAATCTTTTGCTATAAAAATGTCAGCTTTAATTTGAATCACAATGAGTATCCACACATCAAGAGAGAATGGATATAAGAGTGATGGCTAAGAGTATGCTGATCTGGTGGATGATGAACTCTTTGATTTTGCAAGTAGCTGAAGGAGGAAGAAGTGCGCATGTACCAGCAATGTTTGTATTTGGGGATTCATTAGCAGATGCAGGAACTAACAATTTCCTTCCAAACTGTACCACTCGGGCCGATTTTTCACCATATGGCGTGTCCTTCTTCCCCAACCCAACTGGTCGCTTCACAAATGGCCTCACTGTTTTCGATTTCATAGGTGAGCATAAATGAATATTGCCACATCTTTTCAAATTCGTTCACCCGTAGAACAAATATTCAAAGTTCAATCTTACAGAGCTGGGTAAGATCTAATAAAGCTTATAAATTAGTGAATGGGTTCATACTAGCAAGGAACGTATTTGTGATTGCAGCTACTCACTTGGAGCTTCCTTTCGTACCTCCGTATCGTGAACTTCCTTCATATTATCAGCAGGCAATTTTTTCCCATGGGGCTAATTTTGCATCGGCAGGGAGTGGTTTGTTGGATTCAACAGGATCTGAAAAGGTGAGTTCTTCGTTTAACGGTTTAGGTCGTTTATATGCTGATGGAATGATAATGTACATCTGTGATGTTTCGAAAATGATTATGGATTAATGCTTTTAGATGGTTTCTTACCTTTGTTAAGTTTTAGGGTTTGACTTTAAATAAAATTTAGTTTGTAGTATTTGGTATTTGGAACAAATCGATAATTATGTTCTACTTCAATAGGGGAAAATTCTTATTATAATGATTAAGGGAGGATAGGGCTTGAGGGGATGGTTTGTTTATGGGAAAACCTTATGTCTATGTTCTAAGAAAAATACTAACAAGAATGATTAGTTGTTTTAGATGATGTATAAATGATTAGTTGTTTTAGATGATGTATATTAGATGTTGATAATAGTTTGTTAATGAATTTATCGTAATCATAAAATAGTATAAGTTGGGTATTATGAAAATGTATTTACAACAATTTTAAAATTGGGTGTAAAATTAGAGGATAAATAAGTGAGGTACATGCACTTTTTATGCTCTAAAGTATTAAGGGTCTATGTGTAATGCAATGGTAAATTTTAGATTCATAGGAAACTTAGAGCTATAATATGTTTAGAGATAGCAATAAAAGGTTTATATAATTTCACTATTAAGGCTACATTTACTTAATTGCTTAAAATAATCTAGGTCAATGTTGTCATTAGATAACATTTTGCTCTTTAATCTTGGTAGGCACATGGAATTGATTAAAAATAGTGTGAAAAATAAATTTTCAATATCTAGGAGTTCACTTAACCCAAATATATTTAATACTCATACAACTTATAATTAATTTAAACTATTAAAAAATTATAACTATAAAATCTAAAAACTAGCATTACCAACAATCCCCCATATAATAGAGTTACAAAGGGTATGGTAATATTTCATTTCCCATAATAGAGGAGCTATTAATCATTAGATGGGTAGACATGCATGAATTAGGCTCCTCGTGCGTCTTTTTTGTTACCTCATGCCAATCTTGTTCATATAGAGTTTAAGCTAGTGTTCATATAGAGTTTAAGCTAATGAATAAACCATGGATTCCTGGGACACTAATTCTACATGCCCATACTAGCTACCATCTACATGTATAGATGAATCTACCTATCCATCTGAAGTTTATAAATATCCTTAATATCTACCAAATTAAAAATTTTCATATATAACATGCTCTCTCAAACTTCCTCTAAAATTGTGAATGTTGTATTTTTCTTTAATTCACGAGATGATTGGATAAGAAGGAGAAATTGAATCTTCTATAGTTAACAAATAGTTATTGAATAAATC
The DNA here is from genome assembly GCF_030272615.1 of Cryptomeria japonica. NCBI lineage: Eukaryota > Viridiplantae > Streptophyta > Pinopsida > Cupressales > Cupressaceae > Cryptomeria > Cryptomeria japonica. The sequence goes on from NC_081406.1 coordinate 585,278,083, forward strand.
CTTAGTCTTATTATATCCTACAACATCATTATAATGAGGAAATTCTACCTCTTCCCAAAAGGTGGGGTTTTTTGTCAACTCTAGAAATGAATACTTTTCTATCACATTAGGAAGCTAAAAGCCCTTTAGAATAATGACTACTACATCTAACTCTTTGATTGTTTCCAAATCCTCTCATTTCAGACTCTTAGAATTATCTCTCAACATGACTAGTTGACTTAAAATAATTAATAATTAATCATTTTAAAATATATATAAAAAACATATATTTAATAAGTTTAAATAAGGAGAATTAAATTTCTAACTTTTAAGTTTAATTGCATTTACTTTTTTGTTTCAGCATTTTAGGTTGATATCTAGTTATCTATCATAAGGATGAGAGTAAAATAGCGAGTGTAACCTAATATATTTAAGTGCTTTCCAAAAAGTCTCCTGAAGTACAATTAAATTAACCTAAATTGGTGCAGAAAATTGTTAACTTTAGTGATCAGATATCGAAATTTGAAGAATTCTCTAGGCGTGTACGTAAAAAGTCGCACCTCAGAAATTCTTTATACTGCATTTCCATTGGAGGCAACGACATTCATGCCCACTACAACGGCCCTTCCTTAAATCTCAGTGATGCACAATTCGTCACTTTGCTGGTTGGCACACATGGTCAATACATCCAAGTAAGTTTCAGAATAATATTTTATTACAAACATGATCATTTTTCAGTATTATTATTAATAAAATCAATACATTTGTTGTGGCAGAGGCTTTATCGTGCTGGAGCAAGAAAATTTCTGATACTCGACATCTCCGCTTTAGGATGTACTCCTATTGCCAGATTTACATATAATTTTCAATACCAGGGAAAGTGTGCGGAACCTGGAAATATACTAGCCCAGAAATATAACGTTGCTCTGAAAAATCTTGTAGATCACCTGAATGGAAAACTACATGAAGTGAATATCATGCTCTTTAATTCTTATGATTACTTGACAAACATGATTAGAAATGGAAAAGCTTTTGGTAAGTCAATGCCCACTTCAATAACCTCCTTATCTATCAATCTTTTTCTGTGCCTTGCAGTCTTATTAATTGAATGCGTGTGTTAAATTTGTAGGTTTTTCAGAAACAAAATCAGCGTGCTGTGGATCAGGATTGTTCAGAGCCAATGTGAGCTATGGACAGACCAGTCCGCCAGATCTGTATTGCAATGATCCAGATGCATATTTGTTTTGGGATGCAGTTCATCCCACACAGAGAGCTTACTCCATATTTTCAAAAGAAATATGGGGAGGAAATTCTTCTGTTATGCATCCAATTAACCTTTTCACACTAGTCTTGGGGAGAAATGCATAACAAGTCTACATTCTTCAGTTTGGACTATTGAAAAACTTTTAATTTCTCTTGGGAATAATAAATAATATGGAAAACCGATTCGTCTAGTAGGATGCAATTTGGTTTTTTATATGAATGGACATGGAGGAATGTTTACTCAGTACTTCATAGAGCTGAGTAATTTTTGATAATGCATTGTATTAAATAAGAGGTATTTGGGATATGATAATAAAATTGATCTAAAAATGTCAATTACAAAAGAAGTAAAAATAAAGATAGTTATAAGAAAGAGGTCAGAAAAATTGAGTGGTATGTAGATATTGTAAAATAAGAAGTATTTAGAATTAAAAAGTTTATTAGAAGGGGTGTTATTAATTAAATATTATGAAGTAAAAATGGGAATAGAAGTATTATTTACGACCTATAAATAAATGCCATAATTTATGAGTCTATATACTAAATCTCATGTATAGTTCTCTAGATGCATATATATTAGATAGAAACATTCCAAGTGCATAGATTTGGGGTATGAGAGCTTATCAATGAGGCCTCTATAAGTTGTTCCTTTTTTCTTAGAATTGGAGATGTTTTGGGGGGTTCTAGTCGGTTGGGCTCTTGATTTTTTTCTTATGTATAGATCTTGTTTGTTCATGGTTTTCTATTTCAAAATGATAGCTTTTTCTTATATTTTAGAATTTTTTGCCTAGGTACTTAAATTTACTCTATAAATTCATAAATAATTTACATGCAGTAGCTATCCTATTTTTTTGCAAGGTATATTTGTGACCTCTTCAAAAATTTCATTTACAGATGCCCTTTTATGATTGAGTTTTAAGTATTGTTGCTTCCATTAATCCTTATCTAGACCTACAAGTGATATTATTCATGTTTTGAATATATTTTAATTTTTCACCTCAGCTACTTATTCATGCTCTATGTTGGGTTTATGATATTCTTACCAAATCCATCATCATGTTGTATTCGTTGTGTCTTTTTCGTGGATAATATATTGCATCATTACTTTGATAGTTGATGAAGTATCTATTAAATTTTGTTTTAAGAATGTATCATCAAGACCATTGGTGCCCGGTCTAGCTACTTTTCCTTTTACTTAGTATGCTCTTTTTGAATTGTGGTATGGTAGCTGCATATAATAATCCTACTGGATACAATTGATTTGTAAATAAAACCCCTCTCTATATTTCTTGACAAAATATGATGTTTGTGGATAACTTTTGTGTGCATGCATACTATAGGATTATGTATTAAGTTAGAGAGTCTTGTTGTTTTTATATGCACAATTTGTCCTAATTTTATTAATTCATCGCTAACCTATAAACCAACAAAGAATCACATTTGTTTCAAATACAGAGTCAAGAGAGTTAGTTGTAACCCACTCTTTACAAACCTTTATAGATATTTCATTTCAGTTTATAATGTTCAACATAAAACTTGAATTGTCTTAGTAAGTCCAACGGGTTGAGCTTAGTTGGTTAAAGCATTGAGTTCTCAATGTGGAGACCCAAGTACAACTCCCATGAGGGACACCTTTATGTAGAATTTTAAGTTGTGACTCTTGGTCTTCCATTGGTTGTTTAAAGTGGATTTCTAAGTTGTGCCCCAAGATGGTGAATAAAAAGGGGGATATAAGTGGCCACTTTTTGTTTTGAAATTAATTAAACCGGAACTTGGAGGAGCTATTTGAGACTCATCCACTCAAAATTTGAAAATACATAAAGAACAAGAATTGTAGTACTCTGATCTAGTTTCCAAACTACTATTTTTTTTTCAGAAATAGATAATATGAATGGGGTCAAATATTTTAGGCACACAAAAGAGTTCCCTTTTTCCAATAAAACATAACATAGTGTCTAGTGTGCGTGTCAAAAAGGTTATAGTTTTATTTAGTATTTTGAAAAACCCTTCAATAGAAAGAAAGTTAAGAGTGAGGACTACAAGTTATTTATTTTTTTATAATTTTTGGTGGAGTATTATTTTTCAATGATTTTTCAAAGTGGACACATCTTTAAAATTAGGTACCTATTCATGCACATCACATAACTTGCACCAAAATAATCAAAAATTCATTTTTTTTAAAGTGTAGAGAATGAAGTGTAGAACAATAATATATTTTTTTTTCAAATTTGGACAAGTAGTTCAATATTTATGATAAAATGGTAAACATATGTCTCTGAGAACCCTAGAGACATTGGTAAAAGAAATTAAGAATTAAAATGCTAATGTTATTCAAATCTAAAAAAAAAAAAACCCACTTGATAACCTATAAACTTCATGATGATGAAGTTGAGAAACCAGATTGGAAGAAGAAAATATGTAAAATGGAGGGATATAAGGCTCCCAAGCCTCGGCCTTGTCATCCAAGCCTATGTACAAGGCAAAATGCATATGTGTTATTTTAATTAACCACACGTGTGTATTATTTATATTAAAAATGCATGCATGTTTTTAAAAAATAAGTGTTTTTAAAAATAAAAACAAATACGTGTTATGTTTAGCAAGAAAAATGCAATCACATTTTTCTTATATAAAGTTAGATAAGGAACATGGACATAAACATATATTCCTTTTGCCTTCCCTTAATTTTTTAATTAGGATATATACATAAAATATAACATTTAAGTACAAGTTAATACTTTAAGTTATATTTATGTATATATTGTTAGGATGTTTAAGAGTGGTTTCAGATCTCTGGGAGTCATAATGAAGATTCTAGATATTAAGAGATCTTATAATCTTTTAGACTTAGTCAAAATTCAATAATTAGTGGGATTATATCATCACTCTCTTGCTATCTCTCTATCTCACACCCTTTTTATTCCCTAAGATCTAGACAAATCTATTTTCCTATCTCTCTCATTCCCCCTCTCTATCTCTCTCTATCTCACTCTCTCTTATCTCCCTAAGCCCTAGATCTTATAGTTCTTCAACGTTAATCAAATTTCAATAATCACTAAGATCCTATTATCATTTTCTCTCTCTATTTCACTCTCTTTATCTCCCTCCATTTATACTAGACCCATATCTCTTCCTATCACTCCCCCTCTCCCCCATCTCGCTATCTCACTCTCTCCTCTCTCCCTGATATTTGAACCTATATCTCTCACCCTTCTTTATATCTCCCCTCTCTTCTCTAAATATATGACACAGATTCTCTCTCTCTCGCTCTCTCTCTCTCTCTCTCTCTCTCTCTCTCTCTCTCTCTCTCTCTCTCTCTCTCTCTCTACTTATCTATATCTCTTCTCTCTGTCTCCCTACATACATCCCCTCTCCCTCCCTACCTCTACTTCTCTACATACCTCTTCCTCTCTCTCTTTCTCCTTGTCCCACCCTCCCATGCTTTATCTCTACTTCCTTATCTCCTCTCTCCCTCTCTCCACATACCTCTACCTCACTCCCTTCCTACCTCTATTCATCTACATAAATATATCTCTCTCTCTCTCACTCCCTCCCTCTCTATTTTTCTATATCCCACACTCTATCTCCTCTCCCCTATCCTTCTCTCTACCTACCTCTCTTTTCATCCCTCTCTATGTTTCTCCCCTAACTCTCTACCTCCTTCCCTTCATACTATTCTCTCTCTCTCTCTCTCTCTCTCTCTCTCTCTCTCTCTCTCTCTCTCTCTCTCTCTCTCTCTCTCTCTTTCTCTCTCTGTGTCTCTCTCTCTCTCTCTCTCTCTCTCTCTCTCTCTCTCTCTCTCTCTCTCTCTCTCTCTCTCTCTCTCTCTCTCTCTCTCTCTCTCTCTCTCTCTCTCTCTCTCCATCCCTTTGTCTACCTCCCTCCCTCCTTTCCTCTTCATACTCTCTCTCTAACTACTTGTCCCAATATGACCTTCCTCTCTTTGATTACCTCTCCATCCCTCCCTCCCTCCAAATCTCCCCTCCACTTTTTTTAATTTTATTTCTCTCTCTCTCTCCTTCCCTCTACACCACTCTCTCTCTCTCTAGGTATTTAGACAAATAGTGTACGGGGGAGTGCAACAGAGGTAGGTAGATGTATACAAGTATAGAGAAAATGAAAGAGAGAGAGCTATATATATAGGTAGGAAGGGAGAGAGATTTAGGTTAAGAAAGAGGTAATAGAGAGAGAAAGAGTCGGGAGAGCGGGCAGATTAATAGAAGTGGTAAGGGACAATTTGGGAGATAGAAGAAAAGATAGAAATGGAGTTTTTTAAGGGAGGGAGATACATAGAGAAAGAGATAGAGAGGAAGAGGGGAGATAGTGATAAGTTGAGAGGGGGAAATAGATAGAGAGAGGTGGAGAGGGAAGGAGAGAGATAGAGAGAGGTGAGATAGACAAAAGTGTATTGAAGAGTTGGAGTGAGAGAGAGAAGGAGATGTATTCAAAGAGAGGGAGGGAAGAAGAGATATTAAAAGAGAGGTAGGGTAGATAGAGATAAGTAGTTAGAGAGAGAGTATGGAGATATAAGGAGGGAGGGAGGGAGAGAGAGAGAGAGAGAGAGAGAGAGAGAGAGAGAGAGAGAGAGAGAGAGAGAGAGAGAGAGAGAGAGAGAGAGAGGTATGGAGGGAAGGAGGTATAGAGTTAGGGAAGAGAAAAGTAGAGAGGTATGGAAAGATAATTAGGTACAGAGAAGAAGAGGGGAGATAAAGAGAGTAGGAGAGGGTGAGATGAAGATTTATTTAGATAATTCTCCGTCTCAACCTTTCCTACATAGCACATACACATTTTTATTTTTAAAAAATATGTACACATTTTTAATTTAAAGAATACATAAGAACTTTTAATTTAAATAATGCGTATGTGTTTTGGCTCAGATTTTTAGTGCCTTCACATGTATTTGTTTCATCCGTTTTAGGCATTTTTTTTGCTAGCCGCCACTTTTTTTTTCACCATCTTGGTGCACTTATCTAGAGTAAATAATAATATTTCACATTAAACAAGAAATTAAAGTAACATTCAATATAATGAGGGAATGAAATTGAATAAGGCTAATTGAGTGAATTTATAAAACATACAAAAGGAGAGGAAGGTGGAATATGAAGATACACCACTATCTCCACACACATTATTAGCTAAAATGAACATATCTAAGCAAGATAAACTTGGTGTAAGAAAATACCCAATTAAATAATGAAAAGGGATAAAAACACACAGTATCCCCCCATTATATGTATCTAAGATAGTGTTGTGGACTCAATTAAACATCTATATTCTATCAAAATTAGGGGCCATTATTTTGATTTTTGTTTTAACTTCTTAATTGTGCTCTAATAGGGCCCATTTTAGGGTTGCACAATTATAATTATTCTCAACATATTGTAAGGATTGATTAAATTTAAATGGCTTTTAAATAGGTACCAAAATGATCTCACTAAAATTCCTTCATATCCATAAACTTGTTACAATGTTCAAAGTTTATGTTCTATCAATATTTTCTAAGTCTAATAGTAAATATTTTCCTACCTTTGAATTTTTAAAAGCTCCTTATATTTTTCAAAGTTGCAAAAGTTCTATAAGGGTCCAAACCCCAAAATTCATTTATTCTAGGTTTGGTTTATCAAATTATGTACATATACAAATATCAATTTAGACTCTCAACCATAAACTTCCAATAAATCAATATAATTTCTCATTGAATTTCAAACCTTGATTGGGTAAGAATTAATTATCTACATATGAAATAGTTTTAACCCCACACATCTTCATTTTCACATTTTTTTCTCATAAAATGTTGTAATAGCTTATGTATAAATAGTAGGGGAGATTAAAAAAATCATATGCACAATAGAAGACACCGAAATCCATAATCAACTTGAAACACACATGGTAGTCTAGACTAAAACCATATGCATATGAAGAAAGTGAAATATTGGATCAAATAACTCTAAATTTGGTATCCTCAAAGTATAAGTGATCATATTAAATAACCTAATATTTTTTAGGTTCATTGTATGATGTTCTATAGATTATTTGTGCATTGATGAAATTTTATTGTTAGAGTAATACAAAGAATTATCTAATAATTTATTAGGTCATTTATTACTTTTTCACAAGTTAAGCTAAACATACCTTCTTTTCATTATCTAGAGTTTTCTTTTATTGTTCTCTAGCATTAGTTCTAGCATATCTAGGAGGATAATTTAGCTCCTACTTTTAATTGCTTTTGTTCTCTTAATTTTAGCATTAAGGTTTTCACTTATGGTTTCATTCATCCTTTATAAGGATTCATTCATTCATTGTCATTACATGTCTAATTATTCTTTTTGAAATATTACATAATTCTTTGGTTGTTATAGAGCCTATTATCTTTGCTTGCTCTCTTTTGTGTGATAGGTTCTTTGCATGAAAATGAATCCTTTCTCCTATTGTTGATCATCAACTTCTACATAGCCTTAGAGTTTTTCTATAAAGTTCTTATCTGCATGCTTGAGGGATCCTACATAGGGTAATTTTTATGTGCAAATTGGTCTCAAACAAAGTTTTCCATTGCATTAGCAATGTCGAAAAAATCTTGAAACACCTATCAAATCGTCAAAATATGACACTAGGTAAAAATCCAAATTTTTTTTTGAGGATTGCTATGTGTTGTATGGAAATCTATCCAACCATATGCTGTATGACTGTGGGATAAGTGAAAAATCTCTTTCGTTTGTAAATTTTCAAAAACAAATCTTAAACTTTGCAAAAAAAAACTATCAAATTTGTGCTTTTAAAAAGGTGCCATTTTAGTACCAAGGGAGTTTGAATTTTTTGAATGGTAAAAAATCTTCTAAGGTTCATTCATACCTTCCATTAGACCTAGGTAGTCCTTGTAGCTGATGGCAATAGATTTGACCTCTTTTTGGGTGGCCTTTGCTAAATTTGGTTGTGTTTTTCTATATTTAGTACCACTTCTAAATTTAGAAAACCTCCTCTATTTTTAAATTCCTTGTCCTAAGAAGGCAACAATTTGTTTTCACATATTCTTTATACAGATTTAAAATTGGGAAAGTCTGATAGTATCAAATAGATAACTCCAATGCCAATCTGAATTTACAAGTAGTTTGATTACATTCTATACCAATTTTCTATACTAGGTCCCCAAACTCAACCTTTAGTTTTTTTTCTTATAGGGCCATTACTTGAGAAAACAAATTCCATTTTTCAACCTCCAAATATTTTTGGATAGCTCTCAAATTCCTCTATTCAAGTTATAGTTCTTTTACTTAATGTTAAGTACAGATGCCAAGCTAATAAGATGAGAGGGGGGGGGGGGATGAATCATACAACCTTAATCTTCCATAAAAACAACTGATTCAACCTCGGTAACATATACTTTAGTAATTTAACCAAAACTGCTAAACATGCAAACTCAAAAGCATATAAAAATCATAACACTCATAACACCAGATTTAATGTGGAAACCCAAATAGGGAAAAACCACTGTGGGAATTCTAACACACTAAGAAAAATACTCTTCTAGAGTATGCTCGGTTAAACGTAAATCTTGTTAAAGATTACAAACACGTCGCTAGATGGGACCGGGTTAAGGGATTTCCCTCAGATCTATTAGGATCTTCACCTTGTTAGAAGTGACCTTGTTAAAGGATTTCAAACACTCAATCAGAATGTCACCTTGCTATAGGGTTTTACAAATAAGACTGTTAAGTCCACTTGGTTACGAGATTTTCTGTCACTTCACAAAATAATAGTAATAAAAATCTATCTGCAACTTCACATCAAAAATGCTAAAGCGGATTATTATTTGTTCAATACAATAGGACTTATCTTGTCCATCTGCTGGGCTCTATACTCTATTATTCAAACAGATCTTCAAGCTTTTGTGCTCGGTAATCACCATGTAGCATCCATGTGCATACACTTGCCCACATACATTGTTTATCAACAGTTCCTTATTTATAAACAATTTGCCAACTGCTTAATCTCCTTGATCACATATCCCATGGTCAATCATAGCCATCAGATCTTCAAACTTCACCAGGTTCAATGTATCCTTCGATCTAAAAATGTTTTACCCCGCCTTGGAACTTGCATACATTTCTTGGAATTTGTGCTAGGGTATTGTAGTTCAATTTGTGTTGTAGATCTTCCTACCGATTTTCCTTTACCATAGATTCTTTAACAAACTTCATGCACGGCATACCAATCATTTAATCAATTCCATCTCATAAGCTTCCTTCATTAAATAATGCTTTTATTCATTCAATGCATTCTGTTACTACTCGGTTGCAACTCGGTAAATACTAAACTTCACTCAGTAGACATTCTACCTTTATTAACCGATAGTGATAACCTTAGGGTTTACCGACTAGGTTCCTTAGGGTTTACCAACTAGGTTCCTTGCTCGGTAACATAGTATAGTATTAACCTTACAATAAATAACATATGTAGGATATCAAAACAATCTAAACATCATGATCTCATCATTGTCTAACTCGGTAATAGATGCCCATTGAATAACTTATTTCTCCCCTTATTCATCATATTATTTCTGTGTCTTTTACCGATATCTTTATACTCATCAAATCATACTTCTTAAGATATGGCATCATACTAAATTAGAAAATCAGTTTCTTGACATCAATGACAAAATAATAATATTAAGATAGTAAACATCCTTAATCAGTTATATCCATAGTCATCAACAACTTTCTCAATATCCTTATAGAAATGCCAACAATCTCCCTTTGTCTATTATAATGCCAACAATCTCCCCCTTTGGCATTGATGGCAAAACCAATTGATTTGACCTAATTGATTCGGATTGCTGTGAGATTCTAAAATACTGAAATTCTCTCCCCCTATTATCAGTCTTCTCCCCCATACATTAGTCTTCTCCCCTTTTCTTCAGTCTTCTCCCCATTTGACAACAATGCCAAAAGTAAAGAACTAAAACATCAACTTAGTCTCAGTCAGAGCATTTTGTCTTCAATTCCTGTTCCCTATATTTGTTTCCTACACACCTTTAGAAAACATCCTAAAGTGTGTAAATAAGCATCAATCCACACATAATATTCTGTAGATTCATCGAATTGATGCTTTCACTAAACTCAGTCAGTGAATAGAAGATAGGGGTAGGACCGCTAACTTACTTTTGAGATACTCAAAAGTGTCCCTTGGTAGTGGCTTGGTGAAGATATTTGATATTTGTTCCTTTGTGCTAACATACTCCAATACCACTTTCTTCTCTAAGATAATGATATTTGATAAAGATATGCTTTGTCTTAGAGTGCATAACAAGATTCTTTGAGATGTTAATGGCACTAGTATTGTCACAGAATATAGTTACTGCTCAGTAACTTTCTCATTTATGTCTTCCAACAGTTGTTTGATCCATGCTACGTTGGTACAATTTAATGTTGCAACAACATATACAGCTTCTGTTGTTGACTGTGAAACACATCCTTGTTTCTTGATAAGCCAACTCACTAGTCTTTCTCCTAAAAAGAAAGCTCCTCCACTTGTGCTTTTTCTGTCATCAATGTTGCCTACCCAATCAGCATCAGTATAAACTTTTAAATCAAAGTCATTTCCTTTTTGATATACTAAGCCATAATCTTTAGTGCCTTTCAAGTATCTGAAAATTCTCTAGATTGCTATCATGTGTGTTTCCTTGGGATCTGTAGAGAATCTTGCAGCTATACCTACTGCATGTGCTTTATCTGGCCTGTTGTGAACAACATATTGTAGCTTTCCAATCATGGATTGGTAAAGTGTCTCATCAACATGTGCAGATTCATCATTCTTTGTTAATTTATAGTTGGTAGTCATAGGAGTACTTACTGGTTTTGAATCATCCATTCCAAATTTCTTCAAGATTTCCTTTATGTACTTGGATTGAGTAATGAAAATCTCATTTTTCATTTGCAGTATTTGTAAACCTATAAAATATTTTATCTCACCGATTAATGACATCTCAAATTCTTTGCTCATTTCATTTCCAAAGTTCTTGCATAGAGAGTCATTTCCACAAAATATAATATCATCAAGAAATATAGCTGAGATCAGTATTCCATTTTCATCATTCTTCATGTACATGTTACTGTTTTCACTTGTTCTTATAAAACCAATCTTGATTAAATAAGAGTGCAGTCTTTCATACCATGCTCTAGGTGCTTGTTTCAAACCATATAAAGCTTTGTTCAATTTACATACCTGATCTTTATTCTTGTCTTCAACAAATCCTTCAAGTTGTTCAATAAAAAATTCTTCTTCTAATATACCATTCAGAAATGCAGATTTGACATCCATTTGATATACCTTGAAATTCTTGTAAGCAGCATATGCCAACAATGTTCTTACTCCTTCAAGTCTTGCGACAGGTGCAAAAGTCTCACCATAATCAATTCCTTCTTCTTGGGCATAACCTTTGCAAACTAATCTTGCTTTATTTCGAATGACCTCACCTTTTTCATTCAGCTTGTTTCTGAAAATCCACTTTGTACCAATTACATTTTTTTCCTTCGGTCTTGGGACCAGTGTCCATGTGTCATTCTTCTTGATTTGATCAATTTCCTTTATCATAGCATTTATCCAATCTTCACTGTTAAATGCCTCTTTCACTATTCTCGGTTCAAATTCAAATATCAGACATGTGTTATGTCTCGGTTTGTTCCTTGTCATCACTGGATCATCCTTATCTCCTATAATCTGACTTGATGCATGATGTCTTTTGACATACTTGGCTAATATAGGCTCGGTAGGCTCTGTATGATCTTCTTCATCACTCGGTAATTGAATATTCTCTTCATTTTCTTCTACAGTGTTCTCGGTAGGACTTGTCGGTTGAACATAGACAAATTCATCATAATCTTCTGGTTCTTTGGAGTTTCCTTCATCATTTCTTTCTGCAAATTCATCAATTTTCACATTTGCACTTTCTACTATTTTGTTAGATGATTTGATCAGACATTTAAATGCTTTACTTCTAGAAGAATAACCAAGAAATGTTCCTTCTTCACTTTTCTTAACAAACTTGTCATTTCTATCATCCTTGTGTACATAGCATCTACTTCCAAAGATCTTGAAATAACTTACATTAGGTTTCTTGTCATACGAGATCTCATATGGTGTCTTCAAAGTTCCTTTCTTCAGTTGTACTCGATTCAGAGTGTAAACTGCTATGCTTATTGCTTCTCTCCAAAATGTTTCTGGCACTTTCTTTTCAATCATTAGGGTTCTGACACAATCCACAATAGATCTATTTTTTCTCTTAGCTATCCCATTTTGCTATGGATTTCTCGGTGTAGAGACTTGCCTTTTAATACCATGATCATTGCAGAATAAGTTGAACTCATCAGATGTGAATTCTCCTCCTCTATCTGATCTAAGACATTTTAGTTGTCTTCCTGTTTCATTTTCAACTCTTTCCTTGTACCATTTAAACATTTGAAAAGCTTCTAATTTTTCTTTTAAAAACATAACTGACATCATCCTTGAGTAATCATCCACAAATAATATGAAATATTTATCACCATAATAACTATGAACTTTCATAGGACCACAAAGATCAATGTGCACAAGATCTAAAATTCCCTTAGAAGTGTAGGACTTACTTGTAAAGCTTGATCTTGTCATTTTACCCATTTGGCATCCTCGGCACATAGCATTCTCAGGTTTTTCCAAACTCGATAGACCTCTTACTCGGCACTTCTTGCTTATTTTGATCAGATTATCAAAATTTACATGCCATAACTAGGTATCATCTATCTTTGCATATAGACACTTATTCTGAGTTGAGTCAAGGTGAAATGTGATCTTTTGTTTGTGTCCTGGTAGCAACTAACTTTCCATGCTTGTCATGAACTTTGACAATTACTTTCTAAAATTCTATTCGGTAACCTATGTTGTTTAGCTGTGCTACACTCAACAAATTGTATTTCAAACCTTCAACCCAATAAACATCATTACATTTAGCATTGTAAAGAAGTGTTATAGATCCTTTACCTTTTACCGGACATGGTGCATCATTACCAAATCTTACATAGCCTCCATCATAATCTTCTAACATAACAAACTTGTGTTTATCACATGTAATGTGGTGTGAGCATCCACTATCTATGATCCAAGAATCATTAGTATTTATGTGAGATATTAGGGCTTTTTCTTCATACCTATCTTCATCTGATCCATCTTTGATAGCCACATAAACTACTTCCTTTGTATCAGTTTCATCTGATTTATCATCATTGGATTCCTCATCGGCTATTAAGCATGACTTTCTATCTCTTCTTCTAAAGTCTCAGTGTCCTCTGTAATGATTATCTTTCTATCTGTCCTCTCGGTAATCTCTCTTTTCAGTAGATTCTTTGTCAGGATAGTTAGAAGCCATATGTCCTATCTTATCACAATTGAAACATTTCAAAGGCAGTTTTCCTTTATGCTTACCTTTGCCTCTCGATAACCTTCTGGCTAATAGTGCTTCAAACTCTTCTTGCTTCCTGATGTCCTCATACAGTTTGTGTACATCTTCCATGTTCTTGCGAAATCTTTCACTTGCTCCACTGTGATCTCCTTCAGAGTAATTACTCATTATATTATTGTAATCACCAAATTCACCAATGTGAAAAGAACTAAATGCAGATTCAACTTTATTTACCGACGACCCACTATTATCAAAGTTACTTAACTCAAATGCATGTAGCTTACCAATAGTAGCATCTAAAGAAACTAGCATATTGGGTACAGAACTCAATTCATTGATTGCAGAGACTTGGATTGCATAAGCTGGTAGAAGGGTTCTTAACAACTTACTTGTTATATCCTTTTCTTCAATAGTTCCACCTGCTCCTTTGATTTGATTGACAATCTCCTTTAGTCTTGTATTGTACTAGGTTATGTTCTCACCTTCATTCATCCTCATAGGTTCAAGTTGTCCTCTTAGACTGTCCACTTTTGCTCTTTAAACATGTTCATCACCGCCATACACAGATATGAGCTTGTCCCACATTGCCTTTGCATCATTGCAACCTTCTAGATCATTAAACTCTGAGTCGGTCAATGCAGATGTTATTTCAATCATTGCTTGGATATTGTCTTGCTTTGCCTTTATCTCTTCCATTGTCAATGGATAGGTGCTCAATGTAATGAAATCATTCTCCACATAATATAAAACATATTCTCCAACTCCTGATAGGTGCAGCTTCATCCTTTTCTGCCATGTAGAGAAACTTGACTTATTCAGCTTCAGTGCATCCCTCTTATACATCTTTGTATCTTTTCCTCAAGTACCTTTAAACTTTTCCTTCCGGAGTCCAAAGCTCTGATACCAATTGGTATTTCTAATAATTAATGTTAAGTACAGATGCCAAGCTAATAAGATGAGAGGGGGGGTGAATCATACAACCTTAATCTTCCATAAAAACAATAGATTCAACCTCGGTAACATATACTTCAGTAATTTAACCAAAACTGCTAAACATGCAAACTCAAAAGCATATAAACATCATAACACTCATAACACTAGATTTAACGTGGAAACCCAAATAGGGAAAAACCACTGTGGGATTTCAGACCCACTAAGAAAAATACTCTTCTAGAGTATGCTCGGTTAAAAGAAAATCTTGTTAAAGATTGCAAACACATTGCTAGATGTGACCCGGTTAAGGGATTTCCTTCAGATCTGTTAGGATCTTCACCTTGTTAGAAGTGACCTTGTTAAAGGATTTCAAACACTTAATCAGAATGTCACCTTGCTAGAGGGTTTTACAAATAAGACTGTTAAGTCCACTCGATTAAGAGATTTTCTGTCACTTCACAAAATAACAGTAATAAAAATCTATCTGCAACTTCACATCAAAAATGCTAAAGCAGATTCTTATTTGTTCAATACAATAAGACTTATCTTGTCCATCTGCTGGGCTCTATACTCTGTTATTCAAACAGATCTTCAAGCTTTTGTGCTCGGTAATCACTATGTAGCATCCATGTGCATACACTTGCCCACATACATTGTTTATCAACAGTTCCTTATTTATAAACAATTTGCCAACCGCTTAATCTCCTTGATCACATATCCCATGATCAATCACAACCATTAGATCTTCAAGCTTGACCAAGTTCAATGTATCCTTCGATCTGAAAATAGTTTACCCCACCTTGGAACTTGCATACATTTCTTGGAACTTGTGCTAGGGTATTATGGTTCAATCTGCGCTATAAATCTTCCTGTTGATTTTCCTTTACCATAGATTCTTTAACAAACTTCATGCACGATGTATACCAATCATTTAATCAATTCCAACTCATAAGCTTCCTTCATTAAATAATGCTTTTATTCATTCAATGCATTCTGTTACTACTCGGTTGCAACTCGGTAAATACTAAACTTCACTCAGTAGACATTCTGACTTTATTAACCGATAGCGATAACCTTAGGGTTTACCGACTAGGTTTCTTAGGGTTTACCGACTAGGTTCCTGGCTCGGTATCATAGTATAGTATTAACCTTACAATAAATAACATATGTAGGATATCAAAACAATCTAAACATCATGATCTCATCATTGTCTAACTCGGTAATAGTTGCCCATTGAATAACTTATTTCTCCCCTTATTCATCATATTCTTTCTGTGTCTTTTACCAACATCTTTATACTCATCAAATCATACTTCTTAAGATATGGCAACATCATACTGAATTAGAAAATCAATTTCTTGACATCAATGACAAAATAATAATATTAAGATAGTAAACATCCTTAATCAGTTATATCCATAGTCATCAACAACTTTCTCAATATCCTTATGGAAATGCCAACAATCTCCCTTTGTCTGTTATAATGCCAACATCAAGTTTATAGTATTTCCAAAATATTCACTATTTACTCGGTGATCTAAGTTTTGTCATTTCTTGATTGTGTGATTTCTCACCTTATACAAGTACAAAAGGGTTTATTTTTATTACTATGGGGGGCTAGAATCCCCATCTTTCAAATTCCTATATTTCTCTAACCCTCTCCTAATGTTAATTCCTTATATTGAGAAACCCACCCCTCATAACTCTCATAGTTGAAAGACTACAAATTTTAAATTGCTTTAGCCTAGGGGTTTATGGTCTTTTTTAGATGAGACCAAGCCATATTTGACTCATGAGTTTCATATCATTTAGTGTAGGGATAAGATGCATCAGGAAATGGGTTTGATTGATCTACATGTTTCAGATAGTCTCCAATTCCATATATATTTCCTACACGACACCTAGGGCTATGTGGCTCAAATTTGACAAATTATTTTGGTGGTATTAAAGAGTTCCATGCACTTCAGTTTGAGACAGATTTGACATCATTGGTGTTTGACTCACTTAATTCCTTTGAGGACTTTTTTGGAGAAGTTCAAATCCATCAAATCATACTTACAGGGTTGTCGTAAGTACACGACTGACAAGGAGTGCATCTTCCTAATTATATCTAAGATTTGAGGCCAATTTTAGTTCTTTGCTTCATCATTCTATTCCAACATTGATTCTTTGGGTACTGCATTCACTATGCCTTCATTTGAGGTATTGTGTGAGTGCTTGACATGGGACTAGGCCAAGTTGTCATAACTTCATTCAATTTCTAGTTCTAAATATTAGACTTTGGTTTCTCACACTCCTAAGTCTATAGAGAAACAAAAGAAGATGAAGCAAAAGAACAAAGGTGCATAGTCTACTCATCTAGGTTTAGAGTCACAAGGACATCATTTAGACATTCCACCTCTTACAAGAGGTCATCATCTAGGAATAACAAGCCTAAGAATTTTTATTGTACCAATCAAGGACATGATGAGCATTGATTTTATGCAAAATAGATTGATGAAATTAAATAACTTATTTAAAGGAATAATATTCAGTCGTCTTCATCTAGTGCATACTCTTCCCCCACTTTAATACCTAGACATTTTGGGTCTTCTTCATCGGCACATGGTAAAGACAAGATAATGTTTCATGCTCTCTTTGCATCAAAACATCTTTAGACCTCTAGGTGGCTTCTAGATTCAAGAGCTTCACATCCATGGAATCATTAGAGGGTATGTTCTCTTCTTTTGAGCATCATTCTTTTTCATAAACTTTGATGGGTAATAACACTTACATGAGTGCTAATGGGAGTGCTTCTATTGAGGTTGATGGTGGCACACTAAATAATATTATTTATGTCCCTTCATCATCTTCCAATCTTCTTTCAATTTACCAGATTAATCATAGTGGGATTGGCAAGATAGTTAAGTTCACCCTTGATTTAGTTCTCATCAAAGACATGCATGGTAGAGAGCTTGTTGTTGTTGGTGATGTTTCTCATGCATCTTGGTTGTATGAGTTCTCTTATTTTTCTCCCATTGATAATGTATTTGGTCATAATTCTCAAGTATTGGGAGTGGATTAAAAATATGAGAGGTTTGGTCACTTGAACCTATGTGTGTTTTAGTCATCTATAGTGGTTCCTAGGACTTGAGTTGATCCTCTATCTCTTGCTTCTTTAGAGATCAATTAAATTCAGTAGGTTTATTGTTCTCTTCTAGATTTAATAGTGTCTAGGATGAGTACTTGTTAGATATTGTGGGTTTGTTTGATACATAGCACACTCCAAACATTGAGAACATGATTGAAGAAATTGTATTCCTCCTTGACGGTAGTTTTAGCATTCTTTTCATCCCATGTTTCATGCCTTTAGAGGTTGTACATCGGGTATCTTCATAGTTCATTAGATTAGATTCAGCTCATTTGGCATATCATGATTCAAATAGTTAGATAGTTTCAAGAGCAGTCTTACATGACACACATCATGAGACTTTTTCTTCCATTGCCTTTCATGAAGTTGTTTTAGCCTTGGCCACTTGATTTGTTTCTTTCCAAAGGGAGGAATGTGGTTTGTCACTCTTGAATCTTTATTAGAATTTGTCCTTGAGCCTACATCTTTGGCATTGGAGCTTATTCATTTTGGGGGATACATTGTCTCTTCTTTTTATCTTATATGGGAGAATATTGATTGTACTTATGTGACTGATTCAACACTTGGGGTGCCACTTGGATTCCTTCATCTTAGTCATATGTAGTACCTTTTTCATTCCATTGCATCTCTTTCTTTTGGAGAGGGGTTGTTTCATTACTTTGCATTGGTTTGTACATGAGTACCTGATTAGGCTTTAGTTTTTGGGACTCATTCATGCATGTATTTTGCATTAATCATTAGCTCTTTATCTTATCCCTAAGTTAATATTAAGGGGGGTATTGAATTAATTAGGAAAATTATCTAATTATTTATTATTCCATATATTAGTTTTTCACTTAAGCTAATTTAGGTTCTTTTTTTTAATCTAGAGTTTTAAGTTTTTCTTTTCTAGAATTAGTTTTAGCATGTAGTTGACATTAATTTAGCTCCTACTTTGAATTACTTTAGTTCTCCTAATTTAGCATTAGGATTTTCACCTAGGGCTTAATTCATAATTTATAAGTGCAATACCCTAAAAATGGTCATCTAAACCATGAGCCCCTAATCTCGACAACATCACCAAGGTCCTAACCAAAGGCAATTAAATAAATCTTGAGCACACAATTAATTAATTATTCAGTCATCAAATGTCACATGGAAAAATTGACCAACCAATATTAATTAATATTTATTTAATTAATTGATCATTCCAATTAAATCATTTTAAAACAATTATCTTATTTATTTTAATTGAATATCCTAGCATATTTAATTAAATAAATCAATTTACCATCAAATCTTCAAAAAAGGAAATGAATCAAAAAAGGAATTAATTGACCAAGAAAGAATTAAAATTTGAGAAAAGAAATCAATTGGAGATTATCTTGAAAAACAAAATTAAAAATTGATAGATAATCTCAAAGAAAGCAATATAAACAATTAAATATTAAAATTGAATGAAATAGAGAATAAATCAATTTTTTCTGGAATTTATCTTAATTTTAGTTTAATTTCCTTTAAAACTAAGAAAAGCATCCAATCACATCAATTCACTTGGATAGTGCTTCCTCTTGGAAAATCTTGACCACTCATCATCATTTGATCCCAGCCTTTGGTTTCTTTCTGAATTTTCTATAAATTCAGGCTCTCATCTCTCATTCAAAAATCCTAGAGAATATATTGTTATTATGTTGTTTTTGCTCTAGGTTCATTGAGAATTTGCATTGAGATATTACATATTAGTTATTTCATATATTTTTTAAATCATGTTAGATTAATCTTGTATATCTAGATTAAATCTTACATCGATTTAGCTCATATTCATGCTCGTATATATTTAAAAATCCTTCGTTTAGGTGTTGGCTAGTCACTGGATAGCTGAGCAATCTGAGAACAATCTAAACTCGCATTTACTACAAGGCAATAAGTCACTTTGTTATGGTTTATTATTTATTGATTATTGATTACTAACCATACATTTAATGACTTAATTGAAGTGTTGTGCTTGTAGATACAGATCCTTATTCCACTTTTCACACACATGATAAGGATTCATTCATTCATTGTAATTGTATCTCCAATTATTCTTTGTGCAATATTAAAAATTTATATAGTTGTTATAGAGAATATTATCTTTGCTTGATCTATTTTGTGTGATAGGTATTTTTCTTGAAAGTGAATCTCGGCTCTTGTGGTTGATCATCAACTTCTACATTTACTTGAGACTCTATATAGAACTATGGTGATTACATGAAGGATAAATGAAAGAATTAAACTTATGTTTTTTAAGCATGGCCAACAAGTTTAATTGAAACACATTTTTTTTTTCTCTAAGTTACTTTTCAACCTTGAGATTATTATTATATAAGTGCATCCTCATAGTATTTCTCTTTGATGTTCATGAACCCATTTATAATTTATTTTAGGTATCTATTTAGGTTCATAGATATCACGTTGTTCCCTTGATTTTATTTTTTACTTGCATTTATTTTGTTTTCTCTAACTATATATGAATTATGACCTAGATTTATTTTGGACTCATGTGGGAATCTCTTAGTCATATTTTAAAATTTTGCATCTTGAATGGTATGAAAATGAAATTCTAGTCAATGGATGCAAACTAAGAACTCAAATATCCATAGCATATCATCAAGAATAATAATAATAAGGTCTACCTACAATCTTAATAGGAGAGATGAACACTTGATATTAGTGTTCATTTTGTTGCAATAGATTTGATATTAAAAAGTGTGTATTTGAGATATAGGTTTAGTGCTAAAAAAATATAATTTTTAGTAATTTAATAATGAATACTAGAATAAAAAACTAACACAATAGCTTAGATCTATAATTAAACCACATAAAAGAACTTGGGGCTAAAAGATAAGCTTAAAAGTGTTAGACTGGTGTTCTGGGTTCCCTCGTCTAATGGTGCCTATGCAATAAAATAAAGCATGCTAATAATGAGGTCTTATAGATATGTCATTTTCAACTTTAGCTAAAAATTATTAGACACATGTGCTGAGAACCCTAGTCCAAGGGTTCTCACTTGTTAAAAAACTGGTAATGTTTGTTATAGTCTACTATGTGTGCTTGTAAAACTCTTTACTATCATATCTAAACTTGCGTACATAAAAAATGAGAAGGAAGGTTTGTGCTATATAGGAGCTTGCCTAAATCAAACCTTGTGTTGGTGTTCTCATTTCCAGTACAACATTGAGTGATGAGAAAGAGAGTTTTTCCTCAAAAATATAGATGTTAAAAAAATAATAAAAATATTGATAAATATTACCTCAAGTATGAAATCCTTGCCATGAAATCTCATATGATGATTTAATGTTGCTAGAAGATGTTAATGTGTTCTTTCATTATTGAGGAAAATATTGTGATTGGTCATAATTGCTGAAATAAATATGTATACTTGAATACTTCTTGCCCCTTGATTGCATATTTGTGCTTAAATGCTTTGAAATTTTTTTATTGAATGCTCATAGGATGATCTCAAGAGGACTTAGAGCTTGAATGAGATAATTTTGGAGTTATTTTTATATGTAGCATACATTTTTTTCAGATTTAGTTTTTGAGGGCCAACATTTGTAAGGAAGTAGTCGAACAACTTCCTACACTAACCTTTAGAGGAGAGTAATGGAAAAAATTTAATAGATCCTTATAATAGTTATATAAACTTGAGATAAATAAACATAAATAACACATAGATAATAATTCACAACTTATTACTCATCTGATTCAACCTTTATTGTTGCATTGTACCACACCTGGACCTCTATACTACTTCACTTTAGCTTCTGATGTCACACATTACCTTAAAATCACATCATTATTTCATATCTATTTCCATCATCTCCTCATAATTACTCAATTAATATGTCCTTTATACATCAACTAGATCTTCAATATCCTCTATTAGATCAACCTATAAAAATGTAGCATGTATATGCACCAATGAGCCCGAAATGATCTATAACACACATGCAGAAGGAGAAAGAGATGTGTGAAGATCCACACCATATCGATACACGTTCTAATTATCTCCAAAAAGGTTCTACACTACACCACAAATAACTGCCTAGACCAAAATACATAAGGATAACACATACCAATCTATCTTTTAATTTGAACCGAAAATAATAAGACTTTCAGACTATCACGAAAGAAATATAAAGTGCCAAGAAACATAAATAAATTATCTATAACACCCTTTAGAGTACTAGTAAGTTGAGAAATGCAACATATTCCTTTGCAATGTCCTATAACTGCATTACCCCTTAACACTAACAAAAATAGCTCCAATTGTAACACATTTGTGCATTTGTAAATAGAAATATGAAGAGATTGATCTTCCATAATAATTGCACTTCAAACTATACATCCATCTGATACATATGTAGTATAACCATAAACCACGAGACAAAGATAATGTTCACTGGACTAGTCACCAAGCAAAAAAACATCAATCCTTCAGAAACACAACATATCATCAATATTTGCCATCCAAAATACCTAGTGTCATCTCGTTGTTGCTCCACAAGACAATATTTACACCTTTCTCACTCTAGACAAAAATAGAATATTTGTATAGTCTTGAAAGTACCTTATTTCATCATCATAGATCCTTGCCAACACATTGTATATAATTCCCAAGATACTCATACACCTCTACATCATATCACTTCCAAATCAACATTAAAACCACCAAGATGTTTGACACAAATATCAAAAGTCAACTAGATCACTCCCAAACCAAACTCCAAACCACCAGCAAATCACTAAGTTTGACATCAATGAGAGCACAAACTTGTATGTGCAACATATTTTTTTTTCTCAATAATTTATTTAATCCTTATAGTGAAGCTTCTTAGTACATCTCTCTCCATTTTTATTATTATAATTATTATTAATACATAGTGAGCTCATGATATATATTTTACATTTGTAGGTATTGATTTTAAAGCATTCTATACTTTTCATTTCAAATTTGTGTATGAAGATATTGTGATGCAAGGATGTCCATGCTAAGCACTAGTGTCCATGCACAAAACTTTCATAACATAATCATCTTTGTATCCTATATTTTCTATTTTTATGTAAATTTGATAATTATTATTATTGTAATATTAAAAATAAATTACCACTAGCTTATTACAACTACGATCAATGAGATAAATGAAAATTTCATACATTTGTTTCTAGTTATAACTATTTTTAAAAGGATACATTAGTTACAAATAAAAATTTATAATTCATACAACTATAAGGTAGGATATTGATTCTTGAGGAAACTATATTTCTTCAAAAAGATTAATTTTTCTACACTACAAAATTATCTTTATGATCACCAAAATTTTCAATATGAAGGTGCTTATTTTACCGATTTTGTAGCTAATAGTCCTTTGAAGATGAATCATCTTATATCACTATAATTATGAATAATAGTTATTCAAGAGTGGTTTTAAATTATCTTTGTAAATTTTTTATTTAAATTCAAAAATATAATAAAATAAGATTATGCTCTACATTGGTTTCTCACCCTTTTTTTAATTAAATTTATTACAATATAATTAAATGTAAGATTAAACTAGTATTTGGATAAGAAATTGAATTATTTTCCAAAATCAAAAATTGTAAATTCATTTAGATAGATATCTATTTTCACATACTAAGTGAGTCTATATTCATATACCAAGTATTTAATGAAATATTTAATTTATCATATATCTACTTTTTGTATCTCTCTCATTAAGTGAGGTACCTATTCCATTCCTTTAAATCTTCCTAGGTCTTTCAATGTGATAATTAATATCTATCATTGGTTTTTTTTTTTAATTTAATAAAGAAACATGTAGGGGTATATTTACCTATAGTGTAAAAAATAATCTAGTCTCTACATATCCTCAAAAAAAAAATGCCTCTATTGAGTGATATTATATGTTTTCATTTTTTGTATATAGCATGTAGTTTCTTGTTGAATTTAGAAGGTAAGACAATATTGGGATTACTTTTATTAGCTAATCTCATATCATCCACATTAGAAAATTCATTGCAACAAAAGAACACAAAATCAAGTGTTTAGATATTCTATTAAGACTATAGTTAAATCTATTTATGTTCTAATATTATGTGACGGATATTTAAGATGTTAGTTTGCACCCATAGATCTAGGATCTAATACATATCATGTAGATCCAAGTAGCTTTTCTTGTCATTTTTTTCTCTTCTAGGTTTCCACATAAATATAGTGTCCTCTTGTTTGGATGTTTTCATTACTTGTTTTTTTATTTATAATATTTTGATGGTGTAATGAATCTGATTTTTTAAATTAAAAAGTATTAAATGTTTATTCATTCCTTCTTAGTATTTGTGTGTCTACCACACATATCTACAAGATTTCTTAAATAAAGCCACCATGTCTTTTTACGTATATGACATGTAGACATTAATAACTTAAAACTATTTTATCAACCATATTATATGCACGTTGAATCTATAATTTATAATATAGCTAAGATTATATAAGCACACCACGTAAGACCTACCTAGATGTGAATTTATAGCCACTTCTTACAAAGAGGTTGAGAACTATCATAATACACTAGATTTTATATGATTAGGGGAATTTTAGTTACATTTATTGATGAAATATAAATATATTTATTTTTATCTAATACTTTATTATAAATCATCTAAATATAATTATAAATTCATAAAGAAATTTAATAAAACATTTCATGCTAGCAGATATTAATTTCCAATCAATTTATTTTATATTCAAAGAAAAATAAAATATATAAGAGAAATGATCCCTATACCAACTAATAGTAATTGCATTATGATATTTGATGTTTTTCATGTAGATTATATTAGAGGAATATGTCTCTATAAAAGTCATCCATTATATAAAAGATATAATATGGGCTTACAATGTATGTAGGATAGATCTCTTGTAATGATGAGAAAATATGTTAATTTATTTTTTTTATTATATTTGAATTTTCCCTTAAATTTAAGTATTTAAAGCATGCATTCTTCCAACATAATTATTTATAATTAAAGGCTAAAAAAATTTGGTACTATAAAAAATTAAGCTATAAAATCCACCAAAGTAAAGGGTCATTTAAAATGATGTAGGATAAGGCATGTAAGGTACAAATTGCTCAAGGGAATTTTAAGTAAATTTTATAGAATTGGAGTGTATGTATATCATTCTATACAAAAACACTAGAAAAATGAATTGAGTATATTCAAGATAATTTTTATTTTGTATTATAATTGCTTGAATTGGCTCAAGTAACACATACAATATGGTGTTTGTGTTCTACAAACATTGGGGAATGAATCTATAACATGTACATTATTTTATTATTTGAACCCCATTATTGAATGGATTTGAAATGATTTTTTCATTTAAAATTGTCTTTAGATTAGGAATTTTTTTAAAGCTTTCACACAAAATTTATTTTTATTTTGATACTATATATTTTTGTGATAAATCTTTAAACTGTCATGTACTAAAAATAATTTTTAAAGGTGCATCCACATTTTTTCTCTCAACTATTTATTCAATGTATGAACAAGAATCCCCAAGCCCCTACCATTATTAAATGCATTGTTGAAGAGCTGAGGATAGAGGAGAATGTTTTTGAGGACTCCGCTTTGTCCTAGTCTACAAGGAAATGGGATTTTCCATCCTATGTTGATAAGGTCAATGAGCTTTGTGATGCCTACAACAAATAAGAAGTCATAATTTGTGGGCTCCTTAGCCAACTCAATTTGGCAAAAAAGGAAATTAATAGGCTTGAGGCCATGGCTCAGGCAAACATAAAAGCTTCTAGTTGGATAATGGAGGAAAAGGATCAAAGGGTTTGGTTGGCACTAAATGATTTGGAAAATGAACTTGATAAGTTGGAAGGGTTGGAAGAGGAATTTTAGGGGTTCTATGAGAAGATAGGCCAGAAAGAAGATAGAAGGGAGAGGCTGAGGGTAATTGAGGATCTTCAAGGCAACCATATGATCCTCAAAAGGAAGATGGGGGAGATGATGGTCCTAAACAAAAAAAATTCAAAGAAGAACTCTATGACTCTCCAAACCATGTAGGAGAAATTTGGAAAAAGGCATGCTAAGAAGAAATGACACATGGAGTCATTTTATTCTATTTGGATGGAGTTGTCAATGTCAAGCGTGAAAGATACACCAAAGTCCCCTACTATTTTATTAGGCAAAGGTTCGAACAAGAATCTCTCCTTCTTTGAGTAAGTAAAAGTGCTGATTCAAGTCTGGAAAATTGAAAACTCCCACTAGATAAACCATTGGTTCATGTCTTTGGTGGGGGGTTTGTCTATTTACTTCTTATTTTTTTAGTTAGTCTCATCTTAGTATAGTTCTTTTGTGTTGGTCTTTGGGTGTCAATTGGGTTTTGTTCTTTTTTGTCAGCATTTTTCTCTAGTTTAGGGTTCTCACTTCTCATGGGACTCTTGGTTTCTTCAATTTTCCAGTTATGTAATGATTTGAGCCTCTCCTATTTTAATATAATTATAACTATTTATCTAGGGTAAAAAAATGATAATAGCATGTTGACATAGAATATTTCACTTAGTGTGTCATATTATTTTCAAAATTTTAAATAAAATACTACTTTTTATAGAAAATAGTCAAACCTAATATTTGATATTCGATGCTTATCTTTTAGTTAAAATAAATAAAAAATAGTAGATAATAATTTTAAACTTGTATTCTTATAACTATACTTTTAGATGGATAAAATATATATTTAATTTATTAAAAAAGGTTATTTACATTAGTAGAACTATGGGGGCACTGTATTTGTTGGAAATTTGTGTTTCATCATAGCTTCCAACCAATTTTATTCTACATATGTATGTAATGGAATTTTCAATTTAAAAACTTGTTTCCATGACATCTTTTAGTTAGAATGAATCTAACATATTTTTTTATGAAATTAACTTTCAATAAAAAATGCTCAATATTTAGTGTGCTAAAAATTAACCTAAATGAATACAAAAATTCAACATTTTATCCTCAATAAAAATGATCTTTAATGGATCCTAAACTACATCTATTCATCATGTATTATATCCTTCTTCGAGGCCCACTAGATAACAACTCCATGACTATCAAATACAACATGGTTCCCTTAAGGTTTCATGCAGGTCACAACTATTCTAAATCTATGATTACCCTCACTGAGATCTAATGTAGGAAAAAATGGAATTACTTAAGATGTTTAGAATATTTTTTACAACTTTAACATAGTATATGTTTTACATCTTATGTGTTTTATATATCTAAAGAATATTCTTGAACATAAATAGTAAAATGACATTATTGAAGAACTCTTTAATATCAATTTTATTAATTTTAGTGAAGATAATTTTATGTTCTCTAGCATAGTTAATTTTTTATCCCTTAAAGTAGATTAAAGTGGAGGGAAAAAAAGAGGTAAAGAGGTACAAACTTGATACTTTTTCCTCTCATTTTATACATTCACAAACACCCTCACTTTTGATTAAATAAATAGAATTTTTGAAAGGGTCCCTTATTAATGAAGAATAAAAAGATAGGACTAGTGCACTTGATGGTTGGATTATAGAAAAACTATAGTAAAGATGCCAAGAAAAATAATGACATAAAATGATTGAACAATATTATACCTAGACCAAAAAAAATTACACCATTGATCAAAGCATGTGACTATGAGACATGTTTCAAAATAATTCTCTTTCCTTTTTGGGCAATGGTACAAGAAACATCATAATCTAGATATCTAATAAAATTAGAGAAAGAGAAGACTGAAAAAACTCTTAGAGGCCCCAAATGGGTATAGCAAATGAGGATAGGAGTGTACAATTGGGAAAGCACTATTAAATGAAACATGCAACACAAACTCTAGTAAATGCACACCTACACCACATACAAAAATTGGCTTAGAATCCAATTGACAAGGAGAAACACACAATAAAAATAGAAGAGGCTGCCTCCCTATTGAAAAAATATATAATAAGGTATATATGTAGAGCATTCTTCTATTAGGAGGAAGATCTCAAGACCTTAATATAAAAATAATATAATGCCAAGTGTCTTGTGGAGAAGTACCAATTGCACAAAAGATGGATTCCATCACAATCCAAAATTGAACTCTGAAAATGATTTGTCACTTTTAAAAAAAAATCTCTATGTTGAGGGATTTAGATAAATTAAGATCCATAAAGATGTTAGCATAGGGATAACACCCTTAATTTTAAATGTTATAGAGTAATTAAACCGTTGAAGTGCTAATTGGCCTAAAATCTATACCTAATAATACTTGTCACATTTATTGTCTTGGATTACACTCATTCTTCAATAACTTTGCTCCTAAATCCTATTTGCCTCATCTTCCCCCCCCCCCCCCCCACCACACACACACACACACACACACACACACATATATATATATATATATATATATGAGATATTTCATTATTCTCCAAAATCTATCCACTTAAAAGATAAGACACCCCCTACCTAAATTAAGAGCACATTTTAAATTATGTAATAAATTATAATGTATAGGCACCATCTCATTCCAAAAAGTGACAACTTGAGTATGTCTAAGTCAATTTAATTATTATTATATTAATGTTTCTTATTTAACTTTGTGTTAATAAATGAAAAATACAACAACATTAAATAAAAGAGGGTGGTAAAAATACACACGTGTGTGTACAACCATGAAATAAACAAAAGGGCCTATCCATAAAACATAACTTTACTACCATGGCTATGCCAAGTGGAGGAGGGGGGTCATGATCATCAACTACACCCAAACATTATCAATGGTGAATTCATCAATTGACTACCATCTCATAAGATAAACAACATCTTCATTCCCATCAAAATGCTATTGAGTGAGAATTGGAGAGACTGTGAGAGACACACACAAGAACTTGATAGTGTCTAGATAGCCAAAGTCTCACGTAGGATATGGGAGCAGAAAAATCTATGTTGACATCCATGTGGAGTTGTGGAGTCAAGAAGAAATTGAATAATAGTGCAAGGGACATTACCCTAGTTTTCAACAAATCTTCGAGATTCAGAAATAAAATTGATTCTCTTCTTTCTTGCACTTGAATATGCATAAGAAAATTGCAGAAAAAGATAACTATAGAATACAATGAAAAATAATTATCAAAAACACTATAATTAAAATAATTTGAACATACCTATTTTTTTATATACTAAAGAGAATTTCCAACGAGGAAGTGTGCCAAATTTAGTTATACTTGTGAGGGATGTACACACAATAATTGAGTAAAACTATATTCAAAGAGAAAGTGGTAGGCTTGAAAGTACTAGAGAAATATTGAATCCAATTTGAAGGTTATTGATATCTAGGATAAAACAAAAGGAGATGCTCGAGGGACTCAACTTGACCTTAAAAATAGAAATTAGGACTAGTTATTTCCATATAAGTGAGAAAAGTCTCCAAAGGATGTCCTTGATAGAATAAATACTAGGAAAAATGAGCCAACTTAGGCTCCAACACCACATACCAAATGACTTGGAATATTTTTTTTCTACATCTGCTAAGAGGAATGCACCTACTAGTGACAACTAAGTTGATACAACATAACTAATAATATCAATTAGAAAGCTTCTAGCTTTGAAACGAAGAATCTAGAAACTACTTTGAGCATATCTAGGTCATGGTTTGACAAAACACATAATATTTGGTTTAAACACAAAAAGATGGAATCGATAACCATTTTGTAAGTCTCCTAGTCTTGATTAGAAATTTTGTATTTCAACTTTAAGGTAGGCCAACAAAGAAAATTCTTAGTGTTTCCTTGAGTGATTGAAATTTGTCATCTTTATTTCTCCCTTTTTGATAAGTTTCAAGGTATGAGTCCAAGGTAAGAGGATATTGAATATCTTAGACAACTAAGAGGGGGGACGAATTAATTGTATCAATAAAAACATTTATTTATTCCACAGATTTAGATTTGATAAACAAACTTCTTATTACTTAACCATAAATAGATATAAGTATGAAAGAGGATAGACATGAAACATACACATTAACACCAGATTTTATGTGGAAAAACCAAGGAGGGAAAAACTGCAAAGAATGAATTCTTAATTATAAAACAACTGTTAGAGTGACACCAATTAAGGTGATTTTTACAAAGGGTGGGTCATTGCCAAAATGCACATTGCAAGTGGGCTCACTTCTCAACTACAACCACCAAAAAAAGAAGGGTGCATTTCCCAAAAGAAGATGAAACAATCCACCACTAAAGCACAACTTCCACAATACTACAATATCGAAAGAAACCTTTGGCTCACTAACTTTGATACCATATAGTAATAGCACACTGTCACATTACTCAACCATAACCTCACACACAATCATAGATAATAGATCTTCCTTTTCAATCCACTTGCTTCTGTATTTCATTTGTCATGACCATCTTTATTTATACTAATCTTTGAAATAAGCATTTCCCAAGTTGGCCAAGAAAAATTCACTGGAATATAATTTGAAAAAGGTTTGCACTAAACATTCCTATGGTGGAAAGGAATGAGAAGTGGACCAAACCACAATGCACTACATCGATCAAAATAACAAGTTATCTATATACCACAATCACCGAAGAAAAGACAAAAAAATTCTAGGTCAAATAGACCCAGAATGATCATAGTAGCAGCCACAACTCTGGAGTACACCAACACGTCCCAAATTAGGATAACAAAGATTAAGACATGAATATCTTAAATCCAAAATCTCATCATCAGAAACAAAAATGCGTAGAAAAGTAGAGAACTACAAACACTATCAAATATTACCAACAACACTAAGAACACTTCTGGAGTATAATTTTTGGAGCACCAAATCATAAGCATGACATCCCAAAGAAACTTCTAATAATATACCAAAACCTCATAATTACAACTACAACACATAAAAAATATAGAGCACAAACCAATCATAGAAACATAGAGTCAGTATGTTGGCATCAATGACAACCATACTAACACACCATCATCTTCATGTTTGCAATAATCCCCCTTTTTCATTGATGGTAACATTCATCAATGAAAAATGGGGGGAAGTGGGAAGAGGGTGGAACCAAAAAACTGTGACAAGCATAAGAAAAACCAACAAGTTTGGAGGAAAATTTATAGAGGAGGGTTGATACCTTTTCTCAAGAAAAATCATGGTACTAACCCTGATATAGTGAATTAGTTTGCCTGAAATTGGAAGGAGGAAGGAATTATTCTCTCTGGGAGAAAGGTGAGGATAGACAAGAATCTTATTAAAGAAGTTATGGGCCTTTCTACAGATGGGATGATGTTCTTTTATGACAGAAAGATCTTGGATGAAGTTCTTTCATGATAGAAAGATCTCGCATGAAGCGGTTATCAAATTTCTGAAAACCGGCGAGGAAAGGGAAGTGCTTGTTAAAGCTTGAAACAACTATTTTGAGGCCGGTACACTAAGAAGCTTTGGCGAGAGGTGCTCAAGGTTTTAATAGAATACATCGCTGTGGACGACAGATTTACCAGAGTCTATGACTACCATTTCGTCCTCCTCAATCACTTCCAGCACAAGGTTAGTATTTCTCTTCCCTACTACTTGTTGTGCTCTTTGAAACATTATCTTTATGATCACCATAATGTCCCTAGGAATTATCATATCCTACATGTTGGTCTCATTCAAATTATTCATGAGCACTTTGGTAACATGTTGGCTCTCTTTAATCCCATTTCGAGCCCAAACTTGAAAGGGTATGATACTAAAACTATTTTTTCTGAGGGAAATGATGAATGGGATTCTAATTGGGAAGAGGAAAATACTCCCCCCTCTAAGAATTTTCCTAAGAAAACCCTTTTGAGTAAGCCTTCGAGTAAAAAAGATCTCTCCGTGAAAACCCTTTCTAAAGCTAAAAACAAGATGAAGGCCCCTCCTAAGAAGAAGTTGTTTTCATACTCTGAGGACACGTCAAAAGACTCCTTTGATGTTACTAATCCCTATAAAGGATCCTACTCTTCTCACCCTATCACTGACAAAGAGAATAGGCCTAGATTCCCTAAAGACCTCAAACCTGAAGACCATTACTTTAAATCAAACTGGGAATTTCGAGATGATATTCTGGCAATTGCCAAAAATGGTGTTGTGGATTTCTTTAGAGTTTTTTAATGGTTTTTTCATGAAATAAAAGACATTAACTTAAACAATAGGGCGGTGTCTAGCAAACTAGATGAAATGATAGAAAAAGGGCAACCTCAAAATACGGCAAGGGTAGTGTGGAATGAACAAGAGAAGATGTCGATGATAGAATGTATCCAAAGAACCATGGAACTAATGAATAAAATGTAAAAGGAAAATGAGAAAAAGACCATGCAACTTGAAGGGGAAATTGGTAAAATCAAGAAAAGAATGAACACCATTATGAAGCAAAGTCATAAAATTATGAAGAATTTTGCGAGTACACTCATGGAGAAGTTGGATAAAACCAAGCAGGCTACCCTAATCATGGACTTGGATGCTGACAAATAAAAAGACAAAAAGAGGATTCTTGTCCCTCTAAGAGAACCAAAGCCAATCTCAAGAGAAAGGTGGAGTCTTCCACTCAGGTGCTCTAGGACATGAAGAAGGCGGCTTTAGAGATGAACATCCTTTAAGTTGAGATTGCAGAGACTTTAAAGTCCTTAGGTTAGTGTATGTCTGGTTTCAACTTTTTGATGTCTTTTGGTTTGGTTTGCTATCCTTTTTCTCTATGTAGAAACTTCTCTATTTTTGTGGACTTGGGATGTTTATTTTTATATAGCCTATAACTCAATGGTTTTGGTTCCCTATAAAACATTCTTTCTCCTTAATAAAAAATATTCATCAATGAAAAACATAAACTCAGAATCATAACTCATCTCTCCCAAAAACATCTCCAAACTCTCTAATCAAACTCTCTCCAATCTCTCCCCATTTGATATCAAGGACAAAGGTGAGAAACAACTCAACTATCTTCAAATTCCACATAGCTCCCCCTAAGAAGAAGCCCCAATCATTAGTCTCAACTAAAATATGCATGTAGTTCCCTTGACAAATCCAATGCTAAATGCACTAGTTCAAACTAGGAAGGGGTAATACCCCCAACTTCTGTCAAAGATACTCAAAGGTATCTTTTCACAAATCCTTCATAAAGATATCTACAAGTTTCTCTTTAATAGGAACACACTCCTATTTTATTTCATTGTCCAACACCTTTTCCCTGAAGAAGTGATACTGAATAGAGATATGCTTTATTCTAGAATGCAGTACCAGATTCTTAGAGATATTTATCACACTTGTATTAGATCACACATGATTGAGATTGGTTCATCAAACATCACACCAATATCCTTCATTGTATGTTTCATCCAAAGTATCCGAGTTGAACATGATGCAACTACAATAGACTTAACTTTTGTTGTTGATAAAGACACAAAAATTCAGTATTTTTCTTAACCATGAAACTAACCATGAGCCAAGGAAAAATGTTCCATCATTGGTACTCTTTTTGTCATCAACACTTCCTATCCAATCTGCATCAATATAATCTTTTAGCATAAACTGATCATCTAGGATACCGCAATCTAAAATCTTTTGTACCTTTCAAATATCTAAAAATTATCTTTACTACAACAACATGTGACTCTTTTGGATCTTGTTGAAATATAGCTACAAGGCAAAGAACATACATGACATTTGATCTGGTAGTAGTTAGGTATAACAGTTCTCCAATCATTGATCTATACTTTCTTGCATTGATCTTAGAATATTTGCCATCATTAATCAACTTACATCCAGTTGTCATAGGACTACTTATCAATTTAAAATTCTTCAATGCAAAATTTTTCAACAACTCTCTAACATACTTTGACTGAGAAATGAAAACACCTTTATTGTTTTGATTCACTTACAATCCAGGAAATAAATTCAACTCACCAATCATAGACATTTCAAATTCTTTTTGAATTTCACCAGAAACTTTCTTACACATGCCATCATTTCCTCCAAAAAATATGTCATCCACATATACAACAACAATTAGGATCTTAATTGATTCAAATTTAAAGTAAATATTATTGTCGATAGAGCCTTTTTGAAATCCCTTATTTAATAAATAGTTGACTATCCTTCAATACCATGCTCTAGGTACTTGCTTCAATCCATACAATGGCTTCTTCAGTCTTCAGACAATATCCATATCATCTAACAACTTGAATCCTTCTAGTTGTTCAATTTAGACTTCTTCTTTTAGTTCCCTATTCAAAAATGTTAACTTCACATCCATCTGATCAAATTTGAAATCTTTATGTGCTACCAAATCCAAAAACATCAAAATAGCTTCCATTTCGGCAATAGGAGCATAGGTCTATTTTAAATCAATGCCTTAAACTTTATTGTAACCTTTGCATACCAATCTAGCCTTTTTTTCTTACAACATGTCCATCTTCATCTAACTTATTCTGAAACAACCACTTTTTTCCAATAATATTCTCATCTACTGGTCTAGGGACTAATTACCAAGTCTCATTCATCTCAATCTAATCTAATTCTTCCTTCATAGCCTTCATCCAGTTTTGATCATTACATGCTTCTTCAACATTCTTAGGTTCAAATTCAGAAACTAAACACAAAAGCACTTGTTCTTGGGGATATTTTCTTCTTGTGATAATACCTTTATTCTTATGTCCTATAATTTGATTCTTAGAGTGCTTCTTTTGAACATACCTCAAAGTTTTAGATACAGTTGCCAAAGCAACCTTTTTTTTTTTTTGCTTATCTGCTTCTCTGCTCTTCTCTTCTTCTTCTTTTCTTGTGGACTCATCATATTCATATCTTTCTTATATACCAGAGTCTTTAGAAATAATTTCATCAACCTTCACATTTGCACTTTCAACAATTTTATTCAATCTTTTGTTATAGCATTGGTAAGCCTTTCTCTTTGTAGAATATCCTAGGACTATACCTTCATGTTCTCTACTATCAAAAATTTCAAGATTTACTTCATCTCTTTGGATATTGCATTTACTTTCATATACATTGAAATACCTCACTAATGGAATCCTTCCATGGCATAATTTATATGATGTCTTCCCATATTTCTTCCTAAAAAAGGACTATATTGAGAGTGTACACTGCAATATGTATTGCTTCTCTCCAATAAAATTCGAATAGGTTTGCTTATTTGATCATAGTTCTAGATGCCTCTTTTATATTCTTGCTCATTCTTTCCACTACACCATTCTGTTGAGGTGTCCTAGGGGCACTTTCAACAAGTTATTTTAGAATAATAATCAATTAAGAACATGAAATACCACTCACCTTGCAAACTCCTTATTCTGGTCGGACCGCATAAGTTTGTTTGTACCAAATCAACAGTCCAATAGAAGATTGTTCCTTTCCTTTGAACGTTCCCTTTTTCTTTTTTCCTACTTGACATTCTTTGCAAACACAGTTGTCTAGTTTAGTCAATCTCGATAAATCTTTCACAGCTCTTGTCAAACCAATCTTTACTAAATTGTTGAAATTGATGTGACACATCCTTCGGTGCTATGGCCAACTTTCATTGATCTGAGATAATAAGATATGTCATCTAGCAGCCTCCAATTGATACATGTTTTCATTTTTTCTTTTTCTTGCAACAATAACAATTCTAGATCTCTTCCAAATTTCACATCCACCATCCTAAAAAAAACATTGTAACCATTCTCACACATTTTTCCATCACTTAAAAGATTATGATGTGATCCTTTCAAATAGTATACATTTCCAGTGATGTTTTCCATCAAAAGAAATAGAACCTATTCCAACAATCTGAGAAGTCTAATCATCTCCAAATCTAACAGAACCGCCATCATACTTTTGAAGTTTTACAAAATTAGTTTTGTCATCAGTCATATGATTTGAACATCCACTATCAATGAACCATTCATTTATATCTCTTCTAACATGAAATGTTGGTTCAACAGTTTCAACAACTTTACATATTTCCTTATTATTGCTAGGTTAAGTTTCATCTTTTTCAACCAAGAACAAATAATCACCATCTTTATAAGATGATTCACCATCTAAAATACCAGTATCATCTTTAATATAGTAGGTGTGTATGGTGAAAATGGATACAATAATAAAAATATTGAAAGGCTAAATGAATTCAACCACCAAACCCTAGCCTAACAACAACAAAGATCCACCATAACATATGAAGATTACCTAAGACAATGCAAATCAAATGAAATCACAAAGATTATACCATCACATGTCCAATAGGGTTTTGATCTCCATTCTTCCTATCTCCATTGATCTTGCTTGATATATTTGCTCTTAGATTTTTATATGCACAAGAGCTCAACAAAGAACGGAATGTGGTTGCAAGTAGGATCGTAGTGTAGCAAGTTGCATGAAAGATCATTAGCATGAGTGATTAGGTCATTCGGATGATATGGGTCATTAGGGTTTGATAATGAAGGAAGCATCTCCTTAAATAGAAGACACAATATGAAATGGAGGGTTAAGATTGAGAGGTGTAAAAGAGAGGTCAGCTAGGATTAGAGGGTAGGTAAAAGAAATACCAAAATAATGAAAGGGGTAGGTAGTGTATGAATTAAGAGATGAATGACATGTGTCATGTGTAGAAAAAGATAATGAATTAATTAAATGAATAAAGATTTATTTAATTAATAGAAGAAATAGGACAATTAAATAAATAAAATATTTATTTAATTTAGGAAAGGGTAATTTAAATAAATAAATGTATTTATTTAAATAAGAAATAAGGCTAGAAGAGGATAAATGAATTAATTAAATAAATAAAGATTTATTTAATTAATAGAAGAATTAGGCTTAGATAATTAAATAAATAAAATATTTATTTAATTAGACATGACAATTTTAGGTGTCTACATTTTGGCCCTCTTTGAGACAATGCGGTTGTCGCGTTGTTTCAAAGAAGATAAGATGAACTGATACATAGTTGCCCCAAAATGGGAATGATATGCCCCCTCGAGAGATTGGATGAAAATGTCTGAAAAGATTGCAGACAATCTCTCGATAAGAAAGAGAGGCTAGAATGGACTGACCGGATAAAGTGACAAAGTCACGAGATAAAGAAGACTGACTCGGGAAACGAAAGCGAGGGCTAGGGGTAGTCTATAAGATAGACCACGGGGGAAAATACATCCTCATTGTCATCTACACATTCACAAGAGCATATTGCAGAGCGAAAATAGAGCAGGAGCAGTCAGCAGTGATGGCTTTCATTCACAGATTCGACTGTGTTCACCAATTTCAGAGGCCAGCAGAGGCAGGAGAGCCGGTGAGTACCACAAAACCTCCTCGTACTTTGATGCATTTATTGTTGTCATTAATGCATGCTAGGTAATGTAATAAATGCATGTTTATGTCAGGAAAGCGCATTTGCATTTGAAAAGTATGAATTTGCATCTTCTAGGTCAAATCGGCAGTTCTATGATGAACATACGCTGTCGATTGGATAAGCTGCTGAGAGGATACACTCAAGCAGGTCCTCTAGGAAGACTAGGATAGATCAAGGCACTTTGTGATGAACAGTGAGTACCAAGATAAAGTACTTTGTGATGAACAGGGAGTACTAAAATATGAGCAACACTTTGTGATGAACAGGGAGTGCAAATGTGAGTAACACTTTGTGATGAACAGGGAGTGTCACACACGTAGTACTTTGTGATGAACAGGGAGTACCACTAGGATAATCAGCAACACTTTGTGATGAACAGTGAGTGTCACTAGGGTAGATAGCCATCTGCATTTAGATAGCGAGTAGCATTTTGTGATAAACAGTGAATGCCACTATGACTGACATGATTGATTTGCTTGACTACAGGAGTATCTGCCTATGTTAGAGTCACAGGAGAGATTCCCGTCCACACAGAGGTTGCGACCAGAGTTGTCGTTTGAGGACAGAGCTGCTATTGAGGAGATGGGCCTCAGACATGTACTGTATGTGCCTGAGTTTCGGGCAAACATGGGTTTGCTGACTGCACTGGCGGAGAGATGGCACTCCGAGACCTGTACATTCCACTTACCGATGGGGGAGATGACAGTGACCCTCGAGGATGTCTATAGGATTTTGTGCATACCGATCGATGGAGAGCTGATCCCATACGATCGGGATGGAGACAGGGAGGCACTGAGACGGGTGTTCCAGGATCCTGGGCTAGAGATGAGAGCAGGGCACGTGGCATGGGATACCATGACTGCGACAGGTTTAGCTTTACCAGCTGTGATCGGAGGAGCCATCAGTGGGTTCTTGTGTCCTGACAGGGCTACACGGGGATTGGTAGTGGGTTGGGGAGGAGTGTTGGAGATACTGGTGACTGAGCACACCAGATATGCATGGGGGCCCAGAGGCAGGGACAGGTGCAGAGACAGGTGCAGGTTCCCCGGCATGTACAGAGACAGGCACCTGTTCAAGCACCGAGACAAGTACAGGGGGAGGCACAGGTACAGGCGCCCACAGAGGGAGAGCCACAGGCAGAGGCTAAGGATGGAGATCCTGAGGAGGATGAGCTGCTAGAGCTGAGAGAGATCTGTCAAGGCCAGGCAGACGAGATCCAGGAATTGGAGCGGGAGAGGGATTGTCTCAAGATCAGGCTCCGGGATACAGAGCGAGAGAGGGATCAGGCCATCCAGCGATATACTGAGGCTGAGACAGCTCTGAGGGCAGGGAGGCAGGCGACAGAGGACGTAGGGGCAGGCTACGCATATGTCTTGCGAGCCGGAGAGGAGATTGGCTACTGGAGAGACCTGTACTATGGTGCAGTGCCAGCGGATCAGCGGGCGAGGAGCTTCCATAGACCATCACAGACAGCGACGGCTACGGGAGGGAGTCGGAGGAGGCAGGCATCTAGTGGTGGGGTTATGGGTCCTCCACCACCACCAAATAGGCAGGGTGATCCTGGAGCGGGTCCTTCTACAGCTCAGCGTCCGTCGAGGCCAGGCGGCTCTGAGGGAGGGAGCTCATCATAGCCATAGAGGGCTCCCCTTTGTATCAGTATATGTACCATTTTTGTATTGTAGATACCTGTGGGTGATTTTGTAGCCATATGATTCTTTTGACATCATTGTATCATGACACCTTTGATTATATATGAGATATGATTCATTTTTGCGGCAGCTATATGCATGTGTACCTTATGTGATGAAATGTTCTTATGTGATGCTTATATGATGCAAATATGTATATGATGCACTGCAATATTTTTGTTCTTTTATGTTGTATATGTGATGCATGATGCAAATGTGAATGTATGTAATGCAAATGATAATGCAAATGATTATTTACATGATGAAAATGTAAAATGTGTTAACACGTATTGTATGCAGGATGTGATGCAATTGTGATATCTATATGTATGTATGAAATGCTTATATGTGGTGATGCAGGTGTAAACTATATGAAATGCCAATATTTTTGGTGTGTCATTATACTCAGTCATGTGATAGCGGGCTACACGGACTCGAGAAGGACGATGGAAGTCAATCAAGAAAGGGGGATGGAAGACAGAAGATATGAACGTGAAAGAGCTTCTTGTGCGTTATCATCATTGAGCTTTATTATGGCAAAATAGGTTATGACAATCGAGGCATATGTTCGACCTAGAAAGTCATTGTACCTGTTTGCATGGAGACAAGACAGTCACAAACAAGGAATGCCCCAGTTCATACTAGACTCACAGTGTCCTCATATCCTTGGACAAGTCATAGCATTACTAAGGGACAATCCACAGACAGCAAATACAAATAGGTGACGATACCCCATCCTCGCCTTTCTAGTCAAAGACATCCTGGAGATAGAATCTCTAGTCAGAGACATCCTGGAAAAGCTAAAAGACATGTCACCAAAAGATAAAATCAAAAGAAAACCAAGACTCGACACCAACATCCACTGTAGTCCTCAAGTTTAGTGTCTCTTGTCACTTGTATAAGTCTTATTTGATTGTGGTCACAATGTTTACTTTCACAGAAAGGATAGATAGCACTGAACCATATTGTTGTCTGAGTCTGTTGAAAGATTTGATTTGTTGAAGCCCATTGTTGCTGCTGTGTCTCATCTGAAACTGATTGAATCCATGAAACTGATACTTTATTGTGGAGAAGATGAAACTTTATTGCGGATCTATGATGCAAATGTTGCTTTATTGCAGATTGTGCGCAGATAGACTTGAAGGAAGCTGGAAGAAACTATACTCCTCGAAACATGTGGTGTTCTCAGTTCCACACCCATCACTAGACGCAAGATTTGCCTTAGCCACAGATAGGATTGGATTTATTATGGATGGAAAGGGAGGTGAAAAGGGAGATTTATTATGAATGGCTAACCAATCTTGGGTAGATCAATAACAAGCCATGATGGGAATGGGTAAGTTTATTATGAATGAATAGGTTGTGAGTGTGTGCAAAGTGAAGGATGAAAGTGAATCCTGAAGGAGGGAGGAGCAAAGTCTCTATGCATGGCGCTGGTGACCCAGTTTTCACCATGGTACTTGCCCAGGGTGCCACCGAAGTGGTTTTCACCGTTGGACGAAATTATTTCTCTTTACTTTTTTTGATTTTTCAGTTTTTTTGTGTCACAAGGCGCCTGTTTGCCAGGTTTTTACCAAGTAACAATTTTTTTGTTTTATAATTTTTTTTTTGTATTTTTGAAATTTTTTGATTTTTTTGTATTTTTGAATTAGGATATTCTGAAGAGCTATGTGTAGAACTTGCGAAGCTGCATGCTGTTGATAGGATCCTCTAAAGGTTCACCTTCTGTAGTTGAGAGCTGATATGCCCCAGAGCCATATACTGCTATGATGATGTAAGGACCAAGCCAGTTTGGTTCAAACTTGTCCTTCTTCTCTCTGTCTTGCTGATTTTTAGGATTTTCTCTGAGAACCAAGGCACCCACCTCAAATGTGCAAGGCTTGACTTTATGATTGTAGCTGCATTGTTCCTTGACTGAATGTTGTGTAGCTTGATTGAATGTCTTCCTTGATGAAGGAACTGAGATGGAATTACTAGTGTGTGGACTATACAGGCCCGTATGCGTGTCACCTGAAGAAGTTTGGGCATCACTGATAGCAAAGTCCTTCGAGGAAGCTCCATTAAAGGTCCATGATGTATCGCCAGAAGGTAAAGGATGTGTGGAACAAGTGGATGATTGATGAAGGCTTATGATTGTGAAAAGAAGTGAAAGTAGGATAGCATGATGGAGACTTAGGATCAACAAGTATGCTTTTTGACTTACAATTGTAGAATTTTTGCCCCCAGTTATTTTGATATTAGGGGAGATCAACTCTTTCTCTTTTTGCTTCATATGAGTTTTATCCTTGACTTTGATTTTTGTAGAGTCCAATAGCTTTTGATTTTGATTTGGACTAAAGCACTTTTCTTTATTTTTGACTTTTAAATTTTTCTTTTCAAAGCTTGATTTTTGATCCCTAATGAGTAAGGGCTTTTGTGATTCTTGTTGATCCAAGTCTGGGAGTGGAGTGGAAATGGAATGAGCGGATGATATGGTAAGGCTATGTGAGTTCTCAAGAGGGTTGGTGATACACTCAATAGATTCTTTGTTAGAACCACTCTTAGGACTATTGATATCAAGAGATGCTTGCACCACTAGAGGAGATTTGCATTCAAACTTAGTAGCTAGAACACTAGGTGGTTCACACCCAATTCCTTGCAAATTGTTTATAGATTGTTCTTGTAGACTGAATACCTTAGGAGATAGTGGGAGTTGGTCAACATGAAATATATACTCACCACATCCCATGTCTTTAATCTTTAACTTTTCTTTTAGCTCTGTTTGCTTTGATGTATTAGCTTTTAAGGATTCTGGATCCACATATGCCGATGAAGGAACAACTTTGTGATTGACTGGGATTGTTATTTCTGATCTAGGTCGTAGATTGTTGCAATATATGAATGGATTTGGATCCGCTTTGATGGTCACTTCAACTCCATTGTGTGGAAACTTGATACATCGATGATATGTAGATGGGACTGCGCTCATCTCATGAATCCATGGACGTCCCAAGAGTATGTTGTATGTGAGATCTAGATCAAGGATTTGACAAACCACATCCTTTGTAATTGGTCCAACTCTGAGAGGTAAGGTGACTATACCCTTGGATGAACGTTCTTCATCATCATATGCCTTGATGGTAATTTTGTTTGTAGAATTCATAGCTTTTTCAGAATATCCCAATTGTTTAATAGTTCTCAATGTACAAATGTTTAGACCCGCTCCTCCATCTATCAGGACTCGTTTGATTCTATGTTTGTGTATGAAGGCTTCAATGTGTAATGGTGCATTATGTGGCTGACTTACGGAGGCGTCATCGGCTTCTGTGAATGTAAGGGAGTGTGGAATGGAAAGGTATCCCACCATGGCTTGAAACTGGTCCACGTTCAGATCAGTAGGAATGGCAGTGTCTCTCAAGATTTTGTCAAGAATAGCCTTATGTGCAGGGGATATGTGTAGGAGCTCAAGAATGGAGATGAGCACGGGTGTCTTCCCTAACTGTTCTACAAGGTCATACTCAGGTTTGGTTGATGAAGAAGCGGTGTTTTTAGTTGGAGCACCTTGCAAAGTCATTTTACCTCGATGGGTTGTAACATGACATTCAGAGGTCGGTTCGGAAGAAGATCCAACACCTTTTAGGACAATCTTGGGTCTCAAAGTAGAATTCTCAGACGCTTTGTCCTTGATGATAATAGTAGAGACCTAATTGTCCATCGAGATGTGATTGATAGTTGAATCATAGTTATAAGATCCTCTTGTATAGTTGGTTTGATCCTCTATGGCTTTAGCTTTTCCCTTGTCATGTTTTGGGAATGG
The DNA here is from genome assembly GCF_030272615.1 of Cryptomeria japonica. Lineage (NCBI taxonomy): Eukaryota > Viridiplantae > Streptophyta > Pinopsida > Cupressales > Cupressaceae > Cryptomeria > Cryptomeria japonica. Next base: position 585,320,714 of record NC_081406.1, read on the forward strand.
TTCCTTAAACATCTCATGTTCTTGATTGGAGGAATGTCCCTCAATCTCAATGTCACCTCTATCAATGAGATCTTGTATGATGTTCTTCAGTCGATGACAATTTCCTATCTTATGACCCTTGCTCTTATGAAATTCACAATACTCATCATCATTCCACCAATTCGGCTTAACCTTTGGTTCATATGGAGGAAAATCTGGAACTGTGATTACCTTGTTTGCCACAAGCTTCTTGAAAACTGACTCAAGTGGTTCTCCCAATGGAGTGTACTTCCTTCGTGATCTAGAAGTTGTTTGATTGTTCACTTGATTGTTGGTAGAACTCGATCCAGAAAATATAAACTTTGGTCTCACTATATTGGCATCAACAACACCATCATTGATTGTGTTCTTGTTTTTATTCCAAAATCTTGGCTTGTCCTTTCCTTTAAAGTCCTCTTTGTTTTCTTTGAATATCTTAATGACTCCTTGCTCAATTAAAACCTTTTATGTTGCTAGGCCCTTTTCAATAACATCCTTGAATGTAGACAAACAAGCTTTTCTGAGATCATAGCCAATAGCCTTGTTAACATTTTGTGTGAACATTTCTACCATTTGTTTCTGAGGGATTTCGCAAGAGCATCTGCTAGCTAGATTTCTCCATCTTTGTAAAAATGTTGCAAAAGATTCTCCTTCCTTTTGTTTAGTATTGCACAAGGTAGTAACTGAGACATCTATTTCTATGTTGTAAGAGAAATGCTGAATAAATGCTTCTGCCAAGTCGCCCCATGACTTAATACCAGGAGGTAATTGAGAAAACCATTCCATAGCTTGATCACCTAAGCTCTGTGGAAACAAACTCATCAAGTATGTTTCTTCTGCCGCTACCTCTATGCAGGCTGTGAAAAATTGTCTTATGTGTGCCTTGGGGTCTCCTCTCCCTCTATATTTGTCAAATTTTGGCGTCACAAAGTGTGCAGGAAATGGAGGCATTGGGATGCTCTTATCAAATGGATAAGGACATATATCTCTCATAGTGTATGTTGGTTTTGGTGTACTCATGTCCTCCATTTTCTTTTGTAAATCTCTTATTTGTTGCTCCAAATTATTTTTGGGAGGAGATTGATTTCTTGTAGCATACCCCGTGTTTGAAACACCCATTTGAGGAGGAGCTTGTTGCATGTATGGATGATACTGATCGTAGACATGTCCATATGGAGGTAAAACCATTCCATAGCTTGATCGCCTAAGCTCTGTGGAAACAACCTCATCAAGTATGTTTCTTCTACCGCTACCTCTATGCAGGCTATGAAAAATTGTCTTATGTGTGCCTTGGGGTCTCCTCTCCCTCTATATTTGTCAAATTTTGGCGTCACAAAGTGTGCAGGAAATGGAGGCATTGGGATGCTCTTATCAAATGGATAAGGACATATATCTCTCATAGTGTATGTTGGTTTTGGTGTACTCATGTCCTCCATTTTCTTTTGTAAATCTCTTATTTGTTGCTCCAAATTATTTTTGGGAGGAGATTGATTTCTTGTAGCATACCCTGTGTTTGAAACACCCATTTGAGGAGGAGCTTGTTGCATGTATGGATGATACTGATCATAGACATGTCCATATGGAGGTCTATATTGCTATGGCATATATGGAGCACTTGGCATAACTTCATGTTGAGGAACCCCATATCTATTTTGTGCATATATACCATATTCAATAGGCATTTCATTTTCCATTGTGTTGCCCCCAATTTTGACATGAGGTCTCCTTGTGTCAAAATTTTGACGATGCCTTTGAGTATCTACTTGTTTTGATTGATCCATACCTTGAGCATGTGATTGAGCATATCTATCCACATAAGGCTTCCATGATGGTCTTCGAAGATAAGTATCATATGTTTGAGCTTGTGTATGTGGAATTGCTGGTTTTTGAAGCAAAACTGATGGTGACTCAGGCATTATATTCGGTCCTCTATTTCCTCCACTATTTGGTCTCCTTTGATCCATGTCGGGTTGAGTTTGTTGTGATGGTCTACTTTCCATAAGTTGGGACATGTCAAAGTCATGAGGTATTTTAGCTCCACTTTGTGCCATCATGTGTAAAAAGTACTGTCGATCTCTCCTCATTATCTCTTCAACCAATCTATTGAAATGAGGATTCATTATGGATTCTTCTATGTCTTCTGATAGTATTGAAAGACTGTCCACATTGTCATTGCATGTAGCATTGTTGTTTGTAGTGTTTGTGTTTTCCACATTTGGATTGTTTCTATAAACATCCATGTCTGGTAATGTAGTGTGCTCAGGATTATAAAATAAATCATTGTCATACTCATAAGAACTCATGTTTGCGGATTCTTGAGCTTCTTTAGCTATTCTCCTAGATTTTTGAAGATGGGTTTCAACCATGAACTAGGTGTTTGACCAATATGTGAGAGACTAGATGAAAAATATGAAAAGAGTATGGAAGACCAAGAGTTGTATGAAGTGTAAATGAATCTGAGGTGTACTTGCAATGTCCAAAGTGTAAGACCAAGTATGTATGTAGTAGAGTAGGTGTGACTTCCAAAGAGAGGATAGTTTCTCTTGATGAGGTAAGCTGGCCATGACTCTAAGTAAGACCAAATGAGACCCAAAGGTAAGAAACCTTGATGAGGGACCACTTAGCAAAGTGTAGTTGTATGTAGTGTGTTGAAAAAGTATAGTGAGGACAAGCAAGTGAGCTTTTTTGACCCAAGTTTAGACAAGTATGAATGTAAAATGAGATGTGAAGCAATGATGGACTGTATGAGACCTTAGAACAGGTTGAATGCTAGATGAAACCTGAAGAGACAACCTAGGAAGCTCAAGTATGCCGAAACTGATTTCCTTTGTTTGTTGGACTGTGAAATTTTCAATCCTGGACACAGACGCTTCTGTATACTTCACAGACGCGATTCCCAGACACAGACATGTCTCTGTTTGACACAGACGCTATTACAAACACAGACGCTATTCTGCCCTTCACAGACGCAATTCCCAGACACAGACGTGTCTCTGTTTGACACAGACACTGTTACAAACACAGACGCTATTCTTCCCTTCACAGACGCGATTCCCAGACACAGACATGTCTCTGTTTGACACAGACGCTGTTACAGACACAGACGCTATTCTGCCCTTCACAGACGTGCTTAGATGACTCAGACACGGTTAGAACAGACATAGATGCGTTTCTATAAATTTCGTGCAATTTTTCCAATCTGTGAAGTTGTTTTTGCTGTGACCAAATCCGGCTATTTGACTATTTTTCGTGACAAGAAGACACAATGTTGATGAGGACTCAATGTTTGCAAGTGTTTAGACTCCAAAATGACTCCAAAAAAAAGTGTGTTGTTTGATGTAAAATGTTTTGCATACACTTGAAAACAAAAAAGCCACAATGTTTTGTTGTTTGGTCTTGAATGTTTTGAATGTTTAAAATAAGTCAAGCACAATTCTTATGGCTGGCCAAGACAATAGTTGTTGATCCCACATAGGGTTTTACCCCCGAGGCTACGCTATTCAGAGTGGATACTTAGATGCTTGACCTCACTGGCTCCACCCTCGGCACTCACTTCTCAGGTCAGCCAAGCATCAGTCCCCATGAAAACTCCCCATGGCGAACTTTGTATCTCTACTAAGAACCGTATGTGTGTGGGCCGCTACCAGAGGTCCGACCTCCTGCCCCAACAACTAGAAGGATTTGGGCTTCTAAAACAAAAAGGTGCTAGTAAGGGCATCCGCTCGTGTGGCCATACATGCGGCACTTTCAGCTCTGTAAATATAGAAGGCTCCCAGCCGATAGGGGTTACGCCCTACAAATGATCAAATAAATTTGATCAAACGGGTTTATGGGGAGACATAGTGTCGGTATGAACTAATCAGCACACGTTATTCATAGTTTTCACCATGAATACATTTGATTATAGTGGCTTGGAAGAAGATGGCTTTTCTTTTGCTACCACTTGGGTCGTTCTCTTCTCACTCGTAGTCCTAATGACCACATGGGAAGACAGGCCCTCTAAAGATTAAACAAAAAGAGCCTATTGCTCAAGACACAAAAGACAATGATTCAATTTTAGTGCACCAATGGAAGTGTTTGCTAATCTATGAAAACAAGGCACACAATAAAATTACAAAACCCTAGCAAAGGCCCTACAACAAAATTGTTAGTAGTTTGGGTTCTTTCAAATGATAACCCCTTCCTGCAAGCACACAAGTTAGGTAAATTTTAGAAAAACCCAAAAGACTTTGTGAAAAGGGGCCTTCAACAAAAACGTTTTTTTCCTCCAAAGCAAGCTGCACAAACTTGGTTAGTCAGATCTGCAAGGATTAGTGCAAAAGTAAACCAGATCTAAAACCCTAAGCGCGAAATCCAAAAAATTGAATCAAAGAAAATTTGAAAAATTTCAAAACAAAAGACACAGACGCTGCTATACCAGACACAGATGCGTCTTTATGACACAGACGCGGTTCTGTGATGCACAGACACGCTAAGGGAACGCAGACGCTTTTCCCAAACACAGACGCGATCAGATCTAACACAGATGCATTTTTGACACACAGACGCGGTTCCAGAAACCTGCAAAATAAAATCTGGCAAAAACACAAGCGCGATTTCCGATCCCACAGACACTTCTGAAACTCAAAAACGCAATCCGAATGCTCGCAGACGCAGAAATACCTAAAATGTCATCGAAAATCATCCGACCTGCAACTTCAAAAATGCAAAATCTGCAACAAAATTGTTAAATGCAAAGGGACAAGAGTCCCACCGGGAGTGCCAAAATGTGTATGGTGAAAATGGATACAATAATAACAATATTGAAAGGCTAAATGAATTCAACCACCAAACCCTAGCCTAACAACAACAAAGATCCACCATAACATATGAAGATTACCTAAGACAATGCAAATCAAATGAAATCACAAAGATTATACCATCACATGTCCAATAGGGTTTTGATCTCCTTTCTTCCTATCTCCATTGATCTTGCTTGATATATTTGCTCTCAGATTTTTATATGCACAAGAGCTCAACAAAGAATGGAATGTGGTTGCAAGTAGGATCGTAGTGTAGCAAGTTGCATGAAAGATCATTAGCATGAGTGATTAGGTCATTCGGATGATTAGGGTCATTAGGGTTTGATAATGAAGGAAGCATCTCCTTAAATAGAAGACACAATATGAAATGGAGGGTTAAGATTGAGAGGTGTAAAAGAGAGGTCGGCTAGGATTAGAGGGTAGGTAAAAGAAATACCAAAATAATGAAAGGGGTAGGTAGTGTATGAATTAAGAGATGAATGACATGTGTCATGTGTAGAAAAAGATAATGAATTAATTAAATGAATAAAGATTTATTTAATTAATAGAAGAAATAGGACAATTAAATAAATAAAATATTTATTTAATTTAGGAAAGGGTAATTTAAATAAATAAATGTATTTATTTAAATAAGAAATAAGGCTAGAAGAGGATAAATGAATTAATTAAATAAATAAAGATTTATTTAATTAATAGAAGAATTAGGCTTAGATAATTAAATAAATAAAATATTTATTTAATTAGACATGACAATTTTAGGTGTCTACAGTAGGCTTTCTTGTTGAACTTTCATTTGTTTTCTTTAAACTTTTATTTGTTCCTCTCTCTAGACATCTAGATGCATAATGACCAATCTTTCCACACTTAAACATTTAAGAGGTAACATACATTTGTTTTGTTCCTCTCTCCAAATATATAGCTTTATACTTGTTGGTTGCTCTCTTCAACTTTCTCGCAAAGTTTGCTTCCATTTAATCCAGGCTCTCATCATCTAAATCTTCATTTGAATCTTTTGTGTCTTTAAATGTTGTCTTAGTTATTTCTTTGTCTTTACCAAACTTTCTCATCTCAAATGTAGTCAAGGTTCCATACAACTATTCTTTGATGAATTTAGATAGATCATAAGTTTCTTCAATAGCTGAAATCATGTTACTGACCTAACATTCCAGAATAGTCCTCGTGATCTTCTCTATCACATCCTTATCATCCAAGGTATAGCCAAGAACTATAATATCATTCACTGCACTGTTAACCTTCTAAAAATAGCTTGTTAGTCTTCACATTCTTCCATCATCAAGTTCTCATATCAGCCTTTAGTAGTCTGCATATTTGCTAGCTGAAATTTGTCATTTCCTTCATAGTTATTTTTCAATCTTTCCCAAACTTCATAATCAGTATCAAATGCAACAACCTTTGCCAATTCAGTTTTAGATAGGGCACTACAGATAGAATACCTTGCTCATTCATTCTCGTCATAGGATCCAATTTCATTCAAGGTAAAAGGGCCATTTGTCAGCATCCAATACTTTGTCTCCACAACTTTCCAAGTCTTGTAATTCAATGAAATCAAATAACCTCTCATCTTCACTCTCCAAAACTATAGTCAGGTCCTTCAAAAGTAGGAATAGTCAATTTATGTCTCATCAGATCTTCCTCAAGCGATTAGTCTCACTTTCGAGGAACCAAACCTTTGATGCCAATTGTTGAATATATCAAATAACTGAGAGGGGGGGTGAATTAGTTGTATCAATTAAAATCTTTTACTTATTCCATAGGAATAGATCTGATGAACAAACTTCTAATTACTTTAAACATAAATAGATATAAGCATGAATGATCACACACATGGAAACCAAATTTTACGTGAAAAACTTGAGGAAAAAACCATAGAGAATGCTAATTCTCAATTATGAAACACATGTTAGGGTGAAAATAGTTAAGGTTATTTTTAAAAAGGGTGGCTCAATGCCAGAATGCTCACTATAGTTGAGCTCACTTCACAGAAGAAGAAGAAAGAAAAAGAAAAAATACACCACTGCAGCACAACTACCACAATTCTACAATGCCAAAAGAAACCTTTGGCTCATTGCCTCTAGTACCAAACAACAATAACACACTATCACACTACTTAATCACAACCTCACACACAATCAAAATATAGATCTTCCTTTTCAATCCACTTGCTTCTATGTGTCCTTCATTATGACCATCTTTATTTATACTGATCTTTGAAATAATAATTTCCCAAGGTGGCCAAGAACAATTCATCAAAACACAATTTGGAATAGGTTTGCACTAAACATTGCCACAATGGAAAAGAATGAGAAGTGGACCAAACCACAACACACTACATCGATCAAAACAACATGTTATCCATACGCCACAATCACCAAAGAAAAGACAAAAACATTCAAGGTCAATCGAACCTGGATTGATTATATTAGCAACCATGACTCCATAGCACATCAACACATCCTAGATCAGGATAACAAAGATAAAGACATGAATAGCTTAAATCCAAAATCTCATCATCTGAAACAAAAATGTCGAGAAATACAGAGCACTACAAACACTGTCAAATATTACCAACATTACTAAGAACACTTATGGAGAACAACTTCTAAAGCACCAAATCATATGCATGACATCCGAAAGCAACTTCTAACAATATACTAAAATCTTATGATTACAACTACAACACTTCATAAATGTGGAGCACAAACCAATCATAGAAACACATAACCAATATGTTTACATCAATGACAACCATACTGAGACATCATCTACACAATTGCAATAGAGGAGATCTTGAGAATTTGGATTATGCATCCACAAAATGGATAATTGGCTAATAGATTTACCATTGTAAACATCATATCTAGTCCAATGAAGTAAGGGCCTGATATCTTTCAAATATTTTTAAATACATTTAATAACAAAATTGTCTTGATTAAGAATTGTTTCCTCATATTGAGAAGATATGGTTTATATTTAGGCCTTTTCTATGGTAAATGATGTCGAGGAGTTATAGTGCCAATATGGTGATTAACATGAATTTTTTAGGCCTCATTATCTTTAAAAACCCTAATGATCCATTTAGCACACAAGTGGTGAGATATGAAAATAAATCCAAGACCTTGACATCATGGGTGAGGAAATTAAATTCCCAAGCCACTTGATGAAATTATTTGGGCCCATTAGTGGAGGAAAATAAAAAATCCCTAAGGAGGTTTACAAATTTCAAATAAGAAGACTTGGAAGGGACCCAACATGAGAATTAGTAAACATGAGTAGCCACCAATATCTTGGACCAAATATGAAATTTCCTAGTTGCCAAAGGGGCTTTGGTTGTTGAATGCTAAAGATTCTTCTCAATTCTTGCAATTATAGCTTGATAAAGCTCAAAGCGATTGGCATGAAAAGAAAAAGTTATACCAAAAAATTGGAACATCTCCCCATGTTCAATCAAATTTTAATTGAAAGAGTCAATCTAGGTTGACTTGGGAAAAATGGATTGTCTATAGAAATAGGTATTTTTACATTGAATACTAAAACTAAAAGCTTGATAAAAAAATCCCTAGGAACTAGAGATCCTAATTGATGCTATATTCTTTTGTACACAAAGAGGGAGAAAAGAATCATTAGTAAAATGACCATTATCAAGCTATTGAGAATAATTATGAAGACAAATCCTCTTCACATGGGATTGAGAAATTTCTTTGGCAAGGAGGTAGCCAAAAATTTCCATAGGCAAACATAAAGAGCTAGACCAAGATGAAACCTTGTTTAATTGAGCAAAAGAATTTAAAAGAGGAAGATTGTTTATTGGATGTGGTAATTATTGTAGAAGCATCTACAAAAAGAATCTACATTGTTTGAATGAATCAAGGGGCAAAACTAAGAAAATAAAGAATGGCCAAAATAAAGGGTCACTCAATGTGATAATAGGCCTTAGAAAAGTCTATTTTGATGTAAAAAGATAAGTGTGACAGACCCATTTCATACCTTCCCAAACTACTATAATATTATTGTAGAGTCGTAAATTGTACACCCTTAATTGGGTCATACAATTTCACACTTAGGTTAGCACCCGCCTTAGTGTGTTTGCATCTTGAATTTCAAATTCCCTTTAAGCATTTAATTAATTAATTTAATTAAGTCTAAAGTCTTCTTTCATCACTCTACACATCATAAAATTGGGCTCTTAACCCTAAGTGCACCCCCTTTTTTTATTCTTCCAATCAATTAATTCATCAAAAACCCCAAGTATGTCCTATTTTGACCTTCAAGCCCCAATTTTGCATATCTAGACACTTTGAATCTTAACATACTTCTAGAATTGACTTTAGAATCACAATATCTTGCTTCCTCTAAAATTTGGTGAAAACTTGGTCAGACCAAGAGATAGCCTCTTGGTCCCGACATTTTTTCCCTGAATGTCGAGAGAATGATTTAGTGGTAATTTAATATTTGAATCCAGGAGATTGTGAAATTATTTTGATTCTAGGTCGGCCTATGACCCGAAACAAAGTTAGGGTTTCATACATATAGCCTTTTCTTTCCTCATTTGAAGGATGCACTCTCTAGTAATTGATGGAACCACTTATGAAGTGAAAGTGCAGGTTATGTGAAGTCTTCAATTAAAAAATCAAGAATTTATCAATCCTTCATCAATCATCTTCAACATCAATTAGCAGATTTGAAGATATTGAAGAATAATAGGAGATCACTGACTGTTTATTGGCTTGTACCTCTCCCTTAGTGTTTGGCATGATTTCATTTTATTTTCATGTCTTTTATGAGCTTCATAACAATCATTTTCAAATTTACATTCATGCTTTAGATCTATTATTGCATTTTTGATTTGAGGCATTTACATTTACATTTATAATTAATTAGGGTTTTCTCTCCAAAGTGTAGGGTAGAACTCCAGATCTACTTTCTTGCTCATTTAGGATCTTGCTTACACACAAGATTCTTGCACATAAATTTTCAATAAATCATCAGTTATTTGTGGAGGTGGAAATCACCAAAAAAAGGGGTTTGACTAAGGAAAAACCCTATATAGCCACCTAGACACCATTTTTTGAGGTGCAAGTGTAGGTATAGGAATAGGTCACATGCGCAAATTTTGAAACTGACAAAACACACAGGTGCAAACTCACTCTTAGAAGTAGATCCCATTTTTTAGGGACCAAAGTGTAGCCTCTTGGTTCAATACCAAGGCATGGCACCTTGGTCCTCCCTATTTTGTAGCATTTTTTGGTAGTTCTACATTTCTACCCCTCAAAGTGTCGGATCTTGAAGCTCAGCCCTCTATGACATTAGGGACTAGGGCATGGCACCTTGGTCTTGCACAGTTAGCACCAAAGTTTAGTGACAAGTGCACCTCTGAGTTCATTTTTCTAGTTCTGCATTCAGTTTCTCAGTTTCAGTTTAGCAAGTTTTTGCATTTTCAGTTTATGTTTACTTCCATGTTCATCTCCTAGCCTAGTTGATCATTGCATTGAATTTTTTACATTTCCTCTTCATAGAAGAAAAGGAATAGAAACCCTAAAGATATTCCTTGAATCTCTCTTGCAAGAAATAGGCAAAATGAATCATCTTCTTAGGCTCTTTTGTATTCCAATGTGTGGAGGAAAGTGGGGTTAGGTCCTAAACTACCCAATCCCCTTTTTCAACCTAACAATTATCTGATATAAATCTAGATTTAATAAACCTAGTTTTCTTAAGCTTGACAATAAGTAGCATCGTATAACATAAAATGAGAGTCGTGACTTTGTTTATGTTCCTATATGAAACACAATATTTATGTTGTTATGATATTACCTAGTGACCTAGTTTTCATGGCTTTGAGATACACAATGTTCAGATCACTACCAATCATATCCCAAAAGATTTTTTAAAATTCACATGAGAAGTCAACAAGGTTAGGATTATCAAGTCATTGATAATAGAAAAACATGCCTCTTATGGTCACTATATGATAGAAAATAATCATAAATAATGTTCTGAGTATTCAAAAGTTGGGAAGGCATAGCCTTAATATATTGCTACAAAGCATGTTGTTCTAAATGGGTGTACTCCTAGATTACAAACACTTTATCATAGTGATGCAAAATTCTAGAAGGATATTTCACAAGTAATGAAGAATTTTATATCCTTCATGAATTATTTGATGGTATAAAAGGACTAAACATCATGTGAGTATTGGAAAAATGCTTCTGATGCATTATCTTCAATTTGAAACTTGTCTAGCCTACCCTTGATTTTGACACCAAATGAATAATAAGCATCCACAATTAATTTATGTTATCGCAACCCAACCAACTAAAGCTAGGAGGTGGAATCAAATGGTTGACCTTATAGAAAAATGATGGTGAGATAATGTTTCTAAATTGTGACCTCATATGAGTAGTGATGAAAATGATCCTATTAGAAGTTGAAGATGTATAGAAATCTAGAAATATGAGTGATTGCATCATTCCACCAATCAATCCATCCAATGATTTATGAAGCATGTGTCTCTAAAATTTAGACACGTTGGATATGTACATTGTCCTAGCCTTGTGGTTGAGCAGGAATATGTTAGGATGAATTGAATCTTCATACCTTTGGGACCTAAAATCTACCACTAGATAGTTGTCAAATCAGACAACATCCATTAATGATTTGATAGGTAAGTAATAAAAGTTGATGATGAGAAAGGACAACATCAATATTATGGCATACTCAAGTTGTTTTAAGAATTAATGAGGTCCATAATGCAATTTTATCCACATGTGCCAACATATGTCATAATGATGGTGGTTGGAGTTGGATTGAAAAAGAACCAACTTATTATGGATAAAAAATCAAGCCCCCCTCTTGAAAGCTACCCAACACATTGACAAAGTTATATATTTACCATGCAACATCTTGATCATGTTGAAATCTTCATACAAAATCAAAGTGTTGATTGAGATTGAATTGGTGATCCAATGCTCAAAAGAAGATCTTTCAATAGCATCATTTAAAGCATAAACTTTAATCACCCCAAATAAACAATTATTAACATTTAAAAGAGCCCATACTACCTAGTTAGTGGGGTCATATTCATGATCAACCAATAGCTAATGCCACATGGGAGAGAGAAAACTGATAAGCTTATCAAGGATAGCTTCATGGTTAGTATGCATAGATAAAATGGATGTTCAAATGTCATGAGAAGCCATATAAATAAAAAATAATGGTACTTTAACCTCCTAGAGGCATATAATGTCTAACTTTAAAAAGTAAGCATGAGAATGACAAAGTATTTTTTAGGGACATTTGTGAGACCCCTCACACTCTAATAAATAAAATTCATTTTAATAGTCAAGCTCAATATTTCCTCATTATTCAACCCATCAAAGCATAATAACTATTGTGAGTCATTTTATTGGGTGCCTTAGAATTTCCAATTTGAGCATTGAGGTGACCAAGAATTATATGTCATGGCATAATCTCACTTTCTTCTGAATGCCTAGATGAGTTCTATGATGTCTTTCAACACACCATAAGTGGAGACCTATGTTGACGTTTATGAATGGGAAGTTACAAAGACACTAAAACTAAATTGGTTTCTTGAAGTGGTCACCATGTTTGACACAAATTTTGATGGGTTCTAAAATATAGGTGTAATGGTGGAAAAATGGTGAATGCTAGATCAAGAGGAAAACTGCCCTTTCCCTCAAAGAGAGATGGGAGTCTCACTATTGATTACCCTTCAAATACTTTTCACCAAGTTAAATTTGGAAGAGGAGAGGATAACCCACTATATTCAATCTCTCCACACGAAGTTGGTAGATTGAATTCTGAATGAAATAGGAATGATAAGTTGATCCCCTCTTCCTTGTTTGAAATGGAAAGAAATTGATTGAATTATGTAATGCAAAAGTGACAAATAAATGATTATAACTTAAGATCAGAACATGGGATGAAGTTGAGCACTTGGATTTGGCAATAATATGTCGAGATGAAGTCACCCTACAAATTTGAGGAAAAGTTGCTCGGATCATGGTGGGAATGTAAACGGTCCTTCGAAAAATCCACAAAACAAAAGTACACCTATGCACTTGCAACCTAAACATAGAAAAGAGAGGAAAATGGGTTGGGATTGGGGGTTTTCCTTTAGGTCAAACCCCAGTTTTGGAATTAACCAAGTAATGAAAGAAAGTACTTGCAAGTAGATGTAAATGAAAGACTGAATTGTAAATCACCTTAAGGGAGGTTGTGATAGAAATATTCATAGAAGTTCTTGCATGGAATTAAATGTTGTAATCAATCTCCTCTTCATTGGTTGAATCCTTGACTTGAATGCAACATCTATCCTTGAAGGGAGACTTGAGAATGCTCAATGTAGGAAAGGAATACTTGAATTCTTGAATGCTCTTGAATAATTAATCTCATGTAAACTTCCACCCATCCAACTTATGCAAATGAGAGGATGAATTCCCCCTTCAATACATGTTAGTGGATTTGATTTTTGTCACGGGACAACATTGGGGGAATTTCCTACCCGATGCACAACCAACAATGCAACCCTAGGAAGGGTCCTGCCCCAAAATAAGGTAGGGATAGGGGTGATGCTAAGGCCAAGAAAGATGGTGTTTATGAGGATTGGGAGGAAAAGGGTGCCACGCCCTTGTCCAAGGGGGGACAAGATGATGCAAAGGCCAAGGAAGAAGTTGTTTCTGAGGGCTGACAAATCCTTGGTCTTTGGTCAGACTAGAGGATTCAAACTCGCATGCGTGAGGACCCTAATGCAGTCAAAAATTGCTAGGGTTGAAATTTTATGACACTACATTGAGCCCCCACTTTACCGGGAGTATAAGCGTACACCAATACTACTAGTAGAGTACAAGGAAACAAGATTAAAAGACTTTTATCACATCAAGGAGGCAAGATATGCTAAGCCCCTAGTGGACTTAGGATCTTACAAGTTCTATTGACAAAGTAATGTTGGGATCCAAGAACACTGAGAGGGGCGGGGGGGTGAATCAATGTTCTACTAGAATGAGCAGTTTTTAACTTTCTAGACCATGCATATATACACCAGTAAACAAATAAATATATAACAGGAAGCAAATAAACCATACACATAAATGAATACTATAACACATAGAATTTATATGTGGAAAACCTTGATGAGGAAAAACCGTAGTGGGATTTGTTACCCACAATATCAGTTCACTAGCCATATGAAAAGATATTACATATAATAGGGGCCTACACTTATAGGAAGGCACACTGCCTATAGAATACAACTCATCACTAAAGAGCCTCAGTTACTACAAGCTTTCTTCCAAAGTAAATTAATGAAAATGAACTCAAGAATGCATCTGCTATGGCAAATAGAGTTTTGGTTCAGGTTCTACTCTATACCAGCTCATAAACTTTGAACTACTACCGGTATCTCTTCTCCTCCAAGAATGCTTTCCAAGATATCTACAGATCATTGCATGATATAGAATTCACATACAAAATGATCTCCATACATATATTTTTCATCATACAGCTATGCTATATTCTCCTATATCCATACATTTCATATATCACATCACTTACTAGAATAACCTAGCAGACTGACCTATATACCTATTACAAATGATGTGACTTATGTCGGCTTACAATAAATTTACAAAAATGTTGGCCTTGACAATAATAATTACAAAATGATTTAAGTAAATCCTCCTTGATGTCAGCTTCCAAAGAATTATTGATGTCGGTGTTGGTGCTGGTGTAGCCTTGAATGCTCCAAAGCTAGTATCTGTCAGTATATGCTTCCTAGTGTCGGTTTATGACTTCCATCATATCTTGTTGCCATAAATGACAACAAAATGAATCCAATGAGTGTCATTTGCCAACAATCTCCCCCTTTGGCATTGATGGCAACACTCATGTGAAAATGGATTCCCTGCCAATATGCTCTCCTTGAGCTTTATACTCCATCTAAAATGTGTTCCTTGATATTTTTCACATATGAACATACTCCCCCTTTGACATTAATGCCCAATATCGGCAAAAGAATTGAAGGAATAAAAGAATACTACTAGTTTTACTAGAGCTTAGTCATCTTTAGGATTTTCGGGTATGCCTTTTGCAATAACTGAAGATATGTATCTTAGCCGGATTTGAAAGTATCACAAATAGATACAAGTTCACTTAGTAAGTGGGCAAGTGTTTCTTTCTCTTGGATATCTATCGGTGTGGGTTTAGCTATTATATCCATGCACTCTTTACTTACCAATCCTCTTAGATTTCTTGCTCTTCTCATGATTTTATCTCTCTCCTTCTCAAAAGAAAAAATTGGGTTCTCCAAGGACAAAATGTGTCCATCAACAGATGTGGTTAGTGTAGTCAATCCATCAAAAGAGTTAGCAATTTTAGCCATTTTATCATATAACTCCTTCAATCTGCTATCTATATTAGCTGTAAGAATTTCTATGTTATAACACACTCTGTAGATATTTATACATTGTTTTAAACAAACCTCAATAGGGATAAGTTTGTCCTCAATTTTCTTCTTCCCTGTTTCTATAAGCTGATCAAAAGTTGTTCTTTTTGCTGATGTGAAATCGTCCAAAGCCTGTCAGTTTGCTATCTACCTCAGAGATTAAAAAATGTTGGATATGTGCTTTGTTAGAGTCTTGAGCTTACCAAAAGGGCGTGTTCCATCTTCAATCTAATAGTCAGCTAATAATCTATGCAATATAGAGACTGATTGATCAATTAATCCTTTATCTATAGTACCTTCCTTCAGTAATTTCTGAGTAGCCATCATCATTAATTCAGTTGGACTGAACTCAAAGACTGATTTATTCTCAACCTGAGAAATGTCAATTGCCAAAACCTTTGTCGGGGAATCATTTTTACCTACCGGTATGGACTCAGTGGCTTTTACCTTGTTCATCTCAACCTCTATTGCATCTGTGGCTTCACCACTTGGTGTAGTGTTGGTTACTGCCGGTGGAGTATTATCCATAGAACTTCCAGTGTCCTATACATTGCCTTTCTCAAAAATGGTTTGTGTCAGTACAGACTATAAACTCTCCTTAGCTGTCAGTTGTGTTTGAGTATCTATAGTTACTGTCGATTGTGTCAAAACTTGAGTTGAACTGCCCAAAATACCTTTTTCTTTTGATTTTTTAGGAATGGTGGAAGATGTTGCCCTTGCAAATTCTTCTTGAGATGTGAGAAAGTCTAGGTTTTTCTAAAAGAATTTGGTCCATCCCTTACTTGTCTCATTTACCACCTCATTTAGTCTCCCCATCATAAGGCTT
This sequence comes from Cryptomeria japonica, assembly GCF_030272615.1. NCBI lineage: Eukaryota > Viridiplantae > Streptophyta > Pinopsida > Cupressales > Cupressaceae > Cryptomeria > Cryptomeria japonica. The sequence continues at coordinate 585,336,837 of NC_081406.1, forward strand.
ATCTATCAGGATTTACTACTGAAGATTGTCCTATTTGCAGTGTCCATACATATTTTCATTTCCTCATTACTTATAGTACCACACAATTTCAAAAGTGCTACTTCTTTGATTTCGCTATCTCTCTTGACAACGTCAAGTATCCTAGCCTCAAGTTTATTATACAAGGATAAAGGTATCTCCTTCAAAATTTCAATTAAGGCTTTCTTATAGATGTCTATATACAACAAAATAGCCTCTTCTAATTCACTTTTCTAATTCTCTTCTAAATTTTCATAATACTTAGATATATTTTTCAATATTCCATCTTTTGTAATTTCATCAATAAGCTCAGCACAGGTCATTGTGGTCTTACCAGTTCTCGTATCATCACCCTTCTACTTTTTGCTTGTGGTTGTCAATGTGACTAGTTTCCTCTTCTGCATAGGCTTTCTTGTTGATGGTGGAGGTGTAGTAGGCTTAGTTGCCTTTCTAACAAGTCTCCTCCTAGTCTCTACCTTCTTCTGCTCTATCGGTGGTTTTACCACATTCTTCCTTTGTACCCTTTTGAAAGCTAGAGGTTCATTATCCTCAGGATCAGAGTCAGAAGTGATAGGGGAAATGTGAACTTGTGGCTTCTTCACTTCTGCAGTACCAACCTCTGTCGGTTTAGCTACCTGTTTTGATCTGGAACCCAGTTGAGTTTCTATCTTATAAAGCACATCTTGTGTACATATACATACATCTTTTCTATTTTCTTTTCTCTTCTCTTCCTATTAAAATTGGTTTTCACTTCAAGAGCCTTTTCTCCTGTTGTACCCAAATTTTATGTCTTATCATCTAATGGGGCATCTAACAACATATTTGCATAGAGTTCAAAAATGCTATCATCCACCTCATATCCAAGCTCAATAACTCATATTTGCCTAGGTTCAACTGCTTCCATAAGAGTTTCATCAGTTTTTACCATGAAATAGATATCAGTGGAATACTTCTCCACAATGTTCTTTGAAATTCTCTCCCTTTTCCTCATGATTTCTTGAAAAGTCTTAAAACACCCCCAAAGTTTCTCATCTCTACCAGTACCAAGACCGGTGATAGCTTCCTTGATTTGCATACCTATGGGTATGTCACGAGCCCAATGCTTAGCTCATTTAGGAAGTAAAGAATTAAACAACCAATTAAGTTTCCATATCTAAAGGTGTCTTTCTTGATTCCTTTGATCTTTTCAAGGTTTAACATCAACTCACTACTCATCCACTTACATAAATCATATTTCACATTATTCCTTAGCATTTGATATGCAGCATGAATGTGTGAACTAGTGATGGTATGATGAAAGAATAATCTCTGGTAGAATACTGAGAGGGGGGGTGAATCATTATACTAAAAAAATAATACAAAGTTCCCAAACTCAAACTTAGTCAAACAAAGTAATCATATCTCAGTCAAGATTAATATTCATAAGAATACTTGACATCAACTGCTTTAACTGTTATGACAACTTTAATAGTAAACAACTTCAATCTTGTGAATATCAACAATGCGTAATCATAACTCAGCATATTCATCTCTTAATGCTTCTTCTTAACATGCCTTATTAGAGATTAAAACCAAATCAAAAAATAAGATCACAACCACAAAAGCATTTACCACTTGACAAAAATGTTTATACATGGAAAACCCAAATAGGTAAAAACCACAGTGAGATGAGACTCACAAGGATAGTTATCTAAACTCTTTCGAAGTTCACCCTATTAGGAGCCAAACCTTGTTAGAGATTTACAATAAGTCCTGTTAAGAAATAATTCGGGTTAGGAATCACCCAGTTAAGCGATTTACAAATATACCTTGTCAGAAGCACAACACCCTGTTAAGAGTAACCTCACTGGAGGATTTAAGAATCCAAGCTAATGGACCACCTTGTTAGAGGATTTAATGAGTAACCAAGCTTGATAGAGCTTACCCAATTAAGGGATTTAACTTATGTTGTAATTGTTAGAAAACAACAGTTTAGTTGATCTATCTGAATAGCACTACTTTTGTTTCATCAGATCCTTCTATAACCTTCAGTCTACCTTCACTCAAACTGCAGATCCATTCATCGATTTGCCAACTATACACTCAATAGGTTTTCTACCAACCTTGCCAGCAACCTTAACAAACAACTTCATTGACCTTAAATAGAAATCAATTAGGTCGGTAACACAACAAAAACCTAATTCTCATCATCGAGATTACAAACAAGTCGATACATTCTTGACCGTTAGAAATTATGACAATCTCTTCATATTTAGCAATAACATGAATGCCATTTACCAATTCAGTTGACATCAATGACAACATATCATTAATGCAATCTTGATGCAAAATACCAAAAAAATTAAAATACCAACAATCGCCCCCTTTGACATTGATGGCAATACAAATATCAATGCCTCTGATTACTATTAAGATTGATGAGATTGGTGAATAGTAATCTTGGTTTACATTACCAAATATTCACCTTGCTCTATTTGTCTTCAGCCTACCACTGGTTCACTTAATCAGACACATAATTCTTCTCCCCAATCACATAATTCTTCTCCCCCTTTGACAACAATGCCAAAGTGAAAATAAAACATGTACTTCTGCTCTCACTGTGATGTTGATTCTCCCCCTGTGGAATACATCCACTCCTTCATCAATCCATATAAGATTCTATAGGTGGTTTAGGGATTGATGGAATTAGCATCATGCTTAACTAACTTCATGAAGAGGGACAACCCCAATTGACTTCTAAGATACTCGAAAGTGGTCTTAGGTAGAGGTTTGGTAAAGATATCTGCAAGCCACTCCTTGGTAGAAACATGCTCCAAGATAACATCTTTACTTTGAACTTTGTCCCTCAAGAAGTGATATTTCAATTCAATGTTCTTAGTCCTTGCATGCAAAACAAGATTTTTTGAAATGTATATTACACTTGTATTATCACACAAAATCTTTATAGGTTATGAGATTTCTATCTTCAAACCTTCCAAAATGTGCCTCATCCACATAGCTTGTGTGCAATTCATATAAGTTGCTACATACTCAACTTTAGCAGTAGATTGTGAAGTGCAACTCTTCTTTTTACTACTCCAAGAGACTAGCCTTCCTCCTACAAAGAATGCTCCATCGTTAGTACTTTTCCGATCATCAATGTTTCCTACCCAATCAGCATCTGTGTATGCTTTCAGATCAAAATTTCCACCATATGGATACCATAACCCATAGTCAACAGTACCTTTAATTCTCTTGGTTGTCATCAGATGTGCCTCCTTTGGATTCTTCTGAAATATAGCAACAATACCAACTACATGGGCAATATCCGATTGATTGTGAACAACATAGTGTAGTTTGCCAATCATTGACATGTATTCCTTTTCATCGATAGACTTAGATGCATCTTCCTTGGACAATTTACATCCTATAACCATTGGGATTCCAACTAGTTTATAGTCACTCATACCGAAAGTCTTCAAAACCTCTTTCACATACTTGGATTGAGTAATGAAAATACCATTCTTCATCTGTTGTATCTATAAGCCTATGAAATTTTTTATTTCCCCTACCAATGACATCTCAAATTCATTCTTCATTACATCTACAAAACAATTACTCATGTCATCATTACCTCCAAATATAATATCATATACAAGTACTTCACTGACTAGTATTTCATCTCCTTTAGACTTGAGATAAATGTTGTTGTCATCACTGGTTCTAGTAAAGCCTATCTTCATCAAATCTGTATGAAATCATTCATACCATGCTCTAGGTTCCTGCTTTAATCCATACATGGCTTTATGCAATTTTCATACCATGTCTTCCTTATCTGTTAATGCATAACCATCAAGCTACTCTATATACACCTCTTCTTCCAGCATCCCATTCAAGAATGCAGACTTAACAACCATCTAGTATACCTTGAACTTTTTATGAGCTACAAATGAAAGCAAGGTTCTAACACCTTTCATTCTTGCTATTGGTGCAAAATTTTCTCCATAGTCTTCTCCTTCTTCTTGTGCATAACCTTTGCATACTAACCTTGCCTTATTCCAAACTACAACACCATCTTCATTTAACTTATTTCTGAACACCCATTTAGTACCTATAACATTATTGTGTACTAGTTGGGGTACTAGGGTCCAAGTGTTGTTCTTCTCAATTTGATCTGATTCCTCCTCCATAGCTTTCACCGAATGATCATCACCAAATGCCTCTTTTAGCACTTCTAGGTTCAAAGGTGGATATCATGCAAGAGTTCTCTCTTATTCTCCTTCTAGTTAGTACTCAACTCACTCCTTTGATCTTACCAAGGTTTAACATCAACTCACTCCTCATCCATTCACATAAATCACATTTCACAATGTTCCTTAGCATCTGATATGTATCATGAATGCATGAACTAGCAACATAATTCAATGGGTTGGATTGACTTACCTTATAACCTATGATCATGCTTGCAAAATTTATATATGTGTTGGTGATTGTGCTTATCCTCATTGATCTTCTATCTGGTGTAGCACCGGTGAGTTTTTTGACCTCGATGTTGGAAAATTTGTTGCCAGGTTCTTGTCTGACGCTAGGTAAGCCAGTGATAGCTTGAATTGCCTCCTTCGTGATCATGTAAGGCCTATCTAGCCAAATAAATTCATTGTGAACCCTGCTCAGAATGTATTTGTTCACCTCATCTTTGAATTCTGGTATATAAAGAATACTCGTTAACCCTAGATCCTCAATTCCTTTGAATTTTGGTTTGATGGTTTTGGAGTCTCCTAGTATCACAGATTGATACATGTTTTTAGTGTCTTCAGTGTCCAAATCCTCAAGGGTGTAGTGAATCTATGCCCTCACATCTGCAACATACATTACACCACCAGAAACCATAGAAAATACTCCTATAGAGTCTTCCTTTTTAGCAATTTTGGGAACCTCCTTAAATACTGACCTTAACCTATCCTTGAATTTGACAATGGTGGGATTTGAAATAAAAGTAGGAGCTGAAGATCCAGATGCCATGTTGAAAAATACCTAAAAGTGAGTGCTGGTGGAAGGTTGATAACTACTTGAAATCTTTTCATAATGCTTCTACTCTCTCTTGACTCACCTTTATATTGCTCTGAATGATTTAATGCTCGGTGAGTGAAAATGAATTAACTTACCCTCTTTTATCAGCGAATAAAACCCTAATTTTCTGTAATAAATTCTTCACCAACAACCCTATGGATGTCAGTTTCATAGTTATGTGTCGGGTGAACCTTCATCGATGATGAACAAAATTCTCCAGATCTCTTTCCAAATCTCCTTAGATCTCTTCTGGGCTAATATGCAAAATTTAGCAATGAATTTTCTAAACCCTAAGGCTTATGCCTCAGTTACCGACGGAATTTCCTGTCGGTGGAGGAATACTCTATTCTACTGGTGGAGTAATCGGTATAGATCCATCTCCACTTGATTCTTCAGATTTTCTAACCCATCTCTTGGTATGATATTGTTGTATTTCATCTACCTTATGCTTTCCTTTATCATTATCTTTATCATTATTAACCAGTTGATTCTTGCTTCTACAATACTTAACAATATGACCTATTTTGTTGTATGCATAACATGTAACATTGTTCTTCTGGATTGCTTTCACATATCTGGTATCATTTCTCGACCTACAATGATTAGCAAAATGTCTAAACTTTCCACATGCATGATATTTAACATTCATTATGCAATCTTCTGATTTGTGACCATATTTCTTGCATTTTGTGCATTGACCGGGAACACAATTGTAGTTTTGATTTGCTTTATTTCTAAATTGCCTATCCATATGCCCAAATTTATTGCAAAAAAAACATCTACCATTGAATTTATAAGCATTAGATTGCCTTACTAGTTTCCTCTATTCTGATGAGTTCTACATAATGGTTGTCTGATCTTCATTTATAGTACTAGAGCATTCACCTTGTACAAATCCAAGTCCTCTAGAATCATCAATCCATCTTTGTCTTTTCAATAAGTCATCCAATTGTGCAACACTGATCCTAAAATTTTCTTTGTAATCACTTGTAGTAGTTAGATCATCTCTCAGAGTGGTTACTTGTCTTTCAAGTTCTTGTTCATTGTTCCAAGAGTGTGCTAAATCAGTTCTCAACAAATTATTCTCATGAGTCAATCTACCACATTCATCAAATTTATTCTTTAGAGATATAACAAGATTATCTTCTTTCTTCTTTCTATCCTTAATATCTTTTTATAATGTCATAGTCAGATATTGCATTTTCATTCTTCATGAGCATGTTTGCTTGACTTATTTTCTGACATTGATCTTTAAGAGCATTTTTCTCCTCATCATCTAATTGTTGCAAAAGTTCCTTTCTCTTGGCTTGAGTAGCTGATAACCTTTCTTGCAGGATAAGAATGAATTCATTTGCAAAATTCAATTCTTCTTGCAATTTCAAGTTCTTCATCCTTTCAACATCATAATCCTCAAGATCCATCTCAAGTTGATTCTCAAGAATGCATCTATTATGCCAAGTAGAGTTTCGTTTCTGGTTCATCTCTATACTAGTTCATTAACTCAGAACTTCTACCTATATCTCTTCTCCTCCAAGAATGTTTTCCAAGCTATCTATAGATCATTGCATGATATAGAATTCACATACAAAATGATTTCCATACATATATTTCACATCATACAGTTCTTCTATATTCTCCTATATCCATACATTTCATATATCACATCACTTACTAAAATAACCTACCAGACTGACCTATATACCTATTACAAATGATATGTCTTATGTTGGCTTGCAATACATTTACAAATATGTCGGCCTTGACAATAATAATTACAAAATGGTTTAAGTAAATCCTCCTTGATGTCATCTTCCAAAGAAGTATTGATGTCAGTGCCGATGTCGGTCCCGGTGTAGCCTTGAATGCTCCAAAGCCAGTATCTGTCGCTATATGCTTCTAAGTGCTGGTTTATGACTTCCATCATATCTTGTTTCCATCAATGACAACAAAATGAATCCAATGAGTGTCAATTACCAACAAGTAAAAGGGAAGATAGAGAAGAGGAGATCTATGACTGCAAGTAGCAAAGTTCCCTTCACTATGAGTCATGAAAGAAAGGATAGAAGAGATTACAAAGCAAAACAAGGTTCACTAAATAATTATAAGTATCACAAGAAGGAAAATATGGGTGCAATGTATGCACCCATGTTAAAGAGATTGTGTGCACCTTATTAGGAGAAATTGATTTAAGGCAAGATACACCCAAGAGAGAGAGAAGAAAACAAGCATGTTATCACAAGGATTTATCCCCAATTCAGAAATAAATCCAAAGATAATGAGCATAAAAAATGAGGTAGTGTCACTTTTCTTGAGGTCAGTATGCTATATGATAACTCATGTATATCATGCATGTATATGCATATAATAATCTTGATTCCCCAAAGAAGGACACTACCTTAGAAGAAAGGGAAGAGTGGATGTCTTTTGAGTGAACATGAAAAGAGACCAAGAAAAGATCTCAATGCTTTTCATCATCCCCAAGTAGACATTAAGGGAACAATAGAAGAATAGGGATACAAATAGAAGAATGGTCACAAAAGAGAAAGAAAGGAGAGGGAGAAAGATATACAGTGCTAGTATTGCTAATCTAGCATGACATCTACCTCCCAATCTTGTTGATCACTATTTCGGGAAGGCAAGAAATACGCCAGAGGAGCGACATCAAGCATAGTAGATGGAGGTATCACAAGATCCAAACAAGTACCATTCTCATGTTGTAAGTCACTTTGTTCAATTCTAGGAGCTATGATTAGGTTTTGTGAAAACTCATTTGATAAATGCTTGTCCACATCAACATACTCATACTCACTGTCAGAAGCATTAGGAGTTGTATTTCCATTATGAATAACATTTTCACCCATTTATTTATAAAAGTTTAGGGAAACAAGAGCAAGAACATGAATAGGAGTAAAACCATCACATGTTTTATGCAACTTATGATTTGGAGATGTAGGTTGAACATCTTGCTTAGGATAAAAGGGAATCATGTCAAACGGTTGAAGTCTAAGGAGATTGAATATTTTAAGGGATAGCTTCATAAGCTTGAAGATGATGTATTCATTGACATTCTCTTTCACAACAATTTCATCAAGTCACAATGGAAGGATGAGAAGGAGGAGGAACATTTGAACAAGTAGGAATTTTTCTCTCCTTGATAGTTGAAGGTTTAGGTAGAGGTATTATAGGTTGAACAAGGGGAGAAGCAAGCCTCTTCTCTTAATAAGAGGAAGGAGGTGGAACTGCACCATAGAAAGGAGGTATATTAGGTGTAGGAAGGAGACCAGGTCCATCATGAGGAGGAGGTATAGGTCTAGCCTTAGGAGGAATATTATTGTTCTCCTTAAGAGAAGGTAGAATCACATCCATAGGAATAGGTGGACGATCTTCCTTAGGAGGGAGATTATTTCAATCTGTGAGGGGAAGAACCTCATCTTGAAGAATAATAGGAATTTCAAGTGTTGGAGATCTAGATTGACTTAAGGATAACATCATATCATTTTTCCATTTTTTATAAGATTGAAAAAGAGCATCGCTCCTTGATGGAAGAGATTGAAATTATTTAGGCCAAAAAAGATCAATAGGAACACCAGGGCTTTTTTAGATGGACAAAATAAGCTATGTTTCATGGTTATGATTTCTCCATTGTGAGAAAATTTAAGACACTTGTGGATTGGAGAAGCGATAGCATTTATGGAAGCTAGCCAAGGATAGCCTAAATTCACATGGAATTGCTTAGAAGAAGGTATGATAACAAAGTCAACGTCCATGGCCTTAGTATGAACTTCCATAGGAAGAGTGATAGAGCCAATGGTAGGACAAGAGAAGCCATCAAATAACTTCACAAGAACATTAGAAGCCTCATATATTGGTTTATGGAATCGTAAAGTGAAAAGATACTCTTCAGTTATGATATCAACCATGCAAGAGGGATCAATAAAGGAACCACAACAAGGGATATCCTTAACCTTCACAACTATGTATAAAGGGACATCTAGTACTCTAATGGTCTCACTAGGGTCAAATGTAATACAAGGTTCCTTACGAGTATCTTGTGTTTCTACCATAATAACCAAGTTTGGAGCCATAGAACTGAATTCTTTAGAAGAGAGAGAATTAGGCACAATCTCAATAACATTAGAAGTATGAGAAGGCAAGGGATCAGTGAAAATCTTAAGATTTTGATTAGGAGGAGCTACTAATTTATTCCCTTTATCATTCACACATACCATAGATATAGTATTATTATCAATCAAGTCCTGAATCTTACTCTTCAATGCAAAACATTTATCAGTATCATGCCCAAGTTGACAATGAAATTGGCAAAAGGAATTGTTATCAAAATAAGGGGATGCAAGTTTAGAAGGATCAATTTTTTTTATAGGAGGAAGTTTGATAGCATTTTTGTGCAACAACTAAGACATAATACTATGTAAAGATTCATTCAAGGAAGTAAATAGAAGGCACACCTATTGTAGCATTCACACTGTTGTTGTTGATTGGATCATTGAACTTGATGAATATTTTTGTTGGTTTAAACTTTGCAAATAGTTGTTGAACACTCTCCCCCTTATCACTCGGAGCCATAGGAGTGGATTGCTCCATTTGACTCATAGCTAGTTGATAATTGTGGAGTGTTGTGTACAACTATGGAAATCAACTAAACTCAGATAAAAGAAGTTTTTCCCTAATATATTTTTGTAAACTAGAAATGAAAATTATTTGAATATCATTATCAGGTATATGAAAAGAAATCTAAGCACACAAATGCTTGTATCTACCAATGAAATCAATCACTTTTTCTTTAACACCTTGTTTATAATGCATTAAATCAGTCAACGTGATTTTAGGACCAATGTATTTTTAAAATTGTTGAATGAAAGCATTTGCCAATTGTTGAAAGGAAGTGATAGAAGAAGAAGGAAAAGAGCAATACCATAGTAAGGCCTTATCTCTTAGTGTTCTTGTAAACAATTTTGTAAGCAATCTTTGATTATAAGCAAAAGAAGTGCACAAGGTTTGAAATGTTTTTGACATGCATAAGACAATTGCCTTTTCCACTATAGAGTTCCAATTGAGGGGTCTCAACTATTAAGGTTCCCACAGATACTGAGAGGGGGGGTGAATCAGTATCTGACCGGTAATGTAATTTTCTTAAAACTGAATATGTAGAACATAAAGTAACAGTATACTGGTATGCAAGAATTAATGTAAATAACAGAATAAAAAAACATCCACATGAAAAGAACACCATAACACAAGATGTTTAACAAGGAAACCCGGTGTGGGAAAAACCTCAGTGGGATTTGTGACCCACAATATTCACTTACTGGCCAATAAGAGAATATTACTTACAATAGGGCTTGCACATGCAAGAAGGCCAACTACCTAGAGCACACTGCTCAATAAGAAGTCACACTGACTTACAATGAGGATTATGTAAATCCAATGATTTGTACTGCTTTACAATAGCATCTTCAATGCCAGATTCAGTACCGGTTCTTGCTTTGTTCTTTACATATACCCTTGACCTACAATTCGCACATTAGGTCTACCTTATAATTTTTTATTGCTTCCTATCCATATCATACAAATGTCTACAATGATCTCTTTTATATACAAGAGTCATTTTACAATTTGCCAAGTCAGCTTACAATAATAAACAAAATATTACATATCAAAAATCTTGTCGGCCTCTGTGCCAGTATACATATTTCTTTCTGTGTCAGTGTACATCTTCTGTGCTGGTGCCGGTGTAGATTGATCTTGTTGATGTCGGTGCACTGTCTTGTTTGAATAATTCTTTGCCGGTATAATGTTTTGCTGGTGCCATAGGATTGCAAGGTTGCCTATGTAATGCTTTGCCGGTATAATGTCTTGCTGGTGCCATAGGATTGCAAGGTTGCCATCAATGACAAAACCTTCAATCACACACACTATCTCATTGGAGTGTCCATATGCCAACAATCTCCCCCTTTGGCATTGATGGCAACACTCATGAGAAATTTCAAAAAGATATCCAAAAATGTGTAGACCAAAAATGTTACCAAAAATGTGAGAGCTCCCCCTGAGCATGTGATCCCTGTGTTTTGAATTTTCTCATCTACTACTCCCCCTTTGGCACCAATGACAAAGGTTAGTAGATTTTGTAGTTGTACCAACTCATAACCTCAACCTTGTAGTTGGGTAGTTATTATCTGAAGAATATCTCCCAAAATTAAGTTTATACCATCCATAAACTTCTTGCTATCTTTTATTGCTATCTCAGTTCTGTATACTGTACCAGTGAGGTGTTGCAAGTGCTCTGCTAGTGTTTTGCTTCCCTGTGATAATACCTCTGAGATTTCCTTCTGCAGAGATGCTAAATAGTCCAATCTTGGACTTAGTTTAGATCTCAAGAATTTTGCCTTGTTTATTATTTTCTCTTTCTCTCTTTCTAATTTGAGCAATTCTTCCTCAAAATTTTATATCTTTTCCTCAAAAACTGATAATGCATTGGGTGAGTTAACAAAATTATCTGCAAGTTTATTTATCTCTTCGTGTACCTTGCTCATCTTTTTGTCTAAATCTATGGTCAAAAAGTTTATCTTACAGGTGTCTTTGTACAAAGTTTTGTACTCTTTCAATAAATTGCATAGTTCTGGTAGAAGTGTGTCAAATTCCTTGTTACACTTCTTTATTCCTTCCTCAAAGAATCTCTATTTCTCTTTTTCTACACTTTCTTTTTACAGTTTCTACCTTTGTTTGCTCAAAATTTCCAGAAATATATTTACAAAGTGTATCCAACTGGCCTAAAGAATCTTTGTTGGCTATATTACAATTGAGAGCTATTGATTTCAAAACTAGAATTGAATCATCTATCGCTTTATAAGCTTGAGAGCTATAATCAGTTATTTTCTTAATAGATTCAAGAAATACCTCTGTTACATTTGATGGTGACCCAACAAACTGAGTGTCGATGGAAGTGACCATGCTAGTATTGACCTCTGGTAGGTCTGTTTGTGTCTCCATCTCTTTAAGCACTTGTTTTCCTGCATCATTTCTTACCGGTGGCATCTGTTCTAGAGCCTTTAGCTCTGTTGGTTTCTCTGTTTGTGTTCCAGATTCCATCTTTTTCTCTGAATCTGCTGTCGGTTGCTCTTTGTTTCCTGATGTCGGTTTCTCTTTGTTTCCTGATTTGTCTATTGTATCCTTATCTACCACTATGTTGATTTTCTGAGTATCAACATTCACAGTATATAGGACTTCAGGATTAGGATTATTATCCTCTGTGTCCATACTCTCAGCTGTCGGTTGATCTTCAGTGGTTGTTGTTTTTACCGGTGGAGTATTTAAAGGAGGTGGGGGTAAGTTGTCTCTAATCTTGATACTTGGTGGTCCACCAACTTTACCTTTCCCTTTATCCTTGTCCTTCTGATATACCAGAATGGGCTTGGGATTCCTATATTCTGTAACTCTACCTACCATTAATGATATTTGTCAGTGTGTAGTGGAAAAAACTATTCAGTTGGCCTGAGCTATTAGATCATCAATTTCCTTAGGTGAGTTAACTGGGTATACTGCAAGTAATTTTTCTATTTTTATTTTCTTATCCAACTCAATTATTCCTTGTCTTCTGGCCTCAAGTCTTTTATATAATTCATTAGGAATTTTATTTAGGACTTGCAACAAAAACTTTTTATACATGTCCATGTGTAATATGACACTCTCTTCAACTTGTCCTTTCTCATCATCTGATAGGGTGTCATAGATTTTCCCTATGTTTTTCAATTTTCCTTCCTCTGTGATCTCATTCAGTAATATGTCAAGAGGGGCCAAGTCAGTGTTTGTCTTCTTCTTCTTTTTGGGGGTCAACTTCTTCTTAGGTGTGGCTTTTGTCTTGTCCTTCTAGGTGAAGGAGTGGTTACCAGTGAGGGGTCTCTTTTTCTAACAACTCTTTTGAAAGTTGTTGGCATATCTCCTTCTGAGGATGTATCTACCGATGATAGATGAGTTTCAGGTTGTTGGGCTGCCAGCTCATCTTCTGTTATGCTAGTTTTCTTTAATACATCTTCCTTTATGGCTTTTGCTTGTTTGGTTCCTTTTCTCACAAATGCCTCAACCTTTTTCACTCTCTTTTTAGATTGACTTTGACTTTTGATGGTCTCAGCACTACCAAATACTTCTTCCTTTGGTTCATTTGGGGCTTCTAGAAGTGCTTTGGCATAAGTTTCCACTATGTGGTCATTTGTTTCATACCCCATCTCTGTAACCCAGATTGTCCTTGGGATGATTGCTTCCATCCAGATCTCATCCTTTTTTATTACAAAACATATATCATCCTTGTATTTGTTGACAATTTCTTGTGATAGTCTGATTCTTTTATTCATTCTGACCTTTAGTGCTTGAAAATACTCATTGATATTCTTTTCTCTATTTTTACCCATGTTGTTGAATAAGTCAGACAATTGTTTTCCTACCGGTAGGTCAAATCCAAAGTCCTTGTTGCCTATACCGGGAGCCTGTTTGGTTATGTGTAGCATTAAGCATACAAGTAAATTTCCAAATCTAAAGGTTCCTTTCTTATCCTTCTTGATTTTTGCTAAATTGTCAATTAACTCATCCTTTCACCATTCACAGATATCAATTTTTACATTGTCCTTAACCATGTCATAAGCACTTTTTATGCATAAACTGGAAACTGAGTTAAGCCTATTAGCATGAGTTGCTTTGTAACCTAGAATCATGCTAACAAATCTAACATTTGTATCAATCACATCATTAACCCTCAATGATCTCTTGTTGGATGTTGCACTAGTTAAGTTTGTTACTAAGTCATTGGAAACCTTCTTGGTTTTGTCAGGTCTGCTACTGGTGGAGGGTAACCCTGTTACTTCTTTCACAACTTCCTTTGTAATTTTATGCACTGAGTCAAGCCAAAAGAATGAACCATGTACCCTACTTAAAACTATCCTAACCACTTCCTTGGGGAATTCAGGAATGCAGAGGATTTCAGTGAATCCTAGGGTTTCAACAATTTTATATTCAAGTTTCACATTCCTGAAGTTGTCACATATAATAGACTTGTACATGTTTTTGATTTCTTCATCACCTAATTCCTCTATGTTGCAATGAATATACATTCTAGGGTCTTCTGCATAAACAACACCTTTTGGAATTTTTGAAAAAGCACCTGTGTTGTCATCTTTCTTACCTACCTCAGGAACTAACTGAAACACGGGCCTAGGTCATTTTATGACTTCGACTACTGTAGGGTTTACTATGAATTTAGGTGTAGAGGAGGATGCCATGATGATAAATTCCTTTTTCTGCCTTTGGATGGATTGATTGTTGAAGTGCTTTGCCTCTTTATCCGGAATGCCTTAGCTCGGAAATCTTCATGCTCTCTGAAAGTTTGAATTCATGGTGAAATGAAATGGAGCCAAAAACCTTATTTTATAAAGACTTTTCTACTACCTACCACATTAATTGTTTGTCGGTAATGTATTGGCTTAACTTTATTTGCTGGTAATGAATGATTTTCAACTTCTTTTCTCTAACCGAGGGAATAATAGCACATGTGTCATTAGATTGCCAAACCCTTGAGATAATTTTCTTCAATTTGATGAAGAACATCCTACTAGTGGAGCATTGCTTTGTCATGCCGGTGGAGCATCATATTGTCCTGCTGGTGGAGCATTTGTTGGTTCTACCGGTGGAGGAGTATCCCCAATATTTAGATCACCTTTTCTAATCCATTGTTTTGAGAATTCTTGTTTAACCTCTTCAACCTTTTCTTTACCTTTCAAACTAGTGCTTTTGTTATCTACTGATGTACCTTTGCTTCTACAAAATTTAGTAATATGACTAATCTTGTTACATGTATAACAAGTTACATTATTTTTCTAAATAGCTTTCCCATAACCTATGCTGGTTTGTGTTATGCATTTGTTTGATAAATGACCAAATCTTCCACAAACATAACATCTTACATTCATTCTACAATTCTTAGAGTTATGACCAATTTTGTTGCATTTGGAGCATTGACCAGTGGGAGGATTGATGTTCTGATAATTTCTAGATCTACATTCATTTTCCCTATGACCATATTTATTACAGTTAAAGCATTTTCCATTGAATTTGTAAGTATTAGAAGGTCTTACCAGTTTGCTATGATCCTGGGTATTTGTAGTACCGGAGCTTTCTCCAACTTCAAATCCAATTCCAGAAGTGTCACCTTTGGGTTTTTGATTCTTCAATAAGGTAACAAGTTCTTCTAAGCTTTTCTTGAATTTTTCTTTGTGTTGATTTGCAGTTTCCAATTCCCTTTCCAAGATTTCTTTTTGTCTCATTAGATCATTTGAGTCATTATAAGTATGCATCAGATCTATCTTCAACATGTCATTTTCATAGCTAAGTCTTGTGTTCTCATTTGCTACATCACTTAGTCTTCTGGTCAACTCTTCTTCATTCTTCTTTCTGTCCTCAATCTCTTTGCAAAATCTCATAGTCATATCCTGCATTTCATTTTTTGTTGTCATGATCTCTTGTTTCAATTTGCTTATCCTATCATATAGTGATTCCTTTTCATTATTCTCATTTTGCAATTTTTCACAAAGTTCTCTCCTCTTATTTCTTGTAATAGTAAGATTTTCAAGTGAAGTGCCTGAATAATGTCCTGAGCTGCTTTTAAATCATCTTCTAATTTGATATTTTTCAACTTCTCTGCATCATAGTCAATAAGAGCTCCTTCAAGTTGCTTCATCAGATTTTCCATCTTTACCGGTGTCAAGATCTTCCTTAAGTTGTTAGGCTTCTGAAAATAGAGGACCAAGCTCTGATACCAATTGTTAGGGTTCCCATAGATACTAAGAGGGGGGGGTGAATCAGTATCTGACCGGTAATGTAATTTTCTTAAAATTGAATATGCAAAACATAAAGTAACAGTATACTGGTATGCAAGAATTAATGTAAATAACAGAATCAAAAATATCCACATGAAAAGAACACCATAACACAAGATGTTTAACGAGGAAACCTGGTGTGGGAAAAACCTTGGTGGGATTTGTGACCCACAATTTTCACTTACTGGCCAATAAGAGAATATTACTTACAATAGGGGCCTGCACATGCAGGAAGGCCAACTACCTAGAGCACACTGCTCAATAAGAAGTCACACTGACTTACAATGAGGATTATGTAAATCCAATGACCTGTACTGCTTTACAATAGCATCTTCAATGCCAGATTCAGTACCAGTTCTTTCTCTGTTCTTTACATATACCCTTGACCTACAATTCGCACATTAGGTCTGCCTTATAATTTTTTATTGCTTCCTATCCATATCATACAAATGTCTACAATGATCTCTTTTATATACAAGAGTCATTTTACAATTTGCCAAGTCAGCTTACAATAATAAACAAAATATTACATATCAAAAATCATGTCGGCCTCTGTGCCGGTATACATATTTCCTTCTGTGTCGGTGTACATCTTCTGTGCTGGTGCCAGTGTAGATTGATCTTGCTAATGTCAGTGCATTGTCTTGTTTGAATAATGCTTTGCCGGTATAATGTTTTGCCGGTGCCATAGGATTGCAAGGTTGCCTGTGTAATGCTTTGTCGGTATAATGTCTTGCCGGTGCCATAGGATTGCAAGGTTGCCTGTGTAATGCTTTGCTAGTATAATGTCTTGCTGGTGCCATAGGATTGCAAGGTTGCCATCAATGACAAAACCTTCAATCACACACAATGTCTCATTGGATTGTCCATTTGCCAACATCAACATATTTAGGTGGCACAGATTTAACAATATCAAGGTAAAGTGGGCTTGCAACATCAAAGGTGGGCAGACTAAACTTGGATTGACTCATGGAAGCAATTTGTTGTTGTAAGGAAGACACGGTTTGAGCAAGATTGTTAATTGTCACTTCGGTAGAAAAATTGATGTTAGACATAGGTGATTGGGAAGTTGGTGTGATGTTATTGAAAGAAGGCATGGATTGTGAATAATGTGGTGGGACATTATGATATGTGGGCATAGGTGATGATTGGGTAGGAAAAGGGACACGTAAAGGAGGAATAAAGTTGTTGAATGAATTACTCCCTTATATCACACTGATTTGTTGAGGAATAGTAGGAATACTTATGGAAGACATAGGTAAAGATGGAGGATTAAATGAAGAAGAGGTATTGCCCCCATGACCCACAGTTGTAGGAATGAAATTTTGACTTGAAGTAGCCATGATGTTGGATGTGAAAGTAGGGATGCTATTCATTGGAGTAGTCAAAGGATTTGAAGGATTGACTTGTGTTGAAGGTTGTGAATAACCTAGAGTTTCAACACAACTCTTGATAGGCATGACATTAGAATCAACAATATGTGCAATGCCACGTAATATATCAATTTCATTCTTATCACTTTGAATCATGCGCTTAAGGCGTTCAATTAATGGTAGGGATTTAATATTAGGGTACTCTTGGGACATTCATTGTTGAAATTTATCAAATTGATTGTCTAATGTAGAAATTTGATCTAAAGATGCCCTTCTTAAAACTTCTTCTTCATCATAGGATCCATCAATGGAGTGAATAGGCACAAGATTAGGATGGAAGAATTAGCATGATCCTCATTAAAGAAGTAACCCAAATTAGGCTCCATCTCCTTGGTAATTAAACCTTGGGAAGCCTTAATTCTAATACTTCATCTAACAGGGATAGGATAGGTAGGACTAATAGTGGTAAAATGCATGCACTAGAGGGAAATTTTGAATTTTGAATTGTGGAACAAAGCTTACAAAATTGATTAATGCAAAAATTAAGAAAATAATGATTACATAATTTGAACTTTGTTGGAAGGAGGGGATGACACAATTTCCAAAAATGAAAGGAAATTGAAATTGTAAAATTAGGGCCAAGGGAACACCACTTAATTTTAAAATTAGGGCAGACTATTGCATACACCTAAAAATGGTCTGAAGATAATTAATTAAATAAGCAATTATTTAATTAATCCCCCTTCCTAATTTTATTTAATTCATTAGGCAATTTGATTAAATTCTTCCTTTCATCTACTTATTAATAAATCTAAGGATTGATTCATTAAGTTCATTCCATTGTCTCGTTTGATTAATTAATTCAAATTAATTAATCTTCCCCCCATTTCAATCAATTCTTTTAATCCTCTAATTAATTAAAACAAATAAATTTATGAATTGATTGAGAATTAATTATTCTTTTCCTATTATTTGAATTTTTAAATTCAAATTACCCACATGCCTCCTAACTTCTAACCACCTAACCTAACCCATTGCACCTAACCTTGGGTTTGGCTAACCCTATCCTATCTTGCATATTCTAACCTCCTTATCCTCACCACTTATGGTGTGTATATTCTTCCCTTAAGACACATGGCACTTTGGCCAGAAGGACCTAACCTAACCCATTCAACCTAACATTGGGTTTGCCTAACCCTATCCTATCTTGCACATCCTAACCTCCTTATCCTAACCTCCCATGGTGTGGATATTCTTCCCTTAAGACACATGACATTTTGGCCGCATGTCTCCTTTCTTGGACACTTTCCCTCTCATGAGAAAGGATCCTTGACACTTGTCACCATAGAGATGACAAGTTTCCCTTCCTCCAACCTCTTCTCCAACCTCCTCCAATTTTGCCCTTGATATCTTCAGACTCAATCTTGACCATTGATTCCTGCCACCTCACCCCTGGATTTGGAAATCCTATAAATACCCCCCATTTTTTAGCACAAAGGATCCCATCTTATTAACAATTTAGGCATTGTTACTATAGGCATATCATTTGAGCATTGTTGTTGTAGGCAATTGCATTAGCTTAATTTGACCATTTTCTAGCATAATTGTTCAATCATGTAGCTTAATTGCATCATCATCATAGCTTAATCATGCATATCATTAGCTTAATTAGTTTATTGGATCAATCTAGCATAATCAAACTCATCTTTGCATATCATTATCATTTTAAATCCTTCATCTAGGTGTAGTCAAGTCACTGGGATTGCTTATCCATATTTGAGAGCAAATCCATACTCGCATCTCTTAGGAGGTGATAGGTCACTTTGTCATGGTTCATCTTTCATTTGCATCTTATTTACTAACTATGCTTGTAATGATATATTGAGTGTTTGTGTTGCAGCTGCAGGTATTACACTTCATAGGCATGGCAACTATAATTAACCTCTTAATTTTAAAAATTTGCTTGAAAGTTGAAATCTTGAATTTGAAGGTATTTCCGCTTCTAGAGGGATCAAAAATTGATAAAGTCAGCCAATCTTGTGGATTTAGGGTAGTAAATACAAACATAATAGTCTCCCAAAATTTTGGGAAAAATGTTGAGGACCGTGGCGGAACGCACATGGTCTGACCAACTTTTTTCAAAATTTTATGGGATGGATATTACGATGATTTTAAAGCTAACCCCAAAAATTTGGCAAATTTTACGATCTCTAGATGGGCGAAATGAAGGCGTAAATGTAAAGTTAGGACCCTATTAGGGTTTCGAAGAAAAAGAGGAATTGAATTGCAATTTTGAAAAAGGTCAAACCTAATGGATAGGGAGGCCTTGTAAAATGTTTAGAAATTTGAATTGAAATGAAATGGATTTGAAATTAGCACAAAATCCAATTAATTTTGAAAATTAGGGTTTTATGACCTGACCATTTAATTTTAAAATTTGAATTGTAGGATTGAAGACAAATCTGAGAACAATTAGAAATCTGAAAATTAAATTGAAATCCAATTTTTGCACAAGTTCAATATGATTTTGGAAAAATAAGGTTTTAATAAGTAACGTCTTAATTTTGTGAATGTTAGGTCCCGGAGATAACTGAGAGGGGGGGTGAATCAATTATCTAAGAATATTAAATGAAAAACAACTTAATCAAATTACTGCTTAATACCGGTGAAACAGTCTGCTATACCGGTGGATAAATTTAACAGATAGATGCAATACCAGTAAAGATTAATGCATGAAATGAAAAGACAGAATCATCCACAATAGATAACACCAATGTTTGTATGTGCAAACCCTGTAAGGGGAAAAACCATAGTGGGAAACCTTACCCACAATCAAATGATACTACTGCAGATAGTAAGTGTACATAAATGGGGTCTGCACATGTAGAAAGGCCAAGCACCTAGACCTCACTGATCAATCACAAATGAGAGTCACACTAACTACAGTTGGATGGTTAAATCCAATAAGAATGTACTGCACAAAATAGCATCTTCATATGCTGGATTCAGTACCGGTGTAGTTCTGATATGCTTTCACAAAAACCTAGCTTCACCTTTAAATGATGTCTGCATGTATAGGTCGGCTAAATCTCACATATACCTTTGTACAAAACCTTTTTCACACTCCACCATTGATCTTACAATTAAGACCTTACATTTATACCATAACCTAAGACCAATTCTAGTAGGTCAGCTCTACAAGATATTACAATAAAATCATTTTACAAATAATACAATATCTAGTGCAATAACTGATTGAACATGTCAGCTTAATGCATTTACAACAATAATTAATCATCTCCATAGCATTCCATGCTGATCTGGAAAAGATAAACTGTCGGTGTAATCCTGGACCTATTTGCTAGTAACAACAAATATGAAAATGCAAATATATCAATAAACAATTCTCCAAGATAAGATATCCAAACAATGTCTTCGACATTACCAAGTGTTTTCCAAGTCATTCCAAGTGTCGGTGATATTATTTCCTGTCGGTGTACCATATACCGCTGACTGTACAAAAGTCACTTGTTTGCCAGTGAATGTTGCTGGATGTCCAAAGTACTAGAGTTTTAGTAGGTGTTGACATCAATGACAAAACCATACCAAAATACCAACAATCTCCCCCTTTGACATTGATGTTAACACAAGATGGAAAAACCATCAAAGTGCCAAAACAGAAATGCCAAATACAAAAACCAACAATCTCCCCAAAGTAACAATCTCTCCCCCTGAGAGTAACATGTGTTTTCTTTATGTTTTTCTATACCAATCTCTTCCCAAGAGATAATGTTTTTTTCCGTAGGTATCTCTCCCCCTTTGACATCAAATGATAAAGTTGCAACAAAATTAGGTCCATATACAAAATACCAACCAATTATAATACACCAACTACTCCCCCTGAGAAGTAGCTTCCTCATCAAAGCTGGAGTAAGAATATCTTTGTTAATTCTGTTGGTTGATGATAGACATCAACTCTTTAAGTGTCTACCAATGGGGGTATGACCCCAAGCAGTTCTCTAAGATATTCAAAGGTATCCTTAGGCAAAGGTTTAGTGAAAATATCTGCAAGTTGTTCTTTAATATTCACATAAACTAGTTTTATTTCATTTGCTTCAACTTTTTCCCTTAGAAAATTCAGTTTGATTGAAACATGTTTTGTTTTAGAATGTAGTACCGGATTCTTAGATATATCAATTGTTGTTGTATTATCACAATAGATAGTTATAGGATCCTTGCATTTTACCTTTAAATCTTTCAACATTTGTTTGAGCCATAGTACCTATGTACAGTTAGTTGTTGCTACAACATATCCTAATTCTGCTATTGATAAAGATGTACAACTCTATTTCTTACTCAACCAAGAAACTAGTCTGCTTCCAAGAAAAAATGCTCCGCCGGTGATGCTTTTTCTATCATCCATATCCCCTACCCAATTAGCATTTGTGTATGCACATAGGTCAAAGTTTCCATTTCTAGCATACCATAATCCAAGATTTGTAGTGCCTTGTAAGTACCAAAAAATCCTTTTTACTGATGATTCATTATTTTCTCTAGGATTACTCTGAAACCTTGAAATAATACATACTGCATTCGTGATATCAGGTCTAGTTTTTGTCAAACATAGTAAACCTCCTATCATAGATTTGTACCTTGTTGGATTAACAGGTGTAGATTCATCTCGTAAAGATAATTTGTCATTTGTAATCATGGGTGTGCTTACCAATTTAGAGTTCTCCATCCCAAATTTCTTTAGTAACTCTTTTAAGTATTTTGATTGACTCAAGAATATACCTTTGTCAGTCTAAGATATCTGTAATCCTAAAAAGAATCTTATTTCACCAATCATAGACATTTCAAATTCTTGTTGCAGTTTAATAGAAAAGTCTTTACACAGTCCATCTTCTCCTCCAAATACTATATCATCAACAAAAACTTCTATAGCCAGGATTTCATCATTAGTCATTTTATAGTATAGATTACTGTCAGCATTACCTTTAGAAAAACCAATCTTCAAAAGATACTTATCTAGTCTTCCCTACCAAGCTCTTGGAGCTTGCTTCAATCCATACAAATCTTTCCTTAACCTGCAAACCATATCTTTGTCATCTGTCAAAGAAAATCCATCAGGTTGTTCAATGTAAACTTCCTCCTCAAGATCTCCATTCAGAAATGCACATTTAATATCCATTTGATATACTTTTTAATTTTTGTGTGCTGCAAAGGCCAAAAATAATCTAACTGCCTCAATTCTAGCTACCAGTGCAAAGGTTTCATTATAGTCAACTCCTTCCTTTTGAGAATATCCCTTACACACTAGTCTTGCTTTATTTCTGATAACCTTGCCATCTTCATTCAACTTGTTTCTGAATATCCATTTTGTTCCAATTACATTTTTATCTTTAGGCTGGGGAACTAATGTCCAAGTGTTATTTTTCTCAATTTGCTCTAATTCTTCTTCCATAACTTTAGTCCAATATTTATCTTCACATGCCTCATTAATTGATGATGGTTCAATTTGAGAAATAAGACATACCTCTTTATTTGCCAATCTTCCTCTTGTCATTACTCCTTTGTATTTGCTTCCAATTATCTGATCTTCAGAATGATTCAATCTTACATACCGAGGTATCTTTGTTTGTTGTAGTTCTTTAGTCACAGTGGAATTTTCAGATGATACCGCTGTAACTAGATCTTCACTCTATACTAGTGGATTTAGTGTAGGTTCATTTGTTAGAATTTCTATTACAAGTTCAGAATATGTATACCTTGAAGTTCCTCTGAATTGTTCATCAATCTTTACATTTGTACTCTCAACAATTTTCTGCAATCTCTTGTTAAAACATCTATATGCTTTAGTCATCTCTTCTAATGCAACATTTACTTCCAAATATTCTAAAATATTTAAGAGTAGGAGTAATACCAAACCATAGTTCATGAGGGGTCTTACCGGTTTCACCTTTGATGTGAACTTTGTTGAATGTATAGACTATTGTACTTACTATCTCTCTTCAATATACATGTGGCCAGTTTGCTTCTGATAACATACTTTTGGTTCCATTCAAGATAGTTCTATTTTTCCTTTCAACAACTCCATTTTGTTGTGGTGTCTGAGGTGCTGATAGTTGTCTTAGGATTCCATTCACTTCACAAAATGCATTAAATTCCTTAGATGTAAATTCACCTCCTTGATCTGATCTTAAACATTTGATTTTCTTACCAGTTTCATTTTCAACCATTGCTTTGAATAATTTAAACTTTCCAAGTGCTTTTGATTTTTTTATGAGAAAAGTAACCTGACACATTCTAGAATAATCATCAATGATTAGCATGAAATATCTATCACCTTGTAAGCTTTTAGTTCTAGTTGGACCACATAAATCAGTATGAATTAAATCAAGAGCATTATTGAATTTTTCTAGAATACTTTTGAAAATAGCTCTAGCTTGCTTTCCAAATTGACATTCCTTACATATTGTATTGTGAGGTTTGACTATTTTAGGTAAATCTCTAACTGCCTTAGTAGTACTAATTTTTACACAATCAAAGTTTACATGACAGAGTCTCTTATGCCATAGCCAACTTTCATCAATGTGTGCAATCAAGCATTTCTTTTCACTGTTATTCAAATGAAAGATATTACCTCTAGTCTGATTACCGATTGCAATTTCTAAACCAGTTTTGTTCATGATTTTGCATTTTCCATTCTTGAATTGTAACTGAAATCCTTTCTCAACTAATTGACCAACACTCAAAAGATTATGCTTTAAACCTTTAACATAGTAGACATTGTCAGTGTTATGCTTACCATCAAAGGATATTGAACCCTTACCTTTGATCTGACAAGCTTTGTCATCTCCAAATCTTACTAAGCCACCATTATATTCTTGAAAGTTCAAGAATTTACCTTTATCTCCTTTCATATGATGTGAGCATCCAAAATCAATGATCCATTCATCTTTTACTTCAATTTCAACTGCCAAGGCCTGCTCTACTGGTTGGACTGCAGGTGTTGGTTTATCTTCTATTATAGCAACAAAAACTCATCCATTGTCTATTGGATCATCATCAGAATCATCAGTCACTCCTTGATCAGCTACATAACAAGATTTGTCTTTATTCTTCTTAAATTTGTATCTCTGATATTCAAGATTAGGCTTGTATGTTCTTCTAGCTTCTTCTCTTAGTCTAGCATGTCTGTCAGGGCATCTTGAAGCCATATGACCAATCTTATTACATTTAAAACATTTAAAGGGTTCTTTACCTTCATACTTACTTCCAACTGGACCTTTAGGCATTTTTCTTGCAAATGGTGCTTCAAGTTCTTCAAGTTCTTCATTTTCTTTCTTGCTTTCCTCAAGTTCTCTTGCATAAAAGGCTTTCCAATCAGATTTGTCAAATGATGATGCAGATGATGTTGATGCTTTAAAGGCTAAATATGTCTTTATAGTAGCAACAAGACCAAATTCCTCAATTTCAAAGCCTGAAAGTTTTCCAATCAATGTATCCCTAGTTATTGATGTATTAAGCATTGTTCTTAACTCATTTATAGCAGTAACCTTCATCTTATATGCTGGTGGCAATCCTCTTAAAACTTTTGAAACAATTTCATCTTCACTTAAAGTTCCTCCACAACATTTAATACCCAAAACAATTTCATTAACTCTTTCCATAAAAGCAGAAATTCTTTCATCTTCTTCCATTTTCAGATTTTCATACCTAACCCGAAAGCTTTCAAGTTTTGCAATTTTGACTGTGGAATCTCCTTCATTCAGTGTTTCCAAATGATCCCAAATAGCTTTAGCAGTTGATCTATTAGATAATCCCATGATTTGTTGATATGTTAATGCGCTCAAAAGTGCTTATCTCGCTTTGCAATCATTTTATTCATCTTTACCTAAGGTAGGTGGATTAAGCTGACCAAGAGTTGCATCAATATAATCATTCTTTGTAACTTCCCAAATGTCCTTTCCAATGCAATTCAGATGTGTCTCCACTCTGATCTTCCATATGCCATAGTTGGTTCAATCAAGTTTAGGACTATCCTTCCTGAAATAGTTAGTAGACATTGGATCTCCTCAAGTTGTTAAACTTCTACAAAAGAGGACTAGGCTCTGATACCAATTGTTAGGTCCTTGAGATAACTAAGAGGGGGGGTGAATTAGTTATCTAAGAATATTAAACCAAAAACAACTTAATCAAATTACTACTTAATATCGGTGAAACAGTCTACTATACCAGTGGATAAATTTAACAAATAGATGCAATACTGGTAAAGATTAATGCATGAAATTAAAAGACAAAATCATCCACAACACATAACACCAATATTTGTATGTGGAAACACTGTAAGGGGAAAAACCACGGTGGGAAAGCATACCCACAATCAGATGATACTACTATAGATATAAAGTTTACATAAATGGGGTCTGCACATTCAGAAAGGCCAAGTGCCTAGAGCTCACTAATCAATCACAAATGGGAGTCACACTAACTATAGTTGGATGGTTAAATCCAATAAGAATGTATTGCAGAAAATAGCATCTTCATATGTTGGATTCAGTACCGGTGTAGTTCTGATATGCTTTCACAAAAACCTAGCTTCACCTTCAAATGATGTCTGCGTGTATAGGTCTGCTAAAACTCACATATACCTTCGTACAAAACCTTTTTCACACTCCACCATTGATGTTACAATTAAGACCTTACATTTATACCATAACCTAAAACCAATTTTAGTAGGTCGGCTCTACAAGATATTACAATAAAATCATTTTACAAATAATACAATATTCGGTGCAATAACCGATTGAACATGTCAGCTTAATGCATTTGCAACAATAATTAATCATCTCCATAGCGTGCCATGCTGATCTGGAAAAGATAAACCTGTTGGTGTAACCCTGGACCTATTTACTGGTAACAACAAATATGCAAATACGAATATGCCAATAAACAATTCTCCAAGATAAGATATCCAAACAATGTCTTCGACATTACCAAGTGTTTTCCAAGTCATTCCAAGTGTCGGTGATCATTATTTCCTATCAGTGTACCATATACCGATGACTGTGGAAAAGTCACTTGTTTGCTGGTGAATGTTGCTGGATCTCCAAAGTACTAGAGTTTTAGTAGGTGTTGACATCAATGACAAAACCATACCGAAATACCAACAGTGAATTATATTTGCAAATTAAATGAGACAAGGATGAAATTGAATTTGACATACAAAACAATTTTCAGATCTAAGATAACCACAAGCAATTTTTACAAATCACAAGCTCAATTTTAATTAAAAACTAGGGTTTTTAATGATTTAACAACTAAGTTTGCAAAGTTTTGAAACTTGTAAATGAAAAATATGCAATTTTGTTCAAAGGAAAGCATACAAGATGTCAGGTTCACCAAAATATAATGGTAGAAAAATGGTGAATGATAGATCAAGAGGAAAACTACCCTTTCCCTCAAAGATAAATGAGAGTCTCACTATTGATTACCCTTCAAACACTTTTCACCATGTTACATTTGGAAGAGGAGAGGATAATCCACTAGATTCAATCTCTCCACATGAAGATGGTAGATTGAATTCTGAATGAAATAGGAAGGATAAGTTGATCCCCTCTTCCTTGTTTGAAATAGAAAGGAATTGACTAAATTGTAATACAAAAGTTACAAAGAACTGATTATAACTTAAGATTGGAACATGGGATGAAGTTGTGCACTTGGATCTCACAATAATATGTTGAGATGAATTTGTCCTATGAATTTGAGGAAATGTTGCCCGGATCGTGGCAAGAATGTACACGGTCCTCCAAAAAATTTATGAAACGAAAAGGGTTTTTTCGCCTCTACAAATGGATCCTGAATTTGAAAGTACAGCTACACACCTACAAACTACACACACAAAAGAGAGGAAAATGGGTTGGGATTGGGGGTTTGCCTTTAGGTCAAACCCCATTTTTGGAATTAACCAAATGATGAAATAAAGTACTTGCAAGTAGATGTAAATGAAAGACAGAATTGTAAATCACCTCAAGGGAGGTTGTGATAGCAATGTTGATAGAAGTTCTTGTGTGGAATTGAATGTTGTAATCAATCTCCTCTTCAATGGTTGAATCCTTGACTTGAATGCAACACCTAACCTTGAAGGGAGACTTGAGAATTCTCAATGCAAGAAAGGAATACTTGAATGCTTCAATGCTCTTGAATACTTGATCTCATGTAAACTTCCACCCATCCAACTTATACAAATGAGAGGACAAATTCCCCCTTAAATACATGTTAGTGGATTTGATTTTCATCACGTGCCAACATCAAGCAAGTTTCCCGCCTGATGCACAACCAACAATGCAACCCTACGAAGGGTCCTACCCTAAAATAGGGTAGGGATAGGGGCATGGCATCCTTATCCATGCCCCTATCCAAGGGGGCATAGGGTGATACAGAGGCCAAGGAAGAAGCTATTTTTGAGGGCTGAGAAATCTCCAGTCTCTGATCAGGCTAGAGGATTTCAACTCATGTGCATGAGGACCCTAATATAGTCAAAAATTGCTAGGGTCACAATTTTATGACACTAAAATAGGGAACTAAAATCCCTTGCCTTGTGTATTCTGGGATGGGTTTGGAATAGCTAGTGGTCTTAGCTTTGTAGTTAACAACTATAGAGTATCTCTCTTCTTATTTTGTTGTAGGTGGCAACTCACTAGAGGGTTGAGTAGGGGGTTTATGTTGTTGAGAAGATAACAAATAATTCATCATCTTATGGTTGGAGACCTAACACAAATAGCTAGTGTTTAGGAGATTAATATGTTCGATGTACTAGGAGTAACGAGTTTGACCAACTTGCATGCTCACTACCTCCTTGAGCTCTTTGGAAAGGTTGTCTTGAAATAAATTTTCCATGTGGATGGCTTAAATAGAACTTCTCAAAATCTATATAAATGACAGAGGCCATCAAAGAAGAAATTTGGATAAGAAATTTATTAAATGGCAAATGTAACCCTAGCAATTCAACCCAAAAAGGCATATGATGGGGATTTTTCATTATAGACTAAAATATCACAAGCCAAGGTTTAAACACAAAGAGGAATGATTGGAAAGAAAATGGACCGTGAGCTAGAACAACCTAGGCATGATTGGCTTTAACAAGCAAAAAACAAGAAAAAGCCTTAGTGAGGTTTTGTACAATAAAATGTTGAATCCCATATAGGGACCGAGATTTACTAGCCCAATCACAAATCACACTTTTAGAGGAGCTTTATCTACAAAGTAATCATTAGGAGTGAATTTTGTAAGTCATTTATAAGATCATCAAAATCTGGAATTGGAAGAACAACATCTATAGATGGGTTAAGGGACCTACCTCACAAATCACCTTTAAACAAACTTCTTGGATCGTTTGTCTAGGGATCCATTAGTTATCATTTGAATCTTTTGATTCTAGTAGCCAGAGTTGTGGTGGAATGAAAGACCGAGATCATATAAAGGGGTGAACAAAGCCCCTCAGACCTAACATATAGAACGGAACCATAATAAATATGAGAAAATGCTACCAAGATTGTGTAGAATATTGTAGTTTGACATGCACAAGCGATCACAAATTTTATTTTGTTTTGTAATGATTCCTTAATGCCTTCTAAATCATTAGCTTTTCCTTTGATGTTGCCTTATGAAGTCAGGAATAAATTGTTGGCTGGAGAGAACTCACGGGTAGCTCCATCACAAGATGAATCTTGTTTGTTGTACAATACATCATGTGTACTATTCATTTCAGCTATATTCTTACTGTGTGTGTGAAAAGTGAACCTGTATCTGTAAGCACAACACTTCAATCAAGTCATTACATGCATAGTTAATCAGATATAATCAATGAATAATAAACCATAACAAATTGACCCATTGCCTTCTAAAAGATGCGAGTATAAGATTGCTCTCAAATTATAAGCAATACCAGTGACTAGACAACATCAAGATGATGAATGCTACATGGATGCAATATTAATCTAACAATATTTTTGCAATATTAAACTAAATGATTTAATCAATATGAAACAACTAATATGCAATATCTCAATGAAATCCTAGAGCAAAAATAGTATAATAACAATATATTCTCTAGCCTCTTTTGAATGGGAGATGAACCTGAATTTATAGAAAATTCAGAAAGAAACCAATGACTAAGATCAACTGATGATGAGCGGTCAAGATTTTGCAAGAGGAAGCACAATCCAGGTGAATTGATATGATTGGATGCTTTTATCAATTTTAAAGGAATTTGAACTAAATTTAAGATTAAAATCAGGAAAAAACTGATTTATTCTCTATTTCATTCAATTTTAATATTTAATTGTTTTAATTGCTTTCTTTGAGATTATCTATCAATTTTTTAATTTTTTTTTTCAAGATTATCTCCAATTGATTTCTTTTCTCAAATTTTTAATTTTTTTTTGTCAATTAATTCTTTTTTTGATTTATTTCCATTTTTGAAGATTTGTGCTCATAATTTTTAATTCCTCTTTCTTGATTTGTTTCCTTTTTTGAAGATTTGATGGCAAATTGATTTATTTAATTAAATTAATTCCTCTTTTTGATGATTTAATGGCAAATTGATTTATTTAATTAAATATGCTAGGATATTTAATAAAATAAATAAGATAATTGTTTAAAATGATTTACTTGGAATGATTTAATTAATTAAATAAATATTTAATTAATATTGAGTGATTGATTTTGCCATGTGACATTGGATGATTAAAGAATTAATTGTGTGCTCAAGATTGATTTAATTGCCTTTGGTTAGGACCTTGGTGATGTTGTCGAGATTAGGGGCTCATGGTTTAGATGACCATTTTTAGGGTATTACATTTGCCCCTCTTTGAATTAATGTGCGATAGCGCGTTGGTTCAAAGAAAATTTGATGTCTAGGAGATGTCAGTTCTGAACTTGATTGATCATGAACTACATAAAAAAGCAAGGTGTTTAGTTTGATTCGAAGCAACAAAGCTGAATAAAGTCTGATTAACGTGATATCATTCAAGAACTTGACTGAACTTGGGAACGATAGAAAACAAAAGATACCAAACTTGAACTTGATTGATCAAGAAGCAGATCTTACTGATCTAGAACTTGATTTAACTTAGATACAGTGAGTGATGATAAAAATCGATCTTGAACTTGATTGATCAAGATACGATGAAGATAAACTATTCAGCTTGATCAAGAAATGAATAAAACGTAACACCTGTTTAGATTTAGCATGATCAAAGATACTCTTTAAACCCTTGATTGAGTTTAAATGAAAAATCAGCCTGATGAAAAGTGATGGAACTAATTAACATAAAGAGATTGATTTAGATAAAAGACAAATATCAGCTTGATATCAAGCGATGAAACTGATATGCCCCTAGAGATTGATTTGATTTAGATGATCGAGAGATCTCGACTTGATATAAAGCAATGAAGTTGAAATGCCCCTAGAGATGAGGTCTTATTTGATTGTTTTTCTTTAGTTGAAAAAGATTTTTGCTCAACTTTCATTGAAGATTTAAAAAATTTCTCGACATTTGAAGATGTGAGGTCATAAGGTCACAAGTATGCCCCCTTGGGAGCGAAATCAAAAGATAGCGAGGGTATATAATGATTATAGGCAATTTTGAGCGATGATAATGATTTTGAGCACAAATGGATTCAGACGAATTTTTGAAAATTTTGCGTTGAAATTGAGCGCAAAGTTGATTTGTAGAAATTAAATTGAGATTCAACATTGATTAATGAGAAATTGAGCATAATTAGAAGAAAGAATGAACTTTTGATGAAAAGCACTAAGTGGTCCAAATTTTCTAAAATTTTGATGAGAGAGTTGACATCAGATTTCGGTTTCGATCATGAAAATGGACTCAGGACAACCGATTTACAAGCTCTTGTTTTGATTTCATCGTACTTGTGTTGATGGATTATGAGATGTTGTTCTATATGCTTTATTCTATATGTATGCATTTCTTTTCAGTATAGATGAATGAATGCAAATGGAATATGGGTTTTTATTTTTGTTTCTTTTCATATGCAAATAAATGATAATGCAAATGAGTAATGCAATTTTTTTCATTTTCCTATGAAATAAGATGAATGCAAATGAATGATAATGAATGTATGAATCTATATAAGATGCTTATGTATGCAGCTAACATCTCAATACACAAGTACTTGATCGGAGAAATGATGAAAAGAGACCACTTAGCGAAGAAATGATGAAGTTTCCAACTCTCATTCAGAAGATAAAGATATCATTGTTACCATACCGAAATCACTCTAAATTCACAAAATGCAGGAATGAGATGCAAAATGAGATACAAAATGCAACCTAAACCTAGTCACTAGATTTTGAACAGCTTAATTGTCATCATTGAGCATTTTACAATTATAGCAGGCAGAGTAGAGTTCCTTTCTTTTCATGTGCAATATTAAGGATCTTGTCCGCAATGACCTATTTTTGTTCATATCCTTGGATAGATTTTGTAGGGACTCGGATTGCATGATAAAGAAATTTCCTCAAAATGAACAAAGAAATGATATGGACCTCCCTATAGCATTCAAATAAGCAGAGTCGAGGTATGTGAGATGATTCCACTGTTGGTATTTTGGTATGGTTTTGTCATTGATGTCAACACCTACTAAACACTTATCCACTCTGGCACTTTGGAGATCTAGCAACATTCACTGGCAAGCAAGTGACTAATGCTCAGTCACCAGTATATGGTACACCGATAGGATACAGTGATCATCGGCACTGGGAATGGCATGGAAAATACTTGGTAATGTCGAAGACATTGTTTGGACATCGTATCTTGGAAAGTTATTTATCAACATATTTATATTTGCATATTTTCTTTTACCAGCAAATAGGTCCAGGGTTATCTAGGGTTACATCGACAGGTTTAACTTTTCCAGATCAGCATGGCATGCTATGGAGATGATCAATTAATGTTGTAAATGCATTGAGCTGACTGATAACTCAATGATGAACCACTATTACCAAACCAATATTGAGAGGGGGGGGTGAATCAGTACAAACACAAATACAGTCAAAAACCGGTTTGATAGCAAATACCCCAAATGACTGATAAATAGGGATACCGGTAAAACAGAGTGCAACCGGTAACATCCAGTATAGCTCAATTAGTCATGAACTGATCACTCAATAAGCTTTCCTCTTAACTCAATACTACAGTATCATTATATTTTCATGCATAAACCAGTAAACTTGACCATCAGATCTTCACAACAATGAGTTCAATATGTTTTATAGACAAGTATAAAACATAGAACCTTCATGTGCTTAACAGATAAAACAAAGCATCACAAGACAGAAGCATTTCACATGACACACATAATTTTCACGTGGAAACCCAACTAGGAAAAACCACGGTGGCAATGAATACCCACAAGATTCTTTTTGAACTCTTTAGAAGTCCACTCTGTTAGGAGCCTTGTCCAGTTAAGGACATTACAATAGGTTCTGGTAAGAACCGATCCTATTAAGGATCACCCGATTAAGGGATACCCGGTTAAGGGTTAAACCCAGTAGGGTCACCTTGTTAGAGGATTTCAAGAACTCAATAGTTGAAAGGATCTACTAAGCTTCTCTAGCTTCTCAGAACTCATTAGCCTCGAGTTACCTGGTTAAGGGATTTGAAACAAGCCAGTTAAGACCACCCGATTTAAGGGATTTTGAATCAAGCCAGTTAAGGCTACCCTGTTAGGGGATTTTACAACTATTAAAGTGGTTAGAGATCAACAGGTATTACAATGATCTATTAACAACACTTAATGCTAATGCAGATCCGTTTAGGCTCCTCTTTTCCTTCTGCACATTCACTTTGCAGGTATCTCTTCTCTCCTTTGGTCTGGCAAGAATCACGTATCACTTTCCTAGGATACACACTCACAACTTTTGCCAACAACCCCAGAAAGAAACCCAACATTGACCTTATAGGAGACATACAGGTTGGTAGCAAAAACCCTAAACCCTAAACCTGTTAGGTTAAGCAATTCAAAACGGTTTGATCCTGACTGTTGAATCATGTTGCATTAAATGCAACAATCTTTAATCGATCTCAAGATATTCTCCATCGTCCATTATCCACCGTTTTCATGGCAGCTGATAACCGATCACGTGTTATAACCATTTGATAGACTTCACACATTCCCAAGGTAGATAGGAATAGTCATCTTCATGCAAGATCCTTCATGCACATAGAGCTTGCGTGGCAACACAATCTGTCCTTCATCATACTGCTAACTCATCACACAAAGATCACCGATTAAGTCACATAGACTTGAGGTACTCCAACCAGAAACCCCAAAGTGGAAGCTACCTACCAATTGGTAGTCATACAGTGCTTCCATGTGTTGATTCCCATAACTTCATGCCAGTTCACCTTGAACAAATATGTTGCTTCACTTTGGCATATAAACCGGTTGACACATATGTCAGTTCCTCTCTTCACTTATCACATGTGCCGGTTCACACTATGTCCCATATTGACATCAATGACAACATACAATATCATTATGTCTTCATGCCAATTCACATAAGGCTCATGTCGGTTCACATAATGCCAACAATCTCCCCCTTTGGCATTGATGGCAATATACAAAATATATCTTCTTTGCTTCACATCTTCTTCCCATTTGCTGCATATATCTTTTCACTTCACTCCTTCTCCCCCTTTGACAACAATGCCAAAGTGGAGGTACAGTCATCACTATTTCATCATGCTGCTCCCCCTAAGGAGTAGCATCCTTCAACACACCAATCAACCAAAACTTTGTCTTTCCAGTACGTGACTGATGTGGAACAATCACTTTTAGTTCACCTCCTGAAGGGGCAATACCCCTAATTCACCTCTCAAATGCACAAATGTTTTCTTTGGGAGAGGCTTGGTGAATATGTCTACTAACTGCTCCTTACTGGACACATGCTCTAGTGCAATCTCTTTATTCTGAACCTTTTCCCTCAAGAAATGATACTTAAGCTCAAAATGCTTGGTTCTAGAATGTAAAACCGGATTCTTTGATATATTGATAGCACTTGTGTTATCATAGAATATACTTACCAGTTCAGATACAGGGATCTTGAAGCCTTCTAGTACATGCTTCATCCAAATTGTCTGAGTGCAGTTCATGAAAGCTGCAACATACTCTGCTTCTGCAGTAGACTGAGAGATGCAACTCTACTTTTTACTCATCCATGAGACTAGTCTACCACCGAGAAAGAATGCACCACCAGTTGTGCTCTTCTGGTCATCCACATTACCGGCCCAATCAACATCTGTGAATACTTTCAGATTGAAATTATTGCTGTATGGGTACCACAATCCATAGTCAATTGTTCCCTTCAGATACCTAAGAATCCGCTTGACTGCACTCAAGTGAGATTCTCTTGGACTCTTCTAGGACCTTGCAATGATGCCAACTACATGTGCAATATCTGGTCTGCTATGCACTACATAATGCAACTTACCAATCATTGGTCAGTATTCCTTCTCATCAACTAGTGCAGAATCATCCTCCTTTGTCAATTTGCAACCGGTCACCATCAGTGTACCAACTGGTTTTCTATCTTCCATGCCAAAATTCTTCAACACCTCTTTGACATATTTGGACTGAGTGATGAAGATTCCATCTTTCATCTACTAGATCTGCAGTCCAATGAAAAACTTAATCTCCCCTATGAGTGACATCTCAAACTCCTTCTTCATCTCATCAGCAAACTCATGACTCATCTTGTCATCTCCACCAAAGATGATGTCATCAACAAAAACTTCATAGATCAGAATCTGATCTCCTTCAGACTTCAAGTAGATATTGCTATCTTCACTTGTTCTCTCAAATCCAATCTTCACAAGATGGGAATGTAGGCACTCATACCATGCCCTAGGTGCTTTCTTTAGACCATATAATGCTTTATGTAGCCTACATACCATGTCACTATCTTCAGATAGGGTAAACCCATCTGGTTGCTCAATATACACCTCCTCTTCAAGTACACCATTTAGGAATGCAGATTTTACATCCATTTGATATACCTTGAATCTCTTAAAAGCTGCATATACAAGAAGCATACGAACTCCTTCCAATCTGGCTATAGGAGCAAAGGTTTCCCCATAGTCTTCACCTTCTTCTTGAGCATATCCTTTGCATACTAGTCTGGCTTTATTCCTAATCACTGTGCCATCCTCATTCAACTTATTTCTGAACACCCATTTGGTGCCAATGACATTTTTATGTTCTGGTCTGGGTACCAAGGACCATGTACCATTTTTCTCTATCTGATCAAGTTCTTCTTCCATTGCCTTGATCTAGTCTTCATCTTTATGAGCCTCTTTGAATGACTTAGGCTCAAATTCAGAGATCATACATAAGTTTTCTCTGATCTTTCTTCTGGTAAGGATTCCTACATCCTTATAACCTATGATCCGCTTGGGATCATGATTCAACTTGACATATTGAGGAATGGTCCTAACTGGTTCTTCTTGCTTTTCTTCTTCATCCTCATCTTCATCAGTATCAACATTCACCAGTTCAGGAACACTGTTACTGGTACTCGGTTGACTGACAACCGGTTTCGAGAAGGTTGCAACCAGTACATTTACAGCTTGCTCACTGTCAGTTTCCTCAGTCTTCTCAGAGGATTCATCAACTCTTACATTGATGCTTTCCATAATTATCTGAGTCCTATTGTTGTAGAACTGGAAAGCTTTACTCTTGGTGGAATATCCTAGAAATATTCCCTCATCACATTTAGCTTCAAATTTACCTTGGTGTTCACTCCTCTTGATGTAACATTTGCTACCAAATACCTTAAAGTAGTTAACCATAGGTGTCTTACCGATCCAATACTCATAAGGAGTTTTGTCCTTACCCTTTTTGATGAGTACCCGGTTCATAGTGTAGACTACAGTGCTCATCGCTTCTCTCCAAAAGGTGTGAGCAACCTTTCCTTGGATCAACATGGTTCTAGCTACTTCAACCATAGTTCGGTTATTCCTCTCTGCTAGGCCATTCTGTTGTGGAGTCCAGGGGGCAGACAGTTGTCTCTTGATGCCAAATTCTTCACAATACTTGTTGAATTCACTGGAAGTGAATTCCCCTCCTTGATCAGTTCTGAGACATTTGATCCTTTTACCGCTTTCCTTCTCCACTAATGCTCTGAAAGCTTTGAATTTCCCAAAAGCTTCAGACTTGTCTTTCAAGAATGTGACCCACATCATTCTTTATCAGTCATCAGTGAGAATCATGAAGTACCTATCACCCTGCACACTTCTAGTTTTCATAGGACCGCATAAATCAGTATGCACAAGATCAAGCAAGTTGTCAGTAGTGAAAGATTTACCTTTAAAGGTTGAGGAAGACATTTTCCCCAATTGACATTCTCTACACAAGGTATTATCTAGTTTGCTCAGCACCGGCAACCCTCTAATTGCCTTGATCTTACTAACCTTCACAATGTTATCAAAGTTCACATGGCAGAATCTCCTATGCCATATCCAGC
This sequence comes from Cryptomeria japonica, assembly GCF_030272615.1. Lineage (NCBI taxonomy): Eukaryota > Viridiplantae > Streptophyta > Pinopsida > Cupressales > Cupressaceae > Cryptomeria > Cryptomeria japonica. Next base: position 585,373,709 of record NC_081406.1, read on the forward strand.
TATCATCAAGCTTAGCCATAAGACATGTACTTATATTTGCATTCAGATGAAATAGGTTACCTTTAGTCTACATGCCGGTGGCTACCAATTTACCATCTTTACCTTTGATTCTGCAAACTCCATTCTTGAATTGTAGAGTGAGACCACTGTCATTTAGCTGGGCAACACTTAGAAGGTTGTGTCTGAGACCATCAACCTAGTACACATTGTCAACACTACTCTTTCCATTCAAAGAGGTAGACCCTCTACCTTTGACCATGCATGGTGCATCATTTCCAAAGAAAACCACACCACCATCATACTCCTCTAAGGATAGAAACTTGCTCCGGTCACCAGTCATATGGTGAGAACAGCCACTATCAATGATCCACTCATTGGAATCATCAAACCAGGAGACAAGAGCCTTCTTGTCTGCCACATCTTCCTTTACAACAACAAACACAATGTCTTCATTCTCTTCATCTTCTAATTCCTCATCTGTGACACCTTCATCAACTGCCACAAAACAATTTCTCCGGTTTTCTCCTTTGAATTTCTTGAACCTTTCTGGTTTATCCTTGTTGTCACTATTAGGACAGTTCATAGCAATATGTCCTATTTGGTTACAGGAGAAACATTTCAAAGGAAGCTTACCTTTGTATTTACTAGTCCCTTTTGGAAATCTCCTGGCAAAAAGAGCTTCAAATTCCATCAGAAACTCTTCATCCTTCATTTCATTGTTTTGATTAGGTTCCCCACTAGTGCTAGCCTCTTTTCCTTTTCTGGATGGTATAGCAGAAGCTTTAAAAGCTAATTTTGTCTTTTGAACACTACCATCAAAACTATTCAACTCATAGGCTATCAACTTGGCTATGATGGAGTCCAAGGATGCCTTAGACTTGTCTATTGATCTCAGCTCCTGAATAGCGGCAACCCTTATTGCATAGACCGGCAACAGGGATCTCATGACTTTACTTACCATAGTGGAATCTTCTATTTTCCACCTGCACTCTTTATTTCTCCAACAACTATTTTGATTCTTATTCCATACTGCTGAATGGTCTCTCCTTCAACCATCTACATGTCTTCAAACTTTCCTCTCAAGCTCTCTTCCTTAGCCTGTTTTACATGCTCATCACCACCATAGATATTTTCAAGAGTATCCCATACCTCTTTGGGATTTTCCTTGTCCTGAACATCAATAACCTCAATGTCAGATAGACTACTGATGAGGGCTTCCATGACTTGCCCATTTTCTTGTATCTCTCTCTTTTGGTCATCGGTGAGAGTATCGGTAGGAACAAAATATACCTTTTCAACATAACTCCAATGTTGAACACCCATGCTTTTGATGAATATCTTCATCCTGTCTTTCTCTATACCAAAATTTTCCCTGTTAAACTTTGGACCTTCCCTCTTCATCATTAGACTAGGATCTTTTCCTCAAGCGGTTAAGCTTACAACACAGAGGACCTGGAGTGCTCTGATACCAATTGATAACTCAGTGATGAACCACTAGTACCAAACCGGTACTGAGAGGGGGGGGGGTGAATTAGTACAAACACAAATACAGTCAAAAACCAGTTTGACAACAAATACCCCAAATGACTGATAAACAGGGATATCAGTAAAACAAAGTGCAACCAGTAACATCCAGTATAGCTCAATCAGTCATGAACTGGTCACTCAATAAGCTTTCCTCTTAACTCAATACTACAGTATCATTATATTTTCATGCATGAACTAGTAAACTTGACCATCAGATCTTCACAACAATGAGTTCAATATGTTTTATAGACAGGCATAAAACATAGAACCTTCATGTGCTTAACAAATAAAACAAAGCATCACAAGACAAAAGCATTTCACATGACACACATAATTTTCACATGGAAACCCAACTGGGAAAAACCACGGTGGGGATGAATACCCACAAGCTACTTTTTGAACTCTTTAGAAGTCCGCTCTGTTAGGAGCCTTGTCTGGTTAACAACATTACAATAGGTTCTGGTAAGAACCGATCCTGTTAAGGATCACCCGGTTAAGGGTTAAACCTGGTAGGGTCACCTTCTTAGAGGATTTCAAGAACTCAATAGCTGAAAGGATCTCCTAAGCTCCTCTAGCTTCTCAGAACTCATTAGCCTCGAGTTACCTGGTTAAGGGATTTGAAACAAGCCAGTTAAGACCACCCGATTTAAGGGATTTTGAATCAAGCCAGTTAAGGCTACCCTATTAGGGGATTTTACAACTGTTGAAGTGGTTAGAGATCAACAGTTATTACAATGATATGTTAACAACACTTAATGCTAATGCAGATCTGTTTAGGTTCCTCTTTTCCTTCTGCACATTCACTTTGCAGGTATCTCTTCTCTCCTTTGGTCTGGCAAGAATCACGTATCACTTTCCTAGGATACACACTCACAACTTCTGCCAACAACCTCAGAAAGAAACCCAACATCGACCTTATAGGAGACATACAGGTCGGTAGCAAAAACCCTAAACCTGTTAGGTTAAGCAATTCAAAACGGTTCGATCCTGACCATTGAATCATGTTGCATTAAATTCAACCATCTTGAATCAATCTCAAGATATTCTCCATCATCCATTATTCACCATTTTCATGGTAGTTGATAACCCATCACACATTATCACCATTTGACAGACTTCGCACATTCCTGAGGTAGATAGGAATAGTCATCTTCATGCAAGATCCTTCACGCACATAGAGCTTATGTAGCAACATGATCTGTCCTTCATCATACTGCTAACTCATCACACAAAGATCACCGATTGAGTCACACAGACTTGAGGTACTCCAACTGGAAACCCCGAAGTGGAAGCTACCTACCAACCGGTAGTCATAAAGTGCTTCCATGTGCCAGTTCCCATAACTTCATGCCGGTTCACCTTGAACAAATATGCCACTTCACTTTGGCATATAAACCGGTTCACACATATGTCAGTTCCTCTCTCTTCACTTATCACATGTGTCGGTTCACGCTATGTCCCATATTGACATCAATGACAACATACAATACATTATGTCTTCATGCCGATTCACATAAGGCTCATGTCGGCTCACATAATGCCAACACCGACATGTTCAATCGGTCATTGCATCGTATATTGTATTATTTGTAAAATGATTTAATTGTAATATCTTGTAGAGCCGACCTACTAAAATTGGTCTTAGGTTATGGTATAAATGTAAGATCTTAATTGTAAGATCGACTGTGGAATGCAAAGAAGGTATATTGTGAAGGTATATGTGAGATTAAGTAGAGCTATACACGAAGACATCATTTAAAGGTAAAGCTAAGGTTTTGTGAAAGCATATCAGCATTACACTAGTACTGAATCCAGCATATAAAGATGCTATTTTAAGTAGTACATTCTTATTGGATTTAACCATCCAATTGTAGTTAGTGTAACTCCCATTTGTGTTTGAGTAGTGATTTCTAGGCACGTGGCCTTTCTGTATGTGCAGACCCCATTTATGTACACTTACTATCTGCAGTAGTATCATCTGATTGTGGGTAAGGTTTCCCACCATGGTTTTTCCCCTTACAGGGTTTCCACATACAAATATTGGTGTTATGTGTTGCGAATGACTTTGTCTTTTGGTTTCATGCATTAATCTTTACTGGTATTGAATTTATTAGTTAATTTGTTTCACCGGTATCACTAATTGTTTCACCGGCATTAAGTAGTAAGTTGACTAAGTTGTTTTTGGTTTAATATTATAAGACAACTGATTCATCCCCCCCCCTCTTAGTTGTCCCTGAGACCTAACAATTGGTATCAAAGCTTAGTCCTCTTTTGCATAAGTTTAACAACTTGAGGAGATCCAATGACTACTAATTATTTGAGGAAGGACAGTCCTAAACTTGATGGAACCAACTATGGGATATGGAAGATCAAGATGGAGAAACATCTAAATTGCATTGGAAAAGATGTCTGGGAAGTTACAAAGAATGTTTATACTACTGCTACTCCTGGTCAGCTTAATCTACCTACCTTAGGTAAGGATGAGGAAAATGATTGCAAAGCAAGAGAAGCACTTTTGACCGCATTATCAGATCAACAAATCATGGGATTATTAGATAGGTCTACTGCTAAAGCTATTTGGGATCATTTGGAAAAATTAAATGAAGGAGATTCCATAGTCAAAATTACAAAACTTGAAAGCTTCCGTGTCAGGTATGAAAATCTGAAAATGGAAGAAGATGAAAGGATTTCTGCTTTTATGGAAAGAGTAAATGAAATTGTTTTAGGTATAAAATGTTGTGGAGGAACTCTAAGTGAAGATGAAACTGTTTCAAAAGTTTTAAGAGGATTTCCACCAGCATACAAAATGAAGGTTACTGCAATAAATGAACTTAGAACAATGCCTAACACATCAGTAACTAGGGATACATTGATTGGAAAACTATCAGCCTTTGAAATTGAGGAATTTGGTCCTGTTGCTACTATAAAGAAAAATTTAGCCTTCAAAGCATTAACATCATCTACTCCATCATTTGATAAATTAGATTGGAAAGCCTTTTATGCAAGAGAATTTGAAGAAACTAGGAAGGAGAATGAAGAACTTGAAGAACTTGAAGCACTATTTGCAAGGAAAATGCCTAAAGGTCCAGTTGGAAGCAAGTATGAAGGTAAAGCACCCTTTAAATATTTTAACTACAATAAGATTGGTCATATGGCTTCGAGATGCCCTGATAGACATGTTAGACTAAGAGAAGAAGCTAGAAGAACATACAAGCCTAATCCTGAATATCAGAGATACATATTTAAGAAGAACAAAGACAAATCTTGCTACATTGCTAATGAAGGTGTGACTAATGATTTTGATGAGGATCCAATAGACAATGGATGGGTATTTGTTTCTATAACAGAAGATCAACCGGCACCTATTGCTCAACTGGTAGAACAAGCCCTAGTAGCTAAAGTTGAAGTAAAGGATGAATGGATCATTGACTCAGGATGCTCACATCATATGATAGGAGACAAAGGTAAATTCTTGAACTTTCAAGAATACAATGGAGGCTTAGTAAGATTTGGAGATGACAAAGCTTGTTCAATTAAAGGTAAGGGTTCAATATCTCTTGATGGTAAGCATAACACCGACAATGCTTACTATGTTGAAGGTTTAAAACATAATCTTTTGAGTGTTGGTGAATTATTTGAGAAAGGATTTCAGTTATAGTTCAAAAATGGTAAATGCAAAATTATGAACAAAATTGGTTTGGAAATTGCAACCGGTAATCAAACTAGACGTAATGTCTTTCATTTGAATAACAGTGAAAAGTCATGCTTGATTGCACATATAGATGAAAGTTGGTTATGGCATAAGAGACTTTGTCATGTAAACTTTGATTGCATGGTAAAAATCAGTACAACTAAGGCAATTAGAGATTTACCTAAAATTGTGAAACCTCACAACACAGTATGTAAGGAATGTCAATTTGGAAAACAGGCTAGAGCTAGTTTCAAAAGATTCCAAGGAAATCAAACAATGCTCTTGATTTAATTCATACTAATTTATGAGGTCTAGCTAGAACTAAAAGCTTACAAGGAGCGTGTGGGGGAAAAAGCAAGACTAGGTTAACATGCCCTAATCCTACCTTTTGACACACATTACAGAATACAAAAGAGCCTAGAGATATCGCACAATTGGCTACTTCTTTTGGTGAAAGAGAGAGCCACGGGATATCTATTAGGATTTCTATTCCCTTGTTGAAATTGTAAGATCAAGTAATGCAAGTTCAAACCCTAATCCCAAAATGCAAGTATGAACTAATAACAAGATTGCAGAATTGAGATTAAACAATGAACAGCCGTAAATACAAGGATGAAATAAGAATGCAGATGTGTACCCGGAGTCAAAATCGGACTGAAAATGTTTGGGACGGGGGCGCGGGCGCCACTATCCTGAAAACTGCACCGGAAACTGCTGTTCTGCACTCTGCAACACTGTCGGAAAGCTGTCTGAAAGCTGTCTGTCCGGAGGACCAGGGTGCCCAGCGCCTCTGTCCCAGGGACCAGGGCACCCAGCACCCCTATCTTGGCAGGACTAGGGTGCCCAGCGCCCCTGTCCCAGTCTTCTGCTCTGCAATTTGATACAGAGTGCTATCTCGACCTTCTCTCTCCGGATCTGTATCCCGCGGCGTCGTCCGAATCCCGAAACCTGCAATGATATCTGAAAAAGGGTGTATGGGCGGCTATATAGGGTTTTGCCTTAGTCAAACCCCCGCTTCGGTGATTTCCACCTCCACGAATAGCCAAGTTGTTTTGTAAAATGTATTGTGTGTGCAGACCTAGTGTGTGTGCAAGGTCCTAAAATGCAAGAAAGCAAACTAGAGCAACCTAGAAAGTAAACCCTAATTGCTTGTAAATGATAATGTAAATGCTCTAAATCAAGATGCAATGTTATCTAAAGCATGAATAAATGATGTATTGAAGCTTACGTAAAGACATGAAAACAACATGAAATCATACCCAACCCTCAGGGGAGGAGTACAAGCCAATCTTCAGTCGGTAATCTCCTATTGTTCTTCAATGTCTTCCAAGCCCTAAATGGATGAATTAATTTGATAGATGCTTGATAGAAGGATGTTGTAAGATGTTGAAGTCTTCAAAGATCTTCTCTTTCGCTGCATATGAAGTTCCTGAAAACAAAAATTGGATCCCTTCAAATGAAGAAAGAGAGCTCTTATGTAGGAAACCCTAGATCGTAAATTCGTATTTTGGCCAACCTAGAGATTGAATATCCTGCCAATTTCTTGCGGTGAAGCTTTATTTTATGATTGGATCGTGCTCCCAAAATTTTGGGAAAAATGTCCGGGACCATGTGCACTCCGGGCGCCACGGTCCCGACAACTTTTCACCAAATTTTCAGGGCCATCGGATATGATGATTTTAGAGAGAATCCTAAAGTTACAGGTGATTTCGAGATGTTTTGACCCCGAAACCAAGCCCCCAAATTTGAAATAGGACTTAATTAGGGTTTTTTGATTGAGTGATGTATTGGAGGAATAAAATGCAAAGGGCGCGCTTTAGTGAAAGGGCCCAACTTCATGATGTAGAGAATGATGAGATAGGACCTTAGACCTAATTAATTTGATTAATTAAGTGCTTAAGGAGAAATGCAATGCAGAATGTAAAATGCACTAAGGCGAGTGCTAAACTAGGTGTTAAATTATTCCGCTTTTAGCAAGTGCGTACAATTTATGGCGTTACATTTAGCCCCCACTTTAGTGGTCATATGAGTACTACGTGCATATGCAAGCTAAAGTACAGAAAGTAAACATTATTTGAAAAAAGGATATATCCATAAGTTGTCGGATGAAGCCCCTAGCGGTATCTGCAGTACACAGTTAGGAACCGCACCCTACAAAACAAACGTTAGATCACAAAAATCACCTAATGCTTACTAAGGAAAGTGATGAAATTTGTGAGTAGCTGTATGCCCCCCCAGTTTCGACTTGCTTATTAGGGAGGTGAAACAGGGTAGCATGTTTACTTGCGACAAATTGTGTAAGATAGTATTGATGAGGGGTGTTCACTAAATTTGCTTCATCAGAGCACTTTTTGGAACATCCCGGGAGTAGGAGAAGGAAAATACGATTCCAATGCAACAAACGGCTCAAAAATCGCATCTCCCAAACCCAAGTTATGATAAAATGAATGATAGAGGAAAATTAGGGTTTCAAAAAGTGAAGATAAACAAATGAGAGTATATACCTTGAAAGTGACACTTGCATTTGTCACTTTGTTGATTTCAGAATACTATTCAGTGTAGCAGAGCCCACATAGCCATCATCATGCCTTCACGACGACCAGAGCGTCCCACAAGGATCAAGATCCTACGTCAGGCCATGATCGACGACGAGCCACTGGACGAGGTGAGTTGACTAAACATTTGACTTTTTATTTTTCACATGTTTGACTTTTTTGTGATCGTATGCGGGCCTTGAAGGCTGACCGGGGCCCACCCAGGGCGCCATGGTCCCTGTGGGGGCGCCCTGGTCCCCTCAGGGCGCCATGGTCCCTAACAGGGGTGCCATGGTCCCTTTAGGGCGCCATGGTCCCCTCAGGGCGCCATGGTCCCTGACAGGGCGCCATGGTCCCTGACAGGGCGCCATGGTCCCCAATCAGGGCCTGGCGAAGGGTTTCAGAGCTAGCATACGATGTGCGATAGTTTGCATTTGCAATTTCGATGATCGAGTACTGATTACGGTCATGTTTTTGTGTTGCAGGGCCTTCCGTACATGAGAGAGCATACAGCGGGACATATTCTTCACAGTTTGCAAGATCAGATTTCGTGGCTGACTCAGTCAGAGAGAGACACACTATCGATTGTGGGATTGTGGTATGTGATCCTCATGCCAGCTATTCGGTTCCATCCTGCGATGCTGATGGCATTGATGGAGTGATGGGATCCTGACACATGCACTTTTCACCTTCCAGTAGGAGAGTTGACAGTCACACTCGAGGATGTGTACCGTATACTTCGTCTTCCTATCAAAGGAGCGACTATTACATACGCGACCGATCGGTCAGCGGAGGATCATCAAAGAGAGCAGGTGTATTGCATAGGGAGAGTCATGTCGAGCGAGACAAGAGGTCGCATCATGGTTAGCTGGCTCTTACATCCTACAGGGGAGGTACCCCTTCTGAGACGCCTTATGATAGCCATCATAGCACTAGCTGTCTGCCCTAATGGGTGAGGGACACATATGCATGGGGGTCTCACATGGTGTATCAGAGCGATGGAGAGACACAGGAGAGTGTATGCTTGGGGTCGGAGTATGCTTGCACATCTCTATCATGACCTTGAGGAGTATGTATTCGGACAGGGTTGCAGTTTGATGACATGCACACTTCTGCAGGTGTGGATTTTAGAGCACTTCACATGCACCAGGCCCATCGGCTTTCCACTGAGTACAGCGAGCGAGTGACCTAGGGTGTTCGCTTATCCACTTACCAGCGAGTGGAGATTTGGAGATTTGTTATATTGGAGAGTGATTTTTGACAGACTGACAGCTGAGGTGACAGTGTGGAGACCTTACCTACGGATGCACAGATGGGATGGGATGGAGAGATAGTTAGCATGCCTAGAGAGGAACCGCCTACTGTGGGGACGACATGCACACATCATAGTCCCTTTCTACTTCGACCAAGTACGGAGGCAGTTCGGGCTAGAGCAGTGTGTTCCAGCCGATGTGCCCATCTATACTCGACACTCGCAGGTCCTTCCCAGACCTAGAGCAGTAGCGAGACCGACGATAGATGACATCGAGACTACAGACTTAGAGGGATTTGATTAGGATGTAGTCACTGACTACTCTACAGAGCCTGGAGCATAGCGTAGGTACATCTCATGGTTTATGAGATCATATCCAGGTCCTATCTTTCCACCAAATCATCCGACAGGCTATCCAGGCCCATGGAGACATGGAGACCAAGACGAGGACCAGGGATCCAGGTCAGAGGAGCCAGAGGAGGGAGAGGGTCATGAGGAGGCAGGAGATCCTGATCCACCTACAGGCGATCAGCCCAGTGATGAGGAGGAGGAGGAGGAGGATACAGATAGAGAGGAGGACGAGGAGGATGCAGGTGATGATGCGGATGAGGATGAGGATGAGGATGACGAGGAGGACAACGAGGAGGAGGATAGAGATGATGAGGAGGAGTCAGATGCAGCTCCCCACCATTCAGGAGACGATACCATAGCACTAGATCCACCTCTTATTCCCCAACAGGGGGAACATGAGGCGATACAGAGACCTATTCCTAGTACCATCTAGCCCACACCCATCGTGCACAGATTATTCGAGCGAGGGGAGCCTAGTGGTGCCCAGGCACAGATGCTACCATATCATGATCCCTACTGGCGTGAGGGAGATCCAGGTATATTAGTTTTATATTGATTGATTAATGTTTTGATGATATAGAATGGTACTAACAAAAATCTGTTCTACTACCACAGCTAATGTGCAGGAATGGCGTTCCCTGATTCAGTAGGCAATGACAGATATTTCCATGATACCACAGATCCCCAGTTCCTCACAGATTGCCTATAGGCCTCAGGGGAACGCGGGTCGGCATGAGGATTTGTTTTTCCCATTCTGAGTACAGGTAGATATATGGAGGGAGAGAGAGAGAGTCCTATCAGAGGACCTCCAGCAGGCGCAACAGAGAGAGAGAGTCCTATCAGAGGACCTCCAGCAGGCGCGATGAGATCTAGCAGCGGCTCAGACCGAGGCTACCACCTATCGCGCGATCCTTATGGATAGGGATCGCAGGAGTTCCTCTCAGAGTCACTCATGATCTGTATCGTGCTACACACCCATGGGTCCACCTTCACGGCCAGATCAGGAGGGAGCGTCCAGTCGACACTCTCCAGCCACTAGTCCTAGGGATAGGAGATGATTTTATGATGTAAAAGAGAGGTCACATTTTGGATATACAGTGACCTATATTTGTATACGATCCACACACATATATATATATGTATATATACATGCTTCTCTTTTGTCTCAAATGTGTTATCTTTAATGCTTAAAACAATGTATATTTTGTTTTGATTAAATCTAATACATCTGGTAAATGTACATGTATGTTCAGAATTTAATTTCCATGTGATTGATTTCTCAATGCTCCATGATTAAATTGATACATGTGTGACTTAATTAAATATTTAATCAAGTACTACATTGATGATAAGGAAGACATATGCATTAAGTCTAAGAATCATATAACTAATGTGATTTAATTCCGAACTTAAACACAACATGATACGATTCTACTTAACACATAAAGACACTATATAATATGCTAGCATAATGGAATGTAAATCTTTCACAATTTACATAAATGAATTCAAGACACACTATAAAGTAAGAAGACACGCTTGTCAGGAACGAAGCAATATAGATTAAACAATATAATATTTAATTCTATTTTTCTTTAATCAAGAAACACTAACATATTATCCAATGTTGAAGAATTGAAAAGAAGATAGATGAGGAACGAAGAATTAAGCATAATATCTACGCAAGTGCATAGCATTGATAGGTTCTTTAAGAGGTGTACCATCTACATCTGCTATTTTGTAAGCACCTGATCCATAATCCTCAATAATGATGTATGGTCCAAGCCAATTAGGACTGAATTTTCCCTTTTCTGCAGGTAAGGCATTCACATTGCGCTGATTCTCATAGAGGACTAAGTCACCTACTGAGAAGGAACATTGAATAACCTTATCATTATAGCTTCGTTGTAGAGTTTTGTGATACGCTTGAATATGCTCAAGAGCGTTTATACGTTGTTCATCAAGCATCTCAAGCTGTTGAAGTCGTTGTTCTCTATAAGAGTCATCATCTACTATACCTTTGAGAGAAACCCTAAGTGATGGAATCTCTAGCTCTAAAGGCATAATAGCGTCAGCACCATAAACAAGATTATAAGGAGTAGTTCCTGTGGCAATTCGTACACTCGTTCGGTAAGCCCAAAGAGCATAGATTAGCTGGTTACTCCAATCCTTACCATGCTTATTCACGGTTTTGCGAAGAATTTGTTCAATTATCTTATTGGATGATTTGGCTTGACCATTTGACTGAGGATAGTATGGCATAGAAAATTGATGTTTGATATGATACTTATCGAGGAATTTCTTCACATCCTTGTTCTTAAATGATGTCCCATTATCTGAGATTATAGTGGAAGGTATCCCAAATCGAGAAATAATGTTTTCTAGAAGAAATTGACAAATCACTTCAGCAGTAGTAGAGCGAAGGGGAATAGCTTCTACCCACTTCGTAAAGTAATCTGTTGCGGTTATAATGAAGGTGTGTCCTTGAGATGAAGGAGGGGAGATTTTTCCAATAAGATCCAAACCCCATGCAGAGAAAGGCCAAGAAGCTACTTGAGAACGAAGTTCTTGGGTAGGGGCATGAATCAGATTATTGTGTTGTTGACATTGATGACATTTTTTAACAAATGAAAAGGAATTCTTCTGCATAGTTTGCCAATAGTATCCCGTACGAAGCAATCTATGAACTAAGGATTTGCCCCCAAAATGCCCCCCACAGGCACCTGAATGTGCCTCTTCAAGAGCAACAGGGATTTCTGACTTGTTAAGACAACGAAGGAGAAGACCATCTTAACCCCTTCGGTAAAGGACATTAGAAAGAATGATATACCTAGTAGACAGCTTGCGGATTCTAGCCCTAGTGTTCCTATTAGCAGAATCAGGAAAGGTACCATCGGTCAAATATCTTACAATATGCGAGAACCATTCATCTGAATCTACAAAGTCACAACATGTTACCAAGCTAGAATCGTCTTCAATAGCTGGAGAAATAAGATTGTGAATAACGAATTTAAGATCGACCATAGGGTCCTCTAAAGATACTAGAGAAGCCACACATGCCATTGCGTCCGCATGTCGATTATCTTTTCGAGGAATGGGTTCCATGGTATAAGAATCGAAATTTTGTAATAAAGAAATAGCAAGGTCTTTATATTGTGATAATTTATCTTGTTTTGCTTGATATATTCCTGTTACTTGTCTTATAATCAATTGCGAATCTCCATAGATATGTATGTGTTTTATATTCAGAGCTATGGCTACTTTTATTCCCGCTATAAGAGCCTCATACTCAGCAATGTTATTGGTACACAGGAAATTTAGACGATATGATAAGGGAATAGGTTTCTTTGTAGGAGAAACCAGAACAACACCTGCCCCCAATCCCGTACGACACTTAGAGCCATCAAAGTATAACTCCCAAGTTTCATCTTTCTCTATAGAAAGAATGAAGTCGTCAGGAAAGGACTCAGGGTTAGGGAAGGAGAAAGGTGAAGGGGCCTCAACTAAGTGATCGGTCAACGCTTGTCCTTTAATTGCTCTTTGTGAAACAAATTTAAGGTCAAATTCAGTTAACATCATAACCCACTTAGCTAGACATCCTGATAAATCAGTTTTAGAGAAAAGATGTTTCAAAGGATCAAACTTTACCATGACGTGGACTTCTGAATTTAAAAGATAATGTCTCAATTTCTGAGTCGCAAACACCACGGCCAAGCATTGTCTTTCTATCACAGAATATCGGGTCTCATAATCGAGTAAGGTACGACTTATGTAATAAACCGGACATTTCTTACCATCTTTATCATGTTGTGCCAACAATGCTGTGAGAGCATGAGAAGAAGCAGCTGTATACAGAAGGAAGGGTTTAGAAGGTTCGGCAGGTTGAAGAATAGGAGGACTAGCCAAATACACTTTTAAATCTTCAAATGCTTGCTGACAATCCTCATTCCATTGAAAAGTGATATCCTTTTTAAGAAGTTGAGTAAAAGGAAAGGTACGATCCGCAAGCTGAGACACAAACCTACGAATAGCTTGAATCTTTCCTTGTAAGCTTTTAAGTTGAGACACATTTCTAGGAGGTGGCATGTTGACAATAGCATCTATTTTCTTAGTATCCACCTCAATCCCACGATGCGAAACTATGAACCCTAATAGTTTTCCACTATCCACACCAAACACACATTTGCGGGGATTCAAGCGCATGTGATATTTACGAATTCTTTCAAAGATTTGGCGAAGGATTTTAACATGATCCATGCGAAGAAAGGATTTGGCCAAAATATCATCAACATAATCCTCTAAAATCTTATGCATATAATCATGAAAGATAAGGGTCATCGCTCGTTGATAAGTTGCACCGATGTTTTTAAGTCCAAAAGGCATCATTATCCAACAAAACGTACCCCAAGGAGTGGTGAAAGCAGTTTTGAATTGATCTTGAGGGTTAATAAAAATTTGATTGTAGCCTGAAAAACCATCCATGAAGGATAACAAGGCATGTCCTGCCGTAGAATCAACTATCACATCAATGTTTGGAAGAGGGAAATCATCTTTTAAAGAAGCCTTATTTAAATCCCGGAAGTTGGTAAACATTCTTATTTTGTTGTCTGGTTTAGCCACAACGACAATAGTTGAAATCCATGGGGAATAGTCAATAGGGCGGATAAATCCAGCCTCCAATAATTTTTCAATCTCAGCCTTAACAAGCAGAGCCACCTTAGGATTCATTTTTTGAATCTTTTGTTTCACGGGCTTAGCATCAGAAACTAAGACAATATTATGAGTAATGATCTTAGGATCTATACCAGGCATGTCAGAATATGCCCAAGCAAAGATCTCAGGGAATTCATGCAATAGTTCTTCATATTGTTTCTGTTCCTCTTCATCCAAACATTTCCCAATTTTAATGACTTTCTCTTTATTGCAAGGATCCATCTTAACATCAGTGGTGTCACTTATGAGAAGATTACTTTGCTGAGGAGTATCCTTTAACTAAGGGAATTCTTTCACAATCTCGTCATTATCAATCTCTTTTCCAAAATAGGCTTCAGTGTTCAAACAATAAGGGAGTCCCCTATTGTGATGATAACGAGGAAGAGTGTCATAGGCTCCCAAGAACTCAGCTAAAGCATCATCGGTAGGGAAGACATCCAAAGCATAGGCACATGAAGGATGCCCATCAATATACTTAGGGTGTTGTATTGATAAAGATGTAGAGATAGCATTAACACTAATGCATGGTCTTTTAGAAGCTTTAGTACGTTTGCAGGGATTAAAGCCAAGTCCAAAGGCATAATTGTGAAAATTAGTCTCTAGAGGAACTCTTATCCCTTGTTCATGAGCACCACAACCTTTTCCATGATACCCATTCTTAGCAAAAATGCGAAAACCATGACCATAACGATCAGCCATTTCAGGAAGAGAAGGTGGTTTTTCATAAGACAAAGAATCAAACTCTTCATAATTAGAGATGTGAGGAGAAGAAGTTTGAGAGGCGGCCACAAAATTATTACTCATAGATTCAGGTAAGGTTGATTGATTTTTAGTTTCTTCTTTCTTTTCAACTTTAATTTCTCTAGAAGGAACCTTATATTCACCCACAAAGGTAGGATTAAAATCAAGGGATCCCCAATCGTCGTCTTCGAGGATCTTCCCAGGATCAAAATCCTTCTTATGTGTAGTTTCAAGTCGAGAAGAATCTTCTCCAAGAGCTCCAGACTCATCCAAAGAATTTTGATCATCGGAGAGCGAGGATTCACCGATAGGTATCTTATTTAAAGATTCATCACTAGATGAGGACGGCTTAGAAGAACCCCCCTTAGAAGTGGATGTTTGCAAACAAGCTTGAAAATTAGTATCACCTATCAAGGTATATGTCTTATTGTTATAAATAAATTTAACTTGTCTATGCAATGTAGAAGGGACAGCTTGCATACTGTGAATCCAAGGTCTCCCCAGTAGCAAGTTGTACGTTAGATTTCCTGACATAACATGGATAGGTGTAGGCAAAGTAACAGGCCCCACTGTGATGGGTAAGGTGATAGTACCTAATGAAGTTTTAGCCACATTATCAAAGCCTCGAATAGGACGAGATTTCGGTTCAATTGAGGATGTATCCACATTCATCTTATGCAAAAGATTAATGCTACACACATTAAGACCAAAGCCATTATCTACTAGTGTTCACCTTATAGAATTGTCTTTCATGATAACCACAATCATCAAGGGATCATATTGATGTTGGATTTCACTAGTAGGCAACTCATCTTGGGTAAACACAATTTGAGCTTTAGGATTCATCACAGAGTTAACCAAAGATGCTATATTACTAGATGTATTCTACAGAGGAACATTCAAATCTTTCAAGGCATCTTGTAACATTCCATGATGAGCGGAAGAAGTTTGAATCAAATCCCAAAGGGATATCTTAGCAGGGGTAGCTTTAAGTTGTTCTATGAGATCATATTCCTTACTAAGAACTTGCGAAATACGTGGAGCTTGTGGAAGAACCGGTTGAGGATTCGGAAGGGAAACTGGGATAACAGGAGGAGGACTAGGCTGCCTATTATTTCTAGTATGATAAGTATGGGCAACCGCATGATAACTCTCTCTAGTTATTTGCTTGGCATAATTATAAGGACTTATAGGTTTTCTTCCTTGCACAGTGATGATTGGTTTATTCGGAGTACGAAAGGAATCATGATCATACCCTCCTTGGATAGTAAGGAGAGGTGACTTAGAAACTTGAAAGGTGGGAGAAGGATAAGCTCCTTGGACTTCAAAGAGAGGCTTTTTATGCTCATTCAAGTTTATCATGTTAACTAATTTAGAAGTTTTGTTCTTGTTTAAAGATTTCGATAAAGCCACAAAGTCATCAAGAGCATCATCCAACAAAGCATGATCATATCTATTGAAAGGTTTATCTTTTGATTCAAAAGGAGACATCTCCTCATAGAGGCGATTGGTGAAAACAACCATGTTACTAGATTTAGTGGAAGAGTTGATAGGAATGTACCCTTGAGAGGACTCATTCAACTTATCTTTCTCATCACAACGAAATGGCATAGTAACAAGGTTTATGAGTTTTTGGTAAAATGAAGGTTTGGCATCTTTAGGGTTTAAAAACTCATCTAAAGCTTCATCTAATTCATCTTGGCTATACTCATAATAATCATCGAAAGCATGAACATTTTGCAAATAAAAATATGACATTTTGAAAAGATTACACAAAACTTAAACACCCAATGCAAAGAAACACACTTTTTTTTTTTTTCCTCTTTTTCTTTTTAATGAAAATGAAATGAAAACACACTAAATCTAGATCTAGATCTAACAAATGTAATGCAAGAGGAAGCAATGATAGATTCACGTCGGGTTCACCAAAATGTGTGGGGGAAAAAGCGAGACTAGGTTAACATGCCCTAATCCTACCTTTTGACACACATTACGGAATACAAAAGAGCCTAGAGATATCGCACAATTGGCTACTTCTTTTGGTGAAAGAGAGAGCCACGAGATATCTATTAGGATTTCTATTCCCTTGTTGAAATTGTAAGATCAAGTAATGCAAGTTCAAACCCTAATCCCAAAATGCAAGTATGAACTAATAACAAGATTGCAGAATTGAGATTAAACAATGAACAGCCGTAAATACAAGGATGAAATAAGAATGCAGATGTGTACCCGGAGTCAAAATCGGACTGAAAATGTTTGGGACGGGGGCGCGGGCGCCACTATCCTGAAAACTGCACCGGAAACTGCTGTTCTGCACTCTGCAACACTGTCGGAAAGCTGTCTGAAAGCTGTCTGTCCGGAGGACCAGGGTGCCCAGCGCCTCTGTCCCAGGGACCAGGGCACCCAGCACCCCTATCTTGGCAGGACTAGGGCGCCCAGCGCCCCTGTCCCAGTCTTCTGCTCTGCAATTTGATACAGAGTGCTATCTCGACCTTCTCTCTCCGGATCTGTATCCCGCGGCGTCGTCCGAATCCCGAAACCTGCAATGATATTTGAAAAAGGGTGTATGGGCGGCTATATAGGGTTTTGCCTTAGTCAAACCCCCGCTTCGGTGATTTCCACCTCCACGAATAGCCAAGTTGTTTTGTAAAATGTATTGTGTGTGCAGACCTAGTGTGTGTGCAAGGTCCTAAAATGCAAGAAAGCAAACTAGAGCAACCTAGAAAGTAAACCCTAATTGCTTGTAAATGATAATGTAAATGCTCTAAATCAAGATGCAATGTTATCTAAAGCATGAATAAATGATGTATTGAAGCTTATGTAAAGACATGAAAACAACATGAAATCATACCCAACCCTCAAGGGAGGAGTACAAGCCAATCTTCAGTCGGTAATCTCCTATTGTTCTTCAATGTCTTCCAAGCCCTAAGTGGATGAATGAATTTGATAGATGCTTGATAGAAGGATGTTGTAAGATGTTGAAGTCTTCAAAGATCTGCTCTTTCGCTGCATATGAAGTTCCTGAAAACAAAAATGGGATCCCTTCAAATGAAGAAAGAGAGCTCTTATGTAGGAAACCCTAGATCGTAAATTCATATTTTGGCCAACCTAGAGATTGAATATCCCGCCAATTTCTTGCGGTGAAGCTTTATTTTATGATTGGATCGTGCTCCCAAAATTTCGGGAAAAATGTCCGGGACCATGTGCACTCCGGGCGCCACGGTCCCGACAACTTTTCACCAAATTTTCAGGGCCGTCGGATATGATGATTTTAGAGAGAATCCCGAAGTTACAGGTGATTTCGAGATGTTTTGACCCCGAAACCAAGCCCTCAAATTCGAAATAGGACTTAATTAGGGTTTTTTGATTGAGTGATGTATTGGAGGAATAAAATGTGAAGGGCACGCTTTAGTGAAAGGGCCCAACTTCATGATGTAGAGAATGATGAGATAGGACCTTAGACCTAATTAATTTGATTAATTAAGTGCTTAAGGAGAAATGCAATGCAGAATGTAAAATGCACTAAGGCAGGTGCTAAACCAGGTGTTAAATTATACCGCTTTTAGCAAGTGCGTACAATTTATGACGTTACAAGGAGATAGATATTTCATGCTAATCATTGATGACTATTCTAGAATGTGTTGGGTTACTTTTCTCATAGAAAAATTAGAAGCACTTGGCAAGTTTAAACTGTTCAAAGCAATGGTTGAAAATGAAACCGGTAAGAAAATCAAATGTTTAAGATTAGATCAAGGAGGTGAATTTACATCTAAGGAATTCAATGCATTCTGTGAAGTCAATGGAATCAGAAGACAACTATAAGCACCTCAGACACCACAACAGAATGGAGTTGTTGAAAGGAAAAACAAAACTATCTTGGATGCAGCAAGAAGTATATTATCAGAAGAAAACTAACCACATGTATATTGGAGAGAGGCAGTAAGCATAGCAGTCTATACATTCAACAAAGTTCACATAAGAGGTGAAACCGGTAAGACCTCTCATGAACTATGGTTTGGTATTACTCCTACTCTTAAATATTTCAGAATTTTTGGAAGTAAATGTTATATTAGAAGAGATGAGTATATTGGCAAATTTGACCCTAGAAGTGATAAAGGAATATTTCTTGGTTATTCATCTAAGAGCAAGGCATATAGATGTTTTTACAAGAGATTGCAAAAAATTGTTGAGAGTACAAATGTAAAGATTGATGAACGATTCAGAGGAACTTCAAGGTATATAGACTCTAAACCAGCAACATAAATTGTGACAAATGAACCTATCTAAATCTACCGGTACAGAATGAAGATCCAGTTAGCTCGGTATCAACTGAAAATTCCACAATAACTGAGGAACAACAACAAACAAAGACACCCTGGTATGTAAGATTGAATCATTCTAAAGATCAAATAATTGGAAACAAATATAGAGGAGTTATGACAAGAGGAAGATTGGCAAATAAAGAGGTATGTCTTATTTCTCAAATTGAACCATCATCTGTTAATGAGGCATGTGAAGATAAATTTTGGATTAAAGCTATGGAAGAAGAATTAGAACAGACTGAGAAGAATAACATTTGGACATTAGTTCCTTGGCCTAAAGATAAAAATATAACTCGAACCAAATGGGTATTCAGAAATAAACTTAATGAAGATGGTAAAATAATCATAAATAAAGCAAGACTAGTGTGTAAGGGATATTCTCAAAAAGAAGGAAAGGATTATAATGAAACCTTTGCACTGGTAGCTAGAATTGAGGCAGTTAGATTATTTTTGGCTTTTGTAGCTCATAAGAACTACAAAGTATATCAAATGGATATTAAATGTGCATTCTTGAAGAAGAGGTTTAAATTGAACAACCTGATGGATTTTCTTTAACAGAAGACAATGATATGGTTTGTAGGTTAAAGAAAGCCTTGTATGGGTTAAAGCAAGCTCCAGGAGCTTGGTATGCAAGATTAGATAAGTATCTTTTGGAGATTGGTTTTTCTAAAGGTAACGCAGACAGTAATTTATACTATAAAGCAACTGATGATGACATCTTGGTTATAGAAGTTTTTGTTGATGATATAATCTTTGGAGGAGAAGATGGTTTATGTAAAGATTTTTCTATCACAATGCAGCAAGAATTTGAAATGTCTATGATAGGAGAAGTAAAATTCTTTTTAGGATTACAGATTTCTCAGACTGACAATGGTATATTCTTGAGTCAATCAAAATACCTAAAAGAGCTACTAAAGAAATTTGGGATGGATAACTCTAAACTGGTAAGTACACCTATGACTACAAATGACAAATTATCAATAAGAGATTAGTCAACACCTGTTAATCCAACCAGGTACAAATCTATGATAGGAGGTTTACTATATTTAACACAAACAAGACCTGATATCATGAATGCAGTATGTATTGTTTCAAGATTTCAAAGTAATCCTGGAGAAAATCATGAATCAACAGTGAAAAGGATTTTCCGGTACTTACAAGGCACTACAAATCTTGGATTATGGTATCCTAGAAATGACAACTTTGAATTATGTGCATATACAGATGCAAATTGGGAAGGAGATGTAGATGATAGGAAAAGCACCACCGGCGGAGCATTTTTCCTTGGAAGCAAATTAATTTCTTGGTTGAGTAAGAAACAGAGTTGCACATCTTTATCAACATCAGAATCAGAATATGTTGCAGCAGCAACAAACTGTACATAGGTATTATGGCTTAAACAAATGTTAAAGGACATTAAAGTGAATTGCAAGGAGCCTATAACTATCTATTGTGATAACACTGCAGCAATTGATATATCAAAGAATCCGGTACTACATTCTAAAACTAAACATGTTTCTATCAAGTTGAATTTTCTAAAAGAAAATGTTGATGCAAAACAAGTCAAACTGGTTTATGTGAACACAAAAGAGCAGATTGCAGATATTTTCACTAAACCTCTACCTAAGGAGACTTTTGAAAATCTAAGAGAACAACTTGGGGTCATACCCCCACCGGTAGATACTTAGAGAGTTGATGTCTATCATCAACCAGAAGAATTAACAAAGATATATTCTTACTTCGGCTTTGATGAGGAAGCTACTTCTTAGGGGGGGTAGTTGGTATAGTGAAATTGATTGGTATTTTGTATAAAACAATTGGAATGTTACAACTTTGGCATTTGATGTCAAAGGGGGAGAGATATCTATGGAAAAACAAACACTTTATCTTCTGAGGAGAGATTGGTATGGAAACTTTGGATAACACATGTTGCTCCCAGGGGGAGAGATTGTTGTTTAGGAGAGACTATTACTCTCTGTATTTTGGTTATGATATTTTTAGAGATTATTGGTTTTTGGCATTTCTGTTTTGACACTTTGATGGTTTTTCCATCTTGTGTTTCCATCAATGCCAAAGGGGGAGATTGTTTGTATTTTGGTATGGTTTTGTCATTGATGTCAACACCTACTAAACACTTATCAACTCTGGCACTTTGGAGATCTAGCAACATTCACCAGCAAGCAAGTGACTAATGCTCAATCACTGGTATATGGTACACTGGCAAGATACTATGATCACTGGCACTTGGAATGGCATGGAAAATACTTGGTAATGTCGAAGACATTGTTTGGACATCATATCTTGGAAATTTGTTTATCAACATATTCATATTTGCATATTTTCTTTTACCGGCAAATAGGTCCAGGGTTATCTAGGGTTACACCGGCATGTTTAACTTTTCCAAATCAGCATGGCACGCTATGGAGATGATCAATTAATGTTGTAAATGCATTGAGCCGACATGTTCAATCAGTTATTGCATCAGATATTGTATTATTTGTAAAATGATTTTATTGTAATATCTTGTAGAGCCGACCTACTAAAATTGGTCTTAGGTTATGATATAAATGTAAGATCTTAATTGTAAGATCGAATGTGGAATGCGAAGAAGGTATATTGTGAAGGTATATGCGAGATTAAGAAGAGATATACACGAAGTCATCATTTGAAGGTAAAGCTAGGGTTTTGTGAAAGCATATCAGCATTACATCGGTACTGAATACAACATATGAAGATGCTATTTTAAGCAGTACATTTTTATTGGATTTAACCATCCAATTGTAGTCAGTGTGACTCCCATTTGTGTTTGAGCAGTGAGCTCTAGGCACTTGGCCTTTCTGCATGTGCAAACCCCATTTATGTACACTTACTATTTGCAGTAGTATGATCTGATTGTAGGTAAGGTTTCCCACCGTGGTTTTTCCCCTTACAGGCTTTCCATGTACAAATATTGGTGTTATGTGTTGTGGATGACTTTGTCTTTTTGTTTCATGCATTAATCTTTACCAATATTGAATTTATCAGTTAATTTGTTTCACCAGTATCACAAACTATTTCACTAGCATTAAGTAGTAAGTTGATTAAGTTGTTTTTGGTTTAAGATTATAAGACAACTGATTCACCCCCCCCCCCCCCCCCCCTCTCAGTTGTCCCCGGGACCTAACATCCACCTTGATGTGAAGGCTCTTATCATAGACACCCAGCTAATTTAGATGTTTCCAGATCATTAGGATCATTCCTACAAGCAGAAAACAAGAAAATATTATGCCCCCAATCCTTGCTCCTCTTAGTCAAGATAGACTTCCTTGAGTTACTTAGAGGGATAATAATCGAAAGCCAATATAAAAGACAACACACAAAGAAAATTTTCATGCATAGCTCAAACTGTTTAGTGATTGTTTTCAGTTTTGTTGTTTTATTTGTTAACTCAGTGATAAAAATATTCAGTAGTCAGGAGACAGGTAACTGACTCAAAGTGGATGACTAGGCTTCACTAACGTAAGATTGACTTGGTTGAAACTGCTTAGGACATGTAATGTGCTCTTGTTGATTACCTAAGACTAGAACATTGATCACTTTCAAGTCATGAGGGTTCCAACGAACTAGGATGTCACCAAAGTGATTGAAATATGTACAAGCAAAAGCAAAGATGTGAAAGTGAGAATGCCAACATTGCATTGATAGATGGAGCACTTGAGTACAAGAGGCGCCTATTTGCCAGGTTTTCACCTACTTGGCATAAATTCATATTTTTATTTTTTTTACCAAGGTGCTGCTTTACTAGGTTTTCACCAAGGCATTTTCTCTCTTTTTTCCTTTTTTCCTTTTTTTTTTTTGTTTTTCTTTTTTTCTTTGAATTTCTCCAAGACTTTTTCTGATTTTTATGATTTCTTTAGGACTTTTTCTAATTTTTAGGATTTTTTCAGGACTTTTTTTGATTTTTTAGGATTTTTTCAAGACTTTTTCTGATTTTTAGGATTTTGTTTCAAGACATTTTATGATTTTTTTGATTTTTTAATGTTTTCCCCTAGTGTCTATCAAGGCAAAAGGGATTTTGAGTACATGAATGGATAAGAAAATGATGGTGGATGCTTTCAAGGACTATCTCACAACATTAATCCAAGCACATGTTCCAGATATAGCAATATAAACTAAGGATTTTAGTGATGTAAAGCAAGGATTTTAGCAATGTAAAGAAATGATATAGCATAACTAATCCATATGGTCCAAAGAAGTGGTCATGTCAAGAGGTTTGTGGAAAGCATGTTTTTGTATTTTGTCCATATCTATTGATCAAGATCAAGGAATAGATCTGGATAAGGGACAAATAGGATAATTAAGATCAAAGGTGGTAATGAAGGATGTAAGCAAGCAATGGATAGGAGCTAAAGGGTTTGGATCAAGTGTAATAGATAAGACACACAAAACCTGTAAAGATCCTTAACCTTGTAAAGATCAAAGGTGGAAAAGGGATATGAATGTAAATAGAGCGAATGAGGGATAATGGAGGATGAAGGATAATGGAGGAAGAAAGATAATAGATGGATTTGCATGGATGGAACTTGCCCCCAGTGTAAAGTGAAAAAGGATAATGGATTACACATGATGCCCGTTTGCCAGGTTTTCATCATGGTACTTGCCCAAGGTGCCACAAGAAGT
Source organism: Cryptomeria japonica (assembly GCF_030272615.1). NCBI lineage: Eukaryota > Viridiplantae > Streptophyta > Pinopsida > Cupressales > Cupressaceae > Cryptomeria > Cryptomeria japonica. The sequence goes on from NC_081406.1 coordinate 585,397,499, forward strand.
GGTTTTCACACATGGACAAAATTATTTCTCTTTACTTTTTCTTCTGATTGTTTTCTTTTCTTTTTTTAATCATTTTTTTCTTTTTTTGGAAGATAATGGAGGCATGATAGGGGATGGAAGAAGGACCCCAACGTATCGCTACTTTGGATGGTACCCTTGGAATATGAGTTGCAATATACCATGGCTATGAAGGTATGCTCAAAGATGTTGGCAGGATAATGGAATAAAACTAGGGTGAGGATTTATGCAAAGGATTGGATAAGAGGGATGGAAGGGTGAAAAAGAGGTGTTGGATAATGGATGGGACATTGGAAGAATTATGTATGGATAGATGGAAATGCTAGAAATATCAACATTGGCACACACCTTGAGGGATGGTGGACATATGGAAGAGAAGTGAATCTCAGATTTTGAGATTTGGATGGAGGAAATGTTACAGATTCTAGGGCATAAGAACCCAAAATGGATGAAGGAGGTGATGGAGGAATAGACTCGGAAGGTTTGGATGGAGGAACAACAATTTTGGATACCAATTTTGATTTTTCTTTAGACTATTGTGCTTCAAGAAGCCACTTAGGGATCCACATGGTTTTTGATTTTTCATGTTTTTGTAGTTCCTTAGAGTGCATTTCTTGTACAAGTGCCTTAGGAACCCATATCACTTTTAAATTTTCTTCTTTCTTTGTGGGCCTTTGTCATGCTTTGTATTTTTCTTTTTCATTTTGGATCATATTTTGCTTTGTTTTGACATGTCGATTAGATGGGACATGTCGATCCTTAAATACATGTGGATTACTTGAATTATGACTTTTATGCTTGGCATCCAAATTTCTTCGAGGGAGAAAAGAATGTGTGGATGGATAGCAATGATATGAAGGTCTTTTAGATGGATTGAAGGTACTCGAAGACATGTGCCTTTTTTGATCCCGCATAAGGGATGGAGGGATATAGGGACCTAGAATGGATGGAAGCGATGAAGGAGAAGGCGTGTATTTGGATTTAACTGGATAAATGCAAGATTTATGAGAGATACCAACATCTTGAGAAATGTCCCTTAGGCCATGACCTTTAACACTTTATTTAATATCAGGGCATTCTAATATACCTCGTTCATGAATGTCTAACCCTTTTCTTTGACAATGCATGCTTTGAAAGATCTTTTCAACAAAGGGTTTCTTCTTACTTTTGATGCTAGAGGCAAGTTCATTTTGAGGTGGAGGTGTCTTGCAAGGAATAATAGGATTGTGAGAGGGCTTTATAGGCATGAGGGATCCTTGAGATAAACATGGAGGATTATGACAAGGAGATGAAGGGATAATTTGATCTTGACATGGAAGAGGACCATTGGATAGAGTAGGAAGGGTGTTTGACTCTTCATTTTGAATAGGACCATTTGAAAAGGTGGAAGAGTCATCATGATCTTGCTCAGCAAGGATGCTTTTCTCTTGAGATGGAAGGGGATCTTCTTGGAAGAAATGGAAAGGTATATTGGGATCATCATGTGATTCTAGTGAAATAGGATCTGTTTCAATCATTAGACGGGATTGAGGAGTTTTGGTGTCTTGATCTTGATTTATGGTAGGACTAATTCTTCGATTTTCCAGATTATCCTCTTGACATGGAGTCACTTCTAAGGAAGGGATAGGATTTTTCATAGGCGTAGGGGATTCTTGGAAGGTCTCCATATTTTGACATGATGGGGAAGCATTTTGGAAATGGCCTTCTGGAGTGGGTACATTTGGAATTGAAGTGTACGATGGCATAGGATCTAGGATTTTTAAATCTTTAGAGGAACCTGTATCACTATTTCCATTAACTTGGATTTCCATAGGAGATAGCCCTTGAAGGTAAACATGAGAAGTTTCATTGTTTGAAGGAGATGGTATGGATTGTTGCTGAGAATTTTTAGGAGATGAAGGCATCATGGAAGGGATGGAGGCTACATATGGAGCCTTGCTAGCCATAGGTTCATGATTTTGATTATGCTTAAAAGTAGTTCCTTCTTTTTCTTTAGGTGAGTCATTAGGATCTTTAATTTCAATGACACCATCATCAAGGAGATCTTGAATCTTATGTTTTAATTCCATTCACATTGAAGTCTTATGTTTGTTATGCCTATGATATACACAATAACTACTCAAGATTGCACATCCCCATGTGGTCTTTTTAGGCAATATGATAAGATTGTTCTTAATAAGCTCTTCCAAAGCTGACTCGATAGATTGCTCCAAAGGTGTAAACTGTCTATCTAGGGAATGAATGTCTTTTTGTCTTGGTGAAGGTGTCTCATGAGCTTGTTTGAGATTTGGCTTTTGATTGTCAATCATTTGTTAGTATTTTCTTGTCAAATCACATAATCATTTTAGCACTTCTTGAGGTTTCTCACACTTGATATCATACATTTGTTTTTCAAATGGAGTCATTGATTTATTTTATTGGATTTCCATGTCATATATTTCTTCCTTTATATCTTGAAGCATTTGAGCATAGGTAGCCATGGGAATTGGAGCTAAGGTATCCAAGAGATTCTTACTTTTGTCAAAAAAATTAGAAGAGCTTTTGGTTTGAACAGGCATTTTTAACCGACAGGACCAAGAGCAAGATGTGCTGCAGAAGTCAAGATCAAATTGTAGCCAGTGGTTCATTTAACGTACTGATTGAGAGAAGTAACTAAAGATCTGGTCTGGTTTCAAGAATGATCTATCCTATGTAAGACGTTATCTAAGTTAACTTAGGTTTGATAAGATGTTTATTTGAATTATCTTAGAGATGATCGACAAAATCATGCAATGCAATTGCAGAGGTACACTATCAAGGTTGTTTATGCTTAGGAGGATGATAACCAGTTTTAGGCTTGCTGTAGACTGATCTGGGAAACTTTGACTGTTTTGATTGACAAGATCAAGAATTCACATGACAGAGGATTGGACAGAGATGAGATTCTGATAAACAGAGTTTCAATGACTGACGACTACTAGTTTTTTATAAGGATTGATGTTTCAATGACTGATATAGATCACTTTGGACACAGACAGAGTTTATCACTAATTTTGTTTATTGTTTTCTCCAGTTTTGGTATTCTAGTTTTAGTTTTAGGGAGGAAAACATAGAAAACACGCAAGATATATAATAAATTTTCAATCACAACACGCTAAACCCTATGGAAGTTGGCTTAGAGAATAAAACCTTTGCTTGATGACTTAGGTACACATCCAATAGCTAATCAGAATACAGTCATTGAGTCTCATGCAATGGATTCTCAATGCCATATTAGCTAACTCCAAATGCTAATGGGGGCACGATATGGCAAGTATCCTGGGAGAGTTACTATCTCTCTTGCACAAAGATTGTCAACCTTTCGGAGGTGAATCAGGTAGCTTCTATCTTATAGTTCTTAGTCAAGAATTTCATTTGAAATTACCCCTTGAAGTCACGCAAGCATGATTGAGGCCTATAGCCCAACAAGGTACCAAAACAAGATGTAGTCACGTAAATGTGATTGAGACTGCGAGGCCCTACAAAATGCTCAATATGAGAGATCTCAAAGAGAAAACTCAAATAATCCCATCCTCTGAGACTCTAATCACTAGAGGCCTATTTATTATAGTGAGTTGGAATTCTCAGGTCCAGCTATACTCACTTGGGTTGTTCTCATAGGGTGATTACTTTTTCCCACTGTGACAGGCCCGCTAAAGGTACATAAATCTCAAAACTTAGAAAAAAGCTTCGAGGGTCTAGATTTCTGATTGTCTATAAAAGACAAGAGCATACTCTCCTACCTCTTAGTTTTTTTTGAAAACATGAAAGATAGATTTTTTCTTTAACCAAATAGCAATTTAAGTGCCTAATAAAATACTAAATGAATACACAATGTTTAGTCGATTCTCCTTAGGCAACCTACAAAACCAATATGTCAACAGTCATTTTCTTCTTGATTCATTGGCAGGCGTATGTTTGATTGATAGATTCTTTGACAAGCATCCTGAAAACATTAAAATCCCAAAATTAGTTTCCAAAATAACATAAAAAATAAATATCAAAAGAAAATTCTAGCATGCAAACTATAAATTAAACTAATCTAACAAGAATTTCCATTTTTTATGACCATCCTAGTTATGACAGTTTTGATAGTACCACACTCTGTCATTTATAACTTTTGAAATAGAAATAATTTGGAAACTCACTTTGGTGGAAATGTGGAAAACTTGGATTTACAAAACATATTAAAATTTGGGTTAGATCCAACCATTCAATAAAAATTTATACCCTCCGAACCGACACCATTTTTTACTATCATAGAAGAATAAGTAAAATGATAGTCCTGCACTCTATCAATCATAACTTTCAAACCCAACATCTTTAGGAAAACCCCTTCAGTGAACCTATATAAAACCTTGTGTTACACAACATATCAAAAACTGGTTTAGATCCAACAATTCAATAAAAAGTTATGCTCTCCAAAACAAGACCATTGTTTACTGTCACAAAAGAATAAGTAAAATGATAGTCCTACACTATGTCAATCATAAATTTCAAACCCAAAATATTTAGGAAAATCCATTCAGTGAACCTGTAGAAAAATTGGGCTTCAACAACAAATCAAAAATTAGTTTAGATCTAATGGTTAAATAAAAATTTATTCCTTCCAAACCGAGACCATTTTTGACTGTCATAGAAGAACAAACAAAAAGAAATATTTTTATCTGCAAATTTAACACATGTTTATTAGTTATAAAATCCAAACATTAAATTTGTTCAAGAAATATTAGAAATCTTGTAGTTGTGGGTTCGAGCCCCATGGTGGGCACCAGAAATGTGTGTGTGAAAAGTGAACCTGTATCTGTAAGCACAACACTTCAATCAAGTCATTGCATGCATGGTTAATCAGATATAATCAATGAATAATAAACCATATCAAATTGACCCATTGCCTTCTAAAAGATGCGAGTATAAGATTGCTCTTAGATTATAAGAAATACCAATGACTAGACAACATCAAGATGAAGGATTTTATCTATATGAACATGATGAATGCTAGATGGATGCAATATTAATCTAACAATATTTTTGCAATATTAAACTAAATGATTTAATCAATATGAAACAATTAATATGAAATATCTCAATGAAATCCTAGAGCAAAAATAGTATAATAACAATATATTCTCCAGCCTCTTTTGAATGAGAGATGAACCTAAATTTATAGAAAATTCAGAAAGAAACCAACGGCTAAGATCAACTGAGGATGAGCGGTCAAGATTTTCCAAGAGGAAGCACAATCCAGGTGAATTGATATGATTGGATGCTTTTATCAATTTTAAAGGAAGTTGAACTAAATTTAAGATTAAAATTAGGAAAAAATTGATTTATTCTAGATTTCATTCAATTTTAATATTTAATTGTTTTAATTGCTTTCTTTGATATTATCTATCAATTTTTAATTTGTTTTTTTCAAGATTATCTCCAATTGATTTATTTTCTCAAATTTTTAATTCTTTTTTGTCAATTAGTTCCTTTTTTATTTATTTCCATTTTTGAAGATTTGTGCTCATAATTTCCAATTCCTCTTTCTTGATTTGTTTCCTTTTTTGAAGATTTGATGGCAAATTGATTTATTTAATTAAATTAATTCCTCTTTTTGATGATTTAATGGCAAATTGATTTATTTAATTAAATATGCTAGGATATTTAATAAAATAAATAAGATAATTGTTTAAAATGATTTACTTGGAATGATTTAATTAATTAAATAAATATTTAATTAATATTGAGTGATTGATTTTCCATGTGACATTAGATGATTAAAGAATTAATTGTGTGCTCAAGATTGATTTAATTGCCTTTGGTTAGGACCTTGGTCATGTTGTCGAGATTAGGGGCTCATGGTTTAGATGACCATTTTTAGGGTATTACACTTACTATTGAAAGCCACATTGATGACATGTTTGTCAATCACTTCTAGTTATAGCTATTTATATCCACAATGAACAACAACTCATATTTTGACTTGGAATTGGCTTCTATTTTTTAGATATTTAAATCCACATTTCAAACTCATTATATCTTTCAGTTTGTCCTACCTTAGTACACCTTTTTCTTCCAACTGTCTGATGCAGGAGCATCCTCGGTTCATAGCAATCTTGCATCAATCAAAATTATTTCCTTTGTATTTTTCTTTCTGTTTGCATTTTCAACATTTATTTCTATGTGTCCCAGATTTGGCTCACCGGAACCTATGGAGTTGGATTTTTCTTGAAGGCTTGACCATAATCCTTATTCCCAGACCATGAAGCATTTGGATCATTTTCCGGCCAATTATCGCTACCGGTTTCTCAGATAGTTTTTTGTTACTGGTTGTCTGGACCTATTTGCATTGGCAATCTACCAAATCTTTTCCATAGCTTGTAGAGCCCTAAGAGTTGATTTTGATGTTCCTTGGTGTGTGGTCAACCTTTCCCCATGATCTACACTTCATCCGTTGGATTTTTTAGAGGAATTTAATTTGCGCAGGCTGATGTTGTTGGTTTTACACATTAGGTCTTGTTCTTCAAGTTTTGATCCATTTCTGGGTCGACCAAATCCCCTTGGATCATATAAATCAATGTAATAGAGCATTAGAATGTAGCATAGGAAGTTAGACAAAGCATAAAGATAGATCTTAAGATTTGAGGTCCCAGTTGTGACTTGTTATGTATTTTGAGCATTTTTTAGCAAGCTTTTGAATTGGTTAATGTAACCCGGTTGTTACCAGTTAGTTGTAAACAATTTTTATGATATAATTAAATCTATTATGCATTGCATCCATCATATCCTTGTGTTTTTATTGTGTTTACTCTTGCTAACTAGTCTGGACTGATCTCTTTGAGGTCCCTCCTAGCCGGTGACTGCTTCAAGTGGTATCAAAGTGAGCTTTTGTTCCAGAGATGGTATTGTTCTGATAATTTTGTTGTAGGGTGGAAGACTACAGATCCAACTTGCAGCTGTAGCGGACTAGCGTAAAGATGGCATGAAGAGGAACTAGGAATGGTGGAGCGTGTGGGAATGCAAACCCGGTTGTGATGGAAATGTTGCGAGGAATAGAAGCCTAGTTGGAAGCTGTGGAGACAACCCAGAGAAGAGGCCAACACATTGAAGATGAAGGAGAAGAAGTCATGACAGAACAAGTAAACCCACCAGTGATTGATCTGGATGAGGAAAGGTTTATGAGGGTTTTGAGTAGGGTGACTACTAAACCTCATTTTACCCCACCGAAATATGATGAAAAGTTGGACTCAGATGAATTGATGGATTGGATCTCAAAGATGGAGAAATATTTTGATTTTGAAAACACTACAGAGAAAGGAAGGTCAAATATGCCTGTACCCAGTTGAAAGGTGATGCATCTCTTTGGTGGGATCATTTGCAGGTTGATAGACAGAGAAAAGGTAAAGAGAAGATCAAGACATGGGATCAAATGGATGCTAAGTTGAAATCAAAATTTATGCCAGTTGATTATCAAGTGAATCTGTTCTGGAAGTTGTAGAATTTGAGATAGAAGGAATCTAGTGTTGAGGAGTACATCGAAGCATTTTACAAGTTGAATATCAGATTTGAACATGTTGATGATGAAGCTGAACAAGTTGCAAGATATTTGAATGGATTGCAGTGTCTATACCAGATGAACTTAGTTTGATCAAATTATAGAGTGTTGTAGAGGCTTACTAGTATGCCCTGAAGGAAGAAGAGAAGCTAAACAAAAGAAATGAGCAGAGGTAGAGAGGCAAAGGTGGAAGGTTTTCCAGAAGAAGATTTCAAGGAGGAAGAGGATATATCGGAGGTAGAGGAACCTGTATGGATTAGAACAAGGACAAAGAAGTGAGCAAAGAAGGTAATTCATATCAAAAAGATGAAAGAAGAAAAGACAACAGAGTGTTTAGAGGAACTTTCTATAAGTGTGGAGGAGAAGGAAATCGTTCTTTTGAGTGTAAGAAGATAGAGAATACTGGAAGAACAATAGTAGTGGAAGAAAACCCCATTGGATCAGATAATAAACCAGAAGATGGAGAAATTTTGATGATGAGGAGAGCTTTGTGTCATACCAGGAGAGATAAAGAGCCCTTGCAGAGGAAGCATTTTTTCAAGAACAGATGTAAAGTATCTGGTAAGTGCTATAAATTTATCATTAATAGTGATAGTTTAGATAATCTTGTTTTAGAAGAGATGGTGAATAAGTTGAATTTGGAAAGATTGAAACACCCTAAGCCTTATCAGATAACATGGATTCAGGATGAACATAATTTGTTATTAAGTGAACAATTTTTGGTGAAATTGAAAATTGGGAATTATGATGATGAAGTACTGTGTGATATTATGCCTATGGATATTTGTCACCTTTTGTTGGGTAGACCTTGGTAGTTTGATAGACAGGAAATACAAGATGGGAGGAAAAATAGATACACTATTGTGGCCAATAGGATGAAGCAAACCTCATTGCCCTTGGAGGAGCCTTTGAAGAGTGAAGTATGTATGAATGCTAGAATCTGTTTGGTGGATGGAAGTAAATTCATGGATGGATTGAGACATGAGAATGTGTGTTTTTCCTTAGTTCCTAAGAAGACTAAGAATCTAGAGCATGAAGAAGAAGAACTAGAAGAGATCAAAGATTAGCCGACAGAATATGTAGACATCATTTTAGATAATGTGCTTCATGGATTGCCACCTATGAGAAGTATCAGTCATTGTATGGACCTAGTTCCTAGAGCTAGTTTGCCTAACAAAGTTGCACACTAGATGACATCGACAGAGAATGAAGAGTTGAATAGACAAGTGCAGGAGTTGTTGAAGAAAGGTTTGATCAGAGAAATTATGATCCATTGTGCAGTACTAGCAGTATTAGCACCTAAGAAGAATGGAGAATGGAGGATGTGTGTCGATTTCAGAGAAATAAACAAGATCATAGTGAAATACTGGTTTTCATTGCCTAGGATGGATGACATAATGGACTGCTTGAGTGGAGCCAAATACTTTACAAAGATGACTTGAAGAGTGGATATCATCATATCAGGATCAAAGAAGGAGATGAGTGGAAGATAGAATTCAAGACAAATGGAGGACCGTATGAATGGTTGGTGATGCCTTTTGGGTTAACTAATTCACTAAATACTTTCATGAGGCTGATGAATAAGGTATTGAAGAAATTACTAGGTAAGTTTGTTATTGTATATTTGGATGACATTCTGATTTTCTGTAAGATAAAAGAGGAGCATTTGTTGCATTTAAGACAAGTTTTGAAGAGGTTGAGGGAAGAAAAGTTGTTGATAAGTATTAATAAGTGTACTTTCTTGAAGGAAGAATTAGTCTATTTGGGATTTGTGATATCTAAGGATGGTTTGGGGATGGACCCTAAGAAAGTAAAATCAATTGTTGAGTGGCCTACACTGGAAAGCATTGGAGAGGTAAGATCATTTCATAGATTAGCTAGCTTTTACCGAAAGTTCATCAGAAATTTCAATTCAGTTTGTAACCCTATGAGTGAGACAATGAGGGGAGATCGGAAGGAATTCAAGTGAACCACTGGAGAAAACAAAAATTTTCAACTGTTGAAATGGAAAGTGATTGAGCAATCTGTGTTAGCTTTACCAGATTTCAATAAAGTATTTCAAGTGGATTGTGATGCAAGTGGAACATCAATTGGAGTAGTAGCTTATTTCAATGAGAAATTGAATGATGTCTGGAGGAGATATTCAGTGTATGATCAAGGATTTTATGCCATAGTTCAAGCCTTGAAGAAGTGGAGACATTACCTCTTGCCTAAGGAGTTTGTGTTGTATATGGATCATCAAGCTTTGTAGTATTTGAACAATCAAAGTAAGTTGAATTAGAGACATATGAGATGGGTAGAATTTTTGCAGAGTTACACCTTTGTGTTGAAGCATAGAAGTGGGAAATCTAACAAAGTTATTGATGCATTGAGTAGCACAATAAATTTTTTGACAGAGGTGAGAGTAACAGTATTAGGATTTGAGGAATTGAAGACCTTGTATAGTGATGATCCAAATTTTGCAGAACCTTGGAAAGCATGTAGAGAACCGGTTATGGTAGATAGAAGAAAGTAGTTAGATTACTTCATTCAGGATGGGATGTTATTCAGAGGAATACAATTGTGCATACCTATGAGGTCTATGAGGGAGAATCTAATAAAGGAGAAACATCATGGAGGATTAGCCAAACATTTTGGTGTTGACAAAATAGTAGCATTGGTGAGTGAACATTACTTTTGGCCCCAAATTCATAAGGATATTAGGAAATATGTGCAAAATTGTAGAGTTTGTCAAGTTGCAAAGGGTAGTAGTCAAAATGTGGGATTGTATAAACCTTTGATAGTATCGGTAAGACCTTGAGAGGATATAAGCAAGGATTTCATACTTGGATTGCCTAAAACGTAGAGAGGGAATGATTCTATATTTGTGGTAGTGGATAGATTCTTGAAGATGGCTCATTTCATACCTTGTAAGAAGACATCAGATGCATTACATGTAGAAGACCTATTTTTCAAGGAAATGGTGAGATTGCATGGATTGCCTAAGAGCATAGTTTTAGATAGAGACAGTAAGGTTGTTGGCTATTTTTGGAGTACACTTTGGAACAAGATGAAGATAGATTTGAAGTTCAGTTCTAATTGTAGAAACATAAAAGTGGCACAACTAATTAAATGAACTCGCCAATTAATATTTAATTAATATACCCTTCTATTTAAGCCATTTAATTAAATTCACATTTAATTAAAAATATCAATTTATTCCCTTTCCCATTTTAATTAAATCTACATTTAATTAAAATCTCCTTTGTATCTAAAACAAATCAAAATTTATTTGTAATTCCACCCCCCCCAATTGCAAAATCCTACAAATGCAAGTTGCATCCTCTTTTGGCTAAATTAAATCTTTTTAATTTACTAAAATTCTTATTTTCCCTCACCCACTTACCAAACCTTACATTTCCCACTTGCCCTCCTAATTTCTTCTAGAATCCCTCTAGAATCCTCCATTAATTAGCCGAATTCTCCTCATCATGTCCAATCCTTAAATTTGGGGAGTCACGTCCCCAAATTTGGAGAAAGTCTTCAAAATGCATTTAAGACCTTCTCCTTTCAACAAGGTAACTTGTTGGATACTCCCAAATTTGTAAGGCTCTTACAGATTTGTCCCCTAGACCACTAGTGGTTTTCCTTTTGGAGCAAGTTATCCTCCAAAGTCTTCAAAAGGCATTTAATTCCTCTTACAAGCCCACACCCCTAACCCATGATGGTTGTCCACTTGAACATCTTTTATCCTTGCATAAGATTTTACCTCTTGGACAATAGCTTGCTTCCTTGGATAAAAGAATTATCCAATGATGTCACCCCTTGAAGCCTTCCCTAATTATCAATTAGAATCTAATGCTTGCTTAGCATCTCTGAAGCTCTCTCATGATGACATTTGTCATCTTGGGATTGGATTGAATCCCTTACATGGATTGATAACTTTCAATTCTAGCCCTTGTTGAGATTACTCAATCTCAACCATCCATCTTTCTATTTCCTCTATAAATCAAGCCCATTTCTTCAATATAAGGATCCATCCACTTGTATTGCATCCAATCTATAGTCTAATTGTGTTATGTAGGTTATCAAGGAGCTCAAACCCCATCACCAAGAATTTAGGCCATCTTAGTTGCATTATAGTTTAGTTATTTTAATACATGTTTAAAATACATTGATAGCTTAATTCATATAATTTTCATAGAATTCTCATATCTAATCCTCATATTAACCTAATTAGTTCACTTAATCTTTCAATTTGGAACTCATTTAATATCTTCATCTTGCATCTTGCATCTTTATCCATCATCTCATCTTAGCTAGGATCTTAGTTGTGTGCATTTTGATCCTAGAATCATCATTCATAACTCATTCTCTAGGTTGTCATCTTGAGGATTAAGTGCTATTCCAAGTGATGGCCACCTTGAATCTTAAAGATCCTTAGAGATAGAGGAGCATGGGATGGGTCTTAGCAATCTTGAGATTTCTTGGACTAACAAGTATATTAGTTTGTATTTTCGATCTCTTGATTTCACTAACGTAATGTTTCATGTGTGTGTGTGTGATTTGTGTTTTCTTGCAAGTGTAGACATCCCCCACATTTTGACCATACATTAGTTGGTGCCCATCATGGGGCTCGACGAACCAACTAACAAGGGACGTCAACTTTAGAAGGGGACATGCTTGACGAACTAACCAACAACATCCATCTAAAGAAATTCTACACTTGAGTTGTCCAATGCATAGATCAATCCAAAAAGAAAAAAAGTATCAAAAATCATCACTAGGGTGAAAACCTTGCAAATACTCACCTTGTGACACAAAAAAATGAAAAAAAACAAAAAAATACAAAAAAAAAAAGAAAAAATCAAAAGTACAATAAAAACAAATGGTGAAAACTTGGCAACAAGTTCCACTTGTGAGAGAAAAACTCTTCTATCTATTAATAATTATATCCTATCTTTGATCCATCTGATCTAAACCAATAGCCATCGCATAATGCTTATACACGCAGTATCAATCCCAAACATACTTAGTGTAGTCACTATCCTTGATTATCTGATCAGTTATCCAAATCATATCCTAGCATGGCTCGGTGATCAATTGTAAATATCCATATCGAGTACTATCTAGAGTGGGGGAAATTTTGTGACCTCGCTAGGGGAATTTCAACTTTGGGTTTCAACGTCAAAATAAACATGTAGCAAGACAACACGGATCAAAACAACCAACATATGACAACAACAATGCAAGAAGAATATATATCGTGGAATTAAACTGATTGGAATTAAACAAAAGATCTATTTGTAAGATGTTTTACTTGACAAGAATACATTTCCAATTAAATGCATGCTTACTTATGGTTGTTAATTTTTTCTTGTCATATGAAGAAATCATGTGGCATATTGCTGAGGACATTTAGAATTTGTATGGGACAAAGGTTAACTCTTGTTTGTTTATGCAAGCAACACTCAGGTCATCTTGGTTCAATTATACCTCGACGCTTGTGTTGTCTTGCAATATCAAAACTCATGTAAGTTATCCTCAAGTTGTTATGGTTCAATTATACCATGATGCTTGCATCAAATTTTAATAAATCAAGGCTTGATGATGAAAACAAAGGAAGTACTGGCACTTTGATCACAACAGATGGCAACATTGAGAATGAGAATGCATATTAAGTTTTTCATTAGCTGCACATCATTATCATCTTAATATTGCATTAGGTTGCATATCATTTTAATTTTTCATCTGTATCATTTCATTATCATTATCATTTACATGTCATTTTAAAGATACATCTCTTATCATACATCTCATTTTCAAGATACATCTCATCATCATCATCTAGGTCACATTCATCATTGCATTCATCACATGGATATCTATCGCATCATCATGGAATATTTCTTCAGTTTCATATCTTCAGAATTCATCCAACTATCATCTATCATGTCTTATACAAGATGTATCTTTCCTGAAACCAGACATTTTGATCATGTCTTATACAGGATATATCATTCCTGAAACTAGATGCTTTGATCATCTTTGTCTTATATAGGACATGGCATTCCTGAAACCAGACTTGACCTCAATCTTATCAATCCAATCAATCTTATAAACTCTATCAATCCATTTCATCTGATCCATTCTATCATGTCTTATACAGGATGTGTCTATCCCAAAACCAAACATTTTGATCATGTCTTATACAAGATATATCGTTCCTGAAACCAGACTGATCATATTTTTCTTATAAAAGAGGTGTCATTCTTGTAACTAGAGTTGACTTCAATCTTATCAATTCTTATCAATCTTATCAATCTAATCAATATGATCAATCATATTATTATCCCCATACATGAGCATATCATATTGACAACATGTAGAATGCTAGATCACATTATTCCATAGCACACAAAACCACAAAACATGCTAGAAACATCTACATTCATCAAATCCAACCATCATCTGCATATCATCTTCTATACATATAGTATCATTACAAATTTTATATAAGCATATATAAATAATAATAAAAAAAAACACACACACATCACATCATCTGCATCATCATCTCAAAAAGTCATATAGATTAAAATCATATCATATAGCTCATCAAAATCAAAACCGCTACATCCATATCATATCATCATGCACATGTGTGACCACATGTTGATCGAAATGAAAATCAATGATACAAGTCAGAACCAATCATCAGTCAGAACAAAGAAATGTCCAAATTCCCTGGATATCATATTACTATAGAAATCAATCAATCCAAGTTCCATATCAAAATCAATCAATTCAAGTTCCATATCAAAATCAATCAATCCAAGTTCCATATTAAAATAAATCAATCCAAGTTCCATATCAAAATCAATTAGTCCAAGTCCCATATCGAAATCAAGCAACATATCAAATCAAGACCCATATTGAATTAGAACCCACATCGAATTAGGACCCATATCGAATCACGACCCATATCGACAATCAAAATTCATACCAACATGACCTTCGTGGATGTGTGGGGCATGTATGCGCTATGCTCACATTAGTCTTCCTCGTTTCTTCAATATCCCTTTTAAATCTTATCGGAAGATAAATATCAAAAAATTTAACAATTCAAATCATCCAACTTTCAAAAATCATACTACATCGTGACACTACCCCAGAAATCATAATTCTCTCAATTTATCTCCCGAGGGGGCATATCGACATCAATTTCATATCAGTTTCATATTGACACCAACTTCATATCAACTTTTCATATCACATCACTTCTTCATATTTGGGGCATGATATCAATTCTAGCAAAAATATCATATCAAAAAATCTTGATGACAAATTAAATATTTTCTTTGAATCAACATGTGGTCACACGTTAACTTAAAGAGGGGAAAAATGTAGACACCTAAAACTGGCACAACTAATTAAATGAATCCTATTAATTAAATGAAAATTTAATTAATATCCCTATTCTTCTAATCTCCTATTAATTAAATTAATATTTATATACCATTCTTCTATCTAAGCCATTTAATTAAATTCACATTTAATTAAATACCCCTCTAGCCATTTTAATTAAATTCACATTTAATTAAAAATATCAATTTATTCCCTTTCCCATTTTAATTAAATCTACATTTAATTAAAATCTCCTTTGCATCTAAAATAAATTAAAATTTATTTGTAAATCCCTCCCACTTGCAAAATCCTATAAATGCAAGTTGCATCCTCTTTTGGCTAGATTAAATCTTTTTAATTTACTAAAATTCCTATTTTCCCTCACCCACTTACCAAATCCTACATTTCCCACTTGCCCTCCTAATTTATTCTAAAATTCCTCTAATCCTCCATTAATTATCCTAATTCTCCTTATCATGTCCAATCCCTAAATTTGGGGAGTCACTTCCCCAAATTTGGAGAAAGTCTTCAAAATGCATTTAAGACCTTCTCCTTTCAACAAGGTAACTTGTTGAATACTCCCAAATTTGTAAGGCTCCTACAAATTTGTTCCCTAGACACTAGTGGTTTTCCTCTTGGATAACGTTAGCCTCCAAAGTCTTCAAAAGGAATTTAATACCTCTTACAAGCCCATGCCCCTAGCCCATGATGGTTGTCCACTTGATCATATTTTATCCTTGCACAAGAGTTTACCTCTTGGAAAATAGCCTGCTTCTTTGGATAAAATCATTATCCAATTATGCCACCCCTTGAAGCCTTCCATAATTCTCAATTAGCATCTAATGCTTGCTTATCAAAATTAAGAGATATTAGCAGTGAAGACCAGAGAAGTCAAGAAGCAAAATAATTTGTAGAGAACATGAAGGACTTACATATTCAAGTATAAGGAGAAGGAAGAGGAGAAGAGAAGAGAAGAGAAGACATAAAGAATTTGAAGTTTCATATGAGAAAGTTTGGACCTTGCCAGATTCTGCGAAAGTTCAGTTTTGGAAATGCATATGAAGTGGAGTTACCAGATAGTCTGAGTATTTCGCCTATATTTAACATAGAAGATCTTCTTCAATATCATGAACTAGAATTTAGTAAGGATATTATTTCAGACTTGGAGAAATAGTTTCCCCGGAAGGAACCCAGTCAAATTGAAGATATTTTGGATAGTAGGATTGGGCGTAGTACCCGGAGTAGTTAATATAAGAAGTGTCTTGTGAAGTGGAAGGACAAACTAGTTGAAGATTCATCTTGGATTTCTCAAGAAGAGGTAAACCACCTTAGTTTTCCTCTAACCTCAGCAAAGTGAGAGACTCAATTTTTCAAAAACCTCGGATGTCTAATGCATGAGTATCCCTAGTTCATAGCAATCTTGCATCAACCAAAAATATTTCCTTTTTGTTTTTCTTTTTATTTGCAATTTCAGCATTTTTTTCTGTGTGTCCCAAATTTGGCTTACCGGAACCTATGGAGTTGGATTTTTCTTGAAGACTTGATCATCTTGCTTATTCCCAAACCATGGAGCATTTGGATCATTTTCTGGCAAGTTATCGCTACCGGTTTCCGAGACAGTTTTATGGTACTAGTTTCCTGGACCTATTTGCATTGGTGATCTACCAGTCCTTTCCATGGTTTGTGGAGCCCTGAGCATTGATTCTGATATTCCTTGGCATGTGGCCGATGTTTCACCATGATCTACACTTCATCCTTTGGATTTTACAAAGGAATTTCTTTGGCTAAGGCCGACCTTGTTGGTTTTACACGTTAGGTCTTATTTTTTGGGTTTTGATCCTTTTCTAGGCCAACCAGATCCCCTTGGATCGTATAAATCATTGTAATAAAGCATTAAAATGTAACAAAGGAAGTTATGCCGAGCATAGAAGATAGATCTTAAGATTTGAGGTCTCGGTTGTGACCTTTTCTATATTTTGAGCATGTTTTAGCCGGCCTATGAGCCGGTTACTATAACCCGGTTGTTACTGGTTTGTAATCAGTTTTCATGATATAATTCAATCTGTTTTGTATTCCCTCCATCATGTCCTTGTGTTTTTGTTGTGTGTACTCTTGCTATCCGGTTTGGACTGATCTCTTTGAGGTCTCTCCTAGATAGTGTCTGCTTCACTCTCACACACAAAGCTCATACTAGGTGATGAGCAACCGTTCATTTGTAGTAGCTTGATATTATACCAGATGTATTAAAATTTGACACATTACATAGATTAGGGTAGATTTTAGTTACTAAAAACCCTCTTGTTCACATCTTGGTATTTTGTTATGATTTGTGGTGTTGAGCATTGTTATGTCGTGGTCGGTATAGACTGTAATATTTTGATGTCATAGTTAACGACTTTCTTTAGAATGAATCTACTCAAACCCTTATAGTATTAGTGTAATACAAACTAACATGAGATACATATATGCTACCACGTAGATAAGAAATGGATCTTAGTTTGAGGTTTCTTGAACATTTTTTTATTGTTCATATTATTAGAATAAGTATTATTCCCAAGGGTCAGTGCAAGAAGCTGAGTCCACTTTTTGGCCAAAAAGTGGAAGTGTTTTCCCTGATTTTCAGATTTTGTTTCATTTGAGCTTAAATTTTGAAACACTTGGAGATTGAATCTTAGAAAAAGTCAGTAATATAAAAGATAGTTCTCTAAGTTTACTTTCAAAATATGTAATTTATTTTAATACCCACATATTAAAAACTAACTTTTGCAATGGAGTACTAAAACCTATGTTTTAAAAATGCTTGTTTCAGGACCATACCATGCATGTGTATGACCCACACTTTTTGACACAATTAAAATTATTTTCTCAAACCATTTTGGGAAATGGTTTGTAACTCATTGTAGATTGATGAGCATATATTTCTATATTTTTTTAAAAATATTTTATTTTTAATTAATTTTTAATGACTGTAATTATGTTTTTAAAAATGACGTCTACGACCCACATAATTTGATGTAAACTTAACATTTTTTAATTTTTCTTTTTTTACATAGAAAATAATTTTGTGTAGATTGATGACATATTTTTTTTTTTCAAAATTCATTAAAATAAAAAAGTTATTAAATTAACAAAATTAGTTAATATTTCAAGTTTATGGACCCAGTTTAGTATAAATTAAATGAAAAATAGTTAAAATAATCAATTTTTAAATAAATTTACATATTTAGAATCTAGATAGTATAATTTAAAATGGGTTTTAATTTCGTATAAAAATTCTCTAATTACAGGCATGTAAATTATTTCAGAAGATCATATTTGTGCTTTCATTCATGGAGATTTGAACTTATAGGTCCATGTCTTAGGTGTGGCCATACCAAGCCTATCAGAAGCCTAATCCTGAGGCAAGTGGCAGGTTGTGGAATCAACTACCACAGAATGGGCCCCCATTTTCGATTTGTGGAAAAAAAAGGAAAAATACGATTTAGAAACGGGGGTCCATTTTTAAAAATGGGCCCCCGTTTTGTTTAAAAGAGGGTCCCCATTTTAGAACAAAATGGGGGCCCATTTATTTTTTCTTGGGGCCCCCATTACCTTTCAGCTCAGGAACCCGAAGCATAAACGGGCCCCCATTTTTTGAAAACTGGCCCCCGTTTATAAGAACGCATTTTCCAACGTGTGGACTTTGCGAATTTGTGACTCATTACCTTGCACTTGCCACAAATAAATTAGGAGATATGAGATATAAATATTGTGAAATCAAAATCATAATAAATTAAAATATTAATATATAAAAATAATTTACTTGATTTTTGAAATTACAATATATTTTATTAATTTATTTTAAATGGTGCATATGAAACATCTTATAATATATTTATATTATATAAGTATAATAATATTTTTATTAGCTTAAATAATAGAGTAAAGATAAAAATATATATAATTAGGGAGGTAAAAAATATGAATTAAATAAATAAAATTATATGAAAAGTGGAGATGGAGATATTATGTGAAACAAATATATCTTAAGCAATATAATAGAATATTAGATTATAATAAATAATTAATATGTTAATAAAAAATATATTGTTATAGAATCGTTTTAATTTTTCTATTTCTATGTATTAAGATAAGATAATGGAAGTGGTGTTAGTGTAGGTTTTTTATTTTCCTTATGTGAGGGGGTATTTATTTTTCCTACACATATATTATTTAAGCTTGCTAAGGTTAATAGGAGTGGTTTATATGAGGACACGTGGCGAAATACTTCAGCTACATGTGTAACTCTCCACCTCACATGGGTAGTTGAGTTACACACCCTCTTTTGGCTTGTTGTGCCACCTCTCATAACCACTATTTTGTCATTTCCTAAGTGGGTTAAGGGGTAGTTGGGTTTCACACCCTCGTTTGGCCTTATGTGCCAACTTTCTCAACTCCTTTTTTGTCTTCATGTAAGGAGGTTATGCCACATGTTTTGACATTTACCAGGAAGGTAAAACCTCCCACTTTTTATGGGGAGTAGGAGTTAATGCACCCCATGGATGTATATGCTTATATTTTTCTATATAATAAACACTATACTCTCACCTTCACTAGTCAAGTTAGTAGAGTGATAGCTCGGTGAGAGTCTTCTCCAAATTTTCCTCTTTGTCTCTATTTCTCTCTCATATTGAAATTATCTTCATTCAACTATTTTGATCTTCGATCATCTGTTGTGTGAGGAGTTGCATGTGATCTACGACCGACATCAGATCTTGGCTTGATTCTCGCTTCTCGCAGATTCTCACATGGTATCAGAGCTTATTGTCTGGTATAGCTCATTGCTTTTTTTTATTTATTTGAGGGATTTGAGACTTTTATATAGCTAATATTTTCCTTAAAAACTAAGTATGCTCTTCTCCTACATTTTCGTGTGATCTAGAGAATCAGAACAGTTTAAAGGAAAATAGCTTCTAGTTAAATCTGGTTTACATGTATGTGTTCTTGTAAGATCTGGGTGATTGTAGCTTTGTGGTAATATTGGAAGCTTAATAAGAATTTTCAGAGTGTCCATAAGGTTTGACAAAGTCAAAAGTGACTTTTACTTCACCAAAATTGGAGTTTGGAGGACACAGTAAAAAATCAGAGTAAATTTTTTTTTTACTGGAGCTATTTTCATTTAGGCTTTAGTGTTCCAACTTCTGTTCACTTTCAGAAAAAATGATTTTTGGGTTTTCTTCCCAGCATCAAAAAACGTCTGGGTTTTGGATGGTATTTCCAGAAAATTAATAAATTTTTCAGAAATCGAGCTTGAATAGGGCCTAAGCCATTTTTCTATCAGGGAAATTCAACAACATTTCTTAAAAGTTGCACAACTTTTGCCTCAGGTGTTAGATTTTTGCAAACAAATACTTGACGGAAAGCTAGAAATGAGCACTCTCCATTATTTCAGGTCTAATTGAATTTTTTTTGCCCTTTTTCTATCAGATATTAAAGGTTGTATCAGCTACTTCATTTTCTCTTCAACTGGTCATATCTTTCTCCTCACAACTCTGTTTTTCAAAACTAATAGTTGTTGGAAAGGTATTGAGATAAATTAAGCAATTATAAGGCTAATTTGTTTCAGATCTTGTCTCAAATTATTTGTATTTAAAAACTCTATTGGTTTCTTAAAAGAATTGTAATCTGATAAAAAGCCTTGTAAATGCACTAATTATAAAGTGCCAACCTTGTAATATTTTGGGGGGGGGTGATTTCTGAGACTAGTGAAAAGGGGGGGTGTCTCTTGTGCCTTCTTTCTTGCACTTTTCCTGATTCTTTGCAATCTTCTTTTCTACTATCATGGATGCATCTATAGTTCCACTTTTAACACCATATAATTATTTTGAATGAAAATCTAAGATGATAATATATCTGAAAAGACATGGATATCATCGTGTTACTATGGGACTTGAAATTGAACCTCAAGATGATGTAGAAAAGATTAAATGGTTTAATAAATGTGATGAAGCTTTTGGTACTCTATGTATGTCAGTTTCTCCAGACCTTCTTTTTCACATTGAAACTACCACTACACCAAATGCAGTGTGGACCACTTTGGAAAACTTCTTTGGTAAGCAGGATGAGCTAAGAGGTCATCAATTAGAAAATGAACTCATAGGGTTAAATCCAACCAATTTTGATACTATACAAGAATTCTTCACTAAACTTAAGTCTGTAAGATTGTAGTTGGAACGGTGTGGAACTAAGAAAGATGATAAGCAACTGATCTTGAGTATTCTTTCTAAGCTTGGTCCTAACTATTCAGTGTTTGTTTCTACATTCTATGCTACAAAATGTGCCCTAGGTACCACATTCAAAATGCCTTCTCTGGATGAATTTGCTACAGAACTCACTAGGGAGCAAGACAAATTGGTTCAAATGGGTACAATAAAACCCTCTAAGTCACATGCCTTAGTTGTAAATAAAGGCACAAAAGAAAAAAAAGGGTCTAGTAAGCAAGATAAGAAACAAAAGAACCAAGAAGAGAAGAAAAAAGATCAAAAATCTGCTACTTCAAAAGCAGTTAATCAGACCTCTTCATTAAGAGGTGAACAACCTAAGAAGGAGAAGGTCAAGTGTTCTTATTGTAAGAGGCCTGGTCATGATGAACATAAGTGTTTAAAGAAACAAATTGATCACCTTTCAAATCTTCTTGAAAAGAATAATATCAAGGTGCCTGATTTAATCAAACAGAGTTCATCAGAAGGATCTTCTAAGGATACAGATAAGAGTAAAGGAAAAGGAAAGGGTAAGGCCCTAGTTGTTGTTGCTTCACAACCCAATTCTTGGATAATTAACTCAGGTGCTTCCCACCACATGGCTTCTTCAAAAGATGATTTCACCTCTTTAGAGCCATGTTCTATGCCTTCCATACTAATGGGTGATGACACTCCTGTTGAAGTGCATGGGAGAGGGTCTGTTGATGTGGGCAAAGGAACATTTAAAGATGTCCTTTGTGTTCCATCTTTATCAACTAATCTCCTATCTATTTATCAGATCACTCACACTGGTTCTAGGAGGTGAGTTGAGTTCACACCAGATACAGTGGTAATTAGTGAAATGCATAATGGGTCTACTATTGTTGTGGGAAAAGTAGATCATGAATCCAGATTATATCAGTTTTCTCACTTTGTTCCCGACTCTCCTTCGACAGTTCTACTCACTCATGCAGATGAGATTAGTTGTTTGTGGCATCAACGATTTGGCCACTTGAATTATCGTTACTTGCAACAACTCACTAAACAAGACATGGTTTCAAGGTTGCCTTCTATTCGATTTTTTGATGGAGTTTGATAGGGATGTATTCTTGGTAGGAATCTTGAGAAGTATGATAAAGGCAAAGCATGGAGAGCTCCACAATTATTGGAGTTGGTACATAGTGACTTGGCGAGACCATTTCCACAACCATCTTTCAGCAGGGCTAGATATGTCTTAACATTTATTGATGACTTTTCCAGATTTACATGGGTTTACTTTCTCAAACAAAAGTCTGAGGTATTTGAGAATTTTTTAGATTTCAAAGTTTTTGTAGAGAAACAATCTGGGAAGTTCATCAAGATTCTGCGTACAGATAATGGGGGTGAATATGTTAATAATCAGTTTGAACAATTTTGTGCTTCAAAAGGTATCAACATGCAGCACACAGTTCCATACAGTCCTCAGCAGAATGGTGTCGCAGAACGAAAGAATAGGTCCTTGACGGAGATGGAAAATTGTATGATTCACTCCAAGTCTTTGGCACCTTAGTATTGGGCAGAGGCCTTCAATTATGCATGTTACATCCAGAACCAAGTTCCTCATAAAGTTGTGAAGGGGGTAACTCCTTTTAAAGCTTGGATTGGTCGGAAACCTACAGTTAAGCATTTTAGAGTGTTTGGTTCTCTTGCATGGACCCACATTCCAGTAGAGAAATGCAAGGCTATGGATCCGCAGAGCAAGCCTTGCATATTTGTTGGGTATCCAGATGATGTCAAAGGGTATAGACTTCTCCATCCCTCTACACATGAGTTGTTCATTGAGAGGAGTGTTCATTTTGAGGAGAGTTCTTCTATTTCTTCTCATACCACTTCTCCATCCACTATCACATTGGAGACATTGCATGATGATAATAGTTCTTCTGAGGATCTTAATCCTCCTAATCCTAATGAGGAGTCTTCTTCCTCCACTTCAGATGGTGATAGTGATGGTGAGGATTCACATTCTTCTCATAGTCATCCTTCAGAGGTTGATGATTCTCCCCCAGACTCTCCAGCTTCAGTGCCTCTTTGGGCTCGACAAAATTTTGAGTCAGCAGAAGATTGGCTTGGTGATCCATCAGATTCTAGAAGAACTAGGTCACAATTTCAGCAAGCTCCACATCTCTTCATTGCTTCAGCTTCTAATCCATAGTCTTTCTGAGAAGCTATAGGTGTTCCCGAATGGGATGCTGCAATGCAAGAAGAGTTTAATTCCTTGGAAAGGAATCACAAATGGGATTTAGTTCCTCTTCCTAAGGGAAGGAAAATTGTTCGATGCAAGTGGATCTATCGAACAAAATTTGCAGCAGATGGGTCGGTTGATAAGTATAAGGTTCGCTTGGTAGCAAAAGGCTTTTCCCAAGTTCTAGGGGTTGATTACTCTAAGACTTTTGTTCCAGTTGCTAAGTTGAATTCCATCTGGCTTGTCCTTGGTATTGCTGCAACCCATCGTTGGGAAGTTCATCAGATGGATGTCAAGAGTGCATTTCTTCATGGTGACCTTCAGGAGGAAATCTACATGGAGCAGCCACAAGGGTTTGTTCAAGATCCTTCACTTGTGTGTCGACTTTGAAAGTCTCTCTATGGCCTCAAACAAGCTCCTCGAGCTTGGTATGCCAAGATGGACTCCTTCCTTCTGACAGTTGGTTTTACTCGATGCCATTCTAATCCGAACATCTACATCCTGTACCAGGATGATACTCTCACATTTCTAGTTCTCTATGTTGATGACTTGTTGATCACAGGGAGTCACTCATCCACCATCAAGGTAGTGAAAACTGCTCTACATGATAGATTTCTGATGTCAAACTTGGGTCTTCTACATTACTTCTTGGGAATTGAGATTACTCAATCTTCTTCAGGCATCTTCCTTGGACAACCCAAGTATGCACTCGATATGCTCTCTAGATTTCGCATGGCTGATTGTAAGCCTACACCTACTCCTTTTTTATCTGGGGTCAAACTTGAGGCTAAGTGCTCTTCACCCTTGGTTGATAGCACTTTATATCAACAAATTGTTGGGAGCCTCATCTACTTGACTCATACGAGACCTGACATTTCATATGCAGTCGGCATGGTCTCTAGATTCATGTAGGAGCCACATGAGTTGCATTGGAAAGTAGCTAAGAAGATTCTCCACTACATTCAGGGTACTCACAATTATGGAATTCAGTATGCAGCAGGCATGGATATTGACTTGGTGGGATATACGGATTCAGATTGGGTGGGTGATTCTCAAGATCGAAAATCCACTTCAGGGTATTGCTTCTCACTTGGTTCTGGTCCAGTTGTTGGTCGAGTAAGAAGCAGTCTGCAATTTCTCTTTCATCAACAGAGGCTGAGTATCAAGGGGCAATTAATGCCACCACTGAGGCTATTTGGCTTTAGAATATTCTCACTGAGTTTGGTATTCCAGTTAGGAAGCCTACTATCATCTTTTGTGATAATCAAAGTGTTATACAGATCTCAAGAAATCCAGTTCATCACCAGAGGATGAAACACATTGAGATACATATGCACTATATTCTGGAGCTCATTCAAGAAGGCATCATTGATCTTAAGTATTTTTCTACAATGGAGCAAACTGCGGACATCTTCACCAAACCCTTCACCGAAAGCAAGTTCCTTCATTTGTGATCTCTGCTTGGGATACGACAGGTGTCTACTTCAGGAGGGACTTCTTAGTCCTTCTTTCTTTCTTTCTTTCTCTCCTTATTTAGGGGGGGGCTATTCCTCTTATGGGGGGCTTCTTCTTTTGGGGGGCGCTATCTATGTACATGGGTACCTAACATGGTTGCATTTGCCGGGACCCATATTTTCACCCACCTAAGCTACGCTTAAGGGGGGGTGTTAGTGTAGGTTTTTTATTTTCCTTATGTTAGGGGGTATTTATTTTTCCTACACATATATTATTTAAGCTTTCTTAGGTTAATAGGAGTGGTTTATGTGAGGACACGTGGCGAAATACTTCAGCTACATGTGTAACTCTCCACCTCACATGGGTAGTTGAGTTACACACCCTCTTTTGGCTTGTTGTGTCACCTCTCATAACCACTATTTTGTCATTTCCTAAGTGGGTTATGGGGTAGTTGGGTTTCACACCCTCTTTTGGCCTTATGTGCCAACTTTCTCAACTCCTTTTTTGTCTTCATGTAAGGAGGTTATGCCACATGTTTTGGCATTTACCAAGAAGGTAAAACCTCCCACTTTTTATGGGGAATAGGAGTTAATGCACCCCTTGGATGTATATGCTTATATTTTTCTATATAATAAGCACTCTACTTTCACCTTCACTAGTCAAGTTAGTGGAGTGATAGCTCAGTGAGAGTCTTCTCCAAATTTTCCTCTTTGTCTCTATTTCTCTCTCATATTGAAATTATCTTCATTCAGCTATTTTGATCTTCGATTATCCATTGTGTGAGGAGTTGCATGTGATCTATGACCGACATCAGATCTTGGCTCGATTCTCACTTCTCGCAGAATCTCACAAGTGGGTGGGTTTTAGATTTATGAGATGGAAAGTTGGGTGAATAGAAATTGAAATTACATATTTATCCCTCTTTACTTTTTTTTTTCATGGGTATATCTGGAAAGAAATTAGTTATGTTAATTATTTAGGCCCTATAGACATATTTTTTGGTTCCATGAGAGTAATGAAGATGGTGTTTGTACACTAAATATGTCATGTCTAGTATCAAACAAAATACCACAAAGTGGAAACACACAAAACATGTCAAGCATTAAGGACACATGTGATGCTAATATACTTTTTTGATTTATAATATAAATTATCCATCGATGGGCAAGAGAAAAAAACATAAAAGGTCATGAGAAAAAAATGAAGGCATAAATCCCAGTGTGGTACATTCTATGCATTATAAAAAATTGTTAATAAATAAGAGGATAGAAATAGATATAAAACAACAAGATTAAAGCCATCAAGGTAGCCCACTCTAGCGATAAATAAAATGAAGGAAGAGGAAAATTATTATGAAATAACTTCAATGAGAGAATAATATAATATCAAGAATTCTGAAAATACTTGATAATATTTGAGAATAACAAGCCTCTTCCAAGGGAAAAACCTCCAAATATCTCCAATGAGAACACAATTCATAGTTTGATGATCAAATAAGAGGTAGTCAACCCCCTACTTAGGAGGTTTGTCTAATAGATCAATGTGAAAGAAATCATCTAATTAATACACTAAAAAAGATAAGAACCACATGCACAACATGAGTTTGGACATGGCTACTTAGAATTATTTTAATATTCAAACACTAATTTTTTTTGTTATCAACATAATTAAAAACACATAAACATGACTTCAAAATACCACATTTTATTATCAAATAACACATTAAAACTAAAATCTCATAAATATGAAATAAAAAACATTTGTCTCACACTTATTAAATCAAATGGAAGTACAAAGTGTGGAATATGCAAAAGAGAATCAAACAACATCAAACACACGTGCATGAAACACTATGTTAGAGTTAGAAATCAAAATAGAAACTAAACTAAGTTAGCTTCAAAATAAAGAACCCTAAGTGCATCTCATGTTCCTCTATCTCCAAGAATCTTCCAGATTCAAGGTAGCTCCCACTTGGAAGAGCACTTTATCTTTTAGATGTCAACCTAAAGAACAAGATTGAAGGATATTCCAAGATCAAAATGAATGCAACTAAGATCCTACCTAGATGATAAAATGATATGAAAAGGTGAAATGCAAGATGGAATGCAAGATAAGAGATTAAGATTGACTCCAAATTGAAAGCTTAGGTGTGCCAATTAAACTAACATAGAGATTGTTATGAAATTGCTATACAATGGCTATGAATTAAGCTAGCATGAAAATGGGATTAGCATGATACTATCAACGTGATGAAAGCTAAACTAGCACGCAACTAAGATGATCTAAGTGCTTGAAGTTGACAAATTGAGATCCTTGATAACCTACAAAATGACTATAAGTTTGATGCACAAGATGTTGGATCCTAAGATTGAAGAAATGGGCTCTATTTATAGAGAAAATAGAGAAACAGATGACCAAGATTGAGCAATCTTAACAAAGGCTAGGATTGAAAGTTATCAACCGATGAGGGGGATTAAATCCAATCCCAAGTTGACAAATGTCAACTTGAGATGGCTTGAGAGGATGCTATGAAAGAATTATATGCTAAATAAGTATTAGGGATAACCTCAAGGGATGAAATAAATGGATAATGCTATTATCCAAGGGAGCATTCTATTGTCCAAGAGGTAAACTCTTGTGCAAAGTTGATTGGATGGCCAAAGGGACAACCATTATGGGCTAGGGTGATGTCTTTGTAATAGGAATCAAATACCTTTGAATAATTTGGAGGTTAACTTGTTGGAAGATAGATAACCTTCAAGGCTTTTGTAAGAGCCTTACAAGTTTGGAAGACTCAACAAGTTAACTTGTTGAAGAAGGTAAAGTCTTCAACACATTTTGAAGACTTTTCCCCAAATTTGGAGAAGTGACTCCCCCAAATTTAGGGATGTGACATGATTAGAGGAATTAGGGTAGTTAATGAGGAATTAGGCTAGTTAATGAGGAATTAGAGGGGTTCTGGAAGAATATTAGCATGCTAATGGAAAATGTAAGAGAATTCAAGTGGAGGGAAATAGGAATTTTTAGATAAAATAAAAGATTTATTTTAGCCAAAAGGGGTGCAACTTGCATTTGTAGGATTTTGCAAGTGGAGGGACTATTCACAAATAAATAATGATTTATTTAAATTTAA
This sequence comes from Cryptomeria japonica, assembly GCF_030272615.1. Taxonomy (NCBI): domain Eukaryota; kingdom Viridiplantae; phylum Streptophyta; class Pinopsida; order Cupressales; family Cupressaceae; genus Cryptomeria; species Cryptomeria japonica. Next base: position 585,425,491 of record NC_081406.1, read on the forward strand.
AGGGATTTTAATGAAATGTAAATTTAATTAAAAAGGAAAAAGGGGGTTTAAATTAAATAAATAAGATTTATTCGATTAAATGGCTAAAGGGTACTTAATCAAACCTTGGTTTAACTAATAGGTTAGGCTAGAAGAAAAGGATTTTATTCAAATATTTAATTTGATTAATAGGCTAATTGGAAGAATAGGGATATTGATTAAACCTTAGTCTAATTAATAGGCAAATAAATGATGATTAAATGAATAGAATTCATTTAATTAGCTGTGCTAGTTTTAGGTGTCTACATTTTTCGCCTCTTTGAAGCGATGTGTGACCACATTGATTAAAATAAAAATGCTCGATATGTTGCCAAAATTCTTCATATGGTTCTATCATCAAAATTGTCGGTATGAAGCCCTGGATATAAAAAATTGATTCGATATGAGATTTGATGATAGAACTGGTAGAATTGATGTGGAGTTTTGATATTATAATGCCCCCTCGAGAGAGCATTTGTGCACTAAAGGCATGAATGATCTCTCATAAGAAGTATTTTATTTGAAAGATAGAAGAGTGGATAGTTGATGACATGCATGGGTTTGATAAGATTGATCAGATTGATAAGTGTTGGATTTTGCCAAGATCAAGGGGTCAATGAAATGTACAAAATAGAGACACAATATAGGACAAGAATAAACTGTATTCTCATCAATAGAAAATGATCAACAACTACAATTCAATGAATAGAGGCCTGCTTATATAGGCAAGGCCATATGGATGTATGAGCACACAAATATGACATGTGGCTCAATAAGAAATAAGGGTAGGTAGGAAATAGGTGTGGGTAGGTAGGAGAAATAATATAATATTCCACATGAGGTGGATCACCCACTGAAGGTGGAATTATCACTCCACAATAAGTGGATATGATAGTGTAATAACAAGATCAACACCATAAGAGGTGGAATTTCTCCTACACACACTATCCCAATGTGGCACAAACACCCAAGTGTCTCATATCCAAACTACTATGAAATGCATTATCCTAAGTAAACTTAAGTAAGTGTAATAATATCCATGATGAATAATTATTTACACCAACACCCCCCCTTAAGTGCAACTTAGGGGAATGCACTTAAGTCTACAATGCAACTAAGCAATGCAAGATGGGTCCCAGCTACGAGGCATGTTAGGTACCCATGTACAAATGCAAATGCATGCAAACCAATGCAATGAAATCTCTCACAAAGTGGGGAAAGAGAGAAAAACCCAATGGGAAAAAACCCTCCCCCAAAAGAGAGATGAAAAACATAGAAGAGAACTCTCATAGAAGAATGTGAGGAACAAAACCCCATGTGAGGAAAAAGTCCCCCCCATATGAGAGAAGAAGAGAAGTCAAACTGTGACCCCCCCTCAATGAAGAATCTGCACCAATGATAGAAGCTCGATGTATGAAGAAACTGCTCCATGAACGTCGAACAACATTCCTCCCCTTAGGAAGAAACAAAACCAAAGGTGTATCCATGAAGTCTCCCCAATCATGAAGGGAAGATGTATGAAGAAAACTCATGATGAAAGGAATCTCTGAAAACTGCTCAAGTGTCCCCATGTCGATGCTAAAAGATACCCCCTCCAAAGGTGGTGAACTGCTCCACACTACTGAAAAAGGAACTCCAACATCTAGTGAAGATGAATGTAGAAAAATATCCAAAGACTCATGTGTCTCTTCAAAGCATAAAGAGACCTCCTCCAACTGCTGTACATAAGTATCCACAATCATGTCAACCTCGAAAGAATGATCATGTAGAGAATGAACAAGAGGGTCAGAGTGTTCCCTCGCAACAATCGAAGAAGGATCACCTTCATCAAAGAGAAGATGAATGTCATCAATGATGTTTCCCAAATCTGCAATGTAGGATTCCATAAATAAACCTGCAATATCTGTCAAGTAATCATCCCATGAATCTGAAGCTGGAAGACAATGAATATCCTGCTATACTGAATCACATGAAGGCAAAACTGTCGCACTATCTGCATCATCAGGTGCAATAGGTGATGTGATATCAATATGAGGAGATGAAATATAAGACTCAAGAATGGGGTCACATGTGAGAATCCCCATGTTCAAGTGTCCAAAGTTCTCCTCAAAATCTGAACCATCACAATAAGTGTCATCATCATGTGTAGAATCATCAAATGTGAAATCATCATCATCAACAAAATCTAAAAAGGAGTATAACCGAGATGCATGATCAACCACCCCAATTGCAATGATAGCTCTAGTCTCCATGTCTCTAATAAAAACTGAGTCAGGTGTGAACTCCACAACTCTCTTAGTTGCGCCATGTGTGATTTGATAGATAGAAAGGAGATTGTTTGTCAAGTGGGGTACACACAAAACATCATTGAAGGAGTTATCCCCAATGTCAATAGATCCTTTCCCAATCACATCCATGTATGTATGATTGCCCATCAAAATCTGTGGCATGGTGCAAGGCTCAAATGTAGAGAACATAGATTGTGAAGATGCCATATGATGAGAAGCCCCTGAATCTAGAAGCCATCTCTCTGAATTATGATTTGTAGTAGCACATAGAGATTTTCCTTTTCTTGTTCCAAAAGAGTGAGTCTTTCCACTTGTAGAAGCCATGAATGCTTGCCCTTTTCCTTTTGAATGTGAGGAAGTGGAAGTTGATGAATCATCCTGCTTGTAGACTTTAGGCAAATCAATGTTATGCTCTTTGATGATATGTGTGAGCTCATCAATCTTCTTAGAATGGCAACGATGCTCCTCATGACCAATCTTTTTACAATAAGCACAAGTAGGTCTCTCCCTCTTTGGTGAATTATCTCTCTTGGGAGAGGATGAATCTCCTTGTTTTGGAGAAGATGGTGCTTTTTCTTTAGGCTTTGATTGCCATTTCTTCTTGTTTGAGTTGTCCTTTCCTTGATTTCCTTTGTTCCCTTGATTTGCCACTAATGCTTGAGACTTAGAAGAAGCCTTAAGAATGCCCATGCTTATCAACTTAGTTTGTTCCATCATCAACATTTCATTGAAAGCATCAAATGTAGGCATTTTGTAGCTTGAACCCATTGTCATCCTATGGGTTTGAAAACTAGAAACAAATGCTGCATATTCTTGTGGAAGCTTCCCTATCAAGTTGAATATCAATTGAGTATCCTTTTTATCAATGCCACAATCTTTGAGTTGTGCCCTCAACTCATTTGCCTTAGTGACATAATCTTGTATAGTATCAAAGTTCTTGGGATCCAACATGGTGAGATCACTATCAATTTGATATCCCCTAATCTCATCAACTTGACCATACAAGTCTTGAAACTTTTGCCAAGCATCCTTGATTAGAGTACATTTCTCAATATGAAAAATGAGATCCTTTGATACATACTTTCTTAAGGTACCAATTGCCATGATATTTTTAGTGAGCCAATCTAAGTGACCAACTGGATCAGCCTTAGGATCAGCTAGAGCAACAATAGTTCCTTCAATGTAATGAGTGAGTCCTTTTTCCATAAGTTTACTCCATGCATCAATTTTTCAAGTAGCATAATTATGTGGAGTTAAGAGAGGAAACTTAGAAGAACCCATTGCAGCAAAAAGGAAGGAACACAGGAGCAAAAAAGCACAAGAGACACCCCCCAAATTCAATCAATCAAAGTACCCCCCCCAAAGTGATGATTTTGGCACTTTATACTTAGTGCGATTACAATGAGCCACTTGCAAAACAATGCAAAGTGGACTTATGATGCAAATTTTACAACTTCTCAAATGAGATACAAGAGACTTCAATCAATAGTGCAATGAATCTAACTGATATTCAAGCAAATATACAAGTACCAAGAGAGCCAAAAATGGCCAAGATCTAAATGTACAATTTCTACTTATAATGGCATTAATCTGATAGCATTATGTGAAATTAGATGAAAAAATACACACTTTCAAAAAAAAAGGCACCTAAAAAGGAGGTCGTATGACCCCAAACGAAGCCTCTGAAGTTGCAAAAACTAGGATTACTTAGGTATAGTCACCAAAAACTGAATTTTTTGAAAAATTCGTGCATCAAAATGAAAAAATTCTTTAACCACTGCGGAGAGCACGAAATTATAGCCCATTTCAAAAAAAATGCACCCAAAAAGGAGCAAAAATGAGCAAGTTATGGCCATTTGAAGTTGAACTGCAAAATCAAAAATGCAAATGAGAGGGGGTCAAAAATTTTCAAACCCTACTGATGTGGCGCTGACATCAGCAATTCACTGGGTTAAATTTGACGTCTGTATGACCATCGTAAAAACTTCGCCCTCTGCTGACTGGACGTCCGTACTGTACGGACGGATGACGTGGCAGACTGACTATGTATTCCGTACCGTACGGAAAAGCTGACTGGGCAGACTGATTCGGTAGATTATGTGGCAGTCCGTACTCATGACTGTGTGTACGGTTTTACCACGGGCCAGTGGCCGCCTGCCACGTGGCAGGCGCGGTTTCCTCCGGTCTGGGTTACGTGGCACGGAGGCCGGCAGGAGGAGCCGAGCTGCGCTCGGGCGGCGGCGCCGGAGGCCGCGGTGCTGTTTACGGAGCCCGGGAGAGGCCTGCAGGGACGTGCCAGAGGGCCGGTGTTAGATGCTGGCCGGCGGGAACCTGCGGTGATGATCAACGGCATGGCGGCCGACGAGCGGAGGTCTGCGGGCGCTCGGGTGGCGGTGGAGCTGGCCGAGCCGAGAGCTACCGACGAAATGCAGAGGCGAGCGGTGCCAGAGCGGTGGATGGGAAACCTGCGGGTGACGTGATGGCCGGAGAAAGGCATAGGGTATGATGAGGATGGCAGGCGGTACCGGTGCTGACAGGTACGGCGTCTGCAAAAAATCTGCAGACCTGCAGAGTCACGGGGGGGGTCTGCGGACCCCCCAAAAAACTTTTTTGTTTTTTTTTTTATTTTTTTTTTATTTTGATTTTTTTTCGATTTTTTTGCTTTCTAATTTTTGAAAAAAATATTTTTCAGAAAAATAAATAAAATTTTCTGAAAAATATAATTATATTCCGAAAATCCGTACGATATAGCAAAATTGGGGAAAAAAAAATTTCTCACCAAAATAGGCCGAATTTATAACCAAAATTCATGGAAACGGCCTTTTGGATGCAATGGCAGGGTCGGATCTGGTCTAGGATGCCTCCAAAAGATGCTACTCCTCAGATCTACCTCTTGACATCGCAATAATGCCTCTTCAAGGCGAATCAATGAAGCCCCAATGGCTCTGATACCATGTTGGATTTTGCCAAGATCAAGGGGTCAATGAAATGTACAAAATAGAGACACAATATAGGACAAGAATAAACTGTATTCTCATCAATAGAAAATGATCAACAACTACAATTCAATGAATAGAGGCCTGCTTATATAGGCAAGGCCATATGGATGTATGAGCACACAAATATGACATGTGGCTCAATAAGAAACAAGGGTAGGTAGGAAATAGGTGTGGGTAGGTAGGAGAAATAATATAATATTCCACATGAGGTGGATCACCCACCGAAGGTGGAATTATCACTCCACAATAAGTGGATATGATAGTGTAATAACAAGATCAACACCATAAGAGGTGGAATTTCTCCTACACACACTATCCCAATGTGGCACAAACACCCAAGTGTCTCATATCCAAACTACTATGAAATGCATTATCCTAAGTAAACTTAAGTAAGTGTAATAATATCCATGATGAATAATTATTTACACCAACAATAAGAATGAGATCAAGTCTCGTTTCAGGAAAGATAACTCTTGTATAAGACAAAGATGATCAAAACGTCTGGTTTCAGGAACAATATATCCTGTATAAGACCTGATCAAAATGTCTAGTTTCAGGAAAGATACATCCTGTATAAGACATGATAGAATTGATAATATTGAGATCAAGTTTGGTTTTAGGAATGACACTTCCTATATAAGACAAAGATGATCAAAACATCTGGTTTCAGGAACAATATATCTTGTATAAGACCTGATCAAAACGTTTGGTTTTAGGAAAGATACATCCTGTATAAGACATGATAGATGGGAATTGGATGAATGATGAAGATATGAAAGTGAAGAAAGATTCCATGATGATGTGATGGATATGCATGTGATGGATACAATGATGAATGTTACTAGATGATGATGATGATGATATGCAACTAAATTCCATGATATGATAATGCAACTAAATGCAGATTTTAGCAATAAGCTAAAAAATGTACCTAAGCACTTAACAATGATATAAAACCTAATATGAAATGCACTCTCGTTCTTGATATTGTCACCTTTTCGTTCAAATTAGATATGCTTCATTTTTATCATCATTGAGCATTTGATATGTTGAAAGTTGATACAAGCATCATGGTATAATTGAACCATGATGACCTAAGTATAACTTACATGGGTTTTGATATTGCAAGATAGCACAAGCGTCGAGGTATAATTGAACTATGATGACCTAAGTGTGGCTTGCATAAATAGACAAGAGTTAACCTTTGTCCTATACAAATTGGAAATATTCTCAGTGATATGCCACTAGATCACTCTCAACCAGCAAACAAAGAAAATATCATACTCCTTCCTTGATTCTCTCATTTCAAGACATCCTTGAGTCACTTGGGAGATATGATAAGCAAAATAAGAAACAACCATAGATAAACATGCATGCCATCCTATGTATTTTTGTCAGATAAAACATCTTGCAAATCCCTCATTGTTTAGTTTTGATCAGTTCATGTTTCTTCATTTTACCATTGATTGTCGTGATCTTGTTTTTTGTCTCAACGTGTTTTTTGTGATCGATTGTCTGTTTGAATCCCAAAGGTGACCTGCCCCCAGTGAGGTTAGGATTTTTCCCCCACCATAGATAATACTTATGATATGGAGTATGTGCATTGACCACCAAGCCATGGCGGGATATGATACGGATAACTGTTCAGATAATAAAGAACATTGACTACGCTAAGTATGTCTAGGATTGATAAACATTAGTGAAATTGTGAAGTTCTACTGATGGCTCAGATGGGTGGATATGATATGTAAAAATAGATGGAGGAGCTTCTCTATCACAAATAGTGCCTATTGCCAGGTTTTTACCACTTGTTTTTATTGCACATTTCAATTTTTTATTTTTTTTGTGGAGAGATGAAACATGTCCTGTGATCAATTGATAAAGATAAGACTAACTAGAACAAAATCCAGTAGTCATATTGATCTATGTCATTGTTTTGATTTATTCAATTATTGATAAGAATTTCTGGTTTCAAAGATTGAGTACCCCATATAAGACCGATCTGTTTCATTTCAAGTGTACCTATCCCTGTATAAGACATGTTGATGTTGATAGATGGATTGATTAACCATACTCGACGAATGATAGGAATTTCTGGTTTCAAAGAGTGAGTGCTATTATTATTTACTAAGTTGTCATTAGTTTTATGTCCAAAGTCATCCTATATACTCTAGTCGGTTAATACTACCGAAATATTCAGTCGGTAAACACTAAAGTAGTCGGTTACAGAAGAAAGGAGTCACAAAGTTAATTATACACCGAGTTGTCTACCGAGTAATGTTCTATGTCTACCGAGCATCAAAGAAGGTATACCGAGTAATCTGAACTAAGTAGAAACATGTTACCAGATTCAATGAACCTAGACACATATATGGAAACGTGTTACAAGAATCAAGGAACAGGGAACCGTTATCACATAGGAAATTGTACTTCAAGATTTTGTATGATTTTGAGGAAGTTTATCCAATGAAATAATTTCTATGTTTATTCATTTGATGAATCTTGTTTGTAAGATCGAAGCATGAACGGGTCACCATACTAGAGATCTATTTATACAGAGTGATTTGAGAATAAAAAATGAAAGACATGTGTGATAGAAGAGCTAAAAGGAAAATCATAAGAGGACACATTGAGTTGTGACTGTTATGACTGACAGAGATATTCAGAGGTCACCAAGAAACTCTTCAGAGAACAGTTTAAGGTACAGAGTAAACATAAGGGTTTACTGAGTTGATTTATCAATTACCGAGGTATGCTATGAGCAAGGTAATTTCATATTGAGCACATAGAATCTGTTATAACATTTTAGATGTAAAGTTGCAGATATTTGTAAAGATTTTATTGAATCATTTAAGTTGTAATAGAAACCTTTAATAGGGTAAAAGACTCTAACAAAGTCTATAAATTGTAAAGCCTTTAACCAGGTGCAACATTTGTAGAAGTGTTGTAAAATCCTTTAGCAAGGTAGATCTAAAGATCTTGATACTCCTAATAGGGTAAGCTATCAAAAATAGCTAAACATGTCGCTCTAACCGAGCAACCTTTATTATTACAGTAGTGAAGTTATGGGTGCCATCCCCACTACAGTTTTTCTCTCTAATAAAGAGTTTCTGCGTAACCAAAATATTTGTGTTATGGAGTGAAATGTGTATGAATGTCATTTATATAATTATGTGTTAGCTTTATATTATGAGATCAGCAGTTTACAATTTATGTTTATTAGTAAGATTTTTTTTGGAGAAAAGTTTTGAAGTACTGATTCACCCCTCCCCTCTCAGTACATTAGCTTTCCTAGTTGGACCTAACAATTGGTATCAGAGCTTCAATCTTGGAAAAGGGTTTAACAGCCTAAAGAGAAAGATCTTATCAATGGAAGGCTACAAACAATCTCAGAGAATTGTGAATTGTCAAGAAGAATTGGATCATGCTAATCAAGTGATTGCAGATATGCAGAGACAAATGCAAAGATCATTGAAAGTCAAAAGAAGGTTGTCTGATGATTTAAAGGACTCACAAGAGTTGGTGGAACAAATTGAGACATCATCTGAGAACAGTATATCAGAAGAGACTAAAGAAATGATTGGAGAACTGAAGGAAAATAATAAAGCACTAACTGAACAGCTAAAAGAAATGAAAAGAGAAAATGAGCATTTCAGCATATAGATGACTGAAAATCTTGATGCATTAAGAACAACTGACGATAACATAAGACACATGGAAAGGGAAAAACAATAGCTAGAAGCATTGGTGTCTGAAAAGAATGATGAAATCACAAGAATGACCGGAATTCATAATCTTTCTGATCAATTGGGTTATGCACATCATGAAGCAAATCTAAAAGAAAATGAGAATCAAGAATTGAAACTTGAATTATCAAGATTGGCCAATGAACTTGAAGAAGAGAAGAAATCAAAAGAAACATTGAAGAAAAGTTATGAAGCATCAAGGATGTTGGATGAGAAACTAAATATAAGAAGACCCAACAAAGATGCAGGACTTGGTTACAAAGAAAAACACTTTACTAAGAAAGGGATCAACACCACCAAGAGAGGGGAATCATCAAAGCTAGCTGGAAACAAGGAGAACATCAAAGGAAAGAAGCCTATCTGCAACTACTGTGGAAAACAAGGACATACTGCCAACATTTGCCAAATTAGAAAAGGTAAGCAACCGAATGTCACTAGGTCTGATGGTTATTGCTACAATTGCAATAAGTATGGTCACACATCTAAACAATGTAGGACAAAGTTTGCTAGCAATTTTCAGAAGGCAAAATTCAAGGGGTTTGGCAAAAACTGCAATAGATATGGACACAATACCAAGAAGTGTTGGTTTAAGCAGAAAAACTATATGAGGTCTTCACACCGAGCAAATACTAGAAGCTACTGAACTCACACAAATCTTAACTGACAATATACTACAGTATCATGGGATTACAATACAAGGATATGGTGTGAATGTTGTGGAAGATATGGACATATAAGTGCCAACTGCATGATAAGGTTTGGAATGAACAACCGAAGATCATGGAGAAATTCTGGAATGACATGCTTTCATTGCCATAAAATTGGACACTTGGCTAAGAACTGAACCCAGAGGAGATACTGAAGAGATAAAAATCAAATTATAGAAAATCTAGAAAAGAAAGGAAATTGAGTCAGAAAATGAAGAAAACACCTTACCTACTGAGTTAGGTGCATCTACTGCGAATTAATCAGTAAAGGTATGAAGGGACTGCATTATCTCAAGGTTAGATCTTAACATTTCCTATTTTATCATGTACTTATTTTCAAAATCTGCATAGCTAAGATGTATTAGCAAGTTTGAAATTCAATCTAGTCTTTTGGAGTACCAGAGAAGTCAATAAGTGCAAGAAGCATGTCTAGTAGGTAAAAGCATAAAAGGAAGTTAATCAGTTTAGTGGAACCGAGTGCATTTAATGTTTTCTTACCTAACTGCACAAAGCCTGATAAGGTAAAATGTGTACTTAAGGTTCTTCGTGCTGTCATATTACACTTACCAGTTATCAAAGAGTAGAGCTAAGCGATTCAAAGGCAATCAAACATCTCTCAAGCGAATTTTAAGGTATTTATACAACAATCTCAAATGCATTTTCAAGCCAGTTAACCGATCAATATCAATTGTGAACATCTGCATTATATTTACTAAGTCGAAAGCGTTTTCTAGTTAGTTAAAACCCTAAGCTCTTTTGTTAGTAGAAATCCAAGTTTGAAATGGCTCCTAAGTTGCAGAAACCTATTGTAGTTGAGACTATTGAGAAGCCCTCACTGAAGCATTCCTTAACTCCCAAAGTTGCATCTGAATCCAATGAGAAAACTGCATTTTCTCATATTCTGGATAGGGTTCTATTGGTTGAAGATGTCAGATTCTACACTAAGTGCCATTTTGAAGAGCTAGGTCATACTGAGATCAAGGACATGTATGATGAGTTACGCACCGATGGATTCCTAGATAGCAAGTATGAGCATATTAAATTCAAGGGATTGACCGAAGCCCTAACCTACCCTCGAGTTTTCAAACCCCAACGGGTTAAATTTGTTTTGAGCAGAGTTCATGATGACTTTATGTGGTTAGAGGAGCAACTGTTCAAAATCACCAAGGAGATCATTTACATAATAATCAGATACCCTATATACGACCATTCCCAAGCACAGAAAATGATTTCATGGAAGGAATTGATAGCTTTAATTAGAGTTGAGTCTGATTGTAGAGGTCTTAAATTGAATAATGTTACAGATGCAGAGCTAAAGTTTGCAATTAGAGTCATCGATTATTGTTTCTTTCAATCGGCAAGAGAAAATAGTGTACCATGTCCAGCTGTAGATTTGGCCTACAAGATTGTGAAAAAGGGTATGAAAATTGATCTATGTGAAGTGTTGTTGAAAAACCTATTTGAAAATCTCAACACTATAAGGAAACCTACGAAGAATAACACGGAAAACACACTAAAGTTTGGGTCACTCTTAGTGTGCATGTTTTTCTATTTTCAAAAATTCTTCCCATCAGTTGGTAACATAGTTTGGGAGTTACACCGACCAATCACCCATCAAATAAATGACTTTATCAATCAGTTAGGTGATAATTTCAATGAGATAATGGATGATTACTTCAGTAAATTTCAAGAAAAGATGCATAAAAGGTACAAAATCCCACCTCAGTTAGTGGAAAAATATAAGGATGATATATGTTTTGAAGTGGACACCAACTACTATTATGTCAATGCAGTAGATCCTAGAACTCAATCTCTACCATCCATGGGTTATGAGATGGATCTTGATATTTCTCAACAACAGATAGATGCCTTTTTGACACTTCCAAGGCATGCTATCGAGATCAGGTATGGTACCTATGAAGAGGTCAAAGAAAAAGTAAAAATGAGCATAGTAGTACCGAAGGCTACAAGAAAAGCAACTAAAATGATCAAAGTGCTAACTGAGAAATTTGGAGAAGGTTCTACCTCCACTCCTATCAAGAGTGATCAATTTGCAATTGATGAAGAATTTGAGGCTCAAGAAGAAGCAATTACTCTGAGCACTAAGTTGCCAAAAGGAAAAATTTTGAAAAGGAAGAAACAGGATACAACAAAGGTATCACTGAATCCTCCAGTGAAGTGTCCCAACACTAGATCATCTACAGTGTCACCTGGTAAGAGGCAGAAAAATGTTGAAATACCTAAGGTAACAAGAACCTCTAAGAAGTCAACTAGGAGACTCATTTTGAATAAAGAGTCAAGTGACACAAAATCTAAAGATGTAAGCAAATTTCAGATTGTTAAAAGCACCAAGGAAGATATACATAGTGTGGACAATTTTTGCACAAATTTGAAACAATATGGTGGATTTGGGTCATTCAGGTATGTAAAATATGACTCCAGAATAGAAGATGAGAAGAGGCAAATAGAAGAATTAGTAGTATGGACACTTCTCAAATTCTAAGTAGTTCCACTGGAAGTAACTGAATTTCTTCCTAAAACATTGTATTCACACATTAACACTAAGTGGCAATATGCAATGGACTTGGAGAAACAGGTCAAAGAAAGAGTTTTGGTACATCTCTTTCCAGATATGCCAGTAGAAGACATAAGAAAACATTTGAAGAACTACAAGAAAAACTTTCAAGTAAAGAAAAGGGCCTTGAAAATGATGAATGGTCTTTATCTTGAAGATGAGAATGAAACCAAAGTAAAATGGAAAGAAATATTCCGAATCAAGAATGCTGAACATCAAGGTGAAGTTGAAATAGTTGACATTACCGAGCAAGATCCTGCTTCAACTATTCAACTTGATGAGAATGTCATGGACATTGAGGCACATGAACAAGAGATGATAGAAGGAAATGCCTATGCCAAACTAGTATCAAGTGAATCAATTTTGGAACAAGTCAAGTCCTATCCTCTGGTAACTCAGTAAGTTTCAACCAAGAAACCTCAGGACACTGATCAAGGCAGAGAGGGTCAATAGTCTGCAAAAGGAGAATCTACTTCTCAGGCCACCAAGGAACAAACTTCTCAAGCACTTGCATGCACTGACATTGAGACCCCAAGAAAGGAATCATCGAAGAACACACCAAAGGCTAAGGGAACCGACAAAAGTGTTGCCTCTACTGAGCAATCTACTGAGGGTGATCAAGCCTCCAAAGTCATTGTACTCATTCAACCGGTGAAAGCCTCATCATCCAAAGAAAAGAAAGTGAAGAAGCTTAGTTTCAAGGTAGATCTGTCAAAGCCTATTGTGTTGCCAAATTCTGACATTTCAAAATTGAAAGGGCAAGCACTTATTGAATTCGGAGAACTATGTAAAGCCAAAGCAGAACAAGAAAGACAAATGGCTATTTAGAAGAAGAGCCGAGTACTTCAGAAGGTTCTAGCATTATTGACAGACATGCTACCTGAAGCTACTGTAAATAAAGATGTTGCCATCCATATGCAACTGGATGAACTACTCACTAAATTAGAAGCATCAGGAGTAGACACATCAGAATACCTTAACAAGTTGAAGGACAAAGAGCTAACTGCCAAAATGATTGAAGAAGTGTAGAAAGCAATTGCTACAGGTAAAGTCAAGCTTGTTGGACTCATTGTTGAGTTGTCCCCTCAACTCAAACGTATTCTTTATTTATTTCAGAAGCTCTATACATTTTCATTATTTATTAAGGATATCAAGCATAAGACTGAAGTCATTGAACAAGAGATTACCAATCTCTCCAATAAATTGACCACCCAGCCAAATTATGGCTCAAAACCCTTATGGATATCATGACTCAATAGTTATAACTTTAGAATGAAGAGCACAAAATCTGGATGGATATCATGACTCTTCAGACCTTATTTATTCCCCACTTATCATCAGTCCAAGAGTAGATCAACCGAGCTACCCACTTATCCACTCAACCAAAGGGAATCACTTTAGATGGTTTGATTTCACTGTTAGCTGATATTATAGCTCAGAATTCCCTAATGGACAGTGTCAAGGATACACTCTCCACTGCTCTCATCGACGCTAGTACAAAGTATAAATCTATTTTTGACCAGTTGCTTCCACCTAATGGTAACTAGTTTTGATGTTTGTCAAAAAGGGGGAGTGTGTATAAGAGGGAGTGTATCAAGAAGAATAGAGTATCTGAATGTATAGTTGAATTTGATAGGGGGAGCATAGAACACTGAGCATTGATCACAGGAGCATGCAAATTAAGTTATGTAAACTATATTGATAAGGGGAGTATATATTTGAGTATGTTACTATTTATTGACAACTGTATATACTGACATTTTAGTCAAATTTTGTAAGTATATAGATTTTGAGTTATGACTTTGAAAGGAGTTTTGTCAAACATACCAAACTAATGTCAAAAGGGGAGATTGTTATTATTTACTAAGTTGTCATTAGTTTTACATCCAAAGTCATCCTATATACTCTAGTCGGTTAATACTACTGAAATATTCATTTGGTAAACACTAAAGCAATCGGTTACAGAAGAAACGAGTCACAGAGTTAAGTATACATTGAGTTGTCTATCAAGTAACATTCTATGTCTACCAAGCAGCAAAGAAGGTATACCAAGTAATTTGAACCGAGTAGAAACGTGATACTAGATTCAATGAACCTGGACACATATGTGGAAACGTGTTACAAGAATTGAGGATTAGGGAACCATTATCACATAGGAAATTGCACTTCAAGATTTTGTATGATTTTGAGGAACTTTATCCAATGAAATAATTTCTATGTTTATTCATTCGATGAATCTTGTTTGTAAGATCGAAGCATGAACAAATCATCATCCCAGAGATCTATTTATAAAGAGTGATTTGAGAATAAAAAATGAGAGACATGTGTGATAGAAGAGTTAAAAGGAAAATCATAAGAGGACACATTGAGTTGTGACTATTATGACTGACAGAGATATTCAGAGGTCACTGAGAAACTCTTTAGAGAACAGTTTAAGGGACAAAGTAAACAGAAGGGTTTACCAAGTTGATTTATCAATTACCGAGGTATGCTATGAGCAAGGTAATTTCATATTTAGCACATAGAATCTGCTATAACATTTCAGATGTAAAGTTGTAGATATTTGTAAATATTTTATTGAATCATTTAAGTTGTAATAGAAACATTTAATAGGGTAAAAGACTCTAACAAAGTCTATAAATTGTAAAGCCTTTAACCAGGTGTAGCATTTTGTATAAGTGTTGTAAAATCCTTTAGCAAGGTAGATCTAAAGATCTTGATACTCCTAACAGGGTAAGCTATCAAAAATAGCTAAATATGTAGCTCTAACCGAGCAACCTTTATTATTGTAGTAGTGAAGTTGTGGGTGCCATCCCCATCGCAGTTTTTTTCTCTAACAAAGAGTTTCTGCGTAACCAAAATATTTGTGTTATGGAGTGAAATGTGTATGAATGTCATTTATATAATTATGTGTAAGCTTTATATTATGAGATCAACAGTTTACAATTTATGTTTATCAGTAAGATTGTTTTTGGAGAAAATTTTTGAAGTACCGATTCACCCCTCCCCTCTCAGTACATTAGCTTTCCTAGTTGGACCTAACAAATGCCTCATATAAGACCGATTTGTCTAGTTTTGAGTGTACCTATCCATGTATAAGAAATATTAATGTTGATAGATTTCGAGTGATGAATTGATTAACAAAAAATGTGATCAGTTTGATTCCATACTTTGAGAGTTTTCCTGATGTTGATTTGATGGATGGGCCATGCAATCATGCTTTGATTTTTCAAAATTTTTATTTTCATTTTATTGATTTTTAGTTTGTTTAGACATTTCTGATTTTTGGAGCTTTTTGAATTAAAAGAAAGATGTATTTGGTTGCCCCAATGTATAGAAAGACAAGGAATATTACGAATGGATGATTGAACCGTTGAGGTGGAAATGGATAGGAGAAAGGCGAAGGTAGCTAATGGGGAGACTATTGGAAATTGACACTCAATTGGTTGGTTTCAATATGTTGTCATTGATGGCAACATGTTCCGGCTTCATATTTTTGTTTAGTTGTGTATCGACAGACACTTCACCGGCACCGCCACCAACAGGTTGGAAGGAATTCTTTGGTTACCAACATTGCAGGCTGACATGGTTTATATTTAGGTTATCGGTATTGGAGACCGACATCAACAATTGTTTTTGATATACATGTGTTTATCTTATTGCGCCAACATGTATATTCATATTGTAATTTTCTTTATAAGCCGACATAAGGCATGATGGATTGTAAAGGGGTATATAGGTCAGTTGATTAGATCATTTTGTATATAGGAAAGGATATGGATATGTAAGGTTATGGAATGTAATGGAGATGCGAAATATATAAGAGAGATCATGTATGTGAGGATAGTTATGTAAGAGGGTATTTCAGTAAGGGTTTAGGGTTGCAGACTGGAATAAATAGAGTTTAACCAAAACTGTATTCAAGCATACAATATGCTATCATTGCAGTTAAATCATTTCTCTAGATTGTAGTTTGGATTTGTATGTAGTTAGTGAGGCTCCTTTTGTGATTGAGTACTTTTGTGATTGAGTAGTGTGCTCTAGGCTATAAGCCTTCCTGCAAGTGTAGGCCCCTATATTTTGTAATATCTCTTCAAATAGCCAGTTGATTGATATTTTGGGTCACAAATCCCATTGTGATTTTTCCTGTTTGATGTTTTCCATGTATAATTATCTGTAGTATGGTATTTATTTGTAAGATTGGCTTATTGGTTGCTTTACTTTTGTCAATTATATATGTAACGATATACCGGTTTGTGAAGGCATGTTTTAATTAAGTTTAAACTGATCATTCTCGTAGAACACTAATTCACCCCCCCCCCCCCCCCTCTCAGTGTTTTTGGATTCCAACAATTAGTATCAGAGCCTTGTGCCTTGGAGGAAGTTTAATAGCTTGAGGAAGATCCTGAATCTGGAATCCGTGGATATGAGTTTGGAGAAGGAAGTTGAGGTAGCACTTGAACATTATGATGCTTAAAGGATGAAGAACTTGAAGTTACAAAATGAATTGAATTTTGTTTAGTAATTCATTCTTGTCCTACAGGAGAGATTGTCATCTATTCAAGCTAGGAGGAAGGAACTTTTGAAGAACAAGGATAATGAAGAGAAAGATTCCCTTACTGAGAGATGTCAGAAGTTGAGTCAGGAGAACATGGATATGGGAAATGAAATTCAATCTATAACTATGAGGATTTCTAAAGAGATTGAGGACCGGAAGAAAAAGGAAGAAAATCTTGTTGTATCTCTGAAAAATAAATTTGAAGAATGTGGAAGGTTGGTTCATGAAAATGATATGCTGAGAACTGATTTAGTACAAGCCCCAGAGTACTGAACAAGAACTTCAAAGACAAATGATAATTCTAAGAGATGATTTTACTATTGCAAGTGAGTATAAAGAAAAATTCAAGATTAGTTCAACACACCTAGATGAGTTACTGAAAAGACAAAGGCATAATGCAAATTCCAATGGACTTGGATTTGAACAAGGTCAGAGCTCTGGTACTACAAATAAAGATCAAAACCATAAGGCACTGGTAAGGCATCTTAATGCTTACAAATTTAATGGTAGATGCTTTTTTTGTAATAAATTTGGTCACATAGCTACGTAATGTAGAAATAGAGAAAATCAGAACCCTTATTCTACTCCCAGTCAATGTTCTAAGTACAATAAGTATGGTCATAAGATAGAATATTACAGAATGAATGTTAAATTTTTTGCATTTGGAAAATTTGGACATGTGGCTAATCAGTGTAGGTCAAGCTATTATACCATTTTTAGCAAAGCAATTCAAAAGAAAAATGGTACATATTATGCATGTAATGAGGTTGGACATATTGCTAATTTTGTAGAAGTAGAAATCCACTAATTGGTAATGAAGGATCAAATGAGAAAGGGAAAGAGAAGGTTAATGAAATCTGGAAAGATCACAGCTAGAGATGGGTCAGGAAGTCAGAAGACAATCAATAGATAGAAATGCTCTGGTGACTCAACCAACTGAGGAGGTTGCTCTTGCACTGATAGGAAGCTCATCTGGTAATAAAGGTAGATGCCTTAGGGGTAGGCAGTATTCATGAAGATAGTGCATATTCCTCGGGAAGAGGTTCTAGAAGATGTTCTAGACATTGGAGATGCTTATTCGGCATGAAGATGTTTAATCAAGATTTGGTATCTTCCATCAAAAGTCATTCATATTAATGATGGGTTAGGGTTTCTGGGAGGTTGAAAGGATGAATTCACTTCATTTTTTATCACTTTGCATTCAGAGTGATTCAAATCGATTGAAAGAATGTATAAGGTGATTCAGTGTGATCAATATCTTCTTGAGCAATTTAACTGGCAATTGGAAGAGTTCTTTATGGTTTTTTTCACGGATAGCTATTCATAGGTATTTATCTTTCATCATGGAAGCACAATAATCATCTATTCCTATGTTTATTGGAAATCCTACAATTGTTGAGGTCAAGGACCATCCTAGGCCTATTTTCAAGTGATATCTACATATATCTACCTTGGATGATTAGATTGGTGCATTTTCCCATGTCCTAGAAGGAGTCGTGTATGTCAAAGATGTGAGAGCTTACATTCACTGTCATATTGAGGATTTAGGAATGAGTGATATTAAGAACATGTACATGAGTGATTTAATGGGATATTCTAAAAAGATTAAGCCCGATTGCCAACATATTAAGGATATAGGGTTTACCATCATTCTAGATATTCCACAATTTGAAGATGTGATTGTCAGATATGTTTTGACCAGAGTGCATGGTCATTGGTTACAAGGTAACTCAATCAAATCGATTGAATTCTATTTCTATCTCTTGCATTTATGCAAATCATAAGATGATGAGGGAGAATGAGATGTTAGATCTATTTGGTTGTATGTTGGATGAATTGTTGATTAACCTGGGAAGATCAAAGGAGAGAAGAAAGGAATATTTTGGTATGGAAACCTAATTGTCTATTTAATGTTGTTTTTCATCGATTAGACTCCTAGTTTTGGGAAGAGACAATAGGCATTTGATATCTTGGTAGGGAGGAAACTAAAATAATCAGTTGCTACATTGGGTAGTCAAAGAGATGAAAAAGTGGGGTTAATTTAAAGCATTTAAGAAGGCTATGAATTCTAGGGAGAGGGTTCCAAATCACATTGTTGAGAAGTACTCAACCGAGATATGCTTCATGGTCAAGAAAGATGAAACTTTGATGGAAGCTGTAAAGCCCCAAAATATTTGGATTGAGGAAATGGGTTATGAAGTTGATGCATAGATTATAGATGCTTATACATAGATTGTAATTGATTCATCTATCGATGAAGATGTAAAAACCTTTGGTACTACTAAGAAAAAAAAGAAAGAGGTTGAAACCGAGTTCAACCCAAAGAAGAGGGAGAAGCAGCAAGGAAAGGCAAGAAAGTTTGTGGAACAGGTTGCACAAGACATCAAGGCATTAATTGATGTTTCGAAGAAAGGGAGAAAAAGGAAAGAGCCCGAAATATTCATTGAGCCAATTGCAACAGAATTTGGATCTGATGATAGCACACCCTTAGCATTCAAGAGGGTATTAAGGAAGAAAAATAAAGAGACTAAGGTAGATGCAAAGAAGCAGCTGGTTAGGAAAGTTACTATCAGGGTACTGGCACAGAAAAGAGCACGAAAAGAAACACCTTCAACCCAATCTGGTACTGGAAGAAGAAACAAGAAGGACGACGCCGATCTTGCACTTGTATCTGGTAATGTAACAATTATTCTACCCAAGACTTGTGCAAAATTTGTTGACGAAATAACTTAAGATGGTATGTTAAAGAATGCGAAATTTAATTATGAGCATTTGGATGATTGTAAATAGAGAGAAGTAGACGAATTGGTTTTGTTGTATTTGGATATTTATAAGAAAGTCTTGTTAGAAATTCAAAACCAAATACAAGCACAGTTATATGACATATTAGATGCTAGAAGATTATCAACAATGGAGGAGGATAGGCATATAAAGATTCAGGAGTTGCTATCTATTTGTGTTTCTATTACTCCAGAGGAGATGGACAACACACTTGAGGTTGCAGATAGAAAGATTTTTCACAGCAAACATAGAATAATAAGTCTAATGTTAGGTAGGGTCAATGAGATAGTCAAGGAGACCCACAAGGCATGGTTAAATTATTTGAAGCAAACTATGGGTTTTATACTTCACCAGAACCTAAGATAGCTACTACAGATATCCTAGATGAAGGGAAAGGTAAAGATATTGTGGATACTTCACCCAAAATTATGAAAACTATTAAGATATTGGATATAGAACCCTCGATAGAGACTAATGTACAGGAAAATGTTGAGATACTGGCAAAATTAGAGAGTGTAAAGGTTGCTTAGTGTACAGGTTACTAATATTGAGGACAACAGTCCTCCAAATCAGAATGTACAAGATGAGGACATAGTTTCTAAGGCGAAATCGATAGTAACTAAGATTGCACCAAGTGGTGAAGCCACTGGTGCAAGTAAGGAATCTATAAAAGTTAAACCATCAGAGGAGAAGAAAGGGGAATCTGGCAGGGAACCTGTAGTGAGTCCATCATTTTTGTCAATTGACACCTCACAGGTTGAAAAGAAAAGCATAACTGAGATGAGTTCTACTGAACTCATGATGATGGCTGCATAGAAAATGATGAAGGAAGGATCTATGGATAAAGGGGTTATTGATCAATCTATCACTTTTTTGCATAGACTTGTCCCAAAGTGAAAATCTGACAATTAAGCAAGCCCATTTGGCAAGCTTAAGATAATCACAGAGCATGTTTCAAAGGACTTTCAGTATTTACAATAGATATCAAACCGACAGGCACTAAAGAGGTTTACATAGGCAAAGAGAGCTACATTTGATCAGATGATTGAGTCAGAGAGGAAGGAGATTAATGATAAGTTGAAGTTGATAGATAAATCTTTAAGGTAGTTTAATAATATTTATAGAGTATGTTGTAACATAGGTTTACTCACAACTAAGATAGATAAAAGGATTAAGGATATACAGGAGGAGATTGTAGGCATAATCAATTAATTTGATGGTTCACACTCATTGATTACATCTATAGATGGTAAGGTTTTGATTTTAGAAGCCCAATGTTTAGCTCTTGAGAGGGAAAAAGATAAAATCATCATGAGATTCATAGGTTTTAGAGGATTAGTGAGTCCCCAGTTGGATTCATTAAGTGTACATAAGATGGAGTGTATAGATATGGTTGGTAAGTGCACATCGACGAAGCTTAATGAGAAAGAGTCATATGCCCATATACTAAATGGACTTGTATATATTTCTAGCACTTTCAAATCTAGTTGCAATACTTATCTAGAGCTTTTGCAGAAGGCCTATTCAGATATTTTTAAATATATTCAACTCCGATAAGGTATTTTGGGACACTCATTGTACAGTCTTTCATTCTTCATCCCAATTTTTGGTATTTTTTACATTGATGTCAAAGGGAGAGTATAGGTGAAAAATACTTAGGAGGTATGGAGTATTTTGTTTAGATGGATATTCATCTCACGAAGAGTAGGCTTAGGATGAAACCAACAGATGGAAACCATGATCATTTTTCACATGAGTGTTGCCATCAATGCCAAAGGGGGAGATTGTTGGAAATTGACACTCAATTGATTGGTTTCAATATGTTGTCATTGATGGAAACATGGAAACATGTTTTGGCTTCATATTTTTGTTTAGTTTTGTACCAACGGACACTTCACTAACACCAGCACCAACACTGGTAGGTTGGAAGGAATTCTTTGGTTACTGATATTGAAGGACGACATTGTTTATATTCAGGTTATTGGTATTGGAGGCCGACATCATTTGAGAAATCTGGCATCGGCAATTGTTTTTGATATTCATGTGTTTATGTTATTGAGCTGACATGTATATTCATATTGTAACTATCCTTGTAAGCCGACATAAGGCATGATTGATTGTAAAGGGGTATATAGGTCAGTTGATTAGATAATTTTGTATATCAGAAAGGATATGGATATGTAAGCTTATGGAATGTAATGGAGATGCAAAATATATAAGAGAGATCATCTATATGAGGATATTTATGTAAGAGGGTATTCCAGTAACGGTTTAGGGCTTTAGACCGGAATAGATAGATCTTAACCAAAATTGTATTCAGGCATAGAAGATGCTATTATTGCAGTTCAATCATTTCTCTGAATTGTAGTCTGGATTTTTAGGTAGTCAGTGAGGCTCCTTTTGTGATTGAGTTGTGTGCTCTAGGCTATAAGCCTTCCTGCCAGTGCAGGCCCCTATATTTTGTAATATCTCTTTATATGGCCAGTGGATTAATATTGTGGGTCACAAATCCCACCATGGTTTTTCCTGTTTGAGGTTTTCCACTTATAATTGTCTATATTATGGTATTCATTTGTGTGATTGGCTTATTGGTTGCTTTACCTCTTTCAATTCTATATGTATTGGTATATTGATTGGTGAATGCATGTTTTAATAAAGTTAAAATTGATCTTTCTGGTAGAACTCTGATTCACCCCCAACTCTCAGAATTTTTGGATTCCAATAATTGGTATTAGAGCCTTGTGCCTTGGAGGAATTTTAATAGCTTGAGGAAGATTCTAAATCTGGAATCCATGGATATGAGTTTGGAGAAGCAACTTGAGGTAGCACTTGAAGATTATGATGGTGAAAAGATGAAGAACTTGAAGTTACAAGATGAATTGAATTCTTCTCAGGAATTCATTCTTGTCCTATAGGAGAGACTGTCATCTATTAAAGCTAGGAGGAAGGAACTTTTGCAAAATAAGGATAATGAAGAGAAAGATGCCCTTAATGAGAGATGTCTGAGACTGAATCAGGAGAACATGGCTATGAGGAATGAAATGCAAGCTATAAATACAAGGATATCTAAAGAAATTGAGGACCAGAAGAAAAAGGAATAAAATCTTTTTGTATCACTGAAAAACAAATTTGAAGAATGTGGAAGGTTGCTTCATAAAAATGATATGCTGAGAACTGACTTAATACAAGCCCAAAGTAATAAAGAAGAACTTGGGAGACAAATGGTAATTCTGAGAGATGATCTGACTATTTCAAGTGAGTATAAAGAAAAAATCAAGATTAGTTCAATATGATGGTATGATGAAAGAATAAGTATCCGATAGAATATTGAGAGCGTGCGCGCGCGGGGGGGGGGGGGGTGTGAATCAGTATACTAAAAAATTGATACAAAGTTCCCAAACTCAACTCAGTCAAACAAAGAAATCATATCTCAGTCAAGATCAATATTCATAAGAATAATTAACATCAACCAATTTAATTATTATGACAACTTTAACAGTAAACAAATTCAATCTTGTGAATATCAACAATGCTTAATCATAACTCAATATATTCATCTCTTAATGCTTCTACTTAACATACCTTATCAGAGATTAACCAAATCAAAAAATAATATCACAACCACAAAAGCATTCACCACTTGACACAAATGTTTATACATGGAAAACCCAAATAGGAAAAAACCACGATGAGATGAGACTCAAAAGGATGGCTATCTAAACTCTGTCGAAGTTCGCCCTGTTAGGAGCCAAAGCTTGTTAGAGCTTTACAATAAGTCTTGTTAAGAACTAATTCTAGTTAGGAATCACCTAGTTAAGGGATTTACAAATATGCCTTGTCAGAAGCACAATGCCCATTAGGAGTAACCTCGCTAGAGGATTTAATAATCCAAGCTAAAGGACCTCTTTGTTAGAGGATTTAATGAGTAACCAAGCTTGTTGGAGCTTACCCAGTTAAGGGATTTAACTTCTGTTGTGATTGTTAGAAAATAGTAGTTTAGTTGATCTATTTGAATAGCACTACTTTTGCTTGATCAAATATTTCTATAACCTTCAGTCTGCCTTCACTCAAAGTGCAGATCCATTCACCGGTTTGACAACTATACACTCAATAGGTTTCTACCAACCTTGCCAACAACCTTAACAAACAACTTCATCGACCTTAAATAGAAATTAATTAGGTTGGTAACACAACAAAAACCTAATTCTCATCATTGAGATTACAAACAAGTCAGTACAATCTTGACTGTTAGAAATTATGACAATCTCTTCACATTCTTCAAGACAATTTCAACCAGTCCATGATCATCGCTCTATTGGACATTGTAACTCATCACATGCTATGAATTAGATGCAATCCACTTTTCTCTTTCCCTAGAAAAGAGAAAATGCACCAAAATTATTTGAATATCTCCTTAATAAAATGATCAAACGTGTCTCCATCATTAGCGCTTATCAGATAACAAACCATCAAACTTGGTCAGTTAGGGTTTAACAACTAATAGGGTTTACTAGTTACATTACATAGAAAGGTTTAACCCTTTACACTGGTTCAACTCACAAACTTAACATACAGGTTTACAACTATTGGCATTTTGAGTTTATTGGCATTTTGCATAGAGATTTCAATAATGATATATTGTTATTGATGTCAATTGAACTGGTAAAAGGTATTCATGTTATTGTTGATATTGTTGTTTTTGATATTGGCAAGTAACTAGGAAGAAGAGAGTTGTAGATGATGTTGTAATCGGTATGTAAAGTTTGTGAGTTCAACCTGTGAACCGGTGTAAAGGGTCAAACATTTCTATGTAATGTAACTGATAAACCCTATCAGTTGTTAAACCCTAACTGATCAAGTTGGTTGGTTTATTATCCGATGAGTAGTAATGATGGAGACATGTGTGATCATTATATGAGGATAAATTCAAATTGGTTTGGCATGTTTTCTTATTGTCTAGGGAAGGAGAAAAGTGGATTGCATTTAATGCACAACGTGTGATGAGTTACAAAGTCTAATGGAGTGGTGAAATTGGAGCAGTTGGAATTGTCTTAAAGAATGTGAAGAGATTGTCATGATTTTTAATGGTCCAGATTGAACCAACCTGTTTGTAATCTCAATAATGAGAAATAGGTTTTTGTTGTGTTACCGACCTAATTGATTTGTATTTAAGGTCGATGAAGTTGTTTATAAAGTTTGTTGGAAAGATTGGTAGAAAACTTGTTGAGTGTGTGGTTTCCCAACTAGTGAATGGATCTACACTTTGAGTGAAGGCAGATTGAAGCTTAGAAGGACCTGATCAAGAAAATGTAGTGCTACTCAGACAGATCAAGAAAACCTATTGTTTTCTAATAATTACAACTTAAGTAAAATCCCTTAACTGGGTAAGCTCTAACAAGCTTGGTTACTCATTAAATCCTCTAACAAGGTGGTCCATTAGCTTGGATTCTTAAATCCTCCAGCAAGGTTACTCCTAACAAGGTATTGTGCTTCTAACAAGGCATATTTATAAATTCTTTAACCAGGTGATTCCTAACCGGAATTAGTTCTTAACAGGACTTATTGTAAAGCTCTAACAAGCTTTGTCTCCTAATAGGGTGAACTTTGAAAGAGTCCAAATAGCTATCCTTGTGAGTCCCATCTCACCATGGTTTTTACCTATTTGGGTCTTCCATGTATAAACATTTGTGTCAAGTGGTGAATGCTTTTGTGGTTGTGATCTTATTTGTTGATTTGGTTAACTTCTAATAAGGCATGTTAAGTAGAAGCATCGAGAGATGAATATGTTGAGTTAATATTAAGCATTGTTGATGTTTACAAGATTGAAGGTGTTTACTGTTAAAAGTTGTTATAACAGTTAAACCGTTTAATCTCAAGTATTCCTGAGAATATTGATCTTGACTGAGATATGTTTACTTTGCTTGACTGAGTTTGGACTAGGAACTTTGTATCTGTTTTTCAATATACTGATTCATCTCCCCCCTCTCAGTATTATACCAAATACTTATTCTTTCATCATACCATCTATTGGTACAAAGCTATATGGGTCCTCTTAATCTAAAAGCCTAACAGCTTGATGAAAAGATCTTGTAGATCATGACGAAGAAAGGAGGTCCAAAGTTGAACAAAGATAACTATAGAATATGGAGTGACAGAATGTAGATTTACATTAAGAGTCTTGGTAGTTAGTATTGGGATCATATAGAACATAAGTATACTACACCTACTGGACCCCTAACTGATGATCAGAAGAAAGAACAACAAGAAAATCACTAGGCATTAGAAGCTATTATTAGTTCCCTGTCTGATGTTGAATATGTAGATGCTCATGGTCTTGAAACTACATATGAAGTATGGAAGAAACTTGAAGAGATCTATAGAAGAGATCTATAGCCGTGATAAGCATGTCAATATTGCTAAAGAAGAGAGTTTAAGAGGAAAGTTTGATGACATGAGAATGTCTGAAGGTGAGAACATCCAACAGTATGGTTAAAGGATCAAAAAGATAGTTGGAGAGATAAAGAGTGTAGGAGGGAAAGAGGAAGATGCCACAATAATTAGTAAGGTACTGAGAACCCTACTAGCGATCTATGCTATCTGAGTTGCAACTATTCAGGAGCTAAAATCTATTGACAAGTCAAAGGTAACTCTTGACTTTATTATTGGCAAACTTAGCACTTTGAACTAATTGGCTATAATGGAAGTATATAGAAATTAGAATCTGCATTTAGAGCTTCTGTCTCTAACCCATCTGTGAGAAGAAGTAGAGATGCTAGCAATAGCTATGAATCTAGATGCAATAGAGATATTGGTGATGAAGACAACTTAGTGGAACTTGAAGAATTATTGGCAAAACGACTACCTAGAGGCACTGGTAAATATAGAGGTAAGCTACCTCTAAAATGTTTTGCATGCAACAAGATTGGTCATCTAGCAGAAAAATTCCCTAATGGTGAAAATGATTACAAGAGAGACAAATTTAAGAAGTACAAGGGTAAAGGCAAGAGACATTTTCGTGTAGCTATTGACAGTGGTATTATTGATGATGAATCTGATGATGATGCTAGTGAAGATATTGTGTTTGTAGCAATTAAGGAAGAAGTATTAGTTGAGAGGGCACTAGTTTCCAGAATAGATAACTCTAATGTTTTGATCATTTATAGTGGTTATTCACATCACATGATCGGTGATCGGAGAAAATTTCTTTCCCTAAAGGAATTTGATGGTGGTGTTGTCAGATTTGGCAATGACTCACCCTGTATGGTAAAAAGGTAAGGGAGTTATTTCTCTTAATGGGAAGAGCAGTGCTGATGATGTCTATTGGGTTGAAGGCCTAAAGCACAATATGTTAAGTGTGGCACAACTTAATGATAGAGGTTACCCACTGGAGTTTAGAAATGGTATATGCAAAATATTTGACAATAGAGGTGAATTGATTGCAACCAGGAAACATACTAGAGTTAATCTATTTCATCTCAATCCTAAAGTTAGCAACTGTTTGATTGGAAAAATAGATTATAGCTAGCTTTGGCATAGAAGATTTTGTCATATAAATTTTGACAATATTATTAAAGTAAGCAAGTCCAAGACAATAAGAGGTCTGCCTTAGCTAGATGAATTGGTTAATGCTCTTTGTAAAGAATGTCAACTAGGAAAGATGACTTCTTCAACTTTCAAGAGCAAGTCTTTCTTAGTAGAGTACTTGTTAGATGTGGTTAATAAAGACCTATGTGGACCAATAAGAACAAGAAGCATTCAAGGTGACAGATACTTCATGATCTTCACTGATAATTGTTCAAGGATGATGTGGGTCACATTCTTGAAGGATAAGAATGAATCTTTTGGAAAATTCAAGGCATGTAGAGCCTTAGTTGAGAAAGAGTGGCAAAAAAATAAAACATCTAAGAACAAATCAAGGTGGTGAATTCACTTCTGCAGGGTTCACTAAATATTGTGATGATAATGGCATCAAGCGGCAACTTTCTGCACCAAGGACACCACAACAGAATGGCATAGCAGAGAGAAACAACCGCTTAGTGGTTCAAGATACTAGAACTATTTTGATACAAGGAGGTGTATCAAAATTTTTTTTTGAAAGAATCTGCAAGTACAACTATCTACACAATGAATAGAGTTTTGGTAAAAAGAGGTAAGGACAAGACCCCATATGAGTACTGGTATGGGAGATCACCTGATGTTAGCTATTTTAAAATATTTGGTAGCAAATGTTTTTTTTAAAAGAGGTGACTACATAAGAAAGTTTGAAGCTAAGAGTGATGAAGACATATTTCTTGGCTATTCCACCAAGAGTAAGGCCTATAAATGCTTCAACAACCAGACACAAAAAATTGTTGAGAGTGTTGATGTTTGTGTAGATGAATGTCCTAAAATTTCAAAAGGAACTAGTTCTATGAAGAAGGATGAAGATCCTTGCATTTTTCTTTTAGAACTTGAAACTGTTAATTCAGAAACCGGTAAAGCAAATCTAGATGCACTTGTTCAACTTGAATAAATAAATTCAGAGGAAGACAACAATGAAGAAGCTAAACCTGAAGAGAATGACCATGTTATTCCTAGGTATGTGAGATTGAATCACAGTCTTGAATAGATAATTGGGGATACAGATGCGGGAGTACTAACTAGAAGGAGAATAAGAGAGAACTCTTACATGATATGCACCTTTGAACCCATAAATGCTATGGAGGCATTTGGTGATGATCATTGGGTGAAAGCTATGGAGGAGGAGTCAGAACAAATTGAGAAGAACAACATTTGGACCCTAGTAACCCGACTGGTAAACAAGAGTGTTATAGGTACTAAATGGGTATTGAGAAACAAGTAAAATTAAGATGGCATTGTAGTTCACAATAAGACAAGATTAGTATGCAAAGGTTATGCATAAGAAGAAGGAGAAGACTATGGAGAAACTTTTGCACTAGTAGCAAGAATGGAAGGTGTCAGAACACTACTTGGATTTGCAGCTCATAAGAAGTTCAAAGTATACCAAATGGATGTCAAGTCAGCATTCTTGAATGGGATACTAGAAGAAGAAGTTTATATAGAGCAGCCTGATGGTTATCCATTGATAGATAAGGAAGACATGGTATGCAAATTGCATAAATCTTTGTATGGATTAAAGCAGGCACCCAGAGCATGGTATGAACAAATTCATACTCATTTGATGAAGATAGGCTTTGCTAGAACCAGTGATGACAACACCATTTATCTCAAGTTTGAAGGAGATGATATATTGGTCAGTGAAGTATTTGTAGATGACATTATATTTGGAGGAAATGATGACATGAGTAATTGTTTTGTAGATGAAATGAAGAATGAATTTGAGATGTCATTAGTAGGGGAAATAATTTTTTTCATAGGCTTATAGATACAACAAATGAAGAATGGTATTTTCATTATTCAATCCAAGTATGTGAAGGAGGTTTTGAAGACTTTCAGTATGAGTGACTGTAAACCAGTTGGAACCCCAATGGTTACTGGTTGGTAATTTTCCAAGGAAGATGAATCTAAGTCTGTAGATGAAAAGGAATTCATGTCAATGATTGGCAAACTACACTATGTTGTTTACAGTCAACCAGATATTGCCCATGCAATTGGTATTGTGGCTAGATTTTAGAAGAATCCAAAGGAGGCACATCTAATGGAAAATAAGAGAATTATTATATATTTGAAAGATATTGTTGACTATGGATTATGGTATCCATATGGTGGAGCATTCTTTCTAGGAGGAAGGCTAGTCTCATGGAGTAGTAAAAAAGAAGAGTTGCACTTCACAATCTACAACTGAAGCTGAATATGTAGTAGCTTATATGAATTGCACACAAGCTATGTGGATGAGGCACATTTTGGAAGGTTTGAAGATGAAAATCTCAGAACCTATAAAGATTTTATGTGATAATACAAGTGCAATAAATATTTCTAAAAATCCTGTTTTGCACACAAGGACTAAGCACATTGAATTGAAATATCACTTCTTGAGAGAAAAAGTTCAAAGTAAATATGTTATATTGGAGCATGTTTCTACCAAGGAGCAGCTTGCAGATATCTTTACCAAACCTTAGTCTAAGACCACTTTTGAGTATCTAGAAGTTAATTGTGGGTTGTCCCTCTTCATGAAGTTAGTTGAACATGATGTTGATTGCATCAGTCCCTAAATTACTTGTAGAATCTTATATGGATTGATGAAGGAGTGGATGTATTCCACAGGGGGAGCATCAAGTTGTAGAATGATACTAATGCATAGTGAGAGTAGAATTACATATTTTAATTTCACTTTGGCGTTGTTGTCAAAGGGGGAGAAGAATTATGTGATTGAGGAGAATAATTATGTGTCTGATAAGGTGAATACTTGGTAATGTTAATCAAGATTCCTATTCACCAGCAGGAGGCTGAAGACACACAGACCAAGGTGAATACTTGGTAATGTAAACCGGGATTCCTATTTACCAATCTCAGTAGCAATCAGAGGCGTTGATATTTGTATTTCCATCAATGCCAAAGGGGGAGATTGTTGGCATTTTGAGTTTATTGGCATTTTGCATAGAGATTGCATTAATGATATGTTGTCATTGATGTCAATTGAACAGATAAAAGGTATTAATGTTATTGCTGATATTGTTGTTTTTGATATTGGCTAGTAACCGGTAAGAAGAGAGTTGTAGTTGATGTTGTAACCGGTATGTAAAGTTTATGAGTTGAACCGGTGAACCAGTATAAAGGGTCAAACCTTTCTATGTAATGTAACTGGTAAACCCTATCAGTTGTTAAACCCTAACCGATCAAGTTTGTTGGTTTATTATCTAATGAGTGGTAATAATGGAGACACATGTGATCATTATATGAGGATTAATTCAAATTGGTTTGGCACATTTTCTTATTGTCTAGGGAACGAGAAAATTGGATTGCATTTAATGCATAGTGTGTGATGAGTTATAAAATCCAATGGAGAGGTGATAATGGACCGGTTGGAATTGTCTTGATGAATGTGAAGAGATTGTCATGATTTCTAATGGTCAAGATTGAACCAACCTATTTGTAATCTCAATGATGAGAATTAGGTTTTTTTGTATTACTGACCTAATTGACTTGTATTTAAGGTCGATGAAGTTGTTTGTAAAGGTTTTTGGAAAGATTGGTAGAAAACTTGTTGAGTGTGTGGTTGCCCAGCTAGTGAATGGATCTACACTTTGAGTGAAGGTAGATTGAAGCTTAGAATGACCTGATCAAGCAAATGTAGTGCTACTTAGACAGATCAAGAAAACCTATTGTTTTCTAACAATTATAGTAGAAGTAAAATCCCTTAACTGGGTAAGCTCTAACAAGCTTGGTTACTCATTAAATCCTCTAACAAGGTGGTCCATTAGCATGGATTCTTAAATCCTCAAGCGAGGTTACTCCTAATAGGGTATTGTGCTTCTAACAAGACATATTTGTAAATCCCTTAACCAGGTGATTCCTAACTGGAATTAGTTCTTAACAAGACCTATTGTAAAGCTTTAATGGGCTTTGGCTCCTAACAGGGCGAACTTTGAAAGAGTTCAGATAGCTATCCTTGTGAGTCTCATCTCACCGTGGTTTTTACCTATTTGGGTTTTCCACATATATATATTTGTGTCAAGTGGTGGATTCTTTTGTGGTTGTGTTCTTATTTGTTGATTTGGTTAACTTATGATAAGGCATGTTCAGTAGAAGCATTGAGAGATGAATATGTTGAGTTAAGACTAAGCATTGTTGATGTTTACAAGATTGAAGGTGTTTATTGTTAAAAGTTGTCATAACAGTTAAATCGGTTAATGTCAAGTATTCCTAAGAATATTGATCTTGACTGAGATATATTTACTTTGTTTTACTGAGTTTGAGCTTGGGAACTTTGTATCAGTTTTTCCATATACTGATTCACCCCCCCCCCCCCCCTCTTAGTATTCTACTAGATACTTATTCTTTCATCATACCATCAACAACATCTTCCACAAATCTCTTCTTACCAGTTACTAGCCAATATCAAAAACAACAATATCAATAATAACTGAATACCATTTACCGATTCAATTGACATCAATGACAACATATCATTAATGCAATCTTGATGCAAAATACCAACAAACTCAAAATGCCAACAATCTCACCCTTTGGCATTGATGGCAATACAAATATCAATGCCTCTGATTGATGCTAAGATTGATGAGATTGGTGAATATGAATCCTGGTTTATATTACTAAAGATTCACCTTGCTTTGTCTGTCTTCAGCCTACCGCTGGTTCACTTAATCAGACACATAATTATTCTCCCCAATCACATAATTCTTCTCCCCCTTTGACAACAATGTTGAAGTGAAGGTAAAACATGTAATTCTTCTCTCATTGTGATGTTGATTGTTGGCATTTTGAGTTTGTTCTTGTCTAGGGAAGGAGAAAACACACCAAAATTATTTGAATGTCTTCTTAATCAAATGATCACACATGTCTCCATCATTATCGCTTATCAGATAACAAAACATAAAACTTAGTCGGTTAGGGTTTAACAACTGATAGGGTTTACTGGTTACATTACATAGAAAGTTTTAACCCTTTACACCAGTTCAACTCACAAACATAACATACAAGTTTACAACATCTTCCACAAATCTCTTCTTACTGGTTACTAGCCAATATCAAAAACAACAATATCAGCAATAACATGAATACCATTTATTGGTTCAATTGACATCAATGACAACATATCATTAATGCAATCTTGATGCAAAATACCAACAAACTCAAAATGCCAACACAAAACAACTAGATGAGTTATTAAAAAGACAAAGGCGGAATGGAGATTCCAATGGACTTGGATTTTAACAAGGTTAGAGCTCCGATATTGCAAATGAAGATAAAAACCATAAGGCACTAGTAAGGTAGCTTAATGCTTACAAATTTAATTGTAGATGCTTTGTTTGTAATAAATTGGGTCACATGGCTAGGCAATGTAGAAATAGAGAAAATTAGAACCCTGATTCTACTCCCGGTCAATGTTCTAAATTCAATAAGTATGGTCATAAGACACAAGATTGCAGAATGAATGTTAAATGTTATGCATGTGGAAAATTTGGACATATGGCTAATCAGTGTAGGTCAAGCAATTATCTCGGTTTTAGCAAAGTAATTCAAAAGAACAATGTTAGATGTTATGCATGTAATGAGATTGGACATATTGCTAAGTTCTATAGAAGTAGAAATCCACTGGTTGGTAATGATGGATCAAATGAGAAAGGGAAAGACAAGGATAATGGAATCTGACAAGATCATACCCAGAGATGGATTAGGAAGTTAGAAGAACAATTAACAGATGGAAATGCTCTGGTTACTCAACCAACAAAGGAGGTTGCTCCTAAACTAGCAGGAAGCTCATCCGCTAACTAAGGTAGATAGATGCCTTAGAGGTAGGAAAAATTCATGAAGATAGTGCATATACCCTAGGAAGAGGTTCTAGAAGATGTTCCAGACATTGGAGATGCTTATTCGACATGGAGATGTTTAATCATGATCTGGTATCTTCCACTAGAAGTCATTCATATTAATGATGGATTAGGGTTTCTTGGAGGTTAAAAGGATGAATTCACTTCATTATTGATCACTTTGCATTCAAAGTGATTCAAAGTGATTCAAAGGAAGTCTAAGGCAATTCAATGCGATTGATATCTTCTTGAGCAATTTCACCAGTGATCAAAAGAGTTCTTTAGGGTTTTTTTTACCGACAACTATTCACAGGTATTTATATTTCATCATGGAAGTGGGATCATCATCTATACCTATGTTTATGGCAAATCATTTTGTTTTTGAGCTCAAGGACCATCCTAGGCCTATTTTCAAGTGATATCTATATATTGCTACCCTAGATGATTTGGTTGGCACATTTTCTTGTGTCCCAGAAGGAGTCATGTATGTAGAAGATGTCAGAGCTTACATTCAATGTTATATTGATGATTTAGGAATGAGTGATATTGAGAGCATGTACATGAGCGAGTTAAAGGGAGATTCTCAAAAGATTAAGCCCAAGTACCCTCATATTGAGGATCTAGGGTTTACCAGCATTTTGGATCTTCCAAAATTTCAAGATGAGATTGTCAGATATATTTTTAGCAGAGTGCATGGAGAATTTATCTGGTTAGACAAACCATATAAGATTTTGAAGGAGGCCATCAGGGCAATCATCAATTTACCGTAGCTTGGCCAACATCCTGAGAAGAAGGTTTCTAATGATTAGGTCAACAAGATCACTGATGCAACATCAGATAAGCGATCAGTGAGGATTAGCACTATCACTGACAGAAATATCAAATTCAGAAGCATGGTCATTGGTTACAAGGTAACTCAATCAAATCGACTGAATTCTATTTCTAGCTCCTGCATTTATGCAGCTCATAAGATGATGAGGGAGAATGAGAAGTTAGATTTATGTGGTTGGATATTAGATTGTTGATTAACCTAGGAAAGATCAAAGGAGAGAAGAAAGGAACATTCTCGTATGGAAACCTAATTGTCTATTTAATGATGTTTTTCATCAATGAGTCTCCCAGTTTTGGGAAGAGATAATGGGTGTTTGATATCTCGGTAGGGAGGCAACTAAAACAATCAATTGCTACAATGGGTAGTCAAAGAGATAACAAAGTGTGGGGTTACTTTAAAGCATTTTAGAAGGCTATAAATTCTAGGGAGAGGCTTCCAAAGCACATTATTGAGAAGTACTCAACCGAGATATGCTTAATGGTCAAGAAAGATGAAATATTGTTGGAAGCTATAAAGCCGCAGAAGATTTGGATTGAGGAAATGGGTTATGAAGTTGATGCACATATGCTAATTGATGCACCTATCAATGGAACTATAAAAACCTTTGATATTGCTACGAAGAAAAAGCTAGAGGTTGAAACAAAGTTCAACTGGAAGAAGAGGGAGAAGTAGAAGGGCAAGGCAAGCAAGTTTGTGGAATAGGTTTCATAGGACATCAAGGCATTAATTGATGATGTTCTGGAGAAAGGGAGAAAAAGGAAAGAGCCAGAAATATTCATTGAGCCAATTGCAGCAGAATCTAGATCTGATGATGATACACCCTTAGCATTCAAGAGGGTATTAAGGAAGAAAACCGAAGAGACTAAGGTAGACTCAAAGAAGCAATTGGTTAGGAAAGTTATTATCAGGGTACTGGCATAGAAAAGAGCACCACAAGAAACAATTTCAACCCCATCTGGCTCTAGAAGAAGAAAGAAGAAGGATGATGTTAATCTTGCTCTTGTATCTAGTAATGTAACTATTATTCCACCCAAGACTTGTGCATAATTAGTTGATGAAATAACTAAAGATGGTATGTTGAAGAGTGTGCAATTTTATTATGAGCATTTGGATGATGGTGAGTAGAGAGAAGTAGAGGAATCAGTTTTGTTGTATCTAGATATTTATAAGAAAGCCTTGTTAGAAATTGAAAACCAAATACCAGCGCAATTATATAACATATTAGATGCTAGAAGATTATCAACAATGGAGGAGGACATGCATATAAAGTTTCAGGAGTTTCTATCTATTTGTGTTTCTATTACTCTAGAGGAGATTGGCAGGACACTTGAGGTTGCAGATAGAAATATTTTTAATAGAAAACATAGAATAATAAGTCTTATGTTAGGTAGGGTCAATGAGATAGTCAAGGAGACCGACAAGGAATGGGTTAAGTTATTTGAAGAAAACCATTGTATTTATACTTCATCGGACCCTAAGATAGACACTAGAAACATCCCGGTTGAAGGGAAAGGTAAAGGTATTGTGGGTAACTCACCCTCAATTTTGAAAAATATTAAGATATTGGATATACAGCCCCCGATAGAGACTATTGTATAGAAAAATGTTGAGATATTGGCAAAATCAGAGAGTTTAAAGGCTGCAAGTGTACAGGTTACTAATGTTGAGGACAACAGTCCTCCAGATCAGAATGTACATGATGAGGACACAGTTCCTAAGGAGGAACCAAGAGTAATCAAGACTACACGAAGTGGCAAAGCCACTGGTGCAAGTGAGGAAGCTATAAAAGTTAAACCATTAGAGGAGAAGAAAGGGGAATCTGGTAGGGAACCGGTAGTGAGTCCATCGCTGTTGTCAATTGACACCTTGTATGTTGAAAAGAAAAGCACAATTGAGATGAGTTCTACTAAACTCATGATGATGGCTGCACAAAAAATGATGGAAGGATCTATGGATAAAGGGGTTATTGATCAGTCTATCACTATTTTGCATAGACTTGTATCGGAGTGCAAATTTGACAATGAAGAAAGCCCATATGGCAAGCTTAAGATAATCACATAGCACATTTCAAAGGACTTTCAGTCTCTACAACAAATATCAAATCGATAGGCAATGGAGAGGTTTACAGAGGCAAAGAGAGGTACATTTGATCAGATGATTGAGTCAGAGAGGAAGGAGATTAATGATAAGTTGAAGTTGATAGATAACTCTTTAAGTCAGTGTACTAATATTTATAGAGTATGTTGTAACACAAGTTTACTCACAGCTGAGACAAATAAAATGATTAAGGATATTAGGGAGGAGATTGTAGGTACAGTCCATTCTTTTGATGGTTCACACTCATTGACTACATCTATAGATGATCAGATTTTGATTTTGGAAGCCCAAGTTTTATCTCTTGAAAGGGAAAATGATAAAATCATAAGGAGATCTAGAGATCTTAGAGGATTGGTGAGTCTTCGGTTGGATTCATTAAGTGTATATAAGGAGTGTATAGATATGGTTGGTAAGCCCACACTAGTAGAGGTTAATGAGAAAGAATTCTATGCCCATATGCTTAATGGACTTGTATCTATTTCTAGCACTTTCAAATCTAGTTGGGATACTTATATAGAGCTTTTAGATAAGGCCTATCCGGATATTTTCAAATATATTCATGTTCGGTAAGCTATTTTGTGATATTCATTATACAGTCTTTCATTCTTCATCTCTTTTTTTGGTATTTTTTGCATTGATGTCAAAGGGGGGGTATAGGTGAAAAATATTCATGAGGTATGGAGTATTTTGTTTAGATGGATATTCATCTCAGGAAGAGCAGGCTCAGGATGAAACTGGTAGATGCAAACCATGATTTTTCACATGAGTGTTGTTATTAATGCCAAAGGGGAAGATTGTTGGCAATTGACACAATTGGCTAGTTTCAATAAATTGTCATTGATGGCAACATGGCAACATGTTCCGGCTTCATATTTTTGTTTAGTTGTGTATCGGCAGACACTTCACTTGCACCGACGAGTTGGAAGGAATTCTTTGATTACTAGTATTGCAGGTCGACATGGTTTATATTCAGGTTATCGGTAATGGAGACCGAGATCATTTGGTAAATCTAGAATTGGAAAATATTTTTGATATTCATGTGTTTATGTTATTGAGATGACATGTATATTCATATTGTACTTTGTAAGTCGACATAGCGCATGATTGATTGTAAAGGGGTATCTAGGCCAGTTGATTAGATCATTTTGTATATAGGAAAGGATATGGATATGTAATCTTATAGAATGTAATGTAGATGTGAAAGATATAAGAGAGATCATTCATGTGAGGATATTTATGTAAGAGGGTATTCTGGTAAGGGTTTAGGGTTTTAGACCGAAACAGACAGAGCTTAACTGAAACTGTATTCAGGCATAGAAGATGCTATCATTGCAGTTCAATAATTTCTCCAGATTGTAGTCAGTGAGGCTCTTTTTGTGATTAGGCACTATGCTCTAGGCTGTAAGACTTCCTGCAAGTGCAATCGACTATATTTTGTAATACCTCTTCATATGGCTAGTGGATTGATATTGTGGGTCAGAAATCCCACCGTGATTTTTCCTCTTTGAGGTTTTCTGTGTATAATTCTCTGTGTTATGGTATTCATTTGTGTGATTGGCTTATTGGTTACTTTACTTCTTTTAATTCTATATGTATCCATATACTAGTTTGTGAATGCATGTTCTAATAAAGTTAAAATTGATCATTTCGATAGAACACTGATTGACCCCCCCCCCCCCCCTCTTAGTGTTTTTGTATTCCAATAGAGACACGTCAAGAGCTTGTTGAAATCATGTTTTTGTCCTTAAAATTGATCGAGATAAAGGATGGAAAAGGGGATATGGATGGAGATAGGATATGGATAAGAGAAACAAGATCATAGATAGTGATAGATTATGGAAGAAATTAATAGTTAGGATAGATGGTATGGATTCGCATGAAGCAAGATTGTAGATACCACTTAATTAATTTAGATAGGGTAATGGATATTGGAGGAGGGATAATGGGAGATGTGGTATGAAGAATAGAGTGGATGAAACTTTGACCCCAAGTATATAGGTCTCCATTTGCAAAGAGGTGATATGAAGATTGTAACAATATTTAGCACCACCTGAATAAGTGTTCCTAATATTTTTTAAAGATAGAGACCCAACCCACACTTAGAACCTCCAAAAAATTCAATTGAACATATCTAGAAACTAGGAAGTAGACTCAAAAGGGAAGAAGAATCCCAAACCGGATCAAGGTACTTAGTATTTGATTATCCATGTGTGTGCAATTGGGTTCATTTTGGCTCATATGATCATTGTAATCTTTAGAATCCAACATGGCTAGCTACATGAGTTACCCTGACTTCAAAAGCATCTTGGATAGATCCTTGTTGCCAGCAAGCATCCATAGCTATAACAAGGTTATTGTTGTAATATCACAAATATTATTCCATTTCCAGCCAGGCGTCCATAGCCTCGATGGAGTTACTTGCATATTCCCATAGCCAAGCATTTTGATATTTCATTTTTTTTCTTTTCTTGGTCATGCTTTTGATCTTCTGATATTGTCTTTTTCTTTTCTTATTTTGATTGCATTGGCTTGTAAATAATGAAACTTACATGGGTCTGATAATTACACTGATGCTAAAGCAAGATTTTATATTTTTCACTAGCCATGTTTTTGACTAAGAGATCACAATGATTTAGAGAAATTGACTAAGTGTATGAGATATAGTAATCAAAAGATGTCAGTACCAAGATATGATAAGTGGTTCTTTTATGGATTGAGTGTGTATCCGAACCAACAGAAAAATGTTAAAGAGGAATAACCTCAAATTCTGAAGCATTTCATGAAAAGATATCTAGGAAAATGATTGAACATGAGATTCGATCATGGGAAAACATTTGACAAAACAACACAAATGCCTATTTCACAGATGATGAATTTATGTAAAGGATTGAAAGAAAGGGATGGAAGGATAGAAAAGAGGTGTTGGATAATAGATCTAGAATGTTGGAAGATTTGTGCGAGGATAGATGGAAATGTATTCAAGATGAGTGTTGGTACACAACTCGAGAAGTGATGAAGAGATGGAGGAAAATTGAATTTTGGGACATAAGGACCCAAATAGATAAAGGAAATGATGGAAGAATAGTTTCGGAAATATGTTTAGATAGATGGTTGAAAGAAGTTCAAAGATGTGTGCCTTTGTTGATATTTCTTATGGATCATTTGAGGTGATGGATTGGTGGATGGAAGGAGGTAAGGACCCAAGATGGATGGAAGAGATGGAACATTTGAATTTGGAATGAAAGGACCTAAAATGGATTTGGAGGATGAAGAGTTTGACTTTGGAATGAAAGGAATTAAAATGGATTTGGAGGATGAAAGGATTCCTTGATCTTGATCTTGACTGGGAGTAGGATCATTTGAGTTTGTGCTTTTCTCTTGATTTTTAATTAGATTAGTGAAGGAGATGGAAGGGATATCATGCTCCTGCTTAGGAGGTGGATGTTGAATGGGACTCTGCTCTTGAGATAAAAGGGGATCATCATGGATGGAATACCAAAATCTTAGGGTATCATCATAAGATTCTTGATAGGTGGGATCTTGATAAAAAATGGGATTATATTGGAGAGGCATGATACCTTGATCTTGATTTAGTCTAGGACTCATTTCCTTTGAATAAGCTTCTTTTTCAAGTGACAACGGATGTTCACATGAGTGATCAAAGTTTTAGTTTGGATAGGTTGATGTTGTTGACTTGATGGATACTTTGTTTCGGATACTAAAGCTTACTAAGTTGAATAGAGATTTTGTTCGATAGGCTCCTATGACAAAGCACGCAAAATGTTATGGATAAAGTCTCCTGATATGGAAACTTCATTTGACTAAATTGAATACCTAGCTAGGTATTGTT
Source organism: Cryptomeria japonica (assembly GCF_030272615.1). Lineage (NCBI taxonomy): Eukaryota > Viridiplantae > Streptophyta > Pinopsida > Cupressales > Cupressaceae > Cryptomeria > Cryptomeria japonica. Next base: position 585,465,393 of record NC_081406.1, read on the forward strand.
TTTATTGAGATAGTTGGATGATAAACTCTTGATCACTTGGTTTGATACTCCCCTAATCTTGTTGGATGAAAGTCTTGCCTAAAGATAGTTGAAAATTTAATAACCACCTCAAAAGGTGCTTTGTTGGATTTGTAAACTTCTCCACTCTATGATTCCTTTGTTTGAATTGATTTTTTTTATTTGTTGATTGATACTTTACAAAATGTTTGATCATCTATGAAAAAATTACATAGCACACATGAAAACAATGGTCATCCTAGTGCTAAACATTTAGTGTATGTTCTTTGAGGATGTGTTCAAATCCCCGATGTTTACTTTATTCAAGGGTCATCAACAATATCATAGCCCACAGTTCGATACTCCTTCAGCACAAATAGTCATGTCACCCCCTAAGGGGTGCCCTTTTTTTTGCCTTTTTCCAAAAATTAACCCCAAGTGGATTTCTCCTCAATTGGGTAGTTATCTTGGGAGATGTATGGTGAGTGATCTTGGGGGTGGATTCTTCCCCACTGTTGCACTATGATATTGCCAATGTATGGCAACTGACTCGGCTCAAGGTTTCTACTTCTATGGTTCATAGTAAAGGTTTCATTCAGTGCACCAAATGACAAACTCAATTAAGAGACTTCCCAACCTTTAGAACAAAGGCTTTTCGCATCACAAGGATACTAGGGGAAGGCTATCAAATAAAAACTATCGTTGGAGGGGATTTTCATCAGCCTCCACATTTGATTATAGTGGGTTGGTAAAATTGGCTTTAGTCGTTGCCCACTTGGGTCGTTCCCTTCTCACTAGCCCCCTCAAGGCATTCGGGAAGGTAGGCCCTCTAAAGGTTTTAATTGATTGAAAGTAAATAAAGCATGAAAAGAGTGGGTCTAGCCTTTTGGTCACCCAATAAAGGGTTGACAATATACCTACCACTCAAGACAAAGCATACAATGTTCTTTTTACCTTTCAAATCAATGATTATCTAAGTCCTAATTGGAGATGTTGCTCCAATCAAACATGGTTTTATTTTAGTCCCACATAGCAATTATTTTATAACTAGGAAAGTGAAATCTTGGTCAACAAAATGAAAGCACGTTGTTATAAAGTAAATCGATTTTACAAAAAGGGACAATTTAATTGTTCTTTTTAACTTGCAAATAAAGATTGATTGTGAATTTTACCTTTGCAAGAAATGAAAGTTGTTGCTCTTTTTTAGCCAAAATTTGAAGTGCTTTTGCTCCTAACTTTAAAGCAAACAAAGTTTGATTTGTGATTCTTTTTACCTTTGCAAGTGATGTTCTTTTTAGAGCCCAAAAATAAATGTGATTCTTTTTAAAGTACCAAATTGAAAATATGAAGTTTTTTTTTACCAAAGGAAATGTGAATTCTTTTAACCAACTTTGAAAAAGATAGCAAATAAAATCAACAAAATCCTAACTTAACTCCTCCAATCTGCAAGAAATTGTTATAAACCTGCAAAAAAAAAGAAGTTAGTGAAAATCCCAATCACTTGGTGGGCTAGACAAGCGTAATTTGCTAAACAAGATTATTAAATTTTGCCTCCATGAAAAATTCACTATTACAAAGTACAAATGAGCTACACAAATGTGCTGCAATAGAGAGTCAATGTGCCACTACAGAGGGTAAATGCAATATAGAGTACTATAAATGTGTTACAAGATGCAATAAATGCGCTAAACTGTCCAAAACTAGAAAATAGACAGAAGATAGAAATTGTAACCCTGCTGAAGAAAATGCGCTATTACAGAGAATGTATTTGTTGCACCATACTTCAAATGCACTATTACTATGAGCGTATGCGTTATAATAGAGAAAATATTTTATAATAGAGACCAAATGCACTACATTGTATAAAGTATGTGCTAGAAGATTCTATATGATTTCTTGACTAGACTTGCACAAAAATGTTATAAATTTAATAAATTTAGGGGTCAAGCCCCATGGTGGGCACCAAAAATGTGTTCTTAGAAAGTGTGGAATATGCAAAAGACAATCAAACAAAATCAAACACACGTGCATGAAACATTATGTTAGAGTTAGAAATCAAAATTGAAACTAAACTAAGTTAGCTTCAAAATCAAGAACCCCAAGCACATCTCATGTTCTTCTATCTCCAAGGATCTTCAAGATTCAAGGTTACTGCCACTTGGAAGAGCACTTGATCTTTTAGATGTCAACGTAAAGAATGAGATTGAAGGATATGTCAAGATCAAAATGAATGTAACTAAGATCCTAGCTAGATGATCAAATGATATGAAAAGATGAAATGCAAGATGGAATGCAAAATAAGAGATTAAAATTGATTCCAAATTGAAAGCTTAGGTGTTCCAATTAAACTAACATAGAGATTGCTATGAAATTGATATACAATGGCTATGAATTAAGCTAGCATGAAAATGGGATTAGCATGATACTATCAATGTGATGAAAGCTAAACTAGTATGCAACTAAGATGATCTAAGTGCTTGAATATGACAAATTGAGCTCCTTGATAACTTGCAAAATGACTATAAGTTTGATGCACAAGATGTTGAATCCTAAGATTGAAGATATGGTCTCTGTTTATAGAGAAAATGGAGAAATGCATGGCCAAGATTGAGCAATATAAACAAGGGCTAGGATTGAAAGTTATCAATCCATGAGGGGGATTCAATCCAATCCCAAATTAAAAAATGTCACCTTGAGATGGCTTGAGAGAATGCTAAGCAATAATTAGTGTTACTACTTATCAAATTGCCATTAGTTTTTGTATTCAAAGTCATACTATATATTCTAGTCGGTTAGCACTACCGAATCATGCAGTCGGTACATATAGAGAAGTCGGTATGCACAATCTAGTCGGTTACAAAGGAAAGCAGTCACAGAACGCAATATACACTGAGCTGTCTACTCAGTATCTTTTTGAGACTACCGAGCAGCAAAGATGACACACCAAGTTAACATACACCAAGTGAAACATGTTACCAAATACATTGAACCTGGATATGCATATGAAAATGTGTTACAAGATCGAGGCACATCTAACCATTATTACATTGGAAATTGCACCAGAAGATTGTGTATGATTTTAAGGACAATCTAACCAATGAAATATTTTGTTTAGTTATTCATTCGAGGAATCTTGTTTGTAAGATCGAAGCAATGAATTGGATCACCGTTTTAAGAGATCTATTTATACAGCATGAGTGAAGTGTGTGTATGTATGAATGAAGATTGTTACAGAGACATAGAGGTCACTGAGACGGTTTTCAGAGAATAGTCGAAGAATAGAGTAAACATAAGGGTTTACCAAGTTACTATATGGGTTACTGAGGTATGCTATAAGCAAGGTAATCTATTTTGAGCACATAGAATCTGCTATAACATTTCAGATGTAAAGTTGTAGATATTTGTAATGATTTTATTGTAATATTGTGAAGTTGAAAGAGAAACCTTTAACAGGGTAAAAGACTCTAATCAAGTCTATAAATTGTAAAGCCTCTAACCAGGTGAAACATTCAGAATAAATATTGTAAAATCCTTTAGCAAGGTAGATCTAATAGATCTTGTTACTCCTAATAGGGTAAGCTATCAGAAATAGCTAAATGTAGCTCTAATCGAGCATTCTTTATTATTGTAGTAGTGAAGTTGTGGGTGCCATCCCCACCGCAGTTTTTCTCTCTAACCAAGAGTTTCTGCCTAACCAAAATATATGTGTTATGGAGTGAATCATGTATGATTGTAATCTATTTGTTTTAACTTTATTTTATGTTACTGCACTATTCTATTTATGCATAACAGTAAAGTTATTATTCAAGAAAAGTTTTGGAGTACTAATTCACCCCTCCCCTCTTAATACATTACCTTTCCATATTGGGCCTAACAATTGGTATTAGAGCTTGAATCTTGGAAAAGGGTTTAACTACCTAAAGAGAAAGATCTTATCAATGGAAGGCTATAAACAATCTCAGAGGATTGTATATCTGCAAGAAGAGATGGATCATGCTAATCAAGTGATTGCAGACATAAAAAGGCAAATGCAAAAATCTCAGAAAGTAAGAAGAAGATTATCTGATGACTTGCAGGATTCTTAAGAGTTAGTGGAACAAATTGAGACATCATCTAAGAACAGTATATCTGAAGAGACTGAAGAAATGATTGGAGTATTGAAAGAAAAGAACAAAGCATTGGCTGATCAACTAAAAGCAATGAATAGAGAACATGAACATTTCAATACACAGATGACTGAAAATTTAGATGCATTAAGGACAACAAAGAATAAAGAAAGAGATCTACAAAGAGAGAAACAACAGCTTGAAGTCTTAGTATCTGACAAGAATGATGAAATCATAAAGTTAACTGGGATTCAACAAAATATGACAGATCAACTAGGTTATGCACATCATGAAGCAATTTTGAAGAATGATGAAAATCAAGCATTGAAACTTGAAGTATCAAGGTTGACCAATGAACTTGAAACAGAGAAGAAATCCAAAGAAACATTGAAGAAAAGTTATGAAGCATCAAAGATGTTGGATGAGCAACTGAATACAAGAAGATCCAACAAAGATGCAGGACTCGGTTACAAAGGAAACAAATCTACCAAGAAAGGAATTCATACTACCGAGAGAGGAGAATCATCAAAGCAAGCTGGAAACAGGAATAACATCAAAAGAAAGAAGCCTATTTGCTACTACTATGGAAATCAAGGTCATACTACCAACATATGCCAAATCAGAAAAGGTAAGCAACCGGATATCACTAAGTCCAATGGTTATTGTTACAATTGCGATAAATATGGTCACACATCTAATCAATGTAGGATAAAGTTTGTTAACAACTATCAGAAGGCAAAATTCAAAGGGTTTTGTAAAAAATGCAATAGATATGGACATAGTACCGAGAATTATTGGCTTAAGCAAAAGAACCACATGTCATCTGCACACTGAGCAAACACTAGAGGTTATTCAACTCACACAGACCCTTACTGACAATATGCAGCAGTACCATGGGATTACAATACAAGGATATGGTGCGAATGTTGTGGAAGATATGGACATATTAGTGCCAACTATTTTATAAGGTTTGGAATGAACAACCGAAGATCATGGAGAAATCCTAGTATGACATGTTTTCATTGTCACAAAGTTGGACATTTAGCGAGAGATTGTAGAGATCAACCTAGAGGAGACACTAAAGAGATAAAAGAAAAATTAAAGATGATTTGGAAAAAGAAGGAAATTGTGTCAAATGAAGAAAGAACCTTACCTACCGAGTTAGGTGCACCTATTCCAAATTAATCAGCAAAGGTATGAAGGGACTGCATTCTCTGAAGGTTAAAATCATAACAGTTCCTATTCTATTATGTACTAAATTCAAAATTTGCATAGTTAAGATGCATTAGTAAGTTTGAAATTCTATCAAAAGTACTTTACATGAAACCTGTCAAGTTGGTGAATACAGGAAACCTATCAAGTCAGTAAATGAAGGAAATTTGGTTACTCGGTTAAAACAAAAAAAAGGAGTAAATCGATTAAAGGTGAATTGAGTGCATTTAATGTTTTTGACCTAATCCGCACGGAGCCCGATAAGGTATTTTGTGTACTTACAAGCATTTCGTAGTCATTTTCATTCACCAAGTTTTCAAGAGAGCAGAGCAGAGCGAATCAAGGTGATCAAACCTCATTCAAAGCGAATCCAAGGTATTTACATCAAATCTCATCACACTGTTAAGCTAGTTTACCGATCTTGTCAAATTGCTATTATCTACTGAGTGTGAAGCATCTGCCGTTTGTAAACCATCAAACCCTAAGGATAGTTTGCTAGTTTTATCTGAAATTTACATATGGCACCCAAGATCCAAGATCCCATAGTTGTCAAGAATGTAGAGAAGCCCTCACTGAAATACACTTTGACTCCTAAAGTTGCCTCTGAACCGGATGACAAAACTGCCTTTTCACTCATCCCGGATCGAGTCTTGTTAGTCAAAGATGTGAGATTCTTCACCAAATGCCATGTTGAAGAACTCAGTCATGTTGAAATTAAGGACACATATGATGAACTATGTACCGATCGAAAAATGGATAGCAAGTACGAGCATATCAAAATCAAGGGATTAACTGAAGCCCTAACCTATCCCTGTGTGTTCAAACCCCAGTGGGTTAAGTTTGTTTTGAGCAGAGTTCATGATGATTTCATGTGGCTAGAGGAGCAACCATTCAAAATCACTAAGGAAATCATTCATGTGATCACTGGTTATCCTATCTATGATCATGCACGAGCACAAAAGATGATATCACAGAAGGATTTAATCAGTTTAACTGGAGTAGAATCTGATTACCAAGGACTGAAACTAAACAATGTCACTGCTGCAAAACTTAAGTTTGCAATTATAGTAATTGGTTACTGTTTCTTCCAATCAGCAAGGGAAAATAGTGTACCCTGTGCCGCAGTTGACTTAGCCTATAAAAAAGTGAAAAAGGGAATGAAAGTTGATTTATGTGAAGTGTAATTGAAAAACTTGTTTGAGAACCTGAACACAATAAGGAAGCCGAAGAAGAACAACTTGGCAAATACACTGAAGATTGGTTCACTTCTTGTATGCATGTTTTTCTACTTTGAGAAATTCTTTCCATCAGTCGGTGAAGTAGTTTGGGAGCTACACCGACCAATCACCCATCAAATTAATGACTTTATCAAGAAATTGGGAGATAATTTCAATGATATAATGGATGATTATTTCAGCAAATTCCAAGAGAAGATGCACAATAGGTACCGGATTCCACCCCAGCTAGTGGAGAAATATAAGGATGAAATATGCTTTGAGGTAGACACCAATTACTATTATGTGAATGTTGTGGAACCAAGGAATCAATCTTTGCCACCAATGGGTTACGAGATTGATTATGATATCACACAATAGCAAATTGATGCATTTCTGACATTGCCAAGGCATGCTACCAAACTGAGATATGGAACTTATGAAGAAGTTAAGGAAAAGGTAAAAATGAGCATTGTAGTACCTAAAGCTACAAGAAAGGCTACAAAGATGATTAAAGAATTATCTGAGAAATTTGGAGAAGACTCTTCCTCCACACCTGTCAAAGGTACTCTTGCCATCACCGAAGAGGAATCAGAAGCTCAAGAGGTAGCAATAACATTGATCATCGAACTACCTAAGGGAAAAGTATTGAAAAGAAAGAAATGAGACATTCCAAAGGCCCTATCGACTCCTCCAACAAAGAGACCTAATACAAGAGCATCAGCTACATCACCGAGTAAGAGACAAAAGAGTGTTACTGCTCCCAAGGTAACCAAGACCTACAAGAAACCTACTCAGAGACTCATTCTAGCAAAAGAATCTAGTGATACAAAATCTGAGGATGCCAACTGTATACACCTAAAAATGGTCTGAAGATAATTAATTAAATAAGAAATTATTTAATTAATCTCTCCTACCCAATTTAATTGAATTCACTAAGTAATTTGATTAAATCTCTCATTCATCTACTTATTAATAAATCTAAGGATTTATTAAATAGGTTCATTTCATTTCACCCCTTTTATTAATTAATTCAAATTAATTAATTTCCCCCACCAAAATTCATTTCTTCTAAATATCCTAATTAATTAAAACAAATCATTTATGAGTGTTGAGATTAATTAGTCATTTTCCTAATATTTGAATTTTTAAATTCAAATTCTCCTAACTTCTACCACTCCTAAACCTAACCCATTCTACTTACCACCATGTCCCCTTTCATCCAACATCTTCTAGAACCTTTGTGACACTTGTCACTAAGTGTTCCCTTTCATCCTACCTCTTCTAGAAGCCTCTTGACACTTGTCACCATAGAGATGACAGATGTTCCCTTTAATCCAACTCCCTTTTCCATCTTCCTCCAATTTAACCATTGATATCTTCAAATCAATCTCAACTATTGATTCATGCCAACTCACCCCTAGCCTTGGAAAATCTTATAAATAGAACTCATTTTGGAGCAATATGGGTCCCAATTTCATATGATTTTTGCATATCATTTGATCCCATCTCATTTGTAGCTTAAGCATTGTTATTATAGGCATCTAGCTTCTAGTTTATCATTTCTTAGCAATGTTATCATGCTCATTTTAGTTTAATTGCATCTTTATTCTAGTTCATTTTCTAGATCAATCATGAATTCATATAGCTTAATCATGCTATTCTTGCTAGATAATGCATTTTCAGCATTCAAATCCTCCATCTAAGTGTAGTCAAGTCACTGGAATTTGCATACTAAGATCTGAGAGAAAAATTCATACTCGCATTTACGAGGAGGCAATAAGTCGATTAGCTATGGTTTTGTCTTACATTGTTTCAATTTACTAACCATTTCTTATAATGATTTATTGAGTGCATTGTGTTTGCAGGTACAGGTACAATTCACAGAGCACGACATTTTGGCACCCACCGTGGGGCCGAAATCATCATTTTCAACCTCCCAAGCTTCCTCAAACTTCATCTCTGTTGGATCAAAATCAGATTGTTGTATGAGATGTCTTTTTGGCTCATACAAACTTCCTTTCAGTCTCGAATGACACTCATCCTAACTCGTATGAGGTATCAATCTATGTCATACGAGTTTTTAGACTGTAAATTCTTTACTCATTTTAGCTCATTCCTGTGTCGTACGAGGTAAATTTCACTGTCGGATGAAAGCTAATTCTATGTTGTATGAATTTCTGGCTGTTAAATCTTATGTCATACGAGTCAATTTTGGTCCCTATGCAAAATTTAATCATTTGTCATTTTGTCTGATAAATCATTTCATATAAGTTTCTACAGCTGTGATTTTTTTGAAAAAAAAAAAAAATGCAAATTAGAAATTTCAAATTTGTCTATACGTTGGTAATCTGCATTTTTGAAGGCTTTCTAGCCATGCCCTTTGAAAATTGCATCTAGAACTCTAGGAGACCTTTCCAACGAGGTAAATGACATGTAATTTTGAGTCTCGAGAAGAAAGTTATGCCTATCTGAAGTTAGGATAAAATTTCATATAATTTTTGTGAAAATTTCATAGTTTGGATCACTAATGCTAATCTTTTTATGTCTATGAGATGTTTGCAACCGAACTCTTTTCTTGCAGATATGCTTGTCAAAGATACGCTTGTCAAAGACAAATTCAAAACACAATCATGACTACTAATGAATCTATTTTTCAAGTTGCCTAAGGATTTAACAAAAACTTTGTGTATTCTTTAAGATTTTTAGGCACACTTCAATTTGGGCTTAAAGAAATGAACTATCATGTCTTATGTGCTTGTGATGATAGGCGAGTATGCTCTCACCTTCCTTAGGTGATCAGAAAGCTAGACTCATCTTTTTGCTTTCAATATTACATACCTTTAGCGGGCCTGTCACAGTGGGAAAAAGTAATCACCCTGTGAGAACGACCCAAGTGAGTACAACTGGACCTGAGCATTCCAACTCACTATAATAAATAGGTCTCTGATGATTAAAGTCTTAGAGGATGGGATTATTTGAGTTTTCTCTTTGATATCTCTCATATTGGACATTTTGTAGGGCCTCACGGTCTCAATCATGTTTATGTGACTACAACTTGTTTCAGTACCTTGTCGGGCTATAGGCCTCAATCACGCTTGTGTGACTTCAAGGGGTAATTTCAAACGGAATTCCTAGCTAAGAACTATAAAAATAGAAGCTACCCGATTCACCTCTGAAAGGGTGATAATCTTTGTGCAAGAGAGATAGTAACTCTCCCAAGACACTTGCCATATCGTGCCCCCATTAGCATTTGGAGTTGGATAATACGGCATTGAGAATCCATTGCGTGAGACTCAGCGACCATATTCTAATTAGCTATTGGGTGTGTACCTAAGTCAGCAAGCAAAGGTTTTCATTCTTAGCCAACTTCCTTAGGGTTTAGCTTGATTGAGAGTCATGTATCACATCTTGTGTTTGCTATGTATTCATCCCTAAAATAGAAAAATCAGACACTTAAAACTGGAAAACCAAGGTAAAACATCAAAATTCAGTGATCCAAACTCAAACAAGCAAACAATTTTTATCACTGTTCAAATACCCATCGTACAAGTCAGAAGTCTCTGTCATATTTTTTGATCCTTTATCATATGAGTCAGGAGTATCTGTCGTATTGCTTGATCTTCTATTGTACGAGTCAAGGTTCTATGTCGTACGAAAAACTATTGTTCACATGAAGTCACTAGTCTGTCATTCTATCATGTATCTCTTGTCGTCCTATGCTACATAATCTATCGTACAAAACTCTGCATTTGTCAGTCTAGAGCTGTGTTTTGCATGCCTGTTTCAGACTTATCATTTCTGCCTAATCAATTTGCAGTAAGCATAAACACCTGTTATCTGTCAATTCATGCTTAAATTGTCTGCTTGATTTGCTTGGTCAAGTCATCACTCATCAAAATCAGACTCTAGAACATATACACCTCAAGATTTTCAAAGTGCTTACCCCCAACAAGTTCAAGATCTAAACATCTCAAAGTGCATTATCACCCTCTTTGATAAATTGATCACTCAAACATAGTTTCTCATCAGGATCAATCATCCTTTATCATGAAACTGAAATGTTTGTTCAGGATAATCTTGTCCCACATCATAGGATAAACTGTTCCTATTGGACTTGGTTCTTATCAAATCATCATCATTGCACTCCTAAACCAAAGATCAAAAAACTTGCAAACTTTTAAACACTTGAATTTTCTTTTAGTGTCATATCACTCTATTGCCTTGAAATTGACTATTGATCACCTACCAAAACAACCTTTAAATAATCAAATCTTAGCACAATATCAAACACAATGCCCATTTTGATTAGAGTGCAAAGACATAAGATCGTTGAAACATTTGAAATAGCTGAAGATCATATCGACATGACATACCAAAGAAAAACACAAGAAGAAGACATGACAAACCAACATATCAGAGAAATCAAACAAGTTCAAAATCAAAATCAAACTATGTTAAAACCTCACAAGGATTCAAACACATCTCAAAAGAAAGGTGGCTCTTTTATGCACCTCTTAAAGAGATCCCTAAAGGATTTGGCTAAAGAAGATCAAAGTCGTGCACCCATATCTAACAATGATCCATCCATCCATGAGAAAATTGACGCTCCAAAGGCATCTATTCCTACACCTCCTGAAAGCTTGCAAGAACCTTCCATAGCATCCTTTCCAAATAATAAATCCAAAGATGAAGATCCCCAAGCGATATCCATAATTGCCATCAAGCCTATTTCAGAGGATCCTATTCAAAGCTCATCTCATTCATATCCAAGCATTAATTCCTTGCAGCATCCCCATAGTGCTTCCTTGCAAATTGAAGTCCTCATTCATAGAATGCTTGTTAAATGTGTTCTAATAGATGGTGGAGCTGGCCTAAATATTTGCTCATTGAGTCTTGTTCGTGCTTTAGGATATTTAGAAGATGCAGTTGATATCTGAAAAAGGATCACTATAAAAGCCTATGATGAAGAAGAACGTTCCTCCAAGGGAATTGTGATACTACCAATCAGAGTGGGACCTTTGTAGAAGGACATAGAATGCCAAGTTTTAGACTTGGACCTACCATTTAACATACTCTTGGGGAAACCATGGATTCAAGACATGCAGGCTACTACATCAATAGGTCATCAATGTGTAAAATTCCCCTACAATGGATAGGAAATCACAATATCAGCAGACTCAAATCCATTGCAGTGTTGTAGTAATCTAAAGTTAGCTCAAGAGATCATAATTTAACATAATAGAGAGGCAACATCTTCAAGCTCACCATCCAAGGAACAATCATTTGAATCAATTTTGTCAAACATGGAAAAACAAATGCAACTGAAAGATCAAGGAAATGGAGAATATTTTCTATCATGGACAAACAAACAAGAGAAAATTCAAATTGAGAGGGATGAAGAAGTAGATACAGTAGTCGATATAGTTCACACGTATGCATAACAAACATTAGGAACTAGCCTACTTGAATTAGAATCACATGCGACTGACATCGACTTAACCGAGGACGATCAGGATTTTCTTATACGAGGTCATTCTGATGAGAGTATCATTCTAGATAGGGGAATACATACTAAAAGCTCTGACATCTCTATCATGATCCCTAATATCTTTGAAACTATTCAACCTGAAGATCCTTTATCCTTAAGCTATCCTGAACTTATGGACTGGGAAAATGAAGGACATACTGCTATTGATACCTTATCAAATGACCATGCCATATCCTTATATCTTGAGGAAATCAAACCCGCAACAACTTTCACCAGGGATTTCGCTAACATATCTTTAGGTCAAGTGGGTGTTAAATCTCCTAGTCGCAAAAATGAATATCAAGAAAACAATATCATGTCTAATGCTGAAAACCATTCATTGGCAACATTAGACCGAGAAAAAGTAAAAATAAAGGATGCATCTAATGGTGAAAACCTCCTCGAGGTGCCAAAAGATGGGAGATTTCACACCTTACCTAAATTTTATCAAGAGAAGTTATCTATCCTAATAGAACTAGCAGAGGCAACTATCATTGGCACAACTGATCTACATCCAACAATCTCTCTATCAAAACTAGCAAGGCAAAAATACTTGAAACCATTCAAAAGGTGGAAAATCAACTTTACCTGGTCATATACAGATGTTCCAGGGTTCGATCCATATCTTACAATACATCACCCAAATATCAGTCCGGAAGCAAGCATCAATAATGGAACACATCATGGATCAAGAGCAAGCATCAGTAAAGGAACACAACATAAATCAGAAAAAGTCATTCTATTCATCAAAATGGTTGTAGAATGGAATATTAAACAACTTCAAGTCTTTGGAGACTCTCAACTTGACATTAATCAAATCAATGATGACTATCAAACAAAAGATGACAAACTCATGCCTTACAAAAAGATGGTGGATGATTTCAAGAAGTACTTTGTAGAAATAACTTTTGAACAGATTCCAAGAAATGACAACAAAGCAGCAGACACCATGGCTACACTTGCTTCTCTATTGCAGACATAGAAAAATCAAGAGCATTATGAATTCTTGGTTGAAGAGTTGTTTCATCCCACCTATAATTGTCCTGATTCCCAAACCATCTGTAACTTATTGGATATGATTCCTCCCGCTATGGCCAAACTTACACATACCTAAAAGATAACATCTTACCTCTTGACCTATCCAAGAACCAAAAGAGAAATTTTATTCGCCAATCCTCCCATTATACTCTTGTCGCGGATACCCTGTATAAACGAGGTCTAGACGGTACTCTCTTAAGATGTCTTGAACAAGAAGAATCTGAGAAGGCCTTACATGAAGTCCATAATGGCATTTGTGGCACTCATTCAAGTGGTCTTACCCTTTCGAAAAAACTCATACGCTTGGGCTACTATTGGCTGACTATGGAACAAGATTCTTTCAAGATAGCAAAAACATGCAAACAATGTCAAATCCATGGAAATTTGATCCATGCACCAGCACAAGAACTACATGCTTTGGCAACATCTTGGCCTTTTTGTCAATGGGGACTTGATCTAGTAGGAAAGATAAATCCTTCTTCATCTAATGGACACAAATTCATCCTGGTAGCTACTGAATATTCTACAAAATGGATTGAAGCTGTACCTCTCATCAATATCATAGGAAAACAAATCACTGCATTTATCTTGAACTACATCATCTGTCGCTATGGAATAGCAATGACCATTATCACAAATAATGGGCGACCATTCAAGAATCAAGATGTACAAGAGTTATGTGAGAAGTTCAAAATCCAGCATAGATTCTCCACACCATATTATCCACAGGGAAATGGGTAGGCAGAAGCATCTAACAAAACTATCCTAAAAATTCTTAAAAAGATAGTGAATGATGCTGGGAAAGATTGGCATATCCAGCTAAACCCTGCTCTATGGGCTTACTGCACCAGTATCTTCACACTGACAGGTGCCACACCTATCTCTCTTGTATATGGATCAGAAGCCATATTGTTGATCGAAGTAGAGATACCTTCTCTACGTGTATCACTAAAAGGTCTCATCCCAGATGAAGAACAAAGAGTATCTAGACTACAAGGGCTAGAACTAATCCATGAACGCAGACTCAATGCCTTTGATCATCTAAGGGTATATCAGCAAAGAATGTGTCGGAGCTATAATCATAAGGTTAAACCAAGAATATTTCAAGTTGGAGAACTAGTGCTAAAGGAAAATCCATGCAACCAGGCAGATCGAGAAAAGAAAGGCAAATTTGAACCAAACTGGTTAGGTCCATTTGTGGTCACAATAGTATTTGGATCAGGAGCATATCAGCTATCAACACAGGATGGAGATCAGCTCGAAGAACCTATCAATAGCATGCACCTAACAAAGTTCTATGTCTGAAAAATCAGAAAAAATCAAAAACAGTGAAAAATCAGAAAAATCAAAAACAGTGAAAAATCATAAAAATCAAAAACAGGGAAAAATCAGAAAAAATCAAAAACAGTGAAAAATAAGAAAAATCGAAAATAGGGAAAAAAATCCTAAACAATAAAAAAGAAAAAAAAATCCAAAAAAAATCAAATATCAGAAAAAGTGCAATAAAAATAGATGGTGAAAACCTGGCAAACATGCACTATCTATCCGCTAGCTCTTCCATCTATTAGTTCATGCATTTTTTTCACTTGCATTCATTTTCCATCAGTGTTGAACATCATGAAGCCTTTATACATACACAGACATCCCAGGTGGCTTCTTACCATGGTTTGGATCATTGGATATATCATAACAACTTTGTTTCTAGGCTTAGGGGCAAAAATCCTACACCTACCTGGGGGCAAAACTCTTGATCACTTTGAGCTTAATCAAACAAGTAGACCAAACAATTAGACAACTCTTATCAAGCAAAAATTGAGACACATCCAACATTGAACACAAGATCAAACTATCAACTATCAAGCTATCACGAAATCAATCTAAGCACATCACACACTTTTCAATGGATAATATATCTTTTGGCTAATGATTGTAACATGATTGTTCAACTTTTCTATATTGCTTTTTGTTATCATGATTTCTGAGTGACTCTAGGATGTCATTGACTAGAGGAACAAGGAAGAAACATGATATTTTTCTTGTCTACTGTCTGAAAATTAATCACGAATATGTGCAAATTTGTCTCGGGACATGATCATCAGAATATCATTGAAGACATTTCCAATTGGCATATTGAAATGATTAATATTGTTTGTTTTATGCAAACAACACTTAGGTCATCTCGGTTCAATTATACCTCGATGCTTGTGTTAACTTGCTATATCAAAATCCAGGAAAGAAGTGCTCAGGTCATCATGGTTTAATTATACCATCGATGTTTGCACTCACTTCCCACATTTCAAAAGCTCAATGATGACAAAAACATAAAATAATCCAGTGACTGGTCCGGTCATAGCTTTGCATTTCATTTGCATTTTAGCTTGCATTTCATTCTTGCATGGATCCTACAAGATCCTATTATACAAAGTTAAATCTATCGCAAGAATCAACAAAGTATCATCAAAAGTATATACAAAATCAAAATAACTCATCTCTTTCATGATATTATCGACCTAGCTCAAATCTTATTCTATCTCCCTCAAATGCATCAACATCAGCATATCCAAACATTTCTGCAACTGATATCAACAAACTGTCAGTTCTTTATCTAATCAATCTTATCAAATGAAATCAATCAATCAAACCTAATCAATTATATCATGTCTTATATAGGATGAATCCTTCTTGAAACCAGATGATCTGATTCTGATTCATGTCTTATACAGGATGTATCCTTCCTGAAACCAGACGTTCTGATCATGTCTTATACGGGATGAATCCTTCCTGAAATCAGACGCTTTGATCATCGTTGTCTTATACAGGATGAATCCTTCTTGAAACTAGACTAAATCTAATCAATCAAGATTTTTCAATCTTACCGATCTAGGCAATCAAGCTAATTAAAGAACTCACACTTTCATCAAACCACAATTGCAGAAATCAAATCAAACCTATCGAGATATCAATCTCGTAAAAACTCCAAAGATCAATTATCTCAATTGATCTCCTGAGGGGGCATCATTATACCAGAATTTAGTAATCAAGAGCTAGGGCATCCTATCAAATCAATATCATCATCAAAATGAGATTATTCTTTGAATCAACGTATCACCACACCTCGCTTCAAAGAGGGGCAAAATGTATACACCTAAAAATGGTCTAAAGATAATTAATTAAGTAAGAAATTATTTAATTAATCTCTCCTACCCAATTTAATTGAATTCACTAAGCAATTTGATTAAATCTCTCATTCATCTACTTATTAATAAATCTAAGGATTTATTAAATAGGTTCATTTCATTTCACCCCTTTTATTAATTAATTCAAATTAATTAATTTCCCCCACCAAAATTTATTTCTTCTAAATCTCCTAATTAATTAAAACAAATCATTTATGAGTGTTGAGATTAATTAGTCATTTTCCTAATATTTGAATTTTTAAATTCAAATTCTCCTAACTTCTACCACTCCTAAACCTAACCATTCCTAAACCTAACCCATTCTACCTACCACCATGTCCCCTTTCATCCAACATCTTCTAGAACCTTTGTGACACTTGTCACTAAGTGTTCCCTTTCATCCTACCTCTTCTAGAAGCCTCTTGACACTTGTCACCATAGAGATAACAGATGTTCCCTTTAATCCAACTCCCTTTTCCATCTTCTTCCAATTCAACCATTGATATCTTCAAATCAATCGCAATCATTGATTCATGCCAACTCACCCCTAGCCTTGGAAAATCTTATAAATAGACCTCATTTTGGAACAATATGGGTCCCAATTTCATATGATTTTTGCATATCATTTGATCCCATCTCATTCGTAGCTTAAGCATTGTTATTATAGGCATCTAGCTTCTAGTTTATCATTTCTTAGCAATGTTATCATGCTCATTTTAGTTTAATTGCATCTTCATTCTAGTTCATTTTCTAGATCAATCATGAATTCATATAGCTTAATCATGCTATTCTTGCTAGATCATTCATTTTCAACATTCAAATCCTCCATCTAAGTGTAGTCAAGTCACTAGAATTTGCATACTAAGATCTGAGAGAAAAATTCATACTCGCATTTACTAGGAGGCAATAAGTCGATTAGCTATGGTTTTGTCTTTCATTGTTTCAATTTACTAACCATTTCTTATAATAATTTATTGAGTGCATTGTGTTTGCAGGTACAGGTACAATTCACAAAGCATGATGCCAACAAATTCCAAATTGTCAAAAGCAAGAAGGTAAATATACATAGTGTTGAAAACTTTTGTGCCAATCTAAAAGAATATGGTGGATTTGGTTCCTTTAGATATGTCAAGTATGAAACAAGAAATAATGATGAGAAGTGACAAATTGAAGAAGCTGTCATCTATACACTTCTAAAGTTTCGGCTAGCTCCATTGGAACTGGTCAAGTCACTTCCGAGTGAGCTGTACTTGCATATTGATAACAGGTGGAAATATGCAATGGACTTAGAGAAACAAATCAGAGAAAGAAGTCTAGTCCATCTATTTCCTGATATGTCTGTAGCAAAAATAAAGGAACACTTGACAACCTACAATTCTAAATTTCTTATCAAACAGAGAGCCTTAAAATTGATGAATGGGCTATACATTGATGTAGAAAATGAGACAAAAGCAAAATGGCAGGAAATCTTCAAAATAAAAGATGTCGGTGAACAATCTAAAGTTGAAATTGTTGATGTCACCGAACAAGATCCTGATGTCACCAAGCACGGTCTTGACGCTACTGAGCAAGACCCAACTGACACTATTCAAATTGATGAAGATGTCATGGATGCAGAAGCATCGGAGCAGGAGATGATGGAAGGCACTACATATGCAAAACTTGTATCTAGTCAATCCTTGTTAGTACAAGTTTAGCCTTATCCACTGATCATGCAACCTGTCTCTACCGAAGCTCCTAAGGATACAACACAAGGCACCAAAGGTTACCAGTATGAAGCAGTAGAAGGTACAACTCAAGAAAAGACCTCTCAAGCACCATCAAGCACTGAAAATGTAGCAGCTAAGACACCCAGTACCGAGACACCCAAAGACACCATAATAGCTACAGGAACCGACCAAAGTGTTGCCTCCACCGAGCAACCTACCAAGGGTCAGCAAGCCTCTCAAGCTATTGTCTTAGTCCAACCGACCAAAGGTAAAGAGAAGAAGGTGAAAAAGCATAGTTTTAAAGTTGATTTGACTAAACCGATAGTGTTGCCCAATGTGGATATCTCAAAATTAAAGGGGTAAGCACTTATTGATTTCGGTGAACTATGCAAAGCAAAGGCCGAACAAGAAAAACAGATGGCCATTCAAAAGAAAAATAAAGTACTTCAGAAGGTAAAGACACTGCTAATAGATATGCTACCTATAGCTACAGTGTCAACCGATGTAGCCATCCACATTCAACTGGATGAACTCCTTAATCAAATAGAAACATCTGGAGTTGATGCATCTGAGTACCTAAGCAAGCTCAAAGACAAGGAGCTTACTGCAAAAATGATAGTAGAGGTGCAAAAAGCTCTTGCTATTAGCAAAGTCAAACTTGTCAAATTGATTGCTGAGTTGTCCCCTCAACTCAAGCATATTCTTTATTTATTTCAAAAACTTTGCACATTTTCCATATTCATTAAAGATATCAAGAATAAAACTGATGTAAGTGAGAAAGAGACCACTGATCTCTCAAATAAGTTGACCACAAAGCCCAATTCAGTTCAGAATTTTTATAGCAAGCTTCAACAACTCATGGCTCAACAACTGGAACTCATAAATGAAGAACATAAGATCAGGATGGATATAATGACACTCCAGACATTATTCCTTCCTCATCTTTCATCAGTTCAAGAACAGATTAACTGAGCTACACGCCTATATACTACACAAGAGGGAAGCACTCTTGATGGCTTAATATCACTCTTGGCTGATATTCAAGCACAAAATTTTTTAATGGAAAGTGTCAAGGATACACTCTTTGTCGCACTCACTGATGCTTGGAAGAAGTATAAATCTATTTTTGATCAGTTACCGCCCCTGGATGGAAGTTAAGTTTTTGATGTTTGTCAAAAAGGGGGAGTAATACAGTTTTGATACAATATTCAGAGTATTGTATACAGGGGGAGTATACCGAGCAGAGTATGCAGAATATCCAAGGACAGTAAGCAGAGCACACAAACACAGAACCAAGCATGCAAAAATCAGAGTTATGTACAATATAATGATAAGGGGAGTAATCTGAATATACTATTTCATTGACTATTTTATTTACTGTTAAGTATAGTCATTTTGCAAAGTATATAGATTTTGAGTTATGACTTTGAAAGTAGTTTTTGTCAAACATCTCAACTAATGTCAAAAGGGGAGATTGCTACTACTTATCAAATTGCCATTAGTTTTTGTATTCAAAATCATACTATATATTCTAGTCGGTTAGCACTACCGAATCATGCAATCGGTACACATAGAGAAGTCAGTATGCACAGTCTAGTCGATTACAGAGGAAAGCAGTCACAGAACACAGTATACACCGAGCTGTCTACCGAGTATTTTTTTGAGACTACCGAGCAACAAAGATGACACACCGAGTTAACATACATCGAGTTAAACGTGTTACCAGATACATTGAACCTGGACATGCATATGAAAATGTGTTACAAGATCGAGGCACATCTAACCGTTATTACATTGGAAATTACACCAGAAGATTATGTATGATTTTAAGGACAATCTAACCAATGAAATATTTTGTTTAGTTATTCATTTGAGGAATCTTGTTTGTAAGATCGAAGCAATGAATTGGATCACCGTTTTAAGAGATCTATTTATACAGCATGAGTGAAGTGTATGTATGTATGAATGAAGATTGTTACAGAGACACAAAGGTCACCGAGAAGGTTTTCAAAGAACAGTCAAAGAACAAAGTAAATAGAAGGGTTTACCGAGTTACTATATGGGTTACCGAGGTATGCTATAAGCAAGGTAATCTATTCTAAGCACATAGAATCTAATATAACATTTCAAATGTAAAGTTGCAGATATTTGTAATGATTTTATTGTAATATTGTGAAGTTGAAAGAGAAACCTTTAATAGGGTAAAAGACTCTAATCAAGTCTATAAAATGTAAAGCCTCTAACCAGGTGCAACAATCAGAATAAATGTTGTAAAATCCTTTAACAAGGTAGATCTAATAGATCTTGTTACTCCTAACAGGGTAAGTTATCAGAAATAGCTAAATGTAGCTCTAACCGAGCATTCTTTATTATTACAGTAGTGAAGTTGTAGGTGCCATCCCCATCGCAGTTTTTCTCTCTAACCAAGAGTTTCTGCGTAGCCAAAATATATGTGTTATGGAGTGAATCATGTATGATTGTTATCTATTTGTTTTAACTTTATTTTATGTTACTGCACTATTTTGTTTATGCATAACAGTAAAGTTATTATTCAAGAAAAGTTTTGGAGTACTGATTCACGCCTCCCCTCTCAGTACATTATCTTTCCATATTGGGCCTAACAATTAGATGCTATGTAAGAATTGAGGATAACATAAAGGGATGACATCATAGGATAATGCTATTATCCAATGGAGAATGCTATTGTCCAATGGAGAATGCTATTGTCCAAGAGGTAAACTCTTGTGCAAAGTTGAGGGATGGCCAAAGGGACAACCATCATGGGATAGGGTGATTTCTTTGTAAGAGGCATTAAATACCTTTGAAGAATTTGGAGGTTGACTTTTTGGAAGGTAGATAACCTTCAAGGCTATCATAATAGCCTTAAAAGTTTGGAAGACTAAAAAAGTTAACTTGTTGAAGAAGGTAAAGTATTAAACACATTTTGAAGACTTTTCCCTAGATTTGGCGAAGTGACCCCCACCCCCCCCCCCCCCCCCCCCCACCATTTTAGGGATGTGACATGATTAGAGGAATTAGGCTAGTTAATGAGGAATTAGGCTAGTTAATGAGGAATTATAGGGGTTCTAGAAGAATATTAGCATGCTAATGGAGAATGTAGGAGAATGCAAGTGGAGGGAAATATGCATTTTTAGATAAAATAAAAGATTTATTTTAGCCAAAAGGGGTGCAACTTGCATTTGTAGGATTTTTCAAGTGGGGGGACTATTCACAAATAAATAATGATTTATTTAAATGTTTAGGGATTTTAATCAAATGTAAATTCAATTAAAAGGAAAAACAAGGGTTTTAATTAAATAAATAAGATTTATTCAATTAAATGGCTAAAGGGTACTTAATCAAACCTTAGTTTAACTAATAGGTTAGGCTATAAGAAAAGGATTTTAATCAAATCTTTAATTTGATTAATAGGATAATTGGAAGAATAAGGATATTAATTAAACCTTAGTCTAATTAATAGGCAAATAAATGATGATTAATTGATTAGAATTCACTTAATTAGTTGTGCAAGTTTTAGGCGTCTACAACAACTACAATAAAGAAGGCCACACAATATCCTATGTTGCATATACTATAATATAATATTTATAATATCATAATAGAATTGTAATAAAATTATTTTTTTAAATAAGAAAGTCTAACAAAAGATATTTTTAAAAAGGTGTAGATGATAAAATAATATAGCCCTAGAAAAGATTGGATAACTTTTTATTTCTCAAGAAAAATTTAGGTTGTCAAAATGTAATGGAAAATGAAATAGAATGAAGTATAACGAAAGACATAAATAGATATTTGAATGATCATTTATATGTACATGTGATTTTATTTTATTAAATAATAAAAACACAATCATAATTAATTAAAATTACATATTGCGTTAGTTGACAACTTGGAAAGATTTTTTGTTTGGCAAATAATCTTATTTATTTAATGTTTACCTAACATGTGATCTAATTTATTCTTTCTAGTGATTTTTTTCTTAACATTTTCAATAAGATTAGCATCTGAATCAATGGAGGGAAGGATTTCATCACCCTCCAACAATATTCATCTCACCTTGGCCCTTCTCTCCAATATTACTTGAGTAAGCTCTTAGATATCCACCATAATATGATCAATTTTTGGAGATTATACATTATTTTATAATTATCTTGAGAATTGTAACTCTCTAATAATGACTTTAATTTAGAACCTTTCTCTACCATTTATTTAAACTTATAACTCCTCTCCATTTATATTGTAGACACCTAAAAATGTCTCATTGATCATTTACTAATTATTTGTCTAATTGATTAAATAATTCTTTAATTATTTAATTAAGTTAATTAATCACATTCCTCTAATTTCATATTTCCTCATCATCTTACTAATTATTATATTTCCTATTCTATCATCATTTAATCATTTTAACCATTTTCTAAATATTAATTAAATATTTATTATTTAATTAATTATGATTCATTCCCTAATTTAAATAATCTTTATTATTTAAATAAATTAATTCTCAATTTCTATCTCTAATCATCTAAATATTCAACTCTCTTCTAAATATTTATTAAATATTTATTATTTAATTAATTATGATTTTAATCTTTTAATTTAAATAATCTTTATTATCTAATTAAATTCCATTTCTACATAATTAAATAGTTTCTTTAAATTATTTAATTAACTAATTAATTTTTCAATTCCAAATCCCCAAATTCTAATTTCATTTAATTTCATATTCTTCTAATTTCTTCCAAATTCTAATACATGTGAATGATTTCAAAAATCAAATTGAAAATCAAAGTCAAGTTCTAAATATATTCAAATACTAAATTGAATTAAAATCAATTATTTGAATTTAAATCTCATGCAAAGATTAAATTCAAAATCTAAGTCAAACTACAAGCACATGCTAAATTAATTAATTCAATCAATTAATTAATTAAATCATTTATCTCTTCAGTCTCTATTTCCATCTTCTAGTTCTCTTTGTCATCTTCTTTATTTCCTCCAATCATTCTTTTTCTTCTTTCAGTTATCTTTTTCTCAATCATTTGACTTCATTAATCTATTCAATCTATTATGTTTCACCTCTAAATCAATAGTTCAACTATCAATCAGCATGTGAGCTCACCTGAGTTCCACCTCTTGATCATTTTGTTCCACCTTGCAATCAATCTCATCCAAAAATCTATAAATTGAGCATTCAATCTCCATTTTCAATAATCACGAACTTTGAAACTGTGTGTCACTTGCAGGTTGCCAGTGCAATATCTGAGAGCCATCATACCACAGAGAAGAGAAGAACAATGGAAGTTATACATAGGTCTTTAATTGATTTCATTTATAGTTCCTATTTTGCTTGATTGTGTTAATTCATTGTCTGTTTGTTAGAATTCTTTGATTAGATAGGGATTTGTGATTTCCCTTTGATTCTAATTGATATCTTATAAGATAAATTTTACATGTACATATTCTGGTGAGCCCGACGTGAACAACAGCTAATTAACCTTTGTTTTTGGTGTGAATTTTTGCAGGCATGCAATTTTTTTCATTTTTTTGCTAGTTTTACACGGATTTCAAAGTGGATCTCATCATCACACAATCGCATTTACAGAATCATGCAATCACATATACAGATTTATGAATTCATGTAGACACCAATAGACATTCATAGTTTTTCATTTTCCGGTTTGAGTCACACATTCGCCAATATCTTCACGTATTCGCCAATATTTTCACGCATTCGCCAATATCTTCACGCATTTGCTATAAGTGTCATGCATTCCCTAATATGCTCGTGCATTCACCAATATCTTCACACATTCGCCAATATCTTCATGCATTCGCCAATATCTTCATGCATTTGCCATAAGTGTCACACATTCACTAATATCTTCACACATACTCCATAAGTGTCACGCATTCGCCATAAGTGTAACACATTCGCCAAAATTATCACGCAATCACCAAAAGTGTCACGCATTCGTCGTAGGTGTCATGGATTGGTCCTGATAGTATCACACAATTATCCTATCACTGTCATGCATTTATGCTGATAGATTTACACAATTGCTCTGTTAGGATCATGCAATCACTTTGTCACAATCACACAAATGATTTAACAGTATTATGCAATTGCCTATTTAGTGTCACGCAATCAGGCAGGTATAATTACGCATTCGTTTCTATCAATTTTTTATTTTCTGTCTTCTGTTGATTTGATTTTACTACTAATCATTTGTTTGCATCCTATGACAAATTTACAGAAACGATCAGATTAGAATTAGATCAATTGCACTCATAATCTCACACTTCATCTTTTGGTGCTTAAAATCAACAACAGTTAAAATGGACATGCATGCATAATCTCACACTTCATCTTTTGGTGCTTAAAATTAACATTGGTTAAAATTGACATGCATGTATAACACTTGAATTTTGGGCTTAAAATCAACAACGGTTAAAATTGACATGCATGCCTTCATATTTCAATTTGGTG
The DNA here is from genome assembly GCF_030272615.1 of Cryptomeria japonica. NCBI lineage: Eukaryota > Viridiplantae > Streptophyta > Pinopsida > Cupressales > Cupressaceae > Cryptomeria > Cryptomeria japonica. Next base: position 585,489,886 of record NC_081406.1, read on the forward strand.
TTTAAAATGGACATGCACATGCATATTCCACACCTCAATTTGGGCTATGAAATGAATGTGAATTAGGCTGCATAGATTAGATCACATTTGGTTTTCTTAAGGTAAATAATTTTTATCATGTTTGCGGTGGACCTACTGTTGCATTAACTAACTTTCCACCTGCTTTCGAGGTCTTGGGAGAAAGGAAGGAGGTGACAATGACATCCAATTTTATTTTATTCCATGTAGTGAGGGGTATCTTTGATTGGGGATTTCATCACCCCACAGAGGTAGTTCAAATTGGGATGCTTTGGGGATATCATCTCTCCCAGCATACTCTCAAGCAGGATTTTTGAGCTGCTATATAAATATAATGGTCAAGTGGCTAGAGTGTTGAGTGAATTCGACATATGTAGGGGCCTTCCCTGCACCGATAAGCTCAACTAAAGTTTTAAGTGGCTTGCTCTGAGAATCTGTCATTGGATCGAGACCCCTCAAAACCTTATACTATGGACCAATTTAGTAGCCCAAAATCCAAAATCCAGTGATTTCGGGAGTGCAGATCATACCCCATAGATACCCCTCATGTACCTTACATTATGAGATAGAAATCCCTCAGTGATAAGATCTTCGGATCTTCGGGGTAAGAGAGATTGGCATGCCCAAGAAGTGTGTCATGGAGTGGAGCCAATGCTGCCAGACTCTCTATCCATCCGTCTTGTTTTGATATTTTGTTGTGGGGGCCTCATTGAATGGTGTCCACTTTCTAGCCTAAGATTGTATTCTATGGTTTTTGATGTATTGTTGTGTCGGACCAGTATTGAGTCAGTCCTTTGGGCTATTTCAGGCCCTATCCTACGTATCTCTGAATTTTTTGAGATTGTTTGAAAAACTAGTTCAGTCAGCTATATCCACCTCCAAACAATTGTTCTCAGACTTGAAAAACAACAAAACTTGTCCCACACACAGAATTACTGAAAACAAAGTCCATTTTTGAAACGTCAAAACTCAAAAGTTTATACACTTGTGACCATAGGTAGTCCTTGCATAGTTCTCATTTACATCCTTATTATCATCCTAAGTCCTTACAAAGTCCTCATTTACATCCTTATTATCATCCATAGTCCTTGCATAGTCCTCATTTACATCCTTATTATCGTCCTTAGTCCTTGCAAAGTCCTTGTATAGTCCTCATTTACGTCCTCATTATCATCCTAAGTCCTTGCATAGTCCTCATTTATGTCTTTATTATTGTCCTCAGTCATTACATAGTCCTCATTATCGTCCTAAGTCCTTGCATAGTCCTTATATAGTTCTCATTATCATCCTCATATACATCCTTGTCTAGACCTCATATACATATGTCTTAGTTCATCATAATTTGCATAATAATTCTAGAAATTCATACCCCAAACATCCAAAACACAATCAGAGGATCAATCAAACTCAACCTCAACTCAAACAAGTTGGTCAACTTCAATCAAACATTATCACATCCAAAAAAATGGAGAAAATATCTTACATGTTGTGATCCTAGGTCCAAACCAAACAAGAAAACATCATGGATTGGAATTATACATTTTGTAGGGAAGGTGGAGGATTCATCCCTTCCATTCCTATTCCTTCGCCATCCATGGAAACATTAGCTCAACAAATCAAAACTTTGCAACAACAAGTGACTGACATGACTAGTCGTGACAGCCATAGGGGCTGGTTAGAAAAAATGATGACAGAAGTGATGACAATGAGGGGATTAGTATCAGACCAACCTTCTTCTTGTTAGACTATTCAAACATGCCAATCTTCGTTCTTCAACAAAATCATTCCTACCTCAGTTCAACCAACATTAGAGTCATGTAAACCTTCTTTTTCTTTAAACCCAATATATCAATCATACCAATCATATCAACCCAACACTCAAACCCCTTTCAACCAAAATCAAACCCTATTCAACCAATGTCCAAATCAAAATTCACATCAACCTAGCATTCAAACCTCTTTCAACCAAGATCAAACCCCATTCAACCAAAATCAAAATCAAAATTCATTCAACCACATTCAAACCTCTTTCAACCAAAATCAAACCCCTTTCAACCAATGTCCAAATCAAAATTCATTCAACCAAAATAAAACCTCTTTCAACCAAAATCAAACCCCTTTCAACCAAAGTCCAAAACAAAACTCATTCAACCAAAACCAAACATCTTTCACCCAAAATCAAATCCTTTTCAACCAAAATTAAATCCTTTTCAACCAGATCACAAATCAACCATATCCATCTACCATTTCATCATCCCCTGAAGTCCCACAAGACCAATACATGGCATCTCTATCTAATAACACAACCTCCCAATTGCTATCCATCATACAAATCCAATCTAATTCATGTCATGATTTAGAGGATCTCATTCAAAATCCTTCTTCATCAAGCCAAAATGTTGAAACATTCCAACAATCTCCCATGCATTTCCAAACTCCTTCCCCGTGTCAAGAGGATGATCCAAAATCAAAAGAAATGAATCGTGAAACAAATAAAGATCAAGAACAACCTCTTTCATCTTACCCAATTTTTTATCAAGATCCCACCAACCAAGAATCTTATGATGATCCCCTCGCTCTTTTCTATTCCATTCATAATCAAACCCTTCCATCTCAAGAACAAAGTGCCCTTTTGAGTCACACATCCAACATCTACCTCCTAAGAAAGATCAAGACATCCCTTCCATCCTCCCTAATAATCCCTTTACAAACCAAGATCAAATCATACCTTTACTGGCTTCATATCCTAAACAAGATCTCGTTATTTCTCCAAATCTCGATCAAGGTCCCTCCGTCCCTTCATCTCCATGTCATAGTCCTCCATCTTCTTCACAATATTCCCTCTCAAACAAACTTACCATTTCTCCTAGTGATCCCAATCCCTCTACACAAGTTGTTCATGAACCCCTTATCAATGAAATCACCAATCCAAATCATACTACACAGAGCAACTTGTCAACAATTATATGTGAGCTATCATCACATGCCAAAGTGGTGACAGAAACAAGCATGGCACCAGCTAATGAAAGCAACACCCAAATTGTTTCTTCACCTTCTCCATGCACAAGCATAACACCAGCTAATGAAATCAACACTTCGGTGGCTTCATCATACTCTTCAAGTTCATCAATAAAAACACACATAACAGCCACTCATGTCACAACTTCAGAACTAGAATCTATTTGCCTCATATACCCACACTTGAAAGACTGGGGGAAAGAGAATCTACCATAGGTGGATTGCTTTGAAAATGATGTCTATGGCTGAATTCATTGGTTCCAGAGCTGGATTTTCATTTGATGATCCACAAATCCCAAAACTAATAAAATCAACATTGGAGATACTAAATGTGTACAGTTAGCTAAGTCCTTATATACTATTAAAAAAGACATCTTTATCCAACTCTTCAAACCAAGGCCAATAAACTATCTACACAAAACTCTCTAACCCTATGAACAACATGCACCTTAAATGATATTATACCTAAGGGATGGGTTAGTTTAGGTTTAACTTTCCACACTGCATATCATATTATTCAAAGAACTGCATTACATATAGTTTCTTTTTTTTAAATGAATCGCATTCGCAAAGTTTCTGGATTTTCATATAGTGGCACCAATAAAACAAGGCAACTGTCCAAGTTTATCATTCCTTTGCATTCAAGAGAAACAAGGGTCATCTCCTTTCTTAGATATTTGGACATGAAGTCTTTGAGGTTCTAAGTTCATTCATTTTCAACATTACCCTATGATGATGCTTTACTTATGGTTGGGTAGTGATTTCACTATATGAGACTTGTTAACCCAAAATCTATCAATTGCTATATCTCAAAGCATATTAAGAAGATCTCTAATTCATTCTAGACACCTAGTTGATCCTATGACTAGTGTAAAATCTAAAATTCTACTTCAACACCACCGTAATTGTCACACCTAAGTAGGTTTCATTACTTACAAGTCAAAGCAAGAAAATAGAAAAAGTAAAAAGAGCTATGTCATATTCATCTCAAGGCAAAAGAGCAATGATGTATCACTGAAATATCATGCATACAAGTGTGCCAAAAAGATTGACTATGGGAACATGCGAATAACTCCATCAGGGTTATAACGCCTACTGGAAATGGAGCAATATTTGAGAAATTACAGTCTATAACCTCATCGAAGCTCTTAAAGCTTGTTGACAATGAGGCTCTATTCAGGATGCTTTTGAAGTTAGGATAATCCATGTAGCTATTCATATAGGATGCTAAGGATCTTTAGTGAACTCAAGAGTAGGAATTAACTCATTCGCACACACATGGGCAAAAGAAGATCAAAGTTTCAAGAACCAATGGGGAAGTTTTCCGCGTCTCCATTTGTAAATCCTAGTCACTAAGTGTGTTAATTTTGATGTTCCAAAGGACCTTAGGTATCGATTGACCTCTTATCTATGAAATGTTTTGCACCTCTATTTCAATTGGTGTATTACAAATGCTACAAAAAACACAGTCAACCTTGTTCGAATAAGAAATGCATCTTCATCATGCATATTGCATGAACATAGGTCATGTCAAAAATTCATTGGCTCCACATGCATTCTGCAAATCATCATGTCATATAGGTCTACACACTAGGGGCATAACTGAAAAAATCCTAAAAATCATATAAAGTACTGAAAAAATCCTAAAAAAAAATCATATAAAGTCTTGAAAAAATCCTAAATATTATATAAAGTCCCGAAAAATCCCCCCAAAAATCATATAATGTCCTTTGAAAAAATCCATAAACACTAAAAAACTCAAAATCCAAAAAATACTAAAAAACTTGAAATACCAAAAACATTCATATAACATCCTTCAAAAATATCCAAAAATAGTGAAAAATCTAAAAAAACCAAAAACATCCATATAACGTCCTGAAAAAATCAACCAAAAACATTCAAATACGATCCTGAAAAAATCAATCCAAAAACATTCAAATATCGATCTACATAATCCAAAATCATCGAAAAGGCTCTTGGAAAATAACTAAAAATCGAAAATCAATCAATCAAAAAAATTGCAATAAAATATCTTGTGAGAAACAAATACCCTAGTAGATATCCAGCAAACGCTTCACATGAAGTTAACAAAGGATACGACTATCCAATCAAACATCTGCAATTAACCGATCAAATTGTTTTATCAATCATATCGTATCCATATCAAAGTGATCATTATCTCGTCTTAAACAGAAGAGGATACACTCGAAATTAGACAGGTTAGTTTTAAACAGGGTCCGCAACTTTTTTATATCAGACATTATCAACCATCACATCAAGCAACTAGGAATGAAGGCACAAGATCATTATAGCTGCTGAATTTTGTCTGGGTTAGTCTTTATCTTTTATCATTTGATGGCAGATTATGTTCCTATGCTACTCAAGGATGTCCACAAGTGACTAGAGGAGCAATGATGGGCATTATATTTTTCTTTGTTTGCTGCTTGTCTGCTATGTGTTTGTTTCTTCAATGGGATATATTTACATCTTGGTTCCTTATACCCTGATGTGCTAAGCTTCATTTTTCAATAATAAGGCTCAGTGATGAATATACATTGTGCAATAAAATAAATAATGACATAGGTTCGTGATTCAATCATTCTCATTCTCATCTCATCTTCTTATTGCTAGTTTGTTGATTCGTTTCTCATCATCTCTTTCTAAATCATTTTCTCATCTAACATTGTTCTATTTCATTCTAAGGTTCATTCTCTCATATTTACTCTCAATATCATCTTCACATCACCTATCTCTAATCAACTAACCGTTCTTCTATCTTTCATCTCACATTCTTCTTTTTCAAGAGATCATTCATGTCTTTAATGCACAAACAATCTCTCGAGGGGGAATTATACCCTAAGTATCATTACGAGGCATACTAGGGAAGAATTTTTTTCATTTTCTTTGAAACAATGTCATTCTAACATTGTCTCAAAGAGGGGAGAATGTAGACACCTAAAAATGTCTCATCGACCATTTACTAATTATTTATCTAATTGATTAAATAACTCTTTAATTATTTAATTAAGTTAATTAATCATATTCTTCTAATTTCATATTTCCTCATCATCTTACTAATTATTATATTTCCTATTCTATCATCATTTAATCATTGTATGAATATTAATTAAATATTTATTATTTAATTAAATACGATTAATTCCCCAATTTAAATAATCTTTATTATTTAAATAAATTAATTCTCAATTTTTGTCTCTAATCATCTAATCATTCAACTCTCTTCTAAATATTAATTAAATATTAATTATTTTATTAATTATGATTTTAATCCTTTAATTTAAATAATCTTCATTATTTAATTAAATTCCATTTCCACATAATTAAATAGTTTCTTTAAATTATTTAATTAACTAATTAATTCTTCAATTCCAAATCCCCAAATTCTAATTTCATATAATTTCATATTCTTCTAATCTCTTCCAAATTCAAATACATGTGCATGATTTTAAAATTCAAATTGAAAATCAAAGTCAAGTTCTAAATATATTCAAATACTAAATTGAATTAAATTCGATTATTTGAATTAAAATCTCATGCAAATATTAAATTCAAAATCTAAGTCAAAGTGCAAGCACATGCTAAACTAATTAATTCAATCAATTAATTAATTAAATCATTTATCTCTCTAGTCTCTATTTTCATCTTCTAGTTCTCTTTGTCATCTTCTTTATTTCCTCCAATCATTCTTTTTCTTCTTTCGGTTAGCTTTTTCTCAGTCAGTTGACTCCATTAATCTATTCAATCTATTCTGTTTCACCTCTAAATCAGCAATTCAACTATCAATCAGCATCTGAGCTCACCTGAGTTCCACCTTTCAATCAATCTCATCCAAAAATCTATAAATTGAGCATTCAATCTCCATTTTCAATCATCACAAACTTTGAATCTTTTTGTCACTTGCAGGTTGCCGGCACAATATCTGAGAGCCATCATACCACAGAGAAGAGAAGAAGAATGGAAGTTATACACAATCACGGAATGGGGAGTCTTTAATTGATTTCATTTATAGTTCCTATTTTTCTTGATTGTGTTATTTCATTGTCTGTTTGTTAGAATTCTTTGATTAGATAGGGATTCATGATTTCCCTTTGATTCTAATTGATATTTTATAAGATGAATTTTACATGCACACATATATCACCTTAAATGTGGGCCTCCACTTCAATGTGCACATCTAGTCAATGGTTATAGTTTTAATGCTAACAAATAGTTAAATAATAATAAATAATAAATATTAAAAGATTGATTTAAATAGTAAGATAAGACTTAACTATAGAAATGACCAAGATCTCAAAGTAGAAGACTAGCTCTAGTGAGAAGAGAGATTTTAATATAAAAAAAAGAGCTATTCAAGCAATAGCTAGAATAGATTAGGTCAATGGATTTATTAAAATCACAATAGATAAATAAATATATAGCAGAGAGCATTAGCAACTAGAACAAAAAGTTCTGAAGTGAGGAGATAGGCATGTGATCTCATGCAATATTGCACATCTATACTTGCATATTCTTATAAGATATCAGTATCTAGAAAAATTATCTAGAGGAATATTTTAGAAGGAATATTCTACATTGACACCCCCACCATAACTGCAGATAGGTTCAAATAGGAAGAGATTTTTTTCTATAAATGAGGCCTTATCAAATATCTAATTATAAAGAGATAAGAAAGGAGATAGGATAGGATAATCTCAAACACTAAAAAATATAGTTCATACATAGTTTAGACTCCTCAATTGGATTGGGTTGAATATATAGGTGCCTTGTCTCTAGTTACAAAGACTAGTTGTCCAAAGATAAGATGACTTTTTTTGAAAATATGTGCTCTAAATTGGATAACTATTATGACACATTTTGATTGGGATAGTATCCAAAAAATATAATAACTTAGCCTTGGTTGTCTACCTATTTGAAGAAAGATTCATATCTTTATTGTTCATTAGCAACTTGTTCCTAGGTATGCTTATTTATGAAGATTATCAAATGAAACAAAACAACTATTAGATGCTAATGTGTCTCCATAATATAACTTTATTGAAGTTCAAATTTATTATGATGCATAAAATTTCTCTTTATTTTTAGAGCTTTATTATGTAATTATTTGATTAGCATCAACAATATTTAAAAAGAACTAAATTGTAAAATGATAGACAACATGAAAAAAATGATGAGAATAAACCAATCTGGGATTTATCATCTTTCTCAATGTAGATCACTCAATGCAAAGTATATACTCTAATAATAAAGTATCATATTTGACCCCAATCATTTCACTATAACTAGAAATTGACTCTTTTTTATTTCCTTGATTATCGCACAAACAAAAAATGGTCAGTAATGACAAAATTCAACCAATTTAGAGGCCATGGTTATGAAGCCCAACCCCTAGGATAGATTTTCATACTCATAGTTGGACCATTATTGCCATCATTTTCAGATACTGATGATATATTTTTCTATCATGTTGTTATGGACTTATGGTTAAGGATATCTTAGTTGGAATGTGGGCATTTTATTTTGACAACGGTAAACTAAATGATAGATTAGGTGATGTTATACTTATATGTGTGCACATGTGGTTAGTTATCTTAATGTTATTGATTAATTGAGTTATGCATGGTCAATTTTTTTTTTTTAAATTATGATAATTTTATGTGTTTAGTAACCATCTCTCCTAGTTATAAATGATATAACTAATGATTTATTGCCCTGAAATGTATAGTACAAAATGATATATGTTATTTTCTCAAAATGGGTCTTTTAAAATTTGCTTCGACTATAAATACTATTATTGTGGATTAATGTTTGAAATTGACTATGCGGGTACCCATTGGTTGGTCTTATGGATTAACCACACAATCCATAATTTGTAACTTAAGGTTTGCATTATATACCCTAGCTTAGGGGTGAGCTATGAATAGCCCTATGGTTGGGAGGTGAGCTCCTATTGGCTAATGAGAAAGATAAGTTGCTGATTATAATAGGTTTATGTGCTACTTTTCCTTGTGAAGAATTTTGGGGTTATCCAATGTGTAAAAGAAAATTTTAGTGAAGAATTTATGTGAATCTTATAGACCTAGTTAAATTTATGTTCATTTAACTCTACTATAATATTTGACCAAATTGTACCATATATTATATTATAGGAAATTTAAATTAAGTTTTGTTCATGTTTACTTGGTGAAACAATGTCTATATAATGAATTAAAAACTATTTTCTTAATCAGTTCGAAATAGAGAGAGGTGTATTAGTGTAGCATCGTAAATTGTACACCTTTCATTAGGGTGTCCAATTTCATACTCTCCTAGTACTCATTTTAGTATTTCCCATTCCTCTATCCATTGTAGGGCCTCTATTGATTTAAATTAATATTATGAGTACTATTCTACTTTAATACATCATATTTGGTCCCTTAATTCTAGGTGTACCCTTTATCATTTATTATCCTTATTTATTATAAATCCCACCCCATTTCAAATCTCAAGACACTTTTCCTCCTCATAAACATAATATATTTTTATAGAAATTTATTTCTGACATTAGAACCCTATTATCTCACATCCATAAAAATTTAGAACCTAAAATATTGGGACATGGTCGTCCCAAACCACCTTGTCCAATGTTTTTTGCCACAAATCTCCAGAGAATAATACAATAGTTTTATCCTTTTCAAATCTAGGTCTGTGCAAAAAAAATTAATTCTAAGTTGACCTAGAGGTGTGGTTATTATAAAATCTATATATAAGGCATCTCCCTCAATTCATGTCGTCATCTCATTATATCATCTCATCATTATGTTATAATTTCAATTCAAGAGTAGATCTGATTCAAGGTGCTACAAGCTACATCAAGGCATCTAAGAAAATATTTTTTTCGAGTGATGAATTATGTGGTTTGAAGAACCTCTTGAACATTGATTGATTGTTTTTTGCAACAACAACCACCCTACTAGACATGCATAGAAATTGGAAGTGACTTCATGAATAAAAATGATAGTAAAACAAAAAATAGAAAAAGAATGCTTCAAAGGGTGGTGAGAGTGTTTCTAGAGGGAAGAATATCTTGGGTCCTTGTACTAGGACCAGGAGCCAGAGCCAGGACTAGGGTATCTCTAGATTCATCATGGAGGATCTAGAGAAAATCAACAAGAAGATTATTCAGAAGAATTCTGAACTTGTGCACTCTCTTAATTAAGTTCTTTTTCCTTTTTGGGGGGCCTTTTTCGTGTTGTTTTTGGCTTTGGGTCTGTGAGGGGTTTGTCCCTTGTTTCGCTTCTATTTAATGTCTGTTTGGCTGCTGGCCTTGGTCTGTAAAACTTTGGGTTTCGGGTCGCTGTAAAACCTGTTTGTCTTTATCAAACAAAATGATAGTAAAACAACATGAAATTGTTTTTTTTCAAAAGGCTTTATAAACTTTCAATAAATCTCACTACGCCTATTGTCATTTCCTATGACATACTGTTGGAATAGAAGTTTTGGACAATGCATTAAAAAATATGGCTATGTCAAATATTATTGTTGTCAACCCATGGTAGACATGCATACTAAATGTGGGAGTAGAGATAGTATATGAACCATTTCACAATTTAACTTAAATAATAGGCTCTATCAAGGAATATAAAGATGCAAGATTCATGGTCTTCAAGAATTGCCATACAATAATGACTTACAAGAGTACCACCACAAATCAGATGATAGAAGTGTACACTCTTGTTTGTAGTGCATGTGACAACACATGTATAGAAATCATGCTATAAAGACATTACTCTTGATAGAAAAAGGGCTTAACCTATAGAATTTATATTCTTTCAATGGAGGTTTCGTCTATATACTCTTACACAATATTCAGGTATCAATAGATTGTGCATGATTCATGGTCCATAGTGGTCTATAAGAAGACATGAATGACCACATGATATATAAAAAAATGTGATTAACAAGTGGATTTGAATTATTTATATATGTTTAAAATACTGGTAATTTATTGTTATTAAAGAAGACTATAGGTTTATAGTTCAATAAATTATTTGAAGATGTCTTATAAACTAGTTATGGATATGGTATCTTAAGTTGATTTTAGATATAAATGCAAATTTGAACATGAATAAATATATGGTTAAAAATTATTTTCAATAATACCAATGAAAAATAGAGAAGCAACAATTAGCATATGAACAAAGTTATGAGTTCAGTCTTAAAGGATTAAATCTTATGAATCAAAGGATAGGGAAAGCATATAATTCTAGGCATATATGAGGATAATTGTAATGAATAGTAATATGAAATTTTGAAGCATAAAGAAAATTTCAAAGATACGAAGGATTGATTATTAGGCTCAGATAACAAATGTAATGGCACTTTTCTCCAAGACTTAATTAAGTAATTGTAGTAGAATTAATAGATTAAATATTAATGTCAGAATCGGTTATAAGATGTGATACAATTAAATTAGATATGAATAAACAATGTGATCATTTGATAATAATTATAAAGTTAGTTAATAATGCAATAAATGGAATAATATAGCCACTTATTATCACCTCGTTATCTTTTATCTTCAAGGATTTCCAATACTTAACTATATCAAAAGAAATTGGAAAGGTCAGTCTCACTCCAAGGAGATTTTGGTGGTATTGACCCTTACTGCTAGGGAGCATTTCTCAGAGGAACTAGTTCTTACACAGAGCCAACCATATTATTTGGAGTTCAAAGGAATAGTCATAGGTCTAGGCTCTTTTACAACAAGAAAGCACTCAAGGTGGATAGGTCTTTATGCAAAAACTTGCATGCCTTCACAACATACAAAATATAGCCATGTCCAAGACACTCTCGATTGTATACTATACCTCAAGTTGGACACATGGTGTGTGTCGCTTTTGCAATGTTTGTGCCAACCAAAGACTCTAACCTTCCCATGCCCATAGTCCACCAAGCCACTTTCTTCTTCCTTGAGTGATCTTCATGCCCCTTCCAAGTCTCATATAAATGACTTACATAACCTTTTAAGTGGTGGTTTCCAAACCATCACACCCTTTTGAAAAGTTCATCCTTATTTACCCTTTCATAAATGTAATTATTCTTCCCTTTTAAGAGGATTCTCATTAACATTATTCATTAATCTTTCTTTGAACAAAAGGATTATAATATTGTTTATTTTTATCTCGCTTTTAAATTCTAAGAGGTTTATTTCGTAACTTTATCTTCTCTTGGAGAAAAAGTCACATATCATCTCCTCCAATACAAGTGGAGTTGCATGTTGATCTTTACCAATAGAAATTTGCAAAAACAACTAAGAATATCTTGGTTTCTGGAAGTTGTCATCTTGTTTGACACATTTTTTATGGGTTCTAAAATACATGGAACCAAAATCTCTTGAATTGTGGATTTGGGGGTGGGTTTGGAAGACCTAGTGTTCTTGGTTGTTAAAAACTGTAGACTAGCTCTCCTCTTATTTTTTGTAGGTGGCAACTCACTAGATGGTTAAGTAGGGGGATTAGGTTGTTGAGAATCCAATACACAATCCTTCATCTTATGGTTAGAGACCCAACACAAATAGCAAGTGTTTGGGAGAATAATATGTTAGATGTGCTAGGAGTAATGAGTTTGGGCAATTTTGTATGTTCACTACCTACTTGAGTTCTTTAGAAAGGTTGTCCTTGACATAACTCATCCATGTGGATGAGCTGAATAAAACTTCTCGAACTCTATATAAACGATAGAGCCATCGAAGAATAAATTTGGATAAGAAATTTATTAAATAGAAAATGTAATCCGAGCAATTAAACTCAAATAGGCATGTGAAGGGACTTTTCATTAGAGTTTAAAAACATGATGAGTCCAAGGTTTAAGCACAAGGAGGGGGGGTTGGAAAAGCAATGGGCCTTAGATGAGAACAAAATAGGCATGATTGGCTTCAACAAAGCAAAAAAGAAGAAAAACCTTAATGAGGTTTTGTACAATAGCAAGTCGAATCCCATCAAAGGACCAAGATCCATCAAAGGACCAAGATTTGGTGACCAAATCACGAAGTACACTTTTTAAAGGACTTTATCTGCAAAGTAAGTAACAAGAGTGAAGTTTTAAAGTCATTTATAGGATTCATCAAAATCTAGAATGGGAAGAATAACCTCTAAAGATGGATCAAGGGACTTACCTTGTGAAACACCTTTTAACACAAATTTCTTGAATCGTTTGACCAGAGACACTAGAGACCCATTAGTGGAGATGGATCAAAGGACTTACCTCATGAAACACCTTTAACACAAATTCATTGAATCGTTTGGCCAGGGACCCATTAGTGGTCCGCTGTTAAGCATTCGATTCCAGTTGGCCAGGGACGCATTAGAGGGACGCATTAGTGGTCCGCTGTTAAGCATTCGATTCCAGTAGCCACAGTTGTGGAGGAATGAAAGACCCAGATCATATAAAGGGGCTTAAAAGAGCCCCTCAGACCTGACAATGGAAAGGAACCGCAATAAATGTGAGCAAACGTTACAAAACTCGTGTAGAATACGGTCGTTTGACATGCACACAAAGCGATCGCCAATTTTATTTTGTTCCTAAACGCTTCCTTAACGCCTTTTAAATCATCAACTTTTTCCTTTTAACGTTGCCTTCTGAAGTCGGGAGAAATTGTTGCTCGGAGAGAACTCGCCGGTAGCTCTGTCACAAGCTGAATCTATCTGTTGTACGATACATCATTCCTTCTATTCATTTCAGCTATATTCTTACCACCGAAGGCCACGTCCACAACATGTTTGTCAATAGCTTCTATTTATAGCTATTTATATCCACATCGAACTACAGCTCATCTTTTGACTTGGAATTGGCTTCTATTTATAGCTATTTATATCCACAGCGAACTACTGCCCATCTTCTGATTTGGAATTTGCATCTATTGATAGCTATTTATGTCAGCAGCGAACTACTTTCATGTTCTGATTTGGAATTTGCTTCTATTTATAGCTATTTATGTCCTCTGCAGGGACCTAACACGTTTTCTGTGGTCCCATTGGTAAAAATTATTACGAGAGGAAAGCTATTGACTGGATATTTAAAGAGCACCTCACCTGCCTTTGTTGTCCATCCAGACTCGTTGAGAGGATCGTGCTTCTGAACTTATCTTCATTTGGTCAGTTTTTGTTCCCGCTTCTTCTTTTAGCAAAGTCTCGTTTTACAGAGAAAGGAAAGATACGAGGAAAGATACCAAGGAAGAAAATTATGAAGAAAAAGAATCCGGTGTTGATAAGTAGGCTGATGAAATAAGGGTACGAGCTCTCTGTGCTCTGCGAGGTCCAAGTGGGCGTCGTTATCTCTTCTCAAACCGGAAAGCTCTTTGAATTTGTCCGGTATAAGTACACCATTTTCTTCTAACTCTCTCACACAAATCTCATACCAGGCCATGAGCTGCCATTCATTCGTAGCAGCTTGATATTATACTAGTTGTATTGAAATTACATAGATTAGGGTAGATTTTAGTTACTATAATGCCTATTATTCACAGCTTGGTGTTTTATTACGATTCAAGCTATCTCTGGTGTTTAGCATTGTTATGTTGCGGTCGTTGTAGAATGGCATGATTTGATGCCATAGTTAACGACTTGCTTTGAAATGAATCTGCTCTAACACTAATATTATTAGAAAAGAGTAGTAGCTGAGTATTATTAGTGTAATAAGAAAGTGAAATGAGATAGACTCTACCATGTGGATAAGAAATGGATCATAGTCTCAAGTTTCTTGAAGCTTTGTTTATTGTTCACATTATTGGCATAAGTATTATTCCAAATAAAAGAGGAAATACAAGATATCAATTTTGTGAAATCAAAATTATTATAAATTGAAATATTAATATATAAAAAAATGTTATTTGAATTTTTTTAATTATAATAAATTTTGTTAAATTTTTTAAAATTTTGGAATGAAATATGTTATAATATATTTATATTAAATAAGTATATCAATATTTTTTATGAGTTTAAATAATAGAGTAAAGGTAAAAAAATATAATTAGTGAGATAAAAAAATATAAAGGAAATAATAATAATGTTTATATTGAAAGTGGAGATGGTGAAACTAATTTATCATATGTAATATTATAGAATATTAGATTATAAAAAATGATTGATATATTTATAAAATATATAGTGTTACATACTAATGGTAGAGAGAATTATTTTTTATCTTTTTTATTTTTTATAGATTAGGATAAGATAATTAAAGTGGTTATCCCTCTTTACTTTTGTTTTCATAGGTATACTTAGAATGAAATTTTTTATGATGATTATTTAGGCCAAACAAACATATTTTTTAGTCCTAAGTGGGAGTAATAATGATGGTGTTTGTACACTAAATATGCCATGCTAGAATCAAACAAAATGCCACAAAGTGGAAACATAGAACACATATAAAGCATTAAGGTCACATGTGATACCAATATACTTAAATGATTTATACTATAAATTATCCACGAATGTGGAAGAAGAAAAAGCTTAAAAGGTCATGAGAAAAAGATGAAGGTATAGATCCCATTGCGGCCTACTCTATGTATTATAACAAAGTGCCAACAGATAAGATGATAGAAATAGATATGAAACAAACAAGATTAAAACCATCAAGGTAACCCACTCTACCTAAATATAAAATGAAGGAAGATGAAAAGTTATATGAAATAACTTGTATGAGAGAATACAATAATGTGAATTATGTTGAAAATACTTGATAATAGCTAAGAATAACAAGAATCTTTCAAGGGGAAAATATCCAAATATCTCCAATGAGAACACAATTCACAATTTGATGATCAAATAAAATGTAATCAAACCCTTACTTAGGAGGCTTATCTAATAATTCAATATGAAAGAAATGATGGTTGATACACTCAAAAGGATAAAATCATGCACACAACATGAGTTTTAAAATGGTCACATTAAATTATTTTGATCTTCGAACACTACTATTTGTTCAAAGAGATTAGATTTTCACAGTCCATCAGGATTGTTGCTTTTGTTTTTGGAATTCAACTATTTGTTGTTATCATGATAGTTAAAAACACATAAGCATGACTTCATAATTCTAATTTTTATTATAAAAGTACACATTCAAAGTAAAATCTGGTAAAGATGAAATAAACACATTTCTCTCACACTTATTAAATCAAAATGAAAGGGAAAAGTACAACCACAATAAAGAAGGTCACACAATATGGTATATTGTATATACTATAATATAATGTTTATAATATTGTAACATAATAGATAAAACTACTTTTAAAAATAATCAACTCTAACAAAAGATATTTTAAATTTGTTTAAAAGATAAAATAATATAATCTTAATAAAACTTGAATAATTTTTTGTTTCTCAACAAAAAATTGATATGTCAAAATGTTATGGGAAGTGACATGGAAGAGAATGTAACAAAAAACGTAATTAGAATTATTTAAAAATGGATGATCATTTATATGTACATGTGATTTACTTTTACTAAATAATTAAATAAAAATCATAATTAATAAAAATTACATATTGCGTAAATTGACAACTTGGAAATCCTTTTTGTTTGGCAAATAATCTTATTTTTTAATGTTTACCTAACATATGATCTAATATTTTCTCTCTAGTAGTTTTTTTCTTAACCTCTTTAATAAGGTTAACATCTAAATCAATGGAGAAAAGGGCTTGGTCACCATCCAACAATATTCATATCATCTTGGCCTTTCTCTTCAATATTACTTTGGTAAGTTCTTAGACTTCATAATTGCTAAGTTCTAACAAAGGGGCATTATAACTATAGCATAGATATATCTTAAAAAGAATTATATAAAGGTTCAAATAGAATATATGCTAACAATGGGTATTAGACAAGTGCAAATAACATATGTATAAATAGGAGAGTTAGATAGATACAAATTCAACAATTTAGTGTTTAGATAAGAACATTGGCTAGATAGAAAAACATAGGAGGGAGACATAGAGGGAGAAATATCAAGAAATAAAGAGGGGAGAGAGGGGGAGATGAGGATATATATAGTGAGAGAGATAGCAGAGGAGGGAGAGTGATGATAGAGAGATCATATAGATGGATGAAGGGAAAGATATAAAGATAAAAATGGATGAAGGGATGTATATATATGTGAGAGATAAAGGAAGTGGGATCTAGTGAAAGAGTAAGAGTGAGAGATAGAGACGGGGAGAGATGCAAAGTGGGAGAGAGATGAGAAAAATAACAATGCAATAGAGAGGGGAGAGAGATATATAGAGGGGGAGAGGGGGATATATATAGTAATTTAATAAAACAAAAAATAGAAAGAGATAGAGAAAAATAAATATATGCAGAGGGAGAGAATGAGGAAAGAGAGAGGGATAGAGAGATAAAGATTGAAGTGAGAGAGAGAGAGGGAGAGAAATAAAAATAAATATAAAGAGAGGGGGAATCTATATGTATGCATGTATATATGAAGGGAGAGGGAGAGATATATGTGAGTATCTAGGTAGATGAAGAGATCAAGAAATATAGAGATGGTTTGAGGGAGATAAAGCTAGGTAGGAGTATAGATGTAGAGATATGGTAGAGAAATATAAATAAGGAAGTAGGGATTTAAGTGAAATTTATAAATATATATGGAGAGCATTTAACGGGTACATACATATATTGAAAGTATATAACTGAGGGGTCATATAAATCAACTATAGGTCCTAATTAAATATTGTTTATTTATGTGAGATACACATTTCAAGCTTATTAAAGGGGAGTCATGTGATAATGTTCATGTCTTAAGGGGTCATGTTAATTATGTCTTAAGGCTAGATCATGTGTGTGATAATGAATGTAACTTTAACTTGGGGTCACATGTGATAAATAATCTGTCTTAAGGTGTCCTAGACAAACATGATTGAAGGTAGAGGATGTAGAGCACTACTTGTCTTCAGGGGTCTTATTTTGACTACAAGTCCTAATGAGATCTTGAATGATGTCTAGGTTTAAATGTATGTATTGAAAGTATATTCTTCATTCCTTAGGTTTGGGTTTGAATTTTTTTTTCCTTTTCTTTTCTTTTTTTTTTTGGTTTTTCATTTTTCATTTTTTCTTTTTATTTCGTTTGAACATTTTTGTTTTTAATTTCATTTTCATGTTTTTTTTCATTTTTGTTTTAATTTTTTTTTTTTGGTTTTGGTTTTGGTTTTGGTTTTTTAACATTTTCATTTCCACTCATTAATCAAATTTTTTTTTAATAAAAAAGTTACTTAATTATTAAAACCTAAACTAACATTTTGAAAGAAAAAACCTAAACTAATCAATTCAAAAACAATCTTTTCATAATTTCAAAAAAAACTAATTAAAACAATAAATTTCTTTCATAAATTGAAAAAAATACAATAAAAAGTAAAACTTCAGAAAAAAGCCAGGAAGCGGCCTACCCAGAAGACTTGCTGGTGACTCAAAATTAGGATCCCAGTTAGAAAATATGAGTCAGGCCCCTTTTTAAATTTTTGCATTTATTTTAAGAAACAGGATCCCATTTCTTTTTAAATGGGATCTTGTTTCATTTTAAATGGGATCTTGTTTCATTTTAGAACAAGATCTCGTTTCATTTCAGAACGAGATCCCATTTCTAAAATTAGCCTATGGGATCTTGATTCGTTTTTAGGCTTGGGATCCTATGGCTAATTGGAATCTTGTTTCGTCTCCCATGTGGTCTGCCCGATTTGGCCTTTTTTTCTAAGTGTAAAACTTCCACATTAAGTAGACACAACTTCTTGCACTTACCCTAATGAATTGACCACTTTTTTAACGATTGATTGTATGAACTTAATAAATGTATCAAGAACTTCTTATTTATCAGCCAAATAGTAGATCCAAGTTTTGTAAGAAAATACTTGGTTTTATTTAGTGGGGGAGTTGCCATAGAACCACACAAGTTAGTATGAATAACTTCAAGAGGTTTTCATGCTTTTTAAGACAAGCTAATTAGAAAAGTATTTCTATGTTGTTTTCTAAACAAACGTTCTTAACAAAAAATTTGATCATTATTATGAAATGACAATCCTTCAACAATATGTTTCTTCTTAATCCAAAGTAAAACACCAAAATTTAGATGCCCATATTTTTGATGCCATAATTGTCTTTCATGCACCTATGTAGTACTCAAGACTTACTTGGGTGAAGGAAAATTCAAAGGATAAACATACAATCACATGTCATCTATGCTTAGGCAATCATTGCAAATATATTTGTGACTTATCTTTGATTATACATTTATTCTTGTTGAAAAAACTTGATAATTTTATTCAAACATATAACGAAATTGATAACAAATTCCTTTTAGAGTAGGAACTAACAAAGTATTAGAAATGTGCTTAGTTTTTCCATTCTCATTTGCTAATTCAATGGTTCCTATTCCTTTAGTCTCATAAGAATTATTGTCTACTAATACAACATTACTATCATATTTTCCATCCAAGTTAATAAACATATTTTCATTAGGAGTCATATGTTGGGAGCAGCCAGAATCAATATACCATAAAGTCTCTTCAATAGAAATTGCATTCAAACAAGAAAGGAACATTTTTTTTATCTTTTCCAATATTATTAGCAAATTGCTTATGCTAACATTTAGATTCATAATGGTCAAATTTGTTACAATAGAAACATTGAACATGTCTTTTGTTTCTACCAGCATCCCTACTTCTACCTCTACAACTACCTCTATAATTGTTATTTCTTCCTTGAAAACTAGAACCTCTTCCTTGATCATAGCTCCTACCTCTATAATTGTGACTAGATTCACCTCTATGTTCATATTTGGAATCATTGCCATTGGTATAACCCTTAGAAAACATATTTATTTTACTTCTTATGTTAACCTTAGATGAAAATGCTTGTTCTAAAGATTATTCACTACTTAAAATTTGATCTTTTTCTATTAATAAAATGCCACTTAACTCATCAATTTTTATAGATGTAAGATCCTTTGAAATTTCAATTGTGGACATAAAATTATCAAATTTGAAAGGAAACTTCTTATTATTTTTTCAATCACATGCTTATTTCTTACAACATCTATAATTCTAATTTTATTTATCATCACTTCAACTTGTGTTAGAAACTCATTAACCAATTTGTCTTTACTCTTTTTAACATTTTCAAAAAAATTCTTTAGTGTTTCTAACTTAGTTTTATGAACACCTTGATATGCATATAGAATAATTTTCCATGCCTCTTTAGAATGTTCGCACAACTTATTTTAGGATAAATTGATTGACTTAGTGGACCTTGAATTGGAAATAAAGCTTCATTGTCTTTTTGTTCATTTTGCTTAAATTATATTCTTTGTTGATTAGTTAAAGCATTTATATCTTCAGGTTCTTCGTACCCTTTGCAGACAATATCCCACAAAAATTTAGATTTGAGAAAAGTTTGTATTCTAGTACTCCAATAAGAAAACAGTGTCCCATAAAAATAAGAATCAATAGCCTCGATGTACTAGCAATATTTTCCATCACAAATAAATACAACAAAGTCTTCAGCAATACTTGACCCCCACTGTCATTCACAAAAAAAAAAGATTTTCATGATAAACACAAATTATTGACAAGCTCCAATCCACATTGATCATTTACAAATAATCATCTTGTTTAAATATATTTGACAAATAAAAACTTAAAACTAATAACTGCTCAAACTAGATAATTAATTTCTAACTAACACTAATGCACAATGTTTATTATTAGTCATTCTCCCCCATAATAGACATTGTTAAAAAATAGAAATAAAATGTGTATAAACAAAAACAAAAATTTTATTATCCATTCTCTCCCCCATAATGAACATTGGAAAGAATAGTAAGTGAACTCCAAAGTGCCTAAAAGCAATCGCTAAAAAGGGGCTTTGTGAAAATATCAACAATTTGTGTTATAGTAGGATAATATATAAGTTCAACCGAGCCTTCTTGAACCAACTCACGAATGTAGTAATGTTGGATTTGAATGTGTTTAGTCCTACCATGAAATACTATATTTATACTCATTTGAATAGGACTTTGATTGTTACAATATAAAATGATAGGACCATCCTCCTCAACGCAAACAATTTGACAAGAAGTAGCAGCATTGTATTCAACCTCTATAGTAGAGAGAGAGTGTTACGGGACTTTTTCCCGTGGAAATAAATTGTAATGAATAAATAATTGTAATTATGACCATTATTATAGTTATGAAAGGGTGTGATTCTTGGTAATCACCCTATGACATTATATAAACCCGTGAATTAATAAAGAAGGATACACAGGGAGAAAATAATAGAAGAAAAAGAAATTCAAAGAAGCAAAAGTGAGAGATACTTAAGGTCTAGTGGTTGGGCATTGGGCATTGGAGAAGGGGCATATAGTGTGTGTCCAATTCGGGGTACAACGTACACCTAGGAGTGTCTAGGCCAGGGTTGTGTTTATTTCATGCTGTGAAGGCATGTGGGGTTTTGTATAGGAACCGTGTCCTTTTGGAGTGCTTCCTTGCCTAGAAACCCTAGGCCTATAACTAACCCTCTAGGTGCATAAAGCAGCCTCTCCGTGATTTACAGATACGTATTAATCAATTTTATTCAGTCATTGCCCTAATATTTCACTATTGCAAATTATTATCTCAAAGCTTTATTGTTGATTATTGGAGTTAATTCATGTTTATAATGAAAGCTCATGTTTAATATAATTTATAATTGTAGTATAAATGTTTTGAATATTCATTCAATATAAAATATAAATTTATGAGAAATTAGTTTATTGTTACCTTGAATAATTACTATTGGAACTTTATTTAAATATTATACAAACTTTTCATAATAAAAGTAAATTTAACATCTTACTATTAAATTATTTATTGTAGATTAAAGGTTAATTACATTAGATTTAGCTTAATATTTTATTTATTTAATCTGCTGATAATGACAAAATTAACCATAAAGAAAAATACCATCAGAAAGAGACAACGAGTTGTTTCTTGTATTTCCAAGAAATGACTATGGAAATAAGACTAAATGCATAGACAGACGTAAACTGTATCCAGTCATCTATAATGTTGAAAGAAATACCATAATGCAATAAGTAACACCATTTTCTTCTGACTCTCTCACACAAAGCTCACACCAGGCCATGAGTAGCCATTCATTTGTAGTAGCTTGATATTATACCAGTTGTATTGAAGTTACATAGATTAGGGTAGATTTTAGTTAGTATAATGCCTCTTATTCACTGTTTGGTGTCTTGTTACGATTCAAGCTATCTCTGGCGTTGAGCATTGTTATGTTGCGGTCGTTATACACTGGCATGTTTTGGTGCCATAGTTAACGACTCGCTTTGGAATGAATGTACTCTTAACACTTATATTATTAGAAAAGAATGGTAGCCGACTATTATTAGTCTAATACGAAGTGACATGAGATACTATCTACCATGTGGATAAGAAATGGATCTTAGTTTTAGGTTTCTTAAAGCTTTGTTTATTTTTCACATTATTAGTATAAGTATTGTTCCAAATAAATGAGGAGATACGAGATATCAATTTTGTGAAATCTTAATTATGATAAATCGAAATATTAATATATAAAAATGTTATTTGAATTTTTTAATGATAATAATTTTGTTTTAATTGAAGATTTGAAACATGCTATAATATATTTATATTATAACAATGTTTTTCTGAGTTTAAATAATAGAATAAACAAAATAAAGAAAATATTGTTAGGGAGATAAACAGTTTGAATGGAAAAATAATAAATATTTATATTGAAAGTGGAGATGTGGAAATCACGTGAAACAAATATATCATAGAATATAGAATATTAGATTACAAAAAATGGTTGATATCTTTTTAAAAAATATATTGTTATATATTAAAGGTAGAGAGAATTATTTTAATTTTTTCATATTTATATATGTTAGGATAAGATAATGGAAGTGGGTGGGTTATGGGTTAATGAGATGGAAAGTTGAGTGAATAGAAATTAAAATTACACACTTATCCCTTTTTACTTTTGTTTTCATGGGTATACATAGAATTAAATTTGTTATGTTGATTATTGAGGCCCTACAAACATATTTTTTAGTCTTAAGTAGGAGTAATAATGATGGTGTTTGTACACTAAATATGTCATGCTAAAATCAAACAAAATTTTGCAAAGTTGAAACGCACAATACAGAGAAAGCATTAGGGCTTCATGTGATGCGAATATACCTTTTATCATTTATTATACAAATTATGCACTACTGGGCAAGAAGAAAAAGCTTAAAAGCTCATGAGAAAAAGATGAAGGTATGCATCCTAGTGTGGTATACTCTATATATTATTAAAAAAAAATTAAGAGATAAGAGAATAGATATAGAGATGAAACCAACAAGATTAAAACCGTCAAGGTAACCCACTTTTTCTAAATCTAGAATGGACGAAGAGGAAAAATTATATGAAGTAACTTGCATGATAGGAATAATGTAATATGAAGTATGCTGAAAATACTTGATAATAGTGGATAACTACAAACCTCTTACAAGGGAAAAACCTTAAAATATTTTCAATGAGAACACAATGCACAATTTGATGACCAAATAAGAATGTTGTTATCATGATAAA
This sequence comes from Cryptomeria japonica, assembly GCF_030272615.1. Classification (NCBI taxonomy): domain Eukaryota; kingdom Viridiplantae; phylum Streptophyta; class Pinopsida; order Cupressales; family Cupressaceae; genus Cryptomeria; species Cryptomeria japonica. The sequence continues at coordinate 585,513,558 of NC_081406.1, forward strand.
AAAACACATGATAATGACTTCAAAATTCTAATTTTTATTATTAAACAACACACTCAAACTGAAATCTCATAAAGATGAAATAAACACTTTTGGCTCACTCTTATTAAACCAAATGGAGGGGAAAAATACAACCACAATAAAGGTCATACAATATGGTATGTTATATATACCATAATATAATCTTTATAATATTATAATAGAATAGAATGAAAATATTTAAAAAATAAGAAGTTATTATAAAAGATATGTTTAAAAAGGTGTAAAAGATAAATAATATAATCTTAGTAAAACTTGGATAAAATTTTATTTGTCAACAAAAACTTAATTTGTCAAAATGTTATGGGAAGTGACGTGGAATAGAATATAACCAAAAATTTAAGAATATACATTAAAAAATGGATGATCATTAATATGTACATGTGATTTGTTTTTATTAAATAATAAAATAACAATCATGATTAATAAAAATTACATATTTCATAGATTGACAACATGGAAAGCTTTTTTGATTGGCAAATAATTTTATTTTTTAATGTTTACCTTACGTATGATCTAATATATTCTTTGGAGTAAACTTTTTCTTAACCTTTTCAATAATGTTAGCATCTAAATCAATGGAGGGAAGGGCTTGGTAACCATCCAACAATATTCATATCACCTTGACCCTTCTCTCCAATATTACTTGAGTAATTTCTTAGATCTCCACTATAATATCTATTTTTGGAGCCGATACATCCATTTTATAATTAACCTGAGAATCATAGCTCTCTAATAATCACTTTAATTTAGGCCCTTTATCTAGCATTTATTTAAGCTTTCAACTCCTCTCCAATTATATCACCTTAAATTTGGGTCTCCACTTCAATGTGCACATCTAGTCAATGGGTATTATTTTAATGTTAAAAAATTGTTAAATAATAATAGAAGATAAGAATCAATTGTAGGAATGTCCAAGATCTTAGAGTAGAAGAATAGCACTAGTGAGCTAAGAGATTTGAATAAAAATATAGACTTTGCAAGCAATAGCTGAAATATATTAGCAAAATGGATTTATTAAAATCACTATAGATAAACAAATATATAGAAGAGAGCACTACCAACTAGAATAGAAAATTATAGGTAGTAGATAGGCATGTGATCTCATGCAATATTGCATTCCTAAGCTTGCATATCCTTAAAAGATATCAATAATTAACAAACTTATCTAGAGGAATATTTTGTTAGCATTTTTGATGATGTTGTTGTGATTGTCATTGATGGACACACACTTGCTTTGAGATCACTTTTTGTATGTATGAGTTATGCTCAACCGGTATTTGTTCCAAACTGGTATTATGTATTATAGTCTTTAGACTATCGGTGTTTTGCAGAAAGTGTTTACCAATCTCAAGCGGCAAGAGGACCCAAGCGGTATGTAGACCTCAAGCGGTTCAAGGATCTCAAGCGGAATGAAGGAACTAAAGCGACAGTTATCATTTTCCCAGTCTTCATTTTGGCAAACCGATAATTGGTAAAATGTGTGAACTGGTAATCAGTAAAATATATGAACTGGTAATAGGTAAATGTATGAACCGGTATTACTCTGTGATGAGTTACCAACCAGTATTATTTTTAGTGATGAGTTATCATCCACCGACACTTTGGTGGTGATTCTGTGTTGTGTTACCAAATGTGTCCAGATGCAATGAACCTAGGAACTTGCAATGTAATCCTATTTGACTGACATGAAATCAGATTCTTTTTTAAGGACACCATGTCTAGGGTTTTGGTAGAGAGAGTAGTTAGGGTTTTGTGTGGTTGATGAGATTGTTTTTGCATGTACGATCATAGTAGAAGATTAGGTCTATGTGAAGAAACAGAGTGTGGAGATTTTGAAGACTAAAGTAATGTTGAAATGCATTAACAATGAGCTATCAAGGATCTAACCAAGCATACTGTGCTAGTATTTAGATCACTCATTTGTTGATTAGTCACATCTTCGGCAAGTCTGAAACCCTTAACCGGGTAGGCCTGGCAAAGCCTTTGTAAATCCTCTAACAAGGTGGTTCACAACTGTGGATCTGAAATCCTCTCACAAGGTAGTCTTTAATCGGACTTATCTCCTAACAGAGATTGAGATTCCTAACAGGATCTATTTTGGTAAAGAACATTGTATGACCTTAACTGGTCTGACCTTAACCAATCTGGTTACTATACTGCAAATAGTTACTTGTGAGTTTCATCTCATCGTGGTTTTTCCCATTTGGATTTCCACGTCAAAATCTCTTGTGTTATGGTGATTGTGCTTATGTGGGTGAATGCCTTATTTTTTGTTTGGTTTGCATTTGTGTTAACCAGTTTGTGAGTAAAACTATTATACCGGTTTACTGCTAAACTGTTTAAGTGTTTAAGTTCAGTAATTTTTGGTATACTAATTCAACCCCCCCCCTCGTAGTATTCATCAATTGGTATCAGAGCCAACCTTTCTATAAGTTTAACCACTTGGAAAGAGATATGGGGGAATATACCGTTAGGGAACTTACTCATCGACTCACTCAAACTGAGCAAGCCTATGACGAAAGTCAAATATAAAGCCTCTCTAGCAAAGAGAAGAGAGAATGCTAAGAAATTGATGGAGCTTACTGATAATAGTTCTTCTGATGAAGCAGACATGGAAGCCCTAGTTGAAGAAGTTGAAAAACTGAATGAATCGAATGCTAACCTAAGAAGGGAACTTGAAGGACTAACTATCAGGATGTGTCAAGAGCTTGAGAACCAGAGAAAAGGTGAAGATCTGGCAAAAGACAAAGATCATGAGATCTCCAAACTGAAGCAAGAAATTAGTGAACTTACCGCTCATCTCCAAGAGAGTAAAGTGGAAAAAGAGGAAATGCAAGGTGAACTAAACATGGCTATTTCTGAGAATGCAACTTTGAAGGAGTCCAATGCTGCTATTACCAAGGAACTCACTGAATCAAAGAAAACACTTGCCAAATTCAATCAGAGTGTTGCTAAGTCAGAGAAAAAGCTTGAATCAGCTAAACTGGTAAAGAATACTAATGGACTTGGTTTCTCTCAGTATGAGGAAGGGGAGACCTCTAGAGAAAAAGATGTAGCATCAAAGAAGCAACCGACATCAAAGAATAAAGGTAAGAAAAAGTTCAAGCCTATTTGCTTTAGTTGTCTCAAGGAAGGACACACTGCTAATGTATGTAGAAACAAGGCTTACAATAACTTTCCTTACTTTCTAAACAATAAGCCTAGATCCAATAGATTCAATGGAAATTGTTATGCATGCAACAAGTTTGGGCATAGAGCATTTGAATGCAAGTCTGTCATGCACAACACTAGAAGGTATCCTCAAAGGAATCAAGGAGTTTTTCCTGAATCCTCTGTGAACCGGAATCCAAGCCGGTTTAGTACCTATAATCATCAGTCAGGAAGCGATGGTTGTCAAGCGGCAACTGGATGGAGAGCAACCTGTTTGATATATCATGATAATGGTCACACTATTACAACATGCAAAAAGAAGAATGGAAACATTAATAAAGGACCTTGGAGAGCACTTGGAATGGTTTTCTATCATTGCAACAAATCGGGTCATACAACAAGATTCTGCAGAATGAGAAAGAATATATCAGATGATATACTAGTCACTCCAGAAGGAAAGATTGATGTTGAAACTATTTAAGCGGATATGAAGAAAACCTGGACAAAGAAGCCAGAAGAAGTGTCTCAAGAAGAACTAGTTTCTGCACCTAGTGTGGGAATCTCTGAACCGGCAAAGTAAGCTATAGAAAAGCTTAGGGGGAAACAAATCAGTGAAATATTTTGAACCCCCAGTTTACACCAATAAAAGACCTTAACCAGTATGAGATACCTATCAATTGGCAGAAGACCGGAAACGGTAAAAGGCAAATTAGGGTTTACACCCTAATGGTGGAGAATTTATTATGGTAGGTGAAGAATTCGTTTAAAAGGGATTTTCAATTCATTTTCACTTATCATTTGTGAGCGAAGAAGTTTTCAAGTGTAGAGCGACAAAAGGCGATTTGTCTTGCGATTCAAAGAGATTTCAAAAACCTTGAAGAAGAATCTGAAGATAATATCAATCGGTCAAGTGAAGAACACAAAGTGGTGATCCAGCAACTGAAGTAGCGTGTGGCGAAGTAGAATTTTCAAGCCCTAAATCTTGACTTATGAAGGTATTTTTTGAGTTTCTTTTTTTATCATGGCTTCTGCATCACACTCTAGTTCTAGTACACCCATTGATCTTCAGTAGATTTCATCCAACGGAAGGAAAAATATAATTCCCTATCCCAAATTTCCCGTTGGTGTTATAGTTGAGGAAGGCCTTTTAGATTATATTGATTGCAAAATAGAAGACCTAGGATCTCTAGTGATCCGTTCTCAGTTAATTTTATTCTGTAGGAAGGATAAGAAGATCAAACTGGAATATAGCATCCTGGAAAAGAAGAAGCTTCACATTGTGGTGTATTTTCTTGAAGAGTTCACAAAAGATCACATTCGAATCATTCCTAGTAGAGTGCACGGTGACAAAATATATCTTGAGTGCACACATGACATCACACTGGAAGCTATTCATATTGTCACTGGTTTTTGTAACATCGGGGAAGTGCCAGCCCTAAGGAAGGTCATCAAGACCGAAATGACCAAGCTCACTGGTTCTATGAGCGACCAATGGGGAATGATCATCAATACCATCAAGAATGATCTGGTCAAATATGCTTGTATGGTAATAGGTTACCGGATGTTCTATGCTAGTAGAATTAACTCTATCTATGTTGCAGCGGTAAATGCCGCCTACAGGATGATCATGGAAGATGCCTTGTTTGATTTATGCACCTGTATGCAAAGGCAACTTCTAGTGAACTTGAAGTCAATTAAATAGGACAATGCCTTGAGATTTAAATTTGGACAACTACTGGTGGGATTGTTTTTCTACTTTCAAGGCTATTTTCCAAGAGTAGGTGATATACAATGGTCTACTGACCAACCGGTTACCAAGAAAATCAAAGAGAGTCTACAAGGGGTGGGAATCGGTTATCCTGAAGTCCTGAAAAAATATTTTAATGAGTTCAGACGCAAGATGAGCCAGAGGGTGAGAATATCTGGTGATATTGTCAAGAAGTATGAAGAGGATGTCTGCTTTATCATCAGAGTAGATGAGTGCATAATGGAGGCGATTGAGCCTAGAAAATAAAAAGTGGAGCCCATGGGATATGAGGTAATGTATGACATGCCAAATGGGTATGCTTCTACCCTACTTGCCTCACCTCTTGATCCTAAGAAGAAGAGAACCGACACCTATCTGGAAAAGGTTACATCGGTTGAAGAACCTTCAGTAAAGAAGGGAAAAGCAGTGCCATCTGTATCAACACCGGTTACTTCAGCAAGTCCTAAAGTGACCAAGTAGTCACCGGCAAAGAAGAAACCGAAAGTTGCACCTGCCAAGGTATTTGAGAGGAAGTGAAAGACAAAAGGCAACACACCGGACTTAGAGGACACAGAATCTGAAGAATGGCCTAAGAAGACTAGGCAAATGAGAAAGAAGACAAAGACAACCAACAAAGAACCGGCATCATCAGGATCGGTAAATATAGACATTTCCTCTTACAAACCTTTGACACATTGTCAAAGAACTATAAAGAATATTAGGAGAAAGGTGCTAAGTGATTTAATAGATCATTTTGATGATTTTAATGACAATGAAAAGGAGGAAATTGAATAGGTAGTCATTCAATATTTATGTATTAATGACCGGTCGCCATCAGAAATTAGATTTGTGACACCTGATTCTTTATATAATTCTTTAGATAACAAATGGTGCATTGTCATAGAAAAGGAACAGGAAATAAGAGAAGAAATATTTACACAATATTTTCCTGATGTATCAAATTTAGAGCTTTTTGAAGTTATGGAAAAATACAAAGGCCTCTTCTTTATGAGAAGAAGAAGACTCCTATTATTGGAAGGAAAAGTTCCTGAAGTGGTAAAAGATACCCATTCGCATGCCAAATCCGTTTTGAGGTTGTACCAAGTGTCCAAAGCCAACAAGAAGGCTGAACAAGAACCGGAAATTGAAAAACCAAATGAGGTGTATGACAGTGAAGGAGAACCGGTCACTGAACAAATGGACCCTATTGACATTGATGCTTTGGATGGTGAAAATGTCACCCTGGATATAGCAAAGGACAAGGTTGACAAAGAGAAAGTGGACAAAGAAAAACAGGACAAAGATAAGGTTGATAAAGTGGAAGCAGAGAAAGAGAAAAAGAATAAAGAGGAAGAGGAGAAAAAGAAAAAGGAAGAGGAGAAAAAGTAAAAGGAAGAGGATGAAGAAGAAAAAGGAAGAGGAGAAGAAGAAAAAAGAAGAGGAGAAGAAGAAAGAGGAAGAGGAGAAAAAGAAACATGAAGAGGAGGAGAAGAAAAAGGAAGAGGAGAAGAGGAAACATGGAGAGGAAAAGAAGCAAGAAGAAGACAAGTGGAAAGAAGAAGATAGAAAGAAGGAAGAAGAAAAGAGAAAGAAAGAAGTAGAGGAGAAAAAGAAGGTTGACAAGGAAAAGTAAAGAGCCAAAGAGAAGGAGGAAGTGGCAAAGAGAAAACAAGTGGAGACCCCAAAGGCAACTGGTAGTCATGCCAAACCGGTTGATATTACCAATCCCATTGACCTCCAATTTGCAAATGAAACGAAGCTTCTCCAAAGCATTAATCTTGCCCAAGAGCAACTCAAATTGCTACAGAGGAAGAAAGAGCAAGATGTTATTCAAACTGTAGCAGAAACTCTTACTAGTTTGATACCCAATACCAACCTCCCAGGTACCGATTCCTCTCTGGCCCAACTAAAACTCTTATGCATAGTTGTAGAGGACTAGGTGTAATTCCTGGAAGATGTTGCTGAAGTCAATGCACAAAAGAAGCATCAAAAGGCTCTAAACACTGCCTTGGTGAAGAAATTAAATGAGCTCCGATCTAAACTATAGAAAGACATAAGATATGCTTTGGATGAGGGGAATCTACTGCTAAGTAAGATTAGTCAACCCCATCTATTTTGTGATGATGTGCTTGCATAGAAGGAAAAGATACAATCTGACCTGCAAGCATATATAAGCACCTTCAAGATGCCCTATGATTCCTTCACCACATATGGGCAAACCATTCATCGGTTTCAACTCCAAACTACTAGAACAAAGTTGAAAATCACCAACCAGACCATAGATTTGCAGGAACTTCAATTGGTTCTACTACCACAACTGCAAATACTTCAGAAGTGCTATCTCAATCTGGATACCTAACAGTCACTCAAGAGATGAGTACCATAGATGCCATGGAGGAACAAGTATCCCAGATGCAAACGGAAAGTGAGGTTGCTACCTCACTACTTGAGTCCTGGTCCTTATCCATGAAGACATTTATGCAGGACTTTAAATCAGTTTTTGACAAGTTTCGCTCTTTATTGTCATAAACATTATTTTAATGATAATGGAAACAGGGGTTATTCAATTGTACTTTTTCATTGTTGGCAAAGGAGGAGTAGTATTCTATATTTAAAATTTTGATGCATGTTATGTATACTTTCATGTTTATCTTTGTAAGGGAGTAGTATACATTGTATTTTCTGCAAAAGGGATAGTGTATATGCTTAGGGGGAGTAATTTTGATTATGGCATATTTTTGTTGTAAAACACTTAGATGTCAAGATTTTTCCTAAGTGTTGCCATCAATGCCAAAGGGGGAGATTGTTGGAATTTTTGATGATGTTGTTGTGATTGTCATTGATGGACACACACTTGCTTTGAGATCACTTTTGTATGTATGAGTTATGCTCAACCAGTATTTGTTCCTAACCGGTATTATGTATTATAGTCTTTAGACTATCGGTGTTTTGCAGAAAGTGTTTACCAATCTCAAGTGGAAAGAGGACCTAAGTGGTATGTAGACCTCAAGCAGTTTGAGGATCTCAAGTGGAATGAAGGAACTAAAGTGACAGTTATCATTTTCCTACTCTTCATTTTGGCAAACCGGTAATTGGTAAAATGTGTGAACCAATAATTGGTAAAATATATGAACCGGTAATAGGTAAATGTATGAACCGGTATTACTCTGTGATGAGCTACCAACCGGTATTATTTTTGTGATGAGTTATCATCCACCGACACTTTGGTGGTGATTCTGTGTCGTGTTACCAAATGTGTCCAGATGCAATGAACCTAGGAACTTGCAATGTAATCCTATTGGACCGACATGAAATCAGATTCCTTTTTTAAGGACATCATGTCTAGGGTTTTGGTAGAGAGAGTAGTTACGGTTTTGTGTGGTTGATGAGGTTGTTTTTACATGTGCGATCATACTAGAAGATTAGGTCTGTGTGAAGAAATAGAGTGTGGAGATTTTGAACACTGAAGTAATGCTGAAATGCATTAACAATGAGCTATCAAGGATCTAGCCAAGCATACTGTGCTAGTATTTATATCACTGACTTGTTGATTACTCACATCTTTGGCAAGTCTCAAACTCTTAACCGGGTAGGCCTGGCAAAGCCTTTGAAAATCCTCTAACAAGGTGGTTCACAGCTGTGGATCTAAAATCCTCTCACAAGGTAGTCTTTAATTGGACTTATCTCCTAACAGAGATTGAGATTCCTAACAGGATCTGTTCTGGTAAAGAACATTGTATGACCTTAACCGGTTTGGCTACTATTCTGCAAATAGTTAGTTATTTGTGAGTTTCATCTCACTGTGGTTTTTCCTATTTGGATTTCCACATCAAAATCTATTGTTTTATGGTGATTGTGCTTAGGTGGGTGAATGCCTTATTTGTTTTTTGGTTTGCATGTGTTAACCGGTTTGTTAGTAAAACTGTTATAGCAGTTTACTGCTAAATTGTTTAGGTGTTTAAGTTCAGTAATTTTTGGTATACTAATTCACCCCCCCTCTTAGTATTCATCATATTCTACACTAGCACCCCACCTTAAGTACAACTAGATTCAAATGGAAAAATATTTGGTCCTACAAATATGGTCTTATCAGGTACCCAATTATAATGAGATAAGTAAGCAGATAGGATAAGATAGTCTCGCATGCTCAAAATTATAGTTAGTGCATATTTTATACTACTCAACTGGATTGGTTTGAATATACAAGTATCCAATCTCTAGTTAAAGAGATTGATTGTTTAAAGATAATAAAAAATTTCTTTGAAAATATGTTCTCTAAATTGGATAACCATTATTACCCCTTTTGATTGGAATGGTGCCAAAAAAATTAGAATAACTTAATCCCTTTTCTGATTAACAAAAAATAGAATATGCTTGTACCATTACAAAAAAGATAAAATCAAGATAGGCATCAACCAAAACATAACCACCACAAAGGTGTGCACAAGGGAAGAGCTCACAAGCTATGAGACCACCAAGATAAAAAACCAAAAAAGGCTAACCTTTTTTAGAAAACATGATTTTGACCGAAGCCATAGCTAATGGGAACCAAAGTCTCGACTCTCAGACACAAAAAATAACCTAATCATAATAGAGGGGTTTAGGAACACACTCCAAACCATCCTCTTATAAAACTCCCTTAAACTAGGGCCAAGTCATCCAAGGGGACAAACAACATACACAAGATTATGGAAGGCTTTTTGCAACCTTTTGTTCTGGCTACCAAATAAACCAACAAGGGCCACCTCAATAGGACAATTGTCATCATAAATATTGGGGAATAGAATCCCAAAAAGAAAGAGCATATGGGGAAATCCCTAGACAAGAAACCATAGATAAAGTGATCCCAATACCTACTTTGAACGAGAGGTCCTATAGACATTGACCCAAAAAGGTACATCAAATGATAGGGGGAGAAAAGGAAAGAAGTAAAGATCCTAAAAATTGGTAGCATCCTCCAACATCATTAGGAATATAGTGCCAAAAAAGACACATATAAAATATTTCCCTCTTTGTTTAAACCCTCATAGGGTAACCACCCCTCAACACCTATCCAAAGTCCACCCACTTCAACATAAGAGGAGAAACACTGAGAATAACATCACCATCCTCAAGAACAAGCAAAATACCCCTCATACACCCATCAAGAGAAACCTTTCTAAACACCACAGCTTCAAGATTCACCTCCATAGGGTCACCGAAAGGAGCAAAATAGAAAACTCTTTCAGGGTCCTTTCCAAGAAAGAAGGAGAACTAAAAAATAATCTCTTAGAGGGGAAGATATGAATACCCCACCCAAGAGGCCCACAACACCAAAGGACACCCCCTGCTTATCATTAAAGCCCCCTTCTATAGGACCTTCAAAATAGAGCAGATGATCCCTAATCCAAAAGGCATAAAGAGCATGCAGAAGGTAGCATGCAGAAGGTACCTATCAATAGGAGCCACAATCATCCTCACAACACCAAGCATCGATCTAAATACCCTAGATGAAGAAACACCATGACTAAACATCACAATACCCTCACCAACAGGGGCTTCATAGTCATGTAGATGAATGCAACTAGAAAACACCATAAGGAGAGAGGGTCAAGAAGGAATTGAGGGATATCTATAAATTCTAGCAATAACCATCTCATAGAAAAAAGGTAATGCAAGAGAACCATGTGTCTAAGAGACCCAACATAAATGACATAAAATAATGACATGGAAGGAAGGGGGAAAACCCCAGCCTATCAAAAGATACTACCACACCCTAAGTCATAGAAAGAGAAACCAACCCCACACAAGGCACAATGAAGGCTTTGAGAATCAAACCAACCTCTCTTAGGAGTAGAATACATCCTAAATGAAGTATCATAAAAAGACATAGGGCCCAGACAATCATGGTGGATAATCAATTTCCAACAATGAAAGATGCCATCAAAATGCTCATACCCATGGGCTAGAAAAGGGAGGAGCCATCCACTCCAACCGACCTAAACAAAGGCCACCTAGGAGGAAAGAATCCCAATATACCTATAAGCCTTTGTTCAAAAGAAAACAAGAAGGGCAAGATGCCACCAAATCCACGCCAAATGTTAGAAAATGGATAGATTGTCATGGTTGCAGCAAAAAATGGGGGCCCTAAACCCCCCTTACCATCAAGCTCACCATCCCCCTCTTCATCCTCCTCTTCATCTCCCTCACTTGTCAAAACCATATCTCCTCTCCCACTCTTGCTCTCCATCTATTGCAAGAATTCTTTTAATAACATGGCCTATGTTAGCTATTGATTTTAAGAATGATGCATATCTCTGATGTTAATTAGCAAATTATTCTCTAGATGCGCTTATTCATGAAGCTTATTAAATGAAAAAAATAAATTATTAGATGGTAATGTGTTACCATAATGGAACTTTATTTAAGTTTATTTATTATAATGCACAAAACTTCCCTTTAGTTAAAATAAATTTATCATGTAATTGTTTAATTAGCATGAACAATTTGTAAAAAATAACTAAACTATAAAATGGTAGAGAGCATGCAAAATATGAGAGGAACAAAGAAAGATAGGATTTATTTTTTACATATTTCTCAATGTAAATTGATCAATGCAAAGTATATACGATAATACAAAAAGATTAAATATGACCCAAATCACTACTCTATAACTTTAAATCAACCCCTTTTTCTTCCCTTTTCAATCAAACACAAAAAAATAAAATGGTTATAATAAGGAAAGTAAATCAATTTAGATACCATTGTTGTGAGGCCCAACCACTAGGATAGATCTGCATACTCACAGTAGGACTATTCTTGTGATCATTATGAGACACTGATGATATTTTTTTCTATTGAATGTTGTTATGGACATATAGTTATGGGTAACTTGTATGGATTAGTGACATTTCATTTTGAGCATGGTACACTTCATGCAGATACATTGGATGATGTTATGCTTATATGTGTGCACATGTGGTTAATTATCTTAATATTTTTTATTAATTAAGTTATGCATTGTCAATTTTATTATTCAAAATGATGCTAATTTAATGTGTTGAGTAGCCATCACTCCTAGTTAGAAATGATATGTAACGCCCTACTAAGGAACCCTAAAGGAACTAACAATTAACATAAAAAATAACATAGCAATAATTGCTTTTTAAACATAATACTTATTATCCTCTAACACATTGTAATTGTAACAACTAATAAACAAAAGTGAAAGATAAACACGTATTTCTAAACAATACCTAACATCGCTACTATGTAATGCATCCAAACATGAACTAGAATGCTAGAAACAATACCGAAATAACTATAATAATTCATAACATAATAAACATCTAACATCTATATCTAGGTTCATTTAAGCACCAAACCAAATGTTCCTATGATAAAATTTCAACATTAAATAAGATAGACATACAATCACATATTTGTAGTTGGCACCAACACTACTTTACCTAAACACTATTCTATCATTACATTTAATATTAATGAAATCAATCTAAATTACATCAAGCTCCTTATGGAGTCTTTCAAAATCATTTACAATATAGTTGCAATTCTTCTCAATTATATATCATATTACGATTACATTTACTATCGTAGCATCCTAAATTGTACTCCCTTATAATTTTGTCCTCATTTGGACCCTCACCTTGGCATTTGTCCCCCACAACCTGATTAGAGCCCTAATTATGCTCACACCATGCACCAAACTCAATATTTTCAACACCTACACTCTTTCCCCCAAAATTATATGTCCCCGATTGGTCAAGACCAAAGTGCTACACCTTGGTCCTTAAGGATTAGAGTGCCCTCACTCTGGTTCTCCCAATTAGGGCCCATTTTGGGGCCTCTCAACCATAACTTAAACTGGATGGGAACCTAGATCCCATGTAGGATATTATCATTTTATTTTTCAACCAAGAATGTATAAAAGGTCTATCCCTCTCATTTTGAGATTCATCCCTAACAAATTCAAAATCTCAATTATATCCTAGCAAATTCAAGTGAGAAATAAATTACTCTTCTTTCAAGCATTGGACTAGAAGTAAAGTCAAGTTTCAAGCATTATAATTTCCAATCATGTTCCACCTTTTATGAAGACTACGTGAAATCCCAATTCCTTGTGAAGAAAAATAAACTTCATAAAAAGGTATATTATTAGTGTTCCAGACATTTTCAATATTTCCCTTAAAAGGAAATTATTTCCATCATACTAATTAATTTACATTTCAATTCTATTTCATGGTTAATTCCAAAAATGGGGTTTCACCTAAGGCAAACCCCTATCCCCAAAAAATTTCCTTTCTCTACTTTGTGTAGGAATAGGTGTGAAGCTGCAATTTTTAGGATCAACATTATGCACAAAGATGAACAAATTCTCTTTTGGATGGTGGAAAGTTTGGAGGACCATAGCGATGAGCACTTTGGTCCTAACAATTCAAGACAACCTTCTGCGAACAGATCCGAAAACTCACATATTGTTCAAATCCAGGTTTGTGGCTCTGTTTAATGAGTGTAGCTCACTGTTTATGCATAATTACTTCAATTTACACACATTTACCCTAATTTTAGCATATTCACAATTCAACATAAAAAGAGAGAATAAAATTCCAACCAATGAATCTAATCAAGATTTCTAGGCCTACCTTAGTTGGATTGAGGCTGTATTTATTGGATTCACCCCTCTTTAACGTAAAGGTCCCTAAGCAAAAATTAGGTGTTTTACTACATCATTGGGTGAAACCCTAATTTTTCACCCCCTTTACATTTTGGTGAACCCGATGTCTTGCACCTTAATTTCTTATTTATGTTCTCAAATCTAATTGTTCATGCTTTTTCAAATTTAAATTTACATTCGTAAGTTTAATTTTCAAATGAATTACACAAATTTAGAGGTTGATCTAACAAAAACCCTAATTTTTAATTCTAAAATTGAACATGTGGATTGTGTAGTTTGGATTAATTATTTTAGATTTGATTATTTATGCAAATAAAAATTTAAATTTACACTCATTGATCTAATTTTCAATTGAATTACATAAGTTTAGTGGTTGAATTCACAAAAACCGTAATTTATAATTCTATAATTTACTTGTGGGTTGCATAATTTTTTATATCTGATATTTATGATATGCTATTCTATGATTTAGTGGCATTTTTATTTCAAATTCACAAATCACATTTCTTAATTAATTAGTTAATCAATCACTTTTACAAACAATTTCATTGTTTAATCACAATTTTCAATTTTCAATTTGAATTTACATCTATGCATGATTTTTGTTACCATTAGTCCTACCTACAATATTCCCATGAGAAGAAGTTGTAGAATTAAGGCTTCCCAAGGTTTAACTACTAAGGATATGGAGCCTAATTTGGATAACTTATTTCATGACAATGTTGGTGGTTCCTCTAATCTAACAAATTATGTCATTTATCCTCATTCTTTTCATAGTTCTCATAATGTGCAAGAATCACTAACTAGGGTTTATGTTGATCAATTGGAGAAGACAGACAATGAATTTAAAAATATTCAACACTAGATGAGTCAACAATACCCCAAAAGTGAGCCAATCCCATTGATTCAAGGATTAAAAAAATGGTTCAAAGTGATAAAATTGGCATTGATTTGTTGTGTGTCCTTGCTCATATTGTTGACACTAATATAATTTCTATTAAAATTTATGTCAAAGTTCTTGGTTACACTCACGCTACTAGTCAAATCAATCATTCTATTCACATGCCTACATCCTTTCCTAGTGTGCCTACTTTCACATCTTCTATGATATGACTTCTTCTACAAAAAATGTTAATCATACACATGTTAGTCAATGGGGCAACCTTGATAATAAAAAATATTTTATACCTCCTTACACGATTCTTCCATTAGTGACCCAATCATCTCTCATACCTACATATCATAGTGTTCCAGCTCCTTACTTCTATAAAGTGGAAAATTTGAGCATTGTAAATTCACCACATGGAAGGGAGAAATCACTAAGCCAATTTTCACTTGGAAGACTTTACATTCAAAAGAGGAGATGAATCCACTAGATCCAATCCCAAATGAGACAATGACTGAATACTGGGTGGATTGGATTAATTTGGGTTTTCCTCTTTTGTAAGTTGAATTGTTAAAATAAGTAGAATGATTTTTGTTACCATTAGTCCTACCTACAATATTCCCATGAGAAGAAGTTGTAGAATTAAGGCTTCCCAAGGTTTAACTACTAAGGATATGGAGCCTAATTTGGATAACTTATTTCATGACAATGTTGGTGGTTCCTCTAATCCAACAAATTATGTCATTTATCCTCATTCTTTTCATAGTTCTCATAATGTGCAAGAATCACTAACTAGGGTTTATGTTGATCAATTGGAGAAGACAGATAATGATTTTAAAAATATTCAACACTAGATGAGTCAACAATACCCCAAAAGTGAGCCAATCCCATTGATTCAAGGATTAAAAAAATGGTTCAAAGTGATAAAATTGGCATTGATTTGTTGTGTGTCCTTGCTCATATTGTTGACACTAATATAATTTCTATTAAAATTTATGTCAAAGTTCTTGGTTACACTCACGCTACTAGTCAAATCAATCATTCTATTCACATGCCTACATCCTTTCCTAGTGTGCCTACTTTCACATCTTCTATGATATGACTTCTTCTACAAAAAATGTTAATCATACACATGTTAGTCAATGGGGCAACCTTGATAATAAAAATTATTTTATACCTCCTTACACGATTCTTCCATTAGTGACCCAATCATCTCTCATACCTACATATCATAGTGTTCCAGCTCCTTACTTCTATAAAGTGGAAAATTTGAGCATCGTAAATTCACCACATGGAAGGGAGAAATCACTAAGCCAATTTTCACTTGGAAGACTTTACATTCAAAAGAGGAGATGAATCCACTAGATCCAATCCCAAATGAGACAACGACTGAATACTGGGTGGATTGGATTAATTTGGGTTTTCCTCTTTTGTAAGTTGAATTGTTAAAATAAGTAGAATGCTGAAATTAAAGACAAAATATGTGAAATCAATAAGCTACAAATTTGGGATTCCGTCATGCACCTGGATTTTAGTAATATGAGTTGATTTGGAACTGCCCTGTGAAAACTACAAAAAAATAGAAAGGATCGTGTGCAGGGACCATGACACCCCCTCTTGGTCCTCTAAAATTTCCGATCATTGAAAATGGTTTTTCCATTTCTATGCCTAAAGCTTATTTCTAGAAGTACAACCACACACATGTTTCCTGCATATAGAAGGAAAAGGAAATATGTTGGGAATAAGGGTTTGCCTAAGTCAAACCTCAGTTGAGGAATCAAGGTCTTGAATGGAATATTTCCAATACTGAAGTAAATAATGGAAAGGTATACCTTAGATCTGCAATGATTGATGATGATTCTTTGCTTCTTGAATGTAATCACATATGTTGTATGAAATATCATAAACATTAAAAAACCCTAATACATGCATGCTTGCAAATGAATGATGTAATATTTCTCCAATGAAGAATATGCAGTCTTGAAAAATGCCTGATGAAGAATGCTTGATGTAGTTTCCTTGCCTTATCACCTTGTCATGCTATCCTCTTCCTTTTAAAATGAGAGGGGGAATAACTCCTTATATAATTGCATGTCGTCAAACTTAAATTAATTTTCTGACATTGGCCGACATCAAGAGGCAATTCCCACTCAAATATGAGATAGGGGATAGGGGCCAAAATGGGCCCCAATTAGGGAGGGCCAGGGAATGTCACCTTGGTCCTGGTGAGGAACACGGTGTGGTGCTCTGGTCCTACCCCAAATTGGGTAAGGTTTAAGGGCCTTATGGAAGGTGCAAGATGAATTAATGAAGCTTGGTTGCATGGGGGAGGCACAAATAGGTCTCGATCAAGCACGAGGATGAGACCGCACTAATACATTTGGCCTAAAATTCTGACGAAGGTTTCTGATGGATAAGGAATATTGTGATCAAATTTGATTTTTTTATAAAAAAATCCCCGATGAACTCGTGCATTTTTGTAAAAAAAAACAAATTTGATCGCAATATCCCTTGTCTGTCAGAAACCTTCGTCAGAACATTTTGAAGCTCTTTGTATGCATAGAAGCTTGTGATCAGGGTATCACATGCTGATGAAATCCATCGGCAGGACTTACACTAGCGATGGAGGGAACATTTGGTCTTGTCGATAGCTGATGAGGCTATTGGTAAGACATACATTGATGCAAACCTAATGTATTAGAGGGTGTTACACCGATGAGAAAGTCATCGGGGAAGGTCATTTACATCGCCAAAACAAATTTTTACTTATCTCGATTCCTAATGAAATCATCAGAGAGACATACCCCAAAAAACACTATTGTAATAACCCACCAAAATTCATCCAATTAAAAAATTGAGTATATTTTTTTTTTCCTTTATTATGTTTTATTCAATTGCATACTCTGGGCATCCATCCAATTAGGATTAGGCATTCATCCATTCGGGATGAGCTTCTAACCATACGGGTTAGGCAATTGTCCATACAGGACGTAAATTCCATCTATCCAATACGGGATAGGCATCTACCCATACGAGGTAGGCATCCATCCAAACGGGATAGGAGATGCTCTGGCCAGAGACTTAGACTCATCGGGACCATTCGGGTCCTGAGCCACTCAGTAAGTACTACATTCTTCTAGCAAGAATGTACCGAGGTCGCCGTCCTTAGGAGTAATTTAAAAGTAACACAAGCTTGAATTCTGCCTCAGAATTTGGCTTAAAGCCTCGGGAAGTCAAGCGAATCCATACGGGATTCCTTCCGAGTATGCATTGAATTAAATTGATTATCTTATTTTTCATTTAGGATTCTTACTCAACCAAACCTAGACCCCACCCATGAACGCCTGAGTACGAGGGACAACTCTGTCCCAAGACTGCCTACATACCCGCTTCGGCACGGGATCAAGGCGTAAAGTATGTAGTTCTATTTTCTAATCTATGGTTTGATGTAAACTGATTTGTGGGTACGCAACCCTTTCTAGGGTCAGTGTCCCAGACAGTTTCTCTGCGGTTGCTACCCACGATGGTAGCACTTAAGCGAAGGCTCAAGATGGCCTATTGCTTGTGGCCTAAACAAAATAACTAGATCCTAATACTTATCATGAGCGTCACCCAATTGCAAATCACCAATATCCCTTCGAGATGAATTAAATAAATAAAGAAAGTAAATTTCATGAGAGCTTTTAACTTGACCATCCCTAAGGGGGGGGTTTACTATGGTTTATCTCAACGGATGTGAAATTCATTTAAGAATTATCTTATTAAATTATCGATCCAAGAGGGATTACCCGCCCCTTGGATTTTTAACTTCCAAATGTCCCTTATTACTCCCCGACGATTTATAGGGACGATGCCACAGACGTCGTTAATGCATCTTTATTAGGCGTTAAGTGCAGTAGTTCAACATGACGGCATTACCCGTAAGCGTGACCCAGAGGCACCATATATACCGAACGCTGCTAGTTTTGGGTTTCCAACTTCCTTTGTTTAGTTTTCTAATCTACGAATAACAAAATGAAAGCGTAATAAATTGAAGTAACTACTTGAAGTGTAATTTGCATAACAAATGAAACTTGCATAATAGTAATTGCATGAAAGATATAATTATCCTATAAATAATTCGCATGCTATGAACCATTAACGAAAGCAATTAATCTATGATGTAAGAAGACTTAACGAGTCCAAAATAACGATTAAATCTAAGTATTTGTAATAAGGTAAGTTAATCTCTAAGGACCAATCAAGTGTCCCAACGATTCTTAATTTTAGAAGAATATAGCCTACAATTTTAAAGTTTATTAAGGATAGTTTAATTATGATCTTGCTACACATTAATCCCATTTTTTTTTGAAAGTCAATATCCTTAAATTTACACTAAGGAAAAAAAAAATCATCATTTCCTAAATGTCATTATTATCAAACTTAAAAATTTAACTAAATAGTAATTAACTTAGATTATTATTTAAAAAAAATAAAATTAAAACTTCAAATTTCGAAATAGTAAAAAAAACAAATTTTAAACTAAATGGCAAAGGCTTTGTTTATACATTTTGATGGTATGTAGGGTTGCGGGGTGGGGACCACGGGTCCCATCACCCCTGCGGCCCTGCATGCGCAGGTCCGCAGAGGTGAGGGGACCCGCGGGCCCCTCCGTACTCTGCGACGGTTCAACGTAACCGTCCATGCACATTTGCCGACGTCCAATGAAAACGCCATGCATTACGGGAGTTTTTTGGGAGGTTTTTCTAACGTTCGATAAGATTTCTCGCTTTTTGGTTATTCATTTATATATATATATATATATATATATATATATATATATATATATATATATATATATATATATATATATATATATATATATATATATATGTTATAATATTATCATTATCATTTTTCTTCTACAGGAGTATTATAATTTTTTTCTTTTAAAATTATTGAAGATTACTCAGAGCAGGGTAATAATAGGTAATTAACAATGTTTGTAGATTAATTTCAGGGACAAAATGAAGCAGTAACCAGAGGGATTTTTCCATTTCCTTTGTTTTCCACATAGGAAATTCATTCACAGAGAAAAGAATAGTTTATTTCTTTTGTTTTTCACACAGGGAAGTTCTTTCATAGAGAAAGGAATAGTTTATATCTTCTTCTTTCATTTCTTTTGTTTCCTACATAGGGAAAATTCATTCAAAGAGAAAGGAATAGTTTATATCTTTTTCTTTCATTTCTTTTGTTTCCTACACAGGGAAATTCACTCACAGATAAAGAAGTAAATTTGTTTGTACACACAGGGAGATCTGTTCACAGAGAAGGGAGATGATTTATTTATACACACAGGGAGATTTGTTCACAGAGAAAAGAGAAAATTGTTTGTACACACAGGGAGATCCAATTTTTATCAAAATAAACTGAAGACAATGAATCTAATTTCCATTTACTCTACTTCTTTCAATCTGAAACTAATTTCTTATCAGAATTAAAACAATGAATCTCATTCTCTACAAAATCTGAAACTAAGAATTACAAAATCTGAAACAAATTTCTTATCAAAAATTTAAACAATGAATCTCATTTTCTACAAAATCTGAAAACTAATTTCATATCAAGGATTTAAACAATGAATCTCATTTAAACAATGACTCTCATTTTCTACAAAATCTAAAACTAATTCTTTAACAGAACACAAATGAATTTCATTCTCATAAATAATTTAATCAAATCTAATCTACCACAAAAATAAGATGCATAAACTAAGTTGAAGGAACCTGGATGCTTGAAGATGGTGTAGAGTCTTCCTTGATCCTCCAAATTGAAGAGAAATCCTCCCAACAAAATCTTGGCTACCAATGAAAATGGACTACAAAGGACAATTTAACTTGCAGAATTTCTTATGGAAATAGCCAACACTTATTTTGAAACTTGTACCTCTTTTATAAAAGAATTTTCAATTTCCCACTACCTAATTATTAATTGAAAAAAAAGAGATTCTCTCCCAATTTGGCCTCCATGCAAATTGATTAGGCTTAGTGGGAGGAGTTACATGCAAGGAGGTGGAGAAGCCTCTAGAAGCTTCTTATTCCTCCTACAACATGTGCCTTAATTGAGTGAGGGAAATTAAATAACAAATTAAAAATATATATGTACTTTCCATGTGTGTGTGGTTTATTATTTTTATTCCCTTACAATATTCATTCAATAATTTATCCAAGGAATATAATAGAGTTTTGTATTTTAAATCAAAAAGGTGATAAAGGAGGGTTGTGACATCCTCCCCCCCTTAATCTGTGCATCGTCCCGATGCACTTATTAAATGCATTCAAAAGAGTTTATAGTTCATGTTCAAAACAAAAAAGGAAACAGCTGCTGCATCTCCTTAGTATCCTCCCACGTGGCATTCTTCTCGTCATACTGGTCCCATTGCACTTTGCACTGATCAACCTCTCTGTTGCGCAACTGGCACTGGCGCCTCTCCAAGATTCTGAATGGCTCTATCATTATTCCCCCCATTTCTTGGACCTGCAAAGCATCCCAATTCAAAATGTGTTTCTCATCAGGTACATACTTCTTAAGAAGAGATACATGGAAGACATCATGGATTCGGCTCAATTGGGGAGGTAAGGCCAACCAATAAGCAACTGGATTAATTCTTCCCAATATTTCAAAGGGTCCGACATAACGAGGTGCAAGCTTAGTCTTTTTCCCAAATCTTATGGAACTCTTGTGCGGCCTAACCCTTAGGAAGACTTTCTCTCCTACCTCAAACTCCCTTGGTGTTCTGTTTTTATCTGCATAACTTTTCTGCCTATCCGAGGCTTCCTTCAATCGTTGCCTAATTTCCTTAGTTTTTCTTTCCATTTCTTTCAACATATCTGGCCCAATAATCACTCTATCTTCAAGACTATCCCAACTCAGAGGTGTTCGACATGGTCTACCATACAAAGCTTCGAAAGGTGCCATTCCCAAAGATGTTTGATATGTATTATTGTAGGCAAACTCTACCAAAGGTAGGTACTCTTCCCATTTTCTCTATTGATCCATGCAGTACATGCGAAGCAGGTCTTCCATAATCTGATTTGTCCTTTCTGTCTGACCGTCGGTTTCCGGGTGGTATGCGGTGCTAAAATTTAGTTGAGTTCCTAGAGCTGATTGAAGAGTGGTCCAAAACCTGGAAGTGAATCTTGCATCTCTGTCTGATATGATTTTCTCTGGTATTCCATGCAACCTAACTATCTCCTTAACGAAGCGTCTAGCCAAGGTGGGTGCATCATCCGTCAGATTTCCTGGTATAAAGTGTGCCACCTTAGTGAGTTTGTCAATTACCACCATTATTGCATCATGCCTAGAAGGTGACATGGGTAATCCTTGTACAAAATCCATGCTAATAACTTGCCACTTATGTTGAGGTACATCGTGCAATTGTAACAATCCAGCTGGGTGTCTATGTTCTGCCTTTACTCTTTGACACTCCAAACATTTAGCTACATACTTGACAATATCGCTTTTCAACCCTTGCCAAAAGTATAGCTTCTTTAGATCTGCATAAAGTTTGTTAACTCCTGGGTGGCCTGAATAAGGGGCATCGTGAGCCTCTGAAAGTACTACTTCCCTTAAGTTCCCTGAATTAGGAATATAGATTCTATTATTATATCTGAGCAACCCATCTTCATCAAATGTATACCCTTCGACCTTAGGGTCGGTCGGGTTGTGTCTTATAGTTAATCTGACTTGCTCATACCATGGGTCATGTCCTTGTTCATCCATTACTTGCCTTTTGAAAGAGGTTTTGAAGGTTGCTATAGTCATCAAGTGTCTCCTCCTACTTAAGGCATCTGCCACCCTATTTTCTTTTCCCTTAATATATTCAATCTCAAAGTCATATTCACTTAGAAACTCTAACCACCTTCTTTGTCTGGCATTTAAGTGAGGCTGGGTAAAGATGTATTTTAGTCCTTGGTTGTCCGTCTTAAGCTCAAAGGGCTTCCCTAGTAAGAAGTGTCTCCACTTTTGCAGGGCATGCACAATTGCTGCCAACTCTAAGTCATGGGGTGCATAATTGACTTCATGAGTCTTTAGCTTCCTAGATTCATAAGCCACTACCCCTTCATCTTGGACAAGTACTCCTCCTAACCCTTCAATAGAAGCATCTGTTACAACTATGAAGTGTCCATTTGGGTCTGGTACCTTTAGAATGGGTGCTGAAGTTAGTTTCCCCTTCAAGATTTGAAATGCCTTGTCACTTTGCTCGGTCCATACAAACCTTTTGCCCTTCCTTTGCAACGAGGTGATGGGGTTTGCTATCTTAGATAACCCTTCCACAAACCTCCTATAGTAACCTACTAGCCCCATAAAGCTTCTTATCTCTGAAATATTCTTAGGGATTGGCCATTCTACTATCGCCTTTATTTTATCTGGGTCGACTGCTATTCCTTCCTTTGATATTATATGCCCAAGATAGTGAATCTTTTCCTCAAAGAAGGCACATTTGGACAATTTTCCATATAACTTATGTTCTCTCAATCTTTGCAAAATAATTTGTAGGTGCACTAAATGTTCCTCTTCATTTCTAGAATAAATCAATATGTCATCCAAAAATACCAAAACAAACTTATCCAAGTAGTCATGGAATACACTATTCATCAGGTTCATGAATGCAGCTGGGGCATTAGTTACTCCAAAAGGAACTACTGTGAATTCATAATGTCCATATCTCATCCTGAAAGCTGTCTTCGGAATGTCTTCTTCCTTAATTCTGAGTTGATGATACCCTGACTGAAGATCAATCTTTGAGAAAACTGCCGCTCCTTTCATTTGGTCAAAAAGGTCCTCTATGCGAGGTAAGGGATACCTATTCTTTATGGTGACTTTGTTCAACATCCTATAGTCGATGCATAACCTTAAGGTTCCATCCTTCTTCTTAACAAATAAAACTGGCACTCCCCATGGTGATACACTTGGCCTTATTAATCCCTTAGCTAAGAGTTCCTCTAATTGCATTTTGAGCTCTTGTAATTCGGTTGTGTTCATCCGGTAAGGTGCCTTTGATACTGGTTCAGCTCCTGGGAGTACTTCGATAGAAAAGTCAAACTTTCTCTTAGGGGGTAAACCAGGTAGTTCTTCTGGAAAAACATCCTTAAACTCCTTTAAGAAAGGGGTATTTTCAAATGTTGGGGTATTTTCCTCCTTTCCTTCATCAATTTCAACCATAAAGATTTGTCCTCCTCTTCTCCTTTCCTTCTTTAATTGCATTGCTGAGATAGTTTCTATATTAATGGGTTTAAACTTTCCTTGGATTTTGACCCTTTTCCCCCCATCATCCAAACATTCAACAACCTTGCTATAACAATCTACATTAGCTTGATGGTCTGCTAACCAACTCATACCCATAATTACATCATATAATCCTAAGGGTGCCACATAGAGATCTACCCTTGTTTCGAACTCAGGGAATTGTACCCTTGCCCTCGGTAAACACTTAGTTACTTCTCTAGTTGCCTTATCCCCATATTGAACCGTCCATGATGACTCCATTTGATTAACTTTTAATGCATATTTGTTCACTAATTTAGGTGAGATGAAACATTCAGATGATCCAGTGTCAATTAGAATTTATATTGGTTGTTCAAATAGTGTACCTGTAGTTTCCACGGGAACATTCTGGTATCTTCTTCTTTGGTTCCTAACTGCTGCATGAATCCTCTGTTGGGGCCCTTGTTGGGGTTGATTGGCTCTAATTTGTCCTTGCATCCTGGGGCAATCTCTAGCAAAATGATTTTCCCCGCACATAAAGCATCCGCCTGGAGGACCTCTCCTACCTTGATTTCTAGGGGGATCATTCCTTGTTTCATTTCCCCTGGGTGGATAAGTTATCCTGTTCTGCTGGTCATTCCTGTTATAGTTGCCCCTATTATCATTGCCCCTGTTATTATTGCCCCTGTTATTATCATTTCCATTCCTCTGATATTGGTTAGGCGGTGGTCTTCTTTCAGAAGAGTTATTCCTTTGACCCTTGTTGAAGTTAGTGTTTCCATTGAATTCTTACTTCCTTTTAAATGAGTGGTTCCCATTATAGTTCTGTCCTGCTAGTGTTTGAATCTTCCTCTCTTGCCTTAGGGACTTTTCAAGTACTTCATTCATATTTCTGGGTCCATGCATATCAACCTCTGCCCCTATGTTGGTATTCAGCCCCAAAATGAATTTCCTTGCTTGGCCTTCTTCATCCCTTTGGTACATAGGCACATATTTAAGCAACTTGGCAAACTTATCCCAATATTGTTGAACGGATAGGGACCCTTGACGTAGATTATGGAATTCTGTCACTTTCTCATCAAAGAACAATTGAGGGAGCTACCTATCTCGAAAATGGTGAACAAATTGATCCCATGTGATCGTATCCCTGTTATACCCATTTTGTTCCTTGGTGTTGGTCCACCAACTAGCCGCCTCCCCTGTGAGTTGATAGGAGCCCCATAAAGCCTTGGTTGTTTCGCTAAAATCTCTTAGCTCAAAATATTTTTCCATTTCATTTAGCCAATTCTCAGCCCCTTCACCAATCTGCCTCCCATCGAACTTAGGAGGGGTGATTTTCTTCAAATCCTTGGAGAGTTCCAATATGTTATTTTCCTTCCCATTACCCATCACATTTCCTTGATTACTACCAGGGTTTCCATTCTCGGTACCACTTCTATTCTCATAGTCATTCTGCCTTTCCCTAAGGTCCTGCAGTGATTGTTCTAGGAAGTTGATTTTATCTCTTTGTTCAGTTAGAAGGTCGATTATAGCTTGGACCCCATCTCCGTTATTCCCTAGGTTGTGTCGAACCTCTTCATGATCTTCCTCATGGTTCCTTTCATGTTTTTCCTCATGGTTTTCCTCATGGTTTACCTCCCTTTGACTCCTGGTACGTCTTCCATTACCCCTTCCTCTTCCTCTTCCTCTTCCTCTTCCTCTTCCTCTTCCTCTTCCTCTTGCCATTCTAGGTTTTACCTGAAAGTTAAATTATGTAGTTAGTTTTTTTTTCCTTATAGAATAAAATTTAATTTCTATTATTGTAAAACATTCCCTTAGTTGAATAAATTGAACTGAGCACAAGGCCTAGATTTGAACCTTTGCTCTGATACCACATGTAATAACCCACCAAAATTCATCCAATTAAAAAATTGAGTATATTTTTTTTTTCCTTTATTATGTTTTATTCAATTGCATACTCTGGGCATCCATCCAATTAGGATTAGGCATTCATCCATTCGGGATGAGCTTCTAACCATATGGGTTAGGCAATTGTCCATACGGGACGTAAATTCCATCTATCCAATACGGGATAGGCATCTACCCATACGGGGTAGGCATCCATCCAAACGGGATAGGAGATGCTCTGGCCAGAGACTTAGACTCATTGGGACCATTCAGGTCCTGAGCCACTCACTAAGTACTACATTCTTCTAGCAAGAATGTACCGAGGTCGCTGTCCTTAGGAGTAATTTAAAAGTAACACAAGCTTGAATTCCGCCTCGGGAAGTCAAGCGAATCCATACGGGATTCCTTCCGAGTATGCATTGAATTAAATTGATTATCTTATTTTTCATTTAGGATTCTTACTCAACCAAACCTAGACCCCACCCACGAACGCCTGAGTACGAGGGACAACTTCGTCCCAAGACTGCCTACATACCCGCTTCGGCACGGGATCAAGGCGTAAAGTATGTAGTTCTATTTTCTAATCTATGGTTTGATGTAAACTGATTTGTGGGTACGCAACCCTTTCTAGGGTCAGTGTCCCAGACAGTTTCTCTGTGGTTGCTACCCACGATGGTAGCACTTAAGCGAAGGCTCAAGATGGCCTATTGCTTGTGGCCTAAACAAAATAACTAGATCCTAATACTTATCATGAGCATCACCCAATTGCAAATCACCAATATCCCTTCGAGATGAATTAAATAAATAAAGAAAGTAAATTTCATGAGAGCTTTTAACTTGACCATCCCTAAGGGGGGGGTTTACTATGGTTTATCTCAACGGATGTGAAATTCATTTAAGAGTTATCTTATTAAATTATCGATCCAAGAGGGATTACCCGCCCCTTGGATTTTTAACTTCCAAATGTCCCTTATTACTCCCCGACGATTTATAGGGACGATGCCACAGATGTCATTAATGCAGCTTTATTAGGCATTAAGTGCAGTAGTTCAACATGACGGCATTACCCGTAAGCGTGACCCAGAGGCACCATATATACCGAACGCTGCTAGTTTTGGGTTTCCAACTTCCTTTGTTTAGTTTTCTAATATACGAATAACAAAATGAAAGCGTAATAAATTGAAGTAACTACTTGAAGTGTAATTTGCATAACAAATGAAACTTGCATAATAGTAATTGCATGAAAGATATAATTATCCTATAAATAATTCGCATGCTATGAACCATTAACGAAAGCAATTAATCTATGATGTAAGAAGACTTAACGAGTCCAAAATAACGATTAAATCTAAGTATTTGTAATAAGGTAAGTTAATCTCTAAGGACCAATCAAGTGTCCCAACGATTCTTAATTTTAGAATAATATAGTCTACAATTTTAAAGTTTATTAAGGATAGTTTAATTACGATCTTGCTACACATTAATCCCATTTTTTTTTGAAAGTCAATATCCTTAAATTTACACTAAGGAAAAAAAAAATCATCATTTCCTAAATGTCATTATTATCAAACTTAAAAATTTAACTAAATAGTAATTAACTTAGATTATTATTTTAAGAAAAACAAATTAAAACTTCAAATTTTGAAATAGTAAAAAAAACAAATTTTAAACTAAATGGCAAAGGCTTTGTTTATACATTTTGATGGTATGTAGGGTTGCGGGGTGGGGACCATGGGTCCCATCACCCCTGCGGCCGCAGAGGTGAGGGGACCCGCGGGCCCCTCCGTACTCTGCGACGGTTCAACGTAACCGTCCATGCACATTTGCCGACGTCCAATGAAAACGCCATGCGTTACGGGAGTTTTTTGGGAGGTTTTTCTAACGTTCGATAAGATTTCTCGCTTTTTTGGTTATTCATTTATATATATATATATATATATATATATATATATGTTATAATATTATCATTATCATTTTTCTTATACTGGAGTATTATAATTTTTTTCTTTTAAAATTATTGAAGATTACTCAGAGCAGGGTAATAATAGGTAATTAACAATGTTTGTAGATTAATTTCAGGGACAAAATGAAGCAGTAACCAGAGGGATTTTTCCATTTCCTTAGTTTTCCACATAGGAAATTCATTCACAGAGAAAAGAATAGTTTATTTCTTTTGTTTTTCACACAGAGAAGTTCTTTCACAGAGAAAGGAATAGTTTATATCTTCTTCTTTCATTTCTTTTGTTTCCTACACAGGGAAAATTCATTCACGGAGAAAGGAATAGTTTATATCTTTTTCTTTCATTTCTTTTGTTTCCTACACAGGGAAATTCACTCACAGATAAAGAAGTAAATTTGTTTGTACACACAGGGAGATCTGTTCACAAAGAAGGGAGATGATTTATTTATACACACAGGGAGATTTGTTCACAGAGAAAAGAGAAAATTGTTTGTACACACAGGGAGATCCAATTTTTATCAAAATAAACTGAAGACAATGAATCTAATTTCCATTTACTCTACTTCTTTCAATCTGAAACTAATTTCTTATCAGAATTAAAACAATGAATCTCATTCTCTACAAAATCTGAAACTAAGAATTACAAAATCTGAAACAAATTTCTTATCAAAAATTTAAACAATGAATCTCATTTTCTACAAAATCTGAAAACTAATTTCATATCAAGGATTTAAACAATGAATCTCATTTAAACAATGACTCTCATTTTCTACAAAATCTAAAACTAATTCTTTAACAGAACACAAATGAATTTCATTCTCATAAATAATTTAATCAAATCTAATCTACCACAAAAATAAGATGCATAAACTAAGTTGAAGGAACCTGGATGCTTGAAGATGGTGTAGAGTCTTCCTTGATCCTCCAAATTGAAGAGAAATCCTCCCAACAAAATCTTGGCTGCCAATGAAAATGGACTACAAAGGAGAATTTAACTTGCAGAATTTCTTATGGAAATAGCCAACACTTATTTTGAAACTTGTACCTCTTTTATAAAAGAATTTTCAATTTCCCACTACCTAATTATTAATTGAAAAAAAAGAGATTCTCTCCCAATTTGGCCTCCATGCAAATTGATTAGGCTTAGTGGGAGGAGTTACATGCAAGGAGGTGGAGAAGCCTCTAGAAGCTTCTTATTCCTCCTACAACATGTGCCTTAATTTGGGTGAGGGAAATTAAATAACAAATTAAAAATATATATGTACTTTCCATGTGTGTGTGGTTTATTATTTTTATTCCCTTACAATATTCATTCAATAATTTATCCAAGGAATATAATAGAGTTTTGTATTTTAAATCAAAAAGGTGATAAAGGAGGGTTGTGACACTATACCAAGGAATGAAGGAGTAAGTTATATCGATGGCACCAAAGAGAGAAATTACATCAGGGAGACCTAAGCCAATTAGCCATTATTATATCAGATTTTAAAAGTGAGCAAAGTGTTCCTATTTAATGCTCACAATAGACTCGCACAAGGAAAATAAATAGAATCTAATCATTCCGAATTGAACACTGAATACAATTGATCGAAGTTGCTTAGCTTCGAGTCCTTTCGATAGGCAGTGTTAATCAATGGAGATTGAATCTTTCAGACTAGGAAGATAAGGGTTTTTAGTTGCCGAGATAGAAGCATCGACAGGAAGAAAAAAGATGATAAAGAGTACAGAATCAAAGGCTAAAATGCCCAAGATGGGTCAAGATGTCCCTGCTAGAAAATTGAATCAGGACATGATAGACCAAATGCAAGCACCCGAGCAAAAATCTAGGAGGTCAAATCAAAAATTTTCAAGAAGGGACCAATTAGAGGATAAGTACAAGAATGTTGGGGACTTCTAGACAAAGGTAAGGGGCTATGAGATTTTCCTATTTCATTATTTGAAAGTTTTGGAGATCTTGGTTAGAAATTATGACTCAGTGGGAAGATGTATTTGGGCCCCAGGTGGGGATGCATTCATTAGGTTTTCTGAAGGTACTATTAACGTGATGGTATGACGAAAGAGTAAGTATCTGGTAGAATATTGAGGGGGTGGGTGAATCAATATATTAAAAAACTGACACAAAGTTCCCAAACTCAAACTTAGTCAAACAAAGTAAACATATCTCAGTCAAGATAAATATTTATAAAAATACTTGACATCAACCGGTTTAACTATTATGACAACTTTAATAGTAAACAACTTCAATCTTGTAAACATCAACTATGCTTAATCCTAACTCCACATATTCAACTGTCAATTATTCTACTTAACATGCCTTATCAGAAGTTAACCAAATCAACAAATAAGATCACAACCACAAAAGCATTCACCACTTGACACAAATGTTTATATGTGGAAAACCCAAATAGGTAAAAACCACGGTGAGATGAGACTCACATGGATAGCTATCTGAACTCTTCTGAAGTTCGCCTTGTTAGGAGCCAAGCCTGATAAAGCTTTACCATAAGTCCTGTTAAAAACTAATTCCGCTTAGGAATCACCCAGTTAAGCGATTTACAAATATGCCTTGATGAAAAGCACAATACCCTATTAGGAGTAACCTCGCTGGAGGATTTAAGAATCCAAGCTAATGGACCACCTTGTTAGAGGATTTAATGAGTAACCAAGCTTGTTAGAGCTTACCCGATTAAGGGATTTCACTTCTGTTGTAATTGTTAGAAAATAACAAGTTTTCTTGATCTGTCTAAGTAGCACTACATTTTCTTGATTAGATCCTTCTTAGCTTCAATCTGCCTTCACTCAAAGTGTAGATCTATTCGCTAGTTAGGCAACTACACACTCAACAGGTTTCTATCAATCTTGCCAACAACATTTACAAACAACTTTATCGATCTTAAATAGAAATCAATTAGGTTGGTAACACAACAAAAACGTAATTCTCATCATTGAGATTACAAACAAGTTGGTACAATCTTGACTATTAGAAATCATGACAATCTCTTCACATTCTTCAAGAAACTTCCAATTGCTCCATGATCACCGCTTCATCAGACTTTGTAACTCATCATGCATTGTGCATTAGATGCAATCCACTTTGCTCCTTCCCTAGAAAAAATACAAATGTGCCAAAAAAATTTGAACATATCCTCATTCAATGATCACGCATGTCTCCATCGTTACCGCTTATCAAATAATAAACTATCAAACTTGATCAGTTAGGGTTTAACAAATGATAGGGTTTACTAGTTACATTACATAGAAAGGTTTAACCCTTTACACTAATTCACCAGTTCAACTCACAAACTTTGCATACCGGTTTACAACATCTTCCACAAAACTCTTCTTACCAGTTACTAGCCAATATCAAAAACAACAATATCAGCAATAACATGAATACCATTACCGATTCAAATGACATCAATGACAACATATCATTAATACAATCTCTATGAAAAATACTAACAAACTCAAAATGCCAACAATCTCCCCCTTTGGCATTTATGGCAATAGAGTGAACTCACAAAGTTGGTTCCCACATTTTGGTACGTCCTGATTTTTGCTAAAATTGTACATTTTTTAGAAAATATAATGATTTAAGCTTTAAGAGGTCCCATTTGAAGTAATTAATTGAAGAGAGTTAAATCAAAGGCTCTTAGATCAAAATTTCTTGGATAGAACCTCTCTACTTCTAAATCATACTTGCAATGGAGTCTCCTTTGCATATATCAAATGCTGATAAAAAACCAATTTTATATTAGCTTTTGGAAGGTCAAATTAATTCATTTAATTTTTATTTTTTTTAGGTATTTAGTCCTTATTATAAGCTTTCCAAATAGTATAACTTTTAATATATTTAATTTCATTAATATATTTTTATTTTATTTCTTATGAATGTAGGTTTTTCACCGAGCATGAACTTCTTTGTTCAATGCATTGGGAAAAATAGTAAACTAATTCAAAAAAATTCTGAAAAATATCTATGCACTAAGTATTGGTGTTTTCTTTCTAAAAAAAAAAGAAAATTGAATTTTGATATATATAGAACAAGTTATGTGTTCAAACGTACACCTATATCTGAATTATAATTAGTCGAACTTCAAATCTTAATAAAATGAAAATATTCAAAATATCACTATCAAACCAACTGCATGCCCTAGGTATTGATGTTACAAACCAAAATTCAAAAGAATTAAGCTTTTATCATTTATAGAAATAAAATTATGTGTTTCGGGATACACATCACTCTTAAAAAATGTTGTTTGTTGTAAAAAACTACTTTTTGAGGGAGATGGAAAAATTAATAAAATTTTATTCAAACAAATTTGAAAAAAACATATTTAGAATCTACAAACAAGATGCTAAAAATTGCTAGTTTATATCATCTTCAAATTTTTAACGGTTTAAAAGTTATAGGTGTCGGAAAGTGAAGGTTTTTTTCAAAATATTCATCTAAGAGTCAAAGCTGGTCAAAAAGTGGGAACGAGTATTGTGAATTCACCCAATACAAATATCAACACCTCTGATTGCTACTAAGATTGGTGAATAGGAATCTTGGTTTACATTACCAAGTATTCACCTTGCTCTATCTGTCTTTAACCTACCACTGGTTCACCTAATCAGACACATAATTCTTCTCCTCAATCACATAATTATTCTCCCCCTTTGACAACAATGCCAAAGTGAAAGTAAAACATGTAATTTTTCTCACTGTGCATCAACATCATTCTATAACTTGATGCTCCCCCTATGGAATACATCCACTTTTTCATCAATCCATGTAAAATTATGCAAGTGGTTCAGAGATTGATGCAATCACCATCGTGTTGAACTAACTTCATGAAGAGGGACAACCCCCAATTGACTTCTAAGATACTCGAAAGTGGTCTTAGGTAGAGGTTTGGTAAAGATATCTACAAGTTACTCCTTGGTAGAAACATGCCCCAAGATAACATCTTTACTTTGAACTTTTTCCCTCAAGAAGTGATATTTCAATTCAATGTGCTTAGTTCTTGCATACAAAACAAGATTTTTAGCAATGTTAATTGCACTTGTATTATCACACAAAATCTTTATTGGTTTTGAGATTTCCATCTTCAAACCTTCCAAAATGTGCCTCATCCACATAGCTTGTGTGCAATTCATATAAGTTGTTAAATACTAAGCTTCAGTAATAGATTGTGAAGTGCAACACTTCTTTTTACTACTCCATGAGACTAGCCTTCCTCCTAGAAAGAATGCTCCACCAGTAGTACTCTTTCGATCATCAATATTTCTTGTCCAATCAGCATCTGTGTATGTTTTCAAATCAAAATTTCCACCATATGGATAACATAACCCATAGTCAATAGTACCTTTCAGATATCTAAAAATTCTCTTGGTTGCCATCAGATGTGCCTCCTTTGGATTCTTCTAAAATATAGCAACAATACCAACTGCATGGGCAATATCTAGTCGACTGTGAACAACATAGTGTAATTTTTCAATCATTGACCTATATTCCTTTTCATCTAAAGACTTAGATGCATCTTCCTTGGACAGTTTACAACCTATAACTATTGGGGTTCTAACTGGTTATAGTCACTCATACTGAAAGTCTTCAAAACCTCTTTCACATACTTGGATTGAGTAATGAAAATACCATTCTTCATCTGTTGTACCTGTAAGCCTATGAAATTTTTTATTTCCCCTACTAATGACATCTCAAATTCATTCTTCATTTTATCTGCAAAACAATTACTCATGTCATCATTACCTCTAAATATAATGTCATCTATAAATACTTCACTGACCCATATTTCATCTCCTTCAGACTTGAGATAAATGTTGTTGTCATCACTAGTTCTAGCAAGCCTATCTTCATTAGATGAGTATGAAGC
Source organism: Cryptomeria japonica (assembly GCF_030272615.1). Classification (NCBI taxonomy): domain Eukaryota; kingdom Viridiplantae; phylum Streptophyta; class Pinopsida; order Cupressales; family Cupressaceae; genus Cryptomeria; species Cryptomeria japonica. The sequence continues at coordinate 585,547,023 of NC_081406.1, forward strand.
CACATGCTTTGGGTACCTGCTTTAATCCATACAAGGCTTTATGCAATTTTCATACCATGTATTCCTTATCTGTCAATGCATAACCATCAAGTTGTTCTATATAAACCTCTTATTCCAGTATCCCATTCAAGAATGCATACTTAACATCCATCTGGTATGCCTTGAACTTCTTATGAGCTGTAAATGCAAGGAATGTTCTGACACCTTCCAGTCTTGCTACTAGTGCAAAAGTTTCTCCATAATCCTCTCCTTCTTCTTGTCCATATCCTTTGCATACTATTTTATCCTTATTGTGAACTACAACACCATCTTCATTTAATTTGTTTCTGAACACCCAATTAGTACCTATAACACTCTTGTTTACCGGTCGCGGTACCAAGGTCCAAGTGTTGTTCTTTTGAATTTGATCCAGCTCCTCCTCCATAGCTTTCACCCAATGATCATCACCAAATGACTCCTTAGAACTTCTAGGTTCAAAGGTGGAGATCATGCAAGAGTTCTCTTTTATTCTCATTCTGGTTATTACACCAACATCTGTATCCCCAATTTTCTATTCAGGACTGTGATTCAGTCTCACATACCTAGGAATAACATGATCATTCTCTTCAAGTTTAGCTTCTTCATTATCATCTTCCTCTGAATTTATTTGTTCTGGTTGAACAAGTACATCGAGATTTGCTTTACCGATTTCTAATTTAACAGTTTCAGGTTTCAAAAGAAAAATTCAAGGATCTTCATCCTTCTTCTTAGAACTGGTTCCTTCAAAAATTTCAGGACATTCATCTACACAAACATCAACACTTTCAACAATTTTCTGTGTTCGGTTGTTGAAGCATTTGTAGGCCTTACTCTTGGTGGAATAGCCAAGAAATATTCCTTCATCACTCTTAGCTTAAAACTTGCTTATGTAATCACCTCTTTTAATAAAACATTTGCTTCCAAATATCTTAAAATAGATAACATCAAGTGATCTCCCATACCAGTACTCATATGGGATCTTGTCCTTACCTATTTTCACCAGAACGCAGTTCATTGTGTACACAGTTATACTTACAGCTTCTTTCCAAAATGTTTTTAATACACCTCCTTGTATCAACATAGTCCTAGCAGCTTCAACCATTGATTGGTTGTTTCTCTCTGCTATACCTTTCTGCTATGGTGTCCTTGGCGTAGAAAGTTGTTGCTTGATACCATTATCATCACAATACTTAGTGAACTCCACAGAAGCGAATTCACCACCTTGATTTGTTCTTAGACATTTTATCTTTTTTCCACTCTCTTTTTCAGCTAAGGCTCTAAATGCCTTGAATTTACCAAAAGCTTAATTCTTATCCTTCAAGAATGTGACCCACATCATACTTGAAAAATCATCAGTGAAGATCATGAAGTATCTATCACCTTGAATGATTCTTGTTCTTATTATTCCACATAGGTCTATATGAACCAAATCTAACAAGCGCTCTGTTGAGAAGGACTTACTCTTAAAAGTTGAAGAAGTCATATTTCCTAGTTGACATTCTTTACAAAGAGCATTAACTAGTTTGTCTAGCTGAGGCAGACATCTTACTGTCTTAGACTTGCTTACTTTAACAATATTGTCAAAATTTATATGACAAAATCTCCTATGCCAAAGCCAGCTATCATCTATTTTTGCAATCAAACATTTACTAACTTTAGGATTGAGATGAAATAGATTACCTCTGGCCTGTTTCCCGGTTGCAATAAATTCACCTTTGTTGTCAAAGATTTTGCACATTCCATTTCTAAACTCTAGTGGGTATCCTTTGTCATTAAGTTGTGCCACACTTAAAATATTATGCTTTAGGCCTTCAACCCAATAGACATCGTCAGCACTGCTCTTCGCATTAAGAGAAATAATTCCCTTACCTTTAACCATATAGGGTGGGTCATTGCCAAATCTGACAACACTGCCATCAAATTCCTTCAGGGAAAGAAATTTGCTCCGATCACTAGTCATGTGATGTGAACAACCACTATCAATGATCCAATCATCAGAGTTATCCATTCTAGATACTAGTGCCTTCTGATTTGATATTTCTTCCTTAATAGATACAAACACAATATCTTCACTAGCATCATCATCAAGTTCTTCATCAATAATACTATTGTCAATAGCTACAAGACAGTCTCTCTTGCCTTTACCCTTGTATTTCTTAAATTTGTCTCTCTTGTATTCATTTTCACCATTAGGGCAATTTGTTGCTATATGACCAATCTTGTTGCATGCAAAACATTTTAAAGGTAGCTTACCTCTATATTTACCAATGTCTCTAGGAAGTCATTTTGCCAACAATGCTTCAAGTTCGACTAAGTTGTCTTCATCTTCAGCATCTCTGCTGTATCTAGATTCATAGTTATTGTTGGTATCTGTACTTCTTCTCATAGATGGGTTAGAGACAAAATCTCTAAATGTAGATTTTGATTTTTGTACACTACCATCATAGCCATTTAGTTCAAAAGCACTAACTTTGCCAATAATAGAGTCAAGAGTTACCTTTGTCTTGTCAATAGATTTCAGCTCCTGAATAGCTACACCTTAGATAGCATAGACCGGTAACAGGGTTCTCAGTACCTTACTAACTACTATGGCATCTTCCACTTTCTCTCCTGCACTCTTTATCTCACCAACTATCTCTTTAATCCTTTGATAGTACTACTGGATATTCTCAACTTCAGACATTCTCATGTCATCAAACTTTCCTCTTAAACTATTTTCTTTGGCAATCTTAACATGTTCATCACAGCTATAAATCTCTTCTAATTTCTTCCATACTTCATATGTAGTTTCAAGACCATGAACATCTACATATTCAACATCAAATAGGGAAGTGATAATAGCTTCTAATTCCTGGTGATTTTCTTGTTGTTCTTTCTTCTAATCATCAATCAAGGGTCCAATAGGTGATTTTCTATATGGTCCCAATACTGACTACCAAGACTCTTAATGTAAATCTTGATTCTGTCACTCCATATTCTATAGTTATCTTTTTTAAGCTTTGGACCTTCTTTCTTTATCATGATCTACAAGATCTTTTCCTCAAGTTGTTAGGCTTTTAGATTTAGAGGACCTGAGAGGCTCTGATACCATTTGATGGTATGATGAAAGAGTAAGTATCTAGTAGACTATTGAGAGGGGGGGTGAATCAGTATATTGAAAAACTGACACAAAGTTCCCAAACTCAAACTTAGTCAAACAAAGTAAACATATCTTAGTCAAGATCAATATTCATAAGCATACTTCACATCAAGCGGTTTAACTATTATGACAACTTTAACAGTAAACAACTTCAATCTTGTAAACATCAACTATGCTTAATCATAACTCCACATAGTCAACTCTCAATGCTTCTACTTAACATGCCTTATCAAAAGTTAACCAAATCAACAAATAATATCACAACCAAAAAAGAATTCACCACTTGACACAAATGTTTATACGTGGAAAACCCAAATAGGTAAAAACCACAGGGAGATGAGACTCACATGGATAGCTATCTGAACTCTTTTGAAGTTCGCCCTGGTAGGAGCCAAGCCTGTTAAAGCTTTACAATAAGTCATGTTAAGAACTAATTCTGGTTAGGAATCACCCAATTAAGGGAATTAGAAATATGCCCTGATGAAAAGCACAATACCCTATTAGGAGTAACCTCACTAGAGGATTTAAGAATCCAAGCTAATTGACCACCTTGTTATAGGATTTAATGAGTAACCATGCTTGTTAGAGCTTACCCGGTTAAGGGATTTCACTCCTACTATAATTGTTAGAAAATAACAGGTTTTCTTGATCTGTCTGAGTAGCACTACATTTTCTTTATTAGATCCTTCTAAGCTTCAATCTGCCTTCACTCAAAGTGTAGATCCATTCACTGGTTAGGCAACTACACACTCAACAGGTTTCTATCAATCTTGCCAACAATGTTTACAAACAACTTCGTTGATCTTATATAGAAATCAATTAGGTCAGTAACACAACAAAAACCTAATTCTCATCATCGAGATTACAAACAAGTTGGTACAATCTTGACTGTTAGAAATCATGACAATCTCTTCACATTCTTCAAGAAACTTCCAACCGCTCCATGATCACCGCTTCATTGGAATTTGTAACTCATCACGTGTTGTGCTTTAGATGCAATCCACTTTGCTCCTTCCCTAGACAAAAAACAAACGTGCCAAAACAATTTGAACATATCCTCATTCAATGATCACATGTGTCTCCATCATTACTGCTTATCAGATAATAAACCATCAAACTTGACTGGTTAGGCTTTAACAACTGATAGGGTTTACTAGTTACATTACATAGAAAGGTTTAACCCTTTACACTGGTTCACCGGTTCAACTCACAAACTTTAAATACCAGTTTACAACATCTTCCACAAAGCTCTTCTTACCGATTACTAGCCAATATCAAAAACAAAAATATCAGCAATAAAATGAATACCATTACTGGTTCAATTGACATCAATGACAACATATCATTAATGCAATCTCTACACAAAATACCGACAAACTCAAAATGCCAACATAACAAAGTGTTCAATCTGGAGACTGCTTTTGACATGTCGTTGTCTTTTGGAGAATTGGAAGAAGAATATAGGTGAAAGGATACTGCATATTTGGAAGGAAATTTGGCCATTCATAGGAAATAGATAGGGATTCTTAGAGAACAAGATGGGCCACCTTTCAACATTTACCTTTTTAGACACTATTTGCAGTATACTTACATGTCTTGCAGGCAATTGGGAGGTGTGGAGGTTCCTGATTTAATGAATATTGGACCTATGATCTTGGCCTCTAGTATTTAGATGTATGAACCCAGGCCTTTCGATTATGCTTCCTAATTGGTAAATAAACTACATGAGGGTTTTATCAATCTCCAATAAAATACAAGCCCTCATTTTAAATTCTATTCATTGTTGATGACAATGTGTTGTTTTACGAACGATTTCGGGGAATGTGGCCCAAAGAACTAATTTTGTATACTAGAAACAAAGAAGGCGAAGAGCAATTAGTCCAGTTATGGACTTCCATTTGGGACTCTCATTTCATGAGGTCCAATTATATTAAATTTGAGGAATGGATAGTTAATCCTATTTGCAGAATATATGGTGTCCCATGTGATTATTCTATTTTAGATGAAATCAAAGCTTTTTGGAGACCAAAAGAATTTGATAGCAGAAAGATAGTAGACCATAATTGGGGTGATTAGTTTGTAAACAAAGACTTCACATTATTTCGAATTTATGGGTTGGAAGGAACCCTATATATGCTACCAAAGTGTGTTCTTGATTGAATTGCCTATTTGCAAATCATGAGGTAGTTGAGTGTTTCCAATGCGAAGCACTTTGGAGATCTGCGTAAGCAATCTTTTCTACCTAGTACTCTTAGCTTTGGGTATTTTACAATTGTTTCTAAAAATACCTATGAAATTATTGATAGAAATTTGATAGAAGGATATAATTTTTTTGAGCACTTTTCAAGAAAAAACTATTACCCAAAGGGGTATATTCGTTCCTGCAAAAAGAAGCAAAATCTGGGCGATTATCTTTATATTGGTTTGGAGGCAGAGGATGTATTTAGAAACATGGAGGAAGTGGAAGCCTTGGCTGTCATCGATGATTTAAATAGGCAATGGAAAGAAAGAAGGAAAAAGATAAGGGAGATGGACTCTGAGGAAGAAGAAGAAACTACACAAAATGAGCCTGAGGATGTTGAGGTTGTTTCCAAGTCACAAGAAAAGGAAGTAGAACAGACACAAAATGAGGATGATCAAATTGTGGCCACATTGCAAATTAACCAAGATGTGAGGTTGGAGGAGCATATTTATTTTGTGTCTAATGATGTATTTTTTAAATCAAAAGAATTTAAAACATAATTTTAAAGGTAAAAGGTAGAGAGAGTCAATCCCTAATGTGACCCCTGAAAAATGGGGCTGAATTGAAAAGGAGGTTAAGAGCATACATTGATGCAAAATTGTCAATAATGAATCCTCGAAAGGGAACACAATTATTAGTAGAGGTTGGAATAATAATTTTTCTAGGATGGGATATGAATGCCTCATTTATCTTTGATAGTTTACTTCATTCTGAAAATAAATATTTTAAATTGGATAATTCAAGGAGTGAATGATGTGTTCATTGGTTCTAGATTTGACCAAGATGAAGAAGCTTTGTTGTTGTGGGCTTTGTACCCACCAAACAAAAGGCCAAAAATCATTGATGTTGACAAGGCATTTGGTCACATGAGGAAGTTAAAAGTTGGTGAGATTGATCATATCATCTCTGTAGACATTGGAGTGGGTATTTCAAAGTTTAATAGAGCACAGGTGGCAAGAGTGGTCTAAGGGAGAGATCAATACAAAGCTATGTATGAAGAAGTCCTTCGAAGAGGTGGTCAGACTATTCTCCTGTTGCCTTCCCTAGATAGCTCAAGATGGAAGAAGAAATGTGAAGAATTATAGTAGGAGAATCAAAGGATTCTCAAACAAATGCAAAATGTTAGATATGATACTACTTCCTTGTTATTAAATAAAAGATGTAATAAATTAAAGGGTTATATAGAGGAGTTTTGGACTATTTTCCAAAAGAACATGGACAATATTGTGTCCCACAATAGGATGAAGAAAATGTTGGGTGTAAAGTTACATGAGAAAATTTTGGAAGGAACAAATGCAAAAGAGATTGATACAATCAACAGGATCCTGGAAAAACATGACAAATATGATGCCCAATTGCAAATAGAATTTGATGAATCCAAGGAAACGGTTAAACATGGAATTCCTGCATTAGTCAATCAGAGAGGGGAAATTAAGGATAAAGATATATGGATTTCTAAATGTAAAATTCTTCTTAATGTTGCCCTTTATGTTGTGTGAATGGATGGGATTGATTTAAAGGAGACCACAACACAAATGGATCATCTTGTCACTTTGGAAATCATTGTTCGAGATGTCATCTTTGATGTAGATACTGTCAAATCAGGGAATTATTTGGAGCATATTTAGAAGTGCAGTCAAGTTCTAGGTAGTTAATGATTCAAATTGTTGTTCTTTAAGAGCTTTATGCAATATGTTTTCTGTGTCAATTGTGAGTTAGGTTAGTTAGTTAGTTTGTAATGAAGTTTTAGTTAGTTTGAGTCTTAATGAAAGGGTAATGCCCTTTCACTTTCAAACAAAATTCTCATTTATATAGGGAGAATTTCTTGAGAGAAGGGACAAACGATAATTTATTATCATCTTTGAAGACATTTTTAATGCAATACTCTGAGTTTTATTTTTTGAAAATGCGACACTGGTGAAGTATATTATCAGTTGATTCTCTCATGTTCTCTATTTTATATGAAGATTAGATATTTTATTTATCTTTGATGACATTTATTTGTTCATTCATTTGATTAGTTCCTTGAGATCAATCTATTTTCTTTGGATTGCTTCAATGTGCTTTATTATGTTTTTATGTTTTGAAGTAAATTGTAGTTCGAGTATTAGTGTTGAATATTGGTTGTCAAGTTCCATTCTATCCTGTTGGTCTTTCAAAGAAAAGTTAAAAATAACAAGACTAATTGTAACCTTTTACTTTGGTTATAATTCATATAGATGTCCTTGAAGTGATAGAATCAATAAGAAGTCGATAAGGGATGAAGGCACTGGTTTGATTATGATTTTGAAGTGGTTAATCAAGTAATACCAAAAGTAAGATTTATATTTACAATTTATCAATAAAGAAATTTTTATTTCAAGGAAGTTGTATGAAAGTAAATAATTCATAATTTCCAACACTTGTTTGATTATGATAAGAAGTGTAATTTGATAAATCTCTGGATTTATTTGCCATTGGGAGAAGATCATGAAGTTTTAAATTCTCTATAGAAAAGCCTTAGGTTCAAGGTATAGGTTCACCAACATAGGTCTAGCGAAGCCTGAAGTGCAGGAGAACTTGATCAAAGTGATTGTTCCCATTTGTTGGTTAGAACCGATTTGAAACCACTAAGAGAACTGGAAAAACTCTTTGGTTTCCAATTTGTGTTTTTGGGAACCAACAAAACCTTTATTTGTAATATTTATTCAATTCGTTTTGGATATTTAGTAACAAAAAAATTTAAAGACAAAATTGCAAATTTCCTTACTAAATTATTTTTTAATGTATTTAATCAATGTTTGTAGTCTATGATCTAATAGAATCCACAACGAAAGGGATGTGTGAAACCAATCTATCGAAATAAGAGATCTCTTTAAACTTGCACTATCGTTTGAATTGGACTATTGTAATTGATATGCCACTTACCAACCACCTCTTAATCCTACACTTTTCCTGGGAAGAGAACCTTTCATAGAATATTTCATATGACCGTTGTTCTTACAAGAGTTATTTCCCATTTCTATGTCACCTTTCTCTCACACTCATGCCCACTCTATCTCTAACTTGCAATCTCTACCTCCTCCTCTCTATCTATATCTCTACATCTCTTTCTTATTAACTCCATGAATCTTGCTCTATATTTCTCTCTCTATTGTCTCCTTCTCTCTTTTCTATCTCTTTGTATCCATATATCTTTGGCTTTCTCTACCTCTCTCTATCTATCTATATCTTCATTTATATCACTCCCTCTCTATAGAATTAACTTCATCTCTCCCTCCATCTCTCCTACTCTATATCTTTATCTCTATTTATCTCTCTCTCCCCTTACTATATATATTTATTTTCTCTACCTCTCTCTCTTTTGTTTGGTCCATCTATCATGCAATCTCTCTCTCTCTCTCTCTCTCTCTCTCTCTCTCTCTCTCTCTCTCTCTCTCTCTCTCTCTCTCTCTCCATTCCTCTTTATCTCTCCTTATCCCACTCTATCTATATCACTTCCTCTGTCTCTCTCATTCACTCTATTTTTCCTTTCATCTCTCAAACTTGGTATCTTTATCACTCCTCTATCTCTATTTCTCTTTGTATCTCCCTCTCACTCCTCTCTCTATCTCTTCCTATCTCTCTATATCTCTCCCCCTCTCCCTATCCATCTTCCTCTCTCTCTATATTGATCTATCTCCCCATCTCCCCTTCTCCCCCCTCCTCTATCTATCTATCTCCTTATATCTCACCATCTATATCTCTCTATATTTCCCTCTCCCACTTCCTTCATATCTCTCACTTCCACTATATCTCTCTAGAAACCTATCTCTCTCTATCTTTATCTCCCCATATACCTCTCCCTATATCTCCATCTATTTTTATCTCTTCGGGTAAGTGCACAAAGATGGTGGTAAAAAAAGTGGACACCACCCAAGAAAAACATGGAAAAACAAGCAGCGCGTACACAATTCTAAAATTTCAATTCACCACATACGCACTTAGGTTTGTTGTTCCCGAGCCTAGAGAAGGTAGCACATACGCGCTGCTTTTAAGAAAATGAGCGCGTATGCGCTACCCCTAGGAAAATGAGCGTGTATGCACTACCCCTAGGAAAATGAGCGCGTACGTGCTACTTATAGGAAAATGAGGATGTACGCACTAATAATACCAAGATAACCACGTACGTGGTGCTTGTCAAAAAAAGTTCAAAAAAAAAAAACTAGGTCTTATTTTTTCATGAATAGCGCATTTTTACTTTGTTTTTTCTTCATTTTCTCTCCTAAACCGCAAACAGGGTGCTATATTTCTCCTCCAGACTATGGATCAAGGTTAGTTTTTTTTTATTTTTGTCTATCTTTCCCATTTGTTCAATTTGTTTTACATTTTGAATTTAATTTCATTAATTTTGATTAGGTTTTTTCATTTTTTGTTTCAAAAACTATATTCTTCTAATCCACAACAAGAACAACCAAATGCACCTCCTGAAAACCCACAAGATGCACCCCCAATTCCTCCTTTTGACTGCACACCCGAAACATAGGAGCAATTAATTAATCAGTTAGGACAAAATATGTCTAAAATCAATAGACTTATTGTTAAATTGAAAACATCCAAACTTGAGCATCATCATTCCCTCGCCACTAGCCTAGAAACATTAGCTAGTGGTGCCATAGTTGTTTCCACACAAATTACCAAATGGGGAAGCTTTAGGGATACGTGTCATCAATTCTATGTCAATGGGCTATCATACGAGGGAGTAAAAAACAAAAATATTAGTAAACAATAAATATGTGCCCTTATCATTGATCCCAAAACTGGTCAGTCATTACCTCTTAACGCAAAGAGGTTTCCCATACATTGGTGTACCAATGTGTAGATGAAGAATATTTTTGGTAGAGGTGGTGTATGGTCTTTGATGATCCACCTTGTAATAATTATGAGGTGTCATTATATTTTTTGAGAAAAGTATATTGTGAGTTTGTGCTCAATGTGTACCTAAACTATTTTGACATGAGAGAGTTTCATGGTAGAGGTGGTGGCTTTGCCCAAGATAAACCAGGAGCCTGTAGGCGATTACCCACAGAGATTTTCCACCCCTAGCACCCAAACCCAAGGCACATCAGGTTGTCCCAGTAAAGCTGAAATAGTTGATGGAGATACAGAATCTTCAAGCGGCCCCATCATTGACTAGTGCCATCATCTAGCAAGGGACGTCATTAGCACACACTATTGTATTGGATGATGAGCCATTAGTTTCTCCAGGTGGCGACAGAGAGCCCATCTAGCATATGTGTGTCATTTTCTTGGGGATAGATGATGTAGCCGGTACAGATGGATCATCATCTCATCTATGCATGCTTTGTGGGAGTAGATGTCAAGCCCACATGGCTAAGGATTTTGCACTGACAGATGAGTTGATGGACATGGTGTTTGCTCATGAGCGACAGACATAGGTGTGTTGATTTGAATTCATAGCATTTTATTTATCAGTCACTTGAAATTTGTAATTACATAAATGAATTTTCATTTATACATCGATTTAAATTGAGATAAATAATATGCATTTCAGGATGCATCAACTGTATCACATACTCCTCCCCCAGTTACTATAACTGCAACTTCGATGCCTAAGGTATAGATTTTGTAACATGTTAAAATAGAATAGTACACTCTGAATTCAAAAAATACAAGATATACTAACTATCTTTATGATGAATACTAAGATGGGGGGGTGAATTATTATACCAAAATTTACTGAACTCGAACTTCTAAACAGTTTAGTAGATAATTGGTATAACAGATTCACTAATAAACTAGTTAAGATAAATGCAAACCAAATAGCAAATAAAGCATTCACCCACAAGAGAACAATCACCATAACACAAGATGTTTGACGTGGAAACCCAAATGGGAAAAACCATGGTGAGCAAAAACTCACAAGTAGCTATCTGCAGAATAGAAACTAGACTGGTTAAGATCAGACTGGTTAAAGTCACACAATGTTCTTCACTAGAACAGATCCTGATAGGAATCTAGATCTCTGTTAGGAGATAAGTCCTGTTAGAGAATACCTTGTGAGATGATTTCAGATTCACAGTTGTGAACTACCTTGTTAGAGGATTTACAAAGGCTTTGCTAGGCCTACCTAGTTAAGGGTTTCAGACTTGTCGAAAATATGAGTAATCAACAAGTAGGTGATCTAAATACTAGCACAGTATGCTCAGTTAGATCCTTGATAGCTCATTGTTAATGCACTTTAGCATTACTTCAATCTTCAGTATCTCAACACTTTGTTTCTTCACACAGACCTAATCTTCTCTTCAATGATTGCACATAACCTTGTCTATCTCACATAGACATATCTCTCTCTCTCTCTCTCTTTTAAATACAAACCCTAGACATGATGTCCTTATAAAGGAGTCTGATTTCATGTCGATCCAGTAGGATTAAACTACAAGTTCCTAAGTTCAATGCATCTAGACACATTTGGTAACATGACACAAAATCACTACCAAAGTGTCAGTGGATGATAACTCATCATAGAAATACCAGTTGGTAACTCATCATAGTGTAATACCGGTTCATAGAATTTACCAATTACCGATTTTCAAAATGAAGAATGGAAAAATGTTAACTACCACTTTGTTCCTTCGTACCGCTTGAGATTTTTGAACTGCTTGAGGTCTTCATACCACTTGGTGTCTTCAGTCAGTTTGTGACTAGTAAACATCTTCTGGAAAACACCAATAATCTAAAGACTATAATACATAATAATAGTTGGAACAATTACTGGTTGAGCATAACTCATACATTAAAAAAGTGATCACAAAACAAGTGTGTGTCCATCAATGACAATCACAACATCATCAAAATGCCAACACTTTAATGCTTGGTCCAATTTTTTGTTTTTAGGTGTTGACAGGGGACCAAATGTCCAAGATTGATGACATGACACTCTCAACGATCGATTTTGGCCTACAAGGCTATACGACATCAAATTTTGTACAACCCTTTTTATGTATTGTTTTGATGGAATATGCAAGTAATTTCATTTTAGATTTTTAAAATTATGTTTAATTTATTATCTATACTAATATCTCATGTTAATTTTATTTTTTCAGGGTACCCCCTCCACGTCTAGGGCTCGTCCTAAGAAAAAGAATTCCTCGAAGATGCCACAACATGGGAAGAAGGTAATTGAACATATTTTTTGTTGTACAATTGTTTGAAAATGTTGAAATCAAGTATTAGCTGGGGTTTGTAGATTGATTAGTGTTTTTTGTCTATTTTACATGTACAATGGCCATTGAGCTATGTGGATTTGTTGAATGCACCTGATTCACCCATGGATCAAGAGAGGGTGGAGGTATGTATCTCTACTTTATTTTCTTGATTTCATGATTATATGCACACATACATGTGAGCTTGTGATATATTATAATCTTATAATTATTTCAGGAAATATCCATACCTATTTCATCAATGGTGATCCATCCTCCGTGCACTGGAGAAGCATCTCAAGATCCGGTACACTTTTGTTTGATATGTAAAATTAATTGTTTTTAATCTACAACACTTATTATTATATTAATTGTATTTAATCTTTGAACATTTTTTGTATAGTTAATAGCGACAGTTTCTCCATCGATGGTGAGCCATCCTCAGTCCATTGGAGAAGCATCTCAAGCATAGGTACGTCATTGTTCTATATATTATAGCTTGTAAGTGTTTTTGATATATTTATGTTAGTACATTGTATTAATTATACATTTAATCTACAATAGACCCCTTCGTGGTATGGCCATAGCGTGGATCCTTTTAAGTATGTTTCAAGAAAACTCCTAAGAGTGACAAGGAGAGGAGAGTGAAGACATTAGCTCCTAGATCAGTTGATGAGGTAATCTATATTTCAATTGCAAAGGAATTATAGTTAATTGCATAGTTATGTTGTTAATTGTGAACTATTTTCTACAAAAGAATTCTAGCTTGGCTTTTGAATTTTGGTTCTGTAGCCATCTACAAAGCCACGTACTGCATCGAAGAGGCTTGATTTTGATGATCCACCACAAGTTTAGGATCATAAAGTGTTAGTTTTGGTCATAGAATGACCAATACATGTAGATATATTCTACATTTTAATCGTATATCGATTTGGACATGGCATATGCCACATTTTTGTAATACTTGCATTGACTTGGCAGACATGGCTTTATATATATATATATAAATGTCGATATTTGATCCAATAAATGTGTACTGAGTTTGTTATTTTGTATTCATTGTATTTTGTGGTTGTCCATTTATAAATTTAATTGATCATTTGCCTATGTAATCAAGAAGATGAATATAAACAACAAAAATATATGATATAAAACATTGCAATCATGGAATATGATTTGATAAAATTTCTAAAATGTTGAATTAACCCTACAAAACTCCTTGTATTCAGTTCATTATTATGTATTCGTTGTATTTTGTGGCTGCGCTTTTATAAATTTAAATGAATATTTTCATATGTAATCAACAATATGAATATAAACAACAAAAATGGACAATATGAATATAAACAACAATATGTGTTTGGTGCGAGAGCACCCTCACACTCGCAATGGTCAAATTTTGTTCATCGTGTGCATAAACTGACATCTCGAGCATGACCGAGTGGGCAGGTTTCTTCTAGGCATGCCCCTATTGTGCATCCCAAAGCGCCGGAACGTCGAGAATCATACCATACTTGTGCGATCTCTCAAGTGCCCCGAGTCCAAAAAATTGTCAAAATTTGACAGGCTATTTCTTCAAATCCAAGACACATATGGTCACTCCAATTGAACCCGTGGGGTCGTGTGAGGCTCCTCTACAATGGCCTATCTCATTTTGTGACGACTCGGAGCCATTTTCAATTGGTAGCATTTTTTTGCCTGCTGCAAAAACCATCAATTGCATGCAATCCAAAGTTGCAAGATTGGCTAGAATTGATTCAGTTCGTCGTGTACAAAAATCAACGTCACGAGTGCATCTAGGTGCGTAGGTTTTTATGCTAGGCATGCCCCTATCATGCATCCCAAAGTGCCAGAACATCGATAGTCATACCATACTGGGGCGATCTCTCAAGTGCCCTAAGTCTAAAAAATTGTCAAAATTTGACTGACTATTTCTTCAAATCTAGAACACATATATTCGATCCATTTGAACCTATGGGGTTATGTGAGGATCCTATACAATGTCCTATCTTGATTTTTAACGACTCAGAGCCATTTTCAATTGGTAGCATTTTTTCACCTGCTGCAAAAAACCGTGAGTTGCAAGATTGGATTTCGGTTCATCGTGTGCACAAACCAACATCATGAACGTGTCTGGGTGGATAGGTTTATGTTAGGCATGCCTCTTTCATGCATCCCAAAGCATCGGAACATCGATTCATACCGTACCGGGGCGATCTCTAAAGTGCCATGAGTCCAAAAAATTGTCAAAATTTGACGTACTATTTCTTCCAATCCAGGACACGTATAGTCAATCTGTTTGAACCTATGGAGTTGTGTGAGACTTCTCTACAATGGCCTATCTCATTTTTTGACAACTCAAAGACATTTTCAATTGGTAGCAATTTTTCTCCTATTGAAAAAGCTGCCAGTTGCATGCAATGCAAACTTGTAGGATTGACTAGAATTGATTTGGTTTGTTGTGTGCACAAACTGACATCACAAGTGCATCCAAGTGGGCATTTTTGTGCTAGGCATGCCCCTTTTGTACATCCCAAAGTGTCAGAATGTCGAGAGTCATACCATATCGGTGCAATCTCTCAAGTGCCCCGAGTCCAAAAAATGGTCAAAAATTGACAGACTGTTTCTTCAAATCTAGGACACATATGATCAATCCATTTGACCCTGTGGGGTCATGCAAGGCTCCTCTACAATGGCCTATCTCAGTTTCTGACGACTCGGAGCCATTTTTAGTTGGTAGCATTTTTTCGCCTGCTGCAAAAATCATCAATTGCATGCAATGCAAAGTTGCAAGATTGGCTAGAATTGATTTGGTTCATCATGTGCACAAACTGATGCCACGAGTGCATCTGGGTGGGAAGGTTTATGCTAGGCATGCTCCTTTTGTTCATCCCAAAGTGTCGAAACATCAAGAGTTATACCATACCGAGGTGATCTCTCAAGTGCCCTGAGTCCAAAACGTTGTCAAAATTTGATAGACTATTTCTTCAAATCCAGGACACATATGGTCAATCTGTTTGAACTCATGGGGTCATGTGAGGCTTCTTTATAATGGCATATCTCAGTTTTTGATGAATTAGAACCATTTTCAATTGGTAGCATTTTTCGCCTGCTGCAAAAAATGTCAGTTACATGCAATGTAAAATTGCAAGATTGGTTAGAATTAATTCAGTTCATCATGTACACAAACCAACATCCCAAGCGTGTCTGGGTGGGCAGTTTTTATGCTAGGCATGCCCCTATCGTGCATCTCAAAGTGCCGGAACATCAAGAGTCATACCGTACAGGGGCGATCTCTCAAGTGCCCTGAGTCCAAAAAATTATCAAAATTTGGTTGACTAAATTCTTCAAATCCAGGACACATATAGTTGATCCATTTGAACTCATGGAGTCACGTGGGGCTCCTCTATAATGGCTTGTCTCAATTTTTTATTACTTGGAACAATTTTCAATTGGTAGCATTTTTTGGCTTGCTGCAAAAGTCGTAAGTTGCATGCAATGCAAATTTGCAGGATTGGCTATAATTAATTTCATTCATCATGTGCACAAAATGACATCACAAGTGCATCCAGGTGAGAAGTTTTATGCTAGGCATGCCCCTTTCATGTATCCCAAAGCGTTGGAATGTTGAGAGTCATACCATACAAGTGCAGTCTCTTAAGTGCCCTCAATCCAAAAAATTGTAAAAATTTGATAGACTATTTATTCAAATTGAAGACACATATGGTCGATCCGTTTGAACCCATGGGGTCGTGTGAGGCTCCTCTACAATGGCCTATCTCTATTTTTGATGAATCAAAGCCATTTTAAATTGGTAACATTTTTTTTCCTATTACCAAAACTGTCAGTTGCATGCAATGCAAAGTTGCAAGATTGGCTAGAATTGATTCGTCGTGTGCACAAACCAACATCACGAGCTCATTCGGGTGGGTAGGTTTACACTAGGAATGCTATTTTCATGCATCCCAAAGCATCAGAACGTCGAGAGTCATACCATACCGGGGCGATCTCTCAAGTGCCATGAGTCCAAAAAATTGTCAAAATTTGACGAACTGTTTCTTCCAATCCAGGACACATTTGGTCGATCCATTTGAACCCGTAGGATCATGTGAGGCTCCTCTACAATGGCCTATCTCATTTTTTGATGACTTGGAGCCATTTTCAATTGGTAGCATTTTTTGCCTAATGTAAAAGTCATTAGTTGCATGCAATGCAAAGTTGCAGGATTGGCTAGAATTGATTTTGTTTATTGTGTGCATAAACCAAAGTCACGAGTGCATCCGGTTGGGGATTTTTACGCTAGGCATGCCCTTATTGTACATCCCATAGCACTGAAACGATGAGAGTCATACCCTAACGATGCAATGTAAAAGTTGCTTGACAACTTTTTTGACAATTTTTTGACAAAAATGACAACTTTTTGGTCAAATTGTATCTAGTCTCAATCTATGACCCCTATAACCCAATAACGACTCAAATAATTCTCCATGATTATACAAGAATCAAGAATGCTCATGATTGACCAGGGACACATCACATATACTCAAAACATAGTCACAAAACATTGTCACATATTATTAAAAAAATTGCCTCTAAATATGTTCAAATTAGCTCTTGGCTATTTGATTATACAAAAAAATGTCTTTCAAATCATCTCATGGGATTTTATACAAAACTTGACATTACAATATATGCGATTCAACTCATCGACATTTTAATATACAAATCATCTCATGGGCTTATATAAATTTGGCATTACAATATGTGCGATTCAACTCATCGCCATTTTAATATTAAAAATTTGGTATGTACATATGTACAAATCAGCTCATTGCCATTTAAATATAGAAAATTATGCCCCTAAACATGTAAAAATCCACTCATGGGCATTTATATATACAAAAAAAGAATATAGAATAATTTGTCGATGATTTATACAAAATTCTCAAAATCATTGTACTCTGAACCATAGAATCAATCAAGTGAGCCTTCAGGATCGGCTCTAACCTGTATTGTGTCAAGTATTGCCTCATGGTTAGATTCATGAACTTTCCATTAAATCTTGTTATAAGGTCTACCACGATACTTAATCAAATGAATATTTGTTGCAACAACAAGGTTAGAGAAATGAAGAATATGTCTGTGTGTTTCAAAGTCCTCAAACAACCAAACTTTAGAATTCCTGATAGGGTATCTCTGAAGCCATGTTCCTGTCATGACAACAGACCCTACTGGGTACTCAATACCCTCTCTGTCAATGATTGTGGTTGTCAATTTTCTTTTTGGCTCAACACAATGACACAAATAGTAATTTGTTCCTTCTTCATTGTTCTCTTCTGCAACAACTGCATACACATGACCTAAATTTTATAAAGTGTTAATTAATACCAAACATAAAGTATGATGTACAACAAAATGAACCAAAAAGAATGCTTGCAAAAAATTAACTCAAAAAATCACCTGAATCCACTAGGTCGGATACATTGTCAAAATCCACTGATGTCTCCATCTGGCTCAATTGTAGTGCTTTGGAAATTTGATATGAATCAATGGGAACCAATGGTCTACAAGACCATTTGTCAACCCCCTCTTGTGATTCACATTCTTCCCACAAACAATACATGCATGAAGAGAAAAAGCATACCATTTGTCTCGGATAAATTATTAGTGAACTTGAATTTGAAGTCATAAATAAGTGCATGTCCCTCGATCTTGCAACTGTACAACAATCTAGATAGTTTTCAATGTCACATTCAGTGATCAACCAAAATTATATATGAACCATTGATGTACCTAGATTACCTAGACCCATAATAGACTTACATCATCGCACAATTGTTTCTGCATCTATCAACACAACACCACCTTCGTACTTCAATCCTTCTCTAGGTAGGGCTCTTTTCACACATGCTCCTACACCATCGTGCTCTCCCTTACCATGTCCAGCCTTAGTGAAATTCCAAAAATTTTGTATACCTCTTGTCATATGCATCCTTGTCAACCAATAAAACATCCTTTCATTCATGAATTGTGTGGTGCAATTATCTAACCATATTAAGTGTCGTTTGTATTGTATGTTCCTTTCCCTTAAACTATCATAGAAAACTTTAAAGTATCCTTGTACAAACTCCGATGAATGAGTATGATCATCACTTATTTAGAAGTGATATTCTCTTACAACCTTTCTAGCCTCCTCTATGCTATCATCTTCATGCATGAATGCTATGTTTCCAAAAATAGAAACTTGTGTAGAGTGATAATACATAGATTGCACTTCATTTTGAAGTTGTAGTGTATAATTTTCAATGAAATCAAAAATAGAGACAATGGTGCCAAGAGGAAATGTGTTCTTACGTAACTTGAAATGCTCATCTAACCATTGAGCTCTATGTGTATGCATTATGTACTCATAAACTAGTTTCTCTTGAAATATTTTCATAAATTCAGCTACACATATATCATTTTTCACTAGCTCACATGTCTTCAAATCTTTTCCATCTTTAACTCCATATGTGACTGTCTTGTATTTTTCAAAAGAAACTAGTTTCGTACCAATCTTATATGTGCTCTCCAAATGTATGCATATTGGTAAGCGTTGCAAACCACCACATATAGCACAATAACCTTTCAAACAAGGCATCTTATAATAAATGCAACCATCATGTCTATTACATAGCACACTTGAAATAAATTATCTTACTGACTTAGGAGGTGCTTGTATATTGCATTCTTGCAAAACATTGTTACTGTGCAAAGTAGAACAAATTTGATGAAAAATATCATAGTGCATGGAAAATTCAATATGGATCCTACAACAACACGTGGTGAGTACATGATTAATCTTAATATAAAAAGGTTTTGTCATTTCAAAAAATCTTTGAGAAATTCTTATTTGAGGAAACTTTTGAAGGAATCTTTCATAAATTTTATTTTGAGTCATATCCAAAGAGTGTTTGGCATGTGGCTCACTACTTTTAGACCTAATTCTCCTTCTAACAACATCTCTTTGGTTGGGCGGAACTCTTGTGTTGTCATGCCAAAAAATTTCAATTAATATTCTTAGTGCATCGACAACAACCTTGTCTTTGGGTGGTAGTCTACCCAAGAATGCCCAAAAAGAATTATTGTTAGGTTCCTCTATTTTTTCCCGCCTCTTTAATTCTTTACTTAAAGTTGTTCTACTAACATTTAATGACTTACTTGTTTTACTTATCAAACGATCTTTTTTATTTTCTTTTTCATTATGGTTGATGTAATGACACGTCGAGTAGCATTAGAATGTTTAGTACGTGATTTTGAAACAATAGCTTGATATGCATCAAATAGATTTCTCACAATAGTTCTTTCACTATTACTTTCAAATGATCTTAGGCCTAGAATTTTCATTGTCTCTCTAAAATTCAAATTTTTAATCATTTGAACAATTAATTAACATCTTGCAGTTTGATTTAAGTTTTCAAAATAGTTTTTCCATATTCTTTTAACCATTCTCCTACAAGTTCATTCATTCATTTTATTGGGCATTTCCTTCAATATATTCTCATCAATGTCAATTAGATAGTTTGGTTTCCTACAAATGATTCTAGGAGGTGTTAATATTGGTACATTATGTACATTCAATTCATCAAATAGAGAAGGTGTATGTTCATCATTTAATTAATTATTCAATGTGGTATCTTCTTCAATTGCATTAGGTTCATATGGTAAATTAAATGTCTCTTCTTCAATTGCATTAGGTGCATTATGTTCATTTGGTAAATCGAATTGAGATGTTGAGGATGGCATACCTTCTTCCCCCATTGTTCTTATGTCATGTAGTTTCTTCATACATTGCCTTTGTCTTTCCTTTTCAACCTCTCGTTGTTCCATCGTTCCTCGCTTGTTCTTTCCCATGGTTGATATTGGTTGTCCTAAATAGAATTATATTACATATATATGTAAACAAAAGTTCACAAACAAAAAAATAACCATAAATATGCATCTTATCATTGTTTTTTGGAATCAAACTATTAAACAATCACAATACTTTTGACAAAACTAATAAGAACAACAATTCAATTATTTGAAATCATGTAAAAACAAAAAGTTCACTTACTTCTATGTATAAAAGAGTGATAGAAGTCTAGACACAGTTCCAGTGGGGCCTTCAATGACCCCAAAAACTTCTTTTGAGGTCATTGAGGCTCTTGGGAAACTAAAACTATGTCCATGTACCATGTACGCTCCACATTAATAACCACGTACATGCTACATTAATAGCCACATAGACATTGCTAGTCAATAAAATGTTGGCAATCCCAATGGTATTTTTTTCCCATTCTGTACTAATAAGTAGTGTGCACACACTCCTAAGCCTAAAAATGTTATCGCAGGGTAGAAAATAATGGGCTCAGTACCCCGTACATGCTTACAAGTAATAAGTACCATGTACATGCTCCTACGCCTTAAAAAATTTATGGAAGGGCAATGAACTAATAGGTTTAGTACCCCATACATGCTATTGGTAGTATAAAAAATGTGAATGAAAAGGGAGGGAGGGAGAGAGAGAGAGAGAGAGGGACAGGGGGGAGAGTAGGGGGGAGGGAGAGAGAGAGAGAGAGAGAAGAGGGGGTAGGGTGGGAGAGAAGAAGGGGTATGGAGGAAGGGAGAGGGAGAGTAGGGGGGAGGGAGTGAGAGGAGAGGGGAGAGGGAGGGGGAGGGAAGGAAGGAGAGGGAGAAGGAGAGAGAAAGGAGGGGAGGATAGAGAGGAAGAGAGAGAGAGGGGAGGAGTGAGAGGGAGAGAGAGGTAGAGAGAGAGGGGGGAGGGAAGGTAGAGAGAGGGAGAGAAGAGGGTGGGAGAGAAGAAGGGGTATGGAGGAAGGGAGTGGGAGAGTAGGGAGAGGGAGAGAGAAGGAGAGAGAGAGAGAGGGGGGGAGAGAGAGAGAGAGGGGGGAGAGAGAGAGAGAGAGAGAGAGAGAGAGAGAGAGAGAGAGAGAGAGAGAGAGAGAGAGAGAAGAATGGCTATGGAGGAAGGTAGAGGGAGAGAGAGAGAGAGAGAGAGAGAGAGGGGGGAAAGTAGGGGGAGTGAGAGAGAAGGAAGGAAGGAGGGAGAGGGAGAGAGGGAGAGAGAGATAGGGGAGGGAGGAAGAGGTAGAGGGAGGGAGAGAGAGAGAGAGGGAAGGAGGGAGAGGGAAAGAGAAAGGAGGGGAGGAGGGAGAGGAAGAGAGAGATAAGGAAGGAGGGATAGGAAGAGAGAGGGAGAGAGAGAAAGGGGGGAGGGAAGGTAGAGAGAGGGAGAGAGGTAGAGGAAGGGAGAGAGGGAGAGTAGAGGGGGGAGGGAGGGACCTATAAAGACACCAAATAGCACACCATAGGACCTATACCAACACAAAATAGTGTCCTAAGGGGTCATAAAACACCATATGACCCCTTTGGACACCATATGGTGTTTTTATGTGTCATATGGTGTCTTAAGGGGTCATATGGCATCCTAAGGTGTCACAAGACACCATATGACCTCTTAGGAAACAATACGACCTCTAATGACACTGAAGAGGTCATATGGTGGGCTAATAGGAATTACAGAAGAAGAGAAAGAGGGAGGGAGAGAAGAAGAGAACGAAGGATGGGGTATGAAGGAAGGGAGAAGGGGAGAGAGTGAGAGAGAGAGAGGGATGGGGTATGGGGTATGGAGGAAGTGAGAAGGGGAGAGAGAGAGAGAGAAGAGAGAGAGAGAGAGAGAGAGAGAGAGAGAGAGAGAGAGAGAGAGAGAGAGAGAGAGAGAGAGGGATAGAAGAAGGAGGGGGGAGGGAGAGGAAGAGAGATCTAATCTACAACACAATATCACCCTTAGAACACAATATGACCCCTAACAACATCTAAGGCATCATAGGGTGTCCTAAGAGGTCATATGAGAATATGTTATCCCTTAGCACACCATAGGACCTATAATGACACCAAATAGTGTCCTAAGGGGTCATAGATCACCATATGACCCTTTAGAATACCATATGGTGTTTTTATGTGTCATTGGTGTCTCGAGGGGTCATATGGCATCCTATGACCCCTTAGGACACCATATGGTGTTTTTATGTGTCATATGGTGTCTTAAGGTGTCATATGGTGTCCTAAGGGGTCACAAGACACCATATGACCTCTTAGGAAACAATATGACCTCCAATGACTCCTAAGGGGTCATATGGGGGCTAATAGGAATTACAGAAGAAGACAAAGAGGGAGGGAGAGGAGAAGAGAAAGAGGGATGGGGTATGGAGGAAGTGGTGCAAGAGCACCCTTTCAAGCTCTCCCTCCTTCTTTTTTAGATGGTGTTATTCTTCTTATGAAGCCATTGTACATAAAATAATGAGCCATGTGCTCATAGGTCCTAGTTGGGGTCCTAGTGGAGATCTTAGGGGTCATAAGTCAAGATTGTGATTTTCTTGAAAATGGAGGGTATGTGTGTCTTTGTGGTGTTTAGGGGTCCTTTATAACATGGTGGTGTCCTTAGGTTGGCCCAATGTGGGTTTAGGAGTCATAAAAACCAACATTGAGAAAGTTGCTCAAAAGTTGCAAAAGTTGCATGACAACTTTTAAAAGTTGTCAAGCAACTTTTTCACCAAGAGGTCAAAATCCTTAGTTTGGCATGGACAACCCTAAATTTGCAACACTGACCAAGGTATAGGTGGTATAAGATGCTGCAAACCCTAATTGGATGGGTTGGATGTCAGAGATTGTATGGCCCAAGCAAGAAGAGCTTGACTGTGACTGTTTGTTGGTTACCAGTCAGATTGAATGAAGTTACCGAGCAAGTAAATGGATTGAACTACGTGAAAAACTATGTGAAATGTCTTCTATGGTGTAAATAATTCCACTTTGAGAGATTAGATTAGCTTTTTGTTTACTGGTTGAGTGTGTTTGTAAATAATTTGTAAGTTGTAGTCTCACTATCCAGTTTTGGACCGGTTTGAGTAAATGAAGTCTTAACTCCATTCCCCATTGTGGAATCACCATGAAACCATGGGGAATGGAAGTGAAGACCCTATACTATAGTCCCATGCAAGAAGGGACCTTAAAAATGCAAGGAGGCCAAGAAAAGACCCACTCCTAGGTGAGACTAGACAGTGCCTGGTTAGGAGAGGTCAAACTGCAGAGGTCTTGGAGAGCAAGGTTGGTTAGTGGAGAGTGAATCCTTTGTAGGAAGTGTAGAGGAGTGAGTGAAGCATCATTAGTGTGAAGGAGGAGCCTCCACAAATCCAAAAAAAGTGGATAAAACTCAAAACACTCACTGTAACCCAGGCAGACCCTAAAAAACCCTCACAAAAACCCTTGAAAACCTTAAAATCCACCTAGGATAGTGTATGGACACTTGGAGGCCTAAAACCTAGAAAATACTTGATTACTTGCTAAATGAATGGCAGTCCTTTTTGGGAGATAGGGTTTTTTATGCATCATTTGTGAGAGGGATCCCTAGAAGACCGGGTAGGACGCCTAATTGGTCCTAATCCTTGTAGCCCTATTTGAAGGTAAAAACACAAAATAGAGAAATCGGCAAGGGGTTGAAGGCTTGAAACCTCTTGGGGGCTCATGAATGGGTGAAAAGACCATGAAATAGACCCGATACAACCTTGCTAAGACCTTGGAAGGTGTGCAACAAGCCTAGCCCTTATTAGCCATACTAAGGGATTTGAGGCTCATGAGTAGGTGAGACCTTAGGAGCAGTATTGCAACTCATTGGTGGGTGGATTGGGCATGGTGAGGGGATTACTCAAGCAAAGGGAAGTCTTAGAGACCCTAGGGTGTGTAGAGAACACCAGGTGATCCAAGGAAAGGATCCAAGAGCATAGACTAGGCTAGTCTATCCCTAACCCCATCCCATCAGATTGGTATCAAAGCAAAGTTAAAGATTTGTTGGACTGTGTATGTCTCTATATACTGGTGAATCAGTAGGGGAGAGTAGAATGGTTACTAATGTAGAGTTGGCTAGAGAAGTAGAAGAGAAGAGGGAGAAAAATAGGCTCCTTGAAGAAGTTGTGAGTGAGACGAGGGATAAACTGGAGGAAGTGGTGGATCAGAGGACACAAGGACCTTGGGATGAAGACACCAAGGGTAAAGGAAAGAAGACTATAGACATAGATGACATTATCCCTGAACCAGATCCCTTGTTCAATGAAGAACCTTTTGTGAAGGCTATTAAGGCCTTTAACACCAAAGCCTTTGAAGGATTGCCACATTTCAATGGAAGAATGGACATATACACTGTTATGGAATGGATTCAGGGCATGGAAAACCACTTTGAGTGTGAAGGAGTGACAAAGGCTCAAAAGGTTAAAGTTGCCAAACCAAGATTAAGGGGAGCAGCTTTGACATGGTGGAAGTAGCTGCAAGAAGAAAGAGTTAGTATGCGGAAGCTACCTATTGCAAATTGGAAAGCTACGATGGGTAAGATCAAAGAGAATTACTTACCAGAGGATTATGAAGTCCAACTTCATAAGAAGAGACAAGGATTGAAGTAGAAGGATCTTGATGTAACCTCCTACACAGAGGATTTTCAAAATCTATGTCTTAGATCCAAAGTCCAAGAAGATGAATCTATTAAGATGGCTAGGTATCTAAGCGGCCTAAAGTAGAACATTCAAGAGGAGATAAGCCTATGGACTCCTACTACTATTCAAAAATGTCATCAGCTTGCTGCCAAGGTAGAAGAGAGGAACAAAAGGAAAGGAGACTCCAATAACAGGGGTAGAGGTAGAGGTAGAGATCAAGTGAATCACCGAGGTGGTTACCAAAGCAAGTCAAATGAGCAGAGGAACCAAGGAGAAGCCAAGTTGACTAAAAATGGTAGTAAAACAAATCTTAGAGGAGGCCATTCTAGAGGAAGAGGTGCACAAGGTGGTCCAAGTAGGGGCAGAGGTAACTCCTACTTTACAACTATGAAATGTTACAATTATGGTCAATTGGGACACCTAGCATATAGATGCCCTGACAAGCCTACATCATCAAACAATGGAAAGAGGGTTGCTTATGCACATGAAGACTCTTCAAGTAGCAAGACACCTGAGGTGGACCATATTGAATTAGAGATTGGAGAAAATCTGATGTTTAATAGGGTCTTGATAAGACAGCTAGTCAAGAATGAACCTAAGCATAGGAGAGCATTGTTTAGGGTGAGATGCAAGATTCTTGGTAAAGTGTGTAAGGTGATAGTTGATTCAGGCTCAACTGACAATATCATATTAGAAGAGGCAGTTAGGAAGCTGAAACTCACAAGGATACCCCACACTAACCCATACAAGGTGACATGGTTGAATCATGAGCAGAGTGTGCTAGTCAATGAGCAGACTTGGGTAGAGTTTTCTATTGGAGGATACAAGGATAAGATTATTTGTGATGTGTTACTTATGGATGCATGTCACTTATTGCTAGGAAGACCCTGGCAATTTGATAGGAAGGTGATCTATGATGGAGAGGAGAACTCCATTTCCTTTAAGAAGGACATCAAGACCTTCAAGATTTAGTCTTTGACAGAGAATGAAGAGGGAACTTCAAGAACACCTAGTGTTTTACTGGCTACCGGTAAAGAGCTTTTGAACTTGCTATATGAGGAGGAGATAGTGAAGTGTGCCATCTTTGTGAAGCCAAAGGAGGAAGAAGATAAGTTGCAGGCAGAGATACCCAAGGAGGTGAAGCAAATGTTACTAGAGTATAAGGACATAGTGAGTGATGGAGCACCTACAGCACTCCCACCAAGAAGGTCTATAAGCCATCAAATAGACTTTGTTCCCAGTGCACCCTTACCTAACAAGGCTGCATATAAGCTCACACCTGATCAGAATAAGGAGGTAGCAAGGCAAGTGCAAGAGTTATTGGAACAAGGACTGATTAAGAAGAGCATCAGCCCATGTGCAGTCCCGGTAGTGATAGCATCAAAAAAAGGAGGTAAGTGGAGACTTTGCATTGACTCAAGAGAAATCAATAGGATTACCATAAGCTATAGGTTTCCTATTCCTAGAATAGAGGATCTAATGGACTATTTAGGAGGGGCTATGTACTTCACCAAGTTGGACCTTAAAAGTGGTTGTCACCAGATAAGAATTAAGGAGGGTGATGAGTGGAAGACTGCTTTTAAAACCACAAAAGGATTGTATGAATGGCTTGTGATGCCATTTGGACTCACCAATGCTCCGCGCACCTTCATGAGGTTGATGAATGAAGTGTTGAAGGATTTCATAGGCAGATTTGTGGTGGTGTACCTAGATGACATTCTCATCTATAGCAGAACCAAAGAGGAGCACCTTGAGCATTTGAGGTTAGTCTTAGAGAGGTTGCATGAGGAGAAGCTATCCATCAACCTAGAGAAGTGTGACTTCTTGAAGCAAGAGTTGGTTTACTTAGGATTTGTGGTGTCTAAAGGAACCCTGAAGATGGATCCAAGCAAAGTGGAGGCAATCTTGAATTGGCCTGCACCTAAAATAGGGAGTGAAGTTAGAAGTTTCCATGGATTAGCTCAATTCTATAGGAAGTTTGTGAGGAATTTCAGTGGTATATGTGCACCAATCCTTGACACCATCAAAGGAGGCCTTAAAACTAAGTTTAAATGGACTGAGCAGGCTGACAAAGCATTTCAATTGTTGAAACAAGAAGTAGCCACAAAACCTATCCTTCTCCTACCTACATTTGATAAGCTATTCACTTTGGAGTGTGATGCAAGTCGAATTATAGTAGGTGGTGTGTTTAGTAAAGAGGGAAGACCTATGGCATTTTTTAGTGAGAAGCTTAGCGAAGTAAAGAAGAAGTACTCAGCCTATGACCTAGAGTTGTATGCATTAGTGCAGTCACTAAAGAAATGGAGGCATTACCTACTCCCAAAGGAATTTTTAGTGTTCACAGACAACCAGGCATTGAGTTACATTAACACTCAAGAGAAGCTAAGCAATAGACATTTGAAATGGATGGAATATCTCCAATCCTTCACCTTCACCATCAAGCATAAGAAGGGGCAACTTAACAAGGTGGTAGATGCATTGAGCAGGAAGTTGTTGATAGTTCAAGAGTTACAGTTGTAGAGAATAGGAATAGAAGGTTTCAAAGACCTCTATGAAGGAGATGAAGACTTCTCATCAACTTACAAGCTTTGCAAGGAGTTTGAGAACCACTTCCATGGTGAGTATGCAGACTACACTCTCCAAAATGGTCTCTTGTTCAAAGGTAATTAGTTGTGTGTACCAAGAGGATCTATGAGGGAGAACCTCATCCAAGAGAAACATAATGGTAGTTTGAGTGGACACTTTGGGATTAATAAGACCCTAGACTTAGTACAGAGGTACTACTATTGGCCAAAGTTGCCAAGAGATGTAAGGAGGTATGTAGAGCAATGTGGAGTGTGTCAAAGAGCAAAAGGAGGATCAAGCAATGCTGGTCTCTATCAGCCATTACCAGTCCCTAATAGGCCTTGGGAATGCATAAGCATGGACTTTGTAGTAGGACTTCACAAGACTAAAATAGGTATGGACAACATCTATGTGGTAGTAGATAGATTTTCCAAGATGAGTCATTTCATTCCATGTAAGAATACACATGATGCTAGCTATGTTGCACATCTCTTCTTCAAAGAGATTGTTAGGATTCATGGACTCCCTTTAAGCATTGTTTCAGATAGGGACAACAAGTTCATTGGTCATTTTTGGCAAACATTATGGAGGAGACTAGGAACTAACTTGTCATTTAGCTCAGCTTACCATCCACAAACAGATGGTCAAACTGAAGTCATCAATAGGGTGTTAGGCAATTTGTTGAGGTGTCTAACTAAGGAGTATGGTCAGACATGGGAACTTATCATTCCTCAAGAAGAGTATGCATATAATGACAATGTGAATAGGAATATTGGCAGAAGTCCCTTTGAGGTTGTATATGGAAGACATCCAAGGGGAGTATGTGAGTTGAGAGACCTTAGTACTTTGGAGATGAAGAGCGGGAAAGCAGAGGACTTCACTCAAACCATAAAGGAAGTTCAAGAGAAAGTTAAGATGACCATCCTTGAATCAACTCAAAAACTGAAAGCCAAAGTGGATGAGAGAAGGAAAGAAGTTCAGTTCAAGGTGGGTGACTATGTGATGGTACATTTGAGCAAAGCTAGGATGCAAAGTGGTAAGCCTACCAAATTGCAGATGAAGAGAGTAGGATCTTGTCAAATTCTGGTAAAATATGGTGAGAATGCCTATAAGGTTGATTTACCTTCAGACTTAGCCATTTCACTAGGCTTAATTGTTGTTGATCTAGTAATGTACAAGGGAGAGATAACAAGGCAGACCAAGCTAAGGTATTACAAGACTTGGATGTAAATACCTTACCTCAAGTGAAGAAGCCTAAAGCAGAGGAGATCTTGGAATCAAGGGTGAAGAAGTCTACTAGACACTAGGTCTACATGGAGCACTTAGTGAAATGGGTAGATCAACCAGTATCTAAAGCTACATGGGTGGAGGAGAGCAGGTTCAAGACACTTGGAATAGACCCGGCTCTCATTTCTTCTTATTTTTTTTAGTTTTGTCCAGAGGGGGAGTATGGTGTGGGAGAACCCTTTCAAGATCTCCCTCCTTATTTATTTGGTGTTATACTTCTTATGAAGCCATTGTACATAAAATAATGAGCCATGTGCTCATAGGTCCTAGTTGGGGTCCTAGTGGAGATCTTAGGGGTCATAAGTCAAGATTGTGATTTTCTTGAAAATGGAGGGTATGTGTGTCTTTGTGGTGTTTAGGGGTCCTTTATAACATGGTGGTGTCCTTAGGTTCGCCCAATGTGGGTTTAGGAGTCATGAAAACCAACATTGAGAAAGTTGCTCAAAAGTTGCAAAAGTTGCATGACAACTTTTAAAAGTTGTCAAGCAACTTTTTCACTAGGAGGTCAAAATCCTTAGTTTGGCATGGACAACCCTAAATTTGGCACACCGACCAAGGTATAGGTGGTATAAGATTCTAAAAACCCTAATTGGATGGGTTGGATGTCAGAGATTGTACGGCCCAAGCAAAAAGAGCTTGACTGTGACTGTTTGTTGGTTACCAGTCAGATTGAATGAAGTTACCGGGCAAGTAAATGGATTGAACTGCATGCAAAACTATGTGAAATGTCTTATATGGTGTAAATAATTTCATTGTGAGTGATTAGATTAGCTTTTTGTTTACCGGTTGAGTGTGTTTGTAAATAATTTGTAAGTTGCAGTCTCATTGTCCAGTTTTGGACCGGTTTGAGTAAATGAAGTCTTAACTCCATTCCCCATTGTGGAATCACCATGAAACCATGGGGAATGGAAGTGAAGACCTTTTACTATATTACCATGCAAGAAGGGCCCTTAAAAATGTAGGGAGTCCAAGAAAAGACCCACTCCTAGGTGAGACTGGATAGTTCTTGGTTAGGAGAGGTCAAATTGCAGAGGTCTTAGAGAGCAAGGTTGGTTAGTGGAGAGTGCATCCTTTGGAGGAAGTGTAGAGGAGTGAGTGAAGCATAATTGGTATGAAGGAGGATCCTTCACCAATCCAAACAAGGTGGTTAAAACTCAAAATACTCACTGTGACCCAGGCAAACCCTAAAAAACCCTAAAAAAAACCCTTGAAAACCTTAAAATCCACCTAGGACAGTGTACAGACACTTGGAGGTCTAAAACCTAGAAAATCCTTGAGTCCTTGCTAAATGAATGGCAGTCCTTTTTGGGAGATAGGGTTGTTTATGCATCATTTGTGAGAGGGAGCCCTAGAAGACCGGGTTGGAGGCCTAATTGGTCCTAATCCTTGTAGCACTATTTGAAGGCAAAAACACAAAATAGTGAAATTGGTAAGGGGTTGAAGGCTTGAAACCTCTTGGGGGCTCATGAATGGGTGAAAATACCATGAAATAGACCTAATACAACCTTTCTAAGACCTTGGAAGGTGTGGAACAAGCCTAGCCCTTATTAGCCATAGTAAGGGGTTTGAGTCTCATGAGTAGGTGAGACCTTAGGAGCAGTATTGCAACTCATTGGTGGGTGGATTGGGCATGGTCAGGGGATTCCTCAAGCAAAGGGAAGCCCTAGAGACCTTAGGGTGTGTAGAGAACACTAGGTGATCCAAGGAAAGGATCCAAGAGCATAGACTAGGCTAGTCTATCCCTAACCCCATCCCATCAGGAAGGGAGAAGGGGAGAGAGCGAGAGAGAGAGGAATAGGGTATGGAGGAAGGGAGAGAGAGAGAGAGAGAGAGAGAGAGAGAGAGAGAGAGAGAGAGAGAGAGGGATAATATAGTGTCATATGACCCCTTAGAACACAATATGACCCGTAACAACATCTAAGGGGTCATAGGGTGTCCTAAGGGGTCATATGACACTATATTATCCCTTTGCACACCATAGGACCTATAACAACAACAAATAGTGTCCTAATGGGTCATAGAACACCATATGGTGTTGTTATAGGTCATTGGTGTCTCGAGGGGTCATATGGCATCCTATGACCCCTTAGGACACCATATGGTGTTGTTATGTGTCATCTAGTATCTTAAGGGGTCATATGGTGTCCTAAGGGGTCACAAGACACCATATGACCTCTTAGGAAACAATACAACCTCTAATGACACCTAAGGGGTCATATGGTGGGCTAATAAAATGATATATTAAATTTAAAGTTATGAATAGAACATAATACAATGAGACTCCAAGCGAACAAACAATGAAGCTTCACTAAAAAGCAAGTGTAAGAGCTTGACCTAACCCTTAGAGTACTACCTAATTTCTAAAACATATGATGCTATTAAATTTGCAAGGTTATAGGACCGATCTCGATTGTGACTATAGGAATTACACACTTGATTTATTTCATGGGTATGTACCATTCCAAGCCATTTGATAAGTGATTATCATCATATACTACCACTTCCATGCATACAACAAACTTTCATTTCTTTAG
Organism: Cryptomeria japonica; assembly: GCF_030272615.1. NCBI lineage: Eukaryota > Viridiplantae > Streptophyta > Pinopsida > Cupressales > Cupressaceae > Cryptomeria > Cryptomeria japonica. The sequence goes on from NC_081406.1 coordinate 585,578,513, forward strand.
GTGATAGGCATTATGTAACAAGATGGGAACTCTCGCATACCCACCACTATCATTCTCTAGGAAATCATGTGTTACTCTCCCTCTTTCTCTTCCTACCAGTTGTTTCCTTCTGAAAAACATATTGCAGGTACTCTGACTCATCATGTTGCTTTGTTGACACTATTTTCCACATCTTCTCTGCTCATTAAAAACACATTCGAGAAGAATATTGTTGCAGGTTTCCTTGTTTGTCACGGTAATGCACCCATGGTTCAATTTCAAACCCTATTCCTCCTATTCAATATACACACACAAATCCATCAGTCAATTTTCTTAGGAGAGCATACATGATAAAAATCAAAGAGGAAGTTACAGACAAGAAATAAATTCACTTACTTCTATAGAAGTGTAGACACAGTTGCAGTGGGGTATGGAGGGAGGGAGGGAGAGAAGAAGAGAAAGAGGGATGGGGTATGGAGGAAGGGAGAAGTGGAGAGAGCGAGAGAGAGAGGGATGGGGTATGGAGGAAGGGAGAAGGGGAGAGAGAGAGAGAGAGAGAGAGAGAGAGGCACATTGTATGCATTTGAGAGGGGGAGACAATACACTTACATGTGTATATATATACTTAATATATTATATATTATTATATACATATATATATATATTATATATTATATGTATATACACATATTATATATACAATATCATATTATACAATATTGTATATTACATATATTATATATACAATATCATAATATACAATAGCGCGTACGCGCTTCTTACACCATAAGTACTACGTACACACTTTTGACTTTTTAGGCTTGGAAATAGGCCTAGATGACAAAGGTACAGTTTGGAAGTTTGATTTCACTCCATTTCTCTCATTTTTGACATGTTTTATTTTATCAACTTGGTTTATTGAATTTACAATCATTAGGTTTACACTTCATCAAGTGGGTATTTCTAAAATTTCCACCATATTTTCAACCATCTTCTGAGCTTTCTAACCATATAATATTTTTTCAATTTGAACAACAATAACATATTATTATTGAATTTCTTTTACCAGTGTCTCCATAGTTCTCACAGACATAGGTGTACCATTTTTTGAATAACTTTTGATATACTTATCCAAATTTTAAAAATATTATATCTTATTGTAGTGCAGTTGATTCTTTACAATTTAAAATAAATAAATTGTATTTTCAATTTGTTTAGTGCAACTTATGCTTCACACACAAATAGGTACCTAATTTTCAGGATGTGCTTGATTGGAAAAATCATTAAAAAAAAAATACTCAACAAAAAATTACAAAAAAATACATATCTTCTTGTGCTCACAATTAACTATCTTTCTGCTGAAGGATTTGTCAAAATACTAAATCTAACTATGACTTTGTTGATGCGCATGTCAGACACTATGTTATTTTTTTTTTAGAAAAAATCAGGGTCAGTTTTTCGTGCGTGAAGGATTTGACCCCCGTAATCTTATCCAATTTTGAAAAAGTTTAGTAGTTTGGAAACTAGATTCATTGTAATACAATATTTGTTCTTTTATTATCTTCATATCTTGAGTGGATGACTTTCAAATTTTGCCTCCAAGTTCAAGTTCACTTGATTTCAAAAAACAAGTGTCCACTTATACCCCCCTTTTTGACCACCATCTTTGTGCACTTACCCCTCCCAAACTCTCTATATCTATATGTGTTTATCTCTTCCATTTCTATCTATCCCTCTCTCCTCCATCTCAACCTTTATCTTCTCACCCCATCTCTCTCTCACTCTTCCCAACTCTATATCTCCATCTCTATCTCTATTACAAACATACCATGAGCCTGATTACCATTTTCAATCATCTTTGGATGCCTACAAGTGGATCCATAGTTGATTTAAAATTATCGCTTCTCCATTGAAACCTTTGTTTCACAAACAATATCATTTTTTGAAGGGCCCACTAATTAACCTCATGTACTACACACATGTATGCAAAAAAATACATCAAAAAATTTCCTAATTAACCTTTGAAACCTTTTCAACATACCCATTGCACACCAAAAGTGCAATTGCTAGTCTTATATACATCTGATTTGAATGGCTTTGTACCTCATGAATGTTCATTCTTTTGCAAATTGGCTATGTTGTATTCCCTAGTATTCACTTATGATTATTACTCTTGATTGTTATATATGATGATTACCTTTTAATGATTGTGTTGAGTTACCATATCAAACTTAGTTGTTTTTATAGTTTGTATATAAACTATTTTAAATTTAAACTCTTGAATATTTTGTATTCATTATATGATAGAGTTAACCAGTAAGAAAATTTGGTTATTATGCCTAATTGATAAAGTAGAATTTAATTGGGTCAATATGCACCAGATGAATAATTTAATAATAATTGCGTACCTATATGGATCTCTCATATCTCACTTATTATGTTGTAACTTTTTATTATGATGCATTCCATCTTTATGTCGTATAATATTATGAAATGATATATAGCTCATTTAAAATGATAGCACACATGTGCGCTTATTTAATCATGACAATTATGTTGATCATGGTAATCTATCTTATTGTGACACATAACATATCTCTAACACTCCACGCTACTAATGGTTAAGATATCATCATTTGGATATTGATCATCCAACCCACCAAGAAGTATGAGAATTAATATCGGGAACTAGACTTGAATGAAATTAGAGACATATTATGAGCACTACATATTATATTTGTGATTCTTTTATTCACCTATAATTTATTTATTCCCACATTATGACCTTGATTATAAAAGGGTGTATCCAAATTGATATAATTATACTTGTATATCCAAGATTAATGAAATGAGATATATACTTCACTCATAGATTTGTTGATCCATAATCAACATGAAGATTTTGCTAGACACTTCATTAACATGAATTTTTTTCTATACATACTTAAAATATGACATTACACATGTGGATAATTAACCACAACCACAATGCAATTAAGAACATGGAATGAACAATTGTTATGAACTTGTTTGAAGCCAATGCTTCTATACTCATAATATGTTAGACAATTTACAAGTAAATAATGTAGAAGTGCCAGACAAAACTTGGCTAACATGTGGGTAGAGTTTGTGAATTCTAACGACTGGCCGCATGCGGTTACTCAGCTAACGCAGCTCCTATAGGTGGGCTTTTATTTTATTGGGCTATGGGTTCTGCAAGTTTCTGTTTGATTGGAAATTTTAGGGCATTGATTATTAAGTATAAGGTTTTTATCCATCAACTGTTTGTGTTTGCAATTTCTTGGGGCACTTAGATGTTTGCGATAAATTGGTCGGCTATTCGTGTTCACATTTTTAGGGCACTTAATATTTTCATGGTAACTTGGTATGTGATGTTGTCTGTAATCTTGCACTTTATAATGGTTATATGCATTCCTACATTCCTTGATTTCGGTAGCTACTCTCTGCATTTTACATAGAGGGTATTTGTGGTGTAACACTTTTTAAGTTTGCTTCCGTGAGATCATCTTTTGTTTGTTCCTGTGTTTTGGTGTTGTATTGGGAATTGAATATGTCCGCGAAGAGTATCAACCATTTGTAGGATTTCTCCAGAGTTCCTCAACCATCTATTGCCTACTACCATAGATTCTTCTAGCATGGAGTTGGTTTTGTCAAGAAACTGTCAACTTGGTTTATTAATTTCGAATATTTATCATACAATTTTAAGAATTTGCCCCCTTGATTTTTGGTGAATTTGTAGTTTATAAATGTGTACTGTGCCTGGCGTGGGATGAAATTGTTTACTCATTTTGTTAAGAACCTGGGTTCTGATTATTTTTTCATTTTGTCCAATATCATGGCATTTACCTTAGGAGGACTTGAATCAAATAAATTGGGAAGGTGAAAAGGCCCTTTATTCAAATTGAAAATTTAGTTAGCAATTACATACTAGATATAAAAAAAATACCACATGATATGGACATAATGTAAGTGATTTACCTTGTGGAAAACTAAATTAGGAAAAAACTCTAATAAATAATCTATTATCATCAATATACTAGTAAGATCCCCTCTAGGAAGAAACTCTAGACACCTTATAAAATTCAAACGTGTCCTCACTTCTCCAAGTAATTTTTTCTTACTTGTAACATAGTGAATTACTAAAATTATGAGTCCATTCCATTCTCAAGGATCACTATGAACACCTTAAGGAACCCTCTCACTTATATAGAAGGTGTTAATTTTAGTGACAAGAAGTAATAATAAAAATCAGAAATAAACAATGCAAGCAAAAACACAAGACAACACACACAAATTACCTTGGGAAAACCTCCGGATTGGAGGAAAAAACAAACATTAAGTTCAGATCAAATATTTCAATATAATTTTCAGATTACATGAGCAGATATCAGATATACTTATCTGATTAGTGAGTAATCACAGTCACTAACTAACTATTGAATGAGCTGTCCTCAATGAATTTGCCTGATTTACTCAAGTTGACTGCACTCTAAATAATTTGAATGCACAGTTGATGGTGCTTATAATCATCTCACTCCAATTGTTTTCCTCCTTAAGTATTTTCTTAGACACCATGATGAGGGTAATTACGTTGATGCCATTTAGTATCTGCACTCAACATCTTCTACTGGGAGGGAGAGAAAAAGGGAGGGAGGAAGAGTTGGTGGGAGAGGAAAAAAAATATGTTGAACATCTAATGATTGAACATCTATCTCAAAATAATTTGTGACCACTAGCTACATTAAATGCATTCTCTATTAAGTTCAATGTTTTAAGATGAAAAAGAAGAGTTAAATGGTTTTGATCTGATTTGTAATTTTTCTATGTTTAAGTATTTTAATTTGGTATATTATACTGAAACATCATTTCATAACTAACATTTCAACTTCTATATAACTAGTTCTAAGAATACTTTCATTCTTGCGATATCCTTTTGTGTAGTTTGTGAAGGTTATGCACTAAAGTTTCCATAGCCTGATTTTTTTGCCTTTGAAGAAAGACCACGTTAGATAATATCAAAGAAGAACAAAATAAGGAGACAATTGTTAGATTGTGGTCTAACTTGATAATAAAAGGTGATGGAAAATGTCATTGTCCCTATAAAATTTGTAAGCGCTTAAAGACTAGAAGACTTCTAATCAAAATAGCTAAGAAACATTGTAGGCAGCATGGTCACATTGAAGGGGGACATGATTATAATTGATTGTTAACTTGTTCATTATATCATTTTAACAATTTGTATACCTAGGAAATCACTTGTTGATGAGATCATGATCATGGTATATATTTTGTGTAATGTTGCCACACTTGGTGGAAATAGGTAATTGACTACAAACATCGTCAACCCTTTAGTTGAGGATCCTGCACAGTCTACATAAAGTAAAGGTAAGGAATACAAAAATATACAATGAGTATGATGACTGCATATTGTTCATGTTGTGTACTATGTAATATTTAGTATATGTATCATGTAATTTTAGCTAACATAAGATAATTGAATTACATATGCAGGAACCTAAACCCCTTTGATGGGGATCCTGCACAATCTCATGGATCGACAGGTATAAATTAATACACCCTATAGGAACAGTTTATTTTTTTTAAATTACTAGGAAAAATAACTTCCTCAATGTTTCAAACCTTGACATTAGCAGAAAATCTAATACAGATTATTAACACTTGAGGCCCCCAGTTGAACTTATTAAAATTTTAATCTCAACATCAACTTTATGGTCGACTTCTTCAACAACATTACCCTCATTTTCAAAATATCTCTCTCATTACCAACTAACTCTCTCATTTGATAGAGTACAGGTATCAACAAATAGGTATTTCTTAGATGTGTCTTCCTCGAGTGAGGGAAATGCAGGAATAGAAGATGAAAGTGAGACATGTAGTAGATCTAAAATAGGGAGATCAAATAGAGGTCAAAAGATTAGAAGAAAATTCAATAAACGCATGGAATTTTTCCTTGCTCAAGGGGGGTCATGTTCTTATGATGATGAGACCAAAAGCGACATTGAGGTGCCCTTGAGGTACAAACATCTATAGAAACAATGGGTACCCAAGGAACTTCCTCCAATAAACACTAATTTTTTTGTTAACGAGAGGATATATCACATAGCACCTTCATCGTTACACGGTTTGGGCCTATTTGCCATGGACATCATAAAGGTCTATTATAACAAAGCTACTGAATTGATGGAGTATGTCGGACCTTGTTACAATTAGAAAAATTGGATGCAGATTACTCGATATAAAAAAAGTATGTGTAGGTATGTACTGTTAGCAAATAATATACAACAGAAAGATAATGGTCAAAGTAAACAAGTGGTTGTATACATTTATGGAAGGCTAAAAACAATAGGGAATATTGCAGGTTTTATAAATAGTACGCGACCTGGGTCAACTAATGAGCAACCCAATTGCATATTTGAGGCACGTGAGAGAAATCGTGTATTCGTATGTGTGATAAAATCAATAAGTGTAGGGGAAGAGCTGCTAATCGATTAGAATTTGAATCGTATAGATACAAACAAAGTTACTATCATGAGGGTGGTATGTACTATATACCATTTAAAACAAGCTCCAATTAATGACTCCAATATATCATTTTATTATTAAGTTTTTTTGCTAAGTCTATTGGTTTCATTTAGCTAACGTTTTAATATTTTTTCTTTGTCATAGGGCGACATGGATCCGTCACATAGCATAGACAGGGATGTAGGTCATAACACTTCTACCGAGCAAGTAAACTTCATTGTAATTGTACAAATTAGATAGAAGCAAACTATTACATTATTATGTTTTTTTCTTGAGTGTTTTGGAGTAATTTTGGTAGTGTTAATAATATTCTTGTCACATATAGATGTTTGGGGAAAGGGAAAGGGACCTACAATACCTCAACACCTCTATAGGGACGTGGAATCAATAGTATTATGTGACAATGACATTGCATTTACCATAAACCCTATACAAATGATGAAAAAGTCTATTAGAAAAATTAATAGAGATATTTTTGCTTTGACATCCATGAGCCCTTAGACCAATGAAATAAAAGAGAGGGTGCAACAATTGATGTGGACAACACAAAACTTGCAAGTAAGTAGTAATGAAATCTTTAATTATAACAAAAGTTCAATAACGGTTTATATTGTATTCTCTTTTATGTCATTAACTAAAATATGTGTGTGTTATTTTTGCAGGATTTTATGCGTCCTCATCAATGTGGTGGCCATGATCAAGGTATTACAAGTAGTTCAAGTGATGACCATGTTCTATACATTAAAAAGACTCCTTCTTTGGACTTGTGAACTTGCTTTTTTAACGCTAGTGCTATTGATCATATATTTATTATGTATTTGATGCAGAGGGATCTAGTTGATGCTCTTCATGATTGATCATTCATACCTTAGGGAAACAAACCCCCACACATCTTTTTTCTAGATCCTTGACTTTGATCAACCTCTCACTTCATCACTTATAAATTTTGAGAGCTTCATACTATGATTTGTTCTTCACTGTCAACTCACCTCTCACTATATGATACTCTCTCCTTTTAAAGCTCATCACATTCTACTTTAGCTCACATTCTACCTGAGCTCAACTTCCAACAAGACAAGTTACATGTTCAAGAAAATCCATTTTAGCCTTAACATTGTGAAAATACCAAGTATTTCAACCATCACACCTTAACATATACTTACCCCTATCCTCTAGAGTGTTATTTCACTAACCTCATCTCATTAATGTCTTCTCCAATTGCCCAAGTACTCATAATCTGCACTTACTCATAGAATCCTTACAAATTCCAAAACTGCAAAATAAAGAACCCAAACTACCATTTATTGTGACTGTCATGATCAAACAAGTAGATTGAAACTTTCTTGGCTTAATCACTTTCAGCACCCAAAACACATCATACTTGATACTGTCTCAGACATATTAGATCTTTAAATATAGTTTGCAACCCATAAACACTATACTCATGCCATTTTTAGTACCTCAACACCTTAGGATCAATGTCCATCATACTGGGGATGGTTATTTAGAGTTGTTCCAACCTTGTTTAATTAACAGAGTCCTATTTCAACCCATTGGACATCACTCAACAAAACAATGTGGTTTTATGTCCCAAAATAGGAAAAATTCAATCTCAATCTGTTAGGGCACTAGTTTTCTTGAAATTTGTACAATCATTCAACATAAGAACAATTCAATATGAAATATACTTGAGTTAAAAATAGGAATCCAAAATTTGAGAATTTTTCAATGACTACATCAATGGATATTAACAAACCCTTGTGACTGACCCAGAACTGAGGGTTTTGGACAGTTTAGAGAAAACAAATTCAAACTCTCCTCATTCTTCATGGCCATTGCTCTAACTTGGCACAAAACAAAGTTAATTCATTACACTTCACCCTCCAATCCTTGATTAGACATTTTAAATCTAATTGCTTGATGAGAAGAAACTTGAAACAGTGCATGAAACATGACTGTCATGGAAATTTGCAATTAACAAGTTCCAAAACACAAGATTTTATTGATTTTATCAAACCATAATACATTACAGTGTTCTTCAAGGTGTCTCCTTCCTTCTTCCTTTACACTACCCTCTTGTTACAAATTTACTTACCTATTTCCTCCTTCGTACTATTGTATCATTAATATTAGCATCGAACACTTAATAAAGGTTCATCTTTCTTTACAATTTCTAATAAAGGTTCATCCTTGTTTACAATTCTTGCATTTTTCATAAATTTAATGTATTATTCTTTGGGTGTTGTCAATGTTCCTATGCAAATATCACCTCATCTGAGGTTAGCCCCACCTGTATTGCCGATTGTAATGTCAGCAACACGCAACATGCAGATATCGTCTACTGCACGTCATGTTGACCTGCCCACTGTTGATAGATCTCTCTTTTTCTTTCTCTTTCATTATGTGTTTATTTCTCTTGAAGAATTATTTCTTGGGGGCATTTCATAGTGGATTCATTTTCTACAATAGGAGATGCACATGAGGATGTGCAAGAGGTGACTACTGCTAATAACATACCATCATTTTGTAGATCTTCCCGTATTGCTAGTACGGGAACATTGCAAGCCGCATTTTTGGTGAGCAATAAAGACTTGATTCCCTTAAAGATACAAAAGGTTCAAGGTACTTTAAAATTATTATTATATATAGTATAATTGTAATTTACTTACTAATTACTCATTTTGGACTAATGATCCCATGATTTTTTTGCAGGAAATGATATTTTTTTATAAAAATCTTAATGACATTGCATCACAGATATTTGGGCCCACCATACGTGAAAGGTGGAACATCATATGTGACCTAACCCTCATCCACTATTTTGATTTCATATCATTGCTAGAATAGTTTTCCTTTGATCCTTTTCTTGAACTATATCAAAGGTAGCTTTAGTTTACTTTTGAATCTAACAGGTTTGTTTTTGCTTTAAAGGTGGAATGACCAATAAAAAAGGTTAAAAGATGAACTAACAAACCATATGGTTGGGTTGTTCAGAAATGACACATTCGACAAAACCAAGCTCCTTGAAAAAGATGGTATATATTTAAAGTATGTGAGGGACCAATACAAGACACATTTAGAGAAGAACGTAAAGTACAAGCATACCCCCATGATTCTAGAGAGGGAGTTGAAGGACCTGATTTTGGATGCGAAGGAGAGAATTGAAATGAAAAAAGGAAATACACCACCAGATGCTAGAAGAAGGTATGTGATACTATTAAGAATGTAATTATGTACTAATTACTCTTTATATTTATATAATTTAACATATTTCAAACTTTTCATAGACTAAGTGACATGTCAAAGGCAACCAAGGCAAGACAAGAAAAGCATGGACAACACAAACTCACCTCTGGTGGTTATTATTAGTCCCAACCGGTGCTGAGAGGGGAGGGGTGAATCAACACTTAATCAAATTTTCACAATTTACCTTTTAACTTAAATCTGCATTCATCTAAAATACAACAATATACTTAATCACTGAACTAAAATATGCAAGCATGAAAAGTTGACACTGACAGCAAGAATTTATCTCATGGAAACCCAAAAGGGAGAAAACCACAGTATGAGTAGGAACTCACAAGACTTGTAATCTTTTGAAGTCTTCCCTGTGAGGAGCCATCCCTATTAGGAGATTACAAAGACACTGTTAGGTGCCACCCGATTAAGGGATTTTGATCAAGGCCGGTTAGTGCCTTTACCCTGTTAAAGGTAGCCTGGTTAGAAGATTTAGAACATCAATTAAGATGTCACCCGGTTTAGGTATTTTATAATAGGGGCTTGTTAAAGTCCACCCGGTTAAGGGATTTATGTTGCAGTTGTTAGAAAGCAATAGATGGATGATCTTCTGAATTAGCTACTGATAGCTTGATTAGATCGCAATATGCATCACACTCAATACACACGAGTTGTATCTTCTCTTCATAGCATGGGTTTCCTTCTTACACCTTCATCTCTTCACTTAGTCAGTCACCTATCCCTTGGCACTGCACTTTACTAATTCTCAGACCTTCGGCTCTACACTTTGTTGGTCCCCTGACCTTAGGCTCTGCACTCAGCCAGTCCTCTAATCTTCGGCTCTGCACTCTACTGGTTCAATATCTCTTGACTCGACACTTAGTCGATCTACCTCAAACACACTCTACTGTGCTAATACCTTTTAGCACTTCCTCTCTCTCTACTCTTCACTTTGGATTGCCTTCAACAAATTCTCCTTGTTGCAAGTTTCACGATAAAAAATTTCTGAATGAACTTCAAGAACACTTTATACATTTTCTGTCGACACCTTTAGGCATTCCCTCAATCAAACCAATCATGGATTTGGGAAGATTTCAAATTCAAAATCTCCCACTCTTTCTTTGTGTGCCTTACAATAAATTTGCCAAGTGTTCAACCAATTCTGCCACTGCATCTCCCAAAGATAGAAACTTCTGAGTCATGTTCAGCCAAATAAGTTTGAACCAAAAAATCCACATGTAATCATGCTTGACTACATGATAACTAAAAGTTGACCTTACCAACATATGATTTGGCATAGACACAAGCTCACCAACTCATCCTTTGCCACCACAACTAAATAACTGATCACCGCTCTGAGATTTATGGTGATCACCTATCTTCCTTTTGTCATACCGATGTACTGGTATGCCACTACACTTCTATATTACCAATTCGTCCTTTGATTGTCAGTTTGTTGTGCTAGCACCAAGTCTCTTCCCCTATTTACCAATGAGTTACTAATTTGTTTAAACAAATAATTTTTCTTGCTTGAGTCACCTTTTGTGACTTCACCATCATCAAAGTGACTGATCTTCCTGAATGATAGACTGGTTGGCTTAGTTTATATTTCCTTGAGCTGATTGAACCTTTGATCATTCAATATCAATGTTGTTTCCATGTATTGTAATTCATCACTTTTGCTTACTGAAAAGAAACACCACTCTACCTATACCACTTCACCAATTAGTGTCTTCATTGTAAGTGTTGGACATCAATGACAAACCCTAGCACATATATCAGTTCTCTAGATTGACTAGTTTTGTCAATGCCAACAATCCAACAGTTATATGAAACTTGCACACTAACTGTAAGAATCAGTAAATGAAATATCACATCAAAATATTTATAAATTGCAAACAATTTTTTTTTATGAAACAATACAATCAAAATTCATGATACTAAGCAAAAATGCAGGGCTCTGAATTCAATAGAGCACCCATAGAAGATGACAAGAGAATTGCCTACCAGTAAGACTATACAGTCGTGGCTGAATGGCTACGAGAATTGAGTGGGAAAACATGAGATTCTGATGCATCTATCACAAAGGCAAATAAGATAAATGAAAATGATTTCAAATTGAATACTTTACCAATAATATATTTGATGTTAAGCTCCAACATAAAGTGACTATGTTCTTTTTAAATAAGCAAGCAATGATAACAATACGCATGACATTAGAATTCAGACTGTGAACATAACCTGGACATGATGGTCTGGATGTGCATTCCAGTAGTGGAGGTATTAATTTTCTATTCAATTCTTTTATGTAATTATTAATAAAATTAAACATCTTAATTAAATTGTACTTAGTGTAGTAATTAATGTAACCTTTTTTGTTAATATTTTAGAGCATGTAGTCGGTGGTGACCAAGTGGAGCATGATCCGGGTAGACAACATCAGGTAAAGAGGACCACGGTTATCCTTTAAAAAAATTTAATTGCAATTGGTGTATTGATTAATGTAACCTTTCATATTTCAACTCTAGAGGATCTAGAGGGTGTTCAACATGTTGAGGTTGAGGCTAGACAAAATGATGTGGAAGATGATGTCGCTCCATCAGGTAAAGAGCACCACAGTTATGTTCTTTAAACTAATGAAATACTTGTAACAATAATAAAAAATGTTTTGAATTTAACCCATTTCTTTGTTATTGCAGAGGACCCCCCTTTGGTTTAGTGTCCTCGTCCTCTGTATAGGACTAGGTATACATCGAGATCATGAGCAGAGGGCAGAACAACTAAAGATGGGCGAAATGATGAAGAAAATGATGATCCACTTAGTTTTTACATAGCTTCAAAAAAAATTAAAAAAATGATTGTAATCTACCTTATTTGATAATGAGTAATTTTTATGTGTTAATGAATGTAATTATGTGCTAATGAATGTTCATGAATGATATGTTTTAATAAATATTGATGAATGATGCATGTTAATGAATGTTAATGAATGCTATGTGTTAATGAACGTTACATGATAATGAATGAATGGTATATTTTAATAATGGATGAAAGAATGAATGAATGTTAGATGTTAACGAACAATTTAGAGTAATGTTAGGGGGGGAGGGGCCAAATGAGATTCCACCTTCACATGGTCAGCCCTGTTAAGTAGAGAATATTAAAATTTTCTCGAAACAAAGTGAAGCTCAATAAGATAACACACTTTTCAATATTTCATTATGTTGCATAGTTAATCTTATTGAATAATGTATAGTGATTCCTAATTGCAGGGTCCAATAGAGCCAACACGAACAACAAAACCACAAGTTGCTAGGTATAATGAACTCCCATGTTGTCTTGTATGTACACTAACACTATGAGTTGCTTCTAGTACTGATATTCATGGCACGACTACAAAAGTTGTGAATATGCCTCATCCTTGTAATTTTTTTTATTAGTTGACATTTTCTTTAGCATTTTTTATTTTTCCTTATCATTTTAAGTCTAACCACTTTTACATGGAATTTCTTGTTCTAGTTTTTTACTATCTGCCAGACATTATTGATACAAGGACTTGCATTGCATCCATTTTTTCAATTAGGTATTATAAAGGGTAGGTTGTATTTGTAAATGTCTCTTTGAGTTCATCCAAATTTTATAGCTATTACCTCAAATTTCATTATTGTTGCAACAAAGATTATGGCCAACATAGGCTACAATTGCAACCTCTCGATGCACATGACCAGTGATTTTTTTAGTGGCTAATATTAGCCAATTGGCTATTTTTTTTAATTTGGAAATCAAAATTTGGCTAATATTTCAAGTTTTAAGGTAACCTAAATCGCCACATTTTTACAAAATTGTATTTCAGTCTTATTTAAATCGCTAAAGAATTTATTTTCTTAAATTTTTAACTCAAAGATTTGCCAAAATATTCAATACATGGTTGGATCAGATTCGCCAAAATTTTATTATTTATTGTAAAAAATTAAATTAATTCGCCAATAATACATCATAATTATGAGTTACTTTAGGGTTCTACCAACAATCTTTAGTTGCCACCATTGATTCAAAATATAATCTAATGTCCATCATTGCATTTCATGAGGTAAATTGTACGTACAAGTTGTAATGCTCATGGGAGTTGAGTTTCTTTTCAATTGTTGGCCTAAATAGAAATCAATGGTATACAAACAATTTTAGGCTGCATGAGTAGTACAAATTTTAAGTGCATTTTATCTGACAAAATACAAAAAGGGCTATTAGATTAATTTAAATTAATGCTAGTAACTAAATAAAGTAGTCTTTACCCTTTAAACTCATTAATGATTTCCACCTTAAGTATCTACTTTTCTATAAGAATTTTTTTTTTAAATGAAATAATTTGCAATAGTAATTAATGCAGACTTGTGTTATTTTCTAATATTCGCCAAGATTTTATACCAAAAAAATTGATGTAAAACAATTCGCTAATAAAATTAATATTTTTCTTTTAAAAAATGAAAGATTCGCTAATAAAAATTATTATTTTATCCAAAATAGATAAAATTTCGCCAATATTTTATATCTTTCTTTGAGGGGGTGTTTCTTAAAGTTATCACTGCACGTGACCAAAATTCATTTGACATCTAGAGGATAGTATTAACTTTTAAGTAATTAGATGCTTCCGAGGCATATTTGGCCAATATTTATTTTTGTGGGATATGATAGTTAAGTTTTAAGTCATCTTAAGATGATCTCAATCAGTAATCATTTGACTAATGACATTTTTTCATTTTCTTCATGAATGTTGGCAATTTTTACAAGTTAAGAGACCCATTGAGCACATAGGCACCTTTCAAAATTTGTTAATAGGGGGAGGAACAACTCTTTCTAATGCTAAAGAGGATACAGTGAAGTGCACAATGACCCATTTGTAGGTCTCAACCTCCAAGAGACATAATTAAGATGCTTGAGTCATCTATGTGCATGTTAGACAACCTTAATCCATTAGAAGCCTAAATTAACATATAATTAGAAGAGTGCACATAAAAAAATTTCTACCTCCTAGAGGTAAGAATAAAATGCATCAAAGTAGCCTTTCAAATTCATTACTTTGTTAATATAATACTTGATCTCTGTAACAAAAACTCATTATGCATAGTGATTATGATAGCCAATAGTTCTCATTTGATGATCATCTAGGTCAACTTTTGATCTAAAATAAACTTATCACAAAAGGGGTCGTAAACTATCCTCATTCACAGTCAAATCTCACTATAGTTGACATATCAAAGCTTTCAATCACAAGAAAGAGGAAACAAGCATTTACAATAAGGTAATGAAAAGTATGGAAATATTTATCACGACATATATCCAAAAAGTGGTAGGCACAATGCCTTATGAGATCTCAATGATAAGTTACTATCAAAAGAATCTTATCAATTCCAAAATATAGTCAACAATGATATAGCAATAGTAATGTAGATGTCAACTTGAAGAGAATGAGTGGTAACAATAGAAGTCATACAAAGTTAGAGACCAAGAGTTGCCAGCCAAACCAAAAGCCCTAGATCCATAGATGATACAAAGATTGGTCAAATAACTCTCCAAGAGTGTAGATAGTTTGAAAATCACAATGTTGAAGGTTTTTTAGTGGTGAGATAATCAAAAAAATATGAGAAAACACCTAGATAAGAGATCATTTTAAAAATATGACAAGGTTGCCATCATACTCATTGTATGTGACAATAAGGACATTCACTATTGCAAAGATAGTTGTCAGTAATAATTTTGGTATCAAATCAATATAAATACTATCCTATGCTTATTGTAGAAGCCATAGACTTGAGCCAATATTCATAGTGATAAAGGAGCCTTTCAACATTGGAAACATAAAGGATATAGACTATCAAAGTTTCAAAAAGTGGTAGGCATGCATTCAAGGTATCTCAAATAGAGGAGATTTGATAGAGAACAAGCCATGATAGAAACCTAGAGACAAATCCTTGTATCGAGCATAGTTAAAAAGGATAGTGCCCTAACAATTTCTAATGATTTTCTTGAATTGATCAAATCATTGTTTCATTATTAGCTGATAGGCTACATTTTGTGTGGGGTTTTAACCTGAAACCTGTCTCACGTCGTAAAACAATTAATGGGTTGACGTGAAACTGTCGGCTTTCAATAGTCATTAGAGATAGTCGATTCATCAAAGGAAATTAATGGGGCTGGTTTTCATAGTCACCACATGAAATTAGTGGGTTGTCACAAAACTATTGTTTTTGAATAGTTATCAGATGAGATCAAATCTTCAAACAAAATCAAATATTTGAATCATTCAGATCTCCGAATTGGATCTGATTTCCTCATCTCATGCCTAAAAATAAAAAAATAAAATTTTTGAATCATTAGATCTCCAAACTGGATCTGATTTCCTCACCTCATTCCTAAAAACATATTTTAAATTGATTTTGGGTTCGCTTTGCATAGAATTTGGCCGGAAAAATAATTGTGTTTGAATTTTGTTGCTATTCTTGGAGTAAATAAAAAATTTGGCCAGAAAAATAGAGGTGCACAATGTTTTGATTTCTGAAGGCTATTGTCCCTGTGGTGATAACCTACATCTAGGATATAACCTTGCTTGTGGCTGTAAAGTAGCTGGACAGTTTAAGAATCACCGAAAAATAGTTTTGGGTGAAAATCAGCTCTGTCAGAAATATTTATTATGTTTAAATTTGATCAGCCTCAAAACATTTTGTGGGCAAATATTGCACAGGTTACTAGTTTATGATTGCATGCCCAACGGTTGTTTGAACTCCTTCCTCTCTAGCCGTAATTTTGAAAACCAAGACCAGACACTCCACTGGAAAAAAGTTGATTTGGTATTGTCATAGGCATCGAAAGAGTCTTTATTCATGGTCATGTCAAGCCTAAGAACGTTCTTCTAGATACTGATTTGTTCTCCAAAATTGTGGGATTTCTGATCGATAAAGATTTTGGGTAGGAATTTTAGTCATATGCTAACAACAACAAGAGGAATAAGAGGGGATCTCTTCTCATCCAATCACTCCCAAGGTTGGCATCTATAGTTTTGAAAATAACATTAGGATGAAAAAATATGGACCTTAGCATGCAAGAATCATTTGAGTGCTACTTTCCCCCCTGGGCTGCAACGAAGATTTGGAAAGGGAGCATGATGAAGTAGGCATCGTTTAACTATCACTTTCAACTCTTTCAAGAAGAGAAACAATGCAAGTTGCACTTTTTTCTCCTTTCACATTCCTCTCCTTCTTGACCTCTAGGTCTACTTCTTAATTTTATAATTTTCAATGTTTGCTTCACTCAATGGGTTTACTCGAGATTCATTCATTTGATCTTTGAAGTTTTTGTGTGTCTCTCCCAGTTATGCTCTCAAAGAAGGAATAGTACTGAGAACATAGTTGATCTTTTGTTCTCCTTTCGGCACCAACTATGGATTAAAATTCAATACCCACACATTTCCACTTCAATATAAAATTTTCTCGTTAAGCCCAAGCCCTTGTGACCAATAAACCAAAATGAGATAATTTTGTGCTACTCACAATCCAAATAACAAAATGGTTTGTTTTTTAAGAAACTTATATATTTTTATTAATAATCTTCAATCCTAATGTTTCACATTATTAGTTAGAAGGAAATGTTGGGTTTGTTATTTTTTAAAATGTCCCACCTAAAGGTTCTGAGTTTCTAACAATGATTAGAATATTCTTGTGTTTCTGAGGTTGGGTACTTCTTTAGCAAGGTTTTTGGCTTTTGGTTTAGTTTTATAAATGGTTCATATTTCATAGTCATAAGATTCAAAATTGGCAAAGAATTGAAAATAACGCATACTTTTCCTCTTAGTGAATGTTCAAGTTTAGCATTTTTAAGTATAAAGTATTAAGGTATAATCAAATTACATGTTCACTAATAATTAATATCATCAAAGAATGACAAAGATTGATCTAAACTAATTGTTCTCGCAGGGCTTCATATATTTTTTACTTTTGGAAATAGTTGTGATGCTCTGCAAAAAGGATTAGAAAATCTGTTTGATGGCAACACACACAAGAGCACAAGAAACAAACGTTAGTGTTAGCAACAAAAGATTATCCTAAACAGGCATATCAAGAGAGATATTAAGCATGAAATAGAAAGCATATAAACATAAAATGAAATAGCTAATCAAGATGCTCATAGTTGCTCCTCCCTTGTTCCTCTCCTCTCCAAGTCCCAAATGAGTGTAGCTCTCAGCTTTTTGCACTATGGATGCTTATGGAGGATTGAGATTTAATACTAAGCTTCAAATATGAAATGAAAGCTAAATACTATGCTAGAGTAGATAGTGATGCTATGAAAAAGCTCTATGCTAATGCCAGTATAACAACAATACTCTAAAATGCTTCTCCTTTTGCTTGAGGAGAAGGGTTCTATTTATAGAAGAAATAGGGAAATGAAGGGTTAAGATTGAATGGTTTAATCAAGGGCCAAGTTTGAAAGTTGGGGATCCATGTGCACAATTGGCACCAATAAAATGGTGACAAGTGTCAACATAGGATTGGGTTGAGAGAAGAGGTTGGAGGCATTAAAGGCCTGAGAAGACCTCATGGTTATCTAGAAGGTAAGGGTCAAGTCTAAATTAAGATTACCCATTGGATTAAGAGTTAATCCAAGGATAAACCTTTGTGCAAATGTTTAAGAGATAATCATGGTCAAAGCATTAATGGCCTGATGAGACCTTTGGGTTGGGTAGAGGTTGAGTCAAAACAAATGTTTTAACCATGTGGGAGGGTTGAATTAACCATTAATGGTTATTGGAGACTTTGGGGATTAAGTGGTTGAAGGTTGAAAGCTTTCAAAGGTTATCCAAGACTTTGAGCCATTTAGTGGTTGAAGGTTGGAAGCTTTCAAAGGTTATCCAAGACTTTGAGGGTTAATTTGTTGAACACACAAAGCATTAATTGCTTTTCAAAGACTTTGGAGTCTTTGAGAAGTGACTCCAATTTGCTTAGGAATGTGACAATATTTAGGGGATGGATTAGGCTAATTAGGAAGGGTTTAGAAGAATTTAGAAGGGGTTTAGGCATGCAAGTGGATTTTGTAGGAAAATGCAAGTGGGAGAAATTTTGGTATTTTCAATTAAAATAAAATCATTTATTTCAATTAAATGGTGTAATTTGCATTTGGATAAATATTCAAATAAATATTAATTTATTTAAATGAGAAAAATGAAGATAAAGCATTTAAAATGCTTGAAGACTTTGAGGGAAACCATTAAAGGCTTGAAGACTTTAAGGAAAACCATTAAAGTCTTAAGAAGACTATAGAAGGAAGCCATCAAGTTTGAAGACTTTAAAGCCATCAAGTTTGACTACTTTAAGGGAAACCATTAAAGGTTTCAAGTGGGTGAGGATAAATAGGATTTTAAATAAATAATTTATTTAAAATAGTTGTGCAACTTGCTTTTGTAGGAAAATACAAGTGGGTGGAGGATAAAGGTGATTTTAAATAAATGATTTATTTATTTAAATGTGAGAGGTGGGATTTTGGGGGTTTTAAATAAATATTAATTTATTTAAATGTGAGAGAAGATTTAATTAAATAAATATGATTTATTTATTTAATTAATGGTCTGAATTTGGTTAAGTGAATTAAATAAAATAAA
Source organism: Cryptomeria japonica (assembly GCF_030272615.1). Lineage (NCBI taxonomy): Eukaryota > Viridiplantae > Streptophyta > Pinopsida > Cupressales > Cupressaceae > Cryptomeria > Cryptomeria japonica. Next base: position 585,597,939 of record NC_081406.1, read on the forward strand.
TTGAATAATTTATTTAATTAATAGGAGAAGAGGGTTAAGATGAATTAATTAAATATTAATTTAATTAATTATTAATTGATGGTTAAATAATCAAATAAATACTAAGTATTCATTTAATTAAGTGGACAGATTTATGTGACTACATTTGCCCCTCTTTGAGACGGTGCGGTTTATCGCGTCGTTTCAAAGAAAGAAAAATAGGTGTGAAGAAATGCCCCATAAAATGTAAATTTAATGGGTGGTATGCCCCCTCGAGGGATGGGCCGAATTTTTTTGAAAAAGCGGGCGATCTCTCGAAAAAGAATGAAAAGCGGAGGGGAGGTAGAATAGAAGAAATTAGAACTAATGATGAAAGAATGGGAGAAAATGGAGTGAATATGAAGAAACAACAAGCCAACGAGTACCCTGAGGTCATGCAAGAGATACATAGCAGATGTAGTGTGGGGTTTTGATTGATGCTATACAATTGATCAAAATTGGTTGGACAATCTGGTGCAATCGGTTGAATTGCCCCGGTCAAGTCAAAGCGTGACAGTTGATGTCAGTTGGTCGCTTGAACATGATAAAGTCTGAGTAAGTGAATCAAAGTGACCTGATGGTGACTTAGACAATTGATGTAATTGTCCGATGAAGTCAAGGTATATGAAGCAAAATACTCGTTGAGACGTAGACAATTGATGTAATTGTCCGTTGGATTGTGTTTGATTGGTTGATCAATTGATAGTGTGTGCATGTGATGGATGGTTGTGGGGAATCATGGCAGCCCCGTTGAGACTAGGTCATTGTGATAAATGCCTGATGTAGTCTAGGATTACCATAATCGATTACCTGTTGAGACCCGAAGATACTTGATCAGAGTATCTGTTGATAGTCTAGGTGTGTGGGAGTCGATGTATTTGTGTAGATAGAGTAACTGGCTTAATTTTGTGGATGAGTGAGGATGGGAAGCGATGAAGGGATTAGGATGATGTTGATGATCAAGATAGGGAGGGTGAGGGGGGATTTGATGTTAGATAGAAGATATGGAAAACCTATGACTCATTCCTATGGAAGAAGAGGAAAATAGAGTATGCATTATTATGACTATGTATGCATGATATGCAGCTATTATGAATGTATGGATGGGTGGAATGCAACGAAATGCAATATATACAGATGAGATGGAATGACGATCCATGGTGCTTTATTTTTCATCATTGAGCTTTAAAATGTTGTAAGAAAATACAAGCAACTTGACATAAAGATTCAAGATGACCAGAGTATTTCTTACATGGATTTGATATAGCAAGTTAATACAAGCAACTTGATATAATGGATCAAGTTGACCTGAGTATTGCTTGCGGAACAGACAAGGATTATCTCCGTTCATGCATGACTTGGATCGTCCTCCTTGATCTTAGGCTGATCATATCCTGAGACAAGTGCATACCGTACAAAGAAATAAAACCTTTATCCAGTTTGGACGAGGTAGGAGGAACCAAAGAAAGAGCATTGTACCTGCAAACAAACAGTATATACATAAAGAATAAAGAATAAGGATCCTTGGTAGTGGTTCATGCTCATATGGTCGAGGTATACGCTGTAGTCAGCAAGCCGTAGTGATCTATGACTATATTTTTGCATAAGATCATGTAGCTTGGTGAACTTCCCACGTAGACACCATTAGTACATGCCCCAGAACTTCATCGGAAATAATGCGCAAATGATACAAAACAATGCTGCAAGATCCTGATACAGATAAACAAACGATTGTCCTCACAAATCAACCAAGCATTTGATAGCTTAACATAATTTTCTTGTCAAAGAAAACGTCACTTTTGTCTTTGTTTTGGTAAGGAAGGATGCATCCTTGTTTTTAAAGACAGTTTCTGATTTGTTGATGTTGAGTGTGTGGTTGATTGGTAAATGGTCATTGTGTGAGTAGTTTGTCAATGTTTATGTTGCATCTGCATAGATGGGTATGCACAAGGTGTTGCCATGTTTTTGTGTGATTTTTGATGGGTTTTCTGATGTTTTTTGGATTTTGTGAAACAATTTTGAATGTTTTTGGTATTTTGAGAGTCATTTTTGAATGTTTTTGATATTTTCTGATGATTGCCTGAATGAAGAACGTAATGATATATAAGACAATGTAGAATCCACTTCCTTCACGAGGGTAAGGGTATTGCCCCCAGTTTGTAGACCTGACTATGAAAAGGTGGGATGCTAGACGCATGGAGTATTTTCTTAATTGCAGATCAAATAACAAGCCATGGTTTGGATGGATGGATGTATGTGTGCATGAATGTGATCGCAATGAGGCTGAAAGATACTGGAGCCATTGTCTTTACGAGTGGCGCCTGTTTGCCAGGTTTTCACCATCGCACTTACCCAAGGTGCCACCGGAGTGGTTGTTCACTGTTTGGATGCATGATTTTTCTTTACTTTTTTGAATGTTTTTGTATTTTCTTCAGGACATTTTCTGAATGTTTTTGGTATTTTTCTGATATGTAGGGGAGCCTGATGCTCTATACAGCTTAGGTATAAAACCGTTTGAGGTGCATGCTGTTGATTGGATCTGCAAGCGGTTCTCCTTCTGATGTAGCCAACTGATATGCCCCGGACCCGAATACAGCAGTGACAACATATGGGCCGAGCCAATTTGATTCAAACTTGCCTTGATGTTCTCTATTTGGTTGGTTGCGAGGATTTTCTCGAAGAACAAGATCACCTACCTCAAATGTACGAGATCTAACTCGGTGATTGTAACTTCTACTCATGCGCTGCTGATAGGCTTTGAGGTGATTGTATGCAGCTTGTCGCTTCTCATCAAGTAACTCTAAGTCCTGAAGGCGTGAGACTCTGTATGTTTCATCATCGATGAGATTATGCAAGGAAACCCGTAGTGATGGTATCTCGACCTCAACAGGTAAGATAGCTTCAGCACCATAGACCAATGAATAAGGAGTTGCACCTGTAGGGGTCCGAATGCTAGTTCGATATGCCCATAGCGCTGGATTCAATTGAACATGCCAATCACGACCGGCATCATTGACTGTCTTCTTTAGGATCCTCAATATGTTTTTATTGGATGCTTCGGCCTGACCATTGCCTTGTGGGTAATAGGGAGTGGAAAAGCGGTGTTGGATATGAAATTTCTCACAAAGCTCACGAACATCCTGATTTTTGAAAGGAAGACCGTTATCTGTGACAATGGACATGGGCACACCATACCGGCAGATGATGTAATTGAGGATGAATGAGGCGATCTGCTTGCCGGTGACTTGGGTAAGTGGAACAGCTTCGATCCACTTGGTGAAATATTCAGTGGCGGTAATAATGAATTTATGGCCATTGGATGAAGATGGATGGATTTTACCCACAAGATCAAGACCCCATTGACAAAAAGGCCATGGTGTTGTGATTGGTTGCAGTTCTTGAGCTGGTGCATGTATTAGGTCGCCATGAACTTGACATTTTTTGCACTTCCTAACAAAGTAGTAGGAATCCTTTTCCATAGATGGCCAATAATATCCACCTCGCAGGAGTTTCTTGGCGAGTGATGGACCACTTGAATGAGTCCCGCAAATTCCTTCATGTACCTCTTCCAAAGCCTTTGTTATCTCACCTTGTTCCAGACATCGAAGGAGAGTACCATCAAGACCGCGTCGGTATAGGGTTTCGGCAATAATGGTATATCGAGCAGTTTGGCGAATGAAGGTTTTACGTTGGTTATTTGATTGGTTGGGAGGAAGGGTGTGATCGCGGAGATAGGTGTAGAACTCACCGTACCATGGGGATTCAGAACCAACAAGGCGACATATCATTTCAGATTCAGGGATATCATAAGCGGGAATCCAAAGTTGTTCTACCAAGAACTCGTAGCGTGTTGAATTCTGTGGAAGATCTAGTAGAGATGCGATGGTAGCCATAGCGTCAGCAGCTCGATTCTGATCTCTTGGTATCTGCTCAAAAGTGATAGTAGTAAATGATGTCTTTAGATTGTCCGCCATTTGCTTGTATGGCATGAGTTTATCATCTTTGGTCTGATACTCATCTGTTGCTTGTCGAATGACTAGTTGGGAATCGCCATATACTTGCAGTTCTTTTAATTTCCATTGTATGGCTAATCTGAGTCCTGTGATCAAGGCCTCATACTCTGCTATGTTGTTTGTGCATGGAAATGTGAGCCTGTAAGACTTCGGGATGCTATCACCTTGAGGTGTGATAAACAGAATGCCTGCCCACGAGCCGTGCCTAGTGTATGAACCATCAAAATATAGCTTCCATGGTTGTACTTCTGTGAGCATGAATATCTCTTCATCTGGAAAATTGGAAATGAGGGGATGATCGCCTATGAGTGGTGCATCGGCCAACTGATCTGCAATAACTTGACCTTTGATAGCTTTACGGTCCACATACTCAATGTCAAATTCACTTAGAATCATCACCCATTTGGCCAAGCGGCCTGTCAATGCTGCTTTGCTGAGTAAATACTTGAGTGGATCAATCTTTGCAATGAGTTGCACCTTGTGTGTTAACAGATAGTGCCTCAGTTTAGTGGCTGCCAAGATTACTGCTAGGCAAGCTCGCTCAATAGGTGTGTAATTGAGTTCATAGCCCACCAGTGTGCGAGAGATGTAGTATACAGCACACTCTTTACCTTCTGCATTATGTTGTGCTAGTAGTACACCCAATGTTGTACTTGTTGCTGAGATATAGAGCAATAATGGTCTACTTGGATCTGGTGGCATCAACAATGGTGGATTCATGAGATAGTCTTTGAGTGACTGAAATGCTTGCTGGCATCTGTCATCCCACTGAAAGCGGATGTTCTTGTGTAGCAGGTGTGTGAATGGGTGACACTTATCAGCCAATTGTGCAATGAATCTGCGGATAGATTGAAGCCGTCCTTGTAGTGTTCTTAGCTGACTGATATTCTTTGGAGGTGGCATGTCCATTATTGCCTTAACCTTTGCCGGATCGACCTCAATGCCTTTGCTTGAGACAATGTATCCTAGAAGCTTCCCGGAGGTCACTCCGAAGACACATTTCTTTGGGTTGAGTCGAACATGGTATTGTTCCAGTCTATCAAAGATTTTATCTAAGATGTGAAGATGTCCTTCTCTAGTAAGTGATTTTTCTAGTAAATCATCCACATAATCTTCCATCATAGTATGCATCATGTCATGGAAGATGGTGGTCATTGCTCTTTGATAGGTCAATCCTGCATTCTTTAGACCAAAAGGCATTACATTCCAGCAGTATGTGCCCCATGGACATGTGAAGGCTGTCTTATGTTGGTCCTCTGGTGCGATCTTTATTTGATTGTATCCTGAAAAGCCATCCATGAGTGAAAGCATGGCATGTCCTTCTGTCAAATCTACTATGATATCGATATTTGGTAGAGGGAAGTCATCCTTAGGACATGCCTTATTCAGATCTCTGAAGTCTGTACAAATGCGGATGCCCCCTTTTGGTTTGCCAACTGGTACAATGTTGGAGATCCATTCTGCATAATCAATTGGTCTAATGAAACCAACATCCAGGAGTTTCTTGAGTTCTGTTTTGACTAGCACGGCAATCTGAGGATGCATCTTACGAAGCTTCTGCTTGACAGGTTTGGCTCCTTTTGCTACTGTGAGATGATGCATGACTAAATCAGGATCAAGCCCAGGCATGTCTGCATATGACCATGCAAAGTTGATCTGACGCTATTGGAAGAACTCTATAAATTGAGGTTGTTCCTCTGGAGTGAGAAGAGATGCCAGATGTATGATATGAGGGTTTTCAGGAGTCCCCACATTGTATTCTTTGGTTTCCTCGATGAGAATCGTTGATCGTTCCTGTTGTACATTAGCAGGGAGAATGTCAAACCCTTCATCCTCAGGTGCCTCAGAGAGGTTTTCACCATTGGATACGCTCTTTCTTTTTACTTTTGTTGGATCAAACAGTGCCACAGTGTGGTTTTCACTGGAAGATCCATGTTTTAATGTTATATTTTTGCAGCTGAAGGGTTTGGCATCCGCCCCGAAGTATGCTGCGCTATTAAGTTCAATGGCAAATCCAGCTTTGTGATCCCCACTTGGTAGATTATCCCTTAATTCCAAAAAGTCAATGATAGCCTCATCGTTTTGGAAGAGGTCAAGACATGGGGGATTTGGTTGGTTCCATTCGATGAGTTCAGGGTGGATAATAGGCATTATTTCATCGATTAAGTTAAGTGCGGGAGATGTATCAGTGAGGGTTAAGACAGTGTGATGAAGGTCATTGATGGTACTTTCCCTATCAGAATCAGGCGTAGGATGAGACGTAGGGTCTGTGGAAGATGTTTCCAGCTCAGGTACCCAAGTGGTCTTTATCTGTGCTTCTCCGTAAACAGGGATGTCTTTGTGGGGTGGAGGTGGTGATGTGTCTTCCTCATCTGAAGTGTTAAGTTGCACTGAATCGAATTCCCACTCATGTGAGTCGGTCTCTGAATCACTTTCCAGCATCCGATTGCTATACCATACTGGGATGTCGCTGGAGTTGAATACTGCAGGCGTAACTAGTTTATGTACCTTTGAGGTGATCGGTGCTGCAGGAACCGTGATGGGGATAAAAGAATTTGTCACTGGAAGTATTGGTAGTGTTGATTTAGTGGCTTCTGTTGGAACGGCTGGTGCCATAGATGCTACTGCAGGTTCCAATATAGTTGCTGCTATGAATGGTTTTATTGATGTGATGACTGCTGTGGATGGGATTACTGGTTCGATTGGTGGGATGTTTGGTATTGTAGATGGTTGCGGTGGAGTTGTGAGCCTTGATGGGGTAGTGGCAATATTGCTTGATGGTGCTTTGATTATGAAAGGTGTCCTTTTTGCAGTAGGTGGGCAAAATGGTTTGCTGGGTTTACCTTTGAATCTGAGTTTAGGAAGGACTTCTTTTTCAAAGCCTAGGCCTGTATTACCTTTGGGCTTGAATTCTAGTAGCAGCGGTTCGTGTCGTCCTTGTTTGCAGTATCCCAAAGCACTCTGACCATCATATCCCATTCTTTGCATAATGAGGAGGCCTTTGCCATATTGTTCCGTAGGAAGTGTAACTTGCGGTTTGTCAGTGGTGATGGGATCTTTATAGATCCAGTCCGCTAGGTCCTCATCTTGTGTCTCTTCCTCTTGACTCTTTCCAAGAATGAAAGGCATTAAGGCACATGCAGGCGTGATTAGTGGTTGCTGGAGCAACTGCTGTGGTTTACCATGTGTTCTAGGAGAAGTGGGCATTTGTCCCACACAAAAGAGCTGACTCAAGTTGTATTCTCCAGGACCTTCCTCTGCGATTTTCATCTTAAGCTTTTCTTGCTTGGGTATAGGGGTGTTTGAACTGGAAAGAGAGGCGGGATTTACATATGATGTGGAGGAAATGGCTTCCCTATTATTAGGAACAGTAATTTCTGGTTGATGGATGATATTATGGCAAAATGCAAAGGGATTTGCATCGCCCAGGATTGTGATCTCTGCACCATTATGTGGGAACTTGATACATTGATGGTAGGTAGATGGAACGGCTTGCATGGCATGTATCCAAGGTCTCCCTAATAATAGATTATATGGCAGAGGAAGGTCCAGAACCTGACAAATGATATGCTTTACCACAGGGCCCACTCGGATTGGTAGTACCACAGCTCCTTTGGATGAACGCTCTGCATCATCATAGGCCTTGATGGTGATCTTCTTGCGAGGATCCACTGATTCTAGTGCATATCCCAATGCTGTGACCAACTGTAGTGTACAAATGTTTAGGCCTGCTCCATTATCTATCAAGACTCGCTTGATCCTGTGTTGGTTGACAAATCCTTCAATGTGTAGCGAAGCGTTATGAGGTTGTTGGAAGGAAGAGTTGTCACTTTCAGAAAAAGTGAGACAAGGTGATGACTTTAGAGTTCCAACCATGGCTTGAAATTGGTCCGTGTTTAGGTTTGCAGGGACTGACGCCTCTTGGAGTGCGTGATCCAAGATTGTTTTATGAGAGGGTGATAGACGCAAAAGCTCCAAAATGGATATAAGTGCAGGGGTTTTGTCTAATTGTTCCATAAGATTGTATTGCTTCGGGACAGAGGTGGTGCCTTGTGGAGCTGCCTTGATGGTAACTTTGCCGCGACGCGTAACAACATTGCAATTTGAGGTGGGATTCTTGAAGGTGATAGTTGCAATTTGTTCACTGGCATCATACAGGTGATTGACAGTGTAATTATACGCAGCCTGCGTATAATCAGTGGTATCAGGACCTCGTCTGGAAGTGGAAGGACCCCTTTGATCTTGTGATGGAAGTGGATTCTTGAACATCTGATGATCATTATTGGTTGTTTTTGGGTCATGTCCTTCAATTTCAATTTCTCCTCGGTCAATAAGATCCTGAATGAGATCTTTCAATCGATGACAATTACTTGTCTTATGTCCTCTTCCTTGATGGAACTCACAATTTTCAGTATCTCTCCACCATGCCGGTTTGACTTGAGGCTCATAATTTGATAACTTAGGTAAAGTGATCAAATTCTGAGAAATGAGTTGTCGCATCACTGTTTCAATGGGTTCCCCTAAGGGAGTGTATGTGCGTTTTTGTTTTTGTGGACGAGGTCTTGGTTCATCATGAGATGTGATGCGACCTTGATTAAGAGGAACATTTGTGTTATTTTGAGGTGGAGGATTTTGTCCTGCAAACCGAACCACAGGTTGTGCATTTTGGACAGTTCGAGCATCCACAACCCCATCGTTGACGATATTCTTATTCTTGTTCCAGAAGTTTGGTTTATCACTATTGAAGCGCGGGCGAGGACCATCTTTGGGTTCATTAAAGATTTTGATGAGTCCTTTTTTGATGAGTGCCCGTTCACACTTTATACCTTTGGTGATCATATCGTTAAAAGAATCGGTATCTTTGACATCCAGGTGAAATTCCATTTCTTCGTTTAAGTTGGAAATGAAAATTTCCACTAGTTCTCGTTCAGGTAACTGAAGAGAACGTCTGCTAGACATTTGGCGCCATCGTTGCAGGAATACTGAGAATAGTTCACCTGGTTTTTGTTTGGTATTGCACAGATCAGCCATGGTGATGTCGCGTTCAATATTATAAGAGTAATGAGATAGGAACTTCTGGATGAGTTCCTCAAATGTTCTTATGCCACCTGGTAGTCGGGAAAACCATGATGTGGTTGTTCCTCCCAAGCTTTGGGGAAAAAGGCGCATTAGGTATGTGTCCTCATAAGCGACTTCGAGACAAGCGGAATGAAATTCTCGGACATGATCACGGGGATCTCCCTTTCCTCTATATTTTTTGAATTTTGGTGTTTCGAACCTGCGTGGAAAGGGTGGCATATAAAGATTCCTATCAAACGGATAGGGACAGATGTCGTTAAGTGAGAATTGATTGGTCCTAACACCACTATGAAGTTGTTGGGCGAGATTCTCGACTTGTTGCCGCAACATCTCCATTTCATTTGGAGGAGGAGGTGGTGGGTTACCTCGAGGAATGTTATATCTGATGGGATCTCTACGCCTTTCCTCCTCATGGTGACTTTGTCTTTCTGATGCTTGTCTTAATTGGGCAAGATCAAAGTCTAAGGGGAGTTTGGCTCCTTCTTGAGCAAGTCTTAAGAAGTGAGCATCCGCATTGCTCCTTAGTATTTCATCAAATAATCTGTTAAAATGAGGGTTATGCTGAACCCTTTCGATTGTTGAAGGAGTGGGAGTACTTGGGTTTTCATCATTCACATTTCCTCCAAGTGCTTCTTGAAATTCATTGAGGTTGTCCTCTTCTTCCTCAATTTCTATTTCTCGTTGCCTTGATCGTGATCGGGTTTGAGCCATTTTGTTTGCAAGTTTGTTTTGAAGTTGATTGAAGATGATGATGAGTTGGTGATGAAATGAAAGATTGATGGTTGGTGGATTGTATGATATGTAGATCTCTAGCACTCTAAAGGTAGATGTAACCAGAATTCCTTCTTTGAATTGCTTGTTTGTTTTGATGATTTTTGGATGTGATAAGGTGTAGAGAAATCTGAGATGTGTTACAGATTTAACTACCTAGCAATGAGAGGATTCACTCATGAACTAGTTTTAACCTGCGTAGATGTGTCTCTTAGGATGAGCTTATCCTAGATGTAGAAACAATCTAAAAAGTGATGTGATGTGTTTGATTTCAAGCAATATCTAAAAGGGAATCGTGGGACAAGAACCTCTTAATGTTTTGAGATTTGGGATGGATTGATGATGAAGTGATGATGTATGAGTGGGATGATGGATGAAAATGTTTTCAACTTTCAATAAAAACTTTGTGTCACAAATGGGACAAACTCTATCTCTTCCCTTTCGGGTGTTGGTGGCACTTCTCGAGATGTGTTGTAGGTGATACAGATGTTGGGGAAAAAGTTAGGATTAATCTTTCCTCCTTGATTTTTGTGATAACTCAGAGCTCTATATTGCATAAAAGCTCTGCGGTTCAGTGATTCTGAATCAAACTCGTTTGTTTTACCTTGAAGGTATAGACGCATGCGATGTAGAAAGACTCTATGTGAGACAAAGATTTGTCTATTGAGATAGAAGAATTTCCTCCTTTTGATTAAAGCCTTTGAGCTTAATGGTCTCCTTTTCAAGGTGATACTCTGATGACACTTCTTCTTTCGCAAGATGTGAAGAATGGTCATAAAAGTTGTGACTCTGTGTTGTTTGCACTTTGTTTTTGATGTTTTTGGTTGTGTTGACAGATGTTGGATGAATACTTTGTTTTTGAAAGTGATTTTCTGATTTTTCTTTGACAAGAAAACAAAGCAAGCACATAAACACAAGATTGTAGCCTCAAAGGCACAAATGAGTATGGGTCTAGATCAACCCAATTCTTGGACTTGTTTTTGACCCTTCCTTTAGATATATTTTAAGGTGTATTTCCAAAGCCTGAAGTCGGCTCAATTTGCTCTAGGTCTGTAAAACGAACACACTTCAAACACTCTTTATCCCTATGGTCAAATGGCCAGTTGTGATAAATTTAGCCCACATCTTGATATTTCTTCGACTTTGGTACTACATACCTTATGAATCCCGCTGTGGCAGGTAAGGATGTGATATACTAAGTCTTGCACGAGCATAACAAATAGATGATCCCTATGATGGGGGAGTCACCACTTTTATCAAGCCACAAGTGACTTTTCAAAAAGCTATGTTTCTACTCAAGGAAATATGTATGGTGAGTATCTTGGGAGCAAAACCATCTATGCTCTTGCACTAAATTATACCTCAAATATCCTCAATCAATAGAATAGGTGGGCTACTACTTAAAGGTGTTTAGTCATGTTCGATGGCTTTGGACATAAGTTCATTCTGCAGTGACTCACTTAAGAGCCTTGTAACTGGTGGTGGGGCCCATTTGTCCTTTCGGCCAGTTACACTATAGGAACAGCTATACCCAAGGCTACAGCTTTCGCTCACACCTGATTTCTATAGCGGCTCGAAGGATTTACCGCTCAAGGTCGTTCCCAAGAGTGATGTGTCTCTTGGCAGGCCTCTCTTAAAAAGATAAAATTTTGAGTGTTACTAACACTTTTCTCTTGCACCTAGGACCACGAAAGCCAAGGGAGAGGATAGTGTGTGTTAGAAGTAGGACCACTCGACCAACTCTTTGCACAAGTGTGCCAAGCACGAAAAACACTTATTCTTTTTAATCTGTCATTGCAATGTGATCTAACTATTTGGAGATGTTGCTCCAACAATCATGGTGTTCTTTTTAATTTTCAAAGGCAATTGTTTGAGTAAACTAGAATTTGAAATCCTGGTCAACTTAATGAAAAACACGTTTGCATGAAGTAAAATTGCTTTAAAAATGAGACAAGTTGATTGTGAATTTTATTTGCACCAAAAATGGAAGTGTGGATTGTGAGTTTTATCTTGATGCAAGAAATAAATTTTGCCTTGTTTATTTTAAGCACTAAAACGAAGTTTGTTTCCTAACTTGCAAAAAAAAAAAAAAAAAAAAAAAAAAAAAAAGTTGTTTTTGTATAAGTTTGTGGTTCTTTTTACCTTTGAACAATGAAATTCTTTTTAATAGCCCCAAACAAATGTGTGATTCTTTTTCAAAAGCCCAAATTTGAAATGTGAAGTTAATTTTAAACCAAAATAAAAAGTGAATTCATTTTTAAAACCAACTTCAAAAACAAGTTAGTAAAAAATATAAATCTACTCTTTAATCTAATTTAAATCTGCACAAAAGAGAAAAATAGTTAGTAAAATCCGCCTATTTGGTGGGCTTCTACAAGCCTAATTTTTTTATTTTTTTTGGTTTTTTATTTTTTTTGGTTACAAAGTGATTTGTACAATGTTTTGTTACAATAGCGCTAGTCTGCGTTTGAACAGAGGCACTATTTAACACAAACGTATTAAAAGAAAGGGAAAGACAGAGAAGGGAAAAGCACTGAAATAGGGGGAATAGCGCCAAAATAATGCCAAACGCACCAAAACAGTGTCAAAATCGCAACCTGTGTGACATTTTCAACATTCAAACATATTATTGGTTAAAAAAAAAAAAAATTGATCTTTTTGGTGTTTGGATTCACGTCGGGTTCACCAAATGATGCTCTGCAAAAAGGATTAGAAAATCTGTTTGATGGCAACACACACAAGAGCACAAGAAACAAACGTTAGTGTTAGCAACAAAAGATTATCCTAAACAGGCATATCAAGAGAGATATTAAGCATGAAATAGAAAGCATATAAACATAAAATGAAATAGCTAATCAAGATGCTCATAGTTGCTCCTCCCTTGTTCCTCTCCTCTCCAAGTCCCAAATGAGTGTAGCTCTCAGCTTTTTGCACTATGGATGCTTATGGAGGATTGAGATTTAATACTAAGCTTCAAATATGAAATGAAAGCTAAATACTATGCTAGAGTAGATGGTGATGCTATGAAAAAGCTCTATGCTAATGCCAGTATAACAACAATACTCTAAAATGCTTCTCCTTTTGCTTGAGGAGAAGGGTTCTATTTATAGAAGAAATAGGGAAATGAAGGGTTAAGATTGAATGGTTTAATCAAGGGCCAAGTTTGAAAGTTGGGGATCCATGTGCACAATTGGCACCAATAAAATGGTGACAAGTGTCAACATAGGATTGGGTTGAGAGAAGAGGTTGGAGGCATTAAAGGCCTGAGAAGACCTCATGGTTATCTAGAAGGTAAGGGTCAAGTCTAAATTAAGATTACCCATTGGATTAAGAGTTAATCCAAGGATAAACCTTTGTGCAAATGTTTAAGAGATAATCATGGTCAAAGCATTAATGGCCTGATGAGACCTTTGGGTTGGGTAGAGGTTGAGTCAAAACAAATGTTTTAACCATGTGGGAGGGTTGAATTAACCATTAATGGTTATTGGAGACTTTGGGGATTAAGTGGTTGAAGGTTGAAAGCTTTCAAAGGTTATCCAAGACTTTGAGCCATTTAGTGGTTGAAGGTTGGAAGCTTTCAAAGGTTATCCAAGACTTTGAGGGTTAATTTGTTGAACACACAAAGCATTAATTGCTTTTCAAAGACTTTGGAGTCTTTGAGAAGTGACTCCAATTTGCTTAGGAATGTGACAATATTTAGGGGATGGATTAGGCTAATTAGGAAGGGTTTAGAAGAATTTAGAAGGGGTTTAGGCATGCAAGTGGATTTTGTAGGAAAATGCAAGTGGGAGAAATTTTGGTATTTTCAATTAAAATAAAATCATTTATTTCAATTAAATGGTGTAATTTGCATTTGGATAAATATTCAAATAAATATTAATTTATTTAAATGAGAAAAATGAAGATAAAGCATTTAAAATGCTTGAAGACTTTGAGGGAAACCATTAAAGGCTTGAAGACTTTAAGGAAAACCATTAAAGTCTTAAGAAGACTATAGAAGGAAGCCATCAAGTTTGAAGACTTTAAAGCCATCAAGTTTGACTACTTTAAGGGAAACCATTAAAGGTTTCAAGTGGGTGAGGATAAATAGGATTTTAAATAAATAATTTATTTAAAATAGTTGTGCAACTTGCTTTTGTAGGAAAATACAAGTGGGTGGAGGATAAAGGTGATTTTAAATAAATGATTTATTTATTTAAATGTGAGAGGTGGGATTTTGGGGGTTTTAAATAAATATTAATTTATTTAAATGTGAGAGAAGATTTAATTAAATAAATATGATTTATTTATTTAATTAATGGTCTGAATTTGGTTAAGTGAATTAAATAAAATAAATTGAATAATTTATTTAATTAATAGGAGAAGAGGGTTAAGATGAATTAATTAAATATTAATTTAATTAATTATTAATTGATGGTTAAATAATCAAATAAATACTAAGTATTCATTTAATTAAGTGGACAGATTTATGTGACTACAAGTTGTATTAAGAGAAATTAACTGCTGTTTATTAGTATGTTAGCTATTCACAATTACCATGTTATTTACAAACCTACTATTTTGTGTAGGTTTTGTCAGCTAAAAGGTATTGAGGAATTATCATTTTGGACGGTAGAAAAAGTTAAAGATAATAAGGTAGAAGAATTTAATCTTGACAAGAAATTAATTCTATAAATGAGAAGGTTCACTAAATTTAACAAGAGCTTAATAATGTAGGTGAAACATATTTTTTTGGGCCTTTTTATTTTTATTTGAGCATCTCATTTTAATTATAAGGTAAAATTAAATTATGAAGTGAAGTATTTCCATTTAGATGGTACAACTGTTCAGTAAATCTCCATTTCTTTATTAATTGGTCATATCCAATTCAATGTGCATTGCAAGTAAGCTTTGTGCTACTATGATCTATGGTTATCTAAATTGTATAGTTTTATGACAAAGTTTCACAATGATGGAGCAGGAGAAAAACTATAATGAGATACAAAGATGTATGTTTTTTTAGTGTGCATCTCTAATTTGTTATTCACATTAATACACTATAAAATACATTTATTCTCGTTTAAATTTGTGTTTTTTAAAAGTCAATAAAAATGAGCCATAAATTCTTCTTTTTAAATGTTTCTATTTGTCATCTAGTTAGAAGATTCTTTTGTCATCTAATATAGACAAAGATCCACTCATTATAGAAAACATAAATTCTTTATCAATATTTTTTCTTACTCTTCAACCATGAGTGCTTTATAGAAAATATAAACTCTTCAACCACATTAGTGATTTTAATGTTTGCTTCCTTTCATTTATTTTTAATTTTTAATTTTTTATTAAATGGCTTCAAGTCATGGGATGGATTTCTTAATTTATATGGTAAAGATGTAGCAGAAAACTCATGCTTGGATAACCTTCAAATAGTAAGAAATGATTCCTATATGTTCCACACGAGATTGTCCTCTTGGGATTGTAATTTCAAAGTTCTCATTTATTGCTTGGGTTACATGTTCCATTCTCATCAATTTCTTTCATGTTGCTCTTTCCAATTAACTGATTTATATGTGGACATCTACTTAATTTCTTCACCAAATGTGTGTTCCTTTATGTCACCGATTGCTTACTTTCACTTTACTTTATTTTAGAAGAAACCTCCTTGGATTTTATTGAGTTGTAAAATATGTTGTGCTCAAACAAGTTTTTTAGAACATATGAATAAAGCTCAAAAAAAATTACCACTATAACTCAAAGAATTTATAGAATGTATTATGCCCAAAGAAGTCATTTTCATCATAATGATAGCTAATGTTTGTTTATTTATTCCTCTAACTCTTCTACCCTACTAAAGGAACTTGTGACTCTTATCATAGAATAAAAATTGAGATGAAGATATACTGATGTCCTTAAATTTAATTATTCTGTGTGTCACCTAATAAGCATTTTTCTCTATATTAGGAAAATTGCCACTCTAGCTATGAGTGAAGTGAAAATACCAAATTAATAAACTAAAATTGGCATAACCATTGCAAATCCATTATAATATTCATGTAAAATACAAAATTGTTAATTAAAACAAATAATATATAGTATATGATATTTAATATAATATATTATATGATCTTTTGTATTTAAAAAAAAAAATTAAATTAAATAATTGACGGAATTCTGATGCCCCCCTAAATTTGAATTGATGACTATATCGTTGGACATACAACATCCTTGTCGGTACATAGTTCTTGGTTGTCATCGAACGACATCGATATTCTGACGAAAATCAACGAAACATATGACGAGGATGTTGTATGCCTGACAACATTTGTCTCAACGAACTAGTGTTAGAATTCTGGTGTTCATCCAAAAAACATTTGACAAGGATGTTGTATGCTTGATGACATTCTCTTGGCAGATGAGCAGTTAGGGTAGCATATGTCGATTAAATCCATCGGTAGGACTTACACTAGTAGGGAAGGGAACATTTTGTGTTGCTAATAGCCGATGACGCTATCGGTACGACATACAACGATGGAGACCTGATATCTCGAGTGTTGTCAAGGTAGCACATGCTAATAAAATCCATCGACAGGATTTACAATAGCAGCGAAGAGAAAATTTGGTCTTGTTGATAGCTGATGAGGCTATCGGTAAGACATACACCGATGGAGACCTAATGTCCCGGGAGTTGTCAGTGTAGCACATGCTGATGAAATCCATCAAAAAGACTTACACTAGCTGTGAAGGGAACATTTGGTCTTGCCAATAACCAATGAGGCTATTTGTAAGACATACACCAATGAAAACCTAATGTCCCAGGTGCCGTCAGAATTCTGACATTGGCGAGCACCGTCGAAATATCCAACAACAAGTTTATGACGATTGCGTTTATCGATAGTCTGACCAAAAATAGTCGGAATTCCGACGAGTGACCATCGGAATTGAGCCCCAAATGTACTAGTGCCTATTAGGATTCCCAAAGATACTAAGAGGGGGGGTCAATCAGTATCTGACCGGTTAATGAATTTTCTAAACTTATTATATGAAAAGCATTCCAAAACTGTGTATCGGTAAACCAAAATTAATGCAGTAAGTAAGAACAACCACAATATGAAAGATACACCATAACACAATATTTTTAATGAGGAAACATGGTGTGGGAAAAAACTCGGTGGGATTTGTGACCCACAATATTCACTTACTAGCTAATAGGATAATATTACTATTACAATAGGGGCCTACACATGCAGGAAGGCCAAGCGCCTAGAGCTCACTGCTCAGTTACAAAAGAAGTCTCACTGACTTACAAAAATGGATTATACAAATCCATTGTCATGTAAAGCTTTAGATCAGCATCTGCTATGCCAGGTTCAGTACCAATTTAGGCTCTACAATAATCATAAACCCTTATCCAAAATCTACCTTACAATTCGCACATTAGGTCTGCAATTATCTAACCATATCCATCTTTTAAATGATCTACAAGATCTCATACTTATATGAGTCTTATTACAATCTACCATGTCGGCTTACAAAAAAATTTAATAATTAAATACAAAATACAATTAAACAAAATTCCTGTCAACCATGGTACCGATAATCAATCTTTTCGGTGTCGGTGAACTATATGCCAATGTAGAGTCTATCGGTGGCAGTGCTTGTTGGTAACATATGATTGTAAGGTTGACATCAATGACAAAACCTTCAATAACCTATAATTTCTCATTGGAGTGTGCATTTGCCAACAATATCCCCCTTTGGCATTGATAGCAACACTCATGAGAAAAATTTGAAAAAGTGTCCAAATATGTTGTCCAAAAAGAACCTGCCAAAATGTCTTATCAAAACTGTGTTATCAAAATTTGTGCTCCCCCTAAGCTGATGATGTCTTCCTTCTGATCATTTTTCTCATCTCCACTACTCCCCCTTTGGCATCAATGACAAAGACTGTCATTTACTGTCAATGGAGTGTGGTTCCTGCCTAGATCCTTGTAACTGGTGGGTTACAATCTGATAGATGTCCGCCAATCCAAAATTTTGACTGTCGCTGAACTTCTTTTTGTGCTTTGCTGATCTCTGAATCTATGTCCATTGTCAAAATATCAATTTTGCGGGTATCTTTGTACAGTTTCTTGAAATCCAAAATTGTTTCTCCTAATGTTCGTAATAAGGTTTCCATTTGTTCCTTATTCTTCTTAACAGTTTCCTCAAAGAATTTTTCTTTTTCCTTATTCATTTTCTCTTTGAATGTATCTTCATTTATCTGGTCCAATGTTATTAGGTTGCCAATTATATACTTAGACAATGTGTCTAATTGGCTCAAAGAATCTTTATTATCTATGTTACACTTTGGAGCTATCATCTTCAAAATTGGTAAAGTGTCATCTATAGCCTTATAATCTTGTGCATTACACTCTGTTATTTTCTTTATTGAATCCAAGACTACCTTTGTTACATTTGTTGTCCAAAATTTAGTCATTAATGTGTCGGATGATTGTCCAACTATTCTCACAATCTGTGGTCCATCGATTGTAGTGATAACTTTGCTTTCCTCTTTCTCTGGAGGATCTATTTGAGTTTGCATTTCTACTACCAAAGGCTTGGGATTTTTAGATGTAGTTGGTGGTGCAATCTGAGTATGTACCTAAGAAGGAGCCTGTTGCTCTGATGGTTTCTCTGTTTGTGCTTCAGATGATTTCACTATGGTGTCCACTGCCAATTTTTTTATTTACCTCTGTCTTTCCAATGTCTGGGGGTTCATTTGATCCTTTAGTTTGTTGTTGTTTCCCAATCCCAATGTTTTCAACTCCAACATTTCCTGTCGGTGGCTCTATTGCCACATCTGTCTTCTCAGTTGCTTCCTTATCCAACACAATATTGACTTCCTGAGTGTCAATGTTCATTGTGTATAACACCTCAGAATCAAGATTCGTATCCTCATGTGGTGTATCCATACTCTCAGTTGCCGGTTGTGTGTCAACAGTTTCTACCGGTGGAGTATCAAAGAGAGGTGGGGGAAAGTTATTAGTTATCTTTAGGCTTGGAGGTCCACCTACCTTACCTTTCCCCTTATCCTTCTGGTAGACTTTGATAGTCTTTGGTTTCTTAAGTTCCTCCTATTTTTCTTTCTCTACAAAAAATATGTCCCACTTATCTATTATTTCCTCTGATATCTCATTTACTCTTCTTTCCATTAATGCTACATGTCGGTATCTTGTTGAGAATATTATTTGGTTAGCTTCACTGATTAGCTCATCAATTTCTTGAGTGGCGTTCACTGGGTGAACTGCAAGTAGTTTTTCTATTTTTTATTTTCTTGTCTAACTCCACAATGGCTACTCTTCTAGCTTCTAGTCTTCTATACAGATCATTGGGTATGTCATCTACAATCTCCATCAAAAATTTCTTATAAATTTCAAGAATTAAGATTACACTATTTTCTATGCTCTCCTTTTCATCATTGGATAATGTATTATACAACTTGCTAATATTTGTTAGTTTGCCATCTTCAGTATTCTCTTCCAAAATTTTGTCAAAAGTAGGAATAACCTATTTTTGTTTCCTCTTGTTTGGTGTCAATTTCTTAGCCAGAGGCCTAATTGCCTGTTGTTTTTGTCTTGTCTTTCTGGGTGTAGATGAGGGTGCCAATGAGGATTTTCTTTTTCTTTCTACCCTTTTGAATATAGTCAGTATCTCACTGTCAGAAGAAGTTGTAACCGGTGAAAGATGTGCTTCCGGTTGAAGTCCTTCCAGTTCACTTTCCTTAATACCAGTTTTCTTTAATACATCTTCTTTTATTGCTTTTTCTTGTCTTGTCCCCTTCCTCATTATCTGTTCAATTCTCTTAACTCTTTTCTAAGATTGAATGCCACTTTCAATTGTTTCAGCATTGCCAAATACTTTTTCTGTCAGTTCCTTAGGGGCTTCTAAGAGGGATTTTGCATAAGTTTCAACTATGTTGTCATCTATCTCATATCCCATCTCTTTAACCCAAATAGTTCTAGGGACAATAGCCTCCATCCAGATTTCATCTTTCTTTATCACAAAGCATATCTCTTTTTGATACTTATCACAATTGCTTGAGATAGCCTTATTCTTGTCTTCATTCTTTCTTTCAAGGTTTGAATATATTCATTTATATTTTTCCCTCTGTCATCTCCCATGTTGTTTAGTATGTCTAACAGTTGCTTTCCTACCAGTATATCAAAACCAAAGTCTTTCCTACCAATACTGGGTACTTCCTTGGTAATATATAGCATTAAGCACACAAGCAAGTTACCAAATCTGAAAGTTCCCTTCATATCACCTTTGATTTTCTTCAAGTTATCTATTAGTTCATCTTCAAGCCATTCACATACATCAATTCTTGCATTGTCATTCACCATGTCATATGTACTTTTAATACATAAGCTAGAGACAAAGTTTAGTCTGTTTGCATGTGTAGCCTTATAACTAAGAATCATACTAATAAATCTAACATTGATGTCCTTCACATCATTGACTCTTAGGGATCTTTGGTCAAATGTTGTGCTAGTTAAGGTCATCATAGTGTCATTTGGAACTTTCTTAGTTCTATCAGGCCTGCTACCAGTGGAAGGTAAGCCTATCATTTCCTTAACTGCCTCTTTAGTGATCTTATGGATGGAATCCAACCCAAAAAATTCACCATGGACTCTGCTCAGGACTATCCTTATCACATCTTTAGGAAAATTAGGGATACTAAGAATGTCCACAAAGCCTAGGGTTTCAACTACCTTGTGTTCCGGTTTAATATTACCATTTTAATCACAAATTATAGTCCTATACATGTTCATTATTTCTTTAGCTCCTAGTTCCTCAATATGACAATGTATATATATTCTAGGATCCTCTGCATAAACTACTCCCTTAGGTATTTTAAAAAATGCTCCTAGGGTATCATCTTTTTTCACAATTTGAGGAATAAGTTTGAACACGGGTCTAGAGCACTTGATAAATTCAGTCATAGTAGTGTTTGTGATAAATTTAGGTGCAGATGAAGAAGCCATAGTTATAAATACCTTAATCTTCTTTTAGGATGAGTGCTTGAATGAACTGCTTCACTTTTCTCTAAGGATGCCTTCGCTTGATATTTTTGCACTCTCTGGAGATTTGAATGCTTGATGAATGAAAAAAGAGCCAAAACACTTTCTTTATAGTGTTATAACTTTCAACTGCCATATTTAATGCCTGCCAGTTAAGTCAAAATCTTAACTCATCTACCGGTAAGGAAGTAATTTAACTTCTCACCATCAACCGAGGGTAAATTAGCATATTTTCAATTTTTTGCCATACCCCCAAAGGATTTTCC
Source organism: Cryptomeria japonica (assembly GCF_030272615.1). Lineage (NCBI taxonomy): Eukaryota > Viridiplantae > Streptophyta > Pinopsida > Cupressales > Cupressaceae > Cryptomeria > Cryptomeria japonica. Next base: position 585,619,125 of record NC_081406.1, read on the forward strand.
TTCAATTAGATGAAGAATCTCCTACTGGTGGAGTGATACTCTATTCTGCTAGTGGAGGAGTATTCCCATCAACATTTTGATCTAAATTTTTGATCCATTGCTTTGAAAATTCTTGCTTTACCTCTTCAACTTTTTCTTCACCTTTCAAGTTGGGTCCTTTGTTATTTTCCGGTGATGTCTTACTTTTACAAATCTTTGCAATATGTCCAATCTTGTTGCAAGCATAACAAGTCACATTATTTTTCTGAATAGCTTTCCTATATCCTATGCTGGTATGTATTTTGCATTGATTAGATAAGTGTCCAAATCTTCCACAAACATAACATCTTACATTCATTCTGAAATTTTCTGAATTATGACCAACTTTGTTGCATTTAGAACATTGACCGGTGGGTGTATTAGTGTTCTGATAATTTCTAGATCTACATTGATTTTCTCTATGACCATACTTGTTATAGTTAAAGCATTTCCCATTAAATTTGTAAGCATTAGGTTGTCTTACCGGTTTGCTATGATCATGATTATTTGTAGTATCAGACCTTTCACCAATTTCAAAGCCAAGGCCATTTGTATCACCATTAGGTTTCTGATTCTTTAGTATGTCATCAAGTTCTTCTGAACTTTTCTTGAATTTCTCCTTGTGTTGATTTGCAGTAGCTAATTCATTTTCCAAGAAATCTTTCTGTCTCATGAGTTCAGTTTTGTCATGTTCTAAGAGAATTAGATCTATTTTTAGCATATCAATCTCATGACTGAATCTTAGATTTTTATTTGCAACATCATTGTTGCAGCATCATTGATTCTTCGAGTCAAGTCATCTTCATTCTTCTTCTGATTTTCAGTCTCTTTACAAAATCTCATAGTCATATCCTGCATCTCATTCTTCATTGTAATGTTTTCTTGTCTTAGTTTTTTCAACAGATCATTAAGAGTTTCCTTTTCATCATCATCATTCTGCATCTTTTCACAAAACTCTCTTCTTTTGTTTCTTGCAATAGTGAGATTCTCTTGAAGTCCTTGAATGATATCCTGTGCAGCCTTCAGATCATCTTCAAGTTTGATATTCTTCACTTTTTTTGCATCATAGTCTGACCAATTGCTTTCTCAAATTTTCCATCACTAGCAGTGTCAGAATCTTCCTCAAGTCGTTAGGCTTTTGAAAATAGAGGACAAGGCTCGGATACCAATTGTTAGGATTCCCAAAGATACTGAGAGGGGGTGTTAATCAGTATCTAACGGATTAATGAATTTTTTGAACTTATTATATGAAAAGCATTTCAAAAGTGTGTACCGGTAAACCAAAATTAATGCAGTAAATAAGAACAACAACCACAACATGAAAGAAATACCATAACACAATATTTTTAACAAGGAAATCTGGTGTGGGAAAAATCTCAGTGGGATTTGTGACCCACAATATTCGCTTACTAGCCAATAAGAGAATATTATTGTTACAATAGGGGCCTGCACATGCAGCAAGGCCAAGTGTCTAGAGCTCACTGCTCAGTTACAAAAGAAGTCTCACTGACTTACAAAAATGGATTATACAAATCCAATGTCATGTAATGCTTCAGATCAGCATCTACTATGCCAGGTTCAGTACTGTTTTAAACTCTACAATAATCATAAACCCTTATCCAAAATCTGCCTTATAGTTCGCACATTAGGTCTGCAATAATCTAACCATATCCACATTTTAAATGATCTACAAGATCTCATACTTATATGAGTCTTATAATGATCCACCATGTCATCTTACAAAAATATTTTATAATTAAATATTAAATGCAATTAAACAAAATTCTTGTCGACCATGGTGACGGTATTCAATCTTTTCGGTTCCAGTGAATTGTATGCTAGTGTAGAGTCTGTCAGTGCCGATGCCTGGTGATAACATATGATTTTAACGTTGTCATCAATGAAAAAATATTCAATCACCTACAATTTCTCATTGGACTGTGCATTTTCCAACAGTGTTGCTAAGGCGAGGACCCCAGATATGGTCAAAATTGCAAGGGATACAATTTTAGGATGCTACATTTATCGTCCACTTTGTTAGTAGTATGAGCTTACACAAATACTCATAGTAAAGTAGAAGAAGATGAGAAATGCGGAGCAAAATCACAAAGAGTATAGGATATCACTAATTTCAAGGAATTAATCTCCCAATCTTAGGATCTTAACTCACTCAAAACATATGCAAGGGTAGACAAAACTAGGCAAATATAAAAACAAAAAAAGGCAAGTGAAGATAAAAAGACAAACAAAGGAAAAACAAATAAATGGACACACAACAAAATTTAAGAACCAAAAACAAACAAGACCTCAAGTAAACAGGCTGAAGAGACATTGATATCAAAAATTCTCAACCACTAATATCATTCTTGAAAATATATCATCTCATGAACATAAATGATCACATAAAGTATCAAAGCAAGCATCATCCATGAACTATCATTAGCAAAATTATGAGTTCATGAGAGGAAGAAGAGAGAGAATGAATATACTATAGATGTGTTTATCCAAGTGACTCATGAGAAGAATGATGAGAGAAGGCATGGACTAATCACCCCTAGATGTTTTTATATAGGAGATCCATGGTGTGAAAGGGAATGGACAACTTTCCTCTAGATTTTTTTATCTAGGAGATCTATGTGGTGAGGAGAGTAAGAATAGTCTAGCTATTTTTAGCTAGTTCCACCCATCTTCGTGTGTGTTTGCAAGTGATGTCGGGTTCCAAGTGTATAGCACCCCATGTAAGAGTATTTGTGCTATTTTTTTACTGTGCTTCAACTTTTTTAAGACATGTAATGTAAATGCAAATTACAAGGGGCAAATGTGTGTGTGCAAATATGTAAATGCCAAGTGGAAAATATACATGCATGAATTCAAGGCCATCTCATTTCAGAGTCTTTGCTCTGGTTTCAGTGATGTGTATGTTGTAATCCAAGAACACTGAGAGGGGGGGGTGAATCAATGTTCTACCAGAAAGGAATTTTAACCTTATTAAAACATGCTTACACCAACTGGTATACCGATGCATATAAAATTGAAAGAATTAAAGAAACTAATAAGCCAATCACATAAATGATTACCATAACACAAAATTATACATGGAAAACCTCAAATAGGAAAAACCATGGTGGGATTTGTGACCCACAATATCAATCCATTGGCCATATGAAGAGATATTATAAAATATAGGGGCCTACACTTGTAGGAAGCCTTATAGCCTAGAGCACATTGATCAATCACAAAAGGAGCCTCACTTACTACATACAATCTAGACTAGAATCCAGAGAAATGATTGAACTACAATGATAGAATCTTTTATGCCTGAATATAGTTTTGGTTAAGCTCTCTATGTTTCGGTCTGAAACCCTAAACCCTTTACCAGAATAACCCTTACATAAATATCCTCATAGACATGATCTCTCTAATATATTTCGCATTACATAACATTATCATATTCTCCTCTCAATCCATATTGACATCCATATCACATATCAAATTATTTAATCAACTAACCTGTATACCCTTTACAATTCACCATGCCTTATGTCGGCTTACAAAGATAATTACAATATGAATATACATATCGGCTCAATAATATAAATACATGAATATCAAAAACAATTGTCGATGCTAGATCCAAAATATGTCGGCCTCCAATAACGATAACTTGATTCTAAACCATGTCGGTCTACATTGCCAGTAACCAAAGAAATCTATCCAACCTATCGATGTCGGTGTTGGTGCCAGTCAAGTGTCTATGAAGTGCCTGTTGGTACACAACTGAACCAAAATATCAAGCCAGAACATGTTGCCATTTTTCCATTAATGACAACATATTGAAACCAACCAATTGAGTGTCAGTTGCCAACAATATCCCCCTTTGGCATTGATTGCAACACTCATGTGAAAAATGATCATGGTTTCCATATGTCGGTTTCATCTTGAGCCTACTCCCCTTGAGCCGAATATTCATCTATGATCATAATAAAAAATACTCCAGATCTTCATAAATTTTCCACCTATACTCCCCCTAATGTATACAAATCCCTTTTTTTTCACATCAATATCGCTCCCCTTTGACATCGATGCCATCAAAAATACCAAAAATTGGGATGAAGAAATAAAGACTGTACAATAAATATGTCCCAAAATACCTTACTGGAGATGAATGTATTTGAAAATTTCTAGATAAGACTTCTTTAAAAGCTCAAGATAGGTATCCCAACCTGATTTGAAAGTGCCAGAAATAGATACAAGCCCATTTAGCATTTTGGCAAATGACTCTTTATCATTAAGCTCTACTGGTGTGGGCTTACCAACCAGATCTATACACTCCTTCTTATGTACACTTAGTGAATCCAACTAGGGACTCACCAGTCCTCTTTAAGACTTTTGGCTCTCCTTATGAATTTATCTTTTTCCTTCTCAAGAGAAAAAACTTGGGCTTCCATAACCAAAATTTGACCATCAATAGATGTGGTTACATAATTCAATCCATCAAAAGAATTGGATGTACTTGCAATCTCATCCTGAATATCCTTAATCTTTTTATTTGTCTCAGCTGTGAGAAAACTTATGTGACAACATACTCTGTAGATATTAGTACACTACCTCAATGCATTATCAATCAATTTCAACTTGTCATTAATCTCCTTCCTCTTCGACTCAATCATTTGATCAAATGTATCTCTCTTTGCCTATGTGAGTCTCTCCAGTGCTTGTCAGTTTGATATCTGCTACAAAGACTAAAAATCTTTTGAAATGTGGTTTGTGATTGTCTTAAGCTTACTGGATGGGCTCGCTTCTCTATTCAACTTGCCCTCTGGGAGAGGTCTATGCAAAACATTGATAGACTAGTCAATAACACCTTTATCGATAGATCCCTCCTTCATCATTTTTTATGCAACCATCATCATAGAGTTCATTAGAACTCATCTCAGTTATGATTTTCTTTTCAACCTACGAGGTGTCAATTGACAACAATGATGGATTCACTACCAGCTCCCTGTCAGATTATCCTTTCTTATCCTCCAATTATTTAACCTTTATAGCTTCCTCACTTGCACCAATGGCTTCGCCACTTGGTGTAGTCTTAGTAACTGTTCGTCCCTCCCTAGGAACTATAACCTCATCCTGAACATTTGGATCTGGAGGACTGTTGTCCTCAACATTAGTAACCTATACATTATCAACCTTTACATTCTCTATATCTACTAGTAACTCAACATTTATATGAACATTTATATCTACCGGGGGCTCAATATCTACTATCTTAATATTTTTCAAAATTGAGGGTGAAGTACCCATAATAACTTTACCTTTCCCTTCAACCGGGATGTCTGCAGTATCTATCTTAGGTTCCAGTGAATTATAAAAACCATGGTTCTCTTCAAAGAACTTAACCCATGCCTTGTGGGTCTCCTTGATTATCGCATTGACCCTACCTAACATAAGACTGATTATTCTATGCTTGATGTTAAATATTTTCCTATCTACAACCTCAAGTGCCTTGTCCATCTCCTCTAGAGAAATAGAAACACAAATAGATAACAACTCTTGAACCTTTATATGTCTATCTTCTTACATTTCTGATAGTCTTCTAGCATCTAAGATGTCATACAACTGTTCCAATATTTGGTCTTGAATTTCTAACAAGGCTTTCTTATAAATATCCAAATACAACAAGACTGCTTCCTCTACTTCTCTTTGTTCATCATTATCTAAATGTTCATAATAAAACTGTATATTCTTTAACATACCATCTTTAGTAATTTCATCAACTAACTCTACACAAGTCTTTGGTGGAATAATAGTTGCATTACTAGATTCAATTGCAACATCAATGTCATCCTTCTTCTTTCTCCTCCCAATATTGGATGGGGTTGATGGTGTTTATTTTGGTGCTCTTTTCTATGTCAGTACCCTCATAGTAACTTTCCTAACCGGTTTCTTCTTAGCTTCTACCTTGGTTTCTTCATTTTTCTTCCTCAATACCCTTTTGAATGCCAGGGGTGTATCATCTTCAGATCCAAAATCAGCTGCAATTGGCACAATGAATATTTATGGTTCTTTCCTCTTCCTGCCTTTCTCTGGGACACCATCAATCAACGCTTTGATGTCTTGTGAAACCTTTTCAACAAACTTACTTGCCTTACCTATGTGCTTCTCTATCTTCTTTTGGTTGAACTCAATTTCAACCTCTTGCTTCTTCTACTTAGCAATACAAAAGGCTTTTACAGATTCATCTATAGGTGCATCAATTAGCATCTGTGCATAAGCATCAAGGATTTGAGCATCAACTTCATAACCCATTTCCTCAATCCAAATCTTCTGGGGCCTTACAACTTCCATCATTTTTTCATCTTTATTGACCATGAATCACATGTCAGTTGAGTACTTCTCAACAATGTGCTTTGGAACTCTCATCCTAGAATTTGTAGCCTTTCAAAATGCTTTAAAGTAACCCCACACTTTGTTATCTCTCTCACTACCTAATGTAGAAATTGATTGTTTTAGTTGCCTCTCTATCGGGATAGCGAATTCTCATTTTCTCTTCCCAAAACCAGGAGTCTCATTGATGAAAAATAGCATTAAATAGACAATTAGGTTACCATACCGAAATGTTCCTTTCTTTTCTCCTTTAATATTTCCTAGGTTAATCAACAATTCATCCAACATCCAACCACATAGATCTAACTTCTCATTCTCCCTCATCATTTTATGAGCTACATAAATGCAGGAGCTAGAAATAGAATTCAGTCGGTTTGATTGTGTCACCTTGTAACTGATGACCATGATTTCGAATCTAATATCTATGTCGATGATAGTACTGATCCTCATTGACCTCTTGTCTAATGTTGCACCGGTAATCATATTGACCTGATCATTTGAAACTTTCTTCTCCAGACATTGTCTAGCTTGTGGTAAACTGGTGATTTCTCTGATGGCCTTGTTTGTAATCTTATACGGTCTATCCGACCAAATAAAATCTCCATGCACCTTGCTCAAAACATACTTAACAACCTCATCTTCAAATTCTAGAATATGCAAAATGTTGGTAAACCCTAAATCAACAATATGCTGGTATTTGGGCTTAATCTTTCCAGAATCTCCCATTAGCTCATTCATATGCATGCTCTTAATATTAGTCATTCTTAAATCCTCAATATGATAGTGACTGTAAGCTCTTACATCTTCAACATATATGACTCCTTCTAGAACACGGGAAAAAGTGCCAATCGAATCGTCTAGGGTAGCAACATGTGGATATCACTTGAAAATCAGCCTGGGATGGTCCTTGACCTCAACAATAGTCGGATTTATAACAAATATATGTACAAATGATGATCCCACTTCTATGATTGAAGATAAATAGCTATGAATAGCTACCGGTGAAAAATACTAAAGACCGCTTCAAATTGTTGGTGAAATCTCTCAAGATGATATCGATCACATTGATTTGCCTTAGACTTCCTTTGAATTGCTCTGAATTGCTCTGAATACAAAGTGATCAGAAATGAAGTGAATTTGACCTTTTATCCTCCAAGTAATCCTAATCCTTCATTGATATTAATGACTTCTGGGGGAAGATACCGCATCTCGATCAAACATCTCCATGTCGGATAAGAATCCCCAATAACTGGAACATCTTCCAGAACCTCTTCTTGGGGCATATGCAACATCTTCATGAATTTTTCCTACCCCTAAGGCATCTGCCTTAGTCATCAGATGAGCTTCCTACCAATGCAGGAGCAACCTCCTCTTTCGATTGAGTAACCTTTGCATTTCCATCTGCTGAATTTTCTCCTATCTTCCTAACCCATCTCTAGGTATGATCTTGTCGAATTTCATTAATCTTCTCTTTTCCTTTCTCATTTGATCCTCCATTACCAACTGGTGGATTTATGCTTCTATAGAACATAGCAATATGTCCAACCTCATTATATTTATAACATGTAACATTGTTCTTTTGAATTGCTTTGTTAAAACCGGTGTAATTGCTTGACCTACACTAATTAGCCATATGTCCAAATTTCCCAAATGCATAACATTTAACATTCATTCTGCAATCTTCTGTCTTATGACCATACTTATCACATCTAGAACATTGACTGGGAGAAGAATCAGGGTTCTGATTTGCTCTATTTCTACATTGCCTATCCATTTAACCAAATTTAGTACAAACAAAGAATCTACCATTAAATTTATAAGCATTAAACTGCCTTACCAATGCTTTATTATTTTGATCTTAATTTGCAGTACCAAAACTCTATCCTTGTTCAAATCCAAGTCAACTAGAATCTCCATTCTGCCTTTGTCTCTTCAATAACTCATCTAGCTGTGCTGAACTAATCTTGATTTTTTCTTTATACTCACTTGCAACAGCCAACTCATCTCTCAGAATTATCATTTGTCTCAAACTTTTGTTCATTACCCTGGGATTGTACTAAATCAGTTCTCAACATATCATTCTCTTGAACCAACTTTCCACATTCTTCAAATTTTTTCTTTAGAGATACAACTAGATTTTCTTCTGGTCCTCAATCTCTTTTGACATCCTCATAGTTATAGCTTGCATTTCATTTCTCTTAACCATGTTCTCCTGACTCAGCTTCAGATGTCTCTCATTAAGTGTATCTTTCTCATCGTTATCCTTATTTTGTAGAAGTTCCTTCCTCCTAGCCTAAACAGATGACAACCTCTCCTATAGGACAAGAATGAATTCATGAGAAGAATTCAATTCATCTTTTAGCTTCAATTTCTTCATCCTTTTAGCATCATAATCTTCAAGTGTCACCTCAAGTTTCTTCTCCAAACTCATATCCATGGATTCCAAATTCAGGATCTTCCTCTGAGGCACAAGGCTTTGTTACCAATTGTTGGAATCCAAGAACATTGAGAGGGGGGGTGAATCAGTGTTCTACAAGAATGATCAATTTTAACCTTATTAAAACATGCATACACCAACTGGTATACTGGTACATATAGAATTGAAAGAAGTAAAGTAACTAATAATCCAAGCACATTAGTGAATACCATAACACACAAAATTATACATGGAAAACCTCAAAGAGGAAAAACCATAGTGGGATCCAAAAGATGTCAGTCTCCAATACCGATAACTTGATTCTAAACCATGTCAGCCTGCATTACCAATAACCAAAGAAATATATCTAACCTATTGGTGTCGGTGTCGGTGTCGGTGTCGATGCTGGTGCCAGTGAAGTGTCTCTGAAGTGCCTGTTGGTACACAAATGAACCAAAATATGAAACCAAAACATGTTTCCATATTTCTATCAATGATAACATATTGAAACCAACCAATTGAGTTTCAATTGCCAATAGTGTAACCCCATCTAAGACATATATAAAATGATATGTCTGGTTTCGAGTATGAAGCATCTTTCTCTAAGAGTTTTTACTCTCAATCTGAGAATGAACACCTAATTTAAGACATGCAAAAATGATATGAAAGAGTATAGTTCAATATAGTAAAAAGGGAGCAATATGGGTGCCACCCCCTTAAGATGCCAACATAACACTATGTTGATGTCTTAAGCAAGCTAGAGACAAGGATACCTTACCTTCAACACCAAGGTGATATCCTTTAGGCAACAATGTCATAAATCCAAGTTAGAGAGGGAATTCTCATCAAGCAAGGATAAGATAGTTGAAGAAGAGATATCTTACAATGAGTGTGAAGTAGATCCTTGGAGGGCAAGAGATATTTTATCAAAAGGAATCTAACTCCAAGAGGAGCTAACTTGAAAAAACATAACATCTTCTACCAAAAGAAAGGAAAGATAACAAGAATTAATACCTTCCTCCCATTACTAGTTGAAAGGGATTCTTGATGAAGGATGACACACTTTTGACCCAATGTGAGGGATAAGTTTATGATAGATGTACATTGCCAAGTGAAGAAGAGGTTGTAGCCAAGGACTTACACCTCTTGTACAAGAGAGAATCCTTGAGAAAACAATAACTTAACACGAGGAATGACACCAAATCATGAACAAACACTACTCCACAAAGGAAAATTAGATCCTTAGAGAGGAGAGATATAAATAAATCACCGTCCCCCAATTGTAAGGACAGTGAGAATAATTACACAATCTTCTAAGGAGAGATTAGGCATAAGGAAATATACAATATACTCACATGAATGAATATATAATGCAAGAATAGACATTAGTTTGTGTAAAATTCATCTCAAAAGAAGTGGTAATCTTTCAAGAGGGAGATAAAAAAAGAAAGAAAGATTGCATATTCTCATAAGGAGAAATCAACACATGAAAAATTAAACCCCTAAAGGGAATAGTGATACCCTAGATAGAAAGAGAGAGGTAGAAACAACCATCCTTTCTTTCCAAGCAAGAAGACAAGGAGGAAAATTACACATCTTCTAAAAAGAAGCTATTCATAAGATGCATCATTTTAAACAATGAATAGATCCTAACCAAGGAATAAACATGTGTTTGTGTGAAGGATAACTCTATGCAAGAAGTGACATCAAGTGATGAATAACACAATACAAAACAAGAGTTAATTTTCAAAGATAAAGGAAGAGGAAGAAGAAGGTTCACAAAAGTTCTCTAAGGAGAGATTATGCATAAAAGATGCATTATTTCAAGCAAGGAATGGGTCCCCTCCAAGGAACAAAAATATGCTCACATGAAGGATAATTCCATGCAAGAAAAGACATCGAGTTATGAATAATGCAACCCATAAAGGGAATAGTGACACCTTAGAAAGAGGAAAGATAGAGGAGAAGTCATGTTGCTACCTCAAAATATTTGATGTTGAAGAAGCACCACCTCTAATGAAAAAGAGCCCCCAATTAAGTTCACTACTTGTGTCATAGGGTGAGGAGAAACATGAGGGTGAAAGGAGTGCTAAGCCACTACCTTTCCACCTAGAAAGAGAGAAAGATTTGTTGAAAGACATATACGAGCATGATCGTATTGTTCTTGAACAAATTCTTTAATTTTTTTACACTTTCTAAGAGAATGAGAATAACTACAATGAAAAAGAAAATGTGCATCACCTTTCTTATACTTATATTTGTAATTAAATCTAATGAAAGGAAAAGAAATATTCTTATCATACTTCAATCTCCAAAAGATTCTAGTAGCCAATTTTTCTTGATCATCAATGGGTGTAAGTTTATTCTTTTGAGATTGAGGACAAGTGTTGTTATTAGAAGAATAAGGATTGTCATCAATGATTTTAACTTTACCACTATCAATAAGCTCTTTCATTAGAAATTTGAAAATCAGGATGATCATTAGCATGATGAACATGAGTTTGATGGAATGAACAAAAAGGATCTTTTAAAGAAGCACTTTTACAGGAATGCATGGCTTGTTGTCTTGCAAGATGATATTTGAAATCTTGAATCCTAAGGAGGTCATCCATAGGAGATTTATTATCATGCCCCAGACCTTCTATACTAAGTTGTGTAGGAGGGTTTATAGGGACTTGAATTCCTTGTTCAAATTTTCTAAGTCCTTGTCCTCTAAATCCTTGTTTTGATATTATGCTAAAGCCACTCCTATAAGAATCCTTTAATTGAGAAGGCAAGGGAACATTATAATAAATTTATTTTAAGTTTGTGGTGTAAGGATGTTTCAAAGGAATGAAAGAACTGGTAGATGAAGAAGGAATATCTTGGGGAGGAGAACTTTCCTTTTTGTCATCATGCACATCCTATTTAGTAGATTGGGAAGGAATATCCTTATCTTGTAAGGCCTCATGTTTACTTAATGTTATATGGGGAGAGATATCATGACTAAAATGCATGACATCATCTTCTCTACAAATTTGTTGATGTTTAATATAGGCTCTAGGATAATAAGGAGCATCTAGATAGGTGCGAAAAACAATATTTTAACATTGCCCCTCTTGCACAAGGGTATGTGTATGAGATGAAAAATGGGCCCATATTGCTCTTCAATGATTGCTTTCCATTAGAGAGATCATTGATAGTAGTATTAGCTCTTTCTTTATTCACATTAGATGTTGTTAGAATAATCGGTGGACAACTAAGAGGGGGGGCATGAATCAGTTGTCAACGGATTATATTAATCAAACCACTTTATAACCTTTAACCGGAGCACACAAATATTGAATACCAAAATAGCATAAACAAATACCGGTAAGCAATAAAACTTAAGAATGAAATAGAGAATTAACACAATGCAACCATACCACATAACACCATGATTTGTACATGGAAAACTTGATAAAGGGAAAAACCATGGTGGTAAGCCTACCCACAGTCAAATAATACTTTTGCAAAAAGTATGTGATACAATAAGGGGCCTGCACATGTAGGAAGGCACACCGCCTAGAGCGTACTCCTCATTACAAAGGATTCTCACTGACTACAGAGAGGTTATAACCACCTCAATATAATTGGACAACAATCTAGAATAATGAACTACCAATGATAGAATCTACCATGCCTGATTATAGTCTTGATTAAGCTCAATACTAGAGGCTTTTGACCTCTTGCATAAACCCGATTCGATCACCTATGATTGACCAAATCTCCTTCGCATATGATTTTTCATTCCATGACCACGACCATGATCTACAATAAGATCTTACATCAATTTATAAAAACCCCAAGGCCTAACCCAATTAGGTCGGCCACCTAAAATATATTAGAATAAGATCATTGCATACATCCATATTAAAATGATATGCCATGTTGGATTTAGACCAAAACAACATTAATGAATCCATAAATTATCCTGGTAATGTGTAGAGAACATGTAACATGATATCGGTCCATAACCTAGATAAGTACTGGACCTAATTTCTGGTCCACCACGCCAAAGTGATGTCTCGAATCAATCAAGGATCACCTTTTGCATCCTGCCAAAGATTCTCAGTAAAAGCTCTGTCTGTAAAACCTTAAACCCTTACCGGTATAGGCTTACTAGAGTGTATGATAGCATCTAATCATCAATTCAATATTAAATGGCCAAAAAATACTCCAAAAACATCAAACCAAACATATTTCATTGATCCAAACATGTCAATAATATCGAGCTGATAGTTGCTTCTGTCGGTAACACTAGTTCTTCTACCGGTAACCAAAATATGTCTGTCGGTAACCAATCATAACAAATAGTGTTGACATCAATGAAAAAACATCAATGCAACACATAATCAATTCCTTCATATTGCCAACATTCTCCCCCTTTGGCATTCATTGCAACACTAGATGTGAAAAAGAAAACATCTAAGTGCCAAGAAATGCCAAGCATTTCTCATAGAAGATATAACAATGAAAAACTAAAAATTCCCAACAACTCCCCCTGAGGAGTGTAGTCCAATTTGAAACTAATTTGAATCTCTCTCCCATGTGACATATTATGACATTATTTTTCACATATAACTCTCCCCCTTTGACATCAATGCCAAAGATATGACATAGATATCAAAATCCTATGACTCTCAAAGCTAACTACTCCCCCTAAGTAGTAGCACCACTACATCAATTTAGAGCAAAGGATAAAGATGACGATTCATACCGTACTGATGCTCTTCTCCATCAGTTAAGTTTCTATCAGATGGGTAGATACCCTTAACTTGTCTCTCAAATATTCAAATGATTTGTTAGTGAACTGTTTAGTGAATATAGCTAAAATCTTCTCTTTAGTGTTCACATAAACCAATTTGACTTTTTTTTCTTCCACCTTTTCCTTTAGAAAGTTATATTTTATTGAGATGTGCTTAGTCTTAGAGTGAAATGCTAGATTCTTAGATATGTCAATAGCTACAGAGTAATCACAATAGATATCTACTAGTTCATAGCAATTTACCTTGATATCCCTCAACATTTGCTTCATCCACAAGACTTGAGTACAATTAGTTGTTGTTGTAACATATTCATCTTCTGCATGAGATAAGGAAATGCATGACTATTTTTTTCTGATCCATGAAACTAATTTCTTTGCAAGAAAGAAAGCTCCATGAGAAGTTCTCTTCCTTTCATCAGTATCTCCTACCCAATCTGAATCTATATATGCACAAAAAGTGAATTTATCATCTCTAGAATACCATAAGACATGTTTTGTTGTCCCTTGCAAATACTGAAATATCTCCTTTACTACACATTCATGATTTTCTTTATGATTACTTTGATATCTTGAAACAATACTTACTACATTCATAATATTTGGTCTAGTCTGAGTTAGATATAACAAGCCACCATTCATAGACTTATTCCTTGTCGAATTTCCCAATGCAGATGTGTCATTGATAGATAATTTCTCACTTGTCACCATAGGAGTACTTACCGGTTTGGAATTATCCATACCAAACTTCTTCAACAATTCCCTTAGATACTTAGTTTGACAGATAAAAATGCCTTTGTTAGTTTGATTAATCTGAAAACCTAAGAAAAATCTCATTTCACCAATCATAGACATTTCAAATTCATTCTTCATATTATTAGAGAATTCCATACACAATTTATCTTCATCTCCAAAAAGAATATCATCAAAAAATACTTCAATAATCAAAATATCATCATGAGTGATCTTGTAATATAAATTACTATTAGCACTACCTTTAGTAAAACCAAGCTTCAAAAGATATTTATCTAACCTTGCATAGCAAGCTCTAGGAGCTTGTTTCACTCCATATAATGCTTTCCTTAACCTGCAAACCATATCTTTTTCATATGTTAGTGAAAATCCATCAAGTTGTTCAATGTATGCTTCTTCCTCAAGTTCACCATTTAAAAATGCACATTTAACATCCATTTGATAGACCTTATAGTTCTTGTATGTTGCATAGGCAAAAAATAGTCTAACAGCTTCAATTCTAGCTACTAGTGCAAATGTCTCACCATAATCAATTCCTTCCATTTGAGAATATCCTTTACAAACTAGTCTAGCTTTGTTTCTTACAACTTGATCATCCTCATTTAGTTTATTTCTAAAAACCCATTTAGTTCCAAAAAAATTCTTATTTTTAGGCCGAGGAACTAAAGTCCAAGTCTTATTATTCTCTATCTGATCTAATTAATCTTCCATATCTTTTAACCAATGTTTATATTTACAAGCTTCAATAACAAATACTGGTTCAATTTGAGAAATAAGACATACCTCTTTATTTTCCAGTCTTCTTCTTGTCATCTTGTTCCTATCTCCAATGATTTGATCTTCAAAATGATTTAATCTTGCATACCTTGGTGTCTTGTCAACTTAAGGTTCACTGTTTTGATCATCAATCATAGTTGAATTTTCTTATTGTACTGGTGTAACTAGCTTAGTGTCTTGTACCATTGAGGCATTGTCGGTTCAGTTATGATCATTTCCACTATCGGTTCTTTGTCATATGATATAGATTGATCTCTGTATTGTTCATCCACTTTCACATTTGTGCTCTCCACAATTTTCAGCAATCTTTTGTTATAACATCTATATGCTTTGCTCTGAATTGAATATCCAAGAAATATCTCTTCATCACATCTAGGATCAAACTTCCTAATTGAATCATCCCTTTTGATATAACATTTACTTCCAAATATTCTAAAATTTTTAATAGTAGGTGTATGTCCAACCCATAATTCATAAGGAGTCTTACCAGTTTCACCTTTGATATGAAATTTGTTGAATGTGTAGACTATTGTGCTCACTACTTCTCTCAAGTAGATGTGAGGAAATTTGGCTTCCATCATCATGGTTCTTGTTGCATCCAAAATAGTTCTATTCTTCCTTTCCACTACTCCATTTTGCTAAGGAGTCCAAGGTGTAGATAATTGTCTCCTAATTCCATTTATCTCACAAAACTATTAAATTCATGAGATATGAACTCACCACCTTGATCTAATCTCAGACATTTGATTTTCAATCCATTTTTTGTTTCCACCTTTGCTTTGAAGATCTTGAATTTATCAAAAGCTTCAGACTTCTCCCTTAGAAAAGTCACCCACATCATTCTAGAATAATCATCAATTATTAGAATGAAGTACTTATCACCTTGAAAGCTTCTGGTCCTCACTAAACCACATAAGTCAATATGAATCAAATCAAGTACATCATTAGATTTATCATGTATGCTCTTAAAAGAAGTTCTAACTTGATGTCCTAATTGACATTCCTTACATACCAGATTATGAGGCTTTATAATCTTAGGTATATCTTTAACTGCCTTTGTTGAATTGATCTTAACAATACAATCAAAATTAACGTGACACAACCTCTTATGCCATAGCCAACTATCATCAATATGAGCAATCAAACATGTCTTATTACCAGTGTTCAAGTGAAAGATATTACCTCTAGTTTGAATACCAATTGCAATCTTGAAACCAATTCTGTTAATGATTTTGTATTTTCTTTCTTTGAACTAAAGTTGGAATCCCTTATCCACCAACTGACCAACACTTAAAAGATTATGCTTTAAACTTTATACATAGTAGACATTACCAGTATTGTGCTTGCCATATAGAGAAATAATACCTCTACCTTTGATCATACAAGCTTTGTCATAACCAAATCTAACTTGACCGCCATTGTATTCTTGCAGGGAAAAAAAAATTCTTTTATCTCCAGTCATATGATGTGAGCATCCACTATTAATTACCCATTCATCCTTGTCTTCAACTTTTTTTGCCAGGTCCTTTTCTTCATTCTTGATAGCCAGTTCCAGTTCATCTTCCTTTAAAGCATAGAACACCCGTTCCTTTCCATTGTTGGATCCACTAGGAGAGTTTCCTGTCGGTTCATCCTTTGAGTCATCACTTACTCCTTCCTCATCCACTATGTAGCATAGTTTGAATTTCTTGAATCTATATTTGTTCTGATTAGGATTAAATGATTTCTTAACTCTTTCTTCAAATCTTGCATTCCTTTTAGGACATCTACATGCAAAATGACCAATCTTATTACATGGAAAATATTTAAAAGGTTCTTTTCCTTCATATTTACTTCCTGTCGGTCCTTTAGGTACTCTTCTAGCAAATAAGGCTTCAAGTTGCTCAAATTATTCATCCTCTTTCCTCATAACTTCCAATTCTTTTGCATATAGGGTTTTCCAATCACTTTTGCTAGTAGATGATGATGCATGGAAAGCAGGTTCAGATTTTGCAGCTTCAGAGGGTCCAAATTCTTCAAGCTCAAAAGCAGATAATTTCCCAATCAGAATGTCTCTATTAATTGAAGTGTTTGCCATTGTTCTCAATTCATTAATTGCAGTAGCCTTCATCTTGTAAGTTGATGGTAGGGCTCTCAAAACTTTAGAAACTATTTCATCTTCAATCCACAACATTAAATTCCCATGACAATCTCATTTACTCTTTCCATAAATATAGTAATTCTTTCATTATCTTCCATATTCAAGTTCTCATATCTTACCTAGTAACCATCAAGTTTAGCAATTTTGACAGTAGGATCACCTTCATTCAGAGTTTGTAATTTATCCCACATAACCTTTGCAGATGATTTATCAATCAATCCTATGATTTGCTGATCAATGAGTGCACACAAGAGGGCTTTTCTAGCTCTGCAATCATTTTCAATATATTTGTCCAAGTCTACAAGAGAAGGATTTCCAGATGCCAGATCATAAGGTGTATATCTTTTCTCAGTGATCTCCCAAATATCTTTGCCAAGACATCTAAGATGAATCTTCATTTGGATTTTCCATATCCCATAGTTTGTTCCATCAAGCTTAGGGGTTTCTCTTCTAAAAATAGTTGTTGGTGGATTTGAAGTACTAGTTGCCATAGGATCTACCTCAAGCGATTAAGCTTCTGGAAAAGAGGACCATAGCTCTGATACCAATTGTTAGAATAATTAGTGGACAACTGAGATGGGGGGGTGAATCAGTTGTCAATAGATTATATTAATCAAACCACTTTATAACCTTTAACTGGAGCACATAAACATTGAATACCACAATAGCAGAAATAGATACCAGTAAGAAATAAAACTTAGGAATGAAATAGAGAGTTAACACAATGCAACCATACCACATAACACCATGATTTGTATGTGGAAAACTTGGTAAAGGGAAAAACCATGGTGGGAAGCCTACCCACAGTCAAATAATACTTCTGTAGAAAGTATGTGATATAGTAAGGAGCCTGCACATGCAGGAAGGCACACTACCTAGAGTGTACTGCTCATTACAAAGGAGTTTCACTGACTACAAAGAGGGTATAACCACCTAAATATAATTGGAAAACAATCCAAAAGAATAGACTTACAGTGATGGAATCTACCATGCCTGATTACAGTCCCGATTAAGCTCAATACCAAAGGCCTTTGACCTCTTACATAAACCCAATTCGATCACCTATGATCGACCAAATCTCCTTCACATATGATTTTCATTCCATGACCATGACCATGACCATGACCATGATCTACAATGAGATCTTACATCAATTTATACAAACCCTAAGGCCTAAACCAATTAGGTCGGCCACCTCAAAGATATTACAATAAGATCATCACATACATCCATATTAAAATGATATGCCATGTTGACTTTAGACCAAAACAACATTAACCAATCCATAAATTATCCTGGTAACTTGTAGAGAATACGTAACATGATACCGGTCCATAACCTAGATAGGTGCTTGACCTAATTTGGGTCCACCATGCCAAAGTGATGTCTTCAATTAGTCAAGACACAATCAAGGATCACCTTCTTCATCTTGAATTCCATCTAGAAGCCGCACCAACACCACTTATGCATCTTGTCAAAGATTCTTAGTAAAAGCTCTACCGGTAAAAACTTAAACCCTTACAGGTATAGGCTTACTAGAGTGTATGATAGCATTTTATCATCAAGTCAATACCAAATGACCAAAACATATTCTATAAACATCAAACCAAACATATTTCATTTATCCAAACATGTCCATAGTATCCAACTGATAGTCCCTTCTGCCGGTAACACTAGTTCTTCTACTGGTAACCATAATCTATCCGTCGGTAACCAATCATAACAGCTAGTGTTGACATCAATGACAAAAACATCAATGCAACACATAATCAATTCCTTAATATTGCCAACAGATACCCTAGGAGAGGTACAAATATTAGGTTTCTCATTGTCATATATAAGATTAGGATCTACGAAAGCTTTTAGGTGATCTACGTATGAAATGCATTCTCCCAAGAATATCACCATAACACAACATACATGATAAATGAAAGCTTTGATATCTAATTTATGAAAAGGAATCAAATTGGAAATCCAAAGAATGCTATATGTCCAAGTGCTATGAATGAAAAGAAGTAACATAAAGTGAAAGAAGTCATTATCCAACACATGATTATAATAGATGTACATAAAAATCAATGTAATCATATATGAAATAGAAAACAAATCAGATCCATTAATGGCCAAGATGAATATTAAAATCCAACCAAATGAATTGAAATGAATTAGGATTTTATAAATAAAACCACTCAGTTAATGTAAATTGATTTGATTTTTTAATTTGATTGATTTTTTTTTGTTTGAGAATTAAACTTTGAAAAATGTGAAATGATAATTTGAAATTTGAATAATGCAAAATTTTAGAAAAATGATTATTCAATTTTTGAAAAATTATGCAACCTCCTAGGAAACTTAAACTTATAATTAGGGCTTTGAAAAAAAACCACTTAATTTTAAAATTTAAAATTAGATCTAGGATTGAAATTTAGAAATTGAAATAATTAATGTAAAATTGGGAAATGCACAAGATTAATTTAAATTTAAAAATTAGGGCTCTTTTTGTATACACCTAAAAATGATTTGAAGATAATTAATTAAATAAGCAATTATTTAATTAATCCCCCTTCCCAATTTAATTGAATTCATTAGCAATTTGATTAAATTCTCCCATTCACCTGCTTATTAATATATCTAAGGATTTATTTAATAGGTTCATTTCAATAGTCCCCTTTGATTAATTAATCTAAATTAATTAATCCTCCCCTAATTAATTAAAACAAATCAATTTATGAGTTGTTGAAAGTTAATTATCCTTTTCCTATTATTTGAATTTTTAAATTCAAATTACCCACATGCCTCCTAACTTCTAACCACCTAACCTAACCACCCCCTAACCTAACCCATTCTACCTAACCCTGGGTTTAACTAACCCTATCCTATCTTGCACATCCTAACCTCCAATGGGTTGGATATCCTCCCCTTGAGACACATGGAACTTAGGCCACATGTCTCTTCCCTTGGACACTTGCCCTCTTATGAGCAAGTCTCCTTGACACTTGTCACCATGGAGATGACAATTGTCCCTCCCTCCAACCTCTTCTCCAACCTCCTCCAATTTCACCCTTGATATCTTCAGACTCATTCTTGACCATTGATTCTTGCTACCTCACCCATGGCCTTGAAAATCCTATAAATATCCTACATTTTGGAGCACAAAGGATCCCATCTCATTTTCATCTTATGCATTTTTATTATAGTCACATCTATCTCATATCATTTTAGAGTATTGTTATTATAGGTATATCATTTCTAGCTTTCTAGTTTAGCATTGTTATCATGTTTTGCATCTTAGATCTAGCTTAATTTGATCATATTCTAGCATAATCAATCTCTCATTTAGGCTAATAATGCGTCTCATTAGCTTAATGTACTTCTTGGATTAATCTATTATAAACATATACTCATCTAGCTTGCATATCATATCCTTTTAAATCCTCCATCTAGGTGTAGTCAAGTCACTGGGATTGCTCATCTAGCTCTGAGAGAAAATTCATACTCGTATCTCTTAGGAGCTGATAAGTCGCTTTTCATGGTTTATATTTCATTTTATTTTAATTTGCTAGCCATGCTTGTAATGATTTATCAAGTGTTTGTGTTGCAGCTGCAGGTATCCTACTTCACACTCTTGACATTTTTAATTAACCAATTAATTTTTAAAATTTCAATTTGAAATTTGGTCCAAGAATGCAATTTTCATGAATAGGCCTTCTCTATTAATAAGAAATATTAAAGTACATATTTTCACAAAAGGGCTGGGGGATATGAGATCACCATGCGAAAGTCACTCGACCAGCGGCCAGAAACAAAAAAAAACAAGTTATTCATTAAAAAACTTCCTCAGGCAGCTAAAGCAAAGGCAGCTAAGGGAGGAGGATCAGGGTCATCTTTTTTTCCCCATACATCAGTGGGGCCAGGAGTCAGGTCTAGCATAGACCACCCATCTTCTGGACCTCTTTCAATTTCTCCTTCCTTTTTCCTAGGGGGCGAGATCACTAAAGCCAGGCGAGGAAACTTGGAAGTGGTGGCAGAGGGCCACCCAGAATCAATAGTAGCAGCAGGAGAAAAGGCCACAGGAGCATCAGAGGACCACCCCAAGGCAGAGCCACACTTTAGAGCAGAAGCCAAACGGCAACGCCAAGCATCACCCCTCCTGCCCAAGGAGCGGCGGGGACGATGGGACCGCGGGGTCTAAGAGCAGTGGGCAGAGGAGCTGTGATTGCAGTGGCAGCCATGGAGTAGAGTACGATCAGTAGAGATGAAGTCCGGTAGTATCAAGAAATCACACAAGGGGTATTTCCCCAGTGTTGAAGGAGCTCCTGAAGGTGGTTGTTAGCTTGTACCTAAATCTGCATTAATACATTGTTACATTTGCAAGCTTTAGCATAAAGAAAAACATTAATATCCAAGCAGCTGTGAGGAAAAATAACAACATTTCTATCCTTCCAAAGAGTGAATAAGATCTCCATTCTAAAAGCATGCCATATCTGGGAGAACTTATAGGAGATTCTAGGTGAATCACCTAGAAGACCCATGTGCCAAGAAAATGGCTCAAGCCTAAAAGGCCAAAAAAAGTCATGAATCTAGCTCCAATATTGTTGAGCTCTTCTATAGAACCAAAAGATGTGCATAAAAGTTTCTAGGTGACCACAAAAAGGGCATCGAGGATCAGGCACTCCCAAATGCTTGAGTCTGGAACCCAAAGGAAGACCTTGAAGAGAACACACCAAGCAAAGTGTGCAATCTTAGGTTCGGTGATGGAGGACCAAACAACCAAAAACATAAATCTCCAGGCAGTTTGGGAAGACTGCAAGTGCCACCACTGATTCAGAATATGAACCATAGGCAAGTGAGGAACCAATGAGAGATAACCATTTTGGGTTTGTAGTTGGTGAAAGGAGTCCAAGGATACCACTTTGAGTCTTTCCACCAAGGTCTAATAGACCAAATACCATGCTTATGAAGTAAATTCGAGGGAAGGGCCAAGACGAGAAGGTCATAAGTCTATCAATCTGACTGAGACAGGCAAAACTGGACCTAAAGGTCCTCCCAAGATTGGAGGATCATAGTAGATCTGGAAAAAAGATCCTTAGGCGTACAAAAGTCGTGCTTATGAAAGCATAGAGCACTGACACCCTGAATTGTGGCTAGAGGTAACCCTTGCAACTGAAAAAGAGGGGACCACCAAAGGTTGTATTGATTCATAGATAAGATGTCCTGAAAGCCATTGCCGACCCATCGTAGCCAAGGCTTGATATCTTCCCAAGCTTGCCAAATACTTTTGACCACAAAAGTACCCTATATCTAAATAGGGTCTTTCATGGTGAGGAGGGTTTGCAAGCCAATCCCCTTCCAGGCTAGCCTTTTGGAAGGAAATATTGAAGAAATGCAATGCCGGAGAAGAATTTTCTAGGCCTCGTCGCCAAATAAGGCTCTGATAACCCGTTAAGTACATAAGTCCAACTCTTGGTTCTAGGTAGAAATAAGGATGAGTCCTCTGAACTGCTTGGAGAGACAACAATAATCCCAAGCAACCCTCTGAAAACAATGATGGTCAGACCCAGAGGCCCAAAGAAAGGCACGTAGAAGTCTTTGCAACTTCATGTAAGAGGCCTTTGAAGGAGCCCAACATGAGGAATATTCGACATAAGTGGCAGCCAACACTTTGGAATAGACTTGGAATTTACCAGGAAAAGAGAGAGGCTTGGTGATCCAGTAGGAAAGATTTTTCTCAATTCTGGCTAAAACCGCTTGCTAGAGATCTTAAGGCAAAGCTTGGAAGGCAAAAGGAATGCCCAGAAAGTGAAATATTTTGCCATGCTAAAGCCATTTCCAATCATACTAAAGGATCCAAGGCAGAGCAAGAAGAAAGGACCATCTGTAACATTGAATTTTATGCAGCTAAATGACCAAACCAAAAGCCAAGCAAAAAGTGTTAAGACAAGAAGAGAAGACTACACATTATCTTCATCCTCAATGAGAGTGAGAAAGGAATCATCTGCAAAGTGGCCATTGACAAGTTGGGAAGGTGATTCAGGCAAGGAGATACCATGGACATGCCCAACAGGGATAGCATTAGCATGTAAGTAACTAAACCCTTCAGCGAATGGATCTGAAAAGGCCAAAGGCCTTAGACTACCGACCATTAATGGTAATGTAAGCTGAGGCATCTCCGAATAAAATCTGAATAGACTAGATGAAGTGGGGACCAAAGCTGAGGGCTTTGAGCATAGCCAAGATAAAAGGAAACTCAATGCGATCATATACTTTAGCAAAGTCAATCTTAAGAAAGATTGCCTCCTATTGAGAGCGCTTGGCCCAATCCATTCATTCCCAAACAGCAATAATATTGTCTAGAATAAACCTGGATTTAAAGATTGCAATTTTGAATTTGAAACTAACAACTAAATTTGAAGAGAGAAATTCAAAATTTAAACAACCCCCAAGCTCAATTAAAAAAAAAAAATTAGGGTTTTTGAAATTAACCACTTAATTTTTAAATTCAAATGTGAAGTTTGACTTGCAAGTGAAAATTTGAATTTTAAAATTGAATGAATGCTCAAATCTGAAATAATTAATCCAAATTATACATTTTAGAAGATCAATTTTGAAATTTAAAATTAGGGTTTTAATGAAATTAATCTCTAACTTTTTAAAATTTCAAAGGAAATCAAACTTCTAAATGAAAACATGAATTTTAAATTGCATACACTCGAATTTGAAGACAAAAATAATAATTGATGGTGTAAGATGTCGGGTTCACCAAAATGTAAAGTCAAAAATTTGAGCTTAGTAAATTCACCACATGGAAGGGAGATATCACTAAGCCAATTTTCACTTGGAGGACTTTACATTCAAAAGAGGAGATGAATCCACTAGATCCAATCCCAAATGAGACAAGGACTTAATACTGAGTGGATTGGATTAATTTGGGTTTTCCTCTTTTGTAAGTTGAATTGTTAAAATAAGTAGAATGTTGAAATTGAAGACAATATATACAAAAAATAGTAAGCTACAGGTTCGGGATTTCGTCATGCACCTAGATCTAAGTAATATAAGATGATTCAGAATTACCCTGTGAAAACTACCAAAAATAGCAAGGACCGTGTGTAGGGACCGTGGCGCCCCCTCTTGGTCCTCCAAAATTTTTGATCACCGAAAAGGGTTTTCTGTCTCTATGTCTAAAGATTATTTCCAGAAGTACAACCACACACTTGTTTCCTGCACACGGAAGGAAAGGGAAATGTGTTGGGAATAGGGGTTTGCCTAAGTCAAACCCCAGTTAAAGAATCAACCTTGAATGAAATAGTTCAAATACTAAAGTAAATAATGGAAAGGTATACCTTAGATATACAATGATCAATAATGATGTTTTGCTTCTTCAATGTAATCACATATTTTGTATGAAATGGCATGAACATGACAAAACCCTAACACACACATGCTTTCAAATGAATGATGTAATGTTGCTCCAATGAATAATATGCATTCTTAAAGAATGCTTGAATGCTTGATGTAGTCTCCTTGCCTTATCACCTTGTCATGTTATCCTCTTCCTTTTCAAATAAGAGGGGGAAGAACTCCTTATACTTTTCTGTCGTCAAACTTAAATTAATTTTCCGACGTAGGCCGACATGAAAAGGTGATTCCCACACAAATTTGAGATAGGGCCTAGGAGCCAAAATGGGCCCCAATTAGGGAGGACTAGAGCATGGCGCCCTAATCCTGATGAGGACCAAGGTCTGGAACCCTAGTCCTACCCCAAATTGGGTCAGGGTTAAGGGCCTTATGCAAGGTGCAAGATGGAAAAAATGAAGCTTGGTTGCATGGGGGAGGCATAAATAGGTCCCAATGAAGCACGAGGATGAGACCGTTAAGGTGAGGACCCCAAATGCAATAAAAATTGCAAGGGGTACAATTTTAGGACGCTACAACTTCCAACCTCAATGTACATACAACAATGTTAGTCGTCCACCACAATCCAATATGTCCAATTTTAATACATCCGTCGAAGCAACAATTAATGGCTTAGCCTAAATTGTCATCCTTACAACAACACTTTCCTTCCATTACCCAATCTAAGTTTAATGTGACCACATTCTATGTAGCAAGCCCATTATCTAATGATATTGTTTGTGTTGTCCCTCTTAAGCATATGGAAGTCTCTTAATTAGAGCTTTATAATGGAGAAAGTGATCCCTTGACTCATGTGAAAACATTTCAAACTTTGTGTAGTGACTTTTTTCATGATCAAAGACTTATGGCTAAATTGTTTACTCAAACTTTTAGGGATAAAGCTTTGCAATGGTATTGTTCTTTGTCTTCTTATTCGATTACATCATCTCAATAATTAGCTAATGGTTTCATTCAATAATTTCACAATAATATTGGTCCTCAGATTACTTTAACTGTTTTGATTCATTGCAAGCAAGGTGTTAAGGAAAAAGTTGTTGATTTTATTGGTAGATATAAATATTTGTATTCTCAATTTGTTTATGCTATGCTTGATCAAGATGTTCCAAGATTTTTTGTTGCTAATATACAAAAAGACATTAGGAATAAGCTTCTCTTTTCTAATTTTACTTCCTTTACATAGTAGAGGACCAGATGTGGTGTGTTGTTGGAATCAATTTTAGTATTGCAAGTGAAATATCAATGGAAGATAGGCATGTATGTGATTTGAATATGCTAAGAAGTAATAAGGCATACATAATATACTAGAGTCATTTCCAGAAGATCCTCATCTCTGGAATTCTAAGTTGTTCTTATCTTGGTTTGTATCCGACTTTGATATTAGCTATGTGAGTTCTGGTATCAATTGTATTGGTTGTATCATGCATCAATTTGTATTTCTATCTGAATGATTATATGGAATCATGCTTTATCTTGGAGTTGAGAGTTGTTGTGCTTGGATGTTGTGCTTATGGGTTCAATAGTTGTTTTGTTCTAGTTATTAAAGATGTATTTTAGTAAATGAAGTCTATCAAGGAAGCATGTAAGATTCTATTATAGGCGGACTTTTTATCCTATTTTTGGTTGAGGCATATTTTGATAATGTGTTGATCTGAGCAACATATTATTGTGTAAAGCATGTGTGCTTGGCCAACATATTATCTCGATGTATGAGCTTATCGTTATATATATAGAAGGTGTGTGAAATGAAGGAATAAAAGTGAAGAGTATGAGATAAAAGAAATAAGAGTGAAGAGTATGAGATAAAAGAAAGAAAAGTATGTGTGATATAGCAGAGCAAGAAGCATGCGAGTGACAAAGTTGTGGACCATAGAGAAATTATAGTAAGAGAACCATTTTATAGTGTGAGTAGTATATGAGCGAAGGTGTGTATAGTATTGTAGTAATCCTTTATCAAACTTGTTGCAAGAAGTGGGTTAGCAGAGTGTGGACACAGTGGTGTAGTGATCCCTTATTAGACTTCTTGTAGGTGACTATGGATGGTGGTACAATGATTACTTATCGGATCTTCTATGTGTAGCTAGGAAATCGGAAATCATCACAAGCAATTCAACATACTAATCTAGCTCAATCACAAAAGCTAAAATGCAATGATCAATCCTAACACACTCAATAAAGACATGAAAATGAAACATTCACAACTAAAGACTATGCAAACCAAATGTAGATCTGAAATGCTTCCTTCATGCAGCTCCATTGTCCTTCTTTCTTCTCCAAATAGCCTTTGTTTGTGGATCTCACCTTCAAGTGCACACACATGATTGAAAGCAAGTATATAAGATATTGGCGCAAGAGTACTCGAAGTGTGATTGATTTGACAAAATAATTATTATTCTCATTCTGATTAGCCAAGATTGAAGAAATTCATCCAATTTATAGAAAAATTGGAGAGATTATCAAATTAGCATGATTCAATTCAAATGGAAATTGCAAATCAATTATGTCAATTATGACAAATTTATGACAAATTATGCACTTTCTATGCAAAATTTGTTGATTGATAATTTATGACAAATTATGACAAACTTCTATGTCAAAAATTGATTGATTGTCAATTATGACAAATTATGACAAATTGACATGTTATTCCCATGAATTTAGGAGAGAAATAGGAGAGAAATTAAAATTAGGAATTAGAAAATTAGAAAATTAGAAAAAGAGGAATTAAGAAATTGATGAAAATTAGAAATTTAGTGAATTAATTAATAATTTTTCATTTATTAATTAACTCACAAAGAGGGAATCTAGAAATTGATGAAAGATTAGGAAATTAATTAATAATTTGTCATTTATTAATTAATTCACAAAAAGAGGAATAATTAGCCAATTAAATGAACATTTAATTGCGATGAGAAGACTTAGGATAAATAAATAATTTATTAATCCTAAAGGGAGAAATGACAAACAAGGTTAAATGATTAAATCACGAAACCCTAGAAGATGAATTAGGTCTTGATGAAAGATAATTGACTCGATCATGATTCTGATTAACAAAGGACCAATGTGATAAAAGATTTGATTGATAAATGTGCCAATTGACGAGGAACAATGACTAATTGATCCAAATTGACATAATTGAGACAAACAACGTTCGATGGCAAATTAATCACAAAATGACAAAATTGACAAGAGGACAAGGATCAATGACAAAATCGATTGCAAGACGACAAGATTGAAAATTACCACGATTGATGACAAATCGTTCGTAAAATGACAAGATTGAATATGACAACGATCAATGACAAATCGATCACAAAACGACAAGATTGAAAATGATAAGGGTTGATGACAAAACGACAAGATTGATAAGAGGACAAAACCCTAATTAGGATTGATGATGTCCAAAATGATGATAAATGAGCACGCACATTGATGTGACAGGATAAAATCGATCAAAATCATGACTGGATAGTGTTGTCGACAAGACCAAATTTGAAAGCGAGATGAATGAATTATGTAGAAGAATGACTCGATGCTTGCAAATGATAAAGACCAAGTGCGAATCATAGGAGAAATGTTAATGTGATGCAAAAACCCTAAAATAAGGCAATGCGTAAATGTTAAAGTACGATTCCACAAGCGTTGACCATTTTTAGGTGTCTACATTTTTCCCCTCTTTGAGACAATGCGATTTTAAGCGTTGTTTCAAAGAACAATAATGAAAAATGCCCCAGACAATAATAATGACATATGCATGCCCCCTCGAGGAATTGGTCGGAAACATGCAGAAAAGAGGCCAATTGATCGATAAAAATGATAGGATCGAACAGACTGACTATCGGAGATCGGATGTAGGAAGGACAAGCAATTTAAGATGCAAAAGACTGCGACCAACATAAGATGGATAGGGTGCACATCCATCTATGCACTAACAAAGATCTATAAATGAGACCAAGAGAGTGAAAATTGCTCATTTGCACTAGACAAAGAGGAGGATTTGTTGCTCTGGACAGAGACACTTGCAGATAGATGGCGAACATTCCAATGGCGGATCACCTCGGGGAACATGTACGCACATTCAGATGACCGGACAACATGGGAGTAGCGGTATGTATCTCAAAAATCCATGTTCTCAATTTGATGAATTTGACTTGCTTGCGGGACATTGCGGGGCCCACAGGGGGTGCAGAAACTGACTTCTGTGCTTGTGTAGGGTGAATTTTGCACTTGTGTAAAGTCTTCTATGCTTGTGTAAGGGTACACAGGCGTAGGTTACATGACACAGGCGCATGAGTATGGACATAGGCGCAGTTGTGCATTTGTGACTCAATTTTGGTTCAAAACTGCATGCAAATGATCCGAAAAGGGGGGATAAGGGTAGGATAGGTCAGATTAGATGAAAAACACCCTGATTTAGACATGAAATGAGGAAATGCAACCCGTAGGAGAAAACCCTAAAACTGACAAAAATGTGCCTCGATTGTGATGCAGAGTCGACAGTATCCACTGATCACGCGAGAGAACCGACCTGACTGCATCATGCTACGACATAGACTCAGGAGCACAGATAGAGACACATTAGCAGGACTTGGGATATACTATGTCACATTCATGCCCGAGATTAGGGAAAACATAGGACTGCTTATCGCATTGGCAGAGCGATGGCATTCAGAGACCTCCTCATTCCATCTAGCGACTGGAGAGGCGAAGGTGACACTGGAGGATGTATGGCGTATCCTTCGCATTTTGATTCATGGAGAGATGGTAGAGTATGACCCAGTGATCGGGAGAGACGCATTGTGCAGATTGTTTGAGTGCGACGTAGATGATCTGGATATCGTGGAGAGGGAGATTGGCTGGGAGACCATGGCATCAGAGTATGATCGACGATATGTGGTGATAGCAGTGGTGATAGCATGTCTACTAGCAGGAGACAAACGAGGACATGGATTCCCTATTGGATGGGGAAGAATGCTAGAGCAGATGGCGACAGAGGGTACGGTGTATGCATGGGGACCATGTGTACTGGCTATGATGTATTTTCAGTTGCATCAGATAGCATATCAGGGAGTTCAAACTTTGAGTTGTGGAGTCACACTGCTACAGGTATGGGCATTTGAGCACATAGCCATATGTCGACCAATTACAGAGAGACAGGTAGTACCACACTGACCATATGTGTATTGCTATGGTGGAGCACTGAGACAGGGTCCTTTTGGATACATATTGTACTGGTGACATGAGCTAGATATACTGAGAGAGTTCACATGGAGACCATATCGTGATTGCCCAGGATGGTCAGATGAGAGTGATGAGCTACCGTATTGTAGATAGGAGAGGTACTTGATTGGGCGACCAGTGAATCGCCAGAGAGTAATTGAGATGTACCTTCCAAAGAGAGTCAGACGATAGTTTGGAGAGAGGCAGGATGTACCTAGGAGGACTGCACACTTTGCCTGATCTCACAGAGAGACGAGTCAGTGGGGGAGTATGATTCAGCCACACATAGCATATATGGACTTCACACAGCTACACCAGAGATAGTGGGATTGGAGATCAGATGTGGCGGATGCCGAGACGACAGAGGAGTATGAGAGATGGTTTGCATGACGACGGCCAGTGCCATTGATAGATCCGGACATTCCAGTACCGAGGAGACAGGAGGACTTCCCACTCATAGGAGAGGAGGAGGGAGATGATGAGGACAAGGAGGATGAGGGTGGTGATGAGGATGAGGAGGATGATGAGGACAGAGATGAGGATGGGGATGATGAGGATGAGCCAGATTCAGGCAAGCAGGAGGCATTGCAGGATATACCCATAGGGCCGGAGACAGCTAGGACAGAGCAGATGGAGATGTGCAGGGCTACCATAGCAAGTCAGTAGGATCACATTGTGACTTTAGAGAGAGAGCATGAGCAGTTTAGAGTAGAGATAGCCAGACTCACAGTGGCTCAAGATACAGCGATAGCTCAGGCACAACGAGAAGAACAGAGAGTCACTGAGTATATTGGGTCGATTCGGGATGCCAGTGCACGGGAGATGGCACAGATGCTAGTAGAGATCGGAGAGGAGATATGCCATTGGAGGACACTATATGAGAGTGCAGCTCCACCAGAGCAGAGAGCAGCTTCATATCGGGCACGATCGAGGACAGAGAGCAGGGCACGCTCTCGGAGGTCATTGAGCAGCATGGGGGTGAGTGGACCTATGAGACCACCACAGCTAGGATTAGGAGGGACATCATCTGCGAGACATGGCAGGGATGAGGAGGACAGAGGGAGCACCCAGTGATAGAGGCACGTGCTCCTTAGGATAGATAGTGGACATTATGTAGTTTGACATTTTGTAGTCAGCCTGCGGGCCATACTTAGGATAGATAGTCCAATTTTGTACTCCGATATTATTTTGATATATGATATGATATGCATCGATATGATGGGATGCGATATGTTATGATGTATGTTATTTTCCATGTATGGATGACTTATGCACTATTTATTGGGGTACATGTATGGATGCATTTTTATGTGTTTTTGATACATTTATAAAATCAAATGGATAAAAGGCTTGATGAAAATGGATGCAGGATGCAGTATGTATGTTTGGGGAAATCGGAGCACTAGACCAAACTGACTATCTGAACGGACAGAAGAAATGTTAGTAAGAAGAAATGAAACAAAGGACAGTTAGAGACGAAGAAAAAACTTGCTTTCAGTAATGCACTTTGTAGGTGATAACCTTTATTTTAATGTAGCAAAATGGATGCGTAGCATCATGGCATGGAAGGCCAGAGCTGAAATGCAACCCTTTTTGCAAAAGACAGACACATTGCAGACAAACAACAATCACAACCAAAAAGAAAAGGACCATGATCCATCCCGGTCACTCTAAATCACCCAGTGACATCATCAAGCAACATAGGAACATGATCAAAGCCAAAGATAAATCAATAAAAAGATAAGATGCACAAATTCCAACAAATCAAACAAACATCTTGATCTTCATTGTCAAAAGTTGAAACTGCTGATAAGATGATCATGCTGTTTGGTTTCAGGACATGCGGTACCCCGTCTAAGACAGGACACAGTCTGGTTTCGAGTATACCACACCCTGTATAAGACCCATGATATTAGAGACAAGGACAAATGATATTGATGGTAACGTTCGATTGATATGACAATTTTGATCAGTTTGAATGTCTGGTTTGATGGAAAGAGTTTATCTGTTTATGCATGATTTCATTAAAGCATAGTGTTGGATTGTGTGTCGTTGGATGTATACTCAGTGAGTTGTCTATGCACAGAGGTGTTATTTATTTTTTGTTTTGCCTTTCAAGTTTTTACAATTTTTTTGTGTGTTTTTTTTTTTCAGGACTTTATTTAATTTTTTTTAATTTATTTCAAGATGTTTTTCAATTTTTTTTATGGATTATTTCAGGACATTTTGCAAATTTTTATGAGATTATTTCGGGACATTTTTCAATTTTTTTTTTTTTGAGATTTTTTCAGGACATCTTCCAATTTTTTATGAGATTTTTTCAGGACATTTTCCAATTTTTTATGAGATTTTTTCAAGACATTTTCCAATTTTTTATGAGATTTTTTCAGGACATTTTCCAATTTTTTATGATTTTTTTAGGACATTATTTTATTTTTTAATGATTTTTTCAGGACATTTTTAAATGTTTTTATGAAGATTTTTTTTTTTAGGTCATTTTAAAATGCAAAAGTTCCAGTGATCGATCATGACAAAGGGAACACAACCAATGCGCATCTGAAAGACATACATAGACCGGGACCAAAACCTATGTACAAGAAACCAGAGTATGCAAGACAATGATGTTGACCAATAACAGGCCTGGAATAGAACATTGGGTCAAGACAAAGATAGACGTGAGAAACCAGCCGAGAGAAAGCATAGCTTAGAGGTCATGACAGATGACGGAGCCACGATCTCATTTTACACATGGCGCCTGTTTGCTAGGTTTTCACCAAGGTACTTGCCCAAAGCTCCTGTTTGCCAGGTTTTCACTAGAGGGCGAATCATTTTTCTTTACTTTTGTTTTTTCTCTTTTTCTCTTTTGTTTTTTTTTTCACTTTTTCACTTTTTTGATTTTTTTTGTATTTTGCTTTTTCAATTTTTTTGCTTTTTCAATTTTTTTGGATTTTTTTAGGATCATACTTGAAGAAATGCTGATAGAAAATTATGTCCAGTACTTGCGAAGATGCATGCTATTGACAGGATCAGACAAAGGTTCACCTTCTGGAGTGGCAAGCTGATATGCCTCCGAGTCGTAGGCTGCAGTCACTATGAAAGGCCCAACCCAATTAGGTTCAAACTTACCTTTGATGATATTAGTAGACTGTGCATTCTTAGGGTTTGCCTTTAAAACCAGATCTCCCACTTTGAAGTGTCACCCTTTGACCTTCTTATTATAAGAGTGACGGAGACGGTTTTGATATGCTTGCAAATGTGTTAGGGCTGTCTGACGCTTCTCATCTAACATCTCAAGCTGATGTAACCAAGAGACTCTGTGTGTCTCATCATCAATCAGATGTTGCAAGGAAACACGCAAGAAAGGAATCTCCACCTCCAAAGGTAAAATGGCTTCCACACCATACACCAAGGAATAAGGTATTGCGCCAATAGGTGTGCGGATAGAAGTGTGATAGGCCCATAGTGCTGGATTCAACTGTACATGCCAATCTCGACCAGCGTCATTGACAACCTTCTTCGGGATCTTGATAATGGTTTTATTTGATGCTTCGGCTTGACCATTCCCCTGTGGATAGTATGGACTGGAGAAACGGTGTTGGATATGAAACTTTTCACAAAGTTCTTTAACATCTTTATTCTTGAAGGGACGACCATTATCTGTGACTATGGCAAGGGGAACCCCATACCAACATATGATATAATTCAGCAAGAATTTTGAAATTTGGACACCAATGATATAGGTCATGGGGATAGCCTCGATCCATTTTGTAAAATACTCTGTGGCTGTAATAATGAACTTGTGTCCATTTGCAGATGTCGAGTGAATCTTGCCAATAAGATCCAATCCCCATTGAGAAAAGGGCCATAGAGATATGACAGAATGAAGCTCTTGGGCTAGTGTATGAATGTAGTTTCCATGGATCTGGCATTTGTAACACTTCTTAACAAAATTGTGAACAACTTTTTCCAGAGTGGGCCAATAATACCCAGCATGAATCAACTTTTTGGCTAAGCTTAGACCATTGAAATGGCCCCCACATATACCATCGTGAACCTCGTGTAAAGCCATTTGTGCTTCGTCAGAATCCAAACACCTGAGGAGGGTATGGTCAAAGGAATGATGGTAAAGGGTGTCGATGATGATGACATATTTGGCTGTCTGTCGGATAAAGGCTCGGTGTTGGTTAGCGGAAAGGTTGGGTGGTAAGGTTTGGGATTTCAAATATTGATATACTTCATTGTACCACGGGGAGTGGGGACCAATAAGAACGCACATCACATTTGCTGTCGGAATGTCAAAAGAGGGAACTAGCAATTGTTCGACTAAAAATTCACATTTGTCCATATTGTGAGGCATATTCAACATGGAAGCAATTGTAGCCATCGCATTTGCTGACTTGTTTTGCATTCTCGGAACTTGATTGAAATGGATAGCTGTGAATTTGGTCTTGAAGAAATCTACCATATGCTTATAGGGAATAAGCTTTTCATCTTTTGTTTCGTAGTCATCATTCACTTGTTGGATGACTAATTGAGAATCTCCGTAGACTTGCAAATGCTTGATGTTCCAGTGGACTGCTACTCGGAGTCCTGTAACCAGTGCTTCATACTCTGCAATGTTATTGGTACAATGAAAAGTTATCCTGTAGGACTTGGGAATAGAATCACCTTGAGGGGTGACAAACAGGATGTCAGCTCCGGACCCGAACTTGGTATGGGACCCATCAAAGTATAACTTCCATTCATTAGAAGATGTGAGAGTAAAGACTGATTCATCTGGAAAATCAGTCAATATGGGATGATCATCAGAAATAGGAGCCTCTGCAAGTTGATCTACTATGACTTGTCCTTTTATCGCCTTTCGCTCCATATACTCAATGTCAAATTCACTAAGAATCATGACCCATTTTGCTAGGCGACCCGTCAAAGCTGCTCGGTTAAGTAAGTATTTTAAGGGATCAATTTTTGCAACCAACAATGTTTGGTGGCTTAACATATAATGTCGAAGCTTTTGTGTTACAAATACCACTACTAAGCATGCCCTTTCAATAGTTGAATAATTTAGCTCATAACCTACCAGTGTCTGGCTGATATAATAAATAGCTCACTCTTTGCCGTTCTCATCTTGTTGGGCCAAGAGAACTCCTAGTGTCGTTTCAGTTGCAGAAATATACAATAAAAATGGCTTTCCTTCTATAGGAAGCATTAGGATAGGCGGCGACAGCAAATATTCTTTGAGAGCTTGAAAGGTTGATTGACATTGCTCAGTCCATTTAAAAGCGACACCTTTATGCAGTAGATGCTGGAATGGATGACATTTATCGACCAACTAAGCTATGAAGCAGCGGATTGATTGGATCTTTCCTTGCAGACTGTGTAATTGATGAAGATTAGAAGGAGGAGGCATATCCATTATTGCTTTAACCTTGGCAGGGTCGACCTCAATGCCTCTATGAGAAACAATGTACCCTAGTAATTTGCCAGCTGTGACACCAAAGACACACTTCTTTGGATTGAGTCTAAGCTTGTAGGTCTCCATTCGGTCAAAGATTGGGCCCAGGATGGCTAGATGACTATCTTTGGTGATAGATTTGCATAACAAGTCATCAACATAGTCCTCCATCAAAATATGCATGAAATCATGAAAAATTGTCGTCATTGCTCTTTGATATGTTGCACCGGCATTTTTAAGACCAAAGGGCATCACATTCCAACAGTAGGTACCCCAAGCACAGGTGAATGTTGTCTTATGCTGATCTTCAAGAGCAATGCAAATTTGGTTATAGCCAGAGAAACCATCCATCAATGAGAGCATCTCATATCCAGCAGTCATGTCCACTATGATGTCTATGTTTGGCAATGGAAAATCATCTTTAGGGCATGCTTTATTGAGATTCCTAAAATCTGTGCAGATTTTGATGCCCTTAGTTACTTTGCTAACTAGTACTAAATTTGAAATCTAGTCTGCATAATCAATGGGTCTGATGAAGCCCACATCTAGTAATTTTTTTAGTTCCACCTTGACCAAAAGAGCCACCTGGGGATGCATCTTTCTAAGTTTCTGTTTGACAGGCTTGGCATCTGCTTTTAGTGGCAAATGATGAAGAACTAATTCTGGATCAAGGCTAGGCATATCTGCATAGGACCATGCAAAGTTGATCTTCTTCTCAAGAAAGAAATTGACAAAATCTATCTTTTCCTATTGTGATAGAGAAGCAACAAAATGAATGACCTTAGGGTTGTCAGGTGTACCCAAATTGATTTCCTCGGTCATTTTCACAAGCAATGTTGATTTGTCCTGACTTGATAGGGGTATGTCCACTCTTCCACCTTTGGGCGCCTCAGAGAGGTTTTCACCCACAGGTACATCTTTTATTTTTACTTTTGTATGATCAGAGAGTGCCTTACGGTTTTCACTCAAAGATCTATTCTTTTGATTTTTTACTGTTTCTTTTCTTTTTTCATTTTGATGACTAGAAGAGGGAGTTGATTCCCCAAAATATGCTATGGAATCCAGGTCAATAGCAAATCCTGCCTTATGATCACCTTGTGGCATGCCTTCCCGTAGTCCAAGGAATTCTGCAATTGCTTTGTCATTTTGAAAATAGTCCAATGTGAGTGGTTCTTGTTGGTCATGTTGGATAAGCTGGGGATAGATGAGGGGCATGTCATCATCGGTTGTAAGGAGAGAGAGGGTTGATATGGTAAAGATGTAAACATCTGTGGTGTCACTATCTGAACTGCTTGTATCTGATTCGGAGCTTGGATCCCAGAATGACTCTATCCAAGCATGAGGACATGTTTTAGGAAGAGGAGTTATTTCATGTTTGTCTTCCATAGGCAAATTATCAGGGTCAATGAAAATATTGTCGAGGGCATAGGAGCTAGAAGAAAAAGAACTCAACTCCCATTCATTGGAATCAGTTTTGGGTCAGGTATCCTCAGGTGTTATTTCATCGTCAGAGTTACGCCCTTTTCCACATGTGGTCACTTTGGAAGATGAGGGTCCAATTCGCAACGGTACAAAACCTAACCCTAAAGTTGGAGGTCACCTCTTGGGTATAACAGGTTCTAGCCTTCCATTGTTGTTCAGGCCTAAGCCACCGCAGCCGTCATATCCTTTCTTTTGGAGCATAGTAAATCCTTTGCCGTATCGTTCCATGGGCAACCTGATAGGTGGGGTCTCAGTTGGATCTTTGTAAAGCCAATCTATGACATCATCATCTAAAGTTTATTTGTCAAGTTCACCCCATCTTGTAAATGTAGTGGGAGGCTGATATTGAATAACGACCTTAGGCTCCTTTTGCAATAAATGCAGTTTGCCATATGATTTTGGAGATATTGGTAAATTCCCGATGAGGAATGTTTAATCCATTGAATATTCTCCACATCCTTGATCCTGTATCTTCAATTTTCCTTTGACAGCATCTAACAATTCATTAGGATCCACATAGCTATGTGACTTGGCCTCTCTATTGACTGGGACTTGCTGCTGAGGGGTATCCTTTAGAATAGCACAAAATTGAAATGGATTAGGATCTCTTGGAATTGTTATCTCAGTTCCATTGTAAGGATATTTTAAACATTGATGATAAGTGGATGGAACTGCTTTCATTGCATGGATCCATAGACGGCCAAGAATCATATTGTAAGGGAGATCGAGGTCCAAGACCTGCAAGAAAGTGTCTTCTGTCACTGGACCGACTCTGATAGGCAATGTAATTATCCCTTTGGATGGGCACTCAGCATCATCATATGCTTTTATTGTTATTCTTCTGGAAGCATCAATATCATTTTCTATATATCCAAGGCCAATGACCACTCTCAAGGTACAAATATTAAGATTCGCTCTACCATCTATCAAGACTCATCGGATTTTGCAATTATGGACAAAGACTTCAAGGTGCAAAGGATCATTATGAGGGAGCTTATCAGGTGAGATATCATTATCAGAAAATGCGACATTTTGGGAAATAGCTAGATGTCCAATCTGGGCTTGAAACTGGTCAACATCAATATCTGTCAGGACAGTGGACTCAATTAAAGCTTTATCTAGGACTGCACGATGCATGGGAGACATTTTCAACAACTCAAGGATTGATATTTGTGCAGGTGTCTTTCCTGGATGATCCAAGAGATTATACTGACTTGCAGGAGTTGGTTTGGGAGGAGCTTCAGGAGCTCCTTTCAAGACTATTTTGGATCGACGAGTGGTGACCGCACAAGAGGGATCTTGTCTCTTTATTCTTAGGGTGGAAACATACTCATTTGATGCTCTGAAACAATTGATGACATTGTTATAACCAGTATTCGCATAATTTGTTGTTTGGGCAAAGTTGGAAGAAGACACTTTACCCTTGTCATGATCAAGCAAAGGAGTTTTGAAAATAGTATGATTAGTGTTAGAGGTCGCATGGGGTGGATCTACCTCAATTACTCCTTGCTCTAATAAATCTTGAATCATATGTTTCAATTGAAAACATGATGCAGTTTTATGTCCTTTGGACCGATGATACTCACAGTATGCATTATCATTCCACCAATGCGGTTTTACCACTAGTTCTGCCTTGATATCTAGTAGCTTAATAAATTTTGCTTGTATTAATTGCTTCATTGCTGACTCAATAGGCTCTCCCAATGGTGTAAATTGTCAAGGAGGCTCATCCCTTGATCGGAAAGGTTTGCGCTGCTGGCTTTGGAGTTGGCCTTGTTGTTGATTATATTGTTGAGTATGCTGTTGTTGAGTAACATTGCTCATTGGTGTTTGATTTTGTTCCATAGTTGACATATTAGGAAC
The DNA here is from genome assembly GCF_030272615.1 of Cryptomeria japonica. Taxonomy (NCBI): domain Eukaryota; kingdom Viridiplantae; phylum Streptophyta; class Pinopsida; order Cupressales; family Cupressaceae; genus Cryptomeria; species Cryptomeria japonica. The sequence continues at coordinate 585,657,826 of NC_081406.1, forward strand.
ACTCAATTTCTTGATCGTGAATGGGGGTTGATTTGCATTCACCGCTCTTGCATTAACAACACCATCATTAGTGACATTCTTATTTTTATACCAAAATTTGTTTCTGCCCCCTGAATAATTTGTGTTGTCACTGTCTTTATTGAGCTTGATAATTCCTTTAGCTACAAGAGTCATTTCAATGCTCATTCCTTTCTTAATGAGTTTCTCAATAGTACTGGGACTTTTCAATTTTAGTTCATACATCATTTCTGGGACCAAATTTTGGATAAATAGATTCACTTGTTGTTCTTCAGGTATATCTAGGGAAGAACGACTATACAAGCTTCCCCATTGTTGCAAGAAAGTCACTAATGGTTCACCTTGCTTTTGCTTGGTGTTGCATAAATCTAACATGGTCACGTCACTGTCGATGTTGAACGCGAAATGAGATAAAAACTTTTGAGCCAATTCCGACCAAGTCTTTATATTTCCTGGTAGATGTGAATACCAATCCATGGCTTGTCCTGTGAGACTTCGTGCAAATAAGTGCATTAAATATGTTTCCTCATAACTCACTTCAGTACATGCCGCGAAAAATGCTCAAATGTGATCTTTTGGATTGCCATTCCTAACACCAAACAAAGGCTATTTGGAGATCCACAAGTGAATTTTCTATGTTGACCATTTTTAGGTGTCACTTGGTCCTTTTGTCCTTCGAGGTCTAGACATCATTCCAATTTCCTAAGGGTCCCTTTTTTAGATTTGCATTCATAAGTTTGTCAAAATCTTCAAAAACAACCAAAAACATAGATTGCATTTTCATCTATTTAAGTTTGCATTTAGTTGCATATCATATATTATCTTTGAAAAATTTCAAAAATTATTGCACTTGCATAAGTGACATGCCTGTTGAGACAAGATCAAAATCTAAAAAGATGGGCGAATCAATGTATCAACCCATGGACAACATAGCAAATTCGCAGTTTCAAACTAGTCAAACAGTGCAAATTGAAGGTTCATCAAATACATTTTTACCACCATATGGAATGGTTCAACTTGGACCACCTCCATTATATGAACCAGTGTTTGTACCTATGAAACTAGGGCATGGGAGTGTTCCACCAACTCCAAGAGGAAGTGCACCTTTCAATTGGAATCAACCACACCAGCAACAAGACATTCAAACTCAAACATTATATGAAGAACAAACTCTTTCACAAGGATTTGGTTCAGATCAAGGCATTCAACAAGAAACAAATCCAAATGTCCAACCAGATTCTTCATTAGATTCTGATGCTTCTGATGATGTTGACATGTTCCTTCAAGATCCTAAGATGACAAAAAAGAACCCCAATTAAATGACAAATTTTTTTGTGAGTTGCTATATGAGCTTGATCTATAACTAACCTCATGCACTAGGAGATGCAATTTTCCTCAGTTCAATTATTTCTATTGCAGTGAGAATTTCAATAGTGAGCTGCTTTATAATTTGGTAGTGAGCCATCCGGTAGTGAGCCACCCTATTTTGTAAACACCATATAACTAGTTATATTATCTTGAGATCTAACACTCTCCATGTTTTTTTCCATTTGGATTTTCCACATATAAAATTTGATGTTTAATTTTAGGTTGTGTTATTTGTTTATTCTACATTTTCTATTTCATGTTGATGAGATTAATTGTTAAAGTTAATATATCAGTAAAATGTTTGAAAGTACGAGAATACCAATTCGCCCCCCTCTCAATATTTCGGTCCATTAAGCCAATTCAACAATTGGTATCAAGGCTTAGTCCCTTGCTTGAAAGCTTAACTGCTCGAGGGAGATCATTGTTGGTTGAATCATGGCACCGATGAGTATGATCGAAGAATACAATTTGGATGAATATTTGAAGACAACTTTTGAGGATCTAAAAAGTGTGGAATCTGAGAATCAATAATTGAAAGAGAATGTAAAGGTAGTGAATGAATGTGTGTAGAAGTTGAGATAATAGATTTGAAAGTTTAGATTGAGACATAAGGAAGTTAACAATCAATTGAAGTAGGAAAATAAAACTATTAAATATTGATATATAAGATTGAGGAGAAGAACAAGATAATGGAAACCCTAAAAGAACCAATCAAGATGAATATCAAAGAATGTGAGAAGCTAGAACAAGAAATGAGGAAGTTAAAGGCAGAAAGTAATGTCCTTGATAGCAGAAATTTTTTGGAAGATTTTATTAGCATGCATAAAGCTCATTTAGACAAGATTGGACTTGGATTTCAAATCATTGAATGTTCAAATCGGAATGAAAAAGACAAAAGAAAAGAACTTAAGGTGGAAGTAGAAAAGAAATCAAAAGATGCAAGCAAAACCTAGAATCAAAGGTCAACTGCAAGGAGACTATAGGTTTGTCAACTAAATGCACAGAGGTATCCATTATTTAATGGTTATTATTTTCAATATAATAAATTGGGTCATAAGGCTGTAAACTCTAGAAGCATTCAATGTTACAATTGCGAGAGGTTTGGTCATAAAGAAAATTACTGTAGAAATTATGCTATGAGTCAGAATCATAATCTGATCAAAAGTATATAGTAACTTTCATGGATATTGTCATATATGCAATGATTATGGTCATAGAGATAATCAGTGCAGATCTAGAACACATTTAGAAAATTCAATGCAAAGAAACATCAAGTGTTACAAGGGCAAGCAATCCAGACATTATGCTAATCGCTTTGGCTCAAGGGGAGTATTCAAAGAAAATATTTTGGCCCCCACTTCTGAATTGGTTCATGTTATTAGTTTGCCATGACCATATTAGAGATGTTATCTAATAACTCAAGGTTTGTGCTGACATCATCGATAAGACACTTTTTTGTGGCAAAACCCTAGAAGGAAGGTAAGTTAAATATGGGAATTTGAGATCATTTTCATCATTATGTAAAAAATAATTGGAGGAATAGAAATTTAAAGAGAGAAGAACAAAGACACAAAGAAAGCATAGAATCGAAGATGATTGTCAGAGAATCAGGCAACAAAAGATTTCAGTTCATGGAAAAGGTATGACTAGATGAATTTGACATAGATAAGATTGAAAAAATGGAAAGGAGTCTAAGTGAAGCATATTTGTAGAAGGTCAAATATTTAAGTTACAAAGGAATGGATTTATGGAGTGAGTTTTCATGCTTCTACAATGAGGATGCAATCAGGTTAATTCTGAGTCATATGCAAAATGAATGTATCATGTTGGATAAACCCTATCCGATCATGAAGGAAATTATTTCAATTATTATTAGCTTGTGTGATAGTGGGAGTGTACCAGTTAAGAAGACAATAAAGAACAAGGAGGTTGAAACCCTAACTGGTGTGACATGTTATCAAAGAGCTTTATTGATTGACAAATTCATTAATCCTATTGTGAGGTATGTTGCATATGGAATATCCTATAAAATTTATTTCAGAAATAGAGAAGGTTCTACTTTAGCCATTCCAGTATAAGATGCGCACATGATTTATATGGAAGATGATGTGTTTGATTTGTGTGAATTGTTAAAGAATCAACTATTAGAAAATATCATAATGACAAAAGATCAAGGCTATCCCTTCTAATTTGGATCATTACTTGTTTTTTGGCTATGTATTGTCTAGGATCCCTTCCAGCTAAAGATAATGTGTTATGGGAATCTGGAGTTTGGGTTGGTAGGAAAATATTTCAATATCTTAATGGATTGAATAAGTGGGAAGATGTGTGTAATTTTTATTTCATCATTTTTGGATATGTGGAGTATCAGTCTAGTATCCCCAAATACCAGTTCAACTACGGAGGGTTCTTCCTCCAAAAAGAGAAAAAGGAAAGAGACTTTTCCTACTAGAGATTTGGAATCTAAGAAGCGAAAGAAGGATCATAAATAGAAAGACATTATTGTGATTGAAGATCTGAAATCCCTTGTGGCTAAGGGAGACGTGGTTGTTGTAGAGAAGAAAGTAAAAGTATTTGCATCTGATGATGTTGAGTCTCATTTGCTGGAATTTTTTCTTAAAGGAGATGGAATAAATAAGATTGGAGAGATGTGGTTTAATTTGGTTGAGGTGGATAGAATTGAGAATGTCCTAATAGCTTATTTACTATGGAACAATGTAAAATTTAAAGATGTTAGAGATGCACTTTCAGAATATCTATCTGAGTTAGTTAAAGAGAAATTGATTGTGAAACCTATTAGTGTAGAAGATTCAAAAGAGGAGGTTGATAATATGCAAAGTATGTTGGAGAAATGAAAATTTGATGCACATGAGACTCTATCTGAATGCATAAATAAAATGAGAGATTTTATCAACAATCCTAGAAAAATTTACAGGTATTGTCTTTCATGGGCAGTTTCTATGGTGAAGCATAAAACAAAGATTGAAATTGTTGAAGAAGAACTAAGTTCTTTAGGTAAGTCAAATTTGATTTTCTGAGTGATGAGGATGGAGAGAAATGGAAAAAGGTAAACTCTCTTTAGGCTGAATCGTTATTCTTGCAAAGGCAAAGGGAAGACTATGTGAGTGTTTTCTAGAAGGTCAAAGAAACTATTGAAGCTAAACTAGAGCACTTTTTAGTCTTCCTTGATCATGCAGTTGAGTATGAGCAGAATTCATCTACTCTAGACAATTTCTCTCATGTTTTTGATGTGTTGGTGGAGTGTAGGAGTTTATCTATTAGCATTAAGTTGGTTCGTTCACTCTTGGAAGGTTCTGCTTCAAGAGTTTAAGGAGAAGTAAAAATAGATATTTCAAAAAAAAAAAAGTTGAGAATCCTTTTTCGTTGGCATACAATTTTGACATTCTTTATCCAGTTGAACGCATTCATTTCTTTTCTTCATTTTTTTCTCTTTTTCATCAAAGCCACCCTTTGTCCTTGATGTTAATGGGGGAGAAAGATAATGGAATGGGAGAAAGGTAATGGAGTAGGAGAAAGATAATGGAGAAATAAAGAGAAAGGGAGAATAATGGAGATATATGAGTAAGCGGGAGTTATATGCAGATATGTTTTTGAGTTTATTCTTTTTGAGATTTTTTTTCTATTAATGAAAAAGGGGGAGATTGTTAGATTTATGTGAATGTTGTCATTAATGTCAAACTCAGTAATTTGGTTAGGATTGGATGTGGTATGTTATTCGAAACAATTTTGGTATTGTAGGTCTATAATCAATGGAAGATAGCTATGTATGTGATATGAATGTGATATGAAGGAGTAACGCATACATGATCAACTGGAGTCATTTTCGGAAGATCCTCTTCTCTAGTATGTTGTGTTGTGCTTATCATGGTTTGTATCTAGTTTCAGTATCAGTTGTGTGAGTTCCGATATCAATTATATTAATCATAGCAGTTATATTAATTGTATTGGTTGTACCATGCATCAATTTGTATTGTTATTTGAATTATTATATTGTATCATGCTTTATCTTGGAGTTGAGAGTAGTTGTGCTTGGAGGTTGTGCTTATGGGTCTGATAGATCCCTATTTTGTTCCATTTATTAAAGCATATGTTTCGGTAAATGAAGTCTGTGAAGGAAGCACATAAGAGGTTGGTATAAACCAATTTTTTTATCATATTTTTGGTTGAGTCATGGTTTGATAATGTGTTGATCCAAGAAGCATATTATTATGTAAAGCATTTGTGCTTGGACGACATATTATCTTAGTGTATGAGCTTACCAGTATATATATAGAAGGTGTGTGAAATGAAGAAACAAGAGTCAAAATTATGAGATCAAAGAAAGAAGAGTGTGTTTCATATAGAAGAGTAAGAAGTATGTGAGTGACAGAGTTGTAGACAATAGAGCAGTTGATAGTGTGAGCAGTGTATGAGCGAAGGCGTATATACTATTGCAACAATCCTTTATCGGGACTATTGCAAGCAATTGGGTAGCAAAGTACAGACACAGTGGTGTAGTGATCCCTTATCGAACTTGTTGTAGGTGATTGTGGACAATGGTATAGTGATGCCTTAGCAGATTTGATGTGAGTATTTGTGAGTTGTTATCTAAGCTTAATCTAGAATTGACCTCATGCATTAGGAGATGCAATTTTTCCCAGTTCAATTATTTCTATTGTAATGAGCATTCCGATAGTGAGGCGCTTTGTAATTTGGTAGTGAACCATCTGGCAGTGAGCCGCTTTATAATCTGCTAGTGAACCATCTGAAAGTGAGCCACCCCATTTTGTAAACACCATATAAGTAGTTATATTATCTTGAGAACTAACACTCTCCATGGTTTTTCCTATTTAAGTTTTACACGTATAAAATCCGGTGTTGAATTTGTGGTTGTGTTATTTATTTATTTGTGTTTTTTTATTTCATGTTGATGAGATTGATTGTTAAGGTTAATGTATCAATAAAAGTTTTGAAAGTGTGGGAATATTGACTCACCCTCCCTTCTCAGTATTCTGGTCAATTCAGCTAATTAAAAAATCAACAGATTATTGCTCCAAAATCATGAGGACATGAGTATATGGATGTGAGAGTTTTTAGCATTGGTTGTGATATTTAGTAATTTTCTTTTGAAGCAGTTCTCTAGATGTCATGTTTTAGATTCTATGTTTGGGTAGATTCTTGTGCTATGATTTATGGTATCATTCATTTGGTGGTTTGGTTTTCACATCTTGAATCATGTGATGATGACCTGGATCATAAATAGTGCCCTCAAGAATTTTTGGTCTTATCTAATTTTCAGTTGTTCTAATTTGTGCTCCAGTAATTACGGCATTATAGTGGTGTGTTGTCTTGGTTCTTCATGGATGAGTTATTTTTTGGTCAATCCGACTTTTAAAGATCGATGTTGGTATTTTGCTCTGGTGATTGTACCATGTCATTAAAATGTTCTTTTGAAAAATATCTCAAAGGCTAACTTGTATATTTTTAAATTCATACATACATGCATACACACACATGATCTCTTTCGATTGTTGAAGCATGTAGAATGAAGGCATATAAGTAAGAGAGTGCATGCTTGTGGAAGTATGGAAGTATAATGAGCATGAGTAAAGAGTAAAAGTGGTATGCAATAGAGGTAAAGTGTTGGTGAAGTGATTTGCAGAGATTCTTAACCGAATCTATTACAGATAGACAATGTATTGCAGTGAGTTGGTGAAGTGATTTGCAGAGCTTCTTAACCAGATCTGCTGCAAGCAGTTAGTGTTTTGTTGGAGATTCAACTGAAACTTTAATTTGTTCATGCATGTGTAGATGCAACTTTCTAAAACCAACTGTATCTAAGCAATAAGAGCTTTGTGAGATTTTGTACAATAGCAAATCAAATCTCATATAGAGATGGAAATTTACTAACCCAACCACAAAGTACGCTCTTACAAGAGAGTTTACTCGCAAAGTTATAACCAACAAGAATGAAGTTTTTAAGCATCAAAATGTAGAATGAGAAGAACAACATCTAGAGTTGAGTAGGTCAGGGGACTCACCTTGTGAAATACCTTTAAGACAAACTTTTTGGGTCTTGTGGATGAAGAATCCATGGGTGGTCGCTATCAAGCATTCAACTCCGATACGCACAGTTCTGGAGGAATGAAAGACCGAGAACATATAAAAGGACGAAAAAGAGCCCTCGAATTTGGCAAATGGAAAGGAACCACAATAAGTGTGAGCAAACGCTAGAAGGACCATGCAGTGTACTGCAGTTTAGAATACACACCACAAAAGTCCAAAAACTATAGCAAAGCGATCGTGAAGGTCTCGCCAATTTTATTTTGTTCCTTAACGCCTTTTAAATCATCAGCTTTTTGTTTGAAGATGCCTTAGGAAGAATTTGTTGCTCTGTCACGAGCTAAAGCTGTTTGTTGTACGATACATGATGTCAATGGCCACGTCGACGAATTGTTTGTCAATAGCTTCCATTTATAACTATTTATATCCACAGCGAACTACAGCTCATGTTTTGATTTGGAATTTGCTTCTATTTATAGCTATTTATATCCACAACGACTTACAGATCATCTTGTGATTCGGAATCTGCTTCTATTTATAGCTATCTATAACTACAACGACCTACTGATCATCTTCTGATTTGGAATTTGATTCTATTTATGTCCACAGCAAACTACTTGTCGTTTTGATTTGGAATTTGATTCTATTTATGTCCACAGCGAACTACTTGTCGTTTTGATTTGGAATTTGATTCTATTTATGTCCACAGCAAACTACTTGTCGTTTTGATTTGGAATTTGATTCTATTTATGTCCACAGCGAACTACTTGTCGTTTTGATTTGGAATTTGATTCTATTTATGTCCACAGCGAACTACTTGTTATGTTTTGATTTGGAATTTCTATCTATTTATGTCCTTTGCAGAAACCCAACATGTTTTTGTGGTCCCATTAGTGACATTAATTACGAGAGAAAATCTTTTAGTCGGATATTTAAAGAGCACCTCACCTCCCTTTGTTATCCATCCATACTGGTTGAGATGATCGTGTCTCTGTACTTCTCTTCTTTTGGTCAGTTTTTGTTCCCACTTCTATTTTTAGTAAAGCCTCGTTTTACTGAAAAAGGAAACGATGGGGTGAGGAAAGATACCAATGAAGAAAATTGTGGAGATAAAGAAGTGAGTGGAGATAACTGGGCTGATGAAATAAGGGTACGAGCTTTCCGTGTTGTGCGACGCCCAAGTGGGTCTCGTTATCTTTTCTCTCGTTTCTCCGGCCCCAACTACACCATTTCTTCTAACTCTCTCACGCAAAGCTAATACCAGGCCATGGGCAGCCACTCATTTGTATTAGTGTGATATTATACCAGCTGTATTGAAGTTACACGTTAAATAAAAGATTAGGGGAGATTTTGGCTACTATAATACCTCTTATTCACTGTTTGGTGTTTTGTTACGATTGAAGATATCTCTGGTGTTGAGGATTGTTATGTTGCGGTCGTTATAGACTGGCATGTTTTGATGCCATAGTTAACGACTGGCATGTTTGGAATGAATCTAGTTTAGGCCTTACATTTTCATTAGAAAAGAGTAGTAGTCGACTATTATTAGTGTAATACGAATCCACTTGAAATACAATCTACCATGTGGATAAGAAATGGATCATAGTTTTAGGTTTCTTATTGTTCACATTATTAGCATATGTATTATTCCAAAAAATGAAGAGATACGAGATATCAATTTTGTGAAATCAGAATCATGATAAATTGCAATATTAATATATATAAAATGTTTATTTCATTTTTTTAATTATAATAAATTTCCTTATTTTTTCCTAAATTGTGTGTACGAAACATGTTATAGTATATTTATACTAAATAAATATAGCAATTTTTTTAATCACTTCAAATAATAGGGTAAAGATAAGAAATATTAATTAGTGAGATAAACTTTGAATGAAATAATAATAAATATTTATATTGAAAGTGGAGATGGAAAAGTTATGTGAAACAAATATATCATAGAACATTAGATTAAAAAAAATAATTAAGAATATAATTAATAATATATTATTATATATTAAAGGTATATAGAATTGTTTTAATTTATTTGTTTCTATGTATTAGGATAAGATAATGGAAGCGAGTGAGTTTCAGGTTTATGAGATGGAAAGTCAGGTGAATAGAAATTGATATTATATATTTCACTCTTTACTTTTGTTTTTCATGGTATAATTAGAAATGAATTAGTTATGTCAATTATTTAGGCTCTACAAACAAATTTTTAGTCATAGGTGGGAGTAATGATGATGGTGTTTGTACACAAAACATGTCATGTCTAGAATTTTTTTAAATGCCACAAAGTGGAAACACACAACACGCGTCAAGCATTAAGGTCACATGTGATGCCAATATACTTTTATGATTTAAAATATAAGTATCCATAAATGGGGAAGTAGAAAAAGATTAAAAGGTCATGAGACAAAGATGAAGGCATACATTTTAGTGTGGTATACTCTATGCATTATAATAAAGTGTTAACATATTAGAGGATAGCAATAGATATAAAAGCAACAAGATTAAACCCATCAAGGTAACCCACTCTACCTAAAATTAGAATGAAGGAAGAGGAACTTTTTTATGAAATAGCGTGCACGAGAGAATAATATAATATGAAGTATGCTAAAAATACTTGATAATAGCTAAGAATAATAAGTCTCTTCCAAGGGGAAAACCTCCAAATATCTCCAATAACAACATAATTCACAGTTTGATGATCAAATAAGAGGTAGTCAATCTCCTACTTAGGAGGCTCATCTAATAGTTCAATATGAAAGATACGATTATTAGTACACTCAAAAGGATAGAAACCACACACACAACATGAGTTTTGACGTGGTTACTTAGAATTATTTTAATCTTAAAGCACTACAATTCGTTGTTATCGTGATAATTAAAAACACATAAGCATGACTTCAAAATCACACTTTTTATTATAAAAGAACACGTTCAAACTAAAATCTTATAAATATGAAATAAACATATTTTGCTCACATCTATTAAGTCAAATGGAAGGGAAAAACACAACCACAATAAATAAGGTCACACAATATGATATGCTTTATATACTATAATATAATGTTTATAATATTATAAATAGAATAGAATAAAATTATTTAAAAAAATAAGAAACTCTAACAAAAGATACTTTTGAAAAGGTGTAAAAGATAAAATAATATAGTCTTAGTAAAACTTGGATAAGTTTTTATTTCTTGATAAAAAATTAATTTGTCAAAATGTTATGCAAAGTGATATAGAAGACAATATAACCAAAAATGTAATAAGATATTGGGATGAAAATTTATATGTACATGTGCTTTTTGTTTAGTAAATAATGAAAGAATGATCATAATTAATAAAAATGCATATTACATTAATTGCCAACTTGGAAATATTTTTAGTTTGGAAAATAATCTTATTTTTTAATGTTTACCTAACATATGATTGAATTTATTCTTTCTAGTGAATTTTTTCTTAACCTGTTTAATAAGGTTACCATCTAAATCAGTGGAGGGAAGGGCTTGGCCACCCTCCAACAATATTCATATCACCTTTTCCCTTCCCTCTAATATTACTTGAGTTTAGTTCTTAGATCTCCACTACAATATGATTAAATTTTGGAGCTTATACATCTATTTCATAATTAACTTGAGATTAGTAACTCTCTAATAATCACTTTAATTTAGATCCTTTCTCTAGCAATCATTTAAACTTAGAACTCCTCTCCATTTATATCACCTTAAAGTTGGGCGTCCACTTAAATATGCATATCTAGTCAATGCGTAAATTTCTAATGTTAACAAATAGTTAAATAATAATAAATAACAAAGATGGAAAAATGATATATATAGTAAGATATGACTAAATTGTAGGAATGACCAAGATCTCAGAGTAGAAGACTAGCACTAGTGAGCTGGGAGATTTTAATTAAAAAAAAACTATGAAATAAATAGCTAAAATAGATTAGCTTAATAGACTTCTTAAAACCATAATAGTTAAACAAATATATAGTAGAGAGAACTACCAATTAGAATATAAAGTACTATCTAGGAGATAGTAATCCGATCTCATGCAATATTGCACACCTAAGATTGCATATCCTTTAAAGATATCAATATCTAGAAAACTTATCTAGAAGAATATTGTAAACTCACACCCCATCTTAAGTGTAGCTAGGTTAAAATAGAAAGAGACTTGGTTCTTCAAATGAGTCCTTGTCAAATATCAAATTACAACTTGAAATAAGCAAGGAGATAAGATATGATAATCTCAAACACTCAAAGTTTGATGATACATAGTCTGCACTACTCAATTGAATTGGGTTGAATATACAGGTGCCTAGTCTCTAGTTACAAAGATTTGTTGTCTAAAGATAAAAATATTTTTCTTTGAAAAATATATTCTCTATATTGGATAACTATTATGACACCTTTTGATTATGATAGTATGAAAAAGTAGAATAATGTGTCCCTTCTTAGCTACCAATTTGAAGAACTCCTCTTGGAGGTACATGTCTTTTGAGCAAAGATCTCTTCTCCTCCAAGGATCCTGTTTACACTTGATGTAAGATGTCTCTTTTTTAGCTATCATATCCTTGCTTATTGTTGGTGTAAATAATGTCTCACTTTACTTAAGTTGACTTAGGATAATGCATTTCATAGTAGTTTGGATTTTTGGACATTGTTGTTGCTAGGATATGTTGTTGTCATTGATGTCAACATATTCATGTGATTTATTGATCTGGTGATTGCAGATTGGTTTATCAGGATCATGGTTTGGTGTATGGAGTATTTATAGTATCACTATATCTTTCTGTATTGGTTTTGGTGATCAAAAAAGCTTAATTGATCATAACATATGATCTAGTTTGCAATTTGTTTTTTTGATCAGTGCTTTGCAGAGTTCAATATTTTCTCCGGTATATTCTGATGTGGTTAGATCTTGAGATGAGTTCTTGGGAGATTGTTTAGTATGATCTTGTGTATCTTCATTTTAGATGGTTCATGATTTGGTACTCCACAAGCTATCTTTATTTGTGGCAGTTGTTGTTGTCTGAGTACTCCTAATTTTCAGATGTTGATCGATGAAGATTTGATAAGTGGTGTTGGTACAACTGTTACTGCTGACTCTAATGTACTTGTTGGTATTTCCTATTTTTCTCCCTTTTTTTTTGATGATCTGTATTGATTGTTGTGCGAGTTCTTGGTGATTTTGTTGAACCGGTGATGTTCTTCATGTTATGTGGTTTTCCTATTGGTATAGCATGTTGCGATTGATCTTGGCATGATTATCGGTGGTGATGAGCATTTGGAAATTTGATTTAGGTCCATGTTATGTCATGTATATCATTATATTGGTTTGGTGGTCAATCTTTATATCATATAATGTAATTTTATAATTGTGAGTTGAGGGTTTAGCCGACCTTGTTGTCAAGGTTGATGGATTGTATAAATAGGTGATATAGTCATGTAATTTAGGTATCGAGATTGTGTCTGCATTATCAGAGAGTGGTATATGTGCGATCAAAAGGATTCATCTTTCTGTGTGGTGTATTGAGTAGAGACTGGTATAGAGTAGATAATTATGCTTAACTGGGACTATCATCAGGCATTTGCAGATGATATTATTGCAGTTCATTTCTTTCAGATTGTAGTCGGAATCCTGTTGTAAGTCAGTGAGACTTCCCTAGGGGTTGTAGCCTTCCGGGTTATTTTATCTTGAGTTGTAAGCTCTAGGAAGTGTGTCTGAATGCTGGTGCATTTCCCATTGTAATATTTTCACATACTATTGCAGAGTATCATCCTATTGTGGGTAGGTTCCCACCATGGTTTTTCCCTTAACCGGGTTTTCCATGTCAACATCTTGGTGTTGTGTGTTGTGCTATCAATTTGCTTATCTTTTTTGTTGCTGCAATTTATCAGATTTGTATTTGTGGTTGGGTTTTAAGATCTAGTAGAAAATTGATTCACCCCCCCTCTCATTTTTCTCTCATTGTTTCATTGCCAACATGGATATGAGACACTTAGGGAAGTGTACACATAGGGATGATGCATGTAGGAGATTCCACCTTTTGTGGTCTAATCTTGTTGTTACATTCCACCTTCAATGGGTGATCCACCTATTGTGGAATATCTTATTATTTCTCCTAGCTACTCCTACCTACCCTCACCTACCCTTGTTTCTCATTGAGCCACATGTCATGATTGTGTGCTCACATATCCATATGACCTTGTCTTTATAAGTAGGCCCATATTACATTGTATTTAATGATCTAGTTGATCTTTTTTTCATCTTGATTAGAACACAGTTTATTCTTATCAATATATTGTCTCCCTTTTATTCTATTCATTGTGCTCTAGATCTTGGCTATACTTTTAAAAACTTCTTACACTTGTAAGAGTATTGCCTCTTCAGCTTCGATTTATGAACATTGTTGTCTAAAAGGATATCTCCTTGGTGTTGAAGGTTGGTATCCTTGTTTTTATCTTCCTTAAGACATCAACATATGGCTATGTTGACATCTTAAGGGGGGTATACATACTCCCCTATTTGTACTATATTGTACTATATTTTTGCATGTCTTAAACAGGGTATTCATTCTCAAAACTAGAGAAAACAAACTCTTACATAAGATGCTTCATGCCCAAAACCAAGCGTAACATTGATATATGTATTATACGGGGTGCACATTCCTAAAACCAAAGCAAACAAATTCTTACATGGGATGCCCTCAAAACCATGCATATATTTGTCTTAAACGGGGTTACACATTCTCAAAACCAGAGCAAACATATATGAGATGTTCCCAAAACCAGACACCTTTGTATTTTCAATTCATGTCATACACAAGTTATTGCATGCTTGAAACTAGAGAAAACAAACTCTTATGCAGGACTATGCTTAACACTTAAAATTGGATATCACTTGAACACACGCACGAGGGTGAGTGGAACTAGAAAAGCATAGCTAGACAATTCCTACTCTCCTCCCCAAAATGGAACACCTAGAAAAACACATCTAGAATGTGTATCCATGCTTCTCTCTTTTCTTCTCATGAGCTCATAGCTTTGTTATTTGTGGTTCATGTGGATGTTATGTTCTCATCCTTTTTTATGTGATCACTTATGTTCTTGAGATGGTGTTTTCAAGAGTGGTAGTAGTGGTTGAGACATTTTGATATCAAGGTCTCTTTGGCTAGTTCACTTGAGGTTTTGTTTTTTTCCTTTATCTTTTCTATTGTGTGTCTTTTGCCTTTTTGTCTTTTTTTTCCTTTGTTTGCCTCTTTCTTTTTGCCTTGTTTTGTGTGCTCTTGCATACAATTTAGTGAGTTAAGTTCCTAATATTCAGGGTTTGGTTCCTCAAAACTAGTTATGTCTTATACTCCTTTTGATTGTGCTCCTATTTTCTCCTTTCTCTCTTCTTTCATATACTTTACTGTGAGGATTTGCATAGGCTCATACTCCCATTAAACTGGGGGCTAAATGTAGAATTATAAATTGTCACCGGGCCAATTTACACCTCTTGTTTGTGCCCAATCTCTAGTTTTGATCCCATGTACACCCACTGATGGACTTCCTAGAGGGGTGTCCTTCTCCCTAAGGCTTAATTGTGGTCCTATGCTGAGAAGGACTAGGGTGCCTATGCTCTGGTTCTGGACCAGAGCGCCTTGTGTCCCAGTCCCTCTTAGTTGGGCCCAATTTTGAAATGGGGCAAGGGTCCTATCTCTCCAGTAGGATTTCAATTTTATGGCTCCACGTGATTGAACATGGAGGTTAGCCTCATCAATAAATTACCTAGATACCTCTATATAATAACATTTGATCAATCTAATTTTATCTATCCATCCATCCTAACTCATGATCCTCAAGCAATCAATTACTTGCATTTGTAAAGCATTTATTGTCAAGCATTTTCAAAGATCTTCAAGGCTACGTGTTCTTCATTCAACCATTGTGTAGCTAAATTATGTCATTCATATGCATGCATGTGTGTGTGATTAGGGTTTTGTCATGTTTATGCCATTTCATACAACATATGTGAATACATTCAAGAAGAAAAGCATCATCATCAACCATTACAGATCTAAGGTATACCTTTCCATTATTTATTTTGGTATTTGTAGTTATTCATTCAAGGTTAATTCCTAAACTAGTCAAACCTCTATTCCCAACCTTTTCCCCTTCTCTACTAAGTGTAGGAATAGGTACAAAGCTATAATTTTCAAGATCAACATTATTCGTAGAGACTAACAAATTTCCTTTTGGATGGCAGTTCAGAGGACCAGAGAAACCAACATTATGGTCCCGACAATTCAAGTTGACCTTTTGCGAATAAATTTGAACGTTCACATATTGCTCAGATCGCGGTTTGTGGGCTTTATTTGGTGATTGTAGCTCATTGTATATGCATAATTGCTTCAATTTACACACATTTACTGTAATGTTAGCACCTTCAATAAATTAAAATCAATTCAACTCAAGGGAAAGAAGAGGCACATATAAAACCCCTGGAATTTGATTAGAATCTAGGTCTATTAGGTTTAGATCTATCAAACTTTTATCTTTCCCTAATTTAATTGGTCCATAAGAAAAATTAGTGGTTTTAATAACTTAGAGGCACTGAAAACCTTAATTTTCACCACCTTATAGATGTGTTCAATGATATAGTGTTAAGGAGAGAAGGACAATAATGAACAACCAAAAATAGAAATAGTGAGTACATCTGATACAAACAACTTCAATTTTGTAGTGAGAGAACAAAACTAAAAAGTTCAGATAAACAACCAACCCATATTATAGTGGTTTAAAAAAGTGATCTAAAGCAGTTTGTTTCTTTAAAATACCAGGATTATTTTCTCTTAACCTTATTTTCTTGAGACTCGGGGAGAACATAATGGCATCTCCTTCTTTATACCTTACAATTTTGATTGAGGAATCCATCTTTAGGAATTATATAGATTAGATTTCATTGTTTTCATCCTCAGACATTTTTTTTCTTGAGACAAGGGGAGCTACTAGATGCACCATCTGCAAACTTCATAGTATTATTAATTGTTAAGCTCTATTTGGATGACGTTTGATTGCTCCATTGAAAGAAAGATGCAAAGGGATCGAACCTATCATTACATTCCTCTATTTGCATCTGATTATTCTATATGTCATATACATGTTATGTCATAAATGTGATCTTATGTTTTCTACTTGGGGATAATGCAAAGTGTTGAGATCTTTTTGGTCTCCTCAATGTTGACCCAAATAGACTTTTATTCATCGTATGTTCTCTTCTTCCATTATGCTTGTAGTTCTACTACCTCTAGGGAATGAGGTCAATTAAAAACAATCATGCTTGATATATATCATTTATTTGATGCACATGCTAACCCTAGATCTAGTTGATCCACTATGTGGTCCTTCATGTCTTATGACCACTTCCTTTGATTTGTCCCTATGTTTGAGGGTATTTCACTATTGTGATGTACTTCTCTTTCAGATGCATGTATTCTACCTTAAAAAAATTGCTCTTAGTAAGGTGTACACAATCAATTTTACATGAGGGCATACACTCTACTATATATTATGCTTTGTGTACACACCATAATATTGGTTTGTAAAATTTGATCTCACACAAAGATTTCTTTGGTGCACACTACAACAACCGTTTTGTAGTTGCATTGTTTCTCAAATTATCTAGAAAACATAGATTGTTCTTTGTAATCTTCTATAAAAAGAGTCAACTAGCATAACACATCTTGCTAGACCCATTTGAATATATTAATATGACTCCTAGTAAGCATTCCTTACTAGACCTAGATTCCATGTCTCCTTCTATTATGACTCCTAGTAAGAATCCCTTACTATCTCTACAATACCATACCTATATTTATTCTCGTATCCTCCATGTGTATGTGTAACCTATGCTGATCATGTTGCTCCTTTCATTTTGATATTTTTGATTGATAGGATCCTAAATCTTGGGGGTTTAGTGTTGTCTTATCTCTTTAATGTCTTGGTGAAATTATGTTTACTCTATCCTATACATTATCGAGAGTATAAGTGTAGGGTCATACTCTCAGTAAAGTGGGGACTAAATGTAGTGTCGTAAATTGTATCCCTCTAAAATTTAACTCTTATTTATGTCTCACTTTAGTGTTTATTCCTCATGTCATTCATTCATGACTAATTGTGCTCATCCCATGGCCATACCTAGAAGCCCAACACAATCCTGAGCTCACTAACCTTGATTTTCGTTCAAAATACCAGGACTATGGTGCCAAGTGCCATAGAACTCTTAGACTATGGTATATAGTGACATAGTCCAATCAATTTGGGCCCAAATTTAAATCCATGTTTGAGAAAATGTGGAGTAGGAAAGTGCTTCTTGATATCAACCTTCTTCAAAACTTAAAGATAAAAAGGTGCAATTTGTGTATTAATACAACTCTCTCTCTCATTTCAACACTTGCATATTTCAAATCACAATTCCTATAAATTCAATTGAGCATTTAGTCAGGCATATTCAACATGTTTGAGGAGAAATATGAAGTCAAGATTTCAAGCTTTCAAGCTCAATAATTATGATCAAGTTAAGTGTTTCTCCATGAATGAATGCATGCATTAACTCCTATGAAGCAACATCAAACTTAGGGTGAGACTTCAAGGCAAGGGGTTACACATAAAGGTATCATTTATCGATTCAATAATTTCCTCAAGGTTTTCATCCTTTGTCATACTGAGGGTAAGCTCTCTTTAATCCATTGATGTTGTAGTGGAGGTTAATTACTACCTTAGGTTTGACTTAAAACACATATCTAGACTAAGGAACCTAGTTCCATACTCTAACTATTTTAAGCCTAGATTTCAAACACAAGTTTCTTTTTGCATTCAATTACTAGATTTGTACTTCTATGTTATCCTTCTTATCTATTCTGTCTATTTGTGTTAAATATTTTCAATTTCTTAGAATTTTACACAGTTCTTGCATAATTTATTATTTACATCATATATAATCAATCACAAATAAAAAGGGAAAAAAACATAGTGCTCAACTCTTCTGTAGGACTAAAGTTGAGCTTAATTGGTTATTCCCAAATAAAATATGGTGAAAATGGTTCCTATTTTGCATTCCTGGGCTAGTGACAACTGCATTATTCCCCCACATTTCTATATTTAATATTTCTTTAGCTATGATATTACCGAATCACCTAGTTTGTATGGCTTCAAGATACATATTGTTTAGGTCACTATGAACCATATTACATTTTTTTTTGAAAAATTCACATGAGACATCATCAAGGCTAAATATTTAAAGTCAAATTAATCATAGAGAACTCTACCTTCTCATGATCAACTTGTGAAAGAAAATGGTCACAACGAATTTATTGACCATTGAAACCTTGGCAATGAATAGCCTTAAGATATTTATACAAACCATGTTGTCAAGTACATGGGTGTATTCCTAGACTAAACACTTTCTCATAGTGATAGAAAAATTATTGAAGTATATATGACAACTAATGAAGAAATTGATTTGCTTCATAAATTCTCTTGATGGTATGAAAGGAATAACCACCATGAAAGTTTTGAAAGAATTATTTTGACACCTTATTGTGATGTTGGAAAAAGGTGAATGATAGAGAAATCAAGAGGAAATATTTTCTTCCCTCCGAGTAGAGATAAAAGTTTCACTTTGGATTTCTCTTCAAACAAATTTTCTACATTACATTAGAAGAGGGAGGAAGATACACTAGACTCAACCTCTAGAGAAAGAGATTGAATTCTGAGTGATGGTAAGTGATTCCCCTCTTCTGAGGCTGAGATTTGAATTGATTGAATTGTGTACTTATGATCAAGTGTACAAGTGACAAAGATTTGATTATAACTTAAGATAGAAGCATAGGATGAAGTTGTGCACCTAGATCTGGTAATAATCTATCGAAACGAAGTAACCTTGTGAATTTGGGAAAAAATTGCCCGGACTATGGCGAGAATGTACACGATCCTCCGAAAAATCCATGAAATGAAAAGGGTTTTTCTGCCTCTACAAATGGAGCCCGAATCTGAAAGTACAGTTGTGCACCTACAACCTACACATAGAAAAGAGAAGGAAAGGTGTCGGGATTGGGGGTTTGCCTTTAGGTCAAAACCCAGTTTTGAAATTAACCAAATGATGAAAGATAGTACTTGCAAGTAAATATAAATGATAGACTGAAATGTAAGTCACCGCAAGGGAGGTTTTTGATAGAATGTAACTAGATTTGGTTGTGTGGAATTGAATTTTGGAATGAATCTCCTCTTCAATGGTTGAATCCTTGACTTGAATGCAACACCTATCCTTGAAGGGAGACTTCAGAATGCTCAATGCTATAAAGGAATGCTTGAATGCTTGAATGCTCTTAAATGCTTGATCTCTTGTAAACTTCCCACTCATCCCACTTATTCAACTTCTTCAGTTTGTACAAATGAGAGGACAAATGTGACATATATACTCATCAATTAGGGTTAATTGATTGATTTTCCGTCGCAAGCCAACACTAGGGGAGTCTTCCTGCTTAATGTGCAACCTCCAAAGCACATTTGAAAAGGGTCCTGCCCCAAAATGGGGCAGTGGAGAGGGGCACCACACACCTATCCTACCTTTTTTTGCAGGATAGGATGTAGTTCAGGTAGTGAAGAGGGCAAACAAAATCCAATTCTTAGGCGTCGAGCAAGTCTTTGATCTCTGATAAGGCTTAGGGATTCAGTTTGCATGCGTGAGGACTCTAATGTGGTAAAAAAATGCGAGGGTCATGATTTTATGACACTACATTTAACCCCCACTTTAGCGGGAGTATAAGAGTATGCCAATACTATTGGTAAAGTAAAAGGAAACAAGATTGAAAGACTTCTACTACGTCCCCAGTGGACTAAGGATCTTATGACATCGATTAACAAAGTAAAAGGGAAGATCTAGAAGGGAAAACCGTGACTGCAAGTAGCAAGGTTCCTCTTACTATGAGTAATGAAAAAGATGCCCAAAATAATGAAGCAAAACCGAGTTCACTAAATAATTCTAAGTATCAAAAAGGAAAATATGAGCGAATTGTATGCCCCTACATTAAAGCGATCACACGCACCTTATTGCGAGTGATTGCTCTAAGGTATGATACATGTAAGAGGGAGAGAAGAGGGACCACGTTATCATAAGGATTTAGACCCCAAGTGAGGAATAAACCAAAGGATAATAAACACAAATCATGAGGTAGTTTCACTTTCCTCGGGGTCAGTATGTTGTATGGTAACTCATGTATATCATATATGTATATGTGCATATAATAATCATCATTCCCCAAAGAAGAACACTACCTTGGAAGAAAGGGAAGAGAGGATGTCTTTCATGTCAACATGAAAGAGACCAAAAGAGATCTCAATGCTTTGCATCATACCCAAATAGATACTAAGGGAACAACAGAAGAACAAGGATACACATAGAAGAATGGTCACAAAAGAGAAAGACAAGAGAGAGAGAAGATCTACAATGCTAATATTGCTAATCTAGCACGACATCTGCCTCCTGATCTTGATGATCACTATTTCAGGAAGGCGATAAACATGCTAGCTGAACAACATTGAGAATAGAAGATGGAGCTATCACAAGATCCAAACAAGGACTATGCTCATGTTGTAAGTCACTTTGTTTGATTCCAGGAGCTAGGATTAGGGTTTGTGAAAATTCAGTTGATAAATGTTTGTCCACATTAACATATTCATACTCACTATCAGAAGCATTATGAGTTGTATTTCCATCATGAATAACATTTTCACCCATTTCTTCATCAAAGTTTAGAGAAAGAGGAGCAAGAAAATGAATAGGAGTAAAACCATCACATGTTTTATGCAAGTTATGATTTGGAGATGTAGGTTGAACATCTTGCTTAGGAGAAAAGGGAATCATGTCAACTATTGGAGTCTTAGGAGATTGAGTATTTTGAGGTACAACTTCACGAGCTTGAACAAGATGTCTTTGTTAGTGTTCTCTCGCACAACAATTTTGTCGAGTCTTAGTGGAAGGCTAAGAAGGAGGAAGAACACTTTAAAAAATATGAATGTTTCTCTCCTTGATAGTTGAAGGTTTAGGTTGAGGTCTTTTAGATTGAACAAGAGGAGAAGCATGCCTCTTCTCTTGATAAGAGGAAGGAGGTAGAACTATGCCATATAAAGGAGGAATGTTAGGTGTAGGAAGAAGACCAGGTCCATCATAAGGAGGAGGTACAAGCCTAACCTTAGGAAGAATATCATTGTTCTTCTTAGGAGAAGGTATAGTCACATCCATAGGAATGAGTTGAAGTTCTTCCTTAGGAGGGAGATTAGTTCTATTTGTGAGGGGAAGAGCTTCATCTTCAAGTATGATAGCAATGCCAATTATTGGGGATCAAGGTTGACTTAAGGATAAGATCATATCTTTCTTCTATTTTTGATAAGATTGAAAAGAGCATCAGTCCTTGATATAAGAGATTGAAATTGTTTAGGCCAAAATAAATCAATAGGAACACTAGGGATTCTTTTGGATGGATGAAATAAGCTATGGTTCATGGTTATGATTTCTCCATTATGAGAAAATTTCAGACACTTGTGGATTGGAGAAGCAATAGCATTCATGGAAGATAGCCAAGGATAGCCCAACTTCACATGGAATTTCTCGGAAGAATGTATGATAACAAAGTCAACATCCATGGATTTAGTATGAACTTCAACAGGAAGGGTGATAGAGCCAATGGTAGGACAAGAGAAGCAATCAAATAACTTCACTACTACATTATAAGAATTATATAGTGGTTTATGCAATCGTAAAGTGAAAAGATACTCCTCAGTAATGATGTTAATCATGCAAGAAGGATAAACAAGAACGCCACGGCAAGGGATATCCTTAACCTTGGCAACTATGTATAAAGGGCCATTAGGTGCCCTAATAGTCTCGCTAGGGTCAAATGTAATACAAGAATCATTACGTGTATCTTGTCTTTCTACCATATTTACCAATTTCAGAGCCATAGAAGTGAATTCCTGAAAGGAGAAAGAAGTATACTCAGTCTCAATCACATTAGAGGTATGAGAAGGAAAAGGATCAGTAAAATTTTTAAGATTTTGATTAGGAGGAGCTACTGATTTATTTCTCTTATCATTCACACCTGCCATAGATATAGTATTGTTATGAATCAAACCTTGAATCTTATTTTGCAAGGCAAAAAATTTCTTAGTATCATGACTGAGATGATGATGAAATTGACAAAGCGAATTATTATCAGAATAAGGGGATGCAAGTTTAGAAGGATCAACTAGTTTTATAGGAGTACGTTTGATAACATTTTAGTGCAACAACTGAGACATCATACTATGTATTTATTCTGTCACAAACCCTATTTTTCCATAATTATTTAATTAGGAAAATAATGTTTATTTTTCAAATGAAATTGAAATGAAATAGAGCTGTTAACGAAATAAGAAAGGATATCGAATGTACTGATATGATTTATATACAATTTAATGATCAGTAATAATTTTTATTGTAAATTGGGATCGTCATTGCTAATGAGCGATTGAGTGCAAAGTGAATGCAGGAACAGGTGAACAGTGATGAAGATGAGAACATGGTTAAGGTAGAGTTTCCTTAGCTCTTGTATTTTGTTAGGATAGATGGAATCTCTCACACACCACATTAGGATTTATAATTTGCATCTTGAAAATATGGATGATTTAAATGACCTTATTTGAGTGTTTGTTCAAATTGAAATGATGAATTTGGAATGAGAAGTAGATTGATTTAAATGTTTATACATGTGCATTAATTTCATGATGTGAGTAGTGTTTGAATTAAATCTAAGTTGTGTGAGTGATTATGAAATATTATGCTTTATTGTTAAAAGAGATAAAATGTGTAGATGATTCGAAAAGGAATATCGACCCTAGGTTTTATGTTCTTTTTAGTTATGTATAAATGTATGAAAATTGTACTTATGAGTTTAATTTTGTAAATTGAATAATAGTATAATATATATATATAAATATATATGTATATGAGAAATTTATTCAATCATATACATATATCAATATCCAATTATAGTAAAATTTGATTTTGTCAAGAATTTTGTTTATACATATACGTAATCATTTGAGATAAAAATATATATACGCATTATATACATGTGTATATGAATTCTAATAATAATTTGATCATGTACTTGTAAAATACGTATGTAATTATTGTATATGTATTTATGAAATTAAATTATGTAATGAAAATCCAATATATATATTTTATTATAGAAAGGGTTTATTAAAGAATTTATTAAACAAAGTTTAATGTTTAATATATATATTAATGAAAAGTCATTAAATATATATATAAATATAAATAAATTATAAAAAAACTAAAAATTACGTAACACATGGTAGTGGCCGGTTAAGTTTTAAGAAAGTTAAATAATAATGAGGGTGGTCGATAGTAATATCAACCACCCCCCTTAATTAAAGGGAGGGGTCGGTATTACCACCAACCACCCCTCCTCCCTTTTAAAAAGGTTGCAAACCATGACCACTCCTATTAAAGGATACTCCACGTGCAGATAGAATATGGTAGTAGGCGTAGTTTAGGGGTTTATTTCAGTCATAGTCAACTTTGGTTTCACATTGAACACGTTGCAAGCATAAACCATGATGGCTATTACATGTGAGGTGGCATGAATTAATAAAAGACATGGGTTATCATCCCATGTAAACACCTTGATTGACATGTATAAGTTAGTTTAATTTAACTTTGCATGTTTTAAGGAAATCATTTTTAGTAAAGTTGACTTAGTAAGAGATAATTATGAAATTAACAACTTTAGTGGTGTGGTGTCATGAAATGGATAATGAATAACTTTACATGGTGAACACATAGGTGTTCAAATACGATTAGGACTGTTATGATGCAATTAGATCTTGAGTGGTGTCACTTAGGATCAATCCACCTCTAGAAGAGATAGCCCGAAAGTAGGAAAGAGGGTAGACAACTACACTATATATAGGCCATTGAGTTGGAAGAGAGGAAGAGGAGATGCAACCAAGAATTAGAGAATGGAATGAAGAAAAGAAAAGTAGTGAGATTTAGATTTTTTTACGATCGAGTCGTAAAAGATCAACCATGATCATCTCAGATTTAGAGTCAAATTTTAGAGTAAAGTATAGAAATAAAAGAGATAGAAAAGAGTGATAGGAAGGATGGAGTTAGTAGAAGAATCGACAGATGGAGAGCGACAAAGAGTTTATGAACCATCTTTAAAGAGAGTGGGAAAATGTGAAGAGGGAAGCAAGTTCATCACTTCAAGCCAGTAACAAGAGCATAAGGAGGTAGGATCTCCCTTAATTCTTTGATCATTATGCAAGGATAGTGAGTGAGTCATGAAGTTATATATTGTTTATTAGAATGAAGTTTGATTGAGTCAAGCCATGATTAGAACAAAATTGTTTGAACTCGCTTTTGAATAGTCTTATAGAGAAATGTATTATGAGGTACATATGATAAAATAACTAAGAACATGCATGGAAGATGTTAAAGAGTGGTAGGAATTGCATTATAGGTTGCTTTACATATTCTCTAAAGGATGATCTAGTTTTAGACCTATGCAATATACTAATGGAAGAGTTAGAGTTGAAAAAGGAATCATTGTTAATTGTTCAAAAATTACGTTCATTTAAATAAAGATACAATAGTGAAACAATTTCTTAAAGTTTGTTGATAAACTTAGTAAAACTCTCATAAATGAGATTACCCAATCCTCTAGAAATTAAGAGGATAGAGAGAGAAACTTTGAGATTGAACCACGAAGAAGATGAAATAATAGGATTA
This sequence comes from Cryptomeria japonica, assembly GCF_030272615.1. Classification (NCBI taxonomy): domain Eukaryota; kingdom Viridiplantae; phylum Streptophyta; class Pinopsida; order Cupressales; family Cupressaceae; genus Cryptomeria; species Cryptomeria japonica. The sequence goes on from NC_081406.1 coordinate 585,683,134, forward strand.
CGACTTATTAAATAATGAAGTTATTTTGATATCACAAGGAAAGACTTACACTTGGAATTTTGCATGAAAAGTAAAGATGGTTATCGAGTGTCTCATTTAAAAAGCCTTATAGATAGGCGTTTATGAACTTGTATCATATTAGATTGTCGGTATGGTAAATTAGCGAAGTCAGTGTGTTAAGTTTTAAATCATGAAAAGTCACATATTAGTATTAAACTAAATATGATGTGTTGAGAAAAGTGGTAAATACACCACGACACTTGGAAAGATAGAGAGAGTTTAGATGACATAAACTTAAAATTCTAAACCATAAGAAATGGAATGCATGTTAATGATTATGCTATGTTTTGATAATTGAATAAAAGAATGTGTACTCATTTTATTCAATTTATATGTAAGATACATACATGTGTTACACTTTCTTAATATTTTAATCTTGTCTTTAAAATTGCTTGAAAGATAGAAGGAAAAGAATGTTTTCTTTTAAATGTATATTTGATTATCCATAAAATATTGTTTCTTGTCATATAGGATTGATTGTAATAAAAGATTTACTCTATCAATTTATATTCAAATGAAAGATTGTCTTCTTAGCATAGTATTTTATCTTGTAAGAAATAGGAAGCTAGAATTGAAAGGTGAAAGATTGTCTTCTGTACGAATTTATTCTAGATTATGTGAACAAATCTAGATAGGCTTGTGTTTGTGGAAAGTTACCTTCCAGGATGGGTGCCGAATGTGGATTATAGAGAGAATAGTTGCTTTTCCAACTATCTATTTTTGTTGTGCATGGCATTATACTCGACTAAGTAATCAAATTGAATAAACCATTGAAATAGATGGAATTCTTTTATTTTATCCTCTCTGCCATATCCTTGAATGATAATGAATGCTTGTTTCTTAATAGAAGTAGAAAATTGAAAATGCATGTATCATCTAGGCACACACCAGATTCCATCTTGCCTTTCGAATTCTTTTTCTAATCAATTCATGCAAGGTCGGGTATTCTTGATTGACCAAGAATTCTGGGGAAGCGTAAGCTTCAAGGTTGGGTGGAAAAAGAACCTGAATCTTGTTCTCATCTTCATGCTAAAGATTGCATTGGCGATAGCTTGGGTTGCAGATCAACGAACGCATCTCACCCTTTACTTTGTATTATTTCGTTATTGAACTTGTGACAACTTGAAATGCATAAGTATTGTATGATCGAAATACTACTTTTATCGAGTTTTTTTTTTTAATAAAGAATATTTATCTTTTATAGAAATTTCATGTTTATTACAATCTAAATGGAATGATCAAATGAAGCTATGGATGGAAAAATGGAATGAAATAGATTTATTAACTAATTTATGAGTTTATTTAAGAATAAAGAGTATTCGGCTATTATTTGAAGTTATCTCGATTTACGTCTTTACATTTTGGTATAAGAGCGTAGTTTATAACTCTAGGGCCTATGAGTCCACTTCATGAATGAAGTCATGTGCTTGACAAACTCGCTATTGGATATTTAATGCATGAAACTTGCAAATAAAGGAGCATAAAGCCTTTTACAAGGTAAATTAATGACAACAACTTAGGAGAAGGAGGATGGTTGATTAAGGAAGAAATATTTCCCTCCTACTATGAAATGAATTCAGGATATTCAAGATGAGAATTATAAGGTCAAGGAAGGCAGTTGTCTACTTTTAGGATGAAACATGAAAGGAATCAACTTCTAAAAACAAGAGAAAAGAAATAGCTAAGCAAGCTGAGTAGGGTAACAGAAATCTCACCTACCTTTCTGTTGGGAGACAAGAATAGTTGGACTATCCTATTGAGGAGATAGATGAAGAATATCTATATCAAGTGTCTCCCTACTAAGTCAACTATATTAGTCAGATAAGTTGAAAGGATGTACCCATTTGTTTCCATTAGAAGAGATATAAATTTGGGTGATATCATTTATGGACAATCAATAAGTAAAGTTGCTTTTTGCGAAATCAACATGGTGTCCAGATAGATGGAGGAAGAGTATCTCCTAGAATGACATACTTAATGGACACATTCGTCAGAAGATAGTTATTGAGTAAGAGTTGGGTGCTTATATAGTAAGTTGTGGTTGAGATTTAATTGATAAATGATGGTTGTTATTAGAACCTATATGCTTGAGATGTTTGACTAATAATTATTCTAACTTATCTCTTGTGAAAGATATTATTCTATGTCTATAGTGTATGAGGTAGGTACTATATGGACGATATGAAGAAATCGTCATAGGATTTATGTATTCTAGTTTTGTGTACTTATCTTCAAACATGAAATTGTAGGTATTATGTTTTATACTCTCTCTCGCACACTCTAGAAAAGATACCCCAAGGTGTTGTAACACTCTTTCATATGTGATTAGTTCTAGTCACTCAGTACATTTGACATGTATTCAGTTTGATGCTTTATTTGGTTTATTGATGAAGTATATGATCATTGATTTTTGGATTAGTTTTGACTTCTTGAATTGGTTATATTTCTTTTTCATTTTCTAAATGGACAAGCTCCCAATTTCTATTTTGTGACCCTTGGTCACACTTGACTTAATGTTTCATTATACGCATTTTAAAAGTTACTGTTGAAATTGATCACTTAACCTTTATGGTGGCGTATCTTTATGTTTAAAATTTTCATTATCTTTTGGTTGCATATTGCATTTCATCCTTATCATGATCATAGTGAACCCCTGAAGGTATGTCTAAGAGAGTAAGAGCAGAGAGTGTATCAAGCATAGGTGTTGTGTCAGTTGGGGCACTAATATTATGTGTAGTGAAATTTTAGTTTGAGTAATTTAATGTGTGGAATAAGAGAATAGACCTTACAAAGGAAAATAAATTTTATATATATATATTTAGTAGATAGACAAATTCAAATTAGTTCATCAATTATATGAGATGTTACTTAGTTTTTACCTTCGAGCTCATGTGACCATGAAAGATGCCTTTTGCTAAAATAGGTTTTGGAGTCTTAAACATTCAAGAATATATGGCCTTTGGCATAAAAACACATTTGAGATAATTGAGTATAAGGTTGTGTTAGTAGTTGAATAACATATGTTATGATGTTAGGAAATTTTCTGTCATCATGGTTGCCTTGTTGTTTGTTGATTAAGAGCATACATAGTAATTTGGAAATCTTATGGATTGATAGAAGTTTAAGGTATGAAATAGATTGAGTTGGTTGGAATAGTTGGAAATAAAAGGAAGTTAAATGATGGGTTCTCATAGATCAAGGAAATTTTACCTACCTTGTTTACTATAAAGTCAAACTTGAGATAGCAATAGATGTTTTTGGAAGAAAAACGTTATTGAGGTTTTGGAAAGTAGATATTTTGGATCATAGATTTGATAGATTTGAGAAAAGAACTTGAGGGTAATTAAGAATGTCAATGAAGGATGTGCACACTTAGAGGCAGAAACTTGAACAAGTTAATATTGCACTCTATTTAAAACATTTGGAAATATCTAGTTAATCTAGAGATTGTTGATAGAGATGTGACGAACCTAAGAACTTTGGAAAAGATAGTTGGGTATGTAACACAATGTTTAGCAATTGAAAGTTGAGAAAGATCGTATAATAGGACTTTTGTATCAAACCTGAGTATAGGTGGTAGAAAATCAATATGAAATTTATTCAAGAATTGCTTTTGAGTAAGAACAAGCATGATATTATAGTTGGATAGTGTCAACGGATTGACGAAGATTGCATATTTCGTACTTGGATATATATAAAGATGAATCATTAAATTTTGTGTAGAAATTTACTCATTCAACTTATCAATTGCATAGAGTTTCAAAAATAGAAATATCAAATAGGAATGTTTGGATGACATTTTAGAATTGGACAATATTGAATATATCTTTGGGAACTAAATTAAATCAGCATGACATCTTTACGTAGATGACCAAATGGAAAAAAAATAGAAAGAGTTAATCAGGTTGTGGAAAATTCATTTTGATGTATCGCATGAATTAGAAATACAAATGGGAGAGATATTTTCCTTTGGACTGAGTTGGCATACAACAAAAAAAAATTCATACGCTTTTAAGAAATGATACCAATTATGATGTTTATGACAGAAATGACAAACATTTGTCAGTTGGGATAGAATAAAGATAGGATCATCATTGGTTCTAATATGCTTAAAAGAAACGAATGAGCAAATGAAATTGATCAAGAATATATTAGAAGAGATAGTCAACAGACAAGAAAAGATATGATAATAGAAACAAGACTCTCAGATAATTGTTACTGAAGAAGAAATTCTTTTAAGAGAGAAGCCTCATAAGAGCTTTATTGTATTGAGGAAATCATCAAAGTTGGTACCAAGATATGTGGGACCCTTCGATGTGCCGGAAGTATGAATCCAATTGCTTATGGATATAGGATCTAGGAATGATGCTAGTGGAGCACATCCAAATTCTTGATCGAAGTAGCATTAAGACAACTTAGCAGAGATTTCACTCAGTATTGGATCCTGTGGACCGATATTCTGATGATAGTGCTATTTGGGAGGAGGATGTGATGATTGACTATCATATTCATCTTTTGTTTTCTTAGAGTAGTATTTGCTTGATGCATGAAATACTTGAATACTCTGATTCTGATTTGCATGTTGTAAATTTGGATAGTATAGATGATACTATTATTGCTATATTTGATTGAGAGCATAATGAATGGTTAATGTTTATGATATTGAGAAAGTATGTGCTTAGTAATAGAATAATAAGACATTGAGACGATGTCTCTTTTAATAGGGGAAGGATATCACGAACCCTATTTTTCCATAATTATTTAATTAGGAAAATAATGTTTATTTTTAAAATGAAATTGAAATGAAATAGAACTGTTAATAAAATAAGAAAGGATATCAAATGTACTGATATGATTTATATACAATTGAATTATCGGTAATATTTTTTATTGTAAATTGGGATTGTCATTGCTAATGAGCGATTGACAGCAACGTGAATGCAGGAATAGGTGAACAATGATGAAGACAAGAACATGGTTCAGGTAGAGTTGCCTTAGCTCTTGTATTTCGTTAGGATAGATGGAATCTCTCACACACCACATTAGGATTTATAATTTGCATCTTGAAAATATGGATGATTTAAATGACCTTATTTGAGTGTTTGTTCAAATTGAAATGATGAATTTGGAATGAGAAGTAGATTGATTTAAATGTTTATACATGTGCATTAATTGCATGATGTGAGTAGTGTTTGAATTAAATCTAAGTTGTGTGAGTGATTGTGAAATATTATGCTTTATTGTTAAAAGAGATAAAATGTGTAGATGATTCGAAAAGGAATATCGACCCTAGGTTTTATGTTCTTTTTAGTTATGTATAAATGTATGAAAATTGTACTTATGAGTTTACTTTGTAAATTGAATAATAGTTAGTATATATATATATATATGAGAAATTTATTCAATCATATACATATATCAATATCCAATTATAGTGAAATTTGATTTCGTCAAGAATTTTGTTTATACATATACGTAATCATTTGAGATAAAAAAATATATACGCATTATATACATGTGTATATGAATTCTAATAATAATTTGATCATGTACTTGTAAAATACGTATCTAAATATTGTATATGTATTTATGAAATTAAATTATGTAATGAAAATCATATATATATATATATATATATATATATTTTATTATAGAAAGGGTTTATTAAAGAATTTATTAAACAAAGTTTAATGTTTAATATATATATTAATGAAAAGTCATTAAATATATATATAAATATAAACAAATTATAAAAAAAAAAAAAAAAATTACGTAACACATGGTAGTGGCAAGTTAAGTTTTAAGAAAGTTAAATAATAATGAGGGTGGTCGATAGTAATATCAACCACCCCCCTTAATTAAAGGGAGGGATCGGTATTACCACCGACCACCCCTCCTCCCTTTTAAATATGCTACAAACCACGACCACTGCTATTAAAGGATTCTCCACGTGCAGATAGAATACGGTAGTAGGCATAGTTTAGGGGTTTATTTCAGTCATAGTCAACTTTGGTTTCACATCGACCACATTGCAAGCATAAACCGTGATGGCTATTACACGTGACGTGGCATAAATTAATAAAAGACATGGGTTATCATCCCATGTAAACACCTTGATCGACATGTATAAGTTAGTTTAATTTAACTTTGCATGTTTTAAGGAAATCATTTTTAGTAAAGTCGACTTAGTAAGAGATAATTATGAATTTAACAACTTTAGTGGTGTGGTGTCATGAAATGGATAATGAATAACTGAACATGGTGAACACATAGGTGTTCAAATACGATTAGGACTGTTATGATGTAATTAGATCTTGAGTGGTGTCACTTAGGATCAATCCAACTCTAGTAGAGATAGCCCGGAAGTAGGAAAGAGGGTAGACGACTACACTATATATAGGCCATTGAGTTGGAAGAGAGGAAGAGGAGATGCAACCAATGAATAGAGAATGGAATGAAGAAGAGAAAAGTAGTGAGATTTAGATTTGTTTACAATCGAGTCGTAAAAGATCAACCATGATCATCTCAGATTTATAATCGAATTTCAGAGTAAAGTTTAGAAATAAAATAGATAGAAAAGAGTGATAGGAAGGATGGAGTTAGTAGAAGAATCGACAGATGGAGAGCGACAAAGAGTTTGTGAACCATCTTGAAAGAGAGTGGGAAAATGTGAAGAGGGAAGCAAGTTCATCACCTCAAGCCAGTAACAAGAGCATAAGGAGGTAGGATCTACCTTAATTCTTTGATCATTATGCAAGGATAGTGAGTGAGTCATGAAGTTATATACTATTTATTAGAATGAAGTTTGATTGAGTCAAGCCATGATTAGAACAAAATTGTTTGAACTCACTTTTGAATAGTCTTATAGAGAAATGTATTATGAGGTACATATGATAAAATAACTAAGAACATGCATGGAAGATGTTAAAGAGTGGTAGGAATTGCATTATAGGTTGCTTTACATATTCTCTAAAGGATGATCTAGTTTTAGACCTATGCAATATACTAATGGAAGAGTTAGAGTCGAAAAAGGAATCATTGTTAATTGTTCAAATATTACGTTCATGTAAATAAAGATACAATAGTGAAATAATTTCTTAAAGTTTGCTGATAAACTTAGTAAAACTCTAATAAATGAGATCACCCATTCCTCTAGAAATTAAGTAAGAGGATAGAGAGAGAAACTTTGAGATTGAACCACGAAGAAGATGAAATAATAGGATAACGACTTATTAAATAATGAAGTTATTTTGATATCACAAGGAAAGACTTACACTTGGAAATTTGCATGAAAAGTAAAGATGGTTATCAAGTGTCTCATTTCAAAAGCCTTATAGATAGGCGTTTATGAACTTGTATCATATTAGATTGTCGATATGGTAAATTAGTGAAGTCAGTGTGTTAAGTTTTAAATCATGAAAAGTCACATATTAGTATTAAACTAAATATGATGTTTTGAGAAAAGTGGTAAATAAACCATGACACTTGCAAAGATAGAGAGAGTTTAGATGAGATAAACTTAAAATTCTAAACCATAAGAAATCAAATGCATGTTAATGATTATGCTATGTTTTGATAATTGAATAAAAGAATGTGTACTCATTTTATTCAATTTATATGTAAGATACATACATGTGTTACACCTTCTTAATATTTTAATCTTGTCTTTAAAATTGCTTGAAAGATAGAAGGAAAATAATGTTTTCTTTTAAATGTATATTTGATTATCCATAAAATATTGTTTCCTGTCAGATAGGATTGATTCTAATAAAAGGTTTACTCTATCAATTTCTATTCAAACGAAAGGTTGTCTTCTTAGCATAGTATTTTATCTTGCAAGAAATAGGAAGCTAGAATTGAAAGGTGAAAGATTGTCTTCTATACAAATTTATTCTAGATTATGTGAACAAAGCTAGATAGGCTTGTGTTTGTGGAAAGTTACCTTCCAGGACAGGTGCCAAATGTGGATTATAGAGAGAATAGTTGCTTTTCCAACTATCTATTTTTGCATGGCATTATACTCGGCCGAGTAATCAAATTGAATAAACAATTGAAATAGATGGAATTCTTTTATTTTATCCTCTCTACCATATCCTTGAATGATAATGAATGCTTGTTTCTTAATATAAGTAGAAAATTGAAAATGCATGTATCATCTAAGCACCACCAGATTCCATCTTTCCTTTCGAATTCTTTTTCTAAGCAATTCATGCAGGGTCGGGTATTCTTGATTGACCAAGAATTTTGGGGAAGCATAAGCTTCAAGGTTTGGCAGAAAAAGCGCCTGAATCTTGTTCTTGTCTTCATGCTAAAGATTGCATTGGTGATAGCTTGGGTTGCAGATCAACGGATGCATCTCACCCTTTACTTTGTATTATTTCATTATTGAACTTGTGACAACTTGAAATGCGTAAGTATTGTATGATCGAAATACTACTTTTATCGATTTTTTTTTTGAATAAAGAATATGTATCTTTTATAGAAATTTCGTGTTTATTACAATCTAAATGGAATGATCAAATGAAGCTATGGATGGAAAAATGGAATGAAATAGATTTATTAACTGATTTATGAGTTTATTTAAGAATAAAGAGTATTCGGCTATTATTTGAAGTTAGCTCGATTTACGTCTTTACATATTCATTCAAAGGAGTAAATTGTCTTTCTCTTTTGAAAAATATAGAAAAAGAAGGCACACCTGTTGTATCATTCACATTGTTGTCCTTGACTGTATCATTGAACTTGAGGAATCTTTTTGTTGGTTTGAACTTCACAAACAGTTGTTGAACACTATCCCCCTTGTCACTCAGAGGCATAGGAGTAGATTGCTCCATTTCACTCACAACTAGTTAATCATTGTGGAGTGTTGCGCACAACTATGAAAAGGAAGTAAACTCAGACAATATAAGCTTTTCCCTAATATCTTTTTGCAAATTAGAAATGAAAATTAGTTGAGCATCATTATTAGGTACATGAAAAGAAATCTGAGCACACAAATACTTATATGTGTTGGGATCCAAGAACACTGAGAGGTGGGGGTGAATCAATGTTTTGTTGGTAAGATAAGATTTTATCCCTTTATACCGTACACATATATACCGCTAAACAAATTAACATATACATTGAAGCAAATAAATCATCCACATGAATGAACACCATAACACATAGAATTTATACGTGGAAAACCTCAAATAGGAAAAACCACTGTGGGATTTGTGACCCACAATATCAGTTCACTAGCCATATGAAAAGATATTACATATAATGTGGGCTTGCACATGCAGGAAGGCACACTGCTCATCACTAAAGAGTCTCACTCACTACAAGCTTCTACTGAAGTAAAATAATGAAAATGAACTCACAAAATGTATCTGTTATGCCAATTAGTGTTCCAGTTCTAGCTCTACTCTATACTGGTTCATAAACCTTGAACACTACTACCGGTATCACCTCTCCTCGAAGAATGTCTTACAAAATATTTACAAATCATTGCATGATATAACATTCGCATAAAAATGATCTACATACATATACTTCGCATTACATAGTTCTCCTATATTCTTGTGATATTTTGCCAAGATCAAGAGGCAATGGAAAGCACAAATAAGAGAGAACAAAATAGATGATAGAAATAAACTGTATTCTATCAAGATGTAAATACTAATCAACTGGATCATCAATCATTTTTAATTACATATAATGAATATGAGTTGCTTATATAGGCAAGGCTATATGGATATGTGAGTACACAAACATGACATGTGGCTCAATAAGAAACAAGGGTAGGTAGGAAATAGGTGTGGGTAGGTAGGAGAAACAATATAATAGTCCACATGAGGTGGATCACCCACTAAATGTGGAGTGTAACAACAAGATAATTCTACAAAAGGTGGAAATTATCCTACACACACTATCCCAATGTGGCACAAACACCCAATTGTCTCATACCCAAACTACTATGAGATGCATTTCCTAAGTAAATTTAAGTAAAGTGTAATAATATCCAGGATGAATAATTATTTACACCAACACCCCCCTTAAGTGCAACTTAGGGGAATGCACTAAAGTCTACAATGCAACTAAGCAATGCAAGATGGGTCTTGGCTACAATGCCATGTTAGATACCCATGTACAAATGCAAATGCAATCTCCCATAAATGAGGAAAGAGAGAAAAACCCAATGGGAAAAAACCCTCCCCCAAAAGAGAGATGATGAAAGCAAACAAGGTTCTTAATGATGAATGAGAAGAACAAAAACTATCCCCCCCCCAATAAAAGAGGAGAGACCATGAAGCCCCCCCTTAATGTCGAATCTCCTGCAAAGATGGTTCAATGATTATGACCAAAATACCTCCCTATAAGGAAGAAAGAGAGCCTATGTTGCACGAATAATTGCAAAGTGTGACAAAACTAGGTACCAAGTCAATGACGATGAATCACTCACTGCAACCAAATGAAGATCGGGCATGGAGACAACCTACTATGAGCATCATCTAGATACTCAAAAATAGTAGAAATACCGGTACAATCAAAGTCTCACAGGAGCCATACACAAATGTGTACAATCTAAGTCTCAAATGGAGCCATGGACCAAGTGTCACAAGATATTCCTAATCTATGTGTACAAGAGGATTACATCAAATATGCCAACAATGACAAGATACAAAGAGGTGTGGTACTTTATGATAGTGCGAGTACAACATTACTCATGTAAGAGCATACAACATGATAGTGCGAATCTGGAAACATGAAAATGATGCCACAAAGAAGCCCTGCAGAATACTGCAGAAAAAGATGCCTCCGATTGGGATGTGGCCAAGAGACATAAAGGAGCAAATCAACCCCCCCTCCTTGACTGTCGGTTGGAAGCACTGCAAGACAGGTGTGAAGTGACAAAAAAAAGTGTTCCCAATTTGACTTATTAAATGATGTTTGTGTTTTTAAAAGATTTGAAAAATCTACAAAAAACAATTTACTATGCCCCCAAAAAAAACTTTATTAAAAAATAAAGAAAAAATAAAAAATAAAGAAAAAACTTTAATAAAAATTTATTAAAGATAAAAAAAAGTTTTATAAAAAAGTTTTTTTTTAATTATTTTAAACAAATAAGAAAAAGTGAATTTTTTTTTATTTATTTAAAATGCAAAATTAATTCCCCTCCACACAGGGAGGGGCCCGCAGGTACACTGCGGGGCCACAGGGCCTGCCATGACCCGCAGGTACACTATGGGGCCGCAAGTACCCTGCAATTACCTACGGTACCCGCAGGTACACCTATGGATACCACGTGCCAAAAAGGACCCTCCCTTTGAAAAAAAATTTAAAAAAAAACTTTATATAAAAAAAAACACCACCCACTTTAATAAAAAATTAATTTTTTTTTTTTTAATTTTCCGAAAATAATAAAAACGGAAAAAAAAAATAAAAAAAATTCAGACCTATGCAAGTCCATACGGTGAGCTAGGAGGGGATATTTTTTCAACTCGAGGTAACAGAGGTCAATTTCGACGAATTGATAGTTGATCTTGAGGTTTTTGGGCCTTTTGAGTGCAATGGCGATGACAAATTTGGCCAAAAATGCTCCAAAATTGCAGATCGGTGTCGGGACAAGTCACCACCCTCCACCTTCAAACGGCTCTAGATTTGGCCTCGGATGTCGGATTTGGACGAAATAAAAGGCGATTCTTACTTTCTCAAACCTCCGTGATCTAAAGGTGACCTCAGATTTGACCCAACAAGCTCCAATAATAACTTGCAATAGAAAGCTCCAAAATGCAAACCCCTAATTTCTCTTAATTGGCAAACCAATGGCACTCTAATGGCTCTGATACCATGTGAGATTTTGCCAAGATCAAGAGGCAATTGAAAGAATAAATAAGAGAACAAAATAGATGATAGGAATAAACTATATTCTATCAAGATGTAAATACTAATCAATTGGATCATCAATTGTTTTTAATTACATATAATGAATATGAGCCTGGTTATATAGGCAAGGCTATATGGATATGTGAGCACACAAACATGACATGTGGTTCAATAAGAAACAAGGGTAGGTAGGAAATAGGTGTGGGTAGGTAGGAGAAACAATATAATAGTCCATAGAGGTGGATCACCCACTGAATTAGGAGTGTAACAACAAGATAATTCCACAAAAGGTGGAAATTCTCCTACACACACTATCCCAATGTGGCACAAACACCCAAGTGTCTCATACCCAAACTACTATGAGATGAATTTCCTAAGTAAACTGTAATAATATCTAAGATGAATAATTATTTAGACCAACAATTCTCCTATGTCAATCCTTACAAAATGACCTAGCAGACTGACCTATATACCCATTACAAATAATATGCCTTATGTCGGCTTACAATACATTACAAAAGATATTCAATGTCGGCCTTGAAAATAATTATAAAATGATTTTCTAAATAAATCTTCCTTGATGTTGGCTTCCTTGAAATACTCAATGCCGGTGTCAGTGCCGGTGTAACCATGGATGCTCCAATGCCAGTGTTTGTCGGTAAATGCTTCCTAATGCTGGTATATGACTTCCATCTGATCTTGTTTCCATCAATGACAACCAAAATGAATCCAATGAGTGTCAATTTCCAACAATCTCCTCCTTTGGCATTGATGGCAACACTCATGTGAAAAATGGATTCCCTGCCAGTTCAACTGAAGTATGCTTGCCCTGAGCAATACACTCCTTCTGATATTCTGATATCCTTCCCATATTTCATGTGATATTTTTCTGATATTTTTCACATATATACACTCCCCTTTTGGCAGCAATGCCAAAGTCTGGTGAAAGAATTGAATAAATACCATTTGTTTTACCAGAGCTTGACTAACTTCAAAATTTTTGGGTAAGCCTTATCCAACAACTGTAGGTATGTATCCCAACTAGTTTTGAAAGTTTCAGATATGGATTCTAGTCCACTTAGTAAGTGTGCCATTGATTCCTTCTCCTTGACTTCTATCGGTGTGGATTAGCAATCATGTCCATACACTCTCTTTTATGTACACCTAGTGAATCCAATCAGGGACTCACCAATCCTCTAAGACTCCTTGCTCTCCTAATGATTTTATCTCTCTCCTTCTCAAAAGAAAAAATTTGGTTCTCCAAGGACAAAATTTGTCTATCAATAGATGTTTTCAGTGAGGTTAATCCATCAAAATAATTAGCAATATTTGCAACCTTAACATGTAATTCCTTTAATCTACTATCTACATTTGTTGTAAGAGTTTCTATGTTACAACAAACCCTGTAGATATTTGTACACTATTTCAAACAATTCTCAATAAGAATAAGTTTAGCTTCAATTTTCTTTTTCTCTATTTCAATGATGTAGTCAAAGGCAGCTTTCCTAGCCAAAGTAAATCTTTCTAATGCATGTCGGTCTAATATCTATTGCAATGATTGAAAATTGTTAGATATGTGCTCTATTAGTGTTTTAAGCTTGTCAGAAGGCCTTGCTTCAATCTCAATCTAACAATCAAGGATTAATTTATGCAACATTGCAACTGATTTATCTATTATTCCCTTATCTACAAATCCTTCCTTTAATAGTTTTTGAGTAGCCATAATCATTAACATAGTTTGACTCATCTTAGTGACTGATTTCTTCTCGACTTGCGAAGTGTCAATCGCCAAAACCTTTGTCGGGGAATCAATATGAACTGTCGGTGTAGATTTAAATCCCTTTACCTTATCTTCTTTAGCATCGATGGCTTCTCCAATTGGTGCAGTGTCAATTACTGTCAATAGAGTAGTATCTACAATATTTATAGTATCCTATACATTGCCTTGCTTAAAAATAGTTTTTGCCGGTATAGACTATACACTTTTCTTTACTACCGGTTGTGTCTGCATATCTATAGTTACTGTCAGTTTAGTCAAAATTGGAGTTGAACTTCCCAAAATACCTTTTCCTTTCTCATTTATCTGGAATGGTGGAAGTTGTTTCCTTAACAAACTCTTCATGAGATGCAAGAAATTTTGGATTCTTCAGGAAAAAAAATTTCCAACCCTCACTGGTCTCATTTATGACCTCATTAACTCTGCCCATCATTAGTCTTATTTGTCGGGGTTTAATACTGAAAACTATCCTATTAGCAACATCAATACATCTCTTCATTTCATCATTACTAATAGCACCACATAAAGTAAAAAATTCTACCTCTTTGATCCCCCTATCTCTCTTGACTATGTCAAGTCTTCTAGCATCTATTTTATTGTACAATGACAGAGGTATTTCCTTCAAAATTTATACTAAGTCTTTCTTATAGATATCTATATGCAACAAAATTGCCTCTTCTATCTCATTTTGCTCACTTTCTTCTAAATCCTCATAATACATAGATACATTTTTCAAAATTCCATCCTTTGTAATTTCATCAATTAATTTAGCATTGGTTATTTTGTTCTTATCGAACTCGGTATCATCACTCTTCTTCTTTTTGCTTGGGGTTTTCGGAGTAGATGTAACTAGTTTTCTCTTTTGTATGGGCTTCCTTGCCGGAGGTGGTGGTGTAGTAGGTTTAGTTGCCTTTTTAACAAGTCCCCTCCTAGGATCCACCTTCCTCTGCTCTACCCGTGGTTGATCTACTTTCTTCCTTTGTAGCCTTTTGAAAGCTAGAGGTTCATTGTCTTTAGGGTCAAAATCAGAAGTGATGGTAGAAATGTAAGCTTCAGGGTTCTTTACTTTTGTAGTACTAGCCACTACTGGTTCTACTACCGGTTTGGATCCAAAACCCAGTTGAGTATCTATCTTATGAATTACATCCTGTATACATGCAAACATCTTGTCTATTTTCTTTTCCCTTATCTTCCTATTGAAGCCAGTTTTGACTTCAAAGGCCTTCTCTTTTGTCATGCCAAAATGCTCTGTTTTGTCATACAATGGGGCATCTAGCAGCATTTTTTGTATAGAGGTCCAGAATGTTATCATCCACCTTATTTTCAAGTTTTATAACCCATATGGTGCTTGATTCAACTGCTTCCATGAGGATTTCATCGGTCTTCACCATGAAACAAATATCAGTGGAGTACTTCTCCACAATGTTCTTTGATAACCTCTCCCTCTACCTCATTTTTTCTTGGAATGTTTTGAAATAACCCCAAAGTTTCTCATCTCTACGTATACCAAGATCGGTGATTGCTTCACTGATTTGTGTACCTACTAGTATGTCATGAGCCCAATGCTTCTTCCCTAAACTAGGTACCTCATTTAGGAAGTAAAGCATTACACAAACCACCAAATTTTCATATCTGAAAGTTCCTTTCTTAACTCCCTTGATCTTTCCAAGGTTCGACATCAGTTCATTCCTCAACCATTCACATAAATCATATTTTTCATTATTCCTCGACATCTGATATGCAACATGAATGCAAGAACTAGCAATAGAATTCAATCAGCTAGATTGAGTTACCTTGTAACTTATTATCATGCTTGCAAATTTCACATCAGTGTCAGTGTTTGTGTTGATCCTCATTGATCTGCTATCATGAGTTGCACCAGTGAGTTTCTCAACCTCAGTATTGGAAATTTTATTTCCAGGTTCTTGTCCGACTTTGGGTAATTCAGTGACTGCTTGAATAGCCTCCTTGATGATCATGCAAGGCCGATCCAGCCCGATGAACTCATTGTGAACCCTACTCAGAATGTATCTGATGATCTCATCTTTGAATTTCGGTATTACAAAATACCGATTAACCCTAGATCCTCAATTTCTTTGTATTCTAGCTTGATGGTTCCAAAGCTTCCTAGTATCACGGATGGAAACGTGCCTTTGATTTACTCTATGCCTAGATCCTCCAAGGTGCATTGAATGCATGCTCTCACATCTTCAACATGCATCATATCATTAAGAACCCTAGAAAATACTCTCACAGTCTTCTTTCTTAGCAATCAAGGGAACCTCCTTGAATACGGGCCTCAGCCTATCATTAACTTCAACAATGGTTGGATTTTTAATAAAAGTAGGAGCTGAAGATCTAGATGCCATTTTCGAAGAATATCTGATAGTGAATGTCGGTGGAAGATTGAGTGCTTCTCAGATAACTGCTCGAAATCCTTTTAGACTAGCTTTGCTCACTCTTAATTCTCCCAAAATTTTCCTTTACTTCACTCTAAATGCTTGAATGCAAGGTGAGTGAAAATGAATCCACTTTCCCCTTTTATTAGCGAATAAAACCCTAATCTTTCTCTATCATAAATGCTACGCAATCTACCCTACCGAATGTCGGTTTCACAGTATTATGTCAGGTCAACCTTCAACAGTGATGAACTCAACTCTTCAAATCACTTCTGATCTCCTCCAAGGGAATATGAAATATTTGCAATGAATTTTCCAACCCCTAAGGCCTATGCCTCAGTTACTGGTGGAATTTCCCGTCAGTGCGAGAATGCTCTGTTCTACTGGTGGAGTTATCGGTGTTTTTGCATTTCCACTTGGTTCTTCAGATTTTATAACCCATATCTTGGTGTGATCTTGTTGTATTTCATCTACCTTTTTCTTTCCTTTCTCATTATCTTTATCATTGCTAATCAGTTGAGTCTTTCTTCTGCAGTACTTAGCAATATGACCTATTTTGTTGCATACATAACATGTAACATTGTTCTTTTAAATTTCTTTAATATATCTGGTGTCATTCCTTGACCTACAATGATTAGAAAAATGTCCAAACTTTCCATATGCATGACATTTAACATTCATTATGCAATATTTTGATCTATGACCATACTTCTTGCAATTTGTGCATTGATCGGGAATAAAATTGTAGTTTTGATTTGCTCTATTTGTACATTGTTTAGCCATATCCCCAAATTTATTACAAACAAAGAATCTACCATTGAATTTATAAGCATTAGATTGCCTTACCGGTTTCCTCTGTTCTGATGAGTTTTGTATACCGGTCGTCTGATCTTCATTTGTAGTACCGAAGCTTTCACCTTGTACAAATCCAAGTCCTTTAGGAGCATCAATCTGCATTTGTCTTTTCAATAAGTCATCCAATTGTGCAACACTGATACTAAACTTATCTTTATACTCACTTGCAATAGTTAGATCATCTCTCAGATTTGTTATTTATTTTTCAAGCTCTTGTTCATTGTTTTGGGAGTGTGCCAAATCAGTTCTCAACAGATTATTCTCATGAGTCATTTTGCCACATTCATAAAATTTGTTCTTCAAAGATATAACAATATTATCTTCCTTCTTCTTTCTATCCTCAATATCTTTTGATAACCTCATAGTCAGGTCTTTCATTTTTTTCTTCATGAGCATGTTTGTTTGACTCAATTTCTGACATTGTTCCTTAAGTGCATTTTTCTCCTCATCATCTGGGTTTTGCAAAATTTCCTTTCTCTTGGCTTGAGCTGATGATAACCTTTCTTTCAAGACAAGAATGAATTCATTTACATAATTCAATTCATCTTGCAGTTTTAAATTTTTTATCCTTTCAGCATCATAATCTTCAAGATTCATCTCAAGTTGCTTCTCCATAGCCATGTTCAAACATTTTGATTTCATGATATTCCTCAAGCTGTTGAAATTCTTCTGAGGTACCAGGATCTGATACCAATTGTTGGGATCCAAGAACACTGAGAGGGGGGGGCTGGGGGTGAATCAGTGTTTTGCCGGTAAGATATGATTTTATCCTTTTATACCATACACATATAAACTGGTAAACAAATAAACATATAACTTGAAGCAAATAAATCATCCACAAGAATGAAAATCATAACACATAGAATTTATATTGGAAAACCTTAAAGAGGAAAAACTACGATGAGATTTGTGACCCGCAATATCAGTTCACTATCCATATGAAAAGATATTACATATATTGGGGGCCTGAACATGCAAGAAGGCCCACTTCCTAGAGCACACTGCTCATCACTAAAGAGTCTCACTAACTACAAGCTTCTACTAAAGTAAAACAATAAAAAAGAACTCACAAAATGCATCTACTATGCCAAATAGAGTTTTGGTTGTAGCTCTGCTCTATACCGGTTCATAAACCCTGAACATTACTACCGATATCACCTCTCCTCCAAGAATATCTTACAAAATATTTACAGATCATTGCATGATATAAAATTCACATACAAATGATCAGCATACATATACTTCACATTACATAGTTCTTCTATATTCTCCTATGTCACTCTTTACAAAATGACCTAGCAGACTAACCTATATACCCATTGCAAACAATATGCCTTATGTCGGCTTACAATACGTTACAAAAGATATTCAATTAAGGCCTTGACAATAATTACTAAATGATTTTCTAAATAAATCTTCCTTGATGTCGACTTCCTTGAAGTACTCGATGTCAGTGTCGGTGTCGGTGTAACCTTGGATACTCCAATGTCGGTGTCTGTCGGTAAATTCCTCCTAATGTTGGTATATGACTTCCATCTGATCTTGGTACCATCAATGACAAACAAAATGATTTCGAAGAGTGTCAATTGCCAACAATATCTACCAATGAAATCAATCACTTTTTCTTTAACACCTTGTTTACAATGCATTAAACAGTCAAAGTGATTTTAGGACCAATGCTATTTTGAAATTGTTGAATGAAAGCATTTTCTAGTTGTTGAAAAGAAGTGATGGAATAAGAAGGAAAAGAGTAATACCATTGTAAAGCCTTATCCCTTAATGTTCTTGTAAATAGTTTTGCAAGAAATATTTGATCATAAGAAAATCAGTACACAAGGTTTGAAATGTTTTAACATCTGTGAGAGGGTCACCCTTTCCATTATAGAGTTCAAATTGAGGGACCTCCACATGCTTAGGTGGCACAGCTTTAACAATATCAAGTGAAAGTGGGCTCTCAACATAAAAGGTGGGCACACTAAACTTGGATTGACTTGTTCTTGTTGTAAGGAAGACACGGTTTGAGCAAGATTGTTAATGGTTGTTTCGGTACAAGAATTGATGTTAGACATGGTTTATTGAGAAGGTGGTGTGATGTTATTGAAGGAAGGCATGGATTTCGAATAAGGTGGTGGGACATTATGATAAGTAGGCATGGGTGATGATTGTGTAGGAAACAAGACATTCAAAGGAGGAATAAAAATGTTGAATGAATTGCCCCCTTGTGTCATATTGATTGGTTGAGGGATAATAGGAATACTTATGTAAGACATAGGTAAAGATGGAGTATTAAATGACCCATTTGGCTAGTCTTCCTGTCAATGTTGACTTGCTTAATAGATATTTGAGAGGATCTGTCTTTTCTATTAGTTTTACAAAATGAATCAACATATAGTGTTGTAGCTTCTGGGTTGCAAATACAACTGCTAGACATATCTTTTCAATTGAGGAATAATTTAATTCGTAGCCAACAAGTGTTCTGCTGATATAATAAACTGCTCTTTATTTTCCTTCATCATCATGTTGAGCTAGAAGTGCGCCTAATGACACACTTGTTGCTGAGACATAGAGTAACAATGGTTTCCCTTTGGTTGGTGATATTAGTACTGGAGGACTCATAAGATATTCTTTTATTTGCAAGAAAGCTTCTTCACATGTTAGATCCCATTTGAATAGAACATTTTTACGTAGAAGATGGGTAAATGGAAGACATCTATCAGCCATTTGGGACACAAATCTCTTAATTGATTGCAACCTTCCTTGTAAAGATCACAATTGACTTATGTTCTTAGGTGATTCCATCTCCATGATAGCTTTAACTTTTCCATGATCGACTTCAATGCCACGAGCTGATATAATGTAACCAAGGAGCTTTCTAGAGGTTACCCCGAATGCACATTTCTTTGGATTTAATCTCAATTGATATCTTTCCAGCCTGTCAAAAATCTTGCTCAGAATGTTCAAATGTTCTTTTCTTGTGTGAGATTTTGCAAGTATGTCATCGACATAATCTTCCATAAATGTATGCATCATGTCATGAAAAATTGTCGTCATAGCCCTTTGATAAGTCGCTCCTGCATTCTTAAGCCCAAATGGCATAACATTCCAGCAGTACGTTCCCCATGCATAGGTGAAAGTTGTCTTCTCCTGATCTTCAGGTGTGATTTTTATTTGATTATATCCTGAGAAGCAATCCATTAATGAAAACATCTCATGTCCTGCTGATAAGTCCACTATGATATCGATGTTTGGTAGTGGGAAATCATCTTTTGGACATGCTTTATTTAGATCTCTAAATTCTATACAAACCCTTATGCTTTTATCTAGTTTTGATATTGGTACAATACTTGAAACCCATTCTGGATAAGCCACTGGTCTTATGAAACCCACT
The DNA here is from genome assembly GCF_030272615.1 of Cryptomeria japonica. Taxonomy (NCBI): domain Eukaryota; kingdom Viridiplantae; phylum Streptophyta; class Pinopsida; order Cupressales; family Cupressaceae; genus Cryptomeria; species Cryptomeria japonica. The sequence continues at coordinate 585,703,481 of NC_081406.1, forward strand.
TCCAATAGTTTCTTGAGCTCAGTTTTTACAAGGAGAGCAATATGCGGATGCATCTTTCTTAGCTTTTGCTTAACAGGTTTTGCTTTTAAATCCACATTAAGATGATGCATGATAAGATCTGGACTAAGTCCTAGCATATCTACATAAGACCAAGCAAAATTTATTTGTCTTTTCTTAAAGAATTCCATGTATTCTTTCCTCTCTCTTTCTGACAATGAGGCAGCAAAATGAAGTATTTTAGGATCCTTTGATGTATCAATGTTTACTGCTTCTATTGCTTCTATCAGGATAGCAGATCTCTCTTGAAAATATGCAAGAAAAATGTCAAACTTTCCATCTTCTGGTGCCTCAAGGAGGTTTTCACCATCAGATACATTCTTTATTTTTTCTTTTGATTGATCTAATTTTCCCATGAAATGGTTTTCAACAATAAGTCTCTTTCCTTGTTTTATTTCACTTTTGTGACTAAAAAGTTTGGCATTCTCCTGACTATGAGAAACATCACTTGATTCTATAGTGGAAGATATCTTAGGATGGATGGGTTCAACAGCCTTAAGGTACATAGCTAAGTCATGATCATTGGAAAAGACATTTAGTTCGAGGTTGTCTAAATTATCCCAATCAATTAGTTTAGGATGAAGAAGGGGTAAATCATAATCACTATCACCATTAGGTGTTTCAATGTTCATGACATAATGATCATAATTTAGCATAGAATAGGTATTATCATAGATTAGATGTTTTTGAGGATTGTCTTTCTCAAGCGTTTCTGAATTAGTCTTAACAAGATTAATATTAGCATTTTGTAGTTCGCACTCAAGTGGTTCTTCAATTGGCATTTGTCCCTTAAATGAATGAATTATATCAACACACAGGTCTTTGATACTGCAAATTTCTTCTTGATTGACTTCATTTGCATTTTGGAGTTGATATACTTGTGTACATGATAAAGAGGATTCTTTTAATAGATTTTGTCTCCTTTCAATCTCAACTTCTTATGGACTAATAGTTAATCCAACTTGACTATCTCTTATTTCTTCTATAGTTCTTGCATATCTAATCCTTGTTTGCACTTCTTGTGGCATTGTGTCATTGTTTTTGTCATTCTCTTTTCTTTTTGCATACGCCTCTTTTCTTTGAATTCTGAGTTTCTCGTCTTCTTTCTAATTTTATCTTTTTTTCTGTAATAGACAAGTCTTCTTTTGTGATAGCTTCTTGATCTTCATTGTGTTCTTTACTTGATATAGTAGATAAGACATCTGGTCCCCATTCATACTCATTGGAATCTGTCTCTAAATCCTGATCTAAGATTACTCCACTATACCATACTGGAATGTCGTATGGTGCAAAAAGTTCTTTGATTTCTACCATTTCTATTTTTACTGCCTCTGGAATATCTTGTTCAAATTTTGCCTTTGTTTGTATTTTCAGAACTTGTTGACAAGATTTTTCATTACCTAGGATGATAATCTCCTCCTCTTTCTTTTCATGTTCTTCTTGCTTCTTTTGCTTACTGGTTACTATTTTGGTCGCTTGATGTAGCTTTTCTTGCCAATTGTCTCCTTTAGGGACTGATTTCTTTCTCCATTTTTGTTGTTGAGTATTGTGTTGCTTTTGATTAGACTTTAGGTATCCCAAACTAGATTGTGAGTGTGGACAAATAGGTTTTGAAATTTCCTGATGTTCCTTACCAATTGGTCCTTTTCCTTCATATCCCATCTTTTGCATGATTTCATATCCTTTGCCATATTGTTTTGTGGGAATATTGACTTCTGTTGTTGTTGCTATAGTTTTATCTTCATCTTTGTATAACCAGCCAAGAATGTCTTTGTCTTCATTTTCCTCTTCAAGGGTTCTAGCACTAACAAAGGTTCCTTTAAACATATGTTTTGATTTGCTTGATGTCTATGATTGAATATCTATAGGTTTTCCATATGACTTAGGGGAGAGTGGAAAATTATTCAAAGAATACTTTCTCATTCCTTCATTATTTAACTTGAGCTTTTCTTTAAAATTTTGCCATAACTTTTCTTGAACTTCTTTAGTAGGATATACTAATTCTCTATTATGTGGAACTCTTGTATCTTGTGTTGGCTTCAAATTATTGCAATATTGAATAAAATCTATAATTATAGTGATCTGTTGCCCTTCATGAGGAAATTTTACACATTGATGATATGTAGAAGGAACTGCTTGTATCTTGTGAATCCAGGGTCTTCCGAGAAGAATGTTGTAGGAGAGATTCAAGTATAAAACTTGACACAACGTATCCTTTTCCACGGGTCCTATCTTTATTGGTAGCACAACAGTCCCTTTAGAAGAACGTTTTGCTTCATCGTAAGCCTTGATGGTTATTTTCTTTTTTGAGTCCACTGCATTGTCTGAATATCCCAAAGCTTTTATCAAACTTAATGCACAAATATTTAAGCCAGCTCCTCCATCTATGAGTACACGTTTGACATGAGTTTTATTAATGGAGACTACAACATATAAAGGAGCATTGTGAGGATGTTGTAAGGATACGTCATCATTTTCAGAAAATGATAAGCAATGAGGAGCTATAAGATGTCCTACCATGTTTTGGAACTGATCTATATCCAAATATTTTGAAACCGTTGTTTCCACTAAAGCTTTCTCCAAAATTTCCTTATGCATAGGTGAAATCTTGAGAAGTTCTAGAATTGATATTTGAGCGGGTATTCGTTGTAATTTCTCTACTAAATTGTATTGTTGTGATGTGGATGCTGAGTCTTTTGCTATACCTGGAAAGGTAACCTTTGCTTTGGTTCTTGTGATAACGTTGATTGGTTTTGAAGATTGATTTTCATTAACAATGATCACATTTACTACATCATCATATGTATAAGTGTAATTTACTTTGGTTTTTCCTTTGTTAGTTTCCAATTGGAATGATTCACCTTTATCATAGTTTGGAAGTGGAGTTTTAAAAGCCAAGTGTGATTCGTTCGTCTTATGGCTATCCACCGTGATGGTTCCATTATCAATTAGATCTTGGATAATGTGTTTCAATCTCTGACAATCATTTGTTAGGTGTCCTTTATTTCGATGATAATTGCAAAAATGATTATCATTCCACCAATTTGGCTTGACTGGTGGTTCATAAATTCTTGCTTCTGGTAAAACAATCAATTTGTTAGCAAGCAAATTTTTTAGAGCTGATTTTAAAGATTCTCCAATATTTGTGAATTTTCTCCGAGGATTAGAGAAAAAGGACTTGGCTTTATTGTTTTCTAGATTGTTGTTACTTGGGATTTCACTTGATAGATTGAAAATTGGTTGTTGTTGTTGTTTTGTAGTATTGTTATCATCATTTCCTTCATTGCTAACATTCCTATTCTTTGACCAAAACTTGGGTTTGTCATTGTTGTTGTTGTTGTTGTTGTTGTTGTTGTTGTTGTTGTTGTTGTTGTTGTTGTTGTTGTTGTTGTTGTTGTTGTTGTATGAATTATTGTAAAGTTTTAGCTCTCCTTTCTCTACCATTGCGTTCTCTATTTTCAGACCATTTTCGATCATTAGAGCAAAAGAGGGAGGACATTGCATTCTTAGTCGATAACTCATTTCATTGATAAGATTATCAATGAATATGTCCATTTTTTCTTGATCAGGTACATCCCGGGGATATCTATTAAACATGCATTTCCATCGCTATAAGAAGATCATAAAGGATTCACCATTCTTTTGTTTAACATTGCAAAGATCTAGCATTGTTATTTCACTCCTTAAATTGTAAGAATATTGTGAAATAAACCTATTCACAAGTTCTTCAAATGATTTGATTCCAGATGGTAATCTTGAAAACCACTCCATTGATTGTCCATTTAAACTCCTAGGAAAAAGATGCATAAGGTAAGTTTCATCGTGAGCAAATTCCATGCTTATAGTACAAAACTCCCTAATGTGATCTTGAGGATCAGATTTTCCATCGTATTTGTCATATTTAGGGATCTCGCAATGTTGCAGAAATGGTATCATATTCAGATTTTTATCAAAGGGATATGGGCATATGTCTTCTACTGAATACTTCTTGGAACTTGTCCCATTTTGCATGTCTTGTATCTGTTGTTGTAAAGTTTGTATTTGTTGAGTAAGGTTTGATAATGAATTATCCACATTGTTTATTTTACCATTACGTTCTTTTCTTTTGCCATCCTTTTCCTTCCTTGTTTCTTCATTGCTTTCTTTATTCACATCTTCGCTATTTGACTCATATGTGTTTTGGGTGTTACTTGCTTCCGCGTCTTGTTTTAATCTTTCTATGTTAAAGTCTTGTGGTAGTTTAGCTCTAGATTTTGCCAACATCAAGAGATATTTCTCTTTTTGTTTTGCCAACAATTTTTCCATTAACCTATCAAATTTGAAATCTTGTTCAAGGTCTCTAATGGTGCTATTGACTGCTTCTTCATCAACAACGGTAAATACAAAAGTGTAGAATACAGGAGTATCTTCTTCTTCCATTTGTTGTTTTTTTCTAAGTTGTTCGTATTGGGCTCTAGTCCAAACTGGCATGTGATTATTTAAAAGTTGTTTGAAATTTTCAATGGACAAAGTCAATAAGTGATTAGTGGTTTAGGAAGATATGACTTGTTGATTTTACCACTATTGTTTGTTCATTGGGAAAAGTGTCTCTTTGTTGAAAAGCATGTCTTTGTAAAGTTTCACTGTCAAATTCTGTACTACTGCCACGTAAGTAGTGATGAAAATAGTGTAGGAATGTCCTATGTTTTAATAAGATCTTGCGATTGATATACGAGAATCTTATCCTTTTCTGAGTAGCTTTATAACCAGGTTTTATTTTCTTAAGGTGATACTTAAAAGTCATATAAGCATTTGACAGTTTACAAGTTTGATTCCAATGTTGGTGCAATTTTGGTTTTGATGTAACCTAAGTTCAAAATAGGAAAGATATATCCAAGATTAGGAACCTAGTATAGATTGATTAAGCTTCATGATAGAGGATTTGATTATCCTGATGAGAGACTTGACAAGGATGTTGATTTTTGCACTTAAGATGTTTGAATCAATAGCTTGTTGAATGTTGATGTTTATAGAACCTTTTGGGAATAACCTGTAGGATTAGCAACCTAGTTGTTTGAGCTAGTTTGAAAATACGTGATGGTTTAGAGACAAACCTACCTCAAGAATTATTTTGATATTTTGATGTTTTGATACTTTGATTTTGATTTGATGTTTCAAGTGTTGGAATGCTTTTTGTTTTACCCTTTTGATCACACTTTTTCAGTAACTTGTTGATTTTTGATCTTTCGTAGATGATAATTTTCTTCAATTTTTGACCATTTGGAACATGTTAGAGACATAGAAGACACAATTTTTAATAAATGAAAAGCACAAGCAAGTACAATTCCTATGGCAGGTTGAGACAATAGTTGTTGAATCTCACATGGGGTTTCCCCCGAGGCTATGCCATTCAAAGCGGATATTTAGATGCTTGACCCCACTGGCTCCACCCTCGACACTCACTTCTTTGGGGCAGCCAAGCACCAGTTTCCATGAAATCTCCCCATGGAAAACTTTATATCTCTACTAGGAACTATATCTATGTGAGCCACTTCAGAGGTCCGACCTCCTATGCCAACAACTAGAAGGTTTTTGGCAACCAGTACAAGTGGTTTTTAGTAAAGGCTTTCGGTCATGTGGCCATACATGCGACACTTTCAACTCTGTAATTACAGAAGGTTCCCAGCCTATAAAGGTTACACTCCATAGGGTTTATGGGGAAACATAGTGTTGGTATGAACTTATCAGCACATGTTGTTTGAACTTTTGTCACAAACATGATTTATTTACAGTGGATTGGAAGGACTCTGTATTAGCCCGTTTCCACTTTAGGTCATTCCCCTCTCACTGGCCTCCTCAAGGTAGCTCGAGAAGGTAGGCCCTCTAAAGAATTTTAATTGCTTGAAAGTAAAGAAAGCATAAAATAGTGGGTTTGGCTTTTTGGTCACCCAATTAAGGGGAGAGCATATACCTACCACTTTCGAGACACGGAATATAAGTGTTCTTTTTAACTTTCCATAGAAATGTGATCTATCCTCTACTTGGAGATGTTGCTCCAACAAGCATGGTGTTTATTTTAGCCCTTCATAGCAAATGATTTTATAAACTAGGAATTGGAAATCATGGTCAACAAAATTAAAATCGTTGCAAAAAGTAACTTGCTTCGTAAGAATGGACAAGTTGATTGTTCTTTTTAACTTGCAAAAATAAGATTGATTGTGCTTTTTACCTTTGCAAGAAAATGAAAGATTGTTGTTCTTTCTAGAGCCCAAAATTTGAGGTGTGAATCCTAACTTTGCAAGAAAGTAAATGTTTGATTTGTTGTTCTTTTTACCTTGCAAATGTGATTATTTTTAGAGCCCAAAAACAAGTGAGGTACTTTTTAGAACACAAAATTGAAAAATGAAGTTCTTTTTACCTAAAAGGAAATATGAGTTCTTTTTAACCAACTTTGAAAAAGCTAGAAAAGAAATCACTAAATCCTAACTTAACTCCTCCAAATCTGCAAAAAATTGTTAGAAACTTGCAATAATAAAAAAAAAAGTTAATGAAAAACCTTAGGTGGGCTTCCACAAGCCTAATTTCGAATCACAGTTACAAATTTTTCATTGCGCTAAACTATCTGCCAAATGTGCTAGTCTTTGTTACAAAAGTGCTAACTTGCGTCAGAAAAGCGCTAACCTTCGATGCAAAAGTGCTGATTTTCAAACAAAAGTGCTAACCTACATGACATATGCGCTAACCTATGATACAAAAACATTGATTTTCAGTCAAAAGCACTAACCTACATGACATATGCACTAACCTATGATGCAAAAGCGCTAATTTACAGACAAAAGTGCTAACCTACATGACATATGCACTAACCTATGATGCAAAAGCATTGATTTGCAGACAAAAGCGCTAACCTACATGACATATGCACTAACCTATGATGACAATGTCCTAACCCATTGAACAAAAACACTATTAAAATTCACACATGCGTGAATCTGCATTACAAATACATTAATTTTATTTTTGCGAGATTTTTAAAGGTATATGTGAGGTCCATCCCCATGGTGGGCGCCAAAATGTTTGAGCTTGAATTTCATCCTTAGAATGTTACCTATAATAAGTTAGTTTCACAAAATACCAATGGAAATGCTACAGAAAATCCAAATTCAACTAATGAAACTACATGAAATATATATTAAAATAAAAAATTATTTTACCTTCATGATTTATGTCTCATTGTGTCCTAACTCCACTATTCCCGGTTGTAGATGGTGTGCTCTCAGACAATGCACTGTTGGCTTCCAAGATGGCATATGAAGAATGGACTGATAACTTGTAGTTAACAGATGCTATGATATGCAAATTCTACATGATTATGCTAAATGATACTATATGATAATTTCTATTTGCTTCAAAACTAAAACTCACGGATGCATATGATTAGCTTGCAAAATGCACTTGCAGTCTCTTGAAGTCTAACTTGAAGATTAACTCTCTCAACTGAAGCTCTTGATTTTATAGACCTTGAGATGATTAGATGATGTGGCTCATATCAATGGTCATGATCAGATCTACAGATTTGAATGGCTATGAGCAAAGGTGAAGGCTGAGAGAAAGGGGGAAAGAGAAGACAAGTGTCACTCATCTCACCTTGACTGGTTTGCTGACTGAGAGAATCTAGGGATGGTTAGAGGAAATTTAGGCATGATAGGACAAGTGGACTTAAGTCCTTCCTAAGATGTAGGGGGTGTTGGAGAGAATATAGGAAATGGTTATGAAATATGTGTACGTACACAATTTTCATTAAATTTGGAAGTTGAAGATAAATGATAAAGTAATATTTAAGAAATATTAATTTCCTTAACCACATTTTGGATGAGTTGGCAAAGGGAAGATGAAGTGGAGATGGAGGGTGAGTTTGATAAGAAAGATTAAATAATTTAAGAAATTATTTAATATTTGAGACTATAGGATAAGAGAATAACTATTAAATATTCGATATTTAATTGTTTGAAGGAGATAATTAAATATTAGATATTTAATTAACTTGGTTAGAGGAATAATTAAATATTAGATATTTAATTAATTAGAAGAATAGGATAGATGAATTAATTAATAAAATATTAATTAATAGAAAGACATGAAAATGAATTAAATAAATTAATCTTTTCAAATTAACTATTTAATAGAAGAATAATTATTAAATAAATATAAAATATTTATTTAATTGCTCATAGCCAACTTTTATGTGTATACAATCTTCATCTTTGATGGTGTAGAATGTGGTCTGGATTCCTTGAGGTGATTCTGGTGGATGTTGATGAGTTCAAGGTGATTGGGCCGACTTATGAGAAGCTTGTGATCATTTGTTTTAGGTCCGAAATAAGGATTTGTAGTAGGATTGAGCCATCACATCACTAGAAGTTTCATAATTTGTTGTTTTGAGAAGCCGACTAGTTGGAGATCTATTTTGGTGGTGAAGATATATAAGATCAAATTTAATAATGATTTTGAGTAAGTGTGTAAATGTGAGATTGTGTTGGAAGTGATTGAGTGTAGTTTCACATGCACATCTTAAGTTTTGATGATCTAGTATTTGGTAGAAGAGCAAAATAGAGCAGTTTTTTAGAACAGTGACAACAAATCATTTTTTAGCCTAATCAAAACTAATTCTTGGCATTTATAGATGTTGTACTCCAATTCAAACATTGTAATTACTTCTATGATTTAGTTGTAGGATAGTGAATCTTCCGAGGTTGCAACCCTGTTATGTATTTGAGCAGTGAGCTCTAGGCAGTGTGATTGAATGTAAGTGCATTCCCCTTTTGTAATATTGTTCTACTATTGGCCATAGTATAATAATATTTTGGGTTCAAATCCCACCATGGTTTTTCCCTTTTGAGTTTCCACGTAAAAATTCTGGTGTTATGGTTGCATGGTTAATTGATTTATGTTTTTGCACTTTGCTTTCAGTTATTTGCATCCAGTGGTTAAAGAACCAAGTTAATAAATTTGTAAATTACAGAACACTGATTCACCTCCCCTCTCAGTGTTTATTAATACCAACACTCTTGAGGATCCTGATTTATGGTTATCAACTATTGCAATAGGGAGGATCTATCACCCTTTTCGGTGAAGTGTTCGAAGAAATGATCCCCAAGATGGTCTCAATCAATGATTGAATTCGGCTGTAAGGATCTGTACCAATCTTGAGCCTTTCCTTTAAACTAAGATGCAAGAAGCCTTAACACCACATTCTACTCTGTCACGTTATGCACAATGCATATATTTGCCACATCCTGCAAGTGTTCCACTGGCATTTTGGAGTCTTCTCCAGTGAATTTTGGTAAGGATTTAAGGGTAGAGTTCAGAATAGGATCCCATTGATTAAGAGGTACAGGTGGGATAAGTGAACTCCCACTATTCCATGTGACAAAATTCTGAGGAGGAGGAATAACCATTTGCATAGGGATTTGGATTGGGTTTTGCATGCCTCCTCTTGAACCTCGGGGTTGGATTGCTACCAGAGGTGGTACCAATAGACTTGTATTTAAAGCAGTTTGGGATCTAGTAATAGGCATATGGCTCATAAACCCGCACTAATTAGAGAGAATTTTTGGTCTCACCAAATGTGCCAGAAAAAGAACTATTGGTGCTTTAAATTGTTTCTAGGACAACAACCTTATGGGAATTTTATTAAGCGGGAGACCTATTGCGCCATAATGAATGACCTTCATGATTTTTGAACTTGACTCTTCATTTATATGGAAGGAAAAGGGGAGAGATAATACTGAAAATTAAACTAATCTAGGCAATGCACCAGAATTTAAAACTTAACTCTAGAAGCACAATAAACCATACATCAAATGCATAATTCAAAGGCTAAACCATCTTCCATTATCATAGCATTACTCCAAATTCACTAACAACATAGTATATTCCAAAATACAACTACAAATTGAATTGAGACCACAATGGCGAAGGGACCACAATGGAAAATACAATGGTGAAGGGACCACAATGGCGAAGGGGCAATGCTAAATGAAACCAACCTAGAAAACAAAACAACGATGGAGGGTATTGGTTGAGTGGCTATGGCTTCTAAAATTATCTTAACTAAGGTTTATAAACAATTATCAATCTGCTTTTGATCTACAAGGAAGATCGCACGAAATGCTTATGCAGAGAGCATACATAGAATGACAAAAGACTCTAGACTATTAAGACTCTCTAAGACTTAACTTCTGATAACTCTTAGACTCAATGCCCACAATGTTTCTGCATGGGCTTATTTATAGACAAATAGCAGGTAAAAGGGGTCATAAGACCTGTGATATTGGGTAGCCAGGTTGAAAGGTGGTTTGTCGGTCATAAATCACCAACAATGACATGCCTTGTATAAATATTCTTTAATGACTACCAGTGCTGGCAGATGATGAGCTGGATTTCAGTGATGAGATAGGTGGTGTCAATTCACCATGATCAAATACATCCTCCCAAGAAAGTGGTCTCCACTTAGAAATTAAAGTAAACCGATGACAGATATTCCAATCTTATATGTCGCCATCATAATTCAATTGTAAAGAAAAATAAGATTCCCACTTAAGTCTCATCTTAGTGATGACATGTACACAGACTTCTCTATGAACTTCATGGTTGGGATTTACTTTGCCAGGTCCAACATATTTGAAGAAATTTATCAGCTGGCTTGTATGTGGAGCAAGACATGTGATTAGCCATGTGAAGAAGGGTCTCTTGATAAGGTCAAGTAGTAAAAGATACTGATGGTCATTCAGGATTCTTAGAATCGATAATTTTCCATAAGCATCATTTGTAATAACAGGATCTGAGATACATCCGATATTGGCTAAAGTGTCTGCTGTATAAGTTGCACTATCCTGGAATTTGTGATTTACTCCCTTGAGAAGACATGTTCTTTGGGAAATATGGTGCAATGTTCTAAAATAGACATTGAATTATTTAAATAGATGAAATCTAGGATATGGAGGTGGATTAACTGGATTTTGCATAAATACTCCAAGGGGTTGTCTGCATAGAAAATCAGCAACAACATTTTGTTTTCCTGGAATATGTTGGGCTTCATAACTAAACTGGTTCAAATATTCCTGCTAGCAAACATATTTTCCTCGACCATCCTTTCTACCATGGTCCTTTTCTTTAAATGTTAAGAACCTAGTGCAATCTGTTCTTATGACAAACTTCTTTAGATGCATTAGCTTAAGAGCAAATTTTTTCAGACATTTGATAATCCTATAAATTTCTTTGTCAAAATAAATCCATTTTTTCACCTTAGCTAGAAAGACTCTACTGGCATATTTTGCAATATATTCCTTATCGTCTTTGAGGAAACAAAGATGTCCTCCCCATGCATGATCTAAAGCATCAATATAAAGGATGAAATCCTCAGTTGTGGGAACATGTAATACAGGAAGATCCTGGATCTTATCTCGTATTTTTTTGACTGTATCATCATGAATCTGGCTCCACTGCTACTTTCTCTTGGTGAGGAGTTATTGCAGAGCGTCTCTATCAAATCCTGTATTACGATAGAAATTATTTATATAATTTAATAATCATAAGAATCCTTGCAGCTCCTTTTTTATTTAAGGGAGGCTGAAATTCAAGGATATTATTCTTAATATGAGGTTGAACCTCAAGTTTGCGTGAATTAACAATCATTCCTAGAAACTTGCAAGAGTCTAAGCACCATTGAATATTCAGAGAGGGCTAGAACAATCCCATTATTTAAATCTAGCCTATAAATGTTTCTAGATGAGTCTTATGCTCATTAATGTTTTTGCTAAAAATTAAAATGTCATCAATATAAACACATAAAAAATCTTCACAGCCATGGGAGATCTTGTCCATCCTTTCTTGGAAATATGAAGGAGCATCCATGAGCCCAAACAACATTAATATCCATTCAAAGTGTCCAAAGGGACAACTGAAGGCAGTTTTGTACTTGTCCCTTTTCTTTACCCCGATCTGATAAAATCCTGATTTATAGTCAAATTGGGAGAAAATCTTAGAATTAACAACCTTCTCTAATAGATATGATTTATCTGGTATTGGATAAGGGAAAGGAATTGTAGTTGCATTTAATGGTTTATAATTGATAACCATTCTTTTCTTTTTTCAGACTCTTTACATACCATAAATGCATAACAATTGAAATCGGATTGAGAATGAACAATATACTTCCCTTTGATAAGTTCATTGATTGCTTCTTGCATGTCAAGATAGTCATGACTAGGAATAGGGATCTTCTTGCCGCTTTTGATCTTTGCATCAAGCTAAAGTTTGATCTCCATTTCTGGCGTCTCCTTGTCCCAGAACTTCTCAGGATCATCTGAGCATACATCTCTTATGCTTGCAATTTTTAGTTCTGAGAGTAGCTCAACTATCTAGATTCTACTGATGGCTGGATATTTTTCTGAAGCATAGATAAGCCTTGGAGTACTTATCTTTTCACCATTCAGGGTAAACACAATATTCTTTTTTGTACAACCATATGGAGTATAACTGTCAATAAAATTACCACCCAGGAGCACATCTACAGGCATTTGTTGCATGGCAAAGAAATCACATTTAAACCTTTTTCCTTCCAATTCTACTACTTGCTGGTGACAGTATTTATCACATCAGAATTCATTGCCTTGGACATCACAAGCAGTATAGGCAGTTTTCTGCATAAGTTGTTCCCAATTTTGGAGGACTTGTTCTTTTTAGAAGGATAAGGAGGCACCAGTGTCAATCCGGGCATCATATGATTTTCCATTGATAATAACACTAATATACTGTGAAAATTTTCCTTTGAGAAGATGTACTAAATATTGAGGGTCTAATTGTAGTTGTGGTTTAAGTAAGACAAACATTACCATTTGAAAATTAATATGATCCGTAAGAGTAGAAGATTCAGGAAGCTCATAGCTACTTTCATCATCAGTGTATTCTTCGTGAATTTTTGAGACAAAAGAATCATGGTTTAGGCCGGAATAAGAAGAACTAAGGATATCAGGTTCTTCTTCCCTAATAATTATAGATAGATAAGACATCATAATATGGCAAAGTTTCAAGATATGGGCGAGCTATGGAAAATTGGGATATAGCTTGCACGATGGGATCAAACTTTTCAAATGAAGATTTATAAAATTTTCTTCCCTTTTGTTCAATAATGACATGATTAAATATAGGTGGTTGTGAAAATGCCTGTGGAGTACATACCTGTGGAGAGGGTGTCTCATAAATACTGAAATCCTGAAACTCTTCCTCGAAACTATCAAACTGTGGTTCTGTTTGAAATGGTGGTTTGTAAGACATCTCTGGAGGTGCATAGTGATTGTTAAAGAATTTAGTGTATTGTTGTCCTCTACCCTTTTCTTTATATAATTTTTTTCCTTTTCCTCTACCCCTTTTGGTGTGGTTCATCAGGATTGTTGGGTTCTCATCATAGTCCTCTTCTTCTAATTGATGTTGTGTTTCCCGTAGGGTGGCTGCAAGGTCATCGAGAGTAGCTACATCTTCTTCATCAACAACTTTGTCATATTCTTCTAGTATGGGTTTGTATATATTGTCTTGAATATAAAGATCTTCTTCTTCATCAACAACATCCCACCATGCTATTGCAGAAGGATCAAAATAGATAACTTTAATGGTCTTATTTTTACAGGAGCAATCAGGAGCTTTGTGACTCGGTTTGTTACATACATAACAGATGATTTTGTTTCTCTGGGAGTGAGGATTAGTGTGGCACTTGATATATTTATTACGAGGAGCATAATAATTTCGGCGAGGGAAGGTATGTTTGTGGAAATTGAGCTTTCATTTCTTATGGTGTTTGCCAACTTTTCTTTGATCCATGGTAAAGGGGTTGCAACCATATGTATTAAGAAATGTTGGAGAAAGATGCTAAGCTTCATTCTTAGTAAACTTCTATTGGTATTTACAATCATTAATGAACCGAAGGATCTGGTCTCTAGCAAACTGGATAAGATCACTGATGGGGCATTTTGGGAGAGTAATATTTTTGAGGTCAAGATAGGCCATGACTCTATCAGAAAGATTATAAGATAATCCTTCAAGATATTTGGTTTTAACCATCTCAATCTATTTGTCTTCCCATAATTGATATAGAAGTTTCCTAAAATTCTTTGAATATTCAGTAAAAAATTTTAAATCACAACATTTCATTTCAAGGATTTACTTGATAATCCTTTCTTTTTCATTGAGAAGCTCTAGACAAAATTCATTAACTAATTCATTCATCGAATAATGAATAGGGATTTGTTGTACTTGTTGGTGCACAATTTTTCCTGTCTATGGGTCAATCACAACTTGAGTAGTAAAGTTTTGATAGACTTTGACATCCTTTTCAGTAGGACTCTTGTTGTTCCACCAATCTCTAGCAATTCCCCAGAGATAATTTACAGCAAATTTACAAGTGTTTTCTTGGTCAGTACCAGAGAGTGTGCCTATGATAAGAAATGTATTGACCCATCCTTCAATTTTCTGCTTCGGGTCATCATCATTGTCAATATCCCAATACCAAGGTTGGATATTATAGCTTGTTCTCATCATCATTAACCTATCACTTGTTTTTGCCTTCTTGTCTGGTGTCTGTAGAAGCTTGGGGATAACCAAAGCTATCTTTTCTAGCTTCTTTTCTTGATCTACAAGCCAGTCTAAAGATGTTGTGAGATCATTTAAAGAATGATCGATCTAATCAAGTCTTTGTATAAGTACATTATTCCTAATGCTAGAGTCTTGGACATGAGTAATTACAGTTTGGATATCATCTCTGGACTTATGAAGATTATTTAATATTTGTCCAGATAGTGTTTTCAATTATTCTAAAGCTAATTTGGAATCCTTCAACAAAGAATGATTTTCTACAACTATATTTCCTATTTTTTGTACATTATTATGAATAACAGAAACTAAATTTTCTCAATTGTAAAATATCTATACAACAATCATCAACATTTTGTTGAAAATGTTCACAAAAACGAGAAATGTAATTTCTTTGTTTGAACTCATTTGTGGGTTCCTTTTCTTCAGAAGAACTAAGTTGGAAAGCATACTGGAAAAGAGAGATAGTGTCATGTTCTGTTTTATAGCTTCCTCTCAAAGGGGTCCATCTACCATTTTTGTAATAAGTGGTTTCTTGTTCCTATACCATTCAAAATTTTCTTCTCTAGGCAGTGCATAGACCATATGGCAAAAGGGATGGTTTTTGATTAAGGAAAAAACAGGTTTTGAAGGGGCCCTGAAACCCTTTACATTCAGAACTTAAATAGCATAAACAACAAAAGTGACAAGAGACAGAAAAGAACAGAACCACAAGAAACCATCGGAAAACCAGAGAAAACCCAGAAAAGCCCCATTAATCCAGCAGGCCTTCCAGAAATCATATTTTTTCCAGGGCTTTTGCCAAGGTGTTGCTAATTTTGTGTAGCTCCTTGATGTTGTCTTTGAGGTTAGGGGGATCCTTAGTGGATGTAGCCATAACTTTCTTGACGCTGGCCCTGGTTCTCTTCATAGTACCTCCCATCAGAGTAGCATCACCGCTTCCAGTCTGAATGGTCTCATCATCCAGGTCAAGATCCACGACCGGATTCAGAGTGCAGGTATGATCAAAGACCTTGGTGATGTCCTCCAGGTTTTTAGTGACGATAAAGAGGATACTTGGGATAACACCCATCAGATTTTTCATCGCTTCTTTTCCCTCTTCCAACGATTTTACCTTATTCTC
Organism: Cryptomeria japonica; assembly: GCF_030272615.1. Lineage (NCBI taxonomy): Eukaryota > Viridiplantae > Streptophyta > Pinopsida > Cupressales > Cupressaceae > Cryptomeria > Cryptomeria japonica. The sequence goes on from NC_081406.1 coordinate 585,719,286, forward strand.
CATTTCCTGCTTCCATTTAATCTACTCTCTATTTTCAACCTCCCTCTTCTCATCTGAGTTTATTCCCTTTTTTTCCAAGTTTTTCAGGATCTCATAGGTCCATCTATTGAAATCCATTCTCATCTCAGAGAGTTCCTTGAGGTTATCCAGGGTAAGCTGTTTACCAGCACATTCCTTATCCTCGCTATCCCTGTCCATAGTCAGGTCCTTCTCGAAATCTTTGTTCATTTCCTTCTCGGAATTCACTTTGGTTTCCTCATTATCCTTAAGATCCACTTCTTCCATCAGATGGCTATTGTCCTGACCAGGGCATTCACTGAGGATAGGGCTTTCGTGACCAGGTTCAATATCCCCACTTTCTTCCTCATTACCCAGCTCCTTGTCTTTCCAGCTGTCTTCACCGTTGGAGTCATGTGTCTCCATTCCACTGCTTTCCTTAACTATTTCCCCTATTTCCAACCCAGGAACACTTTTCCATTTTTTGCTAGAGGACGCCTTCTCCTTGCTAGTTTCTCCCTCTTCCATCTTTTTCTTGCCCGGAGAGGCGGAAATCCTCTTATTTTCTAGCAGGGCGAGGGTTTTGCAATGCTCATAGATGAGCAGCAGAAGCCCGCAGTGGAGAATTAGGCTGGAAGGGTTATTCTTGTGTTTATTAAGGGACCTGGAGAGGGACCGAAAAAGGTAGTAGGGTAGGGATACCTTTTTGTCATGTCTGAAATGGTATAAGAGCAAGAAGTGGTAGGTGTGGGCCCTAGAGAAATGGCCTTCAACAGTGATGTATTCCATAATAGCATTCAGAACCCAGCCCCACAGCTTCTTGATGTTTGCAGCTTCGTAGTAGCCCCTAGTGGCTTTGCCGATTTTAACCCTCTCTTTCTCTTTCTGCAGGAACAGGTTGATCGCATTGTTGGAGACTTTTAGGTCTTGAAAGAAATTAAGCCCAGAGTGGGGCATTCTGGTCACAGTGGATATGAGCCCAGCGTCTAGCTTAAACTTAACTCCATAAATTTTAAAAGAGCCATTAGACCAATTTTCAGAAATCTTAGAAACAGCTAGGTTAACCCTACCTTTGTCATAGTCCACGAGCTTCTCCATGAAGCTGGTGAGGGAGCCCTTCTCCAATTTCTCCTAGACTTTTGGCATCACTTTCCAAGTCGACATATTGTCTGTTTCTTCCCACCTTAGGTCTCCTCCCATCTTCGAAAACGGGCTATCTGCTTTGTTTCTTTGCAAATTAAAACCTTCTTTCCTGATGTTGCTCAATTTTTTGAACTGAGTAACCCACAAAGAGGCATGCATCTGTCTTAGACATGGTTACACATTCTTGAAACCAAAGAAAAACTCTTAAATGAGATGTTCCCGAAACCAAATATTTTCCCCTTGGCATTTGCATTTACATTATATATCTTAAACAAGTTCAAGCATGCTCAAAACCAAAGGAAACAAACTCATATACGGGGTGCTATACACTTGAAACTAGACATCACTTGCACACACACATGGGGATGAGTGGAACTAGCAGAACATGGATAAACTATTCCTAAGTTCTCCTCCCCAACATGGATCATTGATGCAGGAGCATCCCCGGTTCATTGCAATCTTGCATCAACCCAAAACATTTTCCTTTCTATTTTGTTTTTTGTTTGCAATTTGAGTTTTCCTTTCTGTGTGTCCCGGTTTTGGCTCACCAGATCCTGTGGAGTTGGATTCTAATTGAAGAATTGATCATATTTCTTGCTTCTAGACCACATCACATTTAGATCATTTTCCGGCAATATATCGCTACCGATTTCCATGACAATTTCCTGATATCGATTGGTTGGACCTATTCTGGTGATCTACCAGAACCCATTCTGAAGCTTGCAGATCCTTGGGCATTGATTTCGATGTTCCTTGGTGTGTGGCTAACCTTTTCCTATGATCTACGTTTCATCCTTTGGATTTTTGGAGGAATATCTTGGTAGAGGCCGACCTTGTTTATTTTGCACATTCGGTCTTAATCTTCAAGTTTTGATCCCTTTTGGGCCGAGTAGATCCTTTGGATCGATATATATTTGTAATTACGCATTATAATGTAATCAAGGAGAGAATCAAGTAGCTAGATTATGCATAGAAGATAGATCATAAGATTCAAGGTCCCGATTGTGACCTATTCTACTAGGCCTGTGAGCTAGTATGTTGTAACCCGATTGTTACTGATTGGATGTAATCTAATTTCATGCAACAAAACAATATGTTCTGCATTGCCTCCATCCATCTTTGTGTTTCCATTGTGTTTACTCTTGTTGACTAGTCTAGATTGATCTCTTTAAGGTCCCTCTTCACCGATGACTGCTTCTAGCGGTACCAGAGCGAAGTTTCATTCTGAAGGTTGCACATCCTGAATTTTTTTGTAGGGTGGTAGATTGCGGATCCAACCTACAACTACAGAGGACTAGCATGAACGATGGCATGAAGAGGAGCTAGGAATGGTCGAGTGCATGGGAATGCAAACCCTACTATGATGGAGATGTTGTGAGGAATAGAAGCCCAATTAGAAGCCGTGGAGACAGCCCAAAGAAGAGACAGACATATTACAGATTTAAGTGAAGATGAAGGAGAAGAAGCCCTGACAGAACAAGCAAACCTACCAGCGATTGATCTGAATGAGGAAATTTTTTTGAGGGTTTTGAGTAGGGAAAATACTAAACCTCATTTTACCCCACCAAAATATGATGGGAAGTTAGATTCAGATGAGTTGATGGATTGGATCTCGAAGATGGAGAAGTATTTCGATTTTGAAAACACAGTAGAAGAGAGGAAGGTGAAATATGTCTGTACCCGGTTGAAAGGTCATGCATTTCTTTGGTGGGAGCATTTGCAAGTGGATAGACAAAGAAGAGATAATGAGAAGATTAAGATGTGGGATTAGATGATTGCTAATTTGAAATTGAAATTTGTTTTGATGAATTATCAAGTGGATTTGTTCCAAAAGTTGTAGAATTTGAGATAGAAGGAATCTAGTGTGAAGGAGTACACCGAAGCATTTTACAAGTTGAATATCAGATTCAAACATGTTGATGATGAAGTTGAACAAGTTGCAAGATATTTGAATGGATTGCGGATGTTTATACAAGATGAGTTGAATTTGATCAAATTGGAGAGTGTTGAAGAGGCTTACTAGGATGCCCTAAAGGCAAAAGAGAAGTTAAATAAAAGACATGAGCAAAGACAGAAAGGTAGAGGTGGAAGGTTTATTGGAGGAAGATTTCAAGGAGGAAGAGGATATACCGGAGGAAGAGGAACCAATATAGATTAGAGAAAGGATAAGGAAGTGAGAAAAGAAGGTAATTCATACCAGAAGGATGATAAAAATTTGTATCAGAAGAGAGAACCGGATGGTTACCGAAATGATAATTTTGGAAGACAGGACAAGAGGACATTCAGAGGAACCTGGTTTAAGTGTGGAGGAGTAGGACATCGTGCATTCAAATTTAAGAAGAGTAGTAATAGTGGAAGAAAACCCCACTGGATTAGACAATAAACTGGAAGATGGGGAACTATTGATGATGAAGAGAGCTTTGTGTCATACTAAGGAGATGAAGAGCCCTTGCAGAGGAAGAATCTGTTCAAGACCAGATGTAAGGTATCTAGTAAGTGTTGTATAAATTTTATTGATAGTGGTAGTTTAGATAATCTTGTTTCAAAAGAGATGGTGAATAATTTTAAATTGGAGAGATTGAAACACCCTAAGCCTTATTAGATAGCATGGATTCAGGATGAACATAAGTTGTTAGTAAGTGAACAATGTTTGATGAAATTGAAAATTGGAAATTATCATGATGAAGTCTTGTGTGATATTATACCTATGGATATTTGTCACCTTTTGTTGGGTAGACCTTGGCAGTTTGATAGACAGGTAGTACACGATGGGAGGAAGAATACATACACTATTGTGGCCAACAAGATGAAGCAAACCTTGTTGCCTTTGGATGAACCTTTGATGAATGAAGTCTTTATGAATGCTAGAATTTATTTAGTAGATGGAAGGAAATTCCTGGATGGATTGAGACATGAGAATGTGTGCTTTGCCTTAATTCCTAAGAAGACTGAGAGACCAAAACCGAAAGGAGAACACCTGGAAGAGATAAGAGATTTGCTGACAGAATATGAGGACATCATTTCAGTGTTAGGATTCCCAAAGATACTGAGAGGGGGGGGTGAATCAGTATCTAGCCAGTTATATAATTTTCTTAACTTAAAACATGTAAAGCATATCAATATTGTATACCGGTAAACAAAAAATGCAATAAATAGAGATAACAACAACCACATGAGAAGCAAACCATAACATAGTAGTTTAATGAGCAAACCCAGTGTGGGAAAAACCTCGGTGGGATTTGTGACCCACAATATTCGCTTACTGGCCAATAAGAGAATATTATTGCTACAATAGGGGCCTGCACATGCAGGAAGGCCAAGTGCCTAGAGTTCACTGTTCAATTACAAAATGGGAAGTCTCACTGACCTACAAAATGGATTATGCAAATCCAATGTCTTGTACTACTTCAAAATAGCATCTACTATGCCAGATCCAGTACTAGTTTTAGCTCTGCTTCATACATAAACCCTTAACCTATAATTCACATATTAGGTCTACCTTATTTCGCCTATCTTCTCTCTTGCAAAATGTTCTATAATAATCTCATACATATATGAGTCATTTTACAACTTGTCAAGTTGGCTTACAATGATTTTACAATTAATTACAAAATATATTATAAACAAAATTCATGTCGGCCTGGGTGCCGGTATACTTCCTTTTACTGTCAGTGTTCTATGTGTCGATGTAAAGTCTATCGTTGCTGGTGCCGGTAAATTGTCTTGTCGGTATCATATGATTGCAAGGTTGCCATCAATGACAAAACCTTCAATCACCTACAATATCTCATTGGAGTGTGCATTTTCCAACAATATCCCAAAAAAATATGTGCTCCCCCTGAGCTGATGAGCCATTTTCTGATTATTTTTCTCATTACCACTACTCCCCATTTGGCATCAATGACAAAGGTTGTCAAAGTATCAATTGAGTGTGGTTTCCATCTTCATCCTTGTAACCGGTTGGTTACAATCTAAAAAAGGTCTGCCAATACCAGATTCAAGCTCTTAGTGAACCGTTTACTGTCCTCTGAATTGTACCGGTGAGGTGTTGCATTTGTTGTTCTGGTGTTTTTTGTCCTTGAAATAGAGCCTCAGATATCTCTTTTCTCAAGGAGGCGAGGTAGTCCAATCTTGGACTAAGTTTCCATTTTAGATCTTTTGCCTTTCCTTTTATGCTTTCCTTCTCTCTTTCCAATTTTAGAATTTCCTCCTAAAAACCTGTTGTTTTCTGCTCAAAAACTGATAATGGTTCAAATGAATTAATGAAGTTGTCAGCTAATTTATTTATTTCTTCCTATACCTCACTGATCTTCTTGTTTATATCTACTGTCAAAAAGTTTGTTTTGCATATATCTTTGTACATAGTTTTAAACTCTTTTAGTGTATTACATAGTGCCAGTAAAAGAGCGTTAAATTGTCTCATGCACTTCTTTATTTCCTCTTCAAAGAATTTGTGTTTTTACTTCTCTAGTTTCTCTTTGAATGCTTCCTCATTTATTTGTTCAACTGTCACAATGTTGTTAGTAATATACTTAGACAATGTGTCAAGTTGATTTAAAGAATCTTTATTATCCACATTACATTTGGGTGCTATCATTTTTAAAATTGGGATTGTATCATCAATAGCTTTGTATTCTTGTGAGCTACACTCTATTATTTTCTTGATAGAATCCAAAAGAACTTTTGTCACATTTGTTGGTCTAAATTCTACAATGGAAGAACCAACAATTTGTATTCCGTTGGTGTGAGTAATTTCTTTGCTTGTAGTGACCTCTGGTAGGTCAATTTGTGTTTGCATTTCTCTAAGAAAAGGTTTGCATTGCCCAGATGTTGTTGGTGGCACTGTCTCTACATGAACCTATTCCTGTGAGGGAGCCTGTTGCTCTACCTGTTTCTCAGTGTTGTCCATTGCCAGTTTTTCTTCTATGCTACCTGTTGCCGGTGGCCCAGTTGCCACATCTGTTTTCCCTGTTGATTCCTTATCTACCACAATAAATACTTTCTAAGTGTCAATGTTCATTGTATATAACACCTCAGAATCAGGATTTGTGTCCCCATGTGGAATGTCCATACTCTCACTAGCCAATTGATTGTCAGTAGTAACTACCGGTGGAGTATTTAGAGGTGGTGGGGATAAGTTGTCTGTTATTTTTATGTTGGGTGGTCCACCAACATTTCCTTTTCCCTTATCCTTTTGATATACCTTGATGGGTTTAGGGCTTTGATACTCTTCTTGTTTTTCCTTCTCTACAAGGAATGTGTCCCATGCATTAGTTGTTTCTTATGTTACCTCATTCACTCTACCTGCCATTAGTGCTACATGTCGGTGAGCAGTTGAAAATACTAACCGGTTAGCCTCTGAGATCAATTTATCTATCTCATTAGGTGAGTTGACAGGATGTACAACAAGTAATTTTTCAATTTTTATTTTCTTAAATCAAGCTCAATAATACCTACTCTCCTAGCTTCAATTCTGTTGTAGAGATCTGTCGGCTTTTCCTTCTTCAGAGTTAATTTCTTTGCTGGGGGCCTTACTACCTGTTGTTTTTGTCTTGTTCTTCTAGGAGAAGGTGAAGATATCGGTGAAGATTTCCTTTTTCTCACAACTCTTTTGAATGCAACTGGTATGTCACTTTCTGAAGAAGTTCCAACTGGTGAAAGGTGAGTTTCCAGTTGAAGTACTTCTAACTCATCTTTAGTAATACGAGTTCATTTAAGTACATCTTCCTTAATAGCTTTTGCTTGCCTGGATCTTTTTCTAACTATTTCCTCAACCTTTTTAACATTTTTCTTGGATTGAATTTAGTTTTCAATAGTCTCAACACTGCCAAATACCTCTTCTTTAGGTTCCTTAGGTGCTTCTAGGAGGGCTTTTGCATATGTTTCTATTATGTGGTCATCAGTTTCATACCCCATTTCAGTAACCTAGATGGTTCTTGGGATGACTGCCTCCATCCAAATTTCATCCTTCTTTATTACAAAATAGATTTCATCCTTATACTTGTCCACAATTGCTTGTGACAATCTAACTTTGGTCTTCATTCGGGCCTTCAATGCCTAAAAATACTCATTTATGTTCTTTTCTTTGTTCTCTCCCATGTTATTCAGTAAATCTAACAACTGTTTTCCTACCGGTATATCAAAACCAAAATTTCTAATACAAATACTGGGTACTTGTTTGGTTATGTGCAGCATTAGACAAACAAGTAGGTTTCCAAATCTGAATGTTCCCTTTTTGTCTTTCTTTATCTTTCCCAAATTGTCAATCAGTTCATCTTTAAGCCATTCGCACACATCTATTCTTGCATTATCATTAATCATATCATAGGCACTTTTAATGCATAGGCTAGAGACTGAGTTTAACCTATTTGTATGTGTATTTTTGTAGCCTAAGATCATACTGATGAATTTCACATTGATATTTGTTACATCATTTACCCTTAAATATCTCTTATCAAATGTTGCACCGGTCAGGTTTATCACTAGGTCATTTGAGACCTTCTTTGTTTTATTAGGTCTGTTACCGGTGGAGGGTAACCCTATCACAGCCTTTACTACTTCTTTTGTGATTTTGTGAACTGAGTCCAACCAAAAGAATGCACCATGTACCCTTCTTAGTACTATTCTTATAACATCCTTGGGAAAATTCGGGATACTGAGAATTTTAGTGAAACCTAGAGTTTCAACTATCTTGTGTTCAGGTTTGATATTTTTGGATTCATCACAAATTACAGATTTATACATATTCTTAATTTCCTCATCATCTAATTCCTCTATATGACAATGTATATACATTCTAGGGTCTTCAACAAAAACTACTCCCTTAGGAATTTTAGAAAATGCACCAATGTTATCATCTTTCTTGGCGATTTCCGGAACTAACTGGAATACAGGTCTAGGGTATTTAATAACTTCGACAACAGTAGGGTTTGAAATGAATTCAGGAGCAGATGAAGAAGCCATGGTTATAAATACCTTTATCTGCCTTAAGGAATGATTGCTTGATGAATTGCTTCACTTCTTTGCTTGAAATGCCTTTGCTCGGGAATTTTTCGCGCTCTCGAAGATTTGAATGCTCGATGAAATGAAAATGGAGCCAAAACACTTGTTTTATAATGTTTATTTTGCCAACCACCACATTTAATGCTTGTCGGTTAAGTAATGACTTAACTTATCTACCAATATAGAAGTAATTTCAACTTCTCACCATCAACCGAGGGAATAATAGCATGTTTCACATTTGGTTGCTAAACCCTCAAGGGAATTTTCTTTAGTTAGATGAAGAGTCTCATGTCGGTGGAGTGTTACTTTGTTCTGTCGGTGGAGGAGTATTCCTATCAACATTTAGATCTGACTTTTTGATCCATTATTTTGAGAATTCTTGCTTTACCTCTTCAACCTTTTATTTACCTTTCAAACTAGCACCATTATTACTTTCCAGTGATGCCTTACTTCTGCATAATTTTGCAATATGTCCAATCTTGTTGCAAGCATAACAGGTCACATTATTTTTCTAAATAGCTTTCCCATATCCTATGTCGGTTTGTGTTCTACACTAATTAGATAAGTGTCCAAATCTTCGACAAACATAACATCTTACATTCATTGTGCAATTTTCTGAATTATGACCAATTTTGTTGCATTTGGAGCATTGACCGGTGGGTGTATTAGTGCTCTGATAATTTCTAGATCTACACTGATTTGCTCTATGACCATACTTGTTACAGTTAAAGCATTTTCCATTAAATTTATAAGAATATGGTTGTCTTACCGATTTGCTATGATCACGTGTGTTTGCAATACCGAAGCTTTCACCAACTTCAAAGCCAAGGCCATTAGTGTCACCATTTGGTTTCTGATTTTTCAGCAAGTCACCAAGTTCTTTTGAGCTTTTCTTGAATTTTTCCTTGTGTTGATTTGCAGTAGCTAGTTCTCTTCCCAAGATACCTTTTTGTCTCATGAGTTCATTTGAATCATTTTGTGCATGCATCAGATCTGTCTTCAACATATCATTTTCATAACTAAGTCTTGTGTTTTCCTTTGTAGCATCATTCAGTCTTCTAGTCAAGTCCTCTTCATTCTTCTTTCTATCTTCAATTTCTTTACAAAATCTCATAGTCATATCCTGCATCTCATTCTTTGTTCATGTTTTCTTGTTTCAGCTTATTCATCAGATCACTAAGAGTTTCCTTTTCATCATTCTCATTTTGCATCTTTTCACAAAGTTCTCTTCTTTTGTTTCTTGCAACGGTAATATTTTCTTGAAGTGCTTGAATAATATCCTGTGCAGCCTTTAGATCATCTTCAAGTTTGATATTTTTCAACTTTTCTGTATCATAGTTTGAGATAGTTGCTTCTAATTGCTTCATCAAGTTTTCCATCTCTACCGGTGTCAAGATATTCCTCAAGATGTTAGGCTTCTAAAAATAGAGGACCAGGCTCTGATACCAATTGTTAGGATTCCCAAAGATACTGAGAGGGGGGGGGGGGGGTGAATCAGTATCTAACCAGTTATATAATTTTCTTAACTTAAAACATGTAAAGCATATCAATACTGTATACCGGTAAACAAAAAGTACTGTAATAAATAGAGATAACAACAACCACATGAGAAGCACACCATAACACAGTAGTTTAACGAGGAAACCCGGTGTGGGAAAAACCTCAGTGGGATTTGTGACCCACAATATTCTCTTACTAGCCAATAAGAGAATATTACTGCTACAATAGGGGCCTGCACATGCAGGAAGGCCAAGTGCCTAGAGCTCACTGTTCAATTACAAAATGGGAAGTCTCATTAACTTACAAAATGGATTATGTAAATCCAATGTCTTGTACCACTTCAAAATAGCATCTACTATGCCAGATCTAGTACCATTTTTATCTCTACTTCATACATTAACCCTTAACCTATAATTCACATATTAGGTCTACCTTATTTCACCTATCTTCTCTCTTGAAAATTGTTCTATAATGACCTCATACATATGAGTCATTTTACAACTTGCCAAGTCGGCTTACAATGATTTTACATTTAATTATAAAATATATTATAAACAAAATTCTTGTCGGCCTGGGTGCCAGTATACTTCCTTTTACTACCGGTGTTCTGTGTGCCAGTGTAGAGTTTGTCATTGTTGGTGCTGATAAATTGTCTTGTCGGTATCATATGATTGCAAGGTTGCCATCAATGACAAAACCTTCAATCACCTATAATATCTCATTGGAGTGTGCATTTCCCAACATTCAGATAATGTACCTGATAGATTTCCACCTATGAGAAGTATTAATCATTGCATGGACTTGGTTCTCGGAGCTAGTTTTCCTAACAAAGCTACACACCGATTGACACCAGCAAAAAATGAAAAACTGAATAGACAAGTGCAGGAGTTGTTGAAGAAAGGTTTGATCAGGGAGAGTCTGAGCCCTTATGTAGTACCAGCATTATTAGCACCTAATAAGAATGGGGAATGTATAATATGTACCGATTCAAGAGAAATAAACAAGATCACAGTGAAATACTAGTTTCCTTTGCCTAGGATGGATGACATAATGGACTGTTTGAGTGGAGTAAAATACTTTACAAAGATAGATTTGAAGAGTGGATATCATTAGATCAGGATCAGAGAAGGTGATGAGTGGAAGACAACATTTAAGACAAATGAAGGACTGTATGAATGGTTGGTGATGCCTTTCGGATTGACTAATGCACAGAGTACTTTCATGAGGCTGCTGAATGAGGTATTGAAGAAATTCTTGGTTAAGTTTGTTATTATGTATTTGGATGACATTGTAATTTTCAGTAAGACAAAAGAGGAGCATTTGTTGCAATTAAGACAATTTTTACAGAGGTTGAGAGAAGAGAAGTTGTTGATCAATATCAAGAAGTGTACTTTCATGAAGGGTGAGTTAGTCTATTTGGGATTTGTGATATTTGAGGATGGTTTGAAGATGGACCCTGAGAAAGTGAAAGCAATTGTTGAATGGCCTACACCGGAAAGCATTAGAGAGGTAAGATCATTTCATGGATTAGCTAGTTTTTATCAGAAATTTATCAGAAAATTTAGTTTAGTTTGTATCCCTATGACCGAGACTGTGAGAGGAGATTGGAAGGAATTCAAGTGGACCATTGAAGCAAACAAAATTTTTCAATCATTGAAACAGAAAGTGATTGAGCAACCTATGTTAGCTTTCTTGGATTTAAGTAAAGTATTTCAAGTGGATTGTGATGCAAGTGGAATAACAATAGGAGTAGTCTTGAGTCAAGAAGGAAGAAAAGTAGCTTATTTCAGTGATAAATTAAGAGAAGAGAGGTTGCTGATCAATATCAAGAAGTGTACTTTTATGAAGGATGAATTAGTCTATTTGGGATTTGTGATACCTGAGGATGGTTTGAAGATGGATCCTGAGGAAATGAAAGCAATTATTGAATGTCCTACATCGGAAAGCCTTGGAGAGGTAAGATAATTTCATGGATTGGCTAGTTTTTACCAGAAGTTTATCAGAAATTTTAGTTTAGTTTGTAACCCTATGACTGAGACCATAAGAGGAGATCTACAGAAATTCAAGTGGACCACCGGGGCAAACAAAATTTTTGAACTGTTGAAGCAAAAAGTGACTGAGCAGCCTGTGTTGGCTTTACCAGATTTCAATAAAGTATTTCAAGTAGATTGTGATACAAGTGGAACAACAATAGGAGCAGTCTTGAGTCAAGCAGTAGCCTATTTCAGTGAGAAATGAATGATGTCTAGAGGAGATATTTAGTGTTTGATAAGGAGTTTTATGCCATAGTTCAAGCCTTGAAGAAGTGGAGACATTACTTGTTGCCTAAGGAATTTTTGTTGTATACAAATCATCAAGCTTTGCAGTATTTGAACACTTAGAGCAAGTTAAATCAGAGACATATGAGATGGGTGGAATTCTTGTAGAGTTATACCTTTGTGTTAAGGCATAGAAGTGGGAAATAAAACAAAGTTGCTGATGCATTGAGTAGGAGAAGAAATTTGCTGACAAAGATGAGAGTGACAGTATTAGGATTTTAAGGCCTTGATTTTGCAGAACCTTGAAAAGCATGTAGAGAACCGGTTATGGTAGACATAAGCAAATGGTTGGATTATTTCATTTAGGATGGGATATTATGTAGAGGAGTTCAATTGTGCATACCTAAGAGTTCTATGAGGGAGAATCTGATAAAGGAGAAACACAATGGAGGTTTAGTTGGACATTTTGGCATCGATAAAATAGTAGCATTGGTGAGTGAGCAATAATTTAAGCCCTAGTTTCATAAGGATGTTAAGAGATATGTGCAAAGTTGTAGAGTTTGTCAAGTTGCAAAGAGTAGTAGTCAGAATGTAGGATTGTATAAACCTTTGATAGTATTGTTAAGACCTTGGGAGGATATAAGCATGGATTTTGTACTTGGATTGCCTAAGACACCGAGAGAGAATGATTCTATATTTGTGGTAGTGGATACATTCTCAAAGATGGCTCATTTCATACCTTGTAAGAACACATCAGATGCATTGCATGTAGTAGACCTATTTTTCAAGGAAGTGGTGTGATTGCATGGATTACCTAAGAGCATAGTTTCAGACAAAGATACTAAGTTTGTTGGATGTTTTTGGAGAACACTTTGGAAAAAGATGAAGATAGATTTGAAGTTCAGTTCTACTTTTCATCCACAGGTTGATGGACAGACATAAGTTGTTAACCAAAGTTTGGGAAATTTGTTGAGATGTTTAGTGGGAGATAAAACTGGAAGTTGGGATTTGATCCTTGCATAAGCAGAGTTTGCCTACAATGATCCAATGAATAGAAGTACCGAAAGAAAACCATTTGAGATTATTACTAGAGTGCATCCTAGAGGTATATAAGAATTGAGAGATATTAGCAGCGAAGACTAGAGAATTTCAGAAGTAGAAGACTTTGTAGATCACATGGCAGCATTGCATATTCAGGTTAAACAAAATTTGGAAGACATGAATAAAAAATATAAGGAGAAGGCAGATGAGAATGGGAGACATAAGGAATTTGAAGTTGGCGATGAAGTGATGGTATATCTAAGAAGAGAGAGATTCCTAGTTGGAACTTATAACAAGTTGCAGATGAAGAAGTTTGGACCTTGTAGCATTTTGAGGAAGTTCAGTTCTGGAAATGCATATGAAGTGGCATTACCAGATAGTCTAAGTATTTAACCTAAATTCAACATTGTAGATCTTCATGAGTACCATGAACCATAATTCTATGAGGACAACATTGCAGACTTAGAGAAATAGTTGCCTTTGAAGGAACCAGATCATACTGAAGAGATTTTGGACATTAGGATTGGGTGTAGTACCCGAATCAGTCAGTATAAAGAATATCTTGTGAAGTGGAAGGACATACCAGTTGAGGATTCATCTTGGATTTCTAAGGTAGAGGTAGACCGCCTTGGTTTTTCTCTGACCCCGACAAAGTGAGAGGCTCACTTTTTCAATAACCCTAGATGTCTGATGCAAGAGCATGCCCGACTCATTGCAATCTTGCATCAACCAAAAACATTTTCCTTTCTGTTTGCAGTTTTTGTTTTCCTTTCTATGTGTCCTGGTTTTGGCTCACCGGATCTTGTGGAATTGGATTCTACTTGAATAATTGATCATATTTCTTGTTTCCAGACCACATAAAACTTGGATCATTTTTCAACAAGATATCGCTACCGATTTCCATGACAGTTTCCTATTACCAGTTGCCTGGACCTATTCTAGTGATCTACCAGAACCTATTCTGAAGCTTGCGGAGCCTTGGATGTTGATTCCAATTTTCCTTAGCGTGTGGCCAACCTTTTTCCATGATCTATATTTCATCCTTTGGATTTTCTGGAGGAATCTCTTGGTGGAGGTTGACCTTGTTTATTTTGCACATTAGGTCTTGTTCTTCGGGTTTTGATCCATTTCGGGCCGACTAGATCCTTTGGATCGATATATATATTTCTAATTACGCATTAGAATGTAATCAAGGAGAGAATCAAGTAGCTAGACTGTGCGTAGAAGATAGCTCATAAGATTCAAGGTCCCGATTGTGACCTATTCTACTAGGCCTGTGAGCCGATATGTTGTAACCTGGTTGTTACCGATTGGATGTAATCGAATTTCATGCAATAAAACAATATATTATATATTGCCTCCATCATATCTTTGTGTTTCCATTATGTTACTCTTCCTGACTAGTCCGGATTGATCTCTTTGAGGTCCCTCCTCATCAGTGACTACTTATGTGATCAATTCTTCTCATGGATCACCTAGAAAAACACATTTGGCATTCATGGATGATGTGTGCTTTTCTCTTTTATGTGATCAATTATGTTCTTGAGATGGCATTTTTCAAGAATGATATTAGTAGTTGAGAAATTATGATATCAAGGTCTCTTTGGCTAGTTGAGTTGAGGTCTTGTTTTTGGTTTTTAGCTTTTGTGTTTTGTGTCTTTTTCCTTTGTTTATCTTTTTGTTTTCGTCTTGTTTTATGTGCCCTTGCATATGTTTGAGTGAGTTAAGATCCTAAGATTAGGGGCTTGGTCCCTCAAAATTAGTGATGTCTTATACTCCTTGTAATCATGCTTGTCATTTATCCTCTTCTTCATCTCTCTTTCATCTACTTTACCATAAGTATTTGCATAGGCTCATACTCTTATGAAAGTGGGAAAAATGTATTGTCCTAAATTGTACTCCCTTACAATTTGGTCCACATTTGGGCCCTCATCTTACTGTTCATGTCTTGAAGCTAGACTAGGACCTAACTCTTCTCATACCATTCAAATCTAGCCTTATTTTCACTTTACACATCACATGGCCCCTTGATTTTGGCCCTAAAATGGGTTAGGACTAGGGTGTGCGACATGGTCCTTATTGGGACTAGGGTGTAGCACCTTGGTCCTCTCAAATAGGACCTTAATTTGGCCCCTCTCAATAGTCACAATGAGTTATCAGTATTTTGATCTCCATGTCGGCCTGTGTCAAAAAATTAAGGTGTTTTTCAATGGGAAAGTATATAAGGAGGTTCATTCCTCTCATTTGGTCATACAAGAGGATAAAAGAATAATCATAAGGCACCCATTTGAGCAATCTATCATTCAAGCATTGAAGCATTCATCATCAAGAATTTATAGAGATCTTCAAGGTTGCATATTCTTCATTTATCCATTGTGGAGCTACATTATATCATTCATATGCAAGCATGTATGTGTGATTAGGGTTTTGTCATATTCATGACATTTCATACAACTTATGTGGTTACATTCAAGAAGCAAAGCATCATTATCAGTCATTGCAGATTTGAGGTATATCTTTCCATCATTTATTTTAGTATTTGCAACATTTCATTCAAGATTAATTCCTAAACTGGGGTTTCACTTAGGAAAACCCTTATTCCCAACCTATTTCCCCTTATTTTTGTGTGTAGGAAATAGGCGCGAAGCTACGATCTTCAGAATAAGCATTGTTTTCAATGATGAATCAATCCCCCTTTGGAGTACGAAATATTCTGAGGACTAGGGTGTGGGTGAAATGATCCCTACGTTTTAGGAGCTTTCTCTAGGAGCAGGTCTGAATATGCTTACATTGCTAATATCCATGTTCGTGGCTCAGTCCTACAAGTGTAGCTCACTGTTTTCACATTTTTATCTTCATTCCCAACAATTTTACCCTAATTTCAGCACCTTCAATAATTCAATTCAACTCAAGGGAAAGAAGAGGTACATCCATTACCCCTAGAATTAATTCAATATTTTGGCCTCTTAGGCTTAGATCTATCTAATTCCTATTTTTCCCTAATGTAATGGTCCTTAAGTAAAATTAGTGGTTTTTATTGCATCTAATGGTAGAAACCCTAATTTTTACCCATTACATTTTGGTCAACCCGACTCCTTACACCTGTAATTTGATTTATGTTCGCATATCTGAGTGTCTATGCATTTCAAATTCAATTTTACATTTGCAAGTTTAATTTTCATTGAATTGTAGAAATTTAGAGGTTAATTTCACCAAAACCCTAATTTTAATTCAAATATTGAGCTTGTGGGTTGTTTAATTTGGATTTATTATTTCAGATCTAATTATTCATTTAATTTAGCATTCAAATTTTCTCTCCTAGATCTAATTTTCAAATCAAATTACATAAATTTAGATGTTTAAATCACAAAAACCCTAATATATTTTGGTTAATTGGATTTGTGGGTTGCATAATTTTTTAAATTCATTTTCAAATCTGATCTTTATAATACGTTATGCTATAGAGGCCTTTATCTTTCAAATTCACAAATCAAATTTCTTTATTAATTGGTTAATCAATCAATTTCACAAAATTTTGTATTGTTTAATAACAATTGTCAAAATTGAAATTCAAAATTTCCCTCCTTTTTTCATGCATATGTTGAGTGAACATTACTTTGTTAGATGACATATGAGTTTCTTGTTTGATCATAAGTGCATATGGAGTTCTTATCTTATTTTGCTAGTTCAATTTCAAGTTACATTAAAGATGTTCATGATGTTCCCTTTCATGCATATGATGATAACTTAGTTCTCCCTTTCATCCATAGTTATGGTCTACCCTCTCCCTAAATTGATCTCACTAATGAGGGCACATTGGTATTGTAGCATCATAAATTATACACCCTTGCTAGGGTGGTACAATTCCACGCTTGGTTTAGCACCTGCCTTAGTGTGTTTTGTATCTTGCATTTCTCATCTCCTTTAAGTATTTAATTAATTAATTTAATTAAATCTAAATTCATATTTCACCTCTTCACATGTTATAAAGTTGGGCCCTTTATCCTAAGTGTGCCCCTTTTCATTTTATTCCTCCAAGTAATCATTTAATCATAAACCCTAAATATGTCCTATTTTGATCTTTAAGGCCCGATTTCACATGTTAAAACATCTCAAAATCATCTATAACTTTGGGATCTGCTCTAGTATCATCATATGTAACGGCCCCATAAATTTGGTGAAAAGTTGGTTGGACCATGTGCACTTTGTACACGGTCCCCGACATTTTTCCTGAAATTTTTGGAGCATAATTCTATAATATTTTAATGCTTAACCCTAAAATATTGGCGAGGAATTCAAATCCTAGGTCGACCTAAAGATGAAATTAAGATCTAGGGTTTCATACATAAGAGCTCTCTTTCTTCATTTGAAGGTCTAAGGAATCGAATATGGAAAAAAAAATTTGGAGCAATTACAAGGAGCCTTCCATGTAGTGAAAGAGAAAATCTTTGGAGTCTTCAACAAAATTCAATAATTCCTATCGAGCATTCTTTCATCAATTGGGGGCTTTTGAAGATATGGGAAAACAATAGGAGATCACCGACTAAAGATTGGCTTGTACCTCTCCCTTGGGGTTGGGTATGTTTCATTTTGTTTCTATCACTTTGTATGAGCTTAATTATGTCAATTTGATTTGCATTCATTCTTTTGATCACTTTTGCATCATTGATTTAGAGTATTTACTTTGTCAATTACAAGCAATTAGGGTTTACTCTTAAGGTTGCTCTAGATTGTTTACTCTCATCCTAGGATCTTGCAAATACACAAGGTTCTTGCATACATTATTTTACTTTACAAATAGGCTATTCATTGAAGTTTACATCACTAAAATGGGGGTTTGACTAAGGCAAAACCCTACATAGCCACCCAAAACCCTATTTTTTAGCTACAAGTGTAGGTTCGAATCTAAGCGTCGCTAGAAGTGTCAAGATCGACATAGTCCATAGGGACTATTTCGGGGGCCAGAATTCACCAAAAACCACCTGGGATAGGGGCGTAGTGCCTTGGTCCTACCCAGGATAGGGGTGTGGCACCCTGGTCCTTCCTGTTTTTTAGCAAGGTTTGGCAGAGCAGCAGGTTTCAAATCTTAGTTTCCAATTTTGTAGGTACAACTTCAGACTTGCAAAATCAGGACAGTGGCACAACACCCTGGTCCTAGACATTTTTGTTTAGATTTCTAACCTAGGTATACCTTTCAATTTGCCTCTTAATATGTACTTTTTAGCAGCATATCTATTATTCCTAGTTCTGCATCTTCATATTAGGGTTGTTTATGCATACTTGTATTCTAGGTTGAATCATTCAAATCTGCACTCTTGCATCACTTCTTCCCCTCATTTGCAGCAAAGGAATAGAAACCCTAAGAGGTAATCCTTAGGTCTTTCTTCCTCACAATAAGTAGCCGAAGTGTGTTACCTCCCTAGGCTCTTTTGTATTCCATAGTGTGTACATGAGAGTGGGATTAGGACTTGTTTGTTTAGTCTCAATTTTTCCCTTACACATTTTGGTGAACCTGACGTGAATCCAATTTCATTTTTCATTGCATTTCATTCTTAGATCTAGACTTAGCATCTTTTGTTATCTTTATAAACATAAAATTCAAAAAAAGTGAAAAAATTCAACAAAAAAAGGAAAAAAAAAAAGATTTCCCTTTATTTGCTTGCATTGCTTGTTTAAATTTCATTCAAGTTTCATCTCAAAATGTCAGATATTTAATTACAATATTTTCATGCTTTTGATGATGTATGCAATTATGTTTATTATGAGTTTAGTAAGTATGAATTAGATGCACCTCTAGAAGAGTTTTTGAGCCCTAAGCCTTCTAAACTATCATTTTCAAAAATTAATTAACCTTGTTACTATGCCATTTCGTGGTGATGAGAAAGATAAGTTGAATGATTCCTATCAACTCCTCCACTAGATATAGTGACATGGTTGCTTACAACAATTCCCTTTACAAGGATATGTCTCCTTTTGAATCAAGAGATAAACCTTTTAGTTGATATGGCCATGCTTTGTTGGATGATGCCCTTGATGATTTTATGTCTTTGCCTAAATCTTCAAACAAAAACAATACATCTAAAAGGATAATTAATATGATAAATGTGAATGAACATAGCAACCCTCTTTTTATGGTCCAAGGTGCTTATCCTTACTCAACATCATCTCTCCCTAATCAACCAATTTTCATAATTCAAAGTGGATATAGTCATGATTGTTAGACAATTCAAATAACTGGAAGACAAATGAGAGGGCAGGGGGGGCGGGGGGGAGGGGGGGTGTGAATCAGTTGTCTCAGATTACTGAAACCTTAAGCAATTAAAACTTCAATACCAAAACCCAAAAGATCAATACCGGAATGCATAAAACAAATACTGAAATAACAGATATATCAATTAAGCATAAACAACAATCAGAGAATAAATACCATCCACATGACACCAACATTTGAACATGGAAAACCCGGTAAAATGAAAAACCATGGTGGAAAGCCTACCCACAGTTAGATAATACTTTTGTAGTAAGTATGTGAATTACAATTGAGGGGCATGCACTTGCAAGAAGGCCAACAACCTAGAGCACACTGCTCATCACAAAAGGAGTCTCACTGACTACATAGAAATCCAAACTACAATCTAGAAGGAATGAACTGCAAAGATAACATCTCTTATGCCTGAGTATAGTTTTAGCTAAGCTCAATACCAGAGGACTAAATCCTCTTACATAAACCCAACTCGATCACCAATCATCGACCAAATCATATGCATGAATGATTATTACATTAATTTCTCATTATATCCTCACATATTCCATTTCTATATGATCTACAATGAGATATTACATCATATATATACAACCCTCGACCATAAACAATCAAGTCGGCCACCAAACAATAAAATATTACATAATTACAAAACATGTCGGCCTAAGACCAAACAAATAATATCCAACCCATAAGACATCCCAGAAACACATCGAGAAGTCCAATCCACACATTACATTAAGCCAGTCCATAACCTAGATAATATTGGGACCCAAAATAGGTCCAAACACGCTAAAGAAATGATCCCAATCAACCAAGTCTCAAACATGATCACCATCAGCATCATGAATCTCCACTAGAAGCCGCACCAACACCACTTATGCATATCATCAAAGATCTTCATCAAAGCTCTCTGGTGAAACTCTTGTCGGAACAACAAACCAGGCTTGCTAGCATACATGATAGCATTTGATCACTAGATCAAAACCAACTGACTAAACATAAATCTAAGTATCATGAATAAGCCAATTCCATAACCCAAACATACCGAAGCATACTGGATCATATCAGATCTAATCCAACTAGAAACCAAACAACCTACCAGTGTTGGAATTTTTGATGATTATGTTGTGATTGTCATTGATGGACACACACTTGCTATGAGATCACTTTTTGTATGTATGAGTTATGCTCAACCAGTATTTGTTTCAAACTGGTATTATGTTATAGTCTTTAGACTATTGGTGTTTTGCAGAAAGTGTTTATCGATCTCAAGCGGCATGAGGATCTCAAGCCGTTGGAGGATCTCAAGCAGAACGAAGCAAAGGAACTAGAAGCGGCAGTTATCATTTTCCCAGTCTTCATTTATGTCAACCAGTAATTTGTTTAATAGTTAAACTGGTATTACTCTGAGTTACCAACTGGTAATTGGTAAAGTTGTATAAACCGGTAATGCTCTGTGATGAGTTACCAACCAATATATCTTTGTCATGAGTTACCATCCACCGACACTTTGACGGTGATTTTGTGTCATGTTACCAAAAGTGTCTAGATACAGTGAACCTAGGAAATTGCAATGTAATCCTATTGGACCAACATGAAATCAGATTCCTTTTAAGGACATCATGTCCAGGGTTTTAGTGTGTGTGTAGCTATTAGGGATTGTGGTGGTTGATGAATTCTTATATGTGCAATCTTAACAAAAAAGATTAAGTCTGTATGCTGTAACAGAGAGTGGATTTACTGAAGACTGAAGTAATGCTGAAATGCATTAGCAATGAGCTATCATGGATCTAACCAAGAAAACTGTGCTATTTGCTAGATCATTCACTTGTTGATTACTCACATCTTTGACAAGTTAGAAACCCTTAACCGGGTAGGCCCAGAAAAGAATTTATAAATCCTCTAACAAGGTGATTCACATCTGTGGATCTGAAATCCTCTCACAAGGTAGTCTTTAATCAGACTTATCTCCTAATAGAGATTGAGATTCCTAACAGGATCTGTTCTGGTAAAGAACATTGTATGACCTTAATTGGTCTGACCTTAACTAGTCTGGTTACTATTCTGCAGATAGTTACTTGTGAGTTTCATCTCACTGTGGTTTTTCCCATTTGGGTTTCCACATCAAAATCTCTTGTGTTATGGTGATTGTGCTTCTGTGGGTGAATGCCTTACTTGTTGTTTGGTTTGCATTTGTGTTAACCAGTTTGTTAGTTAAACTGTTATACCGGTTTACTACTAGAATGATAAAGTGTTTGAGTTCAGGATTTTTTGATATACTAATTCACCCCTCCCCCCCTCTTAGTATTCATCAACCGGGACCAGAAGGATACTAGTAAAACAACCAAAATAGTCAATGAAAAAACATCAATGCAACACATGATCAATTCCTCCAAATGGCCAACAATCTCACCCTTTAGCATTGATAGCAACACTAGATGTGAAAAATATCCAAGTGCCAAGAAATGCTAAACAAATCTCGCACACAAAGATATATCAATGAAGTTTTGAAACATATTTCCCCTGATTATATATCCCTTAAGTTTTTCATATGAATGTCTCTCCCCCTTTAACATCAATGCCAGAAATCTGACAAAAATATCAAAGCAAAAACAAAAACCACTAAATCACAAGGCTAACTACTCCCCCTGAGCAGTAGCATCCCCACATCAGTCTATAGTGAATAATATCTCTAATAATGCATACCAGACTGATGCCAAATAACATCAATCAGTTCTCTATCAGAGGGGCAGAAGCCCCTAACTTGTCTCTAAGGTACTCAAATGATTCTTTAGGCAAAGGTTTAGTGAAAATGTTTGCAATCTACTCTTTAGTGTTCACATAAACCAATCTAACCTCATTTTCTTCCACCTTCTCCTTCAAAAAGTTATACTTGATAGATATGTGCTTTTTCTTAGAGTGAAATACCAGATTCTTTGATATGTCAATAGCAACATAGTTATCACAGTGAATAACTATGGGTCCAATGCAATGCACTTTAATGTCCTTCAAAATTCGCTTCATCCATAGAACTTGTGCACAATTAGTAGCAGCAGAAACATACTCAATGTCAGCGGTAGATAAATAAGTATATGATTGTTTCTTGTTGATCCATGAAACCAACTTCTTTCCAAGAAAGAAAGCTCCACCGAAAGTACTTTTCTCATCATCAACATCTCCTGCCCAATCTGCATCTGTATATGCACATAATGTAAAATCGTCATCCTTAGGGTACCACAAACCATATTCAGATGTACCTTCCAAGTATCTAAAAATTATTTTCACCACACTCTCATGATTTTCTCTAGGATCACTCTGATATATCTTGATGCAATACAAACAACATTCATTATGTCAAGCCTAGTCTGAGTCAAATATAGCAGACCTCCAATCATAGACATTTCAAATTCTTTCTCCATATTTTTACAAAATTTCATGCACAACTTATCTTCACCTCCAAAAATAATGTCATCAATAAATACCTCAATAATCAGTATATCATCATCAATGACCTTATATTATAGATTATTGTCAGCATTACCTTTAGTGAAACCAAGCTTCAAAAGATATTTATCTGACCTTGCATACCAAGCTCTAGGTGCCTATTTCAATCCATATAAATCTTTCCTTAACCTGCAAACCATGTTTTTATCATCTGAAAGTGAAATACCAATAGGTTGCTCAATATAAACTTCCTCATCAAGATCCCCATTCAGAAAGGCACACTTAACATCCATCTGATAAACCTTGTAGTTCTTATGTGCAACATAGGCAAGAAATAATCTTACAACTTCAATCCTAGCTACAGGTGCAAAAGTTTCACCATAATCAATTCCTTCCTTCTAAGAATATCCTTTACAAACCAATCTAGCCTTATTTCTTACAACTTGATCGTCTTCATTCAATTTATTCCTAGAAACCTATTTAGTTCCAATAACATTCTTATTTTTAGGTCGGGGAACTAAAGTCCATGTGTTATTCTTCTCTATCTGATCGAATTCATCTTCCATAGCTTTTAACCAACTTTTATATTTACATGCTTCAATTATTGATACTAGTTCAACTTGAGAAATTAAACATACCTCATTAGTTTCTAGTATTCTTCTTGTATCACTCCATTGTTCTTATCCCCAATGATCTGATCTTCTGAATGATTCAATCTCACATACCTAGGAGTCTTCTGACTCTTTGTTCCTCTTCCCGGTTCTTCAATTACTATTGAATTTTATGATACTGCTGGAGTAACTGGTTCAACATTTTGTTTTGGTAAAGGTGTCATCGGTTCAGTTATGATCATTTCCACTGCTGGTTCTTACCCATAAACTCTTATTTGACTTCTATTCAGCTCATCACCTTGACATTAGCGCTCTCCACAATTCTCTCCAATCTCTTGTTATAACATCTATATGCTTTTCTTTCATTATAATAAGAAAGAAATATCCCTTCATCACATCTAGGATCAAATTTTCCAATGATATCATCCTCCTAATATAACTTTTACTACCAAAGATTCTAAAATACTTAATTGTAGGTGTACAGCCAAACCATAATTTATAAGGTGTCTTACCGGTTTCTCCTTTGATATGTACTCTGTTGACTGTATAGACTGTTGTGCTCAGTGCTTCTCTCTAGTAGATATGAGGTAGATTAGCTTCCATCATCATTGTTCTAGAAACATCCAAAATAGTTATGTTCTTCCTTTCCACAACTCCATTTTTCTAAGGTGTTCGGGGAGCCGAAAATTGTCTCCTTATACCATGCTTCTCACAAAAGTTGTTAAACTCACCGGATGTGAATTCTCCACCATGATCTGACCTCAAACATTTAATCTTCAATCTTGTCTCAGTTTCCACTTTAGCTTTAAAGATTTTAAACTTTTCAAAAGCCTCAGATTTCTCCTTTAGAAAAGTAAACCACATCATTCTAGAATAATCATCAATGATTAGCATGAAATATCTATCACCTTGAAAAGTGTTAACTCTACCAGGGCCACACAAATCAGTATGAATAAGATCAAGAACATCATTATATTTATCTTGTATACTCTTAAAAGAGGTTTTGATATGTTTTCCCATTTGACATTCTTTACATACCAGATTATAGGGCTTCACAATCTTAGGTATATCTCTAACTGCCTTAGTTGAACTAATCTTTACCATAAAATCAAAATTTACATGACATAGCCTTTTATGCCATAGCCAACTCTCATCAACTTGTGCAATCAAACATGTCTTCTCACCGGATTTCAAATGAAATATATTACCTTTTGTCTGAGTACTGGTTGCAATCTCCAAACCAGATCTATTAATGATTTTGCATTTTTCATCCTTGAACTGTAATTGAAATCCCTTATCCACCAATTGTCCTACACTCAATTGATTATGCCTTAAACCTTCAACATAATAAACATTATCAGTATTGTGCTTACCATCCAATGATATAGTTCCTTTTCCTTTGATCATACATGCTTTGTCATCTCCAAATCTAACCAGACCGACATCAAATTCTTGCAAAGATAGAAACTTCATTTTACCTCCAATCATATGATGTGAACATCCACTATCAATTACCCATTCATACTTATCTTCAATTTTAGTAGAAAGTGCCTTCTCTTTAGGTACATTCTCTTCCAATTCCATAACATCTTCCTTGATAACCAGGAACACCCATTCCTTTCCATTGCCAAAACCAATAGCAGAGTCTTGTGCCAATTCATCATCAAAATCAGTCACACCTTTCTCATCCACTATGTAGCATGATTTGTCTTTGTTTTTCTTTCACTTATACTTGTTAAAATATCTAGGGTTAGGCTTAAAAGATCTTCTATCTCTCTCTTTAAATCTTGAATTCCTTTCAGGACATCTAGATACAAAATGACCTATCTTATTACATGCAAAACATTTAAAAGGTATTTTTCCTTAATACTCACTTCCTACCAGTTCTTTAGGCACTCTTCTAGAAAATATGGCTTCAAGTTTCTCAAATTCATCATCTTCTCTCTTCATATCATCCAATTCCTTTGCATATAAATCTTTCCAATCTTTCTTGTCGGTTGATGAAGTAGATGCATGAAAAGCAAGTTCAGACTTCACAGCTCTAGAAGGTCCAAATTCTTCAATCTCAAAAGAAGATAATTTCCCAACCAAGGTATCTCTATTGACAAATGTATTAGCCATTGTTCTCAATTCATTAATTTCAGTAGCCTTCATCTTCTAAGCCGGTGGTAAAGCTCTCAAAACTTTAGAAACTATTTCATCTTCACTCAGAGTTCCACCACAACATTGAATACCCATAACAATTTAATTTACCCTTTCCATGAATACAGTAATCCTTTCATCTTCTTCCATCTTCAAGTTTTCATATCTCACCCGATAACCATCAAGTTTAGCAATCTTCACAGTAGGGTCACCTTAATTAAGAGTCTCCAACTTATCCCATGTAGCCTCTGCAGATGATTTGTCAATTAATCCCATTATTTGCTAATTAGAAACTGCACACAAGAGGGCTTCTCTTACTCTACAATAATTCTCAAGCTCCTTATCCAAGTTTTTTGGAGGAGGGTTTCCAGATGCCATATTATAAGGTGTAACACCATTCTTTGTGATTTACCAAATCTCCTTGCTAAGACATCTCAGATGAGTCTCCATCTGAATCTTCCATACTCTGTAATTTGTTCCATCAAGCCTAGGAATATCTCTCTGAAAGATAGCAGTAGATGAACTAGATGAACTTGAACTGTTAATTGCCATAGGATCTTCCTCAAGCGGTTAAGCTTTTGCAGAGAGGACTAGAGCTCTGCTACCAATTGTTAGACAATTCAAATCACTAGAAGACAACTGAGATGGGGGGGTGAATTAGTTGTCTCAGATTACTGGTACCTTAAGAAATTAAAACTTTAATACTGGAACCCAAAAGATCAATACCATAATGCATAAACCAAATACCGAAATAGCAGATATATCAATTAAGCATAAACAACAATCAGAGAATAAATACCATCCACATGACACCAAGATTTATACGTGAAAAACCCAGTAAAGGGAAAAACCACGATGGGAAGCCTACCCATGGTCAGATAATACTTCTGCAGTAAGTATGTGAATTATAATTGAGGGGCCTACACTTGCAGGAAGGCAAAAATCCTGGAGCACATTTCTCATCACAAAAGGAGTCTCACTGACTGCATAGAAATCCAAACTACAATGCAGAAGAAGGAATGAACTGCAAAGATAGCATCTCCTATGCCTGAATACAATTCTTGTTAAGCTCAATACCAGAGGACTAAATCCTCTTACATAAACCTAACTCGATCACCAATGATCGACCAAATCCTCTACCTAAATGATTATTACATTATTCACTCATTACATCCTCACATATTCCATTTTTATATGATCTACAATGAGATCTTACATCATATATGTACAATCCCTCGACCATAAACAATCAGGTTGGCCACCAGACAATAAAACAATTACATAATTGTCAGCCTAAGACCAAACAAATAATATCTAACCCATAAGACATCTCGAAAAGACATCGAGAAGTCCAATCCACATGTTACATTAAGTCGGTCCATAACCTAGATAATACCGAGACCCAATATAGGTGCACACACGCTAAAGAAATGATCCCAATCAACCAATTCTTGAGCATTATCACCATCAGCATCCTGAATCTCCACTAGAAGTTGCACCAACACCACTTATGCATATCATCAAAGATCTTCGTCAAAGCTCTGTCGATGAAACTCTTGTCGGAACAACAAACCAAGCTTTCCAGCATACAAGATAGCATCCAATCACCAGATCAAAACCAATTGACTGAACATGAATCTAAGTAGCATGAATAAGCCAATTCTATAACCCAAACATACTAGAGCATACCGAATCTAATCCAACCAGAAACCAAACAACCTACCAGGACTAGAAGGATATTAGTAAAACAACCAAAATAACTAGTGTTGACATTAATGACAAAACACCAATGCAACACATAATCAATTCCTCCAAATGACCAACAATGATTCCTTTAGTACTCCTAATAAACCTATCATTACCATGCAAGGAATAAATCCCACTAAGAGTCCTTATAATTATGCTAAACAATTAGCTAAGGAGAATCGTCATGCAGTTGCCCATACCTATAACACAAGAAATAATAGGAAACCTAATCCTCCTCCATTTATTCCAATTTCTCTTCCTAATCCTCAACCTATTCTTTCTCAAGCGCCCAACATCTCACAAAATCTTGGCAATGAATATGATCTCATTCAACAACTTAAAGCTACTCCTGCCAAGATATCCCTTTGGGATTTGATTCAAACTTCCTCAACCCATCATGGAATGTTACAAGATGCCTTGAAAACTTTGAATGTTCCATCTGTAGTGACATCCAATAATATGGCTTTTTTAATTAATTCAATCACATCCCCTAAAGCTTAAATTGTGTTTACACAAGATGAGTTACCTACTAGTGAGATCCAACATCAATATGACCCTTTAATGATTGTGGTTATCATAAATGATAGTGCGATAAGCCGGACATTTATGGACAATGGTTCTGACCTTAATTTTTCTAGCTTTAACCTTTTGCATAAGATCAATATTGATACATCTCTTATTAAGCCTGATTCTCTTACTATTTGAGGCTTCAATAATGTTGCTAGATCTTCACTAGGTATCATCACCTTGCCCGTTAAGGTAGGTCCTGTTACTTTACCCACTCCTATTCATGTCATGTTTGGAGATTTGACATATAACTTATTATTAGGGAGACATTGGATTCATAGCATGCAAGTTGTCCCCTCCACATTGCATAGGCAAGTTAAATTCATTTACAACAATAAAACATATACCTTGCTAGGTGACACAAATCTCCAGGCTTGTTTACAAATATCAACATCTAAATCCTCTTCAACTAGTTCTTCCCCAACAATCTTAAATGATTCTTCTAAAGCCTCTACTCCCACTAGTGTGTCTATTTCTTCAAATTTATCTCCTACCAATAATTCTTCAAATGAACCTAAGGTTCTTGAATAAGAGCCTTCCCAACCCGATTCTACCCCTAAGGATGCCTTCTCTCTTGAAAATATTCTTGTAGAAGATGATTGGGGATCCCTTGAATTTACCCTTACTTTTATAGGAGAATATAGAATTCCCCATAGAGAGCCCAAAGTTGAAAAGAAAGAAGAACCTAAAAATCAATCCGCTCTATCTAGGCCATTAAGTAATAACTTTGTGGCGGCTTCTCAGAAATTTTCTCCCTTGACTTCTGATCTAGAGGATTTTGATCCTTCACTTTATGAAAATCCTTCTTCTCCTTCGGAAATGGATAACCTCTATGGTCCTATTTTTCACATCTTTGCTAGGTGTGAATATAATGGTAATGGATGTGGTGCTCAAGGGCAAGGGATAAAGCTTCCCTTGGAAAACAACTTTCGTGATATGACATTCGGACTTGACTATGATCCTTCTGAGCATACTAAAGCTTCCAAAAGACCATCTATTAGTGTTAATGTCATCTATACTTTTCTCTCAATAAAATATCTAGAGTATATTGACTATGAGTCTTCTAGTGTCTTTGCTTTGGATGCTTTTCCCACTGATGATTCCTTAGTTTAGTTCCTAGGAGTTTATGACAACCTTCCTCGTTATCACCATAACTGTGGTTTTCCCTATTGTTTAAATGCAGAAGCCTACTTTGGGAAAGAAAGAAATAATGATGAGATAGTTAAATAATTTCCTAAGTTACAAGATACTCCTCAACAAAGTAATCTCCTCATAAGTGACACTATTGATATAGGGATGGATCCTTCTATTAAAGACAAAGTCATTAAGATAGGAAAATGTCTCGATAAACAAGAACAAAAATAATATTCTGAATTATTATATGAATTCCCTAAAATGTTTGCTTGGATATACTCTGATATGCCTAGCATTGATCCTAATATTGTCACTCATAACATTGTCTTAGTTCCTGATGCTAAACTCGTGAAGCAAAAGATTTGAAAGATGAACCCTAAAGTAGCATTTACTTGTTAAGGCTGAGATTGAAAAATTATTGGATGTTGGATTCATTCGTCCTATCGATTATTCTCCATGAATTTCAAACATTGTGGTAGTAGATAAACCTGATAACAAGATTAGGATGTGTATGGATTTTTGAGATCTTAATAAAGCCTCCCTAAAGGATGATTTCCCTATCTTGAATATCGATATGATAGTGGATTTTGTAGTAGGTCATGCTTTATTATCCTTCATGGATGGTTTCTCGAGATATAATCAAATCTTCATTAATCCTCAAGATTAATTTAAAACTGCTTTCACCACCCCTTGTTGGCATATGCACACTCCAATGAAACATTGTAGGTGATTGAAGGTTTTGTCATTGATGGCAACCTTACAATCCTATGGCACTAGCAAGACATTACACCGGCACTAGCAAGATCAGACTCTACACTGGCACTCAGACCATCGGCACCGGTAGAGAAAGGAAGCATACCGACACAGAAAGGAAGCATACCGACACAGAGGCTGACAAGATTTTTGTTATAATATATTTTGTTTATTATTGTAAAATCTTTAGAAGCCGACTTGGCAACATTGTAAAATGACTCATATATATAAGAGATCATTGTAGGACATTTAAAAAAAAGAAGCAGAAGAAAAGAAGTAAGGATTATTATGGTAGAATGTAATTAGGCAGACCTATTGTGTGAAATATAGGTTAACGGTTTATGTAAGAAGCAAGGCAGAAACTGGTACTGGATCTGGCATTATAGATGTTGTTGGCATTATAACAGACAAAGGGAGATTGTTGGCATTTCAATAAGGATATTGAGAAGGTTGTTGATGATTATGGATATAACTGATTAAGGATGTTTACTATCTTAATACTATTATTTTGTCATTGATGTCAAGAAATTGATTTTCTAATTCAGTATGATGTTGCCATATCTTAAGAAGTATGATTTGGTGAGTATAAAGATGTCGGTAAAAGACACATAAAGAATGTGATGAATAAGGGGAGGAATAAGTTTTTCAATGGGAAACTATTACCGAGTTAGACAATGATGAGATCATGATGTTTATATTGTTTTGATATCCTACACATGTTGTTAATTGTAAGGTTAATACTATACTATGTTACCGAGCAAAGAACCTAGTCGGTAAACCCTAAGGTTATCGCTATCGGTTAATGAAGGCAGAATGTCTACCGAGTGAAGTTTAGTATTTACCGAGTTGCAACTGAGTAATAACAGAATGCATTGAATGAATAAAAGCATTATTTAATGAAGGAAGCTGATGAGCTGGAACTAATTAAATGATTGGTATGTCATGCATGAAGTTTGCTAAAGAATCTATGGCAAAGGAAAATCGGCAAGAAGATCTACAACGTAGATTGAACCGCAATACCCTAGCATAAGTTCCAAGAAATGTATGCAAGTTCCAAGGCAGGGTAAAATGTTTTCAGATTGAAGGATACATTGAACCTAGTCAAGTTTGAAGATCTGATGGCTATGATTGATCATGGGAAATGTGATCAAGGAGATTAAGCTGTTAGCAATTGTTTACAAATAAGGAACTGTTGATAAACAATGTATGTGGGCAAGTGTATGCACAGGGATGCTACATAGTGATTACCGAGCACAGAAGCTTGAAGACCTATTTGATTAACAGAGTATAGAGCCTAGCAGATGGACAAGATAAGTCCTAGATTGTATTGAGAAAATAAGAATCTGCTTTAGCATTTTAGATGTGAAGTTGCAGATAGATTTTTATTACTGTTATTTTGTGAAGTGATAGAAAATCTCTTAACCGAGTGGACTTAACAGTCTTATTTGTAAAACCCTCTAGCAAGGTGACATTCTGATTGAGTGTTTGAAATCCTTTAACAAGTTCACCTCTAACAAGGTGAAGATCCTAACAGATCTAAGGGAAATCCCTTAACCGGGTCACATCTAGCAATGTGTTTGTAATCTTTAACAGGATTTTCTTTTAACCGAGCATACTCAAGAAGGGTATATTTCTTAGTGGGTCTGAAATCCCACAATGGTTTTTCCCTATTTGGGTTTCCACGTTAAATCTGGTGTTATGAGTTTTATGATGTTTATATGCTTTTGAGTTTGCATGTTTAGCAGTTTTGGTTATATTACTGAAGTATATGTTACCAAGGTTGAATCTACTGTTTTTATGGAAGATTAAGGTTGTATGATTCACCCCCCCCTCTCATCTTATTAGCTTGGCATTTGTACTTAACATTAAGTATCAGAACTATCAGATGCTATTCTGAAGCAGTACAAGATACTGGATTTATATAATCCATCATTGTAAGTCAATGAGACTTCCCATTGAACAGTGAGCTCTAGGCACTTGGCCTTCCTACATGTGCATGCCCCTCTTGTAAGTAATATTCTCTTATTGGCCAATAAGTGAATATTGTGGGTCACAAATCCCACCGAGGTTTTTCCCACACCGGGTTTCCTCGTTAAAATATTTTGTTAAGGTGTGTTTTTCATGTGGTTGCTTCTAATTCTGTTTATAGCATTATTTCTTGCTTACTGGTACACTGTTATAATATGTTCTACATGTTTTAAGTTAATAAATTCTACTCACCAGTTAGATACTAATTCACCCCCCTCTTAGTATCTGTGGGAATCCTAACAATTGGTATCAGAGCCTGGTCCTCCATTTTCAAAAGCCTAATAGCTTGAGGAAGATCTTGACACCGATAGAGATGGAAAATCTGATGAAGCAACTAGAAGCAGCTCTCTCAAACTATTATGCAAAGAAATTGAAAAACATCAAACTTGAAGATGATCTAAAGGCAGCTCACGATATCATTCAGGCACTTCAAGAAAATTATACCATTGCAAGAAACAAGAGAAGAGAATTATGTGAAAAGATGCAAAATGAGAATGATGAAAAGGAATCACTTAATGATATGATAAGCAAGCTAAAACAAGAGAACATGTCAACAAAGAATGAGATGCAGGATATGACTGAGATTTTGTAAGGAAATTGAAGATAGGAAGAAGAATGAAGAAGAATTGACCAAAAGACTAAGTGATGCAGTAAATGAGAACACAAGACTTGGATATGAAAATGACCTATTAAAGACAGATCTAATGCATACACAGAATGAATCAAATGAACTGATGAGACAGAAAGAGATATTAGAAAGAGAACTAGATACTAAAAATCAACATAAAGAGAAATTCAATAAAATCTCAGAGGAACTTGGCAACTTGTTGAAGAATCAAAAACCTAAAGGTGACACTTCTAGAATTGGCTTTGAAGTTGGAGAAAGCTCTAGTACTGCAAACACTCAGGATCATAGAAAACCGGTAAGGCAACCTAATGCTTATAAATTCAATAGAAAATGCTTTAACTGTAATAAGTATGGTCATAGATCAAATCAATGTAGATCTAGAAATTATCAGAACATCAACACACCCACCAGTCATTGTTCAAAATGCAACAAAGTTGGTCACAACTCTGAAAATTGCAGAATGAATGTGAGATGTTATGTTTGTGGAAGATTTGGACACCTATCTAATCAATGTAGAACACATATCGGCATAGGTTACGGAAAAGATATTCAGAAGAATAATGTGACTTGCTATGCATGTAACAAGATTGGGCATATTGCAAAATTCTATAGAAGCAAAGGATCACCGGCAGACAACAAAAGTTCTAGTTTGAAAGTAAAATAAAAAGTTGAAGAGGTTAAGCAAGAATTCTCAAAACAATGGATTAGAAAGTTAGACCTAAATATTGTTGGGAATACTCCTCCACCGGTAGAACCAATCAACACTCCACTGGCAGGATAGAGTAGTGCTTCACCGGCAGGACAGAGTAGTACTCCACCGACAGGAAGCTCTTCATCAAATTGAAGAAATTTCTTGAGGGTTTGGCAATCAATGAAACATATGCTATAATTCCCTCGGTTAATGGTGAGAAGTTGGAAATTACTTCTATACCGGCAGACAATGTTAAGTGACTACTTAACCAGCATGCATTAAATGTGGTAGATGACAAATAAACATTATAATTTTGTGATTTTGGCTCCATTTCACTTCACCGAGATTCCAAACATTCAAAGAGCACGAAATTTGCAAAGCTAAGGCATTTCGAGCAAAGGGGCAAAACACTTCAGCAATCAATCCATCCAAAGGCAGAAAAAGGTATTTATCATCATGGCATCCTCCTCTACACCTGAATTCATAGAAAACCCTAGAGTAGTCGAGGTTATAAAACACCCTAGGCCTATATTTCAGCTAGTTCCCAAAATAGCTAAGAAAGATGACAATGTAGGTGCTTTTTCCCAAATTCCAAAAGGAGTTGTTTTTGCAAAAGATCCCAGAATATACATCCATTGCAACATAGAGGAATTAGGAGATGAAGAAACTAAAAACATGTATAAAACTGTTATATGTGACAATTCCAGCAATGTAAAACCTGAACATAAAATTGTTGAAACCCTAGGATTCATCGAAAACCTCTGCATTCCTGAATTTCCCAAGGAAGTGATTAGGATAGTTTTAAGCAGGGTACATGGTTCATTGTTTTGGCTTGATTCAGTTCACAAAATTACAAAGGAAGTTGTGAAAGTTGTAACAGGGTTACCTTCCACCCATAATAGACCAGACAAGACTAAGAAAGTCTCAAATGACCTAGTAATGAACTTAATTGGTCCAACATCTGACAGAAGGTCTCTTAGGGTTAATGATGTGACTGATATAAATGTGAGATTTGTTAGCATGATTCTAGGGTACAAAGCAACTCATGCAAATAGACTTAACTCAGTTTCCAGTTTATGCATTAAGAGTGCTTATGACATGGTTAAGGACAATGTGAAAATTGATGTATGTGAATGGTTAAAAGATGAGTTGATTGATAACTTAGGTAAAATCAAGAAGGATAAGAAAGGAACTTTTAGATTTGGAAATCTACTTGTATGCTTGATGCTACATATAACCAAACAGGTTCCCGGTATAGGCAATAAGAACCTTGGATTTGATATATCGGTAGGAAAACAGTTAACAGACCTATTCAACAACATGGGTGAAAACAAAGAAAAGAATATTCATGACTATTTTCAAGCACTAAAGGCTAGGATGAAGAAAAGAATTAGACTGTCACGGAAGATTGTAAACAAATACAAGGATGAAATATGTTTTGTGATAAAAAAGGATGAGATCTGGATGGAAGCAGTCATCCCAAGAACAATTTGGGTAACAGAGATGGGTTATGAGACCGATGATCATATCATCGAGACTTATGCTAAAGCACTTCTGGAAGAACCAAATGAACCTAAGGAAGAAGTATTTGGTAGTGTTGAGACCATAGAAAATAAAATTCAATCTAAGAAGAGAGTGAAAAAGGTTGAAGCAGTTGTGAGAAGAGGTTCTAGACAGGATAAGGCTATTAAAGAAGATGTACTGAAACAAACTGGTATCACTGAGGATGAGTTAGGAACTCTACAACCTGAAACTCACCTATCACCAGTAGCTACTTCTTTGGAGAATGACATGCCTGCAACATTCAAAAGAGTTGTAAGGAAAAGGGATCCTTCACCGGCATCCACACCTTCACCTAGAAGAACTAGACAAAAACAACAGACAATGAGGTCTCCGGTTAGAAAGACAACACCAAAGAAAAATTTGACACCAAAGAAGAAGACTAAACAAAACATGGCCCCTCTTGACAAATTGCTAAATGAAATCATAGAAGAAGGGAAACTCAAGAGCATAGGAAACGTATATGATACACTGTCAGCAGATGAGAAAGAACAAGTTGAAAACAGTGTCATTTTACACTTGGACATCTATAAGAAGTTCTTAATGGAAGTGGTAGATGAACTACCTGATGAACTATTCAAGAGATTGAAAGCAAGAAGACAAGTTGTTGCAGAGCTTGATAAGAAAATCAAAATTGAAAAGTTACTTGTTGTTTACCAAGTAAACTCACCTAAGGAGATAGATGACTTAATTGTAAAAGCCAAACGGTCAGTATTCTCTACTACACACCGACATATTGGATTAATAGTTGGAAGAATAAAAGAGATGACAGAGGAAACGGAAAATGCATGGGATATATTCCTTGTTGAAAAAGAAAAACAGGAAGAGTACATGAACCCCAAACCAATAAAGGTATACCAGAAGGAGAAGGACAAAGGAAAAGGAAAGGTTGGTGGACCTCCGAGCATCAAAGTAAAAGACAACTTACTCCCACCACCTCTGACTACCCCATCGGTAACAACAACTAAAGATCAACCGGCAGATGAGAGTATGGATATAGAGGATCCTAATACTGAAGTTTTATACACAGTAGATGTTGATACTCAAACAGTCAATATTATGATAGATTGGGACACAACTGGCAAGACAGATATGGCTAGTGAGCCACCAGCAACTGATAAGATTGATAATACAGAGCAACAGACAGAGAGACAAGCAGAGCAACAGGCTCCGGAACAGGAACAAATTCACATGGAAACAGTGCCACCGACAACAAGAGAAGAGCTAAAACCATTGCTTAAAGAAATAGAAACATAGACAGACCTACCAGAGGTCACTACAAGCTTGGTTACTTCCTCCACCGATGGAATTCAGAATATAGGTTTCTCCTTAGCAGGTTACAAATCTACAAATGTAACTGAAGTACTTTTGGACTCCATTAAAAAGATAACAAATTGTAGTTCACAGGCTTATAAAGTTATAGATGACACAATCCTAATTTTGAAGATGATAGCTCCTAACTGTGACATAGACAATAAGGATTCTTTAAGCCAACTTGACACTTTGGGTAAATACATCACTGAGAATACAGTGACTGTTGAGCAAATAAAGGAAGAAGCATTGAAGGATAAGTTGGAAATTGAAAAGAAAAAATTATTTGAAGATCAAATAAAGAAGTGTACGAGGGAATTTGACACACTTCTATCAGAACTATGTAACTTATTGAAGGAATTAAAAACTCTATATAGAGACATCTGTAAGACAAACTTTTTGACAGTAGACATAGATAAGAAAATGAGCAAGGTACAAGATGAAATAAATAAACTTGCTGACAATTTTGTTAACTCACTTGATACATTATCAGTTTTTGAACAAAGGATAATAAGTTTTGAGGAAGAGTTACTTAACTTTGAAAGAGAAAAGGAGAGAATAGTAAATAAGGCAAAGAATTTGAGACTAAGACTGAGTCCAAGACTAGACTATCTATCATCATTACGGAAGGAAATATCTAAGGCACTAGTACAAGGATAGAGAACACCGGCAGAGCATATGCAGCACCTCACCAGTATAGTTCAAAGAATAGAGATGACAATAAAGGATAGCAAGAAGTTTATGGAAAGTATAAACTTGATTTTGGCGGATCTTTTTCAAATTGTAACCACCCAGTTACAAGGTTGAGACTACAACTCTACTAACATCTTGACAACCTTTGTCATTGATGCCAAAGGGGGAGTAGTAGTATGAGAAAATAACTGGCATAAGACTTATCTACTTAGGGGGAGTTCTTATATCTTTGGTAACATATTTTTGGAAACATTTTTGGATTACAAGTTTTGGATACACTTTTGAATTTTCTCATGAGTGTTACCATCAATGCCAAAGGGGGAGATTGTTGGCATATGCACACTCCAATGAGACATTGTAGGTGATTGAAGGTTTTGTCATTGATGGAAACCTTACAATCCTATGGCACCGGAAAGGCATTACACTGGCAATAGCAAGATCAAACTCTACACCGGCACTCAAACCACCGGCACTGGCAGAGAAAGGAAGCATACCGACATAGAGGTCAATAGGATTTTTGTTATAATATATTTTGTTTATTATTGTAAAATCTTTAGAAGCCAACTTGGAAACATTGTAAAATGACATATATATAACAGATCATTGTAGGACATTTAAAAAAAAAGAAGCAGAAGAAAAAGAAGTAAGGATTATTATGGTAGAATGTAATTGACAAACCTATTGTGCGAAATATAGGTCAAGGGTTTATGTAAGAAGCAGAGAAGAAACCGATACTGGATCTAACATTATAGATGCTATTCTGAAGCAGTACAAGATACTAGATTTATATAATCCATCATTGTAAGTCAGTGAGACTTCCCATTGAGCAATGAGCTCTAGGCACTTGGCCTTCCTGCATGTGCAGGCCCCTCTTGTAAGTAATATTCTCTTATTGGCCAGTAAGTGAATATTGTGGGTCACAAATCCCACCGAGATTTTTCCCACACCAGGTTTCCTTGTTAAAATATTCTGTTATGGTGTGTTTTTCATGTGGTTGCTTCTAATTCTGTTTATTGCATTATTTCTTGCTTACCGGTACACTGTTATAATATGTTCTACATGTTTAAAGTTAAGAAATTCTACTCACCGGTTAGATACTGATTCACCCCCCCCTCTCAGTATCTATGGGAATCCTAACACCCCTTAGGGCATGTTTTGTTGGGTTATGATGCCTTTTGGATTGAAAAATGCAAGCGCCACCTATCAACGTGCTATGATCCTTATCTTCCATGATTACATACATAAGATCTTAGAAGATTATGTTGATCACATCTTAGCTAAATCCATTCTTCGTGTAGGTCATGTTAAGATCCTTCGGCAAGTCTTTGAAAGAATTCGTAATTACAACATGCGCTTGAATCCCCGAAAGTGTGTTTTCGGTGTGGATAATGGTAAACTATTAGGATTAATAGTTTCACATCATGGAATTGAGGTGGATACGAAGAAAATAGATGCCATTGTTAGCATGTCGCCTCCTAAAAATATTTCCAAATTAAAAATTTTACAAGGGAAGATCCAAGCTATTCATAGGTTTGTTTCTCAACTTGCGAATCGTCTTGCTTAAAAATAATATCACCTTTCAATGGAATGAGGATTGTCATCAAGCATTTGAAGACTTAAAAACTTATTTGGCCAATCTTCCTGTTCTTCAACCTGCCGACCCTTCTAAACCATTTCTGTTATACATAGTTGCTTCTCTTCATGCTCTTGCAGTCTTATTGGCACAACGTGATAAGGATGGTATAGAATATCCAGTTTATTATATAAGTTGCACTCTACTCGATTACAAAGTCTAATATTCTACTATAGAAAGACATTGCCTTGCTTTAGTCTTTGCAACACAAAAATTAAGTCATTACCTTTTGAATGTTGAGGTGTTGGCATATGTGCAGAGTGTGATGACATGATGATATTGTATATTGTCATTCTTGTCATATGTGCAGAGTGTGATGACATGATGATATTGTATGTTGTCATTGATGTCAATATGCTGAAGTATGAACCGATTTACTGAAGTAAGCAAACTAGCAAGAGAACCGATATGATGATGTGAATCGGTATATGTGAAAAAGTGAAGCAGTATGTTGGAATGTGAACCGGTATATGGAAATTTTTGTATCGGGGTTTCATTTGGTATGACTACCGGTTGGTAGTCTCAGCTTCAAGGTTTCTAATTGATGCATTTCAAGTCTGTGTGATTCGACCGATGACATCCTATGATGGGTTAGCATTGAAATGAAGATCAGGTCATGTTGCCACATCAGCCTTGTGCACGTGAAGAATTTCCTTGAGGATCTTGCATGAAGAAGATTGATCCTATCTACCTTGGGAATGTGTGAAGTCTCAGTAAATGGTGGAGAGCGTGTGATGGATTATCAGCTTCCAGAAGCGGCAGAGAATGAACGATGGAGAATGTCTTGAGATTTGTTCAAAGATTGTTTTACACTATGCAATGTGACTGAACAGTTAGGATTGGACCGACTATATTGATAACCTAAATGTTTAGGGTTTAGGGTTTATGCCACTGACCTATTTGTTATCTATAAGGTCGATGATAATTGGCATTGTGAAATTGTTGGCAAATGTTATGTGTGTATCCAAGTGAAGAGATACTTGATTCTTGCCAGATCAGAGAAGTGTGTTGATACCTGCAAGAGTGTGATTGCAGAAGCAAAGGAACTAAAGTGGATCTGCATTGGCATTGAGTGCTATTATCAGATCAGTGTTTTACCTGTTGACTTCTAACCATTTCAACAGTTGGAAAATCCCTCAACTAGGTAGCTTTAACAGGCTTTTCATAAATCCTTTAATAGGGTGACTCAAATTCATTGAGTTCTTCAAATCCTCTTGCGAGGTAACCTTTAATAGGGTTCTAACCTTTAACCAGGTATTTAGCCATCCCTTAACCAGGTGATCCCTAGTAGGATCAGTTCCTAGCAAAACCTATTGTAAAGTCTTTAACTGGACTAGGATCCTAATAGAGCGGACTTCAGAAGAGTTCAAAGAACAACTTGTGGGTATTCATCCCCACGGTGGTTTTTCCCAGTTGGGTTTCCACGTGAAAAAAAATAGTGTGTTATGTGTGATGCTTTTTCATGTGATGTCTTAGTGTTTTCTGTCAATTGGTAAAGCATGTTGATCTAGTGGTCATTATATTTTTGATGATGTATTACTTATCTAAGCATATGGGTAAAGTGGAAATGGGATATTAGGTTGTGCGAAGATCTAAGTGTTACCGGTTTATGTCTTTCACAGTCTTATTGTTGTAGACACCTAAAATTGTCATGTCTAATTAAATAAATATCTGTATTTATTAATTATTTAAGCCTAACTCTTCTATTAATTAAATAAATCTTTATTTATTTAATTAATTCATTTATCCTCTTCTAGCCTTATTTTTCATTTAAATAAATACATTTATTTATTTAAATTATCTTTTTCCTAAATTAAATAAATATTTTCTTTATTTAATTGATCCCACTTCTTCTAATAATTAATTAAATCTTTATTTATTTACTTATTTCATTAGCCTTTTCTACCTATGACACATGTCATTCATCTCTTAATTCCTACACTACCTACCCTCTCATTATTTTCTTATTTTCTCTACCTACCCTCTAATCATAGCCGACCATTTATCTTTTACACCTCTTAATCTTATCCCTCAATTTCTTATGGTGTCTTCTATATAAGGAGACACTTCCTTAATTATCAAACCCCCCCACTGACTACCCAACTACTCTACGCTTTTGAACTTTCATATGCGATCAAGCCTACTTGCAACCACATTTCTGTTCTTTATTCAGCTCTTGTGCACACATAAAATCTGAGAGAAAATATATCAAGCAAGATCAATGGAGATAGGAAGAATGGAGATCAAAATCCTATTGGACATGTGATGGTATAATCTTTGTGATTTGATTTGATTTGCATTGTCTTAGGTAATCTTCATATGTTATGGTTGATCTTTGTTGTTGTTAGGCTAGGGTTTTGTCATTGAATTAATTTAGTCTTTCAATATTGTTGTTATCCATTTTCACCATAAACATTTTGGCACGCCCGGTGGGACTCTTCTCTCTTTTTGCATTTAACATCTTTTGTTGCAGATTTTGTGTTTTAAAGTTGCAGATCTGACATTTTTGACAAAACTTCAACATTTTTGCGTTTGCGCATTTTGAGATCTCATTTTTTATTTTCTACCGCGTCTGTGACATTTGGGATCGCGTCTGCGTCTTCGACAATATTTTTACTTTTTTGCAGATTATAGTGTCGCGTCGGTGTTCCCTAATCATGTCTGTCAAGCATTCAGCTGTGTCTGCATTCCCTAGTCGCGCCTGTGTCCAGAAGATGTGTTTGTGTCAAATCTAGGCGTGTTTGCGTATTTCTATAGTATTTGTGTTAGTGATAACTGTGTTTGTGATTCAACTTTTTCATTTCGATTTCTTGTGATTCAGTTTTTGGTCATTCGGATTTCAGATCTGGTTTATATTGAGCTAACATCTTCTGATCTAGCTAACGAAATTGGTGCAGCTTGTCTTGGAAGCAAAATAATTTTGTCGAAGGCCCCTATTTCACAAAGTCTTTTGGATCTAAAATTTACCTAACTTGTGTGCTTGCAAGAAGGGGTGATCATCTGAAACAATCCAAACTACTAACAGATCTTTGTTGCAAGACCTTGGCAAGGGTTTTTTATCTTTATTGTGTGCCTTGTTTTCATAGATTAGCAAACACTTCAATTGGTGCACTAAAATTGAATCAGTGTCTTTTGTGCCTTAAGCAATAGGCTCTTTTTGTTTAAATCTTTAGAGGACCTATCTCCCCATGTGGTCAGTAGGACTACTAGTGAGGAGAGAATGACCCAAGTGGTAGCGAGGAAAACTCACCTCTTCCGAACCACTATAAACAACTGTATTCATGGTGAAAACCATGGATAACATGTGTTGATTAGTTCATATCGACACTATGTCTCCCCATAAACCTGTTTGATCATATTTATTTGATCAATTGTAGGGCGTAACCCCTATCAGCTGAGAGCCTTCTGTATTTATAGAGCTGAAAGTGCCGCATGTATGGCCACATGAGTGGATGCCCTTACTAGCACCTTTTTGTTTTAGAAGCCAAAATCCTTCTAGTTGTTGGGGCAGGAGGTCTGACCTCTGGAGCGACCTACACACATACGGTTCTTAATAGAGATACAAAGTTCACCACGGGGAGTTTTTCGTGGGGACTAATACTTGGCTACCCCGAGAAGTGAGTGTCAAGGGTGGAGCCAATGGGGTCAAGCATCTAAGTATCTGCTCTGAATAACATAGCCTCATGTGGGATCAACAACTATTGTCCTAGCCAACCATAAGAATTGTGCTTGTCTTCTTTTGAACAATCAAACATTCAAGATCAAACATCAAAACATTGTGTCTTTTGTGTCTTCAAGTG
Source organism: Cryptomeria japonica (assembly GCF_030272615.1). Classification (NCBI taxonomy): domain Eukaryota; kingdom Viridiplantae; phylum Streptophyta; class Pinopsida; order Cupressales; family Cupressaceae; genus Cryptomeria; species Cryptomeria japonica. The sequence goes on from NC_081406.1 coordinate 585,761,233, forward strand.
TATACAAAACATTTTTACATCAAACAACACATTTTTATTTGAGTCATTTTTTAGTCTAAACACTTGCAAACATTGAGTCTTCATCAACATTGTGTCCTCTTGTCATGAAAAATAGTCAAAAATTCAGATTGGGTCACAACAAAACAACTTCACACATTGGAAAAATTGCACTAAGTTTTCAAAAACGCGTCTGTGTATGACAGAATCGTGTCTGTGTCATCTAACTGCGTCTGTGAAGGGTAGAAACATGTATGTGTTCTCTTGAGCAACATTCATTTACAAAATCTCATAAACACGTATGTGTCTGATAGAACCACGTCTGTGAAGTATACAGGCAAGTCTGTGTTTAGAATTGGAAAAAAATTGCAATCCAGCAAACAAGAGAAATCAGTTTCAAAATTCTTGAGCTTCCTAAGCTATCTCTTCAGGTTTTCATCTAGAATTCAACCTATCTTTGGGTCTCACAAATTCCATCATTTCTTTACACCTTACATTACATTCACGTGTGTCTAAACTTGAGTCAAAAGGTCACTTGCTTGTCCTCATCATACTTTGTCAACACACTACATACAACAACATTTTGCTAAGTGGTCCCTCATCAACGTCTATCACCTTTGGGTCTCATTTGGTCTTACTTAGAGTCAAGGTTAAATTACCTCATCAAGAGAAACTATCCTCTCTTTGGAAGCCACACCTACTCTACTACATACATACTTGGTCTTACACTTTGGACATTGCAAGTACACCTCAGATTCATTTAAATTTCATCCAACTCTTGGTCTTCCATACTCTTTCCATTTTCATCTAGTATCACACATCTTGGTCAATACCTAGTTCATGGTTGAAACCCATTCCCAAAAATCTAGGAGAGAAACTAGAGAGGGTCAAGAGTCTGCAAACATGAGTTCCTATGAGTATGACAATGATATCTTTTTGAATTCTGATCATACTACATTACCTAACATGGATGCCTACAGAAACATTCCAAATGTTGAGAACATGGACACTACAAACAACAATGATACACACAATGACAATATGGACAACATTTCAGTACATTCAGCAAAAGTGGAAGGATCCATTATGGATCCCCGTTTTAATCGATTGGTTGAGGAAATAATGAGGAGAGATAGACAATACGTCTTACAAGTGATGGCACAAAGTGGAGCCAAGATTCCTCATGATTTTGACATGTCTCAAATAATGGAAAATCGACCTTTGCAACAACCTCACCTCAACATGGATCAAAGGAGGCCTAATAGTGGAGGCAATAGAGGACCACATATGGTTCTTGAATCACCATCATCTTTGTTTCAAAAACCAGAGGTCCCACATACACATGGTCAAGCATATGATACTCACCTTCGCAGACCATTATGGAGGTCTTATGCAGAAAAATACACTCAATCATATGCCAATTCTAAGAACCAACCACCAAAGCAATTGAATATCCAAAGGCATGATCAAAATTTGGACACAAGGAAACCCCGTGTTAAATTTGGGGGCAACACACTAGAACAAACTCATGACATTCATGTAGAGTATGAGATACATGGACAAAGAAGATATTCCATTCCTCATCATGACTCTATACCAAGTGGTCCATATACGTAGCATCATTATAGACCTACTCCATATGAACATGTGTATGATCAATACCATCCATATATGCAACATTCTCCTCCTCCACCCGGTGCTTCAGGCATGGGGTATGGTCCAAGAAGTCAGTCTCCACCTAAGAACAACTTGGAACAACAAATCAAGGACTTACAAAAGAAAATGGAGGACATAAATACACCAAAGCCAACTTACAGAATGAGAGACATATGTCCCTATCCATTTGAAAAAAGCATTCCAATGCCTCCATTTCCTACACACTTTGTGACACCTAAGTTTGATAAGTATAGAGGAAAAGGGGATCTTAAGGAACATATAAGACAATTTTTTATAGCCTACATTGAGGTAGCAACAAAAGAGCATATTTGATGAGATTATTCCCACAGAGCTTAGGCGATCAAGCTATGGAATTGTTCTCCCAACTCCCACTTGGAATTAAGTCATGGGGTGACTTAGCAGAGGCTTTTATCCAACATTTCTCATACAACATAGAGATAGAAATATTAGTCACTACTTTGTGCAACACCAAGAAAAAGGATGCAGAGTCTTTTTCATCATTTTTACAAAGTTGGAGGAATTTAGCCAACAGATGCTATTGGGAAATTCCACAAAAACAAATGGTAGAGATGTTCACCCAAAATGTTAACAAAGACATTGGTTATTTCCTAATAAATCTTGTTGTCCACCTTCAAGGATGTCATTGAGAAAGGCTTAGCGATAGAAAAGGTCCTAATTGAACAAGGCATCATCAAAATATTCAAAGAAAACAAAGAGGACTTTAAAGGAAAAGACAAGCCAAGATTTTGGAATAAAAACAAGAACACAATCAATGATGGTGTTGTGGATGCCAATACAATGTGACCCAAAATCATTTTTTCTGGATCAAGCTCTACAAACAATCAAGTGAATACTCAAACAACTTCCAAGTCACGAAAGAAGTACACTCCATTGGGATAACCACTAGAATCAGTTTTCAAGAAGCTAGTGGCAAACAAAATAATAACAATTCTAGATTTGCCTCCATATGAGCCAAAGGTTAAACCAAATTGGTGGAATGATGATGAGTATTGTGAATTTCATAAGAGCAAAGGTCATAAGACAAGAAATTGTCATCGGTTGAAGAACATCATACACAATCTCATTGATAGAGGTGACATTGAGATCGAGGGACACTCATCCAATCAAGAACATGAAATGTTTAAAGAACCATTCCCAAAACATGACAAGGGAAAAGCTAAAGCCATTGATGACCAAACCAACTATACCAGAGCATCCTATAACTATGATTCAACTATCAATCACATTTTGATGGCCAATTATGTCTCTACTATTATCATCAAGGACAAAATGCATGAGAATTCTACCCAAAGACCCAAAATTGTCCTAAAAGGAATTGGATCTTCTTCTGAACCAACCTCTGAATGTAATGTTACAACTCATCAAGGTAAATTCACTTTGTGAGTTTCTCAAGTTAAAAATAACACTTCCTCATCAACCAAGCTTGAGTATGACCTTGTATAATAGTTAGGGAAGACACTCGTGTTTATCTCAATCCTTGAACTCTTATGCATATCCCTCACACATAAAACCATTCTTGACAAAATCTTGAGAGACACTTCTATTCCTACTGATCTGAACATGGACTAGTTTGAAGCCATGGTGGGATACCTTTCCGTTCCATACTCCCTTACATTTATAGAAGCTGATGACACCTCCGTGAGCCAGCAACATAATGCACCTTTACACATTGAAGCCTTCCTACACAAACATCAAATAAAGCGAGTCCTGATAGATGGAGGAGCAGGTTTAAACATTTGTACATTGAGCACTATTAAAAAATTGGGATATTCTGATAAAGCTATGAATTCTACAAGAAAAATTACCATCAAAGCATATGATGATGAGGAACGTTCATCCAAAGGCACAGTCACCTTACCTCTCAGAGTTGGGCCAGTTACAAAGGATGTGGTTTGTCAAGTCCTAGACCTGGATCTTACATACAATATATTACTAAGACGTCCTTGGATTCATGAGATGAGGGTAGTCCCATCTAAATACCACTAATACATTAATTTTCCTCACAATGGAGTTGAAATAATAGTTAATGGTGATCTTAATCCATTTATATACTGCAATAACTTGAGACCAAAAACTGCGATGATCATTCCAAGTAATAGGGAAGTTGTCCCTTCTTCTGCATACATTGATACTGAATCATTAAAACCTTCGACATCAAAACAAGGTGAGCTTAAAGGGAAATATCAGGACAAGGGCATAGGTGAATACACTTTGAATCAAACCATGTGCTTACAAGTTATGCCTTCACCAAAAGAATATGGACGACCACATCCTTCCAAATGGGTATCTATCATTATACTCAAATGGGATCCTACTATCTTCCAAAGATGGAGTGAAGTGGAAAAAGAAGACTTATACAAAATGCTTTACAAAGACCCTGAAAATGGTACACAAGACCACATTAGCATACCATGTGAAAAATATGGCAAAGGATTCAAGATCCTACAAAAATTTGGGTATGATGGTAAAAGTCCTCTTGGCTTAAGAAAGGAAGGTATCATTCAACCTTTGCAACCGGAATTGACATTTAAAAAGGAGTGCTCGAAAGGACTTGGTTTCATGTCTTCCAAGGTAAACACTCAAAAGGCAGGAGAAGCATTACAAATCAAAGTTGTCAAAGATCAACAAGAGAATCATTATTCCGCCGACTCCAATGAATGGGAATGGAGTTTGGACAAATCCTCAGTGACTATGAACTCACCGAGACATTCAGAGAACCAGGTGAACCCACAGAAGAAGAGGAATTTCATAAAAAAATCAAAATTGGTCAAGAAACAACCCCTGAGGATCCCACACATCGTTGCCTCTAGGTTCTAGGTCAAAATCACAAAGAATGAGGACACCCGTCCTGAAATGCGCTACTATTGATGAAAATTTGGATTCATTCACAATCAAGACAGATGCGGAGAGTGCCAACGATGACCTCGACAACTACCTCGACATACCTGAATATAACTGCATCTTTACCCTTAGTCCTGTTGACTTTGAAAACATTGAAGGTCTTCCCCTTGTCCACCACCAACTTATTGACTGGGACCATGAAGGACTTGTACAGTTCGACACATTCCAAAATGATGAAGCCTTTATTGACTATCTAGGCATATGAGATGATATTCCCCTTAGGGACCATAATGCAGGATACACTATAGAACTCAATAGCGTGGCATATTTTGGTGAGGGTGTTGGGCCTTCTAGTCACAAAAATATGAAAATAAAAACAAATCAAGGGTCTTATGGTGAAAACCACATTGTGGCATTGTCTGACCCCAAAAAAGTAAAAAGAAAGGACATATTTGAGGGCGAAAACCTCTCTGAGGCACTCGAAGATGGAAGGATCGACATTCTCCCAGCATCATATGAAGAAAAATCATCTATGTTGGTAGAGGAGAGCATCAAGACAAACATTGGTACAAAAGAAATTCCACATAACATATTCCTAGCACATTCTCTAACAGAGACAGAAAGATCAAAGTTCATAAGTTTCTTCACAGAGTAGCAAGTCAGTTTTGCATGGTCATACGTTGATATGCCTAGACTAGATCAGATTTAGTAATGCATCATTTGAGAGTCAAACCGTGGGCAAAACCAATGAAACAAAAATTAAGAAAGATGCATCCACAAGTGGCATTATTAGTCAAAGTGGAGCTTGAAAAATTATTGGATGTTGGATTCATACGCCCAATTCATTACCCTGAATGGATCTCCAACTTAGTTCCTATTAGTAAGCTAGATCATAGCATTAGAATATGCACAGATTTCAAAGACATCAATAAAGCTTGTCCTAAGGATGATTTTCCGTTGCCAAATATTGACCTGATCGTAGATCTCACAGCAGGTCATGCGATGTTATCTTTGATGGATGGATTCTTTGGCTATAATCAAATAAAAATTACATCTGAGGATCAACACAAAACAACATTTACTTGTCCTTGGGGAACTTTCTACTAGAATGTCATGCCCTTCAGGCTTAAGAATGCAGGCACTACATATCAAAGAGCCATGACTACTATCTTTAATGATCTCATGCACGTTACTATGGAAGATTATGTTGATGACCTCTTGGGAAAATCAATAAACAGAGATACACATTTGGACATACTTTCAGTCATTTTTGAACGATTGGAAAAATACAAAGTAAGTTTAAACCCCAAGAAATGTGTCTTTGGAGTAACCTATGGGAAGCTCCTGGGATTCATTGTCTCAAAAAAAGGAATTGAAGCCGATCCAACAAAAGTCAAGGCCATCTCGGAGATGCAACCACCAAGGAATATCAGTCAACTTCGATCTTTGCAAGGGAGACTCCAGTCCATACAAAGATTCATAGCACAACTTGTGGATAAGTTTCATCCTTTTCAACATTTGCTACACAAAAACATCAAATTCAAATGGGATGATAACTATCAACAGACTTTCCAGATAATCAAAGATTATCTTTTGAATCTGCCAGTCTTGCTGCCACTAATTTCGGATCAACCTCTATTACTATACATATCCGCTACTTCAATAACACTGGGGGCACTCTTAGCACAACAAGATGTTGAGGGCAAAGAAAAGGCAATCTACTACATCAGTCGCACTTTGGTGGGATACGAGCTAAACTACACACCATTTGAGTGTGCATGTCTCGTTGTGGTCTTTGCTTCACAAAAATTACGACATTACATGATAACTCATAAAACTAAGTTGGTCGCAAGGATCGATCCATTGAAATACCTTCTCAATAAAGCAACACTTACTAGTCGGCTAGCCAAATGGGTGATGCTCCTGAGTGAATTTGACATTGAGTATGTGGATAGAAAAGAAATAAAAGGACAAGCTGTCATAGATCAATTATCAGATGCTCCCATGATAGATGATGCTCCTTTAACTTCAAAATTTCCAGATGAATCCATCTTGACAATGTCACACGCAAAGCCTTGGCAACTATACTTTGACGGCTCATACACACAGCATGGTGTAGGAGCTAGCATCCTCTTCATCACACCTCAAGGGGATTCCATACCAAAATCATATCAATTATAATTTCCTTGCACTAATAACATAGCAGAATACGAGGCATTAACAAATGGGTTATGGATTGCAATTCAGTGGAAGATCCAACAACTTCATGTTTTTTAGGACTCTCAACTAGTAATTCATCAAGCAACTGATGACTACCAAACAAAGGATGAAAAATTAATGCCTTACAAAAAAATGGTGGATGACCTAAAATAGTATTTCATGAAGTTAGACTTTCAGCAGATACCAAGAGAGCAGAATCGAGCCGCAAATGCTATGGCTACTATTGCTTCACTAATCGATCTACCATAGAATGAAACTCGCTATGAGTTCTTGGTGAATAACCTTTTGGTTCCCTCATATGAGATCACTACTACTAAGATGATATGTGTCGTTGGTCCTGATTACCAGTTATATGGTTCTATTTTCACATACCTTCATAATAATACCCTTCCTCCTGACTTATCCAACAACCAACGTTGCACTTTCATTCGCCAATCCTCTCGATAAGTCATTCTAGTCGATATCCTATACCGTTGAGGTCTAGATGGCACTCTTCTTAGATGTTTGGAAAGTGAAGAAGCTCAAATTGTGTTACATGAAGTTCATGAAGGGATATGTGGTCCACATTCTAGTGGTCCTACCTTAGCCAAGAAGCTCATCAGGACTGGATATTACTAGCCCAATATGGAAAAAGACTCATATCAGTTTGTCTAGAAATGTAAGTAGTGTCAACTTCATGGAAACCTCATTCATGCGTCAACACAAGAACTTCAACCAATTGTGACTCCTTATCCCTTTTGTCAATGGTGACTCAATCTCATAGGCAAGATTCACCCTCCTTCCTCCAATGGCCACAAATTCATCATCACCGCCACATAGTATTTCACAAAATGGATCGAAGCCATGCCTCTTACATAAGTCACTAGAAAACCGATTGCTACATTCATTCTCAACTACATCATTTGACGATACTGTATTCCTATTTCCATCATCATCGATAATGGGCGTCCCTTCAAAAATTAAGATGTTCGCGAACTTTGTGATCGCTTCCATATTACCCATCATTTCTCCACACCTTATTACCCCCAAGGCAATGGTCAAGCTAAGGCGTCTAATAAAACCATTCTTAAAATCCTAAAAAAGACAGTCGATGACGCTAGCTGCAACTGGCATATCCAACTTAATCCAGCACTTTGGGCTTATCGCACAAGCAATCACACACCTACAGGAGCCACACCTTATTCACTTGTCTACGGAACTGAAGCTATCTTGTCTATTGAGGTTGAGTTACCCTCTTTATGAGTCACTTTGCAAAACATTATCAGTGGTGAAGACTACAGGGTCTCTCGCTTACAGGAACTTGAACTATTGGATGAATGAAGACAAACTTCTTTTAATCATCTCAAGGCTTATCAATAATGAATGAGTCGCAACTACAATCATAAAGTCAAGCCTCGCACATTTGAGGTAAGTGACTTAGTTCTCAGAGAAAATCCTAAAAATCAGCAAGACAAAGAGAAGAAGGGCAAGTTCAAACCAAATTGGCTTGGTCCTTACATCATCATAGTAGCCTATGGATCCGATGCATATTAGCTCTTAACCACAAAGGGTGAACCTTTGGAGGATCCTATCAACAACATGCACCTTTGCAAGTTTTACACACAGTTCTTCAGAGTATCCTAATTAAAAAATACAAAACAAAAGCAAAAAAATTCAAAAATACAAAAAAAATCATAAACATAAAAAAATCGTTACTTGGTGAAAACCTGGCAAGTTATAGTGACACAAAAAAAAAAAAAAAAAAACCATTTCGTCCAATGGTGAAAACCACTTCGGTGGTGCCCTCAGAAAGTACCATGGTGAAAACAAAGTCACCGGTGCCATGTGTAGAGACATTGATTCTCCCTCCATCAGGATTCACCTTCCTCATTTCACTTTGCACACACTCACAACCTATCCATTCATAATAAACTTATCCATTCCCATCATGGCTTATTATTGATCTACCTAAGATTGGTTAGCCATTCGTAATAAAATTTCTTTTCACCCTTTCCGTCCATAATAAATCAGCTCTTATCTATGGCTAAGGCAAATCCTACGTCTAGTGATGGGTGTGGAACTGAGAGCATCTCCTGTTCTGAGGAGTATATTTTTCTTCAGTCTATCCATGCACAATCCACAATAAAGAAACACTTGCATCACAATCCGTAATAAAGTTTCACCTTCTCCGCAATAAAGTATCGGTTTCATGGATACAGTCAGTTTTAGATCAAACACAGCAGCAACAATGGGCTTCAACAAATCAAATCTTTCAACAGACTCAGACAACATTATGGTTCAATGCTATCTATCCTTTTGTGAAAGTAAACATTGTGACCACAATCAAATAGACTTATACAAGTGACAAGAGACACTAAATTTGAGGACTACAGTGGATGTTGGTGTTGAGTCTTGGTTTTCTTTTTACTTTATTTTTTTTGGTGACATGTCTTTTAGCTTTTTCGGGATGTCTCTAACTAGAGATTTTATCTCCAGGATGTCGTTGACTAGAAAGGCGAGGATGGGGTATCGTCTCCTATTTTTCTTTTGCTATCTATGGATTATCTCTTAGTAATGCTATGACTTGTCTAAGAATATGAGGGCATTGTGAGTCTAGTATGAACTGGGGCATTCCTTGTTTGCAATTGTCTGATCTCCATGCAAATGGGTACAATGACTTTCTAGGTTGAACATATGCCTCGACTGTCATAACCTACTTGCCATAATAAAGCTCAATGATGATAATGCACAAGAAGCTCTTTTCACTTTCATATCTTCTATCTTCCATCCCCCTTTCTTGATTGACTTCCATCGTCCTTCTTAAGTCCGTGTAGCCTGCTATCACACGACTGAGTATAATGACATGCCAAAAATATTTGCATTTCATGTAGTTGCACCTGGATTACCACATATAAGCATATCATACATGCATATAGATATCACAATTGCATAACATCCTACACACAACACATATTAGCACATTTTACATTTTTATCATGTAAATAGTTATTTGCATTATCATATTCATCTGCATTTCATACATTCACATTTGCATTGGCATAACATATAAAAACATAAAAAATAAAAAATATTGCATTTCATTATATACATATTTGCATCCATATCATAACCATCACATAAACATACATCATGAAACATCTCATCACATAGGTACACATGCATATAGCTTCCGCAAGGATGAATCTCATATATACATATATAATCATAAGTGTCATGATACAATAATGTCAAAATCATATGGCTACAATCACCCAAAGGTGTCTACATCATCATACAAAATGGTACAAAACTGATACATAGGGAGCCCTCTAAGGCTATGATGAACTCCCTCCCTCAGAGCCGCCTGGCCTCGATGGAGTTTGAGCCCTGGAAGGACCCGCCCCAAGATAATCTCTCATGTCCCCTCTGTCTAGTGGTGGTGGAGGACCCATGAACCCATCACTCAATGCCTATCTCATGTCCCTCCCTCCAGTGGTCGTCACTATCCGCGATGGTCTACGAAAGCTCCCAGCCCACTGCTCAGGTGGCACCACTCCATAGTATAGGTCTCTCCAGTAACCTATCTCCTCCCCGGCTCACAGAACATAGGTGTATCTAGCTCCTGTGTCCTCTGCTGCCTGTCTCCCTACCCTAAGTGTTGTCTCAACCTCTGTATAACGTTGGATAGCTCGATCCCTCTCCCGCTTAGTATTCCTTAGCTATCTCTTGAGCCTATCCCTCTCCTGCTTGAGATCCTAGATCTCATCTTCCTGTCCCTGGCAGATCTCCCTCAACTCTAGCAACTCATCCTCCTCCTCTCCTCCCTCACCCTATGGCTTCTCTTGTGGTCGCCCCTATCCCTATCCCTGTACCTGTCTGGGACCTTGTGCTACGAGCACCTATAAAGGCAATCTGCCTCTACCCCTCACCATGTGAACCTGCTGAGCCTGCCTCTCCTCTCCACCCTCCCTCCTCGGAGCCACTCTCCTCTCTCCTAGTATACCCTGCCTCCTCCGCCGGCCTCTACCTCTACCATCTCCATCATCATCCCTGTAGCGTCCTAAAATTGCGACACTTGCAATTTCGACTGCATTTCGGTCTTCACGATGGCGACGCAACATGCAACCTGAATGGAGACCCCAAAACTTGCTCGCGACACTGAAAACTGCATTTTTCAAGCACCCTGGCCTGAACCTCCTTGCACCCTGCTGTCCCGGGAGGTGGGACCAGAGCGCCCAGCGCCCTGGTCCTTCAGGACCAAGGCGCCCAGTGCCCTGGTCCCTGGGTCCTATTTTGGGCCCGGTCTCCTAAGGGGCTCGGGTCTTTTTGTTTGCAATTTGGAAATTAACTTTCCCTGGTCGGCCTAAGGTCGGGAAAATCAGTCTATCAGCCCTAAATGACAGGTATATAAACTACATTTTTCTCTCTCATTTGGCATGAAGAGGATATGTGTACAAAGGCGTGGAAACTATACTCAAGCATTCAAGCATTCAAGCATTCCTTCAAGCAATTGATCATTTCAAGTCTCCATTCAAGGCTAAGTGTTGCATTCAAGTCAAGGATTCAACCATTGAAGACGAGATCATATACTACATGCTACAACATACAACATACAACATCTAAACCTTCGCACATAAGGATACCAACATCCTTAGAACAAGGTATTAGTACTTGTTTTACAGTCATTTACATTTACAGCTCTTGCTCATTTCTTGGTTAATTCCAAAACCAGGGTTTGACCTAAAGGCAAACCCCCAATCCCTAACCCCTTAATCGTCTTCGCTTTTCTGTGTGTAGGTTGCAGGTACGCGGCTGAAATTGAAGATCTGGAATCCTTGTGCAGAGACGAACAGATCCCCCTTCGTTTCGCGGATTTTTCGAAGGACCGTGGCGCCGGGCGCCATCGTCCCGACAACTTTTGCTCAAATTTTCAGGACAGTGCCGTATCGACATTCTACTGCTAATTCCAGGTCCGCAGCTTCATCCTATAACCTGAACTCAGTTTATAAGCGAATCTTTATGACTTTCTATGCATGCTTAGCTTAATTTCCTTAACAACATTTCTTTACAAAAGAGGGTAGCCTTGCTTTCCTAACCCTTGAAATTCATTTAGCATCCAACCTTACATTGTGTGGGATTGGATCTTATGAGTTTCAACCCCTCTTTTGAATGTAAAGTCTCTCCCCTAAGTGAAAACCATCGAATCCTAGAAAACCTCCCTTCTCTCTCCTCGGAGTTGGAAGAGGGGGGAACAACTAGGGTTCGATCGCGATTTTCCGCTTTACATTTTGGTGAACCCGACGTGAACATCCTTTCTGATTTTTCATGCTTAGATCTGAAAAAATTGATTACATTTCCATGTTTGATCTTTTGCAAAATTTTAGAGGTGATTGCATAAAAACCCTAAATTTTCTTTTTAGTAATTGAACTTGCGAAATGTCTAAATGTTAATGCCTGTTTCAGATCTGCCCTTCTATTACAAATTATCAATTCATATTTGTGCTTTAATTCTGAAAATTAAGTGGTTAAGTGTCAAAACCCTAATTTTTGAAACCCTCTTGATTCAACCTTTGTCCGACAATTTCATTGATCAAAACATCTCCAAATCAGCTGTAACTTTGGATTCTACAATAAAATCACAATATCTTTCATCCCTGAAAATTTGGAAAAAAGTTGCGAGGACCGTGTTGCACTCCGAGCGCCATCGTCCCCGACATTTTTTCCAAAATTTCGGGAGCGAGATCTTGCTGTATTTTCCTGCTAAAATCCAGAATTTTGGCTGATTTTGTCAATTATAACACTTTCAAAATTACAGTCAAAGTTGGTCTTGCGATTGCTTGGTCTAAGGCTTCTAATCATTCAAAAATCATTGAAATTAAAATTTTGTGTCAAAATTGCGTTTTTATTATCATAAATCTGAAAAGTGTGTTATCATTCATTAAAAATTTCAGTACTTTATTCAAATTCTTGCATTTTGTGACTTTTGAAATTAAGTGCTTAATTACAACAACTTTGATTTCCACTTTCAAAATTGAATTTTGCGTGAAATTGAGTCAATTTTTGAATTTCAAAATTTGCATTGCTCTTGACATTCCCTCTAAAATCATAAAATTCAAAATTTCAGTTTCCCTCTCTTTTTCAAAAATTCAAATTTTGCATTTTTCGACAATCTTGATAGGGTTCAATTTTGAGATTGCAACTTTAATTTGGCCTATCTACATATCGTAAAATCACTCAATTTTTTCAGATTAGCTCTAAAATCATCATACCTCTCATCCTTGCAAATTTCGAAAAAAGTTGCAGGGACCGTGTTGCACGCCGGGCGCCATGGTCCCGGACTTTTTTTCTGAAATTTCGGGAGACTGTTGTGATTGCATTTAACAGCTTAAATCCGAAGATTGGCTGATTTTACTGAAAATTGCTACCTCTAAATTCAAAATCTTCTTTCTCTTTCTAGTGCATGAGTTTTACAACAATAAGCCCTACTTACACTATTCCCGTTAGACGAAGCCGTAGAATTAAGTCTTTCCGAGGTTTAATTACTGAGGAGATGGAACCTAATTTGAATGGTCTTTTTAACGAGGACATGGGTAATTCCTCTAATCCTCCTAATGATGAAGAAGCTCTCCATGAGGTTTCTGTAGAACAACTTTCAAAATTGGATAACCAATTTGACGATTTTCGACAATGGATGTCTCAAGAATACCCTAATAGTCAAGCTCTTCCTTTAATTGAGGGTCTAAAACGTATGCTTCAAAGTGATAAGAATGGAATTGATATTTTGCGTGGTATTGCACACATTGTGGATTCAAATGTGATGCCTATGAAGAGTTGTGCCGAAACCTTAGGTTATACACAACCTCCTACTCAAGACAATCATTCTATTCCTTTGACGACTTCTATTGCTAGCATACCTACTTTTACATCAAACATAATGGCTACTTCTACACAAGACATTCCTCCTGTGATCACCAGTCATGGGGGCAATCCCTCTTCTTCAATTAACCCTATTCCTTCATTCAATCCGACTTCTTCATTCATTCCTTCAATGAGTGTGCCTATTATATCATCACAAATGAACATGACGCAAGGGGGCAATTCATTTAACCATTCCATCCCTCCTTGTAGTGTTCCTCCTGTCCAATCATCTCCTATGACTAATTATCATAGGGTCCCACCACCTTACTCTCTACCTTCTTTCAATAACATAACACCTCCATCTCAATCTAACACATCCAATATGAATTCTTCGACTGAAGCGACCATTAACAATCTAGCACAAACTGTCTCTTCTTTACAACAACAAATTGCCTCTATGAATCAATCTAAGTTTAGTGTGCCCACATTTGATGTTGCGAGCCCACTTTCTCTTGACATTGTCCGAGCTATTCCTCCTAAACATGTTGAAATCCCGCATTTGGAACTTTATAATGGTAAAGGAGATCCTCTAACGCATGTTAAGACTTTTCAAACAATTTGTACCGATTTTGCTTATGACCAAAAGTTGCTTGCAAAACTATTCACTAGAACATTAAGAGACAAAGCCCTACAATGGTATTGCTCGTTGCCTTCTTATTCTATTACTTCTTTCGAACAACTTGCAAATGCTTTCATTCAACAATTTCAAAACAATATAAGTCCTAAAGTTACTTTGATTGATTTAATGCATTGTAAACAAGGTGTTAAAGAAAAAGTGACTGATTTCATTGGTAGATATAAGCATTTGTATGCTCAAATTTCTTTTCCAGTGCCTGACAATGATATTCAAAGAATCTTTATTTCTAATTTACAAAAAGATATTCGAGACAAACTTCTGTTTTCTGAGTTTACTTCTTTCCAACAGTTGTGTGCCACTCTTCACAATTATCAACTGACTATGAGTCAAATGGAACAATCACATCCTATGGCTCTGAGTGATAAGGGTGATAGCAGTCAACAACCATTTGGGAAGTTTAAACCGAACAGAGATTCCATCAAATTCAATGAAAACATCATCAACAACAATGTGAATGCAGCATCAGGTGTGCCTCCTATTTCTAAATTTTTCAAGAAAGAAAGAAAGTATACTCCTTTGAATGAATCATTGCATAGTATTATGAATAAGTTATTGGAACAAAATGTGCTTACTCTTCCTCCTATAAGACAAATTGATCCTGCAAAGATTACTTCACCTTATTTTGATAACAAAGCCTTTTGTCAATTTCATCGTCAGCCTGGTCATGATACTGAAAAATGTTTTTCTTTAAAGGGTAAAATTCAGGATTTGATTGATAATAATACTATTTATGTTTCTGGAGTGAATGATAAAGGCAATACATCTGTAGCTCCTCCTAATCAAAATCTTCAGATTTTCACTGATCCATTACCTTCTCATACCTCTAATGCAATTGAGGCTAATGATTCCTCTCTTTCATGTGATGATCTTGTGTCTATGACTCCGAATGTGATTAACTTTGTAGAGCAGCAAGAAAACCCTAAAGAACCTTCCATCACATTTGATTCTAGCGAAACCATTAGGGCACCTGATGGTCCTTTATACATAGTTGCAAAAGTCAAGAATACACCTTGCCGTGGAGTGCTTATTGATCCTTCGTGCATGATTAATGTTATTACTGAAGAATTTCTTTTTACTTTGCAATTGAATCAAGTGATCTATGACAAAACAGATGTGATTGTGAAATTATTTGATGCATTTTCTTCTCCTGCAATTGGTTCTATTACATTGCCTATTGAGGTCCATAACAAATCTCTTGATGTGAACTTTGCTATTATTCCATCTTTCGAACAATTTCGTGTGAAGCTTGGCTATCCTTGGCTATCTTCCATGAAAGCTATTGCTTCTCCTATTCATAAGTGTTTGAAATTTCCCCATAATGGTGAAGTTGTTACTGTCAATCATAGTCTCTTTAAACCAGCTGAAAGAACCTCTAGTGTTCCTCTTGATTACTTTTGGCCTAAACAATTCCAATCTCTTCCTCCGCAAAGTGATCATCTTTTCAAATCTTATCAAAAGTGGAAAACAGATATGATCTTATCTCTAAGTGAACCTAGAGCACCTAAACTTGATATTCCTATCATTCTTGAGAAGGAAGTTCTTCCTTTGAAAGATAAAACTAATGTCTTTCCTCAAGAAGATTCCCAACCCATCCCTATGGATGTGACTATGTCTATACCTAATAAACTTCCTAAGAGTAGACCTATACCTCCTCGTCATGATGGACTTGGTCTTCTCCCTAAACCAAAAATTCCTCCTTTATATGGAGCAGTTCCTCCTCCTTCTTTTTATAGAGAGAAGAGACCTTCTTCTTCTCCTATTATCCAGCCTAAGAGACCACAACCTAAACACCCAAGTGCTAAGGATGAGAACATTCCTCCTCCTCAGTCTTCTCCACTTCCTACTAAGACTAGACGAAATCGTTCTGCACGTGAACGCCGACGAAAGCGTCGTCTTAGAGCTCAAACTTTGCAATCTCCAAAAACACCTTCAACAAGCATTATTCCATTTTCTCCTCAGCCGGACATTGAGCCTAAATCTCCTAAACATAAGATGCATGATGGTCTTGATCCTATGCGAGTTAAAGATCCTATTTTTATAAATCTTGATGATGATATAGATGAAAATGTTATTCATGATGAAAATGTTACTCCTCTTGCTTCTGATAGTGAATATGAACTTGTTGATGTTGATAACCATTTATCTAATGAATTTTCTAAAGCACTTATCCTAGCTCCTAGACAAGAACAATGTGGCTCGGAACATGAACATAGCCCTTGTTTGGATCTTGTGATAGCTCCATCTGCTGTGTTGGATGTTCCTCCTCTAGCGTGTTCCCTGCCTTCCCGAAACATTGATCAGCAAGATCGGGGGGTAGATGACATGCTAGACTAGTTACATTAGCATAGCAGATTCTCTTCTCCTCTCTTGTGTTACTTCTTCCATATGTTATTCTCATTCTTCTATTTGTTGTCCTTGGTGTTGTCTACTTGAGGACGATGCAAAGCATTGAGATCTCTCGATCTCTCTCATGTTGACTCAAAAGACACATGTGTTCCCTTCTTCTAGGTGACCTTCCTTGATTGGGGAATGAAGAACAATTATGCATACATACATATGATATATATACATGAATTATCATACAACATACTGACCCCGAGGAAAGCGAAGTTACCTCGTGCTTTATGTTTTGTGTCTATTATCCTTGGGTTTATCTCACACTTGGGGGCTAAATCCTTGCGATAACGTGCTCCTTTCTCATTTCTTATGTGTATCACTACGTTAAAACAATCACCCCCAGTGAGGCATGTGCGATCGCTTTAACATAGGGGGGCATACATCCCGTTCATATCTTTTCAAGATACTTGAAAATTTCTTAGCAAATTTAGCCTTGCCTTGAAAAATTTTGATATCTTTCTTGCATGACTCATAGTGAGGGAGCCTTACTACTGACAGTCATGGTTCTTCCTCGTGATCTTCCCTTTTACTTTGTCAATCGAAGTCGTAAGATCCTTAGTCCACTGGGGGCTTGGTGTATCTTGCCTCCTTGACGTGGTGAAAGTCTTTCAATGTTGTTTCCTTGTACTTTACCGGAAGTATGAGCATACGCTTATACTCCCGCTAAAGTGGGGGCTAAATGTAGCGTCCTAAAATTGCGACACTTGCAATTTCGACTGCATTTCGGTCTTCACGATGGCAACGCAACATGCAACCTGAATGGAGACCCCAAAACTTGCTCGCGACACTGAAAACTGCATTTTTCAAGCACCCTGGCCTGAACCTCCTTGCACCCTGCTGTCCCGGGAGGTGGGACCAGAGCGCCCAGCGCCCTGGTCCCTGGGTCCTATTTTGGGCCCGGTCTCCTAAGGGGCTCGGGTCTTTTTGTTTGCAATTTGGAAATTAACTTTCCCTGGTCGGCCTAAGGTCGGGAAAATCAGTCTATCAGCCCTAAATGACAAGTATATAAACTACATTTTTCTCTCTCATTTGGCATGAAGAGGATATGTGTACAAAGGCGTGGAAACTATACTCGAGCATTCAAGCATTCAAGCATTCCTTCAAGCAATTGATCATTTCAAGTCTCCATTCAAGGCTAAGTGTTGCATTCAAGTCAAGGATTCAACCATTGAAGACGAGATAATATACTACATGCTACAACATACAACATACAACATCTAAACCTTCGCACATAAGGATACCAACATCCTTAGAACAAGGTATTAGTACTTGTTTTACAGTCATTTACATTTACAGCTCTTGCTCATTTCTTGGTTAATTCCAAAACTGGGGTTTGACCTAAAGGCAAACCCCCAATCCCTAACCCCTCAATCGTCTTCACTTTTCTGTGTGTAGGTTGCAGGTATGCGGCTGAAATTGAAGATCTGGAATCCTTGTGCAGAGACGAACAGATCCCCCTTCGTTTCGTGGATTTTTCGGAGGACCGTGGCGCCGGGCGCCATCGTCTCGACAACTTTTGCTCAAATTTGCAGGACAGCACCGTATCGACATTCTACTGCTAATTCCAGGTCCGCAGCTTCATCCTATAACCCGAACTCAGTTTATAAGCGAATCTTTATGACTTTCTATGCATGCTTAGCTTAATTTCCTTAACAACATTTCTTTACAAAAGAGGGTAGCCTTGCTTTCCTAACCCTTGAAATTCATTTAGCATCCAACCTTACATTGTGTGGGATTGGATCTTATGAGTTTCAACCCCTCTTTTGAATGTAAAGTCTCTCCCCTAAGTGAAAACCATCGAATCCTAGCAAACCTCCCTTCTCTCTCCTCGGAGTTGGAAGAGGGGGGAACAACTAGGGTTCGATCGCGATTTTCTGCTTTACAATCCCCATCACCTTCGCCATCTCCATCTATCAGCTCTCCTGGATCCGTCAATCATGGAAATGGATGCTCTGTCCAATATGCAGTATACTATGCATCCATCCCTGCATCCTCTATCTCTGGCCACATGTCCCGAGGCAAGGGAATCATCTCTACCAGTTGCATCACTACGCGATCATATGACAACAATGGCCCGAAGTGCACCTGATCTCTCACTGGCCGAGCATACAACCCAGAACCTCATGGCATCCATTGTATTCTGTTGAACTGCCTGCCCACCCTATCCACCAACTCCCTCTCAAGAACATATGGCATCCGCCCAATCAGATACCTGCTCCAAAATATATTTGGCAGCTCCACTGTGTAATCCTCCCACTCCTCGCACTCTCAGTACGACCTCCATACTACAGTGTCAATCTCATTAATGACCCTACGCCAGTACTCTAGTCTCCCAATCTATGGCTAAAACGTAATCATATCATATAGATGCACAAAACTGTGCCCATGGCCCCTACCTCGGAAATGAATCGATCGTATCACGGACAGATGCTCATATGCCCACACCTACAATAGTGTAACTCCACAGCCCAATCCTGCAGATCCATGGTATACAAACTAATGAAGCTCATAATACAAATGTGTCAGCAGACATGGTCCCCATGCAAATCTGGTGTGTTGTGTCACCAATGTCTCCAGTGTACCACCCCAGCCCACTACCAATCCTCATGTCGCCTTGTCCGGGCAGAGGAACCCACTAATCACTCCTGCCAATACTGCTAGTAGTGCTAATCCTGTCTGCGTCATGGTATCCCAAGCCCTGTGTCCTGCCCTCATCTCTAGTCCTGGATCCTCAAACACTCATCTCAGCGCATCCCTGTCTCCATCTCGATCGTAAGGAACTAACTCCCCATCGATCGGTATCCTCAGAATCCTGTAAACATCCTCTAAGGTGTCTGTCATCTCACCCATCGGCAAATGAAAACTACAAGTCTCTAAATGCCATCTCTCGGCTAATGTAGTCAACAACCCCATGTTCGCCCGGAACTCAGGCACATATAGAATATGTCGTAGGCCCATAGCCTAAACCACTACTCTCTCCTCAACTGTTAGCTCTTCTTGCAAACTCTGAGTCGATGGGAATCTCTCCCATGACTCCAGCATAGGTAGGTACTCCTACAGTCAAGCGAATCAATTATGTCAATCATAGTGGCATTCCCTATTCATCACAAAATTCTTCTTTTTATCCTAGTGCTTATGGCATTCTATCCTAGTAACACTCTCTGTTCATCACAAAGTGTTGCTTTTTATCCTAGTGGTACTTCCTGTTCATCACAAAGTACTACATATTTGCACTCCTTGTTCATCAGAAAGTACTGCTTACTTTTGTACTCCCTGTTCATCACAAAGTGCTACTCATTTTAGTACTCCCTGTTCACCACAAAGTACTATGTTTTGGCATTCCCTATTCATCACAAAGTGCATTGATCTATCCTATCCTAGGGCCCCTACTTGAGTGTATCCTCTTGAGTAGTTTCCTAATTAGCAACATATGTTCAATCACAAAATTATCAATCCTAGCCATATCTGCTATTGTAGTCTTCCCTAGAGGACCTGCTTGAGTGTATCCTCTCAGCAGCTTATCCAATCAACAGCTTATGTTCATCACAAAAATGTTGATTTGGCCTAAAAGACATAAACGCACCTTTATGACATAAACACGCTTACATACTGCACATATGCGTCTTCTCTGCACATACGCGCCTGACATACATAGACATGCCTGTTAGGGATCCCACAAATACTGAGAGGGGGGGTGAATCAGTATCTAACTGGTAATAAGAATTTCTTAAGTTAAAACATGCAGAACATAATATAATAGTGTACCGGTATGCAAGAAATAATGCAATAAATAGAATCAAGAACATCCACATCAAAAGTACACCATAACACAAGATGTTTAATGAGGAAACCCGGTGAAAAACCTCGGTGGGATTTGTGACTCACAATATTCACTCACTGGCCAATAAGAGAATATTACTTACAATAGGGGCCTGCACATGCAGGAAGACCAACTCCCTAGAGCTCACTACTTAATGGGAAGTCACACTGACTTACAATAAGGATTATACTAATCCAATGACTTGTACTGCTTTACAATAGCATCTTCAATGCCAGATTCAGTACCGGTTCCTGCTCTGTTCTTTACATATACCCTTGACCTATATTTCGCACATTAGGTCTGCCTAATATTTTTCTTTTTTGCTTCTACATCACTCCTACAAATGCCTACAATGATCTCCTTTATATAAGAGTCATTTTACAATTTGCCAAGTCGGCTTACAATCATAAACAAAATATTATATAACAAAAATCTTGTTGGCCTTTGTGCCAGTATACTTGTTTTCTTCTGTGCCAGTGCCGGTGTCCTGAGTGTCAGTGTAGAGTGTGATCTGCTAATGCCAGTGCACTATCTTTCATGTGTAATACTTTGTCGGTATAATGTCTTGCCAGTGCCATAGGATTGCAAGGTTGCCATCAATGACAAAACCTTCAATCACATACAATGTCTCATTGGAGTGTGCATATGCCAACAATCTCCCCCTTTGGCATTGATGGCAACACTCATGAGAAATTTCAAAAATTATCCAAAAATGTGTAGTCCAAAAATGTTTACCAAAAGTGTGAGAGCTCCCCCTAAGCATATGATTCCTGTGTTTTGAATTTTCTCATCCCACTACTCCCCCTTTCGCATCAATGACAAAGGTTGTCAAGATGTCAGTAGAGTTTGTAGTTTCATCTATCCATAGACTCAACCTTGTAGCTGGGTGGTTATAATCTGAAAAAGATCTCCCAAAATTAAGTTTATACTATCCATAAACTTCTTACTATCTTTTATTGTTGTCTCAGTTCTCTTCACTGTACCGGTGAGATGCTGCAAATGCTCTGCCAGTGTTTTGCTTCCCTGTGTTAGTGCCTCAAAAATTTCCTTCCGCAGAAATGCTAAATAGTCCAATCTTGGACTTAGTTTAGATCTCAAATGTTTTGCCTTATTTATTATTCTTTCTTTCTCCCTTTCCAATTTGAGTAATTCTTCCTCAAAATTTGCTATCTTCTCTTCAAAAACTAATAGTGAATCCGGTGAGTTGACAAAGTTGTCTGCAAGTTTATTTATCTCATCATGTGCCTTGCTTATTTTCTTGTCAATATCTACAGTCAAAAAGTTTGTTTTACATGTATCTTTATACAAATTTTTGTATTCTTTCAATAAACTACATAGTTCCGGTAGAAGTGTGTCAAAATCTCTGTTACACTTCTTTATTTCCTCATCAAAGAATTTTTGTTTTTCAATCTCTACCTTATCCTTTACTGACTCTTCCTTTATTTTCTCAATGTTTTCTGAGATATATTTACACAATGTATCCAATTTTCCTAAAGAATATTTATTATCTATATTACAGTTGGGAGCTATTACCTTCAAAATTGGTATAGAATCATCAATTGCTTTATAAGCCTGTGAGCTACAGTCAGTTATTTTCTTGATAGAATCAAGTAATACCTCAGTCACATTTGCTGACTTGAATGTTGATGATGATCCAACAATCTGAGTACCGGTGGTAGTAACCATGCTTGTATTGACCTCTGGTAGGTCAGTTTGTGTCTGCATTTCTTTAAGCACTAGTTTCCCTACTTCACTACTTACCGGTGGCACTGTTTCCTTATGTACTTGTTTCGGAGCCTTTAGCTCTGTTGGTTTCTCTGTTTGTTGTTTTGTCTCAGTCTCTGACTAAGTCTCTACCTTTCTCTCTATATCATCTACCAATTTTTCTGTTTCCCCTGCTACCAGAGGCTCATTTGCCATATCTGACTTATTAGTTGTATCTTTGTCTACTATTATGTTGATCTTCTGGGTATCAACATTCACAGTATATAGGACTTCAGAATTAGGATTGTTATCTTCTACATCCATACTTTCTGTTGCCGGTTGATCTTCAGTAGTTGTTATTTTCACTGGTGGGGGTAGGTTGTCTTTAACTTTGATGCTTGGTGGTCCACCAACTTTGCCTTTCCCCTTGTCTCTATCTTTCTGATATACCTTTATAGGTTTAGGTTTCCTATACTCTTCTTGTTTTTCTTTGTCAACAGGAATATATCCCATCCATCTTCTGTTTCCTCTATTACTTCATTAACTCTTCCTGCCATTAGTGAAATATGCTGGTGTGCAGTAGAGAATACTGACCAATTTGCTTGAGCAATCAAATCATCAATTTCTTTTGGAGAGTTTACCGGATATACAGCAAGTAGCTTCTCTATTTTTATTTTCTTATCTAATTCTATCACTGCTTGCCTTCTGGCGTCAAGTCTTTTGAATAAATCATCAGGAATTTCATTTGCTACTTCCATCAAAAATTTCTTGTACATGTCCATATGCAATATAACACTATTCTCAACTTGCTCTTTCTCATCAACAGTTAGAGTGTCATAAATTTTCTCTATGTTCTTCAGTTTTCCTTCCTCTGTGATTTCATGTAACAGTATATCAAGAGGTGCCAAGTCTTTGTTTGTCCTTTTCTTCTTCTTAGGTGTTAGCTTTTTCTTTGGTGTGGCCTTTCTAACTGGAGATCTTACTGCTTGTTGCTTTTGCCTTGTTCTTCTAGGTGAAGGAGTGGTTGTCGGTGAAGGATCTCTTTTTCTTACAACTCTTTTAAAAGTTGTTGGCATGTCACCTTCTGAAGAAGTACCTACCGGTGATAGGTGAGTTTCAGGTTGTGGAGTTGCCAACTCATCTTCTGTTATGCCGGTTTTCTTTAATACATCTTCCTTAATGGCTTGTGCTTGCCTGGATCCTTTCCTTACAAATGCCTCAACCTTCTTTACTCTTTTCTTTGATTGTATTTGGCTTTCTATAGTCTCAGCACTACCAAATACTTCTTCCTTAGGTTCATTTGGGGCTTCCAAAAGTGCTTTAGCATATGTTTCAACTATGTGGTAATCTGTTTCATAGCCCATCTCGGTTACCCAAATTGTTCTTGGGATGACCGCTTCCATCCAGATTTCATCTTTCTTAATAACAAAGCATATATCATCTTTGTATTTGTATACTATTTTTTGAGATAACCTTATTCTTTTCTTCATTTTGGTCTTTAATGCTTGGAAAAAGTCATGAATATTGTTCTCCTTGTTCTCACCCATGTTATTGAACAGTTCAGTTAATTGTTTTCCTACCGGTATGTCATATCCAAGTTCTTTGTAACCTATACTGGGAACCTGTTTTGTTATGTGTAGCAATAGGCATACTAACAGATTTCCAAATCTGAAAGTTCCTTTCTTGTCCTTCTTGATTTTTCCAAGGTTGTCAATTAGTTCATCCTTTAGCCATTCACATATGTCAATTTTTCAATTATCTGTTACCATATCATAAGCATTCTTAATGCATAAACTTGAAACTGAGTTAAGTCTATTAGAATGAGTGGCTTTATAACCTAATATCATACTGATGAATCTCACATTGATATCTTTTACATCATTAACCCTTAGAGACCTCTTGTCGAATGTTGCACTAGTTAGTTTTGTAACTAGGTCATTGGGAACCTTCTTGGTTTTATCTGGTCTCTTACCGGTGGTCGGTAACCCTGTGACAACTTTCACAACTTCCTTGGTGATCTTATGGATTGCATCTAACCAGAAAAATTCTCCATGTACTCTGCTTAAAACTATCCTAATCACATCCTTAGGAAATTAAGGAATGCTAGGGATTTCTGTAAATCCTAGGGTTTCAATAATCTTGTGTTCATTTTTAACATTGCTGGTATCATCACATATCACGGTTTTATACATGGTTTTGATTTCCTCATCTCCTAACTCTTCAATGTTGCAGTGGATGTACATTCTGGGGTCTTCAGCATATACAACTCCCTTAGGGATTTGGGAAAAAGCACCTAAGGTATCATCCTTCTTTGCTATCTCGAGAACTAACTGAAATATGGGCCTAGGTCTTTTAATCACTTCAACAACAGTAGGGTTTGCTATGTATTCAATTGCAGAGGTGGATGACATGATTAAATACCTTTTACTGCCTTGGGTGGATGATTGCTTGGAGTGTGCTTGCTTCTTGCTTGAAATGCCTTAGCTCGAAATCTTCGCGCTCTCTGAAAATTTGAAATCACGGTGAAATGAAATGGAGCCAAAACCTTACTTTTATAATGTCTTTTCGCCATCTACCACATTTATTGCATGTCGGTTAAGTATTCACTTAACATTGTCTGCCAGTAATAAGTAATTTTCAACTTCTTATCTCTAACTGAGGGAATAATTACCACATGTGTCATTAGATTGCCAAACCCTCAAAGAAATTTTCTTCAATTAGATGAAGAACTTCCTGCCGGTGGAGCACTGCTCTGTCCTGCTGGTGAAGTGTCACTTTGTCCTACCGGTGAAGCATTGGTTGGTTCTACTGATGGAGAGGTATTCCCAATATTTAGATCAGCTTTTCTAATCCATTGTTTTGAGAATTCTTGCTTAACCTCCTCAACTTTTTCTTTACCTTTCAAGCTAGCACTTTTGTTGTCTACCGGCGTTCCTTTACTTCTACAAAATTTAGCAATATGCCCAATCTTGTTACATGCATAACAAGTTACATTATTCTTTTGAATATCTTTCCCATAACCTATGTCGGTTTGTGTTCTGCATTGATTTGATAAATGTCCAAATCTTCCACAAACATAACATCTAACATTCATTATGTAGTTTTCAGAGTTGTGACCAACTTTATTGCATTTTGAACATAGACCAGTGGGTGTATTGATATTCTGATAATTCCTAGATCTACATTCATTTTCTCTATGACCATACTTATTATAGTTAAAGTATTTTCCATTGAATTTATAAGCATTAGGTTGTCTTACTGGTTTGTTGTGATCCTGAGTATTTGAAGTACCGGAGCTTTCACCAACTTCAAAGCCAATTCCAGAAGTGTCACCTTTAGGTTTTTGATTCTTCAGCAAGGTACCAAGTTCCTCTGAGCTTTTCTTGAATTTTTCTTTGTGTTGATTTGTAGTTTCCAGTTCTGTTTCCAAGATTTCTTTTTGTCTCATCAGTTCATTTGAGTCATTCTGAGTATGCATCAGATCTGTCTTCAACATGTCATTTTCATAGCTAAGTCTTGTGTTCTCATTTGCTGCATCACTTAGTCTTCTGGTCAATTCTTCTTCATTCTTCTTCCTATCCTCAATCTGTTTGCAAAATCTCATAGTCATATCCTACATTTCATTTTTTGTTGTCATGATCTCTTGTTTCAACCTGCTTATCATATCATTAAGTGATTCCTTTTCATCATTTTCATTTTGCAATTTTTCACAAAGTTCTCTTCTCTTATTTCTTGCAACAGTAAAATTTTCTTGAAGTGTCTGAATGATATCT
Source organism: Cryptomeria japonica (assembly GCF_030272615.1). Lineage (NCBI taxonomy): Eukaryota > Viridiplantae > Streptophyta > Pinopsida > Cupressales > Cupressaceae > Cryptomeria > Cryptomeria japonica. Next base: position 585,787,217 of record NC_081406.1, read on the forward strand.
TGAGCTGCCCTTAAATCATCTTCTAATTTGATATTTTTCAATTTCTCTGCATCATAGTCTATAAGAGCTCCTTCAAGTTGCTTCATCAGATTTTCCATCTTTACCGATGTCAAGATCTTCCTCAAGTTGTTAGGATTCTGAAAATAGAGGACCAGTCTCTGATACTAATTGTTAGGGATCCCAGAGATACTGAGAGGGGGGGGTGAATCAGTATCTAACCGGTAATAAGAATTTCTTAAGTTAAAACATGCAAAATATAATATAATAGTGTACCGGTATGCAATAAATAATGCAATAAACAAAATCAAGAACATCCACATGAAAAGTACACCATAACACAAGATGTTTAACGAGGAAACCTGATGTGGGAAAAACCTCGGTGGGATTTGTGACCCACAATATTCACTCACTGGCCAATAAGAGAATATTACTTACAATAGGGGCCTGCACATGCAGGAAGGCCAACTGCCTAGAGCTCACTGCTCAATGGGAAGTCACACTGACTTACAATAAGGATTATACTAATCCAATGACTTGTACTACTTTACAATAGCATCTTCAATGCCAGATTTAGTACTGGTTCCTGCTCTATTCTTTACATATACCCTTGACCTATATTTCGCACATTAGGTCTGCCTAATATTTTTCTTTTTTGCTTCTACATCACTCCTACAAATGCCTACAACGATCTCCTTTATATAAGAGTCATTTTACAATTTGCCAAGTCGGCTTACAATAATAAACAAAATATTATATAACAAAAATCATGTCGGCCTCTGTGCCAGTATACTTGTTTTCTTCTGTGCCGGTGCCGGTGTCCTGAGTGCCGATGTAGAGTGTGATCTGCTGATGTCGGTGCACTATCTTGTCAATGTAATACTTTGTCATTATAATGTCTTGCCGGTGCCATAGGATTGCAAGGTTGCCATCAATGACAAAACCTTCAATCACATACAATGTCTCATTGGAGTGTGCATATGCCAATAGTGCCTCTGCTCTGCACAAATGCACCCATACAACACAAACGTACCTACACAACACAGATGTGCTCGCATTTGACACACACGCACTCACATTTGACACAGACTCCTTTGCATTCATAGACGCGCCTGGCACAAACACAGACGCGCCTAGCCTACCCAGACGCACCTAGTACCAGCATAGATACACCTTAGCTTTTTTTGCCCCCTGCTTGACATATCTAAAATGTATTTATTACACTACCTAGCATACATTTATGGCAACATTTTATGTGACAAAGTACAAGGAGGTTTTGTGGTACTTACCGGCTCTCCTGCATCTACTGGCCTCTGATATCAGCGAATGCGATCAAATTTGTGCACCAATGCCATCATTGTTGACTACTCTCTGCTCTCTCTGCACTGTGATCTCTTAGGTGTGTGGATGACAATGAGGATGTTTTCCCCTTGTGGTCTATCTTATAGACTGCCCTAGCCCTAGCCCTAGCCCTAACCTGCATCTCCCATGTCAGTTTTCTTTACCCAGTGACTCTGTCACTCTATCCTATCTTGTCAATCTTAACAAAGCTGAAATCCCTATTGCCCTTGAGGAAGCACATTCAGGTGCTTGCGAGGGGCATTTTGGAGGGAGATCTTTAGTTTAGAGATTGCTCTAAATGGGATATTATTGGCAGACCATGGAAAAGGATTCCTTTGCATTTGCTAAAAAATGTCATCAGTTTCAGCAACATAGTAATTTGATCCATGCTCCTGCCCAAAAACTTCGATCTCAAGTAGCGTCTTGGCCCTTTTCTACATGGCATTTGGATCTCATTGGTAAAATATCTCCTCCTTCATATCAAGGAAATACTTTCATCATCACTGCAACTGTTACTTTACGAAGTGGGTAGAAGCAGTTCCTCTTTGATCTACTACTGCCAAAGTAATTTATCAATTTATTTTTGAAAATATCATTTCCCAATTTGGAATACCTTTCACTTTGGTTTCAGATAATGAAGCATCATTCAAAAATAAATATGTGAAGAAGTTTCTTGAGAAATATCATATTCAACATAAATTTTCTACACCATACTATCCTCAAACAAATGGTCAAGTTGAATCTTCAAATAGGATAATGGAGAAAATCCTTCATAAGACTGTGAACAAGCATGGTAAGGATTGGAATAATCAGTTTATCTACACTCTTTGGGCTTACCGGATGAGTGTTCGTATTTCTATGTGTTGGCATTTTGGCACTAAGTTGTCATTAATGTCAACCGGCATGATGGATAATCACATAAGGGTGAGCATAAAGAATGAAGATCTACCAGTAAAGTACAAACCGGTCTAAAGGTTGGCTGCTTGTTTATGATGAAGAGGCAAAATGTGAAAGTTTCGAGTCAAACCACTGAGGTGAAGCTGTGCTACCGATATAGTGTGCTCGACCGGTTAACAGAAGAAGAAACCTCAACCAACAAAGGGATGTACCGGTATGTGTTTTCCGGACCTACTGTGTGTTAGTGGGCCATGTCTTGATCATCATGATGCCATGTGGAGTAGAGGTGACAAACATGTTGAGGTTGGTGAAGCCTCATTGATAGGGTTGATGAAACAAATAATCACCATTAATGAAGGTGCCACAAATCATAACATTGTGTCTGACCGATTGCGGCTCAAGAAAGAAGGAATGACAGAGGAAGATTAGGGAGTAGTTGGCACCTAAATCAATACAACAAAAATCCAATTTAGGAAATCCTAAAAAAGGAAACAACTGAAGTGTCTTTATGGGTCGACGGATTTCAAGGCAGGAGATCTTGTTCAAGATTGCTATTTTTAGCAAATATGCATTGGATAATGCAAACCGTGTACAAATGCATCTTTGAAGGACAAGTGTCTGATCCAAGACATACTAGATTGGATCAAATTGAAGATCTTGTCGGAAAGAGGAAACCCCAACCGCTTCAAAGTTTGAATTGCATTCTAGCGGGAAATCACGAAATAAGAAATGAGAGCTCAAGACAGAATGCAGGGTTGATGCTGTGAAGAAAAAAGGAGTAGTGAAGAGATAATGAGTAAGGAAAATGATTAATAGCCATAGAAAGAGTTATAAGAAAGTTGTAGTGTGTATGAGCTAGCATACTGGTGAGAGGATTCTACCGGCAGAACTATAGTTGTGCAATTGTGCCTAACTGGCAAGGTGTGGCAGAGCAGACATCATCCAAGTGTGTAATAGTGTGTTGAGAGACAATGTGAGAAAGGGAGATAAAGGTGATAGAGGCTAAGAATCAATGTGAGATTCAATGGAGAAGAGAAGACTGTCAACTAACAAAGAGTTATTTGATCAAAGAGTTGCAGAATTCATTTCCAATAAGAAGCCTTAATTGTATTAAAATAGTATTTTAATATACATTACCAAGTTGAAACTTGGTGCAGGGGTTGGTGCTCCTTGGGTTGGTGCCCTAAATCTTTGTAAGTCAATATTTTACCTATGAGGTTGGATTGGAGCAGTAGTCTCCAACATCTTTTCTCATCGAGGTTTTTCCCATATTGGATTTTCCTCATAAATCTGGTGTTGTGAGTTACTTTTGTGTGAATGACCTCTTAGGCCTTTCTTCTTGTATCACCGGTGTGACTAGTTAGTGGTTAAGTGAATAACTGATATTCTGAAGTTAGATCAGATAGAGAAAAAAGTTTGAAACCACTGATTCACCCCCCCTCTCAGTGGTATTCAGTGTTTAACACTATGGGTTGTACTCCTTATAATCTTGTTTATGGTGTCAATGCCATTATGCCTTTGGAGTTGGAAATTCCATCTTTAAGAGTTTCTCTTAAGAGTATAATGGATGATGATTCTTATAAAGAAAAAAAGCTCCAACAACTTAAGATGCTTGATGAACATCGCATAAATGCTCTTGAGCATATTCAAGCCTATCATAAAACTCTACAATGAAGCTACAATGATAAATTCAATTAGCATTCCTTCTCAATAGGTTATTTGGTACTTTATGAGAATCAACGCAATGTGAATGCCTTACCCAAGGAGAAAGGAAAATTCAGCCCTAATTGGCTTGGACCATAAATTGTTCTTTAAGTCTATGGATAAGGTGCTTACATGATAGCAAATGTGGAAGGTGCACCTCTCAAGGAACCCATAAATGCTATGCACCTTCATATATACTATGCCTAGTTTCTTTTTCTATCTTTTTTCGTCTAGTTTATTCTCTCTCTCTCTTCTTGTGTCTTTTCTTTCTTCAAAATTGAATAATATGTTAGCATATCTTCATTAAAGTATGTGGTATTAAATGATATTGTATTGTTTAGTCTACACTACTTCATTCTTGACAAGCATGTTTCTTCACTCTATTGTTTGTCTTGGATTCATCTATGTAAATTGTAATAGATTTACATTTTATATGTGCTAGCATGTTATACAATTTCTTATGTGTTAAGTAAGGTTATATAATGTTGTGTTTAATTAGAGTTAATTAAATCACATTAGTCATATAATTCTTAAGCTTAACACATTTTTCCTTCTATATCACCAAAGCAACATTTAATTAAATACTTAGTTATTTAATTAAATCACACATGTATCAATTTAATCATGAAGCATTGAGAAATCAATCACATTGAAATTAAATTAGCAATACATGTTCATTACCAAATATGTTACTTTTAATTAAAACAAAGCATACATTGTTTCATGAATTAAAATAACATGTTTGAGACAAAATAGACTGATAAATGTCATAACATGTATATCACTGTACATCAAACATATCATATCATGATCATCTCTTATCCCTAGAACTAGTAGTTGGAGGATGGTGACTAGATGTCCCCTCCTGATCTGGTCGTGTGGGTGGACCCATGGGTGTAATTGTGATGTGGAGCATGAGTGACTCCGCGAGGAGCTTCTGCAATCCCTTTCCATCATGATCCTATGATATGTGGCTGCCTCTTCCTGAGACGCTGCTAGATCTCACTCTGTCCATTGTAGTCTCTCTAACAAAGTACTCTTCCTCTCTCTCTCTCTCCAGACCTCCATCTTGACCTGAATGGGGGTGAATAGTTCCTCATGTCACCCAACACTCCTCTGTGGTCTATGCACTATCTGTAATACTATGTTCTGGATCAGGGAGCACCACCCCTGGGTGCCAACTGTAGAGATAGAAGGAGATTTTCATTAGTAACATTCTATGTCATTAAATCTAAAATATTAAGATGCACAAATTAAATAATCACAAAATACTTTACCTGGATCTCCCTCTCACCAATAGGGGTCAGAGAAAGGGACCTCCTACGACTAGGACCGACTAGGCTATTTGCACTCGTAGTGTCTCTGCACAGTGGGCATAGGATGGTAGGGACTACAATTAGGACCCCTTATAGGGTCCTCCACTCGCGATGGTATTCTTGGTGGATCTAAGGCTATGGTGTCATCCCCAGGGTGATGAGGAACTCCATCTAACTCGTCCTCCTTGACCTCCTTGCCCACCTCATCCTCCTCATCCTTTCTCTCCTCATCCTCCTCATCCTCTCCCTCCTTGTCCTTGTCCTCATCCTCCTGATCTCCATACTCCTCATCATCACCATCCTTCTCTCTCTCCTACACTGCCAACCTCCTTCTGCTCTGTATCATCATCCTAATCATTTGTTTCCTCCTCACCAGGATCCTCAGATGTGTTGGGATCCTCCTCGTCACCTGTGTGTCTCCATGGTTTGAGGTTACCTCTATAATAGTCTTCTAGAAAGATGGCTCTAGGGTATGACCTACCCCACCATGTGATGTATCGCCAATGTGTTCCCACATCATCTCTATAATCGGTCACAATGTCCCGATCTGACCCATCTGAATCTGTGATATCAATCTCATCACTGGTCGACCTCAGAATGGCGCCTGACCTAGTAGTCACATGTGAGTGCCAGATATAGATAGGCATGTTTGTCAGAACACATTGTGGAAACCCAAACTATCACCAAACTCGGTCGAAGTAGAATGGGACCTCAAGGTGGTTGTATTGTCCGTCTAGTAGACGGTTCTGTTGCATGCAGAACAATTGCCTCTATATCACCACCCACATGAACATCCTAAGGTAGGGTCTCCATCTGATGGCCTCCATTGTCAATCTATCAAAAGTCATCCTCCAATGCAACAGATCCCTGAATCACTACTCACGAGTAAGTGGATATGCAAATACTCTAGGCTACTCCAGAACCAAGTCAATGGGTACCCCAACGGGTCTAGTGCACGTAATGTGCTTGAATATCCATATTTGTAGCAGCGTGCAGGTCATCAGGCTACATCCCTGCCCGAACATGTACACTCTTAGGTCATGGTAGAGGTGGGCTAACATGCTTCGCCCCTAGGATAATACCCTTTGATGTCTCTCCATGTCTCTAACTATGTAAGTGAGACCGCCATGCATATGTGTGTCGTGCCCATTAGGGCACATGACTAATGCAATGGTCACAATCATAACCTGTCTCACTAGAAAAATCTCATCGATGGGATGTAGCAGCCAACTAATCATAATGTGGCCCCTCATCTCACTGGGCATCTCTCTCTCCTGATGCAGTAGACCTGCTCCATCCTATAAGTGGTAGTGCTGCAGTTGGCTCGATATCTCAACATTTCTCCCCTAATGGGAAGATGAAGAATGCAATATACATCCTCAAGTGTGACTGTCATCTCCCCCATGGGTAGCAGAAATGTGGAGGTATCCACGTCCCATCTCTCCATCGATGACATCAACATTGCCAAATGGAACTTGATGGTGGGCATGGTCATCACATACCACAACCCTACAATGTGAAGTAACTCTTTATCCTCTGGTGAGAGCCGTGGAATCTGACTTCGTAGGCTCCGAAAGGTGTGACTGACAATATGCTCGTGAATATAGGGAAAAATATGTAAATTGAAACATCAAATCATTGGTAATTGCTCAATCGATCATCATCATCTAATAGAAAACATCATCATTCTATCCTATTTGTTTGACGCCTTATTTGTCACGATCCGTATTTTTGATAATGTGTTAGTAAGAGATATAATGTAGGTTTTTATTTATGAATTGAAATTGAAACATATATGAGCATTCATTTTGATGATAATTCAGTTGTATACAAATAATAAGAAATGATGTATGCATTTTATTCATGCAATATGTAATTTGATATCTAGTATTATTTTAATTGGGGATCATCAATGTTGATGAATCATTAAGTGCAAGTGATGCAGGGACAAGTGAACGAAGTTGAAGGTGAGAACATGACTCAGGTAGAGTTGTTTTTAACTTATGACTTCGGTAGACTAAGGAAATCTCTCACACACCACATTAGGATTTATAAATTGCATCTTGTAATGTTGGACGATTTAAATGACCTTATTTGAATGCTTGTTTTCATTAGAATGATGAACTTGGAATGAGTAGTAGATTGATTTATATATTTATACATGTGCATTTATTGCATGATTTGAGTGGTGATTGAATTAAATCTAAGTTGTATGAGTGATTGTGAAATATTATGTTTTATTGTTAAAAGAGATGAAATGTGTAAATGATTCAAAAACGAATATTGACCCTAGGTTTATATGTTCTTTTTGTTCAGATGTGTATAAATGTATAAAAAAATCGTACTTATGAGTTCACTTTTGTAAATTGGGTAATAGTATGATATATATATATATATATATATATATATATATATATATATATATATATATATATATATATATATATATATATATATATATATATATATATATATATATATATATATATATATATATATGTATGTATGTATGTATATGAGAAATTGATTCAATCATGTACATATATATATCTATATAGTTATTATATAAATATCCTATGATTGTGGAATTTAATTACGTCACGAATTTTATTTTATCTATACATAATCGTTTGAGATTAAATATGTATATGTATTAGAGTTATAATAATGATTCAATTATAGACTTATAAGTACGTATGTGAATATCGAATATGTAGATAAATTTGCATAACTAAATTATTCTATGAAAATCGATATCATATACATATATAATCATAGTAACGGTTTAATAAATAATTTGTTAACGATTTTAATATTTAATATATATAAATGAAGTCATTATTTATATATGTAAATATAAATAAAATAAAATAAAAATAACCATTGGAAGGCAACTTAATTGAAAACCTAACGATGGAAAGGGAAGGTGGCGGTTTAATGCAAAATAATGTTAACTAGGGTGGTCGATAGTAATATCGACCACCCCCCTTAATTAAAGGGAGGGGTCAGTATTACCATTGACCACTTCTCCCACCTTTTAATAAAAGCAAACCACGTTGCAAAAAAACAACACTTTCTCCCATGTTTAATAAATTAATACACCGACCTCGTTGCAGCCACGTCTAACAAAGTCATGCAGTGATAGGGTTTAATGTTGGGGTCGTAGTCAAACCCACGTAGTCATAGTCTACCACGTAGAAGCCATTAAGACTTGAGAGATCACTATTTACGTAACTAACCATTTGCATATAGAAGTCGATAGTCGACTTAGTAAAACTGTAGTTAACCCCTCCACGCGGTGGCTCACGACCATTGGGGGCAGAAAGAGACTTGGCATGTAGTGCCATGGCAATTTGAAAACTGCTGACTTCTCCCCATTTCACGGTGGTAGTAGGAAAGAATGCAGTTCCCATGGAGATAACTGATAAATCAAACAATCTCCTCAACGATCCAAGACTGGAGGAGGTCAACTCAGCTGCAGAAAACAACAATAGGGATCCAAGCACCCTAGACGTGTCGACAAGGTAGTTAAATATGAGGTAGATGGACTGGGGAGTCTCTTAGGAAGGAGTGAACATGGGGAAGAGGAGTGAGAGACCTGTCAATAATGTAGCTAAGGTCTCAAACCCATGATAATGTCTAAACCAAAATAATTGCAGAAAACATAGCACGATATTAGTATAAATAGAAACATAGGCTTGATAGAGAGGAGGCAGAGAAAAGATATAGAGGAAGATAGAAAATAGCAAGTTGGAGCAGAGAGAAATAAAGAAAAAGATAGGAAATTAGAGGGGAGAAAGATAGAGGAGAGCAAGAACATAGAAGAGCGACAAGAGATTAGAGAGAATAGAATAGTGGAGATTTTGATGTGTTTACGACCGAGTTGTAAAAGATCGACGATGATCATCTCCAATTTAGTGTCGAACTTAGAGGTTAGGCTCTTGGATGAGTGTTAGTTGCTTTATTATTATTAGAGAAATTCTCAGAATATAGAAAGGATAAGGACTGAGAATAGAGAGCTCGTGAGATAGAAGAGCGTCGAGGAGGAAAGCATTGGAATCCAGACATATTGTAGACAATTTGAAGTTATCAGGGATCGTAATAGCCATGGATCACGTTTCTTGAGGTAGGTTCAAATCTAGTATGCTTTGTTGAAGATATTTAAGAGATAAAGAATGATCTAGTTTTAGATTTATTAAATATTCTAATGGAAGAGTTAGAGTCACAATATAAATCGATTTATAATTGTTTAAATTACGATCATGCAAATATAGATGCAATAATGATATATTTTATGAAAGTTTGTTGATAAAACTTAGTGAAACTCTTAGAAATTAGATCACCCAATCCTCTAGAAACAGAGTAAGAGGATAGAGAGAGAAACTCTGAAATTGAACTGTGAAGAAGATGAAATATTAAGATTATGACTTATTAAATAGTGAAGTTTATTTTAATATCATAAGAAAAGACTTACACTTTCAAAATAGATCCTTGCACGAAGAGAAAAGATGGTTATCAGGTGTCTCATTAAAAAAAGGCCATATAGATAGGCACTTTATGAATTTTCATCATGTTAGACTGTTGTTATGATAAATTAGTAAAATTAGTGAGGTGAGTATTTAAATCATGAAAAATCAGATATTAGTATTAAACAAAATAATATGATGTTTTGAGAAAAGAGGTAAATGAATCAAGACACATGGAAAGAAGAGAGCTTAGATGATATAAAACTTAGATTTCTAAACCATAAGAAATGGAATGCATGTTAATGATTACACTATTTAAATGTTTTGATAATTGAATAAAAGAATGTGTACTCATTTTATTCAATTTATATGTAAGATACATACATGTGTTACACCTTCTTCTTACTTTGTATTTATTTGAATATTTTTGATGAAATTATATTTGCTTTTCAAATTATGAAAGATTGTATTTATTTAGGTAAAAGTAACGAAATAGTGTTTAATTTATGAAAGTGATAGGGAAGATGTTATATCAATTAGTCAAAAGATTGTATTCTTGTTTGTGGGAACCAAGCTCTAGATAGGCTGGTGTATAGAAAGTTTCCTTTCGGGATGGGTGCCGAATATGGAATCTTAGAGAGAATAGTTGCTTTTTCCAACTATTTATTTTTGCTATGCATGGAATTTTACTCGGCCGAGTAATGAATTGAATTATCCATAGAAATAGATGGAATTCCTTATTTTATGCTCTCTACCATATCCTTGCATGATAATGCTTGTTTTTTAAAAGAATTAAAAAAATGAAAATGCTTGTATCATCTAGGCACACACTAGATTCCCTCTTGTCTTTCGAATTCTTTGGTTAAAACAATTCATGCAAGGTCGGGTATTCTTGATTGACTAAGAATTTTGGGGAAGTGTAAGCTTCAAGGTTGGGCCGAAAAAGCGCTTGAATCTTATTCTCATCTTCATTCGATGGACTGAAAGGAAGCGACTCAGATTGGAGATCAACGGATGTATCTCACTTTCTTTATGATTGTATATTATTTAAGGCAATATGAAAGCCTGAGTAGGGTATAATGATATGTAATGAGAAATTTGTACCTTCCATTTTATATGAAAATTGTATTTAACTCTTTGATATCTATGATTGTTTTATCAATTTATTAAACTTGTTTTATATTATATGTGAAATATACTTCTTAATTGACCTATAAGTTTATTTATGAATAAAGAGGATTATGTCTTATAGATTAATTTACGTCTTTACATTATCCCATGTGAGTCTTGGCCGCTCCAAGCTGGGACCATGGTTCCCTGGAAGAACCAGGGTGCCCCTCTAGAACCAGGGCACTCCCTTGGGACCAGGGCACCTTGGGAGGACTAGGGCACCCTCTTGGGACCAGGGTACCCAGGGAGGACCAAGGTGCCCTAGGGCTCGAACAGGGGGCACATGCAGCATCTAGGTGATGACATCATCAATATTGAAAATTAATGCAATCAATGAAGTTAAACAAGAGTCAATGGAAAGTCAATTCACCTTGTCGAGCGGTCCACCAGTCAAAATGAGTCGGCACAAGATCTCCATCCATGTAGGTCAATCGGGTCAATGTCGAGGCATGCTAATTGATAAGTGGGCTCCTCTGTAGTGAATAATGACAAAAGTCAAAAAGTGACAAATGGGAGTATCACTTTCATATTTATGAGGTATGCACTTTTTCATTTTTATGATTTTAAGTTATAAACCCTAATTTCACCCTTTTTACTCAATCTATCATAACTTGAGCTAGGGACATGTGATTTTTGTGTTGTCGGTGGTGTTGGAATTGTGAATTTTCTCTCTTTCTCCACATTCATTCCATAAAGCACTTGGAAGTACAATCAAGCCTTGTTGAGAACATTTTTCATCAATATTTTCATCATAATTCACTGCAAGAAACATGATACCCTGTTTCACCTCACTAATAAGCAAGCCAAAACAGGGGGCATATAGCTACCCACAAATTTCATCACTTTCCTTGGTAAGAATTAGGTGATTTTGTGATCTAACATGTGGTTTTGTAGGCCGTGGTTCCTAATTGTGTACTATAGATACCGCTGGGGACTTTGTCCGACAACTTATGGATATATCCTTTTTCAAATGATGTTTATTTTTTATGTAATTTATCTTGCATATACACATAGTGTCATATGACCGCTAAAGTGGGGGCTAAATGTAGCGTCGTAAATTGTACACCTTTGCTAGGGTGGTACAATTCCACGCTTGGTTTAGCACCCACCTTAGTGTGTTTTGCATCTTGCATTTCTCATCTCCTTTAAGTATTTAATTAATTAATTTAATTAAATATAAATTCATATTTCACCTCTTCACATGTTATAAAGTTGGGCCCTTTATCCTAAGTGCCCCTTTTCATTTTATTCCTCCAAGTAATCATTTAATCATAAACCCTAATTATGTCCTATTTTGATCTTTAAGACTCGATTTCGCATGTTAAAACATCTTGGAATCAACTATAACTTTGGGATCTGCTCTAATATCATCACATCTAACGACCACAAAATTTTGGTGAAAAGTTGGTCGGACCATGTGTACTTTGCACACAGTCCCCGACATTTTTCTCGAAATTTCGGGACCATAATTATATGATATTATAATACTTAACCCCAAAATAAATTCAAATCCTAGGTCAGCCTAAACATGAAATTAAGATCTAGGGTTTCATACATAAGAGCTCTCTTTTTTCATTTGAAGGTCTAAGGAATCGAATCTTGAAAAAACTTTTGGAGTGATTACAAGGAGCCTTCTATGTAGCTAAAGAATAGATCTTTGGAGTCTTCAACAACATTCAACAACACCTATCAAGCATTCTTTCATAAATTGGGGGCTTTTGAAGATATGGGAAAACAATAGGAGATCACCGATTGAAGATTGGTTTGTACCTCTCCCTTGAGGTTGGGTATGATTTCATGTTGTTTCTATGTCTTTGTATGAGCTTCATTACATTAATTTGATTTAAATTCATGCTTTATATCACTTTTGCATCATTGATTTAGAGAATTTACTTTGTCAATTACAAGCAATTAGGGTTTACTCTTAGGGTTGCTCTAGATTATTTACTCTCATCCTAGGATCTTGCACACACACAAGGTTCTTGAACACACTAATTTACTTTACAAATCGTCTATGCATTGAGGTGGAAATCACCAAAACGGGGTTTGACTAAGGCAAAACCATACATAGCCACCCAAAACCCTATTTTTCAACTATAGGTGTAGGTTCGGATCCGAGCGTCGCTGGAAGTTTCGAGACCGACATAATGCATAGGGACTGTTTCGAGGGCTAGAATTCACCAAAATCCCCTAGTACAGGGGCGTGGCGCCCCGGTCCTCCCTATTTTCAATAAGGTTTGGCAGAGTAACAGGTTTTAGATCTCAGTTTCCAGTTTCACAGGTACAACTTCAGGCCAGCAGAATCAAGACAGTGGCGCAACACCTTGGTCCCAAACATTTTTGCTAAGATTTCTGACATAGGTGCACCTCTGAATTTTCCTCTTAATATGTACTTTTCAACAATATATCGGTTATTCTCAGTTCTGCATCTTTAGATTAGGATTGTTTATGCATACTTGTAGTCTAGGTTGAATCATTCAAAACTGCACTCTTGCATCACTTCTTCCCCTCATTTGTAGCAAAAGAATAGAAATCCTAAGAGGTAATCCTTGGCTCTCTCTTCCTCACAAGAAGTAGCCAAAGTGTGTTACCTCCCTAGGCTCTTTCGTATTCCACGGTGTGTACATGAGAGTGGGATTGGGACTTGTTTGCTTAGTCTCACTTTTTCCCTTACACAAGTACAAAAAGGGAATATGGACACTTCTATCAAAGATTTCCCTCCTAAAGATGAATCTTTGGAGAATTTTGTTCATTCTTCTCCTAAAATGTATCTCCCTCATAAGGATTATTCCCCTCCTAAATTGCTCATAAAAGTTAAGTCCGCAACTCTGAAGCCCATTAAGTGGTGGAGTTTAATGTGAGGATACAACGAACACGATCCATAGTCATGATTGTTGTGATGTTGCACAACTCAGTAAAGGTGATTGGTTGTGATAGGTTTGTAAGCACGCAAAGGGGAATCACATGTCGACATGTTCTTTCCTCATTGGTCACCACCTAAAAAGGGGTAATAGTTGTTGCTATTGTAATGTTCAAATATGAAAAACAACGGCTAGTTCACGCCAACCAAATAGTTATGTGCCTACAATTAATGACTCAAATCCACCATTTTAAGCCAAGTTCTTGATCAAATTGTTATTTTTTTACTAGTAAGCATTCTTTAATACTTTCCTATGCCCTTTGTTATCTCTGTGATGCCAATTTTTGTACACTAGGGTTTTACTCTATGTTTTGTTAGTAGGAAATCTTACTTACTCCCAATCTTCTTCATGTCTGCTATGCTTTGAATATTACTTCTTTTCAGAATGACTATGTATAGTTGAGCATCCCTAAAGGTCTTCTTTGTAAACTAAAATTTGAAACCCTGGTAACAGTCAATTGATTCTTATCTATCAAAATCATAGAATAGGAAATGGCTGAATCATCTAGCCAGGGTAAGAGGAAGTTCTTAGATGAAATAATCTTTCAGCTTCCTAGATTGATTGACACTCAAGAGAGGGCCAAGGTTGGTGCCAAACCAAATGAATTTATCATCGACTATAAAACTATGTGTAGGGACCCTATAATGAAACCCTAGGGTTTCAACCTTTGGAGGAGGTGCTACAACAAAAAGAAGGAATGCGTTCCAGTGTAGTATTTGGAATTTAAATATGGGAATACTAGTTGTTTCTAATGTCTTTGTAAACATTTACCTACTCATGACAATTTCCAATAATTATAGACAAGGTGTAAGAGAAATTGTGGCCAAGGATAGAGAAGAATATTGTCACTGAGATGACAAAAGATTTATTGGAATCAAAATTTGATGCTATTATGGATCATGTTGTGGTGCTTCATGCTATTATGGATCATGCTGATGTTGCCTGGGATGAGCACGAGGAGCTATTGGGGTTTTATCAAATTCATCTCAAGTGGTAGAAATTTGTAGCTTGCTCTATCTCATTCTCGCAGAAGATGGTCATTGCAATTGAGGTCACTATTTTTAGACCTCTACCACTGTATCTACATGAGTTAATATTTGACATGAGGTCAAATTTAAATGTACTAATTCAGGTCTTCATCACTCATTGGATGTACACATAAAGAATTAAGTCAGAATTGTTTGTTTTTCAGTGTTTGGTGACTTACCATATGCCTACTCTATTTGACAAAGAGAAGAGTGATCTAGAAGGAAAAAGAGTCCTAAGGTCAAAGTCAGAAATTAAGACAATTTTGGAGCCAATGCTATTAGACATATTTGTTGATGAAACATAGACCATGAAGAAGCTAAGAACCTACCTGGATGCATTATCAAAGTTTGATAATGGAATGACAAGAGTAGAGGTTGCAAGGACAATAATTGATGATGAAAACTATCAGAAACACATTAGGCTGATCCAACAAATCAAAGAAAACGAACTGGGAGTTTTCTGATTCTCCTCTTCTCTCTTCTAAATTTTTGAATTAAGAACTAACCATTATTTCCCTCCCTTTTTGATTCTTTATGTTTTTCTCATTCCTTTGATAAATTTGGATGTAAAGAAGATTTGATTCTGTTAGGTGGTCAGTTTATGGTCCTATAGAGAGAATTTTGGTTTAAAGGTTTGTTTACTTGATGTATATCTTTCCAAAGATGTAGAAAGTTGCTCTCTGTCATGGTGAATTTAATAGGCCTGCAAGGTTATCAAATCTTCCAGCTTGCTAAGTGAGCTTGCACGAAAAAAGGAGAGCTCCAGATCATCTACAACAATTATCACCTGTAGGGAGAAAAATGAATGTCTATCTTTGTCAGGACATATAAAAAGGTTTTTGTCCTTTTCCATGTCAGGCAGTCACCTACTGCCTTAAAATATTGTAAAAGGCCCAGAGCTTGTTGCAACCTTATTCATATAAAAAGATAATCAAGGTCTTATTTTTCCTCTCTGGAAAATATATTTGTAGAGTCTTTCGAGTCTTATAAGTCCTCAGAGAATTTCACCAAGGTGAATTTGCATACCTTGTCCATTGGTCTATAATTCAGGAACTTGTTCAGTTCTTATGTCCTATTTCACTTTTCTTTATAAATTTACAATTGACATATGAAGTCCATGCGATTTTCAGGAGCATCTTAGAATCAAACTCAATGATTCTCAAGTTGTTTCCAATATGTATGCTCCAAAATCTTATAAAATCAATGATCAATGATTCTTTTGATTTTGTCTCTGCACCGTGTTGCTGATATGTGTGTGATTTCTGCTTCTTCTAAAGTAGAAGATTAAAATGCTTGAATCAATCATAGAGATTTTGTAGAGATCTTATTGGATACTAGGCACAACTTGTTGACTCATTTTTTATATTATGATTGATATTAGGTATTGATCATATAATAGAAGGTGTCTCTAATTAAGGATGTTGCAGTCACTCCATATGCTAAATTATAATAATGGTTCATCTAGCCCAATGGATAGGCACTGATCAAGTTCCCTGTGTTATTGACCTTGGCATGTTTTAAAATTACATAAATTACCTTTGTTTTAATTTTTGTTCTTATTTTAAGTGTTAGAATTAGCTGTTCTCAAGGTATTTCAGAGTGTACTAATCAGGGATATTCGTATCCATTTGAGTTAAATATTTATGTGATCATCCCAAATATTGAGAACATATCTATTGCAATACTTAGGAAATGGAATTAGGATTATAAAGTATTGCTAGAAGGTTTGTCCACCTTGGTTTAATAGAGCCTAAAGTGCAGAGGATATGACTGACCCCTTATCCCTAGCCACTATCCTATTAGTTGGCCTCTGATCTAAGCCCTTGAAGATTGAAGTTGGCTACTCACAAAGGATACATGGGTACATCAGTTGGAAACACCAACACTATGTATCCTCAAATCCCTAAGGAGAAGACACTCTTAGGTATTAGGGGTATCAAGCTTAGGGCAAATAACTTGCAACTTATAATAAGGTTGGGATATTAATTGACCAATTGATAAGGATGGGAAAGTCCTTTTGGTTTAGGTTCTACTAATCCCAGGGGTGTTCTTGAGCTATTTTTGTCGAGATAACAAAAGAGAAATGGTGATAAAATGAACCTTGATATAAACCATACCTAAGTCGTATGAAACTCATATTTAATTGTCACCAAGTACTTACATGTAGTTTATCTTGAAACAAAGATTTCAAACCTCTATAAGTAGAAACATATATCACACATATACTAAGGATGCTTGCTTCTTAACCAAGTACCTACATGCTAGTTTATCTTGAAACAAAGATTTCACACTTCTATATGTAGAAACATATACGACACAAAGACTCAGGGTGTTTGCTTCTTAACCCCTTAATATTTTTAACACATCTCACCTCATAAATAGATTAAGTAAGAACAACAATTCATATCTTGCCGTGAAAGATATTAAAGAGGCCCAGTATTATATTTAGCATGGGCTACAAAAGAGACACTTAGACTTTTTTTAAAAAAATCCTTCATAACCGGTGCTAAATATAATGCTAGATAGCCACTGATCACACAAACACTTTGTGACAATAGAATGATGAGACCATGCAATGCATAGGAACACTTCCCTCTACTGCAATCATTAAAGGTTGGTTGATATTTTATTATTTTCCATAGATGTGATAGGATGACAATAGGTTGGACATATAATAGATGGTTGCCTTTATGACCATTTTACATCTCCAAATAATAAATGTATAAGCATTCGGCTATCAAAAATATCTTAGGGGAAATTTAAACTCATGTCACATCACTTAAAGTGACACATGATGCTATTACAAGGACGCGTCTATTCTGGCTCCAAAAAGGCAGTACGGAGGGACTAACATGCGTGTTAGTCGCGCGTTTTACACCGTCGATTTTGCATTTAACGGTCGCGATTGACTAACCTGTCACTAACACGCTGTAGAAAGGTCTGTTTTGGAGACAGAATAGTCGCGGCCCTATTACAACACCCTATAACATGGGCAATGCCTTGGAGACGAGAATTCTATCTAGGAGGAAAATGTGATGTCTACAATTAGTATGTCGAGGAATGTCGAACAAAACGAAATTTGGGACAAGCTTCATCAACGTTTTTTTTCCTTATCTTTGCCTTTTGTAGCAGGGAAGAAGTTATTGTTCGTACAAATCTCTATCATCTGTTTCGTGAACGACAGACCCATTTTCACCAGACATTTTTATATGTCTCCGGCAACAATTTATTAAGAAACAGACTGAATTAGCACGAATTCTTCACCAGAAATGCTGTGTTAATGCAATTCTTTAACCCCCGGCTTTATAGACGGGTGCAATCTGCAGCTTACACGTTTGAAACCCAACATTGATTAATATTTATGTTCTCCCCGTCGAATTCTCATGGTTTGATTAGTCATTCGTATCTATTTGTGGCTATTTATGTCCTCCTCGTTGAATTGTCATGTTTTGTTGGCAAATGATTATGAAGAGGATTGAATTCCAGTGTAATTTAACACCTACCCACTACACTGCCTTGCCGTCCTTCCTCGTGCAAATACAGAATATTTCCATGCTCGTGTTCAGTGTTTCTGGGCAGCCTTCTTTCTTTGGCAAACTATCCCCTCCGCTGGAAAAGGAAAGAATGGGGCGAGGAAGGATCGAAGTGAAGAAAATTGAGGACAAGAAGAGTAGAGTCGTGACTTTTTGTAAAAGGCGAGCTGGGCTGATGAAGAAAGCGCAGGAACTGTCTGTGTTGTGTGACGCCCAAGTGGGTCTCGTTATCTTTTCTCAAACCGGAAAGCTCTCTCGTTTCTCCAGCCCCAGGTACACCATTACCATCTGCTTCTAACTTTCTTACCCGAACAGTTTTCACTCTATTGGCTTCTTGTATTGTATTAGCTGGGTATGTTTCATAGGTTAGAGATTTTCTTATGACAGTTTAGATTTAGGAAGGAGAATGGAAGGAAACACAAATGTGAGAAAACCCTGGTGTGAAGTAATGAAATCATTGACGTTCATTAGACCAAACTGCGGAATCCAAAATTGAGATGAACGGTGAACTAACAAAATCTGGAAGCAAACAAGAAGTGGTCCTAATCATTGCTGATCAAGTTTATCTTGTTGTGAATTTTGACAGGGTAATCAGTTATCTTCACAATTCTTTCCTTTTCAAACAAAGTGTTTAGAGACTCTACTTTTAAAATATCTCTATATTTGATCTAAATATTTTCATAAATAAAACAGTTCTTTATGTAATGTTCTTCTATTTTTACTAACCTAAATGTACAAAAAGACAACCTAAATAGCATCTTAGAGAAAAAAAAAATTGAAATAAAAACATATTAAAGTATAATTCTGTGATTAACTATGTGCCTAGTTGTGTGAGTGGAATTGAAGACTGAAGCCCACAGCTATTCTGGCTCCAAAACTGCAGTACAGAGTCAATAACATACAGATTATTGATTGTTATATACCATTGATTTTAAAAAGAACAATCACGATTTTTTAAATTGTCAATAACACAAAATACAAATTGAAAGTTTTAACACCAGAATAGACACGTCTCTAACTAAATATTTGTGAAATATAAATTCTTACCAAAACATCAAATCGGGATGTTCTACAAGACCCATCATATTAGTTGAACTATTAGTCTAGATTCAATTCATTTCCGTATTTCTTCAGTACGATAGACTGCGCTCTTTCTTACTTTTCTCTGTTAATTTATGGCATTTGCGGAGTTTCTCAAGGTCTAATTGTTAATCTACTTTTTTAAAGAAGTATCCAGTATTTCAAGTATAGTTATAAATGGAAAGTGCGTAGAGAATATTTTGTGCAGATAAAAGTGGCACTTATTACAGATTGATTAGGTACTCACCTATGGAAGGCATTTGATTCCCCCCATCTCTTATTTAAGAGAGAGAGAGAGGTTTAATAAAGAACAATGGAGTTTCTCAACAATAGTGAGGAAAAGGTAAAAGGACAATTTATTACTCAAATCTGATTTTACAGCCTGTACGGTGAAAAGATGGTGAGCACATTATATTTTGGTAACTACGTTGACTGGTTGGTGTTGTGGAGGTTATTATAACAAACTTATCCGTTCTTTTCCATGATTGTATCCTAAGTCTTTACCTCCATTATTTTGCTTAAAGATAATCTCTTCTGTTTTGAGTGTGTAGCTTGGATGACATGCACGAATTAGTCTCGTTCATCAACTTTAACTTCTCTCCTATACTGTTGTAGTTTCCTAAACTCGTTGAACAAAAATAAATGACAGCCCACGGTAACAGGTCGGTCATTTAGATTGTAAGATGCTCTATAGCATAAAGATATCAATCTCTAGTTGATGGATTTAGTAGATCTCTGAAATTGTAAAAGGTTGGACAAGGCAGCTATGTAACAGTCATACTGAACTGGATTGAATCTACAAGAAAAACCCATCTTAAGGAGCCACTGGTTCAGTGGTCATGGATTGAAATGAGAGCTTCCAAGCATTGAAATATGCTCTAACGTATAGATAATAGCACGTCAAGCATTTGTGGGTGGTGTATCGTGCGAAAGACTAATTGTAAAAAATTGCCATGAATCCAATAATTTGGGCCTCTATTGATGGGAATAAAGGATTTCATCATGTTGCTTGGAAATTTTGAGTTTACGATTACTCTCAATCCGTCATCAGGCATTTTTTTTCGGTTAGATGGTTTGTTAGGACTTTGGAAGGGAACGATGTTTGGAAATTTCTCTTTAGACTTTGTATTTTGTCAAGAGTGTCTATTTGATAACTAACTTGGAAAGGATTTGGGTTCTACACCCCTTCTTCTCACCATGAGTGAATTTGTTACAAGGCACACTTGTTATCAAAAGCATTTAGAATGCTTGGAAGCTCATCAAGCGCTAACATCTTAGGGCTTGGCAATGAGGAATAGCCTTTCGATTAACTATCAACTTGTTTGGTGGTCTTTGGTCCTATCTAGTCAAAACCATCTTCTTTTCAAAGCCCCTTGGGTTCATGATTTGAAATTCTTAAATCTAGGGGAAATAAAATTCTATCAAATTGCCTTGATATAGATACC
The DNA here is from genome assembly GCF_030272615.1 of Cryptomeria japonica. Taxonomy (NCBI): domain Eukaryota; kingdom Viridiplantae; phylum Streptophyta; class Pinopsida; order Cupressales; family Cupressaceae; genus Cryptomeria; species Cryptomeria japonica. The sequence goes on from NC_081406.1 coordinate 585,808,115, forward strand.
AAGAGTTTCTTATCATGACTTGAGTCCAAATCAAAACTCTTTCTATCCAATTAAGATCAAGATACCTTCTAGATTGTTATTCATATCATCCCTCCCATATGGTTCAAAAAATTAGGGTTAGGTCCTTTAAGACTCAGTGGAAAGTGTTCAAATCATATCCTAAAACATCATTTTGTAATTGCAAACACTACTGCTTATGGCTTATGCCTCCTCTGCCAATATTGGATTAGATAAATCTCTATTAGCATGTCTCTAGTCTTCTCCTAGCACTTGGCATGATCAAGAGTTCTAGATTGTTTGGATAACTATTCTTGAGCCCAAGTTGGTTCATTTCGTGTGTACATTATTTACTATTGGCTCTCTCTTGTCTCATATAGGAGTTCCCAACCTTGCCATCCTTTTTGTTAGTAGTTCAAGACTCAAAGCATATTTTTAGTTATGCTCCGAAGCTTAAAAAGCTTGTATTTGAATGCATTATTTCTTTAGGCCCTTTTAGGCTGGATCCCTTCCCCTCTCATGGCATATGAAATTTCTAAGAAATCGGCCTTGTCACCCATTTAAAATTATCTAAATTTGGCATCCTTTCAAGGTAGAATTTCTTTGTACTATTTGGAAAGATGAAACTTTATCTCTCTTTAGGTTGTTTGATTGAGATTCAGTTTTCTATATACATTAAAATTATGATTTGCACTCTAATGTGCTTATGCCTAACTAGGTACAAAATCACAAAGGTTACACTTGAATTTGCACATCTACTTGAGAGATTTTAGATCACTGGGGTGAAGCCCTCTGTATGATTTCCAAAATTTTAGCTCTTTCCATGGGCATATGCATGCCCTGAGACTATCTACCAAAAGAGATATGAGGATCCCAGTTTGAAGGCTTCAAGGACCATGAGGCTCCTAGTTGGTCTCAACCTTCTTGCTTTCCTTCTACTCCTTCTCATGGGCATGATACTCCTAGCTATCTGGAATTTGGGAAGCTTCCTTGCCTAGAGTTGGCTATTTATTTTTCTTTGATATTAGCAGCTTGCTAATGAATACTAGAAGGGTCCTCTCATTGGTTGGTAGGTTTTATCATATTCACTTTCCCCTCAAATGCTTGATATCTTATGAATAGTACAAGCAATTTTCATTTGCCAACATTATCACATTTTTCTAACAATGGCTATATACCACCTACACAAATGTTGCAGCATCTATCTATACAAGACATGTTGCCAATTTTAAAAATTATTACAACATAATATGGTGGAAGCAACACCATTCAAATATAATTGAAAGATAGTTCCCAAATTCAAATGTAAGGAGAAGGCAACTTGGTGGAAAGGGGAGAGATTGGAGTTCCGAAGGAGTTGGAGCAAGCAATGGAAAGAGTACAAGAGTGTTTTGAGAATATTGTCAAATATTCACGCCATCTAGGACAAGCTGCTTGTAGTAGAGTCAAAGATAAAGGAGATCACTAAGGAAAATGGGAAGATATTGCATTTAATGGCCTAGATAATGAAGCATGGATGGCTGATAGATCAAGAATTACTAATTTTAGTTGAAATCAATTGTTGTTTGACTTTAATTTATGTTCAACACTAGGAAATTGACTTAGGGGAAGCATATTAGTGGTCGTTATAGTTAACTTCATGCACCCTTAAATTTTAAACAATATATCAAATTTTGACAATTTGTTTGTGCTTGTCTTTGCATGAGACTCAACTTCTTATAGCTATTGTTGTGGCTTCTAGGTAGTAACAATTTGCATGCTATGGGATCCATTATATGTTCAAGGGTAAAAAAGTACACATTTCAAAGAGTCGCCTGATACTTGCTTAAATATGCCTCAATAACTGTGCACTTGAAATTGCCAATACTTAATGCACAAATGCCCTAGTAGTCAAGCGTTATGGGTACCAATAAAGGTGCACAAATGAGCCAATTATGGTCCAAAAATGCTAAAAAAATGGATGCCTATTGGTACATGTGAAATTTAATAATGGGCTTTTAGGGTTCTTTTTTTTGTTTCTTTAAAGTTAGTAATTGGGGCTTTGGGTGTGCAAGGAGTGTTTGGTTATTGGAGCTATAACGACTGCTGGTGCTCTTCCCCTATTTAGAGGATGTGAGGCCTCAAATTTTTTGAGTTCCAAAATAAATGCAATACTTTGGCTCTCTGGATTCTACGCATTAATGGCTGGATATTACTTATGTGTGGAAGGTCTAATTTACTCATGATTTTAATTTAGGATAGTTTCAATGTGGTTGTACTCAATTGGCCATGTCTACGCAGCCTAAAAAATGGCTGCTTTATGCATTAGTAAAACACTTTTTATTCTTTGGCAAGAGTAAATATGTCAGCTAATTATCCACTGGCCCTTGTTTTAAGTATTGGTCCATTTGTATTTGATTTTTTTTATTTATCCAAAATTATACCAGACTTGGTTCACTAAACTTTTATGTATGAATGATTTTGTGTATGCTTATGGAATCCAGATCAGGTTTTGTTGTTTGTTGATTATGCTCTCATTTAAATTCGTTAATTATGTTCTCATTCAAATTTTTTTATTATTTATTTTTGGGAGAGAGTCTCAAGGATTAAGAGGGTATCCATTTCGTCAAAGTTGTTTGCGTACAAAATTGACCTCATCCGTTACATCACACCCCTCTAACTTTGAATGTAGATGCGTTGTGTAATTAAGAAACATATCATTCACCCTCACCAATTATACTCAAAAAAATTAAATTATTATTTTTTAAACTATTATGTCCTCATCGAATTGTCATGGTTTGATCTGTCAATTGTATTCATTTATGTTTGATTTTTCTTTAGCCGATAGACTTTGTTTATTGTGGACTTGTCATACTACTTTTTCCGAGAAAAGTTGTCTCACTCCTGAAAAAAATTGTGCTAGAAATAATCTTTTTGCATTTAAAAACAATGGAATAATATTGACTGTTCATTGTTTTTCTTTTAAATATTTTTTTAACAAGTGGATATTTTAATAGTTCAAAATCTATCAAAAGTAGTTTTAATTTAAGCTTAAAGTTTTTTAAGGGGACAAATTACCTTTTTTTATTTGAATCTTAGAATTTAGCTCATTGAATCTAAATTTTTAAAGAAAAAATAATAATTAAAAAACATATACTATTTTATTCATAATTTTTTTTATTTTTAAATATAATATACTATTTATTTTTATTTTTTTGATAAAAGTGGATGAGACCACTAAAATTATATTGATTATATATATTTTTACATGTGTCTGGTTCAAAGAGCATTGAAGGGAAAGAACCAGTAAGAAAACCCTTCAATATTGCTCAAGAAAACATAAACCTATCTACCATTATTATATATAATATTTTAATTTAACATTTTAACAATCATTAAATTTTCTAACTATTATTATATTATAAAATTATATATCTACATTAATTATGTTATATTTTCAATGTTGATGTATATTATCAATTTTTTCATCAACAATTCAAATCATGTTCCATGAACCATTATCAAGATGAATAAACTTGAAAAGAGAAATAATGTTCCATTGAAAAAATTGACTTACACATTTAAATCTAGCAGCTATCAAACAAATAATCACATTCTCTGAAAATTTGATACATTTAATATTTAATTTTTACTTTTGATATGCTATCAACTTATCCCTTGAACCTCTCTAAGTACAAGGTGCTAGTTTGTATCTATTTATGACTATTTATGTCCTCTTGTAGAAGTGTTAGATTTTGTTGGTGACGTGATTATGAGGAGGATTGAATTCCATTGTGAAAGAGCACCTACCCACTGCCTTATCGTCCTTTCCTACTCCTTAAAACTGCAAATACGCTATTTCAATGGTCCTGTTCTTGAGTTCCTTATGTTTATTTGGGTAGGTTTCTGTCTTTCGCTAAGCATCCAAGTTAAAAATGGGTCGAGGAGGGATCGAAGTGAAAAAGATTGATGACAAAAAGAATAGGGTAATCACATTTTGCAAAAGGCGAGCTGGCCTGATAAAGAAGGCGCGGGAGCTTTCCGTGTTGTGTGACGCCCAAGTGGGTCTCGTTATCTTTTCTCAAACTGGCAAGCTCTTTCGTTTCTCCAGCCCCAGGTACACCATTACCATCTGCTTCAAACTCTCTTACCCAAATACTTTTCACTCTATTGGCTTGCTGTATTATATTAGCTGGGTGTGTTCCATAGATTAGAGATTTTCTTATGACGGTTTAGTTTTGGGAAGGAGAATGAAGGAAAAATAAAATGCCAGACAAAGCCTCCCTCTGCTTTTCTCATTTTTGAAAAACAAAGAGAGATTTTCTTTATAGTTTATGTTACGAGATGGTTTGTATATGAATTACAGATGATCTATAATTTGAGGTTATACAAACCTTACTTCTTATAAGCTTTGAACTTATAAAAGAACCATAACTTAACCTATGAAAACCCAATTATTTTTTGGTTAAAGATAGAAACACATTAAGAATTATCCTTTGATAAAAGAATACGTAGTCGTGTCAGTGGAACTGAAGACTAAATATTTGTGAAATGTAAATTCTTACCAAACCATCAAATCAGGGTGGCCCACAAGACCCTCCATATTAATTGAATTATTAGTCTACATTCAATTCATTTCCGTATTTCTTCAGTGCGATAGACTGCGCGCTTTCTTACACTTCTCTGTTAATTTATGACATTTGCCGAGTTTGTGAAGGTAGAAATGTTTTGTTAATCAATTTAATCTACTTTTTTTCAGAAGTATCCATTATTTCAAGTTTAGATGTTTAGATATAAATGTAAAGGGATGGGTCTATTCTGGTTTCAAAATGACAGTAGGATTGACTAACATGCATGTTAATCGTACATTTTTCACCGTCGATTTTGTATTTAACGGTTGCAATATTTTGTATTTTGTATTTTGTATTTAACGGTTGCAATATTTTACACCGTCGATTTTGTATTTAACAGTTGCAATTGACTAACCTGTCACTAACACGCTGTATGAAAGATCTGTTTTGACAGCCAATACAAAATAAGAAGAGAATATTTTGTGCAGATAAAAGTAACACTTAATTATAGATTGATTAGGTGCTCACCTATGGAAGGCATTTGAGGAAATGGTGAAAGGACAATTTATAACACACATCTGATTTGACAACGTATACATTGAGTGGCTGGTTAGCGCAGTATATTTTAGTTATTACGTTGACTGGTTGGTGTTGTGGAGTTTATTACAGAAAATTTATCCGTCCCTTTCCATGGTTGTATCCTACGTCTTTACCTCCATTATTTTGCTTCGAGGTATCTCTTCCATTTTGAGCGTGTAGCTTGGATGACAAGCACAAGTTAGTCACTTTCATCAACTTCTCACCTTTAGGTGCTGATGTAGTTTCCTCAACTCTGTTGTATGGATCATTTGTACAATTTAGTATAGTTTCTTTTGGGTGCATGCCAATTTTAAAAATTATTATACCACCATTTACACAAATGTTGCAGGCATCCGTCTATACAAGACATGCACGTCAATTTAAAAAATTATTATGCATTAATATGACGGAAGCAACACCAATCAAATATAATTGAAAGATGGTTCCCAAATTGAAATATAAGGAGAATGACAACTTTTTGGAAAGGGGAGTGATTGGAGTTCCGAAGGGTTTGGAACAAACAATGGAAAAGAGATCAGAGATTCTTCAGAATGTTGTCAAATACACTCACCCGGTGAAAGAAATCTGGTACAGAGGAGAAACTCATAAAATGAACTCTGCTGAATGCATGTCTGATCCATTGAAATTATAGGAAAATAAATAATAAATGTTTTTTATACTGTTGCAAGGAGTTAGAGGAAGGATTTATTGTGGACAGATGAGAAAGTGTGGCATGAATCATGTGACCGGCTGAAATCTGTAAAAGACGGCATGAGGGGTTCTCCTTGTCTGTGCCGACAGCCAGGAAAACAATTAATTTATTACTTCTAACACCTGGGACAACTAGCCTGTACTAGAGTCAGAGATAAATAAGACAAGGAAAACATTAATGAAAATGGGGACACATGGAAGACTAAGACACCAAGAATTACTACTATTAATCAAAACCATTTGTTGTTTAACTTTATGATATAACTGCATGAAATTGACTTATTTAGAGAATGTGAGGCCCCAGAGTTTTAAGTTGCAAACAAAAATATGCTATACATTAACGCATTGGATTCTACGTATTATTAGACGATTAGCAGATTTTTAGTGTCTCAGGATGCATTTCACTTGGCTCTAAAGAATTTTATCATCAACTTCAAGATGCGCGTTCGTTTAGTAGCAAAGAAAGGGAGTCTAACAGATGTGAATCTTATTATCATCGGCTTGGATATACATTATTGTGGAAGGCCTCATTTAATCGTTTCAATGTGGCTGTACTGGGGCCTTAGGTCCATTTGATTTGGGTACGTTTCTCTCTTTCGCTGAGCATCATCTCTGCTGGAAAGGGAAAAAAATGGGTCGAGGAAGGATCGAAGTGAAAAAGATTGATGACAGAAAACGTTTTGCAAAAGGCGAGCCGGCCTGATGAAGAAGGCACGGGAGCTTTCTGTAGATAAGTGATGCTGAGCTCCCAGTTCCACCGTAAAACACCACCATGCACCGCAATGTTTCAACTCAGCCATCCACCGGTCATGCACAACCATCCACCGATCACCGATCACCGATCAAGGCATACCTAGCTTGTTTAGGCTAATTTTAGTTTTTGCATGAGAACTAGTTGTTCCGAACTAGTATTTGCATTCACATGTTTAGTTGAGGTTTTTTCTGTTCTTGCAAATAAAACATGTTGTGTATGCAGTTAGCTAAACATAGTGCATGTAATGGATGAAGTGCATGTTGATGATATATACGGTTGTAGAGGCTGCAACTTCTATAAAACTGCTTTAACTGTAAGGATTAATACTGCTTTAACTGTAAGGATTAATAGAGACTACACAATGTAATAAGTTCTGATTGAATTGAATAAAGAATTCTTTGTGTGTAAATTAGTGCTCTGTTTTTCTTTTGTTTATTGTCTTGTCTCTATTTATCCTCTGTTTTAAAATCTACAAATGGCATTAGAGCGGGTGAGAGGTCTTGGGTAGAAGCAGGTTTATGAAAAGAGCCCAAGTGGGCAGAGATTGGTAGATCCCTGTGTTCTTTTTGAAGTTGTTGATTGTTGCTGCGAAAGACAGAAGATTGTGTAAAGAGTTTGCAACCATCCAAGATTGGAGTCGCCTGTTTGGATGGTGTGCGTGCTGCTAAAACAGAGATTGTTGAAGGAGAGGGAGCTGTAGTTTTTTATTTCCACCCACAAGTTTGATGCTGTCAAAATCGCAGTTTGTTGTGTTTTATCTGTCAAAACAAAAGGTGAGTACCGCATAAAAAAAGAACTTTATAGAAGTCAAAAAAATTTGTTGTTCAAAGTCTGCTTTGCTGAAAAGACATCGGAGGAATAAGACAAAGTCACCAAGATAAGAGGTTGCTAATAATTTGTGAAGGTAGTAGAAAAAGGGAAGCTATAGTTGAGAGTGAGAAGATAGTCGCCAGAGATAGGTTTTGGTTTCGGCAGTAGTAAAGGAAGTGTTCAGAATTGTTGAAGAAGCCGCCAAACAGAAAGATCTACAAGCAGTGTCGGGTACAATCAACTTTTTGTCAATGGAAAAGATTGGTGAAAAAATAAAGAAAGAAAATTCTAGTTTAATGTTTGAGAAAGATATTTTGAACGATGAATTGATAAAGATAAAGAAATGTAATTCAGATTTGATAGACAGTTAGGAAAAGATATTTATGAAAGTTCATGTGATCATAGTTGAAAATCTCGGACTCGCCTCAGACTCGACAAACCAAAATTTTGGACTCGTGAAAGACTCGCGAAAGACTCGGCAAAAAAAAAACCGTAGTTTTACAAAAAAAACATAAAGAAATTAATGCATTTAGAGAACATAAGTGCCATAATTGAAACATTACACATGTCATATGATCTACAAACACGCAATATTTGAAATTTCATCATTCATGGCAACATATTCAAGTTTTGCAACATATTCAAGTTTCAACTTTCAACTCTAAAATGTATAATGGCAGCATAAGTATATAAATGTTCACAAAATTACATATAATGATATTTCCAAGTCCAACTCCAAATGTGAAAAACAACAATGTGAATGAACAAACCAAAGAGAAGACTACATCTTCCTCTTTGTATTTTTCCTAATATAGCTCAATTTTTCAGGCCTTGAGCTAGAAGTAGTAGCAATGGGTGTTGTGGTATCTAAATGGTGAGATGATTCTTCTTCAAAGTCAAAGTCCTCATCATCATCCTCATCTTCGTCCTCATCTTCATCCTCCATTTCATCCAATCTTGCTCCTTCTGCATCTTGTGCTGCTCCTCTCTCTATTTCTGCAATTTCTTCTTCAGTAAGGAGGACATCATCACCATCATTTTGTTCATTCATGGCCCAATCACCATATGGATCAATTTCATCCAAGTCAATGGCCTCATGTGAAACACCCTCCACCTGTCTAACTCGAAGGCGAAGGTTGTACCAAACAAATACTAAATCATTGAGCCGCTTTTGTGACAATCTATTTCTCTTCTTTGTGTGAATGCTCTCAAAGACACTCCAATTTCGTTCACACCCAGAAGCACTGCATGGCTGAGACAAAACACAGATAGCTATCTTTTGAAGATTAGGCGTGCCGACACCATAATTCTCCCACCATAAATCTACAAAAAACATTTAGAAATATTAGAATTGAGAAAAAAATGTAACAATCAAGTTTGTAGGTTTTTTCTTGCACTATTGAACTAAGTTACCAAATTTTTTACCTGGTTGTTGTTTTCCTCTCCTATCAATTGCTAGTTGTGATGAGAAGAGTCTCCCCTCTGCACTTTTGTAGATCTTGAACAATGAACATTTCCAAATTCAGAAATAGATACTAGATAGTCAAAGTGTCAAACTCAAATTCAATAATGAACATTTCCGAATTCATAAATAAAGATAGAGCAATTGCAAATGTCAAATCTCACCTCCAACTCATCAAGAACCTTGTCTCTCAACTCAGGATCAGGTGTCATCTTATCAATGCATGTAATAACACCTGCCATGACCTCCTCATCAGCCCTAAATGAATCAGAGAAGTAGAATTTCGGGTTCAAAAAGTAGGCGAAGGCATGTATCGGTTGGTGGAGTTGGTTTGTCCACCTACGATCAATGATGCGCCAAAGGATTTCACATTTTCTTGTATTTCCGCGATAGTAATGTGAAATGGCCTCTTTGGCCCTATCCATGGCCTCATAAATGAAACCCATTGGCATGCCCTCTCCATCCACCATACGAAAAACCCTTACCAAAGGTTCTGTCACCTAAAAAAATGAAAACAAATTTTAAACTAGTACAAAATCAACCCCTAAAAAATAAAATCAGCAAATAGACAAGATTGTATAAACTTTACTTTTGTGTTTGTTACTTACCGCAGTCAACTTCTCTCCACTTTTATTGAACCCTTCATCAAAAACAATGCTCACAATCTTCTCTGCTTCAGGTCTTTTGGAGTATGCAGACCCCAACCAAGCATCTAACACAAACATCTGCTTAAGATGAGGAATGGCACTAAGAATGCTCTGCAAAGTGATGAAGTGGCTAGCAAATCGTGTCACTCCAGGTTGCACAAGGTCCTTGCCATTTGTGTGTTTTCTCTTCTAAGCAAGCACCCAAGTATGGTTGTAGATGAATTTGGTGACACTTTTTGCATCTTCAACCACCTTCTTCACCCATCCAATCTTCCCAATGTCCTCTAGCACCAAGTCCAAGCAATGTGCAGCACAAGGACTCCATGTAATCGAAGGATGCCTCTCCATAAGCATTCTAGCTGCAGATACATATGCAGCTGCGTTGTCCATGATAATTTGGACAACATTCTCAACTCCAACTTCCTGAACCACACCATCCAACAGATTATACAAAGTCTCAGCATTTTTTATTTCATTTGAGGCATCAACAGACTTTATGAATACCATTGCACCATTTGAAGCCACCAAGAAGTTGAGAAGAGTCCTATTCCGTCCATCTATCCATCCATCAGATAAAATGTTGCATCCTTTTCTCTTCCAATACCTTTTCTGATCATCAACCACACCTTGTGTATTTTGCACAGCTTTCTCTAGCAATGGCCCACTGAAGTCATGACCTATTGGGGCCTTAAACCCCTTACTCGCCACTGCACATGCATTAACAAAACTTTCCCAATACACATTGTTTGCTGCATTGAAAGATAAATTATTATAAAACCAAAAGTTTGAAGCTGCTATCTGTGCTTGTTCATGCTTCTCTCTATTCCATCCTGTACCTTCAAGTGAAGGTTGTGCACCTAGAACATTGCGTGGTACAAAAAAATTATGGTCTAATCTAACAGGAGTGCCACTAGCCTCACCCTCATTGTCACCAAAAGATGAAAGTGACTGACAACCCCAACTGTGACCAATGGGACCCGAAGTGGACAATGTGGGATTCATTGCAGCTGCCATGGCTTCTCTTGTTTTTTGCCTTTCTTCCTTATGCATATCATTCTCAGCAAGAATGGCCTTCATCTCTCTAATAATTTCAGGAGTTGATTTGGGGCATGCCTCCACACCATATCCAGGTATTTGTGCAAGGTGGTATTTTAATCTATTGATTCCACCAGTCATCCATTTTGTGCGTTCGGTGCAAGTGACCTCCCCCTTTTTGCTTCCTGCAATCCCATATTTCCAAGCTTTATCTCTTTGTCTTCCTGACCTTGGGGTTGCCCTTGGAGTTGAACTTGTCATTGCTAATTTAACATGAAAAAAAAAATCAGCAGGGTTTTATGGAAAATCAACAAAAAAAAATGACAATGAATCATTTGGGAAAAATAGCATTCAAAAACAAGAAAAAAAAAAGAGGAAATAACTTAGGAAAGAAAATAGAAAAAAATTTGGCAGCATATCCCCTTGTTTTTCAAGATTTTTTTCAGTTTCAAAACAATGAAATGATTCAAATGAAAAAAAAAGAAAGAGAAAAAATCCTTACCTAGATCTCTCTTGCTGTTTTTTTCTTTTTCCCTCTACTCCTTCAAACCCGACAAACCTGCTAAAACCAAACAAAACTGAAAATCAAGTGAAAAATGAAAAAAAAAGCATTTTTAACCCTTCACGGGCATCTTTTTCTGGGCCCGCGAGTCCCTGCGAAAGACCCGCGAGTCCGAGCAAAAGACTCACACGAGTCTTTGCGAAAGACTCGCGAGTCTTTCGCAGGGACTCGCCTGGACTCACCTCGCGAGTCCTAGGCGAGTCGACTCGCGGCGCGAAAGGACTCTAGAGTCCGTGGCGAGTCCGAGGCGAGTCGCCGAGTTTTAAAACTATGCATGTGATAATGATATTCTTCAAAAAGAATTGGAGAAAGTTAAATAGAAAAATGGAGAATTAAAAGAAAAGTTAAAATTGTTTGATGAAGATTTTGAGAAACAATTAGTAGTGTTGAAAAAAGAAAATGAGTGTTTGAAAGCAAAGCCATTAGTTTGTGATGTATCATATGGCACAAAAGATTTGTTTCATCCCCTTGATCAATCGGCTGATATGCATGATTTACTGAAAGTTTCTTCAGATGAAGATGGTGAAGTTGAAAGTAAGGATGTGTTTGCATGTACGGATGCAAGTTGCGATGTTAAAGACAAAGGTTGTTCTAAAAATAATGTTGGTTGGAAGATGATGCAGAAAATGAGTTATAAAGGAAGAGGACTTGGAAAGCATGAGCAAGGAATAAGAGAGCCCATTAGGCCGGTAATGAGACCTTCCGGATATTGTAAGAAAAAGAGATTTGATGTTGCTAGTGTTACAAGCTTGTTCAAATTAGTTGAAAGAATCAAGTGCTCACATTGTCATAGAGAAGGACATAAAAAAGATAAGTGTTGGGATCTTCACCCTTGTTCAATTTGTGGGTTGAAGAATCATTGTGAAAAGTCATGTTGGAACAAAGAGATGAATGAACAATCTAAGAAAGGTTGTATGCAGATTGATTATGGTTGGATTGATGGATCCTGTTGGCAAAAGTTAATGAGTATGTTCAGAAGGTTGTATAAGCCTAAATGTTCGCATGTGAACAAAAGAAGTGATTGGACACAGTTTCGATGTTCGAGTCAAGTAGCAGATGACTACTTGCTATGATTGGTGTTGCACAATGAGTAGCAAGGGTTTAGACTTTGCCACATCAAGTTGCAAAGATCTAGTTTGTCAAAGCTTTGAGATTATATTGTGAGTCTTAGCATCAAGGGAGAGTATGTAGATAAGTGATGTTGAGCTGCCAGTACCACCGTTATAGGTTTACTGGGAGTTCCACCGTAAAACACCACCATGCACTGCAATGCTTCAACTCAGCCATCCACTGATCATGCACAACCATTCACTGATCACCGATCAGGGCATACCTAACTTGTTTAGGCTAATTTTAATTTTTGCATGAGAACTAGTTGTTCCGAACTAATATTTGCATCACATGTTTAGTTGAAGTTTTTTCTGTTCTTGCAAACAAAACATGTTGTGCATGCAGTTGGCTAAATATGGTGCATGTAATTCATGAAGTGCATGTTGATGATATATACGGTTGTAGAGGCTGCATTGAATTGAATAAAGAATTCTTTATGTGTGTAAATTAGTGCTCTGTTTTTCCTTTGTTGAATGTCTTGTCTCTATTTATCCTCTGTTTTAAAATCTAAACTTTCCGTGTTGTGCGGTGCCCAAGTGGGCCTCATTATCTTTTCTCATACTGCCAAGCTCTCTCATTTCTCCAGTCCCAGGTACACCATCTGCTTCTAACTCTCATGCCTGTTAACTTTCATTGTAGTAGCTTTCTATTTTACACGCTGCATTGTATTAGCTCGATATATTTCATAGCTGAGAATTTTTCTTACTCCGATTTACATTTGGGAAAGAGAATGGAAGAAAACAAAAACCTGAGAGGAAAACCTGTCTCCGCTATTCTTGTGTTAATGTGTGAAGGAACCAAAGCGTAGCCTCTGAAAAACCATAAAAAGGAAACTTAAAAAAAATCTGTGAGACTGGAACTTAAGCCGACTAAAAGAAAATTATGAGTCCGAATCATGATGAGGAGTTAAAGAAGTTATCAAGAATAGACTCGAAAAAAAAATTCCCAATCGCAATCCACAGATAGTAGATCACAAGAAGAAACACAAAACTGCTTTGTTGCTACGTTGACTGGTTGGTGTTGTGGAGTTTATTAGTGAATACTTATCTGTCCCATTTCATGGTTGTTTCCTACCTCTTTACCTTCATTATTATGCTTCAAGACATCTCTTCCGTTTGGAGCGCGTAGCTTCGATGACATGCACAAATTAGTCTCGTTCATCAACTTTAACTTCTCGCCTTTACTGTCGTAGTTTCCCCAACTATTTGAACAAAAATATGTCACTCCATGATAGCAGGTCGGCCATCTAGATTTGTAAGATGCTCTATAACATAAAGAGATCAATCTCTAGTTGATGGATTTAGTGGGTCTCTGAAATTATAAAAGGTTGGTCAAAGCAGGTATGTAACACTATACTGATCTGGATTGAATCTAGAAATACCCCTATCTTAAGGAACCACTGGTTCAATGGTCAAAGCTTTTTACTTTAGCTTATAAATCATGTGAGAATTTACAACATTTTCAAGTGAAAGAGTGCATAGCAGAATTGGTATGTGGTGCAAGTTCGAAACACAATTTCTTGGCAATCGAAAACTGGGGCTATATTTTGGTGGAAGCTGGCACATGCGGTAAACAGTGAAGAAATATTATTCTATAGTGATGCATGGTAGTTGCATTTCTTAAAAGGTGAAAGTACAGCTGACGCCATAGGAGTCTTGGTTTATCTAGAATTTTGAGTCTTATGAAAGGAGATACATACAAACTCCACGAGAGCTTCCACTTGGCTTCACCTTAGGCTTAACAGTAGCTAGTAGAAGTCGTCATTTTGGAAGTCACAACCCTGCTTGAAAATATGTTGAAATGGGACCAGTATCAGGGAGTGTCAATTTCCTCTTGTATTCAAAGAAGCTTGATAGAGGGATCAACTACATTGGCCTTTAAGTACCATATTGCATGCATTCTATATTGCACCACGAAAATATTTGAGCAAGCCATATAAGAAGGAAAAAGAGAGATGTAGATGGCCCTTGTGTTGTTGGATGAGAAAAACTAGAGAGGATTAGGACATAAGTCACCATAGCAGCAAGCATTAATCTTGACATGCCAACACAAATAAAGGTAGATATGGTAGGCATTGTGAGCTCTAGTTGTGGTCCATATATATGAGACGCATCCACCTCATCCAATTAGAGTAAGTCTAGTCACAAGGTTTTTAACTTCTAGTACAAAAATCATTAAGAAAGTGTACTAGGAAGTAGATAAGGGGCATCCAAATATCTATCAATCGATATTTTTTATAGTTTACATTCTTGTAGCAAAAATCTTTCCTAAATAGTTATTTATTGCTTGACATTCAACTTGGTTTATGATATAAACACTACCAACAACCAATATTCTATTGAAATGAGGGCAGGTGGCCATTTATGAAGACTCCCCTTTGGCAGATATGGTAAACATTGTGATCTTTAGTTATGATCCATTTATAAGAGGTTCATTAACCTCATCGACTTAGAGTAGACCCTAATCATAAGACTTGTTTTGAGAATGTAGTTGAAATGCGACATTCATTGCAAGGTGCATTATAGAACAAGGAGGTTCACGAGGAAATAGATAAGGTGCATGATCTACAAATTTATATTTTTACAATAATATTTCTTTAAATGTGATAAAGAATCAGTAGAAAGAGAATTTGGTGATGGAATTGACAATAATATTCCTTTAAATGTGATAAAGAATCAGTAGTAGGAGAATTTGGTGATGGAATTGACAATTATAGTGAAAGGGTAAAAGGTGCCCTCTCCAATAGACTTAAGAGGGAATTTTCTCTAGGATGTTGCAAACAGAAAATAAGTTTTGAAAGAATGAAAGAGACAATGACAAAAAAAATGGATGTAACATTCTTTCAAATAGGAGGATAGATGGAAGGACCCAAATCTTCATCAATATTTTGGCAGCTTCAAATTGTGCGATGGTTTTCTTGAAGATAGTTGATGGCTCTAACAAAATAAAGAATGCAAAAGATTTGAGCTTAATTTTGAAGGATGTTGAATTAGAGGTGGGTATAAAAAATGTGGTACGATTATCAAATTGATAATGCAATGACATATGTGCTAGTTATTACTTTAAGAGAGACATCCATCACTCTTTTGGATTTCCTTTGTGACATTGTATTGACCTTTGTATTTTAGAGGACATATGCAAAATAAATAAGGTGAGATTGATTATGGAAGATGCAAGGAACATTATAAAATAGATTTATAATCACCTTGGGGTCCCATCTTGGTGAGAGATTGCGTTAAGGGGAAAGAGATTTGTGTGACCAAGTGTCACAAGGTTTGCAACTAAATTTCTAATAGTGCAAAGCATTACTATTTTTTTTTTACATCAATGATTTAGATAATTATAAATCAAGTATAATTAGAATCTGGTGCAGTCACCAGCTAGGAGGGACCTCAAAGAGATCAGTCCAGACTGGTCAGCAAGAGTAAACACAACGAAAACACAGGGACATGATGGAGGCAATGCAGAACAGATTGAATTATATCATGAAAACTGATTACAACCAACCTGTAACAATCGGGTTACAGAAACCAACTTACAGGTCTACTAAAACATGCTCAAAATACAGAACAGGTCACAACCAGGACCTCAAACCTTAAGATCTATCTTCTATGCTCAGTCTAACTTCTTGATTACATTCTAATGCTCTATTACAATTATTTATACGATCCAAGAGGATCCAGTCGGCCCAAAAAGGGATCAAAACCTGAAGAACAAGACCTAACTTGTAAAACCAACAAAGGTCGGCCTCTGTCAAAGAAATTCCTCCAGAAAACCCAAAGGATGAAGTGTAGATCACGGGGAAAGGTCGGCCACATGCTAAGGAACATCAAAATCAATGCTCAGGACTCCACAAGCTACACAAGGGATCTGGTAGATCACCAATGCAAATAGGTCAAAGCAACTGGTAACAGAAAACTGTTTCGAAAACCAGTAGCGATAACTTGCCGGAAAATGATCCAAATGCTCCACAGTTTGGGAATAAGGAAGATGATCAAGTCTTCAAGCAAAATCCAACTCCAGAGGTTTCGGTGAGCCAAATCCGGGACACACAAAAAGAAATGCCGAAACTGCAAACAAAAAGTAAAACCAAAAAGGAAATATTTTTGGTTGATGCAAGATTGCTATGAACGGGGGATGCTCCTGCATTAGAATCAACATATTGAAAAAAGGATAAAAAAAGTTGAAAGAGAGGACTATAAAGATAGTTTTTGATAGTGTCTTTAAACTTCAATTTAGATTTAAATTGAAATCTTCATTTTTAATTTTAAAAGAATTTATCTTCCTCATATGTTTGTAACTTTAATTTTGTTAACAAGTGCTAGCATAGAGTTACTATTACATTGTTTCAACTACCGCTTAGTTTGGTATACTTGTGGTTATGCAGTTTGACAAATTGCAACTGCATTTCTCATTTGTATAAATGAGTTTGTTGTTTGATCAAATAAACAAGAAAGCATTTGCCTTCGTCCACATGGTATTAGAGCGCATTGATGTATCTATGCCTGTGCCATTATGGAGCATGAAGAACAAGGAGAAACCATGGCATCTAGGCATTTGGATTTCTATTGAAATTGGAAGATTGCAGCCACGGTAAAATGGTGATAAATTTTTCTTTTCTTAACAAAATTTAAAGCTTCAAAAATGTTCTGGAAAGGTGATGAAATATGCAACAAAACAAGAACAATTTTGAAGGAAATTCGTAGCGATTTGTGAGCAGTTTTAAACAAAAGCTGGACATGGATCTAGAAGAAAGGGCGTTTAAAAATTTGTGCTGGGCGTTTATAACCGTTGTCCCGCATTTAAAGTCAATTTGGGCAATCAAAATATAATGTAAGTTGTTCAAAGCTTTTGCTGGAAGCTTATATAAACATTGCTGGGTATGTTAATTTCTTCTGAAAAGAAAAATCAGGAGTCAAAAGTGCAGATTTCCTCGAGTTTTAATGACATTTCTTGAGTTTTTGAGTGAAACAGCAGCATAAGAAGGCGTAACGAGGGTTTTTCATTATATCATGTAAGTTTTCACCTTTCATCATATAATTTTATTGGACTACATATTTTGAAGACAACGTGAGAAAAGAGTGGTTTGAAAGAATGGACTAGCTAGTCATAGTTCTTGTTCAGCAGTTCGTTATTAAAAACATAAGGGTTTATTATAATGTTGCATAATATTTTTCACAACAAGCTTATAGACTACATAATAATGAGATTAATTTGAATTTATGTTTAGGTTTTTGTTGGTAGTGACAAAATTTGGGAATTTTAGAGGAGTTGGTTTATAATAGTATTGGTGATGAGTATGTGAGTTGGTGAAGTTTGTAGAAGTTTTATGTCTTGTGATTTCGGGAAGGCTCAATGCTTCACCTCTGTGAGCATCATCTAGATGCAATGAGTGTTAAGTGGACCATTCATTCTCATGAGAGATGAGTTCTTGTGAAACACTACTCATGAAACATGGGTCAATGAGTTTTACTAAAAAACTACACAGTTGAATCCAGATAGCAATATCATAACTTGTAGGACTTCCAAAAGAGATTTCATCACCATCTTCATGTGGAGCTCCTTGAGTGGGTTTCATGCCTAAGGTAGTCTTGTCATTTCAACATTTATCATTTGTTTAGCCTCTGTGTCTGTGGAGATATGATCTCTTTTTCATCATCACTATTGTGGAGTTGGGAACTCCAACACAAATCTTGACTTAGGCAATCCCCTATACAACACAACCTTTTTTCTTTGTTTTTTTGTGAGTAGGTACATATATGATTGCGAGACAATATAAACAAATAGAGCATACATCGATGGATCATCTTAGGTTTTGAACTGATGAAAACCATTAGATTAGGGCACCCAACATCCCTATCCTACCAGTTTGACCCACATTTTCGGAGATAGGTGCATAGAGCTTCTTGATCTTGTTTTTGGTCATCTCCCAAGTATCCATCACCTTCGAGAGGTGCCCAATGCTTTTGTCTAACATAGTCAGCCCAATTTCTTCTTTGTGTTTACATTCCATATTTATTTTAGTATTTTTGTGTTTCATGTTATATTTGTTGCATTTTGTTAGAGTTAGTCATTTTGCCATTGTTAGCCAGATTCATTCACACACACTTCACTATCTCAATCTTTTTCAACAAAGAAATGAAATCCCAATGCCTAGCTCTTTCTTAGGGACATTAACTAGGTCTATTCATGTTCTAATGTCATGAAGGATTGACATTTTCTAGGTTGCATTGATTATTCTAGGAATTTAATTTCCTCCATTTCAATTTTGTAGTTTTAGGAGTAGCATAAGGTGTTGTGATGAAGTCACTAAAGCCTTGTTAGATATGCCTCTCAATATGCGAATATTTATTATGGCGGACTAGATTGTAGATTTCATAAGATCATGAATTTCTTTGAATGATATTTGCCTAATAAAATTGAAATTAAAGAAGTCTTGGGTAGACTCTATCATAGTAATGTCAATTTGTATTTATATGCATGGCTTGGGTATTTGGAGTAATGTCTTTTTTATGTATTTAGATCAAATGGTAGGTGTTATGCAATGTTTATACCTATTTAGTTACATATTTAATCTTATCTTAGATCTTTAGATGATGTAACCATATTTACTTCAAATTAATCTTTATCATGTATGATTAATCTCCATTCTATATTTATCTCAAAATTTTAAATAGATATATGTGCATACATGATGATGTAAGTGATGCAGAACCCCAAGGAACAAAGGATTGTCACACAAACTCAATCCACTAGACCCTCAACTAAGGTCTCAACATTCACATGGATTCTTGGACAACACTGACAACAACATGAAAGGACTCCTCTACACTCCCCTTTTGCTCAATGGGACCACACTATACCCATGAACAACTCATGGAGATACAACTTCTAATATCAAGTCTATTCTTGACACCCTCTCTCTTGTAGCCACCTATAGATAACTTGGTTTATAACACAAACCTTTGCAGAACTAGTATGGACCATATAGAACCTTTTGTCTAACCCTAAGAACATTGATTACAACCAAAACAACACCCTTTTGTTTGTACAGATGCAATCAAGATGATTGCCTTCAACAAGACACCTACTCCTCGTAGCCTTGTTTTGAACTTTTAAGGTAGAACTCTGAAATCCTCCTAATGATACCACAAACTCTTGACATTTTTTTATGCCTCCAATGATGACACAAAACTCTTCCAAAACTTAGTACCCAACTCTTGCATTAACTAGTTCAAACACTGCTGCTACAGGAGGGCTAAAAGGCCTTTTAGGCCATTTTTACAAAGAAACCACACTCCAAAGGTTTGATCCAAAGACACCAATGAATGGGAAGGGTCTGCACACATTCCAAACATCAAATCCACAATCATATAGGGTTCAATGCACTTAGTTTTATCCCTGCACAATTTTTAGTAGTCAAAACAAGCTAGTCACATGAGGATGCCTAGCCTA
This sequence comes from Cryptomeria japonica, assembly GCF_030272615.1. Taxonomy (NCBI): domain Eukaryota; kingdom Viridiplantae; phylum Streptophyta; class Pinopsida; order Cupressales; family Cupressaceae; genus Cryptomeria; species Cryptomeria japonica. Next base: position 585,827,787 of record NC_081406.1, read on the forward strand.
GGGTTTGATTCCAAACTCCACTAGTTCAACGGCCCACTCAGAAACCTCAAGAATCTTAAAGTACATTGTCTCCTCTCCCATTCCTTAGAATTTGAGCCAATTTGGTCGAAGGAATGTGGAGTTAAAAAGACATTTCCTTAGAAACCCTGGTTTTGGAGGGTTTTCAGACCGTCTGTTACAAAAATGCAGATATCTTCCTTATTACAAAGTCTTTTCCTGCCAAAACAAAGCCAAATGAACATTAACTAATATGCCTATTCAAATCAATTACTTAGGCTGCACATGGAGTCCGTACAAGGCACTGTTACAATAAATTTCTGAGTGTTTATTGAATCTGATCACAATTTTACATCCAAACTTCATCATCATCATTCTTCTCTACCTCCAAGGCTTTAAACAAGGTTTCCCCAACCTCCTCAGCCAATTCCAACTGTGATTTGAATTAGGTAGCCGTTGGAGGGAGACTAGTTACAAAGTGACAACAAATTGACAACAAAAGTTGTCATCAAATTTGACAACTTTGCACAAACTTGACAACTTATGACTTTTGCCTATGTAACCTATTAGGACACATCATAAACCTTACAAATAGGCCACATAGAAGCCAAAATATATTGCTTGCCTCATTTAGGCATTTTGAATGTTATTTGACCATGGTTGACCAAATAGGTCCTAAGAAGATCATACTACAAGAAATGGCATCAAAGCTTTACATGGCTAATCAAAACAACTCAAATGGTCTTGAAAGACCTTATACAACTCAAAAACATTCAAGGAACCTACAAACACTTCTAAGAGTCTTCATTTCTTAAATGGTCTTCAAATCATGTTCATTTAGGCATTTTGGATGTTGAAGGTGCCTCAAGTGAAAGAACCCCCTCAGAGGAAGACGTTATTCAGAACCATGTGCAAGGCCTATGGTAAGCTATGTAAGGTAATAGTTGATTTAGGTTCTACTAAAAATTTGGTTTCCACAGAGATGGTAGACAAATTAAAGTTGAAAAGGGTTACCTCATGCTATCCCTTATAAGGTGTCATGATTGAATAAAGAGCAATAGGTCTTAGTAGATGAACAATCTTGGGTAGAATTTGAGATAGAAGAGTACAAGGACAAAATATTGTGTGATGTGATCCCCATGGATGCTTGCCATCTATTGTTAGGACATCCATGGCAGTATGTTGTACAATCCTACCATGATGGGAAAACAAACTCTTTTCTCATAACAAAAAATGGGAGAAAATTCAAGATGGATCCTTTATCGGATGAGGGCGTAGATAAGAACATTGGGTCAAGTGTCATGTTAGTGAGTGGGAAAGAGTTTCTAGACGTCCTAAAGGAGGAAGGAACCCTTGGGTATGCTCTGATTTTGAAGCCCCAAAACAATCCTAATATGCCTAGCTACGCCAAGGAAGAAATTCCCAAGGAGGTGCAACAATTGTTGGACAGGTATAAGAGCATAATGGTGAAGGAAATGCCTAATTATTTACCACCCATTAAGGACATAACCCATCAGATTGACTTCATACTAGGTTCTACTTTGCCAAACAAACTAGCCTATAATATGACTCCATCTCAGAATGAGGAGATTGCCAAGAAAGTGTAAGAATTGTTGGATAAGGGGTTGGTGAGAAAGAGTCTCAGTCCTTGTGCTGTCCCAACAGTCCCAGCACCTAAAAAGGATGATAAATAGAGACTATGTACTTATTCTAGGGCCATCAATGAGATTACCATAAGATATAGGTTTCCTATGCCTAGAATTGAAGACTTAATGAACTGTTTGGGAGGGGCTTGCTGCTATTCCAAAATTGATCTCAAGAGTGGGTATCATCAAATCAGAATAAGGCAGGGTGATGATTGGAAGTCAACCTTCAAAACAAATGAAGGTCTCTATGAGTGGATGGTGATGCCTTTTGGGCTATCAATGCCCCAAGCACCTTTATGTGCCTCATGAATGAGTTATTGAAAGACTTCATTGGTAAATTTGTTGTTGTTTATCTTGATGATATTCTTGTGTTTAGCAAGACAAAGGAGGAGCATTTGGAGCACTTGAACTTGGTTTTGAAGAAGTTGCATGATGAAAAGTTGATGATCAACATGGATAAGAGTGTCTTCATGAAGGAGGAGCTTATCTACCTTGGTTTTGTAATCTCCAAGGGGGATTTGAAGATGGATCCAGAAAAGGTGGAGGTTATCTTTTCATGGCCAACACCCAATATAGTAGGTGATGTGAGGAGTTTCCATGGATTGGCAACATTTTAGAGAAAGTTGATAAAAAATTTCAGTCATATATGTGCACCTATCCTAGACACAATCAAGGGAGGTAAAAAATGTAAGTTTTCTTGGACAAACGAAGCAAATGAATCTTTTGAGTATTTGAAAAATAGAGTAGCACAACAGCCTATTCTTGTTTTTCTTGATTTTAACAATTTGTTCACAGTGGAGTGTGATGCTAGTAATCTTGCCATAGGGGTTGTCTTGAGTGAAGAGGGAAAATCGGTGGCTTTCTTTAGTGAGAAAGTCAATGATGCTAAAAGGAAGTATTCTACATATGATTTGGAGCTGTATGCAACGGTACAAGCCTTGAAGAAGTGGCAGCATTATCTTTTACCTAAAGAATTCATTGTTTATATTGGCAATCATGCTCTCAGTTTTCTGAATGGATAGGAGAAACTTAGTCACAAGCATATGAAGTGGGTTGAACATTTTCAAGCCTACACATTTACCATCAAACATAAAAAAGGGTAGGCCAATAAAGTGACAAATGCATTGAGGAGAAGGATGTGCATGGTACAAGAAATTCAGTTGCAAAGTGTGGGAATTGATTCTCTCAAACAAATGTACAAGGATGATGAATATTTCAGTGAGATATATGAGGTTTGCACTCAATTTTTCAGATTCTTACCATTATGATTTTCTAAGTTTTTGTTGCAGCAGGGGTTGTTGTTCAAAGGGAGTCAGCTGTGTATCCCTAGATGCTCCATGAGGGAGAACATTATCAAGGAGAAACATTGTGGCAGCTTGGGAGGTCACTTTGGGCTTGATAAAACCTTGGAATAGGTGAAGAGGTATTATTTTTTGCCAAAGTTGCAGTCAGATGTCAAGAAGTTTGTTGAAAGTTGTAGCATATGCCAAAGGGCTAAGGGAACATCATCAAATGCAGGTTTATGTGAACCACTCCCTATTCCTAATAGGCCATGGGAGAGTATCAACATGGATTTTGTTTTGGGTCTTCCTAGGACTCAAAGAGGTTTTGGCAACATTTTTGTAGTAGACAGATTTAGTAAGATGGCTCACTTTTTGCCATGTAAATGTACTAATGATGCTTCCCACATTGTTGGCTTATTCTTCAAAGAAATTGTTAAAATACATGGTTTGCCTCTAAACATTATGACTGCCAGGGACTCTTTAAGTTTGTGGGACACTTTTGGCGTACATTATGGAAGATGTTGGGCACTCAATTGTCCTTCACATTAGCCTATCACCCTCGGACTGATGGCCAAACTGAGGTAGTGAATAGATCATTGGGAAATTTGCTTAGATGTCTCACAAAGAAACATGGAGAGGCTTGGGATATGATCATCCCTCAAGTTGAATTTGCTTATAATAATTCTGTCAATAGAAGCACAGGCATAAGTCCTTTTGAGGTTGTATATGGGATTCATCCAAGAGGCATTATAGAACTAAGAGATCTACAAGGATTGGAGAGGAGTGCTCAGGGAGAAGACTTTGCAGTGGGTATGAAGGATATTCATGATAGAGTAAGAGAAACTCTCCAAAAGAACACTGAGAAGTACAAAGAGAAGGCCAATAAAAAGAAGAGGGATGTGCAGTACAAGGTGGGAGATTTGGTGATGGCACACTTGAAGAAAGAGAGAATTCCTAAGGGGCAGCCAACCAAGCCACTCATGAAGAAGATTGGTCCTTGTAGGATTGTGCATAAGTTTGGTCCTAATGGCTATGAGATTGAACTTCCTCAAGGCTTAGGAATATCACCCATTTTAAATGTTTCAAATTTGTTTCCTTACAAAGGTGATGTTGCATGTTTGCAATTAGAAGGAGATGAAGGTTGCGTCAAGGATCTACCATCTAGCCCACCATTGAAGTTGGAGAGCATCTTGGACACCAAGGTAGTCAAGAAGACTTATAAGGAGTATCTTGTCAAGTGGAGTGGTTTACTCGATGAAGATGCGACGTGGATGACAAAAGATGAAATTCAAAATCATGGACATTTTGTTGCAGACCTCATTCCTCAAGAGACTTGAGTTTTTTATGCCCCTCAGGAGTATGGTGCAGGAGCACCTTGTAGGATTTGAAGACCATTTGAGCAATGAAGGGTCTTAGAAGTGTTTATAGGTTCCTTGAATGTTTTTGAGTTGTAATAAGGTCTTTCAAGACCATTTGAGTTGTTTTGATTAGCCATGTAAGACTTTGATGCCATTTCTGGTAGTATGAGCTTCTTAGGACCTATTTGGTCAACCATGGTCAGATAACATCCAAAATGCCTAAACGAGGCAAGCAATGTATTTTGGCTTCTATGTGGCCTATTTGTAAGGTTTATGTTGTGTCTTAATAGGTTACATATGCAAGTCATAAGTTGTCAAGTTTGTGCAAAGTTATCAAATTTGCTGACAACTTTTGTTGTCAATTTGTAATTAATCTCCCTCCAACTTCTACCTAATTCAAATTGTAGTTGGAATCGATTGAGGAGGTTGGAGAAACCTTGTTTAAAGCTTTGGAGGTCGAGAAGAATGATGATGATGAAGTTTGGATGTAAAATGGTGATCAGATTCAATAAACACTCGGAAATTTCTAGAAATTTGTTGTAATAACGCCTTGCACAGACGTTGTATGCACTCCATGTGCAGCCTAAGTCATTGATCGAAATAGGCATGTTTTAATGTTCATTTGGCTTTGATTTGGTAGGAAAAGACTTAGTAATAAGGAAGATATCTGCATTTTTGTAACAGATGGTCTGAAAACCCTCCAAAACCAGGGTTTCTAAGGAAATGTCTTTTTAACCCCACATTCCTTCGACCAAATTGGCTCAAATTCCGAGGAATGGGAGGGGAGACAATGTACTTTAAGATTCTTGAGGTTTCTGATTGGGCCGTTGAACTGGTGGAGTTTGGAATCAAGCCCTAGGCTAGGCATCCTCATGTGACTATCTTGTTTTGACTGCTAAAAATTGTGCAGGGATAAAACTAAGTGCGTTGGACCCTATATGATTGTGGATTTGATGTTTGGAATGTGTGCAGACCCTTCCCATTCATTGGTGTCTTTGGATCAGACCTTTGGAGTGTGGTTTCTTTGTAAAAGTGGCCTAAAAGGCCTTTTAGCCCTCCTGTAGCAGCAGTGTTTGAACCAGTTAATGCAAGAGCTGGGTACTAAGTTTTGGAAGAGTTTTGTGTCATCATTGGAGGCATCAGAAAGTGTCAAGTCTGTGGTATCATTAGGAGGATTTCCGAGTTTTGCATTAAAATTTCAAAACAAGGCTACTAGGAGTAGGCGTCTTGTTGAGGGCAATCATCTTGATTGCATATGTACAAGCAAAAGGGTGTTGTTTTGGTTGTAATCAATGTTATTAGGGTAAGACAAAATGTTCTATAGGGTCCATACCTATTTTACAAAGGTGGATGTGTTATAAACCAAGTTAGCCATAGGTGGCTACAAGAGAGTTGGTGTCAAGAATAAACTTGATGTGAGAAGTTGTATAGTCTCCATGAGTTGTTCATGGGTGTATGGTGGGCTCCCACCGCAGGTGATCAACACACCGCTTGACTGCCCGCCACTAGGTTTCTGCCCACCGCCCTTCACCTTCGCCACCCCTGCACCACTCCTGTGCCGCCCAGGAGCCGTCGACCTGTTTCTAACCCTCCCTTGTCTTTTCTGGCGATCGGATTTTTTTGCAGGCACCATTTCTTTTTTCGACGAGTTTTTCTAGGCAGATTAGTTTTTTGGCGGTGGCGGCCATACGACTGTCAAATTCATGCTCGCAGTTAGATGATGTTAGCATTGTGTAGGCAGCCTTCAGGCCCCTTATGGGCCCATCCAAAGCAACTTCGATCTTTTGGCCATATCTTGGGCTCACAGAGGTGTTTTTCGACAAACCTTATATCGTCGGAAAACTCTTTCTGAGCTCTATCCAGATCTAGAGGTTTGAATTTTATATTTTTCTTTTTTGATGGTGTTTTTAGCTGTCAAAGCTAGAGGTTCTTTTTTGCACTTCGGAAGACATAACTTGAGCATCCAAACTCCATTTTTCAAAAACTTTATATCGTTGGAAAGCTTGTTCTGCGTACTTTCCAGTCATATGAGTTTTCTTTCCAAATTATGATCTAGGTACATTTTATTTAGTTTTGTTTTTTCAACACTCTAGTGAATATCTTGGATGTTTCAGGTCATGCGATCTCTTTTTTTGAGTAGGATGTCTTTTCTTTGGTTGTTTCTTTTTGTGTTTCCATCCTACTGTCTCTTCTGATCATTGTATACTTTTTTTTGTAAACATCTTCTTTATGCAAACATAGTGAGATAAAGTGCCAATATGCATTGTATACTTGGGATCTTGCACATCTTGTGCCTTATTGTACATGCACTCCATTATAAAGTGCCATGGGGGGGTTAATGTTTGCCTTTGTTTGCCATCTACCTTTATCACGTGAGTGTTTCTTCCACGACATTCGCCTCATGATGTGTGCCAAGTGAGTGTTCCTTCCACAACACTATGTACTTTCTCTGTAGCTTCAATGTTCTTGGTTCTTCATCATACAGTTCTTGTTGGCCGTTCTTTTTAGTGTACCCGTCCCTTTCCCTTTTCAACATTATGGGGGGGTTTCTCTAGTTGGTTCTAATGCTTCCTTGGTTCGATTGGTTAGCTCTTCAGGCTTTGGTGTTTTATGTCATATGTATCTTCGAGTTCAGTTGTTTGCCTTTGTTTTCAATCTGATTTGAGTAGTGTCATTTGAGGGCACTCATGCAGAATACAGTCTTCTCTACCTAGTCATGTTCTATTTTAGTGGAGGTTCTTCAGATTAGCAGTTACTCTTCGACAATGTTTGCAGCTATTTCATGCTTCAGTGGTGTTCTTCATGATCTTCCTTTGTTCCTATTTTCTGGGACATTCTCTTGTTTGGAGGCTTCTGCAGACTTTCACTAGTCTTCATCTCTTTTTGGAGTAGAGTTTTTTTCCCATGTGGTTTTCTCTATTTCTCCGCCTTATAGAGACTCTTTTGTACTTGGGTACCTCATCAGACCTAGTTGTCGGGACCCATTGTTACTTTCATGTTTTTTTGTTTACATGGTTTTTTAGTCCTTAGTTGTTTTTTAGCTACTCCGTAAGTTCATTTTAAGGGGGGGTGTTAGAGTTATCTTTTATTAGCTAATAATTATTTATTTAATTATTAGTCTATTATACTCTATACTTAAGCTAAACTTAGGAATCTTATAATTTTTTAGGGTTTTCACCTTTAGGGTTTCAAGCATCCTTTTATAAGGATTATCTCTTTGTAATTTCATAATAAATTGTAATTATTGAATTGCATTCTTGTTGCACAATCAATATGACTCCTCTTTTATAGATCTTTGAATTTTGGCCTCTATAGCTTTTTTGTTTCTCTCTTTCTGTGACAGGTTTGCATGTAGGTGATCCTTAGGAGCTGTAGAGTTGATTTTTCCTCAACTCCTATACTTTCTTTAATCATACAACTTAATTAGATGATGAGGTCCACCTATAAATATGTTTATTAGCTACCCATGTACAAATGAAGAATATTTAACACCAAGCCTTCTCAAAAGTATAATGACTTATCCTTTTTTACTTTTGTCCATTATTTCTCATAATAAGATGTCTTTCATAGTTATATCAATAAAGAAGGTGAAGCATTTCCAATAATGTTTGTGATCTAAACCTTCATATATTTGGCAACGATCGCTGCAATCAATTTCAATAATGATCTTTGTGATGAAAACTTTCATAGATTTAGAAATGACCGTTGCTATGAATATAAAAAATTATCGTTGCGATCAAAACCTTCATAACTAAGATTAACTATCTCTATGAGCAATTTTACAATTTCAATGATCTTTGCAATTAATGTTATATCTTTTTAGGTTCAACAATGATCTTTGCAATCAATATTATAACCATTTAGTAATGATATTTACTATTAGTGTAATAGCTTCTTTGGTTTAACAATGATCATTACAATCAATTTTATAACCGTTCAATAATTATCTTTGCGATCAATACTAAAAAAAATTAGGCTCAACAATGATCTTTGTGATCAACGTTACAACCATTTAGCAATAATCTTTATGATCAATGTTGCATATATTGTATACTAGCAATTGCACCTTGGTGTGCAATAGGTACGCCGAAAAGGTTTAGAAGGTCAACATTTTTATGGTACATGGGATGAAGTGGTAGGTCAATTATCAAATGATGTTTGTTCAACAAATGTACCATTGGAGAAGTGACAAATTGAAATAAAATATGCATCCTTCCCAACATGACCAAAACAAAGCCTTTAAATAAGTATCTAATTAGGCTCTGTTAGGATAGAGGGAGAGAAAGATCTAGATATAGATAGAAAGAGGGAGAGATAGAGGGAGGGGATGGGGAGATAGAGATATCGATATTGGTAGAGATAAAGATAGATATAGAGATGGAGTTGGAGTTGGAGATGAAAATAAATGAGATGGATACAATGAGAAGAAGATGGGGAGATATAAAGATAGAGGAGAGATAGATAGATAGAACTAAGAGATAAGTATATAGAAACTAAGAGGGGGAGATAGAGGGGAAGAGAGATGTATAGAGGTTAATGGATAGAGAAAGATAGATAGAGATGTAGACAATGGGATGGGGTGATAGAAACATAGAGAGATAAAGAGATCAAGAGAAACATATATAGAGATAGGGAGGGAGGGATATATAGAAATAGAGATAGAGATAGATATCATAATAAATAGAAATGGATATGATAGGGGGAAGGATAAATAATGGAGATAGAAAGTGGGAGAGAAAAAGAGGGAGAGACAAAAATATACATGAAGAGAAAGGGAGAGAGAAGTAGAGGCAGAGAGATAGATATGGGGTATGGAGGGAGTGAGGAAAGTAGTGATGGGGAGAGATAGGGAGAGATAGTTTGAGATAAAGGTGAAGAAGAGAGATACAAAGAGGGAGTGATAGGGAGGGAGAAGGAGAGATATGGATAGAAAGAGGGAGAGATAGGGATAGAAAGAAGAAAATATAAACAGATATAAATATAACTTGGGATAGGTAGAGTGGGTGTGTATGAGAGAGGGAGAGAGATGTAAAGAGATATAATAAATAAGAGAAATAGGGATATAGATAATGAGTTAGGGTGAACAAGAGAGATAAATGTATAAAGAGGGAGAGATGGAAGGTGGGATGAAGAGAGAGGGAGAAATGTACATAGAAAGAGAGAGACAATGAGAAAGGTGTAGATAGAGATATGGTAAGATAAAGATATAAGAAGACATATAGAGAGAGAGAGAGGTAGAGATACATACATAGAGAGGGAGGATAAGAGTGAGATATAAAGGAGGTGATAGAAACAAGGGATAGACTGAGAGAGAGGTGAGATAGAGATTTAGATAGAGATAGAGATAGGGAGGGATAAATAGGGATTGTGTGTAGCTGAAAGAGGGATATATATAGAGATAAAGATAGGAAGAGAAAAACAATGAGAGTGTATGTGAGATACAAAGATAGAGAGGGGAGGAAAAGATAGGGATAAAAAGAGGGAGAGAAAGAGAGGTAAATATGGTGGGAAATATAGAGAAGATAGAGACAAGGATGAGGGAAAAGGTAAGGAGATAAAGATAAGGGAGAGAGATATATAGACAAAGAGAGATAGAGATGAATATGTAGATGGAGATGGTTGCTTTTTATTGTTGATCTTTTTAACAAATGACAAAATGATTTTTTCACCTTGACTACTCTATTCATCTTCATCCATCAAAATGGATAGACTACATGAATGACATTGATGAAAGAATAATAGAAAAAGATATCCCACAGAGTCATTTAATTACATACTTGTTTTATAGATTGAATCTATAATTTAATTATATTCATTGTTATATGATTGATCCCTCTCTAATTAATTCTTCAAGATTTAATTATAGATGAATCAACTTAAAAAAATATCACAATTTAATGTATATCAAAGTAAACTAAATAATATATATTATATAATATAAAATAATAAATACAAGTATAATATTTGCCAGGGTTTTTGTAGTTGGGTTCTAGTTGTAGCTTTGCACTCTCCTTAGTTGAAGAGATTTTTTTATTGGATATGTGATAGCATAACTAAGTATTTATTTTCTTTTACTAATATAGGGCGCTATCCCCACAACTGATAGCACTTACGTAAATAAAAAAATACAAGTATAATATTAATCATATATAAAATAAATATATACTTTAATAATATATATACATAATATTAGAATTATATCCATGATGATTATTGTACTCACAATATAATAAATAAAATAATTTATAATATCACTTTAAAATATATATATATATATATATATAATAAAATATGACTAATTATTAAATATAGATATAATCTACTCTATATTCAATATTATCTATATTTTGAACAAATAACATACAAGAAATATGTTACATAATTTTTTTTGGAAATCAAGGATGCCCAAATGTTTTGTCCACTGCATAGAGTAAGAGTAGAGAAATATTAAAGTTTAATGTCACTTTTCACCCAGTTGCATTATGTTTTCCTAAAGAAATATGAATTATATTTTATGTGTCACATTTCCCCAAGCTATGGTTTGTGGATGGAAAGAATTTGCCGAAAAAAGGCAAAGCTGACCGTTCAGATGAATGTGACATGGACGGGGCACAAACATAGATGAAAAAGAATATTGGTTCATAGGTGGGCCCCACAAAAAGTGAGCAGACACTAGCAGTACATTCCAAGGAGAATGCAAATGACGGTGCACGAAAAATATAAAAAGGCAATGTATGCACACGATTCTCCCAATCGTCTTGCATCTCGTTTAGAGAAAGTTCAACCGTTGATGCAACAAATTAGTTTGTCTATTTTCTAATAGGAGACACCTTCAAGTGAGTTATAAATAGAAATATAGAGATATAGAGTAGGAGAGATGTAGTGTGTGAGAGAGGGGGAAATAGATAAAAATAAATGTAGATAGATAGATAGATATGGAGAAAGAGTTGAGTTAAAGGAATCTAATGAAACAAAGAGAGAGATGAAGTTAAAGAGAGATAAATATAAAAATATATAAAGAGTTCGAAATAAAGATGAAGGTAGAAAGAGAAAGAGGGCGAGAGGGAGAGATAGGAAGATGTTTGAAAGAGGAAAAGTAAAGAATGGAGAAAGGTAAATATATATAAAGAGAATAATATATATGAGTGAGAGAGAGTAAAAGAGAAAAAAAGAGATGGAGAGAGCGTTAGTTAGAGGAATATGGATAGAGAGATGGGAATATAGAAATAGGGATTTAAAGGAGAGATATAAGGGTAGATAGAGATGGAGAGATAATGAGATAAATATAGAGGGAGAGATAGAAGAAGAAATATGGAGAGAGAGGGAGAGAGGGATAGAACATGGGGGGAAGGGAGAGGTAGAGGGAGGGAGAGAGGGAGAGAAGAGGGGAGAGGAGAGGGGAGAGGGAGGGAGAGGAGAGAACATGGGGGGAAGGGAGAGGTAGAGGGAGGGAGAGAGAGAGAGAGAGAGAAGAGGGGGGAGGGAAGGTAGAGAGAGGGAGAGAGGGAAGGAGAGAGAGAGAGAGAGAGAGAGAGAGAGAGAGAGAGAGAGAGAGAGAGGGGGGGGGGGTAAAAATATAATTACCTAACATGAATTAAAAATTATTTAATTAAAATATTTGAAATAATTGTAGAATTTAAAATAATTATAAAAAAGGATTACAATTGTTATATAATTTATTAAGATATTAATAGATATTTCTTCACACATTTGTATATTTGATATAATTATTTTGAATTTTGAAATAACAATTGATAAGTTAGAATAATAGTTTACATATATTGAAACCTTAGAATCAAATAATTATATAATTTAAATAATCTATAAAATTTTAATTTTAATTCTAATTGGAATGTAATTTTATCTCTAATTTACAAAATAAAATGTTACTTAAATTATTAATGTATAATTATATAATTAAATTAAAAAATCTACACTTATAATTATAACTTAATCTACATAATTTAAATTTTAATATTAAAATATAATAGTAAACTTACTCTTAGTTATAATTTGAATATATTATTATTTTAATCATATTTATATAATATATATTTTTTTGATAAAAGTGGTAAACCACTAAATTTTACTTTAGTATTAAAATTAATTTTAAATCTAATTCTTATAATATTATTTAATTAAAATTACAAATAATTCATTAATTTTAAATGTAATTCTTATAATATTATTTTAAAATTATTATTAAAATCATTATTTAATTAGAAATACAAATAATTATAACTTATTTTATTTTTTTTAAAGCATTTAATTATTTATTAAAATTATAATTATATAATTAAATTCAAAATGATTTTTTTATTAAATCTAAATTCTAATATAAAACATAAAATAAAAAACTTAAAAACCAAGGTAAGTATTTTTTAACTTAAAGATCCCCACCTTTAAGCAAGGATATTTTATTTAATTAAAGCTAGTTAAATCGATTATTAAACTTAGAAAGCATGCAATAAGTTGTCTCAAAGAAAGAATGGTGTAAGCATTAGTTGAGAGTTATCCATACAAGCATCTGTTGGGAGATGATTAGAATATCCAAAAACTGGCGAAGCACATGCTTCCAAAGCAATGAGTAAAGCTAGACCCCAATAAATACAATCACTCAGAATAACATCATGCGTTGCAACTGGACGCGAAAACACTTTTCCAAAACAGTTAAGGAGTAAGCGGACGCCAAAAATAACTAAACCTCAATGTAATGTGATCTCCTGAATTAGCATGCTTTGGGCTGAATATCTTTTGCTTTGCGATGTGTAAGAAGAATGATCACAGATTTATCCATGGATATTTACGCCATGACTGGAGCCAGCACAAGTCCAAGTCGACACCAGAAAAGTTGTGGCGGGACGAAACTCCCTGCGTTGGTACAAGGAAGCGGCAAATAAAAAACAACCAATGAAAAACACGGCTGTCAGAGAAAAGAGAAAGCAAAAAAGCGGCATAAAACAAAAACGGTGAAAGTTAGCGGCAAAGCGATCAACGGATAATATATTCCTGATCGTCTTGCATTGTTTTTATTCATTTTTCACCATAGATTTCAAAAGTTAGGCTGTGCATTCCATAGTAGGAGACGTCTTTGACGTAATAAGAGTGCTCCAACTTCAAATCTCACTCCTCAATATGGATGGAAGTCAATTAGCCCTTATAGTAGTTAAAAAAGTGTAGACTAAGTTATATGGTTTATCGAATGATATTTGACTTTGCGTGATTGTTATTTTGTTTAACATGGGATTTTTTTTATACAATATTTTGAACATAGTTGTGAGCTTTTCCCAATTAAGTACACTAATTCATCCATAATCCATATGTATACTATCTTTGAGAGGTTTTTTATTCCACTTTCTAATCCAACATAATTTTGGAGAATGATTCTTCAATTCACAAACAATACAAGGATGAAGATCTCTTGACATGTTTTCATTTTATGTCCTTACCTAAGTAAATGAGAATATTGTATACATTGTATTTATCAAGTTGATTTATTTGAACGTAACATCAATTTTATTTCTTTTGCCACAAACATATCTAAGGCCTTCATTATTGGTGTAAGAATTTGTCAAATATAGCCAAGATCAAGAGCTCAATGAATAACACAATAAGAGAGACAAAACATTGATAAGAATAAACTGTATTCTAATCAAGATGCAAAATAAGATCGATTAGATCATTACATACAATGTAAGATGAGCCTGCTTATAAAGGCAAGGCCATATAGATATGTGAGCACGCAAACATGACATGTGGCTCAATGAAAAACAAGGGTAAGTGAGCATAGGTAGGAGAAATAATAAAATATTCTACAAGAGGTGGATCACCCATTGAAGGTGGAATGTAACAATAAGATAAGACCACAAAAGGTGGAATTTCTCCTACACGCATCATCCCTATGTGCACACTTCCCTAAGTTTCTGGTATGCAAACTCTGATGCGATGCAATGCATTATCCTAAGTCAACTTAAGTAAAGTGTAATTATGAGACATAATTTACACCAACACTTGGTTCAATTGGCTCTTAAATTTCTTGCCAATGTTTTTTCAAACCTTTTCCTTCATATCCAATTGGTTTTATTATTTTAAAACCAACATTTATTAAAAAAAATTATTTGTCATTATCCTCATTGTAGTGTAGTAAATTGCATCCCTTTACAATTTTACACTCTATTTGGTCCCCTACTTTAGTGTTCTTTCTCCTAAATCATTTTAAGCCTATTTGGGCCCTATCCCTACTCTATAATTTAATGATTCAACTTGCAACTTAATTGTCGTCATATGTTAATTTCAAGACTAGGTCCTATGTTATGGATCTTGGTACTTTACCGCCCCTTTTGCTAGTTCATTTTTTAGTGAACTTTTAAATTTTAGGAAAACGATAAGAAGGCATCTCTTTTTTTGCAAAACCATTATCACTGATACTAAATGTTGATATACAGAGTGAAGCGATGGTAATTAAATCTTCTAGAAATGTATGTAAATTTAAAATTATTTATTTAACAAAAAAATTCATATGATTAAAATTATATAATTGAAAAACAACAAAAGAGATAAATCAACAAACCATATATAAAACAGGTTTTATGTGGAGAAATACTTTCAAGAAAAAAATCTATGTGAGAAAGAGGACACGTATATATTAATCTTCAAAGGAGAGATACATTCACACACCAACAATCGACTCTCTAATTGCACTTGGGCAGCACATTCGTACTTGTAAATAATTTAATGAAACTATTATATCATGTCTCCAATTTATAGAGAAATGGGAGAAGAAAATCGTACATGGTTTCCTAAGATAATGCATGATAAAATCATAGTTAATGTGAAAAAATCACATCCAAAATGAAGAGGTTCTTTTGAGAATAGTAAATTATATGACTCTCAATGAGCCATGAATAGAAAAAGTAACCTCCTTAGCAATACTAGACAACATCTTTGACTTGTAACTTCTCCATAATGACCTATATCCCAAGGGAGGCATCCAAACTATGGACAAAATCTTTGACTTGTAGTTCTCCTTCATAATGGCTTGTATCTCAAGATAGGCATCCAAACTATGAACAACATCTTTGACTCACAACTCCATAATGGACCAGATCTCAAGGTGGGTGTTCAAAATCATCACCCAACACATATGGGACCAACCAACCAAATTCAAGATGTTTACTAAATTTTCACATCTAATTTGAGAGATTTGCTAAATCTAGCCATGTAACCACCATTGCCAACTCCACCTCCTTCATGAAAGCATAAACAACTAATATTAAAATTTTAAGATAATTTAAATCACAAAATAATTTCTAATTACACTCTAACCATCTAAATATACTTTGAGTGTTGCAATACATGTGTAATACATAAGATTGCAAGATAAATGATAGCTTAATCCTAACAAATATCACCATTACATTTCTATACAATATACATAAAGTAAAAAAACAAAAAAGCTCCAAGAAAGCTAAAATCCTTAATTCTCAATTTAAGGAGATATTTTGAATTAGGGAGTAACTCAAATCATTCAATTTTGAGCATTACATATGATTTTGAATTATTTTTCTCTATGATATTTATACATTTTTTAGAACTTTTTGAGTGGAATTTGATTTTGAGATATTTTTGAAAGTGATTTGATGGATTAGGTTATTATTAATTTCAAGAATCTAATTTATGTTAGGATTTAAAATTTTTAATGATATATTTTTTTTTTTCAATAAAAGTAGATTATTCTATTAAACTTTTTTATTAATATATTTTTAATGATATTTTTATAAGTTAAATTATGAATTTAGTTTGTGAAGTATTTCAAGTTCTTTAATTAATTTATATTTATTTGATTATTCATTTCAACTTTAAAAAAGACATGAACTACTAAATAGACACTCTTCAAATCTTACTAAATAAATTATTTTTAATATTTTTTTTATTTTTTAATTGAAATTGCACACATCTCTTTGATAGAGCTGATTTCTTTTCTATATATTTTTTAAATAAAATATAATTTTATTCTATTTAACTATAATTTCTAATTCTTTAAATTGTTATTTATATATTAAATCTTACCTACAGTATATTATAATCTTAAATGTCAAATATATTTTATTAACATGTATTAAACATACTTGTTATATAGATAATTGTTTTCTTAATTAATACTTATAAGTTGGCTCCTTAAAAATATATTAATGATTTAGTTATAAAACTTTAATTTTAAATAAATAAATAAATAATTTACTTAATATTTTTAATAAATTTTTAATTTTGTATTAAAAGAATATAGACTGCACACATCTTTTTCCTAGAGATGATCATATATATATAAACAATTAAAATATAATTTTATTCTATTTAACTATAATTACTAATTTTTTAAATTGTTATTTATAATATATTAAATTTTACATACAATATATTATAATCTTAAATGTCATTTTTTTTAACATGTATTAAGCATACTTGTTATATAGATACTCTTTTTCTTAAATTTTAGTTACTGATAATTATAAGTTGACTACCTAAAATATATTAATAATTTAGTTATGAAGCTTTAATTTTAAATAAATAAATAATTTACTTAATATTTTAAAAATATCTAATTAACAATTTTTTTTATATACATTAATATTATAATTTTAATTTTAATTTTTTTTTAAAGTTCTTATAACTTATAATAGATTGATTTTTTTTTAACTATGATAGATTGATTTATTAATTATATTATACATATTACAATAAAAATCATGATGATGGAATTGTGTGGGCAGGGACATTGATGAAATTATTCGAATGTATTATGAATATATTGAAGGTTGTAATAAATCACCACATGAGGTATGACCTCTTTCCTATAATCTAGAAATGTATAGTTGTTTTTTTCTTTCTATATTTTCTCCCTCAAGAATGGTAGTTTGCACACTTAAATTTTATTAATATAAATGGGTTGTTTTATACTCACAACCCAAGTAAATGTTTTAATTATAAAATAATATAGAATTAGTCATTGTGAGACCTTTGAAAAATTAGATTATTGTGGAAGTGATGGATACATTCATATTCACTGTATCAATAACGTTTATCTTGCAGACACCTTTATAGATTATAATTGCTCCTCTAGTCCTATCTAATTGAAATAAATTTCTATTTATGTGTGATTTTTTTCTTAATATGTTTTATGCAATTTTCATACATATAATTTTATGAAATTTAGACGATTTATCTAAGTTGTAGGATTCGCTTGTTTGAGGCCCCTAACACGAACTAGGTCCGCATGGGTCCTGGTTCATGTTGGGTTCATGCCTGGTCCAGCCAGGGTTCACCTGAACCCGAACCAATGCCAAACTTACTTGTGATAAAACTTTGATAGTGAAGGGTTGTAGGTTTTGGAAGCATGTGCCATGGAAGTACCACCAACTATGAGCATCCTTCTTGAATCTATGACGAAGAGCATCAACACTCAGACTATTTTCATTTGCAAATTCTATGAACTCATTTGTGATAATATCTCGCAAATCATCATCAAGTTAGAGTCTAAGGAATGCTAGGGTAAGTGCACCAAGATGGCGAACATAAAAGTGGCCACATGCAAAAAAAAAAGGAATTTTTCATAACCCGTGCGTGTTCTATGAAATTCAAAAACATGTCAGGCTTGGTAAAACCAAGCCTAACCAAGCCTAGCCAAAAAAATAAATAATAAAAAAGTTCCTCAAAATGCGTACGGGTTATGCAAAACTAGAATTTTTGGCCTAGTTCTACATAACCCGTACGGGTTATGTAGAACTAGGAACCAAAGAGGAAGTGGGGAGAGAGATAGAGGGAAGGGAGAGAGGGTGAGAATAGGATTGAGTGTGTGTGTGTGTGTGTGTGTGTGTGTGTGAGAGAGAGAGAGAGAGAGAGAGAGAGAGAGAGAGAGAGAGAGATTGGGAAAATGAGAGGGGGAGAGAGAGAGAGAGAAGGAGATTGGGAAAAGGAAAGGGAGAGAGAGAGGGTGGAGATGGGGAGAATAGGATAAATAGAGGGAGAAGGGGGGAGAGAGAGAGAGAGAGAGAGAGAGAGAGAGAGAGAGAGAGAGAGAGAGAGAGAGAGGGTGGAGATGGGGAGAATAGGATAAATAGAGAGAGAGAGAGAGAGAGAGAGAGAGAGAGAGAGAGAGAGAGAGAGAGAGAGAGAGGGTGAGAGACATGAGGTAGATAGAGAATGAGAAGGAGAAGAGGGTGAGAGACTCGGCAGAGAGAGAAGTGTGAGGGGGAGAGAGATGAGATATAACTCAAGGAGGATAATTAGGGCTTAGAATAGACAGAGACGATGATGGGGGAAGGAAGACGAGAGAGAGGAAAAGAAGAGAGAGATGCATGTATACAAACATATATACATATATCTATATAAATATATGTATATATAACTATAGATATGCATATATACATACTTAAACATATATTATATATGTATGTCTATACATGTGTAGTAAATGTTAAGTTTACAAGCATACATTTTGATGTCTTCATAACTCGTACGGGTTTTGTGAAACTCAAAATGATGGTTTTGGTTCTACATAACCCCTACAGGTTATGTAGAACTATGAATGGTACTTTTTGTTTTTCAAAACCCGAGCCGATTATTTTTCACATCAAAACCCATGCGGGTTTTAGCTTGGTAAGAGGGTTGGAAAACGACCTTAAGGCTTGCAAGCCCATTTTCCCTCCATTTTTGTCCCTTTACACATTTTTTCATATTCCAACATGATTTCTCGACTTCATCGTCATCAGGTTTACAAATGATCAAGTGGGTATCTCTAAAATTACCACCATAATGTCAGACGTCTTCTCAGCTTTCTAACAATATAAATTTTTCTATTTTTGGACAACATTAGATAGTAAACTTTAATTTTTTTTACCAATGCCTTGACAATTCTCATAGACATATGTCTACCATTTTTTCAATAACTTTTGATATACTTGACCAAATTCAGAATAAATTACATATTATTGTTCTACACTAGATTCTATACATTTAAAAAAAAAAGAAGTTTGCATTTTCGATTATTTTGATGCAAGTTATGCCCAACGCACGAACAGGTACCAAATTTTCATGATGCGACCACTTCAAAAACTCATAAATAAAAATCAACAAAAATTACAAAAAAATACACAACTTCTAGATATCACTCTTACCTATCATCCTACCAAAGGGTTTTGCAAAATACTAAATCTAATTGTATATTTTGTGCAGCGCACGAAAATAACCATGTTATGTTTTTCTGAAAAAATCAGGAATAGTTTTTCGTGTGTGAGAGGTTTGACCTTCTTAATCTTATCCAATTTAAAAAACTTTAGTAGTTTAGAAACTAGATTCAGAGTACTACAATTCTTATTCTTTGCTCAACTCCTAATTTTGAGTGCATGACCTTCAAATATCACTTTGAAGTTCAGATTTACCTATTTTCAAAAAAAAGGTGGCCATTTATACCCCCCTTTTTGTTCACCATATCGGTGCACTTACCCATTGCCTTGTACCCATTAGAGACTTCTAAATCTCTCCATGGTGCATGCCTTCCTGGTTGATCAAGAAATTGATTGCTATAGTGCTTTGGTGTCAAGGCATAGGCAAGAAGATCCAAAGGAATGGTCATCTTATTCCACCTTTCTTCAACAATTGCTTCCACTTGTTTGAATAATTTCTCCTCAGGGTCTTGCTCTCTTGAATTTATAATGCACTTCATTTTTTCAAGCATTCAGTTCACAAATGCAAGGCCTATCCATGTTAGTGTAGCGAATCATGCTCATAATGGGCTTAGTGAAACGAAGGAGATATGTCACAAGATAGCACCATGACTCATCCAATGTCTTGACCCTAATTTTTGCTGCCCTCTCAGTGCTACTCTACTTCCATATGGTACAATTGTAGTTGGATCACCATATTGCAAAGTGCCACTTTAACTTTCACAAGCCATCTCAAGACGATTGTGTTTGATGCAAAACGGATCTCAACAACCTATAACACAAATTAATGCCAAAATGATTAAAAAATAAAGCCAAGCTTTAAAAAAGAATACACATTATATAGCTTGTACACAATGAAATTATGAACATTAAAAATAACAATTTTAAAAATCAGAAAATGTAAAATTAAATTACCATTTCACTTACATTCAATTGCTCCAAACTCGAAAAGGATCTTAAAATCCCTTGAGACATGTGGTGGTTTGTGATGAACAAATTTGGATGCCCTTAACCTTTGCATACACTTGTTTGATCCAATCAATTTTATTCCCAATCTTTTGTAGCATAAGATTGAGTGAATGGACTGCACAAGGTGTCCAAAAGATGCGATGATAGCGTTCCTCAACCAACAAACTAACAGCTTTATAATTTTTTGCATTGTCCGTTATTAGTTGAACAACATTGTGGGGTCCCACTATATCAATAACAAAGATGAGAATATTTGCAATAAATTGGTCATCTTTTAGTTGGCCCTCACAATCCACAACTTTCAAAAACATTGCCCATTTAGGGGACATTGCTATGACATTGATCAAGGGACGACTTTTAGAATCTTTCCACCCATCTGAAACAATTGATACACTTGTTTCAGCCCATGAATCCCTTATGGGCTTCAATGCATCTTCAATCCTCTTCACCTCTCTTTCCAATAAGGTTCTATGTACCTTCTCATAATCTAGGTCCTTATACCTTCTTAGAGTTTCTTTAACATTTTTCAACATCTTTTACCAATATGGGGAGCGAATAGCATTGAAATCCAACCCATTTGCATATATGCATCTTGCTACATCTTGGCTGGCAATGTCTCAACTCTCATTTTGAAATACGGTTTATAAAGGTCCCTTTGATCTTTTGTGTGTAACGGGTGCTTCACTTTTAGGCTCAACTGTGGAAAACAAGGTGTGGTTTTCTACTACAACATTGGGATTAGATGAAGGTTGCATTCCCTTTGTTTTTTTCTGGATCGGTTTGATTTAATCTACGGGATTCTCTCTCTTCTGTTCCTTCACACTCCCTAATATATTTCAACACCGTTTCATCTGGTATAGGCACACCATCTTTTCCAGGGCATTTTTTAATGGCTCTTTTTGGTATTCCACACAAATGACTTACCACCTGAAAATATGAAATATTATGTTCTTTACCACATCCTTGGAATTTCCAACGAAAATCCCACCTTCTGGAAGCATTCGTATAATGTCAACATACTTCCATAGGGGAGAATTTGGATCATTGCTTTGTTTTTTTTGTTTATCTGTGCCTATGGAGGAAGAGGTAGATGCCATTCTAGTTCCTATGGCAAGAAATAATATGAACACGTTTAAAAATAAAAACAAAATAATGAAAAACAAATAATGTTTCATGTTTGACAATTTGAAAACAAAAATAGTTGAAAAAAATGTTCAAAAACCTACCTCTTTCATCCAATGGGAGCTTGCAAATGTGTGGAAATGATGCTGCAACACTTGTTGAAGCTTAAAAAACCTTTCTTCAACTACTCTTATTTGATGTTGGAAGCCAAACTTTCTTCAACCTCCTAGCAAAAAACTGATGTTTGCAACACAAATGAGGAGAAATGATCCAACTTTAAGTTTTAAAACTCACTTTTGGGGTTTTAAATTTTTATTTCTTAAGTGGCAGATTTGAAAAATTTATGAAATTTTGCAAAAAGAAATTGTATTTTGGGTTGTTGGATGCTCGGGTTCGACCTGTGTTCACTCAGGTTCAACTTGGGTTCACCCTGGTCTGAACCAACCCTCGCAATCATGAACCCTAGCCGGAACCATAGGCGGACCAGACTGATACTAGGGGCCCAGGGGGCGAACCCTGCAACTTTGTATATAAACCAAGAATATTTAACATTTTAGTTCCATTGTCAATTTATTTGTCTTAATTAGAAGCATACAACTATAAGAATTCAAACCAACTCACAATTTCATAGCTAAATATTCTAGTATTTGGTATGCGACTGCAGATATAATTGGAGCAAGGACAACAATATAACTTTTAAGAGAATTCACCACTTAATTATCCTTCTCTTAATGCACTTAACTTTTCAAAAGAGGTGACTTATAAATTTTTGAAAAATTCACATTATCATGAATTCAACGTAGATTGTAGCTGATAAGGTTGAAGTGAAATTTTCAAGTAAAACAATGTTGTGGCAGCTACCAAGGCTCAAACACTCACTAGTTCATTGTGCTCACAATCCATATGCCTTCATTGGACTAACGTGATCAGAGGATGTGTGCCTTCGTTGGGTTGTTGTGCTTGCAAGTTGTGAGTCTTTGGTAGATTTTTGAGCTTGCGATTTTGAACATGGCTAAAGTTCTCTCACATTTTTAAAATTATGCCATAAAATTGAAAATCCCTTGCGATTCCAAAATTACTTCAGAACTTCAAGTTCGCTTACACTTTCACAATTAAGTTGGATTTCTAAAATTCCCTTGCAATTATAAATATCATTAGAGGTTAGAAGTTCTCTTGTAGGTGTAAAAGATTGACTACATGTATGTGACAAGTTTTCTCTTGTGTTAGCTTGCATGAGCAATTTTCTTACTATAGTGTTTTAAAACTATGTTACCCTGAGTTTCTCGGACATGGACGATAGGGGATGGGGGGATGTGTTTTGGAGTACCTGATTTTTTGAGCCATTTTTTGGGATGGTAGGGACGACAAATGAGACAACTATATAAAAAGAGGGAAAATTTAAAATATATAAAAAAAATTATAATATTCATATGATAACATTGTTAAACCATGCATATATACATTATCGAACCTTAAAATATAACATTTGTTAAATTAAGATTTCACATGAGAGTCAAAGTCAGATAAATTAGCAAAATTCAAAGCTTAGTTCAAATTCCTTTTAGAATTCATTGTCAATATGCATGCAATATTAAAAATAACATATAAGTTACAATAAAGTGCACAAAGGCTACAAGTTTCACTTTTAATTATGATATGAAAATACAAAGAAAGAAAGTACATTGCTGCCCTCAATCCGCATCTATTAGAATTTCATCAAAATTAGAGTCCTCCTTTGAGTCATTTCCCTTTTGAGGGTCTGCCTCATCCCATGAAATATCGGCCCCCTTTTGTGCATCCTCCACATCAACCTAGGCGACATTTTGAAGACTAGCATCCCACAGTAAAGCTAGAGTTTGTTGATACTCTAGAGTTTGACGATCCTAAATTTGAAGAGCACTATGCATAACCACTAGTTGATCATCTAGAGGTAAGTCTATTCCTCTTGATGGAGTGGATAAAGCCACATGTGGACCAATTCCTCTCTGCAACAGAGGAATTGCAAACTTGTGAAAGGAGGAAAACGACAAGCATCTTCAACTATGGTGTATCCTTCCCATGCCATGTCCATCATCCAATAAGGCCAGTTTTAGCTAATGAAGCTCTATATATATCTTTGCCTTTAGTTTACTGAATTTTGGACCATAAATATTTGTGAATGCAAGCCATTGTGTGTGAAGTAATGAAGACTCCTCATCTGAATATATATTTTGAAAGGGCTTCATTAGCCTTTCTTTCACATCTTCATTATCAAATGGAGGCAACCTTAAAACCTTTTTGTGCATACCATTTGGGATTTAGAGAAAAGACTATCACGTATGAAGTGGGATGTTCATTGTGTTCCACCTCTGCATTATAATGGGATTAATATGTTACTCATAATCCTAAAGTAAGATCCTTGGATGAAAATATTTGCTTTATCTTTTCAAGAATGCCATCAAATGTCTTATATATTTCTCCAAGATTGGGAGAGTCTATATCAGCATATGTAATGACTTCTACAACAGGTGAGATGAAAGAGAAAACATATATGCAAAATGCAAACAAAAAGTTAAAAATAATTAATTGATAGGCTATAAACCTCACAAGTTGAAACATTGAACAATAAAATTAAAATAGTAAAATATTAAAATAAAAAATTTTAACATGAAAATCAATAATTTAATATTTAATATTTAATAAAATAAGTAATTTAATTATA
Source organism: Cryptomeria japonica (assembly GCF_030272615.1). NCBI lineage: Eukaryota > Viridiplantae > Streptophyta > Pinopsida > Cupressales > Cupressaceae > Cryptomeria > Cryptomeria japonica. The sequence continues at coordinate 585,852,084 of NC_081406.1, forward strand.
AAAATAGAAATTTCTTGCCTAACAATGGAAATCAATCATCATCAAGGATCTTTTGTTTGATGGCCCTTCTTTCCATAGGTGTCGTGCTTGTAAATGAAAATTTGAATATCTCTAGCTTTTGCCACAACTTGCTTCACCCAATCTATTTTCCCTATTTATTTTGATACATTGTTAATGCATGAACACAACATGGGGTCCAAAAGATGTGCTTGTAAGTACCCCTCACCATCATGCTAGCCAATTTGTACATAAGCATTGAATCCATGACCACCTCTACAACATTTAAGGTCTCAACCTCCTCTATGGCCTCTCTCAAAATGCTAATTTGAAAGTTTGAATCCTTATAGCTCCTTGAATAATCCATGAATATAACAAAATAAGAGCCAGCTAGGCATGCGACTATGATTTTGATGAGTGGCCAATGTGTTACATCGATCCACCCATCTATCATAATAGAATAACCTATCCTGATCCATATTTGCCTCATATCCTCCATTTGCAAATTAACCTTAGAATATTCTTTATCTAGGAGTGTAGTGTGTAGTTTATGATTTCTGGGGTATACAAAAGAGGGACCAATAGAGGCTAAATATTTGACCATTTATTTAATATAAGAGGAATGAGCCACATGAAATGGGATGACACGGGCATAAAAAATTTTGTTAATGGAAGATTTTTGTTGCATCCTCTGCTTGCGCATTAAACATACTTGCACAACTATCCTTAGCCTCTCAACACCACTAATCTTTTTCTTTCCTCTTGTGGCAATATCACTAGTAGCATTACCAAGTGTGGATGTCAAAGGCATAGATGATTGTCTACTTGCAAAAGAATGCGTTGATATTGTCACACCTTGAGACCTCATTTGTACCTCCATGTGCAATCTATGAGCCTCTAAGTTATCATCTTCCTTTATATCTAGACAAACTTTAACTCCATGGTATGTAACACCCAAGAAATGAGACTATTCCGTTTTGTAGCTCCCTCTAAAAGTTGCCTTGCAAATGAGACACAATCACACCCTACTCCCCCTTGAATTTTTACTTTTGGTATATCTATAGCTGCCACAAGTTGTAGAAGAGATTTTTTTTTTTAGGTTAAGAGTGCCTTTTGCATATTTTTTCAAGACTTTTGAAGACACTAAAATGGATTTGATGGTTGTTCACCTCATTCCCCTACATTTCCACACTTTGATGAGGCTGAAACTCTTGCATTTTTCTGAGTTTCTCTTCAATTTCACTACTATCATTCTTAGTATTGCTCATGTTGGTTTTGTGAGATTTATTAAAATTTTAAGATGAAAAAAAAAATCAGACATTTCTTACTTTAAATTCTGAAATAAATAAATAGAAAGATAGAATGACTTACCGTTTCCAATAAATTGTTCCCCCACTATCAAATATAAATTATGCCTTGGATTCAACCTCTCTACACCTCCTTCAACCTCGCTTTAATATTTTGTTTCTCCTTCAACTTTGTACCCTATTTCTGAAATCTTTTTTGATAAACAATTAACACAAAATGAACTCAAATGCATTGAAAAGAGGCTATTTTTCCCATTTAGGGTGACTTGAGGTGTGGGGGCCCACAAAAACAAATTAAAAAATAAAATTAAAATCAAGCTTGAAAAAGGGGGATGGGTCGACTCCTCTACATGTTTCCGCCGTCCCCACATTTTTTTGGAACTTTCCTAGTTGCTAGGTGAAACTTTGGATGGCTAGGGGACATCACTGACTCATCCCCTCGTCCATATGATGCTTTGGAAATAGGGATGCATCCCCAGGTAACAATTTTTTCATAGATTTCTTATCAACTCAAGGAAATTTCAATACTATTTTTCGAGATCTATTTTTTTTGAGAGATCTATTTTTTTTGAGTTCATGACTCCATTGACTCCATGGAGAAGGTTATTATTTTCTTTTCAATGATTTAAAATATGTTCAATGTTGTGATTTGAACTAAAAGAACATGATGTTTTATTTTCTCTTGTGTTTTTAGGGGTTTGATCCATGTATTTGCATGTGTTGAAATCAACATAAAGAGCTGAAGATGCTCAACTATAAACAAAGAAGCTTAAAAATGTCATTTTCTTTTGACAATCTCTCAATTTAAGATCAATAAGTTGTTACCTACACAAAGGCAAGGAGGATAAGTAAAGCGTTTGCTACTTCACAGACCTTGAGTTTTAGCTATACGAAGAATATTAAAGCTTGAAGAGAGAGACAACTACAAAATATTTTAATCAATGAGCAACTCATTGACAATAGAATCTAGAAATTCAAGGAATTTATGAGTTTTCGAAATGATGGTGGATCAAAAAATATGAAAAATGTTTATTTTTTATGAGAATATATCCTTAGAATTGTTGGATTTGGATCAATTTTGATAGTTTGTCCATCGCTGGATTGTGTGTTGCTAGATATTTTTGGATTTTCTAGAGTCCATGTGAATGGTCATTTAGCTTTCTTTTTACATTTATTTAGGCACTCTTTAAGGTACCAGATTTGTGAGTGATCTTGCCCCTTTTAAATGGCCTCATCTTTTCATATCTTTGCAGTTTGTGTTATTGGAGTTGAAGGATCAACAATGGATATCAATAACACCCTTGCTCAAGCATTCTTAGAAGTTTATTCCCAAGGTGTTTCATGGGGTACACCCCTTGAAACACCCCTAGATATTATTCTTCCCATTTTGAATTTGATAACACTTGTTGATGGTTAGCTTTTTTTACTTTGATAGTGTATTTTGTAGGAAGGGTCCTCCATAAAAGTATGCTCAAGGAATGGGTCAATCAAGCTTGGGTCTCAATGGGATTTGCCTTGATGCTATGCAAAACCTTACTAAAAAGATTTGTCTATTTTACTTTTTATTTGTTGAAATCAACAATGCTAAGGTGATTCTTAATGGTTTCCCTTAGCTTGTTCATTCGTTTTTGTTGGTTTTTGAATCCTAGACATAGGACTTTCCTCCAATGAAAAGACTCATCGGGTCCCTATTTGGGTTGAGTTCTTTGGGTTATCCTTCCCACAGTATAATTTTTAATTCAAATAGCTTATTCCTTAGGTGTTGTGGTTTTTGTTCTATTTGACTCATCCTTAGCATTGGGTTTGCATTGAGGGGGACTTTCAAAATATTTAAAATAAATCATGGATATCTAGATTGGACAAATGAGATACACTCAATGCATCCTTTACTGAATTTTCTAATACTTGCTATCAATGCTAGCTCTTCAAACATAAGATTTAAGATTGCCTTTTTAGTTTCTTCCTATCTAAGACACTCCTCTCAAAATATCACTAACTCAAAGACTCTTGCAAAAAAAGGAAGGGTAGCATATAGTTAATTGCAAGTGCAAATAAATTAATAATAATGCCCCTCCCCTCAAACCTTCTTTAAGATCTAGGGACTAGGTTCAAAAATTACTTTAAAGCTTCTAGAGTTTTGAAAAGCTATTAAATCTCTTATTCAAGATACTTCTAAAGAAAAATATGTGAGATCCTTTCTAAGTGTCATTGTTATCGCAGCCACTACGTAATACTGCTAAACATGCTTCCCTTCCTCTAGCTATGTTAGTAGAGGTCCCATATCGTGCTGGGGCATCTTGAATAGGGAGTAATTGATAATTAGGAGATGATTCTCGATTTTTGTTTATGAATTGTATCTCTCAGAATGTTCGAGATTTAACAAAGACACCCTTAGAACTCATTTCATTTGAGAGCCCTAGTTATAATTTCTAGGTTTGGGCATTCTCTAGCTACAAAAGGTTAAAATTACGGATTTTTTCCCTTTTGACAACTTCTTGTGTCATTTGCCATTTGAGTTATTTTGTCTAGAAATCATGAAGCAAGTCAAGGTTATGCTGTCATCTTTCTACATGGAATTAACATAATTGATTAGGTATGTAACCCCACTAATTGAGTGTTGTGGGCTCTTTTAAATTTTCATAATCATATTTTCAGAGTTATTAGTTTTTATGCTTTGAATGATGTCGAGATATATACCCTTTGGAGATGATTGTCAATTCAATTATTTTCGCCACTTGGATTCTATATGAGGATCTTAAAATGACTGAAAAAGCCTATAATAAATGTGGGTCTTTGTCTATGTGGTAGACAATTGGCAAAGAGGTGAGGTTCTTCATTTGTGATAAATTATGATTTTTAATCCCAATCTTAGTTATTGCCAATATCTTATGACATGTTACTCATGGAGTGGTCTTATAGTATGGCTTGATTGAGTGGGCAAGAATCTTGCTCATACAATTGATATCAGAAAAATCTTTTTCCTCTTTTGCGAATTGTTATTCGCTAAGTTAGTGGAGCTTTTGTTAGATGTCCTTCCAGGCCACTTTCCAATTTAGTTCTATAGTGTGGCAATTTTTTGAATCTAGGGCCATGAACTAAATTATTTCTCAATCACAAGGACATGTTTTCTCCCATTGGACATTTTTATAATGATGAGCCATATCCCATATAAGAGACTAATGGATAGCTTGGTGGAATGCTACCATCACCCGTACTTCCCAATTTCTTTGCATCTATGGGTATTAGGATATTTCTGTTGCTAGTCGTATAGGCCACCACCTTAGAGCTCCTCCAAGCCATCATTGCTCTGAAAGCACAACCATTTGATTTGATCACTCAACTTAGAATGGTTCAACTTTGCCATTAGGAGCAAGTTGTATATTCTCACATGTCAGTTGGCTTAAGACTGGAGACAAGGTTTCAAAATAGTTCTTCTAGGCTTCATGGGCTTTTACTTAATGAAGTAAGGGAAACCACTACTTAACAAGATTCTTGACATTCTTCAAGCCTTTGCTTGACATTATGAACAAATTTTGTCTGCTCAAGAGTGCACTTTGTCTATAGCTTTGTAGCAGTTCATAAATGTGGATATTTGCCAAGCTTCTAACTCACAATGCCTTCTCTATGGTTAGCTTTACACCAAAGAAAATTTGTGAAAGGCCATTTTTGCAATGTCTCTTAGTTTTGATGAAGTTACTTGTGAATTCTATAAAGCTCTTTAGGGACAATTGTGGTTGTTGATCTTCAGAAGGTCTATTTTGAGATCTTTTATTTTAAATCCCTAAGAAATTTAATTAATAAAGGGAATATAAAAAAATGCTTGAAGCAAGAGACCTTGAAGAAATCTGCAATTCACGGCCTCTCACTTTGTTGAACAACTCATATAATATTATTTCCAAAGCTGATTCTTAAGCTTTGGCCTCTTCTACCTCCACTCGTCCTTCTTGAAAATATTGGGTTCATTAAAGCTATATTTATCTTAGACAATATAGTTATTGTTTGGGAAGGGATGTAATGAGCTCAATGCTCTCAAAATGCCATTTTTATAAAAACTGATTTTGTCAAGGCTTATGGTTGCATTGAGCAGCTTTTTCATTCCTCTTCTACCTCCACTCGTCCTTCTTGAAAATATTGGGTTCATTAAAGCTATATTTATCTTAGACAATATAGTTATTGTTTGGGAAGGGATGTAATGAGCTCAATGCTCTCAAAATGCCATTTTTATAAAAACTGATTTTGTCAAGGCTTATGGTTGCATTGAGCAGCTTTTTCATTCTTGCTATGCTTCAATCACCTCGGTTCAGTCCATGCTTATAAATTATTTGTTGATGTCTCAATCTTAATTACTATTAATGGTTAAAAATTGAAAATTTGGCCATCCATCAAGTTTTCCCTCTTGCTCTAACTCTTTATGTTGATTTTGCTATTTATTAGTCTATGTAGGTTCTTAGACCCTTGTTAAGGGGATTATACTTCCTAATTCTCCCAACTAATTACTCAATGGTCATTTTGTCAATGATTCAGTCCTCATTCTTATTGCAAATGAAGACAATGTTAGACAAGCTATTCAATACTTTGATACTTTTTGTCAGGCCTCTAGCTTGAGTATGCATCGACAAAAGACTAGGTATACTATTGGCAATCCTGTCTTGCTACGGTAGACTAGGTATACTATTGGCAATCCTGTCTTACTAAGGTAGACTAGGTAGATAGTTTTGACTAGTATAGATCAATCATGGGGAATTTCTCATTTTCTTGACATTCCCTTTGCTTTTCAAACTTCTCCTATTACCTTTTGGCAAGCAAATTTTGTTACTAGAATTGAGATGAATTACTAAGCCTCTTTCTTTGGTTGATGAATTTCAAATTTGTTTCCACTCATGTTTACTGTTCTTGTTTTGGCCAACCTCCAAATCCTCTTAAAAAATAAAAAAAATGTAGAGGCTTCTTTGGGCCTCGAGTGATAAGAACCATGAACTCATCATGATGTTTGAGAATATTGTCTTCCCCATGACAGTGGTTCTAGGTTGCTTTCAAGTCATTGACAAGGCATTTCCTTTGTGCCAAATGGATTAATAGAGCTCTTGAGGGAAATAAACCTTGGAAAATTCTCTTTACGCATTGTATTAGTTTAGGTGTGCCTTTCAAAGGAATAGTGCGGAAGGGTCTAGACTCTAGACCTTGACTCACCATGAGGAAGCCAATTCAAATTCAAAGTATTCATTTAAATCATTTGAAATTCTTTGCAATGGTCAATCTTTCAATCAATTACTAGTCTACTTTTGAATGTTGTAGCATTCAAGCTATATCAATTTGTAATCAATTGATGAATGAATGGAAAGAGTACTGTCGCACTTAGAACAATTTGATAAAATTCTTTATTTGATATTTTCGATATATTTGTGTATTTGTATCCATCTCCATCTAACACCAACAATGAGGGCCTCTAAAATGATTTACATCAAGATCTAAATCAATCCAAGAAAACTCAAAACTAGAAGAACTTCCCAATAATAGAAGAACAATAACAATACTGATTAAAGAAAATCCACATTTGCATGCAACCTATTCTCAAATAGACATCCGAGGTACTGAGCACCTCCACTGAATTCTCCATTTCAGTCCACAACTCAATCAATAATCATATCATATTATCAACCAACAATCGCTCAAACCACTATCTCATCATTGTTGAGTTTGGGGCTCTTAGTCTGGTCTGACTTTGATATTATGTTGAGCTTGTATGGATCAGTTAGGACTTAAACCTAAGACCTTCCATTTGTTGCTGGAGTGCTCTACCACTAACCTACTAACCTCTATAAGACTAACCCATCTTTAATTCAGATGTGACTTATTTCCACCCATCAAGTTAAATAGTTAGGAGGGGATAGTTGCCGTCTAATTTGGCTGGGGATATTACTGACTTACCCAAGAATCTATAAAAGTTTTGCTCCGCCAACAAAAATAGTAGTGCGAGCATGCGGCACAAGTACGTACAGGGAGGAATGAGGAGAGCTGAACAACACGTTGGAGCTTTCAAAGATATCATTCTATGAGCGCAAATTGAACATGAGGATGTGGTTCTCATTTGTTTCCATACATTTGGATGAAGCTGCCTATGGATGGTATCTGGAATTACCTAATGGGTCACTAAACTATTGGAACCTATTTGAGATTACATTCCTAAACCATTTTTGAATATAAATTGATCCCATGGTTTTGTACCATCCATTCGCTATAGCAAGGCGGCAACCTAATCATAAATGTAAGTTTTCATATGATATAGACAACTAAAGGACCCTTACAATGTTGCAGAAGGGATGGTTATCCAAACTTATTTGAGAGCATTGCATCCTTTGAAATCTATGTGTTTTGGGCAAAATTTGCCAAATGCTATTCTGCAAAGTCCACTTACATTGTCTCAATTTTCAAATATGGAAGAAAGAGCAGGTAGACAATTAAAAAATCGTCACAACATCCTTGTGCAATTGACGAGGATAACATACTTCGATATTTGCCTGATCCAAAATTAACTTGGATATTCCAGTGTGTGCTTTTGCAGGCCGATTGGATGCTATATGCTATTTCATCTAACATATATCCAAGTGATGCCATCTTTACCATAATCCACTTAATTTGAAATGTTTCCGTTCTCAAATACATTCCTACAATGCTTTGAATCTGATTTAACACAATTATTCAGTACTAATAAAATGTCATATATCTCATTCACAACATAAATCGTAAATGATGTAACAGTGGAGTATACTGATTACTTTTCATTAAGATAGGCATCTGGTTACTAATTTATCAACATGAATCATGACATGCTAGAGTTGAAAAATATTATAATTGAGTTATTCTACTATGCATAAAAGAACGTAATTCTACTTTAAATAGTGATACCTTTATGTGCTAGAATTTATGGAGTGTAGAGAATGGACGTATGTAAAACCCAAAATGGAAAGAAGAGTTAATACAATAGCTTACCCTATAAAAACAGAATGTGGGAAAGTTTAGAAGACGAGTTAAATTCTTCTTTATCTTCACTACCATAATGTAAGATTTAGACTTGAGTTGTTGCGATTGAGCTTCCAAGAAAAGGATAGGATTTCTACAATGCTCTACAGTATTTCCTTAGAAAACTTAAAACCAGGATTGCGTTTTAGCTCAAGTCCCTGTCAGTTTCAAAAAATAGATCGTAATAGCTGCATGTTTCAATTGTTGTACTACTTTGGCATTAACAAAATGTTTAGATGGGTGGTTTCATTATTTGACAGGCATACAGCACCTCAGAAAATGCAGAAAACTGAATGGAAGTCATTATCACAGGATAAATAACACAATTGAAATGAAAAATGCCTTGCTCAACTGCCACTTGGAGGACAAGGCTTCGTGCTAAAAGTTGCTTGCAAACAAAATCAAAGTATTTTAAGTACTCTTGCTAAGAGATTGACACTTGAAAAGTTAATAGTGCAGAATTATAAATATTGCAAAGTTTTAAGCAAGGAACAAGAGTTATATAATTGAAGTTCAATTCTCAATCATGAAAGAAAATCCTAGGGAAAACAAACATAAAAGAAGCTACAGAGGAAGTCTATTCTGGAAAAAAATCATCAGAGAAGTAATAGACTTAATGAATAGGAGTTCATACAGATGCTAACATTTGATTTCAAAATGACATGAAAGCCCTCAAAATGAAGAAAGCTGAATGGAGTTTCATGTCATCGTGGCATAATCAACAGAAGGGGAGTCTATATTACGGCAGGATAGAAAGCTTAAAAAAGTAGTACTTTATTTAAATGATTTCTAATGTATGGAAAACAAACATACATATTAGAGCTGTGTGATGATTGGACAGTGCAAGGAATGAGTTAGACAAAGTTACAAACAATGAGAATCTATATGAATGAAAAAAAACAACATAATATTCTGGAAACAGGACAGGAAATAGGAAAGGAAACTTAAACAGAAAGTTCAAGGAAATAAATTTACATGTAGATTAAAACAATTTTTCTTGGATAGTCACACACAGACGACTGAGCTGAAAATCAATACAAGAAGCAGTATAAGCTATACCACGAAACAATTTAACACAATAAGAATGACACCAATCCTGTGTCCAATTAAAGGCCCTGCCCCTCTCCCATTGGTTCTGTTCAGATTGCGAAGTTCTCCGGTTTTCTTTTGAAGGCCTTGTTTTGTCTATTGGAGGATTCCACCGTGCGGGCAAAGAACATAACTCTATTTTCCCGAACAAAGTCTACTGCTCGTTGAGTGTTTGGAAAATCTGCCAAGAAATGCTTGAATTACTTAGCTAATACATTTTTTTTTGCAAAAGACCCAAAATCACACATGATGTAAAGAACTTAAAAAGTAGCACCTATCACAAACCTGAAAAACAAGAATTTCTTTTCCACATAAACCTAAATTGCATGATTTCTTTTGCACAAAGACTTGAAATGCAATAGTTTTTTTAAGCACAGAAACCTAAAAGCCAACATTTTTCTTCTTTGAACAGAAACCAGTAAAACAAGATTTTTTTTTCCATAAAATTGTTGAGAATTGGTGTCTCAAACTCACTGGCTTAAATCTCGGTCAGATGGCATTTTGTTCCTCCAGTGAGCATTTCGGTGTGACTCCATTCGGTGTCTTAGCGAACTCGAGCATAGTAGTGATTTCGGTATGACTTCGGAGTTCAGCAGGACTCTTCAAGCGGCGTGCAGAAATTATGTTTCTTACCGATATTGGTAAGACAAGTGTTGAGTCTTGGCGACCAGCTAGGATTTCGGTGTAACATGTGATGTCAATAAGACCTTTCAAGCTGGTAGATGAAGTCTCTTTTAGGTATAGCTTTGTTCGGTCTTGGCGATATCAGGGATTTCAGCGTGCCGCCGTGAGAGTTCGGTAAGATACTTCAAGCCGATAGCCGAAGTCACTTCTCTGGGCGATAAGCTAGGTGTCGATATGACTTTCGAGTAGTCTTGGCGAAAGAGACTATTTTGGTGTTGCTTCTATTGGTTTGGGTGAAGAGCGGCTTTCGATGTAACATGTGCTTTCTGTAAGACTCTCCTAGCCGGTGGCCGAAGTCGCATTGTCTGCGCAATTTGTCGGTTTCGCTGTGACGTTACCGATGTCTTGGCGGTGATCAATCTTTTCGGTGTGACTTAAGAGTTCGGTGAGATGTTTGTAGCCGCTAGCCGAAGTAACTCTTCTTGCTGAAAAGACAATATCCAATTTCGATATGACATTGCCAAGTCTTGGCGACAAAGAGGTTTTCCGTGTAACATTACATTTCGATGAAAGAGTTATAGGAGATTGCCGAAATGAGGAACTCTTGCCGATAACCATAAGACTAAGTGGGGACCACGATGGATCATATTGACCTACTGAGTTGTCTGCCGATAATTGGTCCAAGCTGGAGTCTAAGTGATTCGATGAGAGTTCACAGAGACAATTTGTAGGTATGAAGTGTCCGACGGTTGGAGCCATGAGGAAATTGAAACGAACTGTTTCTGAGCAGAGATACAAATCATCTGTTGAAATGGTTGTAGAGGTTGGTCCAGAAATTGGTCGAGTAATTGGAAGTAGGTCGTCTGGATGGTTCTATTGGATGCTAAATTGCATAACATTGTTCCTATTGCTTGTGAGGAGTGTGGATCGAATTCTGTCTGTAGGTTGAATGTTGTCAGAACAGAGACTATGGATACACTTGAGAGCTTAATCTGTATCTTGTATGTAATTGACATTTTACTGTAATATAGGAGATTGGCTTTGGTGGTGGGTTTTTTTAATCCGTAAGGGTTTTCTTACGTATATTTTGTGCTCTCTCTGTGCTTGTGTAATTCTTGTTGTTGCATCTTAATGACTGTAATTGAAATTTATTTTGTGCTCTCTCTGTGCTTGTGTAATTCATGTTGTTGCATCTTAATGACTGTAATTGAAATTGAAAGTCATATCTGCTTCTCTCCTCTTTAAATTTAACATTGTAAAAAGAATTTTCACACTCTGCTTTCGTTACAAAAACCCTGAAAAGAAGGAACTTGTTTTTAAACTAAAAGAATACAATAAACCATTCTAGCGTAGGAATTACCGGAGATTAGTGTAATATTCTTCTTCTGTGATTACAACCCCCCCTTTATCACCATAAAAGCTCTCTCAAAAGAGAATCCGACATTTGGAATTTGAGATAAGGGGGAGATTGGAATTAGAGATCACCTTACGTAGGAAAAGGAGGCATTCAAAGAACCCACATGCAATGCAACACGCTGATTAATATTTATATGTCAAATAGTATCTTAGCTGCCGATTCAAAGGAATTTAACATAGAATTATTTGCCCTACAAGACATTACAAACCAGTTTAAGTTTTAGTGTTGTATAATTTATTATTGCAGGTATTATTTTTGCTTAAATGGCTTTTGATTGGAAAAAATATTTCTTCGCTGATCTTATTAATCAGAAATTTGAAAAAATTTATAGTGCTGTTGGGATGTTCCACCACTGAGCTATCAGCTCTTTTGTTGATTGGTCTTTGGTTCGTGTGTGCCTTATTTTTTGAGCTATACTCTAGATGTTCGGGGATTCTAATTTGGCCTGGCTTTGCTAATTTAGGTCCTAATACCAAGTTAAGCTTTTTCATGGACCACTTTAAATGTTGAACCTAAACCTCCCCTTTTCTGCTGGATTGCTCTAGCATTGAACTAAAAACTATCGGCCCCCTTGATGACTAGTTTATCTTTAATTCAGATGAGACTATCCAATGCTTCTCTGACAGCATGCCCAATTTTACATCATAGGAATAAATAGAAAGTGTCTTTAAAAGCATATTTCTATAGACAAAAAAAATCTTTGTAATAAAATTGATTGAACTAAAGTGTCAACTGAGTTATAACATCGTCAAAATAAATAAAAAACTACTTACTATATTCTAGAATAAGCGAACCCACTTTTGATGATTCATATGTACAGCTTTGGCTTTACTGATATTAAAATCAATCTCATCTCATGTTTTTACGATGAAATTTTGTAGAACTAACCAGAAAATTGGCTTAGCCCTCCTCCCTTGCCCAAGCTCCTCAATTAGATCGAATTACTGAGAAGAAAATCCTTCACCGAATTTATAAGTATTATTGGAGATGCTTTTCCTCAATGATTTCTCTTTTATTAGACCTTTAACACGTCTGTTAGAAATTTACATCTATTCCTGATGTGTTGATACGTTGGAGAGTGATGTATTGAAAAAAATATTTAACCAATTTTTATTTTCATTTTTTTTATAATTTTTCTCACCTTTGACCTCTAAACCAAGCTCATAATTGTATTATTTTATATAGCGTCTTTATAGAATCGAATGCAAATTGGTCCAACAAATAATTACGTGTGTCTATAAAACCAAGTATAGGAAACCATTCTTAGCCAGCTTACTGTTATAGTTTAATGGGAGATCATGCTTAATTCTGTTACCATTGTGCAGTCACAACACAAATCAGAAGAGGTCGTAGGATTGATGCAAAAAATACAGTCCAAGGAGAAAATAGTTAGGTAAGCTTACATTGGCTACATGCCTAACATTTTTTCTCAGCGTCTTTATATCTTATTTGATTTAACTTTCAGGAAGAAATAATTTCATTCTACTTTTCATGTTAGGACTTTAATGGGGCAGGAACTGTCTTCTTTGTCTTTCACTGACTTGGAACAATTGGAGTACCAGGTTCAACTAGGAGTGAATAGAATAAGAGTGAGAAAGGTAATTTTTTTAAGTAGCTGCATTTCGAATCTTTTTTATTCAAAACCATTTTTGGAGTTTTCATATGCCTACCATGGTCTTCAGCACTTATAACCCGGTGTATTAGTGTAAAATGGAATTGAATTTGGTGGTAAACATAGGAATTAAGAAAATATTAAATACACTTGTTTTTACAATATGACAACCCATGTCGATTATGGCATTTAGAATTTTGTTTTTTAGTTTATTTGATTGTTGTTAGATGCTGTGGCAGAACCAACTTGTGGAGGAGCTCCAAAGGAGGGTAAGACCTATATTCAATCAATCTTTAATTTGAGGTTTTATGTATAAATATTGAATGAACATCCTTGTCTAGTTTTTTCATTGTGAATTCCTTGAGGAATGATATTTTTATATCTGATCTGATTCTCAACTGACATACTGTTGGAATAACTCAGGACGATGAGTTACGAAGAGATAATGATGCACTGCACAAAATGGTACGTCCACAAATTTATGTTGTCTAATATAGAAGATTATCACTCCATAGAATGTAATTTATCTATTGTAGATTATCATTCTATAGAATGTAACTATCTATATTGTTATAGATGCAGCTCTCTGAAGAAGGAAAACATGTAGAGAGAATTGTCAACAATAATGTTGGGATTCCATCAACTGTAATAGCTACCAGCCCTTGGCAGCAAAACTTTCTGCAACCATGGCAGGGGTAGATTCTATTCTTCCATTATTAACAAATCTAGTGCAGATTGTTATTCTATTCATTAATTATTTGGAGCTTAGCAAACGTAGACTCGGCTGTTTACTTCAAACCCTTTTGATATTCTGGCTTTGAAATGCACACTTAGATTGTTTTAGTATCACTTGATAATGAGACTCATGGGTGTATTGTATGAATTGTTTTCAGAAATAAATCACTGGCACGTCTACCTGAGCAGGAGCATCGTCACTCCATAATGCAAGGGTGGCAGTGATCAAAGTATTTCTATACCATACAATTGATGCCAAATTGCAGTAGTTTTAGATGGTTTTGATGTCATGGTGGAGCCAAAAGGTCATGGATACGTTGTTAAATAAATTACAAATAATTTGATGGGTATGTAAGAACTGTTAGTGCCTGTCCTATTATTTGAACAAAAATGTTTAAGACCTTTTTTTTCATTAAATTAAATTTTTGTTTTTTATTTTTTCAAAATAAATTAAAGATAGATTTTAAGAGATCCCACTCTTTTAAGAATATCAATAAAAATATATTAAAGAATTTCATTTAATGATGAGGGACAATATGGAATGAAGAGCTGAAGACTGTAAAACATCATAAATCAAAGTAGGGGTAATAAAAGGCAAGCTCAGGACCACACTTTAACAGCAGATCAAGCAATTCAAAGCAGTTTGATGCTGTACTATTTCAGGGAATTTTATAAAATATTGTGAAACTATTATTGCTTGAAAATTATTATGGATTATTTTTTTAAAAAAATATGTATACACAGAAATTACATTGTGCTGCTGCACAAAAACACAATTTGATTGCATGTCTTGAGCGGATTACATCTGCCTTTATTTATAGAGGTCTATAGATTTTTTCAAAATACAACAGCAAACAAATGTGAGAGAAATGAGGGTCGGTGATAAGTCGGTGATGTTAAGTAAGAGAAGTGTCTGAAATGCAAGGTGGGAAGGTTCCATTTTAAATGTTCGATTGACAATACTGCTTTGTTTGTTGGTAGAAATTAATATCTTTCAACACTCTCCTTTCGTTGGAAGTGGAAACACTCTAAGAGGGGGGCTGAATTAGAGTGAATAGATTTCTTTCTAATTAAAAATAACTAGAAGATACAGTCACAATACAACATTAAAACAATATTCAAAAACATTCAAATAGATTGTTCTATTGAGGAGTAACAATCATTATTAATGCTTTAACGGAAATCTGAAAATTACCAGAGTGCTGCAATTAACGAAAATCTAAAAATTAACAGAGTGCTGCAATAAAACCCACTGCCATATAAAACAGATTTATGTAACAAAACATGGATAACCCATGATAGATAATATGACAAATAATAGACCAATTATGTATCAGAGCTTGACAAGAATATGATAAACTGAAATGCACAAAACAATGAGACATCACATGACACAATTATTTTCCTGAGTGGAAAACCCTCATGGGGTAGAAAAACCACTCGAACCTGTTTTTCATTAATATCAAATCTTCAACTCTGTTACATCTGTTTTCATAGGAGCACCAACTCCTTCCACTATACTGCCTTTGTTAAGCCCAAAAACTGAAATATCATCTACAATATTGTAGATATACAAAAACTTTTGTGTTTTTAAGAGATTTTCTATTTGAATTTTTCAATCCCGACTCCTTGCTTTAAGCAAAGAATATATATATATATATATATATAGATAGAACAATGAAGCCATCCTTGATTCGTGAACATCACCAACTCAAGGTCATCACCTCCTTGAGTTGGGGTTAACCCAACCGCTATAACTGAAAAACTAAAAAAAAATGAAGAAGATTCCTCTTTCAGTGAACCCAAGACGGCAAAACTGAAAACTTCCTTATTTACTTTGGTTTGCATCTTAAAATGCAAATAAAAGTAATTAGAAAGTTATTTAACAATAAATTGAAACAATGTAGCTGTCCAGAAATATACGCAAGTGACAGAAAATAATAGCCTTTATTCTTCATTTCCAAAATCAAAGAATCCTTGCAAGATGCCAAAGATTTACCTGTTCCAACTGTAAAGGTAAAAACTGAGCAATGTTTGAAATAAAACTCACGTTCTTTTGCACTTTTACAATGGTGCTTGGAAAACAAATAAACCCACCGCATCTTGAAAAACGCTACCAAGAGAAAAACTGTCTGAGAAAGTGCTATGATGTTGGCTAGGGTTTGAAACATTTCAAAGCGATGAAGAAAATATCTTGGCTTAATTCCTTTGTATTCGAAAACCAAAATACTTTGCCAAAATAAAAAGATCTTTGAAGTCCCGGGCAATAAAAACACAAAGTCATTAAAAAACTTTCAATAAATAATTATGTTTTGAGATCCACATAATTTGTGCCACATCATCTTATTCATCCACATCACTGTCCAGGTCAAATCAAATACCTTCAGTAAGACCAATAAAACAAGATGGTCACGTGTTGTAAAATATTTGCCACAACCAATGAGATTCAACTAATCAAGTGAATCATCCAAGAGCAATTTTGTCATCAAGGACAACATAGAAGAGAAGTCAACAAACTCCCCCTTTGTCCTTGATGGCAAAAACAAGGCCATCCAAATAGACTGAAAGAAACCACAGTCCAAATGCCAAACTATGTACCAAGTTTCAAATGCTAACCTGTCTGTGAATCAATTGCCAAACTCTGTGAGCCAAATGCATGCCAAACTGAATGCACCATAACTGAAACAACTGTAAATGCCAAACTTTGTGAATCAAATGCATAATAATATTCTCCCCCTTTTTTCTCTCAAGGACAAAGGGAAAGAGACAAGAATAATCAAAATCAGCTACAAGATATAGCAGAGAGCAAAGGGCAAGGAGAGTAGTGATAAGCTGCTGGTGGAGAGCAAGGCTCCCCCTAAGGCAATGATCAAGTTAATGAAGTAGAGATTGAGAGACAACTCCCAATCGAGATCGTAGTTGTTCAAACATGTCTTTTGCCAAAGGTTTGGTAAAATTATCTGCCACCTGTGCTTGAGTAGGAACATATTGCACTGAAACCTCATTAGCCAAGACTTTCTCACGAAGAAAATGAAATTTAATGGCTATATGCTTGGTGCGGGAATGCATAACTGGGTTCTTAGATAGATTAATGACACTAGTATTATCACAAAGAATGGAGATTGGTTTAGGAACAATAATACCCATATCTGAAAGTGTTTGAGCCATCCAGAGAAGTTGAGTACAACATGATGTAGCTGCAATATATTCAGCCTCGGTTGTTGACAATGAAACAGAATCTTGCTTTTTACTTTGCCAGGCTACAAGACGGTCACCAAGGAAAAATGCTGCACCACTTCTGCTCTTTCTGTCATCTAGACAACCAGCCCAATCAGCATCAGTAAAAGCTAGTAATGTAAAGTCATTGTTGCGAGGATACCAAAGACCATAGTCTAGAGTACCCTGAATGTATTTAAAAATCCTTTTAACAGCATTGAGATGAGACTGTTTAGGTGCTGACTGAAATCGTGAACTACAAACAGCTTGCATTAAATCTGGTCTAGAGGCTATTAAGTACAATAGACTACCAATCATTGATCTGTATGCAGATTGATCAACATCAGGTGAATCATCAAACTTAGATAACTTACAACCAGTCATCGTAGGAGTACTAATTGGATGACAATCATCCATTTGAAATTTTTTAAGCATCTCTTTAGCATACTTGGTTTGTGATAAAAATAAGCCTTGTTTAAGCTGTGAAACTTGAAGACCAAGGAAAAATGTTAGTTCTCCTAGCATTGACATCTCAAATTCTGATTCCATTAATCTAGAAAATTTCTTGGATAAAGCATCATTGTTGCAACCAAAAATAATATCGTCAACATAAATTTCAACCACAAGAATATCATCACCTTCAGTTTTGACATACAAATTGCTGTCAACACCACCTCTAGTGAACCCATTGGCTGTTAAATGTGCATCCAATCTGGAATACCAAGCTCTAGGAGCTTGTTTAAGACCATAGAGGGCCTTTTCAACCTGTAGACAAATTCAGGATTGTCCTTTGATACAAAACCTTCAGGTTGTCCCATGTAAACCTCTTCATCTAAGTACCCATTCAAGAAAGTTGTTTTTACGTCCATTTGATAAACTTTGAAATTTTTAAAACAAGAATAAGCCAAGAAAATTCTAATGCACTCAATACGAGCAACTGGAGCATAAGTTTCACCAAATTCTATACCTTCTTGTTGAGCGTACCCTTTGCACACAAAGCGTGCTTTATTTCGTACCACTTTACTAGACTCTTCTAGTTTGTTCCTGAAAATCTATTTGCCACCAATCACATTTTTATTATCAGGTCTTGGAACCAACTCCCAAGTTTTATTTTTCTCAATCTGATTGATTTCATCCTGCATTGCTTTCAACCAACAATCATCATTTAAAGCATTATCAACATTTGTAGGCTCAAACTCAGTTACTAAACAAAAATGTTCAGCAATTTGAGCTTGTTCTTCAATCTTAGCTTTCCTTCTAGTTAATATTCCTGCATCTCTATCTCCAATAATTAGAGTTTGAGGATGCCTTTTAGTGATAATCCTAGAAGGTGTGCATTGAGGTGTGGTTTTGTCAGAACTTGATGCAATTTCTTGTTGAGAATTATCTACTACTACAGCAGATACAGGAGTTTTATCAAGTGTTAACATAGGTTCTTCCTCAATATCCTGCACACGACTGTTATCCAGAAACACCTTCTCATCAAAAGTAACATTTATTGTTTCAACAATTTTATTGAGTCTTAAATTGAAGCATTTATAAGCTTTGCTATGTGTAGAGTATCCTAAAAATATACCTTCATCTGATTTAGACTGAAAACTACCCAAATTTTCATCATTTTTTTTAATAAAACATTTGCAACCAAAATTTTTGAAGTATTTAATTGTAGCAGAATGACCATACCATAGTTCATATGGAGTGAAATTAGATTTCACTCTGATTTGAACCCTGTTTAAGATGTAAACAGCTGTATGAACAGCTTCTTTCCGAATCTATCAGGTAATTTGGCTTCATCTAACATTGTTCTAGCCATCTTTTTTACTGTTCTATTTTTTCTTTCAACCACCCCATTCTGTTGAGATGTTCTAGTAGTAGCATACTGCCTTTTAATGCCATGATTTTCACAATATTCAACGAACTCTTGTGATGTAAACTCACCTCCTTTATCTGACCTCAAACATTTAAGTTTGAAATCTGATTCTTTTTCAACCATTTTGCGAAAAAATTTAAATCTTTCAAAAGCTTCTGATTTATGTCCGAGAAAGGTTACCCAAACCATTCTAGTGAAGTCATCAACAAATATCATGAAGTATTTTTCACCAATAATAGATCTTGTCCTCGTAGGACCACATAGATCGGTGTGCACTAGTTGTAAAGGTTTAGTAGAAGAATGTTCCTTTGATTTAAAACTCACTTTTGTTTGCTTTCCTTTGATACACCCTGAACAAACAATATTTTCTGGTTTATTAAGCACTGGTAAACCTCTCACATTTCCAAATTTGTTGATTCTAACCAGATTATCAAAGTTTATGTGCCCTAACCATTTATGCCACAACCAGTTATCTTCAACTTGACCCATAAGACACATACCTTCATTTCTTTCATAATTAGATGAGTCAAGAAGGTTATATATATTGCCATGTGTCCTTAAGCCTGTTGCAACAGTTTTGCTAGATTTGGTTTTGATTGCACAACCTTGTGAATTGAATGAAACATTGTATCCACTATCACAGATTTGACTAACACTTAAAAGGTTATGTTTAAGGCCTTCTACATAATATACATCATGAAGAGGTGTATCATCATTAAGAAGTAAAGATCCTCTACCTTTTATTTGAATCCCAGAATTGTCACCAAACTTCACAAAAACACCAACATGATCTTCAAGTTTTAAGAACTTGTCTTTATCCCCTGTCATTTGGTTAGAACAACCACTATCAACAACCCATAAAGTTTTCTTACTAGAGAGAAAAGCAGTTTGAACTAGCATGGATTGTTCAACGTTCTGGACTTGTTTAGGTCTCCAAACCTTTTCTGTAGTTGGTTTGCTTTGCTTGCACTGTTTAGAAGTATGACCAATTATTTTACATTTGAAAGACCTGATCATATTAGAAAAACCAAAGTATTGTTTATGACCAAATCTTGGTGTTCTGGACATCATAAATTTACATGTGCTCACTTTGTGACCAAATCTGTTACAAAAGAAGCAATATCCATTGAAAAATGAGTTAAATCTGAAATTGTTCCACTTGTTTTCAACTAGTTGCTTTTTGCTATCAGTTTTTACATTTTGATCTGCAGAATTTGAGCATTCACCTGTGACATCAATCTGTTTTTGTTTCCCTAGCATATTATGCAAGTGAATGGTTCTTTCATGATCTTCAACTTGTTTTTTTTTAGAGTTAATCTGTTATTTGAGTGCTTGAATCTCCTTTTCGTTATCAGAAATCACTGATCTGAGATTTCCTATAACTCTTTTAGAGTCATCTAATTCAGTTTGCAGAGAAATAATCAAATTATCTGAACTTTTCTCCTGAGAGGAAATAAGTTTCTTGAGTTTTTTAATTTTTTGAAGAGCACAAAGCAGTTCACCTTCAAGATTTATCTCACAATTCTCTGAATCAGATTGACTATTCAATTTACTAACCATTTTATTGTTTGCAGTTTTAGAAGAATCAATTTCAACCATGAATAAGGTTTCTCCTTCATCACCTAGAGAGTCATTTGACTCATCGTCAGAGTCTTCTTTGCTGAATAGACTCTTTTTCTTCTTGAAGTTGTTAAAGTTGAATTTCTTCTTAGGACTGAAAACCTTTTTCTTATAGAGTTTTTCACTTTGATCATCATCATTGTTTTGTTCAGCATAAGGACATTGGGCTGCAAAATGACCAGCTTTGCCACAAGCAAAGCATTTCAAAGGCAGTTTACTTCTATATTTCTTTTTGAGCTTTCTTACTGAGAGAGCCTCTGAAGAATCAGATAATTCCGATTCACTATCTTCATTCTCTTTCTTCTCCGTTTTGAAGGCTGATTCTTTTAATGACGAACTAGCACTGTCAACTTTATTAGTTCTCATTTCAAATGCAGTCAAGGTTCCTTGAAGATCATCTAGGGTAAGCTTATTGAAGTTTTTCTTTTGTTCAAGGGCAGAAACTTTAGTTTAATATTTAGGCAATAAAGTTCTAATCACTTTCTTAACCATTGTGAATTCATCAACCTCTTCACCTAATCCTCTCATCCCATTTACAACTTCATCAATCCTTAGAAGGTATTCAACAACTTTTTCATCATCTTTCATTCTCATTTCCTCAAATTGAGTTTTGAGGGTGAGTATTTTTGACTATTTGACTTTTTCATTTCCTTGATAAATATTTTCTAGTTTTTCCCAAATGTCATGTGCAGATTTGCAATGCATCATTTTAACAAAGACGTCTTTGATCAAGCCACACAAGATGGCATGTTTGGCTTTAGCATTCATTTCATATTATTTTTTCTCATCAACAGTAGTAGGTATGGTAGCAGGTACAGTGTACTTACTACATACTATATTCCATACATCAAGGTCTATAGAAATCAAATATGTTTCCATTCTAATTTTCCACAACACATAATCGGTTCCATCAAATAATGGAGCTCTAGTAATAGAAGACCCCTCTTGAACATTTGACATGATGAGAGACTTCCAAGACCAGGATCTATCCTACGAAAGATCGAATGCAGGACCCTATGCTCTGATACCACTTGTTGGAAGTGGAAACACTCTAAGAGGGGGGGGGGTGAATTAGAGTGAATAGATTTCTTTCTAATAAAAAATAACTAGAAGATATAGTCACAATACAACACTAAAACAATATTCAAAAACATTCAAATAGATTGTTCTATTGAGGAGTAACAATCATTATTAATGCTTTAACGGAAATCTGAAAATTACCAGAGTGCTGCAATTAACGGAAATCCGAAAATTACCAGAGTGCTGCAATAAAACCCACTGCCATATAAAACAGATTTATGTAACATAAAAATGCATAACCCATGATAGATAATACGACAAATAATAGAGAAATTATGTATCAGAGCTTGACAAGAATATGATAAACTGAAATGCACAAAACAATGAGACATCACATGACACAATTATTTTCCTAAGTGGAAAACCCTCATGGGGTAGAAAAACCACTCGAACCTATTTTTCATTAACATCAAATCTTCAACTCTGTTACATCTGTTTTCATAGGAGCACCAACTCCTTCCACTATACTGCCTTTGTTAAGCCTAGAAACTGAAATATCATCTACAATACTGTAGATATACAAAAACTTTTCTATTTTTAAGAGATTTTCTATTTGAATTTTTCAATCCCGACTCCTTACTTTAAGAAAAGAAAATATATATATAGATAGAACAATGAAGCCATCCTTGATTCGTGAACATCACCAACTCAAGGTCATCACCTCCTTGAGTTGGGGTTAACCCAACTGCTGTAACTGAAAAACTAAAAAAAAATGAAGAATATTCCTCTTTCAGTGAACCCAAGACGATAAACCTGAAAACTTCCTTATTTACTTTGGTTTGCATCTTAAAATGCAAATAAAAGTAATTAGAAAGTTATTTAACAATAAACTGAAATAATGTAGCTGTCCAGAAATATATGTAAGTAACAGAAAATAATAGCCTTTATTCTTCATTTCCAAAATCAAAGAATCCTTGCAAGATACCAAAGATTTACCTGTTCCAACTGTAAAGGTAAAAATTGAGCAGTGTTTGAAATAAAACTCACGTTCTTTTGCACTTTTACAATGGTGCCTAGAAAACAAATAAACCCACCGCATCTTGAAAAACGCTACCAAGAAAAAAACTGTCTGAGAAAGTGCTATGATGTTGGCTAGGGTTTGAAACATTTCAAAGCGATGAAGAAAATATCTTGGCTTAATTCCTTTGTATTCGAAAACCAAAATACTTTGCCAAAATAAAAAGATCTTTGAAGTCCCGGGCAATAAAAACACAAAGTCATTAAAAAACTTTCAATAAATAATTCTGTTTTGAGATCCGCATAATTTGTGCCACATCATCTTATTCATCCACATCACTGTCCAGGTCAAATCAAATACCTTCAGTAAGACTAATAAAACAAGATGGTCACGTGTTGTAAAATATCTGTCACAGCCAATGAGATTCAACTAATCAAGTGAATCATCCAAGAGCAATTTTGTCATCAAGGACAACACAGAAGAGAAGTCAACACCCTTAGAATCCGATTATGCCAATGAAACACTATTCTTTGCAAATTCTTTTTCTCTGTGTCTAACAAAGTCTGCAAACTTCTTCAAATTCTTTTCTTACATAGCTTCAAACCATTTTTGTGATTTTCATATCCAATTCTTAATAATGATGCCATTCATTTGGCTTCTTCCACTGTTGTGGCAATCTCTCAATATCTTGATTTTTAAAACTTCAATATGGAAGTTCTTGTAACTTATCTCTAAATGTCTTGCTAGACAATTCTCTCTTTTGTCTTGAAACATCCATTATGCCTTTTGAGAACCTTGCTTGATTGCAATCAACTTTCACATGAGAACTTTTATACTTAAACAAAATTTTGATCATACTTGTAATTTTGTCAATTAGATCCAAAGGTTCATCCACAATTCATTTTCATACAACCTGTCACATATTCATTATTTGATTTTCTATTACAACACATCTTTTCATAATGATTTCTCAGCCCACATAAGGTACAAGAATGTAAATCCCAATATTTTTCTTTCCTATGTCCTTTCCTATTACAATGTGAACAATTCATGCTTTGCATCTCTTGAACTTATTTGCTTGAACATGAAACACCTATATCATTCTCTCTTCTACCTACAACATATCCAAGACCTTCATATTTTGGGCCTCATTGTTGTTTCAATAGGATTTCTCATTCCTTGATCATGTTTGCCTAAACCTTTACCTTTGTATCTCATTCTTTTCATGATCTTCAAACCAACATTCATTTCATTGCTATTACATTTAATAACATTATCATTTTTTTTTGACAATCTTTATCACACTTTTTAAGCAAAAACACACTTATCAGATGTCGAGTTCAAATCCTCTGTATTACATTAACATCACATACTGATGCCTTATACTTCAAACATTCATTCTCATCTTTCAATGTTTTAATTTCTTTCAATTGTAAATTATTTTGTTCTTCTAATCTCTTAAGATTTTCTTCCAAATCTTCATTCTTCTTCTTAACCTCATCAAATAGCTTTAACTTTTCTTTTAACTCTTTATTTTTATCTTCGACTTTGCACAAATCTTTCAAAAGAAAACTATTTTCTACTATAATTTTAGCCAATTTTTTCTTTCAATGTATTAATTCTTCTTCCAAGCTAATTTTCTCCTTCATTACCCTTTTACCATAGAATCAAACAATTTAAACTCACCTGAAGGGTTTAGTTGTGCCTTTAGTTTACCATATTTTCATCAAACTTCACATTCTTGCTTAAAGCTTCACAAATCATTGACACTATGATAATAAATCCTATAACAACTGTAGCTCGAACAAATCCTATAACAATTGTAGCTCGAACAAATCTTTTCACCTGTCTGACCTTGGTTCCTTCGGAGTTCATACTCCTATTTTGTTGTTTCTTACCTCCTTTAGGTTATGTTTTGTAAGGGTCAGCACCCTTGTTTGTTGTTTTTGCAATGTTGGTAGTTTTTGGCTATGTTAAGGGTCAGTGTCATATTTAACACTACTTTATTAATAAAAAACATTTGTAATTAGAATAAATATTTGTGTCGACTTGAATTTCATCATCAAAATATTATCTGCAACATATTAGTTTCACAAAATATAAAAGAAATGCTACAGGAAATCCAAACTCAACCAATGAAACTACATGAAATTGATATTAAAATAAAGACCATATTACCTTCATGATTTAAGTCTCATTGTGTCCTAACTCCATTGTTCCTGGTTGCAGATGATGTGCTCTCAGACAAGCACTGATAGCTTTCAAGATGACATATGAAGAATAGACTGATAACTGGTAATTAACTAATACTATGATATGCAATGCAAATGATTATGCTAAATTGCTTCAAGATAAAACTCACGGATGCATAAGTTTTAATCAAAATTTTAACTTGAAGACTAACTCTTTCTCAACTCAAACTCCTACCTTTATAGACTTTTGAGAGGATAAAATGATGTGTCCTGGATCAATGGTCATGATCAGATCTGCAAATTTGGATAGTTGTGAGCAAAGGTGAAGGTTGAGAGAAAGGAGGAAGGAGAAGACAAGTGTCACTCATATCACCTTGACTGGGTTGCTGACTGAGAGAATCTAAGGATGGTTGGAGAAGATTTAGGCATGAGTGAACAAGTGGACTTAAGTCCTTCCTAAAACATAGGGATATTGGAGATAATATAGAAGAAGGTTAAGAAATATGTGTATGTACACAATATTTCATTTATTTTGGAAGTTGGAGATAAGTGGCTAATAAATGTTTTATTTATTTTAATTTTGTTGAATTAATTTAGCTACATGATGGATGAGTTGACAAAGGAAAGATGAAGTGGAGATGGAAGGATGAGTTGGAAATAAAATTAAATAATTAAGAAATTATTTAATATTTGAGACTATAGGATAGAGGAATAACCATTAAATATTAGATACTTAATTGATTGATTAAAAGAATAATTAAATATTAGATATTTAATTAATTGATTAGAGGAAAAGGATAAATGAATTATTTAATAAAATGTTTCCATTAAATTAACTAATAGAAGGACATGAAATTAAATAAATTAATATTTTCAAATTAACTATTTAATAGAAAAATAATTATTAAATAAATATTAAATATTGATTTAATCGCTCATAGCTATTTTTTTTTGTATACATTTTGCCCCTCTTTGAAATGATGTTTTGATTAAGGAAAACAAGTTTTTAAGGGACGAGAAACCCTATACAAGACAGGTTTTAGAAGGACCTGCAACCTGAACCAAAAGATAAACTTGAAAGTCCACTCAAAGAAATAGAACACAAAAGAGACATGGTACAGACAAACACAAAAGAGGGAACAACACAAAGGGACCCCCAACAAAACCCAGCGGGCTGCAAAAGGCAGCAGCCCCAACCCAATCAGGACGAATCAAAAATTTGATCTGCCCTTGTGGGATCAAAGAGTCATATCAAAAGAGGACTGGGACAATTTAGATTTTTTGCTTTTAACAGTAATCCATCCCTCCTCAACCCTAGCAACAACCTTTTGCCAAGAGGATGGGTCAAGAATAGGGGACCTCCCATCACCAGGAGGAACAAATCCAACATCTAGAGAGGCAGGGACAACAGAAGTTGAAGAATCAGACAAAGGTCCACCAACAGTCTGGGAAGCAGGAAGGCCATCCACCGAAGAAGAAGATCCAACATTTTTCAAATGATTAGTCAGGATGCCACCGCAAGCATCCACACACTCCTGAGGAAAAGCTACACTAGAAACAGAGGCAGCAACTAGAGGCAAAATACCATCGGCCTAAGGAACCTGCGCAACCACCTGGGAAAAGCTTTTCTTTTTAACACAATAGTGTTAAGAGGAGGCACCCTTCCACAAAGAAGCATAATTTTTTTCTTCTTTTTATCAGTTTCACACTGTGCAGCAACATGTCCAGTCTGGAAGCACTTTCGACATCTAAAGGGGATACCCTCAAAGTCGAGCGGTTGGACCCAAGATCCCAAGGAAGATTCAATCTCTATCTCAGTTGGAAGCCCTTTAGAAACATCCATGCTAACCAATATCCGAGCATAAGTAGAATGATAAATTTGGAAAGAATCCTTATCAATCTCTTTGAAATGATGTTGAGACAACATTCTTTCAAAGATTAAATCAAGTCTTGATAGTGTGCCTGATGGAGATAAAAATCCTAATTGTGTACCCCCTCGGGAGATTGATCGTGAAATTGTTGAAAATTTTGGATAAGCGATTGATCTCACGATAATTGAAAAAGGTCCTTCAATTAAATTCATTTATGAAAAATAAATAAAATTGCCTCACTTAAAAGTATTAATTACCCTTCCAAATGGTAAATATAAAATTAACCGAAGGTAATTTTAATCTCATTTGCATCTTTGTTAGCTTGTGAAGAGAATTGTAGTTGGTTAGGTGGCAAAATTGTGATTTCGTTCGAGAACCATTGATTTGAGCACGTTCGATGATATCATGTACCTTATCTCGAGCTTTTTTTTTTTGCAAATTGTTGTATGATTTTCCTTGCTTTTCAGTGCGTGTGTGGCTATTTTGAATTTTTTATATTTTTGGCTTTATGATTTAACGCTTTTGTCTCGTATGTTAGCGCATATGCATTTGATGTTAGCGTTTTTATGATGTATGTTAGCACTTATGCTTTGAGTGTTTGCGCATATGTTAAAAAAGGTTAGCGCATATGATTGTTTCACGCTTTTGTTCCAAGTGTTAGCGCTTTCATGAAAAAGGTTCACGCATATGTGTGTTGCAGCACCTATGTTCAATACAATAGCGCTTTTGTTCTAGATGAATTCGTTTGATGTTGTTCATGTTAAAATTCATTTTCATGATGTGATTTGGTGCTTTTTGATGTGCAATTGTGATTGATGGGTATTCGATTGATGTCTTGATTGATAGAAATTTGATAATGTTGATTGATAGGAAAAATGATTGATAGATTTGATTTGATTGGTAAATTTATAGATTAGCTCTAAGAAACTGATTCAGTTTCTGATGAAGAGCATAATAGAGTTTGATTGAACTCATTGATTGATAGGTTTGGATTGATTTGATAGCCTGATTTGCTTCATTTGAAAAGATGTACCAATTGTTGATGTGGTAGATTAGCGATCACTTTGATTTGATAAATAGATGATTGATAATTGATAGAGATCAAATTCATTTGGTAAACAAGAGAAACTCGATGTTCTCCAGTGTCGGGAGAAATTCCTGGCCATGTACCACTTAGTGCTAGAGCTTACACAAGTTGAGGTTAGACACATAGATGCCTACGGATTACGCCATTTGTTATATATGCCTGATATTACCCATAATAGGGGATTGTTGACTGCCTTAGTAGAGAGATGGCATAGCGAGCATAACACTTTCCACCTGCCCACTAGTGAGATTAGTATTACACTCGAGGATGTCTACAGGATTCTTCACATCCCTGTGACTGGTGAGTTAGTCCAATATGATTTTCAGGATCATGGAGGGACAGAGGCTTGCAGAGCCATATTTGGTGATGAGAGCATTTCCAGAGGTGAGATCCAATGGGAGGATATGATCATGTATAACGCGACTCTCCTTGTGATTCTTGCAGGTTTGATTGGGGGATTTATCTGTCCGGACAAGAGATCTCGAGGTTTTGCTGTTGGCTGGGGTGAGATTCTTTAGAGCATGATGGAGCATCAGACTCGATATGCTTGGGGTGTTTGCATGCTCGCTCATTTCTATCATGATCTTCATCAGGTTGTTTTTTACGAGAGTTCTAGTCTATCTACGAGATGCACACTTTTATAGATCTATTGCTGGGAGCACATTGCTATTACTCGGCCTATCCATCATAGAGTTCATGGGGAGAGGTATCCATATGTTTATTTATATGCAGGTATCCTTACTCAACATAAGATGGGTAAGATGGAGTATTGGAATTGGGTTCAGGATTCATTGGATAGCATCATTTGGAGACCTTATATCGATTGTGAGCCATGGATGGATGATACACGAACATTACCATATATTATGCATAGTAGATATCTCATTGGTTGGACTCCATACATTATTGAGCGGCAATTGATTAGTCTTATTTTGAGGCAATTTGGTATCATTCAATACATGCCTACTAGTGTCACTATATATGCATGACGGTACAAGGATAGGTGAGTTTGGGGACCTTCTTTGTCTTTTGAGATAGCATGTGCAAAGTTTATGCCTACTCCTAGGGTGGCTTATGATTTGAGATTACACACTCTAGATCTTGGGGTGACTGCAGATTATGCTCAATACATGCTTGCACACCCGTTTCCTCATATTATCGATCCAAAAAAACCTCCTCCCATCTTAGGAGATGAGGAGGATGATTCAGATGATCCTATCATTAGGAGACAAAGATGAAGACGATAGCTTAGAGCTGCTCAGGAGGCCGAAAGTGATGGAGATGAGGGAGGAGATAGAGGTGGAGGCGATAGGAGACCCAGATGGAGAGGAGGTCAATTGAGAGTCCGTGGAGGACCTTTTGGACCAATTGGCAAGATTGGGAGACCACTTCCCATGGGTGGGAGAGATGCAAGACAGATTGGGAGGGATACCGGTAGGGTATCTGTGAGATCAGTGAAAAGATTACCCTCTACAGGAGGAGGAAAAATTATTGGATTGGATGGGGGTTGCGAGAGAGGCATTGATTTTGGTTAGATTCAACCAGACTAGGGTTATTGCAACTCATGGTGGAGAGGAGGAGGATTCAAAGGATCATGTTCCTCTTATTAGATGATGGGTTCTAAGAGCTCCTCGGTCTGAGATTCCAGCAGGTGGACATGGAGGTGGAGATGAGGGGATTCAGAGTCATGTTCCTCAGCAGGATGTGCCAGAGAAAGATACCTTGGAGAGTCTTAGAGCACAGATAGATCAGCTTATAGCACAGGTGCAGACACTCATGATAGAGAGAGACGGGGCTGTTAGGAGACAACAGGATACTCAGGGTCTTCTTGATCACATTCAGCAGGTTGGATTGGGCACTCTCTCAGTTGATATCGTCAGAGCACTATTTTGGGTCGGGAAGGAGACATCACACAAGCGACGATTATAGGAGGATGTAGTCGTAGAGAGCCAGAGGACAGCTAGCTATCATACCACGGTGAGGATGGATACTAGCAGCGGTGGAGTCATGGGACCTCCTTAGAGGAGTGGTGATCGTGTGAGACAAACATCTGGAGGATCTTCTTACCCACAACCACAGAGACAGACAAAGTCAGGTGATAGTGGCAAATGACAACCTTGACTTGATTTATATTGATGAGGCATTTGTATTTTTTATCTGATATCATTGTATACTTGGACATTTTATTGTTTTATGATGATCTATATTCAGACAAGGACCCTATTTGATGGTCTTTTATTATCCATGTTACTCTATATGACGATGATCTATATGAATTGATTACATGTTTGATGTTATGATCTTTTCTTTTCTTTTCATGATGATGATGTTCTATATGATGCAACGATGTATGCTTTTGATTTTTGATTTTGATGATCATGGATGCACTTGAAAATGATTACTAATCTTAAATGATGCAAATGCAATTATCTATATGGGAATGCTTCTAATGAAATACAAATGATCGATATGAAATGTTTTTTGATTCTTAATTTTGATGATTTTAAATGCAAATGATGATTAATGAATGCTACTTATGGATGTTTATAATGATTATAATGAATCTAAGTACAAAGATGCAACTAAATGACTTTAATGGATAAAAATAACTACAATGATAATGATCCTAATACAAATAATAATGATGATGTACTACATGATTAATGAAATGCAAACTAATGTAATTAGTGAAATGCAACTAAATGAAATGAATGATGATTGAAATGATTCTAAAGATAAATGCACCTACAATGATCAAATGCAAATTGTTTTTGTTTGTCCAAGTATACTTAATCTTTATTTATGACCATTGATCTATGAATGAAATGATATGCTTAAAATGCAACTAGAAATGAATGCTTATAATGCAGATGAAAAATGAGCTAATCTAAAAATGATCTAACTAAAATGATACTTCCATTTTTCATATATTGTCTTGTAACAGTGCTTGATTTCATCATTGAGCTTTAAAATGTTGTAAGAAAATACAAGCAACCTGACATAATCATTCAAGTTGACCTGAGTATTTATTACATGGATTTTGATATAGCAAGTTTATACAAGCAACTTGATATAATGAATCAAGCTGACTTGAGTATTTCTCGTAGAACATACAAGGATTATCTCCTTTCATGCATGACTCAAAACGTCCTCCATGATCTTTTTTCGATCATATCCTTAGACAAGTACATACCTTAATAAGAGATAAACCACATACATCAATCAAAGAAAATAATGATGCCCCATCATAGCTTCTCTAGTCATGGACATCCTTGAGTCGTATAGAGTACATGATTAGCAATAAAATCAAGATATAAACACTGAATCTTGTATGTCATTCACATGTTCTCATGGTCATTAACTAATATAATCATCTTGATGAATGATCATTGATAATATTTCATTACCTACTGGTTGATTCTTCGTTTTCTGAGTTGCACAATTCAGTTCTTATAAAAGGCCTTCATCTTCGTTGATTTGTTGCTCACTATCTGTTTCAAAATCCTAGGTGTTTTTGGTTTTTCTAAGTTTTCCGAATGTTTTGGATTTTCAAAGATTTAAAAGATCACCTTAGCAAAAGGAATTAGAACTTTTCCCTTAGTGGAAACAAAACTTTATTATGGATGTACGAATTGATCAATATTCAAGCCATTGCGGGATATAATAAAGATATGATTGATTCCGATAAAATATAAGATGGTGACTACGACAAGTATGTCAAAGATTGATAACTATTGGTAAGCTACATATTTTTTGCTAATGGTTCAAAGCAATGGATGTGAAAGATGAAGTGGATGAGCTAGGATAGATGGAAGTGATAGATGTGATAGGATGAAGTGAATAGGTGCGCAAAGCGATCTCATAGATGAAAGAACCCACTTTTTTAGATAGTGCATGTTTACCATGTTTTCACTGTCTAAATTTATTACATTTTTTTCATATTTTGATTTTTTTCTCTGTTTTCACTGTTTTATGCTTTTTAGGGATTTTCTGTTTTTTTTTTATATTTTTACTGATTTTTTTCAGGACTTTATATTCTTTTTATTGATTTCTTTAGGAACTTTACATGTCAAGCATAAAATTTCTTGAGATGAATGGAATTGATAAGTTCATCAAACCAATCACTTTCAGGAGTAGATAACTTGTATGCTCCTGAGCCATATGTTGCTACTATGACAAAGGACCTAACCAATATGACTTGGCTTTGTGATTATAACTTCTTTCCATTCTCTATTGATATACCTTAAAATGATCTCTTGCATTTTGATGACATTCCTGAATTAGCTCAAGTTCTTAAAGTCTAGAGACTCGTTGTTCTTCTTCTAGTATAAGACCTTTCAAGGAAACTCGTAGAGAAGGTATCTCTACTTTTATTGGTAATATGGCTTCTGATCCATAGACTAAGAAATATGGCATTGCCCCCATTGGTTTGTGCCTGTTGATTTGGTATGCCCAAAGAGAAGGATTTAGTTGAATGTGTCAATCTTTTCCATCTTCATTAATTGTTTTCTTCAAGATTTTCAAGATAGTCTTGTTTGATGTCTTAGCTTGACCATTTCCCTATGGATAATGTGGTGTAGAAAAACTATGTTGGATATGGAATCGCTTGCATAGTTCCTTCACATTTTGATTCTTAAATGGTTGTCCATTATCAGTGGTCATATGAACTCCATAGTGATAGATTATATAATTCAAGATAAATGATGATATTTGTTTTCCTATCACTTTTGTCAAAGCTACTTCTTCAATCCATTTAGAAAATATTCAGTAGCAGTCAGAATGAACTTATGTCCATTAGAGGATGAAGAATTTATCTTACCTACCAAATCAAGGACCCATTGAGAAAATGGCCATGATTCTTCAATAGGATGCAATTCTTGTGTTGGTGCGTGGATGATATTCCCATGGATCTGGCATTGTTTGCATTTCTTGGCATATGTGAATGAATCTCTCTCCATAGTAGGCCAACAGTAACCCATATGTAGAAGTTTCTTAGCCAGTTTTAATCCACTTGAGTGTGTGCCACAAATACTTGTGTGAACTTCATTAAGAACTTTCTCAGATTCTTCTTGTTCGAGACATCTCAATAAAGTGCTATCTAGACCTCACCTCTATAAGGTGTAGTCACACAAATCTGTCCAGCTTAATTAAATAAATATTCGCTATTTATTTGATTAAAAATCCACTAGCCATCAGTTAATTAAATTAATATTTAATTAATTCATCCCCAAACATTCTTCTATTAATTAAATAAATTATTCAATTTATTTTAATTAATTCATTAAATCAAATTCCAAACAATTAAATAAATAAAATCTATTTATTTAATTAAATCCCCCTATTGCTCTTTTAAATAAATTAAATAAAACATTTATTTAAATCATTATCCCCCCCACTTGCATTTTCCTACAAATGCAACTTGCACACATTTATTAAAATAAATAAATTTTTATTTTAATAAAATTCTATTTTCCCTCGCCCACCAAATCCACTTGCAAAATCTAATCCCCTTCTAGATTCTTCTAATCCCTTCCTAATTAGTCTAATCCATCCCCTAATTATTGTCACATTCCTAAGCAAAATGGAGTCACTTCTCAAAGACTCCAAAGTCTTTGAAAAGCATTTAATGCTTTGTGTGTTCAACAAATTAACCCCCAAAGTCTTCCAAGACCACTAATGGCTCTTACATGACCATTTATGGCTCTTACATAACCATTTATGGTTATTTCAAACTTGTCTCCTCAAACATTTATTGTTTTGACCATATTCATCCATTTCACATTTGCACAAGAATTTATCCATTGGATAAAAGCTTTATTCTTTGAATAAAGAGTTTATTCATTCAACCAACCTTGACTCTAAATCTCAAAGTCATATCAGGCATTTAATGCTTATTCCCTCTCCTCTCAACCTATCTCACATTGATACTTGTCATCCTGGGATTGGGTTGAAAGCCCTCACATGGATTTGAAATCATTCAATCCTAACCCTTGTTGAGATTGCTCAATCTCAACCATCCATTGCTCCATTTTTCCTATAAATAGAGCCCATTTCTTCATAATCCAGATCCTGAAAACTTGTATGCATTTAAGCTATAGACATTTTAAGAGAGCATTTTAGCATAATTAACTCATATATTGTCATCTTGGATAAAATAAATCATTTTTAGTATCAATAGCTTAGTATTAGCTTTTCATTTCAGATTTGGAGCACAATACTACAATCTCAATCCTCCATAAGCATCCATAGTGCAAAAAGCTACTGAGAGCTACACTATTTTGGAACTTGGAGAGGAGAGGAACAAGGGAGAAAGAGCTAAGAGCATGCTAAGAGGCATTTGGAGATGCCTCATTATCTTTATTTCATTAGTTAGATATATTAGCATGATTTTAGTGTCTCTCTTGATATGCCTGTTTAGATTAGTTTTTGATTAAATAACACTAACGGTTTCTTGTGTGTTTTGTGTTGTTTCTCTTAGACTAACCTTGTCCATT
This sequence comes from Cryptomeria japonica, assembly GCF_030272615.1. Lineage (NCBI taxonomy): Eukaryota > Viridiplantae > Streptophyta > Pinopsida > Cupressales > Cupressaceae > Cryptomeria > Cryptomeria japonica. The sequence goes on from NC_081406.1 coordinate 585,886,273, forward strand.
TAGCAGGGCATCATTTGGCGAACCCGACGTGAATCAAAACACCAAAAAAATATCATCTTTTTAGCAAACTAACATGTCTGAATGTTGAAAATGTCACACAGGTTGCGCTTTAGCGCTATTGAACACGTTCTAGCGCTACCGACACTTATTCTTTTAGTGCTATTGTTCTTACAATAGCGCTATTGTCCAAGTTTCAGCGCTTTTGGATTTGTTTTGGCCCGTTTGTAGTTATTTTGGAGCTATTGCAATCTTTCAGCGCTTTTGCCTCTCTAGCTTTCCCATTCTTTCAGCGCTTCTGTGTTAAATAGCGCCTCTGTTCAAACACAGAATAGCGCTATTGTAACAGAATGTTGTAAAAATTGCCTTGTAACCAAAAAAGTGAAAATTTTAGGCTTGTGGAAGCCCCCCCTTGGACATCGATTTTACTAACATATTGTTGTTTGTGCAGGTTAAAACTCACCATTAAAAATCACAAACTTGTCTTTTGGTGCATTAAAACTTGAACACAAACAAAACTTCATTGCTTTCTAGTTAGGATAACTTGTCTTTTGGTGCTTAAAATCAACAAACAAATTTGATTTCCTTGCATCAAACTAAAAAGATTTACAATCCACACTTCCAATTTTGGTGCACATAAAATACACAATCCATTTGTTTTGATTTTTGCAAACAAATTTTACTTCAAGCAAACGTGTTTTCATTACGTTGACTAGGATTTCAAATTCTAGAATACAAAACACATTGCCTTTGAAGGTTAAAAAGAACACCACGAATGTTGGAGCAACATCTCCAAATAGTTAGATCACATTGCAAATGGTGGATTAAAAAGAACAAGTGTCTTTCGTGCTTGGCACACTTGTGCAAAAAGTCGGTCGAGTGGTCCTACCTCTAAACACACACTATCCTCTCCCTTGGCTTTCGTGGTCCTAGGTGCAAGAGAAAAATGTTAGTAACACTCAAAAATTTTATCTTTTTAAGAGAGGCCTGCCAAGAGACACATCACTCTTGGGAACGACCTCACACGGTAAATCCTTCAAGCCGCTATAGAAATCAGGTGAGAGCGAAAGCTGTAGCCTTGGGTATAGCTCTTCCTACAGTGTAACTGGCCGAAAGGACAAATAGGCCCCACCACCAATTACAAGGCTCTTAAGTGAGTCATTGCAGAATGAACTTATGTCCAAAAACATCGAACATGACCAAACACCTTTAAGTAGTAGCCCACCCGTTCTATTGATTGAGGATATTTTCGATATAATTTAGTGCAAGAGCATAGATGGTTTTGCTCCCAAGATACTCACCATACATATTTCCTTGAGTAGAAACATAGCTTTTTGAAAAGTCACTTGTGGCTTGATAAAAGTGGTGACTCCCCCATCATAGGGATCATCTATTTGTTATGCTTATGCAAGACTTAGTCTATCACATCCTTACTTGCCACGGTGGGATTCATAAGGTATGTAGTACCAAAGTCAAAGAAATATCAAGATGTGGGCTAAATTTATCACAACTGGCCATTTGACCTTAGGGATAAAAAGTGTTTGAAGTGTGTTCATTTTAGTCAAGACCAAGTGCAAATTGAGCCGACTTCAGGCTTTGGAAATACACCTTAAAATACATCTAAAGGAAGGGTCATATACAAGTCCAGGGATTGGGTTGATCTAGACCCATACTCATTTGTGCCTTTGAGGCAACATTCTTGTGTTTGTGTGCTTGCTTTGTTTTCTTGTCAAAGAAACATCAAATCAGAAAATCAATCCCAAAAACAAAGTATTCATCCAACATCTTTTAAAAACAACCAAAAACATCAAAAACAAAGTGCAAACAACAAAGAGTCAAAACTTTATGACCATTCTTCACATCTTGCGAAAGAAGAAGCGTCATCAGAATATCAACTTGAAAAGAAGACCATTAAGCTCAAAGGCTTTGATCAAACGAAGGAAATTCTTCTATATCAATAGACAAATATTTGTCTCCCATAGAGTTTTCTTGCGTCACATGCATCTCTACCTTCAAGGAAAAACAAACGAATTTGATTCAGAATCATTGAACCGCAGAGCTTTTATGCAATATAGAGCTCTGAGTTACCACAAAAACCAAGGAGGTAAGATTAATCCCAACTTTTTCCCAAACTTCTGTATCACATACAACACAGCTCAAGAAGTGCCACTAATGCTCGAAAGGGAAGAGGTAGAGTTTGTCCCATTTGTAACACAAAGTTTTTATTGAAGTTGAAAACATTTTCATCCATCATCTCACTCATACATCATCACTTCATCATCAATCCGTCCCAACTCTCAAAACATTAAGAGGTTCTTGTCCTAAGTTCTCTTTTTAGATATTGCTTGAATCAAACACCTCACATCACTTTTTAGATTGTTTCTACATCTAGGATCAGCTCATCCTAAGAAACACATCTACGCAAGTTAAAACTAGTTCATGAGTGAATCCTCTCATTACTAGGTAGTTAAATCTGTAACACATCTCAGATTTCTCTACACCTTATCACACCAAAATCTTATCAAACAAGCAAGCAATTCAAAGAAGGAATTTTGGTTACATCTACCTTAAAAGTGCTAGAGATCCACATGCAACACAATTCACCAATCATCAATCTCTCATTTCATCAAAAACTCATCATCATTTTCACTCAACTTCAACAAAGACTCATAAACAAAATGGCTCAAACCCGATCACGGTCAAGACAACGAGAAATAGAAATGGAAGAAGAAGAAGAGGAAAATCTCAATGAATTTCAAGAAGCACTTGGAGGAAATGCGAATGACGAAAACCCAAGTACTCCTACTCCTGCAACAATAGAAAGGGCTCAGCATAACCCTCTCTTTAACAGATTGTTTGATGAAATACTCAGGAGCAATGCGGATGCTCACTTCTTAAAACTCGCTCAAGAAGGAGCCAAACTCCCCTCTGACTTTGATCTTGCCCAATTAAGACAGGCATCAGAAAGACAAAGTCGCCATGAAGAGGAAAGACGTAGAGATCCCATCAGATATAACATTCCTCGAGGTAACCCACCACCTCCTCCTCCAAATGAAATGGAGATGTTGCGGCAACAAGTCGAGAATCTCACCTAACAACTTCATAGTGGTGTCAAAACTAACCAGTTCTCACTCAATGACATCTGTCCCTATCCTTTTGATAGGAATCTTTATATGCCACCCTTTCCACAAGGATTCGAAACACCCAAATTTGAAAAATATAGAGGAAAGGGAGATCCTCGTGATCATGTCAGAGAATTTCATTCCACTTGTCTCGAAGTGGCATATGAAGACACATACCTAATGCGCCTTTTTCCCCAAAGCTTGGGAGGAACAACCACATCATGGTTTTCCCAACTATCAGGTGGCATTAGAATATTTGAGGAACTCATCCAGAAGTTCCTAGCTCATTACTCTCATAACATTGAACGCGACATCACCATGGCTGATCTGTGCAACACTAAACAAAAACTAGGTGAACTATTCTCAGTATTCCTGCAACGATGGCACCAAATGTCTAGCAGACGTTCTCTTCAGTTACCTGAACGAGAACTAGTGGAAATATTCATTTCCATCTTAAACGAAGAAATGGAATTTCACCTGGATGTCAAAGACACGGACTCTTTTAATGATATGATCACCAAGGGTTTGAAATGTGAAAGGGCACTTATCAAGAAAGGACTCATCAAAATCTTTAATGAACCAAAAGATGGTCCTCGCCCACGCTTCAATAGTGATAAACCAAGCTTCTGGAATAAAAAGAAGAATATTGTCAATGATGGGGTTGTGGATGCCAAGACTATACAAAATGCACAACCTGTGGTTCGGTTTGCAGGACAAAATCCTCCACCTCAGAATAACACAAATGCTCCTTCCAATCAAGGTCGCATCACATCTCATGATGAACCAAGACCTTGTCAGCAAAAACAGAAACAAACATACACTCCCTTAGGGGAACCCATTGAAACAGTATTGCGACAACTCATTTCTCAAAATTTGATCACTCTACCTAAACTATCAAACTATGAGCCTTAGGTCAAACCAACATGGTGGAGAGATACTGAACACTATGAATTCCATCAAGGAAGAGGACACAAGACAAGTAACTGTCACTGCTTAAAAGATCTTATTCAGGATCTCATTGACCGAGGAGAAATTGAAATTGAAGGACATGACCCAAAAACAACCAATAATGATCATCTAATGTTCAAAAATCCACTTCCATCACAAGATCAAAGGGGTCCTTCCATTTCCAGGCGAGGCACTGATACCACTGATTATACACAGGCTGCGTATAATTATACTGTAAATCACCTGTATGATGCCAATGAACAAGTTCCAACTATAACCATCAAAAATCCCAACTCCAATTGCAATGTTGTTACATGTCGCGGCAAGGTTACCATAAAGGCAGCTCCACAAGGCACCACCTCCATCCCAAAGCAGTACAATCTTGTGGAACAATTAGACAAAACGCCTACGCTTATATCCATTTTAGAACTATTGCGCCTATCGCCATCTCATAAAACTATCTTGGATAAAGCACTCCAAGAGGCGTCAGTCCCTGCAAACCTGAATACAGACCAATTTCAAGCCATGGTTGGAAATCTAAAGTCCTCACCTTGTCTCACTTTTTTTGAAAGTGACAACTCTTCCTTCCAGCAACCTCATAACACTTCGCTACATATTGAAGGCTTTATCAACCAGCATAGGATCAAGTGAGTCTTGATCGATAATGGAGCAGGCTTGAATATTTGTACACTACAGTTGGTCATAGCGTTGGGATATGCGATAGAATCAGTGGATCCTCGTAAGAGGATCACAATCAAAGCCTATGATGATGCAGAGCGTTCATCCAAAGGAGCTGTGGTACTACTAATCCGAGTAGGCCCTGTGGTAAAACACTTCATCTGTCAGGTTCTGGACCTTCCTCTGCCATACAATCTATTGTTAGGAAGACCTTGGATACATCCCATAAAAGTCATTCCATCTACCTACCATCAATGTATCAAGTTCCCACATAACGGTGTAGAGATCACAATCCTGGGCGATGCAAATCCCTTTGCGTATTGCCATAATATCAGCCATCAACCAGAGATTACCATTCCTAATAATAGAGAAGCCATTTCCTCCACATCATATATAAGTCCCTCCTCTCTTGCCAGTTCGAACACCACTATACCAAAGCAAGAAAATCTTAAGATGAAAATAGTAGAGGAAGGTCCTGGGGAATACAACTTGAGTCAACTCTTTTGTGTGGGACAAATGTCCACTTCTCCTAGAACACATGGTAAACCACAGCAGTTACTCCAGCAACCACTAAACACACCTGCATGTGCTTTGACACCTTTCATCCCTGGAAAGAGTCAAGAAGAAGAAACCCAAGATGAGGACTTGGCGGACTGGATCTATAAAGATCCCATCACCACTGATCTACCACAAGTTAGACTTCCTACGGATCAGTATGGCAAAGGTCTCCTCATTATGCAAAGAATGGGGTATGATGGTCAGAGTGCTTTGGGATATTGCAAACAAGGACGACATGAACCTCTGCTGCCGAAATTAAAGCCCAAAGGTAATACAGGCCTAGGCTTTAAAAAAGAGATCTTTCCTAAGCTCAGATTCAAAGGAAAACCCAACAAACCGTTATGTCAGCCTACTACAAAGAGGACACCTTTCATAATCAAAGCAGCATCAAGCACCATCCCAACTGCCCCATCGAGGCTCAAAACCCCAACACGACTATCACCAATGCCACTCATCCCACCAAACAAACTCGTAATCCCATCAGCAGCACCATTAGCAGCAGCAACTGTATCAAAATCCACAGCAACATCTATAGCACCAGCAGTTCCAGCAGAAGCAACTGAGTCAATATTACCGATACTCCCTGTACTAGATTCCCTTATCCCCATCAATCTTCCTGCAGCACTGATCACTACAAAGGTACACCAACCAATCACACCTGCAGTATTTAACTCAAAAGACATCCCAGTATGGTATAGTAATCAGATGCTGGAAAGTGACTCAGAGACCGACTCACATGAGTGGGAATTTGATAATGTACAGCTTAACACTTCAGATGAGGAAGACACATCACCACCTCCACCACGCAAAGACATCCCTGTTTACGGAGAAGCACAGATAAAGACCACTTGGGTTCCTGAACTGGAAACGTCTTCCACAGACCCTACGTCTCATCCTACGCCTGATTCTGACAGGGAGAGTACCATCAATGACCTTCACCATAACGTCTTAACCCTCACTGATACATCTAACGCACTTAACCTAATCAATGAAGTAATGCCCATTATCCACCCTGAACTCATCGAATGGAACCAACCAAATTCCCCATGCCTTGACTTCTTCCAAAATGATGAGGCCATCATTGACTTTTTGGAATTAAGGGATAACCTACCAAGCGGGGATCACAAAGCTAGATTCGCCATTGAACTTAATAGCGCAACATACTTCGAGGCGGATGCCAAACCTTTCAGCTGCAAAAATATAACATTAAAACATGGATCTTCTAGTGAAAACCACACTGTGGCACTTTTTGATCCAACAAAAGTAAAAAGAAAGAGCGTATCCAATGGTGAAAACCTCTCTGAGGGACCTGAGGATGAAGGGTTTGACATTCTCCCTGCTAATGCACAATAGGAACGATCAACAATTCTCATCGAGGAAACCAAAGAATACAATGTGGGGACTCCTGAAAATCCTCACCTCATACATCTAGCATCTCTTCTCACTCCAGAGGAACAGCCTAAGTTTATAGAGTTCTTCCAGAAGCGTCAGATCAACTTTGCATGGTCGTATGCGGACATGCCTGGGCTTGATCCAGATTTAGTCATGCATCACCTCACCGTCGCAGAAGGAGCCAAACCTGTCAAGCAGAAGTTTCGTAAGATGCATCCTCAAATTGCAGTGCTAGTCTAAACAGAACTCAAGAAACTCCTAGATGTTGGTTTCATTAGACCAATTGATTATGCAGAATGGATATCCAACATTGTGCCTGTCGGCAAACCAAAAGGGGGCATCCGCATTTGTACTGACTTCAGAGATCTGAATAAGGCATGTCCTAAGGATGACTTCCCCTTACCAAATATTGACATCATAGTGGATCTGACAGCGGGACATGCCATGCTTTCACTTATGGATGGCTTTTCAGGATACAATCAGATAAAGATCACACCAGAAGATCAACATAAGACAGCCTTCACATGTCCATGGGGCACATATTGCTAGAATGTAATGCCTTTTGGTCTAAAGAATGCAGGAGCAACCTATCAAAGAGCAATGACCACCATCTTCCATGACATGATGCATACCATGATGGAAGATTGTGTTGATGACTTACTAGTAAAATCTCTCACCAGAGAAGGGCATCTCCACATCTTAGATAAAATCTTTGATAGACTGGAACAATACCATGTTCAACTCAACCCAAAGAAATGTGTCTTTGGAGTAACCTTCGGGAAGCTTCTAGGGTACATTGTCTCAAGCAAAGGCATTGAGGTCGATCCAGCAAAGGTTAAGGCAATCATGGACATGCCACCACCAAAGAATATCAGTCAGCTAAGGACATTACAAGGGCGACTTCAATCCATCTGAAGATTCATTGCACAATTGGCTGATAAGTGTCACCCATTTACACATCTGTTACACAAGAACATCCACTTTCAGTGGGATGCCCGATGCCAGCAAGCATTTCAGACGCTTAAAGACTATCTCATGAATCCACCATTGCTGATGCCACCAGATCCAAGCAGATCGTTGTTACTCTATATCTCAGCAACAAGTACAGCATTGGGTGTACTACTGGCACAACATAATGCAGAAGGAAAGGAGTGTGTTGTTTACTACATCTCTCGCACACTGGTTGGCTATGAACTCAATTACACACCTATTGAGCGAGCTTTCTTAGCAGTAATCTTAGCAGCCACTAAATTAAGGCACTATCTGTTGACACACAAGGTACAACTCATCGCAAATATTGATCCACTTAAGTATTTACTCAGCAAAGCAGCATTGACAGGTCGTTTGGCCAAATGGGTGATGATTCTAAGTGAATTTGACATCAAGTATGTAGACCGTAAAGCTATCAAAGGGCAGGTTATTACAGATCAGTTGGCCGATGCACCTCTCATAGGTGATCATCCTCTCATTTCCCATTTTCCAAATGAAGAGATATTCATGATCACAACAATGCAACCATGGAAATTATACTTTGATGGTTCGTACACTAGACATGGCTCGGAGGCAGGCATTTTGTTTATCACACCCCAAGGTGACAGCATCCCGAAGTCTTACAAGCTCACATTTCCATGTACCAACAACATAGCAGAGTATGAGGCCTTGATCACAGGACTAAGGCTAGCCGTATAATGGAAATTACAAGAACTACAAGTATATGGCGACTCACAACTGGTCATTCGACAAGCAATTGATGAATATCAGACAAAGGATGACAAAATCATGCCATATAAGCAAATGGTGGACACTCTAAAGACATCGTTTACTACTATCACCTTTGAGTAGATACCAAGAGATCAGAATCGAGCTGCTGATGCTATGACCATCGCATCTCTCCTAGATCTTCCACAGATTTCAACACGCTACGAGTTCTTGGTAGAACAACTTTGGATTCCCGCTTATGATATCCCCGAATCCGAAATGATATGTCGCCTTGTCGGTTCTGAATCCCCATGGTATGGTGAGTTCTACACCTATCTCCGCGATCATACCCTTCCTCCCAACCAATCGAATAACCAACGTAAAACCTTCATTCGCCAAACTGCTCGATATACCATTATTGCCGAAACCCTATACCGACGTAGTCTTGATGGTACTCTCCTTCGATGTCTGGAACAAGATGAGATAACAAAGGCTTTGGAAGAAGCCCATGAAGGCATTTGCGGGACTCATTCAAGTGGTCCATCACTAGCCAAGAAACTCCTACGCAATGGATACTATTGGCCATCTATGGAAAAGGATTCCTACTACTTTGTCAGAAAATGCAAGAAATGTCAAGTTCATGGTGACCTGATACATGCACCAGCCCAGGATCTACAACCAATCATGACATCATGGCCTTTCTGTCAAGGGGTCTTGACCTTGTGGGTAAAGTCCATCCATCTTCATCCAATGGCCACAAATTCATTATTATCACCACCGAATATTTCACAAAGTGGATCGAAGTTGTTCCAATTACCCAAGTCACCGGCAAGCAGATTGCCTCATTCATCCTCAACTACATCATCTGCCGGTATGGTGTGCCCATGTCCATCATTACAGATAACGGTCTTCCTTTCAAAAATCAGGATGTCCATGAACTTTGTGAGAAATTTCATATCCAACATCGCTTTTCTACTCCCTATTACCCACAAGGCAATGGTCAGGCTCAAGCATCTAATAAAAACATATTGAGGATCCTAAAGAAGACAGTCAATGATGTTGGTCGTGATTGGCATGTTCAACTAAATCCAGCACTATGGGCATATCGAACTAGCATTCAAACCCCTACAGGTGCAACTCCTTATTCATTGGTCTATGGTGCAGAAGCTATCTTGCCTATTGAGGTCGAGATACCATCATTACGGGTTTCCTTGCATAATCTGATAGATGATGAAGCTTACAGAGTATCTCGTCTTCAGGACTTAGAGTTACTTGATGAGAAGCGACAAGTTGCGTACAATCATCTCAAAGCCTATTAGCAACGCATGAGCAAAAGCTACAATCACCAAGTTAGACCTCGTACATTTGAGGTAGGTGATCTTGTTCTACGAGAGAATCCTTGCAACCAACCAAACAGAGAACATCAAGGCAAGTTTGAAACAAATTGGTTGGGCCCATATGTTGTCATTGCTGTGTTCGGGTCCGGGGCATATCAGTTGGCTACATCAGAAGGAGAACCGCTTGCAGATCCAATCAACAACATGCACCTAAAACAGTTTTATACCTAAGGTGTATAGAGCATCAGGCTCCCCTACATACCAGAAAATACCAAAAACATTCAGAAAAATGTCCTGAAGAAAATACAAAAACATTCAAAAGAGTAAGAGAAAAATCATGCATCCAAATGGTGAACAACCACTCCGGTGGCACCTTGGGTAAGTACGATGGTGAAACCCTGGCAAACAGGTGTCACTCGTAAAGGCAATGGCTCCAGTATCTTTCAGACTTGTTGCGATCACATCTACTTCATACATACATTCATCCATCCAAAACCATGGCTTGTTATTCATTTGCAATTAAGAAAGTACTCCATGCATCTTGCATCCTGCTTTTTCATAGTCATGTCTAAAACTGGGGGCAATGCCTTTAACCTATTGATGGAAGTGGATTCTACATTGTCTTATGATTCATTAAGGTCTTCATTCCAAGCAAGTATCAAAAATACCAAAAACATTCAAAACAATTCAAAATCCAAAAACATTGACAAAACCATTGAAAAATCCAACAAAAACATGGCAACACTTTGTACACACTCATCCATGCAGATATCAAAACAGCCATTGACAAAATACTCACATGATGACCATTTACCCAATCGACCACACAATCCACATCAACACTCAAAAACTGTCTTCAACAAGCATGCATCCTTCCTTACCAAAACAAAGACAAAAGTGACGTTTTCTTTGACAAGAAAATTATGTTAAGCTATCAAATACTTGGTTGATTTGTGAGTACAATCATTTGTTTATCTGTATCGGGATCTTTCAGCGTTGTTTTGTATCGTTTGCACATTATTTCCGATGAAGTTCTGGTGCATGTACTAATGGTGTCTAGGTGAAGAGTTCACCAAGCTACGTAATCTTATGCCAAATGCAGTCATAGATCATTACGGCTTGCTGACTACAGCGTATACCTCGACCATATGAGCATGAACCATTACCAAGGATCCTTATTCTTTATTCTTTATGTATATACTATTTGTTTGCAGGTACAAATGCTCATTCTTTGGTTCCTCCTCATCCAAATTGGATAAAGGTTTTATCTCTTAGTACGGTATGCACTTGTCTCAGGATATGATCAGCCTAAGATCAAGGAGGACGATCCAAGTCATGCATGAACAGAGATAATCCTTGTCTGTTCCACAAGCAATACTCTGGTCGACTTGACCCTTATATCAAGTCGTTTGTATTAACTTGCTATATAGAATTCATGAAAAGAATACTCAGGTCATCTTGAATCATTATGTCAAGATGCTTGTATTCTCTTCCAACATTTCAAAGCTCAATGATGAAAATAGAGCACTATGGATCGTCATTTCATCTCATATGTTTATATATTGCATTCCATTGCATATCACCCATCCGTTCACTCATTCATATGTAGGCTTTATATGCAAAAGTGACCATTAAAAATTGGTCTTGGATACAATCACGACCGAGTACTCTGATACATCATCAATGCATCATGCCAAGTCTTAAAAACCTTGCCTTCCTCATGGTCATACCATCATCGCATTTAGGTGCATCTTGCATTAAGTACCTTCATGTCATTTTTAACTCTGCATATAGTTCATTTTCTTGACATTTAGTTTTCATTAAATCATTTGCATCATTGCATCAATCATAAATAATTAGATTTCGTGAGATCAAATTGTCTTTTGATTGCTTTTAAATCATTTACTAGACATTCAGTTAGTGTCAATTATCCATCATCATTTTATCATCCTTTATCATTTATTATTGTATACATTCATTTATCCATTTAGTGAAAAGTGCATTCATTCATTCGTTAACTAAGTATCTTATTATGCTCATTTTAGGATTCATTCACATTGCATTCATTTATCCTCTTTTTAATTGCATTAAGATGCAGTTATTAAAACATTAGTTATAGTATCATCACATTATCATTTATACTTAAAATCATATTTAAGCATTTAAAATCATAAATCCCTTTGTTTACAAAACATTGGTTTTTAACATTTTATATCCATTATATATATGCATTCATTTAAACATTATCATATAAACATTTGTACTTTACATTTTGTTTATCCATATTTATTCATCTAAAAACATCTAGATGCATATCCATACATAACATCATTCATTCGACCATTGCATTAACATCATCACATAAATCATCTCATCATTATATCAAAATAGGAAACACCAAAATCCTGTTCATAAATTATCATAAGCATACATCATCATCATGGCATTACATACATAAAGCATTACATCAAAAATCAAAAAAATCATACATATACAAACCTGCATTCATATGTAAGTATCCCACATCATGAATCATCATAAAAATATGCATATAAGAAACATCTCATCAAATACATACATGTACACATATCCATCTAAGCAATAAACTCATCATCCTGCATAAACATCCATCTAAATCAAATGCATATCATCAAAATATGGGATCTCCTCATATATATCATCTCATATATCAGAGTACAATGAAGTCTACAAAATCGGCTACCAAGAGCCATCCAAGATACAATCCAAATAATAGACAATAATACAATACATATATGCAAAAATGCTCTCTCAAATGCCACTCTAGCCAGATGCTGTCCCAACACCTCCACCTGCTCCACCACTAGTGCCGACACCCCCTGCTCCATCTCTCCATGGAGGCCTCATCGAACCACCACTCCCTTCTGCATCCCCTAATCTCTCCCTCCGCAGCGGACCCATCACACCCCCACTGCTCTGCACCCTCTGCGATCGCTCTGATCTAGTCTGCCGCATCTGAGAATAACTGAGAGCTCGCTGACTAACTGGCACCACCTGCTCATATAAACCCCGCTAGTACTCTATCTCCGCCTGTGCTCGCTGCATCTCCCTCATCACCTCCCCCGTAGGCCCCTGTGCTCCTACTCCAATCCGGACTCTCTCCTGCAGCTCTGCCAATCTCTCCACTGCACTATCCCTCTCCCGCAGCACCACCGCCAGCTCTGACTCCCATGCAAATAGCTGCACATCCCTAGCTGCCACCTCCGCCTCCAAATCCTCTATCCAAGTCTGCAAGCGTACTATCATGTGATCCCGCAGATCTCTAGTGGCTCCCTCCTCGGTATCCATAGCTGCCTCTCCCGCACCACCCTCTCCAGTAGTCCCCTCCCCTCTGTCCATCGGTATCTCTCTCTCCATCCCCCTCTCACTCGACTAAACTCCTCCTGGTATCAATGGTCCCTGTGATATCTGAAGAGGCAGTCCACCTCTCCCTCTCCGCTAACTCCACATCCCCAACCCACCACCTCCTCCACCACCACCTCCTCCATCTTCTCCACCACCTCCTCCACAACCTCCTCCATCTCCTCCTCCCCCTCCTTGACCTCCTTCTCTCCTCCGTCTCTGTCCCCTCTCATCCTCAAAACCTGGGATCGGCTCTGCTGGATCTGATATCCGTGGGATCGAATGCGCTACCCGGTACTGCGTATACTCATCTGTCACCCCTGCATCAACGACCCTCAGTCATATGTCCCATGGTCTCACCTGCAGTGTCCGAAACTCTGCGAGTGCCTGATCAAATGGTAGCACTGGACCCCATGCATACCTCTCCCGAATAACCCGAGCATACTCTCCTGATCCACTGGGCAATCCCTGCTGCCATCCAAACTGCCTCATCACTCGCCCGAGCACCTGTCTCTCCACATGGTATGAGGTCCTCCCAATGAGGAATCGAGTCATAAACACATAAGGTAGTGCCTTTGCATCATCATCCCATGGCTCAAACTCCAAGTATGTCCGCCATATCACTGCATCCAGATCGTCTAAAGCTCACCGCCACCACTCTAACTTCCCCAGGTGGGGCTGACTCATCATGCCGCTATACATAAACATATACGGCTGGTCTACTACACGGAATCTAAGACACACCGGTCGAGTCACCGGTAGGTGCTCCCAAGCCCAAATATGCAGCAACGTCATTCCCACTGCTAAGGAACCCCTCCCCTGATAAACCACCTCATGGAGCTCCTGGTACATGTGTACCAGCATGCACGGCCCCCACGCAAATCGGGTCCCCTCGGTCATCATCATCTCGATAACCTGTCCCCATCCAACGGCCAGCCCATGTGATCGCCTATCTGGACACAGCAGACCTCCCACAATACTCGACAAAACTGCTGGTAGAGGCTCATATAAAGCCGCTATATCCTCCCAGGCAATCGAGCCATCATCAATAAAAATATCCTCATCAAAAATCCTCTGCACTGCAAGAGTCCCCCAGGATCTATCATATGTGACCAGCTCCCCTCGAATTGGAATCCGCAGGATGCGCCACACATCCTCCAAGGTCACTGTCATCTCCCCCTATGCCAAATGGAAGGTGCACGTCTCGCTGTGCCACCGCTCTGCTAGTGCTATGATCAAACCATGATTCATATGAATCACGAGCATGTGCATCACCTCATATAGTCCTGTCGAGGCAATGCAGTCTATCTCCGTCTGTGTCAATCGATCCCGCAACCCCTGTGTCATAGGATGTCGCTCACGTAATTGCAACACGCGCAGCTCCTCCTGCACATGGACATTCATCAATCACCATCAGTTGTTTTGTTTTCAAACTTTCTTAAGTTTAAACCTAGACTATCATCAGATACTTTGATCAAGTATCTTCGAGTCTCAACAGGTAAGCAATCATGGCCACCTAGACTTCAACGGGCATTTATCCTAATGACCTAAGTCTCATCATGCTGCTATGGTTCAAAACAACTCCCACTTCACATCGCCATCCATCAATCATTGGCATCGGGAGATTTTCTTCATCCACACTGGGGCATCTCTTTATCTTAAGACAAAAGCGCTATTATACCAACAATAGCGCTACAACCCTAACAAAAGCGCTCAATTAGTTATCCAAAAGTGCTTAAACTACCAAAGCACTAAAACAACTACATAGTAGCTCTACTTGAAATCAATAGCGCTCAATTAAGCCCTCAATAGCGCTTATTTAGCAACAGCGCTAAAACTTGCATACAATAGCGCTACAACCAGACAAAAGCGCTCAAACAATGGGGCAATAGTGCCATTGCGACGCAGTAGCGCTAGTTAATGGAGCAAAAGCGCCAAAACCGTAGTTCCAGCGCTCTTGCTCTGAATTGACTTGGACTCAGCTAAAAACCTATCAAAAATGCATAAAAATTAAATTTTGGAATTTGCGTACCGCTGGTCCATAGTCGTCTAGGCGCTGGAACCGTCGAACTCACTCAAATCTATGCTCAGTGATCGGAATCAGCATCCTAACTGCTACTCGCTCCTCCAAATGTTCCTATCAGAGCTCTGATTTCCAAATGGTTGCGGTCACCAATGATCCTATTTTCACCCCTTTTACCCCATTTATACCCTTCACTATCACCGTAACTTCCCCCCGCTCATCGCCGTGGTCCTCGTGAACTTCCCAAGCCCCCCATTTCTCCATTTTTCCCCCGTTTTCTTCTATTTTTCACCCATATGGCTAACTCCTTCTCTTCTACCACCCTGCCAACTTTCATTCTTTTTCGAGAGATCGCCCGATTTTTCAAAAAAATTCGACCCATCTCTCGAGGGGGCATACCACCGATTAAATTTACATTTTATGGGGCATTTCTTCACATCAGTTTTTCTTTCTTCGAAAGGACACGATAAACCGCACTGTCTCAAAGAGGGGCAAATGTAGTCACACAAATCTGTCCAGCTTAATTAAATAAATATTCGTTATTTATTTGATTAAAAATCCACTAGCCATCAGTTAATTAAATTAACATTTAATTAATTCATCCCCAAACATTCTTCTATTAATTAAATAAATTATTCAATTTATTTTAATTAATTCATTAAATCAAATTCCAAACAATTAAATAAATAAAATCTATTTATTTAATTAAATCCCCCTATTCCTCTTTTAAATAAATTAAATAAAACATTTATTTAAATCATTATCCCCCCCACTTGCATTTTCCTACAAATGCAACTTGCACACATTTATTAAAATAAATGAATTTTTATTTTAATAAAATCCTATTTTCCCTCACCCACCAAATCCACTTGCAAAATCTAATCCCCTTCTAGATTCTTCTAATCCCTTCCTAATTAGTCTAATCCATCCCCTAATTATTGTCACATTCCTAAGCAAAATGGAGTCACTTCTCAAAGACTCCAAAGTCTTTGAAAAGCATTTAATGCTTTGTGTGTTCAACAAATTAACCCCCAAAGTCTTCCAAGACCACTAATGGCTCTTACATGACCATTTATGGCTCTTACATAACCATTTATGGTTATTTCAAACTTGTCTCCTCAAACATTTATTGTTTTGACCATATTCATCCATTTCACATTTGCACAAGAATTTATCCATTGGATAAAAGCTTTATTCTTTGAATAAAGAGTTTATTCATTCAACCAACCTTGACTCTAAATCTCAAAGTCATATCAGGCATTTAATGCTTATTCCCTCTCCTCTCAACCTATCTCACATTGATACTTGTCATCCTGGGATTGGGTTGAAAGCCCTCACGTGGATTTGAAATCATTCAATCCTAACCCTTGTTGAGATTGTTCAATCTCAACCATCCATTGCTCCATTTTTCCTATAAATAGAGCCCATTTCTTCATAATCCAGATCCTGAAAACTTGTATGCATTTAATCTATAGACATTTTAAGAGAGCATTTTAGCATAATTAACTCATATATTGTCATCTTGGATAAAATAAATCATTTTTAGTATCAATAGCTTAGTATTAGTTTTTCATTTCAGATTTGGAGCACAATACTACAATCTCAATCCTCCATAAGCATCCATAGCGCAAAAAGCTGCTGAGAGCTACACTATTTTGGAACTTGGAGAGGAAAGGAACAAGGGAGAAAGAGCTAAGAGCATGCTAAGAGGCATTTGGAGATGCCTCATTATCTTTATTTCATTAATTAGATATATTAGCATGATTTTAGTGTCTCTCTCGATATGCCTATTTAGATTAGTTTTTTATTAAATAACACTAACGGTTTCTTGTGTGTTTTGTGTTGTTTCTCTTAGACTAACCTTGTCCATTTAGCAGGGCATCATAAGGTATCAACAATAATAGTATAGCAAGACGACTGACAGATAAAATTTCTTCTCTGATTGCGGGATAGGTCAGGAGGAAGGATATTCTCTTTTAAGTATTGATAAGTTTGGCCGTATAAGGATTGACTGGTTCTAGATATATGGAAAATCGTGTAGGTATGATGGGATTGAATGGTAGGGGTTAAAATATCTTCCACCAGAAATTCGTAATGCTATTGATTCTCCTGATTCTACAAGAGAAATGCTATTGTAGCCATTGCATCTGCTTCTTTATTCTCATTTCTTGGGATCTGAGTGAATGAAACTTCTTCAAAGTGTTCTTTAAACTCTTCTACCAACTGTTTGTAGAGCATGATCTTTTCATCCTTAGTTTGATAATCATCATTTATTTGATTGATGATAAGCTATGAATCACCATAGACATGTAATTCCTTGATATTCCATTCAATAGCCATTTTGAGACCAATAGTCAATGCTTCATATTCTGTAGTATTGTTTGTGCATGTAAACCGTAGCCTATCTGATTTCGGAATTGTGTGTCCCTGAGGTGTGATGAAAAAAATCCTATGCCTGATCCTTATTGTGTATAAGAACTATCAAAGTACAACTCCCAAAATTTTTTACTTATTGTCAAAATGTCTACATCATGAAATTCAATGTGCAATGGTATGTCATCTTGTAAAGGTGCTTCAACTAATTGATCAACAATGACCTATCCTTTGATAGCTTTTCAATCAACATATTCTATATCAAACTCAGTACCATAACCCAGTTTGCTAGCCTGCCTATCAAAGTTGAGTTGTTCAACAAATACTTTAGTGGATCTATTTTTGCTATCAGTTTCACAGAATGAGTCAGCATATAATGTCGCAGATTCTGAGTTGCAAATACAAATGATAGGCATGTCTTCTCTATCGATTTATAATTCAATTCATAGCCGACAAGTGTTCTACTGATGTAATACATTGCTATTTATTTTCCTTCTTCATCATGTTGTGCTAGGAGAGATCCTAATGATACATTTATCGCTGAGATATAAAGTAACAATGGTTTCCCTTTGATTGGTGATACAAGTATTCGAGGATTTATGAGATATTCTTTGATTTGCATAAAAGCCTCTTCACACTTTTGATCCCATTTGAATAGAATATTCTTATGTAAAAGATGAGTGAATGGGTGACATCTATCTGCTAATTGAGAGACAAAT
This sequence comes from Cryptomeria japonica, assembly GCF_030272615.1. Lineage (NCBI taxonomy): Eukaryota > Viridiplantae > Streptophyta > Pinopsida > Cupressales > Cupressaceae > Cryptomeria > Cryptomeria japonica. The sequence continues at coordinate 585,904,499 of NC_081406.1, forward strand.
CTTTTGATTGATTACAATATTGCTTATAAAGAATGCAATTAACTTATGTTTCTAGGTGGCTCCATTTCCACGATAGCTTTGACCTTTTCTGGATCTACTTCAATTCCACGAGCTAATATAATGTACCCAAGAAGTTTTCCAGAGGTTACTCCAAATGCACATTTCTTTGGATTTAATCTTAACAGATATCTTTCAAGCCTATCAAAGATCTTGCCTAGGATGTTTAAATGTTCCTTTCTTGTATGAGATTTTGCAAGTATATCATCTACATAATCTTTCATAAATGTATGCATATCATGAAAAATTGTTGGCATATCTCTTTGATTAGTTGCTACTGCATTCTTAAGCCCAAATGGCATAACATTCCAACAATAAGTACCCCAGCACGGGTGAATGTTGTATTTTCTTGATCTTTAGGGGCGATTCTTATTTGATTGTATCCTAAGAATCCATCCATTAATGAAAACATCTCATGTCCTACTGATAAGTCCACAATTATATCAATATTGGGTAGTGGGAAATCATCTTTGGGATATGCCTTGTTCAAATCTCTGAAATCAGTGCAGACTCTTATGCTTTTATGTGGCTTTGACACTGGCACAATGCTTGAAACCTATTCTGGATAGGCAATAAGTCTTATGAAACCCGCATCTAATAGTTTCTTTAGCTCAAATTTTACAAGGAGAGCGATGTGTGAATGCATCTTCCTTAGCTTTTGTTTAATTGGTTTTGCTTTTAGATCCACGTTGAGACGATGCATGATAAGATCTAGACTAAGACCTAGCATGTCTGCATAGGACCAAGCAAAATTTATCTGTCTTTGTCTGAAGAATTCTATGTATTCTTTCCTCTCTTTATTTGATAATGATGTAGCAGAATGAAGTATCTTGGGATCCTTTGGTGTGCCAATGTTTATTAGAATAACAAATCTCTTCTGAAAAGTATGCAGGGAGGATGTCAAACTTTCCATCTTCTGTGGCCTCAAAGAGGTTTTTACCGTTAGATACGTCCTTTATTTTTCCTTTTGATTGATCTAGTGTTGTCATGAAATGGTTTTCAGCACTAGCTCTTTTTCCTTGTTAGATTTCAATTTTGCGACTAGAAAGTTTGGCATTCTCCTTACTGCAAGAAATGTTACTTGATTCCACGATGGAAGATATCTTAGGTGTAATGGGTTTGACAAAATTAAGATACACAGCTAAGTCATGGTCATTGGAAAAGACATCTAATTCAGGGTTTTGTATGTTATCCCAATCAATTAGTTCTGGATGAAGAAGGGTTAAGTCATAGTCATCGTCATTGTTAGGTGCTTCAGGGTTCATGACATAATAGTCATAATTTGGTGTAGAGTAGGTAATGTCATAGATAGAACGATCTTGAGGATAGTCTCTCCCAAGTGTTCTCCAATCAGTTCTAACAAAATCAGTATTAGTATTTTGTGGTTCACACTCAAGTGACTCTTCATCTAACGTTTGTCCCTCAAACTAATGGATTATATCAACACACACCTTTAATACTGCAAGTTCCTTCTTGATTAATTTCAATAGATTCATTTGTATTTTGAAGTTGACATACTTGGGCACATGATATAGAGGATTCTTTTGCTAGCTTTTGTCTTCTCTCTAACTCAACTTCTTCTGGACTAATAGTCAATCCTACTTGAATATCTCTTAGTTCTTCTATGGTTCTTCCATACCTTGGTACATCTTTCTCCTCATTTGATAGAAATATGATATTTCCCGATGCTTGGTCAATATCTGTTTGTGCTTCTTGTGGCATTACTTCTTAGTCTTTTTCATCCTCTTTCTTTTGTTGTCTTGTATATGCCTCATTTCTCTAGATTCCGAGTTCTTCTTGTCTTCTTTCTAACTCTATCCTTTGTTTTGTAAAAGACAAGTCTTAATTTGTGATAGTTGCTTTCTCTTCATTCTTTTCTTCACTAGGTGATAGATTTGGACCCCATTCATAGTCATTTGAATTTTTCTTTGAATCATTGTGTAGGATTACATCACTGTACCATACAAGAATATTGTATGGTACAAATAGTTCTCTAATTTCGGCCATCTCTTCTTTTACTGCTTCTGGAATATCTTGTTCAGATTTAACATTTGCTCGTATTCCTTGAACTTGTTTACAAGATTCTTCTTCTCTTTTGATTGCAAGTTTTTCTTGTTGTTTCTCATATTCTTCTTGTTTTTGCTTATTGGCTACTATTTTTGTTGCTTGATGTATCTTTTCTTGCCATGGTTATTCTTTAGGGACTGATTTCTTTCTCCACTTTGGCTGTTGATAATTATGTTGCTTTTGATTTGATTTTGGATATCCAAGTCCTGATTTATCTTCTTTAGATTGTGAGTGAGGACAAATAGGTTCTGAAATACCTTGTTGTCGCTTATCAATTGGTCATTTTCCTTCATATCCCATTTTTTGCATGATCCTATAACCATTGCCATATTTCTCTATGGGAATATTGACTTTTGCAGTTGTTGCTATAGTTTCATTTTCATCTTTGTACAACCAACCAAGAAGGTCCTTGTCTCCAGTTTCTTCTGCAAGTGTTCCAGCTCTAACAAATGCCCCATTAAACATTTCTTTTGATTTTTCTGAGATTCATGGTTGAACATTTGTAGCCGCTTTCCATATAATTTAGGTAAAAGTGGCAAGTTATGCAAAGAATATTTTCCGATTCCTTCATGATTTAATTTGAGCTTTTTCTCGAAGGTTTTCCATAACTTTTCTTTAATTTCTTTGGTAGGATATACTGACTATCTATTATGTGGAACTCTTGTATCTTGTGTTGGCTTCAAATTATTGAAATATTGGCTAGAGTCTACAATTATAGTGACATCTTGTCCCTCATGAGGAAACTTTACACATTGGTGATATGTAGAAGGAACTGCTTGCATGTTATGAATCCATGGCCTTCCCAAAAGAATGTTATAAGAGAGGTTCAAATCTAAAACCTAACATAATGTATTTCTTTCCATAGGTCCTATTTTGATTGGTAACACCACATTTCCTTTAGAAGAACGCTCCACTTCATCATAAGCGTTAATGGTTATTTTCTTCTTTGGTCTATTGCATTTTCTGAATATCCCAAAGCCTTATTAAACTTAATGTACAAATGTTTAAGCCAGCTACACCATCTATGAGTACGCATTTGACACGAGTTTTATTAATGGTGACTTCAACATGTAAGGGAGAATTGTGAGGATTATTCAAGGATGCATCATCATTTTCAAAAAATGATAAGTAATGAGGAGCTATAAGGTGTCCCACCATGTTTTGGAACTGATCTACATCCAAGTCTTTTGAAACTGTTGTTTCCGTTAGAGCTTTTTCCAAAATTTCCTTATGCATAGGTGAAACTTTGAGAAGCTCTAAAAATGTGACCTTCACTTTGCTTCTTGTAATGACATTGATTGGTTTTGAAGGCATGATATCTTTAACGATGATGACATTTACCACATCATCATATGTATAAGTTTAGTTCACTTTGGCTTTGCCTTTGTCATCTTTTGATTTAGATTTTTCACCTTTTTCATAGTTTGGAAGAAAAGATTTGAAGGTTAGGTGGGATTCGTTTGTCTTATGACTATCCGCTGTGATAGTTCCAGTATCGATTAAATCTTGGATAAGATGTTTCAATCTTTGACAACCACTAGTTTGGTGTCCTTTATTTCGATGGTAATTGCAAAAATGATTGTTGTTCCACCAATTAGGTTTGACTTGTGGTTCATAACTTCTTACTTCTAGTAAAATAATCAGTTTTTTCACAAGAAGAGTTTTCAAAGCTGATTCCAAGGGTTCTCCAATGTTTGTGAATTTCCTACGAGGATTGGAGAAGAAAGACTTGGATTTATTTTTTTCTTGATTGTTGTTGCTTGGGATTTGACTTGATAGATTAAAGATTGGTTGTTGTTTTGTAACGTTATTGTCGTCATTTCCTCCATTGATGACATTCCTATTTTTTTACCAGAACTTGGGTTTGTCATTGTTGTTGTTGTTGTTGTTGTGGTGGTGGTGGTTGTTGTTGTAAGAATTATTGTAAAGTTTTATCTCTCCTTTCTTTACCATTGTGTCCTCTATTTTTAGACCATTCTCAATCATCTTAGTGAAAGAAGGAGGACATTACATTTTTAGATGATAACTCATTTCACTGATAAGATTATCAATGAATATGTCCATTTTTTCTTGATCGGGTACATCTCTTGGATACCTATTAAACATTCATTTCCATCGTTGCAAGAAGATCATGAAAGATTCACCGTTCTTTTGCTTTATATTGCATAAATCCAACATTGTTATCTCATTCCTTACATTGTAGGAGTATTGTGAAATAAACCTATTCACGAGATCTTCAAAAGATTTGATTCCAAATGGTAATATTGAGAACCATTCCATTGATTGTCCATTTAAATTCCTAGGGAATAGATGCATTAGGTAAGTTTCGTCGTGTACAAATTCCATACTCTTAGTATAAAATTCTCTAATGTGATCTTGAGGATCAAATTTCCCATCGTATTTATCATATTTAGGGATGTTGCAATTTTGGGGAAATGGTACGGACGTGTGCACAAAGATGGTGGTCAGAAAAGTGGACACCACCCAAAAAAAACATGGAAAAACAGGCAGTGCGTACGCAGTTTTAAAATTTTAAATTCTCGCGTATGCGCTTAGGTTTGTTCTTCCCAAGCATAGAAAAGGTAGCGCGTACGTGCTACTTTTAGGAAACTGAGCGCGTACACGCTATGCCTAGGAAAATTAGCGCGTACGCGCTGCTTATAGGAAAATGAGCGCGCACGCGCTAATAATCCAAATAAAACCGCGTACGCGATGCCTGGTAAAAAACATTTTTTAAAAAAACTGGGTCTCATTTACCCGTAAAGCGCATTTTTTACTTCTTTTTTTCCCATTTTCTAACCTAAACCACAAACAAGGTGCTAAATTTGTCCTCCAGGCTATGGATCAAGGTTAGTTTTTGTTTATTTTTGTCTTTCTTTTTGGTTTATGCAATTTGTTTTACATTTTGAATTTAATTTCATTAATTTTGATTAGTTTTTTTCATTTTTTGTTTCAAAAACCAGATTCTTCTAATCCAGAACAAGAACAACCAAATGCACCTCCTGAAAACCCACAAGAACAACCAAATGCACCTCCTGAAAACACACAAGAACAACCCCCAATTCCTCCTTTTGACCGCACAGCCGAAACACAGGAAGAATTAATTAATCAGTTAGGACAAAATACATCTAAAATCAATAGACTGATTGTAAAATTGAAAACTTCTAAACTTGACCATCATCAATCCCTCGTCGCTAGCCTAGAAACGTTAGCTAGTGGTGCCATAGCTGTTTCCACAGAAATTACCAAATGGGGAAACTTTAGGGATAGGTGTCGTCAATTCTATGCCAATGGGCTATAATACGTTGGAGTTAAAAACAAAAATAATTCTAAACAACAAATATGTGCCCTTTTTGTTGACCCCAAAACTGGTCAGTTATTACCTCCTAATGCAAAGAGGTTTCCCATACATTGGTGTACCAATGTGTAGATGAAGAATCTTTTTTGGTAGAGGTGGTGGATGGTCTTTGATGATCCACCTTGTAATAATTATGAGGTGCCATTATATTTTTTGAGAAAAATATATTGTGAGTTTGTGCTCAATGTGCGCCCAAATTATTTTGACATGAGAGAGTTTCATGGTAGAGGTGGTGGCTCTACCCAAGATAGACCTAGAGCCCGTAGGCGATTAGCCGCAGAGAGTCGCCGCCCCCTAGCACCCAAACCCAAGGTGCATCGGGTTGTCCCATTAGAGCTGAAAGAGTCGATGGAGCTACAGACTCTTCAAGCGGCCACAACATTGACTGGTGCCATCATCCAGCATGACACATCATTAGCACACCCTATTGTATTGGATGATGAGTCGTTAGAGGGTGACAGAGAGCCCATCAAGCATATGTGTGTCAGTTGCTCGGGGATATGCTCGGGGATAGATGATGCAGCCGGTGTAGATGGATACTCATATCATCTATGCACAATTTGCGGTTGTAGATGTCAGGCTCACACGGTTGAGGATGTCGCGCTGACAGATGAGTTGATGGACATGGTGTTTGCCCATGAGCCATAGACACAGGTGTGTTGATTTGAATTCATAACATTTTATTTATCAGTCACTTTAATTTTGTAATTACATAAATGAATTTTAATTTATACATCGATTTAAATTGAGATAAATAATATGCATTTCAGGATGCAGCAGCGGTATCCCATACACCTCCCCTAGTTACCACAGCTGCAACTTCGACGCCTGAGGTATAAATTTTGTAACATGTTAAAATAGAATATTACACTTTGAATTCAAAAAAATACAAGATATACTAACTATCTTTAATTCTTGGTCCAATTTCTGGTTTGTAGGTGTTGACAGGGGACGAAATGTCCCAGATTGATGACATCATGCTCTCAGCGATCGATTTTGGCCTACAAGGCTATACGGTATGATATTTTGTACAAGTCTTTTTATGTATTGTTTTGATGGAATATACAAGTCATTTCATTTTAGATTTTTAAAATTATGTTTAATTTATTATCTGTACTAATATCTCATGTTAATTTTGTGTTTTTAGGGTACCCCCTCCACGTCTAGGGCTCGTCCTAAGAGAAAGATTTCCTCAAAAATGGCAAAACGTGTGAAGAAGGTAATTGAACACATTTTTAGTTGTACAATTGTTTGAAAATGTTGAAATCAAGTATTAGTTGGGATTTGTAGATTGATTAGTGTTTTTTGTCTATTTTACATGTACATCGGCCATTGAGCTTTGTGGATATGTTGAATGCACCTGATTCGCCCGCGGATCAAGAGAGGGCAAAGGCATGTATCTCTACTTTATTTTCTTGATTTCATGATTATATGCACACGCACATGTGAACTTGTGATATATTATAATCTTATAATTTTTTCATACAAGAAATATCCATACCTATTTCGTCAATGGTGAACCCTCCTCCTTGCACTAGAGAAGCATCTCAGGATCCGGTACACTTTTGTTTGATATGTAAAATTAATTGTTTTCAACCTTCAATACTTATCATTATATTAATTGTATTTAATCTTTGTACATTTTTTGTATAGGTAATAGCATCAGTTTCTACATCGATGGTGAGTCATCCTCAGTCGATTGGAGAAGCATCTCAGGCACAGGTATGCCATTGTTCTCTATATTATAACAAAATACAATGAATACAAAATAATGAACTTATTACACAATTATTGGATCGAATATCGATATTTATATATATAAAAAAAGGCATGTCTGCCAAGTCAATACAAGTATTACAAAAATGTGGCATATGCCATGTCCAAATCGATATACAATAAAAATGTAGAATATATCTACATGTATTGGTCATTCTATGACCAAAAATAACACTATATGATCCTAAAATTGTGGTGGATCATCAAAATCAAGCCTCTTTGGCGTAGTACGTGGCTCTGTAGATGGCTACAAAACCACAATTCAAAAGCCAAGTTAGAATTCTTTTGTAGAAAATAGTTCACAATTAACATCATAACTATGCATTTAACTTTAATTCCTTTGCAATTGAAATGTAGACTACCTCATCGGCTGATCCAGGAGCTAATGTCTTCGCTCTCCTCTCCTTGTCACTCTTAGGAGTTTTCTTGAAGACATACTTAAATTGATCCACGTTATGGCCATACCGCGAAGGAGTCTATTGTAGATTAAATGTACAATTAATACAATGTACTAACATAAATATATTAAAAACACTTAAAAGATATCCTTTTATAAATTTAAATGAATATTTGCATATGTAATCAACAATATGAATATAAACAATAAAAATATATGATATAAAGCATTGCAATCGTGGAATATGATTTGATAAAATTTCTAAAATGTTGAATTAACCCTACAAAACTCCTTGTATTCAGTTCATTATTGTGTATTCGCTATATTTGGTGGCTGCCTTTTTATAAATTTAAATGAATATTTGCATATGTAATTAACAATATGAATATAAACAACAAAAATTGACAATATGAATTTAAACAATAATGTGTTTGGTGCGAGAGCACCCTCACGCTCGCAATGGTCAAATTTTATTCCTCGTGTGCACAAACCGACATCGCAAGTGCGTCTGGGTGGGCAAGTTTATGCTAGGTATGCCCTTGTCATGCATCCCAAAGCACCAGAACGTCGAGAGTCATACCCTACCAGTGCGATCTCTCAAGTGCCCTGAGTCCAAAAAATTATCAAAATTTGATGGACTGTTTCTTCCAATCCATGACATATACGATCGATCTGTTTGATCCCATGGGGTCACGTGAAGCTCCTCTACAATGGCCTATCTTAGTTTTCGATGACTTGGAGGCATTTTCAATTAGTAGCATTTTTTCGCTTGCTCAAAAAACCGTCAGTTGCTTGCAAGGAAAAGTTGCAAGATTGGCTAGAATTGATTTTGTTCCTCATGTGCACAAACCGACATCACGAGCGCATCCGGGTGGGCAATTTTGTGCATCCCAAAGCACCAGAACGTCGAGAGTCATACCCTACCAGTGCGATCTCTCAAGTGCCCTGAGTCCAAAAAATTGTCAAAATTTGATGGACTATTTCTTCCAATCCACGACACATACGGTCGATTTGTTTGATCCCGTGGGGTCGCGTGAGGCTCCTCTACAATGGTCTATCTTATTTTTCAACAACTCAGAGCCATTTTCAATTAGTAGCATTTTTTTGCCTGCTCAAAAAACCGTTAGTAGCTTGCAAGGAAAAGTTGCAAGATTGGCTAGAATTGATTATGCTCCTCGTGTGCACAAAATGACATCGCGAGTGCGTCTGGGTGGGTAGGTTTACACTAGGTATGGCCCTATCATGCATCCCAAAGCACCAGAACATCAAGAGTCATACCCTACCGGTGAGATCTCTCAAGTGCCCTGAGTCCAAAAAATTGTCAAAATTTGATGGACTGTTTCTTCCAATCCACGACACATACGGTCGATCTGTTTGATCCCATGGGGTCACGTGAGGCTCCTCTACAATGGTCTATCTCGGTTTTTGATGACTCGGAGCCATTTTCAATTAGTAGCATTTTTCGCCTGCTCAAAAAATCGTCAGTTGCTTGCAAGGAAAAGTTGCAAGATTGGCTAGAATTGATTTTGTTCCTCGTGTGCACAAACCGACGTCGCGAGTACGTTTGGGTGGGCAGGTTTATGCTAGGCATGCCCCTATTGTGCATCCCAAAGCACTAGAACGTCGAGAGTCATACCCTACCGGTGTGATCTCTCAAGTGCCCTAAGTCTAAAAAATTATCAAAATTTGACGGACTGTTCCTTCCAATCCATGACACATACGGTCGATCTGTTTGATCTCATGGGGTGCGTGAGGCTCCTCTACAATGGCATATCTTGATTTTCGACAACTCGGAGCCATTTTCAATTAGTAGCATTTTTTCGCCTGCTCAAAAAACTGTCAGTTGCTTGCAAGGAGAAGTTGCAAGATTGGCTAGAATTGAATATGTTCCTTGTGTGCACAAACCGATGTCGTGAGCACATCCGGGTGCACAGGTTTACGCTAGGCATTCCATGTCGTGCATCCCAAAGGACCAGAACATCGAGAGTCATACCCTACCGACGCAATGTAGAAGTTTCTTGACAACTTTTTTGACAATTTTTTTGCTCAAATTGTATCTAGTCTCAATCTAAGACCCCTATGACCCAATAATGACTCAAATAATTATCCATGATTATACAAGAATCAAGAATGCTCATGATTGACCAGGGACACATCACATATACTCAAAACATAGTCACAAAACATTGACACACAAAATAGTCACAAAACATTGTCACATATTATTAAAAAATTTGCCTCTAAATATGGTCAAATCAGCTCTTGGCTATTTGATTATACAAAAAATAATCTTAAAAATAATCTCATGGGCTTTTATACAAAATTTGGAATTACAATATATGCGATTCAGCTCACTGCCATTTTAATATACAAATCATCTCATGGGCTTTTATACAAAATTTGGCATTACAATATGTGCGATTCAGCTCATCACCATTTTAATATAAAAAATTTGGCATGTACATATGTACAAATCAGCTCATTGCCACTTAAATATACAAAATGATGCCCCTAAACATGTAAAAATCAGCTCATGGGCATTTATATATATAAAAAATGAATATAGAACAATTCGTCGACAATTTATACAAAATTCTCAAAATCATTCTATTTTGAACCGTAGAATCAATCAAGTGAGCCTTCAGGATCAGATCTAACCCGTATTGTGTCAAGTACTGCCTCGTGGTCAAATTCACAAACTTTCCATAAAATCTTGTTATGAGGTCTACCACGATACTTCATCAAATGAATATTTGTTGCAACAACAAGGTTAGAGAAATGAAGAATATTTCTGTGTGTTTCAAAGTCCTCGAACAACCAAATATCAGAATTCTTGATAGGGTATCTCCAAAGCCATGTTCCTATCACGACAACAGACCCTATTGGGTACTCAATACCCTCTCCGTCAATAATTGTGGTTGTCAATTTTCTTTTAGGCTCAACACAATGACACAAATAGTAATTTGTTCCTTCTTGATTGTTCTCTTCTGTAACAACTGCATACACATGACCTGCATTTTATAAAGTGTTAATTAATACCAAAAATAAAGTATGATGTACAACAAAATGAACCAAAAAGAATACTTGCAAAAAAATTAACTCAAAAAATCACATGAATCCACTAGGTCGGATACATGGTCAAAATCCACTGATGTCTCCATCTGGCTCAATTGTAGTGCTTTGGGAATTTGATATGAATCAATGGGAACCAACGGTCTACAAGACCATTTGTCAACCCACTCTTCTAATTCACATTCTTCCCACAAACAATACATGCATGAAGAGCAAAAACATACCATCTGTCTCATATAAATTACCAGTGAACTTGAATTTGAACTCATAAATGAGTGCATGTCAATCAATCCTGCAACTGTACAACAATCTAGATAGTCTTCAATGTTAGATTCAGTAATCAACCAAAAATATCTACGAACCAATGACGTACCTAGATCACCTGGACCCATCATAGACTTACACCATTGCACAATTGTTTCTGCATCTACCAACTCAGCACCATCTTCATACTATAATTCTTCCCTGGCTAGGGCTCTTTTCACACATGCTCCTGCACCATTGTGCTCTCCCTTACCATGTCCAGCCTCAGTGAAATTCCAAAAATGTTGTACACCACTTGTCACATGCATCCTTGTCAACCAATAAAACATCCTTGCATTCTTGAATTGTGTGGTGCAATTATCTGACCATATTAAGTGTCGGTTGTATCGTATATTTCTTTCCCTTAAACTATCATAGAAAACTTTAAAGCATCCTTGTACAAACTTCGATGAATGAGTATGATCATCACTTATGTAGAAGTGATACTCTCTTACAACATTTCTATCCTCCTCTATGCTATCATCTGCATGCATGAATGCTATGTGTACAAAAATAGAAACTTGTGTAGAGTGATAATACATGGATTGCACTTCATTTTGAGGTTGTAGTGTATAATTTTCAGTGAAATCAACGATAGAGACAATGGTGCCAAGAGGAAATGTGTCCTTACACAACTTGAATTTCTCATCTAACCATCGAGCTCTATGTGTATGCATTATGTACTCATAAACTAGTTTCTCTTGAAACATTTTCATAAATTAAGCTACACATATATCATTTTTCACTAGCTCACATCTCTTCAAATCTTTTCCATCTTTAACTCCATATGTGACTGTCTTGTATTTTCCGAAAGAAACTAGTTTCGTACCAATTTCATGTGTGCTCTCCAAATGTATGCATCTTGGTAAACGTTGCAAACCACCACATATAGCACAAGAACCTTCCAAACAAGGCATCTTATAATAAATGCAACCATCATGTCTATTACATAACACACTTGAAATAAATTCTCTTGCCAACGTATGAGGTGCTTGTATATTACATTCCTGCAAAACATCATTAGTGTGCAAAGTAGAACAAATATGACGAAAAAATATCATAATGCATGGAAAATTCAACATGCATCCTACAACAACACGTGGTGCGTACATGATTAATCTTAATATAAAAAGGTTTTGCCATTTCAAAAAATCTTTGAGAAATTTTTATTTGAGGAAACTTTTGAAGGAATCTTTCATAAAATTTAGTTTGAGTCATATCCAAATAGTGTTTCGTATGTGGCTCATGATTTTAGACCCAATTCGCCTTCTAACAACATCTCTTTGGTTGGGCGATACTCTTGTGTTGTCATGCCAAAAATTTTCAATTAATGTTTTTAGTGCATCTACAACAACCTTGTCTTTGCTTGGTAGTCTACCTGAGAATGCCCAAAGAGAATTATTGTTAGGTTCCTCTATTTGTTCTCGCCTCTTTAATGCTTTACTTAATGTTTTTCTACTAACATTTAATGACTTACTTGTTTTGCTTATCAAACGATCTTTTTTTATTTTCTTGCTCATTATGGTTGATGTAATGACACGTCGAGTAGCATTAGAATCTTTACTACGTGATTTTGAACCAATAGATTGATATGCATCAAATAGATTTATGACAATATTTCTTTCATTATTACTTTCAGATGATCTTAGGCCTAGAATTTTCATTGTCTCTCTAAAATTCAAATTTTTAATCATTTGAACAATTAATTGACATCTTGCGGTTTGATTTAAGTTTTTAAAATATTTTTGCCATATTCTTTTAACCATTCTCCTACAAGTTCATTCATTCATTTTATTGGGCATTGACTTAAATATATTCTCATCAATGTCAATTAAATACTTTGGTTTCCTATGAATGATTCTAGGAGGTGTTAACATCGGTGCATTATGTACATTCAATTCATCAAGTAGAGAAGGTGTAATATGTTCATTGTTTAATTGATTATTCAATGCGATATCTTCTTCAATTGTATTAGGTTTAAACGGTAAATTATCAAATGTTTCTTCTTCAATTGCATTAGGTTCACACGGTAAATTATCAAATGTTTCTTCTTCAATTGCATTAGGTGCATTATATTCGTTTGGTAAATCAAATTGAGATGTTGAGGTTGCTATACCTTCTTCTCCCATTGTTCTTATGTCACACAATTTCTTCATACATTGCCTTTGTCTTTCCTTTTGAGCCTCTTGTTGTTCCATCATTCCTCGCTTGTTCTTTCCCATGGTTGAGATCGGTTGACCTAAATAGAATCATATTACATATATATGTAAAGAAAAGTTCAAAAATAAATAAATAACCATAAGTATGAATCTTATCACTATTTTTTGGAATCAAACTATTAAACAATCACAATTTAATCATTTGAAACCATGCGAAAACAAAAATTCAATCATTTGAAATCATGCAAAAACAAAAAATTCACTTACTTTTATATATAAAACAGTGATAGAAGTGCAGACACAGTTCCAGTGGGGCCTTCAACGACCTCAAAAACTTCTTTTGAGGCCATTGAGGCTCTTGGGCAACTAAAACTATGTCTATAAACTGCGTAAGCGCTACATTGATAACCACGTACGCGCTGTTAGACCATAAAATGTTGACAAGCCCAACGATATTCTTTTCTCCCATTCTGGGCTGATAAGTAGTGCGTACGCGCTACTAAGCCTAAAAATGTTATCCTAGGGTATCGAATAATGGGAATAGTACCTCGTATGTGCTTATGAGTAATAAGTACTGCGTACGCGCTACTAAGCCTTAAAAAAGTTATGGAAGGGGTATGGAGGAAGGGAGAGGGAGAGAGATGGAGAGGAGAGGGAGAGAGAGGGAGAGAAGAGGGGAGAGGGAGAGGAGAGGGAAGAGAGAGAGAGAGAGGGAGAGGAGAGGGAGAGAGGGAGAGAGGGAGAGCATGGGGGGAAGGGAGAGGTAGAGGGAGGGAGAGAGGGAGAGAAGAGGGGGGAGGGAAGGTAGAGAGAGGGAGAGAGGGAAGGAGAGAGAGAGAGAGAGAGAGAGAGAGAGAGAGAGAGAGAGAGAGGGGAGAGCAGAGAAGGGAGAGAGAGAGAGAGAGAGAGAGAGAGAGAGAGAGAGAGAGAGACAAAGAGAGACAGAGAGACAGAGACAGAGACAGAGACAGAGACAGAGACAAAGAGAGAGAGGGGGGGTGGGAGAGGGAGAGAGAGGGAGAGGAGAGGGGAGAGGGAGAGAGGGAGAGAGGGAGAGAAGAGGGGGGAGGGAAGGTAGAGAGAGGGAGAGAGGGAAGGAGAGAGAGAGAGAGAGAGAGAGAGAGAGAGAGAGAGAGAGAGAGAGAGAGAGAGAGAGAGAGAGAGAGGAGGGGGAGGGAGGGAGGGAGGGAGAGAGAGAGAGAGAGAGAGGGAGAGAGGGAGAGAACATGGGGGGAAGGGAGAGGTAGAGGGAGGGAGAGAGGGAGAGAAGAGGGGGGAGGGAAGGTAGAGAGAGGGAGAGAGAGAGAGAGGTGGGTGGGAGAGGGAGAGAGAGGGAGAGGAGAGGGGAGATAGAGAGAGCGGGAGAGAGGGAGAGAGGGAGAGGAGAGGGGAGAGGGAGAAAGAGGGAGAGGAGAGGGGAGATGGAGAGGGAGGGAGAGAGGGAGAGGAGAGGGGAGAGGGAGAGAGAGGGAGAGAGGGAGAGAACACGGGGGAAAGGGAGAGGTAGAGGGAGGGAGAGAAAACATGATATAAATCAAAGAGGAAGTTGCAGATAAGAAATAAATTCACTTACTTCTATAGAAGTGCAGACACAGTTGCAGTGGGGTATGGAGGGAGAGAAGAAGAGAAAGAGGGATGGGGTATGGAGGAAGGGAGAAGGGGGGAGAGAGAGACCTTGTACGTGTTTGAGAGGGAGAGACGATACACTTACATGTGTATATATATGTTTAATATATTATATGTATATAAACATATTATATATACAATGTCATATTATACACATATTATATATTACATATATTATATGTATATACACATATTATACATAGAATATCATATTATACAATAGCACGTACGCGCTGCTTACACTATACATACCCCGTACGCGCTTTTTAAACCATAAGTACCCCATACGCACTTTTGACTCTTTAGGCTTGGAAATAGGCCTAGATGACAAAGCTACAGATTGGAAGTTTGATTTCCCTCCATTTCTCTCATTTTTGACGTGTTTTATCTTATCAACTTGGTTTATCGACTTTGTCATCATCAAGTTTACACTTCATAAAGTGGGTATTTCTAAAATTGCCACCATATTTTCACCCATCTTCTGAGATTTCTAACCATATAATTTTTTTTCAATTTGAACAACAATAACATATTATTATTGAATTTCTTTTACTAGTGTCTCCATAGTTCTCACAGACATAGGTGCACCATTTTTTGAATAACTTTTGATATACGTATCCAAATTTAAAAAACTTCATATATTATTGTAGTGCACTTGATTCTTTACAATTTTTTTAAAAAAGTTGTATTTTTGATTTGTTTAGTGCAACTTATGCTTCGCGTATGAACAGGTACCAAATTTTCAGGATGTGATCGATTGGAAAAATCATAAAAAAAAATATACTCAACAAAAAATTACAAAAAAATACGCATCTTCTATTTCTCACTCTTAACTATCTTTCTGCCAAAGGATTTGTCAAAATACTAAATTTAACTGCGACTTATTTGATGCGTACATCAGACACTATGTTATGTTTTTCAGAAAAAAGCAGGGTCAGTTTTTCGTGTGTGAAGGATTTCACCCCCTTAATTTTATCCAATTTTGAAAAAGTTTAGTTGTTTGGAAACTAGATTAAGAGTACTAAAATATTTATTTTTTAATTATCTTCATATCTTAAGTGGATGACTTTCAAATTTTGCCTCTAAGTTCAGATTCACCTGATTTCAGAAGAAAAAAAAAGTGTGCACTTATACCCCCGTTTTTTACCACCATCTTTGTGCACTTACCCATATCATATTTAAACTTTTATTAAAAGGATACGGGTAGATATCTTCCAATGAATACTTCATGGAACTTGTTCCATTCTGCATATCTTGTATTTGTTGTTGTAGAGTTTGCATTTGTTGGGTAAGATTTAACAAAGGATTATCCATACAGTTTCTCCTTGTCTCTTCATAAGTTCTTTTATCACTACGCTCTCTTCTTGTGTCATCATGTTCTTTTCTTGTTTCTTCATGGCTTTCTTTGTTTATATCTTCATTATTTGGATCATCTATATTTTGATTTTTACTTGTCTTTGCATCTTGTTTCAAGCCTTCTATGTTAAAGTCTTGTGGCAATTTAGCTCCTGATTTTGCTAACATCAAAAGATATTTTTCTTTTTGCTTTGCTAATAATTTTTCCATTAGTCTATCAAATTTGAAATCTTGCTCAAGGTCTCTAATGGTATTATTGATCGCTTCTTCATCAACAACCATATACCAAAAAGTTTGGAACGTTGAACTATCTTCTTCTTCCATTTGTTTTTTTTTGTTTTTTGAGTTGTTCGTATTGAGCTCTAGTCCAAACTGGTATGTGATTGTTTTGAAATTTTTTAAGTTTTTGACCTTAAAGACAACTCAATAGGTTATTATTGGCTTAGGAAGGTATGTTTGTTGATTTTACCACTTTTGTTGGTTCGTTGTGATAAAGCGTCTCTTTGTTGAAAAACATGTCCTTGAAAAATTTCTTCGTCAAATTTTGTCCCGCAACCATGTAAATAGTGATGAAAATGGTGTAGGAATGTCCTATGTTTTAACAAGATCTTGCAATTGATATACAAGAATTTAATCCTCTTTTGAGTAGATTTGGAACTTGACTTTCTTTTCTTAAGGTGATACTTAAAAGTCATATAAGCATATGATAGTTTACAAGTTTGTTTGATTCCAATGTGAGTGCAATTTTGATTTTGATATAACCTAGGTTTAAAATAGGAAAGATATATCCAAGGTAATGAACACAAGGTGGATTGATCAAGTTTTGTGATAGAGGATTTGATATATCTTGATGAGAAACTGATAATGATGTTGATTTTTGCACTTTTATGTTTGAATCACTAGCTTGTTGAATGTTTTATGCTTATGGAAACCTTTTTGGAAATAGCATGTTGGATTAGTAACCTAGTTATCGAACTAGCTTGAAAAATGTGTGATAGTTTAAAGACAATTCTACTCAAGAAGTGTTTTGATACTGACTTGGAAACTTTAGTTTGATATGCTTTGTCTCAGATGTGAGAAAGCATTTGTGCTAACTTTTGGTCAAAAGTGCTAACTTTTTGGGACAAATGCACTATTTTGTTGCTTGAAAGCACTTCTCTGACTATGTTTCAAAGATTCTTTTTCAATTTTTCCAGCAAGTTGTTGGATTTTTGCTCATTTTTTGATGATGATTTTGTTCAATTTTTTACCATTCTGAGCATGCTATAGACATAGAAGACAAAATGTTTGAAAAACAAAATGCACAAGCAAGTACTAATCTTATGGCAGCCTGAGACAATAATTGTTGAATCTCACATGGGTTTTCCCTTGAGGCTACACTATTCAAAGTGGATATTTAGATGCTTGACCCCACTGGTTCCATCCTTGGCACTCACTTCTCTGGGGCACCCAAGCATCAATTTCCATGAAAACTCCCCATGGCAAAATTTATATCTCTATTAAGAACCATTTGTGTGTGAGCCGCTTCAGAGGTCCGACCTCTGACGCCAACAATTAGAAGGATTTTGGCAACTAGTACAAGTGGTTTTTAGTAAAGGCTTCCCGTCATGTGGCCATACATGTAGCACTTTTAGCTTTGTAAATAAAGAAGGTTCCCAGCCTATAGAGGTTACGCTCCATAGGGTTTATGGGGAAACATAGTGTCGGTATTAACTTATCAACACATGTTGCTTGTGAATTTCGTCACAAATACGATTTAATTAGAGTGGATCGGAAGGACTCGGTATTAGCCCGTTTCCACTTTGTGTTGTTCCCCTCTCACTAGCCCCCTCAAGGCAGCTTGGGAAGGCAGACCCTCTAAAGGTTACACATAAAAGAAAGTAGGCCTGGTTTTCTGATCACCGTATGAAGGTGAGAGCATACTTACTTACTACTTCATCAAGCACATAAAACACCAGTTTATTTTAGCCCTCTACAATCTATGTGCAACTACTTTAAAGAAATCACTCAAAATGGAAGTTGCATGTTGTCAATTTATCCCATTAGTTAAGCTAAATGAGTAAGATATGATGTGTTACTTTCCGAAATAAAACTCTTAATTAACTATGTGAGGAAATGCATGAAATTTGCTTAAAAACAATCTTGCACATAGATATGTCAGTAGTTTGAAAATTTTAGTTCTTGGACATTCGGACCTACAGAAAATGTTTGTTAGTTGCAAATAAAAGTGCTATCCTAAGAAATGTGTTGTTTTTCACCTCAAAAGCGTTAACGTAGAGGACAAAACCATGAACCTGCAATACAAAAGCACAACTCTGCAGACTAAACAACGAGAATTCACTAACAAAAGCGCTAACCAAAATGACACATGCATTAACCTGTGAGACAAAAGCACTAATCTAAGGATTAAATGTGTTGATTTGTAGACAAAAGTTCTAACCTAAATGCCAAATGTGCTATCCTGCAAGACAACAATGATAATCTATTAAATAAAAGCACTGTCAAAACTCACATAGGCGTGAATCTGGATTACACATTGTGGGCGCCAAAATGTGTCAACTTGAATTTCATCATCAGAATACTACCTACAACATATTAGTTTCACAAAATACAAAGGAAATGCTACAGGAAATCCAAACTCAAACAATGAAACTACATGAAATTGATATTAA
Organism: Cryptomeria japonica; assembly: GCF_030272615.1. Classification (NCBI taxonomy): domain Eukaryota; kingdom Viridiplantae; phylum Streptophyta; class Pinopsida; order Cupressales; family Cupressaceae; genus Cryptomeria; species Cryptomeria japonica. Next base: position 585,923,342 of record NC_081406.1, read on the forward strand.
AATAAAAACCATATTACCTTCATGATTTAAGTCTCATTGTGTCCTAACTCCACTGTTTCTGGTTGCAGATGATGTGCTCTCAGACAACCACTGATAGCTTCCAAGATGGCATATGAAGAATGGACCGATAACTAATAGTTAACTGATACTATGATATGTAGTGCAAATGATTTAAAGATAAATGATTATGCTAAATTGTTTCAAGATAAAACTCACAAATGCATAAGTTTTAATCAAAATTGTAACTTGAAGACTAACTCTTTCTCAACTCAAACTCCGACTTTTATAGACTTTTGAGAGGATAAGATGATGTGTCCTCGATCAACGATCATGATCAGATCTACAAATTTAGATGGCTGAGCAAAGGTGAAGGATGAGAGAAAGGGGGGAGGAGAAGACAAGTGTCACTCATCTCACCTTGATTGGGTTGCTGATTGAGGGAGTCTAGGGATGGTTGGAGAAGATTTAGGCATGAGAGGACAAGTGGACTCAAGTCCTTCCTAAAATATAGGGATGTTGGAGAGAATATAGAAGAATGCTAAGAAATATGTGTATGTACACAATATTTCATTTATTTTGGAAGTTGGAGATAAGTGGCTAATAAATATTTTATTTATTTTAATTTTGTTGAATTAATTTTAGCCACATGATGGATGAGTTGGCAAAGGAAAGATGAAGTGGAGATGGAAATGAAATTAAATAATTAAGAAATTATTTAATATTTGAGACTATAGGATAGAGGAATAACCATTACATATTATATACTTAATTGGTTGATTTGAAGAATAATTAAATATTAGATATTTAATTAAATGATTAGAGGAAAAGGATAAATGAATTAATTAATAAAATATTTCAATTAAATTAATTAATAGAAGGACATGAAATTAAATAAATTAATATTTTCAAATTAACTATTTAATAGAAGAATAATTATTAAATAAATATAAAATATTTATTTAATCACTCATAGCCATTTTTATGTGTATACAACATTAATAATGTTAATAAATCAACAGTCAACATCAAGAATCCAAACTCTCATTGTTTAATATAGTTGCTCCCGTTGCTTCTCCCACTCGTGCAGTAATTTTGAATAATGCCTCGGTTATTGACTACAATGACTGTACACTAGGTTTCATTGCCCTCCTCCCCAGCAAGCCTGGTGATTGGGGTGGCTTGCGTTCCCCCTATGTTGGTGGTTTCAATGACTCTCCTTTGAATCGTCTTATTCTAGTGGTTGCTCCCGCTACTGCCCTCCCCACTGCTCGGGATGTCGTGGTTCTCCTTGGGTTTGATGCGCTTGATTATGTGGGTGGTGTCTCCTCCCATTCTAATGAGGGTGTTGTTGTGGGTATTGGATCTTTTTTGTCTAGTACTGTTGTTGTTGCCAATGTTGCAGGTTCTAAGCTTTCCAGGCCTTCTACTAGTGGGCACAATTTTGCTTGTGTGGCTAGATTTGTTGCTCATCCTGCCAAGGGGATCTGCCCTTTTGCTTGTGCCAAGACCACTCTTGTGGTGGTTTGTGGTCTCAAAGTTGCTGAGAATATTGATTACTACCAACACCCTGTTGGCATTATGTGAACCAGCATGAAGACATAATGATATTGTATGTTGTCATTGATGTCAATATGTGACATGGTGTGAACCAACACATGTGATAGGTGAAAAGAGAGAGGAACCGACATGTGAAAGTAAAGCAGCATATTTGTTCAAAATGAACTGGCATGCAGTTATGGGAATCGACACACGGAAGCATTGTGTTACTACCGGTTGGTAGGTAGTTTCCACTTTAGGATTTCCGGTTGGAGTACCTCAAGCCTGTGTGACTCAATCGGTGATCTTTGTGTGATGAGTTAGCAGTATAATGGAGAATAGATCATGTTGCCACGTAAGCTCTGTGCGCGTGAAGGATCTTGCATAAAGAAGACTATTCCTATCTACCTCGGGAATGTGCAAAGTCCGTCAAATGGTGATAACGCATGATGGGTTATCAGCCGCCATGAAATCGATGGAAAATGGATGATGGAGAATGTCTTGAGATCGATTCAAGATTGTTGCATTTAATGTAGTATGATTCAACGATCTGGATTGCACCGCTTGAATTGCTTAACCTAACAGGTTTAGGGTTTAAGGTTTTTGCTATCGACCTGTCTATTTCCTATAAGGTCAATGTTGTGTTTCTTTCTAAGGTTGTTGGCAAAAGTTGTAAGTGTGTATCCAAGGGAAGTGATACGTGATTCTTGCTAGACCAAAGGAGAGAAGAGATATCTGCAAAGTGAATGTGCAGAAGGAGAAGAAGAGCCAAAACATATCTGCATTAGCATTGAGTGTTGTTATTAGATCATTGTAATTCTTGTTGATCTTTAACCACTTCAACAGTTGTGAAATCCCTTAACAGGGTAGCCTTAACTGGGCTTGATTCAAATCCCTTAACAAGGTAACTCAAGGTTAATGATTTCTGAGAAGCTATAGAGCTCTGAAGATCCTTTAGCTATTGAGTTCTTGAAATCCTCTAACAAGGTAACCCTAACTGGGTTTAACCCTTAACCGGGTATTATAGACATCCCTTAACCGGGTGATCCCTAACAGGATCGGTTCCTAGCAGAACCTATTGTAATGTCTTTAACCGGACAAGGCTTCTAACAGAGCGGACTTCAAAAGAGTTCAAAAGAAACTTGTGGGTATTCATCCCCACCGTGGTTTTTCCCAGTTGGGTTTCCACGTGAAAAATATGTGTGTCATGTGTAATGCTTTTATCTTGTGATGCTTTGTTTTTACCTGTTGAGCATATGATGGTTCTATGTTTTATGCTTGTCTATAAAACATATTGAACTCACTGTTATGAAGATCTGATGTTAGTTTACTTGTTCATGCATCAGAGCATAATGGTACTATAGTATTGAGCTAAGAGGAAAGCTTAGTGAGTGATCGGTTTATGACTGTTTGAGCTATACTGAATGTTACTGGTTGCACTCTGTTTTAACCAGTATCCCTGTTTGTCAATCATTTGGAGTATTTGCTATCAAACTAGTTTTGGACTGTATTTGTGTTTGTACTGATTCACCCCCCCCTCTCAGTACTGGTTTGGTACTAGTGGTTCATCATTGAGTTATCAGTTGGTATCAGAGCTCTCCAGGACCTCTGTGTTGTAAGCTTAACCACTTGAGGAAAAGATCCTAGTCAAATGATGAAGAGGGAAGGTCCAAAGTTTAACAGGAAAAATTTTAGTATATGAAAAGACAGGATGAAGATATTCATCAGAAGCATGGGTGTTCAACACTAGAGTTATGTTGAAAATGTATATGTTGTTCCTACTGGTACTCTCACCGATGACCACAAGAGAGAGATACAAGAAAATGGGCAAGTCATGGAAGCCCTCATCAGTAGTCTATCTGACATTGAGTTTATTGATGTTCAGGACAAGGCAAATCCCAAAGAGGTATGGGATGCTCTTGAAAATATCTATGGTGGTGATAAGCATGTAAAACAGGCTAAAGAAGAAAGCCTGAGAGGGAAGTTTGAAGACATGCAGATGGTTGAAGGAGAGACCATTCAGCAGTATGGAATAAGAATCAAAATGGTTGTTGGAGAAATCAAGAGTGCAGGTGGCAAAATTATAGAAGATTCCACTGTGGTAAGTAAAGTCCCGAGATCCTTGTTGCCGGTCTATGCAATAAGGGTTGCTGCTATTCAGGAGCTGAGATCAATAGACAAGTCTAAAGTATCCTTGGACTCCATCATAGCCAAGTTAAGAGCCTATGAGCTAAATAGTTTTGATGGCAATGTTCAAAAGACTGAATCAGCATTTAAAGCCTCTTCTATAGGATCCAGAAAAGGAAAAAAGGCTGGCACTAGTGGGGAACCTAGTCAGAGCAGAGAAATGCATGATGAGGAGATTCTGATGGCATTTGAAGCTCTCCGTGCCAGGAAGCTTCCTAAAGGAACCGGTAAATACAAAGGTAAGCTACATTTGAAATGTTTTTCTTGTAACCAGATAGGACATATTGCTATAAACTGTCCTAATGGCGATAACAAGGACAAACTAGAAAGGTTCATGAAATCCAAAGGAGGAAACCGGAGAAACTGTTTTGTGGCAGTTGATGAAGGTGTCACAAATGAGGAATCAGAAGATGAAGAAAATGAAGACATAGTGTTTGTTGCTGTAAAGGAAGATGTGGCAGACAAGAAGGCTCTTGTCTCCCGGTTTGATAATTCCAATGAGTGGATCATTGACAGTGGTTGTTCTCACCATATGACTGGTGACCGAAGCAAATTTCTATTCTTGGAGGAGTATGATGGTGGTGTGGTTCGCTTTGGCAATGATGCACCATGCATGGTCAAAGGCAGAGGGTCCATCTCTCTGAATGGAAAGAGCAGTGCTAACAATGTGTAATGGGTTGATGGTCTCAGACACAACCTTCTAAGTGTTGCCCAGCTAAATGACAGTGGCCTCACACTCTGGAATTCAAAAATGGAGTTTGCAGAATCAAAGGAAAATATGGTAAATTGGTGGCCACCGACATGCAAACCAAAGGTAACCTATTTCATCTGAATGCAAATGTAAGTACATGTCTTATGGCTAAGCTTGATGATAGTTGGATATGGCATAGGAGACTCTGCCATGTAAACTTTGATAACATTGTGAAGGCTAGTAAGATCAAGGCGGTTAGAGGGTTGCCGGTGCTAGACAAACTGGATAATACCCTGTGTAGAGAGTGTCAATTGGGGAAAAAGTCTTCCTCAACCTTTAAAGGTAAAGCTTTCACTCCTGACAACTTGCTTGATCAAGGAGGAGAATTCACTTCCGGTGAATTCAACAAGTATTGTGAAGAATTTGGCATCAAGAGACAGTTGTCTGCCCCCCAGACTCCACAGCAGATTGGCCTAGCAGAGAGGAATAACCGGACTTTTGTTGAAGCAGCTAGAACCATGTTGATTCAAGGAAAGGTAGCTCACACCTTTTGGAGAGAAGCGGTGAGCACTGCAGTCTACACTATGAATCGGGTACTCATAAAGAAAGGTAAGGACAAAACTCCTTATGAGTATTGGACCGGTAAGACACCTGTGGTTAGCTACTTTAGGGTATTTGGTAACAAATGTTACATCAAGAGGAGTGAACATCAAGGCAAATTTGAAGCTAAGTGTGATGAGGGAATATTTTTAGGATACTCCACCAAGAGTAGAGCTTTCAAGTGCTACAACAATAGGACTCAAAGAATTATGGAAAGTATCAATGTAAGAGTTGATGAATCCTCTAAGAAAACTGAGGAAACCGACATTAAGCAAGCTATGAATGAACCAGTTGCAACCTTCTAGGAACCAGTTGTTAGTCAACCAAGTACCAGTAACAGTGTCCCTAAACCGGTGAACGCTGATACTGATGAAGATGAGGATGAAGAGGAAAAGCCAGAAGAACCAGTTAAGACCATTTCCTAGGTATGTGAAGTTGAATCATGATCCTAAGCAGATCATAGGTGATAAGGATGCAAGAAACCTTACAAGAAGAAAGATCAGAGAAAACTCATGTATGATCTCTGAATTTGAGCCTAAATCATTCAAAGAGGCTCATAAAGATGAAGACTAGATCAAGGCAATGGAAGAGGAACTTGACCAGATAGAGAAAAATGGTACATGGTCCTTGGTACCCAGACCAAAGCATAAAAATGTCATTGGCACTAAATGGGTGTTTAGAAACAAGTTGAATGAGGATGGCACAGTGACTAGGAATAAAGCTAGATTGGTGTGCAAAGGATACGCTCAAGAAGAAGGAGAAGACTATGGAGAAACCTTTGCTCCTGTAGCCAGATTGGAAGGAGTTTGTATGCTTCTTGCATATGCATCTTTTAAAAGGTTCAAAGTATATCAAATGGATGTAAAATCTGCATTCCTAAATGGTGTACTTGAAGAGGAGGTATATATACATCAACCAGATGGGTTTTCCCTATCTAAAGATAGTGATATGGTGTGCAGGATACATAAAGCCTTATATGGTCTAAAGCAAGCACATAAGGCATGGTATGAGCACCTACATTCCCATCTTGTGAAGATTGGATTTGAGAGAACAAGTGAAGACAACAATATCTACCTGAAGTCTGAAGGAGATCAGATCCTGATCTGTGAGGTTTTTGCAGATGAGATGAAGAAAGAGTTTGAGATGTCACTCATAGGGGAGATTATGTTCTTCATTGGACTGCAGATCCAGTAGATGAAAGATGGAATCTTTATCACTCAGTCCAAATATGTCAAAGAGGTGTTGAAGACCCTTGGCATAGAAGATAGCAAACTGGTTGGTATACCGATGGTGACCTGTTGCAAATTGACAAAAGAGGATGATTCCGCACTGGTTGATGAGAAGGAATACCGATCAATGATTGGTAAGTTCCATTATGTAGTGCATAGCAGACCGGATATTGCACATTTAGTTGGCATTACTGCAAGGTTCCAAAAGAGTCCCAGAGAATCCCACTTGATTGCAGTCATGTGGATTCTTAGGTATCTGAAGGGAACAATTGACTATGGATTGTGGTACCCATACAGCAATTATTTCAATCTGAAAGTGTTCACAGATGTTGATTGGGCAGGTAATGTGGACGATCGGAAAAGCACAACCGGTGGTGCATTCTTTCTCGGTGGTAGACTAGTCTCATGGATGAGTAAAAAGCAAAGCTGCATCTCTCAGTCTACAGCGGAAGCAGAGTATGTTGTAGCTTTCGAGAACTGCACTCAAACAATTTGGATGAAGCATGTACTGGAAGGCTTCAAGGTCCCTGTATCTGAACCGGTAAGTATATTCTATGATAACACAAGTGCTGTCAATATATCAAAGAATCCGGTTTTACATTCTAGAACCAAGCAATTTGAGCTTACGTATCATTTCTTGAGGGAAAAGTTTCAGAATAAGGAGATTACACTGGAACATGTTTCCAGTAAGGAGCAGTTAGCAGACATATTCACCAAGCCTCTCCCAAAGACTACATTTATGCACTTAAGAGGTGAATTAGGGGTATTACCCCTTCAAGAGGTAAACTTAAAGTAATTGTTCCACATCAATCAGGTATTGCAAAGTCAAATTTTTGTTGATTGATGTGTTGAAGGATGCTACTCCTCAAGGGGAGCAACATAATGGAACAAAGATGCTTGTGCCTCCACTTTGGCATTGTTGTCAAAGGGGGAGAAGGAGTGAAGCGAAAAGATATCTGCAGCAAATGGGGGAGAAGATGTGAAGCGGAGAAGATATCTTTGTATATTGCCATCAATGCCAAAGGGGGAGATTGTTGGCATTATGTGAACCGGCATGAAGACATAATGATATTGCATGTTGTCATTGATGTCAATATGTGACATGGTGTGAACTGGCACATGTGATAGGTGAAAAGAGAGGAACCGGCATATGAAAGTAAAGCGATATATTTGTTCAAGATGAACTGGCATGCTCTTATGGAAACCGGCACACGGAAGCATTGTGTTACTACCAGTTGGTAGGTAGTTTCCACTTCAGGATTTCTGGTTGGAGTACCTCAAGTCTGTGTGACTCAATCGGTGATCTTTGTGTGATGAGTTAGCAGTATAATGGAGAATGGATCGTGTTTCCATGTAAGCTCTGTGCGTGTGAAGGATCTTCCATAAAGAAGACTATTCCTATCTACCTCGGGAATGTGCCAAGTCTGTCAAACAATGATAACGCGTGATGGGTTATCAGCCGCCATGAAATCGGTGGAAAATGGACGATGGAGAATGTCTTGAGATCGATTCAAGATTGTTGCATTTAATGCAGTATGATTCAACAGTCTGGATTGTACCGCTTGAATTTCTTAACCTAACAGGTTTAGGGTTTAGGGTTTTTGCTATCGACTTGTCTATTTCCTATAAGGTCGATGTTGTGTTTCTTTCTAAGGTTGTTGGCAAAAGTTGTAAGTGTGTATCCAAGGGAAGTGATACGTGATTCTTGCCAGACCAAAGGAGAGAAGAGATATCTGCAAAGTGAATGTGCAGAAGGAGAAGAAGAGCCAAAATGGATCTGCATTAGCATTGATTGTTGTTATCAGATCATTGTAATTCCTGTTGATCTTTAACCACTTCAACAGTTGTGAAATCCCTTAATAAGGTAGCCTTTACTGGGCTTGATTCAAATCCCTTAACAGGGTAACTCAAGGTTAATGAGTTCTAAGAAGCTATAGAGATCTAGAGATCCTTTAGCTATTGAGTTCTTGAAATCCTCTAACAAGGTAACCCTAACCGGGTTTAACCCTTAACCGGGTATTATAGCCATCCCTTAACCAGGTGATCCCTAACAGGATCGATTCCTAGCAGAACCTATTGTAATGTCTTTAACCAGACAAGACTTCTAACAGAGTGGACTTCAAAAGAGCTCAAAAGCAACTTGTGGGTATTCATCCCCACCATGGTTTTTCCTAGTTGGGTTTCCACGTGAAAAATATGTGTGTCTTGCGTAATGCTTTTATCTTGTGATGCTTTGTTTTTACCTATTGAGCATATGATGGTTCTATGTTTTATGCCTGTCTATAAAACATATTGAACTCACTGTTATGAAGATCTGATGTTAGTTTACCTGTTCATGCATGAGTGCATAATGGTACTGTAGTATTGAGCTAAGAGGAAAGCTTAGTGAGTGATCGATTTATGACTATTTGAGATATACTGGATGTTACCGGTTGCACTCTATTTTAACCAGTATCCATGTTTGTCAGTCATTTGGAGTATATGCTGTCAAACTGGTTTTGGACTGTATTTGTGTATGTATTGATTTACACCCCCCTCTCAGTACCGGTTTGGTACTAATGGTTCATCATTGAGTTATCAGTTGGTATCAGAGCTCCCCAGGTCCTCTGTGTTGTAAGCTTAACCGCTTGAGGAAAAGATCCTAGTCAAATGATGAAGAGGGAAGGTCCAAAGTTTAACAGGGAAAATTTCAGTATATGGAAAGATAGGATGAAGATATTCATCAGAAGCATGGGTGTTCAACACTGGAGTTATGTTGAAAATGTATATGTTGATCCTACCGGTACTCTCACCGATGACCAAAAGAGAGAGATACAAGAAAATGGGAAAGTCATGGAAGCCCTCATCAGTAGTCTATCTGACATTGAGTTTATTGATGTTCGGGACAAGGCAAATCCCAAAGAGGTATGGGATGCTCTTGAAAATACCTATGGTGGTGATGAGCATGTAAAATAGGCTAAGGAAGAAAGCCTGAGAGGGAAGTTTGAAGAGATGCGGATGGTTGAAGGAGAGACCATTCAGCAGTATGGAATAAGAATCAAAATGGTTGTTGGAGAAATCAAGAGTGCAGGTGGCAAAATTATAGAAGATTCCACTGTGGTAAGTAAAGTCCCGAGATCCTTGTTGCCGGTCTATGCAATAAGGGTTGCTGCTATTCAGGAGCTGAGATCAATAGACAAGTCTAAAGTATCCTTGGACTCCATCATAGCCAAGTTAAGAGCCTATGAGCTAAATAGTTTTGATGGCAGTGTTCAAAAGACTGAATCAGCATTTAAAGCCTCTGCTATAGCATCCAGAAAAGGAAAAGAGGCTAGCACTAGTGGGGAACCTAGTCAGAGCAGAGAAATGCATGATGAGGAGATTCTGATGGCATTTGAAGCTCTCCGTGCCAGGAAGCTTCCTAAAGGAACCGGTAAATACAAAGGTAAGCTACATTTGAAATGTTTTTCTTGTAACCGGATAGGACATATTGCTATAAACTGTCCTAATGGCGATAACAAGGACAAACCAAAAAGGTTCAGGAAATTCAAAGGAGGAAACCAGAGAAACTATTTTGTGGCAGTTGATGAATGTGTCACAGATGAGGAATCAGAAGATGAAGAAAGTGAAGACATGGTGTTTGTTGCTGTAAAGGAAGATGTGGTAGACAAGAAGGCTCTTGTCTCCTTGTTTGATAATTCCAATGAGTGGATCATTGACAGTGGCTATTCTCACCATATGACTGGTGACCGGAGCAAGTTTCTATCCTTGGAGGAGTATGATGGTGGTGTGGTTCGCTTTGGCAATGATGCACCATGCATGGTCAAAGGCAGAGGGTCCATCTCTCTGAATGGAAAGAGCAATGCTGACAATGTGAATTGGTTTGATGGTCTCAGACACAACCTTCTAAGTGTTGCCCAACTAAATGATAGTGGCCTCACTCTGGAATTCAAAAATGGAGTTTGCAGAATTAAAGGAAAAGATGGTAAATTGGTGGCCGCCGGCATGCAGACCAAAGGTAACCTATTTCATCTAAATGCAAATGTAAGTACATGTCTTATGGCTAATCTTGATGATAGTTGGATATGGCATAGGAGACTCTGCCATGTAAACTTTGATAACATTGTGAAGGCTAGTAAGATCAAGGCGGTTAGAGGGTTGCCGGTGCTAAATAAACCGAATAATACCTTGTGTAGAGAGTGTCAATTGGGGAAAATGTCTTCCTCAACCTTTAAAGGTAAAGCTTTCACTACTGACAACTTGCTTGATGTTGTACATACTAATTTGTGTGGTCCTATGAAAAATAGAAGTGTGCAGGGTGATAGGTACTTCATGATCCTCACTGATGATTGCTCAAGAATGATGTGTGTCACATTCTTGAAAGACAAGTCTGAAGCTTTTGGGAAATTCAAAGTTTTCAGAGCATTAGTGGAGAAGGAAAGTGGTAAAAGGATCAAGTGTCTCAGAACTGATCAAGGAGGGGAATTCACTTCCAGTGAATTCAACAAGTATTGTGAAGAATTTGGCATCAAGAGACAGTTGTTTGCCCCACGTACTGCACAACAGAATGGCCTAGTAGAGAGGAATAACCTAACTGTGGTTGAAGCAGCTAGAACCATGTTGATTCAAGGAAAGGTAGCTCACACCTTTTGGAGAGAAGCGGTGAGCACTGCAGTCTACACTATGAATAGGGTACTCATCAAGAAAGGTAAGGACAAAACTCCTTATGAGTATTGGACCGATAAGACACCTGTGGTTAGCTACTTTAGGGTATTTCGTAGCAAATGTTACATCAAGAGGAGTGAACATCAGGGCAAATTTGAAGCTAAATGTGATGAGGGAATATTTCTAGGATACTCAACCAAGAGTAGATCTTTCAAGTGCTACAACAATAGGACTTAGAGAATTATAGAAAGTGTCAATGTAAGAGTTGATGAATCCACTGAGAAAACCGAGGAAACCGGTAGTGAGCAAGTTGTAAATGAACCAGTTGCAACCTTCTGGGAACCAGTTGTTAGTCAACCTAGTACTAGTAACAGTGTCCCTGAACTGGTGAACGCTGATACTGATGAAGATGAGGATGAAGAGGAAAAGCCAGAAGAACTAGTTAAGACCATTCCTTGGTATGTCAAGTTGAATCATGATCCTAAGCAGATCATAGGTGATAAGGATGCAGGAATCCTTACAAGAAGAAAGATCAGAGAAAACTCATGTATGATCTCTGAATTTGAGCCTAAATCATTCAAAGAGGCTCATAAAGATGAAGACTAGATCAAGGCAATGGAAGAGGAACTTGACTAGATAGAGAAAAATGGTACATGGTCCTTGGTACCTAGACCAGAGCATAAAAATGTCATTGGCACCAAATGGGTGTTCAGAAACAAGTTGAATGAGGATGGCATAGTGATTAGGAATAAAGCCAGATTGGTGTGCAAAGGATACGCTCAAGAAGAAGGAGAAGACTATGGAGAAACCTTTGCTCCTGTAGCTAGATTGGAAGGAGTTCGTATCCTTCTTGCATATGTAGCTTTTAAAAGGTTCAAAGTATATCAAATGGATGTAAAATCTGCATTCCTAAATGGTGTACTTGAAGAGGAGGTATATATAGAGCAACCAGATGGGTTTTCCCTATCTGAAGACAGTGATATGGTGTGCAGGCTACATAAAGCCTTATATGGTCTAAAGCAAGCACCTAGGGCATGGTATGAGTGCCTATATTCCCATCTTGTGAAGATTGGATTTGAGAGAACAAGTGAAGACAACAATATCTACCTGAAGTCTAAAGGAGATCAGATCCTAATCTGTGAGGTTTTTGTTGATGACATTATCTTTGGAGGAGATGATAAGATGAGTCATGAGTTTGATGATGAGATGAAGAAAGAGTTTGAGATGTCACTCATAGGGGAGATTAAGTTCTTCTTTGGACTGCAAATCCAGCAGATGAAAGATGGAATCTTTATCACTCAGTCCAAATATGTCAAAGAGGTGTTGAAGACCTTTGGCTTAGAAGATAGCAAACCGGTTGGTACACCGATGGTGACCTGTTGCAAATTGACAAAAGAGGATGATTCTGCACTGGTTGATGAGAAGGAATACCGATCAATGATTGGTAAGTTGCATTATGTAGTGCATAATAGACCAGATATTGCACATGCAGTTGGCATTACTGCAAGGTTCTAGAAGAGTCCCAGAGAATCCCACTTGATTGCAGTCAAGCGGATTCTTAGGTATCTGAAGGGAACAGTTGACTATGGATTGTGGTACCCATACAACAATCATTGCAATCTGAAAGTGTTCACAGATGCTAATTGGGCAGGTAATGTGGATGATCAGAAAAGCACAACCGGTGGTGCATTCTTTCTTGGTGGTAGACTGGTCTCATGGATGAGTAAAAAGCAAAGTTGCATCTCTTAGTCTACAACGGAAGTGGAGTATGTTGCAGCTTTCATGAACTGGACTCAGACAATTTGGATGAAGCATGTACTGGAAGGCTTCAAGATCCTTGTATCTGAACCAGTAAGTATATTCCGTGATAACACAAGTGCTATCAATATATCAAAGAATCTTGTTTTACATTCTAGAACCAAGCATTTTGAGCTTAAGTATCATTTCTTGAGGGAAAAGGTTCAGAATAAGGAGATTGCACTGGAACATGTTTCCAGTAAGGAGCAGTTAGCAGACATATTCACCAAGCCTCTCCCAAAGACTACATTTGTGCACTTAAGAGGTGAATTAGGGGTATTACCCCTTCAGGAGGTGAACTAAAAGTAATTGTTCCACATCAGTCAGGTATTGCAAAGTCAATTTTTTGTTGATTGATGTGTTGAAAGATGCTACTCCTCAGGGGGAGAAACATAATGGAACAGAGATGCTTGTGCCTCCAGTTTTACATTGTTGTCATAGGGGGAGAAGGAGTGAAGCGAAAATATATCTACAGCAAATGGGGGAGAAGATGTGAAGCGGAGAAGATATCTTTGTATATTGCCATCAATGCCAAAGGGGGAGATTGTTGGCATTATGTGAACCGGCATGAAGACATAATGATATTGTATGTTGTCATTGATGTCAATATGTGACATGGTGTGAACCGGCACATGTGATAGGTGAAAAGAGAGAGGAACCGGCATATGAAAGTAAAGCGGCATATTTGTTCAAGATGAACCGACATGCATTTATGGGAACCGACACATGGAAGCATTGTGTTACTACTGGTTGGTAGGTAGTTTCCACTTCAGGATTTCTGATTGGAGTACCTCAAGCCTGTGTGACTCAATCGATGATCTTTGTGTGATGAGTTAGCAGTATAATGGAGAACAGATCGTGTTGCCATGTAAGCTCTGTGCGCGTGAAGGATATTGCATAAAGAAGACTATTCCTATCTACCTCGGGAATGTGCAAAGTCTATCAAACGGTGATAATGCGTGTTTGGTTATCAGCCGCCATGAAATCGGTGGAAAATGGATGATGGAGAATGTCTTAAGATCGATTCAAGATTGTTGCATTTAATGCAGTATGATTCAACGGTCTGGATTGTACCACTTGAATTGCTTAACCTAAGAGGTTTAGGGTTTAGGGTTTTTGCTATCGACCTGTCTGTTTCTTATAAGGTCGATGTTGTGTTTCTTTCTAAGGTTGTTGGCAAAAGTTGTAAGTGTGTATCCAAGGGAAGTGATACGTGATTCTTGCTAGACCAAAGGAGAGAAGAGATATCTGCAAAGTGAATGTGCAGAAAGAGAAGAAGAGCCAAAATGGATCTACATTAGCATTGAGTGTTGTTGTCAGATCATTGTAATTCTTGTTGATCTTTAACCACTTCAACAGTTGTGAAATCCCTTAACAGGGTAGCCTTAACTAGGCTTTATTCAAATCCCTTAACATGGTAACTTGAGGTTAATGATTTCTGAGAAGCTATAGAGCTCTAGAGATCCTTTAGCTATTGAGTTCTTGAAATCCTCTAACAAGGTAACCCTAACCGGGTTTAACCCTTAACTGTGTATTATAGCCATCCCTTAACCGGGTGATCCCTAACAAGATCGGTTCGTAGCAGAGCCTATTGTAATGTCTTTAACCGGACAAGCCTTCTAACAGAGCGGACTTCAAAAGAGTTCAAAAGCAACTTGTGGGTATTCATCCCCACTGTGGTTTTTCCCAGTTGGGTTTCCACGTGAAAAATATGTGTGTCATGTGTAATGATTTTATCTTGTGATGCTTTGTTTTTACCTGCTGAGCATATGACGGTTCTATGTTTGATGCCTGTCTATAAAACATATTGAACTCACTGTTATGAAGATATGATGTTAGTTTACCTATTCATGCATGAGAGCGTAATGGTACTGTAGTATTGAGCTAAGAGGAAAGCTTAGTGAATGATCGGTTTATGACTGTTTGAGCTATACTGGATGTTACCGGTTGCACTCTGTTTTAACCAGTATCCCTGTTTGTCAATCATTTGGAGTATTTGTTGTCAAACCAGTTTTGGACTGTATTTGTGTTTGTACTGATTCACCCCCCCCTCTCAGTACCGGTTTGGTACTAGTGGTTCATCATTGAGTTATCACACCCAATATTGATTTGCATATTTACAAGTTTCTGTCCTTCTCTCTTGGATCTCCATTGTTGGGTATGTGTTTCTTGCAAACCTTTGGTTGCCTATAGTATTGAGATTTTTCATTGTTTCTTTTTATTCTTCCCACGATAGTAATTTGGTGTTGGGCAATTTATGGGATTGGGGAGATCACTCTCTTTCTACCAAACCCTGGATAACTTCCTTTAACCCCCTCACCAAACCACTTAATGTGCATCCGGTTTGGGTTTGCCTACTTAATCTTCCTCTTTATTTTTGGGAGCACTCCTGTTACGAAGCCATTGGTAACTCTATTGGCCAATTTTTGAAGGTTGATGATGCCATGTCTTCTATGGGTCATTCTACCTTTTCTCACATTTTAATCGACATTGACAATTTCCAAGCCTCTCCTTGGGGATGTGGTTCTTATGGTTAGAGATTGGTAAGATTGGACTCAATCATTGAACTACAAGGGCCTTCCCTTTTGCTGTCGAAGGTGCTTCTCTACTGGTCACTTGGCTTCAGATTGTTCTCTCTCTCGACACAAAGGCTCTGCTACTTGGTGGAAGGATGTTGTTGTTGATCACTTGACAATAAATGTTGTTGTTATTGATGACTCCTCTCAGGCAGATGATGACTTCTCCCAGGTTGAGGTTGTGCCTCTTACTATTGTTGAAGCTCCTATTGAACCCCTCAGCGATACAAACTTGGTCTCCTCTGGCCCTATGACTGTTGCTCTTGTTCTACATCATCGATCCACTCCTGTCGAATGTGCTCCTGATGTTGTTTTGTTGCAACAGCCTCGTGATGTTCCACTTTATTAGCCTGTTTCCATTCTTCTACAACTGCCTGCTGTCGATGTTGTCTGTAACTCTACAGGGCCCTCTCCGCCCAATCCATATTTTGATGGTAATGATAGTATTTCCTGGACCATGGTTCACGCAGGCAGAAGGGAAAATATTCTCCCATCCCGCAAACCTATCTTTGCTCGGATGATTCTCCCCATCCTTAAGTAGGGTTCGAGGTTGTTGCAGGTTTGATAGGTTCTTTTCACCCTTTTGACCTTGGTTCCTCTAGGGTTTTTACCCCTATTCTGTTGTTTCTTGTTGCCTTTAAGTTGTGGTTTTAAAGGGTTAACACCCTTGTTTATTGTTTTGTAATGTTGATAGTCTTTGGCTATGTTAAGGGTCAACACCCTAGTTAACGTTGCTTTATTAATAAAAAACATCTGTAATCTGAAAACTTCAAAATTACCTTTTCAAACATCTTTTTAAACAACTTTTACCATCAAACCGTAGTAGCTAAATCTTCTCCTTGTCTCTGGTAATGACTTCTTCTCTATTTGATCTCCTTAGTCCTCTGTTTTGGTGGTAACTGCAAACCCTTGCCTACTTCGAATGCCATTAGTTTGAAAATCACAATGATCTTTCACAACCTTTCTTTGTCCTCTTTTGCGAGCTCAACAACAAACTCCAATGCCATCGTATTGACTCTCATCCTTGTTAATCTCTTCCATGGTTGTTACCTTTGGCTCGAGACTAAAGACTAGACACTTCACTAAAGCAATTTTTTTTTCTACACTATTGGTTGTTATACTTTGGCTTTTAGAGAAACTTACTCAATGCCATAGTTAAACTAAGTAGAGATAAAAGTTTAGATCATAACCAAATCAACATTTTTTTCATTAACCGATTCACAACAAACACAACGCATTACACATAGCTGACCACCTAAGGAGAAAATAATACAAATCCAACCTCTCTCCTATACTCCTGCACAACTACAATTAGCTTCCAACAACAAACTATAAATGGCTTTCAGTACTAGCAATATACACAACCAACACTGAAATTAGATATATGATACTCAATTCCACAACAAACACGACAGAGGACTTGTCTCTTCTACATCCTCTAGTCAACTGACAAACCTTTGGCTCTAATACCACTCTGTTGTGGTGAATGGAGTGGAGAAAACATGCACATAAATTACATTGTATTGCTGCACAAAAACACAATTTGATTGCATGTCTTAAACGAATTACATCTGCCTCTATCTATAGAGGTCTATAGATTTTTCTATAATACAAGAACTAGTAAACAAATGTGAGAAATCAAGGTTGGTGATAAGTCGGTGGTGTTAGGTGAGAGAAGTGTCTTGAACGGAGGGTGAGAAGGTTCCATTTTAAATGCTCGGTTGACAATTATGCTTCGTTTGTTGGTAGAAATTAATATCTTCCAACAATTGAATCATTTTTAATGAAATTGTTTTGAGTTTTTGAGTGTGGGTTCTGAACATCATAAGATATAAAATTTTAGACTTTGATGGAATAGATATATGTCAGTTCTTGGTTCTTAGTTAAAAAGATATTGGATTATATGTATATATATATTCCTCAATTTAATTTATTAAAATGATATCATTTTGACAGAAAACCTTAAAAAATATAATATGTCAAAATACATCTAGACTATTTTATAACACAAATTTAATAATATTTATGAATACATATACCATTTTAAATATTAAATGATGGACCACAATCATTGGTAAGAACATTCCCTTATTTAACTTTAATGTTCAATGAATCTCGTCTTTGTAGTTATTATCAATATCAAATATGGTCACATGACATTTTCATCACCAAAACTACCATAAGTCATATTAGAACTAGCACTTGCACCAAAAAGAGGTGCAATGGTTACACCAATAGCAAGATACAGTTTGGGCAACATATGGGAGGTAAGAAATGTAAGTTGCAATGTTGAAAGAAGTGCATTCTGCATATTTATACAACCAAACACACATATATTAGAATTTATATGTTTAGAAAAGATGAGGTAAACTGCAAATATTACCTAAAATGCAAAGCTAAAAAATGGATCCCAAGTAAATGAGACTACATGAAACAAGTGCCATGTAGTGGCTAGTACTTGCCATTTAGATTTGTAATAGTAATAGAAGAGATTAATTGAATCCTAACCCTAATTAAGTTGTAATCTTATTTGAACCCTAACTAGAATACTAATTTAATGTTAATTATAAACTTAATTGAATCCTAAATCTAAGGATAATAATCCCTAACCTAAATTGAACACTAATCGTAACCTTTACCCTAACCCTATTTTTCTAATCTTAATTGAATTGTATTCCTAATCTCTTTGAATACTAATCATAATTTAATCCTAACCCTAAATGAAAAGTTTTACCTATAATCCTAATTTATCCTTAACCCTAACTCCAATTTAACTTTATACCTAACCTTTACCCTAATTAAATCCTTACAAGAACCCAATCAAACTAGTACATACAAATGTAGTAAATTAATGAAAGGCTTAGTAAAGCTGTTAATTTATAAATTTATGTAAACAATATTTTCGTTTTTTCCAATAATACTATAACTCCTCTAAAATTTAATATTTATTAGTACTTGCCGTTAGGCAATACTATTGTAATAAAAATTCATTTGTTGTGCTTATATGGTTATTAAAAAAAATTATTTAGACCAATGAAAAGCAATTATTTTTCTTTCTTTAATTTTTTTTAATTTATTTTATAGTATAGATGCACATTTGTTAACATTATAATTTACAAAAAATATTCTTGTTGCAAGCAATTGGCTAATGTCGTTTTGCCTCTTATAGGCGGGTTTCTTGGAACAACCCATATTCTCAGGTTTTTCGGAATCACCATGCATTTTAAAATTATTTACGTTCTTTAATTTGAGTTTCTAAAAAACTTATAAATGACACAATCTTGTGAATCTAAAATAAGTGCTTAAATTTTAACTTCATTATTTGTTGTAATAGGTAGTTCTTTTAGGTTAATTGGGAAAATTTTATAAAATGCAATTGACAAAATAAAAATTGTTATTGAAATCTAAAGATAAAAATTTAAAGAGGTATTTTGAAATTCGACAACCTTTTAGAAATAAAAATATCATAAAACCAAAAAAAAAAAAAATCTTATAAAAATGAGGATAATGAAACTAAATCATTGTGAAAAAATCCTAAGCAACATAAAAAAATTGATCTAAAATATTCATTGCATTATAATATAATAATATAAATTATGAGTTTATTCACATTTAATATAAGTTATAAAAAATTTAATGACATTTTTTCATTTATTAATTTATTAAAAAAAAAAAAAAATCAATTTAGTTTTAAATTTTTTTCCAAACAAATCAATTATTCAAAGGTTTATTTTTACAACTTAAATATATATATATATATATATATATATATATATATATATATATATATATATAATTTTAATAATATAAATTATTAATAATAATCAAAATCTTATATATTCACAAAAGGAAAAAGTCATACCTTTCATTTTAAATAAGGGAAGTTTTTTTAATATGTTATTTTTTTTCCCTTTTTTTCATCCATTGTATGAGTGGATATTGCTTTGGACGCAGCCTTCTATAAAATTTATAAGATGCTTTTTTCGTAATTTTTCTCACACGAAAAAAGTGGGATTAAAATCTATCACGGTAACAGAATGGTGGTGGTAGACATGCACTTGAAAACTAGGGAGATAAGAACAAATGATATTAATCTATTGATAACCATAAATAAAGATACAATTAGCTCGCACTTTCATCTACATGTAAGGGAAGCATACACAATCTTTAACTTCCTCCTTTCTCACAAATAATTCAATGAGAAGAAAGGTCAACATAAAAATTCATTTGTTGTGCTTATATGCTTATTAAAAAAAAAAAATCATTTTTTTATGTGTTTATAATTTGCATGAGATGAGCAGTAATTGTCATTGAAGTCATTTCTGTAAATGGGCAAGAAGGTTATCTACCAAAAAAAATTGTAATTTATCATAGTCCAACACTATATTAGCTATATAATTAATAAAGAAATTCAATAACTATAACAAAAATTACTATTTCAACTACAAATCAAGAGGCAAGTACTCGCCACTATGTGGCACTTGTTTGAGAATGTGATTAGTGAACAAATCATAAATTATTTTTAAATAGTAGTAATTTTTTTTTTGTATAGATATTCATTATACTATTTTTGCACTGATATTATTTTTTTAAATATTATTATTATTTTTTATCTTACATCAATATTTATTCAATGAAATGATCTCTAGTCTAAGAATAATCCAATCTTATATTTTATTTGTATTATAAAAATATTAATTTAATATTATTAATATTAAAATTATTAGATTATTATTTTTTATTATTCTAATTTCTAATATATTACTATTTTATAATTTGTATGACTATATTAAGAATGTTTTATATTATATTATGGCATTATTCTATTATTGTTGTAATCTTGTTATGTTATCAAAATTTAATAGTATTAAATTAGGTGAGCATAATGCTAACCTAAACAACCAAGAGCTATTTATAAATTACTTAAAAAGTAAAATATTTGTTGTCTTCCTAAAGCAGGGTCTTTTGCTTGGTTGGCAGTCCAAGATAAAGTTCTCACTAGGATGCGTTTGGACAGGCTTGGGATTACAGTAGTATTCCCTTGTGTTTTTTGTGGTTATTGTATGGAATCCATGGACCATCTTTTCCTGTTTTGTCCATTTGCTTTTGAGTGTTGGTATTGGCTGTTTGGCATGCTTGGCTGGTTTTTTGTGATAGGTCCCAATCTACTTTCGCATTTCATGGCCTGGCCCTTGTTGTTTTCCTCTTCGTTTTATTCATCCCTTTGGGTTGTGGCCCCATCATTGGTGATTTGGAATCTTTGGCTTGAAAGAAATTCTAGAATTTTCAAACATAAATCTGTCACTTTGACTAATGTAATTGGTAAAATTCAAACCTCCATTAGTGAGGTGGTACTTTCTTTCATCCATAAAAATTTAGATCACCTCAGGTCTTTTTCTCATTGGGATAATTGGGTCACTTGGAAATGGTCTGCACTTCGTCTGATGCCTTCCCATGGGGTTGTATTAGGCAGTCTATCTTCTCTTGTTAAACGTAAAATGGCTAGATGGACTCCTCCTCCCTTCCCTTCATTCAAACTTCAATTTGATGGGGCTTCCAAGGGGAACCCGGGAAGGTCTGGTGTTGGAGTAGTTATTTTTTATCATTCTTCAAAGATCATGAAAGTCGTGGGTAAACAGATTGGGCATGGTGCCAATAATGTGGCTGAGTTCCAAGCTTTATCCTTTGGGCTTAATCTCGCTCTTTCATTAAACATTAAAGATATTGTTATTGAAGGCGATTCAATGGTGGTGTTTCAGGCGGTTGTAGCTAAGAAATGTCTCTCTTGGAATTTACAATATTTTTTAGATCACATTCTTCAGCAGTTAAAATGCTTTTCCACTTTCTCTATCTCACATTGTTTTAGGGAGATCAACGTCATTGCAGACTTCTTAGCGAATAAGGTTGTTGTTGAGGGTGTTGATTTCCTAGAGGTCTCTCCTTCGGACATTCTTGTTTCTTGCATGAAGCTTCTTTTTTAATATGCGACCCTCCTTCTCGGAAACCTACTTCAATGTCTATCCTTTGTGTGGTCTTCTTCGTTAGTATCTGTAGTGAAGGTGTTGGTCTTCAGGACAATATCTTTGTTATTGATATCTCATGTTATATTTTCCTCATGGAGTAGGGATATTGTTGGGGTTTAGGCTTGGATGACAAAGTTGCGGGTTGGAAGTTTGATTTCCCTCCTTTTGACATGTTTTATTTTATCAACTTGATTTCTCGACTTTGTCATCATCGGGTTTACACTTCATCAACTGGGTATTTCTAAAATTGCCACCATATTTTCACCCATCTTCTGATTTTTCGAACCATATATTTTTTAAAAATTTGAACAACAAAAACATATTATTAATGAATTTCTTTTACCAGTGTCTCCATAGTTCTTAGAGACATACGTGTACCATTTTTTTAATAACTTTGATATACTTATCCAAATTTAAAAAACTTTATATATTATTGGAGTGCACTTGATTCTTTACAATTTAAAAAAAAAAGATTTATTTTCGATTGTTTTGGTGCAAGTTATGTTTCATACACGAACATGTACCTGATTTTTCAGGATGTGCTCGATTGGAAAAATCATTAAAAAAAATACTCTACAAAAAATTATTAAAAAAAACACAACTTCTAGTGCTCACTTTTAACTATCTTTCTGGCAAAATATTTGTCAAAATAATAAATCTAACTATGACTTTTTTGATGCGCACGTCAGACACTATGTTATGTCTTTCAGAAAAAATCAGGGTCTTTTTTTTTGTGCGTGAAGGATTTGACCCCCTTAATCTTATCCAAATTTGAAAAAAAATAGTAGTTTGGAAATAAGATTCAGAGTACTACAATCTTTGTTCTTTGAGTATCTTCATATCTTGAGTGGATGACTCTTAAATTTCTCCTTCAAGTTCAGGTTTACCTGATTTCAGAAAACAACTGTCCACTTATACCCCCTTTTTGGACACCATATTTGTGTACTTACCCATAACCATTCAATCTGTTTTATTGAAAATAACAATTCAATAACTATTCAATGTCTTATTGGTAACAGTCTGCATCATTACTGAGGTTTTATTCCACAAAAGTCATCAATTTTCAATAGGGTCCTATATCATATCATATCACTAATTCAAGCTGCAAAGATAAAGTTGGGGTGTTTTGTTTCTCTTTATTTGGTGTCTCCTTATGCTTTGATTAATAGAACCTTTATTCAACTTCTAACAATCAAATTCCTCCATTCATTTGCATCTGAAGTTGTGTATTAAAAATATATAAATTCTCTTGTCAGTGGTGGTACTCAAATATTCAACATTTTCAACCTCTACAACACCCAGTAATCTTTTACAATATTCATTCTAATGTGCCCATGACTTTTGAAGTGTTGAAGGGACTCCATTCTGGTCTTCACAATGAGCCCCTGCAATGCTAATAAGATGGTGTAAATAGTAAAATCAACATTTGACTTCTAATAATTCTTCTATGTTGGCATATATTTAACAATTTCAACAAAAGAAGACAATCTAAATTTTGCATAATTTTTTATTCTGCATGCATTATTTTTCCAAACATCTAAACATGGTAAATTAGGTATTAATTGAAGATACCATTGTTACAAAAAAATTGTGTTAGGTATTCACTATTAGTTACTGTTCGGAAAGGTAAAACTTAAAACATATCCTTACCCTAATTTGAAAAAGGAATGTCAAGTTAAAGATACATTTTGATTAAAAGCAGGGCCTCCTGACCTGGATAAGAAATTTCTCTCCATAAGCTTGTTTGACAACAAACATGAACTCGTGAAGGAGGTCACCATATTGCTTGATCACATAATATAGTTACAAACTTTTACTGTGTATAATTGGGCCATAGGAAAAATTAGAAAAGTAAATATGAAAGATTTTCTAGTCAAGAACAAAACCTGGCCTGTAGCATGTCTCTCTCTAAGCCCTATGTAGAATTCATCATTTGGTAATGTTTCCTTTTTTATCTCAACATCAATAGTTACTGGAAGACACATCTCACATACAAGTTGTCAAACCAGACTCGTGTCATATATGGATATCATGTAACATAATTCAAATCCCCATGACCAAAAATGCATTTTATTTTAGAACTTACTGCCAACCTTTTGAAACATACACAAGAAAAGGGGAAAACAATGATACCTTTTACATGGTATCTTACTAGCTAAAATCCAAGGTGGTCTATGCAACTTAATAAAATGCTAGTTCAAGTTTTATTCTATACCATTTTTCTAGAATCAACTAGAAATAAGTTACCACTAATAGCTACAAGATCATTTGATATTATTAATTAGTAATCACTAACCAATGAAATAAATGGGTGACATCCTAAAATCTGACAACTACTTTAAAACAAGATCTATTATTGCAAGGGTTGAATACCTCTGAAGGACGAACTCCCCCAAGTGTTGTATACAGAGAAAGTTTTCCAACATGAATTCATATTCCCTGATAATAATTGTTCATAATAAACATGTCAAATGAAATAACACAAATTCCAATAGTCATAACATAAGAAACAAATGTAACATGGTGGAAAGAAAATAAATATAAGAATAAAGAAATTACAAGATGCACCCTTTATATTCCAGATAGTAGAATTATTAACACATGAAAAGTCAAATTCTTTGCATGAAACTTACCTAGCATCCAAGATCTCCAAGTCCCAGAATATGTTCACCATCAGTGACAACAACAGCCTTGATGTTCTATTCAATAGTTCTTCAAAATGTCAAGGACCTTTCCCCTGCCAATTTCAATTACCTCTAAATTAGATCCTAGAGAGAAGTGATAGTCCTTTCATATGTGAACAAGAAACCAAAAAATATTATCCAACTTTGTAACATATATATGATATATTTATTATGAAAGACAACACATTATTCAATGAAGGAACATGTTAGTGCCTACAGAGTTGTTGATTGCAAGTTACAAGGCACTCTACTATTAACTATCCACAAAATGATAGATGGCAATAAATTAGGCACCCCAACTCAGACAATCCTTAGAAGTGTTCCTCAAACAAAAAAATATCCTGGTAACAACTGTATAAAAACAAGAGTTGACCAAAAATTGAAAAGAAAATTTCAGATATGGATTGAATGCACATACCATACAACTACATGATCCTAGTTAGTAATAAATGCAACTACATGATCCCAATACTAAAAAAATAAATTGAGGATGACATAGATATACATACTTTTCTTTCAAGCTTATAGAAAGACCCTATAGATGCCTAAAAATAGTACCGGATCTTTGGCAAGCTTCACCAATAGTGGGTGTGTAGACTATAGGAAGCAATTTTTCAACATGGTCAACTACGACTTTGTATTTAACAATCTTCCATTCCTCTTCTACCAATATCTATCCATGTCAATGCAAGTAAAAATTAATTAAAAAAATGATTTTGTAGAAAAGTTATATTGTTATTGTTTTCAACAAGAAGGGATGGTCAAGGAGTCCCAGATAAACTAATATAATACAACAAAACAATTATATTAGAAAAAGGTGAAATAAATTCACTTAAAGTTTAAAAGTTCATAATTAAGGTCATGGCAATATCAAAGACAATAAAACTAAATTAAAGTACAAGTTTCATCAGGTCCACTTCCACAAACTCACAATCTCTTCAATATTGAAATAAATTTAATAAAATACAACTTTGCAGTTGTGGAAATTATCATTTTAAATAACAAACTGCTCAAATCAATTGATACTCATGAATATTATGGAGAAAAAAATGAAATACCTAAAGGTTCATCATAGCCATGTATTTATGGTAGTCATGAATGATATTCATTAGCTTCTTTACTTGCATCAATAAGATAAAGAAGTCAGCAACAAATCTGTCAAGCCTACATTCAACAGTTGTTATTCAAGGCAAGAGTGTGATGGAGACCCCTGATTATAATGATTATGGGTAGAAAAAAATGTAAGAATAATTTGAATAATTTATTTGTAACGATTATTTTTCATTGTATTTGTCTATGTGGGTGCTAATGTCGGCATTAAATATACAAGCACTAGACTAATATGTGAACAAGTACCTTGCCAAAGACCATAGTTTGATCTTTTGGTTAAGAATTTATGCATTCATTAACAAAGGGTTTTGTCTTCTTTCCAAGTACTAGCAACATATTTAACTCCACAATAAAATAATGCTAATTTAATGGGGGTGTAGCTTGCCAAAGATTGCAACTTTTGGCTTAGGTTCAACATCCAACATGTTAGTTTTTTAGTATCCTCTTTGTGTAGAATCACATTCACATTCTCCTTATAAATTATATCATCCAATTTATTAATAAGATGAACATTATGAAGTGTGATCCAAAATATTAATGTAAAAAAATAATATGAAATAATTTATTAAAAAATTTACTCTATACATAATTGATAAAATGACAATTTGTAAAAAATTAGAGAAAGTGGTGAATGGTAATAGAATAAAAAGTTCACAAAGGAAGTAATGAGATGCAAAAGTAGAATTAGGAAAGAGGTGGAGTGAAGGGACAAGAAAATGAAGGAAAGGTAAATACCAAGATTACCTGGTTGATGCTTAATGCTAACAAGAGTTGAGATCTATGAAGATTTTTTAGGAGGTGAGAAAGAAAATTGTAGAGGATTTTGAACCTCTAAAATTGTGTAAGATTTTTGTATTTAATGTGAATTTTGATACCAACATGAAAATTTCAATTTTGAATATTTTGAATAGTCTTTTGAATCCTATATTAGAGGTTTCAAAAAGGACAATATCATAGTGAAGCTCATTGGCATTTGGTCTATAATGAATCAAATTAAAAACTTGATGGGGTAACATTACTCAAATTTTCCCAAACTAGTTTTCATTTTTTTTGCATTCAGATATCTACAAATAACTTTTCAAACTAAATATGATAGGGATAAAGAATTTAAGGGGGAATTGTGATAAATATGCATACCTATTGACTCTTCTTCACCCATCCACCACACTAACAACAAACCTTGGTTTCATGACGCATCCACTTAAACACTACAAATGATAAACAAATTTGATAGTTAAAAACACACCGCTCTATTATCCATCATCGCATTGAGTTATATCCAAATAATATAAAATCAAGGAGTAAGTGTTGATTTTGGGGAGATTCCACTAGTTTATTAAATCAATCTACCCAAAACATAGGAGAACTCAACCTCAATTGTGAAACAAGGGGGTCTCTATTTTTCTAGCACTGTGGACTGTAGATTAAACCCTTATTTAAAGCTGAACTTGTCTTATTTAAATAAAATGAACTCATCCACTACTTCTTGTAATTTATTTCTTCTTACATACTGCAAACTTTCCATTAAACCCTTAACATTATGTTTTTAAAAACTTAAATTTCAAAACTCACAATGAGGTAATCAAGGTGGACTACGATCATTTGAATAGACTAAGCCTACACTATTAGCCCTCATGTATAACTCGATAAGACTGATCTTTCTGGTGTAATTAGGGTGAAAATAGTAAATGTTGGAGAAAATCCCCCTTACTTTGAATAGATTAAGCCTACATTTAAATTTAAATACCCTACATTTTACAACAAATTGCACTTCTTGGGATAGAATACAAAGATTAAATACATCTAAAAAGGGGGGAAAGATTATATACCTATAATGCAGAGACTAACAACAAATTGTATGCTTGTAATAGTAATTCATTTTATTTTTTATGTACATTTCATAAATACAAAATATGACAAACTAGATTAACGCATAAATACAAAAAATAAATTTTGTGTTATGCATTAGGGTTTGAACTTACCACTTCCGCCAAACCCTACACTCCAATCTAGTTGCGGCTAAACTGGCTCCAAAAAGTCACGATTTCTGCATAACATGAAGGTTAGTCAAAAATTATAGATTGAAATGCCCGCATAAAATAAAGAAAAAGCATCGTTTTGGAGCCAGAATAGTTATATCTAGCGAGGGAGAGACGAAAGGTTGAGAGGAATAATTCGGAGGTAGAGGTTAGTCAAAAAATTTAGATCTTGGTCATGCTTGGAAGAACTAGCTAACACCTCCCGCCCACTTCTGCGCTATAATCCCTCCTCCTTACACCAAAAAAACCCTCATGTTAGTAGGTGATATCAATAAACCCATACCGCTCACATTATGCATGTGGGTTTAGCCTCACCTTTGCAACCACAAACCCTCGTGTCCAATTTTGATGCCTCTCGCACACCTTTGTGATACAATCCCTCCTCCCTACACACAAAATTGAAGGCATGTTAGCAGACTCGGGAAAATTCCAAGGAATTCAAAAAAAAAATATATTTCATAAAATGCACATGTTAAACATACCTCGACTTGATAACAAGCCCTTCTCGCGGCAACCACAACTCTTCTCACTCTATGATTTAACCAAAACCTCCACCTCCATATTATTTCTCTCAACCTTTCGGCTCTCCCTCGCCAGATGCAACTATTTTGGCTCCAAAACGAGGCTTTTTCTTTAGTTTACACAAGCATTTCAAATTTTTAGACATTAATATTACATGATAAAGAACAGATTTTTATACAAACGTTTATATCAAATAAAATAATAATATGCATCAATATATATATATATATATATATATATATAAAGCCTCTTATAAGAAATTAGACAAGGCCTAAACATTATTAATAAGGGGACATTACAGTGCAAATAATATTAAAGCAGGGACAGGGAGCAAAAACCTGGAAATTTTTGGACGTTGCGGGGGACTACTCAATCATCCTTGGAAATCAACAACCTGCATGGATAACTAATTATAGTGGTAGTCTACATAGGGAAGTAAATGCATTTAAAAACACATAGAATGAACGTACATTTTCAGATATGAAATTGCAGTTTAACATCCAATATAAACTAACACTAAGTAATTTATATCACCTAAATTATATGTGTAAATTTGGCATAGTGCCAGAGTTGTGACAAAGAAAGTGTACAAATGTGTTTGGTATAAGTATTCACTTGAAACATAATTCAATTCTAATGTGTCTTAATAAGCTTACAGTGAAAAGACAAACATTATTAGTCTATGAAGAAAGAATACAACAACAACAAAAACTAAAGACAAACATAACAAAACTAAAACTCTCTATATCTAGGCCATCTTGCATTTTTCTTTCCCACATGCAATGCAGGTAGTCCTTTGCTCCTGCAATTAAGGAAGCTTTTGCATTGACAATCTATGCACATTCAGCTTCACTAGATCCCAAAATTTACAAACTCCTCAATAAGAACATTCACCAAATAGACAAAAATAGTGCAGCCTACCATTGACATGTTGTCTTCTATAAATGGAGCCTTGCTTCACAGAGAGAGAATATGCACAAACAATCACATTTTATGCACACTTATATGCATTTGGATATATATATAGAGAGATAGAGATATCCACACTCATATACATATATAAAAATATATATAAATATTCATATATACATTTTATACAAAAAAAAAAAATTCCTTTCGTTTTATTTGTGTTATATGGATAGTGCATAACAGTTATCATGCAGCTACCAACATATTCTAGTTCACCCCATGCTGCTGCCACCAAACCCTAGTCCACCCACCTCAAAAACCCTCGTTCCTACACACAAATATCTCTCATGTTAGCGCAATATTTCATAAACCCTAACGCATGAGAAAAAAATGAAATATCTGATGCTTTCTTGTAAATGTGTCTGCACTCGAACCAATTGTCTTTCTGCACTTGCCACTCACATACACATCTACCTCGTCTGGCCTTCGTTCCCTTTTCCGCACTAACAGTTTTTACTATGCACCTCTGACCCCCAACACGAATGACTCGACCTTTCTTGAAACCTCCCTTATAGTTTGAACCCAATAAAACCAAATTTTGTGACTCTCGATACAGAGAAATGCAGGTCACAAATCGTTAAAAAATGGCCAGCTCAAAAGAATCATAAAGAAAAAGCCAAAATATAGATCATCGGATAGATGGGAGATCAAAAGAATCACCTACATGTGCTTCCAGTATGTTATCTTCCTTGCCATCGAATTATGCCCAGAGGTTAGTAACATGTTGTTATTCACTTCTTTCTTCAAGTCAAAGTCTCCAAAGGTTATTGACTTCTTGTTATACATACACTGGGAGACAATTGGGACCTCCCATTGTCGTTTCCTGCCTAACCGCAAATTCCAGTCTTGGTTCTGCGATCTGCATGGACCAATAGTAGTTTGCCATTTTCGAAAACGTGTTATGCATGCATTTAAGTCCAGTGGCATGACGTGGTGTGGACATTGCCTTGGACGTGTCCATGTCGTCACAACTTGCGCCTCCTCCATGTCTATGTCATCAGAGCCCATGCATCCAGACCTTCTGCAAGTGGGAATGGGTACGAATGTATTCTCATGTATTCCATGCATGTCATTGGTACGACACCACTGTTTTGGAGCCACAATAGCTACATCTGTGCAAACGCATGTATGTGCCTAGATCTCTCCACCGTAACTCTTCATTGTTGAGGGTGTGCATTGCTTGTGGTGGAAGTATTGTTTTCTCTTGACAATACTTTTGCCACAAGCAATGCATGTCCTCAACAATGAAGAGTTGCAGTGGAGAGATCTAGTCACATACACGCGTTTGCACTAACTTCTCTTTTGTGCTATGCAAGTCTGTTGACCTCTGTTATTTACTTTCCTCTTATACAGATAGTGGAAGACAGTTGCCTCCTGTTCCAGTTAGGGGCTTGTTTAGTATCCCAAAGGTGGGAAAGGACAGTGGGAGGCAATGACTGTGGCTAAACTGGTTCCAAATGTATAATTTATGCATAACCTTCGTGTTAGTCGAAAAATTATAGACCTTGATCGTGCTCGACAGAACAAGCTAATGATTTGATTTTTTGAATGTTAATAACATGAAATTTTTGGAGTCAGTTTAGCTGCGTTCGAGAGACAATTTAATTGCGTCTGGGAGGCAGTTGTCTCCCATTGTTTGTATAACAAGAAAGTCAATAACAGAGCTCAGATGCAACTATTCTAGCTCCAAAATGGTATACACAAATGTTGCATTGTCTCGCATCAAAGTGTAAACAAGGGCCTTGGACCGTACATATTGAATATACATTCACGACATCATTAGTCTATAGAATTCAGACTAACATCGCTAACAATTTTCAAGTATCTTCTCTCTTTTTTTAAGATAGTGCAAGGTCTCCTACAAGAGACTAGGATGGGCACAAACTACTCTAAATTACCAATCAAATCTCACTTCTATTCATTTTTAAGGTAAGGTTGGATGCATTGGGTATTAATGTTGGGGAAAATTATGGATATGTATTTATCTAAAAGATACAATATTTCAGGGAATAGACAAATAAAATACTGATGAAGTTATCTAATACTTATCGATGGACTAATATATTTTCCATGTTCATTTTATAAAATAGATATTAAACACACTTCTTTGCAAAATGTAGAGTTGTTATATATTGCTCGACCCAACTATTGCATGAAGGTGTATATATGCACTTAACATTCCACGATACCTCATTTATTTATTTCTTTTAACTTTTAACCTATCATTTAATTCCTTTAATGTTAACATGATAGTTTCTACTTCACATATTATATCTTTCATCTAACTTCAGAAATGCTATCATTTCCTATAACTTATTTATTATTATTTTATTTCACTTACATTGAGAACAAGTAAAGAAGCTTTTAACTAAAATGATTATCTTACAAGGCCAAAATTTCAACACAAGTATACTCATCAAGGCCATTACCTTCAAAGTGTTTGTTGATAGATGGATGGATTTACATATCATAGGAATGATATTTATTTCCAATGCCTCGATGAGGTGGTTAGCATAAGGGATGATCCCTGCTGAATTTTGATTCCTATTGGGTCACATTGATTTCTATAACAGAAATCAAATAAAAGAAATCAACAGAGGTTCATAACACACACCACAATGACAGAGAAAGAATGGCAGACGATGTGTATGTCAGTTGCAAGGGTAACAAGAGAAGGTTGCCTCCACAAAATACAAGGCTACTAAGTAGGTTGTTTCATTTTTGTCTCAAGCTTTAGGGTTTACTAGGTAAGTTGTTAACATGAGAGTTACTTGCATGTAGGGATGAGGGATTGTGTGGACGCAGCTATTCTAGCTCTGAAATGGTAGTCTTGTACTGATGACATGCATGGTTGTAGCTACTCACACTCCAACCAATTATGTAGCATAATTGGTTGTCCAAGATATAATTGACTATACATATATATGTATGTTTATGTGTATGTGTGTGCATGATATATATTTTGAGAGAGAATCACACACACACACACACACACACACACATGCATAATTGGTTGACTACAGATACAAAATACTAAAAAATGTGACACAATGCAACAAGGCTACTAAGTAGGTTGTTTCATTTTTGTCTCAAGATTTTGGGCTTACTGAGTAGGTTGTTTCATTTTTGTCTCAAGCTTTCGGATTCACTAAGTAGGTTGTTAACATGAGTTACTTGGGGTGAATTCACAAAGTTGGTTCCCACTTTTGCCAACGAAAGAATTTCGGATTTGACAATGTTCGCTCGAACTACCCCTAGGAGTCTGAGCGAACCAAACTGTTCAGTTGGGTTCGATCGAACAGCGGGCGGGTTTGGGGTTCGAGCGAACCCATTAAAATATCAATATTTTAATGGGTTCGCTCGAACCCCCCGTTCGCTCGAACCCTTGGCAGTTAGGGTTTTTTTTTAAATTTTATAAATATCGAAAATGACAGTTAAAAGGTCATTGTTAAAGTTGACTTTTTCTGTCTGGTGGGGGTTGGATCGAACCAGTCGTCAGCATCACGTCATCGAGCCTTGTCTACAGCAGTTAGCATCTTTCTTATTTCAGTTTTCGACCTTTGTTATATCAGGTGCACAAAATAACCCTTTGTTTGGTTTAATAATGTCTTTTTTTATTAAATTTGTAAATAATTTATTTGTTAATTTAATTTTTTAATTAAATAATTATATATAGTTATTGGTTTTGAACATTTTAGAAAAATGTTTGATAATTTATTGTTTTTCATTATTTTAGAAAAATGTTTGATAATTTAATATTTTGATTGAAATGTGTAAATTTGTTTTTAAAATTACATAATTGTATAGATGTATATTTTTTTCAACATTTTAAAAAATTGTTATGAAAAACATAGAAAACTACCCTGTAGTAAATCAGATCTTAGAAAAACATTAGCAAAAAAAGAAAAACGTTAAAAAAATTAATTTAAATAAACATTAGAAAATTTAGATACCAAATTTAAACAAATTAGACAAAATAAATTTCCTCTACAATGTGACCTATTTTCACATCCTATTACACGCACAACATGACCCCTTAAGACCACATATGACACTATACGTTCCCTTAGGAGGTCATAGAGGATCACATATAATATAATAGTGTACATGTATGACATTCCCTTTAGGATCACATCTAGTGTCCTAAGGGGTCATACGTGGTTCTAAGGGGTCACACGTGTTATAACACATGCGGGACCCCTTAGAATCGCATATGACCCCTTATAAAATTGTAGGGTGAATGACATACCCCTTAGTCCATCAAATAGTGTCTTAACACATGCGTGACCCATTAGAATCGCATATGACCCTTTATAAAATCAATCCTAGTGTGAACGACATATCCCAAAACCCATCACATAGCGTCTTAAGGGGTCGTATGTGGTCCTAAGGGGTCACACATGCTTTAACACATGCGTGACCCCTTAGTAGGTCACATAGGACCCCTTATAACATCCTACTATACATATGACATTCCCCTTAGGATCACATAGTGTCATAAGGGGTCATATGTGGTTCTGAGGGGTCATGCATTTGTTATAACATATGCATGACCCCTTAGAACTGCATATGACCCCTTATAAAATCCTAGTGTGAACGACATACCCCTTAGTCCATCACATAGTGTCTTAAGGGGTCCTATGTTGTCCTAAGGGGTCACGCATGTGCATTAACACATGTGTGACCCCTTAGTAGGTCACATATGACCCCTTATAACATCCTACTGTACATATGACATTCCCCTTAGGATCATATAGTGTCCTAAGGGGTCATATGTGGTTAGACCCACATATGACCCCTTATAAAATCCTATAACCACATATGACCCCTTATAAAATCCTATAACCACATATGACCCCTTATAAAATCCTAGTGTGAACGACATACCCTTTAGTTCATCACATAGCGTCTTAAGGGTCGTATGTGACCTCCTAGGGGCCACGCATGCATTGACACATACGTGACCCCTTAGTAGGTCACATATGACCCCTAATAACATCCTACTGTACATATGACATTTCCTATGTGTCCTAAGGGGTTGAATATGTGGTCCTAAGGGCTCACGCATGCATTAACACATGCGTGACCCCTTATAGAATCCTAGTGTGAACGACATACCCCTTAGTTCATCACATAGCGTCTTAAGGGGTCATATGTGGTCCTAAGGGGCCACGCATGCATTGACACATACGTGACCCCTTAGTAGGTCACATATGACCCCTAATAACATCCTACTGTACATATGACATTTCCTATGTGTCCTAAGGGGTTGAATATGTGGTCCTAAGGGCTCACGCATGCATTAACACATGTGTGACCCCTTATAGAATCCTAGTGTGAACGACATACCCCTTAGTCCATCACATACTATCTTAAGGGGTTGTATGTGGTCCTAAGGGGTCAACATACATCAACACATGCGTGACCCCTTATAACATCCTATTGTACATATGACATTCCCCTTAGGATCATATAGTGTCCTAAGGGGTCATATGTGGTTAGACCCACATATGACCCCTTATAAAATCCTATAACCACATATGACCCCTTATAAAATCCTAGTGTGAACGACATACCCCTTAGTTCATCACATAGCGTCTTAAGGGGTCATATGTGATCCTAAGGGGCCACGCATGCATTGACACATACGTGACCCCTTAGTAGGTCACATATGACCCCTAATAACATCCTACTGTACATATGACATTTCCTATGTGTCCTAAGGGGTTGAATATGTGGTTCTAAGGGCTCACGCATGCATTAACACATGCGTGACCCCTTATAGAATCCTAGTGTGAACGACATACCCCTTAGTCCATCACATACTATCTTAAGGGGTTGTATGTGGTCCTAAGGGGTCAACATGCATTAACACATGCGTGACCCCTTATAACATCCTATTGTACATATGGCATTCCCCTTAGGATCATATAGTGTCCTAAGGGGTCATATGTGGTTAGACCCACATATGACCCCTTATAACATCCTACTATACATATGACATTCCCCTTAGGATCATATAGTGTCCTAAGGGGTCATATGTGGTTAGACCCACATATGACCCCTTATAACATCCTACTGTACATATGACATTCCCCGTAGGATAATATAGTGTCCTAACATACATATGACGTGTTAGATCTCTCTATTCTTGAATTTTTTATGTATGTCAAAGATTTAAATATGTACATGTACATTAGATCTCTCTATCTCTCTGAAATATATGTTATCTCTAGATCTGAAATATATGAACTCTCTCTCTCTCTCACTGAAATATTTGAAATTTTTACATGTATTTTTTGAAAATGAAAATGATCTCTCTCTCTGTCATGAAGATTTATATGTATATAATCTCTCTCTCTCTCTCTCTCTCTCTCTCTCTCTCTCTCTCTCTCTCTCTGCTTACGTATTTATTTTAACTTTATGACATGTACCTAGATAGATGGCATCCTAGGATACACCTTCGCAGGCTCCTGATCAGGATCCACCTTTGCAGGCTCCTGATCAGGATCCACCTTCACAGGCTCCTGATCAGGATCCACCTGCGTAGGCTCCACATCAGGAGCCACCACAGCAGGATCCTCCACAGCAGGATCCCCCCTTGCCCGACATTGCTACTATTTTTCATTACAGTGATCGAGAGTTGCATAGGTTGAGGGCCATACTAGATGACCCTCGTACTGATGGCGTGTACAAGAGTACGTGCACGTCCATTTTTGATAGTTTGCAGACATCGAGGGACCGCTTAGTATCTCATACCTCATTCTCACCTGAGGTTATAGAGGATATATATAGACAGTTGAGGAGTGAGGTGAGGGGTCCTCATTCTTTTGCTGATGTGGTGGGGGTGGTCTCGAAGGAGACCATCAAGGAGAGATGCTTCCCACAATATCAGGAGAAGAGTAAGGTGAGGGGATATCAGGTTACCAGATGTATCGACCCACAGGTTGCGTCACTGATTTACCCACGATTCTTAGCAGCCCATGGTTGTTATCCTAATAACGACCAGATTCCATTATACTTTGCACAGCAGGTATTTGCTGAGGTTCATTGTCAGATGAAACCAAACTACCTTGATATTCCGGGATATTATGGACAGGGGAGGGGCAGGATTGCTGATAGAGATGCATATCGTAGGCGTGATAGAGCTCCGCCTAGACACAGGGACCTTGTTGGCCAGAGATTTCCTGCAGTAGTCCCAGCCATGGCACCCATAGCAGATCACGTTGTGATTGCTTCTCAGAGAGAAGCAATTGATAGGATTGGACATATTGCATCAGCAGCAGCCACCATATCTTCTGACAGGGTGGGCAGATATATGATGAGTCGACCACGTTCGCGATCATCCATAGATCATGCATCTTCTAGTCATGGGGTGGCTTCAGATTCAGATGATCGGTATATTTTTGCTGGCATCCCCTCCCCAGATGAGGTAGCAGCTATAGTCGGAGGTAGTAGACATGTACAGATGTCGCAGTATTTAGTCGAGGACCTACTACATGCTTATAGTTTTATTTCATCTCGACTTGGAATACCATTGGGTGATGTTAGAGAGGAGATTCTCAGAGATGTTCAGGCTACAGCGGCATCGATGCATACCCCGAGGCAGTCACAGCATTCTCATCACTCTACGCATGCTCCAGGCACTGACCCACCTACAGATCACTCTGTTGCTGCCGAGGAGGAGCTACGAGCTGATGAGCTCCATATCATAGATGAGGGCCAGTTGGATTCATGTGAGGAGATACG
Organism: Cryptomeria japonica; assembly: GCF_030272615.1. Taxonomy (NCBI): domain Eukaryota; kingdom Viridiplantae; phylum Streptophyta; class Pinopsida; order Cupressales; family Cupressaceae; genus Cryptomeria; species Cryptomeria japonica. The sequence continues at coordinate 585,959,698 of NC_081406.1, forward strand.
AGCTGATCAAGTACATATCACAGATGAGGGTTTGGACTCATTTGAGGATCAGCTGAGAGATTTGAGCCATACTGGATTTATGGACATGCTACTACAGTCAGACACTTCATCCACGATGCCCACTCATCTAGTTAGCCCCTTGCACTCCTCAGTGATACGTACAGCTAGAGAGAGATATGCTGGCACGAGTGATGTTGTTGATATGATCACGGGACAGGATCAGACTATACAGCCTACTCCAGGTGATACACAGGTATGTACATGTACATGTGCGTTTAAAATTTTAGAAGATATGTATACATACATTGCAAATTTGTACCTGATAAATCTATATATATATAGATCTCATGTTTAATTTAAATAATCTAGAGTTCTAAGTTTTAATTTGTAGATCATTTAAATTGATTGTGGACTAATCCTTAAATTGACAGTTAGCTCATGTCACTCCTTCCTTGAGCTCTGAGCATGTGCATAGGAGAGATTCTTTAGATGCTGTTAGTGTACAAGTTAGTTATGGTTTTTGGTATATATATATTTGATGTACATGCACGTCTAGAGAGATATATATATTATATTTAATATTTAAATAAATTCTACTTTTGCAGGACTCCCCCTCAGATGGTCGCTCAGTTCGTAGCCAACATGATGATCCCTGTTGATTTGCTCCAGACTTTATAGCTCATTTACATTTATCTTTTTATATACTTTCATATTATATATATTCATGCACGTACATGGAGTTTAGACTCTAGATTATACTTTATACCTGGTTTATGTTTGACTCTGGATTATACTTTATACTTTATACATGGAGTTTAGACTCTAGATTATACTTTATACCTGGTTTGTGTTTGACTCTAGATTATACTTTATACATGGAGTTTAGACTATAGATTATACATGTTATAAGTTTTATACATGTTTGATTATATTATATTTATACACATGTTTGATTATATTCTAGATTTATGTACATGATGTTTGATTAAATTAGATTTAAATACATGATTGATTAGATTGTATATTTCATGCATGTACTTTATACCTGGTTTGTGTTTGATCATCTATTATACATGTTTGATTATATTAGATTTATACATGTTTGATTAGATTAGATTTAAATACATGTTTGATTAGATTGTATATTTCATGCATGTACAACGACTTGTTTAGACTCTAGATTATTCTGTATACCTGGTTTGTGTTTGATCATCTATTATACATGTTTGATTATATTAGATTTATACATGTTTGATTAGATTAGATTTAAATACACGTTTGATTTTCAAACAAAAGATTATGTATTCAATTATACATGTTTGATTTTCAAACAAAAGAGTATGTATGAAATGAACAAACTAAACTTAATAGGTCATGTATTGAATAGTTCACATCCAGTACATGTATATTACATAGGTATGTATATTTGTAGGTATGTGAGCTTCTAGGTATGTATATTGTAGTTAAATAGTTCACAACATGTACATGTCCTAATTCCATATTAAATATATCAATTTTACAAATGTACATATTACATTCTAATTTAAATATGCATTTTTTAATTAAATACAAATACAATTACATACAATTAAACACGTGCACATTTAAATATATCCTAATTTGATATAATGTATAAATAAACTTAAAAAAATATTTATCCTAAATAGTTTCAAAACAAGTTACTTGAGATCTAGAATTTATCTTGAACTTGTACATTAAAATTCAATTCATGTGGATTACTAAACGTATATATAGTTCATACCACATCAAGTGGTTCACAACGCTCTTCAATAACACTTAATATTTTGTCATGATCTTCACTATCTAGTCTCCACTTTTGAGTCCGCCCTCGACGTGGAACTGTTTGAAGAATTAGGCCAACAGCAATGACCAAGTGACTATACTGATATACCTTGTTATCAATTTGGTATTCAGTGAAATGAATCCCATGTTGAACAATTTTAACTTGTTTGAAATATGTCCCTTGCACTACAACTGATCCTGCATGTACATGTATATAAGAAACGTGAGAAATTAAAAAATTTCACACAAGCGATTTGTATGTATGTACATATTCAAATCAGAACTCAAACCTGTGGGAAATGACATTCCATCACTCATCTCAGATTTTGATAACTTCTTTCTCTCTTCTGTGCAACGCAATAAATAATAACTAACACCTTCTATATTTCCATCTTCTGCTATGACTGCAAAAATATCTCCTGCAATTTGACACAAGTTAAATAAATTCTAAGTTATATGTCATTTTTAAGGAAATGTTTACATGTGTACGTCATGTACATACATACCTTTTTTAATCAATCCTGAAATATGATCGTAATCACCAGAAATCAAAGGAATTTCTTCAAAGTTTTCATCCTCATTTGAATCCTCGTATGTGTCAGAAACATCTAGTGGCACCATTTTCCATTCACTAACATATCCAAGCTCTTGGTTCTTGCAATCAACATAGTTTTCGAAAATGCATTCAGAACAAAAACATGAATAATCTCTAGTGTATAATGTCCATGGGCGATTATCTGTACTCATGACACAATGCAAAGATCTTGTCCTCTCCACACTCTTGCATCCATGCATTGATTTTCTATCCACATCTGTAAAATGTACATGTGTACAAAAATGTACATGTAGATCAAGTTGTTAAATTAAAAAAAAATAGAATAAAATACTAAAAGAGAACACGTACCGGTTATCTCCCAAAACACTCTATATGGAATGGGCTTATATGTTCTTGATGATGATTCCCCAGGATAATTAGGTTGCTCAAAGTGTTTCTTACACCATTCAACAACATCATGTGCATTTTCTATACGTTCTCCTGTGTACTTTATTTGATGCTTTCTTATAGCACGTTTGATACAAGCTCCTGCACCATCATGTTCACCCTTTCCATGACCACTCTCAAAAAAACTCCAAACATGTGGTATTTTGTCATTTCGATGATATCTACATAGTGCATAAAATGGCCTCGAAGATTTGAATTGTGCCGCACATCCATCAGACCAAACAAAATGTTTAACTATTGTTATGCCTCTATCTTTCAAATATTCAAAAAACTTCTTAAAGCAATGTTGTACAAAAAGTGTGTCATGCTCCTTATCATCACTGATATAGAAGTGGTACTCTTTCTTAATGACACGATTTTCAAATGTACTATCAACACCATCTAAATTCATCTGTGCATGTCGATAACACACATGCACGAAAATAGTGATTTGCTTTGAAAAATAATACTCTGATTGAATCTCTTTTTGATGCACAAAAGAGTAATTCTCTGCGAAGTCAACTACAGATAAAATAGTTCCAAGTGGGAAAGTGTCTCTTAATCTTTTAAATTGTTTTGCTTGCCACTTGGCAAAAAAACCATGGCATATGTATGGTTTTATCAACTTACGAAAATTTTCCATAAATGTTCCAATAGGTATTTCCTCTTCTACATAATCTAGTCTTGTAGATTCCTTTCCAAATTTTGTTTCAATTTTTTTGTACTTATAACTCTTACAATTTACCATCTTCCTCATGTCAGTATCTTCATCTCTCAAAGGCAATTTAGCCAAGTCCCCGCATGTTCCACAAATTCCTCTTATGCAATTTATTTGACCGGTTGCATTATCATCTGATTTATCACATAAGATGGATGCTATGAATTGACTTGTTCGTTTAGGAGGAGCATTTTCATAACCATCATTATCTTCTCTAATCTTTCGAAACACCTGATAGTACAAGTCAAATTCGATGTGATAACGACAACAACAAGTTTCGAAAACTTTGTTTAACTTCACATAATATGGCCTTAACCGTTCAAACATGGTTTGTCCAATCTTTATATGAGGGTTTGTTTTAGTAAACAATACATACAATTCATGTTTTGTTGTGTCTATCCAATGTTTTACATGGAGATCATAACGATCAGGACCAATCCTTTGCTTGATAACATCTCTACTATTTGATGAAGGGCGAGTATTATCATTCCAAAAACTTGTCACAAAGTTTCTAACAACATCTTCAATTCTATCAGAACGAGGAGCTCTACACATAATTGCCCAATTCCCTTCTGAGGTAGTATCATCCAAAATCTTTCTCCTTTTAACATATTTAGATATTGTCCTTCTACTAAAACCAAACTCAGATGACAGTGAAGAGATTTGTCTTTTTTGAGGCAATCTTTCATTTACTAAAGATGTCAACATCACTCTTCTTGAAATGGTCTTATCTAGTTTTCGAGATTTTTTACCAATGTTCACCAAACCTTTCTTAACATTATCAACAATAGATTTTTGTAGCTGAGAATATTTCCTCTTTTGATTTGTTGTATCTATACCCAACAATTTCATTGGATCTATTAAGTCTTTATGAGTAAGTACAATTGATAACAATTGAGCTTTTTCTAGTGTAGTATCAAGATTGTTGAAATGCGACATTATTTCTTTTGCACTTTTATTCATTGACCTCCTTTTAGTATGTCTAGGTTCTTCACTGAGACGTTTCAACTCATCCACATCCATTTCAAGTAAATGATCTAAATTTTTATAAGAAATATTTCTCTTCACCTGTTTAGCTAAATCCACAATATGCTCATCCATATCAGTGGTAGGAGGTAAGGAGCCTGACCCCTCTCCTTCAAAGGTCTCCATTGGTTCAACTTGGACAATCTCCTCCCTATGTTCATCAACTATATTGTGTTCTTCAACAGGTTCATTTGCCCGTTCTGCACATGTAATTTAAGAGTTTGTGTAAGGTTCTTGAATTAATCAGAGATTATTCAATTAGGATTAAGAATAGGGGTGAATTTGGCTTAAAGCTTTACATGTTAAAATTAAAGCCCATTCAATTTGGTTTATTAAATTTAAATACTTTTAAGACCTTATTGTTATAACTCTAATTAAATTACCTGTTTAGGTTTAAAGTTCAATTTGTTCTCAGGTTAGGATTAAAGTTCAATCTCTAATTTTGAGCACTAATTTAACACATAAAATAAAATTTTGATAAATTAGAAATTCCAATTTTGAAAATTAAAAGTACAAATATTTTGATGCATGCATACGATAACTTAGGTGACCTCATATTAATTTGTTATGGACCATAATGTAAGTGGACTATAATTTGTCACATGTGAGTATATTTAAGACCTATTATTGCATAATAGACCTCCTAATCTGAAATGTTTTTGCATGTACGTGAAGTTGAATATAAATAGTTCACCTAAATTATTCAACATGTTTAATAGGAGAAAAATGCAATTACACAACAAGCAAGTTGATGGAAATTGAAATTTGCAAATACACATGTATTATCTCAAATTAATTATGTTTTCCAATTAAAACAAAATTATTTTTAATCCTATTAAAAATATTAGATAAAAAATATTGAATTCTAATTAATTGATACGTAATACATATTAAATTAAATATCTTCTTTGTTATAAATTTAAATGTCACATTTAAGAACTATAATCAATGTAATAGTCCTAATAGGCCTTATTATTAAAATCAATATGACCACATTTGAAAAAACATTTCACAAAATTAATATACTTAACTACCCTTAAGACAAATATATTATGTGATATTAAAGGACCTATCACATGAAATTACTTGTACATGTAGATTAAATATTCAATATATATAATTTAGAACCTAAAAATTATGACATAATAGGTCTTATTAATTTTATGACTTAATAGGTCTTATCTATTATAAATGAACTTAATTATATAGGAGAAAAATGCAATTACACAACAAGCAAGTTGATGGAAATTGAAATTTGCAAATACACATGTATTATCTCAAATTAATTATGTTTTCCAATTAAAACAAAATTATTTTTAATCCTATTAAAAATATTAGATAAAAAATATTGAATTCTAATTAATTGATACGTAATACATATTAAATTAAATAGAAATAAAATTAAAAATACATACTTGCATCATGATATCTTTGTCTTCTTTGTTCTCGATATCTTTCTTCCGTTTCGGGAGAATAATTCCTTGAAGTCTTATTTTGCCTTCTCTTCTTGTTCCCCATGCTTTTACAAAAAACCTTCAAATTATTCGCCTTCAAAATAATTTTCAAATATCTTCTTTCATCCAAAAGTGCGAATTATTTTAATCATTTGAGTGATAAAAAGCGAAAAAAAATTATGGATATTTATACGATTCCACAAATGAAAAAAAAAACAAAAAATGCGTCGGCCCAAGTTCGAACGAAAGCCGACAGTTAAAAATTGTTGGGTTCGCTCGAACATGGCAGTTGCAAAAACATGCGTGCCAAAATCTAGTTCGCCGGTTCGAGCGAATGGGGGTTCGCTGAACCCATTTTGGTTTGAGCGAACCCAATCCGATCGAACACGTGTTCGATCGAAACCCCAAAATTAGAAGTTTCTCCCAAAAAATTTCAGAGTTTTGAAGAATTAATGACTTCGGAGCTCTGGTTCAATACACGAATGAAATAATCTTGATTACCCAAAAATATTAGATGGTAGTACTCGAAACAATCTTTCCAACGAATATAATTTTGTTATATTTTGAATTTATTATGTTCTTGATTTTTTAATTTTATTAAAAATTGGTTTTTCACCGAAAATGAACTTCTCTGTTCAACGCATTGGGAAAAATAAGAAACTAATTCAAAAAAATTCTGAAAAATATCTATGCCCTTGGTATTGATGTCTTCTTTCTATCAAAAAAAAAAAAATTGAATTTCGATTTATATTGAACAAGTTATGTGTTCAAACGTAAACCTATGTTTGAATTATAACTAGTCGGACTTCAAAACTTTATAAAATGAAAAATATTGAACATATCACTATAAAACCAAATGCAAGCCCTGGATATTGATGCTACAAACCAAAATTCGAAAGAATTGAGTTTTTATCATTTATAGAAAAAAAGTTATGCATTTCGGGAGGCACATCACTCTTAAAAAATGTAGTTTGTTGTAAAAAACTACTTTTCGAGGGAGATGGAAAAAATTTTAAAAAATCTTTCAAAAAAATTTGAAAAAAATGTATATAGAATCTACAAACAAAATGCTAGAAATCACTAATTTACATCATCTTCAAATTTTTAATAGTTTAAAAGTTATAGTTCTCGGAAGTTGAAGATTATTTTAAAAATGTACATCTCAGTGTCAAAAGTGGCAAAAAAGTGGGAACCATTATTGTGAGTTCACCCCTTGCATGTAGCAACAAGGGATTGTGTTGCATAGATGGGCATGAGGCTTGAATATTTTGACATTTATGTGTGTGTGTGTGCGTGTGTGTATATATATGTATATATATATATATATAAAGAGAATGATAGACACACGCACATATACACACAAACATATGCATAATTGGTTGACTATTGTATGGGATGGTGTACATCTAGTCCAAAATCAATAGGAGGCTCCAGCGGACCTATAATTTGGCTACATAACTGGTTGTAGCTATTCAAACTCCAGCCAATTATGCAGCATAATTGGTTGTGCAAGATATAATTGTCTATGGATATATGCATGTTTGTGTGTGTGCGTGTGTGTGTGTGTGTGTGTGTGTGTGTGTGTGTGTGTGATATATATAGACACATAATGACATACACACAAACACATATACACACAGACACATATACACATAGACATATGCATAATTAGATGACTACAAAAATAGAACACTAAAAAATGTGACACATTGCAACAATTAAAAAGTTATAGAAAACAAGCAACCCACCGTATTTTCTAACTCTTAACATATTGGGCCCTATCACTCAACCTTTGTGTTTCGTTGGCCCAAGAAAACAGTGGACACTTTCAAACAATTTCAATTTTTACATACATAAAGCGAAGAAAATTGACATTTCATCTTTCACAACTCTGCTCACTATGGAAAACTGGCATATATGATTAGGCAAATATACATACCTTTATACTCTTCAGCCACCACACAAACAAGAAACCTTGGTTTCTTAATGCATCCACTTGAATGTTGCAAATGATAAATAAAATTCACAATCAAAAGAGTAAATGTTACCAAAAAAAAAAATCGTGCTATGTGTTAGGGTTTGAACTTACCACTACCGCCAAACCCTCGACACAAATCTTAGTCCTCTTAACACCTCCCACCCACCTCTGCACTACAAAAATGATAAAAAAAAAATCACAATGGAAAACAACTAGTAAATGTTAGAGGAAATAAAAAAACTTATCATGTCATCTATTGCAGTTTGAACTTACCATTACCGCCAAACCCTCCACACCAATCTTAACACCTCCCACCCACCTCTACGCTATAATCCCTCCTCCCTACACATAAAAAACCCACATGTTAGCAGGTGATAACAATAAACCCATGCAACTCACATTATGCATGTGGCTTTGACCTCGCCTTCGCAACCACAAACCCCATGTCCAATTTTCGCACCTCTGGCACACTCTATGATACAATGGACAAACACAAAACTATGGGCGGACATGTCAGCTCACAAAAACCCCAACGAGATTTTTAAAAAATATACATATATTCATACAATGTATATACCTCGACCAGATGTGCAGCTCCCTCGCTCTATGATTCAACCAGAACAATCGATATTTTCTCGAATTATTTCGCCTCTCGTCAAATTATTTCACCTCTCTCTCGCTGCAGCTCCCATACGAAAGAATTAAAAAAAAAATCAAACTGTTGGGTTATTGATTCTTTTTATTTGTTTTGTCTAAAATTTCAAAAAAAAAACAATTGGGCTTTTTTTAACACGTGTAGCCATGCCCGTAACCATGAGAGCGAAATGCAAAATGTTAGCCGCGTGGAAGCTTTTCCGTCAAACACAAAATGTTTGCCGCGTGCAAGCTTTTCCATCGAACACAAATGACAACATGCCTCCACATCATCGAACGACAAGATGCCTCCATGCCATCGATGGGTCCCACAACGTCGTCAGTCTCATGACATATGTTCTCGCATGCGATATTATGAAGAGGCGTTGCCGTTTTGGAGCAAAAACAGCTACAGCCGGAAGTAAGGACCACATCTCTCTATTGAATGGACGGATGACCCACAAACATCATTTTTATTATTATTATTATTATTATTATTATTAAAATATGTTATATATCTTTTTTCGTACGTTGCTAAAACAGTGATGGAATCCAGAATAAGCTGGCATTTAATAACTAGTGGACATTGACTTCCGTGCCCAAATCGACGGTGTACACCGACTCCCCACTCGTGGAAATGCTATCGCACCGTCCACGTTAAATACACTAAATTAATAAAATCAATAAAATTTGGTGGCTAAGATTTTAAGCATGCCACAAGATTAACGCCCGCATATGCTTTTCAAACTCTGACAGAACGGAACAGCACACATTTTTTTAAAAATTAAATAGCATGATTAGTCAACTAAAAGAAAAAATTGTACTCAATGAATGCATTAGTAAACCTGTCTATGGGTAGGGACTAATAATACAAGAAGGCACTTTTCAACCTAAAAAAAAGTAGTTCATTGAGTCAGCAAAAAAAAGAATTTTGAAACTAAAAAACATACTAATGAAAATTGATTAACAAATTAGAAACAACATGGTTTTGTAGGCATGGAAACTTAGAATTTTGAAATTAAAAAACATATTACTGAAAATTGATTAACAAATTAGAAACAACACATGGTTTTTGTAGGCTTTGAAACTGATTTATTTGCATCAGTTACCAACAATTTTACTAAGTACTAGTTTGCACTAATGTAAACTTGTGTGAAATCGAAAGGTGGATGATTTCTAAAAAAGAGTGGGTAGGTAGAATATGTTGTTTCTTAATTTGGAGTTGGTGGAGACAAAATGACACTACATCATGGAGTGTTAGACTTACATGAATATTCATGCCAATTATGGGAGATTTAAATTGTGGACTCCATGAGTAACCTATTTGAAGAAGAAAGAATAACAACTAGCAATTGCACCCTGGTGTGCAATGGGTATGCCGAAGAGGTTTGAAAGCTTAATTAGGAAAATAAGTGTTCTATTAGTTACAAACATTTGTGTAGTACATGAGGTCAAGCGATCGGCCGTTTTTGCAATGATGTTGTTTTGGGAACAAAGGTCTCAGTGGAGAAGGGATAGCATCAAATCAAATATGCATCCTTCCAAACATGACAAAAAATACCCTTTGAGTTAGGAAAATTAGTGGTCTACAGATTGAAAGAGGGAGAAATAGAGAGGGGAAAAGATATATGGAGAGAAAGTGAATGGAGAGAAAGTGAAAGGAGATATAGATAGAGAGGAAGACGGATAAAGATGGAGATGGAGATAGAGGAGATGGATATAGAGAGAAGGAGATATAGAGATAAACAACAAGAAGAGGGAGAGATAGAGATGAAAGAGATAAATATATAGATAGAGAGGGAGAGATAGTGTGGAAGAGAGAGATATGGAGCAAGAGGGAAAGGGAAAGATAGGTAGTGATATAGATGGTGAGATATGATCATACTGAGATAGACATATAAGGATGTATTGAGAGAGCAAGATAGGGATAGAGAAATAGAGAAATTTAGAGTGAGTGAGAGAGAGAGAGAGAGAGAGAGAGAGAGAGAGAGAGAGAGAGAGAGAGAGAGAGAGACCCATATTTATGTATTATGACAAATGTCATTATGGAGTTAAGTAATAGCTTCAAATAAATTATGCATACTCTTATAGGGATCAAAACATGATTGAAATAAAACATCTAAATCAAGAAGATAATCAATATCCATTATCTACAGTCTCATGTTATGTTTGTAATAGGGAGAGATATACAGGGGAAGATCGAGCAAGAGATCTAGATAGATAGGAAGATAGAGATAGAGACGTGGGATTAGAAAAATATGAGATGAGGGGAGAGGGAGACATATACACGAAGATATATAGATAGAGGGAGATATAGAGAAACAGAAAGTGCTAAGGAAAGAAATGATGTTATTAGGGGAGATGGGTGTAGAGAGAGATAAATAGTTAGAGATAAAGATATAAACCAAGAGATATGGAGGAAGGGATCGAGTGAATGTGTGTGAGTGAGAGAGAGAGGGGGAGGAGGGGGAGGGGGAGATATCTCAATAGATAGAGAGAGAGAGAGATATATATATAAATAGTGACATATATAGAGAAATAGAGAGGGCTGGAGTGAAAGATAGAGATATAGATGTAGAGAGATATGGATAGAAAGAGATAGAGAGAGAAACATTGAGAGGGAGATAAGGAGAAATAGAGATAGAGATATAGAGCATGAGAGATGGAGTAAATAAGAGAGGTAGAGATAGTGAGATACAAATAGAGAGGAGGAAGAGAGATAGTGAGATAGAGATAGAGTAAGATAAAGTGAGAAAGAAAGAAGGTGACAAAGGAAAAAAAATATAATGATTGCTTGATCTCAAAAAATCTATAGTCCATTAGAATCCTCTATTTGATAGTGATATTAGGGGCATATCACTTAGTACTATCCTATACCAATTTAGACATATTTTAATTCCACAAAAATACTATATTTCTTATAATACCATACTTCTTGTTGTCCCAACAAATCATTTCTTTCAAGGACTCTTCTTATGTTTTTTCAAATGTAAACTTTAGCCCCTATATTGTCGCGTTGGTAGAAACTCAACACTAGAATGTACCCATTATACACTCATAATCATCTTAGTTCTCTTTATATGTGATATATTTCATAGCACTTACTTATGAGTGTTAGGATAATCGGTGAACAACTGAGAGGGGGGGGGGGGGGGGGTGAATCAGTTGTTAACATATTATAACATTAAATCCACTTAATAACCTTTAACCAGATTAAGTAGCGGTAAAGCACATACAGATGCCGATAGGAACAGATACTGGTAAACAAAACAACTTAACAATTAAATAAATAATCAATGCAAAGCAACCATACCACATAACACCATGATTTGTACATGGAAAACCCGAAAGGGGAAAAACCACAGTGGGAAGCCTACCCACAGTCAGATGATACTTCTACAAAAAGTATGTGATACAATGAGGGGCCTACACATGCACATGCAGGAAGGCACACTGCCTAGAGTGTACTACTCATTACAAAAGAGTCTCACTGACTACAGAGGTTAAAACCACCTCAAGATAAATGGACAATAATCTAGAATAATGAACTACCTGTGATAGCATCTACCATGCCTAATTACAGTCTCGATTAAGCTCAATACTGGAGGCCTTTGACCTCTTCCTTAATCCCAATTCGATCACCTATGATCAACCAAATCTCCTTTGCATATGATATTACATTACCCAACCACGAATTACTTCACCATGATGTACAATGAGATCTTACATCATTTTATATCAACCCTAAGGCCTAAACAAATTAGGTCAGCCACCTAAAAGATATTACAATAAGATCATTGCATAAATCCATATTACAATGATATGCCATGTCGGCTTAAGACCAAAACAACAATAACCAATCAATAGAACATCCTGAAACATCCCGATAATGTGTAGAGTACACGTTAACATGATACCGGTCCATAACATAGATAGGTACCGGACCTATTATGGGTCCACCACACCAAAGAAATGTCTTCAATTAGTTGAACATGATCAAAGAACATCTTCAGCATCCTGAAATCCATCTAGAAGCTGCACCAACATCAATTATGCATCCTGTCAAGATTCCTCAGTGAGAGCTTCGTCGGTAAAACCTTAAGCCAATGTCGGTAAGGGTTTCCCAGAGTGTATGATAGCATCTGATTACCAAGTCAATACCATCTGACCAAGACATTCTCTAGAAGAACGTACCGCATGTAACCAATCACATTCCAAACACCCAAACATGCTACAAGTGTCCAACAGATAGTCTCTCTTCTGTCGGTAACACTAGATCTTCTACCAGTAACCAAAACCTATCTGCTGGTAACCAACCATAACAGCTAGTGTTGACATCAATGACAAAACATCAATGCAACACATAATCAATTCATTCATAATGCCAACAATGATAATAGCGAGTTTCTTGTTGCATGTTTATATGGAGAGCTTAAATCATAGACTTAGCTTGCAAATAGAGATAAACAAATAAACATGTATTTATTAATGGGTATAAGATACCTTTAAAAATTATTTATTTCTTTGAAGATAATCTATCCTTAATAGTTTGAGTAAAAACTAAAGTCTTCAATTTAGCTGCTACTTTGAACCAAAAGTGAAAAGTGTAAAAAATGGCATTCCATTCCATTATAGTTGGTGATAATTATAGAGAGAATAGACAAGTTTCAGTATTACAAGTTTCATTTTGAGTTGTTACATCAATGCAAAGTTAGATAGGAAAATTATTCATAGCTAATGCTTTCATCACAAAAAAATATCACTTATAAGAGTTTTCTAAACCAATTTGATTTATGCATTCTTTATTACAAAGCTACTACATGATGATTAAGGGCATTGCCACCCAACAACATTATCTAAAATTAACAGTGGCATGACAAGAGAGAGTGTTATCATGTGTTTGGAAAGAGGAATGTTGATCAAGATCGATGTCAAATGTGTCCAATCACTAGTTCATTTGGGGCTCATTTCCGACGGCCTATCATCGGAATTTTGACTATTTTTTCGTCGGACTATCGACAAACGAACCCGTCGAAATCTCGTCATTGAACATTTCGACGGTGCTAACTAACGTCAGAATTTCGATGACACTCTGAACTCTTCCGATGGCAGCCATGACCGCTCATCTGGCGAGAGAAGGATGTCGGGCATAGAGCATCGTCGTTGGATGGACGTCAGAATTCTGACACCTATAGGGAACTTGCACTGATGAGGATTATGACAAGGTCCCACAGTAGAGTGTCATCGGACATATAGCATCCTCATTGGATGTTTCGTCGATTGGCATCAGAATTTCGACGCCAATCAGGAACTATGCACCGACGAGGATGTTGTTTGTCTGACAGTTTGGTCATCGGTGTAAATTTTGGCAGATGTCAAAATTCTGATGGTGATTTTATTTTATTTTTTTAAAATAATACTCATGCTAATTATAATGGTGTTTGTTAATTCCCTTTTAGAATTTCCTACTAGATGGACCCAAGTAGTTCAATTTCAAGTATATTGGGATGAATTTCAATGCCATTTGGAATCCCACATGAAGCCACATTGATATTTTATCCATTAATGGTATTCATAATGCCAAGGGTGGTAGGTTGAGAGGGGTAATAAAAAATGACAGGAATGCAGTTTGAAGGTAGGGGTTGGCAAAAGGGATCAATGATGGAATGTACAACTCTAAAGTACCAATGAAGAGATGAGTGAAAGAAAGTAATGGTTGGGAGGTGTGGTAAGGGAAGGTTAAATACCTTGATGGGGATAGAGAGAGAAGTAAAATTGTGAAGGGAGTCATTTTGGGAAGGTTAACTTTGTCACTTTAATTTCTTACACAAACTCATGTGATTTACTATGCTTTCATACTTTGACCTTTAGGGGACTTAGACCAACACTTGGAAGATAAAGGGGAAGGATCTACATGAAAGTGATATCAAGAAAAGTTTCAAAGTCAAAAAATGTGCATTTCAACCCATGACATGAGTTACAAGAAAAGGGGACATGACAAGTCTAACCTAACCAATTTATCTTTCCCTCGAGCAATTCAAAGCTTGGATATTCAAGAAAGTGTGGGCCTTCCCATGTTGCATCCTTAGTAAGAATATTATTCCATCTAATCAAGTACTTGGTTATGGTTTTTCTCTTGAATTTCCTTTTTTTGGTCTCTATGATTGTCTTAGAGACCAAGATGAGGAGGTATCTTTGAGGCAGTTTCAATATGTTTTTCCAGTGCCCTATTCAATTAGAATATATAAAACACATTATGCATTTTAATTTCATCTAGTAATTACAACTCATACGCTACCTCAACTACCTACTTTTGGACCTTATATGGCCTCTAAAAGTGAGGACCGAGTTTTTCATATTTGATTGCCTTTACGAATGACTGCTTGCAAGGCTACAATGAAAAAAATACCAACTCTCCTATTTCAAATGTTTCATCCATATGATGGAAATCAACACACATATTTTTATTGATTTTATGGTTGTTGGAGATTATTTCTGAGTGACTTCAAAATGTATTAGCCTTGTAGGATCAAGTCACTTTCTCCTTGGAACCTATTATCAAAATAAACAGGGTCAACAAAATTTTTATTCTTCATACCCATATAATATCATGAAGGGGTTCAACTCAATGACAATATGATGAGTTGTATTATAGTGGTACTTCCCCAAGGGGAGCCATTTTATCCATGCGTTTTGCTAGTCCATTGCATAGTTTTTTATTGCATTCCACCCATTTATTTACTATATTAATTTATTCATCCATTTGAGGGTAATTGTTAGTTTTGGGCGTGAATTTGGTTCCCACCAAACAAAAGAGCATTTTCTATATGCTCAAGGATTGAGTATGTATGTCACTCATAATTCTCTTAGGTGGTCCATGAAGCATAAACACTTCCCTGAAGAACACTTTAGCAACCTATGGTGCCTTTTAACTCAAAGAAATGATAAAGAGGTGTACATAATAAATAGATTTTTCCACAACCATGTATACACAATCCTTGACTTGGACCTTGAGGAGTCCTACAATGAATTCCTCGAGGCACTCACCCATTTTTCTTAATAATTGGCAAGGTTTGAAACAATCTTATTGGAAATGACTAATTTATTTTGTTTCATTTGAAAATAAAAAAATCCTTGACCTATTAGAGGATGTCACCTTGGAGTCCCTTCCAAGTGTACCTATCTTTGATTTTCTTATCAGTTTTAAAATACTACTAGTGGCTTACAAAACGAAAGTAATGGATTACCCTTAGAAATTTTTTCTTAATCTTAGATTCCTATAATCTTGTCCTTTAGAGCATGAGGTCATTGGATATTAAGTACTTTTAATTTGTTATTTCACTTCTAGAATGTGAATATTTAATGTATTCTTTGTGTATTATGTGTCACATTAGTCTTCCAATTTGCGGAGATGTTGGACATTAAGTTCAAGGTTGCTCTCATAGATAAAAAATTAACAACACTATTTATTTTTCCCTTCACATACTTGAGATCAAAATCAAATGCTTGAAGTTTTTTTTACGATTTTTTGTTGTTTCTTATTCAAATATTTTTGGTTGAGGAAATATTTCAAGATTTCATGGTCCATCTTGATCTTGAAATTTGACAATATTTGCATGAGGGCCAAAATATCTTTATCATAGATTGAGAATCTCCTTTTTTCCTACTTGGATTTATAACTTTGAAAGGCAATGGGGTGCTTTAGCATGAGTGTGAATTTGATTCCCTCTCCAAAATAATTAAATTCCAAAATAAATGGAAGAAAAAATTTAGTAATAGCTAATAGAGGACATGACCTCATTACCACCTTTAGCTTGTCAAAATTCTATTGTTTCACTTTCATCCACTCGAAGGCTCCTTCCTATGTTAGGTTGGTTAAGGGAGTGGTTAGCTATGAAAAACCTTTATAAAATATTTTGTACTAACTCTATAGGCCAAGGGGTAGAGGAAAACCCACAACGACCTTGATCTTTTCCCAGTCTACTTGCACTCCCTTTACACTGATGATGTGCTCTAAATATGTAATTTATGCCATAGAAACTCCATATTTAGACTCTTTATCAAAAACATTCTAGGAATCCAAAAACCCCAACACTTCATATATGTACCTTAGGCGCACTTCCAATGTCTCTCTATAAATGATAATGTCATCAAAGAAAATGTGGACAAATTTCCTTAAAAAATTATAATCCATATATACAAGAGCATAATGTTGTAGGCACATTTTTCAAGCAAAATAAAAATAATAACTATTCATAGTGCATATAGTTGCATCTAAAGTTGTCTTATATATATCCTCATCTCAGATATGGGTTTGATGGTGACCCAATTGAAGGACTATTTTTTAGAAATAGATTACTCCATGGAATTTGTTTATTAGCTTATCAATCCTAGGGCTTAGGTACCAATTTATTATTGTAGATACCTATTTAGTATTTTGTATTTAATGCACACTCTCATCGTGTCATGCTTCTTACTTACCAAGACCACCAAGGAAGAAAAAGGGTGAAATCTAGGTTGAACGTACTTCTAATAATTCCTTTATTGTGTTTTTCATTGTATTCCTTTTATTATTTGAGATGAAGATAAGAGGTAGTGATAATACTCATAAAGTAAAATATATCCAAAACCACACTCATTCTTATTAGCCCTCTTTCACTCATTGGAATATGGTCACATAGACCTCTCCAACATGTATGAATCCAAACCCCATGTCCTCTAACACTCCAACACCATAAGACCTTCCACTAGTCACTCACCCTAGTACATGCTCAATTAGGACTTCCAATCCCCATTCAAAGCATACAACGAATAAACCCAACACATATAATTCATAGGCATCCCAAGGAGGATTCTCAACATACACAAAAGGGGTCTCTACTCCACCAACCAACCAAAGTACAAAGGAAGTCTTACTGTTACACTGTTTTCCTTTTGTGTCAGTCGTGTAGGCTTGGGACAATCATGAACATGGCCTTCCTCCCCTCTCCTCAATGCCTCCAAAAGGCTTCTAGGACTCTATAGGGTCCACGTACCAACCTTCCCAAAACTCCAACCACTGAACTTCCCATCACACCCTATTTGGCAAACAAGAAATTATTGTCTCACTAGTTTTTCTAAGATAGTCACAGTCACTATTAACTTAGGATAGACAAAGGTTTGCTTAGTTATTGGTTCTACAACTTGATGACCCTTGCTCTTGTCAATGGAGCCCTCACACATTCCCGTTTCCCTTCACTAGGCTCCCCAAGAACTAGTGATGCATTCGCACCACTTCAAACTCCATGAAATCACTGTGTTTCAGACTGTGTCTCAGAAATTAGTCCCTTGCATTCAACTAGCACGTGCCAAAATTAATCACGATCCCTTGCAAACACCAAAATATGAAAAGGCATGTTATTCGACAAGTTCCCACCAGTTTTGGTGGTTTTCCTATGGCTACCAACGATGCATTACATTATTTATGGTTGTTGTTAACCCTAGGAAAGGTTTTGGTAGTTCTTTACAAAAATTGGAATATCTTTTTCAAAACAAAATCAAATTGGATGAAACCAAAGCCAAAATATTGATGTCCAAATCTCTGCAGGGCTCCATATCAAGAAAGGCATGTGCAAAAGGTGTGGAGAAATCATTGTTTTCTAAGTCTCAGTTAGAATGAGACAACAAAGAGGTGGTTTGGAAGGGTTGAATGTAAATAAAGGGTCTTGGAGGGCTATAGAGGGTTTATAAGGGAGTGATAGGGTACTACACATTTGTTTCAAGGTTTGAAAACCTTTGAATAAGCCAAAATGTCAGGGTTTTGTTGACTGTCCTTAATGACAGCTATTTGTAACTATGAATAGTGCTACCACATCGGGGTATCTTATGTCTTTAGGGTGAATGGGAAGGTGAATAATGTTGTTTTGGTTATGAGAGAGATTCATTGATATGTCTTTGAGTACCCTTGGGTTTATGTGTGCCTACTTGGCATTAGGAGTTGTTTCCAAAAGCCAGTAGGAGTCCTAATTAGAGAAGGGCTTGAGGGAGCAAGATTTTGTGAGTTGGTGTGATTCAAGGGTTGGAAGACCTCAAGATAGATTTGGGAAATGTGAGAATTCCTAAGGTGATGTTTGTCAGTGGTTGTATGGGACTAGGGAGTAGGAGTGATTCTTTGGGGTGTTGAAGCAACTTGAGGGGCTAGTAGCCTAGTGAGGGCTTGGGGTTTGTCCCCTATTGAATAGGTGAGTTGGGAGAAAGATCTCCCTAATTGATTGAGATTGGTGGATGCTCTAC
The DNA here is from genome assembly GCF_030272615.1 of Cryptomeria japonica. Taxonomy (NCBI): domain Eukaryota; kingdom Viridiplantae; phylum Streptophyta; class Pinopsida; order Cupressales; family Cupressaceae; genus Cryptomeria; species Cryptomeria japonica. The sequence continues at coordinate 585,978,564 of NC_081406.1, forward strand.
ATCACAATGCTCCAATGTTGACCTTACCTAATTCTTTGTTGCTCATTGAATCTTACACAAATGCTACTGAGGATGTCATGGGAGCCATCTTGTTATAAGATGGTAAAATAGTATGCTACTATTCAAAGGTTTTCTTTTGAGAAATGAGGGACTATCTAGCTTATGATAGAACTTTATGCATTAGTATAGGCGATGAGAAAGCGTATAAAAAATAGTATGAGAAAGACTCAAACTATGGGGAATACAAATAGAAAGAAAGTATTACTATATAGGCGAGAAAAATTGAATGTGTCCAAGGCATGTTTTCTACTTTTGGAGGCACATAACTCCAATGTGGCAACTCATTTTGGTGGCGGAAAAATAGTGATTCATTTTCAAAGTTGTGTGCACTTTCAAGGATGCAAGTAGTAGCAAAATCCATTAGAGGATGTGAGTTATGATGCACTTGCAAATCCAAGATGCATAAAAAAAGTATATAGAACTAAAGAAAAAGATAATAAGTTGTTGAATGAATAGTTCAAAACACGAAGCAAAAAAGAACAAATGGATAGTTTAAACCATGAAGCAAAAAACAAAGATAGAAGCAGTAGTAATATTATATCACTTGGTACCAATTTGAATACTTGATTCCTCCCCCTATTACTGAAAAGATAATACTATGCTCTAGATGTCAAAGGAAATTTGGTCATGTGCATTGACCGCTAAAATTTGGAATGCAAAAGAGGGAATGTACCTGACAGTACGGTACAATATTAAGAGCAAAGAGATTCTATGGCACCGAGAGGTTGCAATCGTAGCCTATGATGGCCATAATCCCTGTTGCTGCAATAACGAGATGTGAGGTAACAATGATAAAATTTGGATGAACTCAAAGAGAAATTTACAAATACAACCTACCCTTTATAATGTCTAATTGAAAAAGTGGATGCAATGCAAGTCCTTGTATCAATAATGTCTGGCAGATAGTAAAAAACTAGAGCAATAAATTCCATATAAAAGTGGTTAGACTTAAAATGATAAGGAAATTTTAAAAATGCTAAAGAAAATGTCAACTAATAAAAAAAATTACAAGGATGAAGCATATTCATAACTTTTGTAATCCCGCCATGGATATCAACACTAGAAGCAACTCATACTGTTAGTGTACATACATGACAATACGGGAGCTCATTATACCCAACAACTTGTGGTGTTGTTGTTCGTGTTGGCTCTATTGGACCCTGTAATTAAGATTCAATATACATTATTCAAGAAGATTAACTATGCAACATAATGAAATATTGAAAAGTGTGTTATCTTATTGAGCTTCGCTTGGTTTTGAGAATAGTTTAATATTATGTGTAGCTTCCTAAAATTGTGACACTTGCAATTTCGACTGCATTTCGGTCTTCATGATGGCGACGCAACACGCAACCTGAATGGAGACCCCAAAACTTGCTCACGACACCAAAAACTGCATTTTTCAAGCACCATTGGCCTGAACCTCCTTGCACCCCGCTGTCCCGGAGGTGGGACCAGAGCGCCTAGCGCCCTGGTCCCTCAAGACCAGGGCACCCAGCGCCCTGGTCCCTGGGTCCTATTTTGGGCCCGGTTTCCTAAGTGATATCGGGTCTTTTTTATTGCAATTTGGAAATATACTTCCCTGGTCGGCCTAAGGTCGGGAAAATCAGTCTATCAGCCCTAATTGACAAGTATATAAACTACATTTTTCTCTCTCATTTAGGGGATATGACACATACATGACGGAAAAAGCGTGGAAACTATACTCAAGCATTCAAGCATTCAAGCAATCAATCATTTCAAGTCTCCATTCAAGGCTAAGTGTTGCATTCAAGACAAGGATTCAACCATTGAAGAGGAGATCACTTACTACATGCTACAAACAACATACAACATACAACATCTAAACCTTTGCACATAAGGATACAAACATCCTTAGAACAAGGTATTAGTACTTGTTTTACATACATTTACATTTACAGCTCTTGCTCATTTCTTGGTTAATTCCAAAACCGGGGTTTGACCTAAAGGCAAACCCCTAATCCCTAACCCCCCATCGTCTTCGCTTTTCTATGTGTAGGTTGCAGGTACGTGGCTGAGATTGAAGATCTGGAATCCTTGTGCAGAGACGAACCGATCCCCCTTCGTTTGACGGATTTTTCGGAGGACCGTGGCGCCGGGCGCCATCGTCCCGACAACTTTTGCTCAAATTTGCAGGACAGCGCCGTATCGACATTTTACTGCTAATTCCAGGTCCGCAGCTTCATCCTATAACCTAAACTCAGTTTATAAGCGAATCTTCATGACTTTCTATGTATTCTTGGCTTAATTTCCTTAACAACATTCTTTACAAAAGAGGGTAGCCTTGCTTTCCTAACCCTTGAAATTCATTTAGCATCCAATCTTACATTGTGTGGGATTGAATCTTATGAGTTTCAACCCCTCTTTTGAATGTAAAGTCTTCCCCCTAAGTGAAAACCCATCGAATCCTAGCGAACCTCCCTTCTCTCTCCTCGGAGTCGGAAGAGGGGAGAACAACTAGGGTTCAACCGCGATTTTCCGCTTTACATTTTGGTGAACCCGACGTGAACATCCTTTCTGATTTTTCATGCTTAGATCTGAAAAGTTGATTACATTTCCATGTTTGATCTTTTGCAAAATTTTAGAGATGATTGCATAAAAACCCTAAATTTTCTTTTTGAACATTGAACTTGCGAAATGTTTAATTGTTAATGCTTGTTTCAGATCTTCTTTTCTATTATAAATTATCAATTCATATCTATGCTTTAATTTTGAAAATTAAGTGGTTAAGTGTCAAAACCCTAATTTTTGAAACCCTCTTGATTCAACCTTTGTCCGACAATTTCACTGATCAAAACATCTCCAAATCAGCTGTAACTTTGGATTCCGCAATAAAATCACAATATCCTTCATCCCTGAAAATTTGGAAAAAAGTTGCGAGGACCGTGTTGCACTCCGAGCGCCATCGTCCCCGACATTTTTTCCGAAATTTCGGGAGCAAGATCTTACTGTATTTTCCTGCTAAAATCCAGAATTTTGGCTGATTTTATCAATTATAACACCTTCAAAATTACAGTCAAAGTTGGTCTTGCGATTGCTTGGTCTAAGGCTCCTAATCATTCAAAAATTGTCGAAATTAAAATTTTGTGTCAAAATTGCGTTTTTATTATCATAAATCTGAAAAGTGTGTCTACATTCATTCGAAATTTCAGTGCTTTATTCAAATTCTTGCAATTTGTGACTTTTGAAATTAAGTGCTTAATTACAACAACTTTGATTTCCGCTTTCAAAATTGAATTTTGCGTGAAATTGAGTCAATTTTTAATTTTCAAAATTTGCATTGCTTTTGACATTCCCTCTAAAATCATAAGATTCAAAATTTCAGTTTCCCTCTCTTTTTCAAAACTCAAAATTTTGCATTTTTTGACAATCTTGATAGGGTTCAATTTTGAGATTGCAACTTTAATTTGGCCTATCTACAGATCGTAAAATCCCTCAATTTTTTCAGATTAGCTCTAAAATCATCATACCTTTCATCCCTGCAAATTTCGAAAAAAGTTGCAAGGACCGTGTTGCACTCCGAGCGCCACGGTCCCGAACATTTTTTCCGAAATTTCGGGAGACTGTTGTGATTGCATTTAACAGCTTAAATCTGGAAGATTGGCTGGTTTTACTGAAAATTGCTACCTCTAAGATCAAAATCTTTTCTCTCTCTCTAGTGCATGAGTTTTACAACAGTAAGCCCTACTTACACTATTCCCGTTAGACGAAGCCGTAGAATTAAGTCTTTCCGAGGTTTAACTACCGAGGAGATGGAACCTAATTTGAGTAGCCTTTTTAACGAGGATATGGGTAATTCCTCTAATCCTCCTAATGATGAAGAAGCTCCCCATGAAGTTTCCGTTGAACAACTTTCCAAATTGGATAACCAATTTGACAATTTTCACCAATGGATGTCTCATGAGTATCTCGATAGTCAAGCTCTTCCTTTAATTGAGGGTCTAAAACGCATGCTTCAAAGTGATAAGAATGGAATTGATGTTTTACGTGGTATCGCACATATTGTGGATTCGAATATGATGCCTATGAAGAGTTGTGCTGAATCTTTAGGTTATACACAACCTCGTACACAAGTCAATCATTCTATTCCTTTGACCACTCCTATTGCTAGTATACCTACCGTTACATCAAACATCATGGCTACCTCTATACAAGACATTCCTCCTGTGATCACTAGTCATGGGGGCAATCCTCCCTCTTCTTCAATTAACCCTATTCCTTCATTCAATCCGACTTCTTCATACATTCCTCTAATGAATGTTCCTATTATATCTTCACAAATGAACATGACGCAAGGGGGCAATTCATTTAACCATTCCATTCCTCCTTGTAGTGTTCCTCCTATCCAATCATCCCCTATGGTTGACTATCATAGGGTCCCACCACCTTACTCTTTACCTTCTTTCAATAACATCACACCTCCATCTCAATCTAACACACCTAATATGAATTATTCGACTGAAGAGACCATTAACAATCTTGCACAAACTGTCTCTTCTTTACAGCAACAAATTGCCTCTATGAATCAATCTAAGTTTAGTGTGCCCACATTTGATGTTGCGAGCCCACTTTCTCTTGACATTGTTCGAGCTATCCCTCCTAAACATGTTGAAATCCCGCATTTGGAGCTTTATAATGGTAAAGGAGATCCTCTAACACATGTTAAGAATTTTCAAACAATATGTACTGATTTTGCTTATGACCAAAGGTTGCTTGCAAAACTGTTCACTAGAACATTAAGAGACAAAGCCCTACAATGGTATTGCTCGTTGCCTTCTTATTCTATTACTTCTTTCGAACAACTTGCAAATGCTTTCATTCAACAATTTCAAAACAATATAAGTCCTAAAGTTACTTTGATTGATTTAATGCATTGTAAACAAGGTGTTAAAGAAAAAGTGACTGATTTTATTGGTAGATATAAGCATTTGTATGCTCAAATTTCTTTTCCAGTGCCTGATAATGATATTCAAAGAATCTTTATTTCTAATTTACAAAAAGATATTCGAGACAAACTTCTGTTTTCTAAGTTTACTTCTTTCCAACAGTTGTGTGCCACTCTTCACAATTATCAACTGACTGTGAGTCAAATGGAACAATCACATCCTATGGCTCCGAGTGATAAGGGTGATAGCAGTCAACAACCATTTGGGAAGTTTAAACCGAACAGAGATTCCATCAAATTCAATGAAAACATCATCAACAACAATGTGAATGCAGCATCAGGTGTGCCTCCTATTTCTAAATTTTTCAGGAAAGAAAGAAAGTATACTCCTTTGAATGAATCATTGCATGATATTATGAATAAGTTATTGGGACAAAATGTGCTTACTCTTCCTCCTATAAGACAAATTGATCCTGCAAAGATTACTTCACCTTATTTTGATCACAAAGCTTTTTGTCATTTTCATCGTCAGCCTGGTCATGATACTGAAAAATGTTTTTCTTTAAAGGGTAAAATTCAGGATTTGATTGATAATAATACTATCTCTGTTTCTGGAGTGAATAATAAAGGCAACACATCTGTAGCTCCTCCTAACCAAAATCTTCAGATTTTCACTGATCCATTACCTTCTCATACCTCTCATACCTCTAATGCGATTGAGGCTAATGATTCCTCTTTCTCATCTGATGGTCTTCTGTCTGTGACTCCGAATGTGATTAACTTTGTAGAGCAGCAAGAAATCCCTAAAGAACCTTCCATCACATTTGATTCTAGTGAAACCATTAGAGCACCTGATGGTCCTTTATACATAGTTGCAAAAGTCAAAAGTACACCTTGCCGTGGAGTGCTTGTTGATCCTTCGTGCATGGTTAATGTTATTACTGAAGAATTTCTTTTTACTTTGCAATTGAATCAAGTGATCTATGACAAAACAGATGTGATTGTGAAACTATTTGATGCATTTTCTTCTCCTGCAATTGGTTCTATTACATTGCCTATTGAGGTCCATAATAAATCTCTTGATGTGAACTTTGCTATTATTCCTTCTTCCGAACAATTTCGTGTGAAGCTTGGCTATCCTTGGCTATCTTCCATGAAGGCTATTGCTTCTCCTATACATAAGTGTTTGAAATTTCCCCATAATGGTGAAGTTGTTACTGTCAATCATAGTCTCTTTAAACCAGCTGAAAGAACCTCTAGTGTTCCTATTGATTACTTTTGGCCTAAACAATTCCAGTCTCTTCCTCCGCGAAGTGATCATCTTTTTAAATCTTATCAAAAGTGGAAAACAGATATGATTCTATCTCTAAGTGAACCTAGAACACCTAAACTTGACATTCCTATCATTCTTGAGAAGGAAATTCTTCCTTTGAAAGATAAAACTAATGTCTTTCCTCAAGAAGATTCCCAACCCGTCCCCATGGATGTGACTATGTCTATGCCTGATAAACCTTCTAAGAGTAGATCTATACCTCCTCGTCATGATGGACTTGGTCTTCTCCCTAAACCAAAAATTCCTCCTTTATATGGAGCAGTTCCTCCTCCTGCCTTTTATAGAGAAAAGAGACCTTCTTCTTCCCCTATTATCCAGCCTAAGAGACCACAACCTAAACACCCAAGTGATAAGGATGAGAACATTCCTCCTCCTCTATCTTCTACACTTCCTACTAAGACTAGACGTAATCGTTCTGCACGCGAACGCCGACGAAAATGTCGTCTTAGGGCTCAAGCAGCCGCTTCTCAAAATTTACAATCTCCAAAAACACCTTCAACAAGCATTATTCCATTTTCTCCTCAGCCGGATATTGAGCCTAAATCTCCTATACACAAGATACATGATGGTATTGATCCTGTGCGAGTTAAAGATCCTATTTTTATAAATCTTGATGATGATATAGATGAAAATGTTATGCATGATGAAAATGTTACTCCTCTTGCTTCTGATAGTGAATATGAACTTGTTGATGTTGACAACCATTTATCTAATGAATTTTCTAAAGCACTTATCCTAGCTCCTAGACAAGAACAATGTGGCTTGGACCATGAACATAGCCCTTGTTTGGACCTTGTGATAGCTCCATCTGCTGTGTTGGATGTTCCTCCTCTAGCGTGTTCCCTGCCTTCCCAAAACATTGATCAGCAAGATCGGGGGTAGATGACGTGCTAGACTAGTTACATTAGCATGGTAGATTCTCTCCCCCTCTCTTTTGTTACTTCTTCTATATGTTATTCTCATTCTTCTATTTGTCGTCCTTAGTGTTGTCTACTTGAGGACGATGCAAAGCATTGAGATCTCTTTGGTCTCTCTCATGTTGACTCAAAAGACACATGTGTTCCCTTCTTCTAGGTGACCTTCCTTGATTGGGGAATGAAGAACAATTATGCATACATACATATGATATATACATGACTTATCATACAGCATACTGACCCCGAGGAAAGCGAAGTCACCTCGTGTTTTGTGTTTTGTGTCTATTATCCTTGGGTTTATCTCACACTTGGGGGCTAAATCTTTGTGGTAACGTGCTCCTTTCCTTTCTCATTTCTTATGTGTATCACTACGTTAAAAAAATCACCCCCGTTGAGGCGCGTGCGATCGCTTTAACGTAGGGGGGCATACACCCTGTCTATCCCTTCACGATACTTGAAAATTTCTTGGCGAACTTAGCTTTGTCTTGAAAATTTTCGGTATTTCTCTTACATGACTCATAGTGAGGGAACCTTACTACTGACAGTCATGGTTCTTCCTCGTGATCTTCCCTTTTACTTTGTCAATCGAAGTCGTAAGATCCTTAGTCCACTGAGGGCTTGGTGTGTCTTGCCTCCTTGACGTGGTGAAAGTCTTTCAATGTTGTTTCCTTGTACTTTACCGGAAGTATGAGCATACATACTCCCGCTAAAGTGGGGGCTAAATGTAGCGTCCTAAAATTGCGACACTTGCAATTTTGACTGCATTTCGGTCTTCACGATGGCGACGCAACACGCAACCTGAATGGAGACCCCAAAACTTGCTCACGACACCAAAAACTGCATTTTTCAAGCACCATTGGCCTGAACCTCCTTGCACCCCGTTGTCCCGGAGGTGGGACCAGAGCGCCCAGCGCCCTGGTCCCTCAGGACAAGGGTGCCCAGCGCCCTGGTCCCTGGGTCCTATTTTGGGCCCGGTTTCCTAAGTGATATCGGGTCTTTTTTATTGCAATTTGAAAATATACTTCCCTGGTCGGCCTAAGGTCGGGAAAATCAGTCTATCAGCCCTAATTGACAAGTATATAAACTACATTTTTCTCTCTCATTTAGGGGATATGACACATACATGACGGAAAAAGCGTGGAAACTATACTCAAGCATTCAAGCATTCAAGCAATCAATCATTTCAAGTCTCCATTCAAGGCTAAGTGTTGCATTCAAGACAAGGATTCAACCATTGAAGAGGAGATCACTTACTACATGCTACAAACAACATACAACATACAACATCTAAACCTTTGCACATAAGGATACAAACATCCTTAGAACAAGGTATTAGTACTTGTTTTACATACATTTACATTTACAGCTCTTGCTCATTTCTTGGTTAATTCCAAAACCGGGGTTTGACCTAAAGGCAAACCCCTAATCCCTAACCCCCCATCGTCTTCGCTTTTCTGTGTGTAGGTTGCAGGTACGCGGTTGAGATTGAAGATCTGGAATCCTTGTGCAGAGACGAACCGATCCCCCTTCGTTTGACGGATTTTTCGGAGGACCGTGGCGCCGGGCGCCATCGTCCCGACAACTTTTGCTCAAATTTCCAGGATAGCGCCGTATCAACATTTTACTGCTAATTCCAGGTCCGCAGCTTCATCCTATAACCTAAACTCAGTTTATAAGCGAATCTTTATGACTTTCTATGTATTCTTGGCTTAATTTCCTTAACAACATTCTTTACAAAAGAGGGTAGCCTTGCTTTCCTAACCCTTGAAATTCATTTAGCATCCAATCTTACATTGTGTGGGATTGAATCTTATGAGTTTCAACCCCTCTTTTGAATGTAAAGTCTTCCCCCTAAGTGAAAACCCATCGAATCCTAGCGAACCTCCCTTCTCTCTCCTCGGAGTCGGAAGAGGGGAGAACAACTAGGGTTCGACCGTGATTTTCCGCTTTACATTATGTACTTAACAGGGCCAACCACATGAAGGTGGAAGCTCATTTGGCCCCTCCCCCCCCTAACATCACTCTAAATTCCCTGTTAACATCTAACGTTCATTCATTATTTCTACCATTAATAAAATATAACATTCATTTATTAATATCACATAATGTTCATTAACACATAACATTGATTAACATTAATTAACACGCAACATTCATCAATATTAATTAACACATATCATTCATAATCATTCATTAGCACATAATTACATTCGTTAACACATAAATATTAATCATTATCAAATAAGGTAGATTACAATCATTTATTTTTTTGTTTTTTATTTGAAGTTATGTAAAGAATAAGTGGAGCATCATTTTCTTCATCATTTCCCCCCTCTTCAATTGTTCTGCCCTCTGCTCGTGATCTCGATGTATGCCTAGTCTTATACTGAGGATGAGGACATTGAAGTGAAGGGGGGTCCTCTGCAATAACAAAGAAATGGGTTAAATTCAAAACATTTTTTATTATCATTACAAGTATTTCATTAATTTAAAAAACATAACCGTGGCGCTCTTTACCTGATGGGGCCACATAATTTTGTCTAGCCTCAATCTCAACATGTTGAACACCCTCTAGATCCTCTAGAGTTGAAATACTAAAGGTTACATTAATTTTGAACACAAATTGCAATTAAATTTGTTTAAAGGAATAACAATGGTCCTCTTTACCTGATTGGGGAACATCACGTTCCTGATGTTGTGTACCCGGATCATGCTCCACTTGGTCACCACCGACTACATGCTCTAAAATATTAACAAAAAAGGTTACATTAATTACTACACTAATCACAATTTAAGATATTTAATTGTATTAATAATTACATAAATAAATTTGAATATAAAATGAATACCTCCACTACTGGGATGCACATTTGGACCTTCACGTGCAGGTTGTGTTTCACGATCATCAGGCTGCATTCCAATGTCATGTGCATTGTTATCATTGCTTGTTTATTTAAAACAAATATAGTCACTTTATGTTGGAACTCAACATCAATTAGATTATTGGTAAAGTATTCAATTTGAAACATTTTTCATTTAGCTTATTTACCTGTGTGACAGATGCACCAAAATCTTGTGTTTTCCCACTCAATTCTCATAGCCGGTTAGCCACAGTTGTATAGCCTTGCTGGTAGGCAATTCTCTTGTCATCTTTTGTGGGTGCTCTATTGAATTCAGAGCTCGACATTTTTGCTTGGTATCATGAATTTTGCTTGCATTGTTTGATTAAAAAAAATCGTTTGCAATTTATAAATATTTTGATGCGATATTTCATTTACAAATACTTACAATTCATGCGGCAAGTTTCATATAACCACCAGAGTCGAGTTTGTGTTGCCCGTTCTTTTCTTGTCTTGCCTTGGTTGCCTTTGACATGTCACTCAGTCTATGAGAAGTTTGAAATATGTTAGATTATATAAATATAAAGAGTAATTAATTAGTACATAATTACATTCTTAATGGTATCCCATACCTTCTTTTGGCGTCTGCTAGTGTATTTCCTTTTTTTCTTTCAATTCTCTCCTTGGCATCCAAAATTAGGTCCTTCCACTCCCTCTTTGGAATCATGGGGGGACGCTCGTACTTTACGTTTTTCTCTAAATGGATCCTGTATTGGTTTCTCACATACTCTAGATATGTGCCAACTTTTTCAAGGAGCTTGGTTTTGTCAAATGTGTCATTTCCGAGCAACTCAACTATATGGTTTGTCAATTCATCTTTTAACCTTTTTTCTTGGTCATTCCACCTTGTAAAGCAAAAAAAAACCAGTTAGATTCATAAATGAACTAAAGCTACCTTTATTATAGTTCAAGAAATGGATCAAAGGAAAACTATTCTAGCAATAATATGAAATCAAAATAGTGGATTAGGGTTAGTTCACATATGATGTTCCACCTTTTACGTATGGTGAGCCCAAATATATACAATGCAATGTCATTAAGAATTTTATAAAAAAATATCATTTCTTGCAAAAATTCATGGGATCATTAGTCCAAAATGAGTGATCAGTAAGTAAATTACAATTAGCCTATATATAATAATCATTTTAAAGTACTTGGAACCTTCTATATCTTTAAGGGAATCAATTCTTCGTTGCTCACCACCAATGTGGCCTGCAACGTTCCTGTACTAGCAATATGATAAGATCCAGGAAATGGTGGTATGTTATTGGTAGTAGTCACCTCTGGTGCATCCTCATGTGCATCTCTTACTGCAGAAAATGAATCCACTGTGAAATGATCCCAAGAAAGAACCCTTGAAGGGAAATAAACACATAAAAAAAGATAGAACAAAATAGGGATCTACCAATAGTGGGCAGGCCAACATGACGTGCAGTAGAGGATGTTTGCATGCTACATGTTGCTAACATTGCAGTTGGAAATACAGGTGGGGCTAACCTCTAACGCAACATTTGTACATGAACATTGACAACACCTAAAGAATAATATATTATATATATAAAACATTAAATATATGGAAACTGCAAAAATTGTAAACAAGGATGAACCTTTATTATGAACATTGACAGTATCAAGTATGAATTGTTTTGGGTACTCAATGTGATAAGCCAAAAAAATCGTCATCACTTGAACTACCTGCAATACCTTGATGATGGCCACCAGGTTGATGAGGACGCATAAAATCTTGTAAAAACAACACGTACATATTTTAGTTAATGACATAAAAGAAAATAAAATATAACCATTATTGAACTTTTGTTATAATTAAAGGTTTCATTATTGCTTACTTGCAAGTTTTGTGTTGTCCGCGTCAAATTTTGCACCCTCTCTTTTATTTCATCGATCTGACGGCTCATGGATGTCAAAGCAATAATCTCTCTATTAATTTTTCTAACAGACTTTTTCATCATTTCTATAAGGTTTGTGGTTAATGTGATGTCATCATCGCATAATACTGTGATGTCATCATCACATAATATTATTAACACTATCAAAATTACTCCAAAACACTCAAGAAAAGAACATAATAATGTAACAATTTTCTTCTATCTAATTTGTACAATTACAATGAGGTTTACCTGCTCGGTAGAAGTGTCGTGACCTACATCCCTGTCTGTGCTATGTGATGGATCCATGTCGCCTTGTGACAAAGAAAAAATATAAAAAAGGTTAGCGAAATGAAACCAACGGACTTAGAAAAAAAACTTAATAATAAAATGGTATGTTGGAGTCATTAATTGGAGGTTGGTTAATTTAAATGGTATATAGTACATACCACCCCCATGATAATAACTTTGTTTGTATCTATAGGATTCAAATTGTAATCGATTAGCAGCTCTTCCCCTGCACTTATTGATTTTATCACAAATACGAATACATGATTTCCCTCGCGCACCTAAAATTTGCAATTGGGTTGCTTATTAGTTGACCCAGGACGCGTACTATTTATAAAACCTGCAATATTCCCTGTTGCTTTTGGCCTTCCATCAATGTATGCAACCACTCATTTACTTTGATCATTATATTTATGTTGTATATAATTTACTGACAGTGCATACCTATGCATATTTTTTTATATCGAACAATCTGCATCCAATTATTGTAATTGTAACAAGGTCTGACAAACTCCATCAATTCAACAACTTTTTTGTAACAGACCTTTATATCGTCCATGGAAAATAGGCCCAAACCATGTAACGACAAAGGTGCTATGCGATATATCCTATCGTTAACACAAAAATCAATGTTTATTGGAGGAAGTTCCTTGGGTACCCATTGTTTTTGTAGATGTTTGTACCTCAAGGGCACCTCAATGTCGTCTTTGGTCTCATCATCATAAGAACATGACCCCCCTTGAGCAAGGAAAAATTTCATGTATTTATTGAATTTTCTTCTAATATTTTGACTTTTAGTTGATCTCCCTATTATAGACATTCTACATGTCTCACTTTCATTTTCTATTCCTGCATTTCCATCACTCGAGGAAGACACATCTGACAAATACCTATTTGGTGCTACCTGCACTCCATCAACTAAGAGAGTTAGTTGGTAATGAGAGAGATATTTTGCAAATGAGGGTAATGTTGATGAAGAAGTCGGCCCTAAAGTTGATATTGAGATTAAAATTTGAATAAGTCCAACTAGAGCCTCAAGTGTTGATAATTGTATTAGATTTGATGCTAATGTCAAGGTTTGAAAAACTGAGGAAGTTTGTTTTCTAAGTAATTTAAAAAAAAAAAACTATTTCTATAGGGTGTGTTGACTTATACTTGTCGATCCATGAGACTGTGCAAGATCCTCATCAAAGGGGTTCGGGTTTCTTCACATTTAATTCAATCATTTTATGTTAGCTAAAAAATACATGATACGTATACTAAAAATTACATAGTACACAACATGAACTTTGTAGACAAGAAGAGTATTAAAAAAATAAAAAATGTGGTCATAATAATCATTGTAAATTTTTTAATTCCTTACCTTTACTTTATGTAGACTATGTAGGATCCTCAACTAAAGGGTTGACGATGTCTGTAGTCAACTACCCATTTCCACCAAGGGTGATAGCATCACACAAAATATATACATGAAATCAACACCATCAATTGAACATCATAAGCATTGCATTTGTAAGTTGATAAACAATAAATACATATGTATCATAAGCATCACATATCTATCATCATATATGTAATTAAGCGTCATAAGCATCACATGTGTCATCATAAACATGTAATCCATCACATAGGTAATAAACAATCCACATTCTATAAATAAACACAAAGTTCAAAAAATGTCACATGTATCATCATAAACATGTAATCCACCACATATGTATTTTAAATCAACATCCATCACATAGCTAATAAACAGTCCAAATTCCATAAATAAACACAAAGTTTTAAAAATGTCACATAAATAGTCACTCTCCCTATCTCCATCTCCTCGGGTTGGCATAGTTCTACTATTAGGACTTGCTAGAGGTGGAACATGAATTAAAAACATTAAAAGATGCATCATCAATTAATTATGTCATGACATTAGAATTTTAAAAATAATGAATTAATTATGTAACCATATAAGTGAAATAAATTTCTATCAAGAAATCAATATTACATAAATAATATACTAATCGCATACCTCATACATTTCATTTATGTCATTGATCTTCTTCTTCATCCAACTCATCATCATGACCATCATGATCATGATCATCATCATCATCATCACCACCACCACTACCACCACCATCATCGTCTTCATCACCATCATCATCATCATCATCATCATCATCATCATCATCATCTTCATCTTCTTCTTCTTCTTCTTGTTCTTCTTCTTCTTCATCATAATCATTGAGTAACTGTCGATCGTGATCATCATCTACATCATCTTCTACTTCTTCAGTATCTTCTTCTTCCATCACATTATACTTTATCGGCCTTCCTCTTGGACCATGTCTAACAACAAAGGACCAACCCAGTTTATGTGGAACCTCTGAGTAAAATATCTGGTCACATTGGCTTGGAAGAACATAGGGCTCAACCCAACTGGTTCAAACAACCTTGTATTAACCATTGTAAAACCATTATCATGTTCAATAGCAGTTCTATCAAGATCATTTTTATTCAGTTGTAGCATGTACCATTTGACGACGAACAAAAATAATTCGAAGGAATTAAAATCACACTCAAGCATATCATCCAAAATGCCATGGTATCGATTTTGAGACTCTTGAGGATGTATGTCGTTTCTCGATGAAATATTTGTCACCTCAAAGACAACAATTATCCTAGAATCACAAGTTTTCTTCGTGTCATCCAACTTTTTGATGCAAAATTTATGACCATTGCAACACATAGTGTTGTGGTGTTTGACCTACAATATGTCAAACATGTAAAAATTATTGCATCGCGGGTTGATAAACATATGGGTGATTAATAAATTTATACGTACCTATTTATCTCTTAAACCATATGCTAAATCAATTTCCCTTTGCGTAACATTGGAATCTCCATTGCGATGAGCTTCTTTAACCAATGAAGCCACACCTTCCCATGTTAATGTGCAACCAGAATGTTGACAATGTTCAATCCATATCATCATCCAATCAAGATTATTTGCAATATACAAATGTAGTGCATCCCACTCTCGACCAACTATACAAAAAATAAATAGATGTCTTACAACCGATTTATTTTGCAGTTTAAGAATTAATTAACTACAATAACATCTTATAATTACCTCTCACTTTCCTCAATCTACCTTTCCCCGTCAAGTACTCCCCTTCAAATTTGTTAATGGGGTTGGGATCCCAAATGTGATCCACGTGGATCTTTGCTGCAAACTTAAGAAGATATTCAGAAATGTACACCATAGTTTGCTATACCATATATCCCTCCATAATAGAACCCTCACAATGTTCTCTTTGTCGAACCAAATCCTTGAAAAATTTCAAGTGCCTCTCAATTATCCACATTGACCTAGTGTGTATAGGTCCACACAATTCAATCTCCTCAACTTGGAGTATGAGGTAGTGTTCTTGTGCATTAAAAAAAGCTTAAAGTAGACACTTTTGCATTTCACACATTATATGAAGGATTTTTCTCTTCCAATATTTATATCTTCTTTATGGATTTCTTTACATGACAACCACCTACAAGATATTCAAGACACAAAAATATGAATTACATAACAAGTAAAACAAATCGCAAATATAATATCTATACAAGGAATTGAACAAATATAACTACTTACCTCGTGTATTTTCCAAGATCATATATGACTTGCTTGACTTTATTGTCGAAGTGATCTGGGAGAGATGGAGGTAGAACGCACTGCAACAATTATAAAATTATTTTCATTTTTTTCTAACATAATACAATGAAAAGTGCATGTGCAGTATACAAATATATAGTAAATACACAAGAACATGAATTACCGTACTGATGGTATGTCAATCATGCATTTTCATCCCTGGCCCAAATTCACTTTTCTTTGATATGAGATTGTTTATGTTCACAGCAAATCCTGTGGCAAATTAAATTTTTCGTATGACTTCTTTTATAGCATTGCTTTGCTGGTCCGTTAATAACCAAGGAAGCTCACTTATATTAATCCGGTCTCCATGGCTATTTGTTTGAATGATATTTTTCATTGCATGATTGGATTCCTGAATGTCACTACAAATTTTGACTATTTTTTCTTTGTCACGCCTTTCATCCAATATTTTCCATAATGTCTTTGCTATATTCTTTCCAATATGCATAGTATCAAACAACTGCACAATTTATAACTGCTCGTAGTAGGGCAACCTACTAAATTGTCGGGGATAAATTTTTAGTCCCTTAGGAAGGTGGTCATTAATGCCTTGATGACCTTCATGATCATCAATCACATCATCAGTAAACAAAACACAATAGAATAGATGTTTTATGACATAAACCATTAAATGGAATGACTTTAGTCTGACGATTAATTCTATTATATTCCAACTTCCACAGGTGAGGTGTCATTCTTCGTGGCTTTGATGTATTATCTTCTTTCCCATTGAAAATATGTTTTTCAATATTTCGATACTTATGATTTTTGTGTAGAAATGTCTATACTCATCAAACACTTGTTTTCATAAACTTTTTGAATGACGAGATTTCATCTTTGGACCACAAACTGGACATGCAAATTTTCCCTTTGTTTGCAGACCTAGAAGATAATGTATAATTGGATTAAATATGTTAATTTTTTTAATTATAATTATCATGCAAAACTTGAACACTATAACATACCACAAAAATTTGTTAGCCCTGGGGCATCGTGTATTGTCCATACAAGCATCGCATGGAATTGAAATTGTCTTTGTCCTATTGGTCTAGAGACATCATACATAGTGACTCCATTCCATAACTCCAGCAACTCGTTGATAAGAGGCTCAATATATACATTCATATCTTTAACTTGGTACTTACCTAATCGAATGAACAAAAACATTACATAATTATTATGACCATTTTACTGCAATATTTATAATTAAATGTAGACAGCTATTAAATGATAAAATACCTAGAACAATCATTTCCAACATTATGTGGTCCCTCTTTATTGACATCCATGGAATAATTTTATTGTTGATAAAAAAATAGGCCACACTAAGTAAATAGATCTCAGCTCTCCAAATGGATTGGCATTGTCCGCTGCCAATGAAAACCTGAGATTACGAGGTTCTTCTTTAAAGTGTGGCCACTTTTCCTCTATGTCCATAAATGCTGAACCATCCGCAGGCATTCAAATAATGTCATCTCGACTTCTATTGCATGCATGGTAATCCATAAATTATGCCAAGCTAGTGCACTTGAATAATCGTTTCATACATGGAATAATGTGAATATAACGAAGAACCTTATGAGACACCTTTTTTGTTATTTGATCTATTCGATATCTACTGATATGACATTCAGGGCATTCAGTTCGAAATTCATGTTGTTTGTGATATACAGTATGATCATTGGGACAAGCATCTATTGCTTGATAGTCCATTCCAATATCTTTCATAATGACATATAATTATCACTATGAGAAAGGTAGAATATTTGATGGTGGTAAGAAAAACTCACCTATCAATCTATAACAAAAAAATATAATTTTAATATAAAGAATACTAATGGTACATGATTCGCCATTTATTAACTTTAATGACATATATGACATACCTTAACATACATGAGATTGTTATGTTGGATAAACCATTCATAACCTTCAAGTCTACCAACAACAATACAGCATAGAGAAAAGTTGTTTGGGAGCCTTCGTAAAGGGCCTCATATGCCTTCTCAAGTAGAGGTAAATCATGAACAACATCACGATCATCTTCATCATCATGATCAGATGCTTCAATACTAAATGTGTCATGGATCAATGTATTTGTACCATCATCTTCAATTGTGTTTTGTGGCTCATGATCGCCATCTTCCATGGGATCATTATCTTTAGCTTAGATATTCACACCTCCATGTTCCTCCACTTTGAAAATCATATTCTCTGGGTTGTGTTGATCCATATCATGTGCTCTGGGGTGCTCGACCTATATAAAAATGACAAACATAAATAAACCATGATCATGATCTCATCATCAGGTGATTTCTTATGTATATAAATTGTTAAAACGATATAATGAAAAACTTACCAATGGATGATAATCATGTCCCCCTTCAATGTGACCATGCAACCTACAATGTTTCTTAGTTATTTTGATTATAAGTCTTCTAGTCTTTAACCCCTTACAAATTTTGTAGGGACAATAACATTTTCCATCACCTTTTATTTTCAAGTTAGACCACAATATAACAATTGTCTCCTTATTTTGTTGTTCGCTGATATTGTCTGGCATGGTCTTTCTTCGCAGGCAAAAAAATCGGGCTCTAAAATTAGTTATATAGAAGTTGAAATGTTAGTTATGAAATCACGTTCCAGTATAATATACCAAATTAAATTACTTGAACATAGAAATAATGGAAATTGAACCAAAACCATTTAACTCTTCTTTTTCATCTCAAAACATATCTAATGGCTTTGTGGTGATTTAGAGCAAGTGATATGCTAATGACTTTGTGGTATGCAATCCTTGTATCATATCTTAAATTGACTAATGTCTAAATGGGGTAATCCATGAGTGTCTAATGTGAATTCATTATCAATGTTGTGAAGTCATCGAGAGTATGGTGATAGTCATCCTTATAGGATCCTCTCAATATTGTCCAAATTAGTCTAAAAGGAAATTAATTATCCATTCCCATGCTCATGCATACTTACATGACTAATGTTTCTCTTGTGTATCCTAAACATTGGAGAGACCTTATTTGACTTGCGTGGTTGTTGTCTTAATATGAAATATTGACTTCTACCCTTTCCTTTGCATCAAACTTCTCACATCATGTTTCTTCAACAAAACACACTATTTTGATCCCAATCTTTCTCAATACCCTCAATGGAGGGGTATGTATAATGGTTTCAACATACAAAGTCAATGATCATACAGTCCATTCTTCTAGACACCCTTGGATATATTACTTGGCTTCTAGGCTTGGGAAAACTAATATGAATTGAGCCAAAACCATGAGGATAGGATCAAGTATCATGGAAACTGATCATAATACATGAAGACGGGGTTGACACCTGTGTGTTGGATTTCAACAATGCCACACTTCCAAAATTGTCAGTCTCAAGACTTCTCCTATTGGGTCAACACTCATTGATGCCCGCAAGGCCAAATCAATGTATCTAGGATTCAAATTCCTTACTCTAGGCTTGGAGGACCCTACACAAAGTCTATGAACAATCACTTGGTATTACAATAGAAAGAGACTTCCTCTAGAACTTTTTTTGCAACACATACATCATTGGTAATCATTGTTATGATGGATGATCTATTAGGACAGTAAATAAAATGCTTTTTCTTTTTCCACCCTTTGAAACTACAACAAGGTATTTGACTTGGCAGGGTCCCCACACATCACTTCAACACCAAACATTAGGCAATACAACATTTTGCCTTCTCAATGCATTTTTTTTGTCTTTCACTGGTTTTCTCAGTCCGATACATAGGGATATTAGACATTTTATGGAATCATCACACACACAAACTTCCCCATATGTCCCTGTAAGTATAAGATATTAAATGCATTTCACCTAACACTATCTGGTATAGATTCTTGTGTCCTATCCATATAGGATGTTTGCACACCGCATTATCATCATTGACTCATGTGTATGATGCAGAGGTAGGGGCATGTATAATGGTTTCAACATACAAAGTCAATGATCATACAGTCCATTCTTCTAGACACCCTTGGATACATTACTTGGCTTCTAGGCTTGGGAAAACTAAAATGAATTGAGCCAACACCATGAGGATAGGGTCAAGTATCATGGAAACTGATCATAATTTGTGAAGAAAGGGTTCACACTCATTGATGGCCATGACAAGGCCAAATCAATGTATATAGGCTTCAAACTCCTTACTCTAGGCTTGGAGGACCCTACACAAGGTCTATGAATTTTACCATTATAATTATTTTTTAATGGATGAGGATCTATATTATCATTTCCAAAATAGTGTTATGCATATTCACAAAAAGAAAGGTAAGTGGAAAGAGTCGCATCCCAAAGTCCAAACAAGACAATGGCCCAAAACAAAAAATAATTATAACAAGACAACTAAGAGGAGGAGGCTAGCCCTAGTCATTTGTTTTTCTCTTTATCTACAATTTCTTGTTTTGCATATGTCACTTGAAACTACACTTCTATGACCCTATTGCAAACAAATAGGAATAATTTTGTAAAATTAGCAGTAACATTATCTTTTCACCCAACTATAGTGAAAGTCCCAAATCATCTTTGGTGGTTCCTTAGTGAGAATACAAATGTGTCTCATGTAGCATAGGAGCCCATTTTCTATGTGAAAATAAAGAACCTACCAAGATTGCTCCCCATACATGCTCTAAGGCATCTATTTTGATCTCAAAAGATTGCTACAAATCAGACAAAACAAAGAGTGGTACTGAACAAAACTTCTATTTCATTTGAGTGAATGCTTGTTGTTGTGTCCCTATTCATATGAACTTTTCTTAGTCCCCCCTTTTTTAGCATGTTTAGAGGCAATGCAATGTGAATAAATGTGAGCAAAAACCTAATGTGGAATTTGGTTGGCCCCAAGAAACTCAAGAGTTTTATGAGAATCCTAGGAACAATATATTCTTTATATATCAAGAACTTCTCTAGGTCAACATATACACCATCTTCATCAACAATGTACTTGAAGTACTAGATCCTCTCCATGCTAAAAGAGATTTTCTCTATATTGGCATAAATCTTAAGCTGATGCAAGTTGGAAAGAACTTGTCACGTGTTATTCCCATATCTTTTTGAACATAAGAATGTCATCCAAGTAGACAACCACAAACAACCTATGAAGAATCTAGGTACATAATTCATCATCCAAATGAATGTTGTTGGTGTAGTGATTATGCCAAAGTGCATCAATAACCACTCAAACAAACCCTTCTTGGACTCAAAGAAAGTCTTCCAAATGTTAATTAGCTCAACAAGGAATTGATGGTTCCCTGATTTCAAATCAATCTTGTTGAAATATTCATCTCCTCAGAGCTAGTTCAAGAGGTCAGCGATTTGAGGGATCAAAAAGCTTGTTCTTTATAGTGGTCTTGATTAGGACCCAATAGTCTATTTCAATTACCATGTCCCAATTTCTTCTTGGAAAGTACAAAATGGGCTTCCACAAAGAAAAATTAGTTGGTCAATATGACCCTTTTGAATCAAATTATCAAGTTGTTGTTAAGTATTGATGTAGTCTTAAGACATCTCATGACTCCATTACATCTCCACACTTGGGTTTACAAACACAACTCTGTCAAAACAAAAACAATATCACTAGTAAAACTATGACTGTGATAGTTAATACCCTTAGGACAGTCATAGAAATTTAATCTATTTTCTTTGGTTTTGATCCACAAACCCTTTCAAAGGTTGCATAGGGTCCCCTCACCCCTCTCTTTGTCATCAAACACTTCAAAATACCAATCGCTTGGTCTTCCCACCAAATTCTTCACTCTTACTACCTTTTACTGTTTGATACATAGAGATATTAGACTGCCCTCATGCCCAAACACGTACCAAATATAATTTTGATCTCTGCACACAACATAATATGATACATAGCATGAAAATAGGTCTTTCCACACATTTGGGTGAATTTATATGCATTAAAATAGGTCTTGCCACACATTTGGGTGAATTTATATGCATGGAAAAGCAAACTATACATTGTTTACTCCTCTCGGTAAACCCTAGGCAGGGTTTTGACAATTTTTGGAAAAACTATGATATCTTCTTTAAAACACAATGAAATTCAATGCCACAAAAAGAACAAATGAATTTAACTCACTTCTCTACCACATCCAATTGACTTCCCATCAAATT
Organism: Cryptomeria japonica; assembly: GCF_030272615.1. Taxonomy (NCBI): domain Eukaryota; kingdom Viridiplantae; phylum Streptophyta; class Pinopsida; order Cupressales; family Cupressaceae; genus Cryptomeria; species Cryptomeria japonica. The sequence goes on from NC_081406.1 coordinate 586,000,725, forward strand.
ATGATGATTTTCACAATGAAAAATGAACAGAATCAGACTGAAACGTCCAAAAATGCATAGAAAACCCCAATTTCATTAAGCAAAACTCTTGGATGGCATGCCAAAGGCCTATTTATGCCCATCCAAATGGGTTACAACCTCAAACCACCATTAACTAAATTTCCAACCATATTTTAAAGAAGTTGCTACAAGAAATGCAAAAGTTGTCATGACAAAATGACAACTTTTTGCCCAATGGACCTCAAACTTTCACAATTAGGTCCCAATACATCAAAATGGCCTCAAATGGCCTTATTTTCAAAAAAGAACACAAAATAAACAAGAAAATCAAATTTTGACCTTATTGGCCAAACCTAGGCCCTGAGGGTGCTCCTGCACCATAGACGAAGTTGAGTATGATATGGAACGAAGAAGTTTTAGGCATATGCAATAATTACTCAAAACTTACAAGACTTGAAAGAGAACACTAATAATCATAAACAATGTGGTGATTTTCAAAATAAAGATTAAAAATATTAGGTTGGGGAATTGGTATTTACATATGTATAAATGTAACAATTCTAAGAGGGAACCTCTCACATATTAAAAGAACCTCTACATATTAAAACATAAGTTAACAACATATTAAAACATAAGGTGAGAGAACTATGTAGGGTTTTTTTAAGGGGATTTATAATAGATGTTCATGAGATATAACACTGAGACAATATAAGGAGAAAAAATGTACAAATGGTATGACAACTTCCAAAGAGGGTAATGCATGAGGTATGGACAATGAGGATAATGAATACTTGAGATGTTTTCTACATTGCAACACCACTTCCACTTTAAGCTATGGTATTTCAATCTTCATGATAAAGAGAAATTCAAAACAGTGAAAGAGTTTTTCTTCATGGCATATAATAGTGAGTAAATTGAGAGCATGATATGGAATTACCACTAGTTTCAAACAATAAATAGATAGTGTTAACATCCCTTTGGCAATCATATAAAGCAAGTTAAAGCATCAAATAAAAGTTTAAGGCCAAAAAAGATAGAGCATTCAAGATCAACCAAGTCCAATAGAGAATATTAGAAACAATTCACAAAGTGGCACAGTGACTGTCAATACAGTGAAATTTAAATAGTCTATAGTACAATATATAAACATCCATCTAGATATGCAAATGTGATAAGGCAATGTGCTTGGGATCACCCATATATAAAATTGAAAGAGCACAACCATTTCATTCATCATGAAATCAAGAATAAGGAGCAGTCTTTTCAAATTTTTACTGTCCAAGCAAGGACATTATAGTATCCATGTGCATGTTTAGAGTTTGTATAGGCATTAAGGTGTAGGTGCAGGGTCAAGAGTGCAGGTCTGAAAAAGAGTAGCTATTGGATAGTGATTTTGTAAGCAAAGAGCAGTCATGTTAGCAAGGCATAAGTCACATTGCATGGTATCAAGAAAATGCATGATTAAAGGCATTATAACTAAACCTAAGACATTGCATTTGTGACAAAATATTGATTGCTTTGAAGCCAACAGTAGTCAGGGATATAGTGGTAAGTACAGTGCAGCCCTTGGAGATTTGCAATAGATGACAACCTGAACCGTGGGCAAAAGTATACAAACAAATTCAAATACTGTACATGAGGTGTTTGGTATCTTAACAATATTTATGCAAGGTTTATGAATAGTGTTGCATCCATGTGTAACTTGATTAAAATATCTTCAAAGGTGCTGATAAAAGATCTTCATCATGTGTTGTAATTTTATGGTTTTTATTATGAAGAGTGTTTTTGTGTACTAATATGTTATTGTAGAAAAAATAGTTGAAACTCCCTTTGTGGGTTGCTTGTTTTTGTTTGAGTAGAGCCAACAACAATTCCTGTAGTCAACCCAATGATCTCTTCACTATATTTCTTTGTGATATTCTATGGTTTGTCTAGGTATAGGAATTTATCATGTAGGTGGCTTAGAAACAAGTGGACTCACTCATGTTCTTGGGTGAAGTCCAAGAAATACTTAAAGATATCAAGCTTTTTCTCTACAACCCTTGCATATTATGGTTTATACTCATTATTTCTCTTCAAGAGCTCTCCTCAGAGTGGCTAAAAGCTATTGTGGTTGATTTCCTCCAATGGTGCATGTATATATCTCTCGATATTTTTGTGTAGATCAAATCTCCTGAGACCTTCGAAAAAGATTCACCTAGGTCTATTTTTAGGGCTTTGTTAGGAAATTTGGAAAATATAAGTTGTGACATTTGATGTTATCTACACACTCAAGATCTCAATATCTTATACCATTTGATGCAATAACATAAATATTCCTCTACCTAACTTAGAAACTAAATAATAGTTATCACAAATGTATAGATTATTTGCACACAAATTGAATTGACATAAAGATTACAACAAAATATTTATTCAAATATTCAATTAACAATCTCTATGCACATCAATCATCTTCACATTTAATGTCTCTCCCTAGCGTTTCAATTTTTTAGATAGTTATTGATTTGATCAAAGACATGGCAATTATATTTATGGTAGAGTTTCAAAAGCCTTTACGCTTTGATGGATATCATACCCTACTCTATGGCTCAACCTTGCATCTTTTCTATTCTTGTTTCTTGCATAGCCTGTCTCTATATTGCGTCACGCATCATCTCTGCAGCCTTCCAAAGTAGTGTTATGTTTGTTCATTGCCCCTTTTACTAAACTCTATAAACTGCAATCTTGTATTTATTTTTAATCGATGATTTCCTACATTATTTGATTTGTCATCTTGTTAGAAATCTCCTCTCTATTATGCTTTGATGGATGTCGCATCCTGTTACAAACCTCACATTTTATCACTGGCAAAAATGATATTAGCAAAGCTTGTGAAATATGGCTTTTACATCTACCAAATGTCATTCCATCTTGTGCATATGGCTTTTACATGTAGAAGAAATACATTTGATGAATATGCCATATGGTGGATAATAAGTTGAGCATGTAAGTACTAAAGGTGTGGCACTAGTGGCTTTGGTACATGAAGGTGACTAGAGGTTGTGCAAGGAGAAATGTTGGAAGTTGGATCTATAGTAGAGGTGGGAGTAGATGTTATTTACGCATGAAAATGTTAAGCTAATACTCATAAAATAGCTAGGAATCCAACTTAAGGCCTATTGTTCTCAAATTCTAATTCCCCTTTTATCCCCTGTAAGAAATTAATAACTTTGTCTGCAAATAGAGAAATCAAGGAAAAAAAACCTTAGAGCAACATATGACAAGGTTTCAAGAACCTTCTACACTTCAAACTTATCCAAAGTTCAGGCGGGTATACCTCTTGTGAATAAATTCACACTCTTAAAATAGATCCACAGTAAACCAGTCCAAAACCACTGAATCTTATCACCTCGAACACAAACTGAAACAATAAAAGAAAGCTTATGCTCATGTTCAGTATTGATCTACAAGAAATGTAGAAAGAGAGCTACAACTGATACAAGTGCCTTATCCAGGCCACAGAGTCATCTAAATTAAACAAGGATCTCAAATCAAATATCTCCATACATATCATCACTTCGGCTTCTCTCAACCCCATACATGCCTGACATATATAAGAATCTTTCCTTCTTAGACTAGACAATGTTCATCAGATTCATAGTCTCCAACAAAATAACATACTGACAAAGATATTTCTTGCGTATTTAATTCCCCTCCTAAAGAAGAAAGCTAAGAAACATATCTATAAAGACTGCATTACAATCCATGTTCAATTGAATAACCCTAGATTACCCAAATGAAACCATTTAATTATTAAAAGCACACCAGAAGACAACACAAGTTCTAGGCTCGAAAGTTTATGGTCTGTATATTGAAATTCATTTTGAAAAAATCTTACAAAACTCAGAATATTCTCTGTAAATTTAGAAAAAACCCAGATAAATTTCTACAGAGTTTCTTTACAAATTCTTTTGATAATTTCTAATTAGTCATGGTATCCATTTATAATAGTATGGATGCATAAAAGCTTCGGATCTTTTCAAAAGGTTTGTTACAACAAACTTCTTGTTTGAACAAGAAGTGGCAAATCTTTTCCACTTTCTAACGGCCCCTTTCCCGCGGTTGTCATTTTGCGGCTTCTTCTTGAACCTCTGCATCCAGCACAACATACTTTCTAGTCCACTCCTAGTACACGTCATCAATAGGTGATGAGAAGTTAAAAAAATTCCCTTTTGTCTTCGCTAATCTCTTCCAAGAGTTCCTCATTTTATTGACCTCTGAATTTAGGAAACCATAGTGTGATTTAATCTTGTCCATCTTCTCAACCGTTTTGACAAATAGGGAAGTATCATCTGTATTAATGATTCCCTTTATCCTTAATGATAGGTTGGCTCCTAATTCATTAAGCCATATTTGTTTGTCCTTCAATTGAGTTGGACTCGCAAAACCCCCTGGGAATAATTCAAATACTTGCTCAGTGTACTCTTTCTTATACAAGTTGATCTTCCTCTCTGCATTATCTACTCCTTCTGCTAACTTTTCCAGATCCTTTGTCATGTCACAAGTGGATTTGATAATGGGGTCAACCCCTGCCTCATCATAAGATACACATATAAGTTCTAGGTCCTCCTCCCTAGGCTTCCACTTGTCCAAAATAGGCATTAAAACAACATTGTATCCATTGAGCTCATTCTACATATCCAAAAATTTACTCATATTGTTATACACCAATGATGATCCTATAGTGTCAGCAAAACTCAAAATTGTGGCCCTCACTCTCTCTTCATATTTATTTGCAAATAGGGTTTGAGCCTGTTTTAGCTTCTCCAACTCTTGAGGAGTGATCTCAACTGATTGGGAACTAGAAGGTGCAGGAGAAGGTGGGAATTCAACAATAGGGCTAGTAGATGGAGGTTGTGCAGGAGAAGAAGCAATCATCAATGTTGAGGACTCACCTTGATGGTATTGTCCTGCCAATTGGCTTTTCAACTTAGCAATAATGCTATATCGGCTCATTACCTCTCCTTTGGCCTCATTGTAGGCTTTCAAGACTGTCTCTAGCTTATCCTGGAGATCTGCCTTTTCCTTTGCTTCTTTCTTTGCCACTGCAACACTGAATTTTGCAGTCCCTAAGACTATGCTAGCAGCCTCCACCACTCCAGTACTTTGTACCCTCTTTACTATCATGCCTCCAAGGTAGCTGGACTCTGGGGTATCCTTTCTCTTTCTATTTTCATCTCTTTTCAGAGACCACATGACCAGGGCAACATCATCCTTGCTGAAGGTTACTCCTTCCATAGGATTGGTCTCTTTCCTTACTGCCTCTAGAACCAAGGTATCTGCCATATCCCATTCAAGGAGGATGAGTACACCAGCCTTTGCTCCCATTTCCCTTCTTTTCATAGGAGTGATGGTCTTAAACTCAGTGACCATTTCTTGCTTTATTTCTTCCTCCACCGCAGTTGCATCCTTGTGGGGCTGCTCACTCTTCCTCTTCTCACATCTGGCATTAAACTTATCAATATTCTGCTTCCACACAAATTGCATGAAAGCTCCTGAGGTAACAAAGTTGCTATCAGCTAAGAATTCCTCACTGGCCTGTTTAATGGGAGGATCCAATTCCTGGCCTTTGAACTCATTGGTGGTTATGTTCATCTCAGCATCTTCTAGCTCTTGAGGCATTCCATCTTCTATTTCATCATAGGCATAGGCTATCTCCCCAAGACTCCCTAACTACAACAATTGCTCAGTTGTTGCCTGCTCATCTCCTATATGAATGGGGGATTGAGATGGGGAATACAAGGGCTTATTAGATTGCACTTCCTTTTCCACCCTTTTCTTCTTTGGGGAGTCCTGAATGTCAATGACATCTTTTATTTTCCTCTTCCCTCTTGAAGTAGAAGGATCCCTTGTTGTTGGCACTAACACACTATACTTGGATTTTCTATGCAATATATGGTCACCAGGAGGGATTGCTTTAGTAGATGTAGACCTAGCTAGAACTAGTCTTTCCTTCTCAGGGTTGTTTTTAATCACTACTTCCCTCTTCTCCTTCAATGTTTGCATTACATCTTCAAAGCAAAGAATTAGGAATTTTTCTTTTTCCTCAGAGGGGTGAAAATTGGACAAAGGGTCATAGCTGGTGTCAAATTGGTGCACAAAATCTAGAGCCTTCTTGTAGGCCACCCATTTTTCTTTCCTTAGCTCCTACTCATCCAAATCAAACTCATTTCTGATGAGGTCTTCAAGGAATTGGAATTGGTGAGGTCTTCCTTTGCATACTGCCCTCTTCCTAAACATATTGTTAAAGAAGTCTTCAGGGTCAGAAAACCTTGACACTGCAGTGGATAGCTGGTGTGGTTGAAAGAACTCCTTAAAACATTTCCACCCACTTTTAGTAATCAAAAACTGATGTGCTATTGTTACTGTAGGTAAAATGGTCCCTTTTCCTCTGTTAGATAGCTCTGCCTCTTGCACACTCCCAATCTGCCCGAGGACATCTGCAATTCCTACTTTCAGTGGGACCTGATATGGCAACAAAAATGGAGTGCCTCTGAAACCATACACTCTGAAAACTGTGGAAACGGGGTACAAGTACATGTCACCCCAATTGTGGACAATTTTGATTTCTTAAACAAACTCCTTTGGCCTAAGATACTCCAAAAGAGCTTTAGTGACCCTTGGATTCTCTGAGCATAAAATAATTCTGATCTTGGATGCAAAGCACTTATCAAACTTTAGGTAGCTAGCATCTTCCTTGTCCCATGACAACACTGTGCTCCATAATTGAACTGGCATTTTCTCCCCATCCTTTTCTTTCACCAGATCCATTTCATTGGCAAAGTAGTCACCACCCTTGAATAGAAACATATGCATGAGAAGGGAGTATCATCCAAAAGGCCTATCCACCTTACCATTTTGTATCCCTATCAAGCCTTCATGGATTGCATCAGTAATATAGGGGGCATAATCAAATGTGACTGCTAGAGAAGGATTTAAAATTTGAGCTATCATTAACATGTAATGAGTTGGCATGTTCACTTCAACATCCTCTCCAAAAATCTAGAAGAGTGACCGGTATAATCCTTTGGCTCTAAGAGTGAACAAATTCAAGGATAAAGGCTCCATGGTATTAGGTCCTACAACAGTCAATCCACCTATTTTAACAAAGAATTCTTTAAGAGGCCCATTTCTAAGATGATTCATCTATGCATTGTAGACCTGAGCCAATGATTTAAAATTAATGGGCTCCAAATAATTAGACACCTCACTGAGCCCAAATACATTTCTGAACTCATCATCATTTATTTCAATGAGGGTTTTTCCATTTATATCCCTAACACTTTTGGTAATAGGGTCATAGTTGTGTGCAATCTGAGTTAGGAGATCCACATTCATGAACACTCCAGGGACCACCAATTTACCTACATCCAACTCCCAAATATTGTTCATTGGGGCTGGGGAGTGTCGCATACCAAAGTCAACCTTGAATAAACCCAAACCAGAAAGCCCTATTTGTGGGTCTCTCAGCCAATTACCCTTGTCATACAATCCTTCTCCTATTCTCAAGAAAGGAGCCTTGGGCACTAATTCTTTAACCTTAGCTGCTACGTTTGTGGACATAGACAATTGTTTCAGGAAATCATCACAAATTGCTCTCTCCTAGTAATTAACTTTCCCTATGAAGTTCCTTCTGGGTGCCATCTCAATGATATGCAAGTAATTCAATTACTAATCATAGCAATTCTTTAACAGAACAAAACCACAATTTAATCAAACTTTCAAGTAACTGGTAAGCAAGATACAAGAAAACCTTTTTTCGGCCTGAAGAACTCTACTCTGCACCAACTTTTCTGTAACAACTCTTTGAAATGATGCCTACATTCAATTGATGTGAGCATATATATGGTAATTGGGTTCTTAACTGCGACATTAACACCACATGCTTCGGCCATCACCTCAAAATTGAATTCACGAATGAATTCAAAAATTTTGCTCCAACGGATCACAAAATGTTTGTGTTTCTATCACTTTCTTGTTTCGCCATTTTGCGAAGCCTAAAATCCGTGCTTCTTCATCAAGCGAAATCACACCAACCATTAGATCCAGCGAAACTTGCATGACTTTTACTTTATTGACTATTCTTCATCCGGCGACAGGCTTAGATCTCTTTCGCCATTTCGTGAAAGCTAAACATCATGTACATTCACCCAGCGAAACTGCATGGGCCGTCCAATCAAAAGGAACTTGATAGGTCTTTATCTCGTCCTGTGACTGGTGGCTAACCCCACTAACCGTGCACCAAGCATTTAAGGCTAGCAGTTTTCGTTGTTTCGCGAACGGTAATTACCTTGCATCTTCGGGCTGCGAAATAGCACCCACCGTAGGATCCTTCTTGAGATACCCGCCCTTTAACAAACTTAACTAGTAGAAGTGGGCCCTTTGACTCAGCACCATCCGACCTGGCAACCTATTGGCAAAGGAAACCAACGTGTCAATCTTTTATTCATCGAACAACTTCCACGGGATCCACTTCAGGTCCACCACGTGTATCTGACAACTTGTCTTTTCATCAGCGGTCTAATCCATTTGTTCTACCACGACATCGACCAAGTGGCTGCCATGTCACTTCGCTACTTCGCGAAGGTTAAATCTCAGGCACCTTAGGACTGCAAAATAGCACCGACCGTCCGATCAAAAGGAACTTGATCGGTATTTACCTTCAGTTTTTACTGCCTCATGGATCCATTTTCCTTTTCGCCACTTCACGAAGCCTAAAACCCACGCACCTTCACCCAGTGAAACCATGCGAGTCGTCTGATCAAAAGGAAATTGATCGGTCTTTACCTTAGTCTTTGCTTGGATGCCGGAGCCAATTTCCTTTTCGCCATTTCGCGAAGGTTAAATCTCAGTCACCTTTATCTTGCAAAACCGCGCGAGCCATCTGATCAAATAAAACTTGATCAGTCTTTATCTTTAGTGAAAACCTGGATGCCGGACCCACTTCCGCCTTTCGCCACTTCGCGAACGGTAACTCACGGGCATCTTAGGGCTGCGAAATCACGCGCGCCTTTAGATAAAAAGGAACCTACTCACTGGTTAGGAAACCTGATTAAAAATTAAGAACTTTAGGAAAAGATTAGAAAAATAATGCGTTGCTAGACCCGCCTAGGAAGAAATAAGAAGGGAGGGAACACTTCTCACGACAAACGGATCCTTCTTTAAGTGAATAAAGTAACACAAAATTAGAAAGAGAGGGTTTTTCTCAGACACTAGAGCGATTAAGACTTAAACCCTAAACCCCCTTTGGACCTAAAGCAATTAGAGATAACAAGGCCATACCAGACTCAAAATTTTCATAGACTTAGCCAATTATGGGACAAGAATACCCAGTTTGTAAACAGTAATAACAAGGCCTTCTATTTGTTAATAAATTTCTCTACCATTGAGCTACTACCCCCTTTCTTACCATTCCATTGTTGGCTTGAGTGTAGATTATTTTCAACACCCATTATAAGACACATTATAAGTTCTTGGGGCTCCTAACCTAACCTAGCTTTGATAACATTTTGAGCTACTACTCATGGACTAGTTAGGTTTCCAAGCTATGACCTTCTATTTGTTGTTAGAATGTGATCTATGACTAAGCTTCTAACCCCTTTCTTGCTAGTCCATTTTTGGTCCAAGTGTTTCTTATTTCCAAAAAATAAAACCATTTGTAAATTTTTGAGTCATGTAGATTACTTTTAAATATACCATAAAACATATCTACTAGTGGTTCCGGATCAACTGCAACTGGAGTTGTTGGTAGTGCTTATATTGTTACCTTTGTAATTGGTGTTGTTTGTTTAGATGGCGATGGAACCACATATTGGTAGCAAGGACGAGGGAAAGCACATATTGGTAGCAGTGGACAGGGGGAAGATACATGACAGGAAGCACACACCAATTGATGAACTTCTACCTCAAGAAGAGGGATTCATGAACATCTTATATAATTTGGTAGATCATCAAAGAGACTTGTGAATGTGAGTACTCTAGGAGGCCCTACAGATGAATTTGTTGATTACCTCGGAGGTTGCAGAGCTGCAAATATACTAGTCACTACACTTGCATAGAAAGAGACAAGCTCATTATAGAGTGGTAAACTAGTGTTCACTTCAGTCGTGAGAGGTCATCAAGTGTATGACTGAAAGATTTGTGCACTAATATGTGCAATCAAGAAATCAAAACACTATCTACTAAGTAGGGAGACAATTGTTCACATGTGCCCCGCCTAGTCCCCCTAATTCCTAAACTCAAAATATTTCTTGAGCAGTACGAGCTGCTTGAGAAAAACAATCAAGCCCAGGTACGGCTAACCAAGCTCAGCCAATCAGATATACCAATTCAAGTGCTTCCCTACCTTGGATTGCCAGGAGAAAGAAAAAGAAAGGTGGATAACCACAAGTCTTTTCCATTTACCCAGGTGCATTGATGAATAAGCATGCAGCTCTATGAACATGTTTATATCGCTTCCATTCCCTATCCATTAGGGATTCAGGAGTGGAGGTGTTGAAATTCAACCATAAGCCATTATAGTATTTGTAGGGTCAAAGTAAATTTTAGTAGACATGCCATTACAAGTGGATGCATTTTCTACAATAAATGTTGTCTAGGCTACCAATAATAAAACCCAAATCAAGTCTAGCTACAATCCCATAGTTGTAGCCATTTAATAGAGAGGCCTATGAAGAAGAATATGCAAATGTCTCAGATTTTGGGAAAAAAGTACAAAAAAATCCAAGGACAAGGGGTTACAAAAGAAGGTGAAGATTCTACCTCGAATGGTGAGTGTCGTTCGATTTGGAACATGCGAAAGTATCTCTATGGTGAGTACCATTTGATCTTGCCAGGGGTTGCCAAAGGTCGACGAAGCCTACGCGAGATTGATTGCACAAATGACTTGCCCTCTTTTTTTTTTTTTTAGTAAGGCCCATTGTCATCGGAATTTCGATGAATGCGGGCACTTTAAAAAAAAAAAAAAGCAAATGTGAAATTATCATCGAAATTCCGATGAATTCGGGCATTTAAAAAAAAATCAAATTTGGTCACAATATACCTTCTCTGTCAGAATTCTAGGCCAAATGTATTAGTGAATATACAAACAACTTCTTAAAGGGATTATTTTGGATTTCCTCATGTCAAATGGGTATTGTAGGTGCAGTCTTGGTGATACTATTTTAAGCTTTATGTTTGGCCACATATTTATTGGGGTTGCAATCTTGTCATTGACTATGAAATGCCTAGAATTTGATATCTTGGGCTTTCAAATTTGTTTTAGGTTCATCTTAGCTATCAGACACACCATTGATAAGAAAACATCCCTTAACTAATTTATTAGCCTAGAAATTTACTTCATTACTTTGGCATAATGGATATGTTGAAAACTATGGATCTGGTAATCTGAACACTCCCACGATCCACTTGTAATTTGTTAATATCATGAAAGAAAGATTAAATTTACCAGATTGAAACTACCACCACTAAATATTGGCACTACAACATGAAATGATCACAGAGATGAATAAACTATTTTTTTTTTTAAGAAAAACTACAACTCGCAAAAAAAAAGGAAGGCGTTTGAGAATTTTTTTGAGTCATTTGTGTAGTATCTGCTCCAAAACAAAAATAATTCAGCATGCATTTGAATGAGAGGAGATTACAGTGTTTAGTTAAAGGAAAATAAAAATATTGCAAACCAAAAGAAACAAGGGGGATCGATTTTAGAAGAGAAGCTACAACAAAAGAAAAGGTGATTGTGGCAATTCAAAGACCACTTAAAAGGGACATCGATTTTAATTATAAAAAACAGGGGCACATCATTCTTCTTTAGTGGTTGTTGACCACTATTTATTCAACTTTCAATAAATAGCTTCAACACCCATGGGACCCTCATACCACTGGCACTAAAAGACATTGAAACAATGAACGGCTAGGATCGTGTCAATCATCTTGCATTCCTTTGGAAAGAGTATCCACCATTGATTGATCATATCAGGTTTGTTGGCATCATGTTGGGCATGATGAAGTTTGAGCTACTTAAGAAGTTGTCATTGATGGCAATACCGGTTCTAATACCATCATAACCGATTGGAAAATGATTATAGTGGACTGGTAAGGAACAAGGGACTAAAAGCTTCCACTGGTGAGCAGAGACAGGTTTAAAGGAAGCAATTGGTAGTTGAGTTGAGTAAAGCAGGTTCAAAAATATATAGAAAACAACTGGTAGTAGATCACAATGGTGAAATGTAGATCTGATCAATTTAGAAAGTGCCAGTTGAAGATGAAGTGCTTGATAGAGAATCGGTGAGATTTGTGCCATGAACAGTTAGTCCCACCGATATAATCGACGAGATTTGAGGAACGAATAGATTGGCGCATAAAATGTTTTTTTTGAGTCAGAGTTTTGGAGGGAAAGTTTGTGCCAAGATTGAAGACAACTATATACATGTTTTTCATCTTGAATTTGAAGTGTTGATGGAGTTGTTAGTGGATTGAGGTTGAAAATAAGAGTAAGGTCAAGAATAAACAGAGAGTACAAGGGTTCCTCATGAATCGGTGAAGTCATCACCAGGTAGAGATTGAAGCAGATACATAATGAATCTATTCAACAAAAGGGTGTCATCATCAAATCAATGATTTGTTTCTCTCTAATAATTACAGTAGGTTAAATCCCTTAATAGGGTGAACCTTAACCGATTCTGTTTGTAAAATCCCCTAACAGGGTCACTCTATAGAGGAAGTGTAAAATCCTTTTGTAAGGTGAATCCTAATAGATTCCAAGGTATTCTTAATAGGATACCAGTCATCTTTAACAGGGTGATGTTCTCAAAAGGAACATGATTGTAAGCTCTTAAACATGCACTCTTTTTCACTACAATAAAAGAGATTGTGGGTTATCCCCACCATGGTTATCCCCACCATGAGTTATAATTGTGAGTGTAATGTGATGTTTATTTGATGCATGTAAATATCTTTCCTTCAATGTTCATGTCTTCATGATTAATGCAATGTTTAAATTTAATTTAAAAATGATAGTTGGAGATCGGTTAATTTGAAAGTTTAATTATATATAAACTATTTTGACTGATTCACCCTCCCTCCCAGTCACCAGTTAATATCTAACAATTGGTATCAGAGCCTTGGTGCTCCGAAGAAAAAGTGTAACAACTTGAGGATAAGATCATGGAGGAATACTGGTATCAGAAGCAGCTTGATGAAGCTAATGAGATGATTGCTCAACTGAAGCAGAGACTGAAAAAATCAGTTGCTAAAAGGAAGGAACTCTCTCTACAACTTAATAAGAGTCAGGATATCATAGACAAACTCTCTGATCAGAGTGGATTTGAAGAAGCAGAAGAGGAAGTCTCAGAGCTAATGGAAAAGAACAAGAAGTTGGCTGAAGAAATCACAAATCTAAAAAGAGAGCATGAAAGTTAGGCCCTGAGAATGACTGAAATACTTGAAGCCAACATGATAGCAGAAGAAAGAAAGAGAAATGTAGATGAAGCACTGTCAAAAGATGAAAGAGCCAAAAGGCTTGCTGAAGAATCCCTAAGAGAGAATGATACAATCATTCTTGAAAAGGATGGAGAAATTTCAATTCTTACTAAAGAGAATACAGTTATGTATGAGCATCTGCATGGAAAAAAAAAGGAAAATGAGAAGATGATGAAGGAGATTGAACAACTCAAAAATGAGTTGAAAATTGCAGATGAGAGAAATGAAAAGATGAGAAAATTTAATGAAAGCTCTGAGAAGATAGATGAACAATTAAAAGCTCAGAGGAGAACAAAGGAGACAACCGGTCTTGGTTACTCCGGTATAGGTCCAATGGAAACTGGTGAATCATCTAAACCCAAAAGGATGAAGAGTGATAAAAGGAACAAATTAGGAATGAAAGGTATGAAGTTTTCTAAATCCTCTTGCAACTATTGTGGTAAACCGGGTCATAATTATGATGTCTGTAGAAATCGACTGGTCAGTCACAAGAAGCCATTTACCTTTGATGGTTATTGCTATAACTGTCATAAGTATGGACACACTGCTTATGAGTGTAGACCTCAATCAAGTAGCATGTCTAGTAGAAGAAGCTTTAATGGATATTGCTTTACATGCAATATATATGGACACAAAGATGAAGAATGCATGTTCAAGAAAAATGCATCAAGATCTCCATCCAAACTGGTTAGCCCTAATAGAAAGAGTAATCAGCTCAATGCCACATGTTCTACTTGTGGCAACTTTGGTCATGTTGCAGCGAATTGCAAGATGAGAATTGGTCAGAGAAATAATGCAGGACCATGGAAGACAAATGGCATGTCATGTTTCGACTGCCATAAGATCAGACATTTGGCCAGAGAGTGTAGGAATCGATCCTACAACCGATCTGAAGATAGGAACCAGTTTAGCAAGAAGAAAGGACCAAATCATTTGAAAGGAAAGAAGACAGTTGAAGAGGTGAAGAATGAAATGAAAAGGATGTGGACTAAGAAGGAAGAAAGAAAAGAAGAAGAGAAGCAGTCTGAAACTAATTCATCATCCACCGGTGATGACAATTCTTCTTCAAACTAAGCGAACTGATGCTCAAGGGGAGCACTTATTGAAAAATCATGGCTGATTTCCCATAACCAAAGTGAGGTGACTCTTATTTGCATTACTTAGATGAAAAAAAGTTGGCATATTGTTTGTAACTCCTCATCGGTTGTATTGTTACCGACAAGGAAGTGACACTAGTAAACCATAAGTTATTACCGTTTGAGATCATGCAACTTAACCATTGTATAAGTGCACTGAACAACTTAGGAAAAAAATAAGGAAATAAAAGCTCATTTTGTCTATCTTGATTTCATTTGTGCATCCGTGAGCTCAAAGTGCAATCAAAGGTTTTCTAAATCTGTCAAGTGCATTTTGTGCAAAGAGAGTTTGGAGATCAAGCCGTGAAGTTCAGTGATCAGAAGCCCTAGCAGAAACGGTAGAAGAAGTCAGTATGTAAATTATGTTCAAATTCATCATGGCAGCTTCCATGTCAACTCATGTGTTGGTTGAGGTAGTTAAGGAACCACAACCCAAATTCAAGTTGCATCATATGAAGGCCAGAGAGATCGATATGACCGGTGCCATATCATTTGTGCCCTCTGGTGTGTTATTGGTTGAAGATGTCTATTCCTTCATCCACTGCAAGCTTGAAGATCTTGGAGACAAATTCATTCAAGATAAATTCAAAGGGTTTTGCAACAATGGTCTATTGAAGGTAGAACATATGCATTTGAAGACCAAGGGTTTGTCATATGTTGTTGATATTCCAAACCAATTCCATGCCGATTGGATCAAGTACATGCTAAGTAGAGTGCATGACTAGTTTCTATGGTTGGAAGATGAAGCACCAATCAAAATCACAAAGGATGTGATCCAAAGAGTAATAGGGTTCAATGAAATAGGCGAAGCACTAACCCTAAGGACAATATCATTCGGTGAGGTCACTCAGTTGACTCAATCCCAATATGACAAGAGAGAAATGATAGCCACTCACATTGAGGATGTAGAAGTAAGGTTTGCATCTACAATGATAGCTTATAGAGTGTACCAATCAAGCCACATGAACAGTGTGTCGAGCGGTGCTATCCATGCAGCTTACCGGATCATCAAAGAGGATGCAACATATGACATTTGTGAGATGATAAGGAGTCAATTCCTGGTGAACATGGACCAAATTAGGAAGGACAAAAATAAATCATTCATGTTTGGTTCAATATCGGTATGTATCTTCTTCTATGTGCAAAATTTATTTTCCAGTAAGGGCAATGTAGTATGGTCTACAGATAAACCTATCACAGCTCAGATAGGTGAAATGATTAGAGACTTAGGTGATAAGTTTGGAGAGACAATTTGGGGTTATTTTAAAGAATTCCAAACTAGAATGCTTCGAAGAGAAAGCATCCCGATTGATATAGTTCAAAAGTACAAGGACACTATTTGCTTTCTTGTTGATACTGATTGTTGCATTATTCAAGCGGTTGAACCTAGAACTTTCTGGGTACCCACTATGGGTTATGAGATCTAGGAAGACATTTCCAAAATATATGCAAACATGTTACTATCTAAACCGGTAGACAAAAAGCTAAGAGATTTGGAACTTATGAGGATGCAAGCTCTAAAATTAAGAAGGAACTCAAGGAGCCTATCATTCAAAAGAAAGTTAGGAAAATGATTGACACCTTAGACAAGAAATATGGAGGTGAAGCATCCGGTGCCATTGCTTCCACCGATACAAGTGAGCAAACAGGGGTAAAATCAAGCAAAAATGAAGAGAAAATAGAAGAAAATAAGAAAATGTCCAAGACAAGATCCAAGGGTGCTGCATCTAGCATACATGAAAGAAAAGGACTCAAATACTCCTACATCTTCCCAAGGTAGAGGTGGACTGGTAGGAGTCACATATGCAATAAAGAAAAAGAATGAAAGGACAATTGACACAAAGGCTAAGAAGAAGCCCAAGAAAGATGAAAAGGAGGATGATAACTCTGACACCCAATCTGATGTAGTAATTAAAGAAGTTAGAAGAAGTGGTAGGAATGTAGCTCCAATTGTTGATGAATTGGTCCATGAGGTCAAAGAGTATGGAGGATTAGATGGTGTTGGGAGAAAGTATCCCCTCTACAATGAGGAAGACAAAAGAAAAATTGAAGATGCACTCATATGAAACTTACATAATTTTTGCAGAACTCCCAGTGAACTACATGGAATAATTCCATCAGATTTACAAAATCTCATTGAAGGGAGATGGAAAACTACCCTGACAATTAAGAAGGAACACAGAATAAAGGCACTCATGGAAGTGCAACATGAATTGGATTATAGTCAAGCAACTTTAGTGGTCGAAGCATGTGTACAACGTTTCAAAATAAGGAACAAAACAAGGAGAGTGGCCATAGGAGACATTCAAGGTGTGCATGATCAGGGCGTTGACATGTGGAAAACAATTTTGAGCCAGCAAAAGGAAGCTGAGGAGGAAATAGAAAAAGAAGTGAAACAAGGACAAGATATAGCTACTCAAGAAAAGAGAAAAGGAAAAGACAAGGACACCACTGATGGGTTTGATGAATTTACAGTTGAAGATATCATAGGTGATGTTGTGTCGGATATTCTTAATCAGACAAAGGATGCAGAGCCACCGGTTGAACAAAAATCGACTGTTGAAACTATTGATATTGATGATACACCGAAAAAGGGAACCGATCAAACTAAGCATCCTGAAGATGATGAAGTTATAGTTGAGAACAACCCTTATGAGGAAAAACCTCAAAGGCATCCAATGATGATAAATATTCCCACATCACACCCTACTGGCAACGAACCTCATTTTCTAGAAAAAGGTGCAGAGGGAGAAAACCCCAAGATGATAGATTCATCAATACCATCTATTGATGAAATATAGGAGAAGGAAACAAAAAAGAAGAACAAAGAGATGAAGGAAACAAAGGAAAAGAAAATAGAAAGGAAGGAAACAAGAACAACCAATATTGGTCCAAGGGGGACCAAGGAACCAGAACAAGAGAAGAAGATAGAAGATTCTTCATCCGGTCAACCTGAAGGTGGTCAGAAAACAATGGTGGAAACTCCTCTGATAAAGAGGAAGTTAGTTTTAGAAAAGGAAACTAAGAAAAAGAAAGCTAAACTCCCCACCTCAGCCAGCTCTGAGGTAGAAGCTGAAGAAGGAGAAGCAGAGGAGGAAGAAGGGGAAGGCTCGGTAATTGATATCAAGAAGATGACCCCCAAACAGTTAATTAAAGTTTTAGAAAAATTGAGAATTCAAGATGAAAAGGCCAAACTTAAGGCAAAGAAAATTAAGGCAAGAATTCTTAATACCATGAGGACAATCTTGTCTAATCTCATTCCTGATATTGCTATTGATGAGAATGCACTTATCATCGATCAATTGGGCACTATTGTCAAAGAAATCGGTTCAAAGGCAATTGATCTGGAGAAGGTTGCAGCAAGGCAGTATGAAACTAGAAGAGGTGAGAAATTAATAGAACAAATATTAGTTGAAAAAGTTGCTCTCTCTACCAGCACTGAAGAGGTGAAATCAATCTTAAAGGAAGTTGACCAATTATTGGTCAGATTCTCAAACTTCCCCGATTTCATCAAAGATCTTGAAGACAAAAGAGTTTAGACTCAAAAGGAAATTCAAGATCTGCTAGGTTCTTTTGATCCTCTTACAAGCTCAGTAGCAAATTTCAATGGAAAAGTCAAACAGTTGACTCATGAAATCAACAAGCTAAAAGAGGAATAGGACAAACGAGCTCTAAATCTGCTAGAGATACAATGCTATCTTGCCCCTTTCATTGATTTATTGCAAGGCAATGTGAAACAAGCAGAAGGCCTCATTAGTCCACCCGACTGCAAGACAATGGATGACATGGAGGATTTTGTCACACACCTACATGGACAAATTCTCACTATGAAACAGGTGAATCCTACATGGTAATCTTCTTTGGAGGCTGTTAAGGTCAATTTCAAAGAATTTTTTTACTTACTCTCATAAATCATTTTTTATACTTTGATTCCTTTATTCTTTGTCATTGTTGCAAAAACGAGGAGAATGAATGTATAGTGGATTGGACATATGAGGAGGAAGGACTATAGAGACAATGTATATTGACAGAGTAGTACTGGTAGAGAGGCATAGCAGTACCGATAGAGTGGCAGAGCAATACTGGCAGAAAAGGCAGTACCAACAAAGAGGCAAAGTAGTACCGGTAGAGAGGCAGAGTAGTACTGGTAGAGTGGTAGATTAGTATTGGCAGAAAAGGCAATATCGACAGAGAAGGCTGAGAACAGGGGGAGAATTAGCAAGAATAGAAGATATTAGAATAGGGGGAGATCTAATTCAATCTAGCTAGATGTTTTGCCACCAATGCCAAAGGGGGATATTGTTGGCATCATGGTGGGCATGATGAAGTTTGAGGTACTTAAGAAGTTGTCGTTGATGGCAATACTGGTTCTAATATCATCATAGTCGATTGAAAAAGGATTGTAGTGGACTAGTAAGGAACAGGGGACTAAAATCTTCCATCGGTGAGCGGAGACCGATTTACAGGAAGCAATCGGTAGTTGAGCTGAGTAAAGCAGGTTCGCCGATATAAAGAAAACAACCGGTAGCAGATCATAATGGTGAAATATAGATCTGAATCAATTTAGAAAGTTCCAGTTGAAGTTGGAGTGCTTGATAGAGAACCGGAGAGATTTGTGGCATGAACGGTTAGTCCCACTGATATAATCGGCGAGATTTGAGGAACAAATAGATTGGCGCATAGAATAATTATTTTGAGTTTGAGTTTTGGAGGGAAAGTTTGCATCAAGATTGAAGACAACTATATACATGTTTTTCATCTTGAATTTGAAGTGTTGATGGAGTTGTTAGTGGATTGAGGTTGAAAATTGGAGTAAGGTGAAGAATAAATGAAGAGCAAAAGAGTTCCTCATGAATTGGTGAAGTCATCACCGAGCAGAGATTGAAGCATATACAGAATGAATCTATTCAACAAAAGGGTGTCATCATCCGATCAATGATTTGTTTCTCTTTAATAATTGCAGCAGGTTAAATCCCTTAACAGGGTGAACCTTAACTAGATCTATTTGTAAAATCCCCTAACAAGGTCACTCCATAGAGGAAGTGTAAAATTGTTTTGCAAGGTGAATCCTAACAGATTCCAAGCTATTCTTAATAGGATACCAACCATCTTTAACAGGGTGATGTTCTCAGAAGGAACATGATTGTAAGCTCTTAACCGGGCACTCTTTTTCACTGCAGTAAAAGAGATTGTGGGTTATCCCCACCGTGGTTTTCTCCCTCTAACTGAGGGTTTCCACATATAATTGTTGGTGTTATGTAATGTTTATTTGATGCATGTAAATCTCTTCCCTTCAATGTTCTTGTCTTCATGATTAATGCAATGTTTAAAGTTAATTTGAAAATGGTAGTTGCAGACCGGTTAGTTTGAAAGTTTAATTATATATAAACTATTTTGATTGATTCACCCCCCCTCTTATTCATCAGTTAATATCTAACAAGGTCGTGAGCTTCAAAAAAACAAACGCCTTCAGCGTAAAAATAAAGATTACTTGATCAAGGTACATAAGAGAAAATTTCTAGGATCCAAAAGAAAATGGCCAAGATCAAATAGATTTGTTGATGATTTTAATGTTTTAAACTTTTATACTTCTCTAAATAATTGATTATCTGGAAAATCCCATAATCTTTCGACCTTAAATAAAACTAGCAATTGCACCTTGGGGTGCAATGTATATGCCGAATACAAAAACATTGGAAAAAACAATAAAAAGGGGAAATGGGAGAATAACTGCTTTATCAAAAAGATAAATTGAAATATAATAGTTCTTGTTTCTTTAATAAGTTAAACAAGTTGAACAATTTATCATATAGAGATAATTTTTGGTCATTGGAGTGAAGGAAAGAAATATTGAAATGTTTTAATTTGTAGTATATATAAACCTAAAAATATTTTTAATGACTAATAGCGTTTTGAAAAAATAAGTACAAAATGCACAATATAATTTTAAACATTATGGAATTGAACATATGGTTTACATTTGAATCATTGTTTCAGGAAAATGCACTTTAAACATTGAAAGAGGATGTCCTAAAAATGTTTGCATATCTTCTTCATTTAAAGGTTTTGCTCCAATTGTATTTCAATCCCTGTAAGAGGATACATAGTTGCACAATTGATATAAAACTATAAAGAATAATAATGGGTAAAACAATATTTGTCAAAGTGAATTTGTATAACTTGAATAAGTTTAATAATTTACCATTTAGAGATCAAAATCAAAACCATTCTTTTGCTAACGTCACACATTGCTAGAAAACACTTGTAATTTGTCAAATAAAGTACTTTTATTTGAGCTATATGATCAAATTGAATAGTACACATAGTATAAGTATTGAACTAAGAAAAGATGGAACAAACCTCATATGTTTGCAGTTACAGTCGATAGCTTCAAGTATTTGCATCTGATAATGTTTTCAAGCATGCCTCCTCTTTTTTACGTCGATTCACATGTGGGCTCTGTTGCATCCGTGCATATCTTTGGAATGTGAAGGCATGGTGAATGCAAAGACTTGTATGTCCATGAAATCTAGAAATAGTTGTGAATGTCAACCCTTGTTGGTTGATGTTGCCAATGTCAACTGTTGCTCTTTCAACAACGAGTCCCTGTGATTTGTGTATTGTTAAGCCCCATGCCATTTTTAGTGGTATTTGTTTGTCGGAGACCACGACTTATTGGTGTTAGAGGGATATTTTTTGGGTTGTTGTGATCCCAAGCTGACCCTATGTAATTTTAGAACTGAATAACAACAAATAAGGGAAGTTGAGGTGGTTTTTCACTATCATTGTATACAATTTGTTTGACTTGTCCAAGTGCTCCATTGACTAGTCATGTTTCCACCCATATATTTGTACATAACATAACCTCTTGGCCAATACATAAGAAGATATTAGATTGGAGTTGTTCTTCATCTAGATTTTAGCATGGCAATCCCCTGAGTTGTTTTGTAGTAGATAGGGCAATAGGCTTTGCTAAAGACAACAACATGTGTTTATTATGCAATGACGCCATTTCATTTGTTGCAAATAGATGTTTTGATGGTAAGAAAATAGAGTGTTTTGTAGAGGTGAGTGATGAACTTGACCGAGACATTAGAAGTTGTTAGTCTGCAATTGTAGGTTTTGTATTTTGTAAATTTGAGAGAAGTGCACGAAAAGCAATTTGGGCAGGTTGCTCTCCAATTTGACGAAATATTTTATTCAATGTTATAATTGTTGTGAAGCTATGCCATGGTGTCCATCCAAAAGAAGTTGAAGCATACATTGGAATGTCCTTGACATGTGGTAGTTAGCCCAAGTCACTAAAGAGCATGATTGAGCATCCTCCAAATGGGATTTAGTTGTGGGTAGGGAATGCCTCACGTAACCTCATATCAATGCATTGTATCAACTTTGGAGCAATGAAGCTCATTTCATCAATTAGAATGTAACGAATGAAGTACATGCTTTCTTGGAAGTGATAGCTTCAAATGAACTATGAATCCACTTATAAGGATGTAAACATTTTTGAAATAAAAACTTTGAATAGGGAGAGACAGGGATAGAAAGAGAGATAAATAGGAGGACAGAGAGAGAGGGGAAAGGAGATAAAGATAAAAATGGAGATGTAGGAGAGGGATATGGGGACAAGAGGAATATATAAGGCTCGAGAGAATAGAGGGATAGATAGAGAAGAAAGATATATATATATATATATATATATATATATATATATATATAGAGAGAGAGAGAGAGAGAGAGAGAGAGAGAGAGAGAGAGAGAGAGAGAGTGGCATGGATACATATGGAAAGATAAAGGGATAGAGAGAGGTATAAATATACAGATAGATAAGGGGGATAGAGAGAAGTGAGAGAGGGAGAGATGGGTACAGATGAATATATAGTAAGGAAAAGGGAGGGAGAGGGAGGGAGGGAGAGATGGGTCATGATATAGAGAGATAGGGATATAGAGATAGACAAAGATATAGATATAAAGAGATAGGAGTGAGGGAGATAAATAGAGACAAATTTGAGATAGAGAGAGAGGGAGAGGAGTAAGAGGGAGATTGAGAAATATATAGATACAAATATAGACCAGGAGAGATAGACTAAGAGATATAGAGATAATGAGGTATAAAATAGATTATATAGTAATAATATAATTTATATTTTAAACTATTGGAATGGATCTTCCTGAAGGAAACCATATTTAATGGTATTGATTTTAATATTTTCTTTTCTTAGAATCTATAGGTGACGTCTTTATAGCATATGAGATGCACATTTGAATATTAAACACCCATGATGACTCATATCGTGCATAATAAAGGCATAATGATTATGAATGGTGAGGATCATATTCATCATCTTGCATCTCTTGTCAAAGAGTCTATGTATAGAATCTTAGATGGAGAAGGAGATAGATATGGAGATAAGGAGAGGAAGAGATAAAGAGAGAGAGCATAAAGGAATAGATAGAGATGGAAGGGATAAACATATAGATAGAAAGAAAGAGATATAGAGGAAGAGGGACAAGGAAAGATAAGTAGAGATGTAGATGGTGAGATAGAGATAGAGATATAGAGACATGAGGATATACAAAGAGGGGGGGAGAGAGATAGAGAGACATATAGTGTGATAGAGATGGATAGAGGGAGAGACAAATAGGGTGAGATAGAGATATATAGAGAGAGACAAAAAGAGAAAGGGAGAGGAAGATGAAGAAGGAGGTAGAAATGGAGAGCTTGATATAGGTGGTATGAAGGGATGGGGGGAGATAGAAAGAGAGATGGGGGAGAGATAAGGAGATAGAGATAGATGAGGCTAGAGTGATAGAAACAAGGTGATAGAGACAAGAGACTAGTAATAGAGGCAAGTGAGATAGAGATAAAGAGGGGTTAAGGTAGAGAGATTGAGATAAGCCCAAGGGAGAAACATAGAGTGTTTGTGTATAAGTGAGAGAGATATATGTGAGATATAAAGATAAAGATATAAGAAGTGGCATATTGAGAGAGATGAAATGAATAAGAGAGATAAAAATAACGAGATAAATTGAATAGGAGAGAGTGGAACATGGACAAAGGAAGGGGATGGATAAATAATAAGGATATAGGAGTTGATAAATACAGAGAGGTAGAGGTATATATATAGAGAGAGAGAGGAGTGTGTGTGAGAGTGGAAGAGAGATATTCTATCAAATATTATTTCAAAACACACAGCTTTCCCACATATGAGTCAAAGGGTTTTTACATCTTTTGGAATAAGTGCAGCAAAAAAGACTTGATTTTATTGTGAGCTAACCAGTGTGGTTCGGTGCATAATTTGCCAGCTGCCATAGTGGACCTGAATACAGTTTTTACGCCGAAGTTGTTCTATGCAATATACGGTTGACAGCTATGGAAAAACAGTGCAAGATGATTGAGAATATGTCCACCATCTCAGCTCTATGCCTTGTTTCACCATCTCAACTCTATGCCCTATTTCACCATCCATGTATGGTTCTGCTCCGTCATTCACCTGTGTACGGTTCTGCTCCGTGAATGACTTCTTTCAACGTCTTTAACCGCCTTTTAACTTCATTTTGATAACAAAATCGTACACTACCGACAGCCTTTATTACCTCGATTTCGGTTAAATTGAATTTGTTTGTAGTGCATTTTGATAGGATCAAATCGCGAGCTCTTTTCTAACAAGGGCATATCGTTACCATTGTTCAACATAATCAACTCATTCAAGCCTCTATGTATTTAGTCTAGGTATAAATGATGTCATTCTTTGGGACTTGAAAAGATTCTTGAGGGTTGAAATCTGAAGCATTAATGACTATTGATTGGATAGTACAGAGAAAAAAACAATGAACAGAGGGAAATAATCCAATGTCAAGTACCTTTCATCAAGCATTCAAATTGCTCATACATTTGCTCTCCACAAGGACTTGGCCATTTGGAATTTCACAAGATCTGATAGATATTTGAGGGACGCGTCTATTCTGGCTCCAAAAGTGACCTGTCGTACCAACGACATGCATCGACGAACATGTTCAAGACATGCATGGCCCATGCATACCATGCCCATTTGGTGCAGGCGTCAGACCCACCGAAAATGACGTGGAGTTGTCTTGGAGTCGGTTGTTTCAAACGTCGGGGCCCACACGAAACTACGTGGACATGCAAGAAAATGGCGGATCGTGGGTCACGGCTCGCGCCGATGTGTTGTGCCTAACACACACATTAAAAGCCATAAAAAACAAACATCCGGTAGCAAGTGTTGATGACCGTGTTCGAACCCCAAAACGACAGGAAAAAGAGGCCGTGGGCTTCCAAACCGCGGTGGTTGTCTCGTATGTGCTACTGACAGGTGGATCCTTACTCAGTCAATCCGTCAATCATAGCCCTTCAGTGAAAACCGATGCCATAGCTCCAAAACAGACCTTTCGTACAGCGTGTTAGTCCGTAACAGGTTAGTCAATCGCAACTGTTAACTGCAAAATCGATGGTGTAAAATGTGAGACAAACACGCGTGTTAGTCAATCTGTACTGTCTTTTTGGAGCCAGAATAGATGCATCCCGCCATTTTCTACGGCTCCGCAGCCTCATGTGGAAAAACACGCGTGTTAGGGCTCCACGTGTTAGGTGGACTGTACAACTGGACCTCCCGCCATTTTCTACGTGTTGTGGAAAAAAGGGGCGACAAGCATAAAGGGACGGACTAATGCGGGATTAGATAAAGTCCAAAGCCCTCATTTGTTCAAGTGTTATGTTGTTTTTGAAGGCATTTTTGAATGCTATTTTTGAAGGTGTTTTTTAAGGCTTTTTTGAAGGCAAAGAAGGGTTTGAAGGAGGTAGCGAGGACTTAGTTTTCAAGGGCAGCATGCGTTCATTTGTGAAGGTTAACAGGTATGTTGAGTTACAATTGGAAAATTTGCATGTTTTCTTGTTTTTTTGAGTAGTTGTTCTTTAAGATTTGTATACGTTGTGCGAAAATTATATTGTCTTGTTTTTGCTTTGGTTGTTCTTGTTTTTCTGTAGCTTGAAATTATTTGGGTTAGGGTTAGAATAAGGGCTCGATGCGTGTTTGCTGGCTAAAAAAAACCGCTATAAAACGCGTGTTAGTATGTCTATACTGTCGTTTTGCTGGGTTTTTGGTGTCTGTTAGTATCTTTGTACTATCGTTTTGGTTTGTCATTTCTGTAGCGCTTTTCGGTTATCGGTAAGGCAATATTATGTTTTTGTCGGTTCTCCGATGTAACCGTCGTTGCCTTATTAATTTAATCAGCGAGAGTAATGCCGATAGGTCCGACCTTGGATTTCCAAGCTTTGTTATTGGTTTTGCCGCTTCTCCGATGGATTTCCATGCGTTGTTAGTCACGCAATAGTCGCGGCCTTGCCGACTCTGTCGTACACACTGAGTAACACGCGATTAGGCGTGTTACTCCTTGGGCAATTAACAATTAACAGTAATATTGAAATTATCTTCAAATGATTCAAATGAATATGTAGAAATACCCATATAAATTTGTAGTTAATTTTACACGGTTTTTTGTCTGCTTTTTTTAATATAATTTACTATTTATTGCATAAAATAGTCTAAAATAGCCAAAAAAATGTCTGTTTTGGAGCTATGGCCGAACGCGTAACCTATTGCTAACACGCTATTTTTGGTCCCTGTTTCCCTCCCGATAGCCGAAACATAGACCGATATGTCCGATCGGGTATCGACATAGTTCAATTTATGTCCTTCCAATGCGCCGATGAGTCCGCATTGTGACCAAGTCCCCTGCGTTATCAGCATAAATCACCCCGAAGAACTCCTAGCAACTCTTCATCCGCCTTAATAGTCCTATCGGGACTCGGCATAGCAAAAAATTGCTTCTTCCGATGTCCTGATGAGTCCTAATGCATGTTTACTTTATCAATATAATTTACACCGATATCCCCGCAGGTGCTTTTATCTTCATCGAGGGTCAGAATAGCCTTTTTCTATTCCTCCCGAAGTCCCGATATGTCTCCGCTGCACTTTTATGCTTAATGCTTCAGAGTTTGTTTTATTGGTATAGGTAATACCGATGGTTCCGCCTTCCCCATTCTCCATGTCATCAGGGATTGATATAACTATTTTTGCACTATCCCGATATGGTCTTTTTCTCCGATATGGTCGTTTTTTAAAAAAAAGCAGGACTAGTCTGATATGTCGGGCCCACCATCCTTTCCCTGCTTCGCGAAAGATAAACTCCAAGCTATTTCGCCCAACGAAATAATGCAGACTGTCGGATCCTTTTCAAGATGCACCTGCTTTACTTTCCACATCATCCTCGCGCTGGGCCCACTTCCCTTTCCTTTTGCTGCTTCGCGATAGGTTAGTCAATCGCAACCACTAATTGTAGAATCGACGGTGTAAAACGCGCGACTAACACACGTGTTACTCATTACTGACCGGGTATCAGTATAGCAGACCGAGACCACTCCCGATAGCTGAAACATAGACTGATATGTCCCATCGGGTATCGACATAGTTCAATTTATGTCCCTCCAATGCCCCGATGAGTCCGCATTGTGACCAAGGCCCCCGCATTATCGACATAAATCACCCCAAAGAACTCCTAGCAACTCTCCATCGGCCTACATAGTCCTATCGAGACTTGGCATAACACAAAATTGCTTCTTCTGATGTCCCGATGAGTCCTAATGCATGTTTATTTTATCAGTATAGTTTACACTGATATCCTCGCAGGGGCTTTTATCTTCATCGGGGGTCGGAATAGCCTTTTTCTATTCCTTCTGAATTCCCGATATGTCTCCGATGCACTTTTATGCTTAATGCTTCGGAGTTTGTTTTATCGGTATAGGTAATACCGATGGTTCTGCCTTCCCCACTCTCCATGTCATATAGTGTCTTAGTGACAGGTTAGTCAATCTCAATCGCGCGTTACCGACAGGTTAGACAATCGCAGAATGTTGGTCACAATATGGACGGTGTAAAATGGACTACTAACACACCTTAATAGTTCTATCGCAACTCGGCATAGCATAACATTGCTTCTTCCGATCTCTCGATGAGTCCTAATGCATGTTTACTTTATCGGTATAGTTTACACCGATATCCCCACAGGAGCTTTTATCTTCATCGAGGATCGGAATAGCATTTTTCTATTCCTCCTGAAGTCCCGATCAGTCTCCGATGCACTTTTATGCTTAATGCTTCCGAGTTTGTTTTATCGGTATAGGTAATACCAATGGTTCCGCCTTCCCCATTCTCCATGTCATACAGTGTCTTAGCGACAGGTTAGTCAATCTCAACCACGCGTTACCGACAGGTTGGACAACCGTAGAATGTTGG
Organism: Cryptomeria japonica; assembly: GCF_030272615.1. Classification (NCBI taxonomy): domain Eukaryota; kingdom Viridiplantae; phylum Streptophyta; class Pinopsida; order Cupressales; family Cupressaceae; genus Cryptomeria; species Cryptomeria japonica. The sequence goes on from NC_081406.1 coordinate 586,028,698, forward strand.
TCACATTATGGATGGTGTAAAACGGACTACTAACATGCCTTAATAGTCCTATCAGGACTCGGCATAGCATAAAAGTGCTTCTTCCGATGTCCCGATGAGTCCTAATGCATGTTTACTTTATCGGTATAGTTTACACTGATATCCCCACAGGAGCTTTTATCTTCATTGGGGGTCGGAATAGCATTTTTCCATTCCTCCCGAAGTCTCGATCAGTCTCCGATGCACTTTTATGCTTAATGCTTCTAAGTTTGTTTTATCGGTATAGGTAATACCGATGGTTCTGCCTTCCCCATTCTCCATGTCATACAGTGTCTTAGCGATAGGTTAGTCAATCTCAACCGCGCGTTATCGACAGGTTAGACAATCGCAGAATGTTGGTCGCATTATGGACGGTGTAAAATGCACTACTAACACGCCTTAATAGTCCTATCGGGACTTGGCATAGCATAAAAGTGCTTCTTCCGATATCCCGATGAGTCCTAATGCATGTTTACTTTATTGGTATAGTTTACACCGATATCCTCACAGGAGCTTCTATCTTCATCGGGGGTCGGAATAGCATTTTTCCATTCCTCTCGAAGTCCCAATCAATCTCCGATGCACTTTTATGATTAATGCTTCCGAGTTTGTTTTATCGGGATAGGTAATACCAATCATTTTTCCTTCCCCCTTTTCCATGTCATACAGTGTCTTAGCGACAGGTTAGTCAATCTCAACCACGCGTTACCGACAGGTTAGACAATCGCAGAATGTTGGTCACATTATGGACGGTGTAAAACACACTACTAACATGCCTTAATAGTCCTATCGAGACTCGACATAGCATAAAAGTGCTTCTTCTGATCTCTCGATGAGTCCTAATGCATGTTTATTTTATCAGTATAGTTTACACCGATATCCCCGCAGGAGATTTTATCTTCATCGGGGGTCAGAATAGCATTTTTCCATTCCTCCCGAAGTCCTGATCAGTCTCCGATGCACTTTTATGCTTAATGCTTCCGAGTTTGTTTTATCAGGATAGGTAATACCGATGGTTCCGCCTTCCCCATTCGCCGTGTCATACAGTGTCTTAGCGACAGGTTAGTCAATCTCAACCGCGTGTTACCGACAAGTTAGACAATCGCAGAACGTTGGTCGCATTATGGACGGTGTAAAATGCACTACTAACACACCTTAATAGTCCTATCGGGACTCGGCATAGCATAAAACTGCTTCTTCCAGTGTCTCGATGAGTCCTAATGCATGTTTACTTTATCGGTATAGTTTACACCGATATCCCCGCATGTGCTTTTATCTTCATCGGGGGTCAGAATAGCATTTTTTCCATTCCTCTCGAAGTCCCGATCAGTCTCTGATGCACTTTTATGCTCAATGCTTCGGAGTTTGTTTTATCGGTACAGGTAATACCGATGGTTCCACCTTCCCCATTCTCCATGTCATCGGGGATCGATATAACTATTTTTGCACTATCCCGATATGGTAAATTTCAAAAACCTTAAACCTTCAGATAGATAGTATGGATTGACTGACACGCGTGTTAGTCTCACGTTTTACACCGTCGATTTTGCAGTTAACGGTTGCGATTGTCTAACCTCTAACTAACACGCTGTACTACAGTTTTGTTTTGGAGCTAGAATAGCTGTCTCTTCTAGAAGCAATATGGCTGAAGCTATTCTGGCTTCAAAACAGACCTTTTGGACAACGTGTTAGCGATAGGTTAGTAAATCACAAACAATTTATTACAAAATCAATGGTGTAACACACGCGACTAACATGACTGTTAGTCAATCCGTAGTGTTAGTCAATCACTGCCCGTTAATCAAAGAAACTTTTGATTAGCTGTGTGCATCATATGGAAATGTGTAAGTCTAAAAAAACGTCCACAGACTATTGTGCAGAAATTTAGATTGTAGAATAACAAGGAACATGTGGTGGATGAACTTAGTTATTAGAAAGCACTAAAAAATTAAGGCATAGGTTGATAAAAATTGAAATAATTTATAGACGTTGTTGTTAGTCTGACATATTTGCATGTCCATTTTGGAATAACAGGTATCTTGATTTTGAACATGGAGGCCAACTTTTCTTTAGAAACAACCAAAACACAAGTCGCATTTTGGGGACGAATAAGCGATGAGAGGTTGATGAACCTGTTTATTTATGAAGACACCTCATTCCTGTCCATGGTGAAGTTGATCCTTGGGTCTAAGTACATAGAAGGTGGATGGAAGTACAAAATGAATGCGGACATAGTGTCTCTGTTTATGGCATGGTATCTCAAGCTCTGACCTGTTCTGAAAGTCAGAGAAATCATGAACAGGTGTGTGAAGAAGGAATGGCTAGGCGGAATGGAAGCCTTATTAGGATTGGCACGAGACATGGACGACTTTGAAAGTGTGGGCAGAGCATGGATTCATGTGAGTGAATTCAGTCCTCCCTTGCGACCATTCTTGCTTTGGAGTGCGACATTCGCTAAAGAGGCCAGAAGAAGTGTAGCACAGGCTAGGATGTATGGTATTATGCAATACCTTGAGATGGTCGATGTCTGGGAAGTGCGTGTGGAGATGGCAAAATGGGGACCTTGGTTGGAATATAGAGCACTTGTGCAATGAACAGTTCCTGCACGCACAAAATGATGGGGTCGACCTTGTGGAAGAACAACTAAGAAGGGTTGTGTGCTGCAATTCGGTGAAGGCTCCAGCAGGGAGACAGAAATTAACCAAGTTAGGAACATGGAAGTGTTGGACGTGGAAGAGGGCATGGTCACTGTTCATGTGGTGTAGCGAGATGGCACATACAACCCTTTTTGAAGCAAGGACTGTGTTTTTTTTTTTAAATGTTTCTGAATGTGTTATGTATGGACCGTTATGTATATCGTCCACTGACTTCGATGGTCTAGTTGGCTAGCTGTCGAGGTTTATCTTGCAGAATGTAAACATTTTCAGAATTACTATAAAATATAGCTTTACCGGACAAATAAAAACTTTGTTGACACCAACTGGTACTCTTATCTTCTTTGTTTTGAAACTGTTGTTAACATTTTATTATAAATGGTGGAAAAATAAATGTTTTTTATTGTATGTGCATGAAATTGTTGTATAACATCAAAGTCAAGCATTTCAATATATATGACTACAAATACAATTAAATTCTTGTACGACAATTGAGTTTCTATTCTGGTCATTTTGGTCGTTCTCAGAACATTTTATATCCCATTTTGATCATAACCAATACTTCATCGATTGCCCAACCACCGATTTGCTAAAAAAATGCAAAGTTTCTCAAAAAGTTGCAAAAAGTTGTCAAGCAACAATGACAACTTTTGGTCAAATGTGCATTTTTGTCTTTTATGCATTTTTACTTATACTGAATCTCCTAGCATGAATTCCTAACATTAAACCGATATGCCTAAATTCCTAATGAGGCTTTAGAAGTCATTTTTGATCATAATGCAAATTTATGCTTTTTTGGGCTTACAAGGGCTCATAGGCCAGATCTGACAAAAGTAGCAACCTAGGGGACAATCATCCTTGAAATGACTATCAAACACACATGTGGAGATTTGAGTATTCCATTATTCAAACACCTAATCCAAAATATGGATCATCAGCTCAAAATGTGGAAAATGCATATAAAATGGTAAATAGTTTCCTAACCATGAAGTAATGTGATCGGCCTTGGGCAACGAACAGGGATGGTCGAAGACCAATTCCCTCTGCACTTTAGACTCCACTAAACCCAGGTTTCAGAATAATACTTATCTGTCAAGGAGCTAATGCATATTAAATCAGGATCTCAAAGAATTAACAACAGAGCAGTGCCTCTATCTCAGAATATAATGACACTCTGTGGACAGATAACATTATCAACTCAAGAGACAATATGAATAATCACTATAATGGTTCAGTATGTCTCACATAAACAATAAGAACCCAATCTCACATTTAATGTAACGAAATGTGATTCACATTACAACATATTCTTAAACAGATTTATGAAGAGGACAAAGCATGTATAATCAACAAAGAAAGTAATCAGTACATTTGAAGTAGAAACAGTGAATCTTGTATATTAATGTCTGAGAAATGACAGTACACAGAAGCTACCCACTTGGAGATACTTCATTGCAATTTGCTTACACAAAATGACACTTCTGCTTCCTATAAAATTTCATAATACATATGACTTTCAGTCCTTACATCAATGATGTTCCAAAACCCCCCCAAAAAAAACTCCCTTTGTTATGCAAGATGACTCAATACAAATAAAAATGCTGAAAGAAAGGAATGAAAGGACACACCCTTTCATTATCTTAACAACTAAGTGAACAGAAATTAAAATGCCTAACCAAGATATCAATTACATTACATAAAGTCAAACACCACACTAGGACTTTTGATCCAACCGCCATCCACATTTTTTAATATGCCCCAAGTAGGCCGGATCCTTATATGTTGTAGCGTTGAAGATGGCATCCTTGGTTGCATCCTCAATCGCATAAATTTTTTCCAATTGATCGACTGTGTCATTCATGTCAAGGACATCTGCTCTGGGGATGGCTTGGGTTGCATTAAGCATAGACTTGTACTTAGCGATCCATACAGTTTTGTCTTTGATCACACCTGCATCATCTACCAGACTGGCAACCCCATGCTCAACAATCTGCTGGAATTCATCAAATTCAGACTTCAATGCCTCTATAACTCCGTCATGTGTAACAAGAAGACCTTGCAGCTTCTTTTTTTCTTTCTCTTTTGTCCTTGCATTCTGTAACATCATGTCGAGTCTATCTCGAATTCTGGTGTGTGAAATCATATTGTCCATGTTCCTCTGATATTCACCCCAGAAATTGTTCAATACTTTCTCCATATTGTCATACCTCCTACTTAGCAACATGCAAGCGGTATTGGCCCTAACGCTCTTCACCTGTTTTTTAAACTTGTTATGTTCATAAGATAGCTTTTCAAATTTTTTCTTCCATTCGCCTCTTGAATTTGTAATTTGGGGAATAGGGTGCCCACTCCTCTTAAGGGTCTCTTCATACAAAGCCTTATACTTATTCTTCTCTGCTATCTCATGTTTCATTTGGGCCTTATTAAACTTTGAAATATTGATACCCATGTCAGCTGTGACTATAGGATCTACTTCTCCAACCTTCAAGGTCATCATGTGACCAAAAGCTTTATCTACATCAATGATTTTTGGCCTCTTATTAGGAGGATATAAGGCCCACAATAACATTTCTTCCTCCTTTGGATCATATCTTGATCGAATAAAAATATCTTGCACTCCTTGGATGTTTAACTTCATATCCTTATTATCTGAATGTAACAAAGAATCAAAAATAAATGAAGCACTCAGGTCCCATCCTAGAAACACAATTATTCCTGCGTCTACTAGCAATTGCCTACCCCTTTCCGGGGTCATAGTCTCAACTTCTCTGTCAATGTCTTCCTTCAACCTCATCATCATTTCTGCTTCATTACCAGGGGTCACATTTGGCACTGCTTCCCTCAATTTCTTACCCTTGAAGTGGTACAGGAATGATTTGAATTCCTTAGACTTTATGAAGTGATCATCAGATACAAAAGAAACATGTTTTGTCATTCTTTCATCTGTCTCTGCATTTAGAGCAACAATAAGCCTATCTTCTGCCTCTGAATCCTTCTCCTTCTCAGGGGCACAGAGCTTGGAGACTACTTCATTTTCCCCTAAATCACTTTGGGCTAGTTCTCCCTCCATGTTTTCTAGTATCTGCCTTCTTTCCTCTAGCTTCTTCTCCAAGGTCACCATAACTCCTGCAAGCTCTTCCACCTCCTTATTCCTGCACATGTCTTCAAATTCATCCTCCTCATGGAGGTAGTCTCCCAAATCCTGTCTTTTCCTACTTGAATGGATGTAACCCTCAGGATCATAGTGTGCTCTAGATACATGCCGAAACAAATTGTATTCATCCACCAGCTTCCTGTCAATGGCCTCGTATGCCCTAGTTGATACAATTTTAAAACCCTGAAAGTGAAGTGTGCTAGGGAGGAAAGCTTGCTTGTGTGCTCCTCCGAAATGTTTGGCATTAGACACACTTAACTGCCTTACAATTTCCAAGAAGGCAATCCTATCTGGTGCAGGCTTAGGGATAACATATGGATAACCCTCAAATCCATAGCATCGAACAAAAGTGAAGTTTTGGCATGAGTACCAATCACCCTAGTTGTGATTGACCTTTGGATTTTGGTGCTCGTGAGGCCTAAGAAACTTCTTAACCTCCTCTGAAAATGATCCTTGCCGAAGCTCACCAAAAAGCAAGAAAAGTGGTTTGACAAACAACTCCTCAAATTTGAGGTAATGAGAACTATCAAACCTGTAATCCCAAAGGGAAACCCATAATTGCACTGGTTGCTCCTTTCCATCTTTCCCAATTGTATTCACATTCAATTCTTCCGGCCATAACCCTCTAAGTCTCCCATAAAATAAAATGATGTGCATTAACAGTGAGTAGTGCTTGAAATATTTGTCTGGATTGTCTTTCAGGTTTAAGAAACCTTCATGCAATCTGTCTACCAGGTAAGAAGCGAAGTCAAATGCCCTAGGCTCATGCCTCTACACTTCTGCTGCTAGAACAAGTGGTCCAATGTTTGCCACATCAGGAGCTTCAACTCCTCCCACCTGACCACAAGCCATATATGTATATTGCAGATACTTCTTAAAAATAGTCATGTCATATGGAGGATCTTCTTCGTCTGTTAGCCTCCCCTTCTCTGCTTTATGGACAATGAGGTTCCAGCCCTGGTATGTAGTGTCCATCTTCCTGTACTCTTCTTCCAAATCTACAAAAGACAAAGGCAATTCCGCCTCCAAATCTACTGCAAAAACTTTCTGAATCGTAGCCTTTGCAAAATGCACTAGAGCAGTCCCATCAGGCAACATAATGCATCGCTTATTTGCATTATAATTTCTTACTAAAAGCTTCAACAAATCAATGTTCACAAACACATTGGGTACTACAAGTTTACCAAGACCCGTTTTCCATGGGTTTGAAATTGGCGTGGGGTTATCCCTACGGAAGTAATGGAAAAGGAACAACTCATGCCCTCGCACTGTGGTGAATATATCCCCAATCCCTCTATATCTGTCCTCTAACTGCTCGCGGATAGGCAAATTTGTCTTAGCTCTGCGTGACCTAGCTCCTGGAGATCCCATTTGGTCTATCATGTCCTAATTCAGCTTTCTACCCGATTTCTTTGTTGCGGTACTCGATACTTCGACAGCTTTTCACTTCCCTTTTGAGCTTGACCCCTCCATTTCTGCAAATTATTTCACTTTGTAGTCAGTAACTCAGAAATTTTCTCAGTAAGCACTTAATATCTTTCTGCAATTACTTCGTGAGAAATGTTGCTACCTTTGCAATACCAGCTATTCGGGACAGATTTTCTTGCAATCTTTGTAATTGATTATTGCAATATTTGACAGATTTGCTTCGTGCGGCAACAAATGTACTCAATTTCTGCATTTAATGGAAACTATGTTGTCATGGTCAATTCTTCTCATGACGAAAACCAACGGCTAATCGACGACACTCCTCTCAATGATTCAAATGTTTGCCACTAGTTGTCTGTTATTACTTTACCACTTTTTGCTTTTTGATCAGAACAAACTACCCCGACCCACTTATCGGGTCTCGAAATACCTATTTTTTCTTTATCTCGATGGTTCGTTTCATCGTGATGGGCATCACTTCAGTCTCCTCCTTGCCTTTTGTTTTAACGCTCCATCGGCATAGCTCTCTTCGATGCATTTGCCTTTGGTTTCTTTTTACTTGAGTCATTTGGTGTGGGCATAGTTTATTTCTTGTCCCTCTGATACTCCGATGATCTCAATATACAAACGGACAATATCTTTCGGTTGATCCAATGGCCCGCGTTGTTTCATAAAGGAAAGATGGTCGGAGTTTATCTTTCGCGAAGCAGCGAAAGGGAAGTGGGCCCAGTGTGAGGATGACGTGGAAAGTAAAGGTGTATCTTGAAAAGGATCCGACGGTCTATGTTATTTCGTTGGGTGAAATAGCGTGGAGTTTATCTTTCGCGAAGCAGCGAAAGGATGGTGGGCTCGGAATATCAGACTAGTCCTACTTTTTTTTAAAAACGGCCATATCGGAGAAAAAGACCATATCGGGATAGTGCAAAAATAGTTATATTGATCCCCGATGACATGGAGAATGGGGAAGGCGGAACCATCGGTATTACCTATACCGATAAAACAAACTCCGAAGCATTAAGCATAAAAGTGCATCAGAGACATATCAGGACTTCGGGAGGAATAGAAAAAGGCTATTCTGACCCCCAATGAAGATAAAAGCACTTGCGGGGATATCAGTGTAAACTATACCGATAAAGTAAACATGCATTACGACTCATCCAAACATCGGAAGAAGCAATTTTGTGCTATGTCGAGTCCCGATTGGACTATGTAGGCCGATGGAGAGTTGCTAGGAGTTCTTCGGGGTGATTTATGTCGATAACGCGGGGGACTTGCTCACAATGCAGACTCATTGGGGCATTCGAGAGACATAAATTAAACTATGCTGATACTCGATGGGACATATCGGTCTATGTTTCGGTTATCGGGAGCGGTCTCGGTCTGCTATACCGATACCCAGTCAGTAATGAGTAACATCGTCCATAATGCGACTAACATTCTGCGATTGTCTAACCTGTCGCTAACGTGCTGTTGAGATTGACTAACCTGTCGCTAAGACACTGTATGACATGGAGAATGGGGAAGGTGGAACCATCAGTATTACCTATACCGATAAAACAAACTTCGACGCATTAGGCATAAAAGTGCATCATAGACTAATCGGGACTTCGGCAGGAATAGAAAAATGCTATTCCGACCCCTGATGAAGATAAAAGCACCTACGGGGATATCGGTGTAAACTATACCGATAAAGTAAACATGTATTATGACTCATCAGGACATCGGAAGAAGCAATTTTATGCCATGTCAAGTCTCGATAGGACTACATAGGCGTGTTAGTAGTCCGTTTTACACCGTCCATATTGGGACCAACATTCTACAATTGTCTAACCTGTCGGTAACGCGTGGTTACGATTGACTAACCTGTCGCCAAGACATAGTACGAAATGCCCGTTCGACGGTGTAAAACGGACTACTAACACGCGTGTTAGTCATGGGGAGATCAGGAGGATTAGAAAAACACAACTCCAACCCACGATTAAGATAAAATCGCCTACGGGGATATCGGTGAAAGTTATACCGATATAGTAATCCTTTAGGGCTACAGCTATTCTATCTCCAAAACAGACCTTTCGTGCGGTGTGGTAGCGACAGGTTAGTCAATCGCAGTCGTTTATTGCAAATGATTTTGCAATAACAGTTTGAAGCTAACAGAGAGATTGAAGCAATATTAAAGTACAGAAAAGGAAAAACTAACAACTATAGATCAATACTTCATGTGACAAAAAATTTGTATTTGAATACATCAATACTTAACAAACATTGTGTTAAAAAATTGGCAGTAGTGTGTAAGAAGCATTGGTTCTTTACAAATTGTAATGTCCACTAGCCATCCCTCATCAGTACATGTAGATGAAAATGACATCTTTAAACATAAAAATATTGGCTACAAAATGACCATCGAAGGCGCTCCATGCACCTACAATGCTGACACTTTCTCCTATTTACCATGACAAGATGTTTTATAACTTATCCGATAACTACCTAAAATAGTGCTACTGCTAATTTTACAAAATTAATCCTATTGTCTGCAATAGGGTCATAGAAGTGTAGCGAGTGACATATGCAAAACAGGAAATTGTAGATAAACAACAAAACTAACTCCCAATGTATTGGAGTATGACACCCATGTTCTCTCCAATCTCCATTGCTTTGACAGTGGCTGGTACCGAGAGCCAGTTATCATCGGAGTTCAGTAGTCTGCGGAAGGGATCCAGATTCCCATTCCTCACCCCCACCCTATACAACTCCCATGCCTCATGGATGAAGTTCTTCCTCCTTTCCCGTGCTGCCCTTTTTTGGGCAATTTCCTCGTTTTCAGTGTCTGACTCCTCCGATTCAGAGGAGATGTAGTTGGTGTGGTTAAAATAGATGCAGAGGGTGCTTACCCAACAATCAGAATCCAACTCTAGAATGGCATTTCCCAGGGCCTGCCCATCAGACGGGCAGACAAAGTCGTTGATCCTCTATATGGTCGCTTTCTTTGAATCGAATATGTCAACCATAGGGCAAATGACAGCCTCATAAACAAACCCATCACACCAATGTCGATTAGCACCCAATATACCATTAGCCACCCACCATACAGCATTCCAGAGCACATTGTTTGCTTGAAATAGCCGGCTGCATTGGGCTTGGATTGATTCCTCTCTACACAGGCAACTGACACAAAAATGATGCACCATCGGTTCAGTTCAAGACTTCCAGGCTTAAGACTGCAATCTGAACCATTCCTTATATAAAGTTTCGAACTTTCTAGAGAAGTCTACATACTAACCAGAAGAGGCCCGAATTTCAATCAAGGTTCGTCCGAACAACATATCTTTACTATTATGAGAACTAGCCGTCAAGTTCCCTGCTCCTGCTTATTTTATCTGAGGCCTGATGCGAATCTGCCAAAGCGCATGAAAAATCACAGTGGTCTCCAGTTTGTCCTTCCACTAAGGTATGGCTGGCCTACGTCTAGCTAAACTGAAGCTCCAGATGAAACCACATTGGCAAGCCAAAGGAGGATTATCAACAACACTTATACCAATGAAACAGAGCGCGCACTCATTGGAGCACATTAAAAAATACTCAACTCGGTGCGCACTTTTCGAAAGATCGTTCCATCAAGAAATCTTATTCCGATGAGGAAGTAGGCGGTTTCTTTCTATTGGTTTGCATCATCTTATCGGCAAAGCATATAAATTGCTATATCCATGACCTATGAAAGCATCAGTATAACTTGTAACGAAATGGCCAAGATTATAACATAGTACCGGGAGATCGGAAGTAATAAGAAAGTTTTATCCTGATACCCGATGACTAAAGGAAACTGAAGGCGACACCATCGGAAAGAAGATTCATATCGGAGTAGTGCGAAAATTGCTATACCGATCCCCGATGATATGGAGAATCAGAATTTCAAGCCATCGGTATTACCTATATCGATAAAAGAACTCAGAAGCATATAACACAAAAAGTGCATCGAGAATTCATCGGGATTTTGGGAGGAATAAAAAGGGCTATTCCGACCCCCGATGAAGATAGAAGAATTGGTTGGAGTATCGGTGTGAGTTATATCGATAAAGAGTGCATCAAATGAGGATTCATCGGGATGTCAGAAGAAGAACTTTTATGTTATGTTGAGACCCGATAGGACCATGCTAAGTGTGGGATGTGTTATTCTGGCTCCAAAATGATAGTACATATTGACTAACATGCGTGTTAGTCATGCATTTTACACCATTGATTTTGCAATTAACAGCTGCGATTGACTAACTCGTCGCTAACACAGACGCGTCCATTCAGGAAGGATTAAAACACCAGCCTTTGACACCATTTCTCTCCCCTTTTGAGGAGTAATGGCTTTGAATTCTGCCATCATTTCTTGCTTCACCTCTTCATCCACTATATTTGCATCTTTCTGGGGTTGCTCATTCTTTCTCTTCTCACATATTGCCTTATATTGCTCAATGTTTTGTTTCCAAACAAATTGCATAAAGGACCCTGTTGTAACAAAATTATTATCAGCCAGGAACTCGTCACTGGCTTGTTTGATAGCAGGGTCTAGCTCCTTTCCTTTGAACTCATCTGCAGTCAAATTCATCTCAGCAGTCGGTGGCTCTTCGAGCATTCCCTCTTGTGTTTCCTCATAAGTGTAGGCAATCTCACCGAGACTTCCTAACTACAACAATTGGTCTGCGGCTGCTAGTTCATCTCCCACATGGATAGGGGATTGGGAGGGAGAGTACAGAGGTTCACCTGTTTGCACCTCTTTGCCTTCCCTTTGCCTTTTAGGGGAGTTTTGGATGTCAGTGACATCTCCTATTGCTCTCTTTCCTTTTGAAATAGAGGGCTCACCAGTTATCGGCACTAGCACACTATACCTTCACTTCTTATGCATTACATAATCACCTGGAGGGATGGCCTTGGCAAAGGCAGGCTTGGCTAAAACCAACTTAGCCCTTTGAGGATCGTTCCTCATTATAACCTCCCTCTTCTCCTTCAATGTCTGCATTAGGTGTTCAAAATGAAGAATTAAGAATTTAATTTTCTCCTGAAAGGGAGTAAAACTAGACAGAGGATCATAACCACCATCAAATTGGTGAATAAAATCAAGAGCCTTCTTGTATGCTACCCATTTTTCTTTCCTCAATTCTTGCTCATCTAGATTGAATTCATTTCTGATCAGATCCTCAAGAAAATGGAACTGATGTGGTCTACCTTTACGTATTGCTCTCTTTTTGAACATACCATTGAAGAAATCTTCAGGGTCAGCAAATCTTGATACTGCAGTAGGCAACCTATATGGTTGAAAGAAATCATCAAAGTGTTTCTAGCCACCCTTGGTAATTACAAATTGATGAGCAATGGTGATGGTAGGGAAAATGGTCCCTTTTCCCCTATTTGTTAACTCTGCCTCTTGGAGACCCCCGATTTGCCTTAGGATCTCTGCAATTCCTATCTTCAATGGGACTTGATAAGGAAGCAAATACGAAGTTCCTCTGAATCCATAAACTCTAAACACCGTAGAGATAGGGTATAAATATACATCACCCCAGTTGTGCACAATCTTGATACCTTCAGCAAATTCTTTAGGCCTAAGGAACTCTATGAGGGCCTTAGGGATCCTAGGATTTATTTGGCACAAGAGAATCTGAAGCCTAGATGCAAAGCATCTGTCAAACTTCAAGTAATTGGCGTCCTCTCTATCCCAAGACAAAATTGTGCTCCATAATTGCACAGGCATCTCTTCACCATCCTTTTCCTTAACCAGATCCATTCCATTAGCAAAGTAATCAGCACCTTTAAACAAAAACATATGCATGAGAAGAGAATACCACCCAAAAGGTATGTCTACCTTACCATTTTTAATCCCTATCAGCCCTGCATGGATTGCATTAGTGAGATAAGATGCATAATCAAAAGTTACTGCCAAAGAGGGGTTTAAGATCTGTGTTATCATTAGCATATAGTGAGTTGGCATACTAGTTTGGGCATCTTCCCCAAAAATCTGACAAAGTGACCAATACATGCCTTTAGCCCTCAGAGTAAACAAATTCATAGAGAAGGGTTCCATGGTACTAGGGCCTACAATAGTTAACCCTCCTATTTTGACAAAAAATTTCTTCAAAGGACCACTCCTAAGATGATCTCTCTAGACATTGTAGACCTGTGCAAGTGTATCAAAATTGATTGGCTCTAAGTATTTTTATACCTCACTGAGCTTAAACACCTTCCTAAACTCATCATCGTTAATCTCAATTAAGGCTCCCCCATTCACATTTCTCACACATTTAGCAACAGGGTCATAATTATTTGCAACCTGGGTTAATAAATCTACATCCATAAAAACCCTAGGGACTATGAGCTTTCCCAAATCTAATTCCCACGGACTATTCATTGGAGCAGAGGAATGTCTTTGGCCAAAACCCACCTTGAAAAGTCCCAGCCCTGATAGCCCTGTCTGTGAATCCCTCAACCAGTTCCCTTTGTCATACAAACCATCTCCAATTCTCGAACAGGGGGAATTGGGCACTAATTCTTTGATCTTAGCAGCGACATTTGTAGACATGGTTAATTGTTCCAAGAAATCATCACATATAGCTCTATCCTGATAATTCACTTTCCCTATGAAATCTCTTCGTGGTGCCATCTTGAATTATAGGTATTTCGATTTAAAACTCAAACAGACCTCTCAGAATCTAAACACCTGTAGGTATTTCAATTTAAAACTCAAACAGACCTCTCAGAATCTAAACACCCAATGAAACCAATTCGAACTATAACTTTCAAAATGAGTGCAAAACTTAATTGTTGCCTGAAGAAATTCACTCTGCGCAATGCTTCCTCTGCAAAATTACATGAATTGATACTAAAATTTTGTTGATGTGAGGCTTAATAGGGAAACAGAGCGTTGAATTGCGACATTAATCTACAAGCTTCGCCAATGAATTCGCAATTGAATTTAAGAAAAGCTCTAACGGACCACAAAGGAAATCTCATTGTCCTGGCTTTTCGCTGTTTCGCGAAGATTAAAAACCACGCATTCGCTCAATCTGTACTCTCCATGGTGAGCGCAAACCCTTTTCACTAATCGTATGAAGTCCTCACCGCAAAGGGTTTTCACTGTTTCGCGAAGTTTAAAAACCTTGCATCTCCAAGCTGCGAAACAACGCTCATCGTTGGATCTATTTCGAGATGTAAAACCTTTAAAAACCAGCACTAGTCCAATCTGTTGGGCCCACCATCCTTTCGCCGCTTCGCAAAAGATAAACTCCACACTATTTCGCCCACCGAACTAATGCAGACCGTCGGATCCTTTTCAAGATGCACCTTCTTTACTTTCCATGTCATCCTCCCGCTAGGCCCACTTCCCTTTCACTGCTTCGCGAAAGATAAACTCCGACCATCTTTCCTTTACGAAACAACGCGGGTCGTTGGATCAACCAGAAGATATCGTTCGTTAACCTTCATTCCGGGCCCGCCACTCTTTTTTCAAAACATAAAAAGGGTAAATTTCAAAAAACCCTAAACCTTCATAATAGACGCAACCCAGACAGATATGGATTGACTAACACACATGTTAGTAGCACGTTTTTCACTGTGGATTTTGTAGTTAATGGTTACGATTGACTAACATCTCACTATCACATTGTGTGACAGGTCTGTTTTGGAGGGCCCGGCTATCCTGGCTCCCAAACAGACCTTTCGTACATCGTGTTAGTGATAGGTTAGTCAATCACGACCATTAAATGCAAAATCGAAAGTGAAAAACGCATGACTAACATGCATGTTAGTCCCTCCGTACTGCCTTTTTGGAGCTAGAATAGCCTCATCCAACCCCTCCCGATAGCCGAAACATAGTCCGATATGTCCCATTGTGTATCAATATAGTTCAATTTATGTCCCTCCAATGCCCCGATGATCTCAATATACTAGTCCGCATTGTGACCAAGTCGCCCACGTTATCGGCATAAATCACTCCGAAGAATTCCTAGCAACTCTACATTCGCCTTAATAGTCCTATCGGGACTCGGCATAGCATAAAATTTATTCTTCCGATGTCCTGATGAGTCCTAATGCATGTTTACTTTATCGATATAATTTACACCGATATCCTCGCAGGTTCTTTTATCTTCATAGGGGGTCGGAATAGCATTTTCCTATTCCTCCCGAAGTCCCGATGAGTCTCTGATGCACTTTTATGCTTTATGCTTCGGAGTTTGATTAATCGATTTAGGTAATACCGATGGTTTTGCCTTCCGATTCTCCATGTCATCGGGAATCAATCTAACTATTTTTTGCACTATCTCGATATGGTCTTTTTTTCCTATGGGCTCGCCTTCAGTTCCCTTCAGTCATCAGGTATCGGGATAGACTTTTCTCATTACTTCCGATCTGTTGATGCTATAACTCCATGATCTGCATTGCCTTATCCTTACAAGTTACAATGATAGGTTCATAAGTGCCTCTTCCCAATGAATCCGCCCTCTGATTTATTGGTACATGTTATGCCGATATTCTATATTTTGCTTCCCAGTGCTGTTTCATGGAGAGTACTTATGCTGATAATTAAAATTTTATATTTTTGAGCAAATGAACCATCCACCTTCAACTGATAGAGGTTGTGCCTGCCGATAGAGATCGCAAATTTTCTTCACACTGTTTCATTGGTCAGATTTAAACCGATGAGTATGAAGAAAGGTCAAGTGAATTGGAGGCATATTTCAAACGGCCTTGGCTACTGTAGCTCCAAATCAGACTTGTCAAACACTCAACATATCACTCAACATTCCCTTCAATATGCCGAAGTGATGCTTTTTCATGAAGATACTGCAAGATATCACTTGTACATGCAATCCACCACTAAATGCTCTTATGATGAAACTAAAAGTGTCCACATATAGCACAAAACTATTTTGTAAATAAATGTGCTAACAGGATGGGTAGGATGAAGGTCTAATAGTAAAGTAGATTTGGTCATTTGTGCGAAGCGACCAATATCATGACAAACACATTTGACATCAACCAATATCTCAAAACTGTATCACACTGAAGATATAATCACTATGGCTGTTTACTGTTTACGATATCTCTTTCTTTCTCTGATATGTGTAGGACGAGAATGGGAAAACACCAGAAATGGAAGGAAATTATGGTATTGGAAGTTCAAGATGGTGGTGAAGGTTTGCGTCATTTCTGTTCAAGGGATATTCAGTGGACGCCAATTTGTGTCGAAAATGATTCAACGACAAACCTGTGTGTAGCAATTCCACTAGATAGATTGGATGCATTGATGAGAGGGGAATCGTTGCACGAAGGTGTTGAAACCCAATTCCTCCGAAAGCAGCACAGTGAGCATGATAGTGCTCTGCACAACACGCACACAACAAAGATGTATAGCAGGTTCGTAGACACATTCTTTCATATTCTTTGTCTATGTTTAATGACATAACGACTGTTGTTGATAATAGGAGAGTTGTTTTTTGAAGGTATTGGTGTTCATATGGACCACAAGACAACAGGAAGAAGTCGCCGAATAAGAAGCACGTGCGGACATATCAAAAAAAAAGAGGTTGTACATGCCACTTCATTGTTAAGGTGTTATATGGTAGGCCAAATGTGCCCATCTTGATATTCAAGCAACCGTTGCATGTAGACAACAATGGTGAAGCTTTTCATGGCGTCGATGATACCAGCAATGAGCTGCGTTCTCAATTTGCACCAAACCTTTCCGATGAATGCAAAGCATATATAGAGAGGTTGTTGCTGATGGATGTGAGTGTTGATGCTATTGTGGACCGACATCTTGATGATCTCGTTTTTCATGACATGTTGAAGAAGAGAGATTCATTCGTGATGCGCAAGGATGTTATGAATTCGGTGACGAGGGTCCGTTCTATTCGGTCACGAAAGCATGTGCACAATGCCACTAGCATCTTAGAATGGAAAAAACAAGATGAGGCAAATTTCATTCTTTTCCAGCAGCCACAAGGTGCTGACAGACCTTTCGTTATGGAAATACAAACGGCTTGGATTCTTGACATGATGGTACGATTCTTGCATGACTCAATCATCTCAATGGATTCGACATTCGCAACAAACAAATACGGGGTATGTCTCTTTGAACTTAACCTGTTTTCATGCAGCCCATTTGATCCTTGGATGATCATGATCTTCCTGTTTGTTGTTTAAAACAATATCAATTGTATTCGTGTCTCGTCTTTGACGAGCAGCAATCGGGGGTGCCTGTTGCATGGGCTGTGACATCAAGGAACAAGATCAAGGGTATCCAGGTGTGGTTGATGGAGTTGCGAAGACGAGGAAAGGAAAAGAGGCCTGATTGGAGGATCAATGCATTTATCATGGATGATGCGAGTGCAGAGATTCAAGCCATACGGTAAGTGCAAGAGCGATATTTTGGCTACATGAAATCAAACAGTATGGTGCGCTGCTTTACGTTTTATTTTAAATGACCACACTCCCGCCTCAGCCCAATTAAACGTTTTGTTCATAACAGGATTGTTTTTGAATGTCGTGTCATACTTTGTATTTGGCACGTGCGTCGAGCATGGTTGAAGAATGTATACAAGTATGCAACGAAGGAAAGAGCAATGGACATTTTTCACCGTCTAGGGGTGATAATGATGGCAATGCATGAAAGTGAAGAGAGCACGGTGGAGGAGTTGCACACTTTCTTTGCTGAATTTAGTGATCAACCACGTTTTCTAGAGTACTTCTACAACACATGGTGTCAAGGAGAAGGCCGTATCGGTGAGTTCGACATTACATTCGAGTGGTGGCTTTATGACTTGTTACCCGTTTTGGTTGTCGTTTGGTAGTTGACATCCTACTCCTATTTTTAATTTCTTTATTTCAAATTTTTTTTTTTTGGCCAGTTATGTGGGCGAAAAACTTCAAGAATTTCACTCATGCTAACCAGGACACAAATAATGCCATCGAATCATACCATGGTAAATTGAAGTCACTGCACCTAAGAGATGATAAAAAGACGTGCTCGAGGAGGATGGACAATCTGTATTTTATACTTGTGTATAAAGTGGAACCATTCTACCAGCATAAGCGAGAATTGCAGCATTTTGGATTTATCAAAAACTACAGGTTGACACATTTGCAGACTAGTATGGAGAGGGCAAAGACAATTCCTGATGCCGATTGTGTTCCAGATGACACTACTCCTGGATGGTACTGGGTGAAAAGTCAGTCCTCGTGCAACTGGTATGTGGTTAGGAAATTTGGGGATCACTTCTACATCTGTGAATGTCCATGGAGTTTACGAGGAAACATGTGCAAGCATGCGTTGAAGGTTGTTGCAATGATGAACAATTCATTCCACGATTCACGTGTTCCGGGTAAGTGGATGTTCGTGAATGTTGATTTTTGCTAACTTAAAAGATGTGTACTTCACCCTAAGATCTTGTTTCATACAGATCCTATTCGTATGTCGACTCCAACATCTACTAATACTAATGAAAAAACCAACACCTGAACCTATCGTCGACACCATTTATAATGCACATACAAATTTAGAGGATGTGGACACCGTAATGTGGAACGAAGCAAATAGAAAGTTAAAAATATTGTCGCAAACAATGTCGGCTTCAAGCGATAAACTAATGGCATTTGTAGGCTGTCTGGATAAGTTCATGGCTGATCTTCAGAATGCCGGTGCCATGTCATTTGATTTTAGACCGTCTACCGATCCAGCCAATACAACCACCAAACATATGCGGCCTTGGTTCAGTGCAAGTCGGCTCCGTTATCGCAATCGGCGGCAAGATAGGCATAGTAGTAGGAGTGAGATCTGTCATGATGTTCAGCAGCCTCTCACCTTTGAGTTTCCCTTTGAGACTTCTAGGAGGAGAAGGGGAAAGAGGCAATTGGACCAAGAATGGGAACCGCATCTCCTTGCCACTGCATCAGTTGTCTCTGATACAGGTTGGTACTCTAGTGTCACCTGTAAGTGGTTTCTAAACATGTGAATGTTGCATGCGTTTATTTAGTCGTTGTGTCTTGTAGTCGGTGAAAGTGATACACACTTATCTGTGACAGTGTTCGACACCCCCTCAACACCTGGCCATAGGACTCCTTGTCGGCGATTACCTTTTGATGGTCTTTTATGTGGAGAGGGATCACATAGTGATCCTCACTGATACTAATTTTGGTAGTATTTGTTCAGATCAAGCTTTCTGTTTGTAACTATGTCATATATGTGCTTGATGTCCCTTGATGTTTAGCCATTCTTCATTCAACCTGTTGCGTAATATGGAACAACTTTGTTTATTGTAGTTGCGTTGTAATGTTTACTATAACTGTCCCTAACCATCTTTTATAATGTATCTTTGTATGCAAGTCCGTTGTTTTTTCACCCTGTTTTATCACTAAATGGCGTTCACATACACGTCGGGTGACAAGCGCATGTTTTATGCAACTTAATTTTCAGTATTACGCTTTTATGTCTTCAATTTATTGAATGCTCTAGTTAAATAATTAGTACTCTTGTGGTGTGATTATGTTTTGCATTTTTTGAGTGCTTGATACTCTTATGTCTTACATTTCTTGAATGCTATAGTTATATTACTAACACTCTTATCGTATGTATCTGCAAACTGCTAGAGAGATTGGCAAAGAACAACAAGGAGTCTGCCTTATTTCAGCGCCTCCCCGATATTGTTGTTTCGGATATTATCTGAACAATAACTCCTAGACGGGCTGCTGAGTGGACCATTCGAATGGGAAGATATTATACCGATGACAATAAGTACACGGTCCACATAGAAGATGTGATCTCCTTCGCCAGATTGTCGACTCCATTGATGGTCGCTTTGTATAGGCGACTATGGCCAGTGTATTTTGCCCTTGCGTACTGGCCAGTCACTCTCCCTCGGATTCACATAATCTATGCTGACAGACCCCATTGGAGACGTGGACGATCCCTAGTGCCTTACTCTGATGACAGTATCGAGGATATCACGACATTATTTCCATGGAACCTACTTACTATGGACTACACCCCCATTTTCATGGGTTATGGTAGTCCACGACCAGCAAGGAGGTTTGTGAGGATACAGAGTAGATTCCCATCACAGAGGTTGTCCTCTAATTAAAACTGTATAACTGGTCCTGTATGACTATGCTATTATTTATAAAACAGTTAATTTCTATGGTTACATAGCCGATCTTTGAATGTCGTTTGTCTCGAATGTTTACCATTTATATGTTTGTCTCGATTGTGTTTACAATTTATATGTTTGTCTCTATGCACTCTGTCTACAAAGCAATACACTTTATATGTTAATTTAAATCTAATAAAAATAATCCTTTCTCTAAACAACACGCGTCTATTTTGGCTCCAAAAAAGTTAGTCGCGCGTTTTACACCGTCGATTTTGCAATAACGGTCGCAAAGGCCGATTACTAACCTCTCACTAACATGCAAAACTAACTGGTGTGATTGACTAACCTATCACAAAAAAGTGAAACTAACGGCTGCGATTGACTAACCTATCACACAAATGCGATATTAACGGTTGCGGTTGACTAACCTACCAAAAAACACGAAACTAACGGCTGCGGTTGACTAATGGTTGCGATTCGACTAGTGGCTGGTGGACTTTTCCTTTTGCCACGCGAAACGACGAGCTAGACTAACACGCCATCGAAACTAACTGTTGTGATTGACTAACCTGTAACAAACACGCGAAACTAATTGTTGCGATTGACTAACCTGTCACAAACACGCGCAAAATTTACTGCTGCGATTGACTAACCTGTCACAAACACGCGAAATTTACTGCTGCGATTGACTAACCTGTCACAAACACGCAAAATTTACTGCTGCGATTGACTAACCTGTCACAAACACGCGAAATTTATTGCTGCGATTGACTAACCTGTCACAAACACGCAAAATTTACTGCTGCGATTGACTAACCTGTCACAAACAAGCGAAATTTATTGTTGCGATTGACTAACTTGTCACAAACACGCGAAACTTATGGCTGTGATTGACTAACCGTGCACAAACACGTGACATTTACGATTTTGATTGACTAACCTCTAGCTAACACGCGAGACTAACGATTGCGAGTCCAGTACTGGCTAGCTCGAAAACAATAGTATGGATTGACGAACACGCGTGTTAGTCGTGCATTCTACAACGTCGATATTGCAATTAACGGCTACGATTGAGTAACTTTTCGCTAACAGCTGAAGCTATTCTGCCTCCAAAACAAATCTTTTGTACAACGTGTTAGCGACAGGTTAGTCAATCATAGTTGTTTATTGCAAAATCGACGATGTAAAATGCATGACTAACACGCGACAGGTTAGTCAATCACAACCGTTAACTGCAAAAACGAGGTGTAAAATGCGTGACTAACACGTGTGTTTTTTGAGGCAGAATAGACGCGTCCCTTCTACAATGGGCTATCTATCCTAAAGCCAAGATACACACCCACACTGGTTGACAGAGAATAAGCTTTTGGACATTTGATGATACAACAAGTTGGAAAGACTGACCGTAGAATCACTAGCAAACTAAACTTAGATGTGGCTAAACTGAATGAAGATCAAATAGAGTTTCTGTTGAGGGAGGACTCTACATATAAGAGGCTATATGAAAAAAAGTGATAAAGACAAGCAAAGACTGCAAGCAAGATTAATAGTTACAAACCTTTCATGTCGTAAAGCTTTAATAGTTAATACTCATTGATCTATATTTAAAGTGATGAAGACAAGCAAAGACTGCAAGCAAGATTAATAGTTACAGACCTTTCGTGTCGTAAAGCTTTAATAGTTAATACTCATTGATTTATATTTAATATTTACGAAGAATAATAGTCATTGAGTAGTCTATCTTATGTACTTGTGATTCAGTTTATCCATCATTTATAAATAAGCATTTTTTCAGCCTATAAAAAAATATTGCCATCATACAATTAGTGGTTCTTTTAAATCCGCTATAAAAAAAACTTTTAACCTAAAGTTATGTTTCAGGTATAGATTCACCCGCCTTGGTTTGCGAACACTGATTGGGAAGTCATATTAACTTATTAAGAGAAGTCCATTCATCATAGAAGCCACATAGAACCATTCAGAAAGCATGAAAAAGTGTACAACAAACCAATCATTAACCATTGATGTTTAAGTGAAGTCAATCACATTTATTTATTTTTTATTTTTTTTGACAAGGTGCCAAGGCCACTTAATATATTTTTACAACTGGTTCAAGGGACTGGTTCAAGAAGGGCTCGCGAAGAAAAGAACTAGAAAGAAAAACTTTGGTCAATCAAGTTTATTGAAAATAACCATTCATGAAGCATACAAAGTGTCTTCCTAAATGAAAGAATATGTCTAATGACAAAAAGTCTGCACCACTACTGACGTTTTATTGAAGTGGAAAAATTTTGTAACAGTGAAAGCTTGTTATAGAGGCAGAGGTTGAGTATTTAAATGACTTTTGTTTCCCCCAGTGGTCGAAGTAAGGGGAGGCACATCATTCCCATCATCTTCATCGGTTACAGAGGCAAACACCTTCGCGTACATCTGTTTCCAGTACTGAGCGCGTTGCGTACAAACATCTAGCATCCCCTGCATCTGGTCACTTATGATTTTGTTGTTTTTAGCACACGCTTCACGAACTACCTCCTATCTCTCATTCGCCATCTGCAAACCACGCACTTCCAGCTCAAGGTCCGTATTCTTATCATCCAAGTCCATGACCTTGTTATTGAGTTCCATGCATTTCTTATTGAGTTCAGTGCATTTCTTATTGAGTTCGGTGCATCTCCTTTTCACTTCAGTGAGTCTCCATTCAAGATCAGAAACAATCCCCTTCAGCCTTTCATTTTCAGCATGGGCAATTTTGACCTTCTGCGTTAGCAGTTCTACTTGCATGGCGTCAAACTTCATTGTGTCCATCCCATCGTTCCAATCTGCAAAGGGTGGTGGTGGTTGTCTTGTAGACTTCCCTAAACCGCCGTCGGAGGTGAGAACATCGGCTGTCCCATTCGCCTTTGAATTCATAGCAGGCGTTCCATTCTGCGGAACAGATGTTTCCACACCCTTTCTTTTTCCTGTCTGTGGTCTTCCCGTTGCCATCCCTGCAAACAATGCCAAAAAGAAGTATCTGTAGATAGGTGGGCAAGACAACATAAAAAATGCAAGAAACAATAGTTTATGCCAACAAGAAAGGAACTGCTATCTGTTGCATTTTTTGGAATGAATACCATTATGCACGATACAAAAAGTTAACATGTTCGGTAAAGTTGACATGCTCACTAAACTGGGCACTTGGGTGCCAGGTTACCTGCCAATTGGGAATCCATGTTTTGGGAAGATAACTCCATCAGTCAGCACTCCTCGTCCTGCATCCAACTTATTACACATATGCCATGAAACTATAACGGAAGTCTGGTGTATTTTAATAGTTTTTTTTTTTTTGGTTATTTTTTTGATGTTAATTCATTTCAGATTCAGTGTTAAAAAACAAACATTAACAATGGTATATTCAACTGTCCTATAATACAGTGGAAAGAGCACATGGTTCACGATTTCAATCAAACATTCCACTTCATTTGTATACGTAAAAGAGTTGCAGGGACCCAATTGGTACGCAATAACAAAACCTATGCATATGCAACATATAAGAGACCTTGAACAAAACTTGAACAGTAAATGAATATCATCGACTTTATTGTACCATCCACTATCATTATTAAAAATGTTGCGCACCAAAGAAAGGTTTGTGAAGTTATTAAAGGGTAGTTGATGGTGCAAGATCACCATGAAAGAGTCCAAGAAATCAAGCCTTTACAGCTATTTTGCTTAAAATAACAGGAAAGGTGCTTAAAATAGCAGGAAAGGTTGAATAATAATGTACAATTCATCTAAGACAAACAATAATTCAGAGGGTTTAAACTATGCTAAGGTAAAAGCCATGTCAATATAACATCTCCAAATCCCATCTGAATAAAGTCTATGAAGACTGAAATTCCACCACAGTATCTCACTTTAAATATTTGGAAAGAGGAACAACAACTATGATCAAAGAATATTATCGCCTCCGCTGTCTGGATTGCGCAATGGAGTTGATGACACCATAAAATGCTTTACGCTTCTTCTCATTCTTATGCAACTCGGGAGGGGTGATGCCAAGTGATCGCAGCCTGTGACTTACCTGTCTGATCATAGGGCCGCGTTTAACATCCTCTTTTTGTGGCTGGACAGTTTTGCCAACTTTATCCTACCACATACAAATGACATCATACGAGTGCTGCCTATTTCATTCCATTGAAACAAGGTAAAGGATGGAATGAGAAGACGGAGGAAGGGATCTTGTCATCTTCAAAACTTACCAAGAGTGGGGAACAGACCATGTCTTCAATGGGCCACACCGCCCACGAGGTTAGGGAATCCGACAAGACATCGACGAAAGGACCTGGGAAAGGCAACTGGGCATTTTCATCAAAGACTTTGATGATGCAAACTTTAGCACAATTTCGTGGGAGTGGAATAGTATGATACATTACACCCTTCCCCAGGCCATCAACAATGCCTTCCCCAACCACTACCCCATCTAGAAGTACGTGGACTTCAACTCCAACAGCAACAGCGTGAGCATCTTCATTGGCACACTCTTTTTTGTCTTCCACGGTTGCCTGCATCAGTAATGAGTGGACACGGTCGCTTAAATAAAATTCTTTATACATTTGGATCAAACATAGTCAAATGAATTCATGCCAATGCAGTACAACAGTATTGGAGTAGTTGTCTCTCCCGGCCCGTTGCCCCCATCACGGTCACGGTCTGCATTTGTACATCCATCATCCTTTCCCCCAGACCCTTTCTCAATGCTTGTTTCTATCAGATTATGCTGCAAAACGTGACACATTGTACAGGAGTGTAAGTACACATTAAACCCATATGCCTACGAATAGTACGGGACCAAGGCCGATGAATTTTACACGACTAAGGCAAAAACAAGAACACAGATAATGGACACAAACCACAACATCATAAAAAATGCTCCAGTATAACACTGCCCCTCACCGCCTGTTATCCAAAAGAAGAGCACAATACCTGTTCATCTCTTCTCTTATCTTCCAATGTCTGGCCCAATTGAGTGGAATCCTCTGCAATCTTCTCGCCACTGCATGCACTCAAATTTCCATTCACCGTCTCCTTCAGTTTCTCCCTCGAAATAGACTTCTGAAGTTTCTCGTCCAATATCGCGACCAACTGCATAAAAAAAGAGTTACTGTATAGTATAACACACCATGTCATGATATAGCACTACATGTCATGCACAATGGCACCACATTACCTGTTCATCTTTGTAGCTATCCTCCAACCTCTGCCCCAGTTGAGGAGAGTGCTTTGCAATCGTCTCGCCACTGCATGCACTCGGTTTTTCAATCGTCGTCTCCTTCACCTTCATCCTCCTAACAGAAGTCCGAGATTTTGGACTTGGTTTTTCAGGAACACTACAAGTACACATGATGTCATCAGGCAACTGCATTGACTATTCTTTGCTCATATCGTCCATCGTCTAGCCCAAGTCACGAGACTGCTCCACAATCTTCTCGGCACTGCATGCACCCAATTTTTCATTCGATGTCTCCTTCAGCTTCTTTGACGAAACAGACTTATACATAACAAACGCCCGAGGTTTTTGACTTAATTTTTTTCACACACTACATTCTATGTCATCCAATACCACAGGACAGTCCATGCTCCCTCCATGGACCCCATCAGCCTACAATGACATGGACAAAATAGTCAACATACTACACAATGCAGTGCAAAGCATACCATGCAATGAAAACATGCATATGGACAAGCCAACAGACAGTCACCTTCGATGACAAACGTGTCACGTCATCTGAAGTCAGACTTGTTTTTTCTGCAATATTCTTCTTTTCTTGCTTCCTCAACGAATCACATGCAGGCTCATTGGCTGGCATGTTTGTTTCAGGATGTGCAGTCCCCCTTCTTTTTTCCACATCATTCTTCTTTTTTTGCTTCCCCGACAAAACAGGTGCATCCTCTTTTGTTTGATGACCTGAAGCTCGCCTTGATTTTTTTGCAGCATTCCTCTTTTTTTGCTTCCCCAATGAAACAGATGCAGCCTCATTCACTGGCACATTTGTTTCGTGATTAGCCTTCGATGACAGAACCTCCTTGCCATGGCCTGCACTATCACTTAAAATCTAGGCACCAGGATAGGATACCTCAATAAGTCATTCTTCACATGTTTAAAGGAATTTAGTAAACTGCAAAAAAATACGATCACTAAAAAATTACCTCTGTTGCAATATTCTTTCTTTGCAGTAACTCTAAAACCTTCTTCCTTCTCGCCTCCCTAACCGGACTGCTGTCGTACACTCACATTGCTTCCTTTATCTCTTCCTTCCCTTCGATAAGAAGCTCATCACATGTTTTCTTGCCATATTTCATACAGACCCGGTCAGTGACACGTTTTTTTTGCATATTGCGTCGTACGCCCATTTGGTATTCAATATTAGACTCCCTCTTTTTCAACTCCAACGACAATTTCTTCCTATGATCCGCACTGCGCTTTCCACTTCCACGCTGTTGACGACTGCGTCATGCAATCCCCAAAAATGGTAGTTGATGTTCTCTGGCTCTTTGCATATTAAGCCTCCCCAGATCCCAAAACTGACGACCCCAATTTTCAGAACAATAACGGAAGAGACAAAAGTAGTGCAACCTGCCATTAATATGTTCTCTTTTGTGATCGACCTGTTGCTGCACATAGCCAACAAAGACAAAGAGTCACATTCAATTTTGCACTAATCAAGCATTATAAAGATAATCCAACATATAATGACTAATAGTGGACCTCCTTGTTACTTGCCGCTCCTTGTTCCTGTTCACGACCGCTGACAGAATCACATTGCCGTTCAGCCTCCTGCTCCATGCTCACCTCATGCTCGCTACAAACATCCCCTTTTTCACTCTCACCGCCTCAAGCATCAGTATAATCAGCCTCATCTACACTTCCACTGGCCTCATCTTCCTCACCAGCACAACCACTATCATAATGTTGTTCAATAAAATAGCACACATCATCGATCCATTTTATGCCCGTGTATATATCTACATTTCCACTTATAAATCCCAACTCCACCAACCATGCCATGCAATGATGGAAAAAATATATAATGCAATGAGAAATAATTACCAGTGTGGTTATGCAGTCGCTGAGAAGCCGACTTGACAATGGGTTCAAAATTGGAGACCCGACTAGTGACTCATTCAGATTTGAATCCCCAACTAGTCCCTGACCTGAAGGCCCATCCCCTGACTCTTTCGGATTTGGATCCCCAACTAGTCCCGCATTTGAAAGCCCAACTCCTAAGTCTTTTAGATATGAATCCTCAACTACTCGTGGATGTGAAAGTCCAACTCCTGAATCTTTCAGATTTGAATCCCCAACTTGTCGTGCATCTGAAAGCCCAACTCCTGAGTCTTTCAGATTTGAATCCTCAACTACTCGTGGATGTGAAAGTCTAACTCCTGAATCTTTCAGATTTGAATCCCCAACTTGTCGTGCATCTGAAAGCCCAACTCTTGACCCTTTCAGATTTGAATCCTCAACTAGTCCTGGATACGAAAGCCCGGCTCCTGAAACTTTAAGATTTGAATCTCCAACTGGTCGCGCATCTGAAAGCCCAACTCCCGACTCTTTTGGATTTGAATCCTCAACTACTCCTAGATGTGAAAGCCCAACTCCTGAATCTTTTAGATATGAATGCCGAACTCTTCCTGCATACGAGAGCCCACCTCTCTCCTGGGTATACAAATTAGTTCTCTAGTCACAAGCATTAAACAGTTACAACACCAAGCAATACTACATGTTACATAATCCATTAAAACTACTTAGCTTACAGGCAGGCCGATGTCATGTGTCATTGGGAAGTGAACGCGGCCAACTCCCATGAGATCATCTACCTTTAGCTCCAGCAACCCATAATCAAGATCAACATTTTCCCTCAACCTTTTTCGCAACGCAATTGACATGATTGAACTGAAACATAAAAAAAATGCAATTCATATTCATCACACTATCAATAACACCACATGTTCAGTACAAATGACACAACCAACACACGACTGGTTATGCCCACATTCCAATACAAAGTCAACATGTCGCTATGTTATGTACAACCCAGCTAACAGTTTAGCCATAAACTATCCATGACATTCCGCTCTAGAACATATTTGGTTGCAATTGCAACGAAATAATGACTATGATCCATCGCCAATGCTGTTAAAAAGGCTTCCTGTGTTCTCCCCATCCAAAATACAACACAAAAACTAGACTTTCTTAAGGATTGGTAAAGAAGGATGCAAAACACGCTTAATGGACTGGCTATGTCTATTTTGGCTCCAAAACGGACCTTTCCTACAACGTGTTATCGACAGGTTAGTCAATCGCAGCTGCTAATTGCAAAATGGATGCTGTAAAATGAGTGTGCAGCAATTAAGATGGTCAATCTATGTCAGAGAATAAACAACGATTCATTGCCATTGACAAAGTCTTTCACGATAATTAATGGGTACAGAGACCTCCAATTCATTTTTTGAAAGACACAAGTCTTGTGAAACGAGTGTCTATTCTAAAGCTTCCATCTCTTTGTTGACATGTGAATAGTACTATTTATTAAAAACGTACTCTTAAGTTACGAAAAGAAAAAAGAAAAAAACACTTTGAAGGATAGACACATGAGGAGTTCGTCATGCCAACCCGAGACACCTCAAACAGAAGCCCAAATCACATTTTAGATTGGAGTTGGATCATCAAACACATGTACTTCTCAAACATCACAAACATCAATAATCTAGAAATACAAATACACTACAATGAACATTAACACTCTCATGCAAATCAACAGAATATATACAAATTTATAACACATAGTTTGCAAGAATCAAGATTTGTGGTTCATATATTCAACACTGGTTTCATGACTCGAAGATCCATAAATAACAATCGTACTGCGTTTAGGTTCGAAAATTATATCTTATTGTCTAATATGGTGCATCTATAGCATATAATAAAACGCATCAGTCAATTGCATTGTTCATTTTCATTATTATCAAATTCAGTAAAAGTAAGGACATTAATATTACATGATCAAGAACTGAAATTTATACATACATTTGTATTGCATAAAAAAAATTATATACAACAAACTATATATATATATATATATATAACAAGCGCCTTTCAAAAAGTTGCACAAGCCCAAAGATTATTAATAAGGGGACATTATAGTGCAGGTAGTATTAAACAAGGGAGACAGAGCAACAACCTGGGAACGTTTGGACGTTTGCCCAATAGTCCTTGAAAATCAACAACCTGCATGGATAACTAATGTTACTGGTAGTCTACATTGGGAAGTACATGCATTTCAAAAGACATAAAAGGAATCTACATGTTCATATATGAAATTGCAGTTTAACATCCAATATAAACTACCACTAACTAATTTATATCACCTAAATTATATATGTCAACTTGCCATAGTACCAGAGCTGTACAAGAGTTGTCTATATCAACCACCTATTTTTGTACTATTGTTGTGCGCTCAAGGACAGACACCTCTATTCCAACTCGAAATCAACGCTATGGTCTAACTAACATGTAGCTTAGACTCGAAATCAACGCTATGGTCTGACTAACACGCAGCTTAGACTTGAAATCAACGTTACGATACCTCCTCCCTGCACATGAAAAATAACCCGCATGTTAACATATGATAACAATACGACTAACACTATATTTTACATTCAATGGATGCAATTGGATAACATGTCACTAACACGCAGTACCATTTGTCTATTCTCAAGCCTTGTTATTGACTAACTCCATCTCTTATGGTAAATTGCATCGCGTTTTAGCCTTTGGCTTTACCACTGTTAGCTGCATCAAATCACAACTCATACATGAACATTGGTCCGAGAGGTTGTGTCTCTTCTGGTTCTAAAATAGAAAAATCATACAGACTAACAGCGTTGTGTTAGACAAAAGCAACCATCAAATGCAAAACCTATGATTAAAAACCTGCCACAAACATGGGGTGTTAGTCCCCCCATTTTGTTTTTTGCAGCCACAATAGAGGCGTCCCACTGCGAGAGTAACTTGAGTTTCGTGCTAGTGTCTAACAAAAGTACCAAGTTTTTGCAGCCCGCGGCCTCTTCTTCTTGCTAGGATGCCCTCCAAATGCGATTCCTTCATTCACAAGCTTTTAATGTGCATGTTATGCACAATAAACCGGCAGTAACCACGAAGCATGCCGCAACCATCCTCCGACATTTCCACATAATTTTGCGTGGGCGCCGAGGACTGAAACCGAGAACTCGACAACAACTCCACGTCACATACCATGGGGCAGAGCACCACGAGAAGTTGGCATGGTATGCATGTCTTGGAAATATATGTCAATGCATGTTGTTGGTATGATACGTCCACTGTCGAGCCATAATACAGATAGCCTCCCACATATATATGCATATATGTTTATTCTGCACTTTTCGAGTGTGATTAGGTGCTTCCAACTTGTGTCAGACATGTCTATTCTGGCTTCAAAATGAGATTGTAACAACGACATGAATTGACATACATGTTCTGGCTCCAAAAAGGACATATCGTACCAATGACATGCATCAACATACATGTCCGAGAATAAATATATATATATATATATGCAAATACAAGTGGCAGGCACCTAATAGCTACATGAAAGACAAAGTGAGGTAAAATGTTTTGTTTCAAATTGAGCTTCTTTTACTTGGTCTTGACCTCGTTTACATGTTATGGTTTGCCTTTTGAAGCAAATAGACTCCTCAAAATTAGGTTGTTGACTGGTTGATGCAACCATTCCTTGACTGTGTGTGACCTGCTCTTGTTTAGGAGTTGATTTGTTGTTTGTTTGATGATAGCAAACATGGCGCCTTTTTTATTTGCCTAACGTGGAAAAAGTAAGACTAATGCGTGAACAAAAACATTATTGTTGAAGCAGCCTCCGTCTATTCTGGCTCATTGTTGAAGGGGGATTTATGGGACTATAGGTTTTCTTTTTTTTATCTAATGAGAACCTAAGAATAATGGAAACAAAACATAATATTTCCATAGTTTCTTTTATCTATGTTTTATTCTGTTGTTTTCCTCTGTATTGTAGAGGACATGTTTGTGTGTGTGTCTCTCTCTCTCTGCGAGTGTGTGTGTGTGTGTGTATTTCTTCATATTGAAATATATATACTAACACACACCAAACCACAAACAAACAATGCAAACCCTGACGGTTTTCAACAAAATCCCAAAAATCAGCGTCAACAATCAAACAGGAAACCTTGGTATCCTGACACGACCATGCTGCAAAATGATGCCTAATTTACACAGACAGAACACGAAATGACACAGGAAATAAATAAAAAATTATTGAATGTCTTAGGGTTTCAAATTACCGCAGCTGCCTAAGCCTCCACCCAAATCGTTGCCCTCTTCACACCTCTTGAGGGCACACTCACAACCACCTCTACAATACAAAAATGATATAAAAATTTACAATTTCAAACACTGGGTTGACGAAGGAATCATAAAACTATCTTTATCTATTAGGGTTTGAATTTACCAATGCCGCCATAACCCTACACAACAATCTTCAATCATACCAACCCCTGTACGCTTCGATACCTCCTCCCTGCACATGAAAAAAAACCCGCGTGTTAATAGGCGATAACAATACGACTAACAATATACCCAGACAACTTGGGTTATGCATGCGGTCGGCTTTTCTCCTCCCCTTCGGAGCCACACATATTTTAAGAATACATACCTATAACTACAATTGAAGTGCATCTCCTTCGCTTAGTGATTCAATTGGGCACATGAATTTACAGCCTGAATTTTCACGGTCGAATATTTTCTTTCGCCTCCACCACTGCATTCTGCATGCAGCTACACCAGACGAAATATATTTTCAATTTTCGCGAAATCGAGTTTTCATTCAAAATTTAAAAAATAATAATTGAAAACTGTTCCCATAACACGTGACCGCCGCCCGATGTTAGTCATGTTAGTCGACTCATCGACGCAATAAAGCGGGTTAGCCAAAAAAATTGCCACGTGGCAAAATCGAAATTGGCGGTCACCGAAAATGTCTAACGCTTGGCCGACGGTCTGTTAACCGCCTCGCCCGATGTAACCGTCACATCGCAGTCACAATGGCTGGGAAAGTGTTAACCGCGAGCAAGCTTTTCCGTTAAACGCAAAACGACAACATCATCCATGTCATCGCAGCAGCGAGGAATTCCATGTCATCTGTGGGTCCCAGGAACGTCGCTCTCATGGACCTGCCATACTTGAATGGTATGCCTTCAGCATCATATGGAGGCATGCCATTTTGGAGCCAGAATAGCTACAGCCATATTTGAGCCTCCCTCTATAGAGATGGAAATTCAGAATCATTAATTTTCTAAAATTTTGGAGCGGTACTTAGAGAGATAGTTTGTATTATAGAAGTAAGTTAGAATAAGTGGTCAATTAAGCCTTGTCTCAGAGAGTAACCATGTAAGTAGTGACTGCATCATTGAGGCATAAGATTATTGAGATTGAAAACATAAACAAATCTGTGTAAAATTAAATTAATAGAAATATTCCCATCGAAATATACAGACATGAAAATGTTTAACGAATTCAAAAGAAATAGAGAAAGAGCCCATACAAAAATACAAAAATTCAGAATACAATACTGAAGAAGACTCAAAACAGAGTGGTCTAAATCTCTCTGTTGAAAAAGGGTAACACAATGTGGCAAGGACTGAAATTTGAATCCCACAGACCATTTTTCAAGTATGAATGACAGTCCAAATCTTCAAAGAGACGGGTAGCTCCGATTTGTAAACAACATTAGAGATCGTGTATAATACATTAGAACTTGTGTGGTAGCTTGCTGATTTCTGTTGCTATTTGGACATTTTCTTGCAAGGTGAATTTAAAGAAAAATCTGAGCAACAATGCATAGGGTATGAGATATGTTTTTGAAAAAATAAGTGGTGATTTAATTTGATTTAGAAGAAGAATCTTATTAACATTCACAATACCAAAATAGACCATGGATTGCAAAACAAAATAACCTGTGATACATGTTTGCAAGGGTTAAAGAGGCAACCTGAAATTCAAGCAATACATTTTGAGATTTTTGGGCAAGGCAAGATCAAATAAAATTGAAGAAGTTACCAACTCAGCCAGTGCAAAAAATGCAAATCCAAAAAAATGTCTGCAAGAGAGGCTTAAAAAGAGAACATAGCTATTTTTTTACATAGTGCTTGCCACGTCTCAACAAGTATACAAACTGTCGAAGCTTATTAAAGGCACGCGGACTATGGAATGAATAACATCAGGATCCCTCAAAACTTTAGGTTAAATTTATACACTCATTTTGATTCGCTAACGTTTTTATTTCAAATTTTCAAATGAATATGGAGTACGGCCTGATTACTAGTAAGGGTTGAAGTAGATCCGTTCTAACATATATCACTTTAAAATACTTGGACACAACATACCTAGACATATGTTGCCATTCTCCTTAAACTCCTCGTGCAATTCTAGCCACAAATTTCTCACAGATAATGCCACGTTGGTGAGCTTGTGCTTCCACATGGGCAGAGTATATTCGGTGCAAAGAAATAGTTAAAGATTTATCTCTCTATATCTATATATCTTTATCACTTAATCTCACCATATATATCTTTCTACATCTCTCTATCTCTTCCTCTTTATCACTCCCTATCTCTCTTTATCTTTATCTCTTCCTCTTTATCACTCCCTATCTCTCTTTATCTTTATCACTCCCTTTCTATCTCCCAGTCTCTTTAACTTTGTATCTCCATTTACCTCTCTCAGTCTCTATCTATTTATGTCCCTCTTCCTCTCTAGCTCTATCTTCATCTAGATACCTATATCTTCTTCTCTCTCCATCTATATCCAAACATATAGATCTCTCTCTATTCATCCAACTCTTTTCCTATATCTCTTCCTCGACCTTTGTAATTACATCTCTCTCTCTCTCTCTCTCTCTCTCTCACACACACACACACACACACACACACACACACATATTTGTCTACATCTATCTCCCTATCCCTCTCTATCTATCCATATCACCTTATATATTTATATATCTCCCTTTCCCTCTCCCTCTCTCTATATTGATCTATATCTTCGTCTCTCACCCATCTTGTCTCTATGCCTCTCTACCTCTCTCTCTTCCTCTCTCCCCCTCTTCTCTCTCTCCCCCATCTCTATCTCCCCTCTTTCTATCTATCTACATTTCTCGCTTCCTCACTCCCTTCATGTCTTGTATCTATCTCTCTATCTATTTGTCTCCCCCTCTCTCCCCTCCCCCTCTTCTTATATCTCTATATATATATCTCTTTGCCTCTTTATTTCTATCTCTCCACCTCTTTCATCCCATATAACTCTCCCCCTCTACCTCTCTCCATCCATCACTTCTTATTTCTATCTTTGCCTTTCTATCACTCCCTTTCTGTTCCTCTCTAAATATTTATCTCTTCTGTCTCTATCTATCCCTCTCTCCTCTCTCTATCTCTCCTTCTCCTCTCCATATCCCTCTCCTTCTTCATCATCTCCATCTCCATCTCTAACTCTATCTCTCTTTACCCCTTTATGTCTCTCCCTCTTCCTATCCATATCTCTACAAACATAACATTTGTCTGTTGGTCATGGAGTCTGGCTATCTTCTTGATTCAAAGGTTTTGGTTTAGTCATGCTTGAATCCTTATAAGTGGATGCATAGTTGATTTCAAGCTATCACTTCTCAATTTAGACCTTTGTTGCACAAACAACATTGTTCATTAAATGACATACTGATTGACCTCCTATAGTGAATAAAAATGTATGCAAAAAATAAACCAAAATTTCCATTATTGACCTTCCAAACCTCTTTGGCGTACCCATTGCACACCAAGACGCAATTGCTAGTTTATTTCAACATGTTATGTTTGCTACGGATTGGTTTGTTTTTTATATTTATTTTTTATATTAATTGGGAAGACTGCAAGTTGCGGCAATTCTGCCATTTTCTGCCATTTCTGATCGTTGAGCAGACCCATTTCAGCTATTTAAACCAGTTTCAGTGTGCACAACTATATAGAATAGCCGTGGCCCAACTATATAGGCTACTTTTATTATTAATATTTATGTCCTCGCTGTCGAATAAGTTATGTTTTTGAGAGCTCATTCCTATCAACCTATTTAGAGCTGTATTGTCCTCCCCCATTGAATTCTCGTACCTTTTATGCGTGGTGTTGGTGATGTGATTATGAGGAGGATTGAATTCTGTTGGGAAAGAGCACCTACCCACTGCGTTCCAGTCCTTTCATATTGCTAAAAACGATATGTTCAATTCCAGGAATGTTTCCTTCTCTGGTAGAACAACATCATTGAAAAAGGATATGATGGGGAGAGGAAAGATCGAAGCGAAGAAAATTGAGGACAAAAAGAATAGAGTTGTGACATTCTGTAAGAGGCGAACTGGTCTAATGAAGAAGGCGCGGGAGCTTTCCTTGTTGTGTGAGGCCCAAGTGGGTCTCGTTATCTTTTCTCAAACCGGCAAACTCTCTCATTTCTCCAGCCCCAGGTACACAATCTGCTTCTAACTCTCTTACCAGTTAGCTTTCATTGTATTAGCTTGCTATTATAAAAGTCGTATTGTATTAGATCGATATGTAGCATAGATTAGAGATTTTCAGAATTTGAGCTTGGGTGGTGAACAAGTTGAGCTGGGCCTTAATAATCTTATTCTAATTCTCTCACAAAAGTTCATACCAGGCAGCTTTCATTAGACTAGCTTGCTTTTATACTAGTTAATTCATTTAGATTCTGACCACTTGTTCGGAAAAGAGAATTACAAGGAATATAAAACCATGAGCCTATGAGACGAAGAGCAAATGGAGCTCTTCAAAAGAAGAGATCCGCGTTTCTTTCTACTTTCTGAAATTGAATAAAACAGTGTTTCATTGGCACATTTTTTGTGTTTAATAGGGAAGAGGACTCATTTGTTGTTCATCTTAATTTCGTCTTCCTCAAATTTTTTCCTGTAAATTTCAAATCACTTTCAATTTTTTTACAGCAATTTATTTGGGAAGTCCCCTTCTTATAAGTAATGTCATATTAGCATCTTTTTTGCCAAAGTGTCCAAAACAACCTAAAACAAGTGAAACAAATAGACTTGCAAAAATGACCAATATTTGTGTAGCTGATGTGACATCACATGATTGGTTACTTTTCACAACAAAATATATATTTTATTTGGTACTTATCATCAACAATAACAACTTTAAAGTCACAAATATTATACAAAAATTGAACATTAAATCACCAAGTATGAAGGTATTAAATCAACTTCTATCACAAGAATTGAAACCTACTCAACTACTGGATTCTTTTCCTTAACTATATCTCAAGATACATACAAATGTTTGGTAAAAATTCTGCAGTGTTTCAAATTTTTTAGATATAAATGGGAAGTGTGAAGATAATATTTTGTACAGATAAAAACGGGATGTCATTATAGATTACTCATCTACGGGAGGGATTTGACAGTTTTATGTCTTCTTTATTTTAATTTTATTTTACTGTTTGAAACACAGCCGGTCTCTGTCTGTATCAGAGGCAATCAATTGCCAATTAATGTTGTAAGCAACCAGATCACCAAAAGGGATTTTGATACTTGTTTAATATTTGTGAGAAAGGATTCAAAATAAAAGAGTGTAGCATTTTGCAGAAGGCGAGAAAAGCGCAGGAGATCTCTCCGTGTTGTGAGAATGGACCTCATTTTCTTCTTTCAGACCGGCAAAATGTTACTACTGGCGTCGCACAACAGGAGAGCTCCACTGTGATTGTCTTTTGCAAAATGCTACTATATTATTTTTAACATTTCCTTCTATTGGATCCACATGATGACGTAGCACCTGTAGTCGCTTAGCTGCTTATGATTTTTCTTAGCCAACTTTGTATATTTTCAAATGGTCCAGAACCAGTGGGTAAATTATTGAATCCTCACATTTTTTCAGAATTCTTAGTTTTTCTTTTTACGAAAATAATTCATGCGAAGTTTATTCTTTTTTCGCTACAGAGGATAGCCATACAAATACGTACCGTTAGAAGTAATGGAAACCGTTCAGTATCCTCCCTCTCGACCTTCCATCTATTATGGAAGAAACCATGCAAATGTTTGTCCAGAAGACCGAGACCATCCATCCTTTGTGGGCCGCATTATCTCTGGAACTTGGCGGTTCAGATCCACTGGACTAGGATCTTCTAGTTGCAACCATGCCTACACCCTCAAGGAGACCGGTGGCTATCTATTGGTACGTATTAATTTCTACCACCGATCATATGGCACTCGTGAAAATTGGTATTTGAGCCGGGCACTGGCTATGCAGCAATGTAAACCGCACCTGCATAGTCTAGGCCCTTACTTCTTAATTTCTATGCCTCCGTATCGGTAACTGCAGCGTCTGAATGAAGTACACCGTCCAGTTTTTCCTGTGCACCCGCTGGCCTTTTAGTGGGGCCCATGTCTTGCACTGCGGAGGTGCCAGCGGATGCCTCTTAAAAAAACTATATATACTTTTAATATGTATTATTTATTATTTATTATATTTTATATAATACATTTTTAATTATATTTTCAATAAATTTTATATATCATTTTTTAATATATTTTTTTATGTATTTTATTTATTTATTATTTATTATGTTTTTTTTAATATATTTTTTAAAGTTTTTAATGTATTTAATCTATTTTTTTAATTTTTTAATATATTTAATTTATATATATATTTTTAATGTATTTGCTTTATTTTTTAATGGAATTTATTTATACATATAATTTATTATAATTATATCAGCACTTCATGTCAATTTGGATCAGCACAATCTATCTTAAGTGGTTATGTACCACTTTTTTGAGTCAATAAATTGGAAAATTATTATAAATTATTCATGAAATAAAAAGATAAGCATTATTGATCAATTATTGATGTTCTTATTTCATTTTCATTTTTATTTTTACTATAAACATAAAAAATTATGCAATATGACATAATATTATACTAGACTAGATATAAGTTATTGATCCATATATAAATATTATGAAATTTCTTAATTTAAAAATATAATTTATTATAGAATTATCTCTACCATTGATTAAAAAAATTATATTTAGATGGTAATTCTCTAACTTTGAATTTTTAACACTTAATTTTTAACTTTTAATTTTTGTGAAATTAGAAATATATGTTGATTCAATATATTTCTAACAAAGAGGTTAGAAATATATATGTTGATTCAATATATTTCTAACCTCGTTGGGCAATACTATTGTAATGAGTTTTCTGTTTTTCCAGCTAACTAGTTATTAAAAATGTTAATGTGAACCAATCACAAACAAGTTTTTATTTTTAAAATTTTCAATCTTATTATTTACCAAAGCCTAGTTGTACATATTTTATCATTAATTTTATTTAGTTATTTGTCACTTTAAAAAAATATATTATAAACAAGAATTTATAAAAAAAGTATTTGGAATGTAGATTGATTAAGATTTTCTTTATTCAAAATTATTAATTGTTTATTATTTATATATTGTTTATTATTTATATATTAATAAAACTATTAATTGTTTGATTGAGTGATTTTTTTTAGATTGCTATTATTATTATTATTCATTAAAAGGTCTTATTTTTAATTTATATCTGACATTATAAATAACATTAAATTTTTACACTAATATATTTTGACATATTTTTTAATTTATCTAAAAAACATGTATATTGAAGAGAAAATTATGAAGAAAAAAAAACTTTAATATTTATATTTTCATAATAATATAATAATACAAATTAAAGTAACAATTTACTAATTGTAATTTAATAATATTAAAATGATAATATACTAATAATATAAAATAGTATATTAATAACAATGCAATTTTAATTATTACAATAGAAAATTGTTTATTATATTATCTTTGGTGTTCCCAAGATTTTATAGGGTTAGGGTTTAAGTAGTATTAAGGTTATGGTTAATATTATGATTAGAATTAATGTGTTGAAGATGTAATTACATATTTTCTTGATCTAAAAAACCTTCACATACCATAATTAAAATATAGTTATTAAATTAAATTAAATAATATATTAATTAAAATTAATAAATTACTATTTCAAATACAAATTAACAAGTGGCCACCATGTGGCACTTGTTTACACTTGAATCATCATATATTTCTAACCCTAACACTAATTGAACTATAACACTAACTTTGTGTTAACTCTAACCTTAAACCTAATTGAATGGTAACTCTAGTGGAAATCTAAA
Organism: Cryptomeria japonica; assembly: GCF_030272615.1. Lineage (NCBI taxonomy): Eukaryota > Viridiplantae > Streptophyta > Pinopsida > Cupressales > Cupressaceae > Cryptomeria > Cryptomeria japonica. The sequence goes on from NC_081406.1 coordinate 586,068,397, forward strand.
CCTAATCTTAAACTTAATACAACTCAAAACCATAATTGAATGGAAACTCAAATTAAATGTTAACACATACCATAATTAAATTCTAACCCCAATACTAATGAAACCCTAACCATAACCATAAGTGAACATTTACCCTAATTTAACTCTAGAGATAAACATAATTAAACCTTATTTGAACTTTAAGCCTATTTGTAACCCTAATTTTATTTTGAATATATTTAATATATATTCTCTATAGGCATATGTTTTACAATAGAAAACCATTATTTAGATAATGAAAGATGTGCCACACTTTGAATATTTAGATTTATTTTTGTTATGTTAAATATTTTTAAATATGAAAAAAACCTCAACTATATATGAATGAGTAAAACATATAAAAATTCATTACTATTTTATTTTAAAAACATATTCAAATTGAAAATATATAATTTTATTATTGTTCTACTCAAAATGGACTTAAAATAACTATTAATTCTTAAATTTAAAAAAAAATAAAAGAAAATAAATTATAATAAAAAATAATTTATAGATTTTATTTATCAAAAAATAATATTAAAGATAATATATATTTTATTATACATTAATAAATCTATAAAGAAATAAAAAAGTATCAAGATTGATATTTTTCATATCAAGATTACCATTGTGGTGGGAATTATGTGAATTCTAAAAATTGGGAGTTTATGTTCTTAATAACTTCTCATTCAATATCAACATATATTTCTAAAAAATATATATTCAATTGACATATATTGAATCAACATATATTTCTAACCTCTTTTTTAATACTTTATGAAACATAGAGAATTGCCATCTAACTTTTAACTATATTTCTAACCTATTTTCAGCATAATTAAGAGAGTTAAGAGTTAGAAGGTAATTGTCTAACTCTTAAAAGTTAAAAATTATAGAATTACCTTCTAAATATATTTTTTCTTAATCAATAGTAAATGATTCTATAATAAATTATTCTATAAAATTAATATATTCAACATTTGCCATAAATATAATGAAAATTGATTAAATAAAAATATTAAAAATTAAAAATTTATTAAAAAATATATATATTAACAAATAAATAATAGATAAAATACATTAAAAAATTAAAAATATATATTAAAAAATATAGTTAAAAATAATAAATTAAAAATAAAAAAATATTAAAAAATGATATATAAAATATATTAAAAATTTATTAAAAATATAATTAAAAATATATTATATTAAATAATAAATAATATATATTAAATCCTAATTTCTATGCCTCCGTATACGATAACTGCAGCATCTGAATGAAGTACACCGTCCAGTTTTCAGGCCCCCCTAAAAAGTTTCCCTGGTCTCGTCGGAAATATTTCCTGTGCACCCGCTGGCCTTTTTGTGTCTCTGACCCTTTTTCCTTTTGTATCCTTCCATTACAACTTGTATATTTAATTATTATGGATCTAAAGTTCATTTCTTTAAGCTTTCAGATACAACATTTAGGTTAGAAATTCTACAAAATATACATGAGTGAATATCAAATAAAACACTACACAAAAATGCATCGTCTTATTCATTATCATGAATATATAGAATTGTAGATGGATCATTTATTCTCATTTAAGACACAAAAACCCTTCAACAATATTTCTATACACGAGTGAATATTAAAAAAAAAACACTACACAAAAATACACCATTTTCTTCATTATCATAAATACATAGAAATGTAGACGGATCATTTATTCCCATTTAGGACACAAAAATCCTTCAGCAAAATTTCTTGTACACAATCGAGTAGGGGAAGAGTACCAGCTACCATTGGTGTTCCAATAACTGTGCACTTATATTGGTACACATAGCACACAAGGGCATTTGTGTATTAGTATTGGCAATTTTAAGTGCATAGTTATTGGAGCATCTTTAGACAGGTATTGGGCAACACTTTGAAAAGTGTATTTTTTGGCCCTGCATGCATAAGGGATCCCACAACATGCAAGGCAAAACAATAGCTATGAGCAGTTAAGTTGCATACAGACACAACGAAAAAAATCGTCAAAATCCGATATACCGTTTAGAATATGTGGATGCACGAAGTTAAGTATAACGACTACTGATATGCTTCCTTTATCAGATTTGTAATTCATTTATTCATGCCAAAAATTATACCTAAGGTTTTGGCACATAAGAGGGACCATGGAAAACGTTTTGTCTCTGACCCTTTTTCCTTTTGTGTCCTTCCATTACAACTTGTACAATATCAAGCTGCCACAATCAATGGTTGCACCGACTTTAGGTGAAAAAACATCGCAGAAGACAGTGAGCTCCTACGCCCACTCCATCTGCCCAGTTGTCACCACCCAATTCTTTTACTTCTGAATTTTCTTCATTGGTATCTTTCGTCGCCATCATTCCTGTTTTCAGTAAGACGAGGCTTTGCTTAAAGAAAAAATTAAGAGAGACGATCATTTTGAAGAGTATGCATGGACAGCAAAGGTAGAGGGTAGTGCTTTGTAAATATCGAATAAACTGTATGTTAGGGTTAAAGAGCCATTAAACTTTATGTTGGGTCATATTTAATGCAACCAGTGTTGCCACAGATAACATGTCAGTTCACTGCAAATGACCTAAATAGCTATAAATAGATGCAAGTGACCTAAATAGCTGACAATCATGTGGGGAACATGGTCTTTGGGAGATGAATTGTGGACATGATGTATCGTACGCCAAACAGTATTTAGAGGCGTTCAGAGAAAATTAGCACAAATAACTATTAACAGTGTACGTCTAATTCAATAGGAAATTATGATTCGAAGTACCAAAAGAGCTTGACAGGACACTTTAGGTTCACCGTACCACAAAGAGTTAGTTTAGTCACTTCAATAGGAAATTATGATTCAAAGTAGAATTAGTCTAAAGAAGCTCAAATTTTTTGTCGGTGCATTCTGATTAGTTGTGCACCTTAACTTTGGGCTTCTCAAAATCTTACTTAGAAATTTCAAATCACTTCGATTTTTTTACAGCAGCTTACTTGACAAGTCCCCTACTTATAACTAAGGTTTTAGGGCCACATCATCAAATATGATGCCACATCAGCATTTTTTTTGCCAAAGTGTTCAAAACAACCACAAAAAAAAGTGAGACCAATAGGCATGCAAAAGAGACCCCAATAGTTGTGCAGCTGATATGGTATCACTTGATTGGTTATTTTTACAATATTAGTACATTTCTTAACAACTATTGGTACATTTCTTAACAACTGTTGGTACATTTCCTAACAAAAAATGATATTTTTTGTTTCAAACACTAGGTTTTCTTTGTTCAATTTTTGGAACAAAAGGTATCAACAACTCTCACAACAATTGGTACATGCTCAACTACTGGTGCTCTTCCCCTAATTTGGTCAAGGAATCCCTTACCTTATATATTTGATAGTTAGGTATTCCTATTTAAACATTTTTATGTTAAAAAACAGAGTGTTTTTTTGTTGTAAAATTGCGTTATTTTAAATGGTAAAATAGTAGAGAATGAAAACATTTAAAAGGTGAGTAGTGTGAACAATAGTGAAAAATTTAGTGTTTAATTATTAATTTATCTATGTTGAATATAAGTTATATTTTTATGCGAAAGACATTCCATATATGAAATGGAACATCCATTTTTTGAAATCAATGATTCAAAATTGGGAAGGATGCAACAATTATAATTAATCCAAACTGTATGCTTACATTTATATTGATTTTAAATTTTTTAAAAAAAAATTTCAATAGATAAATTTAAAAAAATATATTTTGATATTATTAATTAAAAATTAAAAAAATCTATTTTTAATTATTATATTCTTTTGATAAATTTTTTTTTAATATTATTTCTTTTAATATTAAGATACTCTATCTTATTTTTTTAAGTTTCTAAACAAAAAAATATTAAAAAAGAAAAAGAAAAAAATATTAACAATTAAACAATTAGCTTTTTTCTAATTCTTTTTCTTCTTTTTCTTTCAAGCATTACTTTTTCATTAAGTTCAAAATTTATTCTAGTTATTTATATATTATTATGACATTAAAAGTCATTATTAAAAATTATTAATACTAGTAATTGCACCTTGGCGTGCAAGGGTATGTTGAAGAGTCGTGGATGGTCAATTAGAGAAAAAAATGTCTAGTTATTGCATGAATTTGTGTACATGAGGTCAATTAGTAGACCAATTAGAGAATTATGTTGTGTGTGCAACAAATGGCTGAACAAAGAAGTGATAGATTCAATTCAATTATGCATCCACTTACAATGATCCAATTATAACTAAAATAAAACATTTGAACCAAAAAGATAATCAAGTTCATTATCAATGGGCTCAACGTGTTCACTTACTGAATCAATGCCTCTAGAAACCACCTTAACATACGCATATAAGACCACAATGCCTACTGCACCAAGTTGCGGTACCAAAAGGGGATATTTAGATGCCACTTTTTTTTTTTTCTTTTCTAAAATCAACAAAGTTTGAACTTCGACGACAAATTGAAGATAGTTACACTCCAAATTTGAAGATGCAACAAGAACAAGATCTAGAGTGCTTCGAGTCTACTTTCTAAACTACTAATTTATTTTGAAAATGGTGGAGATTAAGGGCTTCAAAAAGGGGGGCCACAAAAAGTGGTCCTGTTTTTTATGTGCAAAACATAACATAGCGTCTGTTGTGGCCCCCGTAAAATGTTAACTTTTTTTTTTGAATTTTTGAAATCGCTTATGTAAGAAATTAGCTTACACCTTGTAGGTTATGCCAGATTCTTCAGCTAACACCTTGTAGTTTATGCCAAATTCTTCAGCTAATTGTTTAATGAGTATATGATTTTTTACTAATATTTGAAATGGACACATCCTGAAAAACAGAAATTTGAGCGTGCTCCCCCCTAAAATCATTGATAACTAATCAAAAATCAAAACTTTTTAAAAAAAATTGTGTAGAATGGAGTCCAGTTTCTAAAAATGTAAGTTTCTTCAAAATCCGATGAACGTGTAAAAAACTATACCCAAAATAGTGCATGTTGGTTTTTGACAAAAAAACGAACACACTAACAAAAGAAATTATAGATGAAAGCCTTAACGAAATCAAAATGTGAAAAGAAATACATGCTTGGATAGCTAAGAGAGAGATTGAGGTCTCTATGGTGTTTTTTTTAGTTTTATTGAAACATGTGCAAACCTGATGGAGAGCACGACCAAAAATATATGAAAATTTTCTAATCTTCTGTTAAAACATGCCTCGGGCTTGAAATGGTCGTCCAACCCTTTGGGTTGGATGCCCAAGTACAATCCAACCCAAAGGGTTAGTGGTTTCTAATATCTAGCGCTCACCAAATGAAAAAAATCAACTTTTCCCATTTGGCGCGCGCCAAATTTGGCGTGCACCAAATGAGAAAAGTCGACTTTTTTCATTTGGCGAGTGCCAAATGTCCTGCATTGTCCAATTTGAAGGTTTTGTGATGCAAATTTTTCAACTCGGGCACAAGTTATACCCATCCTGAGAGGAGAATACATACATGAAATATAACATTTAAGTATAAGTCACTTTAAGTTACATTTCATGTATATATTGGCAGGATGTTTGAGAGTGGTTTCAACTCTATAGGAGTTATAATGTAGATTCTAGTTTTTAGAGGATCATATTGAATTTCATACTTAGTTAAATTTCAGTAATCAACATGCTCCTATTAGCATTCTTTAGATCTGTATCTCACTATCTTTATCTTCCCTAAACTCTACACGTATCTCTCTCCCTCTCTTGTCTAGGGCTCTCCTTCCCTCCCTATTAACCTCACTACCTTTCCCTCCCTATATAATTACCCACACCTCTCTCCCTCTATAGGTTTCTCACTTATCTAATTGTCCACCCTCTCCACCTTTCTCTCCCTTTCCCTTGCCCCTATCTATTTATGAACACTCTCCCTCTCTTCTCTCTCTCCAAACCTAGAGTTTAAACCTATATCCATCTCCTCATTCTCTAGGTCTCTCGCTCCTTCCATTTCTACCTCTCCATCCATCCCCTCTTACTCATCTCTTTGTTCTTCTATCTCTTCTCTTCTATCTCCCTTTGCTCTCTAGATCTCTCCCTTCCTTTCTTGCCCTCCTCATTTATATCTCCTTCCCCCACTCTCTCATTATCTCTCTTCCTCTCTTATTCTCTATCTTCATTATCTAGTTCATTAACTCTCCAACCCGCCCTCTCTCCCCTCTCTAGGTTTCTCCCTCCCTTCCTCTCCACCTATCTACCTTTGCATATAGGTATTTTTACCCACCTCTCTTTATCCCCCTCTATCTATCTCACTCCTCTCTCGAAATCTAGGTCTCTCACCTAGCTATATGTCCCCTCTATAGTTCTCTCTCTCCCTCTCCCTCTCTCTCTCCCTCCTCCTTAAACCTATCCCTTTATGAACTCCCTCCTCTTCTCTTCCTCCGCTAACCTCTTTATCTCCTCCTTCCATAGGTCTCTCACTTCATTTCTACCTCTCCATCTGTCCCCTCTTACTCCTCTCTTTTTTTTTCTATCTCTTATCTTCTCCCTCCCTCCCCTCTCTAGGTATCTCTCTTCCTTTCTTCCCCTCTCCCTATCCTTCTTCCCATCCATAGATACCCCCATATATATCTCACTCCCCCACTTTTTTATTCTTTCTTCCTCTTGTATTCTCTCTCTACATTCTATGTCATCAACTTTCTCTCTCCCCTCTCTAGGTTTCTCACTTCCTTCTTCTCCACCTATCTACCTCTACATCAAGTCTCATTACTCACCTCTCTCTCGCCCCCTCTATCTATCTCAATCCTCTCTCTTGTCATTGAGGTCTCTCATCTCTCTTTCCCTGTATATTATGACCCCTAACAACACGTAATGGGTCATATGGTGTCCTAAGGGGTCATAAGACACCATATGACCCCTTAGAACACCATGCGACCCATAACAACACCATATGGTGTCTTAAGGGGTCATAGGACACCATATGACCCCTAACAACACCTAAGGGGTCATAGGACACCATATGACCTCTTAGGTTACCATACTAGCACCATATGGTGTCCTAAGTGGTCAGGATACCATTTGACCCCTTAAGACACCATACGACCCATAACGACACCATATGGTGTCCTAATGGGTCATAGGATACCATATGACCCCTTAGGTGTTGTTAGGGGTCATTTTGTGTCCTAAGGGGTCATATGGTGTCCTATGACCCCTTAGGACACTATATGACCCTTTAGCACACCATATGGTGTCGATATGGTGTCCCATGACCCCTTAGGACACCATATGACCCCCTAGTACACCATATGGTGTGAGTATGGTCCTATGTTGTCCTATGATCCCTTAGGACACCATATGACTCCTTAGGACACCATACAACCCATAATGACAACATAAGGTGTCCTAAGGGGTCATATTGTGTCCTAAGGGGTCATAACACACCATATGACCCGTTAGAACACAATATGATCTCTAACTATACCTAAGGGTTCATATGGTGTCCTAAGGGATCATAGGACACCATATCACCCCTTAGGACGCCATACGACCCATAACGACACCATATTGTGTCCTAAGGAGTCATATGGTGTCCTAAGGGGTCATAGGACACCATATGACCTCTTAGGAACCATACAACCCATAACGACACCATATTGTTTCCTAAGGGGTCATATGACATAATATGACCCCTTAGGACACTATGACCCTTAACAATCCCTTTGCGGGGTCATAGGACACCATACGACCCCTTAGCACACCATACGACCCATAACAACACCATATGGTGTCCTAAGTGGTCATATGGTGTCCTAAGGGTTCATAGGACACTATATAACCCCTTAGGATACCATACAACCCATAACGACACGAAGTGGTGTCCTAAGGGGTCACAAGACACCATATGACCCCTTAGGACATAATATGACACCTAACAACACCTAAGGAGTCATATGGTTCCCTAAGGGCACACAAAATGACCCCTTAGGACACAATACAACCCATGACGACACCATATGATGTCCTCAGGGGTCATATGGTGTCCTAAATGGTCATAGGATACAATATGACCCCTAATGACACCTAAGGGGTCATATGACACCATATGATCCCTTAGGACACAATATGACCCTTAACGACATCTAAGGGGTCATATGGTGTCCTAAGGGGTCATAGGACACCATACAACCCATAATGATACCATATGGTGTCCTAAGGTGTCATAGGATATCACATGACCCTTTAGAACACCATATGACTCATAACAACACCATATGGTGTCCTAAGGGGTCATAGGAAACCAAATGACCCCTAAGGACACCATATGACCCATATTGACACTATATAGTGTGTTAAAGGGTCATAGGACACCATATGATCCTTTAGAACACATTATGACCCTTAATGACACATAAGGGGTCATATAGTGTCCTAAGGGGTCATAGGACACCATATGACCCCTTAGGACACAATATGAACCCTAAAACCATGTAAGGGGTTATATGGTGTTCTAAGGGGTCATAGAATACTATATGACCCCTTAGGACACAGTATGACCCCTGACAACCCCTTAGGGGGTTATATGACACCATATGATCCCTTAGCACACTATACGACATATAATAACATCCTATGGTGTCCTAAGGGGTCATATGGTGTCCTAATGGGTCATATAACACCATATGATCCCTTAGCACACCATAAGACCCATAATGACACCATATGGTGTCCTAAGGGGTCATAGGTCACCATATAAGCCTTTAGGACACCATACAACCCATAACAACATCATATGAGGGCTCATATGGTGTCCTACACCATATGACCCCTTAGGACACCATACGACCCATAACAACACCATATTGTATCCTAAAGGGTCATATGGTTTCCTAAGGGGTCATCAGACACCATATGACCCCTTGAGACACCATACGACCCATAACGACATCATATTGTATCCTAAGGGGTCATATGGTGTCCTAAGGGGTCATAGGACACAGTATGACCTCAGACGACCCTTTAGGGGGTCATAGGACACCATATGACCCCTTAAAACACCATATAGCCCATAACAACACCATATGGTGTCCTAAGGGGTCATACAACACCATATGACCCCTTAGCACACCATACGACCCATAACGACACCATATGGTATCCTTCATCTAACACCATATGACTCCTTAGGACACCATATGACCTATAACGACACCATATGGTTTATATGGTGTCCTAAGCGATCATATGGTATTCTATGACCCATTAGGATGCCATATGACCCTTTAGGACACCATATGACCCCTTACGACACCATATGACCCCTTAGGACACCATATGGTGTCTTAAGGGGTCATATGGTGTCATAAGGAGTCATATGGTGTTCTATGACCCCTTAGGACACCATATGGCCCCTAAGACCATAGACCACCATATGGTGTCTTGAGGGGTCATATGGTGTCATTAGGGATCATATGGTGTTCTGTGACTTGTTAGGACACCATATGACCCCTAATGATACCATATGGTGTCCTTAGGGGTCATATAGTGTTCTATGACCCCTTAAGACACCATATGACCCCTTAAGACATGTCATATAGTGTCGTTAGGGGTCATATAGTGTCCTAAGGGGTTGTATGGTATTCTATGACCCATTAGGACACCATATGACTCCTTAACGACACCATATGACCCCTTAGGACATGTCATATAGTGTCGTTAAGGGTCATATGGTGTCCTAAGGGATCATACAATGTCTTAGGGGGTTATATGATGTTCTATGACCCCTTAAGACACCATCTGACCCCTTAGGACACGATATGACCCCTAAGGACCCTATATGGTGTCCTAAGTGGTCACATGGTGTCCTAAGGGGTCATATGGTGTTCTATGCCCCCTTAGGACACCATATGACCCCTAACGACACCATATTGTGTCCTAAGGGGTCATCTGATGTTGTTAGGGGTCATATGGTGTCCTAAGGAGTTATATGGTGTTCTATGACCCCTTAGGACACCATATGGTATCGTGAGGGGTCATATGGTGTCGTATGGGGTCCTAAGGGGATATAAAACACTATATGACCCCTTAAAACACCATATGGTGTTTTTAGGGGTCATATGGTGTCTTGAGGGCTCATATGGCATCCCAAGGGGTCATAGAAAAGCATATGACCCCTTAGGACACCATATGTTGTCATTAGGGGTCATATGGTGTCCCAAGGGGTCATAAAACACCATATGACCCCTTAGGACACCAATGGTGTTGTTAGGGATTATATGGGGTCATATGGTGTCCTAAGGGGTCAAAGAATATCATATGATCCCTTAGGAAATCAGATGACCCCTTAGGACACCATATGGTGATGTTAGGGCTCATATGGTGTCCAAAGGGGTCATAGAATATTACAAGACCCCTTAGGATACTATATGACCCCTTAGGACACCATATGACATGTCTTAAGGGGTCATATGGTGTCTCAAGGGGTCATAGAACACCATATGACCCCTAAGGACACCATACGTCCCCTTAGGACACCATATGGTGGTGTTAGGGGTCATATGGTGTCATAAAGGGGTCATAGAACACCATATGACCCCTAACGACACCATATTGTGGTCTTAGGGGTCATATGGTGTCCTAAGGGGTCATAAAACATCATCTGACCCCTCACAACACCATATGGTGTCCTAAGGGGTCATATGACATCCTAATATGGAATACCATATGACCCCTAACGACACCATATGGTGTTTTAAGAGGTCATATGGTGTCCTGAGGGGTCATATGGTGTTCTATGACCCCTTAAGACACCATATGAACCCTTTTAACATCCTAGTACATGACATGACCTCTTGTGACACCATATGACCCCTCAAGACACAATATGGTATCGTTAGGGGTTATATGGTATCATTAGAGATCATATGGTGTCCTAAGGGATCATTTGGTATTCTATGACCCATTAGGGCACCACATGACCCCTTAGGACACCATATGACCTCTAATGACACCATATGACCCCTTAGGACACCATATGACCCCTAATGACACCATATAATGTCGTTAGGGGTCATATGGTGTCATAAGGGGTCATAGAACACCATATGACCCCTTAGGACACTATATGGTGTCCTTAGGGATAAGAAAACACCAAATGACCCCTTAGGACACCATATGGTGTTGTTAGGGCTCATATCCCTTAGGACACCATATGATGTTGTTAGGGCTCATATGGTGTTCTAAGAGATCATATGGTATCCTAAGGGGTCATAGACCACCATATGACCCCTTAGGACACCATATGTTGTCCTAAGAGGTCATATGGTGTCTTAAGATAGATAGTAATGGTTTCTTAAGGGGTCATATGGCCCACCATGCTCCTGCACATACCCATATGGGTTATATAGAGATATAAGATACCTAGAGGGGGAGAGAGGCATGAGAGACCTAGATAGGGTGAGAGAGAGAGGGTTGAGATAGATGGAGGGGCATAAAGACAGGTTGGTAATGAGATATGGATGGAGATGTAGAGAGGGAATGAGGGAGAAACCTAGAGAGGGGTAGAGAGGGTGTGATGGAAAGCTGATGATGTAGACGGTAAAGAGATAATAATAATTAGTAGGGAAGGGATAGAGAGATGGGGATAAGGAGGGAGAGGGAGATAGAGAGGGAGAGGGGAAGAAAAGAATGGAGATGCCTATAAATGGGAGGGAGGGATAAGAGGAGAGATGAAAGAGTAAAGAGAGAGAAGAGTATGAGGGGATTGAGGGAGAGGTAGACATGGAGGGACAACAAGACCTAGGGAAGGAGAAGATAGAGAGGTGGGGGGAAAGCGAGAAGAGGAGGAGAGTTCAAAAATAAATAGGGGTAAAGGGGGAGGGGGATAGAGGGGAAGAGAGAGGGAGAGAACTAGAGAGGGGACAAATAGATAGGTGAGAGAATTATATTGGGAAAGAGAGATGAGAGACCTAGATGACAAGAGAGAGGAATGAGGTAGATAGAGGGGGGAGAGAGAGGTGAGTAATGAGACAAGATGCAGATGTAGATAGGTGGAGAAGAAGGAAGTGATAAACCTAGAGAGGTGAGAGAGAGTTGATGACCTAGAATGTAAAGAGAGAGAATAAAAGAGGAAGAGAGGATAAAAAAGTGGGGGAGTGAGATATATATTGGGGTATGTATGGATGGGGAGGTAGAGAGTGAGAGGGGAAGAAATGAAGGGAGAGACCTAGAGAGGGGAGGGAGGGAGAAGATAAGAGATAGAAGAACAAAGAGAGTAAGAGGGGATGGATGGAGAGGTAGACATGGAGGGAGTGAGAGGCCTATGGAAGGAGGAGATAAAGAGGTCAGGGGAGGAAGAGAAAAGGAGGGAGTTCATAAAGGGATAGGGTTAAGGAGGAGGGAGAGAGAGGTAGAGAGGGACATAGAGAACTATAGAGGGGGCATATAGATAGGTGAGAGACCTAGATGGCCAGAGAGGAGTGAGATAGATAGAGGGGGATTAAGAGAAGTGGGCAACGAGACCTATATGTAGAGGTAGATAGGTGGAGAGGAAGGGAGGGATAAATATAGAGAGGGGAGAGAGGGTGGGATCGAGAGGTAATGACCTAAACAATGAAGATAGAGAATAAGAGAGGAAGAGAGAAGACGAGAGAGTGGGAGAGGGAGAGAGAAAGAAAGGAAGGTAGGGACTTGGAGAGGGGAGGGAGGGAGAATAGAAGAGATAGAAGAACAAAGAGATGAGTAAGAGGAGATGGATAGAGAGGTAGACATGGAGGGAGTGAGAGACCTAGAGAATGAGGAGATATATAGGTTTGGAGAGAGAGAGAGAGAGAGAGAGAGAGAGAGAGAGAGAGAGAGAGAGAGAAGTGGAGAGGGAGGGAGAGAACTAGAGGGTGGACAATTAGATAAATGAGAAACCTAAAGGGGGAGAGAAAGGTGGGTAATAATATAGGGAGGGAGATACAGTGAGGTGAATAGTGAGGGAGGGACAACCCTAGATATGGGGAGAGAGAGGATAAAAGGGATAGGCAGTGACCAAGAGAAAGGAGTGGGAGGGGAGAGAAACAATAAGAGAGTGAGAGAGAAGAGAGAGAGAGAGTCAAGGATAGAGAAGTGAGAGAGACAAGAGAGGGAGAGAGATATGTCTAGAGTTTGGGGAAGATAAAGAGAGTGAGATACATAGCTAAAGAATGCTAATAGGAGCATGTTGATTACTGAAATTTGACTATCTGAAATTTTATATGATCCTCTAAAAACTAGAATCTACATTATAAGTCCTATAGAGCTATACTTAAATGTTATATTTCATGTATATATTCTCCTTCGGGGGTGGATATAACTTGTGCCCAGATTGAAAAATCTACACACTCACAAAACCTTAACATTAGACAATGCAGAACGTTTGGCGGACGCCAAATGCAAAAAATTGACTTTTCACATTTGGCGAGCGCCAAATGTGAAAATTCATTTTTTTGCATTTGGCGAGCGCCAAATGTGAAAATTTAAAATTTTGCATTTGGCAAGCCAAATAGGGTGAGCGCCATATTTGGCGCTTGCCAAATGGTTTGCTTGGGAGAATACCAACCCTTTGGGTTGGATTTGCCTTGGGCATCCAACCCGTAGGTTTGGACAGCCTTTTCATGCCAATGACGCATTTTTATGAAAACGTAAAAAGTGGCACCTTTACCACAACTTGGTGCACTTACCCACATAGGTGGATAGTGGATCCTAGTTGCACAATAGCCTCACATACCTGCGTCCTCAAGGTTCCATGTGTCTACTTCCTCGTATACACTTTTATGCGATATAAATTTTATACAAGTCTTCCATTCATTAAATATTAAAAATCTATATAGTACTCATATAGAACAATAAGATACATTCTCCTTTACCCATTCAAATATAGTAATACTCCAATTCACTCAATTCCATTCGATATACCATCACTTGTTATAAACATTCTAGCATGATTAAACTTCTTACTATAGAATTTCATAGTAATATAGGCATCCATAACACATAATAAGCACAATAAACTTACACCTTTAAAGCAAGAAAATACATTTGGAACATCTATATACAACTATTACATGAATATATAAGCATTTCACACAAACAATATACATATACATACTCATATACATCACTAGGAAGTACACATCACAAGGCTATGAAAGCAGGCATAGCTCTCCGAACACGAATCCACGCTCGATCACAAAGAGCATCCAAAACCATTGCCTAAAGTCCGAGATCCATAATCCATAATTCTCACTTAGTGGCTTGATGATGTTAGGCCACACACATATACAATGCAACCGTCCATACACGACCATGGTACCTACCCCTTGTTCTATGTAAGGTGGTTAGCTTTCAAGAGATAATCATCACACATAGGTGGGTAGTGGATGGTAGTTGGACAACAACCTCACATACCCCCATCCTCAAGGTTTCTTGCGTCCGCTTCCTCGTATACAATTGGAAAGGGAAAGATAAAAAGATAAAGATAGAGATAGGAAGTGATATATATAAAGAGGGAGAGGTATATAGTAGAGAGAGATAGATAATTAGATGAGAGGGGAAGAGATATAGATATAGAGGCCTAAAAAGAGGGAGAGGGAGAGAGAAGATATGTGTGTCCTTTTCACAAATATGCATCCTTTTCTTGGATATATACAACAAATATAGCTATAGCTAAGCTACTCATAAAAATGGTTAGCCAACATGTACAAGCATCCAAATCCATTCATTTCCTAGACTTTCAGTTTCAAGCAAGCTAGAAAAGAAATAATTCTTCCATTCATTAAATATTAAAATTCTATACATTATTCATATAGAACAATAAGATACATTCTCCTTTACCCGTTCAAATATAGTAACACTCCAATTCACTCAATTTCATTCAATATACCATCACTTGTTATAAACATTCTAGCATGATTAAATTCCTTATTATAGAATTTCATAACAATATAGGCATCCATAAGACATAATAAATACAATAAACTTACACCTTTCAAGCAACATAATACATTTTGAGCATCTATATACAACTATCACATGAATAGATAAGCATTTCATACAAACAATGTACATATACATACTCATTTACATCACCGGAAAGTACACATCGCAAGGCTACAAAAGCGGGCATAGCTCTCCAGACACAAACCCATGTTCGGTCACAAAGAACATCCAAAAACCCATGTTCGGTCACAAAGAACATCCAAAACTATCGCTTAAAGTCTAGGATCCGTAATCCATAACTCTCACTTAATGGCTTGATGGTGCTAGACCACACATATACAGTAAGACCATTCATACAAGACCACAGTGCCTACCCCTTATTTATGTAAGGTGGTTAGCCTCCCAAAAAAAAAAAAAAGAAAAAAGAAAAAAAAGAAGTCACCACACATAGGTGTAGTTGCACAACAGCCTCACATATCCCATCCCCAAGGTTCCAGATGCAAGACCATTTGATCATGTAAGCATGCATGAAATATGTAGACGAAGGGACCAGATGCAAGACCATTTGATCAAAAAGCTGTGATGAAATTCGGTCTCATAGAATACCATGATTGCAAGATACTTTAGAAGTGGGTTTGTTATTCGATATAACTAAATAATATTAAAAAACCATTATGAAGTCTACCATGATATAGATTTGCTATAGCCACTTGGCAGTTTTGTTGTGATTATGAAGAGGATATTAAGGAGCATTCCTCCAATTGGCAGGTGCAAAGTCGACTTCACAAGCTTTGCTAACATCCTCGCCCCTAGCAAATGCTCTTGGCAGGCGTAATGGAAAATTCCGCACACCTGTTTAATTGAATAGAAAACAATCTTCAGTTTTAATTGTTTGCTATGTGAGATTTGTTCGGATGTGAATCAGAATGTGTCAAGATAGTAGCATGGAGTGGCTAAGAGAGAACAAGAGAATCCAAACCAAAAGAAGATGCAACCTGATGTGAGCTGACATTGGAGAGAAGACATGTGTCCTCAATATTGTCATCATGATCAAGGAGAGATTCAACAAACAAATGATAAATGTCTGATAGGATCATATCTCGCTCATAAAGAGGATAAGAATGAACCCGCTGAAGAGAATCTGATGTAGCATTCAGAGAAGCCAAGATCACTATCAAATTGGTAGTTGGAGGTGACTGAATAGTTGCCAATGCTGGAGGTGTGGAAAGAGGAGAAGCAGGAGGAGATGTCTATGTGAAATCAAGACAATCAAGACTTCCAAAAATCAATTTCCTCTTCAGTGTCATCGTTATAGATAGGATCATGTCATCATTTTCAAGGGAGAGAAGCATATCTATATCTGGAAATGGAGGTTCATTGGGATCTCCATACATTTCCCTTAAAGTGGCCCAAAGAGTGCAAGGGCACTCAATGTGTGATAGAGCACATGATGTATAGTTCCGAACAGTTAAACCAATTAATCCTAAGACATGATCATTTCTACTTTCCCATGTAGATTTCTGCCAACAAGTACTTGGTTTGGGAATAAGTCCATATAAATGAGGCAAAAGATGAATCCAACGACAATGCTTTACGACTCCATTACACCAGGACTTGTAATTTCCTTCTTTCAAAATGATGACAGATGGATGATATCTAATTCCCATTTTAGACTAGACTACCCTATTTTGGAGCTTTATTTCAGTTCATTTTTAATACAAAAACACTAATAGTTACCCCCGAATCAATGAGAATTCCATTCTAAAATAGCTCAAATCTTCAATACCTGTAACGAAATAATTGTTGTGCTCCTTCCTTCTAGCTTCCAAGCTCTGATACCATAACCTGCAAACAGAGTACTGCACAAGGATTTAGCTACAAAAGAAGAAAAACAAAACTTGCAGATAATAAAACACAGAAGAAAATCAGAGCTGCAAAGAATGAAAATTAAATTTCTCTTGTATATAAAATTACAATGATTGCATGATTATAAATACAATGTTGGCCACCGCATAAACTGAAATTATAGTGAAGGGAGGCGGTAATAACTAGTCTAAAATCTTGTTGCATTAGTTAGATTATTGCATGGAGCGGATAAAGCATGCAATTGAAGGATTGTCGTAAATCACAGTAAGACTGGAGTTGCATGTTAGGAATTAACACTAACAAGTTAAAGGGGATCGAATACAAAAAAAAATCGTTTTCAGTTTTATTGTTTGCTGTAACAAATATTCTTCTCTGTTTTCAAATTGGCTTGTTTATAAAGTTAAATTGGCTTGGAGATTGCAAATCTATAGAGAAAGACCACCACTGCAGAATTTGGAGGAAAGGATTTAAGAAAGTAATCCCTCAGAGGATAGATTGCAGCAATTAGAGAAGCTGTCAGCTGCGATAATTGTTGATAACTGATGTTGCTCTAGCATGCAGCTAGATTAATTTAGTTAATAGTTTTTTTGTTTATTCATGCAAATAAAGCATGTACTCCAACATGCATTAATCCTTAGGACTATTTCTAGTTTTGTTTTTTGCATGAATTTGTTTTTAGTAAATAAAGCATGTTGTGCATGCACTTATTGTATTCTTAATTTAGGGAGTAGTTTGTTTTTTTTAGTTTGAGAGCCTTAGTAGCTTTCCATGCAATGCTAGGAATATATTTAGAACTGCAATTATTATTTATTCTTCTAGGCTGCGAATTCTTTAAATATACAGCTTCTATGTAATTTTTTAATTTAGCTTCAATAAAGAAATTGGTGTGTGCAATTCCAAAAAACAAAGCACTTTGTTTTTTATTCTGAATTGTGATTTTTTTTTGCAATTTATTCTTTTTGCTATTATTGTTTGTTAATCAGTTGGTTCAGAGAGGATAGGTCAGGTTCAAAATTCTACAAGTGGTATCAAAGAAGGTAAAATTGTTTTGGGTTAAAGTTTTATTGTTGGAATTTCGCCAAAGTTAATTATGTCGAATTCTAACCATATGCCCGTTCCAAAATTTGATGGGAATGATTATGATTATTGGTACATTAAGATGTTGACCTTTTTTATTGGAAAAGATTTGTGGGAGATTATTGAATCAGGTTATGAAGAGCCAGCTGATTGGAATGTCCTTATAGCCAATGAAAGAACAACAAGAAAGGAAGCAAGGAAAAATAATGCTCAAGCTTTGTTTCACATACAGATAGCTCTTGATAAGAGCTTATTTCTAGGAATATCAGGAGCAACAACAACCAAAGATGCCTGGAAGACTCTACAAGAAGCTTACCAGGGTAGTGATCAAGTTAAGGTAGTCAAGCTTCAGACATTGAAGTGAGAGTTCGAGAATTTGAAGATGCAAGACGCTGAAAGTATAAGTGATTATTGTGTTAGAGTCAAAGATGTGGTCCATAAAATGGCTACACTTGGCGAAATTGTAAGGAATGAAGTTTTGATAAAAAAGGTGTTGAGATCTTTGACATCCAGATGGAATCATGTAGCAATAATCATAGAAGAAAGCAAGGATTTGACAAAACTATAGTTTGATCAACTAGCTGGATCCCCGATGTCTCATGAAGAAAGATTGAAAGATTCTTTTGAAGGTGTAGAGAAAGCATTTTCCTCTAAATTGCTAATCACAAAAAATGAAGATGCAAGCAACAGTAGTGCCAAAATCAATCAAGGCCAAGGTAAAGGGCAAAGCCAAAATTCTTCAAGAGGTAGAGGAAGAGGTGGCTCAAGAGGAAGTGGTGGTTTCAGAGGAAGAGGTAGAGGCAAATTTGATAAGAGAAATGTTCAATGTTACCATTGTAACAGGTATGGCCACTTTGAAAGAGAATGTAGATTGAAAGAAGGTAAAAGTGCTAACTATGCTCAAGAAAGTAGTGAGAATCCTTCTGATCACTTATTTTTATCTTATGCCAAGGGTGAAAATACTAGTAAAGATGTTTGGTACCTAGATTCTGGATGCTCTAACCATATGACAGGGAATGAGAAGTTGTTCTCAACAAAGGATGGAAGTTTCAAATCCAAGATCCATCTTGGTGATGATAAATCGTTGGAGGTTGTTGCCAAAGGAGCTATGGAGGTCCAAACAAAAGATGGTATAAAGAGTATTCATGATATTTATTATACTCCACAATTGAAGCACAATTTGTTAAGTGTTGAGCAGCTATGTGAGAAAACTTATAAAGCAGTCTTTGAGAATAAGAATTGTACTATCTATGATAAGAATAAGGATAATAGGGTGATCACTGTTGTTCCTATGACAAGAAATAAGATGTTCCCCTTGAGGTTTGGTGAACATAACAGTAGTTTGGAAAATATGGCTTATGAGGATTCAAGTTGGTTATGGCATCTCAGGTATGGGCATTTAAATTTTCATAGTTTGAAGTTTCTGACCTTGCATGCATTAGTTTCTGGTTTGCCCAAGGTTGAGGAACACAAGGAGGTTTGTGAAGGTTGTGCTAAAGGAAAGCATGCAAGGGAAAGGTTTCCAAAGGGCAATGCATGCAGGGCTCATCACCCACTTCAGCTTGTTCATTTAGATATATGTGGTCCTATACAAACTAAGAGTTTGGGTAAGCCATCATATTTCATCAGTTTTATTGATGATTACTCACGAAATTGTTGGGTATATTTTTTGAAGGCCAAAGATGAAGCCTTGGATACATTCAAGAAGTTTAAAGCCCTTGTGGAAAATGAGAAAGGGTGCAAGATCAAATGTTTAAGGATTGATCATGGAGGAGAGTTTTTCTCAAAGGCTTTCCAAAGTTATTGTGATTTTAATGGCATCAAGAGGCAACTTACTACTGCATACACATCTCAACAGAATGGAGTAGCTGAAAGGAAGAATCGTACTGTGGTTGAAATGGCAAGGTGCACGTTACAAACCAAGGGATTGAGCAATTCTTATTGGGGAGATGCAGTTGCTACAACTGTGTACATCCTTAACCGTAGCCCCACCAGTGCACTAGAAAAGATGACTCCTTATGAAGCTTGGTATGGTAGAAGGCCTAATGTTAATCATTTCAAAGTTTTTGGTTGTTTGGC
The DNA here is from genome assembly GCF_030272615.1 of Cryptomeria japonica. Lineage (NCBI taxonomy): Eukaryota > Viridiplantae > Streptophyta > Pinopsida > Cupressales > Cupressaceae > Cryptomeria > Cryptomeria japonica. Next base: position 586,088,381 of record NC_081406.1, read on the forward strand.
TTATGTGCATGTACCTGATCAGAATAGACAGAAGTTAGATGCAAAGAGTGAGTCAAGTATTTTTATTGGGTATAGTGAGAAAAGTAAGGCTTATAGATTGTATAATCCCCTCACTAACAAGCTTATTATCTCAAGAGATGTGATTTTTGATGAAGGGGGAGTTTATGGTCATCAAAAAGGCCATGTTGAGAAGCCAAAATCTGTTTTGAATGATGATATAATTGTTGATATTGATCATGAGCAGCCAACTAATGTTTCTTTATCCAGTGGTTTAACTCCACCAAGCAACCCTTCATCAAGTTCTTCAGTACCAAGTTCAAGTCCAGCTTCTTCTCCAAGTTCTACAAGGAAAGTAAGGAGATTGAGTGATATCTACTAGAGGAGTGGAAATCAAGGACATGAAGAAAACCCAGTAGGTGAGACAGTGAATTTTGCTTTATTAGCCAAGGCTGATTTTGAACCATCATGTTTTGAAGATGCATGTAATAATGAGGTTTGGGTGAAAGCCATGGAAGAAGAGATGGATTCCATTCATAGGAATGACACTTGGGAGTTAACAAAACTTCCACATGACAAAAAAAGGATTGGCACCAAATGGGTCTACAAGACCAAGTTTAACAGTGATGGGAGTGTTGAAAGACACAAAGCGAGATTAGTTGCTAAAGGCTTCACACAAAAGTATGGAATTGATTATGAAGAGACATTTGCTCTAGTAGCAAGACAAGAGACCATAAGAATGCTGATTTCATTAGCAGCTCAGAAGAAGTGGAGCATACATCATATGGACATGAAAAGTGCCTTCTTGAATGGGTACCTAGAAGAGGAAGTATATGTGGAGCAGCCACAAGGTTTTGAAGTGGAAGGAAAAGATAATTATTTCTACAAGTTGAAGAAGGCTTTGTATGGCCTCAAGAAAGCACCAAGAGCGTGGTATGCTAGCATTGATGGATACTTTCAGGAGAATGGCTTCCAGAGAAGTAAGAGTGATCCTACCCTTTATTACAAACAAGAAGGTATTGATATTCTCATCATAAGTTTGTATGTTGATGATCTTTTGTATATGGGTAGTAGTTCTAAGATGAAAGATGAATTCAAAGCTGCTATGATGAAAGAATTTGAGATGAAAGATCTTGGTCTGATGAAATATTTTCTAGGAATGGAGGTTTATCAAAGTAAGGATGAGATTTTCATTTGTCAAACAAAGTATGCACAAGATATGCTGAAGAAATTTAATATGACTGATTGTAACCCTACTTCCACTCCAAGTGCTCATGGAGTTTTGTTATGTCGAGATGATGGTGCTGATTTAGTTGATGAGACAACTTACAGAAGTATTGTGGGGAGCTTGATGTTTCTAATCCACACGAGGCCTAATATTGCCTATTCAGTTTCACTTGTTTCAAGGTATATGACAAATCCATCTGAAATACATATGAAGGAAGCCAAGAGGATTTTGAGGTATGTGAAAGAGAATTTAAGTTTTGGTATTCATTACTGCTCTTCTGAAAAGTTCAATCTTGTAGGCTTTAGTGATTCAGATTGGAGAGGTAGTATGGATGACCGTAAATCTACATCTGGAAATTGTTTTTCTTTTGGTTCTGGTTTAATTACCTGGAGCTCAAAAAAACAAAGTATTGTTGCCCTCTCATCTATGGAAGCAGAGTATGTTGCAATTACCTCAGCAGGTACACAAGCTCTTTGGCTCAGAAAAGTTTTGGAAGAAATTGGAGAAAAACAAATTCAGCCTACAGTAATTTATTGTGACAAGGTGAGTGCCATCAAGTTAGCTAAGAATCCGGTTCATCATAGCAGAACAAAGCATTTTGATTTGAAATATCACTTCATACGAGATTTGGTGCAGAAGAAGGATGTTGAATTGAAGCACATCAACACCCAGGATCAGCTAGCAGATATATTCACCAAAGCGGTTGCGAAATCTTAGTTTATAGCACTACGAGATAAGATTGTCAGCATCAAGGGGGAGTATGTTGATAACTGTTGCTGCTCTAGCATGCATCTAGATTAATTTAGTTAATAGTTTTTTTGTTTATTCATGCAAATAAAGCATGTACTCCAATATGCATTAATCCTTAGGACTCTTTTTAGTTTTGTTTTTTGCATGAATTTGTTTTTAGTAAATAAAGCATGTTGTGCATGCACTTATTGTATTCTTAATTTAGGGAGTAGTTTGTTTTTTATAGTTTGAGAGCCTTAGTAGCTTTCCATGCAATGCTAGGAATATATTTAGAACTGTAGTTATTATTTATTTTTCTAGGCTGCAAATTCTTTATATATATAGCCTCTATGTAATTTTTTAATTAAGCTTCAATAAACAAATTGGTGTGTGCAATTCCAAAAAACAAGGCACTTTGTTTTTTATTCTGAATTGTGATTTTTTTTTGCAATTTATTCTTTTTGCTATTATTGTTTGTTAATCAGTTGGTTTAGAGAGGATAGGGTAGGTTCAAAATTCTACAATAATCGAGGAAGTACATAATAGGATCACTCTAGCAGAGATAATCACAGTCAAGTGCAGAAGAAGTATTTCATTGGTAAAAAGGTGAAAGAAAGAAAATGCAAGTTTAATATATGAAAAAGGGTTTTTCAAAAGATGAATCAATAAAATTTAAAATGTGTAACTCAAAATTGATTGAAAAGATAAAAGAGCTAGGAAAGGATGCTTATTAAATTTATGTAAAATGATATTTTTGATAACAACTAAAGAAGATTAACAATAAGATTAAAGATTTCAAAAAAAATGAAATGGTTTTAAGAGAAAAAAAGGAAGAATTAGAAGATTTAAGTTGAAGTTGTTTGATGAGGTTAAAAAAATGAATGAAGATTTAGAAGAAAAGATGAAGAAATTGGAAGAAGAAAATAGTTTAACAAAAAAATAAAATATCAAGGTTGGAAGAAGAAAATAGTAAACTAGATCAAACACTTTCGTCATGTCTAGAGGAAAAAAAATGTTTCAAGGTTGAAGCTTGTACTTCATAATGTTTCATTTGACAAAAATGACTTGTGTGATATAGGTGAAGCTTATTTTGGTAAAGATTTAAGAATGAAGATGTTAATTTGTATGAATCAGTAAATATTACAAGCTGTGATAATAATGACTCAAGAAGTCCAAAACATGTTGGTTTCAAGATAACGAAAAAAGTGGGTTATGAAGGAAAAGGTTTCAGGAAGTATGAATAAGGAATAAGAAATCCAATTCAGCTAGTTACAAGGCCAAAGCATGAAATTCTTGGGTATGTCTCAAATAAAGGAAATAATGATATAGGTGTTACGGGTTCAATGAAATTTGTTCAAGGAGTGCAGCGTTCTCATTGTAACACCGAAGGGCATAAGAAGATATATTTTGGAATCTACATCTTTGTACTTTATGTGGATTGAAGAATCATTGTGAAAAAATGTGTTGGAACAAAGAATTGAAAAATGAATCTATGATAGGATGCATGAAAATAGAATGTGGATGGAGTTATGGATCAAATTGGAGAAAAGAAAGCGCAGAGAGTGAACACCATAAGTTTATGTTAACCTTTATCCTAACCCTAATGAAAAATCCTCACTTGAGAAGTTGTCACCAGAATCGAAGAAGCCACTGGAGAAAAGAAAGCGGAGAGTGAACACCGAGAAGCAGTGGAGAGGATTGGGAAAATTTGAAAATTTAGATTAAGGATTGTAGGTAATTCAATTCATAAAAATGGTATTTCACATATCATAATAAAAAAATAATTTTATAAATTTTTTTATCATTTATTATTAAAAATTAATTTTCAAATAGTTTAAATTTTAATAATAATTTTTTAGATTTTGTAACTTTTTAAAATAACAACAAATAATATGAATGTTCAACTCTTACTTTATATTTATATTACAATCCATTCCAATAATTTGTTTAAAGCATAAAACCTATAAAAGCTAGGTTAAATTCTAATAATTAAAGGTAGAATAATAATTTTATAATATTAATTATAAAATAATAATATTAAAATATTTGGAGTCTGGTTAAGTGGTTTAATGGTGCAACCAAAGTTGAAATCTCTGTTTGGCTCACACGAAGTTCATGCTAGTTATGAATTATCATTGGGGACGTATTGCTAGTGACATAAGATATAAGGGATATGTAAGAGAAGGATGTGCTAGTGGTGGACGACAGATTGTTAATGCTAGGGATGAGGCCCCTGTGGACTCACTTGGAGCTAGGGCTAGGCTAAAACCCCTAGTGCTTTCACTCATAAAAAATAAAAAATAAAAATGTCAATATAATATATAATAAAAAAATTATGTTTATTATAATATAATAAAAGTATTAATTTTTTTGGGGACAAAAAGCTAAAAATATATAAAATAATATAGTAATAAGATAATATTAATGATAATATAACTAGTAAAGATATCTTAAATATATCTATCTAAAGAAATGCAGATAAATATCAATTGAAACTATTTTATTTACCTTAAAATTATTTTTGAAATATAATTTTTTATATTTAAATTTTAAATTCTTATCATTTTTCAAAAAAATCAATAAACATAAAAATTAATTAAATATATATTTTTTAAAAGAATATTTTAATTATGAAATGGTCGATTTATGTTTATGTATCTATCTAAAACTTATAATTTTGATGAGAGTATATTTTCTTTTATATGGTGTTTATTTTTAAAATATTAAGTTTATTGTTAATATTACTATTTTGACATGTGGATGGTTGTCAAATTTAAACTAAAAGATAAAAGTTAACATTAACACACTTACACCATTTCACTCCACCCCTTAATGCCATTGTAAAATATAATAGAAATAATAATAATAATTTAATCAAATATAATATATTAATTGTTATATGTATTATAATAAAGATAATAGAAGATAATATAATAATAAGATAATATGAAGCTTTGATTGGGTCTTGAAGTAAGTTGACTTGACATTATCTATTTTGACCACAAACAGGAAGCCCAACAAGTAATGTCTCCAAGTTCTCAAACAATGCACAATAGCAGTCGTCTCCTTCTCATGTGCTGGGTAGTTCCTCTCTCTGTCATTGAGCTTCCTAGACTCGAAGGCAATCGGATGGCCATCCTACATAAGAACACCTCCCATAGCGTAGTTGGACGCATCAGTTTGGACTTCAAATGGTTTGTCATATTTTGGCAAGGCTAAGACTGGCTCCTTAGTCAGCTTCTCCTTCAATGAATCAAATGCACTTTGTTGCTTCTCCCCCCATTCTAACTTCTGTTTTTCTTCAACAAATTAGTGAGGGGACTTGAGATCCTGGAATAGCTTGCAACGAACTTCCTATAGTAGTTGGATAGGCCGAGGAATTGCCTTACCTCGTGAACATTACGAAGTGGCTCCTAATCTCGAATGGCTTGCAACTTCTCCGGATTTGGGCGGATCTGACCACATCCAACATTATGGCCAAGGAACGACACTTCCTCTTGTAGAAAGTCTAGAGAGATTCCTCTTAAAAGAGGATTGGTCAACTAAAATCTCTCCCACTCCAAAATTTTGTCCTTCTCAGGTTTAGATAATTCCCCCACACAATTAGAATTCAACGAACAACCTTTTCACACCAAATCATCATTCAAATTCCAAGAAATATGGTTTAGAGATCTAGAATTCTTGCCCTGTTGAGAATTTGGTGGGAAAATGCACCTTTTGTATCAAGTTCCAGGATGTTCCAATTGGAAAAATAGTTGGTGTTTATGGAACAAACAATTAAACAATGGAATGCCAATCACTTTAAGAACATCTTTCTCGAAAAAGTTAAAATTCAGTCTAAATTGGATGATGTCAATAACTAGATAACCAAATCAGGAATGCATGGCTCTATCTTAAACTTATAGTCTAAGCTTCAAAAAGAATTGCATGAGGTTCTTTCAAGGGAAGAAGTCTTTTGAAGACAAAAATCAAGAGAGCTTTGGTTAAAAGAGGGTGAAAAAACACAAAATTATTCCACGTCTTAGCTAAAATCAAATAGCAAGGGAATGCAATTTTCTCCATCCAATCATCAAATATAGAGAACCTTCATCATGAAAAACAAATAGGGCAAGAGGCAGTTAATTCTTTCTCAAGTCTCTTCAGGTGTCCACACCACCTTCCTTGCTAGGACGAGGTAGTGGATAAATTGCTAAATTTTATGCCTCCTCTGGTTACTGAGGACAATAACCTCTTACTTCAACCTTTTTTGAATGAAGAGGTTAAGTAGGTGGTTTTTACTATGCCTCCAAAAAAAGCCCCCAATCCTAATGCTTTCATTGCAATGTTCTTCTAGAGAGGTTGGGATTTAATGGGCAAAGAAATTTAGTTAGCTCTTGAATCAAGACGGAACACTAACATCATTAAAGAGATCAATAAATCTTTTATTGCACTCATTACTAAAAAGCAAGACCCCTCAATATTCATAGATTTGAAGCCAATATCACTATGCAATACTATTTACAAAATCTTCTCAAAGGTAGTGGCCCTAAGACTTGCAAACATAATACCAACTTAGATAATTTCAAAAGAGAAGGGTGGTTTCGTTCTTGGAAAAGAAACATATGAGGTAGTTATACTTGCACATGAAACTATTCATTTCATCTATGAAAAAAAATCCCTACAAGGGTCATCAAATTGGATATGATAAAGGCTCATGACAAACTTAAGTGAGAATTTTTTATCAGAATCCTCAACAAACTAGGGTTTGATCAAAAGTGGTGTAAATGGATCAAATCCTATATATCTTAGACCAAGTTCTTAGGGCTAGTAAATGACACAACTTAAGGATTCTTTGCTACATCTTAGGAAGTAAGGGAAGGGGACCTGTTATCTCCATTCTTATTTATTCATAATGGTTGAATCTTTGAGAAGAATCATCATTGGTCACTGTAATCAAGATTTATGGTTGGGTGTTCAGATTCCAAGCACAAGGTTGTTAATGACTCATTTCCTTTAAATGACACACTTCTCTTAGGAAAGGCCTCAATTTCAAAAGAAAAAACTATCAAGCAAGTCCTAAATGATTACTCTTTGCCATCAGGCCAAAAAATTAATGCTAGTAAATATAACATCTTTTTCTTCAATACAACTCGAAAAGTGCTGAATCAAATTGAGTCACTCCTTGACTTCAAAGTAGGACACCTTTCTAGTTAGTACCTAGTTATCCCCTTTTTCTCAGGCTCTAACAAAGTGGAATTTTGGAACAAAGTCCTAAATCAAATTCAAAGGAGAATTAGTTCATGGGAAGGTAGATGGCTAACACTAGTAGGCAAGATGCCATGATCAAAGATCTGATATCAGTCATCTCGAATGACATAATGTCAGTCCTCAGGATTCCATCCTTAGTTTAACAGAGCATTGAATAGGACTTAGGAAATTCCTATGGCAAGATAACATGGGGCTCCAAAATAAAAATAAAATATCATTAATCTCCTAGGATAAGATGTGTGAATGATGGAGCTCTGCAATCTACGTTTGGGCTAGGGCTTTCGTGCACTAGTCGTGTCTTCTTTTTCGCTCTAGTGGCTATGGGTGTTTGTTCGGAGGTGTCTCTTGGGTTTTGTAGGGTGCTGCACGTGGAGATAGCGGTCTCTCCTTGCTTGTTCCAATTGTTTGGCTGTGTTTTCCTACTGCAACCCCTTTTGGGTTTCTGTTGGGTCGTGGGTGGGTGGTTTCTTCTAGGGGTATTTCTTGGTGCTTGGCTTCTTGGTGTTTTAGTGGTGCGTGGTGGTTTAGTCTTGTTCTTTTCAGCTTGTGGTTTTTTTTTTGTGCTTTTCTCTCTTTTAGGCTTGCATGGCCTTGCATGGAGGTGATTCCTTTTTGCAGAGTCTTCCTTTCAAGGACGTGGTGATTGGGGGAATTCCCTCTCCATGCATGCAAACGACGTCTTCTATGGGGTTTAATAATATTGGTTTTGGTGTTGGATCTTCCCAAAAGGGTGGTTTTTGACCCCCAAGGGTAAATGGGTGTCTTGCAAGAAGCGCACACAGGCCCATGCTTGTGGTTTAGTAGGCCATTGTGGAAGAGGATATCAACTACATGACAAATCATGCCTTGATTTTCAAATTCATGGGTATTTGGGTCTTTTTACCCTATTTAGAATCATGGGCCCAATGTACATGGAACCTAGAGGGTGAAATGGAGGTATTGGTAGCTGCTAACAACTATTTTCTGGTGATTTTCTCTAGCACGATGGATAGAAACAAGTCTTTCGAAGAAGGGCCCTATATTTACAACCAAGTTGGGCTTTTCATTAAGCCATGGCATGTTGGGTTCAACTCTACGGAAGAGATGTTCTTAAGGGTTTTGGTGTGGGTGTGACTTCGTTCTTGTTGGAATTCAGGAGACAAGACATCTTTTATTCGATTTCTCTGCTTCTTGGCAAGCTTGTTGGATTGTACTATGGAAAAGAAGGTAATTTCATATGCCCATGTGTGTGTTGAAATTGATTTGAGCAAGCCTCTTCTAGATTCTTTGGAAATCCAATTGGGTGCTACCTTGGTCTTGGATTCAATAACTTGATTATGAAATCCAACTTGGTCTTGGATTCAATAAATTGATTATGAAATGCTCCCTTTTAGATATTGAATTTGTCATGAATATGTTTATTAGCAGAGAACGTGCCCAAAATATAACCATGCAAGGTATTCTAATAAAGGGTTAGTCAAGCCTCCCCCCAAGTAGGATAAATGGAAAGCTCCTATGATGAAGGACAAAGAGGGCTTTATCCCTGTTAGAAATAAAAACAAGGGAAGGGGACAAAAGAGTTCTTAAAGATAGACAAATTGATGAGGTATTTAACAGATTTGATGCTCTAGATAATTTAGATAAGGTGGATGAGGCACTTGTCGGGCTACCTTCAAGACAAGATCTTAGGCCTTTTGGGCAAACTATCGATGGGATAATAATCCTCATGTTATTCCACTTATTGGAAGCAAATTTGTTTAGATGGATACAAATTCTTTGTCTCTTCCTACAGGTGAGTTGGTTCCTTGTGTGGGAGAAGAAGGGAATAATTCCCTAGATTTGATTGATTTAGTGACTACTTAGGAGAACAACTCCTAGGTTAATGGTAAAAGTAAGGGTTCTTAGCTTGTCTTGGGGGTGCATAAAAAGGCCCTAAAAAAGTTGGGGCTTGAGAAGCTTCCTAAGGGTAGGAATAAGGATCAGGTGAAGGTGAAAATGATTGGTGAGACATTGGTGGAGTCTGGTGCTAAAAAAACTGTTGACTCCTACTTTTCTCCCTCTTTGAAATGATTGTGGTTTCATGGAATGTAAGGGGGTTGAATATCATCCCTAGATAAAAGACTATTTGAGAGTTGATTTGGGCTCATAATGTTGATATCATTTTCATTCAGGAGATCAAGATGTCTGTGGAAGGTATGCTTGGTTTGGTTTCCTAGAATTTGGACTAGAGGCCAGTGTTGGTGTATTGGGGCTCAAGGCAACTGAAGTGGTGTGGCTTGCCTTTGGGACCCTAGAAGGATTGTACCTCTATGATGGATTACTAGTAGATGCTCATTGTTAGTGGTTGCACCAAGTTTGGAATAAGGGGAAGTGTATCTTCTTTCTAATGTGTATGCCCCAACTGATCTCATAGTGAAAGTCTTTGCTTTGGTCTGATATTAGGATGATTTGTTTTCTTTCCCCACTTCTTCCTTGGATCCTTGCAAGATATTTTAATGCTATCTCAAGTATGGATGAGAGGAGGGGTGGTTCTATTAGGCTTGAGAATTCATCTAGGCTCTTGAGGGAACATATTGGTCTTTTAAACTTGGTGGACATTAAACCAGGAAATGGAAGGTTCACTTGGAACAATAGGAGGTGGGGTGAAGATGCTATCTCTTAGAGGCTTGATAGATTCCTGGTGTCTAGTTATTGGGTTCGTGATAATTGGACCACTTGTTTAGAGATTCTTGATTGGGGAGGGTCAGATCATTGGCTGATCAAACTCTTTGCTCTCCCTTTCAAAACCTCCAAAAATCCTCCATTCAAGTTTCGACCAATGTGGCTTTAGTGACTCCTATTACAAGTTTTGATTGCTAAATGGTGGCTTAAAGGGAAGCCTATATTTTGGATTGTAATGTTCTCCTTTACTAAGTAGCTTCAATTTGTTAAGTATCAGTTGAAAAGGTGGAATAGATAGTGTTTTGGCAATATTTTCTTAGCTAAGAGTGTAGCCCAATTGCACCTAGCGAATGACATCACTTGTGATATTCAAGATCATGCTCTCAATGAGGATTATTGAGAGCATGATCTCAAAATATGGAAGAATGGGAATTAAGGGAGGAAGTATTTTGGAAGTAGAAATCTCGGTTGATTGGTCGTAAGGAGATAAAAATACTGTTTTTTTTCATCACTCAACTCTGGATAGGACGCAAGGGAATTCCATTACTTATCTTAGGTCCTCTGATGGGAGCTAACTATTCTCTCTCAGGATGAATTCAACAGAGATTACTCGCTATTCTTCTTCTCTATTTACAGATAACCATGTTGCTAAGTTGGACGAGGCTCTTATTATTGACTACATTCCTCCTTTGATTTATAACGAAATGAATGATTTGTTAATCAAGCCTATTACCCTGGATGAGTTAGACAGGATTGTGTTTCAAATGAAGAAAGGGAAGGCTCTTGGTCTTGATGGCTTTCCAATTAAGCTTTTTAAGGAATTCTTGGAAATTGTTAAGATGGATCTCTTGGAGATGGCAGTGAAATCTCAAAGAAATAAATAGATGCTGAAATCCATGAATGCTACTTTCCTAGCTCTCATTCCAAAACGAGAAGGAGTTGACACTTTAGATCTTTTTAGGTCTATAGCTTTATGCAATGTAGTCTATAAAATTATTACTAAGTTGATTACTGAGAGACTTAAGGGCTGTCTTAGCCTTCTTATATTAGAGGAACAAGGAGGTTTTGATGCTAGTAGACACATATTTGATGGGGTGGTTGTGGCAATAGAGGCTATACATTCCATGGCTACTTCTTAGGAGAAAGCTATGTTTATCAATCTTGATATGGCCAGAGCTAATGATCGAGTCAACTAGACCTTTTTTATTACGGTTTTGGAAGCCTTTGGTTTCGTTAAAGAATGGACCAGGTGGGGTTATGAGCTATGTTACCTTTTCTTCTTCTTCAGTTCTTATCAATGGTGAGCCATTTGAGCTTTTTGGGGTCTCCCAGGGTTTTCACCAAGGTGATCGTTTATCCCCTTATCTTTTCATTCTAATGGCTAAATGGTTGGGGATATTTATAACTTCTCATGTAAGGCAGAGGCTTATTCAATGCTAGAACTAGGGAAACCAAGTCCTCCCTCATTTGCATTTTCAATTTGTTGACGACACTGCCTTGATGAGTCTAGCTAGAGTCAATGAAGCAATTGATTTGTGTTAATCTTTGGATACTTATTTGGCTTCTTCGGGTCAAAGGATCAATGAGGACAAGTCCTCAATTTTTTTTTTCAACACCCCCAAGTCTATTCAGATCAAGATTGCTAGAATTCTTAGAGTTCAGATTGGTGCCCTTCCTCTAGTTTATCTTGGCATTCATATTGTTATCGGCTCTTTACCTAACACTTTCTGGTAGGATGTCTTGGATAGGCTTCATAGTTTCTCAATTGACAAATAGGTGGTTGTCTTCAGTTGGGAGGGTGATTCTCCTTAAGTTAGTGATTTAGGCTCTTCCTCTTTACAGATATTTTATTCAAGTTGCCCCATCCAGTTTCATGTAGGAGTTTGATCCTTTATCTTATCAATTCTTATGGCCGGGTAATTTGGTATCAAAGAAATGGAGCCTAGTTAAGTAGGACATAGTTTGTAAATCGAAGCAAGAAGGGGGTTTTGGCCTTCCACATACAAGTCTTAATGGTCAAGCTTTAGCAACTAAGTTCTATTGGAGGTGATGTTGTCATCAAGATAAAGATTGGGCTATAATTCTCAATGCGAAGTACCTAAATGGAGTAAAGTTTAATAATGTTTCTACATGTAACCTGGAGGGCAAGGGTTCTATAATCTGGGAATACCCTAAAAAGACTAGCCAATTTAATTATGAATTATTTTGGACATACAACAGAGGTTTAGAGGCTCTATTTTCGTTTGATTCACGAGATGTAGTCTCTCCTATCATTTCTTTATATCCATATTTGTGTTCCTTATGTAATATTTTATTAGACGCTAGGTGGAGAAAAGTGCAAGATTTAAAAGCTTCCTCATTGCAAGTGGCTAGGTAGAAGTGTTTAGATGGAAAGAACCTCACAAGTGGCCCCCGAGTGGATCATTTCATGATCACTAGGAGCTTAGCAATATTTTATCTAGCAGACCTTGCAGTACTTTGGAAGAGGGAGATACTCTTGATTGGGGAACTAACCCAAAAGGTAAATTTTCGGTGGCCTTGGGTTATTCGGTGTTAGATAGACAAGTCCATGGGCTAGTTGGAGTTTCTTGGTGGAAGTAGGTGTAGAATAAGTTCGAGCTTGGCCTAAATGCAACTTTTTTATGTGGTTAGTTGTTCAGAATTAGAGTCTTACTTGGGATAATTTGAGGAAGCATGGATTTCAAGGCCCTTCTATGTGTGTTTTTTGCAATCAATGTAAGGAGAGTTCTCTCATATTTTCTTTGACTGTCCTTTCACCAAGAAAATTTGGCACTATTGGTGGGGTGTTTGGAGTAAGGCTGATGCAGCCATAACCGGTAAACCCTCAAAAGAGAACTGATCGGCTTATGCAGCAAGAGTAACACAACGAAAGCAATAAGAAAACATAGCAAGTTTACAAAAATAGATCATATTATTGTCTTAGAACTTCTGGCAACCAACCGGTTATCATCATATAGTCATCATAGAACATCCGACAGTTAATCGGTTACATGCAGGCTACAAGCCTGATACAATCCATTCGGGACTCTTAGAATCAACCGGATCACTAATCACCGATCTAAATCTTTATTTTGATTTGTACCTCCTATGTCCTACAAATTATTACATAATACCCTATATATATCCTCCGGAACATATCCGGGTCGACCACAAAAGATTACATTTACTAATGCAGGAAAATGAAATGTGTAACTAGGTCAGCCCTAAGAATGAAAGAAATTCTTCTAGAAAATATCAACCAAGAAGTGTGGATCAGCCAGAAGGTCGGCCACACGTGAAACATTGGACAAGACCCCAAATAGATCCACACGCCAAGAAACCGCTTCGGAAATGAAGGAAAACCAACTGGTAAGCACAAGAACTGCCCCAGAACCTAGAAACAGTCAATCGGGAGCGATAACTAGTCAGAAAATAACCCAAATGGACTGAAAATTTGGAATTAAGCACACGGACCAATTTGGAAACTGAAAATAAGGTCTACAATGAAAAACAAGCAACTACCGACACCTGCCGGCATGAACACATAAAACTGCACAATGAATTGAACAAGAATTAAACTGAAAGGAAATTGTTTTTTGGTTGATGCAAGATTGCTCATAGACTGGGGATGCTCTTGCATCAAAGGCTTACATCCATGTTTCCCCATTAGTTTAGGTCTATGATCGTGTGGGGAATTCTCTCACCAAGAGTCCTTTTCTCCACATTGCTTGGGACATTGGCCCATCCTTCTTTCTCTGGCAAATTTGATTAGAGAGGAATTGAAGGATCTTCCATGACAAGAGAATGTTTAGTCACCAACTTTGGATGCACATTATTAGTGGCTTGCAGGAGATATTATTAACGAAATGTGATTTGTCATCCCATGTGGATCATAGTGATCAAGTTGTTATCTAGAGACTTGGTTTGGAAGGGTGTCAGGAGAGGCCTTCCTCTTCAAAGGGAGGTGTTTGTTTCAGGGCTAAGGTTTGACAGGATGGATTCTGTTCACACCCTCCTTCTTGTGTTTTGAAGATAAATATTGATGGTTCATTTAGAGGAAATCTTGGGCATGTTGGAATTGGGGGAGTTGGTAGAGACAATTCTAGAGTAGTTTAGTTCTTTTTCTCTATGTATAAAGGTCACCATACTAATAAATTTATGGAGGCTCTTGTGATTCTTTATGCGCTAGAGAGATGTTGTTCTTTGGGGTGGAGAAGTATCATCTGGGAATCTGATTCGTAGATTATTATTGATGTGTTAAATAGACAATAGTTGGAGGGAGTGAGCTAGCAATTGGCCCTAGTGGCAAGACACATTTTAAGATTTTGCAGTTCCTTGGAATTTGTTGTGCTTTGCTACATTCCTTGGAAATGAAATAAGGTGGCAAATTGTTTGGCTAGATGGGCTTTTGAGTAGATGGTTCGATGGAGAGTTGGGGATTGGGGGTAGTTATCCTTGGAGTATTCTAGAGTTCTAAAGGATTTGGATATGTGGAATCTAGCATTGGGTGCCAAATTAGCATCAAACATGTATGACATATCATCATCCAAATGGGCATGTATGCTACAAGCTAAGATTCACAATATCAAATACCCCAAAAAGTTAAAAAATGTGGGACTTCAGAGTAATTTGTAGAGAAATAATAAATCCTCATGTGATGACTTCCCACTCCTTGAAAAAGTAGGTCTTACAAAAACTTGTAGATACCTCAAACAACATCGAAGCTCTAAAGTCAAAGACTATTTTTTTCAGTTGGATCACGTTCTTTTCAGAGCCCAAATAAGAAGTATGAGGGATTGCAATCTCCCAGAAAGTCAGATATCCCTCCTCACACAATATATCAGTCAAAGGAAAGTTTTCATGTCTCAACAACTAGACACTCTAACTTGGGCTCCTTATAAATGGGGCAAATACACTGTCAAAATAAGTTATGCATCCTTAACTCATAGGACAAATTCAATTTCGACAAAACAGTGGCCTTATCAACTATGTTGGGATGAAGCAGTCTTACCAAAAATAGGTACTTTTGCCTAGGTAGCCATCAATAATCACATACTCACAAGTGAAACAGTAACCAAACTAGACATAGCCAATCCTTTTAATTTTCCAATGTGTGGGATGCAAGAAGAGTCAACATATCATCTCCTCCTAACATGTAATTCTTCTCCGCGATGTTGGGCCTGGCTACAAAACAGACTAGAATGACATTCAACACTTCTAAGGAAATTGAAGTAAATGTTCAACTCATAGCCACACCTCCACAATGAAGCCATGTTCTCTGCAAAATACATAGTCAGATCGTCCGTCCTAATTTGGAACATATGGTGGGAAAGGAATAGATACATCTTCAGAAATAAAAATCTTCACACATTAGAAATTATTACCAAGATTGAGAGATCAATTTCAGAGGTGGTCATGGCCAAAGTCATAAGGCAAGGCTCTAGCAAATCGTTCATAAATTGGGACTTCATTTGCCTTCAGAATTGGAAATTACTTCATCCACTAGAAGCGAGTTCATGATAACCCAAAAATAAAGTTAACAACTCCCCCTTTATCTGGCCCCCTCCCCTCAACGAGATTATAAATTCAACTTTAATGGAACCTCCCAAGGCAACCTAAGACCCTCGGGGATAGGGTGTATCATAGGTGATCACTCAAGCCAAATTATATCAGCCCTTGCTATTAAACTGTAAGAAAGTACCAACAAATAGGCATAAGCTCTAAGCTCTAGTACTACTTGCAAGACTACATCTAGTAAAACATGAAAGAATAAAAAAATCTATACGCTCTAGTACTGCTTGCAAGACTACATCTAGTAAAACATGAAAGAATAAAAAAATCTATATAGAGGGTGACTCTTTGAACATACTAGAAGCTTGTAGACATTCCAATTCACTGAATTGGTAACTTCACTACATCTTTGTAATGGTTCAAATTTGGAAATCAGGGTTTCAATGATGAAACCACAAGTAATCCCAAACAAAAAGGAGCAATTTATAAGCTATTCGCATAAGCCCCTGTCATAATTAAAAGGTCAGTTTTAAACCACACTCACTAAATAACATATTAAGTCTAAAAAATGTTAGTCAACTTTGAGTGTTTAACACTTTTAAACATAGAAATGTAAGCTTAGTGTGTGTGAATTAAACCGTTCCATTATTCCACTGTCAGGGAGGATGGTGGTGAGTTAGTGCCCTCTCCACTTATAACCATTGTATCTTCCTCGTCACCGAACTCATCGTACACCAGTGTGATGTTCGACTTGTTCAAATCCAGTTGGACAGGGACTGGAGGAGTGTGTTTGATCACCACCTTCATGGCTTTGTAAAATCCATCAGCCCTGAGAAGTATCCAGTCATCAATTTCATCCTCATGGTTGAGCAGAGAATTCATGTAAACCATTGGGCAATCAGTGTCCAAACTTGCATAGAACCCATTGAAGAGACATTTGATACCTGGTGAAGAACAAACCAACTTTGCTGGAAAAATACCCACCGCCAAATTCACCCCAGATAGGGGAATGAAATTGGCTAAAGCGACTTCAAGTTTATCCATAGAAATGATCTGATCCACTATATACTTACTATGAAAATCCTTAATCATCTCATCAGACTTCAGGCTGAGGAGTCCAAGGTCGACTCGTTTCCATCGCACAAAATCTCACCACATCACCCTGTAGAGTCAATCCAACGCAACCATGATGAAAGGATAGATGTGGTGTCAGGTTAACACAGATTTGGATGCAAATGGCAAACTATGACACATTATCTCCCACGCCTGATGTCCTTGACTACCGCCGTGTTTAAATATTTTTATCAGGATTTGATCTTTTTAAACCCAATGCACCTTTTTTTATGACAACCTCATTACACATGAATATTTACTTCTCCTAATAATCTTTTAAGATCCACCTCATCATACTCTGCATTCTGTACATTGTTATCAATAGTGCATGTTTTCAAACTCTTGAAATTTATTCAACAACAAATTCACCTGCCGGAAGTGATAATTAAGGAACCAATTGGTCACACTTCTCTTAGCTAATATGTTAATTACCACCATCAAGTCTAATATGTTAATTACCACCATCAAGTCTCCTTCGATCTAGATTTTATTGATGCCTTTCTTCAATGCCAGTTGAATACCCAGTAACAATGCAGAGATTTCAACTATGTTATTCGAGCCTTCAGATAAATGCTATAGACTGAACCCATAATCTGACATTTATCATTGCATAGCACACCCACTGCTCCGTATATTCCCAGATTTTCCAAGATTTCGCCTTGAGGCTCCATCAAAATTGAGCTTTATGAAGGATGGAAGAGGTGGTTTCCATGAGCTCTACAACCTTAGAGTCTTTTTGTTTGAAACAACACATGAACCTAGATTAGGTGGATGCCACAACAAACTCTAGGATTCCAAAATGAGATTATCCCATGATGTGAAAGTCTTATTGGAATTGAGCAAAAGAGATGCCATTGCTATTTCTGAAATAGCAACCTCGATTTTCTGAATCAGCTTCGCAGTTGTTGATAGTTTTTTCCTGAAAATTAAAACATACACACAAAGATTCGAATATGACAATAATAGAGAAGCAACATAATATTGTGTATAAAAATTATCATGATGTATTATATTCATAATATTCATAGGAGAAACAGATGCCAAAGGTGTATCGATAAGGCATAAATTTCAAGTAGAAGTAGATAATAAATTCTCCATAGATATCATAGAAACGTTATGCTCTACTCTTCTTTATAAATATTTTATTTCGAATATATTTTCTTTAATATGCCCTTTTTAGGAGGACCCATATTACTTGTAAGTATGAAAAAAATGCAGTTGACATCTGGAAATTGATAAAAAGGTTTATACCCTTCAAATCTCTAGTTACATAAAGAGTAGAAATGAAATCCCACTTCTAATACAAATCCCACTGATCAAAGTTACTAAAAACACCCATTGACATATTGTGTAACCTCTTATACACCCCGTTGTATGTAAAATTCATCATTATTTAATTAGAATCAAAGGGAAATCATGAATCCCTATCTAACCAAAAAATCTTAAATAAACCAATGAAATAATGCAAAACAAAGTAATAAGAATATAAAATATTAAATTAAAACTACCTATTCTATGATCGTATATGGCTTCCATTGTTGTTCTCTTCTCTATGGTATGATGACTCTCAAATATCGCTCTGGTAACCTGCAAGTGACACAAAGATTCAAAGTTCGTGATTGTATCGATTGTTTGTGATTGTGTCGTGATTGTTGAAAATGGAGATTGAATGTTCAATTTATAGTTTTTTGGAGAGGACTGATTGAGAGGTGGAACAAAATGATTAAAAAGTGGAACACAGGTGAGCTTACATGCTGATTGATAGTTAAACTGTTGATTGGGAGATGAAACAGAATAGATTGAATTGTTAATTGAGTTAACTGATTGAGAAAAAAACTGACCGAAAGATGAAAAAGAATGATTGGAAAATAATTAAAGAATGATGTAATTAATCAATTAATTGAAATAATCACTTAAAATAGATGGAATAGTTAACTGATTGAAAGTTTTTTGGAAAAAAACAAAGTAGAAGATAGACATAGAGATTGAAAAGATAATGATTGAGTTAATTAATTAATTGAATTAATTAATTTAGCATGTGCGTGCACTTTGACTTTGATTTTCAATTTAATCTTTATATGAGATTTAATTTAAATATCGAATTTATTTTAAATTCAATTTGTTATTTGAATATATTTAGAACTTGACTTTGATTTTCAATTTGATTTTTGAAATCATGCACATATATTTGAAATTAGAAAAAATTAGAAGAAATACAAATTTGAATGAAATTAGAAGAAATATGAATTTGAATGAAATTAGAAGAATTAAATAAAATTAGACAAATATGAATTTGAATGAAATTAGAATTTGGGGATTTGGAATTTGAATTTGAATTAGAAGAATAAATTAGTTAATTAAATAATTCAAATAAATTATTTAATTATATAGAAATTGAATTTAATTAAATAATAAAGATTATTTAAATTGAAGGATTAAAATCACAATTAATTAAATAAATAATATTTACAAAATGGTTAATGATTAAATGATTAGAAATAGAAATAGAAATTGAATAATTAGTAAGATGATGAAGGAATATGAATTTAGAAGAATAAGATTAATTAAACTAATTAAATAATTATTTAATTAATTAGAGGAATGATTAGTATGCGATTAATGAGACATTTTTTAGGTGTCTACATTTGCTCCTCTTTGAGACAATGTCGAAACGATGTTTCAAAGAAAATGAAATTTTTTTTGTCCTAGTAATGCTTAAGGTGTAAATATATGGAGAGATGGAGGTAGGATGCCCCATCGAGAGATTGTTTATGCATTAAAGGTATGAATGATCTCTCGAAAGAAGAAGAATGTGAGATAGAAGAATAGTTAGTTGATAAGAGATAGAGATAGGTGATATGAAGATGATATTGAGATAGAATATGAGAGAATGAAATAGAGTGAAAGATGAGAATTAGAAGCAATTGAGGATGATTGATATGAGATGATAGATTGATAACGATAGACTTAAAATGAAGATGATGGCTTTCATGAACTTTTGTGCCTTTATTCATAGCGCAATATATATTCATCACTGAGCCTTATTATGTAGCAATGGAGTTTTGCACATTAGGGTATAAGGAACCAAAATGTATCTTTGAAGAAACAAACACGTAGCAGACAAGGAGTGAACCCTCCATTCTGGGAATAATGTCAGGGGTCAAGATATGTGCGATAGTCACAAGCATAGTTATCCTTCATGGGATACTTTTCGAATGAACGTACCAATCACAGACACCCACTGAAACTATTGCCTCAAAACTTCATTGGTTCACACCACAAACAACAAACAAAGAAAAAATGATGCCTATCATGGCTCCTCTAGTCACTTGTGGACATCCTTGAGTAGCATAGGAACATAATATGTCGCCAAATGATAAAATATAAAGACTAACTAAGATAAAATTCAACAGCCATACTGGTCTATGTCTTCATTTTGATTGCTTGATGTGATAGTTGATAATGTCTGATCTCAAAAAGTTTAGACCCCGTTTAAGACTGACTTGTCTGATTTCGAGTGTATCCTCTTCTATTTAAGACAAGATAATGATCACTTGATATGGTTGTTTGACGATTGATAAGACAATTTGATCGGTTTGATTGTAGATTGTTTATTAGATAGTTGTATCCTTTTTTAACTTCATGCGAAGTGTTTGCTTGATATCTGCTAGGGTGTTTGATTCTTGTGAGATATTTTATTGTAAGTTTTTTTTGATTGATTTTTTATTATTTTTGGATTTTGTGGATTGATATTTAAATATTTTTGGTTGATTTTTTCAAGATCGTATATGTATGTTTTTGGTTGATTTTGTTTTATTTCAATATTTTTTTTTTGAATTGTTTCAAGACTTTATATGATTTTTAGGATTTTGTGCTTTTCAATGTTTTTGGATTTATTTTTTTTTCAATTTTTTAAATAATTTTTCAAGACTTTATATGCTTTTTGAGATTTTTCAATTAAGCCCCTAGTATGCAGACCTATATGACATGATGATTTGTAGAAATGCATGTGGAGACAATGAATTTTTGACATGACCTATATTAATACAATATGCATGATGAAGATGCATTTCCTATTCGAACAAGGATGACTGTGTTTGTTTAGCATTTTATAATACACCAATTGAATTAGAGGTATAAAATATTTCATAGATAAGCGATCAATCGATCCTTAAGGTCCGTTAAAAGATCCAATTTAACACACTTAGTGACTAGGATTTACAAATGGAGACGTGAAAATTTTTCCCATTGGTTCTTGAAACTTTGATCGTCTTTTTCCCATGTGTGTGCAAATGAGATAATTCCTGCTCGTACTCACTAAAAATCTTTAGCATCGTATATGAATAGCTACATGGATTATTCTAACTTCAAAAACATCCCAAATAGAGTCGTTGCCAGCAATCTTTTAGAGCTCCAATGATAGGGAGATTGAATGAGAAGTTACTCAATAAGCCTAAATTGGTTTAATTTTTCAAGTGGACCCAAGGATATGTTTTTTTTCTTTGTTTTCAATTAGTGTTTGCAATGACAAACTTCAACACCCACACCTCTTCTCAAACAACCACCCTATTATGTGTTATACAACTTTGTTCTAGCTTGCTTCCTCAAGTTACTCAAGTCCTCCACTAGAGGTCCAAACTCCAAAATGGTGTCTTGACTGTCGTTATTGGTTTAATTAGGTCCTTTGTGTGTATTTAAACTATTTTACACAAGTTTGGAAGGTTATAGCATCATTTAGGCAATCGGGTTCAACTTTTTGAGGAAAACAAGGCTAAAAGGTTACTAGCCCGTGAAGGCCTAATTAAGTGAGTTTTGCTTGCATAGGGAAACGATGACCATAGCCATCATGAAACTTGACTTAGGAGGTGTAAACAAGGTATAAAATCAAGGATTTTCATGATTTTAGCCCCTGAGAAGTTGGAATAATGATTGTCCACGTTTTTAGGCAAATAAGTAGGGTTTTGAGAGGGTTTTGTCCATGTAACAAAGGAGATCACTTCTAAACTCCACACCAAGTTTCTAAACTCTTGTCGGACCTCTGCCACATCTTGTAGAACACTTCCTCAACACATCCCTGCATGACATTTCATCAAACACTTGGTTTGCAAACTGAAACATGATTGTTTTATTCACTTTCACTGCTAATTCACTGTTTTTCTGCACTTTGGAAGGTTAGAATTTCATGGAAACTTCACCAATGCATTTATAAAACTCTAAATAACATTGTTAGCACCTGTTATAAGATCCCCAAGCATGAACACTTCCATAAAACAATTTTTGGATTCAAAAGACATTAATTTCCCAAAACTGGGTACGTGCTGCCAGCCACAACTACAACACATTTGCAAGATGAAATGCACACTGTTTGGAGCTCTAAATACACCTAAAACTCCAAGAAGACTAGAGAAGACCAGTGCCTCAAGTTTTCTCACTCAAATTGGTCTTTGAGCACAAACAAGTTTGAGTTTTATTCATATTGCTAGCCAAATCCATCTCCAGCTTGCCTAGCATATGCTCAAGAGCATTTCTTTTGCACAACCTTGATCAAAAGATGAATTATTTACATTGTAAATGAGCAATACAACTTGTCTAAGTCCATCCATGGGAGCCCAAATCTGGATTAGACAAGTTGATGCATTTTGGAGGCCAAAACCCTTGACAAGGCAGCCAAAGAGCAAAAATGAAACAATTTTACAAAACCAACTTCCAAATGCACAACCTGCAAAGAAATTACATAAAATGCATTAAATATACACCAAGATCATTGTGTAAAAGGTATAGTACGGAAATGATAAGCTACAATACGGACTGTTGTACAAATGAAGCCCAAAACATGATAAAAATCAGAAAATTGCTGTCCTTTTTATTAATTATGATAGAAAGTACAAAAGCCAACCCTATACCAACAAGAGGGAGGCATATATATAGCATTTGAAAAGTGGTTATCAAGTCCTGTACAGACATAAGGCATTTTTTTGTCTTCTTTTTACAAAAAGTGTCCAAAATGACAACTTTTACAAGCAAAAATGACAACTTTTGTTGCTCCAAGTGACAATTTGAGCAGCCCAACTCAACCAACCTTCCAAAACCACCTAGGATTTATTAAAAACACTTTCTAAACATGTTTCAATGCTTTTCAAATCATGGCTAAGCCTTTAAGGCAATTTTCCACTTTTTAGCCCTTTTGGCTTAGAAGCACAAAATTGACAATTCAAGCCCTAAGAAGCAAAACTTGATCTCTCAAGCACAAAATGAGATCAAACACTTATGAAATGACTAAAAACAACCTATGACAACATTTTAAAACTAACAAGACACTTAAGCGTGAAAAATACCAAAAATGGAGAGTATAAGCAAAAACTAGGTGCTCCTGCACCATCCAACAAGGTTATAGACTGTAATTTCTTGAATATCGCTTCATTTCCAATAGGCGTCCATAGCCTTGATGGAGTTAATCGTATGTTCCCCTAGTCAATATTTTGTCGCACTTTGTATGCATGATATTCAGTTATATATCATTGCTCTTTTGCCTTGAAATGAATATTTGGCATAACACTTTATCTTTTTTATTTTCTTGTCTTGACTTGTAAGTAATGAAACTTACTTGGGTGTGATAATCACAGTGGTGTTGAAGTAGAATTTTAGATTTTTCACTAGTCATATGATCAACTAGGTGTCTCAAATGAATTAGAGATTTTGTTAATGCGTTTGAGATATAGCAATTGATAGATTTTGGGTTAACAAGTTTCAAATAGTGAAATCACTACACAACCATAAGTGTCATCATAGGGTAATCTTGAAAATGAATGACCTTAGGATCTCAAAGACTTCATGTCTGAATATCTAAGAAAGGAGACGTCATTTGTTTGTCTTGAATGCAAACAAATGATAAACTTGGACAATTGCCTTGGTTTATTGATGGTGATATATGCCAATGCAAAAATTTTGCGAATGTCATGCATTTGCAAAAGAAACTATATGTGATGCAGTGCTTTGAATAAAATGAGATGCAATGCGGAAAGAAAAACATAAACTAACCCATCCCTTAGATATAGTATTGTTTAAGGTTCATGTTGTTCATACGGTCAAGGAGTTTTGTGTAGGTAGTTCATTGGTCTTTGTTTGAAGAGTCGGATAAAAATGTCTTTTCCAATAGGATATAAGGACTCAACTAAGTGTACATGTTCGACATCTCCAATGTTGATTTCCTTAGTTTTTGGATTATGTGGATCATCAAAGGGAAATCCAACTCTGGAACCCATGAATTTAGCTATATCCTCATCATTTTCAAACCAATTCAGTTGTGATAGATCTTCTTGCCCCCATTCTTTCAAGTGCAGGTATATGAGGCAAATAGATTCGAGTTCCGAAGTTGTGACATGAGCGGGTGTTATGTTTGTTTTTATTGATGCACTTAAAGATGATGATGAAATCAACTAGGTCTCGATCTCATTAGCTGGAATTATGCTTGTTTTTGTCACTACATTGGCATTTGATGATGATGCACATAAAATTGTTGACAAGTTGTTCTCTGCAGTATGATCAAGATTGGTGATTTAATTGATAAGGGGTTCATGAAAAAATTGTGTAGAGCGATTGGGATCATGAGGGGACTAGGAGAAATGGTAAGTTCATTTGAGAGGGAATCTTGTGAGAAACATGGAGGATTATGGCATGGAGATGAAGGGATGGAGGGATCTTGATCAGGATTTGGAGAAATAATGGGATCTTGCTTAGGAGGTGGATGTTGGATGGGACTTGAAAGGACACTTTATTCTTGAGATAAAAGGGTATCATTATGAATGGGATAGAAGAGAGCGAGGGGATCATCATAAGATTCTTGGTTGGTGGGATATTGATCAAAATTTGGGTAGGATGGAAGGGTTTGTTTTTGATCTTTATTTGTTTTAGAACTCATTTCTTTTGATTTTGGACCATCCTCTTGACACAGGGAAGGAGTTTGGATATGCATGGGATATTTTTGGAAGGTTTCAACCCTTTGGCCTGATGAGAAAGGATTTTGAACGAGACTCTATAATAGGAGTATATGATGTGATTGGGTCCTGAATTTTTGAAGCATGGAAAGGACTAGCATCATGACTTGGATTAGATTGGATTTATATTATGGATAGCCCTTGGGAGGTTGCGTTATTGGATAAAGATATTGTGAACTTCTCTTGTGTGACTTCAAGGTATGAGGAAATGATTGAAGATATCGAGGCTACTTGAGGTGCAAAGTCTTGATGGGAATAATCATTGCTAGACATGGGCTGATGACCTTGTTGCATGATAGGTGACACATTGAACATGTTCAATTGATGTCCAAAGGGTGACATGTTTGTAAATACACTTGCATTCATTTGGGACACCCTTGGTGGTGTATTTGAAGACATAGGAGGATATTCACAGACATGTGATGTGACTAAAGACAAAATTGACTGCGTGATTATGTGTGACCTTGGTAGTGGTTGACTTGTTTACACAATTTGTGGTGTTTGTTGTATTGGTTATTGGATCTGTATCTTTGGATGTGTTTGTTGTTGATATTGGTTTCTCATGTTTATTTGTGTGAGAATAGTTGGTATGTCTGATCTCATAATAAGAGCTTGCACATCAATTGGCTCTAGGTTCATATTGGAATATCCAAATTTTAGAAATAGTTTGAACATTTGGGATCTACTCTCTTCACTTTTTTTAAAATTTTGTTCCAATATCTCTCTTTCTCGAGCTAGTTTCTCTTGAAGTGGTGGAGAAATAGGTATGACACTTATTTATTCCTGATAAGTTTGACGCATGTTTTGAGACATGTAAATGTTGGATTGAGATGATTGATTGTTTGGTTGCAATGACATGGTCCCACAAAAGTTGGAAATTTGGTAAGGATAATGTTGTCTCCTAGAAGTTTGAGAGATTGTTTCAACCATTGCACTATATGCCATTTTTTTGGGGGGGGTGGGATTTTTGAAGTTGAGGGCTGAAATGCAATGCAACTAAGGAATGAAAGTACAAACCTAACTTTTTTGATTATGAGAATTTTGAAAACGGACAAATGCAACTGAGGATGACAAATGCAACCTATGTTTTTGAATTTTTTGACAAATTGGATTAAGGAATAACAAGATGAAATCCTAAAGAATGACAATGCAACTTTGGACTTGGATTAGGGAATACCCTAATTTGGAAGATAATGCAAAATAGAGATAATGATTTGACCCTATGTCTTATGAGGATCAAGACTATGGAAGGACTAAAAACTGGGATTATGACGATTGTGCAAGGACCTATGCAAAGATTAAAACGACTATGCAAGGAGTTATGTGAAGATTATGACGACTATATGCAAAAATTATGATGACTATGCAAGGAGTTATGTGAATATTATGATGATTGTGCAAGGACTATATGCAAATATTATGACGACACTAATGGGATACAAATGGGGATTTTATAAGAACTATGCAAGACAATGTGAGGACTTATGTGAAGATTATGACGACGTATAGGGGAACTTTATGGGGACGTAGATGAAGACTATGCAAGGACTTATGCAAAGTAAGGACGTAAATGAAGACTATAATAAGGATGATAATGAGGACTATGCAAGGACTACAGTGCAAGTATTGATGCAATGTAAGGACATAAATGGGTACTATAATGGAAGGACCGATGCAAAGATTATGAGGATGCTAATGGGATGTAAATGAGGATTGTATAAGGACTATGAAAGACAATGCAAGGACTTATGTGAAGATTATGATGATGTATATGGGAACTCTATAAGGACGTATATGGAGACTATGCAAGGACTTATGCAAAGTAAGGACTTAAATGGGGGCGATAATGAGGATGATAATGAGGACTATGAAAGGACTTTTGCAAAGAAAGGACGTAAATGGGGACGATAATGAGGACAATAATGAGGACTATGCAAGGACTTATACAAAGTATGGACGTAAATGGCGACTATAATGAGGACGATAATGAGGACTATGCAAGGACTTATGAAAAGTAAGGACATAAATGAGGACTATAATTAGGACGATGGAAGGACTTATGTAAATGAGGACTATATTGAGGATGATGCAAACCCTAAGGACTCTAAGAAAACCTATGGTCACAAGTATGCAAAATTTTGGACTTTGTTGGACTGTTTGATGTTTCAAGATAGACTCTGTTTCAAGTAACTTTGTTTGTGGGACAAGTATGTTTTTCAATTCTAAGAACACTGTCTAAAGATAAGTATAGTTGGATGAGTTGTGTTTTGATGAACTGCGATAATTCAGATCCATGTAAGGTAGGGCCTAAAATAACCCAAATACTCACTCAATACTGGTCTAGCACAACGATACATACAAAAAAAAAGAAAACAATCTTAGGTTGGATATTGGAAACCATTCAAAGAGGCCCTTACAATAAAATACGGAAACAAGATGAACAGTTAGAGAGTCTGGCAACACTGGCTCCACTCCACGACACACACTTTTCGGACATGCCAATCTCTCTTACCTTGATGATCCGAAGATCTTATCACAGAGGGATTTCTATCTCATAATGAAAGGCACATGAAGGGTATCTGTGGGATACGATCCTGATGTAGGAGCATCCCTGGTTATTTGCAATCTTGCATCGACCAAAAACATTTTCCTTTCTGTTTTGTTTTCTATTTGCAGTTTCAGTTTTCCTTTCTATGTGTCCTAGTTTTGGCTCACCGGATCCTGTGGAGTTGGATTGTACTTAAAGACTTGATCATCTTTCTTGCTTCCAAAATGCATCACATTTGGATCACTTTCCAACAAGATATCGCTACTGGTTTGCATGATAGTTGCTTGTTACCGGTTTCCTTTGTTACCAGTGGCCTGGACCTATTTTGGTGATCTACCATAATCTATTCTGAAGCTTGTGAAGCCTTGGGCATTGATTATGATGTTCCTTGGCATGTGGCCAACCTTTTCCCACAATCTACATTTCATCCTTTGGATTTTCCAGAGGAATCTCTTGGTGGAGGCCAACCTTGTAATTTTCATGTTAAGTCTTGTTCTTCGGGTTTTGATCCCTTTTGGCTCGATTGGATCCTTTGGATCGATATATATTTGTAATGATGTATTAGAATGTAATGAATCAGAGAATCAAGTAGCTAGACTGTGCATAGAAGATAGATCTTTTGATTCAAGGTCTCGGTTGTGACCTATTCTACCAGGCTTGTGTGTCGGTATGTTGTAACCTGGTTGTTACCAGTTGGATGTAATAAAATTTCATGCAATAAAATAACCTATTATGCATTGCCTCCATCATATCTATGTGTTTCTGTTGTGTTTACTCTTGCTGACCAGTTTGGATTGATCTCTTTGAGGTCCCTCCTCACCAGTGACTACTTCAAGTGGTATCAGAGCCAGGTTTCGTGTCCTGATTTTTTTTGTAGGTTCGCGGATTGCGGATCTAATCTGTAGCTGCAGAGGACTAGCGTGAACAATGACACGAATAGGAAGTAGGAATGGTGGAGCGCATGGGAATGTAGGCCCTGCTGTGATGGATATGTTGCGAGGAATAGCAACCCGATTAGAAGACGTGCAGACAGCCCAGAGAAGAGGCCGACACATTGAATATGCGAGTGAAGATGAAGGAGAAGAATCCCCGACAAAACAAGCAAACCTATCGGCGGTCGATCCGGATGAGGAAAGTTTTATAAGGGTTTTGAGTAGGGCGAACACTAAACCTCATTTTACCCCACCGAAATATGACGGGGAATTAGATTCAGATGAATTGATGGATTGGATCTCGGAGATGAAGAAGTATTTTGATTTTGAAAATACCACAGAAGAGAGGAAGGTGAAGTATTCATGTACTCGGTTCAAAGGTCATGCATCTCTTTGGTGGGAACATTTGCAGGTTGATATATAAAGAAGAGGTAAATAAATAATTAAGATATGGGATCAAATGATTGCTAAGTTAAAATATAAGTTTGTGTCGACAAATTATCAAGTGGATTTGTTCCGGAAATTGCAAAATTTGAGGCAAAAGGAATCTAGTGTGAAGGAGTACACCGAAGCATTTTACAAGATGAACATCAGTTCCAGGCATGTTGATGATGAGGTTGAGCAAGTTGCAAGATATTTGAATTGATTGCGGATATCTATACAAGGTGAATTGAGTATGATCAAATTAGGGAGTTTTGAAGAGGCTTACCAGTATGCCCTAAAGGCAGAAGATAAGTTAAACAAAAGACATGAGTAGAGACATAGAGGTAGAGGTGGAAGGTTTATCGGAGGAAGATTTCAAGGAGGAATCTGATATATCGGAAGAAGACGAACCGACATAGATCAGAACAAGGACAAGGAAGTGACTAAAGATGGTAATGCATACCTTAAGGATGATAGAAATCCCTATCGAAGGAGAGAAATGGATGGTTACCAGAATGAGAACTTTGGAAGACAAGGCAAGAGGACATTTAGAGGAACTTACTATAAGTGTAGAGGAGAAGGACATCGTGCATTCGAGTGTAAGAAAGAAAAGAATACTAGAAGAGCAGCAGTGGTGGAATAAAACCCCATCGGATTTGACAATAAACTGGAAGATGGAGAACTGTTGATGATGAGGAGAGCTTTGTGTCGTACCGGAGGAGATGAAGAGCCCTTGCAGAGGAAGAATCTATTCAAAACCAGATGTAAGGTATCCGATAAGTGTTGTAAAGTTGTTATTGATAGTGGTAGTTTAGATAATGTTGTTTCAGAAGAGATGGTGAATAAGTTGAAATTAGAGAGATTGAAACACCTTAAGCCTTATCAAATAGCATGGATTCAAGATGAACACAAGTTGTTAG
Organism: Cryptomeria japonica; assembly: GCF_030272615.1. Taxonomy (NCBI): domain Eukaryota; kingdom Viridiplantae; phylum Streptophyta; class Pinopsida; order Cupressales; family Cupressaceae; genus Cryptomeria; species Cryptomeria japonica. The sequence continues at coordinate 586,117,663 of NC_081406.1, forward strand.
TGAGTGAACAATGTTTGGTGAAATTGAAAATTTAGAATTATCATGATGAAGTTTTGTGTGATATTATGGCTATGGATATTTGTCATCTTTTGCTGGGTAGACCTTGGTAGTTTGATAGACAGGAATTACATGATGGGAGGAAGAATACATACACTATTGTGGCCAATGGAATGAAGCAAACCTTGTTACCTTTGGAGTAACCTTTGAAGATTGAAGTCTATACGAATGCTAGAATCTGTTTGGTAGATGGAAGGAAATTCATGGATGGACTGAGACATGAGAATGTGTGTCTTGCTTTAATTCCTAAGAAGACTGAGAGACTGGAACCGGAAGGAGAGAGCCCGAAAAAGATAAGAGATTTGCTGACAGAATATGAGGACATCATTCCAGATAATGTACCTGATGGATTGCCACGTGTGAGAAGTATCAATCATTACATGGACTTGGTTCCTAGAGCTAGTTTTCCTAACAAAGCTGCACACTGGTTGACATCGATAGAGAATGAATAACTGAATAGACAAGTGCATGAGTTGTTGAAGAAAGGTTTGATCAGGGAGAGTCTGAGCCCTTATGCAGTACCAATAGTATTAGTACCTAAGAACAATGGAGAGTGGAGAATGTGTACCGATTCAAGAGCAATAAACAAGATCATAGTGAAATACTAGTTTCCTTTGCCTAAGATGGATGACATAATAGACTGTTTGAGTGGAGCAAAATACTTTACAAAGATATATTTGAAAAGTGGATATCATCAGATCAAAATCAGAGAAGGTGAGGAGTGGAAGACAACATTCAAGACAAATGAAGGATTGTATGAATGGTTGGTGATGCCTTTTGGATTGACTAATGCACCGAGTGCTTTCATGAAGCTGATGAATGAGGTATTGAAGAATTTCTTAGGTAGGTTTGTTATTGTATATTTGGATGACATTCAGATTTTTAGTAAGACAAAAGAGCATTTCTTGCAGGTAAGACAAATTTTGCAAAGATTGAGAGAAGAGAAGTTGTTGATCAATATCAAGAAGTGTACTTTCATGAAGGATGAGTTAGTCTATTTGGGATTTGTGATATATGGGGATGGTTTGAAGATGGACCCCAAGAAAGTGAAAGCAATTGTTGAGTGGCCTGCACCGAAAAACATTTGAGAGGTAAGATCATTTCATGGATTGGCTAGTTTTTACCAGAAGATTATCAAAAATTCTAGTTCAGTTTGTAACCCTATGACTGAGACCATGAGAGGAGATTCGGAGGAATTCAAGTGGACCATTAGAGAAAACAAAAGTTTTGAACGGTTGAAGCAGAAAGTGGCTGAGTAGCCTGTATTATATTTACCGAATTTCAATAAAGTATTTCAAGTGGATTGTGATGCAAGTGGAAGAGAAATAGAAGTAGTCTTGAGTCAAGAAGGGAGAGCAGTAGCCTATTTCAGTAAGAAATTGAATGATTCCCGGAGGAGATATTTCGTGTATGACCAAGAATTTTATGCCATAGTTCAAGCCTTGAAGAAATGGAGACATTACTCGTTGCTTAAGGAGTTTGTGTTGTATACAGATCATCAAGCTTTGCAATATTTGAACAGTCAGAGTAAGTTGAATTAGAGACATATGAGATGGGTAGAATTCTTGCAGAGCTACACCTTTGTGTTGAAGCATAGAAGTGGGAAATTTAACAAAGTTGCTGATGCATTGAATAGGAGAAGGAATTTGCTGACAAAGATGAGAGTGATAGTATTAGGATTTGAATATTTGAAGACCTTGTATGATTAAGACCCAGATTTTGCAGAAACTTGGAAAGCATGTAGAGAACTGATTATGGTTGATAGAAGCAAATGGTTGGATTACTTCATTTAGGATGGGATGTTATTTAGAGGAGTTCAGTTGTGCATACCTAAGAGTTCTATGAGGGAGAATCTGATAAAGGGGAAAGACAATGGAGGACTAGGTGGACAGTTTGGAATTGACAAAACAATTTCATTGGTGAGTGAGCAATACTTTTGGCCCCAGGTTCATAAGGATGTTAAGAGATATGTGCAAAGTTGTAGAGTTTGTCAAGTTGCAAAAGGTAGTAGTCAGAATGTGGGATCTTGTATAAACGTTTGATAGTATCGGTAAGACCTTGGGAGGATATAAGCATGGATTTTGTACTTGGATTGCCTAAGACATTGAGAGGGAATGATTCTATATTTGTGGTAGTGGACAGATTTTTGAAGATGACTCATTTCATACATTGTAAAAAGACATTAGATGTCTTGCATGTAGCAAACCTATTTTTCAAAGAAGTGGTGAGATTAAATGGATTACCTAAGAGCATAGTTTAAGACAAAGATACTAAGTTTGTTGGCTATTTTTGGAAAAAAACGCTCTGGAAGAAGATGAAGACAGATTTGAAGTTCAGTTCTACTTTTCATCCCCAGACTGATGGATAGACAAACTCTGTTAATCAGAGCTTGGGAAAATCGTTGAGATGTTTAGTGGGAGATAAAACCGGAAGTTGAGATTTGATCCTTGCACAAGCAAAGTTTGCCTATAACAATTCAGTGAATAGAAGTACCAGAAAAACACTTTTTGAGATTGTTATCGGAGTGCATCGTAGAGGTATATCAAAATTGAGAAACATTAGTAGTGAAGACCGGAGAAGTTCAGAAGCATAAGACTTTGTAGACTACATGACAACATTGCATATTCAGGTTAAACAGGGTGAACTCACAATAATGGTTCCCACTTTTTTGCCACTTTTGACACTAAGATGTACAATTTTAAAATTTTCTTCAACTTCCGATAACTCTAACTTTTAAACTATTAAGAATTTGAAGATGATGTAAATTAGTGATTTGTAGCATTTTGTCTGTAGATTCTATATATATTTTTTGAAGGATTTTTTTTAAATTTTTTCATCTCCCTTGAAAAGTAGTTTTTTACAGAAAACTACATTTTTTAAGAATGATGTGCCTCTCACAATGCATAACTTTTTTTATAAATGATAAAAAGTCAATTATTTTGAATTTTAGTTTGTAACATCAATATCCAGAGCTTGTAGTGGGTTTGATAGTGATATGTTAAATATTTTTTACTTTATTAAGTTTTGAAGTCTGACTAATTATATTTTAGACATAGGTGTATGTTTGAACACATAACTTGTTCTATATATATCGAAATTCTGTTTTTTTTTTTGTTAGAAAGAAGACATCAATACCTAGGACAGATATTTTTCAGAATTTTTTTGAATTAGTTTACTATTTTTCCCAGTGCGTTGAATAGAGAAATTCTTGTTCGGTGAAAAACTATCTTTGGTAAAATTAAAAAAACAAGTTCATAATAAACTCAATATGTAATAAAATTATAGTGATTGGAAATCTTGCTTCGAGGACTACAATACTACATTTTGGATTGTCAAGATCATTCCATTTGAGCCTTCAACCAGAGGTTTGAAGGTAAAAAATCTGCAAAAAAATATAGAAAGCTTTAGAGAAGCGTTAAAAAAAGGGGTTCGAACGAAGGGGGGTTCGAGCGAACCCCCAATTTTTTGGGAGGTTTGATCAAAGCCCCCCAATATAATTGAAAAATGACATAAACAAGCATTAAAGGTGCTTCGCTCGAAAGAGGGGGTTCGAGCGAAGTGGGGGCTTTGCTCGAACCCCAAAGGGTAGTCTGTTCAAACTCCCCCACTTCGCTCGAACCCCCCCTAAACCAAATTCTCCACTTTCGCCAATTTTCTTTGTTGGAAAAAGTGGGAACCACTTATGTGGGATAGCCCAACAACATTTGGAAGATATGAACAACAAGTATACGGAGAAGGAAGATGAGAAGAGGAGACAAGGAATTTGAAGTTTACTATGAGGTGATGGTATATCTAAGGAAAGAGAGATTCTCAGTTGGAACTTATAATAAGTTAGAGATGAACAAGTTTGGACCTTGCAGGATTTTGAGGAAGTTCAGTTTTGGAAATGCATATGAAATGGAGTTACCAGATAGTCTAAGTATTTCACCTATATTCAACATTGCAGATCTTCATGAGTATCATGAACTAGAATTCAGTGAGGACAGTGTTGACGACTTGGAGAAACAGTTGCCCTGGAAGGAACCCGATCAAATTGAAGAGATTTTGGAGAGTAGGATTGGGCGTAGTACCCGTAGCAGTCAATATAAGGAATATCTTGTGAAGTGAAATGACAGACCAGTTGAAGATTCATCTTGGATTTCTCAAGCAGAGGTAGACCGCCTTAGTTTCCCTCTGACCCCAACAAAGTGAGAGGCTCACTTTTTTAATAACCCCGAATGTCTGATGCAGGAGCATCCCCGGTTCTTTGCAATCTTGCATAAAAAGAAAAACATTTTCCTTTCTGTTTTGTTTTCTATTTGTAGTTTTAGTTTTGCTTTCTATGTGTTCTGATTTTGGTTCACCGGATCTTGTGGAGTTGGATTATACTTGAAGACCTGATCGTCTTTCTTGGTTCCAAACTGCATCTCATTTGGATCACTTCCCGACAAGATATCACTACCGGTTTTCATGACAATTGCTTGTTACCGGTTGCTTGGACCTATTTTGGTGATCTACCAGAACCCATTCCGAAGCTTGTCGAGCCTTGGGTGTTGATTTCGATGTTCCTTGGCGTGTGATTGACCTTTTCCCATGATCTACGTTTCATCCTTTGGATTTTTCGGAGGAATCTTTTGGCGGAAGCCGACCTTATTATTTTCATGTTAGGTCTAGTTCTTTGGGTTTTGATCTCTTTTGGGTCGACTGGATCCTTTTGGATCGATATATATATATATATATATATATATATGTTATATATATATATATATGTTACATATATATATATATACATGTAACATATATAATGATGCATTAGAATCTAACGAATCAGAGAATCAAGTAGCTAAAGTATCCATAGAAAATAGATCTTTCAATTCAAGGTCCCGATTGTGACCAATTCTATCAGGTCTGTGTGCCGATATGTTGTAACCTGGTTGGATATAATCAAATTTCATGCAATAAAATAATCTGTTATGCATTTCCTCCATTATATCTCTGTGTTTCCGTTGTATTTACTCTTACCGACCGGTTTGGATTGATCTCTTTGAGGTCCCTCCTCACCGGTGTCTGCTTCAAATCCGTAGTCCCGGAATCAATGAATGTGAGATTTGGGCTACTAAGTTGTGGTTCTTATTGTAAATTTTGAGGGGTCCCGATCTAGCCATAGATTCTCAGAGAAAGCCACTTAAGGCTTTAGCTAAGCTTATCGGTGCAGGGAAGGCCTCCACATACGTCGAATTCACTCAACACTCTAGCCGTCTGACCAACATATTTATATAGCGGCTTGAAAAACCCGCTCGAGAGTACGCTGGGAGAGATGATATCCCTAACACATCCCAATTTGAAGTACCTCTGTGGGGTGATGAAATCCCAAGTCAAAGATACCCCTCACTACTGAAAAGAAAAAGTGGGTGTCGTTATCACCTTTCCCTCTCTCCAAAGACCCCGAAGGCGGGTGGAAAGGTACTTAATGTATTAATAGTTCCACCCAAGACACAAAAAAGTTATTTTTTCCCTTATATATTACAATGTGTTATTTGTTTTATTCATAAGCAGATTCATGTTCATTTTAATGCCTAAATTGGGGTGTGAAATACACATGTGCATGTCTATTTTAAAGCACCAAGCTGAAGTGTGAGATCATGCATGTCAATTTTAATCCCAAAATCAATTTAAAGCACCGAGCTGAAGTGTGAGATCATGCATGTCAATTTTAAACCCAAAATCAATTTTAAGCACCAATATGAAGTTTGAGATCATGCATGTCAATTTTAAACCCAAAATCTAAATGTAAGTTAACCCTAAAGGATCATGCAATCAAATTATCAGTAATCTCAAAATAGTCTAGGATGATCAAGCCTTCTTTGTAATTTTGTCACATGCTGCAAACAAATAATTTTTAGCAGAAATCAAAATGACAACACTAAAAAGGTTTTATTTTTACTTTTTTTCAACCCCAAAATAAAATTACAAAGAAGATGCCCCTGATAAATTTCCGAGAGCTTTCCAAAAATGTAATAATTTTAGGAAAAGACATTAATTTGCACTTTAGAGAGGAGATTTATGGAAAAACGTGAATTTTTTAAGATCTAGCTTTACGTTAATTATTTGACATCAAAATCAAAAGTGTAAAGAAGATACCCCCTGTGAAATTTCAATAGATTTCGAGAAATGTAAGATTTTTTTTTTTTTAAGTTTGTGCCCAGAATTCAGAATTTATTAAAAAAATTAAAATGATCATATCTCGGCCAAACAGATGGTACAAATCCAATTTTTTTTATTGTAGGTGTGTCTCAAGATCCTTAACCTGTTACAAACAAATCTCACAGAAATTCATTTATTTGCACCAAAAATCAAAGATTTATGAAAAATATAAAAAATACCATACCTCACTAAAAAATGACGATCTAAGGCTCATTTGTTTACTGTAGAGTTTTGAGATGATCATTAACGTACAATAATAAAATCATGAAGAAATTCTTAATCTTTTGGAAGATATGATAAATTTTTTGAACAACCTACAATCCCGTTTGGAACCTGATTTGCACAATGTTAGTCTTGAAATTTTTGAATAAAACACCAATTAAAATTAGAAAACCTCTCAGAATATGAATTGAAAAGAGAGGTGTAGTTGCAAGATCCAATACCTATGCCTGCAGGCATACATAAAATTCCAAATAAGAGTGTTGTTGATTCACGTCGAGTTCAACAAAATATTGTATGTAAAATTCATCATTATTTAATTAGAATCAAAGGGAAATCACAAATCCTTATCTAACCAAAGAATACTAAATAAACAAATGAAATAATGCAAACAAAGTAATAAGAATATTAAATATTCAATTAAAACTCCCCATTCCATGCTCGAATATGGCTTTTATTTTCCGTCTCTTCTTTGTGGTATGATGATTCTCAGATATCGCGTTGGTAACTTGCAAGTGACACAAAGATTTGAAGCTCGTGATTCTATCAATTGTTTGTGATTATATCATGATTGTTGAAAATGGAGATTGAATGCTCAATTTACAGATTTTTGGAGAAGATTGATTGAGAGGTGGAACTCACGTGAACTCACATGTTGATTGATAGTTAAACTACCGATTTGAAGATGGAACAAAATAGATTGAATTGTTAATTGAGTTAACTAATTGAAAGATGAAAAAGAATGATTGGAGAATAATTAAAGAATGATGTAACTAATCAATTAATTGAAATAATCACTTAAAATAGATTGAATAGTTAACTGATTGAAAGTTTTTTTGGATAAAAACAAAGTGGAAGATAGAAATAGAGATTGAAAAGATAATGATTTAATTAATTAATTAATTAAGCATGTGCTTTCTTTTTTACTTTGATTTTCAATTTAATCTTTGCATGATATTTAATTCAAATATTGAATTTATTTTAAATTCAATTTTGTATTTAAATATATTTAGAATTTAACTTTGATTTTCAATTTGATTTTTGAAATCATGCACATGTATTTAAAATTAGAAAAAATTAGAAGAAATATGAATTTGAATGAAATTAGAAGAATAAGAATTTGAATGAAATTAAAATTTGGTGATTTGAAATTTGAATTTGAATTAGAAGAATAAACTAGTTAATTAAATAATTTAAACAAATTATTTAATTATTTATAAATTGAATTTAATTAAATAATAAAGATTATTTAAATTGAAAGAATAAAGTCACAATTAATTACATAATTAATATTTAAAAAATGGTTAATGATTAAATGACTAGAAATAGAAATAGAAATAGACATAGAATAATTAGTAAGATGATGAAGGAATATGAGTTTAGAAGAATAAGATTAATTAAATAATTAAAGAATTATTTAATCAATTAGAGGAATAATTAGTATGGGATTAATGAGATATTTTTAGGTGTCGACACACCCTTAGTGACTTCCCGTCCATTCCTTTATATATATAAAATAATCATAATAATTGCAAAATTTATACATGCCCTTATCATACCCCTATAACTTCATTATTGAACATGTTGCTAGTAATTATTGACAAAGTATTTGACATGATACTTAGGCATAAATAAACATAAAATACTTGCACTAGTGTTAGCTAGTTCTAATAAGATAAAGTATCTCTTAAATTATAAACTTTGGGGCCTTTTAATAACCAACATTATTATACAAAAGAAATCACATGACAAATTTAAATAATTCACTCTTAGAGTCAAATGTTGAAAAGTATCATTAAGATGAACTATGACTTGATCATATATTGTCCATTTATAATGTCTTTTGACAACATTACGAGTTACAAATGGGAAGTAAGCTTCACATAACTATACTCATTTGTACCATGGGAATATGAGATCTATGCTACATTGCTACCACATACTAGGAGATCCTTAGATGTACTATAGGGATTGGGCTAGGTGGCCTTACAAACTAGGTCACATGTAAGAATGGGTGGGTACATCAAAATGTAAATATAAAAACGTTTCATTACCCTAATCTAGGTTAAAGAAAATATATATATACACATGAGCAAATATTAACTTAGATTGATAAATCACACTTTCAATAGTGATAATTTTTATTTAACTTCTAAACTAGAAAAGTAATTACAAAGTAAAATAAGGACATAACTCTAGAGCTGATGTGAGTGAGTAAACTTGATGATAAGGTACTACGATAATTTTGTATATAAAAATAGATGTTATGGATAATTTCGGTAATTTTATACATAAAAATAGATGTTATGAATATCCTTTGTTTTAAGTTTTGTGTAGAACCTTGACATTTTTATGACAAATCTCTAGATCAAAGTTAGTCCAATAGGAATATATTTATTTTGTGGTTTGTATATTTGATCCTTGTAGTTGTGCAATTTTGCTTTCTACTTTATCAAAATATATGACCCTTAAAGGTTTAAATGATTTGTGGTATTTAGAAATACCTTAAGGAGGTTGTTAAATCATAGTGACGTGTTCTCCTAGGTTAAAATCTTAGATACCAATTTTTATAGATCTATGCTAAAGATAGGTACGTAATAAGTAACTTTGCATTCATATGATAATTCTAATAAAAATTATTTCTTTTAGTGCATCAGTTGAAATGTTCCTCTAATTATTATTCCTTTAATGTTTGAAGAATGTGAATAATTCGTGAAATATCCTTCATGATAAATGAATACAATTGAATGCTTTTCAATATAAGTATATAGTAATGAATGATGCAAGAATCTTGCTAGTTTTTTCTTCTAAATAGCTCTAAGGTTAGAGTAGCTTAAATAAAATATATATTTTGTCCTCTTAGCATATATTAAATGATATAGTCACAACTGTCACGACCAAATGGTCATGGAATTTTGTGGGTAGGGACATGAATGTGGTTATTCAAGAATACCATGAGCATGTTAAAAGAAGGGGTAAATTGCCACCCAAAGTCTAGGTATGGCCTCTTTCCCATGGTTTAGAAAGGATTGGTTTATATCACATTCGGATTCAATAAGAGCCACATATATCACATATAATCTGTTTTAATTCTGTTAGCAGTCCAGTTTCTTTTTATTATGCAAAGTTTCATCTTTGTTAGATTATTTAAAAAATAAGAAGAATCAGTACTTAGTCTATGAAATAGACTCAAGAAATTATTTGACAAATGATTATGTTAAAATAATAGAATAAAATATTACTGTGAATAAGATATAATATGCCAATGCTTATAAGATAATAGTGAAAAAAACAATCTAATTAAATAAAAATGTCACAATATTATTTAAAATAATGTAAGTGGTAGATATGCTCAATGAAAATGTAACTTGTAAATATGATAAAGTGGGAAGGAGTAACTCCTATCAAACATATTATCAACTCATTCTATGAACTACTTTTAATATACTATGCAAGCTAAATCTGAGTGTAGGAAACGTATGCAATGAGATGAAATAAAAACTTATAAAATACCCTCTCATGTGTAACTTATGTGGGTGAGGAGATGGTCCTTTACAAATGAAGATGTATTAAATAATCATATAAATATTCATTACTTCATAAATAAGAAGTTCCAAAGAGAGAGAAAGAGAGAGGGGACACTTTTAATAAAATATGCAAGATAAAACTAAGTGTAGGAAATGTATGCAATAATTAAATGAAATGAAACAAAACCCTACAAAATAGTTCATAAAGTGTAATTAATGTGCGTGAAGAGATGGACCTTGACAAATGAAGACATATTAAAGTATCGTATAGATATTAATCCCTCATAAATAAGAAGCTCCTTAAATGAAGAGGGGAGAGAGAGGGTATTACTTCAAGTAGAGAGATAACTAGGTATTCCCATATGAAGTATCCTCCTACACTCCTAAGATGAAAAACTTTCTTTCTATAAGTTTTGTTTAGTGAAGATGTCAATGATCTACTTGGTACTTTTGTAGTAGTGGAGAGAAATGATCTATCTGTGGATAATATCACTAAAATAGTGCATATGAATCTCTATATGGTTGGTTTGTTTATGGTAAACATTATTAGCACTTTGTCAAATGTACTGATGAAGCTAGACAAAAAACTTGGTGAGAATGTGTTGAAGATATATGATCCCAGTGGATAGTGTTCTTGATCTTCTAATGTGTAGATTTCTAATAAATTAACATTTTTATTCCAGCTCATCTTAATATAATATTAAAACATAAAATAATTTTAAATTTTATCTTACACCTTGAAGAAAAGAACTCTTGACGTTGTGGCAATAAAAAGTTGGATTTAAGATGGAGTTCATCTTTGGAACTGATGCAAAGGTCTCGATGAATTCTAAAGTCGAAAATATGGAACCCGTTTTGACATCTCGATTGTCAATTTATTCGATTCACTTGATTTCATATCTATTTAGAATGTTTGAAAGTTCCATTGGTATCTTATGTTGTTGAATCCATATTTCAAATGATTATATGGAATGTTTCAGTTGGATTTCTATATTTGGTTTTGTATAATTAATATTCCTACCCTTTGTTTAGATGAAAGCTCTTTTCTTTTAATTGTGGTTTCCTTTTCTGCTATTCAAAGTAGAAGTTTAGCGTAATTTCTATCGATAGTCTCACTAGAAACCACGTTGTTCTGCCACGTGGCTCACCTCATGGCATATTTGAATGCCTAAATAATTAAGGCCCATGGATATAAAGTTTGCCGAATCAAAATGATGAACCACAAAGCATTCTTAAATTTTATATAATGAACTTCATTGGTACTAAAGTGTAAAGTGTCTGTTATAGTTAACGATGTCAGCCATCTATGTATGGGTCTACAAATGGGTTAGAGTCCTATGGGATTGAGGTACCTAATTGCACTACAAATAAGGCGTACATGCCTTACCCCCTTGTGGGATTTGAACTTGTGACCTCTCTTTCAAGAGCACAAGTTACCCACCATTAGGCCAACTCAGGATGTACATTGGCCCATCTCTTTTGTAGGTGGTCATATAGGCTTGTAGTATTGCATGTATTTTGAAATCACAATTCGATATATTTCTACTATACATCTTTGTTAGAATTGTTAAGAAATGGTGTCTCAACCTTGCAATAAATAAAGGTTAGTGTTAATAGGTTAGTGCAAGGGGGTCTAGGATAGGTTATACCCCCATGCGAGGTCTAAGTGGCTTATCCAACTAGTGAAGGGTTTTGGGTTGTGTTCCCTAATGGGGTTTTAGGGGTAATGCCCCAAAAAGCCACAATGTGTGTATAATTTATCATTGTATATCTTGATTACTTATCATTAGTTCACATATGTGATAATAGATATTATGTTGTCTTTGTTTTCCCTAGAAGGAAACCCTATTTTATGAGGGCATTGTACTATGGCTAGGTATTGTTATGTATTATAAGAGTTCGATAGCTGTTTTAAGTTGCATCTGGATCTTTGGTTGGTGACAATCCTACGAGAAGCTTGCTCTGAAAGTATATTATAATCTTTGTGATTTCTGAGGAATATATTATGTGGCTTTTGGAGTGTGGATTTTTAATCTCGAAACGATTTTCCCCACGTAAATCACTATGTTGTGGTATGCATGATATTTGTGTTTATTTTTCTTTAATTGATAGCCTTATTGTAAAAATCTAAAATGAATTTTCATTAGAGCAGGAAGTTTGCTATCTTAACTTCCTTACAAGAATGGTACCTATAAGTTTATTTAGAGATTTATTGGCTTTATTTTCCTATGGATGATCATATAGAGTGCTTTCTTTATGAGTGATTGTTGGTGTAAATAAATATTCATTATGGATATTATTACACTTTACTTAAGTTAACTTAGGATAATGCATCTCTTTGTAGTTTAGATTTGAGACACTTAGGGAAGTGTGCACATAGGGATATAGCTTGTAGGAGAAATTCCATCTTTTGTGGTCTTATTTTGCTGTTACACTCCACATTCGATGGATCATCCACCTCTTGTGGAATATTATATTATTTCTCCTACCTACCCATAGTATTTCTTACCTACCCTTGTTTAACATTAAGCCAAATGTCATGATTGTGTGCTCATACATCCATATGGCCTTGCTTATATAAGCAGACCCATATTAATTGTATTGGTTAATCCAGTTGATCATTTGCATATTGATGAGAATACAGTTTGTTCTTGTCATTCTTTTGTCTCTCTTTTATACTTTTCAATGTGCCTTTGATCTTGGCAAAATATCGCATGGTATTAGAGCCATTGAGGCTTAATTGATTGGTTTTGGGGAGACATTTTGGAAGGCTTCTATTTTCAGATCTGAGAAACAACACTTTTTGGAGGTATCTTAGAGCATTTTCAACCTCACCATTGCGTTTGGGAGGTCGTTTCCATAAAAATCGAGTATAAACTCAACCTATTTTGGCGAAAATTGATTTTTGGGTGTTGGAGGATTTTTTCAAAATTTCTGAAATTTTTTTCTTTTTCCAGTTTAAAAAAGAAAATTTAGAAAGAAATTTATTTTTTTTGAGAAAGGGGGGTTTTATTTTTCAAAAAAAAAGAAAAAAGAAAAAAAAATAAAGTGGTTTTTTTGGGGTTCGTAGACTCGCCCCCCTGCCCCACTGTACTCGCAGGTTGCAGGTTGTCGGCCATCAGCAACTCACCGCTTCACCACTAGCAGCCCCCTCGAGCGGTCTCCACAACCACCTCTGGCAGCCGCAACAGTCACGCCACCGTCGACAGCAACACCCTCATGCATTGCTGCCCCTCTGGCGTTCTTTGCAGACCCCCCGACTGTTGCTACACTGCCAACGCCTCCGCTGCCCCGCTTGCTGGCAGGACTGCCAGGCCAACACCGCCAACTGGCTCATCGACAACACCGCTGCTCGGCCAACTGGCCCAGCCTATTGTCCGACTCGCCAGCTCAGCTTGCCACTGGCAAGCTACGTCACCCGACAGCCAGACCTGCCCGCCCAGTCAGCACCGGACCCACCTCCGAGTGCCACGTAGGCAGCTGGGCCCACCACTTGCCACCTCTGCCTGACACGTCAACAACATGTCCAATCACCTGCCATGTCAGCAAATTTGCCCAATTAGCGCCCAGTCAGCATTTTTTGGAAATTTTCTAGACCCCTCTCAGTTGAGCAGTTTTATTTTTTGAGTCAACTTTGGAGGCTCATAACTTGCTCAATTTTGCTCCTTTTTGGGTGTAATTGTTTTTTATTTGGACTAATTTTTTGTGTTCTTCGCAGTGGTGTTTGTATTTTCTGATTTTGGTTCATAGGTTTTTCAGAATTTTTGGATTCTCTCAGCTGTACTTGTCCAATCCTCAATTTCGCAACTTCAAAAGCTTCGTTTGAGCTCATACGACCTCCTTTTTAGGTGTTGTTTTTTTGAAAGTGTATGTTTTTTTGTCTACTTTCATAATCTCTGATCCGTTTTAGAGAATTTGAGTGGAAATTGTACTTTCAGATATTGGTCTTATTTGACCTATTTGGTACTTGTAAAATTGCTTGGATCTTAGTTTAGATCTCTTGCATTATTAGTTTGAGTCTCTTTTGACCTTATTGAGGTAGTTGCAAAGTTGAAATCAGAAGTCCACTTTGCCATTTTTTGCAAGTGGCCCATTGTACACATACTAAGTATGAAGTGCCAAATCATCATTTTGTAAGGGGTTCTTTGATTGAGTGAATTTTGGGGGGGGGGGTGTTTTGTGTGATTTTGCCTCTCTTTCCTTATTCTCTTTCATTTTTGTTGCAATGAGTCCTCATAAATTTCCACCTTTAACTCCACATAATTACGCATCATGGAAAATTAAAGTATGGAGCAAATTAATGGAAAAAGGTCTCACGCATTACATAGATGGAACTAAAGCAACACCACCTGATCCTAAGGCTGATCCTAATGCTCACTTAGAATGGCTCACTAAGAATTGCATGGCTTTTGGAACTTTGCGTAAGTATGTATCAGATGACCTCATCTTTCATATTGAGAAGTGTACTACAATCAAAGATGATTGGGATATGGTTTTGAAATTTTATGGTCAAGTTCATGAAATCAGAGGTTACAAGATTGACAATGATCTAACCAACTTAGATCCCAAGAGTTTTGATACAATCCAAGATTATGTCACCAAAGCAAATGAGCAAAGAGCAAAGCTTAAGGATTGTGGAATTGACAAAAAGGATGCTCAGTTGATATTCAACTTGTTGGACAAGCTTGCACCAGAATATGTAGCGTTTGTGTCTAGCTTCCAAACTCATCGTTTGATAGTGGGGAGTTCCTATATTATGCCTTCATTTGACGCTTTCACTGAAATGTTAATATTGGAACAATCTAAGTTGTTGAACATGGGGCTTCTCAAGTCTTCAAAGTCCAAAGCTTTGGTGGCTAATCAAGGGAGTCAAGGCAAAGATTCCAACAACAAGAAGAAGAAATCTAATTCAAAGCCACAATAGGAAAAAGGGCAATCATTCTCTCCATCACAAGGCGATTTTTCATCCTCTTCCAAGAAGGGGACTCCACCTAAGAAGGATAAACCAACTTGTGCATATTTCAAGAAGTATGGTCATGATGAGCATCGATACAACACCAAGCAAGTTGATGAGTTGACAAATCTTCTTAAGAAAAACAACATCAACTTGCCATCTGCCTACACAAAGAAGGATTCATCTCCTTCCTCTTCCTCACAGTCTAAGGGAAAAGGGCAAGCATTTGTGGCTACAACAGGTTCTTCACAATAGTGGATACTTGACTCGGGTGCCTCTTATCACATGGGTTCTACAAAGGAGCAGTTTTCTTCATTGGAGCCATCTAAGGTACCTCACATTTACATAGGTGATGATACACAAGTAGAGGTTGAAGGGAAAGGTTCAGTTGACATGCATGATGGAACATTTGAGAATGTTCTTTATGTTCCTAACTTGTCTACTAACCTTCTCTCTATCTACCAAATCACTCACTATGGGAATGGGAAAAAGGTTGAGTTTACACTAGATTTAGTTGTGGTAAAGGAACTTGATGATGATGCCTTGGTAGCAGTGGGACAAGTCAATGACAACTCAAGGCTTTATTCATTCTCCTAGTTTGTGCCAAGTTCTCCTTCTAGGGCCTTGCTTACTCATTCAAATTCAGAAAGTAAGCTATGGCATGAGCGGTTTGGTCACCTCAACTACCGCTATCTTCAGCAACTCAGCACTAAAGACATGGTCACGGGTCTACCTCGAATCAGTTTTTTAGAGTGTGTTTGTTCAGGTTGTTCCATGGGCAAGCATCCCGAGGAGAAGTTTGATAAGGGGAAAGCTTGGAGAGCTTTGGAAGTTCTTCAACTTGTTCACAACGATGTAGCAGGTTCATTTCCAACACCTTCATTTAGCAAGGCCCGCTATGTCCTCACTTTCATTGATGACTACTCCCGATTCACTTGGGTCTACTTTCTCATTCATAAGAGTGAAGTATTTGACAGATTTTAGGACTTCAAGACTTGTGTGGAGAAGCAATCCGGGAAAGTGGTCAAGATTCTTCGTACAGATAATAGAAGGGAATATGTGAATAAAAGACTTGAGGATTTTTGTATATTTGAGGGGATTGATCTTCAGCATTCTGTTGCATACACTCCATAGCAGAACGGAGTTGCAGAACACAAGAATAGAACTCTCAAATAAATGGCTAGTTGTATGATACATGCACGTTCTCTTGATCCTGCCTTTTGGGCAAAGGCTATCAGTTGTGCCACACACATCTAGAATTGAGTTTCTCACAAAGCTTTGCAAGGTATTACTCCTTAGAGGCCTGGGCTGGTAGGAAACCGATAGTGAGACATTTCAGCTTCTTTGGGTGTCCAGCATGGGCTTGCATACCTCCGCAGAAACGCGAGGCATTGGAACCTTATAGTAGGCCTTGCATTTTTGTTGGATATCCTGAGAGTGTTAAGGCATATAGATTGATGGATCCCGAGACACATTAGGTGTTCATTAAGAGGAGTGTTCACTTTGAGGAACGCTCTCTTAGCTTAGCTTCTCTACCTCCTCCACCTTCCTCCATTGTGGATAGTGATGCTAGTGATTCAGATGATGAGACTCCTTCAACTCTGACTCGTAGGGTTACACCTCCGCAGGGTCCACTTGTAGTTGAGGAGCCTCATTCTCCACCTCCACTTAGACCTTGTTGGGCTTGACAGACACTTGAGTTCGCGAGTTCTCTTTTTAGGGATCCTTAAGATACATAGGGGACTCGATCACAACATCAGTATCTTCCACATGCTTGCATTGCTATCGCTTCCAATCCATAGACATTTTGGGAAGCATCAGGGGTTCCTGAGTGGGACCAATCTATGGAGGAAGAGTATAGTTCCTTGATGAGGAACAACACATGGCATTTAGTCCATCTCCCTAAGGGGAGAAAGATGATTCGATGTAAGTGGATCTATCAAACCAAGTTTGCAGTGGATGGTAGTGTGGATAAGTATAAGGCATGATTTGTTGCGAAAGGTTTCTCTCAGGTTCCAGGTGTTGACTCTACTAAGACCTTTGCACTCGTAGCCAAGATGAACTCCATTCGCTTGACACTTGCTATTGCTGCAACTCATGGTTGGGATGTACATCAGATGGATGTGAAGAGTGCTTTTCTTCAAGGTGATCTTGATGAGGAGATTTATATGGAGTAGCCACAGGGTTTCATCCAGGATACTTCCTTGGTTTGCAGACTAAGGAAATCTCTCTATGGCCTCAAGCAGGCCCCTAGGGCCTGGTACACCAAGATGGATTCCTTTCTTCTCTCAACAAGGTTCACCAGGTGTCATTCCGATCCGAATGTCTACATTTTGCGACAGGATGATTCTCACTTGATACTTGTGCTTTATGTTGATGATTTGATCATTATAGGGAGCACCACATCCATCATTAGTAGGGTCAAATCTACTTTGCATGACAGATTTGCTATGACTGACTTGGGTCTTTTGCACTACTTTCTCAGGATAGAGATTTCATAGTCACCTTCCGGGATTACACTATCTTAGCCCAAGTATGCTCTTGATCTACTTGCACGCTTTCATATGGCTGATTGTAAGCTTGCACCGACTCCCTTTCTTTCAGGAGTCAAGCTTGAGGCTCAGTGTTCTTCTCCACCAGTTGATGCCACATTATATCGTCAGCTTGTGGGTAGTCTCATTTACTTGACTCACACATGCCCTGATATTTCATTTGCAGTTAGCATGGTTTCCTGCTTCATGCAGGAACCACATGAGCTTCATTGGAAAGCCGCCAAACACATCCTTCATTACATCCAGGGTACACATCATTATGGGTTTCATTATGCAGCAGGGATAGGACTTCGCTTGGTTGGTTACATAGACTCCGATTGGGCTGGCGATCTTGATGATTGTAAGTCTACTTCAGGTTATAGTTTTCACCTTGGTTCAGGCCCCATTTTTTGGTAGAGCAAGAAGTAGCATGCTATTTCTCTCTCTTCGACCGACGCTGAGTATCAAGGAGTTAATGCAACTACTGAGACCGTTTGGCTTCAGTATATTCTCATAGAGTTTGGGTTCACCACTCCTCGACCGACAGTTCTACATTGTGACAATCAAAGTGCTCTTGCCATCTCAAAGATCCCGGTCCAGCACCAGCAGACCAAACACATCGAGATCCATATGCACTATATCCGAGAGCTGATTCAGGAGTAGGTCATTGATTTGCAGTATTGTCCTATGATGGAGTAGGTTGCTGACATATTCACCATACCTTTCACCGAGAGTAAGTTCCAGCAGTTGCGAGCTCTCTTGGGGGTACAGGATGTCTCATTAGGGGGGGTCAGCTGATGTCTCCTTCCACTCTTATGGGGGGGGACTTTTTCCTCTTTGAGGTTTTGTCCTTCTTCTTTGGGAGTCTTTTGTAGATTCATCTCTCTTTTGGGGGAGAGTTTTTTCTCATTGGATTTTCTCCCTTTCTCCGTTTGTGAGAGATTGCATTGCATAGTTTTGCTTGCATTTGAATATTTTACATGGGTACCTATCATGGCCTAGTAGTCGGAACCCATCTTGCATTGTTGACTTGAGTCTTCATTCTCCTAAGTTGCACTTAAGGGGGGTGTTGGTGTAAATAAATATTCATTATGGATATTATTACACTTTACTTAAGTTAACTTAGGATAATGCATCTTTTCATAGTTTGGATTTGAGACACTTAGGGAAGTGTGCACATAGGGATATAGCTTGTAGGATAAATTCCACCTTTTGTGGTCTTATTTTGCTATTACACTCCACATTCGGTGGATCATCCACCTCTTGTGGAATATTATATTATTTTTCCTACCTACCCTTATTTCTCATTGAGCCACATGTCATGATTGTGTGCTTGTACATCCATATGGCCTTGCCTATATAAGCAGGCCCATTATCATTGTATTGGTTAATCCAGTTAATCATTTGCATATTGATGAGAATACAGTTTGTTCTTGTCATTCTTTTGTCTCTCTTTTATACTTTTCATTGTGCCCTTGATCTTGGCAAAGTGTCACAGTGATTATAAAGCTTCACAATAGTTCTTCAATCATTTTATTCACAAAATATTTTCCTTAACTACTGGTCATACTTAATGGGTAGCCAATTATTGTTATAATATTGGTATCAATGTACTTTGTTATGGTTTTGGAAATTTAATTCTTATTTAGTTATGTCTTTGCCCATTTTGTGAGAAATTCTACCCCAGTGCAATAAATCTATCTTTTGATCTCTTTACCTTTTTTGTGAGATATAGTTGTGTAATTATTTTGTTCTTCAGAAATTTGGTGATTGGTAGAACTGATTTGATGGTTATTTTTTCCTCTTGGTTGGGATAGGATTACTCCTATTGTGGTTCCTGAAGGATCTACATGTACATGGAATGGTATAGTCCAATAATGGAATATAAAGGTTGGTGCTTCTACTATTTCTTGTTTTAGTGTGTCAAAAGTCTGTTGGCACTAGTTGGTCCAATTAATTGTCTTAGTCACTTTCTTTTCATTAGCTTTTCTATTTGAGCAGCAATTGTGGCATAAATTCTAATAAATTTTCTATGATAATTTTGGTATAACCCAACAATTTTTTCACATCTAAAGTTGTCTTGGGAGGCATCAAGCTCATAACGAGTTCTATTTTTAAGGGTTCCACTATGAGCCTCTCTTTGCAAATGATGTGTCCTAATATTGTTCCAAATGACACTAAAAAGACACATTCTTTACGTTCAATAAGATTTGAAATTTTTTGCATTTCTCTAACATTAGCTGAAGTGTCTGGACATGGTATTTTAGTAACCCATAGACTATCCAATTATTTAGGTAGACTTACAAGAAATTATGAATATAATATTTAAATATGTAGACCATGATGTTTTTTCATACAACTAGTTTATTCTTCAAGCCAAAGGCATGGCTACATACATAAATGATCCTTGTTTTGTTGCAAATGTGGTTTGTGATTTATTAATTTTTTTGTTACTTCCTTTATCTCAAAATAGTTGTATATCAAAGAATCCATTCTCAAGTATTTATCAGTCTCACATAATTTTTTTTTTTCTAAATCAATTCTCACTTATTTGTTCCAATATATTATTTGTTGAAACTCTTTGTGATTTAGATGGCACATGGGATGACTCTTGGTAAATGTATTGTATCTCTTCAAAGGGAAATATTATTTTAGGAGGCATGGTTTGGCATGGTTTTTTTCTTTAATGACATCTTATTTTATTGCTTGATATGGTATCATCTTCAGTTTATGATCTTTTCATTTATGGGTTAGCCTAGCAACTTTTCTAGGCCTTGACCCCCATTTGACGGCTCATGTGTAACCGAACAATCCTTTCATGAAGACAAGGAGGTTCGATCATGCTAGATCGACACCCCTAGGACAACCGAGTCTTTCCAATGTCGTCCTTAGTCTATATGAGCACTCAAGGATATGGATGGGTTATCAAATTATCTTCTTAATGTGTGTTCTACCCCGGTTTAGTTATTAGGCTATCACTTGATTAATAAAATCACAATGAGTTACCTTGGTAGCCTCTTTAGGGCCTCTACCCCCATTGAGAGCAACTCCCCTTAAATTGCACCTAGACACCTCTAACCTAGGGTTCAATTCCAAGGAATCAAAATGTAAGGAAGTTAAGTAGCGGAACAACTTTCTACACTAACCTTGAGAGGAGGGTAATGCAAAAACTTTTACAGATTGTCACAACAGTTACAAAAAACATAAATAGATATAATAACATTCAAACTATAACACAATGATTTACATGGGGAAAACCCTTTCAGGAGAAAAACCCCACTCCAAAAACTGCCCAACATATTATTCAACAATAAAAAACAGATTACAACATACTTGCAGAGCAAGCTCTCCGTAGGAGTACTACTAATCAGAGATTCAAAGGTAACTCAATAGCCATAAGACTCTTACACATGACCTCTATCTCATGCACCTCATATAAAGGAGATAAAATACAAGAAACTGTCAAAAGGTATTACAAAACCATGGGCTAAAACCACCCAATAAGATGTATATCTCCCTTCTAGATGCCCTATGACGTGTTAAAACACACATCAACGCATGTCCCTTCCTTTTTTAGCTCATTTATGCGTTCGATGTATTTTGCATTTTCTATTTCAGAAGTACAAACTTTCGGAGGCCATAACTTGTGAACCGTGTGTCTGATTGACAAACCATTTGAAGCATCATAAAGCTCATGAAGTTTTCTATTGCCTAGAAAACTACTACACTATTAATGCCTACTTTTCAGTGCATTTAGGGGCCTCTAAAGTCCTGAAAATCAAATTTAAACCTTTCATTGGACCCCTCCAAAACATAAAATTTAATATCTTCAAAATTAGTTGTGATCTTGCAATGCAACTTTACCAAAATGCTTATCTAGCCAACTAGAAGCTTCGATGAGAATTTCACACCATTTCATGCCCAAATGAAAACTTACTATAAATAATAACCTTATGTAAATGCAAGGTTGAGACACCATTTTCCCAACAAATCTCCCACTTGTCGAACACCTTGCAAGAGAAAATGGAGTTTCAACATAATAAATCAATTGCTAGGGTCCATAAGACCAATAGACTTCAAACACCATCTTAACTTCTCTGTGCTCACAACCTTAGTTAAAGCATGTGCAACATTCATCAAAGTTTCTACCTTAACTAGCTTCACCCTTCCATCTTTGACCATATCTCTGACAAAATGATACTGAACATCAATGTGCTTGGTCTGGGCATGAAATGTCAGGTTCTTAGCTAGGCAGATCACACTTTGACTGTCACAATAAACTATCACAACTCCATGTTTTATTCCAATGTCTGAACACAGTCTCTTAAGATAAATGGATTCTTTACAAGCATGAGTAGCTGTTATATACTTTGCTTCAGTAGTGAACAAAGCAACCACAACCTGTTGCTTAGTCATCCAACTAATTGCACCACCAAATAAAGTAAACACATAAGCACTGGTGGATCTTCTGCTATCAATATCACCTACCCAGTCTGAATCCACATAATTATGAATATTAAGGGAAATCATGTCTCCAACTAAATTACCATGATAACACAAAGAATACTCTGAGGTACTTTTCAAATATCTAAAGACTCTTTTGACTGCATCCCAATGAACTCTACCAGGATTAGACATATATTTGGAGAAAACTCCCACTATTTGGGCAATGTTTGGTCTAGTATAGACCATAGCATACATGAAACTTCCAACTTCACTTTGGTAAGTCACTCTGCTCATGTCTTTCATCTCCGATGGGGATGTTGGACAATTTGCAATAGATGATTTCGTTCTAACTGTAAAAGGAACACACAATGGTCCACAATCCTACATGTTGAACCTCTGTAACACTAAATTCACATACTTACTCTGCCTAGCCATAGCATTCTGTTCACTTTATCTCTTCTAATTTCCATCCCAAGAATGTGTTTCGCTGCACCAAGATCTTTCATTTCAAATTTTGTAGCAACCTGAGACTTTAGTTCTGAAATCATACCTTTCCCTTTACCAATCAATAACATATCATCAACATACAATGCAATGTATAGGAAATGATCACCATTAGATTTATAATAAACACAGTGATCTGATTGAGAATGCTCAAATCCAAAACTAACACATGTATCAAATTTCTGGTACCACATCCTAGGACTCTGTTTGAGGCCATACAAAGATTTCTTTAATTTACAGACTAAATTACCTTTACCTTTCACCGCATAGTGCTTTGGATGTGTCATATAAATATCCTCCTCCAAATCACCATGAAGGAAAGCAGTTTTCACATCCATTTGGTCAACCTCTAAATCATAAGCAGCAACAATAGAAAGCAAAAATCTAATGAATGTCATTTTTGCAACAGGGGAAAATATCTCACCATAATCAACCACCTCAACCTAAGAGTAGCCTTTTGCAACCAACCTCTCTTTATTCTTCTCAATGCTCCCATCTGAACCAATCTTTTTCTTGAACACCCATTTACAACCAGCAGGTTTCTATCCTTCAAGCAATGGTACAAGATCTCATGTGTCATTCTTTCTTAAAGCTGCCATTTCTTCTTCCATAACAATCTTCTAGGATTTTGCATCATTCATACCTAATGCCTCTTCTACAGATTTCAGTTCATCCACATTAGTATTCAAAGCAAAAATACATTTCCAATCATCAATTGAATACCTTTCAGGTAGTTGTCTACGTCTTGTACACCCTCGAACAAGCTGAGTTGGAGGTTCTTCCTCCTCTTTTGAAGATTTAGAGCTAGACAAAATGTCCTCAACTTCTTGCCTATCTAGGGGTCTTGATTCAACTCTTTCAGTTGTATAAGGAGATTGAATCACATCTTCCTTTTTAGTATGTTCTAGCTGCAATGTAACATAAGGAGACTTAATTTCTCTGAAAATAACACTTCTCCTATTAATTACCTTTTGTGCAACAGGGTCCCAAAGCTTGTATCCTTTCACACCATAACTATACCCGATGAAGATACATTTCAGTTACTTGTTCTCCAACTTCGTCTGCTTCTCCTTTGGCACATTTGCATATGCCTCACAACCAAAAACTCTAAGATGTCTCAATGAAGGCTTGTGACCTGACCATGCTTTCATAGGCATATTATCAACAAGGGCTGATGTAGGAGACCTGCTAATCAAGTAGCAAGCAGTGGCAATAACTTCAGCCCAAAACTTTTGTTCTAGGCTAGCAGCACTCAGCGTACTCCTAGCCTTATCCATGAGTGTTCCATTAATTCTTTTTGTAGCTCCATTCTACTATCGAGAATATGGATTTGTCTTTTGTCTGTTAATGCCACAATTTTTACATAATCTATCAAAATCATTAGAGTAAAATTCACCGCCATTATCTATCCTCAAACATTTAATTTTCTTATTCAACCATTGTTTTAAATTCTTTAAATCGATTAAAAACTTAAAATTTACTCTTTAGAAAATATACCCATGTCCTTCTACTAAAATCATCAATAAATGAAACATAATATGTGGATTTTCCAATCGAAGGAACATCTACAAAACCAAACACATCGGAATGAATAAGATCCAAAACACCATAAGTTTTATGAGAACTCGAGTAAAACTGAATGTGGTTTTGTTTTCCATAAATGCAATGCCCACGTAAATCAAAGTCAAGATTACAATCATTCAAACCTTCAACAACTCCAATGTGGTCAAGCCTCTGGTACCATAACATATTCTTCTCTGCAGGTAACTTTCCTTCAGAAGAAAGGGCACCCTTAGGCACCCAAAAGCCATTTCCATCTACTGAAGGTGAAACCCTCAAATCTTCCACATATATAATTTTTACACAATCGCTATTACACTCAATAGTATATGCATATAGCTTATACAAAGTGTCAAAACTAACACCTCTAGCAGTTACCATAGCAACCTTAATCATCTTACATCCTGCTTCAGAAAAGACTAACTGCACACCCGCGTCTATTAGTTTGGTCACAAATACCAGATTTCATTTTAATCAAGGGATATGAAGCACACCATTAATCCTTTTTATTCTACCATCAGAAAACTTGATTCTAACTTTACCTCGATCAACAATGTCTAAATGTGAATTATCACCCAAGTACAACTTACTTCCATTAAATTCTTCATATTTATAAAACCAATCTCTATTGACAGTCATATGAAAAGATGCACCTGAGTCAATTAACCAAACATCCTTACCTGCATGAGTCACCAAAGCTGCAATAAATGCATCACCATATTCCTTCTCAGACTTAGAATCATAATCAAACTTCTTCAATTTCTTCTTTTCTTCTTTGCAGTCCTTGTGGATGTGACCTTGTTTACCTCAATTCCAACAAATGACTTTGGACTTTCTAGGAGATTTTGATCTCCCTCTTGATTTGGACTTATCACGCTTCTCATTCTTCTTGCTTTTCTCTTTAGGTCTTCCACGAATACTTAGGACTTCCTTTGAACTGAGGGATACCTTCCTTCGCATCTCTTTACCAAGTAGGGCACTCACCACATCTTCAGACTTCAAAACAATAGAAGTACTACCGATAGCCATAACGAGAGATTCCCACGAATCAAGCAAATAAAAAAGCAAGATCTAACATTTCTCCACTTTTTTCATCTTAACAACGACAAATACTAATTGAGCCACCAACATATTGAATGCTTCCAAGTGGTTTGCAATTCTTCCGCCCGCTTCCATCTTCAAGGAATACAATTTCTTCTTCAAGAAAATCTTATTTAATGAAGATTTTGCTTGATGCATTTCACCAATCTTAGTCCATAGCTTCTTTGCATTGTTTTCTTTGTGGACATTTATCAGAATAGAGTCTGTCAGGCACAGTTTGATTAGAACCTTGGCTTTTCAGTCAATAACATCATATTGAGTCATTGCAATAGGATTTGAGGGCCTTTGGACATTCGCATCAACAACATCCCATAGATCTCGATCTATTAACAAATCTTCCATCTTCAGCTTCCACATCTCAAAATTCGTTCCTTTAAATTTCTCCACCTCTATTTTCCCTGATGAACTTGCCATCTGAAAATTCCTGCAACAAGATCAAAAAGTGTCTTCTGGACAATCTCCCAGTCAAATCTGGATTAGTTCAAAAAACCGAACAATCCACAACTGAAACCAAAGGTGATCAAACTTTGATACCACTTGTAAGGAAGTTAAGTAGCAGAACAAGTTCCTACACTAACCTTGAGAGGAGGATAATGCAAAAACTTATAAAGATCATCACAACAATTACATAAAACAGAAATAGATATAATAACATTCAAACCATAACACGGTGATTTACGTGGGGAAAACCCTTTCGGGAGAAAAACCCGACACTCCAAAAGATGCTCAATATATTATTCAACAATAAAAAAACAAATTACAATATACTTGCAGAGAAAACTCTTCGCAAGAGTACCACTAATCAGAGATTCAGAGGTAACTCAATAGCCATACGACTCTTACACACAACCTCTATCTCACTCACCTCATATAAAGGAGATAGAATACAAGAAACTACCAAACGGTATTACAAAACCATGGGCTAAAACCACCCAATAAGGTGTAGCCAACCTTATCTCCCTTCTAGATGCCCCATGACATGTTAAAACACACATCAACATGCGTCCCTTCCTTTTATAGCTCATTTATGTGTTCGATGCATTTTGTATTTCCTATTTCAGGAGTACAAACTTCCGAAGGCCATAACTTGTGAACCGTGTGTTTGATTGATGAGTCGTTTGAAGTATCGAAAAACTCGCAAAGTGCTCTATTGCCTTGTAAACCGCTACACCGTTTATGCCCATTTTTCAGGGTGTGTCGGGGCCTACAAATTCCTCAAAATTAAATTTAAACTTTTTATTGGACCTCTCCAAAATGGAAAATTTAATAGCTTCAAAACTAGCTATGATGTTGCGACGTAACTTTACCAAAATGCTTATCTAGCCAACCAGAAGCTTTGGGGAGAATTTTGTGCCCAAATGAAAAATTATTATAAATAGTAACCTTATGTAAATGCAAGGTTGAGACACCATTTTCCCAACACAAAAGAATCAATAGCATAGATATCTCAAATGAATCATACATGAATCTATAATTTGAAAACCAAATCATAATCATACACAAGGCCTCTCTAGACCTTAACCATAAGGGATTCATCAATGAAACTATTCCCAATGCAATAACAATAGGGTTCTTTCACATATAAGCATAAAGGATCATATGTAAACATGATTTAATCCAAATCATACCATACATACCCCAAAATTCTGAATCAATGGGGTACAAACTCAACTGAAGCCTCTAGAACACCCTTAGGAACCCTAACTAAGCAAACTAGGTCAAATAAGGCCAAAAAACAATAACTGTGTAATTGACCTGAGTCCTGCGCAATTGAGGGCTTAAGCTACGCATTTGAAAGATGAAGTTGTGTAATTGAGAGCTAAAGTTGTGCAATTGAGAGCTAAAGCTATGAAATTGAGAGGACATCTAATCGAGCATCAATTGGGCCCCAAAAGAAAAATCAGATGAGGAACCATTTGAGGGGTGCCTATTTCGTTACCAGAACACCCATCAATTCAATCCCAAGTCTTAGAAATGGAAAACAAGACTTGAAACCCTAAAAACAACCCCCAAAAATACAAAGAAAAAGATAGCGTTTCAACATATAACTTAACATACATAACCAAAAATTAAAACCATTTCCAAATCCCAATGAGAATAACAATTCTAGTTGCTAGCCCTACCCTATAACTTATAACTAGCTATGCACCTTTGTAACGGGGCCATGTTATATCTGCTATATAGATGGTGGCATCATACATTCCCTATGTGACATGATATCAATCATCACTCATATCAGTCGTCAAAGTCATCAGTTGTATCACGACTCCTCATACAACAACCCTATCATTTCAAATTGCCCATTGAAGACCTCCCCGCAATCTAATCTCATTCAAATGGCACCACCCTATTCAAATATTCTACTAAAGACCCCCTTTCTAACTTAGTATGTTCAACATTCAGAAAAATATATCAAGGAACAGTACATTTGAGCGACGACTAACATTTTACAAGCCTAGGCAATCATATAAGTTCAACAGCTGAAACTTATTATAACTATAGATTTTTTTCAAAGTGTATGATCAAAACTTAATTTCCTACCACCAGAGATAAAAACTTACTATCGAAAAACTACTTGAAATAACTCAAACTAGAGAGCAATTTTCTCTATTTCATTCTATTTATATCTCGTAAAGAAAAGGGCATAACTAGGCCTATTAGATAGTTTCCAATCCATCTGGAAAGTAAAAAAAAAATGATTATTTCTTAATAGAAAGATTGAGAGAAAATAGCTTCTACCTTAGCATTATATAAAATAAGAACTAGATCGGGGTAAAGACCAATACTTATGATTGGTAGAAAGAGACAGATCAAAATAAAAAGTTCGCGTGGTCCCGTAAGGATTCGGGACATTCAAAACCTTATATCCATATAGAACATTTGGTGTAACATAGATACCAAATAAATGAGAGTTAATATCATTCCAATTGCCGCTATTGCAGTAATAATGATTCGAAAGGTCGAAGAACATTTATGATTAGTAATTAGGCCCAATCAACGAAATCGACTGGTTCTAGCACTGAAGCGAACATATTAGTAAAATCCCTTTAAGGATCTCCTACCATCTTAATTGCAGAGCCAACCAAGAAAGGAAGGGAACCATAGTTCATCTCGCAGTGGACCCACCAAAGGAAGAGGCCCCCCTCTCCCTCTTATTATTGCATGGGCAGGAGCCCATTGGAATAGTAGGGCCCTTAGAATAATAGGGTTAGTTAATTAGTGAATTAATTTGCCTGCTTCCCTTTAGTCCCCCACACACACTAGAATAAGGTGGGAGTTATAGTTCCTGTAGAGACAAAGGCAGTTTGCTACCCTGCAGGTTCATCCAGATCGAGATGCTTTCCAGTTTATTAGCCATGCCTAGAATTTTTTCCCGTTCCATATCCGATTGGAGCCCCTACAATTCTATGGGGCGAACAAAAGATCGGGGTGCAGATAAAGAGTTTTACTTGGGCCTATAACAATTGAGCCGGGGGGAGGCACTAAATACTCCGCTACGGTAGTTCATCGGGGATGGGACTGAAACAAGGTAAATAGGCTTACTTGTATGCGTCATAGACTCGAGCAATTGAAACCTTCGAACTGGTGGCCTTCATCGTGGCTCTCGAGATGGGAACTATTCATGGGTTGTGGATGGGAGACCTTATTCCCATCAATTGCTTCTGGCGGGACTAGTTTTTAAGGCTTCAGGCAACCTGAAAGGGGAAACCTGAAAGGGATGTAGAGAGAAATGGTGGTGATACCTTGACTCTTGGTGCCTTTGTTGCCTATGTGCTTGCCTTTTTAATTGATCTGGCCTCTGCTTCACCGAAGCGGTTGCTTCCGATGAACTAGACGAGGTGAATAGTCGAGGCTGAGATAGATACGCAAGAAAAAGGACAAATTGCTTGACTAAGAAGTCAGCTTTGATCTACCAACCTGTTCTCGTATGACGCTTTCAATCAATGCACCGTCAAACTTTATGGTAGTTAGTTTATATAGAGTTAGATCACTCAGAGTAGTTATAGTGCCCTCCCACCATCTGTCTGTGCTTTCATTCCTCACTTGACTCAATCAAATGGGTAATGCCGCCATTTCTTCCTTCCACAAATACCTTATTTCAATACAAGTCGCCAAAATGCGCATACTTCACTTTGGTTGGCAGGCAAAGACACTAAATACAACATTTTTCCATTTCAAAAAGGTTCAAACAAAGACGGTGATAAACCCTACCTCAAATCTTGTGAAAACAAGGAGAATGAAGGAGAAAGAAGGATGAAGATTGTACAAAATCACTCCCACGAATGGCAAGAAGAAATTCCAAGGTGATAAACCCTACCTGAAATCTTGCGAAAACAAGATGAATGAAGGAGAAAGAAGGATGAAGATTGTACAAAATCACTCCCACGAATGGCAAGAAATTCCAACCAGCATCAACAATCTAAACTCCAACCAATCCTCAATCCAACATGCTAAATCAATCACCACGAAGCCCTCCAAAATCCGCACTCAACAAGCAAGATTTTCCTTACAAAAACCCTCTCAAATCCTTCTCCCAAAGCTTTTTTTCCCAGAAAGTTGCAGCCCCCCCCTCTCCCAGACAAAAAAACAAAACAAAAAAAACCCAATAATATTTTCATTTTCCTTACAAAAACCCTCTCAAATCCTTCTAACGATTGGTAGATGCATTATTGGAAAAAATTGAAAACATCATTAGGCCACAAGTTATATTGACTAATTTATTGCATTGCAAACAAAGTGTTAAGGAAAATTAGATTGATTTAATTAGTAGATATAAACAGTTGTATTAAAAAATTATTTATGATTTTCTTGATGCTAATATTCAAAGAGTTTGTATTGATAGTTTACAACCACATATTAGAGAAAAGATTTTTCTTTTGAAATACCAATCTTTCACACACTTGTGCATGGGAGTTCATGAATATCAACTTTAGGTCAGGCGATATGAAGGTTCTTCATCTTTGACTCTAGTTGATAAGTTTGAAGATGCTCATCAGACTTACCAAGGCTTTATAAAATAAAACAAAAACTTCATTAAGATAGCCAACAACAATTCCTCCAACAATATTGATACTCAAGTTGGAGCCACAACAACTCCTATTATAGCTCACTTTTTTTCTAAACCATTCAAACATCACAACTTCACACTAATTTTTGAGTCCTTGCACACCATTATCCTTTAATTGATTAAGAATAACTTGATTAAGCTTCCCCCTATCCAATCCATAGATATCTCAAAACCTTCACCTCCTTCCTTTAATTCAAAAGATGCTTGTCAATCTCATTGTCAACCCATATGTGACATAGAGAGATGTATTTGTCTAAAAAATGAAATACAAGACCTCACTAACTCTAATGTTATTCTAGGGGATAGTGCATGAATGATAAAGGTAATAAATTTGTAGCATCATCTAATCAAAACTTGTAAATCATTACCAATCCTTTGCCTCCACATTCCACAAATATGTCGAGCTTAAAGATGATAGCCATATAACTACTAATGACTTACTTGACCAAAACAATGTTGTGAATTTGATAGACCAATAGAAAGATAAGCCTCATCATGATCCTAATATCATTTTTAAATCACATAATATCACAAATGCACCTAATGATCCATTACACATTACTGCAAAAATAAAAAATAAACTCTTATGTGTAGTGATTATTGATATAGTATGTATGGTGAATGTGATTACAAGGAAATATCTATATACACATGAATTATATTAAGGCACATAATAAATCTAAAGTCTTGATTAAGGTGCTTGAAGGTTTCACTATTCCTACACTGTGTTTTATCACAGTTCCTATTGAAGTTGGCTCTATGTGCTTGGATGTTCCTTTTACCATTATCCCTACTACAAAGAAATTTTGTGTGAAGTTTGGTCACCCTTAGCTTAATATAAGATATCATATTGCTTTCCAATCAAAATTTAAAAGCCTATAGGATAACTAACTTATCCTTAGGTAATCCTTTGGGGTCTGCATCGACTACTACCCTTAGGATCTTTCATCATTTATGGATATAGAAGAAGCTCTTCTTACCCTATGGGTATGTGCACCAAGTTGTGGTACCAAAAGGGGGTATTAAGATGCCACTTTTTTCTGAAATCAACAAAGTTTGAAATTCAACGATAAATTGAAGATAGATAGACTCCAAATTTGAAGATGCAACAAGAACAAGAGTCAGAGTGCTTTGAGTCTACTTTCTAAACTACTAATTTTTTTTGAAAATGGTGGAGATTAAGGGCTTCAAAAAGGGGGGCCACAAAAAGTGGTCCTGTTTTTATGCAAAAAACATAACATAGCGTCTATTGTGGCCCCCATAAAATGTTAACTTTTTTTTTGAAATTTTAAAATCGCTTTGGTGAGAAATTAGCTAACACCTTGTAGTTTATGCCAGATTTTTGAGCTAATTTTTTAATGAGTATATGATTTTTTACTAATTTTTGAAGTGGACGCATCCTGAAAAACAGAAATTTGAGTGTGCTCCCCCCTAAAATCATTAATAGCTAATAAAAAATGAAAACTTTTTAAAACTTTTTTTGAAAAATTGTGTAGAATGGAGTCTAGTTTCTAAAAATGTAAGTTTCTTCAAAATCCGATGAACGTGTAAAAAACTATACCCAAAATAATGCATGTTGGTTTTTGACCAAAAATGAACACACTAACAAAAGAAATTATAGATGAAAGCCTTAACGAAATCAAAATGTGAAAAAAATTACATGCTTGGATAGCTAAGAGAGAGATCGAGGTCTCTATGGTATTTTTTTCAGTTTTATTGAAACACGTGCAAACTTGATGGAGAGCACGACTAAAAATATGTGAAAATTTTCTAATCCTCTGTTAAAGACACGTCTTAGGCCTGAAATGGTCGTCCAACCCTTTGGGTTGGATGCCCAAGTACAATCCACCCCAAAGGGTTGGTAGTTCCCAATGCAAACCATTTGGTGAGCGCCAAATATGGCGCTTGCCCTATTTGGCGCTCACCAAATGAAAAAAATTGACTTTTCCCATTTGGCACGCGCCAAATGAGAAGAGTCAACTTTTTTCATTTGGCGTACGCCAAATTTGGCACGCATTGTCCAATTTGAAGGTTTTGTGATGCAAATATATACATGAAATGTAATATTTAAGTATAAGTCACTTTAAGTTATATTTCATGTATATATTGGTAGGATGTTTGAGAGTGGTTTCAACTCTTGCCAAATGAGAAAAGTCAACTTTTTTCATTTGGCGTGCACCAAATTTGGCGCGTGCCAAATGTCTTGCATTATCCAATTTGAAGGTTTTGTGATGCAAATATATACATGAATGTAATATTTAAGTATAAGTCACTTTAAGTTATATTTCATGTATATATTGGTAGGATGTTTGAGAGTGGTTTCAACTCTATAGGAGTTATAATGTATATTCTTGTTTTTAGAGGATCATATTGACTTTCATACTTAGTCAAATTTCAATAATCAACATTCTTCTATTAGCACTCTTTAGATCCGTATCTCACTATCTTTATCTTCCCTAAACTCTACATCTATCTCTCTCCCTCTCGTGTCTCTCTCACTTCTTCCTCCCCTCTCTAGGTATATCCTACGCTCTCTACCTTTCATCCCTTCCTTGTACCCTAATTTATATCCTTGACTCCCTTCCTCTCTCTTCTCTCTCACTCTCTTATTATTTCTCTCCCCTCCCACTCGTTTCTCTTGTTCGCTACCGATCCCTTCTATCCTCTCTCTCCCCATATCTAGGGCTCTCCTTCCCTCCCTATTCACCTCACTACCTCTCCCTCCCTATATTATTACCCACCTCTCTCTCCCCCTCTAGGTTTCTCACTTATCTAATTGTCCACCCTCTAGTTATCTCCCTCCCTCTCCACCTTTCTCCCCCTTTCCCTTGCCCCTGTCTATTTATGAACACTCTCCCTCTCTTCTCTCTCTACAAACCTAGATCCATCTCCTCATTCTCTAGGTATCTCGCTCCCTCCATTTCTACCTCTCCATCCATCCCCTCTTATTCATCTCTTTTTTCTTCTATCTCTTCTCTTCTCTCTCCCTTCCTTTCTTCCCCTCTCCATTTATATATCATTCCCCCACTCTCTCATTATCTCTCTATCTCTCTTATTCTCTCTCTTCATTGTCTAGTTCATTAACTCTCCAACCCACCCTCTCTCCCCTCTCTAGGTTTCTCCCTCCCTTCCTCTCCACCTATCTACCTTTGCATATAGGTCTCGTTACCCACCTCTCTTTATCCCCCTCTATCTATCTCACTCCTCTCTTGAAATCTAGGTCTCTTGCCTATCTATATGTCCCCTCTATAGTTCTCTCTCTCCCTCTCTATCTCTCTTCCCCTCCTCGTTAACATATGACCCATAACAACACCAAGTAGTGTCTTAAGGGGTCATAAGACACCATATGACCCCTGACAACACCTAAGGAGTCATATGGTGCCCTAAGGGCACACCATATGACACCTTAGCACACAATACAACCCATAACGACACCATATGATGTCCTCGGGGGTCATATGGTGTCCTAAATGGTCATAGGACACATATAACTCCTTAGGATACAATATGACCCCTAATGACACCTAAGGGGTCATATGTTGTCCTAAGGGGTCATATGACACCATATTGTAAGGAAGTCAAGTAGCGGAAACAACTTCCTACACTAACCTTGAGAAGAGGGTAATGCAAAACTTTTTCAGATCATTACAACAGTTACAGAAAATAGAAATAGATATAATAGCATTCATACCACAACACAATGATTTACGTGGGGAAAACCCTTTCGGGAGAAAAACCCCACCCTCCAAAAGCAGCTCAATATTTTATTCAGCAATCAAAAACAGATTACAACATACTTTCAGAGCAAGCTCTTCGCAGGAGTACCACTAATCAGAGATTCAGAGGCAACTCAATAGCCATAAGACTCTTACACACAACCTCTATCTCACACACCTCATAAATAGGAGATACAATACAAGAAACCGTCAAACGGTATTACAAAACCATGGGCTAAAACCACCCAATAAGGTGTAGCCGACCTTATCTCCCTTCTAGATGCCCTATGACATGTTAAAGCACACATCAACACGTGTCGCTCCCTTTTACAGCTCATTTATGTATTCGATACAAATTATTTTTTCCTATTTCAGGAGTACAAACTTCCGGAGGCCATAACTTGAGAACCGGGTGTCCGATTGACGAACCGTTTGAAGCGCCGGAAAGCTCGCGAAGTGCTCTATCACCTCGTAACCCGCTTCGCCGGTTACGGCCACTTTTCAGGGCGTTTCGGAGCCTCTAAAGTCCCCAAAATTAAGTTTAAATATTTTATTGCACGCCTCCAAGACGAAAACTTTAATATCTTCAAAACTAGCTGTGACCTTGCGACGAAACTTTACCGGAATGCTTATCTAGCCAACCAGAAGCTTCAGGGAGAGTTTCGCACTATTTCGTGCTCAAATGAAAACTTACTATAAATAGTAACCTCACATAAATGTAAGGTTGAGACACCATTTTTCCCAACAAATCTCCCACTTGTCGAACACCTTGCATGAGCGGAAGGGAATGTCAACACAATGAATCAATTGCTAGGGGCCATAAGGCCCATAGACTCTGAACACCATCTGAACTTCTCTGTGCTTACAGCCTTAGTTAAAGCATCTGCAACATTCATCAAAGTTTCCACCTTAACCAGCTTCACCCTACCATCTTCGACCATATCTCTAACAAAATGATACTGAACATCAATATGTTTGGTCCGAGCATGAAATGTCGGGTTCTTAGCTAGGCTAATTGCACTCTGACTGTCACAGTAAACTGTCACTGTACCTTGTTTTATTCCAATATCTGAACACAGTCTCTTAAGCCAAATGGCCTCTTTACAAGCATGAGTAGCTGCCATATACTCTGCTTCAGTAGTGGATAAAGCAACCACAGCCTGTCGCTTACTCATCCAACTAATTGCACCACCAAACAAAGTAAACACATAAGCACTGGTGGATCTTCTGCTATCAATATCACCTGCCCAATCTGAATCCACATAACCATGGATATCAAGGGAAGTCATGTCTCCAACTGAATTACCATGATAACACAAAGAATACTCTGAAGTACCCTTCAAATATCTGAAGACTCTTTTGACTGCATCCCAATGAACTCTACCAGGATTAGACATATATTTAGAAAGTACTCCCACTGCTTGGGCAATGTCTGGTCTAGTACAGACCATAGCATACATCAAGCTTCCAACTGCACTTTGGTAAGGCACTCTGCTCATGTCTTCCATCTCCAATGGGGATGTAGGACAATCTGAAATAGATAGTTTCATTCCAACTGTAAAAGGAACACTCAATGGTCTACAATTCTGCATGTTGAACCTCTGTAACACTGAATTCACATACTTACTCTGGCCTAGCCATAGCTTTCTGTTCACCCTATCTCTTCTAATTTCCATCCCAAGGATGTGCTTTGCTGCACCAAGATCTTTCATTTCAAATTTAGCAGCGAGCTGAGACTTCAGTTCTGAAATCATACCTTTCCTTTTACCAATGAATAACATATCATCAACATACAATGCAATGAATAAGAAATGATCACCATAAGATTTATAATAAACACAGTGATCTGATTTAGAACGTTCAAATCCCAAACTCAACACATATGTATCAAATTTCTGGTACCACATCCTAGGACTTTGTTTGAGGCCATACAAAGATTTCTTCAATTTACAGACCAAATTTCTTTTGCCTTTCACCACATAGTGCTCTGGCTGTGTCATATAAATATCTTCCTCCAAATCACCATGAAGGAAAGCAGTTTTCACATCCATTTGCTCAACCTCTAAATCATAAGCAGTAGCAATAGAAAGCAAAAATCTAATGGACGTCATTTTTGCAACAGGAGAAAATATCTCACCGTAATCAACACCCTCAACCTGAGAGTAGCCTTTTGCAACTAACCTTGCTTTATACTTCTCAATGCTTCCATCTGAACCAATCCTTTTCTTAAACACCCATTTACAACCAACAGGTTTTCGTCCTTTAGGCAATGGTACAAGATCCCATGTATCATTCTTTTTCAAAGCTGCCATTTCTTCCTCCATAGCAATCTTCCAGGATTCTGCATCATTCATACCTAATGCCTCTTCTACAGATTTCGGTTTATCCACACTAGTATTCAGAGCAAAAATACATCTCCAATCATCAAGTGAATACCTTTCAGGTGGTTGTCTATGTCTTGTAGACCTTTGAACAAGCTGAGTTGGAGGTTCTTCCTCCTCTTCTGAAGATTCAGAGCTAGAGGAGCTCTCCTCAAATTCTTGCCTATCTAGGGGTCTCGATTCAACTCTTTCAGGTGTAGAAGGAAGTTGAATCACATCTTCTTTTTTAGTCTGTTCTGGCTGCAATGTAATAGAAGGAGACTTAATTTCTCTAAAAATAACATTTCTACTATGAATTACCTTTTGTGCAACAGGGTCCCAAAGCTTGTATCCTTTCACACCATAACTATACCCGATGAAGATACATTTCACAGCCTTGTTCTCCAACTTTGTTCGCTTCTCCTTTGGCACATGTGCATATGCCTCGCAACCAAAAACTCTAAGATGTCTCAATGAAGGCTTGTGACCTGACCATGCTTCCATAGGCGTTTTATCAACAAGAGCTGATGTAGGAGACCTGTTAATCAGGTAGCAAGCAGTGGCAACAGCTTCAGCCCAAAACTTTTGTTCGAGACCAGCACCACTCAACATACTCCTAGCCTTCTCCATCAGTGTCCTGTTCATTCTTTCTGCAACTCCATTCTGCTGTGGAGAATATGGAGTTGTCTTCTGCCTGTTAATTCCACAGTCTTTACAGAATCTATCAAAATCATTAGAGCAAAACTCACCGCCATTATCAGTTCTCAAACATTTTATTTTCTTTCCAGTCTGCAACTCAACCATTGCTTTAAATTCTTTAAAACGACTAAAAACTTCAGATTTACTCTTTAGAAAATATACCCATGTCCTTCTACTAAAATCATCAATAAATGAAACATAATATGTGGATTTTCCAATCGAAGAGACATCTACTGGACCAAACACATCAGAATGGATAAGGTCCAAAACACCACAAGTTTTATGAGAACTCGAGTAAAACTCAACGCGGTTTTGTTTTCCATAAATGCAATGCTCACAGAAATCAAAGTCAAGATTACAATCATTCAAACCTTCAACAAGATTTTTATTTTTCAAGGTCCTTAGACCCTTTTCTCCAATGTGGCCAAGTCTCTGGTGCCATAACATAGTCTTCTCTGCAGGTAACTTTGCTTCAGACGAAAGTGCACCCTTAGGTACCCAAAAACCATTTCCATCTGCTGAAGGTGAAACCTTCAAATCTTCCAGTGAGGTATCCACATATTTACTTTTTACAGAAGTGCTATTACACTCAACAGTGTATGCTTCAAGCTTATACAAAGTGCCAAACCTGACACCTCTAGCAACTACCATAGCACCCTTAATCATCTTACATCCTGTTTCAGAAAAGACTACCTGCACACCTGCATCTATTAGTTTGCTCACAGATAACAGGTTTCGTTTTAATCCAGGGATATGCAGCACACCATTAATCCTTTTTATTCTACCATCAGAAAACCTGATTCTAACTTTACCTCGACCAACAATGTCTAGAGGTGAATCATCACCCAAGTACACCTTACCTCCATTAAATCCTTCATATTCAGAAAACCAATTTCTATTGGAAGTCATATGAAAAGATGCACCTGAGTCAATTAGCCAGGCATCATTACCTGCATGAGTCGCCAAAGCCGCAATAAATGCATTGCCATCTTCCTTGTCGGACTCAGAATCAGAATCGAACTTTTTCTTTTTCTTCTTCTTTTCTTCTTTGCAGTCCTTACGGATGTGACCCGGTTTACCGCAATTCCAGCAAATGACTTTGGACTTTCCAGGAGATTTCGATCTCCCTTTGGATTTGGACTTGCCACGCTTCTCATTCTTCTTGCCTTTCTCCTTAGGTCTTCCACGAACGGTTAAAGCTTCCTTTGAACTGATGGATACCTTCCTTCGCATCTCTTCACCAAGTAGGGCACCCACCACGTCTTCAGATTTCAAAACAATAGAAGTACTACCGATAGCCATAACAAGAGAATCCCACGAATCAGGCAAAGAACAAAGCAAGATCTGACATTTCTCCTCCTCATCCATCTTAACACCGACGGATACTAATTGAGCCACAATCATATTGAATGCTTCTAGGTGGTCTGCAATTCGTCCACCCTCTTCCATCTTCAAGGAATACAATTTCTTTCTTAAGAAAATTTGATTTAATAAAGATTTCACTTGATACATCTCACCAAGCTTAGTCCATAGCTTCTTTGCAGAGTTTTCTTCATGGACATTGATTAGAACAGAGTCTGCCAGGCACAGTCTGATTAGACCCTTGGCTTTTCGGTCCATAACATCATACTGAGCTGCCGCAGTAGGATCTGAGGGCCTTTGGACATTCGCATCAATAGCATCCCAAAGATCTCGATCTATTAGCAGATCTTCCATCTTCAGCTTCCACATCTCAAAATTACTTCCGTTAAATTTCTCCACCTCTATTCTCCCTGACGAACTCGCCATCTGAATATTCCTGCAACAAGATCAAAGAGTGTCTTCTGCACAAGCTCCCACTCAAATCTGGATTAGTTCAAAAAACCCAACTGCCCACAATTGAAACCAAAGGTGATCAAGCTCTGATACCACTTGTAAGGAAGTCAAGTAGCGGAAACAACTTCCTACACTAACCTTGAGAAGAGGGTAATGCAAAACTTTTTCAGATCATTACAACAGTTACAGAAAATAGAAATAGATATAATAGCATTCATACCACAACACAATGATTTACGTGGGGAAAACCCTTTCGGGAGAAAAACCCCACCCTCCAAAAGCAGCTCAATATTTTATTCAGCAATCAAAAACAGATTACAACATACTTGCAGAGCAAGCTCTTCGCAGGAGTACCACTAATCAGAGATTCAGAGGCAACTCAATAGCCATAAGACTCTTACACACAACCTCTATCTCACACACCTCATAAATAGGAGATACAATACAAGAAACCGTCAAACGGTATTACAAAACCATGGGCTAAAACCACCCAATAAGGTGTAGCTGACCTTATCTCCCTTCTAGATGCCCTATGACATGTTAAAGCACACATCAACATGTGTCGCTCCCTTTTACAGCTCATTTATGTATTCGATACAAATTATTTTTTCCTATTTCAGGAGTACAAACTTCCGGAGGCCATAACTTGAGAACCGGGTGTCCGATTGACGAACCGTTTGAAGCGCCGGAAAGCTCGCGAAGTGCTCTATCACCTCGTAACCCGCTTCGCCGGTTACGGCCACTTTTCAGGGCGTTTCGGAGCCTCTAAAGTCCCCAAAATTAAGTTTAAATATTTTATTGCACCCCTCCAAGACGAAAACTTTAATATCTTCAAAACTAGCTGTGACCTTGCGACGAAACTTTACCGGAATGCTTATCTAGCCAACCAGAAGCTTCAGGGAGAGTTTCACACTATTTCGTGTTCAAATGAAAACTTACTATAAATTGTAACCTCACATAAATGTAAGGTTGAGACACCATTTTTCCCAACACATATGACCCCTTAGGACATAATATGACCCTTAACGACATCTAAGGGGTCATATGGTGTCCTAAGGGGTCATAGGACACCATATGACCTCTTAGGACACCATACAACCCATAATGATACCATATGGTGTCCTAAGGTGTCATAGGACACCACATGACCCCTTAGGACACCATATAACCCATAACAACACCATATGGTGTCCTAAGGGGTCACAAGACACCATATGACCCATATTGACACTATATGCTGTGCTAAGGGATCATAGGACACCATATGACCCTTTAGAAGACAATATGACCCCTAATGACACTTAAGGGATCATATGGTGTCCTAAGGGGTCATAGGACACCATATGACCCCTTAGGACACAATATGAACCCTAACAACATGTAAGGGGTTATATGGTGTCCTAAGGGGTCATAGAGCACTATATGACCCCTTAGGACATCATATAACCCAGAACGACACTATATGGTATCCTAAGGGGTCACATGGTGTCCTAAGGGATCATAGGACACCATATGACCCCTTAGGATACCATACAACCCATAACGACAACATATGGTGTCTTAAGGGATCATAGGATACCATATGACCAATTATTACACAATATGATCCCTAATGACACTTAAGGGGTCATATGGTATCCTATGGGGTCATAGGGCACCATATGACCCCTTAGGACACTATACAATGCATAACAATACCATATTGTGTCGTAAGGGGTCATATGGTGTCCTAAGGGGTCATAGGATACAATATGACTCCTTAGGACACAATATGACCCCTAACAACCCCTTAGGGGGTTATATGACACCATATGACCCCTTAGCACACTATACGACCTATAATGACACCATATGGTGTCCTAAGGGGTCATATAGTGTCCTAATGGGTCATATAACACCATATGACCCCTTAGCACACCATAAGACCCATAATGACACCATATGGTGTCCTAAGGGGTAATAGGACACCGTATGACCCATAACAACACCATATGAGGGCTCATATGGTGTCCTACACCATATGACCCCTTAGGACATCATATGACCCATAACGACACCATATTGTATCCTAAGGGGTCATATGGTGCCCTAAGGGGTCATCGAACACCATATGATCCCTTAGGACACCATACGACTCATAACATCACCATATTGTATCCTAAGGGGTCATATGGTGTCCTAAAGGGTCATATGACACAATATGACCTCTAACGACCCCTTAGGGGGTCATAGGACACCTTATGACCCCTTAAAACACTATATAGCCCCTAACAACACAATATGGTGTCCTAAGGGGTCATACAACACCATATGACCCCTTAGCACACCATACGACCCATAAAGGACACCATATGGTATCCTTCATCTGACACCATATGACTCCTTAGGACACCATATGACCCATAAAGACACCATATGGTGTCCTATGGGATCATATGGTGTTCTAAGGGGTCATAGGGTGGACACAATATGATCCCTAACAATACCTAAGGGGTCATATGGTGTCCTAGGGGTACATGGTGACCTTGAGAATTGAGAGAGACAATAAGAGAGTAAGGAATATATATGAGAGAGTCATATGGTGTTTTATGACCCCTTAGAACACCATATGACCCCTAACTACACCATATGGTGTCCAAAGGGGTTATATGGTTTTCTAAGGGGTCATATGGTGTTCTATGACCCCTTAGGACACCACATGACCCCACATGACACCATATTGTGTCGTAAGGGGTTATATGATGTTTTGTGACCCCTTAGGATACTATCTGACCCCTTAGGACACCATATGACCTCTAAGAACACTATATGGTGTCCTAAGGGGTCATATGGTGTTCTATGACCCCTTAGGACACCATATGATCCCTAACGACACCATATGGTGTCTTAAGGGGTCATTAAGGGGTCATTTGATATCATTAGGGGTCATATAGTGTCCTAAGGAGTCATATGGTGTTCTATGACCCCTTAGGACATCATATGGTGTCGTGAGGGGTCATATGGTGTCGTATGGGGTCATATGGTGTCTTGAGGGCTCATAGAGCACCATATGATCCCTTAGGACACCATATGTTGTCATTAGGGGTCATATGGTGTCCCAAGGGGTCATAGAACACCATATGACCTCTTAGGACACTATATGGTGGTGTTAGGAATTATATGGTGTATGGGGTCATATGGTGTCCTAAGGGGTCATAGAATAACATATGACCCCTTCTGACACCATATGACCCCTTAGGAAATCATATGACCCCTTAGCACACCATATGGTGATGTTAGGGGTTATATGGTGTCCTAAGGGGTCATAGAATACCATATGACCCTTTAGGACACTATATGACCCCTTAGGACATCATATGACATATCCTAAGGGTTCATATGGTGTCTCAAGGGGTCATAGAACACCATATGACCCCTAAGGACACAATATGACCCCTTAGGACACCATATAGTGTTTTTAGGGGTCATATGGTGTCCTAAGGGGTCATAGAACATCATATGACCCCTAATGACACCATATGACTCCTAACGACACCATATACCCCTCAGGACACCATATGGTGGTCTTAGGGGTCATATGGTGTCCTAAGGGGTCATTGAACACCATATAATCCCTTATGATACCATATGACTTTTAGGACACCATATGACCCCTAATGACACCATATAGTGTCATATGGTGTCCTAAGGGGTCATATGGCATCCTAATGGGTCATAGAATACCATATGACCCCTAACGACACGATATGGTGTTTTAAGAGGTCATGTGGTGTCCTGAGGGGTCATATGGTGTTCTGTGACTCCCTAGGACACCATATGATCCCTTTTAACATCCTAGTACATGACATGACCACTTGTGACACCATATGACCCCTCAAGACACAATATGGTGTCGTTAGGGGTCATATGGTGTCGTTAGGGATCATATGGTGTCTTTAGGGGTCATATGGTATTCTATGACCCATTTGGGCACCATATGACCTCTTAGGATATCATATGACCCCTAATGACACCATATGACCCCTAATGACACTATATGGTGTTGTTATGGGGCATATGGTGTCATAAGGGGTTATAGAATACCATGACCCCTGAGGAAACTATATGGTGTTGTTAGGGGTCATATGGTGTCATTAGGGATCATATGATGTCCATAGGGGTCATATAACACCAAATGACCCCTTAGGACACCATATGGTGTGGTTAGGGCTCATATGGTGTTCTAAGAGATCATATGGTATCCTAAGGGGTCATAGAACACCATATGACCCCTTGGGACACCATATGTTGTCCTAAGAGGTCATATGGTTTCCTAAAGGGTTATATGGCCCAGCATGCTCCTGCACATACCTAGATGGGTTATATAGAGATATAAGATACCTAGAGGGGGAGAGAGGCGTGAGAGACCTAGGTAGGGTGAGAGAGAGAGG
This sequence comes from Cryptomeria japonica, assembly GCF_030272615.1. NCBI lineage: Eukaryota > Viridiplantae > Streptophyta > Pinopsida > Cupressales > Cupressaceae > Cryptomeria > Cryptomeria japonica. Next base: position 586,160,833 of record NC_081406.1, read on the forward strand.
GTTGAGATAGATGGAGGGGGTAGAGAGAGATTGGTAATGAGATATGGATGGAGATGTAGAGAGGTGGAGAGGGAATGAGGGAGAAACCTAGAGAGGGTTAGAGAGGGTGTGATGGAAAGTTGATGATGTAGACGATAAAGAGAGAATACGAATTAGTAGGGAAGGGAGAGAGAGATGGGATAAGTAGGGGGAGGGAGATAGAGAGGGAGAGGGGAAGAAAATAATAGAGATGCTTATAAATGGGAGGGAGGGATAAGAGGAGAGATGAAAGAATAAAGAAAGAGAAGAGTATGAGGGGATTGGGGGAGAGGTAGACATGGAGGGACTACAAGACCTAGGGAAGGAGATGATGTAGAGGTGGGGGGAAAGCGAGAAGAGGATGAGAGTTTAAAAATAAATAGGGGTAAATGAGGAGGGAGATATAGGGGAAGAGAGAGGGAGAGAACTATATTGGGAAAGAGAGATGAGATACCTAGATGACAAGAGAGAGGAATGAGATAGATAGAGGGGGGGAGAGAGAGAGGTGAGTAATAAGACATGATGCAGAGGTAGATAGGTGGAGAAGAAGGAAGTGGTAAACCTAGAGAGGTGAGAGAGAGTTGATGACCTAGAATCTAGAGAGAGAGAATAAAAGAGGAAGAGAGAATTAAAAAGTGGGGGAGTGAGATATATATGGGGGTATGTATGGATGGGGAGGTAGAGAGGGAGAGGGGAAGAAATGAAGGGAGAGACCTAGAGAAGGGAGGGAGGGAGAATAGAAGAGATAGAAGAACAAAGAGAGGAGTAAGAGGGGATGGATGGAGAGGTAGACATGGAGAGAGTGAGATACCTATGGAAAGAGGAGATAAAGAGGTTAGGGGAGGAAGAGAAAAGGAGGGAGTTCATAAAGGGATAGGGTTAACGAGGAGGGAGAGAGAGGTAGAGAGGGACAAAGAGAACTATAGAGGGGGCATATATATATGTGAGAGACCTAGATGGCCAGAGAGGAGTGAGATAGATAGAGGGGGAAAAAGAGAGGTGGGTAATGCGACCTATATGCAGAGGTAGATAGGTGGAGAGGAAGGGAGGGAGAAACATACAGAGTGGAGATAGGGTGGGATGGAGAGGTAATGACCTAGACAATGAAGATAGAGAATAAGAGAGGACGAGAGAAGACGAGAGAGTGGGAGAGGGAGATAGAGAGTGGGAGAGGAAGAAAGGAAGGTAGAGACCTGGAGAGGGGAGGGAGGGAGAATAGAAGAGATAGAAGAACAAAGAGATGAGTAAGAGGAGATGGATAGAGAGGTAGACATGGAGGGATTGTGAGACCTAGAGAATGAGGAGATAGAAAGGTTTGGAGAGAGAGAGATAAGAGAGGGAGAGAGTTCATAAATAGATAGAGGTAAGGAGAAGGGAGAGAAAGGTGGAGAGGGCGGGAGAGAACTAGAGGGTGGACAATTAGATAAGTGAGAAACCTAGAGGGGGAGAGAAAGGTGGGTAATAATATAGGGAGGGAGAGACAGTGAGGTGAATAGTGAGGGAGGGATAACCCAAGATATGGGGAGAGAGAGGATAAAAGGGATAGGTAGTGACCAAGAGAAAGGAGTGGGAGGGGAGAGAAACAATAAGGGAGTGAGAGAGAAGAGAGAGGGAGAGAGTCAAGGATAAAGAAGCGAGAGAGACAAGAGAGGGAGAGAGATAGGTCTAGAGTTTAGGGAAGATAAAGAGAGTGAGATATATAGCTAAAGAATGCTAATGGGATCATGTTGATTACTTAAATTTGACATGTCGATTATTGAAACTTGACTAAGTCTGAAATTTTATATGATCCTCTAAAAACTAGAATCTACATTGTAAGTCCTATAGAGCTATACTTAAATTTTATATTTCATGTATATATTCTCCTTCGGGGGTGGATTTAACATGTGTCAAGGTTGAAAAATCTAAACACTCACAAAACCTTCACATTGGACAATGCAGAACATTTGGCGTGCACCAAATTTGGCGCTCGCCAAATGCAAAAAATTGACTTTTCACATTTGGGGAGTGCCAAATTTGGCATGCGCCAAATGTGAAAATTCAAATTTTGCATTTGGCGAGCGCCAAATTTGGTGTGCGCCAAATGTGAAAATTCAAAATTTTCCATTTGGTGAGCGCCATATTTGGCGCTGGCCAAATGGTTTACTTGGGAGAATACCAACCCTTTGGGTTGAATTTGCCTTGGGCATCCAACCCATAGGTTTGCACGACCTTTTCATGCCAATGACGCATTTTTATGAAAAAGTAAGAAGTGGCACCTTTTTGGTACCACAACTTGGTGCACTTACCCCTATAGGTAATGAGTGAACCACATCCTGGATCAAGAATCTTGTCTACACCTAACATTCCTCCTATATATGCCATGGTACCACCTACATAATCCTATAAAGGATGAAGATAAAAAAACGTGACACCTCTTACAGGTCTCAAACTTTAGAGGTTCATTTCATTCCTACAACAAAGGAAGAAAATGAATTGATGTTGAGTGATCCCAACCTCCTCCCATAAAAGCTTTTAATTATAACCAAAAACATCAAAGTGTAAGAGAATGATAGTGAAGTTGTCATTGTAAGTCTTGTGAGCTTTCTGCCGAAAGTAATTATTCTCCTAAGCAGTCAAATGCTGATTTGATCCCTTCTTCTTAGCTTTCCTTGCCATCTTCTAAACCTGGAGAGGATCATTACCTTTCCCAACCTTGCCCAACAATGTAAATATGTTTTTATGTAGTCCTTTTTGGGGGCAATGTGTGGCATTGAGATATTTTTGGTCTCTTCCATCTTGACCCAAATATACTTGTTATTTATCTTATGTGCTCTTATTTTATTGTTCTTGTACTACATTTGGGAGATGAGGAAAATTCAAAATAATCATACTTGATATACATGATTTATCTATTGCTCATACTAACCCCACATAGTGAATCCCTTATGTGCTCTTTCATGTCTTGTGATCATCACCTTTGACTTTGCCTATGTTTGGGACCATTTCACTGTTGCGATGTGCTTGTCTTTTGGATGTATGTATGCTACTTTAAGCAATTTCTCCTTGTAAGGCATATGCAATTAGTTTAATGTGGGGGCATACACTCCATTGTAATTTACATTTTATGCACACAACACAATATTGGTTAGTACACTTTGATCACACACCATGATTTGCTTGGTGCACACTACAACACCCATTTTCAGATTATCTATCAAACAAATTTTTTGTTTTGTAATCTTCCTTAGCATGAGTCAACTAGCATAATACCATTGCTAGACATGTTTGATTCCCTTTTTCTAACACAACTCCTAGTCAACATCCCTTACCCAACCTAGATGTCATGCCTCTTCTCTTATGATGCCTAGTAAGTTTCCTATGGATTCCTTTCTAGCCCTACAATTTCATATCCTTATGTGTTCTTGCAAAGCTCCATGTGTATGTGTAACCTATGTTGATCATGTTTCTGCTTATATTTTGATATTTTAGACTGATAAGATCCTAAGTCCTAAGGGCTTGGTGTTGTCTTATCTCTCAAAATGTGTTGGTGAAACTCTTTATATGCTATCCTAAACCTTTATCAAGAGTACAAGAATAAAGTCATACTCCCGCTAAAGTGGGGGCTAAATGTATTGTCATAAATTGTATCCCTCTACAATTTTAATTGTTTTGGGCTCACTTTGGTGGTTGTCCCTCATGCCCTTGATTCATATTTGATTGTCTTTAGTCCATGGCCATTTATGGAAAGCCCAACACAATCCTAAGCTCATTGACCTTGACTTTAGCTCAAAAAGCTAGGACTATGACTCTTAACGTTCTTGGACTATAGCACTAACAATAATACTCCAACCATTTTGGGCCCATATTTGAAATCATAACGATCGATAATTTAAGGAGCAAGAATGTCCTCCTCGATGTTGGCCTTTTTAAAAATTTAAACTTGATAAGGTTTAAATTGTGTATAAATACAACTCCTTCCCTCATTTGAACATCCATCTTTATGAAATCACTTTCCTATCAATCTAATTGTACATTTCAATCATGTATCTTCAAGTCACTTAAGGAGAAATCTGAAGCCGACCATTTAAGCATTCCAATTCAACAATTATGATCAAGTTATGTGTTCCTCCATGAGTGAAGGCATCCATTAATACCTATCAAGCAACATCAAGCTTTGTGTGAGTCTTCATGGCGATAAGTTCATATCAAATGTATCATTTGTCAATTCAAGCATTTTCTTAAGGTTTTCAGCCTTTTCCCTACTAGGGGTAAGCTCTCTTTCATCCATCATAGCTATTGTGGAAGTGGAAATACCCACATGGGGTTTGAGTTATGCAAGACCCTATATAACACATCTCTCTCTCTCTCTCTCTCTCTCTCTCTCTCTCTCTCTCTCTCTGTGCAATTTATAGCTCTGACAACTGAAAGTGATTAAATTGTGCAAAGAAGACTAAGACACAGTTCTAGATTTCAAACAAGCAAAACCCTAGGTCTAATCCAATTAGCATCTTAGTCCAACGCTTCTTGGTTGAATTTTTTGAGGAAGTAGTTTATAGAGAATCATGATTCAAAATTTGGAACTTGAGTTGACATGGACACTTGCAGGACCAAGACACCTAGCTTCATAGTCCATCATTTTAGGCTTAAATTATAGTGACAGGCTCCTCTTTGTATCTCATTTCAATATTTGAGATTATATTTTGATTTCGAGTTCTATATTTATCTGTTTATGATGATTATTGTCTATTTTGCATCATTTATCATCATAATCATACCGGCCATATCAAATCAAAAAGTGAAATAATTGATCAAAGTGCTCAGCTTTCCTAAAGGACTAAAGTTAAGCCTAATCAACTATTTCCTAATGAAATGATGTCCCAATTTTATAAAGAAGGGAATCATAGCTCAACCCTATATACTAATTAGACAACAAATCTTGCAAGGGATCGCGAAGGAGCCAAGATCAATGGCATTGCCATCATCCTTGCCCACATTTGGATTAGGCTTGAATTTGACCTAAATGTGGTGAGAAGGAGACTTACCTTGGGACACACAGGCAAAGTGGCAATGTTGAAGTCACAGCCGAGCAATGCTGGAGAATGGGCACTTCCTCCTCAGGGATCGTTTCCTCATCCAAGGCTCATGGTTTATAAGGAGTGAGAGAGCCCTGAATTTATTCTGAAGATGTGACAAGAGGATAGATATGCAACTAATGAGCTGAAATAAACAGAGTATTGCAATACTCAGCATATCAAGGAAGAGGAGGACCAAGACGAGGTCATGCAACCCCCTCCAAGATGAAGGAAATCCATGACTGGAAAAGAGAAAAGGAATGCAGCCCTGCGAAAAAACAAGAATGTTTAAAGTCAAAATTATGTCATTTTACGTTGGATTATATGTGAAGCCCCCACAAAATTGGTGTAGAATCCTTAGAATAATTGACAATAGGCTCAGATTGTGTTCATCCTCTGTTCGCCAACCAATCTGCAAGACGATTACCTTCCCTGTAACAATGGCATAAATCAAAGCTATCTAGAGTGTCCAAAAGGGACCAGATATGTTGTCAAATATATTGAATGCTCCGATTGAGAGCATACTTCTTTTTGCAGGAATTGATAATGAGCAAAGAATCCCCTTCAATTATGTTGTTTGAAATACAGAGGGCTTTAACCATTAAGATTCCTTGAGTAAGAGCATGGGCTTCTATCAGATTGTTTGTCCCACCAGGGAATTTTAGGGCTTTTGGAGCAATGATTTCCCCTCTGTAATCTCTAATTATGCAACCAACTCCCTTTTCTAGGATTGTTTTTCACTACTCCATCAAAACTTAACTTTAATTTCCCTTAAGGGGGAGGAATCCAATAGATTTTAGGCCTATATAATTTGTTCTTGGGGTTGCAGAAGGCTATTGACCCCTCTTTGATCAATCCATTATCATTTTGAATGTAGCTTATTTCCAACCCCCTTTAAGTTACACTGAGGTGTTTAGATTTTCTAGCTTGGCTTTGATATCAAATGTTGAGCTATAGCTCATATCGATCAGTTAGGAATCCAACCTAAGACATTTCAGTTACTGCTGGCATACTCTACCAATTAAACTATTCACCCCTCTTTGATCAACTGATTGTCAATGGATTATAACTTATGTTCAATCATTGATTGTTTTCTCAACTTCTACAAGGTTTCTCATCTTATAACTGTTCTTCTAAATAAACTGACCAAATTTATTTAGAGGTTAGTCTCCTTTGCTCGGTAGGGTTTTCTTTCCTCGTTATATTTTGGGATCTCTTCCAACATCTCTTTTGCGAATTCATGTTGCAGGTTATCTATGATAATGATAACTTGCAGGTTATCTTGCAATTCTTGCAATTCTGGACTTTCTTTTTTACATGCGTTGTATCGTAGTTATTAATTTTTCCCTTTTTGTCTGAGTTGGTTTATTAACACCTCAATCCTTTTGATAGTTTTCCCTATAATGGTTAAACTGTGCCACCAATTTTCTACATGTCCCTGTCAGTTTCCAAATATGGAAGAGTACCAGTAGAAAACTAAAAATTGCTAGCAACATCCTTATGAAAATCACAAGGAAAAATATAATCTAATACTGTCTGATCCAAAATTAACTTGGATATTTCAGTGTGATATTACATGGATTGTGATTATATATGCTACTTCAATCAACATACAGCACGGAAATTTTATAATTGATACATATATCTATGGGATGATATCCATGATTTATAAATATAATTTCTACTATAAATGTCAGCCTATGATTCTAGAATATTCCTTGTGATAGATTATGGTAAATATATTTTTATTTTGTTTTATATATGTCGGCTCTCTCATAGATTCTAGAGTTTTCTTATTGCTTCTATATAAAGACATATTGAAAATCATTCTTATGCAAGCAATAAAAAACCAGTTTTATTGTGTAGCGTAGCACATTGTTGTTGATTTTTTTTCTTATGTCCCTGCCCACCTACAAGTGGTATCAGAGCGGGTTTGATAGGAGATTGAAAAGCTATTGTCTTAGTCAAAAGAATAGATTGTCAGTGCAGATTATGGAGAGAAAGCAGAATTTGTTAGTTTAGATTGCCGCTGGTTCAGATCACTCTATTCAGACACCAAATCAAGGATTAAAATAGTTCTCTGGACAGAAAGAAGCACCACTCAAAGACACAAATCACTGCCAAGGGTCATAATAAATCCAAATAAGATCGCCGATAATGAAGAGTAAATTTTTTTTTTTTGGGGGGTAAGTCGCAGCTGTTGATAAAGAAAGCTGTCAAAGCCAAGGAGGAGATCAAGTTGAAGAGATCTACAGAAAAAGTTTGAAGGAAGAATTTTAAAAGTAAGATGCAGAAATTAATTTTGAAGAAAACCAAATGATCGCTTGCCAGAAAGATAGCTGGAGAACGCTGTCACAGTAAGATTCTGAATCAGTAGACCAATTCACATATCGTGTTACAGTTTTGGTTAATCAAATAAGACAGAATTGTGATGGGCTAACAGATCAAAAGGTTGTAGAAAAAGTTTTAAGAAGCTTGCCTAGAAAATTTGATGCTGCTATTGTTGTAGTAAATGAGGAGTCTAAGTATTTGGCTACATATTTTATAGATGAGTTGGTTGGTTCTTTAAAAAAAATTAGGAAGATAGACTGAACAAGAATGATAATACCTCATTGGAGAATGCATTTAAAACATAAATGACATTTGTTATAGGCAGACGAAGAGGAAGAGGAAGAAACAATTATCAAAGAGAAGAAAGGAGGAGTCCACATCTAGGAGGTAGGAGAAAACAAAATTTCAGTTCAAGGGGATGCAATAACAATCAAGCATCACAAAGGTATGACAAATCAAATGTCCAATGTTACTACTGCAAGAAGTATGGTCGCTTTGCAAATCAATGCCGAAAGAAACAAGTAGATATGGGAAAGCAAAATGCAATTTTTTTTGTAGTAGTAGTTCAGGATCTTTATTCATTACATGTCATGTAGCTCAAGAAATTTCAAGTGATATTTGGTTTCTAGATAGTGGGTGTAGTAATCACATGACTTGAAATAAAGATTTGTTTGAGAATTTGGATACTTCAGTCAAATCAAAAATCAAATTGGGTAATGATAAAATTGTTTAAGTCATGGGCAAAGGTGCAATTAATTTGATAATAAAGTTTGGTAAGAAAACTATTCCTGTTGTTTATTTTGTATCTAGTTTGAAGCACAATCTCATAAGTGTGGGACAACTTATTCAAAAGGGTTATAGGATTGCTTTTGAGAATAATGTTTGCACTATATTTGATATTTCTCCAAGTAACATGGTAATTGCAAAAGTTGAAATGACAAATAACAGAATGTTCCCACTTCGCATGAAAAGTTAAATGATGGAGGATATTGGAGCAACTTTGAAAGCATTGATAGTCAAGATCAAGCATGGTTACGACATTTGAGGTATGGTCATCTAAATTTCAAATGATTGTGTTTATTGAAAAGGAAGAATATGGTAAGAGATTTACCCACCATTGAAGCACCAATGAGTTCATGTGAAAGTTGTATTTTGGCTAAGCAACATAGAGGAAGTTTTCCAAAAGGAATGTCAGATAGAGCATGGGCACCTTTAGAAATTGTGCATATAGATTTATGTGGTCCAATACAAACACCATCATTAGGGGGGAAATTTATTTTCTAACATTTATTGATAATTTTAGTAGAAAAATACGGGTTTACTTTCTCAAATATAAATCTGAGACATTTGACAAGTTCAAGGAGTTCATGGCACCGATTGAGAAACATAGTGGATTGTCCATCAAGATATTGAGATTAGATAGAGGAGGAGAATATAAGTCAAATGAGTTTTTGGATTATTGCAGGTATCATGGAATAAAGAAGTAGTTCACTACAAATTATACACCTCAGTAGAATGGTGTTATAAAAAGAAAGAATCAAACAATAATGGAGATGGCAAGGAGCATGTTGAAAGACAAAAATCTAGCTAATAAGTAATGGGCTGAAGCAATTGCTTTTGCAATTTATATTTTGAACAGAAGTCCAAAAAAAGTTGTAAGGGACATGATTCCACAACATGCATGGAGTGGTGAGCATCATAGGGTTTCTCATTTTAGAGTATTTGGTTGTATTGCATATGCACATGTGCCTAAAGAAACAAGAGGGAAGTTGGATGATAAGAGTGAAAAATGCATTTTTATTGGCTATGATGAACAATCTAAGGCATATAAGTTGTTTAATCCTATAACCATGAAAGTCATTGTATGTAGAGATGTTGTATTCAAAGAAGAACCTTGGAATGACAATATAAACAAGACAATTACAGATGCAACACCAATACCATATAATGAACAAGAAGAAAAATACCAAGGAGAACAAGGAGAACAATCAAATGAACAAGGAGGAAGTCCACAAGGAGAAAAATCACAAAGGCAAGTTGAGCAAAGAGAATCATCAAGTCCACAATTAAGTAATGACTCAAATCCTACACTTGCATCAGTGAAACCAAAGATTAGAAGCAAGAAGACTAGAAGTTTGCAAGAAATTTATGATCAAGGAGATACAATAGATTTGCAATCAAACTTTGCTTTATTTGCTCAAGATCCCATATATTTTGAAGATACAATTACGAAAAAATATTGGATAAATTATGCAATGAATGATGAAATGGAATCAATTGAGAAAATTGATACATGAGAATTAGTTGATTTGTCTAAAGATAAAGAATGCATAGGTGTAAAATGGGTTTATAAAACTAAGTATAAGGCAAATGGAGAAGTTGGCAAATATAAGGCAAGATTAGTAGCTAAGGGATTTGCACAAGAATATTGAGTTGATTATAATAAAACATTTGCACATGTAGCAAGACTTGATCTTATTAGAATGGTACTAGCTATTGCATCTCAAAACAATTGGAAGGTTTATCAAATGGACGTCAATCAACTTTTTTAAATGGGTATTTGAAAGAAGAAGTTTATGTGGAGCAGGCACCAGGTTATGAGATAAAAGGCTTTGAAGAAAAAGTTTACAGGTTGAAGAAGGCACTCTATGGATTGAAGCAAGAACCAAGAGCATAGTACAATAGGATTGATTCATACATGATGAAGAATGAATTCAACAGAAGCACTAGTGATCCTAAACTATACATCAAGGTCAATGAACAAGGTCAGATTTTGATTGTTTGCTTGTACGTTGATGATTTGATCTTTACGGGTAATCTTTCTATTAACATGTTTAAATATGCGATGAAGAAAGAATTTGAGATGACAGATTTGAGTTTGATGAAATATTTTATTGGCATTGAAGTTACACAAAATGATAAGGGCATTTTTCATTTGTCAAAGTAAATATGCAAAAGATGTTTTGAAAAGATAAATACAAAGTTGTGTCATGTTTTAGGCTAACTTATCAGCACAAGTGAATTTAAATATTTCTAACTAAAAATTAATTTTAGTCAAACATATGGTCTATATAGATTCATTATAGCCAAGTTATATATGGACCATAACTTTTCCAATTTGAAGTGTCTACTAAATGTATATTTTATACCCACTTTGGATCTAATTGTAAAAAAAAATAACAAATTAAAAAACTCGATGTTTCAACAACTCCTACTCTTATTAAAGAAATAATTGACATTTTCACTGCTTCCCTGAACCCAGCAAACCAGAGAAACTCATGATCATGATGCAAAAACTTTCCGAGAATGTTGAGGTAGTAATGAAATGCAACCATGAACAAAGGATTGATAAGGTGGAACAATCCATGGCTTAGATTAAGAAAAATCTCAAGAACAATAACATTGAGGGACTTGAAAAGATTAATGATATGGTTGCTGATTATAGATCCTATCACAGTGATCCAGTGAAAGATCTTGGAGGAGATAATATGGTTGCTGGAGATAACAAAACCACTGGACCCAGTTCCAGAACCAAGAGCAGAAGCAACAACAAGGGTACCTCCAAATTCATCATGGAGGAGCTTGAGGAAATCAACAGGATTTCCATCCAAAAGAATAAGGATCTGGTGCTCTCGCTTAACTTAGAGGTTTTTCTTTTGCTTTGGCTTGTTTGCCTGCGTTTCCTTTATTTTAGTTTCTGTTCGGAGTTGCTCCCTTGTTTTGTTGTTATTTCTTGTCGGTTTGGTTGTTGACCGGCAGTTGTAAATCTTTAGGTTTCAGGTCCTTGTAAAACCCATTTATCTTTATAAAAAACAACTCCTACTCTTATAGATAATAATTTCTTTGAAATGGAAAAATACCTTTTTATAGATCTATAAGTGAAATTTTCAAAATATATATCTTTTAATATTTTAATTAGTTTGTATAGTTTATATTTCATTTTTATTGAAAGTAGGTCATCAACACTAAAATATAAGGTTGATTATCTTGTCAAGGAAAAATACTAAAATTTATTAAAGATATTTGAAAAAAATATGATGCAGTAGAGAAAAGAATCTATGTCAAGATGATATAATTCTTTTCTAATTTGGATAAATAATTAATAAAAAAGTTGGTGGGAATTTGAAAGAGTTATATTTCAGCTCGCACAACTTTTCAAATTTATTAAAAAATAGTAAAAAATATATCCATGCACTAAAGTTTCAAGTTATCAATATACACAAAAAAATTGATGAAAAAAATTAAAATTTACTAATTAAAGTGTGGTGGCTTGTGTAACTTCAATTTCAACATTTTATCAACAACTAAATTATAGTGTTTACTTTATAAAAAACTACATTCAAATATTTTTAAAATTTTTTGTTAAAATTACAAACATAAAATAGACAAAAGAATATAAATTTTATTAGTTTACATCATTTCAAAATTCAAAACATATATTTCAATTTCGATTGATTTACTTTAAAAATTTGAATCAACATTGACCATTTCCTTTATAAAAGTGTGACACAAATTTGTACTTTACCCTTACACCTGTGACAATAGGCACAAAATTATAAGTAGAGAAGATAATGAGACCTATTTTGATTCAACTATATTCAAAAAACTGGTTGGTAGTTTGATGCATCTCACTGCAACTTGGCCAAAGATTGATTTCTAGATTCATGGATGCACCAAAGAATTCACATTGGCAAGTAGGAAAAAGATTATTGAGGTATATTGTAGGAATTATGAATCATGGCATATTGTATTCTATTTCAAATAATTTTTAGTTGGTTGGATATACAGATAGTGATTTTGCAAGAAGTATTGATGATAGAAAGAGCACATTTGGATATGCATTTCATCTTGGAATAGGTGCTCTAGCATAGGCATCAAAGAAGAAGCCAATAGTAACAATTTCATCAGCAAAAGAAAAGTATGTGGCACATTGACAACATGTCAAGTAGTATTGATGTGAAGAATCTTGAATGATCTAATGCTCGAGCAAGAGGAGCCTACTACAATCTATTGTGACAACAATTCCACCATTGCACTATCAAAGAATCATGTTATTCACAAAAGGACAAAGCACGTTGACACTAGATATCACTTCCTTCGTGAGTTGGTGAACAATGGAGAGATCATACTACAACATTATAGATCAAAAGAGCAACTTATAGATATATTCACCAAAGCATTAGCACAAGAACTATTTGAGTATTTAAGAGACATATTGGGCATTGTAAATATTGATGTAATTAGTTGTTGATAGTAGAAATCAGGGGAGAGTGTTAGAAATATAAATATAATTTCAACTATAGATGTCGGCCTATGTTTCTAAAATATTCCTTATGATGGATTATTGTAAATATATTTTTATTTTGTTTTGTATATGTCAGCTCTCTCATAGGTTCTAGAGTTTTCTTATTGCCTTTATAATATTATATAAAACTATATTGTAAATCATATTTATGCCAGCAATACAAAAACCAGTTTTATTGTTTGCCATAGTACATTGGTATTGATTGTTTTTCTTCTGTCCCTGCCCACCAACAATCCACATATTTCACCCAACTTGCAATATCCCTATTCTTAAATATATTCGTACAATGTGAATTTGATTTTAAGCAATTGTTCACTACCAATAATATGTGATGTATCTCATTCACAACAGAAATGGTTTAATCATGGAGTGTGGTGGTTCTTTTTAATTAAGATAAGCATCTTGTTCCTGATTTCTCATCATGAATGTTGACATTGTAAAGCAATTGTTATACTTTTGAATACTGACACTTTCAATACTAAAATCTATAAAGGCGCTGTAAAGAATGAAAATATGCAAAATCAGAATAAAATGAAGCATTAACATAATAATTTATCTTGGTGAAACTTAATACGGAAAAAAAAGAGGGGAGTTAATTGCTCTTCATCTCCATTATAACATTATGTAAGATTTACGACTGAATTCATTGATCTTCCATGAGTAAAATATAATTTCAAGAACATACAATGCCCTAAATAATTGCCGAAGGAAACAAAAGTATCATGCATCATTGAATGTATTTGTTCAATTGACCTAGCTTCACTTTTGTATTAGCCAATACAAAGTGTTTATTAATCACTTTAACTTTAGCTAAATGGGAAGTTAAGCTTAAAATGTTTGGAGGTGTTCCATAATTTTTGGTTTTGTGGATGTTAAGAATCTTCTGCTCCATAATCTTTGGTTTTGTGGATGGTATTTTTAGATAGGGTAGCTTGAATGTTGGGGAGTTGTTAGGTACCATGAAAGGTGGGGAGTTTGCTTGTTGGAAATTCCATTGGGTTAGGTTAGATATCGAAGTGTTATGACTTTTCATTTTTTCATGAAAAATGAAGATTATGGAGGGTCTCCTCTTAAATGGCTATTGAGCTTTTATTTTGAGACAGAATGCATTGCTAATGTTTTGGCATCGATTAAAGGACTTCCTGGGTTGCTGTTGGAATGTTAGGAGGTCTTGATCCACATCACCTGTGGATCACCTACACTATTGTATTTGTCAGATTTATTGTTTTATTGGAAGGGGATAAAGCACTCCCTACTATGATTACCTTATCTCTTAAATTAGGTAAAAGGGTATGACTGATTGTCTATAAGGATTCCCCCACTACTTTGCCATAATCGCCTCATTGTTGGTTGTGCATGAGCAATAGGAGAAAGCAACCTTTAGAATCGAGAAGAAATTAGTTGAAACTAGTTGAAACTAGGGGTTTGGGGAAGACTCAAGTGAGGCCTTCGATTTTAAGGGGAAGTTGTCCAACTGAATTAAAAAAAGAAAAAGTTGGGAGAGAGGCTTCATATTGCTTTATGTTCTTATGATTCTAAAGTTGGAATTGAAAGAGAGACAACAACTAGAAATGGAATTTTCTTGTCTCTTTTGTTCCTTCGATTTTATGCCTGCATCTGATGTACTCAGCATCTTTTGATGTGGTGTTCATTGTTTGTTGTTGCTTTGCAGTCTTGTGTTTCTTTGTATTGGTCAGGTTTTATCAAATTATCAGTCTTATTTTATAAAAACAATATTCAAATGACATTAAGATTAAAAAATGACAGAAAAAATATAGTATAAAATGCTATAAATTAGGATTGGTTGATCCAAGCCAGTTCAGTTATGTCACTGTCAAAATAAATCCATAAAATTACTCTTGAATTAAAGAAAACTAATAAACACATCTTAATAAGTTATATATATACGACTTTAGCTTAATTGACATTAAAATCTGTCTCATCCCATTGTTTTGGAACTACCCTGAAAATTAGCTTGGTATTCTCACCCTTGCCCAACAAAATCAATGAGACCATTGTCCAAAGTTTAAACATCTTAGATTCACATATTAAATTCCTCAAAGGCTTAATAGCTATTTTAATTGTCTTTCAATTTTTTCCTTTTAGGATTTCAGGGGTGATTTTCTTCTATAACTTCTTCTAATCATAGACCACCCTTCGTTTGACACGTCTGTATGACATTTACATGCACTCCTGACGTTGATACATTGGAGAAGATGGTTGAAAACTAGGACCTCTCTACCAGGCTGACAATTATAACTCTAATTAAATTTTCTATGTTGCTTCTTTATACATTTCAAAGCAAATCGGTTCAACAAATAATTATTTTGGATGTGTCTATTAAGCCAAGGATGGGGAAACACCCTTGGCCAGCTTACTTTTGTTGTATGATGGAGATGATCGTGCTTAATTCTGCTGTCATTGTGTAGTCATCATCTCAGTCAGAAAAGGTGGCAGAATTGATGCAAAAGATATAGGTCACGGAGAAAATGGTTAGGTAAGCTTACAACGGCTGCATGCCTAGTATTGTCTCTTAGCGTCTTAGTATCTTACATGATCTAATTTTTACGAAGAACACAATTTCGTTCTACTTTTCTTGTCAGGAATTTAAAGGGGGAGGAACTTTCTTCTTTGGGTCCTAATGACTTGGAGCAAGTGGAGCATCAGATTCAACTAGGAATGAATAGAGTAAGAGCGAGAAAGGTAACTCTTTTTCATGTTGCATATTGATTTTTTTTTGAGTTATAGAAGTGAATTTTAACAAATTAATGGTATTAATGTAAAAAGAATTGTATGTGGTGGTTGTTGGATTGTGAAGTCAATATGGATCTCATCTAGTAACTCTCATATATGTCATACATGTAATTGTGCGATTCATACTTATCATATTTAGTAAGTTATTTTCAATTACAACTTTGCAATCAATTGTTCTATGCTGTTCGAAGTCATGTTTTGAAGTACAGTTTTGAGATTGTTGTAACTGTGTAGATTTCTGAAAATCAATATCATATAAATTTTGTCCGTAGTTTTTTCCTTGGTCTAATTTTACCAAATTTTTCTACATAAATTTGAATATTATGTGTTATTGTTCTAATCTATAATTGTTTACACTTATATTTTTTCTTACAGTAATAAACATAAATAATAAAAAATAGAAAAATATTAAATAACTTTGATTCCACCTATAAATATAAGAAATTGTATGTAAGACATGATGCCAATTGTGGCATCTGGAATTTCCTTTCTTCAGCTTAATTGATAACTGTTAGGCTATGTGACAGAACCAACTTGTGGAGGAGATCCAAAGGACGGTACGAGCAATATATAATCTAGTTTTTTCTTTGTTAATTCATTAATTAAAGTAATTCTTCTATGTGAATCGACTCTCTAATGACTTACTGTTGTAATAATTCAGGCCAATGACTTGCAAAAAGATAATGATGAACTACACAAAATGGTACGTCCAGAAATTAATGTCGTCTAGTACTGTATTTATCATTCTACAGAATGTAATTATCTACCTTATAGATGCAGCTCTCTGAAGAGCGGAGATATGCAGAGAGAATTGTCAACGATAATGTTAGAATGCCATCAACTGGAATAGCTAGCAACCTCTGGCAGCAAAACTTTCAACAACCATGGCAGAGGTAAATTCTTTTCTTCCATTATTTGGAGTTTAACAAATGTAGTGCTGATTGTTTGCTTTGGATCCTATTTACTTTGATTCCTTTTTCTTGGTATTTTGTCTATGAAAAGCACATATAGATTTACTATCACCTTAAATGAAACTTATCATTGAATTGTATGAATGTTCGCAGAAATCATTCGTTGGTATGTCTACCTGAGCAGGAGCACCGTCTCACCGTACTGCAAGGATGGCGGTGATCCAAACTATTTATATACGAAACAATGTGGTCATATTTCATTGCAACTATTTGATGTAATAAAGGAATTAGTTTTAAATGCTTGAGGAGCCAAAAGGTCATGGATAGATAATCCTAACGTTTCAAATATTTTTTGATATCTATATAAAAGCTGTTCTTGTTTTATTAGATGAAATTTTTTTTTTTTAAGATTTTGTATATGTTCATTTGTTAAAAATATGATATTTTTTAAGTTAATTATGAAGCTGTTGTCACTGGAAAATGCATTTTTATTAAACTCGGTTCAATATTTTAAAGACAATAGAAATGTTCTTTCAAGTGTAAGACCTCGCTAACTTGAAATCAGACTATCAAAGAAGGTTGGTTCCTTTCCAAGTCTAAAAGCATGGGTTGATCGAATTGAACAGAGTTTAAAACTAATGGTTCGTAGAGAAAAAGGTAGAACTTACTCTAATGATTCGTAGAGAAAAGGTAGAATAAAATTATGCAAAAGGAAAGATGGTGATATACCATGACTTATGGTGATTTGTCAGAAAATAGTAAAAACTCATTCATACGTCAAATGAAAGAATGTGGAACATACAAGAATGATGAGAAAAGATGAAAATAAAATAACCTTTTATTAGCTTCAAGGCATTGAGCAAGTGTTTAACATCTTTAGAAAGGGTAAAATATAGGTTTCGAAGGTAATTTCTCCATTGTCTGTCTTATGTTGGAATTGAGAACTAACTCCTGAAAATGAGGACAGTTGGGTCCATAATACCCATAGAGCAGAGCATCAAAGGTGCAATCGATTTTTGATCCATTGCAGGTATATTGAAGAAATCGTGCCGATGGTTTAGGCGTCACTTTGATCAGTGTTCTACAAAAGAATGTCATTTCAAATTCTGATCAGGCCATTTACAAATGTGGAAAGAACATCCAGTGGACCTCCGCCTTTCCTCTGAATTATCGACATTTAGAACGTGGGCACTTTAAATCTTCTTTCTTCCTCTCTCTTGCTTTTGGTGTGTGGCATTTTTGCCAAGATGGACAACATACAAACCATGTCAACATCTGAGAAAGTTCGTTAAATCACGAACTTATCGATATGATATTCCTTTTAGCTATTTTAATTTGGAACTACTAGAGTAGAAGGTCCTAGCACATAGGATTTGGTCATCTCATCAGTATATGGGGATAATTTGGTTGTGATAAGGCTAGTATTAAGCTTAAAGTGAGCTATGAGAGGGCACACTAAATAAAAGGTCTAAAAAGGATTGTGAAATTGTAAAGGAGTTACAATTTACTATACTATACTTAGACCCCACTTTAGTGAAGTGTGAACTTATACTCATGATAAAGTAGAGAGAGAGAACAAGCCCCAATATTCCAAAATTATTGTTGACCTTATAAATTCAATGACTCCCATCTCGTGAAAATAAGGAATTTCATTGGGGATAGTAGTTGTCTCCTCACTCTCTTACCACAACGGAGAGAAAATCATACTTACAAAGAAGGAAACAAGTTGGCGGAAGCCCTAGATAATACAAGTCTATAATTTTACGAATAAAAAGACTGGCTGAATGATGAGAATATTCTCCTCTTAATCAAGAATTTCCTATAGGATTTCTCGCGAATTTGGGGAATTGGGGAAATCTAAAATATTATACAAAATGTTAGAATTTTGGTGAAGGCATGCATGCAAGAAATTGCTAAAGTTTGAAACTAAAACAAACATAAAATAGTAAAGGGAACGCCAAATGATTTCAAGTTGAAGATTTTGTAAGTTTTTCTCTCTTTTTTTTTACACTCAGGGGATCCAATTTTGACATGTTAGTTTAGTTATGTACAGTGATTTAAATGAGGGATGAAACCATAAAATAATAGTGACGTTTGTAGGATGGTTTTCTGATAATCATAAATCTATTGGTTTCATTAGTCTAAGCATAAGTTAATGAAAGCGACATGTCTAGTGTCCACTTGAACAAAACACGTGAAATAATGGGAACGAGAGTCTTAGCTTAGAAATGTGAACTAAGAATTTAATCAATCACTATTTCCACTTTTCGTTCAAGGAAGATAATCAATGAGATCTAACTCCGCTCCCAAAGGAAAGTTGGATGTTGTATATGATTATTTCCTCTTTTGTATTATTTATTTGTTGATTTGATATGAGGATGCAAGAATTAGGTAAAATGTTAGGAAGTTGACAAGATTCAACATAAACAGATCATAAAACAAGCATAGAAGTATAGATCTAGAAATGAGATATAGAGAGGAATCTATCATTGAAATCTTAGCTTGAAAATGTTGATAATATATGCTAGTCATGCTCTGTAGATCACTCCTTAAAAAATTCAACCAAAAATTATTTGTCACTGTATGTGCAAATTGGCATAGACTAGTTATTTTTGCTTGTTTAAAATTTGGAATTGTATGTCTTAGTCTACCCTTTACAACTACACAACTTTCGACTATTCGATCTATAACCTAGACACAAAAAAGAAGGAAATTATTGTGTTGTATAGAGGCTTGGCTAAGTCAAACCCTAAGTAGTAATTAACCTTCGCTACATCAATAATGTTTAAAAGAGATCTCACCCCTCTTAGGGAAGAGGTTAAAAACATTAAGGAAATGTTGAGTTGAAATGATATCACCTTAGGCTTGATGATGACGGTGATGCAATGCTCTTTGGATAAGTCTTTCAAGGGTTTATGTAATAACTTGGAATGACAAGACATAAAAGAATCAATCATGAAAAGACATTTGTATGTACGTGAAGTTGTAGGTTGCTTCTCCATAATACTTAGATCTGAAGTCCATTATCAAAGATTTGGAATTCATGAACTTTCTAGATGATAAAATGACATAGATATGATGCATTTATATAAGTATCTCAAGGTATTTCCTATTGTAGACCAAATTTCAATAGTCATATCGAAAGAATAAAATTAGATAACATATGGCACAAATCAACACTCACACATGTTTGATTTTGGGCTCTTTTTTGAGGGAGTATGGTGCTAGGTTTCCTAGTCCACCCAAAACAAGAATAGAAAAGGATGGAACTACTAGAGTAGAAGGTCCTAGGACATAGGATTTGGTCATCTCATAAGCATATGGGGATAATTTGGTTGTGATAAGGCTAGTAATAAGCTTAAAGTGAGCTATGAGAGGGTACACTAAATAAAGGGTCCAAAAAGGATTGTGAAATTGTAAAGGGGTTACAATTTACTATACTATACTTAGACCCCACTTTAGTGAAGTGTGAATATATATATATATATATATATATATATATATATATATATATATATATATATATATATAGAGAGAGAGAGAGAGAGAGAGAGAGAGAGAGAGAGAGAGATGTCACCAAGTTTGGAGAAGAAGCCCCAATATTCCAAAATTATTGTTGACCTTATAAATTCAATGACTCCCATCCCATGAAAATAAAGGATTTCATTGGGGATAGTAGTTGTCTCCTCACTCTTTTACCACAAGGGAGAGAAAATCATACTTACAAAGAAGGAAACAAGTTGGCGGAAGCCCTAGATAATACAAGTCTATAATTTTACGAATAAAAAGACTGGTTGAATGATGAGAATATTCTCCTCTTAATCAAGAATATCTTGGTCAAAGATAGACAAGTGGTATATATTAATCATGCCAGAATATCTTGGTCAAGACTGGCTTCAACAAGAAGAGAAGAGAAGAGAGAAGAAAATAGATAAGATGTTTGCATATATACAAAATGTAATTCATAGGATAAACACAGAATTGGGTTCTGGATCCAAACTAGCGGCAGATCCAGCAATAGTTAGTGCTCCTAAGGATATGAGGCCTGAAACTTTCGTTTCTCCTATCACTTCTGATTCTGATCCAGAGGACAACCAACATCTAGCATTCATAAGGGTACAGAGGAAGAAAGTAGACCAGTCTTCGATAGAGGAAAATAAGGTGGAGCCAAGAAGGAAGCTTGTAAGAAAGACAACAAAACCTACTTCACCCCCACCTCCCGCAAGAAAACCTATTCAAAAGAGGCAGCCTGCTCCATCCACTCCAGCACCCCCCAACAAAAAGAAGAAGAGTGATGATGCTACTAAATCTAGTAAGGCTAAAATGACCTGTGCTGAATTGATTGATGAAATAACCAGTGATGGAATTTTGAAGGATGTATCTATTTATTATGAAGATTTAGAGGATAATGAGCAGAATGAGATTGAAGAGGCAATTTTGTTACACATAGATATATATAAGAAAGGCTTAGTAGAAATTTTGAAGGAAATTCCTCTCACTGTACAATAAATTAGATGCTAGAAGACTTGACGCAGTCAAGAGGGATAGAGAAATTAAGGAAGTAGAACTTTTGAGTATGCGTGGTTCAATAAATAATGAGGAAAAGAAATGATGCATTGATGTTGCAAATGTGATAGTTTTTAGTAGTAAACCACAACAAATAAGCCTAATGATGGGCATAATTAGTGAGCTTGTAAATGAGACCAAAGATGGTTGGACCAAATTCTTCCAAAAGAATCTTGACTTTCTCACCTCCCAAGAAGAATTTGTAAAAGCAACAACTTCCACCATCCCAGACAGATCTAAAGGAAAAGGTACTTTGGATAGTTCAGCTCCAATTTTGAATAAATCGGCAGTAACTATAAGTATACAGACACCACCAACAGTAAAGAAGAGTGTACAATTTATACTGGTAAAAACTATTTTTGAGCAAGGCAATGTACAAGGCACTGAGAATATTGTGGATAATACTTCACCGATAGTACTTGATATTGCACCATGTGGCGAAGCCACCGGTGCTAAGGAGGACAAGGTAAAGCGAACTGAGACTATATAGATAGTTAATATTGATTCCCTGGCAAAGGTTTTGGTAATTGACACTTTTAAAGTTGAGAAGAAATCAATCATTAAGATGAGTCCCACTGAGTTAATGATGATGGCTACTTAGAAACTAATAAAGAAGGGATCGACAGATAAAGGAATAATAGATCACTCGATCATAGTTTTACATAGATTAATTCCTGATTGTAAGATTTAAAATGAAGCAAGCCCTTCTGGCAAGCTTAAGGCATTAACTGAGCATATATCTAACAACTTTCAATCTTTGAGGCAAATTTCAGACCGACAGGCACTTGAGAGATTTACTATGGCTAAGAGAGCCGCTTTTGATCAGATTATTGAAACAAAGAAGAAGAAAATTGAAGGAAAATTGGTTCTTATTGATAATTGTTTGAAACAGTGTACAAATATCTACAGGGCCTGTTGTAACATTGAAACTCTTACAATAAATGTTGATAGGAGATTAAAGGAATTACATGATAAGATAGCTAACATTGCAAATTCTTTTGATGGATTGACCTCACTAACAACATTTGTTGATGGTCAAATTTTGTCTTTGGAGAACGAAATTTTTGCTTTTGAAAAGGTTAGAGAAAAGATCATTCAGAGAGCAAGGAGTCTTAGAGGGTTGGTGAGTCCATGATTGGATTCACTCGGTGTACATAAGAGAGAATGTATGGATATGATTGCTAAGACCACATCGGCAGAAGTCTCAGAGAAGGAAGCACTTGCACACTTATTGAGTGGATTGGTCTCCATATCTGAAACTTTCAAATCTGTCTGGGATACAAATTTGCAGTTGTTGGACAAGGCTTACTCAGAAATTTTGACTTGTAAACTAAGAATTTAATCAATCACTATTTCCACTTTTCGTTCAAGGAAGATAATCAACAAGATCTAGCTTCACTCCCAAAGGAAAGTTGGATATGAGTATTTCCTCTTTTGTTTTATTTCTTTGTTGATTGGATTTGAGGATGCAAGAACTAGGCAAAATGTTAGGAAGTTGACAAGATTCAACATAAATAGATCATAAAACAAGCATAGAAGTATAGATCTAGAAATGAGATATAAAGAGGAATCTATCACTAAAATCTTAGCTTGAAAATGTTGATAATGTATGCTAGGCGCCCTAGACTTGGAGGTGCTTTTATCAACTAAAACTTCAAATTTCAAATTGGGATGCTCTGTAGATCACTCCTTTAAAAATTCAACCAAAAATTATTTGTCACTGTATGTGCAAATTGGCATATACTAGTTGTTTTTGCTTGTTTAAAATTTAGAATTGTATGTCTTAGTCTACTCTTTGCAACTACATAACTTTCGATTGTTAGATCTATAACCTACACACAGAAAAGAAGAAAATTATTTTGTTGTATAGGGGCTTGGCTAAGTCAAACCCTAAGTAGGACTATGTTGCTAGGCAGCCTAGTCCACTAAAACTATGGTGCTAGGTGTCTCTAAGGACCATCATAATTTCGAAATAACATAATTCATAATATACACATAATTAAGAATATATCATTGCCACGTGTCTAGATATACAAGGTTAGAGACAATAAATTACATTTCAACATACAAAGTCAAATTACATAAGCTGACAAGAAGATAAACATAAGGAAACATATACCTTTACACTAAACCACAAGGTCAAATACAATGAATACATATTGTACAAACATGAAGACCACCCTGACATGAACTCCCAACACATCTCTCCATCGAGCACATCATGGGCGACAACATTGTCGGAGCGCGTTTCCACCCTACCATGAAGTAGTTACACTTCCCCAGAATCTTTCATGACACGAAAGATATCCAACCCAGCACGAGGTAGGCTAGCAATGCAATACTGGCAATAGTAATGGAACTTGTGCAACTAGCATGATATATCCACATTCTAACACTAATGCAACAACATCATGGGCACACACCATGTATACAACATACATAGTAGACAAAGCATCAATCCATGCATTTCCTATTTAAAAATTACTCACAAACATTAGCCAGTCATGTACACTAGCATATATTTATACAATGAAAATCTATGATGTATACAAAGCTTGCAAAAGCATACATACAGTTGCAAGACACATAAGTGTATACATAATCAAATAGGAGAAAACATATTTGAATATCTAATTGAATAAAAGACATATTTTAATCAAATAATGAACCACAAGCTTTCACATTTTTATGAAGATAGGAGAAACAACCTTTTCTTATCTATGTAACATCTTGACAAGATCTTAGTCTCATCTCAATTGTAAGGAAAGAGGTAATGACTTCTTATTAATTTTCAATCATAATGAAACAAGACATATGTATGCAACCATGCATTTATAAGCCTAAGAGGTACAAAATAACATATAAGAATATTTGCAAGATCACACATAAATGCTTTCGTTTATTCATAAACATTGACCTACTTATCAAGAATTTAAAACAACTTCACTATCAATTATTCTAAATGATGTCTTTATCATCAAGTCAAGAGTCAATAAAGAATATGTCCACACATCTAGAATAATGACACACATTTAAGTACTTAGGCTATGATACACATTGAAAGCCACACAATGAAAATGTTCAATTTCTATAATTTGACAATTAATTCATCTTGCCTTTCTAAATCATCTTTTTTTTTTTTGTATATCTTCGTAACTAAAATTGTTTTCATTCATCTCTATATCCATAAGCATTAAGAAAAGCTAAATAATAACGTTCATACTATGAATATCACTCAACTTTACTTAATGAAGCACTTGAAATGATATCTCTTGGGTTACACTCTAAACAAGGCATTAGAATTATGCAAAATCATTAGTATCTAAATAAGGTTGCCGGTTTTAAGTTTATATGTTTTTTTTTGTTTTTTTCAAATGGATAAGCTAAATCATTTGACATGAAACAATATGAAATCTATTCACACATGCACTTTCTTTAGGTTGTTTATATATAAATTAGTTTGCACAAATACATATAAAAAATTGGATTTAGACATGTCTCATCATCTATTCGACTACATGGTAAAAATAAAAAAAATATAGTCTAGTGTAATACCCTAAAATTGGTCATCTAAACCATGGGCCCCTAATCTCGACAACATCACCAAGGTCCTAACCAAAGGCAATTAAATCAATCTTGAGCACATTATTAATTTCTAAAATCATTAAATGTCACATGGCAAATTAATCAACCAGTATTAATTAAATATTTGTTTAATTAATTAAATCATTCCAAGTAAATCATTTTTAAACAATTATCCTATTTATTTTTTTGTATATCCTAGCATATTTAATTAAATAAATCAATTTGCCATTAAATCATTAAAAAAGGAATTAATTGACAAAAAAAGAATTGAAATTTCAGAAAAGAAATCAATTGGAGATAACCTTGAAAAAAAAATTAAAATTTGATAAATAATCTCAAAGAAAACAATTAAAACAATTAAATATTAAAATTGAATGAAAGAGAGAATAAATCAGTTTTTCTTGATTTTATCTTAGTTTTAGTTTAATTTCCTTTAAAATTGAGAAAAGAATCCAATCACATCAATTCACCTGGATTGTGCTTCCTCTTGGAAAATCTTGACCGCTCATCATTATTTGATCTCAGTCGTTGGTTTCTTTCTGAATTTTCTATAAATTCAAGCTCTCATGTCTCATTCAAAGATCCTGGAGAATATATTGTTAGTATGCGTCTTTTGCTCTAGGTTCATTGAGAATTTAAATTTATATATTGCATATTAGTTATTTCATATCGCTTATATCATTTAGCTTAAATATTCATATATTGCTTAAATCATGTTAGATTAATCTTGCATATCAAGCTTATATCGTGCATCCATTTAGCTCATATTCATGCTCATATAGATTTTAAAATCATTCGTTTAGGTGTTGTCTAGTCACTAGATAGCTTAGCAATCTGAGAGCAATCTAAACTCACATCTACTAGAAGGCAATGGGTCACTTTGTAATGATTTATTATTTATTGATTATTGATTTACTAACCATGCATCTAATGACTTAATTGAAGTGTTGTGTATTATAGATGCAGATACAGGTCCACTTTTCACACACATTTTTGGCGCCCACCGTGGGGCATAAGACTACTTTTTTTTCGGCCTCCAAGACTAATTGTTTATTTTTATTTTTATTTTCAGATTTTTGACTTTTCGGATTTTTTTCGTACAGTTTCTGCATAATATCGTACAACATTTCCTATATGACAGAATGACAAACTGCAATTATCGTACGATCCTGTACTAATTATCGTATGAGTCGGTGAGAATTGTGTACGATTCTGTATTCTATTAGGTTAAAAAGCAAGTTTCATTCTTCAGGTTTTCTGTTCAATTTTGATTACACTGACGCTAACCCTGGGTGGTTATGTATTTATCTGAAGAATTTTTACAGCCTAACCAATTTTTTGCAGAACGCTTTTCAAAGAATTTATCAATCACACTGACGCTTGTCAAAGAACAAAGACAATATGACTACTGATTCATTGTCTTTGCAGGTTGCTTGAGGAGATTCGAGAAAAAATTGTGTATTTATTAAATTCATTTTTTAGGCACCTAACTTGCTATTTGGTTAAAGAACAAATCTGTATTTCATGTTTTAATAAAATTATGAGATGTAGGAGAGTATGTTCTTGTCTGTATAGACAATAAAAAATCCAGACCCTTGAGGCATTTTCTTTAAGTTTGAGATTTGTATATCTTTAGTGGGCCTGCCCTCCCGAGGAGCTAATAACTCTATAGTCATTACGACCAGTGAGAGAGGAACGACCCAAGTGGGAATGGCTAAACGCCAAGTACTCCAACCCACTATAAAAAAACATGATTTGATGAAAATAAAGTCAACGAAAGTGCTCGGGAATAGCTCTCCTCTGTACCTTTTGGTATATTAAACCTTGGTTTTCAAGGCTGGGAGACCTCTTAATTGAGTTTATACCTCGACGCGCTGAACAGACCCCTTACTAGTTCCAATTCAAAATAGAAGCTACCCGGTTCACCTCCGAAATGGGGATAATCTTTGTGCAAGAGAGATAGTAACTCTCCCAAGATACTTGTCATTTTGTGCCCCCATTAGCTTTTGGAGTCGGCTAATACACTGTTGAGAATCCATTGTGTGAGACTCAAGAGAGATAGTAACTCTCCCAAGATACTTGTCATTTTGTGCCCCCATTAGCTTTTGGAGTCGGCTATAACACAAACAACTGCATGAAACTCAAACATGAAATTCAAGATCTCATTGACGCTGGCAAAATCGTTGTTGGAAATCACACGACTAATGCTAATCATAAGGCCTTTAAAGATCTCTGACCAACTTATGAACAAGGAGATTCCTCAAAATCCAAGGGAGGTGCTAGAGTCAATTATACCTACACTAACAACGACAATGTGATCAACATGATTGAATCTTCCCAGCCTGAATATTGCAATGTGATCATAATCAAAGATAAACAAAATCAAGCACAAACTGCTAATGCTATGACCCATGCTCAAAAGAAGGCTACTCTCCAAGGAGATAGTTCCTCAATTTTCACTCAAACAACATCAAACCTACCAACTCCTTCAAACATACAAACAGACACAATCACGGCCAAACCAAAATAATTGGCTTCATCATCCTCTCCTTGTTATAGCATTGTCGAACAATTGAAAAGAACTAACACTCAAATCTCCATTTTGGAGCTACTTAAGATCTCTTCTTCTCATAGAGAGATCCTGGACAAGGCTTTGCTCACCACTAGTGTCCCTAAAGATTTAGATGTAGATCGGTTTCAATCTACGGTGGGTCACCTGACTTCGCCTCATTACCTCACTTTCTCTGAAGAAGATGATAACTCATTGAACCACCCGCATAACCATCCATTACACATCGAAGCTATGATCTATAAACACCGAGTTAAACATGTTTTGATAGATGGAGGCATTGGGTTGAATATCTGTACCTACAATCTACTGACACAACTATGATTTTCTAAATATGTTATTGATCCAACAAATAAAATAATAATCAAATCCTATGATGAAGAAGAAAGAACCTCTAAAGGTCTGGTACTATTACCAATCAGGGTAGGACCTATGGAAAGAGATGTCATCTTTCAGGTCCTTGACCTTCCTCTTTCATACAACATCTTACTGGGCAGGCCATGGATTCACGAAATGAAAGAAGTACCATCTACGCATCATCAGTGCTTGAAATTTCCTTATAAGGGAGTTGAAGTCAATATTCCTGCTGATACAAGCTATACTTTCAATGCTTTAACGCAGAGTGTTGATGTTTTTGTTCCTCATAATAGAGCAGCCTCTACAGCTGAAAGTTCATATTCTTTGCTGAAAGATTTAGAGAAGAAATTGAAAATCACAAACACCAACATGGATGGATACAAAATAGAACCTATACTCTTACTAATGTCTCTTCCTCCATCACCAAGACAATCGGGAAAACCATCAGAGGTTATGAAGCCACAAACTTAAACTCCAAAAGTCATTTATGATGGTCTCTTTATACAGTCCTCTACTTCCCTTGCAGATGAAATAGAAGATGTTGTTCTCAAATAGCTTTTCAAAGAAGATAGTGCAAACAAAGAAATACGATATTGTGAGATTTACCCGACATAATATGGTCTAGGCTATAAGATACTTCAACGCATGGGATATTCAGGTACCGATCCTCTAGGCAAGTGTCAATAAGGTATTGTTGAACCTATCTGGTTACAAACTAAGTCTGAAATTGATAAAGTTGGATTGGGATACGATCCAAGAAAGTCATCAAATTAGAAACATACTTCCCACCATCAACCTAAGTCGAGGAAAAAGGTACTACCTTCAACATCACAGGAAATTAATACTCAACAAACGCAGAAAGACTATGACGATGAACAAGAAGAATTGCTAACCTAGAGAGAGAAAGCATATGGTAATCAAGTTCCGATTGTATCAGATATAACACTTCAGGAAGTAGAAGTCCCAAAGGATATGAGAGAAGAAGTAGACAGAATCAGAGAATTGTTTGCACCACTGAACATTACAGTCACATATACTTGTAGACAACAAGTAGATGA
Organism: Cryptomeria japonica; assembly: GCF_030272615.1. Taxonomy (NCBI): domain Eukaryota; kingdom Viridiplantae; phylum Streptophyta; class Pinopsida; order Cupressales; family Cupressaceae; genus Cryptomeria; species Cryptomeria japonica. The sequence goes on from NC_081406.1 coordinate 586,189,341, forward strand.
TTCAGAAACTGATTCAAATGAGTATGAATAGGGTCTAGACCATCTCTCAAATACATCTACTACAGAAGCCCCTGAGGAATCCAGTGATATCACAGATGGCGCACAAGCCCTGATATGCTTAAAAATGCAAAAGGAAATACAAGAAATTAGACTAAAAAGATAAGAAGACTATGAACAACAACTGAAGGAAGAAAGGACACAAGAAAATTCTTCACCTACTAACTCTCCCTCTAATGGGATAGGACAAATTAGGTATGGAGCTACAAAAGAAGAATTAGAAGCTACAGAAGCAGGACCAGTCATCAATCTAGAGGAAGCTGAATGGAAAAGGTGACAAGGATTAACATAACCATCAAGGTTATGTCCACAAGTGTGTCAAATGCAAGTGATCAATGAACTAACTCACGAAGGAACTTGTAGCATCAAAGATGTAGGTATTGATACTATACATACTTATACTAAATCAATTGAAGACGAGTCAGAAACTTCATCTTATGACTCCGATAACTCAGACAAAAGCTTTTTTTATAACAACTATTCAACAACATATTGTGACTACTCTATCATGAATGTTGAGATGTTGTCTGTTGACCCTGTTACTGTCACACCACGGTATGCAGTCCAGTCTAAAGTAGGGGACGATGCTAGGAGTAGGTCGGCTGGGTTAGGTCCAATAAATACTAACATGAACTTCGATAATTGTGTTGTAACTCTTCCTGGTCTCGAGACACATACGCAAGGTAGTCTTTTGGAACTGGACTGGTTGGTTCGAAGTCATGATGATAGTACCGTGAACTCCCTTGAACCTATTCAAACTTTATCTTTGATATATCCTGAACTAATTGACTGTACTCTTTATAACCAACCTTTGAATATACCCATCTTCGCCAATGACTACACAGTAGCCTACTATCTTAATGCAGTGGAACCAATGAACTCTTGCACTAGTGAGAAAATCAAGAACATGATTGAAATAGACATCAAGTATCTCGGTCACAAAAAAAAAAAGATCTGATGGGGAAAACCATATTGTGGCAGCATCAGAATAAAAAATAGTGAAAATAAAGGACGTACGTAAGGGTGAAAACCTCTCTGAGGCACTTGAAGATGAGATACTTGATATGCTGCCAAGTCACTTCCAAGAAAGGTCTTCAATATTGATTGAACCAACTCAACCAGTCAATATTGGAAGTCAAGAGATGCCACATATGATTCATTTAGCTCAATCACTATCAACAGAAGAGTTAAAAAAATTCAGCAACCTCTTTTCAGAAAAGAAGTTCAACTTTGTGTGGAGATACTCTGATATGCCAGGACTATATCCTGATCTCATCATGTATCATCTCTCTATTACACCAGGAGTTAAACTAGTCAAGCAAAAACTTTGTAAGATGCATCCTCATGTGGCACTTCTAGTCAAGGTTGAGCTAGAAAAATTGCTAAAAGCTAGATTTATCAAAGCTATAGACTATGCAGAATGGATATCAAACATATTACATGTATCAAAGGTAGACAAATCTATTAGAGTTTGCACAGACTTCAGCGATCTCAACAAAGCATGTCCGAAAGACGATTTTCCATTGCCCAATATTGATATGATAGTAGATATGACTATTGGATATGAGATGTACTCATTAATGGATAGATTCTCTGGTTATAATTAGATCAAGATAGATCCTGAAGATCAAGAAAAGACAGCCTTCGCATGTGCATGGGGATCCTTTTGCTGGAATGTAATGCCATTTGGGCTAAAGAATGCAGGAGCAACTTACCAGAGAGCAGTAACCACTATCTTCCACGATATGATGCACAAAAACATGGAAGATTATGTTGATGACACCATAGTAGAAACCATGAAGAGATCTATGCATATTCAAGAGCTAGGCCTCATACTGGATAGAATGGAAAGATTCAAGCTCTGGCTAAATTCGAAAAAAGTGTGCATTTGGAGTAACATCAAGAAAATTGCTTGGTTACATAATTTCAAAGAAAGGAATTGAGGTTGACCCTGAAAAGGTCCAAGCTATAATGAAAATGCCTCCACCCAAGAATATCAGTCAAATGAGAGGTTTACAAGGACATCTTCAATCAATAAGGCACTTTATATCTCAGCTAGCAGACAAAGCTTAACCCTTCACAAAGGTATTAAGGAAATGAGTTCAATACGACTAGGATGAAGATTGTGAACAACATCTAAAACAAAACAAAGATTATCTTTCTAATCCACCCATATTGATGCCACCATTTCAAGGTAAACTATTGATTCTATACATATCAGCTACAGATACTTCACTGGGGGCACTTCTGGCACTTCTGGCACAACAACTAGTCTATTAAGTTGGTGGCTAAGATTGATCCACTCAAATATCTTCTCAGTAAAGCAACACTTACAGGAAGACTGGCTAAATGGGTCATGGTTCTTATGAAATTTGATATTGAATATGTGGAACGTAAATCCATCAAAGAATAGGTTATTGCAGACCAGCTTGCTAATGCTCCACTTGAAGACAATCAACCTCTACATATAAAATTTCCGGATGAATTAATCATGCACCTTACTCAACAATCATGGAAGATGTTCTTTGATGGGTCTTTCACTCAACATGGTTCTGGTCCCAGAATACTTTTTATTACTCCTCAAAAATATTCAATCCCAAAATCTTACAAGATTCTCTTCCCTTTCCCAAACAACATTGCAGAATATGAAGCTTTGGTAAACAGGATCAAGCTGGCCATCGAGTGGAAGATTGTTGAATTACACATCTATGGAGATTCTCAACTTATCATCAACCAAACCAATGATCTATATCAGACAAGAGATGAGAAACAGGTGCCTTATAAGAGAATGATAGATGATCTCAAAAAATACTTTACCTTTGTATCATTTTAGTAGATCCCCAAATCAACAAATAGAGCAACGGATGTAATGGCCACCTTGGCGTCTATACCATAGATACATGAATAGAATTTTTGCCTTGAATTCCTAGGGGAAGAGTTACATTATCCTACCTATGACTCTCCCGAGTCCCAGATGGTCTGTTCTATTATTGGACACAACTCATCTCACTATAGCCACATTTACTCTTACCTGCGTGACCAAGTTGTCCCTGCTAATCTTTCCCGAAATGAAAAAAGGAACCTAATCTGAAATGCGTCACAATACGTCATCATTGCTAACAACCTATTTAGGTGAGGTTTAGATAGTACTTTGCTTAGATGCCTAGAAATTGACGAGTCCCAACGTGCATTATCCGAGGTTCATGAAGGTGTTGTGGATCCCATTCAAACGATCTAACTTTAGCACGAAAACTACTAAGGGTTGGCTACTACTGGCCAAATATGGAGAAAGAAGCTATAAAATTTGCTAAAACCCATGAAAAGTGTCAGCTACATGGGAACGTTATACACGCTCCAGCAAGGGATCTCATACCCTTTGTTACACATTGGTCCTTTCAATAGTGGGCGTTTGATCTATTTGGCCAAATATATCCTACATCATCTAATGTACACAAGTTTATTATAACCGCCACCGAGTACTTCACTAAGTGGGTAGAAGCGGTTCCGCTCATCAAAGCAACTAGTAAACAAGTAGCTATGTTCATCCTTAATTATATCATCTGCAGGTATGGTATACCTTCATCCATTATAACTGACAATGGAGGACAGTTCAAGAACAAAGATCTAAATAAACTCTATGAAAAATTCAAAATAAAATAAGACTAGTCATCTGTGTACTACCCTCAAGGTAATGGACAAGCTGAAGCATCTAATAAGAATTTGTTGACTATCTTACACAAAACAGTAAATAAATCTGGAAAGAATTGGCATCTGCAGCTCAATCCTAACCTGTGGGCTTTTAGAACAAGTATTAGAACACCTACTCGGACTACACCTTTTTCTTTGGTGTATGGGTCCGAATTAGTATTACCTATTGATGTGGAGATACCATCTTTAAGAGTTTCTTTGCAAGGTCTTGTTACTGATGAAGACTACAGAATAGCTCAAATTGATTTCTTTTCTCAATTTTTGATTCTTTGCCAAGCAGGTGAAAATCTGGTAAATAATTATCAAGAAATCAATTAGAGAAAAGACAAGAGAGAAAATGGCTTGGTGAAAACCTAGTAAACAGGCACCTTGGTAAAAAAAAAAAAAAATCTTTGCCATGTAGGTGAAAACCTGGCAAACAGGCACCTCTTGTACTCAAGCACTCCATCTATCAATGCAATGTTGGCATTTCCCATTTTCATGCATAATTGCTTTCGCTTGTACATATATTTCATTCACTTTTGTGACATCCTGGTTCATTGGAACCCTCATGGGTTGAAACTGATCAATGTCCTAGTCTTAGGTTAATTGACAAAGCATATTTCATGTCCTAAGCAGTATCAACCAAGTCATCATTCTGTCAGTGATACCCGGTTGTCCACTTCGAGTTAGTCACCTGTGTCCTGACTATTGTAGATTTTTATCATTGAGTACATAAGAAAAACAAGACTACTGAAAACAATCACTAAATTTTTTGAGATATGCATGAAAGTTTCTTTATGTGCTATCTTGTACATTGGCTTTTGCTTATTATTCCCTCTGAGTAACTCGAGGAAGTCTATCTTGACTAAGAGGAGCAAGGATTGGGGGCATAATACTTTTCTTTGTTTTCTATTTGTAGGAATGAATCCGATGACATGGAAACATCTAATCAGCTGGGTGTATGTGATAAGTGCCTTCACATCAAGGTGAAATCGCCACACATACCTCGACTCCGCTTATTTGTATGCTATAGGGAGGTTGGAGTCATTTCTTTATCTATTTTGAGGGAATTTCTTTAATGTGCAATCCGAATGCATGCGGTATATGTCAAAGGATATGAACGAACAAAGGGTCATTACAGACAAGATAGTTAATATTGCATATACAAAGAAATGAACTCTATTCTTCTTGTTGTGTTTGTAAAATTCTCAGTGATGAAAATTAAGCATTCCAAATCCAGTGACTAGGTTTAGGTTGCATTGATTCTAAATTTTATGTATTTAAAAGTAATTTCGGCATGATAACAATGATCTCTTTATCTTTTGAATGAGAGTTTACAGCATCGTCATTTCTCAGCTAAGTGGTCTCTTTTTCATCATCATTTATTTGATCGAGTACTTGTGTATTGAGATGTTAGTTGCATACATGAGCATCTTATATAGATCCATACATTTCATTTGATACTTATTTACATTCATATTATTGCACGAAGAAAAATAAACATTTGCATTACTAGTTACTCATTCTCCTCACTTATTTGCATAAAAAGAAACAAATATAAACAGTCATATTCCATTTGCATTCATTCATCTATACTGAAAATATATGCATACATATAGAATAAATCATATATAACAACATCTCAGAATAAATCAACATAAGTACGATGAAATCAAATTAAGAGCTCGTAAATCGACTGTCCCGAGTCCATTTTCAGGATCGAAATCAAAATTTGACATCAATTCTCTCATCAAAATTTTACGACGTTGACCACTTAGCACTTTCATCAACTGCTCATTCTCTTCTTCAATTTGCACTCAATTTCTCGTTAATCAACGCTAAATCTCAATTTAATTCTCACATTTACTCTGATTTTAATCTTCAACATTAATATTTGTGCTCAAATAACTTATCATTGCTACAAAAATTTTTTTTGCCTACAATCACTGCGCAACCCTCGCTATCTTTCGATTTCACTCCCGAGGGGGCATTCTTATGACCTCAAAGTCAATAATTTCTTTCAAAAATATTCGTTACAAGTCGAGCAGCTAAGCTTCGTAAAATCAATCGCTAGGGGCATATGAGTTTTATCGCTTCATATCAAGCTAACATTGTGTTTGTCTGAATCAGTCTCTTAATGTTAATTAGTTTCATAGCTTTTCATCAAGCTGATTATTCGTTTAAACTTAATCAAGGGTTTAAAGAGTATCTTTGGTCACACTCAATCTAAGTAGGTGTTCAGTTTCATTGCATCAAATCAAGCTAGATAGTTTATCTTCGCTCATTGTATCTTGATCAATCAAGTTCAAGATCGATTTTCTCTTCGCTCACTGAGTCTAGTTCAATCAAGTTATAGATTAGTAAGATTCGCTTCTTGATCAATCAAGTTCAAGTTTGGTATCTTTGTGCTTCATCGATCCTAGTTCAATCAAGTTCGAGATCAGTTTTGCTTTAATCAAACTCTGTTCAGTTTCATTGCCTCAAAACAAGCTGAATACCTCGCTCTTCATCTGGTTCATGATCAATCAAGTTCAGAACTAGTATCTTCTAGACATCAAATTTTCTTTGAACCAACGCACTACTCACACATTAATTCAAAGAGGGGAAAATGTAATACCCTAATCTCGACAACATCACCAAAGTCCTAACCAAAGGTAATTAAATCAATCTTGAGCACATTATTAATTTCTAAAATCATTAAATATCACATGGAAAATTAATCAACCAATATTAATTAAATATTTATTTAATTAATTAAATCATTCCAAGTAAATCATTTTTAAACAATTATCCTATTTATTTTATTGAATATCCTAGCATATTTAATTAAATAATTCAATTTGCCATTAAATCATCAAAAAATGAATTAATTGACAAAAAAAAATTAAAAATTGAGAAAAGAAATCAATTGGAGATAATCTTGAAAAACAAATTAAAAATTGATAAATAATCTCAAAGAAAGCAATTAAAACAATTAAATATTAAAATTGAATGAAAGAGAGAATAAATCAGTTTTTCCTGATTGTATCTTAATTTTAGTTCATTTTCCTTTAAAACTGAGAAAAGCATCCAATCACATCAATTCACCTGGATTGTGCTTCCTCTTGGAAAGGATCGACCACTCATCATCATTTGATCTCAACCGTTGGTTTCTTTCTAAATTTTCTATAAATTCAGGCTCTCATCTCTCATTCAAAGATCCTGGAGAATATATTGTTATTGTGTTGTTTTTGCTCTAGGTTCATTGAGAATTTGCATTGAAATATTGCATAATAGTTATTTCATATTGCTAAATTATTGAGTTTAAATATTCATATATTGCTTAAATCACGTTAGATTAATTTTGCATATCTAGCTTACATCTTGCATCCATTTAGCTCATATTCATGCTCATATAGATTTAAAAATCCTTCATCTAGGTGTTTTCTAGTCGCTAGATAGCTTAGCAATCTGAGAGCAATCTAAACTCGCATCTACTAGAAGGCAATGGGTCGCTTTTATTCAATGATTATTGATTTACTAACCATGCATCTAATGCCTTAATTAAAGTGTTGTGTATTCCAGATACAGATACAGGTCCACTTTTCACACACACATAGAACAACACGAGTATGTATTCAAAAGAATTTAAGGGACTATAAATGAAGTATGAACAACTATCCTAAGCCATGAGGAAGCTTTAGACCAAAAAATCTTCATTCCATAGTCGTGAAGATAATATATATAAGAGTTAAAAATATAAGTGTAAGTCAAAGGATAAACTCAAACCTTCACTTAAATTAGCACCAATTCTAAGGCTATGATAGTTGTGTGAATACACTATAATCATGCAGCTAGACATTGGTTATTGCAAACAGATTTGATCTACTCTAGTATAAACTATACGATGGACACCAAGACTATAATGTTCAAGTATATGACCCGTGCTCTCAAATTAGAAATCAATGTAGACATGCATGTAAAATATGAAAACCTATCCATTCAGCTATGCTTTTCAATTTCCATGGTTATGTTAAAATCATCACCAAAATGATTTGCATGATATTATTAATGGTAGGAGGAGATTCATATTGAAGATAAAAACCCATAACTAGAAGGGTTATATAATGGAAATATTGCATGCATGGCATATTACTACCAAGAGGTCAACAATAACTTGCCCTGCAAATTCATATCTCTTTCAACCATATTTTCTAGCACTATCATTACAAACAAACACTTCATATTTAAACTTTCAAGATAGTACATTTGAAAGAAGAGTGAAGAGAATCGTTTATAAAACTGTTGGCAATTGACACTCATTGGATTCATGTGTTGTCATTGATGGTAATAAGATTCCATAGAAGTCATATACCGATATTTGGAGGCATTCACCGGCAGACACCGGCACTGACACTGACATCCAACACTTCTGGGAAGCTGACATCAAGATAGCTTTATTTGTAAAATCATTTTTTAATTATTGTATAAGGCCGACATTGTATATCTTTTGTATTGTATGTCGACATAAGACATATTGTTTGTAAAGGGTATACAGGTTAGTTAGTTAGGTCATTATGATATGATAGAGATATATGGTATAGATGAGAAGAGGATTATGGGTATATGCAAAGGATATGTATGTAGATCATTTGTATGCGAATGTTATATCATGAAATGATTTGTAGATGTTTTGTAAGGCATTCTTGGAAGGAAGAGATACCGATAGAAGGTTCAGGGTTTATGAACCGGTATAGAACATAGCTTTAACTGGAACTCTTTTTGGCATTATAGATGCATTTTGTGATTCATCGGTACTATTTTATTTCAATAGAAGCTTGTAGTCAGTGAGACTCTTTTGTGTTGAGCAGTGTGTCTTCCTGCATGTGCAGACCCCCATGCTATGTAATATCTTTTATATGTCTAGTGAATTGATATTGTGGGTCACAAATCCCACCTTGGTTTTTCCTCTTTGAGGTTTTCCACATATAAATTATGTGTGTTATGGTGTTCATTCATGTGGCTTGTTTATTTGGTTCATGTTATATGTTTCTTCATTTACCGGTTTATATGTGTATGTTATAAAAGGTTAAAATCTTGTGTTACTGGTAGAACAATGATTACCCCCCCCCCCCCCCCCCCTCTCAGTGTTCTTGGGTTCATTGTATTCCAACAATTGGTATAAGAGCTTGGTACCTTGGAAGAAGTTTAACAACTTGAGGAAGATCCTGAAACCGAAATCCTTGAACATGGCTATTGAGAATCAACTTGAAATGGCACTTGAGGACTATGATGCTAAAAGGATGAAGAGCTTGAAACTGCAAGATGAATTGAATTCTGCAAGAAAGGTTATAATCAGCTCAAGCTAAGAGAAAGGAACTTTTTCAAAACCAGGATGATGAAGAGAAAAATGCACTTAAGGAACAATGTCAGAGAAATGAGTCAAGCAAACATGCTTATGAAGAATGAAATGCAAGACCTGACTATGAGGTTATCAAAAGATAATAAGGACAAAAAGAAGAAGGAAGTAAATCTTGCTATATCTCTGAAGAACCAATTTGATGAATGTGGAAGATTGACTCATGAAAATAATCTGTTGAGAACTGATTTGGCACATTCCCGGAATAATGAACAAGAGATTGAAAGACAAATAACTACTCTAAGAGATTATCAGACTACTGCAAGTGAGTATAAAGAAAATTTCAAGATTTGTACTGCACCGTTGGATGATTTATTGAGAAGATAAAGACAGAATGAAGATTCTAGAGGACTTGGATTTGTACAAGGTGAAAGCTCCATTACTGCAAATGAAGATCAGACAATCAGTATGTAGAACTCATTAAAATAGGGGAAACTAGTAAGGCAATCTAATTCTTATAAATTTAATGGTATATGTTTTGTGTGTAATAAATTTGGGCATATGGCTAGACATTGTAAAAATAGAGCAAATCAAAACTACAATTTTGTTCCCAATCAATGTACAAATTGCAAGAAATATGGTCATAAGTCAGAAGATTGTAGAATGAATGTTAAATGTCATGCATGTGGAAATTTTGGACATTTGGCTAATCATTGTAGTTCAAGGAATGACACTAGATATGTCAAAGAAATTCAAAAGAACAATGTTACATGTTATGCATGCAACAAGATAGGTCATATTGTTAAGTACTTCAGAAGCAAAACTACACCGATTAGCAATGATAAAGCAAATGAGAAGGGAAAGAAGAAGGTAGATGAAATACAACAAGATCACACCAAGAGATGGGTTAGAAAATCTGAAGAAGCAAGTGGAGATGCAACTACACCGGTAACTACACTGGTAGACCAGAGCAATCTTGCACTGATAGGAAATTCAACTAGTAACTAAGGCATATGCCTTAGGGGTTGGCAAACTCATTGCAAATCTTGTGTATTCCCTAGAGGAGATCTGGAAAGTTGTGTTAATCATTGATGAAGGTTTACTTGACATAAGACTGTGAAATTGATATCTGATAGAATTCATCGCGAAGCATTTATGATAGTGAAGAATTAGGGTTTACTCACTGATAAAAAGGGATATATGGATTCATTTTCATTCACCCATCATTCAAGCATCCAGAGCGAAGTAGAGGTGAATCTTAGGTGATTAAGAGCAAGCAAAAGCATTCTGTGAGGATTTCCAAAGCACTCAATCTTCCAACCGGTGATTACTTTCAGGTATTTCTTTACAATGGCATTTGGATCATTTGCTCCTACTTTCGTTGCAAATCCCACCATTGTTGAAGTTAAGGATAGGTTGAGACTTGTTTTCAAGGAAGTTCCCCAAATAGCTAAGAAGGAAGACTCTACGGGAGCATTCTCTAGGGTTTCGATGACATGATGTATGTTGAAGATGTAAGGGCATATATTCACTGCAGCTTGGAGGATCTAGGCACAGAGGAAATAAAGTGCATCTATCAATCTGTGATATTGGGAAGCTCTATAACAATCAAGCCAAAATACAAATCTATTGAGGATCTAGGGTTAACTGGTATCCTATACATACCGGAATTCAAAGGTGAGGTAATCAGATATGTTCTAAGAAGGGTTCATAACGAGTTCATCTGGATGGATCAGCCCTACATGATCACAAAGGAAGCTATTCAAGCAGTCACCTGCTTACCCAAAGTCGGACAAGAACCTGGTAAGAAGATCTCCAAAACTGCGATTGAGAAGCTCACCGACGCAACCCATGATGGAAGATCGATGAGGATCAACACAATCAAAGACACATATGTGAAATTTGCAAGCATGATAATCGGTTACAAAGTAACTCAATCTAGCCAATTGAATTTTGTTGCTAGTTCTTGCATCCATGCTGCACATACGATGCTGAGGAATGATGGTAAATATGACTTGTGTGAATGGATGAGAAGTGAACTGATGTTGAATCTTTGAAATATTAAGGGTGTTCAGAAAGGAACCTTTACGTTCGGTAATCTCATTGTTTGTCTAATGCTTTACTTCATAAATGAGCTACCCGATCTAGGGAAGAAGCGTTGGGCTCATGACATACCGGTAGGTATGCAAATCAAGGAAGCAATCACCGGTCTTGGTACCGGAAGAGATGAAAAACTTTGGGGTTATTTCAAAACATTTCAGGAAAATATGAGACAGAGGGAGAGAATATCAAAGCACATTGTGGAACAATACTCCACTGATATCTGTTTTATGGTAAAGACTGATGAAACACTTATGGACGCAGTAAAACCTAGGACCATATGGGTCACTAATCTTGGATATGAGGTGGATGATAACATTCTGGAACTTTATGCAAAGATGTTGCTAGAAGCTCCATTGGATGATAAAACTGGACATTTTGGCACTGCAGAAGAAAAGGCTCTTGAAGTCAAGATTGGATTCAACAGGAAGAGAAGAGAGAAGAAAATAGATAAGATGTTTTCATATATACAAAATGTAATTCATAGGATAGACACAGAATTGGGTTCTGGATCCAAATCGACAGTAGAACCGATAGTAGCTAGTGATCCAAAGGAGATGAGGCCTAGAACTTTCATTTCTCCTATCACTTCTTATTCTGATCTAGAGGACAACCAACCTCTAGTATTAAGAAGGGTACAGAGGAAGAAAGTAGACCAGTCTCCGGTAGAGGAAAAGAAGGTGGAGCCAAGGAGGAAGCTTGTAAGAAAGGAAACAAAATCTATGACACCCCCACCTCCGACAAGTAAACCTATTCAGAAAAGGCAACCTACTCCATCCACTCTGGCACCCCCCAACAAAAAGAAGAAGAGTGATGATTCTACTGAATCTAGTAAGGCTAAAATGACCTGTGCTGAATTGATTGATGAAATAACCAAGGATGGAATTTTGAAGAATGTATCCATTTATTATGAAGATTTAGAGGGTAATGAGCAGAATGAAATTGAAGAGGTAATTTTGTTACACAGATATATATAAGAAAGCCTTAGTAGAAATTTTGAAGGAAATTCCTCTATCACTATACAATAAGTTAGATGCTAGAAGACTTGACGTAGTCAAGAGGGATAGAGAAATTAAGGAAGTAGAACTTTTGAGTATGTGTGATTCAATAAACAATGAGGAAATGAAATAATGCATTGATGTTGCAAACATGATAGTTTTTAGTAGTGGGTATGTGCACAAAGATGGTGGTTAGAAAAGTGGACACCACCCAAAAAAACATGGAAAAACAAGCAGTGCATACGCGGTTCTAAAATTTGAAATGACCGCATACGCGCTTAGGTTTGTTGTTCTCGAGCCTAGAGAAGGTAGTGCGTACATAGTGCTTTTAGGGAAAGTAGCACGCATGCGCTACCTCTAGGAAAATGAGTGTGTACATGCTACTTATAGGAAAATGAGTGCGTACACACTAATAATCCCAAAAGAACCGTGTACATGGTGCCTGTCAAAAAAAGTTAAAAAAAAAAACTAGGTCTTATTTTTTCGTGAATAGCGCGTTTTTCGTTTATTTTTTCTTCATTTTCTCTCCTAAACCGCGAACGAGATGCTATATATCTCCTCCAAACACTATGGATGAAGGTTAGTTTTTGTTTATTTTTTTCTTTCTTTCCCATTTGTTCAATTTGTTTTACATTTTGAATTTAGTTTCATTAATTTTGATTAGTTTTTTCACTTTTTGTTTCAAAAACCAGATTCTTCTAATCCACAACAAGAATGACCAAATGCACCTCCTAAAAACGCACAAGATACACCCCAAATTCCTCCTTTTGACCACACACCTGAAACACAGGAGCAATTAATTAAACAATTAGAACAAAATACGTCTAAAATAAATAGACTGATTGTTAAATTGAAAACATCCAAACTTGAGCATCATCAATCCCTCGCCACTAGCCTAGAAACATTAGCTAGTGGTGCCATAGTTGTTTCCACACAAATTACCAAATGGGGAAGCTTTAGGGATAGGTGTCGTCAATTCTATGTTGATGGGCTATCATACGAGGGAGTCAAAAACAATAATATTAGTAAACAACAAATATGTGCCCTTTTCGTTGATCCCAAAACTGGTCAATCATTACCTCTGAATGCAAAGAGGTATCCCATACATTGGTGTACCAATGTGCAGATGAAAAATATTTTTTGGCAGAGGTGGTGGATGGTCTTTGATGATCCACCTTGTAATAATTATGAGGTGCCATTATATTTTTTGAGAAAAGTATATTGTGAGTTTGTGCTCAATGTGCACCCAAACTATTTTGACATGAGATAGTTCCATGGTAGAGGTGGTGGCTCTTCCCAAGAAAGACCTGGAGCCCGTAGGCGATTACCTTCAGAGATTCGCTGCCCCCTAGCACCCAAACCCAAGGTGCATCGGGCTATCCCAATAGAGCTGAAAGAGTCGATGGAGATACAAACTCTTCAGGTGGCCACAACGTTGACTAGTGCCATCATCCAACATGGGACATCGTTAGCACACCCTATTGTATTGGATGATTACCCATTAGTTGCTTGAGGTGGTGACAGAGAGCCCAACCAACATATGTGTGTCAGTTGCTCGGGGATAGATGATGCAGCCGATGCAGATGGATCCTCATCTCATCTATGCATGATTTGTGGGAGTAGATGTCAGGGTTGCACGGCTAAGGATTTCATGCTGAGAGATGAGTTGATGGACATGGTGTTTGCCCATAAGCGACAGACACAGGTGTGTTGATTTGAATTCATGACATTTTATTTATTAGTCACTTTAAATTTATAATTACATAAATGAATTTTCATTTATACATTGATTTAAATTGAGACAAATAATATGCATTTCAAGATGCAGCAATGGTATCCCATACTCCTCCCCTAGTTACTACAACTACAAATTTGATGCCTGAGGTATAAATTTTGTAACATGTTAAAATAGAATAGTATGCTTTGAACTCAAAAATATATAAGATATACTAACTATCTTTAATGCTTGGTCCAATTTTTGGTTTGTAGGTGTTGACAGGGGACCAAATGTCCCAGATTGATGACATCACACTCTTAGCGATCAATTTTGGCCTACAAGGCTATACGGTATCATATTTTGTACAACCCTTTTTATGTATTGTTTTGATGGAATATGCAAGTCATTTCATTTTAGATTTTTAAAATTATGTTTAATTTATTATTTGTACTAATATCTCATGTTAATTTTGTTTTTTTAGGGTACCCCCTCTACATCTAGGGCTCGTCCTAAGAAAAAGAATTCCTCGAAGACGCCAAAACGTGGGAAGAAGGTAATTGAACACATTTTTAGTTGTACAACTGTTTCAAAATGTTGAAATCAAGTATTAGTTGGGGTTTGTAGATTGATTAGTGCTTTTTGTCTATTTTACATGAACAATGGCCATTGAGCTATGTGGATTTGTTGAATTCAACTGATTCGCCCGTGGATCAAGAGAGGGTGGAGGTATGTATCTCTACTTTATTTTCTTGCTTTCATGATTATATGCAAGCGTACATGTGAACTTGTGATATATTATAATCTTTTTTTTTTTTTCATACAATAAATATCCATACCTATTTCATCAATGACGAACCCTCCTCCATGCATTGGAGAAGCATCTAAGGATCTGATACACTTTTGTTTGATATGTAAAATTAATTATTTTTAACCTACAATACTTATCATTATATTAATTGTATTTAATCTTTGAACATTTTTTGTATAGGTAATAGCGACAATTTCTCCATCGATGGTGAGCCATCCTTAGTCCATTGGAGAAGCATCTCAGGCACGGGTACGTCATTGTTCTCTATATTATAGCTTTTAAGTGTTTTTGATATATTTATATTAGTACATTGTATTAATTGTACATTTAATCTACAATAGATCCCTTCGCGGTACGGTCATAACGTGGATCCATTTAAGTATGTCTTCAAGAAAATTCCTAAGAGTGACAAGGAGAGGAGAGCGAAGACATTAGCTCCTAGATCAGTCGATGAGGTAATCTACATTTAAATTGCAAAGGAATTATAGTTAAATGCATAGTTATGTTGTTAATTGTGAACTATTGTCTACAAAAGAATTCTAACTTGGCTTTTGAATTGTGGTTTTACAGCCATCTACAAGGTCGCGTACTGCATCAAAGAGGCTTGATTTTGATGATCCACTACAATTTTAGGATCATATAGTGTTATTTTTGGTCATAGAATGACCAATACATGTAGATATATTATACATTTTTATTGTATATCGATTTGGACATGGCAAATGCCACATTTTTGCAATACTTGTATTGACTTGGCAGACATGCCTTTTTTTAGATCTATAAATGTCGATATTCGATCCAATAAATGTGTACTAAGTTTATTATTTTGTATTCGTTGTATTTTGTGGTTATCCTTTTATGAATTTAATTGATCATTTGCCTATGTAATCAACAATATGAATATAAACAATAAAAATATATGATATAAATAATTGCAATCATGGAATATGATTTGATAAAATTTCTAAAATGTTGAATTAACCCTACAAAACTCCTTGTATTCAGTTCATTATTGTGTATTCGTTGTATTTGGTGGCTGCCCTTTTATAAATTTAAATGAATATTTGCACATGTAATCAACAATATAAATATAAACAACAAAAATCGATAATATGAATATAAACAACAATATGTATTTGGTGCGAGAGCACCCTCATGCTCGCAATGGTCAAATTTTGTTCGTTGTGCGCACAAACCAACATCGTGAGTGCATCCGGGTGGGGAGGTTTATGCTAGGCATGCCCCTGTCATGCATCCCAAAGTACCAGAATGTCGAGCGTCATACCATACCGGTGCGATCTCTCAAATTCCCTGAGTCCAAATAATTATCAAAATTTGACAGACTGTTTCTTCAAATATAGGACACATATGGTCTATCCGTTTGAACCCTTTGGGTCGCGTGAGGCTCCTCTACAATGGCCTATCTCCGTTTTTGACGACTCGAAGCCATTTTCAATTGGTAGCATTTTTTTGCTTGCTGCAAAAACTGTTAGTTGCATGTAATGCAAAGTTGCAGGATTGGCTATAATTGATTCGGCTCATCGTGTGCAAAAACCGACGTCACGAGCGTGTTTGTGTGGGAAGATTTACGCTAAGCATGCCCCTATCATGCATCCCAAAGCATCAGAACGTCGAGAGTCATACTGTACTTGTGCGATCTCTCAAGTGCCCCAAGTCCAAAAAATTGTCAAAATTTGATGCACTGTTTCTTCAAATCCAGGACACATATGGTTGATCTGTTTGAACCCGTGGGGTCACATGAGGCTCCTCTACAATGGACTATCTCAGTTTTTGATGACTCAAAGCCATTTTCAATTGGTAGATTTTTTTGCCTATTGCAAAAACTGTCAGTTGTATGTAATGCAAAGTTGCAAGATTGGCTAGAATTGATTTGGTTCATCGTGTACACAAACCAACGTCACGAGCGCATTCGGGTGGGAAAGTTTATGCTAGGCATGCCCCTGTCATGCATCCCAAATCATAGGAATGCCGAGAGTCATACTGTACCCCTGCGATCTCTCGAGAGCCTTGAGTACAAAAAATTGTCACAATTTGACAGACTGTTTCTTCAAATCCAGGACATATGGTCAATCCATTTGAACCCATGGGTTCGCATGAGGCTTCTTTGTAATGGCCTATCTTGGTTTTTGACAAATCGGAGCCATTTTCAATTGGTAGCATTTTTCGCCTATTGCAAAAACCGTCAATTGTATGCAATCCAAAGTTGCAAGATTGGATAGAATTGATTTGGTTTGTCATGTGCACAAACCGACATAACGAGCGCGTCCAGGTGGGTAGGTTTATGCTAGGCATGCCCCTATCGTGCATCCCAAAGCGTCAGAACATCGACAGTTATACCATACCCGTCCAATCTCTCAAGTGCCTTGAGTCCAAAAAATTGTCAAAATTTGATGGACTGTTTCTTCAAATCTAGGACACATATGGTCGATCCGTTTGAATACGTGGGGTCGTGTGAGGGTCTTCTACAATTGCCTATCTCGATTTTTGATGAATCGGAGCCATTTTCAATTGGTAGCATTTTTTTGCCTGCTGCAAAAACTGTTAGTTGCATGCAATGCAAAGTTGCAAGATTGACTATAATTGTTTTGGTTCATCATGTACACAAACCGACGTCATGAGTGCATCTCGGTGGGCAGTTTTACACCAGGCATGCCTCTATCATGTATCCCAAAGCGTTGGAACATCAAGAGTCATACTATACCGGGGCGATCTCTCAAGTGCCATGAGTCCAAAAAGATGTCAAAATTTGACGGACTGTTTCTTCCAATCCTGGACACATATGGTCAATCCGTTTAAACCCATGGGGTTTCCTGAAGCTCCTCTACAATGGCCTATCTCAATTTTTGACGACGTAGAGCCATTTTCAATTGGTAGCATTTTTTCGCCTACTGCAAAAACCGTCAATTGCATGCAATGCAAAGTTGCAAGATTGGCTAGAATTGATTCGGTTCATCGTGTGCACAAATCGACATCATGAGCGTGTCCATGCCTAGGGTTTACGCTAGGCATGCCCCTATTGTGTATCTCAAAGCGCGGGAACATCGAGAGTCATACCGTATCGGAGCAATCTCTCAAGTGCCATGAGTCCAAAAAAATGTCAAAATTTGACAAACTGTTTCTTCCAATCCAGGACACATATGGTTGGTATGTTTGAGCCTGTGCGGTCGGGTGAGACTCCTCTACATTGGCCTATCTCAGTTTTTGACGACTCGGAGCCATTTTCAATCGTTGCAAAAATCGTCAGTTGCATGCAATGCAAAGTTGCATGATTGGCTAGAATTGATTTGGTTCATTGTGTGTACAAACCAACGTCATGAGCGTGTCTGGGTGGGTAGGTTTACACTAGGAATGCCCCTCTCGTGCATCCCAAAGTGTTGGAACGTTGAGAGTTATACTGTATCGTGGCGATCTCTCAAGTGCCATGAGTACAAAAAATGTCAAAATTTGACGGATTGTTTCTTCAAATCTAGGATACATATGGTCAATCTATTTGAACCTCTAGGGTCGCTTGAGGCTCCTCTACAATGGCCTATATCGTTTTTGATGACTCAGATCCATTTTTAATTGGTAGCATTTTTTCACCTACTGCAAGTTGCATGCAATGCAAACTTGTAGGATTGGTTAGAATTGATTCGGTTCATCGTGTGCATAATCCAACGTCATGAGCACGTTCGGGTTGTAAGATTTATGCTATGCATTCTCCTCTTGTGTATCCCAAAGCACCAGAACATCGAGAGTCATACCGTATAGGGGCAATCTCTCAAGTACAATGAGTCCAAAAAAATGTCAAAATTTGATGGATTGTTTCTTCAAATCCAGGATACATATGTTCAATCCGTTTGAACCTATGGGGTTGCGTGAGGCTCCTTTAAAATTTCCTATCTTGGTTTTTGACGACATGGAACCATTTTGAATTAGTAGCATTTTTTTGGCTATTGCAAAATCCGTCAGTTGCATGCAATGCAAAGTTGCAGGATTGGCTAGAATTGATTTGGTTCATCGTGTGCACAAACCGACGTCACGAGCGCATCCGGGTGGGAATTTTTATGCTTTTCATGCCCTTGTCGTGCATCCCAAAGCATCAAAACGTCAAGAGTCATACCCTACCGACGCAATGTAAAAGTTGCTTGACAATATTTTTGAAAACAATGAAATTTTTGCTCAAATTGTATCTAGTCTCAATCTATGACCCCTATGACCCGATATTGACTCAAAATAATTCTCCATGTTTATACAAGAATCAAGAATTCTCATGATTGACCAGGGACTCATCACATATACTCAAAACATAGTCACAAAACATTGACACACAAAATAGTCACAAAATATTGTCACATATTATTAAAAAAATTGCCTCTAAATATGGTCAAATTAGCTCTTGGCTATTTGATTTATATCAAAAAATGTCTTACAAATCATCTCATGGGATTTTATACAAAATTTGGCATTACAATATGTGTGATTTAGCTCATCGCCATTCTAATATACAAATCATCTCATGGGCTTTTATACAAAATTTGGCATTACAATATGTGCGATTCATCTCATTGCCATTTTGATATACAAAATTTGGCATGTACATATGTACAAATAAGCTCATTGCCATTTAAATATACAAAATTTGGCATGTACATATGTACAAATAAGCTCATTGCCATTTAAATATACAAAATTATGCCCCTAAACATGTAAAAAGCAACTCATGGGCATTTATATATTCAAAAAATGAATATAGAACAATTTGTCGATGATTTATACAAAATTCTCTAAATCATTCTACTTTGAACCGTAGAATCAATCAAGTGAGCCTTCAGGATCGACTCTAACCCGTATTGTGTCAAGTATTGCCTCATGGTCAGATTCACGAATTTTCCATAAAATCTTGTTATGAGGTCTACCATGATACTTCATCAAATGAATATTTGTTGCAACAACAAGGTTAGAGAAATGAAGAATATGTCTGTGTGTTTCAAAGTCCGCGAACAACCAAACATCAAAATTCTTGATAGGGTATCTTTGAAGCCATGTTCTTGTCATGACAACAGACCCTATTGGGTACTCAATACCCTCTCCATCAATGATTGTGGTTGTCAATTTTCTTTTTGGCTCAACACAACGACACAAATAGTAATATGTTCCTTCTTCATTGTTCTCTTCTGCAACAACTGCACACACATGACCTGCATTTTATATAGTGTTAATTAATACCAAAAATAAAGTATGATGTACAACAAAATGAACCAAAAAGAATACTTGCAAAAAAATTAACTCAAAAAATCACCTGAATCCACTAGGTCGGATACATGGTCAATATCCACTTATGTCTCCATCTGGCTCTATTGTAGTGCTTTGGGAATTTTATATGAATCAATGGGAACCAACGGTCTACAAGACCATTTATCAACCCACTCTTGTGATTCACATTCTTCCCACAAACAATACATGCATGAAGAGAAAAAAAAGACTATTTGTCTCGTATAAATTACCAGTGAACTTGAATTTGAACTCATAAATGAGTGCATGCCACTCGATCCCACAACTGTAAAACAATCTAAATAGTTTTCAATGTTAGATTCAGTGATCAACCAAAAAAATCTATGAACCATTGATATACCTAGACCCATTGTAGACTTACACCATCGCACAATTGTTTCTACATCTATCAACTCAACACCACCTTCGTACTTCAATTCTTCTCTAACTAGGGCTCTTTTCACACATGCTCCTACACCATCGTGCTCTCCCTTACCATGTTCGGCCTCATTGAAATTCCAAAAATGTTGTACACCACTTGTCATATGCATCCTTGTCAACCAATAAAACATCCTTGCATTCTTGAATTGTGCAATGCAATTATCTGACCATATTAAGTGTTGGTTGTATCGTATGTTCCTTTCCCTTAAACTACAATGTAAAACTTTAAAGCATCCTTGTACAAACTCCGATGAATGAGTACGATCATCACTTATGTAGAAGTGATACTCTCTTACAACCTTTCTATCCTCCTATGTGCTATCATCTGCATGCATGAATGCTATGTGTAGACATATAGAAACTTGTGTAGAGTGATAATACATAGATTGCACTCCATTTTGAGGTTGTAGTGTATAATTTTCGGTGAAATCAACGATAGAGACAATGGTGCCAAGAGGAAATGTGTCCTTACATAACTTGAATTGCTCATCTAACCATCGAGCTCTATGTGTAGGTATTATGTACTCATAAACTAGTTTCTCTTGAAATTTTTTCATAAATTCAGCTAAACATACATCATTTTTCACTAGCTCACATATCTTCAAATTTTTTCCTTCTTTAACTCCATATGTGACTGTCTTGTATTTTCTGAAAGAAACTAGTTTCATACCAATTTCATGTGTGCTCTCCAAATGTATGCTTCTTGGTAAACATTGCAAACCACCACATATAGCACAAGAACCATCCAAACAAGGCGTCTTATAATAAATGCAACCATCATGTCTATTACATAGCACACTTGAAATAAATTCTCTTACAGACTTAGGAGATGCTTGTATATTGCATTCTTGCAAAACATCATTAGTGTGCAAAGTAGAACAAATATGATGAAAAATATCATAGTGCATGGAAAATTCAATATCCATCCTACAACAACACGTGGTGCGTACATGATTAATCTTAATATAAAAAGGTTTTGCCAATTCAAAAAATCTTTGAGAAATTCTTATTTGAGGAAACTTTTGAAGGAATCTTTCATAAAATTTAGTTTGAGTCATATCTAGATAGTGTTTTGGATGTGGCTCATGATTTGTAGACCCAATTTGCCTTCTAACAACATCTCTTTGGTTGGGCGAAACTCTTGTGTCATGCCAAAAATATTCAATTAATATTTTTAGTGCATCAACAACAATCCTGTCTTTACGTGGTAGTCTACCTGAGAATGCCCAAAGAGATTTATTGTTAGGTTCCTCTATTTTTTCCCGCCTCTTGAATGTTTTACCTAATATTGTTCTACTAACATTTAATGACTTACTTGTTTTGCTTATCAAACGATCTTTTTTTTATTTTCTTGCTCATTATGGTTGATGTAATGACACATCGAGTAGCATTAGAATCTTTAGTACGTGATTTTGAACCAATAGCTTGATATGCATCAAATAGATTTCTCACAATAGTTCTTTCACTGTTACTTTTAGATGATCTTATGCCTAGAATTTTCATTCTCTCTAAAATTCAAATTTTTAATCATTTCAACAATTAATTGACATCTCGCGGTTTGATTTAAGTTTTCAAAATAGTTTTTCCATATTCTTTTAACCATTCTTGTACAAGTTCGTTCATTCATTTTATTGGGCATTGGGTTCAATATATTCTCATCAATGTCAATTAGATACTTTGGTTTCCTACGAATGATTCTAGGGGGTATTAACATCGGTGTATTATGTACATTCAATTCATCAAATAGAGAAGGTGTATTTTCATCATTTAACTGATTATTCAATGTGGTATCTTCTTCAATTGCATTAGGTGCATTATGTTCATTTGGTAAATCGAATTGAGATGTTGATGATGACATATCTTCTTCTCCCATTGTTCTTATGTCACGTATTTTCTTCATACATTGCCTTTGTCTTTCCTTTTCAACCTCTTATTGTTCCATCGTTCCTCGCTTGTTCTTTCCCATGGTTGATATCGGTTGTCCTAAATAGAATCATATTACATATATATGTAAACAAAAGTTCATAAACAAAAAAATAACCATAAATATGCATCTTATCACTATTTTTTGGAATCAAACTATTAAACAATCACAATACTATTGACAAAACTAATAAGAGCAACAATTCAATTATTTGAAATCATGTAAAAACAAAAAATTCACTTACTTCTATGTATAAAATAGTGATAGAAGTGAAGACACAGTTCCAGTGGGCCCTTCAACAACCTCAAAAACTTCTCTTGAGGTCGTTGACGCTCTTGGGAAACTAAAACTATGTCTATGTACCGTGTACGCGCTACATTAATAATAGAGTACGTGCTGTTAGTCCATAAAATGTTGGCAAGCCCAACAATATTCTTTTCCCATTTTGTACTAATAAGTAGCACGTACGCGCTCCTAAGCCTAAAAAATGTTATCGCAGGGTAGTGAATAAAAGGCTCAGTACCGCGTACGCGCTCCTACACCTTAAAAAACTTATGGTAGGGTAGTGAACTAATAGGTTCAGTACCCCGTACGCGCTATTGGTAGTAGAAAAAATATGAATGAAAAGGGAGAGAGAGAGAGAGAAAGAGAGAGAGAGTAGAGGTGAGGGAGAGAGGAGGGGGGGTGGAAGGGAAGGAGGGAGAGAGGGAGGGGGGGTGGAAGGGAAGGAGGGGGGAGGGAGAGAGAGGAAGAGAGAGAGAGAGAGAGAGAGAGAGAGAGAGAGAGAGAGAGAGAGAGGGACAAAGAAAGGAGGGGAGGAGGGAGAGGAAGAGAGAGTGAGAGGGAAGGAGAGAGAGGGAGAAAGAGGGGGAGGGAAGGTAGAGAGAGAGAGAGAGAGAGAGAGAGAGAGAGAGGGGGGGGGTGTGGGAGGGAGGGAGAGAAGAAGGGGTATGGAGGAAGGGAGAGGGAGAGAGAGAGAGAGGGGGGGAGAGTAGGGGGGTTGAGAGAGAGAGAGAGAGAGAGAGAGAGAGAGAGATCTCAAATCCATGACATAATATGACCCCTAACAACATATAAGGGGTCATAGGGTGTCCTAAGGGGTCATATGACACTATATTATCCCTTAGCACATCATAGGACCTATAACAACACCAATTAGTGTCCTAAGGGGTCATAGAACACCATGTGACCCTTTAGAACACCATATACTGTTGTTATGGGTCATTTGTGTCCCGAGGGGTCATAGGATGTTCCTATGACCCCTTAGGACACCATATGGTGTTGTTATGGGTCATATGGTGTCTTAAGGGGTCATATGGTATACTAAGGGGTCACAGAACACCATATGACTTCTTAGGAAACAATACAACCTCTAATGAAACCTAAGGGGTCATATGGTGGGCTAATAAAATGATATATTAAATTTAAAGTTATGAATAGAACATCATACAATAGAACATCAGTAGTTTAGTTTTGATATTGCCAAGTTAGACCATTGTCAGCATAAGAGAGACTCCAAGAAAACAAACAACAAGGCTTCGCTAGAAAGCAAGTGTAAGAGCTTAACCTAACCCTAAGAGTACTGCCTAAGTTCTAAAACATATGATGCTATTAAATTTGCAAGGTTATAGGACTTATCTCGATTGTGACTTTAGTAATTACACACTTGATTTATTTCATGGGTATGTACCATTCCAAGCCGTTTAACAAGTGATGATCATCATATACTACCACTGCCATGCATACAACAAACTTTAATTTCTTTAGGTGACAGGCGTTGTGTAACAACATGGGAACTCTCGCATACCCACCACTGTTATTCTCTAGGACATCATTTGTGTTTCTCTCCCTCTTTCTCTTCCTATCGGTTGTTTCCTTCTGAAAAGTATATTGTAGGTACTCTGACTCATCGTGTTGCTTTGTTGACACCATTTTCCACATCTGCTATGCTCATTAAAAACACATTCGAGAAGAATATTGCTGCAGGTTTCCTTGTTTGTCACGGTAACGCACCTGTGGTTCAATTTCAAACCTTAATCTTCTTATTCAATATACACACACAAATCCATCAGTCAATTTTCTTAGGAGAGCATACATGATAAAAATCAAAGAAGAAGTTGTAGATAAGAAATAAATTCACTTACTTCTATAGAAGTGCAGACATAGTTGCATTGGGGTATGGAGGGAGGGAGGGAGAGAAGAAGAGAAAGAGGGATGGGGTATGGAGGAAGGGGTATGGAGGAGGACCATATATTTAAAAAAAATTTGAACAACAATAACATATTATTATTGAATTTCTTTTACCAGTGTCTCCATAGTTCTCACAGACATAGGTGCACCATTTTTTTAATAACTTTTGATATACTTATCCAAATTTTAAAAAAATTATATATTATTGTAGTGCACTTGATTCTTTACAATTTAAAAAAAAAAATTGTATTTTCGATTTGTTTAGTGCAACTTATGCTTCGCGCACGAACATGTACCTAATTTTCAGGATGTGCTTGATTGGAAAAATCATTAAAAAAACAATACTTAACAAAAAATTACAAAAAAATACACATCTTCTAGTGCTCACTCTTAAATGTTTTTCTACCAAAGGATTTGTCAAAATACTAAATCTAACAATGACTCTCTTGATGCGCACGTCAAACACTATGTTATGTTTTTCAGAAAAATTCAGGGTCTATTTTTCGTGCGAGAAGGATTTGACCCCCTTAATATTATCCAGTTTTGAAAAAGTTTAGTAGTTTGGAAACTAGATTCAGAGTACTACAATATTTTTTCTTTGATTATCATCATATCTTGAGTGGATGATTTCAAATTTTGCCTCCAAGTTTAGGTTCACTTGATTTTAGAAAAAAGTGTCCACTTATGCCCCCCTTTTTCACCACCATCTTTGTGCACTTACCCTAGTAAACCCCAGAAAATAAGCCTAATGATGGACAGAGTTAATGAGGTTGTAAATGAGACCAGAGATGGTTGGACCAAATTCTTCCAAAATAATCTTGACTTTCTCACCTCCCAAGAAGAATTTGTAAAAGCAACAACTTCCACCATCCCGGATAGATATAAAGGGAAAGGTATTTTGGATAGTTTAGATCCAATTTTGAATAAACTGACAATAATTATAAGTATACAGAAACCACCAGCAGTAAAGGAGAGTGTATAGTTTATACTGGCATAAACTATTTTTGAGCAAGGCAATGTACAGGTTACTGAGAATATTGTGGATAATACTCCACCGATAGTAATTGATACTGCATCGTGTGGTGAAACCACTAGTGCTAAGGAGGATAAGGTAAAGGGAACTGAGACTATACCGGCAGTTAATATTGATTCCCCGACAAAGGTTTTGGTAATTGACACTTCTCAAGTGGAGAATAAATCAATCACTGAGATGAGTGCCACTGAGTTAATGATGATGGCTACCCTGAAACTAATAAAGGAGGAATCGACAGATAAAGGAATAATAGATCACTCAATCACAGTTTTACACAAATTAATTCCTGATTGTAAGATTGAAAATGAAGCAAGCCCTTCTGGCAAGCTTAAGGCATTAGTTGAGCATATATCTAACAACTTTCAATCTTTGAGGCAAATTTTAGACCGACAGGCACTTGAGAGATTTACTATGGCTAAGATAGCCTCTTTTGATTAGATTATTGAAATAGAGAAGAAGAAAATTGAAGGAAAATTGATTCTTATTGATAATTGTTTGAAATAGTGTACAAATATCTACAAGGTTTGTTGTAACATTGAAACTCTTACAACAAATGTAGATAGCAGATTAAAGGAATTACATGATAAGATTGCTAACATTGTAAATTATTTTGATGGATTGACTTCACTAACAACATTTGTTGATGGTCAAATTTTGTCTGTGGAGAACCAAATTTTTTCTTTTAAAAAGGAGAGAGAAAATATCATTCGGAGAGCAAGGAGTCTTAGAGGATTGGTGAGTCCACGATTGGATTCACTAGGTGTACATAAGAGAGAATGTATGGATATGATTGCTAAGCCCACACCGACATAAGTCTTTAAGAAGGAAGAACTTGGACACTTACTGAGTGGACTAGTATCCATATCTAAAACTTTCAAATCTAGCTGGGATACATATTTGCAATTGCTGGACAAGGCTTACTCAAAAATTTTGAAATTGGTCAAGCTCCAGTAAATTCTTTTGCACAGATTCTTTCAATTCTTTCACCGATCTTTGGCATTGATGCCAATGGGGGAGTTTATATATGTGAAAAATATCAAAAAAATATCAGACATGATAATATGAGAAGGATATCAGATAGAAAGTATTTCTCAGGGGGAGCATGTGTCATAATTCAGTTGAACCGATAGGTAATCCATTTTTCACATGAGTGTTGACATCAATGCCAAAGGGGGAGATTGTTGGCAATTGACACTAATTGGATTCATATGTTGTCATTGATGTCAACAAGACTCTATATGGCAACAAGATTCCATAGAAGTCATATACCGAAATTTGGATGCATTCACTAGCAGACACCGACATTGGAGAAATCAAGGTCGACATCGACACCGACGCTGACATTAAGCACTTCTAGAAAGTCGACATCAAGAAAGCTTTATTTGTAAAATCATTTTGTAATTGTTGTATAAGGCCGACATTGTATATCTTTTGTATTGTAAGCCGACATAAGGCATATTATTTGTAAAGGGTATATAGGTCATTTTGTTAGTTCATAATGATATGATAGAGATATGGTATAGATGAGAAGAGGATTATGGGTATATGCGAAGTATATGTATGTAGATCATTTGTATGCAAATGTTATATCATGCAATGATCTTTAGATGTTTTGTAAGACATTTTTGGAAGGAAGGAGATACCGGTAGAAGGTTCAGGGTTTATGAACCGGTACATAACAGAGATTTAATCGGAACTCTCTTTGGCATTACAGATGTATTTTGTGAGTTCATCAATATTGTTTTATTTCAGTAGAAGCTTGTAGTCAGTAAGACTCTTTTGTGTTGAGCAGTGTGCTTTAGGTAGTGTGCCTTTCTGCATGTGCAAGCCCCCACGCTACATAATATCTTTCATATGGCCAGTGAATTGATATTGTGGGTCACAAATCCCACCATGGTTTTTCCTCTTTGAAGTTTTCCACATACAAATTCTGTTTGTTATGGTGTTCATTCATATGGATGGTTTATTTGGGTCATGTTATATGTTTCTTCATTTACCGGTTTATATGTGTGTGTAATAAAAGGTTAAAATCTTGTGTTACCGGTAGAACACTGATTCATCCCCCCTATTAGTGTTCTTGGGTTCATTGTATTCCAACAATAACATACGAGGAGGAAAGTCAAATCTACAAATATGATCCTTACTCTAAGGATTTTCTCGCTTTTGCAGTCCATTCCTCTCCCTCAATTAAAATCGGTTCATACTTAAATCTTATTCTTGTTTTGGAATTTGACATGATTTAAGCTCAATACAATTTCTCTAGCAATATTTTTCTTCCTCAGGTTGATCAGTTGCATAATGTCAACACTCTTGTTCCCCAATAATTGTTGGGATGTGAAGCCCAATGGTCATACCTTTCGTCTTCTACAAACTCTTCATTCCAAACCTGAATGTGAATGTATATATAGACGTGTACAGTCATGTATTGTAGAGTGTTGTATATGCATTATTGATTAATAGAGAACTCCCCGTGTTTCTGGTGGATGTAGCCACTTAGTGGTGAAACACGTTAAACTTGTGTTTTGCGTTTATGTGTTTAGCTTTCTACTATTTTGTATTAATCTGTCTTTGCTCATTTATAACTAACCATTGGTATCAAAGCTATGGTGAAATGTTGAGCAGAGATGGGATTTGATTAGGTAGTTGATCTTGGATATGGGTGCCCTTGCTTTGTGTTTGATCCTGGAGCTAGGTGCTTTTATGTTATCGACAAACATGCTGAAGATTTAGATGATGAAGCCGATTCAGATGATAAAGTCGAATCAGTCATAGAAAAATTTCTTGGCAGTCTAGACTCAGTAGAGAGTGATGTCCAAGTGAAGGTTGAAACCAAACGACATTGGTAGGATGACTGGGAAAAGGAGGATACTTCGTCTAAAGAAGAAGAGGGTTTGTTATATTCGTTGTTCGAAGAAGAAGAGATTGGTTTGTTTGCCTTCCAAGATGAGGAAAATGCCTCCCAGGGTGAGGAGGATGCAATCTCAGAACTGGCGAATGAAGATGACCCTAAAGAAGGTGAGGCCTATAGCTCAAAAGATTACCTATACGAATGAATTGAGAAACTGCGGGAGGAAAATTTTATTCTCATAAAGCGAATATGCTGTATGGAAGATGAAATGGTAGAATTTAAAGAGAAATTTACCAAAGAGTGGGAGTTTTCTGTAGAAAAAAGAAATGAAGAGCTGAAAAAGGAATTGGCTGCCCTCAATACAATTTTTACCATATTAGACAATGTTTCAAGTTCTGTGGACGTGCTAGTAGAAATGAATACAGAGGATAAGGACAAACTGTGCCAAGTTAAAACTTTGGAAGTCGAAGAGGCAAACAAGTGACAAGAAAGCGAAGATGGGGATGACAAGAAAGAGAATTGTTGGAGAGTGGCAACGACAAAAGATGATGGGCCTTATAATTCTGTGGAGCACAATAGAGACGTCCTTGCAGAAAAATCAAAACAGACAGAGAGGGAAAGTGAAGCGAACAAAAGGCATGATAAGGCCCGAGGGCTTGGCTTCAAGACCAAGCAACGTTCTGTCCATGTGAATTTTCCTAGAAGAGGGCAAAAGATTGTGGTGATGACTCCTAGATTTAGTCAAGCATTAGCTGATACTTCCTTTTAGCAAAGGAGTCGCAATGATTGGAATCCTGGCCACGCCTCTGGCTCAAGAATTTTCTGGTAGAGGAAGAGGACATCGTGGCAGGGGAAGAAGTCATGGCCCAAAGAAATCTGTTGCAGAACTTGACAAGGAGCTAGGTGGAATAGAGATAGCAATCCCACTTAATGAGGAAACCTGCCAATTCTGAGGGGCAATAGAGGTTGTGGATATTCAAATTCCCATGAATAGGGAGTCAGAAGAGAGCACGAGTCAGTACGTTTCAAATTCCACTACTAGAGACACACATTCGAGTGGAGTGATGAATATGACAAAGGTTGAAAATTGTGCATGTCTTACTAATGGCGGGATGAGCAGAGGTGATGATTCGAGGAATAATGGCTTGGTGAGAATTTATGACCATGGTGAGACTTTGGTGTTTGATAGAATGGAAAAGGTTAATGCATTCGAGTGCATGTCGCGTTCAGGTCAAGGGTCGAGGTTGCTGGGACGATTCCCTAATGGTTGGAGAAATGAAGAAAATTTAGTTGAAGAAGAAGAGTGGACACCATCGGAGACCCAAACCAAATCTGCTGTTTATTTTGCCTCCCGAGGTGAGGACGAGGATGCAGATTGGAGTGAGGGAGCAGAGCCACAGAGCTCAGAAGTAATTGAGGCTTCAGAGGGCTTTGTAGATGGCGTGGCGTTGTGTCAAGTTTCTCAAGAGAGGCCATTCCATACTGCAGATGTGAGAAACGTTTTGGCAATGAAAATGGTGCTAGAGCCTGGTGAGGTGTCCAAATGATGGTTGCGTAGAACATCACCATAGTTGAATAAATGCATAGTGACCAGAACAATGAATTTGGTTGACCACTATGTTGGTCAGGAAATGATTCGAAGGACCCTTTGTGGAGACAAGAAGTCATGGCAGTTGAAGAGGTTATAGCACCTGCTAAGGGAAAATCGAGCAATGGGAATTGATGAACAAGCCCATAAGAGGATAAGAACCAATATTGATAACCCCTTGAATATTTTAGATGCGGTAGAGATTGTCTAAGCGAGGAGAAGAAACTTGGTATGCACAAGCGCGCTAAGAAGAAGCGTGAGGAGATTTCCAATGAGGCTCGAATGAATGATGATTTATCACGGTTGGAGGAACTGTGGTGCCTGGTGATGGGAGATCCAAGGAGAGAAAGAGTTTCTGAGCTCAAGGACTCCCATGGGTGGAATGCCCTACATATTGCGGTAGCACAACCAACAAAGGCAACGACCCTTGAGATTGGGGATGAAGGCAAAGGGGTGGAGCAGAGCATGCTGGCGGCGAGGCAGAGAATGTTGGAGGTCTTTCAGCTAGGTCCAGATTTGTGTGAACACATTACCAGTGACATCCAATTACATAGAGAACAAGGGCATGGTCACTGCATGGAGGCCCTACTTAGAGGTGGTGGCAATGAGAACACTACTAGTTTTCATGGCACCACTACTCTATTTTGTGTTGCCTTCGGATGTCGTGTGGCCTTTGTTGAGGGTTTATTAGATTTCTTTGCAAACAAAGAGACGGGATTGGATCAACATGCAATCAAAAAGTTTGATGAGAGGTTGGAGATGGTTACAAGGACTCTACTTCAGAATGTTGGATTAAATGTAACTGAGATTACCTCCTCACTTTATGTAGAACATGTTACTGCCAATATCAATGTTGGCATTGATTTAGAGCAGGGAGTATGTAGAGATATGATAAATGACATTATTGAAAGTGTAGGTGAGGATGATAAATGTGTAGATGATCGGGTCATTAAAGTGGTTGACGTTGTTGAATTTATGGATGTTATGGATGGAGGAATAGTATACCTTGAATCTGCATAAAATGGTGTTCCACACTGTGGATTATTGCACAAGTTTGTGCTTGGCAAGGTAGCATTTGATGATGGTTTTGATAAGAGAATTATTAATTCTGACCCGGCATGGAGAAGGCTTGTTCGTAGTGTTCGTGAATAGCCTTTGGCAAAGTTAAAATCTTCTATGGGCCTGGTTCTATAAGGATCGAAATGGAGAGCAGGGGATGGTATAATGCATGGATGTGTCGATTGATCTTCACGGGGGAGATTGTTGGGATGTGAAGTCCAATGGTCACGACCTTTTGTCTTCTCCAGACTCTTCATTCTAAACCTGAATGTGAATGTATATATAGACGTGTATAGTCATGTATTGTAGAGTGTTGTATTTGCATTATTGATTAATATAAGAGCTCCCTACATTTCTGGTGGACGTAGCTACTTAGTGATGAACCACATTAAACTTGTATTTTGTGTTTATGTTATTAGCTTTCTACTGTTTTGTATTAATCTTTCTTTACTCACTTATAACTAACAATAATGTCCAATTCTTTTTTTCAATCTTGAAGCTACATCCTATTATAAGACATCCTATGCTCACTATTCTCTCTGCCTCATCTCATGCATCGCTCTGTTTGAACATTAGTTTCTTCTCATTAAACAACCACTTTTTACTTGCTTTAAAGCAAAGTTCTCATACTTAAAAGAAATTAAATAAATAAATTCGATTCCATGGAAATCAAGATAATTGCAAGATAATATTAGTTTTTTTAAAAGAAAGTGCGGGTAACAAAACTTAATATTTCTATATTAAGTTCTTATCTCTCCTAAAGCTATTCGATAGCTTTTCTTAATAAAACTTTCTCATATTTAAGTGAAGTTTTCTATATATGATTTTAATATAACTTTTTAAGCTTCTTACTTTTCTATCTAAGTTTACTTTTTCTTAAAAGATAATTTGATAGTTTTTTGTTTTTTTAAAAACTAAAAGTATATTTTTTTATTATTATGATTAATAGAAAATATAATAGAATTTTTTGTTAAATTTTTTTTATAATTAATGATATTTAATTGTTATATATAGCTAAAAAAAAATTTCTAAATATATTATTAATAAAGATTTATAATAATAATATTTAAATAAAAATTATATTTTATATATATATATATATATATATATATATATATATATATAAGAATTAAAAGAAAAACTAATAAATGAAATATATGTAAATTATTTTGTAATTTAGGAAATAGAGTCATGATAGTGTCCTAGTCCATCCAAAACAAGAGTAGAAAAGGATGGAACTGCTAGAGTAGAAGGTCCTAGGACATAGGATTTGGTCATCTCAAGAGCATATGAGGATAATTTGGTTGTGATAAGGCTAGTAATAAGCTTAAAGTGAGCTATGAGAGGGCGCACTAAATAAAGGGCCCAAAACGGATTGTGAAATTGTAAAGGGGTTATAATTTACTATACTATACTTAGACCCCACTTTAGTGAAGTGTGAATTTATACTCATGATAAAGTATAGAGAGATAGAGAGAAATAGAGATAAGATGTCACGAAGTTTGGAGAACAAGCCCCAATTTTCTAAAATGATTGTTGACCTTATAAATTCAATGACTCCCATCCCATGAAAATAAGGAATTTCATTGGGGATAGTAGTTGTCTCCTCACTCTCTTACCACAACGGAGAAAAAATCATACTTACAAATAAGGAAACAAGTTGGTAGATGCCCTAGCTAATACAGGTCTAAAATTTTATGAACAAAAATACTGAGTGAATGATGAGAATAGTCTCCTCTTAATCAAGAATATCTTGGTCGAAGATAGACAAGTGGTATATATTAGTTATGCAAGGAATTAATTTTTTAAATATTTAGAAAGGTGTTCGTGCTATTTGGGTAATAAAGATGTATTGGGTTGTTTAATTATAATAAAGATACAATCATTTCGTTGAGTAGGATAGAAAGAGTGGGAAATTAAAGGATGCACATGAGAAGCGAAGAAGGAAAGAATAATATTAAATGGGAAGATAATATTGATTGTCTTCTTGATAATTTCAATAAATTAATCATTAAAAATCCACTTTTGATATGACAATTCCCAATCGACAACACATTTATGGAAATGGAAAAATATATAAGCACAAAGATAGATTAGATTTTCATCTATCTTTCTCATGTGTCAAGAAAAGAGATATCATAATGATTGAATTATTTATTAAATATTAAAGTCCTAGAAAACATTTCTAAAAGCAATTTTTATTGTCTTTCTCCTCTAGAACCCTGTTCTATTATGGTATCTATGTCTGCAAACAATAAGAGAGTTTCCATGGGGGACAATAATTGAAAGTAGATCCTAATTCATTTGTTTCCGTTAAGAAGAACACAAAGGTCTAGGATATTTTCATGAAGCGAGGGATTAATCATTACTTTTGGGTGATCAAATGAAAGGATGAGGAGTTGTCATCCCAATTTATGAATAGTTGAAATGATGGTAGAGTCAAAGTCAGAAGTATAAAAATTGAGGTTTTTGAGGAGACCATTTCATATATTACTAGTTTAAGTTGTCGAGGTGAAAAGGTTCCCCATCTCAATCCAAAGCATTAAGGTTACTTTTGTTGAAGAGGGACATGTTTCAAACATTAGCAATCCAAATCTCAACATGTCTATCACCTTAGATCCTCCTTATACTCCTAGAGATTATCTTAACCATCTTTTTTTGAGGGAAAATTATGTTATGTATTTCGGTAATGATATATCACCTAACATTACATTGAGAAGGAGTGAAAATTTAGATAATGAAAACACTTCTTCCCAACCAAACAAGTTAAAGAAAAAGTAATCTCTTACCTATGAAGTGGACATCAATGATGCTAATTTTATTTTATATCGTCCTATAAGTATCCATCCTTCATCTATTAATCCTTTTTGTGTTCCAAAGTATACTTACACTAGAAATTTCAAAGAGGTCTATGATGAAAGTCTTTCAACATCACATTCAAAACAAAATTATTATAAACATGGCTTTGACATGATTTCTAAAGAAGGATATAATGGAAATGGCCTTGGACATATGGAACAAGGAATCAAGGTCATGATAGAACCCTCATCCCAATACACTAGAAAATGCATATGATTTCATACTTCTTCCTTAGCAATGTTGAACCTTCCCATCTAACAAAGAACTTCTAGTCTAGCAGAAATAATCTTTTGTAGACTTAAATATGATAGGAAGATTACTTTTGTTTTATAAGATATATATAGGTCTAACTTTGAACCAATTTATTGTAACACTTTGTTTCATACATCATGTTTGTACTCAGTCTCTTTCTTCTTGTAAAGAATTTAAAGAAATTAGAAATATATGATAAAGCTCTCATTCATATAACATCTAATGTTGATCCAGTTTTCTAAACCCAGATTTTCATATAATATCTTAGCACTCCTTAGCTTTATTATGTTACTCCTGACTATGTGACACTAATAGCTTACCTTTTGGGAGATCAATTTTATTCATGGTGGTACAATTTAATGTGCAATCATGCTTAACTAGCAACATAGTTCACATGAGTGTTCTAACAAGGAAGAAGATAGCAATGGGAAAGGAAACGGAAA
Organism: Cryptomeria japonica; assembly: GCF_030272615.1. Lineage (NCBI taxonomy): Eukaryota > Viridiplantae > Streptophyta > Pinopsida > Cupressales > Cupressaceae > Cryptomeria > Cryptomeria japonica. The sequence continues at coordinate 586,223,960 of NC_081406.1, forward strand.
GGCCCTAATAGATTTTTCTTGTGCATTGTCTAATTATGTTCTTGATTTGAGTGTTTCACATTACATGGATTCATGTCAAGATAGATTCACATATAATAGATTAATTATTATTGTTTATACACTAGGGGACAAGTATTTTTTTCAATTAATTCCTTCCTTTCTAAGAATCCACTTTCCCTTCATAGAGTTGTATGTTTTACGAGGATATCCTTTCTTGCATAGATTTTTTATCATTCATGGCGATTTTATCTTTGCTTGGAGGTGTGTATTCTTGTTCAAGATCTCTTCCTTGATTAAAAGCTTATGTCTTTATAGATGATCCCTTCTTAGTGTTGAAAGCGTGCAATTCTTCATAAAAAATAAGGAAAGTGTGTATCCTTGACCTCCTTCCCCTTTCTCAGTGTTGAGGATGTCATATTTATTAAATATCACCTCTTTTTTTGAAGGTATCTATATCTTTAGGCAAATATCACTTTGTCCCTATTTGACAGTCATGTATCCTTCATAAGTCTTTACTGTAAAAAATGGAGGAAGGTAGAATTAGGACCAAGATCCAATTTCACACAAACATTGGAATTGGAAGCCATAAAGATGTGATTCAATTTGACTTCAACTATTGTCAAAGAGAGTCAAATAGTACGTTAGGGCTTCTATTCCTTTGCTACTTTGGAAAGTGTATCGATTTGAGATCATGTCAAATTAAGATCTAGGTACAATGTAAATGTAAATTAAAAATGTTATAATTGACTGATATGTGAACATAAACTTAGTAATAAGCATAGGAATGAATAAAAAATAAAAAGGTGCACTTATGAATACAATTTGGGGCTGAATTTAGTAGACCAATGGGCCTAGAGTGTTCTGATCCTTTGACCTATTTACACAAAGTTAACTGAACCTTCTTGAGACAATGCACTTTTCCCTGCTCAAATCTGGTGCAAATTTTATAGGACCAGGATGCTCAGAGTGCCTTGGTCATGGACCAGGTCGCCCATAATGCCTTGGTCCTAACGTTTCTAGCTCTACTTCTAGATGTGGATCTATTCCACTCTGTTGATTATCCTAGACAGTTCTCCTTATCTCCAACGGAAACTTGTAACAACATTTAAAAAATATAATGAGGGTAGGGTGGTGGGTATATAGGAGTTTTCCTTGGTCAACTCCTTGTTTTGGTGTTTCCTACCTCCACAATAGCGAGTTTTGAAATTGGAATAATGTATATGCTCTTGAACCTTAAGTGCGTCTAAGATTGCTATGAGCTAAAATGCATAAATGTAAAGTAGACTCTACCTAAATGTGTTAGAGAAAAATCTTAAATGATATGATTTCAATGTAACAACATATGAATCATATTTAATTTGAATAATAAAATGTAAGATTTGAAGCTTAATTCTAGAAATATGAGAAAAACATGAATCATACCCATTCCTTGGGAAGAGGTACAAGACAATCATTAGTCGTAATTCCCTATTATCCTCCAATATCTCTTGAAGCTTCCATGATTGATGAAGATTTGGTGATGAATAAGTTATAGATCTAGAATTATCCTAAAATAAATACTGTTACTTCATAAGGATATCTCCAATTTCGCATCAATATTGTATATGCTTTCTAGATATCACAAATGAGGAAAATAATTCCCTTATATATGAGATTCTAGGCTTGATTTGATGAATAGGCAACTTAGACTTGTTATTCTTCACATGGAGCTAGATTTGAATAGGATAGGAACATCTTATTATCCACATAAAATTTGATGAAAAGTGGGGACTGCGATGCATTTATCGATGGACTCTAGACAATTTCAGTGTATTATTTTAGGGATGCAAGACAATAGGGATCTAAAGTCAAAACTAATTTTGTGCGATAATATATAATGTTTAGGTAAGGGAAACGTGTCTTGAGATTTAAAATATGGTAGGATCTTTGATAAATTAGGATGAGTAAAAGATAAAGGGCACACCTAAAATTAAGGGCCCAAATGAAAGTATGATGTAGAGGAGGATGGTAAATGTTTGATTCATCTTATTCCAAAGATGCAGGGACATTTATACAGTAAGCAATGTAGTTATTTCAACTGCATAAATATAATTGTCTACATAATCACATATAATAGAATGCAATACGCCAATATTACCCCCCTTATTACATTGTTCTTACAACGGTACCATCCAAACATCAAATTTCACACTAGCCAAGGGACCCCTTTAAGGTTTACACAAAAAAATTGTTTTTGATAAAGATAAACGGGTTTTACATGGACCCAAAACCAAGAGTTTTATAGAAACTGACCATCAGCCAACCAAACAAAAACCAATAGCAAAATAGGGGAACACCCCAGACCGAGCTCAAAAGCAAAAAGAAACAACAAGAAACAAAACAAAGCACATATAAACACTCAATTAAGAGAGTGCACCAGCTCCTTGTTCTTCTGGATGGTAACCTTGTTGATTTCCTCCAAGTCCTCCATAATGAACCTGGAGGTACCCTTCTTGCTGCTCCTGGAACTAGGGCCTGTAGTTTTATTGCCACCCACAACAGAGTCTTCACCTCCCATTTATTTCTTTTTGTTACTATCACCACGATAATCACTGTCAATAGGATTGTATCTATACTCCGCCACCATGGCATTGATCTTTTCTAGCCCCTCCATACTATTTCTCATGGCCTCTTTGCTTATGTCAACTAGATTCTTAAGGTTATTCTTGATCTCCTCCATAAATTGCTCAACCTTCTCAATTTTTTGCTCATGATTACATTTCATAACCTCCACATCATGGGAAATCTTTTGGGTCATGATCATGAGCTTCTTTGTTTTGTTAGACTCAGGGGAATCAGTGAAGATACCAATTATCTCCTTAATCCCCTCTTTAAGGGTATCAATCTCCATCCCCACCCACTTCGAGCAGTTTTCTTGGCCAGCTTCTAGTTGCTTCCATCACTAGATTCATTAGAGTACTTTCCTTTTGTAAGCCACTATCAACATCTTTAGGCTAAGTCCCCTACTTCTCCTTCAGGACATGAAGAGGAATGTCCAGTTTGATTTCCTGGTCCAAGGTCTTGGGACCATAGTCTTTAGCAACCAACTTCTTCTTTTTGGAATAAGGCTCAGTTTGAGACACCATCTTGTTGGTCAATTTATATTTCCTTGAAGCCCATATGAGGGGGTTCTTGCTGATATGGGTTCCAAGAGTTGCCAATATCTCACCCTCTTCAACAAGCTTGTATTCAGGGTCAACAAGAGGTTTGGCGCTCCCACTATCCTCCATCTCCATATCTATATCAGAGACATCTTGAACATCAATAATAGGTATTTGGCCTTTCTCAGGGAGAGAGGGCCCAACTTCATGGGCTTTGGTGTACTCCATAATGAGCACAATAAGCCCTTCATGGAGGACAAGATTATTCGGATTCTCAACATGTTTTTCTAGACTATTCTCCAAAGAAGAAACCAGATAGAAAGGATTCGAAATAACTTTGCCATGCCTAAAGTGATTTAAGATGGTAAAATGATAAGAAAAGATACTAGCATATCTGCCATCAAGCGTAATGTACCTCATAATGAATTCGGTCATATCCGCCCAGGGAGCCATTAGGTCCTTTCTGTTGTAGCCACCATCCGCCATTTTATTAACTCATGAAAATTTGTTGACTACATAGAATAAATTCAAATATATATGAGGGGATATTTTCTTGAAGAACCAAATTCTAAATCAAGTGGAAATCCCCCAAGTTGCCTCGTTACCCTTGTAAAGTATAATTTTTGCATAACCTTCATGTTAGTCGAAAATTGCAAGCCCTTGATCATGATCGACATAACAAGTTGATGATTTGATTTTCCGAATAAGTCCATAACATGAACTTTTTCGAGCTAGTTTATCCGCGTCTGGGAAGCAGTTGTCTCCCACTATTCGTACAACAAGAAAGTCAATAACAAAGATCATATGCAACTATTCTAGCTCCAAAACGGTATACACAAATGTTGCATTGTAACACATAAAAGCGTAAACAAGGGCCTTGGACCATACAGATTGAATATACATTCACGACATCATTAGTCTATAGAATTCAGACTAACATCGTTAACATTTTTCAAGTATCTTCTCTTTTTTTTTAAGATAGTGCAAGGTCTCCTACAAGAGACTAGGATGGGCACAAACTACTCTAAATTACCAATCAAATCTCGCTTTTATTCATTTAAGGTAAGGTTGGATGCGTTGGGTATTAATGTTGGTGAAAATTATGGATATATATTTATCTAAAGGATACAATATTTCAAGGAACAGACAAATAAAATACTGATGAAGTTATCTAATACTTATCAATAGACTAATATATTTTCTATGTTCATTTTATAAAATGGATATTAAACACACTTCTTTGTAAAATGTAGAGTTGTTATATATTGCTCAACCCAACTATTGCAAGGAGGTATATATATGCACTTAACATTCCACGATACCTCATTTATTCATTTCTTTAAACTTTGAACCCATCATTTAATTCCTTTATTGTTAACATGATAGTTTCTACTTCACATATTATGTCTTTCATCTAACTTCAGAAATGCTATCATTTCCTATAACTTATTTATTATCCTTTTATTTCACTTACATGATTATCTTTTAAGAAGCCTTTAACTAGAATGATTATCTTACAAGGCCAAAATTTCAACACAAGGATACTCATCGAGGCCATTACCTTCAGAGTGTTGTTTATAGATGGATTGATTTACATATCATAGGATTGTCATTTATTTCCAATGCCTCGGTGAGGTGGTTAGCATAAAGGATCATCCCTGCTGAATTTTGATTCCTATTGAGTCACATTGATTTCCATAATAGAAATCAAATCAAATAAATCAATAGAGTTTCATAATACACACCACAATGGCAGAAACAGAATGGAAAACGATGTGTATGTCCTTTGCAAGGGTAGCAAGAGTAGGCTGCCTCCACAAAAGACAAGGCTACTAAGTAGTCTGTTTCATTTTTGTGTCAAGCTTTAGGGTTTACTAAGTAGGTTGTTAACATGAGAGTTACTTGCATGTAGGGATGAGGGATTGTGTGGACACAACTATTCTAGCTCCGAAATGGTAGTCCCGTATCGACGACATGCATGGAATACATGCATGGTTGTATCTACTCACACTCTAACCAATTATGTAACATAATTGGTTGTCCATGATATAATTGACTATGTATATATGCATGTTTATGTGTGTGTGTGCATGATATATAGAGAGAGAGAATGACAAACACACAAACACACATATAAACACAAACATATGCATAATTGGTTGACTATAGAAACAAAATACTAAAAAATGTGACACATTGCAACAAGGATACTAAGTAGGATGTTTCAATTTTGTCTCAAATTTTTGGGTTTACTAAGTAGGTTGTTTCATTTTTGTCTCAAGCTTTCAGGTTTACTATGTAGGTTGTTAACATGAGAGTTACTTGCATGTAGCAACAAGGGATTGTGTTGCATAGATAGGCATGAGGCTTGAATATTTTGACATTTATGTATATATATGTATGTTTATGTGTGTGTATGAAATATATATATATATATAAAAAGAGAGAATGATACACACACACACACACATATATATATACACATAAACATATGCATAATTGGTTGAATATTGTACGAGAGGGTGTAAATCCACTCCAAAATCAATAGGAGGCTCCAGCAAACCTATAATTTTGCTACCTAATTGGTTGTAGCTATTCAGGCTCCGGCCAATTATGCAACATAATTGGTTGTGCAAGATATAATTGTCTATGGATATAAGAATGTGTGTGTGTGAGAGAGAAAGAGAGAGCATAATATATAGAAACAAAATGACATACACACACAAACACATATACACACAGACATATGCATAATTGGCTGACTACAAAAAATAGAACACTAAAAAATGTGACGCATTGCAACAGTTGAAAAGTTATAAAAAGTAAGCAACCCACTGTATTTTCTAACTCTTAACATATTGAGGCCTAACACTCAACCTTTCAACAAATAAAACAACATAATTGTGTTCCGTTGGCCCAAGAAAACAGTGGACGCCACAAGATTAACGCCTGCATATGCAGCCGTCAAGATCGATAAGATTTTCAATCATAAGAGGTCACATATTTCTAGAAACTCTGATGGAATGACACTAACGATGGGCCCCCGCGTAACAGGACATCCCTCAAACTTCCTATCATGAAAGCGGTGGCACTCATGTCAAATATTAAATTATTATTAAAGAAAAATGGACAGATCAAAAGTCTTCAATCATCTTGCAAGGATAAGAAACATTTTAAAACTTTGATCGGGTTATCCATCTTATATAAAAAGATGCCTTCAGCATAATAAGACTTTTGTAGACTATTAGATTTTTCTAGATTTTATTTTTCCATGTCTTGTTATATATAATTTTAGAAACAAATAATTTACTTCAAAGAAATGAGAAAAAAATGAATTGTGCGATGATTGTTTGGAACACAAGTCAATATAAAAGAAATAAATATTATTTTTTAAAATTATTAAAATGTTTGCAAATAATAAAATTGTAGAGATGTAAACAATTTTTTAAAATTTAATAGCATGATTGGTCAACTAAAAATAAAATTGTACCCAATGAATGCATTGGTAAACTTGTCGATGGGCATAGACCGATAATACAAGCAGGCAATTTTCTAGAGGTTACAACCTAAAAAATGGTAGTTCATTGCATCACCAAAAGAAGAATTTTGAAACTAAAAAACATACTAATGAAAATTGATTAACAAATTAGAAACAACATGGTTTTGTAGGAATGGAAACTGGGAATTTTGAAATTAAAAAACATACTGCAGAAAATTGATTAACAAATTAGAAACAATACATGGTTTTTGTAGGCTTTGAAACCTATTTATTTGCATCAGTTACCAACAACTTTACTAAGTACTAGTTTACACTAATGTAAACTTGTGTGAAATCAAAAGGTGGATGATTTCTAAAAAAGAGTGGGTAGGTAAAATATGTTGTTTCTTAATTTGGAGTTGGTGGATACAAAATGACACTACATCATGGGGTGTTACACTTACATGAATATTCTTGCCAATTATGGGAGATTTAAAATGTGGACTCCATGAGTAACCTATTTGAAGAAGAAAGAATAACAACTATCAATTGCACCTTGGTACGCAATGGGTATGGTGAAGAGATTTGAAAGGTTAATTAGGAAAATAAGTGTTCTATTATTTAAAAACATTTTTGTAGTACATGAGGTCAAGTGGTAGGCCATTTTTGCGATGATGTTGTTCTGGGAACAAATGTCTCAGTGGAGAAGGGATAGCATAATATCAACTATGCATCCTTCCAAACATGACAAAAAATAACCTTTGAATTAGGAAAATTAGTGGTTTACAGATTGAAAGAGGGAGAAATAGAAGGAGAAAGAGAGAGATGGAGACAAAGTGAAAGGAGATATAGATAGTGAGGAAGATAGATAGAGATGGAGATGGAGATAGAGGAGATGGAGATAGAGGAGATGGATATAGAGAGAAGGAGATATAGAGATAAACAACAAGAGGAGGGAGAGATAGAGATGAAAGAGATAAATATATAGATAGAGAGGGAGAGATAGTGTGGAAGAGAGAGATATGGAGAAAGAGGGAAAGGGAAAGATAGGTAGTGATATAGATGGTGAGATATGATCATACAAAGATAGACATATAAGGATATATTAAGAGAGCATGAGAGGGATAGAGAAATAGAGAAAAATAGAGTGATAGGTAAGATAGAGATGAGAGAGAGAGAGAGAGAGAGAGAGAGAGAGAGAGAGAGAGAGAGAGAGAGAGAGAGAGAGAGAGAGAGAGAGAGAGAGAGAGAGAGAGAGAGTGGGAAAGAGAAAGTGGAAGAGATCTCATATTTAGGTATTGTGACAAAGGTCATTATGGAGTTAAGTAATAGCTTCAAATCAATTATGAATACTCTTATAGAGATCAAAACATGATTGAAATAAAACATCTAAATCAAGAAGATAATCAATATCCATTATCTACAGTGTCATGTTATGTTTGTAATAGGGAGAGAAGGGGAAATAGGGAGAGATAGATAGGGGAAGATCGAGGAAGAGATCTACCTGATGATGGGTATTGTAGGTGCAGTCTTGGTGATACTATTTTAATCTTTATGTTTGACCACAGATTTACTGGGGTTGCAATCTTGTCGTTGACTATGAAATGCCTAGAATTTTATACCTTGGGATTTTAAATTTGTTTTAGGTTAATCTTAGCTATCAGTCACACCATTGATAAGAAAACATCCCTTAACCAATTTATTAGCCTCGAAATTTACTTCATTATTTTGGCAAAATGGAAATGGTGAAAACTATGGATCTTGTAATCTGAATGCTCCCATGATCCACTTGTAATTTGTTAAGATCATGAAAGAGAGATTAAATTTACCAGATTGAATCTACTACCACTAAAGATTGGCACTGCAACATGCAATGATCATGGAGAAGAAGACACTATTTTTGTTAAGAAAAACTACAACTCGCAAAAAAAGGGAAGGCATTTGAGAATTTTTTTGAGTCATTGTGTAGTATTTGCTCCAAAACAAAAATAATTCAGCATGTGTTTGAACGAAAGGAGATTATAATGTTTAGTTAAAGGAAAAAAAAATTACAAACCAAAAGAAACAAGGGGGGTCGATTTTAGAAGAGAAGTTGCAACAAAAGAAAAGGTGATTGAGGAAATTCAAAGAGCACTTAAAAGGGACACCGATTTTAATTATTAAAAATAGGGGCAAATCATTCTTTTTCAGTAGTTGTTGACCACTATTTATTCACCTTTCAATAAATAGGTTCAACACCCATGGGACCCTCATACCATTGGCACTAAAAGACATTGAAAAAAATGAATGGCCAGGATCATGTCAATCATCTTGCATTCCTTCTAAAAGTGTATCCACCATTGATTGATCATATCAAGTCGTGAGCTTCAAAGAAACAAACGCCTTTAGCGTAAAAATAAATATTACTTGTTCAAGATACATAAGAGAAAATTTCTAGGATCCAAAAGAAAATGGTCGAGATCAAATAGATGTGTTGATGATTTTAATGTTTTAAACTTTTATACTTTTCTACTTTATTGATTATTTGGAAAACCCCATAATCTTTTGACCTTAAATAAAACTAGAAATTGCATATCGGGGTGCAATGTATACACCGAATACAAAAACATTGGAAAAAACAATAAAAAGAGAAAATAGGAGAATAACTGCTTTATCAAAAAGATAAATTGAAATATAATACAAGTTGAACTATTTAAACAAGTTGAACAATTTATCATATAGAGATAATTTTTGGTCATTGGAGTGAAGGAAAGAAATATTGAAATGTTTTTATTTGTAGTATATATAAACTTGAAAATCTTTTTAATGACTAGTAGCATTTTGAAAAAATAAGTACCAAATGCACAATATAATTTTAAACATTATGGAATTGAACATATGGTTTTCATTTGAATCACTGTTTCAGGAAAATGCCCTTTAAATGTTGAAAGAGGATGTCCTAAAAATCTTTGCATATCTTCTTCATTTAAAGGTTTTGCTCCAATTGTATTCCAATCCTTGTAAGATGATACATAGTTGCACAATTGATATAAAACTATAAAGAATAATAGTGGGCAAAACAATATTTGTCAAAGTGAATTTGTATAACTTGAATAAGTTTAATAATTTATCATTTAGAGATCAAAATCAAAACCATTCTTTTGTTAACGTCACACATTTCTAGAAAACACTTGTAATTTGTCAAATAGAGTAGTTTAATTTGAGCTATATGCTCATATTGAGTAGTATGAATAGTATAAGTATTGAACTAAGAAAAGATGGAACAAACCTCATATGTTTTTAGTTATAGTTGATTGCTTCAATTGTTTGCATCTGATAAATTTTTCAATTGTGCCTCCTCTTTTTTATGTCGAGTCACATGTGGGATTTGTTGCATGCATACATATCTTTGGAATGTGAAGGTAGGGTGAATGTGAATACTTGTAACTTCACGAACTCTAGAAATAGTTGTGAATGCCAACCCTTGTTGGTTGATGTTGCCGATGTCAATTGTTTCTCTTTCCGCAGTGAGTCCCTATGATTTGTGTATTTTTAAGCCCCATGCCATTTTTAGTGGTATTTGTTGTCGGAGACCATGACTTATTGGTGTTAGAGGAATATTTTTGGGGTTGTTGTGATCCCAAGCCGACCCTATGTAATTTTTGAATTGAACAACAACAAATAAGGGAAGTTGAGGTGGTTTTTCACCATCATTGTCTACAATTTGTTTGACTTGTCCAAGTGCACCATTGGCTAGTCTTGTTTCCACCCATATATTTTTACATAACATAGCCTCTTGGCCAATACATAAGAAGATCTTAGATTGAAGTTGTTCTTCATCTAGATTTGAGCATGTCAATCCCTTGAGTTGTTTTGTAGTAGATAGGGCAATAGATTTTGCTAAAGGTAACAACATGTGTTTATTATGCAATGAAACCATTTCATTTGTTGTAAATAGATGTTTTGATGGTAAGAAAATAGAATGTTTTGTAGAGGGGAGAGATGAACTTGACCGAGACATTACAAGTTGTCAATCTGCAATTGTCGGTTCTGTATTTTGTAAATTTGAGAGAAGTGCACGAAAAGCAATTTCGGCAGGTTGCTCTCCAATTTGACGAAATATTTTATTCAATGTTATAATTGTTGTGAAGCTACACCATAGTGTGCCTCCATAAGAAGTTGAAGCATACTTAGAATGTCCTTGACGGGTGGTAGTTATCCCAGGTCACCAAAGAGAATGATTGAGCGTCCTCCAAATGGGATTTGGTTGTGGGTAGGGATTGCCTCACATAACCTCATATCAATTCATTGTATCAACTCTGGACCAATGAAGCTCATTTCATCAATTAGAATGTAACGAATGAAGTACATGCTTTCTTAGAAGTGATAGCTTCAAATGAACTATGCATCCACTTATAAGGATGCAAACATTGTTGAAATAAAACTGTTGAATAGGGAGAGATAGGGATAGAAAGAGAGATAAATTGGAGGAGAGAGAGAGAGAGGGTAAATCAGATAGAGATATAAATGGAGATGTAGGAGAGGGATATGGGGAAGGGAGGAATATATAAGGCTTGAGAGAAGAGAGGGATAGATAGAGAAGAAAGAGATAAATATATAGAGGGAGAGAGAGATATAGATATAGAAAGAAATAGATAGAGATATGAAGTGACCTATAGAGAGCTAGATATGGATAGAAATATAGAGGTAGAGATATATGGAGAGATTATGATAGAGTGGGAGAGGAAGATGAAGGGAAATAGAGAGAGAGAGAGAGAGAGAGAGAGAGAGAGAGAGAGAGAGAGAGAGAGAGAGAGAGAGAGAGAGATAAGAAGAGGAAGAGGGAGAGATAGAAACAAATATATGGGAGGATAAAGTGACATGGACACATATGGAAAGATAAAGAGCTAGAGATAGGTATAAATATACAAATAGATAAGGGGGATATAGAGGAGTGAGAGAGAGATGAGCACATATGAATATATAGTAAGGAAAAGGGAGAGGAGGGAGGGAGAGAAATAGATAGAGGATCATTATATAAAGAGATAGGGATATAGAGATAGACAAAGATATGGATAGAAAGAGAGAGGAGTGAGGGAGATAAAAAGAGACAAACTTGAGATAGAGAGAGAGGGAGAGGAGAAAGAGGGAGATTGAGAAATAGATAGATACAGATATCGATTAGGAGAGATGGACTAAGAGAGATAGAGATAATGAGGTATAAAATAGATTATATAGTAATAATATAATTTATATTTTGAACTATTAGAATGGATCTTCCTGAAGGCAACCATTTTTAATGGCATTGCTTTTTATATTTTCTTTTCTTGGAATTTATAGGTGACGTCATTATAGCATATGAGATGCACATTTGAATATTAAACACCCATGATGACTCATATCATGCATAATAAAGGCATTAATGATTATGAATGGTGAGGATCATATTCATCATCTTGCATCTCTTTTCAAAGAGTCTATGGAGAGAATCTTAGATGGAGAAGGAGATAGATATGGAGATAAGGAGAGGAAGAGATAAAGAGAGAGAGCATAAAGGGATAGATAGAGATGGAAGAGATAAACATATAGATAGAAAGAAAGAGATATAGAGGAAGAGGGACAGAGAAAGATAAGTAGAGATGTAGATGGTGAGATAGAGAAGTAGATTTAGAGATATGAGGATATATAGAGAGGGGGGGAGAGAGATAGAGAGATAGAGAGACATATAGTGTGATAGAGATAGAGAGACAAATAGGGTGAGATAGAGATATATATAGAGAGACAAAAGGAGAAAGGGAGAGGAAGAGGAAGAGGGAGGTAGAAATAGAGAGCTTGGTATAGGTGGTATGAAGGGAGGGAGGGAGAGAGAGAGAGAGAGGGGGGAGAGATAAGGAGATAGATGAGGCTAGAGTGATAGAAACAAGGTGATAGAGACAAGATACTAGTAATAGAGGCAAGTGAGATAGAGATAAGAGGCGTTAAGCTAGAGAGATTGAGATAGGCCCAAGGGAGAAACATAGAGTGTTTGTGTATGAGTGAGAGATATATATATGTGAGATATAAAGATAAAGATATAAGAAGTGGCATATCGAGAGAGATGAAATGAATAAGAGAGATAAAAATAATGAGATAAATTGAATAGGAGAGAGGGGAACATGGACAAAGGAAGGAGATGGATAAATAATAAGGATACATGAGTTGATAAATACAGAGAGGTAGAGGAATATATATATATATATATATATATATATATATATATATATATATATATATATATATATATATATATATATATATATATATATATATATATATATATATATATACGCACTAACACATACATACATACATATATATATATGCACACACACACACACATGTATGTATGTATGTATGTATGTATGTATGTATGTATGTATATATATATATATATATATATATATATATATATATATATATATATATATATATATATATATATGTATGTATTTATTTATATATATATGTGTGTGTGTGTGTGTGTAGAGAGAGAGAGAGAGAGAGAGAGAGAGATGGTAATGTCAATGGAGATTGTCAGAATGGACAAACAACATGATTGGAATCTATAAAAACATAATGAAAAGAGACATCACCGCAGAGTTGTTCTTTAATATTTTTTAATATGATGGATTTACATACTTTATTTTTAAAAAATTATAAAAAATTGAAAATTATTACATTATAGTCAAACAAAATAATTAATGGATTGTCTAAATAATTTATTTTTAATTGAACATCATATATTTTTTTATATTAGACATATTACATTTATACTATACAAAAATATAATAATAATTATATAATATATAATAATAAATATAACTATGATATTATTTTGACAATGAAATAATAATTATATAGTATATTATAATAAATATAATTATATTATTATTTTGATAATGAATTTGATAATTTAAATATTATATATAATAATAAATAATACAATTATAGTATATAATCTAACATGAACATACAAATATAGCTATACTAGCAGTTGCACCTTGGTGTGCAATGTGTATGCCGAATAAGCATAGAAGGGCAATTGGAGTAAATTTTGATTATTATTTTTCCTACATTTCTGTAGTAGATGAGGTCAATTGGTTGACCATTTAGCAAATAATGTTGTTTGTCCAGCATAGGTATGAATGGAGAAGTGATAGCTTCAAATCAATTATGCATCCACTTACAAGGATCTAAAGATGCTTGCAAAATATTTGAATTAGGAAGATAATCAGGTTCAATTACCAACAACGTCATGTTATATTTGCAACAAGGAGAGAGGAGGATGGGAGAGATAGAGGGGTAAAGAGGGATAAAGAGAGAATGCGAGGGAGAGATAAATAGAGAGATAAGACAAAGAGACATAGAGATAGAAGAGATAAGTATAATGAGAGGGAGAAAGAGGGTGAGAGGGGGAGAGAGGAAGAGATGGAAATAGATGAATCTGTTACTACTTATCAAATTGCCATTAGTTTTTATAGTCAAAGTCATACTATATATTCTAGTCAGTTAGCACTACCGAATCATGCAGTCGATACACATAGAGAAGTCGGTATGCACAGTCTAGTTGGTTACAGAGGAAAGCAGTCACAGAACGCAGTATACACCGAGCTGTCTACCGAGTATCTTTTTGAGACTACCGAGCAACAAAGATGACACACCGAGTTGACATACATCGAGTGAAATGTGTTACCAGATACATTGAACCTGGACATGCATATGAAAATGTGTTACAAAATCGAGGCACATCTAACCGTTATTACATTGGAAATTGCACTAGAAGATTGTGTATGATTCCAAGGAAAATCTAAACAATGAAATATTTTGTTTAGTTATTCATTCGAGTAATCTTGTTTGTAAGATCGAAGCAATGAATTGGATCACCGTTTTAAGAGATCTATTTATACAACATGAGTGAAGTGTATGTATGCATGAAAGAAGACTGTTACAGAGACACAGAGGTCACCGAGAAAATTTTCAAAGAACAGTCGAAGAACAAAGTAAATAGAAGGGTTTACCGAATTACTATATGGGTTACCAAGGTATGCTATAAGCAAGGTAATCTATTCTGAGCACATAGAATCTGTTATAACATTTCAGATGTAAAGTTGCAGATATTTGTAATAATTTTATTGTAATATTGTGAAGTTGAAAGAGAAACCTTTAATAGGGTAAAAGACTCTAATCAAGTCTATAAATTGTAAAGCCTCTAACCAGGTGCAACATTCAGAATAAATGTTGTAAAATCCTTTAGCAAGGTAGATCTAACAGATCTTGTTACTCCTAACAGGGTAAGCTATCAGAAATAGCTAAATGTAGCTCTAACTGAGCATTCTTTATTATTGCAGTAGTAAAGTTGTGGGTGCCATCCCCACCACAGTTTTTCTCTCTAACCAAGAGTTTCTGTGTAACCAAAATATATGTGTTATGGAGTGAATCATGTATGATCGTTATATATTTGTTTTAACTTTATTTTATATTAATGCATTATTCTGTTTATGTATAACAGTAAAGTTATTATTGAAGAAAAGTTTTGAAGCACTGATTCACCCCTCCCCTCTCAGTACATTAGCTTTCCATATTGGGCCTAACAGAATCATGGTAGGAAGTGATATAAGGAGAGGAGTAAAGAGAGGAATAGTATAGGGGTAGAGGGATATGAAGAGATAGATATAGAGAAACAAAAACATGTAGGTATAGAGGTCTAGGAAGAGGGAGAGAGGAGAAGAAGAAGAGAAGGGTGGACAGAGGGAGATATAGATAAATATATAGAGAGGGAGTTGGAAAGAGAGAGGGAGAGATATAATTTCTACATTGAATAAAATTTTATAAAGATTTACTTTTAACGGGTAAAAGTACAAAGCTGTGTCACACTTTTATAAAGGAAATGGTCAATGTTGATTCAAATTTTTAAAGTAAATCAATAGAAACTAAAATATATGTTTCGAATTTTGAAATGATGTAAAATAATAAAATTATATTCTTTTGTGTATTTTATGTTTGTAATTTTAACAAAATTTTAAAAAATTATTTGAAATGTATTTTTTTATAAAGTAAACACTATAATTTAATTGATGATAAAATGTTGAAATTGAAGTTACACAAGTCACCACACTTGAATTAGTAAATTTTACTTTTTTTTCATCAATTTTTTTGTGTATATTGATAACTTGAAACTTTATTGCATGGATATATTTTTTACTATTTTTTATAAATATATATTTTCAATAAATTTGAAAAGTTGTGTGTGCTGAAATATAACTCTTTACAATTCCCACCAACTTTTTTCTTAATTATTTATCCAAATTAGAAAAGAATTATATCATCTTTACATAAATTCCTTTCTCTACTGCATCATTATTTTTTTCAAAATTTTAAAATAAATTCTAGTATTTTTCCTTGACAAGATAATCAACCTTATATTTTAGTGTTGATGACCTACTTTAAATATAATTAAAATATAAAATATAAAATATAAAAACTAATTAGAATATTAAAAGATATATATTTTGGAAAATTGACTTATAGATCTATAAAAGGGTATCTTTACATTTCAAAAAATATATTATTTATAAGACTAGGAGTTGTTGAAACATCAAGTTTTTTGTTTTTTTTGCCAATTAGACCCAAAGTGGTATAAAATATACATTTAGTAGACACTTCCAATTGGAAAATTTGTGGTCCATATATAACTTAGCTATAATGAATCTATATAGACCAATGTTTGACTAAAATTAATTTTTAGTTATAATTACTTAAATTCACTTGTGCTGATAAGTTAGTCTGAAACGTGACATAGTTTTGTGCTTTTACCCTAACACAATTTAAAAATGATATTATATGAATAAATTAAATTTAATATTATAATAATATTACATATAAATTCAAGATTTAATAATAATATAAATTCAATAATAATTTTTAAAAAACTCAAAATAACTTTCATAAAATACTAGATAAA
Organism: Cryptomeria japonica; assembly: GCF_030272615.1. NCBI lineage: Eukaryota > Viridiplantae > Streptophyta > Pinopsida > Cupressales > Cupressaceae > Cryptomeria > Cryptomeria japonica. The sequence goes on from NC_081406.1 coordinate 586,240,557, forward strand.
AATTTAAATAAAACACCCAATAAAAAAACTAATCGAGTGGCATAATATTTTGTATGGGAAAATCAAAATAAGATGTGCATAAAAAGCTATGAGAAAATTAAATAGATAATTGGTCAGTGAAGAACTCCCTTTGGTAAAGTCTCCAATATCTGGTACTAGGTAAAAAAGTAAGTTATCTACTTTTTAATACAATGATTGCAAAGTAAAATGAAAATTCGATACCGATGGGGAGATGAGAGAAATTTATTGCGTGTGCATCGATTCACGTGATAAGTGGTACGTAATATGAATATTTGTGCGGATTCTTTTGTAGGAAAACCGGTGATGGTAGAATTAATGGTAAAGTAGTATAAATATTACTCACATTCATAAATTTTGGAAATATCACAATGCACCTAATAGACACAATATTCTATATATTAATGGTTCATTTTTTGAAATTTGGAAATAAGGAAGAAAGTTGCTCTAAAGTGAACTACAATTAGAGAACAAAAATAAAAATGTGTTATGTGGCTTTTTGTGCATAAGTCAAATTTGAAAACTATATAAAATTAGAAGTAAAGAATAATAGATTAGTATGTTGTATTAGAGTTTTTCCTTCTTATAAAAGTTGAACCTATAAAAATGAAAAAGAGATATAATCAACATGTAATCAATAATAAGTCTTGTGGAAATGAGAGCTAGAGTGAGGGCAACAGAAACCCTAGCCACTAATGATGGAGGAGGGTCCTCTAGTTCTTGAGCCTATGAGGGTAGCTCAGAGAATGAAGAATGTGATGGTGAATATCCTACATATGATGAAATGGTGAAGAGTTGCTTTGACGTGCTTCTTTAAATGGTTCCTCCAATGATGTGCTCATAAAAGGGCCAAAAATATCATGAAATCCCTATTGTCAAGGTTATAATATGTTGTATGTATGCTACTCTAAATCACAGACCGATTGAAGGTAGGGAAGCATAAACATGCATTTAAAGTGGTGAAGAAGAAGCTGGGAAAGCACATGAAAGCCATGAAGAAGTGTGAGGAGATACCTAATGTTATGAGAAAGATGATCTCATGTAATAGTTTTGACAAAGGTGGCATGTTTCTCAAGGATGAGAAATGAGAGTGATTGGAGATAAGATTCAAGACCCAACAGTGACATCATGTGTCAGTCAATAAATGTGGTAGATTAAATTCCATGATCACAAAAATTAATCATCTAAGTAGCATGAAATTTTTTTGAATTGACACTTAAAGGCGTACTCTGTGATTAAAATGGTCAAGATGAATTACATTGTATTGTATACTTTATTGACTACTTTGAGTCATTGATCTAACATTATTATTGATTTAGCTTCTAAATCTAAATTTTCAATCTTATCCCCTTTCCCATTTCTTAAATTTCTCATCACTAATCCTTAGGATAGACTTGTCATGGTGAAATCATACAATTATAATAAATGTATCAGATATTGAATATTTATAAATCAAAACATGATTGAAACAAAATCTTTCAATAAAGAAGAAAATGGTATCATATCAAATAAATCATGTTCTATCCAAAATGAATGTAAAATAATAAATCCCCTGACATCTCCTAGATAGTCAACACATAATAATTGTAGCAAAATATTAAGGTAAAACATTGCACTTGGGCCATTACTACTCCTAAAACAAATTATAGACCATTGATTTGCAAAACTTAGCCGATGCATTCCATAGTAGGAAACGCCTTCGGCCTAAATATTAGTTTAAAATAAATTTAAAAACAAAAGTTATATTCTATCAAATATTATTTCAAAACACACAGCTTTCCCGCATATGAGTCAAACAGTTTTTACATCTTTTGGAATAAGTGCAACCAACAAAACTTATATTTTGAATATTAGTAGACTTCTGTGATCGTCTGACCTATAAAAAAGACTTGATTTTATTGTGAGCTAACCAGTGTGGTTTGGTGCATAATTTGTCAGCTACCACAGTGGACCTGAATACAGTTTTTTATTTCAACATGTTATTTATTGCTACCTATTGGTTTGCTTGATATTTATTTTTTATAAATCAATATAAAAACTTTTTTATATTAATTGGGAAGACTGCAAGTTGCGGCAATTCTGCCATTTTCTGCCATTTCTATTCAATGAATGAATGAGGGAGCATTTCTGACCGTTGAGCAGACCCATTTTAGCTATTTAAACCAGTTTCAGTGTGCACAACTAGGGGAGAGGGACCAATAGTCGTTAGGGCTAACTTCATCAACATGTAGCCGTCACATGGAATATCGTAAGACCTCCGTTTTTTTTATAGAAATGTAATATGAACACTTAACTATCTACAACTAAGGTTTGAAGGCGTGACTCATCAGGCAAGTCGTCAAAATAACACGTCTAGTGCAAAGTGTAAAAAAAATGACTTTTTAAAGATTCGACCAAAACTTAATCTAAAAATCCCTAGTTGTTGAATGAAAAAATATCATTTGTAATTAATATAATATCGTATTTTTATGTAAAATATAACTTATATGAAACTTAAGTGGACCAAATGCCTATTAGTAATCATAAATGTGTGTTATCTCTAACTTTTATATCCAACACCAAAGGACCAATAGTTGAACACAAAACAACATATTCTGATATAAAATAAAACTTATATGAACACAAAAGGACCAATTGTTGAACACTTAAATCTTTGGACAATCCCTCACATTTCATGGAGAAAAACAAGGTATTTATTGTGTTTGCCTTTTATATTTGTGAAAAGACAAATTACTAATATGAAATACTCCAATGCATATACATTGCTACCCCAATAGTTGTACACATAAGAATAATATTTTTACACTATGATAACAGTACTTGTTTAAGTGAGTATCTTATTTTATAAATGACACACTTATAGTGGATAGCTATGATATTTTATTTGAAACAAAAAATATCTATTTCACTTGTTAATTAGTGTATTTATGCCTTTTTTATATAACATTTATAGGTTCTCTTATGTTCAAGTATTGGTCCATTTTGATCAACATTTGGCAATTTTTTTATTTACATGTGGATTATTTATTTATATTATATAGTATAAATATGTAGCAAGACTGGATATTATATGCACAATTGCTATAATGACTATTGGACCCAGTACAACTACTGATCTCTCTCCCATATATAGGCTACTTTTATTATTAATATATATGTCCTCGCTGTCGAATAAGTTATGTTTTGGAGAGCTCATTCCTATCAACCTATTTAGAGCTATATTGTCATCCCCCATTGAATTCTCGTACCTTTTATGCGTAGTGTTGGTGATGTGATTATGAGGAGGATTGAATTCTGTTGGGAAAGAGCACCTACCCACTGCGTTGCAGTCCTTTCATTGTATTAGCTTGCTGCTATAAAAGTCGTATTGTATTAGATCGATATGTATCATAGATTAGAGATTATTCTCACAACACGGAGAGATCCTGCGCTTTTCTCGCCTTTTGCAAAATGTTACACTCTTTTATCCCTTTTGCTGGTCTGGTTGCTTACGATATTAATAGGCAATTGATTGCCTCTGCTACAGACAGAGACCGGCTGTGTTTTAAAGAGTAAAACTAAATTAAAATAAAGAAGACATAAAAACTGTCAAATCCCTCCCATAGATGAGTAATCTATAATGACATTCCGTTTTTACCTGTAGAGAATATTATCTTCACACTTCCCATTTATATCTAAAAAAAAATTGAAAAACCGCAGAATTCTTACCAAACATTCTTTAATGTATGTATTTTAAGATATGATTAGGGAAAAGGATCCAATAGTTAAGTAGGTTTCAATTCTTGTGATAGAAGTTGATTCAATACCCCCATACTTCTGATTTAATGTTCAATTTGTGTACAATAATTGTGATTTTAAAATTTAAAGTTGTTATTGCTGATGATAAGTACCAATAATTGAATGAAGAATCATATGATGCCACATCAGCTACACAAATATTGGCCCTTTTGCAGGCTTATTTGTCTCACTTTTTTTTCAGGTTGTTTTTGGCACCTTGGCAAAAAGCATACTAATGTGCCATTAGTTATAAGAAGGGGACTTCCCAAGTAAGTTGAAATTTCCATTCACGAAATTAAGATGCACAACTAATGAGTCCTTTCCCCTATTAAACATCAAAAATGTGCCAAACAATAAAACACTTTTTTATTCAATTTCAAGAAGTAAAAAGAAACGCGGATCTTTTCTTATGAAGAGCTCCATTTGCTCTTCGTATGATAGGCTTATGTTTTTATATTCCTTGTAATTCTCTTTTCCGAACAAGTGGTCAGAATCTAAATCTATTAACTGGTATAAAAGAAAGCTAGTCTAATGAAAGCTGCCTGGTATGAACTTTTGTAAGAGAATTAGAATAAGATTATTAAAAGGCCCAGCTCAACTTCTTCATCACCCAAGCTCAAATTCTGAAAATCTCTAATCTATGATACATAATACGACTTTTATAATAGCAAGCTAATACAATGAAAGCTACCTGGTAAGAGAGTTAGAAGCAGATTGTGTACCTGGGGCTGGAGAAATGAGAGAGCTTGCCAGTTTGAGAAAAGATAACGAGACCCACTTGGGCGTCACATAACACGGAAAGCTCCCGCGCCTTCTTCATTAGACCAGTTCGCCTTTTACAGAATGTCACCACTCTATTCTTTTTGTCCTCAATTCTCTTCGCTTCGATCTTTCCTCGCCCCATTATTTCCTTTTTCAGTGAAGTTCTTGCTCTCCCAAAGAAGGAAACATTCCTGGAATTGAACATATCGTTTTTAGCAATATGAAAGGACTGGAACGCAGTGGGTAGGTGCTCTTTCCCAACAGAATTCAATCCTCCTCATAATCACATCACGAACACACTGCATAAAAGGTACGAGAATTCAATGGGGGATGACAATATAGCTCTAAATAGGTTGATAGGAATGAGCTCTCCAAAACATAACTTATTCGACAGCGAGGACATATATATTAATAATAAAAGTAGCCTATATAGTTGTGCACACTGAAACTGGTTTAAATAGCTGTAATGGGTCTGCTCAACGGTCAGAAATGCTCCCTCATTCATTCATTAAAGAGAAATGGCAGAAAATGGCAGAATTGCCGCAACTTGCAGTCTTCCCAGTTAATATAAAAAAGTTTGTAGATTGATTTATAAAAATTAAATATCAAGCAAACCAAAAGGTAGCAATAAATAACATGTTGAAATATAGGTCCACTGTGGCAGCTGGCAAATTATGCACCGAACCACACTGGTTAGCTCACAATAAAATCAAGTCTTTTTTTACAGGTCAGACGATCACGGAAATCTACTAATATTCAAAATATAAGTTTTGTTGGCTGCACTTATTCCAAAAGATGTAAAAACCGTTTTGACTCATATGCGGGAAAGCTGTGTGTTTTGAAATAATAGTTGATAGAATATAATTTTTGTTTTTAAATTTGTTTTAAACTAATATTTAGGCCGAAGGCGTTTCCTATTATGGAATGCACCGGTTAAGTTTTGCAAATCAATGGTCTATAATTTGTTTCAGGAGTTGCAATGGTCCAAGTGCAATGTTTTACCTTAAGATTTTTGTTACATTATTATGTGTTGACTATTTAGGAGATGTCAGGGGATTTGTTATTTTGCATTCATTTTAGATAGAACATGATTTATTTGATATGATACCATTTCCTTTGTGTGTTTCTTCTTTATTGAAAGATTTTGTTTCAATCATGTTTTGATATATAAATATTCAATATCTGATACATTTATTATAATTGTATGATTTCACCATGACAAGTCTATATTAAGGATTAGTGATGAGAAATTTAAGAAATGGGAAAGGGGATAAGATTGAAAATTTAGATTTAGAAGCTAAATCAATAATAATGTTAGATCAATGACTCAAAGTAGTCAATAAAGTATACAATACAATGTAATTCATCTTGACCATTTTAATCACAGAGTATGCCTTAAAGTGTCAATTCAAAAATTTCTCATGCTAATTAGATGATTAATTTTTGTGATCATGGAATTTAATCTACCACATTTATTGACTGGCACATGATGTCATTGTTGGGTCTTGAATCTTATCTCCAATCACTCTCATTCCTCATCCTTGAGAAACATGCCACCTTTGTCAAAACTATTACATGAGATCATCTTTCTCATAACATTAGGTATCTCCTCACACTTCTTCATGGCTTTCATGTGTTGGAAGAACCATTTAAAGAAGCACATCAAAGCAACTCTTCACCATTTCATCATATGTAGGATATTCACCATCACATTCTTCATTCTCTGAGCTACCCTCATAGGCTCAAGAACTAGAGGACCCTCCTCCATCATTAGTGGCTAGGGTTTTTGTTGCCCTCGCTCTAGCTCTCATTTCCACAAGACTTGTTATTGATTACATGTTGATTATATCTCTTTTTCATTTTTATAGGTTCAACTTTTATAAGAAGGAAAAACTCTAATACAACATACTAATCTATTATTCTTTACTTCTAATTTTATATAGTTTTCAAATTTGACTTATGCACAAAAGCCACATAACACATTTTAAGTTTTGTTCTCTAGTTGTAGTTCACTTTAGAGCAACTTTCTTCCTTATTTCCAAATTTCAAAAAATGAACTAGTAATATATAGAATATTGTGTCTATTAGGTGCATTGTGATATTTCCAAAATTTATGAATGTGAGTAATATTTATACTACTTTACCATTAGTTCTACCATCACCAGTTTTCCTACAAAAGAATCCGCACAAATATTCGTATTACGTACCACTTCTCACATGAATCAATGAACACGCAATAAACTTCTCTCATCTCCCCACTGGTATCAAATTTTCATTTTAGTTTGCAATCATTGTATTAAAAAGTAGATAACTTACTTTTTACCTAGTACCACATATTGGAGACTTTACCAAAGGGAGTTCTTCACTGACCAATTATCTATTTAATTTTCTCATAGCTTTTTATGCACATCTTATTTTGATTTCCCATACAAAATATTATGCCACTCGATTAGTTTTTTTATTGGGTGTTTTATTTAAATTTTTATCCGGTATTTTAGGAAAGTTATTTTGAGATTTTTTTAAATTATTATTGAATTTATATTATTATTAAATGGTGAATTTATATGTAATATTATTATAATATTAAATTTAATTTATTCATATAATATCATTTTTAAATTGTGTTAGGGTAAAGGCACAAAACTATGTCACGTTTTCAACACAAGTGAATTTAAGTAATTATAACTAAAAATTAATTTTAGTCAAACATATGGTCTATACAGATTCATTATAGCTAAGTTATATATGGACCACAAATTTTCCAATTGGAAGTGTCTACTAAATGTATATTTTATACCACTTTGGGTCTAATTGGCAAAAAAAAAAAAAAAAACTTGATGTTTCAACAACTCCTAGTCTTATAAATAATATTTTTTTTGAAATGTAAAAATACCCTTTTATAGATCTATAAGTCAATTTTCCAAAATATATATCTTTTAATATTCTAATTAGTTTTTATATTTTATATTTTATATTTTAATTTTATTTAAAGTAGGTCATCAACACTAAAATATAAGGTTGATTATCTTGTCAAGGAAAAATACTAAAATTTATTTTAAAATTTTGAAAAAAATAATGATGCAGTAGAGAAAGGAATTTATGTCAAGATGATATATTTTTTTTCTAATTTGGATATATATATATATTTTTTATATTGCATATAAGGGAAGAAAGACTATTACAAAAACCATTTTCGGAATTTCAACCTGGACAGCAGGTCCCACCTTTACATGTTTAACAGTTTAATCAAAAAGTATAGATAGAGATGAAAAACTTTATACATATAATACGTTAAATCTTGATTCCGAATAAAAGAACCATTATTCATCCATGTAGTAGATTAGTTATCTTTGCAGTATTTGTTCCTGTGGAGCATCCATCCATGTGGTCCAACCCCTGGGACCCTCCATCCACACGGCTTGTTTTCCGTCAAGGAGTTCTGTGAGCATCTGAATCTGGTCTTCGATAGGATCTCTTGCTCTATTCACCTCTGCTTGCAGGGTCTCCAGAGCCAGGTCCACCTCTTTCTTCCCTTTGAGTGTCCTCTTCCATTTATAACCGTTCTCCAGCTCGTGAAGGAACATCTTTACATTTCCATCCTTTATGAATCTGAAGAACTTGTTCTTTTCTATATTTATCGTTACTGATACCTACAAGAAAATTCGATGAAGGGTTCAGAGTCCACGAAAAGACTCAGTAAGGATCCTACTCGATCCCTGAAATTTATCCTCATTTCTTAATTTCCAAATGTGCCATAAAATCTCAGAGGTAAGAACATACCAGAAAAGGTTAGTATCCTTTTTTAGATCTTTAATATATCCGACTATAACATCAAGAACAGTAAATTGAACAGGAAATTGAATACCAAATAATAACTAGATTTCTTTAGCTATGCTACAATTAAAAAAAATATGTTTAACTGAATCAGGAACCTTGCAAATATTACAAGTATCGCTATTGTTATGTTCTTTTCTGACTGGTAACCTATTTAAAATCAACAACCATTTGAAACACTTCTCTTTTGGAGCAACAGGGCTACTCCAAAGCCTAATGAACACTTTCTGCCATTGTTTAGCTGAGAACTCTGCAGACCACATCTTGTTAGCATAAGAAATTATTGCTTCATCATAAGTTAAGGTCTTATAAATAACACTAGCTTTAACATTAAGAACTGAGATGGCATTATTCCACAGGAGGTCCTTACCAAATTCTATATTATTATTGCATTTCTTGGGCGGGAGCTTTTCACAAGCTTTCTATAACATACTATAAGTGCATTTTTGTGAACTCAGCAGATTAAACTTAGCTTTAAGGGCATCCTAGTCCAGTAGCCTATAATCCTTAATAATATCTTTATAACAACAGACGCCTTTTGCCACCCATGCTTTAGCAGAACACCCCTGAGTAAGGGCCAAGGGTTTGTTTGAGTGCAAAAGGTTCCACCAAATGGATCTAGTCCCATGGATAAACTCATTGTTGCTGACTCTAAAATTGCTGATGAATGGCTTAACACTACTCCAGGCCTTCCAGATAGATTTGAAGACATTGGACCCTTGAACTGAAACCTCGAAGTCCCCAATCACAAGGTCACAGAAAGGGAGGGATTTCCACGTTTTGGCCTTCTTTGGTATAGCCTTTAATATATTATTCCTAACCAGCACTTTCTACGATTCATTCCCATCAAGAGCCTGAAAGATCCACTTTGCTGCAAGAGCAATCCCTTGGATTCTCAAATCCTTAAGTCCTAGCCCTCCCAGGCTCTTGTCCTTATGGCACCATTCCCATTTAACAAAGTGGATCTTTTTTTTTACCTTTTCCATCAGACCACAGGAAGTTCCCGATTGTTTTCTGTATTTCTAGGATCTGGTAATTAGAAAACATCCATACCAAGGAATAATAAATGTTGTAGGAAGATAGCATTTTTTGGCAAACCTGCATTCTCCTGGCAAGTGAAAGATATCTATTGTCCCATCTGTTAAGATTCTTATCTATTTTGGTTTTAATCCATAGCCACATTTCTTTAAGGGATGGGGATATTGCAAATGGAATTCCTAGGTACCTGACTATCTTTTTAGGACCTCCCCATTGAATCCCAAACTATTGCAACCAATCCGGAGGCTGCTCCTCCCAGCCAAGCATGGTAGATTTGCTTTGTGAAACTTTGGCTCCTGAAATTTCCCTTAGAAATTTAATTTTACCTTTCACTGCTTCCAAGTTATGTTTGTTGATATCTAAAAATAGTGTTGTATCATCAACAAATTGTGCATTGATCAATTCTTCCCCATTTAGAAGTAGGATTCCCTGGACTTTAGGAGAGATAGAAGAGTCTCTAAGAATGTAGAACAGGGCATCGACAGCAATAACGAAAAGAGCAGGGGCTAAGGGGCACCCTTGTCTAATGGATCTACCTAGGGAAATATTTTGAGTTAGGGAACCGTTAACTTCAACCTGGGTTGAAGCATCTTTGAGAAAAACCATAATTTACTTACAAAATTCTGCTGAAAAACCAAAAGCTTCTAACATAGTCAGAATAAAGCCCCATTCTACCCTATCATAAGCTTTTTTGAAGTCAAGGAGAAACATGGTTGCATTTTGTCCTGAACTCCTCACCCATTACATGGCCTCCCAACTGGTAATTAAATTTTCTAGAATATATCTTCCTTTGATAAAACCTGTTTGAGTGGAGCAAATAAACTTAGGGAGAATGTTATCTAATCTGATCGCTAGAGTTTTGGCCAAGATTTTGTAGGAAACGTTAAGGAGTGTTATCGACCTCCAGTTTTTGATAAGGGATTTGTCCCCATCTTTAGGAAGTAGTTTGATAATCCCACTGTTAATTCGATCCCCTAGAGAGCCAATGTTAAAGGCCTCAGTGTAAAGCTCATGTAGGTCATGACTCACCCAATCCTCATTGGCTTTGTAGAATTCTATCGTCAGCCCATTCGGGCCTGGAGATTTGTCATTATTCAGGTTCTTAATAGCATTTTTAACTTCTTGTAGAGAGATAGGTCCTTTTAGCACCTAAGTATTTGCTTCTGAGATTTTGGGATGAATAATCCTTCTGCAATTTGCTCTATCTTCTCGGGAATTAGCAGTATCTTCGGATGAGAAAAGACCTTTATAGAATTGAAAAAATGCCTCCTTGATATCTTCCAGATCCTTAACTTCACTGTTTTCTACCCAAATCCTTCCAATTTTTTCTCTAGACTGCTTTTGTTTTAGCATGTTAAAGAAAAATTTGGATCCTTTGTCCCCAAATTGCATCTAGTGTGCCCGGGCCCTGATTATGACCCCTGTAGTCTTAGTTTGCTGATGTTTTTTGAGTTTATCTCTGGCTAGGGCTACCTCATGGGTAAGCTCAACACTGCTTGGGTTGTCTTGAATCTTAACTTCACATAGGTGGAAGTTATCAGTTAAATTTTTCTCTTTCCATCTAAAATCCCTTGCTTTCTTTTGCCCTATGGTTTGAAACAACACTTGCCAACTATCCATATTTTGGTTCCATCTTTCCACACAAGATTTCAACAACCTATTACTTCTGTTAAACATCCTGATAATCTTAACCGCACTCAACACATCTACATCTAAGAGAAGGCTGGAGTTCAAAAAGAATTTCTCCTTTGGAGTTTCCTGGCTCTCAGGGTAGTCCCCGAGTCTAACCTGACAGATGGTAGGATGATGATTTGACAGAGTAGTGGGGTGAACTGATACAGGACTGCCATTATTTCCTAGGTCAAAGGAGAAATGATCTTTATTAGCATAGAACCTATCAAGCCTACAAAAGATCCTGTGTTTCCCACTTTGGAAGTTGCACCATGTATACCAGATTTCAGAGTTATCTTTCTTTTTGCAGAACAGAGGGTCAAACAGTTTTTTTAAGTTTTTCATTCTCTCCCAGTGAATTTTCTCCATCCATTTCCATTCCAAAGGCTTACCTCCACTCTTGCCCTCCTGAGTTTCAACCATATTAAAATCACCTCCTACCAACCAAGGAATATCTGGCAATGTGGTTATCCAATCCCATAATGAAGTTCTATCCTAGTAATCATTGGGGGCATAAATGGAACAAATTCCAAATCTGAATCCATTATTGTCTAGGAACACCCAAACTGTTCTGTTACATGGTGAGCATCCTTGGCTTACTATGCTCTCCTTCCATCTGGGGTTGACAAGAATGCCAACACCACCTCTACCTTTGTCATGATTTGAGGAGATTTTGATAGAGTCTTTCCATATGAAGTCTAGGTTGACATCCAAGGTAAATTTTACAGCCTTGAGTTCTTGTAGCATAATGAAGTCTGAATTCTTATGTTGATTGACAAACCTTCTGACCAATTGTTTTCTATCTGGAGATTCCAGACCCCTAATGTTCCAAAAGATGCACTTCATCTAGGGTCAGGGTATTGACTTAGTCTTTGGATGCTTTAAACTTGTTAAAGCACCTCAGGAGGTCTTTCTTTTCCTCATTAACCCTTCTGCTGATGAAGCCCTTATTTTTGGATCCCAAAGGCCTACCCCTTCTTCTCCTAGGTAATTCCTCAGGATTTTCATTTTTCCGTAGTCCACTCTCCTTCATCTCCTAAGCACTCTTCTCCATGGACTACCTCAACAACTTTAGATCCCTTCCTAATGATCCCCTGATTGGGGGTCTCCGGGGTCTCAACACAAGACTCCAAAGCCTTCAAACTATTTGGGAGGTCTAGAATAGCGAAATCACTAGGGGTTGGATAAGTACCATCAACCTTAGGGTCAGCAACAATGACCTCAATCACACAGGACTCTTCAAGCTCAACAAACTTCTTGGGGGGAAGGACAGATATCGAATCAGGAGTGGGCTCTGATTGAGAGGGGGGCTCACAATCGGTGGTGAATGGAGGATCCTTTGATGGAATCTCCTCGAAGGAGACATCCATGTTTGCTATACTTCTATGAGAAGTTAAATTCATCAACTCGACCTGATCCCCTCTCAAACTTAGCTCACTACTCACATCGACTCTATCCTTGGGGTTATGAACACCAGGGAAATCACCCCTAGAGGTTAGGCTAGAAAAATTTATTTCTGGGGGGACCTCAAGACCATCATCTTCCATGGGAGATGTTAAGTTGTTGTTCAGATTATTCTTATTAGTTAACTCACTAGGACCATTTGCCCTAATTTTTTCCAATGCTAATTGCTGTGCATTTTTCCTCCTTCTTTTCTTAGGGTTTTTCCCTACAATTTGAAATTCCTCCTGCAGATTCTCATTTAACTGCTTTAAAGCATTTGAGATTGCAGAGTGGGGGGTGAGGGGAACACCAGAACTACCAGAGTTGAACACTTTTCCATCTTCCAGGGGTTTAGAATTTTCGTCTTTTAACAGGTTATTAATTTTTTTACTGATATCTTTGAACTTATCCTTATTCGGGATCATTTCATTAACAGGTAATGGGTTGTCGAATTGATTGCGAGGTCTATCTGAGCCCTTTGTTTTATTAATAATCGGACAAATCCAGTGAATATGCCCTTCTTTCCTACATAAAAAGAACACATTCACCCCACCAAGGATTTCAATGGGGCAAACCACGACTTCTTTTTCAAGATTAATATTAACCGATTTGGGAAAATCACACCTAGGATTAAGAGATAACAAAACCCTGGCATCTAAATGAGGGATGAGTGAGGATGAGTTATCAACCCAAATAGTTTTGCCTATCGGTTCCAGAATTTGGGGTATGAATTTCCACAAGAGCGGAGGCACATCTCGGATTAGAGCCCATCTAGGGCACAAGAGTGCAATAATTTCTTCATTAACCACTTCAGGCGACCATTCTAGGGCACGAAATGTGCATTTTCCAATAGACCAGTATTGTTTATTAAGAACTTCTTTCTGCATTTTATGATCTTTAAAAAAAATAACAAACAATCCTTTTTGAATGAGTCTACAGAACGATACCAAATAACCTAATTTAGTATTCCAAACATTCCTAATCCAATCATCAATGAATTTATGAGCAGGGCATTTATCCACATCCACAGAAGCAAAGAAAATAGTAGTATCCCTAAGCCCATCCTTTTCCAAATTGATTTCATTACACATTACTTCATTAGGAAAGATGGAGATAGATTCTCGAGCCGAGTGAAGGTCCTTACCTTCTCCACAGGGGCTGCCATTAGGGTTTGAGACAAACCTTGTGCCTTCGCTGACAAAGGGATAAGATGAAGTGACCGCATCTTTGAAAGATTTCAATTTAAGTGTCGCATTATTGCTAGGTTTTGCAGCGCTTCCAGAGGAACTCTCCATTAATTTGCATTAAACACCCACACAAGGGAAGGCAGAGAGAGTCGACGAGGAGGAGGAGGCCCTACAGACAACACAATAAATGAACTTACCTAAGTGGGAGGTTCGCGTACCCCCCTACGTCAACGCCTGCGGCTCTGCATCCGAGGTCCAAACCCTAGGTCTAGGCCGAGTTGCAGAGTGTATTCCTTATTGACATCATATATAATAATTCATCAATTTGGATAAATTATTAAGAAAAAAGTTGGTGGGAATTGTAAAGAGTTATATTTCAGCACACACAACTTTTCAAATTTATTGAAAATATATATTTATAAAAAATTGTAAAAAATATATCCATGCACTAAAGTTTCAAGTTATCAATATACACAAAAAAATTGATGAAAAAAAAGTAAAATTTACTAATTCAAGTGTGGTGACTTGTGTAACTTCAATTTCAACATTATATCATCAATTAAATTATAGTGTTTACTTTATAAAAAATTGCATTCAAATAATTTTTTAAAATTTTGTTAAAATTACAAACATAAAATACACAAAAGAATATAATTTTATTATTTTACATCATTTCAAAATTCAAAACATATATTTTAGTTTCTATTGATTTACTTAAAAAATTTGAATCAACATTGACCATTTCCTTTATAAAAGTGTGACACAGCTTTGTACTTTAACCCGTTAAAAGTAAATCTTTATAAAATTTTATTCACTGTAGAAATTATATCTCTACCTCTCTCTTTCCAACTCCCTCTCTATATATTTATCTATCTCTCCCTCTGTACACCCTTCTCTTCTTCTTCTCCTCTCTCCCTCTTCCTAGACCTCTATACCTACATGTTTTTGCTTCTCTATATCTATCTCTTCATATCCCTCTACCCCTATACTATTCATCTCTTTACTCCTCTCCTTACATCACTTCCTACCATGATCCATCTATTTCCATCTCTTCCTCTCTCTCCCTCTCACCCTCTCTCTCCCTCTCATTATACTTATCTCTTCTATCCCTATGTCTCTTTGTCTTATCTCTCTCTTCATCTCTCCCTCTCATTCTCTCTATATCCCTCTTTACCCCTCTATCTCTCCCATCCTCCTCTCTCCTTGTTACAAATATAAAATGACGTTGTTGGTAATTGAACCTGATTATCTTCCTAATTCAAATATTTTGCAATCATCTTTAGATCCTTGTAAGTGGATGGATAATTGATTTGAAGCTATCACTTCTCCACTCATACCTATGCTGGACAAACAACATTATTTGCTAAATGGTCAACCAATTGACCTCATCTACTACACAAATGTAGGAAAAATAATAATCAAAATTTTCTCCAATTGCCCTTCTATGCTTATTCGGCGTACGCATTGCACACTAAGGTGCAATTGCTAGTATAGCTATATTTGTATGTTCATGTTAGATTATATAATATAATTGTTTTCTTTATTATTATATATAATATTTAAATTATCAAATTCATTGTCAAAATAATAGTATAGTTATATTTATTATAATATACTATATAATTATTATTTCATTGTCAAAATAATATCATAGTTATATTTATTATTATATATTATATAATTATTATTAGATTTTTGTATAGTATAAATGTAATATGTCTAATATAAAAAATATATAATGCTCAATTAAAAATAAATTATTTAGACAATCCATTAATTATTTTGTTTGACTATAATGTAATAATTTTCAATTTTTTATAATATTTTTTAAATAAAGTATGTAAATCCATCATATTAAAAAATATTAAAGAACGACTGTACGGTGATGTCTCTTTTCATTATTTTTTTATAGATTCCAATCATGTTGTTTGTCCATTCTCACAATCTCCATTGACATTACCATCTCTCTCTCTCTCTCTCTCTCTCTCTCTCTCTCTCTCTCTCTCTCTCTCTCTCTCTCTCTCTCTCTCTCTCTCTCTCTCTCTCTCTCTCTCTCTCTCTCTCTCTCTCTCTCTCTCTCTCTATACACACACACACACACATATATATATCTCTCTGTGTGTGTGTTTGTATATATGTGTGTATATATATATATATGTATGTATGTATGTATCTCTCTCTCTCCTCTCTCTCTCTCTCTCTCTCTCTCCTCTCTCTCTCTCTCTCTCTCTCTCTCTATATATATATATATATATATATATATATATATATATATATATATATATATATATATATATTCCTCTACCTCTTTGTATTTATCAACTCCTGTATCCTTATTATTTATCCATCTCCTTCCTTTGTCCATGTTCCCCTCTCTCCTATTCAATTTATCTCACTATTTTTATCTCTCTTATTCATTTCATCTCTCTCGATATGCCACTTATTATATCTTTATCTTTATATCTCACATATATATCTCTCACTCATACACAAACACTCTATGTTTCTCCCTTGGGCCTATCTCAATCTCTCTAGCTTAACGCCTCTTATCTCTATCTAACTTGCCTCTATTACTAGTATCTTGTCTCTATCACCTTGTTTCTATCACTCTAGCCTCATCTATCTCCTTAGCTCTCCCCCCCCCTCTCTCTCTCCCTCCCTCCCTTCATACCACCTATACCAAGCTCTCTATTTCTACCCACCTCTTCCTCTTCCTCTCCCTTTCTCCTTTTGTCTCTCTCTATATATCTCTATCTCACCCTATTTGTCTCTCTATCTCTATCACACTATATGTCTCTCTATCTCTCTCCCCCCCCTCTCTATATATCCTCATATCTCTAAATCTACTTCTCTATCTCACCATCTACATCTCTACTTATCTTTCTCTGTCCCTCTTCCTCTATATCTCTTTCTTTCTATCTATATGTTTATCCCTTCCATCTCTATCTATCCCTTTATGCTCTCTCTCTTTATCTCTTCCTCTCCTTATCTCCATATCTATCTCCTTCTCCATCTAAGATTCTCTCCATAGACTCTTTGAAAAGAGATGCAAGATGATGAATATGATCCTCACCATTCATAATCATTAATGCCTTTATTATGCATGATATGAGTCATCATGGGTGTTTAATATTCAAATGTTCATCTCATATGCTATAATAACGTCACCTATAAATTTCAAGAGAAGAAAATATAAAAAGCAATGCCATTAAATATGGTCGCCTTCAGGAAGATCCATTCCAATAGTTCAAAATATAAATTATATTATTACTATATAATCTATTTTATAACTCATTATCTCTATCTCTCTTAGTCCATCTCTCCTAATCTATATCTGTATCTATCTATTTCTCAATCTCCCTCTTTCTCCTCTCCCTCTCTCTCTATCTCAAGTTTGACTCTCTTTATCTTCCTCACTCCTCTCTCTTTCTATCCATATCTTTGTCTATCTCTATATCCCTATCTCTCTATATAATGATCCTCTATCTATTTCTCTCCCTCCCTCCTCTCCCTTTTCCTTACTATATATTCATATGTGCCCATCTCTCTCTCACTCCTCTATATCCCCCTTATCTATCTGTATATTTATACCTCTCTCTAGCCTTTTATCTTTCCATATGTGTCCATGTCACTTTATCCTCCCATATATTTGTTTCTATCTCTCCCTCTTCCTCTTCTTATATATCGCTATATCTCCCTTTCTATCTCTCTATTTATTTGTATCTTTGTCTCTATCTATCCCTCTCTCTCTCTCTCTATCTATTTCCCTTCATCTTCCTCTCCCACTCTATCATAATCTCTCCATATATCTCTACCTCTGTATTTCTACCTATATCTAGCTCTCTATAGGTCACTTCATATCTCTATCTATTTCTTTCTATCTCTATATCTCTCTCTCCCTCTTTATATTTATCTCTTTATTCTCTATCTATCCATCTCTTCTCTCAAGCCTTATATATTCCTCCCTTCCCCATATCCCTCTCCTGCATCTCCATTTATATCTCTATCTAATTTACCCTCTCTCTCTCTCTCCTCCAATTTATCTCTCTTTCTTTTCCTATCTCTCCCTATTCAACAATTTTATTTCAACAATGTGTGCATCCTTATAAGTGGATGCATAGTTCATTTGAAGCTATCACTTCTAAGAAAGCATGTACTTCATTCGTTACATTCTAATTGATGAAATGAGCTTCATTGGTCCAAAGTTGATACAATGAATTGATATGAGGTTATGTGAGGCAATCCCTACCCACAACCAAATCCCATTTGGAGGATGCTCAATCATTCTCTTTGGTGACTTGGGATAACTACCACCTGTCAAGAACATTCTAATGTATGCTTCAACTTCTTATGGAGGGACACTATGGTGTAGCTTCACAACAATTATAACATTGAATAAAATATTTTGTCAAATTGGAGAGCAACCTGTTGAAATTGCTTTTCGTGCACTTCTCTCAAATTTATAAAATACAGAACCTACAATTGTAGATTGACAACTTGTAATGTCTCGGTCAAATTCATCTCTCACCTCTACAAAACATTCTATTTTCTTACCATCAAAACATCTATTTACAACAAATGAAATGGTTTCATTGCTTAATAAACACATGTTGTTATCTTTAGCAAAATCTATTGCCCTATCTACTACAAAACAACTCAAGGGATTGACATGCTCAAATATAGATGAAGAACAACTCCAATCTAAGATCTTCTTATGTATTGGCCAAGAGGCTATGTTATGTAAAAATATATGGGTGGAAACAAGACTAGCCAATGGCGCACTTGGACAAGTCAAACAAATTGTATACAATGATGGTGAAAAACCACCTCAACTTCCCTTATTTGTTGTTGTTCAATTCAAAAATTACATAGGGTCGGCTTGGGATCACAACAACCCCAAAAATATTCCTCTAACACCAATAAGTCATGGTCTCCGATAATAAATAACACTAAAAATGGCATGGGGCTTAAAAATACACAAATCATAGGGACTCACTGCGGAAAGAGAAACAATTGACATCAGCAACATCAACCAACAAGGGTTGGCATTCACAACTATTTCTAGATTTCGTGAAGTTACAAGTATTCACATTCACCCTACCTTCACATTCCAAAGATATGTATGCATGCAACAAATCCCACATGTGACTCGACATAAAAAAGAGGAGGCACAATTGAAAAATTTATCAGATGCAAACAATTGAAGCAATCAACTATAACTAAAAACATATGAGGTTTGTTCCATCTTTTCTTAGTTCAATACTTATACTATTCATACTACTCAATATGATCATATAGCTCAAATTAAATTACTCTATTTGACAAATTACAAGTGTTTTCTAGAAATGTGCGATGTTAACAAAAGAATGGTTTTGATTTTGATCTCTAAATGATAAATTATTAAACTTATTCAAGTTATACAAATTCACTTTGACAAATATTGTTTTGCCCACTATTATTCTTTATAGTTTTATATCAATTGTGCAACTATGTATCATCTTACAAGGATTGGAATACAATTGGAGCAAAACCTTTAAATGAAGAAGATATGCAAAGATTTTTAGGACATCCTCTTTCAATGTTTAAAGGGCATTTTCCTGAAACAATGATTCAAATGTAAACCATATGTTCAATTCCATAATGTTTAAAATTATATTGTACATTTGGTACTTATTTTTTCAAAATGCTATTAGTCATTAAAAAGATTTTCAAGTTTATATATTCTACAAATAAAAACATTTCAATATTGCTTTCCTTCACTCCAATGACCAAAAATTATCTCTATATGATAAATTGGTCAACTTGTTTAACTTATTAAAGAAACAAGAACTATTATATTTCAATTTATCTTTTTGATAAAGCGGTTATTCTCCTATTTTCCCTTTTTATTGTTTTTTCCAATGTTTTTGTATTTGGTGTATACATTGCACCCCAATGAGCAATTTCTAGTTTTATTTAAGGTCAAAATATTATGGGGTTTTCCAAATAATCAATAAAGTAGAAAAGTATAAAAGTTTAAAACATTAAAATCATCAACACATCTATTTGATCTCGACCATTTTCTTTTGGATCCTAGAAATTTTCTCTTATGTATCTTGATCAAGTAATATTTATTTTTACGCTAAAGGCGTTTGTTTATTTGAAGCTCACGACCTGATATGATCAATCAATGGTGGATACACTTTTAGAAGGAATGCAAGATGATTGACATGATCCTGGCCATTCATTTTTTTCAATGTCTTTTAGTGCCAATGGTATGAGGGTCCCATGGGTGTTGAACCTATTTATTGAAAGGTGAATAAATAGTGGTCAACAACTACTGAAGAAGAATGATTTGCCCCTATTTTTAATAATTAAAATAGGTGTCCCTTTTAAGTGCTCTTTGAATTTCCTCAATCACCTTTTCTTTTGTTGCAACTTCTCTTCTAAAATCGACCCCCCTTGTTTCTTTTGGTTTGTAATTTTTTTTTTCCTTTAACTAAACATTTTAATCTCCTTTCATTCAAACACATGCTGAATTATTTTTGTTTTGGAGCAGATACTACACAATGACTCGAAAAAATTCTCAAATGCCTTCCCTTTTTTTGCGAGTTGTAGTTTTTCTTAAAAAAAATAGTGTCTTCTTCTCCATGATCATTGCATGTTGCAGTGCCAATCTTTAGTGGTAGTAGATTCAATCTGGTAAATTTAATCTCTCTTTCATGATCTTAACAAATTACAAGTGGATCCTGGGAGCATTCAGATTACAAGATCCATAGTTTTCAACATATCCATTATGCCAAAATAAAGAGTAAATTTCTAGGCTAATAAATTAGTTAAGGGATGTTTTCTTATCAATGGTGTGACTGATAGCTAAGATTAACCTAAAACAAATTTGAAATCCCAAGATATAAAATTCTAGGCATTTCATAGTCAACGACAAGATTGCAACCCTAATAAATCTACGATCAAACATAAAGATTAAAATAGTATCACCAGGACTGTACCTATAATACCCATCATCAGTTAGATCTCTTGCTCGATCTTCCCCTATCTATCTCTCCCTATTACAAACATAACATGAAACTATAGATAATGGATATTGATTATCTTCTTGATTTAGATGTTTTATTTCAATCATGTTTTGATCTCTATAAGAGTATGCATAATTGATTTGAAGCTATTACTTAACTCCATAATGACCTTTGTCACAATACATAAATATGAGATCTCTTCCACTTTCTCTTTCGCACTCTCTATCTACATAATTCTCTCTCTCTCTCTCTCTCTCTCTCTCTCTCTCTCTCTCTCTCTCTCTCTCTCTCTCTCTCTCTCTCTCTCTCTCTCTCTCTCTCTCTCTCTCTCTCTCTCACATCTCTATCTTACCTATCACTCTATTTTTCTCTATTTCTCTATCCCTCTCATGCTCTCTTAATATATCTTTATATGTCTATCTTGGTATGATCATATCTCACCATCTATATCATTACCTATCTTTCCCTTTCCCTCTTTCTCCATATCTCTCTCTTCCACACTATCTCTCCCTCTCTATCTATATATTTATCTCTTTCATCTCTATCTCTCCCTCCTCTTGTTGTTTATCTCTATATCTCCTTCTCTCTATATCCATCTCCTCTATCTCATCTCCATCTCTATCTATCTTCCTCACTATCTATATCTCCTTTCACTTTCTCTCCATCTCTCTCTTTCTCCTTCTATTTCTTCCTCTTTCAATCTATAAACCACTAATTTTCCTAATTCAAAGGTTATTTTTTGTCATGTTTGGAAGGATGCATAGTTGATTTGATGCTATCCCTTCTCCACTGAGACATTTGTTCCCAAAACAACATCATCGCAAAAATGGCCTACCACTTGACCTCATGTACTACAAAAATGTTTTTAAATAATAGAACACTTATTTTCCTAATTAACCTTTCAAATCTCTTCACCATACCCATTACGCACCAAGGTGCAATTGATAGTTATTCTTTCTTCTTCAAATAGGTTACTCATGGAGTCCACATTTTAAATCTCCCATAATTGGCATGAATATTCATGTAAGTCTAACACCCCATGATGTAGTGTCATTTTGTATCCACCAACTCCAAATTAAGAAACAACATATTTTACCTACCCACTCTTTTTTAGAAATCATCCACCTTTTGATTTCACACAAGTTTACATTAGTGTAAACTAGTACTTAGTAAAGTTGTTGGTAACTGATGCAAATAAATAGGTTTCAAAGCCTACAAAAACCATGTATTGTTTCTAATTTGTTAATCAATTTTCTGCAGTATGTTTTTTAATTTCAAAATTCCCAGTTTCCATACCTACAAAACCATGTTGTTTCTAATTTGTTAATCAATTTTCATTAGTATGTTTTTTAGTTTCAAAATTCTTCTTTTGGTGATGCAATGAACTACCATTTTTTAGGTTGTAACCTCTATAAAATTGCCTTCTTGTATTATTGGTCTATGCCCATCGACAAGTTTACCATTGCATTCATTGGGTACAATTTTATTTTTAGTTGACCAATCATGCTATTAAATTTTAAAAAATTATTTACATCTCTATAGTTTTATTATTTGCATACATTTTAATAATTTTAAAAAATAATATTTATTTCTTTTATATTGGCTTGTGCTCCAAACAATCATCGCACAATTCATTTTTTTCTCATTTCTTTGAAGTAAATTATTTGTTTCGAAAATTATATATAGCAAGACATGGAAAAATAAAATCTAGAAAAATCTAATAGTCTACAAAAGTCTTATTATGCTGAAGGCATCTTTTTATATGAGATGGATAGCCCGATCAAAGGTTAAAAATGTTTCTTATCCTTGCAAGATGATTGAAGACTTTTGATCCGTTCATTTTTCTTTAATAATAATTTAATATTTGACATGAGTGCCACCGCTTTCATGATGGGACGTTTGAGGGATGTCCTATTACGCGGGGGCCCACCGTTAGTGACCCGTTAAATTTGACGCCTTATAATTGAAAGGTGTGTCATTCCGTCAGAGTTTCTAGAAATATGTGACCTCTTATAATTGAAAATCTTATTGATCTTGACGGCTGCATATGCAGGCATTAATCTTGTGGCCAACGGAACACAATTATGTTGTTTTATTTGTTGAAAGGTTGAGTGTTAGGGCTCAATATGTTAAGAGTTAGAAAATACAGTGGGTTGCTTACTTTTTATAACTTTTCAACTGTTGCAATGTGTCACATTTTTTAGTGTTCTATTTTTTTTTGTAGTCAGCCAATTATGCATATGTTTGTGTGTATATGTGTTTGTGTGTGTATGTCATTTTGTTTCTATATATTATGCACTCTCTCTGTCTCTCTCTCTCACACACACACACATGCATATATCCATAGACAATTATATCTTGCACAACCAATTATGCTGCATAATTGGCCGGAGCCTGAATAGCTACAACCAATTAGGTAGCAAAATTATAGGTCTGTTGGAGGCTCCTATTGATTTTGGAGTGGATTTACACCCTCTCGTACAATATTCAACCAATTATGCATATGTTTATGTGTGTATATATATGTGTGTGTGTGTATCATTCTCTCTCTTTATATATATATATATATATTTCATACACACACATAAACATACATATATATACATAAATGTCAAAATATTCAAGCCTCCTGCCCATCTATGCAACACAATCCCTTGTTGCTACATGCAAGTAACTCTCATGTTAACAACCTACTTAGTAAACCTGAAAGCTTGAGACAAAAATGAAACAACCTACTTAGTAAACCCAAAAATTTGAGACAAAATTGAAACATCCTACTTAGTATCCTTGTTGCAATATGTCACATTTTTTAGTATTTTGTTTCTATAGTCAACCAACTATGCATATGTTTGTGTGTATATGTGTGTTTGTGTGTTTGTCATTCTCTCTCTCTCTATATATCATGCACACACACACACACACACACACACACACACACACACACACACACACACACACACACACACACACACACACACACACACACACACACACACACACACACAAACATACATATATACATAGTCAATTATATCATGGACAACCAATTATGCTACATAATTGGTTAGAGTGTGAGTAGCTACAACCATGCATGTCGTCGATACGGGACTACCATTTCGGAGCTAGAATAGTTGTGTCCACACAATCCCTCATCCCTACATGCAAGTAACTCTCATATTAACAACCTACTTAGTAAACCCTAAAGCTTGAGACAAAAATGAAATAGACTACTTAGTAGCCTTGTCTTTTGTGGAGGCAGCCTACTCTTGCTACCCTTGCAAAGGACATACACATCGTTTTCCATTCTGTTTTTGGCATTGTGGTGTGTATTATGAAACTCTATTGATTTATTTGATTTGATTTCTATTATGGAAATCAATGTGACTCAATAGGAATCAAAATTCAGCAGGGATGATCCTTTATGCTAACCACCTCACCGAGGCATTGGAAATAAATGGCATTCCTATGATATGTAAATCAATCCATCTATAAACAACACTCTGAAGGTAATGGCCTTGATGAGTATCCTTGTGTTGAAATTTTGGCCTTGTAAGATAATCATTTTAGTTAAAAGCTTCTTAAAAGATAATCATGTAAGTGAAATAAAAGGATAATAAATAAGTTATAGGAAATGATAGCATTTCTGAAGTTAGATGAAAGACATAATATGTGAAGTAGAAACTATCATGTTAACAATAAAGGAATTAAATGATGGGTTCAAAGTTTAAAGAAATGAATAAATGAGGTATCGTGGAATGTTAAGTGCATATATATACCTCCTTGCAATAGTTGGGTTGAGCAATATATAACAACTCTACATTTTACAAAGAAGTGTGTTTAATATCAATTTTATAAAATGAACATAGAAAATATATTAGTCTATTGATAAGTATTAGATAACTTCATCAGTATTTTATTTGTCTGTTCCTTGAAATATTGTATCCTTTAGATAAATATATATCCATAATTTTCCCCAACATTAATACCCAACGCATCCAACCTTACCTTAAATGAATAAAAGCGAGATTTGATTGGTAATTTAGAGTAGTTTGTGCCCATCCTAGTCTCTTGTAGGAAACCTTGCACTATCTTAAAAAAAAAGAGAAGATACTTGAAAAATGTTAACGATGTTAGTCTGAATTCTATAGACTAATGATGTCGTGAATGTATATTCAATCTGTATGGTCCAAGGCCCTTGTTTACGCTTTTATGTGATACAATGCAACATTTGTGTATACTGTTTTGGAGCTAGAATAGTTGCATCTGATCTTTGTTATTGACTTTCTTGTTGTACGAATAGTGGGAGACAACTGCCTCCTAGACGCGGATAAACTAGCTCGAAAAAGTTCATGTTATGGACTTATTCGAAAAATCAAATCATCAACTTGTTCTGTCGATCATGATCAAGGGCTTGCAATTTTTGACTAACATGAAGGTTATGCAGAAATTATACTTTACAAGGGTAACGAGGCAACTTGGGGGATTTCCACTTGATTTAGAATTTGGTTCTTCAAGAAAATATCCCCTCATATATATTTGAATTTATTCTATGTAGTCAACAAATTTTCATGAGTTAATAAAATGGCGGATGGTGGCTACAACAGAAAGGACCTAATGGCTCCCTGGGCGGATATGACCGAATTCATTATGAGGTACATTACGCTTGATGGCAGATATGCCAATATCTTTTCTTATCATTTTACCATCTTAAATCACTTTAGGCATGGCAAAGTTATTTCGAATCCTTTCTATCTGGTTTCTTCTTTGGAGAATAGTCTAGAAAAACATGTTGAGAATCTGAATAATCTTGTCCTCCATGAAGGGCTTATTGTGCTCATTATGGAGTACACCAAAGCCCATGAAGTTGGGCCCTTTTTCCCTGAGAAAGGCCAAATATAAAATACTTTGGAACAGAAAAAGGATTAATAGATGAAGGATGGATACTTGTAGGATGATATAAAATAAAATTAGCATCATTGATGTCCACTTCAGAGGTAAGAGATTCCTTTTTCTTTAACTTGTTTGGTTGGGAAGAAGTGTTTTCATTATCTAAATTTTCACTCCTTCTCAATGTAATGTTAGGTGATATATCATTACCGAAATACATAACATAATTTTCCCTCAAAAAAAGATGGTTAAGATAATCTCTAGGAGTATAAGGAGGATCTAAGGTGATAGACACGTTGAGATTTGGATTGCTAATGTCTGAAACATGTCCCTCTTCAACAAAAGTAACCTTAATGCTTTGGATTGAGATGGGGAACCTTTTCACCTCGACAACTTAAACTAGTAATATATGCAATGGTCTCCTCAATAACCTCAATTTTTATACTTCTGACTTTGACTCTACCGTCATTTCAACTATTCATAAATTGGGATGACAACTCCTCATCCTTTCATTTGATCACCCTAAAGTAATGATTAATCCCTCGCTTCGTGAAAATATCCTAG
Organism: Cryptomeria japonica; assembly: GCF_030272615.1. Taxonomy (NCBI): domain Eukaryota; kingdom Viridiplantae; phylum Streptophyta; class Pinopsida; order Cupressales; family Cupressaceae; genus Cryptomeria; species Cryptomeria japonica. The sequence continues at coordinate 586,266,751 of NC_081406.1, forward strand.
ACCTTTGTGTTCTTGATGGAAACAAATGAATTAGGCTCTACTTTCAATTATTGTCCCCCATGGCAACTCTCTTGTTGTTTGCAAACATATATACCAGAATAGAACAGGGTTCTAGAGGAGAGAGACAATAAAAATTGCTTTTAGAAATGTTTTCTAGGACTTTAATATTTAATAAATAATTCAATCATTATGATATCTCTTTTCTTGACGCATGAGAAAGATAGATGAAAATCTAATCTATCTTTGTGCATATATATTTTTCCATTTCCATAAATGTGTTGTCGATTGGGAATTGTCATATCAAAAGTGGATTTTTAATGATTAATTTATTGAAATTATCAAGAAGACAATCAACATTACCTTCCCATTTAATATTATTCTTTCCTTCTTCGCTTCTCAATTGCATCCTTTAATTTTCCACTCTTTGTATCCTACTCAACGAAATGATTGTATCTTTATTATAATTAAACAACCCACTATACATAATTATTACCCAAATAGCACGAACACCTTTCTAAATATTTAAAAAATTAATTCCTTGCATAACTAATATATACCACTTGTCTATCTTTGACCAAGATATTCTTGATTAAGAGGAGAATATTCTCATCATTCACCCAGTACTTTTATTCATAAAATTTTAGACGTGTACTAGCTAGGGCATCTGCCAACTTGTTTCCTTATTTGTAAGTATGATTTTCTCTCCGTTGTGTTAAGAGAGTGAGGAGACAACTACTATCCCCAATGAAATTCCTTATTTTCATGGGATGGGAGTATTGAATTTATAAGGTCAACAATAATTTTAGAATATTGGGGCTTGTTATCCAAACTTCGTGACATCTTATCTCTATTTCTCTCTATCTCTCTATACTTTATCATGAGTGTAAATTCACACTTCACTAAAGTGGGGTCTAAGTATAGTATAGTAAATTGTAACCCCTTTATAATTTCACAATCTGTTTTGGGCCCTTTATTTAGTGCGCCCTCTCATAGCTCACTTTAAGCTTACTACTAGCCTTATCACAACCAAATTATCCTCATATGCTCATGAGATGACCAAATCCTATGTCCTAAGACCTTCTACTCTAGTAGTTCCATCCTTTTCTACTCTTGTTTTGGATGGACTAAGACACTGTCACGACTCTATTTCCTAAATTACAAAATAGTTTACATATATTTCATTTATTAGTTTTTCTTTTAATTCTAATATATATATATATAATAAAATATAATTTTTATTTATTTATTTTAAATAAATATTATTATTATAAATTTCTTTATTAATTATATATTTAGAAAAAAAAAATAGCTATATATAAAAATTAAATATCATTAATTATAAAAAAAATTTAACTAAAAATTATATTATATTTTCTATTAATCAAAATAATAAAAAAAAATATACTTACAGTTTAAAAAAAAAAAAAAAAAACTATCAAATTATCTTTTAAGAAAAAGTAAACTTAGATAGAAAAGTAAGAAGCTTAAAAAGTTATATTAAAATCATATATAGAAAACTTCACTTAAATATGAGAAAGTTTTATTAAGAAAAGCTATCGAATAGCTTTAGGAGAGATAAAAACTTAATATAGAAATATTAAGTTTTGTTACCAGCACTTTCTTTAAAAAAAACTAATATTATCTTGCAATTATCTTGATTTCCATGGAATCGAATTTATTTATTTTATTTCTTTTAAGTATGAGAACTTTGCTTTAAAGCAAGTAAAAAGTGGTTGTTTAATGAGAAGAAACTAATGTTCAAACAGAACGATGCATGAGATGAAGCAGAGAGAATAGTGAGCATAGGATGTCTTATAATAGGATGTAGCTTGAAGATTGAAAAAAAGAATTTGACATTATTGTTAGTTATAAGTGAGTAAAGAAAGATTAATATAAAACAACAGAAAGCTAATAACATAAACACAAAACACATGTTTAATGTGGTTCATTTCTAAGTGGCTACATCCATCAGAAATGTAGGGAGTTCTTATATTAATCAATAATGCAAATACAACACTCTACAATACATGACTGTACACGTCTATATATACATTCACATTCAGATTTAGAATGAAGAGTCTAGAGAAGATGAAAGGTCGTGACCGTTGAACTTCACATCCCAACAATCTCCCTCGTGAAGATCAATTGGCACATCCATGCATTATAGCATCCCCTGCTCTCCATTTTGATCCTTACAAAAGCAGGCCCATAGAAGATTTTAACTTCGCCAAACGCTGTTCACGAACACTACGAAGAAGCCTTCTCCATGCCAGGTCAACATTAATAATTCTCTTATCAAAACCATCATCAAATGCTACCTTGCCAAGAACGAACTTGTGCAATAATCCATAGTGCGGAACACCACTTTATGTAGATTCAAGGTATACTACTCCATCCATAACATCCATAAATTCAACAACGTCAACCACTTTAATGACTCGATCATCTACACATTTATCATCCTCACCTATACTTTCAACAATGCCATGTTCTATATAAAGTAAGGAGGTAATCTCAGTTGCATTTAATCCAACATTCTGAAGTAGACTCCTTGTAACCATCTCCAACCTCTCATCAAAATTTTTGATTGCATGCTCATCCAATCCCGTCTCTTTGTTTGCAAAGAAATCTAATAAACCCTCAACAAAGGCCACATGACATCTGGAGGCAGCACAAAATAGAGTGGTGGTGCCATGAAAAATGGTAGCATTCTCATTACCACCACCTCTAAGCAGGGCCTTCATGTAGCAACCATGCCCTTGTGCTCTATGTAATTGGATGTCACTGGTAATGTGTTCACACAAATCTGGACCTAGCTGAAAGACCTCCAACATTCTCTGCCTCACCGCCAGCATGCTCTGCTCCACCCCTTTGGCTTCATCCCCAATCTCAGGGATCGTTGTCTCTATCAGTTGTGCTACCGTAATATGTAGGGCATTCCACCCATGGAAGTCCTTGAGCTCAGAAACTCTTTCTCTCCTTGGATCTCCCATCACCAGGCACCACAGTTCCTCCAACCGTGATAAATCATCATTCATTCGAGCCTCGCTGGAAATCTCCTCACGCTTCTTCTTAGCATGCTTGTGGGTGCCAATTTCTTTCTCCTCTCTTGGACAATCTCTACCGCATCTAGAATATTCAAGGGGTTATCAGTTTTGGTTCTTATCCTCTTATGGGCTTGTTCATCAATTCCCACTGCTCGATTTTCCTTTAGCAGGCGCTATAACCTCTTCAACTACCATGACTTCTTGTCTCCACAAAGGGTAGGACATCGAATTATTTCCTGACCAACATAGTGGCCAACCAACTTCATTGTTCTGGTCACTCTGCATTTATTCAACTATGGTGATGTTTTACGCAACCATCATTTGGACACCTCACCAGGCTCTAGTACCATTTTCATTGCCAAAACGTTTCTCACATCTGCAATATGGAATGGCCTCTCTTGAGAAACTTGACACAATGCCATGCCATCTACAAAGCCCTTTGAAGCCTCAATTACTTCTGAGCTATGTGGCTTTGCTCCCTCACTCTAATCTGCATCCTCCTCCTTACCCCGAGAGGCAAAATAAACAACAGATTCAGTTTGGGTCTCCGATGGTGTACACTCTTCTTCTTCAGCTAAATTTTCTTCCTTTCTCCAACCATCCCACCAATGTACACGACGCTTGTTTTTAGCCTTTACTTGCACAATATTACTCTTCACCGAGTATAAATTTGCAAGAAATTCCTCAATGACTGAATCGGTGTCTACATCTTTTGGTTGCCTTTCAACCTTATTGAAAGACCAACAATTTATTTTGATGTGGCCTCGCTTGCCACAATACCAGCAACCAGTTTCTCTAACTTCGAACTTCTACATCTCTCAAGAATTTTCAATCCTTTATCTATCTACCTTTCCATCTATGCTCAACCTAACTTCACCTAATCTCTAATACCAACTGTTAGTTATAAATGAGCAAGTAAAGATTAATACAAAACAACAGAAAGCTAATAACATAAACGCAAAACACAAGTTTAATGTAGTTCACCACTAAGTGGCTACATCCACCAAAAACACAGGGAGTTCTTCTATTAATCAATAATGCAAATACAACACTCTACAATACATCATTGTACACGTCTATATATACATTCACATTCAGGTTTGGAATGAAGAGTCTGGAGAAGATGAAAGGTCATGACCATTGGGCTTCACATCCCAATAATCTCCCACTTGAATCTCAATCGGCACAGCCATGCCTCAACATTCCCTGCATTTCCAATTCTTCACCTCGCAATTAGACGCATCAAAGACTTCAATTTCACCAAATTTTTTTCACATACACTATGGATAAGCCTTTTCCAACTCAAATCAGAGTGAAAGATACCTTATCTTACTACAAACACAAACTTCCCAATTATTCCATAATTAGGAACATCATTATCGACAAGATTAAAATACATTCCTTCATCACGGGAACTTGCACCTATTCTCCCCTTCTCTGCAACCCAGAAAGGAGCATATAGAAGCCCATCATCCTCCTCTTCTAAGCCGCAAAAGTGGTTAAAAAATGAAGAATACATATCCGGATTTTCTCCTCTGATGTAATCTTCTTCAACATCCTCTATTCTAAAACACTGTTCAACGATTTTCAAAACAATCCTCTGGATTTTTTCATCCGAAGACTTGAGTTTAATTTGGTCATCCTTTAATTTCAAAATTACCTCTCTTATATCGTCCACCAGGGATATCACCACAAAATTCCATTTTGACTTCTCTAAACAATCCCTAAGGCGCTCCCATAATTGTTGGTGTGATAATCCTTCTATGTGAAATTTGACTCCTATATTTTGAGAAATGCTAGGAGCATGCAAATCTGGTCCTAAAAGTGTCCTGGCATTGAGAAATTCTTCGAGATGGCCATTGGGGAATAGACCCAGCAACCTCGGCCCCTGACCTAAATGCGACATGCACTCGAATGCCTTAACCTTTTCCATTCCATCAAACAACAAAGTCTCACCATGGTCATAAATTCTCACCAAGCCATTATTCCCATGATCATTACCTCTGCTCATCCCGCCATTAGTAAGACATGCACAATTTTCAACCTTTGTCATATTCATCACTCCACCCGAATGTGTGTCTCTAGTAGTGGAATTTGAAACGTATTGACTCGTGCTCTCTTCCAACTCCCTATCCATGGGAATTTGAATATCCACAACCTCTAATGCCCCTCGGAATTGGCAAGTTTCCTCATTAAGTGGGATTTGTATCTCTGTTCCACCTATCCCCTTGTCAAGTTCTGCAACAGATTTCTTTGGGCCATGACTTCTTCCCCTGCCATGATGTCCTCTTCCTCTACCACAAAAACTTCTTGATCCAGAGGCGTGGCTAGGGTTCCAACCATTGCGACTCCTTTGCTCAAAGGAAGTATCAGCAGATGCTCAACTAAATCCAGGAGTCATCACCACAGTCTTCTGCCCTCTTCTAGGAAAATTCACATGGACAGAATGTTGCTTGGTCTTGAAGCCAAGCCCTAGGGCCTTATCATGCCTTTTGTTCACCTAAATTTCCCTCTTTGTCTGTTGTGATGTTGCCGCAAGGACGTCTCTTTTGTGCTCCACAAAATTATAAGGCCCATCATCTTTTGTCGTTGCCACTCTCCAACAATTCTCTTTCCTGTCATCCCCATCTTTGCTTTCTCACCGCTTGTTCGCCTCCTTGACTTCCAAAGTTTGAAATTGAAACAGTTTGTCCTTATCCTCTGTATTCATTTCTACTAGCATATCCACAGAACTTGAAACATTGTCTAATATGGTAAAAACTGTATTGAGGGCAGCCAATTCCTTTTTCAGCTCTTCATTTCTTTTTTCTACAGAAAACTCCAACTCTTTGGTAAATTTCTCTTTCATTTCTGCCATTTCATCTTCCATACAACATATTCGCTTTACGAGAATAAAAGTTTCCTCGCACAATTTCTCAATTTGTTCGTATAGGTAATCTTTCGAGCTATAGGCCTCACCTTCTTTAGGGTCATCTTCATTTGCCAATTCCGAGACTGCATCCTCCTCACCCTGGGAGGAATTTTCCTCATCTTGGAAGGAAAACAAACTAGTCTCTTCTTTTTCTTCAAACAACGAATACAACAAACCCTCTTCTTCTTCAGACGAAGTATCCTCCTTTTCCCAACCATCCCACCAATGTCATTTGGTTTCAACCTCCACTTGGACATCACTCTCTACCGAGTCTAGACTGCCAAGATATTTTTCGATGACAGATTCAACATTATCATTTGAATCGACTTCATCATCTGAATCTTCAGCCTCTTTGTCGATAACATAAAAGCACCTAGCTCTGGGATCAAACACAAAGTAAGGGCACCCATATCCAAGATCAACTACCTAATCGAATCCCATCTCTGCTCAACATTTCACCATAGCTCTGATACCAATGGTTAGTTATAAATGAGCAAAGATAGATTAATACAAAACAGTAGAAAGCTAATAACATAAACGCAAAACACAAGTTTAACGTGTTTCACCACTAAGTGGCTACGTCCACCAGAAACGCAAGGAGTTCTTCTATTAATAAATAATGCAAATACAACACTCTACAATACATGACTGTACACATCTATATATACATTCACATTCAGGTTTGGAATGAAGAGTCTATACAAGACAAAAGGTCATGACCATTGGGCTTCACATCCCAACAATTATTGGGGAACAAGGGTGTTGAAATTATGTAGCCGATCGACTTGAGGAAGAAAAAGATTGCTAGAGAAATTGTATTGAGCTTAAATCATGTCAAATTCCAAAACAAGAATAAGATTTAAGTATGAACCAATTTTAATTGAGGGAGAGGAATGGACTACAAAAGCGAGAAAATCCTTAGAGTAAGGATCATATTTGTAGATTTGACTTTCCTCTTGGTATGTTATTGTTGGAATACAATGAACCCAAGAACACTAATAGTGGGGGTGAATCAGTGTTCTACCGGTAACACAAGATTTTAACCTTTTATAACACACACATATAAACCGGTAAATGAAGAAACGTATAACATGAACCAAATAAACCATCCACATGAATGAACACCATAACACACATAATTTGTACATGGAAAAACTCAAAGAGGAAAGACAACGGTGGGATTTGTGACCCACAATATCAATTCACTAACCATATGAAAGATATTATATAGCATGGGGGCTTGCACATGCATAAAGGCACACTGCTCAACACAAAAGAGTCTCACTGACTACAAGCTTCTACTGAAATAAAACAGTACTGATGAACTCACAATATACATCTGTAATGCCAAAAAGAGTTTCGATTAAATCTCTGTTCTGTACCAGTTCATAAACCCTGAACCTTCTATCGGTATCTCCTTCCTTCCAAGAATGCCTTATAAAACATCTACAGATCATTACATGATATAACATTCGCATGCAAATGATCTACATACATATACTTAACATATACCCGTAATCCTCTTCTCATCTATACCATATCTCTATCATATTATTATGAACTAACAAACTGACCTATATACCCTTTACAAACAATATGCCTTATGTCGGCTTACAATACAAAAGATATACAATGTCGGCCTTATACAATAATTACAAAATGATTTTACAAATAAAGCTTTCTTGATGTATACTTTTTAGAAGTGCTGGATGTCGGTGTCGGTGCCGATGTCGACCTTGATTTCTCCAATGCCGGTGTCTGGTAGTGAATGCATCCAAATGTCGGTATATGACTTCTATGGAATCTTGTTGCCATATAGAGTCTTGTTGACATCAATGACAACATATGAATCCAATGAGTGTCAATTGCCAACAATTTCCCCCTTTGGCATTGATGTCAACACTCATGTGAAAAATGGATTCCCTTCTGGTTCAACTGAAGTATGACACATGCTCCCCCTGAGAAATACTTTCTATCTTATATCCTTCCCATATTATCATGTCCGATATTTTTCTGATATTTTTCACATATATAAACTCCCCCATTGGCATCAATGCCAAAGACTGGTGAAAGAATTGAAAGAATATGTGGAAAATAATTTACTGGAGCTTTACCAATTTCAAAATTTTTGAGTAAGCCTTGTCCAGCAACTGCAAATATGTATCCCAACTAGATTTGAAAGTTTCAAATATGGATACCAGTCCACTCAGTAAGTTTCCAAGTGCTTCCTTCTCTGAGACTTCTGTCGGTGTGGTCTTAGCAATCATATCTGTATATGGTGAAAATGGATAACAATAATAACAATATTGAAAGGCTAAATGAATCCAACTACAAAACCCTAGCCTAACAACAACAAAGATCCACCATAACATGTGAAGATTACCTAAGACAATGCAAATCAAACGAAATCACAAAGATTATACCATCACATGTCCAATAGGGTTTGGATCTCCATTCTTCCTATCTCCATTGATCTTGCTTGATATATTTGCTCTCAGATTTTATGTGCACAAGAGCTCAACAAAGAACGGAATGTGGTTGCTAGTAGGATCGTAGTGTAGTCAAGTGCATAAAAGATGATTAGAATGCATAGAACGATTAGGGTTTGATAATGAAGGAAGCATCTCCTTATATAGAAGACACTATATGAAATGGAGGGATAAGATTGAGAGGTGTAAAAGGAGGTCGGCTATGATTAGAGGGTAGGTAAAAGAAATAATAAAATAATGAAAGGGGTAGGTAGTGTATAAATTAAGAGATGAATGACATGTGTCATGGGTAGAAAAGGCTAATGAATTAATTAAATAAATAAAGATTTATTTAATTAATAGAAGAAGTGGGATAATTAAATAAATAAAAATATTTATTTAATTTAGGAAAAGGATAATTTAAATAAATAAATGTATTTATTTAAATGAGAAATAAGGCTAGAAGAGGATAAATGAATTAATTAAATAAATACAGATTTATTTAATTAATAGAAGAATTAAGCTTAGATAATTAAATAAATAATATTTATTTAATTAGACATGACAATTTTGGGTGTCTACATTTTGCCCCTCTTTGAGACAATGCGGCTTGTCGCGTTGTTTCAAAGAAGATAAGATGAACTGATACAAATTTGCCCCAAGATGGGAATGATATGCCCCCTCGAGAGATTGGATGAAAATGTTTGAAAAGATTGCAGAGAATCTCTCGATAAGAAAGACAAGATAGAATGGACTAGCCGGATAAAGTGACAGAGTCACGGGATAATGAAGACTGACTCGGGAGGCGAGGGCTAGGGCAAGGGTAGTCTATAAGATAGACCATGGGGGAAAATACATCCTCATTATCATCTACACATCCAAGAGATTAAAGTGCAGAGAGAGAAAAGAGCAACAGCAGTCAGCAGCGATGGCTTTTGTTCACAGATTCGACCGTGTTCGCCGATTCTAGAGGCCAGTGGAGGCAGGAGAGCCGGTGAGTACCACAAAACCTCCTCGTACTTTGATGCATTTATTGTTGTCATTAATGCATACTAGGTAATGTAATAAATGCGCATTTATGTCAGGAAAGCACATTTGTGTCCAAAAATGTGAATTTTTGTCTTCTAGGTCAAATCGGCAGTTCTGTGATGAACATACGCTGTCGATTGGATATGCTGCTGAGAGGATACACTCAAGCAGGTCCTCTAGGGAAGACTAGGATAGATCAAGGCACTTTGTGATGAACAGTGAGTACCAAAATAGAGTACTTTGTGATGAACAGGGAGTACTAAAATATGAGCAACACTTTGTGATGAACAAGGAGTGCAAATGTGAGCAGCACTTTGTGATGAATAGGGAGTGCAACACACGTAGTACTTTGTGATGAACAGGGAGTACCACTAGGATAATCAGCAACACTTTGTGATGAATAGTGAGTGTCACTAGGATAGATAGCAACACTTTGTGATGAACAGTGAGTGTCACTAGGATAGAATGCCATATGCACTTAGATAAAAAGTAGCATTTTGTGATGAACAGTGAATGCCACGATGACTGACATGATTGATTTGCTTGACTGCAGGAGTATTTTCCTATGTTGGAGTCACGGGAGAGATTCCCATCGACTCAGAGGTTGCGACCTGAGTTGACAGCCGAGGACCGAGCTGCGATTGAGGTTATGGGTCTGTGACATATTCTGTATGTGCTTGAGTTTCGGGCGAACATGGGACTGCTGACTACACTGGTGGATATATGGCACTCCGAGACTTGCACATTCCATTTGCTTATGGGGGAGATGACAGTTACCCTGGAGGATGTATATAGGATTATGCGGATACCAATTGATGGGGAGTTGATTTTGTACGATCGAGACGGAGATAGGGATGCCCTTAGACGAGTGTTCTAGGATCCGAGACTGGAGATGAGGGTGGGACAAGTGGCATGGGATACCATGACATGGACAAGATTAGCACTACCAACAGTGTTGGCAGGAGTTATCAGTGGGTTCCTTTGTATCAGTTTTGTACCATTTTGTATGATGATGTAGACACCTGCGGGTGATTGTAGCCATATGATTTTGACATCATTGTATCATGACATTTTATATATATATATATATATATATATATATATATATATATATATATATATATATATATGTATGAGATGATTCATCTTTGCGGCAGCTATATGCATGCGTACCTATGTGATGTATGTTTCTATGTGATGCTTATGATATGGATGCAAATATGTATATGATACAATGCAATATATATATTTTTTGTTCTTTTATGTTTTATATGTTATGCCAATGCAAATGTGAATGTATGAAATGCAAATGAATATGATAATGCAAATAATTATTTACATGATGAAAATGTAAAATGTGCTAATATGTGTTGTGTGCAGGTTGTGATGCAGTTGTGATATCTATATGTATGTATGAAATGCTTATATGTGGTAATGCAGGTGCAACTACATGAAATGCAAATGTTTTTGGTGTGTCATTATACTCAGTCATGTGATAGCAGGCTACGCGGACTCGAGAAGGACGATGGAAGTCAATCAAGAAAGGGGGATGGAAGACAGAAGATATGAAAGTGAAAGAGCTTCTTGTGCGTTATCATCATTGAGCTTTATTATGGAAAAATAGGTTATGACAATCGAGGCATATGTTTGACCCAGAAAGTCATTGTACCTGTTTGCATGGAGATAAGACAGTCACAAACAAGGAATGCCCCAATTCATACTAGACTCACAGTGTCCTCATATCCTTGGACAAGTCATAGCATACTAAGAGACAATCCACAGACAGAAAATACAAATAGGTGATGATACCCCATCCTCGCCTTTCTAGTCAAAGACATCCCGGAGATAGAATCTCTAGTCAAAGACATCCCAGAAAAGCTAAAAGACATGTCACCAAAAAAAAAATGAAATCAAAAGAAAACCAAGACTCGACACCAACATCCACTGTAGTCCTCAAGTTTGTGTCTCTTGTCACTTGTATAAGTCTTATTTGATTGTGGTCACAATGTTTACTTTCACAAAATGGATAGATAGCACTGAACCATATGTTGTCTGAGTCTGTTGAAAGATTTGATTTGTTGAAGCCCATTGTTGTTGTTGTGTCTCATCTGAAACTGACTGAATCCATGAAATTGATACTTTATTGTGGAGAAGATGAAACTTTATTGCGGATTTGTGATGCAAATGTTGCTTTATTGTGGATTGTGCGCGGATAGACTGAAGGAAGCTGGAAGAAACTGTACTCCTCGAAACATGTGATGTTCTTAGTTCCACATCCATCACTAGACGCAGGATTTGCCTTAGCCACAAATAGGATCTAATTTAGTATGGATGGAAAGGGAGGTGAAAAGGGAGATTTATTATGAATGGCTAACCAATCTTGGGTAGATAAATAACAAGCCATGATGGGAATGGGTAAGTTTATTATGAATGAATAGGTTGTGAGTGTGTGCAAAGTGAAAGGATGAAAGTGAATCCTGAAGGAGGGAGGAGCAATGTCTCTACACATGGCATTGGTGACCCAATTTTCACCATGGTACTTGCCCAGGGCGCCACCAAAGTGGTTTTCACCGTTGGACGAAATTATTTCTCTTTAATTTTTGATTTTTCAATGTTTTTTGTGTCACAAGGTGCCTGTTTGCCAGGTTTTCACCAAGTAACGATTTTTTTGTTTTATAATTTTTTTTGTATTTTTGAAATTTTTTGATTTTTTTGTATTTTTGAATTTTGGATATTCCGAAGAGCTATGCGTAGAACCTGCAAAGGTGCATGCTGTTGATAGGATCCTCCAAAGGTTCACCTTCTGTAGTTGAGAGCTGATATGCACCCGATCCATATGCTGCTGTAATAATGTAGGGACCAAGCCAGTTTGGTTCGAACTTGCCCTTCTTCTCTCTATCTTGTTGATTTTTAGGATTTTCTTTGAGAACTAAGTCACCTACCTCAAATGTGCGAGGCTTGACCTTGTGATTGTAGCTGCGGCTCATTCATTGTTGGTAAGCCTTGAGATGATTAAAAGCAGTTTGTCTTCGTTCATCCAGTAGTTCCAGCTCTTGTAAGCGAGAGACCCTATAGTCTTCATCACTGATGATGTTTTGCAAAGAAACCCTTAAAGAGGGTAGCTCGACCTCAATAGGCAAGATAGCTTCAGCGCCAAAGAAAAGTGAATAGGGTGTAGCTCCTGTAGGTGTGCGGACACTTGTGCGGTAGGCCCAAAGTGCAGGATTAAGTTGGATATGCCAATTACGGCCAGCATCGTCGACTGTCTTCTTTAGGATTTTAAGGATTGTTTTGTTAGACGCCTCAGCCTGGCCATTACCTTGGGGGTAATATGGTGTGGATAAATGATGGGAGATATGGAAGTGGTCACAGAGTTCACGAACATCTTGATTTTTGAAGGGACGCCCGTTATCAGTGATAATGGAAACAAGAATACCGTATCGGCAAATGATATAGTTAAGGATGAATGTAGCAATCTGTTTTCTAGTAACTTGTGTGAGAGGCACGACTTCAATCCATTTTGTAAAATACTCTGTGGCAGTGATAATGAATTTATGACCATTGGAAGAAGAAGGGTGAATCTTGCCTATGAGATCGAGTCCCCACTGACAAAAGGGCCAAGGAGATGCAAGTGGTTGAAGTTCTTGTGCTGACGCATGTATGAGGTCTCCATGAATTTGGCATTGCTTACATTTCTTGACAAATCGATATGAGTCTTTTTCCATATTGGGCTAGTAATATCCAGTTCTGATGAGTTTCTTGGCCAAGGTAGGACCACTAGCATGTGGACCACATATCCCTTCATGCACCTCCCGTAACGCAATCCGAGCTTCGTCGCTTTCTAAACATCTAAGAAGAGTGCCATCTAGACCTCGCCGGTATAGGATATCAGCTAAAATGACATATCGAGAGGATTGGCGAGAAAGTGCGACGTTGGTTATTTGATACATCAAGAGGTAGAGTATTGTCACGTAAGTATGTGAAAATGGAACCATATAACTAAGATTCGGGACCGACAACACATATTGTCTCAGTAGGCATGATCTCATATGAAGGGATTAAAAGGTTATCCACCAAGAACTCATAGCGGGTCTCATTTGGAGGTAAATCAATCAATGAAGCAATAGTAGCCATGGCATCTGCGGCGCGATTCTGCTCTCTTGGTATCTGCTCAAAGTCTATCTTTGTGAAGTGTTGTTTCAGGTCATCCACCATTTGTTTATAAGGCATTAACTTTTCATCTTTTGTTTGGTAATCATCAGTTGCTTGACGGATGACAAGTTGGGAGTCCCCAAAAACGCGAAGTTCCTGGATCTTCCATTGAACTGCAATTCGTAATCCTGTTGTTAATGCCTCATATTCCGCTATATTGTTAGTGCAAGGAAATGATAAGCGGTATGATTCTGGTATAGAATCTCCTTGAGGAGTTATAAAGAGGATGCCAGCTCCTGCCCCATGCTGTGTATATGAGTCGTTGAAGTACAGTTGCCATGGCTTTGCATGTGACATTGTCAGAATGGATTCATATGGAAATTCGGAACTTAGAGGAACGCCATCTATCATGGGAGCATCTACTAATTGATCTGCGATGGCTTGTCCTTTTATTGCTTTTCTATCCACATACTCGATGTCGAATTCAATCAGTATCATTACCCATTTGGCTAGTTGCCCAGTAAGTGTGGCTTTATTGAGAAGGTATTTCAATGGGTCTATCCTTGCAACTAACTTAGTCTTATGAGTGAGCATGTAATGTCATAATTTCTGCGAAGCAAAGACCATGATGAGACATGAACACTCAATTGGTGTGTAATTTAGCTCGTATCCCACCAATGTGCGACTGATATAGTATACTTATTTTTCCTTGCCCTCAACAATTTGTTGTGCTAAGAGTGCCCCCAATGCTGTTGGAGTAGCTGATATGTATAGTAACAGAGGCTGATCTAGAATGGGTGGCATCAGAACTGGCGGATTTAGAAGATAATCTTTGAGCGTCTGGAAAGCCTGTTGACAGTTATCATCCCATTTGAATTTGATGTTTTTATGTAGCAGGTGCTGAAAAGGATTACACTTATCTGCTAGTTGGGCTATGAATCTTCAGATAGACTGGAGTCTGCCTTGTAAGGATCGAAGTTGACTGATATTTCTTGGTGGTTGCATTTCCAAGATGGCCTTGACTTTTGCTGGATCAGCTTCAATTCCCCTTTTAGATACAATGAATCCTAGGAGCTTCTCGGAGGTTACTCCAAAGACACATTTCTTGGGGTTTAATCTTACTTTGTATTTTTCCAATCGATCAAAGACGACTGAAAGTATGTCCAAATGTGTATTTCTGTCTATTGATTTGCCCAAGAGGTCATCAACATAATCTTCCACGGTTACGTGCATGAGATCATGAAAGATAGTAGTCATGGCTCTTTGATATGTGGCACTTGCATTCTTTAGCCCGAAAGGCATGACATTCCAACAAAAAGTTCCCCACGGACAAGTAAATGATGTTTTGTGTTGATCCTCGGGTGCGATCCTTATTTGATTATAACCAGAGAATCCATCCATCAATGATAACATTTCATGACCTGCCGTGAGATCAACAATCAAGTCAATATTTGGTGATGCGAAGTCATCCTTTGGACAAGCTTTGTTGATGTCTCTGAAATCTGTACATATTTTGATGCTGCGATCTAGTTTGCTAACAGGTACCAAGTTGGAGATCCATTCGGGATAATCAATTGGGCGTATGAATCCGATATCCAATAACTTCTCAAGTTCTGCTTTGACTAGTAATGCCACTTGTGGATGCATTTTTCTTAATTTCTGTTTTACTGGTTTTGCCCCCGGTTTAACTGTCAGGTGATGCATTACCAAATCCGGATCCAATCTAGGCATATCAGCATATGACCAGGCAAAAGTTGATTTGTCGTTCTTTGAAGAAACTTATGAATTTTGACCTTTCGGACTCTGTCAATTATTGAGCTAGGAATATGTTGTGTGGAACCTCTTTTGTACCAATGTTTTTTTTTATAGTCTCCTCTACGAACATGGATGACTTTTCCTCATACGATGCTGGGAGAATGTCGAGCCTTCCATCTTCGGGTGCCTCAAAGAGGTTTTCGCCCTCAGATACGTCCTTTCTTTTTACTTTTTTGGGGTCAGACAGTGCCACAGTGTGGTTTTCGCCATAAGACCCTTGATTTGTTCTTATTTTCACATTTTGCGACTGGAAGGTCCGACACCCTCACCAAAATATGCCACGCTATTGAGTTCTATAGTGTACCCCACTTTATGGTCTCTAGGAGGAAGATCATCTCGTATGCCCAGATATTCTATAAAAGCTTCATCATTTTGGAATGTATCAAATTGTGCAGGTCCTTCATGATCTCAGTCAATGAGTTGGCAGTGAACAAGGGGAAGGCCGTTAATGTCTTCAAAGTTAGGGGATCTTGGAGTGAAGATGGAGTTATATTCGGGTATGTCAAGGTAATTATCGAGGTCATCGATGGCACTCTCCTCATCAGTCTCGATCGCGAACGAATCCAAATTATCATTACTAGTAGCGCATTCCGGGACAGGTGTTCTCATCCTATGTGATTTCAACCTAGAACCTTGAGACAAGGACTGTGTGGAATTCTCATGGGTTGTTTCTTGACCAACTCTGAACTTGTTATAAAATTTCTCTTCTTCTATGGGTTCATCTGGTTCTCTGAATATCTCGTTGAGCTCGTAGTCACTGAAAGACTTATCTGAACCCCATTCCCATTCGTTAGAATCTGTGGAATAGCGATCCTCTTATTGCATTTTGGCAGCTTTGATTTGTAAAGCTTCTTCTGTCCTTTGGGTGTGGACCTTGGGAGTTAAGAAACCAAGTCCTTTCGAGCGTTCCTTTTTGAAGGTCAATTCGGGTTGTAAAGGTTCCATGATGCCTTCCTTTCGTAACCCTAGAGGGCTTTTTCCATCATACCCAAATTTTTGTAGAATTTTGAAGCCTTTGCCATATTTCTCACATGGTAGGTTGATGTGGTCTTGTGTTTCCTCTTCATTGTCCCTGAAAAGCATTTTGTATAAATCTTCCTCTTCTAGTTCACCCCATCTTTGAAAGGTGGTAGGATCCCATTTGAGCATCATGATGGATATTTGTTTGTTAGGATGTGGTCTTCCATATTCTTTTGGGGAACTCATGACTTGTCGTAAGTACATGGTCTGATTTAAAGTATATTCCCCCATTCCTTTGTCCTTAAACTTGCCTTTAAGCTCACCTTGTTTTGATGCCGAAGGTTTTAATGACTCGGGATCAATGTATGTTGATGAAGGAATAGCCTCACGATTACTGGGAATGATGGTCTCAATCTTTGACTTCAAGTTATTGCAATATATGAATGGATTAGGATCACTGTTAACTATTACTTCCACTCCATTATGAGGAAACTTAATGCATTGGTGATATGTGGATGGGACTGCCCTCATTTGATGAATCCAAGGACATCCTAACAATATGTTATAAGTGAGATTTAAATCTAGGACTTGACAAACCACATCCTTTGTAACTGGCCCAACTCTGAGAGGTAAGGTGACTGTGCCCTTGGATGAATGCTCTTCGTCATCATATGCCTTAATGGTGATTTGATTTGTAGAATTCACAGCTTTATCAGAATATCCCAATTGTGTAATAGTGCTTAATGTGCAAATGTTTAGACCTGCTCCTCCATCTATCAGGACTCTTTTTATTCGATGTTTGTGTATGAAGGCTTCAATGTGTAATGGTGCATTATGTGGCTGACTTACGGAGGCGTCATTGGCTTCTGTGAAAGTAAGGGAGTGTGGAATGGAAAGGTATCCCACCATGGCTTGAAATTGGTCCACGTTCAGATCAGTAGGAACAGCAGTATCTCTCAAAATTTTGTCAAGAATAGCTTTATGTGCGGGAGATATGTGTAATAACTCAAGGATTGAAATGAGCGTGGGTGTCTTCCCTAGTTGTTCTACAAGGTCATACTTAGGTTTGGTTGATGAAGAAGCGGTGTTTTTAGTTGGAGCACCTTGCAAAGTGATTTTACCTTGGCAGGTTGTAACATGACATTCAGAGGTAGGTTCAGAAGAAGATCCAACACCTTTTAGGACAATCTTGGGTCTCTGGGTAGAATTCTCAGACGCTTTGTCCTTGATGATAATAGTAGAGACGTAATTGTCCATCGAGATGTGATTGATAGTTGAATCATAGTTATAAGATGCTCTGGTTTAGTTGGTTTGATCCTCTGTGGCTTTAGCTTTTCCTTTGTCATGTTTTGGGAATGGTTCCTTAAACATCTCATGTTCTTGATTGGAGGAATGTCCCTCAATCTCAATGTCACCTCTATCAATGAGATCTTGTATGATGTTCTTCAGTCAATGACAATTTCCTATCTTATGACCCTTGCTCTTATGAAATTCACAATATTCATCATCATTCCACCAATTTGGTTTAACCTTTGGCTCATATGGAGGAAAATCTGGAATAGTGATTACCTTGTTTGCCACTAGCTTTTTGAAAACTGACTCAAGTGGTTCTCCCAATGGAGTGTACTTCCTTCATGATCTAGAAGTTGTTTGAGTATTCACTTGATTGTTTGTAGAACTTGATCTTGAAAAGATGAATTTGGGTCGCACTGTGTTGGCATCAACAACACCATCATTGACTATGTTCTTGTTTTTATTCCAAAATCTTGGCTTGTCTTTTCCTTTAAAGTCATCTTTGTTTTCCTTGAATATCTTAATAATTCCTTGTTCAATTAGGACCTTCTCTATTGCTAAGCCTTTTTCAATGACGTCCTTGAAGGTAGACAAACAAGCTTTCCTTAAGTCAGAGCCAATGTCTTTGTTAACATTTTGTGTGAACATCTCTACCATTTGTTTTTGTGGAATTTCACAAGAGCATTTGTTGGCTAGATTTCTCCATCTTTGTAAGAATGATGCAAAATATTCTCCCTCTTTTTGCTTGGTGTTGCACAAAGTAGTGACTGATATGTCTGTCTCTATGTTGTAGGAGAAATGTTGGATAAATGCCTCTACTAAGTCACCCCATGACTTAATACCAGGTGGGAGTTGGGAGAACCATTCCATAGCTTGATCACCTAGGCTTTGTGGGAATAATCTCATCAAATATGTCTCTTCTGCTGCTACCTCAATGCAAGCTGTGAAAAACTGTCTTATGTGTGCCTTAGGATCCCCTTTTCCTCTATACTTATCAAATTTAGGTGTCACAAAGTGTGTAGGAAAAGGAGGCATTGGAATGCTCTTGTCAAATGGATAAGGACATATGTCTCTCATTGTGTATGTTGGTTTTGGTGTATTTATGTCCTCCATTTTCTTTTGTAAGTCCTTGATTTGTTGCTCCAAATTTCTCTTAGGTGGAGATCGACTTCCTGGACCATACCCCATGCTTGAGGCACCAATTGGAGGAGGAGCATGTTGCATATATGGATGATATTGATCATACACATGTTCATATGGAGGAGGTCTGTAATGACGCTGCGTATATGGACCACTTGGTATAGATTCATGTTGAGGAATGCCATATCTATATTGTCCATGTATACCATACTCTACAGGCATGTCATGTTCTGATGTGTTGCCCCCAAATTTGACACGGGGTTTCCTTGTGTCCAAATTTTGAGCATGCCTTTGAATATCCAATTGCTGTGGTGGTTGATCCTTAGCATTGATATGTGATTGAGCATATTTCTCTGCATAAGACTTCCATAATGGTCTACGAAGGTAAGTATCATATGTTTGACCATGTGTATGTGGGACCTCCGGTTTTTGAAGCAAAGCTGATGGTGATTCAGGTACCATGTGTGGTCCTCTATTTCCTCCACTATTAGGTCTCCTTTGATCCATATTGGAGTGTGGTTGTTGCAAAGGTCGATTTTCCATTATTTGAGACATGTCAAAATCATGAGGTATCTTGGCTCCACTTTGTGCCATCATTTGTAAGAAGTATTGTCTATCCCTCCTCATTATTTCCTCAACCAATCGATTGAAATGGGGATTCATAATGGATTCTTCCACATCTGCTGAATGTACTGAAAAGTTGTCCACATTGTCATTTTGTGTAGCATTGTTGTTTATAGTGTCCATGTTCTCAACATTTGGAATGTTTCTATAGGCATCCATGTCAGGTAATGTAGTATGATCAGAATTGAAAAAGATATCATTGTCATACTCATAAGAACTCATGTTTGCGGACTCTTGAGCCTCTTTAGTTTCTCTCCTAGATTTTTGAAGACGGGTTTCAACCATGAACTAGGTATTGACCAAGATGTGTGAGACTAGATGAAAAATGGAAAGAGTATGGAAGACCAAGAGTTGAATGGAATGTAAATGAGTCTGAAGTGTACTTGCAATGCCCAAAGTGTAAGACCAAGTATGTATGTAGTAGAGTAGGTGTGACTTCCAAAGAGAGGATAGTTTCTCTTGATGAGGTAAGTTGACCTTGACTCTAAGTAAAACCAAATGAGATCCAAAGGTAAGAAACCTTGATGAGGGACCACTTAGCAAAGTGTTGTTGTATGTAGTGTGTTGACAAAGTATGATGAGGACAAGCAAGTGACCTTTTGACTCAAGTTTAGACAAATGTGAATGTAATGTAAGGTGTAAAGCAATGATGGATTTTGTGAGACCCAAAGAGAAGTTGAATGCTAGATGAAAACCTGGAGAAACAACCTAGGAAGCTTAAGAATTCTGAAACTGGTTGCTCTTGTTTGCTGGACTGTAAAAATTTTCCAATTTGTGAGGTTGTGACCAAATCTGAATATTTGACTATTTTTCGTGACAAGAGGACACAATGTTTGCAAGTGTTTAGACTCTCCAAGAAAAGTGTGTTGTTTGATGTAAAAATGTTTTGCATACACTTGAAAACACAAAAGACACAATGTTTTGCTATTTGGTTTTGAATGTTTTGAATGTTTAAAATAAGTCAAGCACAATTCTTACGGCTGGCCAAGACAATAGTTGTTGATCCCACATGGAGTTTTACCCCCAAGGATACGCTATTCGGAGCAGATACTTAGATGCTTGACCTCACTGGCTCCACCCTTGGCACTCACTTCTCGGGTCAGCCAAGCATCAGTCCCCATGAAAAATCCCCGTGGCGAACTTTGTATCTCTACTAAGAACCATATGTGTGTGGGCCGCTACCAGAGGTTCGACCTCCTGCCCCAACAACTAGAAGGATTTGGGCTTCTAAAACAAAAAGGTGCTAGTAAGGGCATCCGCTCATGTGGCCATACATGTGGCACTTTCAGCTCTGTAAATACAGAAGGCTCCCAGCCGGTAGGGGTTACGCCCTACAAATGATCAAATAAATTTGATCAAACAGGTTTATGGGGAGACATAGTGTCGGTATGAACTAATCAGCACACGTTATCCATAGTTTTCACCATGAATATAGTTGTTTATAGTGGTTTGAAAGAGGTGGGTTTTCCTCGCTACCACTTGGGTCATTCTCTTCTCACTAGTAGTCCTAATGATCACACGGGAAGACAGGCCCTCTAAAGATTAAACAAAAAGAGCCTATTGCTCAAGACACAAAAGACAATGATTCAATTTTAGTGCACCAATTGAAGTGTTTGCTAGTCTATGAAAACAAGGCACACAATAAAAATCTAAAAACCCTTGCCAAGGACCTGCAACAAAGATTTATTAGTAGTTTGGATTGTTTGAAATAATCACCCCTTCCTGCAAGCACACAAGTTAGGTAAATTTTAGATCCAAAAGACTTTGTGAAATAGGGGCCTTCAACAATGCGTTTTGTTGACCAATTAAAACATTTGATTCATCATAAAAAAAAACCACTTGTAAAATTTCAAGAGATTTCCAGAAATGTAAGAAAATCCAAAAAAATTGCTAATTTGCTCCAAAAATTAATTTTTTATGAAAAATAATAAACAATTCATATAAAATGCAAAATCAATCCAAAAAATCTAAAATTTTTCCTGGAAAGTTCTGATGGTCTTCCAAACCTGCACAAAAAATTTTCTGCAACAAATCCAAGCAGTTTGTGAGATATGAGTAAAATAATGCAAAACCCTAATTTTCAAAGATCTGATTTTTGAAGAATAATTTTTCATCAAATTTAAAATAAAAAATAATAGATCCTATGTATAATTCTGAGAGATTTCCAAAAATGTAAGAAAATCCGAAAAATTTGCTAATTTTCTCTCAAAATTAATTTTTTATGAAAAATCATAAAAAATTCATATAAATTTCAAAATCGATCCAAAAAATCTGAAATTTTAAATCTTTTTGATAGTTTTCTTGACTTGCACAAAAAATGTTATGTCAAAATTCGAAGCCGTTTGTGAGATCTAATCAAAATAAAGAAAAACCCTAATTTTTAAAGATCCAATTTTTAGGGAAATATTTTGCATCAAAATTAAAATAAAAAAGAACAGATCCTGTGTATAATTATGAGAGATTTCCAAAAATCTAAGAAAATATGAAAAATTCTCTCATTTTCTCTCAAAAATTTTTTTTTATGAAAAATCATAAAAAATTCATAGAAAATGAAAATGTGCTCCAAAAATTCTGAATTTTGGATTGAGAGCTCCTGATACCTTCTTCAACCTACAAAAAAACTTTGGTACAAAATTTCCTAACCGTTTGTGAGATATGATTGAATCTCTCCCCGATCTTGATTTTGTGTCCAAAACCCTAGCTGCACAAGGTTATTCTCCAAATTGTTTTACAAAATAGCAATATAGGGTTAGAAAAATCTATAAAAAACATAGATCTAAGAAAAATCCATGTCCCACGGGGCGTGCCAAAATGTATATGGTGAAAATGGATAACAATAATAACAATATTGAAAGGCTAAATGAATCCAACCACAAAACCCTAGCCTAACAACAACAAAGATCCACCATAATATATGAAGATTACCTAAGACAATGCAAATCAAATGAAATCACAAAGATTATACCATCACATGTCCAATAGGGTTTGGATCTCCATTCTTCTTATCTCCATTGATCTTGCTTGATATATTTGCTCTCAAATTTTATGTGCACAAGAGCTCAACAAAGAACGGAATGTGGTTGCTAGTAGGATCGTAGTGTAGTCAAGTGCATAAAAGATGATTAGAATGCATAGAACGATTAGGGTTTGATAATGAAGGAAGCGTCTCCTTATATAGAAGACACTATATGAAATGGAGGGATAAGATTGAGAGGTGTAAAAGGAGGTCGGCTATGATTAGAGGGTAGGCAAAAGAAATAATAAAATAATGAAAGGGGTAGGTAGTGTATAAATTAAGAGATGAATGACATGTTTCATGGGTAGAAAAGGCTAATGAATTAATTAAATAAATAAAGATTTATTTAATTAATAGAAGAAGTGGGATAATTAAATTAATAAAAATATTTATTTAATTTAGGAAAAGGATAATTTAAATAAATAAATGTATTTATTTAAATGAGAAATAAGGCTAGAAGAGGATAAATGAATTAATTAAATAAATACAGATTTATTTAATTAATAGAATAATTAAGCTTAGATAATTAAATAAATAATATTTATTTAATTAGACATGACAATTTTGGGTGTCTACAATATCCATACATTCTCTCTTATGTACACCTAGTGAATCCAATCGTGGACTCACCAATCCTTTAAGACTCCTTGCTCTCTGAATGATATTTTCTCTCTCCTTTTCAAAAGCAAAAATTTGGTTCTCCAAAGACAAAATTTGACCATCAACAGATGTTGTTAGTGAGGTCAATCCATCAAAAGAATTTGCAATGTTAGCTAACTTATCATGTAATTCCTTTAATCTACTATCTACATTTGTTGTAAGAGTTTCAATGTTACAACAAACCTTGTAGATATTTGTACACTATTTCAAACAATTATCAATAATAATCAATTTTCCTTCAATTTTCCTCTTCTCTATTTCAATAATCTGATCAAAAGAGGCTCTCTTAGCCATAGTAAATCTCTCAAGTGCCTGCCGGTCTGAAATTTGCCTCAAAGATTGAAAGTTGTTAGATATATGCTCAATTAATGCCTTAAGCTTGTCAGAAGGGCCTGCTTCATTTTCAATCTTACAATCAGGAATTAATCTGTGTAAAACTGTGATTGAGTGATCTATTATTCCTTTATCTGCTGATTCCTCCTTTATTAGTTTCTAGGTAGTCATCATCATTAACTCAGTGGGACTCATCTCAGTGATTGATTTATTCTCAGCTTGAGAAGTGTAAATTACCAGAACCTTTGTCGGGGAATCAATGTTAACTGTCGGTATAGTGTCAATTCCCTTTACCTTATCCTCCTTAGCACTGGTGGTTTCACCACACGGTGCAGTATCAATTACTATCGGTGGAGTATTATCCACAATATTCTCAGTAACCTGTACATTGCCTTGCTCAAAATAGTTTATGCCAGTATAAACAATACACTCTCCTTTACTGCTAGTGGTTTTTGTATACTTATAGTTATTGCTGGTTTATTCAAAATTGGATCTGAACTATCCAAAATACCTTTCCCTTTAGATCTATCTGGGATGGTGGAAGTTGTTGCTTTTACAAATTATTCTTGGGAGGTGAGAAAGTCAGGAGTATTTTGGAAGAATTTGGTCCAACCATCTCTGGTCTCATTTACAACCTCATTAACTCTGTCCATCATTAGGCTTATTTTCTGGGGTTTACTAGGGTAAGTGCACAAAGATGGTGGTGAAAAAGGGGGGTATAAATGGATAATCAAAGAACAAATATTGTAGTACTCTGAATCTAGTTTCCAAACTATTAAACTTTTTCAAAATTGGATAAGATTAAGGGGGTCCAATCCTTCGCACACGAAAAAAAGACCCTAATTTTTTCTGAAAAACATAACATAGTGTCTGACATGCGCATCAAAAGAGTCATAGTTAGATTTAGTATTTTGACAAATCCTTTGGTAGAAAAATATTTATGAGTGAGAACTAGAAGATGTGTATTTTTTTGTAATTTTTTGTTAAGTATTGTTGTTTTTATGATTTTTCCAATTGAGCACATCCTGAAAATTAGGTACATGTCCGTGCACAAAGCATAAGTTGTACTAAACAAATCAAAAATACAATTTATTTTTTTAAAATTGTAAATAATCAAGTGCAATACAATAATATATAAAGCTTTTTAAATTTGGATAAGTATATCAAAAGTTATTAAAAAAATGGTTCACCTATGTCTGTGAGAACTATGGAGACACTGGTAAAAGAAATTCAATAATAATATGTTATTGTTGTTCAAATTTGTTTAAAATATATGGTCTTCCTCCATACCCCATCCCTCTTTCTCTTCTTCTCTCCCTCCCTCCCTCCATACCCCACTGGAACTGTGTCTGCACTTCTCTCTCTCTCTCTCTCTCTCTCTCTCTCTCTCTCTCTCTCTCCCTCTACCTCTCTCCCTCTCTCTCCTTCCCTCTCACTCTCTCTTCCTCTCCCTCCTCCCCTCCTTTCCCTATCCCTGTCCCTCCTTCCCTCTCTCTCTCTCTTCCTCTCCCTCCCTCCCTCCCCCCTCTCCTCTCCCTCCCCCCCTCCTTCTTCTCTCCCTCTCTCCCTCCTTCCCTTCCACCCCCCCTCCTCTCTCCCTTACCCCTAATCTCCCCCCCACTCTCTCTCTCTCTCATATTTTTTCTACTACCAATAGCACATACGAGGTACTAAACCTATTAGTTCACTAGCCTGTCATAAGTTTTTTAAGGTGTAGGAGCACGTACGTGGTATTGAGCCCATTATTCGCTACCCTACAATTACATTTTTTAGGCTTAGGAGTGCGTATGTGCTACTTATTAGTACAAAATGGGAAAAAAATACCGTTGGGCTTGCCAACATTTTATGGACTAACAAGGCATATGCGGTTATTAATGTAGTGCATACACGGTACATAGACATAGTTTTAGATGCCCAAGAGCGTCAACGGCCTCAAAATAAGTTTTTGAGGTCATTAAAGGGCACAGTGGAACTGTGTTTGCACTTCTATCAGTGTTTTATGCATAGAAGTAAGTGAATTTTTTGTTTTTGCATGATTTCAAATAATTGAACTGTTGTTCTTATTAGTTTTGTCAATAGTATTGTGATTGTTTAATAGTTTGATTCCAAAAATAGTGATAAGATGCATATTTATGGTTATTTGTTTGTTTATGAACTTTTGTTTACATATATATGTAATATGATTCTATTTAGGACAACTGATATCAACCATGGGAAAGAACAAGCGAGGAACGATGGAACAATAAGAGGTTGAAAATGAAAGACAAAGACAACATATGAAGAAAATACGTGACACAAGAACAATGGGAGAAGAAGGTATGTCATCATCAACATCTCAATTCGATTTACCAAATGAACATTATGCACCTAATGCAATTGAAGAAGAGACATTTGATTTACCATATGAACCTAATGCAATTGTAGAAGATACTGCATTGAATAATCAATTAAATGATGAATATACACCTTCTCTATTTGATGAATTGAATGTACATGATGCACCGATGTTAACACCCCCTAGAGTCATTCGTAGGAAACCAAAGTATCTAATTGACATTGATGAGAATATATTGAAGCCAATGCCCAATAAAATGAATGAACAAACTTGTACGAGAATGATTAAAAGAATATGGAAAAACTATTTTGAAAACTTAAATCAAACTGGGAGATGTCAATTAATTGTTGAAATGATTAAAAATTTGAATTTTAGAGAGAATGAAAATTCTAGATATTAGATCATCTAAAAGTAACAGTGAAAGAACTATTGTGAGAAATCTATTTGATGCATATCAAGTTATTGGTTCAAAATCACGTACTAAAGATTCCAGTGCTACTCGATGTGTCATTACATCAACCATAATGAGCAAGAAAATAAAAAAAAGATCGTTTGATAAGAAAAACAAGTAAGTCATTAAACGTTAGTAGAACAATATTAAGTAAAGCATTCAAGAGGCGGGAAAAAATAGAGGAACCTAACAATAATTCTCTTTGGGTATTCTCGGGTAGACTACCATGCAAAGACAAGGTTGTTGTTGATACACTAAAAATATTAATTGAATATTTTTGGCATATGACAACACAAGAGTTTTGCCCAACCAAAGAGATGTTGTTAGAAGGCGAATTGGGTCTACATATCGTGAGCCACATCCCAAACACTATTTGGATATGACTGAAACTAAATTTTATGAAAGATTCCTTCAAAAGTGTCCTCAAATAAGAATTTCTCAAAGATTTTTTGAAATGGCAAAACCTTTTTATATTAAGATTAATCATGTACGCACCACGTGTTGTTGTAGGATGCATATTGAATTTTCCATGCACTATGATATTTTTCGTCATATCTGTTCTACTTTGCAAACTAACGATGTTTTGCAGGAATGCAATATACAAGCACCTCCTAAGTCGGTAAGGGAATTTATTTAAAGTGTGCTATGTAATAGACATCATGGTTGCATTTATTATAAGATGCCTTGTTTGGAAGGTTCTTGTGCTATATGTGGTGGTTTTCAATGTTTACCAAGATGCATACATTTGGAGAGCACACATGAAATTGGTACAAAACAAGTTTCTTTCGGAAAATACAAGACAACCACATATGGAGTTAAAGAAGGAAAATATTTGAAGATATGTGAGCTAGTGAAAAAAGATATATGTGTAGCTTAATTTATGAAAATATTTCAAGAGAAACTAGTTTATGAGTATATAATACCTACACATAGAGCTCGATGGTTAGATGAGCAATTCAAGTTATGTAAGGACACATTTCCTCTTGGCCCCATTGTCTCTATCGTTGATTTTGCTGAAAATCATACACTACAACCTCAAAATGAAGTGCAATCTATGTATTATCACTCTGCACAAGTTTCTATATGTGTAGACATAGCATTCATGAATGCAGATGATAGCACAAAGGAGGATAGAAAGGTTGTAAGAGAGTATCACTTCTACATAAGTGATGATCGTACTCATTCATCAAAATTTGTACAAGGATGCTTTAAAGTTTTCTATTGTAGTTTAAGGGAAAGGAACATATGATACAACTGGCACTTAATATGGTCAGATAATTGCATTGCACAATTCAAGAATGCAAGGATGTTTTATTGGTTGACAAGGATGCATATGACAAGTGGTGAACAAAATTTTTGGAATTTTAATGAGGCTGAACATGGTAAGGGAGAGCACGATGGTGTAGGAGCATGTGTGAAAAGAGCCATAGCTAGAGAAGAATTGAAGTACGAAGGTGGTGCTGAGTTGATAGATGTAGAAACAATTGTGTGATGGTGTAAGTCTACAATGGGTCCAGGTATGTCAATGGTTCATAGATTTTTTTGGTTGATCACTGAATCTAACATTGAAAACTATCTAGATTGTTTTGCAATTGCAAGATCGAGTGACATGCACTCATTTATGAGTTCAAATTCAAGTTCACTGGTAATTTATACGAGACATATGGTATTTTTTTTTTTCTTCATGCATGTATTGTTTGTGGGAAGAAAGTGAATCACAAGAGTGGGTTGAAAAATGGTCTTGTAGACCATTGGTTCCCATTGATTCATATAAAATTCCCAAAGCACTACAATTGAGCCAGATGGAGACATAAGTAGATTTTGACCATGTATCTGACCTAGTGGATTCAGGTGATTTTTTGAGTTCATTTTTTTGCAAGTATTCTTTTTGGTTCATTTTGTTGTACATGATACTTTATTTCTGGTATTAATTAACACTTTATAAAATGCAGGTCATGTTTATGCAATTGTTGCAGAAGAGAATAATGAAGAAGGAACATACTACTATTTGTGTCGTTGTGTTGAGCCAAAAAGAAAATTGACAAACACAATAGTTAACGGAGACGGTATTGAGTACCCAATAGGGCCTGTTGTCATGACAGGAACATGGCTTCAGAGATACCCTATCAAGAATTTTGATGTTTGGTTGTTCACAGACTTTGAAACACACAAACATATTCTTCATTTCTCTAACCTTGTTATTGCAACAAATATTCATTTGATGAAGTATCATGGTAGACCTCATAACAAGATTTTATGGAAAATTCGTGAATCTGACCACAAGGCAATGCTTGACACAATACGGGTAAGAGTCGATCCTGAAGGCTCACTTGATTGATTCTATGGTTCAGAGTAGAATGATTTTGAAAATTTTGTATAAATCATCGATGAATTGTTCTATATTCATTTTTTGCATATATAAATGCCCATGAGTTGCTTTTTACATGTTTAGGGACATAATTTTGTATATTTAAATGGCAATGAGCTGATTTGTACATATGTACGTGCCAAATTTTGTATATTAAAATGACGATGAGATGAATCGCACATATTGTAATGTCAAATTTTGTATAAAAGCCCATGAGATGATTTGTATATTAGAATGGCGATGAGCTGAATCACACATATTGTAATGCCAAATTTTGTATAAAATCCCATGAGATGATTTGTAAGACATTTTTTTGTATAAATCAAATAGCCAAGAGCTTATTTGACCATATTTAGAGTTAAATTTTTTAATAATATGTGACAATATTTTGTGACTATTTTGTGTGTCAATGTTTTGTGACTATGTTTTGAGTATATGTGATGAGTCCCTGGTCAATCATGAGAATTCTTGATTCTTGTATAAACATGGAGAATTATTTGAGTCAATATCGGGTCATAGGGGTCATAGATTGAGACTAGATACATTTTGAGCAAAAATTTCATTGTTGTCACAAAAATTGTCAAGCAACTTTTACATTGCATCTGTAGGGTATGACTCTCGACATTTTCATGCTTTGGGATGCACAACAGGGGCATGACTAGCATAAAAATGCCCACCCGAATGCACTCGTGATGTCGGTTTGTGCACACAATGAACCAAATCAATTCTAGCCAATCGTGCAACTTTGCATTGCATGCAACTGATAGATTTTGCAACAACCAAAAAAATGCTACCAATTGAAAATGGCTCCAAGTCATCAAAAATCAAGATAGGAAATTTTAAAGGAGCCTCACGTGATCCCACAGGTTCAAACGGATTGGCCATATGTGTCTTGGATTTGAAGAAACAATCCATCAAATTTTGACATTTTTTTGGACTCATGGCACTTGAGAGATTGCCCCTATACGGTATGACTCTCGATGTTCTGGTTCTTTGGGATGCACAAGAGGAGAATGCATAGTGTAAATCTTCCCACTTGGATGCACTCGTGACGTCGGATTGTGCACACGATGAACCAAATCAATTCTAGCCAATCCTACAACTTTGCATTGTATGCAACTGACGGTTTTTGCAACAGGTGAAAAAATGCTACCAATTAAAAATAACTCCCAGTCATCAAAAACCAATATAGGAAATTATAGAGGAGCCTCATGCGACCCCATAGGTTCAAACAGATTGACCATATGTATCCTGGATTTGAAGAAACAATCCGTCAAATTTTGACCTTTTTTGGACTCATGACACTTGAGAGATCGCCCCGGTACGGTATGACTCTCGATGTTCCAACACTTTGGGAAGCATGAGAGGGGCATTCCTAGTGTAAAATTGCCCACCTGGACATGCTCGTGACATCGGTTTGTGCACATGATGAACCGAAGCAATTCTAGCCAATCATGCAACTTTGCATTGCATGCAACTGACGATTTTTGCAACAGACGAAAAATGCTACCAATTGAAAATGGCTCTGAGTCCTCAAAAACTGAGATAGGCCAATGTAGAGGAGCCTCACCCGACTGCACGGGCTCAAACATACTAACCATATGTGTCTTGTATTGGAAGAAACAGTCCGTCAAATTTTGACAATTTTTTGGACTCATGGCACTTGAGAGATCGCCCCAGTATGGTATGACTCTCGACGTTCCCACACTTTGAGATACATGATAGGGGCATGCCTAGTGTAAATGTGCCCACCCGGACATGCTCGTGACATTGGTTTGTGCACACGATGAACCGAATCAATTCTAGCCAATCTTGCAACTTTGCATTGCATGCAACTGACGGTTTTTGCAGTAGGCGAAAAAATGCTACCAATTGAAAATGGCTCTGAGTCGTCAAAAACTGAGATAGACCATTATAGAGGAGCCTCAGGAAACTCCACGGGTTTAAATGGATTGACCATATGTGTCCAGGATTGGAAGAAACGGTCCATCAAATTTTGACAATGTTTTGGACTCATGGCACTTGAGAGATAGCTCCGGTATAGTATGACTCTTGATGTTCCAGTGCTTTGGGATACATGATAGAGGAATTTCTGGCATAAAACTACCCACCAGGATGTGCTCGTGATGTTGGTTTGTGCACACAATGAACCGAAACAATTCTAGCCAATCTTGCAACTTTGCATTGCATGCAACTGACGGTTTTTGCAGCAGGCAAAAAAATGCTACCAATTGAAAATGGCTCTGATTCGTCAAAAACCGAGATAGGACATTGTAGAAGACCCTCACACAACCCCACGTGTTCAAACGGATCAACCATATGTGTCCTGGATTTGAAGAAACCATCCATCAAATTTTGACAATTTTTTGGACTTAGGGCACTTGAGAGATCGGACGGGTACGGTATGACTATTGATGTTCTGATGCTTTGGGATGCATGATAGGGGCATACTTAGCGTAAACCTTCCCACCTAGATGCGCTCGTGATATCGGTTTGTGCACACGACAAACCAAATCAATTCTAGCCAATCTTGCAACTTTGCATTGCATGCAACTGACGGTTTTTACAGCAGGCGAAAAATGCTACCAATTAAAAATGGCTCTAATTCATCAAAAATCGAGATAGGCCATTGTAGAGGAGCCTCAAGCAACCCCATGGGTTCAAACAGGTCGACCATATGTCTTGGATTTGAAGAAACAATCTATCAAATTGTGATAATTTTTTGTACTCAGGGCTCTTGAGAGATCGCACGGGTACAGTATGACTCTCGACGTTTCGGTGCTTTGGGATGCATGATAGGGGCATGCCTAGCGTAAAATTACCCACCTGGACGCGCTCGTGACGTCGATTTGTGAACACGATGAACCAAATCAATTCTAGCCAATCTTATAACTTTGCATTACATGCAATTGACAGTTTTTGCAGTAGGCGAAAAAATCTACCAATTGAAAATGACTTTGAGTCATCACAAACTAAGATATTCCATTGTAGAGGAGCCTCATGTGACCCCACAGGTTCAAACGGATCAACCATATGTGTCCTGGATTTGAAGAAATAGTCTGTCAAATTTTGACAATTTTTTGGACTCAGGGCACTTGAGAGATCGCACGGGTACAGTATGACTCTCGACGTTCTGACACTTTAGGATGCATGACAGGGGCATGCTTGGAATAAAGCTTCCCACATAGACATGCTCACGACGTCAGTTTGTGCACATGATGAGCCGAATCAATTATAGCCAATCTTACAACTTTGCATTGCATGCAACTAACAGTTTTTGCAACAGGCAAAAAAATGCTACCAATTGAAAATGGCTCTGATTCATCAAAAACCAATATAGGCCATTGTAGAAGAGCCTCACGCAACCCCAAGGGTTCAAACAGATCGACCATATGTGTCCTGGATTTGAAGAAATAGTCCGTCAAATTTTGACAATTTTTTGGACTCAAGGCACTTGAGAGATCGCATCGGTATGGTATGACTCTCGACATTCCGGTACTTTGGGATGCACAACAGGGGCATGCCTAGCATAAACCTTCCCACCCAGATGCACTCATGACATTGGTTTGTGCGCACAACGAATAAAATCTGACCATTGCGAGCGTGAGGGTTCTCTCGCACCAAATACATATTGTTGATTACATATGCAAATATTCATTTAAATTTATAAAAGGGCAGCCACCAAATACAACGAATATACAATAATGAACTAAATACAAGGAGCTTTGTAGGGTTAATTCAACATTTTAGAAATTTTATCAAATCATATTCCACGATTGCAATTATTTATATCATATATTTTTGTTGTTTATATTCATATTGTTGATTACATAGGCAAATGATCAATTAAATTTATAAAAGGACAACCACAAAATACAACGAATACAAAATAATGAACTCAGTACACATTTATTAGATCAAATATCGACATTTATATATATATATATATATATATATATATATATATATATATATATATATATATATATATATATATATATATATATATATATATATATATATAGGCATATATATATATATATATATATATATATATATATATATAAAGGCATGTCTGCCAAGTCAATACAAGTATTACAAAAATGTGGCATTTGCCATGTCCAAATCGATATACAATAAAAATGTATAATATATCTACATGTATTGGTCATTCTATGACCAAAAATAACACTATATGATCCTAAACTTGTGGTGGATCATCAAAATCAAGCCTCTTTGATGTAGTACACAGCCTTGTAGATGGCTGTAAAACCACAATTCAAAAGCCAAGTTAGAATTCTTTTGTAGAAAATAGTTCACAATTTACAACATAACTATGCATTTAACTATAATTCCTAAGCAATTGAAATGTAGATTACCTCATCGACTAATCTAGGAGCTAATGTCTTCGCTCTCCTCTCCTTGTCACTCTTAGGAGTTTTCTTAAAGACATACTTAAATGGATCCACGTTATGGTCGTACCGCGAAGGGGTCTATTGTAGATTAAATGTACAATTAATACAATGTACTAACATAAATATATCAAAAACACTTAAAAGATATAATATAGAGAACAATGGCATACTTGTGCCTGAGATGCTTCTCCAATGGACTGAGGATGGCTCACCATCGATGGAGAAACTGTCGCTATTATCTATACAAAAAATGTTGAAAGATTAAATATAATTAATATAATGATAAGTATTGTAGGTTAAAAATAATTAATTTTACATATCAAACAGAAGTGTACCGGATCCTGAGATGCTTCTCCAATGCATGGAGGAGGGTTCGTCATTGATGAAATAGGTATGGATATTTATTGTATGAAAAAAAAAGAAGATTATAATATATCACAAGTTCACATGTATGCGTGCATATAATCATGAAATCAAGAAAATAAAGTAGAGATACATACCTCTGCCCTCTCTTGATCCACAGGCGAATCAAGTGAATTCAACAAATCCACATAGCTCAATGGCTGCTGTTCATGTAAAATAGACAAAAAACACTAATCAATCTACAAACCCCAACTAATACTTGATTTCAACATTTTCAAACAGTTTTACAACTAAAAATGTGTTCAATTACCTTCTTCCCACGTTTTGGCATCTTCGAGGAATTCTTTTTCTTAGGACAAGCCCTAGACGCAGAGGGGGTACCCTAAAAAAACAAAATTAACATGAGATATTAGTACAGATAATAAATTAAACATAATTTTAAAAATCTAAAATGAAATGACTTGCATATTCCATCAAAACAATACATAAAAAGGGTTGTACAAAATATGATACCGTATAGCCTTGTAGGCCAAAATCGATCGCTGAGAGTGTGATGTCATCATTCTGGAACATTTGATGCCCTGTCAACACCTACAAACAAAAAATTGGACCAAGCATTAAAGATAGTTAGTATATCTTATATTTTTTTGAGTTCAAAGTGTACTATTATATTTTAACATGTTACAAAATTTATACCTCAGACATCAAATTTGCAGCTGTAGTAACTGAGGGAGGAGTATGGGATACTGCTGCTGCATCCTGAAATGCATTTTATTTGTCTCAATTTAAATCGATGTATAAATAAAAATTCATTTATGTAATTACAAATTTAAAGTGACTGATAAATAAAAAGCCATGAATTCAAACCAACACACCTGTGTCTGACGCTCATGGGCAAACACCATGTCCATCAACTCATTTGTCATCACGAAATCCTCAGCCATGCGGGCCTGACATCTAATCCCCCAAATCATGCACAGATGAGATGAGGATCCATCTGCACCGGCTGCATCATCTATCCCCAAGCATATCCCCGAGCAACTGACACACATATGTTGGATGGGCTCTCTGTTGCCACCTGGAGCAACTAATGGCCAATCATCCAATACAATAGGGGGTGGCAAATCTCCAAGGGTAATCTCCTATGGGCACCAGGTCTATCTTGGGAAGAGCCACCACCTCTAACATGGAACTATCTCATGTCAAAATAGTTTGGGTGCACATTGAGCACAAACTCACAATATACTTTTCTCAAAAAATATAATGGCACCTCATAATTATTACAAGGTGGATCATCAAAGACCATCCACCACCTCTGCCAAAAAAGATTCTTCATCTGCACATTGGTAGACCAATGTATGGGAAACCTCTTTGCATTAAGAGGTAATGATTGACCAGTTTTGGGACCAACGAAAAGGGCACATATTTGTTGTTTACTAATATTATTGGTTTTTACTCCCTTGTATGATAGCCCATTAGCATAGAATTGATGACACCTATCCCTAAAGCTTCCCCATTCGGTAATTTGTGTGGAAACAACTATGGCACCACTAGCTAATGTTTCGAGGCTAGTGGTGAGGGATTGATGATGCTCAAGTTCGGATGTTTTCAATTTAACAATCAGTCTATTGATTTTAGACGTATTTTGTCTTAACTGATTAATTAATTGCTTCTATGTTTCAGGTGTGCAATCAAAAGGAGGAATCGGGGGTGTATCTTGTGGGTTTTCAGGAGGTGCATTTGGTTGTTCTTGTTGTGATTTAGAAGAATCTGGTTTTTGAAACAAAAAATGAAAAAACTAATCAAAATTAATGAAATTAAATTCAAAATGTAAAACAAATTGAACAAACGGGAAAGAAAGACAAAAATAAACAAAAACTAACCTTCATCCATAGTGTCTGGAGGAGATATATAGGACCCTGTTCATGGTTTAGGAGAGAAAATGAAGAAAAAATAAACTAAAAACGCGCTATTCACGGGAAAATAAGACCTAGTTTTTTAAAAAAAACTTTATTTGACAGGCACCGCATACGCGATTCTTTTGGGATTATTGGCATGTACGCACTCATTTTCCTATAAGTAGTGCGTACATGCTCATTTTCCTAGAGGTAGCGCATGCATGCTACTTTCATTAAAAGCACTGTGTACGCACTACCTTCTCTAGGCTCGAGAACAACAAACCTAACCACGTACGCGGTCATTTCAAATTTTAGAACCGCGTACACACTACTTGTTTTTCCATGTATTTTTTGGGTGGTGTCCACTTTTCTAACAACCATCTTTGTGCACATACCCACTACTAAAAACTATCATGTTTGCAACATCAATGCATTGTTTCATTTCCTCATTGTTTATTGAATCACACATACTCAAAAGTTCTACTTCCTTATTTTCTCTGTCCCTCTTGACTACGTCAAGTCTTCTAGCATGTAATTTATTGTACAGTGATAGAGGAATTTCCTTCAAAATTTCTACTAAGGATTTCTTAGATATATCTATGTGTAACAAAATTGCCTCTTAAATTTCATTCTACTCATTACCCTCTAAATCTTCATAATAAATGGATGCATTCTTCAAAATTCCATCCTTGGTTATTTCATCAATCAATTCAGTACAAGTCATTTTAGCCTCACTAGATTCAGTAGGATCATCACTCTTCTTCTTTTTGTTGGGGGGTGCCAGAGTGGATGGAGCAGGTTGCCTCCTCTGAATAGGTTTACTTGTCAAAGGTGGGGGTGTCATAGATTTTGTTTCCTTTCTTACAAGCTTCGTCCTTGGCTCCACCTTCTTTTCCTCTGCCGGAGACTGGTCTACTTTCTTCCTCTGTACCCTTCTGAATGCTAGAGGTTGGTTGTCCTCTAGATCAGAATAAGAAGTGATAGGAGAAATGAAAATTCTAGGCCTCATCTCCTTTGGATCACTAGCTACTATCGGCTCTACTGTCGGTTTGGATCCAGAACCCAATTCTGTGTCTATCCTATGAATTACATTATGTATATATGCAAACATCTTATCTATTTTCTTCTCTCTTCTCTTCCTGTTGAAGCCAATCTTGACTTTAAGAGCCTTTTCTTCTGCTGTGCCAAAATGTCTAGTTTTGTCATCCAATGGAGCTTCTAGCAACATCTTTGCATAAAGTTCCAGAATGTTATCATCCACCTCATATCTAAGATTAGTGACCCATATGGTCCTAGGTTCTACTGCCTCCATAAGTGTTTCATCAATCTTGACCATAAAACAGATATTAGTGGAGTATTGTTCCCTAATGTGCTTTGATATTCTCTCCCTTTGTCTCATATTTTCCTGAAATATTTTGAAATAACCCCAAAGTTTTTCATCTTTGCCGGTGACTGGTGATTGCTTCCTTGATTTGCATACCTATCAGTATGTCACGAGTGCAACGCTTCTTCCCTAGACCGGGTAGCTCATTTATGAAGTAAAGCATCAGACAAAAATGAGATTACCGAACCTAAAGGTTCCTTTCTGAACACCCTTAATATTTCAAAGATTCAACATTAGCTCACTTCTCATCCATTCACACAAGTCATATTTACCATCATTCCTCAACATTGTATGTGCAGCATGGATGCAAGAACTAGCAACAAAATTCAATCGGCTAGATTGAGTTACTTTGTAACTGATTATCATGCTTGCAAATTTCACATCCGTGTCTTTAATTGTTCGATTTTCATCGATCTTCCATAATGGGTTGCACCGGTGAGCTTCTCAATCGCAGTGTTGGAGATCTTCTTACCAGGTTCTTGTCTGACTTTGGGTAAGCTGGTGACTGCTTGAATAGCTTCCTTTGTGATCATGTAGGGCTGATCCATCCAGATGAACTCGTTATGAACCTTTCTTAGAAAATATCTGATTACCTCACCTTTGAATTCTGGTATGTATAGGATACCGGTTAACCCTAGATCCTCAATAGCTTTGTATTCTGGCTTGATTGTTCCAGAGCTTCCCAGTATCACAAATTGATACATGCACTTTATTTTATATGTATCCTCCAAGCTGCAGTGAATATATGCCCTTACATATTTAACATACATCACGTTGTCGGCAACCCTAGAGAATGCTCCTGCATAGTCTTCCTTCTTAGCTATCTAGGGAACTTCCTTGAAAACGGGTCTCAACCTATCTTTAACTTCAAAAATGGTTGGATTTGCAACGAAAGTAGGAGCAAATGATCCAGATGCTATTGTGAAGAAATACCTGAAAGTGATCATCGGTTGGAAGATTGAGTGCTTTGGAAATCCTCACAGAATGCTTTTGCTTGCTCTTAATCGCCTAAGATTCACCTCTGCTTCGCTCTGGATGCTTGAATGATGGGTGAATGAAAATGAATCCACATATCCTTTTTTATCAATGAGTAAACCCTAATTCTTCACTATCATAAATGCTTCGCGATGAATTCTATCGGATGTCAATTCACAGTCTTATGTCGGGCAAACCTTCATTAATGATTAACTCAACTTTCTAGATCTCTTCCAGATCTCCTCTGGGGAATATGCAATATTTGCAATGAGTTTTCCAACCCCTAAGGCATATTCCTTAGTTACTAGTTGAATTTCCCGTCAGTGCAGGATTGCTCTGGTCTATCGGCGGAGTTACAGGTGCAGTTACTGGTGTAGTTGCATCTCCACTTGCTTCTTCAAATTTTCTAACCCATCTCTTGGTGTGATCTTGTTGTATTTCATCTACCTTCTTCTTTCCCTTCTCATTTGCTTTATCATTGCTAATCGTTGTAGTTTTGCTTCTACACTACTTAACAATATGACCTATCTTGTTGCATGCATAACATGTAACATTGTTCTTTTGAATTGCTTTGACATATCTGGTGTCATTCCTTGACCTACAATGATTAGCCAAATGTCCAAAATTTCCACATGCATGACATTTAACATTCATTCTACAGTCTTCTGAGTTATGACCATATTTCTTGCAATTTGTACATTGACCGGTTCATAAACCCTGAACCTTCTGTCGGTATCGCCTTCCTTCCAAGAATGCCTTACAAAACATCTGCAAATCATTTCATGATATAACATTCGCATACAAATGATCTACATACATATCCTTTGCATATACCCATAATCCTCTTCTCATATATACCATATATCTCTATCATATCTTAATGACCTAACAAACTGACCTGTATACCCTTTACAAACAATATGTCTTATGTCGACTTACAATACAAAAGATATACAATATTGGCCTTATACAATAATTAAAAAATGATTTTACAAATAAAGCTTTCTTGATGTCGGCTTCCCAGAAGTGTTGGATGTCGGTGTCAATGCTGGTGTCTGTCGGTGAATGCCTCCAAATGTCGGTATATGACTTCTATGGAATCTCGTTGCCATCAATGACAACATATGAATCCAATGAGTGTCAATTGCCAACAGATTTATAAACGTTTCTCTTCATTCTTCTTTCAAATGTACTATCTTGAAAGTTTAGATATGAAGTGTTTGTTTGTAATGATAGTGCTAGAAAATATGGTTGAAAGAGATATGAATTTGCAAGGCAAGTTACTGTTGACCTCTTGGTAGTAATATGCCATGCATGCCATATTTCCATTATAGAACCCTTCTAGTTATGGGCTTTTATCTTCAATATGAATCTCCTCCTACCATTAATAATATCATGCAAATCATTTTGGTGATGATTTTAACATATCCATGGAAATAGAAAAGCATAGTTGAATGGATAGGTTTTCATATTTTGCATTCATGTCTATATTGATTTCTAATTTGAGAGCATGTTTCATATACTTGAACATTATAGTCTTGAGGCTCACCATATAGTTTATACTAGAGTAGATCAAATCTGTTTGTAATAACCAATGTCTAGTTGCATGATTATAGTGTATTCACACAACTATCGTAACCTTAGAATTGGTGCTAATTTAAGTTAAGGTTTGAGTTTATCCTTTGCCTTACACTTATGTTTTTAACTCATATATATTATCTTCACGACTATGGAATGAAGTTTTTTGGTCTAAAGCTTCCTCATGGCTTATTAGGATAGTTGTTCATACTTCATTTATAGTTCCTTAAATTCTTTTGAATACATACTGGTGTTGTTCTATGTGTGTGTGTGAAAAGTGAACCTGTATCTATATCTGGAATACACAACACTTCAATTAAGTCATGCATGGTTAGTAAATCAATAATCAATGAATAAAACCAACCTATTTCCTTTTAGTAGATGCGATTTTAGATTGCTCTCAGATTGCTAAGCTATCCAATGACTAGACAACACCTAGACGAAAGATTTTTAAATCTATATGAGCATGAATATGAGCTAAATGGATGCAAGATGTAAGCTAGATGTGCAAGATTAATCTAACATGATATAAGCAATATATGAATATTTAAACTAAATTATTTAAGCAATATGAAATAACTAATATGCAATATCTCAATGCAAATTCTCAATGAACCTAGAGAAAAAACAACATAATAACAATATATTCTCCAGGATCTTTGAATGAGAGATGAGAGCCTGAATTTATAGAAAATTCAGAAAGAAACCAACGGCTAAGATCAAATGATGATGAGAGCTCAAGATTTTCCAAGAGGAAGCACAATCCAAGTGAATTGATGTGATTGGATTTTTTTCTCAGTTTTAAAGGAAATTGAACTAAAATTAAGATAAAATCAAGAAAAACTTATTTATTCTCTTTCATTGAATTTTAATATTTAATTGTTTTAATTGCTTTCTTTGAGATTATTTATCAGTTTTTAATTTTTTTTTCAAGATTATCTCCAATTGATTTCTTTTCTCAAATTTTAATTCTTTTTTTGTCAATTAATTCATTTTTTGATGATTTAATAGCAAATTGAATTATTTAATTAAATATGCTAGGATATTAATAAAATAAATAGGATAATTGTTTGAAAATGATTTACTTGGAATGATTTAATTAATTAAATAAATATTGGTTGATTAATTTGCCATGTGATATTTAATGATTTTAGAAATTAATAATGTACTCAAGATTGATTTAATTGCCTTTGGTTAGGACCTTGGTGATGTTGTTGAGATTAGGGGCCCATGGTTTAGATGACCAATTTTAGGGTATTACATTTGCTCCTCTTTGAATTAATGTGCGAGTAACGCGTTGGTACAAATAAAATTTGATGTCTAGGAGATACTAGTTCTGAACTTGATTGATCAAGAACCAGATGAAGAGCGAGGTATTTAGCTTGTTTTGAAGCAATGAAATTGATCAGAGTTGATTAAAGCGAAACCGATCCCAAACTTGATTGAACTAGGACCGATGAAGAGCAAAGATACTGAACTTGAACTTTATTAATCAAGAAGTGGATCTTACTGATCTAGAACTTGATTGAACTAGACCTAGTGAGAGAAGAGAAAACCGATCTTGAACATGATTGACCAAGATACGATAAGCGAAGATAAACTATCTAGCTTGATTCGATACAATGAAACTGAACACCTTCTTAGATTGAGTGTGACCAAAGATACTCTTTAAACCCTTGATTGATTTTAAACGGATAATCAGCTTGATGAAAAACTATGAAACTGATTAACGTTAAGAGACTGATTCAGACAAAGACAATGTCAGCTTGATATGAAGCGATAAAACTGATATGCCCCTAGTGATTGATTTGATGAAGCTTAGCTGCTTGACTTGTAATGAAGATTTTTGAAAGAAATTATTGACTTTAAGGTCATGATTATGCCCCCTCGGGAGCAAAATCGAAAGATAGCGAGGGTTGCGCAGTGATTGTAGGCAAAAAAAAAAAATTGTAGTGATGATAAGTTATTTGAGCACAAATATTAATGTTGAAGATTAAAATTAGAGTTAATGTGAGAATTAAATTGATATTTAGCATTGATTAATGAGAAATTGAGCACAAATTTAAGAAGAGAATGAGCAGTTGATGAAAGTGCTAAGTGGTCAACATCGTGAAATTTTGATGAGAGAATTGACGTTAGATTGTGGTTTCGATCCCGAAAATGGACTCGGGACAGGCGATTTACGAGCTCTTGATTTGATTTCATCGTACTTGTGTTGATTTATTATGAGATGTTGTTCTATATGATTTATTCTATATGTATGCATATCTTTTCAGTATAGATGAATAAATGCAAATGGAATATGAATGTTTATTTTTGTTTCTTTTTATGAAAATAAATGAGGAGAATGAGTAACTAGTAATGCAAATGTTTATTTTTCTTCATGCAATAATATGAATGTAAATAAGTATCAAATGAAATGTATGGATCTGTATAAGATTCTCATGTATGCAACTAACATCTCAATACACAAGTACTTGATTAGATAAATGATGATGAAAAAGAGACCACTTAGCTGAGAAATGACGATGCTTCAAACTCTCATTTAAAAGATAAAGAGATCATTGTTATCATGCCGAAATTACTTTTAAATGAATAAAATTTAGAATGAATGCAACCTAAACCTAGTCACTGGATTTGGAATGCTTAATTTTCATCACTGATCATTTTACAAACACAACAAGAAGAATAGAGTTCATTTCTTTGTATATGCAATATTAACTATCTTGTCTCCAATGACCCTTTGTTCATTCATATCCTTTGACATATTATGCATGCATCTGGACTACACATTAAAGAAATTCCCTCAAAATAGATAAAGAAATGAATCTAACCTCCCTGTAGCATACAAATAAGCGGAGTTGAGATATGTGTGGCGATTTCACCTTGATGTGAAGGCACTTATCATAGACACCCAACTGATTAGATGTTTCCATATATCATCAGATTCATTCCTACAAATAGAAAACAAAGAAAAGTATTATGCCCCCAATCCTTGCTCCTCTTAGTCAAGATAGACTTCCTCGAGTTACTCAAAGAGAATAATAAGCGAAAGCCAATTTACAAGATAGCACACAAAGAAAATTTCATGCATATCTCAAACAATTTAGTGATTGTTTTCAATAGTCTTTCTTTTCTTATGTATTTAGTGATAAAAATCTACAATAGTCAAGAGATAGGTGACTAACTCGGAGTGGACGACCGGGTATCATTGACAGAATGATGACTTGGTTGATACTGCTTAGGATATGTAATGTGCTTTGTCAATTAACCTAAGACTGGGACATTGATCAGTTTCAACCCATGAGGGTTCCAATGAACCAAGATGTCACAAAAGTGAATGAAATATATGTACAAGCGAAAGCAATTATGCATAAAAATGGGAAATGTCAACATTGTGTTGATAGATGGAGTGCTTGAGTACAAGAGGCGCATGTTTGCCAGGTTTTTACCTGCTTGGCAAAGATTTATTTATTTATTTTTACCAAGGTGCCTATTTACCAGGTCTTCACCAAGGCATTTTCTCTCTTGTCTTTTCTCTAATTGATTTCTTGATAATTATTTACCAGGTTTTCACCTGCTTGGCAAAGAATTAAAAATTGAGAAAAGAAATCAATTGGAGCTATTCTGTAGTCTTCATCAGTAACAAGACCTTGCAAAGAAAATCTTAGAGATGGTATTTCCACATCAATAGGTAATACTACTTCAGACCCATACACCAAAGAAAAAGGTGTAGTCCCAGTAGGTGTTATAATACTTGTTCTATAAGCACACAAGGTAGGATTGAGATACAGATGCCAATCTTTCAAGATTTATTTACTGTTTTGTGTAAGATAGTCAACAAATTCTTGGTAGATTCTTCGACTTGTCCATTACTTTGAGGGTAGTACACAGATGACCAGTCTTATTTTATTTTGAATTTTTCATAGAGTTCATTTAGATCTTTGTTCTTGAATTGTCCTCCATTGTCAGTTATAATGGATGAAGGTATACCACACCTGCAGATGATATAATTAAGGATGAACATAGCTACTTGTTTACCAGTTTCTTTGATGAGTGGAACCGCTTCTACCCACTTAGTGAAGTACTCGGTGGCGGTTATAATAAACTTGTGTCCGTTAGATGATGTAGGATATATTTGGCCAATTAGATCAAACACCCACTGTTGAAAGTACCAATGTGTAACAAAGGGTATGAGATCACTTGCTAGAGCATGTATAAGGTTCCCATGTAGCTGACACTTTTCATGGGTTTTAGCAAATTTTATAGCTTCTTTCTCCATATCTAGCTAGTAGTAGCTAGCCCCTAGTAGTTTTCATTATAAAGATAGACTGTTCGAATGGGATCCACAAACACCTTCATGAACCTCCGATTATGCACGTTGGGACTCCTCAGTTTCTAGGCATCTAAGAAAAGTACTATCTAAACCTCACCTAAATAGGTCGTTAGCAATGATGACGTACTGTGACGCATTTCGAATTAGGTTCCTTTTTTCATTTTGGGAAAGATTAGCAGGGACAACTTGGTCACGCAGGTAAGAGTAAATGTGGCTATAGTGAGATGAGTCATGTCCAATAATAGAACAAACCATCTGGGACTCAGGAGAGTCATAGGAAGGATAATGTAACTCTTCCACCAAGAATTCAAGGAAAAAATT
Organism: Cryptomeria japonica; assembly: GCF_030272615.1. Lineage (NCBI taxonomy): Eukaryota > Viridiplantae > Streptophyta > Pinopsida > Cupressales > Cupressaceae > Cryptomeria > Cryptomeria japonica. The sequence goes on from NC_081406.1 coordinate 586,310,623, forward strand.
ATATTCCTGTATCTGTGGTATAGATGCCAAGGTGGCCATTGCATCCGCTGCTCTATTGGCTGATCTGGGGATCTGCTAAAATGATACAAAGGTAAAGTATTTCTTGAGATCATCTATCATTCTCTTATAAGGCATCAATTTCTCATCTCTTGTCTGATATAGATCATTGGTTTGGTTGATGATAAGTTGAGAATCTCCATAGATGTGCAATTCAACAATCTTCCACTCGATGGCCAACTTGATCCCTTTTACCAAAGCTTCATATTCTGCAATGTTGTTTGGGAAAGGGAAGAGAATCTTGTAAGATTTTGGGATTGAATATTTTTGAGGAGTAATAAAAAGTATTACGGGACCAGAACCATGTTGAGTGAAAGGCCCATCAAAGAACATCTTCCATGATTGATTCATTCGGAAATTTTATATGTAGAGGTTGATTGTCTTCAAGGGAGCATTAGCAAGCTGGTCTACAATAACCTCTCCTTTGATGGATTTACGTTCCATATATTCAATATCAAATTCCATAAGAACCATGACCCATTTAGCCAGTCTTCCTATAAGTGTTGCTTTACTGAGAAGATATTTGAGTGGATTAATCTTAACCACCAGCTTAATAGAGTATCTGTTGTGCCAAAAGTGCCAGAAGTGCTCCCAGTGAAGTATCTGTAGGTGATATGTATAGAATCAATAGTTTACCTTGAACTGGTGGCATTAATATGGGTGGATTAGAAAGATAATCTTTGTTTTGTTTTAGATGTTGTTCACAATCTTCATCCCAGTTGTATTGAACTCATTTCCTTAATACATTTGTGAAGGGATGAGCTTTGTCTGCTAGCTGAGATATAAAGTGCCTTATTGATTGAAGATGTCCTTGTAAACCTCTCATTTGACTGATATTCTTGGGCAGAGGCATTTCCATTATAGCTTGGACCTTTTTAGGGTCAACCTCAATTCCTTTCTTTTTAACTATGTAACCAGGCAATTTTCCTGATGTTACTCCAAATGCACATTTTTTTAGGATTTAGCCGGAGCTTGAATCTTTCCATTCTATCCAGTATGAGGCCTAGCTCTTGAATATGCATAGATCTCTTCATGGTTTTTACTATGGTGTCATCAACATAATCTTCCATGTTTTTGTGCATCATATCATGGAAGATAGTGGTTACTGGTCTTTGGTAAGTTGCTCCTGTATTCTTTAGCCCAAATGGCATAACATTCCAGTAGAAGGATCCCCATGCACATGTGAAGGCTATCTTTTCTTTATCTTCAGGATCTATCTTGATCTGATTATAACCAGAGAATCTATCCATTAATGAGTACATCTCATATGTAGCAGTCATATCTATTATCATATCAATATTGGGCAATGGAAAATCATCTTTCGGACATGCTTTATTGAGATCCCTGAAGTTTGTGCAAACTCTAATAGATTTGTCTACCTTTGATACATGTACTATGTTTGATATCCATTCTGCATAGTCTACAGCTTTGATAAATCTAGCTTTTATCATTTTTTCTAGCTCAGCTTTGACCAGAAGTGCCACATGAGGATGCATCTTACGAAGTTTTTGCTTGACTGGTTTAACTCCTGGTGTAATAGAGAGATGATAGATGATGATATCAGGATCTAGTCCTAGCATATCAAAGTATCTCCACACAAAGTTGATCTTCTTTTCTAAAAAGAGGTTGCTGAAATTTTTTAACTCTTCTGTTGATAGTGATTGAGCTAAATGAATGATATGTGGCATCTCTTGACTTCCAATATTGACTGGTTGAGTTGGTTCATATTGAAGACCTTTCTTGGAAGTGACTTGGCAACATATCAAGTATCTCACCTTCAGGTGCCTCAAAGAGGTTTTCACCCTTAGGTACATCCTTTATTTTCACTATTTTTTATTTTGACACCGTCACAATGTGGTTTTTGCCATCAGATCTCTTATTTATTTATTTTTTATTTTTGTGACTAAGATACTTGATGTTTGTTTCAGTCAAGTTCTTGCTTTTCTCATTGGTGGAAGAGTTCATTGGTTCCACTGCATTAAAATAGTAGGCTACTGTGTAGTCATTGGTGAAGGTGGGTATATTCAAAGGTTGGTTATAAAGAGTACAGTCAATTAGTTCAAGATATATCAAAGATAAAGTTTGAACAGGTTCAAGGGAGTTCACGGTACTATCATCATGACTTCGGACCAACCAGTCCAGTTCTAGAAGACTACCTTGCGTATGTGTCTCGAGACTAGGAAGAGTTACAACACGATTATCGAAGTTCATGTTAGTATTTATTGGACCTAACCCAACCGACCTACTCCTAGCATCTTCCCCTACTTTAGACTGGACTGCATACCATGGTGTGATAGTAACAGGGTCAACAGACAACATCTCAACATTCATGATAGAAGTCATAATATGTTGTTGAATAGTTGTTGTTATAAATAAATATTTTGTCTGAGTTATCGGAGTCATAAGATGAAGTTTCTGACTCGTCTTCAAGTGATTTATTATAAGTATGTATAGTATCAATACCTACATATTTGATGCTACAAGTTCCTTCATGATTTGGTTCATTGATCACTTGCATTTGACACACTTGTGGACATAATCTTGATGGTTATGTTAATCCTTGTCGTCTTTTCCATTCAGCTTCCTCTGGATTGATGACTGGTCTTGCTTCTGTAGCTTCTAATTCTTCTTTTGCAGTTCCATACTTGATTTGTCCTATCTCATTAGAGGGAGAGTTAGTAGGTGAAGAATTTTCTTGTGTCCTTTCTTCCTTCAGTTGTTGGTCATAGTCTTCTTGTCTTTTTAGTCTGATTTCTTCTATTTCCTTTTGCATTTTTAAGAAAATCAACTCTTGTGCACTATCTGTGATATCATTGGATTCTTGAGGGGTTTCTATAGTAGATGTATCTGAGAGATGGTCTAGACCCCATTCATACTCATTTGAATCAATTTCTGAATCATCTACTTGTTGTCTACCCGTATATGTGACCGTAATGTTCAGTGCTGCAAACAATTCTCTGATTTTGTCTACTTCTTCTCTTATATCCTCTGGGACTTCTACTTCTTGTAGTGTTATATCTGATACAATCGGAACTTGATTACCATATGCTTTCTCTCTTTGGGTTGGAAATTCTTCTTGTTCATCATCACAATCTTCCTGCGTTTGTTGAGTATTAATTTCCTATGATGTTGAAGGTAGTACCTTTTTCCTCTACTTAGGTTGATGGTGGGAAGTATGTTTCTGATTTGATGACTTTCTTGGATCGTATCCCAGTCCAATTTTATCATTTTCAGACTTAGTATGTAACCAAATAGGTTCAACAATACCTTATTGATGCTTGCCTAGAGGACTGGTACCTGAATATCCCATGCGTTGAAGTATCTTATAGCCTAGACCATATTTTGTCGGGGAAATCTCACAATATCGTATTTCTTTGTTTGCACTATCTTCTTTGAAAAGCTATTTGAGAACAACATCTTCTTCTATTTCATTTGCAAGGGAAGTAGAGGACTGTATAAAAAGACCATCATAAATGACTTTTGGAGTTGAATTTTGTGGCTTCATAACCTCTGATGGTTTTCCTGACTGTCTTGGTGATGGAGGAAGAGACATTAGTAAGAGTACAGGTTCTATTTTGTATCCATCCATGTCGGTGTTTGTGATTTTCAATTTCTTCTCTAAATCTTTCAACAAAGATTATGAACTTTCAGCTGTAGAGGCTGCTCTATTATGAGGAACAAAAACATCAACACTCTGCGTTAATGCATTGCAGGTATAGCTTGTAATAGTAGGAATACTGACTTCAACTCCATTATAAGGAAATTTCAAGCACTAATGATACGTAGATGGTACTACTTTCATTTTGTGAATCAATGGTCTGCCCAATAAGATGTTGTATGAAAGAGGAAGGTCAAGGACCTGAAAGATGACATCTCTTTCCACAGGTCCTACCCTGATTGGTAATAGTACTAGACCTTTAGAGGTTCTTTCTTCTTCATCATAGGATTTGATTATTATTTTCTTTGTTGGATCAATAACATATTTAGAAAATCCCAGTTGTGTGAGTAGATTGTAGGTACAAATATTCAACCTAGCACCTCCATCTATCAAACCACATTTAACTCGGTGTTTATGGATCATAGATTCGATGTGTAATGGTTGGTTATGCGGGTGGCTTAGTGAGTTATCATCTTTTTCAGAGAAATTGAGGTAATGAGGTGAAGTCAGGTGACCCACCGTAGATTGAAACTGATCTACGTCTAAATCTTTAGGGACACTAATGGTGAGCAAAGCCTTGTCCAGGATCTCTCTATGAGAAGAAGAGATCTTAAGCAATTCCAAAATGGAGATTTGAGCGTTAGTTCTTTTCAATTGTTCGACAATGCTATAACAAGGAGAGGATGATGAAGCCAATTGTTTTGGTTTGGCCGTGATTGTGTCTGTTTGTATGTTTGAAGGAGTTGGTAGGTTTGATGTTGTTTGAGCGAAATTTGAGGAACTATCTCCTTGGAGAGTAGCCTTCTTTTGAGCATGGGTAATAGCATTAGCATTTTGTGCTTGATTTTGTTTATCTTTGATTATGATCACATTGCAATATTCAGGTTGGGAAGATTCAATCATGATGATCACGTTGTCATTGTTAGTGTAGGTATAATTGACTCTAGCACCTCCCTTGGATTTTGAGGAATCTCCTTGTTCATAAGTTGGTAAGAGATCTTTAAAGGCCTTATGATCAGCATCAGTGGCATGATTTCCAACAACGATTTTGCCAGCGTCAATGAGATCTTGAATTTCATGTCTGAGTTTCATGTAGTTGAACTTGTGTTATGTCCCTTGTTTCGATGGTAGTCCCAGTGTTCGTTTTCTCTCCACCATTTGGGTTTAATTTATGGATCATATGGTATAGAATTTTTTAGCAATGTTATCAAATCATTTGCCAATAAAGTTTTAAAAGTTGATTCATATGATTCATCTAGAGGAGTAAAATCATGCTTAGGCTTTGAAAGCCAAGGTTTCTCTTTAAACCATTCTCTTGATTTTTTTGGCGGATTTTCTGCTGCAGTTTGAGCTGCCTTGAGTGCTTGCATGCCACTAGCCAAGTTAAATATTGTGGATTTGGTTTTTGCTTTAACAGTGTCTACCAGTCTATCATTAACACCGTTTCTGTTGTTATCTTTGTCGTATTTCCAGTATTTGTTCTTTTCTTTAGAACTAGAACCTTGTGATGTTTCTTTCCAAAGTGATAGATCTCCCTTTTTTATAAGCACATCTTCCATTCTGAGGGCATTATCTACCATTTTGTTGAATGAAGGATGTACTTTCATGTGGATACTATATTTCAATTCAGGGATTAATTTGCTGACAAAGATATCCATCTTCTCAAAATCTGGAATAGGCCATGAATATCCAGAGAACATCTTTCTCCATTGTTGGAGAAAAGTGAGAAAGGGCTCTCATGTTTTTTGTTTGGTATAGCAAAGCTCTATCATAATGATTGGCTGATGAATGTTATAGGAGTATTGTTGTAAAAATAGTTGGATCATTCTTCAAAATATTTTATTCCCATAGGTAGACTTGAGAACCATTTCATAGCTTGCCCCCCCAAACTTCTTGGGAAAAGGCACATGAGATATGTTTCGTCGTGCATGAACTCCATACATAAAGCACAAAATTATCTGATATGATCTTGAGGATCTGCATTCTCGTCATATTTGTCAAACTTAGGCATTTCTACTTTTGAGGGAAATGGAGGCATGTAAAGGTTTTTGTCAAATGGAAATGGGCATATTGTGTCCAACGAATATTGTTTTGGTGATTTATCCTTGTTTTTCAGTTTTGTGATGTCAGTTCGTAATGCTTGTAATTGTTTGTTTACCATTCCTAATGGTGTCTCTTCCTCTTTCGTGTCGAGGGTCTCCACATCATAACCAGTAGGAAGTTTAGCGCCTTGTTTTGCTAGTTCAAGAAAATAGTATTTTTTTTCTCTAGCCATAATAACCTTCATCATTTTTCGGAAATCTTTATCCTTTTGACATTTATGTATATCAATTTCTGGAGCTTTAGAGGCTTTAGATTCACTTGATGAGGAATCATTGTTGGTATCATGGATACTGATATCATCATAAGTTTTGTGTTTAGAAGCTTGTTTTTCTTGCATTTCTATAGACACGGTGGGAGATAGGGGCTGACCAAATATTGGTAGATCATAAAATCGTATTTGTGACGATGACAGTCTATTTGGGATGAGTTTTTCTACAAAGAATGGATTGTTGTTTGATGAAAAGGATGTTCCTTTTCCTTTGTCTGTTTTGTTGTGAGAACTTCTAGTTTGAATAGGCATTTACAACTGACGGGACCAAGAGCTAGATGTGTTGCAGAAGTCAAGATCAAATTGTAGCTAGTTGTTCATTTAATGTAGTGATTGAGTGAAGTAACTAAGATCTGGTTTGGTTTTAGGAATGATCTATCCTGTGTAAGATGTTATGTAAGTTAACTTAGGTTTGATAAGATGTTGATTTAACTAGCTTAGAGATGATCAACAAAATCATGCAATGCAACGGTAGGGGTACACTATCATGACTGCTTATGCTTAGGAGGATGATAACTAGTTTTATGCTCATTGTAGACTATTTTAGGCAAGTTTGACTATTCTGGACTAACAAAATCAGAGATTCATATGACAGGTTTTACAGTACCAGATGATAGTGTAATAGCTTCAGGACAATGACAATAGTATTTCGTACGAGTTGCTTCCTAAGACCGTACGATAGATGGGTATGTCTAAAATGACAAACTGATAAATGCAATGTTTTATCGCATGACAATTATCAAAACCAGACGACAGACAATAAGGGATCGTATTACATAGGATGAAGGCTCAAACAATAGACTGTTAGGATTGATGGAATATCGTATGACACAAAAAATGAAATAGGACGATAAATTAGAAGACTCATACGACTGTTTATTGGACAGAGGCTAAATTCTGAGTTTTCAATGATTGAGTATGACCATTTTTAAGACGGACTGAGTTTTCATTGATTGATGATGACCAGTTTAGAGGTGGATTGAGTTTTTGACAGCTAAGGTATACCAGTTTGTGACATGGATAGAGTTTTGATCACTGAGTTGCTGATTGTTATCTCCAGTTTTGGTATTCGAGTTTTAGTTTTAGGGATGAAAACACAAAGAATACGTAATATAAATAATAACTCCAATCACAGCATGCAAACCCTATGGAAACTGGTGAAAGAATAAAACCTTTGCTTGTAGACTTAGGTACACACCCAATAGCTAATCAGAATACGACTGCTGAGTCTCACACAATGGATTCTCAACACCGTATTAGCCGACTCCAAAAGCTAATGGGGGCACGAAATGACAAGTATCTTGGGAGATTTACTATTTGTCTTGCACAAAGATTATCCCCCTTTCGGAGGTGAACCAGGTAGCTTCTATTTTGAATTGGAACTAGTAAGGGGTTTGTTCGGCGCGTCGAGGTATAAACTCAATTAAGAGGTCTCCCAGCCTTGAAAACCAAGGTTTAATATACCCAAAGGTACAAAGGAGAGCTATTCCTGAGCACTGTCATTGACTTTATTTTCATCAAATCTTTTTATAGTGGGTTGGAGTACTTGGCATTTAGCCATTCCCACTTGGGTCGCTCCCCTCTCATTGGCCGTAATGACTATAGAGTTATTAGCTCCTCGGGAGGGTAGGCTCGCTAAAGATATACAAATCTCAAACTTAAAGAAAATGCCTCAAGGGTCTGGATTTGTTATTGTCTATATAGACAAAAGCATACTCTCCTACCTCTTAGAATTTTATTAAAACACGAAATACATATTTGTTCTTTAACTAGATAGCAAGTTAGGTGCCTAAAAAAAATGAATTTAATAAATATACAATTTTTTCTTGAATCTCCTCAACCAACCTACAAAGACAATGAATCAGTAGTCATATTGTCTTTATTCTTTGACAAGCGTCTATGTGATTGATAAATTCTTTGAAAAGCGTTCTGCAAGAAACTGGTTAGGTTGTAAAAATTCTTCAGATAAATAGATAACCACCTAGGGTCAGCGTCAGTGTAATCAAAATTGAACAGAAAACCTGAAGATTGAAACTTGCTTTTTAGCCCAACAGAATATAGAATCGTACGACAATTATCACCGACTCGTACGACAATTAGTACAGGATCGTATGATAATTGCAGTTTGTCGTTTTGTCATATAGGAAATGTCGTACGATATTATGCAAAAACTGTACGGAAAAAATTCGAAAAGTCAAAAATCTGAAAAAAATAAAAATAACAATTAGTCTTGGAGGCCGAAAAAAAAGTAGTCTTATGCCCCACGGTGGGTGCCAAAAATGTGTGTGCGAAAAGTGGACCTGTATCTATATCTAGAATACACAACACTTCAATTAAGTCATTAGATGCATGGTTAGTAAATCAATAATCAATAAATAATAAACCATTACAAAGCGACCCATTGCCTTCTAGTAGATGCGAGTTTAGATTGCTCTTAGATTGCGAAGCTATCCAGTGACTAGACAACACCTAAATGAAGGTTTTTTAAATCTATATGAGCATGAATATGAGCTAAATGGATGCACGATATAAGCTTGATATGCAAGATTAATCTAGCATGATTTAAGCAATATATGAATATTTAAGCTAAATGATATAAGCAATATGAAATAACTAATATGCAATATATCAATGCAAATTCTCAATGAACCTAGAGCAAAAATAGCATAATAACAATATATTCTCCAAGATCTTTGAATGAGACATGAGAGCCTGAATTTATAGAAAATTCAGAAAGAAACCAATGGTTGAGATCAAATGATGATGAGCGGTCAAGATTTTCCAAGAGGAAGCACAATCCAGGTGAATTGATGTGATTAGATTCTTTTCTCAGTTTTAAAGGAAATTGAACTAAAATTAAGATAAAATTAGGAAAAACTGATTTATTCTCTCTTTCATTCAATTTTAATATTTAATTGTTTTAATTGCTTTCTTTGAGATTATTTATCAATTTTTAATTTGTTTTTCAAGATTATCTCCAATTGATTTCTTTTCTCAAATTTTAATTCTTTTTTTGTCAATTAATTCCTTTTTTGATGATTTAATGGCAAATTGATTTATTTAATTAAATATGCTAGGATATTCAATAAAATAAATAGGATAATTGTTTAAAAATGATTTACTTGGAATAGTTTAATTAATTAAACAAATATTTAATTAATATTGGTTGATTAATTTGCCATGTGACATTTAATGATTTTATTAATTAATAATGTGCTCAAGATTGATTTAATTGCCTTTGGTTAGGACCTTGGTGATGTTGTTGAGATTAGGGGCCCATGGCTTAGATGACCAATTTTAGGGTATTACACTAGACTATATTTTATTTTATTTTTACCATGTAGTCGAATAGATGATGAGACATGTCTAAATCCATTTTTTTATCTGTATTTGTGCAAACTAATTTATATATAAACAACCTAAAGAAAGTGCATGTGTGAATAGATTTCATATTGTTTCATGTCAAATGATTTAGCTTATCCATTTGAAATATATATATATATATATATATATATATAAACTTAAAACCAGCAACCTTATTTAGATACTGATGATTTTGCATAATTCTAATGTGTTGTTTAGAGTGTAACCCAAGAGATATCATTTCAAGTTCTTCATTAAGTAAAGTTGAGTGATATTCATAGTATGAATGTTATTATTTAGCTTTTCTTAATGCTTATGGATACAGAGATGAATGAAAACAATTTTAGTTACAAAGATATATATAAAAAAAGCTGATTTAGAAAGGCAAGATGAATTAATTGTCAAATTATAGAAAATTGAACATTTTCATTGTGTGACTTTCAATGTGTATCGTAGCCTAAGTACTTAAATGTGTGTCATTATTCTAGATGTGTGGACATATTCTTTATTGACTCTCGACTTGATGATAAAGACATCATTTAGAATAATTGATAGTGAAGTTGTTTTAATTTCTTGATAAGTAGGTCAATGTTTATGAATAAACGAAAGCATTTATGCGTGATCTTGCAAATATTATTATATGTTATTTTGTACCTCTTATGCTTATGAATGCATGGTTGCATACATATGTCTTGTTTCATTATGATTGAAAATTAATAAGAAGTCATTATGTCTTTCTTTACAATTGAGATGAGACTAAGATCTTGTCAAGACGTTACATAGATAAGAAAAGGTTGTTTCTCCTATCTTCATAAAAATGTGAAAGCTTGTGGTTCATTATTTGATTAAAATATTTCTTTTCTTTAGTTAGATATTCAAATATGTTTTCTCCTATTTGATTATGTATACACTTATGTGTCTTGCAAGTGTATGTATGCTTTTGAAAGCTTTGTATACATCATAGATTTTCATTGTATAAATATATGCTAGTGTACATGATTGGCTAGTGTTTGTGAGTAATTTTTAAATAGGAAATGCATGGATTGATGCTTTGTCTACTATGTATGTTGTATACATGGTGTGTGCCCATGATGTTGTTGCATTAGTGTTAGAATGTGGATATATCATGCTGGCTGCACAAGTTCCATTACTCTTGCCAGTATTGCATTGCTAGCCTACCTCGTGTTGGTTTGGATATCTTTCGTGTCATGAAAGATTCTGGGGAAGTGTAACTACTTCGTGGTAGGGTGGAAACGTGCTCTGACAATGTTGTCACCCATGATGTGCTCAATGGAGAGATGTGTTGGGAGTTCATGTCAGGGTGGTCTTCATGTTTGTACAATATGTATTCATTGTATTTGACCTTGTGGTTTAGTGTAAAGGTATATGTTTCCTTATGTTTATCTTCTTGTCAGTTTATGTAATTTGACTTTATATGTTGAAATGTAGTTTATTATCTCTAACCTTGTATATCTAGACATGTGGCAATGATATATTCTTAATTATGTGTATATTGTGAATTATGTTATTTCAAAATTATGATGGTCCTTACAGACACCTAGCACAATAGTCTTAGTGGACTAGGGTGCCTAGAAACATAGTCCTACTTAGGGTTTGACTTAGCCAAGCCCCTCTACAACAAAACAATTTTCTTCTTTTATGTGTGTAGGTTATAGATCTAACAATCAAAAGTTATGTAGTTGCAAAGAGTAGACTAAGACATACAGTTCTAAATTTTAAACAAGCAAAAACAACTAGTATATGCCAATTTGCACATACAGTGACAAATAATTTTTGGTTGAATTTTAAATGGAGTGATCTACAGAGCATCCTAATTTGAAATTTGAAGTTTTAGTTGATGAAAGCACCTCCAAGTCTAGGGTGCCTAGCATTCATTATCAACATTTTCAAGCTAATATTTCAGTGATAGATTCCTCTTTATATCTCATTTCTAGATCTATACTTCTATGCTTGTTTTATGATCTGTTTATGTTGAATCTTGTCAACTTCCTAACATTTTGCCTAGTTCTTGCATCCTCATATCCAATCAACAAAGAAATAAAACAAAAGGGGAAATAAACATATCCAACTTTCCTTTGGGAGTGAAGCTAGATCTTGTTGATTATCTTCCTTGAACGAAAAGTGGAAATAGTGATTGATTAAATTCTTAGTTTAGAAGTCAAAATTTCTGAGTAAGCCTTGTCCAACAACTGCAAATATGTATCCCAGATGGATTTGAAAGTTTCAGATATGGATACCAATCCGCTCAGTAAGTGTGCAAGTGTTTCCTTCTCTGAGACTTCTGTCGATGTGGTCTTCGCAATCATATCCATACATTCTCTCTTATGTACACCGAGTGAATCCAATCATGGACTCACCAATCCTCTAAGACTCCTTTCTCTCTGAATGATCTTTTCTCTAACCTTTTCAAAAGAAAAAATTTGGTTCTCCAAAGACAAAATTTGACCATCAATAGATGTTGTTAGTGAGGTCAATCCATCAAAATAATTTGCAATGTTAGCTATCTTATCATGTAATTCCTTTAATTTGCTATCAACATTTGTTGTAAGAGTTTCAATGTTACAACAGACCCTGTAGATATTTGTACACTGTTTCAAACAATTATTAATAAGAATCAATTTTCCTTCAATTTTCTTCTTCTCTGTTTCAATAATCTGATCAAAAGCAGCTCTCTTAGCCATAGTAAATCTCTCAAGTGCCTGCCAGTTTGAAATTTGCCTCAAAGATTGAAAGTTGTTAGATATATGCCTAGTTAATGCCTTAAGCTTGTCGGAAGGGCTTGCTTCATTTTAAATCTTAAAATTAGGAATTAATCTATGTAAAACTATGATTGGAGTGATCTATTATTCCTTTATCTGCCAATCCCTCCTTTATTAGTTTTTAAGTAGCCATCATCATTAACTCAGTGGGACTCATCTCAATGATTGATTTTTTCTCAACTTGAGAAGCGTCAATTGCCAAAACCTTTGCCAGGGAATCAATATTAACTGTCAGTATAGTCTCAGTTCACTTTACCTTATCCTCCTTAGCACCGGTGGCTTCGCCACATGGTGCAGTATCAATTATTGTCGGTGGAGTATTATCCACAATATTCTTAGTGCCCTGTACATTGCCTTGCTCAAAAATAGTTTCTACCAGTATAAACTATACACTCTCCTTTACTGTTGGTGGTGTCTGTATACTTATGGTCACTGTCAATTTATTCAAAATTGGAGCTAAACTATCCAAAGTACCTTTTCCTTTAGATCTATCTGGGATGATGGAAGTTGTTGCTTTTACAAATTCTTCTTGGGAGGTGAGAAAGTCAAGATTCTTTTGCAAGAATTTGGTCCAACCATCTTTGGTCTCATTTACAAGTTCATTAATTATGCCCATCATTAGGCTTATTTGTCGGGGTTCACTACTAAAAACTATCATGTTTGCAACATCAATGCATCGTTTCATTTTCTGATTATTTATTGAACCACGCATACTCAAAAGTTCTACTTCCTTAATTTCTCTATCCCTCTTGACCGAGTCAAGTCTTCTAGCATCTAATTTATTATACAATGATAGAGGAATTTCCTTCAAAATTTCTACTAAGCCTTTTTTATATATATCTACATGTAACAAAATTGCCTCTTCAATCTCATTATGCTCATTATCCTCTAAATCTTCATAATAAATAGATACATCCTTCAAAATTCCATCATTGGTTATTTCATCAATCAAATCAGCATAGGTCATTTTAGCCTTAGCAAATTTAGTAGCATCATCACTCTTCTTCTTTTTGTTGGGGGTTGCCGGAGTGGATGGAGCAGGATGCCTCTTTTGAATAGGTTTCCTTGCGGGAGGTGGGGGTGCAGTAGGTTTTGTTGTCTTTCTTACAAGCTTCCTTCTTGGCTCCACCTTCTTTTCCTCTATCGAAGACTGGTCTACTTTCTTCCTCTGTACCCTTCTGAATGCTAGATGTTGGCTGTCCTCTGGATCAGAATCAGAAGTGATAGGAGAAACGAAAGTTTCAGGCCTTATATCCTCAGGAGCACTAGCTACTGCTGGTTTTGCTGCTAGTTTGGTTCAAGAACCCAATTTTGTGTTTGTCCTATGAATTACATTTTGTATATATGGAGACATCTTATCTATTTTCTTCTCTCTTCTCTTCTCTTCCTGTTGAAGCCAGTCTTGACCAAGATATTCTGGCATGATTAATATATACCACTTGTCTATCTTTGACCAAGATATTCTTGATTAAGAGGAGAATATTCTCATCATTCAGCCAGTGTTTTTATTCGTAAAATTATAGACTTGTATTATCTAGGGCTTCCGCCAACTTGTTTCATAAAATTATATATACTTTATCATGAGTATAAGTTCACACTTCACTAAAGTGGGGTCTAAGTATAGTATAGTAAATTGTAACCCCTTTACAATTTCACAATCCTTTTTGGACCCTTTATTTAGTGTGCCCTCTCATAGCTCACTTTAAGCTTATTACTAGCCTTATCACAACCAAATTATCCCCATATGCTTATGAGATGACCAAATCCTATGTCCTAGAACCTTCTACTCTAGTAGTTCCATCCTTTTCTATTCTTGTTTTGGGTGGACTAGGAAACCTAGCACCATACTCCCTCAAAAAAGAGCCCAAAATCAAACATGTGTGAGTGTTGATTTGTGCCATATGTTATCTAATTTTATTATTTCGATATGACTATTGGAATTTGGTCTAAAATAGGAAATACCTTGAGATACTTATATAAATGCATCATATCTATGTCATTTTATCATCTAGAATGTTCATGAATTCCAAATCTTTGACAATGGACTTCAGATCTAAGTATTATGGAGAAGCAACCTACAACTTCACGTACATACAAATGTCTTTTCATGATTGATTCTTTTATGTCTTGTCATTCCAAGTTATTACATAAACCCTTGAAAGACTTATCCAAAGAGCATTGCATCACCGTCATCATCAAGCCTAAGGTGATATCATTTCAACTCAACGTTTCCATAATGTTTTTAACCTCTTCCCTAAGAGGGGTGAGATCTCTTTTAAACATTATTGTTGTAGCGAAGGTTAATTACTACGTAGGGTTTGACTTAGCCAAGCCCCTCTACAACACAATAATTTTCTTATTTTCTGTGTCTAGGTTATAGATCAAACAGTCGAAAGTTGTGTAGTTGTAAAGAGTAGACTAAGACATACAATTCCAAATTTTAAACAAGCAAAAACAACTAGTCTATGCCAATTTGTACATACAGTGACAAATAATATTTGGTTGAATTTTTAAAGGAGTGATCTACAGAGCATGACTAGCATAAATTATCAACATTTTCAAGCTAAGATTTTAGTGATAGATTCCTCTCTATATCTCATTTCTAGATCTATACTTCTATGCTTGTTTTATGATCTGTTTATGTTGAATCTTGTCAACTTCCTAACATTTTACCTAATTCTTGCATCCTCATATCCAATCAACAAATAAATAATACAAAAGAGGAAATAATCATATACAACATCCAACTTTCCTTTGAGAGCGGTGTTAGATCTCGTTGATTATCTTCCTTGAACGAAAAGTAGAAATAGTGATTGATTAAATTCTTAGTTTACAGTTCTAAGCTAAGACTCTCGTTTCCATTATTTCATGTGTTTTGTTCAAGTGGAGACTAGACATGTCGCTTTCATTAACTTACGCTTAGAATTTCCTCCCCTAGTTTGTTAAACTTATGATGACTCCACATGCTCAATAGACTAATGAAACCAATAGATTTATGATTATAACCATCCTACAAACGTGACTATTATTTTACAAAATCTTCAACTTGAAATCGTTTGACGTTCCTTTTACTATTTTTTGTTTGTTTTAGTTTCAAACTTTAGCAATTTCTTGCATGCATGCCTTCCCCAAAATTCTAACATTTTGTAGAATATTTTAGATTTCCCCAATTCCCCAAATTCGCGAGAAATCCTATAAGAAAAAGAAAACACAAATCAAAGTTTGTGAATTCATATGAATGGAGCATCACCATAAGTCATGGTATATCAATATCGATAAGTTCGTGATTTAAATTCAAAAAAAAAAAATTAAAAAAATTTAAAATAGCTAAGGAATATCATATCGATAAGTTCGTGATTTAACGAACTTTCTCAGATGTTGACATGGTTTGTATGTTGTCCATCTTGGCAAAAATGCCATACACCAAAAGCAAGAGAGAGGAAGAAAGAAGATTTAAAAGTGCCCACGTTCTAAATGTCGATAATTCAGAGGAAAGGCCTGATCAGAGGATGTTCTTTCCACATTCGTAAATGGCCTGATCAGATTTTGAAATGACATTCTTTTGTAGAACACTGATCAAAGTGACGCCTAAACCATTGACACGATTTCTACAATAGACCTGCAATGGATCAAAAATTGATTGCACCTTTGATGCTCTGCTCTATGGGTATTAAGGACCCAACTGTCCTCATTTTCAGGAGGTAGTTCCCAATTCCAACATAAGACAGACAATGGAGAAATTACCTTCGAAACCTATATTTTACCCTTTCTCAAGATGTTAAAAACTTGCTCAATGCCTTGAAGCTAATAAAAGGTTATTTTATTTTCATCTTTTCTCATCATTCTTGTATGTTCCACATTCTTTCATTTGACGTATGAATGAGTTTTTACTCTTTTCTGACAAATCACCATAAGTCATGGTGTATCACCATCTTTCCTTTTGCATAATTTTATTCTACCTTTTCTCTACGAATCATTAGAGTAAGTTCCTACCTTTTTCTCTACGAACCATTAGTTTTAAACTCTGTTCAATTAGATCAACCCATGCTTTTAGACTTGGATCACATCAAATAGTTGCAATGAAATATGACCATATTGTTTCGTATATAAATAGTTTGGATCACCGCCATCCTTGCAGTACGGTGAGACGGTGCTCCTGCAAACAATCAGCACTACATTTGTTAAACTCCAAATAATGGAAGAATAGAATTTACTTCTGCCATGGTTGTTGAAAGTTTTGCTGCCAAGGGTTGCTAGCTACTCCTGTTGATGGCATTCCAACATTATCATTGACAATTCTCTCTACATATCTCCACTCTTCAGAGAGCTGCATCTATAAGATAGATAATTACATTCTGTAGAATGATAAATACAGTACTAGACGACATTAATTTCTGGACGTACCATTTTGTGTAGTTCATCATTATCTTTTTGCAAGTCATTGCCCTGAATTATTACAACAGTAAGTCATTAGAGAGTCGATTCACATAGAACAATTACTTTAACCAATGAATTAACAGAGAAAAAACTAGATTATAGATCGACTATATATTGCTCGTACCCTCCTTTGGATCTCCTCCACAAGTTGGTTCTGTCACATAGCCTAACAGTTATCAATTAAGCTGAAGAAAGGAAATTCCAGATGCCACAATTGGCATCATGTGTTACATACAATTTCTTATATTTATAGGTGGAATCAAAGTTATTTAATATTTTTCTATTTTTTATTATTTATGTTTATTATTGTAAGAAAAAATATAAGTGTAAACAATTGTAGAGAAGAACAATAACACATAATATTCAGATTTATGTGGAAAAATTTGGTAAAATTAGATCATGAAAAAAACTACGGACAAAATATATTTGATATTGATTTTCAGGAATCTACAGAGTTACAACAATCTCAAAACTGTACTTCAAAACATAACTTCACTAAATGAGATCCATATTGACTTCACAATCCAACAACCACCACATACAATTCCTTTTACATTAATACCATTAATTTGTTAGAATTCACTTCTATAACTCAAAAAAAAAAATCAATTAATTTGTTAGAATTCACTTCTATAACTCAAAAAAAAAATCAATATGCAACATGAAAAAGAGTTACCTTTCTCGCTCTTACTCTATTCATTCCTAGTTGAATCTGGCGGTCCACTTGCTCCAAGTTATTAGTACCCAAAGAAGAAAGTTCCTCCCCCTTTAAATTCCTGACAAGAAAAGTAGAACGAAATTGTGTTCTTCGTAAAAATTAGCTCATGTAAGATACTAAGACGCTAAGAGGCAATACTAGGCATGCAGCCGTTGTAAGCTTACCTAACCATTTTCTCCGTGACCTGTATCTTTTGCATCAATTCTGCCACCTTTTCTGACTGAGATGATGACTACACAATGACAGCAGAATTAAGCACGATCATCTCCATCATACTACAAGAGTAAGCTGGCCAAGGGTGTTTCCCCATCCTTGGCTTAATAGACACATCCAAAATAATTATTTGTTGAACCGATTTGCTTTGAAATGTATAAAGAAGCAACATAGAAAATTTAATTAGAGTTATAATTGTCAGCCTGGTAGAGAGGTCCTAGTTTTCAACCATCTTCTCCAATGTATCAACGTCAGGAGTGCATGTAAATGTCATACAGACGTGTCAAACGAAGGGTGGTCTATGATTAGAAAAAATTATAGAAGAAAATCACCCCTGAAATCCTAAAAGGAAAAAATTGAAAGACAATTAAAATAGTTACTAAGCCTTTGAGGAATTTAATATGTGAATCTAAGATGTTTAAAATTTGGACAATGGTCTCATTGAACTTGTTGGGCAAGGGTGAGAAGACCAAGCTAATTTTCAGGGTAGTTCCAAAATAATGGGATGAGACAGATTTTAATGTCAATTAAGCTAAAGTCATATATAAATAACTTATTAAAATGTGTTTATTAGTTTTCTTTAATTCAAGAGTAATTTTATGGATATATTTTGACAATGACAACATGAACACCACATCAAAAGATGCTAAATACATCAGATGCAGGCATAAAATCGAAGGAAGAAAAGAGACAAGACAAATCAAGATAGACTGAAACTAAAACACATCAGGGAGCACTGAACAGTCCCATTGATTATTTGACAAAAATTTCATTTGTAGTTGTTGTCTCTCTTTTAATTCCAACTTTAGAATCATAAGAACATAAAGCAATATGAAGCCTCTCTCCCAACTTTTTCTTTTTTTAATTCAGTTGGACAACTTCCCCCTTATAATCGAAGGCCTCACCTGAGTCTTCCCCAAATCTCTAGTTTCATCAAATTTCTTCTCGCTTCAAAGCTCCTCTCAGCCTCTCATATCGATTCTAAAGGTTGCTTTCTCCTATTGCTCATGTACAATCAACAATGAGGCGATTATGGCAATGTAGTGGGGGAATCCTTATAGACAATCAGTCACACCCTTTTACCTAATTTAAGAGATAAGCTAATCATAGTAGGGAGTGCTTTATCCCCTTCCAATAAAATAATAAATCTGACAAACACAATAGTGTAGGTGATCCACAGGTGATGTGGATCAAGACCTCCTAACATTCCAACAGCAACCGGGAAGTCCATTAATCCATTAATCCATGCCGAAACATTACCAATGCATTCTGTCTCAAAATAAAAGCTCAATAGCCATTTAAGAGGGGACCCTCCATAATCTTCATTTTTCATGAAAAAATTAAAAGTCATAACACTTCAATATCTAACCTAACCCAATGGAATTTCCAACAAGCAAACTCCCCAACTTTCATGCTACCTAACAACAATACAATCAACTCCCCAACATTCAAGCTACCCTATCTAAAAAGACAATCAGGGACCTGGAGCAGAAGATTCTTACCATCCACGAAACCAAAGATTATGGAACACCTCCAAACATTTTAAGCTTAAATTCCCATTTAGCTGAAGTTATAGTGATTCTTGGATTCCATCCATACATGGTTATTCATGATTTACGCTGTGTAATTCAACTGCTCACTCGATTGTATAAATAAACACTTTGTATTGGCTAATACAAAAGTGAAGCTAGGTCAATTGAACAAATACATTCAATGATGCATGATACTTTTGTTTCCTTCGGCAATTATTTAGGGCATTGTATGTTCTTGAAATTCTATTTTGCTCATGGAAGATCAATTGAATTCAGTCGCAAATCTTACATAATGTTATAATGGAGATGAAGAGCAATTGACTCCCCTCGTTTTTTTCCGTATTAAGTTTCACCAGGATAAAATATTATGTTAATGCTTCATTTTATTCTGATTTTGCATATTTTCATTCTTTACAGCACCTTTATAGATTTTAGCAGTGAAAGTGTCAGTATTCAAAAGTATAACAATTGCTTTACAATGTCAACATTCATGATGAGAAATCAGGACCAAGATGCTTATCTTAATTAAAAAGAACCACTACACTCCATGATTAAACCATTTCTGCTGTGAATGAGATACATCACATATTACGAATATATTTAAGAATAGGGACATTGCAAGTTGGGTGAAATATGTGAATGGTAGGTGGGCAGGGACAGAAGAAAAACAATCAATACCAATGTACTATGGCAAACAATAAAACTGGTTTTTGTATTGCTTGCATAAAAATGATTTACAATATATTTTTATATAATATTATAAAGGCAATAAGAAAACTCTAGAATCTATGAGAGAGCCGACATATACAAAACAAAATAAAAATATATTTACAATAACCCATCACAAGGAATATTCTAGAAACATAGGCGGACATCTATAGTAGAAATTATATTTATATTTCTAATACTCCCCCCTAATTTCTACTATCAACAACTAATTACATCAATATTTACAATGCCTAGTATTACTCTTAAATACTCAAATTGTTCTTGTACTAATGCCTTGGTGAATTTATCTATAAGTTGCTCTTTTGACCTATAATGTTGTAGGATGATCTCTCCATTGTTCACCAACTCACGAATGAAGTGATATCTAGTGTCGATGGGCTTTGTCCTTTTGTGAAAAATAGGATTCTTTGATAGTGCAATGGTGGAATTGTTGTCACAATAGATTGTAGTAGGCTCCTCTTGCTCGAGCATTAGATCATTCAAGATTATTTGCATCCATACTGCTTGACATGTTGTCGGTGTTCCTACCACATACTTTCCTTCTGTTGATGTAATTGTTACTATTGGCTTCTTCTTTGATGCCTATGCTACAACCCCTATTCCAAGATGAAATGCATATCCAGATGTGCTCTTTCTATCATCAATACTTCTTCCAAAATCACTATCTGCATATCCAACGAACTAAAAATTATCTGAAATAGAATACAATATGAAATGATTCATAGTTCCTACATTGTACCTCAATAACCTTTTTCCTACTTGCCAATGTCAATTCTTTGGTGCATCCATGAATCTAGAAATGAATCTTCAGCCAAGTTGCAATGAGATACATCAAACTACCAACCAATTTTCTGACTATATTTGAATCAAAATAGGTCTCATTATCTTCTCTATTTATAGTTTTGTGCCTATTGTCACAGGTGTAAGGGTAAAGTACAAATTTGTGTCACACTTTTATAAAGGAAATGGTCAAAGTTGATTCAAATTTTTAAAGTAAATCAATAGAAATTGAAATATATGTTTTGAATTTTGAAATGATGTAAACTAATAAAATTTATATTCTTTTGTCTATTTTATGTTTGTAATTTTAACAAAATTTTTAAAAATATTTGAATGTAGTTTTTTTATAAAGTAAACACTATAATTTAGTTGTTTTTAAAATGCTGAAAATGAAGTTACACAAGCTACCATACTTTAATTAGTAGATTTTATTTTTTTTCATCAATTTTTTTTGGTAAAGTGAGAGCCTGAAACTTGAGTGCATGGATATTGAAAAGTTGCGTGAGCTGAAATATAACTCTATCAAATTATTCTTTTCTCTACTGCATCATATTTTTTCAAAAAAAATTCATAAATTTTAGTATTTTTCCTTGACAAGATAACCAACCTTATATTTTAATGTTGATGATCTACTTTCAATAAAAATGAAATATAAAATATAAAAACTAATTAAAATATTAAAAGATATATATTTTGAAAAATTCACTTATAGATCTATAAAAGGGTTTTTTTCCATTTCAAAGAAAATATTATTTATAAGAGTAGGAGTTATTGAAACATCAAGTTTTTTAATTTTTAATTTTTTTTGACAATTAGACCCAAAGAGGTATAAAAATACTTTAGTAGACACTTCAAATTGGAAAATTTGTGGTCCATATATAACTTATAGCTATAATGAATTTATATAGACCATATGTTTGACTAAAAATAATTTTTAGTTAGAATTACTTAAATTCACTTGTGTTGATAAGTTAGCCTGAAACATGACACACCTTTGTATGTATCTTTTCAAAACATCTTTTGCATTTTTACTTTGACAAATGAAAATGCCCTTATCATTTTGTGTAACTTCAATGCCAAGAAAATATTTCATCAAACCCAAATCTGTCATCTCAAATTCTTTCTTCATTGTATATTTAAACTTGTTAATAGAAAGATTACCTGTAAAGATCAAATCATCAACGTACAAGAAAACAATCAAAATCTGACCTTGTTCATTGACCTTTATGTATAGTGTAGGATCACAAGTGCTTCTATCGAATTCATTTTTTTCTTATGTCCCTGCCCACCTACAAGTGGTATCAGAGCAGGTTTAATAAGAGATTGTGGAGAGAAAGCATAATTTGTTAGCTTAGATTGTCGCTGGTTCATATCACTCTATTCAGACACCAATTCAAGGAAAGATCTATTAAAATAGTTCTATGGACATAAAGAAGCACCACTCAAAGACACAATCATTTCCAAGGGTAATAATAAATCCAAATAAGATCATTGTAGCATCGCCGATTATGAAGAGTAAATTTTTTTTTTTTTTTTGGTAAGTCCCAGCTGTTGATAAAAGAAAGTTGTCAAAGCCAAAGAGGAGATGAAGTTGTAGAGATCTACAGAAAAAGTTTCAAGGAAGAATTTTAAAAGTAAGATGCAAAAAATTAATTTTGAAGAAAACCAAATGATTTCTTGCCAGAAAGATAGCTGGAGAGGTTGTAGTCTATAAGATCTGCAATTTGAAGTGCTTATAAACTGAAATATGGCATCAGATATTTTGCAACCTATAATTCTAATATTTTCTAGAAAAAATTATGATAATCGGTCATATAGAATGAAATTGGTACTTTGTTCACAAGAGTTATGAGAGTTAGTTGAAAATGCTTACACAAAACCACAAGATGAGTCTACTTTGAGCACTGATGAAATAAATAAACCTAGAGAAAATGGGGTAAAGAGTATAAGGGCTTTGCAGATAATTGGAGAAACATTGGATGATTCAGTTGTTGGAAGGATTAAGCTAGACACTACAGTCAAGCAAGCATGGGACATCCTAGAGACGACATATCCAAGTACTAGTAAGGTAAAAATTATCAAACTACAAGCACTAAAAAGACAATTTGAGAATATGAAAAATGCAAGATTCTGAATCTGTAGACCAATTCACATATCGTGTTACGTTTTAGGTTAATCAAATAAGACAAAATTGTGATGGGCTAACAGATCAAAAGGTTGTAGAAAAAGTTTTAAGAAGCTTTCCTACAAAATTTGATGTTATTGTTGTAGTAATTGAGGAGTAAGGATTTGACTACATATTTTATAGATGAGTTGGTTGGTTCTTTAAAACATTATGAAGATAGACTAAATAGGAATGACAATACCTCATTGGAGAATGCATTCAAAACACAAATGACATTTGTTAAAGGCAGAGGAAGAGGAAGAGGAAGAAACAATTATCAAAGAGAAGAAAGGAGTCTAGATCCATGAGGAAGGAGAAAACAAAATTTTAGCTCAAGGGGATGCAATAACAATCAAGCAATATATATCTTTTAATATTTTAATTAAGCAACCTTATAACCTTTTTTAATATATATATATATATATATATATATATATCTTTTAATATTTTGCAATTCTATATTAAAAGATCTACAAAATTTTAGTTCAAGGGGATGCAATAACAATCAAGCAATCCAAATTCTCAAACTAATCTTTATTTTCAGTCATGTGATTACTACACCCACTATCTAGAAACCAAATATTACTTGAACTTTCTTGAGCCACATGGCATGTAATGAATAAAGATCCTGAACTACTATAATAAAAATTGCATTTTTCTTTCCCATAACTGATTGTTTCTTTCGGCATTGATTTGCAAAGCGACCATACTTCTTGCAGTAGTAACATTGGACATTTGATTTGTCATACTTTGTGATGCTATTAAAAAACTCGATTGTATTTTTCCTTGTGATTTTCATAAGGATGTCACTAGCAATTTTTAGTTTTCTACTGGTACTCTTCCATAGTTGGAAACTGACGGGGAAAACTATCAAAAGGATTGAGGTGTTAATAAACCAACTTAGACAGAAAGGGAAAAATATTCAATTAATATTTTTGGTTGGGCAAAACTCTTATGTTGTCATATGCTAAAAATATTCAATTAATATTTTTAGTGTATCAACAACAACCTTGTCTTTGCATGGTAGTCTACCCGAGAATACCCAAAGAGAATTATTGTTAGGTTCCTCTATTTTTTCCCGCCTCTTGAATGCTTTACTTAATATTATTCTACTAACATTTAATGACTTACTTGTTTTGCTTATCAAACGATCTTTTTTTTATTTTCTTGCTCATTATGGTTGATGTAATGACACATCGAGTAGCACTGGAATCTTTAGTACGTGATTTTGAACCAATAGCTTGATATGCATCAAATAGATTTCTCACAATAGTTCTTTCACTGTTACTTTTAGATGATCTAATATCTAGAATTTTCATTGTCTCTAAAATTCAAATTTTTAATCATTTCAACAATTAATTGACATCTCGCGGTTTGATTTAAGTTTTCAAAATAGTTTTTCTATATTCTTTTAACCATTCTCGTACAAGTTCGTTCATTCATTTTATTGGGCATTGGCTTCAATATATTCTCATCAATGTCAATTAGATACTTTGGTTTCCTATGAATGACTCTAGGGGGTGTTAACATCAGTGCATTATGTACATTCAATTCATCAAATAGAGAAGGTGTATGTTCATCACTTAATTGATTATTCAATGCGGTATCTTCTTCAATTGCATTAGGTTCATATGGTAAATCAAATGTCTCTTCTTCAATTGCATTAGGTGCATAATTTTCATTTGGTAAATTGAATTGAGATGTTGATGATGACATACCTTCTTCTCCCATTGTTCTTGTGTCACGTATTTTCTTCATACGTTGCCTTTGTCTTTCATTTTCAACCTCTTATTGTTCCATCGTTCCTCGCTTGTTCTTTCCCATGGTTGATATCGGTTGTCCTAAATAGAATCATATTACATATATATGTAAACAAAAGTTCATAAACAAACAAATAACCATAAATATGCATCTTATCACTATTTTTGGAATCAAACTATTAAACAATCACAATACTATTGACAAAACTAATAAGAACAACAGTTCAATTATTTGAAATCATGCAAAAACAAAAAATTCACTTACTTCTATGTATAAAACAATGATAGAAGTGCAGACACAGTTCCAGTGTGCCCTTTAACGACCTCAAAAACTTCTTTTGAGGCCGTTGACGCTCTTGGGCAGCTAAAACTATGTCTATGTACTGTGTACATGCTACATTAATAACCGCGTGCACGCTACATTAATAACCGCATACGTGCTGTTAGTCCATAAAATGTTGGCAAGCCCAACAGTATTTTTTTCCCATTTTGTACTAATAAGTAGCACGTATGCGCTCCTAAGCCTGAAAAATGTAATCATAGGGTAGCGAATAATGGGCTCAGTACCGCGTACGTGCTCCTCCACCTTAAAAAACTTATGGCAGGGCAGTGAACTAATAGGTTCAGTACCTCGTACGTGCTATTGGTAGTAGAAAAAATATGAGAGAGAGAGAGCGAGAGGGGGGGGAGAGTAGGGGTGAGGGAAAGAGGAGGGGGGTGGAAGGGAAGGAGGGAGAGAGGGAGAGAAGAAGGAGGGGGGGAGGGAGAGGAGAGGGGGGAGGGAGGGAGGGAGAGGAAGAGAGAGAGAGAGAGAGGGAAGGAGGGACAAGGATAGGGAAAGGAGGGGAGGAGGGAGAGGAAGAGAGAGTGAGAGGGAAGGAGAGAGAGGGAGAGAGGTAGAGGGAGAGAGAGAGAGAGAGAGAGAGAGAGAGAGAGAGAGAGGGAGAAGTGTGCAGACACAGTTCCAGTGGGGTATGGAGGGATGGAGGGAGAGAAGAAGGGAAAGAGGGATGGGGTATGGAGGAAGACCATATATTTTAAACAAATTTGAACAACAATAACATATTATTATTAAATTTCTTTTACCAGTGTCTCCATAGTTCTCACAAACATAGGTGAACCATTTTTTTAATGACTTTTGATATACTTATCCAAATATAAAAAGCTTTATATATTATTGTATTGCACTTGATTATTTACAATTTTAAAAAAATAAATTGTATATTCGATTTGTTTACTGCAACTTATGCTTTGCGCACAAACATGTACCTAATTTTCAGGATGTGCTCGATTGGAAAAATCATTAAAAAAACAATACTTAACAAAAAATTACAAAAAAATACACATTTTCTAGTGCTCACTCATAAATATTTTTCTA
Organism: Cryptomeria japonica; assembly: GCF_030272615.1. Classification (NCBI taxonomy): domain Eukaryota; kingdom Viridiplantae; phylum Streptophyta; class Pinopsida; order Cupressales; family Cupressaceae; genus Cryptomeria; species Cryptomeria japonica. Next base: position 586,336,563 of record NC_081406.1, read on the forward strand.
CCAAAGGATTTGTCAAAATCCTAAATCTAACTAGGACTCTTTTGATGCGCATGTCAGACACTATGTTATGTTTTTCAGAAAAAATTAGGGTCTTTTTTTCGTGCGCGAAGGATTGGACCCCCTTAATCTTATCCAATTTTGAAAAAGTTTAGTAGTTTGGAAACTAGATTCAGAGTACTACAATATTTGTTGTTTGATTATCTTCATATCTTGAGTGGATGAATTTCAAATTTTGCCTCCAAGTTCAGGTTCACTTGATTTCAGAAAAAAAGTGTCCACTTATACCCCCCTTTTTCACCACCATCCTAGACAGATCTAAAGGGAAAGGTATTTTGGATAGTTCAGATCCAATTTTGAATAAACCGGCAATAACTATAAGTATACAAAAACCACCGGCAGTAAAGGAGAGTGTATTGTTTATACTGGCATAAACTATTTTTGAGCAAGGCAATGTATAGGCTTCTGAGAATATTGTGGATAATACTCCACCGATAGTAATTGATACTGCACCGTGTGGTGAAACCACCAGTGCTAAGGAGGATAAGGTAAAGGGAACTGAGACTATACCGACAGTTAATATTGATTCCCTGACAAAGGTTCTGGTAATCTACACTTCTCAAGCTGAGAATAAATCAATCACTGAGATGAGTCCCACTGAGTTAATGATGATGGCTACCTAGAAACTAATAAAGGAGGAATCAACAGATAAAGGAATAATAGATCACTCAATGATAGTTTTACACAGATTAATTCCTGATTGTAAGATTAAAAATGAAGCAAGCCCTTCCGACAAGCTTAAGGCATTAATTGAGCATATATCTAACAACTATCAATCTTTGAGGCAAATTTCAGACCGGCAGGCACTTGAGAGATTTACTATGGCTAAGAGAGCCTCTTTTGATTAGATTATTGAAATAGAGAAGAGGAAAATTGAAGGAAAATTGATTCTTATAGATAATTGTTTGAAATAGTGTACAAATATCTGCAAGGTTTGTTGTAACATTGAGACTCTTACAACAAATGTAGATAGTAGATTAAAGGAATTACATGATAAGTTAGCTAACATTGCAAATTCTTTTGATGGATTGACCTCACTAACAACATCTGTTGATGGTCAAATTTTGTCTTTGGAGAACCAAATTTTTTCTTTTGAAAAGGAGAGAGAAAATATCATTCAGAGAGCAAGGAGTCTTAGAGGATTGGTGAGTCCATGATTGGATTCACTAGGTGTACATAAGAGAGAATGTATGGATATGATTGCAAAGAGCATACCGACAGAAGTCTCAGAGAAGGAAGCACTTGGAAACTTACTGAGTGGACTGGTATCCATATCTGAAACTTTCAAATCCAGCTGGGATACATATTTGCAGTTGCTGGACAAGGCTTACTTAATAATTTTGAAATTGGTCAAGCTCCAGTAAATTATTTTGCACATATTCTTTCAATTCTTTTACCAGTCTTTGGCATTGATGCCAATGGGGGAGTTTATATATGTGAAAAATATCAGAAAAATATCGGACATGATAATATGGGAAGGATATTAGATAGAAAGTATTTCTCAGGGGGAGCATGTGTCATACTTCAGTTGAACCAGCAGGGAATCCATTTTTCACATGAGTGTTGACATCAATGCCAAAGGGGGAAATTGTTGGCAATTGACACTCATTGGATTCATATGTTGTCATTGATGGCAACAAGACTCTATATGGAAACAAGATTCCATAGAAGTCATATACCAGCATTTGGATGCATTCACTAGCAGACACCGACATTGGAGAAATCAAGGTCGACATCGGCACCGACACCGACATCCAGCACTTCTAAAAAGCCGACATCAAGAAAGCTTTATTTGTAAAATCATTTTGTAATTATTGTATAAGGCCGACATTGTATATCTTTTGTATTGTAAGCCGACATAAGGCATATTGTTTGTAAAGGTTATATAGGTCAGTTTGTTAGTTCATAATGATATGATAGAGATATGGTATAGATGAGAAGAGGATTACGGGTATATGTGAAGTATATGTATGTAGATCATTTGCATGCGAATGTTATATCATGTAATGATCTATAGATGTTTTATAAGGCATTCTTGCAAGGAAGGAGATACCGGTAGAAGGTTCAGGGTTTATGAACCGGTACAGAACAGAGATTTAACTAGAACTCTTTTTGGCATTACAGATGTATTTTGTGAGTTCATCAATAGTGTTTTATTTCAGTAGAAGCTTGTAGTCAGTGAGACTCTTTTGTGTTGAGCAGTGTGCCTTTCTGCATGTGCAAGCCCCCATGCTATATAATATCTTTCATATGGTCAGTGAATTGATATTGTGGGTCACAAATCCCACCGTTGTTTTTCCTCTTTGAGTTTTTCCATGTACAAATTCTGTGTGTTATGGTGTTCATTCATGTGGATGGTTTATTTGGTTCATGTTATATGTTTCTTCATTTACCGGTTTATATGTGTGTGTTATAAAAGGTTAAAATCTTGTGTTACCGGTAGAACACTGATTCACCCCCACTATTAGTGTTCTTGGGTTCATTGTATTCCAAAAATAACATACCATGAGGAAAATCAAATCTACAAATATGATCCTTACTCTAAGGATTTTCTCGCTTTTGTAGTCCATTCCTCTCCCTCAATTAAAATTGGTTCATACTTAAATCTTATTCTTGTTTTGGAATTTGACATGATTTAAGCTCAATACAATTTCTCTAGCAATCTTTTTCTTCCTCAAGTCGATCGGTTGTATAATGTCAACACCCTTGTTCCCCAATAATTGTTGGGATGTGAAGCCCAATGGTCATGAGCTTTCATCTTCTATAGACTCTTCATTCCAAACCTGAATGTGAATACATTTATAGACGTGTACAGTCATGTATTGTAGAGTGTTGTATTTGCATTATTGATTAATAGAAGAACTCCCTGCATTTCTAGTGGACGTAGCCACTTAGTGGTGAAACACGTTAAACTTGTGTTTTGCGTTTATGTTATTAGCTTTCTACTGTTTTGTATTAATCTGTCTTTGCTCATTTATAACTAACCATTGGTATCAGAGCTATGGTGAAATGTTGAGCAGAGATGGGATTCGATTAGGTAGTTGATCTTGGATATGGGTGCCCTTACTTTGTGTTTGATCCTGGAGCTAGGTGCTTTTATGTTATCAACAAAGAGGCTGAAGATTCAGATGATGAAGCCGATTCAAATGATAATGTTGAATCTGTCATTGAAAAATTTCTTGGCCGTCTAGACTCGGTAGAGAGTGATGTCCAAGTGGAGGTTGAAACCAAACGACTTTGGTGGGATGGTTGGGAAAAGGAGGATACTTCGTCTGAAGAAGAAGAGGGTTTGTTGTATTCGTTGTTTGAAGAAAAAGAAGAGACTGGTTTGTTTGCCTTCCAAGATGAGGAAAATGCCTCCCAGGGTGAGGAGGATGCAGTCTCGGAACTGGCAAATGAAGATGACCCTAAAGAAGGTGAGGCCTATAGCTCGAAAGATTACCTATACGAACAAATTGAGAAATTGTGCGAGGAAACTTTTATTCTCGTAAAGCAAATATGTTGTATGGAAGATGAAATGGTAGAAATGAAAGAGAAATTTACCAAAGAGTTGGAGTTTTCTGTAGAAAAAAGAAATGAAGAGCTGAAAAAGGAATTGGCTACCCTCAATACAATTTTTACCATATTAGACAATGTTTTAGGTTCTATGGACGTGCTAGTAGAAATGAATACAGAGGATAAGGACAAACTGTTTCAATTTCAAACTTTGGAAGTCAAGGAGGCGAACAAGCGGTGAGAAAGAAAAGATGGGGATGACAGGAAAGAGAATTGTTGGAGAGTGGCAACGAAAAAAGATGATGGGCCTTATAATTCTGTGGAGCACAAAAGAGACGTCCTTGCAGCAACATCACAAGAGACAAAGAAGGAAATTCAGGTGAACAAAAGGCATGATAAGGCCCTAGGGCTTGGCTTCAAGACCAAGCAACATTCTGTCCATGTGAATTTTCCTAGAAGAGGGCAGAAGACTGTGGTGATGACTCCTGGATTTAGTTGAGCATCTGCTGATACTTCCTTTGAGCAAAGGAGTCGCAATGGTTGGAACCCTAGCCACGCCTCTGGATCAAGAAGTTTTTGTGGTAGAGGAAGAGGACATCATGGCAGGGGAAGAAGTCATGGCCCAAAGAAATCTGTTGCAGAACTTGACAAGGGGATAGGTGGAACAGAGATAAAAATCCCACTTAATGAGGAAACTTGCCAATTCCGAGGGCCATTAGAGGTTGTGGATATTCAAATTCCCATGGATAGGGAGTTGGAAGAGAGCACGAGTCAATACATTTCAAATTCCACTACTAGAGGCACACATTTGGGTGGAGTGATGAATATGACAAAGGTTGAAAATTGTGCATGTCTTTCTAATGGCGGGATGAGCAGAGGTGATGATCCGGGGAATAATGGCTTGGTGAGAATTTATGACCATGGTGAGACTTTGTTGTTTTATGGAATGGAAAAGGTTAAGGCATTCGAGTGCATGTTGCATTTAGGTCAAGGGCCGAGGTTGCTGGGTCGATTCCCCAATGGCCATCTCGAAGAATTTCTCAATGCTAGGACACTTTTAGGACCAGATTTGCATGCTCCTAGCATTTCTCAAAATATAGGAGTCAAATTTCACATAGAAGGATTATCACACTCGCAATTATGGGAGTGCCTTAGGGATTGTTTAGAGAAGTCAAAATGGAATTTTGCGGTGATATTCGTGGTGGATGATATAAGAGAGGTAATTTTGAAATTAAAGGATGACCAAATTAAACTCAAGTCTTCGGATGAAAAAATCCAGAGGATTGTTTTGAAAATCGTTGAACAGTGTTTCAGAATAGAGGATGTTGAAGAAGATTACATCAGAGGAGAAAATCCTGATACTTATTCTTCATTTTTTAACCACTTTTGCGGCTTAGAAGAGGAGGATGATGGGCTTCTATATGCTCCTTTCTGGGTTGCAGAGAAGGGGAGAATAGGTGCAAGTTCCCGTGATGAAGGAATGTATTTTAATCTTGTCGATAATGATGTTCCTAATTATGGAATAATTGGGAAGTTTGTGTTTGTAGTAAGATAAGGTATCTTTGACTCTGATTTGTGTTGGAAAAGGCTTATCCATAGTGTATGTGAAAAAAATTTGGTGAAATTGAAGTCTTTGATGCGTCTAATTGCAAGGTGAAGAATTGGAAATGCAAGGAATGTTGAGGCATGGCTGTGCCGATTGAGATTCAAGTGGGAGATTATTGGGATGTGAAGCCCAATGGTCACGACCTTTCATCTTCTCCAGACTCTTCATTCCAAACCTGAATGTGAATGTATATATAGACGTGTACAATCATGTATTGTAGAGTGTTGTATTTGCATTATTGATTAATAGAAGAACTCCCTGTGTTTTTGGTGGACGTAGCCACTTAGTGGTGAACTACATTAAACTTGTGTTTTGCGTTTATGTTATTAGCTTTCTGTTGTTTTGTATTAATCTTTATTTGCTCATTTATAACTAACAGTTGGTATTAGAGATTAGGTGAAGTTAGGTTGAGCATAGATGGAAAGGTAGATAGATAGAGGATTGAAAATTCTTGAGAGATGCAAAAGTTCAAAGTTAGAGAAACTGGTTGCTGGTATTGTGGCAAGCGAGGCCACATCAAAATAAATTGTTGGTCTTTCAAGAAGGCTGAAAGGCAACCAAAAGATGTAGACACCGATTCAGTCATTGAGGAATTTCTTGCAAATTTATACTCGGTGAAGAGTAATATTGTGCAAGTAAAGGCTAAAAACAAGCATCGTGTACATTGGTGGGATGGTTGGAGAAATGAAGAAAATTTAGTTGAAGAAGAAGAGTGTACACCATCGGAGACCCAAACTGAATCTATGGTTTATTTTGCCTCCCGGGGTAAGGAGGAGGATGCAGATTGGAGTGAGGGAGCAGAGCCACAGAGCTCAGAAGTAATTGAGGCTTCAAAGGGCTTTGCAGATGGTGTGGCATTGTGTCAAGTTTCTGAAGAGAGGCCATTCCATACTACAGATGTGAGAAACGTTTTGGCAATGAAAATGGTACTAGAGCCTGGTGAGGTGTCCAAATGATGGTTGGGTAAAACATCACCATAGTTGAATAAATGTAGAGTGACCAGAACAATGAAGTTGGTTGGCCACTATGTTGGTCAATAAATAATTCGAAGGACGCTTTGTGGAGACAAGAAGTCATTGTAGTTGAAGAGGTTATAGCGCCTGCTAAGGGAAAATCGAGCAGTGGGAATTGATGAACAAGCCCATAAGAGGATAAGAACCAAAATTGATAACCCCTTGAATATTTTAGATGCGGTAGAGATTGTCCAAGCGAGGAGAAGAAAATTGGCACCCACAAGTGTGCTAAGAATAAGCATGAGGAGATTTCCAGCGAGGCTCAAATGAATGATGATTTATCACGGTTGGAGGAACTGTGGTGCCTGGTGATGGGAGATCCAAGGAGAGAAAGAGTTTCTGAGCTCAAGGACTTCCATGGGTGGAATGCCCTACATATTACGGCAGCACAACTAACAAAGACAACGACCCCTGAGATTGGGGATGAAGCCAAAGGGGTGGAGCAGAGCATGTTGGCGGTGAGGCAGAGAATGTTGGAGGTCTTTCAGCTAGGTCCAGATTGGTGTGAACACATTACCAGTGACATCCAATTACATAGAGCACAAGGGCATGGTCGTTGCATGAAGGCCCTACTTAGAGGTGGTGGTAATGAGAATGCTGCCATTTTTCATGGCACCACTACTCTATTTTGTGCTACCTCCAGATGTCGTGTGGCCTTTTTTGAGGGTTTATTAGATTTCTTGCAAACAAAGAGACGGGATTGGATCAGCATGCAATCAAAAATTTTGATGAGAGGTTGGAGATGGTTACAAGGACTCTACTTCAGAATGCTGGATTAAATGCAACTGAGATTACCTCCTCACTTTATATAGAACATGTTATTGCCAATATCAACATTGGCATTGATTTAGAGTAGGGAGTATGTAGAGATATGATAAATGACATTGTTGAAAGTGTAGGTGAGGATGATAAATGTGTAGATGATCGGGTCATTAAAGTGGTTGACGTTGTTGAATTTATGGATGTTATGGATGGAGTAGTATACCTTGAATCTACATAAAGTGGTGTTCCGCACTGTGGATTAATGCACAAGTTTGTTCTTGGCAAGGTAGCATTTGATGATGGTTTTGATAAGAGAATTATTAATTTTGACCTGGCATGGAGAAGGCTTGTTCGTAGTGTTCGTGAACAGCCTTTGGTGAAGTTAAAATCTTCTATGGGCCTGGTTTTGTAAGGATCAAAATGGAGAGCAGGGGATGCTATAATGCATGGATGTGCCGATTGATCTTCACGAGGGAGATTGTTGGGATGTGAAGTTCAATGGTCACAACCTTTCATCTTCTCTAGACTCTTCATTCTAAATCTGAATGTGAATGTATATATAGACGTGTACAATCATGTATTGTAGAGTGTTGTATTTGCATTATTGATTAATATAAGAACTCCCCACATTTTTTATGGACGTAGCCACTTAGAGATGAACCACATTAAACATATGTTTTGTGTTTATGTTATTAGCTTTCTGTTGTTTTATATTAATCTTTCTTTACTCACTTATAACTAACAATAATGTCCAATTCTTTTTTTCAATCTTGAAGCTACATCCTATTATAAGACATCCTATTATCACTATTCTCTCTGCTTCATCTCATGCATCGCTCTGTTTGAACATTAGTTTCTTCTCATTAAACAACCACTTTTTACTTGCTTTAAAGCAAAGTTCTCATACTTAAAAGAAATAAAATAAATAAATTCGATTCCATGGAAATCAAGATAACTGCAAGATAATATTAGTTTTTTTAAAGAAAGTGCGGGTAACAAAACTTAATATTTCTATATTAAGTTTTTATCTCTCCTAAAGCTATTCGATAGCTTTTCTTAATAAAACTTTCTCATATTTAAGTGAAGTTTTTTATATATGATTTTAATATAACTTTTTAAGCTTCTTACTTTTCTATCTAAGTTTACTTTTTCTTAAAAGATAATTTGATAGTTTTTTGTTTTTTTTTTAAACTATAAGTATTTTTTTTTTATTATTTTGATTAATAGAAAATATAATATAAGTTTTAGTTAAATCTTTTTTATAATTAATGATATTTAATTGTTATATATAGCTAATTTTTTTTTCTAAATATATAATTAATAAAGAAATTTATAATAATAATATTTATTTAAAATAAATAAATAAAAATTATATATATATATATATATATATATATATATATATTAGAATTAAAAGAAACACTAATAAATGAAATATATGTAGATTATTTTGTAATTTAGGAAATAGAGTCGTGACAGTGTCCTAGTCCATCCAAAACAAGAGTAGAAAAGGATGGAACTGTTAGAGTAGAAGGTCTTAGGACATAGGATTTGGTCATCTCATGAGCATATGAGGATAATTTGGTTGTGATAAGGCTAGTAATAAGCTTAAAGTGAGCTATGAGAGGGCGCACTAAATAAAGGGCCCAAAACGGATTATGAAATTATAAGGGGGTTACAATTTACTATACTATACTTAGACCCCACTTTAGTGAAGTGTGAATTTATACTCATGATAAAGTATAGAGAGATAGAGAGAAATAGAGATAAGATGTCACGAAGTTTGGAGAACAAGCCCCAATATTCTAAAATTATTGTTGACCTTATAAATTCAATGACTCCCATCCCATGAAAATAAGGAATTTCATTGGGGATAGTAGTTGTCTCCTCACTCTCTTACCACAACGGAGAGAAAATCATACTTACAAATAAGGAAACAAATTGGCAGATGCCCTAGCTAATACAGGTCTAAAATTTTATGAATAAAAATACTGGGTGAATGATGAGAATATTCTCCTCTTAATCAAGAATATCTTGGTCAAAGATAGACAAGTGGTATATATTAGTTATGCAAGGAATTAATTTTTTAAATATTTAGAAAGGTGTTCGTGCTATTTGGGTAATAATGATGTATAGTGGGTTGTTTAATTATAATAAAGATACAATCATTTCGTTGAGTAGGATACAAAGAGTGGAAAATTAAAGGATGCACATGAGAAGCGAAGAATTAAAGAATAATATTAAATGGGAAGGTAATGTTGATTGTCTTCTTGATAATTTCAATAAATTAATCATTAAAAATCCACTTTTGATATGACAATTCCCAATCGACAACACATTTATGGATATATATGCACAAAGATAGATTAGATTTTCATCTATCTTTCTCATGCGTCAAGAAAAGAGATATCATAATGATTGAATTATTTATTAAATATTAAAGTCCTAGAAAACATTTCTAAAAGCAATTTTTATTGTCTCTCTCCTCTAGAACCCTGTTCTATTCTGGTATCTATGTTTGCAAACAACAAGAGACTTGCCATGGGGGACAATAATTGAAAGTAGAGCCTAATTCATTTGTTTCCGTCAAGAACACAAAGGTCTAGGATATTTTCATGAAGCGAGGGATTAATCATTACTTTAGGGTGATCAAGTGAAAGGATGAGGAGTTGTCATCCCAATTTATGAATAGTTGAAATGACGGTAGAGTCAAAGTCAGAAGTATAAAAATTGAGGTTTTTGAGGAGACCATTGCATATATTACTAGTTTAAGTTGTCGAGGTGAAAAGGTTCCCCATCTCAATCCAAAGCATTAAGGTTACTTTTGTTGAAGAGAGACATGTTTCATACATTAGCAATCCAAATCTCAACGTGTCTATCACCTTAGATCCTCCTTATACTCCTAGAGATTATCTTAACCATCTTTTTTTAGGGAAAATTATGTTATGTATTTCGGTAATGATATATCACCTAACATCACATTGAGAAGGAGTGAAAATTTAGATAATGAAAACACTTCTTTCCAACCAAACAATTTAAAGAAAAAGGAATCTCTTACCTCTGAAGTGGACATCAATGATGCTAATTTTATTTTATATCGTCCTACAAGTATCCATCCTTCATCTATTAATCCTTTTTCTGTTCCAAAGTATACTTACACTAGAAATTTCAAAGAGGACTATGATGAAAGTCTTTCAACATCACATTCAAAACAAAATTATTATAAACATGGCTTTGACATGATTTCTAAAGAAGGATATAATGGAAATGGCCTTGGACATATGGAACAAGGAATCAAGGTCATGATAGAACCCTCATCCCAATACACTAGAAAATGCATATGATTTCATACTCCTTCCTTAGCAATTCCTTTATCAAAGCCGAACCTTCCCGTCTGACAAAGAACTTCTACTCTAGAAGAAATAATCTTTTGTAGACTTAAATATGATAGGAAAATTACTTTTGTTTTATAAGATATATATAGGTCTAACTTTAAACCAATTTATTGTAACACTATGTTTCATACATCATGTTTGTACTTAGTCTCCTTCTTCTTGTAAAGAATTTAAAGAAATTAGAAATATATGATAAAGCTGTCATTCATATAACATCTAATGTTGATCCAGTTTTCTAAACCCAAATTTTTATATAATACCTTAGCACTCCTTAGCTTTATTATGTTACTCCTGACTATGTGACACTAATAGCTTACCTTTTGGGAGATCAATTTTATTCATGGTGGTACAATTTAATGTGCAATCATGCTTAACTAGCAACATAGTTCACACGAGTGTTCTAACAAGGAAGAAGATAGCAAGGGGAAAGGAAATGGAAATGCCCTAATAGATTTTTCTTGTGCATTGTCTAATTATGTTCTTGATTTGAGTGTTTCACATTACATGGCTTCATCTCAAGATGGATTCACATATAATAGATAAATTATTCTTATTTATACACTGGGGGACAAGTATTTTTTTCAATTAATTCCTTCCTTTCTAAGAATCCACTTTCCCTTCATAGAGTTGTATGTTTTACGAGGATATCCTTTCTTGCATAGATTTTTCTATCATTCATAACGATTTTATCTTTGCTTGGAGGTGTGTATTCTTGTTCAAGATCTCTTCCTTGATTAAAAGCTTATGTCTTTATACATGATCCCTTCTTAGTGTTGAAAGCATGCAATTCTTCATAAAACATAAGGAAAGTGTGTATCCTTGACCTCCTTCCCCTTTCTTAGTGTTGAGGATGTCATATTTATTAAATATCACCTCTTTTTTTGAAGGTATCTATATCTTTAGGCAAATATCACTTTGTCCCTATTTGACAGTTATGTATCCTTCAAAGTCTTTACTGTAAAAATTGGAGGAAGGTAGAATTAGGACCAAGATCCAATTTCACATAAACATTGGAATTGGAAGCCACAAAGATGTGATTCAATTTGACTTCAACTATTGTCAAAGAGAGTCAAATAGTACGTACTTTGGAAAGTGTATCGATTTGAGATCGTATCAAATTAAGATCTAGGTACAATGTAAATGTAAATTAAAGATGTTATAATTGACTGACTTCTAGCAGTTTTCTTGGCCAACTTCTAATTGCTTCCATCACTAGATTCATCAGAGTACTTTCTTTCTGTAAGCCACTATCCACATCTTTAGGCTAAGTCTCCTACTTCTCCTTCAAGACATGAAGAGGAATGTCCAGTTTGATTTCCTAGTCCAAGGTCTTAGGACCATAGTCTTTAGCAACCAACTTCTTCTTTTTGGAATAAGGCTCAGTTTGAGACACCATCTTGCTGGTCAATTTATATTTCCTTGAAGCCCATCTGAGGAGGTTCTTGCTGCTATGGGTTCCAAGAGTGACCAATATCTCACCCTCTTCAATGGGCTTGTAATCAGGGTCAACAAGAAGTTTGGCACTCCAACTATCCTCCATCTCCATATCTGTATCAGAGACATCTTGAACATCAGTAATAGGGATTTGACCTTTCTCAGAGAGAGAGGGCCCAACTTCATGGGCTTTGGCGTACTCCATAATTAGCACAATAAGCTCTTCATGGAGGACAAGATTATTCAGATTCTCAACATGTTTTTCTAGACTATTCTCCAAAGAAGAAACCAGATAGAAAGGAATCGAAATAACTTTGCCATGCCTAAAGTGATTTAAGATGGTAAAATGATAAGAAAAGATACTAGCATATCTGTCATCAAGCGTAATGTACCTCATAATGAATTCGGTCATATCCACCCAGGGAGCCATTAGGTCCTTTCTGTTGTAGCCACCATCCGCCATTTTATTAACTCATGAAAATTTGTTGACTACATAGAATAAATTCAAATATATATGAGGGGATATTTTCTTGAAGAACCAAATTCTAAATCAAGTGGAAATCCCCCAAGTTGCCTTGTTACCCTTGTAAAGTATAATTTTTGCATAACCTTCGTGTTAGTCGAAAATTGCAAGCCCTTGATCATGATCGACAGAACAAGTTGATGATTTGATTTTTCGAATAAGTCCATAACATGAACTTTTTCGAGCTAGTTTATCCGCGTCTAGGAGGCAATTGTCTCCCACTATTCGTACAACAAGAAAGTCAATAACAAAGATCAGATGCAACTATTCTAGCTCCAAAACAGTATACACAAATGTTGCATTGTATCACATAAAAGCGTAAACAAGGGCCTTGGACCATACAGATTGAATATACATTCACGACATCATTAGTCTATAGAATTCAAACTAACATCGTTAACATTTTTCAAGTATCTTCTCTTTTTTTTTAAGATAGTGCAAGGTCTCCTACAAGAGACTAGGATGGGCACAAACTACTCTAAATTACCAATCAAATCTCGCTTTTATTCATTTAAGGTAAGGTTGGATGCGTTGGGTATTAATGTTGGTGAAAATTATGGATATATATTTATCTAAAGGATACAATATTTCAAGGAACAGACAAATAAAATACTGATGAAGTTATCTAATACTTATCAATAGACTAATATATTTTCTATGTTCATTTTATAAAATGGATATTAAACACACTTCTTTGTAAAATGTAGAGTTGTTATATATTGCTCAACCCAACTATTGCAAGGAGGTATATATATGCACTTAACATTCCACGATACCTCATTTATTCATTTCTTTAAACTTTGAACCCATCATTTAATTCCTTTATTGTTAACATGATAGTTTCTACTTCACATATTATGTCTTTCATCTAACTTCAGAAATGCTATCATTTCCTATAACTTATTTATTATCCTTTTATTTCACTTACATGATTATCTTTTAAGAAGCTTTTAACTAAAATGATTATCTTACAAGGCCAAAATTTCAACACAAGGATACTCATCAAGGCCATTACCTCAGAGTGTTGTTTATAGATGGATTGATTTACATATCATAGGAATGTCATTTATTTCCAATGCCTCGGTGAGGTGGTTAGCATAAAGGATCATCCCTGCTGAATTTTGATTCCTATTGAGTCACATTGATTTCCATAATAGAAATCAAATCAAATAAATCAATAGAGTTTCATAATACACACCACAATGGTAGAAACAGAATGGAAAACGATGTGTATGTCCTTTGCAAGGGTAGCAAGAGTAGGCTGCCTCCACAAAAGACAAGGCTACTAAGTAGTCTGTTTCATTTTTGTGTCAAGCTTTAGGGTTTACTAAGTAGGTTGTTAACATGAGAGTTACTTGCATGTAGGGATGAGGGATTGTGTGGGCACAACTATTCTAGCTCCGAAATGGTAGTCCCGTATCGACGACATGCATGGAATACATGCATGGTTGTAGCTACTCACACTCTAACCAATTATGTAACATAATTGGTTGTCCATGATATAATTGACTATGTATATATGTATGTTTATGTGTGTGTGTGTGTGTGCATGATATATAGAGTGAGAGAATGACAAACACACAAACACACATATAAACACAAACATATGCATAATTGGTTGACTATAGAAACAAAATACTAAAAAACGTGACACATTGCAACAAGGATACTAAGTAGGATGTTTCAATTTTGTCTCAAATTTTTGGGTTTACTAAGTAGGTTGTTTCATTTTTGTCTCAAGCATTCAGGTTTACTAAGTAGGTTGTTAACATGAGAGTTACTTGCATGTAGCAACAAGGGATTGTGTTGCATAGATGGGCAGGAGGCTTGAATATTTTGACATTTATGTATATATATGTATGTTTATGTGTGTGTATGGAATATATATATATATATAAAGAGAGAATGATACACACACACACACACATATATATACACATAAACATATGCATAATTGGTTGAATATTGTACGAGAGGGTGTAAATCCACTCCAAAATCAATAGGAGGCTCCAGCAAACCTATAATTTTGCTACCTAATTGGTTGTAGCTATTCAGGCTCCGGTCAATTATGCAACATAATTGGTTGTGCAAGATATAATTGTCTATGGATATATGCATGTGTGTGTGTGTGAGAGAGAGAGAAAGAGAGAGAGAGTGCATAATATATAGAAACAAAATGACATACACACACAAACACATATACACACAGACATATGCATAATTGGTTGACTACAAAAAATAGAACACTAAAAAATGTGACACATTGCAACAGTTGAAAAGATCGATAAGATTTTCAATTATAAGAGGTCACATATTTCTAGAAACTCTGACGGAATGACACACCTTTCAATTATAAGGCGTCAAATTTAACGGGTCACTAACGATTGGCTCCCGCGTAACTTGCTATCATGAAAGCGGTGGCACTCATGTCAAATATTAAATTATTATTAAAGAAAAATGGACAGATCAAAAGTCTTCAATCATCTTGCAAGGATAAGAAACATTTTTAACCTTTGATCGGGTTATCTAGCATAATAAGACTTTTGTAGACTATTAGATTTTTCTAGATTTTATTTTTCCATGTCTTGTTATATATAATTTTAGAAACAAATAATTTACTTCAAAGAAATGAGAAAAAAAAAAGAATTGTGCGATGATTGTTTGGAGCACAAGCCAATATAAAAGAAATAAATATTATTTTTTAAAATTATTAAAATGTTTGCAAATAATAAAACTATAGAGATGTAAACAATTTTTTAAAATTTAATAGCATGATTGGTCAACTAAAAATAAAATTGTACCCAATGAATGCATTGGTAAACTTGTCGATGGGCATAAATCGATAATACAAGAAGGCAATTTTATAGAGGTTACAACCTAAAAAATGGTAGTTCATTGCATCACCAAAAGAAGAATTTTGAAACTAAAAAACATAGTAATGAAAATTGATTAACAAATTAGAAACAGCATGGTTTTGTAGGCATGGAAACTGGGAATTTTGAAATTAAAAAACATATTGCAGAAAATTGATTAACAAATTAGAAACAATACATGGTTTTTGTAGGCTTTGAAACCTATTTATTTGCATCAGTTACCAACAACTTTACTAAGTACTAGTTTACACTAATGTAAACTTGTGTGAAATCAAAAGGTGGATGATTTCTAAAAAAGAGTGGGTAGGTAAAATATGTTGTTTCTTAATTTGGAGTTGGTGGAAACAAAATGACACTACATCATGGGGTGTTAGACTTACATGAATATTCATGCCAATTATGGGAGATTTAAAATGTGGACTCCATGAGTAACCTATTTGAAGAAGAAAGAATAACAACTATCAATTGCACCTTGGTGCGCAATGGGTATGGTGAAGAGATTTGAAAGGGTAATTAGGAAAATAAGTGTTCTATTATTTAAAAACATTTTTGTAGTACATGAGGTCAAGTGGTAGGCCATTTTTGCGATGATGTTGTTTTGTGAACAAATGTCTCAGTGGAGAAGGGATAGCATCAAATCAACTATGCATCCTTCCAAACATGACAAAAAATAACCTTTGAAATAGGAAAATTAGTGGTTTACAGATTGAAAGAGGAAGAAAGAGAAGGAGAAAGAGAGAGATGGAGAGAAAGTGAAAGGAGATATAGATAGTGAGGAAGACAGATAGAGATGGAGATGGAGATAGAGGAGATGGATATAGAGAGAAGGAGATATAGAGATAAACAACAAGAGGAGGGAGAGATAGAGATGAAAGAGATAAATATATAGATAGAGAGAGAGAGAGATAGTGTGGAAGAGAGAGATATGGAGAAAGAGGGAAAGGGAAAGATAGGTAGTGATATAGATGGTGAGATATGATCATACAAAGATAGACATATAAGGATATATTAAGAGAGCATGAGAGGGATAGAGAAATAGAGAAAAATAGAGTGATAGGAGAGAGAGAGAGAGAGAGAGAGAGAGAGAGAGAGAGAGAGAGAGAGAGAGAGAGAGAGAGAGAGAGAGAGAGAGAGAGAGAGAGAGAGAGAGAGAGAGATTATGTAGATAGAGAGTGGGAAAGAGAAAGTGGAAGAGATCTCATATTTATGTATTGTGACAAAGGTCATTATGGAGTTAAGTAATAGCTTCAAATCAATTATGCATACTCTTATAGAGATCAAAACATGATTGAAATAAAACATCTAAATCAAGAAGATAATCAATATCCATTATCTATAGTTTCATGTTATGTTTGTAATATGGAGAGATAGAAAGGGGAAGATCGAGCAAGAGATCTACCTGATGATGGGTATTGTAGGTACAGTCTTGGTGATACTATTTTAATCTTTATGTTTGACCGCAGATTTATTAGGGTTGCAATCTTGTCGTTAATTATGAAATGCCTAGAATTTTATATCTTGCGATTTCAAATTTGTTTTAGGTTAATCTTAGCTATCAGTCACACCATTGATAAGAAAACATCCCTTAACTAATTTATTAGCCTAGAAATTTACTTCATTATTTTGGCATAATGGATATGTTGAAAACTATGGATCTTGTAATCTGAATGCTCCCAGGATCCACTTGTAATTTGTTAAGATCATGAAAGAGAGATTAAATTTGCCAGATTGAATCTACTACCACTAAAGATTGGCACTGCAACATGCAATGATCATGGAGAAGAAGACACTATTTTTTTAAAGAAAAACTACAACTCGCAAAAAAAGGGAAGGTGTTTGAGAATTTTTTTGAGTCATTGTGTAGTATCTACTCCAAAACAAAAATAATTCAGCATGTGTTTGAATGAAAGGAGATTAAAATGTTTAGTTAAAGGAAAAAAAAAATTACAAACCAAAAGAAACAAGGGGGGTCGATTTTAGAAGAGAAGTTGCAACAAAAGAAAAGGTGATTGAGGAAATTCAAAGAGCACTTAAAAGGGACACCGATTTTAATTATTAAAAATAGGGGCAAATCATTCTTCTTGAGTAGTTTTTGACCACTATTTATTCACCTTTCAATAAATAGGTTCAACACCCATGGGACACTCATACCATTGGCACTAAAAGACATTGAAAAAAATGAATGGCCAGGATCATGTCAATCATCTTGCATTCCTTCTAAAAGTGTATCCACCATTGATTGATCATATCAAGTCGTGAGCTTCAAAGAAACAAACGCCTTTAGCGTAAAAATAAATATTACTTGATCAAGATCCAAAAGAAAATGGTCAAGATCAAATAGATGTGTTGATGATTTTAATGTTTTAAACTTTTATACTTTTCTACTTTATTGATTATTTGGAAAACCCCATAATCTTTTGACCTTAAATAAAACTAGAAATTGCGCATTGGGGTGCAATGTATACACCGAATACAAAAACATTGGAAAAAACATTAAAAAGGGAAAATAGGAGAATAACCGCTTTATCAAAAAGATAAACTGAAATATAATAGTTCTTGTTTCTTTAATAAGTTAAACAAGCTGAACAATTTATCATATAGAGATAATTCTTGGTCATTGGAATGAAGGAAAGCAATATTGAAATGTTTTTATTTGTAGTATATATAAACATGAAAATCTTTTTAATGACTAATAGCATTTTGAAAAAATAAGTACCAAATGTACAATATAATTTTAAACATTATGGAATTGAACATATGGTTTACATTTGAATCATTGTTTCAAGAAAATGCCCTTTAAACATTGAAAGAGGATGTCCTAAAAATCTTTCCATATCTTCTTCACTTAAAGGTTTTGCTCCAATTGTATTCCAATCCTTGTAAGATGATACATAGTTGCACAATTGATATAAAACTATAAAGAATAATAGTGGGCAGAACAATATTTGTCAAAGTGAATCTGTATAACTTGAATAAGTTTAATAATTTATCATTTAGAGATCAAAATCAAAACCATTCTTTTGTTAATGTCGCACATTTCTAGAAAACACTTGTAATTTGTCAAATAGAGTAGTTTAATTTGAGCTATATGATCATATTGAGTAGTATGAATAGTATAAGTATTGAACTAAGAAAAGATGGAACAAACCTCATATGTTTTTAGTTATAGTTGATTGCTTCAATTGTTTGCATCTGATAAATTTTTCAATTGTGCCTCCTCTTTTTTATGTTGAGTCACATGTGGGATTTGTTGCATGCATACATATCTTTGGAATGTGAAGGTAGGGTGAATGTGAATACTTGTAACTTCACGAACTCTAGAAATAGTTGTGAATGCCAACCCTTGTTGGTTGATGTTGCCGATGTCAATTGTTTCTCTTTCCACAGTGAGTCCCTATGATTTGTGTATTTTTAAGCCCCATGCCATTTTTAGTGGTATTTGTTGTCGAAGACCATGACTTATTGGTGTTAGAGGAATATTTTTGGGGTTGTTGTGATCCCAAGCCGACCCTATGTAATTTTTGAATTGAACAACAACAAATAAGGGAAGTTGAGGTGGTTTTTCACCATCATTGTATACAATTTGTTTGACTTGTCCAAGTGCACCATTGGCTAGTCTTGTTTCCACCCATATATTTTTACATAACATAGCCTCTTGGCCAATACATAAGAAGATCTTAGATTGGAGTTTTTCTTCATCTATATTTGAGCATGTCAATCCCTTGAGTTGTTTTGTAGTAGATAGGGCAATAGATTTTGCTAAAGATAGCAACATGTGTTTATTAAGCAATGAAACCATTTCATTTGTTGTAAATAGATGTTTTGATGGTAAGAAAATAGAATGTTTTGTAGAGGTGAGAGATGAATTTGACCGAGACATTACAAGTTGTCAATCTACAATTGTAGGTTCTGTATTTTATAAATTTGAGAGAAGTGCACAAAAAGCAATTTCAACAGGTTGCTCTCCAATTTGACAAAATATTTTATTCAATGTTATAATTGTTGTGAAGCTACACCATAGTGTCCCTCCATAAGAAGTTGAAGCATACATTAGAATGTTCTTGACGAGTGGTAGTTATCCCAAGTCACCAAAGAGAATGATTGAGTGTCCTCCAAATGAGATTTGGTTGTGGGTAGGGATTGCCTCACATAACCTCATATCAATTCATTGTATCAAATTTGGACCAATGAAGCTCATTTCATCAATTAGAATGTAACGAATGAAGTACATGCTTTCTTAGAAGTGATAGCTTCAAATGAACTATGCATCCACTTATAAGGATGCAAACAATGTTGAAATAAAATCGTTGAATAGGGAGAGATAGGAATAGAAAGAGAGATAAATTGGAGGAGAGAGAGAGAGGGTAAATTAGATAGAGATATAAATGGAGATGCAGGAGAGGGATATGGGGAAGGGAGGAATATATAAGGCTTGAGAGAAGAGAGGGATAGATAGAGAAGAAAGAGATAAATATATAGAGGGAGAGAGAGATATAGAGATGGAAAGAAATAGATAGAGATATGAAGTGACCTATAGAGAGCTAGATATAGGTAGAAATACAGAGGTAGAGATACATGGAGAGATTATGATAGAGTGGGAGAGGAAGATGAAGGGAAATAGATAGAGAGAGAGAGAGAGGGATAGATAGAGACAAAGATACAAATAAATAGAGAGATAGAAAGGGAGATATAGCGATATATAAGAAGAGGAAGAGGGAGAGATAGAAACAATATATGGGAGGATAAAGTGACATGGACACATATGGAAAGATAAAGGGCTAGAGAGAGGTATAAATATACAGATAGATAAGGGGCATATAGAGGAGTGAGAGAGAGATGGGCACATATGAATATATAGTAAGGAAAAGGGAGAGGAGGGAGGGAGAGAAATAGATAGAGGATCATTATATAGAGAGATAGGGATATAGAGATAGACAAAGATATGTATAGAAAGAGAGAGGAGTGAGGGAGATAAAGAGAGACAAACTTGAGATAGAGAGAGAGGGAGAGGAGAAAGAGGGAGATTGAGAAATAGATAGATACAGATATAGATCAGGAGAGATGGACTAAGAGAGATAGAGATAATGAGGTATAAAATAGATTATAGAGTAATAATATAATTTATATTTTGAACTATTGGAATGGATCTTCCTGAAGGCAACCATATTTAATGGCATTGCTTTTTATATTTTCTTTTCTTGAAATTTATAGGTGACGTCATTATAGCATATGAGATGAACATTTGAATATTAAACACCCATGATGACTCATATCATGCATAATAAAAGGCATTAATGATTATGAATGGTGAGGATCATATTCATCATCTTGCATCTCTTTTCAAAGAGTCTATGGAGAGAATCTTAAATGGAGAAGGAGATAGATATGGAGATAAGGAGAGGAAGAGATAAAGAGAGAGAGCATAAAGGGATAGATAGAGATGGAAGGGATAAACATATAGATAGAAAGAAAGAGATATAGAGGAAGAGGGACAGAGAAAGATAAGTAGAGATGTAGATGGTGAGATAGAGAAGTAGATTTAGAGATATGAGGATATATAGAGAGGGGGGGAGAGAGATAGAGAGACATATAGTGTGATAGAGATAGAGAGACAAATAGGGTGAGATAGAGATATATATAGAGAGACAAAAGGAGAAAGGGAGAGGAAGAGGAAGAGGGAGGTAGAAATAGAGAGCTTGGTATAGGTGGTATGAAGGGAGGGAGGGAGAGAGAGAGAGGGGGGAGAGCTAAGGAGATAGATGAGGCTAGAGTGATAGAAACAAGGTGATAGAGACAAGATACTAGTAATAGAGGCAAGTGAGATAGAGATAAGAGGCGTTAAGCTAGAGAGATTGAGATAGGCCCAAGGGAGAAACATAGAGTGTTTGTGTATGAGTGAGAGAGATATATGTGAGATATAAAGATAAAGATATAATAAGTGGCATATCGAGATAGATGAAATGAATAAGAGAGATAAAAATAATGAGATAAATTGAATAGGAGAGAGGGGAACATAGACAAAGGAAGGAGATGGATAAATAATAAGGATACAGGAGTTGATAAATACAGAGAGGTAGAGGAATATATATATATATATATATATATATATATATATATATATAGAGAGAGAGAGAGAGAGAGAGAAAGAGATACATACATACATATATATATATAGAAACACGCACACACACAGATATATATATATATACGCACACACACACACACACACATATATATGTATGTACGTATATATGTATGTATGTATTTATATATATATATATATATATATGTATGTATTTATATATATATATATATAAATGTATATATATGTGTGTATATATATGAGAGAGAGAGAGAGAGAGAGAGAGAGAGAGAGAGAGAGAGAGAGAGAGAGAGAGAGAGAGAGAGAGAGAGAGAGAGAGAGAGAGAGAGAGAGAGAGATGGTAATGTCAATGGAGATTGTGAGAATGGACAAACAACATGATTGGAATCTATAAAAACATAATGAAAAGAGACATCACCGTAGAGTCATTCTTTAATATTTTTTAATATGATGGATTTACATACTTTATTTTAAAAAAATTATAAAAAATTGAAAATTATTACATTATAGTCAAACAAAATAATTAATGGATTGTCTAAATAATTTATTTTTAATTGAACATTATATATTTTTTTATATTAGACATATTACATTTATACTATACAAAAATCTAATAATTATTATATAATATATAATAATAAATATAACTATGATATTATTTTGACAATGAAATAATAATTATATAGTATATTATAATAAATATAACTATACTATTATTTTGATAATTTAAATATTATATATAATAATAAAGAATACAATTATATTATATAATCTAACATGAACATACAAATATAGCTATACTAGCAATTGCACCTT
This sequence comes from Cryptomeria japonica, assembly GCF_030272615.1. Taxonomy (NCBI): domain Eukaryota; kingdom Viridiplantae; phylum Streptophyta; class Pinopsida; order Cupressales; family Cupressaceae; genus Cryptomeria; species Cryptomeria japonica. The sequence continues at coordinate 586,358,640 of NC_081406.1, forward strand.
GGTGTGCAATGCGTGCGCCGAATAAGCATAGAAGGGCAATTGGAGAAAATTTTGATTATTATTTTTCCTACATTTGTGTAGTAGATGAGGTCAATTGGTTGACCATTTAGCAAATAATGTTGTTTGTCCAGCATAGGTATGAATGGAGAAGTGATAGCTTCAAATCAATTATCCATCCACTTACAAGGATCTAAAGATGATTGCAAAATATTTGAATTAGGAAGATAATCAGGTTCAATTACCAACAACGTCATTTTATATTTGTAACAAGGAGAGAGGAGGATGGGAGAGATAAAGGGGTAAAGAGGGATATAGAGAGAATGAGAGGGAGAGATAAGACAAAGAGACATAGAGATAGAAGAGATAAGTATAATGAGAGGGAGAGAGAGGGTGAGAGGGAGAGAGAGGAAGAGATGGAAATAGATGGATCATGGTAGGAAGTGATATAAGGAGAGGAGTAAAGAGATGAATAGTATAGGGGTAGAGGGATATGAAGAGATAGATATAGAGAAGCAAAAACATGTAGGTATAGAGGTCTAGGAAGAGGGAGAGAGGAGAAGAAGAAGAGGAGGGTGGATAGAGGGAGAGATAGATAAATATATAGAGAGGGAGTTGGAAAGAGAGAGGTAGAGATATAATTTCTACAGTGAATAAAATTTTATAAAGATTTACTTTTAACAGGTAAAAGTACAAAGCTGTGTCACACTTTTATAAAGGAAATGGTCAATGTTGATTCAAATTTTTAAAGTAAATCAATAGAAACTAAAATATATGTTTTGAATTTTGAAATGATGTAAAATAATAAAATTATATTCTTTTGTGTATTTTATGTTTGTAGTTTTAACAAAATTTTAAAAAATTATTTGAATGCAATTTTTTATAAAGTAAACACTATAATTTAATTGATGATAAAATGTTGAAATTGAAGTTACAGAAGTCACCACACTTGAATTAGTAAATTTTACTTTTTTTTCATCAATTTTTTTGTGTATATTGATAACTTGAAACTTTAGTGCATGGATATATTTTTTACAATTTTTTATAAATATATATATTCAATAAATTTGAAAAGTTGTGTGTGCTGAAATATAACTCTTTACAATTCCCACCAACTTTTTTCTTAATAATTTATCCAAATTGATGAATTATTATATATGATGTCAATAAGGAATACACTCTGCAACTCGGCCTAGACCTAGGGTTTGGACCTCGGATGCAGAGCCGCAGGCATTGACGTAGGGGGGTACGCGAACCTCCCACTTAGGTAAGTTCATTTATTGTGTTGTCTGCAGGGCCTCCTCCTCCTCATCGACTCTCTCTGCCTTCCCTTGTGTGGGTGTTTAATGCAAATTAATGGAGAGTTCCTTTGGAGGCGCTGCAAAACCTAGCAATAATGTGACACTTAAACTGAAATCTTTCAAAGATGTGGTCACTTCATCTTATCCCTTTGTCAGCGAAGGCACGAGGTTTGTCTCGAACCCTAATGGCAGCCCCTATGGAGAAGGTAAGGACCTTCACTCGGCCCGGGAATCTATCTCCATCTTTCCTAATGAAGTAATGTGTAATGAAATCAATTTGGAAAAGGATCGGCTTAGGGATACTGCTATTTTCTTTGCTTCTGTGGATGTGGATAAATGCCCTGCTCGTAAATTCATTGATGATTGGATTAGGAATGTTTGGAATACTAAATTAGGTTATTTGGTATCGTTCTGTAGACTCATTAAAAAAGGATTGTTTGTTATTTTTTTTAAAGATCATAAAATGCAGAAAGAAGTTCTTAACAAACAATACTGGTCTATTGGAAAATGCACATTTCGTGCCCTAGAATGGTCGCCTGAAGCAGTTAATGAAGCAATTATTGCACTCTCGTGCCCTAGATGGGCTCTAATCCGAGATATGCCTCCGCTCTTGTGGAAATTCATACCCCAAATTCTGGAACCGATAGGCAAAACTATTTGGGTTGATAACTCATCCTCGCTCATCCCTCATTTAGATGCCAGGGTTTTGTTATCTCTTAATCCTGGGTGTGATTTTCCCAAATCGGTTAATATTAATCTTGAAAAAGAAGTCGTGGTTTGCCCCATTGAAATCCTTGGTGGGGTGAATGCGTGCTTTTTATGCAGGAAAGAAGGGCATATTTGCAGGAATTGCCTGATTATTAATAAAACGAAGGGCTCGGATAGACCTCGCAATCAATTCGACAACCCGTTACCTATTAATGAAATGATCCCGAATAAGGATAAGTTCAAAGATATCAGTAAAAAAATTAATAACCTGTTAAAAGGGGAAAATTCTAAACCCCTAGAAGATGGAAAAGTGTTCAACTCTGGTAGTTTTGGTGTTCCCCTCACCCCCCACTCTGCAATCTCAAATGCTTTAAAGCAGTTAAATGAGAATCCGCAGGAGGAATTTCAAATTGTAGGGAAAAACCCTAAGAAAAGAAGGAGGAAAAATGCACAGCAATTGGCATTGGAAAAAAATTAGGGCAAATGGTCCTAGTGAGTTAACTAATAAGAATAATCTAAACAGCAACTTAACATCTCCCATGGAAGATGATGGTCTTGAGGTCCCCCTAGAAATAAAATTTTCTAGCCTAACCTCTAGGGGTGATTTCCATGGTGTTCATAACCCTAAGGATAGAGTCGGTGTGAGTAGTGAGCTGAGTTTGAGAGGAGATCAGGTCGGGTTGATGAATTTAACTTCTCATAGAAGTATAGCAGACATGGATGTCTCCTTCGAGGAGATTCCATCAAAGGATCCTCCATTCACCACCGATTGTGAGCCCCCCTCTCAATCAGAGCCCACTCCTGATTCGATCTCTGTCCTTCCCCCCAAGAAGTTTGTTGAGCTTGAAGAGTCCTGTGTGATCGAGGTCATTGTTGCTGACCCTAAGGCTGATGGTACTTATCCAACCTCTAGTGATTTCACTATTCTAAATGTCCCAGATAGTTTGAAGGCTTTGGAGTCTTGTGCTGAGACCCGAAGACCCCCAATCAGGGGATCATTAGGAAGGGATCTGAAGTTTTTGAGGTAGTCCATGGAGAAGAGTGCCTAGGAGATGAAGGAGAGTGGACTACGGATAATGAAAATCCTGAGGAATTCCCTAGGAGAAGAAGGGGTAGGCCTTTGAGATCCAAAAATAAGGGCTTCATCAACAGAAGGGTTAACGAGGAAAAGAAAGACCTCCCGAGGTGCTTTAACAAGTTTAAAGCATCCAAAGACTAAGTCAATACCCTGACCCTAGATGAAGTGCATCTCTTGGAACATTAGGGGTCTGGAATCTCCAGATAGAGAACAATAGGTCAGAAGGTTTGTCAATCAGCATAAGAATACAGACTTCATTATGCTACAAGAACACAAGGCTGTAAAATTTACCTTGGATGTCAACCTAGACTTCATATGGAAAGACTCTATCAAAATCTCCTCAAATCTTGACAAAGGTAGAGGTGGTGTTGGCATTCTTGTCAACCCCAGATGGAAGGAGAGCATAGTAAGCCAAGGATGCTCACCATGTAACAGAACGGTTTGGGTGTTCCTAGACAATAACGGATTCAGATTTGGAATTTGTTCCATTTATGCCCCCAATGATTACTAGGATAGAACTGTATTATGGGATTGGATAGCCACATTGCCAGATATTCCCTGGTTGGTAGGAGGTGATTTTAATATGGTTGAAACTTGAGAGGACAAGAGTGGAGGTAAGCCTTTGGAATGGAAATGGATGGAGAAAATTCACTGGGAGAGAATGAAAAACCGAAAAAAACTGTTTGACCCTCTGTTATGCAAAAAGAAAGATAACTCTGAAATCTGGTATACATGGTGCAACTTCTAGAGTGCGAAACACAAGATCTTTTGTAGGCTTGATAGGTTCTATGCTAATAAAGATCATTTCTCCTTTGACCTCGGAAATAATGGTAGTCCTGTATCAGTTCACCCCACTTCTCTGTCAGATCATCATCCTACCATCTGTCAGGTTAGACTCAGGGACTACCCTGAGAGCCAGGAAACTCCAAAGGAGAAATTCTTTTTGAACTCTAGCCTTCTCTTAGATGCATATGTGTTGAGTGCGGTTAAGATTATCAGGATGTTTAACAGAAGTAATAGGTTGTTGAAATCTTGTGTGGAAAGATGGAACCAAAATATGGATAGTTGGCAAGTGCTGTTTCAAACCATAGGGCAAAAGAACGCAAGGGATTTTAGATGGAAAGAGAAAAATTTAACTGATAACTTCCACCCGTGTGAACTTAAGATTCAAGACAACCCAAGCAGTGTTGAGCTTACCCATGAGGTAGCCCTGGCCAGAGATAAACTCAGAAAACATCAGCAAACTAAGACTAGAGGGGTCATAATCAGGGCTCGGGCACACTGGATGCAATTTGGGGACAAAGGATCCAAATTTTTCTTGAACATGCTAAAACAAAAGCAGTCTAGAGAACAAATTGGAAGGATTTGGGTAGAAAACAGTGAAGTTAAGGATCTGGAAGATATCAAGGAGGCATTTTTTCAATTCTATAAAGGTCTTTTCTCATCTGAAGATACTGCTAACTCTCGGGAAGCTAGAGCAAAGTGCAGAAGGATTATTCCTCCCAAAATATCAGAAGCAGATACTAAGGTGCTAAAAGGACCTATCTCTCTACAAGAAGTTAAAAATGCTATTAAGAACCTGAATAATGACAAATCTCCAGGCCCGGATGGGCTGACAATAGAATTCTATAAAGTCAATGAGGATTGGCTGAGTTATGACCTGCATGAGCTTTACACTGAGGCCTTTAACATTGGCTCTCTAGGGGATCAAATTAACAACGGGATTATCAAACTACTTCCTAAAGATGGGGACAAATCCCTTATCAAAAATTGGAGGTCGATAACACTCCTTAACGTTTCCTACAAAATCTTGGCCAAAACTCTAGTGATCAGATTAGATAACATTCTCCCTAAGTTTATTTTCTCCACTCAAACAGGTTTTATCAAAGGAAGATATATTCTAGAAAATTTAATTACCAGTTGGGAGGCCATGTAATGGGTGAGGAGTTCAGGACAAAATGCAATCATGTTTCTCCTTGACTTCGAAAAAGCTTATGATAGGGTAGAATGGGGCTTTATTCTGACTATGTTAGAAGCTTTTGGTTTTTCAGCAGAATTCTGTAAGTGGATTATGGTTTTGCTCAAAGATGCTTCAACCCAGGTTGAAGTTAACGGTTCCCTGACTCAAAATATTTCCCTAGGCAGATCCATCAGACAAGGGTGCCCCTTAGCCCCTGCTCTTTTCGTTATTGCAGTCGATGCCCTGTTCTACATTCTTAGAGACTCTTCTATCTCTCCTAAAGTCCAGGGAATCCTACTTCCAAATGGGGAAGAATTGATCAATGCACAATTTGCTGATGATACAACACTATTTTTAGATATCAACAAACATAACTTGGAAGCAGTGAAAGGTAAAATTAAATTTCTAGGGGAAATTTCAAGAGCCAAAGTTTCACAAAGCAAAACTACCATGCTTGGCTAGGAGGAGTAGCCTCCGGATTGGTTGTAGTAGTTTGGGATTCAATGGGGAGGTCCTAAAAAGATAGTCAAGTACCTAGGAATTCCATTTGCAATATCCCCATCCCTTAAAGAAATGTGGCTATGGATTAAAACCAAAATAGATAAGAATCTTAACAGATGGGACAATAGATATCTTTCACTTGCTAGGAGAATGAAGGTTTGCCAAAAAATTCTATCTTCCTACAACATTTATTATTCCTCGGTATGGATGTTTTCTAATTACCAAATCCTAGAAATACAGAAAACAATCAGGAACTTCCTGTGGTTTGATGGAAAAGGTAAAAAAAAGATCCACTCTGTTAAATGGGAATGGTGCCATAAGGACAAGAGCCTAGGAGGGCTAGGACTTAAGGATTTGAGAATCCAAGGGATTGCTCTTGCAACAAAGTGGATCTTTCAGGCTCTTGATGGGAATGAACCGTAGAAAGTGCTGGTTAGGAATAATATATTAAAGGCCATACCAAAGAAGGCCAAAACGTGGAAATTCCTCCCTTTCTGTGACCTTGTGGTTGGGGACTTCGAGGTTTCAGTTCAAGGGTCCAATGTCTTCAAATCTATCTGGAAGGCCTGGAGTAGTGTTAAGCCATTCATCAGCAATTTTAGAGTCAGCAACAATGAGTTTATCCATGGGACTAGATCCATTTGGTGGAACCTTTTGCACTCAAACAAACCCTTGGCCCTTACTCAGGGGTGTTCTGCTAAAGCATGGGCGGCAAAAGGCGTCTGCTATTATAAAGATATTATTAAGGATGATAGGCTACTGGATTGGGATGCCCTTAAAGCTAAGTTTAATCTGCTAAGTTCACAAAAATGCACTTATAGTATGTTATAGAAAGCTTGTGAAAAGCTCCTGCCCAAGAAATGCAATAATAATATAGAATTTGGTAAGGACCTCCTGTGGAATAATGCCATCTTAGTTCTTAATGTTAAAGCTAGTGTTATTTATAAGACCTTAACTTATGATGAAGCAATAATTTCTTATGCTAACAAGATGTGGTCTGCAGAGTTCTCAGCTAAACAATGGCAGAAAGTGTTCATTGGGCTTTGGAGTAGCTCTGTTGCTCCTAAAGAGAAGTGTTTCAAATGGTTGTTGATTTTAAATAGGTTACCAGTCAGAAAAGAACATAACAATAGCGATACTTGTAATATTTGCAAGGTTCCTGATTCAGTTAAACATATTTTTTTTTATTGTAGCATAGCTAAAGAAATCTAGTTATTATTTGGTATTCAATTTCCTGTTCAATTTACTGTTCTTGATGTTATAGTTGGATATATTAAAGATCTAAAAAAGGATACTAACCTTTTCTGGTATGTTCTTACCTCTGAGATTTTATGGCACATTTGGAAATTAAGAAATGAGGATAAATTTCAGGGATCGAGTAGGGTCCTTACTGAGTCTTTTCATGGACTCACCCTTCATCGAATTTTCTTGCAAGTATCAGTAATGATGAATATAGAAAAGAACAAGTTCTTCAGATCCATAAAGGATGGAAATGTAAAGATGTTCCTTCACGAGCTAGAGAACGGTTATAAATGGAAGAGGACACTCAAAGGGAAGAAAGAGGTGGACCTGGCTCTGGAGACCCTGCAAGCAGAGGTGAATAGAGCAAGAGATCCTATCCAAGACCAAATTCAGATGCTCACAGAACTCCTTGACATAAAACAAGCCGTGTGGATGGAGGGCCGCATGGGTTGGACCACATGGATGGATGCTCCACAGGAACAAATACTGCAAAGATAACTAATCTACTACATGGACGAATAATGGCTCTTTTATTCGGAATCAAGATTTAACGTATTATATGTATAAAGTTTTTCATCTCTGTCTATACTTTTTGATTAAACTGTTAAACATGTAAAGGTGGGACCTACTATCCAAGTTGAAATTCTGTAAATGGTTTTTGTAATAGTCTTTCTTCCCTTATATGCAATATAAAAAAAAAAAATTATCCAAATTAGAAAAAAATTATATCATCTTGACATAAATTCCTTTCTCTACTGCATCATTTTTTTTTTCAAAATTTTAAAATAAATTTTAGTATTTTTCCTTGACAAGATAATCAACCTTATATTTTAGTGTTGATGACCTACTTTAAATAAAATTAAAATATTAAATATAAAATATAAAATATAAAAACTAATTAGAATATTAAAAGATATATATTTTGGAAAATTGACTTATAGATCTATAAAAGGGTATTTTTACATTTCAAAAAATATATTATTTATAAGACTAGGAGTTGTTGAAACATCAATTTTTTTTTTTTGCCAATTAGACCCAAAGTGGTATAAAATATACATTTAGTAGACACTTCCAATTGGAAAATTTGTGGTCCATATATAAATTAGCTATAATGAATCTGTATAGACCATATGTTTGACTAAAATTAATTTTTAGTTATAATTACTTAAATTCACTTGTGCTGATAAGTTAGCCTGAAACGTGACATAGTTTTGTGCTTTTACCCTAACACAATTTAATAATGATATTATATGAATAAATTAAATTTAATATTATAATAATATTACATATAAATTCACCATTTAATAATAATATAAATTCAATAATAATTTAAAAAAAATCTCAAAATAACTTTCATAAAATACCGGATAAAAATTTAAATAAAACACCCAATAGAAAAACTAATCGAGTGGCATAATATTTTGTATGGGAAAATCAAAATAAGATGTGCATAAAAAGCTATGAGAAAATTAAATAGATAATTGGTCAGTGAAGAATTCCCTTTGGTAAAGTCTCCAATATGTGGTACTAGGTAAAAAGTAAGTTATCTACTTTTTAATACAATGATTGCAAAGTAAAATGAAAATTTGACACCAGTGGGGAGATGAGAGAAATTTATTGCGTGTTCATTGATTCACGTGAGAAGTGGTACGTAATACGAATATTTGTGCGGATTCTTTTGTAGGAAAACCGGTGATGGTAGAATTAATGGGGTGAACTCACAAAGCTGGTTCCCACTTTTTGGTACGTCCTGATTTTTGTTGAAATCATACATTTTTAAAAAAATATAATGATTTAAGCTTTAAGAGGTCCCATTTGAAGTAATTAATTGAAGAGAGTTAAATCAAAGGCTCTTAGATCAAAATTTATTGGATAGAACCTCTCTACTTCTAAATCATACGTGCAATGTAGTCTCCTTTACATCTATCAAATGCTGATAAAAAACCAATTTTACATTAGCTTTTGCGAGGTCAAATTAATTCATTTAAATTTTTTTTTTAAAGCTATTTAGTCCTTATTATAAGCTTTCCAAATAGTATAACTTTTAATATATTTAATTTCATTAATATATTTTTATTTTATTTCTTATGAATGTAGGTTTTTCACCGAACATGAACTTCTTTGTTCAATGCATTGGGAAAAATAGTAAACTAATTCAAATTTTTTTTGAAAAATATCTATGCACTAGGTATTGGTGTTTTCTTTTTAACAAAAAAAAGAAAATTGAATTTTGATATATATAGAACAAGTTATGTGTTGAAACGTACACCTATATCCAAATTATAATTAGTCGAACTTCAAAACTTAATAAAATAAAAAATATTCAACATATCACTACCAAATCAAGTGCATGCCCTGGTATTGATGTCACAAACCAAAATTCAAAAGAATTAAGTTTTTATCATTTATAGAAAAAAAATTATGTGTTTCGGGATACACATCACTCTTTAAAAATGTTGTTTGCTGTAAACAACTACTTTTTGAGGGAGATGGAAAATCAATAAAATTTTATTCAAACAAATTTGCAAAAAATACATTTAGAATCTACAAACAAGATGTTAAAAATCACTACTTTATATCATCTTCAAATTCTTAAGGGTTTAAAAGTTATATGTGTCAGAAAGTGAAGGTTTTTTTCAAAATATTCATCTAAGTGTCAAAGTTGGTCAAAAAGTGGGAACCAGTATTGTGAGTTCACCCAATGGTAAAGTAGTATAAATATTACTCACATTCATAAATTTTGGAAATATCACAATGCATCTAATAGACACAATATTCTATATATTAATGGTTCATTTTTTAAAATTTGGAAATAAGGAAGAAAGTCGCTCTAAAGTGAACTACAATTAGAGAACAAAACTTAAAATGTGTTATGTGGCTTTTGTGCATAAGTCAAATTTGAAAACTATATAAAATTAGAAGTAAAGAATAATAGATTAGTATGTTGTATTAGAGTTTTTCCTTCTTATAAAAGTTGAACCTATAAAAATGAAAAAGAGATATAATCAACATGTAATCAATAACAAGTCTTGTGGAAATGAGAGCTAGAGTGAGGGCAACAAAAACCCTAGCCACTAATGATGGAGGAGGGTCCTCTAGTTCTTGAGCCTATGAGGGTAGCTCAGAGAATGAAGAATGTGATGGTGAATATCCTACATATGATGAAATGGTGAAGAGTTGCTTTGACGTGCTTCTTTAAATGGTTCCTCCAATGATGTGCTCATAAAAGGGCCAAAAATATCATGAAATCCCTGTTGTCAAGGTTATAATATGTTGTATGTATGCTACTCTAAATCACAGACTGGTTGAAGGTAGGGAAGGATAAACATGCATTTAAAGTGGTGAAGAAGAAGTTGGGAAAGCACATGAAAGCCATGAAGAAGTGTGAGGAGATACCTAATGTTATGAGAAAGATGATCTCATGTAATAGTTTTGACAAAGGTGGCATGTTTCTCAAGGATGAGGAATGAGAGTGATTGGAGATAAGATTCAAGACCCAACAGTGACATCATGTGTCAGTCAATAAATGTGGTAGATTAAATTCCATGATCACAAAAATTAATCATCTAATTAGCATGAGAAATTTTTGAATTGACACTTTAAGGCATACTCTGTGATTAAAATGGTCAAGATGAATTACATTGTATTGTATACTTTATTGACTACTTTGAGTCATTGATCTAACATTATTATTGATTTAGCTTCGAAATCTAAATTTTCAATCTTATCCCCTTTCCCATTTCTTAAATTTCTCATCACTAATCCTTAATATAGACTTGTCATGGTGAAATCATACAATTATAATAAATGTATCAGATATTGAATATTTATATATCAAAACATGATTGAAACAAAATCTTTCAATAAAGAAGAAACACACAAAGGAAATGGTATCATATCAAATAAATCATGTTCTATCTAAAATGAATGCAAAATAACAAATCCCCTGACATCTCCTAAATAGTCAACACATAATAATGTAACAAAAATCTTAAGGTAAAACATTGCACTTGGACCATTGCAACTCCTGAAACAAATTATAGACCATTGATTTGCAAAACTTAACCGGTGCATTCCATAATAGGAAACGCCTTCGGCCTAAATATTAGTTTAAAACAAATTTAAAAACAAAAATTATATTCTATCAACTATTATTTCAAAACACACAGCTTTCCCGCATATGAGTCAAAACGGTTTTTACATCTTTTGGAATAAGTGCAGCCAACAAAACTTATATTTTGAATATTAGTAGATTTCCGTGATCGTCTGACCTGTAAAAAAAGACTTGATTTTATTGTGAGCTAACCAGTGTGGTTCGGTGCATAATTTGCCAGCTGCCACAGTGGACCTATATTTCAACATGTTATTTATTGCTACCTTTTGGTTTGCTTGATATTTAATTTTTATAAATCAATCTACAAACTTTTTTATATTAACTGGGAAGACTGCAAGTTGCGGCAATTCTGCCATTTTCTGCCATTTCTCTTTAATGAATGAATGAGGGAGCATTTCTGACCGTTGAGCAGACCCATTACAGCTATTTAAACCAGTTTCAGTGTGCACAACTATATAGGCTACTTTTATTATTAATATATATGTCCTCGCTGTCGAATAAGTTATGTTTTGGAGAGCTCATTCCTATCAACCTATTTAGAGCTATATTGTCATCCCCCATTGAATTCTCGTACCTTTTATGCGTAGTATTGGTGATGTGATTATGAGGAGGATTGAATTCTGTTGGGAAAGAGCACCTACCCACTGCGTTCCAGTCCTTTCATATTGCTAAAAACGATATGTTCAATTCCAGGAATGTTTCCTTCTTTGGGAGAGCAAGAACTTCACTGAAAAAGGAAATAATGGGGTGAGGAAAGATCGAAGCGAAGAGAATTGAGGACAAAAAGAATAGTGTGGTGACATTCTGTAAAACGCGAACTGGTCTAATGAAGAAGGCGCGGGAGCTTTCTGTTGCTCTTTGATGGTTTTGTCCTCGATGACAAGAAAATAAAAAAGGGAAGTTGGTGTTGTTTAAAGGCAAGTGTATTAAGCATGTGGTTATATATTTAAAACACCTTTCTCAAGGGCCAGACTAGTGACACGGATACCTTGACTTGGCTGACGTGTTATATGTTTAAAACATCTTTCTCTCGAGCCAGACAGGTGACACGGATACAGTGAATAACCTGACTTGGCATTTATTGAAACAGCATCTTTGGTTTAAATTATGTTTAATTTATCTACAGACAAACAGCATATACTTCAAAATATATTTTGTGACCGACAGATTAAAAGTTTTTCGGGAGATGTTTTGTGTTTCATTTTATTTTTGAACTTGTTTGGAGTCCGTCACAAACCCTAACGCCATGAAAGATGCAGCCGCCGCTAAGGAGCTTGAATCAGTTTGTTCAGTTAAAAAGAATGAAGCAAAAATGGTCTTAACCAGGAGCTTAATGGTTTTCTGGTTAGTTTGTTTTCAGTTATCAATAAGGTTGCGTTTCACAGGTATTATTCTTGACATATGTTTAAAAGATTCAGATTTGTTTCCGAATCAGGTTTTTCAGTTATGCAAAATGAAAATAAGGAAACTGTCCATGCTTTATTTTTGTTTTTCATGATTGGGAAATCAAGCATCCTTTCCGTTGCACAGTTAAAAACGGTTATTTGTTTTTCAGTTTGCAATTCCTGTAAGATTTTGGTAACCCTATACGAGGGTTATTCTGGAAGAATGATTGAGTTTTTGTTTGGGTATAAAAACAGTTTTATACAGAACAGTTTAGACGAGGAAAAACAGAGAGAGGAGTGTGAATAAAGTGAAAGACATAGCATTTGTTAAAAAGAAAAAGAAGTGCTGTAGATTACCAGAGATAGTCGAGGGTTTTGAGAATCAATACTCTGTTTTGTTGCAGAGTACATAAGGCTTTATTGTTTGAAACTATTTTGTTCAGAGATTGAATTTTTCTCTCTGAAAGTGTTGAATTCATTTAAAAGTTTGTTATTATGATTCAAATCCCTGAAGAATATTGTTGCAAAATTTTTAGAAAGAATCATCTGTACAAACTGGTAAAATATTCTCGCTCCAATCCTTGATGGTTTTGTGACTGCAAGATTTAAGTGCATGCATAAAATCACCAGTGGCTGTAGCTCAAGTTGAAATGTTTATTGGATAAGAAGAGGGGTTGGTGCTCCTTGAGGCCTTGTGGTTTCTAAAACTTGTGAACTGAGTTGGTGCTCTTTGAAATAATATAAGGATCTTACCGAGTGGTTTTTCTACCCCAGGAGGGTTTTCCACTCATGAAAACTATGGTGTTATGTGCATTGTCTTGTCTCATTTTGTTTTACTGGTTTATGCTCTGATACGTCATATCTTTAGCTCTCTTCATTTCATACTCTGTTTTGTTGAATTTATGTAATGCAATCTTTGAAGTACTCATTTAGATGTTTCATGTTTGTGTAAAAGATTTAATACCATTCTTATTTTCTGAAAAGTCTGAATCAAGTGTTTCAGTTGGTTCTATTGTATATTTCATGCTTCATTAAAGTATTCTTCAAGGTGTTAAGTCTCAGTCATCTGTGCATATTGAGAATCAAAATTGTCAAGTTCATAAAAGTATCTCTTGTTAAAATTTGTAACACTCTGATTCACCCCCCCTCTCAGAGTGTTTCCACTTCCAACAAGTGGTATCAGAGCATAGGGTCCCTCATATAGGTCTGTCCTAGGGATTGTTCCTGGTCTCTTGGAAGTTTTTTTATGGCTCAAACTCAGGAAGTTGCTTCACTTTCAAGAGCTCCTCTTTTTGATGGAACTGATTATGTGTTCTGGAAGATTAGGATGGAAACTTATCTCATTTCAGTTGATCTTAATGTGTGGAATATTGTGACCACAAAATATACAGTTCCTTCCATTATTCCTACTGATCCTGATGATAAAACCAAATATGAGTTAAATGCCAGAGCTAAGCATGCTCTCTTATGTGGTCTCACTAAAGATGTTTTTGTTAAAGTCATGCATTGTTCTTCTGCTTATAATATTTGGAAAAAACTTGAAACCATTTATCAAGGGGATGCTAAGGTTAAGGAGTCTAAAATTCTTACACTCAAAAATCAGTTTGAATCTTTAATAATGAAAGAAGATGAAACAGTAGCAAGCTATTTTCTTAGAGTTGATGAAATAGTAAATTCGAGAAAGGGTCTTGGTGAAGAAGTTGAAGAAAAGGAAGTTGTCAATAAAGTGATTAGAACCTTGTTACCCAAGTTTGAAACTAAGGTTTCAACCTTAGAAGAAAAGAAAAGTTTTTCTACCATGACACTTGATAACCTACAAAGCATTCTTACTGCCTATGAGATGAGGATAGGTAATAATCTTTCTACTTCAAAAGAAACAGCTTTTAAAGTAGAAAAGAAAGAAGAACTTGATAGTGAATCTGAACTTTCAGATGCTATAGAAGCCCTTTTTGTTAGAAAACTAAAAAAGAAATATAAGGGCAAATTACCTTTTAAGTGCTTTAATTGTGGCAAAGCTGGACACTTTGCTGCTCAATGTCCTCTAAGTGATCAAAACAGTGAAGAGGAAAAACCAGAAAAATTCTACAAAAAGAAAATGTGGAATCCTAAAAGGAGATTTAATACCTTCAAGAAAAAGAAGAGTCTTTTTACTAAAGAAGACTCTGGAAATGAATCAGATGATTCACCCTGTGAAGGTGATGAAACTCTATTTATGGCAGAATTAGAAGATGTAACTAGCAAAACAAAAAATGAATTTGAAGATTTAGATCAAAGAGAAATTGATCTTGAAGGAGAATTGCTTTGTGCTTTAAAAGAAATAAAGAGGTTAAAGAAACTTGTAGCTTCACATGAAAATTCAAATCAGATTCTACAAGTCGAGTTGAATGATGCAAATTTAGTGATCTCAAACTTGAAGTCCCTTCTTGAAGAAAGAGAAAAGAAAATTGAAACATTAGAACAACAGTCCACAAAACTTCAAAAACAAATTGAACAGTATGAAAGTACAATACATCTAAATGATATCTTGAGCAAGCAAAAGTTGCATAAAGATTTGGCTGGTTTAGGTTTTGATAAAGCTGAGTCATCAAGATAGAATACTAAGCCTGCAACTAGAAAATCATTTCAGACTTATAACAGAACAAAACCTTTTAGGTTTGGTTTTTTTCATGGATACTGTTTCTATTGCAATAGGTTTGGTCATAAGGTTAATACTTGCAGATTTCTGCAACAAAGATCTCCTATGTTTGGTTACAATCAAGGATATGACCTTCCAAACACAGTAAAGTGTAATAAGTGTAACACTTTTGGGCATACTACTATACAGTGCAAAACAAAGGCAAGCCCTAATAAAATATGGAAACCTAAGTTTGTATCAGGTATTGAGCAATCAATGATAGTGCAAACTGCACTTATCTCAAATAAGAAATCTTTATGGGTGTTGGACAGTGGCTGTTCACACCATATGACAGGAGATAGAAATAAATTTCTGCATCTTGAAGACTTTAATGGTGGCTTTGTACGCTTTGGGGATAATTCAGGAGCTTATGTACGAGGTAAAGGTATATTACTGCTAAATGATGATACTCCTATTCATGATGTGTACTTTGTTGAAGGGTTAAAGCACAATTTATTGAGTGTCAGTCAAATTTGTGATAGTGGTTACAGTGTATTTTTTAGCTCTCAAGATTGTACTATCAAAAATAAATCTGGTAAAACTGTTGCTGCTGGTTTGAGAACAATTGTCTACAGTTTGCTTGATTCCACTGGTTATGAGAATAATGAAGGCATTTGTCTTATGGGTCAAATAGAAGAAAATTGGTTATGGCATAAACGCCTAGGACATATAAATTTTGACAATCTGGTTAGAATCAGTAAAAATCAGAATGTTAGAGGTTTGCCTATTTTGAGTAAACCATTCAATTCAGTTTGTAAAGAGTGTTTGAAAGGAAAGCAAACAAAAGTGTCTTTCAAATCTAAAGAACATTCTTCTACTAGACCATTACAGCTTGTACACACAGACTTATGTGGTCCTACAAGGACACAGTCAATAAATGGTGAAAAATATTTTATGCTTTTTGTTGATGACTATACCAGAATGGTATGGGTCACTTTCCTCAAACACAAATCCGAAGCATTTGATAGATTTAAGATTTTCAGAAAAATGGTTGAACGAGAATCTAATCTAAAATTAAAATGCTTAAGATCAGACAAGGGTGGTGAATTCACTTCACAAGAATTCATTGATTACTGTGAAAGACATGGTATTAAGAGACAATATGTTGCTACTTGTACACCTCAACAAAATGGAGTAGTTGAGAGAAAAAATAGAATAGTCAAAGAAATGGCTCGCACAATGCTTAATGAGGCAAATCTACTAGACAGGTATTGGAAAGAAGCTGTACACACAACTGTTTACATTTTGAATCGTGTACAAATCAGGGTAAAATCTACCTTTACTCCTTATGAACTTTGGTATGGAAAAGCTGCTTCTATCAAATATTTCAAAATTTTTGGTGCCAAATGTTATCTAAAAAGAGATGAAGAAAATCTAGGAAATTTTGAGGCTAAAACTGATGAGGGTATCTTTCTTGGATACTCTACTCACAGCAAAGCCTATAGATGTTTCAATAATAGACTGAATAAAATTGTTGAAACAATAAATGTAAGGTTTGATGAACAATTTTTGTTAAGTAATGATTTGTAGGATATTGAGGAAGAGGAAATTACTTTAACAAAGGTTGATCACGTTCCTAAACCTGCAGAAACAGAAAAGAAAAATGAAATATGTTCATCAAGTTCTGATGAAGAAAATACAGAGAATTCAAATGCAGAGACAGGTATTCTCCATTATACACCCTCAAAAATTATAACAAAGAGACATCCTCAAAGTCAAGTTATTGGCAATATAGATGTAGGTATTTTGACTAGAAGAAGGGCAAAAACAACTGAACAAGCTCAACTGGCTGAACATTTTTGTTTGGTAACTGATTTTGAACCCAAAAATGTTTCTAATGCTTTATCTGATGAATGTTGGTTAAATGCAATGAAAGATGAAATCAGTCAAATAGAGAAAAATCAAACTTGGGCGTTAGTACCTAGGCCAGATGATAAGAATGTGATAGGAGGTAAATGTATTGTTAGAAATAAACTTGATGAATCTGGCAAAGTTGTTAGGAATAAAGCACGCTTTGTGTGTAAAGGCTATGCTCAGCAAGAAGGTGTAGATTTTGGTGAAACATTTGCACCTGTTGCTAGGCTAGAGTCAATCCGAATATTTCTGGCATATTCATGTTATAAAAACTTTAAAGTGTATCAAATGGATGTTAAAACTGCATTCCTTAATGGTTATCTTGATGAAGAGGTATATATGGAACAACCAGAAGGGTTTCTCTCTGCAGATAAACTTGATCATGTATACAAGTTGAAAAAGGCTCTTTATGGCCTTAAACAAGCTCCAAGAGCTTGGTACTCCAGGTTAGATGCCCATCTTACAACAAATGGATATACTACAGGTGGTGTTGATAGTAACCTGTATGTTAAAATTGAAGGTAATGATACATTGGTTGTTGAAGTCTATGTGGATGACATTATATTTGGCTGTTATAATGATGCTGTATCCAAAAAGTTTTCAAAACTCATGGAATCTGAATTTGAAATGTCCATGTTAGGTGAATTAACCTTCTTTCTTGGGCTTCAAGTAATGCAGCTTGAACAAGGCATTTTTCTCTCACAAACCAAATATGCAAAAGAGATGCTTAAAAAGTTCAATATGACAGATTGTAAACCTGTTAGCACTCGAATGGAGACTGGTTGTAAATTGACCAAGTCAGATGACTCCCCTGAGGTAAATCAATCTGAGTATAGATCAATGGTTGGCAGCCTACTTTATTTAACTGCATCCAGGCCTGATTTGATGCATGCAGTTTGCTTGGTTTCACGTTTTCAGTCTGCTCCCAAACAATCTCATTTGATTGCTATAAAAAGGATATTCAAGTATATTCAAGGTACTTTAGACTTTGGCTTGTGGTATTCACGAAATAACGATTTTACTCTTGTTGGTTTTACGGATGCTGACTGGGCTGGCTGTATAGATGATAGAAAAAGCACCAGTGGTGCAGCATTCTTCCTAGGAGATCGCCTTGTTGCTTGGCATAGCAAAAAGCAAGAATGTGTTACTTTATCAACTGCAGAATCTGAATATATTGCAGCAACAGCTTGTTGTACGCAATTAATCTGGATGTCTCATCAACTTACTGATATGGGTATTACAGTTGACAAACCCATCTCCATTTTCTGTGATAATACTAGTGCCATCAGTCTTTCAAAGAATCCTGTGATGCATTCTCGCACTAAACATGTTGCTATTAAGTTGCTATTTCTACAAGAACAAGTGTTGGCTAATGAATTTCAAGTTTTATATGTACCTTCTCAGGCACAAGTAGCGGATATTTTTACAAAAGCTTTGTCTAAAGAGGTCTTTGAACAGTTAAGGGATAGATTGGGAGTGTTTTCTCAATCTGCTCTTGTCTCCACCTAATGCATACTTTGAAGGGGAGTGTTTCTCTGTTGATTTTCTTTCCTTTTGTCCTTGTGTTTTAAAAAAAAAAGTAAAAAAAAGGGGGAGAAATTGGTATTCAGTGCAACAGTGAGTGATATTGGTATTTCATTCAGTGCAACAGTGAGTGATATTGGTATTTCATTGGCATTTCACAGTGCATTTCACAGTGACACAAGTGTTGGTATTTCATTGGCATTTCACAGTGACACAAGTGCAACAGTGAACAGTGACATTGGTATTTCATTTTTTTTTGACAGTGACATTGGTATTTCATTTTTGACAGTGTTATTGGTATTTCATTTTTGATTGGCATTACAAACTTTACAGACTTGGCATTTCATTGGCATTGGCATTGGCATTACAGACTTGACATTTTATTGGCATTTCATTGGCATTGGCATTTTTGGTATTTTAGTTGATATTACAGTGGTTACAGTTGATGTTACAGTGATATTACAGTGGCATTGGCATTTTTGGTATTTCATTTTGATATTACAGTGACAATTGGCATTTCAGGCATTGGTATTTCATTACAGTGGCACAGGCACTTCTTATTTTGGTATTCCAGTTTGGTATTCTTGTTTGGTACAGATCAGATTGGGAGTTCATCATTCTGACAGCATTCATTCTTTACAGAATTGCATATTACAGGTTCAGAGGATGTTGTTTTCCTTACAGGTTTGCATATGACAAGGTTCAGTGTTGATTCCTTACATTATTTTTTTTGGTCCTTGCAGTTGATAACACATTTCATGGCAATGATGGTTTAAGTTTTTTTCTTTTTTTTTTGCCATCAAGGACAAAGGGGGAGTTTGTTGCTCTTTGATGCTTTTGTCCTCGATGACAAGAAAATAAAAAAGGGAAGTTGGTGTTGTTTAAAGACAAGTGTATTAAGCATGTGGTTATATATTTAAAACACCTTTCTCACGGGCCAGACTAGTGACACAGATACCTTGACTTGGCTGACGTGTTATATGTTTAAAACATCTTTCTCTCGAGCCAGACAGGTGACACAGATACAGTGAATAACCTGACTTGGCATTTATTGAAACAACATCTTTGGTTTAAATTATGTTTAATTTATCTACGGACAAACAACATATACTTCAAAATATATTTTGTGACCGACAGATTAAAAGTTTTTTGGGAGATGTTTTGTGTTTCATTTTATTTTTGAACTTGTTTGGAGTCCGTCACAAACCCTAACGCCATGAGAGATGCAACCGCCGCTAAGGAGCTTGAATCAATTTGTTCAGTTAAAAAGAATGAAGCAAAAATGGTCTTGACCGGGAGCTTAATGTTTTTCTGGTTAGTTTGTTTTCAGTTATCAATAAGGTTGCGTTTCACAGGTATTACTCTTGATCATATGTTTAAAAGATTCAGATTTGTTTTCGAATCAAGTTTTTCAGTTATGCAAAATGAAAATAAGGAAACTGTCCATGCTTTATTTTTGTTTTTCATGATTGGGAAATCAAGCATCCTTTCCGTTGCACAGTTAAAAATGGTTATTTGTTTTTCAGTTTGCAATTCCTGTAAGATTTTGGTAACCCTATACGAGGGTTATTCTGGAAGAATGATTGAGTTTTTGTTTGGGTATAAAAACAGTTTTATATAGAACAGTTTAGACGAGGAAAAATAGAGAGAGGAGTGTGAATAAAGTGAAAGACATAGCATTTGTTAAAAAGAAAAAGAAGTGTTGTAGATTACCAGAGATAGTCGAGGGTTTTGAGAATCAATACTCTGTTTTGTTGCAGAGTACATAAGGCTTTATTGTTTGAAACTATTTTGTTCAGAGATTGAATTTTTCTCTCTGAAAGTGTTGAATTCATTTAAAAGTTTGTTATTATGATTCAAATCCCTGAAGAATATTGTTGCAAAATTTTTAGAAAGAATCATCTGTACAGACTGGTAAAATATTCTCGCTCCAATCCTTGATGGTTTTGTGACTGCAAGATTTAAGTGCATGCATAAAATCACCAGTGGCTGTAGCTCGAGTTGAAATGTTTATTGGATAAGAAGAGGGGTTGGTGCTCCTTGAGGCCTTGTGGTTTCTAAAACTTGTGAACTGAGTTGGTGCTCTTTGAAATAATATAAGGATCTTACCGAGTGGTTTTTCTACCCCAGGAGGGTTTTCCACTCATGAAAACTATGGTGTTATGTGCATTGTCTTGTCTCATTTTGTTTTACTGGTTTATGCTCTGATACGTCATATCTTTAGCTCTCTTAATTTCATACTCTGTTTTGTTGAATTTATGTAATGCAATCTTTGAAGTACTCATTTAGATGTTTCATGTTTGTGTAAAAGATTTAATACCATTCTTATTTTCTGAAAAGTCTGAATCAAGTGTTTCAGTTGGTTCTATTGTATATTTCATGCTTCATTAAAGTATTCTTCAAGGTGTTAAGTCTCAGTCATCTGTGCATATTGAGAATCAAAATTGTCAAGTTCATAAAAGTATCTCTTGTTAAAATTTGTAACACTCTGATTCACCCCCCCTCTCAGAGTGTTTCCACTTCCAACACTTTCCGTGATGTGTGACGCCCAAGTGGGTCTCGTTATCTTTTCTCAAACCGGCAAGCTCTCTCATTTCTCCAGCCCTAGGTACACAATCTGCTTCTAACTCTCTTACCAGGTAGCTTTCATTGTATTAGCTCGCTGTTATAAAAGTCGTATTGTATTAGATCGATATGTATCATAGATTAGAGATTTTCAGAATTTTAGTTTGGGTGATGAAGAAGTTGATTTGGGTATTTTTGGCGTTCAATAGGACAGAGGACTCAGTAGTTGTGCATCTACATGGAAATTTCCAATTAATTTGAGAATTCCCTTTCTTATAACTAATGGTACATTAGCATTCTTTTTGTCAAGGTGTCCAAAACAACCTGAAAAAAACAGTGAAAGAAATAAACCTGCAAAAAGGGCCAATATTTATGTAGCTGATGTGGCATCACATGATTGGTTACTTTTCACAAGAAATGGTATATTTCATTCAATTATTAGTACTTATCATCAGCAATAACAACTTTAAATTTTAAAGTCACAATTATTCTACACAAATTAAACATTAAATCAACAAGTATGAGATTATTAAATCAACTTCTATCAGAAGAATTGAAACCACTTAACTATTAGATCCTTTTTCCTAATTATAACTTAACATACATACGATTAAAGAATGTTTGGTAAGAATTCTGCAGTGTTTCAATTTTTTTAAGATATAAATGGGAAGTGTGAAGATAATATTCTGTACAGGTAAAAACGGAAAGTCATTATAGATTACTCATCTACGGGAGGGATTTGACAGTTTTTATGTCTTCTTTATTTTAATTTAATTTTACTGTTTGAAACACAGCCGGTCTCTGTCTGTAGCAGAGGCAATCAAATGCCTATTAATATCGTAAGCAACCAGATTACCAAAAGGGATTGATACTGGGTTAATATTTGTGAGAAAGGATTCAAGTGAAGATGATGGGAAACAAAATAAAAGAGTGTAACATTTTGCAAAAGGCGAGAAAAGCACAGGATCTCTCCGTGTTGTGAGAATGGGCCTCATATTCTTCTTTTAGACCGGCAAAATGTTACTACTGGTGTCGCACAACAGGAAAGCTCCACTGTGATCGTCTTTCACAAAATGTTACTACTCTATTATTTCCATTTCCTTCTATTGGATCCACATGATTTTTCTTAGCCAACTTTGTATATTTTCAAATGGTCCAGAGCCAGTGGGTAAATTATCGCATCCTCAAATTTTTTCAGAATTTTTAGTTTTTCTTTTTAAGAAAATAATTCATGCGAACTTTATTCTTTTTTCGCTACAGAGGATAGCCATCCAAATACGTACCGTTAGAAGTAATGGAAACCGTTCAGTATCCTCCCTCTCCACCTTCCATCTATTATGGAAGAAACCATGCAAATGTTTGTCCAGAAGATCGAGACCATCCATCCTTTGTGGGCCGCATTATCTCTGGAACTTTGATGTTTGTATTTGTTATGCACTCTTTCATGGGTCCACCTTTGTAGAGTTTTAAAGAGGTGTAATGTTTATGTTACTAAATATAATGTCTGCAATTGTCTATTTTCTGTTCTTGTCTTCTGTCTCTGCCCACCTCAGACACCCCAACAAGTG
The DNA here is from genome assembly GCF_030272615.1 of Cryptomeria japonica. NCBI lineage: Eukaryota > Viridiplantae > Streptophyta > Pinopsida > Cupressales > Cupressaceae > Cryptomeria > Cryptomeria japonica. The sequence goes on from NC_081406.1 coordinate 586,381,111, forward strand.
CTATCAGAGCCAATGGTGAAGTCTTGGGTGTCAAGTGTCTCTAGTGTTTGATGTGGACTCAGTGTTAGCTTATGCTGTGATTAAACTGCCAAGCGTTCCAATTAGCGGCCAGTCTGTAGTTTTTTACTCAAATTTGTTTCTCCGTTTGTCTTTCTTTTATGTTCAAAGTTTGCAGAGTTCCGTTCTTTGTGTTTCTTTTCACTGAACATCTGGTGATTGATCCAAGGAGAGGAAGTTGGATCGTTGTGATTTGCCAGAGCCGTTAGAGAGGAAAGAAACCACCCTAGGCTTTGGGGAGCATTGCGGTGGTTGAATGGAGCACTGCTTTTAGGCAGATGCATGCAGATCCGGTGTGGATGGAAGGATTGTTATTAATTTTCAGCCGCAGCTGTTGATAAAGGAAGCCGTCAACGCAATCAAGATCGTTGTGTAAGCCAAAACTTAGTAAAATGGCGCTGCACGTTTGTGAAGAAAGGGATCGCACCAACAGAAGTCAACGTGGTTGCAGAGTTTGTTTCAAGATGCTACCGAGGGAGGCACCAATGAAGTAAAGTGTGCAAGTTTGCAGATGTCTTTGCAGTTGAAGCTATAGTGAATAAATGATCACTGCCATTAAAGATCATAGCACCAAATATGTTCCAGATCTACCAATTGCCAAAATGCCGCCACGGAGTCAAGACTTCAACATAGTATGTTTTGTAGTAGTTATTTTTGTCAGACTTGTAGTTGGTAGAATGTTTAAGAAGTTTGTATGGATATTTGTCTAGGGAGAGTCAAAAAAAAAAAAAAAAATTACGCACAAGAGAAGTCTCTATTAGAGGTCGAATTTAAAGTCTGTAGAACAAGAGCTGTTGATCTAAGTTATCAGAAATGAGAAACGAGAAATGCAATGGCAATGGTAACGTGACGAGAAACGGAATATTTAAAGGTTGTGTATAAGAAACGTATATATATATATATATATATATATATATATATATATACACATGCAAATTATATATATAGTTTCATTAAAATTTACCTTGATATTCTGAAACACTAGTGGAAGATAAACATAAATTATTTTAAGATATTGCATTGCATGAACCGTAGATATTTATATTGAGAGATAAACTATTAAGATATTCCATTACATGAATCCAAGATATTTATATTGAGATACTTTTGCATGAGGCTGTATAATTAATGTTAGTTAAAGATATATTTATTGTAACTAACATGACTTAGAAAACTATAATTTGCATCTACTCATTAATCCAAAGTTAAGCCATGAAACATGCGATTTCACATGCCAAAAAAAATCAATCTGTCAATGTTAAATCAATAAAAAGACAATTACTTCACTGTCAAATCTGTTAAAAACAATTACTTTACTGTCAAATCTGTTAAAAACAATTATTTTACAACACTTATAATAATTGGTATGAAATAAAGTGAAAAGCACATTATTTTAAGGTGGAGACAAATGGAAAACCCCCTACAAAGGAATTTGCTTGCAGGAAACGACCGTTAGAAACGAGAAACGCGTTTCTCACGTTGAAACGTAAAACCACGGGAGACCGTCACGTTTCTGGCAACCAATCTATTAATAAAAGAGATAACTTCGGAGGATAGGTTTATGAAATTGGGCAAAGCTATGTTGTCAAAGGATTAGAGAATCCTTGGGCATCGTAGCATTCTAGATTTGTGTAAGCATGTTTGAGGCCACTGGAGTCTACTAGGATCCTTGGGCGCCCTCAGTGTGACTCAATGGGAGGTATTGATAAAACAAGTGAATCACACCAGAACCTACGATGGACTGATAACCAAGAGGGCCAGAGCTTATGGTTAGAGCATCCCAACGACAACATGAGATTTCCTAGGTTCGATCTCTAGATTTAGAAGATTTTGATGCCACAACATCGATGAAAGAGACTAGGAATGCAATCAAAATTCATGGTAGAAATTAAGGGGGAGTGTTGGTACGTATTAATTTATAACATTGACCATATGGAACTCGTCAAAATTGGTATTTAAGGCAGAAGCTTCGAGAGTTGACCAAGAGATTACTTCAGCCGCCCATGTGATTCATGTTGGGCTTCCATTCACCTGTCCTCCATAAATATTTCAACTAACTGCAATCTATAGTGTGCACTCAACTTTCTATATAATGATTGAGTTTGTATTTGTTATGCACTCTTTCATGGGTCCAGCTCTGTAGAGCTATAAAGAGGTGTAATGTTTATGTTATTACATATAATGTCTACATTTGTCTATATTTTGTTCTTGTCTTCTGTCTCTACCCACCCCAACATTATCCAATCTTATATTTTTCATTACAAAGGACTTTTAATTTTTTTTTCTAAGTGTCACTTTTGCAAACCGTGTTAAATATAATGCTGGTTAGACACAGCCCTCAAGAAGGGGGTTAGGAATGACAATACGAAATCTAACTCGACTTATTCTTCTTGTTTTTCATAAAGTACGAAGTAAACAATGTTGCATGATGTGTTTGCATTTAAGTTAACGAAGGATTTTTTTTTCTGCCTCTTCATTTTTTCTTATGCTTTGTAATTCATACAAATTGAAAATGATTAATAGAATTTCATTATTATTTCCAGCTCTGTTATTCTCTATTTTCTCTAAGTTTTTCTTCTTTTTCTTTTGACTAGATCATTGTGTAGGTTCAACTACAAAATTTTAGAAGGAATTATCTCCTAGTGATTCGATAGCTTCTACATATGAGCAATTTCGAGTACAATTTTTTTATCGTGCACTTTAAAAAATTTGACTGCCCCTTGTTCAAAAATAGTCACACAGTGATCAACAACCAAGATTCTAGTGATGCTGAGAAGATAGAGTGAGGGAACAAAAAGAAAAAAACTAATGTGAATGGAGATAAGTGGTTACAGTAGATTCTGCAGTGTAGGACCCATTCAGCTTCTTGTGACACTAATAATGATGTCATAGACAAATTTTTATAGTTTTCAAAAACACAAAAAACAAACTCCCCTAGATTGACACTTTATTTAGCACACGAACTAGCCCTCTAGATTTGAACTTTAAATTGATTTACTTCTTAGACATATTGATTCCTATTCAACCATTTTACAATTTTAGAAGTTACTGATTTTAAAGAGAAGAAAGAAGATTATATGCGAAGAAATCAACATTTATCGAAACAGCATAAAACAAATCACTCTACGTACAATAGAATACGTGTTGAAATCAGCATCGAATGAAACAATAAAATGTCCTTCATTTGGGATCATAATTTACCACCTCATGCACCTGCAAAAAACAAGACTCAAAGCTTGTTTATAGATCATCTAAAGACAAAATTGGAGCCTCCATATATTGCTTTTGCTTAATCAAATCTGTTAGCGCATGCAACAGTTTGGTGCCCATGATTTATGAGAAACTTTTGTTCCACTGTAACAGGTACTCATGCATTTCTAGATATGCATAAGCTAACTAAGGAGTGCATTGTTAAACTCTGTGTCTTCCTTGTAATTTCAATTTAACTATTCATGCATATCCTCTAGTTTATGTTTCCACGGTAATTTTAGTTTTGTTTCTTCTTTTCAACTAGATTTGTATACTACTATGCAGAAAATTTAATACGGTATCAAAGTCTGGGAGCTAAGAAGAAGAAACTAAACACAATTATTTGCAGACAAATTTTTGAGGATTACCATCACCATGGAAGCTGATGTAAACTTGTGTTTCTAGATGCATGCCAAGGTCATGTTCTTTCTGCATGGGCATCACCTTCATCTTCTCCTTTGTGACACATTTCAATGGACTTGTCATGCATCTCCTTTGTCATATTATGATGGAGTTTTTTCTACTGTTCATTCTAATGTTTCCTTTGGTTTTGTTTCCGAGTATGATCAGTTCTTTAGACTATTGGCACCTATATTTTTTACTCACAACTTCTTCTTGCATGGTTGAATAGTGATAAGCATAGTTGACTAGAATAACAATTGCTATTTAGAATGAAGCATGCAACTCAGTGTAACCAAGAGTGATTGAGAAAATCTACCTAGGAAAGCTTGCATTAGGAGGAGGAAACTTGCTAACACTAATGTGAACAATGTTGTTGATAGTGACATTAAAAAAATATTGAGTAAAACCATTTTGTCCCTTTTTGTAACGTTGTCTAGGGTGATAAATTGGCTAAAGGAGTTGGGAATCCCTACATTTATCTCCTCCTCCCAATATTTATCCAAGTTTTGGCCATCACATAAAGATCTACATTTAGGTTAAAACCAAGATTTCCATTTTATACGAAAATAGAATGGTTCTCCCTAGAAACTAAGGGCATGTTAACAAGATCCTAACACAATCTTCCATGAGGGCAAGGAAAATGTCTTTGGAAAAGGTAGCCGACTCTAGGTATCCTTTTAATCTCAACCTCAAAGTCATTAGTTTCCAAATAGTGTTAATTTATGGTTTCCTTCCAAAAATAACTTCATCACAAGCATACAATCCATCTTAGCAATGAGTCTCTCAATAGTAGAATTAGTTATATATGAGAAAATTCAATATTCCATTGAGTTGATTGAGACATGAGAGTTTTGGCATCTAGCATCACAAGAGATTTGAAAAGATGAGATCAAGACAAGTCAAGGTACCATCATACCTAATTTTTGCTTTACCAAAGCTTCCCATTAAGACAAAGGAAGTCCCATGTGGAACACTAGAGCTAGAAGAGGGTCCTCCAACTTGAGTAGAGCCATTAACATGAGTTTCTAGCCTCATATGAAAAGAAAACATTGTTTCTTTTACCTTGTTCAAATTAATGTTTATTAAAAATAGTTTATATTAATAAATTATGATACATTAAAAGCCATTTATTTTTAATGTATTAATCAAAATCTCTTATATTGTTGAACTAATTATATTATTATAAACTACTAAGAACACCTAGAAAATATTATAAGATGTTCAATAGACACATATATAAACATACCTATCAACTAAATATGACATAAAATATATTTAATAAAAATAAACAAATATTTTATTAATAGAAATATGTTTTTACTTGTCAACATCCAATACCACCTTTTTTTACTAATCCAGAACATCTTATGACTTATAAAGTCAAGTATTTATAGTGTAGATTCATTCCAAAACTAGTCATCAAACTTACAACAAAATGTGCCAATCTATAATGACTTTTATATAACAATGCTCAACACCAGAGATACCTTATGGCCTAACAAAACACCAAATAGTGAAATGAGAAGAAATATAGCAACTAAAATATACCACAGACAACAACCATTCATCTTAAGGACTTCCAAGCTAGATTTGTGGTATATATTATCATTTCTTTTAGCCATATCTGCTAAGAAAATCTTGCTAAGTGCTCCCTTGAGAGGAAAAATAGATAATATACTTATGATTCACTCTAGCTTGTCGATTCACTAGTTTAGCTGATAACATTTTATATTTAATGATTATCGATCTAAAGATCATTTCTTTTGGTATTCAGATACAACATTTTGGTTAGAAAATCTACAAAATATCGATTAGTGAATATCAAAGAAAACACCACACAAAAATATACCGTCTTATTCAATATCGGTAAATACATAGAAACGTAGATGGGTCATTTGTTTCCCTTCAAGAGAAAAAAACACCTTCAGTAAAATTTCTTATGAACAATCAAATATCAGATTTGTAATTCATCTGTTCATGTCAAAAGCTATACCTAGGGTTTTGGCACATAAGACAAGACTATGGAAGACATATTGTCTTTGACCCTTTTTCCTTTTGTATCCTTCCATTACAACTTGTATATTTAATGATTATGGATCTAAAGTTCATTTCATTAGCTTTGAAATACAACGTTTAGGTTAGAAATTCTACAAAATATACATGAGTGAATATCAAAGAAAACACTACACAAAAATACATCGTCTTATTCATTATCATGAATACATAGAAATGTAGACGGATCATTTATTTCCATTTAAGACACAAAAACCCGTCAACAAAATTTCTTGTAAACAATCGAATAGGGGAAGAGTACCAAATACCATTCATGTTCCAATAACTGCTTACTCCTTGCACACCCAAACCCCCAATTTAAAGGCTCATTAATAAATTACACATGTACCAATAGTAGCTCATTTTTTAGCTTTTTGGACCATAAGTGGCCCATTTGTGCACTTATATTGGCACCCATAGCACACGAGGGCATTTGTGTACAAGTATTGGCGATTTTAAGTGCATAGTTATTGGAGCATCTTTAGACAGGTATTGGGCAACACTTTGAAAAGTGTACTTTTTGACCCTTGCGTGCATAACGGATCCCACAACATGCAAAGCCAAAACAATAGCTATAAACAGTTAATTTGCATGCGGATACAAAAATTTCTTTTGTCAAAATCTGATATATCGTTTAGAATCTGTGTATGCATGAAATTAGCTATAACGACTACTCATAGGCTTCTCCTAACAGATTTGTAATTCATTTGTTCATACCATAAATTATCATAAGAGAAGACTATGGAAAACGTTTTCTCTCTAACCCTTTTTCCTTTGTGTCCATCTATTACAACTTGTACAATATCAAGCTACCACAATGAATGGTTGCACGGACTTTAGGTGAAAAAGCATCGCAGAACACAGTGAGCTCCTACGCCCACTTCATCTGCTCCGTCGCAGAACACGGTGAGCTTCTCAATTTTCTTCATTGGTATCTTTCCTCGCCATCATTCCGGTTTTCAGCAAGATGAGGCTCTGCTTAAAGCAAAAATTAAGAGAGGCGCATGATCTTGAAGAGTATGCGTGGTCAACAAAGGAAGAGGATAGGTAGTGCTTTGTAATTATCGAATTCAATCCAATAAACTGTATGTTGGGTCACATTTAATGCAACCATTGAGGCCACAGAAAACATGTCAGTTCACTGCAAATGACCTAAATAGCTATAAATAGCTGACAATCATGTGGCGAACATGGTCTTTTGGGAGATGAATGGTGGACATGATGTATCGTACGTCTAGTTCTTGGAGCTGTCTATGCAGGCACCAAAAGGTTTGACAAGACACTTTGGGTGCACCGTACCACAAAGAGTTAGTTAGTTACTTTAATAGGAAATTATGATTCAAAGTAGAATTAGCCTTTTTGTAAAATTGTGTTCTTGTAAATGGTAAAATAGTAGAGAATGGACAAATATAAAAGGTGAGTAGTGTGAAGGATAGTAAAAAATTTAATGTTTATTTATTAATTTATCTATGTTGGTTATATTTTTATGTCAAAGATATTTTTTATATGAAATTGACATCTATTTTTTGAAATCAATGATTCAAAATTGAGGACAAGGATGCAACAATTACAATTAATCCAAATTGTATGCTTACATTTATATTGATTTTAATTTTTTTTCAAAAAAATCTCAATAGATAAATTTAAAAAGAAAAAGAAAAAATTATTAACAATTAAACAATTAGCTTTATTCTATTTCTTCTTCTTCTTTTTCTTTCAAGCATTACTTTTTCATTAAGTTCGAATTTTATTTTAGTTATTTATATATTTTTATGACATTAAAAGTCATTATTAAAAATTATTAACACTAGTAATTGCAACTTGGCGTGCAATGTGTATGTTGAAGAGTCGTGGATGGTCAATTAGAGAAAAAAATGTCTAGTTATTGCATGAATTTGTGTACATGAGGCCAATTAGTAGACCAATTAGAAAAATTATGTTGTGTGTGCAACAAATGGTTGAACAAAGAAGTGGTAGATTCAATTCAATTTAGCATCCACTTACAATGATCCAATTATAACTAAAATAAAACATTTGAACCAAAAAGATAATCAAGTTTCATTATCAATGGGCTCAACGTGTTCACTTACTGAATCAATGCCTCTAGAAACCACCTTAACATACGCAAATAAGACCCCAGTGCTTACCCCTTGTTTACGTAAGCTGGTTAGCCTCTAAGAGATAGTCACCACACATAGGTGGGTAGTGGATCCTAGTTGCACAATAGCCTCACATACCCCTGTCCTCAAGGTTCTACGTGTCTACTTCCTCGTATACGTTTTTATGCGATATAAATTTTATACAAGTCTTCCATTCATTAAATATTAAAAATCTATATAGTACTCATATAGAACAATGAGATACATTCTCCTTTACCCATTCAAATATAGTAATACTCCAATTCACTCAATTCCATTCAATATACCATCACTTGTAAAAAAACATTCTAGCATGATTAAACTTCTTATTATAGAATTTCATAACAATATAGGCATCCATAAGACATAATAAGAACAATAAACTTACACCTTTCAAGCAAGACAATAAATTTTGAACATCTATATACAACTATTACATGAATATAGAAGCATTTCACACAAAAAATATACATATACATACTCATCTACATCACCGAGAAGTACACATCACAAGGCTATGAAAGCATGCATAGCTCTCCGAACACAAATCCACACGTCACAAAGAGCATCCAAAACTATTTCCTAAAGTCCAAGATTCATAATCCATAACTCTTACTTAGTGGCTTGATGGTGTTAGGCCACACACATATACAATGTGACTGTCCATACAAGACCACAGTGCCTACCCCTTGTTTATGTAAGGTGGTTAGCTTTCAAGAGATAATCATCACACATAGGTGGGTAGTGGATCCTAGTTGGACAACAACCTCACATACCCCCATCCTCAAGGTTTCTTGCGTCCGCTTCCTCGTATACAATTGGAAAGGGAGAGATAGAAAGATAAAGACAAAGATAGGAAGTGATACATATAAAGAGGGAGAGATATATAGTAGAGAGAGATAGATAATTAGATAGAGATAGAGTCTATTAGGTGAAAGAAATATGGAGAGGGGAAGAGATATAGATATAGAGGCCTAAAAAGAGGGAGAGGGAGAGAGAAGATATGTTTGTCCTTTTCACAAATGTGTCATTTTCTTGGATATATACAACGAATATAGCTATAGCTAAGTTACTCATAAAAATGGTTAGCCAACATGTACAAGCATCCAAATCCATTCATTTCCTAGACTTTTAGTTTCAAGCAAGCTAGAAAAGCAAGAATTCTTCCATTCATTACAAATTAAAAATCTAATTATTCATATAGAACAATAAGAAACATTCTCCTTTACCCATTCAAATATAGTAACACTCCAATTCACTCAATTTCATTCAATACACCATCACTTGTATTAAACATTCTAGCATGATCAAACTCCTTATTATAGAATTTCATAACAATATAGGCATCCATAAGACATAATAAACACAATAAACTTACACCTTTCAAGCAACATAATACATTTTGAGCATCTATATACAACTATCATATGAATAGATAAGCATTTCATACAAACAATGTACATATACATACTCATTTACATCACCAGGAAGTACACATCGCAAGGCTATAAGTTGGTCGAAGCTATTCTCGCTCCAAAATAGACCTTTCGTACAACGTGATAGTGATGTGTTAGTCAATCGCAGCCATTTGTTGTAAAATCAACGGTATAAAATGCGCGACTAACACGCATGTTAATCAATCCATACTGCCATTTTGGAGCCAGAATAGACACGCCCACAAAAGTGGGCATAGCTCTCCGAACACAAACCCATGTTCGGTCACAAAGAGTATCCAAAACTATCGCTTAAAGTCTAGGATCCATAATCCATAACTCTCACTTAATGGCTTGATGGTGTTAGACCACACATATACAATGCGACCATTCATACAAGACCATAGTGCCTACCCCATATTTATGTAAGGTGATTAGCCTTTAAAAAAAAAAAAGAAGAGAAAGAAGTCACCACACATGCAACCTCATTAATTGTCATAGCTGCAGAGTATGTGCAATATTGATTTGTTTAAAGGGCTTTTAGAAACTTTTAAGAGTGTAAAGCCAAACTCATCGAGTTTTTTCAGCATCCTTTCTAGTGCCAAAAATGAAGCTTTGAAGCTGAGCAAGTAAGCATGCATGAAATATGTAGACGAAGGGACTAGATGCAAGACCATTTGATAAAAAAGCTGTGATGAAATTCGGTCTCATAGAATACCATGATTGCAAGATACTTTCGAAGTGGGTTTGTTCTTTGATATAACTAAATAATATTAAAAAACCATTATGAAGTCTACCATGATACAGATTTGCTATAGCCACTTGGCAGTTTTGTTGTGATTACGAAGAGGATATTAAGGAGCCTTCCTCCAATTGGCAGGTGCAAAGCCGACTTCACAAGCTTTGCTAACATCCTCGCCCCTAGCAAATGCTCTTGGCAGGCGTAATGGCAAATTCCACACACATGTTTAATTGAATAGAAAACAATCTTCAGTTTTAATTTCCGCTCTGTTTTCAAATAGTTGTCAGAGCAGGTCAATGGTGTTTGCAGGAAGATCCAGGGATAATCAAGGAGATTAGAGATCACTGTTATTGCAGAGATAAATCATGAGATTGAGAGATTGTTTGTTTTGAAGTAGCTGCCCAAATGTGAAATGTCAATTGAGGTGCGACCTCTGTTTTGAATCTGCAGATCTGGTAGAAGTCAGCCGAAAGAATGTAGATCCTTTTGTTTTTTTTAATGCAAAGAATTCGCTCAGTCAAGGTTAAAATGATTAAAAGGCACCGAGGACTTGTAAGAGCCACCAATAAAAGATCTCAACCACTTCTGAAGTATATCCTGCTATAGTATACTTATGTAAAATTTTGCAAACCTGCAAACAAAGTACAGATCTGCACAAAGATCTAGCTAGAAAAGAAAGAAAGCAAAACTTGCAGAAAATAAAACACAATGTTGACCACCGCATAAACTGAAATTACGGTGAAGGCAGCGGTAATAACTAGCCTACCATTTTGTTGCGTTAGTTAGATTATTGCATGGAGCGGATAAAGCATGTAATTTAAGGATTGTTGTAAATCACGGTAAGATTGGGGTTGCATGTTAGCGCTAACACCTCCCTAAAGTCTAACGAAGGAGACAAGGCTAATGAAAAGAATGAGGAAAGAGGGAAAAGCCAGCGGGAACAAAACCCCCCTCAAAAAAGATATTAACTCTACATGACACTTAATATGCTACAGTGTTCTTCAACCAAGAAGATCTCATAGAAAGTGCCTATTTGTGCTTCCACAAAAACAAGAAAGGATGTCAATACAAAATGTAGCATAGCGAATGCTGTAGTAGTTTCCTCTGCAACAAATGATGCCTCTTCTTTTAGGAAGAAAGAAACATCGAGCTGTCAAACTGTTGAATTCCCACTCAAGTGAAATGTATGAAGGAATCAAGATGAATGGTTTTGAAAAGAACTCATGTTTCTCCAATCTGATGATGAACTATGACTCTGCCATATAGGGTTCCAGAATAATGACCACTGAAGTGTGAGATTAGTTCGGATGTGAATCAGGATGTGTCAAGATAGTAGCATGGAGTGGTTGAGAGAGAACAAGAGAATCCAAACCAAAAGAAGATGCAGCTTGATGTGAATTGACATTGGAGAGAAGACACGTGTCCTCAATATTGTCATCATGATCAAGGAGAGATTCAACAAACAAATGATAAATGTCTAATAGGATGATATCTCACTCATCAAGAGGGCAAGAATGAACCCGCTGAAGAGAATCTGAAGTAGCATTCAGAGAAGCCAAGATCTTTATCAAACTGGTAGTTGGAGGTGACTGAATAGCTGCCAATGCTGGAGGTGTGGAAAGAGGAGAAGCTAGAGGAGATGTCTCTGTGGAATCAAGACAATCAAGACTATTCCAAAAAGCAATTTCCTCTTCAGTGTCATCATCATACATAGGATCATCATCATTATCAAGGGAGATAAGCATGTCTATATCTGGAAACGGAGGTTCATTGGGATCTCCATACATTTCCCATAAAGTGGCCCAAAGAGTGCAAGGGCACTCAATGTGTGATAGAGCCCATGATGTATAGTGCCCAACAGTTAAACCAATTAATCGTCAGACATGATCCTTTCTACTTTCCCATGCAGATTTCTACCAACAAGTACTTGCTTTGGGAATAAGTCCATATAAATCAGGCAAAAGATGAATCCAGCGACAATGCTTTAGGATTCCATTACACCAGGACTTATAATTTCCTTCTTTCAAAATGATGACAGATGGATGATATCTAATTCCCATTTTAGACTAGACTACCCCGTTTTGGAGCTTTATTTCAGTTCATTTTTAATACAAAAACACTAATAGATACCCCTGAACCAATGAGAATTCCATTCTAAAATAGCTTAGATCTTCAATACCTGCAAAGAAATAATTGTCGTGCTCCTTCTAGCTTCCATGCTCTAATACCATAACTTGCAAAAATAGTACAAATCTGCACAAGGATTTAGCTAGAAAAGAAGAAAACCAAAACTTGCAGGTAATAAAACACAGAAGAACATCAGAGCTGCAAAGAATGAAAATTAAATCTCTCTTGTATATAAAATTACAATGATTGCATGAATATAAATACAATGTTGGCCACCACATAAATTGAAATTACGGTGAAGGGAGGTGGTAATTTTTGGCATTTTGCATAGAGATTGCATTAATGATATGTTGTCATTGATGTCAATTGAACCGGTAATGGTATTCATGTTATTGCTGATATTGTTGTTTTTGATATTGGCTAGTAACTAGTAAGAAGAGCTTTGTGGAAGATGTTGTAAACCAGAATGTAAAGTTTGTGAGTTGAACCGGTAAATCGGTGTAAAGGGTTAAACCTTTCTATGCATTGTAACTGGTAAACCCTATCAGTTGTTAAACCCTAACCGAACAAGTTTGTTGGTTTATTATCTGATAAGTGGTAATGATGGAGACACGTGTGATCATTGTATGAGGATAAGTTCAAATAATTTTGGCGCGTTTGGTTATTATCTAGGGAAGGAGCAAAGTGGATTACATATAATGCACAATGCGTGATGAGTTACAAAGTCCGATGAAGTGGTTGGAATTTTCTTGAAGAATGTGAAGGGATTGTCACGATTTCTAACGGTCAAGATTGTACGACTTGTTTGTAATCTCGATGATGAAAATTAGGTTTTTGTTGTGTTACCGCCCTAATTGATTTGTATTTAAGGTCGATGAAGTTGTTTGTAAGGGTTGTTGGCAAGATTGGTAGAAACCAGTTGAGTGTGTAGTTGCCTAACTTGTGAATGTATCTGCACTTTGAGTGAAGGCAAATTGAAGCTTAAAAGGATCTGATCAAGCAAATGTAGTGCTACTTAGACAGATCAAGAAAACCTGTCGTTTTTTTAACAATTATAGTAGAAGTGAAATCCCTTAGCCGGGTGAGCTCTAACAAGCTTGGTTACTCATTAAATCCTCTAACAAGGTGATCCATTAGCTTGGATTCTTAAATCCTCCAGCGAGGTTATTCCTAATAGGGTATTGTGCTTTCCATCAAGGCATATTTGCAAATCCCTTAATTGGGTGATTCCTAACCAGAATTAGTTCCTAAAAGGACTTATTGTAAAGCTTTAATAGGCTTGGCTCCTAACAGGGCGAACTTCAGAAGAGTTTAGATAGCTATCCTTGTGAGTCTCATCTCGCCGTGGTTTTTACCTATTTGGGTTTTCCACCGATAAACATTTGTGTCAAGTGGTGAATGCTTTTGTGGTTATGATCTTATTTGTTGATTTGATTAACTTCTGATAAGGCATGTTAACTAGAAGTATTAAGAGATGAATATGTTGAGATATGATTAAGCATTGTTGATGTTTAAAAGATTGAAGTTGTTTACTGTTAAGTTGTCATAGCAGTCAAACCAGTTGATGTCAAGTATTCTTATGAATATTGATCTTAACTATGATTAGTTTACTTTGTGTGGTTGAATTTGAGTATGGGAACTTTGTATCAGTTTTTCAATATACTGATTCACCCCCCTCCTCCCAGTATTCTACCGGATACTTATTTTTTCTTCATACCATCAGTAATAACTAGCCTAATATCTTGTTGCATTAGTTAGATTATTGCATGGAGCGGATAAATCATACAATTTAAGGATTGTCGTAAATCATGGTAAGACTAGAGTTGCATGTTAGGAATTAACACTAACAAGTTAAAGGGGATCGAATACAAAAAAATGTTTTCAGTTTTATTGTTTCTTGTAACAAATATTCTTCTCTGTTTTCAAATTGGCCTGTTTATAAAGTCAAATTGGCTTGGAGATTACAAATCTATAGAGAAAGACCACCACTACAGAATTTGGAGGAAAGGATTGAAGAAAGTTGCCCCTCAAAGGATAGATTGCAACAATTAGAGAAGTTGTCAGCTGCGATAATCGAGGAAGTACATAATAGGATCACTCTAGTAGAGATAATCATAGTCAAGTGTAGAAGAAGTATTTCATTGGTAAAAAGGTGAAAGAAAGAAAATGTAAGCTTAATATGTGAAAAAGGATTTTTTAAAAGATGAATCTATGAAATTTAAAGAGTGTAATTCAGAATTGATTGAAAAGATAAAAGAGCTAGGAAAGGATGTTTATTAGATTTATGTGAAAATTATATTTTTGAAAATAATTAAAGAAGATTAACAATAAGAATAAATATTTCAACAAAAAATGAAGTGGTTTTAAAGAGAAAAAAGGAAGAATTGGAAGATTTAAGTTGAATTTGTTTGATGAGGTTAAAAACATGAATGAAGATTTGGAAGAAAAGATGAAGAAATTGGAAGAGGAAAATAGTTTTTAAAAAAATGAAATATCAAGGTTGGAAGAAGAAAATAGTAAACTAGATCAAACACTTTCGTCATGTCTAGAGGAAAAAAAATGTTTAATGTTGAAGCTTTTACTTCATAATGTTTAATTTGACAAAAATGACTTGTGTGATATAGGTGAAGCTTATTTTGGTAAAGATTTAAGAATGAAGATGTTAATTTGTATGAATTAGTAAGTATTACAAGCTGTGATAATAATGACACAAGAAGTCCAAAACATGTTGGTTTCAAGATAATGAAAAAAGTGGGCTATGAAGGAAAAGGTTTCGGGAAGTATGAATAAGGACTAAGAAATCCAATTCAGCTAGTTACAAGGCCAAAACATGAAATTCTTGGGCATGCCACAAATAAAAGAAATAATGATATAGGTGTTATGGGTTCAAGCAAATTTGTTCAAGGAATGCAGTGTTCTCATTGTAACATGAAAGGGTATAAGAAGATATATTTAGGAATCTACATCTTTGTACTTTATTTGGATTGAAGAATCATTGTGAAAAAAATGTGTTGGAACAAAGAACTGAAAAATGAATCTACGATAGGATGCATGAATTTGGAATGTGGATGGAGTTAGGGATCAAATTGGAAAAAGTCTGAAAGATTACAAACAATAACTTTGATACTAATCCTATCCTAGGAGGGTAATCATGTACTTGAATCCTAATAACACTAGCTCTAACCCTAATTGAGCCCTAATACTAACCCTTACCCTAATCTAAGCTTTATTTTGGAATGAAAACTTTAATTTTAACTAATTGTTAACCCTAAGCATACGTTAACCTTAATCCTAGCCCTAACTACAATTAAAAGATGGTAGATATTATTTAAATTTAATCTATATTACTTAATATTTCTATTTTTTCGAACAAGTTGTGAACGTGGGGTCCACTCCCAAGTATAAAAAAATTTAAAAACTAACAAATGACAAAGACTAATCCCTAGATGTGGGTAAATCAGATGTTCCCTTTCCTTGCATTTTTTTAGCTCTTTAGATGAGGATCTTAGAATCATTTGATGTTTGGGTTTTGATACGCGTTTTTTCCTCTTTACTGTCATCCAGTTATGCTTAGCCTAAAAGGGGGACACCAATGGGATTGGGGAGATCACAAAATTTGTAAAAATTAAAATTGATACAATAACAAAATTATCTACAGCTTCAACTGCGCAATTGGACAACAATGAACCATTAGAATGGAACGAATCTGGAGACGAGCTATCGTCTAGATATTCTTGTGTATCTGATTTAGTTTTACAATCACTCATAGTTGAATCAATTGCAATTGTAGCTACAAAACCGTATGCCTGTGATCCATTTGAAGGGAATAAATTTGGACAGAAACTATCATTTGGAAAATTTTGTGAATCTAAAAGTGAAGCAGGAGGAACCTGAGGTGAAACCTTTTTCTTCTGAGAAACAGGTGGAATAACGTAATGTTTGGGTTCAATCCCAAACCACCAGGTGGGCTTTCCACCTAAATCTCGCGTGTGGTAGTAAAATAATTTTGTAATATTAATTATAAAATAATATTTATAAAAATATTTGGAGTTTGGTTAAGTGGTTTAATGGTGCAACCAAAGTTGAAATCTCTGTTTGGTTCACACAAAGTTCATGTCAGTTATGGGTTATCATTGTGGACGTGTTGTTAGTGACAAAAGATATAAGGGATATGTAAAAATGACGTGTTAATGCTAGGCATGTGCCCCCTTCTGGACTCACTCGGAGCTAGGGCTAGGCTAAAAATCCTAGTGCTTTCATTGATAAAAAATAAAAATATCAATATAATATATAATAAAAAGATTATGTTTATTATTATATAATAAAAGTATTAATTTTTTTTGGGGGGCAAAAAGCTAAAAATATATAAAATAATATAGTAATAAGATAATATTAATGATAATATAATTAGTATAGATATCTTAAATACATCCATCTAAAGAAATACCGATAAATATCAATTGAAACTATTTTATTTACGTTTTGAAATATAATTTTTTATATTTCAATTTTAAAGTCTTATCATTTAAAAAAAAAATCAATAAACATAAAAATTTATTAAATATATATTTTTTAAAAGAATATTTTAGTTATGAAATGGTGGATTTATGTTTATATATCTATCTAAAACTTATAATTTTGATGAGAGTATATTTTCTTTTATATGGTGTTTATTTTTAAAATCTTAAGTTTATAATTAATATTAATATTTTGACATGTGGATGGTTGTCAAATTTAAACTAAAAGATAAAAGATAACATTAACACACACACCATTTCACTCCACCTCTTACTGTCATTGTAAAATATAATAGAAATAATAATAAAAAAAAAAATAATATATTAATTGTTATATGTATTATAATAAAGATAATATAATAATAAGATAATATGAAGCTTTGACTGGGTCTTAAAGTAAGTTCACCTGACATTATCTGTTTTGACCACAAACAGGATGCCCAACAAGTAATGTCTCCAAGTTCTCAAACAATGCACAATAGCAGTCGTCTGTAGTTCCTCTCTCTGTCATTGAGCTTCCTAGACTCGAAGGCAATCAGATGGCCATCCTACATACCTCCCATCGCGTAGTTGGACGCATCAGTTTGGACTTCAAATGGCTTGTCATATTTTGGCAAGGCTAAGACTAGCTCCTTAGTCAACTTCTCCTTCAATGAATCAAATGCACTATGTTGCTTCTCCCCCCATTTCTAACTTCTGTCTTTCTTCAGCAAATCAGTGAGGGCACTTGCGATCCTGGAATAGCTTGCAACGAACTTCCTGTAGTAGTTGGCCAGGCCGAGGAATTGCCTTACCTCGTGAACATTATGAAGTGGCTCCTAATCTCGAATGGCTTGCAACTTCTCTGGATCTGGATGGATTTGACCACATCCAACAATATGACCAAGGAACGACACTTCCTCTTATATAAATGCACACTTTTCCTTCTTCACATACAATTAGTGCACCTTGAGTAGTTCGAACACTTCCCTGAGGTGTTCCTTGTGCTCATCCAAATCTTGGTTGTACACAAGTATATCATCCATATATACTACTACGCACTTATTCAACAATGGCCTAAACACATCATTCATCAAAGTGCTAAACATAACAGGTGCATTAGTAAGACCGAAAGGCATAGCCAAGATTTCATAACTCCCATACCTGGTTGTTATGGTTGTCTTCTCTTCATCGCCTAGTGCAATCCTGATATGATAGTAGCCCTATCTCAGGTTTAGCTTAGTGAACACTCTTGCATCCACTAAGCAGTCAAAACTATCCGCTATGAGGGGTACGGATATTTATTCTTGATTGTCAGCTTGTTCAATGCCCTGTAGTCGACACACAACCATAGTGTCCCTTCCTTCTTGCGTTGAAATAAAACTGGGGCAACATAAGGAGATTTGGATGGACGCAAGTATCCCGCCTCAATGAGTTTCGCCAACTGTTTCCTCAACTTGTCCATCTCAGGTCCTGAGAGACGATAAGGAGCCTTAGCAGGCGATCTTGCTCTAGCTTGTAGCTCGATCCTGTGATCTACATGTCTCAGTGGTGGCAAAACAATGCGAAGATTGTTAGCCATGATATCCACGTACTCCAACAAAACATCTTGAATGGCTGAGGAGTTAGAGCTCGTGGACGGCTCCCCTTCATCCTAGCCTCCAAGTAATGTAGCCAAAAATAGATCATCCCGACCACTCTTACAAACCTTCTTCGCACTTAGTGCATTGAGTACTGAGTCCGATTCCTTGCATTTCACCGTGGGGATCATACAAGGTCTTCCCGGATCAAGTATCAAAACATAGTACATATGTGGCACCACTGCTACTGCAGCAGTCCTTAGGAACTCATGTCCAAGGATGAGATCAAACTCATTCATCTCGATGGAAACCATGTCGACAACACCCTACCAAGATCCGATTCAGATGACTTCCTTCTGGATCTCGCCATCGATTTATTTGGAATGGGTCATTTAGGTCCAGGCAGTTAGGTCAGATAGGTTCCAACCTATGCGAAAATATGTCTGAGGCCATCCTCTATAAGAGGGAGGCATCGCTCATTCTTTGGATATGGAGAAAAGCATTCAAAGGCATCCAATTAAGTTTGAGAGCGAAGTAGTTCGACAACAAGACTTGGAGCAGAGGAGAGAACTCGGTTCTCTTGTTGCTTTGCGGGTCTGTGAGGCTACTTTCTATATGAGCTAGGGGCTCCATTGTATTCCCCCAAAGATTGCCATGTCATCTAGAAAATAGATAATGTTGCACTCTTTGGTATGTTGACGCATTCAGTTTTGGTGACTGAGAGATGGCTCAGTACACTTGTATGTGAATTTCAGAATTGAACACCATCTTTCGGACTCAGCAGATATCTTCTTAAAGGAAGACATCTTTGACAGGTGGGAGTAGTATGGATCAATCTCCTTGAGAGATTTGATGATCCTTAATTACAATGAAGAGGCTCAGTCTGGAGGATGTTACAGTGCCTTAGCCCTTTTGTCAAGCTTCTCAGAAGCCATGGATGGTGGAACTGGATGGATCAACAACATACTGCATCGGAGCCGATATTCGTCGGGCTTGCAAAATTGGCTAAGTTGCTTTCACATGAGTTTGTGTGTAAGTCTGGGTGCTCTTTTCCTGACTTAACAGAAAAATATGGTTCAATATGTTTGGACGACGTGATGATCATTTCGTGCAGGGAAGTGGTTGATCTGATCCAACCTGAGGCAGGTGCCAGTTTGAGGTTGAACACCCTGCGAATCGTGGAGCAAGAAGTTGAAGATAACAACAAGGGTTCTATGATTGCTCGACTTGAAGATGTAGATGAGAGAAAGTCAGGGACTTCGCCACACGGAGCAGATCAAGCCATCACACCTCTAGAACCTCGTGCAATCTCCATTTCATTCAAGCGACTTGGTGATGGTTCAACCCAACTTTGTGTTGATACCTTTCAAGATTATATTGAGTTCAACGATGAATTGCGCGAAGACATAATCCTGGAGAATTACGCCTCACCAATGCGCCTATGCAGAATGCGCTATAGAACACATCAGTCCCAATGCAAAAATCAAACAAAACAAAACACAAACCAAGATATGGGTGGGGCGAGTTGCCCATATTCCTTTATTATATGCAAAATGATACAATACGTGGATAGGATGTTGTATTGAAGAATGCAGATCGCCCCTAGATAGATCGATCCTTGTCAAGCTAGACTTGACATAGACCAGAATACAATGGAGCCCCTGGCTCATAAAGAAATTAGCCTCGCAGACCCGCAAAGCAGGAAGAGAACTGAGTTCGCTCCTTTGCTCCAAGTCTCGCTGCTAAACTACTTTGCTCTCTAACTTAATCGGATGCCTTGAAATGATTTTTTCCGTATCCAAAGAATGAGAGATGCCTCCCTCTTATAGAGAATGGCCTCAGTCCTATTTTCGCATAGGTCAGGACCTATCTGACCTAACTGCCTGGACCTAAATGACCCATTCCAAATAAATTATGAACGGTCATGTTGGTGAAGATAATATAGCATGGAGTCATCCAATATAGTAACATTATTCGTAAGTAGGTGAGAATACGAGCAAAATTTCGCAATCTAGGGTTCGGATGCAAAATTCGAGCTAGGGCAAAGATACCCTTGGTGATCCTCTTCCTCCCTTGGATCCCTTTGGTCTACAAGGTGATCATATTCCTCAATGGGTGTTTCAGAATGGGAAGTGGGTTGATGTTCTTGCTTTGGAGAAGAAATAAAAGGCGTCACAAGGATAGTGAGTGGTCGAGGTAAAAATACTTCAAAGGATTTTTTCGTCTACAGAAGAGGAAAGTGGCTAGGCCCAACCGAAATGCCTCTCGGGATTCACATGCAAATTCTCGGAGAAATGGGGGGTCTGGAAATAACCCTAAAAATGTTGCAAGCTCCGGTAAGGTGGCTATTGAAAATTCCACAGGGGTTTTGCGGCCATCTTTGGCTTATGCAGTAGCTCTTGATAAGAACAAGCCATTGGGTAAGGAGAACTCGGTGGATAGGATATGGCTTTCGATTCCTTGTATCTCTGTGACTGAAGCTCTATTTGATTCTTTGGCCATATTAATTCAGGTTTGGGGAGAAAATATTTTGCTCTCAAAGCTTCATCATAAGATTCATTCGCTCTGGTATGGTACGCTTTATTTTTCAGGTTCTCTCTTCGAGCTCTATCATTGTTATATTTGACTTTGAGGGTGCTAAAAAATAGGTCCTCGTAAAGCCATTTTCCTGGTTTGGTCGTAATTTAGTTTTTGTTGAAACCTGGAAACCTCTTTTTTTTACTTCTCAGGATATTGTTAAAACTATCCATACTTGGTTTTCGCTTCCTGGGCTTCCATATGAATTTTCTTATCCTGATATTTTACAAAGAATTAGGGATTCCTTTGGAAAGTTTATTCATTCACATTCGGTTCTTGAGGATGGGGTTTTTAGGGTTAAGATTTGTGTGTTACCTACCTCATCCTCCGTGGTTCCTTGCAATTTTAATTTAAAGTCTATTGATTGGATTTGGCGACAGAGCATCGTTCATGATTCTGACTAATTTGTTAAGTCTTATGTGGTTATGGATTCTCCTTTATTTTCTACCCTTAAAGGTTTGTCATTTGGTGATAAGGTGGTTCAACCTCAAAATCTGCTAATATATGTGTTGATAACATTGATTCTTCTGTCGGTCATGAAAATCAAAGGAACACAGATTCTCATTTTGTTTTTCCATCAAAGTTAAACAATCCTATAGGGGTTTCTATTCTAGAGAAATCTATCCCTCTTGGGGATGCATCTATCCCTCTGGAGGATGTGCAGAAAGCTAAGGTTCACGTTGAAATATATTCTCATCAAGGGTTTCCTAATGTAGGGGGACTGGTAATGAATTCTGCTAAACCTTCCCAAGGACTTGAGGGTGGATCGCCTTAGGGGGAGTCAGATCCTTTGGTTCATGGTTTTGATTCGCCTTTTCTTGTTCCAAATGAGGGTTTAATTTCTCAAGTCCAAAGGCTTGTTTTTTAACACAATATTACTTTAAATAATGATGTTACTGATAAGGTGGTTGATGCGATTGATCGAGACTTGGTTAATTTTAATTCTTCCTTGGTCATCCCTCCAACTTGCAATCCTTTTGAAATTATCTTCAGATAAAGATCTGGATTGTGAGAATGATTTGTGTATGGTCAATAAGGCTGAATTTGATCCTACAATTAACAAGCCTTTGGTTCAAACTCCTTTGTCTCCTTCCTCCCCATTACCTTCTCCTGCAAAGTGGGGCAGGAAGCCAAAGGCGTTTTATACGTAATTGGAAATAGATGCTAGTATCCAGTCTACACTTTTGAGGTCGGGTTTTGGTTCTGCGAAAAGAAAAAAAAAGTTTAGTCCTCCTTTCACAAGGTCGGTTGCTTCCAAACATAGTCTCCAGGAATCTTTTGGAGTGGGTAAAGTTGGTTTTGGTGATTCTATTGAAAAGAGGGGAGATAATGCCTCCCCTCGAGGACAATGAAGGTCATTCCTTGGAATGTTAGGGGCTTAAACGCCCCTAACAAGAGATGCTTGATTCAGTCGCAGTTGGATTTAATGAAGTGTGATGTTCTTATGTTGCAAGAAACTAAATTAAGTGTGCATGGTGTTGAGTTTTTGTTTTCTAATTGGAAGGCTTGGGAATTTTGTGTCTCCCCCTCTGCGGGGGCTTTTGGAGGTTCAACTTTTCTTTGGAATGATTTTTCTACTGAATTATCTCTAGTTTTCTTTGCTCCTTTCTGGATGTTAGTGTTGGTAAAATGTAGGGTTTCTAATATTAAATTTTGGTTATTTTATGTCTATGGTCCAATGTCTATCTGGGGGAAAGAGCCCTCTGGGATTCTTTAACTGTTATCTCCTCTCCCCTTCGGTGACAATTTGTGATTTTTGGTGGAGATTTTAATGCTATTTCTTGTGAGGATGACAAAATTGGGGGCATTTTACCAAACAAACATATTGTGGTTGATTTTACTACTTTCATTCAGAATAATTGTTTGTTGGATTGTAAACTCTAAATGGTCCTTTTACTTGGACAAACGTGAGGAAAGATTTTTCACAGATTACTGAAAGACTTGATCGGTTTTTGATTTCTGATAATTGGATATCTTTGGATGTGGATGTTGTTGTTGTGGTCTTGCCTAATTCATGATTTGATCATTTCCTAATTATGTTGTCTATTTTAGATGATAGGGCTCCTAGAAAAACTTCGTTTAAATTTGAGCCTATGTGGTTTAGAGATCATTCTTTTCTGATGCTCTTGGAATCTTGGTGGGCATCGTCCCCTTTTTATATTTGAAACTAGAATGTTTCAATTTGTCAAAAAACTTTCCTTTATTAAAGAAAAGATAAGGTCATGGAATGTCTTGCATTTTAAAAATATTTTTTCTGAGAAATCTAGAATTCAGAAAGAGCTTGAAGCCTTAAATACTATGGTTTATGAATATTGGGATGGAATCTACTGCCTTTGCCAAGCATAAATTGTTAAATTCTCAACTTGAGGAAGTTCTTTCTCATGAAGAAATATATTGGCGGCATAAATCTAGGGATTTATGGCTTGTTGAAGGAGATAGGAACACTAAATTTTTTCATTCATTCACCAAAATAAAACGTCAGAGGAGTAGGATTTCTTGTATTCAAGATTGCCATGGGGTACTTCTTTATGAGGAGAAGGATATTGCCACTGAGGCTGTCAAGCTTTTAAAATCTTTGTTGACTAAAGAAACTTCTGCTTTTGATCATAGATTTGTTTCGGTTATTCCTCAACTTATTTCTGCAAAAGATAATCAAATGCTAATGGCTCATTTTTCCAGTCATGAGGTGAAGGAAGTTGTTCTTCTATGGTACCTAAGAAGGCTCCAGGGCCAGATGGTTTTACTGCTCCGTTCTTTCAAAAGTGTTGGTATTTTCTTGGGGATGAGCTTCTTCTTGTCTTAGAGGAGGCTAGGTGTAATAGGTCTATTTTGAAAGAAATGCATACGACTCTTATTGCCATCATTCCTAAAATAGGGAATCCTAAGTCTTTTGTAGATTTTTGACCAATTGCTTTATGTAATACTTTATATAAGACGATAACTAAGGAGATCTCTGTGAGACTTGTCAAGCTCATTCCCAAGATTATTTCGGGTGAGCAGGGTGGTTTTGTTCCTGGTAGGGAG
Source organism: Cryptomeria japonica (assembly GCF_030272615.1). Taxonomy (NCBI): domain Eukaryota; kingdom Viridiplantae; phylum Streptophyta; class Pinopsida; order Cupressales; family Cupressaceae; genus Cryptomeria; species Cryptomeria japonica. Next base: position 586,404,988 of record NC_081406.1, read on the forward strand.
ACGACAGAAAGGGCCATTGTGGCTCATGAGATTTTTCATTCTATCTCTCATCTTTCTATTCTTGCTATGATTCTTAAGTTAGATATGGTGAAAGCTTATGACAGGGTTAGTTGGTAGGCTCTCTCATCTGTTCTTAAAACGTTTGGTTTTGGGATCAAGTGGGTGAGATGGATTTATGCATGTATATCTACTGCTAGGTTTTCTGTGATTTTGAATGGCTCCCCGTGTGGTTTTTTCGCTTCTTCCAGAGGCCTTAGGCAAGGAGATCATTTGTCTCCTTTCTTGTTTATTATCTTAGCTGGAGATTTTAGCAGAGCTATCTTGGCTATAAGGGAGAATGTTCTTTGGAAGGGTATTAGTATCCCAAGTATGGTTGTTAGACACTCTCATTGTCTTTTTGCTGATGATTCTTTACTGTTTGGACATGCCACTTTGAATGAGGCAAAAGTTATTAGTAAAATTATTAGAGATTATTCAGATTTCTCTAGTTAGAAGGTGAACAATGCTAAATATAAGGTTTTCTTTCTTAATGTTTTTCCCTTGGTACAATTGAGGTTGGTTAACTTTTGGGGCTTTAATGTTGGTCAATTTCCTTGCAAGTATTTAGGGATTCCTTTTTTCACTGGATCTGAAAAATATAACTTTTGGGAAAGAATCTCTGCTTCCGTTTCATCAATGATTGTGTCTTGGTCTCACAAGTGGCTTACCTTCCCAGGTAAGATAGTGCTTATTAAGGCTATTTTTAATGCAGTTCCTATTTATCTAATGTCAATTTTAAAGGTTCCCAAGAAATCAATTACTAATCTGCAGTCAATTCTGAGGTCATTCTTGTGGAATGATAATGTGAATAGTAGGGCTTGAATTCCTTTTTTGGCTTGGGATAAGGTTTGCTCTCTGAAGGATACGGGAGGTCTTGGAATTAGAGATTTAAGTAAGTAGAATTTGGCTTTAGGAGCTAAGTTAGTGTGGATATTATATAAACAACCTTCGTCTAAGTGGGCATCTATTTTATTTGCTAAATATTTAGGAGATTGTCCTAGGGAGGCTATTTTTATTGCCTCCTCGCTTCCTAAGGGTTCTGTAATTCGGAATTTCATGTCTAAATGTAGATCTGTCATTCTTCCTGGTTTATCTTGGCTTGTGCATAATGGTCGAAAAACTAGATTTTGGGAGGAGGTTTGGAATGGTTTTTCTGCTCTGACTAGTCTTAGAGATTGGTCGACTCTTATGTCTCAATTAAAATCTTCTTGGGGAATTTTTGTGGTTGATTATTTTTATGTGGAGTTGTTTGGTTCTATGTCAGTTGCTGGATGGAAATCAATAGATTCTTTCCCAGTTGATCAAGAGCTCAAGTCTGCATATGTTGAGGAGTTAAGTAAGCGTCAACTTGTCTTTTTTGAGTTTGATGATGAGCTAATTTGGGTTCACTCTAAGTCTGGGGAGTATTTGGTTAAATATGGTTACATGTATTTATCTGCTAGTTGTAGGGGGGATGTATGGCCTTCTTGGCTATTTTGGCATATTGCATGCCTTCCAAAAGAAGGAGCTTTTGTGTGGCTGGCTATTCAGGATAGAGTTCTCCTAGTTATGCGATTGAATAGGCTAGGCATATCACTATTGTCTTTCCTTGTGTTTTGTGTGGTTGCTCCTTGGAATCAGCTGATCATCTTTTTCTGCATTATCCTTTTGATTCAGAATGTTGGTATTGGCTCTTTAATAAATTAAATTGGTCTACGACATTATGTGGGGATCTATGATCTCACTTTAGGGGTTGGCTGCATTTATGTTCATCTTCTTTTTATGCTTGTTTGTGGATTATTGCCCCTTCTATTCTGATTTGGAATATTTGTAGGAAAGGAATAATAGAATTTTTAGGAAGAAGGTTTCCTCATTGTTAGATATTCTCTTCGATATTGAGAAATCCATCTTTGAATCTGCTTTGGCTTTTATTTACAAAGGTTTGAGTCCTAAAAGCACTTTTACTTCTTGGGATAGCTGGATCATAAGTCATTGGACGACTTTACATTTACTTCCTTCTTAAGGGGATATTTCTAAGAAAAGGATTTCTTTAGTTAACAGAAAAGAGGTGGTTTGGTTACTCCCCCCATCCAAGTTTAAGTTAAATTTTGACGGTGCTTCTCGGGGCAACCAATAAGTCTTCTATTGAGATGGGGGTTACTGATGATAGTTCCAAAGTTATTAAAGCTAGGTGTCAGTGTATTCTAGATGGGACTAATAATGTGGCAAAAATTCATGCTCTATCTATTGGAATAGATTTGCTAATTTCATTAAATCTTAAAGATGTGATTGAAGGAGATTTTTTAGTTATCTTTTATACAGTTACTAATCGAACTTTTAATTCTTGGCATTTACAATACTGGTTGGATAAGGTTCTGTTGCAGATTAAGTTCTTTAACTCTTTATCTATTTCTCATTGTTATAGAGAGGCAATTTCTTTGCTTAATTTTGGCGAATAAGGCTCTAAATGAGAATATTCAAACCTTGGTAGATATTGATGAGACTTGTCTGCCTCCTTTGCCTTCGACGTCTTAAGTTTTCCTTTCGGTCATACTCTTTTACTTTGCCTCGACCTTGCATTTTTCTTGGAATTGTTAATATGTATGCATTTTAGTGGGATGTTGTTTGGGGCCTTTTTGGCCTCTTTACCTCACTTCATTAAATTTGCATGCTTGTTCATAATTTCAAGGGATGTGCTGGTCGGTGCCTAGCTCTCGAGTTGATTTATTACAGGAGGTATCATATTGATTGAGGGGTTCTTTATTTGCATTATCATTTCTTCTGTACTGTTATGCTTACACGGTATCTTTGTTACTCGCATGTTCCCATAGTCAAGCTTTTGTCGCACTTTGTATGCATGATATTTTAGCTATGTATCATTACTCTTTTTCCTTGAGATGAATATTTGGCATAACACTTTTTCTTTTTTATTTTCTTGTCTTGACTTGTAAGTAATGAAACCTACTTGGGTGTGATATTTATAGTGGTGCTGAAATAGAATTTTAGATTTTTCACTAGTCATGTGATCAACTAGGTGTCTAGAATGAAATAGAGATTTTGTTAATGTGTTTGCGATATAGCGATTGATAGATTTTGGGTTAACAAGTTTCAAATAGTGAAATCACTACCTATCATAAGTAAAGTGTCATCATAGGGTAATCTTGAAAATGAATGACCTTAGGATCTCAAAGACTTCATGTCCGAATATCTAAGAAAGGAGAGGACCCTTGTTTGTCCTGAATACAAACAAATGATAAACTTGGATAATTTCCTTGTTTTATTGATGTTGATATATGCCTATGCAAAAATTTTGCGAATGCGATGCATTTGAAAAAGAAACTATATGTGATATAGTGCTTTGAATAAAATGAGATGCAATACGGAAAACAAAACCTAAACTAACCCATCCCTTAGATGTATTTTACAATAGGATATAAGGACTCAACTGAGTGTAAATTTTCGACATCTCCAATATTGATTTCTTAAGTTTTTGGATTCTGTGGATCATTAAAAGGAAATCCAACTCTGGAACCCATGAATTCAGCTATAACCTCATCATTTTCAAACCAATTTAGTTGTGATAGATCTTCTTGTCCCCATTCTTTCAAGTGCGGGTATATGAGGCAAATAGATTCTAGTTCCGAAGTTGTGACATGAGTGGGCGTTATGTTTATTTTTATTGATGCACTTGAAGAGGATGATGAAACCAACCAGGTGCTGATCTGATTATCTGGCATTATGCTTGTTTTTGTCACTACATTGGTATTTGATGATGATGCACATACAATTGTTGACAAGTTGTTCTCTCTAGTATGATCAGAATTGATGGTTTAATTGATAAGGGGTTCATGGAAAAATTGTGTAGATGGATTGGGATTATGAGGGGGACTAAGAGAAATGGTAAGCTCATTTGAGAGGGAATCTTGTGAGAAACATGGAGATGAAGGAATGGAGGGATCTTGATTAGGATCTGGAGAAATAATGTGATCTTTCTTAGGAGGTGGATGTTGGATGGGACTTGAAAGGACACTTTGTTCTTGAGATAAAAGGGTATCATTATGAATGGGATAGAAGAGAGCGAGGGGATCATCATAAGATTCTTGGTCAATGGGATCTTGATAAAAAATTGGGTAGGATGGAAGGGTTAGTTCTTGATCTTTATTTGTTTTAGAACTCACATCTTTTGATTTTAGATCATCCTCTTGACATGGGGAAGGAGTTTGGATATGCATGGGAGATTCTTGGAAGGTGTCAACACTTTGGCTTGATGAGAAAGGATTTTGAATGAGACTCTATAATAGGAGTTTATGATGTGATTGGGTCTTGAATTTTTTAAGCATGAGAAGGACTAGCATCATGACTTGGATTAGATTGGATTTGTATTATGGGTAGCCCTTGGGAGGTTGCGTTATTGGAAAAAGATGGCATGGACTGCTCTTTTGTGACTTTAGGGTATGAGGAAATGGTGGAAGATATGGAGGCTAGTTGACGTGCAAAGTCTTGATGGGAATAGCCATTGCTAGACATGGGAAGATGACCTTGTTGCATGATAGGTGACACATTGACCATGTTCGATTGATGTCCAAAGAGTGACATGTTTGTATTGGTAAACATATCTGTCCCTTTCTTGAAATTTATTTGTTTTCTCTGAACAAAAATATAACTCTTGTACACCCCTTTATGAAAAGGAATAAATTACCAACAACTGGATGAATTAATTAAAATCCAACCTCTGCATTAAAGGGCATCTCCTCATATGATTTGCAATGAATTTAATATAAAAATGAAATGTTGACACTTTTTACCAGAAAGTGTGGAAAGGCTTTAGCATTCATCCATCAACACAAATGAATGCCTTCTACTGAAACAAAAGAAATACTCTAACGATTAAATATGAGCTCATAGACTCTGATTCACACACACATTCACTTTTTAAATTCAGAGCATAGAAAATGCACAATAGTATTGATGTCTAATCGATACTCTCTCAAGCCTCACAGGACTAGGGGGATTAGCACAACTTCATACACAATGAATCTGCTAACAATTAATAGAAACCATGAAGTCAAAAAAAACATAGAACTAACTGATCATAAAATGATATCATGCCCATAGCATATTTCTCAAGAATGATTTCTAATCTTTAAACACATAGATTCAAAGACTGCACACCATAACATTTTATTGTTAATCAGTCATTCCAGTTTAAATAGTTCATAGAAAAACAAAATGGATATTGTTTGCTGCTCGAAAAATCACAGTTTTTCCAGCCCTTTTCTTTTCTTTTCCCCACATATATATAGTCTCTCTCTTTTTTAAAGATACTTTCAGTTATCAGTAACTGATTCTTGAAAAGATTATTAATTAATCTTTTCTTTTATCTTTTATCATCTTCCTGATAACTTTTTTTTTTTTAAATCTTCAAATCTTTTATCTCAGAATTTTTATATACCCGCACTCAGAGATTAATTACTTTTGAATGTGAAAATATTTCTCTAATTGCTCCTGTGCGGATTTAGAAAACTAGGTTTTCGAAGACCTATTAAAAATTCAGCATGATCCAACGGTGCAATTGATAGATATTTTCCCCGAACTGAGACTTATTGTTTTGACTCAAAAAATTCGTGGTTACAGATTACATTGAAAATTACAAACATTAGACATGCCAATGTTATTGGATTTTTGAATTTGTTGAAATTTTGAACACACACACTTTGAACCTTCATTTGATGAATCTCTGAACTCTGAATTTGAACCTCTGAAATCAAACCTTGAACCTTGAACCTTGAACTTGTGCGCTTGAACCTTCAGGCTTGAACCTGCGCGCTTGGACCAAAGAAGGTTCAAAGTTTAGATTCAAAGACCAAAATTTACAATGAACCCAAAATTTGAACTTTGAACCTTGAAACTTTTGAAATTTTTGAACCGCTTGAACCTTTTGAAGCTAAGAAGGTTCAAGGTTGAAGTTCAATGATAATTGTTCCTTTGGGCTGCCATAGAAAAATCTGCATAACTTTTTACTGAAAGCTCCATTTATTGTGAAATTTTAATTGTAGAATAAATAAGCTGAGTAGAGAATAACCCATAAATAATTTTTGCATAAGAAACATAAAACTTGGGATTTAATTGTTTGGGCATACGGGTAACCCAAAAACAAAACAATTAAAATCTCCCAGCCAACATGGAGTTTGGCCATAAAACTTCAGCATTAAAACATTAACAATAACTGATTTGTAGCTGATTATGAAGCTTTAGGCAGGAGCAAAAATATAGGGGTAACATTTTGTAAATACACTTGCATTCGTTTGGGACACCCTTGGTGGTGTATTTGAAGACATAGGAGGATATTCACAGACATTTGATGTGACTAAAGGAAAAATTGACTATGTGATTGTGTGTGACCCTGGTAGTGGTTGACTTGTTTGCACAATTTGTGGTGCTGAGAGTTATGTTGTTTGTTGTATTGGTTGTTGGACTTGCATCTCTGGATGTGTTTGCTATTGATATTGATTTCTCATGTTTATTTGTGTGAGAATAGCTGGTATGTCTGCTTTCATAATAAGAGCTTTCACATCAATTGGCTCTAAGTTCATATTGGGATATCCGAATTTTGGAAATAGTTTGAACATCTGGGATTTGCTCTCTTCACTTTTTTAACATTTTGGTCCAAGATCTTTATTTGCCGAGCTAGTTTCTCTTCAAGTGGTAGAGAAATAGGTATGACACTTGTTTGTTCCTGATAAGTTCGATGCACATTTTGGAACATGTATATGTTGGATTGAGATGATTGATTATTTGGTTGCAATGACATGGTCCTAGAAAGGTTTGAAGTTTGATAAGGATAATGTTGTCTCCTAGAAGTTTGAGAGATTATTTCAACCATTTCACTATATGCCATTTTATTATTTTTGGACTTTTGAAGTTTAGGGATGAAATGCAATACAACTAAGGGATGAAAGTACAACCCTATTTTTTTGGATTTTGAGAATTTTGAAAACGGACAAATGCAATTGAGGATGACAAATGCAACCTATGTTTTTGAATTTTTTGACAAATTGGATTAAGGAATAAGAAGATGAAATCCTAAAGAATGACAATGCAACTTTGGACTTGGATTAAGGAACACCCTAATTTTGAAGATAATGCAAAATAGAGATAATGATTTGACCCTATGTCTTATGAGGATGAAGACTATGCAAGGACTACAAACTTGGATTATGACGATTGTGCAAGGACCTATGCAAAGATTAAGATGACTATGCAAGGAGTTATGTGAATATTATGATGACTATGCAAGGACTATATGTAAAAATTATGATGACTATGCAAGACAATGTAAAGACTTATGTGAAGATTATGATGACGTATAGGGGAACTTTATGAGGACGTAGATGAATACTATGCAAGGACTTATGCAAAGTAAGGACGTAAATGAAGACTATAATAAGGATGATAATGAGGACTATGCAAGGACTATAATGCAAGTATTGATGCAATGTAAGGACATAAATAAGGACTATAATGAAAGGATTGATGCAAAGATTATGAGGACGCTAATGGGATGTAAATAAGGATTCTATAAGGACTATGAAAGACAATGCAAGGACTTATATGAATATTATGATGATGTATATGGGAACTCTATAAGGATGTATATGGAGACTATGCAAGGACTTATGCAAAGTAAGGACGTAAATGGGGATGATAATGAGGATGATAATCAGGACTATGCTAGGAATTATGAAAAGCAAAAACATTAATGGGGACGATAATGAGGACAATAATGAGGACTATGCAAGGACCTATACAAAGTAAGGATGTAAATGAGGACTATAATGAGCACGATAATGAGGACTATGCAAGCACTTATGCAAAGTAAGGACGTAAATAAGGAATATAATAAGGACGGTAGAAGGAGTTGTGTAAATGAGGACTATAATGAGGATGATGTAAATCCTTAGGACTATAAGAAAACCTATGGCCATAAGTATGCAAAATTTTGGATTTTGTTGGACTGTTTGATGTTTCATGATAGACTTTGTTTCAAGTAACTCTGTTTGTGGGACAAGTCCTTTTTTCAATTCTGAGAACATTGTCTAAAGATAAGTATAGATGGATGAACTGTGTTTTAACGAACTTCAAGAATTCAGAGACACGCAAGGTAGGGCCTAAAATAGCCCAAATACTCACTCAATACAGGTCTAGCACAATGATACATACAATAACAAAGAAAACAATCTTAGGCTAGATATTGGAAACAATTCAAAGAGGCCCTTACAATAAAATACCGAAACAAGATGAACAATTAGAGAGTCTGGGAACACTGGCTCCACTCCACGACACACACTTCTCAGACATGCCAGTCTCTCTTACCTTGATGATCTGAAGATCTTATCACCAAGGGATTTATGTCTCATAATGAAAGATACATGAAGGGTTTCTATGGGATACGATCCTGATGCAGGAGCATCCCCGGTTCTTTGCAATCTTGCATTAACCAAAAACATATTCCTTTTTGGTTTTATTTGTTTATAGTTTCAATTTTCCTTTCTGTGTGTCCCAGTTTTGCCTCACCGGATCCTGTGGAGTTGGATTATACTTGAAGACTTGATCATCTTTCTTGCTTCCAGATCACATTGCATTTGGATCACTTTCCGGTAAGATATCACTACTGGTTTCTATGACAGTTTCCTATTATTGGTTGCCTGGACCTATTTTGGTGACCTACTAGAATCCATTCCAAAGTTTGCGGAGCCTTGGGCATTGATTTTGATGTTCTTTGACGTGTGGCCGCCCTTTTCTTGCGATCTACGTTTCATCCTTTGGATTTTCTAGAGGAATCTATTGGCAGAGGCCGACCTTGTTATTTTCATGTTAGGTCTTGTTCTTTGGGTTTTGATCCCTTTTGGACCGACTGGATCCTTTGGATCGATACATATTTGTAATGATGCATTATAATGTAACTAATTAGAGAATCAAGTACCTAGACTATGCATAGAAGATAGATCTTTCAATTCAAGGTCCCAATTGTGACCTATTCTCCCAGGCCTGTGTTAGTATGTTGTAATCTAGTTGTTACTGGTTGGATGTAATCAAATTTCATGCAATAAAATAATCTATTTTGCATTGCCTTCATCATATCTTTGTGTTTTCATTGCGTTTACTCTTGCTGACCAGTCTAGATTGATCTCTTTGAGGTCCCTCCTCACTGGTGACTGCTTCAAGTGGTATCAGAGCCAGGTTTCGTGTCCTAAATTTTTGTGGTAGGGTGGCGAACTACGGATCCGATTTGCAGCTGTAGAGGACTAGTGTGAACAATGGTGCGAAAGAGGATCTAGGAATGCTGGAGCGCCTGGGAGTGTAGACCTTGCTGTGATGGAGATGTTGCGAGGAATAGAAGCCCGGTTAGAAGCCATGGAGACAACCCAGAGAAAAGGCTGACACATTGAAGATGTGAGTGAAGATGAAGGAGAAGAAGCCCCGACATAACAAGCAAACCTATTGGCAGTTGATCCGGATGAGGAAAGGGCTTTGAGAGTTTTGAGTAGGGTGAACACTAAACCTCATTTTAATCCACCAGAATATGATGGGAAGTTAGATTCAGATGAATTGATGGATTGGATCTCAGAGATGGAGAAGTATTTTGCTTTTGAAAATACTGCAAAAGAGAGAAAGGTAAAGTATGCCTATACTCGGTTTAAAGGTCATGCATCTCTTTGGTGGGAACAGTTGTAGGTTGATAGACAAAGAAGAGGTAAATAGAATATTAAGACAAGGGATCAGATGATTGTTAAGTTGAAATCGAAGTTTGTGCTGGTGAATTATCAAGTGGATTTATTTCGAAAATTGCAGAATTTGAGACATAACTAATCTAGTGTGAAGGAGTACACCAAAGCATTTTACAAGTTGAACATCATATCCAGACATGTTGATGATGAAGTTGAACAAGTTGCAAGATATTTGAATGGATTGCGGATGTCTATACAAGATGAATTGAGTATGATAAAATTGGAGAGTGTTGAAGAGGCTTACTAGTATTCCCTAAAGGCAAAAGATAAGTTAAACAAAATACATGAGTAAAGACATAGAGGTAGAGGTGGAAGGTTTACTAGAGGAATATTTCAAGGAGGAAGAGGATATATAAGAGAAAGAGGAACCAGTATAGATCATAACAAGGACAAGGAAGTGAGTAAAGATGGTAATTCATACCGGAAGGATGATAGAAATCCCTACCAAAGGAGAGAACCATATGGTTACCAGAATGAGAACTTTGGAAGATAAGACAAGAGAACATTTAGAGGAACTTGCTATAAGTGTGGAGGAGAAGGACATCATCCATTCAAGTGTAAGAAGGCAAATAATATTGGAAGAGAAGCAGTGGTGGAAGAAAACCCCACTGGATCTAACAATAAACCAAAAGATGGAGAACTGTTGATGATGAGGAGAGATTTGTGTCATACCGGAGGAGATGAAGATCCTTTGAAGAGGAATAATTTGTTCAAGACCAGATGTAAGGTATCCGATAAGTGTTGTAAAGTTGTCATTGGTAGTGGTAGTTAAGATAATCTCATTTCAGAAGAGATGGTGAATAAGTTGTAATTGGAGAGATTGAAACACCTTAAGCCTTATCAGTTAGCATGGATTCAGGATGAACATAAGTTGTTAGTGAGTGAACAATGTTTGGTGAAATTAAAAATTGGGAATTATCATGATGAAGTTTTGTGTGATATTATGCCTACGGATATTTGTCATCTTTTGTTGGGTAGACCTTGGCAGTTTGATAGACAGGAAGTACATGATGGGAGGAAGAATACATACACTATTATGGCCAACGGAATGAAGCAAACCTTGTTACCTTTAAAGGAACCTTTAAAGAGTGAATTTTGTATGAATGCTAGAATCTGTTTGGTAGATGGAAGCAAATTCATGGATGGATTGAGACATGAGAATGTGTGTTTTGCCTTAATTCCTAAGAATATTGTGTTGGCCATTTGGTGGAATTGATTATGTGTTGCATTGATGCCAACACTACCTGTTTGAATTCTTTATCGACACCCTTCTAGTCCTGGTAGGTTGAGTGGTTTCTGGTTGATTTGGATCTAGCATGATCCGGTAGGCTCCAATATAGCTTGGTGATGAAATTGGCTTGTTCATGATACTCATGTTCATATTTGGTCAGCTGGTTTTGGTCTGGTGATCAGATGCTATCCTACTTGCTTAGAAGCTTGGTTTCTGGTTTCGGCGAGGGTTTCACCAGTAGAGTTTTTGGTGGAGATCTTTGATGAATTGCATAAGTGGTGTTGGTGCAGCTTCTGGTGGAGTTTTAGGATGTTGTTAGTGATCATGTTCGAGACTTGACGAATGTAGATCATTGCTATAGTGTGTGGACCTATATTGGGTCTCAGTTGATCTAGGTTATGGACCAACTTTAATGTAACGTGCCGATTATACCCCTCGATGTATTTCCAAGATGTCTTATGTGTTGGATATTATTTGTTTGGTCTAAGGCCGACATGGTTTGTAATTATGTAATTGGTTTATTATCTGGTGGCCGACCTAATTGTTTTTGGTCAAGGGTTTGTATATATAAATGTAAGATCTCATTGTATATCTTCATGGTTATAGTTAGAGGTCATGGTCAAGGAATGTAATGTGCGAATAATGTAATATCATTCAGGTAGAGGAGTTGGTCGATCATTGGAGATCAAATTGGGTTTATGTAAGAGGATTTAGTCCTTCGGTATTGAGCTTAACTGGAACTATACTCAGGCATAGGAGATGCTATCTTTTGCATTTCAACACTTCTTCGGATTGTAGTCTGGATTTCTATGTAGTCAGTGAGGCTCCTTTTGTGATGACCAGTGAGCTCTAGGCTATTGGCCTTCCTGCAAGTGTGGGCCCCTCAATTGTAATTCACATACTTACTGCAAAAGTATTAGTTGACTGTGGGTAGGCTTTCCACCATGGTTTTTCCCTTTACCAAGTTTTCCACGTATAAATATTGGTGTTATGTGGATGGCTTTTATTCTGTGATTATTGTTTATGCTTAATTGGTTTAACTGCTATTCCGGTATTAATGTATTTGGTTCCAGTATTAAAGTTTAAATTGCTAATAAATCTTGTAACCTGTGACAACTGATTAACCCCCCCCCTCTCAGTTGTCTTCCGGTTATTTGAACTATCTAACAATGTTGCACACCAGTTGACATTAACACAGAATGAAGAACTGAATAGACAAGTGTAGGAGTTGTTGAAGAAAGGTTTGACCAGGGAGAGTCTAAGCACTTGTGCTGTACCAACAATATTAACACCTAAGAAGAATGGAGAGTGGAGAATGTGTACCGATTCAAGAGCAATAAACAAAATCATAGTGAAATACCAATTTCCTTTGCCTAAGATGGATGACATAATAGACTATTTGAGTGGAGCAAAATACTTTACAAATATAGATTTGAAGAGTGGATATCATTAGATCAGAATCAGAGAAGGTGATGAGTGAAAGATAACATTCAAGAAAAATGAAGGATTGTATGAATGGTTGGTGATGTCTTTTGGATTGACTAATGTATCGAGTACTTTCATGAGGTTGATGAATGAGGTATTGAAGAAATTCTTGGGTAAGTTTGTTATTGTAAATTTGTATGGCATTCTAATTTTTAGTAAGACAAAAGAGAATCGTTTGTTGTAGTTAAGACAAGTGTTGCAGAGATTGAGAGAAGAGAAGTTGTTGATCAATATCAAGAAGTGTGATTTCATGAAGGATGAGTTAGTCCATTTGGGATTTTTGATATATCTGATGATGGTTTGAAGATGGACCCCAAGAAATTTGAAGCAATTGTTGAATGGCCTACATTGGAAAGCATTAGAGAGGTAATATCATTTCATCGATTGGCTAGTTTTTACTGGAAGTTTATCAAAAAATTTAGTTCAGTTTGTAACCTTATGACTGATACCATGAGAGGAGATTGGAAGGAATTCAAGTGGACCACCAGAGAAAACAAAATTTTTGAACTATTGAAGTAGAAAGTGACTGAGCAGCCTGTATTTGATTTACCAAATTTCAATTAAGTATTTCAAGTGGATTGTGATGCAAGTGAAACATAGTAGGAGAAGTCTTGAGTTAAGAAGGGAGATAAGTAGCCTATTTCAGTGTAATTGAATGATGCCCGGAAGAGATATTTCGTGTATGATCAGGAATTTTATGCCATAGTTCAAGCCTTGAAGAAGTGGAGATATTACTTGTTGCATAAGGAGTTTGTGTTGTATATAGATCATCAAGCTTTGCGGTATTTGAATAGTCGGAGTAAGTTGAATCAGAGACGTATGAGATGGGTAGAATTCTTGCAGAGTTACACCTTTGTTTTGAAGCATAAAAGTGGGAAATCTAACAAAGTTGCTGATGCATTGAGTAGGAGAAGGAATTTACTGACAAAGATGAGAGTGACAGTATTAGGATTTGAGGATTTGAAGACCTTGTATGATGAGGACCCAAATTTTGTAGAACCTTTGAAAGCATGTAGAGAAATGGTTATGGTTGATAGAAGCAAATGGCTGGATTACTTCATTCAGGATGGGATGTTATTCAGAAGAGTTCAGTTGTGCATACCTAAGAGTTCTATGAGGGAGAATCTGATAAAGGAGAAACACAGTGGAGGACTAGCTAGATATTTTGGCATTGACAAAACAGTAGCATTGGTGACTGAGCAATACTTTTGGCCCCAGGTTCATAAGGATGTTAAGAGATATGTGCAAAGTTTTAGAGTTTGTCAAGTTCAAAAAGGTAGTAGTCAGAATCTAAACTAATTTGAGATTTAATATTTCTAAGAGGTATCTAAACTTCAAATAGAAAGGTAAAAGGTCTTTAAAGAATATCTTTATCTATCTATTCATTTCAACTCTGAGAAACACATCCTACTAAGTAGTGTCCCTTTAATTTTCAAATTTATTATTTTTAATAAGCTCTCAATTTTTATATTGAAAAATATATAATCATGCAAGAATCTTGCTAATTTTTTCTTCTAAATACCTCTAAGGTTAGAGTATCTTAAATAAAATATATATTTTGTCCTCTTAGCATATATTAAATGATATAGTCACAACTGTCATGACCTAATGGTCATGGAATTTTGTGGGCAGGGACATGAATGTGGTTATTCAAGAATATCATGAGCATATTAAAAGCAGTGGTAAATTGCCACCCAAAGTCCAGGTATGGCCTCTTTCCCATGGTTTAGAAAGGTTTGGTTTATATCACATTTAGATTCAATAAGAACCACATATATCACATATAGTCTATTTTAATTCTATTAGCAGTCCAGTTTCTTTTTATTATGTAAAGTTTCATCTTTGTTAGATTATTTAAAAATAAGAAGAATCGGTACTTAGTCTATGAAATAGACTCAAGAAATTATTTGACAAATGATTAATGTTAAAATAATAGAATAAAATTTTACTATGAATAAGATATAATATGCCAATGATTATAAGATAATACTGAAAAAAATAATCTAATTAAATAAAAATGTCACAATATTATTTAAAATCATGTAAGTGGTAAATATGCTCAATGAAAATGTAACTTGTAAATATGATAAAGTGGGAAGGAGTAACTCCTATCAAGCATATTATCAACTCATTCTATGACCCACTTTTAATAAACTATGCAAGCTAAATCTGAGTGTAGGAAATATATCCAATGAAATGAAGTAAAAACTTATAAAATACCCTCTCACGTGTAACTTATGTGGGTGAGGAGATGGACCTTTACAAATGAAGATGTATTAAACAATCATATAAATATTAATTACTTCATAAATAAGAAGCTCCAAAGAGAGAGAAAGAGAGAGATGACACTTTTAATAAGATATGCGAGATAAAACTAAGGGTAGGCAATGTATGCAATAATTAAATGAAATGAAACAAAACCCTACAAAAAGCCCATAAAGTGTAATTAATGTGCATGAAGAGATGGACCTTGACAAATGAAGACATATTAAAGTATTGTATAAATATTAATCCCTCATAAATAAGAAGCTCCTAAAATGAAGAGGGGAGAGAGAGGGGGTATTACTTCAAGTAGAGAGATAACTAGGTATTCCCATATGAAGTATCCTCCTCAATCCTATGAAAGCTTCTAGATGAAAAACTTTCTTTCTATAAGTTTTGTTTAGTGAAGATGTCAATATTTTCTTGGTACTTTTGTAGTAGTGGAGAGAAATGATCTATCCATGGATAATATCACTAAAATAGTGCATATGAATCTCTATATGCTTGGTTTGTTTATAGTAAACATAATTAGCACTTTGTCAAATGTATGATAGATGACTAATGAAGCTAGACAAAAAACTTGGTGAGAATGTGTTGAAGCTATATGACCCCAGTGGAAATATTCGCATCCCCTTGATATACTCAAACTCAATGGAAGGTAGAGAAATGACATGTTTCTTTTTTTTCATGAGCAACATATATATTTTGATTAAAGTATGAAGATTTAGAATAAATTGGACTTGCAATCCTTTAAATCAGTTTCCTAATATATCAATATACCCAACCAAGACAATATCTATAATTATTGCGTAATGAATCCCAAAATGTGAGTTATGTGTATTTTAAATTAATTCACTTGTCTATTGTTTAATACAACTAACACAACTCCAATATAAATTGAGAGACCATCCTAACAAAATTTGAAATATCAATGCATGTGTTTTACAAGTATATGAGGCTATCAATAAGTTATTGACATAAAGTAATATCAACCAATGGTGAAGAACAATATGCGTCAATTTTGACTTTGAGAAGAAAAGAGTCAAAGTTAGCTTGTAGTCAATCATGTGAAACTACGACAACAAGTCAATTGCATAGTTGGATCGTGCAATTTACTAATCCTGTATGTATACTAAAATATTTCAAACTTTATGAAGTAATTCAATAAAGTCAAGTTGATCATAAAATAATTCTCTTGAAGGATTGTTTTTATTGTCACCATAGAGGATGATGAGCTCTGCATGATTAGTAAGTTGTCAAATACAAAACCAAGATTATGAGAGAATCATATTTCCTAAAGATGTAGATATTTTGATTAGAATGGTATTTAGAAAACCAAACATAAAGAAGCAAGGAATCCATCTCTGCATACCAAACTTGAGGAGCCAGCTTCAAATCATACTAATTTTTTTTAAGTTTGTGAATCATAGAAGAATCTTGTAGAAAACCCTTTCACTGCTCCATATCTATCTACTCTTTAAGATCTCCACGTGTAATGCAAAAAATGAAAAACCCTTGAAATTTCATACTGTTTTGTGATCACTTTGGTGTCTATACCTGTAGAATATTTTTAGGATCATTTTAGCCTTTGTATTAGCCTTTGTCTCCTTAGGGTGCTAGTGCCATTCCTCATGTGGTCCTTTTTGGTCAAACTAATATTACAAATGTCTTAATGTTGTGTTTTTTCTTCTGTTTCATTTTTTATAGAGCTCAAATGGATTAGACAATAGTACAATGTGTGATACTTGTGTGGCATGTATGTCATGTTTTTTCTTCTGTTTCATTTTTTATGGAGGTCAAATGGATTAGACAATAGCACAATGTGCAATACTTGTATGTTGTGGTAAGGTCCCATTATAGTTTCTTGTTCAATAGCTTCTTTTGAGCATCTTTCAATGTGCTACCTACATAGGTCACTGTAGCCATTTCGGATGAATCTGAATGGTTCTTCGACACCCTATCTCCATAATATTCCTCACTTTGAATAGGATCTTTCATTCACACACTCAATCTCTCTCACAGTTCTTCAATCTCATAATCCTGTATACTCTTTATAGCTTGCTACAAGAACTTTCTTGGCATTGGTTCCTCCCCTCCGAACATGCGAAAAGTACTATAACAATCATTATGAAGGTCTTGTGGTATTTGACAGCATCTTTTTACCCTTTGGCTTCATCAGACTTCAATAGGGAATTGACATTTCTTTTTCTTTTTCTTTTTACCTTATTTAATTTTTCATTGTTATTGTAGCATTTTTTGTAGCTCTCTCAAGACTTTGAAATATTTAAATGTTTTCTATCACTCTCATCTAGTTTACATTTTTTTGGTATTCTTGTTGCTTTTTCAATTCCTAGATACACATAGGATAAGAGCTCACACTAGTTTTTTTCTCTTTCTTTATTGTTAGATGTCCATAAATGTTGAAAGATCAAGATAGGTACTTGACCACTCTTGTCAAGCTCTCAAACAATTCCAACCATTTTTTCTAGGTATTTTTTTATAACTGCAAATGTTTAGAGAGCATTCAACCTCACAAAACCTTTGCACGTGTTTACTTTTCAATTATTTATCTCTATCTTTCATTTTAGCAATGTGAATCGTCTTTTATTTATTCATTCACATTTTATTACTTGGAATATTGCTAGTACGTTTTAGTTTTCAGTTGTGTAGATTGGGTAAACAACTAGGTCGAAATTAAGAATTTACCTCTTTTTTCCTCATATTCTATATCTAATATTTTGTTGCTTACTTTTTATTCTTTGTTCTTGTGTTGCCTCCTTCAACAATTTGTTGGTGGTAGTTTTTTTTTTTTCGATTCTTTTTTCATCTTGCTATTTTGGATCTCTTATTTTGAACCTCGATGATCTCATGTACAACCTTTTAGATTTTTTTGATTTGTGGTGTTGGTGTTCCCTGTTCTTATGGTGAGATTTCTAAGTGCCCCATTTCACATTCCTTTTTTCTTTTGTTTTTTCAAAAAATATTATCCATGAATTCTCTACTCTTTGTGTTCCTTTTGTAGCTTTATTAATTCTGTAATATAGGAATTTATGAATTTATCACTAACTTCATACAAAAGTTGTGGTATCTATAAAATAATGTGTATGATTTCTTTCATCAAAGTGTAGTCTTTGTTTACTAATAAACAAGATATCCCTAATGTATTTGGAAACCATGTCATAAGATAAATGTTCGTAACTTTGTGCTTGTTGCTAAAGTTATTTCAAGAAACCCTAGTATACTATTGTGAAGGAGGTGGCATATTTGAAATCTAAGACATGGTCATTATGGTTAATCTAAGTGTGCATTGGTTTATTTTCTTGCCAAAATTTTTTGACAAAGGTTGATAATGCATCCATGAAATAAAAGGTGAGGAAAATGATTTGGGTTCTATATGGATAAAAGTATAAATTTGTGTCACATTTTTTGGCCAATTAAATAGTTTCTAGAAAAATCCTTTTGGCTAAAAATATGTTGGGTGAAAGGGTTCTACTTGAAACAATGTGGTGTATATATGGTACTAGAGTTTTGGGTGAAATATTTTTGCTCAAAACCTTGAAATATTTTTTTTCCTTTTAAAATTTTTAATCATTCAAATTTTCTTTTAGTTCGCAATGGAAGGGTTTTGGTCGAAATGACCAAAATTGTTTATGTGGTTTCCTACATGAGATCTTGACCCCACTTTTGGGAAAAATTCAAAAAAACATTGACTTTGAATTTATCCAACTAAGGGAACTCTCATCAAATCTAAAAATACCCTATTGTAGAGCTCAGAGAGTAGAATCCATATTTTAATATTTTAATTAACTTTAAAATGACCCTTTCTATTAAATATTGCAAGTAGGTTTTTATAATCAAGCATGAGGTATAATTTATTTTTTCAAAACGACAAAAACTTAGACAAAAGTTGATGTTATACGAAAACTATGATATTTTAGTAAGTCTGAAATTAAAATTATGAGAAAAATATCTATCAAAAAATAATTTCTTTTATCATGCATTATTTAACGAATTTACCTATTTGGAAAGAAAATTGGGAAAAGTAAAATTGTTTTCTCTTTTTTGGTGATGTTAACTTGACCTCACTTTTTTTTTTTTGAAATTTTTTAGCAATTCCAATTTCGCTCTTAAATTTATTAAAAATTATCAATCCAATTTTTTAATTTTTTTCCATTAAAAGTCATACATTTTATTAGTTTATATCTTTTTGAACTTTAAAACATAAAGACCACTTTTACGTAGTCGAAGTTGAATTTTTTTGCTTGGGTTGTTCTATTCCTTTATAAAAGTATGACACATGTTTGCACTTTTACCCACTACCTAAATTGATAATTGGTGTTCTTGGTGTTGTGAATAATCTCCAATAGATACTCCACAAAACTTGATATAATTCTATGTCTTGTCCCTCCATTGCCATCCAATGTGTGTCATGTAAATAGAGATCGTTATTTTTTAATCGTCATAGAGTAATAGATTTTATATGTTATACCCATAGTGGTATACTAGATGATAGGGTTTATAATTTTTGTCCCATCCATGCTTCTTCCATCATAGGTTTTGTCAATCAACCCCTTCTTATGACATTTTTAGAAGGTACCTCACCTTTTATGTTCAACCAGTTCATGGTTGTATGACGTCCTCTATAATTTTGTATGGTTTATCTAGGTATGTGTATTCATCATGGATTCGATTGAGAATGATCTTCTTCGCAATTTCATGATATTGAGACAAATATTGTGTCTGCCTACATTGTAGTAGCGTTTGTTGGAGTGACTTAAAATTTGTGAGGTCAATTTTTGTAAGCGTTTCAAATTTGAGTATGCTTTAATACATGTCTTCAATGCATATCACATTAGTTAGTACCCTTGAAGATGTACTATAGGGGTATACATCCATCACCATATATCAGAACCTCTTATACTTAATTTGTGGCTTTTGGGAGATATCTACTAGAATATAATTTGTTATTGTTTGTGAAAGTAGTTTGAAGGATATGTACAATTTTCTTAAGATCTCAATACATTGAAATAATAAATTATTTATTTTTAGTGGCTTGATCTTCCTTTTACGAATGATTGGGTTTGTATTTATTGCATTTATCCATTTTACTTTTTTTTCATTGTTTTATGCTTATTATTTTCCTAGACTTTGTAACTTATTTACTTGATACTTTATATGGTTCATATGATAGAATTTTGTTTTTAAATTGTTTCATAAGGGAATAGTTTCAATATTGTTTCATAAGGGAATAGTTTCAATATTGTTCCATTTATATATTTGGTTAATAATTTGCTTTCTATGTTTTAAGTTTTGAGGGATAGATTTCTTCAATATGATATGGCCCAAGCCATCATAATTTTAGCTTCTCTTGTTTCTTGAATTTATGTCATAATTTAGAACTAGGTCACATTCATTAAATGTTTTGTACCTTAGGTTTCTATTATGCCAATATTTTTGGTGCATGTTGTTGATCCACAAAGTCACTTTAGGAAACAACCTTATGGGAAGTTCAGTGAATGGTGGACAAAAAGTACTTTACTAAACAACATCTAGGAATTTAGAAGCCAACTCTTCAAATTCGTTTAGGGAGGAAAGGGAAAGGAAGAAACGATAAAAGTAAATCTAAATATAAGGTGATATGCCAAAGCTTTTACACCACTTTAAATTTTCACTACAAAATAATCAGAAACATCTTAGAAGAGCACAAAGTACTGCAAACTCTTCATTGCTGGAAAGAGAACGAAATGCTTAAGATTAGATGACACAAAGAATAGCTTTCAAATCTCTTCGTGAGAAACACCCACTACGACTCTTTAGAACATGTTTTATTTACCCTATTAGAACCTTTAACACTTTAAATATTGCTCACCAATAAGTCTAGTATGAGAACTAAACATAAACAATTGCAATAATTGAAAGAGTGTAAGACATGACCCACAATCTACTACATTATGATAGTAATCATAAAAGATCAATACAACATACAATAATCCCATTCATATTATTAAGACATAGAACATTTTGAATGTATCATGACACAAAAATCGAACTCACAAAAGGTGAATTAGACACAGTTTTCTATATTTGATGACTAATCAAGAAAATAAAATGCTAAGGCCTAAAACAAATTACCAATTACTGAGTATTCTTCTAAGCGTCTTTCAAAATTGGTGATCTCCCTTTTCATTAAGCCCATATGCTTGTATAGATGAATTTCCTTTAACTGAATTCAGATGTTGCAACTGAATGGGCTCATTCATACCTGCCGCTTGTACACTATCATCATGGTGATTGTTATAACTACTCACAAGCGATAATTCTTGCTCTCTATTGCATGTGGTAGAGCCTTTAGTTGATCTACGTTCAATTCCTACAACAACTGCTTGGATACATGAGTCTTTAATTTTGTTTTCTTTCGCATGCTTGGAATTGGTCACATGACGTCTCCTGCTTGCATTATGAGCTTCCTTTATTTTTTATTTTAGCTTGTTTGTGCCTTGGACACGTAGTGCGCTAACGGAGCTTTTAGAGCTTTCTTTCCTTCTTGCCTTTGATAACACAATGGTGTCAATACGTGGCACATTCCATTACCCTATCAATACTGTGCAAGGTCACAATGTGGCGTGCTCACGCATCTTTATGAAAATGAAAGGCCAAGGTCTCACTAGAAACCATGTTGTTCTGCCACGTGGCTCACCTCATGGCATTATCAAAATGAAAGAATGTCGAATTAAAATGATGAACCACAAAGCATTCCAAGAATTCAAAATGAAGAAAATGAGCTTGGCCTTCGGCTGCTGTGATGGAATCTACACTAAATTCTAGATTTTAGTTATACGTAGCCAATACTATATTCTCATCTAATTTAGTATGATCCTCTGGTCTTTGTTTTAAAGAGTTTTCTTCATTCAATTAAAAAGTAAGTGGGGTTCCTATATTTTATGTAATGAACTTCATTGGTAGAGAAAGGACATAATCTAGTTTCTCTTTTGTAGGTGGTCATATAGGCCCATAGTATTGCATGTATTTTGAAATCATAATTTGATATATTTCTACTACACATTTTTGTTAGCATTGTTAAGAAATGGTGTCTCAACTTTACAATAAATAAAAGTTAGTGTTAATAGGTCAGTGTAAGGGGTCTAGGATAGGTTATACCCTCATGCGAGGTCTAGGTGGCTTATCCCACTAGTGAAGGGTCTTGGGTTGTGTTGTCTAACGGGGTTTTAGGGGAAATGTCCCAAAAAGACACAATTTATGTATAATTTATCATTGTATATCTTGATTACTTATCATTAGTTCACATATGTGATAGTAGATATTATGTTGTCTTTGTTTTCTCTAGAAGGAAACCCTATTATGAGAGCATTGTACTATGGCTAGGTATTGTTATGTATTATAAGAGTTTGATAGCTATTTTAAGTTGCCTATGGATCTATGGTTGGTGATAACCATGTGAGAAGCTTGCTCTGAAAATATATTATAATCTTTGTGATTTCTGAGGAATATATTATATGGCTTTTGGAGTGAGGATTTTTTTTATCTCAAAAGGATTTTCCCCATGTAAATCACTATGTTGTGGTATGCATGATATTTGTGTTTATTTTTGTTTAATTTATATACTAATTGTAAAAATCTAAAATGAATTTTCATTAAAGCAGGAAGTTTGCTATCTTAACTTCCTTACAAGAATGGTACCTATAAGTTTATTTAGAGATTTATTGGCTTTATTTTCTTGTGAATGGTCATATAGAGTGCTTTCTTTATGAGTGATCATAAAGCTTCTCAATAGTTCTTCCATCATTTTATTGACAAAATATTTTCCTTAACTACTGGTCATACTTAATGGGTAGCCAATTAGTGTTATAATATTGGTATCAATATACTTTGTTATGGTTTTGGCAATTTAATTCTTATTTAGTTATGTCTTTTCCCATTTTGTGAGAAATTCTACCCCAATGCGATGAATCTATCTTTTGATCTCTTTACCTTTTTTGTGAGATATGGTTGTGTAATTATTTTGTTCTTCAAAAATTTGGTGACTCGCAGAACCGATTTGATGGTTATTTTTTCCTCTTGGTTGAGATAGGATTGCTCCTATTGTGGTTCCTGAAGGATCTACATGTACATGGAATGGTATAGTCCAATAATGGAATATAAAGATTGATGCTTCTACTATTGCTTGCTTTAGTGTGTCAAAAGTCTGTTGGCACTAGTTGGTCCAATTAATTGTCTTAGTCGCTTTCTTTTCAATAGCTTTTTTATTTGAACAACAATTGTGGCATAAATTCTAATAGATTTTCTATGATACTTTTGGTATAACCCAAGAATGTTTTCACATCTAAAGTTGTCCTGGGAGGCATCAAGCTCATAATAAGTGCTATTTTTAAGGGTTCCACCATGAGCCTCTCTTTGCAAATGATGTGTCCTAATAGTGTTCCAAGTGACACTACAAAGACACATTCTTTACGTTCAATAAGATTTGAAAGTTTTTGCATTTCTCTAACATTAGCTGAAGTGCCTAGACATGCATAGACTATCCAATTATTTAGGTAGACTTACAAGAAACTATTAATATAATCTTTAAATATGTAGACCATGATGTTTTTCATACAACTAGTTTATTCTTCAAGCCAAAGGCATGGCTACATACATAAATGATCCTCATTTTGTTGCAAATGTAGTTTCTGATTTATTAATTTTTTTGTTACTTCCTTTATCTCAAAATAGTTGTATATCAAAGAATCCATTCTCAAGTATTTATCAGTGTCTCACATAAATTTTTTTTTTCTGAATCAATTCTCTCACTTATTTGTTCCAATATATTATTTGTTGAAACTCTTCATGATTTAGATGACACATGGGATGAGTCTTGGTAAATGTATTGTATCTCTTCAAAGGGATACATTATCTTAGGAGGCATGGTTTGGCATGGTTTTTTCTTTAATGACATCTCATTTTTTAGTCATGTTTGCAATCTATCATCTCCCATTCCAAGTGTATCCTTAGTCAAGGTAGTGAAAATGTTATCTTTTCCTTTACTTATTGCTTGATATGGTATCATCTTCAATTTATGATCTTTTCATTTATGAGTTACCCTGGCAACCTCTCTAGGCCCCGACCCACATTTGATGGATCATGTGGAACCGAAAAATCCTTTCATGAAGACAAGGAGGTTCGATCATGCCAGATCAACGCCCTTAGGATGACCAAGCCTTCCCAATCTCATCCTTAGTTTGTATGAGATCTCAAGGATATGGGTGGGGTATCAAATTATCTTGTTAATGTGTGTTCTACCCTAGTTTAGTTATTAGGTTATCACTTGGTTAAGAAAATCACAATGAGTTACCTTGCTAGCCTCTTTAGGGCCTGTACCCCCAATGAGAGCCACTCCGTTTAAATTGCACCTAGACACCTCTAACCTAGGCTTCAATTCCAAGGAATCAAAAGAATCAATAGTATAGATATCTCAAATGAATCATACATGAATCTATAATTTGAAAACTGAATCATAATCATACACAAGGCCTCTCCAGATCTTAACCATCAAGGATTCATCAACAAAACCATTCTCAATGCAATAACAATAGGACTCTTTCACATCCAAGCATAAAGGATCATATGTAAACATGATTTAATCCAAATCATACCATACATAGCCCAAAATTCTGAATCAATAGGGTATAGACTCAACTGAAGCCTTTGGAACACCCTTCGGAACCCTAATTGAGCAAACTAGGTCAAATAAGGCCAAAACATAATAACTATGTAATTGACCCGAGTCTTGCACAATTGAGGGCTTAAGCTATGCATTTGAAAGATAAAGTTGTGCAATTGAGAGCTAAAGCTATGCAATTGAGAGGACATCCAATCGAACATCAATTGAGCCTCAAAAGCAAAATTGAATGAGGAAACATTTGAGGGGTGCCTATTTCCTTTCCAAAACACCCATCAATTCAATCCCAAGTCTTAGAAATGGAAAACAAGAATTGAAACCCTAAAAACAACCCCAAAAATACAAAGAAAAAGATAGCATTTCAACGTATAACTTAATGTACATAACCAGAAATTAAAACCATTTCCAAATCACAATAAGAATAACAATTCTAGTTGCTAGCCCTACACTATAACTTATAACTAGCTATGCACCTTTGTAACGGGGTTGTGTTACGTCTTCTAGATAGATGGTGGCATCATCCTTTCTCGATGTGACATGATATCAAGCATCACTCGTCAAAGTCATCAGTTGTATCACGATGTCTCATACAATAGCCCTATCATTTCAAATCTCCTATAGAAGACCTCCCAGCAGGGATTGAATACTGATTGGATTCAAGGAGTGTGTGAATTTATTGACCCTCTTTTGTGAGTTGAAATGTTGAATTAAGGTAAGATGTTGAAAAATGAAGGTAAAACTAAAAAAATAGTGAGCTACAAATGCAAGATTTTTCACATACGCCTAGATTTGAGTAATATATGCAAATTCAGACCCGATCCTTGAAAAAGCTCCAAAAATGTTAGGACTGAGGAGGTGGGTGCCCTAGTCCTCCTACTTTTTCGCACACCAAAAAGGGTTGATTCATCTCTACAAATAAAGCTTATTCTGAAGATCACAGCTCCGTATCTGTTTCGTGCACACAGAAAGAAGGGAAATTAGGTTGGGAGTAGGAATTTACCTAAGTCAAACCCTGGTTTAGGAATTAACCTTGAATGAAATATTGTAAATACTTGAAATGAATATGGAGAGGTATACCTTAGATCTACAATGAATGATAATGATGCTTTGCTTTGAATGTAACACATATGTTGTATGAAATGGCATGAACATGGCAAAACCCTAACACACACACACATGCTTGAAATAGCACTGGCATATTCAAATATCCTACTAAAGACCCCCTTCCTAACTTAATCTGTTAAACATTCAGAAAAATATATCAAGGAACAGTACATTTGAGCGATGACTAACATTTTACAAACCTGGGCAATTATATAAGTTCAACAGCTGAAACTTATTATCACGAGAGACTTTTTTCAAAGGGCATGATCAAAACTTAATTTCCTACCACCATAGATAAAAACTTACTATCGAAAAACTTCTTGAAATAACTCGAACTAGAGAGCAATTTTCTCTATTTCATTCTATTTATATCTCGTAAAGAAAAGGGCATAACTAGGCCTATTAGATAGTTTCCAATCCGTTTGGAAGGTATAAAAATAATGATTATTTCTTAATAGAAAGATTGAGAGAAAATAGCTTCTACCTTAACATTATATAAAAATAGAATTAAATCGGGGTAAAGAGCAATACCTATGATTGGTAGAAAGAGACAGATCAAAATAAAAAGTTCGTGTGGTCTTGAATCCATAAGGATTCAGAACATTCAAAACCTTATATCCATAGAACATTCGACGTAACATAGATAATAAATAAACGGGAGTTAATATCATTCCAAATGTCACTATTGCAGTAATAGTGATCCGAAAGGTGGAAGAATATTTATGATTAGTAATTACATCCAATCAACGAGAACATATTAGTAAACATCCCTTTGAGGAGCAGTTCGTCTCGCAGTGGACCCACCAAAGGAAGCGGCCCCCTCTCCCTCTTATTATTGCATGGGCAGGAATTAATTAGCCTGCTTCCCTTTAGCCCCCCACACACACTAGAATAAGGTGGGAGTTATAGTTCCTGCAGAGACAAAGGCAGTTTTCTACCCTGCAGGTTCATCGAGATCGAGATGCTGTTCCAGTTTATTAGCCATGCCTAGAACATTTTCCCGTTCCATATCCCATTGGAGCCCCTACAATTCTTTGGGGCGAACAAAAGATCTGTGTGCAGATAAAGAGTTTTACTTGGGCCTATTACAATTGAGCCCGGGGGGGGCACTAAATACTCCGCTACGGTAGTTCATCGGGGATGGGACTGAATCAAGGTAAATAGGCTGACTTGTATGCATCATAGACTCGGGCAATTGAAACCTTCGAACTGGTGGCCTTCATCGTGGGTCTCGAGACGGGAACTATTCATGGGTTGTGGATGGGAGACCTCATTCGCATCAATTGCTTCTGGCGGGACTAGTTTGTAAGGCTTCAAGCAATCTGAAAGGGATGTAAAGAGAAATGGTGGTGATACCTTGACTCTTGGTGCCTTTGTTGCCTATGTGCTTGCCTTTTTATTGCTCCGGCCTCTGCTTCACCGAAGCGCTTGTTTCCGATGAACTAGACGAGGTGAATAGTCGAGGCTGAGATACGAATGTTGGGGGCTGAGATAGATACGCAAGAAAAAGGACAAATTGCTTGACTAAGAAATCAGCTTTGATCTACCAACCGTTCTCGTTTGACGCTTTCAATCAACGCACCGTCAAACTATATGGTAGTTAGTTTATATAGAGCTAGATCACTCAGAGTAGTTATAGTGCCTTCCCACCATCTGTCTGTGCTTTCATTCCTCACTCGACTCAATCAAATGGGTATTGCCACCATTTCTTCCTTCGATAAATACCTTATTTCAATACAAGTCGCCAAAATGCGTGTACTTCGCTTTGGTTGGCAGGCAAAGATACTAAATACAACATTTTTCCATTTCAAAAGAAAGGAAAAAAAGTTCAAACAAAGAGGGTGATAAACCCTACCTCAAATATTGCGAAAACAAGGAGGATGAAGGAGAAAGAAGGATGAAGATTGTACAAAATCACTCCCACGAATGGCAAGAAATTCCAACCAGCATCATGAAACTTGCAACAATCAAAACTCCGGCCAATCCTCAATCCAACATACTAAATCAATCACCAAGAAGCCCTCAAAAATCCACACTCAACATCCATAGTCAACTAGCAAGATTTTCCTTACAAAAACCCTCTCAAATCCTTCTCCCAAAGCTTTTTTCCCCCAAAAGTTGCAGCCCCCTCTCCAAGACAAAAAAAAACCCAATAATATTTTCATTTTCCTTACAAAAACCCTCTCAAATCCTTCTAACAATTGGTAGATGCATTATTGCAAAAAATTTAAAACATCATTGGGCCACAAGTTATATTGACTAGTTTATTGCACTGCAAACAAGGTGTTAAAGGAAAAATTGATTGATTTAATTAGTAGATATATTAAAAAATTACTTATGATTTTCTTGATGCTAATATTCAAAGAGTTTTTATTGATAATTTACAATCACATATTAGAGAAAAGATTTTTCTTTTGAAATACCGATCTTTCACACACTTGTGCATGGGAGTTCATGAATATCAACTTTAGGTCAAACAATATGAAGGTTCTTCATCTTTGACTCTAGTTGATAAGTTCGAAGATGCTCATCAGAATTACCAAGGCTTTAAAAAATAAAACAAAAACTTCATTAAGTTAGTCAGCAACAATTCCTCCAACAATATTGATAGTCAAGTTGCAGCCACAACAACTCCTATTATAGCTCTCTTTTTTTCTAAACCATTCAAACATAACAACTTGACTCTAATTTTTGAGTCCCTGTACACCGTTATGCTTTAATTGATTAACAATAACTTGATCAAGCTTCCCCCTATCCATTCCATAGATATCTCAAAACCTTCACCTCCTTCCTTTAATTCAAAAGACACTTGTCAGTCTCATCATCAACCCACATGTGACATAGAGAAATGTATTTATCTAATAAATGAAATACAAGACCTCATTAACTCTAATGTTATTGTGGTGGATAGTGCATGAATGGTAAAGGCAATAAATTTGTAGCATCATCTAATCAAAACTTGCAAATCATTACCAATCCTTTGCCTTCGCATTCCACAAATATGTTGAGCTTAAAGATGATAGCCATATAACTACTAATGACTTGACCAAAACAATATTGTGAATTTGATAGACCAATAGAAAGATAAGCCTAATCATGAACCTAATATCATTTTTACCTCACATAATATCACAAATGCACCTGATGATCCATTACGCATTACTACAAAAATAAAAAATGAACTCTTATGTGGAGTGATTATTGATACAATATGTATGGTGAATGTGATTACAAAGAAATATCTGTATACACATGAATTATATTAAGGCACATAATAAATCCAAAGTCTTAATTAAGGTGCTTGATGGTTTCACTATTCCTACACTACGTTTTATCGCAGTTCCTGTTGAAGTTGGGTCTAAGTGCTTGGATGTTCCTTTTACCGTTATCCCTACTACAAATAAATTTTGCGTGAAGTTTGGTCACCCTTAGCTTAATATAAGATATCATATTGCTTTCCAATCAAAATTTTAAAGCCTATAGGATAATTAACTTATCCTTAGGTAATTCTTTGGGATCTTCTTCAAATACTACCCTAAGGATCTTTCATCATTTATGGATATAGAAGAAGCTCTTCTTCACCTATAGGTAATGAGTGAACCACATCCTGGATCAAGAATCCTGCCTACACCTAACATTCCTCCTATATATGCCATGGTACCACCTACATAATCCTATAAAGGATAAAGACAAAAAAACGTGACACCTCCTACCTCTCAAACTTTAGTGGTTCTCTTCATTTCTCCTTTCATTCACAGAGAAAAGGAAAAATATAAATTTATGTTGAGTGATTCCCAACATCCTCCCATAAAAGATTTTAATTATAACCAAAAAAATCGTAGTGTAAGAGAATGCTAGTGAAGATGTCATTGCAAGTCTTGTGAGCTTTCTTGCAAAAGTGATTATTCTCCTAAGATATCAAATGCTGATTTGTTCCCTTCTTCCTAGCTTTCCTTGCCATCTTCTACACCTAGAGAGGATCCTTACCTTGCCCAACCTTGCCCAACATCGTAAATGTGTTTTTGTATTGTCCTTTTTGGGAGCGATGCAAGGCATTGAGATATTTTTGGTCTTGTCCATCTTGACCCAAATATACTTGTTATTTATTTTATGTGCTCTTATTTTATTGTTCTTGTACTACATTTGGGAGATGAGGAAAATTCAAAAGAATCATACTTGATATACATGATTTATGTATTGCTCATACTAGCCCCACATAGTGAATCCCTTATGTTCTCTTTCATGCCTTGTGGTAATCACCTTTGACTTTGCCTATGTTTGGGAGCATTTCATTGTTTTGATGTGCTTGTCTTTTGGATGTATGTATGCCACTTTAAAGAAATTTCTCCTAGTAAGGCATATGCAATTAGTTTAATGTGCGGGCATATACTCCACTATATTTTACATTTTATGCACACAACACAAGATTGGTTTGTACACTTTGATCACACACCACGATTTTCTTGGTGCACACTGCAACACCAATTTTGCAATCACATTTTCCAATTATCTATCAAACAAAATTTTTGCTTTGTAATATTCCTTAGCATGAGTCAACTAGCATAATACCATTGTAGACTTGTTTGATTCCCTTTTTATAACACTACTCCTAGTCAGCATCCCTTACCCAGCATATATGTCATGCCTCTTCTCTTATGGTTCCTAGTAAGTTTTCTATGGATTCATTTCTAGCCCTACAATTTCATATCCTTTTGTGTTCTTGCAAAGCTCCATGTGTAGGTGTAACCTATGTTGATCACATTTCTCCGTTTATTTTGATATTTTAGACTAATAAGATCCTAAGTCCTTAGGGCTTGGTGTTGTCTTATCTCTCAAAATGTCTTGGTGAAACTCTTTATATGTTATCCTACATTTTATCAAGAGTATGAGCATAAGGTCATACTCCCGCTAAAGTGGGGGCTAAATGTATTGTCATAAATTGTATCCCTCTATAATTTTAATTATTTTGGGCTCACTTTCATGGTTGTCCCTCATGCCCTTGATTCATGTTTGATTATTTTTAGTCCATGGCCATTTATGGAAGCCCAACACAATCCTAAGTTCACTGAGCTTGATTTTACCTCAAAAAGCTAGGACTCTGACTATTAACCCTCTTGGACTATGGCACTAACTATAATACTCCAACTATTTTGGGGCCAAATTTGAAATCATAACAACCAATAATTGAAGGATCAAGAATGTCCTCCTCGATGTTGGCTTTTTTAAAATTTTAAACTTGATAAGGTTTAAATTGTGTATAAATACAACCCCTTCCCCCATTTGAACAACCATACGTAAGAAATCACTTTCCTATCACTCTAATTGTACATTTCAATCATGTATCTTGAAGTCTCTTGAGGAGAAATTTGAAGCCAATCATTTAAGCATTCCCGTTCAACCATCATGATCAAGTTATGTGTTCCTCAATGAGTGAAGGCATGCATTAATACCTATCAAGAAACATCAAGCTTTGTGTGAGTCTTCATGGCGATAAGTTCATATTAAAATTAGAGATCTGATAGCTGACCCTATATAACACAACTCTCTCTCTCTCTCTCTCTCTCTCTCTCTCTCTCTCTCTCTCTCTCTCTCTCTCTCTCTCTCTCTCTCTCTCTCTTTGTGCAATTTAGAGATTTGATAGCTGAAAGTGATAAAATTGTGCAAAATTGTGCAAAGAAGACTAAGACACTGTTCTAGATTTCAAACAAGCAAAACCCTAGGTCTAATCTAGTTAGCATCTTAGTCCAACAATTTTTGGTTGAATTTTCGAGGAAGTAATTTATAGAGAATCATGATTCAAAATTTGGAACTTGAGTTGATATGGACACTTGCAGGAGCAAGGCACCTAGCTTCATAGCCCATCATTTTAGGTTTAAATTTCAGTCACAGGCTCCTCTCTGTATCTCATTTCAATAATTGAGATTACATTTTGATTTCTAGTTCTATATTTATTTGTTTATGATGATTATTGTCTATTTTGTATCATTTGTCATCATAATCATACCGGCCATATCAAATCAAAAAGTGAAATAATTGATCAAAGTGCTCAACTTTCCTAGAGGACTAAAGTTGAGCCTAATAAGTTATTCCCTAATGAAATGATGTCCCAATTTTCTAAATAAGGGGAGCATAACTCAACCCTATCTACTAAATAGACAACAAATCTTACAAGGGACCACAAAGGAGCCACGATCATCAATGGCATCACTATCATCCTTGCCCACATTTGGATTAGGCTTGAATTTAACCTGGATGTGGTGAGAAGGAGACTTATCTTGGGACACATAGGAAAAGTGGCAATGTTGAAGTCATAGCCAAGCTATGCTGGAGAATGGGCACTTGCTCTTCAGGGATTGCTTCCTCATCTAAGGCTCATGGTTGATAAGGAGTGAGAAAGCCTTGAATTTATTCAAAAGATGTGACAAGAGGATAGATATACAACTAATGAGCTAGAATAAACTGAGTATTGCAATACTCAGCATGTTAAGGAAGAGAAGGACCAAGACAAGGCCATGCAACCTGCCTCTAGGATGAGGGAAATCCATGACTGGCAAAGACAAAAGGAACGCAGCCCTGCAAAAAAACAAGAATGTTTAAAATCAAAAGTTTGTCATTTTACGTTGGATTATATGTGAAGCCCCCCCCAAATTGGAGTCCCTGAAATTGGAGTCCTTAGAATAATTGATAATAGAATCAGATAGTGTGCATCCTCTATTCGCTAACGAATCTACAAGACGATTGCCTTCCCTGTAACAATGGCACAAATCAAAGCTATCTAGAGTGTCCAAAAGAGACCAGATATGTTGTCAAATATATTAAGGCTCGATTGAGAGCATACTTCTTTTTGCAGACATTGATAATGAGCAAAGAATCCCCTTCAATTATGATATTTGAAATACAGAGGGCTTTAACCATTAGGATTCCTTGAATAAGAGAATGGGATTCTATCAGATTGTTTGTCCCATCAGGGAATTTTAGGGCTCTTAGAGCAATGATTTCTCCTTTGTGATCTCTAATTATGCAACCAACTTCTGCTTTTCTAGGATTTTTTTTCACTGCTCCATCAAAATTTAACTTTAATTTCCCTTGAGGGGGAGGAATCCAATAGATGTTAGACCTATTTAATTTATTTTTGGGGTTCTAGAAGGCTACCTTTGGAGTTCTCTTACAACTAATTTGTTGACCCCTCTTTGATCAATCCATTACCATTTTGAATGTAGCTTATTTCCAACCCCCTTTAAGTTACACTGAGGTGTTTAGATTTTCTAACTTGGATTTGATATCAAATGTTAAGCTATAGCTCATATATTTCAGCTAGGAATCCAACCTAAGACATTTCATTTGGTGCTGGCATACTCTACCAATTAAACTATCGACCCCTCTTTGATCAACTGATTGTCAATGGATTATAACTTATTTTCAATAATTGATTTTTTTCTCAACTTCTACAAGGTTTCTCATCTTATAACTGTTCTTCTACATAAACTGACCAAATTTGACAATAGATTTCAATCTATATGATTGATAAGATTAAAAAACTAAATGAAGTGTTCATTCGATGTATCGTTAGAAAAAATAACTTGCGGTAGGGTGGTTACTTATCTCACTTATGGTTTGAGCATCTTTTGTGGAGGTTGGTCTCCTTTGCTCGGTAGGCTTTTCTTTCCTCGTTATATTTTGGGATCTCTTCCAACATTTCTTTTGCGAATTCATGTTGCAGGTTATCTATGATAATGATAAAACATATATGGGGTGCTAGTGTATCTTGCAATTCTAGACTTTCTTTTTTACATGCATTGTATCGTAGTTATTAATTTTTCCCTTTCTGTCTGAGTTGGTTTTTTAACACCTCAATCCTTTTGAAATATTTATATATAAATAGTTTTCCCTATAATGGTTAAACCGTGCCACAAATTTTCTACATTTCCCTGCCAGTTTCCAAATATGGAAGAGTACCACTAGCATCCTTATGAAAATCACAAGGAAAAATATAATCTAATACAAGGAAAAATGTAATCTAATATTGTCTGATCCAAAATTAACTTGGATATTTGAGTGTGATATTGCATGGATTATGATGATATATGCTACTTCAATCAACATACAACATGAAAATTTTATAATTGATACATATATCCATGGGACGATATCCATCAAATATAAATATAATTTCTACCATAGACGTCAGCCTATGATTCTAGAATATTCATTGTGATAGATTATTGTTAATATATTTTTATTTTGTTTTATATATGTCGGCTCTCTCATAGATTCTAGAGTTTTCTTATTGCTTGTATATAAAGACATATTGCAAATCATTTTTATGCAAGCAATACAAAACCGTAGCATATTGTTGTTGATTGTTTTTCTTATGTCCCTGCCCACCTACAAGTGGTATCAGAGTAGGTTTGATAGGAGATTGAAAAGCTATTGTCTTAGTCAAAAGAATAGATTGTCAGTGCAGATTGTGGAGAGAAAGCAGAATTTGTTAGTTTAGATTGCCGCTGCTTCAGATCACTCTATTGAGACACCAAATCAAGGAAAGGCTATTAAAACAGTTCTCTGGACAGAAAGAAGCACCACTCAAAGACACAAATCACTGCCAAAGGTCATAACAAATCCAAATAAGATCGTTGAAGCGTCTCAGATTATGTAGCGTCGCAGAAAGTTGTCAAAGCCAAAGAGGAGATCAAGTTGTAGAGATCTACAAAAAAAGTTTGAAGGAAGAATTTTAAAAGTAAGATGCAGAAAATTAATTTTGAAGAAAACCAGATGATCGCTTGCCAGAAAGATAGCTGGAGAACGTTGTCACAGTAAGAGGTTGCAGTCTATAAGATCTGGAGTTTGAAGTGCTTATAAATTGAAATATGGCATCAGATAGTTTGCAACCTATAATTCTAATATTTTATGTCAAAAATTATGATAATTGGTCATATAGAATGAAATTGATACTTTGTTCACAAGAGTTATGAGAGATAGTTGAAAATGGTTACACGGAACCACAAGATGAGTCTACTTTGAGCACTGATGAAATAAATAAACTTAGAGAGAACGGGAAAAAGAGTATAAGGGCTTTGCAAGTAATTGGACAAACATTGGATGATTCAGTTGTTGAAGGATTAAGCCAAACACTACAGTCAAGCAAGCATGGGACATTCTAGAGACGACATATCAAGGTACTATTGCCAAACTACAAGCACTAAAAAGAGAATTTGAAAGTTTGCATATGCAAGATTCTGAATCAGTAGATCAATTCACATTTTGTGTTATGGTTTTGGTTTATCAAATAAGATAGAATTGTGAAGGGCTAACAGATCAAAAGGTTGTAGAATTTTTTTTAAGAAGCTTGCCTAGAAAATTTGATGCTATTGTTGTAGTAATTGAGGAGTCTAAGGATTTGACTACATATTTTATAGATGAGTTGGTTGGTTCTTTAAAAAATTATAAAGATAGGTTGAACAGGAATGACAATACCCCATTGGAAAATGCATTCAAAACACAAATGACTTGTTAGAGGTAGAGGAAGAGGAAACATACAGGATTCAGAGGAAGAAACATTTATCAAAGAGAAGAAAGGAGGAGTCAAGATCCAAGAGGAAGGAGAAAACAAAATTTCAGCTCAAGGGGATGCAATAACAATAAAGCATCACAAAGGTATGACAAATCAAATGTCCAATGTTACTACTGCAAGAAGTATGATCACTTTGCAAATCAATGCTGAAAGAAACAAGTAGATGTGGGAAAACAAAATGCAATTTATTTTTAGAGTAGTTCATGATCTTTATTCATTACATGTCATGTAGCTCAAGAAAGTTCAAGTAATATTTGGTTTTAGATAGATTGTGGGTGTAGTAATCACATGACTGGAAATAAAGATTTGTTTGAGAATTTGGATACTTCAGTCAAATCAGAAATCAAATTGGCTAATGATAATATTGTTGAAGTCATGGGCAAAGGTGCAATTAATTTGATAATAAAGTTTGGTAAGAAAACTATTCCTGTTGTTTATTTTGTACTTGGTTTGAAGCATAATCTCATAATTGTCGGACAACTTATTCAAAAGGGTTATAGGATTGCTTTTGAGAATAATGTTTGTAATATATTTGATATTTCTCCAAGTAACATGGTGATTGTAAAAGTTCAAATGACAAATAACATAATGTTCCCACTTCGCATGAAAAGTGAAATGATGGAGGAGATTGGAGCAACTTTGAAGGTATCAAGTCAAGATCAAGCATGGGTATGACATTTGAGGTATGGTCATCTAAATTTCAAAGGATTGTGTTTATTGAAAAGGAAGAATATGGTAAGAGATTTACCCCCCATTGAAGCACCAATGAGTTCATGGGAAAGTTGTATTTTGGCTAAGCAACATAGAGGAAGTTCTCCAAGAGGAATGCCATATAGAGCATGTGCACCTTTAGAAATTGTGCATATAGATTTATGTTGTCCAATGCAAACATCATCATATGGGGGGGATTTATTTTCTAACATTTATTGTTAATTTAGTAGAAAAGCATGGGTTTACTTTCTCAAATATAAATTTGAGACATTTGACAAGTTCAAGGAGTTCAAGGCATCGGTTGAGAAACATACTGGTTTATCCATCAAGATATTTAGATCCGATAGAGGAGGAGAATACAAGGAAAATGAGTTTTTGGATTATTTCAGGTATCATTGAATAAAAAAGTAGTTCACTACAAGTTATACACCTCAGTAGAATGGTGTTGTAAAATGAAAGAATGAAACAATAATGGAGATGGCAAGGAGCATGTGGAAAGACAAAAAATCTACTTAATAAGTATTGGGCTGAAGCAATTGCTTTTGAAATTTATATTTTGAACAGAAGTCCAAAAAATTTGTAAGGGACATGATTCCACAACAAGCATAGAGTGGTAAGCATCATAGTGTTTCTAATTTTAGAGTATTTGGTTGTATTGCATATGCACATGTTCCTAAAGAAACAAGAGGGAAGTTGGATGATAAGAGTGAAAAATGCATTTTTATTGGCTATGATGAACAATCTAAGGCATATAAGTTGTTTAATCCTATAGCCAAGAAAGTCATTATATGTAGAGATGTTGTATTCAAAGAAAAAGAACCTTGGAATGGCAATATAAACAAGACAATTATAGATGCAACACCAATTCCATATAATGAACAAGAAGAAAAAGACCATGGAGAATAAGGAGAACAATCAAATGAACAAAGAGGAATTCCACAAGGAGAAAACTGACAAAGGCAAGTTGAGCAAAGAGAATCATCAAGTCCACAAGTAAGTAATAACTCAAATCCTACACTTGAGTCAGTGAGACAAAATATTAGAAGCAAGAAGACTAAAAGTCTGGAAGAAATTTATGATCAAGGCAATACAATAGATTTGCAATAAAACTTTGCTTTATTTGCTCAGGATCCCATATATTTTGAAGATGCAATTTTGAAAAAACATTGGATAAATTATGCAGTGAATGATGATATGGAATTGACTGAGAAAATTGATACATGGGAATTAGTTGATTTTCCTAAAGATAAAGAATGCATAGGTGTAAAATGGGTTTATAAAACTAAGTATAATGCAAATGGAGAAGTTGACAAATTTAAGGCAAGATTAGTAGCTAAGGGATTTGCACAAGAATATGGAGTTGATTATAATGAAACATTTGCACCTGTAGCAAGACTTGATTTTATTAGAATGGTACTAGCTATTGTAGCTCAAAACAATTGGATGGTTTATCAAATGGATGTCAATCAACTTTTTTAAATGGGTATTTGAAAGAAAAAGTTTATGTGGAGTAGGCACCAGGTTATGAGATAAAAGGCTTTGAAGAAAAAGTTTACAGGTTGAAGAAGGCAATCTATGGATTGGTACAATATGATTGATTCATATATGATGAAGAATGAATTTAGAAAAAAAACAGTAGTGATCCTACACTATACATCAAGGTCAATGAACAAGGTCATATTTTGATTGTTTGCTTGTACGTTGATGATTTGATCTTTACAGGTAATCTTTCTATTAACATGTTTAAATATACAATGAATAAATAATTTGAGATGACAAATTTGGGTTTGATGAAATACTTTCTTGCCATTAAATTTACACAAAATGATAAGGGAATTTTCATTATGTCAAAGTAAATGCGCAAAAGATGTTTTGAAAAGATAAATACAAAGTTGTGTCATGTTTTAGGCTAGCTTATCAACACAAATGAATTTAAGTAATTCTAACTAAAAATTAGTTTTAGTCAAACATACGGTCTATATAGATTCATTATAGCTAAGTTATATATGGACCACAACTTTTCCAATTTGAAGTGTCTACTAAATGTATATTCTATACCACTTTGGGCCTAACTGCCAAAAAACAAAAACCCCCAAAAAAACTCAATGTTTCAAAAACTCCTACTTTTATAAATAATATTTTCTTTGAAATGTAAAACTACCCTTTTATAGATCTATAAGTGAATTTTCCAAAATATATATCTTTTAATATTTTAATTAGTTTTTATATTTTATTTTTCATTTTTATTGAAAGTAGGTCATCAGCACTAAAATATAGGGTTGATTATCTTGTCAAAGAAAAATACTAAAATTTCTTAATTTTTTTTTTAAAATATGATGTAGTAGAGAAAAGAATCTATGTCAAGATGATATAATTCTTTTCTAATTTGGATAAATAATTAAGAAAAAAAGCTGGTGGGAATTGGAAAGAGTTATATTTCAGAACACAACTTTTCAAATTTATTGAAAATATATATTTATAAAAAATAGTAAAAAATATATCCATGCACTAAAGTTTCAAGTTATCAATATACACAAAAAAATTGATGAAAAAAAAGTAAAATTTACTATTTAAAGTGTGATAGCTTATGTAACTTCAATTTCAACATTTTATTAACAACTAAATTATAGTGTTTACTTTATAAAAAACTACATTCAAATATTTTTAAAAATTTTTGTTAAAATTACAAACATAAAATAAACAAAAGAATATAAATTTAATTAGTTTACATCATTTCAAAATTCAAAACATATATTTCGATTTCTATTGATTTACTTTAAAAATCAACATTGATCATTCCCTTTATAAAAGTGTGACATGACTTTGTATTTTACCCTTACACCTCTGGCAATAGACACAAAACTAAGTAGAGAAGATAATGAGACATATTTTGATTCAACTATATTCAGAAAATTAGTTGGTAGTTTGATGTATCTCACCGCAACTTGACCGAAGATGATGTATGGAATTAGTTTGATTTCTAGATTCATGGACACACCAAAGAATTCACATTGGCAAGTAGGAAAAAGGTTATTGAGGTACATTGCAGGAACTACTAATCAT
Organism: Cryptomeria japonica; assembly: GCF_030272615.1. Taxonomy (NCBI): domain Eukaryota; kingdom Viridiplantae; phylum Streptophyta; class Pinopsida; order Cupressales; family Cupressaceae; genus Cryptomeria; species Cryptomeria japonica. Next base: position 586,443,897 of record NC_081406.1, read on the forward strand.
GGCATATTGTATTCTACTTCAGATAATTTTCAGTTGGTTGGATATACAGATAGTGATTTTGCAAGAAGTATTGATGATAGAAAGAGCATATTTGGATATGCATTTCATATTGGAATAGGTGTTGTAGCATGGGCATCAAAGAAGAAGCCAATAGTAACAATTTCATTAGCAGAAGCAAAGTATGTGGCAGGAACATCGACCACATGTCAAGTAGTATGAATGCGAAGAATCTTGAATGATTTAATGCTCGAGCAAGAGGAGCCTACTACAATCTATTGTGACAACAATTCTACCATTGCACTATCAAAGAATCATGTTTTTTACAAAAGGACAAAGCACATTGACACTACATATCACTTCATTCATGAGTTGGTGAACAATGGAGAGATCATCCTACAACATTATAGATCAAAAGAGCAACTTGCAGATATATTCACCAAGGCATTAGCACAAGAACAATTTGAGTATTTAAGAGAAATATTGGGCATTGTAAATATTGATGTAATTAGTTGTTGATAGTAGAAATTAGGGGGAGTGTTAGAAATATAAATATAATTTGTACTATAGATGTCCACCTATGTTTCTAGAATATTCCTTATGATAGGTTATTGTAAATATATTTTTATTTTGTTTTGTATATGTCAGCTCTGTCATAGGTTCTAGAGTTTTCTTATTGCCTTTATAATATTATATAAAAATATATTGTAAATCATTTTTATGCAAGCAATACAAAAACCAATTTTATTGTGTGCCATAGTACATTGGTATTGATTGTTTTTCTTCTGTCCCTGCACACCTACAATCTACATATTTCACCCAACTTGCAATATCCCTATTCTTAAATATTTTTGTACAATGTGAATTTGATTTTAAGCAATTGTTCACTGCCAATAATATGTGATGTATCTCATTCACAACAGAAATGGTTCTTTTTAATTAAGATAAACATCTTGTTCCTGATTTCTCATCATGAATGCTGACATTGTAAAGCAATTGTTATACTTTTGAATACTGACACTTTAAATGCTAAAATCTATAAAGGTGCTGTAAAGAATGAAAATATGCAAAATCAGAATAAAATGAAGCATTAACATAATAATTTATCTTGGTGAAACTTAATACGGAAAAAAATGAGGGGAGTTAATTGCTCTTCATCTCCATTATAACATTATGTAAGATTTACGACTGAATTCAATTGATCTTCCATGAGTATAAAAGAATTTCAAGAACATACAATGCCCTAAATAATTGCCGAAGGAAACAAAGTATCATGCATCATTGAATGTATTTGTTCAATTGACTTAGCTTCACTTTTGTATTAGCCAATACAAAGTGTTTATTTATACAATCGAGTGAGCAGTTGAATTACACAGCGTAAATCATTAATAACCATGTACGGATGGAATCCAAGAATCACTTTAACTTCAGCTAAATGGGAAGTTAAGCTTCAAATGTTTGGAGGTGTTCACATCTTCTAGGATCACCGAAGGTGCATACATTATTGAGACATGCCAAATACATAAGATGTTAGGGCTGATATTTGTGGTCCATCAATGAAGTCTATTCTTTGGTTTTGTGGATGGTAAGAATCTTCTGCTCCAGGTCCCTGATTGTATTTTTAGATAGGGTAGCTTGAATGTTGGGGAGTTGATTGTATTGTTGATAGGTAGCATGAAAGTTGGGGAGTTTGCTTGTTGGAAATTCCATTGGGGTAGGTTAGATATTGAAGTGTTATGACTTTTCATTTTTTCATGAAAAATGAAGATTATGGAGGGTCCCCTCTTAAATGGCTATTGAGCTTTTATTTTGAGACAGAATGCATTGGTAATTTTTTGGCATGGATTAATGGACTTCCTGGGTTGCTGTTGGAATGTTAGGAGGTCTTGATCCACATCACCTGTGGATCACCTACACTATTGTGTTTTTTCAGATTTATTGTTTTATTGGAAGGGGATAAAGCACTCCCTACTATGATTACCTTATCTCTTAAATTAGGTAAAAGGGTGTGACTGATTGTCTATAAGGATTCCCCCACTTATTTGCGATAATCGCCTCATTGTTGGTTGTGCATGAGCAATACGAGCAAGCAACCTTTAGAATCGATATCAGAGGCTGAGAGGAGCTTTGTAGCGAGAAGAAATTTGATGAAACTAGGGGTTTGGGGAAGACTCAAGTGAGGCCTTCGATTATAAGGGGGAAGTTGTCCAACTGAATTAAAAAAAGAAAAAGTTGGGAGAGAGGCTTCATATTGCTTTATGTTCTTATGATTCTAAAGTTGGAATTAAAAGAGAGACAACAACTAGAAATGGAATTCAAATAATCAATGGGACTGTTCAGTGCTCCCTGGGGTGTTTTAGTTTCAGCCTACCTTGATTTGTCTTGTCTCTTTTGTTCCTTCGATTTTAAGCCTGCATCTGATATATTTAGCATCTTTTGATGTGGTGTTCATTGTTGTTGTTGCTTTGCAGTCTTGTGTTTCTTTGTATTGGTCAGGTTTTATCAAATTATCAGTCTTATTTTATAAAAACAATATTCAAATGACATTAAGATTATAAAATGACAGAAAAAATATAGTATAAAATGCTTTGAACTAGGATTGGTTGATCCAAGCCAGTTCAGTTATGTCATTGTCAAAATAAATCCATGAGACCATTGTCCAAAGTTTAAACATCTTAGATTCACATATTAAATTCCTCAAGGCTTAGTAACTATTTTAGTTGTCTTTCGATTTTTTCCTTTTAGGATTTCAGGGGTGATTTTCTTCTAAAATTTCTTCTAATCATAGACCACCCTTCGTTTGACACGTCTATATGACATTTACATGCACTCCTGACGTTGATACATTGGACAAGATGGTTGAAAATCATAAAAGTTTCTATGTTACGTCTTTATACATTTCAAAGCAAATCGGTTCAACAAATAATTATTTTGGATGTGTCTATTAAGCCAAGGATAGGGAAACACCCTTGGCCAGCTTACTCTTGTAGTATGATGGAGATGATCGTGCTTAATTCTGCTGTCATTGTGTAGTCATCATCTCAGTCAGAAAAGGTGGCAGAATTGATGCAAAAGATACAGGTCACGGCGAAAATGGTTAGGTAAGCTTACAACGGCTGCATGCCTAGTATTGTCTCTTAGCGTCTTAGTATCTTACATGAGCTAATTTTTACGAAGAACACAATTTCGTTCTACTTTTCTTGTCAGGAATTTAAAGGGGGGGGAACTTTCTTCTTTGGGTCCTAATGACTTGGAGCAAGTGGAGCGCAAGATTCAACTAGGAATGAATAGAGTAAGAGCGAGAAAGGTAACTCTTTTTCTTGTTGCATATTGATTTTTTTTTGAGTTATAGAACTGAATCTTAACAAATTAAGGTATTAATGCCAAAAGGAATTCTATGTGGTGGTTGTTGGATTGTGAAGTCAATATGGATTTCATCTAGTAACTTTCGTATGTGTTATACACATAGTTGTGTGATTCATACTTATCATATTTAGTAAGTTATTTTCAATTACAATTTTGCAATCGATTGTTATATGCTGTTCGAAGTCATGTTTTGATGTACAGTTTTAAGATTGTTGTAACTCTGTAGATTCCTGAAAATCAATATCAAATATATTTTGCCCGTAGTTTTTTCTTGATCTAATTTTACCAAATTTTTCCACATAAATCTGAATATTATGTGTTATTGTTCTTCTCTACAATTGTTTACACTGATTCCACCTATAAATATAAGAAATTGTATGTAACACATGATGCCAATTGTGGCATCTGGAATTTCCTTTCTTCAGCTTAATTGATAACTGTTAGACTATGTGACAGAACCAACTTGTGGAGGAGATCCAAAGGAGGGTACGAGCAATATATAATCGATCTATAATCTTATATGTGAATCGACTCTCTAATGACTTACTGTTGTAATAATTCAGGCCAATGACTTGCAAAAAGATAATGATGAACTACACAAAATGGTACGTCCAGAAATTAGTGTCGTCTAGTACCGTATTTATAGTACTGTATTTATCATTCTACAGAATGTAATTATCTACCTTATAGATGCAGCTCTCTGAAGAGCGGAGATATGTAGAGAGAATTGTCAATGATAATGTTGGAATGCTATCAACTGGAATACCTAGCAACCCTTGGCAGCAAAAATTTCAACAACCATGGCAGAGGTAAATTCTATTCTTCCATTATTTGGAGTTTTACAAATGTAGTGCTGATTGTTTGCTTTGGATTCCTTTTTCTTGGTATTTTGTCTATGAAAAGCACATATAGATTTACTATCACTTGAAATGAAACTTATCATCGAATTGTATGAATTGTTCGCAGAAATCATTCATGGCGGTGATCCAAACTATTTATATACGAAACAATGTGGTCATATTTCATTGCAACTATTTGATGTAATAAAGGAACTAGTTTTAAATGCTTCCAAGTTATAGTTGAGGAGCCAAAAGGTCATGGATAGATAATCCTAACGTTTCAAATATTTTTTTGATATCTATATAAAAGTTGTTCTTGTTTTATTAGATGAGATTATATTTTTTTAAAGATTTTGTATATGTTCATTTGTTAAAAATATAATATTTTTAAAGTTAATTGTAAAGCTGTTGTCACTGGAAAATGCATTTTTATTAAACTTGGTTCAATATTTTAAAGACACGATAGAAATGATCTTTCAAGTCTAACTTGAAAAAAAAGGTTGGTTCCTTTCCAAGTCTAAAAGCATGGGTTGATCTAATTGAACAGAGTTTAAAACTAATGATTCTTTTTACTCTAATGATTCGTAGAGAAAAGGTAGAATAAAATTATGCAAAGGGAAATTCACAGGCTCAAAAGGGATTGGAAATTCACAAATAGGTCTTGCAACTGAGCACAAACGATGTACATGTCAGAAACGAGTAAAACCTCATTCATATGTCAGAAAAGAGTAAAAACTCATTCATACGTCAAATGAAAGAATGTGGAACATACAAGAATGATGAGAAAAGATGAAAATGAAAAAAACCTTTTATTAGCTTCAAGGCATTGAGCAAGTTTTTAACATCTTGAGAAATAGTAAAATATAGGTTTCGAAGGTAATTTCTCCATTGTCTGTCTTATGTTGGAATTGAGAACTACCTCCTGAAAATGAGGACAGTTGGGTCCTTAATACCCATAGAGCAGAGCATCAAAGGTGCAATCAATTTTTGATCCATTGCAGGTCTATTGTAGAAATCGTGTCAATGGTTTAGGCGTCACTTTGATCAGTGTTCTACAAAAGAATGTCATTTCAAAATCTGATCAGGCCATTTACGAATGTGGAAAGAACATCCTCTGATCAGGCCTTTCCTCTGAATTATCGACATTTAGAACGTGGGCACTTTTAAATCTTCTTTCTTCCTCTCTCTTGCTTTTGGTGTGTGGTATTTTTGCCAAGATGGACAACATACAAACCATGTCAACATCTGAGAAAGTTCGTTAAATCACGAACTTATCGATATGATATTCCTTAGTTACTTTAAGTTTTTTAAACGTTTTTTTTTTGGAATTTATGAACATTGAAACTTCAACGTTGTCTCCTCCATTCATATGAATTCACAAACTTTGATTTGTGTTTTCTTTTCTTATAGGATTTCTCGCGAATTTGGGGAATTGGGGAAATCTAAAATATTCTACAAAATGTTAGAATTTTGGGGAAGGCATGCATGCGAAAAATTGCTAAAGTTTGAAACTAAAACAAACATAAAATAGTAAAAGGAACGTCAAACGATTTCAAGTTGAAGATTTTGTAAGTTTTTCTTTCTTTTTTTTTTTACACTCAAGGGATCCAATTTTGACATGTTAGTTTAGTTATGAATAGTGGGTTAAATGAGGCATGAAACCATAAAATAATAGTGACGTTTGTAGGATGGTTTTCTGATAATCATAAATCTATTGGTTTCATTAGTCTATTCAGCATGGAGTCATCATAAGTTTAACAAATTAGGGGAGGAAATTCTAAGCGTAAGTTGATGAAAGCGACATGTCTAGACTCCACTTGAACAAAACACATGAAATAATGGAAACGAGAGTCTTAGCTTAGAAATGTAAACTAAGAATTTAATCAATCACTATTTCCACTTTTCGTTCAAGGAAGATAATCAACGAGATCTAGCTTCGCTCCCAAAGGAAAGTTGGATGTTGTATATGATTATTTCCTCTTTTGTTTTATTTATTTGTTGATTGGATATGAGGATGGAAGAATTAGGTAAAATGTTAGGAAGTTGACAAGATTCAACATAAACATATCATAAAACAAGCATAGAAGTATAGATCTAGAAATGAGATATATAGAGGAATCTATCACTAAAATCTTAGCTTGAAAATATTGATAATGTATGCTAGGCGCCCTAGACTTGGAGGTTCTTTCATCAACTAAAACTTCAAATTTTGAATTGTGATGCTCTGTAATTCACTCCTTTAAAAATTCAACCAAAAATTATTTGTCACTGTATGTGCAAATTGGCACAGACTAGTTGTTTTTGCTTGTTTAAAATTTGGAATTGTATGTCTTAGTCTACTCTTTGCAAGTACGCAACTTTCGACTGTTAGATCTATAACCTACACACAGAAAAGAAGAAAATTGTTGTGTTGTATAGGGGCTTGGCTAAGCCAAACCCTAAGTAGTAATTAACCTTCACTACAACAATAATGTTTAAAAGAGATTTCACCCCTCTTAGGGAAGAGGTTAAAAACATTAAGGAAATGTTGAGGTGAAATGATATCGCCTTAGGCTTGATGATGATGGTGATGCAATGCTCTTTGGATAAGTCTTTCAAGGGTTGATGTAATAACTTGGAATGAAAAGACATAAAAGGATCGATCATGAAAAGACATTTGTATGTAGGTTAAGTTGTAGGTTGCTTCTCCATAATACTTAGATCTGAAGTCACTTATCAAAGATTTGGAATTCATGAACTTGCTAGATGATAAAATGACATAGATATGATGCATTTATATAAGTATCTCAAAGTATTTCCTATTTTAGACTAACTTTCAATAGTCATATTGAAATATTGGAATTAGATAACATATGGCACAAATCAACACTCACTCATGTTTGATTTGGGCCCTTTGTGAGGGACTATGGTGCTAGGTACCCTAGTCCTCTAGGACTATGGTGCTAGGTGTCCTAGTCCACCCAAAATAAGAGTAGAAAAGGATGGAACTGCTAGAGTAGAAGGTCCTAGGACATAGGATTTGGTCATCTCATGAGCATATGAGGATAATTTGGTTGTGATAAGGCTAGTAATAAGCTTAAAGTGAGCTATGAGAGGGCACACTAAATAGAGGGCCCAAAAAGGATTGTGAAATTGTAAAGGGGTTACAATTTACTATACTATACTTAGACCCCACTTTAGTGAAGTGTGAACTTATACTCGTTATAAAGTATAGAGAGATAGAGAGAAATAGAGATAAGATGTCACGAAGTTTGGACAACAAGCCCCAATATTCCAAAAATTATTGTTGACCTTATAAATTCAATGACTCCCATCTCATGAAAATAAGGAATCTCATTGGGGATAGTAGTTGTCTCCTCACTCTCTTACCACAACGGAGAAAATCATACTTACAAAGAAGGAAACAAGTTGGTGGATGCCCTAGCTAATACAAGTCTAAAATTTTATGAATAAAAATATTGGCTGAATGATGAGCATATTCTCCTCTTAATCAAGAATATCTTGGTCGAAGATAGACAAGTGGTGGGTATGTGCAGGATCATGGTGTGCCAAAACAGGCCCTTAAGTGGCAATGAAATTTCAGAAAATCAGAGTTATGCAACTTGACATGAAAATTTGAATAAGTTGTGAACATTATTTTTAAAATATGTAAGAAGAGAATATATATAAAATTGAATGTAGTTTCTAAGCTACTAGTTGTTTTTTGGAAAAACAAATCCTATTTGATGAAAATTTTAAATTTCAATACAGTGGTACTAAAATTTCAGGAAAAAATAAGTAGTAGACGTATGTTTGACCACCCTAATCACAATCAAACCATAATATTTTTTTATAATATAAGTATTAGACTCATGTCCGGATGTGAATTTTTTTTTTTAATTATTTATAAAGTAAATAAATATTTATGAATTTTTTACTACAACTTTTCAGAAATTCAGAAACTCTTATGTCTGACCACCTTAATTTGGTCAAAACCTTATGAAATTTAATTATTTTTAATTTTTCCTTATAGTAGACGAAGCATAGGATGTGATGCATGTTTCGGATTCAAGAAATGTTATACCATTTGAAAGTTATGGGTGTTTTTCAATCAGTCCATCAATCAAGACTATTGTCAAAATTCAATTAGAAAATAAGTAATAATTATTTATTGAAGTCAAAGTAAGACGAACCTTATATTGTTGGAGAGGGATAGAGAGAGATTAGGGGAGAGAGAGAGAGATGGGGAGGGGGAAGGGAGAGAGAGATGGAGAGGGAGGGAGGGCAGGGAAGGGAGAGAGAGATAAATAGATTAGTGGAGAGAGAGGGATATATATATATATATATATATATATATAGAGAGAGAGAGAGAGAGAGAGGGGATGGAGAGAGAGAGATATGGAGATATTAGGGGAGAGGGATAGAGAGAGATTAGGGGAGAAAGAGAGAGAGAGGAGAGGGAGAGAGAGATTACGGAAGATACATAGAGATTAGGGGAGATGAGGAAAGAGAGATATTAAGACACCATAGGACCCAAAGCAACCCAATATGGTGTCATAACGGGTCGTATGGTGTCTTAAGGGGTCATAAGGGTTCATGGGATACCATATGACCCCTAAGAACAACATACGACCCCTTATGACACCATATGGTGTTGTTAGGGGTCATATGGTGTCCATAGGGATCATATGGTGTCCTAAGGGGTCGTAGAACACAATATGACCCCTCAGGACATAATATGACCCAAAGAGACCCAATATGGTGTCATTAGGCGTCATATGGTATCCTAAGGGGTCATATAATGTTTTAAAGGGGTCATATGACACAATATAACCCACTAGGACACAATATGACCCATAACGACCACATATGATGTCTTAAGGAGTCATATGGTGTCCTAAAGGATCGTAGGACACCATATGACCCCTATGGACACCATAGGACCCCTTATGACACCATATTCTATCGTTAGGGGTCATATGGTGTCTTAAGGGGTCGTAGGACATAATATGGCCCCTTAGGACACTATAGGACCCAAAGCAAACCAATATGGTGTCATAATAGGTCATATAGTATCCTAAAGGGTCATAAGGGTTCATGGGATGCCATATGACCCCTAAAGACAATATACGACCCCTTATGAGACCATATGGTGTCCATATGGGTCATATGGTGTCCTAGAACACCATATGAACCCTTAAGACACCAAATTGTGTCGTTATGGGTCATATGGTGTCCTAAGGGGTTGTAGGATATAATATGACCCCTTAGGACACAATATGACCCAAAGCAACCCAATATGGTGTCATTAGGGGTCATATGGTGTCCTAAAGGGTCATATGATGTCTTAAAGGGGTCATATGACACAATATGACCCACTAGGACACAATATGACCCATAACAACCACATATGGTGTCATAAGGGGTCATATGGTGTCCTAAAGGGTCGTAGGACACCATAGGACCCCTTATGACACCATATGATGTCGTTAGGGGTCATATGGTGTTCTAAGGGGTCGTAGGATATAATATGACCCCTTAGGATACCATAGGACCCAAAGTGACCCAATATGGTGTTATAACGGGTCGTATGGTATCCTAAGGGGTCATAAGGGTTCATGGGACACCATATGACCCCTAAGGACAACATACGACCCCTTATGACACCATATGGTGTCGTTAGGGTTCATATGGTGTCCATAGGGGTTATATGGTGTCCTAGGACACCTTATGACCCCTTAAGACACCAAATTGTGTCGTTATGGGTCATATGGTGTCCTAAGGGATTGTAGGACACAATATGACCCCTTAGGACACAATATATATATCTCCCCTAATCTCTCTCTCTCCCTCTCTTCCTCCTCTCTCTCTCTCTCCCTCTCCTCCTATCTCTCTTTCTCCCCTAATCTCTCTCTCTCCCCCCTCCTCTCTCTCCCTCTCCTCCTCTCTCTCCTTCTCTATCTCTCTCCCCCCCCCCCTCTCTCTCCTCCTAATACAATCCGATATCAGATTTAATTGGATATCCAATTTCTGCCATTGTCATTAACGTGGTAGTTCAGTAAAAAAAAGGCGGCACTGGGAAATTTTTTTGGGACCACAAATCTATACGTTAAAATAAGATATAATCGGATATCTAATTTTTATACATAAAAAGAGCCTTGTGGGCCATTTTGTGGATTGCAACAGCCCACAGTCTGCATTTTTTTTTTTTTTGTCGATGATCACGGGTTTTCAGACAGGTTGAGACAAATTTGTGCTTTTGTGAGACTGTTAAAGTCAAATCTTACATTGTCAATCATGTAGGAGCATCTGTGTGGAGGGAAATGGGGAGTAGTAGTCATCGGAAGTCTAAATGCAAAAGAAAACTTTCAAATGACCAAATTGAAATGTATAGAGAAAGAGACAGAGAATGTCATAGGAGGAGAAGACAAGGTATGTTAAATATTGTGAATGTTACTTGTGAAGAGGAAATTGAATTTGAAAATGTGCCACAAGTTATTGAAAATGAAAATGTAGATTTTGAAAGTGAAAATTTTGAAAATGTTGAAAATGTTGAAAGTGATAATGAAAATGCTCAACATGTGGAAAATTTTGACATAGGAGGCGAAAATGTGGAAAACTTTGACATTGAAGGTGGAATTGCTCAACCAAGTGAACCATATGTAACACCTAGTTATTTTAGAAATGAAGACCCTCTCATGGATGAAAGACAAATTCCAAATACAAGCCCTTCAAGAACCCCAATATGGTTATTTGAAATCAATGAGAACATTATTGCGAATCTTGAGGGCAAGAGGTCAACAAGAACTGTTCAGTTGTGGGCTACACAACTTTTTAGCCAAAATTTTAGCAATAAGGCATTGACCAAGCAATGCCAGCTCTTTGTTCAATTGCTAAAGATGATAAAGATGAGACCATTGCTAAACAAATTGAAGATTCATATGAACAAGAAGATGGAGAGAAATTCTATTATTGCAAAAAATTTATTTGACACTCTTAATTCTATTGGAAAGAATACCAAAGAAAGAGATAAGAGAGCCGCTTGAAGAGTGATTACAACCTCCTTAGTAAGCCATCAATTGAGGAAGGCTCGTCAAATGAGACAAACTTGTGTTGATTTTAACATAAACCATAAAACTTTGGATAGAGCACTTGCATGAAGACAAAGACTTAACGATCCACTTCAACAAGATACATGGGCTTGTGGTGGGAGGCTTCCACGTGTTCATAGAAAGTTGACTGACAATGTGAAGGAGGAGATTCAACAGTTTTGGCACTCTAGTTCTAGAGTGTTGCCCAATGTAAAGGACATTTTTAAATTAAGAATCGACAACCGAGACCGCACACTGCATCCCAAACATTTCTTGGAATCAAGACAAACAATGTTGTACAACTTTTTTTGTGAAGTACATCCAACTTTTCAAATATCTATTGTGTTCCTCTTAAGATTCACAATACTTGTTGTTGCAATTACCATGTGGAGTTTTCAATGTACCATGAACTTTTATGTCATATTCATTCTACGATGCATACTAATGAGATGTTGCAGGAGTGTGGTGCAATGCTATTTCCGAGATCATCAAGAGACTTGCAAGATCTATTTTTATGCCCTAGAGGTGATCGCTGCTATTTCTATAGAAATGATTGTTTGAATGAGAAGTGCTCAGAATGTGGTGGGTTGTCAGAGTTTGTTTCATGTTTTCATGAGGGTAGCGAACACGAGTTTGGAAAGAATTATATTCAGAAAAAAAGATATGAGACAGTGAAATATACTTTGAAGAGTGGAGGTGAAGGTTCTAGATGCGAATTAGTCTCAAGAGAAGTGAGTATTGCTGATTTTATTTTGGATTTTAAGGAAAATATTTTCTACAAGTATGCAAGGCACACCCATGTTGGCATTTTGATGATGTTGTGATTGTCATTGATGGACACACACTTGTTTTGTGATCACTTTCTTTATGTATATGCTCAACCGGTGATTGTTCCAATCGGTACTATGTATTATAGTCTTTAGACTATCGGTGTTTTGCAGAAGGTGTTTACCAATCACAAACTGACTGAAGATCCAAAGCGGTATGAAGACCTCAAGTGGTTTGAGGATCCCAAAGCAGTACGAAAGAACAAAGTGGTAGTTAATATTTTTCCAGTCTTCATTTTGACAACTGGTAATTGGTAAAATGTATGAACCGGTAATCGGCAATGAACCAGTATTACTCTATGATAAGTTACCAACCAGTATTTTTGTGATGAGTTATCATCCACTGACACTTTGGCGGTGACTTTGTACCGTGTTACCAAATGTGTCTAGATGCACTGAACCTAGGAACTTGTAATGTAATCCTATTGGACCGACATGAAATTAGACTCCTTTATAAGGACATCATGTCTAGGGTTTTAGCAGATGAGGGTTTTGTATGTGCGATTATATAAGAGAAGGTTAGGTCTATGTGAAGAAACAGAGTGTGGAGATATTGAAGAGTGAAGTAATGCTAAATCTGCATTAACAATGAGCTATCAAGGATCTAACCAAGCATACTGTGCTATTATCTAGATCATCTACTTGTTGATTTCTCATATCTTTGACAAGTCTGAAACCCTTAACCGGGTAGGCCCAACAAAGCCTCTGTAAATCCTCTAACAAGGTGGTTCACAACTATGAATCTGAAGTCCTCTCACAAGGTAGTCTTTAACAGGACTTATCTCCTAATAGAGATCTAGATTCCTAACAAGATCTATTTTGGTGAAGAACATTGTATGACCTTAACCAGTTTGACCTTAACCGATCTGGTTTCTATTCTGTAGATATTTACTTGTGAGTCTTTGCTCACTGTGGTTTTTCCCAGTTGGGTTTCCACGTCAAACATCTTGTGTTATGGTGATTGTGCTCTTGTGGGTGAATGCTTTATTTGCTGTTTGGTTTGCATTTATCTTAATCGGTTTGTTAGTAAATCTTTTATATTGGTTAACTATTAAACTGTTTAAGAGTTTGATTTTAGTATTTTTTGGTATACTAATTCGCCCCCCCTCTTAGTATTCATCAATTGGTATCAGAGCCAACCTTTCTTTAAGTCTAACCACTTAGAAGGAGATATGGGGGAATACATTGTGATGGAACTTACTCATCGGGTCACTTAGACTGGGAAAGCCTATGATGAACTCAAAGTCAAATATAAAGCCTCTCTGGAAAAAAGAAGAGAGCATGCTGAGAAACTGATGGAGCTTACTGAAAATAGTTCTTTTGATGAAGCAGACATGGAAGCCCTAGTTGAAGAAGTTGAAAATCTGAATGAATCTAATGCCAACCTGAGAAGGGAACTGGAAGGACTGACTATCAGAATGTGTCAAGAGCTTGAGAACCGAAGGAAAGCTGAAGATCTGGTAAAAGATAAAGATAATGAGATCTCCAAGATGAAGCAAGAAATTAGTGCCCTTACCACTCATCTCCAAGAGAGTAAAGTGGAAAAAGAAGAAATGCAAGGTGAACTAAACATGGCTATTTCTGAGAATGCAACCTTGAAGGAATCCAATTCTGCTATTTCCAAAGAACTCACTGAGTCAAAGGAAATAATTGCCCAATTCAATAAGAGTATTGTTAAGCTATAACAAAAGCTGAAATCAACAAAACCGGTAAAGAATACCACTGGACTTGATTTTTCTGGTTATGAGAAAGGTGAGACCTATGGAACAAAAGATGTAGCATCAAAAAAGCAACCAACATCAAAGGATAAAGGTAAGAAAAAGTTTAAACCTATTTGCTTTAATTATCTCAAGGAAGGACATATTGCTAATGTGTGTAGAAATAAGGCCTAGAATAATTTTCTTTATATTCTAAACAATAAGCCTAGATCCAATAGATTCAATGGAAACTGTTATGCATGCAATAAGTTTGGGCATAGAGCATTTGAATGCAGGTCTGCTATGCACAACACTGGGAGATATCCTCAAAGGACTCAAGGAGTTTTTCCTGAATCCTTTGTGAACCAGAATCCAAACCGGTATAATGCCTATGACCATCAGTCAGGTGGTGGTGGCTATCAAGCGGCAACTAGTTGGAGAGAAACCCGTTTGATCTATCATAGTAGCGGTCACACTGCTGCAACATGCAGGAGGAAGAATGGTAAAATGAACAATGGACCATGGAGAACACCTAGAATGGAATGCTATCATTGCAACAAATTGGGACACCCTACCAGAACTTGCATAATGAGAAAGAACCTATCAGATGACATACTGATCACTCCAAAAGGGAAGATTAATGTTGAAACCATTCAAGCGGGAATGAATAAAACATGGAAAAAGAAACCTAAAGAAGTGTCACAAGATGAACTGGTTTCTGCACCTAGTGTGGAAATCCCTAAACCAGCAAATAGGGCTTCAAAAAAGCTTAGGGGGAACAAATCGGTGAAATGTTTCGAACTCCTGGTTTATATCGGTAAAATACCTTAACCGGTATACGTTACCTGTCAATCGGTAGAAGATTGTGAAGCGGTAAAAAGAAAAATTAGGGATTATGCCCTAGAGGTGGAGCATTTATTATGGTAGGTGAAGAATTCGTTTAAAAGGAATTTTCAAAGTTAATTTCACTTATCAATTTACGAGTGAAGAAATTTCCAAGAGCAAAGCGACAAAAGGTAATTCAACTTGCGATTTAGAGAGATTTCAAATCTTGCAGAAGTATCTGGAGATATTTACAATCAATCAAGTGAAGAACACCAAGCGGTAATCAAGCAACCAAAGTGGTGTGGTGTGAGTTGCATTTGTCAAACCCTAAATTTTGAAATTGTGAAGGTATTTTTTAAAATTCTTGTTTATCAATTAAATCATGTCTTTTTCATCACACTCCAGTTCTAGTGCACCTATGGACTCAGCTGAATTCATTCAAAGAAAAATGAAATACAATGCCCTGTCCCAAATGCCTGTCGAAGTCAGTATCGAAGGAGATATTTCAGGGTACATTGACTGCAACTAGAAGACTTAGGATCTATAGAGATTCACTCCCAGCTAGGTCTATTTTGTGGGGATGATAGGAAAATCAAACCATAATACAACATCTTAGAGAGGAAGAAACTACATAATGTTGTTTATTTCCTTGAAGAATTCACTGAAGAGCACATCCGCATCATTCTGAGCAGAGTGCATGGCATCAAGATGTATCTTGAGAGGACGCATGACATTATTCCTAAAGCAATTTATGTCATCATCGGTTTCTGCAACATTGGTGAGGTGCCATCCCTAAGTAAGGTCATCAAGACGAGAATGACTAAGCTTACCAGTTCTCTAAGCGACCAATAGGGAATGACCGTCAACACCATCAAAGATGAGTTGGTCAAGTATGTTTGCATGGTGATTGGATACCGGATGTTTTATGCCAGTAGAATAAATTTTGTCTCTGCTGCTGCGGTAAACGCTGCCTATAGAATGATCAAGGAGGACGCTTCATTTGATATATGCACCTGTATGTAGAAGCAACTACTATTGAACTTAAATTCCATCAAACAAGACAGTGCCTTACGATTCAAATTTGGACAAATTTTGGTAGGTCTATTTTTCTACTTCCAAGGCTATTTACCAGGAGTTGGTGATATTCAATGGTCTGCTAACCAACCGATAACCAAAAAAATTAGGGAAAGTCTCCAAGTGGTAGGAACCGAATACCCTGAGGTCTTGAATAAATACTTCAATGAATTTAAGTGGAAGATGAGCCAGAGGATGAGAATATCTGGGGATATTGTCAAGAAATATGAAGAGGACATCTGCTTTACCATTAAAAGAGATGAGTGCATAATGGAAGCGGTAGAGCCAAGACAAGAAGAAGTAGAACTTATGGAATATGAGGTGATGTATGACATGTTGGACGGGTATGCCTCTACCCTGATTGCCTCTCCTTTAAATGCAAAGAAAAAGAGAACCGACACCTACTTGAAAAGTGTAACACTGGTTGAAGAACCTGCAATGAAAAAGGGAAAGACAGTGCCATCGATATCGGCACCGGTTACCTCAGCCAGCCCAAAGGTGACCAAGCAGTCACTTGCAAAGAATAAACCAGAAGTTGCACCTGCTAAAGTATTTGAAAGGAAGCGGAAGACTAAAAGCAACTCATTGGAGTTTGAGGATATAGAACCAGAAGTGTAGCCTAAGAAGACTAGGCAGACACACAAGAAAGCAAAAACTATCGGTAATGCACCTACATCGTTAGCACCGATAAATATTGACATCTCTTCTTATAAACCTCTGACACATTGTCAAAGGACCTTAAAGAATATTAAGAGGAAGGTGCTTGATGACTTGAAAGAATATTTTGATGATTTTTCTGATACTGAGAAGGAAGAAGTAGAACAAGAGATGATAAAATATCCGTGTATGCATTAGAAATTAGATTTGAGGCACCTGATTCTTTATACAATTCTTTGGACAACAAATAGAGCATTGCCATAGAAAAAGAACAGGAAATAAGGGAGAAAGTATTTTCTCAGTACTTTCTTGAAGCCTCCAATTCTGAATTATTTGAGATTATGGACACACATAAAGTGTTAGGGTTTCAAGCAGATCCAAAGAAAATATAAACTAACAATTATATGCAGATTTAAATACAAAAGATAAATAGGACATAGATAACACAGAGATTTAACGTGTTTCACCCAGAATGGTTTACGTCCACCATACACAACTGTCCAATCTTTCTTATTATCCAGGAAAAATAGTACATCAACCTTACAATGCCTTAAGCATCTCGGCCACTTATAACATGCATTTTTAGGGCAACAAACAATCTCCCACTTGGAGACTGATCAGTTGCCACATATCAACAATCTCGTAGTTGGAGACTGATCAGGCTCCACACCAAACAATCTCCCACTTGGAGACTGATACTAGACGACACCACTGTACATGAAGCATCCACTAAATAAAACACTTAGACTTGACTGGTATAAATTCCACAATTATCAATCAAGAAGACCAACAGAAACCGATGAAGAAATGAGCTTCTCCTATGGAACTACCTTCGTGAACATATCGACAGGAATATCACTTGTGTGAATCTTCTCAAGCCGTAACTGACCCTCCTCCAAAACAGTCCAGATGAAGTGGTACTTGAGCTAAATATGCTTTGTCCTTGAATGAAAAGCAGAGTTCTTCGCAAGATGAATGGCACTCTGGCTATTAGTATACAATGGGCGATCCTCCTGTGTCTGACCCAATTCCTCCAGAAAACATTGTAACCAAATCATCTCCTTACTGGCTTCTATAGCAATGACATACTCAACTTTAGTGGTTGAAAGTGCAACAACCTTTTGCAGCCTAGAAATCCAACTGACTGCAGTTCCCCCTATAGTAAAAGAATACCCTATAGTACTCCTCCATGAATCAATATCACCTAGCATATCAGAGTCAACAAATCGACTTAGAGCATCATTAGATCCTTTGCAACATAATGCCTTTGTAGTAGCTCCTTTCAAATACTAAAGAATCCATTTCACAACATTCCAATGTTCCATACCTAGATTACTCATAAACCTGCTCACAACTCCCACTGCATGTGCAATATCTGGCCTTGTGAAAACCATTGCATACATAAGACTGCCAACAGCTGATGAATACGAGATGTTAGACATTTTATTTACCTCTTCCTGTGCCTTTGGGCACATCTCCTTAGTCAATTTGAAATGAATAGCCAAAGGTGTACTAACTTCTCTTGCTTCCTGCATGTTAAATCTTTTCAACACCTTCTTTATTTACTCACTTTGGGACAAATTCAAGGTTCTACTTTTCCTGTCTCGTGTAATCCTCATACCGAGAATTTTCTTAGCTGCACCCAAATCCTTCATAGCAAATGACTTGGCTAATTTCTGTTTAAGACCATTTATATGTTGTATGTTAGACCTAGCAACACGGATGTCATCAATATAAAGCAATAGGATAATATAACTTCCATTATCCAATCTCTTAAAATATACACAATGATCAAAATGACATCTATGATAACCGTGTCAGCCATTAAACTATCAAATTTTAAATATCATTGTTGGGGTGCTTTCTTTAGGCCATACAAACTTTTCTTCAACCTGTGCACCAGTTTCTCCTTACCTTTGACCTCATATCCATGTGGTTGCAACATGTAAATTTCTTCCTCCAAATCTCCCTGGAGAAAAGTTGTTTTGACATCTAATTGTTCAAGATGTAAATCATCTACAGCCACAAGACTAAGTTTAGTTCAAATTGAAGTCATTTTTACAACTAGAGAAAATATTTTATCATAATCTACACCCTTTTTCTATGCAAAACCTTTTACCACAAGTCTGACCTTATATATTTTCTGACCTCCTTCCTCCTCCTTCAGCCGATAAACCCATTTGTTAGGCAAGGCTATTTTTTCTGTAGGTAAAGGGACTAAGTCCCAAGTCTTATTTTGTTGGCAAATGCACACTCCAATGAGAAATTGTAGGTGATTGAAGGTATTGTCATTGATGGCAACCTTGCAATCATGTGGTACCGACAGATAGACACAGGCACTAGAACCAGAAGACTCTACACTAGCATATAGAACACCGACACCAAAAAAGAAGAATACTGACACCCTGGCCGACAACAATTTTGTATAAATGCATTTTGTAATTAATTGTAGAATCTTTTATAAGCCGACATGGCAGATTGTAATATGACTCATATATGTATGAGATCATTGTAGATCATTATATAAGAGGTAGTATGCAAAATATGAATAGAAGGTAGTAGACCTAATATGTGAATTATTGGATAAGGGTTTATGTATGTAGCAGAGCTTAAACCGGTACTGAATCTGGCATAGCAGATGCTAATTTGAAGCAGTACAAGACATTGGATTAGTATAATCCATTTTTGTAAGTCAGTGTGACTTCCTTTGTAATTGAGTAGTGAGCTCTAGGCACTTGGCCTTCCTGCATGTGCAGGCCCCTATTGTAGCAGTAATATTCACTTATTGGCAAGTAAGTGAATATTGTGGGTCACAAATCCCACCGAGGTTTTTCCCACACCGGGTTTCCTCATTAAAATATTGTGTTATGGTGTTTTTTTCATGTTGTGGTTGTTATTCTTATTTCCTGCATTATTTATGGTTTACTAGTACACAATTTCAATAAGCTTTTCATGTTATTGTTGGCATTATAACAGAAAATGAGAGATTGTTGGCATTTCAATAAGGATATTGAGAAGGTTGTTGATGATTATGGATATAACTGATTAAGGATGTTTACTGTCTTAATATTATTATTTTGTCATTGATGTCAAGAATTTTATTTTTTTATTCAGTATGATGTTGCCATATCTTAAGAAGTATGCTTTGAAGAGAGTTAAGATGTCGGTAAAAGACATAGAAAGAATGTGATGAATAAAGAGAGGAATAAGTTATTCAATGGGCAACTATTATTGAGTTAGACAATGATGAGATCATGATGTTTATATTGTTTTTTGATATCCTACATATGCTATTGTTTGTAAGGTTAGTACTATACTATGTTACCGAGCAAAGAACCTAGTCGGTAAACCCTAAGGAACCTAGTCGGTAAATCCTAAGGTTATCGCTATTGGTTAATGAAGGCGGAATGTCTACCGAGTGAAGTTTAGTATTTACTGAGTTGCAACAGAGTAATAACAGAATGCATTGAATGAATAAAAGCATTATTTAATGAAGGAAGTTGATGAGCTGGTTATGATTAAATGATTGTTACAACGTGTATAAAGGTTGTTAAGGATCTATGGCAATGAAAGATTGGCAGGAAGATCTACAGCTCAGATTTAACCACAATACCCTAGCACAAGTTCCAAGAAATGTATGCAAGTTCCAAGGTGGGGTAAAACATTTTCAGATCGAAGGATACATTGAACCTGGTCAAATTTGAAGATCTAATGGCTATGATTGATCATGGGAAATGTGATCAAGGAGATTAAGCTGTAAAGCGGAAAATCACGATCGAACCCTAGTTGCTCTCCCCTCTTCCAACTCCAAGGAGAGAGAAGGGAGATTCACTAGGGTTGATGGTTTTCACTTAGGGGAGAGACTTTACATTCAAAAGAGGGGTTGAAAACCCACAAGATCCAATCCCACGCAATGCAAGATTGGATGCTAAATGAGTTTCAAGGGTTATGACAGCAAGGCTACCCTCTTTTGTAAAGAATGTGCATAGAAGAATTAAGCTAGGAATGCATAGAAAGTGAGAAAGATTCACTTATAAACTGAGATAGGAATACAGTATGAAGCTGCGGACCTGGAATTAGTAGTAAAATATCGATACGGCGCTGTCCTGCAAATTTGAGCGAAAGTTGCTGGGACGATGGTGCCCGAGCACCACGGTCCTCCGAAAAATCCGCGAAACGAAGGGGGATCTGTTCGTCTCTGCACAAGGATTCCAGATCTTCAATTTCAGCCGTGTACCTGCAACCTACACACAGAAAAGTGAAGACGATTGGGGGGTTAGGGATTAGGGGTTTGCCTTTAGGTCAAACCCTGGTTTTGGAATTAACCAAGAAATGAGCAATGCTGTAAATGTAAATGTCTGTAATGTAAAACAAGTACTAATACCTTGTTGTAAGGATGTTTGTATCCTTATGTGCGAAGGTATAGATGTTGTATGTTGTATGTTGTAGTAGTATGTTGTAAGTGATCTCCTCTTCAATGGTTGAATCCTTGTCTTGAATGCAACACTTAGCCTTGAATGGAGACTTGAAATGATCAATTGATTGAAGGAATGCTTGAATGCTTGAATGCTTGAGTATAGTTTCCACATTTTTTCCATCATGTATCTATCTCTAAATGAGAGAGGAAAATATAGTTTATATACTTGTCATTTAGGGCTGATAGACTGATTTTCCCGACCTTAGGCCGACCAGGAAAGATAATTTTCCAATTTGCAAACATAAAGACCCGAAGTCCAAAAGAGACCGGGCCCAAAATAGGACCCAGGGACCAGGGCGCTGGGCGCCCTGGTCCTGAAGGACCAGGGTGCTGGGCGCTCTGGTCCCACCTCGCGGGACAGCAGGGTGCAAAGGAGGTTCAGGCCAGGGTGCAAGAAAATGCAGTTTTCAGTGTCATAATCAGGTTTCGGGGTCTCCATTCAGGTTGCGTGTTGCGTCGCCATCGTGAAGACCGAAATGCAGTCAAAATTGCAAGTGTCACAATTTTAGGACGCTACATTTAGCCCCCACTTTAGCAGGAGTATGTATGCTCATACTTCCGGTAAAGTACAAGGAAACAATATTGAAAGACTTTCACCACGTCAAGGAGGCAAGATACACCAAGCCCCCAGTGGACTAAGGATCTTACGGCTTCGATTGACAAAGTAAAAGGGAAGATCACGAGGGAGAACCATGACTGTCAGTAGCAAGGTTCCCTCACTATGAGTCATACAAGAAAGATATCAAAAATTTTCAAGGCAAAGCTAAATTTGTCAAGAAATTTTCAAGTATCTTGAAAAGATATGAACGGGATGTATGCCCCCCTACGTTAAAGCGATCGCACATGCCTCACTAGGGGTGATTTCTTTAAGGTAGTGATACATATAAGAAATGAGAAAGGAGCACGTTATCGCAAGTATTTAGCCCCCAAGTGTGAGATAAGCCCAAGGATAATAGATACAAAACACAAAGCACGAGGTGACTTCGCCTTCCTTGGGGTCAGTATGCTATATGATTATTCATGTATATCATATGTATGTATGCATAATTGTTCTTCATTCCCCAATCAAGGAAGGTCACCTAGAAGAAGGGAACACATGTGTCTTTTGAGTCAATATGAGAGAGACCAAGAGAGATCTCAATGCTTTGCATCGTCCTCAAGTAGACAACACTAAGGACAACAAATAGAAGAATGAGAATAACGTATAGAAGAAGTAACACAAGAGAAGAGGAGAGAATCTGCTATGCTAATGTAACTAGTCTAGCACGTCATCTACCCCCCGATCTTGCTGATCAATGTTTCGGGAAGGCAGGGAACACGCTAGAGGAGGAACATTCAACACAGCAGATGGAGCTATCACAAGATCCAAACAAGGGCTATGTTCATGTTCCAAGCCACGTTGTTCTTGTCTAGGAGCTAGGATAAGTGCTTTAGAAAATTCATTAGATAAATGGTTATCAATATCAACAAGTTCATATTCACTATCAGAAGCAAGAGAAGTAGCATTCTCATCATGAATAACATTTTCATCTATATCATCATCAAGATTTATAAAAATAGGATCTTTAACTCGCACAGGATCAAGACCATCATGCATCTTATGTTTTGGAGATTTTGGAGAAAATGGAATAATGCTTGTTGAAGGTGTTTTTGGAGATTGCAAAGTTTGAGAAGCAGCTGCTTGAGCTCTAAGACGACGCTTTCATCGGCGTTCACGTGCAGAACGATTTCGTCTAGTCTTAGTAGGAAGTGAAGAAGATTGAGGAGGAGGAATGTTCTCATCCTTATCACTTGGGTGTTTAGGTTGTGGTCGCTTAGGTTGAATAATAGGAGAAGAAGAAGGTCCCTTCTTTGTATAAAAAGAAGGAGGAGGAACTGCCCCATATAAGGGAGGAATATTTGGTTTAGGAAGGAGACCAAGTTCATCATGACGAGGAGGGATAGGTCTACTTTTAGGAAGTTTATTAGATATAGACATAGTCACATCCATAGGGATGGGTTGGGAATCTTCTTGAGGAAAGACATTAGTTTTATCTTTCAAAGGAAGAACTTCCTTCTCAAGAATGATAGGAATGTCAAGTTTGGGTGTTCTAGGTTCACTTAGAGATAGGATCATATCTGTTTTCCACTTTTTATAAGATTTGAAAAGATGATCACTTCGCGGAGGAAGAGATTGGAATTGTTTAGGCCAAAAGTAATCAATAGGAACGCTAGAAGTTCTTTCATCTGGTTTAAAGAGACTATGATTGACAGTAACAACTTCACCATTATGGGGAAATTTCAGACACTTATGAATAGGAGAAGCAATAGCTTTCATGGAAGCTAGCCAAGGATAGCCAAGCTTCAGACGAAATTGTTCGGATGAAGGAATAATAGCAAAGTTCACATCAAGGGATTTGTTATGGACCTCAATAGGCAATGTAATAGAACCAATTGCAGGAGAAGAAAATGCATCAAATAGTTTCACAATCACATCTGTTTTGTTATATATCACTTGATTCAATTGCAAAGTAAAAAGAAATTCTTCAATAATAACATTAACCATGCACGAAGGATCAATAAGCACTCCACAACAAGGTGTATTCTTGACTTTTGCAACTATGTATAAAGGACCATCAGGTGCCCTAATGGTTTCACTGGAATCAAATGTGATGGAAGGTTCTTTAGGGTTTTCTTGCTGCTCTACAAAGTTAATCACATTCGGAGTCATAGACACAAGACCATCAGATGAAAAAGAGGAATCATTAGTCTCAATCGCATTAGAGGTATGAGAAGGTAATGGATCAGTGAAAATCTGAAGATTTTGATTAGGAGGATCTACAGATGTATTGCCTTTATCATTCACTCCAGAAACATAAATAGTATTATTATCAATCAAATCTTGAATTTTACCGTTTAAAGAAAAACATTTTTCAGTATCATGCCCAGGCTAACGATGAAATTGACAAAAAGCTTTGTTATCAAAATAAGGTGAAGTAATCTTTGCAGGATCAATTTGTCTTATAGGAGGAAGAGTAAGCACATTTTGTTCCAATAACTTATTCATAATACTATGCAATGATTCATTCAAAGGAGTATACTTTCTTTCTTTCTTGAAAAATTTAGAAATAGGAGGCACACCTGATGCTGCATTCACATTGTCGTTGATGATGTTTTCATTGAATTTGATGGAATCTCTGTTCGGTTTAAACTTCCCAAATGGTTGTTGACTGCTATCACCCTTATCACTCGGAGCCATAGGATGTGATTGTTCCATTTGACTCACAGTCAGTTGATAATTGTGAAGAGTTGCACACAACTGTTGGAAAGAAGTAAACTCAGAAAACAGAAGTTTGTCTCGAATATCTCTTTGTAAATTAGAAATAAAGATTCTTTGAATATCATTGTCAGGCACTGGAAAAGAAATTTGAGCATACAAATGCTTATATCTACCAATGAAATCAATCACTTTCTCTTTAACACCTTGTTTACAATGCATTAAATCAATCAAAGTAACTTTAGGACTTATATTGTTTTGAAATTGTTGAATGAAAGAATTTGCAAGTTGTTTGAAAGAAGTAATAGAATAAGAAGGCAACGAGCAATACCATTGTAGGGCTTTGTCTCTTAATGTTCTAGTGAACAGTTTTGCAAGCAACCTTTGGTCATAAGCAAAATCAGTACATATTGTTTGAAAAGTCTTAACATGTGTTAGAGGATCACCTTTACCATTATAAAGCTCCAAATACGGAATTTCAACATGTTTAGGGGGAATAGCTCGAACAATGTCAAGAGAAAGTGGGCTCGCAACATCAAATGTGGGCACACTAAACTTAGATTGATTCATAGAAGCAATTTGTTGCTGTAAAGAAGAGATAGTTTGTGCAAGATTGTTAATGGTCGCTTCAGTCGAAGAGTTCATATTAGATGTGTTAGATTGAGATGGAGGTGTTATGTTATTGAAAGAAGGTAAAGAGTAAGGTGGTGGGACCCTATGATAATTAGTCATAGGAGATGATTGGACAGGAGGAACACTACAAGGAGGAATGGGATGATTGAATAAATTGCCCCCTTGCGTCATGTTCATTTGTGGAGATGTAATAGGAACACTCATTGAAGGAATGAATGAAGAAGTCGGATTAAATGAAGGAAGAGGGTTAATTGAAGAGGAAGGATTGCCCCCATGACTGGTGATCACAGGAGGGATGTCTTGTGTAGAAGTAACCATTATGTTTCATGTAAAGGTAGGTATGCTAGCAATAGAAGTCATCAAAGGAATAGAATGATTGACTTGAGTAGGAGGTTGTGTATAACCCAAATTTTCAGCACAACTCTTCATAGGCATCACATTCGAATCCACAATGTGTGCAATACCACGCAAAATATCAATTCCATTCTTATCACTTTGAAGCATACGTTTTAGACCCTCAATTAAAGGAAGAGCTTGACTATCGGGGTATTCTTGAGACATCCATTGTCGAAAATCGTCAAATTGGTTATCCAATTTCAAAATTTGTTCTTCAGAAACCTCATGGAGAGCTTCTTCATCATTAGGAGGATTAGAGGAATTACCCATGTCCTCGTTAAAAAGGCTATTCAAATTAGGTTCCATCTCCTCGGTAATTAAACCTCGGAAAGACTTAATTCTACGGCTTCGTCTAACGGGAATAGTGTAAGTAGGGCTTATTATTGTAAAACTCATGCACTAGAGAGGGAGAGAAAATTTTGATTTTAGAGGTAGCAATTTTCAGTAAAATCAGCCAATCTTCCAGATTTAAGCTATTAAATACAATCAGGACAATCTCCCGAAATTTCAGAAAAAATGTCAGGGACCGTGGCGCTTCGGAGTGCACACAGTCCCAGCAACTTTTTTCGAAATTTGCAAGGATGAAAGTTATGATGATTTTAGAGCTAATCTGAAAAAATTGAGTGGTTTTACGATCTATAGATAGGCCGAATTAAAGTTGCAATCTCAAAATTGAACCCTACCAAGATTGTCGAAAAATGCAAAATTTGAATTTTGAAAAAGAGAGGGAAACTGAAATTTTGAATTTTATGATTTTAGAGGGAATGTCAAGAGCAATGCAAACTTTGAAATTTAAAAATTGACTCAATTTCACGCAAAATTCAATTTTGAAAGCGGAAATTAAAGTTGTTGTAATTAAGCGCTTAATTTCAAAAGTCACAAATTGTAAGAATTTGAATAAAGCACTGAAATTTTTAATGAATGCAAACACACTTTTCAGATTTAGGACAGTAAGAACACAATTTTGACACAAAATTTCAATTTCAATGATTTTTGAATGATTAGAAGCGTTATTCCAAGCAACCCCTAGACCAACTTTGACTGTAATTTTGAAAGTGTTATAATTGATAAAATCAGTCAAAATTCTGGATTTTAGCAGGAAAATACAGTAAGATCTAGCTCCCGAAATTTCGGAAAAAATGTCGGGGACGATGGCGCTCGGAGTGCACACAGTCCTCGCAACTTTTTTCCAAATTTTCAGGGATGAAAGATATTGTGATTTTATTGCGGAATCCAAAGTTACAGCTGATTTGGAGATGTTTTGATCAGTGAAATTGTCGAACAAAGGTTGAATCAAGAGGGTTTTAAAAATTAGGGTTTTAACACTTAACCACTTAATTTTCAAAATTAAAGCATAGATATGAATTGATAATTTGTAATAGAAGGGTAGATCTGCAACAAGCATTAACATTTAGACATTTCACAAGTTCAATTACTAAAAAGAAAATTTAGGGTTTTTATGCAATCAACCTCTAAAATTTGCACAAGATCAAACATGGAAATGTAATCAAGGAATCCAATTTTCAGATCTAACCATGAATAATCAGAAAGGATGTTCACGTCGGGTTCACCAAAATGTAAAGCGGAAAATCGCGATCGAACCCTAGTTGCTCTCCCCTCTTCCAACTCCAAGGAGAGAGAAGGGAGATTCACTAGGGTTGATGGTTTTCACTTAGGGGAGAGACTTTACATTCAAAAGAGGGGTTGAAAACCCACAAGATCCAATCCCACGCAATGCAAGATTGGAAGCTAAATGAGTTTCAAGGGTTATGACAGCAAGGCTACCCTCTTTTTTAAAGAATGTGCATAGAAGAATTAAGCTAGGAATGCATAGAAAGTGAGAAAGATTCACTTATAAACTGAGATAGGAATACAGTATGAAGCTGTAGACCTGGAATTAGCAGTAAAATGTTGATACGGCGCTGTCCTGCAAATTTGAGCGAAAGTTGCTGGGACGATGGCGCCCGAGCGCCACGGTCCTCCGAAAAATCCGCGAAACGAAGGGGGATCTGTTCGTCTCTGCACAAGGATTCCAGATCTTCAATTTCAGCCGTGTACCTGCAACCTACACACAGAAAAGTGAAGATGATTGGGGGGTTAGGGATTAGGGGTTTGCCTTTAGGTCAAACCCCGGTTTTGGAATTAACCAAGAAATGAGCAATGTTGTAAATGTAAATGTCTGTAATGTAAAACAAGTACTAATACCTTGTTGTAAGGATGTTTGTATCCTTATGTGCGAAGGTATAGATGTTGTATGTTGTATGTTGTAGTAGTATGTTGTAAGTGATCTCCTCTTCAATGGTTGAATCCTTGTCTTGAATGCAACACTTAGCCTTGAATGGAGACTTGAAATGAGCAATTGCTTGAAGGAATGCTTGAATGCTTGAATGCTTGAGTATAGTTTCCACATTTTTTCCGTCATGTATCTATCTCTAAATGAGAGAGGAAAATGTAGTTTATATACTTGTCATTTAGGGTTGATAGACTGATTTTCCCGACCTTAGGCCGACCAGGAAAGATAATTTTCCAATTTGCAAACATAAAGACTCGAAGTCCAAAAGAGACCGGGCCCAAAATAGGACCCAGGGACCAGGGCGCTGGGCGCCATGGTCCTGGAGGACCAAGGCACTGGGCGCCCTAGTCCTGAAGGACCAAGGCGCTGGGCGCTTTGGTCCCACCTCCCAGGACAGCAGGGTGCAAAGGAGGTTCAGGCCAGGGTGCAAGAAAATGCAGTTTTCAGTGTCATAATCAGGTTTCGGGGTCTCCATTCAGTTTGCGTGTTGCATCGCCATCGTGAAGACTGAAATGCAGTCGAAATTGCAAGTGTCGCAATTTTAGGATGCTACATAAGTGATTAGAAAATTGTTTATAAATAAGGAACTATTGATAAACAATGTATGCGGGCAAGTGTAGGCACAAGGATGCTACATAGTGATTACCGAGCACTGAAGCTTGAAGACCTGTTTTGATAACAGAGTATAGAGCCCAGTAGAAGGACAAGATAAGTCCTATGACTAGATTGTATTGAGCAAATAAGAATCTACTTTAGCATTTTAGATGTGAAGTTGCAGATAGATTTTTATTACTGTTATTTTGTGAAGTGACAGAAAATCTCTTAACCGAGTGGACTTAACAGTCTTATTTGTAAATCCTCTAGCAAGGTGACATTTTGATTGAGTGTTTGAAATCCTTTTACAATACCACCTCTAACAAGGTGAAGATCCTAATAGATCTGAGGGAAATCCCTTAACTGGGTCACATCTAGCAATGTGTTTATAATCTTTAACAGGATTTGCTTTTAACCAAGCATACTCTAGAAGAGTATATTTCTTAGTGGGTCCAAAATCCCACAATGGTTTTTCCCTATTTGGGTTTCCACGTAAAATCGAGTGTTATATGTTTTGTGATCTTATCTGTTTATCCATTTTCATACTTTATAGTTTTTCTGATAAGGTTACCGAGGTTGAATCTGTTAAATATATTGAAAATTAAGTTTGTATAATTCACCCCCCCCTCTCATCTTGTTAGCTTGGCATCTGTACTAAACATTTAGTATCAGAACTATCAATTGGTATCAGAGCTTTGGACTCTGGAAGAAAAGTTTAAAAGTACTTGAGGCAAAGATCCAAATATGTACAAGAGGGATGCACCGAAGCTGAACAAGTCAAGTTTCTCTACATGGAAGAAAAGAATGAAGCTGCACCTATCAGGAATTGGATAATATGTTGTATATTATCTGGAGAATGATTTCATCACACCTATCACCTATCCATTGACAATGGAAGAGATAAAGGCAGAACAAGAACATATCCAAGCAATGATTGAAATAACATCTGCATTGACCAACTCAGAGTTTAATGATCTAGAAGGCTGCAATGATGCAAAGGCAATATGGGAAAAGCTCATATCTATGTATGGTGGAGATGAACATGTTCAAAGAGAAAAAGTGGATAGTCCAAGAGGACAACTTGGATCTATGAGGATGAATGAATGTGAGAACATAACCTAGTATAGTACAAGGTTAAAGGAGATTATCAATCAAATCAAAGGAGCAGGTGGAACTATTGAAGAAAATGATATAACAAGTAAGTTATTGAGAACCCTTCTACCAGCTTATGCAATCCAAGTCTCTGCAATCAATGAATTGAGGTCTGTGCCCAATATGCCAGTTTCTTTAGATGCTACTATTGGTAAGATACATGCATTTGAGTTAAGTAACTTTGATAACAGTGGGTCATCGGTAAATAAAGTTGAGTCTGCATTTAGTTCTTTTCATCTTGATGAATCTGATGATTACAATGATAGAAAGTATAAGTATTCTGAAGGGGATCATAGTGGAGCAAGTGAGAGATTTCACAAGAACATGGAAAAAGTGCACAAACTATATGAGGAAATCAAGAAGCAAGAAGAGTTTGAAGCACTATTAGCTAGAAGGTTACCGAGAGGCAAAGGTAAGTATAAAGGAAAACTACCTTTGAAATGTTTCAACTATGATAAGATAGGACATATGGCTTCTAACTGTCCTGACAAAGAATCTAGTGAAAAGAGAGATTACCGAGATGACAGACAGAAAGATAATCATTACAGAGGAAACCAAGACTTCAGAAGAAGAGATAAAAAGTCATGCCTAATAGCCGATGAGGAGTGTAATTATGATAAATCTGATGAAACTGATACAGAGGAAGTAGTTTATGTGGCTATCAAAGATGGATCAGATGAAGAAAGGTATGAAGAAAAAGCCCTAGTATCTCACATAAGTAAAAACAATTCTTGGATCATAGATAGTGGATGCTCACATCACATGACAGGTGATAAACACAAGTTTGTTATATTAGAAGATTATGATGGAGGCTATGTAAGATTTGGTAATGATGCACCATGTCCGGTAAAAGGTAAAGGATCCATAACACTTCTTGACAATGCTAAATGTATTGATGTTTATTGGGTTGAAGGTTTGAAATACAATTTGTTGAGTGTAGCACAACTAAACAATATAGGATACCGAATAGAATTTCATAAAGGAATTGTCATAGTTCATGACAAGCATGGAAAGTTAGTTGCTACCGGGACACAAATAAAAGGTAACACATTTCACCTTGACTCAAATTGGAATAAGTGTCTATATGCAAAGTTAGATGATACCTGGTTATGGCATAAAAGGTTTTGTTTTGTCATGTAAATTTTGATAATCTGATCAAAATAAGTAAGAAGCACCAAGTAAGAGGTCTACCGAGTCTTGAAAAACCTGAGAATGATATGTACCGAGGATGCCAAATGGGAAAGATGACAAGATCAAGCTTTACAAGTAAGTCCTACACTTCTAAGGGAATTTTCTATCTTGTGCATACTGATCTTTGTGGTCATATGAAAGTTCAGAGTTATTATGGTGATAAATATTTCATATTATTTGTGGATGATTATTCAAGGATGATGTCAGTTATGTTTTTAAAAGAAAAATCAGAAGCTTTTCAAATGTTTAAATGGTGCAAGGCAAGAGTTGAAAATGAAATAGGAAGACAACTGAAATGTCTTAAATCAGATAGAGGAGGAGAGTTCACATCTGATGAGTTTAACTTATACTAAGAACTCCACAACAAAATGGAATTGCTGAGAGAAGAAACAAATCTATTGTGGATTGTGCCAGAACCCTGATGGTTAAAAAGAAAGTGCCACAAACATTTTGGAGAGAAGCAATAAGCACAACAGTTTACACCATGAACCGAGTACAACTGAAGAAAGGAACTTTGAAGACACCATATGAAATCTGGTATGACAAGAAACCTAATGTAAGTTACTTCAAAATATTTGGAAGTAGATGCTATGTACACAAAGATGATAGAAATGGAAAGTTTTATCAGAAAAGTGAAGAAGGAACATTTCTTGGTTATTCTTCTAGAAGTAAAGATTTAAATGTCTGATCAAACCATCTAACAAAATAGTAGAAAGTGCAAATGTGAAAATTGATGAATTTGCAGAAAGAAATGATGAAGGAAACTCCAAAGAATCAGAAGATTATGAAGGATTTGTCTATGTTCAACCGAGAAGTCCTACTGAGAAGACTGCTGAAGGAAATGAAGAGAATATCTAGTTACCGAGTGATGAAGAAGATCATACAGAATCTACCGAGCCTATATTAGCCAAATATGTCAGAAGAAATCATTCATCTAGTCAGATTATAGGAGATAAGAATGATCCAGTGATGACAAGGAACAAACTGAGACAGAACACATGTCTGATATCTGAATTTGAACCGAGGATAGTGAAAGAGGCATTTAATAGTGAAGATTGGATAAATGCTATGACAGAAGAGATTGATCAAATAAAGAAGAATGACACATGGACATTGGTCCCAAGACCGAAGGACAAAAATGTAATCGGTACAAAGTGGATTTTCAGAAACAAGCTGAATGAAAAAGGTAAGGTCATTAGAAATAAAGCAAGACTAGTTTGCAAAGGTTATGCCCAAGAAGAAGGAATTGATTATGGTGAGACTTTTACACCTATGGCAAGACTTGAAGGAGTAAGAACATTGTTGGCATATGTTGCTTACAAGATTTTCAAGGTATATCAAATGGATGTCAAATCTACATTTCTGAATGGTATATTAGAAGAAGAAGTTTTTATTGAACAACCTAAAGGATTTGTTGAAGGAAAGAATAATGATCAGGTATGTAAATTGAACAAAGCTTTATATGATTTGAAACAAGCACCTAGAGCATGGTATGAAAGATTGCACTCTCATTTAATCAAGATTGGTTTTATAAGGACAAGTGAAAACAATAACATGTACATGAAGAATGATGAAAATGGAATACTGATCTCAGCCATATTTGTTCATGATATTATCTTTTGTGGGAATGACTCTATATGCAAGAACTTTGGAAATGAAATGAGCAAAGAATTTGAGATGTCATTAATCGGTGAGATAAAGTATTTTATAGGTTTACAGATACTACAAATGAAAGATGAGATTTTCATTACTCAATCCAAGTACATAATGGAAATCTTGAAGAAATTTGGAATGGAGGATTCAAAACTAGTAAGTACTCCTATGACTACCAACTGTAAACTATCAAAGAATGATGAATCTACATCTTTTGATGAGACACTTTACCGATCTATGATTGGAAAGTTGCAATATGTTGTTCACAGGAGGCCAGATATAGCACATGCAGTAGGTATAGTTGCAAGATTTTATGCAAATCACAAGAAAACACACATGACAACAATCAAGAGAATTTTCAGATACTTGAAAGGCATTGAAGATTGTGGCTTAGTATATCAAAAAGGAAATGTTTTTGATTTAAAAGTTTATACTGATATTAATTGGGCAGACAACATTGATGATAGGAAAAGAACAAGTGGAGGAGCTTTCTTTTTAGGAGAAAGACTAGTAAGTTGGCTTAGCAAGAAACAAGGATGTGTTTCACAGTCAACAGCAGAAGTTGAATATGTTGTTGCAGCATTGAATTATACCAATATAGCATGGATCAAACAACTGTTGGAAGGTATAAATGAGAAAGTTACCGAGCCAGTAACTATATTCTGTGACAATACTAGTGCCATTAACATTTCAAAGAATCCTGTTATACACTCTAAGACAAAACACATCTCTATCAAGTATCATTATCTTAGAGAAGAAGTTCAAGAGAAGAGAGTGGTGTTGGAGTATGTTAGCACAAAGGAACAAATAGCAGATATCTTCACCAAGCCACTGCCAAGGGACACTTTTGAGTATCTCAGAAGTCAGTTAGGGGTCCTACCCCTATCTTCCATTCACAGACCGAGTTTGGTGAAAGCATCAATTTGATGACTCTACAGAATATCTTTTAGGAGTTGATGTTGATTTACACACTTTAGGAAGTTTTCTAAAGGTGTGAAACAATACAGGGAACATGAATTGAAGACAAAATGCTCTGATCGAGACTGAGTTGACACATAACAGCAAGGAATTCACTTCTCAGCAGAAGAAATCATGTTTTAGTTCTTTACTTTTTGGCATTGTTCTCAAAGGGGGAGAAGACTAATGTATGGGGGAGAAATCTAATGACAGGAGGAGAGCATTTCAGAATCTCACAGAAATTTGAATCCGAATCATTTAGGTCAAATCAATTGGTTTTGCCATCAATGCCAAAGGGGGAGATTGTTGGCATTATAACAGACAATGAGAGATTGTTGTCATTTCAATAAGGATATTGAGAAGGTTGTTGATGATTATGGATATAACTGATTAAGGATGTTTACTATCTTAATATTATTATTTTGTCATTGATGTCAAGAAATTGATTTTTTGATTCAGTATGATGTTGCCATATCTTAAGAAGTATGTTTTGAAGAGAGTTAAGATGTCAGTAAAAGACACAGAAAGAATGTGATGAATAAAGAGAGGAATAAGTTATTCAATGGGCAACTATTACCGAGTTAGACAATGATGAGATCATGATGTTTAGATTGTTTTTTGATATCATACATATGCTATTGTTTGTAAGGTTAATTTACTATATTATGTTACTAAGCAAAGAACCTAGTCGGTAAACCCTAAGGAACCTAGTCGGTAAATCCTAAGGTTATCACTATCGGTTAATGAAGGTGGAATGTCTACCGAGTGAAGTTTAGTATTTACAGAGTTGCACCCAAGTAATAACAGAATGCATTGAATGAATAAAAGCATTATTTAATGAAGGAAGCTGATGAGCTAGTTATGATTAAATGATTGTTACAATGTGTATAAAGGTTGTTAAGGATCTATGGCAATGAAAGATTAGTAGGAAGATCTACAGCTCAGATTGAACCGCAATACCCTAGCACAAGCTCCAAGAAATGTATGCAAGTTCCAAGGTGGGTAAAACATTTTCAGATCGAAGGATACATTGAACCTAGTCAAATTTGAAGATCTGATGGCTATGATTGATCATGGGAAATGTGATCAAGGAGATCAAGCGGTTGGCAAATTGTTTATAAATAAGGAACTGTTGATAAACAATGTATGCGGGCAAGTGTAAGCATAGGGATGCTACATAGTGATTACCGAGCACTGAAGCTTGAAGACTTGTTTTGATAATAGAGTATAGAGCCTAACAGAAGGACAAGATAAGTCCTATGACTAGATTGTATTGAGCAAATAAGAATCTGCTTTAGCATTTTAGATGTGAAGTTGCAGATAGATTTTTATTACTGTTATTTTGTGAAGTGACAGAAAATCTCTTAACCGAGTGGACTTAACAGTCCTATTTGTAAATCCTCTAGCAAGGTGACATTCTGATTGAGTATTTGAAATCCTTTTACAAGGTCACCTCTAACAAGGTGAAGATCCTAACAGATCTGAGGGAAATCCCTTAACCGGGTCACATCTAGCAATGGGTTTGTAATCTTTAACAGGATTTGGTTTTAACCAAGCATACTCTAGAAGAGTATATTTCTCAGTGGGTCTGAAATCCCACAATAGTTTTTCCCTATTTGGGTTTCCACGTTAAATCTGGTGTTATATGTTTTATGATCTTATCTGTTTATGAGTTTGCATACTTTATAGTTTTTTCTGATAAGGTTACTAAGGTTGAATCTGTTGAATATATTGAAAATTAAGTTTGTATTTTTCACCCCCCCCCCCTCTCATCTTGTTAGCTTGGCATCTGTGCTAAACATTTAGTATCAGAACTATCAGTTGTAAGTTAAGAAAATATTATCATCAGTCAGATACTAATTGACCCCCCCCCTCTCAGTATCTATGGGAATCCTAACATATTTTTCATCAAGGAGTCCATCTCCTCTTTCATTCCTAGCTCCCGCTATTGTTTGGCATCGACTTGCATTGCTTCTTCATATTCTTCTAGTTCACCAGAATCAATTAATAATATAGAATACAAAGAAGGAGAAAATCTTTTAGGGGGTCTACTTGACCTCGTAGAATGTCTAACACTTGCAAGAGTTTGTGGGACAATCTATTGTTGATGAGAATCAGGTACCTATGGCATTTCATTTTCAGGAATCTCATCCAACACCACATATTCTTGTTTGTCCTGTTCATGCTTCTTTTCTTGCATCTGTTCTTTATACATAACCTTCTCATTAAATATAACATCTCTACTTCTAATTATTTTATTATTTTCAAAATCCCATAACCGATAGCAATATTCATCTATCCCATATCCAATGAAGGTACATTTCTAAGATTTAGCATCAAGCTTGGTTCTGTTTTCTTTATCAACATGGACAAAAGCTTCAAAACCAAAAGTTTTCAGAAAATAATAATTTACTTTTTTACCAATCCATGCCACCTCTGGAATAGCACCATCCAAAGGGGTTGAAGGTCCTCTATTTATCAAATAGACAACAGTATGTACAACATCTGCCCAGAAATTTAAGGGCAATCCAACATGCAATCTCATGCTCCTCGCGCATTCCATGATATTTCTATTCATTCTCTCTGACACACCATTTTCCTATGGAGTTCTTGGAATTATCTTCTGCTTTTGAATCGCATTTAAGGAGGAGTAATATTCAAATGCTTTGCTGCAATACTCACCTCCATTATCCGATCTGAGACACTTCAACTTTTTTCCTGTCTCATTCTCAACCAAAGCTTTCCATTTCTTATAAGTTTCAAAAACATCTGATTTTTGTTTTAGGAAATATACCCATGTTTTTCTAGTTGAGTCATCAATAAAAATAACATATTAACAAGAGCCACCAAGAGATGATACCTGAGCCGGTCCCTATACATCTGAATGCACAAGCTCTAACTTCTCACTCTTCTTCTCTTTCCCAATCTTGAGAAATCTGACTCTTTTATGTTTACCATAAACAGAGTTTTCACAGAACTCTAAATCAATCTTCTTTAGTCCTGGCAATAGATTTTTTGAGTGAAGGATTTTCATCCCTTTCTCACTCATGTTCCCAAGCCTATGGTACCACATTATCGAATATGTTCTTGCAACATCTATTGTTGTTGTCCCTGCAATAACTTTATATGTAGCAGCTAGGATAGAGTAAGTGTTACCAGTACACAGATATAATGTGCCTACCTTAACACCTTTAGCTACTACTAATGATTCTTTAGGGACCTTCCAGATACTATCTAAGATGGTAACTATGCAACCTTCACTACCTAGTTGCCCTCCAGAAATTAAATTTCTTCTTAAATTAGGAACATCTCTTACCTCCTGCAGAAACCAGTCATTTCCATTCCGCAACTTGATCTTTATCTTTTCTTTTCCAACAATTTGACAAGGATCATCATCACCCAAATATACCTGTCCAAAATCACCTTGAACATAATCTAGAAAATATTTTCTATGGGGTGTAGTATGAAATGATGCCCCAAAATCTATTACCCAGGAAGCATTAACATTATCCAAACATAAGATTAAATCATCTTGTAAAGTATTACTTGCAATATTAGATTCCTTACTGTCATTTTCATTTTTTGTCTCCTTCTTTGTTTTTATGAGACCAACAATCTTTCTTTAGATGACCAGGCTTTCTATAGTATCAACAATCTTTTTTCCTCTAGATTGAGAGCGTCCTTTCTTTGACTTCCCTCGTGATTTCTCATTCCGAGGGCCTTTTCCTCTTTCCTTTGATCTTCCTCTGTTCTCCACATTCAAAACACTACTTGATGATGTTGGAGTCTCACGTGTGCTTTTCCTTTGCATTTCCTCGCTTAGGATAACACCAACAATATCATCAAATATCAAAGTATTTTTACTAGAGACAGAGTTACTTACAACCATAACCAAGCTATTCCAACTTTCTGGTAAAGAACATAAAATCAAGAGAGCCCTAACCTCTTTTGTAAAAGTAATTTTTACTAAAGACAATTGATTGGCAATTGTGTTAAATTCATTTAATTGCTCCACTACAGATCATCCCTCACTCATTTTCAAATTAAAGAAACACTTTATAAGAAATACCTTATTCGAAGTCGAGGGTTTCTCATACAACTTATCCAATGTCGCCATCAAATCTACAGTCGTTTTTTCTTCTATTATATTGAAAGCTATAGATGGTGCAAGGCACAATCGAATGGATCCCAGTTCCTTTCTATCTAAAATGTCCCACTCTTCATCTAACATTGTGGTCGCTTTCTTCGCCTTTCCTTCCAATGGCCGCCACAAATCCTTTTGATATAGGTAATCCTCCATCTGCAAATTCCATAATTGATAATTCAGGCCGTTAAACTTTTCGATCTTGAATTTGGAATCCTCCATTACTCCCACTTAGATCTGAAAGTCTTACCAATTTACAGAAAACCTCACTCTGATACCGATTGTTAGGGTTTCAACTAGATCTGAAGCAAATATGAACTAACAATTATATGCAGATTTAAATACAAAAGATAAAGAAATAAAATAGAACACAGATAACACCGAGATTTAATGTGGTTCACCCAGAATGGGTTACATCCACCATACACAACAGTCTAATCTTTCTTATTATCCTCCAAAAATAGTACATCAACCTTACAATTCCTTAAGCATCCTAGCCACTTATAACATACATTTTTAGGGCAACAAACAAAGTCAACCTTTTTAGGGTTTTATTACAATGCCTTAAGAATCCCAGCCGCTTAATACGTGCTGAGTGTCTAGTACTTTGCTGATCAATCACCACATATCAATAATCTCCCACTTGGAGACTAATCAGACTCCACACCAAACATAAAGGTCTCTTCTTCATGAGAAGAAGAAGACTCGGGCTGCTAGAAGGAAAAACCTCTAAAGTAGAGAAAGACACTCATCTGCATGCCAAAGCTATTGTCCGGTTGCATCAATTGTCAGAGGCCAACAACAAGGCCAAACAAGACCTTGACCTATCTTCAACCAAACCAGATGAGGTATTTGATGGTGAAGGAGAACCAGTTATAGAACAACTGGACACTATTGATGTTGATGCTTTGGATGATGAAGAGGTCACTCCAAATGCAAAAAAGGAAAATGTTGATAAAGAAAAAGCAGACAAGGAGAAATAGGACAAAGAAAAAGTAGACAAGGAGAAATTGGACAAGGAAAAGGATGACAAAGAGAATGCAGAGAAAGAGGCAGAAAAAAGGAAAGACGAAAAAAAGAGGAAAGAAGAGGAGAAGAGGAAGCAAGAGGAAATAAGAGGAGAAGAGGAAGTAAGAGGAGAAGAGGAAAGAAGAGGAGAAGCGGAAAGACAAGGAGAAGAAGAAGAAAGAAGAAAGAAGAGGAGAAGCAGAAAGACGAGGAGAAGAAGAGCAGAATGTCATTCACACTGCGATTGACACCCTTACCAGTTTGATTCCAGGTACCAACCTCCCTGGCCAAACTAAAACTTCTATGTACAGTTGTAGAGGACTAGGTACAGTGCCTAGAAGAAGTTACCAAAGCAAATGCAAATGCAAAGAAGAAGCACGAGAAGGAACTCAACACTGCCTTAGTAAAGAAATTGAATGAGCTCTGGTCTCAACTTCAGGAACAATAGAAGAACATAAGAGATGCTGTGGATAAGGGAAAACTACTATTGAGAAAAATAAGCCAACCCCATCTATTTTGTGATGATGTGCTTGCACAAAAGGATAAACTGCAATATGATTTGTAGGCATACATAAGCAACTCTAAGACACTGTATGATTCATTTGCTACATATGGAAAAATAGTTCACTGATATCAGCTTTAGTCTACCAGGATAGAACTCGAGATTAGTAACCAGTCACAAGATTTGTGGGAACTTCAACTGGTTCTATTAACCAGACTGCAAATTCTTTAGAAGAGCTT
Source organism: Cryptomeria japonica (assembly GCF_030272615.1). Classification (NCBI taxonomy): domain Eukaryota; kingdom Viridiplantae; phylum Streptophyta; class Pinopsida; order Cupressales; family Cupressaceae; genus Cryptomeria; species Cryptomeria japonica. The sequence goes on from NC_081406.1 coordinate 586,482,744, forward strand.
TCTCAATCTGCAAGCCTTAACGGTCACTCAAGAGATGAGTACAATTTATACCATGGAAGAACAAGTATCATAGAAGCAGACGGAAAGTGAGGTTTCCACCTCATTACTTGAGTCATGGTCATTAGCCATGAAGAATTTTATGTAGGATTTTAAATCATTTTTTGATAAGTTTCACTCATTATTGTCATAAACATTTACTTATTTTAATGATAATGAGAAACAGGGGTTATTCTGCAGTACTTTGTCATTGTTGGCAAAGGGGGAATAGTATCTAAATTTTGATGAATGTTATGTATACTTTCATGTTTACCTCTTTAAGGGAGTAGTATACATTGTATTTTCTGCAAGAAGGGATAGTGTATATGCTTAGGGGGAGTAATTTTGATAATGGCATATTTTTGTTGTAAAACACTTAGATCTCAAAATTTTCCTAAGTGTTGCCATCAATGCCAAAGGGGGAGATTGTTGGCGTTTTGATGATGTTGTGATTGTCATTGATGGACACAAACTTGTTTTGTGATCACTTTCACTATGTATATGCTCAACCAGTGATTGTTCCAACTGGTACTATGTATTATAGTCTTTAGACTATCAGCATTTTGCAGAAGGTGTTTACTAATCATAAACTGACTAAAGACCTCAAGTGGTTCGAGGATCCCAAAGAAGTACGAAGGAACAAAGTGGTAGTTAACATTTTTCCAGTCTTCATTTTGACAACGGGTAATTGGTAAAATGTATGAACTGGTAATCGGCAATGAACCGGTATTACTCTGTGATGAGTTACCAACCGGTATTTCTGTGATGAGTTATCATCCACTAGCACTTTGGTGGTGATTTTGTGTCATGTTACCAAATGTGTCTAGATGCATTGAACCTAGGAACTTATAATGTAATCCTATTGGACCGACATGAAATCAAACTCCTTTATAAGGACATCATGTCTAGGGTTTTAGTAGATGAGGGTTTTGTATGTGTGATTATAGAAGAGAAGGTTTGGTTTGTGTAAATAAATAGAGTGTGGAGATATTGAAGACTGAAGTAATGCTAAATGTGCATTAACAATGAGCTACCAAGGATCTAACCAAGCATACTGTGCTAGTATCTAGATCATCTACTTGTTGATTACTCATATCTTTGACAAGTCTGAAAACCTTAACTGGGTAGGCCCAGCAAAGCCTCTATAAATCCTCTAACAAGGTGGTTCACATCTGTGAATTTGAAATCCTCTCACAAGGTAGTATTTAACAGGATTTATCTCCTAATAGAGATCTAGATTCCTAACAGGATATGTTCTGGTGAAGAACATTGTATGACCTTAACCGATCTGGTTTCTATTCTACAGATAGTTACTTGTGAGTCTCTGCTCACCGTGGTTTTTCCCAGTTGGGTTTCCACGTCAAAAATCTTGTGTTATGGTGATTGTGCTCTTGTGGGTGAATGCTTTATTTGCTGTTTGGTTTGCATTTATCTTAACTGGTTTGTTAGTAAATTTGTTATACTGGTTAACTGTTAAACTATTTAAGAGTTTGAGTTCAGTATTTTTTGGTATACTAATTCACCCCCCTCTCTTAGTATTCATCAATTAGGTCTCAGTGGTTGGATCAACAATTCAGGATGTGTAAGAACACTTTCCCGATTGGCACTATTGTATCGGTGGTTGATTTTGCAGACAACTATACATTGCAACCACAGAATGAGGTACAGTCTCAGTACTACATTCAATCCAAATTGCTATTTTTGTTCACATTACAAATAGACATGCTCCAGATAGTATAGAAGAAGATAGGAAGATAATCAGGGAGTATCATTTTTATATGAGTGATGATAGATCACACTCCTTCGAGTATGTGCAACATTCTTTCGAGAATTTTTTTGAGTTCTTGCATGAGAAAGATATTGCAATTGACCGACATATAATATGGTCAGATAACTGTACATGTCAATTCAAGAATGTCCGTATGTTTTATTGGTTGAGTAGAATGCATGTAGAGAGGCCTATACCTCATATTTTGTGTTTTTTTGAGGCAGGGCATGGGAAGGGAGAGCATGATGGAGCAAGTGCATGTTTGAAGAGAGCTCTAGTTAAGAAGTAACTGAGGATTTCAGGTGCAAATTTCTCTTATGCACATTCTATTATTGATTGGTATAGTTCAACATTTTCACATGGAGGTACTCTTGATTCGGAAGTGACCAGATTCTTTTGGTTGGTTGAGGAGGGAAAAGTGGGAGATAGATTGGATTGTCAAACAATTAAAGATGCTTCAAAGATGCATTCATTTCTTAGCTCAGATGCAAGTACATCGACCATTTGGACATGAGAATTGGCTTGTTTTTGTCAAAGTTGTGTTCAGTGTGATTGGGATCAGTGCGAGTCAAGTGAGTGGGTTGATACGTGGGTTCCCCACTATCTAACTCCTTTATCTCAAACAATATCCTTATCAAACGATGACATGGAAAGTTCACTTGAGTATGACCGTCTATCAGATCTTGTACAACCATGACATGTTTTTGCAGTTGTCGCACTACAAGGGAGTGAAGAGAGATCAAAATATTGGTTGGCATGATGTGTATAGGGAAAACAAAAGCTAACACAACCAATGACAAATGATGACAGGTTCACATATCCTACAGGTTTAGTTGTTGTTGTGGGAACTTGGTTGCGAACATACATGATTAGAAAGAATGGCATACCTGCATTTGAAGACTATGAGAGACACAAAACCATTATAATGTATTCACACATTATTATAGCTACAAATGTCAAGTTGTTGAAGCATCAAGCAAAAACAAAGACCAAAGAGCTATGGACAGTGACTACTTCTGATCATGAAGCAATACTGGATACTCTTAAGCAAAGAGATGAACCTTCAGGCACACTTGAGTAGTAGGTCTTCAATGGTGCCTTATTTTTTTTTATCATGCATTTCATTTCAAACAATGATCATTAAACCTTAATGTTCAAGTTTGTTACGTGTATACTAAGGATGTGTTGAAAATGAAGGTCTATTGATGAACATTTTTTTTGGCAACACGGTTTTTGCATGCACATAGTAGGTACACTCGATATAATCGGAATGGACGTAGTTTTGCAACACGACTTATTATCATGCATTTGATGAGCTTTAAAAATTTTGTTATTAGAAAACACTATTTGACAATTTTTGATGATATAATTATCGCAAAACCTTTATGCTCATGCAGGTCCTTTTTGATGATATACAATAGTATCACATTATGATTTTTGCATCAACATAGTGGGTTTTGTTGATATAATTCGAAGAGACATATTTTTGTGGTATATAATCCCACCTTTTTATTTATTATCATGCATTTTAGTTGAAGTGATTATCATAAATCCTTTATGTTCATCCATGTATTTTATGTGTAGACTAACAATTCTTAAAAATACAGGTTCATGGTAGATCATTCACCGTTGACAAGACCCTCTCTTGGTGATGGCACATATTTCTTTGTGCATTAATGAGATAAAATTTTGTGCATAAACATTAAGTCAAGTGAATGTATTTCTATTTATAAATGACCATATCTACCATCATCTTCAACCATGCAGAGAAATGCAGTGAGAAGGGCTTAAATCAACATGCATCTTTCTTCAAAGTTATGCTTGTATACTTTGCAGAGAAATGGGTAAGTTTCATAATTATACAATCTTGTATGTCTTAAAAATGTTTCAAATGATCTATTTATAATTTTCCAAACTAATTTGTATTAAGTGTTATAATTTGTTTCTTGTAGCACATTCATTCCGCATAAAAAGGTTACTTATTTTGGTCTTCATTTATATGCAGGCATTGTTGTACGTAAGCTTTTCTCTTAGGACATGAGAATGTCTGATGCAGATGAAGTGGGATGTTGTATTTGTACATGGATTTGAATTGATGTAACACTGTTATGATGATATACAATGTCCATGAGCAAATTGGTTTAGTTATATTGATGATATATGATGTATCTGTACATGAGTACATTGGTGTAGTTGTATTGATAATGAAAAAAAAAATCATGTTTGCATATCCCTTCATGGATGTCACATGCAAGTGTAATGGTAATTATATGTATACAATACATGGAAATATTAATGATCATTATGTGTCTACAGTGCAATGCTTGTTTATCTATAATTTTAGCACTTAGGCCGCTCAAGGGACAATGCCGGTAGGGTATGACCCTGAGCATTCGACCGAGTGGGGGGGGAAAATAGGAGCATGCATAGGGTAATCATGCCTAACTAGACATTTTGGAGCTGACGGTTTATCATCGTGACGAGCAGAACAAGAAATTGGCCATGCGACAACATTGGATTGAGCAAGATTGACGATTTTTTTGCCAATCGAAAAAATTACTGCCCTAATAAAACCATAGGGCAACTTGAAAAACCGAGATAGGCTTCTATAGGAACCCCTCTCGTGGCCTCGTAGGTTCAAATGGATTGTTTGCAGGTGCCACGGATTCTGAGTTAGGGCCCGTCAAAGTTTGACAATTTTTAGCACTTAGGGCGCTCAAGGGACGACGTTGGTAGGGTATGACCTTGAGTGTTTGACTGAGTGGGGGGGGAAATAGGAGCATGCATAGGGTAATAATTCCTAACTGGACATTTTAGAGTTGACGGTTCATCATCATGATGAGTTGAACAAGAAATTAGCCACACGACAACATTCGATTGAGTGAGACTAATGATTTTTTTCGCCAACAGAAAAATTGCTGCCCTAATAAAACCGTAGGGCAGCTTGAAAAACCGAGATAGGATTTTGGAGGGACCCCTCTCGTGGCCCTATAGGTTCAAACGGATCATTTGTAGGTCCCATGGATTCTGAGTTAGGGCCCGTCAAAGTTTGACCATTTTTAGCACTTAGGGCACTCAAGGGATGACGTCGATAGGGTATGACCCCGAGCATTCGACTGAGTGGGGGGGAAAAATAGGAGCATGCATAGGGTAATAATGCCTAACTGGACATGTCAGAGATGATTATTTGTCATCGTGATGAGAAGAATGAGAAATTGGCCATGCGAGAACATTGGATTGAGTGAGACTGACAATTTTTTCGCCACCGAAAAATTGCTGCCCCAATAAAACCGTAAGGCAACTTGGAAAACCGAGATAGGCTTTATTACGGACCCCTCTCCTATCCTTTTAGGTTCAAAAGGATCATTAATAGGTACCATAGATTCTGAGTTAGGGCTCGTCAAATTTTGATAATTTTCAGCACTTAGGGCGTTCAAGGGACGATGCCGATGGGGTATGACCTCGAGCGTTCGACTGAGTGGGGTGGCAAACTAGGAGCATGCGTAGGGTAATAATGCTTAACTGGACATGTCAGAGCTGACGATTTATCATCACGATGAGCAGAACGAGAAATTGGCCACGTGACAACATTGGATTGAGTGAGACTGACGATTTTTTTGCCAATCGAAAAATTGGTGCCCTAATAAAACCATAGAGAAACTTGAAAAATAGAGATAGGATTTTGTAGGGAACCCTCTCATGGCCTTGTAGGTTCAAACAGATCGTTTGTAGGTGCCACAGATTCTAAGTGAGGGCCCGTCCAAGTTTGACAATTTTTAGCACTTAGGGCGCTCAAGAGACGACGTCGGTAGGGTATGACCCCGAGAATTCGACCGAGTGTGGGGGAAAAATAGGAGCATGCATAGGGTAATAATGCCTAACTAGACATGTCAAAGATGACGGTTTGTCATCACGATGAGCAGAATGAGAAATTGGCCATGCGACAACATTGGATTGAATGAGACTGATGATTTTTTTGCCAACCAAAAAGTTGTTGCCCTAATAAAACAGTAGGGAAAATTGAAAAACCAAGATAGGGTTTTGTAGGGACCCCTGTAGTGGCCCCATAGGTTCAAACGGATCATCGGGAGGTACCACGGATTTTGAGTTAGGGCCCATCAAATTTTGATAATTTTCAGCACTTAGGGCGCTCAAGGGACGACGCCGGTAGGGTATGACCCCGAGCGTTCGACCGAGTGGGGGGGGGGCAATAGGAGCATACATAGGGTAATAATGCCTAACTAGACATGTCGGAGTTGACAGTTCATCATCGCAATGAGTTAAATGAGAAATTGGCCACGCGACAAGATTCAATTGGAAACTTGAAAAATTGAGATAAAATTTTGTAGGGACCCCTCCTATGTCCCCGTAGGTTCAAATGGATCATTTGCAAGTGCCACAAATTCTGAGTTAGGGCCTGTCAAAGTTTGACAATTTTTAGCACTTAGGGCACTCAAGGGACGATGCCAATAGGGTATGACCCCGAGCGTTCGATCGAGTGGGGGGGAAAAATAGGAGCATGCATAGGGTAATAATGTCTAACTAGACATGTTGGAGTTGATGGTTCGTCATCACGACAAGTAGAATGAGAAATTGGCCACACAACAACATTGGATTGAGTGAGACTGATGATTTTTTTGCCAACCAAAAAATTGCTGCCCTAATAAAACTGTAGGGAAACTTGAAAAACCGGGATAGGCTTTTGTAGGGACCCCTCTTGTGGCCTCGTAGGTTCAAACAAATTGTTTGCAAGTGTCACGAATTCTGAGTTAGGGCCCATCAAAGTTTGACAATTTTTAGCACTTAGGGTGCTCAAGGGACGACGTTAGTAGGGTATGACCCCAAGCATTCAACCAAGTGGGGGCGCAAAATAGGAGCATACATAGGGTAATAATTCCTAACTAGACATGTCAAAGCTGATGGTTCATCATCACGATGAGCAAAACGAGAAATTGGCCACGCGACAACATTGGATTGAATGAGACTAATAATTTTTTTGCCAACCAAAAAATTGTTGCCCTAATAAAACCGTAGGATGACTTGAAAAAGAGAGATAGGCTTTTGTAGGGACCCCTCTCGTGGCCCCATAGGTTCAAATGGATCGTTTGCATGTGCCACGGATTCTGAGTTAGGGCCCATCAAAGTTTGACAATTTTAGCACTTAGGGCGCTTAAGGGATGACACCGGTAGGGTATGACCCTGAGCGTTCAATCAAGTGGGGGGGGGGAAATAGGAGCATGCATAGGGTAATTATGCCGAACTGGACATGTCGGAGATGACAGTTCATCATCGCGATGAGATGAATGAGAAATTGGCCATGCGACAACATTCAATTGAGTGAGACTAACAATTTTTTTGCCATCCAAAAAATTGTTGCCCTAATAAAACCCTGAGCGTTCGATCAAGGTGGGGGGGAAAATAGGACCATGCATAGGGTAATAATTAATTGTATCAATTATTTTTCATTAAATGAATTGTATTGTATTGTTCATTAAATGAATTGTATTGTATTGTTAATTAAATGAATTGTATTGTTCATTAAATGAATTGTATTGTATTGTTCATTAAATGAATTATATTGTTCATTATACAAACAACACTTACGATGAAATGAAATGAATTGTAGTGTTCATTAAATAACCATTATTAACCATTGTTAATTATTGGAATGAAGATTAAAGATTTCCATGATAACACCACACACAGATGAGCAACAATTTATATGATCGAATATCAACTTTTGTATATATAAAAATGTCAAATAATTACAAATGTATGTCCATACACAACTATGGCATAAGTGCCAATTGAAACAAAATGTATGTCTAAATATGCGAATGTATGTCCATATACAAAATATACATGCCAACTAGACATGTAAGCATCCCAAAACTATCTATAACATCCTAAGTTGCTGATGGATCATCAAAATCGATCTTCTTCATGACACTGCTCGATTCCGAAGGATCCTGCACAAGAAAAACAAACCATGATTAATATTAGTTATATTATATAATTCACATTTGAAAAAGATAACATAAAAATGAACTATAATTGAACTATTCATGTTTACCTCATCTCCATGTTTTCTCTTTGGCTTTGCAGGACTCTTGATGTATGTCTGCGGTAGAGGATGTATGTTTTGAATATTTTCATACACAACCTACATATGTTCAGAAATATGACATTGATACTAGTTAGCATATAATTGTCACTAATAATAACAAATTATATCTACTAATCACAAAATAAAATAAACACACATCTACTCGAGGCATATCTTCTTCTTCTTCATCTTCAGGTATATTGGGTGTAGTCATCAAGAATGTGAAGCCAAGAATTCTTTGTATATATACACAACAAGTATATGAAACTATCAATTTATATCTAGACGTGTATAATCACTATAAGTTATTTAAACTATTCATTCAATCATATTTGCATTCAATTACCTTTCCCTTGTCTCCAACCGCACTACCAAATCCTAAATCACACTGCCCCGCACTCGTGCTTCTTGTGCCCTACAAGAGTAAAATAAGATATACATGCAAGTTACTACATAATCTAATTAATACCAATATAAATGATGAGCATGTATGTACAATAAAATACAAACGACCAGGTGCAATAATATATATACCGTCAAGCTATCAAGGCCAAATGAAATGGCTGACAAGGTGCCCTCCTGAATCTGTCTCAACTCATCCTCGATCATCAACTGTTAAATAGACCATGTAAATAAAAATTAGTACTTAATATTATCTAGATTATAAATGTTTCATTAAAATATAACATGATCTGTGAAAATACAAATCTTACCACTACATCATCAATGTATGATGATAGTGCCTCCTTGCCTCTAGCATGTGAGGACTCCCCAGGGTATCCTCCAGTCTGTGTAATAATATTTGGTGTATCATGCATCTCATGCACCTCATAATCTGCACCGTCCATAGGAGGATGAACGGGTTGTCCAATTAGACCAAAAGGCTACTCAAAGAGTGAATAGATGATATGGTTTGTGAAGCCAGCTCACAAATTATATTAGGATGTTGCACTGCAGGTGGGGGATCAATAGGAGGAGGGGGGACATATGGGCCCTGGACTACTATGATTGTCCCAGGTCTATTTTGGGGCATACCTAAACCTACACCCTAGAAAGGTTGGATGTCAAAGTAGTTAACATGTTTGCGTAAAACAAACTCAGCACACAATGTTTTTATGAAATAGAAGGGGACATCAAGATTGTTGTTGGGTGGTTTGTCAAAAACCATCCACCAATGATCCCAAAAGTTTTTCACAATACCATCATTGGTGAACCATTTAATATAAAGTGTTGTTTTTTGGGGATATACGGGTTGTCCAGTGCAGGGATTCACAAACAATGAGGCGATAGCGGCTTTGGATATCTCAAGATCCTTGATATCCTTATACGACAAGCCATTTGCATATTTTTCCCTCATAGAATCTCGCCACAAAAGGGCAGCATTGTGCTCCTCAGTCATGGTTTCCATACTCTTTATGATCGACGTGAGAGGATAAAAAATTGGGTTTAGATGAGGGAACCTACGATATACATCTGCAATCCCCTGCAATTCATTCAAATTTTGTGCAATCAAATCCTGAATTGAGGGGGGGTTTGGCAAAGGAGGGTTTGGTTGTTGCAGTTGTGGTTGATCAATGTTTTCATTGTTATCCCCCATTTTTAACCTAATTGAATGTAAACAATTGAATTTAGTTAGCAAATTTTAAAAAATTGGTATTTGATTTTAAAAAACCTAGTTTTCATGAAAAAACCATATTTTCAATGAAAAATCAAATAAACATTAACAAAAAATACAAAAAATGAATGAAAATGATTGAAAACAATAAAATTCTTACCTTTCAATCTATTTTTTAGCAATTTTGGCCAAAACACCGGATATCGGGTACATCAGATATCGGATTTTTATAAAATCATGCAGCCCATGAGTTAAAAATGACTCACAGGCTATCACTGTCGAAATATATTTGTCTCAAAAAATAGGATATCATATTTTTATACTTCAATTATTTTAAAATAACATATATAACATAATAATATATTATATAATATATTATTATACTATATAATACGGATTGTATTATATTATAAAATATAATTATATACTATATAAGATATAATATAATATAATAATATATTATATAATACGTATTATATAATATATTATATAATATTATACTATATATTATATAATATATATAATATAATATATTGTTATATTATATTTTTATATAATATATTATTACATTATATATTATATAGTATATTTTTTAATTTAAAATTACAAATAAAAATTGGATATCCGATTTGCATAGGTAATTAACATGCCAAGGTGTACTGACACCTAGGCCAAGCAAAAAGTCAACACGAATTTTCGCATTTTTAGGCGAGTGGAGAAGGCTATTTTTTTCACATCGCCACTTTTTGGCCCCCCATGATCCTGCACTAACCCTGGTATATATTAATTATGCAAGGAATTAATTTTTTAAATATTTAAAAAGGTGTTCATGTTATTTGGGTAATAATGATGTATAGTGGGTTGTTTAACTATAATAAAGATACGATCATTTCGCTGAGTAGGATACAAAGAGTGGAAAATGAAAGGATGCACATGAGAAGTAAAGAAGGCAAGAATAATATTAAATGGGAAGGTAATGTTGATTGTCTTCTCCATAATTCTATTAAATTAATCATCAAACCTGACGTAAGTATGAATCCACTTTTGATATGACAATTCCCAATCAAACACATTTATGGAAATAGAAAAATATATAAGCACAAAGATAGATTAGCTTTTCATCTATCTTTCTCATGTGTCAAGAAAAGAGATATCATAATGATGAATTATTTATTAAATATTAAAGTCCTATAAAACATTTCTAAAAGCAATTTTTATTGTCTTTCTCCTCTAGAACCCTGTTCTATTCTAGTATCTATGTCTGCAAACAATAAGAGAGTTGCCATGGGGGACAATAATTGCAAGTAGAGCCTAATTCATTTGTTTCCATCAAGAAGAACACAAAGGTCTAGGATATATTCATGAGGTGAGGGATTAATCATTACTTTAGGGTGATCAAATGAAAGGATGAGGAGTTGTCATCCCAATTTATGAATAGTTGAAATGATGGCAGAGTCAAAGTTGGAAGTATAAAAATTGAGGTTTTTGAGGAGTTCATTGCATATATTAATAGTTTAAGTTGTCGAGGTGAAAAGGTTCCCCATCTCAATCCAAAGCAATAAGGTTACTTTTGTTGAAGAGGGACATGTTCCAGACATTAGCAATCCAAATCTCAACGTGTCTATCACCTTAGATCCTCCTTATACTCCTAGGGATTATCTTAACCATCTTTTTTTGAGGCAAAATGATGTTATGTATTTCTGTAATGATATATCACCTAACATTACATTGAGAAGGAGTGAAAATTTAGATAATGAAAACACTTTTTCCCAACCCAACAAATTAAAGAAAAAGGAATCTCTTACCTCTGAAGTGGACATCAATGATGCTAATTTTGTTTTATATTGTCCTACAAGGATCCATCCTTCATCTATTAATCCTTTTGGTGTTCTAGAGTATACTTACACTAGGAATTTGAAAGAGGTCTATGATGAGAGTCTTTCAACATCACATTCAAAACAAAATTATTATAAACATGTCTATGACATGATTTCTAAAGAAGGATATAATGGAAATGGCCTTGGACATATGGAATGTAAGGAATCAATGTCCCGGTAGAACCCTCATCCCAATACACTAGAAAATGCATATGATTTCATACTCGTTCCTTGACAATTCCTTCATCAAAGCCGAACCTTCCCATCTGACAAAGAACTTCTACTCTAGCAAAAAGAATCTTTTATAAACTTAAATATGATAGGAAGATTACTTTTATTTTATAAGATATATAGGTCTAACTCTAAACCAATTGATGGTAACACTTTGTCTCATTCATCATGTTTGTACTCAGTCTCTTTCTGCTTGTAAAGCATTTAAAGAAATTAGAAATATATGATAAATCTCTCATTCATATAGCATCTAATGTTGATCCAGTTTTCTAAACCCAAATTTTCATATAATACCTTAGCATTCCTTAGCTTTATTATGTTACTCTTCACTATGCGATACTAATAGCTTACCTTTTGGGAGATTATTTTTATTCATGGTGGTACAATTTAATGTGCAATCATGCTTAACTAGAAACATAATAGATTAATTATTCTTGTTTATACATTGGGGGACAAGTATTGTTTTCAATTAATTCCTTCTTTTCTAAGGACCCACTTTCCCTTTGTAGAGTTGTATGTTTTACAAGGATATCCTTTCTTGCATAGATTTTTTTATCATTCATGAGGATTTTCTCTTTGCTTGGAGGTGTGTATTCTTGTTCAAGATCTCTTCCTTTATTAAAAGCTTATGTTTTTATACATGATCTATCCTTAGTGTTGAAAGTATGCAATCCTTCATAAAAAATAAGGAAAGTGTGTATCCTTGTCCTCCTTCCCCTTTCTCAGTGTCGAGGATGTCATATATATTAAAGATCACCTATTTTTTCAAAGGTATCTATATCTTTAGGCAAATATCACTTTATCCCTACTTGACAGTCATGTATCCTTCATAAGTCTTTAATGTAAAAAATGGAGCAAGGTAGGATTAGGACCAAGATCCACTTTCACACAAACATTGGAATTGGAAGCCACAAAGATGTGATTCAATTTGACTTTAAATCTTTTCAAAGAGAGTCAAATAGTATGTTAGGGCTTCTATTCCTTTGCTACTTTGGAAAGTGTATTGATTTAAGATCATGTCAAATTAAGATCTAGGTTTAATGTAATGTAAACTAAAGATGCTATAATTTACTGATATGTAAACATAATCTCAGTAATAGGCATATGAATGAACAAAAAATACAAAGGTGCAGTTATGAATACAATTTGGGGCTGAATTTAGTAGACTGGTGGGCCTAGAGTGTTTTGATCCTTTGACCTATTCACACAAAGTTAACTAGACCTTCTGGAGACAATACACTTTTCCCTATTCAAATCTGGTGCAAATTTTATAGGACTAGGATGCTCAGAGTGCCCTGGTCATGGACCAAGTCGCCCATAATGCCTTGGTCCTAACTTTTCTAGCTCTACTTCTAGATGTGGCTCTATTTCAGATTGCTAATTATCCTGACTAGTTCTCCTTATCTCCAACGGAAACTTGTAACAACATTTAAAAAATATAATGAGGGTAGGGTGGTGGGTATATAGGGGTTTTCCTTGGTCAACTCCTTGTTTTGGTGTTTCCTACCTCCACAATAGCCAGTTTTGAAATTGGAATAATGTATATGCTCTTGAACCTTAAGTGCGTCTAAGATTGCTATGAGATAAAATGCATAAATGTAAAGTAGACTCTACCTAAATGTGTTAGAGAAAAATCTTAAATGATATGATTTCAATGTAACAACATATGAATCATATTTAATTTGAATAATAAAATGTAAGATTTGAAGCTTAATTCTAGAAATATGAGAAAAACATGAATCATACCCATTCCTTGGGAAGAGGTACAAGCCAATCATTAGTCGTAATTCCCTATTATCCTCCAATATCTCTTGAAGCTTCCATGGTTGTTGAATGTTGATGAAGATTTGATGAAGATTTGGTGATGAATAAGTTGTAGATCTAGAATTATCCTAAAAGAAACACTGTTACTTCATAAGGATATCTCCAATTTCACATCAATATTGTATATTCTTTTTAGATATCACAAATGAGGAAAATAATTCCCTTATATATGATATTCTAGGCTTGATTTGATGAATAGCCAACTTAGACTGTAATTTTTCACATGGAGCTAGATTTGAGTAGGATAGGACCATTTTATTATCCTCAAAAAATTTGATGAAAAGTGGCGGACCATAATGCATTTATTGATGGGTTCTCGACAATAATATCCCTCCGTACAAAAGCATAATTCTCATATTAGAAAAAAGGTGCTTCTTGCATGAACACGTCGATTTCCTCCAAGCATGGCCCAATAGGTTTCGCAGGAACTCCAAAACCAGTTAGTCCCTCCAGACATAAATTTGAGACATCACATCAGACACTCCAGACATTGTTTGTTTGTATTGCATACTCTCTATCTATTTATCACCCTTAAACACTTTCCTCTGCCATTCTCCAATTGCTCTCTTCTAGGCAGCTGATGAGCTTGTTTCCATGTCATTCAAGATAATGCCTGCTTGCTTTCTTTTAGGAAATTTTCTTGCACATGACTCTTAAGCTTGTATGTTCTTCTTCCGTACAGATATAAATTTTAATTCACGCTCAGATAATAATTAAATAAAATAAACATTTGTAATGAAAAGATTTAGTCATTCGACGTTACATATTATCTGACGGAAAGATCCTAGACAATTCTTGGAGAAAGGAAACATCATTGATAATCATTTTTTGCAAATAACACTGAATCAAATAAATTAAAAATATTTCATATAATTTTTAAAAGTATAACTTGTTCAATGCTTTCATTCATCGATGACAAAGCCGTCTGACCCACACCATTATGCATAATAGAACAAATCAATATAATAGGCTATTATAAAGAATATATACAAAACTATGAAAGAACATTAAATTACCATTACAAACCCATAAACCTTTAAATAGTGAAAATAGATATAAATTTGTAAATGTCTCCCTATAAACACCACAACCATAACCAAAACAAAAAAAATTCTTACCCGCAAAAACTAAGTAGCTGGTGAGTTGCAAGTCTACAACATCTCTCAGATGATCAAACCGTTTCTTCATTTTTTTCTTTTGATTAGTCAATGGATTTAGTTGCATGTACAAGTTTTCTATTTGAAGCCTTCTGTTTCCCTATATTTGAGACATAATAAAATTCTTGTGAGTAGGAAATTGATTCAGGAGTTACGTGTGAAGAATTTGGCAAAGTAAATGATGGCAATCAAACTCAAATTTTATCTGTCTTGATTAAAGACTTTTATCTTGATGACATTAAATTAAAGTTCTTTCTCTATTTTCTGGTGATCTCTAGAGCAGAGGTTGCTTTGCATCGACCTAGGATACATTTAACTTGTGTTGTATCTGTGGAAATGTGTATCCTAGGATGATGCAATGCAACCTCTTCTGCACCAATACCAGATAGAAGAGAAAGTACTTTAATTTAAAGTCATCCGGATAAAATGCTTTCAAGACATATATTAGGTATAAAAGGAAGCCTACCTTGTCATTTGAAGGGGTTTACCTACAATTCAAGTGATCTCTTAATTATAAAATCAATTCAATTCCAAGTGAACAGGCAATCAAGCATTCATCAAGAATTGAAGGAGAAATCAAGTTAATAAAGATATCATCTTTTAAATTAAGAAATGGGCATGAGATTAAGAATACAAACCTTCCATATTGCACACTTCAAGGTATATTAAAATTAGTTTAAAGTGTATTCATTTAGGGACCTTTCATTAAATATTATCAATTTACATATCATAAAAGGATCTTAAAATATTCATTGTTTATAATTATAAGAATTTGGTTGTTCCATACACCTTCCTTTACTATTTTAAAAATATCATCGACCAAAATATTGTGTAGTAGTAGTACATGGAGTGCATTTCATCTATTTTATGCCTAAATATTTCATCATACCACTTTCTTTTCAAAGGTGACTGATCGATTGTGGTGTTTGGGTAATGCATTCCAAATAGATCTAGTTGCATACCATTTATCTGTCTTGATTAAAGACTTTTATCCTGATGACATTAAATTAAAGTTCTTTCTCTATTTTCTGGTGATCTTTGGAGTAGAGGTTGCTTTGCATCGACCTGGGATACATTTAACTTGTGTTGTATCTATGGAAACATGTATCCTAGGATGATGCAATGCAACCTCTACTCTACCAATACCAGATAGAAGAGAAAGTACTTTAATTTAGAGCCATCAGGATAAAATGCTTTCAAGACATATATTAGGTATAAAAGGAAGCCTACCCTATCATTTGAAGGGGTCTACCTACAATTCAAGTGATCTCTTAATTATAAAATCAATTCAATTCCAAGTGAACAGACCATCAAGCATTGAAGAAGAATTCAAGCTGGTGTAGGTGCATTTGGAAGACCAAAGGACTCAATGAAGCCATTAAAGACTTTTGAAGGTCTTAGGAGTGAAGAGCCAATCAATTATGATGTCTTAAGGGGGAAGCCTTAAAAAACACACACTAAACTTTGACTGCTTAGGTGTATTGTGGGCCTATCTCTTCCCTTGACGTCCCTTCCTATCTGTTTCCATTAAAAAGACAATCACCGTTAGCATTTGAATTCAAACAGTGTTCCCGCGTTTGACTGCATAGGACAAAGCAAATGGCATAAGAAACTCTCATCTACCTCGCAACTGTCATAGAATACCTCCCTGAGGAGATATTCCCATGTCCTTTCCTGCTTTATGTTGTCGATGAAATACATAAGCGTCCTCACAATGCAGTCAATGTAACAAATAGATTTCCATTTCGATCAGTTTTATTTGCCAACGTACTCTCTACCTGTTCCAAAATGGGAGCTTTGGAACAGAATATGGGCTTCCATCAAAGCAGAAGGTAAGGGCAATTAATATCAGATGCTTACGGTTGGAAATGCTATGTTTGACATGTTTGGAAAATGTGGAAGTATAGACATGAAAGCGCATGAACTGTTTGGTGAGATGCATCAAAGAAACGCGATCTAATGGAATGCTATGATTGCAAGATATGCACAAAATGTGTTTGAAATGGATTTAGAAACTTCCAACCAAATGTGATTAGTGAGTATAGATGTTGTAGTGAAACTGCCCAGGTACACATGCATGCAAAATGCGTAAGCTTAGATAAGGCACATGAACTGTTTGACATAATGCCTCAAAGATCACCCAATATCCAATGACGGTTGGGAGAAAGAAAACATCAAATTGTTTAGAATCTTAAATATTTATTTATTCATCACTATAAATCTATTATGAATTTAGTCTCAATATTGCAGAAATTTATTCTATTATGAATGCAATATTTAGGGATTTAATCTTTATATATTTTTTTAATTAGGAAAAGGTCCTAATAGAATTCCCAACTAATTAATCTAGAGAAAGATACCACTAAAGAAAGAAATTCAATCCTCACCACTATGGTCTTGAAGGCTTTTAAGACACTTGGATTCCTATTTTGGCCCGCTTTTCCTTGACCCTATGTTAAGATAGTAAACTAGTTTGAGAGAATCTATTGGGTGGGAAATTGTGTATGGTTGCAATTATTTTCATGCATGGAAAGTTATTTAAAGTCTGGACCAATAGAGGATAAGTATTTCTTGAACCTTCGAGGACATGTGTAGAGAACCGCATGGATGTTTCTCCATTATTGAACTCTTTGAATATGTAAGTAATTATTTTTGGTTGATGACACAGTAAGTGTGGTATTTGTTTTTTCGATATGTTGTGGATAATATTAATCAAATATGGAATTTTTTTTATGCTATATACACTATGTTTTGGATTGAATTTAGGTAAGCAAAGAGGTACACAAAGGAAGAAGAGTGAAATAGGTGGTTTGGGATGGAGGTTACAAGTATATATGATAATTCGTATGGATAATTTGTTGTCTATAAAGAGGCAAATAAGCTATCACAACTTCAACATGAATGAATGCCTCATCTACAGAAGCAAAAGGTACCTCTCATGGTTTCAAAATTTGTCAAAATAGTTATGATATACCAAATAATCAAGTGGAATATCCTTTAGGTAAATAATATTATCTTCAAACTATTTATCTTGATTCTCATCATATCCTTTGCATGTGCATTTCCCTTGGTTTTAGTCCCATTTTTTCTTTATTTTATTCAAAACAAAATTTATAGATGCCTCTACTTGTCTCACCATTAATTAATTGTTTGGGATTTTCATTCCATTCACCAAGGTTGGCATCTATTCTAAGACTCTGTGTCATGGCCAAGCTAAATGATTTGACTCTAGTTTCTCTCCAATCTAGTCACCTAGTAGCATGTGAAATATATCTCTTCCTAATTATTATTCTCTCCATATTGTTAATGACCATTTCATTAATGAATCCTTCCTCATAATTTTGGACAAGTGAGACAATGTTATCTCAAGGAATATTTTCAATCCTCTTTCAAGATTCTTTCCCAAGTAATAATCTTGCATAATGGAAAATAAGTTACGCTTCTATTTTTCCAAGCTACTCTTCCTTATAGTGTTTAGATTTACTATAAAGTACTCATTGTGACTCATGTTTACTACTCTTCCTATTAGTCTCATTCCCATATCTGCTACAAAAATATGGAATGATTACATTTATATTTTATTTGTGTCTCCTAACTATCCATAAAATTTGGAACAATAATAAATTTTTTTAATAATATTTAATTGTAAATGAAAGGATTAAAATGGAACTGAACACTCTAAATAAATTAATTGGGGTTAAAGGGATAAACTAGGATCAATTCATGAAGGCAAGATCTGTTATCTCAAAATTAATAGATACATGCAAGAAAAGAAATATTAAATCTAGAGATAAAATCCTTGAAAAATTTAGCTAGCTAAAAGTAAAAGAATGTTGTCAAGCTCTCATTTTTTGCATAGACTGGCAAAGATTGTAGAGGAGAAATCACTATTGAACTTACCCTTGTCTCATATAACCCTATGTTGGTTAGACCCCACAATAATTAGAAGATCATAATTACTACTATCCTAAACCTTGCATTGACCATCACAATTTCATAGTGAGTTGAGTTAATTAGTCCATTAGCAAGATTGGGAAAGAGTTTGGTATTGAGTTAGGTGTTGATGGAAGGTTTAAGGAGGTACACTATCATCATAATTAATGTTAGAGAGTGTTGTGTGAAGAAGAATGGCCACGAAAGGAGTGACTATCCTAAGTGCTTGAGACAGTCACAAAAAGTGAGTGTTCCAGCAGTGAATCTTCCTTTGACCTTTGTGTGTTTGGGAGGGTAAAGACCCACATATCAACTATCTACTTTGACATCCTAGGATGGTGTCCACCTACTCTAAAACCTTGTGGGCACTCTCTCTCTCTCTGATATTAACATATACATAACATGTGCCTCTCATATAACCCTATGTTGGCTAGGCCCCACCATAATTAGAAGATCCTAATTACTAAAAATAATAGATTCTCCCCTAAAAGGTTGTTGAGTCATAGAAGGCCTAGCTTGATACTCCTATAGTCTCTCATACATAAAATATCCTTGTGTCGATGATGGTCAAATGTGACTACCTTATGGCCCCTACTATGCTCTAGTAGACCTTTGTCCCTAATATTGATACTATTGGGGTTTTCTTTGTAAATCATATAGTAAGTCTAGATTATCCTTTGAAGGATGGTGAGGCCTATGGACACTTTAGTCCCTTCATCAAGGTTACAAACTTCTCTCATGCCTCTTGTGTCCTCCCATGTACCTCCTTTTCCATAAGAGACTTTGCCATAGCAACCCTAAAGTCATTTGGATTGGCCATGTGTAGGGAAACTAAAATTTTGTACTTTCCACCCCTAATGAAATAATTGACAAGTAACTTGTCTTGAATGTAATCTACAAACTACAAGAACTCCAAAAACTAACTCTCATGTTGAGCCACTATGAAACCTTATTATGTAAATTGTGAAACTCATCTATGCATCTCTATCAAAAATATTTTGAAATAGAACACACTTTGAAGCACTCCAAAATGGTATCTGGAGAGGGTTTCCAATGTGAGTTGGTGCATTTTATCCTCCCACTACCAAATTATGCCTTTAGGTTTCTCACATATAGATGCAACCAAAATCATAAGTCCAAGCTAATTAGTAAACAAGACTTATCCTCAACCCCATTTGTGGATCTTAAAAATGTAGAGGATTGGAGATGAAGCAACTCTCGAATATGATCCTTTGGCTCATGATATGTGCTTTCTATAGTCTA
Source organism: Cryptomeria japonica (assembly GCF_030272615.1). Classification (NCBI taxonomy): domain Eukaryota; kingdom Viridiplantae; phylum Streptophyta; class Pinopsida; order Cupressales; family Cupressaceae; genus Cryptomeria; species Cryptomeria japonica. Next base: position 586,502,554 of record NC_081406.1, read on the forward strand.
TACGCCTTGTATTTATGAATGATGAGGCTAGGTAATGTGTATTGATCAATATTCTATCTCCTCTATATGTATTTCCCAAATTCAAGGTGAACTCCTAATAAGCTCCTAAGATGAAAGTATATGCTCCTCTACTACAAGTGGATCCTCATGGCTTGTAAGATTTGAGGTCCATACTCGGGCTCCTCATCTTGGCAAAAACTCTCAAAGTGATATGACCCTTCCTTCCATTTCCTACACCCTATTTTCTAACCCACACCTCATAACCTTTACCTCACTTCCTATCATTATTACCTTCCATCTACCTTTCATATCCCCTATCTTAACCTCCTCCACTTTCCTACATCCTATCCTACACCTTAACCTCATACACACTTACATTTACTTCACCTACCTAACCCCATTCCATCCTTCACATCCTTTTATCTCCCCCCATTCACTTTTCTACCTTCCAAACCCCTAACATATCCTAACTTACTCTTTCACCATTACACCCTCCATCACTTACATCCTTATCTTATCCTAACCCACACCTCATAACCTTATACCTCTCGGCTTCCATTTTATACCACCTTCCTAATGGTACACTTATGCTCCCCTCCAAAATACCGACAAAAAATAGCACTCGATCACTACACATTTCTCTCACGGTTCTGCAACAGGGATTTTCGGTCACTACCATATATACCAGCATCCATAATTAGGATATATTTTACATAATGGCACTCGATCACGCAGGTTTAGGTAATCCCCCCCCCCCCCCCTTAATTAGGATAGATTTTAAATATGGAAAGTAGTTTTAATATGTTTCAGGCTAACTATATTGTTCATTATTTAAAATGCAATGTTAAAATAATACATGATTGTAGGATTGTTCAACAGTTTAGGTCTTGTAAGAAATTCTTCTTTTAAATCGATCATATCATATTAAAGAAACCTCTCACCATCTCTTCTATTGGCAATTAATCTGATAAATATATAATAAACTTTGAATCTAAATATTTGAATATGTATAACAATGAATTTGCTGATTATACCCTACCTTTTTCCTGCAGCGATTAAACCATTCCTACATCCTATAGTGATTAAACCCACAAGGAACTCTGTCCACCTCCCTCCTTCCTGTTCATTGGGGGATGGCCCCTACCTGCATGTTCCCTATTGTTATCCCCATTGTGATCCCCTAATATGCCCCGAGATAGCATGAACTAATATACCTTGGGAGGGCCTTTAGGTAGGGACTCGTTCGCTCGACCGAGAAGGGACACTTATGTGAATAGTTGTGGTTGAAGCTAGCAAAGACGGATGGAGATTCAATAGTGAGTGTCTGTCTCCACTTCCACTGAATCGTACTCCCTTGCCATTTCCAGCCTGAGCTACAGAACCGAATCATAGAACCGATACTCCCTCCACTTCTAGCGTGAGCTGCAGAACCGGCTGGTTTCACACCAATGATCTTCCCCGCCATAATTAAACCCATAGGTTCACTGTAGAGACGGGACAAATGAGAGGCGGGATTTTGTAGAGAGGTGGGATTTATGAAATGACTTGGTCTTTTTTTTTTTTTTTTAAAGTAATGCACGCGGTCGTCGTAATTTCGACGAATGCGGGCACTTTTTCTAAAAAAACCCAAATGTCATTGCTAATTCCTTCTCCGTCAAAACAAAATGTTGTATTATCGTCGGAATTCCAACGAAATCGGGCATTTTCAAAAAAAAAAATCAAATTTGATCACAATATACCTTCTCCGTCGGAAACCTCTGTCGAAATTTTAGGCCAAATGTATTAGTGTGTAAAGAAAGCTAAGGAAGAGAGCCTTAGAGGAAAATTTGAAGACATGAGGATGGTCGAAGGTGAGACCATTCAGAAATATGGCATAAGAATCAAAACTATTGTTGGAGATACCAAGAGCACTGGTGGAATGATTGATGATGCCACCATTGTCAGTAAAGTCTTGAGATAATTGTTACTAGTATATGCAATCAGAGTTGCTGCTATTGAGGAACTAAGGTCTATTGATTAAACCAAGGTATCCTTAGACTCTATCATTGCAAAGTTAACTGCATATGAGTTGAATAGCTATGATGGTAATGTTCAGAAGATTGAGTTAGCTTTTAGAGAATATGTTGTACCAACTAGAAAAGGAAAAGAAGCAAGTACCAGTTATGAATCCATGAAAAGGAGAGGTATGGATGATGAACAAATTCTGATGGAGTTTGAAGCTCTTCTTGCCAAGAGACTTCCAAAAGGTACTAGAAAATACAGATGTAAGCTTCCTTTAAAATGTTTTTCCTACAATAAGATAGGACATATAGTTTAGAACTGTCCTAACAATGAGAATAAGGATAAACCAGAGAGGTTTAGAAAGTATAAAGAAGGAAATAAAAGAAATTGTCTTGTTGCAGTGGATGAAGGTGTTACTGATGAAGAATCTGAGGATGAAGAAAATGAAGACATAGTATTTGTAGCTGTAAAGGAAGAAGTGTCTGACAAGAAAGCACTTGTATCTCACATTGACAACTCTAATGAGTGGATAATTCATAGTAGTTTCTCTCACCACATGACTGGTGATAGGAGAAAGTTTTTGTCTCTAGAATAATATGATGGAGGTGTCAAATTTGGCAATGATGTATTATGTTTGGTGAAAGGTAAAGGATCCATCTCACTGAATGGAAAGAGCAATGTAGATGATGTCTACTGGGTAGAAGGTCTTAAGAATAACCTTTTGACGATTGCTCAGTTAAATGATAAAGGACTCATTCTGGAGTTCAAAGGTGGAGTCTGCAGTATAAATAGTAAAAGTGGTGAACTTATTGCCACCGGTAAGCAGACCAAAGGTAACTTGTTTCAGTTGAATGCCAAGATAAGTTGGTGTCTAATGGCTGAGTTTGATGACAATTGGATATGGCATAGGAGACTTTGTCATATGAACTTTGATAATATTGTAAAGGCTAGTAAGATCAAGGAGGTAAGAGGATTGCCTTTTCTGAACAAACCTGAGAATTCTTTGTGCAGAGAATGTCAACTTGGGAAGATGTCTTCCTCAACTTTCAAAGGTAAGTCTTTTTCACCAGAAAACTTACTTGACCTTGTGCATACTGATTTGTGGGTATTTCATGATTCTTACTAATGACTGCTCAAGAATAATGTGGGTCACATTCTTGAAAGACAAGTCCGAGGTGTTTGGAAAGTTCAAAGCCTTTAGAGCATTAGTAGAGAAGGAAAGTGGTCAAAAGATAAAATGCCTAAGAACTGATCAAGGAGGTGAATTCACTTATGATGAATTCAACAAGTACTGTGAAGATAGTGGTATCAAGAGGTAATTGTTTGCCCCAAGGACACCACAATAGAATGGCATAGCAGAAAGGAATAACAAGACTGTAGTTGAAGCGGCTAGAACAATGTTGATCTAAGGAAAGGTTGCTCACACTTTTTGGAGAGAAGCGGTGAGCACTACAGTCTATACTATGAACCGGTACTCATCAAGAAAGGTAGAGTTAAAACCCCTTACGAGTATTGGACTAGGAAAACTCCCATTGTGAGTTACTTTAAAGTATTTGGGAGTAAGTACTATATCAAGGGAGGTGAGCATTTGAGAAAATTTGACGCTAAAAGTGATGAAGGAATATTTATGGGATATTCCACTAAGAGAAAAGCTCTCAAGTGCTACAATAATAGAACACAAAAAATTGTTGAGAGTATCAATGTTAGGGTTGATGAATCCCCTAAGGAAACCTGCAGTGAAGAAGTGGAAGATGAACCGGGTATAGCCTTCTGGGAACCGGTTAAGAAAGAAACAAGTAAAGATCTCAGTGTTCCTGTACTAGTAGAAGCTGTAGTAGGAGAAGAAGAATAGGTAAGTGAAGAAGAAGAGGAAAAACTAGCAGAACAAGATAGAGTCATTCCTAGATATGTGAAACTGCATCATGATCCGAAGCAAATCATAGGAGATAAAGATGCAAGGATATTCACAAGAAGAAAAGTGAAGGAGAACTCTTGCATGATTTCTAAATTGGAGCCCAAGACTTCCAAAGAAGCACTTATAGATGAAGACTAGATTAAAGAAATGGAAGAGGAGCTAGACCAGATAAAAAGAATGCAACATGGTCTTTGGTACCCAGACTAGAACACAAAAATGTCATAGGTACCAAATGGGTCTTCAAAATAAGCTAAATGAAGAAGGCACAATTGTAAGGAACAAGGAAAGCCTTGTATGAAAAGGATATGCTCAGGAGGAGGGAGAAGACTATGGAGAAACCTTTACTCCTATGGCTAGACTGGAAGGTGTCCAAATGCTACTTGCATTTTCAGCATTTAAGGGATTTAAGGTTTATCAGATGGATGTGAAGTCTACATTTTTGAATGGAATCCTAGAAGAGGAAGTGTATATTGAGAAATCAGAAGGGTTTGCCTTATCAGAAGATAGTAACATAGTGTGTAGATTACACAAAGCCCTGTATGGATTGAAACATGCACCGAGGGCATGGTATGAAAGGCTACACTCTCATCTTGTGAAGATTGGATTTCAGAGAACAAGTAAGGATAGAAACATCTATCTAAAATATGAAGGGGATCAAATTCTGATCTGTGAAGTATTTTTAGATGACATAATCTTTGGAGGAGATGATAAAATGAGTCATGCTTTTGCAGATGAAATGAAGAAAGAGTTTGAGATGTCTTTGATTGGAGAGATAAAGTTATTCATTGGTTTATAGATTCAACAAATGAAAGAGGGTATCTTTATTACCCAGTCCAAGTATGTCAAAGAGGTATTGAATACCTTTGGCATGGAGGAGAGAAAATTGGTTGGTACACCGATGGTGACCGGCTATAAACTGACTAAGGAAGATGATTTAGCGTTGGTGAATGAAAAGGAGTACCAATAAATGATGGCTAATTTACACTATGTGGTGCATAGTAGACCAAATATTGCTCATGCAGTGAGCATAGTAGCTTGTTTTCATAAATGTCCTAGATAATCCCACTTGGTAGTTGTCAAGAGGACTCTTAGATATCTAGTTGACTATGGATTGTGGTATACATATAATGGTGACTATAACCTCAAAGTATATACTGATGTCAATTGGGCAGGTAATGTGGATGACCGGAAGAGCACAACCGGTGGAGCGTTCTTTCTTAGTGGAAGACTAGTCTTGTAGACAAGTAAGAAGCAGAGCTGTATTTCTCAATCTACAGCTGAAACAGAATATGTGGCAGCATTTATGAACTGCACTCAAGCAATCTGGATGAAACATGTATTGGAAGGTTTCAAAGTACCTGTATCTGAATTGGTGAATATATTTTGTGACAACACAAGTGCAATAAATATTTCCAAGAATCTGGTATTGCATGCTAGAACTAAGCACATTGAGCTTAAATATCACTTCTTGAGAGAGAAAGTTCAAAATAAGGAGGTTTTACTACAACATGTTTCCAGTAAGGAGCAACTAGTAGATATATTCACTAAGCCCTTACCGAAGACTAAATTTACCCATTTAAGAGGTGAATTAGGGGTTATGCCCCTTCATGAAGTCAACTAAAGTTGTGTGCTCTGCATCAGTCAGGTACTATAGTGTCAAATATTTCATGATTGATGTGTTGAAGGATGCTACTCCATAGGGGGAGCATCATACTAGAGAATGGAAGCTTGTTCCTCCACTTTGGCATTGTTGTCAAAGGGGAAGAAGATATCTAATGTATGAGGGAGAAGATATTTGATGATGCAGAATACACTGGTCTATGATGTCTACAGTTGCAATGTTACACTGAGTATTGCCATTGTGTAGGGGAAAAAGTGACACTAAGCAAACATGCCCTAATCTCACTTTCAACCACACACTTGTGGAATACGAAAGAGCCTAGAGGTATCACACAATTGGCTACTTCTTTTTGTGGAAGAGAGAGCCACGGGATACCTATTAGGATTTCTATTCCTTTGTTGTAATTGAAAGATGAAATGATGCAAGTTCAATCCCTAACCCCAAAGTGCAAGTATGAACTAATAACAAGATTACAGAATTGAACTTAAATGATGGAAAGCTGTAAACACAAGGACAAGACAAGAATGTAAATGTGTACTGGTGTTAAAATATGAATGAAAATGTTCGGGATGGGGGCGTGGGCACCACTGTCCTCATTCTGCCCCTGAAACTGCTCCGAAAACTGTTGTTTTGCACTCTGGAAAAGCTGTCAAAAATGCTGAAAATGCTGTCTGTCAGGAGGACCAGGGCACCCAGCGCCCCTGTCCCAGGGACCAGGGCACCCAGTGTCCCTGTCCTGGTAGGACCAGGGTGCCCCACACACCTGTCCTGGTCTTTTGCTTTGAGATTTGGTGTGTTGTTTGGTCTCCGTCTGCTTCTTCCGGATCTATAACTTGCGGCATCGTCCGAATCCCGAAACCTGCACTTATATCTGAAAAGGTGTTTGGGCGGCTATATAGGGTTTTGCCTTAGTCAAACCCCCACTTCGGTGATTTCCACCTCCACGAATAGCCAAGTTGTATTGTAAAATGTATTGTGTGTGCAGACCTAGTGTGTGTGCAAGGTCCTTAAATGCAAGAAAGCAAACTAGAGCCACCTAGAAAGTAAACCTTAATTGCTTGTAAATGATAATGTAAATGCTCTAAATCAAGATGCAAAGTGATCTAAAGCATGAATAAATGATATATTGAAGCTTATGCAAAGACATGAAAACAACATGAAATCATACCCAACCCTCAAGGGAGGAGTACAAGCCAATCTTCAGTCGGTAATCTCCTATTGTTCTTCAATGTCTTCCAAGCCCTAAATGGATGAATGAAATTGATAAATGCTTGATAGAAGGATGTTGAATGTTGTTGAAGTCTTCAAAGATCTACTCTTTTGCTGCATAGAAGGTCCCTCAAAGCCCAAAAATCAGATCCTTTCAAATGAAGAAAGAGAGCTCTTATATAGGAAACCCTAGGTTGTAATTTCATCTTTTGGCCGACCTAGAGATTGAATCTCCCGCCAATTTCTTGGGGTTAAGCTTTATTTTATGATTGGATCGTGCTCCTAAAATTTCAAGAAAAATGTCCGGGACCATGTGCACTCCGGACGCCATGGTCCCAACAACTTTTCGCCAAATTTTCAGGGCCGTCGGATATAATGATTTTAGAGAGAATCCTGAAGTTACAGGTGATTTCAAGATGTTTTGACCCCTGAAACCAAGCCCCCAAGTTCAAAATAGGACCTAATTAGGGTTTTTGATTAAATGATGTATTGGAGGAATAAAATGAAAAGGGCACACTTTAATGAAAGGGCCCAACTTTATGATGTGAAAGATGATGAAATAGAACCTTAGACCTAATTAATTTGATTAATTAAGTGCTAAAGGGGAAATGCAATGCAAAATACAAAATGCGCCAAGGCGGGTGCTAAACTAGGTGTGAAATTGTACCACCCTAGCAAGTCATTTAGCCCCCACTTTAGCGGTCATATGAACACTACGTGCATATGCAAGCTAAAGTACAGAAAAGTAAACATTATTTGAAAAAGGATATATCCATAAGTCTGTCGAACGAAGCCCCCAGCGGTATCTGCAGTACACAGTTAGGAACTACACCCTACAAAACACACGTTAGATCACAAAATCACCTAATGCTTACTAAGGAAGGTGATGAAAATTCGAGGGTAGCTATATGCCCCCCCCTGTTTCGGCTTGCTAATTTTAGTGAGTTGAAACAGGGTATCATGTTTACCACTTCGAATTGTTAAAGAAAATTGATGACAAATGCTCACAAGAAGATTTGATATGAGATCAAAAACTAATGGAGAATCATTTGGTAAGAAAGAGGACTAAATCTCAATTCCAACACAACAAAGAGTGTGAGGATTTGAGAGTTCTCTAACACAAGATGAAGGATGTAAATGGAAACAAAATGCAAAGAGAAGAAAAGAAAGGAAAAAAGAATGAATACACACATTGGTTATCCATGAGAAGAATAGTGAGAGAGAAAACATGGACTTCTCGCCCCTAGATCTTGTCTAGGTGATCCATGGGAAAAAGGACATGGAAAACTAGCCCCTAGAGTCTGTCTAGGTGATCCATGTAAGGGAGGAGAGTGAGAAAGTCTAGCCTTATGCCGCTAGTTCCACTCAACCTCGTGCATGTGTGTGTAAGGGAAGTTAGAAGCACCTCATAGGAGTCTATGCCCGAGTATGCTACAACCTGTATATGTATAGTACAAAAGCGTGACATCTCACTCTAAGAGTCTGTGCTCTGGTTCCAAGAATAATCACCTTGCATAAAAGAAAAATGGAGACATCTTGCTCTAAGAGTTTGTGCTCTGGTTCTGAGAATGACCCATTGGTCAAAAAGTGTAATGTTTATGTTATAAGCAAAGTAGAACAAGGATACCTACCTTCATCACAAAAGAAGATACCCCAAAAATGCAACAATGTCATAGATCCAAGCAAGAGAGTTTTGCACTCTTTAAGCAAGGATAAGATAGTTGAAAAGGGATATCTTGTAGTATGTGTAAAGGAGATCCTTAGAGGAGAGGAGATCTTTGTACAAAAGACACCTATCCCCGAGAGGAATTGTCTTAGACAAATATAACATCTTCTAGAATAAGACAAAGAAGAGAATAAGAATGCAATACTTCCTTCTTTTGCGAGGTGAAAGTGATTCTTAATGAAGGATGACGCTTTTTTTAACCCAATTGGGAGAGTGAATTCATTATGGATGTACTTTACCAAGTGCAACAAAGGTTGTAGTCAAGGACTTACACCCCTTGTAAGAGAGAATCCTTGAACAAACAACAACAAATGCATACAAGGAATAACATCAAGTAATAAAGTTCACACCATCCACGAAATAGGAAAAAGTGGATCCTTAGATAAAAATAAGGAAAGATCATTGCCTCCCAAGGATAAGGATAATGAGAAGGACTTACACAATCTTCTAGGGAGAGATCTAGACATAAGCAAAATGTACTACATACTCACATGAGTTCATGCAAGCAAGACATTAGTGTATGTAAAATGCTCCTCACAAGAAGTGGGTAAGGTAAGAAAGAGAATACACATCTTCTCCCATATGTAGGAAAAGAGGATTCTAAAGAAAAGATGATCAATATTTCCACATTATTACCCCATAGGAACAAGAGATAACATAGAAAAATTAGGCTATTATGTTGCTTCAAAAATATGATTGCACTTGAAATTCTACCATCATGAATGACAATGAGCCCCCAGTAAATGAGCTACCAGTGTCACATAATGATGAGCAACATAATAGCCATTAATGTTATTTAAAGACATGATAGATTGAATGAGGTATTTGAATATGACATGCTAAATGCTCAACTATAAGTGAGATCAAAAACATGTATAAAGTGATAAAAATTGAAGAAGAAAAGTCACAAGAAATCTTAGAAGAGGGATGAGTGTAATTTATTAGAGCCTTATCCCTAGAGGAAAGGACTTTATGATGAATAGGAGATAAAGATTCATAAGTGGATTTAGAAATTTGAGGGGAGTCATAAAGAGACTTGTTCATCGCCAAGATTTCCTTATGAGGGGAATGAGAGTTGATAGAAGTAGAAGATGATTTAGTTGAAGTGAGATCATCATCACTACTAAATATAGCATTCACATTGAGAGATGGTCTTTTAGATGCTTTGGTGGGCTTAGAAAGATTATATCCAAGTCCAAATGAATATTCATGCATGTTGTGTTCTAAAGGAACTTTAATTCCTCGTTAATTTGCGCCACAACCATTTCCACTATAGCCACTCTTAGCCAAAATATGAAAACCACGACCATAACGATTAGCCATTTCAGAAAGAGAAGGATGTTTTTCATAAGACAAAGAATCAAATTCTTTAGAATTAGAGGTTTGAGGAGAAGAAGTTTGAGAAGCGGCCACAAAATTATTGCTCATAGGTTCAGGTAAGACAGATTGATCTCTAGTTTCTTCCTTCTTTTTAACTTTAAGCTCTCTAGGAGGAACCCTATACTCACCTACAAAGGTGGGATTAAAATCAAGAGATCCCCAATCGTCTTCTGCGAGAACCTTCTCAGGATCAAAAGCCTTTTCATGTGTAGATTCAAGTTGAGAAAAATCTTCTTCGGGAACTTCAGGCTCATCCAAAGAATTTTGATTATTAGAGGGTGATGATTCATCCATAGGTATCTTGTTCAAAGAGTCATTACTAGAAGAGGAAGGCTTAGATGTTTGTAAACAAGCTTGAAGATTAGTGTCACCTATCAAGGTATATGTCTTATTGTTATAAATGAATTTAACTTGTCTATGCAATGTAGAGGGGACAACTTGCATACTGTGAATCCAAGGCCTCCCTAATAACAAGTTGTATGTTAGATTTCCTGACATAACATGGATAGGAGTAAGCAAAGTAACCGGTCCCACTGTGATGAGTAAGGTGATAATACCTAATGAAGACTTAGCCACATTATCAAAGCCTCGAATGGGACGAGAGTCAGGCTCAATAAGGGATGTATCCACATTCATCTTATGCAATAGACTAATGCTACACACATTAAGGCCAGAGCCATTATCCACCAGTGTTCGTCTTATAGCAGTGTCATTTATGATAACCACAATCATCAAGGGATCATATTGTTGTTGAATTTCACTAGTAGGCAACCCACCTTGGGTAAACACAATTTGAGCTTTAGGATTCATCATAGAGTTAACCAAAGACACTATATTACTAGATGTATTAGGTGAAGGAACATTCAAATCTTTCAAGGCATCTTGTAACATTCCATGATGAGCAGAAGAAGTTTGGATCAAATCCCAAAGGGATATCTTAGCAGGGGTAGTTTTAAGTTGTTCTATGAGATCATAGTCCTTACTAAGCATTTGTGAAATACGAGGAGCTTGAGGAAGAATAGGTTGAGGATTAGGAAGAGAAACTGGAGTAACAGGAGGAGGATTAGGCTGCCTATTATTTCTAGTATTATAAGTATGGGCAACCGCATGATAACTCTCTCTAGTCGATTGCTTAGCATACTCATAAGGGCTCATAGAAGAATAACCTCCTTGCACAGTAATAATAGGTTTCTTAGGAGTGCAAAAAGAATCATTAGCATAACCACCTTGAACCACTAAGATAGGCTTATTTAAAGGTTGAGAATTTTGAGAAGGACAAGCACCTTGGACAGTGAAGAGAGGTTTGTTAGGTGTCTCATTCACATGTATCAAATTGATTGAGGATGGTTTAGAGGAATGAACAAAAGTGTTGGAAGAATTATTGATAGTCTTCTCTTGCACTAAAATCTTATCACGAATCAAATCAATTTTAGGAGAGAGACAAGGGATAGGCATTGATGTTCTAGTAGGAAGAGTAATACTAGGAAAGGTCATATCATCCTTTATCATCATAGGATCTACATGGGGAATAAACTCTCTAGGAGAAGGATCAACACTACTCTCTAAAGTCTCACTTTTGAGAGGGAGATCTTTGAAAGAAATGTTAACCATCTTGCTTTGAACTAGGGTTTCCTTATGAGTAGAACCAAGTTGAGGAGAGGGAGATGCTTTATTTTTAGAGGGAGAATAATTGAGATTCCAGGAAGGTGAGAAACTATCAAGGGAGTTTTCCATCTTGATTTCATCCCCTTTGGCTAGGGTTCTCTCATGGGATAGAGAATAATCTACACCTTCTTCTAATGGTTCATCCCAAATAGTGAAGTTGTTGAAAGGAATGTTTGAAGTATTGTCAATTTCGGGAGAGGACATAACATTGTTTATTAATTCCTCATCCTTAGGAGGGAGAGCATCAATAGATGTGTTAAACTCATCCTCTTTCCTCAAAATATTTTCAATATGATCTTTATGGGAGAGAGAATTAAGGAAATTGCTTATTATTTCATCTTCTTTCTCTAAGGGATGCTTATGGGTAAGACCAACTTTAGGAGAAGGGTAAGCATTTATCATTAATTCATCATCTCTAGTGGGAATTTTGTTGGAAAAGGAAAGGCCATCACTAGGAAATGTAGGGATAATGTCATCTTCTTGCACAAAAGGATCCTCATGAAGGGAGTGGTTTTTAGGAGACACAAAGGCATCAAGGGCATCATTCAACAAAGCATGATCATATCTATTAAAAGGTTTATCTTTTGATTCAAAAGGAGATATCTCTTCATAGAGGGGATCATTGAAAACAACCATGTTACTAGATTTAGTGGAAGAGCTGATAGGAATGTACCCTTGAGAGGAATCATTCGACTTATCTTTCTCATCACAACGAAATGGCATAGTAACAATGTTTATGAGTTTTTGGTAAAATGAAGGTTTGGTATATTTAGGTTTCAAAAATTCATCTAAAGCTTCATCTAACTCATAATCATCACAAATATGAACATCTTGCAAATAAAAATCTGACATTTTGAAATTGCATAAAATTTAAACACACAATGCAAAGAAACACACTTCTTTTTTTTTTTCTTTTTAATGAAAATGAAATGAAAACACACTAAATCTAGATCTAGATCTAACAAATGCAATGCAAGAGGAAGCAATGATAGATTCACGTCGGGTTCACCAAAATGTATAGGGGAAAAAGTGACACTAAGCAAACATGCCCTAATCTCACTTTCAACCACACACTTGTGGAATACGAAAGAGCCTAGAGGTATCACACAATTGGCTACTTATTTTTGTGGAAGAGAGAGCCACGGGATACCTATTAGGATTTCTATTCCTTTGTTGTAATTGAAAGATGAAATGATGCAAGTTCAATCCCTAACCCCAAAGTGCAAGTATGAACTAATAACAAGATTACAGAATTGAACTTAAATGATGGAAAGCTGTAAACACAAGGACAAGACAAGAATGTAAATGTGTACTGGTGTTAAAATATGAATGAAAATGTTCAGGACGGGGGCGCGGGCGCCACTGTCCTCATTCTACCCCTGAAACTGCTCTGAAAACTGTTGTTTTGCACTCTGGAAAAGCTGTCAAAAATGCTGAAAATGCTGTCTGTCAGGAGGACCAGGGCGCCCAGCGCCCCTGTCCCAGGGACCAGGGTGCCCAACGCCCCTGTCCTGGTAGGACCAGGGTGCCCCACGCCCCTATCCTGGTCTTTTGCTTTGAGATTTGGTGTGTTGTTTGGTCTCCGTCTGCTTCTTCCGGATCTATAACTTGCGGCGTCGTCCGAATCTCGAAACCTGCACTTATATCTGAAAAGGTGTTTGGGTGGCTATATAGGGTTTTGCCTTAGTCAAACCCCCGCTTCAGTGATTTCCACCTCCACGAATAGCCAAATTGTATTGTAAAATGTATTGTGTGTGCAGACCTAGTGTGTGTGCAAGGTCCTTAAATGCAAGAAAGCAAACTAGAGCCACCTAGAAAGTAAACCCTAATTGCTTGTAAATGATAATGTAAATGCTCTAAATCAAGATACAAAGTGATCTAAAGCATGAATAAAGGATATATTGAAGCTTATGCAAAGACATGAAAACAACATGAAATCATACCCAACCCTCAAGGGAGGAGTACAAGCCAATCTTCAGTCGGTAATCTCCTATTGTTCTTCAATGTCTTCCAAGCCCTAAATGGATGAATGAAATTGATAAATGCTTGATAGAAGGATGTTTAATGTTGTTGAAGTCTTCAAAGATCTTCTCTTTCGCTGCATAGAAGGTCCCTCAAAGCCCAAAAATCGGATCCTTTCAAATGAAGAAAGAGAGCTCTTATATAGGAAACCCTAGGTCGTAATTTCGTCTTTTGGCCGACCTAGAGATTGAATCTCCTGCCAATTTCTTGGGGTTAAGCTTTATTTTATGATTGGATCGCGCTCCTAAAATTTTGGGAAAAATGTCCGGGACCATGTGCACTCCGGGCGCCATGGTCCCGACAACTTTTCGCCAAATTTTCAGGGCCATCGGATATGATGATTTTAGAGAGAATCCTGAAGTTACAGGTGATTTCAAGATGTTTTGACCCCCGAAACCAAGCCCCCAAGTTCAAAATAGGACCTAATTAGGGTTTTTGATTAAATGATGTATTGGAGGAATAAAATGAAAAGGGCACACTTTAACAAAAGGGCCCAACTTTATGATGTGAAAGATGATGAAATAGAACCTTAGACCTAATTAATTTGATTAATTAAGTGCTAAAGGGGAAATGCAATGCAAAATACAAAATGCGCCAAGGCGGGTGCTAAACTAGGTGTGAAGTTGTACCACCCTAGCAAGTGCGTACAATTTACGATGCTACAGCCATCAATGCCAAATGGGGATATTGTTGGCATATGATGAACCGACATGTTGATATGATGATAATGTATGTTGTCGTTGATGTCAATAAGTGTAAGTGAATCAGTATGTAGATTGAAAGAAGTTGGTGAACTAGTATGAAGAGGTATGAAGAGATGTAGTGAAACGTTGTCAGGGTTTCACTAAGTGTGACTACCGGTTGGTAGTCTCAGCTCTAGGGTTTCAGGTTTGGCAATCTTACTTCTGTGATGCAACCAATGACATTCTATGATGAGTTAGCTAAGAGATGAGGACGAGATCGAGGTGCCAAATCAACTTTGTGCATGTGAAGGATTTCCTTGAGGATCTTGCATGAGAAGATCGACTGCAATAAAAGTCTACCTCAGGAATGAACATTCTTCTTGGCGATCTGAGAAGAAAGTGTGATGAGTTACTGATTCCCATGTGTGGTGAAGAATGGACGATGTAGATTGTCTTGTGATTTGTTGGAAATTGTATTTCTATATGCAAAGTGTTTGGATAGTCAGGATTGGACCGCTTGTATAGTAAACCTAAGATGCTAAGGGTTTAGGGTTTATGCTACCGACCTAATTATTGTCTATAAGGTCAATGATGTTTGTTATTGTAAGTTGTTGGCAAATGTTGTATGTGTATCCGAGTGATGAGATACTTGCCAGACCAGTAAGAGAAAACTATAGAGTGTGATTGCATAAGTAGAGGAACTAAAAAGGATTTGCGTTGGCATTTAGTGTTGTTATCAGATCAGAGTTTTTACCTGTTGTCTTCTAGCCATTTCAACAATTGGAAAATCCCTTTACCGGGTAGCTTTAAGAGGCTTATTGTAAATCCTCTAGCCAGGTGACTCAAGTTTATTGAGTTCTTTAAATCCTCTAGCAAGGTAACCTTTAACAGGGTTTCAACCTTTAACAATATATATAGCCATCCCTTAATCGGGTGATCTTTAACAGGATCGGTTCCTAGCAGAACCTTATTTTAAAGTCTTTAATCAGACTTGGCTCCTAACAAAACAAGCTTCAAAAGAGTTCAAAAACAAGCTTGTGGGTATTCATCCCCACCGTGTTTTTTTCCATTTGGGTTTCCACGTTAAAAATCTGTGTGTCATGTGTTGTGCATTATTCATGTGATTCTTTGTTTGAGTGATTATGCATGCAGAGCTAATAGGTTATGGTATTTCTAGTATATCACATGCATATGTTTATGGGTAAAGTTGTTATCAAGAATTGAACGTATTTGAAGTGTTCAGACTTATCAGTTTATATTGTCTAAAGTCTTATTATGTTTAACCAGTATTGCCATGGTTAAGTTAAGTGATGAAGACAACCAGTTGGTATTGTTGTAACTTGATAAGTTGTTGAGAAAGTTTTTGTCTGTACCAATTCACCCTCCCCTCTTAGTACTAGCTAGGGTATCTGTTGTTCATCATTATTCATCACAAAAAAAGTGCAGGAGTTGTTAGATAAGGGGTTGATAAATAAGAGTTTAAGCCCATGTACAGTACCTACTATTTTGGTACCTAAGAAAGATGGAAAATGGAGAATGTGCACTCACTCAAGAGCGATCAACAAGATTATAATTAGATATCGGTTTCCAATACCAAGAATTGAGGACCTAGTGGACTACCTAGGAGGAGCTTGTTACTTTTCAAAGGTGGATTTGAAATCAGGATATCATCAAATAAGGATCAGACCTAGAGATGAGTGGAAAACAACCTTTAAGACCAACGAGGGGCCCTATGAATGGTTGGTGATTCCCTTTGGGCTCACAAATGCACCTAGCACCTTCATGAGACTCATGAATGAAGTGCTTGCAGAGTTTATTGGTAAATTTGTGATTGTTTATCTTGATGACATTCTGATTTTTAGCAGGTTAAGGGAGGAGCATATCAGACATTTGGATCAGGTCTTAAGGAAGCTACATCAAGACAAGTTGATGATCAACTTAGACAAGTGTGAGTTCTTCAAAATTGAACTAGTATATCTTGGTTTTGTAGTTTCTCAAGGTTATTTGAAAATGGATCAGAAAAGGTAGATGCAATAGTCAATTGGCCTACTCCTAATTCAATAGGAGATGTGAGAAATTTCCATGGATTAGCTCCTTTCTATAGGAAGTTTATTAGAGGGATTAGCCATGTATGTGCACCTATATTGAACACCATCAAAGGTGGAATGAAATGTCAATTTAAGTGGACTAGTGCAGTAGATAAGGGGTTTGAGTTGTTCAAACAAAAAGTAGTAGAACTACCTTATCTTAGGCTCCCTGATTTCAATAAGCTCTTTACTGTGGAGTGTGATGCTAGCAAGTTGGCAATAGGAGCATTTTTGAGTCAAGAAGGTCATCCAGTAGCATTTTTCTCTGAGAAACTCAATGAGGCAAAACAAAAGTATTCTACCTATGACCTAGAGTTGTATGCCATGGTATAAGCCTTTAGGAAATGGTGGCATTATCTGCTCCCTAAGAAATTTATAGTCTATACTAATAACCATGCACTTAGCTTCTTGAATGGACAGGAGAAGTTGCACCAAAGACACCTCAAATGGGTTGAGCACTTGCAGGCCTATACTTTATCCATCAAACACAAAAAAGGAATCACCAATAAGGCAGCAGATGCCTTAAGTAGAAGATTTCTTACCATCCAAGAAATGCAACTCCAAAGTGTGGGGTTAAGTGATCTCAATGACCTATACCAAGGTGACAAGGATTTTGGTGAAGCATATGATGTTTGCACCAAGTTTTCTAATGTTAGTCATGTTGCATATTCTGATTTTATGTTGTAGGAAGGCCTTTTGTTTAAAGGACACTTACTTTGCATACTGCAGTGCTCTATGAGAGACAATATCATCAAGGAGAAGCATCAAGGCAGCTTAGGAGGACATTTTGGTCTTGACAAGACCTTAGAGCAGGTTGGATGGTTCTGTCATTGGCCTAAACTTCAGTCAGATGTTAGAAGGTTTGTGGAGAAATTCCCTATATGTTAGAGAGCTAAAGGAACCTCCCGCAATGCATATTTATATCAACCATTGGCCATACCAACCAGACCTTGGGAATGTTTGAGCATGGACATTGTCCTTGGCTTGCCTAGGAATCCAAGAGGGTATGACAGTGTTTTTGTCATAGTGGACAGATTCAGCAAGATGACACACTTTGTGCATTTAAAATGCACTAATGATACCTCCTACATAGAAGGGTTATCCTTCAAAGAGGTTGTGAGGATTTATGGTTTACCACTTAGAATTGTGAGTGACAGAGACACTAAGTTTGTAAGTCACTTTTGGCAAACCTTGTGGAAGAAACTAGGCACAAAACTTTCCTTTTCATCAGCATACCATCCACAATCAGATGGTCAAACTGAAGTAGTTAATACATCCTTAGGAAACTTGTTGAGATGTCTCACCAAACAACATGGACAAGCTTGGGATCTAGTATTGGGTCAAGCAAAGTATGCCTACAATGACTCGGTTAATAGAAGCATAGGTTAGAGTCCCTTTGAGATAGTATATGGATGCCATCCTAGGGGCATCTTAGAGCTTAGAGATCTCATTTATATGGACCATAGAAGTGCACAAGGTGAAAAATTTGCAGAGAATGTAAAAGAGATACATGAGCAGTTCAAGAAGACATTACAACAACACAATGAGAAGTGCAAGGCACTGGCAGATAAAACAAGAAGAGAAGTACACTATAAGGTTGGTGATCTAGTGTTGGCCTACTTGAGGAAGGAGAGACTACCAAAGAGATAACCTAGTAAGTTGTGCATGAAGAAGATTGGACCTCTTAGGGTAATGCATAAGCTTGGCAACAATGCCTATGAGTTAGAGTTACCTCCAAACTTGGGCATATCCCCAATCTTCAATGTATGTGATTTGTATCCATACAAAGGGTCTCATATAGCTACAAATCAAGAAGAGACTACTGCTATTGAAGATGTAGACTGGTTACAAGATTTACCTCTAAGCCAACTGGTCACATTGGAATGCATTTTGGATTCTAAAGTTTTGAAAAAGACTAGGAAAGGAGTCTATAAAGACTATCTGATCAAATGGACAGGGCTACTAGAGTCCGTGGCTACATGGATGTCAGAGAGAGATATATTACAACATGGTACCACTGTCCAAGCCTTATCCACTCAAAAGAATTGAGTTCCTCTTAACCTTGGAGCATGGTGCAGGGGCACAAAGGCAATTTTGTTGTGTTGATTCCAGGAGATCAGAATCATGTTATTTTGGTTTTTAATTAACGTCAATAGGTCTTTGAATAAGTGCTCAAATGTTTGTAGGGACCCTAGGAGTTACTGATTGGCCAATTTTGGCATATGGGCTCTTAAGGGTGTCAGATAGAGCACTTTGTAGAATAAATTGTTATTGAGCAAGAATAGAATGGTTTGATGTTGTTCAGAGTTTTTTAAGGTCATTTGGAACATTTGGAAGTGACCTAGGTTGGATTTGAGCAAAGTTGCTCACTTATGTAAAAAGTTGTAAAAAGTTGCAAAAGTTCTGCATAGCAACTTTGCAACATTTGCACTTTCACACACCAATGGCTAGTTGGTTGTCTTTTTCAGTTGAAGGAATTTCTAACCAACCCAATGCTGATATAAGGCTTTGGAAAACTGTTGAGAATGTTTGGTTGACTAGTTGAAACAAGAAGAGCAAGTTTAGCTTTTCAAATTTTGTGTTTTCAGCAAGTATAGTTGAGTTTAATTAGATTTGTACGGTCTGTAGGGACTTACAAGCCTGGAACAAGGCATGAATTGTTAGAGCAGAGACATATCTTCCATTTTATGGTGGTTTGAGGTTTTGAAGTGTTATAGTTTGCAATTTTTGTCATTTTTGTTGCAGGCGGGTCCTAAAGACCTAAAAATTAGGGTTTTGAAGACTGTATGGCCCATCCCTAGCATTCCATGGTGGAACCCCATACTAAAGCCTTATGGAATGTTAGGTGGCCTTGTTAGATTTGCATGAGAAGACCATACCCTAGGCTTGGCACGTTGAGTTGGCAAGCAATGGGGATCATGGACAACATGCCCTTGTTGGGTAAATCCGTTAGATGGAATTGATGCAAGCTTGGATTGGACATCCTCATGGATGTACATACCTAAAACAATCATCAAAATCCTTGAGCAATTGGACTGGTGAAGACATTCAAGCAAATCTCTATTTTGTAGGCTTAAAAGGAGGAATTAGGCCTAAAAAGGGTTAGGATGGTTAGAGACCAAACCCATATCCAATTTTGATATATTGTATGAAGCTTCCAAAAGGGTATCTTAAAAGATAAATATTTCATAGGGGTGTTCAGGACTTTTGACAAATAATTGCAAAATACCTCGGAGGTAGGGCTAATTGAACTAGGTGTCCTAGTAGGCCTAAAAGAGCAGATGGGCCCTAAAGCTTGGAATTGGTAAACACCAAAGTCCTAAATGAATGGATAGGGTTGGAAAACTAAGTAAAATCATCCCTAAGTATGTTGGTCATGTGTGAATGGAGATCCTATGGTAGAGGGGTTGGCTCTTGGTTAAGGTGTTGAGTAGGAAGGTCTCTAATAAGGAGTGTGGGACACTCACAAAACAAGAAGTGGTCACCTTAGTCTAAGAACCTTAGGAAAGTCGGTAAGGGTGGGCCCTACAACCTTTGGAAGGTTGACAAGTGTGGAACCATTGGATGGTTCAAGAGACAACCTAAGGATACATCAAGAGTAAGCAAACCTAGTAGGAGAGCCTAACCACTCTACATAAGATTGGTATCAGAGCCACTTGATTGAACAAAGTGGTGTATGTCAGACCAAGAGGTAGAGTTAGAACTTAGTAGCATGCCATCTAAGGAAATGAGTCAAGAGGCCATTAGGAAGTTGGTCCAAGACATGCTTAGTGAAGCCCGGGAGCAAGACACTAAGAAAGGTAAGGGCAAGATCACAAAGTGGGGTGATGAAACTGATGATGAAAATGCAAATGTGATAGGAGTGGTGACAGAAAAGGAGTTGGAGAAAGACCAAAAAATCTTCTTGGATGCTCTTAAATCACTCAACAACGATAGCCTAGATGGTTTACCGGTCTATAGTGGAAGCCTAAATGCATAATTGCTATTAGATTGGATAGAAGCTTTGAACAATCATTTTGAATACAAGGATATTTTAGAAGAAAAGAGGGCCAATATGGCTAAGACAAAGTTGAAATGATCAGATCTAGTGTGGTGGAACATGATGCAAGAAGAAAGGGAACAAACCTAAAGAAAGAAGATCAAATCCTAGGAGAGAATGAAGATCAGAATCAAAACTCAATTCCTACCTCTAGATTATGAGGTGCAGATACACAAGAAGTTGATGAGTTTGAAGCAAAGAGAAATTGATGTGAGTGCCTACACAGAGGAGTTCAACAAACTAAATCTAAGAGCAAGGAAGTAAGAGGAATAACTGGAGAAGCTGGCAAGATACCTAAATGGCCTAAGACAAAACATTCTAGATGAAATCAGCATGTTGGCACCTAAGACAGTCCATAAGTGTGTTCAGTTGTCTTTGAGAGAAGAGGACAAGATCAAGAGGAATAGTGAGTTCAACCAAAGAGGCATAGGTGGTAAACGATTTAGAAGAAGAGGTAGCTTTGGAAGGGGTGATAACTCTAGCAAGAATGAAGAAGGAAATCAATTTGAAAATATTGGGGTTAATCTCAGCAAGAGTGGTCAGTTTAGAGGCAACTCTAGAGGAAGAAACAACTTTAGAGGCAGGTTTGGCACTCAAGGAAGAGGATGCAGAGTCTTCACCGGTAAATGCTTTGATTGTCAAAGACTTCAAATTCTTATGTGGGTGAAAGGAAAACTCAATTGGTGCAGGAGGAACACAGTCAGAGTGTTACCTCAACAATCAGCAAAGGTAGACCAATCCTAGATGGAGAGAATCTAATGCTAAGAAGAACCTTGTTGAAGTTACTGCAGGCCAAAGAACCTACTCAAAGAAAGACACTTTTTAAAACCACTTGCATATCCTATGGTAACATTTGTAAGGTCATAGTGGATTCAGGGTCTACTAAGAACATTCTAGCAGTTGAGATTGTAGACAAACTCAAGTTGAAAAGGTTGCCACACACCAATCCCTATAAGGTATCATGGCTGAGTAAAGGACAACATGTGTTACTTGATGAACAAGCTTGGGTAGACTTTGAAATTGGAGAGTATAAGGACATAGTACTATGTGATATACTACCCATGGATGCATCCCATTTGTTACTTATAGGAAAATGAGTGCGTACACGCTACTTATCCCTAAAAGACTGCGCACACAGTACCTGTCAAAAATGTTTTTTTTTAAAAACTGGGTCTTATTTTCCCATGACAGCCACGTTTTTACTTCCTTTTTTCTTCATTTTCTTTGCTAAACTACGAATGGGGTGCTATATTTTTCCTCCAAACCGCAAATGGGGTGCCACATTTTTCCTCCAGACACTATGGATCAAGGTTAGTTTTTGTTAATTTTTGTCTTTCTTTCTTGTTTGTTCAATTTGTTTTATGTTTTGAATTTAATTTCATTAATTTTGATTAGCTTTTTTCATTTTTTGTTTCAAAAAATAGATTCTTCTAATCCAAAACAAGAGCAACAAAATGCACCTCTTGAAAACCCACAAGATACACCCCAATTCTTCCTTTTGACCGCACACAAGTGAAACATGGGAGCAATTAATTAATCAGTTAGGGAAAAATACATCTAAAAACAATAGACTGATTGATAAATTGAAAACATTCAAACTTGAGCATCATAAATCCCTCGCCACTAGCCTAGAAATATTAGATAGTGGTGCCATAGTTGTTTCCACACAAATTACCAAATGGGGAAACTTTAGGGATAGGTGTCATCAATTCTATGTTGATGGGTTATCATACGAGGGAGTCAAAAACAAAAATATAAGTAAACAAGAAAAATGTGCCCTTTTTGTTGATCCTAAAACTGGTCAGTCATTACCTCTTAATGCAAAGAGGTTTCCCATACATTGGTGTACCAATATGCAGATGAAGAATCTTTTTTGAAAGAGGTGGTGGATGGTCTTTGATGATCCACCTTGTAATAATTATGAGGTGCCATTGTATTTTTTGATAAAAGTATATTGTGAGTTTATTCTCAATATGCAACCAAACTATTTTGACATGAGAGAGTTTCATGGTAGAGGTGGCGGCTCTGCCCAAGATACACCTGGAGCACATAGGCGATTACCCGCGGAGAGTTGCCACCTCCTAGCACCCAAACCCAAGGTGCATCAAGTTGTCCCAGTAGAGATGAAAGAGTCGATGGAGCTACAAACTCTTCAGGTGGAAAAAACATTGACTGGTGTCATCATCCAACATGGGACATCGTTAGCACACCCTATTATATTGGATGATGAGCTATTAGTTGCTCCCAGTGGTGACAGAGAGCCCATTCAATATATGTGTGTTAGTTCCTCAGGTATATGCTCAGGGATAGATGATGCGGCCGGTGCAGATGGATCCACATCTCTTCCATGTACAATTTGTGCAAGTAGATGTTAGGCCCGCATGGCTGAGGATTTCACATTGACATATGAGTTGATGGACATGGTGTTTTCCAATCAGCGATCGACACAGTCGTGTTGATTTGAATTCATAGCATTTTATTTATCAATCACTTTAAATTTTTAATTATATAAATGAATTTACATTTATACATTGATTTAAATTGGGACAAATAATATGCATTTCAAGATGCAGTAGCAGTATCCCATACTCCTCCCCCAATTACTATAGTTGCAACTTCAATGCCTGAGGTATAAATTTTGTAACATGCTAAAATAGAATAGTACACTTTAAATTCAAAAAAAATATAAGATATACTAACTATCTTTAATGCTTGGTCCAATTTTTGGTTTGTAGGTGTTGATAGGGGACCAAATATCCTAGATTGATGACATCATGCTCTCAACGATCGATTTTTGGCCTACAAGGCTATACAGTATCATATTTTGTACAACCCTTTTTATGTATTGTTTTGATTGAATATGTAATTTGTTTCATTTTAGATTTTTAAAATTATGTTTAATATATTATCTGTACTAATATCTCATGTGAATTTTCTTTTTTTAGGGTACCCCCTCTGCATCTAGGGCTCTTCCTAAGAAAAACAATTCCTCGAAGATGCCAAAACCTAGGAAGAAGGTAATTGAACACATTTTTAGTTGTACATTTGTTTGAAAATGTTGAAATAAAGTATTAGTGGGGGTTTGTAGATTGATTAGTGTTTTTTGTCTATTTTACATTTACAACGGCCATTGAGCTATGTGGATTTTTTGAATGCACCTGATTCGCCCATGGATCAAGAGAGGGCGAAGGTATGCATCTCTACTTTATTTTCTTGATTTCATGATTATACGCACGCGTATATGTCAACTTGTGATATATTATAATCTTATAATTTTTTCATACAAGAAATATCCATAGTTGTTTCATCAATGGCACACCCTCCTCCATGCACTGCAGAAGCATCTCAGGATCCGGTACACTTTTGTTTGGTATATTACATTAATTGTTTATAACCTACAATACTTATCATTATATTAATTGTATTTAATCTTTGATCATTTTTTGTATAGGTAATAGCGAAATTTTCTCCATCGATGGTGAGCCATCCTCAGTCCATTGGAGAAGCATCTCAGGCACGGGTACATCATTGTTCTCTATATTATAGCTTTGAAGTGTTTTTGATATATTTATGTTAGTACATAGTATTAATTGTACATTTAATCTACAATAGACCCCTTCGCAGTACGGCCATAACGTGGATCATTTTAAGTATGTCTTAAAGAAATCTCCTAAGAGTGGCAAGGAGAGGAGAGCTAAAACATTAGCTCCTAGATCAATTGATGAGGTAATCTACATTTCAATTGAAAAGGAATTATAGTTAAATGCATAGTTATGTTGTTAATTGTGAACTATTTTCTATAAAAGAATACTAACTTGGCTTTTGAATTGTGGTTTTGCAGCCATCTACAGAGCCACGTACTACATCGAAGAGGCTTGATTTTGATGATCCACCACAAGTTTAGGATCATATAGTGTTATTTTTGGTCATAGAATGACCAATACATGTAGATATATTCTACATTTTTATTGTATATCGATTTGGACACGGCATATGCCACATTTTTGTAATACTTCTATTGACTTGGCAGACATGCCTTTTTTATATATATATAAATGTTGATCAATATTCGATCCAATAAATGTGTACTGAGTTCATTATTTTGTATTCATTGTATTTTGTGGTTGTCCTTTTATAAATTTAATTGATCATTTGCCTATTTAATCAACAATATGAATATAAACAACAAAAATATATGATATAAAACATTGCAATAGTGGAATATGATTTGATAGAATTTCTAAAATGTTGAATTAACCCTACAAAACTCCTTGTATTCAGTTCATTATTGTGTATTCGCTGTATTTGGTGGATGCCCTTTTATAAATTTAAATGAATATTTGCATATGGAATGAACAATATGAATATAAACAACAAAAATCGACAATATGAATATAAACAACAATATGTGTTTGGTGCGAGAGTGCCCTCACGCTCACAATGGTCAAATTTTGGTTGTCGTGTGCACAAACCGACATCACAAGTGCATCTGAGTGAGAATTTTTACACTAGGCGTTCTCCTATTGTGCATCCCAAAGTGCTGGAACGTCGAGAGTCATACCCTACCAGTGCGATCTCTCAAGTGCCCGGAGTCCAAAAAATTGTCAAACTTTCACGAACTGTTTCTTCCAATCAAGGACACATATGATTGATTTGTTTGAACCTGTGGGGTTGTGTGAGGCTCCTCTATAATGGCCTATCTCAATTTTTGACGACTTGGAGCCATTTTCAATTGGTAGCATTTTTTCCCCTGCTGCAAAAACTGTCAATTGCACGCAATGCAAACTCGCAGGATTGGCTATAATTGATTCAGCTTGTCGTGTGCACAAACCAATGTCATGAGTGCATCCATGTGGGAATTTTTATGCTATGCATGCTCCTAGATCATGCATCCCAAAGCATTGGATTGTTGAGAGTCATACCCTACCGACACAATCTCTCAAGTGCCCTAAGTCCAAAAATTGTCAAACTTTAACGGATTGTTTCTTCTAATCCAGGACATATATGATCAATCTATTTGAACCTATGGGGTCATGTGAGGCTTCTCTAGAATGGCCTATCTCAATTTTTTATGAATCGGAGCCATTTTCAACTAGTAGCATTTTTTTGCCCACTGCAAAAACCGTCAGTTGTATGCAATGCAAAGTTGCAGGATTGGCTAGAACTAATTCGGTTCGTCATGTGCACAAAATGAAATTATGAGCATGTCCGGGTGGGAAGTTTTACACTAGGCATTCCCCTATCATGTATCCCAAAGCGTCAGAACATCGAGAGTCATACCCTACTGGTTCGATCTCTCAAGTGCCCTGAGTCCAAAAAATTGTCAAACTTTGACGGACTATTTCTTCCAATCCAGGACACATATGATCAATCCATTTAAACTTGTGGGGTCATGTTAGGCTCCTCTATAATGGCCTATCTTGGTTTTCGACGAATCAGAGCCATTTTCAATTGGTAGCATTTTTTCACCTGCTGCTAAAACCATCAGTTGCATGCAATGCAAAGTTGCGGGATTGGCTAGAATTGATTTGGTTCTTCGTGTGAACAAACTGACATCATGAGCATGTCTAGGTGGGTAGGTTTATTATAGGCATGCCTCTTTTGTGCATCCCAAAGCACCGGAACATCGAGAGTCATACCCTACCAGTGCGATCTCTCAAGTGCCCTGATTCCAAAAAATTGTCAAAATTTGACGGACTGTCTTCCAATCCAGGACACATATGATCAATCTGTTTGAACCTATGGGGTCATGTGAGGCTCCTCTACAATGGCCTATCTTGGTTTTTGATTACTGAGAGCCATTTTCAATTGGTAGCATTTTTTTGCTTGGTGCAAAAACCGTCAATTGCATGCAATGCAAAGTTGCAAGATTGGCTAGAATTGATTCGGTTTGTCGTGTGCACAAACCGACGTCATGAGTGCATTCAGGTGGTAAATTTTACACTATGCATGCTCCTATCATGCATCCCAAAGAATCGGAACATTGAGAGTCATACCCTACCAACACAATGGACAAGTTGCTTGACAACTTTTTTGACAATTTTTTTTACAATAATGACAATTTTTGCTCAATTTGTATCTAGTCTCAATCTATGACCCCTATGACCTGATAATGACTCAAATATTTCTCTATGATTATACAAGAATCAATAATTCTCATTATTGACCTTATCACATCACATATACTCAAAACATAGTCACAAAATATTGACACAAAAAATAGTCACAAAACATTGTCACATATTATTCAAAAATTTGTCTCTAAATATGGTCAAATCAGCCCTTGGCTATTTTATTATACAAAAAAATGTCTTACAAATCATCTCATGGGATTTTATACAAACTTTGGCATTACAATATGTGCGATTCAGCTCATGGCCATTTTAATATACAAAATTTGGCATGTACATATGTAAAAATCAGCTCATTGTCATTTATATATACAAAATTATGCCCCTAAACATGTAAAAATCATCTCATGGGCATTTATATATACAAAAAATGAATATAGAACAATTCATCGATGATTTATACAAAATTCTCAAAATCATTCTACTCTGAACTGTAATCAATCAAGTGAACCTTCAAGATTGGCTCTAACCCGTATTGTGTCAAGTATTGCCTTGCGGTCAGATTCACGAACTTTCCATAAAATCTTGTTATGAGGTCTACCACGATACTTCATCAAATGAATATTTGTTGCAACAACAAGGTTAGAGAAATGAAGAATATGTTTGTGTGTTTCAAAGTCCTCAAACAACCAAACATCAAAATTCTTGATAGGGTATCTCCTAAGCCATGTTCTTGTCATGACAACAGACCCTATTGGGTACTCAATACCCTCTTTGTCAATGATTGTGGTTGTCAATTTTCTTTTTGGCTCAACACAATGAGACAAATAGTAATTCATTCCTTCTTTAGTGTTCTCTTCTGTAACAACTGCATACACATGACCTGCATTTTATAAAGTGTCAATTAATACCAAAAATAAAGTATGATGTACAACAAAATGAACCAAAAAGAATACTTGCAAAAAAATTAACTCAAAAAATCACCTGAATCCACTAGGTCGGATACATGGTCAAAATCCACTGATGTCTCCATCTGGCTCAATTGTAATGCTTTGGGAATTTGATATGTATCAATAGGAACCAACGGTCTACAAGACCATTTGTCAACCCACTCTTGTTATTCACATTCTTCCGACAAACAATACATGCATGAAGAGAAAAAATATACCATCTGTCTCGAATAAATTACCAGTGAACTTGAATTTGAACTCATAAATGAGTGCATGTCACTCGATCCTACAACTGTACAACAATCTAGAAAACTTTCAATGTTAGATTCAGTGATCAACCAAAAATATCTATGAACCATTGACATACCTGGATTACCTTGACCCATCGTAGACTTACACCATAGCACAATTGTTTCTGTATCTATCAACTTAGCACCACTTTCGTACTTCAATTCTTCTCTAGCTAGGGCTCTTTTTACACATGCTCTTGCACCATTGTGCTCTCCCTTACCATGTCCAGCCTTAGTGAAATTCCAAAAATGTTGTACACCGCTTGTCATATGCATCCTTCTCAACCAATAAAACATCCTTGCATTCTTGAATTATGCGGTGCAATTATCTGACCATATTAAGTGTCGGTTGTATCGTATGTTCCTTTCCCTTAAACTATCATAGAAAACTTTAAAGCATCCTTGTACAAACTCTGATGAATAAGTACGGTCATCACTTATGTAGAAGTGATACTCTCTTACAACCTCTCTATCCTCCTCTATGCTATCATATGCATGCATGAATGCTATGTGTACAAAAATAGAAACTTGTGTAGAATGATAATACATAGATTGCACTTCATTTTGAGGTTGTAGTGTATAATTTTTAGTAATATCAACGATAGAGACAATGGTGCCAAGAGTAAATGTGTCCTTACATAACTTGAATTGCTCATCTAACCATCGAGCTTTATGTGTACGCATCATGTACTCATAAATTAGTTTCTCTTGAAACATTTTCATAAATTCAGCTACACATATATCATTTTTCAGTAGCTCACATCTCTTCAAATCTTTTCCATCTTTAACTGCATATGTGACTGTCTTGTATTTTTCGGAAGAAACTAGTTTCGTACCAATTTCATGTTTGCTCTCCAAATGTACGCATCTTTGTAAACATTGCAAACCACCACATATAGCACAAGAACCTTCCAAACAAGGCATCTTATAATAAATGCAGCCATCATGTCTATTACATAGCACACTTGAAACAAATTATCTTACCGACTTAGGAGGTCATTGTATATTGAATTCCTGCAAAACATCGTTAGTGTGCAAAGTAGAACAAATATGACGAAAAAATATCATAGTGCATGAAAAATTCAATATGCATCCTACAACAACATGTGGTGCATACATGATTAATCTTAATATAAAAAGGTTTTGCCATTTCAAAATTCTTTGAGAAATTCTTATTTGAGGAAACTTTTGAAGGAATCTTTCATAAAAGTTAGTTTGAGTAATATCCAAATATTGTTTGGCATGTGGCTCACGATTTGTAGACCGATTCACCTTCTAACAACATCTCTTTGGTTGGGTGAAACTCTTGTGTTGTCATGCCAAAAATTTTCAATTAATTTTCTTACTGCATCAACAACAACCTTGTCTTTGCATGGTAGTCTACCCGAGAATGCCCAAAGAGAATTATTGTTAGGTTCCTCTATTTTTTATCGCCTCTTTAATTCTTTACTTAATGTTGTTCTAATAATGTTTAATTACTTACTTGTTTTTCTTATCAAACGATCATTTTTTATTTTCTTGCTCATTATGGTTGATGTAATGACACGTTGAGTAGCATTTGAATCTTTAGTACGTGATTTTGAACCAATAGCTTGATATGTATCAAATAGATTTCTCACAATAGTTATTTCACTATTACTTTCAGATGATCTTAGGCCTAGAATTTTCCTTGTCTCTCTAAAATTTAAATTTTTAATCATTTGAACAATTAATTGACATCTTGTAGTTTGATTTAAGTTTTCAAAATAGTTTTTCCATATTCTTTTAACCATTCTCCTACAAGTCCGTTCATTCATTTTATTGGGCATTGGCTTCAATATATTCTCATCAATGTCAATTAGATACTTTGGTTTCCTACAAATGATTCTAGGAGGTGTTAACATCGGTGCATTGTGTACATTCAATTCATCAAATAGAGAAGGTGTATGCCCATCATTTAATTGATTATTCAATGTGGTATCTTCTTCAATTGCATTAGGTTCATTATGTTCATTAGGTAAATCAAATTGAGATGTTGAGGATGACATTCCTTATTCTCCCATTGTTCTTATGTCATGTAATTTCTTCATACATTGCCTTTGTCTTTCCTTTTCAGTCTCTCATTGTTCCATCCTTCCTCGCTTGTTCTTTCCCATGGTTAATATCGGTTGTCCTAAATAGAATCATATTAGATATATATGTAAACAAAAGTTCATAAACAAACAAATAACCATAAATATGCATCTTATCATTATTTTTTGAATCAAACTATTAAGCAATCACAATAATATTGACAAAACTAATAAGAATAACAATTCAATCATTTGAAATCATGTAAAAATAAAAAATCCACTTACTTCTATGTATAAAACAGTGATAGAAGTGCAAGCATAGTTGCAGTGGGGCCTTCAACGACCTCAAAAAATTCTTTTGAGGCCATTGAGGCTCTTGGGCAACTAAAACTATGTCTAAGTACCCATACGCGGTATATTAATAACCACGTGCACGTTTTTAGTCCATAAAATGTTGGCAAGCCCAATAATATTTTGTTTCCATTCTATACTAATAAGTAGCGCATACGCACTCCTAAGCCTAAAAAATGTTATGGCAGGGTAGCGAACTAATAGGCTCGATACCCTGTACATTCTTACAAGTAATAAGTACCACATATGTGCTCCTATGCCTTAAAAACGTTATGGTAGGGCAGTGAGCTAATAGGCTTAGTACCTCATACGCGTTATTTGTAGTAGAAAAAATGTGAATGAAAAGGGAGGGAGAGAAGAAGGGGTATGGAGGAAGAGAGAGGGAGAGAGATAGAGAGGAGGGAGAGTAGGGGGGAGGGAGAGAGAAGGAGGGGGGAGTGAGAAGAAGGGGGCCAGAAGGGAGGGAGGGAGAGAGGGAGAGAAGAAGGAGGGGGGAGGGAGAGGAAGAGAGAGAGAGGGATGGAGGGAGAGGGAGAGAGGGAGGGAGAGGGAGAGGGAGAGAGGGAG
The DNA here is from genome assembly GCF_030272615.1 of Cryptomeria japonica. Taxonomy (NCBI): domain Eukaryota; kingdom Viridiplantae; phylum Streptophyta; class Pinopsida; order Cupressales; family Cupressaceae; genus Cryptomeria; species Cryptomeria japonica. The sequence goes on from NC_081406.1 coordinate 586,533,182, forward strand.
GGGGAGGGAGGGAAGGAGGCAGAGGGAGAGAGGGAGAGAGAGAGAGAGGGAGAGAGTGAGTGAGAGAGGGAGGGGGAAGGGAGGGAGAGAAGAAGGGGTATGGAGGAAGGGAAAAGGGGAAAGAGGGAAAGAGAGGGAGAGGGAGGGAGAGAGAGAGAGGGAGAGAGAAGGAGGGAGAGAGGGAGAGAAGGATGGGAGAGGGAGAGAGAGAGAGAGAGAGAGAGAGAGAGAGAGAGAGAGAGAGAGAGGGTGAGGGAGGGAGTGAGAGGGAGAGAAGGAGGGGAGAGAGAGGGAGAGAAGGAGGGTGAGAGATAGAGGGGGGAAGGAGGGAGGGAGAGGGAGAGAGAGATAGGGAGACAGGGAGAGGGGGAGAGGGAGGGAGACGGAGGGGGGGAGAGTAGGGGAGAGGGAGAGAGAAGGAGCAGGGAGGGAGAGAGGAGGGGGCAGAAGGGAGGGAGGCAGAGAAGAAGGAGGGAGGAAGAGAGAGAGAGAGAGAGAGAGAGAGAGAGAGAGAGAGAGAGAGAGAGAGAGAGGGAGAGGGGAGAGGAAGAGAGAGAGAGAGACCATAACAACACCATATGGAGTCCTAAGGGGTCGTTGGAGACCATATCACCCCTTAACACACCATATGACCCCTAACGACACCATATGGTGTCCTAAGGGGTGATAAGGTGTCCTAAGGGTCATAGGACACCATAAAACACTTAACGACACTATATGGTGTCGTAAGGGGTCATAGGACACTATATGACCCTTACAACACAATATGACCCCTAACAACATCTAAGGGTCAAAGGGTGTCCTAAGGGGTCATATGACACTATATGATCCCTTAGCACACCATAGGACCTATAATGACACCAAATAGTGTCCTAAGGGGTCATAGAACACCATATGACCCTTTAGAACACCATATGGTATTGTTATGGGTCGTATGGTATCCCGAGGGGTCATATGGTATCCTATAACACCTTAGGACACCATATGGTGTTGTTATAGGTCCTATGGTGTTTTAAGGGGTCATACGGTGTCCTAAGGGGTCACAGGACACCATATGACCTCTAATGACACCTAAGCGGTCATATCGTGGGCTAATAAAATGATATATTATTTAAAGCTATGAATAGAACATCAGTGATTTAGTTTTTATATAGCTAAGTTAGACCATTGTCAGCATAAGAGAGACTCCAAGAGAACAAATAACGAGGCTTCGCTAAAAAGAAAGTGCTAGAGCTTGACCTAACCCTAAGAGAATTGCTTTTCTAAAACATATGATGCTATTAAATTTGCAAGGTTATAGGACTAATCTTGATTGTGACTATAGGAATTACACACTTGATTTCTTTCATGGGTATGTACCCTTCCAAGCCTTTTGACAAGTGATGATCATCATATACTACCACTGCCATGCTTACAACAAACTCTAATTTCTTTAGGTGACAAGCGTTGTGTAACAACATGGGAACTCTCGCATACCCACCACTATCATTCTCCAGGATATCATCTATGTTACTCTCCCTCTTTCTCTTCCTACTAGTTGTTTCCTAATGAAAAACATATTGCAGGTACTTTGACTCATCATTTTCCTTTGTTGACACTATTTTCCACATCTGCTCTACTCATTAAAAACACATCCGAGAAGAATATTGTTGCAAGTTTCCTTGTTTGTCACGGTAATGCACCTGTGGTTCAATTTCAGACCCTTCTTCCTCCTAATCAATATACACACACAAATCCATTAGTCAATTTTCTTAGGAGAGCATACATGATAAAAATCAAAGAGCAAGTTGCAGACAAGAAATAAATTCACTTACTGCTATAGAAGTGCAGACATAGTTGCAGTGGGGTATGGAGAGAGGGAGGGAGAGAAAGAGAGAGAGAGAGAGAGAGAGAGAGAGAGAGAGAGAGAGAGAGAGAGAGAGAGAGAGAGAGAGAGAGAGAGGCACCTTGTATGCACTTGAGAGGGGGAGACAATACACTTATATGTGTGTATATGTATACTTAATATATTATATATTATTATATACATATATATATATATATTATATATTATATGTATATGCACATATTATATATACAATATCATATTACACACACACCCAAAATTTAAACAAACTTAGCACGTACGCGCTTATTACACCATAAGTACCCCCTACGTGTTTTTTATACTATAAGTACCCCATATGCGCTTTTGACTGTTTAGGCTTGGAAATAGGCCTGGATGACAAAACTATAGTTTGGAAGTTTCATTTCCCTCCATTTCCCTCATTTTTGCCATGTTTTATTTTATCAACTTGGTTTATCAACTTTGTCATCATTAGGTTTACACTTCATCAAGTGGGTATTTCTAAAATTGCCACCATATTTTCACCCATCTTCTGAGCTTTCTAACCATATAATTGTTTTAAAATTTGAACAACAATAACATATTATTATTGAATTTTTTTTACTAGTGTCTCCATAGTTCTCACAAACATAGGTGCACCATTTTTTTAATAAATTTTGATATACTTATCCAAATTTAGAAAACTTTATATATTATTGTAGTGCACTTGATTCTTTACAATTTAAAAAAAAAATTGTATTTTCAATTTGTTTAGTGCAACTTATGCTTCGCGCACGAACAGGTACCTAATTTTCAGGATGTGCTTGATTGGAAAAATCATTAAAAAAAAATACTCAACAAAAAAATACACATCTTCTAGTGCTCACTCTTAACTAACTTTCTGCCAAATTATTTGACAAAATACTAAATCTAACTATGACTTTTTTGATGCGCACGTCAGACATTATGTTATGTTTTTTAGAAAAAATCAGGGTCTATTTTTCATGCGCGAAGGATTTGACCCCCTTAATCTTATCCAATTTTGAAAAAGTTTAGTAGTTTGGAAACTAGATTCAAAGTACTACAGTATTTGTTCTCTAATTATCTTGATATCTTGAGTGGATGACTTTCAAATTTTGCCTCCAAGTTCCGGTTCACCTGATTTCAGAAAGAAAAAAAAAAGTGTCCACTTATACCCCCCTTTTTGACCACCATCCTTGTGCACTTACCCATCTTGGAGCTGAGAGTTGTTGTTCTTGGAGGTTGTTCTTATGGGTCTCAGTCTACGGGTCTGATAGACCCCTATTTTGTTCCAGTTATTAAAGCATATGTCTAGGTAAATGAAGTCTGTGAAGGAAAAACATAAGAGGTTGGTATAAACTGATCTTTTTATCGTATTTTTGGTTGAGGAATGTTTTGATAACGTTTTGATCCAAGAAGAATATTGTTATGTAAAGCATTTGTTCTTGGACAACATATTATCTTAGTGTATGATCTTACCAGTATATATATAGAAGGTGTGTGAAACGAAGAACAAGAGTCAAGAGTATGAGATAAAAGAAAGTAGAGTGTGTGTGGTATAGAAGAGTAAGAAGTATGTGAGAGAGAGTTTTGAACAATAAAGCAGTTGTTGTAAGGGAAGTAGTTTATAGTGTGAGAAGTGTATGAGAAAAGGTGTATATAGTATTGCACCAATCATTTATCAGAACTGTTGTAAGCAATTGGGTAGCAAAGTACAGACACAGTGGTGCAATGATCCCTTATCGAACTTGTTGTAGGTGATCGTGGACAGTGGTACAGTGACCCCTTAACAGATCTGATGTGAGTATTTGTGAGTTATTATCTAAACTTAATCTAGAACTAACCTCATGCATTAGGAGATGAAATTTTCCTTAGTTCATTTATTTCTATTGCAGTGAGCATGCTGGTAGTGAGCCGCTTTGTAATTTGGTAGTGAACCATCTGGCAGTGAGACACTTTGTAATCTAGTAGTGAACCATTTGACAATGACCCACCCCATTTTGTAAACACCATATAAGTAGTAATATTATCTTGAGAGCTAACACTCTCCATGGTTTTTCCCATTTAGGTTTTACACATAAAATCCGATGTTGAATTTGTGGTTGTGTTATTTGTTAATTTTGTGTTTGCTATTTCATATTGATGAGATTGATTGTTAAGGTTAATGTATCAATAAAAGTTTTGAAAGTGCAGGAATACTGACTCACCCTGCCTTCTTAGTATTCCGGTCCATTCAACCAATTAAACACTCAACAGAGTATTGCTCCAAAATCATGAGGACATGAGTATATGGATGTGAGAGTTTTTACCATTGGTTGTGATATTAGTCATGTTCTTTCGAAGCAATTCTCTCAATGTCATGTTTTACATTCTATGTTTGGGTATGTTGTGGTCAACAGATTCTTGTGCTATGATTTATGGTATCATTCATTTGGTGGTTTGATTTTCACATCTTGAATCATGTGATGCTGACTTGGATCATGACTAGTGCGCTCAAGAATTTTTGGTCTTAACTATGTTTCGGTTGTTCTAATTTGTGCTCTGGTAATTGTGGCATTATGGCAGTGTGTTGTCTTGGTTCTTCATGGATGAGTTATTTTTGGGTCTATTCTACCTTTAAATATCTATGTTGGTATTCTTCTCTGGTGATTGTACCATGTCATTAAAATATTCTTTTGAAAAATATCTCAAAGGCTAACTTGTATATTTCTAAATTGATACATACATGCATATAGACACACACACACACACACACACACACACACACACACACACACACACACACATGATCTCTTTCAGTTGTTGAAGCATGTAGAATGAAGGCATGTAAGTAAGAGAGTTCATTTGTGTGGAAGTATGGAAGTAGAATGAGCATGAGCAAAGAGTAAAAGGGGTACATGCAATAGAGGTAAAGTGTTGGTTCTGTATAAGCGGATTGATGAAATGAGTTGGTGAAGTGATTTGCAGATATTCTTAACCAAATCTATATAGATAGTCAATGTATTGCAATGAGTTGGTGAAGTGATTTGAAGAGGTTCTTAACCAGATTTGTTGCAAGCAGTCAGTGTTTTGTCGGAGCTTCAATTGAAACTTTGTTCATGCATGCGTAGATGCAACTTTCTCAGTTCACTCCTTTTGGCAGTAAACCAATTGTATCTGAGCAATAAGATCTTCGGGCAATGACCCCTCCCAGAGTGAGTATTCTGGCAGTGAGCCACCTTTGTAAAAATTAGCATTGAATTTCATATTTTTTATGGATAACATATTATTAATATTATAGTATTTTATTTTATTTTTCTTTCAAAAATATTAATATTCCTTTTTAAATAATTCAATGTATTGTATTATTATAAGCTCATTCTTATTATTTATGTAAATATATATTTTAATTTAATATATTATTTTAAATAATTTAAATTTAAATATATTATATATAAAATTAAATATATTAATATATTAGTTTTAAATATTAATATTTATTAAAAAAATTAAAGTTTTTAAATTTTTTTTTATTATTTCAAATATTAATATTTATCAATTTTTTGGCATACAATTTGTATAAGAAATTAAATGTTGATTATTTAAATCATATTACACCTAAATACAACTATACTAATTTATTGAATTTTTAATTTTAATATTTATAAATTTTTGACATACAATTTAATTAAAGATTCAATATGCATAATCTAAATTAATTTTGTTTCATAATTATTTTTTAAATCTAAAATTATTTAGTAGAAAACTATTGTATTTAAAAATAAATATAAAACAAAATTATACTTAAAAGGAGAGAAGGCATAATCAATATAAAATAATTAAAATGTATTTTAGAATATTTTGAGTCTACCCCATCTACGATTTATTGCACATCTAGCGAAAATTTAGAAACTGACATTATAATTTTAAGGGCCCCACACTAAGAATCAATGCTTAGTGTGTGTTACTTATTCTTACTATCGATATGTTTATCAATTGATTCTATTTATGGCTATTTATATCCGCAACAAATTAAAGCTCGTGTTTTGTTTTGAAATTTTCTTCTACTCAAAGAATGATTGGCTTCAACACAGTGAAAAAGTAAATCACTTTGTGAGGTTTTGTACAATAGAAAATCAAATCTCATCGAGAAACAAAAATTTACTAACCCAATCACAAAGCACACTCTTAGGAGAGAGTTTACTCACAAGGTATAACCAACAAGAATGAGGTTTTTAAGCATAAAAGTGTAGAATGAGAAGAACAACATCTAGAGGTAGGCCAAGGGATTTACCTTGTGAAATATCTTTAAGACAAACTTCTTGGGTCTTGTGGATGAAGAATCTATGGGTGGTTGCTATCAAGCATTCAACTCCAATACACACAGTTCTGGAGGAATGAAAGATTGAGAACATATAAAAGGATGAAAAAAGACCCTTGAATTTTACAAATGGAAAGGAACCACAATATTTGTGAGCAAAAGCTAGAACAACCATGTAGTGTACTGCAATTTAACATACACGCCACAAAAGTCCAAAAACAATAGCAAAGCGATCGTGAAGGTCTTTGCCAAATGTATTTTGTTCCTTACCGCCTTTTAAATCATTAGCTTTTTGTTTAACGATGTCTAAAATATGAAGTATGCTGAAAATACTTGATAATATCTAAGAATAACAAGTCTCTTCCAATGGGAAAACCTCCAAATATCTCCAATAAGAACACAATTCGCAGTTTGATGATCAAATAAGAGGTATTCAATCCCCTACTTAGGCCGCTCATCTAATAGTTCAATACGAAAGATATGATTATTAGTACACTCAAAAGGATAGAAACCACACACACAACATGATTTTTGACATGGTTACTTAGAATTGTTTTAATCTTCAAGCACTACTATTCGTTGTTATCTTGATAATTAAAAACACATAAACATGACTTTAAAATCCCACTTTTTTATTATAAAAGAACACACTCAAACTAAAATCTTTTAAAATATGAAATAAACACATTTGGCTCACATTTATTAAATCAAATGGAAGGGAAAAACACAACCACAATAAATAAGGTCACACAATATGATATGCTCTATATACTATAATATAATGTTTATAATATTATAAATAGAATAGAATATTTAATTATTTTAAAAAATAAGCAACTCTAACAAAAGATACTTTTAAAAAGGTGTAAAAGATAAAATAATATAGTCTTAGTAAAACTTGGATAAGTTTTTATTTCTCGATAAAAAATTAATTTGTCAAAATGTTATGCGAAGTGATATAGAAGAGAATATAACCAAAAATGTAATAAGATATTGGGATGATAATTTATATGTACATGTGATTTTTGTTTAGTAAATAATGAAAACATGATCATAATTAATAAAAATGCATATTACATTAATTGTCAACTTGGAAATATTTTTAATTCGGAAAATAATCTTATTTTTTAATGTTTACCTAACATGTGATCGAATTTATTCTTTCTAGTGAATTTACTCTTTCTAGTGAATTTATTGTTGGACTTGGTCACCCTCCAACAATATTCATATCACCTTTTCCCTTCCCTCAAATATTACTTGAGTTTAGTTCTTAGATCTCCACTACAATATGATCATTTTTTGGAGCTTATACATCCATCTCATAATTAACTTCAGAATTGTAACTCTCTAATAATCACTTTAATTTTAATCCTTTCTCTAGCAACCATTTAAACTTACAACTCCTCTTCATTTATATCACCTTAAATTTGGGCATCCACTTAAATGTGCACATCTAGTCAATGGGTAAAGTTTTAATTGTAAGATACTATTTAATTGTAGGAATGATATAAATAGTAAGATACTATTTAATTATAGGAATGACCAAGATCTTAGAGCAGAAGGCTAGCACTAGTGAGCTGAGAGATTTTAATTTAAAAAATTAAACTATGAAATAAATAGCTAAAATAGATTACCTCAATGGATTTATTAAAACCATAATAGTTAAACAAATATATAGTAGAGAGAACTACCAATTAGAATATAAATTTATATCTAGTAGATAGTAATGTGATCTCATGCGATATTGCACACCTAAGATTGCATATCCTAAAGATATCAACATCTAGAAAACTTATCTAGAGGAATATTATACACTCACACCCCACCTTAAGTTTAGCTAGGTTAAAGTATAAATATACTTGGTTATTCAAATGAGTCCTTGTCAAATATCAAATTACAACTTGAGATAAGCAAGGAGACGGGATAGGATAATCTCAAACACTCAAAGTTATTGTTGGTACATAGTCTACACTGCTCAATTGAATTGGGGTGAATATAAGGCGCCTAGTCTCTAGTTACAAAGATTTGTTGTCTAAAGATAAGAATATTTTTCTCTAAAAATATGCTCTCTAAATTGGATAACTATTATGACACCTTTTGATTATGGTAGTGTGAAAAAAGTAGAATAATGTGTCCCTTCTTAGCTACCGATTTGAGGAACTCCTCTTGGAGGTAAATGTCTTTTGAGCAAAGATCTCTTCTCCTCCAAGGATCATGTTTACACTTTCAATGCAAGATATCTATTTTTAAGCTATCTTATCCTTGCTTATTGTTGGTGTAAATTAAGTCTCACTTTACTTAAGCTGAATTAGGATAATGCATTTCATAGTAGTTTGGATTGTTGGACATTGTTGCTGCTAGGATATGTTGTTGTCATTGATGTCCACACATTCTTGTGATTTATTGCTTCGGTGATTGCATATTGGTTTATTAGGATCATGGTTTGGTGTATGGAGTATTTCTAGTATTATTATATCTTTTTGTATTAGTCTTGGTGATCCAAAAATCTTAATTGATCATAACATATGATCTGGTTTGCAATTTGTTTTTTTGATTAGTGCTTTGCAGAGTTCAGTATTTCCTCCGGTATATTCCGATGTGATCAGATCTTGAGCTAAGTTCTTGGGAGATTGTTTGGGATGATCTTGTGTATCTTCATTTCAAATGGTTAATGATTTCGTTCTCCACAAGTTATCTTTCTTCATGATAGTTATTGTTGTTTGAGTACTCCTAAGTTTCAGATGTTGATCGATGAAGATTTGATGTGGTGTTGGTACAACAGTTACTGCTAACTCTAACGTACTTGTTGGTATTTCTTAATTGTTTCCTATTTGTTTTGATGATCCATATTGATCGTTGTGTGAGTTCTTGGTGATTTTGTTGAACCGGTGATGTTCTTTGTGTTATGTGGTTTTCCTAGTGGTGTAGCGTGTTGCAATTGATCTTGGTGTGATTACCGGTGGTGATGAGAATTTGGAAATTTGATTTAGGTCCATTTTATGTTATGTATATCATTATATCGGTCTGATGGTCGATCTTTGTATCGTATAATGTAATTTCATAATTGTGAGTTGAGAGTTTAGCCGACCTTGTTGTCAAGGTTGATGAATTGTATAAATGGGTGACATAGTCATGTAATTTAGGTATTGAGATTATGTATACGTTATCAGAAAGTGGCATATGTGCGATAAAAAGGAATCATCCTTCGGTGTGGTGTATTGAGAAAATATTGGTGTAGAGTAGACAAATGTGCTTAAAAGGAACTGTCAATAGGCATTTGCAGATGCTATTATTGTAGTTCATTGCTTCCAGATTGTAGTCAGAATCGTGTTGTAAGTCAGTGAGACTCCACTGAAGGTTGTAGCCTTCCGAGTTATTGTATCTTGAGTTGTAAGCTATGGGAAGTGTGCCTGAATGCTGCTACATTCCCCATTGTAATATTTTCACATACAACTGCAGAGTATCATCCTATTGCAGGTAGGTTCCCACCATGGTTTTTCCCTTAACCGGGTTTTCCACGTCAAAATATTGGTGTCATGTGTTGTGCTATCAATTTGCTTATCTTTGTTGTTGTTGCAGTTTATCAAAGTTATATTTGTGGTTGAGTTTTAAGATTTGGTAGAAAACTGATTCACCCCCCCCTCTCAATTTTCTCTCATTGTTGTTGCCAACATGGATATGAGAAACTTAGGGAAGTGTGCACATAGAGATGATGCATGTAGGATACATTCCACTTTTTGTGGTCTTATCTTGTTGTTACATTCCACCTTCAATGGGTGATCCACCTATTGTGGAATATTTTTTTATTTCTCCTACCTACTCCTACCTACCCTCACCTACCCTTGTTTCTCATTGAGCCACTTGTGATGATGATTATATTCTCACATATCCATATGACCTTGTCTTTATAAGTAGGCCCATCTTACATTGTATGTAATGATCTAGTTGGTCTTTTTTTTCATCTTGATTAGAACACAGTTTATTCTTATCAATATCTTGTCTCCCTTTTGTTCTATTCATTATGCTCTAGATCTTGACTATACTTTCAACAACTTCTTACACTTGTACGAGTATTGCCTCTTTAGCTTGGATTTATGAACATTGTTGCCTAAAAGGATATATCCTTGGTGTTGAAGGTGGGTATCCTTGTTTGTATCTTCCTTAAGACATCAATATAGGGCTATGATGACATCTTAAGGGGGGCATACATATTGCCCTATTTGTACTATATTGTACTACATTTTTGCATTTTTAAATGGGATATTCATTCTCGAAACCAAAGAAAACAAACTCTTACATAAGATTCTTCATGCCCAAAACCAGGCACAACATTGATACATATCTTATACAAGGTGCACATTCCTGAAACCAAAGCAAACAAACTCTTACATGGGATGCCCTCAAAACTAGGCATATATTTGTCTTAAACAGGGTTACACATTCTCAAAACTAGAGAAAACATTATATGAGATGTTCCCAAAACTAGACACCTTTGCATTTTCAAATGCATGTCACACACAGGTTATTGCACGCTTGAAACTAGAGAAAACAAACTCTTATACAGGATGCTTAACTCCTAGAATTGGACATCACTTTAACATGTGCCCGAGGGTAAGTGGAACTAGAAAAACATAGCTAGACAATTCCTACTCTCCTCCCCAAAATGGATCACCTAGAAAAACATATCTAGAAGGTGTGTCCATGCTTCTCTCTTTTATTCTCATGAGCTCATAGCTTTGTTATTTGTAGTTCATGTGAAATATATATTCTCTTATTTTTTTATATGATCACTTGTGTTCTTGAGATGGCCCTTTCAAGAGTGGTAGTAGTGGTTGAGACATTTTGATATCAAGGCCTCTTTGGCTAGTTCACTTGCGGTCTTATTTTTTCTCTTTATCTTATATGTTGTGTCTTTTTCCTTTTTGTCTTTGTTTATATTTGTTTGCCTCTTTTTTTTCGCCTTGTTTTGTGTGCTCTTGCATACAGTCTAGTGAGTTAAGATCCTAATATTGGGGGTTTGGTTCCTCAAAATTAGTGATGTCTTATACTCCTTCTGATTGTGCTCCTAGTATCTCCTTTCTCTCCTCTTTCATCTACTTTACTGTGAGGATTTGCATAGGCTCATACTCCCATTAAAGTGGGGGATAAATGTAGAATTATAAATTGTTACCAAGCCAATTTACACCTCATATTTGTGCCCCTAATTTATCGTGTCTCCTCTCATCTGGATTATCTAGGTCTATTTTGTATCCAATCTCTAGTTTTGATGCCATGTACACCCATTGATGGACTTCCAAAAGGGGTGTCCTTCTACCTAAGGCTTAATTGTGGTCCTATGATGAGAAGGACTAGGGTGCCCATGCCCTGGTTCTAGACCAGAGCACCTTGCGCCTCGGTCCCTCTTAGTGGGGCCCAATTTTGAAATAGGGCAAGGCTTCCTATCTCTCCAATAGGATTTTAATTTTGTGGCTCCGCATGATTGAACATGGAGGTTAGCCTAATTAGTAAATGACCTAGATACCTCTATTTAATGACATTTGATAAATCAAATTTCATCTATCCATCCATCCTAACTAATGATCCTCAAGCAATCAATTCCTTGCATTCATGAAGCATTTATTGTCAAGCATTTTCAAAGATCTTCAAGGTTGCATGTTCTTCATTCAACCATTATGGAACTAAATTACATCATTCATATGCACACATGTGTTTGTGATTAGGTTTTTGTCATGTGTATGCCATTTCATACAACATATGTGAATGCATTCAAGAAACAAAGCATCATCATCAACAATTGCAGATCTAAGGTATACCTTTCCATTATTTATTTCAGTATTTGTAGTTATTCATTCAAGGTTAATTCCTAAACTAGGCAAACCTCTATTCCTAACCATTTTCCCTTCTCTACTATGTGAAGGAACATGTACAAAGCTATAATTTTCGGGATCAACATTATTCGTAGACACTAACAAATTTCCTTTTGGATAGCAGTTCAAAGGACTAGAGAAACCAAAATTATGGTCCTGACAATTCAGGTTGACCTTGTGCAAACAAATTTGAATGTTCACGTATTCCTCAGATCGAGGTTCATGGCTTTATTTGGTGACTATAGCTCGTTGTTTATGTATAATTTCTTCAATTTACACACATTTACTCTAATTTTAGTATCTTCAACAAATTCAAACCAATTCAACTCAAGGGAAAGAAGAGGCACATATAAAACCCCTATAATTTGATCAGAATCTAGGTCTATTAGGTTTAGATCTATCAAATTTTTATCTTTCCCTAATGTAATTGGTCCCTAAGAAAAAATAGTGGTTTTATTACCTTAGCGACACTGAAAACCTTAATTTTCACCACCTTATAGGTGTGTTCAATGATATGGTGTTAAGAAGAGAAGGACAATAATGAACAACCCAAAATAGAAATAGCGAGTACATCTGATACAAACAACTTTAATTTTGTAGTGAGAGAACAAAAATAGATTAGAAACTAAAAATTTCAGATTAACAACCAACCCATATTAGAGTGGTTTAAAAAAGTGTTCTAAATCAGTTTGTTTCTTTAAACTACCAGGATCATTTTCTTCTAACCTTATTTTCTTGAGACCAGGGAGAACATAATGGCATCTCCTTCTTTATGCCTTACAATTTTGATTGAGGAATCCTTCTTTAGGTATTCCATAGATTAGTTTTCATTGTTTTCATCTTCACACATTTTGTTCTTGAGACAAGGGGAGCTACTAGATGCACCATCTTCAAACTTCATAGTATTATTAATTGTTAAGATCTCTTTGGATGACCCTTGATTTCTCCATTGAAATAAGGATGCAAAGGGATTGAACATATCATTGCATTCATCTATTTTCATCTCATTATTCTATATGTCATATACATGTTATGTCATAAATATTTTCTTGTCATAAATGTGCTCTTGTGTTTTCTACTTGGGGATAATGCAAAGTGTTGAGATCTTTCTGGTCTCCTCCATGTTGACCCAAATAGACTTTTGTTCATCGTATGTTCTCTTCTTCCATTATTCTTGTAGTTCCACTACCTTTGGGGAATGAGGTCAGTTAAAAACAGTCATACTTGCTATATATAATTTATTTGATGCACATGCTAACCCTATATCTAGTTGATCCACTATATGGTCTTTCATGTCTTATGACCATTGCCTTTGATTTGCACCTATGTTTGAGGGTATTTCACTATGGTGATGTACTTCTCTTTCAAATGCATGTATTCTACCTTAAAAAAATTGCTCTTGGTAAGGTGTACACAATCACTTTAACATGATGGAATACACTCTTCTATATATTACACTTTATGTACACACCGTAATATTGGTTTGTAAAATTTGATCTCACACAATGATTTATTTGGTGCACACTACAACAACCATTTTCTAGTTGCATTGTTTCTCAAATTATCTAGAAAACATAGATTTTTCTTTGTAATCTTCTATAAAAAGAGTAAAATAGCATAACACATCTTGCTAGACCTATTTGAATCTCTTAATATGACTCCTAGTAAGCATTCCTTACTAGACCTAGATTCCTTGCCTCCTTCAATTATGAATCCTAGTAAGCATCCCTTACTAGCCCTACAATGTCATACCTATCTTTGTTCATACATCCTCCATGTGTATGTGTAACCTATGTTGATCATGTTGCACCTTTTATCTTGATATTTTAGATCGATAAGATCCTAAATCTTGTGGGTTTGGTGTTCTCTTATCTCTTTAATATCTTCGTGAAACTATGTTTACTCCATCGTATATATTATAGAGAGTATAAGTGTAAGGTCATACTCTCATTAAAGTGGAAACTAAATGTAGTGTCGTTAATTGTATTCCTCTAAAATTTTACTCTCATTTATGGCTCACTTTAGTGGTTATTCCTCATGTCATTCATTCATGACTAATTCTACTTATCCCATGGCCATAGATGGAAGCCCAACGCAATTCTGATCTCACTAACCTTGATTTTCGGCTCAAAATACCAGGACTATGCCTCCTAGTGCTGTAGAACTCTTAGAATATGGTATATAATGACATAGTCCAATCAATTTAGGCCCGAATTTGAATCCTTAATGTTTGAGAAAATGTAGAGTAGAAAAGTGCTTCTTGATATCAACCTTCTTCAAAACTTAAAGATAAAAAGGTGTAATTTTGGTATTAATACAACTCCCTCTCTCATTTGAACACTTTTATATTTCAAATCTCAATTGCTATAACTCCAATTGAGCATTTAATCAGGCATATTCAACATGTTTGAGGAGAAATATGAAGTCAAGAATTCAAGCATTCAAGCTCAAGAATCATGATCAAGTTAAGTGTTGCTCCATGAATGAAGGCATGCATTAACTCCTATGAAGCAATATCAAACTTTGTGTAAGACTTCAAAGAAAGGGATTTCAAATAAAGGTATCATTTATTGATTCAATCATTTCTTGAAGGTTTTTCGCCTCTGTCATGCTAAGGGTAAGCTCTCTTTAAACCATTGATGTTGTAGTGGAGGTTAATTACTACCTTAGGTTTGACTTCTAGAAAAAAAATTAAATTACAACACAATATTTTTTGTCTTCTCTGTGTACATGTGTAGACACTTAAAAATAATTATTTTAATTATTTTTAATTCCTCGCATAGTTAATTAATTAATTATGTTAATTCAAATTCCTCTCAATATTAATTAAATATAATTAATATTGTCACTATAGCATGTGATTGATTTATTTAATAAATCAATCCCTTTCTTTATTCTTCTAAAAAATCAAATCCTCACAAATCTTCCTCTTAGCTAATTAATTTCAATTAATTAGTTAACCTACATGATTCCTACAAATCATCTTCTTAATTCATCATTAACCTAATAAATTCTTCTAGAAACTCCCTAAACTCACTTAACATTATTCTTCTAATTTTTTATTCCCTTCACTCATTCTCTCTCCTAGTCAAATTCTCCTACAAATATTAATCCCACCTGACATTTCCTCTAATCCCTCTCCTAATGAGTCGTTAATGGTTAATCATCATGATTAGCCACAAAGTCAACTCTTTGTCTTTTTCATCCAGCCACTACCTTTAAATGCTCTTTTCCCAGGCGAATGTAAGATTTTCAAAATCACACATTCCTCTAGGCATCCCCTCTCCCAAAGAATTTTTTTATTCCTTTTTATTCCTCCAATCCCCACGATATCCCTTTTTGGAGAATTTTTAATTCTTCCAATGCATCTTGTGGAGTGTGGAGATACGAAATGCCTTTAAGGCATATTTCTTGGTCTCCACACGCTCTCTTGGACCTTGTGTGAGCTCACAAGTAAATCTTAGCCCTTCATCTTGAATTCATCCTAGCCATTCGTTTTCCTCTCCTGTTCCTATAAAATAGGGCTCCATCCCTTCATTCAAAACATCTTGAAATCTAGTAAGCTTATGCTGCCCTTTTGAGCCCAGGAAGTCATCTTGACAACTTGATCATCTCATCCTTATCATTTTTCAAATCCATTCCATTTGTGCACAACATTGGAGAGCCATCCACATCCAGCAATCAAAGGAGCACATCAAGTGGAGCATTATCAAGGGGCGCTTTCACTTCATCAAGCTCAATCCGAAGGAGAAGGTAAAATAGCAAAGTGAAATGGTTTTTTCATTCTATTTTAGCATTCTGCATGTTTATTTCGCTAGGTTTTGATCATTTGACCTTCAAATCTATTTTTCTCTCTTCATTTTGGCACGCCCGGTGGGACCCACGTCCCTAAGAACTAATGTTTTTTGTTAGGTTTTTGTGAGTTGTGAGACGCAGGTTCCAGAATAGCGTGACTGCAGAAAAAAAAAAATTCTTTTTTGCAGGTTCCAGAATAGCGGCTCTGTATTTCTGCACAACAGCTTCTTTTCTGATTCTATTTCATTTTGTTTCTGTTCTTTTTCTATTTCTGTTTCAGTTTTAGCACGATAGCTCTGCGATTAGCGCGAGCGTTTTGTGACAATTTGAATTCCTGTTATCCGATCTGTTATTTTCTCTGTTATGTGCTCTGTTTAATTATAATATGTGTGAAAGTAGGAGAGTATGCTCTTGTCTATATAGACAATCAGAAATCTAGACCTTTCACTTTTCTATTCTGTTTAGCGCGACTGTATGCTCTGACCATAGGAAAGTGTGAAAATAGGAGAGTATGCTCTTGTCTATCTAGACAATCAGAAATCCGGACCTTTGACACTTTTCTATCTATTTAGTGCTACCGTCTGCTTTGTTAATTTGTCTGAAAATTTTAGGCGCTAACTGTAGTCTGCATTTCTTTATTTTTCATTTCCTGTTATCTGCTCTATTTAAATTTAATCTATCTGACTGCAGGAAAGTGTGAAAGTAGGAGATTATGCTCTTGTCTAACTAGACAATCAGAAATCCGGACCTTTGACATTTTTTTTATTCTGTTAAATTTAGGGTTTCTGCTCTGTTAAATCTAGGGTTTTTGTCTGCTCCCATGGCCATAGATGGAAGCCCAACACAATTCTGATCTCACTAACCTTGATTTTTGGCTCAAAATACCAAGATTATGGCTCCTAGTGCCATAGAACTCTTAGAATATGGTATATAATGACATAGTCCAGTCAATTTAGGCTCGAATTTGAATCCTTAATGTTTGAGAAAATGTGGAGTAGAAAAGTACTTCTTGATATCAACCTTCTTCAAAACTTAAAGATAAAAAGGTGTAATTTTGGTATTAATACAACTCCCTCTCTCATTTGAACACTTTTATATTTCAAATCTCAATTCCTATAACTTCAATTGAGCATTTAATCAGGCATATTCAACATGTTTGAGGAGAAATATGAAGTCAAGAATTCAAGCATTCGAGCTCAAGAATCATGATCAAGTTAAGTGTTGCTCCATGAATGAAGGCATGCATTAACTCCTATGAAGCAATATCAAACTTTGTGTAAGACTTCAAAGAAAGGGATTTCACATAAAGGTATCATTTATTGATTCAATCATTTCTTGAAGGTTTTTCGCCTCTGTCATGCTAAGGGTAAGCTCTCTTTAAACCATTGATGTTTTAGTGGCGGTTAATTACTACCTTAGGTTTGACTTCTAGAAAAAAATTTAAATTACAACACAATATTTTTTGTCTTCTCTGTGTACATGTGTAGACACTTAAAAATAATTATTTTAATTATTTTTAATTCCTCGCATAATTAATTAATTAATTATGTTAATTCAAATTCCTCTCAATATTAATTAAATATAATTAATATTGACACTATAGCATGTGATTGATTTATTTAATAAATCAATCCCTTTCTTTATTCTTCTAAAAAATCAAATCCTCACAAATCTTTCTCTTAGCTAATTAATTTCAATTAATTAGTTAACCTACATGATTACTACAAATCATCTTCTTAATTCATCATTAACCTAATAAATTATTCTAGAAACTCCCTAAACTCACTTAACATTATTCTTCTAATTTTTTATTCCCTTCACTCATTCTCTCTCCTAGTCAAATTCTCCTACAAATATTAATCCCACCTCACATTTCCTCTAATCCCTCTCCTAATGAGTCGTTAATGGTTAATCATCATGATTAGCCACAAAGTCAACTCTTTGTCTTTTTCATCCAGCCACTACCTTTAAATGCTCTTTTCCCAGGTGAATGTAAGATTTTCAAAATCACACATTCCTCTAGGCATCCCCTCTCCCAAAGAATTTTTTTATTCCTTTTTATTCCTCCAATCCCCACGATATCCCTTTTTGGAGAATTTTTAATTCTTCCAATGCATCTTGTGGTGTGTGGAGATACGAAATGCCTTGAAGGCATATTTCTTGGTCTCCACACGCTCTCTTGGACCTTGTGTGAGCTCACAAGTAAATCTTAGCCCTTCATCTTGAATTCATCCTAGCCATTCGTTTTCCTCTCCTGTTCCTATAAAATAGGGCTCCATCCCTTCATTCAAAACATCTTGAAATCCAGTAAGCTTATGCTGCCCTTTTGAGCCCAGGAAGTCATCTTGACAACTTGATCATCTCATCCTTATCATTTTTCAAATCCATTCCATTTGTGCACAACATTGGAGAGCCATCCACATTCAGCAATCAAAGGAGCACATCAAGTGGAGCATTATCAAGGGGCGCTTTCACTTCATCAAGCTCAATCCGAAGGAGAAGGTAAAATAGCAAAGTGAAATGGTTTTTTCATTCTATTTTAGCATTCTGCATGTTTATTTCACTAGGTTTTGATCATTTGACCTTCAAATCTATTTTTCTCTCTTCATTTTGGCACGTCCGGTGGGACCCACGTCCCTAAGAACTAATGTTTTTTTTTAGGTTTTTGTGAGTTGTGAGACGTAGGTTCCAGAATAGCGTGAGTGCAGAAAAAAAAAATCTTTTGTGCAGGTTCTAGAACAACGGCTTTGTATTTTTGCGCAACAGCTTCTTTTCTGATTCTGTTTTGTTTTGTTTCTGTTTTTTTCTGTTTCTGTTTTAGTTTCAGCACGATAGCTCTGTAATTAGCATGAGCGTTTTGTGAGAATTTGAATTCCTGTTATCCGATCTGTTATTTGCTCTGTTATCTACTCTATTTAATTATAATTTCTGTGAAAGTAGGAGAGTATGCTCTTGTTTATATAGACAATCAAAAATCTAGACCTTTCACTTTTCTATTCTGTTTAGCGCGACTGTATGCTTTGACCGTAGGAAAGTGTGAAAATAGGAGAGTATGCTCTTGTCTATCTAGACAATCAGAAATCCGGACCTTTCACACTTTTCTATCTGTTTAGTGCTATTGTCTGCTCTATTAATTTGTCTGAAAATTTTAGGCGCTAACTGTAGTCTGCATTTCTTTATTTTTCATTTCCTGTTATCTGCTCTGTTTAAATATAATTTGTCTGACCGCAGGAAAGTGTGAAAGTAGGAGATTATGCTCTTGTCTATCTAGACAATCAGAAATCCAGACCTATGACATTTTTTTTATTCTGTTAAATTTAGGGTTTCTGCTCTGTTAAATCTAGGGTTTCTGCCTGCTCCCATGGCCATAGATGGAAGCCCAACACAATTCTGATCTCACTAACCTTGATTTTTGGCTCAAAATACTAGGACTATGGCTCCTAGTGCCATAGAACTCTTAGAATATGGTATATAATGACATAGTCCAGTCAATTTAGGCTCGAATTTGAATCCTTAATGTTTGAGAAAATGTGGAGTAGAAAAGTGCTTCTTGATATCAACCTTCTTCAAAACTTGAAGATAAAAAGGTGTAATTTTGGTATTAATAGAACTCCCTCTCTCATTTGAACACTTTTATATTTCAAATCTCAATTCCTATAACTCCAATTGAGCATTTAATCAGGCATATTCAACATGTTTGAGGAGAAATATGAAGTCAAGAATTCAAGCATTCAAGCTCAAGAATCATGATCAAGTTAAGTGTTGCTCCATGAATGAAGGCATGCATTAACTCCTATGAAGCAATATCAAACTTTGTGTAAGACTTCAAGTAAAGGGATTTCACATAAAGGTATCATTTATTGATTCAATCATTTCTTGAAGGTTTTCCACCTCTGTCATGCTAAGGGTAAGCTCTCTTTAAACCATTGATGTTGTAGTGGAGGTTAATTACTACCTTAGGTTTGACTTCTAGAAAAAAATTTAAATTACAACACAATATTTTTTGTCTTCTCTGTGTACATGTGTAGACACTTAAAAATAATTATTTTAATTATTTTTAATTCCTCGCATAATTAATTAATTAATTATGTTAATTCAAATTCCTCTCAATATTAATTAAATATAATTAATATTGTCACTATAGCATGTGATTGATTTATTTAATAAATCAATCCCTTTCTTTATTCTTCTAAAAAATCAAATCCTCACAAATCTTCCTCTTAGCTAATTAATTTCAATTAATTAGTTAACCTACATGATTCCTACAAATCATCTTCTTAATTCATCATTAACCTAATAAATTCTTCTAGAAACTCCCTAAACTCACTTTACATTATTCTTCTAATTTTTTATTCCCTCCACTCATTCTCTCTCCTATTCAAATTCTCCTACAAATATTAATCCCACCTAACATTTCCTCTAATCCCTCTCCTAATGAGTCATTAATGGTTAATCATCATGATTAGCCACAAAGTCAACTCTTTGTCTTTTTCATCCAGCCACTAGCTTTAAATGCTCTTTTCTCAGGTGAATGTAAGATTTTCAAAATCACACATTCCTCTAGGCATCCCCTCTCCCAAGGAATTTTTTTATTCCTTTTTATTCCTCCAATCCCCATGATATCCCTTTTTGGAGAATTTTTAATTCCTCCATGCATCTTGTGGAGTGTGGAGATACGAAATGCCTTGAAGGCATATTTCTTGGTCTCCACACCCTCTCTTGGACCTTGTGTGAGCTCACAAGTAAATCTTAGCCCTTCATCTTGAATTCATCCTAGCCATTCATTTTCCTCTCCTGTTCCTATAAAATAGGGCTCGATCCCTTCATTCAAAACATCTTGAAATCCAGTAAGCTTATGCTGCCCTTTTGAGCCCAAGAAGTCATCTTGGCAACTTGATCATCTCATCCTTATCATTTTTCAAATCCATTGCATTTGTGCACAACATTGGAGAGCCATCCACATCCAGCAATCAAAGGAGCAAATCAAGTGGAGCATTATCAAGGGGCGCCTTCACTTCATCAAGCTCAATCCAAAGGAGAAAGTAAAATAGCAAGGTGAAATGGTCTTTTCATTCTATTTTAGCATTCTGCATGTTTATTTCGCTAGGTTTTGATCATTTGACCTTCAAATCTATTTTTCTTTCTTCAACATGTTATAGATCCAATTCTTAAAAGTGAGAATTGTGCATAATAAACCAAGACACAAGCAATTCTACATTTTAACTGGCACAAACTTTAGGACTAATCTAGTTAGCTCCATAGTTTGATACATTTTGGCTTATTTTCTGAGAGAACAAGCTATAGAACCTCTCGACTTGAGATCCAAATCCTCTTCTTGCGGGACACATATCTAGACTAAGGCATCTAGCTCCATAGTCTAACTATTTTAAGCCTAGATTTCAAACACAAGTTTCTTTCTACATTCAATTACTAGATTTGTACTTCTATGTTAGCTTTCTTATCTATTTCTGTCTATTTATGTTAAATATTTTCAATTTCATAGAATTTTACATAGTTCTTGAATAATTTATTATCTGCATAATATCTAATCAATCACAATTCAAAACATAGTGCTCAACTCTTCTATATGACTAAAGTTGAGCTTAATTGGTTATTCCCCAATAAAATATGGTGAAAATGGTTCCTCTTTTGCATTCCTGGGCTAGTGACGGCTACATTATTCCCCCATATTTTTTATATTTAATATTTCTTTAGCTATGATATTACCTAATCACCTAGTTTGTATGGCTTCAAGATACATCACCAAGGATAAATATTTAAAGTCAAATTAATCATAGAGAACTCTACCTCCTCATGGTCACATTGTGAAATAAAATGGTCACAAAGAATTTGTTGACCATTCAAAAGTTGGCAATGAATAGCCTCAAGATATCTCTAAAAAGCATGTTGTCAAGTACATGGGTGTATTCATAGACTGAACACTTTCTCATAGTGATAGAAATATTACTTAAGTATATATGACAACTAATGAAGAAGTTGATTTGCTTCATGAATTCTCTTGATGGTATCAAAGGAATAACCACCATGCAAGTTTTGAAAGAATAATTTTGAAACCTTATCTCCAATTTTAAGCCAATCCATCTTACCCTTTATTTGGGCACCATAGGAATAATAAGCTCTTCCATAATTTATTTTTATTGTCACAACCTAGCCAAGTAATGTTGGCTGGTGGAATCAAATGGTTAAGATTATAGGGTAACAATGGTGAGGCAAAGTTTTTGGTTGTGACCTCATATAAGTGACAATTAGAATGAGCCAACTATAACTTGAAGATGGGAAGAAATCGGAACATATGAGTTATGTCATCATTGCACCAATCAATCCATGTAATGAATTGTAAAGTATGTGGCTCTAAAGCCTAGAAACATTAAGTATGTGTTGTCCAAGCCTTGTGGTTGAGTGGAGAGGTTTAAGGAAGAATTAACTCTTCATAGCTTTTGGAGATAAAATCCACCACTATATGTATAATCATATAGGAAAGTGGTCAAATAAGACAACATCCATTAATAATTTGAAAGGTAAACAATGAAATCTAACGAAAATAAAAGAGTGCTAAAATCATGGCATGATCAAGCCATTTTAAGACTTTATCAAACTCGTATTGCAAGATGCTCTACATGAATGAAGATGTCTGGTCATGATAGTGGCTTGAGTTGGGGTAAAAAGAGCCAATTTATTATGCATAAAAAAACAAGCCTCCCTCTCACAAGCTACCTAGCACATGGACAAAATTCAACATATATCATGTGGCATCTTTGATCATGTTGAAGTCCTTGAACAAAATCCAAGTGCTACTTGAGACTAAATTGTTGAGCCAGTGCTAGAAAGAAGATTTTTCAATAGCATCAATGAAAGCCTAAATATTAATCATGCCAAATAAGTGATTATTGACATTGAAAACAACCCACACTACTTGGCTAGTGGGATTACACTCATTATTAACTAAAAGCTAATGCCACATGGGTGAGAGAAAAGTGACAACTCTATGAAGGTTAGCTTCATAATTAGTACAAAGAAAAAATGGTTGTTCAGATGGCATTAGAAGTCATAAAAAGAAAAAAAACATGACACTTTAACCTCCTAAAGGCATATAATACCTAACTTTGAAAACTAATGATGAACAACACATAGTATTTTTCAAGGAGGTTTATGAGATCCCTTACATTCTAAGAGATAAAATTCATTTTATAATCAAGCTCGACATTTCCTCATTATCGAGCTCATCAAGGGTAGAACGACTATTGTGAATCATTGTACTAGGTGCCTCATAACTTGTAATTTGAACATTGAGTTGACAAGGCTTTCTATGTCATGGAACAAAATCACTTTATTCCAAATGCCCAAATGGGTTCCATGATCTCCTTAGACACCCTATAAGTGGAGAGGTATGATGAGCTTTATCAGCAGAAATCTATAAAGAAACTAAAACTAGCTTGGTTTTTGGAAGTTGTCACTATGGTAAGTTCTGAAATATAGGGAATCAAAACCTCTTGCCTTGAAAATTGTGGTGGGTTTGGAAGAGCTACTGTTTTGGGCTTTACAGTTAAGAACCACAGAACAACTTTCTCATGTTTTGTAGTAGGTGGCAACTCAATAAAGAGCTAAGTAGGGGGCTTAGGTCATTGAGGAGCCAACAAAGAATCCTTAATATTATTGTTAGAGGGATATCACAAATAGAAAGTGTGTGGAAGATTAATATAGTGGATGTGCTAAGAGTTATGACTTTGACCAATTTGTATGTTCACTACCTCCTTGAGTTCATTGGAAAGGTCATCCCTAACATAACTCATCCTTGTGAATGAGTTGAATAAAACTTCTCAAATTCTACACAAACAACAATGCTCACCCAAGAAAATATTATTGTTAGAGGGATATCACAAATAGAAAGTGTGTGGAAGATTAATATAGTGGATGTGCTAAGAGTTATGACTTTGACCAATTTGTATGTTCACTACCTCCTTGAGTTCATTGGAAAGGTCATCCCTAACATAACTCATCCTTGTGAATGAGTTGAATAAAACTTCTCAAATTCTACACAAACAACAATGCTCACCCAAGAAAATATTTGCATAGGGAAGTTCTTGAATAGCAAAGGTAACCTTGGCAATTCAGCTCAATAAGGGATACATGGGGACTTTTTGTTAGAATCTAAAATATCAGGAGTCTAAGGTTTAAACATGAGGAGGGAGGACTAGAAAACAAATGGGCCCTATGTGAGAATAACCTAGGCATGATTGGCTTGATCAAAGAAAAAAACTAAAACCCTTTGTGAGGTTTTGTACAATAGCAAGTGGAATCTCATGTAGTGACAAGGATTTGCTGACCCAGTGACGAAGCACACTTTTAGGGGAGAGTTTACCTACAAAGTAACCAACAAGAATGAAATTTTGAAGCCATTTGTAGGATTCATCAAAGTATAGAATGGGAAGAACAACATCTTGAAATAGGTCAAGGGACTTACCTCCTGAAATACCTTTTAGACAAACTTCTTGGGTCATTTGTGTTAGAAAAATCTTCATTTTTTTGCCAGTGTCGTACCATGACTCCTGTCTGCAGCATTCCAGAATGAAGTCAGTTTTTTGCTAATTACGGCCTGCTCGATTTTAATAAGATAATTCATGTTATGTTAATAGTAATTAATGTTTTCTCCCTATATAGGACATGACTTAATTGTGATATATGCTGGAGTTTATAATGATATTAAATGTAGTTAATTTTATTAGTTGTAGTGTACTCTTTTCGTGAACGGATGAATATATTGTGAATGTTTTGTATCTTTATTATTATTATCAGAAATTGAATGGAAAGTTGAAGCTGGAGCTTTCTATGTAGAAAAAAAAATGTTATAGCTGAAGTTGATGTATAATTTTTTTATGAAATTAATATATATAAATTAGGCCTTTTGCAATTCTATGCGAAAAATTTCTCTTCACTGCTCTCCCTTTAGGTTTTCACCTGGTATTAGAGCAGAAGGTATTTGTGTTTGTTCTATCAGAGCCCAAGGTCTGGTTGTTAGCCTATTTTATTTGAGTCTGTTTAATTTTTTTGGCCATGGCCTCCACTTCTGGTGCATCTTTGTAGTCTGCAAACCCCAATATTCACGGGAAAGAATTATGAGTATTGATCATTAACTTTGAAAGCCTTGTTTAGGTCTCAAGACATCTAGGAGATAGTAGAAAATGGTTATCAAGAACCAATAGACCAGGCAGCATACAATACTCTTCCTCAAGCTGAGAAAGATCTTATGAAAGAGCAGAGAAAGAAGGATGGAAAGGCACTATTTTACATTCATTAAGTAATGCACAAGAGCATACTCCAAAGAGTAGCAACAACAAAGCAAGAAAAGGAGGCATGTGACACACTACAAGTTGCCTATCAAGGTATGGATAAAGTAAAGACTGCTAAGCTGCAGATTTTAAGAAGGGATTTTGAAAATCTGTCTATGAAAAATTCGGATTCTCTAGAATCTTTATTAACCAAGTAGTTCACCTGACTAATCAAATTAAGGCCCATGGAGAAGCCATAGAAGATAAGAAAATTATTGAAAAATTTCTTTAAAGTCTTCCTCCCAAATTTGATGCTTTAGTTGTGGCTTTGGAGGAGACTAAAGACTTAATTCAGTATAGTGTTGATGAGCTTCATGCTTCCCTCATCAATCATGAGTATAGGTTGAATAGGTCAAACAATCCATTAGAAAATGCATTTTCATCTCAAATTCATGGAAGAAGAAGCCATAAGTTTAGTCCTAGAGGTAAAGGTAGAAGTCCTTAGAGAGATGGACATAATAGTTGTCCTCTGAATATTGGTGGCAGGAATCAAAACGAAAATTTTAGTCACCCAAGTGGCCAAAAGTTTGATAAGTCACATTTTTAGTGTCATTGCTATAAGAAGTTTGGGCATTATGCCAATGAATGCAAAAAGAAAAAGTATGACCAGCAGAAGCAAAGTCAGAACCAATCAACTAACACATCTAAGACCACTGCATGCACTAAGATGGCTGAGTCGAGTAATACAAATTCTTCTATTGAGTGCAATATCCTCCAAGAAAGCCCAAGTGACATGGTATTTGGATTCCGGTTGTAGTAATCACATGACGGGCAATGTTGAATTATTTTCTAGTTTGGATGAGTCAGTTCAAACTGATGTCACTCTTGGTAACAATAATAAGGTCATTGTTTTGGGTAAAGGGACAATTGATATTCTAACCCTTAATGGGGAGCAGTGTGTTATGCTGGATGTGTATTATGTTGCTGGCCTAAAACATATTCTAATGAGTATTGGCCAGTTGGTACAAAAAGGATATAAAGTTTATATGGAGAACAAAGAGTGTGTAATTATGGATAAGTTCCCAGGTAACCAGTCGATTGCCCAAGTGCAAATGACTAGTAACAGAATGTTTCCTTTGAGGATAAGACCTGATATGAGTGGAAAATCATAAAGAGTTGTCTTCAAGTTGGAAAATATAAAATCAGAAGTTAAAACAAATTCTGAAAATGTTGAAGCATGTCAATCTAGTGCTAAAAAAAATAAAAGATAATGATAAAAAAATGAAAACAACGTTTCAATCAGTTGTAAAGGATGAATCATGGTTGTTGCATCTCAAATTTGGGCATTTGAATTTTGCAGCATTTAAATTGTTGCACTTAAAGAACATGGTTAAAGGTTTGCCATTAATTGAGAAACCAAAAAGAATATGTGAAGGGTGTATTCTAGGTAAACAACATAGAGAATCATTTCCAATAGGAAAATTAGTAAGGGCAAGAGTACCACTAGAAATTGTACATTTAGACATTTGTGGGAAGATGCAAAAACCATCTTTAGGAGGCTCTACTTATTTTCTCATATTTATTGATGATTTCACAAGAAAAACCTGGGTTTACTTTTTGAAACATAAATTGGAAGCATTGTCTTACTTTCAGCAGTTCAAGACACTTGTAGAGAAGAAAAGTGGCCAATACATCAAAGTGTTAAGAACTGACAGAGGTGGTGAGTATATCTCAAATGGTTTTATGATTTGTTGCAAAGCACATGGCATTCATATATAGTTCATAGCCCATTACACACCTTAGCAAAATGGTGTCGCAGAGAGAAAGAATCAAACTATAATGGAGATGGCATGTAGCATGCTAGCAGCAAAACATTTACCTAATGAATATTGGGTTGAGGTAGTAGCAACTATTGTCTATATTTTGAATAGATGTCCGACTGAAAGTCTAAAGAACAAGTCCCACAAGAGGCTTGGACAGGAATAAAACATAGTGTTTCTCATTTAAATTTTTTTGGTTGTGTTGCATATGCCCATGTCCCTGATGAGTTAAGGAAGAAGTTAGATTGTAAAGGAGAATAATGTATATTTATTGGTTATTTAGAGGATACAAAAGCATACAAGTTGTGTAATCCCATAACTAGAAAAGTTATAACCAGCCAAGATGTTCAGTTTGTGGAAGATGAAGCATGGGATGGGACTGCATAGAGGATAGTGAACATCACACCTATTGTTCCTCGTGATGATATGACTGATGAAGTGTTTCCAATATCAAATGCACCTCAACCAACACCTTCTTCTACTCCTGGGGCAACATCACATGTAGTAGCACAAGCTACACCTTCATCTATATCAAAAAGATCTTCAAGGTTGCAATCTACACCACAACAAACTCCAACTACAACACCAACTACATCAACTAGTAGTAGTCCAAGCAGTTCAACGTCTTTAGATCCCACACTAGCAAGTTTGATGCCAAGAAAGACAAGAAGGTTGAGTGATTTGTAGGATATTGATACAACAAATTCTTTTGTTGTTTTTTCTTTATTCTCTCATGTTGATGATCCTTTAACATTTCAAGAAGTTGTGATTGGTGATAAAAGGGTACAAGCCATGGATGAAGAGATTGAATCTATTGAGAAAAATAAAACATGGGAATTGGTAGATCCGCCTAAAGGAAAAGATGCTATAAGCGTAAAATGGATTTACAAGACAAAACACGATGCTGATGGGAAAATGCAAAAAAATAAGGCAAGGCTTGTTGCAAGAGGTTTCACACAACAACACGGAATTGACTTCAATGAAACATTTTCTCCATTTGCACAGATGGATACAATCATAACAGTATTGGCAATTGTTGCTCATAATAAGTGGGCGTATACCAAATGGACATGAAATCAACCTTTTTGAATGGCTATCTAGAAGAATTGTATGTTCAACAACCTAAAGGGTGTGAGATTCCAAGATAGGAAGACAAAGTATATAGGTTGAAAAAAGCATTGTATGGATTAAGGCAAGCTAGCTGGATAGACTCTTACTTGATTCAAGATGGATTTCAAAGGAGTAGCTATGAGTCGAGCCTATACATAAAAATAAATGAGAATGGTAAAGTTTTAATTGTTTGCTTGTATGTAGATGATTTGATCTTCACTAGTGATCTGAACATTGATGCTTTCAAAACAACAATGAAAAGTGAGTTTGAAATGACTGATTTAGCGCTTATGAGATATTTTTTGGGTATTGAAGTCCATCAATCTAGTGCTGGAATATTTATTTGTCAATCTAAGCATGCTAATGAGATTTTGAAGAGGTTCAACATGTTGAAATCCAAACCAGCACCTACACCAGTCATAACTGGATTGAAACGAAGCAAGGAAGATGAAGGGCAATCTGTAGATCCCACATATAAAAGAATGGTTGAGAGTTTAATGTATTTAACAACCACAAGGCCAGATATAATGTATGATGTTAGTTTGATCTCCTGGTTTATGGAATTACCAAAGGAATCTCATTGACAGGCTAGAAAAATAATTTTGAGATATGTCAGTGGTACAAAGGATTTTGGTATTCTTTACTTTGTTTCAGATGATTTCAGATTGGGAGGTTATTCAGACAGTGACTGTGTAGGCAGTATAGATGATCGAAAGTGCACTTCTGGTTATTGCTTTCATCTTGGTAGAGGAATCTTGGTAGAGGAATTGTGTCTTGGGCTTCACAAAAACAGCCTATTGTGACATTGTCTTCAGCCGAAGCTGAGTATGTTCCAGCTACTACAAATGCAGCTTGCCAGGCAGTATGGATGAGGAGAATGTTAAAAGATTTGATGAATGATCAGAAAGAAGCCACCACTATATTCTGTGACAACAACTCGGCCATAACCTAATCCAAAAAGAACAAAACACATTGACACCAGATTCCATTTTATTAGAGAGCTGGGATATCTGTTTAGAGTTTTGCAAGTCCAGGGATCAATTTGCTGATATATTTACAAAGCCTCTGGAGAAAGAAACTTTTCAATTTTTGCGTAACTATTTACGAATGTGTGATCGTGCAAATTTTCACAACAGAATTGAAAGATTTTTTGGTTAATCCCCAGCAAGTCGTAATTAAGGGGGAGTGTTTGAAAAATCTTCTTTTTTTTGCCAGGTGTCGTACTGTAACTCCTCCAGTCATCTAAAACTTTCGAAAATGAAGTTAATGTTTTTTGCTAATTACGACCTGCTCGATTTTAATGTGATAATTCATGTTATGTTAATAGTAATTAATGTTTTTTCCTTATATAGGACATGACTTAATTGTGATATATGCTTGAGTTTATAATGATATTAAATGTAATTAATTTTATGAGCTCTAGTGTACTCTTTCCGTGAACAGATGAATATTGTAAATGCTTTGTATCTTTATTATTATTATTATCGGAAGTTGAATGAAAAGCTGAAGCTGGAGCTTTCTGTGCAGAAAAAAATATGTTATAGCTGAAGCTGTTGATGTATAAATTAGGGCTTTTGCAATTTTGTGCTAAAAATTTCTCTTCACTGCTTTTCCTTTAGGTTTTCAGTTTGGATGAAGGATCCATTGGTGATCCCTGTCAAACTGTCAACTCCGATAGCCACAGTTGTGGAAGAATGAAAGACTGAGACCATATGAAGGGAACCACAATAAGTGTGAGCAAACGCTAGAAGGATCATGTAGTCTACTGCAGTTCGACATACACACAACAGAAGTCAAAAAACCATAGCAAAGCGATCGTGGTGGTCTCGCCAATTTTATTTAGTTTCTTAACGCCTTTTAAATGATCAGTTTTTTGTTTAACGATGCTTTATGACGCCTGGAAGTAATTGTTGTACGATACATGATGTCTACCTTTCATTTCAGCTATATTCTTACTACCAAGGGCCACGTCGGCGACATGTTTTTCAACTGCTTCTATTTATAGCTATTTATATCCACAGCGGACTACAGCTCATGTTTTGATTTAGAATTTGCTTCTATTTATACCCACAACGACTAACTGATCATCTTCTGATTCGGAATCTGCTTCTATTTATAGCTATCTATATCCACAACTAATCCACAGCGAACTACAGCTCATGTTTTGATTTGGAATTTTCTTCTATTTATACCTATTTATATCCACAACGACTTAATGATCATCGTCTGACTCGGAATCTGCTTCTATTTATAGCTATCTATCTCCACAACCACTTACTCATCATCTTCTGATTTGGATTCTGCTTCTATTTATAGCTATTTATGTCCACAACGAGCTACCTGTCGTTTTGATTCGGAATTTGCTTCTATTTATGTCCACAGCGAACTACAGCTCATGTTTTGATTTGGAATTTCTATCTATTTATGTCCCTTGCAGAGACCCAACATGTTTTCTGCGGTCCCGTTGGTGACATCAATTACGAGAGAAAAGCGTTTAGTTGGATATTTAAAGAGCACCTCGCCCGCCTTTGTTATCCATCCATTCTCATTGAGATGACCATGCCTCTGTACTTCTCTTCTTTTGGTCAGTTTTTGTTCCAGCTTCTTCTTTTAGCAAAGCCTCGTTTTACTGAAAAGGGAAACGACGAGGCGAGGAAAGATACCAATGAAGAAAATTGTGGAGATTAAAAGAGTGAGTGGTGATAACTGGGCTTTTGAAATAAGGGTACGAGCTTTCCGTGTTCAGCGAGGCCCAAGTGGGTCTCGTTATCTTTTCTCACACCGGCAAGCTCTCTCGTTTCTCCGGCCCCAACTACACCATTTCTTCCAACTCTCTCACGCAACGCTCATACCAGGCCATGGACAGCCGTTCACTTGTAACTAGTAGCTGTATTGATGTTGACACTTTGTATAGATTACGGTATATTTTAGTTACTATAATACCTCTTCGTGGTTTGTTTTGATTTAAGATATCTATAGTGTTGAGTACTGTTATGTTGCTGTCTTTATAAACTGGCATGTTTTGATGCCATAGTTAACGACTTGCTTTGGAATTAATCTACTCTAACTCTTGTATTATGAGAAAAGATTAGAGTTCGACTATTATTTGTGTAATACGAGGTGACATAAGATACAATCTACAATGTGGGTAAGACATGGATCTTAGTTTAATGTTTCATGAAGCTTTGATTATCGTTCACATTACTAGCATAAGTATTATTCCACATAAACGAGGAGATATGTATCAATTTTGTGAAATAAAAAATATGAATGATGTGATAAGAAATATTTATATTGACAAGAAAATTGTGTCTAACAAACCTATCATTGGCCATATCGTGGAACATTAGATTATAAAATAAATAAATTAATATCCTCACTAAAAAAATATTGTTATGTATTAAGGGTAGAGACAATTATTTTAATTTGTTTTATTTTTCAAGCATTAGGATAAGATAATGGCAGCCAGGGGGTGTTGGGTTTACGAGATGGTGCAGGAGCACCCTTCCAAGCTCTTCCTCCTTTGTTTTGTTGGTGTTATGCTTCTTTTGAAGCCTTTGTATATAAAATAATGAGCCATGTGCTCATAGGTCCTAGTTAGGGTCCTAATTGAGGTCTTAAGGGTTGTAAGTCAAGATTGTGGATTTCTTGAAAATTGAGGGTATTTGTGCCTTGGAGGTGTTTAGGGGTCCCTCATAGCATGGTGGTGTCCTTAGGTATGCCCAATGTGGGTCTAGGAGTCATGAAAAGTTGCTCAAAAGTTGCAAAAGTTGCATGACAACTTTTAAAAGTTGTCAAGCAACTTTTCCACCATGATGTCAAATTCTTTAGGTTAGTGTGGAAAACCCTAGTATGGGCACACAAACTGAGGTATGGGTAGTATAAGTATTTCCAAATCCTAAGTTAATGGGTTGGATGTCAGATATTGTATGGCCTAAGCAAAGAGACCTGACTGTGACTGTATTTTGGTTACCAGTCAGTTTGAATGAAGCAACCGAACTGGTTAAAGGATTGATTTGCATGTAAAAATATGTGGAGTGTCTTCTATGGTGTAAATACTTTCATTATGAGCAACTAGATTAGGTTTTTATTTGCAGGTTGTGTGTGTTTGTAAATATTTTGAAAACTATCTTCTTACTGTCCAGTTTTGGATAGGATTGTGTAAATGGCTACATAACTCCATTCCCCATTGTGGAACCACCATGAAACCATGGGGAATGAGAGTGCAAACCTTGTACCATACTACAAAGCAAGCAGGGCCCTTGAAAATGTAGGGAGGCCATCAAGAGACCCAATCCTAGGCGAGACTGAACAGTGCTCGGCTAGGAAGGGTTAAGTTGCAGAGGTCTTGGAGAGCAAGGTTGGTCAGAGAAGAGAGCACCCTTTGGAGGAGTTGGAGAGGGGTGAGTGAAGTACCATTGGTGTGAAGGAGAAGCTTCCACCAATCCAGACAAGTTGGCAAGAACAACAAACCTACACTGTGTCCCTAGCAGGTCCTAAAAACCCTAAAAAATCTTAAAATCTACCTAGGGCACTGTACAGCCACTTGGAGGCCTAAAACCTAGAAAATCCTCGAGCCCTTGCCAAATGAATGGTAGTCCATTTTGGGTGTTTGGGTTGTTTATGCATCGTTTGTGAGAGGGAGCCCTAAAGGACAGGGTAGGAGGCCTAATTGGTCCTAATCCTTGTAGCCCTATTTTGTAGTAAAAACACAAAATAGCGAAATCGGTAAGGGGTTGAAGGCTTGAAACCTCTTGGGGGCACATGAATGGGTGGAAAGACTATGAATTAGACCTGATATAACCTTGCTAAGACCTTGGAAGGTGTAGAACAAGCCTAGCCCTTATTAGCCATAGTAAGGGGTTTTGAGTCTCATGAGTAGGTGAGACCTTAGCAGAAGCATTGCAACTCATTGGTGGGTGGATTGGGCAAGGTCAGGGGACTCCTCAAGCAAAGGAAGTCCTAGAGACCCTAGGGTGTGTGGAGAACACCAAGTGATCCAAGGAAAGGATCCAAGAGCATAGACTAGGCTAGTCTATCCCATTCCCTTTCCCATCAGATTGGTATCAGAGCAAGTTAAAGATTTGCTGGACTGTGTATGTCTCTATATAATGGTGAATCAGTAGGGGAGAGCAGAATGGTTACTAATACAGAGCTGGCTAGAGAGGTAGAAGAGCAGAAGGAGAAGAATAGACTCCTTGAAGAAGCTATAAGTGAGATAAGGGATAAGCTGCAGGAAGTGGTGGATCAGAGCACACATGAACCTTGGGGAGAAGACACCAAGGACAGAGGCAAGAAAACCATCGACTTAGATGACATTATTCCTGAACCAGATCCCTTGTTTAATGAAGAACCTTTTGTAAAGGCTATTAAGGCTTTAAACACCAAAGCTTTTGAAGGATTGCCACATTTCAGTGGAAGGATGGACATTGACACTATTATGGAATGGATTGAGGGCATGGAAAGCCACTTTGAGTGTTAGGGAGTGACAGAGGCTCAAAAGGTTAAAGTTGCCAAATCAAGATTAAGGGGAGCAACTTTAACATGGTGGAAGTACCTGCAAGAAGAAAGAGTTAGCATGGGAAAGCTACCTATTGCAAATTAGAAAGCCATGGTGAGAAAGATCAAAGAGAACTACTTACCAGAGGATTATGAAGTTCAACTTCATAAGAAGAGATAGGGTTTGAAGCAAAAAGACCTTGATGTGACCTCCTACACCGAAGAATTTCAAAAACTTTGTCTTAGATCCAAAGTCCAAGAAGATGAATCTATTAAGGTGGCTAGGTATCTAAGCGGCCTAAAGTGGAACATTCAAGAGGAGATAAGCCTATGGACTCCTACTACTGTTCAAAAATGTCATCAGCTTACTATCAAGGTGGAAGAGAGGAACAAAAGGAAAGGAGACTCTAATAACAGGGGTAAAGGCAAAGGTAGAGAACAAATGAATCACCGAGGTGGTTACCAAAGCAAAGCAAATGAGCAGAGAAACCAAGGAGAAGCCAAGTTGACTGAGCATGGCAGTGAAACCAATCTCAGAGGAGGACATCCTAGAGGAAGAGGTGCACAAGGTGGTCCAAGTAGGGGTAGAGGTATTGGCAGAGGTAACTCCTACTTTGCAACTATGAAGTGTTACAATTATGGTCAATTGGGACACCCGACATATAGATGCCCTGACAAGCCTACCTCATCAAATAGTGGAAAGAGGGTTGCTTATGCACATGAAGACTCTTCAAACAGCAAGACACCTGAGGTGGACCATATTGAATCAGAGAGTGGAGAAAATCTGATGTTCAATAGGGTCTTGATAAGACAGCCAGTCAAGAGTGAACCTAAGCATAGGAGAGCATTGTTTAGGGTGAGATGCAAGATCCTTGGTAAAATTTGCAAGGTGATAGTTGATTCAGGGTCGACTGATAACATAATATCAGAAGAGGCAGTGAGGAAGTTGAAACTTACAAGGATACCCAACATTAACCCATACAAGGTGACATAGTTGAACCATGAGCAGAGTGTGCTAGTCAATGAACAGACTTGGGTAGAATTTTCTATTGGAGGATACAAGGATAAGATCCTTTGTGATGTGTTGCCTATGAATGCTTGTCATCTGCTGCTAGGAAGACCCTGCTAATTTG
Organism: Cryptomeria japonica; assembly: GCF_030272615.1. Lineage (NCBI taxonomy): Eukaryota > Viridiplantae > Streptophyta > Pinopsida > Cupressales > Cupressaceae > Cryptomeria > Cryptomeria japonica. Next base: position 586,567,839 of record NC_081406.1, read on the forward strand.
ATAGGAAGGTGATCTATGATGGAGAGGAGAACTCCATATCATTCAAGAAGGATATCAAGACCTTTAAGATTCAGTCTTTGACAGAGAATGAAGAGGGCACTTCAAGAACACCTAGTGTCTTAATGGCTACTGGTAAAGAGTTCTTAAACTTGCTACATGAGGAGGAGATAGTGAAGTGTGCCATCTTTGTGAAACCAAAGGAGGAAGTAGACAAGTTGCAGGCAGAAGTACCCAAGGAGGTGAAACACATGTTGTAAGAGTATAAGGACACAGTGAGTGATGGAGCACCTGCAACACTCCCACCAAGAAGGTCTATAAGTCATCAAATAGACTTTGTTCCCGGAGCATCCCTACCTAAAAAAGTTGTATATAAGCTCACACATGATCAAAATAAGGAAGTAGCAAGGCAAGTGCAGGACTTATTGGAACAAGGACTGATTAAGAAGAGCATCAGGCCCTGTGCAGTCTCGGTAGTGCTAGCATCAAAGAAAGGAGGCAAGTGGAGACTTTGCATTGACTCAAGGGCAATCAATAGGATCACCATAAGGTATAGGTTTCCTATTCCTAGAATAGAGGATTTAATGGACTTTCTAGGAGGTGCTATGTATTTTACCAAGTTGGACCTTAAAAGTGGTTATCACCAGATTAGAATCAAGGAGGGTGATGAGTGGAAGACTACTTTCAAGACCACAGAAGGATTGTATGAATGCCTTGTGATGCCATTTGGGCTTACCAATGCCCCAAGCACCTTCATGAGGTTGATGAATGAGGTGTTGAAAGACTTCACAGGCAGATTTGTGGTGGTGTACCTAGATGACATTCTCATCTATAGCAAAACCAAAGAGGAGCACCTGAGCATTTGAGGTTAGTCTTAGAGAGGTTGCATGAGGAGAAGTTATCCATCAACCTAGAGAAGTGTGACTTCTTGAAGCAAGAGCTAGTCTACTTAGGATTTGTGGTGTCTAAGGGAACCTTGAAGATGGATCCAAGCAAAGTGGAGGCAATCTTGATTTGGCCTGCACCTAGAACAGGGACTGAGGTAAGGAGTTTCCATGGATTAGCTCAATTCTATAGGAAATTTGTGAGGAACTTCAGTGGCATATGTGCACCAGTCCTTGACACCATAAAAGGAGGCCTTAAAACTAAGTTTAAATAGACTGAGCAGGCTGACAAAGCATTTCAAATGTTGAAGCAAGAAGTAGCCACAAAACCTATCCTTCTCCTACCTACGTTTGATAAGCTATTCACATTGGAGTGTGATGCAAGTGGAATTGCAGTAGATGGTGTATTGAGTCAACAGGGAAGACCTATGGCATTTTTCAGTGAGAAGCTTAATGAAGCAAAGAAGAAGTACTCAGCCTATGACCTAGAGCTATATGCATTAGTGCAGTCTTTAAAGAAATGGATGGCGTGTGCACAAAGATGGTGGTCAAAAAAGTGGACACCACCCAAAAAAAACTTGGAAAAATAGGCAGTGTGTATGCGGTTTTAAAATTTCAAATTCTTGCGTACGCACTTAGGTTTGTTCTACCCAAGCCTAGAAAAGGTAGCGCATACGCGCTAAGCTTAGGAAACTGAGCGCATATGCGCTACGCCTAGGAAAATTAGCGTGTACGCGCTGCTTATAGGAAAATGAGCGCGCACACGCTAATAATCCTAGTAAAACTGCGTACACGGTGCCTGATGAAAAAAGTTTTTAAAAAAAACTGGGTCCTCATTTACCCGAAAAGCGCATTTTTTACTTTCTTTTTTTCCCATTTTTTAAGCTAAACCACGAACGGGGTGCAAAATTTGTCCTCAGGCTATGGATCAAGGTTTGTTTTTGTTTTTTTTGTCTTTCTTTCTAGTTTATGCAATTTGTTTTACATTTTGAATTTAATTTCATTAATTTTGATTAGGTTTTTTCATTTTTTGTTTCAAAAACCATATTCTTCTAATCCAGAACAAGAACAATTAAAAGCACCTCCTAAAAACCCACAAGAACAACCAAATGTGCCTCCTGAAAACACACAAGAACAACCCCCAATTCCTCCTTTTGACCGCACAGCCGAAACACAGGAAGAATTAATTAATCAGTTAGGGCAAAATACATCCAAAATCAATAGCCTGATTGTTAAATTGAAAACTTCTGAACTTGACCATCATCAATCCCTCGCCACTAGCCTAGAAACATTAGCTAGTGGTGTCATAGTTGTTACCACTGAAATTACCAAATGGGGAAGTTATAGGGATATGTGTCATCAATTCTATGCCAATGGGCTATCATACGATGGAGTTAAAAACAAAAATATTTCTAAACAACAAATATGTGCCCTTTTTGTTGACCTCAAAACTAGTCAGTCATTACCTCCTAATGCAAAGCGGTTTCCCATACATTGGTGTACCAATGTGCAGATGAAGAATCTTTTTTGGAAAAGGTGGTGGATGGTCTTTGACGATCCACCTTGTAATAATTATGAGGTGCCATTATATTTTTTGAGAAAAATATATTGTGAGTTTGTGCTCAATGTGCGCCCAAATTATTTTGACATGAGAGAGTTTCATGGTAGAGGTGGTGGCTCTACCCAAGATAGACCTAGAGCCCGTAGGCGATTAGCCATGGAGAGTCGCCGCCCCCTAGCACCTAAACCCAAGGTGCATCAGGTTGTCCCATTAGAGCTAAAAGAGTCGATGGAGCTACAAACTCTTCAGGCGGCCACAACATTGACTGGTGCCATCATCCAGCATGGGACATCATTAGCACACCCTATTGTATTGGATGATGAGCCATTAGAGGGCAACAGAGAGCCCATCGAGCATATGTGTGTCAGTTGCTCAGGGATATGCTCGGGGATAGATGATGCAGCTGGTGCAGATGGATACTCATATCATCTATGCACAATTTGTGGTTGTAGATGTCAGGCTCACACGGTTGAGGATGTCGCGCTAATAGATGAGTTGATGGACATGGTGTTTGCCCATGAGCCACAGACACAGGTGTGTTGATTTGAATTCATAACATTTTATTTATCAGTCACTATAATTTTGTAATATAGTGTTAGTTTTGGTCATAGAATGACCAATACATGTAGATCTATTCTACATTTTTATTGTATATCGATTTGAACATGGCATATGCCACATTTTTGTAATACTTGTATTGAGTTGGTAGACATGCCTTTATATATGTATATAAATATCGATATTCGATCCAATAAATGTGTAATGAGTTCATTATTTTGTATTCATTGTATTTTGTGGTTGTCCTTTTATAAATTTAAATGAATATTTGCATATGTAATCAACAATATGAATATAAACAACAAAAATGTATGTAATCTAGGAGTCATGAAAAGCAACATTGGGAAAGTTGCTCAAAAGTTGCAAAAGTTGCATGACAACTTTTAAAAGTTGTCAAGCAACTTTTGCACCATGATGTCAAATTCTTTAGGTTACTGTAGAAAACCCTAGTATGGCACACAGACCAAGGTATGGGTAGTATAAGTATTTCCAAACCCTAAGTTAATGGGTTGGATGTCAGATATTGTACGACCTAAGCAAAGAGACCTGATTGTGACTGTATTTTGGTTACCAGTCAGTTTGAATGAAGCAACCGAACTAGTTAAACGATTGATTTGCATGTAAAACTATGTGGAGTATCTTCTATGGTGTAAATACTTTCATTATGAGAAACTAGATTAGGTTTTTATTTGTAGGTTGTGTGTGTTTGTAAATATTTTGAAAATTGTCTTCTTACTGTCCAGTTTTGGACAGGATTGTGTAAATGGCTGCATAAATCTATTCCCCATTGTAAAACCACCATGAAACCATGGGGAATGAGAGTGCACACCTTGTACCATATTGCAAAGCAAGCAGGTCCCTTGAAAATGCAGGGAGGCCATCAAGAGACCCAATCCTAGGCGAGACTGAACAGTGCCCGGCTAGGAAGGGTTAAGTTGCAGAGGTCTTGGAGGGCAAGGTTAGTCAGAGAAGAGAGCACCCTTTGGAGGAGTTGGAGAGGGGTGAGTGAAGTACCATTGGTGTGAAGGAGAATCTTCCACCAATCTAGACAAGGTGGCAAGAACAACAAACCTGCACTGTGTCCCTGGCAGGTCCTAAAAACCCTTAAAAACCTTAAAATCTGCCTAGGGCACTGTACGACCACTTGGAGGCCTAAAACCTAGAAAATCCTCGAGCCCTTTCCAAATGAATGGTAGTCCATTTTGGGTGTTTGTGTTGTTTGTGCATCATTTGTGAGAGGGATCCCTATAGGACTGGGTAGGAGGCCTAATTGGTCCTAATCCTTGTAGCCCTATTTTGTAGTAAAAACACAAAATAGTGAAATCGGTAAGGGGTTGAAGGCTTGAAACCTCTTGGGGGAACATGAATGGGTGGAAAGACCATGAATTAGACCTGATATAACCTTGATAAGACCTTGGAAGGTGTAGAACAAACCTAGCCCTTATTAGCCATAGTAAGGGATTTTGAGTCCCATGAGTAGGTGAGACCTTAGCAGAAGCATTGCAACTCATTGGTGGGTGGATTGGGAAAGGTCAGGGGACTCCTCAAGCAAAGGAAGTCCTAGAGACCCTAGGGTGTGTGGAGAACACCAAGTGATCCAAGGAAAGGATCCAAGAGCATAGACTAGGCTAGTCTATCCCATTCCCTTTCCCATCACGAGACAAGAAATTGGCAAAATCTAAATCAAAATTACAAATTTATCCTTATTTACTTTTTTTTTCATGGATATAGCTAGAAATGAATTAGTTATGCTTATTATATATGCCCTACAAACATATTTTTATACATCTTACAAACACAATTTTAAATCTAACTGAGAATAATGATGATTGTGTTTGTACACTAAATATATCATGTCTGGAATCAAACTCATAGTGGAAACACACAAATCTCATTGAGTATTGTGGCCACATGTGATGCCAATATTATAATTATGATTTATAAAGTAAATTATCGACAAAGGGGCAAGACAGTCATGAGAAAAATATGAAGGCATACATCCCACTAAGGTATACTACATGTATTATAACAAAGTCTTAAGAGATAAGAGGATACTAATAGGTATGAAACAAACAAGATTAACACCATCAAGGCACGCACTCCACCTAAATACAAAATGAAGGAAGATGAAACTTTTTATGAAATAATTTATACATGAGAATAGTATAATATGAACTATGCTGAAAATACTTGATAACAACTAACAATTTCAAATATTTTCAATGAGAGCACAATTCACAATCTAATTATATTAGAAGCTCATCTAAGAGTTCAATATGAATGAAATGATGGTTAAGATACTCAAAAGGATAAAAACCATGCACACAACATGAGCCATGAGGTGGTTAGTTAGAATTATTCTAATCTTCAAACACTACACTTTTTTGTTAAGTGATAACTAGAACACATAAGCATGACTTCTAAATACCAATTTTTGTTACACAATAACAAATTCAAAATAAAATATCACCAGAGGTAACACAATATAATATGTTTTATATACTATAATATAATGTTTATAATATTAGAATAGAGTAGAATAGACTCATTTAAAATAAAACTAATCAAATCTAACAAAAGATATTTTAAAAAGGGTGTGATAGATAAAACAAGATAGTTTTAGTAAAACTTAGAAAAGTTTTTATTTCTCAACAAAAAATTAACTTTTCAAAATGTTATGGGAAGTGATGTGGAAGAGAATATAACCAAAAATAAATAAGATATATTTTTAAATGGATGATCATTTATATACACATTTCATTTATTTTCATTAAAGAATGAACGAACAATCATAATTAAGTAAACTTGGAAGCCTTTTTTTAAAAAAAATTATCATTTTTTTTAATGTTTACCTAATATATTGTTTAATGTATACTTTACCTCTTCAATGAGCTTATTCATATCACCTTGACCCTTCTCTTCATTATTAATCAAGTTCGTTCTTAGATCTTCTCTATAATATCAATTTTAGAAGCTTATACATCCATTTCATTATTAACTTGAGAATCATAACTCTCTAATAATCACTTTAATTTACACCATTTCTCTAGCATGTATATAAACTTAGAACTCCTCTCCAATTATATCACCTCCAAGTTCGGTCTCCACTTCAATGTGCACATCTAGTCAATGGGTATATTTTTAATGTTAACAAATAGTTAAATACTAATAAATAACAAAGATAGAAATTGTTTTAAATAGTAAATAAGACTTAATTGTAGGAATGACCAAGTTTCAAAGTACAAGACTAGCAATAGTGAGTAGAGAGATTTTAGTGAAAACATAAAATATGCAAGCAATAGCTGAAATAGATTAGCTCATTGGATTGATTAAAAACACAATAGATGAACAAATATATAATAGATAGCACTATAATCTTGAACATATGAGAGTATCATGTCCTATCTCTCTATAATTGGGTACATGATAATACCCATGATAAGGCAACAAGGCATTATCATGTACCAAATTATAGTTGGTACATAGTCTGCATTGCTCAATTGGATTGGGTTGAATATATTGATGTCTAGTCTCTAGATACCGGTCATCTAAAAATAAAAAGATTTTTCCTTGCAAAAATATGCTCTAAATTGGATAACTTTTATAACACCTTCTGATTGAAATAATACCAAAAAAATAGAATAACTTGACCCTTGTTGATTGCCAATTGAAAGAACAGTGTATATGTCAATGGTTAATTAGTAGCTTATTCCCAAGTATTCTTATTTAAAATGAAATTTATTAAATGAACAAAAAAAACTTATAGATGCTAATGCGCCTCCATAATGGAATTTTATTGAAGTTCATTTATTATAATGCCCCAAATGTCCCTTTATTTTTAGAATTTTATCATGTAGTTCTTTCATTAGCATGAACAATTTCTAAAAGCAACTAAATTCGAGAAAGGAAGATCGAATGCAAATAGATGAGAGGAACAAAGCAAGCTACGATTTATTTTTTACATCTTGCTCCGTCTAGATCGATTAATGCAAAGTGTGGACTGTAATACAGAAGGATCAAATCTGACCCCAATCACTGCTCTACCACTAGAAATCGACCCCTTTAGTTCGCCTTTCTTATCACACAACGAACAAGAAAATGGTCTATAATGAAGAAATTCGACTAATATAGAGACCATGGAATGGCTAAATCCTAATTACCGTAGCAAATCATGTCTAAACACCTTGCATAAAGGTGATAGTCGACCTTCCAAAATAAAGAACCTTGCTCAGTTTTCACCTTCCCACACAAAACTACACGACTTGAAAGATGTTCATAAATAATCCAACAAATATAATTTGATCAACAAATAATCTCTTTTGACGATAAATCAGCCACATTCAAAGACAAAGCAATGGTAAAAATAATAGTAGATAGGCCTTTCTTTGTAAATTGATGCCTTGAACCAATGGATCACCCAACTATTACACTTTTCTTTGGTCTGTGATGCCTAGATGCTTTAAGAGTAGATAAAATGTCAAAAAACACTTCCCATGGCCAAACTAAAAGTGGGCTTGGCTACTAGTTGCAAACCAATGATAACAAAACCGAACGCCTTTCTGGATTCACTCTTCACAACGAATAAAATAGTAAGTAAAAGGAATTGCCCTAGAAGGAAAATCAAAACGCTGCAAGAAGGTCTAAAAGCAAGGCCAGGGCGATTTGAAGATGCAATGTAAATTTCAACACTACGCCAAAATGGAATGGAACGCCAAAAAGGAAAGGCCAAGTTTGAGCAGGTCAAATTTTCAAGTTTACTAAACGTGACGCCAAAAACCCACCATAGATATAGCGAACGAAGGTAGAAAATAAGAGGCTTGAATGCCAAATTACAAGCAAAAATGCTAGGTAGGAACATGCAACAAACACTACCCACAAATCAACCTCTTAGTTTGAAACGTCTACACAAAGAAAAGAGAAGTTTTCTTAAAAAAAACTATGTCATATAAGAATGGGGATGGCTTAAACATCACACACTAAGTCTTTGACTGCTTAGATGGTTGTTGTGGGCTCATCCCCTTTGTCAAGGTTTTGCATCTGTTTGTTTTCGTTTCTTAACATTAAAATTCAAATATTTCTCCCACAAAGATTTTCTCCCCCCAGATTTCGGTGGATGTCTGTAAATATTTGATCACAACTTGTGGTCATTTAATACTTCTCAATGTTGAGGAAATGTCTCAACCTTGCTGTTTTGTTCTTGAATTAAAAAATTAATTAAAAAATTGTAATTATCTTTTAGTTGTCATGAAAGTTGCTAAATGCAATTGTGACAAGTCACAAAGATGTTTTTTAATTGTCAAAATAGTAAAAACTTGAAAAAGGGGAAAATTAAAATAATGCTTGCTAAAATGAAGAAAATCTTTCAAAAGGTAGATAGAAACGCAAGTTGAAAGATGAAGGTTTTTGTTTTCTTTGTGATTTGTGCATAAATGGTTTTCGAAACCATTTTATGATTTATGGTTTCTCTCATGCCTATTTATTTAGTGCTTGAGTTGAAAGAAATAGATGTTATTTACAGAAGCAAGGAAGTGTTGTAGAATTTCAAATAGAGAAGTTGTATTGATGTAACTCTTTTGAAGGATTAATGCAAGTCTTGGGTCTCTTTGTGGTGGAGTTTTTTTCTCTCCGCGTAAATTTTTGTGTTATGATTTGAATTATTTTGTTATCACTAAAATTCATTGTTATTTGTTTGTTTGGTTGCATATAATTATCAGTATGTTTTCACTGTGTGTTTTATCCTGGTTTTTCAACATTTTGGTATCAGAGCCAAGTTGGCTTGATTTGAGAAGAAGACACCTTTCTTGGAGGTTTGATTGGGTTTTTTACTACAGTAGGAGTGTTTGTTTGTTTGTTTTTTCTTGCAGTTTCAGAGTCAGTGCAATAAGAGATCATGGCTAGCTCATCTCGACTGGACTTTGAAAAGTTCAATGGTTCTAGATATGAGCTTTGGAAGCTAAAGATGGAGGATCTCTTGGAAGAAACAAATCAATGGATTGTTGTTAGTAAAATGGAGAAACCAGAGAGCATTTTTGATGAAGATTGGAAGAAATTAGATAAAAAAGCTCGTGGCACTATTTGTTTGTGTTTATCTGATTATGTTCTATTGAATGTTTCAAGTTAGACTATTGCACATTAATTATGGAATAGAATAGGAGAGATTTACCAAACTAAGAGTCGCATTAACAAGTTATTTCTAAAAATAAAGTTATATTCTCTTAAATGAATGATGGAGACTCGATTGCAGAACACCTGAATTCTTTTAATCTAATCTTGAGTCAATTGCAATCAATTAATGTAAAGATAGAGGAAGAGGATAAATGTAGTTTGTTATTATGTTCACTTCCTGAATCTTGGTATAATCTCATTATTGCAATGTGGTTCTTTTACAGATGAACCAAAGTTGGATGCCCTTGTTGCCACTCTACTTTTAGAGGAAATGAGGAGAAATACTTCAGAAGGGTCTAAAGATGCATTGCATGTACGAGGTAGAACTAAAGAAAAAGGTAAGGACAAGAAGAAAGGTGAAAAAGACAAGTCTAAGGATCATTCTAAATCCAAGGGAAGGTCTAAATCACCTGGTAAGAGTAGATGGAGATGTTGGAACTATGGTAAGCAGGGGAATCTCAAAAAGGAATGTAAAAAGAAAAAAGAAAATTAATGATGGTTCCTCTACTGATAAATCCTCTGATGATGAAGTTGCTGATGCTTTTATTATTTTTGCTAATATCACTTATGATGACTCTTGGCTAGTAGATTCAGATGCATCCTACCACATGACTCCTCACAAGGAGTGGTTTTCAGTGTAATCAGCTTATGATGGTGGGGAAGTTTTCCTCGGGGATAATAGCACACGAAAAATTATAGGCCAAGGGGAGGTAAAATTGGTTTTCAATGATGGAAGAGTTAAAAATCTGAAAGATGTATTGCACATTCTTGGTTTTGCTAGAAACTGAATTTCTATATCTAAAATGAATGATTTAGGAGTGCATGTTACTTTTGAAAAGAGTGGTTGCAAGTTAAGCAGAGGGAATTTGATTTTAGCTAAGGGAAATAGGTGTGGCACCCTATTTAGACTTGATGCTTCTACTTTCTATAACTTTGTTAATGTAATTGATAATTTTGTATCATGTAAAGCTATGGCACCATAAGATGGGCCATATTGGTGAAAAGGGTCTCAGAACCCTCATAAATAAAAAGATGGTTGATGGTTTGTCTAGTTACTCTGCTGATTTTTATTTCTACAAACATTGTGTGTATGGAAAGAAACATAGAGTATCTTTTAAATCTAGAAGTAATAGAGCTATACAAGTTTTAGAGGTTAGTGATGTTTTTGGTCCTGTGGATGTCATCTACTGGAAAAAATTGCTACTATGTTTCATTTATTGATGATTATTCAAGATATTCATGGATTTACTTTTTGAACGAAAAATCTGTTGTTTTCTCTATATTTAAAGAATTTAAAACACTTGTTGAAAAACAAATAGATAAAAAAGTAAAGGTTTTAAGAATGGATAATGATGGTGAGTTTTTCTCCAAGGCTTTTGATGACTATTGTAAGCATGCAAGAATTGTTAGGCAGAAAAAAAACTCCATATACCCCACAACAAAATGGAGTGGCAGAGAGAATGAATAGGACTTTAATGGGTAGAGCTTGAATCATGTTGACTAGTGCAAATCTTGAACAACATTTTTGGGCTAGAGCAATTCACACTGCTTGTTATCTACTTAACAGATCACCCACTTTTGGTCTTGTTGATAAAAATCCCTATGAGGTATGGACATGTAAACATTCATCAGTTTCTCATTTTAGAGTTTTTAGTTGTGAGGCATATGTTCATGTTCCTAAAAAAAATGTTCTAAGCTTGATTTCAAAGATAACAAGTATATTTTTGTCGGTAATGGTGAAAACATTAACGGTTATAAGCTTTGGGATCCTATAGCAATGAAAATGTTATATTCTAAGGATGTAATTTTTTAGGGAGCTAAAGGAATTTTAAAATGATGAACAACCTTAGGTGAAGCCTAAAAAATAGTGCATTTTGATATTAAGGTTGAACCACATAAAGATACATAGGTAGAACAACCTCAAGAAGATGCACATGTAGAACAACTTGATGAACATCAAGGTGAAGAAGGATTAGAAGAGAATATTGAAGATGAAAAACCAGAGCATCTTGTTACACCTCAAAGAAGATCCACAAGACAATGTAAGCCCTTTGATAGGTATAGATATAGTTTGATAGGGAGGTTAGTGCAAGGTGGTTGTTAAGTGGCTAGTATGTTTGCTAAGTAATAGATCCTTACTATTTTCAAGGTGTAGCCACCAAGGTCAGAGTGCAAATAGCTCAAAGGCAATCTAACAACTCACCTTATTCCACTTCCCTATGTCAAACTCTTCATAGCTACTCAAGGGCTTCAACTCCATAATCACTCTGGTTTGGTAATCCAACTCCTTCCTCACCCAATTGGAATTCATTCCTCTGTCCCTGATTTTCTCTCTAACTGCACAAGGTCTCCTCTTAGTGAATTATAAGTTTGAGACAAGTTTTATTTCCTTGGGTGTCTTTTTGGTCTTCTACGTTTTGGAGTGTAGAAGCCTTCACAAGTGCTGCAACCTAGGTTTTGGATTCTTTCCCACCAAAAAGGTTAAATTCATAAAAGGACAACTTGTTTCAACTGTTATTGATGAGCTTCATGCCTTACATCATCCATTTTTGCACCCGATTTGACAAAAACTCAATTTTGAGGCCTAAAATGGGCTACAAGGAATTAGCCCTCCATTTGGGGTTTTGTGCTCACCCTGCTCAAGCAATGGACATCTAGACAAAAAGGAGTTGATATTCGGACACCCTTTTGGGAGTTCTTGAAGATTTTCAAAGTCTGAGGGTCTCTTAGGCCTTCTCCGTGACTGTCCCAAAAATGGGTGAAAAAGGAGGGTTTGCAAGGGTTTCAATGGCAAATAATGACTAAAAAGTTGGAGACCTTCAACATGGACTATACAACCTTGTTTCTACCCTGCTACTTGTTAAATGAGCCATGAAAAGACAAGTTTTACACCTTCCAAAGGTTAGGAAATTAGATTTACAAAACTTGCTCATAAGGCACATGCAACGTTGACAACTTTCTCATTATTGTTGTCTATAAGCACATATTTAGCATGAAAAGAAATTACATCTCAAAAAATGAGAACAATTACATTATTAAAGACACACAAATATCTCATTAGCCTTGCACAAAAGCTATTAGGCAATTACAACAAAGATTTGTTCACTGTCAAGTCATTTATGACTGCACTTTTCTCTTTTCATTGTTTTCTCCTTTGGACCTGCACTTTACATTTGTCAAAACTCCTATTTGAAGATCTGTTTGTGCTTCCTTAGAAATGCTCTACCTTTTAAAGCTTGATGTCCTTCATACCTGCCACTTGGAGAGGAGAATTTCATGTATAACTTCAACAAAGAATTTAAAAACTAGTCATAGTTGACTGTGGCAGCAAATTGGGCATTACAACTTTGCCTCAAAGATCATCAATTGATCTTGGCAACTTTCCAACCCATGGACAAGGGTTAAACACCTTTCCTTGCTCTTGTTTGCAAACAAACAAAGAAGATACAAGGTTTTACACACACCAATAAATTGTGGAGAGCAAACAAATGAAAGGAAAACTAATGCCAAAACAGTGACTCGTTGTTTTTTATTACAATTTGCACAAACTGAAAGTGTAACCTTCCTTCTCTTGGATTAGAAAGCCTCTTAGCTTTCAATTACAATCTTGGAAAACAAGACAAGTCTGTCCACCTGAAGAATGCATTTGCTATGGAAGAGCAAAGCATCAAACCTTTACAAGACCCTAGCCAAATGACACACTTGCCTAGGGCTCCATGGCCACATAAATCCTTGCACCTTCATTCTTGAAAGCAAAACATATATTTACATAATTTACAAGTTGACCAACTAGTTCTTGGGGTGCCATGAACATTTTAGGACTTCAAGAAGCCAAGTTGGTCAAGCATCCTTGCCAATTTCCTAGACAAGGCAATGAAACTGTCAAATCAAACTAATTTTTCTACAAACTCAAAACTTGATAAAATTAGATGCCACCAAAGGGAAAAGCTTAAGAAAAAATAATAGAAACTAAAAATGCAAGAACAGTACGGCCAAGTACAACAGGTGTACGGACTGTTGTTCACATGGAGTTAAAAACTAGAGAAAAACCAAGTAAAACTAGTGCAAGTTTGCAGAATTTTTCATAACTTCGAATGATCAACACTTATAATAGTTAAAATAGGAGATTGAATACCTTTCCTAGTTGGTTAGCCTCCTGTATGGATAGGTAATGTCCAAGGGCACTTAAATTTGCCATTTTGATGCCTAAATGACAACTTTTGGTGCCTAGAAAATGCAAGATTGACCTCCAAGACTAACAATCACCTAAAAACACTTCTCACACCTAAAACCCAAGCATAAAACATGTCTAAAACCTTTTAAAACAAAAACCACATTAAAAAATCATTTTCCCATCATTTTGCCAGGCAACACCAAATTGGCAACTTTAAGCAAAAAGATGAAAACAAGAAACCAAAACCACACAATGAGTTCAAAACTCATCCAAACAACCTAGAACAACTTCAAAAACATCTAAGACAACTTTCCAACTTAAAACTAACAAAAAATAAAACTTGTGATGAAAATGAAGCTGAGAATGAAGCTAGGTGCTCCTGCACCATACTCCCCCGATGACAAAGAAGTCATGTCACTCCTTTGGGCAAAAAAGAGAGAGGAATACCAGCCTTGGTGAGGTCACTTTCAGGTATCCAAGTGGCTTCAGAAGCTGGTTGATCTTTCCACTTGATCAGATGCTCAAGGTAGTCATGCTTTCTAGTCTTTTTGATGATTCTCAAATCAAGTACCTGTTCAGGAATGGGAGAAGAAGAAGAGGGGATAGATAGATCAGAAAGGGAATGAGAAATGTCTAAAGCTCTCTGAGTCTCTTTTGGAGGCTGCCCCTTGAAAGGTACCAAATCTAAAACATTAAAGATAGGAGACAAGAAAACATCAGCAGGTAAATCAATTTTATAAGCATTTGGACCATACTTAGCCAAAATCCTGCAAGATCCAATTCTTCTCATTTGTAACTTGGTAGGAACTCCCTTTTGAAATCTAGACTTATTGAGATGTACCATCACAAAATCTCCAACTGAGAATTGGACATCCCTCTTAGAAGCATCCACCCTTGCCTTGACTTTTGTTGTGGTGTCCTGCAAAGACTGCTTAACCTATTCATGTATCTCTTTTAGAGATTGTGCCATATCTTCTACTATCCCACTAATATGTTGCAAGTTAGTCACATCATGTAACTCAAAAACACCCCTTGGATGCATGCCATAAACAACTTGAAATGGACTCTTACCAGTAGATCTGTTTACACTGTCATTGTAGGCAAACTCTGCCTGTGGGATGAGCTGATCCCAGCTTTGTCCATACTCCTTGGTGAGACATCTGAGTAGATTACCCAATGTTCTATTCACCACTTCCATTTGGCCATCTATCTGTGGATGGTAAGCTGAGCCAAAAGACAAGTTAGTACCCAATTTCTTCCACAAAGTCTTCCAAAAATGACCCAAAAACTTAACATCTCTATTTGATACAATGCTAGATGGCAAACCATATATTCTGACAACTTCTTTAAAGAAAAGGAAAGCAATATGACTAGCATCATTAGTAGTTTTGAAAGGTATAAAGTGAGCCATCTTACTAAATCTGTAAACAACCACAAAGATACTGTCATGCCCTATTTTTGTCTTTGGTAAACCTACAACAAAATCCATACTGATGCACTCCCATGGCCTAGAAGGAATGGGAAGTGGCTGATATAAGCTAGCATTAGTGATATTACCTTTGGCCTTCTGACATACCATGCACTATTCAACATACCTCCGGACATCTCTTTGCATCTTAGGCCAGTAATAAAAGCGTTGAACCAACTCTAAGGTCTTATTGAGACCAAAATGGCCACTCAAACATCCATTGTGTTTCTCTTGGATGAGATTTTCTCTCATGGAACCTTTAGGAACACACAGTTGTCCTCCCCTGAATAACAAACCATTCTGCAATGTATAGTCAGCATACTCACTATGGAAATGATTTTCAAAAGCAAGACAAACTTTATAAGTAGCAGCAAAATCATCTTCATTAGGATATAAATCTTGAAAGCAATCAATCCCAATACTCTTTACTTGGATCTCCTGAATTGTCAACAATCTCCTACTTAAAGCATCAGCTACCTTGTTACATTGGCCTTTCTTGTGCTTAAGAGTAAAAGTATATGCTTGTAGGTACTCTACCCATTTCACATGTCTATGGTTGAGTTTATCCTGAGAATTCAAGAAACTGACTGCTTGGTTGTCTGTATACACAACAAATTCTTTAGGAAGCAAGTAATGCCTCCACTTCCTGAGTGCCTGCACCAATGCATATAACTCTAAATCATAAGATGAATACTTTTTCTTTGCATCATTCAGTTTTTCACTAAAGAAAACAACTGGTCTATTATCCTGACTCAAGACTGCACCTACTGCAAGATGAATGGCATCACATTCTATGGTAAAGAGTTTATCAAAACTAGGAAGGATTAACACTGGTTGTGTAGCAACTCTAGTTTTGAGTAACTCAAACCCCTTATTAGTTGCTTTTGTCCATTGAAATTTGACCTTATGACCACCTTTTATTGTATCTAACATGGGTGCACAAATCTCACTGAAACCTCTGATAAACTTTCTATAAAACTGGGCTAGACCATGAAAACTCCTAACTTCACTGGCTGATTGTGGGGTTGGCCAACTTGTTATGGCTGCAACTTTAGATTGATCCATCTTAAGATCTCCACCGGACACAACAAAACCAAGATAGACTAGCTCTTGCTGCATAAAATCACATTTCTCAAGATTTATGGTTAACTGCTCATCAGATGATCTTTGCAAAACAATAGCTAAGTGTTTCAAATGCTCCTCTTTAGTCTTACTAAAAATGAGAATATCATCTAAGTAGACTACCACAAACTTACTGAGAAAATCCTGCAATACTTCATTCATTAACCTCATAAAGGTACTGGGAGTATTAGAGAGTCTAAAAGGCATAACCAACCATTCATAAAGACCCTCATTTGTTTTGAAAGAAGTTTTCCACTCATCACCCTCTTTGATTCTTATCTGATGGTAACCACTTTTTAAGTGTATTTTGGAGAAATACCTCGCATCCCCTAAACAATCCATCAAATCTTCTATCCTGGGAATAGGGAACCTATACGTTATTGTGATTTTGTTGATAGCTCTGGAGTCTTTGCATAGTCTCCATGTGCCCCCTTTCTTAGGTGCTAACATAGTGGGTACTGCACAAGGACTTATACTCTTTCTTATTAATCCTTGATCCAATAACTCTTGAATCTATCTAGCTACCTCTTTGTTCTGTTCAGGAGTCATCTTATATGCTGCTTTGTTTGGCAAAGAAGCTCTTGGTATAAAGTCAATTTGATGACTAATGGCTCTAGGAGGAGGTAATGTTGTTGGTTGTCCATCGCTGATGATGCCCTTAAAGTTATCAAGAATTTGCTGCACTTCTTGTCGGATCTCAACTTGTTTTTCTTTCTTATCCTCCTTAGGTTTCACTACAAGTGCATAACCAATCCCATCTCCCTCTTTCATGGTTTGGATGAACTCTTTTTCATTGACTAATAGCACTTTAGGTGCCTATGGTTTGTTGTTCTTTGTCTCTTCACTAAGGGACTGAATTTTGTAGACAATGCCATTCTTTTGAAAGGAATATGTGTTTTTTTCACCATCATGGTGTGCCCTTCTGTCAAATTGCCAAGGTCTACCCAATAGTAGATGGCAATCATCCATGGGAAGGATGTCACATAGTATCCTATCCTTGTATTCACCTATGTTGAAGTCTACCCATGCTTGTTCATTCACTAGGACATGTTGCCCCTTGTTTAACCAGGTTACCTTGTAAGGTTTACTGTGCTTCATCCTAGGTAGGTTTAATTTGCTAACTGCCTCCTCTGAGATAATGTTATCTGTGGAACCTGAATCTATAACCACCTTACATACCTTGCCCAAGATTTTGCACTTTATCCTAAACAATGCTCTTCTCTAAGACACTTCACACTTATGAGATTCTTGCATCAATACTCTCCTCATCATCAGACTCTCACCATCTTTGGGTGCTAGGTGCATTGCTGGAGTTCTTGTACTACTCCCTTCCTCCTGAACATAATTCACTCTCTTTTCACCTCCATGGGAAGAACTAGGCTTTTCTGGACACCTATAAGCAGGATGACCCAATTTCTGACAGTTGTAGCATTTCATTGTGGAGAATTAAGACCCTCTACTTGGGCCACTAGACCTACCCCTTCCTGGGTTGCTTGATCCCCTTCCCCTATAATTAGGTTTGCTTTGAGAATCCCCACTTTGCTCTATAAGCTTAGATTCCCCCTGAGACCTTTGATCTATGTGTCTTCCCCAAAACTACCTCGATGGCCTTGACCATCTCTGTCTCTTCCTCTACCTCTATTATGCTGCTCTTGCTTCTTCCTACTCCTTTCCTCTACCTTGAGTGCAAGTTGATAGCACTTCTGGACTGTTGTAGGGCACAACAAACTTAACTCTTCCTGTATGTTCCATCTCAAGCCATTGAGATACCTAGCAACCTTGACATTTTCATTCTCTTGGATCTTTGACCTAAGGCATAGCTTCTGAAACTCCTCGATGTAGGTGCTGACATCTAACTCTTTTTGCCTAAGGTTTTGCCTTTTCCTATGGAGCTGTATTTCATAGTCCTCTAGAATGTAAGCCTCTTTGATCTTGGACAACATTCCCTTCCAAGTTGCTATGGGCCTTTTGCCCTCTTTCTCACGTTCATCCTGAATAAACTTCCACCATGTTAAGGCAGCTCCTCTCAACTTGGACTTAGCCACCTTCACTTTCTGGGCCTCTGTCACACCATCACATTCAAAATGGTTCTCAAGCCCCTTAGTCCATTCCATGACCATTTCTGGGTCCATTTTGCCACTGAATAGTGGGACTCCTTCTAGTGTTCTCCCACTCATAGCCTTCAAGGCTTTAAAAAAGGGTTCATTCTCTATCACAGGGTCTAGTATAGGAGTTTCATCTTCTATAGCTAATAGCTTACCCTCGCCTTCTATTCCTTCTATCTTATTGCTGACTTCATCTGCCTTCACTTCTACTTCACCCAACTTCTGTTCTAAGAGGTCTAGTTTCACTTTGAGTAACCTATTTTCTTCTTCTTGGTCTTCCACTTTCTTTGCTAGTTCTGCATTTGTCACCATGGTTGCCAACTTGCTACTTCTTCCTAAGTGTAACTGGGCTCTAATACCACTATGATAGGGAGGTTAGTGCAAGGTGGTTGTTAAGTGGCTAGTATGTTTTCTAAGTAATAGATCCTTACTGTTTTCAAGGTGTAGTCACCAAGGTCAAAGTGCAAATAGCTCAAAGGCAATCTAACAACTCACCTTGTTCCACTTCCCTATGTCAAACTCTTTTTAGCTACTCAAGGGCTTCAACTCCATAATAACTCTGGTTTGGTAGTCCAACTCCTTACTCACCCAATTGGTGTTCATTCCTCTATCCCTGATTTGCTCTCTAACTACACAAGGTTTCCTCTTAGTGAATTATAAGTTTGAGACAAGTTTTGTTTCCATGGGTGTCTTTTTGGTCTTCTACGTTTTGGAGTGTAGAAGCCTTCACAAGTGCTGCAACCTAGGTTTTGGATTCTTTCCCACCAAAAAGGTTAAATTCATAAAAGGACAACTTGTTTCAACTGTTATTGATGAACTTCATGCATTACATCATCCATTTTTGCACCCGATTTGACAAAAACTCAATTTTGAGGCCTAAAATGGGCTACAAGGAATTAGCCCTCCATTTGGGGTTTTGTGCTCACCCTGCTCAAGCGATGGACATCTAGACAAAAAGGAGTTGATATTCGGACACCCTTTTGGGAGTTCTTGAATATTTTCAAAGTCTCAGGGTCTCTTAGGCCTTCTCCGTGACTGTCCCAAAAATGGGTGAAAAAGGAGGGTTTGCAAGGGTTTCAATGGCAAATAATGACTAAAAAGTTGGAGACCTTCAACATGGACTATACAACCTTGTTTCTACCCTGCTACTTGTTAAATGAGCCATGAAAAGACAAGTTTTACACCTTCCAAAGGTTAGGAAATTAGATTTACAAAACTTGCTCATAAGGCACATGCAACGTTGACAACTTTCTCATTATTGTTGTCTATAAGCACATATTTAGCATGAAAAGAAATTACATCTCAAAAAATGAGAACAATTACATTATTAAAGACACACAAATATCTCATTAGCCCTACATAAAAGCTATTAGGCAATTACAAAAAAGATTTGTTCACTGTCAAGTCATTTATGACTGCACTTTTCTCTTTTCATTGTTTTCTCCTTTGGACCTGCACTTTACATTTGTCAAAACTCCTATTTGAAGATCTGTTTGTGCTTCCTTAGAAATGCTCTGCCTTTTAAAGCTTGATTTCCTTCATACCTGCCACTTGGAGAGGATAATTTCATGTATAACTTCAACAAAGAATGTAAAAACCAGTCATAGTTGACTGTGGCAGCAAATTGGGCATTACAACTTTGCCTCAAAGATCATCAATTGATCTTGGCAACTTTCCAACCCATGGACAAGGGTTAAACACCTTTCCTTGCACTTTTTTGCAAACAAACAAAGAAGATACAAGGTTTTACACACACCAATAAATTGTGGAGAGCAAACAAATGAAAGGAAAACTAATGCCAAAACAGTGACTCGTTGTTTTTTATTACAATTTGCACAAACTGAAAGTGTAACCTTCCTTCTCTTGGATTAGAAAGCCTCTTAGCTTTCAATTACAATCTTGGAAAACAAGACAAGTATGTCCACCTGAAGAATGCATTTTCTATGGAAGAGCAAAGCATCAAACCTTTACAAGACCCTAGCCAAATGGCACACTTGCCTAGGGCTCCATGGCCACATAAATCCTTGCACCTGCATTTTTGAAAGAAAAACATGTATTTACATAATTTACAAGTTGACCAACTGGTTCTTGGGAAGCCATGAACATTTTAGGACTTCAAGAAGCCAAGTTGGTCAAGCATCCTTGCCAATTTCCTAGACAAGGCAGTGAAACTGTCAAATCAAACTAATTTTTCTACAAACTCAAAACTTGATAAAATTAGATGCCACCAAAGGGTTAAGATTAAGAAAAAATAATAGAAACTAAAAATGAAAGAACAATATGGCCAAGTACAGCAGGTGTACGGACTGCTGTTCACATGGAGTTAAAAACTAGAGAAAAACCAAGTAAAACTAGTGCAAGTTAGCAAAATGCTTCATAACTTCAAATGATCAACCCTTACAATAGTTAAAACAGGAGATTAAATACCTTTCCTAGTTGGTTATCCTCCTATACAGATAGGTACATGTCGAAGGGCACTTAAATTTGCCATTTTGATGCCTACATGACAACTTTTGGTGCCTAGAAAATGCAAGATTGACCTCCAAGACTAACAATCACCTAAAAACACTTCTCACACCTAAAATCCAAGCATAAAACATGTCTAAAACCTTTTAAAACAAAAACCACATTAAAAACTCATTTTCCCATCATTTTGCCAAGCAACACCAAACTGGCAACTTTGAGCAAAGAGCTGAAAACAAGAAACCAAAACCACACAATGAGTTCAAAACTCATCCAAACAACCTAGAACAACTTAAAAAACATCTAAGACAACTTTCCAACTTAAAACTAACAAAAAACCAAACCTGTGATGAAAATGAAGCTTAGAATGAAGCTAGGTGGTCCTGCACCATAGTCCATCTGATTTCTGTTGTGTTTTTGCTCTATCTTGTACTAACAATGAACCTAGATCTGTGAAAGAGGCCTTATCTTCAAATGAGCATGAGTCTTGGTTAGAGGCAATGAAAGATGAAATGAAGGATTTGGAAAAATGTGACACATGGGATCTAGTTGAGCTTCCTAAGGGGATTAAAGCCATTGGATGGAAATGGGTATTTACAAAGAAATTTAGTGTAGATGGTAAGTTAGAACAGTACAAGGCTCGGTTAGTGGCAAAAGGTTACTCACAAGTTGAGGGAGTGGATTTTGGTGAGATTTTTTCTCCTATGGCTAAACTAACTTCCATTAGATTAATTTTATATATTTATGCTCCTTTTGATTTAGAAGTAGAGCAAATGGAGGTTAAAACAAGTTTCTTACATGGGGATTTTGATAAGGAAATATTTATGAAAGAACCTGATAATTTTATTGAAGGGACAAGAACACCTGGTTTGCAGGTTAAAAGGGTCTTTGTATGGTATGAAGCAGTCACCAAGAATGTGGTATCAAAAATTTGAATATTTTATATTGAATCATGACTTTGTTAGAAGTGAAGAAGATCATTGTGTTTATTTTAAATTAATTAATGATCAATTACTAGTCATTGTCCTTTATGTTGATGATATGTTATTTATTGGACAAGGGAGGGAGCTTAAGAGTCAACTATCTGGTACATTTGATATGAAAGATTTAGGGGCTGCAAAATATACCTTGGGTATAGAAATCAACAAGGATTGGGTTAACAGAAAACTATGGCTAAGTCAAAAGAAGTATGTTAACACTATTTTGCAGTATTTTTCCATGCATGATTGTAAACTAGTTAATATTCCCTTTCTTGTTGGCACTAAGCTATCTCTAGAACAATGTCCTAAAATAGATGATGATCTTGAAGAGATGTGTAAATATCCATATGCTAGTGTTGTAGGAAGCCTTATGTATGCTATGGTCTGTACAAGACTAGATATTGCCCAAGCAGTGGGAGTTCTTAGTAGATTTCTGGAAAAACCTGGTAAAGAACATTGGACCTATGTGAAAGGGGTTTTTAGATATTTACATGGAACTTCTATTAATTGCATTTTTTATCATGGTTCTAATGATATGAGTAAGGTGATTGATTTACAGAGCTTTGTTGATTTAGATTTTGTTGGTGACCTAGATTGCAGAAGATCAACAAGTGGCTATATTTTTACTTTGTTTGGTGGAGCAGTTAGTTGGATGAGAAAAAGACAACCTATAGTTTCATTGTCCACTACAGAAGCAGAGTACATGGTTGCAACACATGCTTGTAAAGAGGTAGTGTGGTTAGAAAGATTGTGTTCGGGTATTGGCTTTCAGTGCAAATAAGTAAGAATCAATTGTGATAGTCAGAGTGCCATATGTTTGGCTAAAAACCCATTGTATCATGCTTGCACAAATCACATAGATGTTCAATATCACTTTGTTTGGGAAATGGTTGAGAGTGGTAGAGTCATGTTACAAAATGTAGACACTTCAGTGAATGTTGTAGATTCTCTTACTAAACCAATGAGCACAAAAAAAATTGTTTGGTGCAGAGAGGCCATAGGCCTCACATTTTTTGAAGCTTAATTTGTCCAATTTCCCTTTATACTTTATGCAAGGTGTTCATCAAGTGGGAGAATGTTGAGAAATGTCTCAACCCTGATGTTTCTATTCTTGAATTAAAATATAATTGGAAAATTGTAATTATCTTTTAGTTGTCATGAAAGTTGCTAAATGCAATTGGGACAACTTGCAAAGATGTTTTTTAATTGTCAAAATACTAAAAGCATGAAAAAGTGGAAAAATAAAAGAAAGCTTGCTAAAATAAAGAAAATCTTTCAAAAGGCAGATAAAAACAAGTTGAAAGAGGAAGGTTTATGTTTTCTTTGTGATTTGTGCATAAGTGGTTTTCGAAACTATTTTATGATTTATGGTTTCTCTCATGCCTATTTATTGAGTGTTTGAGTTCAAAGAAATAGATGTTATTTACAGAAGCAAAGAAGTGTTGCAGAATTTTAGAGAGAGAAGTTGTATTGATGTAACTCTTTTGAAGGATTAATACAAGTCTTGGGTCTCTTTGTGGTAGATTTTTTTCCCGAAAGGGTTTCTCCACATAAATTGTTGTGTTATGGTTTGAATTATTTTGTTATCAATTACCATCTGAAATTCAGTGTTATCTATTTGTTTGATTGCATAAAATTATCAGTATATTTTCACTATATATTTTATCCTGGTTTTTCAACACCCAACATACTCAAAATGGGAGCTCCAAGGTCTATTCCTCGCTACCATTTATCTCATATCTAGAAACTTGTGAGCTTGTGATCATATGGAATTGAGGAGAATTGCAACAGGCCGACTCAACGTTGAATGGGAAATGATCTTTATCTTGTGTGATTGAAGGATATGTACAAAATGTGTTTGTTGAAAACTTTCATCAACAAATGTAATTTGCAGGTGTAAAGAACCCCTACCAACATTCTCACAGACTGTGCGAAAATGGGAGTTGTGGAATAGGGTATGGAAATACATCACACATAAATGATAAGATGTATTTTACAGATGATATAGCTAAAACTACCTTGGCAGACATGTATACAAAATGTGTAAGCATATATAAGGAATGTTTGACAGAGTTTTTGGAAAAAGATTTTTTTTTAATTCCTTCTTTCTCTCTGCATATAAAGAAAACCCTTTATCCTAAATTTCTTTTGATTTAGTTGTCCAGGGTTTTTAATTTCTTTTACTTCTGGGATCTGCAAGATTAGAGGACTACTTGCACAATAATAAAATTATGAGATATCTTTTCTAACTTACAAAATTCTCATTTATATAAATAACCTTCAACATAGTTTGGTACTATTAATGTTTTATTTCAGTTTCTTCAAGTGAAAAAAGATTGCTTGATTCCCTTAGTTTATTAAGGAGATTTCTATAATTTATTATAGAATATATTTATTTATCACATGTAAAGACCATTTATATAAATTTGAAAACCATTTATTATAACACTAAGAAGATGAACTACAAAGCATATTTGAAATTGTTAGTTGTTATCAAGTATTTTCAGCATAGCTCATATTATACTATTCTCTTGTATAAATTATTTCATAAAAAGTTTCATCTTCCTTCATTTTATATTTAGGTGGAGTGCGTGCCTTGATGGTGTTAATCTTGTTGGTTTCATATCTATTAGTATCCTCTTATCTCTTAACACTTTGTTATAATACATGGAGTATACCTTAGTGGGATGTATGCCTTCATATTTTTCTCATGACTCTCTTGCCCTTTTGTGGATAATTTACTTTATAAATCATAATTATAATATAGGCATCACATGTGGCCACGATGCTTAATGAGAGTTGTGTGTTTCCACTATGACATTTTGTTTGATTCTAGACATGATATATTTAGTGTACAAACACAATCATCATTATTCTCACTTAGGATTGAAAATTGTGTTTGTAGGACATATAAAAATATGTTGGTAGGGCATATATAATCAGCATAACTAATTCATTTCTAGCTATATCCATGAAAAATAAAAGTAAAGAAGGATAAATTTGTAATTTTGATTTAGATTTTGCCAATTTCTTGTCTTCTAAAACCCAAGACCCACTCGTTGCCATTATCTTATCCTAATACTTGAGAAATAAAACAAATTAAAATAATTGTTTCTAGCATTAATACAAAACAATATTTTTCTAGTGAGGATATTAATTTATTTATTTTATAATCTAATGTTCCACGATATGACCAATGATAGGTTTGTTAGACAACATTTTCCTATCAATATAAATATTTCTTATCACATCATTCATATTTTTGACCTCAGCAGTTATATCTTCTTCTTTTCTTTTTTTTGTCTTACCTCCATTATTTCAAGTAATCGAATTATTAAGTACTTATTTAATATAAGTATATTATAATGTGTCTCATAACCACAAATTTTTTTCTTAAATATAATTAAAAAAATCAAATTTATCTTAATTTTGATTTCACAAAATTGATAGATATCTCCTCGTTTATGTGGAATAATACTTATGCTAGTAATGTGAACGATAATCAAAGCTTCATGAAACTCTAAACTAAGATCCTTGTCTATCCACATTGTAGATTGTATCTTATGTCACCTCGTATTACACAAATAATAGTCGAACTCTAATCTTTTCTCATAATACAAGAATTAGAATAGATTAATTCCAAAGTAAGTCGTTAACTATGGAATCAAAACATGCCAGTTTATAGCTAGACAGCAACATAACAGTGCTCAACACCAGAGATATCTTGAATCATAACAAACCACGAAGAGGTATTATAGTAACAAAAATATACCGTAATCTATATAAAGTGTCAACATCAATACAGCTACTAGTTACAAGTGAACGGCTGTCCATGGCCTGTTATGAGCTTTGCGTGAAAGAGTTAGAAGAAATGGTGTAGTTGGGGCCGGAGAAATGAGAGAGCTTGCCGTTGTGAGAAAAGATAACGAGACCCACTTGGGCCTCGCAGAACACGGAAAGCTCGTACCCTTATTTCAACAGCCCAGTTATCACCACTCACTTCTTTTTCTCCATAATTTTCTAAATTGGTATCTTTCCTCGCCCCATCGTTTCCTTTTTCAGTAAAACGAGGCTTTGCTAAAAGAAGAAGCTGGAACAAAAACTGACCAAAAGAAGAGAAGTACAGAGGCATGATCATCTCAATGAGAATGGTTGGATAACAAAGGCGGGCGATGTGCTCTTTGAATATTCAACTAACAGCTTTTCTCTCGTAATTGATGTGACCAATGGGACCACAGAAAACATGTTGGGTCTCTGCAAGGGACATAAATAGATATAAATTCCAAATCAAAATATGAGCTGTAGCTCGCTGTGGACATAAATAGAAGCAAATTCCAAATCAAAACGACAAGTAGTTGTCCGTGGACATTAATAGCTATTAATAGAACCAGAATCCAAATCAGAAGATGATGAGTAAGTAGTGGATATAGATAGCTATAAATAGAAGCAGATTCCGAATCAGAAGATGATCAGTAAGTCGTTGTGGGTATAAATAGAAGCAAATTCTAAATCAAAACATGAGCTGTAGTTCGCTGTGGATATAAATAGCTATAAATAGAAGTAGTTGACAAACGTGTCGCTAACGTGGTCCTTGGTAGTTAGCCGATAGGCTATTTAACGTGCGCATAGCCCACCGGTATTGCCGCACGCTTTGTGGGAATAGTTTTGGATCTGGTCTGCAAAATTTGATATCCCCTGAATCACGCTCTGTCTTGAAAGTTTTAAATCTGTCATAAAAATTGGATCACAGATACGAATTTTTTTGTCAGCAATGTCAAACTGCGCACTCAATGAAGTAGCGTGGAACTTTTTAACTTTTCAATCTTATTTGTTATTAGCTGGTCTCGTAAATTGATCATCATTGTCTCCTAGCTTAGCTCTTTTACTATTAATCTTCGCTTTATACTCAACGTGAAGGGCGAAAGTACGAACTGGACACAAAGGCTCTGCGTCAAGGGCGACAATGGATTAATCTCTCTGCTCTGCGTGAAGGGCGAAAACCTGGCGTGAACGGTGAATGTGTAAATTGCGTGAAGCCGAAATCCAACAGAAGACTGCTGTAAGCGGATCGCCAAATCTGGAATGAGGCGCGTGAACACTCGGTGGTTTTGGAGGAGGACTCCCTCCTCCTCGCGGTTTGTAGACAATTCTCTCTTATACTCTTTATTTAATGTTTTTCTTTACTCTGCGTCTTCCGTTTTAATTTCTTCTTCTACATGTGAATCTTTGTCTGCCCTAATGGAGGTGGAAACGGATGGAGACCCTCAGTCTCATCCCTCGCCTACCTCCTCCCAACCCCCTCTCCAACCAAAAAAAACCTTCAGTGAAGTCATGGGTAGGGTTTCGTAGCCAATTGACCACGATGCCAGATTCGTTGCTGTCGGTGGAGATGGTGGAGCGAGTCCAGGTGGTATGGACCTTGGCCTCGACTCCAACACTATCTCCATTTCGCCTAATGATTCTATGGCCAATGAAATTGCTATTGAAAAAAACAGGTTGAAAGAGACTGCATGTGTGGATGCTGATAAATGCCCTCCTCGGAAATTTATGGATGATTGGTTCCATAACCTACTGGAATTTAAAATTAGGACTTCGAATCTCCTTTTGTAGGCAAATTCAGAAAGGACTGTTCATTATTTTTTTTAATACGCATGAAATGCAGTTAGAGGTTCTTAAGAAATTTTATTGGAATGTTGGTAAAACTTCGTTTCGTGCCCTAGGTTGGTCTCTTGAGGCGATTTCTGAAGAAATCTTGGCTCTGTCATGCCCTAGGTGGGTAATTATGAAGAACATTCCTCCATTTTTGTGGAAATTTATCCCTCAAATTGTGGAACCCATTGGTAAATTCATCCGTATGGATGACTGTCCACGGCTCGTGCCCCATCTCGATGCTAGAGTGCTCATCTCCATTAAACCTGGGATTGATCTTCCTAATTTTCTCAATCTCAAGATTGAGGGAGAAATCTTCTCCTGCCCTCTGGAGATTTTAGGGGGTTTAAACGCTTGTTTCCTTTGTAAAAAAAATGGCCATGTCCGTAAAAATTGCCCTTTTCTTAATAAGAAATCCTCAAGTTTGAACACACGAAGAACCCATACGGATAACAGTGGTCCCCCCCCTAACCCTATGGCTCCATCCTCCCCTGTGGTCCAGCCTGTCATGAGTAGCACCCCTGCAACTATTCCTGACCCACGCATATCAGATACGTGCCCTAAAAACTCTCAAACCAATACGACTCCCCCCCTGCTCCCCTATTACAGATAACATAGAACAACCGGGTGTGAAACAACAAGATAGTTTTCAAATGGTTACAAACAAGTCTAAGAAGCGCAGAAGAAAGAATGCACAACAATTAGCCACTAATAAGATTAGGTCTAATAATGGCAGTGTTAACCCTACTCAGAATAATGTCAATCTCACCCCAACTGCAGTTGATGCTAGTTTTTCAAAAGTTAAGAGTATCATTAATAATTTTGAAACCCCCAACAGGTGCACTAGTAAGTTCCATATTGGTGATGGCTCTGTGAATTTCTCGAGGGCTAATCGCATCTCTGATAACCTCGGCTTCATCGATCCCACCCCCTGTATCAGTATTACTAGTGAATCTAGTGTGAGTTTGCTTCCAAAAGTCTTCAAAGAACTTGATGTTGATGACGTGATTCAGGTCATCACTGCTGATACAAGGGCTGATAGAAATTCTGTCTTTTTTCCCTCTAACCTGTCCTCCACACAATTGCCTTGGATGGTAGTAAATGATACCCCGGTCCAACCTACTACCTATGCAGAACCTCCTTATGAAAATGTCTCTCAAGGAGATGATGATTCTAGTGAAGACCATGATGGTCAAATTGAGGGTTGTTCCAAACCCAATAGAAGAGGACACCCCATGGGCTCAAAAAACAAGGCCCCCTCTGACAAAAAGAAGAAGGGCAAGGGTTTCCCTGCCTATGATAGACTCGTAATTTCCCCCCCCCCCCCCTGTTTACCATGAAGTACATCTCATGGAATGTTAGAGGGCTGGAAGCCCCAGACAGAAAACAGATTGTTAAATGTTTCTTGGACTCTCATAAAGACTTGGACTTTCTGATGCTTCAAGAGCTTAAAACTATTAATTTTACCTTAGATATTAACCTTAATTTCATATGGAAAGACTCCATCAAAATTTGCTTCAATCACCTCAAGGGTAAAGGTGGTGTTGGACTGCTCATTAACCCTAGATGGTCAAACCATATTACTAACAAGGGTTGCTCCCCCTGTAACAGGGTTGTTTGGGCCTCTATTAATGTTGACAACACCCTCATTGGGGTGTGCTCTATCTATGCATCCAATGACTATAAGGAAAGAAGTGCCCTTTGGGATTGGATTGCATCCTTACCTAATATTCCTTGGATCCTTGGAGGAGACTTTAATATGATTGAGAATTGTGATGATAAAATGGGGGGTAATGCTTTTGAATGGAAAGGCTTTGAAAAATCCCATTGGGATAGAATGAAATTTAAGAAAAACCTGTTTGATCCTCTTTTTGGTAATAAGGCTGATACAAGGGGTCTCTGGAACACTTGGTGCAATTTCCAAAAAGGTTGTAATAGAATTTATTGTAAACTTGACCGTTTTTATGCCAATAAAGATGTTTTTTCATTTATCCCTAGTAACCATGGCAATTTTGTTGTTGTCTGGCCTTTTACTCTCTTGGATCACCACCCTATTACTGCTCACATCAAACTTGCTAATGTGGTGGGGCCTAAGAAGTTCATTCTTAACACTAATTTATTGAAAGATATTGATGTTCTTGCTGCCATTAACCTCATCAGACTCCTAAATAAGGATAATAAGAACTTAGCTTCGCATATTGATAGGTGGAATTATAATGTTGTTTCCTAGCAAAAACTTCTGCAAACTATTGGTCAAAAAAGGGCCAAAGACTCCAGATTTGTGGAAAAGACTCTTAATCTTAATCTGCTTCACCTTGAAAATGAAATTTAGTTGACTCCTTCCTGCCCTAACCTTGCCAACCAAGTGGCGAAAACTAGGGATGCCCTTAGATTACATCAGCAAGTTAAGATCAATGGGGCCATGATTAGAGCCCGTAGCCATTAGCTCCAATTTGGCGATAAAGGCTCCAAGTTTTTCTTTAATCTGCTTAAACATAAGCAAAACCGAGAAAAGATTGATAGACTTATTGTTGATAATCAAGAAATTGTTGATTTGGACAACATTAAAGAAGCCTTTGCCTTCTTCTACCAAAACCTTTTTACCTCTGAAGACTCTGAGGCTGCCAAGGCCTTCAGACTTAAATGCGAATCCATCATTCCATGTAGGATCTCCGAGGGAGAATCTTGCCTCCTTAAACAAAATTTCACAATTGATGAAATTCAGAAAGCCATCAACTCCCTCCACAATGACAAAGCTCTGGGGCCTGATGGGCTCCCAGTTGAGTTCTACAAAGCCAACATTAACTGGATTTGCTCTGATCTTCTTGACATATATAATGAGGCATTGGGTAAGGGTTCCCTTGGGAATGTTATCAATAAGGGCATTATTAAACTCATACCCAAGGATGGTGACAAGGCCCTCGTTAAGAACTGGAGACCCATTACCCTTCTCAATGTGTCCTATAAGATCCTGGCTAAAATGTTGGTCGTCCGACTGGAAAAGATCCTACCCAAGTTTATCTACCCCACCCAAACCGGCTTCATTAAAGGTAGGTATATTCTGGAAAATCTCATCACAAGTTGGGAAGCCATGGAATGGTCTAAAGTTTCTGGTCAAGACACTGCTATGTTCCTCCTTGACTTTGAGAAAGCCTATGATAGGGTGGAATGGGACTTTATTATTACGATGCTTGAAGCCTTTGGCTTTCCTAGTGAATTATGTACTTATGTCAAGGTCCTCCTTCAAGATGCCTCTGCTCAGATTGATGTTAATGGCTCCCTCTCCTCTTCCATTATGCTCTCTCGGTCCATTAGACATGGATGCCCCTTGGCCCCTACTCTCTTTGTTATTGCCTCTGATGCTTTATTCTACCTCCTTAGGGATAACTCCCTCTCCCCAAAGGTTAATGGGATTAGGCTCCCTGATGATAATGAATTGATGAATATTCAGTTTGCCGATGACACGACTCTTTTTCTTGAGCTCACCAAGCAAAACATGGATAACCTTAACCTTAAAATCCAATGCTTTGGGTTAATTTCGGGAGCTCGGATCTCCCACACCAAGTCTACCTTCCTTAGCTGGATGGATCACCCCCCTGACTGGTTTGGACAACTTGGCTACCAATGGGGCAGTCCTAACAAAATCGTTAGATACCTTGGAGTTTCTTTCTCGGTGTCCCCTTCCCTCAAAGATATGTGGCTCTGGGTTAAGGAGAAAATTGATAAGAAACTTAGTAAATGGAACAATAGATTCCTCTCCCTAGCTGGCAGGGTTCAAGTGTGCCAAAAAATCCTCTCCTCCTATAATATCTACTACTCCTCTGCTTGGATGTTTAGCAACTATCAGATCTTAGAAATTCAAAAGGCTGTTAGACGCTTCCTTTGGTCTGATGGCAAAGGTAATAACAAATTACACGCTGTTAACTGGAAGTGGTGCCATACTGAGAAATCTCTTGGTGGCCTTGGATTAAAGGATCTTAGGATACAAGGTATTGCCCTTGCGGCTAAATGGATCTTCCATTCTCTAGAAGGTTAGGAACCTTGGAAGGTATTAATCAGACACAATATTGAGAGGGTTGTCCCTAAGAATGCTAAGTCTTGGAAGGGCTTACCTCTCATCGACCTTATGGGCAGTGGTTTTCCTGTTTTTGTCTAGGGCACTTGTGTGTTCAAGTCTATTTGGAAAGCCTAGGAACATGTTAGGGGGTTTTTGGTCAACACTAGTGTCAACAATGGTAACCTAATTCATGGCGAGAGATCCTTATGGTGGAACCTCTTCCACGCTGGCAAACCCTTGGCCCTTACTCAGGGATGCTTGGCTAGAGCTTGGGCCAACAAAGGGATCAAATATCTTATAGACATTTTGGAACATGATACTCTTATCACGTGGGAAGATCTCAGCTCAAAATTTAACCTCCCCCCCACTCAAAAAAGAAGCTACAACATGATTAAGTAGGCTTGTATTGATTTCGGTCTTCCTAAAGATTGTGATGTTGATTCTCATAGATTTTTGTCTTTTAAATGGGCTGATAGTACTATTTTGGCTAAAATTAAGGCTCGTAACATTTACTCTGTCCTATCTTATGAGGCTTCCATCATTAAGCATGTTAACATCTTATGGTATTCTGATCTGTCTGTTATGCAGTGGCAAAAGACCTTCTGCATGCTATGGAAAAGTTCGATCAAGCCAAAAATCAAGTGCTTTAAATGGCTTATGATACTTAATAAACTTCCTCTTTGGAGGAATTATGATAATAATGATTTGTGCTCTATTTGTAAACTTCCTGAGACTGGCAGGCATATTTTCTTTGATTGCTCCATTGCTAAGGAAATCTGGTTAATGTTTGGCTTTTCTATCCCTAATCTTGTGAATACTATGGAAATTATTTATGGGCACATTAAAGGATTGAAAAAGGATGCTAATATCTTTTGGTTTAATTTATCTGCCAATATTCTTTGGTATATTTGGAAAATTAGGAATGCTGATAGGTTTGAAGGCCAAGCCAGGGCCCTTACTGAATCCTTTCGAAGACTCACATTCTTTAAAATTGCCATGCAGGTTGCCTCTACTATGAACACTGAGAGGCACAAGCTCCTGAGGTTCCTCAAGGATGGTCACGCCACCATGTTCATCAATGAGATGAAGGATGGTTATGAATGGAGGCGCAACGAAGACAACCTACCCTCCTTTGAGGAGACTCTCAAGAAGCTAAACAACAAAATTAAAGATAACAGGAAGCCCTCCTCTCCCCAAGTTGAGATGCTGGCACAAATTCAGAGTCAAAAGACCATTGTTTGGATGGAAGGACCTCAGGGATGGGTGGCATGGGTTGAACCCCATGACGACACCCTCTCTTGATGCTTTTGTTGACTTCTCATGATGCAGTTAGTTTGTTAGTACTCTTTTGTGTGGATTACGCACCCTATTATTACTTTGGTGTTAGTTGTCCTGTGGCGGTGACAACTTTGTTTTGCTGAGGCTTGGCCTCCTTGTTCTGGATTCTCTCGATTTCTAATATAAAAAATGTTTTGATATTTTTGTTAGGTAGTTGCTATATAAAGTTTATATTATCTTAATTTTTAAATAAGCAATAGTTTATTACTTGAAAAGGTGTACTTAAAATTAAAATAATAACAAATGGTGGATGGGACTTTGTAGAATCGCCACACACCTATTTACGTGGCGAGTTTTTAACTTCACCATGGCGGTATATGGAAAAATCAGATCCTAATCTTTGCCGCCTCACTTCTATGGTAAAATCGAACCCTAATGTTTGCCGCTCACCACTCTTCTGTTGTTCATATATGCTGCCTAAAAAAGATGGGAAACAAAAAGACAAAGATCACAATATAGGTTGCCCTAGATTATTAATGCACGCGACTTGTTTCAAAAATCGAGATAAGTATGGCTTCTGTTAAATTTGATTGCAAATGTTTTAAAATATAATCCTGAGACCCATATGTTCATTGAATTGTGAATACAGGCTTCCTCTACAGATCAAGGAAGTACTTTGGAATCTGGGTATTCTACGTTGCAATTTTTGATGATTTAGGTTTCCTTATCTGTGTCGTATCTTATTAATGTACATCATTATAGAACTAAATCAATTTGAAATATGATTTTATCATAAATTTGCTATAAAAGAAAGTGGTAGCACTCCAGTATTTCCAAATCTCTTTGTAGCGTGTGAGAGCATAATCATTGTTTTAGTATTATTTTCTGTTTAGATTTATTTGCATCATTATTAGTTCACATATATATCTTAAATACATCAATTTAAAAGACGTTGAGAGATATTAGTTTGAGATATGAACTATAATGTATCCTATTCTATTTTATGTGAATGAGTACGAGTTGGATGCATATGCTTTGTATTTCATCTTCCTAGTGTTATAATAAAACATTTATCCCACTTGTACATAGATGGTAGTATTCTTCTTTGAAAAAATATATTTTATAATGACTAGTCAAATTGAAATAATTTTAGAATGCTTGCAATTATTGTTTATGAAATAGGTTTTGTGTTGTCTTCTTGAAGTGGGACTACAAACATAAAAAGGGTTCTATTTCGTTTATTTCTATCCAATTATATGTTTATATTATTTTATCTTTCTACTACATTGCAAGTGGTATTAGAGCTCACTGAAGACATTTTTCATAAATTAATTTGCTAAAATATGGTTTTTTATAAGTATACACTATATACGGTGAAAAGTGATGATGATAAACTATTGTAAAATCATAAAGATCCAACCACAAACAATCTAGGTCCTACAATGAAACATTCACCAATACCAATAGAGATACCTTAGATCTCATGAAAATCAATAAAATAAAACAATATTACCATTCACATGTCAAGTAGGGTTTCAATCTCCATTGTCTCCTATCTCCATTGATCTTGTTTGATATATTTGCTTTTAGATTTTATGTGTGCACAAGAGCTCAACAAACAATGGATTGTGGTTGATAGCTTGATCACATGAAGGCTTGATTGCATAGGAGTGTTTAGATGCATTGATTAGCTAGCTGGATTGACTAGACACATTGATTAGGTAGCTTGATTGATTAGACACATTGATTGGGGTTTATAATGAAGGAGAGTATCCTCTTATATAGAAGACGCTTCAGGAAATGGAGGGATAAGATTAAAAGGTGTAAAGATAAATGGTTGTCCAGGATTAAAGGGTAGGTAGAGGAAATAATTAAATGATAAAAGGGCTAGGTAAGAGAAAAATTAAAAGATAAATATGTTGGCATTGCATGAATATTGCATTGATGAAGTATAGTGTTGTTGTTGATGTCAATAGTAACCGGTAATGAAGTTGTATTGCGACCGGTAGGGATGCAGTAATGCAACCGGTAGTAGAGAAATGAAGGAAAGTGGTATTGGTATTTGAAGCAGAGTGATCAACTGGTAACCCTAACCAGTTGATAGGCAAAACACTAACCGATAGAGCTTGATGAATTAGTTATGTTGATCTATGATTGAATGGTGCTCGGAGATGATGATGCATGTGATGCGTTTCAAAGTGGTTTTCACACGTGAAGATAACTGCTTATCTTGGGAATGAGCAAATGCATGGCATGAAGTGATAACCACGTGATGTGTTACAGGATTCAATGTGTAGTGATCCAGGAGAGGTTTAAGTTGTCTAGAATAATGTGTAGTTGATTGCTATGTAATCCAACAGTTATGGTTGAACCAATATTTTTGTAATCTCTAAGAAATTTGTAGGTTTTGTTATGTGTTACCGACCTATTGTATTTGCTTATAAGGTTGATGAGCTGTTTTGTAATTGTGTTGGCAATTTGGTTAAGTGTGGTAGTGAGATTGTTGCCGAACTAGAAGGGGTGTCTACAGAATGGTGTGAAGGCAAATAGGAGCATAAAAGGATCTGACTAAGCAAGTTAGTGCTATAACTAGATCAGCAAAGACCTTGTTGTTCTCTAACCATTACTATAGTTAAATCCCCTAAGTGGGTAAGCTTTAACAAGCTTGGTGTTGTCTAAATCCTCTAACTAAGTGATCCATAAGTTTGGATTTGAAATCCTCTGCCAAGGTTACTTCTAATAGGGTATTGTAGTCAATCCCTTAATCGGGTGGCCCCTAACCAGATCTGTTCTTAACAGGACATTATTATATAAGCTTCTAACAAGGCTTGGCTCGTAACAGGGATAACTTCATAAGAGTTCAAAATACTTGTGGGTATTCATCCTCACCGTATTTTTTCCCATTTCGGTTTCCACATGAAAAATCATTGTGCAAAGTGGTGAATAATTTTGTGGATATGTTTTGATATGGTTGATATGATTAACTAGTAAAGACACTTAGATATGATGAGATGACTGAAAGTGATTTGAAATGAGCTATTATTGATGTTAGTAAAGTCATTTAATGTTTTGGTTAAATGGTATGTGAGATTTAGATCTGTTACATTGTATCATTGATGTTTTGATCAACTGGTAAAGTTTGATAGTGCAGTTGCAGTTTTAGATACAGTGTCTAAACCAGTTAGTTCAGTGATTGGTTTCTGAGTTGGGATTAAGTTTGGTGAAAGTTTAGTTTATTTTCTATCTACTGATTCACCCCCCCCGTCTCAGTAGTTGACCGGATCCTTATTATTTCATCATATTATCAATTGGTATCAGAGCATTTCAGATCCTCTTGTGTTTAAGCCTAATCGCTTGAGGAAAAGAGCTAGGAGAACATGATGAAGAAAGCAGGTCTAAATATCAATAGGGAAAATGTAGCGTCGTAAATTGTACGCACTTGCTAGGGTGGTACAATTTCACACCTAGTTTAGAACCCACCTTGGTGCATTTTACATTTTACATTGCATTTCTCCTTTAGCACTTAATTAATCAAATTAATTAGGTCTAAGGTCCTATTTCACCATTCTCCACATCATAAAGTTGGGCCCTTTCGTTAAAGTGTGCCCTTTTCATTTTATTCCTCCAATACATCATTCAATCAAAAACCCTAATTAAGTCCTATTTCAAACTTGGGGGCTTGATTTCAGGGTCAAAACATCTCGAAATCACTTGTAACTTCGGGATTCTCTCTAAAATCATCATATCCGACGGCCCTGAAAATTTGGTGAAAAGTTGTCGGGACCGTGGCGCCCGGAGTGCACATGGTCCCGGACATTTTTCCCAAAATTTTAGGAGCGCAATCCAATCATAAAATAAAGCTTAACCCCAAGAAATTGGCGGGAGATTCAATCTCTAGGTCGGCCAAAAGATGAAATTACGATCTAGGGTTTCATACATAAGAGCTCTCTTTCTTCATTTGAAGGGATCCGGATTTTTGTTTTCAGGAACCTCATATGCAACGAAAGAGCAGATCTTTGAAGACTTCAACAACATTCAACATCCCTCTATCAAGCATTTATCAATTTCATTCATCCATTTAGGGCTTGGAAGACATTGAAGAACAATAGGAGATTACCGACTGAAGATTGGCTTGTACCCCTCCCTTGGGGGTTGGGTATGATTTCATGTTGTTTTCATGTCTTTGCATAAGCTTCAATATATCATTTATTCATGCTTTAGATCACTTTGCATCTTGATTTAGAGAATTTACATTGTCATTTACAAGCAATTAGGGTTTACTTTCTAGGTTGCTCTAGTTTGCTTGCTTGCATTTTAGGATCTTGCACACACACAAGATCTGCACACACAATACATTTTATAGTACAACTTGGCTATTCGTGGAGGTGGAAATCACCGAAGCGAGGGTTTGACTAAGGCAAAACCCTATATAGCCGCCCACACCCTTTTCAGATATAAGTGCAGGTTTCGGGACTCGGACGACGCCGCAGGTTACAGATCCGGGAAAAGCAGGTCGAGATAGCACTCCACACCAAATTGCAGAGCAAAAGACCAGGACAGGGGCGTGGGGCACCCTGGTCCTGCCAGGACAGGGGCGTTGGGTGCCCTGGTCCTTGGGACAGAGACGCTGGGCGCCCTGGTCCCTGGGACAAAGGCACTGGGCGCCCTGGTCCTCCTGACAGACAGCATTTCCGACAGTTTTCCAGAGTGCAAGACAGCAGTTTCAGGTGCAGTTTCCAGCACAGTATCAAGACAGTGGCGCTCGCGCCCCCGTCTTGAACATTTTCAATCAGATTTTGACTCTGGGTACGCATCTGCATTCTTATTTCGTTCTTGTGTTTACAACTATTCATTGTTTAATCTCAATTCTGCAATCTTGTTATTAGTTCATACATACGTTTTGGGATTAGGACTTGAACTTGTATCATTTTATCTTTCAATTTCAACAAAGGAATAGAAATCCTAATAGGTAGCCCATGGCTCTCTCTTTCACAAAAAGAAGTAGCCAATTGTGTGATACCTCTAGGCTCTTTCCTATTCCGTAATGTGTGTCAAAAGGTAGGATTAGGACATGTTAACCTAGTCTCGCTTTTTCCCCTACACATTTTGGTGAACCTGACGTGAATCTTATTATTGCTTCCTCTTGCATTGCATTTTCTAGATCTAGATCTAGGTTTAGTGTGTTTCATTTTCATTTTCAAAAAAAAAAAAAAAAGGAAAAAAAAAAAGAAAGAAGAAAAAAAAAAAAAAAAAGAGAGAGTGTGTTTCTTTGTTTCTTTGCATTGTGTGTTTAAGTTTTATGCAACTTTTATTTCAAAATGTCGGATTTTTATTTGCAAGATGTTCATATTTATGATGATGTATGCAATTATGCCGATTATGAGTATAGCCAAGATGAATTAGATGAAGCTTTAGATGAGTTTTTGAATCCTAAAAATGCCAAACCTTCATTTTACCAAAAACTCATAAACCTTGTTACTATGCCATTTCGTTGTGATGAGAAAGATAAGTCGAATGATTCCTCTCAAGGATACATTCCTATCAAATCTTCCACTAAATCTAGTAACATGGTTGTTTTCAATAATCCCCTCTATGAGATGTCTCCTTTTGAATCAAAAGATAAACCTTTTAATGGATATGATCATGCTTTGTTTGATGATGCTCTTGATGATTTTGTGGCTTTATCGAAACCTTTAAACAAGAACACAACTTCCAAATTAGTTAACATGATAAACCTAAAAGAGTATAATAAGCCTCTCCTTACTATCCAAGGAGGGTATGGTCATGATTCCTTTCTTACTCCGAATAAACCTATCATCGCCGTGCAAGGAAGAAAACCTGTGAGTCCTTATAGTTATGCCAAGCAAATAACTAGAGAGAGTTATCATGCGGTTGCCCATACTTATCATACCAGAAATAATAGGCAGCCTAATCCTCCTCCTGTTATTCCGGTTTCTCTTCCCAATCCTCAACCAATTCTTCCGCAAGCTCCGCGTATTTCACAAATGCTTAGTAAGGAGTATGATCTCATAGAACAACTTAAGGCTACCCCTGCTAAGATATCCCTTTGGGATTTGATTCAAACTTCTTCTGCTCATCACGGAATGTTACAAGATGCTTTGAAAGATTTGAATGTTCCTCCACCGAATACATCTAGTAATATAGTGTCTTTGGTTAACTCTGTGATGAATCCTAAGGCTCATATTATGTTTACTCAAGATGAGTTGCCTACTAGTGAAATTCAACATCAATATGATCCCTTGATGATTGTGGTTATCATAAATGACACTGCTATAAGACGAACATTAGTAGATAATGGCTCTGGCCTTAATGTGTGTAGCATTAATCTGTTGCATAAGATGAATGTGGATACATCCCTTATTGAGCCTGACTCTCGTCCTATTCGAGGCTTTGATAATGTGGCTAAAGCTTCACTAGATACTATCACCTTACCCATCACAGTGGGGCCTGTTACTTTGCCTACTCCTATCCATGTTATGTCGGGAAATCTAACGTACAACTTGTTATTAGGGAGACCTTGGATTCATAGTATGCAAGCTGTCCCCTCTACATTGCATAGACAAGTTAAATTCATTTATAATAATAAGACATATACCTTGATAGGCGATACTAATTTCCAAGCTTGTTTGCAAACATCTACTTCCAAAGGGAGTTCTTCTAAGCCTTCCTCTTCTAGTGATGAGTCTTTAAACAAGATACCTACGGATGAACCCTCACTCTCTGATGATCAAAATTCTTTGGATGAGTCTGGAGCTCCTGAAGAAGATTCTTCTCAACTTGAAACTACACATAAGAAGGATTTTGATCCTGAGAAGGTTCTCGCCGAAGACGATTGGGGATCTCTTGATTTCAATCCCACCTTTGTAGGTGAATATAAGGTTCCTTCTAGAGAGATTAAAGTGGAAAAGAAGGAAGAAGCTAAAAATCAGTCAATCTTACCTGAACCTATGAGTAATAATTTTGTGGCCGCTTCTCAAACTTCTTCTCCTCATACCTCTAATTCTGAAGAGTTTGATTCTTTGTCTTATGAAAAACCGCCTTCTCTTTCTGAAATGGCTGATCGTTATGGTCATGGTTTTCGCATTTTTGCTAAGCATGGGTATCATGGAAATGGTTGTGGCGCTCACAAACAAGGGATAAAGGTTCCTCTAGAGAATAATTTTCACAATTATGCCTTTGGACTTGGCTATAATCCCTGCAAACGCACTAAAGCTTCTAAAAGACCATGCATGAGTGTTAATGCTATTTCTACATCTCTATCAATGCAACACCTTGAGTATATTGATGGGGATCCTTCGTGTGCCTATGCTTTGGATGTCTTCCCTACCGATGATGCTTTAGCTGAGTTCTTGGGAGCCTATGACACTCTTCCTCGTTATCATCACAATAGGGGACTCCCTTATTGTTTGAACACTGAAGCCTATTTTGGAAAAGAGATTGATAATGATGAGATTGTGAAAGAATTCCCTTAGTTAAAGGATACTCCTCAACAAAGTAATCTTCTTATAAGCGACACCATTGATGTTAAGATGGATCCTTGCAATGAAGAAAAAGTTATTAAAATTGGAAAATGTCTGGACGAAGAAGAACAAAAACAATATGAAGATTTATTGCGTGAATTCCCTGAGATCTTTGCTTGGACATATTCTGACATGCCTGGTATAGATCCTAAGATTGTCACTCATAATATTGTCTTAGTTCCTGATGCTAAGCCCGTGAAACAAAAGATTCAAAAAATGAATCCTAAGGTGGCTCTGCTTGTTAAGGCTGAGATTGAAAAATTATTGGAGGCTGGATTTATTCGCCCTATTGATTATTCCCCATGGATTTCAAATATTGTCGCTGTGGCTAAACCAGATAATAAAATAAGAATGTGTACTGATTTTCGAGATTTAAATAGAGCTTCTTTAAAAGATGATTTCCCTCTTCCAAACATTGACATGATAGTTGATTCTACGGCAGGACAGGCCTTGTTATCTTTCATGGATGGTTTTTCAGGATACAATCAAATTTTCATTAACCCTCAAGATCAATTCAAAACCGCTTTCACCACTCCTTGGGGTATGTTTTGTTAGATAATGATGCCTTTTGGACTTAAAAATGCCGGTGCAACTTATCAACGAGCGATGACCCTTATCTTTCATGATTATATGCATAAGATTTTAGAAGATTATGTTGATGATATTTTGGCCAAATCCATTCTTCGCATAGATCATATTAAAATCCTTCGTCAAATATTTGAAAGAGTTCGTAAATATCACATGTGCTTGAATCCCCGAAAATGTGTTTTTGGTGTGGATAGTGGAAAACTATTAGGATTCATTGTTTCGCATCGTGGGATTGAGGTGGACACTAGGAAAATAGATGCTATTGTCAACATGCCACCTCCTAGAAATGTGTCTCAACTTAAAAGCTTACAAGGAAAGATTCAAGCTATTCGTAGGTTCGTATCTCAACTTGCGGATCGTACCTTTCCTTTTACTCAACTTCTCAAAAAGAATATCACTTTTCAATGGAACGAAGATTGTCAGCAAGCATTTGAAGATTTAAAAGTGTATTTGGCTAGTCCTCCTATTCTTCAACCTGCCGAACCTTCTAAACCCTTCCTTCTGTATATAGCTGCTTCTTCTCATGCTCTCATAGCATTGTTGGCACAACATGATGAAGATGGTAAGGAATGTCCGGTTTATTATATAAGTCATACCTTACTTGATTATGAGACCCGATATTCTGCGATAGAAAGACAATGCTTGGCCTTGGTGTTTGCAACTCAGAAATTGAGACATTATCTTTTAAATTCAGAAGTCCACGTCATTGTAAAGTTTGATCCTTTGAAGCATCTTTTCTCTAAGACGGATTTATCAGGACGCCTAGGTAAGTGGGTTATGATGTTAACTGAATTTGACCTTAAATTTGTTTCACAAAAAGCAATTAAAGGGCAAGCATTGACCGACCACTTAGTTGAGGCCCCTTCACCTTTCTCTTTCCCTAACCCTGAGTCTTTTCCTGTTGATTTCATTCTTTGTACAGAAAAAGATGAAACTTGGGAACTGTACTTTGATGGCTCTAAGTGTCGTACGGGATCAGGGGCAGGTGTTGTTCTGATTTCTCCTACAAAGAAATCCATTCCCTTATCCTATCGTCTAAATTTCCTGTGTACCAATAACATTGCTGAGTATGAGGCTCTTATAGCGGGAATAAAAGCAGCCTTAGCTCTGAATATAAAGCACATACATATTTATGGAGATTCTCAATTGATTATAAGACAAGTAACAGGACTGTATCAAGCAAAACAAGACAAATTATCACAATATAAAGATCTTGCTATCTCTTTATTACAAAAATTCGATTCTTATACCATGGAACCTATTCCTCGAAAAGATAATCGACATGCGGACGCAATGGCATGTGTGGCTTCTCTTGTATCTTTAGAGGACCCTGTGGTTGATCTTAAATTTGTTATACACAACCTTATTTCTCCAGCTATTGTAGACGATTCTAGCTTGGTAACATGTTGTGACTTTATAGACTCAGATGAATGGTATTCGCATATCGTAAGACATTTGACCGATGGTACCTTTCCTGATTCCGCCAATAGGAACACTAGGGCTAGAATCCGCAAGCTGTCTACCAGATATATCATTCTCTCTAATGTCCTTTACTGAAGGGGTTATGATGGTCTTCTCCTTCGCTGTCTTAACAAATCGGAAATCCCTATTGCTCTTGAAGAGGCACATTCAGGTGCCTGTGGGGGGCATTTTGGAGGTAAATCCTTGGTGCAAAGATTGCTGCGTATGGGATACTATTGGCAAACTATGCAGAAGGATTCTTTTTCATTTGTTAAGAAATGTCATCAATGTCAACAACACAATAATCTGATTCATGCTCCTACTCAAGAACTTCGTTCTCAAGTAGCTTCTTGGCCTTTCTCCGCATGGGGTTTGGATCTCATTGGTAAAATCTCTCCTCCTTCATCTCAAGGACACACCTTCATTATAACTGCAACAGATTACTTTACGAAGTGGGTAGAAGCTATTCCCCTTCGCTCTACTACTGCTGAAGTGATTTGTCAATTTCTTCTAGAAAACATCATTTCTCGATTCGGGATACCTTCCACTATAATCTCAGATAATGGGACATCATTTAAGAACAAGGACGTGAAGAAATTCCTTGAGAAGTATCATATCAAACATCAATTTTCTACACCATACTATCCTCAATCAAATGGTCAAGCCGAATCATCCAATAAGATAATTGAACAAATTCTTCGCAAAATCGTGAATAAGCATGGTAAGGATTGGAGTAATCAGCTAATCTATGCTCTTTGGGCCTACCGAACGAGTGTACGAATTGCTACAGGAAATACTCCTTATAATCTTGTTTATGGTGTTGACGCTATTATGCCTTTAGAGTTAGAGATTCCATCACTTAGGGTTTCTCTCAAAGGTATAGTAGATGATGACTCTTATAGAGAACAACGACTTCAACAGCTTGAGATGCTTGATGAACAGCGTATAAACGCTCTTGAGCATATTCAAGCGTATCACAAAACTCTACAACGAAGCTATAATGATAAGGTTATTCAACGTTCCTTCTCAGTAGGTGACTTAGTCCTCTATGAGAATCAGCGCAATGTGAATGCCTTACCTGCAGAAAAGGGAAAATTTAGTCCTAATTGGCTTGGACCATATATCGTTATTGAAGATTATGGATCAGGTGCTTACAAAATAGCGGATGTAGACGGTACGCCTCTTAAAGAACCTATCAATGCTATGCACTTGCGTAGATATTATGCTTAATTTTCCATTTCTTATCTTTCATTTCATCTAAACTTCTTTTCAGTTCATCAACATTGGGTAATATGTTAGTATCTCCTAATTAGAGCAAAATAGAATTAAATGTTATGGTGTTTAATCTATATTGCTTCGTTCTTGACAAGCGTGTTTTTTTTACTTTATAGTTTGTCTTGAATTCATTTATGTAAATTGTAAAAGATTTACATTTCCATTATGCTAGCATATTTTGCAATGGCTTTATGTGTTAAGTAGAATCGTATCATGTTGTGTTTAAGTTCAAAATTAAATCACATTAGTTATATGATTCTTAGACTTAATGCATATTTCTTCCCTATCATCAATATAGTACTTGATTAAATATTTTAATTAAGTCACACATGTATCAATTTAATCATGGAGCATTGAGAAATCAATCACATGGAAATTAAATCCTGAACATACATGTACACCTACCAAATGTATTAGATTTAATCAAAGCAAAATATACATTGTTTTAAGCATTAAAGATAACACATTTGAGAAGCATGTATATATACATATATATGTGGATCGTATACAAATATAGGTCATTATACATCCAAAATGTGACCTATCCTACATCATAAAATCATCTCCTATCCCTAGGGCTGGTGGCTGGAGAGTGACGACTAGATGCTCCCTCCTGATCCGGTCGTCCAAGTGGACCCATAGGTGTGTAGCGCGATATAGACCATGAGTGACTCCGAGAGGAACTCCTACGATCCCTATCCATAAGGATCGCGTGATAGGAGGTAGCCTCGGCCTGAGCTGCTGCTAGATCTCGCTGTGCACGCTGAAGGTTCTCTGATAGAACTCTCTCTCTCTCTCTCTCCATATGTCTACCTATACTCGGAATGGGGAAAACAAGTCCTCATGCCGACCTGCGTTCCCCTGAGGCCTATAACCAATCTGTGAGGAACTAGGGATCTGTGCCATCGTG
The DNA here is from genome assembly GCF_030272615.1 of Cryptomeria japonica. Lineage (NCBI taxonomy): Eukaryota > Viridiplantae > Streptophyta > Pinopsida > Cupressales > Cupressaceae > Cryptomeria > Cryptomeria japonica. The sequence continues at coordinate 586,612,075 of NC_081406.1, forward strand.
GAAATGTTTGTCACTGCTTGCTGAATTAGGGAACGCCACTCTTGCACATTAGCTGTAGCAGTAGAATAGATTTTTGTATTAGTACCATTCTATATCATCAAAACATTAATCAATCAATATAAACTTACTATACCTGGATCTCCCTCATGCCAGTAGGGATCATGATATGGTAGCATCTGTGACTGGGAACTACTAGGCTCCCCACGCTCAAATAATCTATGCACGATGGGTGTAGGCTGGCCCATACTAGAAACAGGTCTCTGTATCGCCTCATGTTCCCCCTTTTGGGGAGTAAGAGGAGGATCCAGGGCTATGGTATCATCTCCTAAATGGTGGGGAGCTGCATCTGACCCCTCCTCATCATCTCTATCCTCATCCTCATCCTCCTCCTCATCCTCATCCTCATCCTCGTCCTCGTCCGCATCCTCACCTGTATCCTCGTTCTCCTCATTTCTATCTGTGTCCTCCTCCTCCTCCTCCTCGGCACTAGGATGATCTCCTGTGGGTGGATCGGGATCTCCTGCCTCCTCATGACCCTCTCCCTCCTCTGGCTCCTCCGACCTAGATCCTTGGTCCTCATCTCGGTCTCCATGTCTCCATGGGCCTGGATGGCCTGTCGGGTGGTCTGGTGGAAAGATAGGCCCTGGGTATGATCTCATAAACCATGAGACATACCTGCGCTGTGCTCCAGGCTCTGCAGAGTAATCAGTGACTACATCCTGATCGGACCCCTCTATATCTGTAATCTCGATGTCATCTATCATCGATCTCGCTACTGCTCTAGGTCTGGGAAGTACTCGTGAGTGTCAAGTATAGATGGGTACATCGGCTGGAACGCACTGCTCTAGCCCAAACTGCCTCCATACTCGGTCAAAGTAGAATGGGACTATGATATGTGAATATCATCCCCGCAGTAGGCGGTTCCTCTGTAAGCATGCTAACTGTCTCTCCATCCCATCCCATCTGTGCATCCGCAGATAGGGTCTCCATAATGTCACCTCGGCTATCAATCTATCAAATATCACTCTCCAATATAGCAGATCTCCAAATCTCCACTCGCTGGTAAGTGGATAAGCAAACACCCTAGGTCGCTCGCTAGCCGTACTCATCGGAAAGCCGACAGGCCTGGTGCACGTGAAGTGCTCAAATATCCACACCTGCAGAAGTGTGCATGTCATCAAGCTACAACCCTGTCCAAACACATACTCCTCAAGGTCGTGATAGAGATGTGCAAGCATACTCCGACCCCAAGCATATACTCTCCTGTGTCTCCCCATAGCTCTAATGCACCATGTGAGACCCCCATGCATGTGCGTACCTCGCCCATTAGGGCAGACGGCTAGTGCTATGATGGCGATCATAAGACATCTCACAAGGGGCACCTCTCCTGTAGGATGTAAGAGCCAGCTGACCATGATGTGACCTCTCATCTCGCTCGGCATGACTCTCCCTATGCAATATACCTGCTCCCTCTGATGGTCCTCCGCAGACCGATCAGTCGCATATGTCACAGTAGCTCCTCTGATAGGAAGATGAAGTATGCAGTACACATCCTCAAGTGTAACCATCAGCTCTCCTACTGGAAGATGGAATGTGCATGTGTCAGGATCCCATCGCTCCATCAGTGCCATCAGCATCGCAGGATGGAACCGAATGGCTGGCATGAGGATCGCATACCATAAACCCACGATCGACAATGTGTCTCTCTCTGCCTGAGTCAACCGGGGAATCTGATCTCACAAACTGCAAAGAATCTGTCCCGCTGTATGCTCTCTCATGTATGGGAGACCTTGCAACACAAAAACATAACTATAATCAGTACTCAATCATCAAAATCATTCATGCAAACTATCGAACATCGTATGCTAACCCTGACATCTCTTGCCAAGTCCTGATTGGGACCATGGTGCCCTGTCAGGGACCATGGCACCCCACAGGGACCATGGCGCCTTGGGTGGGACCCAGGGTCAGATTCCAGGGCCCGCAAACGATCACAGAAAGTCAAATGCAGAAAATCAAAAGTCAACATTCAGTCAACTCACCTCGTCTAGTGGCTTGTCGTCGATCACGGCCTGGCACAGGATCTCAATCCTCGTGGGATGCTCCGGTCGTCGTGAAGGCATGATGATGGTTATGTGGGCTCCGCTGCAATGAACAATATTCTGAAATCAACAAAATGACAAATGCAAATGTCACTTTCAAGGTATATACTTTCATTCCTTTAACTTTACTTTCAAAACCCTAATTTTCCTCTATCACTCATTTCATCATAACTTGAGTTTGGGAGATGCGATTTTTGAACTGTTTTTGCGTAGGAATCGTATTTTCATTCCCCTACTCTTGGGATGTTCCAAAAAGTGCTCTGATGAAGCCTTTTCAGTGAACATCCCTCATCAATACTCTCTTACACAATTTGTCGTAAGCAAACATGCTACCCTGCTTCACCTCCCTAATAAGCAAGTCGAAACAGGGGGGGCATATAGCTACTCACAAATTTCATCACTTTCCTTAGTAAGCATTAGGTGATTTTGTAATCTAACGTGTGTTTTGTAGGGTGCGGTTCCTAACTGTGTACTGCAGATACCGCTGGGGGCTTCGTCCGACAACTTATGGATATATCCTTTTTCAAATGATGTTTACTTTTCTATACTTTAGCTTGCATATGCACGTAGTACTCATATGACCGCTAAAGTGGGGGCTAAATGTAGCATCGTAAATTGTACGCACTTGCTAGGGTGGTACAATTTCACACCTAGTTTAGCACCCGCCTTGGTGCATTTTACATTTTACATTGCATTTCTCCTTTAGCACTTAATTAATCAAATTAATTAGGTCTAAGGTCCTATTTCACCATTCTCCACATCATAAAGTTGGGCCCTTTCGTTAAAGTGTGCCCTTTTCATTTTATTCCTCCAATACATCATTCAATCAAAAACCCTAATTAAGTCCTATTTCAAACTTGGGGGCTTCATTTCGGGGTCAAAACATCTCGAAATCACCTGTAACTTTGGGATTCTCTCTAAAATCATCATATCCAACGGCCCTGAAAATTTGGTGAAAAGTTGTCGGGACCGTGGCGCCTGGAGTGCACATGGTCCCGGACATTTTTCCCAAAATTTTAGGAACGCAATCCAATCATAAAATAAAGCTTAACCCCAAGAAATTGGTGGGAGATTCAATCTCTAGGTCGGCCAAAAGACGAAATTACGATCTAGGGTTTCATACATAAGAGCTCTCTTTCTTCATTTGAAGGGATCCGGATTTTTGTTTTCAGGAACCTCATATGCAGCAAAAGAGCAGATCTTTGAAGACTTCAACAACATTCAACATCCCTCTATCAAGCATTTATCAATTTCATTCATCCATTTAGGGCTTGGAAGACATTGAAGAACAATAGGAGATTACCGACTGAAGATTGGCTTGTACCCCTCCCTTGGGGGTTGGGTATGATTTCATGTTGTTTTCATGTCTTTGCATAAGCTTCAATATATCATTTATTCATGCTTTAGATCACTTTGGATCTTGATTTAGAGCATTTACATTGTCATTTACAAGCAATTAGGGTTTACTTTCTAGGTTGCTCTAGTTTGCTTGCTTGCATTTTAGGATCTTGCACACACACAAGATCTACACACACAATACATTTTATAGTACAACTTGGCTATTCGTGGAGGTGGAAATCACCGAAGCGGGGGTTTGACTAAGGAAAAACCCTATATAGCCGCCCACACCCTTTTCCGATATAAGTGCAGGTTTCGGGACTCGGACGACGCCGCAGGTTACAGATCCGGGAAAAGCAGGTCGAGACAACACTCCACACCAAATTGCAGAGCAAAAGACTAGGACAGGGGCGTGGGGCACCCTGGTCCTACCAGGACAGGGGTGCTGGGCACCCTGGTCCCTGGGACAGAGCCGCTGGGTGCCCTGGTCCTCCTGACAGACAACATTTCCGACAGTTTTCCAGAGTGCAAGACAGCAGTTTTAGGTGCAGTTTCCGGCACAGTATCAGGACAGTGGCGCCCGCGCCCCCGTCCCGAACATTTTCAATCAAATTTTGACTCCGGGTATGCATCTGCATTCTTATTTTGTTCTTGTGTTTACAGTTGTTCATTGTTTAATCTCAATTCTGCAATCTTGTTATTAGTTCATACATACGTTTTGGGATTAGGACTTGAACTTGTATCATTTTATCTTTCAATTTCAACAAAGGAATAGAAATCCTAATAGGTAGCCCGTGGCTCTCTCTTTCACAAAAAGAAGTAGCCAATTGTGTGATACCTCTAGGCTCTTTCGTATTCCGTAATGTGTGTCAAAAGGTAGGATTAGGACATGTTAACCTAGTCTCGCTTTTTCCCCTACACAGAAAACTATAGAATTTGGAGTGATAGGATGAAGATCTATATCAAGATCTTATGAATTCATTATTGGGAACATGTTGTTACTAAAAATCAATTGCTTAGTGGGATTTTGTCAGATGATCAAAAGAAAGAGCAACAGGAGAACAATCAAGCATTGGACACCATTATCAGTTCCTTGTCTGATTCAGAGTATGTTGATGTCCATGGATTGGAGACTGCTTATGAAGTGGGGAAGAAACTTGAGGATATATATAGTGGTGATGAGCATGTTAAGATTGCCAAAGAAGAGAGTCTGAGAGGTAAATTTGATGATATGCATATGGTTGAAGGTGAAAACATTCAACAGTATGGTCAGAGGATCAAGGAGATAGTCGAGGAGATCAAAAGTGTTGGAGGTACAGTGGAGGATACCACAATGGTTAGCAAGGTGTTGAGAATCCTTCTACTGATCTATGCTATTTGAGTTGCAGCCATTTAGGAACTTAAGTCTATTGATAAAAAAAAGGTAACTCTTGACTCCATCATTGGTAAATTAACTGCATTTGAGTTAAATGGTTTTTATGGAAGTGTTCAGAGATTAGAATCTTCATTTAGAGCATCAGTTTCAACCCCACCGGTAAGGAAAAGTAGAGAAGTGAGCCATTCATGAGTCTAGATCCAACAAAAAGGTAGATGATGAAGACAGTCTGATTGAGATTGAAGCATTGATGGCCAAGCAGTTACCCAGAGGTACTGGTAACTGAGGTAAATTACCTTTAAGTTTTTTAATGTAACCGGATTGGGCATATTGCTGCTAACTGTCCAAATGGAGATAATGAGAAAAAACATGAGAAGTATAAAATGTATAAAGGCAAAGGTAAAAGAGATTCTCTCATTGCAATGGATGGAGAAATTACAGATGAGGAATCTGAGGAAGATGCAAATGAAGACATTGTCTTTGTTGCTATTAAAGAAGAAGCATCAAATCAAAAGGCATTAGTCTCTCGCATGGATAGTTTTGATGACTGGATTATAGATAGTGGTTGTTCACACCACATGACCGGTCACCAAAGTAAGTTTATTACTTTGAGAGAGTTTAATGGAATTGTTGTGAGATTTGGGAATGACTCACCCTGCATGGTGAAAGGAAAAGGATCCATCTCTTTGAATGTTAAAAGCAGTGCAAATGATGTGTACTAGGTTGAAGGACTGAAACACAATCTTTTGAGTGTTGCTCAACTCAATGACAAAGGTTACTCACTAGAATTCAAGAATGGAGTTTGCAAGATTTATGGAAGTAAAGGTGAACTAATTGCAATTGGCAAGCAGGCTAGAGGTAACTTGTTTCATTTAAGTTCTAAAGTCAACAATTATTTAATTGTAAAAGTAGAAGATAGTTGGCTTTGGCATCAGAGATTCTGTCATGCAAATTTTGATAACATTGTAAAAGTCAATAAGTCCAAATCAGTAAGAGGTTTGCCACAGTTGGACAAACTGGTGAATGCTTTGTACAAGGAATGTCAGTTAGGGAAGACGACATCCTCAACTTTCAAGATCAAATCTTTCTCAGTGGAACATTTTCTAGATTTGGTTCATACCGACCTTTGTGGACCAATGATTGGGACTAGGAGTATTCAAGGTGATTAGCATTTCATGATTTTTGCTGATGATTGCTCAAGGATGATGTGGGGCACATTATTGAAAGATAAGACAAAATCTTTTAGCAAGTTTAAGGCATTCAGAGCCTTAGTTGAAAATGAAAGTGGAAAGAAGATAAAGTGCTTAAGAACTGATCAAGGTGGCGAATTTACTTCAGAGGAATTCACTAGATACTATGAAGTCAATGGAATTAAGAGGCATCTTTATACACCTAGGACACCACAGCAAAATGGTATAGCAGAAAGGAACAACCAGTCAGTTGTTGAAGCTTCTAGGACTATGCTAATACAAGGAGGTCTAGCTAAGATATTCTGGAGAGAAGATATCAGCACAACTGTTTACACTATGAACCGGATACTGGTTAAAAGAGGTAAAGATAAAACTCCCTATGAGTACTGGTATGGTAGATCACCTAATGTTAGTTACTTTAAGATTTTTGGTAGCAAATGTTTTATCAAGGGAGGTGACTATGCTAGTAAGTTTGATACCAAGAGTGATGAAGGCATATTTCTTGGTTACTCCACCAAGAGAAAAGCTTACAAGTGTTACAACAACCAGACCAAGAAGATCATTGAAAGTGTAAATGTTCAAGTTGATGAGATTCCTGAGAAAACGGGAGAAACCAGTGAGGAGAAGAAAGAAGAAGAACCTTACACATTATTTTTGGAACCGGAACCGGTGAATCCAGAAGTTGAAGAACAAAATAGAGTAGCCACAGTTCAACCGGAATAGGGAGGTCCAACAGAAGAAGAATAAAGTGAAGAAGAAGATGAACCTGGAAATCAAGATCATGTCATTCCAAGGTATGTTAGACTCAATCATAGCGCCGATCAGATTATTGGAGACATGAATGGAGGTGTTCTAACTAGAACAAGGCTTAGAGAGAACTCTTGTATGATTTCTACCATTGAGCCTAGAATTGCAAAAGAAGCATTTGCAAATGAAGATTGGATCAAGGCAATGGAAGAAGAACTTAACCAGATAGAGAAGAACCATACTTGGTCACTGGTACCCAGACTGGAGAACAAGAATGTAATAGGTACAAAATGGGTATTCAGGAATAAACTGAATATGGATGGAGTAGTGGTCAGAAATAAAGCTAGACTGGTATGCAAAGGATATGCACAAGAAGAAGGTGAAGACTATGGTGAGACATTTGCACCAGTTGCAAGGATGGAAGGAGTAAGGAATCTACTTGCATTTTCAGCATACAAAGGATTCAAAGTATATCAGATGGATGTGAATTCAACATTCCTAAATGGAATATTGGAAGAGGAAGCCTGCATTGAACAACCAGATGGTTATGCTTTAACTGTAGAAAAGGACATGGTGTGCAAATTATATAAGACAGTATATGGACTGGAGAAAGCACCAAGAGCATGGTATGAAAGATTGCACTCTCACTTGGTGAAGATAGGTTTTCAGAGAGCCAGTGAAGATAGTAACATATATCTCAAGTCAAAAGATGACAAGATACTGGTAAGTGAGGTATTTGTGGATGATATCATTTTTGGAGGAAATGATGATATGTGCCATGACTTTGCTGATGAAATGAAGAATGAGTTTGAGATGTTAGTGGTAGGTGAAATAAAATTCTTCATAGGTCTACAAATCCAATAGATGAAGGATGGTATTTTCATCACATAGTCCAAATATGTGAAAGAAGTATTGAAGACTTTTGGAATGTGAGACTATAAACCAGTTGGAACACCAATGGTTATAGGTTGTAAACTATCGAAGGAATATGATTCTACATCAGTGGATGAAAAGGAGTATAGGTTAGTGATAGGAAAGCTACATTACATTGTCCACAATAGACTAGACATTTCTCATGCAGTAGGATTAGTTGCCAGATTTCAAAAGAGCCTGAAGGAGACACACATGGTAGTGACCAAAAGAATTATCAGATATTTGAAAGGCACAATTGATTATAGATTATGGTATCCATATGCAGGTAACTTTGATTTAAAAGTCTATACAGATACAGACTGGAGAGACAATGTTGATGACATGAAGAGTACAACCGAAGGAGCATTTTTTTTTGGAGGAAGGCTAGTGTCTTGGACTAGCAAGAAACAAAGTTGTATCTCACAATCAACTGCACAAGCTGAATATCTTGCATCTTATATGAATTATACCCAAGCAATCTGGATGAAGCACATTTTGAAAGGTTTCAAGTTGAAAATTTCAGAACCGGTAGGGATTTTCTATGATAATACTAGTGCAATAAACATATCTAAGAACTCGGTGTTGCATGCTAGGACAAAGCATATTGAACTAAAGTATCATTTCTTGAGAGAGAAAGTGCAAAGTAAAGATGTGCCACTAGAGCATGTATCTACTAAGGATCAGCTAGCAAATATCTTTACTAAACCTTTACCTAAGGCTACTTTTGAATAAATTAGAGGTAATTTAGGGGTTGTACCCCTACATGAAGTCAATTAAGTAGATGTGGAAGAAATCAGTCTCGGAGCTTATTGAAGATCTTGAAGAAGGATTGGTGTAGAGTGGAGCTATTCCATAGGGGGGACAATTTGTTGTAGATCAGTGAAGCATGAAATTAAATGGTTAACCTTCACTTTTGCATTGTTGTCAAAGGGGGAGAAGAACAATATGATTGATAGCTAGTTACTAGCTGAAGACATGTAATACAGTTAAGGAGAGTACATGAAAAATGTAAACCAGGATTCCTATACCTATGTATGTGCATTACTCTCAATCATCACAATCAAAGGGTATTGATATTTGTATTGCCATCAATGCCAAAGGGGGAGATTGTTGGCATTGCATGAAGATTCCATTGATGAAGCATAGTGTTGTCATTGATGTCAATAGTAACCAGTAATGAAGTTGTATTGCAACCAGTAGTGATGTAGCAATGAAACCAGTAGTAGAGAAGTGAAGGAAATTAGTATTTGTATTTGAAGAAGAGTGATCAACCGGTAACCCTAACACATTGATAGGCAAAACCCTAACTGATGGAGGTTGGTGAATTAGTTATGTTGATCTATGATCGAATGGTGATCAGAGATGATGATGCCATGTATGCATGATGCACGTGATGAGTTTAAAAGTGGTTTTGGCACGTGAAGATAAACGTTTATCTTAAGAATGAGCAAATGAATAGCATGAAGTGATAACCGCGTGATGAGTTACAGGATTTGATGTGCAGTGATCCAAGAGCGGTTCAAGTTGTCTAGAACAATGTGTAGTTGATTGCTATGTAATCCAATGGTTATAGTTGAACTGATATGTTTGTAATCTCTAAGAGATTTGTAGGTTTTGTGATGTGCTATCGATCTATTGTATTTTCTTATAAGGACGATGAGTTGTTTTGTAATTGTGTTGGCAATTTGGTTAAGTGTGGTAGTGAGACTGATGCTGAACCAAAAGGAATGTTTGCAGAATGTTGTGAAGGCACATAGGAGCATAAAAGGATCTGACTAAGCAAGTTAGTGCTATTACCAGATCAGCAAAGACCTTGTTGTTCTCTAACAATTACAATAGTTAAATCCCCTAACTAGGTATGCTTTAACAGGCTTGGTGTTGTCTAAATCCTCTAGCCAGACAATCCATTAGTTTGTATTTTAAATCATCTACCGAGGTTACTCCTAACAGGGTATTGTATTCAATCCCTTAACCGGGTGGTCGCTAATCAGATTTGTTCTTAACAGAACATTATTGTATAAGCTTCTAACAACGCTTGGCTCCTAATAGGGCGAACTTTAGAAGAGTTCAAAATACTTGTGGGTATTCATCCCCATCGTGGTTTTTCCCATTTGAGTTTCCACATGAAAAATCATTGTGTCAAGTGGTGAATGATTTTGTGGATATGTTTTGATATGGTTGATATGATTAACTGGTAAAGATACTTAGATATAATTAGATTATTGGAAGTGGTCTGAAATGACCTATTACTTATGTTAGTAAATTGGTTTAATGTTTTGGTTAAATGGTATGTGAGTTTCAGATCTGTTACAATGTATCAATGATGTATTGATCAACTGGTAAAGTTTGACATTGCAGTTGTAGTTTTAGATACAGTGTCTAAACCGGTTAGTTCAATGACTAGTTTCTGAGTTGGGATTAAGTTTGGTGAAAGTTTAGTTTGTGTTCTATCTACTGATTCGCCCCCCTCTCATTAGTTGACTGGATCCTTATTGTTTCATCATATTATCAAAATAACATGTGTCATGGGTAGAAAAAGCTAATGAATTGATTAAACAAATAAAGATTTAATTAATTAATAGGGGAAGTGGGATCGATTAAATAAATAAAATATTTAATTAATTTAGGAAAAGGACAATTTAAATAAATAATAGTGTTTATTTAAATGAGGAACCTGGCTTAGAAGAGGATACATGAACTAATCAAATAAGTAAAGATTTATTTAATTAATAGAAGACTTAGGATAAAATAATTAAATAAACGAAAATATTTATTTAATTAGACAGGACAATTTTAGGTGTCTACATTCACCATATAAACTCAATAGAGAAATCTTGATGATTAGAAAGTGCTCACATCATTAGCCACACTAAATATGTGACCTACATTTTTTCAATAGACTTTTCCTTGAAAGTAGTTTATATTTTTTTTTTGGTTAGAAACCTTATGTTTGTTGGCATTTGCATGAAGATTGCATTAATGATATGTTATGTTGTCATTGATGTCAATTAACCGGTACTGATATTGTTGATATTGTTCTAATATTGTTTTGTAACCGATAGGAAGAATTTGTGGAGTGAACCGGTCTTGCTATATATTGGAGAGTTGAACCAGTAACCGGTAAACCCTACCTATTGTTTTTTATAAACCCTAACCGATTAAGTTTGGTGAATTGGTAATATTGGTTTATGATCTGGTGATGAGCGGCAATGATTGTGACACGTATGATTATTGTATGAAGATAATTTCAAGTGATTTTGGTGAAGTCATTGTAACAGTTTTTGTCTAGGGAATGAGCAAGTATATTGCATATAATGCAAAGCGCGTGATGAGTTACTAAGTTCGATGAAGCAGTGATCAAGGAGCGATCAAGGTTTTCTTGATTGATGTGCAGAGATTGCTATGTAATCTAACGGTTATTCTTGAACCAACTTGTTTGTAATCTCTATGAGAATTAGGTTTTTGCTGTGTTACTGACCTAATTTATTTGTTTATAAGGTCGATGAAGTTGTTTAGTTTAAGTGTTGGCAAAGAGTTGGAAAAGATTAGTTGAGTGTGTGGTTTCTGAACCAGATGTATCTACAGTTTGAGTAAAGGCAGATAGGAGCATGAAATGGATCCGATCATGCAAGTGTAGTGTTATTCAGACAGATCAGCAAACTCCTTTTGTTTTCTAACATATATAGCAGAATTGAAATCCCCTAACCGAGTAAGCTATAACAACCTTGGTACTATTCAAATCCTCTAATAAGGTGATCCATTAGCTTGGATTTTTCAAATCCTCTACCAAGGTTACTCCTTCTAGGGTATTGCTTCTAACAAGGCATTGTAGTCAATCCCTTAACCAAGTGATTACTAATAGGATCAATTCTTAACATGACTTTTGTAAAGCTTTAATAGGCTAGGCTCCTAACAGGGCAAACTTCGAAAGAGTTCAGATAGTTATCTTGTGAGTCTCATCTCACTGTGGTTTTTCCCATTTGGGTTTCCATGTCAAAAATATTTGTGTCCAGTGGTGAATGTTTTTTTGGTTATGTTCTTATGGTTTATTTACTCAACTACTTAACTACTTTGATAAGTTATGATAACGTAAAACATTGAGAAATAAAGTTTGTTGACATATGAAAAAACATTTGGATGTTTATGAGTTTGAAGTTGTTTACTGTTAATTTGTTGTAATAGTCAACCGGTTTATCTTATAAGTTTTTATCTTGACAGTGGTATTACATTGATAGTTCTAAGTTTACTTTCAGAGATTGATTTTTGTGATCGGTGAAGTTTGTATCTATTTTTCTATCTATTGATTCACCCCCCTCTCAGTAGTTGACCAGATACTTATTCTTTCATCATACTATCAATTCGTATCAAAGCTTATCAGGTCCACTAAGATCTAAGCCTAACAACTTGAGGTAAAGATCTTGTAGATCATGATGAAGAAGGAAGGTCCGAATTTTAATAGAGAGAACTATAGGATATGGAGTGACAGAATGAAAATTTATATCAAGAGTCTGGGAAGATAGTATTGGGAACATGTAGATACTAAATATGTTGCACCTACTGGGATGTTGACTGATGATTAGAAGAAAGAGAAACAAGAAAATCATCAAGCATTAGAGGCCATTATCAGTTCTTTATCTCATGTAGAGTATGTAGAAGTTCATGGTCTAGAGACTACATATGAGGTATGGAAAAAAATTGAAGAGATTTATAGTAGTGATGAACATGTTAAGATTGATAAAGAAGAGAGTCGAAGAGGAAAGTTTGATGACATACGGATGGCTGAATGTGAGAATACTGAGTAGTATGATCAAAGGATAAAGGAGATAGTCGGTGAAATTAAGAGTGCAGGAGGTAAAGTGGAAGATGCCATAGTGATCAATAAGGTACTGAGAACCCTGCTACCGGTCTATGCTATCTAAGTTGCAGTTATTCAGGAGATAAACTCTATTGACAAAAGTAAGGTAACTCTTGAATCCATCATTGGAAAGCTTACTGCTTTTGAATTAAATGGTTAAGATGGTAGTGTACAAAAATCTGAGTCTGTATTTAGAGCTTTTGTTTGTAACCCATATGTGAGAAAAAGTAGAGATGCCAATCAAAGTTATGAATCTAGATCCAATAGAGAAGTTGATGATGAAGATAGTTTAGTTGAGCTTGAAGCATTGTTGGCCAAGCGGTTTCCTAGAGGTACAAGTAAATATAGAGGTAAATTACCTTTGAAATGTTTTGCATGCAACAAGATTGGACACATAGCTGCTAACTATCCTAATGGTGATAATGAGCACAAATGAGAGAAATTCAAGAAGATAAGGGTAAAGGAAAAAGAGATTGTCTTATTATTGTTGATGGTGGTATCACTGATGAAGAATCTGATGGTGATGCTAATGAAGACATTGTGTTTGTAGCCATTAAAGAAGAGATATTAGACCAGAAGGCATTAGTATCTAGGATGGATAACTTTGATGATTGGATCATTGATAGTGGTTGTTCACATCACATGACCGGTGATCAGAGTAAATTTCTTTCTTTGAAGAAATTTGATGGCAAATTTGTAAGATTTACTAATGACTCACCCTACATGGTTAAAGGTAAGGGAACTATTTCTATTAATGGAAAGAGTAGTGCAGATGATGTATACTGGGTTGAAGGTTTAAAGCACAATCTTTTAAGTGTGGCACAACTCAATCACAGAGGATACCCATGGGAGTTTAAGAATGGCATGTGCAAAATCTATGGCAACAAAGTTGAACTGATTGCAATCGGGAAGCAACCTAAAGGTAACTTGTTTCACCTTAATCCTAAAGTCAGCAACTATTTAATTGCAAAGATAGATGATAGTTAGCTTTGGCATAGTATATTTTGTCATATAAACTTTGATAAAATTGTTAAAGTAAGTCCAAGATAGTGAGAGGTTTGCCTCAGTTGGACAAACTAGTTAATGCTCTATGTAAAGAATATCAGTTGGCAAAGATGGCATCCTCAACTTTCAAGAGAAAATCTTTTTCAGTAAAATATTTGTTAGATTTGGTTCATACAGATCTTTGTGGAGCAATAAGGATAAAAAGTATTCAAGGTGATAGATATTTTATAATCTTCACTAATTATTTCTCAAGGATGATGTGGGTCACATTCTTGAAGGATAAGACTGAATTTTTTGGTAAGTTCAAGGCATTCAGGGTCTTAGTTGAGAACGAGAGCGGTAAGAAGATAAAGTGTCTGAGGACATATCAAGGTGGTAAATTTACTTCTAAGTAATTCACTAGATATTGTGAAGAAAATGGTATCAAATGATAGCTTTCTACATTGAGGACACCACAACAGAATGGTATCACAGAGAGAAACAACCAATCAGTCGTTGAAGCTACTAGGACAATTTTGATTCAAGGAGGTGTAGCGAAAACTTTTTGGAGAGAAGTTGTCAGCACAAATGTCTACACTATGAACCAGATTTTGGTAAAAAGAGATAAGAACAAGACTCCTTATGAATATTGGTATGGAAGATCACATGATGTTAGTTATTTCAAGATATTTGGAAGAAAATATTTTATTAAGAGAGGAGATTATATTAACAAATTTGAAGCTAAAAGTGATGAAGGTATATTTCTTGGCTATTCCACCAAGAGTAAGGTCTACAAGTGTTTTAACAAACAGACACATAGAATTATTGAGAGTGTTGATATTCAAGTGGATGAATAGCTTGAAGTCTTAGAGGAAACTAGTTTAGAGAAAAAGGATGAAGATCCTTGCATTTTATTTTTGGAACCAAAAACTATGAAATCTGAAACTGGTAAAACAAATACTGATGTACCAGTTCAACTAGAACAAATAAATTCAGAAGAAGATGATGATAATGAAGAAGTTGAACCTAAAGATAATGATCATGTTATTCCAAGATATGTGAGACTGAATCACAATCCTAAACAGATTATTGGGGATAAGAATGTTGGAGTACTAACTAGAAGAAGAATCAGAGAGAATTCTTGCATGATCTCCACTATTGAACCAAGAACTGCTAAGGAAGCATTTGGTGATGATCATTGGGTTAAACCTATGGAGGAGGAATTAGATAAAATTGAGAAGAACAACACATGGACCCTAGTACCTCGACCAGTAAATAAAAATGTGATAGGTACTAAGGGGGTATTTAGGAACAAGTTGAATGAATATGGTGTTGTAGTTCACAACAAGGCTAGGTTGGTTTGCAAAGGTTATGCACAAGAGGAAGGGGAAGATTATGGTGAAACTTTTGCACCAGTGGAAAGACTGGAAGGTGTCAGAACTTTACTTGCATTTGCAGTACACAAGACATTCAAGGTATACCAGATGGATGTTAAGTTGACATTTTTGAATGGGATAATGTAAGAAGTATACATTGAGCAACCAGATGGTTATGCTTTGACTGATGAGAAAGAAATGGCATGCAGATTGCATAAGGCTTTATATGGATTAAAGAAGGCACCAAGAGAATGGTATGAAAGGCTTCATACACATTTGATGAAGATAGGATTTTGGAGAAACAATGATAATAGTAACATATATCTCAAATATGAAGGAGATAAAATACTGGTCAACGAAGTATTTGTAGCTAATATCATATTTGGAGGTGATGATGACATGAGAAATAGTTTTGCAGATGAAATGAAAAATGAGTTTGAAATGTCTTTAGTGGGAGAAATAAAAAAATTCATAGGCTTGCAAATACAAAAAATGAAGAATGGTATTTTCATCACATAGTCTAAGTATGTGAAAGAGGTATTGAAGACATTTGGCATGAGTGACTGTAAACCAGTTGGGACACCAATGGTTACATGTTGTAAGTTGTCTAAGGAAGATGAATCCATAGTTGTTGATGAGAAGGAATACAGGTCAATGATTGGAAAATTGCACTATGTTATTCACAGTAGATCGAGCATAGCTCATGCAATTGGCATAGTTGCTAGATTCCAGAAGAATCCTAAGGAAACACATCCGATAGCAACCAAGATAATTTTTTAGATATTTGAAAGGTACTGTTGACTATGGATTATGGTATCCATGTGGAGGAAATTTTGACTTGAAGGTGTACACAGATGCAAATTGGGCAGGAAATGTTGATGACTAGAAAAGAACAACTAGTGGAGCATTTTTTCTTGGAGGAAGACTTGTTTCATGGAGTACTAAGAAGAAGAGTTGTAATTCACAATATATTGTTGAAGCTGAGTATGTTGCAACTTAGATGAATTGTACTTAGGCTATCTGGATGAGGCACATTTTGGAAGGTTTTACGATGAAGATTGTAGAAACCACAAAGATTTTATGTGATGATACAAGTGCCATAAATATTTCCAAGAACCCTGTTTTGCACACACGAGCCAGACATATTGAATTGAAGTATCATTTCTTGAGGGAAAAAGTATAGAGTAAAGATGTGATCTTGGAGCATGTTTCTACCAAGGAGCAGCTTGCAGATATCTTTACTAAACCTTTGCCTAAGACTACTTTTGAGTATCTTAGAGGTTAGCTAGGGGTTGTACCCCTTCATGAGGTCAGTTAACCATGATGTAAATTACATCAGTCCCAGAGCTACTTGCAAAATTTAATAGAAGGATTGGTGTAGAAGTGGATTTATTCCATAGGGGGAGCATCAAGTTGCAGGTTATTGATGCTCCACAATGAAATTTGACATTACATGTTTTACTTTCAATTTGGCATTGTTGTTAAAGGGGGAGAAGAATTATGTGATTATGAGGAGAACCAATGACAAGTTGAATACATGGAGACCATGGTGAATACTTGGTAATGTAATCCAGGATTCCTATTCACAATCACAACAACAATCAATGGTATTGATATTTGTATTGCCATTAATGTCAAAGGGGGAGATTGTTGGCATTTGCATGAAGATTGCATTAATGATATGTTATGTTGTCATTGATGTCAATTAACCAATAATGATATTGTTGATATTGCTGTAATATTGTTTTGTAACTGGTAGGAAGAGTTTGTGAAGTGAATCGGTATTGCTATATATTGGAGAGTTGAACCGGTAACCAGTAAATCCCACCTGTTGTTTTTTATAAACCCCAACCAATTGTTTGGTGAATTGGTTATATTGGTTTATGATCTAATGATGAGCGGCAATGATTATGACATGTATGATTATTGTGTGAAGACAATTTCAAGTGATTTTGGCAAAGTTGTTGTAACGGTTTTTGTCTAGGGAATGAGCAAGTAAATTGCATATAATGCAAAGCGCGTGATGAGTTACTAAGTTCGATGAAGTGGTAATCAAGGAGCGGTCAAGGTTTTCTTGATTGATGTGCAGAGATTTCTATGTAATCTAATGGTCATACTTGAACCGACTTGTTTGTAATCTCTATGAGAATTAGGTTTTTGTTGTGTTGCCTACCTAATTGATTTGTTTATAAGGTCGACGAAGTTGTTTAGTTTAAGTGTTGGCAAAGAGTTGGAAAAGTTCAATTGAGTATGTGGTTGCCAAAATGGATGATGTATCTGTAGTTTGAGTAAAGGCAGATAGGAGAATGAAATGGATCTAATCAAGCAAGTGTAGTGCTATTCAGATAGATCAGCAAACTCCTTTTGTTTTCTAACAATTACAGCATAATTGAAATCCCCTAATTGGGTAAGCTCTGGCAAGCTTGGTACTATTCAAATCCTCTAACAAGGTGATCCATTAGCTTGGATTTTTCAAATCCTCTACCGAGGTTACTCCTTCTAGGGTATTTCTTCTAACAAGGCATTGTAGTCAATCCCTTAACCGAGTGATTCCTAATAGGATCAGTTCTTAACATGACTTTTGTAAAGCTTTAATAGGCTAGGCTCCTAACAGGGTGAAATTTAGAAGAGTTCAGATAGTTATCTTGTGAGTCTCATCTCACTGTGGTTTTTCCCATTTGGGTTTCCACGTCAAAAATATTTGTGTCAAGTGGTGAATGTTTTTGTGGTTATGCTCTTATGGTTGATTTACTTAACTACTTATCTCCTTTGATAAGTTATGATAACTGGAAGCATTGAGAAATGAATTCTGTTGACATATGAAAAAGCATTTGGATGTTAATGAGTTTGAAGTTGTTTACTGTTAATTTGTTTTAATAGACAATAGGTTTATCTTATGAGTTTTTATCTTGATAGTAGTATTACATTGATAGTTCTAAGTTTACTTTGAGAGATTGATTTTTTAGATTGGTGAAGTTTGTATCTCCCTCTCAGTAGTTGACCGAATACTTATTCTTTCATCATACCATCAATGTTGTGGATTTTCAAATATCCTCAAATACCTTATCATCATTATTTACTAATATGTATTCACCATATAAGGGACTAGCATAGTGAGGATTATTTGGCTCAAATGTCTAGTCCTTAGAAAAAATCTATATATGACTACAAGCTTCCATATACCTCTACATATAGCAAAAGGCTCCATTGGATAATTTTCATAGTTTTAAATCATATTGAAGACAACAACCAAGACCAAGAAATTTGCAATACCAAATAACCTTCTACACATAAGATATAAACAATAAAATATGCTTCATGAGCATATCTAATGTAAAAAAAAAAGATGTTATCGTACCAAATAAGGATGCCAAATCAAGACTATAAACATGAATACAATATGGGAAAGATGCTCAAGATATAAAATGTACAAGATAAGCCTTGCCTTTAAATCTAAAGTGAGACTAGAATAAAATATAGGATTATGTGAAATGTCACAATCATATGATATGGGACACAAAGAGAAAAGTATAATATGTGTACTTTACACAAGACCTAAGTAAACTTAAGAGTTGGGTGTGAATAGGTCCTAGAAGGAAACCAATTAGCAAATAATCAATTTCACATGTAATAACCCTTGCAAAATATTAGATCAAGTTTGAAGACTTTCTTTTTAGTTCTAATTCAAATTTGTAAAGAATGCAAAATAGACAAATCGGGTATACCAAAATTTTTACCAAAAATGACAACAAATTGAAACTCAATTTCACATATGTGGAAGAAACATTAAATAGCCAGTAGCTGGATGATTTTATTCTTACTTTTTTACATAAGTGGGTGGTGCAGGAACACCTAATAGATCTTTATGCCTCAAGGAGGCCAAGTTTGTTTCTTTTAGGTTTTAGTAAGAAGAAAGACATGTATAAGGTCTAGAAGACCATTTTTTATGTAATAAGGACCATTGAGGTCATTAGGTTGAGTTTTGAGTCATAATGAGGTCATATTGACAAAAAATGTCAAGATATCACAATTGTTTGCAAATGGGAACCTAGTATAGTATTTTATGATGTATAAGGGTATTTTTGATGTAATTGGACCTATTTGAATCACTATGGAGTCATGGAAGTCATAGATTAGGTCTATGTTCATTGTGAGCAAAAAACTGTCAAACTTGACAAAAAATGTTGTCAAGCAAATTTTTGCATTTTGAAGGTAATTAGGTGTGAATTTGTGAAACAAGTTAAAGAGGTGGTTGTAACTATTTGAGAGGGATTTAATATCCTTTATATGATCTTATTCTTGAGCCATGTAGGGTTGGTTGTCATGTATTGAGGAATAATATCAATAAAAGTTGAGATTTCATGCACTTCCTTGTGTGTTTTCAGACGTGATAGTCTGATATCAATTGTGTTTCTTATTCACAACTTATTTATTTGCATTAGGAATAAATTGAGGATGGTAGAGGGATGAATCCCTAGTATTTTTGTTTTTATTTCATTCCTTTTCATCAAGTTTTGTGAGAGATCTATCAAATTTTGTAAAACACTATCAAAACCCTACTAGGGTAAATAGTGAGAATATAAAATGTATCACACCTCCATTCCATGTTGATCAAAGGCATAATCTTGGAGGAATGGAGGGAACTTGTATGTATTTTGTTTTTACTTTGCTTGCAGGAATCCATGAATTATTTTGGCACGTGTGAAGGGGTTGGAAGGGTGACTATTATAGTGTTCCAGACTGTGAACAATAGATCAATGTTGGATTTTTTATGGTGTTGAATGGTAAGGAGGGTTTGGAAAGTTGTTTGAATACATGGTAAAGTGTGAGGAGAGTATAAGAACAAGTTCTTAGTGGTTGCAAGCCAAGGAAAGTGAACCAAATACCCAAGTTTTCTGACTGTCCCAAAATTTTCTGTGACTATTACAATTTGACAACAAACAAGAACTTGTGTTGTATGAATGAATGTTGGTTGGTTTTGTGGTTGGAGTTTCATGAGTGTTTAAGGAGACCTTAGGAGTCAATAGGAGCGTTTGGAGGCATTGAGAGGTGGGAAGAAAAATTAAGTTAATGACTATCCTAAAACACACTAGGACTACTACATATATCAATGAGACAATATTTTTTGTTGAACAAGAGTTGGATGAGGGTAGTTGTTGATTTGGGAATAAGGAAGGAATGAGAAGAGTTTATCACCCTTGTAATGAGAATTTGGAGTGTTTTTAGGGAGAGAGTAATCCTTGTAGGCATGACTGTCCTAAAGACAGTAAACCTACAATAAATGTTATTGAATCCCTTAGGGTGGATGGGGGGTGTAGAAAGGAGATTTGGTAGTACTTGGTCTGGGGTTCTTATTGAGTATTGTGAGTTGGAATTGGTGGAAGAGTTGAGGTCCTACTTGGGACCAATATAGTTTGAGTGATCACAAAAGGGTTTGAAGGTATATGAATTCTTTAGAGCATGGATGTGGGTTCAAGATGGTTGAATATGTATGGAGGAATGTGTGTGAGTGTTTAGATAAGAGTTTGAGGAGATTGGATGTGTTTGGCCTATTATAGTCTTGTGATAATATTAGAAGCCTTGTGAAGGGAGTTATGGAGTTATGGAGGAGTAAGAACCTATTGATTAGGTAAGTTGAGAGAAAGAAATCTCCCTAATGTGGTTAAGTGTGTGGATGCTTTGCATCAGTGGGATATGGGTAAAAGGTTGTGACAAAATCACCCTAATAGAAAAGAATAAGGAAACTAAGTTGCACATTTAAGGTAGCACAAGAAATTAAAATTTTCAAATGAGACTATGCAACCTAGTGTGTCATTGCCTCCTAAACCATAAATATTGGAAATCAAGGGGAAGAAGGTTCTAATTCTATCAAGACAAAGGAATTAGCACTATTATTTTAATTTTATTTAATGCACAATCACAATAGGTGGTTGATTATTCTATTTGAATATGTGTTTATGTCTATAACATGCCATTTTGTGTGGCATTCTCTCTACATTTAACAAATATTCAAATATGAAATTGTTGTTGGTTCCTCATTCCTCCCTTGATAATGAAAGTTTCACAACACCATTCTTAATAGTGAACATTCTAAATAGTGTGTGATGGAAGAAATGAGGAAAACTTGGATAATGGATACCTGCTCTATCATCATTGATGAGTGAACCAATATCAAATATTGACTATTCATCAATATATTTTTCACAAGTTTAATTGTCCTATTTTATTAGAGCTATTGATTGTTCAATGGAAAGGAAGGATGCAAAATTCCAATTTCAAATTGTGAAAGATGTTAAAGAAGACATTGGGGCCTCTAATATTTTGCACTTTGTTACTAATTCAATGCATGCATGTAAGTTGTTTGGATTAATAGGGAAAGCTGGTTACAAGCACGTTTTGTAGACCCCATGTTATGATCATGCATCCAAAAACACATTAAAATCATTAGGAAGATATGTTGAGTGGAGATAATGGTGGTAGAAGCTAGAGATGTAAAGATGTTCATTTACAACAATCACATCTCACTTTTATTGTTAAAGATAATTTCAAGTAAATAATTCTTCAAGCTTACATATATTACATATTCTAGCTACTTCATTTTGTTAAAGAGAATATTTGAGTTGGAAGAGCCTCTCCAATTAATAGTGGTCAATTTCAATTGGGGTTGATAGCTAGAGGTTGGCACAATATGAGGAATAAGTGTAAAACAAAATATCCTTGATGATGATTGCATATTTATATAATGAAATAAAAATTATTGAAAAAAAAATTAATTTAAAAAATTAATTTATTAATGTTTTAACTCAAAATTTTGTTCCTTATTTGTAATAGAATTCACTCTTTTTCATTTGTGTCTTAATCCTTAGTTTAATTTATAATTTTTGTAACCTTTTTGCACTTGAAAAATAGGATTTCTCCTTTATGTCACTTATTGCACAAATCATAAGATATGTTAAGATGAAGTATTCAAGCCTTTGAGAGATTTATAAGACACTTGATAGCACACTTGGAAAAAAAAGAAAGGAATTCATAATAGCAATCCTACTTTGAGATTTAATAAGGAGAATATTAGGCGCATTGTGATACAATTTTGGAACATTGTGAACACCACACTTCATATGGAAACCTATACTCTAAATCTTAAATAATATGTAGAAAGGAGTGGGAAAGTGCATCCATCTCATGAAGAAGAATTGAAAGAAAGTCTTATGAATTCCCTATGAAAAATGTATACTAATGAGGGTCTAACTCTTTTAACACATCAGCGAGCCTTGTTCATTCCTTGTAATTCAACCTAAAGCAAACTAAGATAATGACAAATAAAGCTACATTATCTTAAATTTGATGGTATGATGAAAGAATAAGTATCTGGTTGAATACTAAGAGGGGGGCGTGAATTAGTATATTGAAAAACTATTGCAAAGTTCCAAAACTCAAACTTAGTCAAACAATGTAAACATATCTCAGTCAAGATCAATATTCATAAGAATGCTTGGCATCAACTGGTTTAACTATTATGACAACTTTAATAGTAAACAACTTCAATCTTGTGAACATCAACAATGCTTAATCATAACTCAACATATTCATCTTTTAATGCTTCTACATAGCATGCCTTACCAGAAATTAACCACATCAATAAATAAGATCACAACCATAAAAGAATTCACCACTTGACACAAATGTTTATATGTGGAAAACCCAAATAGGTAAAAACCACGGTGAGATGGGACTCACAAGGATAGGTATCTAAACTCTTCTGAAGTTTTCCCTGTTAGGAGCCAAGCCTGTTAAAGCTTTACAATAAGTCCAGTTAAGAACTAATTTCAGTTAGGAATCACCTGGTTAAGGGATTTACAAATATGCCTTGATGAAAAGCACAATACCCTATTAGGAGTAACCTCGCTGGAGGATTTAAGAATCCAAGTTAATTAACCACCTTGTTAGAGGATTTAATGAGTAACCAAGCTTGTTAGAGCTTACCCAGTTAAGGGATTTTACTTCTGCTATAATTGTTCGAAAACAACAAGTTTTCTTGATCTGTCTGAGTAGCACTATATTTGCTTGATTAGATCCTTCTAAGCTTCAATCTGCCTTCACTCAAAGTTCAAATCTATTTACTGGTTGAACAAATACACACTCAACAGGTTTTCTACCAATCTTGCCAGCAACCTTTACAACAACTTCATCGATCTTAAATAGAAATCAATTAGGTTGGTAACACAGCAAAAACCTAATTCTCATCATTGAGATTACAAACAAGTCGGTGTGAGATTTTGCCAAGATCAAGAGGCAATGGAAAGCACAAATAAGAGAGACAAAATATATGATAGGAATAAACTGTATTCTATCAAGATACAAAATATGATCAACTGGATCATTACAAGATGTTCAATGATTGCCCGTACAAACCATGTAGATGAGCCTTCTTATATAGGCTAGGCAATATGGATATGTGAGCACACAAACATGACATATGGCTCAATAAGAAAAAAGGGTAGGTAGGAAATAGGTGTGGGTAGGTAGCAGAAACAATATAATATTCCACATGAGGTGGATCACCCACCGAAGGTGAAATTATCACTCCACAATAAGTGGATATGATAAAGTAGTAACAAGATCAACACCATAAAAGGTGGAATTTCTCCTACACACACTATCCCAATGTGGCACAAACACCTAAGAGTCTCATACCCAAACTGCTATGAAATACATTTCCTAAGTAAACTTAAGTAAGGTGTAATAATATCCAAGATGAATAATTATTTACACCAACAGTCGGTACAATCTTGATCGTTAGAAATCAAGACAATCTCTTCACATTCTCCAAGAAAATTCTAGCCGCTCCATGATCACTGCTCCATTGGACTTTGTAACTCATCACATGTTGTGTATTAGATGCAATCCACTTTTCTCCTTCCCTAGACAAGAACAAATGCGCTAAAACAATTTGAACATATCCTCAATCAATTATAACATGTGTCTTCATCATTACTACTCATCAGATAATAAACCAACAAAATTGATTGGTTAGGGTTTAACAACTGATAGGGTTTACTGGTTACAATGCATATAAAGGTTTAACCCTTTACACTGGTTCACCGGTTTATCTCACAAACTTAACATATAGGTTACAACATCTTCCACAAAGCTCTCTTTACCGATTACTAGCCAATATCAAAAACAACAATATTAGCAATAACATGAATACCATTACCGATTAAATTGACATCAATGACAATATATCATTAATGCAATCTCTATTGAAAATACCAAAAAACTCAAAATGCCAACTATCTCCCCCTTTGGCATTGATGGCAATACAAATTTCAACGCCTCTAATTGTTGTTGAGATTGGTGAATAGGAATCTTGCTTTACATTACCAAGTATTCACCTTGCTCTGTCCTATCTTCAGCATGCCTCTAGTTCACCTAATTAGACACATAATTGTTGGCATTTTTTATGATGATATTGTGATTGTCATTAATGGGCACACACTTGCTTTGAGATCACTTTTTGTATGTGTCTGATTAGGTATTTGTTCCAACTGGTATTATATATTATAGTCTTTAGACTATCGGTGTTTTGTAGAAAGTGTTTACTGATCTCAAGCAGTATGAAGACCCAAGCGGTATGAAAACTCAGGTAGTTTGAGGATCCCAAAGCTGTATGAAGGAACAAAGTGTTTGTTATCATTTTTCCCAGTCTTCATTTTGACAAACCGGTAATTGGTAAATTGTGTGAACTAGTAATTGGTAAATTGTGTGAATCAGTAATTGGTAAAATGTGTGAAACGGTAATTGGTAAAATGTGTGAACCGGTAATCAGTAAATATATGAACCGGTGTTACTTTGTGATGAGTTACCAACTGATATTTTTGTGATGAGTTATCATCCATTGACACTTTGCTGGTGATTCTGTGTCGTGTTACCAAATGTGTCCAGATGCACTAAACCTAGGAACTTGCAATGTAATCCTATTGGACCAACATGAAATCAGATTCCTTTATAAGGAGATCATGTCTAGGATTTTAGTGTGGTTAGGGTTTTAAGGTGGTTGATGAGGTTTTTGCATGTATGATCTCATAAGACAAGATCGAGTCTATGTGAAGTAATAGAGTGTGGATATACTAAAGACTAAAATAATGCTAAAATGCATTAACAATGAGCTATCATGGATCTAACCAAGCAGACTATGCTATTTTCTAGATCACTCACTTATTGATTACTCACATCCTCGACAAGTTTGAAACCCTTAACCGGGTAGGCCCAGAAAAGCCTTTGTAAATCCTCTAACAAGGTGGTTCACAACTGTGGATTTGAAATCCTCTCACAAGGTAGTCTTGAATCAGACATATCTCCTAACAGAGATTGAGATTCCTAACAGGATCTATTTTGGTGAAGAACATTGTATGACCTTAACCGCTTTGACCTTAACTGGTCTGGTTACTATTCTGCAGGTAGTTACTTGTGAGTTTCATCTCACCATGGTTTTTCCCATTTGGGTTTCCACGTCAAAATCTCTTGTGTTATGGTGATTGTGCTCCTATGGGTGAATGCCTTATTTGTTGTTTGGTCTGCATTTGTCTTAACCAGTTTATTAGTAAGACTGTTATACTGGTTTACTACTAAACTATTTAAGTGTTTGAGTTTAGTTTTTTTTGGGTATACTAATTCACCCCCCCTCTAAGTATTCATCAATTGGTATCAGAGCAAACCTTTCTATAAGTTTAACCACTTGGAAGGAGATATGGGGGAATACACTGTGAGGGATCTTAGTCATCATCTCACTCAGACTGAGAAAGCCTTTGATGAAATAAAAGTCAAATATAAAGCCTCTCTAGCAAAGAGAAGAGAGCATGTTGAGAAACTGATGGAGCTTACTGAAAATAGTTCTTCTGATGAAGCATACATGGAAGCCCTAGTTGAAGAAGTTGAAAACCTGAATGAATCTAATGCTAACCTAAGAAGGGAACTAGAAGGACTGACTATCAAAATGTGTCAAGAGCTTGAGAACTAGAGGAAAGTTGAAGATTTGGTAAAAGACAAAGATCATGAGATCTCCAAGCTGAAGCAAGAAATCAGTGCACTTACCGCTCATCTCGAAGAGAGTAAAGTGGAAAAAGAAGAAATGCAAGGTGAACTAAACATGGCTATTTCTGAGAATGCAACCTTGAAGGAAACCAATGCTGCTATTTCAAAAGAACTCACCGAGTCAAAGGAAATACTTGCCAAATTCAATAAGAGTACTGTTAAGCTAGAACAAAAGCTTGAATCAGCAAAACTAGTAAGGAATACCACTGGACTTGGTTTTTCTGGTTATGAGGAAGGTGAGACCTCTGGAACAAAAGATGGAGCATCAAAGAAGCAACCGACACCAAAGGATAAAGTTAAGCAAAAGTTCAAACCTGTTTTCTTTAATTGTCTCAAGGAAGGACACACTGCCAAAGTATATAGAAGTAAAGCTTACAATAATTTTCCCTACTTTCTAAACAATAAGCCTAGAACCAATAGATTCAATAGAAACTGCTAGGCATTCAACAAGTTTGGGCATTGAGAATTTGAATACAGGTCTGTCATGCACAATACTGGAAGATATCGTCAAAGGAGTCAAGGAGTTTTTCCTAAATCCTCTGTGAACCGGAATCCAAACTGGTATAATGCCTATAATCATCAGTCAGGTAGTGGTGGCTATCAAGTGGCAACCGGTTCGAGAGTAACCTATTTGATTTTCCATGGTAGTGGTCACACTACTTCAACATGCAAGAGGAAGAATGGTAGAATGAACAATGGACCATGGAGAACACCTAGAATGGTATGCTATCATTGCAACAAACCGGGACACCCAGCTAGAATTTGCAGAATGAGAAAGAACATATCAGATGACATACCGGTCACTCTGGAAGGAAATATTGATGTTGAAACTATTCAAGTAGATATGAAGAGAACCTGGAAAAAGAAACCAAAAGAAGTGTCACAAGAAGAACCATTTTTTATACCTAGTGTGGAAATCTTTGAACTGACAAACTAAGCTACAGAAAATATTAGGGGGAGCGAATCGATGAAATATTTTGAACCCCCAGATTATATTGGTAAAAGACCTTAACCGGTATGTGTTACTTGTCAATCAATAGAAGATCAGAAATGGCAAAAGGCAAATTAGGGTTTACACCCTAATGGTGGAGCTTTTATTATGGTAGGTGAAGAATTCATTTAAATGGGATTTTCAAGTCATTTTCACTTATTAGTTTGCGAGCGAAGAAATTTTGAAGTGCAGAGTGACAAAAGGTGATTTGTCTTGTGATTCAAGGAAATTTCAAAACTTTGAAGAAGAATCTGGAGATATTATCAATCAATCAAGTGAAGAACATAAAGAGGTAATCCAGGAACCGAAGTAGTGTGTGGCAAAGTTGCAAACCCTAAATTGTGGATTTCTGAAGGTATTTTTCAAAATTCTTGTTTCTCCATTTATCATGGCTTCTGCATCGTACTCAAGTTCAAATGCACCTAGTGATTTAGCAGATTTCATACAAAGGAAGATGAAATACAATGCCCTATCCTAGATACCCGCTGGTGTTATAGTTGAGGAAGGTATTTCAAATTATATTGATTGCAAAAAAGAAGACCTAGGATCTCTAGTGATCCATTCTTAGTTAAGTTTATTCTGTGGGAATGACAAGAAGATCAAACCAAAATACAACATCCTGGAAAGAAAGGAACTTCACAATGCGGTCTATTTTCTTGAAGAACTTACAAAAGATCACATTCACATCATTCTAATCAGAGTGCATGGTGACAAATGTATCTTGAGAAGACACATGACATCACACTGGAAGCAATTCATGCCGTCACCAGTTTTTGTAACGTTGGAGATGTGCCAGCCCTAAGGAAAGTTATCAAGACCAAAATGACCAAGCTCACCAATTTTGTAAGCGACCAACGGGGAATGACCATCAATACCATCAAGGATGATCTGGTCAAGTATGCTTGTATGGTGATAGGATACTGGACATTCTATGCTAGCAGAATTAACTCTATCTCTACTGTAGCAGTAAATGCTGCCTACAAGATGATCATGGAAGATGCCTCATTTGATCTATGCACCTATATGCAAAGGCAAATTCTGGTGAACCTGAAGTCTATTAAATAAGACAATGCCTTAAGATTTAAATTTGGATAACTGTTGGTAGGATTGTTTTTCTACTTTCATGGCTATTTCCTAGGAGTTAGTGATATAAAATGGTCTGCTAACCAATCAGTTAAAAAGAAAATTAGAGAAAGCCTCCAAGTGGTAGGAACCGGTTATCTTGAAGTCCTGAACAAATACTTTGATGAATTTAGACGCAAGATGAGCCAGAGGATGAGAATATCTAGCGACATTGTCAAGAACTATGAAAAGGACATATGCATTATCATCAGAGTAGATGAGTGCATAATGGAGGTAGTTGAGCCTAGAAAAGAAGGTGTGGAGCCCATGGGATATGAGGTAATGTATGACATGCTAGATGGGTATGCCTCTACCCTACTTGCATCACCTCTTGATCCTAAGAAGAAGAGAACTGACACCTATTTGGAGAGGGTAACACCGGTTGAAGAACATTTAGTACAGAAGGGAAAGGCAGTGCCATCTATATCGACACTGATTACCTCAGCAAGTCCCAATTTGACCAAGTGGTCACCGGCAAAGAAGAAACTAGAAGTTGCACCTGTCAAGGTCTTTGAAAGAATGTGGAAAACTAAGAACACCTCACCAGATTCTGAGGATACAGGACTTGAGGTATAGCCTAAAAGGACTAGGCAAATGAGGAAGAAGACAAAGACAACCAGCAATGAAGTGGCATCATTAGTACCGGTAAATATAGACATTTCCTCTTACAAACCTTTGACACATTGTCAAAGAACCATCAAGAATATTAGGAGAAAACTGCTAAGTGATTTAATAGATCATTTTGATGATTTTAATGACAATGAAAAGGAGGAAGTTGAACAGGAAGTTATTCAATATTTATGTATTAATGACCGGTCACCATCAGAAATTAGATCTGTGACATTGGATTCTTTATATAACTCTTTAGATAACAAATGGCACATTGCCATAGAAAAGGAACATGAAATAAGAGAAGAAATTTTTGCACAATATTTTCCTGATGTGTCAAATTCAGAGCTATATGAAGTTATGGAAAAGTACAAAGGCCTCTTCTTCATGAGAAGAAGAGAACTTTTGTTATTGGAAGGGAATGTCCCTAAAGTGGTAAAAGATACCCACTCGTATGCCAAAGCCACTCTAAGATTGCACCAAGTGTCAGAAGACAACAAGAAGGCTAAACAAGAACTTGAAACTAGAAAACTGGATGAGGTGTATGATAGTGAAGGAGAACCGGTCACAGAACAAATGGACCCTATTGACATTGATGCTTTGGATGGTGAAAATATCACTCCGGATACATCAAAGGAAAAGGCTAACAAAGATTAGGAAGAAGAGAAGAGGAAACAAGCAAAAGAGGAGAAGAAGAAACAAGAGGAATAGAAGAGAAAAATAAATAGGATGAGGAGAAGAGAAAAGAGGAAGAGAAAAGGAAACAGGAAGAGGAGAAGAAGAAATAGGAAGAGGAGAAGAACAAACAGGAGGAGGAGAAGAGAAAAGAAGAAGAGAAAAGGAAACAAGAAGAGGAGAAGAAGAAAAAGGAAGAGGAAAAGAAGAAATAGGAAGAAGAGAAGAAGAAAGAAGAAGAGAAGCAGAAAGAAGAAGATAGAAAGAAGGAAGAAGAAAAGAGAAAGAAAGAAGTAGAGGAGCAAAAGAAGGCTAAAGAGGAAAAGCAAAGAGCCAAAGAGAAGGAGGAAGCGGCAAAGAGCACACAAGTGGAGACCCCAAAGGCAACCGGTGGTCAAGCTAAACTGATTGACATCACCAGTCCCATTGACCTCCAATCTGCAAATGAATCAGAGTTGTTGCAAAGCATTAAGCTTTCCGAAGAGTGACTGGAAGCACTAAGGAAGAAAAAGGAGCAAGATGTTATTCAAACTACGGTAGAAACTCTTACAAGTTTGATTCTCAGTACCAACCTCCCTAGTACCGATTCCTCTCTGGCCCAACTGAAACTTTTATGCACAGTTGTAGAGGACCAGGTACAATGCCTGGAAGATGTTGCTGAAGCTAATGCACAAAAGTAGCATCAAAAGGAACTGAACACTTCCTTAGTGAAGAAATTAAATGAGCTTCGGTTTGAATTTTAGAAAGCACAAAAGCACATAAGAGATGCTCTAGATGAGGGGAAACTACTCCTCAGTAAGATAAGACAACCCCATCTATTTTGTGATGATGTGCTTGCACAGAAGGAAAATATGTAATTTGACTTGCAAGCATATATAAGAACCTTCAAGACGCCCTATGATTCCTTCACCACATATGGGAAAACCATTCACCAGTTTCAACTCCAGACTGCCAGAATAGAGTTAGAGATCACCAACTGGACCAGAGATTTGCAGGAACTTCAACTGGATCTACTACCAAGACTACAAATACTTCAAAAATGCTATCTCAATCTGGATGCCTTAATGGTGACTCAAGAGATGAGCACCATTGATGCCATGGAAGAATAGGTATCCCAGATGCACATAGAAAGTGAGGTGGCTACCTCCTTACTTGAATCATGGTCCTTATCCATGAATACCTTCATGCACGATTTTAAATCAGTTTTTGATAATTTTCACTCATTATTGTCATAAACATTTATTATATTAATGATAATGTGAAACAGGGGTTATTCTGGAATACTTTGTCATTATTGGCAAAGGGGGAGTAGTATTTTATATTTAAAATTTTGGTGAATGCTATGTATACTTTCATGTTATCTCTTTAAGGGACTAGTATACATTGTATTTTCTGCAAAAGGGATAGTGTATGTGTTTAGGGGGAGTAATTTTGATTATGGCATATTTTTGTTGTAAAACACTTAGATGTCAAAAAATTTCCTAAGTGTTGCCATCAATGCCAAAGGGGGAGATTGTTGGCATTTTTGATGATGATATTGTGATTGTCATTGATGGACACACACTTGCTTTGAGATCACTTTTTGTATGTATGAGTTATTCTCAACCGGTATTTGTTCCAACCGGTATTATGTATTGTAGTCTTTAGACTATCGGTGTTTTGCAGAAAGTGTTTACTGATCCCAAGCAGTATGAAGACCCAAGCAGTATGAAGACTCAAGCGGTTCAAGGATCCCAAAGTGGTATGAAGGAACAAAGTGGTTGCTATCATTTTTCCCAGTCTTCATTTTGACAAACTGGTAAATGGTAAATTGTGTGAACCGGTAATTGGTAAATTGTGTGAACCGGTAATTGGTAAATTGTGTGAACTGGTAATTGGTAAAATACTTGAACTGGTAATCGGTAAATATATGAACCGGTATTACTCTGTGATGAGTTACCAACCGGTATTTTTGTGATGAGTTATCATCCACCAACACTTTGGTGGGGATTCTGTGTCATGTTACCAAATGTGTCTAGATGCACTGAACCTAGGAACTTGCAATGTAATCCTTTTGGACAAACATGAAATCAGATTCCTTTATAAGGACATCATGTCTAGGATTTTAGTGTGGTTAGGGTTTTAAGGTGGTTGATGAGGTTTTTGCATGTATGATCTCAGAAGACAAGATCAAGTCTATGTGAAGTAACATAGTGTGGATATACTGAAGACTAAAGTAATGCTGAAATGCATTAACAATGAGCTATCATGGTTCTAACCAAGCAGACTGTGCTATTTTCTAGATCACTCACTTTTTGATTACTCACATCCTCGACAAGTCTGAAACCCTTAACTAGGTAGGCCCAGAAAAGTCTTTGTAAATCCTCTAACAAGGTGGTTCACAACTGTGGATCTGGAATCCTCTCACAAGGTAGTCTTTAATCAGACTTATCTCCTAATAGAGATTGAGATTCCTAACAGGATCTGTTCTGGTGAAGAACATTGTATGACCTTAACCGGTCTAGTTACTATTCTACAGATAGTTACTTGTGAGTTTCATCTCATCATGGTTTTTCCCATTTGGGTTTCCACATCAAAATCTCTTATGTTATGGTGATTGTTCTCTTGTGGGTGAATGACTTATTTGTTGTTTGGTTTGCATTTGTCTTAACTGATTTGTTAGTAAAATTGTTATATCGGTTTACTGCTAAACTGTTTAAGTGTTTGAGTTCAGTTTTTTTTTGGTATACTAATTCACCCCCCCTCTTAGTATTCATCAATAATTCTTCTCCTCAATCATATAATTCTTCTCCCCCTTTGACAACAATGCCAAAGTGAAAGTAAAACATGTAATTCTGCTCTCACTATGATGTTGATGCTCCCCCTGTGGAATACATCAACTTCTTCATCAATCCATGTAAAATTCTGCAAGTAATTTAGGGATTGATGCAATCAGCATCATGCTCAACTAACTTCATGAAGAGGGATAACCCCCACTTGACTTCTAAGATACTCAAAAGTGGTCTTAGGTAGAGGTTTGGTAAAGATATCTGCAAGCTGCTCCTTGGTAGAGACATGCTCCAAGATAAGATCTTTACTTTGAACTTTTTCCCTCAAGAAGTGATATTTCAATTCAATGTTCTTAGT
Source organism: Cryptomeria japonica (assembly GCF_030272615.1). Taxonomy (NCBI): domain Eukaryota; kingdom Viridiplantae; phylum Streptophyta; class Pinopsida; order Cupressales; family Cupressaceae; genus Cryptomeria; species Cryptomeria japonica. The sequence continues at coordinate 586,644,571 of NC_081406.1, forward strand.
CCTTGTGTGCAAAACAAAATTTTTAGAGATGTTTAATGCACTTGTATTATCACACAAAATATTTATTGGTTTTGAGATTTACATCTTCAAACCTTCCAAAATGTGCCTCATCCACATAGCTTGTGTGCAATTCATATAAGTTGCTACATACTTAGCTTCAGCAGTAGATTGTGAAGTGCAACTCTTCTTTTTACTACTCCAAGAGTCTAGCCTTCCTCCTAGAAAGAATGCTCCACTGGTAGTACTCTTTCGGTCATCAATATTTCCTGCCCAATCAGCATTTGTGTATGCTTTCAAATCAAAATTTTCACCATATGGATACCATAACCCATAGTCAACATTACCTTTCAGATATCTAAAAATTCTCTTGGTTGCCATCAGATGTTCCTCCTTTGGATTCTTCTAAAATCTAGCAACAATACTAGCTACATGGGCAATATCTGGTCGACTATGAACAACATAGTGTAATTTGCCAATCATTGACCTATATTGCTTTTCATCTACACACTTAGTTGCATCTTCCTTAGACAATTTACAACCTTTAACCATTGGGGTTCCAACTGGTTTATAGTCACTCATACCAAAAGTCTTCAAAACCTCTTTCACATACTTGGATTGAGTAATGAAATCACCATTCTTCATTTGCTGTATCTGTAATCCTATGAAATTTTTTATTTTCCCTACTAATGACATCTCAAATTCATTCTTCATTTCATCTGCAAAGCAATTACTCATGTCATCATTACCTCCAAATATAATGTCATCTATAAATACTTCACTGACCAGTATATCATCTCCTTCAGACTTGAGATAAATGTTGTTGTCACCACTGGTTCTAGTAAAGCCTATCTTTATCAGATGAGTATGAAGTCATTCATACCATGCTCTAGGTGCCTTCTTTAATCCATACAAACTTTATGCAATTTTCATACCATATCTTCCTTATCTGTCATTGCATAACCATCAGGTTGCTCTATATAAACCTCTTCTTCCAGTATCACATTCAAGAATGCAGACTTAACATCCATCTGGTATACCTTGAACTTCTTATGAGCTGCAAATGCAAGCAATGTTATGACACCTTCCAGTCTTGCTACTGGTGCAAAATTTGCTCCATAATCCTCTCTTTCTTCTTGCGCATAACCTTTGCATACTAATCTTTCCTTATTGCGAATTACAACACCATCTTCATTTAATTTGTTTCTGAACACCCATTTAGTACCTATAACATTCTTGTTTACCAGTCGAGGTGCCAGGGCCCAAGTGTTATTCTTCTCAATTTGATCTAACTCCCCCTCCATAGCTTTCACCCAATGTGATGAATGCTAAGAGGGGGGGGGGGTGAATTAGTATACCAAAAATTACTGAACTTAAAAACTTAAATAGTTTAGCAGTCAACTGGTATAACAGATTTACTAACAAACCGTTTAAGGCAAATACAATCCAAACAATAAATAAATAATTCACCCACAAGAGCACAATCACCATAACGCAAGAGGTTTTGACATGGAAACCCAAATGGGAAAAACCACGGTGAGCTAAAACTCACAAGTAACTATCTATAGAATAGAAACTAGATCGGTTAAGGTCATACAATGTTCTTCACTAGAACAGATCCTATTTGGAATCTCAATCTCTGTTAGGAGATAAGTCCAATTAAAGACTACCTTGTTAGAGGATTTCAGATCCACAATTGTGAACCACCTTGTTAGAGGATTTACAAAGGCTTTGTCAGGCCTACCTGGTTAAGGGTTTCAGACTTGTCGAAGATGTGAGTAATCAACAAGTGAGTGATCTAAATACTAGCACAGTATGCTTGGTTAGATCCTTGATAGTTCATTGTTAATGCATTTCAGCATTACTTTAGTCTTCAATATCTCCACATTGTTCTTCTTCACACAGACCTAATCTTCTCTTCTATGATCACACATACAAAAACCTCATACACTTCTAAAACCCTAACTTCTACTAAAACCCTAGACATGATGTCCTTATAAAGGAATCTGATTTCATGGTGGTCCAATAGGATTACATTGCAAGTTCCTAGGTTTAGTGCATCTAGACACATTTGGTAACATGACACAAAATCACCACCAAAGTATCGGTGGATGATAACTCATCACAAAAATACCGGTTGGTAACTCATCACAGAGTAATATCGGTTCATACATTTAACCGATTACTGGTTGTCAAAAATGAAGAATGGGAAAATGACAACTGTCACTTTAGTTCCTTTGTACCACTTGAAATCCTCAAACTGCTTGAGGTCTTCATACCGCTTTGGGTCTTCATACCGCTTGAGATCGGTCAATACTTTCTGCAAAAGACCGATAGTCTAAAGACTATATTAATATATAATACCGGTTGGAACAGATACCGGTTGAGCATAACCCATACACAAAAAGTGATCTCAAAGAAAGTGTGTGTCTATCAATGACAATCACAGCATCATCATAAAAAATGCCAACAATCTCCCCCTTTGGCATTGATGGCAACACTTAGGAAAAATTTTGACATCTAAGTGTTTTACAACAAAAATATGTCATAATCAAAATTACTCCCCCTAAGCATATACACTACCCCTTTTGCAAAAAATACAATGTATACTACTCCCTTGAAGAGATAACATAAAAGTATACATAACATTCATCAAAATTTTAAATATAAAATACTACTCCCCCTTTGCCAACAATGACAAAGTACTACAAAATAACCCCTGTTTCTCATTATCATTAATATAATAAATGTTTATGACAATAATGAATGAAACTTGTCAAAAACTGATTTAAAATCCTGCATAAAGGTCTTCATGGATAAAGACCATGACTTAAGTAATGAGGTAGCCACCTCACTTTCTGTTTGCATCTGAGATACCTGTTCTTCCATGGCATCAGTTGTGCTCATCTCTTGAGTGACCGTTAAGGCATCCAGATTAAGATAGCACTTTTGAAGTATTTGCAGTCTGGGTTGTAGAACCAGTTGAAGTTCCTACAAATCTCTGGTCTGGTTGCTGATTTCCAACTTGATTCTAGCAGACTGGAGCTGAAATTGGTGAATAGTTTGCCCATATGTAGTGAAGAAATCATAGGGCATCTTAAAGGTGCTTATATATGCCTACAAGTCAGATTGTCATTTTTCCTTCTGTGCAAGCACATCATCACATAATAGATGGGGTTGGCTTATCTTACTGAGCAATATTTTTCCCTCATCCATAGCATCTCTTATGTCCTTCTGCTCTTTCTAAAGTTTAGACCGAAGCTCGTTCAGTTTCTTCAGTAAGGCAGTGTTTAGTGCCTTTTGATGCTTCTTCTATGTGTCCTCCACAACTATGAATAGAAGTTTTAGCTGGGCCAAAGACGAATCGGTACTAGGGAGGTTAGTACCAGGAATCAAACTGGTAAGAGTTTCAACCGCAGTTTGAATAACATCTTGCTCCTTTTTCCTCCTTAATGCTTTGGAGCAACTCCGATTCATTTGCAGATTGGAGGTCAATAGGACTGGTAATGTTAGCCAGTTTAGCTTGACTACCAGTTGCCTTTGGTGTCTCCACATGTGTTCTCTTTGTCGGTTCCTTCTTCACTTCGGCTCTTTTCTTTTCCTCTTCTGCCTTCTTTTGTTCCTCTACTTCTTTCTTTTTCTTCTCTTCATCCTTCTTCCTTTCTTCTTCCTTCTGCTTCTCTTCTTCTTTCTTTTTCTCCTCTTCCTATTTCCTCTTCTCCTCTTCCTATTTCTTCTTCTCCTCTTCCTATTTCTTCTTCTCCTCTTCTTGTTTCTTCTTCTCGTCTTCTTCTCGTTTCTATTTCTCTTCATCTTGTTTCCTCTTCTCTTCATCTTTCTTTTTATCTTTCTCCGCTTGCACTTTGTTAGCCTTTTCTTTGTCTTGTTTCTCCTTGTCCACTATCTCTTTATCAACCTTTTCCTTTGCTACATTTGGAGTGACATTTTCACCATCCAAAGCATCAACGTCAATTGTGTCCATCTATTAAGTAACTAGTTCTCCTTCACTTTCATATACCTCATCTGGTTTTCTTGTTTCCGGTTCTCGTTGAACCTTCTTATTGGCTTCAGACACTTGGTGCAACTTCAGAGCAGCTTTGGCATGTGAGTGTGTATCTTTCACCACTTCAGAGACTTTCCCTTCCAGTAACAAGAGTCTTCTTCTTCTCAGGCAGAAGAGGCCTTTGTATTTATCCATAACTTCATAGAGCTCTGAGTTTGACACATCAAAAAAAAATTGTGCAAAGATTTCCTCTCTTATTTTCTATTCCTTTTCTATGGCAATGCACCATTTTTTATCTAAAGAATTGTATAAAGAATCCAGTGTCACAGATCAAATTTCTGATGGTGACCGATCATTAATACATAGATATTGAATAACTTCCTGTTCGACTTCCTCATTTTCATTGTCATTAAAATCATCAAAATGATCTATTAAATCACTTAGCACTTTTCTCTTAATATTAAATCACTTAGCATGTGTCAATGGTTGGTAAGAGGAAATGTCTATATTTACCGGTGCTGACAATGTCGGTTCATTGCTAATTGTCTTTGCCTTCTTCCTTGTTTGCATAGTCTTTTTAGGCTGCACTTCAGGTTCTATATCCTCAGAATCTGCTGAGTTGCTCTTAGTCTTCCGCTTTCTTTCAAAAACCTTGGCAGGTGCAACTTCTAGTTTCTTCTTGACTGGTGACCGCTTGGTCACTTTAGGACTTGCTGAAGTAACCTGTGTTGATACCAATGGCACTGCCTTTTCCTTCTTCACTGAAGGTTCTTGAACTGGTGTTACCCTTTCCAAGTAGGTGTCAGTTCTCTTCTTCTTTGGATGAAGAGGCGAGGCAAGTAGGGTAGAGGAATACCCATCGATCATGTCATACATCACCTCATATCCCATGGGCTCCACTTCTTCCTTTCTAGGCTCAACTGCTTCCATTATGCACTCATCTACTCTGATGGTAAAGTAGATGTCCTCTTTATACTTCTTGACAATATCACCAGATATCCTCATCCTCTGGCTCATCTTCTATCTTAACTCATCAAAGTATTTTTTCAAGACTTTAGGATAACTGGTTTCCATTGCTTGAAGAATTTCTCTGATTTGTTTGGTAATCAGTTGGTCAGCAGACCATTGAATATCACCAACTCCAAGAAAATAGCCTTGAAAGTAGAAAAACAAACCTACCAACAGTTGTCCAAATTTGAATCTTAAGGCATTGTCCTATTTGATAGACTTCAGGTTTACTAGAAGTTGCCTCTGCATACAGGTGCATAGATCAAATGATGCATCTTCCATGATCATTCTGTAGGCAGCATTCATCGCAGCTGCAGAGACAGTGTTTATTCTGCTAGCATAGAACATCCAGTATCTGATCACCATGCGTGCATACTTGACCAAATCATCCTTGATGGTGTTAACGGTCATTCCCCATTGGTTTCTCACAGAATCGGTGAGCTTGGTCATTTCCGTCTTAATAACTTTCCTTAGGGCTGACACTTCTCCAATATTACAAAAACTGGTGATGGCATGAATCACTTCTGGTGTGATGTCATGTGTCCACTCAAGATACATTTTGTCACCATCCACTCTACTTAGGATGATGCAGATGTGATCTTCTGTGAATTCTTCAAGAAAATACACTGCATTGTGAAGTTTCTTTCTTTCCAGGATGTTGTATTCCAGTTTGATCTTCTTGTCGTCCCTGTAGAAGAAACCTAACTAAGAATGGATCACTAGAGATCCTAGGTCTTCTATTTAGCAATCAATATAATCTGAAATACTTTCCTCAACTATAACACTAGCGGGTATCTAGGATAGGGCATTGTATTTCATCTTCCTTTGTATGAAATCCATTGAATCAATAGGTGCACTTGAACTGGAGTGCAAAGCAGAAGCCATGATAAACAAAGAAACTCAAAAACTACCTTCACGAATCAAGATTTAGAGCTTTGATATTATAGCTAGCAACACACCACTTCGGTCGCTTGGAACACCGCTTAGTGTTCTTCACTAATAGGTTGCAAATATCTCAGAATTTTTCTGCTAGATTTCAATTCACTCTAAATTGCAAGTCAAATCACCTTTGGTCACTCTACACTTGAAAATTTCTTCACTCGCAAATTGATAAGTGAAAATGACTTGAAAAATCCTATTTAAATGAATTCTTCACCTACCACAATAAATGCTCCACCATTAGGGCATAAACCCTAATTTTGCCTTTTACCATTTTCGGTCTTCTGCCGATTGATAGGTAACACATACCGGTTAAGGTCTTTTACCGATATAATCTGAGGGTTTGAAATATTTCACCGATTCGCTCCCTCTAAGATTTTTTGTAGCTTAGTTTGCCAGTTCAGAGATTTCCACACTAGGTGCAGAAAATGGTTCTTCTTATGAAACTTCTTCTGGTTTCTTTTTCCAAGTTTTCTTCATATCCGCTTGAACAGTTTCAACATCAATCTTTCCTTTCAAAGTGATCGATATGTCATCCGATATGTTCTTTCTCAAGCTATAGATTCTAGTTGGGTGTCCCAATTTGTTGCAATGATAGCATACCATTCTAGCTGTTCTCCATGGTCCATTGTTCATTCTACCATTCTTCCTCCTGCATGTAGAAGTAGTGTGACCACTACCATGGCAAATCAAATAGGTTGCTCTCCAACCGGTTGCAGCTTGATAGCCACCACTACTTGACTGATGATTATAGGCATTATACCGGATTGGATTCCAGTTCATAGAGGATTCAGGAAAAACTCCTTGACTCCTTTGAGGATATCTTCCAGTGTTCTGCATGACAGACCTGCATTCAAATTCTCTATGCCCAAACTTGTTGCATGCATAGCAGTTTCCATTGAATCTATTGGATCTAGGCTTATTGTTTAGAAAGTAAGGAAAATTATTGTGAGCCTTACTTCTGTTAGGCCCAATATAGAAAGCTAATGTACTGAGAGGGGAGGGGTGAATCAGTACTTCAAAACTTTTCCTTTGTAATAACCTTACTATTATGCATAAACAGAATAGTGCAGTAACATAAAATAAAACTATAATCAACATATAACAATCATACATGATTCACTCCATAACACATATATTTTGGTCACGCGGAAACTCTTGGTTAGAGAGAAAAACTGCGGTGGGGATAGCACCCACAACTTCACTACTGCAATAATAAAGAATGCTCGGTTAGAGCTACATTTAGCTATTTCTGATAGCTTACCCTATTAGAAGTATTAAGATCAGTTAGATCTACCTTACTAAAGGATTTTTACAACACCATATAAGTGTAGCACCTGGTTAAAGGATTTACAATTTATAGACCTGGTTAGAGTCTTTTACCTTGTTAAAGGTTTCTCTTACAACTTCAAAATATTACAATATATTCATTACAAATATCTGCAACTTTACATCCGAAATGTTAAAGCAGATTCTATGTGCTCTGAATGAGATTACCTAGCTTGTAGCATACCTTGGTAACCCATAATGAAACTTGGTAAACCCTTTTGTTTACTCTGTTCTTCGACTGTTCACTGATAACCTTCTCGGTGACCTCTCTGTGTCTTTGTAACAGTCTTTCTTCATGCATACACACTGCTATCTCATTGCATCTCTTATCACATCATATCATGTCATATCATATCATGTATCTAACCCTAGAACCATGTTGTATATATAGATCTCTTACAACAGTGATCTGATTCATTGCTTCGATCTTACAAAAAGATTCTTCGAATGAATAACTAAACAAAATATCTCATAGGTTAGATTGGCCTTGTAATCATACATAATCTCATAGTGCAATTTCCAATACAAAAATGGTTAAATGTGCCTCGATCTTGTAACACGTTTTCATGTGCATGTCCAGGTTCAATGTATCTAGTAAACATTTCACTCAGTGAATATCAACTCGGTGAGTTAACTTTACCACTCGATAGCCATGAACCTTTACTCGGTAAACAGCTCGGTGAATACTGTGTTCTGTGACTTCTTTCTTTAGTAACCGACTAGACTATTCATACCGACTTCTCTGTGTGTACCGACTGCATGATTCGGTAATACTAATCGACTAGAATATAGTATGACTTTGGATATGAAACTAATGGCAACTTGATAAGTAGTAACAATCTCCCCTTTTGACATTAGTTGAGATGTTTGACAAAAACTACTTACAAAGTCATAACTAAAAAAAAAATTATATACTTGACAAAATGACTATACTTGACAATATGTACAATAGTCAATAGTATATGTAGATATACTCCCCTTATCATTATCCTGTACATAACTCTAAATTTTGCATGTTCGGTTCGGTTCTGTACTGTACTTGTGTGCTCTGAATGCTCTATATATTCTGCTCAGTATACTCCCCTTGTATACAATACTCAAAATTGTGTTATCAAAAATGTACTACTCTCCAAGTGTAGAATTACTCCCCCTTTGTTGGGCTTTCCTCTGTGTAGTAACATAATATTACTCCCCCTTTTTGACAAACATTAAAAACTTAATTTGCATCCGGAGGCAGTAACTGATCAAAAATAGTCTTATACTTGGTCCGGGCGTCAGTGAGGGCGACTGAGAGTGAGTCCTTGAGACTTTCCATTAATGAGTTATGTGCTTGAATATCAGATAAGAGTGATATCAAGCCATCAAGAGTGCTTCCCTCTTGGGTAGTTGATAAGCTTGTAGCTCAGTTAAGCTACTCTTGGACCGATGAGAGATGAGGAAGGAATAATGTTTGAAGGGTCATTATATCCATCCTAATTTTATGCTCTTCATTCCTTAGTTCTAACTATTGAGCCATGAGTTGTTGTAGCTTTTTGTAAAAATTTTGAACTGAATTAGGCTCAGTGGTCAACTTGGATGAGAGATCGGTGATCTCTTTCTCAATTGCATCAGTTTTATTTTTCATGTCTTTAATAAATAAAGAAAATGTACACAATTTCTGGAATAAATAAAGAATGTGCTTGAGTTGAGGGGTCAACTTAGCAATAAATTTGACAAGTTTTACCTTGCCAACAACAATTGATTTTTGGACTTCCTCTATCATTTTTGTTGTGAGCTGTTTATCCTTGAGCTTGCTTAGGTATTCGGATGCATCAACTCCAGATGTTTCAATCTGATTAAGGAGTTCATCCAATTGAATATGGATGGTTGCATCAGTTGACACTGTTGCTGATGGTAGCATTTTTGTGAGCAGTGTCCTAACCTTTTGAAGTACCTTGTTCTTTTTCTATATTGCCAGTTGTTTCTCCTGTTCGGCCTTTGCTTTGCATAGTTTAGGGAATTCAGTGAGTGCTTGCCCTTTTAATTTGGAGATGTCAACATTGGGCAACACAATTGGTTTAGATAAGTCAAATTTAAAACCATGTTTTCTCACCTTCTTCTCTTTTCCTTTTGTCTGGGGCACTAAGACAAGTGCTTGTGAGGCTTGCTATCCCTTGGTAGGTTGCTCGGTAGATGCAACACTTTGCACTATTCCTGTAGCAGTTGCAGTGTCTTTGGATGGTTCGGTGCTAGGGGTCTCTATTGTAATATTTGTTGTGCTTGTCTGTCCCTGAGACGATTGATCTTTTGTTGTGTCTACTGCAGCTTCAGACTTGTTACTTGTATCTTCTGCAGCTTCAAATTTGTTACCTTCGGTAACTTGTTCGGTGTCCTTGGAGGCCTTAGTTGGTACTATTGGCTTCACTGGCAGATAAGGCTGAACTTGTTCTAAGACCAATTCACTAGACACAAGTTTTGCATAAGTGGTGCCTTCAATCATTTCTTGCTCCGGTGCGGCTTCATCCATTACATCTTCATCAATTTATATTGTGTCAACTGGGTCTGGACCTTGCTCGGTGACATCTGAATCTTGCTCGGTGACATCAACAATTTCAATTTGAGATTGTTCACTTACATCCTTTTGTTTGAAGATCTCCTGCCACTTGGCCTTAGTCTCATTCTCCACATCAATATATAGCCCATTCATCAATTTTAAGGCTTTCTGTTTCACAAGAAATTTTGAATTGTATGGGGACAAATGCTCTTTGATTTCAGCTACGGACATGTCAGGAAATAAGTGGACAAGACTTCTTTCTCTTATTTGTCTTTCTTAATCCATTGCATATTTCCATCTGTTATCAATATGTGAGTAGAGTTCACTTGGAAGTGACTTTGCTAGTTCCAATGGTGCTAACCGAAACTTCAGAAGTGTACATATGACAACTTCTTCAATCTGTCATTTCTCATCATTGTTCCTAGACTCATACTTAACATATCTGAATCCTGCAAATCCACCGTATTCCTTAAGATTGGCACAAAAGTTTTCAACACTGTGAATGTTTGCCTTTTTGCTCTTCACAATCTAGAATTTGTTAGAATCATCAGACTCTGTATCACTCGACTCTTTTGCCAAAATGAGTCTCCGAGTAGATTTCTTGTAAGTCTTTGTTACCTTAGGAATGACAACAGTCTTTTGTTTCTTGCTCGGTGATGCAGCTGATGCTCTAGTGTTGGGTCTTTTTGTTGGTGGAGTTGGCAGGGCCTTTGTGATGTCCCGTTTCTTTCTTTTTAGAACTTTTCCCTTTGGCAACTCTATGATCAATGTTATTGCAGCCTCCTGTGCTTTTGATTCTTCCTCGGTAATGGAAAAATTGCTTTTGACAGGTGTAGATGAGGATTCTTCTCTGAATTTTTCAGATAAAGCTTTTATCATCTTTGTAGCTTTCCTTGTGGCCTTAGGAACTACAATGCTCATTTTTACTTTCTCCTTTACCTCTTCATAGATTCCATACCTTAGTTCAGTTGCATGCCTTGGCAATGATAGGTAGGCATCAATTTGTTGCTGTGTGATGTCATAATCAATTTCATAACCCATTGGTTGCAACGACTGAATCCTTGGTTCAATAGCATTTACATAGCAATAATTAGCATTGACTTCAAAACATATATCATCCTTGTATTTTTCAACCAGTTGTGGTGGGATCCTGTACCTGTTGTGCATTTTCTCTTGGAATTTGCTAAAGTAATCATCCATGACATCATTAAAGTTATCTCCTAACTTCTTGATGTAATCATTGATTTGATGGGTGATAGGTCGGTGTAGCTCCCATACTACTTTACCAACTGAGGGAAAGAACTTTTCAAAATAGAAAAACATACAGACAAGTAGTGAACCGAACTTGAGTGTGTTTGCCGAGTTGTTCTTCTTTGGCTTCCTTATTGTGTTCAGGTTCTCAAATAAGTTCTTTAGTAGCACTTCACATAAGTCTACTTTCATTCCCTTCTTTACTATTTTGTAGGCCAGGTCCACTGCAGCACATGGTACACTGTTCTCCCTTGCAGATTGGAAGAAACAGTAACCAATGACTCTGATTGCAAATTTTAGTTCAACATCAGTGACATTATTCAATTTTAGTCCTCGGTAATCAGATTCTACTCTGGTTAGACTGATTAGCTCCTTTTGTGATATCATTTTCTGTGCACGAGCATGATCGTAGATGGGATATCCGGTGATCAGGTGAATGACTTCCTTCATGATCTTTAACGATTTCTCTTGTAGCCACATGAAATCATCATGTACTCTGCTTAATACAAACTTAACCCATTGGGGTTTGAACACATGAGGATAGGCTAGGGCTTTAGTTAATCCCTTGATTCTGATATGTTCAAATTTACTATCTAGTTTGCCGTCAGTGCACAGTTCATCATATGTGTCACTAATCTCTACATGACCGAGTTCTTCAACATGGCACTTGGTAAAGAATTTGACATCTTCTATCAATAAGACTTGATTCGGGATGAGTGAAAATGTAGTTTTATCATCCGGTTCTGAGGCAACTTTAGGAGTTAGGGAATACTTCAGAGATGGCTTCTCCACATTTTGGACAACTACAGGGTCTTGGATCTTGGGTGCCATGGTAGATTTCGAGTAAAATTCGACATGTTACCCTTAGGTTTTACAAGTAGCTAACTCTTCACACTCGGTAGACACTAGCAATTTGACTAGATCAGAAACCGGCTAAACAATGTGAATAGATTGATGTAAATACCTTGAAAATTCGCTCTGAATGAAGTTTGGTCGCTTTGATTCGCTCTTCTCTACTTCTCGAAAACTTGGGTGAATGAAAATGACCGCGAAAACACTTTTAAGTACTCTAAAATACCTTATCGGGCTCCGTGCAAGTTAGGTCATGATATTAAATGCACTTGGTTCACCTTTTACCGATTTACTTCATTTTTTGTTTTCACCGAGTATCCAACTTTGCTTTGTTAACTGACTTGACAGGTTTCCTATACACACCGACTTGATAGGTTTCCTGTATAGTATGCAAACTTTTCTAATTGCATCTTAACTATGCAGATTTTGAATTCTGTTCATAATAAAATAGGAACTGTTATGATTTAACTTTTAAAGAATGCAGTCCCTTCATACGTTTTCTTGATTAATTTGAAATAGGTGCACCTAACTCGGTAGGTAAGGTGCTTTCTTCATCAGACATAATTTCTTTCTTTTTCCAAATAATCTTGAATTTTTCTTTTATCTCCTCAGTGTCTCTTCTCGGTTGATCTCTGCAATCTCTAGCTAAATGTCCAGCTTTGTGACAATCAAAACATGCCATACCGGGATTTCTCCATGATCTCTGGTTATTCATTCCAAACCTTATAAAATAGTTGGCACTTATATGTCCATATCTTCCACAACATTCACACCATATCCTTGTATTGTAATCCCATGGTACTGTTGCTTATTGTTGGTAAGAATCTGTGTGAGTTCGGTAACCTCCAGTTTTTGCTCGGTGTGGATACTTCATGTAGTTCTTTTTCTTAAACCAGCATCTCTCGGTACTATGTCCATATCTATTGCAGTTTTTACAAAACCCTTTGAATTTTGCCTTCTGATGGTTGTTGACAGACTTTGTCCTACATTGATTAGGTATGTGACCATATTTTTTGCAATTATAACAATATCCATTGGTCTTAGAGATATTCGGTTGCTTACCTTTTCTGATCTGGCATATGTTGGTAGTATGACCTTTGATTCCACAGTAGTAGCAAATAAGCTTCTTCCTTTTGATGTTATTTCTTTTTTCAACTTGTTTTGATGATTCTCCTCTCTTGGTAGTATTAATTTCTTTCTCGGTAGAGTCTTTTCCTTTGTAACCGAGTCCTCCATCTTTGTAGAGTCTTCTTGTATTAAATTGCTCATCCAACATCTTTGATGCTTCATAACTTTTCTCCAATGATTCTTTGGATTTCTTTTCTATTTCAAGTTCACCAATCAACCTTGATACTTCAAGTTTCAATGATTGATTTTCATCATTCTTCAGAATTGCTTCATGATGAGCATAACCTAGTTGATCTTTCATATTTTGTTGAATACTAGTTAACCTTATGATTTCATCATCCTTATTAGATACTAGAGCTTCAAGTTATTGTTTCTCTCTTTGTAGATCTCTTGCTTTATCTTCAGCTCTCCTTAATGCATCTAGATTTTCAGTCATTTGTGTACTAAAATATTCATGTTCTCTTTTCATTGCTTTTAGTTGATCAGCCAATGCTTTGTTCTTTTCTTTCAACATTCCAATCATTTATTTAGTTTCTTTAGATATACTGTTCTCAGATGATGTCTCGATTTGTTCCACTAGCTCTTGAGAATCCTGGAAGTCATCAGATAATCTTCTCCTTACTTTCAAAGATTTTTGCATTTGCCTCTGCATGTCTACAATCACTTGATTTGCATTATCCAGCTCTTCTTGAAGATGCACAATCCTCTGAGATTGTTTGTAGCCTTCCATTGCTAAGATCTTTCTTTTTAGGTGGTTAAACCCTTTTCCAAAATTCAAGCTTTGATACAAATTGTTAGGCCCAATATAGAAAGCTAATGTACTGAGAGGGGAGGGGTGAATCAGTACTCCAAAACTTTTCCTTTCTAATAACCTTACTGTTATGCATAAACATAATAGTGGAGTAAAATAAAATAAAACTATAATCAACATATAACAATCATACATGATTCACTCCATAACACATATATTTTGGTCACACAGAAACTCTTGGTTAGAGAGAAAAACTGCGGTGGGGATGGCACCCACAACTTCACTACTGCAACAATAAAGAATGCTCGGTTAGAGCTACATTTAGCTATTTCTGATAGCTTACCCTGTTAGGAGTATTAAGATCAGTTTGATCTACCTTACTAAAGGATTTTTACAACACTATATAAGTGTAGCACCTGGTTAAAGGATTTACAATTTATAGACTTGGTTAGAGTCTTTTACCCTGTTAAAGGTTTCTCTTACAACTTCAAAATATTACAATATATTCATTACAAATATCTGCAACTTTACATCTGAAATGTTAAAGCAGATTCTATGTGCTCTGAATAAGATTACCTAGCTTGTAGCATACCTGGGTAACCCATAATGAAACTTGGTAAACCCTTTTGTTTACTCTGTTCTTTGACTGTTCACTGATAACCTTCTCGGTGACCTCTTTGTGTCTCTGTAACAGTCTTTCTTCATGCATACATGCTGCTATCTCATTGCATCTCTTATCACATCATATCATGCCATATCATATCATGTATCTAACCCTAGAATCATGTTGTATATATAGATCTCTTACAGTGGTGATCTGATTCATTGCTTCGATCTTACAAAAATATTCTTCGAATGAATAACTAAACAAAATATCTCATATGTTAGATTGGCCTTGTAATCATACATAATCTCATAGTGCAATTTCCAATACAAAAACGGTTAGATGTGCCTCAATCTTGTAACACGTTTTCATGTGCATGTCCAAGTTCAATGTATCTAGTAAAACGTTTCACTCGGTGAATATCAACTCTATGAGTTAACTTTACCACTCGGTAGCCATGAACCTTTACTCGGTAAATAGCTCGGTGAATACTATGTTCTGTGACTGCTTTCTTCAGTAACTGACTAGACTGTTCATACTGACTTCTCTGTGTGTACCGACTGCATGATTCGGTAATACTAACCGACTAGAATATAGTATGACTTTGGATATGAAACTAATGGCAATTTGATAAGTAGTAACAACTTCTACATACATTAGTAGTATGTCCTTCCTTGAGACAATTAAAGCAAACAAGTTTGAACTTTTTCTTACCTTTACCCTTTGGTATCTGTTGCATTTTTTATGCTCCATCTTTTGTTCCAGAGGCCTCACCTTCCTCATAACCAGAGAAACCAAGTCCATTAGTATTCTTTACTGGTTTGGTTGATTCAAGCTTTTTCTCTAACTTAGCAGCACTCTGATTGAATTTGGCAAGTATCTCCTTTGTTTTAGTGAGGTCCCTAGAAATAGCTGCATTGGATTCCTTCAAGGTTGCATTCTCAGAAATAGCCATGCTTACTTCACCTTGCATTTCTTCTTTTTCCACTTTACTCTCTTGGAGATGAGCGGTAAGGGCACTGATTTCTTGCTTCAGCTTGGAGATCTCATTATCTTTGTCTTTTACCAGATCTTCCACTTTCCTCCGGTTCTCAAGCTCTTGACACATTCTGATGGTCAGTCCTTCCAGTTCCCTTCTCCTATTGGCATTAGTTTCATTCAGTTTTTCAAGTTCTTCAACTAGGGCTTCCATGTTTGCTTCATCAAAAGAACTAGTTTTAGTAAGCTCCATCAGTTTCTCAGCATGCTCTCTTCTTTTTGCCAGCGAGGCTTTATATTTGACTTTGAGTTCATCAAAGGCTTTCTCAATCTGAGTGAGATGGTAAGTAAGCTCCCTCATAGTGTATTCCCCCATATCTCCTTCCAAGTGGTTAAACTTATAGAAAGGTTGGCTCTGATACCAATTGATGAATACTAAGAGGGGGGGTGAGTTAGTATAACCAAAAATTGCTGAACTTAAACACTTAAATAGTTTAGTACTCAATCGGTTAAGACAAATACAATCCAAACAACAAATAAAGCATTCACCCACAAGATATTTTGACGTGTAAACCCAAATGGGAAAAACCACGGTGAGCTGAAACTCACAAGTAACTATCTGCAGAATAGAAACCAGACCGGTTAAGGTCATACAATGTTCTTCACCAAAACAGATCTTGTTTGGAATCTCAATCTCTGTTAGGAGATAAGTCCGACTAAAGACTACCTTGTGAGAGGATTTCAGATCCACGGTTGTGAACCACCTTGTTAGAGGATTTACAAAGGATTTGTTAGGCCTACCCGGTTAAGGGTTTCAGACTTGTCGAAGATGTGAGTAATCAACAAGTGAGTGATCTAAATACTAGCACAGTATGCTTGGTTAGATCCTTGATAGCTCATTGTTAATGCATTTCAGCATTACTTCAATCTTCAATATCTCCACATTGTTCTTCTTCACACAGACCTAATCTTCTCTTCTATGATCACACATACAAAAACCTCATACACTTCTAAAACCCTAACTTCTACTAAAACCCTAGAGATGATGTCCTTATAAATGAATCTAATTTCATGTCAGTCCAATAGGATTACATTGTAAGTTCCTAGGTTTAGTGCATCTAGACACATTTGGTAACATGACACAGAATCACCACCAAAGTGTCGATGGATGATAACTCATCACAAAAATACCGATTGGTAACTCATCACAGAGTAATACCAGTTCATACATTTAACCGATTATCGGTTGTAAAAAATGAAGACTGGGAAAATGACAACTGCCGCTTTAGTTCCTTCATACCACTTGAGATCCTCGAACCGCTTGAGGTCTTCATATCGCTTTGGGTCTTCATACCGCTTAAGATCTGTAAACACTTTCTACAAAACACCGATAGTCTAAAGACTATAATATACAATATCGGTTGGAACAAATATTGGTTGAGCATAACTCATACATACAAAATGTGATCTCAAAGCAAGTGTGTGTCCATCAATGACAATCACAACATCATCATCAAAAATTCCAACACAATGATCATCACCAAATGCCTCCTTAGCACTTCTAGGTTCTAAGGTGGATATCATGCAAGAGTTCTCTCTTATTCTCCTTCTAGTTAATACTCCAGCATCCTTATCCCTAATTATTTGTTCAGAACTGTGATTTAGTCTCACATACCTAGGAATAACATGATCATTCTCTTCAGGTTCAACTTCTTCATTATCATCTTCCTCTGAATTTATTTGTTCTGGTTGAACAAGTACATCAGGATTTGCTTTACCGGTTTCTGATTTAATAGTTTTAGGTTCCAAAAAAAAAATGCAAGGATCTTCATCCTTCTTCTCAGAACCGGTTCCTTCTAAAATTTCAGGACATTCATCTACATGAACATCAACACTCTCAACAATTTTCTATGTCTGGTTGTTGAAGCATTTATAGGCCTTACTCTTGGTGGAATAGCCAAGAAATATGCTTTCATCACTCTTAGCTTCAAACTTGCTTATGTAATCACCTCTTTTAATAAAACATTTGGTTCCAAATATCTTAAAATATCTAACATCAAGTGATCTCCCATACCAATATTCATATGGGGTTTTGTCCTTACCTATTTTCACCAGAACTCAGTTCATTGTGTACACAGTTGTACTTACAGCTTCTTTCCAAAATGTTTTTGATACACCTCCTTGTATCAACATAGTTCTAGCCACTTCAACCACTAACTAGTTGTTCCTCTTTTCTATACCATTCTGCTATGGTGTCCTTGGTGCAGAAAGTTGCCGCTTGATACCATTATCATCACAAAATTTAGTGAACTCTGCAGAAGTGAATTCACTGTGTTGATCTGTTCTTATAAAAATTTTCTTTCTGCCACTTTGTTTCTTAGCTAAGGATTTGAATGCCTTGAATTTACCAAAAGCTTCATTCTTATCCTTCAACAATGTAACATAGATCTATATGAACCAAATCTAACAAATGCTCTGCTGAGAAGGACTTGCTCTTAAAAGTTGAAGAAGTCATCTTTCCTAGTTGACATTCTTTACAAAGAACATTAACTGGTTTGTCTAGCTGAGGCAGACCTCTTACAATCTTAGACTTGCTTACTTTAACAATATTGTCAAAATTTATATGACAAAATATCCTATGCCAAAGCTAGCTATCATCTATTTTTGCAATCAAATAGTTACTAACTTTAGGATTGAGATGAAATAGATTACGTCTAGTCTAATTCCCAGTTGCAATCAATTCACCTTTGTTGTCAAAGATTTTGCACACTCCATTTCTAAACTCAAGTGGGTATCCTCTATTATTAAGTTGTGCCACACTTAACTATTGGCATATGCACACTCCAATGAGACATTGTATGTGATTGAAGGTTTTGTCATTGATGGAAACCTTGCAATCCCATGGCACCGGCAAAGACATTATACCGGCATCAACAGATCACACTCTACACTGGCACTCAGGACACTGACACTGGCACAGAAGAAAAGAAGTATACCGGCACAAAGGCCAATAGGATTTTTGTTATATAATATTTTGTTTATTATTGTAAGCCAACTTGGAAAATTGTAAAATGACTCTTATATATAAAGGAGATCATTGTAGACATTTGTAGGAGTGAAGGAGAATTATAGAGGAAAATATTAGGCAGACCTAATGTGCGAAACAAAGGTCAAAGGGTATATGTAAAGAACAGAGTAGGAACTAGTACTAAATCTAGCATTGAAGATGCTATTGTAAAGAAGTACAAGCTATTGGATTAGTATAATCCTTATTTGTAAGTCAGTGTGACTTCCCATTGAGTAGTGAGCTCTAGGCAGTTGGCCTTCCTGCATGTGCAGGCCCCTATTGTGAGTAATATTCTCTTATTGGCCAGTGAGTGAATATTGTGCGTCACAAATCCCACCGAGGTTTTTCCCACACAGGGTTTCCTCGTTAAAATCCTGTGTTATGGTGTGATTTTCATGTGGATATTCTTGATTCTGTTTATTGCATTATTTCTTACATACCAGTACACTGTTATATTATGTTCTGCATGTTTTAAGTTAAGAAATTCTAATTACCGGTCAGATATTGATTCACCCCCCCCCCTCTCAGTATCTGTGGGACCCCTAACATTAATAGATTGTGCTTTAGGCCTTCATCCCAATAGACATTGTCAACACTGCTTTTCCCATTAAGAGAAATAACTCCCTTACCTTTAACCATACAAGGTGAGTCATTGCCAAATCTCACAACACCACCATCAAGTTCTTTCAGGGAAAGAAATTTTCTCTTATCACCAGTCATGTGATGTGAACAACCACTATCAATGATCCAATCATTAGAGTTATCCATTTTGGATACTAGTGCCTTCTGATCTGATATTTCTTCCTTAATAGCTACAAACACAATATATTCACTAGCATCATCATCAGTAATACCACTGTCAATAGCTACAAGACAATCTCTCTTTCCTTTACCCTTATATTTCTTAAATTTGTCTCTCTTGTATTCATTTTCACCATTAGGGTAGTTTGCTGCTATATGACCAATCTTGTTGCATGCAAAACATTTTAAAGGTACCTTACCTCTATATTTACCAGTGCCTCTAGGCAGTCATTTTGCCAACAATGCTTCAAGTTCCACTAAGTTGTCTTCATCTTCAGCATCTCTGCTCGATCTAGATTCATAGTTATGGTCGATATCTCTACTTCTTCTCACATATGGGTTAGAGACAAAAGCTCTAAATGCATATTTTTATTTCTGTACACTACCATCATAGCCATTTATTTCAAAATTAGTAAGTTTGCCAATAATAGAGTCAAGATTTACCTTTGTCTTGTCAATGGATTTCAGCTCCTGAATAGCTGCAACTCAGATAGCATAGATCGGTAGGAGGGTTCTTAGTACCTTACTAATTACTGTGACATCTTCCACTTTCTCTCCCGCACTCTTTTTTTCACCAACTATCTCTTTAATCCTTTGACTGTACTGCTGAATATTCTCACCTTCAGACATCCTCATGTAATCAAACTTTCCTCTTAAACTCTCCTCTTTGGAAATCTTGACATGTTCATCACCGCTATAAATCTCTTCTAATTTCTTCCATACTTCATATGTAGTTTCAAGACCATGAACATCTACATATTCAACATCAGATAGGGAATTGATAATAGCTTCTAATGCCTAGTGATTTTCTTGTTGTTCTTTCTTCTAATCATTAGTCAGGGGTCTAGTAGGTGTAGTATACTTATTTGTTATATGATCCCAATACTGACTACCGAGACTCTTAATGTAAATCTTCATTCTATCACTCCATATTCTATAGTTATCTTTGTTGAACTTCGGACCTTCTTTCTTCATCATGATCTACAAGATCTTTTCCTCAAGTTGTTAGGCTTTTAGATTAAGAGGACTTGAGTCGCTCTGATACCAATTGATGGTATGATGAAAGAATAAGTATCTAGTAGAATATTGAGAGGGGGCATGAATCAGTATATTGAAAAATTATTACAAAGTTCCCAAACTCAAACTCATTCAAACTAAGTAAACATATCTCAGTCAATACCAATATTCATAAGAATGCTTGACATCAACCGGTTTAACTGTTATGACTTTAATAGTAAACAACTTCAATCTTGTGAACATCAACAATGCTTAATCATAACTCAACATATTCATCTCTCAATGCTTCTACATAACATGCCTTATTAGAAATTAACCACATCAACAAATAAGATCACAACCATAAAAGCATTCACCACTTGACACAAATGTTTATATGTGGAAAACCCAAATAGGTAAAAACCACGGTGAGATGGGAATCACAAGGATAGCTATCTGAACTCTTCTAAAGTTCACCCTGTTAGGAGCCAAGAATGTTAAAGCTTTACAATAAGTCATGTTAAGAACTAATTCCGATTAGGAATCACCCAGTTAAGGGATTTACAAATATGCCTTGATGAAAAGCACAATACCCTGTTAGGAGTAAACTCTCTCAATGATTTAAGAATCCAAGCTAATGGACCACCTTATTAGAGGATTTAATGAGTAACCAAGCTTGTTAGAGCTTACCCGATTAAGGGATTTTACTTCTATTATAATTGTTAGAAAACAAAAGGTTTTCGTGATCTATCTGAGTAGAACTATATTTTCTTGATCAGATCCTTCTAAGCTTCAATATGCCTTCACTCAAAGTGCAGATCCATTCACTAGTTGGGCAACTACACACTCAACAAGTTTTCTACCAATCTTGCCAACAACCTTTACAACAACTTCATCAACCTTAAATAGAAATCAATTAGGTCGGTAACACAACAAAAATCTAATTCTCATCATCGAGATTACAAACAACTCGGCACAATCTTGACCATTAGAAATCATGACAATCTCTTCACATTCTTCAAGAAAATTCCAACCACTCCATGATCACTGCTCCATTGGACTTTGTAACTCATCACACATTGTGTATTAGATGCAATCCACTTTTCTCCTTCCCTAGACAAGAACAAACACTCCAAAAAAAATTTGAACATATCCTCATTCAATGATCACATGTTTCTTCATCATTACTGATCATCAAATAAAAAACCAACAAACTTGATTAGTTAGGGTTTAATAACTGATAGGGTTTACCAGTTACAATGCATAGAAAGGTTTAACCCTTTACACCGGTTCACCGATTTATCTCACAAACTTAACATACAGGTTTACAACATCTTCCACAAAGTTCTCTTTACTGGTTACTAGCCAATATAAAAAATTACAATATCAACAATAACATGAATACCATTACTGGTTGACATCAATGACAACATATCATTAATGCAATCTCTATGCAAAATACCAAAAAACTCGAAATGCCAACAAAATTGATACTTTTAAATGGTGAATGTCACATGTATGGGATGCACTAGAGTTGATGGTGCTTTTCTTTAGCCCCCTTTCACAAGTTACCAATTATTTTTTTTGTAAAGAAGAATTGGTCCACATATAAATTCATTCAATCAATCAAGAAGAACAACCTTTACCTCTAATTGATCAAAGAAGTTGGCGATTGCTCATAATGTCTTACAACTACAAAATCAATAGAGAATTTTGATAAACAATTTTATTTCAGTAGAAATATGTTTAAGTTCAAACTTCATAGAAATCTCATGACAATGGGAGAAAAATATCTTAGATTATTGTAACAAGTTCTTTTAAGTTGGATCAACTAAAGCATCACATGTATCAATATTGAAATTATCTACATATTTGGCATAGTCATTATTGAAATTTAAAATTAGAAGGCTAAATAAGTTAGCATAAAATCTAAATTTAGTGAGCATAAAATCTAAATTCTATGGGATAGTTCAAGAGTAATTATCAAGCGATTCATACAACTAAAAGAGCCAAGTTCATCAATATCCAAGAAATCCTCCAATCTTTGGGAATAAATAGTATTTATAGCAGATCCCTTTAGAGAGTATTAGTTTCTCTATTAATTGAGAAATCCAAAAGTTAAGAGACTATTTTATTTACATTTGTTAACATGTCCCCTTCAAACCACTCATTATGATATCCAATAGCTAGCATTTATCCTAGAGTTTGACAAAGCTGAACCAAAACTTATATTCAATTGTTCATATATTTTTTGAGACTAATTAAATGATTTCATAAAATTAAGGGTAAAAAATATAGCATATATTATGATTTATCAATCTATATTTAATTGATGAATACACATATTTTGCCTAAATTTTGGTAGCTCATACTTTGGATGTTATAGGTGGTCACTAAAAATAACCTATAAATTGTTTTACTAAGAGTGAGTTGCACAAATACAAACTAATAAATGCATATTTGAATTTGAATTGTATGTGTAATCATTTTCCAAATTAAAAAGCTAAATTTTAAGAAAATAATAAAAATAGAGACAAGTAATAAAAACAATCAAATACCAACACAAAATAAAAGAAATGGCTAATTAATGAGTGGTTTATAATAAAATGGATAACCCAAACTAATCTTTTGAATTTATATTGAAAGAGTGGATGGTTGAGATTGAACCTGAAAATGGTAAGATGACCTAATCTGTGATAACAACAATAAGTTTTAAAGGTTTTGATTTAACCCTAAATTTACACAATTCACGTGGCTTGTATAAGCATACATGTCTGCTAGGGCAATTGCAGCTACACCATGTGACAAAATTCCTCTATTGTTTATTGATGGGTATCCATACCGTATTCCAAAGCTCCCTGAGTTCCAAATTTCTCTAGAAATTGAGAAATCCAAAAGTTAAGAGACTATTTTATTTACATTTGTTCACATGTCCCCTTCAAACCAATCATTATGATATCCAATAGCTATCATTTATCTTAGAGTTTGACAAAACTAAACCAAAACTTATATTCAATTGTTCAGATTTTTTGAGACTAATAAAATGATTCCATTAAATTAAGGGTAAAACATATAGCATGAATTATGATTTATCAATCTATATTTAATTGATGAATACACATATTTTGTCTAAATTTTGGTAGCTCATACTTTGGATGTTATAGGTGGTCACTAAAAATAACCTTTAAATTGTTTTACTAAGAGTGAGTTGCACAAATACAAACTAATAAATGCACATTTGAATGTGAATTGCATGTGTAATCTTTCTCCAAATTAAAAAGCTAAATTTAAAGAAAATAATTCAAATAGAGACTGTATACACATAAAATTGGCTATGAGCAATTAAATAAATATTTTATATTTATTTAATAATTATTCTTCTATTAAATAGTTAATTTGAAAATATTAATTTATTTAATTCATTTCATGTCCTTCTATTAATTAATTTAATTGAAACATTTTATTAATTAATTCGTTATATCATTTTCTTCTAATAAATTAATTAAATATATAAAATTTAATTATTCCTCTATCTACTATCCTTTAGTCTCATTAATTAAATAATTTCTTAATTATTAATCCCTTTTCCAACCCACCTTTCATTCTCCACATCACTTCTTCTTTGCCAACTCATCCATCATGTGGCTAAATCAATTCAACAAAATTAAATTAAATTAATAATTTATTAGCCACTTATCTCCAACTTCCCAAATAAATGAAATATTGTGTACATACACATATTTCCTAACTTTCTTCTATATTGTCTCCAACATCTTTATATCTTAGGAGGACTTGAGTCCACTTATCCTCTCATTTCTATATATTCTCAAACTATCCTATATCCTCTCAAGTCTTCAACTCAGTCAAGGTGAGATGAGTGACACTTGTCTTCTCCTTCCCCCTTTCTCTCAACCTTCAACCTCTTTCTCATAGCCATCCAATTTGCAAGATTCAATCATGACCATTAATCTCTGCCACCTAAGCTCGTGCACTCAAAAATATATAAAAAGAGGTCTCCTAAGCCATTTTGAAACTAATAGCTAATCTTATAGTCATTATAGGAGCCTTTATCTTGCATCCGTGAGTTTGAAGTAATTAGAAATTTTAGAATTCTTATCATCGCTTAATATCATGTTAGCTTAAATCATTTGCATATGCATATCTTAGTATTAGTTAACTATCAGTCCATTCTTCATATGCTATCTTGGAAGCTACTTGTGCTTGTCTGAGAGTAAAATCATCTACAACCAGGAACAATGGAGTTAGGACACAATGAGACATAAATCATGAAGATGTAATCTCTTTTATTTACTTTTATTTCATGTTGTTTCACTGGTTGAAGCTAAATATTTCCTATAGCTTTCTTTTATATTATATGATGAATTAACAAGTTTCAGGTCAATTTTTTGGACTTCAACTTTATCCTCATTGTTGTTCTTTTGGTATAAGACCTTTCAAGGATGCTCGTACAGAAGGTATCTCTAATTCTACGGGTAATATGGCTTCTGATCCATATAGCTTTCTTTGGGGTAACTTAAAGGTTAGCACTAACCTTTGAGTTAGTTCAATAAGTTCATCATATTGTAGATCCAACCGGAACTGAGAGGGGAGGGGTGAGTCAATACATTACCAGTTTTTACTAATTGAAACTTTATCTTTAAATATGAACTAATTAACCATTCACCAATATACAAAATTAATGTATAAGATTAAGCATGCATGAAAAGATACACAAAGACACACACATTTATCTCGTGGAAAGCCAATAGGGAGAAAACCACGGTGTGAGTAGGAACTCACAAAATTTGTAATCTTTTGGAGTACGCCTGGTTAAGATCCATCCCTGTTAGGAGATTACAAAGACACTGGTTAGGTGCCACCCAATTAAGGGATTTTGACACTCACCGCTACCTGGTCGCCTTGCTTCTTGCCGGTCTACTACTTGTCGATCTACTGCTTGTCAGTATACTTATTGTCTGCTGGTTTACTCACTGCCCAGTCTTACTGTCTGCATGTTTACTCACTGTCCAGTTTTCTTACTCCCTAAGGATTGGGAAGACTAAGGAGATGATGTTGCCAACAATGACAACCATATTGTTTACTGGTCATACAAAATTTCATCAGAATGCCAACAAACTCCCCCTTTGGCATTGGTTGAAAATTCTACAAACTACTGAGTTGGTCCCATCTATTGTGTTGGTCCCATGATCCCTAATCCTAAAAAAGACTCCATATAGCCAAATTCCCCCTTTTCCCATCAATGGCAAAGACTATCCAAGATGATTTGTCAAAATAAAGCAAAAATCTCTTTGAAAGTTTCTTGAGCCACTTTTAATGAAGATTCCCATGAAGATTAAATTTGTTTCATGGTAGTAAAGTGGCCATGTAATACTGTAATGAAGACCTCCATATCATTAACTGTCTTGCAGTCTAGTGCATTAATTAGGTGGTATGCCTCTTTAATGTTCAGTTGCATGAAGTCTATAATTGGTGCTAAATAGAACTGGAGCTCTAACATGATAAGAATTATTTTATCTTCTTCATCTTTCAACTTTCTGTGTTGATGATTGAGCATTTTGATTTTTCCAGTGAAAGTTGATGTTGAACTACTAATAGGATCAAATGAGCTTACTAGATCCTTAATCACCTTTTGAGTCTGATTTCTATTATCATCCAAATCTTTGATTAAGATAGGAAAGTTTGAGGATTTCAACAAGAGTTGACCAACTTGTTGTAGTGTGGTCTTAACTTCTTCTATTCTGGTTGATAGAGCAACTTTGCCAACTGATATCCACTCCATTAAGTTATCTTCTCGCTTAGATTCATATTGTCTTATTGCAACCTTCTTTAGATCAGTTGCCTCTGAACTTATTGCTTTGACCAGATTATTCAACTGATCAATAATAGGTGCAGTATCATCATCTGCAATGTCTGGTATGATATTAGAGAGAATTGTTGTGGCAGAGGTAAGGATTCCTGCCTTCTTTTTCTTTTCTCTCAGTTTTACCTTTTCAACTTGGATTCTCAATTTTTATGAGACTTTCATCAACTGTTCTGGGGTCATCTTCTTTATATCTATAACTGAATCACCTTATTCTTCTTCCTCTATTCCTTTTTCAATTTTTGAGGGTTCAACTTCTAAGCTAATTTTTGTGACAATTATTACCTTTTGCTTTACATTTTCCTTGTCTAAGTCTAATTTTATTTTTACTAGAGGGGTATCCAACACTACTATGTTATATTTTATCTTCTCTTCCTCTTTTCCTTCCTCTGCTTTCTTCTCTTCCTCTTTTCTTTCTCCTAATTTCTTTTCTTCCTCTTTGCCTTCGTTTGTTTTATTTTCTTTCTTATTTCCTTCTTTTGTTCTCTTCTCTCCCTCTGTCTTCTTTTCTTCCTCTTTACCTTCTTCTGTTTTCTTTTCTTCCTCTTTTTCTTTCTCTGTTCTCTTCTCTACCTCATTTCCTTCCTCTATTCTCTTCTCTTCCTTTGTCTTCTTCTCTTCCTCTTTTCCTTCTTGAGAGAGATTAGGATTTGGTGTTGGTAATTTTATGTGAGGTGTATCCTCATAAGGAATGTCTTCAACTAACACTTCATCTTGACCTAACAATTTAGTTTTATTGGCTTCCTCTACCGGTGAAGTATGAACCGGTTGTCCAATACCTGTTATCAGACTGGGAATATCTCACACAACATCTCCTATGATGTCATCAACAGAGAATATATCAAATCCTTCAGTGGAGTATTTATCTTTCCCTTTATCAAGGACAACTGCCCCTTTGTCCTGTTTAGGTTCTTGTTCAATTTCTTCTTCAACTTTGTTTTACTGATCCATAATTTCCTTCCACAAGGCAACACCTTCAATATGCACTTCTCTAATTTCACCTACTAACACTCTTCTTGTTTTGTTCCTTATCTTGAAATGCTAAATGCATTCTTTAGCCACCCATGAAGCTTGATCAAAATCTAATTCATGTTGCACTTCCATGAGATCTTTTATTCTAAGCTCTTTTTCAATATCTAGAGCAGACTTCCATCTTCCTTCAATTTTATCCAACAAATCTAATTGAATAATGCCATACAATTCACCGGGAGTTCTACAAAAGGTGTGCAAGTTCTAGATTAGAGCTTCCTCAAGTTTCCTCTTGTCTTCATCATTACTAAGAGAATATCTCCTTCCAACACCAAACAAACGTCCAAATTCTTTGATGCCATGCACAATCTCATCAATTGTTGAAGCTTTATTCCTTTGACTTCTTCTAACCTCTGTTACTTCCACATCTGACCCAATGTCACCTTCTCTCTTATCCTCTTTAAGTTTTGGATCACTCTTCTTTCTAGTGTAAGTTACTCCTACCGGTCTATCTTTGCTTGGTGAAGATACCAGAGTACCTGGATTCTTTTCCTTTGTGTATGTTGTCAGTTTAGTTGTTGTAGTGCCCTTTGGTTTTGTTTTTGTCACTTTCTTCTTTTCATCGGCCAGTTCTTCATCTTTGGAAGGTGTGACCCCTTCTTTCTCACTCACACTGGTGGAGGTAGTGGCACTAGATGCTTCACCTCCATATTTATTGTCAAGGGTATCTATCATTTTCTTTACTTTTCTTTTATTGATAGGCACTTGAAGTTCTTTTTTTATTTTAGAACTTTCCTCCTCATATTTCCCAAACCTCTCTGCCTTCAAATCTACTGGTTTAGATAGAAGCATATTGATATGAATTTTAAATAGATATGTTGAAACCTCATATCCCATAGGTGGAACCCAAAAATTTATACGTTCAACTACTTGGATAATACAACATTCTGTATCTACAAGAAAACTAATGTTGTTCTTGTATTTCTGCACTATTCCGGTTGGAATTCTTTCCCTCTTGTGCATTCTAGTTTGGAATTCTTTGAAATAACCCCACATTGCTTCCCCAAAATCATCTCCCATATCCCTAATCATTTCATCTATCTGAACCATGATAGGTTTCTCCTGTGACCATACTACATTACCCTTACTGGGAAAGTATTTTAGCACATAGAAGAATATACATACTAGTAGAGAGCCATATTTGAAGGATTGCTTCTTATCCTTCTTTATTCTTTCTATGTTCACCATTAAATAACTTTGAATCATCCCGCATATATCATATGTTGCATCTTCTTTGATAATCTGGTATCCAACATGGATGGGACCACTCGGCACACTGTTCATCTGGCTTGATTGATATACCATGTAACGCAACACTGCATAGACAAATCTTACTTCAGCATCCTCAATATGAGTGATAATCATTGCTCAACTATCACACTGGGATTTGGTTAACCGGATTACTTCATTTGATGAAATCATTTGTAGGGTTGATGCTTCACTAGTAGGACTGAACCTAGCTCTTTAAATCACCTCCTTTGAAATATTGATCAGTGCATTAGCCTCCAACCACAAAAATTGATCATGAACCCTGCTTAGTACATATCTAGCCCAGTCATCATGAAACTGAATAGGAAAATCAATCACATTTTCCAGACCCTTTGTCTTCAGAGATAGAAATTTTGGCTTCAATTGATCATTGTCATAGAACCCATTAAACTCATTTCAAATGAACTTATCTCCAAGTTCTTTGAGCTTGTAATGAATGTAGGAGCGAATATCTTCTACCAACAATACACCGGAGCGCACAAATGATAAAGTACTTATTTTGTCAATTTCACCGGCTTTCATCGGATGTAGGTTGAACTCGGGTTGGAGTTCCTTGATAGCTTCAACCAAAACACGAGTTGATAAATGCGCTGCCATGATGACCTTCAATCAAAATTTTCTCAAATGTTGTTGAAAACCCTTTCTTAGGGAATCCCAAACACCACTATCGCTCTACTTGAATTTCTCTTTTTTTCTTTTCTTCGCACAAACAAATCTTAGTAATATTCAAATCACATTGGAACACTTGGGAGCTCAATAAAATTCACAAGTCATTAGGTAAATGAAATTGCGCTATCATTTCCTTATTTATCCATTGAGTTTTATCAGTGCTAGGATCCAATGGTTAGATTTGAAGCTCACAACTTAAAGTACACCGATTTGACTTCACCGGTTATTTATTGCTGATACTGATACTCAAAAAAATAACTCACAATACAAACTTCAATTAAGAACTTTCAGACCAAATTTTGTGCATCACAACTATGCAGATAAACACATCCTTACATTTGTTGAGGGGATTCAAGAGTAATCTTACCATATGTGCTCCCCCTGGGCATCAATATGCCTAGTTGGAAGTGGAACTATCATTACCAATGGATGATGACTTGGTTTTAGAATGTCCTTGTCCTTCTTTTCCTTCATCCTTCTTGATCCATGTCTTTTTCATTTCATCTCTTATTTCTTCAGTTGTCTTCTTTTCTTTTAGGTCATTTTGCTCCTTTTTCTTGGTAAACCAATTCTTGTTTGCAGACCGGTTGTAGGATAAGCTTCTACATTCTCTGGCTAGATGGCTGATCTTATGGCAGTTAAAACATGCCATACCAGTTGTCTTCCATGGTCCTAGATTTTTTTTCTGACCCATCCTCATTCTGCATGTTTTCGTAACATAACCAAAATTACCACACATGGAACAGGTGGTATTCAACTGATTACTCTTTTTGTTAGGACTAACCAGTTTAAACTGTGGCCTTGATACCTTTGTCTTGAATCCACATACTTCTGATATGTGTCCAAAATTATTGCAAGTGAAGCAATGTCCATTAAATCTTTTTCCACTTGACAGGTTGCTTGATTGAGATCTACACTCATAAGCAGTGTAACCATACTTATGACAATTGTGACAGTAACCATCAAAAGTAAAAGTCTTCTTTTGACTAACTGGTTTATTGCTATATTCATTGGTCTTATGACCCAATTTTCCACAATGATTACAAGAGAATTTTATAGACTTCATACATCTTGCTTCTAATTGATTTCTTCTATCATCCTTCATTCTTTTGGATTTAGATGATTCTCTAGTTTCCATAGGACCTGAACAGGGGTAACCAAGACCGGTTATATCCTTTATTCTTCTCTAATCCTTCAATTGTTTATCTACCTTCTCAGAGATTTCATTGAACATTCTCAGCTTCTCATTTCTCTCATTCTCAATTTTCAACATCACTTTTGAGTTGTTCAATCTTTTTCATCATCTTCTTCTTTTCTTCTGCATTGTCATTCAAATGTTTGTGTATGTATTCATTCTCTTGAGTAAGAACTTGGATTTATTCATCTTTCTCAATCATGATTGCATCATTTTCTCTCAGGGAATCTTCAACAAGTCTCCTGGCTCTTTCAGCTTTTGACAGTTCTTCTTTTGCCTCTCTTTTTCTTTCATCAACACTTCTACTGGCTTTGAGTATCTCAATCATTCTCAGTGCCTGACCTTCATGATCCCTTTTGAGATGTGTGACTTCTTCTATTAGCTTCTTGTTCTTTTCCATGAGTTTTGAGACTTCTTCTTCAACTTCTTTAGATCCACTCTGTTCAGAGAGTTGATCTATGATATCTTGGATTTCATTTAGTTGTTGAGCTAATTCCTTCCTTTTTGCAAGAGATTTTCTCAATCTCTCTTTTAGCTGAGAAATGATCTCATTCGCTTCATTAATCTTCTTCTGATACTGGTACTCTTCCATGATCTTTATCCTAAAGTTTTTAAGCTTCACTTCAGAGGATCTAAGCTCTGATACCAATTATAGATCCAACCGGTACTAAGATGGGAGGGCTGAATCACTACATTACTGGTTTTTAATAATTAAAATTTTAGCTTTAAATATGAATTGATAAACCATTCACCAATGTACATAATTACTACAGAAGATTAAGCATGAATGAAAAGATACACAAAGACACACAGATTTATCTCATGGAAACCCAATGGGGAGAAAACCTGTTAGGATTCCCATAGATACTGAGAGTGGGGGGGTGAATCAGTATCTAACTGGTGAGTATTATTTCTTAAGTTAAAACATGCAGAACATAAAATAGCAGTATATCGGTATGCAAGAATTAATGCAATAAACAGAATCAAAAACATCCACATGAAAAGAACACCATAACACAAGATTTTTAACGAGGAAACCCGGTGTGGGAAAAACCTCGGTGGGATTTGTGACCCACAATATTCACTTACTGGCCAATAAGAGAATATTACTTACAATAGGGGTTTGCACATGCAGAAAGGCCAACTGCCTAGAGCTCACTACTCAATGAGAAGTCACACTGACTTACAATGAGGATTATACTAATCCAATGACTGTACTACTTTACAATAGCATCTTCAATGCAAGATTCAGTACCGGTTCTAACTATGTTCTTTACATATACCCTTGACCTATAATTCGCACATTATGTCTGCCTAATAATTTTCTTTAAGCTCGCTACCTTACTCTTCTAAATGTCTACAATGATCTCTTTTATATACAAGAGTCATTTTACAATTTGCCAAGTCGACTTACAATAATAATCAAAATATTACATATCAAAAATCTTGTCGACCTCTATGCCGGTATACATCTTTTCTTTTGTGCCGGTGCCAGTGTAGAGTGATCTTGTTGATGCCGATGCACTGTCTTGCTTGTGTAATGCTTTGCTGGTATGATGTCTTGCTGGTGCCATAGGATTGCAAGGTTGCCATCAATGAAAAAACCTTCAATCACACACAATGTCTCATTGGAGTGTCCATATGCCAACAATCTCCCCCTTTTGCATTGATGGAAACACTCATGAGAAATTTCAAAAAGTGTCCAAAATGTGTAGTCCAAAAAAAATACCAAAAAGAATGTTTACCAAAAATATGAAGGGCTCCCCCTAAGCATATGATTCCTATTTTTGAACTTTCTCATCCTACTACTCCCCCTTTGGCATCAATGACAAAGGTTGTCAAGATGTTAGTAGAGTTTGTAGTTATACCTATCCATATCCTCAACCTTGTAGTTGGGTAGTTATTATTTGAAAAAGATCGCCCAAAATTAAGTTTATACTATCCATAAACTTTTTGCTATCTTTTATTGTTGTTTCAGTCCTCTTCACAGTACCGGTGAGAT
This sequence comes from Cryptomeria japonica, assembly GCF_030272615.1. Lineage (NCBI taxonomy): Eukaryota > Viridiplantae > Streptophyta > Pinopsida > Cupressales > Cupressaceae > Cryptomeria > Cryptomeria japonica. The sequence continues at coordinate 586,676,853 of NC_081406.1, forward strand.
GTTGCAATTGTTTTGCCGGTGTTTTACTTCCCTGTGCTAATGCCTCTGAGATTTACTTCCGCAGAGATGCTAGATAGTCCAATCTTGGACTTAGTTTAGATCTCAAGTGTTTTGCCTTGTTTATTATTGTCTCTTTCTCTCTTTCCTGTTTAAGAAATTCTTCCTCAAAATTTGCTAACTTATCTTCAAAAACAGATAGTGAATCCGGTGAGTTGACAAAATTGTCTACAAGCTTGTTTATCTCTTCCTATGTCTTGCTTATTTTCTTGTCAATATCTACAGTCAGTAAGTTTGTTTTGCATGTGTCTTTATACAGGTTTTTATACTCTTTTAACAAACTACACAGTTCCAATAGAAGTGTGTCAAAGTCTCTATTACACTTCTTTATTTCTTCTTCAAAGAATTTATGTTTCTCCTTTTCTACCATGTCCTTTACAAATTCTTCCTTTATTTTCTCAATATTTCCAGAAATGTATTTACATAATGTATCCAACTGTCCTAAAGAATCTTTATTATCTATATTACAATCAGGAGCAATTATCTTTAAAATTGGTATTGAATCATCTATTGCTTTGTAAGCTTGTGAACTGTAGTCAGTTATTTTCTTAATGGATTCAAGTAATACCTCAGTCACATTTGTTGACTTTGATGATGACCCAACAAACTGAGTACCGGTGGAAGTGACCATGCTTGTATTGACCTCTGGCAGGTCAGTTTGTGTTTGCATTTCCTTTAGCACTGGTTTTCTTGCTTCATTGCTTACCGGTGGCATTGTTTCCTTGTGAGCCTGTTCTGGAGCCTTTAGCTTTGTCAGTTTCTTTGTTTGTGCCTCAGATTCCATCTTTTTCCCTGTATCCTCAGTTAGTTGCTCTGTATCTCCTGTTACCAAAGGCTCTTTAGCCATATCTGATTTTTCAGTTGTATCTTTATCAACTGTTATGTTGATCTTTTGGGTATCAACATTTACAGTGTATAGGACTTCAGGATTTGGATTGCTATCCACTACATCCATACTTTCAGCTGTCGGTTGGTTTTCAGGGGTTGTAATTTTTACAGGTGGAGATAGGTTGTCTTTAACCTTAATGCTTGGAGGTCCACCAATTTTGCCTTTCCCTTTGTCCTTATCCTTCTGATATACCTTAATAGGCTTGGGATTCCTGTATTCTTCTTGTTTTTCTTTTTCAACCAAAAATATGTCCCAACCATCTTCTGTTTCCTCTGAAACTTCTATAACTCTTCCTGCCATTAGTGAAATATGCCGATGTGCAGTGGAGAAAACTGTCTGGTTAGCCTGAGCTATCAGATCATCAATTTCCTTTGGGGAGTTTACCGGATATACAGCAAGTAGTTTTTCTATTTTTATTTTCTTGTCTAATTCAATTACTCCTTTCCTTCTGGCCTCAAGTCTTTTGTATAAATCATCTAGAATTTCATTTATGACTTCCATCAAAAACTTTTTGAACATGTCCATATTTAATATTACACTCTCCTCAACTTGCCCTTTTTCATCAATAGATAGGGTGTCATAAATTTTCCCTATGTTTTTCAGTTTTCCTTCCTCTGTGATCTCATTTAGCAAAATGTCTAGAGGTACCAAGTTAGTTTTTGTCTTTTTCTTTTTCTTAGGAGTCAACTTTTTTTTAGGTGTGACCTTTCTGACTGGAGATCTCATAGCTTGTTGCTTCTGCCTTGTCCTTCTAGGTGAAGGAGTGGTTGCCGGTGAGGGATCTCTTTTCCTAACAACTCTTTTAAATGTTGCTAGCATGTCTCCTTCCGAAGAAGTACCTACTGGTGATAGATGAGCTTCAGGCTATGGGGCTGCCAACTCATCTTTAGTTATGCCGGTTTTCTTTAATACATCTTCCTTAATGGCTTTTGATTGTCTAGATCCTTTTCTCACAAATGCCTCTACCTTCTTCACTCTTTTCTTGGACTGTATTTTTTTTTCTATTGTTTCAGCACTGCCAAATACTTCATCCTTAGGTTCATTGCAGGCTTCTAGAAGTGCTTTGGCATAAGTTTCAACTATGTGGTCATCTGTCTCATAGCCCATTTCTGTTACCCAAATTGTCCTTGGGATGACTGCTTCCATCCATATTTCATCCTTTTTAATAACAAAGAATATATCATCTTTGTATTTATCTACAATTTTCTGAGATAACCTTGTCCTTTTCTTCATTTTTGTCTTTAGTGCTTGGAAAAAGTCATGAATGTTTTTTTCCTTGTTCTCACCCATGGTATTGAATAGTTCTGTCAGTTGCTTTCCTACCGGTATGTCACATCCTAGTTCTTTATATCCTATACTGGGAACCTATTTTATTATATGAAGCATTAGACATACTAACAGATTTCAAAATCTGAAAGTTCCTTTCTTGCCCTTCTTTATCTTTCCAAGGTTGTCTATCAGTTCATCCTTTAACCATTCATAGATGTCAATTTTTGCATTGTTTGTTATCATATCATAAGCACTCTTAATGTATAAACTTGAAACTGAGTTAAGTCTATTGGCATGAGTGACTTTGTAACCTAATATGATACTTAAGAATCTCACATTTGTATCCTTTACATCGTTAACCCTTAGAGATCTTTTATCAAATGTTGCACCTGTTAGGTCTATGACTAAATCATTTGAAACTTTCTTGTTTTTGTCTAGTCTTCTACCAGTGGCCGGTAACCCTATGATAGCCTTTACTACTTCCTTGGTGATCTTATGAATTGCATCTAACCAAAAAAATTCTCCATGAACTCTGCTTAACACTATCCTAATCACATCCTTACGAAATTCAGGAATGCTAAGGATTTCTATGAATCCTAGGGTTTCAATAACCTTGTGTTCAGTTTTAACATTGCCGGTATCATCATATATCTCGATTTTATACATGGTTTTGATTTCCTCATCTCCTAACTCTTCAATATTGTAGTGAATATACATTCTAGGGTCTTCAGCATATACAACACCTTTAGGGATTTGAGAAAATGCACCTAAGGTATCATCCTTCTTTGCTATTTTGGGGACCAACTGAAATACGAGCCTAGGTCTTTTAATTACTTCCAAAACAATAGGGTTCGCTATGTATTCAATTGCAGAGGTGGATGCCATGATAAAATACCTTTTTCTATCTTGGATGGATGATTTCTTGGAGTGTGCTTGCTTCTTGCTCGAAATGCCTTAGCTTGGAATCTTCGCGCTCTCTAAAAGTTTGAAATCACGGTGAAATGAAATGGAGCCAAAACCTTATTTTATAAAGTCTTTTTTGCTATCTATCACATTAATTGCATACCAGTTAAGTATTCACTTAACATTGTTTGCCGGTAATAAGTGATTTTCAACTTCTTATCTCTAACCGAGGAAATAATAGCACATGTGTCATTAGATTGCCAAACCCTCAAGAAAATTTTCTTCAATTAGATGAAGAACTTCCTGCTGGTGGAGCACTGCTCTGTCTTGCCGGTGAAGCATCACTCTATCATGTTAATGAGGCATTTGTTGGTTCTACTGGTGGAGGAGTATTCCCAATATTTAGATCAACTTTTTTAATCCATTTCTTTGAGAATTATTGCTTAACCTCTTCAACATTTTCTTTACCTTTCAAGCTAGGACTTTTGTTGTCTACCGGTGTACCTTTACTTCTACAAAATTTAGCAATATGCCCAGTCTTGTTACATGCATAACAAGTTACATTATTTTTCTAAATAGCTTTCCCATAACCTATGCCGGTTTGTGTTCTGCATTTATTAGATAGATGTCCAAATCTTCCACAAACATAACATCTCACATTTATTCTACAGTTTTCAGAGTTATAGCCAACTTTGTTGCATGTGGAACATTGACCGGTGGGTGGATTGATATTCTGATAATTCCTAGATCTACATTCATTTGCCCTATGACCATATTTATTACAGTTAAAGTATTTTCCATTGAATTTATAAGCATTAGGTGGTCTTACCGGTTTGCTGTGATCCTGAATATTTGCAGTACCAGAGCTTTCTCCAACTTCAAAGCCAATTCCAGAAGTGTCACCTTTGGGTTTTTGATTCTTCAATAAGGTACCAAGTTCTTCTGAGCTTTTCTTGAATTTTTCTTTATGTTGATTTGCAGTTTCCAATTCCCTTTTCAAGATTTCTTTTTGTCTCATTAGTTCATTTGAGTCATTCTGAGTATGCATTAGATCTGTCTTCAACATGTCATTTTCATAGCTAAGTCTTGTGTTCTCATTTGCTGCATCACTTAGTCTTCTAGTCAATTCTTCTTCATTCTTCTTTCTATCCTCAATCTCTTTGCAAAATCTCATAGTCATATCCTGCTTTTCATTTTTTGTTGTCATGATCTCTTGTTTCAGCTTGCTTATCATATCATTAAGTGATTCCTTTTCATCATTCTCATTTTGCAATTTTTCACAAAGTTCTCTTCTCTTATTTCTTGTAACAGTAAGATTTTCTTGAAGTGTCTGAATGATATCCTGAGCTACTCTTAAATCATCTTCTAATTTGACATTTTTCAACTTCTCTGCATCACTCACTGTCCAGTCTTACTGTCTGCCTATTTACTCACTGTCTGGTTTTCTTACTCCCTAAGGATTGGGAAGTGGTGCAGGAGCACCTCATCAACAAGGTATTCATGACCGCAAGGATGAAGAATAGGATCATTAGGGTGTCTTAGTGTCTCTTGTGTTTCACGTATGTAATAAACCGCACCATGTAAACCCATGTCACTAATTAGACAATTTGAGAAGCCAATTGGGACAATGTGGTCAATAGGGATAATAGATTGTCTAGATTTTTGTTTGATATATTTTAGACATGTTTCATGATTTTTTGGTTGATCCATGTATGTGGATTCCAACCTTTAGCCAATATGACAACTTTTTGTGCAAAATTGCAAAAATGCAACTTTTGTAAAATGCAACTTTTGAGTGTAAAAGTGCAAATTTTTAAAAATAGGTTGGGGGAACCCTTTAAATGGCTCCAACCTACTCCAAATTTTGTGGGAAACCATTGGAGAGTTGTATAAGCCTTTTGGGCACAATTCCCAAGTTTTTTGTTGTTGTAGTTGAAGTTTGTGAAGAAATAATACATAAAATACTTCAGTTTTCCCAAACATTCTGAGTTTGCAGGAGATGCATGTGCTTGTACGAATTGATTTAAATCCCACCATCCATGGAGTAGATAGGGGGATGAAATAGATTTATTTTTGTGGAGGTTTGAGGTCTTAGCTATTATGGATTAGAGAGAACCCTCCATTCTTCTGACTGTAACCCGAAAAGTGAGGGTTTGGAGAGGGTTTTGAACAAAAATGGCTTTATCTTGCATTCTAGTCCATCTGAAGACTCTTCCTTTGGAGGGATGCAGGATAAGCCTCTGTAATTTAGTTTTTCCATGGTTTTTTTCAGGGGAAACTTTGTTGTGTGGAGAAAGGAGCAAGATTAGCTAGGCATCTCTATGTGACTACCTAGGACAAAATTTAGGACAATCATCATAAGTTGTCATAGTGGTGGATTCTAGGTGTGCAAACCTGGAATTAGAATTTTATCACTATCCTCCACATGACCATAAATTTTTTTTTTCATTTGGTGTACTGGTAAAGGTAGTTGCTTTGGAAAATAGGGCTAATTTCCCCTATTAGGTCTTAGCCTCTAAATGGAACAGACCTTGTAATTGTAGATTTGGCCAAACCATTTTGGGTGTAAGTACAACTTACAAAAGGGTGTCTAAAATGATAATTTTTTTGTATGGGTGTGTGCAACATTTTTGAGTTAAGGTCTATTCTATTGAAAAATAGGGCTATAAGCCTAGGGGGTAGATTTCCAAAGAAGGTACAATAAATTGGTGCCCAAAACCAAAACCACTATTTGGAATAGTTCTTAGACATAATGAATGGGTCATTTCAAAAATCCATAAGAGGAGGAGTTACCGGTAAGGCTTGTTTGAGAAAGTAAGGCCTTTTACTCATTTTGAGTAGGCCCAAGCCTAGTGAATGCGTGTGTAGTTTCATCCAAGGTGTGGAGTCCTTTCTTGCAGGACCCTTGTGATCATTTGAGGGGTCATTAGTCTAACCTTGTTTGGGATTTTCCTTAGGTGTGTGCGTAGGGCTCTGCATCAAGTGGTATCAGAGCAAAGGAGTGTCCTTTGGAAGAGAAGGAGAAGACAAGCTGTTAGAAGAAGAAGGATCCCTTGAGGCACCTTCAAGAATGACCAATGAAAAATTGAATGTTCTAGTGAAGAAGCAGATGATAGAGAGAAGATCAGTCAGGGCTAAGAATCAAGCCTTGAGAAATGAGATGGATCGGTTTAAGGAAAGAGTAGTCAGGGGAGAGAGAGACTTTGGAGAAGAAGGGGATGAAGAGGAGATCCTAATGCAGGAAGAGCTAGAGGTACCTAAAGACTAGAGACCCCTGATGAGTGTCCTCAAGTCCATGGAGAGAAGAACAATGGATGTGAAGATGGATCTGCTAGTATTTGCAGGCAATATGGAACCTGACATAGTGATGGAGTGGATAGACTCCTTGGACAATTATTTTGAAAATGAAGACATACCAGACTGCTAGAGGGTGAAGATGGCCCAATCCAAAATGAAAGGGGCTGCACTAACTTGGTGGATTTTCATCCAAGATGAGAGGGTGAAAGAGGGAAAGAGAAGAGTAGCTGCATGGAAGAAGATGATGGCTCTGGTGAAAGAAGCCTATGTCCCAATGGACTACAATATCCAGTTGCATAGGAGGAGACATAATTTGAAACAAAAGGAGATGGATGTGAGTTCCTATACCGAGGAGTTCTTGAAGTTGTGTGTGAGGACCAAGGTGAAAGAGAGTGCATATGAGAAGGTGGCAAGGTATCTCAATGGGTTGAGATTTATAATCCAAGAAGACTTGAATCTCCACACCCCAGAGACATCCTAAAAGTGCTTTTAGCTGGCACTCAAGGTGGAGGAGAAGTTGAAGAGAAGGTAGGATCAAAATGGCAGAGGTAAAGGGAGACAAAAAAGAGGAGAAAGAGGTCCTTTCAGGAGTAGAGGAAATAGTTTTGGATACCAAGGTGACTCTAACCAAGAAGGCAATAGAGGAGAGAGTAGTTACAACCAAGGAGGGGTATTTAGGGGTAGAAGACCACCCTATAGAGGAATATTCCAAGGTAGAGGACCTCCTAGGTGTTACAACTACAACCAAGAAGGGCACATGGCCAATAGGTGTCTAGAGAAAGCTTCTACCTCCATGGGAGAAAGGAGAAGCAATTTGGTGTAGGAATCTGATTGTCAAAGTGTGGCAAGTGCAAACACTTATCAAAGTGTTAATGCTCCTGATAGCTATGACTATCTTGAAAGAGGAGAGGCTTTAATGATGAGGAGATCAATAACAACCATGAAGGTACCTAACAAGGATCCTACACAAAGGAAATCTCTTTTCAAAACCACTTCCAAGGTAGGAGGAAAGGTATGTAAGGTTTTGATAGACTCCGGATCCACTGAAAATTTTGTATCACTTGAGATGGTAGAAAAGATTAAGCTTAGAAAGCTACCTCATCCTTACCCCTATAAGGTTTCATGGCTCACCCAAGGTCAAATAGCAGTGGTATAAGAGCATGCTTGGGTGGAGTTTCCAATTGGATTTTACAAGGATAGATTTCTATTTGACATAGCCAAAATGGATGCATGCCATCTCTTGTTTAGGAGACCATGGCAGTATGACTTGAGAGCTCATCATGATGGGTTGAAAAACACCTACTCAATCACCAAGGATGGTAAGGTGATAAAACTCTTACCTCTGACAGAGGAAGAGATGGAATCAAAGGGAAAGGATGCAAAGGTACTGATGGTAGAAGGTAAACAGTTCATGAAGGAGATTGCAGACAAAGGTTCAGTTTGCTATGCCCTCATGCCTAGCCCCAAGTTGACAAGGAAATAGTAGTATGTAGGAGAGGAAGAAGGAGGACTAAAGTACATAGAACCTATAGTCAGACAGTTGCTTGATAAGCTTCAAGGCATCATCTTAGATGGAATGCCAAGGTCCCTACCACCATTAAGGGACATCAGTTATTGCATAGATCTGATCCCTGGATCTACTCTTCCAAACAAAGCAGCCTACAAACTCACTCCAGACCAGATTGCACAAATGGCAAGGTAGATTGAAGAGTTGCTTGAATCAAGACTGATTAGAAAGAGTTTAAGCCCATGTGTGGTACCGATAGTCCTTTCACCCAAGAAAGAAGGCACTTGGAGGCTTTGTATAGACTCAAGAGCCATCAACAATATAACCATAAGGTATAGGTTCCCAATCCCTAGTATAGAGGATTTACTTGATTGCTTGGGGAGTGCTAAGTATTTCACCAAAATGGATCTAAAAAGTGGATACCATCAGATTAGAATAAGGCCAGGGGATGAATGGAAAACAACTTTTAAAACCAATGAGGGGTTATATGAGTGGAAGGTCATGCCATTTGGGTTTTCCAATGCCCCTAGTACCTTTATGATGTGAATGAATGAAGTCTTGGTGGATTTCATAGGAAAATTTGTCATAGTATACCTAGATGATATCTTGATATTTAGTCACACAAGGGAAGACCACCTCAGACACATAGATATGGTTCTTAGGAGGTTACATGAAGAGAAACTAATGATACATTTGGATAAGTGTTTATTCATGTAGGAGGAGATCATTTACTTGGGTTTTGTAATCTCACAAGGTGAGTGCTATATTGTCTTGGCCTACACCTAGAACTATGAATGATTTCTGAAGCTTCCATGGTTTATCAAATTTCTATAGGAAGTTCATAAGAGGATTTAGTCATGTTTGTGTACCCAAGCTTGACACCATAAAGGGAGGACAAAAGTGCAGGTTCAGTTGGACCAAAGAGGCAGATGATTCATTTGAGACATTGAAGAAGAAGGTTGTAGAACAACTAGTCCTTGCCTTGCGAGACTTCAACAAGATATTTTAGGTGGAATGTGATGCAAGCCACATGGCTATTGGGGTAGTTCTCAGTCAGGAAGGAAGGCCTATTTCTTTTTTCAGTGAAAATCTAAATGATGCCAAGAAGAGATACTCATCTTATGACTTGGAGATGTATTCTCTAGTACAGTCTTTGAAGAAGTGGATGCACTATTTATTGCCTAAAGAGTTCATAGTTTTTATTGATAATCAGACACTCGGTTTCATAAATAGCCAAGAGAAGCTAAACCACCGTCACATGAAGTGGGTAGAGACCCTGTAAGCCTTCACATTCACCCTCAAACATGAGAAGGGAGTTAAGAACAAAGTTGTAGATGCTTTGAGCAGGAGGGTCTTAACTATCAACCAAATAAAGATGGAGAGTGTTGGTATTGATTCCTTGAAGAGTATGTATGATGTTGATGAAGACTTTGGAGAGATATAGAAGGTGTTGTCTTCAAAATTTGACTCACTTCAACATCCTCATAATAAGATGATCAAACTCTATGCAAGAGGGATGTCAAGGGGAAGGAAACTCTTAGGACAACATATGACAAGGTTTGATTTAACCTTCTACACTTTGGACTTATTTAGAGTCCGGGCGGGTATACCTTTGTGAACCAAATTCACACTTTCAAAAGATAAATCCACAGAAAACCAGTCCATAAACCAGTGGATCTATTCACCTTGAAACTAACTGAAACAAAGGAATGAAAATTATACTCAAATTCAGTATTTCGATCAACAAAACATGCAATAAACAACTTCAATCAATACCAGTGCCTTACCCAAGGTCACAGAGTCATCTAAAACTCAGATAATACTCCTCAAACAAAATATCTTTACACATCCCATTGGCTTGGTTTCAATTAATCCTTATACATGCCTAACACTTATAAGAATCTACGCATCCCAAATTAAACTATGATCATCAAGATTCAAAGTTTCTCCCAAATAATTTACTGGTATGAGTGATCCCCACATCTTTAATTTCCCTCCTAAAGAGAAAAGTCAGCGAACACATCTACTGAAAATAGCCTTGCTACCCCATTCAAACAAAATAACTCCAGATTATTCAGAATGAAAACAGTAAACAAATTGTAAGCACACTTGAAGATGACACAAAGCTTTACTCAGAACCGATGGTCTATATATTGATATTATATTCAGAAAAATATTACAAGAAGTTTTTGAATATTCCCCATTAAACTCAGAAAAGCTCAGATAAATTTTTGCAGCGTTTTCTTACAATTCCTTTTGTGATCCCTCTCTCTCTAGTCCTGGTATCCATTTATAACAACATGGATGCACAAAGCTTCAGACTTTTCAAGGAGAGTTTGTTACAATCATTTCTTTCAAAAACAAAGAAGTTACAAAGCTTTTCGCAAAAACAGTTACAAGTTCTTTTCAGCCTCTATAACTTCTTCAACAGGCTGTTCGGTTATAACTTCTTCTATCTTTTCAGGAGCGCTCTCTAACTATTCTGGATCATGATTGGCATACTTTGTTGTCCACTCGTCATACACATCATCAATCAGCCATGAGAAACTAATCACTTTAGCCTTAGCCTTGGTCAACCTTTCCTAGGAGTTTCTCATTTTGTTGACTTCTGAATTGAGAAAACCATAATGTGCCTTAATTTTCTCTATCTCCTGTATTGTTATAACAAAGAAAGAAGCATCATCTAGATCAATAATTCCCTTAATTCTTGCTGACAGTTTAGCTTCTACCTCCTTAAGCCATATTTGTTTATCCTTTAGTTGATCTGGGCTAGCAAAAACTCCTGGGAGCAACTCAAAAACTTGATCAGCATATTCCTTTTTGCACAAATTAACTTTCCTATCAGCATTATCCACCCTTGCTACTAATTGTATTAAATCTTTCGTGATGTCAAAAATGGATCTAATGATAGGATTGGCCCTTGCTTCATCACAAGATACACACATAAACTCTAAATCTTGCTCCCTAGGCCTCCATTTGTCAAAAATTGGTGTCAATATGGCCTTGTCTCCCCTGAGCTCTTTCCATATGTGCAAAATTTTACCTACATTATTGTATAGCAATGAGGCATTCATTGTATCTACAAAACTGGAAATTGTAGCCCTTACTCTCTCCTCATACTTCTTTGCATATAAGGCCTGAGCCTGTTTTAAATTTTCTAATTCATGAGTTATCTCAACCATTTGAGAGCTGGAGGGTGCTGGAGATGGTGGAAACTCAATGATAGGGCTAGTAGGTGGAGTTCTTGCAGGAGAAGAGGAGATCATTAGTGTTGAAGACTCACCTTGATGGTGTTGTCCAGTCAACTGGATCTGAAGCTTAGCAATGATAATATCCTTACTTCTTACCTCCTCCTTAGCACTATTTTAGGCCTTCAAAATTGTCTCCAACTTGACTTGGAGGATCTCTTTTTCCTTGGCTTCCTTTTCTGCTACTGCAACACTAAATTTTGTAGTCTCTAGCATAGTGCTAGCAGCTTCCACCACCCCGGTATTCTGCACTCTCTTCACCATCATTCCACCAAGGTAACTTGACCCTGGGGTATCTTTTCTTTTCCTACTCTCATTTCTCTTGAGAGACCACATGACGAGTGTAGCATTATCCTTATTGAAAATAATCCCCTCCATGGGTTTGGTCTCCTTCCTCACTGCGTCTAGTACCAGGGCATCTGCTATACCCCATTCAGGTAAAATAAGTACTCCAGCTTGTGCCACCATATCTCTCCCTTGCTCAGGGGTGATGGTCTTGAATTCTTCCATCATCTCTTACTTTATTTCCTCCTCTACTAGGGCTAGATCTTTACTGGGCTGCTCACCTTTTCTCTTTTCACATCTAGCATTATACTTATCTATGTTTTGCTTCCATATAAATTGCACAAATGCTTTTGATGTGACAAAATTATTATCAGCTAAGAAGGCATTACTTGCCTACTTTATTTTAGGATCCCACTCCTGGCCTTTGAGTTCAGTGGTGGTAATGTCCATTTCAGTAGTAGGGGGTTCTTCTGGCATTCCTTCTTCCACTTCATCATAAGTGTAGGCAATTTCCCCTAGACTGCCTAACTATAGGAGCTGCTCAGCTGCTGCTTGCTCATCTCCTATGTGGATAGGGGATTGGGATGGAGAATACAAAGGTGCATCCGATTGTACTTCTTTCCCTACCCTCTGCTTCTTTGGGCTCTCTTGGATGTCAATGACATCTTGTATCTTCCTCTTTCCTTTTGAGGTAGAGGGCTCCCCTATTGCAGGCATCAGCACACTGTAACTAAACTTCTTGTGCAGTGTATAATCACCAGGAGGTATTGCTTTGCTAGAAGCTGACCTATTTAGAACTACTCTTGCCTTCTCAAGATCACCTTTAATCACAGCTTCCTTCTTCTCCTTCAGGGTCTGCATCACATCCTCAAAGCAAACAATTAAAAACTTTATTTTCTCCTCTAGAGGGAAAAAACTAGACAATGGGTCATAGCTGGCATCAAACTGATGCACAAAATCCAAGGCTTTCTTATAAGCCACCCATTTTTCCTTTCTCAGCCCCTGCTCATCTAGATCAAACTCATTTCTGATGAGGTCTTCAGGAAACTGAAATTGATGAGGCCTACCTCTGCATGCTGCTCTCTTTCTGAACATGTCGTTGAAGAAATCTTCTGGATCAGCACACCTAGGTACTGTAGTAGACAAATGATAAGGCTTGAGAAAATCCTCAAAGCAATTCCAACCTCCTTTTGTTATTACAAATTGGTGGGCTATGGTAACTGTAGGGAAAAAAGTCCCTTTACCCCTGCCTGTCAGTTCTGCTTCTTGTACACCACCAATTTGTCTAAGGATCTCTGCAATTCCTACTTTGAGAGGGACCTGATAGGGTAACAAAAATGGGGTGCCTCTAAAACCAAACACTCTGAAAACTATTGAGACTAAGTACAGATAAATGTCACCCCAATTGTGAACAATTTTTATGTTCTCTGCAAACTCTTTTGGTCTTATGAATTCTAAAAGAACCTTAGGGATTCTTGGGTTCTCCGAGTAGAGGAGAGTCCTGATCTTAGATGCAAAGTATTTGTCAAACTTCAAGAAACTAGCATCCTCTCTATCCCATGACAACACAGTACTCCATAATTGTACTGGCATTTTTTCTCCTTCTTTCTCTTTGACAAGGTCCAATCCATTGGCAAAGTAATCACCACCTTTGAAAAGAAAAAGGTGCATCAGAAGTGAGTGCCATCCAAAAAGCTTATCTACCTTTCCATTCTTTATTCCTATTAACCCTCTATGGATAGCATCAACAATGAAAGAAGCATAATCAAATGTAACTGCAAGAGAAGGATTCAAAATCTGAGCAATCATTAACAGGTAGTGATTGGGCATATTCGCGTCAACGTCTTCTCCCAAAACTTGGAAAAGTGCCCAATACAGTCCCTTAGCCCTGAGGGTGAACATACTCAATGAAAAGGGCTCCTCTGTGTTGGGTCCTACAACTTTCAACCCACCTATCTTCACAAAAAATTCCTTGAGAGGCCCATTCCTAAGATGATTTCTTTGTGCTCTATAAATTTGAGCTAATGATTTGAAATTTATGGGTTCTAGAAAATTGGTGAACTCATTGAGCCCAAAAGCATTTATGAATTCTTTAGTATTAATCTCAATAAGGGTTTTTCCATTTATGTCCTGAATGCTTCTTGTGACTGGATCATAATTGAGTGCAATTTGGGTCAACAAATCAATGTCCATAAACACCCCTAGGACTACCAACTTCCCAACATCTAATTCCCAAATATTGTTTTGCGGGGCCTTAGAATTTCTCATTCCAAATCCAACCTTAAATAACCCCAACCCAGACAATCCAACTTTTGGGTCTCTCAACCAGTTCCCCTTGTCATACAGTCCTTCTCCTATTTTCAGACGGGGAATTCTAGGCACTAGCTCTTTTGCCTTCGACGCCTGGTTAGTTGACAACGTCAACTGTTCAAGAAAATCATCAAAGATGGCTCTTTCCAGATAATTTACATTCCCATAAAATTCCCTCTTAGGTGCCATTTTGAAAACACAAGAAATGAATACTACCCCTAAATAATTCTGTGACAAATCAATATCTTATCCAAAACACACCACACAAAAATTGCAACATGAGAGTACGAGAAAGTCTGTTCTTAACTTGGAGGAATTTGCTCTGCAACTGAATTGACTTTCTCTGTATCTAATGAAAATAACTCTGTATCTAATGAAAATAGCTCTGTATCTGATCCCCTGCAATAATTCTTTTAAAAGATACCTTCATCCGGTTGATAGGAAATCATATACTATACCCAAGGTCTTAACTACAACATTGATTCCGCATGCTTCGACCATCCTTTCAAAATTGAATTCATGGGAGAATTTGTATTTTTCACTCCAATAGGTCACAATGTTCCTGCAATTCTTTGTCTTCACTCTTTCGCAACTTCGCAAAGCATAACTATCGAGCATTTTGGTCTTACGAAATAGCACCGACCGTCCGATCAAAAGAAACTTGATCGACCGTTACACTAACTAATAGCCTTGGTTCCACACTGGGTCCTTCTTCTTTATTTGCCACAAGCCACCATGTGGCACTCAACCACAGGCTTCAAAAACCTTTCACATTCGACCCAACATTGGTCGCGTGTCTTTCTTTTATATCGCCGGTTCCACCGTGGCGGGCCCACGACTTTCTTCTAAGACCACGTGTCCATGGACACGTTACCATCTGTCAAGACACATGGACGGTCCTCATTTACTTTCGCTATTTTGCAGGGTATAAAACACAAGCATCTTACCCTTGTGAAATCACGCCGGCCATCGGATCGAAAGAAACTTGATCAGCTGTTACACTAACTAACAGCCTTGGTTCCACACTGGGTCCCGCTTCCTTATTTTCCATGAGTCACCACGTGGCACTCAACCACGGGCTTCAAAAACCTTTCACATTCCACTCAACATTAGCCACGTGTCTTTCTTTTATACCGCCGGTTCCACCATGGTGGGCCCATGGCTTTCTTCTAAGACCATGTGTCCATGGACACGTTACCATCTGTCAAGACACATGGATGGTCCTCATTTAATTTCGCTATTTCGTAGGGTATAAAACATGAGCATCTTACCCTTGCGAAATAGCGCGTGCCATCGGATCATTTTTTAGTTGCTCAGTGCTTAACCATCTGAATAGACTCTGGGAGGGGTGGGCCCTCTGACTCAACTTTGAACACCTTGCATCCAGTCACCTCCAGAGCTAACATGTCATTTTTTCATTCATTGAGAGAAAGCACTGGGCTCCGATTAATTCTTTGACACCTATATCTACCAGGTCACCTCCCCTCCTGCAATCTAACTCACCTCTAGGACCCACCTTTTAACCTTTGATCCCGACTTGCTGATTGTTGTAGGTAGCGTTGCGTGCCACCATTTTACTCACCTTCTTAACCAACTAGACCGCTAGGTGGCATGCCATGTCAGTTTCTCAACTTTGTTGGATTTAAACCACACGCAACTTTGCCTAGCAAAAACCATAGATCGATCTATGAGATGCACACTACTTACTAGGCCCGACAACTTTAGGAGGGATACACATAAGGCATAAATTTTTGCGATTAATTCACATGACTGCCTAGGCAAAAAAACAAGGGGGGACACTTCCTATGATCCCATGACCCATTACTTAAGTGGATAAAGTAACGAAAGAAAAGAAACTAGAGGGTTTTTTTTAGACATTAGGCGATTTAAAAACAAAAACCCTAAACCCTTAAGACCTAACATAGAGCTGAAGCAATTGAAAATGCACCTTACTCAAGATTTCAAAAAATCATAGCCAATTATGGGAAAAGAAAAAACCCATTTTTAATCAGTGATAATAGAAGGTATGTGAAACCTTTGGTGACAGATACCATATTGAGTTTTCTGAATTTTTGATGCAATATGGATTTTTTTTCAAAGGAGTACAGTTGTGTATTCCTAAGTGTTCCATAAGGTTCAATATTATTAGGGAGAAGCATTTTGGAGCTATGGCGGGTCATTTTGGCCTTGACAAGACCCTAGACCTTGTGAAGAGACATTATTTCTGGCCTAAATTGCAGGGAGATGTAAGAAAGTTTGTGGAGACATGTGTCATATGTCAGAAAGCCAAGGGGAAGTCTACAAATGTAGGTTTGTATCAGCCCTTACCCGTTCCTTCTAGGACATGGGAGAGCATAAGTATGGACTTTGTATTGGGTCTTCGTAGGAAAGGAGATGATTTGATGATGTCTTTATAGTGGTGGACAGGTTTAGTAAAATGGCTCATTTCTTACCATGTAAGACCTCGTGTGATGCATCATATGTTGCAGACCTATTCTTCAAAGAGATAGTTTGGATACATGGAATGCCCCTAAACATTATTTGAGACAAATATGTGAAGTTCATAGGTCACTTTTCGAGGACCCTTTGGAAGATGTTGGGGACTAACCTAGCCTTCTCATCATCCTACCATCCTCAGATGGATGGGTAGACTGAAGTTGTCAATAGGTCTTTGGGAAACCTATTGAGATGTTTGACAAGGCAACATGGAGAGAAGTGGGACAACATTTTGTCATAGGTAGAATTCTCATACAATGACACCATAAATAGGAGTACAGGGAAGTCTCATATTCAGATTGTATATGGCATCCACCCAAGGGGAGTGTTGGAGTTGAGAGATTTACTCAAAGAAGAGCCCATTAGTGCAGATAGTGATGCTTTTGCATCAGCTATCAAAGAGGTGCATGACCAAGTCAAGTCTCATCTCCAACAATCTACAGTGAAGTATAAGGCTCATGTTGATAAGAAGAAGAGAGATGTACAATTTAGTGTTGGGGATTTGATATGGGTACATTTAAAGAAGGAGAGACTCCCAAAAGGAAAATACACCAAACTCATGCAAAGGAAGATTAGACCATGTCAGATATTGAAAAAGTATGGACAAAATGCCTATGAGATCCAACTTCCTCCTGATCTTGGATTATCACCCATTTTTACTGTGTGTGATCTTACACTTTTCAAAGGTGATGGAAATGAAGAAGAAGAAGAACCAATGTAGGTTGCAATAGACAATGACATTCCAAGGCAAGAATCACCTCAGTTGAGTAAAGTGTTAGACACTAGAGTCAAAAAGAAGACAAGGAACAAGGAGTACATTGAGCACTCGGTGGCTTGGAAAGACAAACCAAACTTTGAGGCAGTTTGGATGCCAAGTGAGCAAATATCCAATCATGGTGCAGATTTACAAACTCTGATCTCAAGTGGGCTTGAGATCTCTGCTCCCAGGGAGTATGGTGTAGGAGAACCTCATCAACAAGCTATTCATGACCCCAAGGATGAAGAATAGGATCATTAGGGTGTCTTAGTCTGTCTTGTGTTTCATGTATGCAATAAACCCCACCGTGTAAACCCATGTCACCAATTAGGCAATTTGAGAAGCCACTTGGGACAATATGGTCAGTATGGGTAATAGATGGTCTAGATTTGTGTTTGATAGGTTTTAGACATGTTTCATGAGTTTTTGGTTGATCCATGTATGTGGATTCCAACCTTGGGCAATATGACAACTTTTTGTGCAAAATTGCAAAAATGCAACTTTTGAGTGCAAAAGTTAAACATTTTGAAAATCAGTTCGGGGAAGCCTTTAAATAGCTCCAAACTACTCTAAATTCAATTGGAAACCATTGGATATTTGTATAAGAATTGTGGTCATGATTCCCAAGGTTGTTCCTATTGTAGTTAGAGTTTGTGAAGAAATAATACACAAAATACTTCAGTTTTCCCAGAAATTCTGAGTTTGTAGGAGTTGCACGTGCTTGTACGGATTGATTTGAATCCCACCATCCATGGAGTAGATAGGGGGATGAAATAGACTTATTTTTTTGGAGGTCTGAGGTCTTAAATATTCTGGAGTAGAGAGAAGCCTCCATTCTTCTAACTGTAAACCGGAAAGTGAGGGTTTGGAGAGGGTTTTGAACAAAGATGGCTTTATCTTGCATTCTAGTCCATTAGAAGACTCTTCCTTTGGAGGGATGTAGGATAAACCTTTTTACTTTAGTGTTTTCATGGTTTTTTTCTGATGAATACTAAGAGGGGGGGGTGAATTAGTATGCCAAAAATTACTACACTAAAACACTTACAAAGTCTAAAGATAAACCGGTAAAGCAGTCTAATAGTCAGACCGGTTAACACACATGCAAACCAAAATATGAATATAGCATTCACCCACAAAAGAAATACAACCATAACACAAGATATTTGATGTGGAAACCCAACTAGGAAAAATCACGGTGAGATGGAACTCACAAGTCACTATCTACAGAATAGAAACCAGACCAGTTAAGGTCTTACAATGTTCTTCACCAAAACAGATCCTGTTAGGAATCTCAATCTCTGTTAGGAGATAAGTCTGATTAAAGACTACCTTGTTAGAGGATTTTAGATTCACATGTGTGAACCACCTTGTTAGAGGATTTTACAAAGGCTTTGAGGCCTACCTGATTAAGGGCTATAGACTTATCAAAGATGTGAGTAATCAACAAGTGTTTGATCTATCTAATAGCACAAACTGCTTGGTTAGATCCAGTATTGCTCACAGCTAATGCATTCCAGCATTACTTCAGTATTCTCTCTCTCTCTCACACATAGTTACAACTTGATCTTCTCGGACAAGATCGTTCTCAATCTTCCACCTTCAACCCTAGCTCGCCATTAACCCTTTTTGCAACAACTTAAAACCCTAGACATGATGTCCTTTTAAAGGAATCTAATTTCATGTCGGTCCAATAGAATTACATTACAATTTCCTAGGTTTAATGAATCTAGACATACTCAGTAACACGACACAAAAAGCACCGTCAATGTGTCGGCACCGTCAAGAAATCGGTGGATTGGTAACTCATCACAGAGTATTACTAGTTCATACAAAAATACCGGTTGCCAGTTTGACAAAAATGAAGACTGGTAAGAATGTGTTGTGCCACTTTGCTCCCTTGTACCACTTGAGATCTACGAACCGCTTGGGGTCGACATGCTGCTTCAGACCGAGAAACACATTCTGCAAAATCACCACTAGTCTAAAGACTAGTATACCACATACCGGTTGGAACAAATATCGGTTGAGCATGAGCTCATACATATAAAGGGGATCTCAATACAAGTGTGTGTCCATCAATGACAATCACAACATAAACAACAAAAATGCCAACAATCTCCCCCTTTGGCATTGATGGCAACACTTGGGAAAATAAAATTTTGACATCTAAGTGTTTTACAACAAAAACTTGCCATTAACAAAATTGCTCCCCCTAAGCATATACACTATCCCTTAATCAACACAGTGTATAGCAATTTTGCATACAAAGCATAATCATCAGAGCATATAACATATATCACATCATATATCAAAATTTCAAAATAGATACTTCTCCCCCTGATATACTTCTCCCCCATATGGGAGAAGATCAAAATTTTAAAACCAAAAACTAGATATACTTCTCCCCCTTTGCCAACAATGACAAAGTACCACTGAAAAACCCTGTTTCCATATATATATAAAAGAGTTTATGACAATAATGAATAATACTTGTCAAAAACTGATTTATAGTCCTGCAAAAATTGTTTCATGGATAGGGACCAGGACTTAAGTAGGGAGGTTGCCACTTCCTTCTCTATCTGCATCTGGGATACCTGTTCCTCCATGGCATCTATTGCGCTCAGTTCCTGTGTGACTGTCAGGGAATCCAGGTTCAGATAACACTTCTAAAAAATTTGCAGTCGTGGAAGTAATACCAGTTGAAGCTCCTGCAAATTCCTAGACCGTGTGCTGATCTCTTGCTCCATCTTGGTTGACTGGACCTAGAACAAGTGAACGGTTTGCCCATATGCTACAAAGGAATCATAAGGAGTCTTGAATGTGCCCAAGTAGGACTGTAAGTCCATTTGAAGCTGTTGCTTCTTGGCTAGCACATCATCACATAACAGATGAGGTTGACAGATTTTGCTGAGTAGCAAGGTTCCCTCATCCAAGGCATTCCTTATGTCCTTTTGATCTTTTAGTAGTTCAGTCCTAAGCTCATTCAACTTCTTCACTAGAGCAACATTAAGAGCCTTTTGGTGCTCTTTCTTTACATTGGCCTCTGCTGCTTCTTCTAGACTCTACACCTAATCATCCACTACAGTACACAGAAGTTTGAGTTGTGCTAGTGATGATTCAGTGTCAGGAAGATTAGTACTAGGGATTAAACTGGTAAGTGTGTCCACAGCTGCCTGAATAATATCTTGTTCTCTTTTCCTACGAATGCCTTCAAGGCACTCTTGGGCAACCTTGATGCTCTGCATAAGCTTAGACTCACTTGCAGATTGGAGATCAATGGGGCTCGAGATAGCAGCTGGTTTGGCTTGGCTACCAGTTGCCTTAGGAGTCTCCATCTGTGTGCTCTTCATCACTTTGATTGTCTTGTCTGCTTCTTCCTTCTTTTTCCTCTCCTTCTCTTCCTTCTCTTTCACTTCTCTCTTTTTCTTCTCTTCCTCTTCCATCTTCTTCTTGTCTTCTTCTTCTTTCTGCTTCTACTCTACTTGTACCTTCTTCTTTGCTTCTTCTTCCTTCTTCTTCTGTGCTTCCTCTCCCTTCTTCTTCTTCTCTTCCTCTTCCTTCTTCTTCTTCTCTTCCAATTCCTTCTTCTTCTTCTCTTCCACTTCCTTCTTCTTCTGTTCTTCTCTTCCACTTCCTTCTTCTTCTTCTTCTTCTCTTCCTCTTCCTTCTTTTTCTTCTCCTCTTCTTCCTTCTTTCTCTTTTCTTCCTTATCCTCTTCTTCTTTCTTTTTCCTGTCATCTTCTTTCTTCTTCTTTTCTTATTCTTTCTGTTTCTCCTCTTCCTCTTTTCTCTTCTCTTCCTCTTTCTTCTATTTCTCATCTTCATCCTTCTTCTTTTTCTCTTCCTGTTCCTTTTCCGCTTGCTATGTGTCCTCAGCTTGTTCACCACCTTGATCGACCTGTTGCCCCTGTTCAATTCCCTTAGAAGGTATGTCCCGAGTGACATCATCTACATCCAGGGCATCGACATCGATGGTGTCGATTGGTTCTTTAACCAGGTTTCCTTCCTCATCAAAGACCTCATCCGGTTTGGAAATAAACGGTTCCTTTTCCGCTTGGAGGTTGGCCATTCATGCTTTGTGAGAGCTGATAGCATGAGCCATATGCTGATGTGTATCTTTTTCAACATCATCAACTCTCCCCTCCAACAACCAGAGTCTTGTTCTCCTTGTGAAGAAGAGACCTTTATTTTGATCCAGGGCATCAAATAATTCTGAATTTGAGAGTTCGGGGAAGTACTGTGCAAATACTTTCTCCCTAATCTCCTGTTCCTTTTCAATGGCAATGCACCATTTATTATCTAATGCTTTAAATAATGAATCTGGTGTCTAAGATTTAATCTCTGATGGTGACCGGTCATTTTTACATAAATAAAGAATGATTTCCTGTAGTACTTCATCTTTTTCCTCACTATTAAATTCATCATAATAGTCTATTAAATCATGAAGTAGCTTTCTCCTAATATTTTTTACTGTTCTTTGACAATGTGTCAAAGGTTTGTAAGAGGAGATGTCTATCTTTACCAGTGTGGATGTTGTTGGTTCATTCTTCTTCATCTTCTTTGTCTGTCTTGCCTTCTTTGGCTGTTCATCAGACTCGGTTTCTTCGAAGTCCAGTTCATTTGCCTTAGTCTTCCTCTTTCTTTCAAAGACTTTTGCTGGTGTTACCTCTGGTTTCTTCTTTGCCAGTGACCGCTTGGTCACTCTTGGAGTTGCAGTGGTAGCCGGTGCTGATGCTGTAGGCACTACCTTAGCTTTCTTAGTTGCTGGTTCTTTTCCTTTCTTTACCGATGGTTCTTCAACCGGTGCAATCCTCTCCAAGTAGGTTCCGGTCCTCTTAGCCTTTGGATCAAGAGGCGAGGCAATAAGGGTTGATGCATACCCTTCCAGAATGTCAAACATAACTTCATAGCCCATTGGCTCTACCTCCTCCATTCTAGGCTCAATAGCCTCCATTAGGCATTTTTCCACCTGAATAGTGAAACATATGTCATCTTCATATTTCTTCACTATGTCACCTGAGATTCTTACCCTCTGACTCATCTTTCTTCTGAACTCATCAAAATATTTGTTCAATACCTCAGGGTAGCCGGTTCCAATGGCTTGCACGCTTTCCTTTATCTTCTTGGTTACCTTTTGGTCAGGGGACCACTGGACATCTCCTACACCAAGAAAGTAGCCTTGGAAATAGAAAAACAACCCTACTAGCAGTTGTCCAAACTTAAACCTCAGTGAGTTGTCCTGCTTGATTGCCTTAAGATTTAGCAGGAGTTGCCTCTGCATGCCGGTGCATAAGTCAAAAGATGCATCCTCTTTTATCATTCGGTAAGTGACATTTACCACTGTAGCAGATACATAATTAATCCTGCTAGCTGAAAACGTTTTATATCCTATCACCATGCAGGCGTATTTCACCAGATCATCCTTGATAGGATTGACTATCATACCCCATGAATCACTTGTTGAACTGGTGAGCTTGGTCATTTTTGTTTTGCTCACTTTTCTTACGGCTGGCACTTCCCCTGTGTTGCAGAAACCGGTGACTACATGAATTGCCTGAGGCGTGATATCATGCGTCCTCTCCAGGTACATCTTGTCACCGTGGACTCTGCTCAAAATAATTCTGATATGATCCTCCGTGAAATTTTCCAAAAAATATACTGCGTTGTGGAATTTCTTCTTCTCTATGACACTAAATTCCAGTTTGATCTTTTTGTCCTTTCCACAAAATAGACTTAACTGAGTGTGAATGGCTAAAGACCCTAGGTCTTCTATTTTGCAATCAATATAATCAGAAATTCCTTCTTCGACTATGACTCCAGCCGGGACTTGTGACAAAGCATTATATTTAGACTTCTTTTGAATAAAACTTTCCGACTCTATGGATGTACTTGAACTTGTATGTGATGCAGAAGCCATTGAAGAGTATTTCAAGAACACGAAAACATACCTTTCAAACATGAATTTAGGGCTTCCTGATTCTGCTTCACTTCACTCTCCGTCGGATGCCAAATCACCACTTTGAGTTCTCCACTACCACTTGCAAACTGGATTTGAATCTCTTTCAAGGTTATTCACTTTCTTGAAATCAAAGCTCAAATCGCCTTTTCTTTGCTCTGCACTTGAAAACTTTTCTTCGCTCGAAAACAGATAGTGAGAATTGATTTGAAAAATGCATTTATACATGTCTCTCACCTACCGTCATTAATGCTCCTCTATTAGGGCATAAACCCTAATTTGCCTTTTTAACATTTCCGGTCTTCTGCCAAGCGATAGGTATCACATACCAGTTAAGGTCTTTTACTAGTGTCAACTGGGAGTTCGAAAGCATTTTGCTATTTGCTCCCCCTAAGCCTTTAAGGCTTAGTTTGCCGATTCCAATATTTCCACACTAGGTGCAGAAACCGGTTCCTCTTTCGGCATTATTGGTTTCTTCTTCCATGTTTTCTTCATGTCTCCTTGAACTTTTTCAACATCTATTTCTCCTTCTTGAGTGACCAGTATATCATCAGATATACTTTTTCTACAGAATCTTGCAATGTGACCCGGTTTGTTGTAGTGATAGAAAACAAGTCCAGGTACTCTCCAAGGTCCATTGTACATGTTTCCATTCTTCCTTTTGCATGTTGCAGCAGAGTGACCATGACCATGACAGATCATACAACTTTCTCTCCATCCAGTTGCCGCTTGATGACCACCACTTCTTGACTGATGATTGAAGACATTAAACCGGTTGTGGTTCCGGTTCATGAAAGGTTCAGGACCAGTTCCTTGGGTCCTCTGAGGATATATTCCAGTGTTATTAATTACAAACCTACATTCAAATGCTCTATGCCCAAGCTTGTTGCATGCATAACAATGACCATTGAACTTATTTGATCTAGGTACATTGTTGATAAAATAAGGAAAATTATTGTAGGCCTTGCTCCTACATACATTAGCAGTGTGTCCTTCTTTAAGATAGTTAAAGCAAACAGGTTTGAATTTTTGCTTACCTTTTCCTTTGAGTGCTGGTTGCTTCTTTGATGCTTCAACATTTTTTCCTGAGGATTCTCCTTCCTCATGTCTAGAAAAACCAAGACCATTGGTATTCTTGGCCGGTCTAGATGACTCAAGCTTTTGCTCTAGCTTGACAGTACTTTTTCCAAACTTAGCAAGTATTTCCTTTGACTCAAAGAGTTCTTTGAAAATAGCGGTGTTTGTCTCCATTAGACTTGCATTTTCTGAGATGGCTATGTTCAGTTCTCCTTGCATGTCTTCCTTTTCCATTCCTCTCTCATGAAGGCGAGCAGTCAGTGCACTAATCTCTTGTTTCAACTTGGAGATCTCATGATCTCTATCCTTTACTAGATCTTTAGCTTTCCTCCAGTTCTCAAGCTCTTGACTAAACCGAATATTCAGTCCTGCCAACTCCTTTCTCAGATTGGAGTTTGAATCATTTAGCTTATTTACTTCAGCAATCATGGCTTCCATGTTAGCTTCATCTTCAGAACTGCTTTCAGATAGTTCCATCAACCTCTCAGTATGTTCTCTCCTTTTTGCTTGAGATGCCTTGTATTTGACCATAAGATCATCATAGGCTTGCTCAGACTTAGTGAGCCATTGAGTAAGTTCCCTCAAGGTGTATTCCCCCATATTTCTTTCCAAGTGGTTAAACTTATAGAAAGGTAGGCTCTCATACCAATTGATGAATACTAAGAGGGGGGGTGAATTAGTATGCCAAAAATTACTACACTAAAACACTTACACAGTCTAAAGATAAAGTGGTAAAGTAGTCTAACAGTCAGACCGATTACCACACATGCAAACCAAAATGCGGATATAGCTTTCACCCATAAAAGCAATACAACCATAACACAAGATATTTGATGTGGAAACCCAACTGGGAAAAACCATGGTGAGATGGAACTCACAAGTCACTATCTGCAGAATAGAAACCAGACCGGTTAAGGTCTTACAATGTTCTTCACAAGAACAGATCCTATTAGGAATCTCAATCTCTGTTAGGAGATAAGTTCGATTAAAGACTACCTTGTTAGAGGATTTTACAAAGGCTTTGAGGCCTACCTGGTTAAGGGCTACAGACTTGTCAAAGATGTGAGTAATCAACAAGTGTTTGATTTATCTAATAGCACAAACTACTTGGTTAGATCCAATATTGCTCACAGCTAATGCATTCTAGCATTACTTCAGTCTTCTCTCTCTCTCTCTCACATAGTTACAACTTGATCTTCTCGGACAAGATCATTCTCAATCTTCCACCTTCAACCCTAGCTCGCCATTAACCCTTTTTGCAACAGCTTAAAACCCTAGACATGATGTCCTTTTAAAGGAATCTAATTTCATGTCGGTCCAATAGGATTACATTACAATTTCCTAGGTTCAATGAATCTAGACATACTCAGTAACATGACACAAAAAGCACTGTCAATGTGTCAGCACCAGCATTACTTCAGTCTTCTCTCTCTCTCTCTCATACTTACAACTTGATCTTCTCGGACAAGATCGTTCTCAATCTTCCACCTTCAACCCTAGCTCACCATTAACCCTTTTTGCAACAGCTTAAAACCCTAGACATGATGTCCTTTTAAAGGAATCTGATTTCATGTCGGTCCAATAGGATTACATTACAATTTCCTAGGTTCAATGAATCTAGACATACTCAGTAATATGACACAAAAAGCACCGTCAATGTGTCGGCACTGTCAAGCAATCGGTGGATTGGTAACTCATCACAAAGTATTACTGGTTCATACAAAAATACCGGTTGCCGGTTTGACAAAAATGAAGACTGGTAAGAATGTGTTGTTCCACTTTTCTCCCTCATACCGCTTGAGATCTACAAACTACTTGGGATCGACATGTCGCTTCAGACCGAGAAACACATTCTGTAAAATCACCACTGGTCTAAAGACTAGTATACCATATACCAGTTGGAACAAATACCGGTTGAGCATGTGCTCATACATATAAAGGGGATCTCAATACAAGTGTGTGTCCATCAATGACAATCACAACATAAACAACAAAAATGCCAACATTTTCAAGGGAAACTTTGTTGTGTGGAGAAAGGAGCAAGATTAGGTAGGCATCTCTGTGTGACTACCTAGGACAAGATTTAGGACAATCATCATAAGTTCTCATAGTAGTGGATTCTAGGTGTACAACCCTAGAATTAGAGGTTTCTCACTATACCCCAAATTCTCATAAAGTTGATTTTTCATTTGGTGTACTGGTAACTTTGGAAAATAGGGTTTATTGCCCCTATTAGGTCTCTTAGCCTCTAAAGGGAATAGATCTTGTAATTGCAGATCTAGCCAAACCATTTTGGGGATCAACACAACTTCCAAAAGGGTGTCTGAAATGATAATTTTTTTGTATGGGTGTGTGGAATAGTTTTGAGTTAAGGTCTATTCTATCACAAAATAGGGCTACAAGCCTAGGGAGTAGATTACCAAAGTACAAGGAATTGGTGCGCAAAACCAAAACTAGTGTTTGGAATAGTTCTTAGATGTCATGAATGGATCTTTTCCAAAATCCCTAAGAGTAGGAGTTATCGGTAAGGCTTGTTTGAGAAAGTAAGGTCTTTTACTCATCTTGAGTAGGCCCAAGCCTAGTGAATGTGTGTGT
Organism: Cryptomeria japonica; assembly: GCF_030272615.1. NCBI lineage: Eukaryota > Viridiplantae > Streptophyta > Pinopsida > Cupressales > Cupressaceae > Cryptomeria > Cryptomeria japonica. Next base: position 586,703,499 of record NC_081406.1, read on the forward strand.
AGTTTCATCCAGGGTGTGGAGTCCTTCCTTGTAGGACCCTCGTGATCATTTGAGGGGTCATTAGTCTAACCTTGTTTGGTCTTGTCCTTAGGTGTGTGGGTAGAGCTTTGCATCAGGAAGACTAAGGAGATGATGTTGCCAACAATGACAACCATATTGTTTATCGGTCATACAAAATTCCATCAGAATGCCAATACATATGACTTCTACAAGCAATATGAGGTTCTCCATCAAGTTCTCTTTTACGTTATATTATATGATGGATTAACAAGTTAATAACCTATCAATTAAGTTAGTATTTCTTTTTAGTGCATGAGCTTAGGTGGCAGAGATCAATGATCATGATTGAATCTTGCAAATTGGATGGCTATGAGCAAGAGGTTGAAGGTTGAGAGAAAGGGGGAAGGATAAGACAAGTGTCACTCATCTCACCTTGACTAATTTGAAGACTTGAGAGGATATAGGATAGTTGGATAAGATATATAAATGATAGGACAAGTGGACTCAAGTCCTCCTAAGATATAGGGATGTTGGAGAGAATATAGAAAAAAGTTAGGAAATATGTGTACGTACACAATATTTCATTTATTTTGGAAGTTGGAGATAAGTGGATAATAAATGATTTTATTTTGTTGAATTAATTTAGCCACATGATGGATGAGTTGGCAAAGCAGAGATGAAGTGGAGATGGAAAGATGAGTTGGAAAAGGGATTAAATAATTAGGAAATTATTTAATTAATGAGACTATAGGATAGTAGATAGAGAAATAATTTAATATTTAGATATTTAATTAATTTATTAGAAGACAAGGATATAATGAATTAATTAATAGAAGGACATGAAATGAATTAAATAAATTAATCTTTTCAAATTAACTATTTAATAGAAGAATAATTATTAAATAAATATGAAATATTTATTTAATTTCTCATAGCCAATTTTATGTGTATACATATTGTCTATCTTTGAAATGATGTTGAGACAACATTGTTTCCAATATTAAATCAATTCTTGATAATGTGCCTGATGAAGATAAAAATCCTGATTGTATGCGCCCTCGAGAGATTGATCGTGAAATTATTGAAAACTTTGGATTGAGAGATTGATCTCATGATGATTGATTGAAATTTCTATAACTTTGGTTGATGAAAATATCCAATCTTTGATTATTTTGCTATTCTACTTAATTTGATGATTGATAGAGTTTGATTGACCTCATGATTGATGAGGGTCAATGATATAAACTCGAAGCTTTGATGATCTGATAAGATAGAGTTTGATTGACTTCATGATTGATGAATGCCAATGATGTAAATTCAAGATTGGGTAGACTAGATGCGTAACCTCATGATGAATGAGTGTCACTAATATGTGGTAAAAGAGATTGATAGAAATCTCAAGTGAGCGTATAGGATAGCTAATTTATTGATCAAAGCGATTGATTGGATCAAGAACTGACATTTTGTTGATATCATGTTGCAAGAGGATCTAGATGTATTGATTCATCCAGGGGGAAACAAGATGATCGTGAGGCCTACAACATCTGAAAAGAGTGGTACTCTTCGTCCTAGTTGACATATTGATATGACACATTGATTTGTATCATGGGACATTGTATTTTATTGATTATTTCTTTGATATCATTGTATACTTGGACTTTTATTGCTTTATGATGATATGCAGACATGGATACTATATGACGATGATGATTCATGCTTTATTATGCATGTTACTCTATATGATGATGATCTATATCCATTGATTACATAGATTATATATGTAGTAATGGATTATGTTATGATGATCTTTTCTTTCCTTTATTTTCATGATGATGATGTTCTATATGATGTAATAATGATAAATTTGATTTTTTATTTTAATGATCATGGATGCACAATGAAAATGATTCTATAATACTTTACTTAAATGATGCAAATGCAATTATCTATATGAGAATGCTTCTAATGATTACACATGCAAATGAATGTTGATTTTTTTTACTTTTAATGTGTATGCATATAATGATTTGAAATGCAAATGATCTACATGAAATTTATTTCATTTCAAGTTTGATGTTTTTAAATGCAAATGATGATTATGAATCCTATGCTTGATCAAACTTATACAATGGATGCTTATATGTAATGCTTATAATGATTATAATGAAATGCCTATAATGATAAATGAATCTAAGTGTAAAGATGCAACTAAATGACCTTAATGGATAAAAGGAACTACAATTATAATGATCCTAATGCAAATAGTAATGATGATATACTACATGATTATAAAATGTACTTACTGGAATGTAAACTAATGTAATGCAAATGATTATGATCAAAATGCAAACCTAATGAAATGAATGAACCTAAATGCAAATTGTTTTGGTTTTGTCCAAGTATACTCAATCTTTATTTATAACCGTTGATCTCTAAATGGAATAAAATGTTTATAATGCAATTGAAAATGAATTCTTATAATGTAGATGGATAATGAGATAATCTAAAATGATCTAACTAAAATGATACTTCCATTCTTCATATGTTGTCTTATAACAGTGCTTGATTGCATCATTGAGCTTTTAAAATGTTGTAAGAAAATAAAAGCATCTTGACATAATAATTCAAGCTGACCTAAGTATTTCTTACATGGATTTTGATATAGAAAGTTAATACAAGAAACTTAATATGATGAATCAAGCTGGCCTAAGTATTTCTTGCAGAATAGACAAGGATTATCCCCTTTCATTCATGACTCAGAATGTCCTCCTTGATCTTTTTCCGATCATATCCTTAGACAAGTCCATACCTTAATAAGAGATAAACCACATACAACAAACAAAGAAAATAATCATGCCCCATCGTAGATTCTCTAGTCATGGACATCCTTGAGTCGCATAGAGTACATGATTAGCAATAAATAAAGATATAAACACTGAATCTTGTATGTCATACACATGTTATCATGGTCATTAACCGATATAATCATCTTGATCAATAATCATTGATAATCCATCCTTACTTGCTATTTGAATCTTTCTATCCTGAGTTTCACAATTCAGTTGCTACAAAATGCCTTGATCTTCATTGTTTTGTTGTTCTTTATCTATTTCAAAACCCTAGGTGTTTTCATTTTTGTAAGTTTTTTGAATGTTTTGGATTTTCAAATATTTAAAAGATCAAATTAGCAAAAGGAATTAGGATTTTGCCCCGAGCGGAAATAAATTTTATTATGGATGTACAAAAGGATGATCCAAATCCAACCCATGGCGAGATATAATGCAAATATGATTGATAAGATCCAAGACAATGACTACACTAAGTATGTCAAATATTGATAACTATTTATAAGATGCATATTTCTTGCTAATGGTTCAGAGAAATGGATGCGAAAGATAAATGGATAGGCTAGGATAGATGGAAATGATAGATGCAAAAAGGATGGAGTGAATAGGTGCATGAAGCGATCTCATAGATGGAAGAACTCACTTTTAGATAGCACCTGTTTACCAAGTTTTCACTTTCTTAATTTATTTCATTTTTTCCATATTTGATTTTTTTGTCCCGTTTTCTTTGTTTTATGCTTTTTAGGGATTTTCTGCTTTTCTGATTTTTACTGATTTCTTCATGAATTTAATATCTCAAAATAGAACTTCTTTAGATGAATAGAATTGATGGGCTCATCAAACCAATCACTTTCAGTTGTAGATAACTTGTATGCTCCTAAGCCATTTGTCACTACTATAACAAAAGGACTTAACCAGTTCGGTTCAAATTTTCCCTTCTTTTCTCGGTCTTGTTGATTCCTTGGATTATCCCTTAGAACTAGATCTCCAGTCTGAAAAATGTGTGGCTTAACTATGTGATTATAACTTCTCTCCATTCTCTATTGATATGCCTTCAAATGATATGTAGAATTTTGGTGACGTTCTTGAATCAACTCAAGTTCTTGAAGTCTAGAGACTCGTTCTTCTTTTGGTATAAGACCTTTCAAGGACACTCATAGAGAAGGTATCTCTACTTCTACTAGTAATATGGCTTCTAATCCATAGACTAAGCAATATGGGGTTTCCCCATTGGTGTGTGAATGCTAGTTTGATATGCCCAAAGAGAAAGATTTAGTTGAATATACCAGTCTTTACCAGCTTCATTGACTGTTATCTTTAGGATCTTTAAGATTGTTTTATTTGATGCCTCAACTAGACCATTTCGCTGTGGATACTATGGGGTAGAAAACCTATGTTGAATATGAAATCGCTCACATAGTTCCTTCACATCTTGATTCTTAAATGGTCTTCTATTATCAGTGATAATGGTCATAGGGACTCCATAGTGACAAATTATATAATTCGGGATGATTGATGATATTTCCTTTTCTGTCACTTTCATCAAAGACACTGCTTGAATCCATTTAGTGAAATACTCAATAGCAGTCTGAATGAGATTATGTTCATTAGAAAATGAAGGATTTATCTTACCTACCAAGTCAAGACCCCATTGGGAGAATGGCCATGAACCTGCCACGGGATGCAGTTCTTGTGCTAGTGCGTGGATGAGATTCCCATGGATTTGGCATTGTTTGCATTTCTTGGCATATGTAAATAAATATCTCTCCATAGTAGACCAATAGTAACCCAAGTGAATAATTTTCTTAGCCAGTGTTAAACCACTTGAGTGCGTGCCACAAATACCTATATGGACTTCATTAAGAACTTTCTCATATTCTTCCTGTTTGAGACATTGGAGTAGAGTGATATCTAGACCTCGTCTATATAAGATATCAACAATGATAGTATAGCAGGATGACTGACGGATAAAATTTCTCTTTTGATTGCGAGATAGTTTAGAAGGAAGGATATTCCTTTAGGTATCGATAAGTTTGGCTATATAAGGATTAATTGGTTCCGGATATATGGCAAATAATGTAGCTATTTTGGGATTCAATGGTAGGATTCAAGATATCTTCCACCGGGAATTCGTAAAGTTGTTAATTTTCTTGATTCTACAAAAGAGATGCTATTGTAACCATTGCATATGTTGCTTTGCTCTCATTTCTTGGGATTTGAATAAATGTTATTTCTTCAAAATGCTCTTTAAAATTTTCATCCAGTTGTTTGCAAGGCATGAGATTTTCATCCTTAGTTTGATAATCATCATTTATTTGGTTTATTATAAGTTATGAATCACCATAAACATGCAATTCCTTGATGTTCCATTCAATAGCCATTTTGAGCCCAATAACCAATGCTTCATATTCAACAGTATTATTTGTGTATGGAAACTGAAGTCTATATGATTTCGGAATTGCGTGTCCCTAAGGAGTGATGAACAAGATTCTGACACCTGATCCATATTGTGTATAGGAGCCATCAAAGTACAACTCCCAAAATTTTGTGCTTATTGACAGAATGTCTGCATTAAGAAATTCGATGTGCAAAGGTGTGGTGTCTTGTAAGGGTTCTTTAGCCAATTGATCAACAATGATCTGACGTTTGATAGCTTTTTGATCAATATATTCTATATCAAACTTTCTTAGTACCATAACCCATTTTTCCAGTCTACCTGTCAAAGTTGACTTGTTCAACAAATACTTTAGTGGATCTATTTTTGCTATCATTTTCACAAAATGAGTCAACATGTAATGTCGCAATTTCTGTGTTGCAAATACAACTGCTAGGCATGTCTTCTCAATTGATGTATAGTTCAATTCATAGCCTACAAGTGTTCTGTTGATGTAATACATAGCTCTTTCTTTCCCTTATTCACCATGTTGTGCTAAGAGAGCTCCTAGTGATACATTTGTTGTTGAGATGTAAAGTAACAATGATTTCCCTTTGATTAGTGATACTAGTACTAGAGGATGTTGGCATTATGTGAACTGGTATGAGGACATGATGACATTGTATGTTGTCATTGGTGTCGATATGTTGCAAATTAGAGAACCAGTATGTTACCAAGAACCGATATATGTGAGAACCAGTATAACATTATGAACCGATATATGTGCCAAAGTGAAGTAGTATGTTTATTCCAGGTGAACTGGCATGTGGTTATGGGAACCGGTGCATAGAAGCTTTGTATGACTATCGGTTGGTAGTCTCAACTTCAGGGTTTCTGGTTGAAGTGCTTCAAGCCTATATGACTCAACTGATGACTTTGTGTGATGAGTTAGCATTGTAACAAAGAATAGATCATGTTGCCACATCAACATTGTGCATGTGAAGGATCTTGCATGAAGGAGATTGATCCTATCTACCTCGGGAATGTGCAAAGTCTGTAAATGGTGATAACACGTGATGGGTTATCAGCCGCCATGAAATCGGTGGAAAATGAATGATGGAGAATGTCTTGAGATTGGTTCAAGACTATTGCATTTAATGCAATATTCTCAACAGTCAGGATTGAACCGTTTGAATTGCTTAACCTAATAGGTTTTGGGTTTAGAGTTTATGCTATCGACCTATATGTTTCCTATAAGGTCGATGTTGTGTTTCATTCTATAGTTGTTGGCAATAGTTGTGTGTGTGTATCCAAGTGAAGAGATACGTGATTCTTGCCAGACCAGATGAGATAAGAGGATTGATTCCTGCATCGTGTGTGTGCAGAAGAAAGGAACTTAAGTGGATTTGCATTGGCATTGAGTGTTGTTACCAGATCATTGTAATACCTGTTGATCTCTAACCACTTCAATAGTTGGGAAATACCTTAATAGGGTAGCTTTAACTGGCTTACTATAAATCCTTTGACAGGGTGACTCAAAACCATTGAGTTCTTGAAATCCTCTAACAAGGTAACCTTTAACATGGTTTAACCCTTAACTGGGTATTCTAGCCATCCCTTAACCAGGTGATCCCTAACAGGATTGGTTCCTAATAGAACCTATTGTATCAGTCTTTAACCGGACAAGGCTCCTAACAGAGTGGACTTCTAAAGAGTTCAAAAATAGCTTGTGGGTATTCATCCCCACCGTGGTTTTTCCCAGTTGGGTTTCCACGTGAAAAATCTATGTCATGTGTGGTGTTATTCATGTGATGGTTTAAGTGATGTGTGTCTGAAGGTAAATCATGTTGATCTAGCTGTTTATATATCTTTGATGATAGATTACATGTTCATGCACTAGGGTGAAATGGAAATGAAGTATTAGATTGTATGAAAATATAAGTGTCAACCGGTTTACGCTTGTCTCAGTTATTCTAGGTTTTGCCGGTTGTACTCTATTTAAGACCGGTGTTACTGTTTGTCTATCAAAGCACAGTGTTTGGTGACAAACTAGTTTAGGATTTTGTTTTTGTCTATACTAATTCACCCCCCCCCTCTCAGTACCGGTTTGGTACTATCCGTTCATCATTGAGTTATCAGAGGATTCATCAAATATTCTTTGATTTGCATAAAAGATTATTCACACTTGTGATCCCATTTGAATGGAACATTCTTGTGTAAAAGATGAGTGAATGGATGACATCTATTTGCTAATTGAGAGACAAATCTTCTGATTGATTGCAATCTCCCTTGTAGAGAACACAATTGACTTATGTTCTTGGGTGACTCCATTTCCATGATATCTTTGACCTTTTCTAGATCTACTTCAATTCCATGAGTTGATGTAATGTACCCAATAAGTTTTCCAGAGGTTACTCCAAATGCATATATATTTGGATTCAATCTTAACTTATATTGTTCAAGCCTATCAAACATCTTGCCCAAAATGTTCAAATGTTCTTTCCTTGTATGAGATTTTGCAAGTATGTCATCTACATAATCTTCCATAAATGTCTACATCATATCATGGAAAATTATTGCCATGGCTCTCTGACAAGTTGCTCCTGCATTCTTAAGCCCAAATGACATAACATTCTAGCAATAAGTACCCCATGCACAGGTGAATGATATCTTTTCTTGATCTTCAGGGGCAATTTTTATTTGATTGTATCCTAAGAATCCATCCATTAATGAAAACATCTCATGTCCTGCGGATAAGTCTGCAATTATATCGATGTTGGGAAATGGGAAATCATCTTTAGGATATGCCTTGTTTAAATCTCTGAAATCGATGCAGATTCTTATGCTTTTATCTGCCTTTGACATTGGCACAATGCTTGAAACCCATTCTGGATAGGAAATAGGTCTTATGAAACCCACATCCAATAGTTTCTTTAGCTCTGCTTTTACAAGGAGAGCAATGTGTGGAGTCATCTTCCTTAGATTGAGATGATGCATGATAAGATCTAGATCAAGTCCTTGCATGTCTGCATAGGACCAAGCAAAATTTATTTGCCTTTGTGATGCAGTCAAGGCAGGGAGATCCAATGAAGGATGTAATGCCCCACCAGGAACCCTAAAGGAAAACAACACAACTAGGCAACTGAAGGGTGAAACAATTTTTTTTTGTTAAAGACTAAGTGTACTAACTAAAATCATTGCACGTTTAACAACATAGTGAAAGTCTATCATAAGTTTTCCTAAGGGTAACCAACAAAGATTAATTTCATAGATATATTAACACCACAGTTAATCCATTTAATAAGATAAATTGAACACTTAAGCTTAAAACTACACATACATCCAAATTTCATAATAAAGAAATAAAAGTATTCCAATGTATCCAATTTCCATAAACCATTTAAACATAAGATCAAAACAATAACATTCATTTCACTAACATAATAATATTACAATATCCATAAATACATGGCTTCCAATAATACCACTGGTTACAAAGATACAATATCAAGGTTACATAAAAGTCTGATACAATGACCACAAGGTCTCAACTGAACAATGATCTCGAACAAGAGATGGTACATAAACCACGATCCAAGAACAACAGCGAAGCCTTTCCTCACCCAAAGATACAATCCAGAACATCCGATGGGAAGTGGCACTACCACCTGACCATGTGATCCTGAAATGGAACCACCCCACCGTGCTAGGAGATAGTAGAAAACCCTCAAGCAAGAAAAGCAAGACAAGTACAAAAGGACTATAAGACTCTGCAACCATCCATGTAACACAACTCACAAAACACTAGTGACTCTAAGAAGAGAGTGTCATCACATAGCTTGATGGTTACCATGGTATAGCCTCCATAGGTCCTGGCCCCATACTCAGGTTTCTCCTGATAACCTCTCCTGAGCCTTCGGTTCCAACTAAGTCTCATGCGGACCCTACCAATCCTTTCATGAAGACAAGGTGGTAAGTTTGCCATTCCAGCCCTTCTCGTAACATCATGAGCCCTGGACAAGCACTCATCTATGCACGAGGCACATTTATCTTAATTAATATTTAAATCTTCCCACCCCCTAATCAATTATTAGGTTATCACTTTTTAACTAACTTTCGACGGGTTATCCTATCATCCACTTTGGGCACGGCCCCTGCTCGAAAGCCACTCTCTCTCTTAGGACACTAACAGGAAATGTTTCTCTCTACAAGAACTCTATGGAAAAACAGGCAACCATAAACAATCCTGACAAACACAGGTGATGGATACACAAATACCAACCCAAGATTGACCATTTGGACAAAAACACACAATGGCTCATATCAAATAGGTTATACAACAACACCTGATCTAGGAGAAATAATATCATAGGACACAATGACAATTTAATCAAAATTGCAATAAAACTTGACTAAGAACACATTATACGCAAGATCCTATTACAGGCAATCTTTCCTTAAAAACAGTCAAAGCATAAGTGACATGCAATTTAAAAATTTCCAAATAACAAGAATTTACAACTTTAAAAAAAAAAACATTCACTTTGTCATTTGTCCAAAAAGATTTAAAATACAAATAATTCTCCTAATGTATTTTCAACATATTTATTTAAATTAACATTCCAAACTATAATTAAACTCATATATGAATACACATATATTTATTTATATACATACATATAATAATAATTTTTAATTTATTTAATCCCCTGGGTCTGAAACCCGAAATAGTGAACAAGGTTTAGAGTTTAATTTAAAAAGACTAACAAAAAAAAAACACTTTTACAATTACCGAAAAGCCCTATCACGGTAGCCTATGCTACCACCGGTAGCTAGTACTATCGTCCGGTAGCACTGCTACCATCAACTTTTTGCAATCACTCTTGAGGAATTGGATGAGTCAGAGAGGCGAGAAATCACTCTTGATAGTCACCCTATTCTTAGAGAGTATGCAGATGTGTTTCCATTGGATATTCCTGGTATGCCTCCGAAGCGAGATATAGACTTTCGTGTTGATTTGGTTCCTGGTGCAGAACCTATTTCAAGAGCACCATATTGGATGACTACTCAGGAGTTAAGAGAGTTGAAGTTGCAGATAGAAGAATTATTGGCCAAGGGATTCATTCGTTCTAGTGTTTCCCCTTGGGGTGCACCTGTTATCTTTGTTAAAAATAAAGATGGTTCTCTTCGGTTATGCATTGATTACCGACAGTTGAATAAGGTAACCATCCAGAATAGATATCCATTGCCTCATATAGATGACCTTTTTGATCAAGTTAAGGGAGCCAAGGTGTTCTCTAAGATTGACTTGAAATCTGGATACCATCAGTTACGCATTCAGGATGCAGACATTCATAAGACAACATTTCGTACTCATTATGGTCACTATGAGTTCACAGTGGTGCCATTCAGGTTGACAAATGCGCCTTTAGTTTTCATGAGCTTAATGAATGGAGTTTTTCACACCTATCTTGATAGTTTCGTCATTGTATTCTTGGATGACATTCTGATTTATTCTAGATCTGTGGAGGAGCATGAGGGCCACTTACATCAGGTACTGCAGTGCTTAAGGGAAAATCAACTCTATGCCAATTTAGCAAAGTGTGACTTCTTCCAGACTAAGGTGAACTATCTTGGTCATGTGGTTTCGGGGGAAGGTATATCTGTGGATCCTTCAAAGATCCAAGCCATTGTTGATTGGCTAGCACCGACCAACATTTCTGAAGTTAGGAGTTTTATGGGTTTGGCCGGATATTACCGGCGCTTTGTTGAAGGCTTTTCCCGGATAGGACACCCTATTAATTCTCTTCAGAGAAAAGGGAAGAAGTTTGTTTGGTCAGAACAGTGTGAAGCAGCTTTTAAAACCTTGAAGGAACTCCTTGTTAGTGCTCCGATTTTGGCAGTTCCTGATCCATCTGGAGATTTTATGGTATGCACAGATGCCTCTTTGGAAGGTATTGGTGCAGTACTTATGTAGGATGGACGTGTGGTTTCTTATGAGTCTCGCAAACTCAAGAACCACGAGTTGAACTATCCAATTCATGATTTAGAGTTGGCAGTTGTAGTTCATGCTTTGGTTTGATGGTGGCATTTCCTATTAGGGCATCGGTTTGAGCTGCATAGTGATCACCGTAGTTTGCAGTATATATTTACACAGCCAAACTTGAATGCTCGACAATGAAGATGGATGGAGTTCTTCTGCGAATATGATTTTGAGGTTCATTATATTCAGGGGAAAGAGAACATAGTAGCAGATGCTTTGAGTCGTAGGCGGCATGAAGTTTCAGCATTATCCCTTGGAGTAGACTTGAGAGAGAGAATTCTTGGAGTTCTTCCTCAGGATACTTGGTATTAGGATGTTAGAACTATGATAGAGTCCGGAAGGCCTTTAGAGGGTAGATTTTCTGGGTATAACCTTGAGGCAGATGGACTTCTTTGTCACCATGAACAGACTTATGTATGTCCTTTTTAGTATCGTCATGTTTTGATCATGACCGAGGCCCATCGTGCACCTTATTCAGCACATCTTGGTATCAAGAAGATGCACGTAGATCTTAAATAGATTTATCATTGGGTGGGTATGAAACATGACATTGCTGATTTTGTGTCGAAATGTTTAGAGTGTCAGCGAGTGAAGGCAGAGCATCGGCACCCAGCAGGGCTTTTGCAGCCTAATCTAGTACCAGATTTGAAATGGGATATCATTTCCATGGATTTCATTGTTGGTTTTCCTATGTCTTCACGTCGTCATGATGCCATCATGGTCATAGTTGACAGATTGACTAAGATTGCTCATTTTGTTCCTATTCGAGCTTCCTACACAGCAATAGTGGTGGCACGAGTTTTCTTAGAAGAAGTAGTGAGATTGCATGGGATTCTGAGGCAGATCATATCTGATAGAGATCCTATCTTTACCTCAGCATTGTGGACCTCACTTCAGCATGCTTTGGGGACTTAGTTGAATTTTAGTTCAGCTTATCATCCAGAGACAGATGGTTAGACAGAGAGAGTGAATTAGGTATTAGAGGACATGCTTTGCATGTATGTGATGGACCAATAGTCACATTGGGAGGACTATATATATCTAGTGGAGTTTGCTTATAACAATGGATATCATAGCTCCATAGGTATGTCCCCCTTTCAAGCATTGTATGGTCATCCTTGCTGCACTCCTTTGAGTTGGGATTGGTTAGAGGACAGGGTGCTTATAGGACTATATATTCTTCGGGAGATGGAGTAGTAGGTAGATAGGATTCGTGAGTATTTAGTAGTAGCACAAGATAGATAGAAGGAGTATGTAGATGCTCATAGGGTAGATCATCAATTTTCTGTTGGCGATCGTGTGTTCTTGAGAGTGTGTCCGCGGAAGAGTCCGATCCGTTATGGAAAGGGATCTAAGTTGGTGCCTCAGTTTGTTGGAACTTTAGAGATCCTTGAGAGGATAGGACCTGTTGCCTACCGTCTTGCCTTGCCACCGAGTCTATCTCACATCCATGATGTCTTTCATGTTTCAGTTTTTCGACCTTATCATCCAGATGTGACACATGTTCTTGATTGGAACTCTTTGCAGGTCAAGGACAGACAATTTTCCATGGAGCCCGTGCAAATTCTTCAGCGTCGGGATTTGATCCTCAAGGGTCGTACCATCGACCAGGTAAGGGTCCTATGGGACCCAAATGATTAGGCCTCAACGACTTGGGAGGATGCAGCAAAGATGAGAGAACTGTATTCTAATTTATTTTAGGCTTCCAAGAGTAAGCCTAGTTTTGGGGGGGAGAATGTAGTACCGGGCTACTAGTTGAACTCATTAGACTCATATTCTATTATTGGTTGTTTTTCAGTGGATACATTACCATGACATATTATTCAAATTTTTATGACATTATGCTTTATTTGGAGATGAGATGTATAATTTATTTGTAGTATTTCAGTACTTGTGATTTATGGCATTTTATGTATTATTGCTATGTACTGACATTTTACTTTAATTATGCAATGTGAAATTATATGTTGTGTGTCTACGAGTGTATTGGATGCAAGAATACGATTTTCCTTCACTCATTTTGGTGAGACAGGGAACGTCGTGATTCTCCTTCATCGGTGTGTTTGCCGTGTTTTCTATATTATATATATGTATGCATGCGTGGTTCGGTGATGCAAGATATTGCAGGTACAAGTACCGGGTAGGTACGGGGCATTACAAAGGACAACCCAACCTTGCAGCTAAAAACATAAATCATGTAAATCATACCGGTAACCGGTAACAAGGTGCAAAAAATAGTAGAAAGAACAACTGGTAATAACGCAGAAGACATAACCAATAAACAATGTGAATGAATCTTATTACAAGTTGAAAAATGATACATGCCACATGTTGGATCACAGTCCATGATAAAAACAATTCTTATAATGCAATTAGAAGATCTGCAGATTATCCTCATATCAAATCAGCCTCTAGTAACAGTCTATCGCTTCTATCCTAATCCGGACCTTAGCCTTCCGGCCTCAATCCTACCAGATCACAATCTCATCGGTTCTACATCTTCACTTAATCTCAATGCTCTGTCTTCAATATTCTAAATTATCTGTTTTGACTTCCCCATTCAAATGATTCACAAACCTCCATATATATACTACCCACAAATAATTACAACTCAATCAAGTCGGCCCAAAGACCAACCAGTTCATGAAACGTGCAATGGTATCATGTTAGCTCAAATCACTTAAGAACAATCTCCAAAACACAAAATGATGCACAGACCTTCGGGAATATCGGCCAAGGCCCAAAGAAACATTTCAAATGATCCACAAGTCACAAAGATCAGTCGCAACCTGAAATCATCATCTCTCAACATACAACTAGGCTAACCGGTAAGAACACACCAGCCGAGACAATACCAAAATCCACATCTTACTGGAAACAAAGCCAAATTCTATGAAACTCAACCATGGTAAAGACCATGAACACAAGGGTATAAACCCAAAACCATAATGCTAAACACTCAGACATGAAGAAATGTCACGCTCTCAACCAATTCCACTGAAAACTGCTCAACCGATAAGAACTAGACCAATGCTCCTGCATCACTTTGTTTGAATAATTCTATGTATTCTTTCCTCTCTTTATCTAATAATGATGCAGTAGGATGAAGGACTCTGGGGTCCTTTGATGTACCAATATTTATTGCTTTTGTTGGCTCTATTAAAATAGCAGATCTCTCCTAAAAATATGCAGGGAGGGTGTCAAATTTTCCATCTTCCGGTGCCTCAAGGAGGTTTTCACTGCCAGATATGTCCTTTATTTTTCCTCTTGATTGATCTAGTGTTGCCATGAAATGGTTTTCAACACTAGGTCTTTTTCATTGTTTTATATCGATTTTGCGAAAAGTTTGGCACTCTCCTGACTACAAGAAGTGTTACTTGATTTCACAGTGGAAGATATCTTAAGTGTTATTGGTTCTATGACATTAAGATATATGGATAAATCATGATCATTGGAAAAGACATCCAATTCAAGGTTTTCTAAGTTATCCCAATCAATCAGTTCTGGATGAAGCAGGGGTAAGTCATAGTGATCGTCATTGTTGGGTGTTTCAAGGTTCACAACGTAATAGTCATAGTTTGGCATAGAGTAGGTAATTTCATAGATATAACTCTCTTGAAGATAATCTCTCCCAAGTGCTCTCCAATAAATTCTAACAAAATTAGGATTGGTATTTTGTGATTCACAATCAAGTGACTCATCATCTGACATTTGTCCCTCAAACAAATGGATTATATCAACACCTACATATTTTATACTACAGGTTCCCTCTTGATCAATTTCAATAAATTCATTTGTATCTTGAAGTTGGCATACTTGCACACATGATATAGAGGATTATTTTGCTATCTTATGTCTTCTCTTGAACTTAGCTTCTTTTGGACTAATAGTCAATCCTTCTTGACTATATATTAATTCTTTTGTGGTTCTTACATACCTTAAAATTGTTGGCTTAACATTTTATGTAGATCTAATATTTTTTTTATCTTCTCATGATTGATCAATAAATGTTTGTGTTTCCTATGGTGGTACTTCTTGTTCTTTTTCATCCTCTTTCCTCTGAATTCTGATCTCTTCTTGTCTTCTTTCCAACTCTATTCTTTGTTTTGTGAAATATGAGTATTTATTTGTAATAGCTACCTGTTCTTCATCCTTTTATTTACTTGATACGTCATATATAGATCTCGACCCCATTCATATTCATTTGAATATGTTTCTGAACCATTATCTAGAATCACACCACTATATCTAGTAGGATTGTTATATGGTGAGAAGAGTTCTCTGAATTTTGCCATCTATTCTTTCACTATTTCTAAAATATCTTGATCAGGTTCCACGCTTGTTTGTATTCTTTGAACTTGTTTGCAAGATTCTTGTTCTCTTTTGATTGCAATTTCTTCCTGTTGTTTCTCACATTCTTCTTTTTTTTGTTTGTTGGCTATTATTTATGTTGATTGGTGTAGCCTTTCTTGCCATGGTTCTTCTTTAGGGACTTCTTTCTTTCTCCACCTTGTATTTTGATAATTATGTTATTTTTGCTTTGATTTAGGATATCCAAGTCTTGATTTATCTTCTTTAAATTGTGTGTGAGGACAAATAGGTTCTAAAATACCTTCTTGTCATTTGCCAATTGGCCTTTTTCCTTCATATCCCATCTTTTGCATGATCTTATAACCATTACCATATTGTTCTATGGGAATATTAACTTTTGCAACTATTACTATAGTTTCATTTTCATCTCTGTACAACCAACTAAGAATGTCTTTGTCTTCAGTTTCTTCTGCAAATGTTTCAGCTCTAACAAATTCTCCATCAAATATTATAACTGATTTCTCTAAGATCTATGGTTGAACTTTTGTAGGCTTTCCATATGATTTAAGTGATAGTGGCAAGTTATGCAAATAATACTTTCCCATTCCTTTATTATTAAGTTTGATCTTTTTCTCAAAGGTTTTCCATAATTTTTTTTGAATTTCTTTGGTGGGATAGAATGATTCTCTGTTATGTGCAACTCTTGCATCTTTTGTTGGTTCCAGATTATTGCAATATTGATTGGATTCTATGACTATAGTGACTTCTTGTCCATTATGAGGAAACTTAACACACTAATGGTATGTAGAAGAAACTACTTGCATTTTATAAATCCATGGTCTTCTCAAAAGAATATTATAAGATAAATTCAAGTCTAGAACTTGGCACAATATATCTCTTTCCACGGGTCCTATTTTGATTGGTAACACCAGAGTCCCTTTAGAAGATCGTTCTTCCTCATCATACACCTTGATAGTTATTTTTTTCTTTGGATCTACTATATTTTCTGAATATCCCAAAGACTTTATTAAACTTAATGCACAAATGTTTAAGCCAACTACAACATCTATGAGTACACATTTGACATGGGTTTTATGAATGGTGACTTCAACATGTAAGGGAGAATTTGTGAGGATGTTGCAAGGATGCATCATCATTTTTCAGAAAAAGATAAGAAATGAAGGGATATGAGGTGTCCCACCATGTTTTTGAATTGATCCACATCCAGGTCTTTTGAAGCTATTGTTTCCATTAGAGTTGTCTCCAATATTTCCTTATGCATAGGTGAAACTTTTAGGAGCTCCAAAATTGATATTTGAGTGGGTATCTTTTTCTATTGTTCCACTAAGTTGTATTGTCTTGAAGTGGATGTTGATTCATTCTTTATACCCATAAATGTAACCTTCGCTTTGCTTCTTGTAATAACATTGATTGGTTTTGAAGGTGCGTTGCCTTTAACAATAATGACATTTACCACATTTAGTTTTGCCTTTGTCATCTTTTGATTTATATTGTTCACCCTTTTCATAATTTGGAAGTGGAGTTTTGAATTCTAGATGTGATTCATTCGTCTTATGACCATCCACTGTAATAGTTCCATTATCGATTAAATCTTGAATAAGGTGCTTCAATCTTTGACAATCATTGGTTTGGTGTCCTTTGTTTAGATGATAATTGCAAAAATGATTGTCATTCCACCAATTAGGTTTGACTTGAGGTTCATAATTTCTTTCTTCTGGTAAAGTAATCAATTTATTTGCAAGAAGAGTTTTCTAAGATGATTCCAAGGGTTCCCCAATGTTTGTGAATTTCCTGCAAGGATTGGAGAAGAAAGACTTGGATTTATTGTTCTCTTGATTGTTGTTGTTTGGTACTTCACTTAATAAGATGAAGATTGGTTGTTGTTTGGTAGCATTTTTATCGCCATTTCCTACATTGGTAACATTCCTATCCTTTGACCAAAATTTAGGTTTGTCATTGTTATTGTTTTTGCTGTTGTTGTTGTTGTTGTTGTGATTGTTGTTGTTGAAGGAATTGTTGTAAAATTTTAACTCTCCTTTCTTTACGATTGCATCTTTATATTTAAACCATTTTCAATCATCTTAGCAAAAGGAGGACATTGCATTTTAAGATGGTAACTCATTTCACTAATAAGGTTGTCAATGAATATATCCATTTTCTCTTGATCGGGTACATCTCTTGGATATCTATTGAACATTAATTTCCATTATTGTAAAAAGACCATGAAAGGTTCACCATTCTTCTACTTGACACTACATAAATCTAGCATTGTTATCTTATTTCTTAAATTGTAGGAGTATTGTGAGATAAATGTATTCACAAGTTCTTCAAAAGATTCAATTCCAGATGGTAGTCTTGAGAACCATTCCATTGATTGTCCACTTAAGCTTCTAGGGAATATATGCATTAGGTAAGTTTCATCGTGTGCAAATTCCATACTCATAGTGCAAAATTCCCTAATGTGATCTTGAGAATCAGATTTCCCATTGTATTTATCATATTTAGGGATTTCACAATATTGTGGAAATAGTATCATGTTTAAACTTTTGTCAAAAGGATATGGGAAGATATCCTCAAAAGAATATATTTCTTGGAACTCGTTCCATTATGCATATCCTACATTTGTTGTTGTAAGGTTTGCATTTGTTGAGTGAGAGTTAACAAAGGATTATCAATATGGGTTCTCCTCATATCTTCATAAGTTTTTCTATCACCATGCTCTCTTCTTGTATCATCATGGTATTTTCTTGTTTTATCTCCTCTTGTTTCTGTTGGCATATGGACACTCCAATGAGACATTGTGTGTGATTGAAGGTTTTGTCATTGATGGCAACCTTGCAATCCTATGGCACTAGCAATGACATTATATCGGCAAAGCATCACACAGGCAACCTTGCAATCCTATGGCACCGGCAAAGACATTATACCGGCAAAGCATTACTCAAACAGAACAATGCATCGGCATCAACAAAATAAATGTACACTGGCATCGACACAGAAGATGTACACTGGCACATAAGGAAATATGTATATCGGCACAGAGGCCGACAGGATTTTTGATATGTAATATTTTGTTTATCATTGTAAGCCAACTTGGCAAATTGTAAAATGACTTTTGTATATAAAGGAGATCATTGTAGGCATTTGTAGGATATAGAGAGAAGGTAATAAAAAATTATAAGGCAGACCTAATGTGCGAATTGTAGGTCAAGGGTATATTTAAAGAATAGAGAAAGAACCGGTACTAAATCTAGCATTGAAGATGCTATTGTAAAGCAGTACAGAATATTGGATTTGTGTAAATCCTCTTTGTAAGTTAGTGTGACTTCTTATTGAGCAGTGAGCTCTAGGCAGTTGGCCTTTCTGCATGTACAGGCCCCTATTGTAAGTAATATTCTCTTATTGGCCAGTAAGTGAATATTGTGGGTCACAAATCCCACCGAGGTTTTTCCCACACTGGGTTTCCTTGTTAAACATCTTGTGTTATTGTGTTCTTTTCATGTGGATGCTTTTGATTTTGTTATTTGCATTAATTCTTGCTTACCGGTATACTGTTACTTTATATTCTGCATATTCAGTTTTAAGAAAATCTCATAACTGATTAGATATTGATTCACCCCCCCCCCCCCTCTCAGTATCTGTGGGAACCCTAACAATTGGTATCAGAGCCTGGTCCTCTATTTTCAGAAGCCTAACAGCTTGAGGAAGATCTTGACACCGGTAGAGATGGAAAATCTGATGAAGCAACTTGAAGGAGCTCTTACTGACTATGATGCAGAGAAGTTGAAAAATATCAAATTAGAAGATGATTTAAAAGTAGTTTAGGACATTATTCAAGCACTTCAAGAAAATCTTACTGTTACAAGAAACAAGAGAAGAGAACTTTGTGAAAAGTTGCAAAATGAAAATGATGAAAAGGAATCATTAAATGATATAATGAGAAAATTGAAACAAGAGATCATGACAACAAAAAATGAAATGCAGGATATGACTATGAGATTTTGCAAAGAGATTGAAGATAGAAAGAGGAATGAAGAAGAATTGACCAGAAGACTAAGTGATGCAGCAAATGAGAACACAAGAATTAGCTATGAAAATGATATGTTGAAGACAGATCTGATGCATACTCAAACTGACTCGAATGAACTGATGAGACAAAAAGAGATCTTAGAAAGGGAATTGGAAACTGCAAATCAATACAAAGAAAAACTCAAGAAAAGCTCAGAAGAACTTGGTACCTTATTGAAGAATCAAAAACCCAAAGGTGACACTTCTAGAGTTGGATTTGAAGTTGGAGAAAGCTCCGATACTGCAAATACCCAGGATCAAAGCAAACCGGTAAGACCCTCTAATACTTACAAATTCAATGGAAAATGCTTTAACTGTAATAAATATGGTCATAGGGCAAATGAATGTAGATCTAGGAATTATCAGAACATCAATCCTCCCACTGGTCAATGCAACAAATGCAACAAAATTGGTCATAACTCTGAAAATTGCAGAATGAATGTAAGATGTTATGTTTGTGGAAGATTTGGTCATTTATCAAATAAATGCAGAATGCAAATCGGCATAGGTTATGGGAAAGCTATTCAGAAAAATAATGTAACTTGTTATGCATGTAACAAAAGTACTAGCTTGAAAGGTAAAGAAAAGGTTGAAGAGTTTAAGCAAGAATTTTCAAAGCAATGGATTAGAAAAGGTAATCTAAATATTGGGGTTACTCCTCCACCGGTAGAACCAACAAATGCTTCACTAGCAGGACAATATGATGCTCCACTGGTAGGACAGAGCAATGCTCCACCAGCAGGATGTTCTTCATCAAATTGAAGAAAATTATCTTGAGGGTTTGGCAATTTAATGACACATGTGCTATTATTCCCTCGGTTAGAGAAAAGAAGTTGAAAATCCTTCATTACCGGCAAATAAAGTTGAGTTAATACATTACCGACAGACAATTAATGTGGTAGGTGGCAGAAAAGACTTTATAAATTAAGTTTTTGGCTCCATTTCATTTCATCGTGAATGCAAACCTTCAGAGAGCGCGAAGATTTCCGAGCTAAGGCATTCCGAGAAAAGAGGCAAAGCATTTCAGTAATCAGTCCATCCAAAGGCAAAAAAAGGTATTTATCATCATGGCATCCTCCTCTGCACCTGAATTCATAGCAAACCCTACAGTAGCCGAGGTTATAAAATGACCTAGGCCTGTATTTGAGCTAGTTCCCGAGGTAGCTAAGAAAGATGACAACACAGGTGCTTTTTCCCAAATTCCAAAGGGTGTTGTTTATGCAGAAGACCCTAGAATGTACATTCATTGCAACATAGAGGAATTAGGTGATGAAGAAATCAAAGACATGTACAAATCTGTTATATGTGACAATGCCAGAAATGTGAAACTTGAACACCAAATTGTTGAAACCCTAGGATTCACTAAAATCCTTTGCATTCCTGAATTTCCCAAGGAAGTGATTAGGATAGTTCTCAGCAGGGTACATGGCTCATTCTTTTGGCTTGACTCAGTGCACAAAATTACAAAGGTAGCTGTGAAAGCAGTAACAAGGTTACCTTCCACCGGTACCAGACCCAACAAAACCAAGAAGGTCTCCAATGACCTAGTAACAAAACTAACTGGTGCAACATCCGACAAAAGATCATTGAGGGTTAATGATGTAACCGATACAAATGTAAGATTCATTAGCATGATTCTAGGTTACAAGGCAACTCATGCAAATAGGCTTAACTCTGTTTCCAGTTTATGCATAAAAAGTGCTTATGACATGGTTAAGAACAATGTAAAAATTGACATCTGTGAATGGTTAAAAGATGAGTTAATTGATAACTTAGCAAAAATCAAGAAGGATAAGAAAGGAACCTTTAGATTTGGAAATTTGCTTGTATGCTTAATGCTACATATAACCAAACAGGCTCCTGGTATAGGCAACAAGGATTTTGGATTTGACATACCGGTAGGAAAACAATTGTCTGACTTATTCAACAACATGGGTGAAAACAAAGAAAAGAATATCCATGAGTATTTTCAAGCACTAAAGGTCAAAATGAATAAGAGGATCAGACTATCACAGGAAATTGTCAACAAATACAAGGATGACATATGTTTTGTAATAAAAAAGGATGAGATCTGGATGGAAGTAGTCATCCCAAGAACAATCTGGGTTACAGAAATGGGGTATGAAGCAAATGACCACATAATGGAAACTTATGCCAAAGCACTTTTGGAAGCCCCCCATGAACCAAAGGAAGAAGTATTTGGTAGTGCTGAGCACATTGAAAGTCAAATTCAATCCAAAAAGAGAGTAAAGAAAGTTGAGGCATCTGTGAGGAAAGGAAGCAGGCAAGCAAAAGCCTTAAAAGATGATGTATTGGAGAAAACCGGCATAACAGAAGATGAGTTGGCAGCCCAACAACCTAAAACTCATCTATCACCAGTAGATACCTCCTCAGAAGGAGATATGCCAGCAACTTTCAAAAGAGTTGTGAGGAAAAGAGACCCCTCACCGGTATCCACTCCTTCACCTAGAAGGACAAGACATAAGCAACAAGCTGTGAGGTCTCCAGTCAAGAAAGCCACACCTAAGAAAAAGCTGACCCCCAAAGGAAGAAGAAGACAGACACTGACTTGGCCCCTTTTGACATATTACTGGATGAAATCACAGTGGAAGGAAAATTGAAAAACATAGGGAAAATCTATGACACCCTATTAGAAGATGAGAAAGGACAAATTGAGGAAAGTGTTATACTACACATGGACATGTATAAAAAGTTTTTGATGCAAGTCCTAAATGAAATTCCTGATGAATTATATAGGAGACTTGAGGCCATAAGGCAAGGAATAATTGAGTTGGATAAGAAAATAAAAGTATAAAAATTACTTGCAGTATACCCGACCAACTCACCTAAGGAAATTGATGATTTGATAGCTCAGGCCAACCAGACAGTGTTTTCCACTGCACACTGGCAAATATCATTAATGACAGGTAGAATTACTGAAGTCTCAACTAAAACAAAAGATGGTTGGGATAGATTCTTGGTTGAAAGAGAAAAACAAGAAGAATATATGAATCCCAAGCCCGTTTTGGTATATCAAAAGGACAAAGGGAAAGGTAAAGTTGGTGCACCGCCAAGTATCAAGATTAGAGACAACTTACCCCCACCTCCTTTAAATACTCCACTGGTAAAAACAACTGTAGAAGATCAACCGGCGGCTGAGAGCATGGACACAGAGGATAACAATCCTAATCCTGAAGTCCTATATATTGTAAATGTTGATACTCAAAAAATCAACATAGTGGTGGATAAGGATACCACAGAGAAATCTGACAATAAGGAGCAACCGACAATAGGAAACCAAGAGCAATTGACAGTAGATTCAGAGAAAAAGAAGGAATCTGGAACACAAACAAAGCAACCAACAGAGCTAAAGGCTCAAGAATAGATGCCACTGGTAAGAAATGATGCAAGAAAAACTGTGGAGACACAAACAGACCTACCAGAGGTCAATACCAGCATGGTCCCTTCCACCGGCACTCAATTTACTGGGTCATCATCAAATGTAACAGAGGTATTGCTCGATTCTATCAAGAAAATAACCGATTATAACTCACAAGCATATAAAGCAATAGATGATTCAATTCCAGTTTTGAAATTAATAGCTCCAAATTGTAATATAGCAAACAAAGATTCTTTAGGCTAGTTGGATACACTTTGTAAATATATTTGAACTGGAAATTTTGAGCAATCAAAGGTAGAAACTGTAAAGGAAAGTGTAGAAAAAGAAAAACAAAAATTCTTTGAGGAAGGAATAAAGAAGTGTAACAAGGAATTTGACACACTTCTACCGAAACTGTGCAATATATTGAAAGAGTACAAAACTCTATATAAAGATACCTGTAAGGTAAACTTTTTGACCACGGATGTAGACAAAAAGATAAGCAAGGTACAGGAAGAGATCAATAAACTTGCTGATAATTTTGTTAACTCACCTGATACATTATCAGTTTTTGAGGAAAAGATAACAAATTTTGAG
The DNA here is from genome assembly GCF_030272615.1 of Cryptomeria japonica. Classification (NCBI taxonomy): domain Eukaryota; kingdom Viridiplantae; phylum Streptophyta; class Pinopsida; order Cupressales; family Cupressaceae; genus Cryptomeria; species Cryptomeria japonica. The sequence goes on from NC_081406.1 coordinate 586,727,138, forward strand.
GAAGAATTGCTTAAATTAGAAAGAGAAAAAGAGAAAATAATAAACAAGGCAAAAATTTTGAGATCTAAACTAAGTCCAAGATTGGACTATTTAGCATCTCTGCATAAGGAAATCTCAGAGGCACTAAAACAGGGTAGCAAAACACTGGCAGAGCACTTGCAGCATCTCACCGGTATAGTACACAGAACTGAGATAGCAATAAAGGAGAGCAAGAAGTTTATGGATGGTATAAACTTAATTTTGGGAGATATTCTTCAGCTAATAACTACCCAACTACAAGGTTGAGGTTATGTATTGGTACAACTACAAATCTACTAACCTTTGTCATTGATGCCAAAGGGGGAGTAGTAGATGAGAAAATTCAAAACACAGGGATCACATGCTCAGGGGGAGCCCTCATATTTTTGTCAACATTTTTTTTGGGTATACACATTTTTGGATATCTTTTTGAAATTTCTCATGAGTGTTGCCATCAATGCCAAAGGGGGACATTGTTGGCATATGGACACTCCAATGAGACATTGTGTGTGATTGAAGGTTTTGTCATTGATGGCAACCTTGCAATCCTATGGCACCGGCAAAGACATTATACCGGCAAAGCATCACACAGGAAACCTTGCAATCCTATGGCACCGGCAAAGCATTACTCAAACAGAACAGTGCACCGACATCAACAAAATCAATGTACACTGACACCGGCACAGAAGATGTACACCGGTACAGAAGGAAATATGTATACTGACATAGAGGCCGACAAGATTTTTGATATGTAATATTTTGTTTATCATTGTAAGCCGACTTGGCAAATTGTAAAATGACTCTTGTATATAAAAGAGATCATTGTAGGCATTTGTAGGATATAGAGAGAAGGTAATAAAAAATTATAAGGCAGACCTAATGTGCGAATTGTAGGTCAAGGGTATATGTAAAGAACAGAGCAAGAACCAGTACTGAATTTGGCATTGAAGATGCTATTGTAAAGCAGTACAGAATATTGGATTTGTGTAAATCCTCTTTGTAAGTCAGTGTGACTTCTTGTTGAGAAGTGAGCTCTAGGCAATTGGCCTTCCTGCATGTGCAGGCCCCTATTGTAAGTAATATTCTCTTATTGGCCAGTAAGTGAATATTGTGGGTCACAAATCCCACCGAGGTTTTTCCCACACCGGGTTTCCTCGTTAAACATCTTGTGTTATGGTGTTCTTTTCATGTGGATGCTTTTGAATTTGTTATTTGCATTAATTCTTGCATATCAGTATACTGTTACTTTATATTCTGCATATTCAGTTTTAAGAAAATCTCATAACTGGTCAGATACTGATTCACCCCCCCCTCTTAGTATCTGTGGGAACCCTAACAGTTTCCACATGATTTAGTCAATTTACATCCTCATTATTTTGATCATCAATATTTTGATTATTACTAATCTTTGCATCTTCTTTCAAACTTTCTATGTTAAAGTCTTGTGGCAATTTAGCTCCTAATTTTGCCAACATTAGAAGGTATTTTTTCTTTTGTTTCTCCAATAACTTTTCCAATAGTTTGTCAAATTTATCATCTTGTTCAAGGTCTCTAATGGTGTTATTGACTGCCTCTTCATCAACATCTATGTATCCAAATTGATGAAACATTGGATTTTCTTCTTCCATTTATTTTTGTTATTTTTTGAATTTCTTGTGTTGAGCTCTAGTCCAAACTAGCATTTGATTTATTTGAAAACTTCCCAAGTTTTGGCCTTCTAAATACAATTCAATAAGTGATTATTGGTTTAGAAAGACAAACTTTGTTGATTTTACCACTGTTATTAGTGCGTTGTGATAAAGTGCCTTGTTGTTGAAAGGCATGTGCTTGCAAACGTTATATGTCAAATTATGTCCCGTAACCACGTAAATAGTGTAGGAATGTCCCATGTTTTAACAAGATCTTGCGATTGATATACAAGAATCTTATCCTCTTTAGAGTAGCCTTATAACTAGGTTTTCTTTTCTTAAGGTGATATTTAAAATTCATATAAGCACATGATGGTTTACAAGTTTATGTGATTCCAATGTGAGTGCAATCTTTATTTTAATATAACCTAGGTTTAAATAGGAACGATATATCCAAAATAATGAATAAAGGTTGATATGATAAAGTTTCATGATAAAGGATTTGATATATTCTGATGAGAAACTGATAATGATGTTGATTTTTGCACTTGAGATGGTTGAATCACTAGCTTGTTGAATGTTTTATGCTTATGAAAACCTTTGCAAATAACATGTTGGATTGGTAACCTAATTATTTGACTAGTTTGAAGACACGTGATAGTTTTTTCCTCAATTGGGATTGATGATTTTTTAAGTTTTTGACCATTTTTTTAGACCGTTTTTGTAGACACAAAGACAATGTTTTGAAAAAATGCACAAGCATGCACAACTCTTATGGTAGGCTGAGACAATAATTGTTAAATCTCACATGGGGTTTCCCCTGACGCTACGCTTTTCAGAGTGAATATTTAGGTGCTTGACCCCATTGGCTCTACCCTCAGAACTCACTTCTCTAGGGAAGCCAAGCACCAATTTCTATGAAAACTCCCAATAGAAAACTTTGTTAATTTTAACTGGTAACTGAGAGGGGGGTTGAATAGCACTATACCGGTTTATTTAATATTTAACCTTAATCAAAACTCTTATTCATCAGTATAAGAAGCATTAATAACAAACATGCACACACAAAATTAAACACACATGACAATCAAGATTTATCACGAGGAAACCCAAATGGGAGAAAACCATAGTGTGAGTAGAAACTCACAAAATCTACACTATTCTTAAGTACGTCTAGTGAAGAGCCATCCCTATTAGGAGATTACAAAGACACTATTAGGTGTCACCTAGTTAAGTGATTTCTTCAAGGCCTGTTAGAACCTTTACCCTATTAGAGCTAGCCTTGTTAAAGGACTTAGGATCATCGGTTAGGATGTCACCTGGTTAAGGGATTTTACAAAGGGGCCTGTTAAAGTCCACCCGGTTAAGGGATTTTATTGTACTGCAATTATTAAAGAGAAACAAGTCTTTGATCTAATGATGCCACTTTTCTGTCGTATAGATCTGTTCTATATCTACTTAAATCTCTGCTCGATGATGGCTTCATCGATTCATGAGGAACCCTTTTGCACTGCACTTATTTTTCACCTTTTCTCTAACTTACAACCTCAATCGAATCACCACTCCATCAACATGAAAATTCAAAATTAAAAACATGTATATAGTTGTCTTCAATCTTAGCACTCACTTTCCCTCCAAAACACAAACTAAAAAAATCGTACTCTGTGCCAATCTATTCGTTCCTCAAACCTCACTGATTATACCGGTGGTACTAGCCATTCATGGCACAAATCTTGCCAGTTCTATAACGAGCACTCCGACTTGAATTGGTACTTTCTAATTTGAACAGATTTTACATTTCACTATTGTGATTTGTTGTCAGTTGTTTTCTTTATATCGGTGAACCTTCTTTACTCATCTTAATCTACCGGTTGCTTCCTTTAAATTGGTCTCTGCTTACTGGTGGAAGTATTTAGTCCCTTGTTCCTTACCAATCCACTATAACCCTTTTTCTGATTGATTATGATGACATCTGAACAGGTATTTCCATCAATGACAACTTCTTAAGTACTCCAAACTTCATGATGCCAACAATCTCCCCCTTTGGTACTGGTGGAAAAATATCTAGGCTGGATTGGACTAGATCTCCCCTTGTTCCGGTTCTCCCCCTATTCTCTTCCTTCTCTGCCTCTACCAGTGGATCTTTGTTGATTCTTTGCCTCTATCTCTACCTTCTCTACCTCTATCGGTTCCTACTTATATACTTAGTCGCTATCTGCCTCTACTAGTACTACTGGTACTACTCTGCCTCTACCGGTGGCTCTCTGCCTTCTCATATGTATAATCCATTATACATTCATTCTCCCCCTTTTTGAAACAATGAAAAAGAATAAAGGAATCAAAGTATACAAAATAATTTATGAGAGTAATTCAAAAATTTCTTTTAAATTGACCTTAGAAGCCTCCAAAGAAGGTTCCAATGTAGGCTTTACTTGTTTAATATTGATGATTTGTCCATGTAGGTGTGTGACCAAATCCTCCATGTCTCCACTGTCTTGTAGTCAAGTCTACTGATCAGACCTTCTGCTTGTTTCACATTGCCTTGTAATAAATCAATGAAAGGGGCAAGATAGAACTGTATCTATAGCATATTTAGAGCTCATTTGTCATGTTCCTCTTTCAAATGGTTGATTTCATGAGTCAATTGTTTGACTTTTCCACTAAAAGTTCCTACTGAACTTGTAAGAGGATCAAATGAACCCAACAAATCTTGAATTTCATGTTGAGTCTTTACTCTTTTGACTTCAAGATCTTTGATAAAATTGGGGAAGTTTGAGAATCTGACCAATAATTGGCCAACTTCCTTTAAGATTGTTTTGACCTCTTCAGTGCTGGTAGAGAGAGAAAAATTTTCAATTGATATTTGTTCCATTAAGTTCTCACCTCTTTTGGTTTCATACTACCTTGCTGCAACCTTCTCCAGATCGGTTGCCTCTGAACCAATTTCTTTGACAAGAGTGCATAATTGATCAGTGATAGGTGCATTATCATTAACAACAATATAAGGAATGAGAGCAGATAAGATTATCTTTGTAGTATTAAGAATTCTTGCCTTCTTTTTCTTTGCTTTAAGTTTGGCCTTTTCAACTTGAATTATCAATTTCTCTGAAACTTTTATTAACTGTTTGGGGGTCATATTATTGATATCAATTATTGAGTCTTCCCCTTCTTCCTCCTTTGTTTCTTCTTCTTCTTCTTCAGCTTCTACCTCAGAGCTAGTTGAGATGGGGAGTTTAGCTTTCTTTTTCTGAGTTTCCTTTTCTAAAGCTAACTTCCTCTTTACCAGAGGAATGTCCACCACTATTTCCTGATCACCTTCAAATTGAGCAAATGAAGAATATTCCATCTTTTTCTCTTGTTTCGGTTCCTTGGTCTCCCCTAGACTAATACCGGTTGTTCCTATTTCCTTCAACTCTTCATTCTTATTTTCTGGTTCCTTCTTTTCTTGTTCCTTCTCCTTTGTTTCATCAACAAATGGTATTGATGATTCTATCATCTTGGGGTTTTCTCCCTCTGAACCTTTTTCAAGCAACATAGGTTCATTTCCAGTAGAATGTATTGTGGGAATATTTATTATCATTGAATGCCTTTGAGGTTTTTCCTCATAATGAATGTCCTCAATTGTAACTTCATCATCTCCAAGATGCTTGGTTTGATCGGTTCCCTTTACCGGTGTATCATCAATAGCAATGGCTTCAATAGTTGATTTTTTCTCAACCAATGGCTCTACATCCTTTGTCAGATTAGGAATATCTAACACATCATCACCTATGATATCTTCAACTGAAAATTCATCAAACCCATCATTGGTGTCCTTGTTTTTTCCTTTACTCTTTTCTTGAATGGTTGTTTCTTGTCCTTGTTTCACTTCTTTTTCTATTTCCTCCTTAGCTTCCTTTTGATGGCTCAAAATTGTTTTCCACATGTCAATGCCCTCATCATGCACACCTTGAATGTCTCCTATGGCCACTCTCCCTGTTATGTTCCTTATTTTGAAACCTTGAATACATGCTTCAATCACTAAAGTTTCTTGATTATAATCCAATTCAAGTTGCACTTCCATGAGTGCCTTTATTCTGTGTTATTTTTCAATTGCCAAGGTTCTTTTCCATCTCCCTTCAATGTGATTTTGTAAATCTGATGGAATTAATCCATTTAGTTCACTGGGGGTTCTGTAGAAATTATGTAGGTTCTAGATGAGTGCATCTTCAATTTTTCTTTTGTCTTCCTCGTTGCAGAGAGGATAATTTCTCCCAATACCAGCTAAACCTCCATACTCTTTGATCCCATGAACCAATTCATCAACAGTTGAAGCTACATTTCTACCACTTCTTCTAACTTCTTTAATTACTACATCAGATTGGGTGTCAGAGTTATCGTCCTTCTTTTCATCTTTCAGTGGGATTCTTCTTAGCCTTTGTGTCAACTGACTTTTCACTCTTTTTATTTATTGCATATGTGACTCCTACTGGTCCACTTCTATCTTGGGATGATATAGGAGTATCTGAGTCCTTTTCTTTCATATATGTTGTCAGTTTGTTGGATGCAACACCCTTGGATCTAGTCTTCGACATTTTCTTCTTTTCATCTATTCACTCTTCATTTTTGCTTGATTTTGCCCCTATTTTATCACTTGTACCGGTGGAAGTAGTGGCACCGAATGCTTCACGTCCATATTTCTTGTTTAAGGTGTCAATAATTTTCCTAACTTTCTTTTGAATGATAGGCTCTTTGAGTTCCTTCTTAATTTTGGAGCGTGCCTCCTCATAAGTTCCAAATCTCTTAGCATTTTTGTCTACTAGTTTAGACAGTAACATGTTTGCATATATTTTGGCAATGTTTACCCTAATCTCATAACCCATAGTGGGTACCCAGAAAGTTCTAGGTTCAACTGCTCGAATGATGCAACAATCAGTATCAACAAGAAAGAAAATAATGTCCTTGTACTTTTGAACTATATCAGTCGAGATTCTTTCTCTTTGATGCATTCTAGTTTGGAATTCTTTAAAGTAGCCCCACATTGTCTCTCCAAGCTTATCACCTAAGTCTCTAACCATTTCACCTATTTGAACTGTGATAGGTTTATATGTAGACCATACTACATTGCCCTTACCAGGAAAGAAACTTTGCACATAGAAGAAGATACATACCAGTATTGAACCATACTTGAATGATTGCTTTTTGTCCTTCTTATTTCGATCCATGTTCACCAGGAATTGACTCCTTATCATATCACAAATGTTATATGTTGCATCCTCTTTGATGATCCGGTGAGAAACATGGATAGCATCGCTTAACACATTGTACATGTGGCTTGATTGGTACACTCTATAAGCTATTACTACAGATGCAAACCTTACTTTTGCATCCTCAATGTGAGTGATTTTCATTGCTCTCTTGTTATATCAGGATTGAGTTAATTGAGTGACCTCATTGGATGATATTGTCCTTAAGGTTAGTGCTTCACCTATTTTGTTGAACCTTGTTACTCTTCGGATCACATCCTTTGTGATTTTGATTGGAGCTTCAGCTTCCAACCATAGAAACTGGTCATGTACTCTACTTAGTACATATCTGATCCAATCGACATTGAATTGGTTTGGAATATGACCAGCATACGACAAACCCTTGGTCTTCAGATGCATATGCTTTGCCTTCAATAGAGAATTGTCACAAAACCCTTTTAATTCATCTTGATTGAGTTTGTATCCAAGATCTTCAAGCTTGGAATGGATGAAGCAATGGACATCTTCAATAAGTAACACACCGGAGGGAACAAATGATAGGGCATCAGTTTTATCAACTTCTCTGACTTTCATAAGATGTAGCTTGAACTCAGGTTGTGATTTCTTAACAACCTCAACCAACACAGGGGTCGACATGGAAGCTACCATGATGAATTAGAATAGAATTCATAGATTATTTTCCTCTACCATTTTTGCTAGATCTTTCGATCACCAAAGCTTCACCACTTGACCTCCAAACTAACTTTTCACATAATGCACTTAACAGATTTAGAAAGCCTTTAATCACACTAGGAGCACTCAAATGCACAGATGAAAGAAAGGTAAACAAAATGAGCTTTCATTTCCTTTTTTATAAGTTAAGTTGTTCAATACACTCTTACAATGGTTAAGTTGTACAACCTCAAACGGTAACATTTTAGAATTTACCAGTGTAACTTCCCTACTGGTAACAATACACCCTTTAACACTTATACTCTTAACAATTCACCGATGAAGAATTACAAACAATATGTCAACTCATCTAGGTAATGCAAATAAGAATTACCTCACTTTGGTTATAGGGAATCAACCATGATTTTTCAATAAGTGATCTCCCTAAGCATCAGTTAGCTTAGTTTGAAGAAGAACTGTCATCACCAATGGATGATGACTTAGTTTCAGACTACTTCTCTTTTTCTTTGCTTTATTCCTTTTTAGTTCACATCCTTTTCATTTCATTCTTCAACTCTTCAACTATCTTCTTTCCTTTCAAATCGTTTATCCCTTTCTTCTTGCTAAACTTGTTTTTTGTCTTCAGACCGGTTGTAGGATCAATTCCTGCACTCTCTGGCCAAATGACCGATCTTATGGTAGTTGAAACATGCCATACCAGTTTTCTTTCATGGTCCTGCATTGTTTCTCTGACCCATTCTCATTCTCCAATTCGTTGCAACATGAACAAAGGTGCCACAAGTAGAATAGGTGGCATTGAGTAGATTACCCTTTTTGTTAGGGCTAATTGGTTTGGATGGAGATCTTGATGCCATTTTCTTGAGCATGCATTTTTCAGCTTTGTGTCCATATTTATTGCATGTGAAGCAATATCCATTAAATGTTATTCTATTGTACATGCTACTTGATCAAGGTATACACCATAAGAAGTGTGTCCATACTTGTGATAGTTATGGCAATAACCATCAAAGGTGAATAGCATCTTGCGACTGACCATTCAATTTCTATAGACATCAGACTTATGACCTAGTTTACAAGAATAGTTGCAAGAGGATTTAGAAAACTTCATACCTTTTATTCCTGATTTGTTCCTTTCCATAAACTCTGAGACTGCCTCTTCTGCTTCTTGTTCTTTTCCATCAACTCTAAGACTGCCTCTTTTGCTTGTTCAGATCCACTCTGATCAGATAATTGATCTTTGATATCCTAACTTTTATTAAGTTGTAGAGAAAGTTCCTTCCTTTTAGCAAGTGTTTTTTTAGTCTCTCCTTCAGCTCAGAAACCATCTCATTAGCTTCATCAAGCTGCTTCTCATATCGATATTCTTCCATGATCTTTTCCTCAAGCTGTTAAACTTTTCTTCAAAGGACCTCATGCTTTGATACCAATTGTTAATATTAACTAGTGACTAAGAGGGGGGGGGGTGAATCAACACTATACTAGTTTATTAAAGATTTAACCTTAATCAAAACTCTTATTCAAACTTTAACATTTATCAATATAAGAAGCATAAGTAAGAAACATGCACACACAAAATTAAACACACATGACAATAAAGATTTATCACGTGGAAACCCAAATGGGAGAAAACCATGGTGTGAGTAGAAACTCACAAAATATGCACTATTCTTAAGTACGCTCAATGAAGAGCCATCCCTGTTAGGAGAATACAAAGACATTGTTAGGTGCCACCTGGCTAATGGATTTTCTTCAAGGAGTATTATAACCTTTACCCTGTTAGAGGTAGCCTTGTTAAAGGACTTAGGATCATCATTTAGGATGTCACCTAGTTAAGGGATTTTACAAAGGGACCTATTAAAGTCCACCCGGTTAAGGGATTTTATTGTGTTGCAATTATTAAAGAACAACAAGTCATTGATTTGATGATGACACTTTTATGTCTTATAGATCCATTCTATATCTACTTCAATCTCTGCTCGGTGATGGCTTCAAAAATTCATGAGGAACCCTTCTACACTTTGCTTATTCTGCACCTTTGCCCTAACTTACAACCTCAATCGACTCACCACACCATCAACACACAAATTCAAGATGAAAAACATGTATATAGATTTCTTTAATCTTGGCGCTCACTTTCCCTCCAAAACACAAACTAAAAAATTCATACTATGTGCCAATTTGTTTGTTCCTCAAATCTTGTTGATTATATCAATGGGACTAGCCGTTCATGCCACAAATCTTGTGGGTTCTTTAACAAGAACTCCAACTTCAACTGGTACTTTCTAATTTGAACATATCTACATTTCACCATTGTGATCTACTGCAGTTTGTTTTCTTTATATCGGTGAATCTACTTTACTCAGCTTAATCTACTAGTTGCTTCTTGTAAACTGGATCTACTCACTGATGGAAGTATTTAGTCCCATGTTCCTTACCAATCCACTATAACTCTTTTCCGATCAGTTATGATGATATCTAAACCGATATTGCCATCATTGACAACTTCTTAAGTACTTCAAACTTCATGATGCCAACAAACTTCATATCTCTACTAAGAACCTTATGTTTGTGAGCTGCTTTAGAGGTCCGACCTCCTATGCCATCAACTAGAAGGATTTTGGCAGCTAGATACAAATGGTTTTTAGTAAGGGATTCTAGTCATGTGGCCATAAATGTGACACATTACCCTCTATAAGTACAAAAGGTTCCTAGCCTATAGAGGTTATCCTCCATAGGGTTAATGGGGAAACATAGTATCAGTATGAACTAATCATCACATGTTATCTATGATTTTCATCATAGACACAATATATTTAGAGTGGAACAGAAAGAATCAGTATTAGCCCATTTCCACTTGGGTCATTCCCCTCTCACTTCTCCCCTCAAGGCAACTCGGGAAGGCAGGCCCTCTAAAGATTACACATAAAGTAAGTCTAGTTTTCTGATAACCATATGAGGGTGAGAGCATACTTGCCTACTACTTCAATAGACATGGAAGACAGGTCTACTTTAAGCCTTCTAAGAATCTATGTGCAGCTAACTTAAGGAAAACACTCAAATGCAAGTTGCATGTTATTCATTATCCTCCTAGTTAAGCTAGATGAAACAAGAATGATCTTTTACTTGAAAAAACCCTTAAATTAGCCAAGTGAGGAAATGCATGAAATTTTCTCAAATCAACCCTGCATGAAGATAAGTCAGTAATTTTTTAAAAATTTACTCTTGGGCAGACAAACTTGCAAAAGTATGTTAGCTAATAAATTGTGAAAATTTACCTTTGCAGATTATATGTTTGATAGAGCATATGTTTGATAGGCCAAAGCATATGTCAGATAGGGCAGAGCATATGTTTGGCAGGGCAGAGCATATGTTTGACAGAGCGAAGCATATGCCTGAATGAATAATAAAAGTGCTACCTTGAAAACAAAAGTGCTAACCTATGCTACAAAAGTTCTAACCTGCATTACAAAAATGCTAACCTGCATTACAAAAGTGCTAACTTGTGTTACAAAATCACTAACCTGCATTAGAAAAGTGCTAACCTACATTACAAAAGCACTAACCTACATTACAAAAGTGCTCACCTATATTTACAAAAGTGCTAACCTGTGTTACAAAAGCATTAACCTGTGCTACAAAAATACTAACCTTCATTACAAAAGCGCTAACCTGTGTTTCAAAAGTGCTAACCTTTAAGTTACTCCTGTTGGCATTTTTGATGTTTATGTTATGATTGTCATTGATGGACACACACTTGTATTGAGATCCCCTTTATATGTATGAGCTCATGCTCAACCGGTATGTTGTATTCTAGTCTTTAGACTAGTAGTGATTTTGCAAAATGTGTTTCCCGGTCTGAAGCGGCATATCGACCCCAAGCGGTTCGCAGATCACAAGCGGTACGAGGGTGCAAAGAAGCACAACACATTCTTACCAGTCTTCATTTTTGTCAAACCGGCAACCCGTGTTTTGTATGAACTGGTAATACTCTATTATGAGTTACCAGTCGACATTTTGTGATGAGTTACCAATCCACTGATTGATTGACGGTGCTGACACATTGGCGATGATTCCTGTGTCGTGTTACTAAGTATGTCTAGGTTCATTGAACCTAGGAAATTGTAAAGAAATCCTATTGGACCGTAATGAAATCAGATTCCTTTAAAAGGACATCATGTCTAAGGTTTTAGGTTGTTGCGAAAAGGATTAATGTTGAGCAAGGGTTTAAGGTGGATGTTGAATTGTTGGAAGAGCGATCTTATCTAAGAAGATCGAGTTGTAACTGAGAGAGAGATAGAGAAGACTGAAGTAATGCTGCAATACATTAGTTGTGAGCAATACTGGATCTAACCAAGCAGTTTGTGCTATTAGATAGATCAAACACTTTTTGATTACTCACATCTTTAACAAGTCAGTAGCCCCTAACCGGGTAGGCCTCAAAGCCTTTGTAAAATCCTCTAACAAGGTGGTTCACACATGTGAATCTAAAATTCTCTAACAAGGTAGTCTTTAATCGGACTTATCTCCTAACAGAGATTGAGATTCCTAACAGGAACTGTTCTGGTGAAGAACATTGTAAGACCTTAACCAGTCTGGTTTCTATTCTGCAGATAGTGACTTATGAGTTCCATCTCACCGTGGTTTTTCCAAGTTGGGTTTCCACGTCAAATATCTTGTGTTATGGTTGTATTGCTTTTGTGGGTGAATGTTTTATTCGCATTTTGGTTTGTATGTGTGGTAACCGGATTGACTGTCAGACTGATTTACCGGTTTATCTTTAGACTGTGTAAGTGTTTTAGTGCAAAGATTTTTGGCATACTAATTCACCCCCCCATCTTAGTATTCATCAATTGGTATCAGAGCCAACCTTTCTATAAGTTTAACCACCTGGAAAGAGATATGGGCGAATACACCTTGAGGGAACTTACTCAATGGCTCACTAAGTCTGAGCAAACCTATGATGATCTTATGGTCAAATACAAGGCATCTCAAGCAAAAAGAAGAGAACATGCAGAAACGCTGATGGAACTATCTAAAAGTAGTTTTGAAGATGAAGCTAACATGGAAGCTATGATTGCTGAAGTGAATAAGCTGAATGATTCAAACTCCAATCTGAGAAAGGAGTTGGAAGGACTGACTATTCAATTCAGTCAAGAGCTTGAGAACCGGAGAAAAGGTGAAGATCTGGTAAAAGACAGAGATCATGAGATCTCCAAGTTGAAACATGAGATTAGTGCACTAACTGCTCGTCTTCATGAGAGTAGAATGGAAAAAGAAGACATGCAAGGAGAACTGAACATTGCCATCTCTGAAAATGCAAGTCTTATGGAGACAAACACTGCTATTTCCAAAGAACTCTTTGAGTCAAAGGAAATACTTGCTAAGTTTGGCAAAAGTACAGTCAAGCTAGAGAAAAAGCTTGAGTCATCTAGACCAGCAAAGAATACCAATGGTCTTGGTTTTTCTGGACATGAGGAAGGAGAATCCTCAGGAACAAATGCTGAAGCATCAAAGAAGCAATCAACACTCAAAGGAAAAGGTAAGCAAAAATAAAAACTTGTTTTCTTTAACTGTCTTAAAGAAGGACACACTACCAATGTATGTAGGAGCAAAGCCTAGATTCAATAAGTTCAATGGTCATTGTTATGCATGCAACAAGTTTGGGCATAGAGCATTTGAATGCAGGTCTGTAGTGGATAACACTGGAAGATATCCTTAGAGGACCCAAGGAACTGGTCTTGAATTTTTTATGAACTGGAACCACAACTGGTTTAATGACTTCAATCATTAGTCAAGAAGTGGTGGTCATCAAGCGGCAACTGGATGGAGAGAAAGTTGTATGATCTGTCATGGTCATGGTCACACTACTGCAACATGCAAAAGGAAGAATGGAAACATGTACAATAGACCTTGGAGAGCACCTGGACTTGTTTGCTATCACTGCAACAAACTAGGTCACATTGCAAGATTTTGTAGAAGAAGAAAAAGTATATCTAATGATATACCAATCACTCAGGAAGGAGAAATAGATGTTGAAAAAGTTAAAGGAGACATGAAGAAAACATGGAAGAAGAAACCAACAATGTCAGAAGAGGAACCGGTTTTTGCACCTAGTGTGGAAATATCAGAACCGGCAAACTAAACCTCAAAGGCTTAGGGGGAGCAAAAGGCAAAATGCTTTCGAACCCCTGGTTAACACCGGTAAAAGACCTTATCCGGTATGCTACACCTATCACTTGGCAGAAGACCGGAAATGGTAAAAAGGAAAATTAGGGTTTACGCCCTAATAGAGGAGCATTAATGATGGTAGGTGAGAGACATGTATAAATGCATTTTTCAAATCATTTCTCACTATCTATTTTTGAGCAAAGAAAAGTTTTCAAGTGCACAGCGAAGAAAAGGCGATTTGAGCTTATATTTCAAGAAATTGGATAACTTTGAAAGAGATTCAAATCTAGTTTGCAAGCGGTAGTGGAGAACTCAAAGCGATGATTTGGCATCCGACGGAGAGCGAAGTAAAGCAGAATCAGGAAGCCCTAAATTCGCATTTGAAAGGTATTTTTCATGTTCTTGAAATACTCTTCAATGGCTTCCGCATCTCATACCAGTTCAAGCACATCCATTAAGTCAGAAAGTTTCATTCAGAGGAAGTCCAAGTATAATGCTTTGTCACAAGCTCTAGCTGGAGTCATAGTCAAAGAAGGATTTTCAGACTATATTGATAACAAGATAGAAGACCTAGGGTCCTTAGCCATTCATACTCAATTAGGTCTATTTTGTGGAAAGGATAAAAGGATCAAACCGGAGTTCAGTATCTTAGAGAAGAAGAAACTCCATAATGCAGTATATTTTCTAGAAGACTTCATAGAGGATCACATCAGGATCATCTTGAGCAGAGTCCATGGTGACAAGATGTACCTGGAGAGAATGCATGATATCATGCCTGAGACAATTCATGCAGTCACTAGTTTCTGCAACATGGGGGAAGTGTCAGCCTTGAGAACGGTAAGAAAAACGGAAATGACCAAGCTCACCAGTTCGACAAGTGATTCACGAGGTATGACAATTAATCCTATCAAGGATGAACTGGTAAAATATACCTGCATGGTGATAGGCTACAGAACATTCTCAGCCAGCAGGATTAATTATGTATCTGCTGCAGTGGTAAATGCCGCTTACAGGATGATTATAGAGGATAAATCATTTGACTTATGCACCAGTATGCAGAGGCAACTCCTGTTACATCTTAAGGCAATCAAAAAGGACAATTCACTGAGATTTAAGTTTGGACAACTATTGGTAGGGTTGTTTTTCTATTTCCAAGGCTACTTTCCGGGTGTAGGAGATGTCCAGTGGTCCCCTGACCAACCGATAACCAAGCAGATAAAGGAAAGTGTGCAAGCCATTGGAACCGGCTTCCCTGATGTACTAAACAAATAATTTGATGAGTTTAGAAGAAAGATGAGTCAGAGGGTATAAATCTCAGGTGACATAGTGAAGAAGTATGAAGATGACATCTGTTTCACTATCCAGGTGGACAAATGTCTAATGGAGGCTGTTGAGCCTAGAATAGAGGAAGTGGAGCCTATGGGCTATGAGGTCATGTTTGACTTGCTAGAAGGGTATGCTTCAACCCTTATTGCCTCACCTCTTGATCCAAAGGCTAAGTGAACCAGAAACTAGTTGGAGAGGATCACACCAGTTGAAGAACCATCAGTGAAGAAGGGAAAAGAACCGGCGGCTAAGAAAGCTAAGGCAGTGCCTATAGCATCAGCACCTGCTACCACTGTGACTCCAAGAGTGACCAAGCGGTCACCGACAAAAAAGAAACCGGAGGTAACACTGGCAAAAGTCTTGGAAAGAAAGAGGAAGACTAAGGCAAATGAACCGGACTCCGAAGAAACCGAGTCTGATGAACAACCAAAGAAGGCTAGACAGACCAAGAAGATGAAGAAGAATGAACCGGCAACATCCGCACCGGTAAATATAGATATCTCCTCTTACAAACCCTTGACACATTTTCAAAGAATAGTAAAGAATATTAGGAGAAAGTTACTTCATGATTTAATAGATTATTATGATGAATTCAATAGTGAAGAAAAATATGAAGTACTGCAGGAAATCATTCTTTATTTATGTAAAAATGACCGGTCACCATCAAAGATTAAATCTCAGACACTGGATTCATTATTTAAAGCATTGGATAACAAATGGTGCATTGCCATTGAAAAGGAACAAGAGATTAGGGAGAAAGTTTTTGTACAGTACTTCCTCAAACTCTCAAATTCAGAATTATTTGATATATTGGATGAAAATAAAGGTCTCTTCTTCAAAAGGAGAAGAAGACTCTACTTGTTGGAGGGGAGAGTTGATGATGTAGAAAAGGATACACATCAACACATGGCCAATGCTATAAGCTTTCACAAAGCTCGAATGGCCAACCTCCAAGCGGAAAAGGAACCGGTTATTTCCAAACCGGATGAGGTTTTTGATGAGGAAGGAAACTTGGTGGAGGAACCAATCGACACCATAGATGTCGATGCCTTGGATATAGAAGATGTCACTCAAGACATACCTTCTAAGGGAACAAAATAGGGCAATAGGCCAATCAGGGTGGTGAACAAGCTGTGGACACACAGCAAGCAACAAAAGAACAGGAAGAGAAAACGAAGGATGAAGATGAGAAACAGAAAAAAGAGGAAGAGAAGAGAAAAGAGGAAGAGGAGAAAAGAAAAGATGAAGAGAAGAAGAAGCAAGAAGAAGAAGGGAAGAAGAAAGAAGAAGAAGGAAGAAGAAGAAAAGAGAAAGAAGGAAGAGGAAGAAAAGAAGAAGAAAGAAGAGGAGAAGAAGAAGAAGGAAGAGGAAGAGAAGAAGAAGGAAGAGGAAGAGAAGAAGAAAGAGAAAGAGGAAGAGAAGAAGAAGAGGGAAGAAGAAGAAAAGGAAGAGCAAAAGAGGAGAGCAGAGGAGAAGAAAAAGGCAGAGGAAGACAAGGAAGAAGAGAAGAGAAGAGAAGCAGAAAAGTAGAAAGCTGAAGAAGCCAAGGAACGAGAAGCGGAAAAAAGCTCTCAGGTGGAGACTCCGAAGGCAACCGGTAGTCAACCCTCACCAGTTGATCTCTCTAGTCCTATCGATCTCCAATCTGTAAGTGATTCGGAGCTTATGCAGAGCATCAAGGTTGCTCAAGAGCACCTTGAGATCATTCATAGGAAAAAGGAACAGGACATCATTTAGGCAGCTGTAGACACACTTACTAGTTAAATCCTCAGTACTAATCTTCCTGACACTGATTCATCACTAGCACAACTCAAACTTCTATGTACTATAGTGGATGATTAGGTGCAGGGTCTAGAAGAAGCAACAGAGGCCAATGTAAAGAAAGAGCACCAAAAGGCTCTTAATGTTGCTCTCGTGAAGAAATTAAATGAGCTTAGGACTGAACTGTTAAAGGATCAAAAGGACATAAGGAGTGCCTTGGATGAGGGAAACTTGCTACTCAACAAAATCTATCAACCTCATCTATTTTGTGATGATGTTCTAGCCAAGAAGCAACAGCTTCAAATGGACTTACAGTCCTACTTAACCACATTCAAGACTCCCTACGACTCCTTTGCAGCATATGGGCAAACCATTCACTGGTTCCAGATCCAGTCAGCCAAGATAGAGAAAGAGATTAGCACAAGGTCTAGGGATTTGCCGGAGCTTCAACTGGTATTACTTCCACAACTGCAGATTCTTCAGAAATTCTATCTGAACCTGGATGCCCTGACAGTCACACAAGAATTGAGCACAATAGATGCCATGGATGAATAGGTATCACAAATGCAGACAGAGAAGGAAGTGGCGACCTCCCTACTTGAGTCCTGGTCTCTTTCCATGAAACAATTTTTGCAGGACTATAAAGCGGTTTTTGATAGGTATTATTCATTATTGTCATAAACTCTTTTATATATATATGGAAATAGGTTTTTTAGCGGTACTTTGTCATTTTTGGCAAAGGGGGAGAAGTATATGGTTTTAAAATATTGAAATATTGATATATCAGGGGAGAAGTATATCAGAGGGAGAAGTATCTGTTTTGAAATTTTGATATATGTTATGATATATGCTCTGATGATTATGCTCTGAATGCAAAATTGCTATACACTCTATTGATTAAGGGATAGTGTATATGCTTAGGGGGAGCAATTTTGTTAATGACAAGTTTTTTTTGAAAAACACTTAGATGTCAAAATTTTATTTTCCTAAGTGTTGCCATCAATGACAAAGGGGGAGATTGTTGGCATTTTTGATGTTTATGTTGTGATTGTCATTGATGGACACACACTTGTATTGAGATCCCCTTTATATGTATGAGCTCATGCTCAACCGGTATGTTGTATTCTAGTCTTTAGACTAGTAGTGATTTTGCAGAATGTGTTTCCCGGTCTGAAGTGGCATATCGACCCCAAGCGGTTTGCAGATCACAAGCGGTATGAGGGTGCAAAGAAACACAACACATTCTTACCAGTCTTCATTTTTGTCAAACCGGCAACCCGTATTTTGTATGAACCGGTAATACTCTATGATGAGTTACCAACAAGCATTTTTTGATGAGTTACCAATCCACCGATTGTTTGACGGTGTCGACACATTAACGGTGATTCCTATGTTGTGTTACTAAGTATGTCTAGGTTCATTGAACCTAGGAAATTGTAAAGAAATCCTATTGGACCGACATGAAATCAGATTCCTTTAAAAGGACATCATGTCTAGGGTTTTAGGTTGTTGAGAAAAGGATTAATGTTGAGCTAGGGTTTAATTTGGATGTTGAATTGTTGGAAGAGCGATCTTATCTGAGAAGATTGAGTTGTAACTAAGAGAGAGAGATAAAGAGGACTGAAGTAATGCTAGAATGCATTAGCTGTGAGCAATACTAGATCTAACCAAGCAGTTTGTGCTATTAGATAGATCAAACACTTGTTGATTACTCACATCTTTAACAAGTCACTAGCCCCTAACCGAGTAGGCCTCAAAGCCTTTGTAAAATCCTCTAACAAGGTGGTTCACACATGTGAATCTAAAATCCTCTAACAAGGTGGTCTTTAATCGGACTTATCTCCTAACAGAGATTGAGATTCCTAACAAGATCTGTTCTGGTGAAGAACATTGTAAGACCTTAACCGGTCTGGTTTCTATTCTGCAGATAGTGACTTGTGAGTTCCATCTCACCGTGGTTTTTCCCAGTTGGGTTTCCACGTCAAATATCTTGTGTTATGGTTGTATTGCTTTTGTGGGTGAATGTTTTATTTGCATTTTGGTTTGTATGTGTGGTAACCGGTTTGACTGTCAGACTGATTTACCAGTTTATCTTTAGACTGTGTAAGTGTTTTAGTGCAAAGATTTTTGGCATACTAATTCACCCCCCCCTCTTAGTATTCATCAACTGCAAAGAAAACTACATGACATTAAAAGTGAGTTCTTAAGTTACGAGACATAATTTGACAGAGAACCTTTGAAAGCACGTACTTTTCAATAACAAGACGCTTTATCACAATGCACTAATAATAGTAGTAAAAGCAACAAAGCTTATCTTCCTAAACCAATAATCACTTATTGAGTTGTATTTTAGAAGGTCAAAACTTGGGAAGTTTTTGAATCAATCACATGCTAGTTTGGACTAGAGCTCAATACGAGCAATTCAAAAAACAACAAAAACAAATAAACTGTCCAAGTATTCAATGATATCAAAGAAATAATCAATAAAATACAATGTCCCATGATAGAAATCAATTTCTCATATCAATATGTCAACTAGGACGAAGAGCACCACTCTTTTCAGAAGTTGTAGGCCTCGTTGATCCTCCTGCTCCCCCCTTGATGAATCAATACATCTAGATCCTCCTGCAACATGATATCAACAAAATATCAGTTCTTGATCCAATCAATCGCTTTGATCAATCAACCAGCTATCCTATCCTCTCACTTGAGATTTCTATCAATCTCTTTGACCACATATTAGTGACACTCATTCATCATGAGGTTACGCATCTAGTCTATCCAATCTTGAGTTTACATTATTGATGTTCATTAATCATGAAGTCAATCAAACTCTATCCTATCAGATCATCAAAGCTTCAAGTTTATATCATTGACCCTCATCGATCATGAGTTCAATCAAACTCTATCAATCATGAAATTAAGCAGAATATCAAAGTAATCAAAGAGCGGACATTTTCATGAATCAAAGTTGTAGAAATTTCAATCAGTTGTCATGAGATCAATCCCTCAATCCAAATTTTTCAATAATTTCATGATCAATCTCCTGAGGGGGCACACAATCAGGATTTTTGTCTCCATCGGGTGCATTAGTGAGACTTGATTTAATCTTTGAAACAATGTTGTCTCAACATCATTTAAAAGAGGGGCAAAATGTATACACATAAAATTGGCTATGAGCAATTAAATAAATATTTTATTTTTATTTAATAATTATTCTTCTATTAAATAGTTAATTTGAAAAGATTAATTTATTTAATTCATTTCATGTCCTTCTATTAATTAATTTAACTTAAACATTTTATTAATTAATTCAATATATCTTTTTCTTCTAATCAATTAATTAAATATCTAATTTCTAATTATTCCTCTATCTACTATCCTATAGTCTCATTAATTAAATAATTTCTTAATTATTTAATCCCTTTTCCTACTCACCTTTCATTCTCCACATCAGTTCTTCTTTTCCAACTCATCCGTCATGTGGCTAAATTAATTCAACAAAATTAAATTAAATCAAATCATTTATCAGCCAGTTATCTCCAACTTCCAAAATAAATAAAATATTGTGTACATACACATATTTCCTAACTCTCTTCTATATTCTCTCCAACATCCCTATATCTTAGGAGGAATTGAGTCCACTTGTCCTCTCATTCCTACATCTTCTCCAACTATCATATATCCTCTCAATTCTTCAACTCAGTCAAGGTGAGATGAGTGACACTTGTCTTCTCCTTCCCTTTTTCTCTTCATCTTCAATCTCTTGGTCATTCTAGGAGTCTTTATCTTGCATCCGTGAGTTTGAGTTTGAAGCAATTATAAATTTTAGAATTCTTATCATAGCTTAATATCATGTTAGCTTAAACCATTTGCATATGCATATATTAGTATCAATTAACTATTAGTCCATTCTTCATATGCCATCTTGGAAGCTACTTGTGTTTGTTTGAGAGCAAAATCATCTACAACAAGGAACACTGGAGTTAGGACACAATGAGTCATAAATCATGAAGGTATAATATTTTTTATTTACTTTTATTGCATGTTGTTTCATTGGTTGAACCTAAATATTTCCTGTAGCTTTCTTTTATATTATATGGTGGATTAACAAGTTTTGGGTAAACTTTTTGTAGTTCAACTTTAGTCTCAAAAGAGACAAATAATAAAAAAAAATCAGATACCAACAAAAAATTACAAGAAATGGCTAATTAACGAGTGGTTTATAATAAAATAGATAACCCAAACTAATCTTTTGAATTTATATTGAAAGAGTGCATGGTTTAGATTGAACCTAAAAATGGTAAGATGATCTAATATGTGATACTAGTGATATGTTTTAAAAGTTTTGATTTAACCCTAAATTTACACAGTTCTTGTGGATTGTCTAATAATACATATCTGCGAGGGCAATTGCAGCTACACCACGTGACAAAATTTATCTATTGTTTAATGATGGATGTCCATACCCTATTCCAAAGCTCCTGAAGTTCCAAAGATGATAATAGATACTAATGTAGGACACATTGAGATAGAAGACATCAAAAAGGAAGTGGCTTAGACTAATCTAGATGTACCATACAGATGGATCAAGAGATCTAAACTGGTTGAAGCCACAAGCTTCCTGCAGGCTATGCAGTCTTAGGAGTTGATCCTCACAATAGCTCAATATTTATAATCAAGAGACCAAAAAGTGTGTGGATGTGGCTGGTAATGTGATAATAGATCTCTCACCTGAGATGATTGGTATGACATTTGGTATTCCAGAAATGGATGAAGTACACAAAACTACAAAAGAGAAGGCAACCTCCATATTTAAGAAAAATACCTTAAATTAAAAGCACCACATCAATGAGGCTTGGCTATAGGAACCTAGAAAAATAGGCCTTAAGGAAATAGACATCCTAAGGGAAGACTTTAAAGATGCACAAAAAAATTTAGTAATCATGCTAAGTCGTGCCTTTGGTGAACTAGACTGCAAGCATTTCCATTTATGGATGTTTGACTATATGCATACAATTTTGATAGGTAAAGAGTATTTTGATTGGGCATGAATTATTTCTAATTATATCCATGACCAGTTGACCATAGTATTTCAAAAAAACCTATTTATGACCTCTTATATTATATGGGCAGTGGTAGGATCTCACATATATCAAGGTCTTAATAAAGAAGGCAAGTAGGGAGAAGAGATAGGACAAAAAAGGGTGTGGGAATATTATACTCAGCTCCACATCACACGAGCTAAGTTTCACTTCAAAAGAATAAATGACACATTCATATATGTAATCATTCGTAGATTGATAGGTGATGTAGGATATAGAATTTCACTACAGGCTATGAAAATGGTTAAAGAGTGGGGTTGTTGGTTCCTTTAAAACCAACGCTCTACTTACATTAGAGTAAGTGGGTTTATTGGAAGGTCGTTCCTCCTTCCCAGATTTTGAAGCAACCGAATAATCATTCTCAAGTATACAAGGCAGATTGTAGGGTTGCAATCACTTTTGACCCTTAAACATAAAACTGGGGTCACATTCCCAATCTCACTGGAGTACTATTCTTGTCAAAATTTACAAGCAGCTAAGGTAGATGAACAAAAACTACATGACCTCAATTTAAAGGAGTTGGATTATGAAAGAGATAAATATGATCTCTTAGGAAAACTGAAACCAATGATGCTTATTTCATATCCGAGTCACCAACTAGCCTTGGAAGAATTTTTGGGGGATATGCAGGACAATTTTGAGGTTCCGAAAAGGATGTATCATAGATTGATAGTTCCAAAAATCAAGACCTTTACTATAGAAACTAACATCCCCAAGGATCTTAGAGATGATGGAGAGGTAGTTGATCCATTATATAAGGAAAAGGGGATTGATAAGAGACCACTCTCTCATATCTGGTGGTCAAATTAGGAAATTGTTGATGTAGATGTACCTTCAGAAAAGGTGATAGAAAGAAAAATGTAGTGGTTGGGTTTGAGGATTAGGCCAAGCACCACAAACGAAAAAAATAAAGGTAAGGCTACTAATAATCCTCAATCCAAAACAACCAAGGAGTGTTCTAGAAGGACAAGATCAGAATCAAGAAAGAATACTCCTATTGATCTTGAAACTGTTCCACAAACAATCGATAATCAAGAACTCAAGAGGCATCTTGATGTAAAAATGAAAGAGTCATAATTACTCATAATAGTTGTTGAGTATAGAATAACCACTGTATTACAAGCAATTCCACAAGATTTCATCCATCTTGTTGTTCCAACTATTGGGATTGTTCTAGGAGAGGGTACTTAGCGTGTTGAAACCACTAACGAGCAAGTTCCTCCTAGAGTGATGCAAACACTGATACCTACTCCTCTTCTAACACAAGAACTGAAGCAGTCACTAGTGAAGAGGGTCCTCAAAGAGATCAATCCAAACAGGTCAGCAAGAGTAAACACAACAAAAACACAAAGATATGATGGAGGCAATGCATATCAGATTGTTTTATTGCATGAAAATTGATTACATCCAACTGGTAAGAACTGGGTTACAATATACCGACTCACAAGCCTAGTAGAACATACAGAATAGGTCACAACTGGGACCTTGAATCTTGAGATCTATCTTTTATGTATAGTCTCGCTATTTGATTCTCTAATTGATTATATTCTAATGCGCAATTACAATTTTATAGATCAATCCAATTGATCCAGTCGGCCCAAATGGGATCAAAACCCAAAGAACAAGAACTAACGTGCAAAATAAACAAGGTTGGCCTCCGCCAAGAGTTTCCTCTAGAAAATCCAAAGGATGCAATGTGGATTGCGAGAAAGGTTGACCACATGCCAAGGAAAATCAGAATTAATGCCCAAAGATCTACAAGCTTCGAAAAGGGTTCTGGTAGATCACCAGAATAGGTCCAGGAAGCCGATAACAAAGGACTATTAACCAGTAATAGGAAACTATCAAGGAAACTGGTAGTCATATCTTGTCAGAAAATTATCCAAATGCGACGTGATTTAGAAGCAATAAATATGATCAAGTCTTCAAGTAGAATTTAACTCCATAGGATCCGGTGAGCCAAAACCAGGACACATAGAAAGGAAAACTGAAACTGGAAATAGAAAACAAAGCAGAAAGGAAAATATTTGTGGTTGATGCAAGATTGTTATGAACCGGGGATTCTCCTACATCAAACATCTAGGGCTATTGAAAAAGTGAGCCTCTCACTTTGTTGATGTCAAAGGGAAACCAAGGTGGTCTACCTCTTCCTGATGAATCCAAGATGAAACTTCAACTGGTATGTCCTTCCACTTTGCAAGATATTCCTTATATACTAACTGCTATGGGTACTACATGCAATCCTATTGTCCAAAATCTCTTGAATCCGATCTGATTCCTTTCAAGGAAATTGTTTCTCCAAGTCTGCAACACTATTCTCACTACATTCTGGCTCATGGTACTCATGAAGATCTACAATGTTAAACACAGGTGAAACACTTCGACAATCCGGTAACTCCACTTCATATGCATTTCTAGAACCGAACTTCCTCAAAATTCTTCAAGGTCCAAGCTTCTTCATCTACAACTTGTTAGAAGTTCCAACTGGGAATCTCTCTTTCCTTAGATATACCATCATTTCATTTCTAACTTCAAATTCCTTATGTCTCCTATTGTCATCTACTTTCTCCTAATATTTGTTGTTCATGTCTTCCAAATGCTTCTTAACCTGAATATGCAATGTTGCCATGTGATATGCAAAGTCTTATGCTTCTTAACTTCTCTGGTCTTCACTGCTAATGTCTCTCAATTCTAAAATACCTCTAGGATGTACTTTGGTAATAATCTCAAAAGGTGTTTTTCTGGTACTTCTATTCACTAAATTGTTGTAGGAAAAATCTTCTTGTGAAAGGATTAAATCCCAACTTCTGGTTTTATCTCCCACTAAACATCTCAACAAGTTTCCCAAACTCTGGTTAATAACTTTTATCTGTCCATCAGTCTGTGGATGAAAATTAGAACTGAACTTTAAATCTTTCTTCATCTTCTTGCAAAGTATTCTCGAAAAATAGCCAGCAAACTTAGTGTCTTTGTTTGAAACTATTCTCTTAGGTAATCCATGCAACCATACCAATTCCTTGAAAAATAGGTCTTCTACATGCAATGCATTTGATGTCTTCTTACAAGGTATGAAATGAGCCATCTTCGAGAATCTATCCACTACCACAAATAAAAAATCATTTCCTCTCAATGCCTTAGGCAATCCAAGTACAGAATGCATGCTTACATCCTCCCAAGGTCTTACCTGTACTATCAAAGGTTTATACAATCCCACACTCTAACTACTACCCTTTGCAACTTGACAAAATCTACAACTCTGGACATATATCTTAACATCCTTATGAATCTGGGGCCAAAAATTCACAATTTAGAACATTAAATTAGCAAAGGAATGCTCTAACATGTTTGTCTTAACTATGTTCAGAGTTAACTCTAATCACTAACTAAAGTAAGTGAAAGTTAAATTTAATTAAATGCAGAATAATAATTCTCCAAAGAAATTATTATTGTCTGTACGATTTTAATCAATAAATTATCATAATTAAAATTCTCTCAAATAATTAACAAATTAAATTTGTCCTAGCACTTTTACTTGTAATGTCTAAAATTATATTCCAATCAATAATTAAAATGTGTTTAAAACTAAATCGACAAAAGGGTCAATTAAATTCATACTGTCATAATTTGCACAAGATTTAAAGTCCCTAAATTTTTAATTCAATTTAGAACATCTCAATCTATTTAGTTTAAATTAAATATTAACTTCATATATATTCAATTTAAAACATCTCAATCTATTTAATCTAAATTAAATATCAACTTCATAAATATTTTATTTGAAACATCACAATCTAATTAATTTAAATTAAATATTAACTTCATAATTATTTAATTTAAAACATCTCAATCTATTATATGTATATATATATATATATATATATATATGTATATGTATATGTATATGTATATGTATATGTATATGTATATGTATATGTATATGTATATGTATATGTATATGTATATGTATATGTATATATATATATATATATATATATATATATATATATATATATATGAATGAAGAGAAATAGAAGTATTTTATCCATGCAACCCTAAGCCTTTATTTATTTTTTATAAAATAGGCATCCCATTCCTTTTTTTTTTTTTTTTTTTTCTTGCAACGCCGAAGGATTTGGACGGTGCCCATGGCAGGGCACACGAAGGAGGGGAGGAGCGGCAATGCTATGGAGGGCGGGCGAAGGAGACTAGTGGGGGGCTCCCCGCAGGGCGGCTACTACCGAGCCTGCGGGTCACGGCCCACGGAGGCGGCCTTGGCCACCGCTGTGGGACGCGGCCTGCAGCCCAACAACGTCGCTGCTGTGGGGCGCCACCCACAGAGGGGGGGCCGAAGCCTTCCCCACTATGGGTTGTGGCCCACAGTGGTGGCTGTGACCGCCGCTGTAAGGTTGTCGCTCACTGTGCGGGGGCCGAGGTTCCCCAAAAAATAAGTTTTACTTATTTTATTTAAAAAAAAAAAATTGTTTAATTAAATTTTTTTTGTTAGTTTTAAATATAATATATATATATATATATATATATATATATGTTTATTTACATAATAGGTATAATTTAAGGATGAAAATAAATAAACATATATATATATATATATATATATATATATATATAGCTAACAGATTTTAATAACTTAACCAACAACTATATAATAGGTTATTATTTAAAATAGATAGGCCCTTTAACTTTTGATTTACTTTCTGCAATAAAAGTAATTAACAAAATTAAATAAACTTAAAACAACAACTATAGAACTATGAAAATATTTAAATCAATTAGTCTATTTAACTCTAGATTTTATTTTTCTGCAAATAAGCAAATGACAGAATTGAATAATCCTAAACAACAACTTTATTTATCTAGAAGTTATTAAATAAAACTATAGAGATGGTTATTTTTAACTTTAGACTTTATTTTTCTGCAATTAAAATAAAATCACAGATTTAAATAAATTAAGATTGCACTTCCATAAACAGATCTAATTGTTTGTTTCTAGCCTTCCACTTGCATGCTAAACCATTGCATTATTTCCCTATTTAATTTCATAAGGATAAAAGAATAAAATAAATTTCTTGCTTTTCAATATTAAATACTCAACAAAGAATTAATTTCAAAACTTTAGGAACTAAATCTAGAACATTCATTTCTTTTCTGCAATATAGCATAAAACAATATTTCATCTCTTTAAAGTACATTTAAAATAAGAAAGTAACCTTCAATACAAATGGATCTCTCATTGCTATTAAATGAGGATCTTGAAAACATTTGATACATTTCTTTTCAAAAAATAGATACGACATAATTTCCTATTACCTTGCTGCAACTTAAAAACATAAATTTTCCATTATCAAATCTTTTCTGTAACTAATAAAACCAGCAAACTCTACTTGTCCTCTTTCCTTTCTTCCAACCACCTACAAATAAAACATATGCTATGACCATGGAGTGCTCACCTCCCAGGCTAGGCTAACTGGTAGCCACCCCCGAGCTTGGAGAACCAAACCCTAGACAGGTAACACACATGCAAACACAAATAAACAGGGGAAAAACAACCACAATCACATTCCCGACCAAGACTACACTGCACCACAAATTGTGATGTCTTTTCAAGGGTGGTAGTGGACCAAGTACCCTGAGGAGACTGCAAGTATGGTAAATCACAAAGCCACCTCATGGAAAACCAAATTTATCATAAGTTTAACAACCCCACAACCTTATGCCCCCCAAGGCTTTCATGCCTTATTTCCCTCCTTATGACCCCCAACTGCATAAACAAGCCATGCAACAAGGATCACATAGAAATACCTTGAGATCACTCTCATACAAGAGCCTCTCACTCGAGGGTTGTCAAACTCCTACCACCCACAAGGCTATCCTCTCTCCCAAGAGTAGGAGGCCTTGGTTACTCCCAAAACACATAAAATGCATACAAGAACAAGTATAAAACACCAAATAATTTTCCAAGGGAAATATGTAAGAAAACTAGCCTTTTACACAAGCAATTCTTTCAATACAACATGCAATATGAAAACATTACAAGAACGGTAGAACCAACCTTCAACTGCCCAAAGGTATGCTAGTTTTGTTGAGGATGAGCAGCCCAATTCCACAAGTCTTTCCTTTCTACCCTTAGCCAGATTCCTAATTCAAAATCTATCTTTTTTTTTTCATTCAAAATTCCTTGTCTCCAAAAATGGAGAGTGAGTGATTGCCCACAAAAATCTCTCATTCTTACTTAAGAAAACCCTAGTGAGAGTTCTCACAAGTTTCTAAAACTGAGATGAAAAGGTAGGAGAAAAATGGAAAGTGATCTCACCTCCAAAAGGAGAGTTTACAACTTAGGTGATCCTTCTAGTTTCAATTTTCGCACAACTTAGAAAAGTCACTTTTTAAGGTGTCTAAAAGGTCACATGAGAGTTGGTGCATGCCTAAAATTACTCCTAACCCTTAGGTATACCTTATGGGTTTTAGGAAACCCTATTAAACTACCCCTAGGTGTCCATTTAACCCTTTTTAAACCTATCTGAAGTTAATTTTTGGGTCAAACTTAAGTTGACCATCCAAAAGATTCTTTACGCAAGGCATTTATGGAATCATATTAAATTAATTGAAAAAGCTATAGTTAAATAACTCCCTCCAAGAGACAAATTTAAAAACTCAACATAAATCAAAACATGTGTCAAGTGACACAAAAAACTACTTTTACAAAATTATACATGAAATCTTGTCTCTTGTTGGATTTACACAAATAAACAAAATTCAATTTAACATTCATACAACAATTACTTTCATGAATAGAATACGATACAAATGGGGTGTTGTCTCTCCAAATAGACAAACCCTAGTTATACGAACGCACATAGGTCTAGGTTTGGTTCTCCATAATGTTTCCGTGGTCACATGGATAATTTTCCTGCACATCTCAATTATACATTAGTAATTTCAAATAACCTCTTATGATATAAAACACATGAATAAGAATTCACATCAAACACTTTGCATACAAATTTACATTTAAACAATCAAAATATCTCATATCCAAATAAATCCACATAAACATTTATCATAATCCACATAATTTTGTTCCATACATAAACATGCATCATATTTCTATCATCATAGTAAAGTTCTGCAAATCCAATAATGACATACACTATCTCATATTCATCCTATTCTAGAATCATATAGGGTTCTATATCATAAAACATGTAAATATAGCATCAACATATAGCAATGTTATCCAAATCATGGAATAATATAAGTTCTAAATCCTTAATGCATAAAAATAAAGCATCCATAATAGTCTCAACATAAAAATCACTGAAATGCTAGACTAAGTCGGGGTAGGGCCTCACAGCCTCCCCCTCTAGGCATGAACTTCCTCTTGGAGTTCATAAAAAAGATGGGACTACTCTGATCTCATACGTGTTGCATCCTCCCATGAAGCTGTAACCTCATCATAGCAATCCCAGTAGACCCTAACCTGGTCCAGCTCTCGACCTTGAAGGGCCAGTGTCCGGCGTGCCAAAATGTGAATGGGTTCCAAAGCTAGCTGCCCGTCCGACTCCACCTGCAAGGCATCCCAATCTAAAATGTGAGACTCATCATAGATATACTTCCTCAATACTAATACATGAAACACATCATGGATGCGTGACAGGCTAGGTGGCAATGCTAAATGGTAGGCAACTGGTCCTATCCTCTCAAGGATCTCAAATGGTCCTACAAAGTGAGGTGCGAGCTTAGAACCCTTTCCGTAATAGATTGGACTCTTATGCGGTCGCAATCTCAAGAAAACTCTATCTCCAACCAAGTAGCTACGATCTATCCTCTTTGCATCTGCATATTTCTTCTGTCTATCCTGTGCCTCTCTAAGACACTGCCTAATCAAATCCACCTATTGTTCCATATCCCAAACTATCTCTGGACCAATAGCAACTCTTTCCTCTATGCGGTCCCAACTCAACGGTGTCCTACAAGGCCTGCCATATAATGCCTGATAGGGTGGCATCCCCAAAGAAGTGTGATACCCATTGTTATAGGAAAACTCCACTAAGGGAATGTACTCTTCCCATCTGGTCTGATGATCCATGACATACATGCGAAGCATATCTTCTAACACCTGGTTAACCCTCTATGTCTGACCATCCGTTTCCAGATGATAGGTTGTACTGAAGTTGAGCTTAGTGCCCATAGCTACATGTAATGCCTTCCAAAAGGAAGAAGTGAAGAGGGAATCCCTGTCAGAAATAATCTTGTGTGGAATGCCATGAAGTCTAACAATGTCTCGCAAGAACACCTGTGCCACTATTGGTGCTGTGAAAGTAGTCCGAACTGGTGAAAAGTGAGCCACTTTGGTCAACTTGTCAACTGTCACCAAGATAGCATCATGGCGAGAAGAAGACATAGGAAGACCAATGATGAAATCCATGGATATAGTATCCCACTTCCACTCTAGTAGAGCATGAGACTGGATCAACCCACTTGGATGGTGGTGCTTTGCCTTTACTCTCTGACACTCGAGGCATCAGGCTACTAACTCAGTAATGAGCTGCCGCATTCCTGGCCAATGATATAACTGTCTCAAGTCAGCATGCATCTTCTTAACTCTGGGATGTGCGGCATAAGGAGCTCTATGATCCTTTGTGACAATGAAGTCTCGCAATTCCCCAGAAGAAGGTACATAGATGTGCCCTCTATGGTGTAATAGTCCATCGGAATTCAAAGAATAATCCACATATTTCCCCTCTAGAGTATCCGGAGACCTTATCACCTGACAAACCTCTGAATACCATCCATCCTCTGGCAAATGCCGTAGTATATGGTCTCTCAAATCTGTGCCCATAGAAATGGTGTATACCTCATGACGTCTCCTACTCAAAGTATCTGCAACTACGTTTTCTTTTCCTTTGATGTAGTGAACGTCAAAATCATACTCACACAAGAACTCCATCCATCTCCTCTGACGTGCATTAAGGTTCGGCTGAGTGAAAATGTACAGAAGACTCTGATGGTCTAAATGAAGCTCGAAGTGATGACCCAAAAGGAAGTGTCTCCACCTCACAAGTGCATGTACTATTGCTGCAAGCTCAAGGTCATGGGTAGGGTAGTTAAGCTCATGAGTCTTAAGTTTCCTAGACTCAAAAGCTATAGCCCTACCATCCTACATAAGAACTACTCCTAAACCCTCTAGGGAAGCATCTGTGCAAACCATGAAGTCAGTTGAGGGATCTGGCACTACGAGGATAGGTGTGCTAGTAAGTGCCTTTTTGAGTTCCTGAAAGGCCCTCTCGCACTTCTCTGTCCATTCAAATTTCTTCCCTTTACGTTGAAGAGAAGTAATAGGATGAGTGACTCTAGAGAATCCCTCAACAAAGCGTCGGTAATAACCTGCTAAGCCCATGAATCTCCTGACTTCTGTCACACTGGTTGGCGCTGGCCAATCCATAATAGCTCTGATCTTTGATGGGTCTACAGAGATCCCATCACTAGAAATAACATGCCCAATCCATAATAGCTCCTCATACTCCTTCTCAATCTGAGAGCATATCAAAATATCATTGAGGAACATGATCACAAAACGGTCAAGGAATGTGCGGAATACCCCATTCATGAAGCTCATGAAAACAACGGGAGCATTCGTAAGACCGAATGCTACCACGGTGAACTCACAGTGGCCATATCTAGTGCGAAACGCGGTCTTGTGGATATCACTCTCCACTATTCTCAACTGATGTTATCCTAACTTAAGATCAATTTTGGAAAATACTTTGGCACCGTGAAGTTGGTCGAATAAATCATCAATTTTGGGCAAGGGATATCGGTTCTTGATGGTTACTTTGTTTAACTGACGATAATCCATGCATAATTGGAGAGATCCGTCCTCCTTATTTATGAAGATGACTAGTGCACCCCAAGGGGATATGCTAGGACGAATGTGACCCTTCTCTAGGAGTTCCTCAAGCTGCATCTTGAGCTCATTAAGCTCATTTGTGGTCATCCTATAAGGTGCTCTAGAAACTGGCTCAGCTCCTAGTACAAGGTCTATATGAAAGTCAATGTCTCTACGAGGGGCATTCCAGGTAGCTCTGAAGGAAAAACATTTGAAAAATCCCTTAAGGATAGGATGATCATCAATCGATGTTTCTTTTTCATCCTCTTCCTCTCTATCACTAAGCTACATTGCGGAGATCATATGAAGAGACACGGGTCTCTGAATCCTGATGATTTCTATGGGCGAACCCTGATCATCCTCACAGTCGATTTTCTTCCTGCGGCAATCCATCTTGGCTCTATGGGCATAAAGCCAATCCATGCCAAGTATGATACCATAATATCCAAGTGGTGTCACTCTAAGGTCTACTAAGGTAATTGTACTGCCAATCTGAAGCTGACATGCTCTAACCTCTGATTCCACTGACACTCTAGCCCCTGAAGCTAACTCCACTCCCAACTGACACCCTATCTAGTTTCCACTAGCCCGCAACACTCCACAACCAATAGAGAAATAAAGGAGTCAGTAGCTCTTGAATCAAATAATATAGATACATTGTTACCTTTGATCATACCTGCAGTCTCAATGACCATGGCCTGATGCTCAACCTAGCGGTTGTCAACCACTGCGAATACTCTATGGGACCTGCCCATATCACCAACTATAGGCTCTGAAGCAGCCATCCTCTGATTTCCTACCATTTGACCCTGAGGATAATCCCTTGCCATATGCCCCATGGCTCCACATGTAAAGCAAGCACCGCATGCCTAAAACTGGGCACCCTGAGGCCTAGAGAAAGCCTGTCCCCCTGTCTTGCTAGATCCACTGTACCCACTCCTGGAGGACTGTTGAGTCCTCATCGAAGGTGTGTAAGGCACCTGAGCTCTCTAATCTTGCCTCTGACCTTGAGACTGCCACTACTTGGGCTTTGCACCCTGCTGATACTATGGAGGCTTCTACCTCTTGTTCTATTGTGACTGTTGCGAAGGAGGGGGTTTGGAGAACCCCTATGAGTTTCTGTTATTTCCCTTCCAATGGGGTTTCTAAAATCCGTATGTCTAGGGTGTAGGGTTTCGATTTTGGAACCAATCCCTAGTATCCTGTGGTCTGACCTAAATCTCCTCTGTTATCAATGCCTTCTCCACAGCAACCCGAAGGCTCCCTGGAGCAGACATCATCACTGGTCCTGCTATGCTGACATTTAGCCCTCTGATGAAATGGTTAACAAGAAGTTTCTCATCGTTAAGATAGTCCACGTATGGCAAGAGCTCAAATAATTTTCTCTCGTACTGGGTCACTGAGAGACCCTTTTGCTGGAGGTCATGAAACTCGTCTATCCTACGTTGTCTGTAATGTTCTGACAAGTACCTCTCCTTAAACCTCTCTATAAATATCTCCCATGTAAGAGTATCAAGAGCTAAACCACACTTGTATTCCTCCTATCTCCACCATGTGGAGGTCATTCCTCTCAATAAGTGTACTGCTACATGTGCCTTTAGATTACTCTCGTAAGAGCGCAATGCAAAGCACCTCTCAAGGCTCAAAAGCCAAGCCTCAGCTTCTACCCCGTCGGTAGATCCCCCAAAAGAAGGTGTCTGGAGGCGCATAACCTCCCTAATAAAATCCCCTAGATCCCGACGAGCTCTCTCATAAAACACTGGCTCTGCCACTGGAGGTGGTCCTGGTAGGTGCAGAGACTCTAGCTCATTTCCACCCTGACTCTCTATGGGAACAGGAGGTGGACTCCTGCTCTGTTCCCTATCAGTCGATCTATGACTCCCTGCGTTCTGATTTTCAACATGATGATCCCTGGCTGGAACCCTATCCTAGACTATACCAATTAGGTTCTGGATTGCTTCTAAGAGGTTTTGGTTTGGGTCAACTAGCTATTTAGGAGGAGCCTCTGGGTTCACTTTTGGAACCGATTCCTCCTTATCTACCTCTTCACGTGCTATGCGTACACGCCTAGGACCCCTTCCGTGCTTGCGAGCTTGTTGCATAGTCAGAGGCATCCTAAGAGAAAAATAAAATAAATTAAATTAAATAACTAATTGGAAAAATATTTAATTAATTAAATTTCAATATCCTAGAAAAATAATATAATATAATTAATTAAATAATTAAACCGAAACGTAATGGAGAAAGGTTCCTAGTGTTGGAAACCTTGCTCTGATACCAAAATGTCATGCCCAAAATTTAGGGCAAGAATGAATTTTTTTTTTTTTTAAATCACAATTTAAAACATTAAATTCGCAAAGGAATGCTCTAACATGTTTGTCTTAACTATGTTCGGAGTTAACTCTAATCACTAACTAAAGTAAGCGAAAGTTAAATTTAATTAAATGCAGAATAATAATTCTCAGAATTATTATTCTGCATTTAATTAAATTTAACTTTCGCTTACTTTAGTTAGTGATTAGAGTTAACTCTAAACATAGTTAAGACAAACATGTTAGAGCATTCCTTTGCGAATTTAATGTTTTAAATTGTGATTTAAAAAAAATAAAAATCTGTTCTTGCCCTAAATTTTGGGCATGACACTTTGCAACTTGACAAAATCTACAACTCTGCACATATATCTTAACATCCTTATGAATCTGGGGCCAAAAATACTACTCACTCACCAATGCCACTATTTTGTCAATGCCAAAATGTCCAGCTAAGCCTCCATAGTGTTTCTCCTTTATTAGATTCTCCCTCATAGAACTCTTAGGTATGCACAATTGAGCTACTCTGAATAACATCCCATTTTGAATGAAGTAATTCAACCACTTGCTTCTATCTACCATAACCAGTTCTCTACATTTTTTCCAAGGTTATGCAAAATCCGGGTCATCATCATACAAGGTCTTCAAATCTTCAAATCCTAATATTGTCACTCTCATCTTTGTCTCAATGAATCAACAACTTTGTTATAATTCCCACTTCTATGCTTCAACACAAAGGTGTAACTCTGCAAGAATTCTACCCATCTCATATGTCTATGATTCAACTTACTCTGACTACTCAAATACTGCAAAGCTTGATGATCTATATACAACACAAAATCCTTAGGCAACAAGTAATGTCTCCACTTCTTCAAGACTTGAACTATGACATAAAACTCCTGATCATACACTAAATATATCCTCCTAACATCATTCAATTTCTCACTAAAATAAGCTCATGCTCTCCCTTCCTGACTTAAGATTTCTCCTATTGTTGTTCCACTTGCATCACAATCCACTTGAAATACTTTATTAAAATCCGGTAAAGCTAACACAGGTTGCTCGGTCACTTTCTGCTTCAACAATTCAGAAATTTTGTTTGCTCTGATGGTCCACTTGAATTCCTCCTGATCTCCCCTCATGGTCTTAGTCCTAGGGTTACAAACTGAATTGAAATTTATGATAAACTTCTGGTAAAAACTAGCCAATCCATGAAATGATCTTACCTCTCCAATGCTTTTCGATGTAGCCATTCAACAATTGCTTTCACTTTCTCAGGGTCCATCTTCAAACCACCCTCAAATATCATGAATCCCAAATAAATTAACTCATCCTTCATGAAAGTACACTTCTTGATATTAATTAGCAACTTGTCTTCTCTCAACCGCTGCAAAACTTGTCTTAACTACAACAAATGCTCCTCTTTTGTCTTATTGAAAAATCAGAATCTCATCCAAATACACAATAACAAACTTACCCAAGAATTTCTTCAATACCTCATTCATCAGCCTCATGAAAGTACTTGGTGCATTAGTCAATCTAAAAGGCATCACCAACCATTCATACAATCCTTCATTTGTCTTAAATATTGTCTTCCACTCATCACCTTCTCTGATCCTAATCTAATGGTATCCACTCTTCAAATCTATCTTTGTAAAGTATTTTTCTCCACTCAAACAGTCTATTATGTCATCCATCCTAGGCAAAGGAAACTGGTATTTCATTGTGATCTTGTTTATTTCTCTGGAATTCGTACACATTCTCCATTCTCCATTCTTCTCACGTGCTAATACTGATGGTACTGCACAAGGGCTCAAACTCTCCTCGATCAAACCTTTCTTCAACAACTCCTGCACTTGTCTATTTAGTTCTTCACTCTCTGTCAGTGTCAACCAGTGTGAATCTTTGTTAGGCAAACTAGCTCTAGGAGTCAAGTCCATGAAATGACTAATACTTCTCATAGGTGGCAATCCATCAGGTACATTATCTGAAATGATATCCTCATATTTTGTCAGCAAATTTTTTATCTCTTCTGAGTGTTCTCCTTCCGGTTTTAGTTTCTCAGTCTTCTTAGGAATCAAGGAAAAACACACATTCTCATGTCTCAATCCATCCATGAATTTCCTTCCATCTACCAAATAGATTCTAGCATTCGTACAAACTTAATTCTTCAAAGGTTCCTCCAGAGACAACAAGGTTTGCTTCATCCCATTGGCCACAATAGTGTATGTATTCTTCCTCCCATCATGTACTTCCTGCCTATCAAACTGCTAAGATCTACCCAAAAAAAGATGACAAATATCCATAGGCATAATATCACACAAGACTTCATCATGATAATTCCCAATTTCAATTTCACCAAACATTTTTCACTTACTAACAACTTATGTTCATCCTAAATCCATGCTATTTGATAGGGCTTAGGGTGTCTCAATCTCTCCAATTTTAACTTATTCACCATCTCTACTGAAACAAGATTATCTGAATTACCACTATCAATAAAAACTTTACAACACTTACCAGATACCTTGCATCTGGTCTTGAATAGATTCTTCCTCTGCAAGGGCTCTTCATCTCCTCCGGTATGACATAAACCTCTCCTCATCACCAAGAGTTCTCCATCTTCTGATTTATTGTCTGATCTGATGGGGTTTTCTTCCACCGTTGTTTCTCTTCTAGTATTTGTTTTCTTCTTACACTTGAATGCATGATGTCCTTCTCCTCCACACTTAAAGTAGGTTCTTTTAAATATCCTCTTGTCTTGTCTTCCAAAATTCTCATTTCGGTAACCATCTGGTTCTCTCCTCTGGTAATAATTTCTATCATCCTTTTGGTATGAATTACCTACTTTGTTCACTTTCTTGTCCTTGTTCTAGTCTGTATTGGTTCCTCTTCCTCTGATATATCCTCTTCCTCTTTGAAATTTTCCTCCAGTAAACCTTCCACCTCTGCCTCTTTGTCTTTGCTCATGTCTTTTGTTTAACTTCTTTTTTGCCTTTAGGGCATACTGGTAAGCCTTTTCAACACCATCCAATTTGATCATACTTAGTTCATCTTGTA
This sequence comes from Cryptomeria japonica, assembly GCF_030272615.1. Lineage (NCBI taxonomy): Eukaryota > Viridiplantae > Streptophyta > Pinopsida > Cupressales > Cupressaceae > Cryptomeria > Cryptomeria japonica. Next base: position 586,764,335 of record NC_081406.1, read on the forward strand.
TAGACATACATAATCCATTCACATATCTTGCAATTTGTTCAACTATATCATCAACATGTCTAGATCTGATATTCAACTTGTAAAATGCTTCAATGTACTCCTTCACACTAGATTCCTTATGTCTTAGATTCTGTAACTTTCAGAACAAATCTGCTTGATAATTCACTGGCACAAACTTTGACTTCAACTTAGTGTTGGCATTCTAATATTGTTTTGTATGACCGGTAAATGATATGTTTGTCATTGTTGGAAACATCATATCCTTAGTCTTCACAGTGCATCAGTAGTAAGTAGACTAGGATACTAAGGTCAATCGACTAAGCAATAAGTAAACATGATAAATAGTGAATAGACCAGCAAGCAGTGAGTAGATCGGCAAGCAGTGAGTAGACCGAAAAGCAGTGAGTAGACCGAAAAGCAGTGAGTAGACCGGTCAGAAGTGAGTAGAATGACAAGCAATAAGTAGACTGGGTAGCAGTGAGTAGATCGACATAGAATAGGTCCATTAGCTAAGCAAAGAATAGACCGGTATTCAGGAGGAAACCGACTAGACAGATTTTGACTGGTTCACAGAAAGTCTATAACCAAAAGACTGGTAACGTTCAATTACATTTAGCTAAATCAAGAGTCTTCTCCAGTCAACCAATACACTTATCGGTATGTTTGACTGTAGTGATAGATTTTCCTGCTATATTTTCAAAGATGTAATTTAAGGCATGATTATGGAATTTTGAAAGGAGTGTTTTAGAGGGAAAGTTGGCGACAAACTAAAGGGTCTATAAATACATATATCTCATTCTTGAGATGGTTGTTGTCAAGGTGAATGAAGATAATGTGAAAGTGGACATTGGGGGGGGTTAAGAGATTGATGAGCTGAGTGATAGAGGACCATTAGAGTGGAGTTTCATAGAGTGATGACTCAAGTGACAAAGGACTGACAGTGTGATATCCAACGATTAGCAAATCGGCAGAAGGTAGAGTTGAAAGTGCATTCAAGAAATCAGAGTTGTGTAGAATAGACACAACCGATGCAGACCTAGTATGATCTAATCAGGTTAATGAGTAGCAATTTTAGCAGATCATCCATCTATTGCTTTCTAACAACTGCAACATAAATCCCTTAACCGGATGGACTTTAACAGGTCCCATTATAAAAATCCCTTAACCGGGTGACATCTTAATTGATGTTCTTAAGTCCTTTAACTAGGGCACTCTTAATAGGGTAAAGGCACTAACTGATATTGAACAAAATCCCTTAATTGGGTGGTACCTAACAGTGTCTTTGTAATCTCCTAAAAGGAAAGGCTCTTAACCAGGTATACCCTAGAAGTGTACAAAGTTTTTGAGTTCCTACTCACACCATGGTTTTCTCCCTATTGGGTTTCCACGAGATAAATCTATGTGTCATTGTGTATCTTTTCATGTATGCTTAATCTTCTACAGTAAATGTTTTACATTGATGAATGGTAAATTAATTCAAACTTAAAGTAAAAGTTTCAATTGGCTAAAACCGGTAAAATGTTGATTCACCCCTTCCCTCTCAGCACTAGTTGGGTCTAACAATTGGTATCAGAGCTCAGTTCCTCTAAAGTGAAGCTTGACAGCTTGAGGATAAAGATCATGGAAGAGTACCGGTATCAAAAGAAGATTGATGAAGAAAATGAAATCATTTCTCAGATGAAGGAGAGACTGAGAAAATATCTTGCAAAAAGGAAGGAATTATCTCAACAACTAAATGAGAGTCAGGATATCATAGATCAACTCTCTGAATAGAGTGGATCTGAAAAAGCTAAAGAAGCAGTCTCAGAACTCATGGAAAAGAACAAGAAGCTGACTGAAGAAATTACACATCTCAAAAGAGAACATGAAGGTCAGACCCTAAGAATGACTGAGATACTGGAAGCCAACAAAAGTGTTGATAAAAGAAAAAGGGAGGCAGAAGGAGAACTGTTAAAAGTTGAAAGAGCCAAGAGGCTTGCTGAAGATGCCCTAAGAAAAAATGATGCAATCATGATTGATAAAGATGAAGAAATCCGAGTTCTCACTCAGGAGAATGAATACATACATTAACATCTAAATGACAATGCAGAAGAAAAGGAGAAGATGATGTAAGAGATTGAACAACTCAAGAGTGAGTTGAAAAATGAGAATGAGAGAAATGAGAAGCTGAGAAAATTCAATGAAAGTTCTAAGAAGGTAGATAAATAGTTGAATGCTTAGAGAAGAGAAAAGGATACAACCGGACTTGGTTACCCCAGTTCAGGTCCTATAGAAACTGGAGAATCGTCTAAATCCAAAAAGATGAAGGATGATAAAAGAAACCATTCAGAAGCAAAAGGTGTGAAGTCTTCCAAATTCTCTTATAATCATTGTAGTAAATCAAGTCATAAGACCAATGACTGTAGAAATAAACTGGTTAGTCAAAAGAAGACTTTCACCTTTGATGGTTATTGCCATAATTTTCATAACTATGACCACAATGCTTATGGGTGTAGATCTTAATCTAGCAGTATGTCAAATGGAAGAAGATTTAATGGACATTGCTTCACAAGCAATAAGTTTGGACACAGATTTGAAGAGTGAAAGTTCAAGATAAATGTATCAAGATCATCGTTCAAACCGGTCAATCCTAAAAAAAGGGGTAATCAATTGAATGCCACCTGTTCCACGTGTGGTGATTCTGGTCATGTTGTAGAAAAATGAAGAATGAGAATGGGTCAGAGAAAAAGTGGAAAGAAGAAGAAGAATTAATAGGTGGAAAGAAGAAAGTGTCAAAGACAAAACCTAAGGGGACTGTAGCAACTAAGCCTGCAACATACTCAAAGGAAAAGGATCTAGGTACTCCTGTGTCTTCACCAAGTAAAGATAGATTGGTAGGAGTGACTTACACCAAAAAGAAAAAGAGTGATTCAAAGCTTAAAAAGGATGAGAAAGAAAGTGATATCATTGACAACCCATCAGATGTGGAAATAAAGGAGGTTAGAAGAAGTCAAAGGACCAAAGCTCCAATAGTTGATGATATGGTGAATGGGATAAAAGAATCTGGAGGTATGGCCGGTGTGGGAAGGAGATATTCCCTCAATAATGAAGAAGACAAAAGGAAATTGAGGAAGCCCTGATCTAGAACTTGCACAATTTTTGTAGCACTCCTAGTGAATTATATGGCATGATCCCATCAGATTTGCAAGATCAAATTGAAGGGAGATGGAAGATAGCTCTAGCTGCTGAAAAGGAACTCTAAATAAAAGAACTCATGGAAGTGCAACGTGACTTAGACCTTGATCAAGCTTCACTAGTGGCTGAAGCATGCATTCATCATTTCAAAATAGGGAATAGAAATGGGAGAGTAGTAGTAGGTGAAGTTAAAGCAGTGCATGCTAAAGCTGAAGAAGAAATTGAAAAGGAAACACAATAGGAAAAAGGTGTAGATGTCTTTGACAAAGGAAAGGATAAGGAAAAGATTCCACTGAAGACTTTGATACTTTCACAGTTGAGGACATCATAGGAAATGTTGTGTTAGACATCCCCAATCTGACAAAGTGTATCAAACAACCAGTACACACTTCACCGGTGAATGAAGTTGATCAAATTAAGCCTCCTAGTCAAGATGAAGTGTTAGTTGAAGACATTCCTTATGAGGATACACCTCACAGAACCTTATTGTCACAAAATCCTATTCTCTAAAGAAAGAAAAGAGGAAGAGATGGAAACAAAGGAAGGAAAAGAGGAAGATAAGAAAGTAGAGGAAGGAAAAGAGGAAGAAAAGAAAGGAGAGGAAGGAAAAGAGGAAGAGAAGAAAGGAGAGGAAGGGAAAGAGGAAGAGAAGAAAGTAAAGGATAATATAGTAGTGATGAATACCCCTCCGACAAAGAGGAAGTTAGACTTAGACAATGAAACTGAAAATAAAAAGGTAAGAATCATCACAACAAATAGCTTAGAAGTTGAGACTGTAGAAAAGGAAGAAGGAATAGAGGAGGAAGAAGAAGGTGACTCGGTCATTGATATAAAGAAAATGATCCCCAAGCAATTGATGAAAGTGTCAGAAAAACTGAGAATCCAAGCTGAAAAGGCTAAACTAAGAGGAAAGAAAAAGAAGGTGAGAATCCTCACTTCTGCCAAGAGAATTCTCTTTGACCTCATCCCAAACATTGTAGTTGATGGTACTACACCCATTATTGACCAGTTGGATACTCTTGTTAAAGAAATCAGTTTAGAGGCAACCGATCTGGAGAAGGTTGTAGTAAGGTAATATGAAACAAAGCGAGGAGATAACTTAATGGAGCAAATAATAGTTGGAAAAGTTTCTCTTTCCACCAGAACATAAGAAGTTAAAAATACACTATAGCAAGTTGGTCAACTACTAGTGAAATCTTCAAGTTTTTATGCTTTAATCAAAGACTTAGAAGACAAAACAAATTAGATTCAAAAGGAAATTCAAGATTTGGTAAGCTCTTTTGATCCTCTTATCAGTTCAGCATCAACCTTTACTGGAAAAGTCAAAAAGCTAAATCATGAAATCAGAAGGTTGAAAGATGAAGAAGAAAAAAGAAGTCTTAGCTTGTTAGAGCTCCAGTGCTATTTAGCACCAATTGCTGATTTCATGCAACTAAACATTAAAGAAGAAGACTACCTCATAAATGAACCTGACTATAAGACAATGGACGATATGGAGGTCTTCATTGCAGTCTTACATGGCCACTTCACCACAATGAAACATGTTCAATCTTCATGGGAATCTTCCTTGAAAGTCGCTCAAGAAAAGTTCAAAGAGATTTTTACTTTATTTTGATAAATATTTTTGGATAGTCTTTTCCATTGATGGCAAAAGGGGGAATTTTTGAAATTTTGGAATCTTGTTTGAAACAGGGGCCAGAACTGGCATAGTTTTGTAGTGGTTGTAGTTTTTGCCACCAATACCAAAGGGGGAGTTTGTTGGCATTCTGATACTGTTTTATATGACTGGTAAATGATATGGTTGTCATTGTTTGCAATAACATCTCCTTAGTCTTCACCATCCATTGGTAGTAAGTAGACTACGATATTGAGGTCAACCGGCTAAGCAATAAATAAATAGGATAAACACTGATTAGACGGGCAAGTAGTGAGTAGATCGGTAAGTAGTGAGTAGATCGGCCAGCAGTGAGTAGACTGGCAAGCAATAAGTAGACCTGGTAGCGGTGACTAGATTGGCACAAAAGAGGTCCATCGGCTAAGCAAAGAATAGACCGGTATTTAGGAGGAAAATGGCTAGACAAATTTTGATCAGTTCACCAAAAGAGTCTATAATCAACAAACTGGTAACCTTTAGTTACATTCAACTGAATCAGGAGTCTTCTCCAGTCAACCGACAGACTTATCCACATGTTCAACTATAGTGAGAGAGATTCCTACAATATTTTCAGAGATGTGATTTAAGGCATGATAATGGAATTTTCAAAGGAATGTTTTGGAGGGAAAGCTGACAACAATCTAAAGGGTCTATAAATACACATATCTCATTCTTGAGATGGTTGTTGTCAAGGTGAATGAAGATAATGTGAAAGTGGACACAGGGGGATTTTAAGAGACTAATGAGCTGAGTGACAGAGGACTAGTAGAGTGGATTTTCACACAATGGTGACTCAAGTGATAGAGGATTGACAGTGTGATATACAAGGATCAGCAAATCAGTAGAAGACAGAGTTGAAAGTACATTCAAGAAATCAAAGTTGTGTAGAACAAACACAACCGATGCAGACCTAGTGTGATTCTTCAGTGTGATCTAATTAGGCTAATGAGTAGAAATTTTAGCAGATCATCCATCTGTTGCTTTCTAACAACTGCAACATAAATCCCTTAACCGGGTGACATCTTAATTGATGTTCTTAATTCCTTTAACAAAGCTACTCTTAACAAGGTAAGGGCACTAACCAGCCATAAACAAAATCCCTTAACCGGGTGGCACCTAACAGTGTCTTTGTAATCTCCTAATAGGGATGGCTCTTAACTGGGTGTACTCTAGAAGAGCACAAATTTTGTGAGTTCCTACTCACACCGTGGTTTTCTCCCTATTGGGTTTCCATGAGATAAATTTGTGTGTCATTTTATATCTTTTCATGTATGCTTAATCTTCTGCAGTAAATGTTTTACATTGATGAATGGTAAATTAGTTCAAACTTAAAGTAAAAGTTTCAATTGGCTAGAATCGATAAAGTGTTGATTCACCCCTCCCCTCTTAGCACCAGTTGGAACTAACACTTAGCAATCATCTTAGCCCATGTCTTAATCTTCTCTTTACCTCTTCTTTGTCTATCAACTTGCAAATGCTCCCACCAAAGAGATGCATGAAATTTCAACTGGGTATAGGCATATTTCACCTTCCTCTCTTCTATAGTATTTTAAAAATAAAAATACTTCTCCATCTCTGAGATCCAATCCATAAATTCATCCGAATCTAACTTTTTATCATATTTCAGTGGGGTAAAATGAGGCTTAGTATTTACCCTACTCAAAACCCTCAAAAATATTTCCTTATCCGGGTCAACTGCCGATAGCTTTGCTTTGTCGAGGCTTCTTCTCCTTCATCTTCACTTACATCCTCAATATGTTGGCCTCTTCTCTGGGTTGTCTCCATGACTTCCAACCGGGCTGCTATATCTCGCAACATCTCCATCATAGTAGGGTTTGCAATCCCACATAGTCCACCATTCTTATCTCCCCTTCGCGCCATCATCCATGCTATTCCTCTATAGCTCGAGGTCGGATCCGCAATCTGCCAACCTACAACAAAATTTTAGGGCATGCAACCTCCATAATGAAACTTCACTCTGATACCACTTGAATCAATCACCAGTGAGGAGGTACCTCAAAGAGATCAATCTAGACCAGTCAACAAGAGTAAACACAACAAAAACACAAAGATATGATGGAGGCAATACAAAATAGATTGTTTTATTACATGAAAATTGATTACATCCAACTGGAAACAACCAGGTTACAACATACTGACTCACAAACCTAGTAGAACATACATAATAGGTCACAACTGGGACCTTGAATCTTGACTTGATCTATCTTCTATGCATAGTCTAGCTACTTGATTCTCTGATTGATTACATTCTAATGCACAATTATAATTATATATATCAATCCAAAGGATCCAACCAGCCCAAAAGGGACCAAAGCTCGAAGAACAAGACCTAACGTGCAAAATAAACAAGGTCCGCCTCTGCTAAGAGATTCCTCTAGAAAATCTAAAGGATGAAATGTGGATCGTGGGAAAAGATCAACCACACACAAAGGAACATCAAAATCAGCACCCAAGGCTCCACAAGCTTTAGAAAGGGTTTTGATAAATCACTAATTTAGGTTCAGGCAACCGGTAACAAAGGACTATCAATCGGTAAAAGGAAATTGGCAAGGAAAATGATAGGGATATCCTGCTAGAAAATGATCCAAATGTGATGCGGTTTGGAAGAAAGAAAGATGATCAAGTCCTCAAGTAGAATGCAACTCCACAGGATCCGATGAGCCAAAACCAAGACACGCAAAAAGAAAAACTGAAACTGCAAACAGAAAGAAAAACCAAAAGAAAAATGTTTTTGGTTGATGCAAGATTGCTATGAACCAGGGATGATCCTACATCAAGATCAAGTAATTATTCACAATATTGAAACCGAATATAATCAAGATGATGAACCCATTGCAATAATTACATGGAAGAAGAAAGGTGAAACAAAGAAAAGGTATCCCACTATAGTTCATGCAACACCTAAGGCCCAAGAGGAACCTTAAATTAAAGTGCAACCTATGGAGGTGCAAGTGAAAATGATGGAGGAAGAAGGATATGAAGAACAAGATGAAAGAATGGTCCTTACTCCTCAAGATCAAGAGATGTTACCACTAATACATTTGGCCTCAAATTCTAATGAAGGTTTCCGACGGACAAGACATATTGTCATCAAATTTGATTTTTTTTCTTTCAAGTGCCCGAGTTCATTGGAATTCCAACAGATGCTTTCCATCATAATTCCGACGAACTCGAGCACTTTAAAGAAAAAATAAACATACGCTCCCGACAAAAGCCAAAGTTGAAGCTTTTGTTGCCTCCCTCCCCCCATGAAGTGATCTCTCCACAACTGTGCGCTCCTTAGGTAAGTTTTTATTTCCAATCAAGGGCATCTAATTTGGTTTCATCAATAGTGTCACAAATAGATTAAAGATTGCAGAATATATATTTTTCCCTAATCTATTAAACCCAAATTTCTAATAGTTCCTGCACTCCTTTTGAGTTATCACTAGAATTGTCAACAGTAGTGTGTGCTATTGATTGGCGGATCCACTTTTAAAAGAAAGTGAGCTCGAGGATTCCCGGAAGGTCTTTTCTAGATACAAATCAAGTAGCAATGACAATACAATCTTGCATTGAGTTGGATCATTTGGTGACTCAGGTAGGTTGACTTTTTTCTTCTCCAAGGTGTCAAAGGCAACTTTCATAGGAGTTTAGTGTTTTTTGATAAATGGTGATTATTTGAGTTCCTATGTAAGCATTTTGTAGCATTCGTCATTATGATTTTCTTCTCTTACAAGAAATAAATAGTTATCATCTGTAGACCATAGCCACCATGGTTTTGAATTTTGAAGGCACAAATGAGTTCACAAAGCTGTTACATGGGCTCAATCAATGAATCATGTTAAATGCAATCCTCTACAAGAAGATCATTTACTTTGGAAATTAAGCTAATGGACTTAGTACTATCAATTCATCATGTCCACACTATGTTATACCAATGTGTTGAAGATTTCAACATCTCTTCTTCTCAAGGGTTCTAAAAATCTACAAACATAACTTCCCTTGAATTGATACCCCTTTTAATTTAGTTTCTAGAAGAGCCATATGTACCATCTTGAGGTGCAGATCCATCCTTTGCTTCATCATCTTTCTTTTCTTCTAATTTTTGAACCTACATCTTTTCCATCTTCTTTATTTGAGTTAGATCAACCTTCTTCTGTGAAAGAAAAGATGACATTATTTCCTCTGCAAAACTTATTTATATTTTTCTATTTGTTACAATTATAACATGTAATGTCTTGTGGATCATTTCCACTTCTTTTATTGGATATGCAGTTAGTTGCCTTATGACCAAACTTGTTGCATGTATAACAATAACTATTGAAAGATTGGGTATTCTTGCATTGTTTACATTCATTAAACCATTCCCTATTATTAGTAAAAAAATTTGTCTTTTTAAAATAATAATTTAAATGACTTGAATTACCCAACCAATAAAGACAAATATCACTAATATTTGGAGAAATCACTATTAAATAAGCGATTTTCCTCTAAATTTTAGAGATACAATTCCCTTGTTTGATGTAATTTAACTTTTTTAGGGGTATGCTTTTAACTAGAACATAGAAAAGGCAAAACTAACACCTTTACATAGCCATGACACAGATGCAATTTTTAAATTTAGAATCAAAGAAAAATAGAGATAAATGACACAAATATCATAAGCAACAATTCCTTTTAGATGATATGAACAATTTAAGACTCATAAATCATTTAAAGAACACACACAATCTGATATAACAGGTGAAAACATCAAAAAAGGATTGCAAATTAGAAAGGAAAATGACAATCAAAAGTAAATACAAATGAACACAAAGATTCCTAAAATGTCCTTCATTTCCTTGACAAAATCAGAGAATTTAAAGGCAAAGAAAAAATTCTTCTATCTCTCCCTCCAAAACTGAATTAAAATGCCCTCCTTCTAATCAGTTATAACTCATATGTTGAAAGCATAAGAAGGATTATAAATCTATACTCCTCCACCGTTATCTTATTACCTATTCAGAAATTAGCAATGAGCTATTTCAATTTCTAGTAAGTACTTCTTGAAAATAAATTACAAAATTATATCTTTTAGCTTCCCACCTTCCCGTAAATACAAATAATTTAACTTATTAAAGAGTTTAAATATTAAAATGAACTTAAAATTAAATGTTACCACTTCTTATAAATTTTACTAGCATGTGCCTATTGCCAAAATTAGATTAGCAATAGAGATGTAATAGGTTCATTAATCCAATTCTACCATGTCGTTGTAGGAATATCACTATGATGCCAATGAATATTTTTGGAGATTAAGTCCTTCCTTGAGTATCTACACAATTAACCATTATTCAATGGAGACTAAAATATGATATTCTATTCACCATTATTCATTGGATAGAATCATAGTCACGACTATTGTTAGGCTCGTTCATCCTTCTTTCTTTTCTAAACTATAAATTTAAATGCATCACTTTAGCTCCACAATAGCCACATGGATATACAATAAATATTTACATTAATTCCAAATTAAAACTTTGTCTATAGATGATATTGAAATTTAAATACTCAAATTGCAAAATCTCATAATAGTACACCCTCTGTGCTTAGAGAGATTGCCTACTTGCTAAGACATTTTGCGAAACAACTACAATCTCATATCATGTCTAAGCTTCCACAATTTACATATATATATAATAAGAGCATTTGTAATATTTTGATCATCCACTTGTTAAATGATGTATTACTACTACAATAACCTTTTAACACATTTGATGTCTTTTGACTACTACATTCATCGCCCAAATGACTCTAGATGGGAAGCTTCCTACTCCCTTCATTGTTAACATTATCTGGACTAACAAAGGAAAATAAAATGTGCGACAAGACAATTTTTCTCTATTCTATTTGTGAGCATTCATCATTATAGGTGATGGATACCAATTTGAAACCTCTAGAGCATCTTTTATGTTATTTTTATTTTGCCTACAATGGTTTGAGTCTTCTCACAAGAACAATGCATCCTTCATCAGAGAGGTATGATCCAACTATGCAAAATAAGACACATCTTCTGGGGTAGCCCACATGTGTTGAATTTTGTGCAAGACCAAGTAAATTGTGCGATATCTTAGTATTTCTCTTGTAGCCTTTGGTATTCCTTGGTTTGTTCAGAAGTTTGTAAACTGACCCCCCAAATAGAAAACATAACCACCAAAGCATCTTTGACAGATAAACTAGAAAACATAATCAAGAAATCTTATGAAAATATTTTGGCTATTTAATGTTTGGACTTAAATATTTAACTAGAACCTCGAAAAATACCTGGGTTATATTAATGTGCCATCAAATGTAGTCAGATATTGGATATTTAAATTAAAGACAAGATTAAATGATATTGAAGAACTAGCTACTAACTCCTAAAATTACTTCAAGTTGTTGATCTAGGTGGCTTGAGGAAAAAAAAGATCAAGGATGATGAGCTGATTTGTGTTGATGCTCCGAAGTAACCAAAATAAGTAGTGGGCCCGATTGGAAAGTTCATTTGGCAATTGGACTCCCTTTAAAGCCTAGGTAAGTTGTGGCATCCCTAAGTTTGATGGGAAAATTGATTTAGATGTTGTTGATGATTATATTTCTAAATTGGAGATGTATTTATTTGTAATTTCTTAGATTAGAGAGAATTGTGTCTGCCCTACTTAAATTAGAATTCTAGTTCAATAGTGTTGGATTGCGATCTTTCTAGCCAAGGAGGAGTTGAAGGAAATCCACTTGATTTAGTGATGGAGGTGAATTTCAGTTTGGGTGGTTTCATGGAGGTCATCAAGGAAGATTTTTCCAAAAGATACAAATGAAGAAAAGTAAATTTTGTGGCAACTATGAGAGAAAATTTGTATTTGACTACATCAATACTTAGCACACATTATGTTCAAAAATTGGCATCAACAACTCTAAGAAGCACTAACAACTCTAAGAAGCACTGGTTATTTACAAATTGTAATTTCTAGCATCCATCATCAATACATCTATATGAAAATGACATCTTTATACATCAAAATATTGTTTAAAGATAAACTCAACCCCAAAGGTAAGAAAAGCCCTAAAATATGATAGAGATTTATGCTATTGTTTAGGTTTGCATACAATGAAAGGACTACATATTGGAAGGAGACAATCATCCATACTTATCACAAGCTTCTGCAGCTCATGTAGACTCAAGGTGAGTTGCAAAATGACCATCAAAGGTGCTCCATGTACCTACAATGGTGAGCCATTTCTAACATAGTATCACCTGAGACTTTTTCTATTTACCATACCAAGATGTTTTATAACATAGTGGGTAACTACCTAAAACATAACAAAGAGATATATGTTATCATTTAGGTTTTCATGCAATGGAAGGATTAATTTCTGGGTAAGGAGATAGTCATGAATACGTATTACAAGACTTTGCAATTCATGCAGACTTGAGGTGAGTTTTAAAATTACCATCATCAAAGGTGCTCCACGTACCTACAACACTTTTTTTCAATTGAACATTTGACACAAGAATGGGAGTATTGATACGGTTGTTTACTGCTTGAATTATCTTTCATCTATAGCTTTGATAATAACACTTGATTCTTGCAAGCATGAAACATTAGAATGACCTTAATTTAACATTAGAGATCTTGAATTCTTTGACATATACCACAAATTCATAGTTAGGTGGTAGGTTCTTGATTTTCACATAGAAAATGAGCTCCTATGCTACATGAGACACATTTGTATTCTCACTAAGGAACCACCAAAGATGATTTGGTACTTTCACTACAGTTGGGTGAAAAGATAGTGCTACTGTTAATTTTACAAAATTATTCCTATTGTCTACAATAGGGTCATATAAGTGTAGTTTCAAGTGACATGCAAAACAAGAAATTGTAGATAAAGAGAAAACTAATTCCCAATGTGTTAGAGTATGACAATCATGTTCTCTCCAATCTCCATTAGTTTGATAGCGGCCGATGTCGAGAGCCAGTTATCATTAAAGTTGAGTAGTCTGTGGAAGGAATCCATATTCCCATTCGTGACTCCTACCCTAAACACCTCCCATGCCTCCCAGATGAAGTTCTTCCTCCTCTCTCATGGTGCCCTTTTTTGGGAAATTTCCTCATCTTCACTGTCTGACTCCTCCAATTCAAAGGAGATGTAGTTGGTATAGTTAAAATAGATGCCGAGGGTGCTTACCCAACAATCATGACCCAACTCTAGAATGGCATTTGCCAGGGCTTGTCCATCAAATGGGTGGATAAAGTTGTTGATTCTCTATATGCTTACTTCCTTTGAATCAAATATGTCAACCATAGTAAAAAAGACATCCTCATAAACAAACCCATCACACCAGTGTCGATTACCACCCAGTATACCATTAGCCACCCCCCATGCAACATTCCAGACCACATTATTTGCTTGAAATAGCCAGCTGCATTGGGCCTGGATCGATTCCTCTCTACATAGGCAACAGAGACCAAAATGATGCACCATCGGTTGAGATCAATACTTCCATTCTTAAGACAACAATCTGAACCATTCCTTATATAAAGTTTCAGACTTTCTAGAGAATTCTAGAGACCAGAACAGGCCTGACTTCCAATCAAGCTTCATCCAAATAGCATATCTTTACTATTATGAGAATTTGTCAAGTCGTTGGTCATACATTTATCTAACCGACCTGATACCAATCTGCCAAAGCGCATGAAAAAATAGAGGTCTCTAGTTTGTCCTTCCACTAAGGTATGGCCTAACTCTAGCTAAAATGAAGCTCCCATGCTCGATCCACATTCACCAACATCCAATGTGCAATCATAAGAGAATTCGAGATCCACATTGGTTATGTCTGCACCTTGGTTCATAGAATTACCCGTCAAAAGTTTCCATGATGGCCTAGGTACCTTACTGCTTCTTATCAGATCCCTGACTTCACTTTATAGACCGATTCAGCCAAATCGTCCTTTACAATCTATTTCAGCTCATTCTTCCAGTCAAAAGTCAAGATTTTCTCAGTATATGATTCTAGTGAGACACCAACATTAGCTAGATAATCAACTATTTTGTTTTCTTCGCGAAAAGTGTGGGAAATTCTATAATTTTGAAATTGGTTAAGGTGCATTTCAATATCAACCAAATAGAAATGACGCTTCCAATTGGGTGTTGAGTTGTTCTTGGTGGCGTTGATTATAATTTGTGAGTCCTTTATTTCCACTACTGTAAACCCATTATGAACACAAAATCTGATACCTCTGGCCAGAGCGATTGCTTCTGCCTCATTATTGGAAGCAATGCCCATGTTTCCAATACATTTCCCGTAATGTCTCATTTATCTTTCCTAACAATACAACTATATCCCATGACCCCTTGGTTTCCTTTAGCAGCCCATCAAAATTAATTTTGATCCATCCTACCATAGGGGGTGTTCAACTGGCATTTATACCTTTGACACTTTGGACACTATGTTGATGTTGGGAGGAATTAGAGAACCCCACTCTAGCTGGATTTTTTTGTCCCAGTTCAGAATATATTATATCTTCCCGTAGTAAGCCTTGGTTGATATTGTTGTTATTACAATATACATTAAATTTTAATTGCCACTTAGGCAACATTAAAATTTAATCAACATAATCTGATCCAGCTATCACATTTCAACATTGAAACTAACAATTTTGGAAGTGTGGCATTGTTGAGAGCCAAAACTTAGGTGTGAACTTATCTTCATAAATTATGATCAGTTGCCATGACACTTGACCCTATCCTCATGGTGTTGGCTCAATTCATTTTAGTTTTCCCAAGCCTGGAACCCAAGTAATGTATCCAAGGGTGTCTAGAATAATGGAGTGTAAGATCATTGACTTTTGTAATGCCCCGCTAGGAAACCCCGAACGGATAAAGCTAAAAACACTCAAATGGAGTGTAAATATATATATTTTTTTAAATAATAATAAGAGTGTTAATAATATGACAAAACATTAAGATACATTAGAGTTATCTAGAGCTTAGATAACACAGCGGAAGACTAAACAAACCTAAGGAGTTTCCCAACGTGATTACGTAACCTTACACCTAATCCAACTCGCGACATTTGATCCAATTAAGACGAATATCTTAATTACATGTTAATACTTAAGATATGGATATATATTATGCTCGATGAATTGACATCTTAGAATTTTAGGAAGCGTTCATCTATTTTGATTGGAGAGGGGGCTAACATGAGGGTATATACTCAATGCAATTTAAAACATAATTAGCTTAAGAATTCACCCATTAAGGTTTAAGTAGGGTTAACTTGACGAGTCCATCCATTTTAGATACAATGCGACTAATATAACGAAGTTCATTCATTTAGGATTTAAAGTAACCAACCACAATGAGATCATCCTGTATAGTTAAAAATATGGCTAATAAGATGAAATTCATTCATTAAGAATTAAGTTGTAAATAATAAAATGAGGTTCCTTCATTTGGTTTTAAACATAACCAACTAGTAAGTCATAGTTCATTTATAGAGGATAAAATGTAAATAGCCAAAGAGTTCTCTCATTGAAGTTAAAATAATACTAAGAGAAGGAGCTCAATTCATTAAGGTGAAAATGTACTATAGCCACATGAGTTCATCCCTTTAATTAAAATATAGTTAGCAAGATGATATTCATTCTTTCAGGATTAAAAATATAAGTACATAGTGATGATCATCCATTAGGATTAAAGTATAACTAACTTAATGACTTCACTCTTTTTAGTTTAAAATAAAGTTAATATGAAGAAATACATTTGCTATGGGTAAGATATAAACAACTAAATGTGTTCTCCCATTTTAGTTCAAATTATGTTACAGATCATTTATTGAGGTTATAATGAGGATAACCAATTTGAGTTCACCCAATTATAAAACTAATCTGGTAAGGATTATTTGTTTAGAATAAAACGTAAATAACTAAATGAATTCATCCAATTTAGTGAAATATGGCTAACATTACTATGTTCATTTACTAAGATAAAAAGGTAAATACCCAAATGAGGTGCTTCCATTAGATTTGAATTTAGGTATTATGACAGTTAATCCAATATTTGTTATCCATTCATTACATTCAAATTTCAAGCTTTATGACAAGTTAATCCATTAATTGTAACCTAGCGAGTTTCTTTCCATGCTTACTTCTTTTCATTAACATTAACAAATTACTTTCCATAATCATATTTACAATCCTATTATGACCCTAATTACTACATTTAATGAGTTGACTATATTCGTGCATTCAAAAATTAACTTCATTAAATCCCCATTATACACTTACAAAATTCATCCATACATGCTAGCACTAGGTATGAAACATGAGAGACAAAAAACATCACATAACACAGATATGATCGCAGAGTTCACCCCTAGAGGGCTACATCTTCGGGTCTGCTCAACTGCAAGACCCTTCTGGCAATTATTTAAGCTAAGATTACATAAGTTTCATGTCATTTACATCTCTGCCTTTTAGGCGAACACAACCACTATACAATGATCACTTTGGTCGATAATTACATAAATGATCCCTTTTAGAAGCGGATCCAACTGAACACATCAAAAGCAAATATAAAGGTCTCTTGTTTGACAGAACCCTAACTAGGAACTTGACCCACCAGACAACAGGGTCCTAACCAGCATTTCCTTTGAGTTTTCAGAACATCCCAAAAACGAACATTTCATTTTATTTTTTGTTAAAATACTTATATATTTTAGTATTCTAATTGTAAAGTTCTTGGTATGATCAAATCGAAGAACAAGGTGTACCTAATTAATGTATTATTTAAAAGTCATCAATCATTAAATAGTTATAATTTTGACAGTTTTCCCATTTGAAATGATATTACATTCCTTTTCAAAAATAAACAGAAACTTTCCCATTAATACTGATATCAAAGTATATTTACTAACCCATGCTTGATAAAATATACACAAATAATTATTTGAAAGTACTCAACATTCAAATTTAATATCATTCAATATATATATATTAATTTCCTTAATATTATATATATTATTTATAATATTTCATAATGTACAAATTTCAAATTAATTATTAAATTAATATATATTTTAACCTTCATCAATAAATATATATTATTAATTAAAAACTATTTTTAAGGAAAACTTTTATTAAAAACAACTTTTTTAAAAGAAATAGCTTTTTTATTTTATTTAACATTCTATATATATATATTTTTTAATGTAAAAAAAAACCAAAACTTTTCCACCCACGTGGAGGACCCCACGTGGGCTCCCTCCCAAAAGGGAAGGCTGTGGAGTCCATATCGTGGACTCCACACAGTCACGATTGTGTGGAGGCCACGCCATGGCTCCCAGCCTGGCCCTCCTTTGGCAGCCCAAGGGCGTGGGACTTGGGGTAGAGCCTTGGCTCCCCCATCCCACGTACCCTTTTTTTTTCATTATTAAATATATATTTTTTAATTGCTATTCTTTTTTTAAAAAAAACATTAACAGCAAAAAAAAACAAATCTGCCCCAAATGTGCAGCCACAGAGAAATTTCCCGTCTTTTTCTGGGAAATATTTCTCATTGAAATCGCAAAAAAAACAAATAATTTTCTAAGGCAAAACAGAAAATAGATCTAATCCATCTAGAATCCAACATCTATTCTTCTTTTTTTTAAAATAAAATCTATGATTTCCAGAACAATAAATAATAAAAGATTCAGCATATACTGGACTGTATTTTTCCAAAATGTTAAGGGTTTCAATCAATGGAGGGAGTTGCTGAATAACCAACCGATTAAACAAATTTTTTTGGGCATAAGGGAGCTCATTTCTCACACCAAGATCCAACCATAAGACAATCTTTAACAAATTTCTACTATGAAACTACTCTTGGACAATCAATGGAAAATTTTGAAAACCAAAATTGCAAGAAGAACATTCAAGCCCTTTTTTTTAAAAAAAGAAAAGCAATTTAATCAAATTAATGAACAGATTCCTACCTCAATAAGCATTCCTGGAAGGATTTGAGGATGAGCCCAACCTGCCATTCCAGAAGATCTCCATTCTTTTTCCAAACCCCCAATTTCTTCCTCCAAAAATTATTTTTCTTTTTCTCCACAAATTTTTTTTTCCATCCCCAAAATATTTTTCAACCTAGGTTAAATGGAAAACCCATCTTGACCTAATTTCTAATTTCAAAATTTAAGCCCTTTTAAAATAAAAAGAAATGATAATTATTTTCAACTATTAAATTGATTTAACTTGATTTTCTAATAAATATACTTCTCTCTTATTTTGATCTTAATTTTAATTTCTCAATATTAATTAAGCCAACATTTATATTTCGAACTATTGACAAGGGTAAAGTATTTAAATTAAATAAATTTCCAAAATCAATCTTTTACACTATATCAAACTTTACAAATAAAAAATGATTTTCTTTAAATAATAAAATTCACCCTTTCATTTCCAAAATGCAAAAGTGGTTAAATTATTTCTATTTTCAAATGACTTTAAATCTTCCTTTTTATTAAAACGCATAAACTAATTGAATTCATTATTTAAAATTAACCATTAAATTAAATTCACTACAACATAAATAAAGCGATCCTTTTTTGATAAATGACTAATCTCATGAAAGTAACCTATTTATTTTAATTTCTCAACTAATAATGCGTAAATGAACACATTAATTCAAATTACATGCTTAAGCTTGCTACAATTATAAATAAAGTGATCTCTTAAATTAACGATTAATCATATAAAAGAAATCTATCTATTTTAATTTCTCAATTACTAATGTGTAAATCAACACATTAAATTGAATTAAATACTTAGGATAAAATACTCCATTTACCACACGCAAGGTGCGCAAACCAAGAAAGTCCACCAATCACACGACACACAACCCAAATGAAAAGAAAACCCTACGGACCACACACGACGCTCACCTGATCATGGCTAAGGCAAGACGGGAGTTTTATGACCACCTAATCCGAATTCTAAGGATGAAGCAAGTATACTCAACCCTACGAATCCCAAAGGAGATGAACCTTGCACCTAGGTGGTATAGTACCTACAATCTCCTACACCCATGAGTCACGCAAGCATACATATATATGCATATTCAATGAAGGCGTTAGCTCGAGATTTATAACAAGAATTAGGGAAACAATTACATTTACACAAGAATCGATGCAAAAGCACAATAATAGGTATGCACAATATTCATATAGTCTAATCTACAACATTACATAACGGTAAATCCACCATTCAAGAATGCCACATAGGAAGTCAACCAAGGTCAAACGGGTTTTACAAGGCCGACTAGGGTAGGGCATTACATTCTCCCCCACTAGGCTCCGACTTACTCCTGGAAGTCACAAGGCTAAGCAGAAGTCATACAACACGTATTATTCCTTAAACTCAATTAACAATTATCAATTCGCACAAATAACTATTTTGTCAACAATTTAAAACATTATTTATAAATCCTCTATGAATGTCATTATCCATTAACATAATGCATCTAAAATCATACACTTCTTAAATCATTCTAGAATTTACACACAATCATAGTAGAGAAACGAGAATTTTTCCTTCCTTTCATTACACCAGACTAAAGCATTAAAAGATATAGACACAGTTATCATACTCATCTATCAAACATGACAAGAAATATGTCATCAAGATCAAATTCTTTCACCCATACTTCTTTTAACAGAACTTTATCGCATAGGACTAGCTTCAAAATATCAATTTCTACAACCAAGTTAATCATTTCAATAAATAAGAGCAATGTATATAACTCAATTGTTTACACTTTCTAGGCATATAAGAAATTTTCCAATGACTATGTCCCATAACATAGTGACAAGTTAACACCATTTAATCCATGATTACACATAATAACCATCCACATAACTGGAATTTGCACAACACAAAAGGCCACATGTGAGCATGTCCAATGCTCGGTCAAAGATAACATGCACGATCAACATCTCTATGTCTGATTTCAGAACCAATAACATGATCATAAATATCCAACATCTCACTCAAGGGCTTGATGGTGCTAGGGTACACCATAGCGGTGCTACCTTCCATACAAGAACCTCGTGAACATCCCTTGTTGTGTAAGGTGTTTAGCCTCCAAGAGATAGTCACCACTCATAGGTAGGTAGTGGATCCTAGCCATCTCACAGCCTCACATACCTCCATCCTCAAGGTTCACTACATCTACTTCCTCGTATACACTCATCCAAGACCATCTCCTACGTTCTTGGAGAGGAATTCACATTGCAACACAAGACCAGCATATGAAAACAATAAGGGTAAACCAATTTAGCCACCAAAGTATAGAAGAATAAAGACAATAATCGCCAATTTCAACAGTAAGGCAAGAAAATAATTCCGGAATTGCAACATCAAATCAAGTAAAAACAAGATTGCAAGATCTTGGCTAAACCTTCAAGGTCAAAATAAAATAAATTGCTGGTCCACAGGGAAATAAATAATAAATAAATAATAAGAGAAGATCATAAGTGCACATTACATCACTATGTGACTAGCAGCTAGCCACCAACAAGGAAGGAAGGAACAATCATCTAGCTATCGCAATAGCTCATCATGTGGTGTTGCCTAGTCACACATCCACATGGCATGGCAGTGTGTACCTCGGCATCATCACATGACATGGCTCTACCCTAAACCTGTTAGTAGGCCGCATGGCAATGTCTACTACATCCCGCATTGTGTCTCAGCATGGCATGGCAACACTCTAAGCGGAAAGGGCACGCAATGGACGTATCCTGCATGGCAATGTACCTCGCGGATAAGGCACGTGCAGGTCACACCACGCATAGCGATGTTCCTCTTAGGATACCCACCGTAAGCCAGAGGTATGCATGGCTAAGGTCTACCCACAAGTCTACCAACACTAGTCAATTGGCAACTCATGTAAGAAAATAAAACACCTCTCATGAAGACAAGGCAAAAGATGCTCCAATAAAATCCATCAATATGCTCAAGAACTATCATCCATATGCTCAAAATAAGGGATAGGAATTAGGCTGGCACACATGAACCTCATAAATCGGTTCATCACAAGGGAAAGTATTGAGTACACCTATAATATAGTTTCATTATATAACTATATTTTTCCTCGAGATAGGGAAGCTAAAGTTGCTTCGTGTCGACATTACTCATACACTGTTCATACTATTCAAGGAATGGTGACTTCTAATACTACCCCTTCACATACTGACTTATCAACAACCCGTGGGTTGGCACTTAGTAAGGGAAAAAATATGCAACATCACATAAATAGGTATGGTTTCCCATACTCATAAGCAAACATATTCCCCATGGTTGATTACTTCACCATTTCATGGGCACACATAGCAAGTACGGGTTTCTTGCAACACACAAGGAATAGCACCATTATTGGTTTAGTCACATTTACGGGGAGTACTTTACACTACGCTAACATCTACTTAAGGGAAGTTTTAATTATGCTTTACACATGAATCACTAAATAAAGTTTACTCTAGATACACGTTCAGAAATTCTTAACAATTCAAATTTACTAAAGGAAATAACGTCATTCCAATATCTTTCTCAACTTCCACTAAGCATTTTCATTCACATTACTAACTATGCAATTTTCTTTTCCAAGGCGAAAAACTTTCCTCTTTCATTTAGAAGCCAAAGCAAACATACAATTTCATATGTGTTATAAAAATTCTTCTTAAATCACTGCATTCTTAATAGCATTTCAAAAACAACAAACCCTATAATTTAGGCAAGAGGAGGAAGAGAGTTGGAAAAATCATCTCTTTCCTACGAATACACAAGATCTACAAGATCACACTATATGCTCAGATATAAGTCTATCATTTTAGTTGCACGGTATTCATTTCGCTATCTTTTAGGAGGGTGCCAAACAACCTAACATGACATTTCCAACTATTATGGTTGCAATAGAATGTTCTAGTTTTCCGAACAAGAAATCAAGACAAACAATTTTTTTTTTGGTAATACAAGTCCTCTTGAGAACACTCACTATTCGTAATACAATACAATAATACATCAAACCGAACATTGAAAATTCATAATACGACAAGAAGGTAAATGAGGAGCTATCTACTAGATATTACACATTAATGCATACAAATTAACAAGTCTTTCATTTGCTCTTTCTAAACACAATAAGACAATTATCTATATCCAAAGCAAGTTAAATGGCGTGTTACTAAAATAGGTACTAAATCAATTGGTTTGAAGACGCATGTAAAACAATCTTTCGTGGAACACACTAACACACTCTTGAAGCTACTGTAACATGTTCTCTTTTGGTACTTGTTTCACAACAAAGCAATTTTCACAAAATCAACTATGTGCATATTAATGCACCTTACTTAAGAGGGAATTTAATTATATTACTCCTACAAAGCACATGGAGAATCCTTAATGTAAACATACAATTTTCTCTCAATAACCAATATTAACTTTCAAACCAAACCCCTTACACAATCTAAAAACACATAAGTGTTATAAGGCTCACACCAGGGCTCAAGAAATCTCATCCTTTCTCTTGCAATAAGAAACTTAAATAAGGGATAATTACCCATATCAGAAATATTTTAATCTCTAGTGAGAGAGAGGAAGAAGGGTGATAGTAATTTAATTTACCACAAAATAAGCATTTAATTATTATTATTTTTTTTTGCCATACTAGTTCTTCAAGTGGACAACACTAAGATAGATCAAAACCATGACAAGCACATATCGTACTTTTATATTCAAGATAATACCAACCAACCCAAATGGATTAGTCAAAAGAGTAAAACAAATCAAGAACGAAAGTACATATGATTCTCTTTCAGAATAAGAGAACTCGTAGACCAAGACATTAATAAGTAACAAAACACGTACAATCACTCTAAAGCACCCATATCAAGAAGGTGAGAACAGAGTGTGAACACACATGTTACACACAAGTAGGGTTTGCTCATTCACACACACACAACAAGGAGGACAAGCCTACAACATAAGGTAGACACACACACACCAACTAAGGGCACAAGCGAAACCAGAGGTCCCAGTGTTGCAACATGGGCTCTGATACCAAGTGTAATGCCCCGCCAGGAAACCCCGAAGGGATAAAGCTAAAAACACTCAAATGGAGTGTAAATAAATATATTTTTTTAAATAATAATAAGAGTGTTAATAATAAGACATAACATTAAGATACATTAGAGTTATCTAGAGCTTAGATAACACAGCGGAAGACTAAACAAACCTAAGGAGTTTCCCAACATGATTACGTAACCTTACACCTAACCCAACTTGTGACATTTGATCCAATTAAGATGGATATGTTAATTACATGTTAATACTTAAGAAACGGATATATATTATGTTCGATGAATTGACATCTTAGAATTTTAGGAAGCATTCATCTATTTTGATTGGAGAGGGGGCTAACATGAGGGTATTTACTCAATGCAATTTAAAACATAATTAGCTTAAGAATTCACCCATTAAGGTTTAATTAGGGTTAACTTGACGAGTCCATCCATTTTAGATACAATGCGACTAATATAATGAAGTTCATTCATTTAGGTTTTAAAGTAACCAACCACAATGAGATCATCCTGTATAGTTAAAAGTATGGCTAATAAGATGAAATTCATTCATTAAGAATTAAGTTGTAAATAATAAAACGAGGTTCCTTCATTTGGTTTTAAACATAACCAACTAATAAGTCGTAGTTCATTTATAGAGGATAAAATGTAAATAGCCAAAGAGTTCTCTCATTGAAGTTAAAATAATACCAAGAGAAGGAGATCAATTCATTAAGGTGAAAATGTACTATAGCCACATGAGTTCATCCCTTTAATTAAAATATAGTTAGCAAGATGATATTCATTCTTTCAGGATTAAAAATATAAGTACATAGTGACGATCATCATTTAGGATTAAAATATAACTAACTTAACGAGTTCACTCTTTTTAGTTTAAAATAAAGTTAATATGAAGAAATACATTTGCTATGGGTAAGATATAAACAACTAAATGAGTTCTCCCATTTTAGTTCAAATTATGTTCCAAAACATTTATTGAGGTTATAATGAGGATAACCAATTTGAGTTCACCCAATTATAAAACTAATCTGGTAAGGATTATTTGTTTAGAATAAAACGTAAATAACTAAATGAATTCATCCAATTTAGTGAAATATGGCTAACATGACTATGTTCATTTACTAAGATAGAAAGGTAAAAACCCAAATGAGGTGCTTCCATTAGATTTGAATTTAGGTATTATGATAGTTAATCCAATATTTGTTATCCATTCATTACATTCAAATTTCAAGCTTTACGACAAGTTAATCCATTAATTGTAACCTAGCGAGTTTCTTTCCATGCTTACTTCTTTTCATTAACATTAACAAATTACTTTCCATAATCATATTTACAATCCTATTATGACCCTAATTACTACATTTAACGAGATGACTATATTCGTGCATTCGAAAATTAACTTCGTTAAATCCCCATTATACACTTACAAAATTCATCCATACATGCTAGCGCTAGGTATGAAACATGGGAGACAAAAAACATCACATAACACAGATATTATCTTGGAGTTCACCCCTAGAGGGCTACATCTCCGGGTCTGCTCAACTGCAAGACCCTTTTGGCAATTATTTAAGCTAAGATTACATAAGTTTCATGTCATTTACATCTCTGCCTTTTAGGCGAACACAACCACTATACAATGACCACTTCGGTCGATAATTACATAAATGATCCCTTTTAGAAGCGGATCCAACTGAACACATCAAAAGCAAATATAAAGGTCTCTTGTTTGACAGAACCCTAACTAGGAACTTGACCCACCAGACGATAGGGTCCATTTAAAATTTCCTTTGAGTTTTCAGAACATCCCAAAAACAAACATTTCATTTTTTTTTTGTTAAAATACTTATATATTTTAGTATTCTAATTGTAAAGTTCTCGGTATGATCAAATCGAAGAACAAGGTGTACCTGATTAACGTATTATTTAAAAGTCATCAATCATTAAATAGTTATAATTTTGACAGTTTTCCCATTTGAAATGATATTCCATTCCTATTCAAAAATAAACAGAAACTTTCCCATTAATACTGATATCAGAATTATACATTTATCAAAGTATATTAACTAACCCATGCTTGATAAAATATACACAAATAATTATTTGAAAGTACTCAACATTCAAATTTAATATCATTCAATATATATATTAATTTCCTTAATATTATATATATTATTTATAATATTTCATAACGTGCAAATTTCAAATTAATTATTAAATTAATATATATTTTAACCTTCATCAATAAATATATATTATTAATTAAAAACTATTTTTAAGGAAAACTTTTATTAAAAACAACTTTTTTAAAAGAAATAGCTTTTTTTTAAAATTTAACATTTTATATATATATATATTTTTAATGTAAAAAAAAACCAAAACTTTGCCACCCACGTGGAGGACCCCACGTGGGCTCCCTCACAAAAGTGAAGGCTATGGAGTCCATGTCATGGACTCCACACAGTCACGACTATGTGGAGGCCGCGCCATGGCTCCCAGCCTGGCCCTCCGTTGGAAGCCCAAGGGCGTGGGACTTGGGTAGAGCCTTGGCTCCCCCATCCCACGTACCCTTTTTTTTTTCATTATTATATATATAATTTTTAATTGCTATTCTTTTTCTTTTTAAAACATTAACAGCAAAATAAAACAAATCTGCCCCAAATGTGCAGTCATAGAGAAATTTTCCAGTCTTTTTCTGGGAAATATTTCTCATTGAAATCACAAAAAACACAAATAATTTTCTGAGGCAAAACAAAAAATAGATCTAATCCATCTAAAATCCAACATCTATTCTTTTTTTTTTTTAATCAAATCTATGATTTCCAGAACAAGAAATAATAAAAGATTTAGCATATACTGGACTGTATTTTTCCAGAATGTTGGAGTTGCTGAATAACCAACCGATTAAACAAATTTTTTTGGGCATAAGGGAGCTCATTTCTCACACCAAGATCCAACCATAAGACAATCTTTAACAAATTTCTACTATGAAACTACTCTTGGACAATCAATGGAAAATTTTGAAAACCAAAATTGCAAGAAGAACATTCAAGCCCTTTTTAAGAAAAACAAAACAATTTAATCAAATTAATGAACAGATTCCTACCTCAATAAGCATTCCTGGAAGGATTTGAGGATGAGCCCAACCTGCCAATCCAGAAGATCTCCATTCTTTTTCCAAAACTCCCAATTTCTTCCTCCAAAAATTATTTTTCTTTTTCTCCAAAAAAATTTTTTTCCATCCCCAAAATATTTTTCAACCTAGGTTAAATGGAAAACCCATCTTGACCTAATTTCTAATTTCAAAATTTAAGCCCTTTTAAAATAAAAAGAAATGATAATTATTTTCAACTATTAAATTGATTTAACTTGATTTTCTAATAAATATACTTCTCTCTTATTTTGATCTTAATTTTAATTTCTCAATATTAATTAAGCCAACATTTATATTTCGAACTATTGGAAAGGGTAAAGTATTTAAATTAAATAAATTTCCAAAATCAATCTTTTACACTATATCAAACTTTACAAATAAAAAATGATTTTCTTTAAATAATAGAATTCGCCCTTTCATTTCCAAAATGCAAAAGTGGTTAAATTATTTCTATTTCCAAATGACTTTAAATCTTCCTTTTTTTTTAAACGCATGAACTAATTGAATTCATTATTTAAAATTAACCATTAAATTAAATTCGCTACAACATAAATAAAGCGATCCTTTTTTTGATAAATGACTAATCTCATGAAAGTAACCTATTTATTTTAATTTCTCAACTAATAATGCGTAAATGAACACATTAATTCAAATTACATGCTTAAGCTTGCTACAATTATAAATAAAGTGATCTCTTAAATTAACGATTAATCATATAAAAGAAACCTATCTATTTTAATTTCTCAATTACTAATACTTAAATCAACACATTAAATTGAATTAAATACTTAGGATAAAATACTCCATTTACCACATGCAAGGCATGCAAACCAAGAAAGTCCACCAATCACACGACACACAACCCAAACAAAAAGAAAACCCTACAGGCCACACATGACACTCACTTGATCATGGCTAAGGCAAGACGAGAGTTTTATGACCACCTAATCCGAATTCTAAGGATGAAGGAGGTATACTCAACCCTGCGAATCCTGAAGGAGATGAACCTCGTACCTAGGTGGTATAGTACCTGCAATCTCCTACACCCATGAGTCATGCAAGCATACATATATATACATATTCAATGAAGGCGTTAGCTCGAGATTTATAACAAGAATTAGGGAAACAATTACATTTACACAAGAATCGATGCAAAAGAACAATAATAGGTATGCACAATATTCATATAATCTAATGTACAACATTACATAATGGTAAATCCACCATTCAAGAATGCCATGTAGGAAGTCAACCAAGGTCAAATGGGTTTTACAAGGCCGACTAGGGTAGGGCATTACAACTTTGTATGTTGAAACCATTATACATACCCCTACCTCTGCATCATACACATGAGTTAAGGATGCTAGTGCAGTGTGCAAACATCCTATATGGATAGGACACAAGAATCTCTACCAGATAGTGTTAGGTTAAATGTATTTAATATCTTAGACTTACAGGGATATATGGGGAAGTTTGCACATGTGATGATGCCATGAAAGGTCTGATATCCCTATGTATCAGACTGAGAAAACCAGTGGAAGACAAAAATAAATGCATTGAGAAGGCAAAATATTGATTTGCCTAATGTTTGGTGTTGAAGTGATGTTTGGGGACCCTACCAGGTCAAATACCTTGTTGTAGTTTCAAAGGGTGGAAAAAGAATAAGCATTTTTTTTACTGTCCTAATAGACCATCCATCATAACAATGATTACCAATGATGTGTGTGTTGCAAACAAAGTTCTAGAGGAAGGCTCTTTCTATTGTAATACCTAGTGAGTGTTCATAGACCTTGTGTAGGGTCCTCCAAGCCTAGAGTAAGGAGTTTCATGCCTAGATACATTGATTTGGACGTGTGGCCATAAATGAGTGTTGACCCAATAGGAGAAGTCTTGAGACTGGCAATTTTGGAAGTGTGGCATTGTTGAGAGCTATCACTTAGGTGTGAACCCTTTCTTCACATATTATGATCAGTTGCCATGATACTTGACCCTATCCTCATGGTGTTGGCTCAATTCATATTAGTTTTCCCAAGCCTAGAAGCCAAGTAATGTATACAAGGGTGTCTAGAAGAATGGAGTGTATGATCATTGAATTTGTATGTTGAAACCATTATACATGCCCCTCCATTGAGGGTATTGAGGAAGATTGGGAATAGTGTGTTTTGTTCAAGAAACATGATGAGAGAAGTTTGATGTAGAGGCAAGGGTATAACTTAGTATTTCATATTAGGAAATCAACCACATTGATTAGGCAAGTCAAATAAGGTCTCTCCAATGTTTAGGATACACAAGGGAGCAATTAGTCATGTAAGTATGCAAGAGCATGGGAGTGGATAGTTACTTTCCTTTTAGACTAACTTGGGTCTATGAATCTCAATGATGTTCATCCCAAAAGTATATGTAATATCATTTTCTTGCATCCAAGGTGTGACTGAGAATTTTTTCTTACTTGTCACTAATTTGGACAATATTGAGAGGATAGTTTAAGGATGACTATCACCATATGCTCGATGAGTTCATAATATTGATAATTAATTCACATTAGACACTCATGGATTACCCCAATTAGACATTATTCAACTTAAGATATGATACAAGGATTGCATACCACAAAGCCATTAGATATGTTTTGATATGAAAAGGAAGAGTTAAACAATTTTGGTTCAATTTGCATTATTTCTATGTTGAAGTAATTTAATTTGGTATTACTTCTATAAAACTATTTCTCTAGCCTGATTTTTTTGCCTATGAAGAAAGACCATGTCAAACAATATCAGCGAACAACAAAATAAGGAGACAATTGCTAGATTGTGATCTAACTTGAAAAGAAAAGGTGATGGAAAATATTATTATCCCTCCTGCAAAATTTGTAAGGGGTTAAAGAATAGAAGACTTCTAATCAAAATAGATAAGAAACGTTGTAGGCTACATGGTCACATTGAAGGGGGACATGATTATCATCCATTGGTAAGTTTTTCATTATATAGTTTTAATAATTTATATACATAACAAATAACTTGATGATGAGACCATGATCATGGTTTATTTATGTTGATCATTTTTATATAGGCCAAGCACCCCAGAGAACATGATATGGATAAACACAACTCAGAGAATATGATTTTTGAAGTGGAGGAACATGGAGGTGTGAATATCAAAGCTAAAGATAATGATCCCATGGAAGATGATGATCATGAGCCACAAAACACAATTGAAGATGATGGTACAAATACATTAATCCATGACACATTTAGTATTGGAGAAATTGATCATGATGATGAAGATGACCTTGATGTTTTTCATGATTTACCTCTACTTGAGAAGGCATATGAGGCCCTTTACGAAGGCTCCCAGACAGCTCTTCTCTCCGTTGTATTGTTGTTGGTGAACTTGAAGGTTATGAATGGTTTATCCAACATAACAATCTCACGTAAATTAAGGTATTCCATATATGTCATTATAGTTAATAAATGGTGAATCATGTACCATTAATATTTTTTATATTAAAAAATCATATTTTTTTGTTGTAGATTGATAGGTGAGTTTTTGTTACCACCATCAAATATTCTACCTCGCTCATACCAATAATTATTTGCCATTATGAAATATATTGGAATGGAGTATCAAACAATAGATGCATGTCCCAATGATCATATTATATATCACAAACAACATGAATTTTGAACTGAATTCCTTGAATGTCATATTAGTAGATATCGAACAGATCAAATAATGAAAAAGGTGCCTCCCAAGGTTCTTCATTATATTCCCATTATTCTACGTGCAACGATTACTCAAGTGCACAAAATTTATGGATTACCATGCATGCAATAGAAGTCGAGATGAAATTATTCAAATTCCTGTGGATGGTACAACATTTATGGACACAGAGGAAAAGTGGCGACACTTTAAAGAAGAACCTCATAATCTCAAGCTTTCATTGGCAGCGGATGGTGTCAATCCATTTGGAGAGCTGAGATTTGTTTACTCGATGTGGCCTATTTTTGTTATCAACAATAACATTCCTGCATGGATGTTGATGCTCTTCAAAAAGAATTCGAAAATATGTTCAATGACAACACACACAAGAGCACAAGAAATAAATGTTAGTGTTAGCAACAAAAGATTATCCTAAATAGGCATATCGAGAGAGATATTAAGCATGAAATAGAAAGCATACAAACATAGAATAGATAAACTATACTCCTCCAAATGCTATTCAAGATGCTCATAGTTGCTCCTCCCTTGTTCCTCTCCTCTCCAAGTTCCACATGAGTGTAGCTCTCAACTTTTAGCACTAGCCATCGATGCCATATGGAGATTCAAGATGGTTGAATATGATAAGCAAATGCTATGCAAGTGTAGATAGTGATGCTATGAAAAAAATCTATGCTAATACCAGTATAACAACAATACTCTAATGCTTCCTTCTTTGCTTGAGGAGAAGGGTTCTATTTATAGAAGAAATGGGGAAATGAAGTGTTAAGATTGAGCAATCTTAACAAGGGTTAGGATTGACAGATATTCAATCCATGTGAGACTTTCAACCCAATCCCATGTTGACAAGTGTCACCATGAGGAGGCTTGAGAGGAGAGATAAGGAGAATTAAATGTTTGAGGGGACATGATGGTTACCCTAGGGGGTTGGGTTAGGGTTAGGTTAATGGATATTCCTTTTATCTAAGGGATAAATGAATGTGCAAGGGTTAAATGGTTATCTTAGTCAAAGAAATAAATGCTTTGAAGAGACCCATGAGTCAAAAGGATGGTTAAGTTAGAGGAAAGTCTCTAACCAAAGGTAAAAGATGAGTTAACCATAAATGGTTATGTAAAAGCCTTTAATGGTTTGGAAGACTTTAGAGGTTAACCATTTGAAGACATAAAGCCTTTAATGGTTATTGAATACTTTGAGGGCTTTGAGAAGTGACTCCAAGTTGCTTAGGAATGTGACAATATTTAGAGGATGGACTAGGCTAATTAGGATGGGGTTAGAAGAATCTAGAAGGGGGTTAAGATTGCAAGTGGGTTTTGTAGGAGAATGCAAGTGGGAGGAATTTTGGGATTTTCAATTAAAATAAAATCTTTTATTTCAATTAAATGGTGTAATTTACATTTGGGTAAATATTCAAATAAATATTAATTTATTTAAATGAGAAAAAGGAAGATAAAACATTTAAATGCTTGAAGACTTTGAGGGAAACCATTAAAGGCTTAAGAAGACTCTAGAAAGAAGCCATTAAGTTTGAAGACTTTAAGGGAAACCATTAAAGTCTTAGGAAGACTTTAGGGGAAGCCATTAAGTTTGAAGACTTTAAGGGAAACCATTAAAGGTTTCAAGTGGGTGAGGATAAATAGGATTCTAAATAAATAATTTATTTAAAATAGTTGTGCAACTTGCATTTGTAGGAAAATGCAAGCGGGTGGAGGATAAAGGTGATTTAAATAAATGTAAATGTTAATTTATTTAAATGTGAGAGAAGATTTAATTAAACAAATATAATTTAGTTATTTAATTAATGGTCTGAATTTGGTTAAGTGAATTAAATCAAATAAATTGAATAATTTATTTAATTAATAGGAGGAGAGGGTTAAGATGAATTAGTTAAATATTAATTTAATGAATTATTGATTGATAGTTAAATAATCAAATAAATACTAAATATTCATTTAATTAAGTCTACATATTTATGTGACTACATTTTCCCCTCTTTGAGACAGTGCAGTTTTATCGCGTCGTTTCAAAGAAAGAAAAATAGGTGTGAAGAAATATGCCCCATAAATATTAATTTAGTGGGTGGTATGCCACCTCGAGAGATGAGCCAATTTTTTCTGAAAAATCGGGCGATCTCTCGAAAAAGAACGAGAAGTGGAGGGGAGGTAGAATAGAAGAAATTAGCAATAATGGTGAAAGAATGGAAGAAAATAGAGTGAATACGGAGAAATGGCAAGCCAGTGAGTACCTGTAGGTTATGGAGGAGATATGGTGCAACTGTGGTGTTGTGCTTTTGATTGATGCTATATAATTGATCAAAATGGTTGGACAATCTGGTGCAATTGGTTAAATTGCCCCGGTCGAGTCAAAGCGTGACAGTTGATGTCAGTTGTTTGCTTGGACATGATAGTCTAAGTAAGTGAATCAAAGTGACCTGTTGGTGACTTAGACAATTGATGTAATTGCCCGATGAAGTCAAGGCATCTGAAGAAAAATACTCATTGAGTATTAGACAATTGATGTAGTTGTCCATTAGATTGTGTTTGATTGGTTGATCAATTGATAGTGTGTGTGTGTGATGGATGTTTGTGGGGAATCATGGCAGCCTCATTGAGACTAGGTCATTATGATAAATGCTTATTGTAGTCTAAATTTGCCATGATCAATTACCTGTTGAGACCTGAAGATACTTGATCAGAGTATCTGTTGATAGTCTAGGTGTGCATGAGTCGATGTATCTGTGTAGACAGAGTAACTGGCTTGATTGGGTGACTTAGGATGGGAAACACAATCCCTCATGTTAGAGATGGATGGTGATGAACGTGGCTTGATTGGGTTGATGGGACACAATGAAGGGATTATGGTGATGTTGATGATCAAGATAGGGAGGGTGAGAGGGGTTCAATGTTAGAAGAAATGGAGTACCTGTGGCTCATTCCTATGGAAGAAGAGGAAAATGTTGGCATTTTTGATGTTTATGTTGTGATTGTCATTGATGGACACTCACTTGTATTGAGATCCCTTTTATATGTATGAGCTCATGCTCAACTGGTATTTGTTCCAACCAGTATGTTGTATTCTAGTCTTTAGACTAGTAGTGATTTTGCAGAATGTGTTTCCCGGTCTGAAGCGGCATGTCGACCCCAAGCAGTTCGTAGGTCACAAGCGGTACAAGGGTGCAAAGCGGCACAACAAATTCTTACCAGTCTTCATTTTTGTCAAACCGGCAATCGGTATTTTGTATGAACTGGTAATACTCTATGATGAGTTACCAACTGGCATTTTGTGATGAGTTACCAATCCACCGATTGTTTGACGGTGCCGACACATTAACGGTGATTCCTGTGTCGTGTTACTAAGTATTTCTAGGTTCATTGAACCTAGGAAATTGTAAAGAAATCCTATTGGACCGACATGAAATTAGATTCCTTTAAAAGGGACATCATGTCTAGGGTTTTAGGTTGTTGCGAAAAGGGTTAATGTTGAGCTAGGGTTTAAGGTGGATGTTGATTTTTTGGAAGAGCGATCTTATCTAAGAGGATCGAGTTGTAACTGAGAGAGAGATAGAGAAGACTGAAGTAATGCTGGAATGCATTAGCTATGAGCAATACTGGATCTAACCAAGTAGCCTATGCTATTAGATAGGTCAAACACTTGTTGATTACTCACATCTTTAACAAGTCAGTAGCCCCTAACCGGGTAGGCCTCAAAGCCTTTGTAAAATCCTCTAACAAGATGGTTAACACATGTGAATCTAAAATCCTCTAACAAGGTAGTCTTTAATCGGACTTATCTCCTAACAAAGATTGAGATTCCTAACAAGATTTGTTATGGTGAAGAACATTGTAAGACCTTAACTGGTCTGGTTTCTATTTTGTAGATACTGACTTGTGAGTTCCATCTCACTGTGGTTTTTCCCAGTTAGGTTTCCACGTCAAATATCTTGTGTTATGGTTGTATTGCCTTTTTGGGTGAATGTTTTATTCGCATTTTGGTTTGTATGTGTGGTAACCAGTTTGACTGTCAGACTGCTTTACCGGTTTATCTTTAGACTATGTAAGTGTTTTAGTGCAAAATGTTTTGGCATACTAATTCACCCCCCCCTCTTAGTATTCATCAATTGGTATCAGAGCCAACCTTTCTATAAGTTTAACCACTTGGAAAGAGATATGGGGGAATACACCTTGAGGGAACTTACTCAATGGCTCACTAAGTCTGAGCAAGCCTATGATGATCTTATGGTTAAATACAAGGCATCTCAAGTAAAAAGAAGAGAACATGCAGAAAAGCTAATGGAACTATCTGAAAGTAGTTCTGAAGATGAAGCTAATATGGAAGCTATGATTGCTGAAGTGAATAAGCTGAATGATTCGAACTCCAATCTGAGAAAGGAGTTGGAAGGACTGACTATTTGGTTCAGTCAACAGCTTGAGAACTAGAGAAAAGGTGAAGATCTGGTAAAAGATAAAGATCATGAGATCTCCAAGTTGAAACATGAGATTAGTGCACTAACTGCTCGCCTTCATGAGAGTAGAATGGAAAAAGAAGACATGCAAGGAGAACTGAACATTGCCATCTCTAAAAATGCAAGTCTTATGGAGACACACACTACTATTTCCAAAGAACTCTTTGAGTCAAAGGAAATACTTGCTAAGTTTGGCAAAAGTACAGTCAAGCTAGAGCAAAAGCTTGAGTCATCTAGACCAACAAAGAATACCAATGGTCTTGGTTTTTCTGGACATGAGGAAGGAGAATCCTCAGGAACGAATGTTGAAGCATCAAAGAAGCAACCGACACTCAAAGGAAAAGGTAAGCAAAAATTCAAACCTGTTTGCTTTAACTATCTTAAAGAAGGACACACTACCAATGTATGTAGGAGCAAAGCCTACATTAATTTTCCTTATTTTATAAGCAATGTACCTAGATTCAATAAGTTTAATGGTCATTGTTATGCATGCAATAAGTTTGTGCATAGAGCATTTGAATGCAGGTTTGTAGTGGATAACACTGGAAGATATCCTCAGAGGACCTAAGGAACTAGTCCTGAATCTTTTATGAGCTGGAACCACAACCGGTTTAATGACTTCAATCATCAGTCAAGAAGCGGTGGTCATCAAGCGGCAACTAGATGGAGAGAAAGATGTATGATCTATCATGGTCAAGGTCACACTGCTGCAACATGCAGAAGGAAAAATGGAAACATGTACAATGGACCTTGGAGAGCACCTGGACTTGTTTTCTATCACTGCAGCAAACCGGCTCACATTGCAAGATTCTACAGAAGCAGAAAAAGTATATCTGGTGATATACCAGTCACTCAGGAAGGAGAAATAGATGCTGAAAGAGTTCAAGGAGACATGAAGAAAACATGGAAGATGAAACCAACAATGTCAGAAGAGGAACCGGTTTCTGCACCTAGTGTGGAAATATCGAAACCGACAAACTAAGCCTCAAAGGCTTAGGGGGAGAAAATGGCAAAATGCTTTCCAACCCCTGGTTAACACTGGTACAAGACCTTAACTGGTATGCTACACCTGTCGCTTGGCAGAAGACTAGAAACGGTAAAAAGGCAAATTAGGGTTAATGCCCTAATATAGGAGCATTAATGATGGTAGGTGAGAGACATGTATAAATGCATTTTTCAAATCATTTCTCACTATCTGTTTTTGAGCAAAGAAAAGTTTTCAAGTGTAGAGCGAACAAAAGGCGATTTGAGCTTAGATTTCAAGAAATTGGATAACTTTGAAAGAGATTCAAATCTAGTTTGCAAGAGGTAGTGGAGAACTCAAAGCGGTGATTTGGCATCCGACGAAGAGCGAAGTAAAGCAGAATCAGGAAGACCTAAATTTGCGTTTGAAAGGTATTTTCGGTGTTCTTGAAATACTCTTCAATGGCTTCCGCATCTCATACCAGTTCAAGCACATCCATTGATTCATAAAGTTTCATTTAGAGGAAGTCCAAGTATAATTTCTTGTCACAAGTTCCAGTTGGAGTCATAGTCGAAGAAGGAATTTCAGACTATATTGATTGCAAGATAGAAGACCTAGGGTCCTTAGCCATTCATACTCAATTAGGTCTATTTTGCAGAAAGGACAAAAGGATCAAACCGGAGTTCAGTATCTTAGAGAAGAAGAAACTCCATAATGTGGTATATTTTCTGGAAGACTTCATAGAGGATCACATCAGGATCATCTTGAGCAGAGTCCATGGTGACAAGATGTACTTGGAGAGAACGCATGATATCATGCCTGAGGCAATTCATGCAGTCACCAGTTTCTACAACATAGGAGAAGTGCCAACCCTAAGAATGGTAAGCAAAATAAAAATGACCAAGCTCACCAGTTCGACAAGTGATTCACGAGGTATGACAGTTAATCCTATCAAGGATGAACTGGTAAAATACGCCTACATGGTGATAGGCTACAGAACATTCTCAGCCAGCAAGATTAATTCTGTATCTGCTATAGCGGTAAATGTCGCTTATCGGATGATTATAGAGGATAAATCATTTGACTTATGCACCGGTATGCAGAGGCAACTCCGATTAAATCTTAAGGCAATCAAAAAGGACAATTCATTGAGATTTAAGTCTGGACAACTACTAGTAGGGTTGTTTTTCTATTTTCAAGGCTACTTTCTGGGTGTAGGAGATGTCCAGTGGTCCCCTAACCAACCGGTAACCAAGCAGATAAAGGAAAGTGTGCAAGCCATTGGAATCGGCTACCCTGAGGTACTGAACAAATACTTTGATGAGTTCAGAAGAAAGATGAGTCAGAGGGTACGAATCTTAGGTGACATAGTGAAGAAGTATGAAGATGACATCTGTTTCACTATTCAGGTGGACAAATGTCTAATGGAGGCTGTTGAGCCTAGAATGGAGGAAGTGGAGCCTATGGGCTATGAGGTCATGTTTGATATGCTGGAAGGGTATGCTTCAACCCTTATTTCCTCAGCTCTTGATCCAAAGGCTAAGCGAACCGGAACCTACTTGGAGAGGATCGCACCGGTTGAAGAACCATTGGTGAAGAAGGGAAAAGAACCGACAGCTAAGAAAGCTAAGGTAGTGCTTGTAGCATTAGCACCAGCTACCACTGAGACTCCAAGAGTGACCAAGCGGTCACTAGCAAAGAAGAAACCGGAGGTAACACTGGCAAAAGTCTTCGAAAGAAAGAGGAAGACTAAGGCAAATGAACCGGACTCCGATGAAACCGAGTCTGATGAACAGCCAAAGAAGGCTAGACAGACCAAGAAGGTAAAGAAGAATGAACTGGCAACATCCGCACCGGTAAATATAGATATCTCCTCTTACAAACCTTTGACACATTGTCAAAGAATAGTAAAGAATATTAGGAGAAAGTTACTTCATGATTTAATTGAATATTATGATGAATTCAATAGTGTAGAAAAAGATGAAGTACTACAGGAAATCATTCTTTATTTATGTAAAAATGACCGGTCACCATCAGAGATTAAATCTCAGACACTGGATTCATTATTTAAAGCATTGGATAACAAATGGCGCATTGCCATTGAAAATGAACAAGTGATTAGGGAGAAAGTTTTTGCACAGTACTTCCCCGAACTCTCAAATTCAGAATTATTTGATGTATTGGATCAAAATAAAGGTATCTTCTTCACAAGGAGAAGAAGACTTTGGTTTTTGGAAGGGAGAGTTGATGATGTAGAAAAGGGTACACATCAACACATGGCCCATGCTATCAGCTTTCACAAAGCTCGAATGGCCAACCTCCAAGCGGAAAAGGAACTGGTTATTTCCAAACCAGATGAGGTTTTTGATGAGGAAGGAAACCTTTTGGAGGAACCAATCAACACCATAGATGTCGATGCCTTGGATATAGAAGATGTCACTCAGGACATACCTTTTGAGGGAACTGAATAAGGGAAATAGGCCGATCAGGGTGGTGAACAAGCTGTGCACACACAGCAAGCGGCAAAAGAATAGGAAGAGAAAAAGAAGAAGGATGAAGATGAGAAACAGGAAAAAAGAGGAAGAGAAGAGAAAAGAGGAAGAGGAGAAAAGAAAATATGAAGAGAAGAAGAAGCAAGAAGAAGAAAGGAAAAAGAAAGAAGAAGAGGACAAGGAAGAAAAGAAGAAGAAGGAAGAAGAAGAGAAGAGAAAGAAGGAAGAGGAAGAAAAGAAGAAGAAAGAAGAGGAGAAGAAGAAGAAGGAAGAGGAAGAGAAGAAGAAGGAAGAGGAAGAGAAGAACAAAAAGGAAGAGGAAGAGAAGAAGAAGAGGGAAGAAGAGAAGAGAAGAGAAGCGTAAAAGAAGAAAGCTGAAGAAGCCAAGGAACAAGAAGCGGCAAAAAGCTCTCAAGTGGAGACTCCGAAGGAAACCAGAAGTCAACCCTCACCAGTTGATCTCTCTAGTCCTATCCATCTCCAATCTACAAGTGAGTCGAAGCTTATGCAAAGCATCAAGGTTTCTCAAGAGCGCCTTGAGATCATTCGTAGGAAAAAGGAATAGGACATCATTCAGGCAGCTGTAGACACACTTACCGGTTTAATCCTTGGTACTAATCTTCCTA
Organism: Cryptomeria japonica; assembly: GCF_030272615.1. NCBI lineage: Eukaryota > Viridiplantae > Streptophyta > Pinopsida > Cupressales > Cupressaceae > Cryptomeria > Cryptomeria japonica. The sequence goes on from NC_081406.1 coordinate 586,802,721, forward strand.
ACACTGATTCATCACTAGCACAACTCAAACTTCTGTGTACTTTAGTGGATGATCAGGTGCAGGGTCTAGAAGAAGTAGCAGAGGCCAAGTAAAGAAAGAGCACCAAAAGGCTCTTAATGTTGCGCTCGTGAAGAAATTAAATGAGCTTAGGATTGAACTGTTAAAGTATCAAAAGGACATAAGGAGTGCCTTGGATGAGGGAAACTTGCTACTCAACAAAATCTATCAACCTCATCTGTTCTGTGATGATGTGCTAGCCAAGAAGCAATAGCTTCAAATGGACTTATAGTCCTACTTAAGCACATTCAAGACTCCTTACGACTCCTTTGCAGCATATGGGCAAACTGTTCACCGGTTCCAGATCCAGTCAGCCAAGATAGAGAAAGAGATCAGCACAAGATCTAGGGATTTGCAGGAGGTTCAACTGGTATTACTTCCACAACTGCAAATTCTCCAGAAATGCTATCTGAACCTGGATTCCCTGACAGTCACACAAGAATTGAGCACAATAGATGCCATGGAGGAACAGGTATCACAAATGCAGATAGAGAAGGAAGTGGCGACCTCCCTACTTGAGTCCTGGTCTCTTTCCATGAAACAATTTTTGCAGGACTATAAAGCGGTTTTTGATAGGTATTATTCATTATTGTCATAAACACTTTTATATATATATGGAAATAGGTTTTTTAGTGGTACTTTGTCATTGTTGGCAAAGGTGGAGAAGTATATGGTTTTAAAATATTGAAATATTGATATATCAGGGGAGAAGTCTATCAGAGGGAGAAGTATCTATTTTGAAATTTTGATATATGCTATGATATATGCTCTGATGATTATGCTCTGAATGCAAAATTGCTATACACTCTGTTGATTAAGGGATAGTGTATATGCTTAGGGGGAGCAATTTTGTTAATGACAAATTTTTTTTGAAAAACACTTAGATGTCAAAATTTTATTTTCCTAAGTGTTGCCATCAATGACAAAGGGGGAGATTGCTGGCATTTTTGATGTTTATGTTGTGATTGTCATTGATGGACACACACTTGTATTGAGATCCCCTTTATATGTATGAGCTCATGCTCAACCGGTATGTTGTATTCTAGTCTTTAGACTAGTAGTGATTTTGCAGAATGTGTTTCCCGGTCTGAAGTGGCATATCAACCCCAAGCGGTTTGCAGATCACAAGCAACACAACACATTCTTACCAGTCTTCATTTTTTTCAAACTGGCAACCCGTATTTTGTATGAACCGGTAATACTCTATGATGAGTTACCAACAAGCATTTTGTGATGAGTTACCAATCCACCGATTGTTTGATGGTGTCGACACATTAACAGTGATTCCTGTGTCATGTTACTAAGTATGTCTAGGTTCATTGAACCTAGGAAATTGTAAAGAAATCCTATTGGACCGACATGAAATCAGATTCCTTTAAAAGGACATCATGTCTAGGGTTTTAGGTTGTTGAGAAAAGGATTAATGTTGAGCTAGGGTTTAAGTTGGATGTTGAATTGTTGGAAGAGCGATCTTATCTGAGAAGATTGAGTTGTAACTAAGAGAGAGAGATAGAGAAGACTGAAGTAATGCTGGAATGCATTAGCTATGAGCAATACTAGATCTAACCAAGCAGCTTGTGCTATTAGATAGATCAAACACTTGTTGATTACTCACATCTTTAACAAGTCAGTAGCCCCTAACCGGGTAGGCCTCAAAGCCTTTGTAAAATCCTCTAACAAGGTGGTTCACACATGTGAATCTAAAATCCTCTAACAAGGTAGTCTTTAATTGGACTTATCTCCTAACAGAGATTGAGATTCCTAATAGGATCTGTTCTGGTGAAGAACATTGTAAGACCTTAACTGGTCTGACCTTAACCAGTCTGGTTTCTATTCTGCAGATACTGACTTGTGAGTTCCATCTCACCATGGTTTTTCCTAGTTGGGTTTCCACGTCAAATATCTTGTGTTATGGTTGTATTTCTTTTGTGGGTGAATTTTTTATTCGCATTTTGGTTTGTATGTGTGGTAACCGGTTTGACTATCAAACTGCTTTACTGGTTTATCTTTATACTGTGTAAGTTTTTTAGTGCAAAGATTTTTGGCATACTAATTCACCCCCCCCCTCTTAGTATTCATCAGAAAATAGAGTATCCATTGTCATTACTATGTATGAATGATATGCAACTATTTATGAATGTATGGATGTATGGAATGCAATGGAATGTAATATATATAGATGAGATGGAATGATGATCCATAGTGCTTTATTTTTCATCATTGAGCTTCAAAATGTTGTAAGAAAATACAAGCAATTTGACATAATGATTCAAGATGACCTGGGTATTCCTTATAGGGATTTTGATATAGCAAGTTAATATAAGCAACTTGATATAATGGATCAAGTTGACCTGAGTATTGCTTGCGGAACAGACAAGGATTATCTCCTTTCATGCATGACTTGGAACATCCTCCTTAATCTTTTGTCGATCATATCTTGAGACAAGTTCATACTGTAGTAAGAGATAAATCATTATCGAGCATGGATGAGGTAGTAGGAACCAAAGATGGAGCATTGTACCTGCAAGAAAACAACATATATAAAAAATAAAGAATATGGACCCTCGATAATGGTTCATGCTCATATGGTCGAGGTATACATTGTAGTCAGCAAGCCATAGTGATCTATGACTGTATTTTGCATATGATCACATAACTTAGTGAACTTCCCATGTATAAACCATTAGTAAATGCCCCAGTATTTCATTGGATTAATTCATAGAAGACTTACAAACAATGCTTAGGAACCATCCCAACCACTCTAATCACTTATGGATATCCCGGAGTAGCGTAGGAACCTGATATATATAAATGAATGAATAACCTATAAATCAACCAAGTATTTGATAGCTTTAAACATAATTTTCTTGTCAAAGAAAATGTCATCTTGTCTTTCTTTTTTGTAAGGAAGGATGCATCCTTGTTAAGACAGTTTGCATGTTGATGTTGATTGTTTGGTCGATGTGATAAGTGGTCATCGTTTGATTATTTCACAATGTTTGTTTGGTATCTGCTTTGAAAAACGTATGTACAAGGTGTTGCCATGTTTTTGTTTGTTTGATGTTTTCTGATGTTTTGGATTTTGTAAGTGTTTTTAAATGTTTTTAGATTTTGTAAGTGTTTTTGAATGTTTTTGGATTTTGATGATTGTTTTCCAATGTTTTTGGTATTTTGTGAGATAGTTTTCCAATGTTTTTGGATTTTGTGAGATAGTTTTGAATGAAGAACTCAATGAATCACAAAAATAATGTATAATCCACTTCCATCAAATAGATTAAGGGTATTTCCCCTAGTTTAGACATGACTATGAAAAAGTGGGATGCAAGACACGTGAAGTACTATCCTTGATTGCAAATCAATAACAAGCCATGGTTTGGACAGATGGATGAGTGGATGAATGTGAATGTGATCGCAACAAGCCTAAAAGATAATGGAGCCATAGCATTTATGAGTGGCACCTGTTTGCTAGGTTTTCACCATCGCACTTACCCAAGGTGCCACCAGAGTGGTTGTTCACCATTTGGATGTATGATTTTTCTTTACTATTTTGATGTTTTTGTATTTTCTTCAAGACATTTTTCTGAATGTTTTTGGTATTTTTCTGGTATGTATGGGAGCTTGATGCTTTGTACAGCTTATGTATAAAACCTTTTGAGGTGCATGATGTTGATTGGATCTGCTAGCGGTTCTCCTTCTGAAGTAGCCAATTGATATGCCCTAGACCCAAATACATCAGTGATAATATATGGACCTAACTAGTTTGATTCAAACTTTCCTTGATGTTCTTTGTTTGGATGGTTATGACGATTCTCTCAAAGAAAAAGATCACCTACCTTGAATCTATGAGGTCTAACCCGATGATTATAGCTTCTGCTCATGCGCTGTTGATAGGCCTTGAGGTGATTGTATGCAGCTTGTCGCTTCTCATCAAGTAGCTCTAAGTCTTGAAGATGTGATACTCAGTATGTTTCATCATCAATGAGATTATGCAAGGAAACCCATAGTGATTTTATTTCAACTTCAATAGGAAGGATAGCTTTTGCACCATAGACCAGTGAGTAGGGAGTTGCGCCTGTAGGGGTTCGAATGCTAGTGCGGTATGCCCATAGTGCTAGATTCAATTGAACATGCCAATCACGACCGACATCATTCACTATCTTCTTGAGGATTCTTAATATGTTCTTGTTTGATGCTTCAGCCTGACCATTGCCTTGTGGGTAATAGGGAGTGGAAAATCGGTGTTGGATGTGAAATTTCTCACAGAGTTCATGGAGATCCTGATTTTTGAATGGAAGATTGTTATCTGTGATGATAGACATGGATACACCATACCAACAGATGATGTAACTAAGGATGAATGAGGTGATCTGCTTACCAGTGACTTGGGTAAGTAGAACAGCCTCAATCCACTTTGTGAAGTATTCGGTGGCGGTAATAATGAATTTGTGGATGTTGGATGAAGATGGATGGATTTTACCCATAAGGTCAAGGCCCCATTGATAAAAAGGCCATGGTGTTGTGATTGGTTGCAATTCCTGTGCTGGTGCATGTATTAGGTCTCCATAAACTTGGCATTTGTTGCACTTTTTGACAAAGTAGTAGGAGTCTTTTTCCATGGATGGCCAATAGTATCCATCTCATATGATCTTCTTGGCTAGTGACGGGCCACTTGCATGAGTTCCACAAATTCCTTCATGTACCTCTTCCAAGGCCTTTGTTATCTCATCATGTTCCAAACATCAAAGGAGAGTACCATCAAGATTGCGTCGGTATAGGGTTTCAGCAATAATGGTATATCGAGCGGTTTGGGGAATGAAGGTTTTACATTGGTTATTCGATTGGTTAGTAGGAAGCGTGTGATCATGGAGGTAGGTGTAAAAATCACTATACCATGGGGATTTAGAGCCAACAAGGTGACATGTCATCTCGGATTTGGGGATATCATAAGCGGGAATCCAAAGCTATTCGACCAAGAACTCATAGCATGTTGAATTTAGCGGAAGATCTAGGAGAGATGCAATAGTAGCCATAGCATCAGTAGCTTGATTTTAATCTCTAGGTATCTGCTCAAAGGTGATAGTAGTAAATGATGCCTTTAGACTATCCACCATTTGCTTGTATGGCATGAGTTTGTCATCCTTGGTCTGATATTCATCGGTTGCTTGTCGAATGACCAGTTGGGAGTTTCCATATACTTGCAGTTCTTGTAACTTCCATTGTATGGCTAGCCCGAGTCCTGTGATCAAGGCCTCATACTCTTCTATGTTGTTTGTGCATGGAAATGTGAGCCTATAAGACTTCAGGATGCTGTCACCTTGAGGAGTGATAAACAAAATGCCCGCCCCCGAGCCATGCCTAGTGTATGAACCATCAAAGTATAGTTTCCATGGTTGTGCTTCTATGATCATGAATAGCTCTTCATCTGGAAAATTGGAAATGAGAGGATGATCGCCTATGAGTGGTGCATCAGCCAACTGATCTGCAATAACTTGCCCTTTGATAGCCTTACGGTCCACATACTCAATTTCAAATTCACTTAGAATCATCACCCATTTGGCCAAGCGACCTGTCAATGTTGCTTTGTTGAGTAAATACTTGAGTGGATCAATCTTTACAATGAGTTGTACTTTATGTGTCAATAGATAGTGTCTCAACTTAGTGGCTGCCAAGATTACTGCTAGGAAAGCTCACTCGATAGGTGTGTAATTGAGTTTATAGCCAACCAGTGTGCGAGAGATGTAGTAAACAACACACTCTTTCCCTTCTGCATTGCATTTTGCTAGTATTACACCCAATGCTGTATTTGTTGCTCATATATAGAGTAGTAAAGGCCTACTTGGATCTGGTGGGATCAGCAATGGCATATTCATGAGATAATATTTAAGCATCTGGAATGCTTGTTGGCATCTAGCATCCCACTAAAAAGCAAATATTTTTGTGTAGTAGGTGTGTAAAAGGGTGACACTTATCTGCCAGTTGTGCAATGAATCTTTGGATGGATTGTAGCCATCCTTGTAATGTCCTTAGCTAACTGATGTTCTTTGGTGGTGGCATGTCCATGATTGCTTTAACCTTTGCAGGATCAACCTCGATGCCTTTGCTTGAGACAATGTATCCTAGAATCTTCCCTGAGGTTACTCCAAAGACACATTTCTTTGGGTTGAGTCGAACATGATATTGTTCCAGTCTATCAAAGATTTTCTCTAATATGTCTAGATGACCTTCTCTTGTTAATGATTTTGCTAGTAAGTCATCAACATAATCTTCCATTATGTTATGCATCATGTCATGAAAGTAGTAATTGCTCTTTGATAGGTCACTCCTACATTCTTTAGACCAAAAGGCATTGCATTCCAGCAGTATGTTCCCCTTGGACATGTGAAGGTCGTCTTATGTTGATCCTCTGGTATGATCTTTATCTGATTGTACCCTAAAAAGCCATCCATGAGTTAAAGCATGGCATGTCATACTGTTAGGTCTGCTATTATGTCAATGTTTGGTAGGGGGAAGTCATCTTTAGGACATGCCTTGTTCAGATATCTAAAGTCAATACAGATACGGATACCCCCATTTGGTTTGCCAACAGACACAATGTTGGATATCCAATCTGCATAATCAATTGGTCTAATAAAACCAATATCTAGGAGTTTCTTAAGTTCTGCTTTGACTAATACTGCAATTTGAGGATGCATCTTGTGAAGCTTCTATTTGATAGGTTTGGCACTTGTTGCTACAGCGAGATGATGCATGACTAAATCAGGATCAAGTCCAGGCATATCTGCATATGGCCATGCAAAGTTGATCTGACACTTTTTGAAGAATTTAACAAACTTAGGTTGTTCCTCTCGAGTCAAAAGAGATGCCAGATGTATGTGGTGAGGAGTTTTAGGAGTCCCCACGTTGTATTCTTTTGTCTCTTCAATAAGGATTGTTGATCGTTCCTGTTGTGTAGTAGAGGGGAGAATGTCAAACCTTTCATCCTTCGGCACCTTAGAGAGGTTTTCACCATTAGATATGCTCTTTCCTTTTACTTTCGCGGGATCAAACAGTGCCACAATGTGGTTTTCACTAGAAGATCCATGTTTTATTGTTATATTTTTGCAACTGAAAGGTTTGGCATCCACCCTAAAGTATGTTGTGCTATTAAGTTCAATGGCAAATCCAGCTTTGTGATCCTCGCTTGGTATGTTATCCCGTAGTTCCAAGAAGTCAATGAGTTCCTCATCATTTTGGAATTGGTCAAGACATGGGGGATTAGGTTGGTTCCATTCAATGAGTTCATGATGGATAATGGGCATTACCTCATCGATTAGGTTGAGTTCGTTAGATGTGTCAGTGAGGGTTAAGACGTTGTGGTGAAGGTTGTTGATGGTACTCTCCCTATTAGAATTAGGCGTAGGATGTGATGTAGGGTCTGTGGAAGATGTTTCCAGCTCAGGAACCCAAGAGGTCTTTATCTGTGCTTCTCCGTAAATAGGGATGTCTTTGCGGGGTGGAGGTAGTGATGTGTCTTCCTCATCTGAAGTATTAAGTTGGATGGAATCAAATTACCATTCATGTGAGTTAGTCTCTAAGTCACTTTCCAATATCTGATTACTATACCATATTGGGATTTCCTTTGAGTTAAACACTGCAGGTGTGATTGGTTTTGTAGATGAAATGATTGGTGCTACAGGAAGGATTATGGGGATCAATGAATCCGATACGGGGAGTATTTGTAGTGTTGACTCTGTTGATTTTGTTGGAATTTCTGGGGTTGTCAATACTGCTGGGGATTCTGATACAATTGTTGTTGCTAATGGTTCTATTGATGCTATTGTTGCTACTGATGGGATCGCTGGTTTGATTGGTGGGATGAAGGGTGTTGTAGATGGTTTTGTTGGGATTTTTAGCCTCAATGGGGCAGTTGCTATGGTGCATGGTGCTGTTGATATATTCAAAGGTGGTTTCTTTGTAGTAGGCTCATATAGAGATTTGGTGGGTGTCCCTTTGAATCTAAGCTTAGGAAGGATCTCCTTTTGAAAGCCTAAGCCCGTGTTATCTTTGGGCTTTAATTTTGGCTGCAGTGATTCATGTCGTCCTTGCTTGCAAGGTCCCAGAGCACTCTAACCATCATAACCCATTATTTGCATAATGAGAAGGCCTTTTCCATACTGATCTATGGGAAGCTTAGCTTGTGGGATGTCCATGGTGATAGGATCTTTATAGATCCATTCTGCTAAGTCCTCATCTCTGGTCTCTTATTCTTGACTCTTTCCAAGGATGAATGTCATCAAAGTACATGTTGGCTTGACCAGTGGCGTTTGAAGTAACCATTGAGGTTTTCCATGTGTTCTAGGAGAAGTGGGCATTTGTCCAACACAAAAGAGTTGGTTGAGATTGTATTCCCTAGGACCTTCATCTACTATTTTCATCTTGAGATTCTCTTGCTTGGGTATAGTGGTGTTTGAACTGGAAAGAGAGGTTGGACTTACATATGATGTGGATGAGATGGCTTCTCTATTGTTGGGAATGGTAATCTCTAGTTGATGACTTATATTATGACAATATGCAAAGGGGTTTGCATTGCCCAAGATTGTAATTTCTACACCATATTCGGAAACTTGATACACTGATGGTAGGTGGATGGAACGGCTTGCATGGCATGTATCCAAGGTCTTCCTAATAATAAATTGTATGGTAGAGGAAGGTCCAAAACTTGATAGATTATGTGTTTCACCACAGGGCACACTCGGATTGGTAGCATCACAACTCCTTTGGATGAATGCTCTACATAATCATAGGCTTTTATTGTTATCTTATTACGGGGATCCACTGATTGAATTGCATATCCCAAAGCTATGACTAATTGCAGCATATAGATATTCAGGCCTTGTCCATTATCGATCAAGACTCGCTTGATCCTATGTTGGTTGATAAACCCTTCAATATGGAGTGAGGTGTTATTAGGTTGCTGGAAGGATGTGTTGTCACTTTCAGAGAAAGTGAGACAAGGTGATGACCTTAGATTTCCAACCATGGCTTGGAACTGATCTGTATTTAGGTTTGGAGGGACTGACGCCTCTTGGAGAGCTTGATCCAAGATTTTTTTATGGGATGGAGATAGGTGCAATAGCTCTAAGATAGATATTAGTGCAGGCATTTTGTCTAACTGGTCCACAAGGTTATACTACTTTGGGATAGATGGGGTACCTTGTGGAGCTACTTTTATAGTAATCTTGATGCGACGTGTAACAACATTGCAAGTGGAGCTGGGATTTTTGATGGTTATAGTTGAAATTTGTTCACTGGCATCGTATAGGTGATTTATAGTGTAATTATATGCGGCTTGCGTATAATCGGTAGTATCTATGTTTCTCCCTGAAGTAGAAGGACCCCTTTGATCATGTGATGGAAGTGGATTTTTAAACATGAGATTATCCTTGTTTGTTGTCTTTGGGTCATGTCCTTCATTTTTGATTTCACCTCGGTCAATAAGATCTTTTAGTCTGTGACAATTGCTTGTCTTATGTCCTTTCCCTTGATGGAAATCGCAATGTTCAGTATCCCTCCACCATGAAGGTTTGACTTGAGGTTCATAATTTGATGTTTTGGGTAAGGTAACTAGATTTTGAGAAACCAATTGACGTAACACTATTTCGATGGGTTCCCCTAAGGGAGTGTATGTTCATTTTGTTTTAAAATTTTGTTGACATTTTTTGGGTTCCTCTTGAGATGTTATGTGTCCTTGATTTGGAGGAGCAATTGTGTTATTCTTAGGTGGGGGGTTCTGTCCTACAAATTGAACCACAGGTTGTGCACTTTTGATAGTTCTTGCATCCACAACTCCATCGTTGATGATGTTTTTGTTTTTGTTCCAGAAGTTAGGCTTGTCACTATTGAAGAGTGGACAAGGGCCATCCTTTGGTTCATTGTAGATTTTGATAAGTCCTTTCTTGATGAGAGCCTGCTCACATTTCAAGCCTTTTGTGATCATGTCATTGAAAGAATCTGTGTCTTTCACGTCTAAGTGAAATTCCATTTCTTCATTTAAGTTGGAAATAAATATTTCCACTAGTTCTTGTTCAGGTAACTGAAGAGAACATCTGCTAGACATTTGATGCCATCGTTGTAGAAAGATTGAAAATAGCTCACCCGGTTTTTGTTTAGTGTTACATAGATCAGCTATTGTGATATCACGTTCAATGTTATGTGAGTAATGTGCCAGGAACTTCTGGACTATCTCTTCAAAGGTCCTAATGTCACCTAGTAATCAAGAGAACCATGATATGGTTGGTCCTCCCAAGCTTTGAGGAAAAAGTCGCATTAGGTACGTATCCTCGTATGCCACTTCGAGGCAAGCTAAATGGAATTCTCTAACATGATCACGAGGATCTCCTTTTCCTCTATACTTTTCAAACTTGGGTGTTTCAAACCCTTGTAGGAAAGGTGGCATATGAAGATTCTTATCAAAGGGATAGGGACAAATGTCATTGAGTGAAAATTGATTTGTTTTTACACCACTATGAAGTTGTTGGGTGAGATTTTCAACTTGTTTTCGCAACATGTCTATTTCATTTGGAGGAGGAGGAGGTGGGGGATTACCTTGATGAAGGTTGTATCTAATATGTTCTTGACCTCTTTCATCCTCATTATGACTTTGGCATTCTGATTCTTGTCTTAGTTGTGCTACATCAAACTCAGAGGGTAGTTTAGCCCCTTCTTGAGCAAGTCTTAAAAAGTGAGAATCAACATTGCTCCTGAGTATTTCATCAAAAATTCTATTAAAGAGAGGGTTGTGTTGTGCCCTTTCTATTGCTACTGGAGTAGGAGTGTCTGGATTTTCATCATTTATATTTCTTCCAAGGGTTTCTTGGAAATCATTGATATTTTCCTCCTCTTCATCTTCAATTTCTGGTTGTCTAGACCTGGATCTGGTATGAGCCATTTTGTTTATAAGTTTTTGTTGAATTTTGATGAAAATGATGATGAGTTGGTAATGAAATGAAAGATTAATGTTTGGTGAAGTGTTTTGCATATAGATCCCTAGCACTAAAGCTAGATGGTACCAAAGTTCTTTCTTGAATTTCTTGTTGTGTTTGATTGACAAAGTTTGATGTGATATGATAACTTAATGATGAGCGAGTAGTACCAAACTGGTAATGAGAGGGGGGTGTGAATCAGTACAAATAAAAATACAGTCCAAAATTAGTTTGACAATAGACACTTCAAACAAATGACTGGCAGACAATGACACTGGTTTGAAATAGAGTACAACCGATAAAGCTAAGAATGTCTGAGACGGGCATTAACCGGTTACTCACTTAGCTTCTTACTCAACTCGAAACTACACTACCATTTCACCCTTATGCATACACAAATAATCTATCATCAGATCATAATAACAGCTAGTTCAACATGTTTTATAGACAGGCATAAAACACAGAACCATCATATGCTTGATAGACAATAGCAAAGTATCACAAGATAAAAGCATCACACATGACACACATATTTTTCACGTGGAAACCCAACTGGGAAAAACCATGGTGGGGATGAATACCCACAAGCTATTTTTGAACTCTTTAGAAGTCCGCTCTATTAGGAGCCTTGTCTGATTAGAGACATTACAAAAGGTTCTGCTAGGAACCGATCTTGTTAGAGATCACCCGGTTAAGGGATGGCTAGAATACCCGGTTAAGGGTTAAAACTTGTTAGAGGTTACCTTGTTAGAGGATTTCAAGAACTCAATAGCTAAAGGATTTTACTAACTCAGTAGCTTTGAGTTACCATGTTAAAGAATTTTCAGCAAGCTGGTTAAGGCTACCCTATTAAGGGATTTTCTAACTATTGAGGTGGTTAGAGATCAACAGGTATTACAATGATCTGGTAATAGCACTCGATGCCAATGCAGATCCGCTTAAGCTCCTCTTCACCTTTTGCACTTACACTCTGTAGGAATCACTTCTCTCCTCTGGTCTGGCAAGAATCATGTATCCCTTCTTTCAGATACACATACAACTTTTGCCAACAACCTAAGAAAGAAACACAACATTGACCTTATAGGAAAGTAGATAGGTCGGTAGCATAAACCCTAAACCCTAAACCCTAAACCTGTTAGGTTAAGGAATTCAAGCGGTTCAATCCTGACCATTGAGAACATTCCATTAATTGCAACAGTCTTGATCCAATCTCAAGACATTCTCCATCATCCATTTTCACCAATTTCATGGCGGTTGATAACCCATCACACGTTATCACCGTTTTATAGACTTTGCACATTCCTAAGGTAGATAGGAACAATCTCCTTTATGCAAGATCCTTCACGCGCACAAGGCTAACGTGGCAACATGATCTGTTCTTCATTACAATGCTAACTCATCACACCATGTCACTGGTTGAGTCATATAGGCTTGAAGCACTTCAACCGGAAACCCTGAAGTTGAGACTACCAACCGGTAGTCATACAACGCTTCCATGTGCCGGTTCACCTTGAACAAGCACACCACTTCACTTTGGCACAAATGTCGGTTCACAGTGTTATGTCGGTTCTCTCATATGCCGGTCTCATATGCCGATTCTCACTTCTTCAGCATATTGACATCAATGACAACATACAATGTCATTATTTCCTCATACCGGTTAACATAATGCCAACAATCTCCCCCTTTAACATTGATGGAAATATACAAAGATATCTCTCCGCTTCACATCTTCTCCCCCAATTTCTGCAGATATCTTCTCTGCTTCACATCTTCTCCCCCTTTGACAACAATGCCAAAGTGGAGGCACAAGCTTCCCTATTCCATTATGTTGCTCCCCCTGAGGAGTAGTATCCTTCAAAACATCAATCTTGAAGAAAATTTTGACTATGCAATACATGACTAATGTGGAGCATATACCTTTAGTTCACCTCTTGAAGGGGCAGTACCCCTAATTCACCTATTAAGTACATAAATGTAGTCTTTGGGAGAGGCTTGGTGAATATGTCTACTAACTTTTCCTTACTGGAAACATGCTCCAGTGCAATCTCTTTGTTCTAAACCATTTCCTTCAAGAAATGATACTTAAGCTCAAAGTGCTTGGTTCTAGAATGTAAAACCAGATTCTTTGAAATATTGATAGCACTTGTGTTATCACAGAATATACTTACCGGTTCAGATACAGGAACTTTTAAGCCATTTAATACATGCTTCATCCAAATTGTCTGAGTGCAGTTCATGAAAGTTGCAACATACTCCGCTTCCACTGTAGACTGAGAGATACAACTCTACTTCTTACTCATCCATGAGACCAGTCTACCACCAAGGAAGAATGCACCACCGGTTGTGCTCTTTCGGTAATGTACATTACCAGCCCAATCAGCATCTATGAACACTTTCAAGTTGAAATCCTTGCTATATGGATACCACAATCCATAGTCAATAGTTCCCTTCAAATACCTAAGAATCCACTTGACTGCAACCAAGTGGGATTCTCTTGGACTTTTCTGGAACCTTGCAGTAATGCCAACTGCATGTGCAATATCTGGTCTGCTATGCACTGCATAATGCAATTTACCAATCATCGATCGGTATTCCTTTTCACCAACCAATGTTGAGTCATCCTCTTTGGATAGTTTACAACTGGTCACCATTGATGTACCAACCAGTTTGCTATATTCCATGCCAAAAGTCTTCAACACTTCTTTGACATATTTGGACTGTGATAAATATTCCATCCTTCATCTGCTAGATCTGCAGTCCAATGAAGAACTTAATTTCCCCTATGAGTGACATCTCAAACTTTTTCTTCATCTCATCAGCAAACTCATGACTCATCTTATCCTCTCCACCAAAGATAATGTCATCAACAAAAACCTCATAGATCAGGATCTGATCTCCTTCAGACTTCAAGTAGATATTGCTATCTTCACTTGTTCTTTCAAATCCAATCTTCACAAGATGGGAATGCAGGCACTCATACCATGCTCTGGGTGACTGCTTTAGCCCATATAAGGCTTTATGTAGCCTACATACCATGTCACTATCTTCAGATAGGGCAAACCCATCTAGTTGCTCAATATACACCTCTTCTTCAAGTATACCATTTAGGAATGCAGATTTTACATCCATTTGATATACTTTGAAGCCTTTAAAAGCTGCATATTAAAGAAGCATATGAACTCCTTCCAATCTGGCTACAGGAGCAAAGGTTTCTCCATAGTCTTCTCCTTCTTCTTGGGCATATCCTTTGCACACCAATTTGGCTTTATTTCTAATCACTGTGCCATCCTCATTCAACTTATTTCTAAAGACCCATTTGGTACCAATGACATTTTTATGCTCCGGTCTGAGTTCCAAGGACCATGTACCATTTTTCTCTATCTGGTCAAGTTCATCTTCCATTGCCTTGATCCAGTCTTCATCTTTATGTGCCTCTTTAAATGATTTAGGCTCAAATTAAGAGATCATAAATGAGTTTTCTCTGACCTTTCTTCTTGTAAGGATTCCTACATCCTTATCTCCTATGATCTGCTTTGGATCATGATTCAACTTGACATACCGAGGAATGGTCTTGATAGATTCATCTTGCTTTTCTTCTTCATCCTCATCTCAATCAGTATCAGCATCTACATTTGCCAGTATAGGAACACTATTACTGGTACTCAGTTGATTAACAACCAGTTCCCAGAAGGTTGCACCCAGTTTGTTTACCGCTTGCTCACTGCTGGTTTCCTCAATTTTTTCAGAGGTTTCATCAACTCTTACATTGATTCTTTCCATAATTCTCTGAGATCTATTGTTGAAACACTTGAGAGCTTTTCTCTTGGTGGAATACCCAAGGAATATTCCCTCATCACATTTCACATCAAATTTGCTTTGGTGTTCACTCCTCTTGATGTAAAATTTGCTACCAAACACTCTAAAGTAGCTAACCATAGGTGTCTTACTGGTCCAATACTCATAAGGAGTTTTATCCTTACCTTTCTTGATGAGTACCCGGTTCATTGTGTAGACTGCAATGCTCACCGCTTCTCTCCAAAAGGTGTGAGCTACTTTTCCTTGAATCAACATGGTTCTAGCTACTTCAACCATAGTCCAGTTATTCCTCTCTGCTAGGCCATTCTGCTATGGAGTCCGGGGGGCAAACAATTGCCTCTTGATGCCATGTTCTTCACAGTACTTGTTGAATTCACCGGAAGTGAATTCCCCTCCTTGATCAGTTCTTAGGCACTTTATCCTTTTACCGCTTTCCTTCTCCACTAATGCTCTAAAAGCTTTGAACTTTACAAAAGCTTCAGACTTGTCTTTCAAGAATGTGACCCATATCATTCTTGAGCAGTCATCAGTGAGAATCATGAAGTACCTATCACCCTGCACACTTCTAGTTTTCATAGGACCACACAAATCAGTATGCACAAGATCAAGCAAGTTGTCAGTAATGAAAGATTTACCTTTAAAGGTTGAGGAAGACATTTTCCCCAGTTGACATTCTCTACACAAGGTATTATCTGGTTTGCTTAGCACCGGCAATCCTATAATTGCCTTGATCTTACTAGCTTTCACAATGTTATCAAAGTTTATATGGCAGAGTCTCCTATGCCATATCTAGCTATCATCAAATTTTGCCATAAGACATGTACTTATATTTGCATTAAGATGAAATAGGTTACCTTTGTTCTGCATGCCAGTAGCCACCAATTCACCATTCTTCCCTTTGATTCTGCAAATTCCATTCTTGAATTTCAGAGTGAGGCCACTGTCATTCAACTAGGCAACACTCATAAGGTTGTGTCTGAGACCATCAACCCAATACACATTGTCAACACTACTCTTTCCATTTAGAGAGATGGACCCTTTTCCTTTAACCATACATGGTGCATCATTTCCAAAGCGAACCACACCACCATCATACTCCTCCAAGGATAGAAACTTGCTCTGGTCACTAGTCATATGGTGAGAACAGCCACTATCAATGATCCACTCATTGGAATTATCAAACCAGGAGACAAGAGCCTCCTTGTCTAACACATCTTCCTTGACAACAACAAACACAATATCTTCATTTTCTTCATCCTCTAATTCTTCATCTGTGACACCTTCATCAACTGCCACAAAATAGTTTCTCCGGTTTCTTCCTTTGAATTTCTTGAATCTTTCCAATTTGTCTTTGTTGTCACCATTAGGACAGTTTATAGCAATATGTCCTATCTGGTTGCAAGAAAAGCATTTCAAAGGTAGCTTACCTTTGTATTTGCCGGTTCCTTTAGGAAGTTTCCTGGCAAGGAGAGCTTCAAATGCCATCAAAATCTCCTCATCATCCATTTCTCTACTCTGTCTTGGTTCACCACTAGTGCTAGCTTCTTTTCCTTTTCTGGATGGTATAGCAGAAGCTTTAAAAGTTGATTCAGTCTTTTGAACACTGCCATCAAAACTATTTAGCTCATAGGCTGTCAACTTTGCTATGATGGAGTCCAGGGATACCTTAGTCTTGTCTATTGATCTCAACTCCTGAATAGAAACAACCCTTATTGCATAGACTGACAACAAGGATCTCAGGACTTTGCTTACCATAGTGGAATCTTCCATTTTACCTCCTGCACTCTTGATATCTCCAACAACAGTTTTGATCCTTATTCCATACTGTTGAATGCTCTCACCTTCAACCATCTGCATATCTTCAAACTTCCCTCCAAGGCTTTCTTCCTTAGCTTATTTTACATGTTCATCACTGTCATATATATTTTCAAGAGTATCCCATACCTCTTTGGGATTTACCTTATCTTGGACATCAATAAACTCAATGTCAGATAAACTACTAATTAGGGCTTCCATGACTTTCCCGTTCTCCTGCATCTCTCTTTTGGTCATCGGTGAGAGTACCGGTAGGGGCAACATACAGATTCTCAACATAGCTCCAGTTATGAGCACCCATGCTTCTGATGTATATCTTCATTCTGTCTTTCCATATACTGAAATTTTCCTTGTTAAACTTTGGACCTTCTCTCTTCATCATTACAACAGGATCTTTCCCTCAAGCAGTTAAGCTTACAACATAGAGGACCTGGAGGATGCTCTGATACCAATTGCTAACTTAATGATGAGCGAGTAGTACCAAACCAGTACTGAGAGGGGGGGGGTGAATCAGTACAGACAAAATTACAGTCCAAAACTGGTTTGACAGCAGACACTTCAAATGACTGGCAGACAATGACACCGGTTTGAAACAGAGTGCAACCGATAAAGCTAAGAATGTCTGAGATAGGCATTAACCAGTTACTCACTTAGCTTCTTACTCAACTCGAGACTATACTACCATTTCACCCTTATGCATACACAGATAATCTATCATCAGATCATAATAACAGCTAGTTCAACATGCTTTATAGATAGGCATAAAACACAGAACCATCATATGCTTGACAGACAACAGCAAACCATCACAAGATAAAAGCATCACATATGACACACATATTTTTCATGTGGAAACCCAACTGGGAAAAACCACAGTGGGGATGAATACCCACAAGCTATTTTTGAACTCTTTAGAAGTCTGCTCTGTTAGAAGCCTTGTCCGGTTAGAGACATTACAAAAGGTTCTACTAGGAACCGATCCTGTTAGAGATCACCCAGTTAAGGGATGTCTAGAATACCCGATTAAGGGTTAAAACTTGTTAGAGGTTACCATCTTTGAGGATTTCAAGAAATCAATAGCTAAAGGATTTTACTAACTCACTAGCTTCAAGTTACCTTGTTAAAGGATTTTCAGCAAGCCGGTTAAGGCTACCCTGTTAAGGGATTTTCCAACTGTTGAGGTGGTTAGGGATCAATAGGTATTACAATGATCTGGTAACAACACTCAATACCAATGTAGATCCACTTAAGCTCCTCTTCACCTTCTGCACTTACACTCTGTAGGAATCACTTCTCTCCTCTAGTCTTACAAGAATCACGTATCCCTTCTTTCGGATACACACATACAACTTTTGCCAACAACCTAAGAAAGAAACACAACATCGACCTTATAGGAAAACAAATAGGTTAGCAGCATAAACCCTAAACCTATTAGGTTAAGGAATTCAAATGGTTCAATCCTGACTATTGAGAACATTCCATTAATTGCAACAATCTTGATCCAATCTCAAGACATTCTCCATCGTCCATTTTCACCAATTTCATGGTGGTTGATAACCCATCACACGTTATCACCATTTTATAGACTTTGCACATTCCCAAGGTAGATAGGAACAATCTCCTTTATGCAAGATCCTTCACGTGCACAAGGCTGACGTGGCAACATGATCTGTTCTTCATTACAATGCTAACTCATCACACCATGTCACCGGTTGATTCATACAGGCTTGAAGCACTTCAACCAGAAACCCTGAAGTTGAGACTACCAACTGGTAGTCATACAATGCTTCCATATGCCGGTTCACCTTGAAGAAGCACACCGCTTCACTTTGGCACAAATGTCGGTTCACAGTGTTATGTCGGTTCTCTCATATGTCGGTTCATAGTTTTATGTCAGTTCTCTCATATGCTGGTCTCATATGCCGGCTCTCACCTCTTCAACATATTGACATCAATGACAACATACAATGTCATTATGTCCTCATACTGGTTCACATAATGATGATGAGTTGGTGAAGTGTTTTGCATACAGATCCCTAGCACTAAAGGTAGATGGTACCAAAGTTCTTTCTTGAATTGCTTGTTGTGTTTGATTGACAAAGTTTGATGTGATAAGGTTTAGAGAAATCTAAGATGTATTACAAACTCAACTACCTAGTAATGAGAGGATTGCACTCATAGACTAGTTTTAACCTGCGTAGAAATGTCTCTTAGGATGAGTTTATCCTAGATGTAGAGACACTCTAAGAAGTGATGTGTTGTGTTTGATTCAAGCAATGTTGAAATAGAACTTAGGACAAAAACCTTTTGATGTTTTTAGAGTTGGAATGGATTTGATGAGATGAATATGATAATGGATGAGATGTTTAACTTCAATAGAAACTTTGTGTTACAAAAGGAACAAATTCTTCCTCTTCTTGTTCAGGGGTTGGTGGTTCTTCTCGAGCTATGTTATATGTGATGCAAATGTCTGGAAAGAAGTTAGGGTTGATCTTACCTCCTTTGTTCTTGTGATAACTCAAAGCACGATATTGCATAAAATCTCGACGATTTAATGACTCTTGATCAAACTCGTTTGATTTCTCTTGAAGATAGAGACACATGTGACGTAGAAAATCTCTATTAGAGACAAAGATTTGTCTTTTAAGATAGAAGAATTTCCTCCTTTTGATAAGATCCTTTGAGCTCAATGGTCTTTTCTTCAAGTTGATGTGTTGATGAAGATTCTTCTTTCTCAAGATGTGAAGAATGGTCATATAGTTTGATACTTTTGTTGTTTGATTTTGATCCTTTGTTGGTTTCTAAAAAATGTTTGTGTTGGATGAATAATTCTTTTGGAATTGATTTTTTATTTTTCTTTGACAAGAAAACAAAGCAAGCACACAAACACAAGAATGTTGCCTCAAAAAGGCACAAATAAGTATGGGTCTAGATCAACCCAATCCTTGGACTTTTTATGACCCTTTCCTTTAAATGTATTTTAGGTTTTTTCCAAAGCTTGAAGTCGGCTCAATTTGCACTGGTCTTGACTCAAAACTAAAACACTTCAAATACTCTTTATCCCTAAGGTCAAATGGCCAGTTGCGATAAGTTTAGCCCACATCTTGATATTTCTTGGACTTTGGTACTACATACCCTATGAATCACGTCGTGGCAGGTAAGGATGTGATATACTAAGTCTTACATAAGCATAACAAATAAATGATCCCTATGATGGGGGAGTCACCACTTTTATTGGGCTACAAGTAACCATTCAAAAAGCTATGTTTCTACTCAAGGAAATATGTATGGTGAGTGTCTTGGGAGCAAAACCTTCTATTCTCTTGCACTGAATTTATCACAAATATCCTCAATCAATAGAATGGGTGGGCTACTACCTAAAGGTGTTTAGTAATTTTTGATGTTTTTGGACATAAGTTCATTCTGCAGTGACTCACTTAAGAGCCTTGTAACTTGTGGTGGGGCCCATTTGTCCTTTCGGCAAGTTACACTATAGGAACAACTATACCCAAGGCTACAACTTTCGCTCTCACCTGATTTATATAGAGGCTCGAATGATTTACCGCACGAGGTCATTCCCAAGAGTGATCAATCTCTTGGTAGGCCTCTCTTAAAAAGATAAAACTTGAGTATTACTAACACTTTTCTCTTGCACCTAGGACCATGAAAGCCAAGGGAGAGGATAGTGTGTGTAAGAAGTAGGACAACTCGACAAACTCTCTTTTTTTTTTTTTTTTTTTTGCACAAGTGTGCCAAACACAAAAGACACTTGTTCTTTTTAACTCATCATTTTCAATGTGATCTAACTATTTGGAGATGTTGCTCCAATAGTCACGGTGTTCTTTTTATCCTTCAATGGAAAAATGTGTTGTAATCTAAGAATTGGAAATCCTGGTCAACTGAATTAAGAGCACGTTTTGCTTGAAGTAAATCGATTTGAGAAAAACTTTGTCAAATTGGAGATTCTTTTTAACTTGCACAAAATGAAGTGTTTATTGTGAATTTTAGTTTGATGCAAGAAATAAAATTTTCCTTGTTGATTTTAAGCACCAGAAGAATTTGTTTCTAACTTTGCAAAAAATAATTTTGTGTGTTTGTTTTTTGTGATTCTTTTTAACTTTGAACAAGTATGATTCTTTTTAGAGCTCTAAATGAAAGATGTGGTTCTTTTTTTTTTTTAAACTCCAAATGAAAGTGTAGTTGATTTTAACCCAAAAGGAAAATAAATTTATTTTATCCTAACTTGAAAGACAAAGTTAGCAATATGAACAAATTTATTTCCTAGGCTAAAATTGCTAAAAAAATCCTATTGTAGGAGTTAGTTAAAACCTGCACAAAAGATAATTAGTTTGAAAAATCCGCATGTTTTGGTGGGCTTCTACAAGCCTAAAATTTTTGGTTTTCGGTTACAAGGAATTTTCTTACAACTCTCCGTTACAATAGCTCTACTTTGTGTGAAAATAGAAGTCCTATTTAACACGAAAGAGCAACAGTATAGACAATAGCGCTAAAGTATCAATTTGCGAAGGCGCTAAACTGAGAACAAAAGTGCAAGAGAATGACCTGCGTGTCAATTAAAACATTCAAAATTTAGTAGTCTTCAAAATGATTTCTCTTTGATTCACGTTGGGTTCACTAACTGATGCTCTACAAAAAGGATTAGAAAATCTATTCGATGACAACACACACAAGAGCACAAGAAACAAACATTAGTGTTAGCAACAAAAGATTATCCTAAACAGGCATATCAAGAGAGATATTAAGCATGAAATAGAAAGCATACAAACATAGAATAGATAAACTATACTCCTCCAAATGCTAATCAAGATGCTCATAGTTGCTCCTCCCTTGTTCCTCTCCTCTCCAAGTTCCACATGAGTGTAGCTCTCAAATTTTAGCACTAGCCATGGATGCCATATGGAGATTCAAAATGGTTGAATATGATAAGCAAATGTTATGCAAGTGTAGATAGTGAGGCTATGAAAAAACTCTATGCTAATACCAGTATAACAATAATACTCTGATGCTTCCTTCTTTGCTTGAGGAGAAGGGTTCTATTTATAGAAGAAATGGGGAAATGAAGGATTAAGATTGAGCAATCTTAACAAAGGTTAGGATTGAAAGATATTCAATCCATGTGAGACTTTCAACCTAATCCCTTGTTGACAAGTGTTACCATGAGGAGGCTTGAGAGGAGAGATAAGGAGCATTAAATGCTTGAGGGGACATGATGGTTACCCTAGGGGGTTGGGTTAGGGTTAGGTTAATGGATATTCCTTTTATCTAAGGGATAAATGAATGTGCAAGGGTTAAATGGTTACCTTAGTCAAAGAAATAAATTCTTTGAAGAGACCCATGAGTCAAGAGGATGGTTAAGTTAGAGGAAAGTCTCTAACCAAAGGTAAAAGATGAGTTAACCATAAATGGTTATGTAAGAGATTTTTAATGGTTTGGAAGACTTTAGAGGTTAACCATTTGAGGACATAAAGCCTTTAATGGGTATTGAAGACTTTGAGGGCTTTGAGAAGTGACTCCAAGTTGCTTAGGAATGTGACAATATTTAGGGGATGGATTAGGCTAATTAGGAAGAGGTTAGAAGAATCTAGAAGGGGGTTAAGATTGCAAGTGAGAGGAATTTTGGGATTTTCAATTAAAATAAAATCATTTATTTCAATTAAATGGTGTAATTTGCATTTGGGTAAAAATTCAAATAAATATTAATTTATTTAAATGAGAAAAAGGAAGATAAAGCATTTAAATGCTTGAAGACTTTGAGGGAAACCATTAAAGGCTTAAGAAGACTCTAGAAAGAAGCCATTAAGTTTGAAGACTTTAAGGGAAACCATTTAAGGTTTCAAGTGGGTGATGATAAATAGGATTCTAAATAAATAATTTATTTAAAATAGTTGTGCAACTTGCATTTGTAGGAAAATGCAAGTGGGTGGAGGATAAAGGTGATTTAAATAAATGTAAATGTTAATTTATTTAAATGTGAGAGATGGGATTTTGGGAGATTTAAATAAATATTAATTTATTTAAATGTGAGAGAAGATTTAATTAAACAAATATTATTTATTTATTTAATTAATGGTCTGAATTTGGTTAAGTGAATTAAATCAAATAAATTGAATAATTTTTTAATTAATAGGAGAAGAGGGTTAAGATGAACTAATTAAATATTAATTTAATTAATTATTGATTGATGGTTAAATAATCAAATAAATACTAAATATTCATTTAATTAAGTGGACAGATTTATGTGACTACAGATGTCAATAGAGAGGGAGCACATAATGTTGGCAATGATTGTTCCAAGTATTATATCATTTAATTGTCGTCTACATTTAATTATAAATATTGCAATAAAATGGTCATAATAATTATGTAATATTTTTGTTCATTCGATTAGGTAAGTACCAAGTTAAAGATATGAATAAATATATTGAGCCTCTTATCGACAAGCTACTGGAATTATAGAATGGTGTGACTATGTATGATGTCTCTAGACAAATAGGACAAAGACAATTTCAATTCCATGCGATGCTTGTATGGACAATACATGATGCCCCAGGGCTAACACATTTTTGTGGTATGTTATAGTGTTCAAGTTTCGCATGATAATTATAATTACAAAAATTACCATATTTAATCCAATTATACATTATCTTGTAGGTCTTCAAACAAAGGGAAAATTTGCATGTCCAGTTTGTGGTCCAAAGATGAAATCTTGTCATTCAAAAAGTTTAGGAAAGAAGGTGTTTGATGAGTATAGGCACTTTCTCAACAAAAATCATAAGTATCGAATATTGAAAAACATATTTTCAATGGGAAAGAAGAGAATACATCAAAGCCACGAAGAATGACACCTCACATGTGGAAGTTGGAATATAATAGAATTAATCGTCAAGGTAATGCCATTCCATCTAATGGTTTATGTCATAAAACATCTTTTCTATCATATTTTGTTTGTTGATGATGTGATTGATGATCATGAAGGTCATCAAGGCATTAATGACCACCTTCCTAAGGGACTAAAAAGTTATCCTCGACAATTTAGTAGGCTGCCCTACTACGAGCAGTTACAAATTGTGCATTTGTTTGATACTATGCATATTGGAAAGAATATAACAAAGACATTATGGAAAATATTGGATGGAAGGCGTGACAAAGAAAAAATTGTCAAAATTTTTACTAACATTCAGGAATCCAATCATGCAATAAAAAATGTCATTCAATCAAATAGCCATGGAGACCAAATTAATATAAGTGACCTTCCTTGGTTATTAACGGACCAACAAAGCAATGTTATAAAAGAAGTCATACAAAAAAATTGACTTCCCAAAGGATTTGTTGCGGACATAAACAATCACATATCAAATAAAAGTGAATTTGGGCCAGGGATGAAAATGCATGATTGGCATACCTTCATTAAGGTAATTCATGTTCTTGTGTATTTACTATATATTTGTATACTATGCATGTACTTTTCCTTGTATTATGTTAGACAAAAATGAAAAGATAATTTTATAATTGTTCTAGTACGTTCTACCTCTATCTCTCCCAGACCACTTCTACAATAATGTCAAGTGAGTCATATATTATCTTGGAAAATACATGAGTTAAGTAGTGATATTTGTTCAATTCATTATATAGATATTATATTTGGGATTTGTTTTACTTGTTATGTAATATATATTTTTGCGTCTTGAATATCTTGTAGGTGGTTGTCATGTAAAGAAATCCATAAAGAAGATATTAAATATTGGAAGAGAAAAAATCTTCATCTAATGTGTGAAATATAAAAGTGTCTACCTTCAGCTTTTTTTAATGCACAAGAACACTACCTCATACACCAAGTTGAGGAGATTGAATTATGTGGGCTTGTACACACTAGGTCAATGTGGATGGTTGAGAGGCACTTCAAATTTTTGAAGGCTTTGGTTCGGAAAAGAGCACATCTTGAGGGTTCTATGGTGGAGGGATATATGGTATACCAAACTATGGTGTACATTTTTGAATATCTTCCTAAGCTTGCAGCAAAGATCCACATAGATCGCATTTGGGATCCCAACCCCATTAACAAATTTGAAGGGGAGTACTTGATAGGGAAAGGTAGATTCAGTAAAGTGAGAGGTAATTATAAGATGTTATTTTAGTTAATTAATTCTTAATCTTCAAAATAAATCGATTGTAAGGCGTTTATTTTTTTTTTGTATAGTTGGTCAAGAGTGGGATGAACTACATTTGTATATTGAAAACAATCTTGATTGGATGACGGTATGGATTGAATGTTGTCAACATTATGATCGCACATTAACATGGGAAGGTGTGGCTTCATTGGTTAAAGAAGTTCATCGTAATGGAGATTCCAATGTTACGCAAAGGGAAATTGATTTAACATATGGTTTAATAGATAAACAGGTACGTATAAATTTATTAGTCACCCATATGTTTATCAACTCATGATGCAATAATTTTTATATGTTTGACATATTGTAGGTCAAACACCACAATGCTATGTGCTGCAATGGTCATAAATTTTGCATCAAAACATTGGATGACACAAAGAAAACTTGTGATTCCGGGATAACTATGGTCTTTGAGGTGACAAATATTTCATTGAGAAATGACATACATCCTCAAGAGTCTCAAAATTGATACTATGGCGTTTGGATGATATACTTGAGTGTGACTTTAATTCCTTCAAATTAGTTTTGTTCGTCGTCAAATGGTACAAGCTACGACTAAATAAAAATGATCCTGATACAATTGTTATTGAACATGATAATAGTTTTACAATGGTTAGTACAAGGCCGTTTGAACCAATTGGGGATGAGCCCTATGTTTTTCCAAGCCAATGTGAGAAGGTAGTTTACTCTGAGGTTCCATATAAACCGGGTTGGTCATTTGTTGTTAGACATGATCCAAGAGGAAGGTCAATAAAGTATAATGTGATGGAAAAAGAAGATATTGAAGAAGTAGAAGATGATCATGATCGACAGTTACTCAATGATGATGAAGAAGAAGAAGTTGATGGTGATGGTGATGGTGGTGGTGGTGGTGGTGGTGGTGATCATGGTCATGATCATGATCATGATGGTCATGAAGATGAGTTCGATGAAGAAGAAGATCAATGACATAAATGAAATGTATGGGGTATGCGATTAGATTATGTTTTGTAATTATAATGCCATTACATAATTAATTCATGTTCCACCTCTAGTAGGTCCTAATAGTAGAACTATGCTACCTCGAGGAGATGGAGATAGGGAGAGTGGCTATTTATGTGACATTTTTTAAAGTTTGTGTTTATTTATGGAATTTGAACTGTTTATTAGCTATGTGATGGATGTTTATTTAAAATATATATGTGATGGATTACATGTTTATGATGATACATGTGACATTTTTTGAAATTTGTGTCTATTTATAGAATGTGGATTGTTTATTACCTATGTGATGGATGGTGATTTATGATACATATATGATGTATTACATATTTATGATGACACACATGTGATCCTTACTATTCTCAATTACATATATGATGGTACATATGTGATGCTTATGATGCTTATGATACATATGTATTTATTGTTTATCATGTTGGTATTTTGTATATGCTGATATGGTTTTGTCATTGATGTCAACACCTATTAACACTTATCAACTCTCGCACTTTGGAGAACTAGCAATGTTCACCGACAAGCAAGTGACTTTATGTGCAGTCACCGATATCTTGTTCACCGGTAGGATATATTGTTCACCGACACTTGGAATGACATGGAAAATACTTGGTTATGTTGAAGACATCGTTTGGACACTTTGTCTTGGAGATTTGTTCATTGGTATATTCGTATTTGCATATTTGGTGTTACCGGCATATAGGTCCAGAATAAGCACCGGCAAGCTTATCTATTCCAAATTAGCATGGCACACTTTGGAGATGATTTTTTATTGGTGTAAATGTATTAAGCCGACATGTTGAATCAATTATTGCATCGGTCATTGATTTATTTGTAAAATATTTTATTGTAATATCTTTTAGAGCTGACCTACTAAAATTGGTCTTAGGTTATGGTATATATGTAAGATCTTATTTGTAAGATCGATAAGCGAATGTGAGAAGGATTATATTTGGTATATGCAAGATTAAGAAGAGATATACATGCAGATATCATTTGAAGGTGAAGCAAGGTTTTTGTGAAGGCAATCAGAACTACACAGGTACTGAATCCAGCATATGAAGATGTTATTTTGTGCAGTACATCATGATTAGATTTAACCATCCAATTGTAGTCAGTGTGACTCCTATTTGTGTTTGAGCAGTGAGCTCTAGGCGCTTGGCCTTTCTGCATGTGCAGACCCCATTTGTATACACTTACTATCTACAGTAGTATCATCTGATCGTGGGTAAGGTTTCCCACCGTGGTTTTTCCCCTTACAGGGTTTCCATGTACAAATATTGGTGTTATGTGTTGTGGATGTTGTTGTCTTTTTGTTTCATGCATTAATGTTTACCAGTACTGCAATTAACTGATAAACTATCTACTGGCATAAAGTTTGGTTTGCCGATATTAAAAATTAAGGTTGGTTAAGTTGTTTTGGTTTGAATTTATTTGACAACTGATTCACCCCCCCCTCTTAGTTGTCTCCAGGACCTAACAATTGGTATCAGAGCCTAGTCCTCTTTTTGCAGAAGTTTAACAGCTTGAGGAGATCAAATGTCTACTAACTATTTCAGGAAGGACAATCCTAAACTTGATGGAACCAACTATGGGATATGGAAGATCGGAATGGAGACACATCTGAATTGTATTGGAAAGGACATCTGGGATGTTACAAAGAATGGCTATATTGCTCCTACTCAAAATTGGCCTAATCCACCTAATCTAAGCAAAGATGAAGAGAATGATTGCAAGGTAAGAGAAGTACTTTTGAGCGCATTATCAAATTAGCAAATCATGGGATTATCAGATAGGTCTACTGCTAAAGCTATTTGGGATCATTTAGAAACATTGAATGAAGGAGATTCCACAGTCAAAATTGCAAAACTTGAAAGTTTTCGGGTCAGGTATGAAAATCTGAAAATGGAAGAAGATGAAAGGATTTCTGTTTTTATGGAAAGAGTTAATGAAATTATTTTGGGTATTAAATGTTGTGGAGGAACCTTAAGTGAAGATGAAATTTTCAAAAAATTTACAAGGAATGCCACCAACATACAAAATGAAAGTTACTACTATAAATGAGTTAAGAACAATACCTAATACATCAGTAACTAGGGATACATTGATTGGAAAAATTTCAGCCTTTGAAATTGAGGAATTTGGTCCTATTGCTACTATAAAGACAGACTTAGCTTTTAAGGCATCAACATCATCTGCACCATCATTTGACAAATCTGATTGGAAAGCCTTTTATGCAAGAGAACTTGAAGAAAGCTAGAGAGAAAATGAAGAACTTGAAGAGCTTGAAGCACTATTTGCAAGGAAAATGCCTAAAGGTCCAATTGGAAGTAAGTATGAAGGTAAAGCACCCTTTAAATGTTTTAATTGATAAAGATTGGTCATTTGGCTTCAAGATGCCCTGATAGACATGCTAGACTAAGAGAAGAAGCTAGAAGAACATACAAGCCTAACCCTGAATATCAGAGATATAGATTTAAGAAGTATAAAGATAAATCTTGTTATCTTTTTTGATGAAGGAGTCACTGATGATTCTAATAAGGATTCGATAGACAATGGATGGGTCTTTGTTGCTATAATAGAAGATCAATCGATACCTACTATTCAACTGGTAGAGCAAGCCTTGTCAGCTAAAGTTGAAGTTAAGGATGAATGGATTATTGATTCGGGATGTTCACATCATATGACTAGTGATAAAGGTAAATTTCTAAACTTTCAAGAATACAATGGAGGTTTAGTAAGATTTGGAGATGATAAAGCTTGTTTGATCAAAGGAAAAGGTACAATATCTCTTGATGGTAAGCATAATACTCACAATTTTTACTATGTAGAAGGTTTAAAGCATCATCTTTTGAGTGTTGGTCAATTAGTTGAAAAAGGATTTTAGTTACACTTCAAGAATGGTAAATGAAAAATTATGAACAGAACTGGTTTGAAAATTGCAACCAAAAATCAAACTAGAGGTAACATCTTTCATTTGAATAACAATGAAAAGACATGCTTGATTACACACATTGATGAAAGTTGGCTATGGCATAAGAGCCTCTGTCATGTAAATTTTGATTGCATGGTAAAAATTAGTACTACTAAGGTAGTTAGAGACTTACCTAAGATTGTTAAACCTCACAATCCGGTATGTAAGGAATGCCAATTTGGAAAACAAGTTAGAGCATCTTTTAAAATTATTCCAAAAAAATCCAATAATGCTCTTGACTTAATTCACACTGATTTATGTGGTCTAGCTAGAACTAAAAGCTTACAAGGTGATAGATATTTCATGCTAATTATTGATGACTATTCCAGAATGTGTTGGGTTACTTTTCTTAGAGAAAAATCAGAAGCACTTGGGAAGTTCAAACTATTCAAGGCAATGGTAGAAAATGAAACCGGTAAGAAAATCAAAAGTCTAAGATCATATCAAGGAGGTGAATTTACACCTAAGGAATTTAATGCATTATGTGAAGTAAATGTAATCAGAAGACAATTATCAGCACCCCGGACACCACAACAGAATGGAGTTGTAGAAAGGAAAAATAGAACTATCTTGGATGCAGCTAGAAATATGTTATCAGACGCAAATCTACCACATGTATATTGGAGAGAAGCAGTGAGTACAATGGTCTATACATTCAACAAAGTTCACATCAAACATGAAACTGGTAAGACCCCTCATGAACTATGGTTTGGTATTACTCCTACTCTTAAATATTTCAGAATATTTAGAAGTAAATGCTATATTAGAAGAGATAAGTATATTGGAAAATTTGATCCTAGAAGTGATGAAGGAATATTTCTTGGTTATTCATCTAAAAGAAAAGCATATAGATGTTTTACCAAAAGATTGCAGAAAATTGTTGAGAGTACAAATGTGAAGATTGATGAACAGTTTAGAGGAACTTCAAGGTATATAGACTCTGAACCAGCAACATAAATACTGAAAAATGAACCTACATTGAATCCACCTATACAGAATGAAGATCCAATTTCACCAGTATCATCTGAAAACTCCACTGTAACTGAGGAACAACAACAAACAAAGACACCCTAGTATGTAAGACTAAATCACTCTAAAAATCAGATAATTGGGAACAAGTATTAAGGAGTTATGACAAGAGGAAGACTGGCAAATGAAGAGGTATGTCTTATTTCTCAAATTGAACCATCATCAATTAATGAGGCATGTGAATATAAGCACTGGATTAAAGCTATGGAAGAGGAATTAGAACAAATTGAAAAGAATAACACATGGACATTAGTTCTCTGGCCTAAAGACAAAAATGTGATTGGAACAAAATGGGTATTCAAAAACAAACTTAATGAAGATGGGAAGGTAATCAGAAATAAAGAAAGACTAGTATGTAAGGGATATTTTCAGAAAGAAGGAATTGATTATAATGAAACCTTTGCACTGGTAGATAGAATTGAGGCAGTCAGATTATTCTTGGCTTTTGCATACAAAGTATATCAAATGGATATCAAATGTGCATTTTTGAATGGATATCTTGAAGAATAAGTTTATATTGAGAAACCTAATGGATTTTCTTTGACAGATAACAAAGATATGGTTTGCAGGTTAAGGAAAGCTTTGTATGGGTTGAAGCAAGCTCCAAGAGCTTGGTATGCTAGATTGGATAAATATCTTTTGAAGATTGGATTTTCTAAAGGTAATGCTGACGGCAACTTATACTATAAAGTGACTATGATGACATCTTGGCTATAGAAGTTTTTGTTGATGATATAATCTTTGGAGGAGAAGATGGATTATGTAAAGAATTTTCTATTGAAATGCAACAAGAATTTGAAATGTCTATGATTGGAGAGATAAAATTCATTTTAGGATTGTAGATTTCATAGACTAATAAAGGTATATTCTTGAATCAATATAAGTACTTGAAGGAGTTACTAAAGAAATTTGGGATGGAAAACTCTAAACCGGTAAGCACACCTATGACTACAAATGATAAATTATCACTAAGGGATGAATCTACACCTCTTAATCTGACTAGTTACAAATCTATGATAGGAGGTTTACTGTATTTGACACAAACAAGACTGATATTATGAATGCAGTATGTATTGTTTCAAGATTTCAGAGTAATCTTAAATAAAATCATGATTCAGTAGTAAAAAGGATTTTCTGGTACTTACAAGGCACTACAAATCTTGTTTTATGGTATCCTAGAGATGAAAACTTTGAATTATGTGCATACATAAATGAAAATTGGGTAGGAGATGTGGATGAAAGGAAAAGCACCACCGGCGAAGCATTTTTTCTTGGAAGCAGATTAATTTCTTGGTTGAGTAAGAATCTAAGAATCTGACACTACATTCCAAAACTAAACATGTTTCTATCAAACTGAATTTTCTAAAAGAGAATGTTGAAGCAAAAGAAGTAAAACTAGTTTATGTGAATACTAAAGAGAAGATTGTAGATATTTTCACTAAGCCTTTGCCTAAAGAGAGTTTTGAATATCTCAAAGATCAGCTTGGGGTCATCCCCCCACCGGTAGAGACTTAGATAGTTGATGTTTATCATCAACAGACAGAATTAACAGAGAAATCTTTTACTATGGCTTTGATGAGGATAGCTACTTCTCAGAGGGAGTAGTTGGTATACTGAATTGGTTGGTATTTTGTATTTGAACTTGGTTTTGTAGAAACTTTGGCATTTGATGTCAAAGGGGGGAGATTGATATGAAAAACACAAGGAAAACTCATGTTACTCCTATGGGGAGAGATTTTTACTTTTGGGAGAGATTGATTACTTTCTGTATCTGAATTTTGATTTCTGGTTATGCTCTTTTTTTTGGGAGATTGTTGGTTTTTGGTATTTGGCATTTCTGTTTTGGTACTTTGATGGTTTTTCCATCTTATGTTGCCATCAATGCCAAAGGGGTAGATTGTTGGTATTTTGGTTATGTTGATATGGTTTTGTCATTGATGTCAAAAATTATTAACACTTATAAACTCTGGCTCTTTGGAGAACTAGCAATGTTCTCTGACAAGCAACTAACTTTATGTACAATCATCGGTATCTTGTTCACCGGCAGGATATATTGTTCACTGACACTTGGAATGACATGGAAAACATTTGGTTATGTTGAAGACGTTGTTTGGACACTTTGTCTTGGATATTTGTTCATTGGTATATTCGTATTTGCATATTTGTTGTTACCGGAAAATAGGTCCAAAATAAGCACCGACAAGCCTATCTATTCCAGATCAGCACGACATGCTTTGGAGATTATTTTTTATTGTTGTAAATACATCAAGCCGACATGTTGAATTAGTTATTGCATCAGTCATTGATTTATTTGTAAAATGTTTTATTGTAATATCTTTTAGAGCTGACGTACTAAAATTGGTCTTAGGTTATGGTATATATGTAAGATCTTATTTGTAAGATCGATAAGATAATGTGAGAAGGATTATATTCAGTATATGTGAGATTAAGCAGAGCTATACATGCAAACATCATTTGAAGGTAAAGCAAGGTTTTTATGAAGACAATCAGAATTACACCGGTACTGAATCCAGCATATGAAGATATTTTGTGTAGTACATCATTATTGGATTTAACCATCCAATTGTAGTCAATGTGACTCCTATTTGTGTTTGAGCAGTGAGCTCTAGGCGCTTGGACTTTCTGCATGTGCAGACCCCATTTGTATACACATACTATCTGCAGTAGTATCATCTGATTGTGGGTAACGTTTCCCACCGTGGTTTTTCCCCTTATAGGCTTTCCACGTATAAATATTGGTGTTATGTGTTTTGGATGTTGTTGTCTCTTTGTTTCATGCATTAATCTTTATCGGTACTGCAATTAACTGATAAACTATCTACCGACATAAAGTTTGGTTTAGCGGTATTAAGCATTAACGTTGGTTAAGTTGTTTTGGTTTGAATTTATTTGACAACTGATTCACCCCCCCCCCTCTAAGTTGTCTCTGGGACCTAACATATCAACTTACAAATGTAATTCTTATGATGCTCAATTAATGGTGTCGATTTCATGTATATATTTGGTGTGATTCTATCACCCTTGGTGGAAACAGGTAATTGACTATAGACATCATCAACCCTTTAGTTGAGGATCCTACACAGTCTACATAAAGTAAAGGTAAGGATTTAAAAAAATTACAATGATTTTGATGACAACATATTTTTTTTTAATACTCTTCTTGTCTACAAAGTTCATGTTGTTCATGTTGTGTACTATGTAATTTTTAGCTAACTTAAGATAATTGAATTACATGTGCAGGACCCTTAACCGCTTTGACGAGGATTGTGCACAGTCTCATGGATCAACAAGTATAAGTCAATATACCCAATAGAAATAGTTTATTTTAAAAAAATTACTAGGAAAAAAAACTTCCTCAGTTCTTCAAACCTCGACATTAGGAGAAAATCTAACACAATTATCAACACTTGAGGCCCCATTTGGACTTATTCAATTTTTAATCTCAAAGTCAACTTCAGGGTCGACTTCTTCATCAACATTATCCTCATTTTCAAAATATCGCTCTCATTACCAACTAACTCTCTCATTTGATGGAGTGTAGGTACCACCAAATAGGTATTTGTCAGATGTGTCTTCCTCAAGTGAGGGAAATGTGGGAATAGTCGACGAAAGTGAGACATGTAGTAGGTCTAAAATAGGGAGATCAACTAGAGGTCAAAAGCTTAGAAGAAAATTCAATAAATGCATGGGATTTTTCCTTGCTCAAGGGGGGTCATGTTCTTATGATGATGAGACCAAAGGCAACATTGAGGTGCCCTTGAGGTACAAACATCTAGAGAAAACAATGGCTGCTCAAGGAAATTCCTCCAATAAACACTGATTTTTGTGTTAACAAGAGGATATATCGCATATCACCTTTGTCGTTAAATGGTTTGGGCCTATTTTCCATGGATGGCATAAAGGTATGTTACAACAAAGTTGTTGAATTGATGGAGTATGTCAGACCTTGTTACAATTACAAAAGTTGGATGCAGATTGTTCGATATAAAAATATAAAAAAAGTATGTGTAGGTATGCACTGCCAGCAAATTATATACAACAAAAAGATAATGATCAAAGTAAACAAGCGGTTGTATGTACATTGATGGAAGGCCAAAATCAATAGAGAATATTGCAGGTTTTATAAATAGTACGTGACCTGGGTCAACTAATAAGCAACCCAATTGCATATTTGAGGCACACGAGGGAAATCATGTATTCGTATGTGTGATAAAATCAATAAGTGCAGGGGAAGAGCTTCTAATCGATTACGATTTGAATCATATAGATACAAACAAAGTTACTATCATGGGGGTGGTACGTACCATATACCTTTTAAATTAACCAACCTCCAATTAATGACTCCAATATACCATTTTATTATTAAGTTTTTTTGCTAAGTCTATTGGTTTCATTTCGCTAACATTTTTTATATTTTTCCTTTGTCACAAGGTGACATGGATCCATCACATAGCACAAATAGGGATGCAGGTTTCAACACTTCTACCGAGCAGGTAAACCTCATTGTAATTGTATAAATTAGATAGAAGCAATCTATTACATTATTATGTTATTTTCTTGAGTGTTTTGGAGTAATTTTGATAGTGTTAATAATATTCTTGTCACAAACAGATGTTCGAGGAAAGGGAAAGGGACCTATATTACATCAACATCTCTATAGGGATGTGGGCCCAACAATATTATGCAATGATGACATCACATCAACCACAAACCTTATAGAAATGATGAAAAAGTTTGTTACAAAAATTAATAGAGAGATTCTTGCTTTGGCATCCATGAGCCATTAGACCGATGAAATAAAAGAGAGGGTGCAACATTTGATGTGGGTAGCACAAAGCATGCAAGTAAGAAGTAATAAAAGCTTTAATTATAACAAAAGTTCAATAATGGTTTATATTTTATTCTCTTTTATGTCATTAACTAAAATATGTAGTTGTTATTTTTACAAGATTTTATGCGTCCTCATCAACCTGGTGGCCATGATCAGGGTATTGTAGGTAGTTCAAGTGATGACGATTTTCTTGACTTATCACTTGCTTGGCTTATCACATTGATTACCCAAAACACATCATACTTGATACTGTCAATGTTCATAATAAAGGTTCATCCTTGTTTACAATTCTTGAAGTTTTCATATATTTAATGTTTTATATATTTAATGTACTAATCTCCAGGTGATGTCAATGTTCCTGTGTAAATGTCACCTCCTCAAAGGTTAGCCTCACCTGTATTGCCGACTGTAATGTCAGTAGCACGCAGCATACAGACATCCTCTACTGCATGTTATGTTGGCCCGCCCACAGTTGGTAGTTCCCTCTTTTGCTCTATCTTCTATTATGTGTTTATTTCCCTTCAAGCATTCTTTCTTGGGGGCATTTCATAGTGGATTCATTTTATGTAGCAGGAGATGCACATGAGGATGCGTTAGAGGCGACTACTGTTGATAACATACTAGCATTTCCTGGATCTTCTTATATTGTTAGTACGGGAACGTTGTAGGCCACATTGGTGGCGAGTGACGAAGAATTGATTCCCTTAAAGATACAAAAGGTTCCAGCTACTTTAAAATTATTATTATATATAGTTTAATTGTAATTTACTTACTGATCACTCGTTTTAAACTAATGATCCCATGAATTGTTTGCAAGAAATGATCTTTTTTATAAAATATTAATGACATTGCATTGCATATATTTGGGCCCACCATAAGTAAAAGGTGGAACATCATATGTGAACTAACACTAATCCACTATTTTGATTTCATATCATTGCTAGAATAGTTTTCCTTTGATCCATTTCTTTAACTATAATAAAGGTAGCTTCAATTCATTTTTGAATCTAACATTTTTTTATTTTTGCTTTAAAAGGTGGAATGACCAAGGAAAAAGGTTAAAATATGACTTGACAAACCGTATGGTTGAGTTGTTTGGAAATGACACATTCAACAAAACCAAGCTCCTTGAAAAAGCTGGCACATATCTAAAGTATGTGAGGGACCAATACAGGACCCATTTAGAGAAGAACGCAAAGTATGAGCATCCCCCCATGATTCCAGAGAGGGAGTGGAAGGACTTGATTTTGGATGCCAAGGAGAGAATTGAAAGGAAAAAAAGGAAATACACCAACAGATGCCAAAAGAAGGTATGGGATACTATTAAGAATGTAATTATGTACTAACTAATTACTCTTTATATTTATATAATCTAACATATTTCAAACTTTTCATAGACTGAGTGACACGTCAAAGGCAACCAAGGCAAGACAAGAAAAGCACAGGCAATACAAACTCAACTCTAGTGGTTATATGAAACTTGTCGCGCGAATTGTAAGTATCAATAAATGAAATATCACATCAAAATATTTATAAATTGTAAACGATTTTTTTTATCAAACAATGCGAGAAAAATTCACGATACCAAGAAAAAATGTAGGGATTTGAATTCAATAGAGTGCCCATAGAAGATGACATGAGAATTGCTTACCAACAAGGCTATACAGTTGTGGCTAAATGGCTATGAGAATTGAGTGGACAAACAAAAGATTCTGGTGCATCTGTCACACAGGTAAATAAGATAAATGAAAATTGTTTCAAATTGAATACTTTACCAATAATCTAATTGATGTTGAGTTCCAACATGAAGTGACTATATCTGTTTTAAATAAGCAAGCAATGATAACAATGTGCATGACATTGAAATGCAGCCTGCTGATCGTGAAACATGACCTGCACATGAAGGTCCAGATGTGCATCCTAGTAGTGGAGGTATTCATTTGCTATTTAAATTTATTTATATAATTATTAATACAATTAAACATCTTAAATTATAATCAATGTAGTATTTAATGTAACCCTTTTTGTTAATATTTTAGAGCATGTAGTCAGTGGTGACCAAGTGGAGCATGATCCAGGTACACAACATTAGGAACATGATGTTCCCCAATCAGGTAAAGAGGACCATTGTTTTTTAATATGGGAAAACAGGTTTTGATGGGCCCCTGAAACCCATTACAGCCAAAAGATCAAAATATTTACATCAAAGCGTAGCAAAACACAAAAGACAACACACTAAGAAAAGATAGGTGATGAACAAAATGTCAGCAAACAAGAGACAACAAGTCAAAAACCAAAAAGGACCAACAGAAGCCCAAATTTAGGTTAAGTTCTGAAGCTTTTGCACAACTTCCAATTTGTTCTATATTATCAATTGCCCGCTTTATATCCTCAATTTCCTTGCTGTGCCTTTGCATCTTTTTAGTGCTCACTTGCATTCTTCTCCCAAGCCCTATTTCCTTATCATCTGGGGTGTCGTCCTTAAAATCAATAATGCTTGCCATAGCCTTATCCCCATGGTCATTCTCCAGCTTACTGATAAGGGCCTTCATACTAGCCGAGGGAGCCTTAAGAATCTTATGACTTTGCTCACCTATTTTTTTGAGCATTTTCTCAACTCCATGAAGTCTTTTTTTAGTGGAACCTTCTCTGTTCTCCAGTATACGAAAGCTATTATGATTAACGTTGATAATCTCCTCTACATTACCAATAGCTTTGGTAAAGAAGATGATTATTATTCCTTTAAACAAATTTAATTGCAATTGGTGTACAACATTAATGTAACCTTTAGTATTTCAACTCCAAAGGATCTAGAGGGTGTTCAATATGTTGAGGTTGAGGCTAGACAAAATGATTTGGCCCCATCAAACAAAGAGCGCCACAGTTATGTTCTTTAAATTAATGAAATAATTGTAACAATAATAAAAAAAGTTATGAATTTAACCCATTTCTTTGTTATTGTAGAGGACCCCCATTTGCTTCAGTGTCCTCGTCCTTAGTATAGGACTAGGCATACATTGAGATCACGAGCAGAGGGCATAACAACTGAAGAGGGGGATAATGATGAAGAACACGATGCTCCACTTATTCTTTACATATCTTCAAAGAAAAAACAAAAAAAGAAATGATTGTAATCTACCTTATTTGATAATGACTGATTTTTATGTGTTAATGAATGTAATTATGTGCTAATGAATGATTATGCATGATATGTGTTAATTAATATTGATGAATGTTGTGTGTTAATTAATGTTAATCAATGTTATGTGTTAATGAAAAATATGTGATATGAATGAATGAATGAATGTTATATTTTATTATTGGTAGAAAGAATGAATGAATGTTAGATGTTAACGGGGAATTTAGAGTGATGTTAGGGGGGAGGGGGGAGGGGCCAAATGAGCTTCCACCTTCATGTGGCTGGCCTTGTTAAGTAGAGAATATTAAACTATTCTTGAAACCAAGCGAAGCTCAATAAGATAACATACTTTTCAATATTTCATTATGTTGCACAGTTAATATTATTGAATATGTATATTGAATCTTAATTGTAGGGTCCAGCAGAGCCAACACAAACAACAACAACACAAGTTGTTGGGTATAATGAACTCTCATATTGTCTTGTATGTACACTAACAGTATGAGTTGCTTCTAGTGTTGATATCCAAGGCGGGACTGCAAAAGTTATGAATATGCCTCATCCTTGTATGTTTTTTTATTAGTTAACATTTTCTTTAGCATTTTTAAATTAACCTTATCATTTTAAGTCTAACCACTTTTATATGGAATTTATTGTTCTAGTTTTTTAATATCTGCCAGACATTATCGATACAAGGACTTGCATTGCATCCATTTTTTCAATTAGGTATTATAAAGGGTATGTTGTATTTGAAATGTCTCTTCGAGTTCATCCAAATTTTATAACTGTTACCTCATATCTCATTATTGCTGCAACAGGGATTATGGCCATCATAGGTTACGATTGCAACCTCTCGGTGCCCTAGAATATCTTTGTTCTTAAAATTGTAGTGGAGTGTCAGGTACATTCCCTCTTTTGCATTCCAAATTGTGGTGGTCAATGCACATGACCAAATTTCCTTTGACATCTAGAGCATAGTATTATCTTTAAAGTAAGAGGGGGAGGAACCAAGTATTCAAATTGGTACCAAGTGATATAATATTACTGCTATTTCTATCTTTCTTTTTTACTTCATTGTTTAAAC
Organism: Cryptomeria japonica; assembly: GCF_030272615.1. Lineage (NCBI taxonomy): Eukaryota > Viridiplantae > Streptophyta > Pinopsida > Cupressales > Cupressaceae > Cryptomeria > Cryptomeria japonica. The sequence goes on from NC_081406.1 coordinate 586,841,636, forward strand.
TATTCATTTGTTCTTATTTGCTTCGTGTTTTGAACTTTTCATTCAAGAACTTATTGTCTTTTTATTTAGTTCTATACACTTTTTTTTATGCATCTTGGATTTGCAAGTGCATCATAACTCACATCCTCTAACTGATTTTGCTACTACTTGCATCCTTGAAAGTGCATGAAGCTTTGCAAATGAATTACTATTTTTTCACCACCTAAATAGTATAACACATAACCTTTTTGCACAGAGATCTAGAGTAGAAATCATCAATTATAGACGATTATAACATAGAACTGATTTTGACAATGAAATAATCCATAACACCATTTGCAAATAAAGGAATTGGCTTTGTATTAATCTGAAAATAATGTATTGTTCTTCAATATAGAAAGAACAATTGTTCTTCGCTTTTTTTTTTTATCTATTTTCTCCTACCAAAAAACTCCCCTATCAAATGATTACATCAAATATTATATAACATATCAAAAGGTCATGCCTTTTGATCCAAGTATTTTGAAAACAAAAGAGAACTAACAACTAATCACTTAGTTAAACACAAATGAACACTAGTTAGATGTGTTAGATACTTCTCATTGTATCTGGTATCACAATAATGGATGGTGTCTCAAGCTTCTACTTCCATCAAAACCATGCTCTCTACGAAGTCTGCCACCTTTTCAACATCTTGGTCTTCTGTTGCTTTTGGTGCACTCTAGAGTATATGCTAGCAGTCACAGGTCGAGCCCATATTTTCCTTTTGTTCTCCATTATTGCTGAGCAATGAAGGAATACTATCCATTTTTCCATCGAGGAAGGATGCTCCTTCTTCTCTTAACTCCTCTAGGTATTCTTTATCAAATCTTCATAGTTTTGTATATCACTAGGTTGTCTCTCATCCCTATTTTGCAATTCCAAGATTTTCTCATGTAGCCGCTTATCCAACAACTCATGTTCTTCTATGACAGTGTGGTTCTTGTTGTATGTATCCCAGTATTTATCCATCCATGTCATCATATTAGTGAATCTTTTCTGAATCAAGGCTTACATGGTTTCACTTTTTGTTGTCTTTAACTAGGCCTGTAGTTGATAGTTTTCTTCCTTCAATTGATCAACCTTGGTTTGGGGTTGGGAAGATTCGCCATGTATTAACAATCTTTGTGGATCCCCCTATTTCATCATTTCTCTAAGTCGATCAATCTCTATTCTCATTTTTACAATTTCAAGCTTATTTGATTGGTTTTCTTTCACTAAGAATTGAATTTGTGCTTTGTTCAGTTTGGCTATGTTTACCCCTAAACCTGCTGCCATCATGGGGTCTGCCTCTCTAACCTATAAGGTCATAATGTGCATGAAGGTCTTCTAAGTATCAATAACCATAGGCATTTTTCTCTGAGGATATAGTGACCATATTTGCATGGCATGCTTGTTAGGGTTGTCTAGTGATCTCATATACACTTCGGTCACACCCTCAAGAGATAATTTGTGCTTGGCACCAACATCATGGAGAAAACTGTCAAAGATCAGGGTTGAATTTGTATCCCACCAAGGAAAAATCAAAACACCAGTATCCTTTAGAAGCTTCCTCTCCTTTTCAAGAGTCTTCAGAGAAATTTCTTGTTCTACTGCATTTTCTAAGGTGACTGATAATTGCCTTTCATTGGAGATATTGACCTCATCGACATTTTCTCTGATTGCTTTCCCTTTTATCCTAAATAAAAATGACATGAACTCAGGAGATGCTATGTGTATGCGGGAAAAGCGGGTCGATAGAACTCGAAATGTGGAAAACGGAGCTCTATGGAGCCTTGCTCACACACCCATAGGACTTCTTAGTGCAAGCTATGGAGTTATAAAGCATAACTCAGCTTCCCAAGGATGGTTCCATGGTTCTCTATCTTGCACGGTCCCTCAAACCAATGTTTTTGCTCTCAGATCACTGAGCCAAATGGTTTAGGGATGACAAATGCAAGAATGAGGGATGCTTTTTGTTGATTTAATATGAGATGCATCCTAAGCTATGCATGATTCTAGAAATGCAATAAACTAGCTATAAGATGACAAGATTAGTAAACAAATAGTATCCTAGCATACTATATTAGTTCAATGATTTAAGCTATATGATAAGGAACATACTCTAAATTAGCATATTTAGATTAATTCCTGATTTAAAAGAGAAGCTAAATGATGAGCATATAAAATATGAAAGCTTGAATGGATTTGAGTATAAGTGAGATGCTAAAGTCTTGGATGATATCAAAATGGAGGGATGAGAGCTCTATTTATAGCAAAAATAGGGCAATGGATGGCCAGGATTGAAAGAGGCAATGAAGGGTTGAGTTTGAAAGTTGGGAATCCATGTTTGCAATTGGCACCAATGAAATGGTGACAATTTTCAACATAAGACTAGGTTGAGAGGAGAGGTAGGAAGCATTAAATGCTTGAGAAGACCTCATGGTTACCCTAGGGGTTAAGGGTTAAGGTTAAGTTAAGATTACCCATTGGATAAAACTTTTACCCAAAGGATAAACTCTTGTGCAAAGGTTTAAGGATAACCATGGGCAAAGCAATAAATGCTTGATGAGACCCTTGGGTTACATGGAGGTTGAGTTTATGGAAATTCTTTAACCATGTAAGAAGGTTTGAGTTAACCATTAATGGTTATGAAGACTTTCAAGGTTAACTTGTTGAAGACATAAAGGCTTTATTGTTTTTTGAAGACTTTACTCCAAATTTGAGAAGTGACCTCCTCAAATTTAGGGAAAAGGGATAATGGATGGGTTTGGGCTAATTAATCAAGATTAGAAGAATCTAGAAGAGGTTAGAAAGAGGGTTAGGATGGAAGTGGGGGGTGTAGGTTTTTGCAAGTGGGTGAGGAAAAATAGGTTTTAATTGAATTTAATTCAATTTGGTTGCAATTAGATAAATTAGATTTATTTAATTTAGGATAACTATTTTAATTAAATTTGAATTTAATTAAAAAGTGAACAAGGGCTTTAATTGAATAAAATGAATTTATCCTATTAAATGGTATAATGAATTTAATTGAGTAATTTACTTAATTAAATAGAGGAATGCAAGTAATTTAATTAAATTAGATTTAACTAAATAGATGAATGAACATAAAATATTCATTTGGGAATATGGTCATTTTTATACGTCTACACTATGAAATCATCATCAGATATCAGAGTGTCACATGCCAATTGCCTTGGATCATCTTCCACCAGGGCTGCTTCATTAGGATCTCTTATGGGTGGCATGTGTTCCTCAATCAGTATTTTAGAGAATTGTTCCAATGAGAGCTCATCCTCCTCTGATGATTCCTTATCCTCTAAAGATGATATGTTTATAGTCTTCTTCTCCTTAGCCTTTTGTTCAACATTTCTATTCTGATCATCTATAGCCACTTCAACATCCTTTTCATCTAGATTTACTATCAAGTCATCTCTTAGACACATGATGTGTTCATAGGCACCTAGTTTCTGCCTTTTTCTCACCGAATGAATATACCCCTCTAGGTCAAAGCCTTTTTTTGGTGCTCTCAATTTCATGTTATAAAGGAAAAAATTGTTCCATGCAAGCTCTTTCCCCTCTCCTCCATTTACAACAAATTCTCCTATGCATAGAGTCCCAGACATAAATGATTGCTTATCATGTGAAGAAAGATGCATAGAATTTGATTCCCCTATTTGCCTTATGATCTCTAGATAAGCTATCCTATTAGGAAATATTTTAGGAAACAATGGTGGGGCATCTTCGAAGTCATAAACCCTTGTCATGGTTACAGTGGAGAAGCAGTACCAATCTCCCTAACTGTGTTTGATAGTTTTTGGTCCCCCAAAGTCTATAGGCCTCAAGAATCTCTTTACATCTTCTGAAAGTGCAGAGTGGTAAGAATAACTATAAAGCCTGTAAAGTGTTTAACAAAATATTCTTCAAAATGAACGTAATTAGATCTGACAAATCTGCAATCCCATATTTAAGTCCATAATTAGACTGGTAGAGAATGGTTGTTATCATCATGTCTTCTTATCTTGATCTCTTTGGGCCATAGACCCATCTCATGCCCATAGAATAGCACCATATGCATAAGTAGGGAATAGTGAGAGAAGTGAATTTTTGTAGCGTCCCTTTGGATGGCTGTGAGTCCAAGGACAAGTTCATGTTCTACCATGAATGTTACATAGTCAAATTCTTTGGCTTTCTATGATTGAATGTCTATTGCAATGACCACATATTCAATTCTCATGAAATCTGGAGTATTTAGCCCTAGTACTTGTCCTACCGAATAATATGTGTATTTGAAGTAGTCCTTGAATATATTTACATGAAATGACAGACTTTCCTCTATTTCCAGTAGGACCTTGGTATTTAGCAAATAAAATGGTAACCTTTACCAAACATAAGTGGTATCCAATCTTCTATATTCCTCCAGCAAATTTTCAAGAATGATGGGATGGTCATAAACTCTAGGAAAAAAAAAACCTCAGAAACTTCTTCTCGTGACACGAAGAAAAAATTATTTCCATCTGTCACATATTTCTCTTTTGTTTGGATTAAAATTCAGTGCTAACAATTCTAGGAGATCAATATTAACAAAGACATTTGGGACTACAAGTTTTCCCAAACCTAACTGCCATGGATTGCAGATGGATTCTGGTTTCTCTCATTTGTGATAGTGAAACAAAAACAATTCATATCCGCTGATGGTTGTGTACACGTCTCCCACATCAGTATAATTATCATCTAATTTCCACTCTGCAGATCTCTTAGGCTTTGGGGTGGAACTTGGCAGTTTATCTAGCAAGTCCTGATTTAGTTTTCTATCTTCATCCTTAGTTTTAGGACTTGTCTCACATGTTTTTTGTTTCTTTCCCTTACCCTTTCTTGTTTCCCCTCTCTATCTCTTTGCATCACCACTAGGGTATTCCAATTCACAAGCAATTTAACAAAATATTCAAAACAATAACAGGGGAATCGATCAAAGCACTTACTCACCATTGTCCAATGTGGCTTCAACCTGCCTCAATATCATCTCAAAGTCTTTGTAATTTTGAATGCAATGTTCTCCTAAATACGCTTCTCAAAAAGAATCTTTCATGTGACAATAAATGTGCCTTAACTCTGTGAATCAATGTGCCATCTTTTTGAAATTTGAATTTTTTAATGATGTAGGACATTGGCTTAACTCCTTCTATCACTACTCCAAATTTGGCACTTTTCTGACAAATTAGTCACCATAGATAAATATGGTTATATTAGTAACTGTCTACCTCTTGTGTCATTTTGGCTTGAGTTATCCCGAAAAGTAATCTTTAATTTATTTTAATTTTTATCTGTCCACACCTATAATGTCTTGGTCGGTGTCCATCGACAATGTTTCAACTATCGGCATACCCAAAGTTCATTTCCTGACACTACAAGTTATCTCAAAAAGGGTTTTATCCTTCTCCCATCTGCTATTGGGTTGTTTGTTTTGTGAATGTCAGATCAGGATAAATTTCTCGACGTTGTTTCATTTGTAAAGCATCGACATAACTTCATTGATCTGAATGACTTTTATGTGCTATTTCGCTTATGTAAGCTATCCCAAATACCTCTTAAGAAGTGCTTTATCAAAATTACCTTTACCATCAGCGAATCAGAAAGATGATATCTCATCTTTATAAGTTATACCGATATAGGTACTTAGAAGAGGATGCATTATCAGAGTATCTTACTTCGATGTTATTAAATATATTCATTATCGGGATAGGATGTTCTAATGGCATTTTGATGATCATATTACTCTGATTTTTATCAGCTTCATCGATAAGGGTATCATTCTCTGTATCACCATAGATTCCACTGATATCCATCTTCCAACCATAGGTGTATAGTCGGGATAGTTTTCCCGATACCGCCTTGTTTACATGTCATTGGGATACTTCCCACTTGTTGAAATGTCTCTAATATGTTATTTCGACTTCATAGATTATCCTGATAAGCTTAAATGACACTTACGCTTATCTTTTATTCATCGAGACAACTTCACATCATCGCTATTGTGAAATGTAGCTATTCCACCCTTGTTAGTTATTCTGATAAGCTTCTCAATATCGACATTCGGTATAGCTATTCTGATTACCTCCTTCAATACTAGCATTACTAGATCAAGTTAGCTATCCCAATATACTGGAACCAACAAGCACCATTATAATTGGCATCCGCATTTTTTTTTTTTTTAATAAATAAATCACCATCGAAATTCGAACATCCTCCCAACTTTGCACCGACGACCAAACCATCAGACAAACAACATCTTTTTCGGTGCATAGTTCCTGGTAGGATTCAGAATTCTAATGCTAATCGACAAAACATCTAACGAGGATGTTGTATGTCCGACAACACTCTATTGCCAGACACTCATTGTAATCCTCGTCGGTGCAAGTTCCTGATAAGTTTCGACATTCTAACGTCCATTTGACAAGGATGCTTTATGCCTGATGACATTATCTTTTTGGATGAGGGGTCATGGCCGTCATCAGAAGAGTTCACTATATTGTAAAAAATTCTGACGTTAGATGGTAGCATCAGAATGACCAACGATGAGTTTTTGATAGCTTCATTTGTCGCCAGTCTGATAAAAAATAGTCGATATTCCGATGATAGGCCATCGGAAATCAACCCCAAATGTACTAGTGTACTCAAATAATTGGAAGACAATGGACAAAAACATACAGATGAAACAAAAAAGATGTTTGAGGAGGAGGTTACCGAAAATTTAGAATAGTTAGCTAAGAAACAATAGCTAACTCATGAACAAGTGCTTTCTAAAAACTTAGCTCAACATGTATCTCAACTCTCCCAGCAACAAGAAGGCCCTCCACTACAACTAACTCATGAAAAAGTGCTTTTAGAAAACTTATCTCAGCAAGTATATCAACTCTCCTAGCAACATGAAGGCCCTCCACTACAACAAACTCATGAATCACAAGAAGACAAAGAGTAATAGGAACAACATGTAGAGACACATAGGATTGTTGCAGAAGTAACAATACATAGAGGGGAGAAAGACGATAGTATGCCCCAATGGTTAAACTTTACTTTCAAGAAAAAGGAGAAAGTTGTCCTCCTAAGCATCACTTTTTAGCAAGCGATTACCGAGTCTCCAACGAGAGTCCAGAAAGCCAAAACAATTCATCATATTTCTAGAACTGACACAGGAAACGTAATCACAAGTATAGCATCTCTTGTATCGAATACTAAACGATAGCCTCAAGAAAACTCAAAATATCAAGTATCAAAGGTCAATTTGGGTAAATGGACCAAGTGGGGAGAGATTTCTACTTTAGTTACTGTGACTTCCACTATTCAGACTAGGATGGAGAAAGAACATAAGACCAAAGTAGAAGTTAAAGGACAATTGAGGTAATATAAACAATTGATTATGGAGATAGACAAGCCACTTGATTCGAGAGTAGATGACACCTTTCCATCTACTTCAACTCTCCCATAAGGTAATATAAAAGCATTATATGAGATGAGGAAAGTGGCAACAATTGTCAAAACATGGGCTCAAAATCAGTTGAGTAAAATCAAAATATTCTTGCAAGATACAATGGAGGTATATGAAGAAGCCTATTTTAATGAGAAAGTTCTTATTTACTGTTCTGCATAGTGGGAACAACAACTCCTTAATTTATCAAGGCAATAGATGATACTTAAGAAAATCCAGAGACTGGGAGAGGAGGTGATTTCAAAGGAGATCCTCCTGGGAGAGGAAAATATCAATATCCTACAATCATGCATAGATATTTTGGACTTAAAGATGGAGATAATGGAGCAGTGTCACATCAAGGATCTTAAAGAAAATCCCCCACTCCTCAACGTACTTGAAGAGTATGAGCAACTCATGGTTAAACTATTGGGAAAATATGGTTACAACCTTAAGAAAGATGGAGAATTGCATCAAGAAACCATACTTAGTAGGTGGGATTCTTACATGACTGACCACTTTGCAACCATTATTGAGTTTAACAAAGAAACAATGAATAGATACATGTATGCAGTATTCCAGTGTCAGGGAGTTGAGACGATAATGGATAAAATGGTCAGTAGGCTAGAATGTACAAAGGAAGTACTAAAGGTGTCTAAATTCAAAATACAGTATATTATTGACCCATCTGTTGCTTCCATAGGCTGCTTCATCAAGAACTACCAAAACTAAAAGAATAATAGAAGATAAATAGGTAGTTAGATGCATAATGCATGTTAAACAATATCACCACCATAAATCACTATAGTTCATCAACTGGCACTTTTTATGACACTTCTCTTACATCTACACCACCATTGCATGATTCAAAGGTCCTAGAAATAATGCACCATCAAGAACATGAACTACAAGCACTAGTTTAGTAATAGTTAAGTGGAGTTCATAGGCAGCGACTTGCATGTCAACTGCGACTCCCATCTTTTTGTAACTAAATCTTAGGCCAGGTTTATTCCTAGGGTGTAGGGATGAAAGACTATAAATTATAAAGTTTGGGGACATTTAGAGGGTTTGCTAATTGATGATTCAAGGCCATTTAGCTAGAGAATTTATACTCTTTATGCAATTTATTTTTTGGATCTATTTTGTTATACATTTTCGAAGATTAATACAAAGCAACTTGTGGATTTCCTTATCTGCAATACGTGTTTTTTGTAGTTGACATTCTTCGTAGTCTAGTATCTTCTCTCATTCTAATCAGAAACTTGTCCTTCCAGTTTTATTATTTCATTAATCATATTATGCATGTGAATGGTATATGAGGACAAAATAATAGAGAAATCTTATGATATTTTGATATCTGATTCCGTTTATATGTGAGTTGACTGACTTTGGATATTTTCTAAAACTTATTTGAATGTTGATTGAATGTTATTGGTAATACCTTTCTGTGATACACCAACTTCACAATTTGCTCAGCTATTAGTGTTGATTTTATTATTCTCTCATTACCCTAACTTATCTTTTGACGTTTCTTTATTAAGTCGAAACCGGAAAATTAAAAAAATTAAAAAAAAGGATTTTGTTTGTTTTGTTCCACCCATCAGGCCCCTTAACAAGTACATTTACATTAGCCACCAAGTTACCCAACACTGTCCTGACTTAACTACAGAGACCTTGGATTTGTTAGTCTTTAAGATTGACTCATTTTCAAGAGAGGTCGTATACGTTCTCATATCCTACTTGACTATTCGAGAGTGTGTCAAAACACCCATCAACAAGAACTAAGAGAAATACTCTTTTATATGGACAACTCAAAAGTTCATAAAACATTTTGTAATAAAAAATATCCCAAAAATTGATGGATATATTGATTGATCTTCATATGTTGAAAAATCCTATTCAAAATAGAATGAGAGGGAAGACAAGAAGGTCCAAGGTTTCCCTTCTACCTATTTAGCTCCTTAAATACTAGCATAAAGGAATTTAGGGCTAACTCGGATAGCAACCCTCCCATGCATGAAGGGTTAATGTTGCTCTTATAAAACCATGTAAAGGCATCCTCTATGCGACATTCTATCACTGAGATTTCGGACTCAAAAGATGAATCGGAAAAAATCAGATGACAGTGAAGATGAGGGGTTTGATATAGAGTTGTAAGATAGTTTTGACGGGGTTACCCCTGCTAAAGGAATTAGAAAGGGGAAGGATAAAGATATAGCATCTGGGTCGGGAAAAAAGATAGTTGGAAAGCGGGTTAAAAGAAATAGGAGTAAGGTGCAGGAGGAGGATAGTTGGTTTGAAGAAGATAATGAGGACGATGAGGGGATGGAGATTGAAAGTGAATATGATACCCCTCCACCCAAGGAGAAAACTAAGCGGAGTCCTATCATTACTAATAGCAGCCCGAAGAAGGAGGACGGTACCTTTAAGATACACTCTACTCCTCTGGACCCTAATAAATGGACATGTGATGTTGAGAAAGAAGGGAAGATGGTGATGGAAGGTGAGACTCTCCTTGCCAATGACAAAGCTATTGTTACTAATGTGGAGACCCTGGAAAATATTGTTGTCTTTTCAGAGTTCAACAAAGGTAGCAACAATTCTCCTATGACCATGCTTCATACCACGAAGAATGGGATGATGGAGTTTTACAAGGTTATTGAATGGTTCTATTTGGATATGGATAGCTTGAAGACCAAACACTCAGAATCTTCCAGGAAAGTGGATACTTTAGAAGTTGTTGGGACAGGTAATCTCAGTTCCCTACCTAATTACCTAAATGAATTAAAAAAAGCCATCAACGATGTGGAGGCTATCACTGGAGCATATGGCTCTCAATTTAAGGTTGTGGAAGATAGGTTCAATGAATTGGAGAAGAGGGTTCTTGGCCATGAGAATACCCTAAAGAAAATTGGAGAACAAAGCCAAAAATTTTTGAAAGCCTTTGTCAATAGCTTCAGGGTGATGATTACCAAACTAGAACATATCCAATAGGAAAAGAACACAATATTTATTACTAAGGATAAGGTTCCGACCCTTGAGGGTGGGGCTATTGGACATGGGAAAAGAACTTAGGCAAGTATGAGGAAGATGGCTCAACAAGCCAAGGAGTTGGAGGATCTGAAGAGTGTTGCTACCTCAATGGTCCAACTGGAGTAAGAAGTTGTGGATCTTCTCAAAAAAATTTCTTAGGTCTCTTATTCTTTGTTGTGGGTTGTCCCTTTGGTGGTCATGTGTTGTTCCTCTGTTTCGTTTGGTGCTCTTGCTATCTTTTTGTCTCTGTCAGCTATCTCCTTTTTGTGTTTTGTTCTATCTAGCTGGCCTTTCAATGTTTTATCTATTTTATAACTTGTTGTAAAGGGTTTCAAGGCCCCTTCAAAACCTTCTTTTCACTTAATCAAAAAAAAGGAGGTCCAAGGTTTTAACTAATCAAATTGAGTAATTAGAAGAAGGTTATATCTACATGTTGCACAGTTACATCTAGGTTATATTATGTTATAAATTTAAAGCACCAATGAAATAGGATATAAATAGAATAATCATTATCTCACATAAAGAGTGTGAAGAAAGATATAAACATAAATATAACATTAACACAATGGAAATAAAATGATAAATCAAGGGCCAAAATAAGCCTAAAATATTCTAAAGGCCACTAGCACTAAAGTGAGCCAAAACATAATATGAAAATTGTAATGGTATGTTATTTATGACATTGTATTAGTATATATATTTTTATTTATTTATTTATATTGGAACTTTTGGAAGGGCCAACCCCCATTTTATCGCTTTTGACTAGAGCTTTGAACCAGTGGGATCACAATGGAGGACCCCATCCTCATGGTGAACATATTGAGACATTAGAAAATCTCAGATTTGTCTATGATTGAGTGTCTCCTTATCATTCCGTACCTCGTTATCACTTCATTTCTCCTTATCTTTCCACAACTTGCATCACCATGGCTACTTATCACTCTGGTTCTCTCCTTATCACTCCATAGAATCATTATCTCTCCACTACCTCCTTACATGTCTGAAACCTCCTAGCCATATCCTCTCCTTATTCCTCTATACCATCTCTCTCTCTCCAACCTGTTTTATCTTTCGCGCCACCTCTTTGTATTGTTTCTCCTCCTTTTTCATTTCTAAATCCTCCACGTCACCTCTTGTACTTTATACCTACCTTCTTCTGTCTTTTATCATTGATAACTCTATGGGTCATTGACTACAACTTTTCTTTGCCAGTTCAACCTGACCATACTCCTTCCTCCTCCTTATTAGTGCAGCCCAACCATACTCCTCATGTACTGTGTTTCATTGACACTACCTAACTGGGCATCATCACCTATCGGTTTCATGCCTTAGCCACCTCTAGGTCTAGTTAGTGGGAGCATTTAACCTGCACACAGTCCAAATCGGTGATTTGCCACAAGTTGGTTTGAAGAATCAAACCCTAGACCTTTGCCATTCTATAGAGTTGCAACAATCGTTGCACCATGGGGACACCCCCAATTGTATTAGCATATATTATTTAAATTCTAGTTATTATATAAGTTGGCATAGTGGATTAATGATAGTCTCAGATAAATAAAAATAATTTTCCCTCTTTTAGAAGTATTGGGCCACAAAAATTAGCATCTATTAGGACTCAACACATTATTCGACCGCAAAAATTATTTTATTTAAGGTTTATGGTTTAGAGTTCAAGGTGATTGGTTTAGTATTCAACATATATAGTTTAGTGTTTAGAGTTCGAGGTTAAGAGTCTATGCTTTAGAGATCAAGGATTAAGAATATAGGGTTCACATTTATGATTCAAATTTTAATTTTTTGGGGTTTAATAGTCAATATTAACATGAGGATTTATTCATCTATTCTTAGATCTCTTTTCTATTTTTTAAATTTACCTACATCTATATACATGGTTTAGTGTTAATGCTCATTATTCATTGTTTAAGGGTTAAGGCTTAGGGTTTAGATATTATGGTTCAATCCCGAGGTTTAGGATTCACATTTAAGGTTCGATTTTAATTTATTTTGAGAGTTTAACATTCAATGTTCAATATTAAAACATATAGTGGTATGTGTTTGAAGATTGTCACTTAGTCTTTAAAATTAGGATTTTAGGATACATATTAGATATTATAAATTAGCATTCCAATTTTAGAGTTTAGGGATCATAACCAATGGTTTCTAATTTATGGTTGAGTATTTATAGTTTTAAGTGATCTTGGATTTAATTAGTAGTTTGGGTCTAAAATATTTAAGCTATTAATGTTAATGTAAAATATTCTACCTAAATTATTCCTCTAGATAAGTTTAAAAGTTTTGTATTTTTTGGTTCCATAAGCCTGCTTCAACTTGCAACAATATATATTCAATCAGCTACATGATATTTGACAAAGTATGAGAGACTTCAGAACTTTAGGCTTCCGGAGTTCCGAGGTCTAAAAAGGACCCATTACAAGCGATTTTAGGATTTCAGGATCCCGAGTTCAAAATGTAGGAACAAGGACTTGCTTCTGGGTTTTGGGGATGGGATAATGAATTAAAAAAGGCTCATTTTGGTACTCTGGGGATCCAGGGGGGCTCTTAAAATTCCTCATAGTTCCTAAGATTCTAGGGTTCTGAGAACCCGGAGTATACAATTCAAGGCATGATAGGTTTCAGGATTCCAGGGTTCCAAAACGTCAAGATGGGATAAGCTCTTGCAAAAGGAGATTTCAGAACTTCGTGAACCCGAAGTTTTGAAGTAGGGGGAAAAGAAGCTTCGAGGTCTTGGGAACTCGAGATCCCCAAATTGCAAGAACAAGACCAAAAACCTAAGGATCGATAATACAAATTGATTTTATTGAAAGCATGAAATATAAACAAAACCCTAAACTATGAAAGTAGGAAACATGAAAAAAGTGAGGAAGACACCAACCTAGAAGAGGAAGGAGGATGAAAAAATGTGCAATGTAGGAAGCAAAATCGTCATAGGAGAGCTAAGAAAATTGGAATGACTGAGTGCACAAATGAGCCAAAATGACACATTTTACACTATTTATACCCCTCCCTCGGGTGACTGTACAACCCTTTAATGCAAACAACCTCGAGGTTTCGAGATCCCAAAAATCTGAAGTCCAACACACAAAACGCAAAGAAGCTCGAGATTCTGAGGTCCCGAGGCTTTGAAAACATGCAAAACATCACTTTGGGATTTCAGGGTTTCGAGATTCTGAAGTGATGCAAAAAACAAAGAGAACCCAAAATTTTTGGATTCTGAAATCTCGGTGCTCAAAACCAAAACAAATGAATAGACTTTGGGATTCCAAGATCTCAAAATTTCGAAGTCTGACAAACAAAAAACAAAGAACCTAGGATTTCAAAATTCTAAAATTCTAGGGCTTTAGAACAAAGAAGAAAACAAGCCAAACAAGACTTCGGTATCCGGTATTTCGGGATCCCGAGGTCTTGAAAAATAGAAACAACAAGACAAAATGAGGCTTCGGGATTCTCAAAGTCTGAAATTCTCAAGAACAATAGAGAAAGAAGAAGAGGGCTTCGAGGTTCTGGGATTCTAAAATCCCAAAGCAGGATGAAAAAAGAAGAAAACAACAACAACAACAACAACAACAACAAACAAAAAAGGGGGGCCCGTATTTCAAGACAAAGAGAATGATGGGACTAGATATGTAGGGCATAACAGTTCTCTTTCTGAAACTTTATTAAATCAATATTTATTATTAAAGCTTATTGTGATTGCAAGATAAAGTGTTTGGAAGACTATACTACACAAAAGTTTTTCTTTTCTTTCACTTCTTTTTATTTCATTTATATTTTATTTATAAATATGTAGACAAAACAAAATTTCTAGCATCTCTATATATTATGGTATCTATTAGTCTTCTATTTTATTTTTTCTATATTCTTATTAATAAAATAGCCTTTTTCTTAGCTATTTATGTAATTTAATATATCTCCTAGATGAGAGAGTGTATTAGCAATGATAGCACATGAATAGGAAAATAATGTACATGTAGATTTATGTACACTATGTCTACACCCTAGATAGTGACCCTCTCCTAGTACCAAGATCATTTCTTTCTATTTTTTATCATTTTTTATTTAGCTAGTAAATTATATAATATAATTTCATCTATAAAAGAAATTATTCATCACTTCTTTATGTTGTATCTAGATAAAATATTCATTTTATAAGTGTTATGATATTTAGATTTCGTGTAATTTTATTCTTTCTACAATAGAATATTTGGAAAAAACTTTTATGTCAAAAGAGCTAGTATTATCTTAATATATAAGTATGAAGAATTTAATAAACAAACATGTTTTCTCTATTGCAATAAAATGTGCAACTTAACGTATGAAATAAACTATCCCTTACAACACTTTTGAAAAACAAAGCTTACTTCATACATGCTTGTAAGAGATACAACAATTTCAAACTTATAATGATATTTCTATATAAAAATATTTTATAATGAATTATTATTGATTCATTGGACTTTAAAAAACTTGGTTATAACTATTTCCAAATATTATATGAATTACTTTATGTTTTTTCATTTGTAATGTTGATATAGTGAAACGCTAGAGCCTTACAATTTGATGCCTTGATCCTAATTGGGTCACATAGTCAAATTCTTAGGAATGAAAATAAATATAGATGAATCTATTAGACACAATGCACCACTGAGAGGGGGAGGGGGTGAATCAGTTGTTCTCAAATCTCTTTCTCTTTTGCAAACCTATGTGAGCATACCGGTTGATAGATTTAACTCAATGCAGGCTTACCAATTATAGAGGAGGCTAACATAAGTGCAAACACACTCACAAGGGGACGTCACATAACACCAGCATATACGAGGAAAACCCAAGATGGGAAAAACCTCAGTGAGCAATGTTGTTGGAATCTACTACTCCAATCCAACCTCACAATAAACACATTTACAAAGTTTAGGAAACCAACCCAAGGAGCACCAACCCCTACCTGATTTATGGGCTACAACCCAAAGGAACACCAACCCTTGACTTTAGGGCACCAACCCAAAGAGATAAAACCCCTACACCGAGATACAACTCAATGTTCATAATGTAAACATCAAATACATAAGTAGTTATCTTGTTACAAGTGAATCTTGCAACCATTATACATATCTTACTCTGTCAGTGAGATACCTTCTCTCCTTCACTAACTCACTTCTCTGCTAATCTTCACCTATTGCTTCTCTACTGGTAAACTTTACTAGTTTATCTCTCTTCTGAATTGCTCTCACTATATCAACTCCTCACTACTCTGCTCTTCACTGATTCCACTCTCTATCGGTTCTATGTCTATCTTCTCTCTAGTCTCCTTCACCTCTATTCTCCCCATATGAATACTACTGGTTCTTCTCTCCAACCGATTGAATGCTTCAACCCTCTCTCACTCGCCCTCTCTTCATTGATCCTCTTTGAGAACTTGTCTAATTTTCTCTTACTTGCAGAAGTCTTTAACATCGCAATCGCACAATATTCTTCTATTCAATAGCAGCAAATATTCTTTTTGACCCCCACACTTATAGCCATGTTTTCCCTCCAAAAACCAATTCAAAATCTAAGCGGTTAGGGTTTCCTCACCATCCTCAAGGACAAAAAAATCCAATCATATCTTGCACGATTTGATCTTTCTAACATACAATTGCACAACTCCGCCATTTTTGCATCTCCTAGATCATGCCTTTCATCTCTGGCGACTCGCTTTTTACCCTGATAGTTGATCCCTTGGTCAATCATGAAAGAACTGTCATGTTGTTTCCTCCATCACCTCTATCTTCTCAACCACTCTTATCTGACTCGTAGTTGTCTTCCAGACCTCGAGCCTCAAACCCCTGCAATATCTTTGTGACATGTCCCATGATTTGAGTGACTTCTTATTAAAGTTGACCAACCTTGCAACAACCCTGTTGATGTACATTCCATCTTTACCCACATGCATGTTCGCCATGTTAACTCCATATGGGCTCCATATCGACTAATTGCCAGCTTGACACTTCATGTTGGTTCAAATAGGGTCACCGAGCAACTACTCAACTGGTTCGCCTTTCTTGTCAATTCGTTAACCTCACCGGTATCACACAGTATACCGATAACCTTATCATATTTGCATTTTGCACCTTTCTCATATTGCTAGTGAGCTTTACATACTAGTTATCACTCTTGATGATACCAGTTATCACCCTTCACTAGACTCCTTCACCAGTCAGACCATTCTCCTCTGATTGTATATGCTCAGTCAGTTTGTCTGAATGACAAACACATCACTCTTCTATTGTATCAGCATCTCAGCATGCCTTCTCTGTCGGTCCAGTGCATAACCCTAATCTCATGCACTTAAGGAATTCCCTTAATTTACCAGTGGATCTAGAGTGATCCTTCAAGTCCTTGCCTCTACCTATTTACTCTTATCCCACCAAAATATAATGCACTTAATGCATATAGGGGATAAGATCCACTTACTTGGTGGAGGAACACCTTGTCAACTTCTCATGTGAGTTCCCTGTTTGTGCAACATATCTTCAAATAGGAATATGTGAACTAATGTGAGCACATACACTGTCATTCATTGCTTCTCATGATGACTGCATCTTCATCTGGTGGGAGTCTTGTTGTTCTGTAACCTCTCAGCATACCCATGACCTATTCATTCTTCTCCTCCAAGGTTGATGTGATTTAGGTAACATTCTGCCTCTTCATCACAAACAACCACTCAAACACCTCTCTATCTCATCACACAAGTCAGGCATTAACTTGTGTGTAGGTGACTCCTGAGGTCATCTTCCTTACCTTACAGATGTTCTGCAACACAAGATGATATCCAAGATATCACATCCTATACTCCTTCATAGCAGTGTTGCACATACATCTCATCTACTTGTGGTCATCCCATACTCGTTGACATCAATGACAACACAATGCCAACAATCTCCCCCTTTGGCATTGATGTCAACACATGTAGTATCTGATATACTACATAGTCTTTCTCCCCCTTACTGTGATACATGGATTTACACACATGTAGTATGCAGTATACTACAAAATCCTTCTCCCCCTTTGACAATAATGGTAAAGGGCACTGTCAAGATATTATTTCTCTTGTATGTACCGGTCACTGACAGAATATGTCTCTCCCCCTTTGTCTTTATTAGACGTAACACTTCCTTTGATACTATTTTTCATCTTGTCACTGGTTGTTAAATCTTCTCAAGTCACATTACTTGAGGTGGGGAACTTAACCATCAATTGAAACCAATTGAGCATGCACATCCGATACAATTTGAGCTCAGTTTGCAAAGCGACTGATGTTAGGACCAATATGGAAAGCTAATGTACTGAGAGGGGAGAGGTGAATCATTACTTCAAAACATATCCTCAATAATAACTTCACTATTAAGCATAAACTGAATATTGCTGAAACATAATATAAGGCTAAAACAAATAAATAACAATCATACATGATTCACTCCATAACACATATATTTTGGTTACGCAGAAACTCCTTGTTATAGAGAAAAACTGTTGTGGGGATGACACCCACAACTTCACTACTGCAATAATAAAGGTTGCTTGGTTAGAGCTACATGTTTAGCTATTTTTGATAGCTTGCCCTGTTAGGAGTATCAAGATCTTTAGATCTACCTTGATAAAGGATTTTACAACACATATTCTAAATGATGCACCTGGTTAAAGGCTTTACAATTTATAGACTTTGTTAGGGTCTTTTACCCTGTTAAAGGTTTCTCTTACAAGTCAAAATATTACAATCAAAATCTTACAAAATATCTGCAACTTCATATCTGAAATGTTATAGCAGGTTATATGTGCTCAAAATGAAATTACCTTGCTTATAGCATACCTTGGTAACTCATCAATTAACTCAGTAAACCTTTCTGTTTACTCAGTTCCTTGATTGTTCTCTTAAATCCTTCTTGGTGACCTTTGTGTATCTCTGTCAATCGTAACAGTCATAACACTCGGTGCTTTCCCATGATTTTTCTTTTCACATATATCTTGCTTCACACTCACATATTGAACCTCAATTCATGCTGTATAAATAGATCTCTTATAACGGTGATCTTGTTCATGCTTCGATCTTACAAACATGATTCATTAAATGAATAACCATACAAAATATTTCATTGGATAGATGACCTCAGAATCATACAAAATCTTAAGGTGCAATTTCCAATGTGTTAACGGTTTCTTGTTCCTTGATCTTTGTAACATGTTTCCCATATGTGTCCAGGTTCAATGAATCTGGTAATACATTTCACTCTATGTGTATCAACTAGGTATACCATCTTTGCTACTCGGTAGTCATAGAACATTACTCGGTAGACAACTCGGTGTATACTAAGCTCTGTGGCTCCTTTCTTCTATAACCGACTGCTCTATGCTTACCGACTGAATATTTCGGTAGTAGTAACCGATTAGAGTATATAGAATGACTTTGGACATAAAACTAATGACAACTTAGTAAATAGTAACAATCTCCCCTTTTGACATTAGTTTTGAAATGTTTGACAAAACTTCTTTCAAAGTCATTACTCAACAAAAAATCTATACACTTACAAAATTTGACTAAACTGACAGTATATACAATTGTCAATAAATAGTATACTCAGATATACTTCCCTTATCAATATACTGTACATAACTTTGATTATGCATGCGTTGTGATCAATATTTTGTATTCACTACTCGGTTCACTACTCGGTGATCACTGGTCCCCCTGTCAAAATCATCTGTATACTTGAATATGCTGATCTGCTCGGTATACTTCTCTTGTAATACACTATACTCCCCCTTTTTGACAAACATCAAAACTAGTTACCATTCGGTGGAGGCAACTAGTCAAAAATGGATTTATACTTTGTTCTTGCATCGGTGAGAGCAGTAAAGAGTGCATCCTTGACACTATCCATGAGTGAATTCTGAGCTGTAATATCAGCTAGTAGGGAAATCAGACCATCTAAAGTGCTTCCCTCTGGCTAAGTTGATAAGGAGGTAGCCTTGTTGATCTGTTCTTGGATGAAGGACAAGTATGGAATGAATAAGGTTTGAAGAGTCATAATGTCCATCCTTATTTTGTGCTCTTCATTCCTAAGTTCCAATTGTTGAGCCATGAGCATTTGTAACTTGGTATAGAAATTCTGAATAGAATTTGGCTCAGTGGTCAATTTATTGGAGAGATCAGTGATCTCTTTCTCAATCACTTCTGTTTTATTTTTGATATCTTTAATGAATAAAGAAAATGTACATAGTTTATGAAATAAATAAAGAATGTGCTTGAGTTGAGGGGACAACTTAGCAATAAATTTGACAAGTTTTACTTTACTGATAGCAATGTCTTTCTGGACCTCTTCAATCATTTTTGCAGTGAGCTCTTTGTCCTTCAATTTGCTCAAGTATTCAGATGCGTCTACTCCAAATGCTTCTATTTTAGTGAGGAGTTCATCCAGTTGAATATGGATGGCTGCATCTTTTGTCACTATAGCTTCAGATAGAATTTCTGTTAATAGTGCTTTGACCTTCTGAAGTACTCTGTTTTTCTTTTGTATAGTCATTTGTTTCTCTTGTTTGTCTTTGGCTTTGCATAGTTCACCGAATTCAATAAGCTTGCCCTTTTAATTTGGATATGTCTACATTCGGCAATACAATTGGTTTTGACAAATCAAACTTGAAACTATGCTTTTTCATTTTCTTTTCTTTAGAGGAGGATGCTTTCACTGGTTGAACTAATACAATGGCTTGGGAGGCTTGTTCACCCTTGGTAGGTTGCTCGGTAGAGGCAACACTTTTGTCAATTTCTTTAGCCTTAGATGTAGCCTTCGGTGAATCCTTGCTCGGTGTCTCAGTTGTAACATTGTCAGTACTTGAAGGGGCTTGAGAAGTCTGTTCCCTGGTGGCTTGAGAAGTCTGTTCCCCGGTGGCTTGAGAAGTAGCTTCTCCTTTGGTAGACTGTTGACCCTCTTGTCCTTGTTCAGTATCTTGAGGTGTCTCGGTTGAAACATGTTGACTTACTGGAGGATAGGACTTGACTTGTTCCAAAACTGACTCACTCGATACCATTTTGGCATAAGCATTCCCCTCTATCATTTCCTATTCATGTTCCTCGGTATCCATGACATCCTCATCAGGTTGTATAGTTTCAGCAGGATCTTGCTCGGTGATATCCACTATTTCAACTTCACCTTGCTCATCATTACTCTTGATTCGAAAGATTTCTTGCCATTTTTCTTTTGTCTCTTTCTCTACTTCAAGATAAAGGCCATTCATCAGTTTCAAGGCTCTTTGCTTGACCAGGAAGTTTGTGTGGTAGTTTTTCAAATGTTCACTTATCTCATCTACTGACATGTCTGGAAAGAGATGTACCAGACTTCTTTCTCTCATCTTCTTTTTGGAGTCTATGGCATATTTCTACCTGTTATCAATGTGTAAGTACAATGCTTTTGGAAGAGAATTAGTTACTTCCAATGGGACTAATCAGAATTTAAGAAGTGTGCAAATTATAGCTTCTTCAATTTGTCTCTTTTTTGCATCAAATCTGGAGTCACATTTTACATATCTGAATGCTCCTAATCCACCATATTGTTTCAGATTGGCACAAAAATTATCAACACTATGTACATCTTCCTTTTTACTCTTAAGAATCTAAAATTTACTTACGTCTTCAAATTCAGTGTCACTGGACTCTTTATTCAAAATGAGTCTCCGAGTAGATTTCTTATAAGTTTTTGTTACCTTTGGAGCTGCAACATTTTTATGTTTCTTGCTTGGTGACACTGCAGATGATCTAGTGTTTGGGCACTTTACTAAAGGAGTTGGTATTACCTGTGATGTATCATGTTTCTTCCTTTTCAAAATTTTCCCTTTTGGCAACTCGGTGCTCAATGTAATAGGTGTTTCTTGGGCTTCAGATTCCTCCTCAGTGATGACTTGAACGCTCTTGATAGGAGTGGAGGAAGAACCTTCTCCAAATTTCTTCGTTAATGCTTTAATCATTTTTGTTTCTTTCCTTGTAGCCTTTGGTACTACAATGCTTATTTTGACTTTTTCTTTAACTTCTTCATATGTACCGTATCTGATCTTGGTAGCATGCCTTGGCAGTGCAAGAAAAGCATCTATCTGCTACTGTGTAATGTCAAAACCAATCTCATAACCCATAGGTGGCAATGATTGAGTTCTTGGTTCTACCACATTGACATAGCAGTAGTCAGTGTCCACTTCAAAACATATACTATCCTTATATTTTTCCACTAACTGGGGTGGTATTTTGTGCCTGTTATGCATCTTTTCCTGAAACTTGCTAAAATAATCATCCATAATCTCATTGAAGTTATCAACTAGTTGTTTGATGAAGTCATTGATTTGATGGGTAATTGGTCGGTGTAGCTCCCAAACTACATTACCGACTGATGGAAAGAATTTCTCAAAATAGAAAAACATGCATACCAAAAGTGATCCAAACTTCAGTGTGTTTGTCGAGTTGTTCTTCTTCGGCTTCCTTATGGTTTTGAGATTTTCAAATAGATTTTTCAACAACACTTCACATAGATTAATCTTCATACCTTTCTTCACAATTTTATAGGCTAAATCAACAGCAACATAGGGTACATTGTTTTCCCTTGTCGATTGAAAGAAACAATAACCTATGACTCTAATTGCAAACTTTAGCTCTGCATCTGTGACATTGTTCAGTTTCAGACCTCTAAAATTATATTCAACTCTGATTAAAGTAATCAATTCTTTCTGTGAAATCATTTTCTGAGCTCGGGCATGGTCGAAAATAGGGTAACCGGTGATCAAGTGGATGATTTCCTTGGTGATCTTGAATTGTTGCTCCTCTAACCACATAAATTCATCATGAACTCTACTCAAAACAAATTTAACCCATTGGGGTTTGAAGACTCGTGGGTAGGTTAGGGCTTCGGTCAATCCCTTGATTTTAATATGTTCAAACTTCATATCCAATTTTCCATCGGTACACAATTCATCATATGTGTCCTTGATCTCTGTGTGACCTAGTTCCTCAACACGACACTTAGTGAAGAATCTGACATCCTCAACTAATAAAACCCTATCCGGAATGAGTGAAAATGCAGTTTTAACATCCGATTCAAATGCTACTTTGGGAGGTAGTGAGTATTTCAGTGAGGGTTTCTCAATCTTCTCAACAACAATGAGTTTCTGAATCTTAGGAGTGATTTCAAACTTTGGATAATCACTAACGAAATAGCCCTAGGGTTTGAAAACTTTTAGCCAGCAAACGCTTTCCACTTAGTAAATATAAAATAGATATTCACAACTAATATGATCGGTTGACTTGCTTGACAATGCGTTGTGATTGATATAAATACCTTGAATTTCGCTTCGGAAGAGATTTGATCACCTTGACTCGCTTCGCTCTTCTTTTTGAAAACTTGGTAAGTATAAAATGACCGCGCAAAAGCTTTAAGTACACATTATACCACATTGGGCTCTGTGCAGTTAGGTCAGAAAACATTAAATGCACTCGGTTCCTTCCTTTTTATCTTTTTACTGAGTAGCCAAACTTCTTGCATTTACCGACTTGACAGGCTTCCTGCATTTACTGACTTGACTAGTACTCCAAAAGACTTGATAAAATTTTTAACTTGCTAATGCATCTTAGCTATGCATATTTTGAATTAAGTACATGATAAGATAGGAACTGTTAAGATTTAACCTTGAGAGAATGCAGTCCCTTCCTACCTTTACCGATTAATTTGGAATAGATGCACCTAACTTGGTAGGTAAGGTTCTTTCTTCATTTGACACAATTTCCTTCTTTTTCCAAATCATCTGGAATTTTCTTTTTATTTCTTCAATATCTCCTCTAGGTTGATTTTTGAAATCTCTAGCCAAGTGTCCAACTTTGTGACAATGAAAACATGCCATACCAGGATTTCTCCATGATCTTCGGTTGTTCAATCCAAACCTTATAAAGCAGTTGGCACTTATATGTCCATATCTTCCACAACATTCACACCATATCCTTGTATTATAATCCCATGGTACTGCAGTATACTGTCGGTTGATATCTATGTGAGTTCGGTAACTTCTAGCATTTGCTCGGTGTGAGGACCACATATAGTTTTTCTGCTTAAACCAACACTTCTCGGTACTTTGTCCATATCTATTGCAGTTTTTACAAAACCCCTTGAATTTTGCCTTCTGATAATTGTTAACCAACTTAGTCCTACATTGATTCGATGTATGACCATACTTATTGCAATTGTAGCAATAACCATTAGACCTAGTGACATTCGATTGCTTACCTTTTCTAATTTGGCACATGTTGGTAGTATGTCCTTGTTTTCCACAGTAGTTGCAAATAGGCTTCTTTCCTTTGATGTTCTTCTTGTTTCCATCTTGCTTTGATGATTCTCCTCTCTCGGTAGTGTGGATTCCCTTCTTGGTAGATTCTTTTCCTTTGTAACCGAGTCCTACATCTTTATTGGGTCTTCTTGTATTCAGTTGCTCATCCAACATCTTTGATGCTTCATAACTCTTCTTCAGTGTTTCCTTTCACTTCTTTTCTGTTTCAAGTTCATCGGTCAACCTTGATACTTCAAGTTTCAATGCTTGATTCTCATCATCTTTCAGATTTGATTCATGTTGTGCATAGCCCAATTGATCTGATAGATTACTTTGAATTCCAGTCATCCTTGTGATTTCATCATTCTTTTCAGACACCAATGCTTCTAGCTATTGTTTTTCCCTTTCCATATATCTTAATTTATCCTCGGCTATCCTCAATGCATCAAGATTTCCAGTCATCTGTGTGCTGAAATGCTCATGTTCTCTTTTCATTGCTTTTAGCTGATCACTCAGTGCTTTGTTCTTTTCTTTCAATGCTCCAATCATTTCTTCAGTCTCTTTAGATATAGTGTTCTTAGATGATGTCTCAATTTGTTCCATCAACTCTTGAGAGTCCTACAAATAATCAAACAATCTTCTTCTAACTTTCAAAGATTTTTGCATTTGTCTCTGCATGTCAGCAATCACTTGATTGGCATGATCCAATTAATTTCAAGATTCACAATTCTCCGAGATTATTTGTAGCCTTCCATTGATAAGATCATTCTCTTTCGGCAGTTAAACCCTTTTCCAAGATTCAAGCTCTGATACCAATTGTTAGGCCCAATATGGAAAGCTAATGTACTAAGAGGGGAGGGGTGAATCAGTACTTCAAAACATATCCTCAATAATAACTTCACTATTAAGCATAAACTAAATATTGCTGAAACACAATATAAGGCTAAAACAAATAAATAACAATCATACATGATTCACTCCATAACACATATTTTGGTTACGCAGAAACTCCTTGTTAGAGAGAAAAACTGTGGTGGGGATGACACCCACAACTTCACTACTGCAATAATAAAGGTTGCTCGGTTAGAGCTACATGTATAGCTATTTCTGATAGCTTACGCTATTAGGAGTATCAAGATCTTTAGATCTACCTTGCTAAAGGATTTTACAACACATATTCTAAATGATGCACCTAGTTAAAGGCTTTACAATTTATAGACTTTGTTAGAGTCTTTTACCCTGTTAAAGGTTTCTCTTACAACTCAAAATATTACAATCAAAATCCTACAAAATATCTGCAACTTCACATCTAAAATGTTATAGCAGATTCTATGTGCTCAAAATGAAATTACCTTTCTTATAACATACCTCAGTAAATCACAAATTAACTCGGTAAACCTTTCTGTTTACTCGGTTCCTTGACTGTTCTCTTAAATCCTTCTCGGTGACCTCTGTGTATCTCTGTCAATCATAACAGTCATAACACTCAGTGCTTTCCCATGATTTTTCTTTTCACATATGTCTTGCTTCACACTCACATATTGAACCTCAACTCATGCTGTATAAATCGATCTCTTATAATGGTGATCTTGTTCATGCTTCGATCTTACGAAGATGATTCACTAAATGAATAACCATACAAAATATTTCATTGGATATATGACCTCAGAATCATACAAAATCTTAAGGTGCAATTTCCAATGTGTTAACGGTTTCTTGTTCCTCAATCTTTGTAACATGTTTCTCATATGTGTCTAGGTTCATTGAATCTGGTAACATGTTTCACTCGGTGTGTATCAACTTGGTATACCATATTTGCTGCTCGGTAGTCATAGAACGTTACTCGGTAGACAGCTCGGTGTATACTAAGCTCTGTGACTCCTTTCTTCTATAACTGACTACTTTGTGTTTACTGACTGAATATTTCGATAGTAGTAACTGATTAGAGTATATGGAATGAATTTGGACATAAAACTAATGACAACTTAGTAAATAGTAACAATTGATACCAATTATTGATGTGTCAGTGAATACTAAATGCCTACAGGTCAACCTACAACACCTCTACAATTTCCATCTCCTGCAGCTTGAGCAGTCAGTATCCTTGCAAATTCAAGCAAGCCAGCTCTTCATCATGAGCACTTGAAATCCCCCTGAGTCATATATCTTGGGTGCTTATCTCTGGTCAGGTACAGTACTGGGGCTTCAATCTTCTCTGTATACCAGTTTAGCTATGCATATGTGATCATCTAATGTTCCTTCAACTCCATTGTAACCACCATAGCCTATGACATGATCCTGAATTTTCCCAATGCCATATAATGACATCATCATGCCAAGAGACAAAACGGTTAGCCCAAAGACATGCAAGCTTGCATGACCAACAACTAGGGCCAACATATGTTTTTAGGTCTCTATCAACACCTCCTGAGACATAATTTCACTCCATGCTACCGGGGCTAATGCAATGCTCTCCAACCTCATTGTCTTACATAACCCACAAGTACCTATTAGCATACATGAAGGTAACATCTTGCACATATCGGTTACATCTAATACTATTTGTTAACCATCACTCTTTGAAATATGCAGTCGTGATCCATCACTAATCTGTAGGTGTGTAGTTAAGGCAACATCTATACACACTTATCTTTACATTTTCATCCTTCATACCAACAACATCATGTTCTTTCATGTTGCCTCCTTCATTGAGGGGGTGGAAGACAACTTCAATATGCTACTCCCCCTAGGATCCTACATCTCCTTTAGGCCTTAGGAGATATCACTTGTGTACTGAGTGCATGGTGTCGGTTCATGATCTTCTTCCTTCATACCTATTTGGTCTCACCCTTCTTCCCATTTCCAGATTCTTCATTATGGTCGGAAGTAGTGTTATAGTAGCACACAACCTTCATCCCAACTTCATGATTGGGAAATCTCTTGACATACCGGTTTGACCATCTTCTTTTGATCATATTGATTTGACTAGCAACCAGAACCATTGAACCTCTTACTCCTACAGGGACATTTCTCCTTTGGTTACATGCAGATCTCTCCCTTCCATATGCTCTGTTTTAACTTTTCTACAGAGCATGGCCATTTTGTCAGCCCCCATGTGACTACAGGTTCCTCTTCCTGTATTCAAACTCTCTATGGCCAGATCCATTGTAGTTATGACAAACAATCTTTGCATAACTGGGAGAAGGGCCCCACATGTATCTACTTCTAGATACATCTTTCCCATAAGAATGACTTCTATGAGATCCTACATTATCCTTTCTAGATCTCATTCTACATTCCCCTACCATATGACCATAATCATTACATGTAAAGTAGTAACCAATAAATGATGGCATATGACTTACATATTTTCTTTGCCATGCATGAGGCGATCTTGCCGATTTTGAATCCCCATCTTTTCCTTTTTGAGAATGTACCCTTGGTTGTCCATTCTGAGCACCTCTTTCATCTGATCTCTTCTTCTTCTCCCACACTTGCTTCCCCTTATGGTTGGTAGCATTTTTATGTCAGGTTCTCCTTTGCTGCTTCCAGTGGAGTTTTCTTCTTCCATCTTCCCCTTACCTCTAGGATTTGCATGAAGATTCCTTTTTGCAGCATTGATCTTCACTTTTTTCTGCAAGTCCACACCAATTGTAGTCAAGTCAACCTTCTTTCGAGGAGCATATCTAGCTATGGAGGTTTGGCTTTTGTTCTCTCCAAGCAGCAACTGAAGTTTTTTGTCTTTTATCTCTAGCTGAGAGGCTAGATCTTCACACCAGCATTTCTTGGTGTTTTCTTCATGAGTCTTCAACTCTGAGATGCACTTCTCAAATTCTTCAAGGCATTTTACTAACCGGTTCTTCTCCACAATAGAAGCATTCTTGAATAGCTTGTATTCCCTTTTAAATCTATTAAGTTCTTCAAGTGTATTTACAAGATCTCCTTCAACTTCTGCTACTTCTTCATCATCAGAAGGGTCTTGATGGCTAGATCTATCTACCATGTCTTCCTCTTCATCATCATTACTTCTCAACACATCTTGTTGAGGGGAACTATTTGCCCAGCCACTTTCAGATTCTTAGGCCATGAAGAGTTGAGCTCCTTCTTCATCACTGTTGTGGCTGCTAGCAAATCTATCTTCATCATCCAAATAAATATGAGAGGCATTTCTCATATTTGCTTCAATTTTTGGTTCTACAATTGAGGGTTCATTTCCATAGAGCTTCTTCAATCTTTCCCATAAGCTCTTTGTTGTTTTACACCTGTCCACCTGTGAAGAGACATCACCAGTGAGTCCACTTAAAATAGCCTTCATGGCTTCTTCATTGCACTGGTTTCTTCTTTCTTCTACAAATCCGATAGGAAGATTGACTTTTCTAGGAAGACCATCAACTACTGACATCCATACATCAAACCCTAAAGAGGATAGGAAAACTTCCATTTTGCAACTCCAAATAGAAAAGTTTGAACCATCAAATACTGGAGCAGAGATAGACACTAAACAAACCATTGTGTCCTTAAGCCAAAAACTACCCAAGTTGGAGAACACTCATCTAGCTGGGAACCTAGGCTCTGATACCAATTGTTAGACACAATGCACCATTGAGAGGGGGAGGGGGTGAATCAGTGTTTCTCAAATCTCTTTCTCATTTGCAAACCTATGTGAGCATACCACTTGATAAATTTAACTCAATGCAGGATTACCAGTTATGGAGGAGACTAACATAAGTGCAAACACACTCACAAGGGGACATCACATAACACTAGCATATACGAGGAAAACCCAAGATGGGAAAAACCTCAGTGAGCAATGTTGCTGGAGTCTACTACTCCAATCCAGCCTCACAATAAACATAATTACAAAGTTTAGGTCACCAACCCCTACCTGATTTATGGGCTACAACCCAAAGGAACACCAACCCCTAACTTTAGGGCACCAACCTAAAGAGCTACAACCCCTACACTGAGATACAACTTAGTGTTCACAATATAAACATCAAATCCATAAGTCATTATCTTGTTACAAGTGAATCTTGCAACCATTATACATATCTTACTCTATCAGTGAGATACCTTCTCTGCTTCACTAACTCGCTTCTCTGCTACTCTTCACCTGCTGCTTCTCTGTTGGTAAACTCTACCAATTTATCTCTCTTCTGCATTACTCTCACTTTATCTCCTCCTCAATTCTCTACTCTTCACCAATTCAACTCTCTATCGGTTCTATGTCTATCTTCTCTATAGTCTCCTTCACCTCTATTATGCTGGTATGAATATTACCGGTTCTTCTCACCAACCGGTTGAATGCTTCAACCAGGTTCTCTCTCACTTCCACTCTCTTCAGAGATGCTCATTGAGCACTTGGCTGATTTTCTCTTACTTGCAAAAGTCTTCAACTTCGCAATCGCACAATATTCTTTTATTCAGCAACAACAAACACTATCTTCGATCCCCACACTTATAGCCATGTTTTCCCTCCAAAAACCAATTCAAAATCAAGGAGATTAAGGTTTCCTCACCATCCTTGAGGCAAAACAAATCCAATCAAATCTTGTATGATTTGATCTTTTTGACATCCAATTACACAACTCCACCATTTTCGCATCTTCTAGATCATGCCTTTCATCTCTGGCGACTTGCTTTTTACCCTGATAGTTGATCCCTTGGTCAATCAGGAAAGAACTATCATGTTGTTTCCTCCATCACCTTGATCTTCTCAATCACTCTTAGCTGACTCATAGTTATCTTCCAGACCTCGAGCCTCAAACCCCTGCAATAGCTCTGTGACATGTCCCATGATTTGAGTGACTTCTTATTAAAGTCGACCAACCCTGCAACAACCCTGTCAATGTACATTCCATCTTTATCCACACACATGTTCACCACGTTGACTCCATGTGGCATCCATATTGAGTAACTGCAAGCTTGACACTTCATGTTTTTCCAAATAGGATTATCGAGCAGCCACTCAACCGGTTCCTCTTTCCTGTTGATTCGTTAACCTCGTCGGTATCACACACTGTACCAGTAACCTTATCATATCTGCATTCTGCACCTTGCTCATATTACCGGTGAGATTTGCATACCGATTATCACTCTTGATGATACCAGTTATCATCCTTCACTAGAATCCTTCATCAGTCGGACCATTCTCTTGTGATTGTACCTGCTCAGCCGATTTTTCTGAATGACAAACACATCACTCTTTTGTTGTATCAGCATCTCAGCATGCCTTCTCTGTCGGTCCAGTGCATAACTCTAATCTCATGCACTTAAGGCATTCCCTCAATTTACCAGTGGATCTAGAGTGATCCTTCAAGTCCTTGCCTCTACCTATGTACTCTTATCCCACCAAACTATAATGCACTTAATGCATATAGGGGATAAGCTCCACTTACTTGGTGGAGGAACACCTTGTCAACTTCTCATGTGAGTTCCCTGTTTGTGCAGCATATCTTCAAACAGGCATATGTGAATCGGTGTGAGCACATACACTGTCAGTCATTGCTTCTCATGATGACTGCATCTTCATCTGGTGGGAGTCCTTCTATTCTGCAAGCTCTCAACATATCGAT
Organism: Cryptomeria japonica; assembly: GCF_030272615.1. Taxonomy (NCBI): domain Eukaryota; kingdom Viridiplantae; phylum Streptophyta; class Pinopsida; order Cupressales; family Cupressaceae; genus Cryptomeria; species Cryptomeria japonica. The sequence goes on from NC_081406.1 coordinate 586,872,056, forward strand.
GACCTATCCATTCGTCTCCTCTAGGGTTGATGTGATTCAGGTAACATTTTGCCTCTTAATCACAAAAAACCACTCAAACACCTCTTTATCTCATCACACAAGTCAGACATTAACTTGTGTGTAGGTGACTTCTGAGGTCATCTTCCTTACCTTACCGGTGTTCTGCAATACAAGGTGATATCCAAGATATCACATCATGTACTCCTTCATAGTAGTGTTACACACACATCTCATCTATCGGTGGTCATCCCATACCAGTTGACATCAATGACAACACATTGCCAACAAAATCACATAGTTAAATTCTTGAGAATGAAAATAAATATAAATGAATCTAAAAGTTTCATAACCTAATGGAAAAAAGGGGTAGTAAGGACCTAGGTTAGCATTCACAGACATAAATTAGGCTTTACATGTATAAATCACATTGAACATTGATATTGCAAAAATAAATATATAGAAGATAGGTCAAAGATCCATGAATAAAATAACATAAAACATTCACTAAGAAATGTTCACAAAGGGTTCAAAACATTTTTGGTTAAAGCTCATCTTGCATTCGATTAAAGTTAAAAAATTAAAAGGAGGAATATGATAAGTTTTTAAAAATATATTCGAATTTAATATAAATTAATGTAATAACATGACAACCATACATTAATAAGAATATCCTTCAATGGATTATAATATATATTTTCTACTTGATATAAAATTCAAAAATATAATTTTCTATATTCAAACTGTATTAAGAAATAGGAAACACCCTTTAATAATTATTTAATATCCCTCTTATGTCCAACCATAATAACCTATTACATTTAGTCCAAATTTTATTTTTTTTCAATAAATCAACCATACCAATGAATATTTCTCGTTTATGATGACACAATAATAACAACTATATGGATTATGCCAAGGGGGCATAAATTTTCTCTAATAGCCCGAGGAAAGTTCTTTAAATTTGACTATTTGATAGGTGTTGTCTGAATTCCCCCCCCATTTTATTTTCACTTACATCACCTAAGTTGTTGCCTGAATTTTTTGTCAGATGTAGTTGCAACAACCATGGTAGACATGAATACAAATTGTGGAAGCATAGACAAGGCACATGACTTGTTTGATAAAATTCCTCAAAGAAATGTGTTCTCATGGACTGCTATGACTAAGGCTATGCAAAAAAATGGATTTGTTGGAAAGGCGTTAGAGACTTTCAAGGAAATATAATTGGCAGGGTAAAGCCAAATTCCACAACTTTCGCCAACATACTCCCTGCCTGCATGAAAATGGGAGCTTTGAAACAGGCTATGGACATCCATAAAAGGAAAATGGAAGGAGGGCTTTTGTCAGATTTTATAGTTGGAAATGCTCTGGTAGACATGTATGCAAAATGTGGAAGCATCGACAAGGTACGCGAACTATTTGGACAAAATGCCTGAAAGAAATGTGGTCTCGTGGAATGTCATGATCACACGATATGTACATAATGGATTTGTTGAAGGGGCTTTAGAAACTTTCAAGAATATGCAATTGGCGGGTGTAAAGCCAAATTCCACAATGTTTGTCAGCATCCTCTTTTCCTGTGCCAAAACTGGAGCTATGGAACAGGGTAGGGACATCCGTCAAGCCATAGTTGGAGGGGGATTTTGTAAGATAGATCTTCAACTTACAGAAAGTCATCATGTAATGTCCATCCTAAGAGTACCACTTTATCATGCAAATCTTAGATAAGTTCAATGTAATAGTTATATGTCTGCACTATGGAAGGAGCTTGGAGTTCCATTCAATAGTCAAAAGATACACATTATAAGTCTCCTTAAAAATGAACATCAATAAAGGAACTAACCCATGACAATGAGCTCAAAAGGAAAAAATTTGTCAAAATCCTCTTTGAAATCATCATCAAAATTTAGTATCTTGAATATAGTTTTCAAAAGCATAGTACAACCATTAGCATGTTCAAGGATTTTGGTCAAGTTTTCTATGGTTTCATTAAAATATTTTTAGGATGTATCATACATTTCCATGGTCTATGCATTTGCAAAGTCTGTATAGTCATTTTATTTCATTTGAGTCTCTCACAGAAGGGGTTTCTACCATAAACCTTGTCTCTCCTTATCAACTACCAATATATGCTTGCTTGGTTACTGTATGGTTTGACTGCTGGAGCAAAGTTCTATCAAAACCCTAGTGAGAGGCTTGTCGACCTATCCTCAATCCTATAGACTAAAAATATACATAAAATATGACTCAATGGTCAATGTTAATGGTACTGCTACAGATATGAAAAACATATGTCAGAGATGTGTGACAGGCCATGAAGAGATTCAAGAAGACAAAGTAGCCCTAAATGTCAATGTTTTAATCGTAAACATTGGTTGCATTAATAGTAAACAATGGAAAGAAGGTATGCTGAAAATCATGAGTAAAGTAAGCATAGTCATAGCATGCTATAAATAACCATATATAAAGGGGATATTATTGTAGTTGAAATGCAAATAGCCTTTTCCCTCCAATTCTCCTAGCTATTAGGCTAGTTGTTAGGCTTCCTTGCTGAGTTGTATCAGAGTCTTTATATATATTTGTTGCTATGTTTTCTATGTAATTTTTTGAACTAAGAATAATAAGAGAATTCTCCTGATTAAAGTGGACATAGCCAATTTGGGTGAGCCATTGTAAATCTACGTGTTTTGTTTATTGTGCTTTTTACTTTACTTTGTTCTTTCCTTTCTGTTATTTCTACACTTCATCAATTCGTTTTTATAATCAAACAATTGGTATCAGAGCTTGGTAGTGAAGCGTTGGTTGGAAATTCGATGTGAAATTTCCAAAATTATGGAAGAGGTAGATAAGTGGAAGATCGAATTATTCACGGGTCATAATTTTGGTCTTTGGAAGTGCAGATGGAGTAACTGCTGATTAAGCAGGAGCTTGCATTAGCATTGGAAGGGAAAGAAAAAGGGCAGGGACAATTATCAGATGAAGATTGGGAAAAAATGGACAAGAAGGCAAGAGCAACTATCTTTCTTTCATTGTCCACCAATGTGTTGTTCAATGTTTCATCACAGAAGACTTCAAAATAATTATGGGATAAAATTTCTTCCATGTATGAGATGGCTTTCGCATCCAATAAGGTATACATTATGAAGAAGCTCTATAATATGGAAATGAAGGAAGGTGGAATTATGTGGAACCATTTGAATGAATTCAACACCTTAGTAAACCAATTGATTTCAGTTGGCATCACTTTAGATGATGAAATTAAGGCAATTTTGTTATTATGTTCACTACCTAATAGTTGGGAAGGCGTTGTAATGGTTGTTTTCACTTCAGTGACAACCCAAAGCAAGTTAAAGTTTGATGGCATTGCAAGTACTCTTCTCAGCGAAGATATGAGAAGAAAGAATCAAGAGCCTTCATCCGGCAAAGCCTTGACGGTAGTAAGCACAAAAAGACCTCAAGAAAGAGGAAGGCCTCAAGAAAGAGGTAAAAATAATAACAAAAAGAGGTCCAAATCTGCAAAAAGATTCATGATGGTGAGTGTTTGTTTTGTGGTAAGGCTAGCTACACAAAGGAAATGTCAATCTTACAAGAAAGCACAAGAAAAAGTGTGTTGTTCACCAAAAGTGATAACCCAAGAACACCTGCAAATCTTTTTATGAAATGGCCAATTTCAGTCTACAAAACACATCAAGGCTTGGACACCATAACATACGACCCTAATTGATCCTCCTGCACTTCAGGTTCTGCTAGAACTAGTGGGGGACACCCTTTTGATGCACTAAATACAACAATTAAAGACACATAACTGCATCAACACTAAGCAGATATATCATTTCACAAGCTCAACAGGTTAGGAAACATTACATATTGGCTAGATCTGTATAAACAATAGGATGAAATAGAGCTTGGAAAGAATGGAACACACACCCCTAAACATAAAGGGAAATAGATTTATCTTTTTAAATGTATATCTGAAACCATCCCCAAACTTGCAAGACCAGTGCCTTGTTCATTGGGCAACAGAGTCACAGACAGAACTACAAATATGAATCATAGATGCAAGCTTATTTTCCTTAAACAAGATATTCATGCATCAATACCTTATATTAATGCACTATTTGATTCAATCACAAATTTATCAAATCTGGATACACATTTCATCATTCATGACTGACTATAGAATTTAAAACCTTCCTTAAAGGATACCTACAAACATTCACACAATTTCCTTAAAATCTTCATCCTCCTTGAGGATTCAATTTATGATAATGAAATGCATACCTAGAGACAATACTATGAGGAATTTACTCATGCCTGACACAAGCAAGACCTGCAACTAAAATCACATTTACAACAATGCACTGCAATCCTCTGTACCCTAAAACAAACCAAAAGCATTTACAAATTTGGGTCCTGACATTCAGAAAGTGGAAGCCATCAAATCTGAAGCATTTTCCAAATTTCTAGAACCCTTACAACTGAGAAGAATTGGGAATAAAAAGAGGAGGGAAGAAAATCAAATTTGCAACTAAAAATATCAAATATCTTCTCTCTAATTGAATTTTACTCCCAGCCAAACTGCTTCCAAAATATCTCACATTTGTTAAAATTAACCCTATAATCGGATTCCTCACTCCGAGAGCTTTCCGAAAACATATAACACTTTATATTTTGGCCAAAATTGAGACCCTGGGCAAATTAATTCCCCAATGTGCTCAATCATTTAAATTTTTCGAAATTTAATATAGTTCAAACTATATCATTTACTCATTTTAAATTTGATTTTGCCTCCATTTGGTTCTGACGCTTTGCCACGTGGCGGGATCTGATTGGTCGATGGGGTTCATCGGATGCCACCTAGGATGACACCTCATCATCTACCACATCATCTGCTTTGTCACTGCCACTTGGCCACCACGTGTACACCACCTCAGTGCCACATCATCGCCACCTCATCGGGACCCGCCTACTGGACCGCTAACTGTACCCGCCACCTGGCTTTCGCAACTTTGCAAGGTGTAACTCGCATGCATCTCCCTTTCGCGAAATAGCGCGCACCGTTGATCCATCTCGAACCTGCTCACTTGTTAACCCAGCCTTTCTCTGCAAAATTTCGCCTGTCTGCCTCAGGAAGCGTGCCTGCGTGGGGTCCACCTGGTCGTCGCTCAGTCATCTCCTCCATTGCCTCGGGATCCATGTTCGCGTGTGGGCCCACCTTGGGTGCCCATAGGCACCATCCGTCAAAAGCCTTTATGGCTTAGACATATTACTATAGTAAGGATTTGCTTATAAACATTAAAATATCCCACTTCCCAGTCAATGTGGGATAATGCGATTAAGCCTGGAGCTGCACTTTTGGAGCTCTTTCCCTGGGTTTTAATGGCAAGTTCTTCTATTTGCATGAAAATGTTGATGCCCAAGCACCAGGCAGGGGAGGGAAAATGCTGGCAAGGTCATGAACATTAGCTTTACACCAGCCAAATGCATTTGCAACATGTTTAATATGGCCTCCAAACAACCATGCGAAGGGGTTTTCTATTGCTGAATGCATTTTAATGTTTCAAATTCCTTTGTATAGACAGTTACCTGGGGATTACTGAAGTCTTCTACAAGTTCTCCAACACCACATTGCCCAATCTCCATTTCTATCTGCTGCACATTACTTCTCACACCTCTTTCTAATTTCATTTTGCTTGCTCTCTGTGATAGTTGTTACCACGTGGGAAGGGGAAGATTTCAGTATTGCTATTTGGTTGAAAATTTTATGTTGCTGTTGTTCCTTTCCACACACCACAGCAAGGGAGGGGAATAATTAACTATTTTATTTGCTTCTTCCATAGAAGCCCCCAACAAACAACTTCTTCAATGCACTACATACAACCTGGAGTCTTCTGCAATCCCTTCTCTAATCCTCACGTGGACTGCTGGGAGAATGAAATGGCAATGCAAGTTAGGGAGGAGCTATTGCTGGAGCATTGCATTTGACTGATTTTTATTGCTCTTTTTTACAAACCACACACAGCAAAAAGGAATGGAGACTAGGCCAATGGAATTTGCATAAAGTTTTAGATTGCTGAAGGTTTTAACTTGCACTCCCCAGCCATTGTTGAAATCTTTTGAGGGTTGCCAACACGTGGGAGAAGGAAGGAGGCTCTTCATGTATCAATGGTATTGTTGGAGTTTTAATTCCCTTATCCAAACATTGCACATAAGACTGCCATTTCATTTTGCTAAAAAAGCTTTTAAGCTTCCTGTTCAACTGCCACACTGGGGGAAGACGCTGGTTCTGATTTGCCAACATACACTTGTTTGATGTTTTAAAACTTCCCAAACTCCGCAAATCTCTTCTTTTCAACAATATAAATACCATTCCTTCATATTTAAATCATATAAACATATGATTGCAAAAAAATAACAATTTAAAACTTTGCCTGAAAAGATGCATGAAGCGGCAAGCCAGGTCAGGCCCCAAAGTGGGTTCGGCTTAAAAATAATTTGTTTTCATGCAACTGACCTTCGAAATGCTTCGGGGACCTTACCCATACCTCTGGAATCGATTGGCATTGTTTTCGGATCATTAATCCGCATTTTACAACCTTTAGGCAATTACGCCACAATTTTTCGCATTTAATCGCGAAGACGTAATTTTCAAACCTATCAAAACACCTTTCTGGAGCTCGCCATGTGACAGGCGTGAGTACTTTGATATACAAGGATGACTTCTACCAAACGGTTTCTCAAGACGAGTCCCAAGCGAAGAGATATTAATTTTTGAAAATGCCCAACTGGCTTTGTCGACACTGCGGACCTGATGAAGTCAATGCCTTGGCAACACATGACGCCTTTCTCAAAAATATCAAACGACCTCCGTGGGTCCTCAAATTCAGAACATAGGTACCTTAAAGTACATATTAAATCTTTGAATTCTCAGTTCTATCACCAGACTGACAGGATGCAAACGGCGTGCTCACAAAAATAGCTACATTAACTGATCTAACACTGGAGTGCGGATAACTGAATTTGATGGTAAAATGAACTCTTTTGAAAACCGATCAAACGGATTGATAAAGGCTTGAAATTTGAAACATAGCTCATCATTTATACCAAAATTATCCCAGAACAAACATTCTGACATGATGCTTACTGAGGCAACTTTTACACTTGTGCAAAACAGGGCTCCGACTAGCTATTGAAACAGGGACTAGTCAAAACACACAAACTACAAACGGATTTGGCTTCAAAAACTGAGCAAATGGATTCGTCAAGACCTAAAATTTTGCAGGCTGATTCACATTAATGCATACAATTGAATCCATTTTGAAATTCTCCATAATGATCAACAGGGAAAAAGATGTAATCGCTCAAAGTAGGCTACTCAATAAAAACTGCATTTATGCCTAAAATGCACTTTCAGCTCACCCCTCAAACTGGGTACCTCATAAACTTATCCAAATTGAATTCTGAAAGTTGCACACCACTGAATAGGCCAAATGAAAGGTGTGGGACATGAATCCCGAGCCTTACCCTCAGAAAATCAACTGGCTCCATTTTACCCCCTTGCACACTAAGCCATTCAAACTGACTCATTTGGGTACTTTTCTGACATGCAGGGCAAAATTTTGAAATGGGCCTCTAAACTTGACTCAATTTTAATGAGTCCCAACAAAGTGTGGGACAACGAAGCTAATACAACTTGTGACAAAGATGATGGTGTTTTAGTCCTCTCCACCACCGACACCACTTTAGATTCGTGGGTGCTTGATTCTAGAGCTTCTTTTCATGCCACTTCTTGTACCAAAGCCTTCACTAACTATGAAGAAGGGGAGTTTGGGAAAGTGTATTTGGGTGATAATAAAGTGTGTGAAATTATTGGGAAAGATGACGTTTTTTTGTAGCTAGAAGATGGAAGCAAATGGTGTTTGAAGGATGTTCTCCATGCCCCTAAACTTAAGAGGAATTTAATTTCCTTAAGTCAGCTCTACAATCATGGTTGCCATGTCTTCTTTACTTCTGATTCTTGGAAAGTAACCAAAGGGGCTTTGGTGGTAGCAAAGGGAAATAAAGTTGGCAATATGTATGTTTTTAACAATCATGATCAAGTGGGAGCTGCAATGACAGTTGAGGACAGTGGTGCCAAACTTTGGCACAAAAGGCTTGATCGCATGAGAAAAAAGGGACTTATCATTATTCTTGAGAGAGAGAAACTATCAGGTTTGAAATCAGTTGAGTTGGATTTTTGCTAACATTTCCTTTATGGCAAGCAGAAGTGGGTCAGCTTCTTAAGGACCGGTCATGAGAAGAAGAGCATGCCTTTGGAACTGTTTCATTACGATGTCTTCAGACCCACTGAGGTAACCTCCATTGGAGGAGCTAATTATTTTGTCACCTTCCTTGATGATTGTACATGGAAATTTTGGATTTACATGTTGTCAAGAAGATCCAAAGTGTTTGCTAAATTCAAATTATTTAAGGCCTTCGCTGAAAATTGAAGTGGTCACAAAATTAAGTGTTTGCAAATAGATAATAGAGGAGAGTTTTGCTCGTTTGAATTTGATAATTTTTGTGCAGACAATGGTATTCATAGAATTAAGGTTGTTCCATTTACTCCTCAAGAGAACAGTGCAGCTAAAAGGCTCAATCGCACAATTCTTGAGAGAGATCGTTGTATGCTCTTGAATGCTGGAATGGATAAGGAGTTTTGGGTAGAGGCGTGCAATACAACGGTATATTTGTGTTATGTCCCGAAGACAACTGAGAGGGGGGGATGAATCAATTGTCTAATGAATTTAAACAAAAAACAACTTAACCAAACTTAATGATTAATATCGGTAAACCGAACTTGATGTCGGTAGACAGTTTATCAGTTAATTGCAGTACCGGTAAAGATTAATGCATGAAACAGAAAGACAATAACATCCATAACATATAACACCAATATTTGTACGTGGAAACCCTGTAAGGGGAAAAACCACGATTGGAAACCTTACCCACAATCAGATGATACTACTGCAGATAGTATGTGTATACAATAGGGGGTCTACACATGCAGAAAGGCCAAGTGCCTAGAGCTCACTTCTCAAACACAAATGGGAGTCACACTAACTACAATTGGATGGTTAAATCCAATAATGATGTACTGCTCAAAATAGCATCTTCATATGCTGGATTCAGTACCGGTTCAGTTCTGATATGCCTTCATAAAACCTTCCTTCAACCTTCAAATGATGTCTGCATGTATAGCTCTACTTATTCTCGCATATACCTTATTACAAATATTTTTCCAATCGCATATTGATCTTACAAATAACATCTTACATATATACCAAAGCCTAGGACCAAAATGTGTAGGTCGACTTTACAAAAGATATTACAATAAAACAATTTACAAGTAAACCAATAACCGATGCAATATCCGATTCAACATGTCGGCTTAATGCATTTATAGCATTACTAAATAATCTCCATAGTGTGTCGTGATGATCTGGAATAGATAAGCCTACTGGTGTTTATCCTGGACCTATTTGCTAGTAACAACAAATATGCAATCACGAATATACCAATGAACAAATCTTCAAGACTAAGTGTCCAAACGATGTCTTCGACATAACCAAGTGTTTTCCATGTCATTCCAAGTATTGGTGAATAATATATCATGCCGGTGTACCAGATACCGGTGACTGTGCATAAGTCACTTGCTTGCCGGTGAACATTGCCAATTCTCCAAGTGCCAGAGTTGATAAGTGTTAATAGGTATTGACATCAATGACAAAACCATATCAACATATTCAAAATACCAACAATTTGATCAGTTGAGCACCCTCATCTCGATTGAATTTTGACATTCAGGAAGAGACTTGGCTGGGTAAGAGAATCTCTTACCATTATCTTTGAATTTTCAATTGTGAGGCATTTTCTCTCATTCCAAAGGAGAAGCATTCTAAACTTGATCCCAAATCAAGGCGCAGAATTTTTATTGGTTATGGTGAGGACGAATATGATTTCTGGTTATGGGATCCACTTGAATGAAAAATAATTAGGAGTCAAGATGTGTTGTTCAATGAATATTGTTTTCTAGCTCTACAATCACAAACAGTTGATAACACAGAGTATATCCCTTTATCTGTTTTTGAAAACAATGTGTCACAGGGGTCCTCGAGGTTGCCTCCTACATCTGTTACTTCCCCAACCTCTGTTTTGGGCTCTGGCCTTGTTTCTTCATCTACTACTTCCAGTCAGTATGATGCAGAATCTTATCATAATAATGAGTGTGATATGTTTGGGATTGATAACTCTAATTTTGGTGCAGTGTCCTCACATGAGGAGTTTGATTTTTTACGGCCAGTCATCCATCCTTTACAAGGTGACTTTGAACTTTTTCCAGAAGAGCGACATGATACACAAGCTTCACATCTTAGTCTAGATCCTGGTCAAATAACTGGTTGGCAACGAGATGCCTCTCCCCTGGAGAGTGCATGAGGAGAGCTCGATTGCCCACGAGATGTTCAGCCTTTACGGCTTGCAAATGCCTCACCTTTAGGTAGTGCACGAGGGCAATTCAGTTGCCAGCACGGTATTGAGCCTTTATTACCTACAGACGCTTCACCCTCGCACAACTTATTCTTTAATCCGCAGTCAACGAACTTGGCAGAATCAAATAATTCCTTACTGCCTCATGATATGCCACGGTCTGGTCAAACAGGGGATATGACTGGAAACTCTTTGAAATATTTTGAATCAAGTCATTCCAGCTCGGTTAATCCATTAAATGAAATTAAAAAATCGCCAAGTATACAACGCATTGGTCTTCCTAAAACCATAGCAGGCCAATCAGATATCATTGATGGAAGTAATGACTCCGAATTTGGTAATCCAACGAGACAAATTGCACATCTTAATCTGCCTATTACTCATATACAGAGTGATGTGTTTGATTATATTGGGCAACCGGAGAGAAATGAATTATCACAAAGTGTGAGTGATAAACAAATTTTAGTTACTGGTTTAAGAAGATCCAACAGGCAGAAGAGGCTTCCAGAAAAAATTAAGGATTATGAACTGTTATTAGATGAGTATCTAGAATTGTTACTAACTGATCAAATAGAGGGCCTGTTACCTTCAAACAAGCATGTAATGATCCTCATAGGGAAAAATGGATGGAGGAAATGCGCAAGGAAATGGATTCCTTGCAGTAAAATCTCACTTGGGAATTGGTGAAACTTCCAGCTAATAAACGAGTCTTGAAAAATCATGGGTGTATCGATTGAAAGAAGAAGAAGGCGGTAGGAAATGCTACAGGGCTAGACTAGTTGTCAAAGGTTAAGATCAACAAAAAGGTGCAGACTTTAATGAGATTTTCTCTCCGGTTGTGAGAATGACTTCTATTCATGCAATTTTGGGTTTAGTAGCAGCTAAAGATCTTGAGCTGGAACAACTTGATGTTAAAACCTTTTTTCTTCATGGAGATATTGAAGAACTCTATATGTAGCAGCCCAAAGGTTTTGTTAAAAAGGATTAGGAACATTTATGTTGTAGGCTGGAACAAAGTTTATATGGGCTCAAACAAGCCCCAAGATAGTGGTATCGTAAGTTTGATCGTTTCATGCTTGAGTATCACTTCATCTGCTTTGAGGTTGATCCGAGTGTCTACTATAAGAAGATTGATTCTAATGAGTTTGTTTTACTATTACTTTATGTTGATGACATGCTAGTCACCGGTTCTAGAATGAAAATATTCTTTGACTTGAAGCAAGTTTTAGCTTAGAATTTTTCTATGTAAGATTTAGGGGCTGCAAAATGAATACTTGGAATGCATATAATATGGGACATGCAAAACAAAAAAATCAAATTGTCTCAAGAAAAGTATATTACTGAAGTTTTAGAAATATTTGGTATGAAGGATCTTAAGCCTGTTGTGATTCCTCTACCTGATCACTTTTGTCTATCCTCCGAGATGTGTCCCAAGACACAAGAAGACAAAGACTTTATGAAACATATTCCATATTCATCAGCAGTTGGGAACCTTATGTATGCCATGATTTGTACTCGACCTGATATCTCTCATGTAGTGGGAGTTGTTAGTAGATTTAAGAGAAATCCGAGCAAGGCTCATTGGGATGTTGTTAAGTGGATTTTGAAGTACTTGAAAGGTACTTCCAATTATACTTTATGTTTTGGTGGAGGTAAGCTTCAGCTACAGGGTTATATTGATTTTGATTTGGGTGGTGATTTGGATAAACTCCGCTCTATATCCATATATGTCTTCACATTTGTCGAGGCAACGACCAGTTGGGCTTCCAGATTGCAATGATCGGTTATTCAATCTTCAGGTGAGGCTGAGTATATGACTCTATCTGAAGGGGACAAAGAGATGCTTTGGTTGTAGTGATTATTGAGAGAGATGGAGTGTAAACAACATGACTATGTTCTTTTTTGTTATAGTAGTAGCGCCATATTTATGGCTAATAATTACTCTTCTCATCATCATTCTAAGAACATTGATTTGCAACACCATTTCATTCGTCATGTGGTTGAAGAAGGCAGGTTACAGGCTGTGAAGACTGATACAAAGGTGAATCTGGCTGATGTTTTGACTAAGTTTGTGACAAGGGAGAAGTTTGAGTTCTGTAGGACTTCTCTTGGCCTTGTCAAACTCTGGTAGCAGGGAAAGTAGGGGAATCTCTGCAACAGTGATTGGGTTTCAAGTGGGAGATTGTTGAAGTTGAAACGGCAATAGCCTTTTCCCTCCAGTTCTCCTGGTTGTTAGGCTTCCTTGTTGAGTTGTATCAAAGTCTTTATATATATTTGTTATTGTGTTTTCTATGTAACTTTTTGAACTGAGAATAATAAGACAATTCCCCTGATTATAGTGGATGTAGCCAATTTGGGTGAACCACTGTAAATCTGTGTGTTCTATTTATTTAGCCTTTTACTTTACTTTGTCCTTTTCTTTATGTTCTTTCTGCATGTCATCAATTTGTTTTTATAATCAAACAGATATAGTTGTGCTAGAGGATAGGTTGAATGTATAACCAAGTCACCATGGGATAGACCATTACAATCAAAGATAATAGAGTGGCTCCTTATGATAGTGAGAGAAAAGAAGACTATTTATTGCCATGAAGTCTTGGGTACAATAAATAAACATTGGGATTAACATGAGATAGAAGCACTCTAGAGTAGGGTATAGAAAGGTACAAATAGAAAAGAAAATGATAATGATAGAAGTATTTCTTAGGCTTGTGAAGAGAAAAATATAATAGTGTATTATCAAAGAGACTTGCCATAAACATGAAAAGATTCATACATACTAATGACAACTCTTATGATAATAATGGAAGATAGAGTATTGATAGAGACCTATGGAAGATAATGACAGATCTTAAATCATATGGACTATGTTGACAATTGACAAGATAGGAGTCATCAACAATGTAAAGAATGAAAATGAGACACATAGCAAGCAAGTAGTAAGGTTGATCAGGAATCATCCAACGGACAAAGTTTCATGAGCATAGTTAGTGTACTGCAAGGAGATTGATATTAGTGTCGAGATGGGTAAAATGACAAAAATATAGACAAGAGAAGATAACAGTGTTGCATGATTGTTTAGACTATAAGAACGCTATACACAAGACTTCCTAAGTGACAATTCAAGGCAAAGTTAAATAAATGGAAGACAGTTGAAAGCAAGGTGGAATAAACATAAATTTTTGAGAAAGCAAGGTAGAATAAACATAAAGTTTGAGAGACACAAAAGTGATACTAAGAAAAATTCCTTCAATAAGAAGTGATCACAAAGGATAACAATATTCTTTGTTGTCTAATGTAAAACGCCTTGTCAAAATATTCATTAAAACCTTAGTGTAGTTCATAATGTGCCATGAAGGTTTTCAACATCAAAGTATTCATACCCAAGAGAAGGAATAAAAGCACATGCCAAACATGAACTATGTGAATTGACAAAGATGCATAAAATTCAGTAATATTCATGTTGAGACCAAAAGAAAGTAATAAAAGGGGTGGCCAAAAATAAATACAAGGAAGAGGCTATAAGGGTATTGCTAAATAATCTTGTAGATCAAATGTGATAATGATAAAGATATTTTGAGATGTATTTGTGAGAAGTATGCATGGTCCTAGACAATAATATGAGACAAAGATAAGTTAGACAATCCTAAGCAAGTTAGACGACAACTATGAAGAGAGGGGAAACTAGAGGTATAAAACATGGAAGTGCTAGGAATAGTATAGGGAACACTATTAGAATATCTCTCTTTGGACAAACATAGATGCACATCAGAGGATAGTGCACAATGAGATCCCATGAAAAGTGAAAAGGTGGATAGGTACATTGTTAAATTAGGGACATTTTAACTATAAAGAATGCAATCGTGAAAGAAACATGGTATCAATCAGTGTCAAACAAGTTTTCTTGTCCATTTTGTAGAGCTTATATTGTCATTGGAGCCATGATGAGGTTTATTTATCTAATAACAATGAAAAGGCTAATGATGGACAAAGTTGAAATGACATTATGAGAGAGTTGGGATGACATTTAAAAAAGCTTTGGGGACTTATAATCATCTTCATACATTGTAAAAACATTTTGTATTACAGAATCAATTTGTATAGCTTGTCGGTTTAAATTATAAGTTGCACCCATTCATATTTATATCGTATGTGTTTACGGTGAAAATGGATAAAACAACAATAACAATATTGAAAGACTAAATGAATTCAACCACAAAACCCTAGCCTAACAACAACAAAGATCCACCATAACATATGAAGATTACCTAAGACAATGCAAATCAAATGAAATCACAAATATTATACCATCACATGTCCAATAGGGTTTGGATCTCCATTCTTCCTATCTCTATTGATCTTGCTTGATATAGTTGCTCTTAGATTTTATGTGTGCACAAGAGCTCAAGAAAGAACGGAAATGTGGTTGCAAGTAGGATCGCATATGAAAGTTCAAAAGTGTAGTGTAGTCAATTAATCAAGTAGTTAGGGTCTGATAATGAAGGAAGCATCTCCTTATATAGAAGACACTATAAGAAATGGAGGGATAAGATTGAGAGGTGTAAAAGATAAATGGTCAACGATGATTAAAGGGTAGGTAAATAAAATAATAAAATAATGAAAGGGTAGGTAGTGTATGAATTAAGAGATGAATGACGTGTCATGGGTAGAAAAGGCTAATGAATTAATTAAATAAATAAAGATTTATTTAATTAATAGAAGAAGTGGGATCAATTAAATAAATAAAATATTTATTTAATTTAAGAAAAATGATAATTTAAATAAATAAATGTATTTATTTAAATGAGAAATAAGGCTAGAAGAGGATAAATGAATTAATTAAATAAATAAAGATTTATTTAATTAATAGAAGAATTAGGCTAAAATAATTAAATAAATAAAATATTTATTTAATTAGACATGACAATTCTAGGTGTCTACATTTTGCCCCTCTTTGAGACAATGCAGCTCGTTGCGTTGTTTCGAAGAAGATAAGATGAACTGATACAAAGTTGCCCCAAGATGGGAATGATATGCCCCCTCGAGAGATTGGATGTAAATTTCTAGAAAGATCACAAACAATCTCTCGATAAGAAAGAAAAGCTAGAATGGAGTGATCAGATAGAGTGACAGAATCACGGGATAATGAAGACTGACTCGGGAAACGAGGGCTAGGGCTAGGGCTAGGGTAGTCTATAAGATAGACCACGAGGGGAATACATCCTCATTATCATCCACACATCCAAGAGATCAGAGTGCAAAGAGAGAATAGAGCAGCAACAGTCAGCAGTGATGGCATTGGTGCATAGATTCGATCGCGTTCGTCGATTTCAGAGGCCAACAAATGCAGGAGAGTCTGTGAGTACTGCAAAACCTCCTTGTACTTTGTCACAATAAATGTTGTCATTAATGCATGTTAGGTAGTGCATTTAATGCACATTTAGGTAATGTCAAAAAATATCAAAATGGTGTAGGCGCGTCTGTGTTGGTGCCAGGCGCGTTTGGGTTGGCTAGGTGCATTTGCATTGGTGCCAAGCGCGTCTGTGCCATAAAAAGCGTCTGTGCCAAATGCAAGCGCGTCTGCGTTGTGCAGGCACATTTATGTTATGTGGGCACATCTGTGCAAGACAGGCGTGTCTGTGCAAAGCAGAGGCACGTCTATGTATTTCAGGTGCGTTTGTGCAGAGTAGGTGCATTTATGCAGTACGTAAGCGCGTTTATGTCATGAAGGCGCATTTGTGTCAAAAATGTGCATTTATGTCTTCTAGAGAAAATCGGCAGTTCTGTGATGAACATATGCTGTCGATTGGACAAGCTGCTGAGAGGATTCACTCAAGTAGGTCCTCTAGGGAAGACTAGGATAGATCAAGGCACCTTGTGATGAACAGGGAGTACCAAGACAGAGTACTTTGTGATGAACAGGGAGTACTAATATGAACAACACTTTGTGATGAACAGTGAGTGCAAAAACATGTAGTACTTTGTGATGAACAGGGAGTACCACTAGGAAAAATAGCAACACTTTGTGATGAATAGTGAGTGTCACTAGGAAAAATAGCAACACTTTGTGATGAACAGTGAGTGTCACTAGAATAGAAGCAACACTTTGTGATGAACAGTAAGTGTCACTAGATAGAGTGTCATATGATAGATATAAGCACTAGGATAATAAGCAACATTTTGTGATGAACACTGAATACTACTTTGACTGACACAATTGATTTGCTTGACTACAGGAGTACCTACCTATGTTGGAGTCACGAGAGAGATTCCCGCCGACTCAGAGGTTACGACTGGAGCTGACATTTGAGGACCGAGCTACCATTGAGGTTATGGGTTTGAGATTTATTCTATATGTGCCTGAGTTTCAGGCAAACATGGGTTTGCTGACTGCACTTGTTGAGAGATGGCATTTTGAGACATGCACATTTCATTTGCCGATGGGTGAGATGATAGTCACCTTAGAGGATGTTTACAGGATATTGCGAATAACGATTGATGGGGAGTTGATACCCTATGATTGAGATGGAGACAGGGAGGCACTGAAGCGAGTGTTCCAGGATCCGGGACTGGAGATGAGGGCAGGACATGTCACCTGGGACACTATGACAGCGACAGGACTGGCACTACCAGCAATGCTTAGAGGAGTGATCAGTGGGTTCCTGTGTCTAGATAGAGCAACATGAGGGTTGGCTGTGGGCTGGGGGAGCACCTTGGAGACACTGGTGACACAGCATACTAGATATGCTTGGGGACCATGCGTGCTGGCATATTTATATTATGAGCTCCATCAGTTCGTCTACCATGGATCCGTAGGATTGGGCTGCAGAGTTACATTGCTACAGGTGCGGGCATATGAGCCTCTGCCAATGACACGACTGATACATTTCAGAGGCAGGGGTCATGGACGCAACTTTGTGCACTTGTATGATATGATTACATCACAACCATGGATTGGCAGGTTGGAGTACTGGCGTCGAGTCCTTGATGAGATTGACACTGTGATATGGAGGCCATACCGAGAGTGCAAACAATGGGTGGCTGACGTAGCAAAGCTACCTTATACCTTCAGGAGCAGATATCTGATTGGGAGGACACCCTATGTACTAGAGAGGCAGTTGGTAGATAGGGTATGCAGGCAGTTTGGTAGGATCTAGCGGATGCCACGGGGTTCTGGTATGTATGCGTGGCCAGTGCAAGACCAGGCACACTTTGGGCCACTGTTATCATATGATCAAGATGTGATGTAGCTAGTATAGATGACTCCCTTGCCATGGGATATGTGGCCTGAGATTGAGGATGCAGGGATGGATGCAGAGTATACTGCATATTGGGCCGAGTATCCATTTCCACATCTGCTAGATCCAGTAGAGCTGATAGATGGAGATGGCGGAGGGGGTGAGGATGATGATGGAGATGG
The DNA here is from genome assembly GCF_030272615.1 of Cryptomeria japonica. Taxonomy (NCBI): domain Eukaryota; kingdom Viridiplantae; phylum Streptophyta; class Pinopsida; order Cupressales; family Cupressaceae; genus Cryptomeria; species Cryptomeria japonica. The sequence continues at coordinate 586,890,003 of NC_081406.1, forward strand.
TGGGGGTAGAGGCCGATGGAGGACGTGAGGTGTAGTAGGAGAGAGGAGAGTGGCTCCATGGAGAGAGGGTGGAGAGGAGAGATAGGCTCGAGTGGTGAGGGGTCACGATGGGTTGCCATTACAAGTGCCAGCAGCATAGGGTCCCAGACAGGTGCAAGGACAGGTATAGGGATGAGGACAGGGGCAACCACATGAGTAGCCATAGGTACAGGTACAGGTACAACCACCAGTACATGGGCAGCCACATGTAGAGCCACAGATACAGGGGGCTGAGGAGGAGGATGAGCTATTAGAGCTGAGGGAGATCTACCAAGGATAGGTAGATGAGATCCAAGAGCTAGAGAGAGAGAGATATCGACTCAGGAGAAAGCTCAGGGACACTAAGCAAGAGCGAGATCAGGCTATCCAGCGTTACACCGAGGCTAAGACAACACTGAGGGCTAGGAGGCAGGCGACAGAGGACACAGGGGCTGTATATGCCTATGTTCTACGGGCAGGGGAGGAGATAGGTTATTGGCGAGACCTATACTACGAGGTAGTGCCACCAGAGCAGTGGGCTAGGAGCTTCTGCATACCATCACGAACAGCGACGGCCACTGGAGGGAGTCACAGGAGACAGACGTCTAGTGGTGGGGTCATGGGTCCTCCACCACCACTAGATAGAGGGGACAGGAGAGATGATCCTGGGGCGGGTCCTTCCAGGGCTCAGACTCCGTTGAGGCCAGGCGGCTCCGAGGGAGGGAGTTCATCATAGCCATAGAGGGCTCCCTATGTATCATTTTTTTGTATCATTTTGTATTATGATGTAGACACCTTCGGGTGATTGTACCCATATGATTTTGACATCATTGTATCATGACACTTATGATTATATATATATGAGATGCATTCTTGCGGTAGCTATATGCATGTGTACCTATGTGATGCTTTTATATGATTCATGATGTATGTGTCTATGTGATGGTTTATGATATGTTTAATGATGACAATTATGATATGGATGTAAATGTGTACATGATGAAATGCAATATTTTTCGTTCTTTTATGTTTTTTATGTTATACAAATGCAAATGTGAATGTATGAAATGTAAATGGATATGACGATGCAAATAAATATTTACATGATGAGAATGTAAAATGTGCTAACATGTGTTGTGTACAGGATGTGATGCATTTGTGATATCTATATGTATGTATGAAATGCTTATGTGTGTTAATGCAAGTGAAAACTACATGAAATACAAATGTTTTTGGTGTGTCATTATACTCAGTCATGTGGTAGCGGTCTATGCAGACTCAAGAAGGACAATGGAAGTCAATCAAGAAAGGGGGATGGAAGATAGAAGATATGAAAGTGAAAGAGCTTCTTGTGTGTTATCATCATTGAGCTTTATTATGGCAAGTAGGTTATGACGATCAAGGCATATGTTCGACCTAGAAAGTCATTGTACCTGTTTGCATGGAGATAAGACAGTTGCAAACAAGGAATGCCCCAGTTCACACTAGACTCTCAGTGTCCTCATATCCTTGGACAAGTCATCGTATTACTAAGAGACAATCCACAGATAGCAAAGAAAAATAGGTGACGATACCCCATTCTCACCTTTCTAGTCAAAGACATCCTGGAGATAGAATCTCTAGTCAAAGACATCCTGGAAAAGTTAAAAGACATGTCACCAAAAGATAAAATCAAAAGAAAACCAAGACTTGACACCAACATCCATTGTACTCCTCAAGTTTAGTGTCTCTTGTCACTTGTATAAGTCTATTTGATTGTGGTCACAATGTTTACTGTCACAAAGAGGATAGATCGCACTAAACCATAATGTTGTCTGAGTCTGCTGAAAGATTTGATTTGTTGAAGCCCATTATTTATGTTGTGTCTCATCTGAAACTAACTGAATCCATGCAATTGATACTTTATTGTGGAGAAGACGGAACTTGATTGTGGATTGGCAATGCAAATGTTGCTTTATTATGGATTGCGCGTGGATAGACTGAAGAAAATTGGAAGAAACTGTACTCCTCAAGACATTTGATGCTTTCAGTTCCACACCCATCACTAGACGTAGGATTTGCCTTAGCCACAAATAGGATCTAGTTTATTATGGATGGAAAGGGGTGAAAAAGAGGGATTATTATGGATGGCTAACCAATATTAGGTAGATCAATGACAAGCCATGATGGGAATGGGTATGTTTATTATGGATGTATAGGCTATGAGTGTGTGCAAAGTGAAGTGAAAAAATGAGATCCTGAAGGAGGGAGGAGAAATGTCTCTACACATGGCACCGGTGACCTAGTTTTCACCATGGTACTTGCCCAGGGCGCCACCAAAGTGGTTTTCACCATTGGACGAAATGTTTTTCTTTACTTTTTATTTATTTATTTTGTATTTTTTATCATTTTTTATTTTTTTATATTTTTGATAATTTTTTGATTTTTTTTGTATTTTTGAAATGGGATACTCAGAAGAGCTATGTGTAAAACCTGCAGAGGTGCATGCTATTGATAGGATCCTCAAAAGGTTCACCCTCTGTGGTTGAGAGCTGATACGCACCAGATCCATATGTTGTTGTGATGATGTAGGGACCAAGCCAGTTTGGTTCGAACTTGCCCTTCTTCTCTCTGTCTTGCTGATTTTTAGGATTTTCTCTGAGAACTAAGTCACCTATCTCAAATGTGCGAGGCTTGAATTTATGATTGTAGTTGCGACTCATTCGTTGTTGATAAGCCTTGAGATGATTAAAAGCAGTTTGTCTTCATTCATCCAATAGTTCAAGTTCTTGTAAGCGAGAGACCCTGTAGTTTTCATCACTGATAATGTTTTGAAAAGAGACTCGTAAAGAGGGTAACTTGACCTCAATAGGAAAGATAGCTTTAGTGTTGTATACAAGTGAATAGGGTGTAGCTCTTGTAGGTGTGCGTACGCTTGTGCAGTAGGCCCAAAGTGCAGGATTAAGTTAGATATGCCAATTACGACCAGTGTCGTCGACTGTCTTTTTTAAGATTTTAAGGATTGTTTTATTAGATGCCTCAACTTGACCATTACCTTGGGGGTAATAAGGTGTGGAAAAATGATGGGTAATATGGAAGCGATCACAGAGTTCACGAACATCCTGATTTTTGAAGGGACGCTCGTTATCGGTGGTGATGGAAACAGGAATACTGTATCGACAAATGATATAGTTGATAATGAACGTAGCAATTTGTTGTCTGGTGACTTGTGTGAGAAGCATGACTTCGATCCATTTTGTGAAATACTCCATGGCAGTGATAATGAATTTATGACCGTTGGAAGAAGGAGGGTGAATCTTGCCTATGAGATCGAGTCCCCACTGACAAAAGGGCCAAGGAGTTGCAATTGGTTGAAGTTCCCGTGTTGGCACATGAATGAGGTCTCCATGAAGTTGACACTGCTTACATTTCTTGACAAACTGATATAAGTCTTTTTCCATGTTGGGCTAGTAATATCCAGTCCTGATGAGTTTCTTGGCTAAGGTAGGACCACTAGAATGTGGACCACATATCCCTTCATGTACTTCACGTAACGTAATTTGAGTTTCATCTCTTTCTAAACATCTAAGAAGAGTTCCATCTAGACCTCAACGGTATAGGATGTCAGCTAAAATGATGTATCGAGAAGATTGGCAAATGAAAGTGCGATGTTGGTTATTGGATAGGTCAGGAGGAAGGGTATTGTCATGAAGGTATGTGAAAATGGAACCATATAACTGGGACTCAGGACCAACAACACATATTGTCTTAGTAGGAGTGATCTCATATGAGGGAACCAAAAGGTTATCTATCAAGAACTCATAGCGGGTCTCATTCGGGGGTGGATCGATTAGTGAAGCAATTGTAGCCATGGCATCCACGACTCGATTTTGCTCTCTTGTTATCTGCTCAAAGTCTAACTTTGTGAAATGTTGTTTTAGGTCATCCACCATTATTTTGTAAGGCATTAATTTCTCATTGTTTGTTTGGTAGTCATCAGTTGCTTGATGAATTACAAGTTGAGAGTCCCCAAAAACTGGAAGTTCCTGGATCTTCCACTGACCTCCAATCCGTAATCTAGTTGTTAATGCCTCATATTCCGCTATGTTATTAGTGCAGGGAAATGATACTCAATATGATTTTGGTATGGAATCCCCTTGAGGAGTTATGAAGAGGATGCCAGCTCCTGCCCCATGCTGTGTGTGTGAGCCGTCAAAGTATAGTTGCCAAGGTTTTGCATGTGACACTGTTAAAATGGATTCATCTAGAAATTCTGAAATTAGAGGCACATCATCTATCATGGGAGCATCTGCTAACTGATCTGCGATAGTCTGTCCTTTTATTTCTTTTCTGTCCACACATTCAATGTCGAATTCACTCAGGAGCATCACCCATTTGGCTAGTCGCCCAGTAAGTGTTGCTTTATTGAGAAGGTATTTCAATGGATCGATCCTTGCAAGCAACTTAGTTTTATGAGCCAACAAGTAATGTCGTAATTTCTGCGAAGCAAAGACCACAATGATACATGCACGCTCAATTGGTGTGTAATTTATCTCATATCCCACCAATGTGCGACTGATGTAGTATACTGCCTTTTCTTTTCCCTCAGCAACCTGTTGTGCTAAGAGTACCCCCAGTGTTGTTGAAGTAGCTGATATGTATAGTAATAGAGGTTGATCTGGAACTGGTGGCATCAAAACTGGCGGATTCAAAAGATAATTTTTGAGTGTAAGAAATGGAGGGATAAGATTGAGAGGTGTAAAAGATAAATGGTCGGCTATGATTAAAGGGTAGGTAAAGAAAATAATAAAATAATGAAAGTGTAGGTAGTGTATGAATTAAGAGATGAATGACATGTGTCATGGGTAGAAAAGGCTAATGAATTAATTAAATAAATAAAGATTTATTTAATTAATAGAAGAAGTGGGATCAATTAAATAAATAAAATATTTATTTAATTTAAGAAAAAGGATAATTTAAATAAATAAATGTATTTATTTAAATGAGAAATAAGGTTAGAAGAAGATAAATGAATTAATTAAATAAATAAAGATTTATTTAATTAATAGAAGAATTAGGCTAAAATAATTAAATAAATAAAATATTTATTTAATTAGACATGACAATTTTAGGTGTCTACAGTATGTATTTAAATTTTGTACTAAAAATATATATGGACAATAAAATACACTTCATTATCATATTTACTTATCCATTTTTTAATTTTCTATTTTATTTAGATACTATGTAAATGTTTCAAATGTTTTACTTTCAAAATAGGCTATTTTGTGGGCAAATCACATATGAATATAGTGATCTTCGATTTTTAATTTTTTTCTCATTTTGCATTACTTTTACTTTTAGTTGAAACTTTGATCGAAATTATGATCAATTACAATATATTCACATTGAAAATGTTGCAAATCTTTGTTTTAATTAACTATAAGCAAATGTATAATTCCACTATTGTATGTATCTCTAAACTGTACTAAAAAATATAAACACAATAAACAATATGCGTCCATCTTATATTAACTTAAAAATTATTTCTTATCCATGTAACCCTTACACCTCCTTTTGATGCATTATAAACCTTCATCAAAGTATGACAGTCATTCACATACATGCCAAAAACCCCTCTTCTTCTTCCTTCTTCTTCCCTATAAGTGTTTTCAAATGTTGGTGGCTATTATCCTAAGTTTTAAAATTCATGTCAAAATCTGATACAGTTTCCTAACCACGTCAGAGTCTAACCATTTTCATCATACTCCAACATGTTGTCCAATGTTTAATCTTTGGGCTTCAAGTTTTCTAAAGTCTAAGTTCCAAGTGTCTTGTCGACACCCAAAGCCCAACTAAAACTTGTCTTGTGATCGTTCTATATTCAAATTTTATATCAAAGTCACTAAGTTGAATTTTTAAAACTAGCATCAGATTCTAACATAATTTTCTAACCATGTCAAAGATAAATAATTCAAATCATACTTAGTGCAAAGAAAAAGTGAGATAAAGTAGAAAGATGGAACCATAGCAAGGGCTGAGCAAAAGTGATTTTATAACCTATGTTGGAACTCAACCATCTAAGTTGAACTCCAATTACAAGGGCTGTAAAGGTAAAGTTTTTGCCTGGGAACTTAAAGAAAAATAAAAACGTGGAGAGCTTAAAAAAGCTTTTGATGGATTTCGACACTCCATCATGAACTAAAATTAAAATCCAATATGAGTAAGGAGGAAGGAATGTTGAACACTGCAGGAGTTGTATGAAGTTTTAAAACCCTATATGGAGTCTGATTCTCACTCTTAACTTGAAAAAAAGGAGGCGACAATAAAGCAAAAAAGAACAACTTCATTTGGTGTAGCAAATATGAATTTTTAAAACTTGTGGTAGAGCTTGACAATTCCACATAATCAATTTGAAACCGAAGTGGTGACACAACTCACAAGAAAAACTAAGCATTAATTACTATGTGCCAAGGTAATTGAGCATTGAATGCATTACTAACTTAAGACTATGAATTCCATGTTATCTACTCTTGAAACTTCATTCATGTAATGCCCCACCAACAAACCCTAGAGGATATGAAAAAATCATACAAGGAATATATGGAAATATTTTTATTAAATTAATTATGTTAACATATGTAGTGTCCACCCTTGATTTGACCTATTTTGACTAGAGTTGACTTTTATTTCATGCTTGATAGACTTATCTAGACTATATTTGATTATTTGGATGATGATTACTCATGTGTTTCAGTTACTTACTATTGATGTTAGACACTATTGGACATATGATATTTTGATGAGCTGTATGGATGATGATATTATCACTATTGATCATACAATTTGATGGATATATGTGCTTGATGGATTCCATATGCTTACTATGTGATGGATTATTGATAGACTAGATTTATATTTGTTTTGATGATGATTATGATTACGCTAACCCTATTTCATGATTACATTCGATGCTCAATGTTTATGAGATGTGTTTGACTATTGTTTAACTGTCTTCGTGAAAGAGATGATTCTACATCACTCAATGCGAGCGGGATGTGTCATCACGATTCTCTATCACTTGCTTGTTCTATATATGTATATGTATATGTATATGTTGTATTGTTGTTTTATGGTTGCGGGACTTTGCAGGTACTAGATATCGACTCCACCTGGCTTCACAGGTCTGAGAATGTCTTTAGTTCCAATGGCTTATGTGGTTCGAAGATGAAATGAGTTCCCTTCACATACTCCAGGTCTAAGTTGTTCACCATGAGTCGTCAGTGTCTTGGCATAATTCACCATGTCAGTTAGCAAGCTTGGTATTCTTGGTGTTGTGAGTACGGTTAATAACAGTTGATTTACTTGATTATGTTCAGAGTAAATATGTGGCTCTTGATGTGTGGTTTTATATTTAGTAATGTTTATTTTAATGTATTTACTTTATTAGTTTTGAGTATTTAATTATTTGGTATTTATATTTATTTGATAATTAACGTTTATTGATTTTATGATTATTTAATATTTGTTGGTAAGATTTATTGTTGTTTAATATTTATTTTATATTTGTGATATAATCTTTATGGTATTTTATTATTTTATTATTTATTTGATATCTAATATTTATTTGGTTCTTTAATTTATTTTATTAGCTTTTGGTTTATTTAATTTTGTTGGTGTAAATAATTATTCATCTTGGATATTATTACACCTTACTTAAGTTTACTTAGGAAATGCACCTCATTGTAGTCTGGGTATGAGACACTTGGGTGTTTGTGCCACATTAGGATAGTGTGTGTAGGAGAATTTCCACCTTTTGTGGACTTATCTTGTTGTTACATTCCACATTCAATGGGTGATCCACCTCATGTGGAATATTATATTATTTTTCCTACCTACCCACACCTATTTCCTACCTATCCTTGTTTCTTATTGAGACACATGTAATGTTTGTGTGCTCACATATCCCTAGCCTTGCTTATATAAGCAAGTTCATCTACATTGTTTGGACGGGCAATCATTGAACATCTTGTAATGATCTAGTTGATCATATTTTGCATCTTGATATAATACAGTTTATTTTTATCATCTATTTTGTTCTCTCTTCTTTGTACTTTCCATTGCCTCTAGATCTTGGAAAAATCTCACATGGTATCAGAGCCATTAGAGTTCCATTGGTTTGCCAATTGAGAGAATTTTAGGGTTTGCATTTTGGAGCTTTCTATTGCAGGTTATTATTGGATCTTGTTGGGTTAGATCTGAGGTCACCATTGGATTGAGGAGGTTCGAGCAATGAAGAATCACCTTTTATTTCATCCAAATCCGACATCAGAGGCCAAATCTAGAGTCGTTTGAAGGTGGAGGATGGTGACTTGTCCCGACACTGATCTGCAATTTTGGAGCATTTTTGGTTAAATGTGTCATTGCCATTGTGCTCAGAAGGCCCAAAAACCCAAAGATTGACTGTCAATTCATCGAAATCGGCCTTCATCACCCTGAGTTGAAAAAATCTCCCCTCTTAGCCCGTTGTACGGACTTGCAAGTACAGGTCTGAGAAAAAAAATTATTTTTTTTTCCGATTTTTATTAATTTTCAGAAAATTAAAAACAAAAATTATTAAAAGGGGGGTGTTTTATTGTTTTTGGTTTTTTTTTTAAATCCGGAATTTTTTGGGGGGGCAAGGGGTCCATATAGGCCCGCAGGTGTACCTGCGAGGTACCGTAGGCCACCTATCGCTCCGCAGGCATTGCGGGTAACCGCAGGGAATCTACGGCCCCGTAGGCACTGTGGGTAACCGCAAGGTACCTGCAGGTGTCCACAGTCACTGTTGTCGCGCAGTTTACCTGCAGTGGTCTCGCAGTGTACCTGCGAGCCCCTCCCCATGTGGGCGAGGGTAAAAAATTTTTTGCCTTTTTTAATTTTTTTTAAAATTTTTTTAATAAATAAAAAAAAAAATTCTTTTCTTCTTATTTTTTTAAAATAAGTTTTTTTTTAATAGCAAAAAAAAAAAAGTTTTTTAAAGTTTTTTTTATCTTTAATAAATTTTTATTAAAGTTTTTTTTATTTCATTTTTTTGCATGGGCTTTAATGGATTTTTTTTTTTAGATTTTAAAATCTTTTAAAAACACAAACTTCATTCATAAGTTAAATTGGGAATACTTTTTTTTTGTCACTTCACACCTCTCTTGCAGTGCTTCCAACCGGCAGACAAGGGGGGGGGGGTTAATTTACTCCTTTATATCTCTTGGCCACATCCAAATCGGAGGCGCCTTTTTCTGTAGTATTCTACAGGGCTTCTTGGTGGCATCATCTTCATGTTTCCATATTTGCACTATCATGTTGTATGCTCTTGCATGAGTAATGTTGTATTTGCACTATCATAAAGTGCCACACCTCTTTGTATCTTGTCTTTGTTGACATATTTGATGTAATCCTCTTGTACACATAGATTAGGAATATCTTGTGAGACTTGGTGCATGGCTCCAGTTGAAACTCAGATTGTACACATTTACGCATGGCTCTCGTGAGACTTGGATTGTACCAATATTTTTTCTATTTCTAAGTATCCAAATGATCTTCACAACAGGTTATCTCCATGCCTAATCTTCTTTTTGTTGCAGCGATTAATTAATCATCATCGACTTGGTACCTGGTTTTTGTCACACTTTGACATTATTGGTGCAACATTGGCTCTCTTTCTTCCTTATGGGGAGGTTTTTTTGTCATCATCATTGGACCATCTTTGTAGGAGATTCGACATTGAGGGGGGGCTTCATTGTCTCTTTTTCTCTCTTATGGAGGGGACATAGTTTTGTTCTTCTCATTCATCATTGAGAGCATTGTGTGCTTTCATCATCTCTCTTTTGGGGGAGGGTTTTTTCCCATTGGTTTTTTCTCTCTTTCCTCACTTTATGGGAGATTGCATTTGCATTTGTACATGGGTACCTAACATAGCCTAGTAGTCGGAACCCATCTTGCATTGCTTAGTTGCATTGTAGACTTAAGTGAATTCCCCCAAGTTGCACTTAAGGGGGGTGTTGGTGTAAATAATTATTCATCTTGGATATTATTACACCTTACTTAAGTTTACTTAGGAAATGCATCTCATAATAGTTTGGGTATGAGACACTTGGGTGTTTGTGCCACATTGGGATAGTGTGTGTAGGAGAATTTCCACCTTTTGTGGACTTATCTTGTTACATTCCACATTCAATGGGTGATCCATCTCATGTGGAATATTATATTGTTTTTCCTACCTACCCACACCTATTTCCTACCTACCCTTATTTCTTATTGAGCCACATGTCATGTTTGTGTGCTCACATATCCCTAGCCTTGCCTATATAAGCAGACTCATCTACATTGTTTGGACGAGCAATCATTGAAAATCTTGTAATGATCTAGTTGATCATATTTTGCATCTCAATAGAATCGAATTTATTCTTATTATCTATTTTGTTCTCTCTTATTTGTGCTTTCCATTGCCTCTAGATCTTGGCAAAATCTCACAAATTTTAATCCTCATTTAGATTATTTATTTATAGCTTATGTTTATTTAATAATTTGACTTTAATTTTTTAAGTGGGTGTATGAATACATTAAATTAAAATAATAATAAAACATTCCCACTTTGCTGGATAAATATATTTTATATTTACTATACCTACCCTTTACTCTCATTGGCTAAATTCAAAATGGGAGAATAAAATATAATATATGGTGGGTTGGTAAAATATATTCCAAAATGGAATATTTTGATTGGCCAAGATTGAGGCTAGGGTTTTTATTATTGTTTGCTTTTTATTTTCATTCTCGTAATGTTTTTTGGGTTGGCTATTCTCTGAAATTTTTTCCTTTAGCTTTGGATTTACACTTGGATTTTGGCTAGAGCTTGGTTGGATTTTGGTTTGTCTTTGTGGGGAGCTCTTCTTCAGCTACATTCCATCACTTCTAGTTGCAGGTTGGAGATTTGAGCCTTTGTATTTTTTTTATTTTAATGGCTTCCCTGTATGCTTCGTGTCTGCACATTGTTTTCAGGAGATGGGTTGAAAATAATATTTATTCAATGGTTTTAATATAGTTTTGGAAATAAGTATTTGGGGAGAAACTTTATATTGTATGAGTTTTTATATAGTCTGTTGGAAAATATATTTTCGCTTCCTGTACATGTCATCTCACGGCTCTGTGAAATTTCAGTGTGAATCGCTAGTTGTTGAGCCATTTGATTGTTCGAGAATGCGAATAGTTTTTTCTTTGTGAGTCTTTTAGTTTGAAGGTGTTTTGATTTGATTGTATTGGAGTTTCTGTGTTTTTTAGGTGGTTCTGTATGTGCTTTGTCATGAAGTAAATCTTATTAGACCTTGGTTTATAGTTTGTATCTATCTATTTCATTTGTCCTTTTATTCCTTATTTTTGGGCGACCTTGTTGGTCTTTGTTTCTTAAATTTGGTTAAGTGTAAGATTTTGTTTTTCTATCATAAGTTTTCTGAGTTTTTCTACCTAATTTATGCATTTGTATTGTTTGAACAAAAGCGCTAACCTATTGAACAAAAGCGCTACCATGTTGAACAAAAGTGCTAACATATTGAACAAAAGCACTAATATGTTGAACAAAAGTGCTAACCCGTTGAATAAAAGAGCTAACCTATTGAACAAAAGCGCTAACCTGTTGGGTAAATGCATGAACCTGTCTGATTTATGTGTTTTTCACAGTTTTACTTATTTTGATTAATTTCTTTGATTGAATTTTTGTACCAGAGGCTTTATTGAGGTCTGCTGATATTTTATAGATTTGGCTTTAACCAATTTTGATGTATTTTGATGGTTTTATGTATATTTACCTCTTCATGTCATTATAGATGTTTTGGACTCTCTCCATGTTGATAAGCTATGGTTGATGAGTAAGTTATTTTGTTGTTTTGGACCAGCAAGTGGATTGGCCTTGCTGTGATGTTATCTTCTTATTTGATAGCAAATTTAATGGCTTTGTTGTGCCTTGTATTTATTGGCCAAGAGGCTCATTTTGTTATTGTAGTCACATGAATCTGTCCATTTTAATTAAATGAATATTTACTATTTATTTGATTAATAATCCACTAGCCAACAATTAATTAAATTAACATTTAATTAATTCATCTTCAAACATTCTCCTATTAATTAAAAAAATTATTCAATTTATTTTAATTTATTCATTAAACCAAATTCACAATCAATTAAATGAATAAATCCTCTTTATTTAATTTAATCCCCTTTCCTCTTTTAAATAAATAATAAAACATTTATTTAAATCATTAAATTCTCCCACTTGCATTCTCCTACAAATGCAAGTTGCAACCACAAGTTGAAATAAATTAATTTTATTTTAATTCAAATCCTATTTTCCCTCACCCATCAAATCCACTTGCAATCCTAAATCCCTTCTAGACCCTTCTAATCACTTTCTAACCATTCCTAATTAGCCTAATCCATCCCCTAAATATTGTCACATTCCTAAGCAACTTGGAGTCACTTCTCAAAGACTCCAAAGTCTTTGAAAAATATTTAATGCTTTATGTGCCCAACAACCTAACCTTTAAAGTCTTCTAAACCATTTATGGCTCTTACATGACCATTAATGGTTAACTCAACTCACCCACATGGTTAGAGACTTTACTTCTAAACTCAACCCTCATTTAACCCATGTGTCTTCTCAAGCATTTATTGCTTTGATCATGGTTATCCTCACTAACTCTTGCACAAGAGTTTATCCATTGGATAAAGGCATTATTCTTTGAATAATGAATTTATTCATTCAACTCAACATTAACCTTACCTCCCAAGTTAACCCTCTAGTCATGTCAAGCATTTAATGCTTATTCCCTCTCTTTTCAACCCATCTCTTGTTGACATTTGTCATCCTGGAATTAGATTGAAAGTCCTCACATGGATCTTAATCCCTTCAATCCTGACCCTTGTTGAGATTACTCAATCTCAACCCTCCATTGCTCCATTTTACCTATAAATAGAGCTCATTTTTTCATAATCCAGATCCTGATGACTTGTATGCATTTAACCTATAGTCAATTTTAAAGAGCATTTTAGCATAATGTAAGGCCCTCTCCAACCAAGCTTTGATTAACTTAGTTGACCATGTTTGACCCTATTAATAAATGCTATAATTCAATAGGATGGGCTATGTTAGACAGATAGACTGGTGAGAAAAGTAATTGAACCAATTTACGAAATCATTTCACCTTGAAGTGTACATTTTTATGCATTATGGATTTAGAACTTATAAGATTCCATAATTTGGATAACATTGATGTATGTTGATGCTTCATTATATGCGTTATGATATAGAACTCTATATGATTCCAGAATAGGATAAATTTGAGATGATATATGTTATTATTGGATTTGCAGAACTTCACTATGATGATAGAAATAGGATGTATGTTTTATGTATGGATTAAAATGATAAGGATTATGATAATTGCTTATGTGGATTTAATTGGATGTAAGATGTATTGATTTGTTCAAATATATATTATATACAGAGTGTTTGATGTGTATTCTTATTCATGTGTTTTATATTATATGAGGTTATTTGGAATACTAATGTGTAATTGAGATGCGCAGGAAAATTATCCATGTGACCATGGAAATATTATGGAGAACCAAACCTAGACCTATGTATGTTCGTAAAACTAGGGTTTGTCTATTTGGAGAGACAACACCCCGTTTGTATCATATTTTATTCGTGAAAGTGATTGTTGCATGAATGTTAAATTGAATTTTGTTAATTTGTGTAAATCCAACAAGAGAAAAAATTTCAAGTGTAATTTTGTAAAAGTATTTTTATTGTATCGCTTGACACATGTGATCGATTTATGTTTTGTGTTTTAAATTGTCTCTTGGAGGGAGTTGTTTAACCATAGCTTTTTCAATTAATTTAATGTGATTCCATAATTGCCTTGGGAAGAGAATCTTTGGGGTGGTCAACTTAAGGTTGACCCGAAAATTAACTTCAGAGGGGTTTAAAAGGGGTTAAATGGACACCTAGGGGTAGTTTAAGAGTGTTTCCTAAAGCCCATAAGGTATACCTAAGGGTTAGGAATAATTTTAGGCATGTTTCAACTCTCATGTGACCCTTTAGATACCCTAGAAACTAGGTTTCCTAAGTTGAACGAAAATTGAAATTAGAAGGATCATCTAAGTTGTTAACCTTCCTCTTTGAATGTGAGATCCCTTTCCCATTTTACCCTACCTTCCTTTTTAGTTTTAGAAACCTGTGAGAACTCTCACAAAGGCCTTCTTAAGAAAGAATGAAAAAATTAGTGGGTAATCACCCACTCTCCATTTTTGGAGACAATGCAATTTTTAAAAAAAGAAAAAGATTTAGTGTAGGAAATTTGGGCTAAGTGTAGAGAAACAAGGTTTGTAGATTTGGGCTGCTCATCCTCAACTAGACTAGCATACCTTTGGGCAGTTTGAAGGTTGGTTTATCTTCTCCCTGTGTTATTTCATGTTGCATGATTTTGATGAAAGATCTTTTGTGTGGAAAAAGTTGTTCTCTTGCATTTTTCTTTTGGAAAATTATTATGTGTTTTGTATTTTTATTTCTTGTATGAAATCTGTGTTTTGGGAGTAACCAAGGTCTCCTACTCTTGGGAGAGAGGATGGTCTTGTGGGTGGTAGAAGTTTGACAACCTTCGAGTGAGAGGCTCTCGTTGTGAGAGTGTTCTCAAGGGATATTTATGTGACCCTTGCGGCATGGCTTGTTTATGCATTGGGGGTCATAAGGAGGGAAATAAGGCATGAATGCCTTGGGGGGCATAAGGTTGTGGGGTTGTTATACTTAAGATTTATCATTGTTTGCCATGAGGTGGCCTTGAGTTTTACCATACTTGTAGTCTCCTCAGGGTATTTGGTCCACTACCACCTGTGTATAGACATCACATTTTGTGGTGTAGTGTAGCCCTAGGATGGGAATATGTTTGTGATTGTTTTCCCTAGTTTACTGTGTTTGCATGTGTGTAATCGTGTCTAGGGCTTGGTTCTCCAAGCTCGGGGGTGGCTACTAGTTAGCCTAGGCTGGGAGGTGAGCACTCCATGTTCATAGCTTTTGATTCATTTGCAGGTTGTTGGAAGAAAAGAAAAGAACCAGTAGAAGTTGCAGGATTTTTGTGTGTGCAGAAAAAGATTGGGAAATGGAATAGTTTATATTTTAAGTTGCAGTAATGAAAAAGGAAAACTATATATTGTAATTTCTTTGAAAAGAAAATGTATACATTGTTATTTAAAGTCCTCTTTATTAGAAATAAGAGATCCATTCATAAGGTTGCCTGGAATGTAATTTAAATATACTTTGAGGAGATATATTATTTTGTTATTAACCACTATTGTGTTGCAAAATGAAAGGATTATCTTGGATTAAGATCCTATAGTTACTAAAATAATATTTGTTGCATGCATGTTGTTTTGTAAATAAGGGTTCATTTATTTCCTTGTGCATTTGAAACATTGGAAAAGAAAGTATTAGAAAGGCATGAATGATAGAAAGTTGGAAATAAATTATTTAAGTCCTGTTTATGGAAATGCAAATATAGTAGATTAAAACTCTGTCATTGTTCCTTTCATTTATTTGCAGAAATTAAATCTAAGTTGGATAGTCTAACTAGTTTAAATAAAAATATATTTTTATAGTTGCAGAATAAAATTATTTAATTCTATCATTTACCTTATGCAGAAAATAAATCTAAGGTTAACATAGTCCATCTATGATTTAGCAACAAGGTATTTTGGTTTTAAAAAATAAATATACATGGGTTTAAATCAGAATTTTGTTAACAGTTTGTTTTAAAAGTTCAAAAAAAATAAAAATTAAATTAAATGCATAGTAATGTTATTTTTTCCTTATGCATCAAATGTATATAAATATATACTTATATTTAAAATACATTTGTTTATTCAATATATTTATATATATAAACAAATATATATACATATATATAATATATTTATATATATATAAATACTTATATATAATATATATATATATATATATATAATTTTTTATATAGAAAAAATTAAACAAAAAAAAATTAATTAATTAAAACTTTTTGCTAGGGTTCGGGCCGAACCACTGTGCTAAACACAGTGGCTCGGCGTTGGCCGGCGTCACTGTGGGCGTCCACAGTGGATGGCCCCAGGGCCGCCACTATGGGCGACCATAGTGGACGCCGCCACTGCGGGCGTCCACAGTGGATGGCCCGAGGGTCGCCACTGTGGGCGACCACAGTGGACGCCACCACTGCGAGCGTCCATAGTGGACGGCCCAAGGGCCGCCACTGTGGGTGACCATAGTGGTCACCGTCACTATGGAAGCACCCCCGGAAACGTTGCTCGGTGCCGCTGCCTCTCCCCCCCCTCCTTCGTGTGCCCTGCCATGGCCGCCGCCCAAAAAAGTCCTTCGGCCCTGCAAAACCCAAATTAAAAATAAAAATAAAAACCCTCGCTGGTTAGGGCTAGGGTAATATGTACAAGTAATAAAGAATAAAAAAATTAATATAAAAGGGTTTCGTTTTAGATTAATAAATTTAGGGTTTTCAATATGTGATAGCATATATATATATATATAGGATTTAAATTATGATTCAAGGATAGGTCAAATTGGAGTAAAGATATTTAATTAGGTGATTATAATGTTTTAATAAACTTATGAGTATAATTAAAAAGGATGTTTTAAATTAAAATACTCATGAAGTTAATCTTTAGGAAATTTATTTTTTGTTGTAATTCATTTAGCTATAGGGATTAATTTTAGCCACCTAGATATAGGTTTACGAGATGAAACTTTATAGGAAAAAAAAAATATTCAGTATGAAAATTTAAATGATCCCTTAGTCGATTTAATTTAAGAACATTTTTTAATAAATGATTAAAAATGAAAATAGACTTTAATGAGTCCAAGTGCTAGGATTAATTTCATAGTTCCTAAAAACATTTATGGATTGCTGAAGATTAATAATACCTTTGCCAAATGTTTTAGAGATTTTTAATTAAGTTAATTTAGTGATTAAAATCATTGAGACAATAATAATTTCTTTGGAGAATTAATATTCTGCATTAATTAAATTTATTTTTGTCTACTTGTGTTAGTGGTTAAAGTCAACTCCAACATAGTTAAGACAAAACTTGTTAGTACATTTTATATTTGCTAATTTAATGTTTTAAGTTGTGAAATTTAAAAAAAAATAAAAATTATCCCGTTCGTGCCCAAAAGTTTGGGCATGACATTTTGGTATCAGAGCCCTAGGTTCAAACACTGGTGAACATGGGCTACATTCATAACTTAGTTGAAAACAAACTATGGCTTGAAGTATAACACCTAGGTGGAAAACTTGTGAAATAACAAAGTGAAACATAAGTGAAAATTATTGTAAATCAATAGATCAACATAGATACATTCAAGGGGTTCCAAGGGTCACTAAAAGCCCTGAAATTTGAACTTATTATTCATAAGGTTTATGGCATAATAAAAACCCCAAGGGCTGCGAAATTTTCAATTATTTATTTATATGAAGAATTTTTGGTGTTTAATCACGGAATTTAGCTCTTTAGTACTTATGGGGTACCATTCAATTGGAACCTAAACGCAATAATTGCCCAAATCAAATCAAACATGAGGAGTTAATTCTACAATAAAATACCTTTGATGGTAACTAAAAGAATGTCATCCATCGAGCTATGTTCTTGACATGGCAAGTCAAGCATGATAGTTAGATATAAGGTGAAGGCACAATAAACAAGATAAATAAGATCGAGGCAGATCAAGTTAAGTTTTTAAGCTATGTGAAATTATGATGGATCAAGGCCGCCATTGGAGACAAAGGAATAAGAGTAAAAGGGAACTCTTGCGAAGCTCAGAAAGAAGCATTAACCTATCCTAATGACTAGGTACCTTAAGAATGTGGTCATGTTAGATTTCTTATTAAGAGCATTTGTTAGACAATTTTTGTAGCAATGCATTGAAGCTAGAGTTGGATAACCCGAAAGATAGGATCTAAAATGATAAATGGCAATCCCCTTGATCAGAAAACCCTAGTGATGTTATAGGTGAGTTAAATAAGGAGAAAGGAGGTATGAACTTCTTGGGTGAAAACACGTATTTACAATAAATCCTAAGTTCATCTGTGGTTATATAATTGGGGAAACAAGCAGGTAAAACCTCAACTAGTTCTTTCACGGGAAGATAATCTTGAAAAAAAAAAATTAAATAATGGAAGAGAGAGTAGAGTGGATTTGGGAATCGTACAAAAATCCCCATTGAAGTGCAAGGAGTGTAAAAGTATTAGCATCCTATAATCTAGCAATGTGTAACTAATATTCGTTCAGAAACTAAGGAGAAAAGTGCAACCCAATCATGGTTAGTCGCTAGGTACAAGACAGTATGTAACACAATTTAACTACTAGGCACAATCGAAGAAGTTTTGCAAATTATGGCACTCAAATGTAGAAGTATGCAAAAACACTAAGTATGGATGAAGCAACAGGCAAATGGAAATGGCTTATGGAAAGATAATATAATAACAATATAATACCAAAGTTTTAATGTGAATTAGTTGGCAGTATAAAAGATTTTATGAGAACATTGATAAGGAGCCGAATTTTGTGGTTAGCCAAAGGAGAACTTGGAAAATTTTGGATCTTAAGACATTGGTAATTATAGGACACTTTTAAGTTATACCATAGTTAGGTAAAAAAATATTATAATGATAAGGTGTTTTCATGGATTGAAGGAAATCGTAAGTTGTGACATGCCAGAAATGGGCTGGAAATAAATATAAATAAGTAATATGGGAGGAGATAATTTCCCTTTTACTAAATTTTAAATTAAAAGGATGGGTGTTGGTCACTTTTCGAGTGCACACCCCCTTGACTTCATAGTTGCATAAGTGAAGTAGGAGAGAATAAGTCCACTCTCTGAGTTGTTTGAAATATGTCTTGAAATGTGTGGGCAGAAATTGTTGTCAACCGTTATCAATCTTGCTTGACAATAATTCCACCCCAAATGGCTCTTAACCTTAAGTGTTAGTAATTTGGCAACAAGCTCCTACATAATGAAGGCAAGTGAATGTTCGAGGTGAAAATATAAGGGGCTAGCATAAGGTGATAAGAAACCAAATGATGCCCCTAGTAAAATTATATGATTACATTATACAAATCCTAAGTGGTTCTAAGTAAACAAGTGTCAATTTTTTTTTACTGAACTATCAACTGTGTGTGTAAGACATGAAAGTGACGATGCTTGAGCTATCACATAACATTGAGTCAAGGTTTAGAATATTAAGATAATTAATAGAAGCCATATTAAATTAAGTTATTAAGGAGGGATGTATTAACAGGATGGAGGAAACTGGATAGTTATTAAATAATTGATATTGAACCAAGTAACTATATAAATGTCTATTTAGTAGAAGATGTTCTAATTAAGTACTATTAAATGCAACTATAATGAAAGGGACTTTTGAGTGAAATTATTATTTCCCTTATAAAATTTATTCAATCCACTTGATAATAGGACTTATCATATTTGTTAATCCTATCGCCTAGGAGTTTTATCGAGACCTAAGGTTTCGTTGGATCAACTTGTTAATCTTTAACCTCTAATTAAGCATAGATTGTGTATAATTCAGTGTTCAAAAAAAAAATTAGTGCAAGAGGAATGGACGGTGAATGGTAGAGTTAGTGCAATCACCTGTTAGAATATAATTAAGGATGTTAATAACCCTAAATGGATAGTGGATTATATTGGAAAGTGTTGCTTGGAATAGTAAGCACGTGAAGGTTAAAATGGAACATGATTTATAAAAACGAATGTGATCTCTTGAGTATAAGAATATATTTCATAAATCAATAAAGGATTATAAAGAATCTAAGAACCTTAAGAGTCTAATAATCACTTCCTAACACACTTAGGGCGTGTGTTCTTGAGTGATGTGTTGCGATTACTCCCTAGGGTATGACTAGTATGGTCATCTTGTTTCAAGTTTTGTTTCGTCATTATTTTCAACTTCCTTTGAAAAGTATATTGTGACCTAGGGGCTAGTACTTTCTTCTGTTTATTTTATTTTATTTTATTTATGAAGAGAGGACCACTAAATTTATGTTTCGTTTTATTGGAACTATGGCACTTGCCATGTTTCTAGTTTTAATATCTTTCAATTGCCAGCATTTTTCTTCTTTTGAAGGGACTTGGTAAAAGTAATTTTTGTATTTTGACCTTTTAAAGTGTCAAGTGGTCATTTTGATGGTTGATATAACTAGCCCTAGTGATGTGATTTGTGTAATATCTATCATGTTCATTGAAACACTGATAGTGTGTCAAGGGAGGATACCGCAAGGAGTGAAATTAGGCACAAAGAATTAACAAAGAATATATTTTATCAAATCAAGATAAAGGAAGGAAGATCCTCCTAAATAAAAATTAATTGAGAGTAACCTAAAAGAGAAAAATTTATAACAATAGTGTGATCTAGACCTAATGAATTGCGAAAGTAATAATTGTCAACTGGTAAATTTCGCATGTGTATGGAGATGATTGCATGGACGATATCTAAAATAAGTATTAATATTTTCCATCACTCCCTTAGAATGGGATTGTTATGTACCTTAATGTTTGGGACTTGCGAATAATGTGCCCTATGAAACTTAAACCTTGGTGCCTAGAAATATAAACATTGTAATCCCTAGTGGTAGAAAACTACCCTATATAGGGGCGGATTTGAAGAACCTAAATTTGATTATGCCTTGTTACCTAAGGAAGTTAGAAGAAATTATGCACCTAAGACGGTTTAACAAATAGTTTATTAACACCCTAATGAGGTGCCTTGATGTAGAATAAGTAGATTCACTTTGGTTAAGTGTGATGTCTATTTTCTTAAGTAACATGCATGGATGAGAATACAGTAGGATAAACATGTTTTACACAAACCCTTAATAAGTATAACTCCTAGAAATTAATAAGTAAACTATCATGTGTAACCTTGATTGTGGGAGTTGATGTGTGTTATTGATACGATTTGTATGGTGCATTAATGTAAGTTGTTGAAAAGATAGAACTTTGTAAACACCTGCCTGAGATCGAAGGGAAATGTAAAAAAATAAAAAAAATAAAAAAAATTAAATTTTAATTTAAAAAAAAAAAACAAAAACTTTTAACCTTGTGAAGATAGTAAGTTAATTACAATAATAAGTTGATTTTGGTATTTCACCTTTCTAGTAGGCAAGATAAGATTTTGAGTAACTTATCGAAATTGTGGGAAAAGTTATGTCCCTAATTCGTAATTTTACTCATGCAACTTCCAGGAGTAAGTCAAACTCTAGGGGAGGAGGATGTAAGGCCCTCCCCAACAAAGTTTTGATTAACTTAGTTGACCATGTTTGACCCTATTAATAAATTCTATAATTCAATAGGATGGGCTATGTTAGGCAAATAGATTGGTGAGAAAAGTAATTGAACCAGGTTATGGAATCATTTCACCTTGAAGTGTACATTTTTATGCATTATGGATTTAGAACTTATAAGATTCCATGATTTGGATAACATTGATGTATGTTGATGCTTCATTATATGCGTTATGATCTAGATCTCTATATGATTCCAGAATAGGATAAATTCGAGATGATATATGTTATTATTGGATTTGCAAGACTTCACTATGATAGAAATAGGATGTATGTTTTATGTATGGATTAAAATTATGAGGATTATGATAATTTCTTATTTGGATTTAATTGTATGTAAGATGTATTGATTTGTTCAAATGTATATTGTATGCAGAGTGTTTGATGTGTATTCTTATTCATGTGTTTTATATTATATGAGGTTATTTGGAATTACTAATGTGTAATTGAGATGCACAGGAAAATTATCCATGTAACCATGGAAATATTATGGAGAACCAAACCTAGACCTATGTACGTTCGTAAAACCAGGGTTTGTCTATTTGGAGAGACAACACCCTATTTGTATCGTATTTTATTCATGAAAGTGATTGTTGCATGAATGTTAAATTGAATTTTGTTAATTTGTGTAAATCCAACAAGAGAAAAAATTTCAAGTGTAATTTTGTAAAAGTATTTTTATTGTGTCGCTTGACACATGTGATCGATTTATGTTTTGTGTTTTAAATTGTCTCTTGGAGGGAGTTGTTTAACCATAGCTTTTTCAATTAATTTAATGTGATTCCATAATTGCCTTGGGAAGAGAATCTTTGGGGTGGTCAACTTAAGGTTGACCCGAAAATTAACTTCAGAGGTGTTTAAAAGGGATTAAATGGACACCTAGGGGTAGTTTAAGAGTGTTTCCTAAAGCCCATAAGGTATACCTAAGGGTTAGGAGTAATTTTAGGCATGTTTCAACTCCCATGTGACCCTTTAGACACCCTAAAAAGTAGGTTTCCTAAGTTGAGCGAAAATTGAAATTAGAAGGATCATCTAAGTTGTTAACCTTCCTCTTTGAATGTGAGATCTCTTTCCCATTTTACCCTACCTTCCTTTTCAGTTTTAGAAACCTGTGAGAACTCTCACAAAGGCCTTCTTAAGCAAGAATGAAAAAATTAGTGGGTAATCACCCACTCTCCATTTTTGGAGACAATGCAATTTTGAAAAAGAGAAAAAGATTTGGTGTAGGAAATTTGGGCTAAGTGTAGAGAAACAAGGTTTGTGGATTTGGGCTACTCATCCTCAACTAGACTAGTATACCTTTGGGTAGTTTGAAGGTTGGTTTATCTTCTCCCTACGTTATTTCATGTTGCATGATTTTGATGAAAGATCTTTTGTGTGGAAAAAGTTGTTCTCTTGCATTTTTCTTTTAGAAAATTATTATGTGTTTTGTATTTTTATTTCTTGTATGAAATTTGTGTTTTGGGAGTAACAAAGGCCTCCTACTATTGGGAGAGAGGATGGTCTTGTGGGTGGTAGAAGTTTGACAACTCTCGAGTGAGAGGGTCTTATTGTGAGAGCGTTCTCAAGGGATATTTATGTGACCCTTGCTACATGGCTTGTTTATGCATTTGGGGGTCATAAGGAGGGAAATAAGGCATGAATGCCTTGGGGGGCATAAGGTTGTGGGGTTGTTATACTTAAGATTTATCATTGTTTTCCATGAGGTGGCCTTGAGTTTTACCATACTTGTAGTCTCCTTAGGGTATTTGGTCCACTACCACCCATGTATAGACATTACATTTTGTGGTGCAGTGTAGCCCTGGGATGGGAATATGTTTGTGATTGTTTTTCCTAGTTTACTATGTTTGCATGTTTGTAATCCTGTCGAGGGCTTGGTTCTTCAAGCTCGGGGGTGGCTACTAGTTAGCCTAGGCTGGGAGGTGAGCACTCCATGGTCATAGATTTTGATTCATTTGCGGGTTGTTGGAAGAAAAGAAAAGAACGAATAGAAGTTGCAGGATTTGTGTGTTTGTAGAAAAAGATTGGGAAATGGAATAGTTTATATTTTAAGTTGCAACAATGAAAAAGGGAAACTATATATTGTAATTTATTTGAAAAGAAAATGTATCCATTGTTATTTAAAGTCCTCTTTATTAGAAATAAGAGATCCATTCATAAGGTTGCCTGGAATGTACTTTAAATATACTTTGAGGAGATATATTGTTTTGTTATTAACCACTATTGTGTTGCAAAATGAAAGGATTATGTTGGATTAAGTTCCTATAGTTACTAAAATAATATTTGTTGCATGCATGTTGTTTTGTAAATAAGGGTTCATTTATTTCCTTGTGCATTTGAAACATTGGAAAAGAAAGTATTAGAAAAGCATGAATGATAGAAAGCTGGAAATAAATTATTTAAGTCCTGTTTATGGAAATGCAAATATAGTATATTAAAACTCTATCATTGTTCCTTTCATTTATCTACATAAATTAAGTCTAAGTTGGATAGTCTAACTAGTTTAAATAAAAATATATTTTTATAGTTGCAGAATAAAATTATTTAATTCTGTCATTTACCTTATGCAGAAAATAAATCTAAGGTTAACATAGTCCATCTATGATTTAGAAACAAGGTTTTTTTGGTTTTTTTTTTTAAATATACATGGGTTTAAATCAGAATTTTGTTAACAATCTGTTTTAAAAGTTCAAAAAAAAAAATTAAATGCATAGTAATGTTATTTTTTCCTTATGCATCAAATGTATATAAATATATACTTATATTTAAAATACATTTGTTTATTCAATATATTTATATATAAAAATATATATGAATATATAATTATATATAATTATATATAAACAAGTATATGTATATATATATATATATATATATATATATATATGTATATATATATATATATATATATGTATATATATATATATATATATGTATATATATATATATATATATATATATAATTTTTTATAAAAAAAAATTAAACAAAAGAAAAAATATTAATTAAAACTTTTTGTTAGGGCTCGAGCCGAGCCATTGTGCTAAACACAGTGGTCGGCGAGGCCTAACACTGTGGATTAGCACAGTGGCTCGGCATTGGCCGGCGCCACTGTGGGCATCCATAGTGGACGGCCCGAGGGCCGCCACTGTGGAAGCGCCCCTGGAAATGCCGCCCGGTGCCGCCGCCTCTCCCTCCCCTCCTTCATGTGCCCTACCATGGCCGTCGCCCAAAAAAGTCCTTTGGCCCTACAAAATCCAAAGTAAAAAAAAAAAAAAAAAAACCCTAGCTGGTTAGGGCTAGGGTAATATGTACAAGTAATAAAGAATAAAAAAATTAATATAAAAGGGTTTCATTTTATATTAATAAATTTAGGATTTTCAATATGTGATAGCATATTTATGTTTATATATATGTATATACATATACATATAATATATGTATATTTTTATACATAGGATTTAAATTATGAAAGGATAGGTCAAATTGGAGTAAAGATATTTAATTAGGTGATTATAATGTTTTAATAAACTTATGAGTATAATTAAAAAGGATGTTTTAAATTAAAATACTCATGAAGTTAATCTTTATGAAATTTATTTTCTGTTGTAATTCATTTAGCTATAGGGATTAATTTTAGCCACCTAGATATAGGTTTACGAGATGAAACTTTATAGGAAAAAAAAAATATTCAGTGTGAAAATTTAAATGATCCCTTAGTCAATTTAATTTAAGCACATTTTTTAATAAATGATTAAAAATGAAAATAGACTTTAATGAGTCTAAGTGCTAGGACTAATTTCATAGTTCCTAAAAACATTTATTGATTACTGAAGATTAATAATACCTTCACCAAATGTTTTAGAGATTTTTAATTAAGTTAATTTAGTGATTAAAATCGTTGAGACAATAATAATTTCTTTGGAGAATTAATATTCCACATTAATTAAATTTATTTTTGTCTACTTGTGTTAGTGGTTAAAGTTAACTCCCACGTAGTTAAGACAAAACTTGTTAGTACATTTTATATTTGCTAATTTAATGTTTTAAGTTGTGAAATTAAAAAAAAAAAAAAATTATCTCGTTCGTGCCCAAAAGTTTGGGCATGACACATAATCACTCATATTGTCATTTTGGACGAAAATTAATCTTAGTTCATTTCATAATATCTCATATTTAGCTTGTTTTACACTTGCATAGCATAGTTTAAAGCATTTGAATCTTAAATCTCCATAAGACATCCATAGTGCAAAAATCTGCAGAGAGCTACACTCATTTGGAAACTTGGAGAGGAGAAGAACAAGGGAGGAGGAGCTACAAGCATGGTGCAAGGCATTTGGAGATGCCTTGTTGCACTTGTTTTCTTTGTCAAATGTTCTATTTTGCTTTTAGTGTCTCTCTTGATATGCCTATTTAGAATAATCTTTGGTTGTTAACACTAATGTTTGTTTTTTGTGTTCTTGTGTGTGTTGTCTTACCACAAGTTTTCTAAAAATCCTTTTTGCAGTGCATCATTTGGTGAACCCAATGTGAATCCAAAGCAACCAATTTTTAAACTACTAACAATTTTTCATGATTTGAATTGACACACAAGTTGCGCTTTAGCGCCTTCGAAACTGGGCACTTTAGCGCTATTGTTTATAATAATAGCGCTAGTGTCTCTCATTTGACGATATTGAACTTCTTTTAGCACTATTGACCCGGAGATAGCACTATTGTAGCTTCTTTTAGTGATTTTGGCTCTCTGTTTGACAAAATTTAATTCGGTCTGATAGAGTTCTTTTAGCGCTTTTGTCTCTTCTTGTAGCGCTTTAGCATTTCTTTTGGCGCATTTATTGGTTATTTAGTGCTTCCGTGTTAAATAGTGCTTCCGTTTTCACACAGAGTAGCGCTATTGTAATAGAGAGTTGTACAGAAATACCTTTTAACCAAAAAACCAAAAAAAAAAAAGCTTGTAGAAGCCTACCGGATAGGCGGATTTTACTAACTATTTTTCTCTTTTGTGCAGGTTCACATACTGAGCGATGAAACTCTTGCTATCAAAGTTATCCCTTTTTACAAAGGACTTCAAATGAAAGCTCTTAAATTCAAGTTCAAGATTCAATGCATCAGAAACAGACCTACAACTATAATGCCCTAAATCAATGGGAAAAATTCCACTTGTGTCGGAGTCCTCACCATAATCTTTTTCAACATAAGCGATCTGTCTACATACATCAATCAGAATGTAGGAATCTAAAATATACCTGTGAAGTCTAAAGGGCTCACCCATAAATCCTCATACCCTTAAATAAGTGAAATGGCTGAACTGTATAAAGAAACTGCCATATATATTAACAAGCTCAACTGCCTCTGGAGACATTCTTCTATGCAAATTACCCTGTAATTCAAAGGTTAGCCTCCAAGCGAAAACATCATTCCAACGGAGATAATCATCAACATACCCTTTCAAAGTCAAATTAGGATGATACTCATAAATCTTCATGCCTTGAACCCATAACCCCGGCCATTCTCTCAAACAAGCAAGCATATATAATAGGTAAGATGACATATAAAAATTAGGCATTCCAAGATAATTACTCATGCCTTCGTGTAACCTTTCTGCAATAATAGTTCCCCAGTCAATAAACCAGCTTCTATCCAGAGTGACCTGAATGAAGAAATACATCCAGTCTTCCCAAT
The DNA here is from genome assembly GCF_030272615.1 of Cryptomeria japonica. Taxonomy (NCBI): domain Eukaryota; kingdom Viridiplantae; phylum Streptophyta; class Pinopsida; order Cupressales; family Cupressaceae; genus Cryptomeria; species Cryptomeria japonica. The sequence goes on from NC_081406.1 coordinate 586,917,127, forward strand.
AAAAAGAATGAGAATTACCCTTCACCCTATTCAGCAGTATGACCAGGTCTCAGATTGCTGGGATCAAATGTTCATGAGTTAAAGGCCTCGACAGCTTTGAGCCCCCTTTTTGGAACCTTAAGAGTCAATTCCGTGCAATCACAATTCTATAATATTTCTTCTTCTCAGAGAAAATCCCATAAGATTTACCAACGGTCTAGTCTTCATAAGGTTCCTAGTGTGGAATACCCATGGCTGCCATTACCATCTGTCTATCAATAGACAACAAGACTTCACCATCATTTTTCCTTATTCACCTATTACCCTTGTCATAATGATTCATACATTCTAAGACTAACTCAGGGCAGGGAGCAATCGTGGGAAAGGCAGCAGCTTCTAATAATCCGCTCTGAGCCACATCTCTCCTCATGGGGTCTGCAGTTGAATTCTTTACTCTCTCCAGAAAGACATCTAAATCTATTTGAACCAGTGTTGTATCACCCAACTCTGATAAAGAAATTACGAGGGGGGACGAGTTCATCAATTTGGGTAAAACGGGTCTCATGTTTTGGTTTGTTGTTTTCCCGAATCAATTCCAGACGAAGAAGGAAAGTGAAAACAAAAACAAGCAGCTAAAGAACACCCAAATCTTTTAAAACAAACTGCAACAATTTAGAAAATTGTTTAACATACCTTCCTCTACCCTCTATAAATCCCCATCACAGCCTATTTTCCCGCACTAAAAACTCCTTCTCAAAATATTCTCTAGAAAATAATAATCCTGACTAAACAACTACTCAGTTTTAAAAACAAGAAAATCTTACCCATCATGACTAAAGTTGCCTTCATTACTCCTTGTTCATGTGACCTTACTTTAAAATGATTGCGCCAAGGTACGCCTTTAACCGTTAATTCATTTCCTCTCTGACACAGCAGATCTTCACACATACTTGCCATAAATGATATATTTTAAATTATTAGAGAAAGAAAATCCCTTCCGTCGGCGGTCGTCTTTCATGTTCTCAAAGTCTGCGTCATCACCACATGGCAAGTCGCATGTCTTTCAAGGAACCTATACATAAAACTCAGAGCCTTGCGGAATCATCACAAAATGTTATTTAACATGACAAATCTTGAACCTTGAACCTTGAACCAAAAAGGTTCAGGTTCAAAGTTAAAAGAATGCAAAATGCCGACAAGAAGTAGCAAAGCTTAAATTTGCGTGGGAAGAAAAATATTTGAAATAACGCCCGTTGAACTTTGAACCTTGAACCAAAAAGGTTCAAGTTAAAGTTCAAGGTTCAAGTTCAAGGTAGTGGAACCTAACAAGGACCAAAATAACATAAGCAACAATTTAAGCAAGCTCTTGACTGATGAATTAGTCAAGCATTACTTCATATAGGGATGCATATGGAATGAAAATTTTATATGGGCCCAACAGGTTGAAGCGGCTAGAACTATGCTGATCCAAGGAAAGGTCGCTCACACCTTTTGGAGAGAAGCGGTGAGCACTGCAGTCTACACAATGAACCAGGTACTCATCAAGAATGGAAAGGATAAGACTCCTTATGAGTACTGGACCGGTAAGACACCAGTGGTAAGCTACTTTAGAGTACTTAGTAGCAAATGTTATATCAAGGGGAGTGAACATCAGAGCAAGTTCGATGCTAAATGTGATGAGGGAATATTCCTAGGGTATTCCACTAAGAGAAAAGCTCTCAAATGTTTCAACAATAGGACTTAGAGAATTCTTGAAAGAATCAATGTTAGGGTTGATGAAAACTTTGAGAAATTAGAGGAAACCAGCAGAGAGCATGCAAGAGATGAACCGGTAGTAACCTTCTGGGAACCGGTTGCAAATCGGCCCAGTACCAGTAATTGTGCTCCTACACCGGTGGATGCTGATGCTAATAAAGATGAGGATGAAGAAGAAAAGCAAAAGGAATCTATTAAGAACATACCTAGGTATGTCAAACTCAATCATGATCCAAAGCAAATCATAGGAGATAAGGATGCAGGAATCCTTACAAGTAGAAAGGTCGGAGAGAATTCTTGTATGATCTCTGAATTTGAGCCTAAATCATTTAAAGAGGCACATAAAGATGAAGACTGGATCAAGGCAAGAGGAGAAGAACTTGACCAGATAGACAAGAATGGTACATGGTCTTTGGTACCCAGACCGGAGCATAAAAATGTCATTGGTACCAAATGGGTTTTCAAAAACAAGCTAAATGAGGATGGCACAGTGGTAAGGAACAAAGCTAGACTAGTGTGTAAGGGGTATGCTCAACAAGAATGAGACGACTATGGAGAAACCTTTGCTTCAGTAGCCAGATTGGAAGGAGTTCGTATGCTTCTTGCATATGCAGCTTTTAAAGGATTCAAGGTATACCAAATGGATGTAAAATTTGCATTCCTAAATGGAATACTTGAAGAGGAGGTAAATATAGAGCAACCATATGGGTTTTCCCTATCAGAAGACAATGACATGGTGTGTAGGCTATATAAAGCCTTATATGGACTAAAGCAGGTACCTAGAGCATGGTATGAACGCTTGCACTCCCATCTTGTGAATATTGGATTTGAAAGAACAAGTGAAGATAGCAATATCTACTTGAAATCAGAAGGAGGTCAGATTCTAATCTGTAAAGTATTTGTTGATGACATCATCTTTGGAGGAGATGACAAGATGAGTCATGATTTCGCAGATGAGATGAAGAAGGAATTTGAGATGTCACTCATAGGGGAGATTAAGTTCTTCATTGGATTGCAAATTCAACAAATCAAAGATGGAATCTTTATTATTTAGTCCAAGTATGTCAAAGAGGTGTTGAAGACCTTTGGCATGGAAGACAGTAAATTGGTTGGTACACCAATGGTGACTGGTTGTAAGCTATCAAAAGAGGATGACTCGGCATTGGTAAATGAGAAGGATTATCGATCAATGATTGGTAAGTTGCATTATATAGTGCATAGCAGACCGGACATTGCACATGCAATGGGTATTACCACTTAGTTTCAGCAAAGCCCAAGAGAATCCCACTTGGTAGCAGTCAAGAGGATTCTTAGATATCTGAAGGGAACTATTGACTATGGGTTATGGTATCCATACAATAATGATTTCAACCTGAAAGTATTCACAGAGGCTGATTGGGCTGGTAATGTGGATGACCAGAAGAGCACAACCGGTGGTGCATTCTTTCTCGGTGGTAGACTGGTCTCATGGATGAGTAAAAAGAAAAGTTGTATCTCTCAGTCTACAGTAGAAGCGGAGTATGTTGCAGCTTTTATGGACTACACCCAGACTATTTGGATGAAGCATGTATTGAATGGCTTCAAAGTTCCTATATCTAAACCGGTAAGTATATTCTGTGACAATACAAGTGCAATTTTAACATTTCCAAGAATCCGGTTTTACATGCTAGAACCAAGCACTTTGAACTCAAGTATCATTTCTTGAGGGAAAAAGGTTCAGAACAAAGAGGTTACATTGGAACATGTTTCCAGTAAGGAGCAGTTAGTGGACATATTCACCAAGCCTCTACCAAAGGCTTCATTTACCTATTTGAGAGGTGAATTAGGGGTGTTTCCCCTTCAAGAGGTGAACTAAAATTATGTGCTCCACATTAGTCAGGTATTGCATTGTCAAATCTTTTTAGGATTGATGTGTTGAAGGATGCTACTCCTCAAGGAGGAGCAACATATTGGAACATGGTAAGCTTGTGCCTCCACTTTGGCATTGTTGTCAAAGGGGAAGAAGATGTGAAGCGGAGAAGATGTATACAAATTTGGGGGAGAAGATGTGAAGTGGAGAGATATCTTTGTATATTTCCATCAATGCCAAATGGGAAGATTATTGGCATATGTGCAGAGTATGATGACATGATGATATTTTATGTTGTCATTGATGTCAATATGCTGAAGAGTGAACCGGTATATTGAAGTTTGCAATAGGCAAGAGAACCGGTATATGTGACAACCGGTCTAACATAGTGAACCGGTATATGTGAAAAGGTGAAGCGGTATGTTTGTTTGAGGTAAATCGGTATGTTGGTATGAGAACTGGAATATGAAGGTTTTGCATGACTACCGGTTGGTAGTCTCAACTTCAGGGTTTTCGGTTGAAGTGTTCCAAGCTTGTGTGATAAGTTAGCATTGTAATGAAGATCAAATCGTGTTGCCACATCAGCTTGAGCGCGTGAAGGATCTTGCATGAAGGAGATCGATCCTATCCACCTCGGGAATGTGTGAAGTCTCTGTAAATGGTGGAGAGCGCGTGATGGGTTATCAGCTTCCTGAAGCGGCAAAGAATGAACAATGGAGAATTTATTGAGATATGTTCAAGACCGTTGTATTCAATGTAATTTGATAACGGTCAGGATTGAACCGACTGTATTGGTAAACCTAAATGTTTAGGGTTTAGGGTTTATGTTGCCGACCTATCTATTTTCTATAAGGTCGATGTTGTGTTGCATGTTAAGGTTGTTGGAAAATGTTGTGTGTGTATCTAAGTGCAGAGATACGTGATTCTTGCCAGACCAGATAAGAGGATTGATGCCTTCATAGTGTGTGTGCAGAAGGAAGGAACTAAAGTGGATCTGCATTGGCATTGAGTGCTATTATCGGATCATTGTAATACTTGTTGATCTTTAACTACTTCAACAGTTGGAAAATCCCTTAACCGGGTAGCTTTAACCAGCTTGCTATAAGTCCTTTAATAGGGTGAGTCAAAGCCATTGAGTTCATAAAATCCTCTAACAAGGTAACCTCTAATAGGGTTTAACCCTTAACCGGGTATTCTAGCTATCCCTTAACAGGGTGATCCTTAACAGGATCGGTTCCTAAACGAACTTGTTGTAACAGTCTTTAATCGGACTAGGCTCCTCATAGAGCAGACTTCTAAAGAGTTCAAAAACATCTTGTGGGTATTCATCCCCACCATGGTTTTTCCTAGTTGGGTTTCCATGTGAAAAATATGTGTGTCATGTGTGATGCCTCTTTCATGCGATGCTTTGTTATTTTTTGTCAAGCAGTGAATCATGTTATGCTAGTAAATTATTGTATCTCTGATGATAGATTATCTATTTATGCATAAGGATAAAGTGGAAATGAGGGAGTAGGTTGTATGAAAAGATAAGTGTCAACTAGTTTATGCTTGTCTTAGTTATTCTTGGTTTTACCAATTGTACTCTATTTAAGACCGGTGTTACTGTTTGTTTGCCAAAGTACAGTGTTTGCAAACAAACCGGTTAAGAAAATTTTTTTATGCTTGTACTGATTCACCCCCCCCGCTCTCAGTACCAGTTTGGTACTCATTGTTCATCATTGAGTTATCATTTTTTTCATAGATGAAATGAATAGTTTCATTTGCAAGTATGACTACCTCAAATGTTTCTTTTCCAAGAACGAAACCACCCTTCTCCTTTGAAATTATCTAAGTTGGTATTATGTTTGCAATTATTAGGGCCACTACCTTTGAAAAGATTTTGTAAATATTATTGCATAGTGATATTGGCTTCAAATCTATGAATATTGAGACTTCTTTCTTTTTAGTAATGAGTGTAATAAAAGTGTTATTGATCTCTTAATGATGTTAGTGTTTCGTCTTGATTCAAGAGATAACTAAATTTCTTTGCCCATTAAATCCCAACCTCTCTAGAAGAACATTGCAGTGAAAGAATTAGGATTGGGGGCTTTTTCTGGAGGCATGGCAAAAACCACCTGCTTAACCTCTTCCATTGAAAATGGTTGAAGTAAGAGGTTATTATCCTCGGTAACCAGAGGAGGCATTAAATTTAGCAATTTATCCACTACCTCGTCCTAGGAAGGAAGGTGGTGTGGACACCTTAAGAGACTTGAGAAAGAATTAACTGCCTCTTACCCTATTTGTTTTTCACGATGAAGGTTCTCTACATTTGATGATTGGATGGAGAAAATTGCATTCCCTTGTTGTCTGATTTTAGCTGAGAGGTGGAAGAATTTTGTGTTTTTTCACCCTCTTTTAACCAAAGCTCTCTTGATTTTGTCTCCAAAAGACTTCTTCCCTTGAAAGAACCTTCTGCAATTCTTTATGAAGCTTAGACTATAAGTTGAAGATAGAGCTATGCATTCCTGATTTGGTTATCTAGTTATTGGCATCATCCAATTTAGACTGAATTTCAACTTTTTCGAGAAAGATGTTCTTAAAGTGATAGACAATCATTGTCTTCCTTGTCATCTCAAAAAAATCATTTCATAAGTTTGAGAATGAGATTTTATTTTTTTATCTATATAACTTTTTTATTATAGTTTATATTATCTTATCATTATATTATCTTCTATAATCTTTATTATAATAAATGTATAACAATTAATTTATTATTATTATTATTATTATTATTATTATTATTATTATTATTATTATTATTATTATTATTATTATTATTATTATTCTACAATGGCAGCAAGAGGTGGAGTGAAATGGTGTGAATGTGTTAATGTTAGCTTTTATCTTTTCGTTTAAATTTGACAACCATCCACATGTCAAAATATTAATATTAATTATAAACTTAATATTTAAAAAATAAACACCATATAAAAGAAAATATACTCTCATCGAAATTATAAGTTTTACATAGATATATAAATATAAATCCACAATTTCATAATTACAATATTCTTTTAAAAATATATATATTTAATAAATTTTTATGTTTAATAATTTTTTTCAACAATGATAAGAATTTAAAATTTAAATATAAAAAATTATATTTCAAAAATAATTTTAACGTAAATAAAATAGTTTCAATTGATATTTATCTGCATTTCTTTAGATAGATGTATTTAAGATATCTATACTAGTTATATTATCATTAATATTATCTTATTACTATATTATTTTATATATTTTTAGCTTTTGCCCCCCAAAAAAATCAATACTTTTATTATATTATAATAAACATAAATTTTTATTATATATTGATATTTTTATTTCTTATTTTTTATTAGTGAAAGCACTAGGGTTTTTAGCCTAGCCCTAGCTCCAAGTGAGTCCATGGGGGCCTCATCCCTAGCATTAACAATTCGAAGTCCACCACTAGCACGTCCTTCTCTTACATACCCCTTATATCTTCTATCACTAGCAATAAGTCCCCAATGATAATTCAGAACTAGCATGAACTTCGTGTGAGCTAAATAGAGATTTCAACTTTGGTTGCACCATTAAACCACTTAACCAGACTCCAAATATTTTAATATTATTATTTTATAATTAATATTAAAAAAATATTATTCTACCTTATATTATTATAATTTAACCTAGCTTTTATAGGTTTTATGCTTAAAACAAATTATTGGAATGGATTGTAATATAAATATAAAGTAAGAGATGAGCATTCATATTATTTGTTGTTATTTTAAAAAATTACAAAATTTAAAAATAAATATTAAAATTTAAACTATTTGAAAATTAATTTGTAATAACAAATGATAAGAAAATTTATAAAATTGTTTTATTACAATATGTGAAATACCATTTTTATGAATTGAATTACCTACAATCCTTAATCTAAATTTTCTCAATCCTCTCCACTGCTTCTTGGTGTTCACTCTTTGCGCTTTCTTTTCTCCAACGGCTTCTTCGATTCTAGTGACGGCTTCTCAAGTGAGGATTTTTCCAATGGCCACGACTACTCTCACAAGAATTCTGTGTCGATTAATGGGGGCAAGATTCACCAACCTGTGGCCAAAATTGAGTGAATTGCTTTCCTGGATATCTTAGCAATGAAAAGAATCTTTGGAAGAAGAAATTACTTTATTCTTCCTAAAGCATTGTCGTTGGATTCATCTTTTGCCTCATTTATATGGACTTATTCCCAAACCAAGTACTTGTTGGCAAAAATCTACATGGGAAAGTAGAAATGTTCTTGTCTTAGGATTAATTGGTTTAACTATTGGGGACTATACATCATGTGCTCTATCACGCATTGAGTGCCCTTGCACTCTTTGGGCCACTTTATGGGAAATGTATGGAGATCCCAATGAACCTCTATTAAAGATTCTTGCATTTGTATCAGGCTCTCGGGGAGCCCATTCAAAACTTTTTAGGGTTGCTAACCAACAGAAGAGCAGAGCTTTAGTTTCCGCTCACCGAGATAGACTAAAGCGGAAAAGAGATTTTTGTCGTTTGTGGATTACTCGGATTAATGCAGCATCCCGTGCGAATGGAGTTTCTTATAATAAATTCATACAATTTTTATACAAAAGGCAGTTGCTTACAAATCGTAGAACACTTGCGCAAATAGCTGTATTAAATAATAATTGCTTCTCTATGATGTTAGAAAATATTCTTGTGTCATGAAATAGTTAAACCCAATCTCCCGGGGAAATTCTCCGGGAAACTAGAGACAATACAAAAATGAATTTGGACCCACTTAGATAATTCAATTATTCATTTTTGAATAATCCTTTTTATTTATAGAATTGTTAGATATCCCAGCTCCGATTAAATGTAGGAGCAAGTTGGCTCTAATTACTTTTCATTTTAAAGAAAGAAAAGGTATCAAACATAGAATACGAGCTTGTTTAATAGCCCTAGCTATTAAGCGTTGTTGTTTCAATGTTAATCGATTCGTTCGGCGAGATAGTATTTTTCCTTTCTCGCTAATAAATTGATTAATTAAGCTAATATTTTTATAATCGATTTGCTCTCCAGGCCGAATTGTCGATAGACGTTTTCGAAAAGACTGCTGATTTGGGGAAAATCGCTTAGATGTATTTCGAAAAGATGGCTTAGATCTATTTCGAAAATATGGCTTAGATCTATTCCGAAAATATGGCTTAGATCTATTCCGAAAAGATGGCTTCATTTTATTCATAGTTTGTTTTATGAACCTTTCAAATACTTTTTTTTCAAAATATTTCGAAAAGAAATATTGACAGTGACATATTTTGTTAAAATACAAAGATAGAAAAATATCTTTGATATATTTCTATTCCTGGGTATTTCTAGATATAGACATGCTTCTCTCCCTTGATAATGATGACATGATCCTATCTATAACGATGACACTGAAGAGGAAATTGATTTTTGGAAGAGTCTTAATTGTCTTGATTTCACAGAGACATCTCCTGCTTCTCCTCTTTCCACACGTCCAACATTGGCAGCTATTTAGTCACCTCCAACTACCAATTTGATAGAGATCTTGGCTTCTCCGAATGCTACTTCAGATTCTCTTCAACAAGTTCATTCTTGTCCTCTTAATGAGCGAGATATCATCCTATCAGACATTTATCATTTGTTTGTTGAAGCTCTCCTTGATCATGATGACAATATTGAGGACACATGTCTTCTCTCTGATGTCAGCTCACATCAGGTTGCATCTTCTTTTGGTTTGGATTCTCTTGTTCTCTCTCAGCCACTCCATGCTACTATCTTGACACATTCTGATTCACATCCAAACAAATCTCACACTTCAGTGGTCACTGTTCTGGAACCCTGTATGGCAGAGTCGCAGTTCAGCATCGGATTGGAGAAACATGAGTATTTTTCAAAACCATTCATCTTGATTCCTTCATACATTTCACTTCAGTGGGATTCAACAGTTTGACAACTCGAGGTTTCTATCTTCCAAAAAGAAGAGGCATCATTTGTTGCAGAGGAACCTACTACAGCATTCGATGTGCTACATTTTGTATCGACATTCTTTCTTTTCTTGGTGGAAGCACAAATAGGCACTTTCTATGAGATCTTCTTGGTTGAAGAACACTATAGCATATTAAGTGTCATGTAGAGAGTATTTTTTTTTAGGGGGGTTTTGTTCCCATTGACTTTTCCCTCTTTCCTCATTCCTTTCATTAGTGTTGTCTCCTTAGTTAGACTTTAGGGGGGTGTTAGCATTAATTCCTAACATAGAACCCCAGTCTTACCGTGATTTATGACAATCCTTAAATTGCATGCTTTATCCGCTCCATGCAATAATCTAACAAGTGCAACAAGATGTTAGGCTAGTTATTACCGCCTCCCTTCACCATAATTTCAGTTTATGCGGTGGCCAACATTGTATTTATATTCATGCAATCATTGTAATTTTATATGCAAGGGAGATTTAATTTTCATTCTTTGCAGTTCTGATTTTCTTCTGTGTTTTATTATCTGCAAGTTTTGCTTTCTTTCTTTTCTAGCTAGATCTTTGTGCAGATCTGTACTCTGTTTGTAGGTTTACAAAATTTTACATAACTATAGCAGGATATACCTCTTACAAGTCCTTGGTGCCTTTTAATCATTTTAACCTTGACTGAGTGAATTCTTTGCATAAAAAAAAACAAAAGGATCCACATTCTTTCGGCTGACTTCTACCAGATCTGCAGATTCAAAACAGAGATCGCACCTCTATTGACATTTCACATTTGGGCAACTACTTCAAAACAAACAATCTCTCAATCCCATGATTTCTCTCTGCAATAACAATGATCTCTAATGTCCTTGATTATCCCTGGATCTTCCTGCAAACACCATTGACCTGCTTTGACAACTATTTGAAAACAGAGCGGAAAATGTTTGCTACAGGAAACAATTAAAACTGAAGATTGTTTTCTATTCAATTAAACAGGTGTGTGGAATTTTCCATTACGCCTGCCAAGAGCATTTGCTAGGGGCGAAGATATTAGCAAAGCTTGTGAAGTCGGCTTTGCACCTGCCAATTGGAGGAAGGCTCCTTAATATCCTCTTCATAATCACAACAAAACTGCCAAGTGGCTATAGCAAATCTATATCATGGTAGACTTCATAATGGTTTTTAATATTATTTAGTTATATCGATTAACAAACCCACTTCGAAAGTATCTTGCAATCATGGTATTCTATGAGACCGAATTTCATCACAGCTTTTTGATCAAATGGTCTTGCATCTGGTCCCTTCGTCTACATATTTCATGCATGCTTACATGCTCAGCTTCACAGATTCACTTTTGGCACTAGAAAGGATGCTGAAAAAGCTCGATGAGTTTGCCTTTACACTCTTAAAAGTTTCTAAAAGCCCTTTAAACAAATCAATATTGCACATACCCTTCAACTATCACAATTCATGAGGCTGCATATCTTGCAAACATTCTGTAGATCAATTTCACCTTCCCCTTTCAAGGCACCAACGTTTTGCATACATGAATACCTGTATCTTTAAGATCTCCTGTTAAATACTTTAAATGGCTTGTCTGCGTTATCATATTTTCATGCATATTATCAATAAAAAAAATTGTTTTGATTGATGGTCAAACACAGATGTAGGGAACCTTGAGGATGGGGTATGTGAGGCTGTTGTGCAAGGATGCGTCTATTCTGGTTCCAAAAAGACAGTACAGATTGACTAATACGCATGTTAGTCGCGCATTTTACACCGTCGATTTTGCAATTAACGGTTGCGATTGACTAACCTGTCACTAACACGTTGTATGACAGGTCTGTTTTGGAGCTAGAATAGCCGCGGCCGTTGTGCAACTACCCACCTATGTGTGGCGACTATTATTTTTTGGAGGCTAACCACCTTACATAAATAAGGGGTAGGCACTATGGTCTTCTATGAATGGTCTCACTGTATATGTGTGGTCTAACACCATCAAGCCATTAAGTGAGAGTTATGGATTATGGATCCTAGACTTTAAGCAATAGGTTTGGATGCTCTTTGTGACTGAACATGGGTTTGTGTTCGGAGAGCTATGCCCACTTTTGTAGCCTTGCGATGTGTACTTTCCGGTGATGTAAATGAGTATGTATATGTACATTGTTTGTATGAAATGCTTATCTATTCATGTGATAGTTGTATATAGATGCTCAAAATGTATTATGTTGCTTGAAAGGTGTAAGTTTATTGTGTTTATTATGTCTTACGGATGCCTATATTGTTATGAAATTCTATAATAAGGAGTTTAATCATGCTAGAATGTTTATAACAAGTGATGGTATATTGAATGAAATTGAGTGAATTGGAGTGTTACTATATCTAAATGGGTAAAGGAGAATCTATCTTATTGTTCTATATGATTAATGTATAGATTTTTAATATTTAATGAATAGAAGAATTCTTTCTTTTCTAGCTTGCTTGAAACTGGAAGTCTAGGAAATGAATGGATTTGGATGGTTGTACATGTTGGCTAACCATTTTTATGAGTGGCTTAGCTATAGCTATATTTGTTGTATATATCCAAGAAACGGACACATATTTGTGAAAAGGACACACATATATTCTCTCTCCCTCTCCCTCTTTTTAGGCCTCTATATCTATATGATACAAAGTATATCTTATTTTTCATAACTTAGATGCCAAGATTCAATTTATAATGATAAAGATTATAATAAATAAAATTACAAATGGAGGTGAATTATATAAATTTTGTTTGCTTTCTTTTGTTTGCGTTTGTTTTTTGTTTATGTTTGCATTATATTTCAAAGCAAGAGTTTGTCAAATTTATTATGGGATTTAAAATGATTTGTTCTTATTCTCTAGTACTTCAACTTTTGAAAAAATAGTTATCAAAGTAGTTTGTTGAGGTATATCTCTTCCCTTCTCCATATTTCTTTCATCTGATAGACTCTATTTCTATCTAATTATCTATCTCTCTCTACTATATATTTCTCCCTCTTTATATATATCACTTCCTATCTCTATCTTTATCTTTCTATCTCTCCCTTTCCAATTGTATATGAGGAAGCGGATGCTGGAAACCTTGAGGATGGGGGTATGTGAGGTTGTTGTCCAACTAGGATCCACTACAAACCTGTGTGTGATGATTATCTCTTGAAAGCTAACCACCTTACATAAAACAAGGGGTAGGTACCACAGTCTTGTATGGAGAGTTGCATTATATATGTGTGACCTAACACCATCAAGCCACTAAGTGAGAGTTATGAATTATGGATCTCGGACTTTAGGCAATGGTTTTGGATGCTCTTTGTGACCGAGCGTGGATTTGTGTTCGGAGAGCTATACCCACTTTCGTAGCCTTGTGATGTGTACTTCCCAGTGATGTATATGAGTATGTATATGTATATTGTTTGTGTGAAATGCTTATCTATTCATGTAATAGTTGTATATAGATGTTTAAAATGTATTGTCTTGCTTGAAAGGTGTAAGTTTAGTGTGCTTATTATGTCTTATGGATGCCTATATTACTATGAAATTCTATAATAAGAAGTTTAATCATGCTAGAATGTTTATAACAAGTGATGGTATATTGAAAGAAATTTAGTGAATTGGAGTATTAATATATTTGAATGGGTAAAGGAGAATGTATCTTATTGTTCTATATGAGTACGATATAGTTTTTAATATTTAATGAATGGAAGACTTGTATAAAATTTATATCGCATAAAAGTTTATACGAGGAAGTAGACGCATGGAACCTTGAGGACGGGGGTATGCGAGGCTATTGTGCAACTAGGATCCACTACCCACCTATGTGTGGTGACTATCTCTTAGAGGCTAACCACCTTCTGTAAACAAGGGGTAGGCACTGTGGTCTTATATGCGTATGTTAAGGTGGTTTCTAGAGGCATTGATTTAGTAAGTGAACATGTTGAGCCCATTGCTAATGAAACTTGATTATCTTTTTGGTTCAAATGTTTTATTTTAGTTATAATTGGATCATTGTAAGTGGATACATAATTGAATTGAATCTGTCACTTCTTTGTTCAGCCATTTGTTGCACATATGACATATTTCTAATTGGTCTACTAATTGACCTCATGTAAACAGATTCATGCAATAACTAGACATTTTTTTCTCTAATTGACTATCCACGACTCTTCAACATACCCATTGCATGCCAAGGTGCAATTACTAGTTTGAATAATTTTTAATAATGACTTTTAATGTCATAAAAAATATATAAATAACTAAAAAAAAAATTGAACTTAATGAAAAAGTAATGCTTGAAAGAAAAAGAAGAAAAAGAATTAGAATAAAGCTAATTGTTTAATTGTTAAAAAAAAATTCTTTTTCTTTTTTAATACTTTTTTGTTTAGAAACTTAAAAAAATAAGATAGAGTATCTTAATATTAAAATATATTTTTATCAAAAGAATATAATAATTAAAGAGATTTTTTATAATTTGTAATTAATAATATCAAAATATATTTTTTTAAATTTATCTATTGAGTTTTTTTTTTAAATTTTAAAATCAATATAAATGTAAGCATACAGTTTGGATTAATTCTAATTGTTGCATCCTTCTCAATTTTGAATCATTGATTTCAAAAAATGGATGTTTCATTTCATATACGAAATGTCTTGGCATAAAAATATAACTTATATTCAACATAGATAAATTAATAATTAAACACTAAATTTTTTACTATCGTTCACACTACTCACCTTTTATATTTGTCCATTCTCTACTATTTTACCATTTAAAAGAACACAATTTTACAAAACAAAATCTATTTTTTTAACATAAAAATGTTTAAATAGGAATATAACTAACTATCAAATATAAGCTAAGGGATTCCTTGACCAAATTAAATGGTCACTCGAAATGGCGTTTGGTAAAGAAGCTCAAGTTCCCACACGTATGAGATACATTCACTCCAGAATGTTTGGAGCACATTTCAAAGAGCTTGGAGTGAGTATGCACCATCTGGTTCAAAAGCACCGACAAAAAATTTGAGCTCCTTTAGGCTAATTCTACTTTGAATCATAATTTCCTATTGAAGTGACTAAACTAACTCTTTGTGGTACGGTAGACCTAAAGTGTCCTATCAAGCTCTTTTGGTACTTTGAATCATAATTTCCTATTGAATTAGACATACATTGTTAATAGTTATTTGTGCTAATTTTCTCTGAATGCCTCTAAATACTGTTTGGTGCATGTCCACCATTCATCTCCCAAAGACAATGTTCCCCACATGATTGTCAGCTATTTAGGGGAAAGAACTCAGTAGTTGAGCATGTACCAATTGCTGTGAGGGTTGTTGATACCTTTTGTTCCAAAAATTGAACAAATAAAATCTATTATTTGAAACAAAAAACTATTAATTTTTGTTAGGAAATGTACCAACAGTTGTTAGGAAATGTACTAATAGTTGTTAAGAAATGTACTAATATTGTAAAAGGTAACCAATTAGGTGATGCCATGTCAGCTGCACAACTATTGGGGTCTCTTTCGCACGCTTATTGGTCTCATTTTGGGGGGGGGCTGTTTTGGACACCTTGGCAAAAAGCATGCTGATGTGGCATCATATTTGATGGTGTGGCCCTAAAACCTTAGTTATAAGCAAGGGACTTGCCAAGTAAGCTGCTGTAAAAAAATCAGAGTGATTTGAAATTTCCAAATAGGATTTTGAGAAGCGCGAAGTTAGGGTGCACAACTACTGGATCCTTTCCCCTATGTCATTTGCAACTTGAATGTTTTGATTTGCAACTTGCATCTATTTATAGCTATTTAGGTCATTTGTAGTGAATTGACATGTTATCTGTGGCGCCACTAGTTGCATTAAATATGACCCAACATGAATTTTACTAGCTCTTTAACCCTAACAAACAGTTTATTCGATATTTACAAAGCACTACCCTCTGCCTTTGTTGTCCATGCATACTCTTCAAAATGATCGTCTCTCTTAATTTTTAGTTCCTGCCTACAGGAAACTATAGCGGACGCTTCAAATGGTAATCAGTGATTAATCATTTCTCCTTGAGCCAATCAAGTTGCCTGAAAGTTTTGCATAGCTTTATTTCTAACTATGCTCAATTTTTAGTTAAAATTTTGGTGCACGATATGTTGGCAACCTCTTATTGGCTTTGCACACGGCTGACAGATGCATTTAGAATTGTTTATAGTTTCCTATAAGAGAGAATGCACTACTAACAAGGGCGGGCGGTGAAATAAAGGTCTTGGGTTTCCGAAAAGGAGGCTACATATTCTGACATACCATCACTGTCGCTGCTAGTCCCTACTGCTATTTTCATCCACCCATCTCTCTACATTTGTATTCTAGTAATGTGTGGCAGAGGCAAGTGAAACCCTAAGAATGCAGTGATTTTTGTGAATCTTCCTACAAACCGGAAACCTGTTTCGACATTCTAAAATACCAAACCGCTCTTCACCATCACATTTCTAGTACCAGAGGTCTCTTCCAATAATTTCCGACAAATAGATGATAATTGAAAAAGTGGTGAGTTGAATATTCACTTTTAAACATGTTTAGTTTTTTATGGTGTTTCATTGAAAACCCATTAAACGTTGAATTTATGTGGTTTTAGGTTGAGGATCTGTGTAAAGAGGCTTTTTCTCAACACCTACAATACCTTCTATTCCCATATTTTTTCAGGAAGCTTAAAATGCCCTCAGAACTTGTGCAAGCCACTAGAGATGCTCTAATGGATATGGATACAAAGATTGTTGTAAATGTTCAAAATCGGGAGGTTGGACACTGGCGATAAAGGTTTTCATTTTGGGCATGTAGTGCAGAGGACTTGTTGCTACTTAGGTAGTGTATGTGTATGCATCCTTGACATTCTCACATTCTTTATAGATGCAAATGAGGACATTCTTCATAGAAATGTCTGGTTCATATTGCATTTAGATAATGCAAGTCTCCTTTTCAACAAATTTTCTTTGCTCAAGTATAACCTTAAAATTGTTCTATTCCATTGCCAAAGCTTACATTGCATATCAATGGTTTTGTTTGTCAAAAATTTTATTCTGTAAACATCATCAAAAGATAAAATTTGCTAGCCTAATGGTTTTATATCCATTTATTGTGCATCTTCCCTAAACTAGTTAAAAATCGGGTTATTAACTTTCCAGTAAATATTAAACAGAATAGCTTTCCTTGCTCAGGTGGGTAACAAGCATTTGCTATTAAAAAAAATAAATGTATGTTCTTCTGTATTAAAGACCATAAATTTACAGTAATCAAGAATAGGTAGAAGAAAGCATGATATTGGGAATGGCACCCCTTTTTGTAAACAGAATCACTCTGCTCTACTCGGCCAAAATGTTCTTAAATTTTCTAATATGACAACAATCTTGTTTTTGCTTTAAGATAATAATGTGGAAGAGTCAAGTGATGTCCCCAACAATAATGAAAGTGATGTCCTCAACAATAATGAAGCTGGAGAAGTAAACAAGACTATCAAAAATGCTTCATCAAAAGCAGCCAACAATTACACTATATCATTGACCTGTAGAATCTCTTCTTTGGCACCTTCCAAAATTGGTGCATTTTACTCATAATATAAATGATTGGAAGACTACTGCATAGGTAGCAGCACTTGATTACAATCTTGATATCTTTCAATACATGTCTCAAATTGAAACAAAGTCACAAATGTTAGTCCAATCTACAAACTTTGTATGGATTTGCCAAAACAAAGGTAGGATTTTAATCCTAACCTTGAAAAATGCAGTCAAGGGGTTTCAAAAATTAGTAATACCTTGCAGCACCACTTCTTTAATTTTGTGCAATTGTACTATCACAAAATTTGTGTGGAGTACATTCTCTTAACATTGTGGTCATTTGGACATTATCTGAACTTACAACTGCAAGTGCCAAAACACCCTATAATTGGCATATAAATTTGGTTTATGCTTCCCCCTAGTATTAGTACTTGCTCGTATCACCATTAAATTTCAATTGGTTGTCCAAACCACTTATCAATTATTTTTTTCTTAGTCTTAGATAAATTCCTTTGGTTTCAATGAGACACAATTATATAAGTGATTTAAGGTACAATCTTCCAAACAACTGAATTCAATCTTTTATAATTTTATCCGAAAGTGGGTCTTGTAGTAGGACCTAAATTTCAAACCTGAAAACACCTTAATAGTTTAATCTCCAGAAATGTTGCAAATTGATGCAATATGAAAAAGTTGTTCTCAAGTCCAAATTCTAGAGTTATTTGAAGTTAAGTGGTAGCGGATTTAGGCAATTTTAATTCCCTATTTTGACGATTTCTTAAATTAATGTTTCCTTATACGGATTGACAACTTCTTTAGCTATGTCATTCAGTTGAAAATTGTTCTATTTCAAACTTGGAAAATTGATACAATTTTAGGTGCATAAAAAGATTCTAGGTTTTAGGCATCTAGAAAATTTGAAGGGGGTGAATCGTCTTTTGGATGGGCTTTTTTATTTCTAAGTTTAGAACTCAACCAAAGGGACAGTACTTTGGGCCTTTTCAAAAGTTATTACCCTATTTTCAGTGTCTGTAGAGCTCAACTACTTATGAATGAGATAACATGGCGTGAGGACCAACAATGCATGGTTCCACTATAGAATCTCCTGCACTACAGTTGCCAAAATATCTAAATGGATAAGAACAACATTCGGCAAGCCACGAAATGATGTCATAACTTAAAATGGGAAATGAATTTGGCTCATTGAAAGTTGTCCAGTACTTCACTCTGTCCCCAAATTCACTGAAAAAAACTTTTGCAAAGGCTCTAAACTTTATTTAGTGTAGCTTAAAAGTTACAACACAATGGTGGGTTCGATACGAAGCATGTTTATGATGCATCCATGGTTGGAAGATCCAATAAAGGACTTTCAAACATTGCAGCAAAACAAAAAACACTCAAACATAATACACAACAAAATATCAAAAATTCATATAAAGAATTGAAATCAATTGATTCAAATCAAAATAGCTTCATGAGCTTGATACATGCTAGGTGTTAGCTGCTTCAGTACAAATTATATCTACAAATCTCAATTACAATTTAGTTTTCCTACTTATCCTCTTTCCCTTCCAGAGTTACTCCAATCAAATTATAGCAAGCTTTTCTATATATAGAAGATGTATAATTGCTATGCATTAGATGGAAACATGACACACTATTATAGGTGAATATGATACGAATTAAAGCCATTAACATTAAATGTGTAATGCCCCGCTAGGAAACCCCGAAGGGATTAAGCCAAAACTCAAGAATAGAGTGCAAAATTTTTTTTTTTAAAAGTTACAACACATAAGATGCAACAAGATACCAAAGATTCAGATTGCATAGCGGAAGACTTCAACTAACACCTAGAGAGTTTCCCAACGAGATTACTTAAATTTTCACAATACACTTTACTCACACAATTAATCCAAAAGCTGAATATCTTAATAACGAGATAATTCACAATCAGGATAATTTCCTTCAAAGGACTGAAATGTAAATCACAAGCAAAGATGCATCATTAAGTTCCATTCATAATCTTCATTCAAGCTTTTCATTTAAAATAACAAACCATACATCTAACATTCTATTTCACTAGGATTTCATCATAACATAAGAGATCTTTCCAAACATATTTAAATTCCTTAACAACAACTGAGTATAATTCATTACTCTAAGATACATTATTCCATATTCCAACTTATTGCATTTAAAGGACGATTACACACATGCATTTGCGATAAATCGCATCTCAACCAATTATGTATTCGATCCACATGGCATTTAAGATAGAACTGAATATAAGCATTTAAAGTTAATTCCCATTTATCCACTTAACCATTTTAACATAAGCTAAACATACATGATAAAGCTGAATGAAGAGACATAAGAGAATGCATCACATAACACCATAATGATCTCGGAGTTCACCCCTAAAGGGCTACATCTCCGGGTCTGCGCAACTGCAAGACCCCTCTGATAATTAATAAAGTTAAGAGTACAAGAGGTTACACTATACAATCCAGCCATCAAGGCGATACATAAGCAATATACAACGACCACAACGATCAATAATACATAAACGATCCTTACAAAGAACAGGATCCAGCTGAACATAATCAAAACTAGAATAAGAGGTCCAAGAGAGCATTTATAAAACTAAGCCATCACCACCCAAGGTCTAACATGAAACCGACACTCACAAGGGCAGAGACAAAGGACGACTCTCAAAGGTACTCAAACAGGACAAACAACAACACACTAGCGAACGTAGGGACAAGTGTCATCACACGACCTGGTATGGATACCATGGCAAGTCTTCATAGGTCCCGGTCCATACACTGGTAACCCTGGCAACCTAATCCGAACTTCCGGCCCATCCAAGCTTCATGTGGACCCACACATCCTCTCGTGAAGACAAGGAAGATGGTTTGCCATTTCAGGCCTTCTCACAGCATGCCGAATCTATGATAGCATTCGTCCCATGTGTGAGGCACATTATCTTATTTAGAGATTATTTTCTAATCTACTTAGGTTATCACTTATTAGACTCACTTCCGACGGGTTATCCAGCAGCCACTTTGGGCGCGGCCCCCAATCGAAAGCCACTTTCCCATACGACACTAGATTAACTCAGACGAACTCAAACCAAGGAATACACATGGTCAGACGAACGGAGTTCAAGAAGAGGAAGACAATCATCTGGTCAAACACGACTCAAGGATGAACACTTACTGACGGTACTCTAACTAGAGACCTAACAAATTAAGGTCAACCACAATCATCATTCGACTCACACACAAGAAGGATATGATCAATTATGACAACATCACAAAACAACAATCAACTCGAAACCGAGGACTGAAACAAAGCAAAACATGCCATTTCATAATTAAAGGCGAATACAGAAATTAAACTCGCAAGGGCGATAATCAGAAAAGATAATATTCCTCAAATTGATTTAAACATTACAAGGCGATCAAGTTTTCTACAAGATCCAAATCAGATTACAGTTATCTACCACAACTGGGGATAAGTTGTTCTTGGTTTTCTAACTCCTAAGGTTCAAGCATTGAACAGGCAAAATAAGCCATAATGAGTTTTAACCAATTCATATTAATAAAATTCAGACAACCATTAATCGACTAAAATAAGATATTTAATCTCCAATCCAAAATGTCATTAACATACTGGTCTAAGATCAAACTCTACAGATTCATAATTTCAATTCCAGATGCAATATACGGATTACGGAAATAAAAATATAAAAAGAGAATCTAAATAATCTAATCATTTCCAAAAGCACATCGTTTCAATTCAAACACCCAACGATAAATACTTCACTACTTCTCAATTAGCCGAATGCTCTAATCAGCTAGAGGGTGAGATCTAGATTCACTAATCCCAGATCAATTAGAATATAAACAACAATATTCAATTGCAAAAGTTCACAGTTTCAGAACTTAATCAGGAAGAGAGCAAAAATCATGAAATGAAATTGAATAGCTAATTCACCTATAAACTCCGTTATAGCACTAATCAATATCCAAATATCATTTTCCAAGATTAATGCCACCATATTCCTAATTTAAGAAACTAACTAAAACTTAACATTAAGATAACTTACATTAAAAAGATACTAATATCCTATGCATTTTCTTTCCTTCCCTTTTTTTTTTAAATGATAAAAAAAAAATACATTAAAAATAAACCATGAATCAACAACTATGATTTCATTTAACAAATAAATGCATTTTTAAAAAGGTTAGGGCGAAGCGAGCTGGGAAGGGCCGTGCCCTAACCCTAGCCGCAGGGGAAGCACGTGGCGACGCTCACGGTGGTGCCCGCAGGCCCGCAGCGCCCTGCGGCCACCGCCGTGAGCCGCAGGCGGCGTTGGACGCAGACCACCACGGACGGGAGCGGGGGAGAAGGGGGAGGAACGTGCGGGGGAGAGGGGAGGGGGAGCGGGTGGAGCTCCGCTCCCCGCCTCCAAACCCCAACCCGCGGCTTAAACAACAAACAAATTACGCCCAGTCCGAAATAAGTTAAAATGCCCAGTTCGGTGATGACGCGTTTAACACAGCGCTAAGCAAAATAAAACACAGCTTGGTCTATTTAATAAATTTGCTATAAAAAAATGCACAGTTCGATTTCAATAAACCCAAACGCCCATCACAAAGATTTATAATGAAATTTTGATTTACTATACATTCATTTAAACAAATTGAGATTGATATCACGATTTCATGTTGGGTTTTCTCATCCTTTACAAAACCCAAGGGTTTCAGACGCCCAAAAACAAAGAGGATTTAACCAACATCTCAAAACCAAAATCTCAAACCAAAATTTCCAGCCAATTTAAAATGGACAATCACATTGATTTTCAATAACAAGTTCAGAATCCTACCTTAAAACGCAATCCTGGAATGGCTGAAGGAGAGCCCCAATCTCCAGCTCCCAAATCCTCCAATTTTCATTCCCAACCAAAATCTTCTCCAAATTTGTCTCCCCTTCCATTTTTCCCCAAATTTGGGTTATATGGAAGAGTTGACCCAAAAATCCCATTTTTGGAATAAAATTTCTTATTTAAAAATAATTCACAAAATTTAATTCCTTTCTCACAAACACAACAAATTAACTTGCCTTTTCAATTCAAAATTCGATTTCTCATTTAAACAAATTTAATCTTTCTAATTTAATAATCCAACAGAATACAATTAATCTATTGCGATAAAATATCAGACTTTCTCTTTCAACAGCATAAACAAAATGCATTAAATATTCGAAAACAGACATTTAATCGGATTTACTTCCAATTTAACATAGGCAATTCATTAACAACGAAAATCGCATAACGAAACCAGAATAATCTAATCCTTTAATCATCAATGCACAAACGCATATTTAAACAAGACAATTACTAAAGACTAAATAATCAATTTAATCATGCACACCAAGCACGCAAAATGAGAAGGTCAACCAAACAGACGACTCGCAAACCCAAACAAAAAGGGATTACCGACGACGACTGGCGATGCTCACTAGAGCACGACTAAGGTCAACTAGGGTCTTACGACCACCTAATCCGACTCTAAGGATTAAAAAGGGTACACTCAAACCTGCACATCCAGGTGAAGACGAACCTCGCACTCATGCGGCATTGTACCTGAAAAATCCTGCAACCAAGAGTCATACATGCATACATATATAAAATTTACTGAAAGTGTTAGCTCGATGTTAATACCACGAAATAGGTACACTAACAACTTGCATACAACTAGTGAGAAACCACATCAATAGCAATGCGTAAAATCAACATCTGACTATAACATAATATTACGATTAACAAATCAAGATTAAACCAAGGTTAGAAGTAGATTAGGGTAGGGGTACTACAAAATGAATTGGTATTCAACTAACATTGGAACTAGGTGAATATGATATGGATTAAATCCATCAACATTAAATGAATTGGTATTCAAATAGCATTGGAACTTGGTGTATCACCTTGTGTAGTGTGTAGGTTCACTAGCAACATGCAGAATCACAATCTATGATGCACCTCAAGCTAAGAGTCTTCAAATTCAATGCAGTTCCATACACAACTCATTTGAGGACCCATACTGAAATAGGTAATATTTTTGGTTGGCCCAAGTTTCAAATACTTGGGTCGTGGTGCATACAAGTTATTATTATAAAATGAATAGTTTGGTATTGGTCCAGGTTCTTTGAGGTGGAAAACATAAATGCAGTGATTAGGATTACATGAAAATTTTATTGAACATCTAGGATGTTCTATTGGAATTATCTTCACAATGCAAACCAAGATCTTCAAAGTTAGATACCACATAGCTTACTACTTCTTGTGTTGACTATTCCTATTATTATACACAACTCATCTGAGGACCCGTACTAAAATAGGTAATATTCTGGGTTGGCCTAGGTTTCAAATACTTGGGTCACGGTGCAAACAAGTTACTGTTATAAAATGCACAATTTGGTATTGGTCCAGGTTCTTTGAGGTGGAAAACATAAATGCAGTGATTAGGATTACATGAAAATTTTATTGAACATCCATGATGTTCTATTGGAATTATCTTCACATTGCAAACCAAGATCTTTAAAGTTAGGTACCACATAAATTACTACTTCTTGTGTTGACTATTCCTATTGTTATAAACATGAAACTTCAAGCCTACACGTCCTTCAATACAACTATCTATCCCTCCTACCATCATAATTTAATATGCACACTACATAGGCATGATGGCAATATTGACTCCTGCTAAGAGAACTTCCAAAACATTTCCCACAAAATTGCAAAAATACCATATGAAACATACAAGAAAGACAACTCACCAACTGTATTCATGTTGTGCAAATTCCAGATTGATGAGACATTCACACTGGCTATGAACAACACCATTGTTCAAATTGCCAAACATTGAAGTTCCATCCCAAGTGTACATGCCTCTGAAGAACATGATATTGTCTACACTGAACATGCTTATGGTTTTTAAAAATTAGAACATTATCATTTTTTTCGTATTCTAGATTTTTAAATATTGAAGACTTTTTTCTTATGTTCTCTCAATTTCATCTATTCTACTCTATCTTTTAGGTCTGTCTGCTTCTATTTTACACCCCACTATGTTTCCACTTATTTTTTTATCAACACAAAAAGCCTTAAAATAGTTCAACCATTTACTTACTCTTATTATTGTTCATGTTCTTCTGCAACAAAAAATCAAAACAACCAATAAGCCACCTCTTCAGCATCCTAACTGAGATCCTGATCTCAACATAGATTTGTTCATCAAATTGACATTTAATTTACTATCAGCATCAAGTTTGCACTTGTTATGTTTTTTGGAGGTAGATTCCTGGATAACCACTTTGCTAACAATGCAAATGACAATCAATAAGAAGTGTTAAGTTTTCCCAGTTGATATTAATACAATCAAAGAACTTCTATTATAAACTATGTAGTGGTTTTTTAACATCAATGTATTGTGTCATACTCTCTAATCCATCATTGATATTATGACACTGTATTGCTTCTAGTTTTTTACAGTGGACATTGCCTGCACTAAATGTGGTTTATCTTTGTGTTGTTTTTATGAATTGTCTAAAGTTGCTTTATGCTGGGATGCTAATTTAATAATTGAAGCAAAATATTGGTATATTTTCAGAGACAGGAAAATTGCACCCTTTGGATAATGTTTATAGCAATTCGGTTTTATGTGCTTTCATGGACTGTATGGACTGTAGAAACTTAATGTCTCAAAAGGTGTCTGTGTTAGCTGTTCACTACCAACAATCTGTTGGAAATTTTCATTGATCAAACAGGGGCTCTGGTTCTACAAGGAGCTTGCAAAATCGCCACTCCATCTCAGTCAATGCAATGGTAAATAAACTTTAATATTTTTTAAGTATTTATTCTTACTTTTTTTTGATTCAATCGTGTCTGTGTTTTCGCATCAATGTTTCAAATCTCTCTGTGATTGATCATCATGATGTTAGAGAGTTCAAAGAGTGTTTCTGCATTGACGTTTTGGATCACACTTTGTGATCCATCAAGCTCCCTAACATCCTAATGATGGATCACACTCACAGAATGTGATCTAAAACATTGATTCAAAAACATATACACAATTAAATCCAAAAACAATAAAAATAAGTAATTACTCTATTAAATTTTAAAGAACTAGTAGTAATTGATATGCTTCTTGTTGTTGTTTGCCAATAGCTGCAGGAGCTCCAAATATTTCTCCATCTACAGGTATGTTTACATTTTCTTTTGGCTTGGCTTAAATGCCATCTACATCTGTAGTTAAAGGGTAATTTTAGATAGAGAGAGTTGTGTTATTTCCTTTTTCCAACTGATGTGAATATAAATTTTATAATAAAAAGAGTGTGTAACATATTTTAATGGTTGCACACGCAGGCTCTAGTGAACCACCAGCAACAAAAACTTCTCCTTTATCTTCCCCTACAACTCCAAATGCAGTGTCTCCTTCATCCAAGACACCATCTTTATTTCCTCCCACAACTTCTGTAGGAGATATTTCTCCAACACCCAGTGAAAAGCCAACATCTAAAGCAGGAGCCCTTTACACAACATCTACCATTATCAGTGCTTTAGTAGTAGCAATGGTAGGTATCATTATTTGGGGAACATCTTTCTTCTATATCTGCGTTGGATATTCTAAAATGGACCTGAGTGTATTGTGGAGTGCATAAAGTCTTTCAACAACTTCCTCCTATTTAGGTAGTTATGTATTCTTTCTGGGTTTTATGTGTTGTGTGCACAGTATTATGTTAGTGATTTTTTGTAGCTATTCATTTGTCCTTTAAATAAATAAGGATGTATGCATTCACTCTAAATGTCTAGACTGTTTCACCTACCTGATGATATTTTTGTATGATGTAACATATTTTATATTAATACACATATGTATTATTTTTAAAAATTTGTATGTAAATGATCACTGCTTTATGAAACCAAATGTCCGTTTTCACTTTCACATTTATATGTCCACTACTTTATTCACTTCCTTAATATATTTTCATAATATTTGTAGGAGGTCTGATCATTATTAAGAGAGTGCCCTGTTTTGGGCATTGCCATTTTTCTGACTTAGAGTTTCCTTTTTGTTAATATATAACTATTTGTATCAGATTTAATAATTAATTAATTAATCAATTGTTGCAGCAATTTATTGGTGTGTTCTATTTTTCTCTGTTTATCAATAAGTTTTGTGTTTCTCTACTATGCCCTGTTTTGTATAATGAGAAAACCAACATTCCCTTTCAGAGTTTGAAACCTGATTTGTCTAGCAAGTGTATCAATTGCCTGGCAGGAGACAAAAATTTAATAGTGTTCTATATGCTTTTTAGATGGATATTGCACATACTAATATATCTCCTTTTCCCTAAATCTGTACTAATTATCTATTTGATTTGACTACTACTCTGCCAGACCAAACAACCACATTCCCTGCCTGCTAGTGCTTGGCAGGAACTATGCTGCTTGTAGCTCTTGTTTCTTTAAGCAAAGCCTCATCTTACTGAAAACAAGAATGATGTCGAGGAAAGATACCAATGAAAAAAATTGAGAAGTAAAAGAATTGGGTGGTGACAACTGGGCAGATGAAGTGGGCGCAGGAGCTCACTGTGTTCTGCGACGCTTTTTCACCGAAAGTTCGTGCAACCATTCATTGTGGCATCTTGATATTGTACAAGTTGGGAACAAGGAAAAAGGGTCAGAGATAAAACGTCTTCCATACTCTTGTCTTATGTACCAAAACTCTAGGTATAATTTTTTGGCAAGAACAAATGAATTACAAATCTGATAGGAGAAGCGTACCAGTAGTTATAGCTAATTTCATGCACCCACGGATTCTAAACGGTATATCAAATTTTGACGACTTTTTTTTTTTTTGTGTCCGCATGCGACTTAACTGCTTATAGCTATTGTTTCGGCTTTGCATGTTGTGGGATCCATTATGCACGCAAGGGTCACAAAGTACACTTTTCAAAATGTTGTCCAATACTTTTCTAAAGATGCTCCAATAACTGTGCACTTAAAATCACTAGTACTTATACACAAATGCCCTCGTGTGCTATAGGTACCAATATAAGTGCACAAATAGGCCAGTTTTCATCCAAAAAGTTAAAAAATGAGCTACTATTGGTACATGTGTAATTTATTAATGAGCCTTTAAATTGGGGGTTTGGGTGTACAAGGAGTGAATGGTTATTAGAACATGAATGGTAACTGTTACTCTTCCCCTATTCGATTGTTTACAAGAAATTTTGCTAACGGGTTTTTGTGTCCTAAATGAGAATAAATGATTCGTCTACATTTCTATGTATTCATGATAATGAATAAAATAGTGTATTTTTGTGTAGTGTTTTCTTTGATATTCATTCATGTATATTTTGTAGAATTTCTAACCTAAATGTTATATTTGAAAGCTAAAGAAACGAACTTTAGATCCATAATCATTAAATATACAAGTGGTAATGGAAGGATACAAAAGGAAAAAGGGTCAGAGACAATATGTCTACCATAGTCTTGTCTTATGTGCCAAAACACTAGGTATAACTTTTGACATGAACAGATGAATTACAAATCTGATATTCGATTGTTCATAAGAAATTTTGCTGAAGGTGTTTTTTTCTCCTGAAGGGAAACAAATTATTCATCTACATTTCTATGTATTTACTGATATTGAATAAGACAGTATATATCTATCTGGTGTTTTCTTTGATATTCACTAATCGATATTTGGTAGAATTTCTAACCAAAATGTTGTATATGAATACCAAAAGAAATGATCTTTAAATCGATAATCATTAAATATAAAATGCTATCAACTAAACTAGCAAATCAACAAGCTAGAGTGAATATTAAAAATACACCGTAAGGATACCCATGTTTAGATCCCCCTGTGAATGAGAATTATATTATCTATAATTCCTCTCAAGGGATTTAGCAAGATTTTCTTAGTAGGTATGGCTGAAATAAATGATAATATATAACACAAATCTAGCTTGGAAGTCCTTAAGATGAATGGTTGTTGTCCGTGGTATATTTTAGTTGCTATATTTCTTCTCATTGTTAGGCCTTAAGGTATCTCTAGTGTTGAGCATTGCTATATAAAAGTCATTATAGATTGGCACATTTTGCTGTAAGTTTGATGACTGGTTTTCGAATGAATCTACACTATAAATACTTGACTTTATTAGTCATAAGATGTTTTGTATTAGTTAAAAAAGGTGGTATTGGATGTTGACAGGTAAAAGCATATTTTTATTAAAAAAATATTTGTTTATTTTTATTAAATATATTTTTTCATATTTAGTTGATAGGTATGTTTATATATGTGTCTATTGAACATCTTATAATATTTTTAGGTGTTCTTAGTAGTTTATAATAATATAATTGGTTCAATAATATAAGAGATTTTGATTAATACATTAAAAATAAATGACTTTTAATGTATCATAATTTATTGATATAAACTATTTTTAATAAACATTAATTTGAATAAGGTAAAAGAAAGCATGTTTTCTTTTCATATGAGGCTAGAACCTCGTGTTAATGGCTCTAATCAAGTTGGAGGACCCTCTTCTAGCTTTAGTGTTCCACATGAGACTTCCTTTGTCTTAATGGGAAGCTTTGGTAAAGCAAAAAAATAGGTATGATGGTACCTTGACTTGTCTTGATCTCATCTTTTCAATTCCCTTGTGATGCTAGATGCCAAAACTCTCATGTCTCAATCAACTCAATGGACTATTGAATTTTCTTATATATAACTAATTCTACTATTGAGAGACTCATTGCTAAGATAGATTGTATGCTTGTGATGAAGTTTTTTTTGGAAGGAAACCAAATATTAACACTATTTGGAAACTAATGACTTTGAGGTTGAGATTAAAAGGATACCTAGAGTCGGCTACCTTTTCCAAAGACATTTTCCTTGCCCTCCATGGAAGATTGTGCTAGGATCTTTGTAACATGCCCTTAGTTTCTAGGGAGAACCATTTTTTTTAATACAAAATAGAAAGCTTGGTTTTAACCTAAATGTAGATCTTTATGTGATGGCCAAAACTTGGATAAATATTGGGAGGAGAAGATAATTGTAGGGATTCCCAACTCCTTTAGCCAATTCATCACCCTAGACAACGTTATAGGAAGGGAAAAAATAGTTTTACTCAATATTATTTTAATGTCACTATCAACAACATTGTTCACGTTAGTGTTAGCAAGTTTCCTCCTCCTAATTCAAGCTTTCCTAGGTAGATTTTCTCAATCACTCTTGGTTGCACTAAGTTGCATGCTTCATTCTAAATAGCAATTGTTATTCTAGTCAACTATGGTTATCACTATTCAACCATGCAAGAAGAAGTTGTGAGTTAAAAAAATAGGTGTCAATAGTCTAAAGAACTGATCATACTTGGAAACAAAACCAAAGGAAACATTAGCACGAACAGTAGAAAAAACTCCATCATAATATGACAAAGGAGAGGCATGACAGGTCCATTGAAATGTGTCACAAAGGAGAAGATGAAGGTGATGTCCGTGCAGAAAGAACATGACCTTGGCATGCATATAGAAACACAATTTTACATCAGCTTCCATGGTGATGGTAATCTTCAGAAATCTGTCTGCAAATAATTGTGTTTAGTTTCTTCTTCTTAGCTCATAGACTTTGATACCATGTTAATTTTTTTTGCATAATAGTATACAGATCTAGTTGAAAAGAAGAAACAAAACTGAAATTACTGTGGAATCATAAAGTAGAGGATATGCATGAAGAGTTAAACTGAAATTTCAAGGAAGACACAGAGTTTAACAACACACTCCTTGGTTAGCTTACGCATGTCTAGCAATGCATGAGTACCTGTTACAGTGGAACAAAAGTTTCCTGTAAATCATGGCCACCAAACTATTGCATGCGCTAACAGATTTGATTAAGCAAAAGCAATATACGGAGGCTCCAATTTTGTCTTCAGATGATCTATAAACAAGCTTCGAGTCTTGTTTTTTACAGGCGCGTGAGGTAGTAAATTTTGATCCCAAATGAATGACATTTTATTGTTTCGTTCGATGATGATTTCAACGTGTATTCTATTGTACGTAGAGTGATTTGTTTCCTGATGTTTCGACAAATGTTTTTTTCTTCGCACATAATCTTCTCTCTTCTCTTTAAAATCAGTAACTTCCAAAATTGTAAAATGATGAAATGGGAATCAATATGTCTAAGCAGTAAATCAATTTAAAGTTCAAATCTAGAGGGCTAGTTCATGCGCTAAAATAAAGTGTCAATCTGGGGAGTTTGTTTTTCGTGTTCTTGAAAACTGTAAAAATTCGTGTATGACATTATTATTAGTGTCACAAGAAGCTGAATGGGTCCTACACTGCATAATCTACAACCACTTATCTCCTTTCACATAAGTTTTTTTCTTTTTGCTCCCTCTATCTTCTCAGCATCAGTAGAATCTTGGCTGATGATCACTGTGTGAGTATTTTTTAACAAGCGACAGTCAATTTTTTTTAAGTGCACGATCAAAAAATTATAGTCGAAATTGCTCATATGTAGAAGCTATCGGATCATTAGGAGACAATTCCTTCTAAAATTTTGTAGTTGAACCTACACAATGATCTAGTTAGAAGAAAAAGAAGAAAAATTTAGAAAAAATAGAGAATAATAGAACTGGAAATAACAATGAAATTCTATTAATCATTTTCAATCAGTATGAATTACAAAGTATAAGAAAAACTGAAGAGGCAGAAAGAAAAATCCTTCGTTAACTTAAATGCAAACACATCATGCAACGTTGTTTACTTCGTACTTTATGAAAAACAAGAAGAATAAGTTGAGTTAGAATTCGTGTTGTCATTCCTTACATGGTTGCTAGAGTCCTTCCTAAACCCCTTTTGAGGGCAACGTCTAACCAACAATATATTTAACACGGTTTACAAAAGTGACACTTCAAATTTTTTTTTAAAGTCCCTTGTAATGTTAAATATAATATTGGATAGTGTTGGGGTGGGCAGAGACAGAAGACAACATAAAATAGAGAAATGTAGGCATTATATTTAATAACATAAACATTACACCTCTTTATAATTTACAGCTCTACAGAGCTAGACCCATGAAAGACTGCATAACAAATACAAACTCAATCGTTATATAGAAAGCTGAGTGCACACTATAGATCGCAATTAGTTGAAATATTTATGGAGGACAGGTGAATGGAAGCCCAACATGAATCATATTGGCAGCTGAAGTAATCTCTTGGTCAACGGTGGTAGAAACTAATACGTACCAACACTCTCCCTTAATTTCTATCATGAATTTTGATTACATTCTTAGTCTCTTTCATCAATGTTGTGGCATCAAAATCTTCTAAGTCTAGATATCGAACCTAGAAAATCCCGTGTTGTCGTTGTCGTTGTCGTTGGGATGCTCTAATCATAAGCTCTGGCCCTCTTGGTTACCAGTCCGTTGTAGGTTCAAGTGTGATTCACTTGTTTTATCAATACGTCCCATAAAATCACACTGCGGGTGCCCAAGGATCCTACTAGACTCCAGTGGCCTCAAACATGCTTACACAAATCTAGAATGCTGTGGCATTCAACCATATTTCTCTAATCCATTGACAACTTAGCTTTGCCCAATTTCATAAACATATTCTCCGAAGCTATCTCCTTTATCAACAGCTCTTGTTCTACAGACTTTAAATATGACCTCAAATAGAGACTTCTCTTGTGCATATTTTTTTTTTTGACTCTCCCTTGACAAATATCCATACAAACTTCTTAAACATTCTACCAACTACAAGACTGACAAAAATAATAACTACAAAACATACTATGTTGCAGTCTTGACTCCGTAGCAGCATTTTGGCAATTGGTAGATCTGGAACATATTTTATGCTATGATCTTTAATGGCAGTGATCATTTATTCACTATAGCTTCAACTGCAAAGACATCTGCAAACTTGCACACTTTACTTCATTGGCGCCTCCCTCGGCAGCATCTTGAAACAAACTCTGCAACCACGTTCATAATGGGGCGCTGACCTCTCTACTCTTGACTTCTGTTGCTGCGATCCCTTTCTTGACAAACGTGCAGCGACATTTTACTAAGTTTTGGCTTACACAACGATCTTGATTGCGTTGACGGCTTCCTTTTTTAACAGCTGCGGCTGAAAATTAACAACAATCCTTCCATCCACACCGGATCTACATGCATCTGCCTAAAAGCAGTGCTCCATTCAACCACCGCAAGCCTACGGTGGTTTCTTTCCTCTCTAACGGCTCTGGCAAACCACAACGATCCAACTTCCTTCTCCTTGGATCAATCACCAGATGTTCAGTGAAAAGAAACACAAAGAACGGAACTCTGCAAACTTTGAACATGGAAGAAACACAAACGGAGAAACAAATTTGAGTAGAAAACTACGGACTGGCCGCTAATTGGAACGCTCGTCAGTTTAATCACAGCATACATAGCTAACAGTGAGTCCACATCAAACACTAGAGACACTTGACACCCAAGATCTTCACCATTGGCTCTGATAGCACTTGTTGGGGTGTCTGAGGTGGGCAGAGACAGAAGACAAGAACAGAAAATAGACAATTGCAGACATTATATTTAGTAACATAAACATTACACCTCTTTACAACTCTACAAGGGTGGACCCATGAAAGGGTGCATAACAAATACAAACATCAAAGTTCCAGAGATAATGCGGCCCACAAAGGATGGATGGTCTCGATCTTCTGGACAAACATTTGCATGGTTTCTTCCATAATAGATGGAAGGTGGAGAGGGAGGATACTGAACGGTTTCCATTACTTCTAACGGTACGTATTTGTATGGCTATCCTCTGTAGGGAAAAAAGAAGGAAATGGCTATCATGTGGATCCAATAGAAGACGATCGTGTGGATCCAATAGAAGGAAATGGAAATAATAGAGTAGTAACATTTTGTAAAAGACAATCACAGTGGAGCTCTGCTGTTGTGCGACGCCAGTAGTAACATTTTGCCGGTCTAAAAGAAGAATATGAGGCCCATTCTCACAACACGGAGAGATCCTGCGCTTTTCTCGCCTTTTGCAAAATGTTACACTCTTTTATTTTGTTCCCCATCATCTTCACTTGAATCCTTTCTCACAAATATTAACCCAGTATCAATCCCTTTTGGTAATCTGGTTGCTTACGATATTGATAGGCTCATGTTTTTATATTCCTTGTAATTCTCTTTTCCGAACAAGTGGTCAGAATCTAAATCTATTAACTGGTATAAAAGCAAGCTAGTCTAATGAAAGCTGCCTGGTATGAACTTTTGTAAGAGAATTAGAATAAGATTATTAAAAGGCCCAGCTCAACTTCTTCATTACCCAAGCTCAAATTCTGAAAATGGGCCTCATTTTCTCCATTAAGACCGGCAAAATGTTACTACTGGCGTCGCACAACAGGAGAGCTCCACTATGATCGCCTTTTACAAAATGTTACTACTCTATTATTTCCATTTCCTTCTATTGGATCCACATGATTTTTCTTAGCCAACTTTGTATATTTTCAAATGGTCCAGAACCAGTGGGTAAATTATCGCATCCTCATATTTTTTCAGAATTTTTAGTTTTTCTTTTTAACGAAAATAATTCATGCGAACTTTATTCTTTTTTCGCTACAGAGGATAGCCATACAAATACGTACCGTTAGAAGTAATGGAAACCGTTCAGTATCCTCCCTCTCCACCTTCCATCTATTATGGAAGAAACCATGCAAATGTTTGTCCAGAAGATCGAGACCATCCATCCTTTGTGGGCCTCTTGAACTTTGATGTTTGTATTTGTTATGCACTCTTTCATGGGTTCACCTTTGTAGAGTTGTAAATAGGTGTAATGTTTATGTTAATAAATATAATGTCTACAATTGTCTATTTTCTGTTCTTGTCTTCTGTCTCTGCCCACCTCAGACACCCCAACAAGTGCTATCAGAGCCAATGGTGAAGATCTTGGGTGTCAAGTGTCTCTAGTGTTTGATGTGGACTCACTGTTAGCTATGTATGCTGTGATTAAACTGACGAGCGTTCCAATTAGCGGCCAGTCTGTAGTTTTCTACTCAAATTTGTTTCTCCGTTTGTCTTTCTTTTATGTTCAAAGTTTGCAGAGTTCCGTTCTTTGTGTTTCTTTTCACTGAACATCTGGTGATTGATCCAAGGAGAAGGAAGTTGGATCGTTGTGGTTTGCCAGAGCCGTTAGAGAGGAAAGAAACCACCGTAGGCTTGCGGTGGTTGAATGGAGCACTGCTTTTAGGCAGATGCATGCAGATCCGGTATGGATGGAAGGATTGTTGTTAATTTTCAGCCGCTGCTGTTGATAAAGGAAGCCGTCAACGCAATCAAGATCGTTGTGTAAGCCAAAACTTAGTAAAATGTCGCTCCACGTTTGTGAAGAAAGGGATCGCAGCAACAGAAGTCAGGAGTAGAGAGGTCAGCCCCCCATTATGAGCGTGGTTGCAGAGTTTGTTTCAAGATGCTGCCGAGGGAGGCACCAATGAAGTAAAGTGTGCAAGTTTGCAGACGTCTTTAAAGTTGAAGCTATAGTGAATAAATGATCACTGCCATTAAAGATCATAGCACAAAATATGTTCCAGATCTACCAATTGCCAAAATGCGGCCACGGAGTCAAGACTGCAACATGGTATGTTTTGTAGTTGTTATTTTTGTCAGTCTTGTAGTTGGTAGAATGTTTAAGAAGTTTGTATGGATATTTGTCAAGGGAGAGTCTAAAAAAAATTATGCACAAGAGAAGTCTCTATTTGAGGTCGTATTTAAAGTCTGTAGAACAAGAGCTGTTGATAAAGGAGATAACTTCGGAGGATAGGCTTATGAAATTGGGCAAAGCTAAGTTGTCAATGGATTAGAGAAATATGGTTGAATGCCACAGCATTCTAGATTTGTGTAAGCATGTTTGAGGCCACTAGAGTCTACTAAGATCCTTGGGCACTCGCAGTGTGACTCTATGGACACCCGCAATGTGACTCTATGGGAGGTATTGATAAAACAAGTGAATCACACTTGAATCTACGATGGACTGGTAATCAAGAGGGCCAGAGCTTATGATTAGAGCATCCCAACGACAACATGGGA
The DNA here is from genome assembly GCF_030272615.1 of Cryptomeria japonica. Lineage (NCBI taxonomy): Eukaryota > Viridiplantae > Streptophyta > Pinopsida > Cupressales > Cupressaceae > Cryptomeria > Cryptomeria japonica. The sequence continues at coordinate 586,952,415 of NC_081406.1, forward strand.
TTTCCTAAATTCGATATCTAGATTTAGAAGATTTTGATGCCACACCATTGGTGAAAAAGACTAAGAATGTAATCAAAATTCATGGTAGAAATTAAGGGGAGTGTTGGTACGTATTAATTTCTACCACCAGCCATATGAAACTCGTCAAAATTGGTATTTAAGGCCGAAGCTTCCAGAGTTGACCAAGAGATTACTTCAGCTGCCAATATGATTCATGTTGGGCTTCCATTCACTTGTTCTCCATAAATATTTCAACTAACTGCATTCTGTAGTGTGCACTCAGCTTTCTATATAATGACTGAGTTTGTATTTGTTATGCACTCTTTCATGGGTCCAGCTCTATAAAGCTGTAAATTGAAAAGAGGTGTAATGTGTAACATTTCACATGTCAGTTCACTACAAATGACCTAAATAGCTATAAATAGATGCAAGTTGCAAATCAAAACATTCAAGTTGCAAATGACCTAAATAGCTAGGAATAGGTGGAAGTGACATAAATAGGGGAAAGGACCCAGCAGTTGAGCATGTTCCAATTGTTGTGAGGGTTGTTGATACCTTTTGTTCCAAAAATTGAACAAATAAAACCTATTGTTTGAAACAAAAAATATCAATTTTTGTTAGGAAATGTACCAAGAGTTGTTACGAAATGTACCAATAGTTGTTAAGAAATGTACTAATATTGTAAAAAGTAACCAATCAGGTGATGCCATATCAGCTGCACAACTATTGGGATCTTTTTTGCACGCCTACTGGTCTCACGTTTTTTTTTGGCCTGTTTTGGACACCTTGTCAAAAAGCATGCTGATGTTGCATCATATTTGATGATGTGGCCCTGAAACCTTAGTTATAAGCAGGAGACTTGCCAAGTAATGCTTCTTCCCTCTCCTCTCAACCTCTCTCATGTTGACACTTGTCATCTTGGGATTGGGTTGAAAGCCCTCACATGGATCATGAACCATTCAATCCTGACCCTTGTTGAGATTACTCAATCTCAACCATCCATTGCTCCATTTTTCCTATAAATAGAGCCCATTTCTTCATAATCCAGATCTTGAAAACTTGCATGCATCTAGCTTATAGTAAAATCTAGAGAGTATTTAGCATAATTCATTTTGGTCTAAAATTATTCTTAGTTAGTTACATAATATCTCATTTCTTAGCTTGTTCATGTTTGCATTTTCATGAGCATTTACTTCATACTCTTGAATTTCCATAAGACATCCAAAAATAGTGCAAAAAGCTACTGAGAGCTACACTCATTTGGGAACTTGGAGAGGAGAGGAACAAGGGAGAGCTAATGGCGTAGGGGGCATCATGAGTGAAGTCTCAATGTTTATTCGTTTTTATCTCTAATATGCTTCTATCCTTAATATTTCTTGATAATGCTTTTTAATGGTTTAGTTTTATGTTGGTTTGACTAACCCTTGGACTAATCGTTTTATGGCATTACACTATGATATTATTTTGACAATGAAATAATAATTATATAGTATATTATAATAAATATAACTATACTATTATTTTGACAATGAATTTGATAATTTAAATATTATATATAATAATAAAGAATACAATTATATTATATAATCTAACATGAACATACAAATATAGCTATAATAGCAATTGCACCTTGGTGTGCAATGCGTACGTCGAATAAGCATAGAAGGGCAATTGGAGTAAATTTTGATTATTATTTGATGCCCTCCTAAATGGCACAAGGTTAGCAAACGATAAATAACACAAAAGACACAAAATCGTTAGTGTTAGTCAATCAAAAACTAATCTAAAAAGGCATACCAAGAGAGACACTAAAAACATGCTAATATATCTAACTAAAGAAGCAAAGATAATGAGACATCTCCAAATGCCTCTTAGCATAGTCTTGGTTCCTTTTTCCCTTGTTCCTCTCCTCTCCAAGTTCCAAAATAGTGTAGCTCTCAGCAGCTTTTTGCACTATGGATGCTTATGGAGGATTGAGATTATAGTATAGCTCTAAATGTGAAATGAAAAGTTAATACTATGCTATTGATGCTAAAAATGATTTATTTTATCCAAAATAACAAGAAATTAGATTGTTTATGCTAAAATGCTCTCTTAAAATGCCTATAGCTTAAATGCATACAAGTTTTCAGGATCTGGATTATGAAGAAATGGGCTCTATTTATAGAAAAAAATGGAGCAATGGATGGTTGAGATTGAGTAATCTCAACAAGGGTCAGGATTGAATGATTTCAAATCCATGTAAGGGCTTTTAACCCAATCCTGGGATGACAAGTGTCAATGTGAGATAGGTTGAGAGGAGAGGGAATAAGCATTAAATGCCTGATATGACCTTGAGATTTTAGAGTCAAGGTTGGTTGAATGAATAAAATCTTTATTCAAAGAATAAAGCTTTTATCCAATGGATAAACTCTTGTGCAAATGTGAAATGGATGAATATGGTCAAAACAATAAATGTTTAGGGGGACAAGTTTGAAATAACCATAAATGGTTATGTAAGAGCCATAAATGGTCATGTAAGAGCCATTAGTGGTCTTGGAAGACTTTGGGGGTTAATTTGTTGAACACACAAAGCATTAAATGCTTTTCAAAAACTTTGGAGTCTTTGAGAAGTGACTCCATTTTGCTTAGGAATGTGACAACAATTAGGGGATGGATTAGGCTAATTAGGAAGGGGTTAGAAGAATCTAGAAGGGGATTTAGATTTTGCAAGTGACTTTGGTGGGTGAGGGAAAATAAGATTTTATTAAAATAAAAATTCATTTATTTTAATAAATGTGTGCAAGTTGCATTTGTAGGAAAATGCAAGTGGAGGGGGATAATGATTTAAATAAATGTTTTATTTATTTTATTTAAAAGAGGAAAAAGGGATTTTAATTAAATAAATAGATTTTATTTTTTTAATTGATTTGAATTTGATTTAATGAATTAATTAAAATAAGTTGAATAATTTATTTAATTAATAGAAGAATGTTTGGAGATGAATTAATTAAATATTAATTTAATTAACTGATGGCTAGTGGATTTTTAATCAAATAAATAGCGAATATTTATTTAATTAAGCTGGACAGATTTGTGTGACTACATTTGCCCCTCTTTGAGATGGTGCGGTTTATCGCGTCATTTCAAAGAAAGAAAAATTGGTATAAAAGAAATGCCCCATTAATTTAATGGGTGGTATGCCCCCTCGAGAGATGGGCCGAAAAATTTTCAAAAAAAATCGGGCGATCTCTCGAAAAAGAACGAAAATTGGCAGGGTGGTAGAAGAAAAGAAGTTAGCCATACGTGTGAAAAATAGAAGAAAACGAGGGAAACATGGAGAAATGGGGGGCTCGGAAAGTTCACGGGGACCACGGCGATGAGCAGGGGGGAAGGTATGGTGACGGCGAAGGGTATAAATGGGGGGAAAGGGTTGAAAACAGGATCATTTGTGACCGTGACCATTTGAAAACGAGAGCTCTGATAGTGACGTTTGGAGGAGCAAGGAGCAGCTACGATGTCGATTCCGATCACCGAGCACAGATTCGAACGAGTCCGACGATTCCAGCGCCCAGATGACTACGGACCAACGGTACGCAAATTCGAAAACTTAACTTTTGTGCATTTTTGATAGGTTTTTAGCTGAGTCGAAGTCAAGTCGGAGCAAGAGCACTGGAACTTTGGTTTTGGCGCTTTTGCTCCATGAATTAGCGCTATTGTGCCGTAATAGCGCTATTGTGCCCTTGTTTGAGCGCTTTTGCTCTACATTAACGCTACTGTATGCAAGTTTTAGCGCTAGTGAGTAAGTGGCACTATTGTGAGGTTAATTGAGCGCTATTGATGTCAAGTAGCGCTATTGCGTAGTTTATTTAGCACTTTTGTAGTTGTAACGCTATTGTATAGCTGATTGAGCGTTGTTGTTAGAGTTGTAGCGCTATTGTTGAAAACTAGCGCTTGTGTTGGTGAAATAGCGCTTTTGCTTTAGGATAAAAAAATGCCCCAGTTGGGATGAAGAAAATCTCCCAATGCCTAATGATGGATGGTTGGCGATGTGAAGTGGGAGCTGTTTTGACCCATAGCAGCCTGATGAGACTTAGGTCAGTTTGTTAGGATAAAATGCCCGTTGAAGTCTAGGTGGCCATGATTGCTTACCTGTTGAGACCCGAAGATACTTGATCAAAGTATCTGATGATAGTCTAGGTTTAAACTTTAAGAAAGTTTGAAAACAAAACAACTGATGGTGATTGATGAATGTCTATGTGCAGAGGATCTGCGCGTGTTGCAGTTACGCGAGCGTCATCCTGTGACACAGGGGTTGCGGGACCGATTGACTCAGGCGGAGATTGATTGTATTGCAGCGACTAGTCTTTATGAGGTGATGCACATTCCCGTGATTCGTATGAATCACGGATTGATCACAGCACTGGCAGAGCGGTGGCACAATGAGACGTGCACCTTTCATTTGGCACAGGGGGAGATGACCGTGACGCTAGAGGATGTGTGGCGCATCCTTCGGATTCCAATTCGCGGGGAGTTAGTCACGTATGATAGATCCTTGGGGACTGTGGCAGTGCAGAGGATTTTTGATGAGGATGTGTTCATTGATGATGGCTCGATCGCATGGGAGGATATAGCGGCACTATATGAGCCTCTTCCAGCAGTTTTGTCAGGGATCGTGGGAGGACTGTTGTGTCCAGACAGGCGGTCACATGGGTTGGCGGTGGGATGGGGACATGTTATCGAGATGATGATGACCGAGGGGACCCGATTTGCATGGGGGTCGTGCGTGTTGGCGCACATGTATCAGGAGCTCCATGAGGTAGTATACCGGGGGAGAGGTTCCTTAGCAGTGGGCATGACGCTGCTACATATTTGGGCATGGGAGCACCTACCAGTGACTCGACCAGTGAGTCTTAGATTCCGGGCAGTGGACCAGCCGTACATGTTTATGTACAGCGGCATGATGAGCCAGCCCCACTTGGGGAAGTTAGAGTGGTGGCAACGGGCATTGGATGACCTAGATGCAGTGATATGGCGGCCATACTTGGAGTGTGAGTCATGGGATGATGACGCAGAGGCACTACCTTATGTCTTCATGACCCGATTTCTCATTGGGAGGACCTCATACCATGTAGAGAGACAGGTGCCCGGGAGAGTGATGAGATAGTTTGGCCGGCAGCAGGGACTGCCTAGCGGATCTGGAGAGTATGCGCGGGTGATTCGAGAGAGGTATGCATGGGGTCCAGTGCTACCTTATGATCAGACACTGACAGAGTTTCAGACACTGCAGGCGAGGCCATGGGACCTACGACCGAGGGTCGTTGATGCAGGGGTGACAGATGAGTACACGCAGTACCGGGTAGCACACCCGATCCCACGGATATCCGATCCAGCAGAGCCGATCCCAGCTTTTGAGGATGAGAGGGGACGAAGACGGAGGAGGGCAGGAGGTCGAGGAGATGGAGGAGATGGAGGTGGTGGAGGTGGAGGTGGAGGCGGTGGAGGAGGAGATGGAGGAGGTGGAGGAGGAGATGTAGGTGGTGGAGGTGGAGGAGGTGGAGGTGGAGGTGGAGGATTGGAGATGCGGAGCCAGTGGAGAGGGAGAGGTGGACTGCCTCTACAGATCTCACAGGGACCACTGATACCAAGAGGAGTTCAGCTGAGTGGGAGGGGGATGGAGAGGGAGATCCCGATGGACAGAGGGGAGGGGACTACTAGAGAGGGAGGTGTAGGGGAGGCAGCTATGGACATCGGGGAGGGAGCCATTGGAGATCTGCGGGATCACATTATAGTGCGCTTGCAGACGCGGATAGAGGATTTGGAGGCAGAGGTGGCAGCTAGGGATATGCAGCTATTTGCACAAGAGTCAGAGCTGACGGTGGTGCTGTGGGAGAGAGATACTGCAGTGGAAAGATTGGCGGAGCTGCAGGAGAGAGTCCGGGTTGGAGTAGGAGCACAGGGGCCTACAGGGGAGGTGATGAGGGAGATGCGACGAGCTCAGGCGGAGATAGAGTACTGGCAGGGGTTATATGAGCAGGTCATGCCAGTCAGTCAGCGAGCTCTCAGTTATTCGCAGATGCGGCAGGCCAAATCAGAGCGGTCGCAGAGGGTGCAGAGCAGTGGGGGTGTGATGGGTCCTTTGAGGAGGGAGAGATCAGGGGATGCAGGAGGGAGTGCGGGTTCGATGAGGCCTCCACGGAGAGATGGATCAGGTGGTGTAGGCACCAGTGGTAGAGCAGGGGGAGGTGTTGGGATAGCATCTGGCCAGAGTGGCATTTGAGAGAGCATATATGTATTGTATCATTTGTTTATTTGGACTGTATCTTGGATGGCTCTTGGTAGCCGATTTTGTAGACTTCATTGTACTCTGATATATGAGCTGATATATGAGGAGATCCCATATTTTGATGATATGTAGTTGATTATGTATGGATGTTTATGCAGGATGATGAGTTTATTGCTTAGATGGATATGTGTACATGTATGCATTGGTGAGATGTTCCTTATATGTATGTTTTGATGATGATACTGACATATGAATGCAGGCTTATATATGTATGATTTGTATGATTTTTTTGATGTAATGTTGTATGTATGTAATGCCATGATGATGATGTATGCTTATGATAATATATGAACAAGATTTTGGTGTTTCCTATTTTGATATAATGGTGAGATGCTTTATGTGATGATGTAAATGCGATGGTCGAATGAATGATGTTATGTATGGATATGCGTCTAGATGTTTTGTCAAATGAATGCAATATGGATAAACAAAATGTAAAGTACAAATGTTTATATGATAATGTGTTAAATGAATACAATATGGATAAACAAAATGTAAAGTACAAATGTTTATATGATAATGTGTTAAATGAATGTGATATGGATAAAGAAAGTGTAAAGTACAAATGTGTATATGATAATGTGTGAAATGAAGGCATATGTGTAATGGATATAAAATGTTATGAACCAATGTTTTGAAATAAATGGATCTATGATTCTAAATACTTAAATATGTTTTAAGTAAAAATGATAATGTGATGATACTATAACTACTGATGCTCTGCAAAAAGGATTAGAAAATCTGTATGATGGCAACACACACAAGAGCACAAGAAATAAACGTTAGTGTTAGCAACAAAAGATTATCCTAAACAGGCATATCAAGAGAGATATTAAGCATGAAATAGAAAGCATATAAACATAGAATAAAATAACTAATCAAGATGCTCATAGTTGCTCCTCCCTTGTTCCTCTCCTCTCCAAGTCCCAAATGAGTGTAGCTCTCAGCTTTTAGCACTAGCCATGGATGCCATATGGAGATTCAAGATGGTTGAATATGATAAGCAAATACTATACAAGAGTAGATAGTGATGCTATGAAAAAGCTCTATGCTAATGCCAGTATAACAACAATACTCTAAATGCTTCTCTTTTTTGCTTGAGGAGAAGGGTTCTATTTATAGAAGAAATGGGGAAATGAAGGGTTAAGATTGAATGGTTTAATCAAGGGCCAAGTTTGAAAGTTGGAGATCCATGTGCACAATTGGCACCAATAAAATGGTGACAAGTGTCAACATAGGATTGGGTTGAGAGAAGAGGTTGGAGGCATTAAAGACCTGAGAAGACCTCATGGTTATCTAGAGGCTAAGGGTCAAGTCCAAATTAAGATTACCCACTGGATTAAGAGTTAATCCAAGGATAAACCTTTGTGCAAATGTTTAAGAGATAATCATGGTCAAAGCATTAATGGCCTGATGAGACCTTTGGGTTGGGTAGAGGTTGAGTCAAAACAAATGTTTTAACCATGTGGGAGGGTTTGAGGTAACCATTAATGGTTATTGGAGACTTTGGGGATTAAGTGGTTGAAGGTTGAAAGCCTTCAATGGTTATCAAAGACTTTGAGCCATTTAGTGGTTGAAGGTTGGAAGCTTTCAAAGGTTATCCAAGACTTTGAGAGTTTGAGAAGTGACTTCCCTTTTGCTTAGGAATGTGACAAAGTTTAGAGAAGGGGTTAGGTTATTTAGAAGTGATTAGAAAATTCTAGAAGGGGTTTAAGCATGCAAGTGGATTTTGTAGGAAAATGCAAGTGGGAGAAATTTTGGTATTTTCAATTAAAATAAAATCATTTATTTCAATTAAATGGTGTAATTTGCATTTGGATAAATATTCAAATAAATATTAATTTATTTAAATGAGAAAAATGAAGATAAAGCATTAAAATGCTTGAAGACTTTGAGGGAAACCATTAAAGGCTTGAAGACTTTAAGGAAAACCATTGAAGTCTTAAGAAGACTATAGAAGGAAGCCATCAAGTTTGAAGACTTTAAAGCCATCAAGTTTGAATACTTTAAGGGAAACCATTTAAAGGTTTCAAGTGGGTGAGGATAAATAGGATTTTAAATAAATAATTTATTTAAAATAGTTGTGCAACTTGCTTTTGTAGGAAAATACAAGTGGGTGGAGGATAAAGGTGATTTTAAATAAATTATTTATTTAAAATAATTGTGCAACTTGCATTTGTAAAAAAATACAAGTGGGTAGAGGATAAAGGTGATTTTAAATAAATTATTTATTTAAAATAATTGTGCAACTTGCATTTGTAGGAAAATACAAGTGGGTAGAGGATAAAGGTGATTTAAATAAATGTTAATTTATTTAAATGTGAGAGGTGGGATTTTGGGGGATTTAAATAAATATTAATTTATTTAAATGTGAGAGAAGATTTAATTAAACAAATATGATTTATTTATTTAATTAATGGTCTGAATTTGGTTAAGTGAATTAAATCAAATAAATTGAATAATTTATTTAATTAATAGGAGAAGAGGGTTAAGATGAATTAATTAAATATTAATTTCATTAATTATTTAATTGATGGTTAAATAATCAAATAAATACTAAGTATTCATTTAATTAATTGGACAGATTTATGTGACTACAACTACTGTTTTAATAACTACACCTTAATGCAATTTAAAAGGAGGATAAATGAATGCAAATGTGAATGAATCCTAAAATGAGCATAATAGGATACTTAGTTAATGGATGAATGAATGCACTTTTTCACTAAATGGATGCACTAATAAATGATAAAAGATAACAAAATGATGATGGATAATCAACACTATATGAATGCTTAGTAAAGGACTTAATATAATCAAAGACAATTTAATCCCACGAAATAAATCTACTTATTTATGATTGATGCAATGATGCAAATGATTAATGAAAACTATATGCAAAGTTAAAAATGATATGAATGTTTAATGCAAGATGCAACTAAATGTGAGGATGATATGAGCATGAGGAATGCAAGGTTTTGTAAGACTTTGCATGATGTATTGATGATGTATCAGAGTACTCGATCATGATTGTATCCAAGACCAGCTTAATTTTCCCATTTTGCATATAAAGCCTATATATGAATGAGCGAACGGATGGGTGATATGCAATGGAATGTAATATATAAACAGATGAGATGAAATGACGATCCATAGTGCTCTATTTTCATCATTGAGCTTTAAAATGTTGGAAGAGAATACAAGCATCTTGACATAATGATTCAAGATGACCTAAGTATTCCTTTCATGGATTTTATATAGCAAGTTAATACAAATGACTTGATATAAGGGTCAAGTCGACCAGAGTATTGCTTGCGGAATAGACAAGGATTATCTTTGTTCATGCATGACTTGGATTGTCCTCCTTGATCTTAGGCTGATCATATCCTGAGACAAGTGCATACCGTACTAAGAGATAAAACCTTTATCCAATTTGGATGAGGTAGGAGGAACCAAAGGAAGAGCATTGTACCTGCAAACAAACAGTATATACATAAAGAATAAAGAATAAGGATCCTTGGTAATGGTTCATGCTCATATGGTCGAGGTATACGCTGTAGTCAGCAAGCCGTAATGATCTATGACTGCATTTTTGGCATAAGATCACGTAGCTTGGTGAACTTCCCACGTAGACACCATTAGTACATGCCCCAGAACTTCATCGAAATAATGCACAAACAATACCAAACAATGCTGAAAGATCCCGATACAGATAAACAAATGATTATACTCACAAATCAACCAAGTATTTGATAGCTTAACTTAATTTTCTTGTCAAAGAAAACGTCACTTTTGTCTTTGTTTTGGTAAGGAAGGATGCATCCTTGTTGAAGAAACTTTTGAGTGTTGATGTTGATTTGTGTGGTCGATTGATAAATGGTCATTGTGTGAGTATTTTGTCAATGTTTGTTTTGGTATCTGCATGGATGAGTATGTACAAAGTGTTGCCATGTTTTTGTTGGATTTTTCAATGGTTTTGTCAATGTTTTTGGATTTTAAATTGTTTTTTTGAATGTTTTGGATTTTGGTGAGACATTTTTGAATGTTTTTTGGATTTTTGATGAGATATTTTTGAATGTTTTGGATTTTGATGAGATATTTTTGAATGTTTTGGATTTTCGATGACAGCTTGAATGAAGAATTTTTAATGAATCATAAGACAATGTAGAATCCACTTCCCTCAATAGGTTAAAGGCATTGCCCCCAGTTTTAGACATGACTATGAAAAAGCGGGATGCTTAGACGCATGAAGTATTTATCATATTTGCAGAGAAATAACAAGCCATGTATTTATCCTGTATGAAGTAGATGTGATCGCCACAAGTCTGAAAGACAATGGAGCCATAGCCTTTACGAGTGGCGCCTGTTTGCTAGGTTTTCACCATCGTTCTTACCCAAGGTGCCACCGAAGTGGTTGTTCACCGTTTGGATGCATGATTTTTCTTTACTTTTTTTTTTGAATGTTTTTGTATTTTCTTCAGGACATTTTTCTGAATGTTTTTGGTATTTTCTGGTATGCAGGGGAGCCTGATGCTCTGTACGGCTTAGGTATAAAACCATTTTAGGTGCATGCTATTGATTGGATCTGCAAGCGGTTCTCCTTCTAATGTAGCCAACTGATATGCCCCAGACCCGAAGACAGCAGTGACAACATATGGGCCCAGTCAGTTTGATTCAAACTTGCCTTGATGTTCTCTGTTTGGTTGATTGCGAGGATTCTCTCGTAAAACAAGATCACCTACCTCAAATGTACGAGGTCTAACTCAGTGATTGTAACTTCTGCTCATGCGCTGCTGATAGGCTTTGAGATGGTTGTATGCAGCTTGTCGCTTCTCATCTAGTAACTCTAAGTCCTGAAGACGGGATACTCTGTATGCTTCATCATCTATCAGATTATGCAAGGAAACCCATAGGGATGGTATCTCAACCTCAATAGGCAAGATAGCTTCTGTGCCATAGACCAATGAGTAGGGAGTTGCACCTGTAGGAGTTCGAATGCTAGTTCGATATGCCCATAGTGCTGGATTTAGTTGAACGTGCCAATCACGATCGGCATCATTGCCTGTCTTCTTTAGAATTCTCAATATGTTTTTATTGGATGCTTCGGCCTGACCATTGCCTTGTGGGTAGTAGGGAGTGGAAAAGCGGTGTTGGATATGAAATGTCTCACAAAGTTCACGGACATCTTGGTTTTTGAAAGGAAGACCATTATCTGTGACGATGGACATGGGTACACCATACCGGCAGATGATATAGTTGAGGATGAATGAGGCGATCTGCTTTCCGGTGACTTGGGTAAGTGGAACAACTTCGATCCACTTTGTGAAATATTTGGTGGCGGTAATAATGAACTTATGGCCATTAGATGAAGATGGATGAATCTTACCCACAAGGTCGAGACCCCATTGACAAAAAGGCCATGGTGTTGTGATTGGTTGCAGTTCCTGAGCTGGTGCATGTATCAGGTCACCATGAACTTGACATTTCTTGCATTTTCTGACAAAGTAGTAGGAATCCTTTTCCATAGATGGCCAATAGTATCCAGCTCGCATGAGTTTCTTGGCTAGTGACGAACCACTTGAGTGAGTCTCGCAAATTCCTTCATGTACCTCTTCCAAAGCCTTTGCTGTCTCATCTTGTTCTAGACATCAAAGGAGAGTACCATCAAGACCGCATCGGTATAGGGTTTCAGTAATAATGGTATATCGAGTAGTTTGGCGAATGAAGGTTTTTCGTTGGTTATTCGATTGGTTGGGAGGAAGGGTATGATCGCGGAGATAGGTGTAGAACTCACCATACCATGGGGATTCGGAACCGACAAGGCGATATATCGTTTCAGATTTAGGGATATCATAAGTGGGGATCCAAAGCTGTTCTACCAAGAACTCGTAGCGTGTTGAATTTTGTGGAAGATCTAGGAGAGATGCGATGGTAGCCATAGCGTCAGCAGCTTGATTTTGATCTCTTGGTATCTGCTCAAAAGGGATAGTAGTAAATGATGTCTTTAGAGTGTCCACCATTTGCTTATATGGCATGAGTTTATCATCTTTGGTCTGATATTCATCAGTTGCTTGTCAAATGACTAGTTGGGAATCGCCATATACTTGCAGTTCTTGCAATTTCCATTGTACGGCTAGCCTGAGTCCTGTGATCAAGGCCTCATACTCTGCGATGTTGTTGGTGCATGGAAATGTGAGCCTGTAAGACTTTGGGATGCTATCACCTTGAGGTGTGATAAACAGAATGCCTGCCCCCGAGCCATGCCTAGTGTATGAACCATCAAAGTATAGTTTCCATGGTTGTGCTGTTGTGATCATGAAGATCTCTTCATCTGGAAAATTGGAAATAAGAGGATGATCACCTATGAGGGGTGCATCAGCCAACTGATCTGCAATAACTTGACCTTTGATAGCCTTTCGGTCCATGTACTCAATGTCAAATTCACTTAGAATCATCACCCATTTGGCCAAGCGACCTGTCAATGTTGCTTTGCTGAGTAAATACTTGAGTGGATCAATCTTTGCAATGAGTTGTACCTTGTGTGTCAATAGATAGTGCCTCAATTTCGTGGCTGCTAAGATCACTGCTAGGCAAGCCCGCTCAATAGGTGTGTAATTGAGTTCATAGCCCACCAATGTGCGAGAGATGTAGTAAATAGCACACTCTTTGCCTTCTGCATTATGTTGTGCCAGTAATACACCTAATGTTGTACTTGTTGCCGAGATATAGAGTAACAATGGTCTACTTGGAGCTGGTGGCATCAGCAATGGTGGATTCATGAGATAGTCTTTAAGCGTCTAAAATGCTTGCTGGCATCGAGCATCCCACTGAAAACGGATGTTCTTATGTAGTAGGTGTGTAAATGGGTGACATTTATCAGCCAATTGTGCAATGAATCTTCAGATGGATTGAAGTCGGCCTTGTAATGTCCTTAGCTGGCTGATATTCTTTGGTGGTGGCATGTCCATGATTGCTTTTACCTTTGCTGGGTCGACCTCAATGCCTTTGCTTGAGACAATGTATCCTAGAAGTTTCCCGGAGGTTACTCCAAAGACACATTTCTTTGGGTTGAGTCGAACACGGTATTGTTCCAGTCGATCAAAGATTTTATCTAAGATGTGGAGATGCCCATCTCTGGTGAGTGATTTTGCTAGTAAGTCATCAACATAATCTTCCATCATGGTATGCATCATGTCATGGAAGATGGTGGTCATTTCTCTTTGATAGGTTGCTCCTACATTCTTTAGACCGAAAGGCATCACATTCTAGCAATATGTGCCCCATGGACATGTGAAGGTTGTCTTATGTTGATCTTCTGGTGCGATCTTTATCTGATTGTATCCCGAAAAGCCATCCATGAGTGAAAGCATGGCATGTCCTTCTGTCAGATCCACTATGATGTCAATATTTGGAAGGGGGAAGTCATCCTTAAGACAGGCCTTATTCAGATCTCTGAAGTCAGTACAAATGCGGATGCCCCCTTTTGGTTTGCTGACAGGTACAATATTGGAGATCCATTCTGCATAATCAATTGGTCTAATGAAACCAACATCTAGGAGTTTCTTGAGTTCTGTTTTGACTAGCACCGCAATCTGGGGATGCATCTTACGAAGCTTCTGCTTGACAGGTTTGGCCCCTTCTGTTACAGTAAGGTGATACATGACTAAATTAGGATCAAGCCCAGGCATGTCTGCATATGACCATGCAAAGTTGATCTGACGCTTCTGGAAGAACACTATAAACTTAGGTTGTTCTTCTAGAGTGAGAAGAGATGCCAGATGTATGAGATGAGGATTTTCAGGAGTACCCACATTGTATTCTTTGGTTTCCTTGATGAGAATCGTTGATCGTTCCTGTTGTGTACTATCAGGGAGAATGTCAAACCCTTCATCCTCAGGTGCCTCAGAGAGGTTTTCACCATTGGATACGCTCTTTCTTTTTACTTTTGTCGGATCAAACAGTGCCACAGTGTGGTTTTCATTGGAAGATCCATGTTTTATTGTTATATTTTTGCAGCTGAAAGGTTTGGCATCCGCCTCGAAGTATGCTGCGCTATTAAGTTCAATGGCGAATCCAGCTTTGTGATCCCCGCTTGGTAGGTTATCGTTGGTGTAAATAATTATTCATCATGGATATTATTACACTTACTTAAGTTTACTTAGGATAATGCATTTCATAGTAGTTTGGATATGAGACACTTGGGTGTTTGTGTCACATTGGGATAGTGTGTGTAGGAGAAATTCCACCTCTTATGGTGTTGATCTTGTTATTACACTATCATATCCACTTATTGTGGAGTGATAATTCCACCTTCGGTGGGTGATCCACCTCATGTGGAATATTATATTATTTCTCCTACCTACCCACACCTATTTCCTACCTACCCTTGTTTCTTATTGAGCCACATGTCATATTTGTGTGCTCATACATATCCCTAGCCTTGCCTATATAAGCAGGCTCATCTACATTGTATGTAACAACAACAATTATTGATCATTTTCTATTGATAAGAATACAGTTTATTCTTGTCCCATATTATGTCTCTATCTTGTACATTTCATTGACCTCTTGATCTTGGCAAAATCCAACATGGTATCAGAGCTATTGGGGCTTCATTGATTCGTCTTGAAGAGGCATTATTGTGACGTCAAGAGGCAGATCTGAGGAGCAGCATCTTTTGGAGGCATCCTAGACCAGATCCGACCTCACCATTGCGTCCGGAAGGCCATTTCCATGAATTTTGGTTATAAAGTTGGCCTATTTTGGTGAGAAAATTTTTTTCTCCATTTTTGCCTATATCGTACGGATTTCGAAATTTTTTTTATTAATATTCAAAAAAAAAAAAAAAATTCATTTTTCTGAAAATTGTTTGAAAAATTCAAAAATAAAAAAAAATTCAAAAATTCAAAAGGCAAAAAATCGAAAAAGATTTAAAAAAAAAAAAAGAGTTTTTGGGGGGTCTGCAGACCCCCCCCCGTGACTCATACTTTGCAGGTTCGCCGTACTCTCCCGTACCCTGCAAGTCTGTCGGAACTGTCTGCTGCTGTCCGAACCCGCCATCACCGCATACACCTGCAGACTTCCTCCGGTACCCGAGCGACCGTCCCGCGCCGCCATCTGCCTGCAGGTTCTCTGGCAGCCTCCGTCCCGGCTCCGCTTGTCCGCTCCAGCGCCTCCCAGCTCCCTCGGCAGCCTCTATCTTTCCAAGCCGAAGGCCGCGCCTCTGCTCCGCCGCTCCTCGTCTCCTACACCCGCTTCGGACTCCGCCCACGACCCGCTCGTCGCAGCCGCACCTCCAGCGACGCCCGCCTCCTCTTCGGCGCCGCTCCTCCGCGGCCCACCAGCTCGACGCCCTCTGCCAACTCACCGCCACGCGGACACCACCGTACAGACAGACAACCTCTTCCGTACGCAGCGTCAGCTATTCCGTACAGTGACATGTCAGCATGCCACATCATCGCCCAGTCACCCTGCCACATCAGCATCCGTACAGTACGGATCACACAGCCAACTGTCCGTACAGTACGGACGACACAGTCAGCATAGGGGTGAAGTTTTGGCGATGGTCATACGACCGTCAAATTTAACACATTATTTTGCTGACATCAGCGCCACATCAGCAGGGTTTGAAAATTTTTGGACCCCCTCTCATTTGCATTTTTGATTTTGCAGTTCAACTTCAAATGGCCATAACTTGCTCGTTTTTGCTCCTTTTTTGGTGCAATTTTTTTTGAAATGGGATAGAATTCCGTGCTCTCCACAGTGGCGAAAGAATTTTTTGATTTTGATGCACGGATTTTTCAAAAAATGCAGTTTTTGGTGACTGTCCCTGAGTAATCCCAGTTTTTGCAACTTCAGAGGCTTCGTTTGGGGTCATCCGACCTCCTTTTTAGGTTCCGTTTTTTTTGAAAGTGCGTATTTTTTCATCTAATTTCACATGATGCTATCAGATTGATGTCATTGTAAGTAAAAATTGTACTTTCAGATCTTGGCCATTTTTGGCTATTTTGGTACTTGTATATTTGCTTGAATCTCAGTTAGATTCATTGCACTATTGATTGAAGTCTCTTTTATCTCATTTGGGAAGTTGTAAAATTTGCATCATAAGCCCACTTTGCCTTGTTTTGCAAGTGGCTCATTGTAATCGCACTAAGTATAAAGTGCCAAAATTATCACTTTTGGGGGGGTACATTGATTGATTGAATTTGGGGGGTGTCTCTTGTGCTTTTGTGCTCTTGTGTTCTTTCCTTTTTTCTGCTATGGGTTCTTCTAAGTTTCCTCTCTTAACTCCACATAACTATGGTACTTGGAAAATTGATGCATGGAGTAAACTTATGGAAAAAGGACTCACTCATTACATTGATGGAACTATTGTTGCTCCAGCTGATCCTAAGGCTGATCCAGTTGGTCACTTAGATTGGCTCACTAAAAATATCATGGCAATTGGTACCTTAAGAAAGTATGTATCAAAGGATCTCATTTTTCATATTGAGAAAAGTACTCTAATCAAGGATGCTTGGCAAAAGTTTCAAGACTTGTATGGTCAAGTTGATGAGATTAGGGGATATCAAATTGATAGTGATCTCACCATGTTAGATCCCAAGAACTTTGATACTATACAAGATTATGTCACTAAGGCAAATGAGTTGAGGGCACAACTCAAAGATTGTGGCATTGATAAGAAGGATACTCAATTGATATTCAACTTGATAGGGAAGCTTCCACAAGAATATGCAGCATTTGTTTCTAGTTTCCAAACTCATAGGATGACAATGGGTTCAAGCTACAAAATGCCTACATTTGATGCTTTCAATGAAATGTTGATGATGGAACAAACTAAGTTGATAAGCATGGGCATTCTTAAGGCTTCTTCTAAGTCTCAAGCATTAGTGGCAAATCAAGGAAACAAAGGAAATCAAGGAAAGGACAACTCAAACAAGAAGAAATGGCAATCAAAGCCTAAGGAAAAAGCACAATCTTCTCCACAACAAGGAGATTCATCCTCTTCCAAGAGAGATAACTCACCAAAGAGAGAGAGACCTACTTGTGCTTATTGTAAAAAGATTGGTCATGAGGAGCATCGTTGCCATACTAAGAAGATTGATGAGCTTACACATATCATCAAAAAGCATAACATTGATTTGCCTAAAGTCTACAAGAAGGATGATTCATCAACTTCCACTTCCTCACATTCAAAAGGAAAAGGGCAAGCATTCATGGCTTCTACAAGTGGAAAGACTCACTCTTTTGGAACAAGAAAAGGAAAAGCTCTATGTGCTACAACAAATCATACTTCAGAGAGATGGCTTCTAGATTCAGGGGCTTCTCATCATATGGCATCTTCACAATCTATGTTCTCTACATTTGAGCCTTGCACCATGCCACAGATTTTGATGGGCAATCATACATATATAGATGTGATTGGGAAAAGATCTATTGACATTGGGGATAACTCCTTCAATGATGTGTTGTGTGTACCCCACTTGACAAACAATCTCCTTTCTATCTATCAAATCACACATGGCGCAACTAAGAGAGTTGTGGAGTTCACACCTGACTCAGTTTTTATTAGAGACATGGAGACTAGAGCTATCATTGCAACTGGGGTGGTTGATTATGCATCTCGGTTATACTCCTTTTCAGATTTTGTTGATGATGATGATTTCACATTTGATGATTCTACACATGATGATCACACTTATTGTGATGATTCAGATTTTGAGGAGAACTTTGGACACTTGAACATGGGGATTCTCACATGTGAACCCGTTCTTGAGTCTTGTATTTCATCTTCTCCTATTGATATCACATCACCTATTGCACCTGATGATGCAGATAGTGCGACAGTTTTGCCTTCATGTGATTCAGTGCAGCAGGATATACATTGTCTTCCAGCTTCAGATTCATGGGATGATTACTTGACAGATATTGCAGGTTTGTTTATGGAATCCTACATTGCAGATTTGGGAGACATCATTGATGACATACATCTTCTCTTTGATGAAGATGATCCTTCTTCGATTGTTGCGAGGGCACACTCTGACCCTCTTGTTCATTCTCTACATGATCATTCTTTCGAGGTTGACATGATTGTGGATACTTATGTACAGCAGTTGGAGGAGGTCTCTTTATTCTTTGAGGAGACACATGAGTCTTTGGATATTGTTCTACATCCATCTCCACTAGATGTTGGCGTTCCTTTTTCAGCAGTGTGGCACAGTTTACCACCTTTGGAGGGGGTATCTTTCAGCATCAACATGGGGACACTTGAGCAGTTTTCAGAGATTCCTTTCATCATGAGTTTTCTTCATACATCTTCCCTTCATGATTGGGGAGACTTCATGGATACACCTTTGGTTTTGTTTCTTCCTAAGGGGAGGAATGTTGTTCGACGTTCGTGGAGCAGTTTCTTCATACATCGAGCTTCTATCATTGGTGCAGATTCTTCATTGAGGGAGGATCACAGTTTGACTTCTCTTCTTTTCTCATATGGGGGGGACTTTTTCCTCACATAGGGTTTTGTTCCTCACATTCTTCTATGAGAGTTCTCTTGTATAGCTTTCATCTCTCTTTTTGGGGGAGGGTTTTTTCCCATTAGGTTTTTCTCTCTTTCCCCACTTTGTGAGAGATTTCATTGCATTGGTTTGCATGCATTTGCATTTGTTCATGGGTACCTAACATGGCCTCGTAGCCGGGACCCATCTTGCATTGCTTAGTTGCATTGTAGACTTAAGTGCATTCCCCTAAGTTGCACTTAAGGGGGGGTGTTGGTGTAAATAATTATTCATAATGGATATTATTACACTTACTTAAGTTTACTTAGGATAATGCATTTCATAGTAGTTTGGATATGAGACATTTGGGTGTTTGTGTCACATTGGGATAGTGTGTGTAGGAAAAATTCCACCTCTTATGGTGTTGATCTTGTTATTACACTATCATATCCACTTATTGTGGAGTGATAATTCCACCTTCGGTGGGTGATCCATCTCATGTGGAATATTATATTATTTCTCCTACCTACCCACACCTATTTCCTACCTACCCTTGTTTCTTATTGAGCCACATGTCATATTTGTGTGCTCATACATATCCCTAGCCTTGCCTATATAAGCAGGCTCATCTACATTGTATGTAACAACAACAATTATTGATCATTTTCTATTGATAAGAATACAGTTTATTCTTGTCCCATATTATGTCTCTATCTTGTACATTTCATTGACCTCTTGATCTTGGCAAAATCCAACAGTTATCCCTTAATTCCAAAAAGTCAATGATGGCCTCATCATTTTGGAAGAAGTCAAGACATGGGGGATTTGGTTGGTTCCATTCGATGAGTTCAAGGTGGATAATGGGCATTACTTCATCGATTAGGTTAAGTGCGTTAGATGTATCAGTGAGGGTTAAGACATTATGGTGAAGGTCGTTAATGGTACTCTCCCTGTCAGAATTAGGCGTAGGATGAGACGTAGGGTCTGTGGAAGATGTTTCCAGCTCAGGAACCCAAGTGGTCTTTATCTGTGCTTCTCCATAAACAGGGATGTCTTTGTGTGGTGGAGGTGGTGATGTGTCTTCCTCATCTGAAGTGTTAAGCTGTACAGAATCAAATTCCCACTCATGTGAGTCGGTCTCTGAATCACTTTCCAGCATCCGATTACTATACCATACTGGGATGTCCTTTGAGTTAAATACTGCAGGTGTGATTGGTTGATGTACCTTTGTAATGATCGGTGCTGCAGGGAGATTGACAGGGATCAAGGAATCTGGTATAGGGAGTATCGGTAATATTGATTCCATTGCTTCTGCTGGAACTACTGGTGCTATAGATGTTGTTGCGGGTGCTGATACAGTTGCTGCTGCTAATGGTGTTATGGATGTTATTGTTGTTGTGGATGGGATTACTGGTTCGTTTGGTGGGATGAGTGGCATTGTTGATGGTTGTGTTGGGGTTTTGAGCCTCAGTGGGGCAGTTGGGATGGTGCTTGAGGGTGCTTTGATTATGAAAGGTGCCCGCTTTGCAGTAGGTGGACAAAATGGTTTGCTAGGTTTTCCTTTGAACTTGAGTTTAGGAAAGATCTCTTTTTCAAATCCTAGGCTTGTATTACCTTTGGGCTTGAATTCTGGTAGTAGAGGTTCATGTCATCCTTGTTTGCAATATCCCAAAGCACTTTGACCATCATACCCCATTCTTTGCATAATGAGGAGACCTTTGCCATACTGTTTCGTAGGAAGTGTAACTCGCGGTTTATCAGTGGTGATGGGATCTTTATATATCCATTCCGCCAGGTCCTCATCTTGTGTTTCTTCCTCTTGACTCTTTCCAAGAATGAAGGGCATCAAAGCACATGCTGGTATGCTTAGTGGTTGCTAGAGTACCTGCTGTGGTTTACCATGTGTTCTAGGAGAAGTGCGCATTTGTCCCACACAAAAGAGTTGACTCAAGTTATATTCCCCCGGACTTTCCTATGCGATCTTCATCTTAAGCTTTTCTTGCTTGGGTATAGTGGTGTTTGAACGGGCAAGAGAGGTGGGACTTATATATGATGTGGAGGAAATGACTTCTCTATTATTAGGAACAGTAATCTCTGGTTGATGGCTGATATTATGGCAATATGCAAAGGGATTTGCCTCACCCAGAATTGTGATCTCTACACCATTATGTGGGAACTTGATACATTGATGGTAGGTAGATGGAACGGCTTGCATGGCATGTATCCAAGGTCTTCATAACAATAGATTGTACGGCAGAGGAAGGTCCAGAACCTGACAAATGATGTGCTTTACCATGGGGCCTACTCGGATTGGTAGTACCACAACTCCTTTGGATGAACGCTCTGCATCGTCATAGGCTTTGATTGTGATCTTCTGACGAGGATCCACTAATTTGACCACATATCCCAATGCTGTGACCAACTGCAGTGTACAAATATTTAGGCCTGCTCCATTATCGATCAAGACTCGCTTGATCCTATGCTGGTTAATAAATCCTTCGATGTGGAGTGAGGCGTTATGTGGTTGTTGGAAAGAAGAGTTGTCACTTTCAGAAAAAGTGAGACAAGGTGATGACTTGAGACTTCCAATCATGGCTTGAAATTGGTCTATATTTAGATTTGCAGGGACTGACGCCTCTTGGAGTGCTTGATCCAAGATAGTTTTATGAGAGGGTGATAGGCGCAAAAGCTCTAAAATGGATATAAGCGCAGGGGTTTTGTCTAATTGTTCCACAAGATTGTACTGCTTTGGGATGGAGGTGGTGCCTTGTGGAGCTGCTTTGATGGTAACTTTGCTGCGACACATAACAACATTGCAATTTGAGTTGGGATTTTTGAAGGTTATGGTTGCAACTTGTTCATTGGCATCATACAGATGATTTACAGTGTAATTATACGCAGCCTGTGTATAATCAGTGGTATCAGTGCCTCACCTAGAAGTGGAAGGACCCCTTTGATCTTGTGATGGAAGTGGATTTTTGAACATCAGATGATCATTATTTGTTGTTTTTGGGTCATGTCCTTCAATTTCAATTTCTCCTCGATCAATAAGATCTTGAATAAGATCTTTCAAGTGGTGACAATTACTTGTCTTGTGCCCTCTTCCTTGATGGAATTCACAGTGTTCCGTATCTCTCCACCATGCCGGTTTGACCTGAGGTTCATAGTTGGATAGTTTAGGTAGAGTGACCAAATTTTGAGAAATGAGTTGTCGCAATACTGTTTCAATGGGTTCCCCTAAGGGAGTGTATGTGCGTTTCTGTTTTTGCTAACGAGGTCTAGGTTCATCATGAGATGTGATGCGACCTTGATTGGAAGGAATATTTGTGTTGTTTTGAGGTGGAAGATTTTGTCCGGCAAATCGAACCACAGGTTGTGCATTTTGGATAGTCCGGGCATCAACAACCCCATCATGGATGATATTCTTGTTTTTATTCCAGAAGTTTGGCTTATCGCTATTGAAGCGCAGGCGAGGACCATCTTTTGGTTCATTAAAGATTTTGATGAGTCCTTTCTTGATGAGTGCCCTTTCACATTTTAAACCCTTGGTGATCATATCATTAAAAGAGTCTGTGTCTTTTACATCCAGGTGAAATTCCATTTCTTCGTTTAAGTTGGAAATGAATATTTCCACTAGTTCTCGTTCAGGTAACTGAAGAGAACGTCTGCTAGACATTTGACGCCATCGTTGCAGGAATACTGAGAATTGTTCACCTAGTTTTTGTTTGGTGTTACACAGATCAGCCATGGTGATGTCGCGTTCAATGTTATGAGAGTAATGAGCTAGGAACTTCTGGATGAGTTCCTCAAATGTTCTAATGCCACCTAGTAGTCGGGAAAACCATGATGTGGTTGTTCCTCCCAAGCTTTGGGGAAAAAGGCACATTAGGTAGGTGTCTTCATATGCTACTTCAAGACAAGCGGAATGAAATTCTCTGACATGATCACGAGGATCTCCCTTTCCCCTATATTTTTCAAATTTGGGTGTTTCGAATCCTCTTGGAAAGGGTGGCATATAAAGATTCCTATCAAAAGGATAGGGACAGATGTCATTGAGTGAGAATTGGTTGGTCTTGACACCACTATGAAGTTGTTGGGTGAGATTCTCGACTTGTTGCCGCAACATCTCTATTTCATTTGGAGGAGGTGGTGGGTTACCTCGAGGAATGTTATATTTGATGGGATCTCTACCTCTTTCCTCCTCATGGCGACTTTGTCTTTCTGATGCTTGTCTTAATTGGGAAAGATCAAAGTCTGAGGGGAGTTTGGCTCCTTCTTGAGCGAGTTTTAAGAAGTGAGCATCCGCATTGCTCCTGAATATTTCGTCAAACAATCTGTTAAAGAGAGGGTTATGCTGAGCCCTTTCTATTGTTGCAGGAGTAGGAGTACTTAGGTTTTCATCATTTGCATTTCCTCCAAGTGCTTCTTGGAATTCATTGAGATTTTCCTCTTCTTCTTCTTCTATTTCTATTTCTCGTTGCCGTGACTGTGATCGGGTTTGAGCCATTTTGTTTATGAGTCTTTGTTGAAATTGCATGAAAATGATGATGAGTTTTTGATGAAATGAGAGATTTGGTGATTGGTGAATTGTGTTGCATGTGGATCTCTTAACACTTTTAAGGTAGATGTAACCGAAATTTCTTCTTTGAATTGCTTGCTCATTTGATAAGATTTGATGTGATAAGGTGTAGAGAAATCTGAGATGTGTTACAGATTTAACTACCTAGTAATGAGAGGATTCACTCATAAACTAGTTTTAACCTGCGTAGATGTGTCTCTTAGGATGAGCTTATCCTAGATGTAGAAACAATCTAAAAAGTGATGTGAAGTGTTTGATTTCAAGCAATATCTAAAAGAGAACTGGGAACAATAACCTCTTAATGTTTTGAGAGTTGGGATGGATTGATGATGAAATGATGATGTATGAGTGAGATAGATGAAAATGTTTTCAACTTCAATAAAAACTTTGTGTTACAAACGGGACAAACTCTACCTCTTCCCTTTCAGGTGTTGGAGGTATTTCTCGAGCTATGTTGTAGGTGATGCAGACGTTTGGGAAGAAGTTGGGATTAATCTTTCCTCCTTGATTTTTGTGATAACTCAGAGCTCTATATTGCATAAAAGCTTTGCGGTTCAGTGATTCGGACTCAAATTCGTTGGTTTTGCCTTGAAGGTAGAGACGCATACGATGTAGAAAGACTCTATGAGAGACAAAAATTTGTCTATTGATATAGAAGAATTTCCTCCTTTTGATCAAATCCTTTGAGCTTAATGGTCTTCTTTTCAAGTTGATATTCTGATGACACATCTTCTTTCGCAAGATGTGAAGAATGGTCATAAAATTTGATGCTTTGTTGTTTGTATCTTGTTTTTGATGTGTTTTGTTTGTTTTTTGGTAAGATGTTGGATGAATACTTTGTTTTTGGGAAGTGATTTTTTTATTTTTCTTTGACAAGAAAACAAAGCAAGCACACAAACACAAGAATGTTGCCTAAAAAGCACAAATGAGTATGGGTCTAGATCAACCCAATCCTTGGACTTTTATATGACCCTTCCTTTAGATGTATTTTAATGTGTATTTCCAAAGCCTGAAGTCGGCTCAATTTGTACTAGGTCTTTAAAATGAACACACTTCAAACACTTTTTATCCCTAAGGTCAAATGGCCAGTTGTGATAAATTTAGCCCACATCTTGATATTTCTTCGACTTTGGTACTACATACCTTATGAATCCCGCCTTGGCAGGTAAGGATGTGATATACTAAGTCTTGTGTGAGCATAACAAATAGATGATCCCTATGATGAGGGAGTCACCACTTTTATCAAGCCACAAGTGACTTTTCAAAAAGCTATGTTTCTACTCAAGGAAATATTTATGGTGAGTATCTTGGGAGCAAAACCATCTATGCTCTTGCACTAAATTATATCGCAAATATCCTCAATCAATAGAACGGGTGGGCTACTACTTAAAGGTGTTTAGTCGTGTTCGATGTTTTTGGACATAAGTTCATTCTGCAGTGACTCACTTAAGAGCCTTGTAACTGGTGGTGGGGCCCATTTGTCCTTTCGGCCAGTTACACTGTAGGAACAACTATACCCAAGGCTACAGCTTTCGCTCTCACCTGATTTCTATAGCGGCTCGAAGGATTTACCGCTCGAAGTCGTTCCCAAGAGTATCGATCCCTTGGCAGGCCTCTCTTAAAAAGATAAAATTTTGAGTGTTACTAACACTTTTCTCTTGCACCTAGGACCACGAAAGCCAAGGGAGAGGATAGTGTGTGTTAGAGGTAGGATCACTCGACTGACTTTTTGCACAAGCGTGCCAAACACGTAAAACACTTGTTCTTTTTAATCCATCATTTGCAAATGTGATCTAACTATTTGGAGATGTTGCTCCAACAGCCATGGTGTTCTTTTTAACTTCAAAGGCAATGTGTTTTGTAATCTAGAATTCGAAAATCCTGGTCAACTTAATGAAAAACACGTTTTTGCTTGAAGTAAAATTTGTTTGCAAAAAAAAAAAAAATCAAAACAAGTGGATTGTTCTTTTTATTTGCCCAAAATTGAAGTGTGGCTTGTGATTTTTAAGTTTGATGCAATAAAAGCAAATTTGTGTGTTGATTTTAAGCACCAAAAGACAATTTATCCTAATCTAAAAAGCAATACAATTTTGTGTTTTGTCAAGGTTTTAAGCACCAAAAGACAAGTTTGTGATTTTTAAGGTGAATTTTTAACCTGCACAAACAAAAACGTGTTAGTAAAATCGATGTTCAAGGGGGGCTTCCACAAGCCTAAGAATTTCCATTTTTGTGGTTACAAGGTGATTTGGACGGCACTCTGTTACAATAGCGCTAGTCTGCGCTTAAACAGAAGCGCTATTTCACACAGAAGCGCTGAAATAACAAAAATGACAGAGTCAAAAGTGCTAAAAAATATTCAATAGCGCCAGAAGAATGACCAAAGAGCTAAAATAGTGTCAAAAGCGCTGAAACTTTTACAATAGCGCTATTGTAAAAACAATAGCGCTAAAAGAAAAAGTGTCGGTAGCGTTAGAACGTGTTCAATAGCGCTAAAGCGCAACTTGTGTGACACTTTCAACAATCAAACATGTTAAAAAAAAATGATATGTTTTGGGTGGTTCGATTCACGTCGGGTTCACCAAATGATGCCCTCCTGAATGGCACAAGGTCAGCAAATGATAAATAACACAAAAGACACAAAATCGTTAATGTTAGTCAATCAAAAACTAATCTAAAAAGGCATACCAAGAGAGACACTAAAAACATGCTAATATATCTAACTAAAGAAGCAAAGATAATGAGACATCTCCAAATGTCTCTTAGCATGGTCTTGGTTCCTTTCTCCCTTGTTCCTCTCATCTCCAAGTTCCAAAATAGTGTAGCTCTTAGCAGCTTTTTGCACTATGAATGCTTATGGAGGATTGAGATTATAGTATAGCTCTAAATGTGAAATGAAAAGCTAATACTATGCTATTGATGCTAAAAATGATTTATTTTATCCAAAATAACAAGAAATTAGATTGTTTATGCTAAAATGCTCTCTTAAAATGCCTATAGCTTAAATGCATACAAGTTTTCAGGATCTGGATTATGAAGAAATGGGCTCTATTTATAGAAAAAAATGGAGCAATGGATGGTTGAGATTGAGTAATCTCAACAAGGGTCAAGATTGAATGATTTCAAATCCATGTGAGGGCTTTTAACCCAATCTCAGGATGACAAGTGTCAATGTGAGATAGGTTGAGAGGAGAGGGAATAAGCATTAAATGCCTGATATGACCTTGAGATTTTAGAGTCAAGGTTGGTTGAATGAATAAAATCTTTATTCAAAGAATAAAGCTTTTATCCAATGGATAAACTCTTGTGCAAATGTGAAATGGATGAATATGGTCAAAACAATAAATGTTTAGGGGGACAAGTTTGAAATAACCATAAATGGTTATGTAAGAGCCATAAATGGTCATGTAAGAGCCATTAGTGGTCTTGGAAGACTTTGGGGGTTAATTTGTTGAACACACAAAGCATTAAATGCTTTTCAAAGACTTTGGAGTCTTTGAGAAGTGACTCCATTTTGCTTAGGAATGTGACAATAATTAGGGGATGGATTAGGCTAATTAGGAAGGGGTTAGAAGAATCTAGAAGGGGATTTAGATTTTGCAAGTGGATTTGGTGGGTGACGGAAAATAGGATTTTATTAAAATAAAAATTCATTTATTTCAATAAATGTGTGCAAGTTGCATTTGTAGGAAAATGCAAGT
Source organism: Cryptomeria japonica (assembly GCF_030272615.1). Classification (NCBI taxonomy): domain Eukaryota; kingdom Viridiplantae; phylum Streptophyta; class Pinopsida; order Cupressales; family Cupressaceae; genus Cryptomeria; species Cryptomeria japonica. The sequence goes on from NC_081406.1 coordinate 586,979,511, forward strand.
GGGGGGGGATAATGATTTAAATAAATGTTTTATTTAATTTATTTAAAAGAGGAAAAAGGGATTTTAATTAAATAAATAGATTTTATTTTTTTAATTGATTTGAATTTGATTTAATGAATTAATTAAAATAAATTGAATAATTTATTTAATTAATAGAAGAATGTTTGGAGATGATTTAATTAAATATTAATTTAATTAACTGATGGCTAGTGGATTTTTAATCAAATAAATAGCGAATATTTATTTAATTAAGTTGGACAGATTTGTGTGACTACATTATTTTTCCTACATTTGTGTAGTAGATGAGGTCAATTGGTTGACCATTTAGCAAATAATGTTGCTTGTCCAACATAGGTATGAATGGAGAAGTGATAGCTTCAAATCAATTATGCATCCACTTACAAGGATCTAAAGATATTTGCAAAATATTTGAATTAGGAAGATAATCAGGTTCAATTGCCAACAACGTCATGTTATATTTGCAACAAGGAGAGAGGAGGATGGGAGAGATAGAGGGGTAAAGAGTGATATAGAGAGAATGAGAGGGAGAGATAAAGAAAGAGATAAGACAAAGAGACATAGAGATAGAAGAGATAAGTATAATGAGAGGGAGAGAGAGGGAGAGAGAGGGAGAGAGGGAGAGAGAGGAAGAGATGGAAATAGATGGATCATGGTAGGAAGTGATATAAGGAGAGGAGTAAAGAGAGGAATATTATAGGGGTAGAGGGATATGAAGAGATACATATAGAGAAGCAAAAACATGTAGGTATAGAGGTCTAGGAAGAGGGAGAGAGAAGAAGAAGAAGAAGAGAAGGGTGGACAGAGGGAGAGATAGATAAATAGATAGAGAGGGAGTTGGAAAGAGAGAGGGAGAGATATAATTTCTACATTGAATAAAAATTTATAAAGATTTACTTTTAATGGGTAAAGTACAAAGCTGTGTCACACTTTTATAAAGGAAATGGTCAATGTTGATTCAAATTTTTAAAGTAAATCAATAGAAACTAAAATATATGTTTTGAATTTTGAAATGATGTAAAATAATAAAATTATATTCTTTTGTGTATTTTATGTTTGTAATTTTAACAAAATTTTAAAAAATTATTTGAATGTAATTTTTTATAAAGTAAACACTATAATTTAATTGCTGATAAAATGTTGAAATTGAAGTTACACAAGTCACCACACTTGAATTAGTAAATTTTACTTTTTTTTCATTAATTTTTTTGTGTATATTGATGACTTGAAACTTTAGTGCATGGATATATTTTTTACTATTTTTTCTAAATATATATTTTCAATAAATTTGAAAAGTTGTGTGTGCTGAAATATAACTCTTTACAATTCCCATCAACTTTTTTTTTAATTATTTATCCAAATTAGAAAAAAATTATATCATCTTGACATAAATTCCTTTCTCTACTACATCATTTTTTTTTTCAAAATTTTTAAATAAATTTTAGTATTTTTCTTTGACAAGATAATCAACCTTATATTTTAATGTTGATGACCTACTTTAAATAAAATTAAAATATAAAAACTAATTAGAATATTAAAAGATATATATTTTGGAAAATTGACTTATAGATCTATAAAAGGGTATTTTTACATTTCAAAAAAAATATTATTTATAAGACTAGGAGTTGTTGAAACATCAAGTTTTTTGTTTTTTTTGCCAATTAGACCCAAAGTGGTATAAAATATACATTTAGTAGACACTTCCAATTGGAAAATTTGTGGTCCATATATAACTTAGCTATAATGAATCTTTATAGACCATATGTTTGACTAAAATTAATTTTAAGTTATAATTACTTAAATTCAATTGTGCTGATAAGTTAGCCTGAAACGTGACATAGTTTTGTGCTTTTACCCTAACACAATTTAATAAAGATATTATATGAATAAATTAAATTTAATATTATAATAATATTACATATAAATTGACCATTTAATAATAATATAAATTCAATAATAATTTTAAAAAATCTCAAAATAACTTTCATAAAATACTAAATAAAAATTTAAATAAAACACCCAATAAAAAAACTAATCGAGTGGCATAATATTTTGTATGGGAAAATCAAAATAAGATGTGCATAAAAAGCTATGAGAAAATTAAATAGATAATTGGTCAGTGAAGAACTCCATTTGGTAAAGTCTCCAATATGTGGTACTAGGTAAAAAAGTAAGTTATCTACTTTTTAATACAATGACTGCAAAGTAAAATGAAAATTCGATACCGGTGGGGAGATGAGAGAAATTTGTTGCATGTTCATCGATTCACGTGAGAAGTGGTACGTAATACGAATATTTGTGCGGATTCTTTTGTAGGAAAACTGGTGATGGTAGAATTAATGGTAGAGTAGTATAAATATTACTCACATTCATAAATTTTGGAAATATCACAATGCACCTAATAGCACCTAATAGACACAATATTCTATATATTAATGGTTCATTTTTTAAAATTTGGAAATAAGGAAGAAAGTTGCTCTAAAGTGAACTACAATTAGAGAACAAAAATTAAAAGGTGTTATGTGGCTTTTTGTGCACAAGTCAAATTTGAAAACTATATAAAATTAGAAGTAAAAAATAATAGATTAGTATGTTGTATTAGAGTTTTTCCTTCTTATAAAAGTTGAACCTATAAAAATGAAAAAGAGATATAATCAACATGTAATCAATAGTAAGTCTTGTGGAAATGAGAGCTAGAGCGAGGGCAACAAAAGCCCTAGCCACTAATGATGGAGGAGGGTCCTCTAGTTCTTGAGCCTATGAGGGTAGCTTAGAGAATGAAGAATGTGATGGTGAATATCCTACATATGAGGAAATGGTGAAGAGTTGCTTTGATGTGCTTCTTTAAATGGTTCCTCCAATGACGTGCTCATAAAAGGGCCAAAAATATCATGAAATCCCTATTGTCAAGGTTATAATATGTTGTATGTATGCTACTCTAAATCATAGACTGATTGAAGGTAGGGAAGGATAAACATGCATTTAAAGTGGTGAAGAAGAAGCTGGGAAAGCACATGAAAGCCATGAAGAAGTGTGAGGAGATACCTAATGTTATGAGAAAGATGATCTCATGTAATAGTTTTGACAAAGGTAGCATGTTTCTCAAGGATGAGGAATGAGAGTGATTGGAGATAAGATTCATGACCCAATAGTGACATCATGTGTCAGTCAATAAATGTGGTAGATTAAATTCCATGATCACAAAAATTAATCATCTAAGTAGCATGAGAAATTTTTGAATTGACACTTTAAGGCGTACTCTATGATTAAAATGGTCAAGATGAATTACATTGTATTGTATACTTTATTGACTACTTTGAGTCATTGATCTAACATTATTATTGATTTAGCTTCTAAATCTAAATTTTCAATCTTATCCCCTTTCCCATTTCTTAAATTTCTCATCACTAATCCTTAAGATAGACTTGTCATGGTGAAATCATACAATTATAATAAATGTATCAGATATTGAATATTTATATATCAAAACATGATTGAAACAAAATCTTTCAATAAAGAAGAAACACACAAAGGAAATGGTATCATATCAAATAAATCATGTTCTATCTAAAATGAATGCAAAATAATAAATCCCCTGACATCTCCTAAATAGTCAACACATAATAATGTAACAAAAATCTTAAGGTAAAACATTGCACTTGGGCCATTGCAACTCCTGAAACAAATTATAGACCATTGATTTGCAAAACTTAACCAGTGCATTCCATATAGGAAACGCCTTCGGCCTAAATATTAGTTTAAAACAAATTTAAAAACAAAAATTATATTCTATCAAATATTATTTCAAAACACATAGCTTTCCCGCATATGAGTCAAAACGGTTTTTACATCTTTTGGAATAAGTGCAGCCAACAAAACTTATATTTTGAATATTAGGGGAAAGGACCCAGTAGTCGTGCACCCTAACTTCACGCTTCTCAAAATCCTACTTGGAAATTTCGAATCACTTCGATTTTTTGACAGCAGCTTACTTGGCAAGTCCCCTGCTTATAACTAAGGTTTCAGGGCCACATCATCAAATATGATGCCACATCAGCATGCTTTTTGCCAAGGTGTCCAAAACAGCGCCAAAAAAAAGTGAGACCAATAGGCGTGCAAAAGAGACCCCAATAGTTGTGCAGCCGATGTGGCATCACCTGATTGGTTACTTTTTACAATATTAGTACATTTCTTAACAACTATTGGTACATTTCCTAGCAACTGTTGGTACATTTCCTAACAAAAATTGATATTTTTTGTTTCAAACAATAGGTTTTATTTGTTCAATTTTTGGAACAAAAGGTATCAACAACCCTCACAACAATTGGAACATGCTCAACTACTGGGTCCTTTCCCCTAGTAGATTTCCGTGATCGTCTGACCTGTGAAAAAGACTTGATTTTATTGTGAGCTAACCAGTGTGGTTCGGTGCATAATTTGCCAGCTGCCACAGTGGACCTATATTTAAACATGTTATTTATTGCTACCTTTTGGTTTGCTTGATATTTAATTTTTATAAATCAATCTACAAACTTTTTTATATTAATTGGGAAGACTGCAAGTTGCGGCAATTCTGCCATTTTCTGCCATTTCTCTTTAATGAATGAATGAGGGAGCATTTCTGACCGTTGAGCAGACCCATTTCAGCTATTTAAACCAGTTTCAGTGTGCACAACTATATAGGCTACTTTTATTATTAATATATATGTCCTCGCTGTCGAATAAGTTATGTTTTGGAGAGCTCATTCCTATCAACTTATTTAGAGCTATATTGTCATCCCCCATTGAATTCTCGTACCTTTTATGCGTAGTGTTGGTGATGTGATTATGAGGAGGATTGAATTCTGTTGGGAAAGAGCACCTACCCACTGCGTTCCAGTCCTTTCATTTTGCTAAAAACGATATGTTCAATTCCAGGAATGTTTCCTTCTTTGGGAGAGCAAGAACTTCACTGAAAAAGGAAATAATGGGGCGAAGAAAGATCGAAGCGAAGAGAATTGAGGACAAAAAGAATAGAGTGGTGACATTCTGTAAAACGCGAACTGGTCTAATGAAGAAGGCGCGGGAGCTTTCCGTGATGTGTGACGCCCAAGTGGGTCTCGTTATCTTTTCTCAAACCGGCAAGCTCTCTCATTTGTCCAGCCCCAGGTACACAATCTGCTTCTAACTCTCTTACCAGGTAGCTTTCATTGTATTAGCTTGCTGTTATAAAAGTCGTATTGTATTATCGATATGTATCATAGATTAGAGATTTTCAGAATTTGAGTTTGGGCGATGAAGAAGTTGATCTGGGTATTTTTGGTGTTTAATAGGAGAGAGGATTCAGTAGTTTGTGCATCTACATGGAAATTTCAAATTTACTTGAGATTTCCCTTTCTTATAACTAATGGTACATTAGCATTCTTTTTGTCAAGGTGTCCAAAACAACCTGAAAAAAAAGTGAGAGAAATAAACTTGCAAAAAGGGCCAATATTTATGTAGCTGATGTGGCATCACATGATTGGTTACTTTTCACAACAAAGGGTATATTTCATTCAATTATTGGTACTTATCATCAGCAATAACAACTTTAAATTTTAAAGTCACAATTATTCTACACAAATTAAACATTAAATCAACAAGTGTGAGAGTATTAAATCAACTTCTATCACAAGAATTGAAACCCACTTAAATATTAGATCCTTTTTCCTAATTATAACTTAAGATACATACGATTAAAGAATGTTTGGTAAGATAATATTCTGTACTGGTAAAAACGGAATGTCATTATAGATTACTCATCTACGGGAGGGATTTGACAGTTTTTATGTCTTCTTTATTTTAATTTAATTTTACTGTTTGAAACACAGCCGGTCTCTGTCTGTAGCAGAGGCAATCAAATGCCTATTAATATCGTAAGCAACCAGATTACCAAAAGGGATTGATACTGGGTTAATATTTGTGAGAAAGGATTCAAGTGAAGATGATGGGAAACAAAATAAAAGAGTGTAACATTTTGCAAAAGGCGAGAAAAGCGCAGGATCTCTCCGTGTTGTGAGAATGGGCCTCATATTCTTCTTTTAGACCGGGAAAATGTTACTACTGGCGTCGCACAACAGGAGAGCTCCACTGTGATCGTCTTTTACAAAATGTTACTACTCTATTATTTCCATTTCCTTCTATTGGATCCACACGATCGTCTTCTATTGGATCCACATGATAGCCACTTCCTTCTTTTTTCCAAGCTCAAATTCTTCATTACCCAAGCTCAAATTCTGAAAATGGGCCTCATTTTCTCCATTAAGACCGGCAAAATGTTACTACTGGCGTCGCACAACAGGAGAGCTCCACTATGATCGCCTTTTACAAAGTGTTACTACTCTATTATTTCCATTTCCTTCTATTGGATCCACATGATTTTTCTTAGCCAACTTTGTATATTTTCAAATGGTCCAGAGCCAGTGGGTAAATTATCGCATCCTCAAATTTTTTCAGAATTTTTACTTTTTCTTTTTACGAAAATAATTCATGCGAACTTTATTCTTTTTTCGCTACAGAGGATAGCCATCCAAATACGTACCGTTAGAATAATGGAAACCGTTCAGTATCCTCCCTCTCCACCTTCCATCTATTATGGAAGAAACCATGCAAATGTTTGTCCAGAAGATCGAGACCATCCATCCTTTGTGGGCCGCATTATCTCTGGAACTTTGATGTTTGTATTTGTTATGCACTCTTTCATGGGTCTACCTTTGTAGAGTTTTAAAGAGGTGTAATGTTTATGTTACTAAATATAATGTTTGCAATTGTCTATTTTCTGTTCTTGTCTTCTGTCTCTGCCCACCTCAGACACCCCAACAAGTGCTATCAGAGCCAATGGTGAAGTCTTGGGTGTCAAGTGTCTCTAGTGTTTGATGTGGACTCAGTGTTAGCTTATGCTGTGATTAAACTGCCAAGCGTTCCAATTAGCGGCCAGTCTGTAGTTTTTTATTCAAATTTGTTTCTCCGTTTGTCTTTCTTTTATGTTCAAAATTTGCAGAGTTCCGTTCTTTGTGTTTCTTTTCACTGAACATCTGGTGATTGATCCAAGGAGAAGGAAGTTGGATCGTTGTGGTTTGCCAGAGCCGTTAGAGAGGAAAGAAACCACCCTAGGCTTGCGGTGGTTGAATGGAGCACTGCTTTTAGGCAGATGCATGCAGATCCGGTGTGGATGGAAGGATTGTTGTTAATTTTCAGCCGCAGCTATTGATAAAGGAAGCCGTCAACGCAATCAAGATCGTTGTGTAAGCCAAAACTTAGTAAAATGGCGCTGCACGTTTGTGAAGAAAGGGATCGCAGCAACAGAAGTCAACGTGGTTGTAGAGTTTGTTTCAAGATGCTACCGAGGGAGGCACCAATGAAGTAAAGTGTGCAAGTTTGCAGATGTCTTTGCAGTTGAAGCTATAGTGAATAAATGATCACTGCCATTAAAGATCATAGCACCAAATATGTTCCAGATCTACCAATTGCCAAAATGCCGCCACGGAGTCAAGACTTCAACATAGTTTGTTTTGTAGTAGTTATTTTTGTCAGACTTGTAGTTGGTAGAATGTTTAAGAAGTTTGTATGGATATTTGTCAAGGGAGAGTCAAAAAAAAAAATAAAGTGTCAATCTGGGGAGTTTGAATTTCCTCAATCACCTTTTCTTTTGTTGCAACTTCTCTTCTAAAATCGACCCCCCTTGTTTCTCTTGGTTTGTAATTTTTTTTTTCCCTTTACCTAAACATTTTAATCTCCTTTCATTCAAACACATGCTGAATTATTTTTGTTTTGGAGCAGATACTACACAATGACTCAAAAAAATTCTCAAACGCCTTCCCTTTTTTGGTGAGTTGTAGTTTTTCTTAAAAAAAATAGTGTCTTCTTCTCCATGATCATTGCATGTTGCAGTGCCATTCTTTAGTGGTAGTAGATTCAATCTGGTAAATTTAATCTCTCTTTCATGATCTTAACAAATTACAAGTGGATCCTAGGAGTATTCAGATTACAAGATCCATAGTTTTCAACATTTCCATTTTGCCAAAATAATGAAGTAAATTTCTAGGCTAATAAATTAGTTAAGGGATGTTTTCTTATCAATGGTGTGACTGATAGCTAAGATTAACCTAAAACAAATTTGAAATTCCAAGATATAAAATTCTAGGTGATGCCCTCCTAAATGGCACAAGGTTAGTTTAAGATCAAACAACACAAAACACAGAAAACATTAGTGTTAGTCAATCGAAAACTAATCTAAAAAGGCATACCAAAAGAGAGACTATAAGCATGCAAGCATATTTAACTATCAAAGCAAACATGATGAGGCATCTCCAAATACCTCCTAACATACTCTTAGTTCCTTCTCCCTTGTTCCTCTCCTCTCCAAGTTCCAAAATAGTGTAGCTCTCAGCAGCGTTTTGCACTATGGATGCTTATGGAAGATTGAGATTTATAGAATAGCTCTAAATATGAAATGAAAAGCTATTTTAATGCTAAAATGAAGTATTTTAACCAAAAAGACAAGATTTAGTTATGCTATGCTAAATGCTCTCTAAAATGGCTATAGTCTAAATGCTTACAAGTTTTCATGATCTGGATTATGAAGGAATGGGCTCTATTTATAGGAAAAATGGAGCAATGGATGGCCAGGATTGAATGGTTTAATCAAGGGTCAAGCTTGAAAGTTGGGGATCCATGTGCACAATTGGCACCAATAAAATAATGACAAGTGTCAACACAGGATTGGGTTGAAAGAAGAGGTTGGAGGCATTAAAGGCCTGAGAAGACCTCATGGTTATCTAAAGGCTAAGGGTCAAGCCTAAATTAGGATTACCCACTGAATTAGGAGTTAATCCCAGGATAAACCTTTGTGCAAATGATTAAGAGATAATCATGGTCAAAGTATTAAATGCTTGATGAGACCTTTGTGGTTGGGTAGAGGTTGAGTCAAACAAATGTTTTAACCATGTGGGAGGGTTGAATTAACCATTAATGGTTATTGGAGACTTTGGGGAATTAAGTGGTTGAAAGTTGGAAGCCTTTAATGGTTTTCAAAGACTTTGGGGTTTTTGGTGGTTGAAGGTTGAAAACCTTCAATGGTTATCCAAGACTTTGGGCCATTTGAGAAGTGACTCCATTTTGCTTAGGAATGTGACAATATTTAGGAAATGGTTTAGGCTAATTAGGAAGGGTTTAGAAGAATCTAGAAGGGGATTAGATTTTGCAAGTGGATTTGGTGGGTGAGGAAAAATAGGATTTTATTGAAATAAAAATTCATTTATTTCAATAATGTGTGCAAGTTGCATTTGTAGGAAAATGCAAGTGGGGTGGGGATAATGATTTAAATAAATGTTTTATTTAATTTATTTAAAAGAGGAAAAGGAATTTTAATTAAATAAATTGATTTTATTTATTTAATTGATTGAAATTTGATTTAATGAATTAATTAAAATAAATTGAATAATTTATTTAATTAATAGAAGAATGTTTGGGGATGAATTAATTAAATATTAATTTAATTAACTGGTGGCTAGTGGATTTTTAATCAAATAAATACGAAATATTCATTTAATTAAAATGGATAGATTTATGTGACTACATTTGCCCCTCTTTGAGACGGTGCGGTTTATCGCATCGTTTCAAAGAAAGAAAAACTGGTGTGAAGAAATGCCCCATAAAATGTAAATTTAATGGGTGGTATGCCCCCTCGAGGGATGGGCCGAAAATTTTTGAAAAATCGGGCGATCTCTCGAAAAAGAATGAAAATTGGCAGGGTGGTGGAATAGAAGAAATTAGGTATACTGGGGAAAAATAGAAGAAATTGGGGGAAACATGGAGAAATGGGGGGCTCGGGAAGTTCACGGGGATCACGGCGATGAGCAGGGCGAAGTTACGGTGACGTCGGGGGTATAAATGGGGTGAAAAGGGTGAAAATAGGATCATTTGTGACCGCGACCAGTTGAAAACTATAGCTCTGACAGTGACATTTGGAAGAGCAAGGAGGAGCAACGATGTCGTTTCCGATCACCGAGCACCGATTTGAGCGAGTCCGCCGGTACCAGCGCCCAGCCGACTATGGACCAGCGGTACGCAAATTCGAAAACTTCCTTTTTATGCATTTTTAATACGTTTTTAGCTGAGTCCAAGTCAAGTCGGAGCAAGAGTGCTGGAACTAGGTTTTTAGCGCTTTTGCTCCATGAATTAGCGCTATTGTGCCGCAATAGCGCTTTTGTAGGCTAGTTTTAGCGCTTTTGAGTTTATTTAGCGCTTTTGTAGGAAAGTTTGAGCGCTTTTGATAAATTAGCGCTACGGTAGGGTCAATTGAGCGCTATTGATGTTTAGTAGCGCTATTGCATAGCGGTTTTAGCGCTTTTGATTAATTAGCGCTATGGCGTAGTTAATTGAGCGCTATTGACAGGAATAGCGCTATGGTGTAGCTTTTTGAGCGCTTTTGTTTTGGTAGCGCTATTGTGGGGCTTGTTGAGCGCTATTGAGGTTTTTCTAGCGCTATTGTTCCGAATGAGCGCTTTTGTAGGTTAAATAGCGCTTTTGCTTTAGGATAACAAGATGCCCCAGTTTCGGACAAAATAAAACTCCGGATACCTAACGATTGATGGATGGTGAGGTGAAGTGGGAGTTGTTTTGAACCATAGCAGCCCGATGAGACTTAGGTCATTTGTTAGGAGAAATGCCTGTTGAAGTCTAGGCGGCCATGATTGCTTACCTGTTGAGACTCGAAGATACTTGATCAAAGTATCTGATGATAGTCTAGGTTTAAACTTTAAGAAAGTTTGATAACAAAACAACTGATGGTGGTTTGATGAATGTCTATGTGCAGGAGGATCTACGCGTGTTGCAGTTACGCGAGCGCCACCCCGCGACACAGGGGTTGCGAGATCGTTTGACTCAGATCGAGATAGATTGTATTGCGGCTACTGAGCTCTATGAGGTGATGCATATGCCCGTGATTCGGATGAATCACGGCCTGATTACAGCTTTAGCAGAGCGATGGCACAGTGAGACATGCACGTTCCATCTGGCGCAGGGCGAGATGACGGTGACTTTGGAGGATGTGTGGCGTATTCTTCGGATTCCGATTCGAGGGCAGCTGGTGACGTATGATCGATCCTGGGGGATAGTGTCTTGCCAGAGGATTTTTGATGAGGACGTATTCATTGATGATGGGTCGATTGCCTGGGAGGATATAGCGGCACTATATGAGCCCCTTCCAGCAGTTTTGTCAGGGATCGTGGGAGGACTTTTGTGTCCAGACAGGCGGTCACATGGATTGGCGGTCAGATGGGGACAGGTGATTGAGATGATGGTGACAGAGGGGACCCGATATGCCTGGGGGCCGTGCGTGCTAGCGCACATGTACCAGGAGCTGCACGAGGTAGTGTACAGAGGGCGGGGGTCTCTAGCAGTGGGTATGACGCTGCTGCATGTGTGGGCATGGGAGCACTTACCTGTGACTCGACCAGTGAGTCTGAGATTCCGAGCCGTGGATCAGCCCTATATGTTTATGTATAGTGGGATGATGAGCCAGCCCCACTTGGGGAAGCTAGAGTGGTGGCGGCGGGCATTAGATGACCTAGATGCAGTGATCTGGCGGCCATACTTGGAGTGTGAGCCATGGGATGATGATGCTGAGGCACTGCCGTATTGTTTTATGACCCGATTCCTCATTGGGAGGACCTCTTATCACGTAGAGAGACAGGTGCCAGGACGGGTTATGAGGCAGTTTGGACGGCAGCAGGGACTGCCGAGCGGATCGGGAGAGTATGCTCGAGTGATTCGAGAGCGGTATGCTTGGGGTCCAGTGCTACCGTATGATCAGGCATTGGCAGAGTTTCGGACACTGCAGGCGAGGCCATGGGATCTACGACCGAGGGTCGTTGATGCAGGGGTTACAGCAGAGTATACACAGTATCGGGCGGCGCACCCGATTCGACGGATATCAGATCCAGCAGAGCCGATCCCAGCATTCGAGGATGAGAGGGGACGGGGACGGAGAGGGGGTGGTGGTGGAGGAGGTGGTGGTAGAGGAGGAGGAGGAGGAGGAGGAGGAGGAGGAGGTGGTGGAGGTGGTGGAGGAGGAGGAGGAGGTGGAGGAGGGATGGGGATGTCGAGACAGCGGAGAGGGAGAGGGGGGTTACCACTGCAGATATCACAGGGACCGTTGATGCAGGGAGGAGTGTAGCTGAGTGGGAGGGGGATGGAGAGAGAGATCCCGATGGATACAGGTGCAGGAGAGGGTGGGGCTGGGGAGGGTGGTGCTGGGGAGTGTGGTGCAGAGGAGGGACCTAGTGGAGGGGATGATACAGGTGCGGCAGCCATGGCCATGGGGGAGGGAGCTACTGGGGATCTGCGGGAGCACATGATAGGTTATTTGCAGACCCGGGTAGAGAGATTAGAGGCGGAGGTAGCAGCGAGGGATGTGCAGCTATTTGCACGTGAGGCAGAGCTGACAGTGGTGCTGCGGGAGAGAGATACGGCGGTGGAGAGATTGGCGGAGCTGCAAGAGAGAGTCCGAGCAGGAGCACAAGGTCCGTCAGGGGAGACTATGAGGCAGTTTGGGCGAGCGCAGGCTGAGATAGAGTACTGGCGAGGTTTATATGAGCAGGTGGTTCCATTCAGTTAGCGAGCTCTCAGTTATACCCAGATGCGACAGTCGAGATCCGAGCGATCACAGAGGATGCAGAGCAGTGGGGGAGTGATGGGTCCTTTGAGGCGGGATAGATCAGGAGATGCAGGAGGGAGTGGGGGTTCGATGAGGCCTCCACGGAGAGATGGATCAGGTGGTGCCGGTACCAGCGGTGGAGCAGGTAGGGGTGGGGGAGGTACAGCATCTGGCCAGAGCGGCATCTGAGAGAGCATTTTTGCATACATGTATTGTATCATTGTCTATTTTTGGGACTGTATCTTGGATGGCTCTGTGGTAGCCGATTTTGTAAACTTCATTGTACTCTGATATATGAGATGATATATATGAGGAGATCCCATTTTGTGATGATATGCATGTGATGATGTATGGATGTTTATGCATGTTTGTGATTTTATTGCTTTGATGTATATGTGGACATGTATGCATTTGATGAGAGGTTTCTTTTATGCATGTTTTTATGATGAGTTATGATGTGAGATACTGACATATGAATGCAGGATGATATGTTCTTGAGTTATGTAATGCTTTATGTATGGAACGCTATGATGATAATATGCGTATGCTGGATTTTATGAACAGGTTTTTGATGGTTTCCTATTGCAATGTATTGATGAGATGATTTTAATGCAATGGTTGAATAAATGATGTTATGTATAAATATACTAGGATGATATATGCTTATGTTTTTGATGGATGAACAAGATTGTATGATGTTTCCTTTTGCGATGTAATGATGAGATGATTTATGTGATGATGTCAATGCAATGGTTAGATGAATGATTTTTATGTATGGATATGCATCTAGATGTGTTTAGATGAATGTAATATGGATAAACAAAATGTTAAGTGAATGCATGTGGATAAACAAAAGGTAAAGTTCAAATGTTTATATGATGATGCTGAAATGAATGCAGATGGATAAACAAATGTAAAGTACAAGTGTTTATATGATAATGCCTAAATGAATGATTCTAAATGCGTTTTAAATATGTTGGTAAGTGCAAATGATAATGGGATGATATGATAACTAATGGGGATAATAACTGCACCTTAATGTAATGATAATAAATGCAATGTAAATGAATCCTATAATGAACATTTATAAGATACTTAGTAATAAATGAATGCATCTTTTATCTATAAAGAAATGAATGCAAAGGATAAATGATGAAAAGTTTAATAAAATGATAATGGATAATTGATATAAGATGAATGCTTATTAAATGATTTAATACAATCAAAGACAATTTAATCCCATGAATGGATCTAATTATTTATGATTGATGAAAATGATTGTTAAATGATTTTAATGAAAACTAATGTCAACAATGAACTATATGCAATGTTTAAGTTTTTAACATGACATAAATGGACGTAATGCAAGATGCACCTAAATGTAATGATGATATGATCATGAAGAATGCAAGATCTTGTAAGACTTTGCATGATGCATTGATGATGTATCAGAGTACTCGGTCGTGATTGTATCCAAGACCAGTTTTTAGTAGTCATTTTTGCATGTAAAAGCCTACATATGAATGGATGGGTGATATGCAACGGAATGCAATATATAAACAGATGAGGTGAAATGACGATCCATAGTGCTCTATTTTCATCATTGAGCTTTAAAATGTTGGAAGAGAATACAAGCATCTTGACACAATGATTCAAGATGACTTGAGTATTTCTTTCATGGATTTTAATATAGCAAGTTAATACAAATGACTTGATATAAGGGTCAAGTCGACCAGAGTATTGCTTGCGGAACAGACAAGGATTATCTCCTTTCGTGCATGACTTGGATCGTCCTCCTTGATCTTAGGCTGATCATATCCTGAGACAGGTGCATACCGTACTAAAAAATAAAACCTTTATCCAATTTGGAGGAAGAGGAACCAAAGGATGAGCATTGTACCTGCAACCAAACAGCATATACATAAAGAATAAAGAATATGGATCCTTGGTAATGGTTCATGCTCATATGGTCGAGATATACGCTGTAGTCAGCAAGCCGTAGTGATCTATGACTGTGTTTTTGCCTATGATCACGTAGCTTAGTGAACTTCCCACGTAGACACCATTAGTACATGCCCCAGAACTTCATCGGAAATGATGCGCAAACAAAACAAAACAATGCTGAAAAGATCCCGATACAGATAAACAAACGATTGTACTCACAAATCAACCAAGTATTTGATAGCTTAACATAATTTTCTTGTCAAAGAAAACGTCATCTTGTCTTTGTTTTGGTAAGGAAGGATACATCCTTGTTTAAAGACAGGTTTGGATTGTTGATGTCGATTGTTTCGGTTTGATTGGTAAATGGTCATTGTGTGAGTAGTTTATCAATGTTTGTTTTGCATCTGATTGGATGAATATGTACAAGGTGTTGTCATGTTTTTTGGATTTTGTGTAATAGTTTTTGAATGTTTTTGGATTTTGTGTTGAGACATTTTTTTTTTTTTTGAATGTTTTTGGTATTTTCTGATGATTGCTTGAATGAAGAGCGTAATGATATATAAGACAATGTAGAATCCACTTCCATTATGAGGGTAAGGGTATTGCCCCCAGTTTGTAGACCTGACTATGAAAAGGTGGGATGCTAGACGCATGGAGTACTTTCTTAATTGCAGATCAAATAACAAGCCATGGTTGGGATGGATGGATGTATGTGTGCATGAATGTGATCGCAACAAGCTTTGAAAGATAATGGAGCTATTGCCTTTACGAGTGGCGCCTGTTTGCCAGGTTTTCACCATCGCACTTACCCAAGGTGCCACCGGAGTGGTTGTTCACCGTTTGGATGCATGATTTTTCTTTACTTTTTTGAATGTTTTTGTATTTTCTTCAGGACATTTTCTGAATGTTTTTGGTATTTTTTCTTCAGGACATTTTCTGAATGTTTTTTGGTATTTTTCTGATATGTAGGGGAGCCTGATGCCTTGTACACCTTAGGTATAAAACCTTTTGAGGTGCATGCTGTTGATTGGATCTGCGAGCGGTTCTCCTTCTGGTGTAGCCAACTGATATGCCCCGGACCCGAATACAGTAGTGACAACATATGGGCCCAACCAGTTTGATTCAAACTTGCCTTGATGTTCTCTGTTTGGTTGGTTGCGAGGATTTTCTCGAAGAACAAGATCACCTACCTCAAATGTACGAGATCTAACTCAATGATTGTAACTTCTACTCATGCGCTGCTGATAGGCTTTGAGGTGATTGTATGCAGCTTGTCTTTTCTCATCAAGTAACTCTAAGTCCTGAAGGCGTGAGACTCTGTATGCTTCATCATCGATGAGATTATGCAAGGAAACTCGTAATGATGGTATCTCGACCTCAATAGGTAAGATAGCTTCTGCACCATAGACCAATGAATAAGGAGTTGCACCTGTAGGGGTTCGAATGCTAGTTCGATATGCCCATAATGCTGGATTCAATTGAACATGCCAATCACGGCCGGCATCATTGACTGTCTTCTTTAGGATCCTCAATATGTTTTTATTGGATGCTTCGGCCTGACCATTGCCTTGTGGGTAATAGGGAGTGGAAAAGCGGTGTTGGATATGAAATTTCTCACAAAGTTCACGGACATCCTGATTTTTGAAAGGGAGACCGTTATCTGTAACAATAGACATGGGTACACCATACCGGCAGATGATGTAATTGAGGATGAATGAGACGATCTGCTTGCCGGTGACTTGGGTAAGTGGAATAACTTCGATCCACTTGGTGAAATATTCGGTGGCGGTAATAATGAATTTATGGCCATTGGATGAAGATGGATGAATCTTACCCACAAGGTCAAGGCCCCATTGACAAAAAGGCCATGGTGTCGTGATTGGTTGCAGTTCCTGAGCCGGTGCATGTATCAGGTCGCCATGAACTTGACATTTCTTGCATTTCCTGACAAAATAGTAGGAATCCTTTTCCATAGATGGCCAATAGTATCCAGCTCGCATGATCTTCTTGGCTAGTGATGGACCACTTGAGTGAGTCCCACAAATTCCTTCATGTACCTCTTCCAAAGCCTTTGTTATCTCATCTTGTTCTAGACATCGAAGGAGAGTACCATCAAGACTACGTCGGTATAGGGTTTCGGCAATAATGGTATATCGAGCAGTTTGGCGAATGAAGGTTTTTCGTTGGTTATTCGATTGGTTGGGAGGAAGGGTGTGATCGCGAAGATAGGTGTAGAACTCACCGTACCATGGGGATTCGGAACCGACAAGGCGACATATTATTTCAGATTCGGGGATATCATAAGCGGGAATCCAAAGCTGTTCTACCAAGAACTCGTAGCGTGTTGAATTCTGTGGAAGATCTAAGAGAGATGCGATAGTAGCCATAGCGTCAGCAGCTCGATTCTGATCTCTTGGTATCTGCTCAAAAGTAATAGTAGTGAATGATGTCTTTAGATTGTCCACCATTTGTTTGTATGGCATGAGTTTATCATCTTTGGTCTGATATTCATCAGTTGCTTGTCGAATGACTAGTTGTGAGTCGCCATATACTTGAAGTTCTTTTAATTTCCATTGTACGGCTAACCTGAGTCCTGTGATCAAGGCCTCATACTCTGCTATGTTGTTTGTGCATGGAAATGTGAGCCTGTAAGATTTCGGGATGCTATCACCTTGAGGTGTGATAAACAAAATGCCTGCCCCCGAGCCATGCCTAGTGTATGAACCATCAAAATATAGTTTCCATGACTGTGCTTCTGTAATCATGAATATCTCTTCATCTGGAAAATTGGAAATGAGAGGATGATCACCTATGAGAGGTGCATCGGCCAACTGATCTGCAATGACTTGCCCTTTGATAGCTTTACGGTCCACATACTCGATGTCGAATTCACTTAGAATCATTACCCATTTGGCCAAACGACCTATCAATGCTGCTTTGCTGAGTAAGTACTTGAGTGGATCAATCTTTGCGATGAGTTGCACCTTGTGTGTCAATAGATAGTGCCGCAATTTAGTGGCTGCCAAGATTACTGCTAAGCAAGCTCGCTCAATAGATGTGTAATTGAGTTCATAGCCAACCAGTGTGCGAGAGATGTAGTATACAGCACACTCTTTACCTTCTGCATTATGTTGTGCCAGTAGTACACCCAATGCTGTACTTGTTGCCGAGATATAGAGTAATAATGGTCTACTTGGATCTGGTGGCATCAACAATGGTGGATTCATGAGATAGTCTTTAAGTGCCTGAAATGCTTGCTGGCATCTGTCATCCCATTGAAAGCGTATGTTCTTGTGTAGCAGGTGTGTGAAGGGGTGACACTTATCAGCCAATTGTGCAATGAATCTTTGGATGGATTGAAGCCGTCCTTGTAATGTCCTTAGCTGACTGATATTCCGTGGAGGTGGCATGTCCATTATTGCCTTAACCTTTGCTGGGTCGACCTCAATACCTTTGCTTGAGACAATGTATCCTAGAAGTTTCCCGGAGGTCACTCCAAAGACACATTTCTTTGGGTTGAGTCGAACATGATATTGTTCCAGTCTATCAAAGATTTGATCTAAGATATGGAGATGTCCTTCTCTTGTGAGTGATTTTGCTAGTAAATCATCCACATAGTCTTCCATCATAGTATGCATCATGTCATGGAAGATGGTGGTCATTGCTCTTTGATAGGTTGCTCCTGCATTCTTTAGACCAAAAGGCATTACATTCCAGCAGTATGTGCCCCATGGACATGTGAAGGCTGTCTTATGTTGATCTTCTGGTGCGATCTTTATTTGATTGTATCCTGAAAAGCCATCCATGAGTGAAAGCATGGCATGTCCTGCTGTCAAATCTACTATGATGTCGATATTTGGTAAGGGGAAGTCATCCTTAGGACAGGCCTTATTTAGATCTCTGAAGTCAGTACAAATGCGGATGCCCCCTTTTGGTTTGCCAACTGGTACGATGTTGGAGATCCATTCTGCATAATCAATTGGTCTAATGAAACCAACATCTAGGAGTTTCTTGAGTTCTGTTTTGACTAGCACGGCAAGCTGAGGATGCATCTTACGAAGCTTCTGCTTGATAGGTTTGGCTCCTTTTGCTACTGTGAGATGATGCATGACTAAATCAGGATCAAGCCCAGGCATGTCTGCATATGACCATGCAAAGTTGATCTGACGCTTCTGGAAGAACTCTATAAATTGAGGTTGTTCCTCTGGAGTGAGAAGAGATGCCAGATGTATGATATGAGGGTTTTCAGAAGTCCCCACATTGTATTCTTTGGTTTCCTCGATAAGAATTGTTGATCGTTCCTGTTGTGTACTAGCAGGGAGAATGTCAAACCCTTCATCCTCAGGCGCCTCAGAGAGGTTTTCACCAGTGGATACGCTCTTTCTTTTTACTTTTGTCGGATCAAACAGTGCCACAGTGTGGTTTTCACTGGAAGATCCATGTTTTATTGTTATATTTTTGCAGCTGAAGGGTTTGGCATCCGCCCCGAAGTATGCTGCGCTATTAAGTTCAATGGCGAATCCAGCTTTGTGATCCCCACTTGGTAGATTATCCCTTAATTCCAAAAAGTCAATGATAGCCTCATCGTTTTGGAAGAGGTCAAGACATGGAGGATTTGATTGGTTCCATTCGATGAGTTCAGGGTGGATAATGGGCATTACTTCATCGATTAGATTAAGTTCGTTAGAGGTATCAGTGAGGGTCAAGACAGTGTGGTGAAGGTCGTTGATGGTACTCTCCCTGTCAGAATCAGGCGTAGGATGAGACGTAGGGTCTGTGGAAGATGTTTCCAGCTCAGGTACCCAAGTGGTCTTTATCTGTGCTTCTCCGTAAACAGGGATGTCTTTGCGTGGCGGAGGTGGTGATGTGTCTTCCTCATCTGAAGTGTTAAGCTGTACAGAATCAAATTCCCACTCATGTGAGTCGGTCTCTGAATCACTTTCCAGCAGCCGATTGCTATACCATACTGGGATGTCTTTGGAGTTGAACACGGCAGGCGTGATTGGTTTATGTACTTTTGTGGTGATCGATGCTGCAGGAACCGTGATGGGGTTTAAAGGATTTGTTACTGGAAGTATTGGTAATGGTGACTCAGTGGCTTCTGCTAGAACTACTGGCGCCATAGATGTTGCTGCGGGTTCTGATACAGTTGTTGCTATAAATGGTTTTATTGATGTGATGGCTGCCGCGGATGGGATTACTGATTCCATTGGTGGGATGTTTGGCACTGGTGATGGTTGCGGTGGGGTTGTGAGTCTCGATGGTGCTTTGAGTATGAAAGGTGTCCTCTTTGCAGTAGGTGGGCAATATGGTTTGCTAGGTTTTCCTTTAAATCTGAGTTTAGGAAGGACTTCTTTTTCAAAGCCTAGGCCTGTATTACCTTTGGGCTTGAACTCTGGCAACAGCGGTTCTTGTCGTCCTTGTTTGCAGGATCCCAAAGCACTTTGACCATCATACCCCATTCTTTGCATAATGAGGAGGCCTTTGCCATACTGTTCTGTAGGAAGCGTAACTTGCGGTTTATCAGTGGTAACGGGGTCTTTATAGATCCAGTCTGCTAGGTCCTCATCTTGTGTTTCTTCCTCTTGACTCTTTCCAAGGACGAAAGGCGTTAAAGCACATGCGGGCGTGACTATGGATTGTTGGAGCAACTGCTGGGGTTTACCATGCGTTCTAGGAGAAGTGGGCATTTGTCCCACACAAAAGAGCTGACTCAAGTTATATTCCCCGGGACCTTCCTCTGTGACTTTCATCTTAAGCTTTTCTTGCTTGGGTATAGGAGTGTTTGAACTGGCAAGAGAGGCGGGATTTACATATGATGTGGAGGAAATGGCTTCCCTATTATTAGGAACAGTAATCTCTGGTTGATGGCTGATATTATGGCAAAATGCAAAGGGATTTGCATCGCCCAGGATTGTGATCTCTGCACCGTTATGTGGGAACTTGATACATTGATGGTAGGTAGATGGAACGGCTTGCATGGCATGTATCCAAGGTCTCCCTAATAATAGATTATATGGCAGAGGAAGGTCCAGAACCTGACAAATTATGTGCTTTACCACGGGGCCCACTCGGATTGGTAGTACCACAGCTCCTTTGGATGAACGCTCTGCATCATCATAGGCTTTGATGGTGATCTTCTTGCGAGGATCCACTGATTCTACTGCATATCCCAATGCTGTGACCAACTGTAGTGTACAAATGTTTAGGCCTGCTCCATTATCGATCAAGACTCGCTTGATCCTGTGTTGGTTGACAAAGCCTTCAATGTGGAGTGAGGCGTTATGAGGTTGCTGGAAGAAAGAGTTATCACTTTCAGAAAAAGTGAGACAAGGTGATGACTTTAGATTTCCAACCATAGCTTGAAATTGGTCCGTGTTCAGGTTTGCAGGGACTGACGCCTCTTGGAGTGCTTGATCCAAGATTGTTTTATGAGAGGGTGACAGACGCAAAAGCTCCAAAATGGATATAAGTGCAGGGGTTTTGTCTAATTGTTCCACAAGATTGTACTGCTTTGGGATGGAGGTAGTGCCTGGTGGAGCTGCCTTTATGGTGACCTTGCCACGACGTGTAACAACATTGCAATTTGAGGTGGGATTTTTGAAGGTGATAGTTGTAATTTGTTCACTGGCATCATACAGGTGATTGACAGTGTAATTATACGCAGCTTGTGTATAATCAGTGGTATCAGGACCTCGTCTGGACGTGGAAGGACCCCTTTGATCTTGCGATGGAAGTGGATTCTTGAACATCTGATGATCATTATTGGTCATTTTTGGGTCATGCCCTTCAATTTCAATTTCTCCTCGATCAATAAGATCTTGAATGAGATCTTTCAATCGATGACAATTACTTGTCTTGTGTCCTCTTCCTTGATGGAATTCACAATGTTCAGTATCTCTCCACCATGCCGGTTTGACCTGAGGCTCATAGTTTGATAGCTTAGGTAGAGTGATCAAATTCTGAGAAATGAGTTGTCGCATCACTGTTTCAATGAGTTCCCCTAAGGGAGTGTATGTGCGTTTTTGTTTTTGTGGACGAGGTCTTGGTTCATCATGAGATGTGATGCGACCTTGATTAGGAGGAACATTTGTGTTATTTTGAGGTGGAGGATTTTGTCCTGCAAATCGAACCACAGGTTGTGCATTTTGGATAGTTCGAGCATCCACAACCCCATCATTGACGATATTCTTATTCTTGTTCCAGAAGTTCGGTTTATCACTATTGAAGCGCGGGCGAGGACCATTTTTGGGTTCATTAAAGATTTTGATGAGTCCTTTTTTGATGAGTGCCCTTTCACATTTTATACCTTTGGTGATCATATCGTTAAAAGAATCTGTGTCTTTGACATCCAGGTGAAATTCCATTTCTTCGTTTAAGTTGGAAATGAAAATTTCCACTAGTTCTCGTTCAGGTAACTGAAGAGAACGTCTGCTAGACATTTGGCGCCATCGTTGCAGGAATACTGAGAATAATTCACCTGGTTTTTGTTTGGTGTTGCATAGATCAGCCATGGTGATGTCGCGTTCAATATTATAAGAGTAATGAGATAGGAACTTCTGGATGAGTTCCTCAAATGTTCTAATGCCACCTGGTAGTCGAGAAAACCATGATGTGGTTGTTCCTCCCAAGCTTTGGGGAAAAAGGCGCATTAGGTATGTGTCCTCATAAGCCACTTCAAGACAAGCGGAATGAAATTCTCGGACATGATCGCGGGGATCTCCCTTTCCTCTATATTTTTCAAATTTTGGTGTTTCGAACCCGCGTGGAAAAGGTGGCATATAAAGATTCCTATCAAACGGATAGGGACAGATGTCGTTAACTGAGAATTGATTGGTCTTAACACCACTATGAAGTTGTTGGGCGAGATTCTCAACTTGTTGCCGCAACATCTCTATTTCATTAGGAGGAGGAGGTGGTGGGTTACCTCGAGGGATGTTATATCTGATGGGATCTCTACGCCTTTCCTCCTCATGGCGACTTTGTCTTTCTGATGCTTGTCTTAATTGGGAAAGATCAAAGTCTGAGGGGAGTTTGGCTCCTTCTTGAGCGAGTTTTAAGAAGTGAGCATCTGCGTTGCTCCTTAGTATTTCATCAAATAATCTGTTAAAATGAGGGTTATGCTGAACCCTTTCGATTGTTGAAGGAGTGGGTGTACCTGGGTTTTCATCATTCCCATTTCCTCCAAGTGCTTCTTGAAATTCATTGAGGTTGTCTTCTTCTTCCTCAATTTCTATTTCTCGTTGCCTTGATCGTGATCGGGTTTGAGCCATTTTGTTTGCAAGTTTGTTTTGAAGTTGATTTGAAGATGATGATGAGTTGGTGATGAAATGAAAGATTGATGGTTGGTGTTTTGTGTTGTATGGGGATCTTTAGCACTTTAAGGTAGATGTAACCGAAATTCCTTCTTTGAATTGCTTGTTTGTTTGATAAGTTTGGATGTGATAAGGTGTAGAGAAATCTGAGATGTGTTACAGATTTTGACTACCTAGCAATGAGAGGATTCACTCATGAACTAGTTTTAACCTGCGTAGATGTGTCTCTTAGGATGAGCTTATCCTAGATGTAGAAACAATCTAAAAGTGATGTGATGTGTTTGATTTCAAGCAATATCTAAAAAGAGAATTTGGGACAAGAACCTCTTAATGTTTTAAGAGTTTTTGGGATGGATTGATGATGGAATGATAATGTATGAGTAAGATGATGGATGTTTTGTTTTCAACTTCAATAAAAACTTTGTGTCACAAATGGGACAAACTCTATCTCTTCCCTTTCGGGTGTTGGTGGCACTTCTCGAGCTGTGTTGTAGGTGATACAGATGTTTGGGAAGAATTTGGGGTTAATCTTTCCTCCTTGATTTTTGTGATAACTCAGAGCTCTATATTGCATAAAAGCTCTGCGGTTCAATGATTCTGAATCAAACTCGTTTGTTTTACCTTGAAGGTATAGACGCATGCGATGTAGAAAGACTCTATGTGAGACAAAGATTTGTCTATTGAGATAGAAGAATTTCCTCCTTTTGATTAAAGCTTTTGAGCTTAATGGTCTCTTTTTCAAGGTGATACTCTGATGACACTTCTTCTTTCGCAAGATGTGAAGAATGGTCATAAATTTTTGACTCTTTGTTTGTTTGCACTTTGTTTTTGGTATTTTTGGTTGTGTTGACAGATGTTGGATGAGTACTTTGTTTTTGGGATTGATTTTCTGATTTTTCTTTGACAAGAAAACAATAGAAAGCACACAAACACAAGATTGTAGCCTTAAAGGCACAAATGAGTATGGGTCTAGATCAACCCAATCCTTGGACTTGTTTTTGACCCTTCCTTTAGATGTATTTTAAGGTGTAATTCCAAAGCCTGAAGTCGGCTCAATTTGCTCTAGGTCTGTAAAACGAACACACTTCAAACACTCTTTATCCCTAAGGTCAAATGGCCAGTTGTGATAAATTTAGCCCACATCTTGATATTTCTTCGACTTTGGTACTACATACCTTATGAATCCCGCCGTGGCAGGTAAGGATGTGATATACTAAGTCTTGCGCGAGCATAACAAATAGATGATTCCTATGATGGGGGAGTCACCACTTTTATCAAGCCACAAGTGACTTTTCAAAAAGCTATGTTTCTACTCAAGGAAATATGTATGGTGAGTATCTTGGGAGCAAAACCATCTATGCTCTTGCACTAAATTATACCTCAAATATCCTCAATCAATAGAACAAGTGGGCTACTACTTAAAAGTGTTTAGTCATGTTCGATGGCTTTGGACATAAGTTCATTCTGCAGTGACTCACTTAAGAGCCTTGTAACTGGTGGTGGGGCCCATTTGTCCTTTCGGCCAGTTACACTGTAGGAACAGCTATACCCAAGGCTACAGCTTTCGCTCTCACCTGATTTCTATAGCGGCTCGAAGGATTTACCGCTCGAGGTCGTTCCCAAGAGTATCGATCCCTTGGCAGGCCTCTCTTAAAAAGATAAAATTTGAGCGTTACTAACACTTTTCTCTTGCACCTAGGACCACGAGAGCCAAGGGAGAGGATAGTGTGTGTTAGAAGTAGGTCCACTCGACTGACTTTTGTGCACAAGCGTGCCAAACACGAAATTCACTTGTTCTTTTTAATCCAACATTTGCAAATGTGTTCTAACTATTTGGAGATGTTGCTCCAACAGCCATGGTGTTCATTTTAACTTCAAAGCAATATGTTTTTGTAATCTAGAAGTTGAAAGTCCTGGTCAACTTAATGAAAAACACGATTGCATGAAGGAAAATTTGTTTTTGCCAAAAATGAAGACAAGTGGATTGTTCTTTTTACTGCACCAAAAATTTGAAGTGTGGATTGTGATTTTTAAGTCCCAATTGATGCAAGAAAGAAAGTTTGTTTTGTTGATTTTAAGCACCAAATAAAAATGAGGCCTAACTAGAAAACAATGAAAAACTCTTTTTTGTGTTTTTAAGTTCTTTTTAAGCACTAAATGAAAATTTTTGTGATTTTTGTTGTGTTGTTTAACCTGCACAAAGAAAAGAAACAAGTTAATAAAATCGATGCTCAAAGAGGGGGGCTTCCACAAGCCTAATTCTTGATTTTTCGGTTACAAGTCCATTTGGGCGACACTCTATCGCAATAGCGCTATTCTGTATTTTTACAGAAGCGCTGATTAATACAATAGCGCTAGTCTGCGTGAGCAGAAGCGCTAATTTAAACAGTAGCGCTTAAAGAAAAGAAAATCCCGAGAAGACAAAAGCGCTAGAAGTGCGTCAATAGCGCTGAAACTGAGACAATAGCGCTGGAATGTTGTCAATAGCGCTGAAAAACTTTCAATAGCGCTACTTTAGGGTCAATAGCACTAAAAGAAATTTTTCAATAGCGCTAAAACGCGTTCAATAGCGCCGAAGCGCGACCTGTGTGGCAGTTTCAACAAGAAAAAATGTTAATTTCAAAAACAATGATCAGAAGGTTGCGTGTTCGATTCACGTCGGGTTCACCAAATGATGCCCTCCTAAATGGCACAAGGTTAGTTTAAGATCAAACAACACAAAACACAGAAAACATTAGTGTTAGTCAATCGAAAACTAATCTAAAAAGGCATACCAAAAGAGAGACTATAAGCATGCAAGCATATTTAACTATCAAAGCAAACATGATGAGGCATCTCCAAATACCTCCTAACATACTCTTAGTTCCTTCTCCCTTGTTCCTCTCCTCTCCAAGTTCCAAAATAGTGTAGCTCTCAGCAGCTTTTTGCACTATGGATGCTTATGGAGGATTGAGATTTATAGAATAGCTCTAAATATGAAATGAAAAGCTATTTTAATGCTAAAATGAAGTATTTTAACCAAAAAGACAAGATTTAGTTATGCTATGCTAAATGCTCTCTAAAATGGCTATAGTCTAAATGCTTACAAGTTTTCATGATCTGGATTATGAAGGAATGGGCTCTATTTATAGGAAAAATGGAGCAATGGATGGCCAGGATTGAATGGTTTAATCAAGGGTCAAGCTTGAAAGTTGGGGATCCATGTGCACAATTGGCACCAATAAAATAATGACAAGTGTCAACACAGGATTGGGTTGAAAGAAGAGGTTGGAGGCATTAAAGGCCTGAGAAGACCTCATGGTTATCTAAAGGCTAAGGGTCAAGCCTAAATTAGGATTACCCACTGAATTAGGAGTTAATCCCAGGATAAACCTTTGTGCAAATGATTAAGAGATAATCATGGTCAAAGTATTAAATGCTTGATGAGACCTTTGTGGTTGGGTAGAGGTTGAGTCAAACAAATGTTTTAACCATGTGGGAGGGTTGAATTAACCATTAATGGTTATTGGAGACTTTGGGGAATTAAGTGGTTGAAAGTTGGAAGCCTTTAATGGTTTTCAAAGACTTTGGGGTTTTTGGTGGTTGAAGGTTGAAAACCTTCAATGGTTATCCAAGACTTTGGGCCATTTGAGAAGTGACTCCATTTTGCTTAGGAATGTGACAATATTTAGGAAATGGTTTAGGCTAATTAGGAAGGGTTTAGAAGAATCTAGAAGGGGATGAGATTTTGCAAGTGGATTTGGTGGGTGAGGGAAAATAGGATTTTATTGAAATAAAAATTCATTTATTTCAATAATGTGTGCAAGTTGCATTTGTAGGAAAATGCAAGTGGGGTGGGGATAATGATTTAAATAAATGTTTTATTTAATTTATTTAAAAGAGGAAAAGGAATTTTAATTAAATAAATTGATTTTATTTATTTAATTGATTGAAATTTGATTTAATGAATTAATTAAAATAAATTGAATAATTTATTTAATTAATAGAAGAATGTTTGGGGATGAATTAATTAAATATTAATTTAATTAACTGGTGGCTAGTGGATTTTTAATCAAATAAATACGAAATATTCATTTAATTAAAATGGACAGATTTATGTGACTACACTAGGCATTTCATAGTCAACGACAAGATTGCAACCCCAATAAATCTGTGGTCAAACATAAAGATTAAAATAGTATCACCAAGACTGCACCTACAATACCCATCATCAGTTAGATCTCTTGCTCGATCTTCCCCTATCTATCTCTCCCTATTTCCCCTTCTCTCCCTATTACAAACATAACATGACACTGTAGATAATGGATATTGATTATCTTCTTGATTTAGATGTTTTATTTCAATCATGTTTTGATCTCTATAAGAGTATTCATAATTGATTTGAAGCTATTACTTAACTCCATAATGACCTTTGTCACAATACATAAATATGAGATCTCTTCCACTCTCTCTCTCTCTCTCTCTCTCTCTCTCTCTCTCTCTCTCTCTCTCTCTCTCTCTCTCTCTCTCTCTCTCTCTCTCTCTCTCTCTCTCTATTTGTCTCTATTTCTCTATCCCTCTCATGCTCGCTCAATATATCCTTATATGTCTATCTTGGTATGATCATATCTCACCATCTATATCACTACCTATCTTTCCCTTTCCCTCTTTCTCCATATCTCTCTCTTCCACACTATCTCTCCCTCTCTATCTATATATTTATCTCTTTCATCTCTATCTCTCCCTCCTCTTGTTGTTTGTCTCTATATCTCCTCCTCTCTATATCCATCTCCTCTATCTCCATCTCCATCTCTATCTATCTTCCTCACTATCTATATCTCCTTTCGCTTTCTCTCCATATCTCTCTTTCTCCTTCTATTTCTCCCTCTTTCAATCTGTAAACCACTAATTTTCCTAATTCAAAGGTTATTTTTTGTCATGTTAGGAAGGATGCGTAGTTGATTTGATGCTATCCCTTCTCCACTGAGACATTTGTTCCCAAAACAACATCATCGCAAAAATGGCCTACCACTTGACCTCATGTACTACACAAAAGTTTTTAAATAATAGAACACTTAATTTCCTAATTAACCTTTCAAATCTCTTCACCATACCCATTGCGCACCAAGGTGCAATTGATAGTTGTTATTCTTTCTTCTTCAAATAGGTTACTCATGGAGTCCACATTTTAAATCTCCCATAATTGGCATGAATATTCAGTAAGTCTAACACCCCATGATGTAGTGTCATTTTGTATCCACCAACTCCAAATTAAGAAACAACATATTTTACCTACCCACTCTTTTTTAGAAATCATCCACCTTTTGATTTCACACAAGTTTACATTAGTGTAAACTAGTACTTAGTAAAGTTGTTGGTAATTGATGCAAATAAATAGGTTTCAAAGCCTACAAAAACCATGTATTTTTTCTAATTTGTTAATCAATTTTCTGCAGTATGTTTTTTAATTTCAAAATTCCCAGTTTCCATGCTTGCAAAACCATGTTGTTTCTAATTTGTTAATCAATTTTCATTAATATGTTTTTTAGTTTCAAAATTCTTATTTTGGTGATGCAAACATTTTAATAATTTTAAAAAATAATATTTATTTCTTTTATATTGGCTTGTGCTCCAAATAATCATCGCACAATTCATTTTTTTTCTCATTTCTTTGAAGTAAATTATTTGTTTGTAAAATTATATATAACAAGACATGGAAAAATAAAATCTAGAAAAATCTAATAGTCTAAAAAAGTCTTATTATGCTGAAGGCATCTTTTTATATGAGATGGATAGCCCGATCAAAGGTTAAAAATGTTTCTTATCCTTGCAAGATGATTGAAGACTTTTGATCCGTCCATTTTTCTTTAATAATAATTTAATATTTGACATGAGTGCCACCGCTTTCATGATGGGACGTTTGAGGGATGTTCTGTTACGTGGGGGCCCACCGTTAGTGAACCGTTAAATTTAACGCCTTATAATTGAAATATGTGACCTCTTATAATTGAAAAGCTTATCGATCTTGACAGCTGCATATGCAGGCGTTAATCTTGTGGCGTCCACTGTTTTCTTGGGCCAACGAAACACAATTCTGTTGTTTTATTTGTTGAAAGGTTGAATGTTAGGGCCCAATATGTTTAGAGTTAGAAAATACAGTGGGTTGCTTACTTTTTATAACTTTCAACTGTTGCAATGTGTCACATTTTTTAGTGTTCTATTTTTTGTAGTCAGTCAATTATGCATATGTCTGTGTGTATATGTGTTTGTGTGTGTATGTCATTTTGTTTCTATATATTATTCTCTCTCTCTCTCTCTCTCTCTCACACACACACACACACACATATGCATATATCCATAGACAATTATATCTTGCACAACCAATTATGATGCATAATTGGCTGGAGCCTGAATAGCTACAACCAATTAGGTAGCAAAATTATAGGCCTGCTGGTGCCTCCTATTGATTTTGAAGTGGATTTACACCCTCTCGTACAATATTCAACCAATTATGCATATTTTTATGTGTATATGTGTGTGTGTGTGTGTGTGTGTGTGTGTCATTCTCTCTCTTTATATATATATATATATATATATCATACACACACATAAACATACATATATACACATAAATGTCAAAATATTCAAGCCTCCTGCCCATCTATGCAACACAATCTTTTATTGCTACATGCAAGTAACTCTCATGTTAACAACCTACTTAGTAAACTTGAAAGCTTGAGACAAAAATGAAACAACCTACTTAGTAAACCCAAAAGCTTGAGACAAAATTGAAACATCCTACTTGGTATCCTTGTTGCAATGTGTCGCATTTTTTAGTATTTTGTTTCTATAGTCAACCAATTATGCATATGTTTGTGAGTATATGTGTGTGTTTGTGTGTTTGTCATTCTCTCTCTATATATATCATGCACACACACACACACACACACACACACACACACACACACACACACACACACACACACACACACACACACACACACACACACACACACATAGTCAATTATATCATGGACAACCAATTATGCCACATAATTGGTTAGAGTGTGAGTAGCTACAACCATGCATGTCATCGATACGGGACTACCATTTCAGAGCTAGAATAGTTGTGTCCACGCAATCCCTCATCCCTACATGCAAGTAACTCTCATGTTAACAACCTACTTAGTAAACCCTAATGCTTGAGACAAAAATGAAACAGACTACTTAGTAGCCTTGTCTTTTGTGGAGGCAGCCTACTCTTGCCACCCTTGCAAAGGACATACACATTGTTTGCCATTCTGTTTCTGCCATTGTGGTGTGTATTATGAAACTTTGTTGATTTATTTGATTTGATTTCTATTATGGAAATCAATGCGACTCAATAGGAATCAAAATTCAGCAGGGATGATCCTTTATGCTAACCACCTCACCGAGGCATTGGAAATAAATGACATTCCTATTATATGTAAATCAATCCATCTATAAACAAACACTCTGAAGGTAATGGCCTTGATGAGTATCCTTGTGTTGAAATTTTGGCCTTGTAAGATAATCATTTTAGTTAAAAGCTTCTTAAAAGATAATCATGTAAGTGAAATAAAAGGATAATAAATAAGTTATAGGAAATGATAGAATTTCTGAAGTTAGATGAAAGACATAATATGTGAAGTAGAAACTATCATGTTAACAATAAAGGAATTAAATGATGGGTTCAAAGTTAAAAGAAATGAATAAATGAGGTATCGTGGAATGTTAAGTGCATATATATACCTCCTTGCAATAGTTAGGTTGAGCAATATATAACAACTCTACATTTTACAAAGAAGTGTGTTTAATATCCATTTTATAAAATGAACATAGAAAATATATTAGTCTATTGATAAGTATTAGATAACTTCATCAGTATTTTATTTGTCTATTCCTTGAAATATTGTATCATTTAGATAAATATATATCCATAATTTTCCCCAACATTAATACCCAATGCATCCAACCTTACCTTAAATGAATAAAAGCGAGATTTGATTGGTAATTTAGAGTAGTTTGTGCCCATCCTAGTCTCTTGTAGGAGACCTTGCACTATCTTAAAAAAAGAGAAGATACTTGAAAATTGTTAACGATGTTAGTCTGAATTCTATAGACTAATGATGTTGTGAATGTATATTCAATCTGTATGGTCCAAGGCCCTTGTTTACGCTTTTATGTGATACAATGCAACATTTGTGTATATCGTTTTGGAGCTAGAATAGTTGCATATGATCTCTGTTATTGACTTTCTTGTTGTATGAATAGTGGGAGACAACTGCCTCCCAGACGCGGATAAACTAGCTCAAAAAAGTTCATGTTATGGACTTATTCGGAAAATCAAATCATCAACTTGTTATGTCGATCATGATCAAGGGCTTGCAATTTTTGACTAACACGAAGGTTATGCAAAAATTATACTTTACAAGGGTAACGAGGCAACTTGGGGAATTTCCACTTGATTTAGAATTTGGTTCTTCAAGAAAATATCCCCTCATATATATTTGAATTTATTCTATGTAGTCAACAAATTTTCATGAGTTAATAAAATGGCGGATGGTGGCTACAACAGAAAGGACCTAATGGCTCCCTGGGCGGATATGACCGAATTCATTATGAGGTACATTACGCTTGATGGCAGATATGCCAGTATCTTTTCTTATCATTTTACCATCTTAAATCACTTTAGGCATGGCAAAGTTATTTCGAATCCTTTCTATCTGGTTTCTTCTTTGGAGAATAGTCTAGAAAAACATGTTGAGAATCTTAATAATCTTGTCCTCCATGAAGGGCTTATTGTGCTCATTATGGAGTACGCCAAAGCCCATGAAGTTGGGCCCTCTCTCTCTGAGAAAGGACAAATACCTATTATTGATGTTCAAGATGTCTCTGATATAGATATGGAGATGGAGGATAGTGGGAGCGCCAAACCTCTTGTTGACCCTGATTACAAGCTTGTTGAAGAGGGTGAGATATTGGTAAATCTTGGAATCCATAGTAGCAAGAACCCCCTCATATGGGCTTCAAGGAAATATAAATTGACTAGCAAGATGGTGTCTCAAACTGAGCCTTATTCCAAAAAGAAGAAGTTGGTTGCTAAAGACTATGGTCCCAAGACCTTGGACCAAGAAATCAAACTGGACATTCCTCTTCATGTCCTGAAGGAGAAGTAGGGGACTTAGCCTAAAGATGTGGATAGTGGCTTACAGAAGGAAAGTACTCTGATGAATCTAGTGATGGAAGCAACTAGAAGTTGGCCAAGAAAACTGCTCGAAGTGGGTGGGGATGGAGATTGATACCCTCAAAGAGGGAATTAAGGAGATAATTGGTATCTTCACTGATTCCCCTGAGCCTAACAAAACAAAGAAGCTCATGATCATGACCCAAAAGATCTCCCATGATGTGGACGTTATGAAATGTAATCATGAGCAAAAAATTGAGAAGGTTGAGCAGTTTATGGAGGAGATCAAGAATAACTTTAAGAATCTAGTTGACATAAGCAAAGAGGCCATGAGAAATAGTATGGAGGGGCTAGAAAAGATCAATGCCATGGTGGCGGAGTATAGATCCAATCCTATTGACAGTGATTATCGTGGTGATAGTAACAAAAAAAATAAATGGGAGGTGAAGACTCTGTTGTGGGTGGCAATAAAACTACAGGCCCTAGTTCCAGGAGCAGCAAGAAGGGTACCTCCAGGTTCATTATGGAGGACTTGGAGGAAATCAACAAGGTTACCATCCAGAAGAACAAGGAGCTGGTGCACTCGCT
The DNA here is from genome assembly GCF_030272615.1 of Cryptomeria japonica. Classification (NCBI taxonomy): domain Eukaryota; kingdom Viridiplantae; phylum Streptophyta; class Pinopsida; order Cupressales; family Cupressaceae; genus Cryptomeria; species Cryptomeria japonica. The sequence continues at coordinate 587,012,239 of NC_081406.1, forward strand.
TAATTGAGTGTTTATATGTGCTTTGTTTTGTTTCTTGTTGTTTCTTTTTGCTTTTGAGCTCGGTCTGGGGTGTTCCCCTGTTTTGCTATTGGTTTTTGTTTGGTTGGCTGATGGTCAATTTCTATAAAACTCTTGGTTTTGGGTCCATGTAAAACCCGTTTATCTTTATCAAAAACAATTTTTTTGTGTAAACCTTAGAGGGGTCCCTTGGCTAGCATGAAATTTGATGTTTGGATGGTACCATTGTAAGAACAATGTAATAAGGAGGGTAATATTGGCATATTGCATTCTGTTATATGTGATTATGTAGACAATTATATTTATGCAATTGAAATAACTACATTGCTTATTGTATAAATGTCCCTGCATCTTTGGAATAAGATGAATCAAACATTTACCATCCTCCTCTACATCATACTTTCATTTGGGCCCTTAATTTTAGGTGTGCCCTTTATCTTTTACTCATCCTAATTTATCAAAGATCCTACCCTATTTTAAATCTCAAGACACGTTTCCCTTACCTAAACATTATATATTATCGCACAAAATTAGTTTTGACTTTAGATCCCTATTGTCTTGCATCCCTAAAATAATACACTGAAATTGTCTAGACCCCATCGTAAATGCATTGCAGTCCCCGCTTTTCATCAAATTTTCTGTGGATAATAAGATGTTCCTATCCTATTCAAATCTAGCTCCATGTGAAGAATAACAAGTCTAAGTTGGCTATTCATCAAATCAAGCCTAGAATCTCATATATAAGGGAATTTTTTTCCTCATTTGTGATATCTAGAAAGCATATACAATATTGATGCGAAATTGGAGATATCCTTATGAAGTAACGGTATTTATTTTAGGATAATTCTAGATCTATAACTTATTCATCACCAAATCTTCATCAAACTTCATCGACATTCATCAATCATGGAAGCTTCAAGAGATATTGGAGGATAATAGGGAATTACGACTAATGATTGGCTTGTACCTCTTCCCAAGGAATGGGTATGATTCATGTTTTTCTCATATTTCTAGAATTAAGCTTCAAATCTTACATTTTATTATTCAAATTAAATATGATTCATATGTTGTTACATTGAAATCATATCATTTAAGATTTTTCTCTAACACATTTAGGTAGAGTCTACTTTACATTTATGCATTTTATCTCATAGCAATCTTAGACGCACTTAAGGTTCAAGAGCATATACATTATTCCAATTTCAAAACTAGCTATTGTGGAGGTAGGAAACACCAAAACAAGGAGTTGACCAAGGAAAACCCCTATATACCCACCACCCTACCCTCATTATATTTTTTAAATGCTGTTACAAGTTTCCGTTGGAGATAAGGAGAACTATCTAGGATAATCAACAGAGTGGAATAGATCCACATCTAGAAGTAGAGCTAGAAATGTTAGGACCAAGGCATTATGGGCGACCTGGTCCATGACCAAGGCACTCTGAGCATCCTGGTCCGATAAAATTTGCACCAGATTTGTGCAGGGAAAAGTGCATTGTCTCAAGAAGGTTTAGTTAACTTTGTGTAAATAGGTCAAAGGATCATAACACTCTAGGCCCACTAGTCTACTAAATTCAGCCCCAAATTGTATTCATAAGTGCACCTTTTTATTTTTTATTCATTTCTATGCCTATTACTAAGTTTATGTTTACATATCAATCAATTATAACATTTTTAATTTACATTTACATTGTACCTAGATCTTAATTTGACATGATCTCAAATCGATACACTTTCCAAAGTAGCAAAGGAATAGAAGCCCTAATGTACTATTTGACTCTCTTTGACAATAGTTGAAGTCAAATTGAATCACATCTTTATGGCTTCCAATTCCAATGTTTGTGTGAAATTGGATCTTGGTCCTAATTCTACCTTCCTCCATTTTTTACAGTAAAGACTTATGAAGGATACATGACTATCAAATAGGGACAAAGTGATATTTGCCTAAAGATATAGATAACTTCAAAAAAAGAGGTGATATTTAATAATTATGTCAAGGATACACACTTTCCTTATTTTTTATGAAGAATTGCACGCTTTCAACACTAAGAAGGGATCATCTATAAAGACATAAGCTTTTAATCAAGGAAGAGATCTTGAACAAGAATACACACCTCCAAGCAAAGATAAAAATGCCATGAATGATAAAAAATCTATGCAAGAAAGGATATCCTCGTAAAACATACAACTCTATGAAGGGAAAGTGGATTCTTAGAAAGGAAGGAATTAATTGAAAAAAATACTTGTCCCTCAGTGTATAAACAATAATAATTAATCTATTATATGTGAATCTATCTTGACATGAATCCATGTAATGTGAAACACTCAAATCAAGAACATAATTAGACAATGCACAAGAAAAATCTATTAGGGCCTTTCCGTTTCCTTTCCCATTGCTATCTTCTTCCTTGTTAGAACACTCATGTGAACTATGTTGCTAGTTAAGCATGATTGCACATTAAATTGTACCACCATGAATAAAATTGATCTCCCAAAAGGTAAGGTATTAGTGTCACATAGTCAGGAGAAACATAATAAAGCTAAGGAGTGCTAAGATATTATATGAAAATCTGGGTTTAGAAAACTGGATCAACATTAGATGTTATATGAATGAGAGCTTTATCATATATTTCTAATTTCTTTAAATTCTTTACAAGAAGAAAGAGACCGAGTACAAACATGAGGTATGAAACAAAGTGTTACAATAAATTGGTTCAAAGTTAGACCTATATATATCTTATAAAACAAAAGTAATCTTCCTATCATATTTAAGTCTACAAAAGATTATTTCTGCTAGAGTAGAAGTTCTTTGTGAGATGGGAAGGTTTAGCATTGCTAAGGAAGAATTATGAAATCATATGCATTTTCTAGTGTATTGGGATGAGGGTTCTATCATGACCTTGATTCCTTGTTCCATATGTCCAAGGCCATTTCCATTATATCCTTCTTTAGAAATCATGTCAAAGCCATGTTTATAATAATTTTGTTTTGAATGTGATGTTGAAAGACTTTCATCATAGACCTCTTTGAAATTTCTAGTGTAAGTATACTTTGGAACACAAAAAGGATTAATAGATGAAGGATGGATACTTATAGGACCATATAAAATAAAATTAGCATCATTGATGTCCACTTCATAGGTAAGAGATTACTTTTTCTTTAACTTGTTTGGTTGGGAAGAAGTGTTTTCATTATCTAAATTTTCACTCCTTCTCAATGTAATGTTAGGTGATATATCATTACCGAAATACATAACATAATTTTCCCTCAAAAAAAGATGGTTAAGATAATCTCTAGGAGTATAAGGAGGATCTAAGGTGATAGACATGTTGAGATTTGGATTGCTAATGTCTGAAACATGTCCCTCTTCAACAAAAGTAACCTTAATGCTTTGGATTGAGATGGGGAACCTTTTCACCTCGACAACTTAAACTAGTAATATATGAAATGGTCTCCTCAAAAACCTCAATTTTTATACTTCTGACTTTGACTCTACCATCATTTCAACTATTCATAAATTGGGATGACAACTCCTCAGCCTTTCATTTGATCACCCAAAAGTAATGATTAATCCCTCGCCTCGTGAAAATATCCTAGACCTTTGTGTTCTTCTTAACGGAAACAAATGAATTAGGATCTACTTTCAATTATTGTCCCCCATGGCAACTCTCTTATTGTTTGCAGACATAGATACCATAAAAGAACAGGGTTCTAGAGGAGAAAGACAATAAAAATTGCTTTTAGAAATTTTTTCTAGGACTTTAATATTTAATAAATAATTCAATAATTATGATATCTCTTTTCTTGACACATGAGAAAGATAGATGAAAATCTAATCTATCTTTGTGCTTATATATTTTTCCATTTCCATAAATGTGTTGTCGATTGGGAATTGTCATATCAAAATTGGATTTTTAATGATTAATTTATTGAAATTATCAAGAAGACAATCAATATTACCTTCCCATTTAATATTATTCTTTCCTTCTTCGCTTCTCATGTGCATCCTTTAATTTCCCACTCTTTCTATCCTACTCAACGAAATGATTGTATCTTTATTATAATTAAACAACCCAATACATCTTTATTACCCAAATAGCATGAACACCTTTCTAAATATTTAAAAAATTAATTCCTTGCATAACTAATATATACCACTTGTCTATCTTCAACCAAGATATTCTTGATTAAGAGGAGAATATTCTCATCATTCACCCAGTATTTTTATTCATAAAATTTTAGACCTGTATTAGCTAGGGCATCTGCCAACTTGTTTCCTTATTTGTAAGTATGATTTTTTCTCCGTTGTGGTAAGAGAGTGAGGAGACAACTACTATCCCCAATGAAATTCCTTATTTTCATGGGATGGGAGTCATTGAATTTATAAGGTCAACAATCATTTTAGAAAATTGGGGCTTGTTCTCCAAACTTCGTGACATCTTATCTCTATTTCTCTCTATCTCTCTATACTTTATCATGAGTATAAATTCACACTTCACTAAAGTGGGGTCTAAGTATAGTATAGTAAATTGTAACCCCTTTACAATTTCACAATCCGTTTTGGGCCCTTTATTTAGTGCACCCCTCTCATAGCTCACTTTAAGCTTATTACTAGCCTTATCACAACCAAATTATCCTCATATGCTCATGAGATGACCAAATCCTATGTCCTAGGACCTTCTACTCTAGCAGTTCCATCCTTTTCTACTCTTGTTTTGGATGGACTAGGACACTATCACGACTCTATTTCCTAAATTACAAAATAATTTACATATATTTCATTTATTAGTTTTTCTTTTAATTCTAATATATATATAAAATAAAATATAATTTTTATTTATTTATTTTAAATAAATATTATTATTATAAATCTTTATTAATAATATATTTAGAAAAAAAAAAATAGCTATATATACCAATTAAATATCATTAATTATAAAAAAAATTTAACAAAAAATTCTATTATATTTTCTATTAATCAAAATAATAAAAAAATACACTTTTAGTTTTAAAAAAAACAAAAAACTATCAAATTATCTTTTAAGAAAAAGTAAACTTAGATAGAAAAGTAAGAAGCTTAAAAAGTTATATTAAAATCATATATAGAAAACTTCACTTAAATATGAGAAAGTTTTATTAAGAAAAGCTATCGAATAGCTTTAGGAGAGATAAGAACTTAATATAGAAATATTAAGTTTTGTTACCCGCACTTTCTTTTAAAAAAACTAATATTATCTTGCAATTATCTTGATTTCCATGGAATCGAATTTATTTATTTTATTTCTTTTAAGTATGAGAACTTTGCTTTAAAGCAAGTAAAAAGTGGTTGTTTAATGAGAAGAAACTAATGTTCAAACAGAGCGATGCATGAGATGAGGCAGAGAGAAGAGTGAGCATAGGATGTCTTATAATAGGATGTAGCTTCAAGATTGAAAAAAAGAATTGGACATTATTGTTAGTTATAAGTGAGTAAAGAAAGATTAATACAAAACAGTAGAAAGTTAATAACATAAACACAAAACACAAGTTTAATGTGGTTCATCACTAAGTAGCTACGTCTACCAAAAATGCAGGGAGCTCTTATATTAATCAATAATGCAAATACAACACTCTACAATACATGACTATACATGTCTATATATACATTCACATTCAGGTTTAGAATGAAGAGTCTGGAGAAGACAAAAGGTCGTGACCATTGGACTTCACATCCCAACAATCTCCCCCGTGAAGATCAATCGACACATCCATGCATTATAGCATCCCCTGCTCTCCATTTCGATCCTTACAGAACCAGGCCCATAGAAGATTTTAACTTCGCCAAATGTTGTTCACGAACACTGTGAACAAGCCTTCTCCATGCCGGGTCAGAAATAATAATTCTCTTATCAAAACCATCATCAAATGCTACCTTGCCAAGCACAAACTTGTGCAATAATCCACAGTGTGGAACACCACTTTATGCAGATTCAAGGTATACTATTCCTCCATCCATAACATCCATAAATTCAACAACATCAACCACTTTTACAACCCGATCATCTACACATTTATCATCCTCACCTACACTTTCAACAATGTCATTTATCATATCCCTACATACTCCCTGCTCTAAATCAATGCCAACGTTGATATTGGCAGTAACATGTTCTACATAAAGTGAGGAGGTAATCTCAGTTGCATTTAATCCAACATTTTGAAGTAGAGTCCTTGTAACCATCTCCAACCTCTCATCAAACTTTTTGATTGCATGTTGATCCAATCCTGTCTCTTTGTTTGCAAAGAAATCTAATAAACCCTCAACAAAGGCCACATGACATCCGGAGGCAACACAAAATAGAGTAGTGGTGCCATGAAAACTAGCAGCGTTCTCATTGCCACCGCCTCTAAGTAGGGCCTCCATGCAGCGACCATGCCCTTGTTCTCTATGTAATTGGATGTCACTGGTAATGTGTTCACACAAATCTGGACCTAGCTGAAAGACCTCCAACATTCTCTGCCTCGCCGCTAGCATGCTCTGCTCCACCCCTTTGGCTTCATCCCCAATCTCAGGGGTCGTTGCCTTTGGCGGTTGTGCTACCGCAATATGTAGGGCATTCCACCCATGGGAGTCCTTGAGCTCAGAAACTCTTTCTCTCCTTGGATCTCCCATCGCCAGGCACCACAGTTCCTCCAATCATGATAAATCATCATTCATTCAAGCCTCATTGGAAATCTCCTCACGCTTCTTCTTAGCACGCTTGTGGGTACCAAATTTCTTCTCCTCGCTTGGACAATCTCTACCGCATCTAAAATATTCAAGGGGTTATCAATTTTGGTTCTTATCCTCTTATGGGCTTGTTCATCAATTCCCATTGCTCGATTTTCCCTTAGCAGGTGCTATAACCTCTTCAACTGCCATGACTTCTTGTCTCCACAAAGGGTCCTTCGAATCATTTCCTGACCAACATAGCGGTCAACCAAATTCATTGTTCTGGTCACTCTGCATTTATTCAACTATGGTGATGTTTTACACAACCATCGTTTGGACACCTCACCAGGCTCTAGCACCATTTTCATTGCCAAAACGTTTCTCACATCTGTAGTATGGAATGGCCTCTCTTGAGAAACTTGACACAACGCCACACCATCTGCAAAGCCCTCTGAAGCCTCAATTACTTCTGAGCTCTATGGCTCTGCTCCCTCACTCCAATCTGCATCCTCGTCCTCACCTCGGGAGGCAAAATAAACAACAGATTCGGTTTGGGTCTCCGATGGTGTCCACTCTTCTTCTTCAGCTAAATTTTCTTCATTTCTCCAACCATTAGGGAATCGACCTAGCAACCTCGGCCCTTGACCTGAATGCGACATGCACTTGAATGCATTAACCTTTTCCATTCTATCAAACAACAAAGTCTCACCATGGTCATAAATTCTCACCAAGCCATTATTCCCCGAATCATCACCTCTGCTCATCCCGCCATTAGTAAGACATGCACAATTTTCAACCTTTGTCATATTCATCACTCCACTCGAATCTGTGTCTCTAGTAGTGGAATTTGAAACGTACTAACTCGTGCTCTCTTCCAACTCCCTATCCATGGGAATTTGAATATCCACAACCTCTATTGGCCCTCAAAATTGGCAGGTTTCCTCATTAAGTGGGATTGCTATCTCTATTCCACCTAGCTCCTTGTCAAGTTCTACAATAGATTTCTTTGGGCCATGACTTCTTCCCCTACCACGATGTCCTCTTCCTCTACCACAGAAAATTCTTGAGCCAGAGGCGTGGCCAGGATTCCAACCATTGTGACTCCTTTGCTAAAAGGAAGTATCAGCTGATGCTTGACTAAATCTAGGAGTCATCACCACAATCTTTTGCCCTCTTCTAGGAAAATTCACATGGACAGAACGTTGCTTGGTCTTGAAGCCAAGCCCTCGGGCCTTATCATGCCTTTTGTTCACCTGACTTTCCCTCTCTATTTGTTGTGATTTTTCTGCAAGGACGTCTCTATTGTACTCCATAGAATTATAAGGCCCATCATCTTTTGTCATTGCCACTGTCCAACAATTCTCTTTCTTGTCATCCCCATCTTCGCTTTCTTGTCACTTGTTCGCCTCTTCGACTTCCAAAGTTTTAACTCGGCACAGTTTGTCCTTATCCTCTGTATTCATTTCTACTAGCATGTCCACAGAACCTGAAACATTGTCTAATATGGTAAAAATTGTATTGAGGGCAGCCAATTCCTTTTTCAGCTCTTCATTTCTTTTTTCTACAGAAAACTCCCACTCTCTGGTAAATTTCTCTTTCAATTCTACCATTTCATCTTCCATACAGCATATTCGCTCTACGAGAATAAAATTTTCCTCTCGCAGTTTCTCGATTCATTCGTATACGTAATCTTTCGAGCTATAGGCCTCACCTTGTTTAGGGTCATCTTCATTCACCAGTTCTGAGACTGCATCCTCCTCACCCTGGGAGGCATTTTGCTCATCTTGGAAGGCAAACAAACCAATCTCTTCTTCTTCAAACAACGAATATAACAAACCCTCTTCTTCTTCAGACGAAGTATCCTCCTTTTCCTAGTCATCCCACCAATGTCGTTTGGTTTCAACCTTCACTTGGACATCACTCTCTACTGAGTCTAGACTGCCAAGAAATTTTTCGATGACTGATTCGACTTTATCATCTAAATCGGCTTCATCATCTAAATCTTCAGCCTGTTTGTTGATAACATAAAAGCACCTAGCTCCGGGATCAAACATAAAGCAAGGGCACCCATATCCAAGATCAACTACCTAATCGAATCCCATCTCTGCTCAACATTTCACCATAGCTTTGATACCAATGGTTAGTTATAAATGAGCAAAGACAAATTAATACAAAATAGTAGAAAGCTAATCACATAAACGCAAAACACAAGTTTAACGTGTTTCACCACTAAGTGGCTACATCCACCAGAAACACAGGGAGTTCTCTATTAATCAATAATGCAAATACAACACTCTACAATACATGACTGTACACGTCTATATATACATTCACATTCAGGTTTGGAATGAAGAGTCTGTAGAAGACGAAAGGTTATGACCATTGGGCTTCACATCCCAACAATTATTGGGGAACAAGAGTGTTGACATTATGCAACTGATCGACTTGAGGAAGAAAAATATTGCTAGAGAAATTGTATTGAGCTTAAATCATGTCAAATTCCAAAACAAGAATAAGATTTAAGTATGAACCGATTTTAATTGAGGGAGAGGAATGGATTGCAAAAGGGAGAAAATCCTTAGAGTAAGGATCATATTTGTAGATTTGACTTTCCTCCTCATATGTTATTGTTGGAATACAATGAACCCAAGAACACTAATAGGGGGGATGAATCAGTGTTCTACTGGTAACACAAGATTTTAACCTTTTATAACACACACATATAAACCAGTAAATGAAGAAACATATAACATGACCCAAATAAACCATCCACATGAATGAACACCATTACACATAGAATTTGTATGTGGAAAACTTCAAAGAGGAAAAACCATGGTGGGATTTGTGACCCACAATATCAATTCACTGGCCATATGAAAGATATTATGTAGCATGGGGGCTTGCACATGCAGAAAGGCACACTGCCTAAAGCACACTGCTCAACACAAGAGAGTCTCACTGACTACAAGCTTCTACTGAAATAAAACAATATTGATGAACTCACAAAATACATCTGTAATGCCAAAGAGAGTTCCGATTAAATCTCTGTTATGTACCGGTTCATAAACCCTGAACCTTCTACCGGTATCTCCTTCCTTCCAAGAATGTCTTACAAAACATCTAAAGATCATTGCATGATATTACATTTGCATACAAATGATCTACATACATATACTTCACATATACCCATAATCCTCTTCTCATCTATACCATATCTCTATCATATCATTATGAACTAACAAAATGACCTATATACCCTTTACAAAAAATATGCCTTATGTCGGCTTACAATACAAAAGATATACAATGTCGGCCTTATACAAAAATTACAAAATGATTTTACAAATAAAGCTTTCTTGATGTCGGCTTTCTAGAAGTGCTTAATGTCGGCGTCGGTGTCGATGTTGACCTTGATTTCTCCAATGTCAGTGTCTGCCAGTGAATGCATCCAAATGTTGGTATATGACTTCTATGGAATCTTGTTGCCATATAGAGTCTTGTTGACATCAATGACAACATATGAATCCAATGAGTGTCAATTGCCAACAATCTCCCCCTTTGGCATTGATGTCAACACTCATGTGAAAAATGGATTACCTGTCGGTTCAACTGAATTATGACACATGCTCCCCTTGAGAAATACTTTCTATCTGATATCCTTCTCATATTATCATGTCTGATATTTTTCTGATATTTTTCACATATATAAACTCCCCCATTGGCATCAATGCCAAAGACCGGTGAAAGAATTGAAAGAATCTGTGCAAAAGAATTTACTGGAGCTTGACCAATTTCAAAATTTTTGAGTAAGCCTTGTCCAGCAACTGCAAATATGTATCCCAGCTGGATTTGAAAGTTTTAGATATGGATACTAGTCCACTTAGTAAGTGTCCAAGTTCTTCCTTCTTAAAGACTTATGTCAGTGTGGGCTTAGCAATCATATCCATACATTCTCTCTTATGTACACCTAGTGAATCCAATCGTGGACTCACCAATCCTCTAAGACTCCTTGCTCTCCGAATGATATTTTCTCTCTCCTTTTTAAAAGAAAAAATTTGGTTCTCCAAAGACAAAATTTGACCATCAACAAATGTTGTTAGTGAAGTCAATCCATCAAAATAATTTACAATGTTAGCAATCTTATCATGTAATTCCTTTAATCTGCTATCTACATTTGTTGTAAGAGTTTCAATGTTACAACAAACCTTGTAGATATTTGTACACTGTTTCAAACAATTATCAATAAGAATCAATTTTCCTTCAATTTTCTTCTTCTCTATTTCATAATCTAATCAAAAGAGGCTCTCTTAGCCATAGTAAATCTCTCAAGTTCCTGTCGGTCTAAAATTTGCCTCAAAGATTGAAAGTTGTTAGATATATGCTCAACTAATGCCTTAAGCTTGCCGGAAGGGCTTGCTTCATTTTCAATCTTACAATCAGGAATTAATCTGTGTAAAATTATGATTGAGTAATCTATTATTCCTTTATCTGTCGATTCCTCCTTTATTAGTTTCAGGGTAGCCATCATCATTAACTCAGTGGGACTCATCTCAGTGATTGATTTATTCTCCGCTTGAGAAGTGTCAATTACCAAAACCTTTGTCAGGGAATCAATATTAACTGCCGGTATAGTCTCAGTTCCCTTTACCTTATCCTCCTTAGCACTGGTGGTTTCACCATGCGGTGCAGTATCAATTACTATCGGTGGAGTATTATCTACAATATTCTCAGTAACCTGTGCATTGCCTTGCTCACAAATAGTTTATGCCAGTATAAACTATACACTCTCCTTTACTGCCGGTGGTTTCTGTATACTTAGAGTTATTGTCATTTTATTCAAAATTGGATCTGAACTATCCAAAATACCTTTCCCTTTATATCTGTCCGGGATGGTGGAAGTTGTTGCTTTTACAAATTCTTCTTTGGAGGTGAGAAAGTCAAGATTATTTTGGAAGAATTTGGTCCAACCATCTCTGGTCTCATTTACAACCTCATTAACTCTGTCCATCATTAGGCTTATTTTCCGGGGTTTACTAGGGTAAGTGCACAAAGATGGTGGTGAAAAAGGGGGGCATAAGTGGACACTTTTTTCTAAAATCAAGTGAACCTAAACTTGGAGGCAAAATTTGAAATCATCCACTCAAGATATGATGATAATCAAAGAACAAATATTGTAGTACTCTGAATCTAGTTTCCAAACTACTAAACTTTTTCAAAATTGGATAATATTAGGGGGGTCAAATCTTTCCCGCACAAAAAATAGACCCTGATTTTTTCTGAAAAACATAACATAGTGTTTGATGTGCGCATCAAAAGAGTCATTGTTAGATTTAGTATTTTGACAAATCCTTTGGTAGAAAAATATTTAAGAGTGAGCACTAGAAGATGTGTTTTTTTGTAATTTTTTGTTAAGTATTGTTTTTTTAATGATTTTTCCAATCAAGCACATCCTGAAAATTAAGTACATGTTCGTGCATGAAGCATAAGTTGCACTAAAAAAATCGAAAATACAATTTATTTTTTTTAAATTGTAAAGAATCAAGTGCACTACAATAATATATAAATTTTTTTAAATTTGGATAAGTATATCAAAAGTTATTAAAAAAATGGTGCACCTATGTCTGTGAGAACTATGGAGATACTGGTAAAAGAAATTCAATAATAATATGTTATTGTTGTTCAAATTTTTTTTTAAATATATGGTCCTCCTCCATACCCCTTCCTCCATACCCCATCCCTCTTTCTCTTCTTCTCTCCCTCCCTCCCTCCATACCCCAATGCAACTGTGTCTGCACTTCTATAGAAGTAAGTGAATTTATTTCTTATCTACAACTTCTTCTTTGATTTTTATCATGTATGCTCTCCTAAGAAAATTGACTGATGGATTTGTGTGTGTATATTGAATAAGAAGATTAGGGTTTGAAATTGAACCACAGGTGCATTACCGTGACAAACAAGGAAACCTGCAGCAATATTCTTCTCGAATGTGTTTTTAATGAGCATAGCAGATGTGGAAAATGGTGTCAACAAAGCAACACGATGAGTCAGAGTACCTGCAATATGCTTTTCAGAAGGAAACAATCGGTAGGAAGAGAAAGAGGGAGAGAAACACAAATGATGTCCTGGAGAATAATAGTGGTGGGTATGCAAGAGTTCCCATGTTGTTACACAACGCCTGTCACCTAAAGAAATTAAAGTTTGTTGTATGCATGGCAGTGGTAGTATATGATGATCATCACTTGTTAAACGACTTGGAATGGTACATACCCATGAAATAAATCAAGTGTGTAATTACTAAAGTCACAATTGAGATCAGTCCTATAACCTTGCAAATTTAATAGCATCATATGTTTTAGAACTTAGGCAATACTCTTAGGGTTAGGTTAAGCTCTTACACTTGCTTTCTAGCGAAGCCTTGTTGTTTGTTTTCTTGGAGTCTCTCTTATGTTGATAATGGTCTAACTTGGCTATATCAAAACTAAACTACTGATGTTCTATTGTATGATGTTTTATTCATAGCTTTAAATTTAATATATCATTTTATTAGCCCACCATATGACCCCTTAGGTTTCATTAGAGGTTGTATTGTTTCCTAAGAAGTCATATGGTGTTCTGTGACCCCCTAGTATACCATATGACCCCTTAAGACACCATATGACCCATAACAACACCAAATGGTGTCCTAAGGGGTCATAGGAACATCCTATGACCCCTCGGGACACAAATGACCCATAACAACACTATATGGTATTCTAAAGGGTCACATGGTGTTCTATGACCCCTTAGGACACTATTTGGTATCGTTATAGGTCCTATGGTGTGCTGAGGGATAATATAGTGTCATATGACCCCTTAGGACACCCTATGACCCCTTAGATGTTGTTAGGATCCATACTATGTTTTAAGGGTCATATTGTGTCCTGGATTTGATCTCTCTTCCTCTCCCTCCCCCTTCCTCTCCCTCTCTCCCTCTCCCTCTCCTCTCTCCCATTCTCCTTTCCTCCATACCCCATCCCTCTCTCTCTCTTTCGCTCTCTCCCCTTCTCCCTTCATCCATAACCCATCCCTCTTTCTCTTCTTCTCTCCCTCCTTGTTTCTCTTCTTCGGTAATTCCTATAGTCACAACCAAGATCAATCCTATAACCTTGCAAATTTAATAGTATCATATATTTTAGAACTTAGGCAGTACTCTTAGGGTTAGGTCAAGCTCTTACACTATCTTTCTAGTGAAGCCTCATTTTTGTTCTCTTGGAGCCTCTGTTATGCTGACAATGGTTTAACTTAGCTATATCAAAAATAAACCACTCATGTTCTATTGTATGATGTTCTATTCATAACTTTAAATTTAATATATCATTGTATTATCCCACCATGTGACCCCTTAGGTCTCATTAGAGGTCGTATTGTTTCCTAAGAGGTCATATGGTGTCCTGTGACCCCTTAGGACACCATATGACCCCTTAAGACACCATACGACTCATAACAACACTATATGGTGTCCTAAGGGGTAATAGGATGCCATATGACCCATCAGGACACCAATGACCCATAACAACACCATATGGCCCCCCTCCCCCCTCCTTCTCTCTCTCTCTCTCTCTCTCTCTCTCTCTACCTTCCCTCCCCCTCTTTCTCCCTCTCTCTCCTTCCCTCTCACTCTCTTCCTCTCCCTCCTCCCCTCCTTTCTTTGTCCCTCTCCCTCCTTCCCTCTCTCTCTCTCTCTCTCTTCCTCTCCCTCCCTCCCCACTCTCCTCTCCCTCCCTCCTCCTTCTTCTCTACCTCTCTCCCTCTCTCCCTCCTTCCCTTCCACCCCCCCTCCTCTCTCCCTCACCTCTACTCTCTCTCTCTCTCTCTCTCTCTCTCTCTCTCTCTCTCTCTCTCTCTCTCTCTCTCTCTCTCTCTCTCTCTCTCTCTCTCTCTCCCTCTCCCTTTTCATTCATATTTTTTCTACTACCAATAGCACGTACGGGGTACTGAACCTATTAGTTCACTGCCTTGCCATAAGTTTTTTAAGTTGTAGGAGTGCGTACACAGTACTGAGCCTATTATTCACTACCCTGCAATAACATTTTTTAGGCTTAGGAGCGTGTATGTGCTACTTATTAGTACAAAATGGGAAAAGAATATTGTTGGGCTTGCCAACATTTTATGGACTAACAGCATGTACGCTATTATTAATGTAGCACGTACATGGTACATAGACATAGTTTTAGTTGCCCAAGAGCGTCAACGACCTCAAAAGAAGTTTTTGAGGTCATTGAAGGGCCCAATGGAACTATGTCTTCACTTCTATCACTATTTTATACATAGAAGTAAGTGAATTTTTTGTTTTTACATGATTTCAAATAATTGAATTGTTGCTCTTATTAGTTTTGTCAATGGTATTGTGATTGTTTAATAGTTTGATTCCAAAAAATAGTGATAAGATGCATATTTATGGTTATTTTTTTGTTTATGAACTTTTGCTTACATATATATGTAATATGATTCTATTTAGGACAACCAATATCAACCATGGGAAAGAACAAGCGAGGAACAATGGAACAATAAAAGGTTGAAAAGAAAAGACAAAGGCAACGTATGAAGAAAATACGTGACATAAGAACAATGGGAGAAGAAGATATGTCATCATCAACATCTCAATTCGATTTACCAAATGAACATAATGCACCTAATGCAATTGAAGAAGATACCACATTGAATAATCAGTTAAATGATGAACACACACCTTCTCTATTTGATGAATTGAATGTACATAATACACCGATGTTAATACCCCCTAGAATCATTCATAGGAAACCAAAGTATCTAATTGACATTGATGAGAATATATTGAACCCAATGCCCAATAAAATGAATGAATGAACTTGTACAAGAATGGTTAAAATAATATGGAAAAACTATTTTGAAAACTTAAATCAAACCGCGAGATGTCAATTAATTGTTGAAATGATTAAAAATTTGAATTTTAGAGAGAATGAAAATTCTAGGCATAAGATCATCTAAAAGTAACAGTGAAAGAACTATTGTGAGAAATCTATTTGATGCATATCAAGCTATTGGTTCAAAATCATGTACTAAAGATTCTAATGCTACTCGATGTGTCATTACATCAACCATAATGAGCAAGAAAATAAAAAAAAGATCGTTTGATAAGCAAAACAAGTCATTAAATGCTAGTAGAACAATATTAAGTAAAGCATTCAAGAGGCGGGAAAAAATAGAGGAACCTAACAATAATACTCTTTGGGCATTCTCGAGTAGACTACCACGTAAAGACAGGATTGTTGTTGATGCACTAAAAATATTAATTGAATATTTTTGGCATGACAACACAAGAGTTTCGCCCAACCAAAGAGATGTTGTTAGAAGGCGAATTGGGTCTGCAAATCGTGAGCCACATCCAAAACGCTATCTGGATATGACTCAAACTAAATTTTATTAAAGATTCCTTCAAAAGTTTCCTCAAATAAGAATTTCTCAAAGATTTTTTGAATTGGCAAAAACCTTTTTATATTAAGATTAATCATGTACGCACCACGTGTTGTTGTAGGATGCATATTGAATTTTCCATGCACTATGATATTTTTCATCATATTTGTTCTACTTTGCACACTAACGATGTTTTGCAAGAATGCAATATACAAGCACCTCCTAAGTCTGTAAGAGAATTTATTTCAAGTGTGCTATGTAATAGACATGATGGTTGCATTTATTATAAGACGCCTTGTTTGGAAGGTTCTTGTGCTATATGTGGTGGTTTGCAACGTTTACCAAGATGCGTACATTTGGAGAGCACACATGAAATTGGTATGAAACTAGTTTCTTTCGAAAAATACAAGACAGTTACATATGGAGTTAAAGAAGGAAAAGATTTGAAGATATGTGAGCTAGTGAAAAATGATATATGTTTAGCTGAATTTATGAAAAAATTTCAAGAGAAACTAGTTTATGAGTACATAATACCTACACATAGAGCTCGATGGTTAGATGAGCAATTCAAGTTATGTAAGGACACATTTCCTCTTGGCACCATTGTCTCTATCATTGATTTCACCGAAAATTATACATTACAACCTCAAAATGGAGTGCAATCTATGTATTATCACTCTACACAAGTTTCTATATGTCTACACATAGCATTCATGCATGCAGATGATAGCACAGAGGAGGATAGAAAGGTTGTAAGAGAGTATCACTTCTACATAAGTGATGATCGTACTCATTCATCGAAGTTTGTACAAGGATGCTTTAAAGTTTTACATTGTAGTTTAAGGGAAAGGAACATACGATACAACCAACACTTAATATGGTCAGATAATTGCATTGCACAATTCAAGAATGCAAGGATGTTTTATTGGTTGACAAGGATGCATATGACAAGTGGTGTACAACATTTTTGGAATTTCAATGAGGCTGAACATGGTAAGGGAGAGCACGATGGTGTAGGAGCATGTGTGAAAAGAGCCCTAGCTAGAGAAGAATTGAAGTACGAAGGTGGTGCTGAGTTGATAGATGTAGAAACAATTGTGCGATGGTGTAAGTCTACAATGGGTCTAGGTACATCAATGGTTCATAGATTTTTTTGGTTGATCACTAAATCTAACATTGAAAACTATTTAGATTGTTTTACAGTTGTGGGATCGAGTGGCATTCACTCATTTATGAGTTCAAATTCAAGTTCACTGGTAATTTATACGAGACATATGGTCTTTTTTTTCTCTTCATGCATGTATTGTTTGTGGGAAGAATGTGAATCACAAGAGTGGGTTGAAAAATGATCTTGTAGACCGTTGGTTCCCATTGATTCATATAAAATTCACAAAGCACTACAATTGAGCCAGATGGAGACATAAGTGGATTTTGACCATGTAGCCGACCTAGTGGATTCAGGTGATTTTTTGAGTTAATTTTTTTGCAAGTATTCTTTTTGGTTCATTTTGTTGTACATCATATATTATTTTTGGTATTAATTAACACTATATAAAATGCAGGTCATGTGTGTGTAGTTGTTGCAGAAGAGAACAATGAAGAAGGAACATATTACTATTTGTGTCGTTGTGTTGAGCCAAAAAGAAAATTGACAACCACAATCATTGACGGAGAGGGTATTGAGTACCCAATAGGGTTTGTTGTCATGACAAGAACATGGCTTCAAAGATACCCTATCAAGAATTTTGATGTTTGGTTGTTCGTAGACTTTGAAACACACAGACATATTCTTCATTTCTCTAACCTTATTGTTGCAACAAATATTCATTTGATGAAGTATCGTGGTAGACCTCATAACAAGATTTTATGGAAAATTTGTGAATCTGACCACGAGGCAATACTTGACCCAATACGGGTTAGAGTCGATCCTGAAGGCTCACTTGATTGATTCTACAGTTCAAAGTAGAATGATTTAGAGAATTTTGTATAAATCATCGACGAATTGTTCTATATTCATTTTTTGAATATATAAATGCCCATGAGTTGCTTTTTACATGTTTAGGGGCATAATTTTGTATATTTAAATGGCAATGAGCTTATTTGTACATATGTACATGCCAAATTTTGTATATTAAAATGGCAATGAGATGAATCGCACATATTGTAATGCCAAATTTTGTATAAAAGCCCATGAGATGATTTGTATATTAGAATGGCGATGAGCTAAATCACACATATTGTAATGCCAAATTTTGTATAAAATCCCATGAGATGATTTTTAAGACATTTTTTTGTATAAATCAAATAGCCAAGAGCTAATTTGACCATATTTAGAGGCAACTTTTTTAATAATATGTGACAATATTTTGTGACTATTTTGTGTGTCAATGTTTTGTGACTATGTTTTGAGTATATGTGATGAGTCCTTGGTCAATCATGAGAATTCTTGATTCTTGTATAAACATGGAGAATTATTTGAGTCAATATCGGGTCATAGGGGTCATAGATTGAGACTAGATACAATTTGAGCAAAAATTTCATTGTTGTCAAAAAATTGTCAAGCAATTTTTACATTGCGTCGGTAGGGTATGACTCTTGATGTTTTGATGCTTTGGGATGCACGACAAGGGCATGAATAGCATAAAAATTCCCACCCGGATGCACTCGTGACGTCGGTTTGTGCACACGATGAACCAAATCAATTCTAGCCAATCCTACAACTTTGCATTGCATGCAACTGACGGATTTTGCAATAGCCAAAAAAATGCTACTAATTGAAAATGGCTCCATATCATCAAAAACCGAGATAGGAAATTTTAAAGGAGCCTCACGCAACCCCATAGGTTCAAACGGATTGAACATATGTATCCTGGATTTGAAGAAACAATCTGTCAAATTTTGACATTTTTTTGGACTCATGGTACTTGAGAGATTGCCCCTATACGGTATGACTCTCGATGTTCTGGTGCTTTGGGATACACAAGAGGAGAATGCATAGCATAAAACTTACCACCCGGACGTGCTCATGACGTTGGATTGTGCACACGATGAACCGAATCAATTCTAACCAATCCTACAACTTTGCATTGCATGTAACTGACGGTTTTTGCAGCAGGTGAAAAAATGCTACTAATTAAAAATGGATTTGAGTCATCAAAAACTATATAGGACATTGTAGAGGAGCCTCAAGTGACCCCAGTGGTTCAAACAGATTGACCATATGTATCCTAGATTTGAAGAAACAATCCGCCAAATTTTGACATTTTTTGGACTCATGGCACTTGAGAGATCGCCCCAATACGGTATAACTCTCAACGTTCCAACACTTTGGGATGCACGAGAGGGGCATTCCTAGTGTAAACCAACCCACCCAGACATGCTCGTGACGTCGGTTTGTACACACAATGAACCAAATCAATTCTAGCCAATCATGCAACTTTGCATTGCATGCAACTGACGATTTTTGCAACAATTGAAAATGGCTCCAAGTCATCAAAAAATGAGATAGGCCAATGTAGAGGAGTCTCACCCGACCGCACAAGCTCAAACATACCAACAATATGTGTCCTGGATTGGAAGAAACAGTCTGTCAAATTTTGACAATTTTTTGGATTCATGGCACTTGAGAGATTGCTCCGATATGGTATGACTCTCGATGTTCCCGCGCTTTGAGATACATTATAGGGGCATGCCTAGCGTAAACCCTAGGCATGGACGCACTCATGACGTCGATTTGTGCACACGACGAACCGAATCAATTCTAGCCAATCTTACAACTTTGCATTGCATGCAACTGACGGTTTTTGTAGTAGGCGAAAAAATGCTGCCAATTGAAAATGGCTCTATGTCGTCAAAAACTGAGATAGGCCATTGTAGAGGAGCTTCAGGAAACCCCATGGGTTTAAACAGATTGACCATATGTGTCCAGGATTGGAAGAAACAGTCCGTCAAATTTTGACTTTTTTTTGGACTCATGGCACTTGAGAGATTGCCCCGGTATAGTATGACTCTTGATGTTCCAGTGCTTTGGGATACATGATAGAGGCATGCCTGGTGTAAAACTGCCCACTGAGATGCGCTCATGACATCGGTTTGTGCACACGATGAACCGAAACAATTCTAGTCAATCTTGCAACTTTGCATTGCATGCAATTGACAGTTTTTGCAGTAGGTAAAAAAATGCTACCAATTGAAAATTGCTCCGATTCATCAAAAATCGAGATAGGCCATTGTAGAAGACCCTCACACAACCCCACGTATTCAAACGGATCGACCATATGTGTCCTGGATTTGAAGAAACAGTCCATCAAATTTTGACAATTTTTTGGACTCAAGGCACTTGAGAGATCGGACGGGTATGGTATGACTGTCGATGTTCCGATGCTTTGGGATGCATGATAGGGGCATGCCTAGCATAAACCTACCCACCTGGACGCGCTCGTTATGTCGGTTTGTGCACATGACAAACCAAATCAATTCTATCCAATCTTGCAACTTTGGATTGCATGCAATTGACGGTTTTTGCAACAAGCGAAAAATGCTACCAATTGAAAATGGCTCCAATTTGTCAAAAACTGAGATAGGCCATTGCAGAGGAGCCTCATGCGAACCCATAGGTTCAAATGGATTGACCATATGTCCTGGATTTGAAGAAACAGTCTATCAAATTGTGACAATTTTTTGTACTCAAGGCTCTTGAGAGATCGCACGGGTACAGTATGACTCTTGGCATTCCAACGATTTGGGATGCATGACAGGGGCATGCCTAGCATAAACTTTCCCACCTGAATGCACTCGTGACGTCGGTTTGTGCACATGATGAACCAAATCAATTCTAGCCAATCTTGCAACTTTGCATTACATACAACTGACGGTTTTTGCAATAGGCAAAAAAATCTACCAATTGAAAATGGCTTTGAGTCATCAAAAACAAAGATAGTCCATTGTAGAGGAGCCTCATGTGACCCCACGGGTTCAAACAGATCAACCATATGTGTCCTGGATTTGAAGAAACAGTCCATCAAATTTTGACAATTTTTTGGACTTAGGGCACTTGAGAGATCGCACGAGTACAGTATGACTCTTGACGTTCTGATGCTTTGGGATGCATGATAGGGGCATGTTTAGCATAAATATTCCCACACAAACACGCTCGTGACGTCGGTTTTTGCACACGATGAGCCGAATCAATTATAGCCAATCCTGCAACTTTGCTTTGCATGCAACTAACAGTTTTTGCAACAGGCAAAAAAATGCTACCAATTGAAAATGGCTCCGAGTCGTCAAAAACGGAGATAGGCTATTGTAGAGGAGCCTCACGTGACCCAAAGGGTTCAAACGGATAGACCATATGTGTCCTATATTTGAGGAAATAGTCTGTCAAATTTTGACAATTTTTTGGACTCAAGGAACTTGAGAGATCGCACTGGTATGGTATGACTCTCGACGTTCTGGTACTTTGGGATGCACGACAGGGGCATGCCTAGCATAAACCTGCCCACCCGAACGCACTCGCTATGTTGGTTTGTGCGCACAACGAACAAAATTTGACCATTGCGAGCGTGAGGGTGCTCTCGCACCAAATACATATTGTTGTTTATATTCATATTGTCATTTTTTGTTGTTTATATTCATATTGTTGATTACATGTGCAAATATTCATTTAAATTTATAAAAGGGCAGCCACCAAATACAACGAATACACAATAATGAACTGAATACAAGGAGTTTTGTAGGGTTAATTCAACATTTTAGAAATTTTATCAAATCATATTCCACGATTGCAATTATTTATATCATATATTTTTATTGTTTATATTCATATTGTTGATTACATAGGCAAATGATCAATTAAATTCATAAAAGGATAACCACAAAATACAATGAATACAAAATAATAAACTCAGTACACATTTATTGGATCGAATATCGACATTTATAGATATAAAAAAAGGCATGTCTGCCAAGTCAATACAAGTATTGTAAAAATGTGGCATTTGCCATGTCCAAATCGATATACAATAAAAATGTATAATATATCTACATGTATTGGTCATTCTATGACCAAAAATAACACTATATGATCCTAAAATTGTAGTGGATCATCAAAATCAAGCCTCTTTGATGCAGTACACGACCTTGTAGATGGCTGTAAAACCACAATTCAAAAGCCAAGTTAGAATTCTTTTGTAGACAATAGTTCACAATTAACAACATAACTATGCATTTAACTATAATTCCTTTGCAATTTAAATGTAGATTACCTCATCGACTGATCTAGGAGCTAATGTCTTCGCTCTCCTCTCCTTGTCACTCTTAGGAGTTTTCTTGAAGACATACTTAAATGGATCCACGTTATGACCATACCGCGAAGGGGTCTATTGTAGATTAAATGTACAATTAATACAATGTACTAATATAAATATATCAAAAACACTTAAAAGCTATAATATAGAGAACAATGACGTACCCGTGCCTGAGATGCTTCTCCAATGGACTAAGGATGGCTCACCATCGATGGAGAAATTGTCGCTATTACCTATACAAAAAATGGTCAAAGATTAAATACAGTTAATATAATGATAAGTATTGTAGGTTAAAAACAATTAATTTTACATATCAAACAAAAGTGTATCGGATCCTTAGATGCTTCTCCAATGCACGGAGGAGGGTTTGTCATTGATGAAATAGGTATGGATATTTATTGTATGAAAAAAAAAATAAGATTATAATATATCACAAGTTCACATGTACACTTGCATATAATCATGAAAGCAAGAAAATAAAGTAGAGATACATACCTCCACCCTCTCTTGATCCATGGGCGAATCAAGTGAATTCAACAAATCCACATAGCTCAATGGCCATTGTTCATGTAAAACAGACAAAAAACACTAATCAATCTACAAACCCCAACTAATACTTGATTTCAACATTTTGAAATAGTTGTACAACTAAAAATGTGTTCAATTACCTTCTTCCCACGTTTTGGCATCTTCGAGGAATTCTTTTTCTTAGGACGAGTCCTAGACGCAGAGGGGGTACCCTAAAAAAACAAAATTAACATGAGATATTAGTACAAATAATAAATTAAACATAATTTTAAAAATCTAAAATGAAATGACTTGCATTTTCCATCAAAACAATACATAAAAAGGGTTGTACAAAATATGATACCGTATAGCCTTGTAGGCCAAAATCGGTCGCTAAGAGTGTGATGTCATCAATTTGGGACATTTGGTCCCCTATCAACACCTACAAACCAAAAATTGGACCAAGCATTAAAGATAGTTAGTATATATTATATATTTTTGAGTTCAAAGTGTACTATTCTATTTTAACATGTAACAAAATTTATACCTCAGGCATCAAATTTGCAACTGTAGTAACTGGGGGAGGAGTATGGGATACCACTGCTGCATCTTGAAATGCATATTATTTGTCTCAATTTAAATCGATGTATAAATGAAAATTCATTTATGTAATTACAAATTTAAAGTGACTAATAAATAAAATGCCATGAATTCAAATCAACACACCTGTGTTTGTCGCTCATGGGCAAACACCATGTCCATCAACTCATCTCTCAGCATGAAATCCTTAGCCGTGCGACCCTGACATCTACTCCCACAAATCATGCATAGATGAGATGAGGATCCATCTGCACCGGATGCATCATCTATCCCCGAGCATATCCCCGAGCAACTGACACACATATGTTGGTTGGGCTCTTTGTTGCCACCTGGAGCAACTAATGGCTAATCATCCAATACAATAGGGTGTGCTAACGATGTCCCATGTTGGATGATGGCACCAGTCAACGTTGTGGCCACCTGAAGAGTTTGTATCTCCATCGACTCTTTCAGCTCTATTGGGATAGCTTGATGCACCTTGGGTTTGGGTGCTAGGGGGCAGCGAATCTCTGAGGGCAATCGCCTACGGGCTCCAGGTCTTTCTTGGGAAGAGCCACCACCTCTACCATGGAACTATCTCATGTCAAAATAGTTTGGGCACACATTGAGCACAAACTCACAATATACTTTTCTCAAAAAATATAATGGCACCTCATAATTATTACAAGGTGGATCATCAAAGACCATCCACCACCTCTGCCAAAAAATATTCTTCATCTGCACATTGGTACACCAATGTATGAGAAACCTCTTTGCATTTAGAGGTAATGATTGATCGGTTTTGGGATCAATGAAAAGGGCACATATTTGTTGTTTACTAATATTATTGTTTTTTACTCCCTCGTATGATAGCCCATCAACATAGAATTGACGACACCTATCCCTAAAGCTTCCCCATTCGGTAATTTGTGTGGAAACAACTATGGCACCACTAGCTAATGTTTCTAGGCTAGTGGCGAGGGATTGATGATGCTCAAGTTCGGATGTTTTCAATTTAACAATCAGTCTATTGATTTTAGACGTATTTTGTCCTAACTGTTTAATTAATTGCTCCTATGTTTCAGGTGTGTGGTCAAAAGGAGGAATTTGGGGTGTATCTTGTGGGTTTTTAGGAGGTGCATTTAGTCATTCTTGTTGTGGATTAGAAGAATCTGGTTTTTGAAACAAAAAGTGAAAAAACTAATCAAAATTAATGAAACTAAATTCAAAATGTAAAACAAATTGAACAAATGGGAAAGAAAGAAAAAAATAAACAAAAACTAACCTTCATCCATAGTGTTTGGAGGAGATATATAGCATCCCGTTCGTGGTTTAGGAGAGAAAATGAAGAAAAAATAAATGAAAAACGCGCTATTCACGAAAAAATAAGACCTAGTTTTTTTTTTTAACTTTTTTTGACAGGCACCACGTACACAGTTCTTTTGGGATTATTAGCATGTACGCACTCATTTTCCTATAAGTAGCGTGTATGCGCTCATTTTCCTCGGGGTAGCGCATGCGTGCTACTTTCCCTAAAAGCACTATGTACGCGCTACCTTCTTTAGGCTCGAGAACAACAAACCTAAGCGCGTATGCGGTCATTTCAAATTTTAGAACCACGTACGCACTGCTTGTTTTTCCTTATTTTTTTGGGTGGTGTCCACTTTTCTAACCACCATCTTTGTGCACATACCCACTACTAAAAACTATCATGTTTGCAACATCAATGCATTATTTCATTTCCTCATTGTTTATTGAATCACACATACTCAAAAGTTCTACTTAATTTCTCTATCCCTCTTGACTATGTCAAGTCTTCTAGCATCTAACTTATTGTACAGTGATAGAGGAATTTCCTTTAAAATTTCTACTAAGGCTTTCTTATATAAATCTATGTGTAACAAAATTACCTCTTCAATTTCATTCTGCTCATTACCCTCTAAATCTTCATAATAAATGGATACATTCTTCAAAATTCCATCCTTGGTTATTTCATCAATCAATTCAACATAGGTCATTTTAGCCTTACTAGATTCAGTAGTATCATCACTCTTCTTCTTTTTGCTGGGGGGTGCCAGAGTGGATGGAGCAGGTTGCCTTTTTTGAATAGGTTTACTTGTCAGAGGTGGGGGTGTCATAGATTTTGTTTCCTTTCTTACAAGCTTCCTCCTTGGCTCCACCTTCTTTTCCTCTACCGGAGACTAGTCTACTTTCTTCCTCTGTACCCTTCTTAATACTAGAGGTTGGTTGTCCTCTAGATCAGAATAAGAAGTGATAGGAGAAATGAAAGTTCTAGGCCTCATCTCCTTTGGATCACTAGCTACTATCGGTTCTACTGTCGGTTTGGATCCAGAACCCAATTTTGTGTCTATCCTATGAATTACATTTTGTATCTATGAAAACATCTTATCTATTTTCTTCTCTCTTCTCTTCCTGTTGAAGCCAATCTTGACTTCAAGAGCCTTTTCTTCTACAGTGCCAAAATGTCCAATTTTATCATCCAATGGAGCTTCTAGCAACATCTTTGCATAAAGTTCCAGAATGTTATCATCCACCTCATATCCAAGATCAATGACCCATATGGTCCTAGGTTCTACTGCCTCCATAAGTGTTTCATCAGTCTTTACCATAAAACAGATATTAGTGGAGTATTGTTCCACAATGTGCTTTGATATTCTCTCCCTCTGTCTCATATTTTCCTGAAATGTTTTGAAATAACCCCAAAGTTTTTCATCTCTTCTGGTACCAAGACCAGTGATTGCTTCCTTGATTTGCATACCTACTGGTATGTCATGAGCCCAACGCTTCTTCCCTAGACCGGGTAGCTCATTTATGAAGTAAATCATTAGACAAACAATGAGATTACCAAACCTAAAGGTTCCTTTCTGAACACCCTTAATATTTCAAAGATTCAACATCAGTTCACTTCTCATCCATTCACACAAGTCATATTTACCATCATTCCTTAGCATCGTATGTGCAGCATGGATGCAAGAACTAGCAACAAAATTCAATCGGCTAGATTGAGTTACTTTGTAACTGATTATCATGCTTACAAATTTCACATATGTGTCTTTGATTGTGTCGATCCTCATCGATCTTCCATCATGGGTTGCGTCGGTGAGCTTCTCAATCGCAGTTTTGGAGATCTTCTTACCAGGTTCTTGTCCGAATTTGGGTAAGCAGGTGACTGCTTGAATACCTTCCTTTGTGATCATGTAGGGCTAATCCATCCAGATGAACTCATTATGAACCCTTCTTAGAACATATCTGATTACCTCACCTTTGAATTCCGATATGTATAGGATACTGGTTAACCCTAGATCCTCAATAGATTTTTATTTTGGCTTGATTGTTATAGAGCTTCCCAGTATCACAGATTGATAGATACACTTTATTTCCTCTGTGCCTAGATCCTCCAAGCTGCAATGAATATATGCCCTTACATCTTCAACATACATCACGTCATCGAAACCCTAGAGAATGCTCCCGTAGAGTCTTCCTTCTTAGCTATTTGGGGAACTTCCTTCAAAAATGAGTCTCAACCTATCCTTAACTTCAACAATGGTGGGATTTGCAACGAAAGTAGGAGCAAATGATTCAGATGCCATTGTAAAGAAATAACCAAAAGTAATCGCCGGTTGGAAGATTGAGTGCTTTGGAAATCCTCACAGAATGCTTTTGCTTGCTCTTAATCACCTAAGATTCACCTCTACTTCGCTCTGGATGCTTGAATGATGGGTGAATGAAAATGAATCCATATATCCCTTTTTATCAGTGAGTAAACCCTAATTCTTCACTATCATAAATGCTCCGCGATGAATTCTATCAGATATCAATTTCACAGTCTTCTGTCAGGTAAACCTTCATCAATGATTAACACAAGTTTCTAGATCTCCTCCGGGGAATACACAAGATTTGCAATGAGTTTGCCAACCCCTAAGGCATATGCCTTAGTTACTAGTTGAATTTCCTGTCAGTGCAAGATTGCTCTGGTCTACCGGTGCAGTTACCGGTGTAGTTGCATCTCCACTTGCTTCTTCAGATTTTCTAACCCATCTCTTGGTGTGATCTTGTTGTATTTCATCTACCTTCTTCTTTCCCTTCTCATTTGCTTTATCATTGCTAATCGGTGTAGTTTTGCTTCTGAAGTACTTAACAATATGACCTATCTTGTTGCATGCATAACATGTAACATTGTTCTTTTGAATTTCTTTGACATATCTAGTGTCATTCCTTGAACTACAATGATTAGCCAAATGTCCAAAATTTCCACATGCATGACATTTAACATTCATTCTACAATCTTCTGACTTATGACCATATTTCTTGCAATTTGTACATTGATCGGGAACAAAATTGTAGTTTTGATTTGCTCTATTTTTACAATGTCTAGCCATATGCCCAAATTTATTACACTCAAAACATATACCATTAAATTTATAAGAATTAGATTGCCTTACTGGTTTCCCCTATTCTGATGAGTTCTACATACTGATTGTCTGATCTTCATTTGCAGTAATGGAGCTTTCACCTTGTACAAATCCAAGTCCTCTAGAATCTTCATTCTGTCTTTATCTTCTCAATAAATCATCCAACGGCGTAGTACGAATCTTGAAATTTTCTTTATAATCACTTGCAGTAGTCAGATCATCTCTCAGAGTAGGTATTTGTCTTTCAATCTCTTGTTCATTATTCCGGGAATGTGCCAAATCAGTTCTCAACAGATTATTTTCATGAGTCAATCTTCCACATTCATCAAATTGGTTCTTCAAAGATATAGCAAGATTTACTTCCTTCTTCTTTTTGTCCTTAGTATCTTTTGATAACCTCATAGTCAGGTCTTGCATTTCATTCTTCATAAGCATGTTTGCTTGACTCATTTTTTTGACATTGTTCCTTAAGTGCATTTTTCTCTTCATCATCCTGGTTTTGCAAAAGTTCCTTTCTCTTAGCTTGAGCTGATTATAACCTTTCTTGCAGAATTCAATTCATCTTGCAGTTGCAAGCTCTTCATCCTTTTAGCATCATAGTCCTCAAGTGCCATTTCAAGTTGATTCTCAATAGCCATGTTCAAGGATTTCGGTTCCAGGATCTTCCTCAAGTTATTAAACTTCTTCCGAGATACCAAGCTCTTATACCAATTGTTGGAATACAATGAACCCAAGAACACTGAGAGGGGGGGGGTGTGAATCACTGTTCTACCGGTAACACAAGATTTTAACCTTTTATAACATAGACATATAAACCGGTAAATGAAGAAACATATAACATGAACCAAATAAACCGGCCACATGAATGAACACCATAACACACATAATTTGTATGTGGAAAACCTCAAAGAGGAAAAACCAAGGTCTGATTTGTGACCCACAATATCAATTCATTGGCCATATGAAAGATATTACATAGCATGGGGGCCTGCACATGCAGGAAGACACACTGCTCAACACAAAAGAGTCTCACTGACTACAAGCTTCTACTGAAATAAAATAGTACTGATGAACTCACAAAATGCATCTATAATGCCAAAAAGAGTTCTAGTTAAAGCTATGTTCTATATCGGTTCATAAACCCTGAACCTTCTGTCGGTATCTCTTCCTTCCAAGAATGCCCTACAAAACATCTACAAATCATTTCATGATATAACATTCGCATACAAATGATCTACATACATATCCTTTGCATATACTCATAATCCTCTTCTCATCTATACCATATATCTCTATCATATCATAATGACCTAACTAACTAACCTGTATACCCTTTACAAACAATATGTCTTATGTTGACATACAATACAAAAGATATGCAATGTCGGCCTTATACAATAATTAAAAAATGATTTTACAAATAAAGCTTTCTTGATGTCAGCTTCCCAGAAGTGTTGGATGTCAGTGTCAGTGTTGGTGTCTGTCGGTGAATGCCTCCAAATATCTGTATATGACTTCTATGGAATCTTATTACCATCAATGACAACATATGAATCCAATGAGTGTCAATTGCCAACAGTTTTATAAGTGATTCTCTTCATTCTTCTTTCAAATGTACTATCTTGAAAGTTTAAATATGAAGTGTTTGTTTGTAATGATAGTGCTAGAAAATATGGTTGAAAGAGATATGAATTTGCAGGGCAAGTTATTGTTGACCTCTTGGTAGTAATATGCCATGCATGCAATATTTCCATTATAGAACCCTTCTAGTTATGGGTTTTTATCTTCAATATGAATCTCCTCCTACCATTAATAATATCATGCAAATCATTTTGGTGATGATTTTAACATAACCATGGAAATTGAAAAGCATACCTGAATGGATAGGTTTTCATATTTTACATGCATGTCTACATTGATTTCTAATTTGAGAGCACAGGTCATATACTTGAACATTATAGTCTTGGTGTTCATCGTATAGTTTATACTAGAGTAGATCAAATCTGTTTGCAATAACCAATGTCTAGTTGCATGATTATAGTGTATTCATACAACTATCATAGCCTTAGAATTGGTGCTAATTTAAGTGAAGGTTTGAGTTTATCCTTTGACTTACACTTATATTTTTAACTCTTATATATATTATCTTCACGACTATGGAATGAAGATTTTTTGGTCTAAAGCTTCCTCATGGCTTAGGATAGTTGTTCATACTTCATTTATAGTCCATTAAATTCTTTTGAGTACATACTTGTGTTGTTCTATGTGTGTGTGAAAAGTAGACCTGTATCTGTATCTGGAATACACAACACTTTAATTGAGGCATTAGATGCATGGTTAGTAAATCAATAATCATTGAATAAAAGCGACCCATTGCCTTCTAGTAGATGCGAGTTTAGATTGCTCTCAGATTGCTAAGCTATCTAGCGACTAGAAAACACCTAGACGAAGGATTTTTAAATCTATATGAGCATGAATATGAGCTAAATGGATGCAAGATGTAAGCTAGATATGCAAAATTAATCTAACGTGATTTAAGCAATATATGAATATTTAAACTCAATAATTTAGCAATATGAAATAACTAATATGCAATATCTCAATGCAAATTCTCAATGAACCTAGAGCAAAAACAACACAATAACAATATATTCTCCAAGATCTTTGAATGAGAGATGAGAGCCTGAATTTATAGAAAATTTAGAAAGAAACCAACGGTTGAGATCAAATGATGATGAGTGGTCAATCTTTTCCAAGAGGAAGCACAATCCAGGTGAATTGATGTGATTGGATGTTTTTCTCAGTTTTAAAGGAAAATGAACTAAAATTAAGATAAAATCAGGAAAAACTGATTTATTCTCTCTTTCATTCAATTTTAATATTTAATTGTTTTAATTGCTTTTTTTGAGATTATTTATCAATTTTTAATTTGTTTTTCAAGATTATCTCCAATTGATTTCTTTTCTCAATTTTTAATTTTTTTTTGTTAATTAATTCATTTTTTGATGATTTAATGGCAAATTGAATTATTTAATTAAATATGCTAGGATATTCGATAAAATAAATAGGATAATTGTTTAAAAATGATTTACTTGGAATGATTTAATTAATTAAATAAATATTTAATTAATATTGGTTGATTAATTTGCCATGTGATATTTAATGATTTTAGAAATTAATAATGTGCTCAAGATTGATTTAGTTACCTTTGGTTAGGACCTTGGTGATGTTGTCGAGATTAGGGTATTACATTTTCCCCTCTTTGAATTAATGTGTGACCAGTGCGTTGGTTCAAAGAAAATTTGATGTCTAGGAGATACTAGTTCTGAACTTGATTGATCATGAACCAGATGAAGAGCGAGGTATTCAGCTTGTTTTGAGGCAATGAAACTGAACAGAGTTTGATTAAAGCAAAACTGATCTCGAACTTGATTGAACTAGGATCGATGAAGAACAAAGATACCAAACTTGAACTTGATTGATCAAGAAGCGAATCTTACTAATCTATAACTTGATTGAACTAGACTCAGTGAGCGAAGAGAAAATTGATCTTGAACTTGATTGATCAAGATACGATGAGCGAAGATAAACTATCTAGCTTGATTTGATGCAATGAAACTGAACACCTACTTAGATTGAGTGTGACCAAAGATACTCTTTAAACCCTTTATTAAGTTTAAATGAATAATCAGCTTGATGAAAAGCTATGAAACTGATTAATGTTAAGAGACTGATTCAGACAAACACAATGTTAGCTTGATATGAAGCGATAAAACTCATATGCCCCTAGCGATTGATTTTACGAAGCTTAGCTGCTCGACTTGTAACGAATATTTTTGAAAGAAATTATTGACTTTGAGATCATGAGAATGCCCCCTCGGGAGCGAAATCAAAAGATAGCGAGGGTTGCGCAGTGATTGTAGACAAAAAAAAAAATTGTAGCGATGATAAGTTATTTGAGCACAAATATTAATGTTGAAGATTAAAATCAAAGTAAATGTGAGAATTAAATTGAGATTTAGCATTGATTAACGAGAAATTGAGCGCAAATTGAAGAAGAGAATAAGCAGTTGATGAAAGTGCTAAGTGGTCAACGTCGTGAAATTTTGATGAGAGAATTGATGTCAGATTTTGATTTCGATCCTGAAAATGGACTCGGGATAGTCGATTTACGAGCTCTTAATTTGATTTCATCGTACTTATGTTGATTTATTATGAGATGTTGTTCTATATGATTTATTCTATATGTATGCATATCTTTTCAATATAGATGAATGAATGCAAATGGAATATGAATGTTTATTTTTGTTTCTTTTTATGCAAATAAGTGAGGAGAATGAGTAACTAGTAATGCAAATGTTTATTTTTCTTCGTGCAATAATATGAATGTAAATAAGTATCAAATGAAATGTATGGATCTATATAAGATGCTCATGTATGCAACTAACATCTCAATACACAAGTACTCGATCAAATAAATGATGATGAAAAAGAGACCACTTAGCTGAGAAATGACGATGCTTCAAACTCTCATTCAAAAGATAAAGAGATCATTGTTATCATGCCGAAATTACTTTTAAATGCATAAAATTTAGAATCAATGCAACCTAAACCTAGTCACTGGATTTGGAATGCTTAATTTTCATCACTGAGAATTTTACAAACACAACAAGAAGACTAGAGTTCATTTCTTTGTATATGCAATATTAACTATCTTGTCTATAATGACCCTTTGTTCATTCATATCCTTTGACATATTACGCATGCATTCGGATTGCACATTAAAGAAATTCCCTCAAAATAGATAAAGAAATGACTCCAACCTCCCTATAGCATACAAATAAGCGGAGTCGAGGTATGTGTGGCGATTTCACCTTGATGTGAAGGCACTTATCACAGACACCCAGCTGATTAGATGTTTCCATATCATTGGATTCATTCCTACAAATAGAAAACAAAGAAAAGTATTATGCCCCCAATCCTTGCTCCTCTTAGTCAAGATAGACTTCCTCAAGTTACTCAGAGGGAATAATAAGCAAAAGCCAATGTACAAGATAGCACATAAAGAAAATTTCATGCATATCTCAAAAAATTTAGTGATTGTTTTCAGTAGTCTTGTTTTTCTTATGTACTCAATGATAAAAATCTACAATAGTCAGGACACAGGTGACTAACTCGAAGTGGACAACCGGGTATCACTGACAGAATGATGACTTGGTTGATACTGCTTAGGACATGTAATATGCTTTGTCAATTAACCTAAGACTAGGACATTGATCAGTTTCAACCCATGAGGGTTCCAACAAACCAAGATGTCACAAAAGTGAATGAAATATATGTACAAGCAAAAGCAATTATGCATGAAAATGGGAAATGCCAACATTGCACTGATAGATGGAGTGCTTGAGTACAAGAGGTGCTTGTTTGCCAGGTTTTCACCTACATGGCAAAGATTTTTTTTTTTTTTACCAAGGTACCTGTTTACCAGGTTTTCACCAAGCCATTTTCTCTCTTGTCTTTTCTCTAATTGATTTCTTGATAATTATTTACCAGGTTTTCACCTGCTTGGCAAAGAATTAAAAATTGAGAAAAGAAATCAATTTGAGCTATTCTGTAGTCTTCATCAGTAACAAGACCTTGCAAAGAAACTCTTAAAGATGGTATTTCCACATCAATACGTAATACTACTTCGGACCCATACACCAAAGAAAAAGGTGTAGTCCGAGTAGGTGTTCTAATACTTGTTCTAAAAGCCCACAAGTTAGGATTGAGCTACAGATGCCAATTCTTTCTAGATTTATTTACTGTTTTGTGTAAGATAGTCAACAAATTCTTGTTAGATGCTTCAGCTTGTCCATTACCTTGAGGGTAGTAGTACATAGATGACCAGTCTTATTTTATTTTGAATTTTTCATAGAGTTTATTTAGATCTTTGTTCTTGAACTGTCCTCCATTGTCAGTTATAATGGATGAAGGTATACCATACCTGCAGATGATATAATTAAGGATGAACATAGCTACTTGTTTACTAGTTGCTTTGATGAGCGGAACCGCTTCTACCCACTTAGTGAAGTACTCGGTGGCGGTTATAATAAACTTGTGTCCGTTAGATGATGTAGGATATATTTGGCCAATTAGATCAAACGCCCACTATTGAAAGGACCAATGTGTAACAAAGGGTATGAGATCCCTTGCTGGAGCGTGTATAAGGTTCCCATGTAGCTGACACTTTTCATGGGTTTTAGCAAATTTTATAGCTTCTTTCTCCATATCTGGCCAGTAGTAGCCAACCCTTAGTAGTTTTCGTGCTAAAGTTAGATCGTTTGAATGGGATCCACAATCACCTTCATGAACCTCGGATAATGCACGTTGGGACTCCTCAATTTCTAGGAATCTAAGCAAAGTACTATCTAAACCTCACCTAAATAGGTCATTAGCAATGATGACGTACCGTGACGCATTTCAGATTAGGTTCCTTTTTTCATTTCGGGAAAGATTAGCAGGGACAACTTGGTCACGCAGGTAAGAGTAAATGTGGCTATAGTGAGATGAGTCGTGTCCAATAATAGAACAGACCATCTGGGACTCGGGAGAGTCATAGGTAGGATAATGTAACTCTTCCCCTAGGAATTCAAGGCAAAAATTATATTCTTGTATCTATGGTATAGACGCCAAGGTGGCCATTGCATCCGCTGCTCTATTTGTTGATTTGGGGATCTACTGAAATGATACAAAGGTAAAGTATTTTTTGAGATCATCTATCATTCTCTTATAAGGCACCTATTTCTCATCTCTTGTCTGATATAGATCATTGGTTTGGCTGATGATAAGTTGAGAATCTCCATAGATGTGTAATTCAACAATCTTCCACTCAATGGCCAGCTTGATCCTATTTACCAAAGCTTCATATTCTGCAATGTTGTTTGGGAAAGGGAAGAGAATCTTGTAAGATTTTGGGATTGAACATTTTTGAGGAGTAATAAAAAGTATTCCTGGACCAGAACCATGTTGAGTGAAAGACCCATCAAAGAACATCTTCCATGATTGTTGAGTAAGGTGCATGATTAATTCATCCAGAAATTTTATATGTAGAGGTTGATTGTCTTCAAGTGGAGCATTAGCAAGTTGGTCTGCAATAACCTATCCTTTGATGGATTTACGTTCCACATATTCAATATCAAATTTCGTAAGAAACATGACCCATTTAGCCAGTCTTCCTATAAGTGTTGCTTTACTGAGAAGATATTTGAGTGGATCAATCTTAGCCACCAACTTAATAGACTAGTTGTTGTGCCAGAAGTGCCAGAAGTGCCCCCAGTGAAGTATCTGTAGCTGATATGTATAGAATCAATAGTTTACCTTGAAATGGTGGCATCAATATGGGTGGATTAGAAAGATAATCTTTGTTTTGTTTTAGATGTTGTTCACAATCTTCATCCCAGTTGTATTGAACTCATTTCCTTAATACCTTTGTGAAGGGTTAAGCTTTGTCTGCTAGCTGAGATATAAAGTGCCTTATTGATTGAAGATGTCCTTGTAAACCTCTCATTTGACTGATATTCTTGGGTGGAGGCATTTTCATTATAGCTTGGACCTTTTCAGGGTCAACCTCAATTCCTTTCTTTGAAATTATGTAACCAAGCAATTTTCCTGATGTTACTCCAAATGCACACTTTTTTCAAATTTAGCCAGAGCTTGAATCTTTCCATTCTATCCAGTATGAGGCCTAGCTCTTGAATATGCATAGATCTCTTCATAGTTTCTACTATGGTGTCATCAACATAATCTTCCATGTTTTTGTGCATCATATCATGGAAGATAGTGGTTACTGCTCTCTAGTAAGTTGCTCCTGCATTCTTTAGCCCAAATGGCATAACATTCTAGCAAAAGGATCCCCATGCACATGTGAAGGCTGTCTTTTCTTGATCTTCAGGATCTATCTTGATCTAATTATAACCAGAGAATCTGTCCATTAATGAGTACATCTCATATCCAATAGTCATATCTACTATCATATCAATATTGGGCAATGGAAAATCGTCTTTCAGACATGCTTTGTTGAGATCGCTGAATTCTGTGCAAACTCTAATAGATTTGTCTACCTTTGACACATGTACTATGTTTGATATCCATTCTGCATAGTCTATAGCTTTGATGAATCTAGCTTTTAGCAATTTTTCTAGCTCAACCTTGACTAGAAGTGCCACATGAGGATGCATCTTACAAAGTTTTTGCTTGACTGGCTTAACTCTTGGTGTAATAGAGAGATGATACATGATGAGATCAGGATATAGTCCTGGCATATCAGAGTATCTCCACGCAAAGTTGAACTTCTTTTCTGAAAAGAGGTTGCTGAATTTTTTTAACTCTTCTGTTAATAGTGATTGAGCTAAATGAATCATATGTGGTGTCTCTTGACATCCAATATTGACTGGTTGAGTTGGTTCAATCAATATTGAAGACCTTTCTTGGAAGTGACTTGGCAGCATATCAAGTATCTCATCTTCAGGTGCCTTAGAGAGGTTTTCACCCTTACGTACGTCCTTTATTTTCACTATTTTTTTATTCTGACGCTGCCACAATATGGTTTTCCCCATCAGATCTCTTATTTTTTTATTTTTTATTTTTGTGACCGAGATACTTGATGTCTATTTCAATCATGTTCTTGATTTTCTCACTGGTGCAAGAGTTCATTAGTTCCACTGCATTAAGATAGTAGGCTACTGTGTAGTCATTGGCGAAGATGGGTATATTCAAAGGTTGGTTATAAAGAGTACAGTCAATTAGTTCAGGATATATCAAAGATAAAGTTTGAACAGGTTCAAGGGAGTTCACAGTACTATCATCATGACTTCAGACCAACCAGTCCAGTTCCAAAAGACTACCTTGCGTATGTGTCTCGAGACCAGGAAGAGTTACAACACAATTATCAAAGTTCATGTTATTATTTATTGGACCTAACCCAGCCAACCTACTCCTAGCATCGTCCCCTACTTTATACTGGACTGCATACCATGGTGTGACAGTAACAGGGTCAATAGACAACATCTCAACATTCATGATAGAGTAGTCACAATATGTTGTTGAATAGTTGTTATAAAAAAAGCTTTTGTCTGAGTTATCAGAGTCATAAGATGAAGTTTCCAACTCGTCTTCAATTGATTTAGTATAAGTATGTATAGTATCAATACCTACATCTTTGATGCTACAAGTTCCTTCGTGAGTTAGTTCATTGATCACTTGCATTTGACACACTTGTGGACATAACCTTGATGGTTATGTTAATCCTTGTCATCTTTTCCATGTAGCTTCCTCTGGATTGATGACTGGTCCTGCTTCTGTAGCTTCTAATTCTTCTTTTGTATCTCCATACCTAATTTGTCCTATCTCATTAGAGGGAGAGTTAGTAGGTGAAGAATTTTCTTGTGTCCTTTCTTCCTTCAGTTGTTGTTCATAGTCTTCTTATCTTTTTAGTCTGATTTCTTCTATTTCCTTTTGCATTTTTAAGCGTATCAGGGCTTGTGCGCCATCTGTGATATCACTAGATTCCTCAGGGGCTTCTATAGTAGATGTATTTGAGAGATAGCCTAGACCCTATTCATACTCATTTGAATCAGTTTCTGAATCATCTACTTGTTGTCTACAAGTATATGTGACCGTAATGTTCAGTGGTGCAAACAATTCTCTGATTCTGTCTACTTCTTCTCTCATATCCTTTGGGACTTCTACTTCCTGTAGTGTTATATCTGATACAATCGGAACTTGATTACCATATGCTTTCTCTCTCTGGGTTAGCAATTCTTCTTGTTCATCGTCATAGTCTTTCTGCGTTTGTTGAGTATTAATTTCCTGTGATGTTGAAGGTAGTACCTTTTTCCTCCACTTAGGTTGATGGTGGGAAGTATGTTTCTAATTTGATGACTTTCTTGGATCGTATCCTAGTCCAACTTTATCAATTTCAGACTTAGTTTGTAACCAAATAGGTTCAACAATACCTTATTGACGCTTGCCTAGAGGACCGGTACCTGAATATCCCATGCGTTGTAGTATCTTATAGCCTAGACCATATTATGTCGGGTAAATCTCACAATATCGTATTTCTTTGTTTGCACTATCTTCTTTGAAAAGATATTTGAGAACAACATCTTCTATTTCATCTGCAAGGGAAGTAGAGGACTGTATAAAGAGACCATCATAAATGACTTTTGGAGTTTAAGTTTGTGGCTTCATAACCTCTGATGGTTTTCCCGACTGTCTTGGTGATGGAGGAAGAGACATTAGTAAGAGTATAGGTTCTATTTTGTATCCATCCATGTCAGTGTTTGTGATTTTCAATTTCTTCTCTAAATCTTTTAGCAAAGAATATGAACT
Source organism: Cryptomeria japonica (assembly GCF_030272615.1). Taxonomy (NCBI): domain Eukaryota; kingdom Viridiplantae; phylum Streptophyta; class Pinopsida; order Cupressales; family Cupressaceae; genus Cryptomeria; species Cryptomeria japonica. The sequence continues at coordinate 587,050,575 of NC_081406.1, forward strand.
TTCAGCTGTAGAGGCTGCTCTATTATGAGGAACAAAAACATCAACACTCTGCGTTAATGCATTGAAAGTATAGCTTGTATCAGCAGGAATACTGACTTCAACTCCATTATAAGGAAATTTCAAGCACTGATGATGCATAGATGGTACTTCTTTCATTTCGTGAATCCATGGCCTGCCCAGTAAGATGTTGTATGAAAGAGGAAGGTCAAGGACCTGAAAGATGACATCTCTTTCCATAGGTCCTACCCTGATTGGTAATAGTACCAGACCTTTAGAGGTTCTTTCTTCTTCATCATAGGATTTGATTATTATTTTCTTTGTTGGATCAATAACATATTTAGAAAATCACAGCTGTGTTAGTAGATTGTAGGTACAGATATTCAACCCAGCGCCTCCATCTATCAAAACATGTTTAACTCGGTGTTTATAGATCATAGCTTCGATGTGTAATGGATGGTTATGCGGGTGGTTCAGTGAGTTATCATCTTCTTCAGAGAAAGTGAGGTAATGAGGCAAAGTCAGGTGACCCACCGTAGATTGAAATCGATCTACGTCTAAATCTTTAGGGACACTAGTGGTGAGCAAAGCCTTGTCCAGGATCTCTCTATGAGAAGAAGAGATCTTAAGCAGTTCCAAAATGGAGATTTGAGTGTTAGTTCTTTTCAATTGTTCGACAATGCTATAACAAGGAGAGGATGATGAAGCCAATTATTTTGGTTTGGCCATGATTGTGTTTGTTTGTATGTTTGAAGGAGTTGGTAGGTTTGATGTTGTTTGAGTGAAAGTTGAGGAACTATCTCCTTGGAGAGTAGCCTTCTTTTGAGCATGGGTCATAGCATTAGTAGTTTGTGCTTGATTTTGTTTATCTTTGATTATGATCACATTGCAATATTCAGGCTGGGAAGATTCAATCATGTTGATCACGTTGTCGTTGTTAGTGTAGGTATAATTGACTCTAGCACCTCCCTTGGATTTTGAGGAATCTCCTTGTTCATAAGTTGGTCAGAGATCTTTAAAGGCCTTATGATTAGCATTAGTCATGTGATTTCCAACAATGATTTTGCCAACGTCAATGAGATCTTGAATTTCATGTTTGAGTTTCATGCAGTTGTTTGTGTTATGTTTCTTATTCTGATGGTAGTCACAGTATTCATTTTCTCTCCACCATTTGGGTTTAATTTCTGGATCATATGGTATAGAATTGTTTGGAAATGTTATCAAATCATTTTCCAATAAAGTTTTAAAAGTTGATTCATATGATTCATCTAGAGGAGTAAAATCACGCTTAGGCTTCGAAATCCAAGGTTTCTCTTTAAACCATTCTCTTGATTTTTTTGGCGGATTTTCTGCTGCAGTTTCAGTTGCCTTGAGTGCTTGCATGCCACTAGCCAAGTTAAATATTGTGGATTTGGTTTTTGCTTTAACAATGTCTACCAGTCCATCATTAACAACGTTTCTATTGTTATATTTGTCGTATTTTGAGTATTTGTTCTTTTCTTTAGAAATAGAACCTTGCGATGTTTCTTTCCAAAGTTATAGGTCTCCCTTTTTTATAAGCACATCTTCCATTCTGAGGGCATTATCTACCATTTTGTTGAATGAAGGATGTACTTGCATGTGGATACTATATTTCAATGCAGGGATTAGGTTGCTGACAAAGATATCCATCTTCTCAAAATCTGGAATAGGTCGTGAATATCCAGAGAACATCTTTCTCCATTGTTGGAGAAAAGTGAGAAAGGGCTCTCATGTTTTTTGTTTGGTATCACAAAGCTCTATCATAGTGACTGGGTGACGAATGTTATAGGAGTATTGTTGTAGAAATAGTTGGATTAATTCTTCAAAAGATTTTATTCCCATAGGTAGACTTGAGAACCATTCCATAGCTTGCCCCCCAAAACTTCTCGGGAAAAGGCGCACGAGATACGTTTGGTCATACATGAACTCCATACATAAAGCACAAAATTATTTGATATGATCTTGAGGATCTGCATTCCCGTCATATTTGTCAAACTTAGGCATTTCTACTTTTGAGGGAAATGGAGGCATGTAAAGTTTTTTGTCAAATGGAAATGGGCATATTGTGTCTAGGGAATATTGTTTTGGTGATTTATCCTTATTTTTCAGTTTTGTGATCTCAGTTCGTAATGCTTGTAATTGTTTGTTTACCATTCCTAATGGTGTCTCTTCCTCTTTCATGTCGAGGGTCTCCACATCATAACCAGTAGGAAGTTTAGCGCCTTGTTTTGCTAGTTCAAGAAAATAGTCTTTTTTTTCTCTAGCCATAATAACCTTCATCATTTTTCAGAAATCTTTATCCTTTTGACATTTATGTATATCAATTTCTAGAGGTTTAGAGGGTTCAGATTCACTTGATGAGGAATCACTGTTGGTATCATGGATATTGATATCGTCATAAGTTTTGTGTTTATCAGCTTGTTTTTCTTGCCTTTCTCCAGACACGGTGGGAGATAGGGGCTGACCAAATATTGGTAGATCATAAACTAGTATTTGTTTCGATGACAGTCTATTTGGGATGAGTTTTTCTACAAAAAATGGATTGTTGTTTGATGAAAAGGATGTTGCTTTTCCTTTGTCTGTTTTGCTGTGAGAACTTCTGGTTTGAATAGGCATTTACAACCGACGGGACCGAGAGCTAGATGTGTTGTAGAATTCAAGATCAAATTGTAGCTAGTTGTTCGTTTAACATAGTGATTGAGTGAAGTAACTAAGATCTGGTCTAGTTTCAGGAATGATCTATCCTGTGTAAGACGTTATGTAAGTTAACTTAGGTTTGATAAGATGTTGATTTAACTAGCTTAGAGATGATCAACAAAATAGTGCAACACAACGGTGGGGGTACACTATCAAGACTGCTTATTCTCAGGAGGATGACAACCAGTTTTATGCTTGCTGTAGACTATTTTAGGCAAGTTTGACTGTTCTGGACTGACAAAATCAAAGATTTGTATGACAGGTTTTACAGTACCAGACGACAGTGTAATAGCTTGAAGATGATAACAATAGTATTTCGTACGAGTTGCTGCCTAAGACCATATGACAGATGGGTATGTCTAAAGCGACAAACTGATAAATGCAATGTTTTATCGTATGACACAGGATTCAAGCTAAAATGACAATTGTCTGAACCAAACAACAGAAAATAAGGGCTCGTACGACACAGGATGAAGGCTCAAACGATAGACTGTTAGGACTGATGGAATATCGTATGACACAAAAAATGAAATAGGACGATAAATCAAAAGACTCATACGACTGTTTATTGGACATAGGCTAAATTCTGCGTTTTCAATGACTGAGTATGACCAGTTTTAAAACAGACTAAATTTTCACTAACTAATGATGACCAGTTTAGAGGCGAACTGAGTTTTTGACAGCTAAGGTATACCAGTTTGTGACACTGATAGAGTTTTGATCACTGAGTTGCTGATTGTTATCTCCAATTTTGGTATTCGAGTTTTAGTTTTAGGGATGAAAACACAAAAATTAAATAATATGAATAATAACTCCAATCACAGCATGCAAACCCTATGGAAATTGGTGAGAGAATAAAACCTTTGCTTGTAGACTCAGGTACACACCCAATAGCTAATTAGAATACGACCGTTGAGTCTCACACAATGGATTCTCAACAGTGTATTAGCCGACTCCAAAAGCTAATGGGGAAATGACAAGTATCTTGGGAGAGTTACTATCTCTCTTGCACAAAGATTATCCCCCTTTCGGAGGTGAACCGGGTAGCTTCTATTTTGAATTGGAACTAGTAAGGGGTCTGTTCGGCACGTCGAGGTATAAACTCAATTAAGAGGTCTCCCAGCCTTGAAAACCAAGGTTTAATATACCCAAAGGTACAGAGGAGAGCTATTCCCGAGCACTGTTGTTGACTTTATTTTCATCAAATCATGTTTTTTTATAGTGGGTTGGAGTACTTGGCGTTTAGCCATTCCCACTTGGGTCGTTCCTCTCTCACTGGTCGTAATGACTATAGAGTTATTAGCTCCTCGGGAGGGCAGGCCCACTAAAGATATACAAATCTCAAACTTAAAGAAAACGCCTCAAGGGTCTGGATTTTTTATTGTCTATACAGACAAGAGCATACTCTCCTACATCTCATAATTTTATTAAAACACGAAATACAAATTTGTTCTTTAACCAGATAGCAAGTTAGGTGCCTAAAAAATGAATTTAATAAATACACAATTTTTTCTCGAATCTCCTCAAGCAACCTGCAAAGATAATGAATCAGTAGTCATATTGTCTTTGTTCTTTGACAAGCGTCAGTGTGATTGATAAATTCTTTGAAAAACGTTCTGCAAGAAACTAGTTAGGCTGTAAAAATTCTTCAGATAAATACATAACCACCCAGGGTTAGCGTCAGTGTAATCAAAATTGAACAGAAAACCTAAAGAATGAAACTTGCTTTTAACCTAACAGAATACAGACTCGTACGACAATTCTCACTGACTCGTACGATAATTAGTACAGCATCGTACTATAATTGTAGTTTGTCATTCTGTCATATAGGAAATGTTGTACGATATTATGCAGAAACTGTACGAAAAAAATCCGAAAAGTCAAAAATCTGAAAATAAAAATAAAATTAAACAGTTAGTCTTGGAGGCCGAAAAAAAAGTAGTCTTATGCCCCACGGTGGGTGCCAAAAATGTGTGTGAAAAGTGGACCTGTATCTGCATCTGTAATACACAACACTTCAATTAAGTCATTAGATGCATGGTTAGTAAATCAATAATCAATAAATAATAAATCATTACAAAGTGACCCATTGCCTTCTAGTAGATGTGAGTTTAGATTGCTCTCAGATTGCTAAGCTATCCAGTGACTAGACAACACCTAAACGAAGGATTTTAAAATCTATATGAGCATGAATATGAGCTAAATGGATGCACGATATAAGCTTGATATGCAAGATTAATCTAACATGATTTAAGCAATATATGAATATTTAAGCTAAATGATATAAGCGATATGAAATAACTAATATGCAATATATAAATTTAAATTCTCAATGAACTTAGAGCAAAAGAAGCATAATAACAGTATATTCTTCAGGATCTTTGAATGAGACATGAGAGCTTGAATTTATAGAAAATTCAGAAAGAAACCAACGGTTGAGATCAAATAATGATGAGCGGTCAAGATTTTCCAAGAGGAAGCACAATCCAGGTGAATTGATGTGATTGGATTCTTTTCTCAGTTTTAAAGGAAATTAAACTAAAATTAAGATAAAATTAGGAAAAACTAATTTATTCTCTCTTTCATTCAATTTTAATATTTAATTGTTTTAATTGTTTTCTTTGAGATTATTTATCAAATTTTAATTTGTTTTTCAAGATTATCTCCAATTGCTTTCTTTTCTGAAATTTCAATTCTTTTTTTGTCAATTAATTCCTTTTTTAATGATTTAATGGCAAATTGATTTATTTAATTAAATATGCTAGGATATACAATAAAATAAATAGGATAATTGTTTTTAAATGATTTACTTGGAATGATTTAATTAATTAAACAAATATTTAATTAATACTGGTTGATTAATTTGCCATGTGACATTTAATGATTTTAGAAATTAATAATGTGCTCAAGATTGATTTAATTGCCTTTAGTTAGGACCTTGGTGATGTTGTCAAGATTAGGGGCCCATGGTTTAGATGACCAATTTTAGGGTATTACACTAGACTATATTTTTTTTATTTTTACCATGTAGTCAAATAGATGATGAGACATGTCTAAATCCAATTTTTTATATGTATTTGTGCAAACTAATTTATATATAAACAACCTAAAGAAAGTGCATGTGTGAATAGATTTCATATTGTTTCATGTCAAATGATTTAGCTTATCCATTTGAAAAAAAAAAAAAAAAAAACATATAAACTTAAAACCAGCAGCCTTATTTAGATACTAATGATTTTGCATAATTCTAATGCCTTGTTTAGAGTGTAACTGAAGAGATATCATTTCAAGTGCTTCATTAAGTAAAGTTGAGTGATATTCATAGTATGAATGTTATTATTTATCTTTTCTTAATGCTTATGGATATAGAGATGAATGAAAACAATTTTAGTTACGAAGATATACAAAAAAAAAGCTGATTTAGAAAGGCAAGATGAATTAATTGTCAAATTATAGAAAATTGAACATTTTCATTGTGTGGCTTTCAATGCATATCGTAGCCTAAGTACTTAAATGTGTGTCATTATTCTAGATGTGTGGACATATTCTTTATTGACTCTTGACTTGATGATAAAGACATCATTTAGAATAATTGATAGTGAAGTTGTTTTAAATTCTTGATAAGTAGGTCAATGTTTATGAATAAACGAAATCATTTATGTCTGATCTTGCAAATATTCTTATATGTTATTTTGTACCTCTTATGCTTATAAATGCATGGTTGCATACATATGTCTTGTTTCATTATGATTGAAAATTAATAAGAAGTCATTACCTCTTTCCTTACAATTGAGATGAGACTAAGATCTTGTCAAGATGTTACATAGATAAGAAAAGGTTGTTTCTCCTATCTTCATAAAAATGTGAAAGCTTGTGGTTCATTATTTGATTAAAATATGTCTTTTATTCAATTAGATATTAAAATATATTTTCTCCTATTTGATTATGTATACACTTATGTGTCTTGCAAGTGTATGTATGCTTTTGCAAGCTTTGTATACATCATAGATTTTCATTGTATAAATATATGCTAGTGTACATGACTGGCTAATGTTTGTGAGTAATTTTTAAATAGGAAATGCATGGATTGATGCTTTGTCTACTATGTATGTTGTATACATGGTGTGTGCCCATGATGTTGTTGCATTAGTGTTAGAATGTGGATATATCATGCTAGTTGCACAAGTTCCATTACTCTTGCCAGTATTGCATTGCTAGCCTACCTCGTGCTGGGTTGGATATCTTTCGTGTCATGAAAGATTCCAGGGAAGTGTAACTACTTCATGGTAGGGTGGAAACGCGCTCCGACAATGTTGTCGCCCATGATGTGCTCGATGGAGAGATGTGTTGGGAGTTCATGTCAGGGTGGTCTTCATGTTTGTACAATATGTATTCATTGTATTTGACCTTGTGGTTTAGTGTAAAGGTATATGTTTCCTTATGTTTATCTTCTTGTCAACCTATGTAATTTGACTTTATATGTTGAAATGTAATTTATTGTCTCTAACCTTGTATATCTAGACACGTGGCAATGATATATTCTTAATTATGTGTATATTATAAATTATGTTATTTCGAAATTATGATGGTCCTTAGAGACACCTAGCACCATAGTTTTAGTGGACTAGGGTGTCTAGCAACATAGTCCTACTTAGGGTTTGACTTAGCCAAGCCCCTATACAACAAAATAATTTTCTTCTTTTCTGTGTGTAGGTTATAGATCTAACAATCGAAAGTTATGTAGTTGAAAAGAGTAGACTAAGACATACAGTTCTAAATTTTAAACAAGCAAAAACAACTAGTATATGCCAATTTGCACATACAGTGACAAATAATTTTTGGTTGAATTTTTAAAGGAGTGATCTACAGAGCATCCCAATTTGAAATTTGAAGTTTTATTTGATGAAAGCACCTCCAAGTCTAGGGCGCCTAGCATACATTATCAACATTTTCAAGCTAAGATTTCAGTGATAGATTCCTCTTTATATCTCATTTCTAGATCTATCCTTCTATGCTTGTTTTATGATCTGTTTATGTTGAATCTTGTCAACTTCCTAACATTTTGCCTAGTTCTTGCATCCTCATATCTAATCAACAAAGAAATAAAACAAAAGAGGAAATACTCATATCCTACTTTCCTTTGGGAGTGAAGCTAGATCTTGTTGATTATCTTCCTTGAATGAAAAGTGGAAATAGTGATTAAATTTCTGAGTAAGCCCTGTCCAACAACTGCAAATTTGTATCCCATATGGATTTGAAGGTTTCAGATATGGAGACCAATCCACTCAATAAGTGTGCAAGTGTTTCCTTCTCTGAGACTTCTGTCGATGTGGTCTTAGCAATCATATCCATACATTCTCTCTTATGTACACCGAGTGAATCCAATCATGGACTCACCAACCCTCTAAGACTCCTTGCTCTCTGAATGATCTTTTCTCTAACCTTTTCAAAAGCAAAAATTTCGTTCTCCAAAGACAAAATTTGACCATCAACAGATGTTGCTAGTGAGGTCAATCCATCAAAAGAATTTGCAATGTTAGCTATCTTATCATGTAATTCCTTTAATCTCCTATCAACATTTATTGTAAGAGTTTCAATGTTACAACAAACGCTGTAGATATTTGTACACTATTTCAAACAATTATCAATAAGAACCAATTTTCCTTCAATTTTCTTCTTCTCTGTTTCAATAATCTGATCAAAAGCGGCTCTCTTAGCCATAGTAAATCTCTCAAGTGCCTGTCGGTCTGAAATTTGCCTCAAAGATTGAAATTTGTTAGATATATGCTCAGTTAATGCCTTAAGCTTGCCAAAAGGGCTTGCTTCATTTTAAATCTTACAATCAGGAATTAATCTATGTAAAACTATGATCGAGTGATCTATTATTCCTTTATCTGTCGATCCCTTCTTTATTAGTTTCTAAGTAGCCATCATCATTAACTCAGTGGGACTCATCTTAATGATTGATTTCTTCTCAACTTTAAAAGTGTCAATTACCAAAACCTTTGCTAGGAAATCAATATTAACTATCTGTATAGTCTCAATTCGCTTTACCTTGTCCTCCTTAGCACCGGTGGCTTCGCCACATGGTGCAGTATCAAGTACTATCGGTGAAGTATTATCCACAATATTCTCAGTGCCTTGTACATTGCCTTGCTCAAAAATAGTTTTTACCAGTATAAACTGTACACTCTTCTTTACTATTGGTGGTGTCTGTATACATATAGTTACTGTCGATTTATTCAAAATTGGAGCTGAACTATCCAAAGTACCTTTTCCTTTAGATCTGTCTGGGATGGTGGAAGTTGTTGCTTTTACAAATTCTTCTTGGGAGGTGAGAAAGTCAAGATTCTTTTGGAAGAATTTGGTCCAACCATCTTTGGTCTCATTTACAAGCTCATTAATTATGCCCATCATTAGGCTTATTTGTCGGGGTTTACTACTAAAAACTATCACGTTTGCAACATCAATGCATCGTTTCATTTCCTCATTATTTATTGAACCATGCATACTCAAAAGTTCTACTTCCTTAATTTCTCTATCCCTCTTGACTACGTCAAGTCTTCTAGCATCTAATTTATTGTACAGTGAGAGGAATTTCCTTCAAAATTTCTACTAAGCCTTTCTTATATATATATCTATGTGTAACAAAATTGCCTCTTCAATCTCATTCTTCTCATTATCCTCTAAATCTTCATAATAAATAGATACATCCTTCAAAATTCCATCATTGGTTATTTCATCAATCAATTCAGCACAGGTCATTTTAGCCTTACCAGATTTAGTAGCATCATCACTCTTCTTCTTTTTGTTGAGGGGTGCCGGAGTGGATGGAGCAGGCTGCCTCTTTTGAATAGGTTTTCTTGCGGGAGGTGGGGATGAAGTAGGTTTTGTTGTCTTTCTTACAAGCTTCCTTCTTGGCTCCACCTTATTTTCCTCTATCGGAGACTGGTCTACTTTCTTCCTCTGTACCCTTATGAATGCTAGATGTTGGTTGTCCTCTGGATCAGAATCAGAAGTGATAGGAGAAACGAAAGTTTCAGGCCTCATATCCTCAGGAGCACTAACTATTGCTGGTTCTGCTGCTAGTTTGGATCCAAAACCCAATTCTATGTTTATCCTATGAATTACATTTTGTATATATGCAGACATCTTATCTATTTTCTTCTCTCTTCTCTTCTCTTCTTGTTGAAGCCAGTCTTGACCAAGATATTCTGGCATGATTAATATATACCACTTGTCTATCTTTGACCAAGATATTCTTGATTAAGAGGAGAATATTATCATCATTCAACCAGTCTTTTTATTCATAAAATTATAGACTTGTATTATCTAGGGCTTCCGCCAACTTGTTTCCTTCTTTGTAAGTATGATTTTCTCTCCATTGTGGTAAGAGAGTGAGGAGACAACTACTATCCCCAATGAAATCCTTTATTTTCATGGGATGGGAGTCATTGAATTTATAAGGTCAACAATAATTTTGGAATATTGGGGCTTCTTCTCCAAACTTGGTGACATCTCTCTCTCTCTCTCTCTCTCTCTCTCTCTCTCTCTCTCTCTCTCTCTCTCTCTCTCTCTCTCTCTCTCTCTCTCTATATATATATATATATATATATATATATATATATATATATATATATATATATATTCACACTTCACTAAAGTGGGGTCTAAGTATAGTATAGTAAATTGTAACCCCTTTACAATTTCACAATACTTTTTGGACCCTTTATTTAGTGTGCCCTCTCATAGCTCACTTTAAGCTTATTACTAGCCTTATCACAACCAAATTATCCCCATATGCTTATGAGATGACCAAATCCTATGTCCTAGGACCTTCTACTCTAGCAGTTCCATCCTTTTCTATTCTTGTTTTGGGTGGACTAGGAAACCTAGCACCATACTCCCTCAAAAAAGAGCCCAAAATCAAACATGTGTGAGTGTTGATTTGTGCCATATGTTATCTAATTTTATTATTTCGATATGGCTATTGAAATTTGGTCTACAATAGGAAATACCTTGAGATACTTATATAAATGCATGATATCTATGTCATTTTATCATCTAGAAAGTTCATGAATTCCAAATCTTTGACAATGGACTTCAGATCTAAGTATTATGGAGAAGCAACCTACAACTTCACGTACATACAAATGTCTTTTCATGATTGATTCTTTTATGTCTTGTCATTCCAAGTTATTACATAAACCCTTGAACGACTTATCCAAAGAGCATTGCATCACCATCATCATCAAGCCTAAGGTGATATCATTTCAACTCAACATTTCCTTAATGTTTTTAACCTCTTCCCTAAGAGGGGTGAGATCTCTTTTAAACATTATTGATGTAGCGAAGGTTAATTACTACTTAGGGTTTGACTTAGCCAAGCCCCTATACAACACAATAATTTTCTTCTTTTTTGTGTCTAGGTTATAGATCGAATAGTCGAAAGTTGTGTAGTTGTAAAGGGTAGACTAAGACATACAATTCCAGATTTTAAACATGCAAAAATAACTAGTCTATGCCAATTTGCACATACAATGACAAATAATTTTTGGTTGAATTTTTAAAGGAGTGATCTACAGAGCATGACTAGCATATATTATCAACATTTTCAAGCTAAGATTTCAATGATAGATTCCTCTCTATATCTCATTTCTAGATCTATACTTCTATGCTTGTTTTATGATCTGTTTATGTTGAATCTTGTCAACTTCCTAACATTTTACCTAATTCTTGCATCCTCACATCCAATCAACAAATAAATAATACAAAAGAGGAAATAATCATATACAACATCCAACTTTCCTTTGGGAGCGGAGTTAGATCTCGTTGATTATCTTCCTTGAACGAAAAGTAGAAATAGTGATTGATTAAATTCTTAGTTTACATTTCTAAGCTAAGACTCTTGTTCCCATTATTTCACGTGTTTTGTTCAAGTGGAGACTAGACATGTCGCTTTCATTAACTTACGCTTAGACTAATGAAACCAATAGATTTATGATTATCAGAAAACCATCCTACAAACATCACTATTATTTTATGGTTTCATCCCTCATTTAAATCACTGTACATAACTAAACTAACATGTCAAAATTGGATCCCCTGAGTGTAACAAAAAAGAGAGAAAAACTTACAAAATCTTCAACTTGAAATCATTTGACGTTCCTTTTACTATTTTATGTTTGTTTTAGTTTCAAACTTTAGCAATTTCTTGCATGCATGCCTTCACCAAAATTCTAACATTTTGTATAATATTTTAGATTTCCCCAATTCCCCAAATTCGCGAGAAATCCTATAAGAAATTCTTGATTAAGAGGAGAATATTCTCATCATTCAGCCAGTCTTTTTATTCGTAAAATTATAGACTTGTATTATCTAGGGCTTCCGCCAACTTGTTTCCTTCTTTGTAAGTATGATTTTCTCTCCGTTGTGGTAAGAGAGTGAGGAGACAACTACTATCCCCAATGAAATTCCTTATTTTCATGAGATGGGAGTCATTGAATTTATAAGGTCAACAATAATTTTGGAATATTGGGGCTTGCTCTCTCTCTCTCTCTCTACTTTATCATGAGTATAAGTTCACACTTCACTAAAGTGGGGTCTAAGTATAGTATAGTAAATTGTAACTCCTTTACAATTTCACAATCCTTTTTAGATCCTTTATTTAGTGTCCCCTCTCATAGCTCACTTTAAGCTTAATACTAGCCTTATCACAACCAAATTATCCCCATATACTGATGAGATGACCAAATCCTATGTCCTAGGACCTTCTACTCTAGTAGTTCCAAATTAAAATAGCTAAAAGGAATATCATATCGATAAGTTCGTGATTTAACGAACTTTCTCAGATGTTGACATGGTTTGTATGTTGTCCATCTTGGCAAAAATGCCACACACCAAAAGCAAGAGAGAGGAAGAAAGAAGATTTAAAAGTGCCCACGTTCTAAATGTCGATAATTCAGAGGAAAGGCGGAGGTCCACTGGATGTTCTTTCCACATTTGTAAATGGCCTGATCAGAATTTGAAATGACATTCTTTTGTAGAACACTGATCAAAGTGACGCCTAAACCATTGACACGATTTCTTCACTATACCTGCAATGGATCAAAAATCGATTGCACCTTTGATGCTCTGCTCTATGGGTATTAAGGACCCAACTGTCCTCATTTTCAGGAGGTAGTTCTCAATTCCAACATAAGACAGACAATGGAGAAATTACCTTCGAAACCTATATTTTACCCTTTCTAAAGATGTTAAAAACTTGCTCAATGCCTTGAAGCTAATAAAAGGTTATTTTATTTTCATCTTTTCTCATCATTCTTGTATGTTCCACATTCTTTCATTTGACGTATGAATGTGTTTTTACTATTTTCTGACAAATCACCATAAGTCATGGTATATCACCATCTTTCCTTTTGCATAATTTTGTTCTACCTTTTCTCTACGAATCATTAGAGTAAGTTCTACCTTTTTCTCTACGAACCTTTAGTTTTAAACTCTGTTCAATTAGATCAACCCATGCTTTTAGACTTGGAAAGGAACCAACCTTCTTTGATAGTCTGATTTCAAGTTAGCAAGGTCTTACACTTGAAAGAACATTTCTATTGTCTTTAAAATATTGAACCGAGTTTAATAAAAATGCATTTTCCAGTGACAACAGCTTCATAATTAACTTAAAAAATGTCATATTTTTAACAAATGAACATATACAAAATCTTAAAAAAAAATAATTTCATCTAATAAAACAAGAACAGCTTCTATATAGATATCAAAAAATATTTGAAACGTTAGGATTATCTATCCATGACCTTTTGGCTCCTCGAGCATTTAAAACTAATTCCTTTATTACATCAAATAGTTGCAATGAAATATGACCACATTGTTTCGTATATAAATAGTTTGGATCACCGCCATCCTTGCAGTACGGTGAGACGGTGCTCCTGCTCAGGTAGACATACCAACGAATGATTTCTGCGAACATTCATACAATTCGATGATAAGTTTCATTTAAGGTGATAGTAAATCTATATGTGCTTTTCATAGACAAAATACCAAGAAAAAGGAATCAAAGTAAATAGGATCCAAAGCAAACAATCAGCACTACATTTGTTAAACTCCAAATAATGGAAGAAAAGAATTTACCTCTGCCATGGTTGTTGAAAGTTTTGCTGCCAAAGGTTGCTAGCTATTCCAGTTGATGGCATTCTAACATTATCATTGACAATTCTCTCTGCATATCTCCGCTCTTCAGAGAGCTGCATCTATAAGGTAGATAATTACATTCTGTAGAATGATAAATACAGTACTAGACGACATTAATTTCTGGACGTACCATTTTGTGTAGTTCATCATTATCTTTTTGCAAGTCATTGGCCTGAATTATTACAGCAGTAAGTCATTAGAGAGTCGATTCACATAGAAGAATTACTTTAACCAATGAATTAACAAAGAAAAAACTAGATTATATATTGCTCGTACCGTCCTTTGGATCTCCTCCACAAGTTGGTTCTGTCACATAGCCTAACAGTTATCAATTAAGCTGAAGAAAGGAAATTCCAGATGCCACAATCGGCATCATGTCTTACATACAATTTCTTATATTTATAGGTGGAATCAAAGTTATTTAATATTTTTCTATTTTTTATTATTTATGTTTATTACTGTAAGAAAAAATATAAGTGTAAACAATTATAGAGAAGAACAATAACACATAATATTCAGATTTATGTAGAAAAATTTGGCAAAATTAGACCAAGAAAAAAACTACGGACAAAATATATATGATATTGATTTTCAGGAATCTACACAGTTACAACAATCTCAAAACTGTACTTCAAAACATGACTTCGAACAGCATAGAACAATTGATTGCAAACTTGTAATTGAAAATAACTTACTAAATATGATAAGTATGAATCGCACAATTACATGTATGACATATATGAGAGTTACTAGATGAGATCCATATTGACTTCACAATCCAACAACCACCACATACAATTCTTTTTACATTAGTACCATTAATTTGTTAAAATTCACTTCTATAACTCAAAAAAAAATCAATATGCAACATGAAAAAGAGTTACCTTTCTCGCTCTTACTCTATTCATTCCTAGTTGAATCTGGCGCTCCACTTGCTCCAAGTCATTAGGACCCAAAGAAGAAAGTTCCTCGCCCTTTAAATTCCTGACAAGAAAAGTAGAACGAAATTGTGTTCTTCGTAAAAATTAGATCATGTAAGATACTAAGACGCTAAGAGACAATACTAGGCATGCAGCCGTTGTAAGCTTACCTAACCATTTTCTCCGTGACCTGTATCTTTTGCATCAATTCTGCCACCTTTTCTGACTGAGATGATGACTACACAATGACAGCAGAATTAAGCACGATCATCTCCATCATACTACAAGAGTAAGCTGGCCAAGGGTGTTTCCCTATCCTTGGCTTAATAGACACATCCAAAATAATTATTTGTTGAACCGATTTGCTTTGAAATGTATAAAGAAGCAACATAGAAAATTTAATTAGAGTTATAATTGTCAGCCTGGTAGAGAGGTCCTAGTTTTCAACCATCTTCTCCAATGTATCAACGTCAGGAGTGCATGTAAATGTCATACAGACGTGTCAAACGAAGGGTGGTCTATGATTAGAAGAAGTTATAGAAGAAAATCACCCCTGAAATCCTAAAAGGAAAAAATTGAAAGACAATTAAAATAGCTATTAAGCCTTTGAGGAATTTAATATGTGAATCTAAGATGTTTAAACTTTGGACAATGGTCTCATTGATTTTGTTGGGCAAGGGTGAGAAGACCAAGCTAATTTTCAGGGTAGTTCCAAAACAATGGGATGAGACAGATTTTAATGTCAATTAAGCTAAAGTCGTATATATATAACTTATTAAGATGTGATTATTAGTTTTCTTTAATTCAAGAGTAATTTTATGGATTTATTTTGACAGTGACATAACTGAACTGGCTTGGATCAACCAATCCTAATTTACAGCATTTTATACTATATTTTTTCTGTCATTTTTTAATCTTAATGTCATTTGAATATTGTTTTTATAAAATAAGACTGATAATTTGATAAAACCTGACCAATACAAAGAAACACAAGACTGCAAAGCAACAACAAACAATGAACACCACATCAAAAGATGCTAAATACATCAGATGCAGGCATAAAATCGAAGGAACAAAAGAGACAAGAAAATTCCATTTCTAGTTGTTGTCTCTCTTTCAATTCCAACTTTAGAATCATAAGAACATAAAGCAATATGAAGCCTCTCTCCCAACTTTTTCTTTTTTTAATTCAGTTGGACAACTTCCCCTTATAATCGAAGGCCTCACTTGAGTCTTCCCCAAACCCCTAGTTTCAACTAGATTCAACTAATTTCTTCTCGATTCTAAAGGTTGCTTTCTCCCATTGCTCATGCACAACCAACAATGAGGCGATTATGGCAAAGTAGTGGGGGAATCCTTATAGACAATCAGTCATACCCTTTTACCTAATTTAAGAGATAAGGTAATCATAGTAGGGAGTGCTTTATCCCCTTCCAATAAAACAATAAATCTGACAAATACAATAGTGTAGGTGATCCACAGGTGATGTGGATCAAGACCTCCTAACATTCCAACAGCAACCCAGGAAGTCCATTAATCGATGCCAAAACATTACCAATGCATTGTGTCTCAAAATAAAAGCTCAATAGCCATTTAAGAGGAGACCCTCCATAATCTTCATTTTTCATGAAAAAATGAAAAGTCATAACACTTCAATATCTAACCTAACCCAATGGAATTTCCAACAAGCAAACTCCCCACCTTTCATGGTACCTAACAACTCCCCAACATTCAAGCTACCCTATCTAAAAATACCATCCACAAAACCAAAGATTATGGAGCAGAAGATTCTTAACATCCACAAAACCAAAGATTATGGAACACCTCCAAACATTTTAAGCTTAACTTCCCATTTAGCTAAAGTTAAAGTGATTAATAAACACTTTGTATTGGCTAATACAAAAGTGAAGCTAGGTCAATTGAACAAATACATTCAATGATGCATGATACTTTTGTTTCCTTCGGCAATTATTTAGGGCATTGTATGTTCTTGAAATTATATTTTACTCATGGAAGATCAATGAATTCAGTCGTAAATCTTACATAATGTTATAATGGAGATGAAGAGCAATTAACTCCCCTCGTTTTTTTCCGTATTAAGTTTCACCAAGATAAATTATTATGTTAATGCTTCATTTTATTCTGATTTTGCATATTTTCATTCTTTACAGCACCTTTATAGATTTTAGTATTGAAAGTGTCAGTATTCAAAAGTATAACAATTGCTTTACAATGTCAACATTCATGATGAGAAATCAGGAACAAGATGCTTATCTTAATTAAAAAGAACCACCACACTCCATGATTAAACCATTTCTGTTGTGAATGAGATACATCACATATTATTGGTAGTGAACGATTGCTTAAAATCAAATTCACATTGTACGAATATATTTAAGAATAGGGATATTGCAAGTTGGGTGAAATATGTGGATTGTTGGTGGGCAGGGACAGAAGAAAAACAATCAATACCAATGTCCTATGGCAAACAATAAAACTGGTTTTTGTATTGCTGGCATAAATATGATTTACAATATGGTTTTATATAATATTATAAAGGCAATAAGAAAACTCTAGAACCTATGAGAGAGCTGACATATACAAAACAAAATAAAAATATATTTACAATAATCCATCATAAGGAATATTCTAGAAACGTAGGCCAACATCTATAGTTGAAATTATATTTATATTTCTAACACTCTCCCCTGATTTCTACTATCAACAACTAATTACATCAATATTTACAATGCCCAATATGTCTCTTAAATACTCAAATAGTTCTTGTGCTAATGCTTTGGTGAATATATCTATAAGTTGCTCTTTTGATCTATAATGTTGTAGGATGATCTCTCCATTGTTCACCAACTCACGAATGAAGTGATATCTAGTGTCGACGTGCTTTGTCCTTTTGTGAAAAACATGATTCTTTGATAGTGCAATGGTGGAATTGTTGTCACAATAGATTGTAGTAGGCTCCTCTTGCTCGAGCATTAGATCATTCAAGATTCTTCACATCAATACTACTTGACATGTTGTCGATGTTCCTGCCACATACTTTTCTTTTGCTGATGAAATTGTTACTATTGGCTTCTTCTTTGATGTCTATGCTACAACACCTATTCCAAGATGAAATGCATATCCAGATGTGCTCTTTCTATCATCAATACTTCTTGCAAAATCACTATTTGTATATCCAACCAACTAAAAATTATTTGAAGTAGAATACAATATCTCATGATTCATAATTCCTACAATATACCTCAATAATCTTTTTCCTACTTGCCAATGTGAATTATTTGGTGCATCCATGAATCTAGAAATGAATCTTTGGCCAAGTTGCAGTGAGATGCATCAAACTACCAACCAGTTTTTTGAATATAATTGAATCAAAATAGGTCTCATTATCTTCTCTACTTATAGTTTTGTGCCTATTGTCACAGGTGTAAGGGTAAAGTACAAATTTGTGTCACACTTTTATAAAGGAAATGGTCAATGTTGATTCAAATTTTTAAAGTAAACCAATCGAAATTGAAATATATGTTTTGAATTTTGAAATGATGTAAACTAATAAAATTTATATTCTTTTGTCTATTTTATGTTTGTAATTTTAACAAAAATATTTGAATGTAGTTTTTTATAAAGTAAACACTATAATTTAGTTGTTGATAAAATGTTGAAATTGAAGTTACACAAGCCACCACACTTTAATTAGTAAATTTTCATTTTTTTCATCAATTTTTTTGTGTATATTGATAACTTGAAACTTTAGTGCATGGATATATTTTTTACTATTTTTTAATAAATTTGAAAAGTTGTGCGAGTTGAAATATAACTCTTTCAAATTCCCACCAACTTTTTTATTAATTATTTATCCAAATTAGAAAAGAATTATATCATCTTGACATAGATTCTTTTCTCTACTGCATCATATTTTTTTCAAATATCTTTAACAAATTTTAGTATTTTTCCTTGACAAGATAATCAACCTTATATTTTAGTGTTGATGACCTACTTTCAATAAAAATGAAATATAAACTATAAAAACTAATTAAAATATTAAAAGATATATATTTTGAAAATTTCACTTATAGATCTATAAAAGGGTATTTTTCCATTTCAAAGAAATTATTATCTATAAGAGTAGGAGTTGTTTTTTATAAAGATAAATGGGTTTTACAAGGACCTGAAACCTAAAGATACAATAGCCGGTCAACAACCAAACCGACAAGAAATAGCAGCAAAACAAGGGACCAACCCCGAACAGAAACTAAAATAAAGGAAACGCAGACAAACAAGCCAAAGCAAAAGAAAAATCTCTCAGTTAAGCGAGAGCACCAGATCCTTATTCTTTTGGATGGAAATCCTGTTGATTTCCTCAAGCTCCTCCATGATGAATCTGGAGGTACCCTTGTTGTTGCTTTTGCTCCTGGTTCTGGAACTGGGTCCAGTGGTTTTGTTATCTCCAGCAGCCATATTATCTCCTCCAAGATCTTTCACTGGATCACTGTGATAGGATCTATAATCAGCAACCATATTATTAATCTTTTCAAGTCCCTCAATGTTATTGTTCTTGAGATTTTTCTCAATCTGAGCCATGGATTGTTCCACCTTATCAATCCTTTGTTCATGGTTGCATTTCATTACCTCAACATTCTCGGAAAGTTTTTGCGTCATGATCATGAGTTTCTCTGGTTTGCTGGGTTCAGGGGAAGCAGTGAAAATGTCAATTATTTCTTTAATAAGAGTAGGAGTTGTTGAAACATCAAGTTTTTTAATTTTTTTTTTTTTTTTACAATTAGATCCAAAGTGGGTATAAAATATACATTTAGTAGACACTTCAAATTGGAAAAGTTATGGTCCATATATAACTTGGCTATAATGAATCTATATAGACCATATGTTTGACTAAAATTAATTTTTAGTTAGAAATACTTAAATTCACTTTTGCTGATAAGTTAGCCTGAAACATGACACAACTTTGTATTTATCTTTTCTTCAAAACATCTTTTGCATATTTACTTTGACAAATGAAAAATGCCCTTATCATTTTGTGTAACTTCAATGCCAATAAAATATTTCATCAAACTCAAATCTGTCATCTCAAATTCTCATAACCTGGTGCCTGCTCCACATAAACTTCTTCTTTCAAATACCCATTTAAAAAAGTTGATTGACGTCCATTTGATAAACCTTCCAATTGTTTTGAGATGCAATAGCTAGTACCATTCTAATAAAATCAAGTCTTGCTACATGTGCAAATGTTTTATTATAATCAACTCAATATTCTTGTGCAAATCCCTTAGCTACTAATCTTGCCTTAAATTTGCCAACTTCTCCATTTGCCTTATACTTAGTTTTATAAACCCATTTTACACCTATGCATTCTTTATCTTTAGGCAAATCAACTAATTCCCATGTATCAATTTTCTCAATTGATTCCATTTCATCATTCATTGCATAATTTATCCAATGTTTTTTCGTAATTGTATCTTCAAAATATATGGGATCTTGAGCAAATAAAGCAAAGTTTGATTGCAAATCTATTGTATCTCCTTGATCATAAATTTCTTGCAAACTTCTAGTCTTCTTGCTTCTAATCTGTGGTCTCACTGATGCAAGTGTAGGATTTGAGTCATTACTTAATTGTGGACTTGATGATTCTCTTTGCTCAACTTGCCTTTGTGATTTTTCTCCTTGTGGACTTCCTCCTTGTTCATTTGATTGTTCTCCTTGTTCTCCTTGGTCTTTTTCTTCTTGTTTATTATATGGTATTGGTGTTGCATCTGTAATTGTCTTGTTTATATGGTCATTCCAAGGTTCTTCTTTGAATACAACATCTCTGCATACAATGACTTTCATGGTTATAGGATTAAACAACTTATATGCCTTAGATTGTTCATCATAGCCAATAAAAATGCATTTTTCACTCTTATCATCCAACTTCCCTCTTGTTTCTTTAGGCACATGTGCATATGCAATACAACCAAATACTCTAAAATGAGAAACCCTATGATGCTCACCATTCCATGCATGTTGTGGAATCATGTCCCTTACAACTTTTTTTGGACTTCTATTCAAAATATAAATTGCAAAAGCAATTGCTTCAGCCCAATACTTATTAGCTAGATTTTTGTCTTTCAACATGCTCCTTGCCATCTCCATTATTGTTTGATTCTTTCTTTTTATAACACCATTCTACTGAGGTGTATAACTTGTAGTGAACTACTTCTTTATTCCATGATACCTGCAATAATCCAAAAACTTATTTGACTTATATTCTTCTCCTCTATCTGATCTCAATATCTTGATGGACAATCCACTATGTTTCTCAATCGGTGCCTTGAACTCCTTGAACTTGTCAAATGTCTCAGATTTATATTTGAGAAAGTAAGCCCGTGTTTTTCTACTAAAATTATCAATAAATGTTAGAAAATAAATTTCCCCCCTAATGATGGTGTTTGCATTGGACCACATAAATCTATATGCACAATTTCTAAAGGTGCCCATGCTCTATATGACATTCCTTTTGGAAAACTTCCTCTATGTTGCTTAGCCAAAATACAACTTTCACATGAACTCATTGGTGCTTCAATGGTGGGTAAATCTCTTACCATATTCTTCCTTTTCAATAAACACAATCCTTTGAAATTTAGATGACCATACCTCTAATGTCGTACCCATGCTTGATCTTGACTATCAATGCTTTCAAAGTTGCTCCAATATCCTCCATCATTTAACTTTTCATGCGAAGTGGGAACATTCTATTATTTGTCATTTCAACTTTTGCAATCACCATGTTACTTGGAGAAATATCAAATATAGTGCAAACATTATTCTCAAAAGCAATCCTATAATATCAAATATAGTGCAAACATTATTCTCAAAAGCAATCCTATAACCCTTTTGAATAAGTTGTCCCACACTTACGAGATTATGCTTCAAACCAGATGCAAAATAAACAACAGGAATAGTTTTCTTACCAAACTTTATTGTCAAATTAATTGCACCTTTGCCCATGACTTAAACAATGTTATCATTACCCAGTTTGATTTTTGATTTGATTGAAGTATCCAGATTCTCAAACAAATCTTTATTTCAAGTCATGTGATTACTACACCCACTATCTAGAAACCAAATATCACTTGAAATTTCTTGAGCTACATGACATGTAATGAATAAAGATCCTGAACTACTACCAAAAAAAAATTGCATTTTGCTTTCCCATATCTACTTGTTTCTTTCGGCATTGATTTGCAAAGCGACCATACTTCTTGCAGTAGTAACATTGGACATTTGATTTGTCATACCTTTGTGATGCTTGATTGTTATTGCATCCCCTTGAACTGAAATTTTGTTTTCTCCTTCCTCCTTGATCTGGACTCCTCCATTCTTCTCTTTGATAATTGTTTCTTCCTCTTCCTCTTCGTCTGCCTCTAACAAATGTCATTTGTGTTTTAAATGCATTCTCCAATGAGGTATTGTCATTCTTGTTCAGTCTATCTTCCTAATTTTTTAAAGAACCAACCAACTCATCTATAAAATATGTAGCCAAATACTTAGACTCCTCATTTACTACAACAATAGCAGCATCAAATTTTCTAGGCAAGCTTCTTAAAACTTTTTCTACAACCTTTTGATCTGTTAGCCCATCACAATTCTGTCTTATTTGATTAACCAAAACTGTAACACGATATGTGAATTGGTCTACTGATTCAGAATCTTACTGTGACAGCGTTCTTCAGCTATCTTTCTGGCAAGCGATCATTTGGTTTTCTTCAAAATTAATTTCTGCATCTTACTTTTAAAATTCTTCCTTCAAACTTTTTCTGTAGATCTCTTCAACTTGAACTCCTCATTGGCTTTGACAGCTTTCTTTATCAACAGCTGCGACTTACCAAAAAAAAAAAAAAAAAATTTACTCTTCATTATCGGCGATCTTATTTGGATTTATTATGACCCTTGGCAGTGATTTGTGTCTTTGAGTGGTGCTTCTTTCTGTCCAGAGAACTATTTTAATCCATGATTTGGTGTCTGAATAGAGTGATCTGAACCAGCGGCAATCTAAACTAACAAATTCTGCTTTCTCTCCATAATCTGCACTGACAATCTATTCTTTTGACTAAGACAATAGCTTTTCAATCTCCTATCAAACCCGCTCTGATACCACTTGTAGGTGGGTAGGGACATAAGAAAAAAAATCAACAACAATGTGCTACGCTACACAATAAAACTGGTTTTGTATTGCTTGCATAAAAATGATTTTCAATATGTCTTTATATAGAAGCAATAAGAAAACTCTAGAATCTATGAGAGAGCCGACATATATAAAACAAAATAAATATATATTTACCATAATCTATCACAAGGAATATTCTAGAATCATAGGCTGACATCTATAGTAGAAATTATATTTATAAATCATGGATATCATCCCATAGGTATATGTATCAATTATAAAATTTCCGTGCTGTATGTTGATTGAAGTAGCATATATAATCACAATCCATGTAATATCACACTGAAATATCCAAGTTAATTTTGGATCAGACAGTATTAGATTATATTTTTCCTTGTATTATATTTTTCCTTGTGATTTTCATAAGGATGTTGCTAGCAATTTTTAGTTTTCTACTGGTACTCTTCCATATTTGGAAACTGACAGGGAAAAGTAGAAAATTGGTGGCACAGTTTAACCATTATAGGGAAAACTATCAAAAGGATTGAGGTGTTAATAAACCAACTCAGACAAAAAGGGAAAAATTAATAACTACGATACAACGCATGTAAAAAAGAAAGTCCAGAATTGCAAGAATTGCAAGATAACCTGCAACATGAATTCGCAAAAGAGATGTTGGA
Source organism: Cryptomeria japonica (assembly GCF_030272615.1). Taxonomy (NCBI): domain Eukaryota; kingdom Viridiplantae; phylum Streptophyta; class Pinopsida; order Cupressales; family Cupressaceae; genus Cryptomeria; species Cryptomeria japonica. The sequence continues at coordinate 587,074,274 of NC_081406.1, forward strand.
AGAGATCCCAAAATATAACGAGGAAAGAAAACCCTACCGAGCAAAGGAGACTAACCTCTAAATAAATTTGGTCAGTTTATTTAGAAGAACAGTTATAAGATGAGGAACCTTGTAGAAGTTGAGAAAACAATCAATGATTGAATATAAGTTATAATCCATTGACAATCAGTTGATCAAAGAGGGGTGAATAGTTTAATTGGTAGAGTATGCCAGCAGTAACTGAAATGTCTTAGGTTGGATTCCTAACTGATCGATATGAGCTATAGCTCAACATTTGATATCAAAGCCAAGCTAGAAAATCTAAACACCTCAGTGTAACTTAAAGGGTGTTGGAAATAAGCTCCATTCAAAATGATAATGGATTGATCAAAGAGGGGTCAATAGCCTTCTGCAACCCCAAGAACAAATTATATAGGCCTAAAATCTATTGGATTCCTCCCCCTCAAGGGAAATTAAAGTTAAGTTTTGATGGAGTAGTGAAAAACAATCCTAGAAAAGGGAGTTGGTTGCATAATTAGAGATTACAGAGGGGAAATCATTGCTCCAAGAGCCCTAAAATTCCCTGGTGGGACAAACAATCTGATAGAAGCCCATGCTCTTACTCAAGGAATCTTAATGGTTAAAGCCCTCTGTATTTCAAACAACATAATTGAAGGGGATTCTTTGCTCATTATCAATGCCTGCAAAAAGAAGTATGCTCTCAATCGGAGCATTCAATATATTTGACAACATATCTGGTCCCTTTTGGACACTCTAGATAGCTTTGATTTATGCCTTTGTTACAGGGAAGGTAATCGTCTTGCAGATTGGTTGGCGAACAGAGGATGAACACAATCTGAGCCTATTGTCAATTATTCTAAGGATTCTACACCAATTTTTGGGGGGCTTCACATATAATCCAACGTAAAATGACATAATTTTGACTTTAAACATTCTTGTTTTTTTGCAGGGCTGCATTCCTTTTCTCTTTTCCAGTCATGGATTTCCTTCATCTTGGAGGGGGTTGCATGGCCTCGTCTTGGTCCTTCTCTTCCTTGACATGCTGAGTATTGCAATACTCAGTTTATTTCAGCTCATTAGTTGCATATATATCCTCTTTTCACATCTTCAGAATAAATTCAGGGCTCTCTCACTCCTTATAAACCATGAGCCTTGGATGAGGAAACGATCCCTGAGGAGGAAGTGCCCATTCTCCAGTATTGCTCGGCTGTGACTTCAACATTGCCACTTTGCTTGTGTGTCCCAAGGTAAGTCTCCTTCTCACCACATCCAGGTCAAATTCAAGCCTAGTCCAAATGTGGGCAAGGATGATGGCAATGCCATTGATCTTGGCTCCTTCGCGATCCCTTGCAAGATTTGTTGTCTAATTAGTATATAGGGTTGAGCTATGATTCCCTTCTTTATAAAATTGGGACATCATTTCATTAGGAAATAGTTGATTAGGCTTAACTTTAGTCCTTTAGGAAAGCTGAGCACTTTGATCAATTATTTCACTTTTTGATTTGATATGGCCGGTATGATTATGATGAGAAATGATGCAAAATAGACAATAATCATCATAAACAGATAAATATAGAACTAGAAATCAAAATATAATCTCAAATATTGAAATGAGATACAAAGAGGAGCCTGTCACTGTAATTTAAGCCTAAAATGATGGACTATGAAGCTAGGTGTCTTGGTCCTGCAAGTGTCCATGTCAACTCAAGTTCCAAATTTTGAATCATGATTCTCTATAAACTACTTCCTCAAAAAATTCAACCAAGAAGCGTTGGACTAAGATGCTAATTGGATTAGACCTAGGGTTTTGCTTGTTTGAAATCTAGAACTGTGTCTTAGTCTTCTTTGCACAATTTAATCACTTTCAGTTGTCAAAGCTATAAATTGCACAAAGAGAGAGAGAGAGAGAGATGTGTTATATAGGGTCTTGCGTAACTCAAACCCCATGTGGGTATTTCCACTTCCACAATAGCGATGATGGATGAAAGAGAGCTTACCCCTGGTAGGGAAAAGGCTGAAAACCTTAAGAAAATGCTTGAATTGACAAATGATACATTTGATATGAACTTATCGCCATGAAGACTCACACAAAGCTTGATGTTGCTTGATAGGTATTAATGGATGCCTTCACTCATGGAGGAACACATAACTCAATCATAATTGTTGAATTGGAATGCTTAAATGGTTGGCTTCAGATTTCTCCTTAAGTGACTTGAAGATACATGATTGAAATGTACAATTAGATTGATAGGAAAGTGATTTCATAGAGATGGATGTTCAAATGAGGGAAGGAGTTGTATTTATACACAATTTAAACCTTATCAAGATTAAATTATAAAAAAGGCCAACATCGAGGAGGACATTCTTGCTCCTTAAATTATCGATCGTTATGATTTCAAATCTGGGCCCAAATGGTTGGAGTATTATTGTTAGTGCTATAGTCCAAGAGCGTTAAGAGTCATAGTCCTAGCTTTTTGAGCTAAAATCAAGGTCAATGAGCTTAGGATTGTGTTGGGCTTTCCATAAATGGCCATGGACTAAAGGCAATCAAATATGAATCAAGGGCATGAGGGACAACCACCAAAGTGAGCCCAAAACAATTAAAATTGTAGAGGGATACAATTTATGACAATACATTTAGCCCCCACTTTAGCGGGAGTATGACTTTATTCTTGTACTCTTGATAAAGGTTTAGGATAGCATATAAAGAGTTTCACCAACACATTTTGAGAGATAAGACAACACCAAGCCCTTAGGACTTAGGATCTTATCAGTCTAAAATATCAAAATATAAGGAGAAACATGATCAACATAGGTTACACATACACATGGAGCTTTGCAAGAACACATAAGGATATGAAATTGTAGGGCTAGAAAGGAATCCATAGGAAACTTACTAGGCATCATAAGAGAAGAGACATGACATCTAGGTTGGGTAAGGGATGTTGACTAGGAGTTGTGTTAGAAAAAGGGAATCAAACATGTCTAGCAATGGTATTATGCTAGTTGACTCATGCTAAGGAAGATTACAAAACAAAAAATTTGTTTGATAGATAATTTGAAAATGGGTGTTGCAGTGTGCACCAAGCAAATCATGGTGTGTGATCAAAGTGTACTAACCAATATTGTGTTGTGTGCAAAAAATGTAAATTACAATGGAGTGTATGCTCCCACATTAAACTAATTGCATATGCCTTACTAGGAGAAATTGCTTAAAGTAGCATACATACATCCAAAAGACAAGCACATCGCAACAGTGAAATGCTCCCAAACATAGGCAAAGTCAAAGGTGATGACCACAAGACATGAAAGAGCACATAAGGGATTCACTATGTGGGGTTAGTATGAGCAATAGATAAATCATGTATATCAAGTATGATTATTTTGAATTTTCCTCATCTCCCAAATGTAGTACAAGAACAATAAAATAAGAGCACATAAGATAAATAACAAGTATATTTGGGTCAAGATGGAAGAGACCAAAAATATCTCAATGCCACACATTGCCCCCAAAAAGGACAACATAAAAACATATTTACGTTGTTGGGCAAGGTTGGCAAAGGTAATGATCCTCTCCAGGTTTAGAAGATGGCAAGGAAAGCTAAGAAGAAGGGATCAAATCAGCATTTGACTGCTTAGGAGAATTATTACTTTCGGCAGAAAGCTCACAAGACTTACAATGACAACTTCACTATCATTCTCTTACACTTTGATGTTTTTGATTATAATTAAAAGCTTTTATAGGAGGAGGTTGGGATCACTCAACATCGATTCATTTTCTTCCTTTGTTGTAGGAATGAAAGGAGTAATGAAATGAACCTCTAAAGTTTGAGACCTGTAAGAGGTGTCACGTTTTTTTATCTTTATCCTTTATAGGATTATGTAGGTGGTACCGTGGCATATATAGGAGGAATATTAGGTGTAGACAAGATTCTTGATCCAGGATGTGGTTCACTCATTACCTATAGGGGTAAGTGCACCAAGTTGTGGTACCAAAAAGGTGCCACTTCTTACTTTTTCATAAAAATGTGTCATTGGCATGAAAAGGTCGTTCAAACCTACGAGTTGGATGCCCAAGGCAAATTCAACCCAAAGGGTTGGTATTCTCCCAAGTAAACCATTTGGCCAGCGCCAAGTATGGCGCTCGTCAAATGGAAAATTTTGAATTTTCACATTTGGCGCTCGCCAAATGCAAAATTTGAATTTTCACATTTGGCGCATGCCAAATTTGGCGCTCCCCAAATGTGAAAAGTCAATTTTTTGCATTTGGCGAGCACCAAATTTGGTGCACGCACGCCAAATGTTCTGCATTGTCCAATGTGAAGGTTTTGTGAGTGTTTAGATTTTTCAATTTTGACACATGTTAAATCCACCCCCGAAGGAGAATATATACATGAAATATAAAATTTAAGTATAGCTCTATAGGACTTATAATGTAGATTCTAGTTTTTAGAGGATCATATAAAATTTCAAACTTAGTCAAGTTTCAATAATCGACATGTCAAATTTAAGTAATCAACATGATCCCATTAGCATTCTTTAGCTATATATCTCACTCTCTTTATCTTCCCTAAACTCTAGACCTATCTCTCTCCCTCTCTTGTCTCTCTCACTTCCTTATCCTTGACTCTCTCCCTCTCTCTTCTCTCTCACTCCCTTATTGTTTCTCTCCCCTCCCACTCCTTTCTCTTGGTCACTACCTATCCCTTTTATCCTCTCTCTCCCCATATCTAGGGTTATCCCTCCCTCACTATTCACCTCACTGTCTCTCCCTCCCTATATTATTACCCACCTTTCTCTCCCCCTCTAGGTTTCTCACTTATCTAATTGTCCACCCTCTAGTTCTCTCCCGCCCTCTCCACCTTTCTCTCCCTTCTCCTTACCTCTATCTATTTATGAACTCTCTCCCTCTCTTATCTCTCTCTCTCCAAACCTTTCTATCTCCTCATTCTCTAGGTCTCACAGTCCCTCCATGTCTACCTCTCTATCCATCTCCTCTTACTCATCTCTTTGTTCTTCTATCTCTTCTATTCTCCCTCCCTCCCCTCTCCAGGTCTCTACCTTCCTTTCTTCCTCTCTCCCTCTCTATCTCCCTCTCCCACTCTCTCGTCTTCTCTCTTCCTCTCTTATTCTCTATCTTCATTGTCTAGGTCATTACCTCTCCATCCCACCCTATCTCCACTCTGTATGTTTCTCCCTCCCTTCCTCTCCACCTATCTACCTCTGCATATAGGTCGCATTACCCACCTCTCTTTATCCCCCTCTATCTATCTCACTCCTCTCTGGCCATCTAGGTCTCTCACATATATATATGCCCCCTCTATAGTTCTCTTTGTCCCTCTCTACCTCTCTCTTCCTCCTCCTTAACCCTATCCCTTTATGAACTCCCTCCTTTTCTCTTCCTCCCCTAACCTCTTTATCTCCTCTTTCCATAGGTATCTCACTCTCTCCATGTCTACCTCTCCATCCATCCCCTACTCCTCTCTTTGTTCTTCTATCTCTTCTATTCTCCCTCCCTCCCTTCTCTAGGTCTCTCCCTTCATTTCTTCCCCTCTCCCTCTCTACCTCCCCATCCATACATACCCCATATATATCTCACTTCCCCACTTTTTAATTCTCTCTTCCTCTTTTATTCTCTCTCTCTACATTCTAGGTCATCAACTCTCTCTCACCTCTCTAGGTTTACCACTTCCTTCTTCTCCACCTATCTACCTCTGCATCTTGTCTCATTACTCACCTCTCTCTCCCCCCCTCTATCTATCTCATTCCTCTCTCTTGTCATCTAGGTATCTCATCTCTCTTTCCCAATATAGTTCTCTCCCTCTCTCTTCCCCTATATCTCCCTCCTCATTTACCCCTATTTATTTTTAAACTCTCATCCTCTTCTCGCTTTCCCCCCACCTCTGCATCATCTCCTTCCCTAGGTCTTGTAGTCCCTCCATGTCTACCTCTCCCTCAATCCCCTCATACTCTTCTCTCTCTTTATTCTTTCATCTCTCCTCTTATCCCTCCCTCCCATTTATAAGCATCTCTATTATTTTCTTCCCCTCTCCCTCTCTATCTCCCTCCCCCTACTTATCCCATCTCTCTCTCCCTTCCCTACTAATTCTTATTCTCTCTTTATCATCTACATCATCAACTTTCCATCACACCCTCTCTAACCCTCTCTAGGTTTCTCCCTCATTCCCTCTCCACCTCTCTACATCTCCATCCATATCTCATTACCAATCTCTCTCTACCCCCTCCATCTATCTCAACCCTCTCTCTCTCACCCTACCTAGGTCTCTCACGCCTCTCTCCCCCTCTAGGTATCTTATATCTCTATATAACCCATCTGGGTATGTGCAGGAGCATGCTGGGCCATATAACCCTTTAGGAAACCATTACTATCTATCTTAGGAAACCATACGACCTCTTAGGACAACATATGGTGTCGTTACAAGTCATATGGTGTCCTAAGGGGTCATATGGTGTTATCTGACCCCTTAGGATACCATATGATCTCTTAGAACACCATATGAGCCCTAACCACACCATATGGTGTCCTAAGGGGTCATATGGTGTCCTAAGGGGTCATTTGGTGTTACATGACCCCTATGGACATCATATGACCCGTTAGGATACCATATGATCCCTAATGACACCATATGACCCCTAACAACACCATATAGTGTCCTCAGGGGTCATATAGTATCCTATGACCCCTTATGACACCATATGCCCCATAACAACACCATATAGTGTCATTAGGGGTCATATGGTGCCTAAGGGGTCATATGGTGTCGTTAGCGGTCATATGATATCCTAAGGGGTCATATGGTGCCCAAATGGGTCATAGAATACCATATGACCCCTTAAGACACCATATGATCCCTTAGGACACCATATGACCCCTAACGACACCATATTGTGTCTTGAGGGGTCATATGGTGTCACAAGTGGTGATGTCATGTACTAGGATGTTAAAAGGGATCATATGGTGTCCTAGGGGGTCACGGAACACCATATGACCCCTCAAGACACCACATGACCTCTTAAAACACCATATCGTGTCGTTAGGGGTCATATGGTATCGTTAGGGGTCATATGGTGTCCTAAGTGGTCATATGGTATTCTATGACCCATTAGGATGCCATATGACCCCTTAGGACACCATATGACACTATATGGTGTCGTTAGGGGTCATATGGTGTCCTAAGGGTCATATGGTGTCATAAGGGATTATATGGTGTTCTATGACCCCTTAGGACACCATATGACCCCTAAGACCACCATATGGTATCCTGAGGGGTATATGGTGTCGTTAGGAGTCATATGGTGTCATTAGGGATCATATGATGTTCTATGACCCCTTAGGACACCATATGACCCCTAGAAACACCATATGGTGTCCTAAGGGATCATATTGTGTCCTTAGGGGTCATACGGTGTTCTATGACCCCTTGAGACACCGTATGAACCCTTAGGATATGTCATATGATGTCCTAAGGGGTCATATAGTGTTCTAAGGGGTCATATGGTATTCTATGACCCCTTAGGACGCCATATAACCCCTAACATCACCATATGGTGTCTTAAGGGGTCATATGATTTCCTAAGGGGTCATATGGTGTCAGAAGGGGTCATATGTTATTCTATGACCCCTTAGGACACCATATGACCCCATACACCATATAATTCCTAACGCCACCATATAGTGTCCTAAGAGGTCATATGGTGTTCTATGACCCCTTGGGACACCATATGACCCCTAATGACAACATATGGTGTCCTAAGGGATCATATGGTGTTCTATGACCCCTTGGGATGCCATATGAGCCCTCAGGACACCATATGACCCCATACGACACCTTATGACCCCTCACGACACCATATTATGTCCTAAGGGGTCATATGGTATCCTAAGGGGTCATAGAACACCATATCACTCCTTAGGACACTATATGACCCCTAATCATGTCAAATGACCCCTTAATGACCCCTTAAGACACCATATGGTGTTGTTAGGGGTCATATGGTGTCCTAAAGGGTCATAGAACACCATATGACCCCTAACAACACCATATGACCCCTTAGGACACCATATAGTGTTCTTAGAGGTCATATGGTGTCCTAAGGGGTCAGATAGTATCCCAAGGGGTCACAAAACATCATATAACCCCTTAGGACACAATATGGTGTCATGTGGGGTCATGTGGTGTCCTAAGGGGTCATAGAACACCATATGACCCCTTAGGACATCATATGACCCCTTAGGAAACCATATAACCCCTTTGGACACCATATGGTGTAGTTAGGGGTCATATGGTGTTCTAAGGGGTCATAAAACACCATATGACTCTCTCATATATATTCCTTACTCTCTTATTGTCTCTCTCAATTCTCAAGGTCACCATGAACCCCTAGGACACCATATGACCCCTTAGGTATTGTTAGGGATCATATTATGTCCTAAGGGGTCATAGGGTGTCCTATGACCCCTTAGAACACCATATGATCCCATAGGACACCATATGGTGTCTTTATGGGTCATATGGTGTCCTAAGGAGTCATATGGTGTCAAATGAAGGATACCATATGGTGTCCTTTATGGGTCGTATGGTGTGCTAAGGGGTCATATGGTGTTGTATGACCCCTTAGGACACCATATTGTGTTGTTATGGGCTATATAGTGTTTTAAGGGGTCATATGGTGTCCTATGACCCCCTAAAGGGTCGTTAGAGGTCATATTGTGTCCTATGACCCTTTACCATATGACCCCTTAGGATACAATATGGTGATGTTATGAGTCGTATGGTGTCCTAAGGGATCATATGGTGTCCGATGACCCCTTGGGGCACCATATGACCCCTTAGGATACAATATGGTGTCGTTATGGGTCATATGATGTCCTAAGGGGTCATATGGTGTAGGACACAATATGAGCCCTCATATGGTGTTGTTATGGGTCATATGGTGTCCTATTACCCCTTAGGACACCATATGGTGTCATTATGGGTCTTATGGTGTGCTAAGGGGTCATATGATGTTATATGAGCCATTAGGACACTATATGACCCCTTAGGACACCATATGGTGTCATTATAGGTTGTATAGTGTGCTAAGGGGTCATATGGTGTCATATAACCCCTTAAGGGGTTGTTAGGGGTCATATTGTGTCCTAGGGAGTCATATTGTATCCTATGACCCCTTAGGACACCATATGACCCCTTACGACACAATATGGTATTGTTATGCATTGTATTGTGTCCTAAGAGGTCATATGGTGCCCTATGACCCCATACGATACCATATGACCCCTTAAGTGTCATTAGGGATCATATTGTGTAATAATTGGTCATATGGTATCCTATGACCCCTTAAGACACCATATGTTATCGTTATGGGTCGTATGGTGTCCTAAGGGGTCATATGGTGTCCTATGATCCCTTAGGACACCATGTGACCCCTTAGGATACCATATAGTGTCGTTCTAGATTATATGGTGTCCTAAGGGGTCATATAGTGCTCTATGACCCCTTAGGACACCATATAACCCCTTACATGTTGTTAGGGTTCATATTGTGGCCTAAGGGGTCATATGGTGTCCTATGACCCCTTAGGACACCATATGATCCCTTCGGTGTCATTAGGGGTCATATTGTGTTCTAAAGGGTCATATGGTGTCCTATGATCCCTTAGCACACCATATGACCCCTTAGCACACCATATAGTGTCAATATGGGTCATATGGTGTCCGTAGGGATCATCTGGTGTCTTGTGACCCCTTAGGACACCATATGGTGTTGTTATGGGTTATATGGTGTCCTAAGGGGTCATGTGGTGTCCTATGACACCTTAGGACACCATATGGTATCCTTATGGGTTGTATGGTGTCCTAAGAGGTCATATGGTGTCCTATGATCCCTTAGGACACCATATGACCCCTTAGATGTCGTTAAGGGTCATATTATGTCCTAAGGGGTCATATGGTGTCATATGACCCCTTAGGACAACATATGACCCCTTAGGTGTCATTAGGGGTCATATTGTATCCTAAGGAGTCATATGGTGTCCTATGACCATTTAGGACACCATATGACCCCCGAGGACATCATATGGTGTCCTATGACCATTTAGGACACCATATGACCCCCGAGGACATCATATGGTCTCGTTATGGGTTGTATTGTGTCCTAAGGTGTCATATGGTGTGCCCTTAGGGCACCATATGACTCCTTAGGTATTGTCAGGGGTCATATGGTGTCTTATGACCCCTTAGGACACCACTTGGTGTTGTTATGGGTCATATGTTAAGGAAGAGGGGAAGAGAGATAGAGAGGGAGAGAGAGAACTATAGAGGGGACATATAGATAGGCAAGAGACCTAGATTTCAAGAGAGGAGTGAGATAGATAGAGGGGGATAAAGAGAGGTGGGTAACGAGACCTATATGCAAAGGTAGATAGGTGGAGAGGAAGGGAGGGAGAAACCTAGAGAGGGGAGAGAGGGGGGGTTGGAGAGTTAATGAACTAGACAATGAAGAGAGAGAATAAGAGAGATAGAGAGATAATGAGATAGTGGGGGAATGATATATAAATGGAGAGGGGAAGAAAGGAAGGGAGAGATCTAGAGAGGGAAGGGAGAGAGAAGAGAAGAGACAGAAGAAAAAAGATATGAATAAGAGGGGATAGATGGAGAGGTAGAAATGGAGGGAGCGAGATACCTAGAGAATGAGGAGATGGATCTAGGTTTGTAGAGAGAGAAGAGAGGGAGAGTTTTCATAAATAGATAGGGGCAAGGGAAAGGGGGAGAAAGGTGGAGAGGGAGGGAGATAACTAGAGGGTGGACAATTAGATAAGTGAGAAACCTAGAGGGGGAGAGAGAGGTGGGTAATAATATAGGGAGGGAGAGGTAGTGAGGTGAATAGGGAGGGAAGGAGAGCCCTAGATATGGGGAGAGAGAGGATAGAAGGGATCGGTAGTGAACAAGAGAAACGAGTGGGAGGGGAGAGAAATAATAAGAGAGTGAGAGAGAAGAGAGAGGAAGGGAGTCAAGGATATAAATTAGGGTACAAGGAAGGGATGAAAGGTAGAGAGCATAGGATATACCTAGAGAGGGGAGGAAGAAGTGAGAGAGACACAAGAGGGAGAGAGATAGGTGTAGAGTTTAGGGAAGATAAAGATAGTGAGATACGGATCTAACGAGTGCTAATAGGAGAATGTTGATTATTGAAATTTGACTAAGTATGAAAGTCAATATGATCCTCTAAAAACAAGAATATACATTATAACTCCTATAGAGTTGAAACCACTCTCAAACATCCTACCAATATATACATGAAATATAACTTAAAGTGACTTATACTTAAATATTACATTTCATGTATATATTTGCATCACAAAACCTTCAAATTGGATAATGCAAGACATTTGGCGTGCGCCAAATGAAAAAAGTTGACTTTTCTCATTTGGCGAGAGTTGAAACCACTCTCAAACATCCTACCAATATATACATGAAATATAACTTAAAGTGAGTTATACTTAAATATTACATTTCATGTATATATTTGCATCACAAAACCTTCAAATTGGACAATGCGTGCCAAATTTGGCATACGCCAAATGAAAAAAGTTGACTTTTCTCATTTGGCGTGTGCCAAATGGGAAAAGTCAATTTTTTTCATTTGGCGAGCGCCAAATAGGGCAAGAGCCATATTTGGCGCTCGCCAAATGGTCTGCATTGGGAACTACCAACCCTTTGGGTTGGATTGTACTTGGGCATCCAACCCAAAGGGTTGGACGACCATTTCAGCCCTAAGACGTGTATTTAACAGAGGATTAGAAAATTTTCACATATTTTTAGCCGTGCTCTCCATCAAGTTTGCACGTGTTTCAATAAAACTGAAAAAAAATACCATAGAGACCTCGATCTCTCTCTTAGCTATCCAAACATGTAATTTTTTTCACATTTTGATTTCGTTAAGGCTTTCATCTTGTAGCGTCCTAAAGTTGCGACACTTGCAATTTCGACTGCATTTGGGTCTTCACAATGACGACGCAACACTGAACCTGAATGGAGACCCCAAAACTTGTTCATAACACCAAAAACTGCATTTTCCAGCACCCTGGCCTGATCCTCCTTGCACCCTGCTGTCCCTAGAGGTGGGACCATGGCGCCCAGCGCCCTGGTCCTTCACGACTAGGGCGTCCAGCGCCCTGGTCCCCCAGGACCATGGCGCCCAGCGCCCTGGTCCCTGGCCCTATTTTTGGGCCCGGTCTCTTTTGGGTCTCGGGTCTTTATGTTTGCAAATTGGAAAATAATCTTCCCAGGTCGGCCTAAGGTCGAAAAAATCAATCTTTTAACCCTAATTGACAAGTATATAAACTACATTTCCTCTCCCATTTTGGTAAGATGGAAAAAAGGCAGAAACGATATACAAGCAATATTCAAACATTCAAGCATTCAAGCATTCCTTCAAGCAATTGATCATTCTAAGTCTCCATTCAAGGCTAGGTGTTGCATTCAAGACAAGGATTCAACCATTGAAGAGGAGATCACATACCACATACAACATACAACATACAACAACATTTACACCTTCGCATGTAAGAATACAAACATTCTTACAACAAGGTATCAGTACTTGTTTACATTACAAACATTTACATTTACAGCATTCTCATTTCTTGGTTAATTCCAAAACTGGGGTTTGACCTAAAGGCAAACCCCTAATCCCTAACCCCCCAATCGTCCTCTCTTTTCTGTGTGTAGGTTGTAGGTACGCGGCTGTAATTGAAGATCTGGAATCCTTGTGCAGAGACGAACAGATCCCCCTTCGTTTCGTGGATTTTTCGGAGGACCGTGTGCACGCCGGGCGCCATCGTCCTGTCAACTTTCGCCCGAATTTGCAGAACAGTATCATCTTGACATTTTACTGCTAATTCCAGGTCCGCAGCTTCATCCTATATTCCTATCTCTGTTTATAAGCGAATCTTTCTTGCTTCTACATACATTCCTAGTTCAATCTTCTATCTACATTCTTTACAAAAGAGGGTATCCTTGATGTCACAACCCTCGAAACCCATTTAGAATCCAATCTTGCATTGTGTGGGATTGGATCTTGTGGGCTTCAACCCCTCTTTTGAATGTAAAGTCCCTCCTAAGTGAAAACCGTCAATCCTAGTGACCCCCTTTCTCCTTGGAGTGGGGGAGAACACCTAGGGTTCGATTTTCCGCTTTACATTTTGGTGAACCCGACGTGAACATCCTTTCTGATTATTCATGGTTAGATCTGAAAATTTGCTTCCTTAATTACATTTTCATGTTTGATCTTTTGCAAATTTTAGAGGTTAATTGCATAAAAACCCTAAAATTTTCTTTTTAATAATTGAGCTTGCGAAATGTTTAATTGTTAATGCTTGTTTCAGATCTACCCTTCTACTGCAAATTATCAAATCATATATGTGCTTTAATTTTGAAAATTAAGTGGTTAAGTGTCAAAACCCTAATTTTTAAAACCCTCTTGATTCAGCCTTTGACTGATGATTTCACTGATTAAAACATCTCCAAATCAGCTGTAACTTTGGATTCCGCAACAAAATCATAATATCTTTCATCCCTGAAAATTTGGAAAAAAGTTGCGAGGACCGTGTGCACCCCGAGCGCCATCGTCCCCGACATTTTTTCCGAAATTTTGGGAGCTAGATCTTACTGTATTTTTCTGCTAAAATCCAGAATCTTGGCTGATTTCATCAATTCTAACACTTTCAAAATTAAGGTCAAAGTTGGTCTAGGGATTGCTTGGATTAAGGCTTCTAATCATTCAAAAATTGTTGAAATTAAAATTCATGTCAAAATTGTGTTTCTTACTATCCTAAATCTGAAAAGTGTGTTGGCATTCATTCGAAATTTCAGTGCTTTATTCAAATTTTTGCAATTTGTGACTTTTGAAATTAAATGTTTAATTACAACAACCTTGATTTCCACTTTCAAAATTGAATTTTGCGTGAAATTGAGTCAATTTTTTAATTTCAAAACCTGCATTGCTTTTAGTATTCCCTATATAAACATAAAATTCAAAATTTCAGTTTCCCTCTCTTTTTCAAAATTCAAAATTTTGCATTTTTCGACAATCTTGGTAGGGTTCAATTTTGAGATTGCAACTTTAATTTGGCCTATCTACAGATCGTAAAATCACTCAATTTTTTTAGGTTATCTGTAAAATCATCATAACTTTCATCCTTGAAAATTTCGAAAAAAGTTGTGAGGACCGTGTGCACTCCGTTCACCACGGTCCCGGACATTTTTTCCGAAATTTCGGGAGATTGTCCTGATTGTATTCAAAAGCTTAAATCTAGGAGATTGGCTGATTTTACTGAAATTTGCTACCTCTAAAATTCAAAATCTTCTCTCTCTCTTTAGTGCATGAGTTTTACAACAATAAGCCCTACTTACACTATTCCCGTTAGACGAAGCCTTAGAATTAAGTCTTTCCAAGGTTTAATTACTGAGGAGATGGAACCTAATTTGAATGGCCTTTTTAACGAGGACATGGGTAATTCCTCTAATCCTCCTAATGATGAAGAAGCTCTCCATGAGGTTTCTGAAGAACAACTTTCGAAATTGGATAACCAATTTGATGATTTTCGACAATGGATGTCTCAAGAATACCCCGATAGTCAAGCTCTTCCTTTAATTGAGGGTCTAAAACGAATGCTTCAAAGTGATAAGAATGGAATTGATATTTTGCGTGGTATTGCACACATTGTGGATTCAAATGTGATGCCTATGAAGAGTTGTGCTGAAACTTTGGGTTATACACAACCTCCTACTCAAGTCAATCATTCTATTCCTTTGACAACTTCTATTGCTAGTATACCTACTTTTACATCAAACATAATGACTACTTCAATACAAGACATTCCACCTATGATCACTAGTCATGGGAGCAATCCTTCTTCTTCAATTAACCCTCTTCCTTCATTCAATCCGACTTCTTCATTCATTCCTTCAATAAGTGTTCCTATTGCATCTCCGCAAATGAACCTAGCGCAAGGGGGCAATTCATTTAATCATTCCATTCCCCCTTGTAGTGTTCCTCCTTTCCAATCATCTCCTATGACTAACTATCATAGTGTCCCACCACCTTACTCTCAATCAATACCTTCTTTCAATAACATAATACCTCCAACACAATCTAACACGTCTAATATGAACTCTCCGACTGAAGCGACCATTAACAATCTTGCACAAACTGTCTCTTCTTTACAGCAACAAATTGCCTCTATGAATCAATCTAAGTTTAGTGTGCCCACATTTGATGTTGCGAGCCCACTTTCTCTTGACATTGTTCGAGCTATTCCCCCTAAACATGTTGAAATTCCGCATTTGGAGCTTTACAATGGTAAAGGTGATCCTCTAACACATGTTAAGACTTTTCAAACAATATGTACTGATTTTGCTTATGACCAAAGGTTGCTTGCAAAACTGTTTAGTAGAATATTAAGAGACAAAGCCCTACAATGGTATTGCTCGTTGCCTTCTTATTCTATTACTTCTTTCGAACAACTTGCAAATGCTTTCATTCAACAATTTCAAAACAATATAAGTCCTAAAGTTACTTTGATTGATTTAATGCATTGTAAACAAGGTGTTAAAGAAAAAGTGACTGATTTCATTGGTAGATATAAGCATTTGTATGCTCAAATTTCTTTTCCAGTGCCTGACAATGATATTCAAAGAATCTTTATTGCTAATTTACAAAAAGACATTAGAGAAAAACTCCTGTTTTCTGAGTTTACTTCTTTCCACCAGTTGTGTGCAACTCTTCACATTTATCAACTGACTGTGAGTCAAATGGAACAAGCAAATCCTATGGCTCCGAGTGATAAGGGTGATAGTAGTCAACAACCATTTGGGAAGTTTAAACCGAACAGAGAGTCCATTAAATTCAATGAAAACATCATCAACAACAATGTGAATGCAGCATCAGGTCTGCCTCCTATTTCTAAGTTTTTCAAGAAAGAAAGAAAGTTTACTCCTTTGAATGAATCATTGCATAGTATTATGAATAAGTTATTAGAACAAAATGTGCTTACTCTTCCTCCTATAAGGCAAATAGATCCTACAAAGATTAATTCACCCTATTTTGATAACAAATCTTTTTGTCAATTTCATCGTCAACCTGGGCATGATACTGAAAAATGTTTTGCTTTAAAGGGTAAAATTCAAGATTTGATTGATAATAATACTATCTTTGTTTCTGGTATGAATGATAAAGGCAATACATCTGTAGCTCCTCCTAATCAAAATCTTCAGATTTTCACTGATCCATTACCTTCTCATACCTCTAATGCGATTGATACTAATGATTCCTCTGTCTCACCTGATGATCTTGTGTCTATGACTCTGAATGTGATTAACTTTGTAGAGCAATAGAAAATCCCTAAAGAACCTTCCATCACCTTTGATTCCAGTGAAACTATCAGGGCACCTGATGGTCCTTTATATATAGTTGCAAAAGTCAAGAATACACCTTGTCGTGGAGTGCTTATTGATCCTTCTTGCATGGTTAATATCATTACCGAAGAATTTATTTTTACTTTGCAATTAAATCAAGTGATCTATGACGAAACAAATGTGGTTGTGAAACTATTTGATGCATTTTCTTCTCCTGCAATTGGTTCTATTACATTACCTATTGAGGTCCATAACAAATCCCTTGATGTGAACTTTGCTATTATTCCTTCATCTGAACAATTTCGTGTGAAGCTTGGCTATCCTTGGCTATCTTCCATGAAAGCTATTGCTTCTCCTATTCATAAGTGTTTGAAATTTCCCCATAATGGTGAAGTTGTTACTGTCAATCATAGTCTCTTGAAACCGGCTGAAAGAACTTCTAGCGTTCCTATTGATTATTTCTGGCCTAAACAATTCCAATCTCTTCCTCCGCGAAGTGATCATCTTTTCAAATCTTATCAAAAGTGGAAAAAAGATATGATCCTATCTCTAAGTGAACCTAGAACACCCAAACTTGATATTCCTATCATTCTTGAGAAGGAAGTTCTTCCTTTGAAAGATAAAACTAATGTCTTTCCTCAAGAAGATTCCCAACCCATCCCCATGGATGTGACTATGTCTATGCCTAATAAACTTTCTAAAAGTAGACCTATACCTACTCGTCATGATGGACTTGGTCTCCTTCCTAAACCAAATATTCTTCCTTTATATGGAGCAGTTCCTCCTCCTTCTTTTTATAGAGAGAAGAGACCTTCTTCTTCTCCTATTATCCAACCTAAGAGACCACAACCTAAACACCCAAGTGATAAGGATGAGAACATTCCTCCTCCTCAATCTTCTCAACTTCCTACTAAGACTAGACGAAATCGTTCTGCACGTGAACGCCGACGAAAGCGTCGTCTTAGAGCTCAGGCAACTGCTTCTCAAACTTTGCAATCCCCAAAAACACCTTCAGCTAGCATTATTCCATTTTCTCCTCAACCAGAAATTGAGCCAAAATCTCCTAAACATAAGATGCATGATGGTCTTGATCCTGTGCGAGTTAAAGATCCTATTTTTATAAATCTTGATGATGATATAGATGAAAATGTTATTCATGATGAAAATGTTACTTCTTTTCATTCTGATAGTGAACATGAATATGTCGATGTTGATAACCATTTATCTAATGAATTTTCTAAAGCACTTATCCTAGCTCCTAGACAAGAACAACGTGGCTTGGAACATGAACATAGCCCTTGTTTGGACCTTGTGATAGCTCCATCTGCTATGTTGGATGTTCCTCCTCTAGCGTGTTCCCTACCTTCCCGAAACATTGATCAACAAGATTGGGGGGTAGATGACGTGCTAGACTAGTTTCATTAGCATAGCAGACTCTTTCCTCCTCTCTTTTGTTACTTCTTCTATGTGTTATTTTCATTCTTCTATTTGTTGTCCTTAGTGTTGTCTACTTGAGGATGATGTAAAGCATTGAGATCTCTTTTGGTCTCTCTCATGTTGACTCAAAAGACACATGTGTTCCCTTCTTCTAGGTGACCTTCCTTGATTGGGGAATGAAGAACAATTATGCATACATACATATGATTTACATGAATTATCATACAGCATACTGACCTCAAGGAAAGCGAAGTCACCTTGTGCTTTGTGTTTTGTGTCTATTATCCTTGGGCTTATCTCACACTTGGGGGCTAAATCCTTGTGATAACGTGCTCCTTTCCTTCTCATTTCCTATATGTATCACTACCTTAAAGCAATCACCCCTGATAAGGCGTGTGCGATCGCTTTAACGTAGGGGGGCATACACTCTGTTCATATCTCTTCAAGATACTTGAAAATTTCTTGACAAATTTAGCTTTGCCTTGAAAATTTTTGATATTTTTCTTGCATGACTCATAGTGAGGGAACCTTACTACTGACAATCATGGTTCTCCCTCGTGATCTTCCCTTTTACTTTGTCAATCGAAGTCATAAGATCCTTAGTCCACTGGGGGCTTGGTATATCTTGCCTTCTTGACATGGTGAAAGTCTTTCAATGTTGTTTCCTTGTACTTTACCAGAAGTATTGGCATATGCTTATACTCTCGCTAAAGTAGGGGCTAAATGTAGCGTCCTAAAATTGCGACACTTGCAATTTCGACTGCATTTGGGTCTTCACGATGGCGACGCAACACTGAACCTGAATGGAGACCCCGAAACTTGTTCATAACACCAAAAACTGCATTTTCCAGCACCCTGGCCTGATCCTCCTTGCACCCTGCTGTCCCTGGAGGTGGGACCATGGCGCCCAGCGCCCTGGTCCTTCAGGACTAGGGCGCCCAGCGCCCTGGTCCCCCAAGACCATGGCGCCCAACGCCCTGGTCCCTGGCCCTATTTTTGGGCCCGGTCTCTTTTGGGTCTCGGGTCTTTATGTTTGCAAATTGGAAAATAATCTTCCCAAGTTGGCCTAAGGTCGGAAAAATCAGTCTTTTAACCCTAATTGACAAGTATATAAACTACATTTCCTCTCCCATTTTGGTAAGATGGAAAAAAGGCGGAAACGATATACAAGCAATATTCAAACATTCAAGCATTCAAGCATTCCTTCAAGCAATTGATCATTCTAAGTCTCCATTCAAGGCTAGGTGTTGCATTCAAGACAAGGATTCAACCATTGAAGAGGAGATCACATACCACATACAACATACAACATACAACAACATTTACACCTTCGCATGTAAGAATACAAACATTCTTACAACAAGGTATCAGTACTTGTTTACATTACAAACATTTACATTTACAGCATTCTCATTTCTTGGTTAATTCCAAAACCGGGGTTTGACCTAAAAGCAAACCCCTAATCCCTAACCCCCCAATCGTCCTCTCTTTTCTGTGTGTAGGTTGCAGGTACACAGCTGTAATTAAAGATCTGGAATCCTTGTGCAGAGACGAACAGATCCCCCTTCGTTTCACGGATTTTTCGGAGGACCGTGTGCACGCCGGGCACCATCGTCCCGTCAACTTTCGCCCGAATTTGCAGAACAGCATCATCTCGACATTTTACTGCTAATTCCAGGTCTGCAGCTTCATCCTATATTCCTATCTCTGTTTATAAGCGAATCTTTCTTGCTTCTACATACATTCCTAGTTCAATCTTCTATCTACATTCTTTACAAAAGAGGGTATCCTTGATGTCACAACCCTTGAAACCCATTTAGAATCCAATCTTGCATTGTGTGGGATTGGATCTTGTGGGCTTCAACCCCTCTTTTGAATGTAAAGTCCCTCCTAAGTGAAAACCGTCAATCCTAGTGACCCCCTTTCTCCTTGGAGTGGGGGAGAACACCTAGGGTTCGATTTTCCGCTTTACACATCTATAATTTCTTTTGTTAGTGTGTTCATTTTTTGTCAAAAACCAACATGCACTATTTTGGGTATAGTTTTTTACATGTTCATCGGATTTTGAAGAAACTTACATTTTTAGAAACTAGACTCCATTCTACACAATTTTTAAAAAAAAGTTTTAAAAAATTTTCATTTTTTATTAGTTATCAATGATTTTAGGGGGGAGCACACTCAAATTTCTGTTTTTCAGGATGTGTCCACTTCAAAAATTAGTAAAAAAATCATATACTCATTAAAAAATTAGCTGAAAAATCTGGCATAAACTACAAGGTGTTAGCTAATTTCTCACTGAAACGATTTTAAAATTTCAAAAAAAAAGTTAACATTTTATGGTAGCCACAACAGATGCTATGTTATGTTTTTTGCATAAAAACAGGACCACTTTTTGTGGCCCCCCTTTTTGAAGCCCTCAATCTCCACCATTTTAAAAAAAAATTAGTAGTTTAGAAAGTAGACTCAAAGCACTCTGACTCTTGTTCTTGTTGCATCTTCAAATTTGGAGTCTAACTATCTTCAATTTGTCGTTGAATTTCAAACTTTGTTGATTTCAGAAAAAAGTGGCATCTTAAGACCCCCTTTTGGTACCACAACTTGGTGCACATACCCATAGGGTAAGAAGAGCTTCTTCTATATCCATAAATGATGAAAGATCCTTAGGGTAGTAGTTGAAGCAGACCCCAAAGGATTACCTAAGGATAAGTTAGTTATCCTATAGGCTTTTAAATTTTGATTGGAAAGCAATATGATATCTTATATTAAGCTAAGGGTGACCAAACTTCACACAAAATTTCTTTGTAGTAGGGATAATGGTAAAAGGAACATCCAAGCACATGGAGCCAACTTCAATAGGAACTATGATAAAACGCAGTGTAGGAATAGTGAAACCATCAAGCACCTTAATCAAGACTTTAGATTTATTATGTGCCTTAATATAATTCATGTGTATATAGATATTTCTTTGTAATCACATTCACCATACATACCATATCAATAATCACTACACATAAGAGTTTATTTTTTATTTTTGCAGTAATGTGTAATGGATCATCAGGTGCATTTGTGATATTATGTGATTTAAAAATGATATTAGGATCATGATGAGGCTTATCTTTCTATTGGTCTATCAAATTCACAACATTGTTTTGGTCAAGTAAGTCATTAGTAGTTATATGGCTATCATCTTTAAGCTCGATGTATTTGTGGAATGCGGAGGCAAAGGATTGGTAATGATTTACAAGTTTTGATTAGATGATGCTACAAATTTATTACCTTTATCATTCATGCACTATCCACCAGAATAACATTAGAGTTAGTGAGGTCTTGTATTTCATTTTTTAGACAAATACATCTCTCTATGTCACATATGGGTTGACGATGAGATTGACAAGCATCTTTTGAATTAAAGGAAGGAGGTGAAGGTTTTGAGATATCTATGGATTGGATAGGGGGAAGCTTAATCAAGTTATTGTTAATCAATTAAAGGATAATGGTGTGCAAGGACTCAAAAATTAGTGTGAAGTTGTGATGTTTGAATGGTTTAGAAAAAAAGTGAGCTATAATAGGAGTTGTTGTGGCTCCAACTTGAGTATCAATATTGTTGGACGAATTGTTGTTGGCTATCTTAATGAAGTTTTTGTTTTATTTTATAAAGCCTTGGTAAGTCTGATGAGCATCTTCAAACTTATCAACTAGAGTCAAAGATGAAGAACCTTCATATGCCTGACCTAAAGTTGATATTCATGAACTGCCATGCACAAGTGTGTGAAAGATTGGTATTTCAAAAGAAAAATCTTTTCTCTAATATGTGGTTGTAAATTATCAATACAAACTCTTTGAATATTAGCATCAAGAAAATCATAAGTAATTTTTTAATACAAATGTTTATATCTACTAATTAAATCAATCTATTTTTCCTTAACACTTGGTTTGCAATGCAATAAATTAGTCAATATAACTTGTGGCCTAATGATGTTTTCAATTTTTTCCAATAATGCATCTACCAATCGTTAGAAGGATTTGAGAGGGGTTTTGTAAGGAAAATGAAAATATTATTGGGTTTTTTTTGTTTTGTTTTTTTGTCTTGGAGAGGGGGGCGCTGCAACTTTCTGGGAAAAAAAGCTTTGGGAGAAGGATTTGAGAGGGTTTTTGTAAGGAAAATCTTGCTTGTTGAGTGCGGATTTTGGAGGGCTTCGTGGTGATTGATTTAGCATGTTGGATTGAGGATTGGTTGGAGTTTTGATTGTTGATGCTGGTTGGAATTTCTTGCCATTCGTGGGAGTGATTTTGTACAATCTTCATCCTTCTTTCTCCTTCATTCATCTTGTTTTCGCAAGATTTCAGGTAGGGTTTATCACCTTGGAATTTCTTCTTGCCATTCGTGGGAGTCATTTTGTACAATCTTCATCCTTCTTTCTCCTTCATTCTCCTTGTTTTCACAAGATTTGAGGTAGGGTTTATCACCCTCTTTGTTTGAACCTTTCTGAAATGGAAAAATGTTGTATTTAGTGTCTTTGCCTGCCAACCAAAGTGAAGTATGCGCATTTTGGCGACTTGTATTGAAATAAGGTATTTGTGGAAGGAAGAAATGGCGGCATTACCCATTTGATTGAGTCAAGTGAGGAATGAAAGCACAGACAGATGGTGGGAGGGCACTATTACTACTCTAAGTGATCTAACTCTATATAAACTAACTACCATATAGTTTGACAGTGCATTGATTGAAAGCGTCATACGAGAACAGGTTGGTAGATCAAAGCTGACTTCTTAGTCAAGCAATTTGTCCTTTTTCTTGCGTATCTATCTCAGCCCCCAACATTTGTATCTCAGCCTCGACTATTCACCTCGTGTAGTTCATCGGAAGCAACCGCTTCGGTGAAGCAGAGGCCAGATCAATTAAAAAGGCAAGCACATAGGCAACAAAGGCACCAAGAGTCAAGGTATCACCACCATTTCTCTCTACATCCCTTTAAGGTTGCCTGAAGCCTTAAAAACTAGTCCCGCCAGAAGCAATTGATGGGAATAAGGTCTCCCATCCACAACCCATGAATAGTTCCCATCTCGAGAGCCACGATGAAGGCCACCAGTTCGAAGGTTTCAATTGCTCGAGTCTATGACGCATACAAGCCTGCCTATTTACCTTGTTTCAGTCCCATCCCCGATGAACTACCGTAGCGGAGTATTTAGTGCCCCCCCCGGGCTCAATTGTAATAGGCCCAAGTAAAACTCTTTATCTGCACCCCGATCTTTTGTTCGCCCCATAGAATTGTAGGGGCTCCAATCGGATATGGAACGGGAAAAAATTCTAGGCATGGCTAATAAACTGGAAAGCATCTCGATCTGGATGAACCTGCAGGGTAGCAAACTGCCTTTGTCTCTACAGGAACTATAACTCCCACCTTATTCTAGTGTGTGTGGGGGACTAAAGGGAAGCAGGCAAATTAATTCACTAATTAACTAACCATATTATTCCAAGGGCCCTACTATTCCAATGGGCTCCTGCCCATGCAATAATAAGAGGGAGAGGGGGGCCGCTTCCTTTGGTGGGTCCACTGCGAGATGAACCATGGTTCCCTTCCTTTCTTGGTTGGCTCTGCAATTAAGATGGTAGGAGATCCTTAAAGGGATTTTACTAATATGCTCGCTTCAGTGCTAGAACCAGTCGATTTTGTTGATTGGGCCTAATTACTAATCATAAATGTTCTTCGACCTTTCGGATCATTATTACTGCAATAGCGGCAATTGGAATGATATTAACTCTCATTTATTTGTTATCTATGTTACGCCAAATGTTCTATGGATATAAGGTTTTGAATGTCCCGAATCCTTACGGGACCACGCGAACTTTTTATTTTGATCTGTCTCTTTCTACCAATCATAAGTATTGGTCTTTACCCCGATCTAGTTCTTATTTTATATAATGCTAAGGTAGAAGCTATTTTCTCTCAATCTTTCTATTAAGAAATAATCATTTTTTTTTTACTTTCCAGATGGATTGGAAACTATCTAATAGGCCTAGTTATGCCCTTTTCTTTACGAGAAATAAATAGAATGAAATAGAGAAAATTGCTCTCTAGTTTGAGTTATTTCAAGTAGTTTTTCGATAGTAAGTTTTTATCTCTGGTGGTAGGAAATTAAGTTTTGATCATACACTTTGAAAAAAATCTATAGTTATAATAAGTTTCAGCTGTTGAACTTATATGATTGCCTAGGCTTGTAAAATGTTAGTCGTCGCTCAAATGTACTGTTCCTTGATATATTTTTCTGAATGTTGAACATATTAAGTTAGAAAGGGGGTCTTCAGTAGGATATTTGAATAGGCCGGTGCCGTTTGAATGAGATTAGATTGCGGGGAGGTCTTCAATGGGCAATTTGAAATGACAGGGTTGTTGTATGAGGAGTCGTGATACAACTGATGACTTTGACCAATGATATGAGTGATGATTGATATCATGTCACATAGGGAATGGATGATGCCACCATCTATATAGTAGATATAACATGGCCCCGTTACAAAGGTGCATAGCTAGTTATAAGTTATAGGGTAGGGCTAGCAACTAGAATTGTTATTCTCATTGGGATTTGGAAATGGTTTTAATTTTTGGTTATGTATGTTAAGTTATACGTTGAAACGCTATCTTTTTCTTTGTATTTTTGGGGGTTGTTTTTAGGGTTTCAAGTCTTGTTTTCCATTTCTAAGACTTGGGATTGAATTGATGGGTGTTTTGGTAACGAAATAGGCACCCCTCAAATGGTTCCTCATCTGATTTTTCTTTTGGGGCCCAATTGATGCTCGATTGGATGTCCTCTCAATTTCATAGCTTTAGCTCTCAATTGCACAACTTTAGCTCTCAATTACACAACTTCATCTTTCAAATGCGTAGCTTAAGCCCTCAATTGCGCAGGACTCAAGTCAATTACGCAGTTATTGTTTTTTGGCCTTATTTGACCTAGTTTGCTTAGTTAGGGTTCCTAAGGGTGTTCTAGAGGCTTCAGTTGAGTTTGTACCCCATTGATTCAGAATTTTGGGGTATGTATGGTATGATTTGGATTAAATCATGTTTACATATGATCCTTTATGCTTATATGTGAAAGAACCCTATTGTTATTGCATTGGGAATAGTTTCATTGATGAATCCCTTATGGTTAAGGTCTAGAGAGGCCTTGTGTATGATTATGATTCGGTTTTCAAATTATAGATTCATGTATGATTCATTTGAGATATCTATGCTATTGATTCTTTTGTGTTGGGAAAATGGTGTCTCAACCTTGCATTTACATAAGGTTACTATTTATAGTAATTTTTCATTTGGGCACAAAATGGTACAAAATTCTCCCCAAAGCTTCTGGTTGGCTAGATAAGCATTTTGGTAAAGTAACGTCGCAACATCATAGCTAGTTTTGAAGCTATTAAATTTTCCATTTTGGAGAGGTCCAATGAAAGGTTTAAATTTAATTTTGAGGAATTTGTAAGCCCCGACACACCCTGAAAAATGGGCATAAACAGTGTAGTGGTTTACAAGGCAATAGAGCACTTTGTGAGTTTTCCGGTTCTTCAAACGACTCATCAATCAAACACACAGTTCACAAGTTATGGCCTTCGGAAGTTTGTACTCTTGAAATAGGAAATACAAAATGCATCGAACACATAAATGAGCTATAAAAGGAAGGGACGCGTGTTGATGTGTGTTTTAACATGTCATGGGGCATCTAGAAGGGAGATAAGGTTGGCTACACCTTATTGGGTGGTTTTAGCCCATGGTTTTGTAATACCGTTTGGTAGTTTCTTGTATTCTATCTCCTTTATATGAGGTGAATGAAATAGAGCTTGTGTGTAAAAGTCTTATGGCTATTGAGTTACCTCTGAATCTCTGATTAGTGGTACTCTTGCGAAGAGCTTTCTCTGCAAGTATATTGTAATTTGTTTTTTTAAATTGTTGAATAATATATTGGGCATCTTTTGGAGTGTCGGGTTTTTCTCCCGAAAGGGTTTTCCCCACGTAAATCACCGTGTTATGGTTTGAATGTTATTATATCTATTTCTGTTTTCTGTAATTGTTGTGATCTTTATAAGTTTTTGCATTATCCTCCTCTCAAGGTTAGTGTAGGAACTTGTTCTGCTACTTAACTTCCTTACAAGTGGTATCAAAGTTTGATCACCTTTGGTTTTAGTTGTGGATTGTTGGGTTTTTTGAACTAATCCAGATTTGACTGGGAGATTGTCCAGAAGACATTTTTTGATCTTGTTGCAGGAATTTTCAAATGGCAAGTTCATCAGGGAAAATAGAGGTGGAGAAATTTAAAGGAACGAATTTTGAGATGTGGAAGCTGAAGATGGAAGATTTGTTAATAGATCGAGATCTATGGGATGTTGTTGATGCGAATGTCCAAAGGCCCTCAAATCCTATTGCAACGACTCAATATGATGTTATTGGCAGAAAAGTCTAGGTTCTAATCAAACTATGCCTAACAGACTCTGTTTAGATAAATGTCCACGAAGAAAACAATGCAAAGAAGCTATGGACTAAGATTGGTGAAATACATCAAGCAAAATCTTCATTAAATAAGATTTTCTTGAAGAAGAAATTGTATTCCTTGAAGATGGAAGAGGGTGGAAGAATTGCAAACCACTTGGAAGCATTCAATATGTTGGTGGCTCAATTAGTATTTGTCGGTGTTAAGATGAAAAAAGTGGAGAAATGTTAGATCTTGCTTTTTTCTTTGCTTGATTTGTGGGAATCTCTCATTATGGCTATCGGTAGTACTTCTATTGTTTTGAAGTCTGAAGATGTGGTGGGTGCTCTACTTGGCAAAGAGATGCGAAGGAAGGTATCCCTCAATTCAAAGGAAGTCCTAAGTGTTCGTGGAAGACCTAAAGAGAAAAGCAAGAAGAATGAGAAGCGTGATAAGTCCAAATCAAGAGGGAGATCAAAATCTCCTAGAAAGTCCACAGTCATTTGTTGGAATTGAGGTAAACAAGGTCACATCCGCAAGGACTGCAAAGAAGAAAAGAAGAAATTGAAGAAGTTTGATTATGATTCTAAGTCTGAGAAGGAATATGGAAATGCATTTATTGCAGCTTTGGCGACTCATGCAGGTAAGGATGTTTGGTTAATTGACTCAGGTGCATCTTTTCATATGACTCTCAATAGAGATTGGTTTTATAAATATGAAGAATTTAATGGAGATAAGTTGTACTTGGGTGATAATTCACATTTAGACATTGTTGATCGAGGTAAAGTTAGAATTAGGTTTTCTGATGGTAGAATAAAAAGGATTAATGGTGTGCTTCATATCCCTTGATTAAAATGAAATCTGGTATTTGTGACCAAACTGATAGACGCAGGTGTGCAATTAGTCTTTTCTGAAGCAAGATGTAAGATGATTAAGGGTGTTATGGTAACTGCTAGAGGTGTTAGTTTTGACACTTTGTATAAGCTATATGCATACACTATTGAGTGTAATAGCAATTGTGTAAAAATTATATATGTGGAAGATTTGAGGGTTTCACCTTCAGTAGATGGAAATGGCTTTTGGGTGCCTAAGGGTGCCCTTTCTTTTGAAGGAAAGTTACCTGCAGAGAAGAATATGTTATGGTACCAGAGGCTTGGCTACATTGGAGTTGTTGAAGGTTTGAATGATTGTAATCTTGACTTTGATTTATGTGGGCATTGCATTTATGGAAAACAAAACCACGTTCAGTTTTACTCGAGTTCTCATAAAACTTATGGTGTTTTGGATCTTATTCATTCCGATGTGTTTGGTTTTGTAGATGTTCCTTCGATTGGAAAATCCACATATTTTGTTTCATTTATTGATGATTTTAGTAGAAGGACATGGGTATATTTTCTAAAGAGTAAATCTTAAGTTTTTAATCGATTTAAAGAATTTAAAACAATGGTTGAGTTGTAGACTAGAAAGAAAATTAAATGTTTGAAGACAGATAATGGCGGTGAATTTTACTCTAATGATTTTGATAGATTATGTAAAAATTGTGGCATTAACAGACAAAAGACAAATCCATATTCTTGATAGTAGAATGGAGTTACAGAAAGAATGAATGGAACACTCATGGATAAGGCTAGGAGTACGCTGAGTGGTGTTGGTCTAGAACAAAAGTTTTGGGCTAAAGTTATTGCCACTGCTTGCTACTTGATTAGCAGGTCTCCTACATCAACCCTTGTTGATAATATGCCTATGGAAGCATGGTCAGGTCACAAGCCTTCATTGAGACATCTTAGAGTTTTTGGTTGTGAGGCATATGCAAATGTGCCAAAGGAGAAGCAGACGAAGTTGGAGAACAAGGTTCTGAAATGTATCTTCATCGGGTATAGTTATGGTGTGAAAGGATACAAGCTTTGGGACCCTGTTGCACAAAAGGTAATTCATAGGAGAAGTGTTATTTTCAGAGAAATTAAGTCTCCTTATGTTACATTGCAGCTAGAACATACTAAAAAGGAAGATGTGATTCAATCTCCTTATACAACTGAAAGAGTTGAATCAAGACCCCTAGATAGGCAAGAAGTTGAGGAGATTTTGTCTAGCTTTGAATCTTCAAAAGAGGAGGAAGAACCTCCAACTCAGCTTGTTCGAGGGTGTACAAGACATAGACAACCACCTGAAAGGTATTCACTTGATGATTGGAAATGTATTTTTGCTTTGAATACTATTGTGGATGAACTGAAATCTTTAGAAGAGGCATTAGGTATGAATGATGCAAAATCCTAGAAGATTGTTATGGAAGAAGAAATGGCAACTTTAAGAAAGAATGACACATGAGATCTTTTACCATTGCTTGAAGGATAGAAACCTGTTGGTTGTAAATGGGTGTTCAAGAAAAAGATTGGTTCAGATGGGAGCATTGAGAAGAATAAAGAGAGCTTGGTTGCAAAAGGCTACTCTCCGGTTGAGGTGGTTGATTATGGTGAGATATTTTCCCCTGTTGCAAAAATGACATTCATTAGATTTTTGCTTTCTATTGTTGCTGCTTATGATTTAGAGGTTGACCAAATGGATGTGAAAACTGCTTTCCTTCATAGTGATTTGGAGGAGGATATTTATATGACACATCCAAAGCACTATGCAGTGAAAGGTAAAGGTAATTTAGTCTGTAAATTAAAGAAATCTTTGTATGGCCTCAAACAGAGTCCTAGGATGTGGTACCAGAAATTTGATACATGTGTTAGTTTTGGATTTGAGCATTCTCAATCAGATCACTGTGTTTATTATAAATCTAATGGTGATCATTTCCTGTACATTGCATTGTATGTTGATGATATGTTATTGATTGGTAAAGGGAAAGGTATGATTTCAGAACTAAAGTCTCAGGTTGCTACTAAATTTGAAATGAAAGATCTTGGTGTAGCGAAACACATTCTTGGGATGGAAATTAGAAGAGATAAAGTGAACAGAATGCTATGGCTAGGCAGAGTAAGTATGTGAATTTAGTGTTACAGAGGTTCAACATGTAGGTTTGTGGACCATTGTGTGTTCCTTTTACAGTTAGAACGAAATTATCTATTGCAAATTGTCCAACATCCCCATCGAAGATGAAAGACATGAGCAGAGTGACTTACCAAAGTGAAGTTGGAAGTTTTATGTATTCTATGGTCTGTACTAGACCAAACATTGCCCAAGCAGTGGGAGTTTTCTCCAAATATATGTCTAATCCTGGTAGAGTTCATTGGGATGCAGTCAAAAGAGTCTTTAGATATTTGAAGAGTACCTCAGAGTATTCTTTGGGTTATCATGGTAATTTAGTTGGAGACATGATTTCCCTTAATATTCATAATTATGTGGATTCATACTAGGTAGGTGATATTGATAGCAGAAGATCCACCAGTGCTTATGTGTTTACTTTATTTGGTGGTGCAATTAGTTGGATGACTAAGCAACAAGTTGTGGTTGCTTTGTTCACTACTGAAGCAAAGTATATAACAGCTACTCATGCTTGTAAAGAATCCATTTGTCTTAAGAGACTGTGTTCAGACATTGGAATAAAACATGGAGCCGTGATAGTTTATTGTGACAGTCAGAGTGTAATCTGCCTAGCTAAGAACCTGACATTTCATGCCCAGACCAAGCACATTGATGTTCAGTATCATTTTGTCAGAGATATGGTCGAAGATGGAAGGGTGAAGCTGGTTAAGGTAGAAACTTTGATGAATGTTGCACATACTTTAACTAAGGTGTGAGCACAGAGAAGTTAAGATGGTGTTCGAAGTCTATTGGCCTTATGGACCCTAGCAATTGATTTATTATGTTGAAACTCCATTTTCTCTTGCAAGGTGTTCGACAAGTGGGAGATTTGTTGGGAAAACGGTGTCTCAACCTTGCATTTACATAAGGTTATTATTTATAGTAATTTTTCATTTGGGCATGAAATGGTGTGAAATTCTCGTCGAAGCTTCTGTTGGCTAGATAAGCATTTCGGTAAAGTTGCGTTGCAAGATCACAACTAATCTTGAAGATATTAAATTTTATGTTTTGGAGGGGTCCAATGAAAGGTTTAAATTTGATTTTCAAGACTTTAGAGGCCCTTAAATGCACTGAAAAGTAGGCATTAACAGTGTAGTAGTTTTCTAGGCAATAGAAAACTTCGTGAGCTTTATGATGCTTCAAATGGTTTGTCAATCAAACACACGGTTCACAAGTTATGGCCTCTGAAAGTTTGTACTTCTGAAATAGAAAATGCAAAATACATCGAACACATAAATGAGCTAAAAAAGGAAGGGACATGCATTGATGTGTGTTTTAACACGTCATAGGGCATCTAGAAGGGAGATATACATCTTATTGGGTGGTTTTAGCCCATGGTTTTGTAATACCTTTTGACAGTTTCTTGTATTTTATCTCCTTTATATGAGGTGTGTGAGATAGAGGTCATGTGTAAGAGTCTTATGGCTATTGAGTTACCTTTGAATCTCTGATTAGTAGTGCTCCTGCGAAGAGCTTTCTCTGCAAGTATGTTGTAATTTGTTTTTTATTGTTGAATAATATGTTGGGTGGTTTTTGGAGTGTGGGGTTTTTCTCCTAAAAGGGTTTTCCCCATGTAAATCATTGTGTTATAGTTTGAATGTTATTATATCTATTTATGTTTTTTGTAACTGTTGTGACAATCTGTAAAAGTTTTTGCATTACCCTCCTCTCAAGGTTAGTGTAGAAAGTTGTTCTGCTACTTAACTTCCTTACATTTTGATTCCTTGGAATTGAACCCTAGGTTAGAGGTGTCTAGGTGCAATTTAAGGGGAGTGGCTCTCAATGGGGGTAGAGGCCCTAAAGAGGCTACCAAGGTAACTCATTGTGATTTTATTAATCAAGTGATAGCCAGATAACTAAATTGGGGTAGAACACACATTAACAAGATAATTTGATACCCCATCCATATCCTTGAGTGCTCATATAGACTAAGGACGACATTGGAAAGAATCGGTTGTCCTAGGGGTGTTGATCTAGCATGATTGAACCTCCTTGTCTTCATGAAAGGATTGTTCGGTTACACATGAGCCGTCAAATGGGGGTCGAGGCATAGAAAAGTTGCTAGGCTAACCCATAAATGAAAAGATCATAAACTGAAGACAATACCATATCAAGCAATAAAATAAGATGTCATTAAAGAAAAAAACCATGCCAAACCATGCCTCCTAAAATAATATTTCCCTTTGAAGAGATACAATACATTTACCAAGAGTCATCCCATGTGCCATCTAAATCACAAAGAGTTTCAACAAATAATATATTGGAACAAATAAGTGAGAATTGATTTAGAAAAAAAAAAATTATGTGAGACTGATAAATACTTGAGAATGGATTCTTTGATATACAACTATTTTGATATAAAGGAAGTAACAAAAAAATTAATAAATCACAAACCACATTTGCAACAAAATGAGGATCATTTATGTATGTAGCCATGCCTTTGGCTTGAAGAATAAACTAGTTGTATGAAAAAACGTCATGGTCTACATATTTAAATATTATATTCATAATTTCTTGTAAGTCTACCTAAATAATTGGATAGTCTATGGGTTACTAAAATACCATGTCCAGGCACTTCAGCTAATGTTAGAGAAATGCAAAAAATTTCAAATCTTATTGAACGTAAAGAATGTGTCTTTTTAGCGTCATTTGGAACAATATTAGGACACATCATTTGCAAAGAGAGGCTCATAGTGGAACCCTTAAAAATAGAACTCGTTATGAGCTTGATGCCTCCCAAGACAACTTTAGATGTGAAAAAATTCTTGGGTTATACCAAAATTATCATAGAAAATTTATTAGAATTTATGCCACAATTGTTGCTCAAATAGAAAAGCTAATGAAAAGAAAGTGACTAAGACAATTAATTGGACCAACTAGTGCCAACAGACTTTTGACACACTAAAACAAGAAATAGTAGAAGCACCAACCTTTATATTCCATTATTGGACTATACCATTCCATGTACATGTAGATCCTTCAGGAACCACAATAGGAGTAATCCTATCCCAACCAAGAGGAAAAAATAACCATCAAATCAGTTCTGCCAATCACCAAATTTCTGAAGAACAAAATAATTACACAACTATATCTCACAAAAAAGGTAAAGAGATCAAAAGATAGATTTATCGCACTGGGGTAGAATTTCTCACAAAATGGGCAAAGACATAAATAAATAAGAATTAAATTTCCAAAACCATAACAAAGTACATTGATACCAATATTATAACAATAATTGGCTACCCATTAAGTATGACCAGTAGTTAAGGAAAATATTTTGTGAATAAAATGATTAAAGAACTATTGAGAAGCTTTATGATCATTGTGACACTTTGCCAAGATCAAGGGCACAATGAAAAGTATAAAAGAGAGACAAAAGAATGACAAGAACAAACTGTATTCTCATCAATATGCAAATGATTAACTGGATTAACCAATACAATGATAATGGGCCTGCTTATATAGGCAAGGCCATATGGATGTACAAGCACACAATCATGACATGTGGCTCAATGAGAAATAAGGGTAGGTAAGAAATACTAGGGGTAGGTAGGAAAAATAATATAATATTCCACAAGAGGTGGATGATCCACCGAATGTGGAGTGTAATAGAAAAATAAGACCACAAAAGGTGGAATTTATCCTACAAGCTATATCCCTATGTGCACACTTCCCTAAGTGTCTCAAATCCAAACTATGAAGAGATGCATTATCCTAAGCTAACCTAAGTAAAGTGTAATAATATCCATAATGAATATTTATTTACACCAACACCCCCCTTAAGTGCAACTTAGGAGAATGAAGACTCAAGTCAACAATGCAAGATGGGTTCCAACTACTAGGCCATGATAGGTACCCATGTACAATATTCAAATGCAAGCAAAACTATGCAATGCAATCTCTCACAAACGGAGAAAGGGAGAAAATCCAATGAGAAAAAACTCTCCCCCAAAAGAGAGATGAATGTACAAGAGACTCCCAAAGAAGAAGGACAAAACCTCAAAGAGGAAAAAGTCCCCCCCCCCCCAATAAGAAAGGAAGGAGAAGTCAGCTGACCCCCCCTAATGAGACATCCCGCACCCCCAAGAGAGCTCGCAACTGCTAGAACTTACTCTCGGTGAAAGGTATGGTGAATATGTCAGCAACCTACTCCATCATAGGACAATACTGCAAATCAATGACCTACTCCTGAATCAGCTCTCGGATATAGTGCATATGGATCTCAATGTGTTTGGTCTGTTGGTACTGGACCGGGATCTTTGAGATGGCAAGAGCACTTTGATTGTCACAATGTAGAACTGTCGGTCGAGGAGTGGTGAACCCAAACTCTATGAGAATATACTGAAGCCAAATGGTCTCAATCGTTGCGTTAGCAACTCCTTGATACTCAGCTTCGGTCGAAGAGAGAGAAATAGCATGCTACTTCTTACTCTACCAAAAACTGGGGCTTGAACCAACGTGAAAACTATAACCTGAAGTAGACTTACGATCATCAAGATCACCAGCCCAATCGGAGTCTGTGTAACCAACCAAGCGAAGTCCTGTCCCTGTTGCATAGTGAAACCCATAATGATGTGTACCCTGGATGTAATGAAGGATGTGTTTGACAGCTTTCCAATGAAGCTCATGTGGTTCCTACATGAAGCGGGAAACCATGCCAACTGCAGATGAAATATCAGGGCGTGTGTGAGTCAAGTAAATGAGACCACCCACAAGTTGACGATACAATGTGGCATCAACTGGTGGAGAAGAACACTGAACCTCAAGCTTGACTCCTGAAAAAAAGGGAGTCGGTGCACGCTTACAATCAGCCATATGAAAGCGTGTAAGTAGATCAAGAGCATACTTGGGCTAAGATAGTGTAATCCCGGAAGGTGACTGTGAAATCTCTATCTCGAGGAAGTAGTGCAAAAGACCCAAGTTAGTCATAGCAAATCTATCATGCAAAGCAGATTTGACCCTGCTAATGATGGATGTGGTGCTCCCTGTAATGATCAAATCATCAACATAAAGCACAAGTATCAAGTGAGAATCATCCTGTCACAAAATGTAGACATTCGAATCGGAATAACACCTGGTGAACCCTACTGAGAGAAGAAAGGAATCCATCTTGGTGTACCAGGCCCTGGGGGCCTGCTTGAGGCCATAGAGAGATTTCCTTAGTCTGCAAACCAAGGAAGTATCCTGGATGAAACCTTGTGGCTGCTCCATATAAATCTCCTCATCAAGATCACCTTGAAGAAAAGCACTGTTCACATCCATCTGATGTACATCCCAACCATGAGTTGCAGCAATAACAAGTGTCAAGCGAATGGAGTTCATCTTGGCTACGGGCGCAAAGGTCTTAGTATAGTCAACACCTGGAACCTGAGAGAAACCTTTCGCAACAAGTCGTGCCTTATACTTATCCACACTACCATCCGCTGCAAACTTGGTTCGATAGATACACTTACATCGAATCATCTTTCTCCCCTTAGGGAGATGGACTAAATCCCATGTGTTGTTCCTCATCAAGGAACTATACTCTTCCTCCATAGATTGGTCCCACTCAGGAACCCCCCGATGCTTCCCAAAATGTCTGTGGATTGGAAGCGGTAGCAATGAAAGCATGTGGAAGATACTGATGTTGTGATCGAGTCCCCTGTGTATCTAAGGATCCCCAAAAAGAGAACTCACGAACTCAAGTGTCTGTCGAGCCCAACAAGGTCTAAGTGGAGGTGGAGAACGAGGCTCCTCAACTACAAGTGGACCCTGCGGAGGTGTAACCCTACGAGTCGGAGTTGAAGGAGTCTCATCATCTGAATCACTAGCATCACTATCCACAATGGAGGAAGGTGGAGGAGGTAGAGAAGCTAAGCTAAGAGAGCTTTCCTCAAAGTGAACACTCCTCTTAATGAGAACCTAATGTGTCTCAGGATCCATCAATCTATATGCCTTAACACTCTCAGGATATCCAACAAAAATGCAAGGCCTACTATAAGGTTCCAATGCCTTGCGTTTCTGTAGAGGTATGCAAGCCCATGCTGGACACCCAAAGATGTTGAAATGTCTCACTATCGGTTTCCTACCAGCCTAGGCCTCTAAGGAGTAATACCTTGCAAAGCTTTGTGAGGAACTCAATTCTAGATGTGTGTGGCACAACTGATAGCCTTTGCCCAAAAGGCAGGATCAAGAGAATGTGCATGTATCATACAACTAGCCATTTCTTTGAGAGTTCTATTCTTGTGTTATGCAACTCCATTCTATTGTGAAGTGTATGCAACAGAATGCTGAAGATAAATCCCCTCAAATATACAAAAATCCTCAAGTCTTTTGTTCACATATTCCCTTCTATTATCTGTACGAAGAATCTTGACCACTTTCCCGGATTGCTTCTCCACACAAGTCTTGAAGTCCTGAAATCTGTCAAATACTTCACTCTTATAAATGAGAAAGTAGACCCAAGTGAATCGGGAGTAGTCATCAATGAAAGTGAGGACATAGCAGGCCTTGCTAAATGAAGGTGTTGGAAATGAACCTGCTACATCGTTGTGAACAAGTTGAAGAACTTCCAAAGCTCTCCAAGCTTTCCCCTTATCAAACTTCTCCTCGGGATGCTTGCCCATGGAACAACCTGAACAGACACACTCTAAAAAACTGATTCGAGGTAGACCCATGACCATGTCTTTAGTGCTGAGTTGTTGAAGATAGTGGTAGTTGAGGTGACCAAACCGCTCATGCCATAGCTTACTTTCTGAATTTGAATGAGTAAGCAAGGCCCTAGAAGGAGAACTTGGCACAAACTGGAAGAATGAATAAAGCCTTTAGTTGTCATTGACTTGTCCCACTGCTACCAAGGCATCATCATCAAGTTCCTTTACCACAACTAAATCTGGTGTAAACTCAACCTTTTTCCCATTCCCATAGTGAGTGATTTGGTAGATAGAGAGAAGGTTAGTAGACAAGTTAGGAACATAAAGAACATTCTCAAATGTTCCATCATGCATGTCAACTGAACCTTTCCCTTCAACCTCTACTTGTGTATCATCACCTATGTAAATGTGAGGTACTTTAGATGGCTCCAATGAAGAAAACTGCTCCTTTGTAGAACCCATGTGATAAGAGGCACCTGAGTCAAGTATCCACTGTTGTGAAGAACCTGTTGTAGCCACAAATGCTTGCCCTTTTCCCTTAGACTGTGAGGAAGAGGAAGGAGATGAATCCTTCTTTGTGTAGGCAAATGGCAAGTTGATGTTGTTTTTCTTAAGAAGATTTGTCAACTCATCAACTTGCTTGGTGTTGTATCGATGCTCATCATGACCATACTTCTTGAAATATGCACAAGTTGGTTTATCCTTCTTAGGTGGAGTCCCCTTCTTGGAAGAGGATGAAAAATCGCCTTGTGATGGAGAGAATGATTGCCCTTTTTCCTATTGTGGCTTTGACTTAGATTTCTTCTTCTTGTTGTTGGAATCTTTGCCTTGACTCCCTTGACTCCCTTGATTAGCCACCAAGGCCTTGGACTTTGAAGACTTGAGAAGCCCCATGTTCAACAACTTAGATTGTTCCAATATTAACATTTCGGTGAAAGCATCAAATGAAGGCATAATATAGGAACTCCCCACTGTCAAACGATGAGTTTGGAAGGTAGACACAAACGTTACATATTCTGGTGCAAGCTTGTCCAACAAGTTGAATATCAACTGAGCATCCTTTTTGTCAATTCCACAATCCTTAAGCTTTGCTCTTAGCTTATTTGCTTTGGTGACATAATCTTGGATTGTATCAAAACTCTTGGGATCTAAGTTGGTGAGCTCATTGTCAATCTTGTAACCTCTGATTTCATGAACTTGACCATACAATTTCAAAACCATATCCCAATCATCTTTGATTGTAGTACACTTCTCAATATGAAAGATGAGGTCATCTGATACATACTTACGCAAAGTTCCAAGAGCCATGCAATTCTTAGTGAGCCATTCTAAGTGAGCATTAGGATCAGCCTTAGGATCAGGTGGTGTTGCTTTAATTCCATCTATGTAATGCGTGAGACCTTTTTCCATTAATTTGCTCCATACTTTAATTTTTCATGATGCATAATTATGTGGAGTTAAAGGTGGAAATTTATGAGGACTCATTGCAACAAAAATGAAAGAGAATAAGGAAAGAGAGGCAAAATCACACAAGACACCCCCCCCCCAAATTCAC
Source organism: Cryptomeria japonica (assembly GCF_030272615.1). Lineage (NCBI taxonomy): Eukaryota > Viridiplantae > Streptophyta > Pinopsida > Cupressales > Cupressaceae > Cryptomeria > Cryptomeria japonica. Next base: position 587,111,817 of record NC_081406.1, read on the forward strand.
TCAATCAAAAAACCCCCCACAAAATGATAATTTGGCACTTTATACTTAGTATGTGTACAATGGGCCACTTGCAAAAAATGGCAAAGTGGACTTTTGATTTCAACTTTGCAACTACCTCAATAAGGCCAAAAGAGACTCAAACTAATAATGCAAGAGATCTAAACTAAGATCCAAGCAATTTTACAAGTACCAAATAGGTCAAATAAGACCAATATCTAAAATTACAATTTCCACTCAAATTCTCTAAAACGGATCAAAGATTATGAAAGTAGACAAAAAAACATGCACTTTCAAAAAAAACAGCACCTGAAAAGGAGGTCGTATGAGCTCAAATGAAGTCTTTGAAGTTGCAAAATTGAGGATTGGACAGGTACAGCTGAGAGAATCCAAAATTTTTGAAAAACCTATGCACCAAAATCAGAAAATACAAACACCACTGCGAAGAGCACGAAAAATTGGCCCAAATCAAAAACAATTACACCCAAAAAGGAGCAAAATTGAGCAAGTTATGAGCCTCCAAAGTTGACTCAAAAAATCAAACTGCTAAACTGAGAGGGGTCTAGAAAATTTCCAAAAAACGCTGACTAGGCGCTAACTGGGCAAATCTGCTGACATGGTAGGTGATTGGACATGTTGCTGATGTGTCAGGCAGAGGTGGCAAGCGGTGGGCCCAGCTGCCTGCGTGGCACTCGGAGGTGGGCCCGGTGCTGACTGGGGGGGCAGGTCCGGCTGTCGGGTGACGTAGCTTGCCAGTGGCAAGCTGAGCTGGCGAGTCGGACGGCGGGCTGGGCCAGCTGGCCGAGCAGTGGTGTTGTCGACGAGCCGGTCGGCGGTGTTGGCCTGGCAGTCCTGCCAGCGAGCGAGGCAGCGAAGGCGCTGGCAGTGTAGCAGCAGTCGAGGGGGTCTGCAAAGAACGCCAGAGGGGCAACACTACACGAGGTTGTTGCTGCTAGAGGTGGCGTGACAGCTGCGACCGCTAGAGGAGGTTGTGGAGACCGCTGGAGGGGGCTGCTAGTGGCAAAGCGGGGAGTTGTCGGTGGCCGACAACATGCAACCTGCAAGTACGGTGGGGCAGGGGGGCGAGTCTATGAACCCCAAAAAAAACCTCTTTATTTTTTTTTCTTTTTTCTTTTTTTTGAAAAATAAAACCCCCCTTTCTCAAAAAAAATAAATTTCTTTCTAAATTTTCTTTTTTAAACTGAAAAAAGAAGAAATTTTCAGAAATTTTCAGAAATTTTGAAAAAATCCTCTAACACCCAAAAATCAATTTCCGCCAAAATAGGTTGAGTTTATACTTGATTTTTATGGAAACGGCCTCCCGAACGCAATGGTGAGGTCGAAAATGCTCTAAGATACCTCCAAAAAGCATTGTTTCTCAGATCCGAAAATAGAAGCCTTCCAAAATGTCTCCCAAAAACCAATGAATGAAGCCCCAATGGCTCTAATACCATGCGATATTTTGCCAAGATCAAAGGCATAATGAAAAGTATAAAAGAGAGACAAAAGAATGACAAGAACAAACCATATTCTCATCAATATGCAAATGATCAACTAGATTAACCAATACAATTAATATGGGTCTGCTTATATAAGCAAGGCCATATGGATGTATGAGCACACAATCATGACATTTGGCTTAATGTTAAACAAGGGTAGGTAAGAGATACTAGGGGTAGGTAGGAGAAATAATATAATATTCCACAAGAGGTGGATGATCCACCGAATGTGGAGTGTAACAGCAAAATAAGACCACAAAAGATGGAATTTCTCCTACAAGCTATATCTCTATGTGCACACTTCCCTAAGTGTCTCAAATCTAAACTACAAAGAGATGCATTATCCTAAGTTAACTTAAGTAAAGTGTAATAATATCCATAATGAATATTTATTTACACCAACAATCACTCATAAAGAAAGCACTCTATATGATCATCCATAGGAAAATAAAGCCAATAAATCTCTAAATAAACTTATAGGTACCATTCTTGTAAGGAAGTTAAGATAGCAAACTTCTTGCTCTAATGAAAATTCATTTTAGATTTTTACAATAAGGCTATAAATTAAACAAAAATAAACACAAATATCATGCATACCACAACATAGTGATTTACGTGGGGAAAATCGTTTCGAGATTAAAAATCCACACTCCAAAAGCCACATAATATATTCCTCAGAAATCACAAAGATTATAATATACTTTCAGAGCGAGCTTCTCGTAGGATTGTCACCAACCAAAGATCTAGATGCAACTTAAAACAGCTATCGCACTCTTATAATACATAACAATACCTAGCCATAGTACAATGCCCTCATAAAATAGGGTTTCCTTCTAGGGAAAACAAAGACAACATAATATCTACTATCACATATGTGAACTTATGATAAGTAATCAAGATATACAATGATAAATTATACACACATTGTGGCTTTTGGGGGCATTGCCCCTAAAACCCCATTAGGGAACACAACCCAAACCCCTTCACTAGTTGGATAAGCCACTTAGACCTCGCATGGGGGTATAACCTATCCTAGACCCCCTTGCACTAACCTATTAACACTAACCTTTATTTATTGCAAGGTTGAGACACCATTTCTTAACAATGCTAACAAAGATGTATAGTAGAAATATATCGAATTGTGATTTCAAAATACATGCAATACTACAAGCCTATATGACCACCTACAAAAGAGATGGGCCAATGTACATCCTGAGTTGGCCTCGTGGTGGATAACTTGTGCTCTTGAAAGAGAGGTCACAAGTTCAAATCCCACAAGGGGGTAAGGCATGTACGCCTTGTTTGTAGTGCAGTTAGGCACCTCAATCCCATAGGACTCTAACCCATTTGTAGACCCATACATAGATGGCTGACATCGTGAACTATAACAGACACTTTACACTTTACTACCAATGAAGCTCATTATATAAAATTTAAGAATGCTTTGTGGTTCATCATTTTGATTCGGCAAACTTTATATCCATGGGCCTTAATTATTTAGGCATTCAAATATGCCATGAGGTGAGCCACGTGGCAGAACAACATGGTTTCTAGTGAGACTATCGATAGAAATTACGCTAAACTTCTACTTTGAATAGCGGAAAAGGAAACCACAATTAAAAGAAAAGAGCTTTCATCTAAACAAAGGGTAGGAATATTAATGATACAAAACCAAATATAGAAATCCAACTCAAACATTCCATATAATCATTTGAAATATGGATTCAACAACATAAGATACCAATGGAACTTTCAAACATTCTAAATAGATATGAAATCAAGTGAATCAAATAAATTGACAATCGAGATGTCAAAACGGGTTCCATATTTTCGACTTTAGAATTCATTGAGACCTTTGCATCAGTTGCAAAGATGAACTCCATCTTAAATCCAACTTTTTATTGCCACAACGTCAAGAGTTCTTTTCTTCAAGGTGTAAGATAAAATTTAAAATTATTTTATGTTTTAATATTATATTAAGATGAGCTGGAATAAAAATGTTAATTTATTAGAAATCTACACATTAGAAGATCAAGAACACTATCCACTGGGATCATATATCTTCAACACATTCTCACCAAGTTTTTTGTCTAGCTTCATTAGTACATTTGACAAAGTGCTAATAATGTTTACCATAAACAAACCAAGCATATAGAGATTTATATGCACTATTTTAGTGATATTATCCACAGATAGATCATTTCTCTCCACTACTACAAAAGTACCAAGTAGATCATTGACATCTTCACTAAATGAAACTTATAGAAAGAAAGTTTTTCATCTTAAGAGTGTAGGAGGATACTTCATATGGGAATACCTAGTTATCTCTCTACTTGAAGTAATACCCTCTCTCTCCCCTCTTCATTTAAGGAGCTTCTTATTTATGAGGGATTAATATCTATACGATACTTTAATATGTCTTCATTTGTCAAGGTCCATCTCTTCACGCACATTAATTACACTTGATGAACTATTTTGTAGGGTTTTGTTTCATTTCATTTAATTATTGCATACATTTCCTACACTTAGTTTTATCTTGCATATTTTATTAAAAGTGTCCCCTCTCTTTCTCTTTCTTTGGAACTTCTTATTTATGAAGTAATGAATATTTATATGATTATTTAATACATCTTCATTTGTAAAGGACCATCTCCTCACCCACATAAGTTACACACGAGAGGGTATTTTATAAGTTTCTATTTCATCTCATTGCATACGTTTCCTACACTCAGATTTAGCTTGCATAGTATATTAAAAGTAGTTCATAGAATGAGTTGATAGTATGTTTGATAGGAGTTACTCCTTCCCACTTTATCATATTTACAAGTTACATTTTCATTGAGCATATCTACCACTTACATGATTTTAAATAATATTGTGACATTTTTATTTAATTAGATTGTTTTTTTCACTATTATCTTATAAGCATTGGCATATTATATCTTATTCACAGTAATATTTTATTCTATTATTTTAACATAATCATTTGTCAAATAATTTCTTGAGTCTATTTCATAGACTAAGTATTGATTCTTCTTATTTTTTAAATAATCTAACAAAGATGAAACTTTGCATAATAAAAAGAAACTGGACTGCTAACAGAATTAAAACAGATTATATGTGATATATGTGGCTCTTATTGAATCCGAATGTGATATAAACCAATCCTTTCTAAACCATGGGAAAGAGGCCATACCTGGACTTTGGGTGGCAATTTACCCCTTCTTTTAACATGCTCATGATATTCTTGAATGACCACATTCATGTCCCTACCCACAAAATTCCATGACCATTAGGTCGTGATAGTTGTGACTATATTATTTAATATATGCTAAGAGGACAAAATATATATTTTATTTAAGTTACTCTAACCTTAGAGCTATTTAGAAGAAAAAATTAGCAAGATTCTTGCATCATTCATTACTATATACTTATATTGAAAAACATTCAATTTGTATTCATTTATGATGAAGGATATTTCACGAATTATTCACATTCTTCAAACATTAAAGGAATAATAATTAGAGGAACATTTCAACTGATGCACTAGAAATAATTTTTATTAGAATTATCATATGAATGCAAAGTTACTTATTACGTAGCAATCTTTAGTATAGATCTATAAAAATTGGTATCTAAGATTTTAACCTAGGAGAACATGTCACTATGATTTAACAACCTCCTTAAGGTATTTCTAAATACCACAAATCATTTAAACCTTTAAGGGCCATATATTTTGATAAAGTAGAAAGCAAAATTGCACAACTGCAAGGATCAAATATATGGACCACAAAATAAATATATTCTTATTGGACTAACTTTGATCTAGAGATTTGTCATAAAAATGTCAAGGTTCTACACAAAACTTAAAACAAAAGATATTCATAACATCTATTTTTATGTATAAAATTACCAAAATTATCCATACCATCTATTTTTATATACAAAATTATCGTAGTACCTTATCATCAAGTTCACTCACTCACATCAGCTCTAGAGTTATGTCCTTATTTTACTTTGTAATTACTTTTCTAGTTTAGAAGTTAAATAAAAATTATCACTATTGAAAGTGTGATTTATCAATCTAAGTTAATATTTGCTCATGTGTATATATCTATTTTATTTAACTTAGATTAGGGTAATGAAACGTTTTTATATTTACATTTTGATGTACCCACCCATTCTTACATGTGACCTAGTTTGTAAGGCCACCTAGCCCAATCCCTATAGTACATCTAAGGATCTCCTTGTATGTGGTAGCAATGTAGCATAGATCTCATATTCCCATGGTACAAATGAGTATAGTTATGTGAAGCTTACTTCCCATTTGTAACTCGTAATGTTGTCAAAAAACATTATAAATGGACAATATATGATCAAGTCATAGTTCATCTTAATGATACTTTTCAACATTTGACTCTAAGAGTGAATTATATAAATTTGTAATGTGATTTCTTTTGTATAATAATGTTGGTTATTAAAAGGCCCCAAAGTTTATAATTTAAGAGATACTTGATCTTATTAGAACTAGCTAACACTAGTGCAAGTATTTGATGTTTATTTATGCCTAAGAATCATGTCAAACACTTTGTCAACAATTCCTAGCAACATGCTCAATAATGAAGTTATAGGGGTATAATAAGTGCATGTATAAATTTTGCAATTATTATGATGCATATATATTATGGTTATTTTATATATATAAAGGAATGGACAGGAAGTCACTAAGGGTGTGTAGACACCTAAAAATATCTCATTAATCACATACTAATTATTCCTCTAATTAATTAAATAATTATTTAATTATTTAATTAATCTTATTCTTCTAAATTCATATTCCTTCATCATCTTACTAATTATTCTATTTCTATTTCTATTTCTAGTCATTTAATCATTAACCCTTTTTTAAATATTAATTATGTAATTAATTGTGATTTTATTCCTTCAATTTAAATAATCTTTATTATTTAATTAAATTCAATTTATAAATAATTAAATAATTTCTTTAAATTATTTAATTAACTAATTTATTCTTCTAATTCAAATTCAAATTTCAAATCCTCAAATTTTAATTTCATTCAAATTCTTATTCTTCTTATTTCATTTAATTCTTCTAATTTCATTCAAATTCATATTTCTTCTAATTTCCTCTAATTTTAAATACATGTGCATGATTTCAAAAATCAAATTGAAAATCAAAGTTAAATTCTAAATATATTCAAATACCAAATTGAATTTAAAATAAATTCAATATTTGAATTAAATATTATGCAAAGATTAAATTGAAAATCAAAGTAAAAAAGAAAGCACATGCTTAATTAAGTAATTAATTAAATCATTATCTTTTCAATCTCTATTTCTATCTTCCACTTTGCTTTTATCCAAAAAAAATTTCAATCAGTTAACTATTCAATCTATTTTAAGTGATTATTTCAATTAATTGATTAGTTACATCATTCTTTAATTATTCTCCAGTCATTCTTTTTCATCTTTCAATCAGTTAACTCAATTAACAATTCAATCTATTTTGTTCCATCTCCAAATGAGCAGTTTAACTATCAATCAACATGTGAGCTCATGTGAGTTCCACCTCTCAATCAATCCTCTCTAAAAATCTATAAATTGAGCATTCAATCTCCATTTTCAACAATCATGATATAATCACAAACAATCGATAGAATCACGACCTTCAAATCTTTGTGTCACTTGCAAGTTACCAATGCGATATCTGAGAGTCATCACACCACAGAGAAGTGACGAACACTAAAAGCCATATGCAATCATAGAATGGGGAGTTTTGATTGAATATTTAATATTCTTATTACTTTGTTTTGCATTATTTCATTGGTTTATTTAGTATTCTTTGGTTAGATAAGGATTTGTGATTTCCCTTTGATTCTAATTAAATAATGATGAATTTTACATACAATATTTTGTTGAACTCGACGTGAATCAATAACACTCTTATTTAGAATTTTATGTATGCCTGCAGGCATAGGTATTGGATCTTGCAACTACACCTCTCTTTTAAATTCATATTCTGAGAGGTTTTCTAATTTTAATTGGTGTTTTATTCAAAAATTTCAAGACTAACATTGTGCAAATCAGGGTCCAAACAAGATTGTAGGTTGTTCAAAAAATTTATCATATCTTCCAAAACATTAAGAATTAGCCTTAGATCGTAATTTTTTAGTGAGATATGGTATTTTTTATATTTTTCATAAATCTTTGATTTTTGGTGCAAATAAATGAATTTCTGTGAGATTTGTTTGCAACAGGTTAAGGATCTTGAGACACACCTACAATAAAAAAAAATTGGATTTGTACCATTTGTTTGGCCGAGATATGATCATTTTAATTTTTTTAATAAATTCTAAATTCTAGGCACAAACTAAAAAAAAAAAAAATCTTACATTTCTCGAAATCTATTGAAATTTCACAGGGGGTATCTTCTTTACACTTTTGATTTTGATGTCAAATAATTAACGTAAAGCTAGATTTTAAAAAATTCATGTTTTTCCATAAATCTCCTCTCTAAAGTGCAAATTAATGTCTTTTTCTAAAATTATTACATTTTTGGAAAGCTCTCAGAAATTTATCAGGGGCATCTTCTTTGTAATTTTATTTTGGGGTTGAAAAAAAAAAAAACAAACCTTTTTAGTGTTGTCATTTTGATTTCTGATACAAATTGTTTGTAAAATTACAGAGAAGGCTTGATCATCCTAGACTATTTTGAGATTACTGATAATTTGATTGCAGGATCCTTTAGGGTTAACTCACTTTAGATTTTGGGTTTAAAATTGACATGCATGATCTCATACTTCATTTTGGTGCTTAAAATTGATTTTGGGTTTAAAATTGACATGCATGATCTCACACTTCAGCTTGGTGCTTAAAATTGATTTTGGGATTAAAATTGACATGCATGATCTCACACTTCAGCTTGGTGCTTTAAAATAGACATGCACATGTGTATTTCACACCCCAGTTTGGGCATTAAAATGAACATGAATCTTCCTTATGAATAAAATAAATCACACATTGTAATATATAAGGGAAAAAATAATTTTTTTTGTGGCTTGGGTGGAACTATTATTGCATTAAGTACCTTTCCACCCGCCTTCGGGGTCTTGGGAGAGAGGGAAAGGTGATAATGACACCCACTTTTTCTTTTCAGTAGTGAGGGGTATCTTTGACTGGGGATTTCATCACCCCACAGAGGTACTTCAAATTGGGATGTGTTGGGGATATCATCTCTCCCAGTGTACTCTCGAGTGGGTTTTCAAGCCGCTATATAAATATACTGGTCAGACGGCTAGAGTGTTGAGTGAATTCGACGTATGTGGGGGCCTTCCCTGCACCGATAACCTTAACTAAAGCCTTAAGTGGCTTTCTCTATGAATCCCTGGCTAGATCGGGACCCCTTGAAATTTACAATAAGAACCACAACTTAGTAGCCCAAATCTCACATTCATTGATTCCGGGAGTACGGATCTGAAGCAAACACCGGTGAGGAGAGACCTCAAAGAGATCAATCAGGACCGGTCAGTAAGAGTAAATACAATGGAAACACAGAGATATGATGGAGGCAATGCATAACAGATTATTTTATTGCATAAAATTTGATTATATCCAACCGGGTTACAACATATCGGCACACAGGCCTGATAGAATTGGTCACAATTAGGACCTTGAATTGAAAGATCTATTTTCTATGCATACTCTAGCTACTTGATTCTCCGATTCGTTAGATTCTAATGCATCATTACAAATATATATATCGATCCGAAGGATCCAATCGGCCCAAAAGGGATCAAAACCCAAAGAACTAGACCTAACATGAAAATAACAAGGTCGGCTTCCGCCAAGAGATTCCTCCGAAAAATCCAAAGGATGAAACGTAGATCACAGGAAAAGGTCGATCACACGCCAAGGAACATTGAAATCAACACCCAAGGCTCGACAAGCTTCAGAATGGATTCTGGTAGATCACCAAAATAGGTCCAAGCAACAGGTAACAAAGGAAACCGGTAACTGGAAATTGTCATGAAAACCGGTAGTGATATCTTATCGGGAAGTGATCCAAATGAGATGCAGTTTGGAACCAAGAAAGACGATCAAGTCTTCAAGTATAATCCAACTCCACAAGATTCAGTGAGCCAAAATCAGAACACACAGAAAGCAAAACTAAAAATACAAACAAAAAACAAAACAGAAAGGAAAATGTTTTTTTTTTTAATGCAAGATTGCAAAGAACCGGGGATGCTCCTGCATCAGACATCTGGGGTTATTGAAAAAGTGAGCCTCTCACTTTGCTGGGGTCAGAGGGAAACCAAGGCGGTCTAACTCTGCTTGAGAAATCCAAGATGAATCTTTAACTGGTTTGTCATTTCACTTCACAAGATATTCCTTATACTGATTGCTACGGGTACTACACTCAATCCTACTCTCCAAAATCTCTTCAATTTGATCGGGTTCCTTCCGGGGCAACTGTTTCTCCAAGTCGTCAACACTGTCCTCACTGAATTCTAGTTCATGATACTCATGAAGATCTGCAATGTTGAATATAGGTGAAATACTTAGACTATCCGGTAACTCCACTTCATATGCATTTCCAGAACCGAACTTCCTCAAAATCTTGCAAGGTCCAAACTTGTTCATCTCCAACTTATTATAAGTTCCAACTGAGAATCTCTCTTTCCTCAGATATACCATCACTTCATAGTAAACTTCAAATTCCTTGTCTCCTCTTCTCATCTTCCTTCTCCATATACTTGTTGTTCATGTCTTCCAAATGTTGTTGCACTATCCCACATTAATGGTTCCCACTTTTTCCAACAAAAAAAATTGGCGAATGTGGAGAATTTTGTTTTGGGGGGGTTTGAGCGAAGTGGGGGAGTTTGAACAAACTACCCTTTGGGGTTCGAGCAAAGCCCCCACTTCGCTCGAACCCCCTCTTTCGAGCGAAGCACCTTTAATTCTTGTTTATGTCATTTTTCAATTATATTGGGGAGCTTTGATCGAACCCCCCTAAAAATGGGGGGTTCGCTCGAACCCCCCTTCGTTCGAACTCCTTTTTTAACACTTCTCTGAAGCTTTCTATATTTTTTTGCAGATTTTTTACCTTCAAACCTCTGGTTGAAGGCTCAAATGGAATGATCTTGACAACCCAAAATGTAGTATTGTAGTCCTCGAATCAAGATTTCCAATTACTATAATTTTATTACATATTGAGTTTATTATGAACTTGTTTTTTTAATTTTACCAAACATAGTTTTTCTCCGAACAAGAATTTCTCTATTCAATGCACTGGGAAAAATAGTAAACTAATTCAAAAAAATTCTGAAAAATATCTGTCCTAAGTATTGATGTCTTCTTTCTAACAAAAAAAAAATTGAATTTCGATATATATAGAACAAGTTATGTGTTCAAACGTACACCTATGTCTAAAATATAATTAGTCGGACTTCAAAACTTAATAAAGTAAAAAATATTTAACATATCACTATCAAACCCACTGCAAGCTCTGGATATTGATGTTACAAACCAAAATTTGAAAGAATTGAGTTTTTATCATTTATAAAAAAAGTTATGTGTTTCGAGAGGCACATCATTCTTAAAAAATGTAATTTTCTGGAAAAAACTACTTTTCGAGGGAGATGAAAAAATTTAAAAAAAAATCCTTTAAAAAATATATATAGAATCTACAGACAAAATGCTACAAATCAGTAATTTACATCATCTTCAAATTCTTAATAGTTTAAAAGTTAGAATTATCGAAAGTTGAAGAATATTTTAAAGTTGTGCATCTTAGTGTCAAAAGTGGCAAAAAAGTGGGAACCATTATTGTGAGTTCACCCTGTTTAACCTGAATATGCAATGCTGCCATGTGGTCTACAAAGTCTTCTGCTTCTGAACTTCTCTGGTCTTCACTGCTAATGTTTCTCAATTTTGATATACCTCTAGGATGCACACTGGTAACAATCTCAAAAAGTGTTTTTCTGGTACTTCTATTCACTGAATTGTTGTAGGCAACCTTTGCTTGTGCAAGGATCAAATCTCAACTTCTGGTTTTATCTCCCACTAAACATCTCAAAAATTTTCCCAACGATTTTCCCAAGCTCCGATTAACAGAGTTTGTCTATCCATCAATCTGGGGATGAAAAGTAGAACTGAACTTCAAATCTGTTTTCATCTTCTTCCAAAACATTTTTTTTCCAAAAATAGCCAACAAACTTAGTATCTTTGTCTTAAACTATGCTCTTAGGTAATCCATTTAATCTCACTTCTTTGAATCCTTCCCTCTCAGTGCCTTAGGCAATCCAAGTACAAAATCCATGCTTATATCCTCCCAAGGTCTTACCGATACTATCAAACGTTTATACAAGATCCCACATTCTGACTACTACCTTTTGCAACTTGACAAACTCTACAACTTTGCACATATCTCTTAACATCCTTATGAACCTGGGGCTAAAAGTATTGCTCACTCACCAATGAAATTGTTTTGTCAATGCCAAACTGTCCACCTAGTCCTCCATTGTCTTTCCTCTTTATCTGATTCTCCCTCATAGAACTCTTAGGTATGCACAACTGAACTCCTTTGAATAACATCCCATCCTGAATGAAGTAATCCAACCATTTGCTTCTATCAACCATAATCAGTTCTCTACATGCTTTCCAAGTTTCTGCAAAATCTGGGTCTTCATCACACAAGGTCTTCAAATATTCAAATCCTAATACTATCACTCTCATCTTTGTCAGCAAATTCCTTCTCCTATTCAATGCATCAACAACTTTGTTAAATTTCCCACTTCTATGCTTCAACACAAAAGTGTAACTCTGCAAGAATTCTACCCATCTCATATGTCTCTAATTCAACTTACTCTGACTGTTCAAATATTGCAAAGTTTGATGATCTGTATACAACACAAACTCCTTAGGCAATGAGTAATGTCTCCACTTCTTCAAGGCTTGAACTATGGCATAAAATTCTTGATCATACACGAAATATCTCCTCCGGGCATCATTCAATTTCTCACTGAAATAGGCTACTGCTCTCCCTTCTTGACTCAAGACTACTTCTATTTCTCTTCCACTTGCATCACAATCCACTTGAAATACTTAATTGAAATTCGGTAAATATAATACAGGCTGCTCAGCCACTTTCTGCTTCAACAGTTCAAAACTTTTGTTTTCTCTAATGGTCCACTTGAATTCCTTCGAATCTCCTCTCATGGTCTCAGTCATAGGGTTACAAACTGAACTGAAATTTTTGATAAACTTCCGATAAAAACTAGCCAATCCATGAAATGATCTTACCTCTCAAATGCTTTTCAGTGCAGGCCACTCAACAATTGCTTTCACTTTCTCGAGGTCCATCTTCAAACCATCCGCATTTATCACAAATCCCAAATAGACTAACTCATCCTTCATGAAAGTACACTTCTTGATATTGATCAACTTCTCTTCTCTCAATCTTTGCAAAATTTGTCTTACCTGCAAGAAATGCTCTTTTGTCTTACTAAAAATATGAATGTCATCCAAATATATAATAAAAAACCTACCCAAGAAATTATTCCATACCTCATTCATCAGCCTCATGAAAGTACTTGGTGCATTAGTCAATCCAAAAGGCATCACCAACCATTCATGCAGTCCTTCATTTGTCTTGAATGTTGTCTTCCACTCCTCACCTTCTCTAATTTTAATATGATGATATCCACTCTTCAAATATATCTTTGTAAAGTATTTTGCTCCACTCAAACAGTCTATTATGTCATCCATATTAGGCAAAGGAAACTGGTATTTCACTATGATCTTGTTTATTGCTCTTGAATCGGTACACATTCTCCACTCTCCATTCATCTTAGGTACTAATTCTATTAGTATTGCACAAGGGCTCATACTCTCCTTGATCAAACCTTTCTTCAACAGCTCATGCACTTGTCTATTCAGTTATTCATTCTCTGCCAATGTCAACCAGTGTGCAGCTTTGTTACGAAAACTAGCTCCGAGAGCCAAGTCCATGCAATGATTGATACTTCTCACACGTGGCAATCCATCAGGTACATTATCTGAAATGATGTCCTCATATTCTGTCAACAAATCTCTTATCTTTTTCGGGTTCTCTCCTTCTGGTTCCAGTCTCTTAGTCTTCTTAGGATTTAAGGCAAAACACACATTCTCATGTCTCAGTCCATCCATGAATTTCCTTCCATCTACCAAACAGATTCTAGCATTCGTACAAACTTCAATCTTCAAAAGTTACTCCAAAGGTAACAAGGTTTGCTTCACTCCATTGGCCACAATAGTGTATGTATTCTTCCTCCCATCATGTACTTCCTGTCTATCAAACTACCAAGGTCTACCCAACAAAAGATGACAAATATCCATAGGCATAATATCACACAAAACTTCATCATGATAATTCTAAATTTTCAATTTCACCAAAAATTGTTCACTCACTAACAACTTTGTTCATCTTGAATCCATGCTATTTGATAAGGCTTAAGGTGTTTCAATCTCTCTAATTTCAACTTATTCACCATTTCTTCTGAAATAACATTATCTGAACTACCGCTATCAATAACAACTTTACAACACTTATCGGATACCTTACATTTGGTCTTGAACAGATTCTTCCTCTGCAAGGGCTCTTCATCTCCTCCGATATGACACAAAGCTCTCCTCATCATCAACAGTTCTCCATCTTCCAGTTTATTGTCAGATCCAGTGGGGTTTTATTCCACCACTGCTACTCTTCTGGTATTCTTTTCCTTCTTACACTCGAATGCACGATGTCCTTCTCCTCTACACTTATAGTAAGTTCCTCTAAATATCCTCTTGTCTTGTCTTCCAAAGTTCTCATTCCGGTAACCATCCAGTTCTCTCCTTCGGTAGGGATTTCTATCATCCTTAAGGTATGCATTACCATCTTTAGTCACTTCCTTGTCCTTGTTCTAATCTGTGCTGGTTCCTCTTCTTCCGATATATCAGATTCCTCCTTGAAATATTCCTCCAGTAAACCTTCCACCTCTACCTCTATGTCTCTGCTCATGTCTTTTATTTAACTTATCTTCTTCCTTTAGGGCATACTAGTAAGCCTCTTCAAAAATCCCTAATTTGATCATACTCAATTCACCTTGTATAGATATCCGCAATCAATTCAAATATCTTGCAACTTGCTCAACCTCATCATCAACATGTCTGGAACTGATGTTCATCTTGTAAAATGCTTCGGTGTACTCCTTCACACTAGATTCCTTCTGCCTCAAATTTTGCAATTTCCGAAACAAATCCACTTGATAATTCGTCGACACAAACTTCTATTTTAACTTAGCAATCATTTGATCCCATATCTTAATTATTTATTTACCTCTTCTTTATATATCAACCTACAAATGTTCCCACCAAAGAGATGCATGACCTTTGAACCGAGTACATGAATACTTCACCTTCCTCTCTTCTGTGGTATTTTCAAAATCAAAATACTTCTCCATCTCCGAGATCCAATCCATCAATTCATATGAATCTAATTTCCCATCATATTTCGGTGGAGTAAAATGAGGTTTAGTGTTCGCCCTACTCAAAACCCTTAAAAACCTTTCCTCATCTAGATCGACCGCTGGTAGGTTTGCTTGTTCTGTCGGGGCTTCTTCTCCTTCATCTTCACTTGCATATTCAATGTGTCGGCCTCTTCTCTGGGCTGTCTCCACATCTTCTAATCGGGCTACTATTCCTTGTAACATATCCATCACAGCAGGGCCTACATTCCCACGCGCTCCACCATTCCTACTTTCTATTTGCACCATTGTTCACGCTAGTCCTCTGCAGCTACAGATCGGATCCGCAATCCGCCAACCTACAAAAAAAATTCAGGACACGAAACCTAGCTTTGATACCACTTCAAGTAGTCACTGGTGAGGAGGGACCTCAAAGAGATCAATCCAAATTGGTCAGCAAGAGTAAACACAACAGAAACACATAGATATGATGGAGGCAATGCATAATAGATTATTTTATTCCATGAAATTTGATTACATCCAATTGGTAACAACCAGGTTACAACATACTGACACACAAGCCTGGTAGAATAGGTCACAACCGAGACCTTGAATCGAAAGATCTATCTTCTATGCACAGTCTAGCTACTTGATTCGCTAATTCATTACATTCTAATACATCATTACAAATATATATCGATCCAAAAGATCCAGTCGGCCCAGAAGGGATCAAAACCCGAAGAACAAGACCTAACATGAAAATTACAAGGTTGGCCTCTGCCAAGAGATTCCTTTGGAAAATCCAAAGGATGAAATGTAGATCATGGGAAAACGTTGGCCACATGCCAAGGAACATCATAATCAACGTCCAAGGCTTCACAAGCTTCAGAATAGATTATAGTAGATCACCAAAATAGGTCCATGCCACTAGTAACAAAGGAAACCGGTAACAAGCAACTGTCATGGAAACCGGTAGTGATATCTTTTCAGAAAGTGATCTAAATGTGATGCATTCTGGAAGAAAGAAAGATGATCAAGTCTTCAAGTACAATCCAACTCCACAGGATCCAGTGAGCCAAAACTAGGACACACAGAAAGGAAAACTGAAACTGCAAATAGAAAACAAAACAGAAAGGAAAATGTTTTTGGTTGATGCAAGATTGCAAATAATCGGGGATGCTCCTACATCAGGATCGTATCCCATAGATACCCTTCATGTACCTTGCTTTATGAGACAGAAATCCCTCGGTGATAAGATCTTTGTATCATCGAGGTACGAGAGATTGGCATGTCCGAAAAGTGTGTGTCGTGGAGTGGAGCCAGTGTTGCCAGACTCTCTAATTGTTCATCTTGTTTCCGTATTTTATTGTAAGGGCCTCTTTGAATGGTTTCCAATATCCAGCCTAAGATTGTTTTCTTTGTTTTTGTATGTATCATTGTGCTAGACCAGTATTGAGTGAGTATTTGAGTTATTTTAGGCCCTACCTTGCATGGATCTGAATTATCGTAGTTCGTCAAAACACAACTCATCCAACTATACTTATCTTCAGATAGTGTTCTTAGAATTGAAAAACATACTTGTACCACAAACAAAGTTACTTGAAACAAAGTCTATCTTGAAACATCAGACAGTCCAACAAAGTCCAAAATTTTGCATACTTGTGACCATAGGTTTTCTTAGAGTCCTTAGGGTTTGCATCATCCTCATTATAGTCCTCATTTACATAAGTCCTTCCATCGTCCTAATTATAGTCCTCATTTACGTCCTTACTTTTCATAAGTCCTTGCATAGTCCTCATTATCATCCTTATTATAGTCCCCATTTACGTCCTTAATTTGTATAAGTCTTTGCATAGTCCTCATTATTGTCCCCATTTATGTCCTTTCTTTGCAAAAGTCCTTGCATAGTCCTCATTATCATCCTCATTATCGTCCCCATTTAAGTCCTTACTTTGCATAAGTCCTTGCATAGTCTCCATATACGTCCTTATAGAGTTCCCATATACATCATCATAATCTTCACATAAGTCCTTGCATTGTCTCTCATAGTCCTTATACAGTCCTCATTTACATCCCATTAGCGTCCTCATAATCTTTGCATCGGTCCTTGCATTATAGTCCCCATTTATGTCCTTACATTGCATCAACACTTGCATTATAGTCCTTGCATAGTCCTCATTATCGTCCTTATTATAGTCTTCATTTACGTCCTTACTTTGCATAGGTCCTTGCATAGTCTTCATCTGCGTCCCCATAAAGTTCCCCTATACGTCGTCATAATCTTCACATAAGTCCTTACATTGTCTTGCATAGTTCTTATAAAATCCTCATTTGTATCCCATTAGTGTCCTCATAATATTTGCATATAGTCCTTGCACAGTCATCATAATATTCACATAACTCCTTGCATAGTCATCATAATTTTTACATATAGTCCTTCCATAGTCATCATAATCTTCACATAACTCCTTGCATAGTCGTTTTAATCTTTGCATAGGTCCTTGCACAATCGTCATAATCCCATTTTTTAGTCATTGCATAGTCTTGATCCTCATAAGACATAGGGTCAAATCATTGTCTCTATTTTGCATTATCTTCAAAATTAGGGCGTTCCCTAATCCAAGTCCAAAGTTGCATTGTCATTCTTTAGGATTTCATCTTGTTATTCCTTAATCCAATTTGTCGAAAAATTCAAAAACATAGGTTGCATTTGTCATCCTCAGTTGCATTTGTCCGTTTTCAAAATTCTCAAAATTCTCAAAATTAGGTTTGTACTTTCATCCCTTAGTTGCATTGCATTTCATCCCTAAACTTCAAAAATCCCCCCCCCCCCCCAAAAAAAAAAAATGGCATATAGTGCAATGGTTGAAACAATCTCTCAAACTTCTAGGAGACAACATTATCCTTATCAAATTTCCAACTTTCGTGGGACCATGTCATTGCAACCAAACAATTAATCATCTCAATCCAACATTTACATGTCTCAAAACATGCATCAAACTTATCAGGAATAAACAAGTGTCATACCTATTTCTCCACCACTTCAAGAGAAACTAGCTCGAGAAATAGATATATTGGAACAAAATGTTAAAAAAAGTGAAGAGAGTAGATCCCAGATGTTCAAACTATTTCTAAAATTCGGATATCCCAATATGAACTTAGAGCCAATTGATGTGCAAGCTCTTATTATGAGATTAGACATACCAGCTATTCCCACACAAATAAACATGAGAAACCAATATCAATAGCAAACACATCCAAAGATACAAATCCAACAACCAATACAACAAACAACACAACTCTCAACACCACAAATTGTGTAAACAAGTCAACCACTACCAAGGTCACACATAATCACACATTCAATTTTGTCTTTAGTCGCATCACATGTCTGTGAATATCCTCCTATATCTTCAAATACACCACCAAGGGTGTCCCAAATGAATGCAAGTGTATTTACAAACATGTCACCCTTTGGACATCAATTGAACATGGTCAATGTGTCACCTATCATGTAACAAGGTCATCTGCCCATGTCTAGCAATGACTATTCCCATCAAGACTTTGCACCTCAAGTAGCCTCCATATCTTCAATCATTTCCTTATACCCTGAAGTCACACAAGAGAAGTTCACAATATCTTTATCCAATAACACAACCTCCCAAGGGCTATCCATAATACAAATCCAATCTAATCCAAGTCATGATGCTAGTCCTTCCCATGCTTCAAAAATTCAGGACCCAATCACATCATATACTCCTATTATAGAGTCTCATTCAAAATCCTTTCTCATCAGGCCAAAGGGTTGAAACCCTCCAAAAATGTCCCATGCGTATCCAAACTCCTTCCCCGTGTCAAGAGGATGATCCAAAATCAGAAGAAATGAGTTCTAAAACATATAAAGATCAAGAACAAACCCTTCCATCCTACCCAAATTTTGATCAATATCCCACCAACCAAGAATCTTATGATGATCCCCTCGCTCTCTTCTATCCCATTCATAATGATACCCTTTTATTTCAAGAACAAAGTGTCCTTTCAAGTCCCATCCAACATCCACCTCCTAAGCAAGATCCCATTATTTCTCCAAATCCTGATCAAGATCCCTTCATCCCTTCATCTCCATGCCATAATCCTCCATGTTTCTCACAAGATTCCCTCTCAAATGAACTTACCATTTCTCCTAGTCCCCTCATGATCCCAATCGCTCTACACAAGTTTTTCATGAACCCCTTATCAATTAAATCACCAATCTTGATCATACTGCAGAGAACAACTTGTCAACAATTTTATGTGCATCATCATCAAATGCCAATGTAGTGACAAAAACAAGCATAATTCCAGCTAATGAGATCAAGACATAGTTGATTTCATCATCATCTTCAAGTGCATCAATAAAAACAAACATAACACCCACTCATGTCACAACTTCGAAACTCGAATCTATTTGCCTCATATACCTGCACTTGAAAGAATGGGGGCAAGAAGATCTATCACAATTGAATTGGTTTGAAAATGATGAGGCTATAACTGAATTCATGGGTTCCAGAGTTGGATTTCCCTTTGATGATCCACATAATCCAAAAACTAAGGAAATCAGCATTGGAGATGTCGAACATGTACACTCAGTTGAGTCCTTATATCCTATTGGAAAAGACATTTTTATCTGACTCTTCAAACAAAGACCAATGAACTACCTACACAAAACTCACTGACCGTATGAACAACATGAACCTTAAACAATACTATATCTAAGGGATGGGTTAGTTTAGGTTTTTCTTTCCGCATTACATCTCATTTTATTCAAAGCACTGCATCACATATAGTTTCTTTTTCAAATGCATCACATTCGCAAAAATTTTGCATTGGCATATATCAGCATCAATAAAACAAGGCAATTGTCCAAGTTTATCATTTGTTTGCATTCAAGATAAACAAATGACGTCTCCTTTCTTAGATATTCAGACATGAAGTATTTGAGATCCTAAGGTCATTCATTTTTAAGATTACCCTATGACAACACTTTACTTATGGTTGGGTAGTGATTTCACTATTTGAAACTTGTTAACCCAAAATCTATCAATTGCTATATCTCAAACGCATTAACAAAATCTCTAATTCATTCGAGACACCTAGTTGATCATATGACTAGTGAAAAATCTAAAATTCTACTTCAGCACCACTGTAATTGTCACACCCAAGTAAGTTTCATTACTTACAAGTCAAGACAAGAAAATAAAAAAGATAAAGTGTTATGCCAAATATTCATTTCAAGGCAAAAGAACAATGATATATAACTGAATATCATGCATACAAAGTGCGACAAAATATTGACTAGGGGAACATACGAGTAACTCCATCAGGGCTATGGACGCCTGCTAGAAATGAAGCGATATTCGAGAAATTACAGTCTATAACCTTGTTGGATGGTGCAGGAGCACCTAGTTTTGCTTATACTCTCCATTTTTGGTATTTTTCACGCTTAAGTGTCTTGTTAGTTTCAAAATGTTTTCATAGGTTGTGTTTAGTCATTTCATAAGTGTTTGATCTCATTTTGTGCTTGAGAGATCAAGTTTTGCTTCTTGGGGCTTGAATTTTCAATTTTGTGCTTCTAGGCCAAAATGGCTAAAAAGTGGAAAATTGCCTTAAAGGCTTAACCATGCTTTGAAAATCATTTAAACATGTTTAGAAAGTGTTTTTAATTAGTCCTAGGTGGTTTTGGAAGGTTGGTTGAGTTAGGTTGCTCAAATTGTCACTTGGAGCAACAAAAATTGTCATTTTTGCTTGTAAAAGTTGTCATTTTGGACACTTTTTGTAAAAAGAAGACAAAAAAATGTCTTTTGTCCATACAGGACTTGATAACCACTTTTCAAATGCTATATATATGCCTCCCTCTTGTTGTTATAGGGTTGTCTTTTGTACTTTCTATCATAATTAATAAAAAGGGCAGCAATTTTTTTATTTTTCTCATGTTTTGGGCTTCATTTGTACAGCAGTCCGTATTGTAGCTTATCATTTATGTACTGTACCTTTTAGGCAGTGATCTTGGTGTATATTCAATAAATTTTATGTAATTTCTTTGCAAGTTGTGCATTTTGAAGTTGGTTTTATAAAATTGTTTCATTTTTGCTCTTTGGCTGCCTTGTCAAGGGTTTTGGCCTTCAAAATGCATCAACTTGTCTAATCCAAGTTTGGGCTCCCATGGATGGACTTAGACAAGTTGTATTGCTCATGTACAATGTAAATAATTCATCTTTTGATCAAGGTTGTGCAAAATAAATGCTCTTGAGCATATGCTAGGCAAGTTGGATATGGATTTGGCTAGCAATATGAATAAAACTCAAACTTGTTTGTGCTCAAAGACCAATTTGAATGAGAAAACTTGAGGCAGAGGTCTACTCTAGTCTTCTTGGAGTTGTAGATGTATTTAGAGCTCCAAACAATGTGCATTTCATCTTGCAAATGTGTTGTAGTTGTGGCTGGCAACACGTACCCAGTTTTGGGAAATTAATGTCTTTTGAATCCAAAAATTGTTTTATGGAAGTGTTCATGCTTGGGGATCTTATAACAGGTGCTAACAATGTTATTTAGAGTTTTATACATGCATTGGTGAAGTTTCCATGAAATTCTAACCTTCCAAATTGCAGAAAAATAGTGAATTAGCAGTGAAAGTGAATAAAACAGTCATGTTTTAGTTTGCAAACCAAGTGTTTGATGAAATGTCATGCAGGGATGTGTTGAGGAAGTGTTCTACAAGATGTGGCAGAGGTCCTACAAGAGTTTAGAAACTTGGTGTGGAGTTTAGAAGTGGTCTCCTTTGTTACATGGACAAAACCCTCTCAAAACCCTACTTATTTGCCTAAAAACATGGACAATCATTATTCCAACTTCTCAGGGGCTAAAACCATGAAAATCCTTGAGTTTATACCTTGGTTACACCTCCTAATTCAAGTTTCATGATGGCTATGATCATCATTTCCCTATGCAAGCAAAACTCACTCAATTAGGCCTTCACGGGCTAGTAGCCTTTTAGCCCTGTTTTCCTCAAAAAGTTGAACCCGATTGCCTAAATGATGCTATAACCTTCCAAACTTGTGTAAAATAGTTGAAATACACACAAAGGGCCTAATTAAACCAATAATGACAGTCAAGACACCATTTTGGAGTTTGGACCTCTAGTGGAGGACTTGAGTAACTTGAGGAACCAAGCTAGAACAAAGTTGTATAACACATAATGGGGTGGTTGTTTGAGAAGAGGTGTGGGTGTTGAAGTTTGTCATTGCAAACACTAATTGAAAACAAAGAAAAAAAACATATCCTTGGGTCCACTTGAAAAATTAAACCAATTTAGGCTTATTGAGTAACTTCTCATTCAATCTCCCTATCATTGGAGCTCTAAAAGATTGCTGGCAGCGACTCTATTTGGGATGTTTTTGAAGTTAGAATAATCCACGTAGCTATTCATATACGATGCTAAGGATCATTAGTGAATACGAGCAGGAATTAACTCATTTGCACACACATGGGAAAAAGACGATCAAAGTTTCAAGAACCAATGGGAAAATTTGTCACGTCTCCATTTGTAAATCCTAGTCACTAAGTGTGTTAAATTGGATCTTTTAACGGACCTTAAGGATCGATTGATCGCTTATCTATGAAATATTCTATACCTCTAATTCAATTGGTGTATTATAAAATGCTAAACAAACACAGTCATCCTTGTTCGAATAGGAAATGCATCTTCATCATGTCTATTGCATTAATATAGGTCATGTCAAAAATTCATTGTCTCCACATGTATTTCTATAGATCATCATGTCATATAGGTCTCCATACTAGGGGCTTAATTAAAAAATCTCAAAAAGCATATAAAGTCTTGAAAAAATATCAAAAAAATTGAAAAAAAAATAAATCCAAAAACATTGAAAAACACATAATCCTAAAAATCATATAAAGTCTTGAAAAAATTCAAAAAAAAAAACATTGAAATAAAACAAAATCAACCAAAAACATCCATATACGATCTTGAAAAAATCAACCAAAAATATTTAAATATCAATCCACAAAATCCAAAAATAATTAATAATCAATCAAAAAAAACTTGCAATAAAATATCTCGCAAGAATCAAACACCCTAGCAAATATCAAGCAAACACTTCGCATGAAGTTAAAAAAGGATACAACTATCTAATAAAAAATCTACAATCAAACCGATCAAGTTGTCTTATCAATCGTCAAACAACCATATCAAGTGATCATTATCTTGTCTTAAATAGAAGAGGATACACTCGAAATCAGACAGGTCAGTCTTAAACGGGGTCCAAACTTTTTAAGATCAGACATTATCAACTATCACATCAAGCAATCAAAATGAAGACACATACTAGTATGGCTGCTGAATTTTATCTTAGTTAGTCTTTATATTTTATCATTTTGCGACATATTATGTTCCTATGCTACTCAAGGATGTCCACAAGTGACTAGAGGAGCCATGATGGGCATCATCTTTTTCTTTGCTTGTTGGTTGTGGTGTGAACCAATGAAGTTTTGAGGCAATAGTTTCAGTGGGTATCTGTGATTGGTACGTTCATTCGAAAAGTATCCCATGAAGGATAACTATGCTTGTGACTATCGCACATACCTTGACCCTTGACATTATTCCCAGAATGGAGGATTCACTCCTTGTCTGCTACATGTTTGTTTCTTCAAAGATACATTTTGGTTCCTTACCTGATGTGCAAAGCTCCATTGCTACATAATAAGGCTCAGTGATGAATATATATTACGCTATGAATAAAGGCACAAAAGTTCGTGAAAGCCATCATCTTCATTTTAAGTCTATCGTTATCAATCTATCATCTCATATCAATCATCCTCAATTGCTTCTAATTCTCATCTTTCACTCTATTTCATTCTAAGGTTCATTCTCTCATTTTATCTCAATATCATCTTCACATCACCTATCTCTATCTCTTATCAACTAACTATTCTTCTATCTCACATTCTTCTTCTTTCGAGAGATCATTCATACCTTTAATGCATAAACAATCTCTCGATGGGGCATCCTACCTCCATCTCTCCATATATTTACACGTTAAGCATTACTAGGACAATTTTTTTTTTGTTTTCTTTGAAACATCGTTTTGACATTGTCTCAAAGAGGGGCAAATGTAGATACCTAAAAAATGTATCATTAATCGCATACTAATCATTCCTCTAATTAATTAAATAATTATTTAATTATTCAATTACTTTAATTAATCTTATTCTTCTAAATTCATATTCCTTCATCATCTTACTAATTATTCAATTTCTATTTCTATTAATAATCATTTAATCATTAACCATTTTCTAAATATTATTTATTTAATTAATTGTGATTTTAATCCTTCAATTTAAATAATTTTTATTATTTAATTAAATTCAATTTCTATATAATTAAATAATGTATTTCAATTATTTAATTAACTAATTTATTCTTCTAATTCAAATTCAAATTCCAAATCCCCAAATTCTAATTTCATTCAAATTCATATTCTTCTAATTTTATTTAATTCTTCTAATTTCATTCAAACTCATATTTCTTCTAATTTCATTAAAATTTGTATTTCTTCTAATTTCTTCTAGTTTCTAATACATGTGCATGATTTCAAAAATCAAATTGAAAATCAAAGTCAAGTTCTAAATATATTCAAATAACAAATTGAATTTAAAATAAATTCGATATTTAAATTAAATCTCATGTAAAGATTAAATTGAAAATCAAAGTCAAAATGCACGCACATGCTAAATTAATTAATTCAATTAATTAATTAACTCAATCATTATCTTTTCAATCTCTATGTCTATCTTCTACTTTGTTTTTTTCCAAAAAAACTTTCAATCAGTTAACTATTCCATCTATTTTAAGTGATTATTTCAATTAATTGATTAATTACATCATTCTTTAATTATTCTCCAATCATTCTTTTTCATCTTTCGGTCAGTTTTTTTCTCAATCAATTAACTCAATTAACAATTCAATCTATTCTGTTTCATCTCCCAATCAACAGTTTAACTATCAATCAGCATGTAAGCTCACCTGTGTTCCACTTTTTAATCATTTTGTTCCACCTCTCAATCAGTCCTCTCCAAAAAACTATAAATTGAGCATTCAATATCCATTTTCAACAATCACAACACAATCACGAACAATCGGTACAATCACAAACTTTGAATCTTTGTGTCACTTGCAGGTTACCAGAGCGATATTTGAGAGCCATCATACCATAGAGAAGAGAACAACAATGGAAGCCATATACGATCATGGAATAAGTAGTTCGGTCAGTTTTTTTCTCAATCAATTAACTCAATTAACAATTCAATCTATTCTGTTTCATCTCCCAATCAACAGTTTAACTATCAATCAGCATGTAAGCTCACCTGTGTTCCACTTTTTAATCATTTTGTTCCACCTCTCAATCAGTCCTCTCCAAAAAACTATAAATTGAGCATTCAATATCCATTTTCAACAATCACAACACAATCACGAACAATCGGTACAATCACAAACTTTGAATCTTTGTGTCACTTGCAGGTTACCAGAGCGATATTTGAGAGCCATCATACCATAGAGAAGAGAACAACAATGGAAGCCATATACGATCATGGAATAAGTAGTTTTAATTTAATATTTTATATTCTTATTACTTTGTTTTGCATTATTTCATTGGTTTATTTAAAATTCTTTGGTTACATAGGGATTCATGATTTCCCTTTGATTCTAATTAAATAATGATGAATTTTACATACGACAGGGTGTATAAAGGGTTACACAATATGTCAATGGGTGTTTTTGGTAACTTTGATTAGTGGGATTTGTATTAGAAGTGGGGTTTCATTTCTACTCTTTATGTAACTAGAGATAGAGATTTGAAGGGTATAAACTTTTTTATCAATTTCCAGACGTCAACTGCATTTTTTTCATACTTACAAGTGATATGGGTCCTCCTAAAAAGGGCATGTTAAAGTCAATATATTCGAAATAAAATATTTATAAAGAAGAGTAGAGCATAACGTTTCTATGATATCTATGGAGAATTTATTATCTACTTCTACTTGAAATTTATGCCTTATCGATACACCTTTGGCATCTCTTTCTCCTATGAATATAATACATCATGATAATTTTTATACACAATATTATGTAGCTTCTCTATTATTGTCATATTCGAATCTTTGTGTGTATGTTTTAATTTTCAGGAAAAAACTATCATCAACTGCGAAGCTGATTCAGAAAATCGAGGTTGCTATTTCAGAAATAGCAATGGCATCTCTTTTGCTCAATTCCAATAAGGAAGACTTTCACATCATGGGATAATCTCATTTTGGAATCCTAGAGTTTGTTGTGGCATCCACCTAATCTAGGTTCATGTGTTGTTTCAAACAAAAAGACTCTTAAGGTTGTAGAGCTCATGGAAACCACCTCTTCCATCCTTCATAAAGCTCAATTTTGATGGAGCCTCAAGGCGAAATCTTGGAAAATCTGGGAATATACGGAGCAGTGGGTGTGCTATGCAATGATAAATGTCAGATTATGGGTTCAGTCTATAGCATTTATCTGAAGGCTCGAATAACATAGTTGAAATCTCTGCATTGTTACTGGGTATTCAACTGGCATTGAAGAAAGGCATCAATAAAATCTAGATCGAAGGAGACTTGATGGTGGTAATTAACATATTAGCTAAGAGAAGTGTGACCAATTGGTTCCTTAATTATCACTTCCGGCACGTGAATTTGTTGTTGAATAAATTTCAAGAGTTTGAAACCATGCACTATTGATAACAATGTACAGAATGCAGAGTATGATGAGGTGGATCTTAAAAGATTATTAGGATAAGTAAATATTCATGTGTAATGAGGTTGTCATAAAAAAAGGTGCATTGGGTTTAAAAAGATCAAATCCTGATAAAAATATTTAAACACGGCGGTAGTCAAGGACTTCAGGCGTGGGAGATAATGTGTCATAGTTTGCCATTTGCATCCAAATCTGTGTTAATCTCACACCACATCTTTCCTTTCATCATGGTTGCGTTGGATTGACTCTACAGGGTGATGTGGTGAGATTTTGTGCGATGGAAACGAGTCGACCTTGGACTCCTCAGCCTGAAGTCTGATGAGATGATTAAGGATTTTCATAGCAAGTATATAGTGGATCAGATCATTTCTATGGATAAACTTGAAGTCGCTTTGGCCAATTTCATTTCCCTATCTGGGGTGAATTTGGCGGTGGGTATTTTTCCAGCAAAGTTTGTTTGTTCTTCCCCAGGTATCAAATGTCTCTTCAATGGGTTCTATGCAAGTTTGGACACTGATTGCCCAATGGTTTACATGAATTCTCTGCTCAACCATGAGGATGAAATTGATGACTGGATACTTCTCAGGGCTAATGGATTTTACAAAGCCATGAAGGTGGTGATCAAACACACTCCTCCAGTCCCTGTCCAACTGGATTTGAACAAGTCGAACATCACACTGGTGTGCGATGAGTTCGGTGACGAGGAAGATACAATGGTTATAAGTGGAGAGGGCACTAACTCACCACCATCCTCTCTGACAGTGGAATAATGGAACGGCTTAATTCACATATATTTAGCTTACATTTCTATGCTTAAAAGTGTTAAACACTCAAAGTTGACTAACATTCTTTAGACTTAATATGTTGCTTAGTGAGTGTGATTTAAAGCTGGCCTTTTGATTATGACAGGGGCTTATGCGAATGACTTTATAAGTTGCTCCTTTTTGTTTGAGATTACTTGTAGTTTCATCATTGAAACCCTGATTTCCAAATTTGAACCATTACAAAGATGTAGTGAAGTTACCAATTCAGTGAATTGGAATGTCTACAAGCTTCTAGTATGTTCAAAGAGTCACCCTCTATATAGATTTTTTTATTCTTTCATGTTTTACTAGATGTAGTTTTGCAAGTAGTACAAGAGCTTAGAGCTTATGCCTATTTGTTGGTACTTTCTTACAGTTTAATAGCAAGGGCTGATATAATTTGGCTTGAGTGATCACCTATGATACACCCTGCCCCCGAGGGTCTTAGGTTGCCTTGGGAGGTTCCATCAAAGTTGAGTTTATAATCTCGTTGAGGGGAGGGGCCCAGATAAAAGGGGAGTTGTTAACTTTATTTTTGGGTTATCATGAACTCGCTTCTAGTGGATGAAGTAATTTCCAATTCTGAAGGCAAATGGAGTCCCAATTTATGAAAGATTTGCTAGAGTCTTGCCTTATGACTTTGGCCATGACCACCTCTGAAATTGATCTCTCAATCTTGGTAACAATTTCTAAGGTGTGAAGATTTTTATTTCTGAAGATGTATCTATTCCTTTCCCACCATATGTTCCAATTAGGACGGACGATCTGACTATGTATTTTGCAGAGAACATGGCTTCATTGTGGAGGTGTGCCTATGAGTTAAACATTTACTTCAATGTCCTTAGAAGTGTTGAATGTCATTCTAGTCTGTTTTGTAGCCAGGCCCAACATCGCTGAGAAGAATTACATGTTAGGAGGAGATGATATGTTGACTCTTCTTGCATCCCACACATTGGAAAATTAAAAGGATTGGCTATGTCTAGTTTGGTTACTGTTTCACTTGTGAGTATGTGATTATTGATGGCTACCTAGGCAAAAGTACCTATTTTTTTTGTAGGATGCTTCATCCCAACATAGTTTATAAGGCCACTGTTCTGTCGAAATTGAATTTGTCCTATGAGTTAAGGATACATAACTTATTTTGACAGTGTATTTGCCCCAATTTATAAGGAGCCCAAGCTAGAGTGTCTAGTTGTTGAGACATGAAAACTTTCCTTTGACTGATATATTGTGTGAGGAGGGATATCTGACTTTCTGGGAGATTGCAATCCCTCATACTTCTTATTTGGGCTCTGAAAAGAACGTGATCCAACTGAAAAAAATAGTCTTCGACTTTAGAGCTTCGATGTTGTTTGAGGTATGTACGAGTTTTTTTGTAAGACCTACTTTTTCAAGGAGTGGGAAGTCATCACATGAGGATTTATTATTTCTCTACAAATTACTCTGAAGTCCCACATTTTTTAACTATTTGGGGTATTTGATATTGTGAAACTTAGCTTGTAGCATACATACCCATTTGGATGATGATATGTCATACGTGTTTGATGCTAATTTGGCACCCAATGTTAGATTCCACATATCCAAATCCTCTAGAACTCTAGAATACTCCAAGGATAACTACCCCCAATCCCCAACTCTCCATCGAACCATCTACTCAAAAGCCCATCTAGCCAAACAATTTGCCACCTTATTTCATTTCCAAGGAATGTAGCAAAGCACAACAAATTCCAAGGAACTGCAAAATCTTAAAATGTGTCTTGCCACTAGGGCCAATTGCTAGCTCACTCCCTCCAACTATTGTCTATTTAACACATCAATAATAATCTGCGAATCAGATTCCCAGATGATACTTCTCCACCCCAAAGAACAACATCTCTCTAGCGCATAAAGAATCGCAAGAGCCTCCATAAATTTATTAGTATGGTGACCTTTATACATAGAGAAAAAGAACTAAACTACTCTAGAATTGTCTCTACCAACTCCCCCAATTCCAACATGCCCAAGATTTCCTCTAAATGAACCATCAATATTTATCTTCAAAACACAAGGAGGAGGGTGTGACCAGAATCCTTCCTGTCAAACCTTAGCCCTGAAACAAACACCTCCCTTTGAAGAGGAAGGCCTCTGCTGACACCCTTCCAAACCAAGTCTCTAGATAACAACTTGATCACTATGATCCACATGGGATGACAAATCACATTCCGTTAATAATATCTCCTGCAAGCCACTAATAATGTGCATCCAAAGTTAGTGACTAAACATTCTCTTGTCATGGAAGATCCTTCAATTCCTCTCTAATCAAATTTGCCAGAGAAAGAAGGATGGGCCAATGTCCCAAGCAATGTGGAGAAAAGGACTCTTGGTGAGAGAATTCCCCACACGATCATAGAACTAAACTAATGGGGAAACATGGATGCAAGCCTTTGATGCAGGAGCATCCCTGGTCTATGAGCAATCTTGCATCAACCAAAAAACAATTTCCTTTCAATTTAATTCTTGTTCAATTCATTGTGCAGTTTTATGAGTTCATGCCGGTAGGTGTCGGTAGTTGCTTGCTTTTCATTCTAGACCTTATTTTCAGTTTCCAGCTTGGTCCATGTGCTTAATTCCAAAATTTCAATCCATTTGGGTTATTTTCTGACTAGTTATCGCTCTCGGTTGACTATTTCTAGGTTCTGGGACAGTTCTTGTGCTTACCAGTTGGTTTTCCTTCATTTCCGAAGCGGTTTCTTGGCGTGTGGATCTATTTGGGGTCTTGTCCGATGTTTCGCGTGTGGCCGACCTTCTGGCTGATCCACACTTCTTGGTTGATATTTTCTAGAAGAATTTCTTTCATTCTTAGGGCCGACCTAGTTACACATTTCATTTTCCTGCATTAGTAAATGTAATCTTTTGTGGCCGACCCGGATATGTTCCGAAGGATACATATAGGGTATTATGTAATAATTTGTAAGACATAGGAGGTACAAATCAAAATAAAGATTTAGATCGGTGATTAGTGATGCGGTTGATTCTGAGAGTCCCGGATGGATTGTATGTGGCTTGTAGCCTACATGTAACTGATTAACTGTCGGATGTTCTATGATGACTATATGATGATAACCGGTTGGTTGCCGGAAGTTCTAAGACAATAATATGATCTATTTTTGTAAACTTGCTATGTTTTCTTATTGCTTTCGTTGTGTTACTCTTGCTGCATAAGCTGATCAGTTCTCTTTTGAGGGTTTACCAGTTATGGCTGCATCAGCTTTACTCCAAACACCCCACCAATAGTGCCAAATTTTCTTGGTGAAAGGACAGTCAAAGAAAATATGAGAAAACTCTCCTTACATTGATTGCACAAAACACACATAGAAGGGCCTTGAAATCCGTGCTTCTTCAAATTATCCCAAGTAAGACTCTAATTCTGAACAACTAACCACATAAAAAAGTTGCATTTAGGCCAAGCTTGAACTTATTCTACACCTACTTCCACCAAGAAACTCCAACTAGCCCATGGACTTGTCTATTTAACACCGAATAACCCAAGGCCACCGAAAATTTACCTTTTGGGTTAGTTCCCCAATCAAGAGTATCTCCCTCTTCCAAAGTACTGCAAGGTCTGCTAGATAAAATATTGCTAAGCTCCTAGTGATCATGAAATGATCCACTCGGGGGCCACTTGTGAGGTTCTTTCCATCTAAACACTTCTACCTGGCCACTTGCAACGAGGAAGCTTTTAAATCTTGCACTTTTCTCCACCTAGCGTCTAATAAAATATTACATAAGGAACACAAATGTGGATATAAAGAAATGATAGGAGAGACTACATCCCGTGAATCAAACGAAAATAGAGCCTCTAAACCTCTATTGTATGTCCAAAATAATTTATAATTAAATTGGCTAGTCTTTTTAGGGTATTCCCAGATTATAGAACCCTTGCCCTCCAGGTTACATGTAGAAACATCATTAAACTTTACTCCATTTAGGTACTTCGCATTGAGAATTCTGGCCCAGTCTTTATCTTGATGACAACATCACCTCCAATAGAACTTAGTTGCTAAAGCTTGACCATTAAGACTTGTATGTGGAAGGCCAAAACCCCCTTCTTGCTTCGGTTTACAAACTATGTCCTACTTAACTAGGCTCCATTTCTTTGATACCAAATTACCCGCCCATAAGAATTGACAAGACAAAGAATCAAACTCCTAGATGAAACTGAATGGGGCAACTTGAATAAAATATATGTAAAGAGGAAGAGCCTAAATCACTAACTTAAGGAGAATCACCCTCCCAACTGAAGACAACCACCTATTTGTCCAATGAGAAACTCTCCTATGAAGCCTATCCAAGACATCCTACCAGAAAGTGTTAGGTAAAGAGCCTATAACAATATGAATACCAAGATGAACTAGAGGAAGGGCACCAATCTGAACTCTGAGAATTCTAGCAATCTTGATCTGAATAGACTTGGGGGTGTTGAAAAAAAAAATTGAGGACTTGTCCTCATTGATCCTTTGACCCGAAGAAGCCAAATAAGTATCCAAGGATTAACACAAATTAATTGCTTCATTGACTCTAGCTAGACTCATCAAGGCAGTGTCATCAACAAATTGAAAATGCAAATGAGGGAGGACTTGGTTTCCCTAATTCTAGCCTTGAATAAGCCTCTGCCTTACATAAGAAGTTATAAATATCCCCAACCATTTAGCCATTAGAATGAAAAGATAAGGGGATAAACGATCACCTTGGTGAAGACCCTAGGAGACCCCAAAAAGCTCAAATGGCTCACCACTGATAAGAACTAAAGAAGAGGAAGAGGTAACACAACTCATAACCCCACCTGGTCCATTCTTTAACGAAACCAAAGGCTTCCAAAACCGTAATCAAAAAGGTCTAGTTGACTCGATCATAAGCTTTGGTCATATCAAGATTGATAAACATAGCTTTCTCCTAAGAAGTAGCCATGGAATGTATAGCCTCTATTGCCACAACTACCCCATCAAATATGTGTCTACTAGCATCAAAACCTCCTTGTTCCTCTAATATAAGAAGGCTAAGACAGCCCTCAAGTCTCTCAGTAATCAACTTAGTAATAATTTTATAGACTACATTGCATAAAGCTATAGACCTAAAAAGATCTAAAGTGTCAGCTCCTTCTCGTTTTGGAATGAGAGCTAGGAAAGTAGCATTCATGGATTTCAGCATCTATTTATTTCTTTGAGATTTCACTGCCATCTCCAAGAGATCCATCTTAACAATTTCCAGGAATTCCTAAAAAAGCTTAATTGGAAAGCCATCAAGACCAAGAGCCTTCCCTTTCTTCATTTGAAACACAATCCTGTCTAACTCATCCAGGGTAACAAGCTTAATTAACAAATCATTCATTTCGTTATAAATCAAAGGAGGAATGTAGTCAATAATAAGAGCCTCGTCCAACTTAGCAACATGGTTATCTGTAAATAGAGAAGAAGAATAACAAGTAATCTCTCTTGAATTCATCTTGAGAGAGAATAGTTGGCTCCCATCAGAGGACCTAACATAAGTAATGGAATTCCCTTGCGTCCTATCCAGAGTTGAGTGATGAAAAAAAATAGTATTTTTATCTCCTTACAACCAATCAACCGAGATTTCTACTTCCAAAATACTTCCTCCCTTAATTCCCATTCTTCCATATTTTGAGATCATGCTCTCAATAATCCTCATTGAGAGCATGATCTTGAATATCGCAAGTGATGTCATTTGCTAGGTGCAATTGGGCTACACTCTTAGCTAAGAAAATAGTGCCAAAACACTATCTATTCCACCTTTTCAAATGATACTTAACAAATTGAAGCTACTTAGTAAAGGAGAACATTACAATCCCAAATGTAGGCTTCCCTTTAAGCCACCATTTAGCAATCAAAATTTGTAATAGGAGTCACTAAAGCCACATTGGTTGAAACTTGAATGGAGGATTTTTGGAGGTTTTGAAAGGGAGAGCAAAGAGTTTGATCAGCCAATGATCTGACCCTCCCCAATCAAGAATCTCTAAACAAGTGGTCCAATTATCACGAACCCAATAACTAGACACCAGGAATCTATCAAGCCTCTGAGAGATAGCATCTTCACCCCACCTCCTATTGTTCCAAGTGAACCTTCCATTTCCTGGTTTAATGTCCACCAAGTTTAGAAGACCAATATGTTCCCTCAAGAGCCTAGATGAATTCTCAAGCCTAATAGAATCACCCCTCCTCTCATCCATACTTGAGATAGCATTAAAATATCTTGCAAGGATCCAAGGAAGAAGTAGGGAAAGAAAACAAATCATCCTAATATGAGACCAAAGCAAAGACTTTCCCTATGAGATCAGCTGGGGCATACACATTAGAAAGAAGATACACTTCCCCTGATTCCAAACTTGGTGCAACCACTAACAATGAGCATCTACTAGTAATCCATCATAGAGGTACAATCCTTCTAGGGTCCCAAAGGCAAGCCACACCACTTCAGTTGCCTTGATCCCCAATACACTAACACTGGCCTCTAGTCCAAATTCTAGGAAACCAAACCAAGCATACCTTCCACAAACATTTTGATCTCCTGAATGAAAATAATATCAACATTATGAGCCCAAATCAACTCTCAAATAGTCTTTTATCTAGGGATTATATTCAACCCCCTTACATTCCATGAAACCACAATCATTTCAAAGAGGGAGAAAAGTAGGAGTCAACAGTTTTTACAACACCAGACTCCACCAATGTCTCACTAATCATTTTCACCTTCACCTGATCCTTATTCCTACCCTTAGGAAGCTTCTCAAGCCCCAACTTTTTTAGGGCCTTTTTATGCACCCCCAAGACAAGCTAAGAACCCTTACTTTTACCATTATCCTAGGAGTTGTTCTCCTAAGCAGTCACTAAATCAATCAAATCTAGGGAATTATTCCCTTCTTCTCCCACACAAGGAACCACCTCACCTGTAGGAAGAGACAAAGAATTTGTATCCATCTAAACAGATTTGCTTCCAATAAGTGGAATAACATGAGGATTATTATCTATCCCATCGATAGTTTGCCCAAAAGGCCTAAGATCTTGTCTTGAAGGTAGCCCGACAAGTGCCTTATCCACCTTATCTAAATTATCTAGAGCATCAAATCTGTTAAATACCTCATCAATTTGTCTATCTTTAAGAACTCTTTTGTCCCCTTCCCTTGTTTTTATTTCTAACGGGGATAAAGCCCTCTTTGTCCTTCATCATAGGAGCTTTCCATTTATCCTACTTGGGGGGAGGCTTGACTAACCCTTTATTAGAATACTTTGCATGGTTATATTTTGGGCACGTTCTTTGCAAATGAACATATTCATGACAAATTTGATATCTAAAAGGGAGCATTTCATAATCAATTTATTGAATCCAAGACCAAGTTGGATTTCATAATCAAGTTATTGAATCCAAGACCAAGGTAGCACCCAATTGGATTTCCAAAGAATCTAGAAGAGGCTTGCTCAAATCAATTTCAACACACACATGGGCATATGAAATTACCTTCTTGTCCATAGTACAATCCAACAAGCTTGCCAAGAAGCAGAGAAATTGAATAAAAAATGTCTTGTCTCCTGAATTCTAACATGAACCAAGTCACACCCACACCAAAACCCTTAAGAACATCTCTTCCGTAGAGTTGAACCCAACATGTCATGGCTTAATGAAAAGCCCAACTTGGTTGTAAATATAAGGCCCTCCTTTGAAAGACTTGTTTCTATCCATTGTGCTAGAGAAAATCACCATAAAATAGTTGTTAGCAGCTACCAATACCTCCATTTCACCCTTTAGGTTCCATGTACGTTGGGCCCATGATTCTAAATAGGGTAAAAAGACCCAAATACCCATGAATTTGAAAATCAAGGCATGATTTATCCTGTAGTTGATATCCTCTTCCACAATGGCCTACTGAACCACAAGCATGGGCTTGTGTGCGCTTCTTGCAAGACACCCATTTACCCTTGGGGGTCAAAAACCACCCTTTTGGGAAGATCCAACACCAAAACCAATATTATTAAACCCCATAGAAGACGTCGTTTGCATGCATGGAGAGGGCATTCCCCCCAATCACCGCGTCCTTGAAAGGAAGACTCTGGCAAAAGGAATCACCTCCATGCAAGGCCATGCAAACCTAAAAGAGAGAAAAGCACAAAGAAAAAAACCAAAACCCTACCATAAGCTGCAAAGAACAAGACCAAACCACCACAAACCACTAAAACACCAAGAAGCCAAGCACCAAGAAATAGCCCTAGAAGAAACCACCCACCCACGGCCCAACACAAACCCAAAAGGGGTTGTAGTAGGAAAACACAGCCAAACAATAGGAACAAGGAAGGAGAGACCGCTATCTCCACGTGCAGCACCCTACAAAACCCAAGAGACACCTCCGAACAAACACCCATAGCCACTAGAGAGAAAAAGAAGACACGACTAGTGCACGAAAGCCCTAGCCCAAACGTAGATTGCAGAGCTCCATCATTCACACATCTTATCCTAGGAGATTAATGATATTTTATTTTTATTTTGGAGCCCCATGTTATCTTGCCATAGGAATTTCCTAAGTCCTATTCAATGCTCTGTTAAACTAAGGATGGAATCCTGAGGACTGACATTATGTCATTCGAGATGACTGATATTAGTTCTTTGATCATGGCATCTTGCCTACTAGTGTTAGCTATCTACCTTCCCATGAACTAATTCTCCTTTGAATTTGATTTAGGACTTTGTTCCAAAATTCCACTTTGTTAGAGCCTTAGAAAAAGGGGATAACTAGGTACTAACTAGAAAGGTGTCCTATTTTGAAGTCAAGGAGTGACTCAATTTGATTTAGCACTTTTCGAGTTGTATTGAAGAAAAAGATGTTCTATTTACTAGCATTAATTTTTTTGCCTAATGGCAAAGAGTAATCATTTAGGACTTGCTTGATAGTTTTTTCTTTTGAAATTGAGGCCTTTCCTAAGAGAAGTGTGTCATTTGAAGGAAATGAGTCATTAACAACCTTGTGCTTGGAATCTGAACACCCAACCATAAATCTTGATTACAGTGACCAATGATGATTCTTCTCAAAGATTCAACCATTATGAATAAATAAGAATGGAGATAACAGGTCCCCTTCCCTTACTTCCTAAGATGTAGCAAAGAATCCTTAAGTTGTGTCATTTACTAGCACTAAGAACTTGGTCTAAGATATATAGGATTTGATCCATTTACACCACTTTTGATCAAACCCTAGTTTGTTGAGGATTCTGATAAAAAATTCTCACTAAAGTTTGTCATGAGCCTTCATCATATCCAATTTGATGACCCTTGCAGGGATTTTTTTTCATAGATGAAATGAATAGTTTCATGTGCAAGTATAACTACCTCATATGTTTCTTTTCCAAGAACGAAACCACCCTTCTCTTTTGAAATTATCTAAGTTGGTATTATGTTTGCAAGTCTTAGGGCCACTACCTTTGAGAAGATTTTGTAAATAGTATTGCATAGTGATATTGGCTTCAAATCTATGAATATTGAGGGGTCTTGCTTTTTAGTAATGAGTGCAATAAAAGATTTATTGATCTCTTTAATGATGTTAGTGTTTCGTCTTGATTCAAGAGCTAACTAAATTTCTTTGCCCATTAAATCCCAACCTCTCTAGAAGAACATTGCAGTGAAAGCATTAGGATTGGGGGCTTTCTCTGGAGGCATAGTAAAAACCACCTACTTAACCTCTTCCATTGAAAAAGGTTGAAGTAAGAGGTTATTATCCTCAGTAACCAGAGGACGCGTAAAATTTAGCAATTTATCCACTACCTCGTCCTAGCAAGGAAGGTGGTGTGGACACCTGAAGAGACTTGAGAAAGAATTAACTGCCT
The DNA here is from genome assembly GCF_030272615.1 of Cryptomeria japonica. Lineage (NCBI taxonomy): Eukaryota > Viridiplantae > Streptophyta > Pinopsida > Cupressales > Cupressaceae > Cryptomeria > Cryptomeria japonica. Next base: position 587,149,320 of record NC_081406.1, read on the forward strand.
CTTGCCCTATTTGTTTTTCATGATGAAGGTTCTCTATATTTGATGATTGGATGGAGAAAACTGCATTCCCTTGCTATTTGATTTTAGCTGAGAGGTGGAACAATTTTGTGTTTTTTCACCCTCTTTTAACCAAAGCTCTCTTGATTTTTGTCTTCAAAAGACTTCTTCCCTTGAAAGAACCTCATGCAATTCTTTTTGAAGCTTAGACTATAAGTTTAGGATAGAGCTATGCATTCCTGATTTGGTTATCTAGTTATTGACATCATCCAAATTAGACTGAATTTTAACTTTTTCGAGAAAGATGTTCTTAAAGTGATTGGCATTCCATTGTTTAATTGTTTGTTCCATAAACACCAACTATTTTTCCAATTGGAACATCCTGGAACTTGATACAAAAGGTGCATTTTCCCACCAAATTCTCAACAGGGCAAGAATTCTAGATCTCTAAACCATATTTCTTGGAATTTGAATGATGATTTGGTGTGAAAAGGTTGTTCGTTGAATTCTAATTGTATGGGGGAATTATCTAAACCTGAGAAGGACAAAATTTTGGATTGGGAGAGATTTTAGTTGACCAATCCTCTTTTAAGAGGAATCTCTCTAGACTTTCTACAAGAGGAAGTGTCGTTCCTTGGCCATATTGTTGGATGTGGTCAGATCCGCCCAAATCCGGAGAAGTTGCAAGCCATTCGAGATTAGGAGCCACTTTGTAATGTTCACGAGGTAAGGCAGTTCCTCGGCCTGTCCAACTACTACAGGAAGTTCGTTGCAGGCTATTCCAGTATCTCAAGTCCCCTCACTGATTTGCTGAAGAAAGACAGAAGTTAGAATGGGGGGAGAAGCAACAGAGTGCATTTGATTCATTGAAGGAGAAGCTGACTAAGGAGCCAGTCTTAGCCTTGCCAAAATATGACAAACCATTTGAAGTCCAAACTGATGCGTCCAACTACGCTATGGGAGGTGTCCTTATGTAGTATGGACATTCGATTGCCTTCGAGTCTAGGAAGCTCAATGACAGAGAGAGGAACTACCCAGCGCATGAGAAGGAGACAACTGCTATTGTGCATTGTTTGAGAACTTGGAGACATTACTTGTTGGGCTTCCTGTTTGTGGTCAAAACAAATAATGTCAGGTCAACTTACTTCAAGACCCAGTCAAAGCTTCATATTATCTTATTATTATATTATCTTCTATTATCTTTATTATAATACATATAACAATTAATATATTATATTTTATTAAATTATTATTATTATTTCTATTATATTTTACAATGGTAGTAAGGGGTGGAGTGAAATGGTGTGAGTGTGTTAATGTTAACTTTTCTCTTTTAGTTTAAATTTGACAACCATCCACATGTCAAAATATTAATATTAACAATAAACTTAATATTTTAAAAATAAACACCATATAAAAGAAAATATACTCTCATCAAAATTATAAGTTTTAGATAGATACATAAACATAAATCGACCATTTCATAATTAAAATATTCCTTTAAAAAATATATATTTAATTAATTTTTATGTTTATTGATTTTTTTGAAAAATGATAAGAATTTAAAATTTAAATATAAAAAATTATATTTCAAAAATAATTTTAAGGTAAATAAAATAATTTCAATTGATCTTTATCCGCATTTCTTTAGATAGATGTATTTAAGATATCTTTACTAGTTATATTATCATTAATATTATCTTATTACTATATTATTTTATATATTTTTAGCTTTTTGTCCCCCAAAAAATTAATACTTTTATTATATTATAATAAACATAATTTTTTATTATATATTATATTGACATTTTTATTTTTTATTTTTTACGAGTGAAAGCACTAGGGGTTTTAGCCTAGCCCTAGCTCCAAGTGAGTCCACAGGGGCCTCATCCCTAGCATTAACAATCTGTCGTCCACCACTAGCACGTCCTTCTCTTACATATCCCTTATATCTTCTGTCACTAGCAATACGTCCCCAATGATAATTTATAACTAGCATGAACTTCGTGTGAGCCAAACAGAGATTTCAACTTTGGTTGCACCATTAAACCACTTAACCAGACTCCAAATATTTTAATATTATTATTATATAATTAATATTATAAAATTATTATTCTACCTTTAATTATTAGAATTTAACCTAGCTTTTATAGGTTTTATGCTTTAAACAAATTATTGGAATGGATTGTAATATAAATATAAAGTAAGAGGTGAACATTCATATTATTTGTTGTTATTTTAAAAAATTACAAAATTTAAAAAATAATTATTAAAATTTAAACTATTTGAAAATTAATTTGTAATAATAAATGATAAGAAAATTTATAAAATTATTTGTTTTATTACAATATGTGAAATACCATTTTTATGAATTGAATTACCTACAATCCTTAATCTAAATTTTCAAATTTTCCCAATCCTCTCCACTGCTTCTCGGTGTTCACTCTCTGCTTTCTTTTCTCTAGTGGCTTCTTCGATTCTGGTGACAACTTCTCAAGTGAGGATTTTTCATTAGGGTTAGGATTAAAGTTAACGTAAACTTATGGTGTTCACTCTCTACGCTTTCTTTTCTCCAATTTGATCCATAACTCCATCCACATTCCATTTTCATGCATCCTATCATAGATTCATTTTTCAATTCTTTGTTCCAACACATTTTTTCACAATGATTCTTCAATCCACATAAAGTACAAAGATGTAGATTCCAAAATATATCTTCTTATGCCCTTTTGTGTTACAATGAGAACGCTGCACTCCTTGAACAAATTTCATTGAACCCGTAACACCTATATCATTATTTCCTTTATTTGAGACATACCCAAGAATTTCATGCTTTGGCCTTGTAACTAGCTGAATTGAATTTCTTATTCCTTATTCATACTTCCCGAAACCTTTTCCTTCATAACCCACTTTTTTCGTTATCTTGAAACCAACATGTTTTGGACTTCTTGAGTCATTATTATCACAGCTTGTAATATTTACTGATTCATACAAATTAACATCTTCTTTCTTAAATCTTTACCAAAATAAGCTTCACTTATATCACACAAGTCATTTTTGTCAAATGAAACATTATGAAGTACAAGCTTCAACCTTAAACTATTTTCTTCTTCCAATTTCTTCATCTTTTCTTCTAAATCTTCATTCATCTTTTTAACCTTATCAAACAACTTCAACTTAAATCTTCTAATTCTTCCTTTTTTCTCTTAAAACCATTTCATTTTTTTTGAAATCTTTATTATTATTGTTAATCTTTAATAGTTGTTTTCAAAAATATCATTTTCACGTAAATTTAATAAACATCCTTTCCTAGCTCTTTTATCTTTTCAATCAATTCTGAATTACACTTTTTAAATTTTATTGATTCATCTTTTGAAAAACCCTTTTTCATATATTAAACTTGCATTTTCTTTCTTTCACCTTTGTACCAATGAAATACTTCTTCTGCACTTGACTGTGATTATCTCTGCTAGAGTGATCTTCCTCGATTATCGCAGCTGACAGCTTCTCTAATTGCTGCAATCTATCCTCTGAGGGATTACTTTCTTCAATCCCTTCCTCCAAATTCTGCTGTGGTGGTCTTTCTCTATAGATTTGCAATCTCCAAGCCAATTTAACTTTATAAACAGGCCAATTTGAAAACAGAGAAGAATATTTGTTACAGCAAACAATAAAACTGAAAACGATTTTTCTTTTTTTTTTGTATTCGATCCCCTTTAACTTGTTAGTGTTAATTCCTAACATGCAACTCCAGTCTTACCGTGATTTACAACAATCCTTCAATTGCATGCTTTATCCGCTCCATGCAATAATCTAACTAATGCAACAAGATGTTAGGCTAGTTATTACCGCCTCCCTTCACTTTAATTTCAGTTTATGCGGTGGCCAACATTGTATTTATAATCATGCAATCATTGTAATTTTATATAGAAGAGAAATTTAATTTTCATTCTTTGCAGCTCTGATTTTCTTCTGTGTTATATTATCTGCAAGTTTTGTTTTTCTTCTTTTGTAGCTAAATCCTTGTGCAGTACTCTGTTTGCAGGTTATGGTATCAGAGCTTGGAAGCTAGAAGGAAGGAGCACAACAATTATTTTGTTACAGGTATTGAAGATCTGAGCTATTTTAGAATGGAATTCTCATTGCTTCGGGGTGCCTATTAGTGTTTTTGTATTAAAAATGAACTGAAATAAAGCTCCAAAACGGGGTAGTCTAGTCTAAAATGGGAATTAGATATCATCCATCTGTCATCATTTTGGAAGAAGGAAATTACATGTCCTGGTGTAATGGAATCCTAAAGCATTGTCGGTGGATTCATCTTTTGCCTCATTTATATGGACTTATTCCCAAACCAAGTACTTGTTGGTAGAAATCTACATGTGAAGTAGAAATGATCATGTTTTAGGATTAATTGGTTTAACTGTTGGGGACTATACATCATGTGCTCTATCACGCATTGAGTGCCCTTGCACTCTTTGGGCCACTTTAAGGGAAATGTATGGAGATCCCAATGAACCTCCATTTCCAGATATAGATATGCTTCTCTCCCTTGAAAATGATGACATGATCCTATCCATAACGATGACACTGAAGAGGAAATTGATTTTTGGAAGTCTTGATTGTCTTGATTTCACAGAGACATCTCCTCCTACTTCTCCTCTTTCCACACCTCCAACATTGGCAACTATTCAGTCACCTCCAACTACCAATTTGATAGAGATCTTGGCTTCTCTGAATGCTACTTCAGATTCTCTTCAACAGGTTCATTCTTATCCTCTTTATGAGCGAGATATGATCCTATCAGACATTTATCATTTGTTTGTTGAATCTCTCCTTGATCATGATGACAATATTGAGGACACATGTCTTCTCTCCAATGTTAGCTCACATCAGGTTGCATCTTCTTTTGGTTTGGATTCTCTTGTTCTCTCTTAGCCACTCCATGCTACTATCTTGACACATTCTGATTCACATCCGAACAAATCTCACACTTCAGTGGTCACTGTGTTGGAACCCTATATGGTAGAGTCACAGTTCAGCATCGGATTGGAGAAACATGAGTATTTTTCAAAACCATTCATCTTGATTCCTTCATACATTTCACTTGAGTGGGAATTCAACAATTTGACAGCTCGAGGTTTCTATCTTCCAAAAAGAAGAGGCCTCATTTGTTGCAAAGGAACAAGCATTCCCTATGCTACATTTTGTATTGACATTCTTTCTCTTCTTTGTGGAAGCACAAATATGCACTTTCTATGAGATCTCTTTGGTTGAAGAACACTGTAGCATATTAAGTGTCATGTAGAGTTAGTATATTTTTTGAGGGAGGTTTTGTTACCACTGGCGTTTCCCTCTTTCCTCATTCCTATCATTAGCCTTGTCTCCTTAGTTAGACTTTAGGGGGGTGTTAGCATTAATTCCTAACATCCAACTCCAGTCTTACCGTGATTTATGGCAATCCTTAAATTGCATGCTTTATCCGCTCCATGCAATAATCTAACTAATGCAACAAGATGTTAGGCTAGTTATTACCGTCTCCCTTTACCGTATTTTCAGTTTATGCGGTGGCCAACATTGTATTTATATTCATGCAATCATTGTAATTTTATATACACTTGACTGAGCGAATTTTTTGCATTAGAAAAAACAAAAGGATCCACATTCTTTCGGCTGACTTCTACCAGATCTGCAGATTCAAAACAGAGATCGCACCTCTATTGACATTTCACATTTGGGCAGCTACTTCAAAACAAACAATCTCTCAATCTCATGATTTCTCTCTGCAATAACAATGATCTCTAATCTCCTTGATTATCCCTGGATCTTCCTGCAAACACCATTGACCTGCTTTGACAACTATTTGAAAACAGAGCAGAAAATGTTTGCTACAGCAAACAATTAAAACTGAAGATTGTTTTCTATTCAATTAAACAGGTGTGTGGAATTTGCCATTACGCCTGCCAAGAGCATTTGCTAGGGGCGAGGATGTTAACAAAGCTTGTGAAGTCGGCTTTGCACCTGCCAATTGGAGGAAGGCTATAGCAAATCTATATCATGTGTTGCGATATTCTTATTTTTCTGATTCTTTCCTAAACTGTCTTCTGATTTTTCCTTAACTGTTTTCGGATACTTTCCTATCCTGTAGATAGTGTAGCTGTATGCATAACGCACACAGCATGATTGTAGGATCTAGAGATGTATCTGAACCTGTACAGATTCATTGTAATAAACAAGAATGAAAAATATTCTTCTTAGTTTCTGTTTTTAAGTTGGTATCAGAGCTTCGAAATTTGAATCATTTGTTTCCCCTTCATTGAACCATGGGCGATTCAGATTCGGAAGTATTTCAGCCCAAATCTGCTCCCATTATTATTCAATCCGAAGGTTCATCCTTCAATGCAGGGATTGTACTCGATGAAACAAACTATGATTTGTGGTCTCAAATCATGGAGATGCATATTGCTGAGAAGGAGAAACTCTCTTTCATTCGTGGTAATTCACAGCCACCTACCGAGAAGGATGATGGATATGAGAAGTGGTATGCAGACAATCAAAAGGTCAAGAGATGGCTGTTGATGTCTATGTCCCCAGAAATTATGAAGCGATACATTCGCTTACCCACTGCTCGAGATATTTGGAAAGCCCTTTCTAAGGCCTTTTATGATGGAGCAGATGAACTGCAGGTATTTGTCTTGAATCAGAGGGCTTTCTCTGCCAAACAGAATGGCAGAACACTCTCTGTGTATTATGGAGAATTAACCGAGATTTTTGGTGAGTTGGATCATCGTGATAAGGTGATCATGGAAAGTGAGAACGATGTTGAATCTTACCGAAAATCAGTTCAGCGACAAAGGGTGCATATTTTTCTTGCTGGATTAGATGGTGACTTCGAACAAGTCCGCGGTGAAATTTTGAGAAAGGATCCTATTCCTGAATTAGAAGCATGTTATGCATTGGTTCGCCGTGAATCTGTTTGACGTACAACGATGATTGGAGAACCAGAAAAGGCTGAAGCTTCAGCCATGGTGACCCAAAACCGATCTAATCAAAACCGGCCTTCTCAAAGCACGCCTAAGATCACTAATGGTGCCGATAAATCCACCTACAAATGCACCCATTGCAATCAAACTGGTCATACCAAAAGTCACTGCTTTGAACTTGTGGGGTATCCAGAATGGTGGGATCGTAGCCGTGATTCACGGAAGAAGAATTCCAAAAAGACCTCCAGTGCTACGTTTGTTGAAACAAAGACAGAGGATGATGTTGCTGGACAGATCTCAGCATTAGCAACAGTGGCAGGTAATGGTGGTAAGTTTTTAAATATGTCTGCACTTGTTTCTAATAGTGCATGGATAATTGATTCCGGTGCTACAGATCATATGATGTTTGATTCTAGACAGGTCTCATCTCTTAAACCGTCCTCACAAAAATTTGTTTCCACTGCCAATGGCTCTTCAGCCCCAATTATCAGAGAAGGACCCTTACCTCTCACTGATACTTTGAATCTAGATTCTGTTTTAGTTGTTCCATCTTTGGATTACAATTTGTTGTCAGTTTCCCAAATCACCGCTGCTTTACTTTGTGTTGTGATTTTCTGGCCTGATTTTTGTGTGTTTAAGGACATCCGAACGAGGCAAATGATTGGTTGTGGTGTTAGGCGAGGAAAGTTGTATTACTTGGACTTGGTGTCAAAGAGTTCAGACAAGCTGCGTCAAGCTCTAATGGTGGATAGCTCTGAGGGGGAGAAGCATAAATCTGAAATCTGGTTATGGCATCGATGTCTGGGGCATGCTTCCTTTGGTTACCTGAAGAAATTATTTCCTAGTTTATTTGCAAAATTTGTTGTTTCTTGCTTCCGGTGTGAAGTTTGTGAACTTGCAAAAAGCCATCGTACTTCTTTTCCATTAACTTTGAATAAAAGTCTAGTTCCTTTTATGGTCATACATTCTGATGTTTGGGGTCCGTCCAAAGTCACTACATTGGGTGGATCACGTTGGTTTGTTACTTTTATTGACGATTGTACCAGAATGACTTGGGTTTGCTTAATGAAGTCTAAAAGTGAAGTGAACTTGTTATTTCAAAAAATTTATAACATGGTTCATACTCAGTACAATGCACAAGTTCAGGTTCTCCGTAGTGACAATGGAGGTGAATATTTGAGTTCTGAACTTCAGCAGTATCTGGAAGCACACGGAATTATACATCAAACTACTTGTTCCAATACACCTCAGCAGAACGGAGTGGCTGAGAGAAAAAATCGTCACTTGTTGGAGGTTGTCTGTGCTTCATTGATAGAAGCCCATATGCCATTGTCTTATTGGGGCGAAGCACTTACCTCTGCAACATATTTGATTAACCGGGTACCCTCCAACACTATTGATTTCCAAACACCATCCCAGGTTCTCGCTGAGGCGGTTGTTGCTCTAGCTGTCCCAAATTTATCTCCTCGCGTCTTTGGTTGTGTAGCATTTGTACACCTCCATAAGCATTAGCGCAACAAGTTATCTCCTCGAGCACTGCGATGTGTCTTTCTAGGATATGCTGCTTATCAAAAGGGGTACCGATGCTATCATCCTCCAACCCAACGAATGTTTATTACATTGGATGTAGTTTTTCATGAAGACTCGATGTATTTTTCCTCTGAGCCTGAACTTCAGGGGGAGTACCAGAAGGAAATTCAGACTCTACACTATGATGATCACATCTCTGAAGATGTTGATGTTCACATCTCTGAGGATGTGGGTAACTTAGACATCTCTAAAGAAGTGGAACTCTCTGAACCTATTAATCAAGAAGTGGGTGAATTGGAGGTGTATGATATAACTTTGGATCAAAATAGTGATGAACACCCAGAAACAGAAGTTGTGGCTCCACCTTCGTCCGAGTCCCTCACCCCACAGGCAGCCAATACACCACACCAATCGCTTACTGAGGATGTTCCTGAACCATCTAGAAAACAGCTACCACAGCGTCTCACCAGAGGTATCCCTAAACCCACATATGAACCCGAACTTTCTAGTAAAGTTAGATATCCCATGAGTCATTATGTGTCTAACCATCGTTTGTCAGAATCAAATCAGTCATTTGTAAATCAATTATCTACTGTATCTATTCCTAACAATGTGCAAGAAGCCTTAGCTGACCCAAGATGGAAAGCCGCTATGAATGAGGAGATGAAATCATTGCAGGAAAATAAAACCTGGGAACTTGTTGACCGTCCACCAGGAAAGAAACCAGTTGGATGTCGTGGGTTTATACTGTGAAGTACAAAGCAAATGGTACAATTGAACGCTTTAAGGCGAGACTGGTGGCAAAAGGGTACACCCAAACCTATGGGATCGATTATACAGAGACATTTGCACCTGTAGCTAAAATCAATACAGTACGTGTCTTGTTGTCTCTAGCTGCGAACTTGGATTGGCCAATACAACAGTTTGATGTGAAGAACACCTTTCTACATGGAGAGTTGTCTGAAGAAGTCTACATGGAACTCCCACCCAGATGCATGATACCAGAAATACATAGTTAGAAGGTGTGCAGATTACAAAAGTCACTATATGGATTGAAACAATCTCCGAGGGCGTGGTTTGGAAGATTCACAAAGTCTATGAAAGCCTTTGGTTACCGTCAAAGCAATTCAGACCACACTTTATTCCTAAAGAAACAACAGGGTAAGATCACTGCACTTATTGTGTATGTGGATGACATGGTGGTTACAGGAAATGATCCTGAAGAAAGGAAGGCTCTATAGGTTTACTTGTCCAGAGAATTCGAAATGAAAGACCTCGGTCCCTTAAAATATTTCCTTGGGATCGAAGTGTCTCGATCTGATAAAGGGATCTTTCTGTCTCAAAGAAAGTATGCCTTAGACTTGTTACGGGAAACCGGTATGTCAGCATGTCAACCAGCTGATACACCAGTGGAAGAAAGATTGAAGTTATGTATTGAGTCTAATCAGGTACCAGTTGATAAAGGAAGATACCAGAGACTTGCAGGAAGATTGATGTACTTAGCACACACAAGGCCGGACCTTGCCTATGCATTGAGTATTGTTAGCCAGTTTATGCATAATCCTGGAGAGCAACATATGAATGCAGTTATGCGCATTTTGAGGTATTTGAAGTCTGCTCCTGGAAAAGGAATTTTATTCACTAAAAGGGAGGATTATCAAAATGTGGATGCATTTACTGATGCTGACTGGGCTGGAGCAGTAAATGACAGGCGTTCTACCTCAATTTATTTCACCTTTGTAGGAGGTAATCTCGTTACATGGAGAAGCAAAAAATAGAATGTTGTTGCACGATCAAGTGCAAAGGCAGAATTTAGAGGTATGGCACTTGGAGTATGTGAAGCGTTGTGGCTAAGACTTCTCCTAATAGATTTGGGCTATCCGCCTAGGCGGCCAATTCAACTATATTGTGACAATAAAGCAGCTTGTGATATTGCTCATAATCCGGTTCAACATGATCGTACAAAGCATGTGGAGGTAGACAAATTCTTCATTAAAGAGAAGTTAGATGAGAAGATTGTGGAGCTGCCTACGATTCGATCAGAGGATCAATTGGCCGATATTCTCACCAAAGCAGTTTCAAGTCGAGTGTTCTCGACATTTTTGGGCAAGCTGGGCATGTGTGACATCTATGCACCAACTTGAGGGGGAGTGTTGCGATATTCTTATTTTTCTGATTCTTTCCTAAACTGTCTTCTGATTTTTCCTTAATTGTTTTCGGATACTTTCCTATCTTGTAGATAGTGTAGCTGTATGCATAACGCACACAGCATGATTGTAGGATCTAGAGATGTATATGAACCTGTACAGATTCATTGTAATAAACAAGAATAAAAAATATTCTTCTTAGTTTCTGTTTTTAAGTTCATGGTAGACTTCATAATGGTTTTTTAATATTATTTAGTTATATCGAATAACAAACCCACTTCTAAAGTATCTTGCAATCATGGTATTCTATGAGACCAAATTTCATCATAGCTTTTTGATCAAATGGTCTTGCATCTGGTCCCTTCGTCTACATATTTCATGCATGCTTACATGATCAAATGGTCTTGCATCTGGAACCTTGGGGAAGGGATATGTGAGGCTGTTGTGCAACTACACCTATGTGTGGTGACTTCTTTTTTTTCTTTTTTCTTTTCTTTTTTTTTGGGGGGGAGGCTAACCACCTTACATAAATAAGGGGTAGGCACTGTGGTCTTGTATGAATGGTCTCACTGTATATGTGTGGTCTAACACCATCAAGCCATTAAGTGAGAGTTATGGATTATGGATCCTAGATTTTAAGCGATAGTTTTGGATGCTCTTTGTGACCGAACATGGGTTTTTGGATGTTCTTTGTGACCGAACATGGGTTTGTGTCCGGAGAGCTATGCCCGCTTTTGTAGCCTTGCGATGTGTACTTTCAGGTGATGTAAATGAGTATGTATATGTACATTGTTTGTATGAAATGCTTATCAATTCATGTGTTAGTTGTATATAGATGCTCAAAATGTATTATGTTGCTTGAAAGGTGTAAGTTTATTGTGTTTATTATGTCTTATGGATGCCTATATTGTTATGAAATTCTATAATAAGGAATTTAATCATGCTAGAATGTTTATAACAAGTGATGGTATATTGAATGAAATTGAGTGAATTGGAGTGTTACTATATTTGAACGGGTAAAGAAGAATGTATCTTATTGTTCTATATGAATAATGTATAGAATTTTAATATTTAATGAATGGAAGAATTATTTCTTTTCTAGCTTGCTTGAAACTGAAAGTCTAGGAAATGAATGGATTTGGATGCTTGTACATGTTGGCTAACCGTTTTTATGAGTAGCTTAGCTATAGCTATATTTGTTGTATATATCCAAGAAAAGGATGCATATTTGTGAAAAGGACACACATATCGTCTCTCTCCCTCTCCCTCTTTTTAGGCCTCTATATCTATATCTCTTCCCCTCTCCATATTTCTTTCATCTAATAGACTCTATTTCTATCTAATTATCTATCTCTCTCTACTATATATATCTCCCTCTTTATATATATCACTTCCTATCTCTATCTTTATCTTTTTATCTCTCCCTTTCCAATTGTATACGAGGAAGCAGATGCAGGAAACCTTGAGGATGGGGGTATGTGAGGTTGTTGTCCAACTACCATCCACTACCCACCTATGTGTGATGATTATCTCTTGAAAGCTAACCACCTTACATAGAACAAGGGGTAGGTACCATGGTCTTGTATGGACTGTTTCATTGTATATGTGTGTGGCCTAACATCATCAAGCCACTAAGTGAGAGTTATGGATTATGGATCTCGGACTTTAGGCAATGGTTTTGGATGTTCTTTGTGACCGAGCGTGGATTTGTGTTCGGAGAGCTATGCCTGCTTTCGTAGCCTTGTGATGTGTACTTCCTAGTGATGTATATGAGTATGTATATGTATATTGTTTGTGTGAAATGCTTATATATTCATGTAATAGTTGTATATAGATGTTCCAAATGTATTGTCTTGCTTTAAAGGTGTAAGTTTATTGTGCTTATTATGTCTTATGGATGCCTATATTACTATGAAATTCTATAGTAAGAAGTTTAATCATGCTAGAATGTTTATACAAGTGATGGTATATCGAATGGAATTGAGTGAATTGGAGTATTACTATATTTGAATGGGTAAAGGAGAATGTATCTTATTGTTCTATATGAGTACTATATAGATTTTTAATATTTAATGAATGGAAGACTTGTATAAAATTTATATCGCATAAAAGTGTATACGAGGAAGTAGACACATGGAACCTTGAGGACGGGGGTATGTGAGGCTATTGTGCAAATAGGATCCACTATCCACCAATGTGGGTAAGTGCACCAAGTTGCGGTAAAGGTGCCACTTTTTACGTTTTCATAAAAATGCATCATTAGCATGAAAAGGCTGTCCAAACCTACGGGTTGGATGCCCAAGGCAAATCCAACCCAAAGGGTTGGTATTCTCCCAAGCAAACCATTTAGCGAGCGCCAAATATGGCGCTCACCCTATTTGGCTCGCCAAATGCAAAATTTTAAATTTTCACATTTGGTGCTCACCAAATGCAAAATTTTGAATTTTCACATTTGGCGTTGGCCAAATGTGAAAAGTCAATTTTTTGCATTTGGCGAGCGCCCAATGTTCTGCATTGTCTAATGTTAAGGTTTTGTGAGTGTGTAGATTTTTCAATCTGGGCACAAGTTATATCCACCCCCGAAGGAGAATATATACATGAAATATAACATTTAAGTATAACTCTATAGGACTGATAATGTAGATTCTAGTTTTTAGAGGATCATATAAAATTTCAGACAGTCAAATTTCAATAATCAACATGCTCCTATTAGCATTCTTTCGCTATGTATCTCACTCTCTTTATCTTCCCCAAACTCTAGACCTATCTCTGTCCCTCTCTTGTCTCTCTCACTTCTCTATCCTTGACTCTCTCTCTCTCTTCTCTCACTCTCTTATTGTTTCTCTCCCCTCCCACTCCTTTCTCTTGGTCACAACCTATCCCTTTTATCCTCTCTCTCCCATATCTAGGGTTGTCCCTCCCTCACCATTCACCTCACTGTATCTCCCTCCCTATATTATTACCCACCTTTCTCTCCCCCTCTAGGTTTCTCATTTATCTAATTGTCCACCCTCTAGTTCTCTCCCTCCCTCTCCACTTTTCTCTCCCTTCTCCTTACCTCTATCTATTTATGAACTCTCTCTCTCTCTCTCTCTCTCTCTCTCTCTCTCTCTCTCTCTCTCTCTCTCTCTCTCTCTCTCTCTCTCTCTCTCCAAACCTATATATCTCCTCATTCTCTAGGTCTCTCACTCCCTCCATGTCTACCTCTCTATCCATCTCCTCTTACTCATCTCTTTGTTCTTCTATCTCTTCTATTCTCCCTCCCTCCCCTCTCCAGGTCTTTACCTTCCTTTCTTCCTCTCTCCCTCTCTATCTCCCTCTCCCACTCTCTCGTCTTCTCTCTTCCTCTCTTATTCTCTATCTTCATTGTTTAGGTCATTACCTCTCCATCCCACCCTCTCTCCCCTCTCTATATTTATCCCTCCCTTCCTCTCCACCTATCTACCTCTACATATAGGTCTCGTTACCCACCTCTCTTTATCCCCCTCTATCTATCTCACTCCTCTCTGGCCATCTTGGTCTCTCACCTATCTATATGCCCCCTCTATAGTTCTCTATGTCCCTCTCTACCTCTCTCTCCCTCCTCCTTAACCCTATCCCTTTATGAACTCCCTCCTTTTATCTTCCTCCCCTGACCTCTTTATCTCCTTCCATAGGCCTCTCACTCCCTCCATGTCTACCTCTCCATCGATCCCCTCTTACTCTCTTTGTTCTTCTATCTCTTATCTTCTCCCTCCCTCCCCTCTCTAGGTCTCTCCCTTCATTTCTTCCCCTCTCACTCTCTCCCTCCCCATCCATAAATACCCCCATATATATCTCACTCCCCCACTTTTTTATCCTCTCTTCCTCTTTTATTCTCTCTCTCTACATTCTAGGTCATCAACTCTCTCTCACCTCTCTAGGTTTATCACTTCCTTCTTCTCCACCTATCTACCTCTGCATCTTGTCTCATTACTCACCTCTCTCTCCCCCCTCTATCTACCTCATTCCTCTCTCTTGTCATCTAGGTCTCTCATCTCTCTTTCCCAATATAATTCTCTCACCTATCTATTTGTCCCCTCTCTAGTTCTCTCCCTCTCTCTTCCCCTCTATCCCCCTCCCCCTTTACCCCTATTTATTTTTGAACTCTCTCCTCCTCTTCTCGCTTTCCCCCCACCTCTCTATCTTCTCCTTCCCTAGGTCTTGTTATCCCTCCATGTCTACCTCTTCCTCAATCCCTTCATACTCTTCTCTCTCTTTATTCTTTCATCTCTCCTCTTATCCCTCCCTCCCATTTATAGGCATCTCCATTCTTTTCTTCCCCTCTCCCTCTCTATCTCCCTCTCCCTCCTTATCCCCATCTCTCTATCCCTTCCCTACTAATTATTATTATCTCTTTACCGTCTACATCATCAGCTTTCCATCACACCCTCTCTACCCCTCTCTAGGTTTCTCCTTCATTCCCTCTCCACCTCTCTACATCTCCATCCATATCTCATTACCAACCTCTCTTTATGCCCCTCCATCTATCTCAACCCTCTCTCTCTCACCCTATCTAGGTCTCTCATGCCTCTCTCCCCCTCTAGGTATCTTATATCTCTATATAACCCATCTGGGTATGTGCAGGAGCATGGTGGGCCATATGACCCCTTAAGAAACCATTACTATCTATCTTAGGACACCATATGACCTCTTAGGACAACATATGGTGTCCTAAGGGGTCATATGCTATCGTTATAGTCATTTGGTGTCCTAAGGGGTCATATGGTGTCTTATGACCCCTTAGGATACCATATGATCTCTTAGAATGCCATATGAGCCCTAACAACACCATATGGTGTCCTAAGGGATATGAACCCTAACAACACCATATGGTGTCCTAAGGGGTCATTTGGTGTTTTCTTATCCCTAAGGACACAATATGACCCCTAAGGACACCATATAGTGCCCTAAGGGGTCATATGGTGTCATAGGTCATATGGTATTCTATGACCCCTTATGACATCATATGACCCCTAACGACATCATATGGTGTCATATGGTGTTCTAAGGGGTCATATGGTGTCATTAGGGGTCATATGGTGTCCTAAGCGGTCATAGAATACCAAATGATCCCTTAGGACACCATATGATCTCTAATGATACCATATGACCCCTTAGGACACCATATGACCCCTAACGATACCATATTGTGTCTTGAGGGGTCATATGGTGTCACAAGTGGTCATGTCATGTACTAGGATGTTAAAAGGGTTCATATGGTGTCTTAAGGGGTCATAGAACACCATATGACCCCTCAGGACACCATATGACCTCTTAAGACACCATATGGTGTCGTTAGGGGTCATATGGTATTCTATGACCCATTAGGATGTCATATGACCCCTTATGACACCATATGACCCCTAACGACACCATTTGACCCCTTAGGACACCATATGGTGTTGTTAGGGGTCATATGGTGTTTTATGACCCCTTAGGACCCCATATGACCCCTAAGACCACCATATGGTGTCGTTAGGGGTCATATGGTGTTGTCAGAGGTCATATTGTGTCTTAAGGGGTCATATGGTGTTCTATGACCCCTTTATGACACCATATTACCCCTAACACCACCATATGGTGTCCTAAGGGGACGTATGGTGTCCTTAGGGGTCATATGGTGTTCTATGACCCCTTGAGACACCATATGACCCCTTAAGACATGTCATATGGTGTCCTAAGGGGTCATATAGTATCCTAAGGGGTCTTATAATATTCTATGACCCCTTTGGACACCATATGAGCTCTAACGTCACCATATGGTGTCCTAAGGGGTCATTTGATTTCCTAAGGGATCATATGATATTCTATGACCCCTTAGGACACCATATGACCCCATATAATCCCTAACAACACCATTGGTGTCCTAAGGGGTCATATGGTGTTTTATGACCCCTTGGGACACCATATGACCTCTAATGACAACATATGGTGTCCTAAGGGGTCATATGCTTTTCTATGACCCCTTGGGATGCCATATGAGCCCTCAGGACACCATATGACCCCTAAAAACACCATATGGTGTCTTAAGGGGTCATATAGTGTTCTATATCCCCTTAGGACCCCATACGACACCATATGACACCATATGACCCCTCACAATACCATATGGTGTCTTAAAGGGTCATAGAACACCATATAACTCCTTAGGATACCATATGACCCCTAACAACATCAGATGACCCCTTAGGACACAATATGGCGTCGTTAGGGGTCATATGGTGTCCTAAGGGAGCAGAGAACACCATATGACCCCTTAGGACACCATGTGACCACTTAGGACATCATATAGTGTCCTTAGGGGTCATATGGTGTCCTAAGGGGTCATAGAACATCATATAACCCCTTAAGACATTGTATGATCCCTTAGGACACCATATGACCCTTAACGACACCATATAGTGTCCCAAGGGGTCATATGGTGTCCTAAGGGGTCATATGGTGCCCTAAGGGGTCATAGAACACCATATAACCCCTTAAGACATTGTATGATCCCTTAGAACACCATATGACCCTTAACGACACCATATATGGTGTCGTTAAGGAGTTATATGGTGTCCTAATGGGTCATAGAATACCATACGACCCCTTAGGACACTATATGACCCCTAACGACACTATATGGCATGTCCTAAGGGGTAATATGGTGTCTTAAGGGGTCATAGAACACTATATGACCCCTAAGGACACCACATGATCTTCTAAAAACTACAATCTACATTATAACTCCTATAGAGTTGAAACCACTCTCAAACATCCTGCCAATATATACATGAAATGTAACTTAAAGTGACTTATACTTAAATGTCATATTTCATGTATGTATTCTCCTCTCAGGTTGGTATAATTTGTGCCCAAGTTGAAAAATTTGCATCACAAAACCTTCAAATTGGACAATGTAGGACATTTGGCACTCGCCAAATAAAAAAGTCGACTTTTCTCATTTGGTGCACGCCAAATTTGGCGCGCGCCAAATGGGAAAAGTCATTTTTTTTCATTTGGCGAGCGCCAGATATTAGAAACCACTAACCCTTTGGGTTGGATTGTACTTGGGCATCCAACCCAAAGGGTTGGACGATCATTTCAGGCCTGAGGCATGTTTTAACAGAAGATTAGAAAATTTTCATATATTTTTGGTCGTGCTCTCCATCAGGTTTGCACGTGTTTCAATAAAACTAAAAAAAATATTATAGAGACCTCAATCTCTCTCTTAGCTATCCAAGCATGTAATTCTTTTCACATTTTGATTTCGTTAAGGCTTTCATCTATAATTTCTTTTGTTAGTGTGTTCGTTTTTTTGTCAAAAACCAACATGCACTATTTTGGGTATAGTTTTTTACACATTCATCGGATTTTGAAAAAACTTACATTTTTAGAAATTGGACTCCATTCTACACAATTTTAAAAAAAAGTTTTCATTTTTGATTAGTTATCAATGATTTTAGGGGGGAGCACGCTCAAATTTCTATTTTTCAAGATGTGTCCATTTCAAATATTAGTAAAAAATCATATACTCATTAAACAATTAGCTGAAAAATCTGGCATAAACTACAAGGTGTAAGCTAATTTCTTACAAAAGCAATTTCAAAAATTCAAAAAAAAAAGTTAACATTTTAGGGGGGCCACAACAGACGCTATGTTATGTTTTTTGCATAAAAATCAGGACCACTTTTTGTGGCCCCCATTTTTGAAGCCCTTAATCTCCACCATTTTCAAAACAAATTAGTAGTTTAGAAAGTAGACTCGAAGCACTCTGGCTCTTGTTCTTGTTGCATCTTCAAATTTGGAGTGTAACTATCTTCAATTTGTCGTCGAAGTTCAAACTTTGTTGATTTTAGAAGGAAAAAAAAAGTGGCATCTTAAGACCCCCTTTTGGTACCACAACTTGGTGCACATACCCTGGTGTGGTGACTATCTCTTAGAGGCTAACCACCTTCTGTAAACAAGGGGTAGGCATTGTGGTCTTATATGCGTATGTTAAGGTGGTTTCTAGAGGCATTGATTCAGTAAGTGAACACATTGAGCCCATTGATAATGAACTTGATTATCTTTTTGGTTCAAATGTTTTATTTTAGTTATAATTGGATCATTGTAAGTGGATGCATGATTGAATTGAATCAATCACTTCTTTGTTCAGCCATTTGTTGCACACACAACATAATTTTCTAATTGGTCTACTAATTGACCTCATGTACACAAATTCATGCAATAACTAGACATTTTTTTCTCTAATTGACCATCCACGACTCTTCAACATACCCATTGCACGCCAAGGTGCAATTACTAGTATTAATAATTTTTAATAATGACTTTTAATGTCATAAAAAAATATAAATAACTAAAATAAATTTTGAACTTAATGAAAAAGTAATGCTTGAAAGAAAAAGAAGAAAAATAATTAGAATAAAGCTAATTGTTTAATTGTTAATAATTTTTTCTTTTTCTTTTTTAATATTTTTTTGTTTAGAAACTTAAAAAAATAAGATAGAGTATCTTAATATTAAAAGAAATAATATTAAAATATTTTTTTATCAAAAGAATATAATAACTAAAAATAGATTTTTAAAATTTTTAATTAATAATATCAAAATATATTTTTTAAATTTATCTATTGAGATTTTTTTTTTTTAATTTTAAAATCAATATAAATGTAAGCATACACTTTCGATTAATTATAATTGTTGCATCCTTCTCCTCAATTTTGAATCATTGATTTCAAAAAATGGATGTTCCACTTCATATATGGAATGTCTTTAGCATAAAAATATAACTTATATTCAACATAGATAAATTAATAATTAAAAACTAAATTTTTTACTATCGTTCACACTACTCACCTTTTATATTTTTTCATTCTCTACTATTTTACCATTTAAAAGAACACAATTTTAAAAAAAAAAAAAATCTTTTTTTTTGGACATAAAAATGTTTAAATAGGAATACCTAACAATCAAATATATAAGGTAAGGGATTCCTTGACCAAATTAGGGGAAGAGCACCAGTAGTTGAGCATGTACCAATTGTTGTGAGGGTTGTTGATACCTTTTGTTCCAAAAATTGAACAAAGAAAACCTAGTGTTTGAAACAAAAAATATCATTTTTTGTTAGGAAATGTACCAACAGTTGTTAAGAAATGTACCAATAGTTGTTAAGAAATGTACTAATATTGTAAAAGTAACCAATCAAGTGATGCCATATCAGCTACACAACTATTGGGGTCTCTTTTGCATGCCTATTGGTCTCACTTTTTATTGTGGTTGTTTTGGACACTTGAGCAAAAAACATGCTGATGCGACATCATATTTGATGATGTGGCCTGAAATTTTAGTTATAAGTAAGGGACTTGCGAAGTAAGATGCTGTAAAAAAATCGGAGTGATTTGAAATTTCTAAGTAAGATTTTGAGAAGCACGAAGTTAGGATGCACAACTAGTTAAGATGCACCAACAAAAAATTTGAGCTTCTTTAGGCTAATTCTACTTTGAATCATAACTTCCTATTGAAGTGACTAAACTAACTCTTTGTGGTACGGTGAACCTAAAGTGTCCCGTCAACCTCTTTTGGTACTTTGAATCATAATTTCCTATTGAATTTGACGTACACTGTTAATAGTTATTTGTGCTAATTTTCTCTGAACGCCTCGCCTCTAAATACTGTTTGGCGTACGATACATCATGTCCACAATTCATCTCCCAAAGACCATGTTCCCCACATGATTGTCAGCTATTTAGGTCACTTGCATCTATTTCTAGCTATTTAGGTCATTTGCAGTGAACTGATATGTTATCTGTAGCGCCACTGGTTGCATTAAATATGACCCAACATAAAGTTTAATGGCTCTTTAACCCTAACATACAGTTTATTCGATATTTACAAAGCACTACCCTCTACCTTTGTTGTCCATGCATACTCTTCAAAATGATCGTCTCTCTTAATTTTTTCTTTAAGCAAAGCCTCGTCTTACTGAAAACAGGAATGATGGCGACGAAAGATACCAATGAAGAAAATTCAGAAGTAAAAGAATTGGGTGGTGACAACTGGGCAGATGCAGTGGGCGTAGGAGCTCACTGTCTTCTGCGATGTTTTTTCACCTAAAGTCCGTGCAACCATTGATTGTGGCAGCTTGATATTGTACAAGTTGTAATGGAAGGACACAAAAGGAAAAAGGGTCAGAGACAAAACGTTTTCCATGGTCCGTCTTATGTGCCAAAACCTTAGGTATAATATTTGGCATGAATAAATGAATTACAAATCTGATAAAGGAAGCATATCAGTAGTCGTTATAGTTAACTTCGTGCATCCACAGATTCTAAACGGTATATCGGATTTTGACGATTTTTTTCGTTGTGTCTGCATGCAACTTAACTGCTCATAGCTATTGTTTTGCCTTTGCATGTTGTGGGATCCCTTATGCATGCAAGGGTCAAAAAATACACTTTTCAAAGTGTTGCCCAATACCTGTCTAAAGATGCTCCAATAACTATGCACTTAAAATTGCCAATACTAATACACAAATGCCCTTGTGTGCTATGTGTACCAATATAAGTGCACAGCTATTGGAACACGAATGGTAGCTGGTACTCGATTGTGTACAAGAAATTTTGCTGAAGGATTTTTGTGTCCTAAATGGGAATAAATGATCCGTCTACATTTCTATGTATTTATGATAATGAAGAAAATGGTGTATTTTTGTGTAGTGTTTTTTTTTTTATATTCACTCGTGTATAGAAATATTGTTGAAGGGTTTTTGTGTCCTAAATGAGAATAAATGATCTGTCTACAATTCTATATATTCATGATAATGAATAAGACGATGCATTTTTGTGTAGTGTTTTCTTTGATATTCACTCATGTATATTTTGTAGAATTTCTAACCTAAATGTTGTATCTGAAAGCTAAAGAAATGAACTTTAGATCCATAATAATTAAATATACAAGTTGCAATGGAAGGATACAAAAGGAAAAAGGGTCAGAGACAAAACGTCTTCCATAGCCTTGTCTTATGTGCCAAAACCCTAGGTATAACTTTTGAAATGAACAAATGAATTACAAATCTGATATTCGATTGTTCAGATGAAACTTTGTTGAAGGTGTTTTTTTCTCCCAAAGGGAAACAAATGATCCATCTATGTTTCTATGTATTTACTAATATGAAACTTTGTTGGAAGGTATTTTTTTCTCCTAAAGGGAAACAAATGATCCATCTACATTTCTATGTATTTACTAATATTGAATAAGACGGTATATTTTTATGTGGTGTTTTCTTTGATATTCACTAATCGATATTTTATAGAATTTCTAACCAAAACGTTGTATCTGAAAACCAAATGAAATGATCTTTAGATCGATAATCATTAAATATAAAATTATATCGAATATTAAAAATACATCGTAAGGATCCCTGTGTTTAGATCCATGTGAATTAGAAGGATATTATCTATTTTTCCTCTCATGGGAGAGCTTAGCAAAATTTTCTAAGCAAGTATGGCTGAAAGAAATGACAATATATACCACAAATTTAGCTTAGAAGTCCTTAACCTTAATGGTTGTTGTCCATGGTATATTTTAGTTGCTATGTTTCTTCTCATTTCACTGTTTGGTGTTTTGCTAGGCCTTAAGGTATCTCTGGTGTTGAGCATTGTTATATAAAAGTCATTATAGATTGGCACATTTTGCTGTAAGTTTGATGAATGGTTTTGGAATGAATCTACACTATAAATACTTGACTTTATTAGTCATAAGATGTTTGGTATTGGATGTTGATAGGTAAAAACATTTTTTTATTAATAAAATATTTGTTTATTTTTATTAAATATATTTTGTCATATTTAGTTGATAGGGTTGTTTATATATGTGTCTATTGAACATCTTATAATATTTTCAGGTGTAGTAGTTTATAATAATATAATTGGTTCAACAATATAAGAGATTTTGATTAATACATTAAAATAAATTACTTTTAATGTATCATAACTTATTAATATAAACTATTTTTACTAAATTTATTAATTGAATAAGGTAAAACAAAGCATGTATGCTTTTCATATGAGGCTAGAAACTCATGTTAATGGCTCTACTCAAGTTGGAGGACCCTCTTCTAGCTCTAGTGTTCCACATGGGACTTGCTTTGTCTTAATGGGAAGCTTTGGTAAAGGAAAAAAATAGGTATAATGGTACCTTGACCTGTCTTGATCTCATCTTTTCAAATCCCTTGTGATGCTAGATGCCAAAACTCTCATGTCTCAATCAACTAAATGGACTATTGAATTTTCTCATATATAATTAATTCTACTATTGAGAGACTCATTGCTAAGATGGATTGTGTGCTTGTGATGAAGTTTTTTTTGGAAGGAAACCAAATATTAACACTATTTGGAAACTAATGACTTTGAGGTTGAGAATAAAAGGATACCTAGAGTCAGCCACCTTTTCCAAATACATTTTCCTTTCCCTCATGGAAGATTGTATTAGGATCTTGGTAACACGCCCTTAGTTTCTAGGGAGAACCATTTTATTTTTATGCAAATGGAAAGCTTGGTTTTAACCCAAATGTAGTTCTTTATGTGATGGCCAAAAGTTGGATAAATATTGGGACAAGGAGATAATTGTAGGGATTCCCAACTCCTTTAGCCAATTCATCACCCTAGACAATGTTACAAAAAGGGAAAAAATGGTTTTACTCAATATTATTTTAATGTGACTATCAACAACATTATTCATGTTAGTGTTAGCAAGTTTCCTCCTCCTAATGCAAACTTTCTTAGGTAGATTTTCTCAATCACTCTTGGGTGCACTAAGTTGCATGCTTCATTCTAAATAGCAATTGTTATTCTAGTCAACTGTGCTTATCACTATTCAACCATGCAAGAAGAAGTTGCTAGTCAAAAATACAGGTGCCACTAGTCTAAAGAACTGATCATACTCAGAAACAAAACCGAAGGAAACATTAGCACGAACAGTAGAAAAAACTCCATCACAATATGACAAAGGAGAGGCATGACAGGTCCACTAAAATGTGTCACAAAGGAGAAGATGAAGACGATGTCGGTGCATAAAGAGCATGACCTTGGCATGCATCTAGAAACACAAGTTTACATCCGCTTCCATGGTGATGGTAATCTTTAGAAATCTACCTGCAAATAATTGTGTTTAGCTTCTTCTTCTTAGCTCCCAGACTTTGATACCATGTTAAATTTTCTGCATAGTAGTATACAGATCTAGCTGAAAAGAAGAAACGAAACTGAAATTACTGTGGAATCATAAATTAGAGGATATGCATGAAGAGGTAAACCGAAGTTACAAGGAAGACACAGAGTTTAACAACGCACTCCTTGGTTAACTTACGCATATCTAGCAATGCATGAGTACTTGTTATGGTGGAACAAAAGTTTCCCGTAAATCATGGGCACCAAACTGTTGCATGTGCTAACAGATTTGATTAAGCAAAAGCAATATATGGAGGCTCCAATTTTGTCTTTAGATGATCTATAAACAAGCTTCGAGTCTTGTTTTTTGCAAGTGTATGAGATGGTAAATTATGATCCCGAATGGAGGACATTTTATTGTTTCATTCGATGCTGATTTCAATGCGTATTCTATTGTACGTAGAGTGATTTGTTTTCTATTGTTTTGATAAATGTTGATTTCTTCGCATATAATCTTCTTTCTTCTTTTTAAAATCAGTAACTTCCAAAATTGTAAAATTTTGAAATAGGAATCAATATGATTAAGTAGTAAATCAATTTAAAGTTCAAATCTAGAGGGCTAGTTCATGCGCTAAAATAAAGTGTCAATCTAGGTGAGTTTGTTTTTCGTGTTCTTGAAAACTGTAAAAATTCACCTATGGCATCATTATTTATGGAGGACAGGTGAATGGAAGCCCAACATGAATCACATGGGCGGCTCAAAGGCACTGGCTATGCAGCAATGTAAACCGCACCTACATGGCACTGGCTATCCAGGGGAAAATTTGCACCGCCTGGATAGCCATGCTTCCTCGGTCCGTGCCCCTCCGCGTTCGTGTCTGCCCGCCTGCGTGAAAGGTGCCCATGAAAGGACGTCGCCTCAAACCGCTCGCCACACCTCTGCCGGTCCGGATTTCCCTTTTTCCTGCGGATTCCGGATTTGATGCTATATTAGTTATATTTTTTATTTTTTTAGTGTTAAAAATAGTTTTTGAATGATAGAATTATAATTTTGTTAAATTTAAGAGAGTGAAAAATACTTTTGTAAGATAATTTGTTTTATTTAAAAGTACATTGATATGGAAAAATATTAATTAAAATTTCATATCCTTGTAATCAAAGTATTTATGTTCTTCAAATATTATTTTTTGGATTGTTATTGCTTCAGGTTCTTTTGTATTTCATTGATGAATGGTAATTTTCCCTCTAATGACCCTTTGCCTTCACTAAGCTTTCTTTGTTTTTCTGTTAACTATCCTATAATTATATTTATAATTTTAATCAAAGTATGTGATTATAGTTAAAATTTTGTTTTTTGGAATAATAATATTTCAAGTTCTTTTGTATTTCTTTTGTAATATATGAAGTTCAAGATATGTTAAAATTTGTGTTTTTTAGTAGTTTCTTGTATTCCATAACTTTGCATGTATTCCAATTATTCCAATTATTTCCAATCTCAATGTAACTTAAAATTCTGACTAGGATTGAAGGTTGGGTTGAATTGAGAAATCAAGATCAACTAATTTGGATTTATTTCTCAAAAGGGTTTTCCCCAAATAAATCACGATGTTGTAGCATGAATGGTATTTATATTTATTTTATTTAACTTATGTAACTGTTGTAAAGAAGAAGAAAAAATTCATAACCCTTCTCTCAAGATTATTATAAGAATTTATTTCTCTATCTTAGCTTTCTTACAAGTAGTAGGTATTCTCACAAAGAAAGGTATGGTCACCAAGGGTCATATAATGCTAATATATCAATATAACACCAACTTTCTATGTTTTCCTAATTCTCTACTTAAAGCCACTTGTATCAATGCTAGAATCCTCAAATTGGCTCTTAATAGGGTTTATAAATATAAGTAACCACACACGTGTGACTCCTCAATATTTGTAGCTATGCTCACTATCGAAGTGAACAAATTATATCACCTAACTAATTTACCTCTTAGGTCATATTCCCACTAGTTTAGTTAGGCTTAATTTGGGCATTACCACTTTATGTATCAAGTCATAAGATTAAAATATGTCATAATCTTTATGTTGTTTGTGTAGATCATATTTTCCTATATAACCAATGAGTTCCCATTCTAACCCCTAGCCATCATATTAAATCATGTTCATATACACAAGTTGTGTATTTTCATCCTTTGTTAGAATAGAATTATCCTCTCATGGTTGGTATATATTTTGTTTCATTGATTTTTCTAGATCTTGGATGGCTATATTAATAGTCAAATCTTTAATAATTAGAGCATTTAATGCCAACTCTTACACATAAAACTCAAGGACGGATAGATAGTATGTCAAACCCATGGATACACAAATCATGCACAAAGTGTTCACAACACAACACATATACATTCATAATAAGGTAGTCACATCCACAAAGGAACACAACACAATTCATTTTTTCATTCATTACTGTGTTTTACACAAATCATGTACAATGTTTTCACAACACCACACATATACACTCATAATAAGGTAATCACATCCACAAAGGAACACAACAATTCATTTTTTCATTCATTACTTTGTGTTTTACACAAATCATGTACAAAGTGTTCACAACACAACACATATACACTCGTAATAAGGAATCACATCCACAAAGTAACACATCACAATTCATTTTTTCATTAATTACTTTGTGTTTTAAACAACTTCCTTAAATACATTATAATACAATATAATTGTCACAAGGTTTTCTAAGTTCACCAAAAATTCAATTGAAATTAACTTTTGAACTTTATTTAAATAGAATTCAATCATAATCATGCATTCAAAACAATCACAATTCATCTAAATAAGTGCACCGACACACTAGTACTTACTAGGCCATAATTAATTCAAGTTCAACAACAATCACACATCATAATACAATACACAATATTGAGTCTTCTATTGTCCAACATTGTCCTAGAAATACACCAACTTACGATATCATTATTCATTCAATGACCACCACACATTAATAAGACCTATTGTCCAACATTGTCCTAGAAATACACCAAGTTACGATAATCATATTCATTCAATGACCACCACACATTAATAAGAATTCAACTAAGGACTTTTTTTTACCCAAACATTCTATCATGTCAATGTGAAGCACTTTTTCCACATGATGATAATACATAATGAGTAATAAGATGCTCGCTTAATTATTAGTAGAAAATATAAAATTTGTATAATGTAAAAGATGCTCAAATGATCAATATGAATAATACATAGGATTGCAAAGTAAATGAAACCTTAATATGTATTTGTGCTATCCATCTTATAATAAATTTCAATTATAAAAAATTACAATAAAAAAATAAAACCATAACTCTTTTTTATGAAAGTGAAAATAAAATAACTTTAAACTATGACTAAAATAGGTTTATTTAAATTTATGCCTTGCCCAAGTTGAAAAAGACATAAATTTATATTTGTTAATTGTGGTTTAATTGTACTTTATACTACACTATTTAATTCATTGAGCCACAAATTTTCAATATGAACATGTCATAAAAAGTACAATAAAATGAACAATTAATACAAGTGTCTTAATAGCAAATTAATGTCAATTTTATGTAACTTTCCACCATTGATATTTAATCTTAATTGAAAATAACATTTGATATAAAATGTACTTTTAAATAAAACAAATTATCTTACAAAAGTATTTTTCACTCTCTTAAATTTAACAAAATTATAATTCTATCATTCAAGAACTATTTTTAACACTAAAAAAATAAAAAATATAACTAATATAGCATCAAATCCGGAATCCGCAGGAAAAAGGGAAATCCGGACCGGCAGAGGTGTGGCGAGCGGTTTGAGGCGACGTCCTTTCACGGGCACCTTTCACACGGGCGGGCAGACACGAACGTGGAGGGGCACGGACCGAGGAAGCACGGCTATCCAGGCGGTGCAAATTTTCCCCTGGATAGCCAGTGCCTAAAAAGTTTGCCTGGTCTCGTCGGAAATATTTCCTGTGCAAGGCATGGGCCCTACTAAAAGGCCAGCGGGAGCACAGGAAATATTTCCGACGAGACCAGTGAAACTTTTTAGGGGGGCGTGAAAACTGGACGGTGTACTTCATTCAGATGCTGCAGTTATTGTATACGGAGGCATAGAAATTAGGATTTAATATATATTATTTATTATTTAATATAATACATTTTTAATTATATTTTTAATATATTTTATATATCATTTTTTAATATTTTTTTATTTTTAATTTATTATTTTTAACTATATTTTTTAATATATGTTTTTAATTTTTTAATGTATTTTATCTATTATTTATTTGTTAATATATATAATTTTTAATAAATTTTTAATTTTAAATATTTTTATTTAATCAATTTTCATTATATTTATGGCAAATGTTGAATATATTAATTTTATAGAATAATTTATTATAGAATCATTTACTATTGATTAAGAAAAAATATATTTAGAAGGTAATTCTATAATTTTTAACTTTTAAGAGTTAGACAATTACCTTCTAACTCTTAACTCTCTTAATTATGCTGAAAATAGGTTAGAAATATATGTTTCATGAAGTGTAAAAATGAAACATAGAGAATTACCATCTAGTTTTTAACTATGTTGATTCAAAGTTAAGAAATTTTCACAAAAATTAAAAGTTAAAAATTAAGTGTTAAAAATTCAAGAGAATTAAATTTCATAATATTTAAATATGGATCAATAACTTATATCTAGTCTAGTATAATACTATGTCATATTGCATAATTTTTTATGTTTATAGTAAAAATAAAAATAAAAATGAAATAAGAACATCAATAATTGATCAATAATGCTTATCTTTTTATTTCATGAATAATTTATAATAATTTTCCAATTTATTGACTCAAAAAAGTGGGACATAACTACTTAAGATAGATTGTGCTGATCCAAATTGACATGAAGTGCTGATATAATTATAATAAATTATATGCATAAATAAATTCCATTAAAAAATAAAGCAAATACATTAAAAATATATATATAAATTAAATATATTAAAAAATTAAAAAAATAGATTAAATACATTAAAAACTTAAAAAAATATATTAAAAAAAAATTATAAATAATAAATAAATAAAATACATAAAAAAAATATTAAAAAATGATATATAAAATTTATTGAAAATATAATTAAAAATGTATTATATAAAATATAATAAATAATAAATAATACATATTAAAAGTATATATAGTTTTTTTAAGAGGCATCCGCACTAAAAGGCCAGCGAGTGCACAGGAAAAACTGGCCGGTGTACTTCATTCACCCGCCCCATGCGATTTTTTAATGTTAATTTTTTATTTGTTCATTTTTATATCAAGTTTTTTATATGTTTATATCATCATTTTATTTGTTTTTTTATATGAATTTTTAAATGTTTATATTATTGTATTGTTTAATATTTTTTTAATAAATACTATATAAAAGAATTTCATATGTTATTTTTTTATTGCTTTATAAACATGTATAATTTTTTTAATTTAATTATATATAATATTTTATTGTCATAAAATTTACTTAAAATTATAATGCTAAAATTTTAACTAAATCTATAAAATTATAATGTTTAAATTTTAAGTATCATTATAAAACTAATTTTAAGTAAATTTTTATAGTAATTTAATTAAAGTAGGGTTATATTTTAATTAAAGTAAGAGTTCAATTAGAGTTTAATTGTGATTCAAGTTAGGATTACCATTATTTGATAAATCTTAGGGTTATGGTCAATTTTAGGGTTCGAATAGAATTAGAGTTATAATATTTTTTTTCATGATTGTTTATTAAATTTCAAAGATGTTTTATCCTAATTGAATCATAAGTAAAATTGAACTCTAATTTTAATTAAAATTTAACCCTACTTGAATTTAATTAAAATATAACCCTAGTAAACTTATAAGTTAAGTAAATTTTAAAATTATTTCTTTAATAAATTACTATTATAATTTTAAGTAAATTTTTGTAGTAATATTATAAGTTAAGTAAATTTTAAAATTATTTCTTTAATAAATTACTATTATAATTTTAAGTAAATTTTATAACAAAAAAATTTATCAAAATAAATATATTGATTTTAACCTAAGAATAATTAAGTGGTTTTAACATAGAAAATAAAAATTACTTGACATAGAAAATAAAAATTACTTAACATAGAAAATAAAAAATTACTTAACATGAGAAATAACCAAGTGAACATAAAATTTCCTCACTTTGCATCTTTAAAACTCAAAAAAAAAATTGATTAGATCAAATTAAAAAAAAAATGTAAACCTCAATTCCTTTTTCCAATATATAAATCATTTAATTATTTCTTATATTAAAATGACTTAATTATTTTAATTTAAAAAGAAAACATTTTTATATAAAAGAAACTAATATTCTTATATATATTTAAAAAGTTAAAAAAATAATATTATTAAAATTTATATATAATATATATCTTACATTTATTATAATATAATTATTATTAAAAAAAATTGAGTATATAATTTATTAATAATTTATATCCAATATATAAATCATTTAATTATTTCTTATATTAAAATGATTTAATTATTTTAATTTAAAAAGAAAACATTTTTATATAAAAGAAACTAATATTCTATATATATTTAAAAAGTTAAAAAAATAATATTATTAAAATTTATATATAATATATATCTTACATTTATTATAATATAATTGTTATTTAAAAAAAATTGAATATATAATTTATTAATAATTTATAACATTTATTATTTTACTCATTGTAACTTTCAAAAAATAAAAACACAGATCCACCACAATCAACTTGTCAGCACGTGTACGGTTTGATTGGACGATTATAGCTGCAGAGAACATCGTGATTGGCATCAGACATGAGAGGCATGGAGAAGGCATGGCATGGGGCGGACCATTTTGTCCGCTGCGTAGCCATTGCCGGCCTAGACTATGCAGGTGCGGTTTACATTGCTGCATAACCAGTGCCCGGCTCAAATACCAATTTTCACGAGTGCCATATGATCGGTGGTGGAAATTAATACGTACCAATAGATAGCCACGGGTCTCCTTGAGGGTGTAGGCATGGTTGCAACTAGAAGATCCTAGTCCAGTGGATCTGAACCGCCAAGTTCCAGAGATAATGCGGCCCACAAAGGATGGATGGTCTCGGTCTTCTGGACAAACATTTGCATGGTTTCTTCCATAATAGATGGAAGGTGGAGAGGGAGGATACTGAACGGTTTCCATTACTTCTAACGGTACGTATTTGTATGGCTATCCTCTGTAGCGAAAAAAGAATAAACTTCGCATGAATTATTTTCGTAAAAAGAAAAACTAAAAATTCTGAAAAAATGTGAGGATTCAATAATTTACCCACTGGTTCTGGACCATTTGAAAATATACAAAGTTGGCTAAAAAAAATCATAAGCAGCTAAGCGACTACAGGTGCTACGTCATCATGTGGATCCAATAGAAGGAAATGGAAAAAATAATATAGTAACATTTTGCAAAAGACAATCACAGTGGAGCTCTCCTGTTGTGCGACGCCAGTAGTAACATTTTGCCGGTCTGAAAGAAGAAAATGAGGTCCATTCTCACAACACGGAGAGATCTCCTGCGCTTTTCTCGCCTTCTGCAAAATGCTACACTCTTTTATTTTGTTCCCCATCATCTTCACTTGAATCCTTTCTCACAAATATTAAACAAGTATCAAAATCCCTTTTGGTGATCTGGTTGCTTACAACATTAATTGGCAATCGATTGCCTCTGATACAGACAGAGACCGGCTGTGTTTCAAACAGTAAAATAAAATTAAAATAAAGAAGACATAAAACTGTCAAATCCCTCCCGTAGATGAGTAATCTATAATGACATTCCGTTTTTATCTGTACAAAATATTATCTTCACACTTCCCATTTATATCTAAAAAATTTGAAACACTGCAGAATTTTTACCAAACATTTGTATGTATCTTGAGATATAGTTAAGGAAAAGAATTCAGTAGTTGAGTAGGTTTCAATTCTTGTGATAGAAGTTGATTTAATACCTTCCTACTTGGTGATTTAATGTTCAATTTTTGTATAATATTTGTGACTTTAAAGTAGTTATTGTTGATGATAAGTACCAAATAAAATATATACTTTGTTGTGAAAAGTAACCAATCATGTGATGTCACACCAGCTACACAAATATTGGTCATTTTTGCAAGTCTATTTGTTTCACTTGTTTTAGGTTGTTTTGGACACTTTGACAAAAAAGATGCTAATATGACATTACTTATAAGAAGGGGACTTCCCAAATAAATTGCTGTAAAAAAATTGAAAGTGATTTGAAATTTACACGAAAAAATTTGAAAAGGACGAAATTAAGGTGAACAAGAAGTGAGTCCTCTTCCCTATTAAACACAAAAAATGTGCCAATGAAACGCTGTTTTAATCAATTTCAGAAAGTAGAAAGAAGCGCGGATCTCTTCTTTTGAAGAGCTCCATTTGCTCTTCGTCTCATAGGCTCATGGTTTTATATTCCTTGTAATTCTCTTTTCCGAACAAGTGGTCAGAATCTAAATCTATTAACTAGTATAAAAGCAAGCTAGTCTAATGAAAGCTGCCTGGTATGAACTTTTGTGAGAGAATTAGAATAAGATTATTACGGCCCAGCTCAACTTGTTCATCACCCAAGCTCAAATTCTTAAAATCTCTAATCTATGCTACATATCGATCTAATACAATACGACTTTTATAATAGCAACCTAATACAATGAAAGCTACCTGGTAAGAGACTTAGAAGCAGATTGTGTACCTGGGGCTGGAGAAATGAGAGAGTTTGCCGGTTTGAGAAAAGATAACGAGACCCACTTGGGCCTCACACATCAAGGAAAGCTCCCGCGCCTTCTTCATTAGACCAGTTCGCCTCTTACAGAATGTCACCACTCTATTCTTTTTGTCCTCAATTTTCTTCACTTCGATCTTTCCTCGCCCCATCATATCCTTTTTCAATGATGTTGTTCTACCAGAGAAGGAAACATTCCTGGAATTGAACATATCGTTTTTAGCAATATGAAAGGACTGGAACGCAGTGGGTAGGTGCTCTTTCCCAACAGAATTCAATCCTCCTCATAATCACATCACCAACACCACGCATAAAAGGTACGAGAATTCAATGGGGGAGGACAATACAGCTCTAAATAGGTTGATAGGAATGAGCTCTCAAAAACATAACTTATTCGACAGCGAGGACATAAATATTAATAATAAAAGTAGCCTATATAGTTGGGCCGCGGCTATTCTATATAGTTGTGCACACTGAAACTGGTTTAAATAGCTGAAATGGGTCTGCTCAACGATCAGAAATGGCAGAAAATGGCAGAATTGCCGCAACTTGCAGTCATCCCAATTAATATAAAAAATAAATATGAAAAACAAATCAATCGGTAGCAAACATAACATGTTGAAATAAACTAGCAATTGCGTCTTGGTGTGCAATGGGTATGCCAAAGAGGTTTGGAAGGTCAATAATGGAAATTTTGGTTTATTTTTTGCATACATTTTTATTCACTATAGGATGTCAATCAGTATGTCATTTAATGAACAATGTTGTTTGTGCAACAAAGGTCTAAATTGAGAAGTGATAGCTTGAAATCAACTATGCATCCACTTATAAGGATTCAAGCATGACTAAACCAAAACCTTTGAATCAAGAAGATAGCTAGACTCCATGACCAACAGACAAATGTTATGTTTGTAGAGATATGGATAGGAAGAGGGAGAGACATAAAGGGGTAAAGAGAGATAGAGTTAGAGATGGAGATGGAGATGATGAAGAAGGAGAGGGATATGGAGAGGAGAAGGAGAGATAGAGAGAGGAGAGAGGGATAGATAGAGACAAAAGAGATAAATATTTAGAGAGGAACAGAAAGGGAGTGATAGAAAGGCAAAGATAGAAATAAGAAGTGATGGATGGAGAGAGGTAGAGGGGGAGAGTTATATGGGATCAAAGCGGTGGAGAGATAGAAATAAAGAGGCAAAGAGATATAGATATAGAGATATAAGAAGAGGGGGAGGGGAGAGAGAGGGAGACAAATAGATAGAGAGATAGATACAAGACATGAAGGGAGTGAGGAAGTGAGAAATGTAGATAGATAGAAAGAGGGGAGATAGAGATGGGGGAGAGAGAGAAGAGGGGGAGAGAGGAAGAGAGAGAGGTAGAGAGGCATAGAGACAAGATGGGTGAGAGACAAAGATATAGATCAATATAGAGAGAGGGAGAGGGAAAGGGAGATATATAAATATATAAGGTGATATGGACAGATAAAGAGGGATAGGGATATATATATATATATATATATATATATATATATATATATATATATATATATATATATATATATATATATATATATATATTGTGTGTGTGTGTGTGTGTGAGAGAGAGAGAGAGAGGTGTAATTACAAAGGTCGAGGAAGAGATATAGGAAAAGAGTTGGATGAATATAGAGAGATCTATATGTTTGGATATAGATGGAGAGAGAAGAAGATATAGGTATCTAGATGAAGATAGAGTTAGAGAGGAAGAGGGACATAAATAGATAGAGATTGAGAGAGGTAAATGTGTGTGTGTGTGTGTGTGTGTGTGTGTGTGTGTGTGAGAGAGAGAGAGAGAGAGAGAGGTGTAATTACAAAGGTCGAGGAAGAGATATAGGAAAAGAGTTGGATGAATATAGAGAGATCTATATGTTTGGATATAGATGGAGAGAGAAGAAGATATAGGTATCTAGATGAAGATAGAGTTAGAGAGGAAGAGGGACATAAATAGATAGAGATTGAGAGAGGTAAATGTGTGTGTGTGTGTGTGTGTGTGTGTGTGTGTGTGAGAGAGAGAGAGAGAGAGAGAGGTGTAATTACAAAGGTCGAGGAAGAGATATAGGAAAAGAGTTGGATGAATATAGAGAGATCTATATGTTTGGATATAGATGGAGAGAGAAGAAGATATAGGTATCTAGATGAAGATAGAGTTAGAGAGGAAGAGGGACATAAATAGATAGAGATTGAGAGAGGTAAATGGAGATACAAAGTTAGAGAGACTGGGAGATAGAAAGGGAGTGATAAAGATAAAGAGAGATAGGGAGTGATAAAGAGGAAGAGATGAAGATAAAGAGAGATAGGGAGTGATAAAGAGGAAGAGATAGAGAGATGTAGAGAGATATATATGGTGAGATTAAGTGATAAAGATATATAGATATAGAGAGATAAATCTTTAACTATTTCTCTGCATCTAATATACTATGCCCATGTGGAAGCACGAGCTCACCAACGTGGCATTATCTGTGAGAAATTTGTGGCTGGAATTGCACGAGGAGTTTAAGGAGAATGGCAACATGTGTTTAGGTATGTTGTGTCCAAGTATTTTAAAGTGATATATGTTAGAACGGATCTACTTCAACCCTTACCAGTAATCAGGCCGTACTCCATATTCATTTGAAAATTTGAAATAAAAACGTTAGCGAATCAAAATGAGTGTATAAATTTAACCTAAAGTTTTGAGGGATCTTGATGTTATTCATTCCATAGTCCGCGTGCCTTTAATAAGCTTCGACAGTTTGTATACTCGTTGAGACGTGGCAAGCACTATGTAAAAAATAGCTATGTTCTCTTTTTAAGCCTCTCTTGTAGACATTTTTTTGGATTTGCATTTTTTGCACTCGCTGAGTTGGTAGCTTCTTCAATTTTATTTGATCTTGCCTTGCCCAAAAATCTCAAAATGTATTGCTTGAATTTCAGGTTGCCTCTTTAACCCTTGCAAACATGTATCACAGGTTATTTTGTTTTGCAATCCATGGTCTATTTTGGTATTGTGAATGTTAATAAGATTTTTCTTCTAAATCAAATTAAATCACCACTTATTTTTTCAAAAACATATCTCATACCCTATGCATTGTTGCTCAGATTTTTCTTTAAATTCACCTTGCAAGCAAATGTCCAAATAGCAACAGAAATCAGCAAGCTACCACACAAGTTCTAATGTATTATACACGATCTCTAATGTTGTTTACAAATCGGAGCTACCCGTCTCTTTGAAAATTTGGATTGTCATTCATACTTGAAAAATGGTCTGTGGGATTCAAATTTCAGTCCTTGCCACATTGTGTTACCCTTTTTCAACAAAGAGATTTAGACCACTCTGTTTTGAGTCTTCTTCAGTATTGTATTCTGAATTTTTGTATTTTTGTATGGGCTCTTTCTCTATTTCTTTTGAATTTGTTAAACATTTTCATGTCTGTATATTTCGATGGGAATATTTCTATTAATTTAATTTTACACAGATTTGTTTATGTTTTCAATCTCAATAATCTTATGCCTCAATGATGCAGTCACTACTTACATGGTTACTCTTTGAGGCAAGGCTTAATTGACCACTTATTCTAACTTACTTCTATAATACAAACTATCTCTCTGAGTACCACTCCAAAATTTTAGAAAATTAATGATTCTGAATTTCCATCTCGATAGAGGGAGGCTCAAATATGGTTGTAGCTATTCTGGCTCCAAAATGGCATGCCTCCATATGATGCCGAAGGCATACCATTCAAGTACGGCAGGTCCATGAGAGCGACGTTCCTGGGACCCACAGATGACATGGAATTCCTCACGGCTGTGATGACATGGATGATGTTGTCGTTTTGCGTTTGACGGAAAAGCTTGCTCGCAGTTAACACTTTCCCGGCCGTTGTCATCGCGATGTGACGGTTACATCGGGCGAGGCGGTTAACAGACCGTCAGCCAAGCGTTTTACATTTTCGGTGACCGCCAATTTCGATTTTGCCACGTGGCAATTTTTTTGGCTAACCCGCTTTATTGCGTCGATGAGTCAACTAACATGACTAACATCGGGCGGTGGTCACGTGTTACAGGCACAGTTTTCAAATTTTTTTAATAAATTTTGAATGAAATCTTGATTTCGCGAAAATTGAAAATATATTTCGTCTGGTAGCTGCATGCAGAAAGCAGTGGTGGAGGCGAAACAAAATATTTGATCGTGGAAATTCAGGCTATAAATTCATGTGCCCGGTTGAATCACTGAGCGAAGGAGTTGCGCTTCAATTGTAGTTATAGGTATGCATTCTTAAAATATGTGTGGCTCCGAAGGGGAGGAGAAAAGTCGACCGCATGCATAACCCAAGTTGTCTGGGTATATTGTTAGTCGTATTGTTATCGCCTGTTAACACGCAGGTTTTTTTTCATGTGTAGGGAGGAGGTATCGAAGTGTACAGGGGGTGGTATGATTGAAGATTGTTGTGTAGGGTTATGGCGACATCGGTAAATTCAAACCCCAACAGATAAAGATAGTTTTATGATTCCTTCGTCAACCTAGTGTTTGAAATTGTAAATTTTTATATCATTTTTGTATCGCAAAGGTGGTTGTGAGTGTGCCCTCAAGAGGTGTGAAGAGGACAACGATTTGGGTGGAGGCTTAGGCGGCTGCGGTAATTTGAAACCCTAAGACATTCAATAATTTTTTATTTATTTCCTATGTCATTTTGTGTTATGTCTGTGTAAATTAGGCATCATTTTGCAGCATGGTCGTGTCAGGATACCAAGGTTTCCTGTTTGATTGTTGACAGTTGATTTTTGGGATTTTGTTGAAAACCGTCAGGGTTTGCATTGTTTGTTTGCAGTTTGGTGTGTGTTAGTATATATATATATATATATATGAAGCAATACACACACACACACTTGCAGAGAGAGAGACACACACACACAAACATGTCCTCTACAATACAGAGGAAAACAACAGAATAAAACATAGATAAAAGAAACTATGGAAATATTATGCTTTGTTTCCATTATTCTTAGGTGCTCATTAGATTAAAAAAAAGAAAACCTATAGTCCCATAAATCCCCCTTCAACAATGAGCCGGAATAGACGGAGGCTGCTTCAACAAGGAGCCCTTCAACAATAATGTTTTCGTTTGCGCATTAGTCTTACTTTTTCCACGTTAGGCAAATAAAAAAGGCGCCATGTTTGCTATCATCAAACAAACAACAGATCAACTCCTAAACAAGAGCAAGTCAAACACAGTCAAGGAATGGTTGCATCAACCAGTCAACAACCTAATTTTGAGGAGTCCGTTTGCATCAAAAGGCAAACCATAACATGTAAACGAGGTCAAGACCAAGTAAATGAAGCTCAATTTGAAACAAAACATTTTACCTCACTTTGTCTTTCATGTAGCTATTAGGTGCCTGCCACTTGTATTTGCATATATATATTTATTCTCGGACATGTATGTTGATGCATGTCATTGGTACGATATGTCCTTTTTGGAGCCAGAACATGTATGTCAATTCATGTCGTTGTTACAATCTCATTTTGAAGCCAGAATAGACATGTCTGACACAAGTTGGAAGCACCTAATCACACTCGAAAAGTGCAGAATAAACATATATGCATATATATGTGGGAGGCTATCTGTATTATGGCTCGACAGTGGACGTATCATACCAACAACATGCATTGACATATATTTCCAAGACATGCATACCATGCCAACTTCTCGTGGTGCTCCGCCCCATGGTATGTGATGTGGAGTTGTTGTCGAGTTCTCGGTTTCAGTCCTCGGCGCCCATGCAAAATTATGTGGAAATGTCGGAGGATGGTTGCGGCATGCTTTGTGGTTACTGTCGGTTTATTGTGCATAACATGCACATTAAAAGCTTGTGAATGAAGGAATCGCATTTGGAGGGCATCTTGGCAGGAAGAAGAGGCCGCGGGATGCAAAAACTTGGTACTTTTGTCAGAGAAAACACTAGCATGAAACTCAAGTTACTCTTGCAGTGGGACGCCTCTATTGTGGCTGCAAAAAACAAAATGGGGGGACTAACACCCCATGTTTGTGGCAGGTTTTTAATCGTAGGTTTTGCATTTGATGGTTGCTTTTGTCTAACACAATGTTGTTAGTCTGTATGATTTTTCTATTTTAGAACCAGAAGAGACACAACCTCTCGGACCAATGTTCATGTACGAGTTGTGATTTGATGCAGCTAACAGTGGTAAAGCCAAAGGCTAACACGCGATGCAATTTACCATAGGAGATGGAGTTAGTCAATAACAAGGCTTGAGAATAGACAAATGG
This sequence comes from Cryptomeria japonica, assembly GCF_030272615.1. Taxonomy (NCBI): domain Eukaryota; kingdom Viridiplantae; phylum Streptophyta; class Pinopsida; order Cupressales; family Cupressaceae; genus Cryptomeria; species Cryptomeria japonica. The sequence continues at coordinate 587,188,308 of NC_081406.1, forward strand.
TACTGCGTGTTAGTGACATGTTATCCAATTGCATCCATTGAATGTAAAATATAGTGTTAGTCATATTGTTATCATCTGTTAACACGTAGGTTATTTTTCATGTGCAGGGAGGAGGTATCGTAACGTTGATTTCGAGTCTAAGCTGCGTGTTAGTCAGACCATAGCATTGATTTCGAGTCTAAGCTACGTGTTAGTTAGACCATAGCGTTGATTTCAAGTCGAAATAGAGGTGTCTGTCCTTGAGCGCACAACAATAGTACAAAAATAGGTGGTTGATATAGACAACTCTTGTACAGCTTTGGTACTATGGCAAGTTGACATATATAATTTAGGTGATATAAATTAGTTAGTGGTAGTTTATATTGGATGTTAAACTGCAATTTCATATATGAACATGTAGATTCCTTTTATGTCTTTTGAAATGCATGTACTTCCCAATGTAGACTACCAGTAACATTAGTTATCCATGTAGGTTGTTGATTTTCAAGGACTATTGAGTAGTCCCCCGGCAAACGTCCAGATGTTCCCAGGTTGTTGCTATGTCTCCCTTGTTTAATTCTACTTACACTATAATGTCCCCTTATTAATAATCTTTGGGCTTGTGCAACTTTTTGAAAGGCGCTTGTTATATATATATATATATATATATAGTTTGTTGTATATAATTTTTTTTATGCGGTACAAATGTATGTATAAATTTCAGTTCTTGATCATGTAATATTAATGTCCTTACTTTTACTGAATTTGATAATAATGAAAATGAACAATGCAATTGACTGATGCATTTTATTATATGCTATAGATGCACCATATTAGACAATAAGATATAATTTTTGAACCTGAACGCAGTACGATTGTTAATTATGGATCTTCAAGTCATGAAACTAGTGTTGAATATATGAACCACAAATCCTGATTCTTGCGAACTATGTGTTATAAATTTGTATATATTCTATTGATTTGCATGAGAGTGTTAATGTTCATCGTAGTGTATTTGTATTTCTAGATTATTGATGTTCGTGATGTTTGAGAAGTACATGTGTTTGATGATCCAACTCCAATCTGAAATGTGATTTGGGCTTCTGTTTGAGGTGTCTCGGGTTGGCATGACGAACTCCTCACGTGTCTATCCTTCAAAGTGTTTTTTTCTTTTTTCTTTTCGTAACTTAAGAGTACATTTTTAATAAATAGTACTATTCACATGTCAACAAAGAGATGGAAGCTCTAGAATAGACACTCGTTTCAAAAGACTTGTGTCTTTCAAAAAATGAATTGGAGGTCTCTATACCCATTAATTATCGTGAAAGACTTTGTTAATGGCAATGAATCGTTGTTTATTCTCTGACATAGATTGACCATCTTAATTGTTGCACACTCATTTTACAGCATCGATTTTGCAATTAGTGGCTACGATTGACTAACCTGTCGATAACACATTGTAGGAAAGGTCCGTTTTGGAGCCAAAATAGACACAGCCGGTCCATTAAGCGTGTTTTGCATCCTTCTTTATCAATCCTTAAGAAAGTCTAGTTTTTGTGTTGTATTTTGGATGGGGAGAACACAAGAAGCCTTTTTAACAGCATTGGCGATGGATCATAGTCATTATTTCGTTGCAATTTCAACCAAATATGTTTTAGAGCGGAATGTCATGGATAGTTTATGGCTAAACTATTAGTTGGGTTGTACATAACATAGCGACATGCTGACTTTGTATTGGAATGTGGGCATAATCGGTTGTGTGTTGGCTGTGTCATTTGTACTGAACGTGTGGTGTTATTGATAGTGTGATGAATATGAATTGCATTTTTTTTATGTTTCAGTTCAATCATGTCAATTGCGTTGCGAAAAAGGTTGAGGGAAAATGTTGATCTTGATTATGGGTTGCTGGAGCTAAAGGTAGATGATCTCATGGGAGTTGGCCGCGTTCACTTCCCAGTGACACGTGACATCGGCCTGCCTGTAAGCTAAGTAGTTTTAATGGATTATGTAACATGTAGTATTGTTTGGTGTTGTAACTGTTTAATGCTTGTGATTGGAGAACTAATTTGTATACCTAGGAGAGAGGTGGGCTCTCGTATGCGGGAAGAGTTCGACATTCATATCTGAAAGATTCAGGAGTTGGGCTTTCACATCTGGGGGTAGTTGAGGATTCAAATCTGAAAGAGTCGGGAGTTGGGCTTTCAGATGCGCGACCAGTTGGAGATTCAAATCTTAAAGTTTCAAGAGCCGAGCTTTCGTATCCAGGACTAGTTGAGGATTCAAATCTGAAAGGGTCAGGAGTTGGGCTTTCAGATGCACGACAAGTTGGGGATTCAAATCTGAAAGATTCAGGAGTTGGACTTTCACATCCACGAGTAGTTGAGGATTCAAATCTGAAAGACTCAGGAGTTGGGCTTTCAGATGCACGACAAGTTGGGGATTCAAATCTGAAAGATTCAAGAGTTGGACTTTCACATCCACGAGTAGTTGAGGATTCAAATCTGAAAGACTCAGGAGTTGGGCTTTCAAATGCAGGACTAGCTGGGGATCCAAATCCGAAAGAGTTAGGGGATGGGCCTTCAGGTTAGGGACTAGTTGGGGATTCAAATCTGAATGAGTCACCAGTCGGGTCTCCAATTTTGAACCCATTGTCAAGTCGCCTTCTCAGCGACTGCACAACCACACTGGTAATTATTTCTCATTGCATTATATATTTTTTCCATCATTGCATGGCATGGTTGGTGGAAGTTGGGATTTATAAGTGGAAATGTAGATATATACACGAGCATAAAATGGATCGATGATGTGTGCTATTTTATTGAATAGCATTATGATAGTGGTTGTGTTGGTGAGGAAGATGAGGCCAGTGGAAGTGTAGATGAGGCTGATTATACTGATGCTCGAGGCGGTGAGAGTGAAAAAGGGGACGTTTGTAGCGAGCATGAGGTGAGCATAGAGTAGGAGGCTGAACGGCAACATGATTCTGTCAGCGGTCGTGAACAGGAACAAGGAGGGGCGAGTAATAAGGAGGTCCACTATTAGTCATTATATGTTGGATTATCTTTATAATGCTTGATTAGTGCAAAATTGAATGTGACTCTTTGTCTCTGTTGGTTGTGTCCAGCAACAGGTCGATCACAAAAGAGAACATATTAATGGCAGGTTGCACTACTTTTGTCTCTTCCGTTATTGTTCCGAAAATGGAGGTCATCAGTTTTGGGATCTGGGGAGGCTTAATATGCATAGAGCCAGAGAACATCAACTACCATTTTTGGGGATTGCATGACGCAGTCGTCAACAGTGTGGAAGTGGAAAGCGCAGTGCGGATCATAGGAAGAAATCGTCGTTGGAGTTGAAAAAGAGGGAGTCTAATATTGAATACCAAATGGGCGTACGACGCAGTATGCAAAAAAAATGTGTCACTGACCGGGTCTGTATGAAATATGGCAAGAAAACATGTGATGAGCTTCTTATCGAAGGGAAGGAAGAGATAAAGGAAGCAATGCGAGTGTACGACAACAGTCCAATTAGGGAGGCGAGAAGGAAGAAGGTTTTAGAGTTACTGCAAAGAAAGAATATTGCAACAGAGGTAATTTTTTAGTGATCGTATTTTTTTGCAGTTTACTAAATTCCTTTAAACATGTGAAGAATGACTTATTGAGGTATCCTATTCTAGTGCCTAGATTTTAAGTGATAGTGCAGGCCATGGTGAGGAGGTTCTGTCATCGAAGGCTAATCGCGAAACAAATGTGCCAGTGAATGAGGCTGCATCTGTTTCATTGGGGAAGCAAAAAAAGAGGAATGTTGCGAAAAAATCAAGGCGGGCTTCAGGTCATTAAACAAAAGAGGATGCACATGTTTTGTTGGGGAAGCAAAAAAAGAAGAATGATGCAGAAAAAAGAAGGCGGACTTCACATCCCGAAACAAACGTGCCAGCCAATGAGCCTGCATGTGATTCATCGAGGAAGCAAGAAAAGAAGAATATTGCAAAAAAAACAAGTCTAACTTCAGATGACGCGACACGTTTGTCATCGAAGGTGACTGTCTGTTGGCTTGTCCATATGCGTGTTTTCATTGCATGGTATGCTTTGCACTGCACTGTGTAGTATGCTGACTATTTTGTCCATGTCATTGTAGGCCGATGGGGTCCGTGGAGGGAGCATGGACTGTCCCGTGGTATTGGATGACACAGAATGCAGTGTGCGAAAAAAATTAAGTCAAAAACCTTGAGCGTTTGTTATGTATAAGTTTGTTTCGTCAAAGAAGCTGAAGGAGACGTAGAATGAAAAATTGGGTGCATGCAGTGTCGAGAAGATTGTGGAGCAGTCTCGTGACTTGGGCCAGACGATGGACGATACGAGCAAAGAACAGTTAATGCAGTTGCCTGATGACACTGTGTGTACTTGTAGTGTTCCTGAAAAACCAAGTCCAAAATCTCGGACGTCTGTTAGGAGGAAGAAGGTGAAGGAGACGACGATTGAAAAACCGAGTGCATGTAGTGGTGAGACGATTGCAGAGCACTCTCCTCAACTGGGGCAGAGGTTGGAGGATAGCTACAAAGATGAACAGGTAATGCGGTGCTATTGTGCATGACATGTAGTGCTATATCATGACATGGTGTGTTATACTATACATTAACTCTTTTTTTATGCAGTTGGCCGCGATATTGGACAAGAAACTTCAGAAGTCTATTTCGAGGGAGAAACTGAAGGAGACGGTGAATGGAAATTTGAGTGCATGCAGTGGCGAGAAGATTGCAGAGGAGTCCACTCAATTGGGCCAGACATTGGAGGATAAGAGAAGAGATGAACAGGTATTGTGCTCTTCTTTTGGATAACAGGCGGTGAGGGGCAGTGTTATACTGGAGCATTTTTTATGATGTTGTGGTTTGTGTCCATTATCTGTGTTCTTGTTTTTGCCTTAGTCATGTAAAATTCATCGGCCTTGGTCTAGTACTATTCGTAGGCATATGGGTTTAATGTGTACTTACACTCCTGTACAATGTGTCACGTTTTGTAGCATAATTCGATAGAAACAAGCATTGAGAAAGGGTCTGGGGGAAAGGATGATGGATGTACAAATGCAGACCGTGACCGCGATGGGGGCAACGGGCCGAGAGAGACAGCTACTCTGATACTGTTGTACTGCATTGGCATGAATTCATTTGACTATGTTTGATCCAGATGTATAAAGAATTTTATTTAAGCGACCGTGTCCACTCGTTACTGATGCAGGCAACCGTGGAAGACAAAGAAGAGTGCGCCAATGAAGATGCTCACGCTGTTGCTGTTGGAGTTGAAGTCCACCTACTTCTAGATGGGGCAGTGGTTGGGGAAGGCATTGTTGATGGCCTGGGGAAGGGTGTAATGTGTCATACTATTCCACTCCCATGACATTGTGCTAAAGTTCACATCGTGAAATTCTTTGATGAAAATGCCCAGCTGCCTTTCCCAGGTCCTTTCACTGATGTCTTGTCGGATTCCCTAAACTCATGGGCGGTGTGGCCCATTGAAGACGTGGTCTGTTCCCCACTCTTGGTAAGTTTTGAAGATGACAAGATCCCTTCCTCCATCTTCTCATTCCATCCTTTACCTTGTTTCAATGGAATGAAATAGGCAGCACTCATATGATGTCATTTGTATGTGGTAGGATAAAGTTGGCGAAACTATCTAGCCACAAAAAGAGGATGTTAAACACGGCCCTATGATCAGACGGGTAAGTCACAAGCTGCGATCACTTGGCATCACCCCTCCCGAGTTGCATAAGAATGAGAAGAAGCGTAAAGCATTTTATGGTGTCATCAACTCCATTGCGCAATCCAGACAGCAGAGGCGATAATATTCTTTGATCATAGTTGTTGTTCCTCTTTCCAAATATTTAGAGTGAGATACTGTGGTGGAATTTTAGTCTTCATAGACTTTATTCAGATGGGATTTGGAGATGTTATATTGACATGGCTTTTACCTTAGCATAGTTTAAACCCTCTGAATTATTGTTTGTCTTAGATGAATTGTACATTATTATTCAACCTTTCCTGCTATTTTAAGCACCTTTCCTGTTATTTTAAGCAAAATAACTGTAAAGGCTTGATTTCTTGGACTCTTTCATGGTGATCTTGCACCATCAACTACCCTTTAATAGCTTCACAAACCTTTCTTTGGTGCGCAACATTTTTAATAATGATAGTGGATGGTACAATAAAGTCGATGATAGTCATTTATTGTTCAAGTTTTGTTCAAGGTCTCTTATATGTTGCATATGCATAGGTTTTGTTATTGTGTACCAATTGGGTCCCTGCAACTCTTTTACGTATACAAATGAAGCGGAATGTTTGATTGAAATTGTGAACCATGTGCTCTTTCCACTGTAGCTTACAACAGTTGAATATACCATTTTTATTGTTTGTTTTTTAACATTGAATCTGAAATGAATTAACAACAAAAAAATAACCAAAAAAAAAAAAAACTATTAAAATACACCAGACTTCCGTTATAGTTTCATGGCATATGTGTAATAAGTTGGATGCAGGACGAGGAGTCCTGACTGATGGAGTTATCTTCCCAAAACATGGATTCCCAATTGGCAGGTAACCTGGCACCCAAGTGCCCAGTTTAGTGAACATGTCAACTTTATCGAACATGTTAACTTTTTGTATCGTGCATAATGGTATTCATTCCAAAAAATGCAACAGATAGCAGTTCCTTTCTTGTTGGCATAAACTATTGTTTCTTGCATTTTTTATGTTGTCTTGCCCACCTGTCTACAGATACTTCTTTTTGGCATTGTTTGTAGGGATGGCAATGGGAAGACCACAGACAAGAAAAAGAAAGGGTGTGGAAACATCTGTTCCGCAGAACGGAACGCCTGCTACGAATTCAAAGGCGAATGGGATGACCGATGTTCTCACCTCTGACGGCAGTTTAGGGAAGTCTGCAAGACAACCACCACCGCCCTTTGCAGATTGGAACGATGGGATGGACATAATGAAGTTTGACACCATGCAAGTAGAACTGCTAACCCAGAAGGTCAAAATTGCCCATGCTGAAAATGAAAGGCTGAAGGGGATTGTTTCTGATCTTGAATGGAGACTCACTAAAGTGAAAAGGAGATGCACTCAACTCAATAAGAAATGCACTGAACTCAATAAGAAATGCATGGAACTCAATAACAAGGTCATGGACTTGGACGATAAGAATACGGACCTTGAGCTGGAAGTGTGTGGTTTGCAGATGGTGAATGAGAGACAGGAGGTAGTTCGTGAAGCGTGTGCTAAAAATAGCAAAATCATATGTGACCAGATGCAGGGGATGCTAGATGTTTATGCGCAACGCGCTCAGTACGGGAAATAGAGGTACACGAAGGTGTTTGCCTCTGTAACCGATGAAGATGATGGGAATGATGTGCCTCCCCTTACTTCGACCACTGGGGGAAACAAAAGTCATTTAAATACTCAACCTCTGCCTCTATAACAAGCTTGCACTGTTACAAAAGTTTTCCACTTCAATAAAACATCAGTAGTGGTGCAGACTTTTTGTCATCAGACATATTCTTTCATTTAGGAAGACACTTTGTATGCTTCATGAATGGTTATTTTCAATAAACTTGATTGACCGAAGTTTTTCTTTTTGGTTCTTTTCTTCGCGAGCCCTTCTTGAACCAGTCCCTTGAACCAGTTGTAAAAATATATTAAGTGGCCTTGGCACCTTGTCAAAAAAAAATAAAAAATAAATAAATGTGATTGACTTCACTTAAACATCAATGGTTAATGATTGGTTTGTTGTACACTTTTTCATGCTTTCTGAATGGTTCTATGTGGCTTCTATGATGAATGGACTTCTCTTAATAAGTTAATATGACTTCCCAATCAGTGTTCGCAAACCAAGGCGGGTGAATCTATACCTGAAACGTAACTTTAGGTTAAAAGTTTTTTTATAGCGGATTTAAAAGAATCACTAATTGTATGATGGCAATTTTTTTTTATAGGCTAAAAAAATGCTTATTTATAAATGATGGATAAACTGAATCACAAGTACATAAGATAGACTGCTCAATGACTATTATTCTTCATAAATATTAAATAGAAATCAATGAGTATTAACTATTAAAGCTTTACGACACGAAAGGTTTGTAACTATTAATCTTGCTTGCAGTCTTTGCTTGTCTTCATCACTTTTAATATAGATCAATGAGTATTAACTATTAAAGCTTTACGACACGAAAGGTCTGTAACTATTAATCTTGCTTGCAATCTTTGCTTGTCTTTATCACTTTTTTTCATATAGCCTCTTATATGTAGAGTCCTCCCTCAACAGAAACTCTATTTGATCTTCATTCAGTTTAGCCACATCTAAGTTTAGTTTGCTAGTGATTCTACGGTCAGTCTTTCCAACTTGTTGTATCATCAAATGTCCAAAAGCTTATTCTCTGTCAACCAATGTGGGTGTGTATCTTGGCTTTAGGATAGATAGCCCATTGTAGAAGGGATGCGTCTATTCTGCCTCAAAAAACACGCGTGTTAGTCACGCATTTTACACCTCGTTTTTGCAGTTAACGGCTGTGATTGACTAACATGTCGCGTGTTAGTCATGCGTTTTACATCGTCGATTTTGCAATAAACAACTGTGATTGACTAACCTATCGCTAACATGTTCTATGAAAGATCTATTTTGGAGGCAGAATAGCTTCAGTCGTTAGCGAAAAGTTACTCAGTCGCAGCCATTAATTGCAATATCGACGGTGTAGAACGCACGACTAACACGCATGTTCGTCAATCCATACTATCATTTTAGAGCCAGCCAGTGCTGGACTCACAACCGTTAGTCTCGCTTGTTAGCTAGAGGTTAGTCAATCAAAACCGTAAATGTCGTGTGTTTGTGCACGGTTAGTCAATCGCAGCCGTAAGTTTCGCATGTTTGTGATAGGTTAGTCAATCGCAACAATAAATTTTGCGTGTTTGTGACAGGTTAGTCAATCGCAGCAGTAAATTTTGCGTGTTTGTGACAGGTTAGTCAATCGCAGCAGTAAATTTCGCTTGTTTGTGACAGGTTAGTCAATCACAGCAGTAAATTTCGCGCGTGTTTGTGACAGGTTAGTCAATCGCAGCAGTTAGTTTCGCGTGTTTGTTACAGGTTAGTCAATTGTAGCAGTTAGTTTCAATGGCGTGTTAGTCTAGCTCGCCATTTTGCGTGGCAAAAGGAAAAGTCCACCAGCCACTAGTCGAATTGCAACCGTTAGTCAACCGCAGTCGTTAGTTTCGTGTTTTTTGGTAGGTTAGTCAACCGCAACCGTTAATATCATGTTTGTGTGATAGGTTAGTCAATCGCAACCGTTAGTTTCGCTTTTTTGTGATAGGTTAGTCAATCACACCAGTTAGTTTCACGTGTTAGTGAGAGGTTAGTAATCGGCCTTCATGACCGTTATTGCAAAATTGACGGTGTAAAACACGCGACTAACTTTTTTGGAGCCAGAATAGACGCGTGTTGTTTAGAGAAAGGATTATTTTTATTAGATTTAAATTAACATATAAAGTGTATTGCTTTGTAGATAGAGTGCATATAGACAAACATATAAATTGTAAACATAACCGAGACAAACATATAAATGGTAAACATTCGAGACAAACGACGTTCAAAGATTGGCTATGTAACCATAGAAATTAACTGTTTTATAAATAATAGCATAGTCATACAGAACAAGTTATACAGTTTTAATTAGAGGACCTCCTTTGTGATGGGAATCTACTCTGTATCCTCACAAACCTCCCTGCTGGTCATGGACTACCATAACCCGTGAAAATGGGGGTGTAGTCCATAATAAGTAGGTTCCATGGAAATAATGTCGTGACATCCTCGATACTGTCATCAGAGTAAGGCACCAGGGACCGTCCACGTCTCCAATGGGGTCTGTCAGCACAGATTATGTGAATCCGAGGGAGAGTGACTGGCCAGTACGCAAGGGCAAAATACACTGGCCATAGTCGCCTATACAAAGCGACCATCAATGGAGTCGACAATCTGGCGAAGGAGATCACGTCTTCTATGTGGACCATGTACATATTATCATCGGTATAATATCTTCCCATTCGAATGGTCCACTCAGCGGCCTGTCTGGGAGTTATTGTTCGGATAATATCTGAAACAACGATATCCGGGAGGCATTGAAATAAGGCAGACTCCTCGTCGTTCTCTGCCAATCTCTCTAGCAGTCTATAGATACATACAATAAGAGTGTTAGTAATATAAGTATAGCATTCAAGAAATGTAAGACATAAGAGTATCAAGCACTCAAAAAATGCAAAACATAATCACACCATAAGAGTACTAATTATTTAACTAGAGCATTCAATAAATTGAAGACATAAAAGCGTAATACTAAAAATTAAGTTGCATAAAACATGCGCCTGTCGCCCGACGTGTATGTGAACGCCATTTAGTGATAAAACAGGGCGAAAAAACAACGGACCTGCATACAAAGATACATTATAAAAGATGGTTAGGGACAGTTATAGTAAACATTACAACGCAACTACAATAAACAAAGTTGTTCCATATTACGCAACAGGTTGAATGAAGAATGGCTAAACATCAAGGGACATCAAGCACATATATGACATAGTTACAAACAGAAAGCTTGATCTGAACAAATACTACCAAAATTAGTATCAGCGAGGATCACTGTGTGATCCCTCTCCACGTAAAAGACCATCAAAAGCTAATTGTCAACGAGGAGTCCTATGGCCAGGTGTTGAGGGGGTGCCAAACACTGTCACAGATAAGTGTGTATCACTTTCACCGACTACAAGACACAATGACTAAATAAATGCGTGCAACATTCACATGTTTAAGAACCACTTATAGGTGACACTAGAGTACCAACCTGTATCAGAGACAACCGATGCAGTGGCAAGGACATGCAGTTCCCATTCTTGGTCCAATTGCCTCTTTCCCCTTCTCCTCCTAGAAGTCTCAAAGGGAAACTCAAAGGTGAGAGGTTGTTGAACATCATGATAGATCTCACTCCTACTACTATGCCTATGTTGCCGCCAATTGCGACGACGGAGCCGACTTGCATTGAACCAAGGCTGCATACGTTTGGTGGTTGTATTGGCTAGATCGGTAGACGGTCTAAAATCAAATGACATGGCACCAGCATTCTGAAGATCAGCCATGAACTTATCCAGACAGCCTACAAATGCCATTAGTTTATCGCCTGAAGCCGACATTGTTTGCGACAATATTTTTAACTTTCTGTTTGCTTCGTTCCACATTACGGTGTCCACATCCTCTAAATTTGTATGTGCATTATAAATGGTGTTGACGACAGGTTCAGGTGTTGGTTTTTCATTAGTATTAGCAGATGTTGGAGTCGACATATGAATAGGATCTGTATGAAACAAGATCTTAGGGTGAAGTACACATCTTTTAAGTTAGCAAAAATCAACATTCACAAACATCCACTTACCCAGAACATGTGAATCGTGGAATGAATTGTTCATCATTGCAACAACCTTCAATGCATGCTTGCACATGTTTCCTCGTAAACTCCATGGACATTCACAGATGTAGAAGTGATCCCCAAATTTCTTAACCACATACCAGTTGCACGAGGACTGACTTTTCACCCAGTACCATCCAGGAGTAGTGTCATCTGGAACACAATCGGCATCAGGAATTGTCTTTGCCCTCTCCATACTAGTTTGAAAATGTGTCAACCTGTAGTTTTTGATAAATCCAAAATGCTGCAATTCTCGCTTATGCTGGTAGAATGGTTCCACTTTATACACAAGTATAAAATACAGATTGTCCATCCTCCTCGAGCACATCTTTTTATCATCTCTTAGGTGCATTGACTTCAATTTACCATGGTATGATTCGATGGCATTATTTGTGTCCTGGTTAGCATGAGCGAAATTCCTGAAGTTTTTCGCCCACATAGCTGGCCAAAAAAAAAAAATTGAAATAAAGAAATTAAAAATAGGAGTAGGATGTCAACTACCAAATGACAACCAAAACGAGTAACAAGTCATAAAGCCACCACTCGAATGTAATGTCAAACTCACCGATACGGCCTTCTCCTTGACACCATGTGCTGTAGAAGTACTCTAGAAAACGTGGCTGATCACTAAATTCGGCAAAGAAAGTGTGCAACTCCTCCACCATGCTCTCTTCACTTTCATGCATTGGCATCATTATCGCCCCTAGACGGTGAAAAATGTCCATTTCTCTTTCCTTCATTGCATACTTGTATACGTTCTTCAACCATGCTCGATGCACGTGCCAAATACAAAGTATGACACGGCATTCAAAAATAGTCTTGTTATGAACAAAACGTTTAATTGGGCTGAGGCGGGAGCATGATCATTTAAAATAAAATGTAAAGCAATGCACCATACTGTTTGATTTCATGTAGCCAAAATATCGCTCTTGCACTTACTGTATGGCTTGAATCTCTGCACTTGCATCATCCATGATAAATGCATTGATCCTCCAATCAGTCCTCTTTTCCTTTCCTCGTCTCCGCAACTCCATCAACCACACTTGGATATCCTCGATCTTGTTCCTTGATGTCACAACCCATGCAACAGGCACCCTCGATTGCTGCTCGTCAAAGACGAGACACGAATACAATTGATCCCGTTTAAACAACAAACAAGAAGATCATGATCATCCAGGGATCAAATGGGCTGCATGAAAATAGGTTAAGTTCAAAGAGACATACCCCATATTTGTTTGTTGCGAATGTCGAATCCATTGAGATGATTGAGTCATGCAAGAATCATACCATCATGTCAAGAATCCAAGCCGTTTGTATTTCCATAACGAAAGGTCTGTCGGCACCTTGTGGCTGCTGGAAAAAAAAGAAATTTGCCTCATCCTATTTTTTCCATTCTAAGATGCTAGTGGCATCATGCACATGCTTTCGTGACTGAATAGAACAGACCCTCATTGCCGCGTTGATAACATCCTTGCACATCACGAATGAATCTCTCTTCTTCAACATGTCATGAAAAATGGGATCATCAAGATGTCGGTCCATAATAGCATCAATGCTCACATCCATCAGCAACAACCTCTCTATATATGCTTTGCATTCATCAGAAAAGTTTGGTGCAAATTGAGAGCGCAACTCATTGCTAGTATCATCGATGCCATGAAAAGCTTCACCATTGTTGTCTACATGCAACGGTTGCTTGAATATCAAGATGGGCACATCTGGCCTACCATATAACACCTTAACAATGAAGTGGCATGTACAAACTCTTTTTTTCTGATATGTCCACACGTGCTTCTTATTCGGTGACTTCTTCCTGTTGTCTTGTGGTCCATATGAACACCAATACCTTCAAAAAACATCTCTCCTATTATCAACAACAGTTGTTATGTCATTAAACGTAGACAAAGAATATGAAAGAATGTGTCTACGAACCTGCTATACATCTTTGTTGTGTGTGTGTTGTGCAGAGCACTATCGTTCTCACTGTGCTTCTTTTGGAGGAATTGGGTTTCAACACCTTCACGCAACGATTCCCCTCTCATGAATGCATCCAATCTATCTAGTGGAATTGCTGCACACAGGTTTGTCGTTGAATCATTTTTGACACAAATTGGCGTCCACTGAATATCCCTTGAACAGAAATGATGCAAACCTTCACCGCCATCTTGAACTTCCAATACCATAATGTCCTTCCATTTCTGGTGTTTTCCCATTCTCGTCCTGCACATATCGGAGAAAGAAAGAGATATCGTAAACAGCCACAGTGATTATATCTTCAGTGTGATATAGTTTTGAGATATTGGTTGATGTCAAATGTGTTTGTCATGATATTGGTCGCTTCGCACAAATGACCAAATCTACTTTACTATTAGACCTTCATCCTACCCATCCTGTTAGCACATTTATTTACAAAATAGTTTTGTGCTATATGTGGACACTTTTAGTTTCATCATAAGAGCATTTAGTGGTGGATTGTATGTACAAGTGATATCTTGCAGTATCTTCATGAAAAGAATCACTTCGAAATATTGAAGGGAATGTTGAGTGTTCGACAAGTTTGATTTGGAGCTACAGTAGCCGAGGCCGTTTGAAATATCCCTCCAATTCACTTGACCTTTCTTCATACTCATTGGTTTAAATCTAACCGATGAAACAGTGTGAAGAAAATCTACGATCTCTATCAGCAGGCACAACCTCTATCAGTTGAAGGTGGATGGTTCATTTATTCAAAAATGCAAAATTTTAATTATTGGCATAAGTACTCTCCATGAAACAGCACTGGGAAGCAAAATATAGAATATCGGCATAACATGTACCAATAAATCAGAGGGCGGATTCATTGGGAAGAGGCACTTATGAACCTATCATTGTAACTTGTAAGGATAAGGCAATGCAGATCATGGAGTTATAGCCTCGACAGATCGGAAGTAATGAGAAAAGTCTATCCCGATACCTGATGACTGAAGGGAACCAAAGGCGGGCCCATCGGAGAAAAAGACCATATCGGGATAGTGCAAAAAATAATTAGATCTATTCTCGATGACATGGAGAATTGGAAGGTGAAACCATCGGTATTACCTAAAGTGATTAATCAAACTCCGAAGCATAAAGCATAAAAGTGCATTAGAGACTCATCGGGACTTCGGGAGGAATAGGAAAATGCTATTCCAACCCCCTATGAAGATAAAAGCACCTGCGGGGATATCAGTGTAAATTATATCGATAAAGTAAACATGCATTAGGACTCATCAGGACATCGGAAGAATAAATTTTATGCTATGCCGAGTCCTGATAGGACTATTAAGGCGGATGTAGAGTTGCTAGGAATTCTTCGGAGTGATTTATGCCAATAACGCGGGCGACTTGGTCACAATGCGGACTGGTATATTGAGATCATCGGGGCATTGGAGGGACATAAATTGAACTATGCCGATACACGATGGGACATATCGGACTATGTTTCGGCTATCGGGAGGGGTCGGACGAGGCTATTCTAGCTCCAAAAGCTCCAAAAAGGCAGTACAGAGGGACTAACACGCTTGTTAGTCACGCATTTTTCACTTTTGATTTTGCATTTAATGGTCGTGATTGACTAACCTGTCACTAACACGCTATATGAAAGGTCTGTTTGGGAGCCAAAATAGCCGCGGCCCTCCAAAACAGACCTGTTGCACAACGTGTTAGTGAGATGTTAGTCAATCACAACCATTAACTACAAAATCCACGGTGAAAAACGTGCTACTAACACATGTGTTAGTCAATCCATATCTGTCTGGGCTGTGTCTATTATGAAGGTTTAGGGTTTTTTGAAGTTTACCCTTTTTATGTTTTGAAAAAAGAGTGGTGGGCCCGGAATGAAGGTTAATGAACGATATCTTCCAGTTGATCCAATGACCCGCGTTGTTTCGTAAAGGAAAGATGGTCGAAGTTTATCTTTCGTGAAGCAGCAAAAGGGAAGTGGGCCCAGTGGGAGGACGACATGGAAAGTAAAGAAGGTGCATCTTGAAAAGGATCCGACGGTCTGCATTAGTTCGGTGGGCGAAATAGCATGGAGTTTATCTTTCGCGAATCGGCGAAAGGATGGTGGGCCCGACAGATTGGACTAGTGCTAGTTTTTAAAGGTTTTACTTCTCGAAATAGATCCAACGATGAGCGTTGTTTCGCAGCCCGGAGATGCAAGCTTTTTAAACTTCGCGAAACAGCGAAAACCCTTTGCGGTGAGGACTTCATATGATTAGTGAAAAGGGTTTGCGCTCACCATGGAGAGTACAGATTGAGCGAATGCGCGGTTTTTAATCTTTGCGAAACAACGATAAGCCAGGACAATGCGATTTCCTTTGTGGTCCGTTAGAGTTTTCTTAAATTCAATTGCGAATTCATTGGCGAAGCCTATAGATTAATGTCGCAATTCAATGCTCTGTTTCCCTATTAAGCCTCACATCAACAGAATTTTAGTATCAATTCATGTAATTTTGCAGAGGAAGCATTGCACAGAGCGAATTTCTTCAGGCAACAAGTAAGTTCTGCACTCATTTTGAAAGTTACAGTTCAAATTGGTTTCATCGGGTGTTTAGATTCTAAGAGGTTTGTTTGAGTTTTAAATTGAAATACCTACAGGTGTTTAGATTCTGAGAGGTTTGTTTGAGTTTTAAATTGAAATACCTACAGGTGTTTAGATTCTGAGAGGTTTGTTTGAGTTTTAAATTGAAATACCTATAATTCAAGATGGCACCACGAAGAGATTTCACAGGGAAAGTGAATTATCAGGATAGAGCTATATGTGATGATTTCTTGGAACAATTAACCATGTCTACAAATGTCGCTGCTAAGATCAAAGAATTAGTGCCCAAGGCCCCCCGTTCAATAATTGGAGATGGTTTGTATGACAAAGGGAACTGGTTGAGGGATTCACAGACAGGGCTATCAGGGCTGGGACTTTTCAAGGTGGGTTTTGGCCAAAGACATTCCTCTGCTCCAATGAATAGTCTGTGGGAATTAGATGTGGGAAAGCTCATAGTCCCTAGGGTTTTTATGGATGTAGATTTATTAACCCAGGTTGCAAATAATTATGACCCTGTTGCTAAATGCGTGAGAAATGTGAATGGGGGAGCCTTAATTGAGATTAATGATGATGAATTTAGGAAGGTGTTTAAGCGCAGTGAGGTATCAAACTACTTAGAGCCAATCAATTTTGATACACTTGCACAGGTCTACAAT
Source organism: Cryptomeria japonica (assembly GCF_030272615.1). Classification (NCBI taxonomy): domain Eukaryota; kingdom Viridiplantae; phylum Streptophyta; class Pinopsida; order Cupressales; family Cupressaceae; genus Cryptomeria; species Cryptomeria japonica. The sequence goes on from NC_081406.1 coordinate 587,204,997, forward strand.
GTCTAGAGAGATCATCTTAGGAGCGGTCCTTTGAAAGAATTTTTTGTCAAAATAGGAGGGTTAACTTTTGTAGGCCCTAGTACCATGGAGCCCTTCTTTGTGAATTTGTTTACTCTGAGGGCTAAAGGCATGTATTGGTCACTTTGTCAGATTTTTGGGGAAGATGCCCAAACCAGTATGCCAACTCACTATATGCTAATGATAACACAGATCTTAAACCCCTCTTTGGCAGTAACTTTTGATTATGCATCTTATCTCACTGATGCAATCCATGCAGGGCTGATAGGGATTAAAAATGGTAAGGTAGACAGACCTTTTGGGTGGTATTCTCTTCTCATGCATATGTTTTTGTTTAAAGGTGCTGATTACTTTGCTAATGGAATGGATCTGGTTAAGGAAAAGGATGGTGAAGAGATGCCTGTGCAATTATGGAGCACAATTTTGTCTTGGGATAGAGAGGATGCCAATTACTTGAAGTTTGATAGATGCTTTGCATCTAGGCTTCGGATTCTCTTGTGCCAAATAAATCCTAGGATCCCTAAGGCCCTCATAGAGTTCCTTAGGCCTAAAGAATTTGCTGAAGGTATCAAGATTGTGCACAACTGGGGTGATGTATATTTATACCCTGTCTCTACGGTGTTTAGAGTTTATGGATTCGAAGGAACTTCATATTTTCTTCCTTATCAAGTCCCATTGAAGATAGGAATAGCAGAGATCCTAAGGCAAATCAGGGGTCTCCAAGAGGCAGAGTTAACAAATAGGGGAAAAGGGACCATTTTCCCTACCATCACCATTGCTCATCAATTTGTAATTACCAAGGGTGGCTAGAAACACTTTGATGATTTCTTTCAACCATATAGGTTGCCTACTGCAGTATCAAGATTTGCTAACCCTGAAAATTTCTTCAATGGTATGTTCAGAAAGAGAGCAATACGTAAAGGTAGACCACATCAGTTCCGTTTTCCTGAGGATCTGATTAGAAATGAATTCAATCTAGATGAGAAAGAATTGAGGAAAGAAAAATGGGTAGCATACAAGAAGGCTCTTGATTTTATTCACCAATTTGATGGTGGTTATGATCCTCTGTCTAGTTTTACTCCCTTTCAGGAGAAAATTAAATTCTTAATTCTTCATTTTGAACACCTAATGCAGACATTGAAGGAGAAGAGGGAGGTTATAATGAGGAACTATCCTCAAAGGGATAAGTTGGTTTTAGCCAAGCCTGCCTTTGCTAAGGCCATCCCTCCGGGTGATTATGTAATGCATAAGAAGCGAAGGTATAGTGTACTAGTGTCGATAACTGGTGAGCCCTCTATTTCAAAAGGAAAGAGAGCAATAGGAGATGTCACTGACATCCAAAACTCCCCTAAAAGGCAAAGGGAAGGCAAAGAGGTGCAAACAGGTGAACCTCTGTACTCTCCCTCCCAATCCCCTATCCATGTGGGAGATGAACTGGCAGCCACAAACCAATTGTTGCAGTTAGGAAGTCTCAATGAGATTGCCTACACTTATGAGGAAACACAAGAGGGAATGCTCGAAGAGCCACCGACTGCTGAGATGAATTTAACTGCAAATGAGTTCAATAGAATGGAGCTAGACCCTGCTATCAAACAAGCCAGTGATGAGTTCATGGCTGATAATAATTTTGTTACAACAGGGTCCTTTATGCAATTTGTTTGGAAACAAAACATTGAGAAATATAAGGCAAGATGTGAGAAGAGAAAGAATGAGCAACCCCAGAAAGATGCAAATATAGTGGATGAAGAGGTGAAGCAAGAAATGATGGCAGAATTCAAAGCCATTACTCCTCAAAAGGGGAGAGAAATGGTGTCAAAGGTTGGTGTTTTAATCCTTCCTGAATGGACGCGTCCGTGTTAGCGATGGGTTAGTCAATCGCAGTTGTTAATTGCAAAATTGATGGTGTAAAATGCATGACTAATATGCGTGTTAGTCAATACGTACTGTCATTTTGGAGCCAGAATAATGCGTCCCACACTTAGCATGGTCCTATCGGGTCTCGGCGTAACATAAAAGTTCTTCTTCTGACATCCCGATGAATCCTCATTTGATGCACTCTTTATCGGTATAACTCACACCGATACTCCAGCCAATGCTTCTATCTTCATCGGGGGTCAGAATAGCCCTTTTTATTCCTCCCAAAATCCCGATGAATTCTCGATGCACTTTTTGTGTTATATGCTTCCGAGTTCTTTTATCAATATAGGTAATACTGATGGCTCGAAATTCCGATTCTCCATATCATTGGGGATCGGTATAGCAATTTTCGCACTACTCCGATATGAATCTTCTTTCCGATGGTGTCGCCTTCAGTTTCCTTTAGTCATCGGGTATCGGGATAAAACTTTCTTATTACTTCCGATCTCCTGGTACTATGATATAATCTTGGCCATTTTGTTACAAGTTATACTAATGCTTTCATAGGTCATGGATATAGCAATTTATATGCTTTGCCGATAAGCCGATGCAAACCGATAGAAAGAAACCGCCTACTTCCTCATCGGAACAAGATTTATCGATGGAACGATCTTTCAAAAAGTGCGCACCGAGTTGAGTATTTTTTAATGTGCTCCAATGAGTGCGCGCTCTGTTTCATCAGTATAAGTGTTGTCAATAATCCTCTTTTGGCTTGCCAATGTGGTTTCATCTGGAGCTTCGTTTTAGCTAGACGTAGGCTAGCCATACCTTAGTGGAAGGACAAACCGGAGACCACGATGATTTTTCATGCGCTTTGGCAGATTCGCATCAGGCCTCAGATAAAATACGTAGGAGCAGGGAACTTGATGGCTAGTTCTCATAATAGTAAAGATATGTTGTTCGGACGAACCTTGATTGAAATTCGGGCCTCTTCTAGTCGGTATGTAGACTTCTCTAGAAAGTTTGAAACTTTATATAAGGAATGGTTCAGATTGCAGTCTTAAGCCTGGAAGTCTTGATCTGAATTGATGGTGCATCATTTTGGTGTCAATTGCCTGTGTAGGAGGAATCGATCCAGGCCCAATGTAGCTGGCTATTTCAAGCAAACGATGTGCTCTGGAATGTTGTATGGTGGGTGGCTAATGGTATATTGGATGCTAATCGACACTGGTGTGATGGGTTTGTTTATGAGGCTGTCATTTGCCCTATGGTTGACATATTCGATTCAAAGGAAGCAACCATACAGAGGATCGACAGCTTTGTCTTCCCGTCTGATGGGCAGGCCCTAGGAAATGCCATTCTAGAGTTGGATTTTGATTGTTGGGTAAGCACCCTCTGCATCTATTTTAGCCACACCAACTACATATCCTCTGAATCGGAGGAGTCAGACACTAAAAATGAGGAAATTGCCCAAAAAAGGGCAGCACGGGAAAGGAGGAAGAACTTCATCCATGAGGCATGGGAGGTGTATAGGGTGGGGGTGAGGAATGGGAATCTAGATCCCTTCTGTAGACTACTGAACTCCGATGATAATTGGCTCTCGGCACCAGCCGCTGTCAAAGTAATGGAGATTGGAGAGAACATGGGTGTCATACTCCAATACACTTCTATGAGCCTATTGTAGACAATAGGATTAATTTTGTAAAATTAGCAGTAGCACTATTTTAGGTAGTTACCGGATAAGTTATAAAACATCTTGTCATGGTAAATAGGAGAAAGTGTCAGCATTGTAGGTGCATGGAGCGCCTTCGATGGTCATTTTGCAGCCAATATTTTTATGTTTAAAGATGTCATTTTCATCTACATGTACTGATGAGGGATGGCTGGTGGACATTACAATTTGTAAAGAACCAATGCTTCTTACACACTACTGCCAATTTTTTAACACAATGTTTGTTAAGTATTGATGTATTCAAATACAAATTTTTTGTCACATGAAGTATTGATCTATAGTTGTTAGTTTTTCCTTTTCTGTACTTTAATATTGCTTCAATCTCTCTGTTAGCTTCAAACTATTATTGCAAAATAATTTGCAATAAACGATTGCGATTGACTAACCTGTCACTACCACACCGCACGAAGGGTCTGTTTTGGAGCCAGAATAACTATAGCCCTAAAGGATTACTATATTGGTATAACTTTCATCGATATCCCCGCAGGCGGTTTTATCTTAATCATGGGTTGGAGTTGCATTTTTCTAATCCTCCCGATCTCCCCATGACTAACACGCATGTTAATAGTCCGTTTTACACCGTCGAATGGGCATTTCGTACCGTGTCTTGGCAACAGGTTAGTCAATCGCAAACACGTGTTACCGATAGGTTAGACAATCATAGAATGTTGGTCCCAATATGGACGGTGTAAAACAGACTACTAACACGCCTATGTAGTGCTATCGAGACTCGACATGGCATAAAATTGCTTCTTTCGATGTCCTGATGAGTCGTAATGCATGTTTACTTTATCGGTATAGTTTACACCGATATCCCCGCAGGTGCTTTTATCTTCATCGGGGGTCGGAATAGCATTTTTCTATTCCTCCCAAAGTCCCGATTAGTCTCTAATGCACTTTTATGCCTAATGCTTCGGAGTTTGTTTTATCGGTATAGGTAATACCGATGGTTCTGCCTTCCCCATTCTCCATGTCATACAGTGTCTTAGCGACAGGTTAGTCAATCTCAACCGCGCGTTAGCAACAGGTTAGGCAATCGCAGAATGTTGGTCGCATTATGGACGGTGTTACTCATTACTAACCGGGTATTGGTATAGCAGACCGAGACCGCTCCCGATAGCTGAAACATAGACCGATATGTCCCATCGGGTATCAGCATAGTTTAATTTATGTCTCTCCAATGCCCTAATGAGTCCGCATTGTGAGCAAGTCCCCCGCGTTATCGGCATAAATCACCCCGAAGAACTCCTAGCAACTCTCCATCGACCTACATAGTCCAATCGGGACTCGACATAGCACAAAATTGCTTCTTCTAATGTCCCGATGAGTCGTAATGCATGTTTACTTTATCGGTATAGTTTACACTGATATCCCTGCAGGTGCTTTTATCTTCATCGGGGGTCGGAATAGCCTTTTTCTATTCCTCCCGAAGTCCCAATATGTCTCTGATGCACTTTTATGCTTAATGCTTCGGAGTTTGTTTTATCGGTATAGGTAATACTGATGGTTCCGCCTTCCCCATTCTCCATGTCATCGGGGATCGATATAACTATTTTTGCACTATCCCGATATGGTCTTTTTCTCCAATATGGCCATTTTTTAAAAAAAGAAGGACTAGTCTGATATGCCAAGCCCACCATCCTTTCGTTGCTTCGCGAAAGATAAACTCCACGCTATTTCACCCAACGAAATAACGTAGACCATCAGATCCTTTTCAAGATACACCTTCTTTACTTTCCACATCATCCTCATGTTGGGCCCACTTCCCTTTCGCTGGTTCGCGAAAGATAAACTCCAACCATCTTTCCTTTATGAAACAACGCTAGCCATTGGATCAAGCGGAAGATATCGTCTGCTCATATATTGAGATCATCAGAGTATCGGAGGGACAAGAAATAAACTATGCCCACACCAAATGACTCAAGTAAAAAGAAACCAAAGGCGAATGCATCGAAGAGAGCTATGCCGATGGAGCGGTAAAACAAAAGGCAAGGAGGAGACTGAAGTGATGCCCATCGCAATGAAATGAACCATCGGCATAAAAAAATAAAAAAAAAGGTATTTCAAGACCTGATAAGTGGGTCGGGGTAGTTTGTTCCGATCAGAAAGCAAAAAGTGGTAAAGTAATAACAGACAACCGGTGGCAAACATTTGAATCATCGAGAGGAGTGTCATCGATTAGCCGTTGGTTTTTGTCATGAGAAGAACTGACCATGAAAACATAGTTTCCATTAAATGCAGAAATTGAGTACGAAGCAAATCTGTCAAATATTGCAATAATCAATTACAAAGATTGCAAGCAAATCTGTCCCAAATAGCCGGTATTGCAGAGGGAGAAGCATTTCTCATGAAGTAATTGCAGAAAGATATTAAGTGCTTACTGAGAAAATTTCTGAGTTACTGACTACAGAGTGAAATAATTTGCAGAAATGGAGGGGTCAAGCTCAAAAGGGAAGCGAAAAGTTGTCGAAGTATCGAGTACCGCAACAAAGAAATCGGGTAGAAAGCTGAATCAGGACATGATAGACCAAATGGGATCTCCAGGAGCTAGGTCACGCAGAGTTAAGACAAATTTGCCTATCCGCGAGTAGTTAGAGGACAGATACAGAGGGATTGGGGATATATTCACCACAGTGTGAGGGCATGAGTTGTTCCTTTACCATTACTTCTGTAGGGATAACCCCACACCAATTTCGAACCCATGGAAAACGGGTCTCGGTAAACTTGTAGTACCTAATGTGTTTGTGAACATTGATTTGTTGAAGCTTTTAGTAAGAAATTATAATGCAAATAAGTGATGCATTATGTTGCCTGATGGGACTGCTCTAGTACATTTTGCAAAGGCTACGATTAAGAAAGTTTTTGCAGTAGATTTGGAGGCGGAATTGCCTTTGTCTTTTGTAGATTTGGAAGAAGAGTACAGGAAGATGGACACTACATACCAGGGCTGGAACCTCGTTGTCCATAAAGCAGAGAAGGGGAGGCTAATAGACGAAGAAGATCCTCCATATGACATGACTATTTTTAAGAAGTATCTGCAATATACATATATGGCTTGTGGTCAGGTGGGAGGAGTTGAAGCTTCTGATGTGGCAAACATTGGACCACTTATTCTAGCAGCAGAAGTGCAGAGGCATGAGCCTAGGGCATTTGACTTCACTTCTTACCTGGTAGACAGATTGCATGAAGGTTTCTTAAACCTAAAAGACAATCCAGACAAATATTTCAAGCACTACTCACTGTTAATGCACATCATTTTATTTTATGGGAGACTTAGAGGGTTATGGCCGAAAGAATTGAATGTGAATACAATTGGGAAAGATCCTTGCCAAAGCTCACCAAATAGGATTGCCTTCTTGGAAATTGTAAGGCAGTTAAGTGTGTCTAATGCCAAACATTTCGGAGGAGCACACAAGCAAGCTTTCCTCCCTGGCACACTTCACTTTCAAGATTTTAAAATTGTATCAACTAGGGCATACGAGGCCATTGACAGGAAGCTAGTGGATGAATACAATTTGTTTCGGCATGTATCTAGAGCACACTATGATCCTGAGGGTTACATCCATTCAAGTAGGAAAAGACAGGATTTGGGAGACTAACTCCATGAGGAGGATGAATTTGAAGACATGTGCAGGAATAAGGAGGTGGAAGAGCTTGCAGGAGTTATGGAGACCTTGGAGAAGAAGCTAGAGGAAAGAAGGTAGATACTAGAAAATATGGAGGGAGAACTAGCCCAAAGTGATTCAGGGGAAAATGAAGTAGTCTCCAAGCTTCGTGCATCTGAGAAGGAGAAGGATTCAGAGGCAGAAGATAGGCTTATTGTTTCTCTAAATGCAGAGACAGATGAAAGAATGACAGAACATGTTTCTTTTGTATCTGATGATCACTTCATAAAGTCTAAGGAATTCAAATCATTCATGTACCACTTCAAGGGTAAGAAATTGAGGTAAGCAGTGCCAAATGTGACCCCTGGTAATGAAGCAGAAATGATGATGAGGTTGAAGGAAGACATTGACAGAGAAGTTGAGACTATGGCCCCGGAAAGGGGTAGGCAATTGCTAGTAGATGCAGGAATAATTGTGTTTCTAGGATGGGACCTGAGTGCTTCATTTATTTTTGATTCTTTGTTACATTCAGATAATAAGGATATGAAGTTAAACATCCAAGGAGTGCAAGATATTTTTATTGGATCAAGATATGATACAAAGGAGGAAGAAATGTTATTGTGGGCCTTATATCCTCCTAATAAGAGGCCAAAAATCATTGATGTAGATAAAGCTTTTGGTCACATGATGACCTTGAAGATTGGAGAAGTAGATCCTATAGTCACAGTTGACATGGGTATCAATATTTCAAAGTTTAATAAGGCCCAAATGAAACATGAGATAGCAGAGAAGAATAAGTATAAGGCTTTGTATGAAGAGACCCTTAAGAGGAGTGGGCACCCTATTCCCCAAATTACAAATTCAAGAGGCGAATGGAAGAAAAAATTTGAAAAGCTATCTTATGAACATAACAAGTTGAAAAAATAGATGAAGAGCATTAGGGCCAATACCGCTTGCATGTTGCTAAGTAGGAGGTATGACAATATGGAGAAAGCATTGAATGATTTCTGGGGTGAATATCAGAGGAACATGGACAATATGATTTCACACACTAGAATTTGAGATAGACTCAACATGATGTTACAGGATGCAAGGACGAAAGAGAAAGAAAAAAAGAAGCTGCAGGGTCTACTTGTTACACATGACGGAGTTACAGAGGCATTGAAGTCTGAATTTGATGAATTCCAGATTCCAGCAGATTGTTGAGCATGGGGTTCCTAGTCTGGTAGATGATGCAGGTGTGATCAAAGACAAAATTGTATGGATCGCTAAGTGCAAGTCTATGCTTAATGTAGCCCAAGCCATTGCCAGAGTAGATGTCCTTGACATGAATGACACGGTCAATCAATTGGAAAAAATTTATGCGATTGAGGATGCAGCCAAGGATGCCATCTTCAACGCTACAACATATAAGGATCCGGCCTACTTGGGGCATATTAAAAAATGTGGATGGCGGCTGGATCAAAAGTCCTAGTGTGGTGTTTGACTTTATGTAATCTAATTGATATCTTGGTTAGGCATTTTAATTTCTATTCACTTAGTTGTTAAGATAATGAAAGGGTGTGTCCTTTCATTCCTATCTTTCAACATTTTTATTTGTATTGAGTCATCTTGCGTAACAAAGGGAGTTTTTTTGGGAGGGGTTTTGGAACATCATTGATGTAAGGACTGAAAGTCATATGTATTATGAAATTTTATAGGAAGCAGAAGTGTCATTTTGTGTAAGCAAATTGCAATGAAGTATCTCCAAGTGGGTAGCTTCTGTGTACTGTCATTTCTCAGACATTAATATACAAGATTCACTGTTTCTACTTCAAATGTACTGATTACTTTCTTTGTTGATGATACATGTTTTGTCCTCTTCATAAATCTATTTAAGAATATGTTGTAATGTGAATCACATTCCGTTGCATTAAATGTGAGATTGGGTTCTTATTGTTTATGTGAGACATACTGAAGCATTATAGTGATTATTCATATTGTCTCTTGAGTTGATAATGTTATCTGTCCACAAAGTATCATTATATTCTGAGATAGAGGCACTGCTCTGTTGTTAATTCTTTGAGATCCTGATTTAATATGTATTAGCTCCTTGACAGATAAGTATTATTCTGAAACCTGGGTTTAGTGGAGTTTAAAGTGCAAAAGGAATTGGTCTTCAACCATCCCTATTCGTTGCCCAACGCCGATCACACTACTTCATGGTTAGGAAACTATTTACCATTTTATATGCATTTTCCACATTTTGAGCTGATGATCCATATTTTGGATTAGGTGTTTGAATAGTGGAATACTCAGAGCTCCACATGTGTGTTTGATAGTCATTTCAAGGATGATTGTCCCCTAGGTTGCTACTTTTGTCAGATCTGGCCTATGAGCCCTTGTAAGCCCCAAAAAGCATAAATTTGCATTATGATCAAAAATGACTTCTAAAGCCTCATTAGGCATTTAGGCATATCGGTTTAATGTTAGGAAGTCATGCTAGGAGGTTCAGTATAAGTAAAAATGTATAAAAGGCAAAAATGCACATTTGACCAAAAGTTGTCATTGTTGCTTGACAACTTTTTGCAACTTTTTGAGAAACTTTGCAATTTTTTAGCAAATCGGTGGTTGGGCAATCGATGAAGTATTGGTTATGATCAAAATGGCATATAAAATGCTCTGAGAATGACCAAAATGACCAGAATAGAAACTCAATTGTCCTACAAGAATTTAATTGTATTTGTAGTCATATATATTGAAATGCTTGACTTTGATGTTATACAACAATTTCATGCACATACAATAAAAAACATTTATTTTTCCACCATATATAATAAAATGTTAACAACAATTTCAAAAAAGAGAAGATAAGAGTACCAGTTGGTGTCAACAAAGTTTTTATTTGTTCGGTAAAGCTATATTTTATAGTAATTCTGAAAATGTTTACATTCTTCAAGAGAAACCTCGATGGCTAGCCGACTAGACCATCGAAGTCGGTGGACGATATACATAACGGTCCATACATAACACATTCAGAAACATTTAAAAAAAAAAACACAGTCCTTGCTTCAAAAAGGGTTGTATGTGCCATCTCGCTACACCACATGAACAGTGACCATGCCCTCTTCCACGTTTAGCACTTCCATGTGCCTAACTTGGTTAATTTCTATCTCCCTGCTAGAGCCTTCACCGAATTGCAGCACATGACCCTTCTTAGTTGTTCTTCCACAAGGTCGACCCCGTCATTTTGTGCGTGCAGGAACTGTTCGTTGCACAAGTGCTCTATATTCCAACCAAGGTCCCCATTTTGCCATCTCCACACGTGCTTCCCAGACATCGACCGTCTCAAGGTATTGCACAATACCATACATCCCAGCCTATGCTACACTTCTTCTGGCCTCTTTAGCAAATGTCACACTCCAGAGCAAGAACGGTCGCAAGGGAGGACTGAATTCACTCACGTGAATCCACGCTCCGCCCACACTTTCAAAGCCGTCCATGTCTCGTGCCAATCCTAATAAGGCTTCCATTCCGCCTAGCCATTCCTTCTTCACACACCTGTTCATGATTTCTCTGACTTTCAGAACAGGTCAGAGCTCGAGATACCATGCCATAAACAAAGACACTATGTCCGCATTCATTCTGTACTTCCATCCACCTTCTACGTACTCAGACCCAAGGATCAACTTCACCGCGGACAAGAATGAGGTGTCTTCATAAATAAACAAGTTCATCAACCTCTCATCGCTTATTCGTCCCCAAAATGCGACCTGTGTTTTGGTTATCTCTAAAGAAAAGTTGGCCTCCATGTTCAAAATCAAGATACCTGTTATTCCAAAATGGACATGCAAATATGTCAGACTAACAACAACGTCTATAAATTATTTCAATTTTTATCAACCAATGCCTTAATTTTTTAGTGCTTTCTAATAACTAAGTTCATCCACCACATGTTCCATGTTATTCTACAATCTAAATTTTTGCACAATAGTCTGTGGACATTTTTTTAGACTTACACATTTCCATATGATGCACACAGCTAATCAAAAGTTTCTTCGATTAACAGGAAGTGATTGACTAGCACTACAGATTGACTAACAGTCATGTTAGTCGCGCGTGTTACACCGTTGATTTTGTAATAAATTGTTTGCAATTAACTAACCTGTCGCTAACATGTTGTCCAAAAGGTCTATTTTGAAGCCAGAATAGCTTCAGCCATATTGCCTCTGGAAGGGATGGCTATTCTAGCTCCAAAACAGAACTGTAGTACAACGTGTTAGTTAGAGGTTAGACAATCGCAACCGTTAACTGCAAAATCGACGGTGTAAAACGTGAGACTAACACGCGTGTCAGTCAATCCATACTATCTATCTGAAGGTTTAAGGTTTTTGAAATTTACCATATCGGGATAGTGCAAAAATAGTTATATCGATCCCCAATGACATGGAGAATGGGGAAGGTGGAACCATCGGTATTACCTGTACCGATAAAACAAACTCCGAAGCTTTAAGCATAAAAGTGCATCGAAGACTGATCGGGACTTCGAGAGGAATGGAAAAATGCTATTCCGACCCCCGATGAAGATAAAAGCATATGCGGGGATATCGGTGTAAACTATACCAATAAAGTAAACATACATTAGGACTCATCGAGACACTGGAAGAAGCAGTTTTATGCTATGTCGAGTCCCGATAGGACTATTAAGGCATGTTAGTAGTGCGTTTTACACTGTCCATAATGCGACCAACGTTCTGCGATTGTCTAACCTGTCGGTAACGCGCGGTTGAGATTGACTAACCTGTCGCTAAGACACTGTATGACACGGAGAATGGGGAAGGCAGAACCATCAGTATTACCTATCCCGCTAAAACACACTCAGAAGCATTAATCATAAAAGTGCATCGGAGACTGATCGGGACTTCGGGAGGAATGGAAAAATGCTATTCCGACCCCCGATGAAGATAAAATCTCCTGCGGGGATATCGGTGTAAACTATACCGATAAATAAACATGCATTAAGACTCATCGGGAGATCGGAAGAAGCACTTTTATGCTATGCCGAGTCCCGATAGGACTATTAAGGCATGTTAGTAGTGCGTTTTACACCGTCCATAATGCGACCAACATTCTGCGATTGTCTAACCTGTCGGTAACACATGGTTGAGATTGACTAACCTGTCGCTAAGACATTGTATGACATGGAAAAGGGGGAAGGCGAAACGATCGGTATTACCTATCTCGATAAAACAAACTCGGAAGCATTAAGCATAAAAGTGCATCGGAGATTGATCGGGACTTCGAGAGGAATGGAAAAATGCTATTCCGACCCCCGATGAAGATAAAAGCTCTTGTAGGGATATCGGTGTAAACTATACCAATAAAGTAAACATGCATTACGACTCATCGGGAGATCGTAAGAAGCTCTTTTATGCTATGCCGAGTCCTGATAGGACTATTAAGGCGTGTTAGTAGTGCATTTTACACCGTCCATAATGCGACCAACATTCTGCGATTGTCTAACCTGTCGGTAACGTGCGGTTGAGATTGACTAACCTGTCGCTAAGACACTGTATGACATGGAGAATGGGGAAGGTGGAACCATCGGTATTACCTATACTGATAAAACAAACTCAGAAGCATTAAGCATAAAAGTGCATCGGAGACTGATCGAGACTTCGAGAGGAATGGAAAAATGCTATTCCGACCCCCGATGAAGATAAAAGCTCCTGCGGGGATATCGGTGTAAACTATACCGATAAAGTAAACATGCATTAGGACTCATCGGGACATCGGAAGAAGCACTTTTATGCTATGTCGAGTCCTAATAGGACTATTAAGGCATGTTAGTTGTCCATTTTACACCGTCCATAATGCGACCAACATTCTGCGATTGTCCAACCTGTCGGTAACGCGTGGTTGAGATTGACTAACCTGTCGCTAAGACACTATATGACATGGAGAATGGGGAAGGCGAAACCATCGGTATTACCTATATCGATAAAACAAACTCGGAAGCATTAAGCATAAAAGTGCATCGGAGACTGATCGGAACTTCGGGAGGAATAGAAAAATGCTATTACAATCCCCGATGAAGATAAAAGCTCCTGTGGGGATATCGGTGTGAACTATACCGATAAAGTAAACATGCATTAGGACTCACCGGGAGATCCGAAGAAGCAATGTTATGCTATGTCGAGTCCCGATAGGACTATTAAGGCGTGTTAGTAGTCTGTTTTACACCGTCCATATTGCCACCAACATTCTGCGATTGTCTAACCTATTGGTAACGCACGGTTGAGATTGACTAACCTATCACTAAGACACTATATGACATGGAGAATGGGGAAGGCGGAACCATCGGTATTACCTATATCGATAAAACAAACTCCGAAGCATTAAGCATAAAAGTGCATCGGAGACATATCGGGACTTCGGGAGGAATAGAAAAAGGCTATTCCAACCCCCGATGAAGATAAAAGCCCCTGCGGGGATATCGGTGTAAACTATATCGATAAAGTAAACATGCATTAGGACTCATCGGGACATCAGAAGAAGCAATTTTGTGTTATGCTGAGTCCTGATAGGACTATGTAGGCCGATGGAGAGTTGCTAGGAGTTCTTCGGGGTGATTTATGTCGATAACACGAGGGCCTTGGTCACAATGAAGACTCATCGAGGCATTGGAGGGACATAAATTGAACTATGTCGATACCCGATGGGACATATCGGTCTATGTTTCAGCTATCGGGAGCGGTCTCGGTCAGCTATACCGATACCCGGTCAGTAATGAGTAACACGCATGTTAGTCGTGCATTTTACACCGTCGATTCTGCATTTAGTGGTTGCGATTGACTAACCTATCGCGAAGTAGTGAAAGGAAAGGGAAGTGGGTCCAGCGCGAGGATGATGTGGAAAGTAAAGAAGGTGCATCTTGAAAAGGATCTGACGGTCTGCGTTATTTCGTTGGGTGAAATAGCGTGGAGTTTATCTTTCGCGAAGCAGGGAAAGGATGGTGGGCCCGACATATCATACTAGTCCTGCTTTTTTTAAAAAAACGGCCATATCGGAGAAAAAGACCATATCAGGATAGTGCAAAAATAGTTATATCGATCCTTGATGACATGGAGAATGGGGAAGGCGGAACCATTGGTATTACCTATACCGATAAAACAAACTCTGAAGCATTAAGCATAAAAGTGCAACGGAGACATATCGGGACTTCGGGTGGAATAGAAAAAGGCTATTCTGACCCTCAATGAAGATAAAAGCACCTGCGGGGATATCAGTGTAAATTATATTGATAAAGTAAACATGCATTAGGACTCATCAAGACATCGGAAGAAGCAATTTTTTGCTATGTTGAGTCCCGATAGGACTATTAAGGCGGATGAAGAGTTGCTAGGAGTTCTTCGGGGTGATTTATGTCGATAACACGGGGGACTTGGTCACAATGCGGACTCATCGGGGCATTGGAGGGACATAAATTGAACTATGCTGATACCCGATGGGACATATCGGTCTATGTTTCGGCTATTGGGAGGGAAACAAGGACCAAAAATAGCGTGTTAGCGATAGGTTACGCGTTCGGCCACAGCTCCAAAACAAACATTTTTTTTGCTATTTTAGACTATTTTATGCAATAAATAGTAAATTATATTTAAAAAAGCAGACAAAAATCCCTATGTAAAATTAACTACAAATGTATATGGGTATTTCTACATATTCATTTGAATCATTTGAAGATAATTTCAATATTACTGTTAATTGTTAATCGCCCAAGGAGTAACATGCCTAATCGCGTGTTACTCAGTGCGTACGGCAGAGTCGGCAAGGCTACGACTATTGCGCGACTAACAACGCATGGAAATCCATCGGAGAAGCGACAAAATCGATAACAACGCTTGGAAATCCAAGGTCAGACCTATCGACATTACTCTCGCTGATTAAATTAATAAGGCAACGACGGTTACATCGGAGAACTGACAAAAACATAATATTGTCTTGCCAATAACCGAAAAGCGCTACAGAAATGACAAACCAAAATGATAGTACAGAGATACTAACAGACACCAAAAACCCAGGAAAATGATAGTATAGACATACTAACATGCGTTTTACAGCGGCTTTTTTTAGCCAGCAAACACACATCGAGCCCTAATTTCAACCTACAGAAAAACAAGAATAACCAAAGCAAAAACAAGACAATATAATTTTCACACAACGTATACAAATCTTAAAAAACAGCTACTCAAAAAAATAATAAAACATGCAAATTTTCCAACTATAACTCAACATACCTGTTAACCTTCACAAATGAACACAGGCTGCCCTTGAAAACTAAGTCCTCGCTACCTCCTTCAAACCCTTCTTTTCCTTCAAAAACGTCTTCAAAAATGCCTTCAAAAATAACATTCAAAAACGCCTTCAAAAACAACATAACACTTGAACAAATGAGGGCTTTGGACTTTATCTAATCCCGCATTAGTCCGTCCCTTTATGCTTGTCGCCCCTTTTTTCCACAACACGTAGAAAATGGTGGGAGGTCCGGTTGTATGGTCCACCTAACACGCGGAGCCCTAACACGCATGTTTTTCCACATGAGGCTGCAGAGCCACAAAAAATGGTGGGACGCATCTATTCTGGCTCCAAAAAGACAGTACAGATTGACTAACACGTGTTTGTCTCGCATTTTACACCATCGATTTTGCAGTTAATGGTTGCGATTGACTAACCTGTTACGGACTAACACGCTATACGAAAGGTCTGTTTTGGAGCTATGGCGTCGGTTTTCACTGAACGACTGCGATTGACGGATTGACTGAGTAAGGACCCACCTGTCAGTAGCACGTACGAGACAACCACCGCGGTTTGGAAGCCCGCGGCCTCTTTTTCCTGTCGTTTTGGGGTTCGAACGCAATCATCAACACTTGCCACCGGATGTTTGTTTTCTATGGCTTTTAATGTGCGTGTTAGGCACAACACATCGGCACGAGCCGCGACCCACGATCCGTCGTTTTCTTGCATGTCCACGTAGTTTCGTGTGGGCCCCGACGTTTGAAACAACCGACTCCAGGACAACTCCATGTCATTTCGGTGGGTCTGACCCCTGCGCCAAATGAGCATGGTATGCATGGGCCATGCATGTCTCGAACATGTCCGTCGATGCATGTCGTTGGTACGACAGGTCACTTTTGGAGCCAGAATAGACGCTTCCCTCAAATATCTATCAGATCTTGTGAAATTCCAAATGGCCAAGTCCTTGTGGAGAGCAAATGTATGAACAATTTGAATGCTTGATGAAAGGTACTTGACATTGGATTATTTCCCTCTGTACATTGTTTTTTTCTCTGTACTATCCAATCAATTTAGTCATTCATGCTTCAGATTTCAACCCTCAAGAATCTTTTCAAGTCCCACAGAATGACATCATTTATACCTGGACTGAATACATAGAGGCTTGAATGAGTTGATTATGTTGAACAATGGTAACGATATGCCCTTGTTAGAAAAGAGAGCGATTTGATCCTATCAAAATGCACTACAAACAAATTCAATTTAACCAAAATCGAGGTAATAAAGGCTGTCAGTAGTGTACGATTTTGTTATCAAAATGAAGTTAAAAGGCGATGAAAGACGTTGAAAGGAGTCATTCACGGAGCAGAACCGTACACAGGTGAATGACGGAGCAGAACCGTACATTTTTCTCTGTACTATCCAATCAATTTAGTCATTAATGCTTCAGATTTCAACCCTCAAGAATCTTTTCAAGTCCCAAAGAATGACATCATTTATACCTGGACTGAATACATAGAGGCTTGAATGAGTTGATTATGTTGAACAATGGTAACGATATGCCCTTGTTAGAAAAGAGAGCGATTTGATCCTATCAAAATGCACTACAAACAAATTCAATTTAACCAAAATCGAGGTAATAAAGGCTGTCAGTAGTGTACGATTTTGTTATCAAAATGAAGTTAAAAGGCGATGAAAGACGTTGAAAGAAGTCATTCACGGAGCAGAACCGTACACAGGTGAATGACGGAGCAGAACCGTACATGGATGGTGAAACAGGGCATAGAGTTGAGATGGTGAAACAAGGCATAGAGCTGAGATGGTGGACATATTCTCAATCGTCTTGCACTGTTTTTCCATAGCTGTCAACCGTATATTGCATAGAACAACTTCGGTGTAAAAACTGTATTCAGGTCCACTATGGCAGTTGACAAATTATGCACCGAACCACACTGGTTAGCTCACAATAAAATCAAGTCTTTTTTGCTGCACTTATTCCAAAAGATGTAAAAACCCTTTGACTCATATGTGGGAAAGCTGTGTGTTTTGAAATAATATTTGATAAAATATATCTCTTCCACTCTCACACACAATCCTCTCTCTCTCTATATATATACCTCTACCTCTCTGTATTTATCAACTCCTATATCCTTATTATTTATCCATCTCCTCCCTTTGTCCATGTTCCACTCTCTCCTATTTAATTTATCTCGTTATTTTTATCTCTCTTATTCATTTCATCTCTCTCTATATGCCACTTCTTATATCTTTATCTTTATATCTCACATATCTCTCTCTCACTTATACACAAACACTCTATGTTTCTCCCTCGGGTCTATCTCAATCTCTCTACCTTAACCCCTCTTTATCTCTATCTCACTTGCCTCTATTACTAGTCTCTTGTCTCTATCACCTTGTTTCTATCACTCTAGCCTCATCTATCTCTATCTCCTTATCTGTCCCCCATCTCTCTTTCTATCTCCCCCCATCCCTTCATACCACCTATATCAAGCTCTCCATTTCTACCTCCTTCTTCATCTTCCTCTCCCTTTCTCCTTTTGTCTCTCTCTATATATCTCTATCTCACCCTATTTGTCTCTCCCTCTATCCATCTCTATCACACTATATGTCTCTCTATCTCTCTTCCCCCCCTCTTTGTATATCCTCATGTCTCTATATCTCTATCTCTATCTCACCATCTACATCTCTACTTATCTTTCCTTGTCCCTCTTCCTCTATATATCTTTCTTTCTATCTATATGTTTATCCCTTCCATCTCTATCTATTCCTTTATGCTCTCTCTCTTTATCTCTTCCTCTCCTTATCTCCATATCTATCTCCTTCTCCATCTAAGATTCTATCCATAGACTCTTTGAAAAGAGATGCAAGATGATGAATATGATCCTCACCATTCATAATCATTATGCCTTTATTATGCACGATATGAGTCATCATGGGTGTTTAATATTCAAATGTGCATCTCATATGCTATAAAGACGTCACCTATAGATTCCAAGAAAAGAAAATATTAAAATCAATACCATTAAATATGGTTTCCTTCAGGAAGATCCATTCCAATAGTTTAAAATATAAATTATATTATTACTATATAATCTATTTTATACCTCATTATCTTTATATCTATTAGTCCATCTCTTCTGGTCTATATTTGTATCTATATATTTCTCAATCTCCCTCTTACTCCTCTCCCTCTCTCTCTATCTCAAGTTTGTCTCTATTTATCTCCCTCACTCCTATCTCTTTATATCCATATCTTTGTCTATCTCTATATCCCTATCTCTCTATATAATGACCCATCTCTCCCTCCCTCCCTCTCCCTCCCTTTTCCTTACTAGATATTCATCTATACCCATCTCTCCCTCTCTCACTTCTCTCTATCCCCCTTATCTATCTGTATATTTATACCTCTCTCTATCCCTTTATCTTTCCATATGTATCCATGCCACTCTCTCTCTCTCTCTCTCTCTCTCTCTCTCTCTCTCTCTCTCTCTCTATATATATATATATATATATATATCTTTCTTCTCTATCTATCCCTCTATTCTCTCGAGCCTTATATATTCCTCCTGTCCCCATATCCCTCTCCTACATCTCCATTTTTATCTTTATCTCCTTTCCCCTCTCTCTCTCTCCTCCTATTTATCTCTCTTTCTATCCCTATCTCTCCCTATTCAAAGGTTTTATTTCAAAAATGTTTGCATCCTTATAAGTGGATTCATAGTTCATTTGAAGCTATCACTTCCAAGAAAGCATGTACTTCATTCGTTACATTCTAATTGATGAAATGAGCTTCATTGGTCCAAAGTTGATACAATGCATTGATATGAGGTTAGGTGAGGCATTCCCTACCCACAACTAAATCCCATTTGGAGGATGCTCAACCATGCTCTTTAGTGACTTGGGCTAACTACCACATGTCAAGGACATTCCAATGTATGCTTCAACTTCTTTTGGATGGACACCATGGCATAGCTTCACAACAATTATAACATTGAATAAAATATTTCATCAAATTGGAGAGCAACCTGCCCAAATTGCTTTTCGTGCACTTCTCTCAAATTTACAAAATACAAAACCTACAATTTCAGACTAACAACTTCTAATGTCTCGGTCAAGTTCATCGCTCACCTCTACAAAACACTCTATTTTCTTACCATCAAAACATCTATTTGCAACAAATGAAATGGCGTCATTGCATAATAAACACATGTTGTTGTCTTTAGCAAAGCCTATTGCCCTATCTACTACAAAACAACTCAGGGGATTGCCATGCTAAAATCTAGATGAAGAACAACTCCAATCTAAGATCTTCTTATGTATTGGCCAAGAGGTTATGTTATGTACAAATATATGGGTGGAAACACGACTAGTCAATGGAGCACTTGGACAATTCAAACAAATTGTATACAATGATAGTGAAAAACCACCTCAACTTCCCTTATTTGTTGTTATTCAGTTCTAAAATTACATAGGGTCGGCTTGGGATCACAACAACCCAAAAAATATCCCTCTAACACCAATAAGTCGTGGTCTCCGACAACAAATACCACTAAAAATGGCATGGGGCTTAACAATACACAAATCATAGGGACTCGTTGTTGAAAGAGCAACAGTTGACATCGGCAACATCAACCAACAAGGGTTGACATTCACAACTATTTCTAGATTTCATGGACATACAAGTCTTTGCATTCACCATGCCTTCACATTCCAAAGATATGCACAGATGCAACAGAGCCCACATGTGAATCGACATAAAAAAGAGGAGGCACGCTTGAAAACATTATCAGATGCAAATACTTGAAGCTATCGACTGTAACTACAAACATATGAGGTTTGTTCCATCTTTTCTTAGTTCAATATTTATACTATGTGTACTATTCAATTTGATCATATAGCTCAAATAAAAGTACTTTATTTGACAAATTACAAGTGTTTTCTAGCAATGTGTGACGTTAACAAAAGAATGGTTTTGATTTTGATCTCTAAATGGTAAATTATTAAACTCATTCAAGTTATACAAATTCACTTTGACAAATATTGTTTTACCCATTATTATTCTTTATAGTTTTATATCAATTGTGCAACTATGTATCCTCTTACAGGGATTGAAATACAATTGGAGCAAAACCTTTAAATGAAGAAGATATGCAAACATTTTTAGGACATCCTCTTTCAATGTTTAAAGTGCATTTTCCTGAAACAATGATTCAAATGTAAACCATATGTTCAATTCCATAATGTTTAAAATTATATTGTGCATTTTGTACTTATTTTTTCAAAACGCTATTAGTCATTAAAAATATTTTTAGGTTTATATATACTACAAATTAAAAAATTTCAATATTTCTTTCCTTCACTCTAATGACCAAAAATTATGTCTATATGATAAATTGTTCAACTTGTTTAACTTATTAAAGAAACAAGAACTATTATATTTCAATTTATCTTTTTGAAAAAGCAGTTATTCTCCCATTTCCCCTTTTTATTGCTTTTTCCAATGTTTTTGTATTCGGCGTATACATTGCACCCCAAGGTGCAATTGCTAGTTTTATTTAAGGTCGAAAGATTATGGGATTTTCCAGATAATCAATTATGTAGAGAAGTATAAAAGTTTAAAACATTAAAATCATCAACACATCTATTTGATCTTGGCCATTTTCTTTTGGATCCTAGAAATTTTCTCTTATGTATCTTGATCAAGTAATCTTTATTTTTACACTGAAGGCGTTTGTTTATTTGAAGCTCATGACCTTGTTAGATGTTAATCGATGACTAAGAGGGGGGGTGAATCAATAAAAACAGTTTATATATAATTAAACTTTCAAACTAACCGGTCTGCAACTACCATTTTCAAATTAACTTTAAACATTGCATTAATCATGAAGACAAGAACATTGAAGGAAATAGATTTACATGCATCAAATAAAAATTACATAACACCAACAATTATACATGGAAACCCTCAGTTAGAGGGAGAAAACCACGGTGGGGATAACCCACAATCTCTTTTACTACAGTGAAAAAGAGTGCCCGGTTAAGAGCTTACAATCATGTTCCTTCTGAGAACATCACCCTGTTAAAGATGGTTGGTATCCTATTAAGAATAGCTTGGAATCTGTTAGGATTCACCTTGCAAAAAATTTTTACACTTCCTCTATGGAGTGACCCTGTTAGGGGATTTTACAAATAGATCTAGTTAAGGTTCACCCTGTTAAGGGATTTAACCTGCTACAATTATTAAAGAGAAACAAATCATTGATCGGATGATGACACCCTTTTGTCGAATAGATTCATTCTGTATATGCTTCAATCTCTGCTCGGTGATGACTTCACTGATTCATGAGGAACTCTTCTGCTCTTCATTTATTCTTCACCTTACTCCGATTTTCAACCTCAATCCACTAACAACTCCATCAACACTTCAAATTCAAGATGAAAAACATGTATATAGTTGTCTTCAATCTTGGTGCAAACTTTCCCTCCAAAAATCAAACTCAAAATAATTATTCTATGTGCCAATCTGTTCGTTCCTCAAATCTCGCTAATTATATCAGTGGGACTAACCGTTCATGCCACAAATCTCTCTGGTTCTCTATCAAGCACTCCAACTTCAACTGGAACTTTCTAAATTGATTCAGATCTATATTTCACCATTATGATCTGCTACCGGTTGTTTTCTTTATATCGGCAAACCTACTTTACTCAGCTCAACTATCGATTGCTTCCTGTAAAGCGGTCTCCGCTCACCGGTGGAAGCTTTTAGTCCCCTGTTCCTTACCAGTCCACTACAATCCTTTTTCGATCGGCTATGATGATATTAGAACCAGTATTGCCATCAACGACAACTTCTTAAGTACCTCAAACTTCATCATGCCCAACATGATGCCAACAATATCCCCCTTTGGCATTGGTGGCAAAACATCTAGTTGGATTGAATTAGATCTCCTCCTGTTCTAATATCTTCTATTCCTGCTAATTCTCCACCTGTTCTCAGCCTTCTCTGTCGATATTGCCTTTTCTGCCAATACTAATCTACCACTCTACCAGTACTACTCTGCCTCTCTACCGGTACTACTTTGCCTCTTTGTTGGTACTGCCTTTTCTGCCAGTATTGCTCTGCCACTCTATCGGTACTGCTATGCCTCTCTACCAGTACTACTCTGTCGATATACATTGTCTCTATAGTCCTTCCTCCTCATATGTCCAATCCACTATACATTCACTCTCCCCCTTTTTGCAACAATGACAAAGAATAAAGGAATGAAAGTATACAAAATGATTTATGAGAGTAAGTAAAAAAATTCTTTGAAATTGACCTTAACAGCCTCCAAAGAAGATTACCATGTAGGCTTCACCTGTTTCATAGTGATAATTTGTCCATGTAGGTGTGTGACAAAATCCTCCATGTCATCCACTGTCTTGCAGTCGGGTGGACTCATGAGGCCTTCTACTTGTTTCACATTGCCTTGCAATAAATCAATGAAAGGGGCAAGATAGCATTGTATCTCTAATAGATTTAGAGCTTGTTTGTCCTGTTCCTCTTTTAGCTTGTTGATTTCATGAGTCAACTATTTGACTTTTCCATTGAAATTTGCTACTGAGCTTGTAAGAGGATCAAAAGAACCTAGCAGATCTTGAATTTCCTTTTGAGTCTAAACTCTTTTGTCTTCAAGATCTTTGATGAAATCGAGGAAGTTTGAGAATCTGACCAATAATTGGTCAACTTCCTTTAAGATTGATTTCACCTCTTCAGTGCTGGTAGAGAGAGCAAATTTTTCAACTGATATTTGTTCTATTAATTTCTCACCTCTTCTAGTTTCATACTGCCTTGCTGCAACCTTCTCCAGATCGATTGCCTTTGAACCGATTGCTTTGACAATAGTGCCCAATTGATCGATGATAGGTGCATTCTCATCAACAACAATATCAGGAATGAGATTAGACAAGATTGTCTTCACAGTATTAAGAATTCTTGCCTTAATTTTCTTTGCCTTAAGTTTGGCCTTTTCATCTTGAATTCTCAATTTTTCTAAAACTTTAATTAACTGTTTGGGGGTCATCTTCTTGATATCAATTACCGAGCCTTCCCCTTCTTCCTCCTCTGCTTCTCCTTCTTCAGCTTCTACCTCAGAGCTGGCTAAGGTGGGGATTTTAGCTTTCTTTTTCTCAGTTTCCTTTTCTAAAACTAACTTCCTCTTTGTCAGAGGAGTTTCCACCATTGTTTTCTGACCACCTTTAGGTTGACCGGATGAAGAATCTTCTATCTTCTTCTCTTGTTTTGGTTCCTTGGTCCCCCCTAGACCAATATTGGTTGTTCTTGTTTCCTTCCTTTCTATTTTCTTTTCCTTTGTTTCCTTCATCTCTTTGTTCTTCTTTTTTGCTTCCTTCTCCTATGTTTCATCAATAGATGGTATTGATGAATCTATCATCTTGGGGTTTTCTCCCTCTGCACCTTTTTTTGGAAAATGAGGTTTGTTGCCAGTAGGGTGTGATGTGGGAATATTTATCATCATTGGATTCCTTTGAGGTTTTTCCTCATGAGGGTTGTTCTCAACTGTAACTTCATCATCTTCAGTATGCTTAGTTTGATCGGTTCCCTTTGTTGGTGTATCATCAATATCAATAGTTTCAACAGTTGATTTTTGTTCAACCGATGGCTCTGCATCCTTTGTCTGATTAAGAATATCTGACACAACATCACCTATGATATCTTCAACTATAAATTCATCAAACCCATCAATGGTGTCCTTTTCTTTTCCTTTTCTCTTTTCTTGAGTAGCTATATCTTGTCCTTGTTTCACTTCTTTTTCTATTTCCTCCTCAGCTTCCTTTTGCTGGCTCAAAATTGTTTTCCACATGTCAACGCCCTCATCATGCACACCTTGAATGTCTCCTATGGCCACTCTCCCTATTTTGTTCCTTATTTTGAAACGTTGTAGACATGCTTCGACCACTAAAGTTGCTTGATTATAATCCAATTCATGTTGCACTTCCATGAGTGCCTTTATGCTGTGTTCCTTCTCAATTGTCAGGGCAGTTTTCCATCTCCCTTCAATGAGATTTTGTAAATCTGATGGAATTATTCCATGTAGTTCACTGGGAGTTCTGCAAAAATTATGTAAGTTTCATATGAGTGCATCTTCAATTTTTCTTTTGTCTTCCTCATTGTAGAGGGGATACTTTCTCCCAACACCATCTAATCCTCCATACTCTTTGACCTCATGGACCAATTCATCAACAATTGGAGCTACATTCCTACCACTTCTTCTGACTTCTTTAATTACCACATCAGATTGGGTGTCAGAGTTATCATCCTCCTTTTCATCTTTCTTGGGCTTCTTCTTAGCCTTTGTGTCAATTGTCCTTTCATTCTTTTTCTTTATTGCATATGTGACTCCTACCGATCCACCTCTACCTTGGGAAGATGTAGGAGTATTTGAGTCCTTTTCTTTCATGTATGCTGGATGCAGCACCCTTGGATCTTGTCTTGGACATTTTCTTATTTTCTTCTGTTTGCTCTTCATTTTTGCTTGATTTTGTCCTTGTTTGCTCACTTGTATTGGTGGAAGCAGTGGCACCGGATGCTTCACCTCCATATTTCTTGTCTAAGGTGTCAATCATTTTCCTAACTTTCTTTTGAATGATAGGCTCCTTGAGTTCCTTCTTAATTTTAGAGCTTGCATCCTCATAAGTTCCAAATCTCTTAGCTTTTTGTCTACCGGTTTAGATAGTAACATGTTTGCATATATTTTGGAAATGTCTTCCCAGATCTCATAACCCATAGAGGGTACCCAGAAAGTTCTAGGTTCAACCGCTTGAATAATGCAACAATTAGTATCAACAAGAAAGCAAATAGTGTCCTTGTACTTTTGAACTATATCAATCGGGATGCTTTCTCTTTGAGGCATTCTAGTTTGGAATTCTTTAAAATAACCCCAAATTGTCTCTCCAAACTTATCACCTAAGTCTCTAATCATTTCACCTATCTGAGCTGTGATAGGTTTATCTGTAGACCATACTACATTGCCCTTACCAGAAAACAAATTTTGCACATAGAAGAAGATACATACCGATATTGAACCAAACTTGAATGATTTATTTTTGTCCTTCTTAATTTGGTCCATGTTCACCAGGAATTGACTCCTTATCATCTCATAAATATCATCTGTTGCATCCTCTTTGATGATCCGGTAAGCTGCATGGATAGCACCACTTGACACACTGTTCATGTGGCTTGATTAGTACACTCTATAAGCTATCATTACAGATGCAAACCTTACTTCTGCATCCTCAATGTGAGTGGCTATCAATTCTCTCTTGTCATATCGGGATTGAGTCAACTAAGTGACCTCACCGGATGATATTGTCCTTAGGGTTAGTGCTTCACCTATTTCATTGAACCCTATTACTCTTTGGATCACATCCTTTGTGATTTTGATTGGTGCTTCAGCTTCCAACCATAGAAACTAGTCATGCACTCTACTTAGCATGTACTTGATCCAATCGACATGGAATTGGTTTGGAATATCAACAACATACGACAAACCCTTGGTCTTCAAATGCATATGTTCTACCTTCAATAGACCATTGTCGCAAAACCTTTTGAATTTATCTTGAATGAATTTGTCTCCAAGATCTTCAAGCTTGCAGTGGATGAAGGAATAGACATCTTCAACCAGTAACACACCAGAGGGCACAAATGATATGGCACCGGTCATATCGATCTCTCTGGCCTTCATAAGATGCAACTTGAATTTGGGTTGTGGTTCCTTAACTACCTCAACCAACACATGAGTCGACATGGAAGCTACCATGATGAATTTGAACATAATTTACATATTGACTTCTTCTAACGTTTCTGCTAGGGCTTCTGATCACTGAAACTTCACGGCTTGATCTCCAAACTCTCTTTGCACAAAATGCACTTGACAGATTTAGAAAAGTTTTGATTGCACTTTGAGCTCACGAATGCACAAATGAAATCAAGATAGACAAAATGAGCTTTTATTTCCTTATTTTTTTCCTAAGTTGTTTGGTGCACTTATACAATGGTTAAGTCGTACGATCTCAAACGGTAATAATTTATGGTTTACTGGTGTCACTTCCTTGCCGGTAACAATACAACCGATGAGGAGTTACAAACAATATGCCAACTTTTCTGCATCTAACTAATGCAAATAAGAGTCACCTCACTTTGGTTATGGGAAATCAGCCATGATTTTTCAATAAGTGCTCCCCTTGAGCATCAGTTCGCTTAGTTTGAAGAAGAATTGTCATCACCGGTGGATGATGAATTAGTTTCAGACTTCTTCTCTTCTTCTTTTCTTTCTTCCTTCTTAGTCCACATCCTTTTCATTTCATTCTTCACCTCTTCAATTGTCTTCTTTCCTTTCAAATGATTTGGTCCTTTCTTCTTGCTAAACTGGTTCCTATCTTCAGATCGGTTGTAGGATCGGTTCCTACACTCTCTGGCCAAATGTCTGATCTTATGGCAGTCAAAACATGACATGCCATTTGTCTTCCATGGTCCTGCATTATTTCTCTGACCATTTCTCATCTTGCAATTCGCTGCAACATGACCAAAGTTGCCACAAGTAGAACACGTGGCATTGAGCTGATTACTCTTTCTATTAGGCCTAACCAGTTTGGATGGAGATCTTGATGCATTTTTCTTGAACATGCATTCTTCATCTTTGTGTCCATATATATTGCATGTAAAGCAATATCCATTAAAGCTTCTTCTACTAGACATGCTACTTGATTGAGGTCTACACTCATAAGCAACGTGTCCATACTTATGATAGTTATATCAATAACCATCAAAGGTAAATGGCTTCTTGTGACTGACCAGTCGATTTCTACAGACATCATAATTATGACCCGGTTTACCACAATAGTTGCAAGAGGATTTAGAAAACTTCATACCTTTCATTCCTAATTTGTTCCTTTTATCACCCTTCATCCTTTTGGGATTAGATGATTCTCCAGTTTCCATTGGACCTGTACCGGAGTAACCAAGACCGGTTGTCTCCTTTGTTCTCCTCTGAGCTTTTAATTGTTCATCTATCTTCTCAAAGCTTTCATTAAATTTTCTCATCTTTTCATTTCTCTCATCTGCAGTTTTCAACTCATTTTTGAGTTATTCAATCTCCTTCATCATCTTCTCATTTTCCTTTTTTTTTTCCATGCAGATGCTCATACATAACTGTATTCTCTTGAGTAAGAATTCAAATTTCTTCATCCTTTTCAATTATGATTGTATCATTCTCTCTTAGGGATTCTTTAGCAAGCCTTTTGGCTCTTTCATCTTTTGACAGTGCTTCATCTGCATTTCTCTTTCTTTCTTTTGCTATCATGTTGGCTTCAAGTATTTCAGTCATTCTCAGGGCCTAACTTTCATGCTCTCTTTTTAGATTTGTGATTTCTTCAGCCAACTTCTTGTTCTTTTCCATTAGCTCTGAGACTTCCTCTTCTGCTTCTTCAAATCCACTCTGATCAGAGAGTTTATCTATGATATCCCGACTCTTATTAAGTTGTAGAGAGAGTTCCTTCCTTTTAGCAACTAATTTTTCAGTCTCTCCTTCAGCTGAGCAATCATCTCATTAGCTTCATCAAGCTGCTTCTGATACCAGTATTCCTCCATGATCTTATCCTCAAGTTGTTACACTTTTTCTTCAGAGGACCAAGGCTCTGATACCAATTGTTAGATATTAACCGGTGACTGGGAGGGAGGGTGAATTAGTCAAAATAGTTTATATATAATTAAACTTTCAAATTAACCGATCTCCAACTACCATTTTTAAATTAGATTTAAACATTGCATTAATGATGAAGACAAGAACATTGAAGGAAAGATATTTACATGCATCAAATAAACATCACATTACACTTGCAATTATACATGGAAACCCTCAGTTAGTGGGAGAAACCATGGTGGGCATAACCCACAATCTCTTTTACTGCAGTGAAAAAGAGTGCATGTTTAAGAGCTTACAATCATGTTCCTTTTGAGAACATCACCCTGTTAAAGATTACTGGTATCCTATTAAGAATACCTTGGAATATGTTAGGATTCACCTTGCAAAAGGATTTTACACTTCCTCTATAGAGTTATCCTATTAGGGGATTTTACAAACAGAATCGGTTAAAGTTCACCCTATTAAGGGATTTAACCTACTATAATTATTAGAGAGAAACAAATCATTGATTTGATGATGACACCCTTTTGTTGAATAGATTCATTATGTATCTGCTTCAATCTCTACTTGGTGATGACTTCACCGATTCATGAGGAACCCTTCTACTCTCTGTTTATTCTTCACCTTACTCTTATTTTCAACCTCAATCCACTAACAACTCCATCAACACTTCAAATTCAAGATGAAAAACATGTATATAGTTGTCTTCAATCTTGGCACAAACTTTCCCTCCAAAAATCTAACTCAAAAAAAAAAAATTATTCGCCAATCTATTCGTTCCTCAAATCTCATCGATTATATCGGTGGGACTAATCGTTCATGGCACAAATCTCGCCGATTCTCTATCAAGCACTCCATCTTCAATTGGCACTTTCTAAATTGATCAGATCTACATTTCACCATTGTGATTTGCTACCAGTTGTTTTCTATATATTGGTGAGCCTGCTTTACTCAACTCAACTACCAATTGCTTCCTTTAAACTAGTCTCTGCTCACCAGTGGAAGCTTTTAGTCCCCTGTTCCTTACTAGTCCACTATAATCATTTTTCGTTCGGTTATGATGGTATTAGAACGGGTATTGCCATCAATGACAACTTCTTAAGTACCTCAAACTTCATCATGCCCAACATGATGCCAACAAACCTGATATGATCAATCAATGGCAGATACTCTTTCCAAAGGAATGCAAGATGATTGACATGATCCTAGCCGTTCATTGTTTCAATGTCTTTTAGTGCCAGTGGTATGAGGGTCCCATGGGTGTTGAAGCTATTTATTGAAAGTTGAATAAATAGTGGTCAACAACCACTAAAGAAGAATGATGTGCCCCTATTTTTTATAATTAAAATCGATGTCCCTTTTAAGTGGTCTTTGAATTGCCACAATCACCTTTTCTTTTGTTGCAGCTTCTCTTCTAAAATCGATCCCCCTTGTTTCTTTTGGTTTGCAATATTTTTATTTTCCTTTAACTAAACACTGTAATCTCCTTTCATTCAAATGCATGCTGAATTATTTTTGTTTTGGAGCAGATACTACACAAATGACTCAAAAAAATTCTCAAACGCCTTCCTTTTTTTTTGCGAGTTGTAGTTTTTCTTAAAAAAAATAAATAGTTTATTCATCTCCATGATCATTGCATGTTGTAGTGACAATATTTAGTGGTGGTAGTTTCAATCTGGTAAATTTAATCTTTCTTTAATGATATTAACAAATTACAAGTGGATCGTGGGAGAGTTCAGATTACCAGATCCATAGTTTTCAACATATCCATTATGCCAAAGTAATGAAGTAAATTTCTAGGCTAATAAATTAGTTAAGGGATGTTTTCTTATCAATGGTGTGTCTGATAGCTAAGATGAACCTAAAACAAATTTTAAAGCCCAAGATATCAAATTCTAGGCATTTCATAGTCAATGACAAGATTGCAACCACAATAAATATGTGGCCAAACATAAAGCTTAAAATAGTATCACCAAGACTACACCTACAATACCCATTTGACATGAGGAAATCCAAAATAATCCCTTTAAGAAGTTGTTTGTATATTCACTAATACATTTGGTCTAGAATTCCAACAGAGAAGGTATATTGTGACCAAATTTGATTTTTTTTTAAATGCCTGAATTCATCCAAATTTCAACGATAATTTCACATTTGCTTTCGATGGAAAAGGCATTAGTAATGTTTTTTATTTTTTTTTTAAAGTGCTCGTGTTCGTTGAAATTCCCACGACAATGGGCATTACTAAAAAAAAAAAAAAAGAGGGCAAGTCATTTGTGCAATCAATCTCGCACAGGCTTCGTCGACCTCTGGAAACCCCTGGCAAGATCAAATGGTACTCACCATAGAGATACTTTCACATGTTCCAAATCAAACGACACTCACCATTCGAGGTAGAATCTTCACCTTCTTTTGTAACCCCTTGTCCTTGGATTTTTTTGTACTTTTTTCCCAAAGTCTGAGTCATTTGCATATTCTTCTTCATAGGTCTCTCTATTAAATGGCTACAACTATGGGATTGTGGCTAGACTTGATTTGGGTTTTATTATTGGTAGCCTAGACAACATTTATTGTAGAAAATGCATCCACTTGTAATGGCATGTCTACTAAAATTTGCTTTGAACCTACAAATACTATAATGGCTTATGGTCGAATTTCAATGCCTCCACTCTTGAATCCCTAATGAATAGGGAATGGAAGCGATATAAACATGTTCACAGAGCTGCATGCTTATTCATCAATGCACCTGGGTAAATGGAAAAGACTTGTGGTTATACACCTTTCTTTTTCTTTCTCCTGGCAATCTAAGGCGGGGAAGCACTTGAATTGGTATATCCGATTGGCTGAGCTTGGTTAGCCATACCTGGGCCTAATTGTTTTTCTCGAGCAGCTCGTACTGCTCAAGAAATATTTTGAGTTTAGGAATTAGGGGGACTAGGCGGGGCACATGTGAACAATTGTCTCCCTACCTAGTAGATAGTGTTTTGATTTCTTGATTGTACGTATTAGTGCACAAATCTTTCAGTCATACAGTTGATGACCTCTCACGACTGAAGTGAACACTAGTTTACCACCCTATAATGAGCTTGTCTCTTTCTATGCAAGTGTAGTGACTAGTATATTTGCAGCTCTGCAACCTCCAAGGTAATCAACCAATTCATCTGTAGGGCCTCCTATAGTACTCACATTCATAGGTCTCTTTGATGATCTACCAAATTATATAAGATGTTCATCAATCCCTCTTCTTGAGGTAGAAGTTCATCAATTGGTGTGTGCTTCCTGTCATGTATCTTCCCCCTGTCCACTGCTAAAAATATGTGCTTTCCCTCGTCCTTGCTACCAATATGTGGTTCCATCGCCATCTAAACAAACAACACCAATTACAAAGGTAACAATATAAGCGCTACCAACAGCTCCAGTTGCAGTTGATCCGGAACCACTAGTAGATATATTTTATGGTATATTTAAAAGTAATCTACATGACCCAAAAATTTACAAATGGTTTTATTTTTTGGAAATAAGAAACACTTGGACCAAAAATGGACTAGCAAAAAAGGGGTTAGAAGCTTAGTCATAGATCACATTCTAACAACAAATAGAAGGTCATAGCTTGGAAACCTAACTAGTCCATGAGTAGTAGCTCAAAATGTTATCAAAGCTAGGTTAGGTTAGGAGCCCCAAGAACTTATAATGTGTCTTATAATGGGTGTTGAAAATAATCTACACTCAAGCCAACAATGGAATGGTAAGAAAGGGGGTAGTAGCTCAATGGTAGAGAAATTTATTAACAAATAGAAGGCCTTGTTATTACTGTTTACAAATTGGGTATTCTTGTCCCATAATTGGCTAAGTCTATGAAAATTTTGAGTCTAGTATGGCCTTGTTATCTCTAGTTGCTTTAGGTCCAAAGGGGGTTTAGGGTTTAAGTCTTAATCGCTCTAGTGTCTGAGAAAAACCCTCTCTTTCTAATTTTGTGTTACTTTATTCACTTAAAGAAGGGTCCATTTGTCATGAGAAGTGTTCCCTCCCTTCTTATTTCTTCCTAGGCGGGTCTAGCAGCGCATTATTTTTCTAATCTTTTCCTAAAGTTCTTAATTTTTAATCGGGTTTCCTAACCAGTGAGCAGGTTCCTTTTAATCTAAAGGCGTGTGTGATTTCGCAGCCCTAAGATGCCCATGAGTTACCATTCGCGAAGTGGCAAAAGGCGGAAGTGGGTCCGGCATCCAGGTTTTCACTAAAGATAAAGACTGATCGAGTTTTATTTGATCGGATGGCCCGCGCGGTTTCGCAAGATAAAGGTGACTGAGATTTAACCTTCGCGAAATGGCGAAAAGGAAATTGGCTCTGGCATCCAGGCAAAGACTAAGGTAAAGACTGATCAAGTTCCTTTTGATCAAACAGCTCGCATGGTTTTGCTGGGTGAAGGTGCGCGGGTTTTAGGCTTCATGAAGTGGCGAAAAGGAAAATGGATCCACGAGGCAGTAAAAACTGAAGGTAAATACCGATCAAGTTCCTTTTGATCAGACGGTCGGCACTATTTTGCAGCCCTAAGGTGCTTGAGATTTAACCTTCGTGAAGTAGCGAAGTGACATGGTAGCCACTTGGTCGATGTCGTGGCAGAACAGATGGATTAGACCGCTGATGAAAAGACAAGTTGTCAGATACACATGGTGGACCTGAAGTGGATCCCATGGAAGTTGTTCGATGAATAAAAGATTGACACGTTGGTTTCCTTTGCCAGTAGGTTGCTAGGTCAGATGGTACTGAGTCAGAGGGCCCACTTCTACCGGTTAAGTTTGTTAAAGGGCAGGTATCTCAAGAAGGATCCTACAGTGGGTGCTATTTCACAGCCCGAAGATGCAAGGTAATTACCATTCGTGAAACAGCGAAAACTGCTAGCCTTAAACGCTTGGTGCATGATTAGTGGGGTTAGCCACCAGTCATAGGACGAGATAAAGACAGATCAATTTCCTTTTGATTGGACGGCTCGTGCGGTTTCACTGGGTGAATGTGCACGATGTTTAGCTTTCGCGAAATGGCGAAAGAGATCTAAGCCTGTCGCCGGATGAAGAATAGTCAATAAAGTAAAAGTCGTGCAAGTTTCGCTGGATCTAATGGTTGGTGTGATTTTGCTTGATGAAGAAGCATGGATTTTAGGCTTCGCAAAATGGCGAAACAAGAAAGTGATAGAAACACAGACATTTTGTGATCCGTTGGAGCGAAATTTTTTAATTCATTTGTGAATTCAATTTTGAGGTGATTGCTGAAGCATGTGGTGTTAATGTCGCAGTTAAGAACCTGATTACCATATATATGCTCACATCAATTGAATGTAGGCATCATTTCAAAGAGTTGTTACAGAAAAGTTGGTGCAGAGTAGAGTTCTTCAGGCCGAAAAAGGTTTTCTTGTATCTTGCTTACTAGTTACTTGAAAGTTTGATTGAATTGTGGTTTTGTTCTGTTAAAGAATTGCTATGATTAGTAATTGAATTACTTGCATATCATTGAGATGGCACCCAGAAGGGACTTCATAGGAAAAGTTAATTACCAGGAGAGAGCAATTTGTGATGATTTCCTGGAACAATTGTCTATGTCCACAAACGTAGCAGCTAAGGTTAAAGAATTAGTGCCCAAGGCTCCTTTCTTGAGATTAGGAGAAGGATTGTATGACAAGGGTAATTAGCTGAGAGACCCATAAATAGGGCTGTCTGGTTTGGGTTTATTCAAGGTTGAATTTGGTATGAGACACTCCACAGCCCCAATGAACAATATTTGGGAGTTGGATGTAGGTAAATTGGTGGTCCCTGGAGTGTTCATGAATGTGGATCTCCTAACTCAGATTGCACACAACTATGACCATATTACCAAAAGTGTTAGGGATATAAATGGAAAAACCCTCATTGAAATAAATGATGATGAGTTCAGAAATGTATTTGGGCTCAGTGAGGTGTCTAATTATTTGGAGCCCATTAATTTTAAATCATTGGCTCAGGTGTACAATGCATAGAGGAATCATCTTAGAAATGGGCTTCTTAAAGAATTCTTTGTTAAAATAGGTGGATTGACTGTTGTAGGACCTAATACCATGGAGCCTTTATCCTTGAATTTGTTCACTCTTAGAGCCAAAGGATTATACTGGTCACTCTTCTAGATTTTTGGAGAGGATTCTGAAGTGAACATGCCAACTCATTACATGTTAATGATAGCTCAAATTTTAAATCCTTCTCTGGCAGTCACATTTGATTATGCCCCCTATATTACTGATGCAATCCATGAAGGCTTGATAGGGATACAAAATGGTAAGGTGGATAGGCCTTTTGGATGATACTCCCTTCTCATGCATCTGTTTCTATTCAAGGGTGGTAACTACTTTGCCAATGAAATGGATCTGGTGAAAGAAAAGGATGGGGAGAAAATGCCAGTTCAATTATGGAGCATAGTGTTGTCATGGGACAAGGAAGATGCTAGCTACCTAAAGTTTGATAAGTGCTTTGCATCCAAGATCAGAATTATTTTATGCTCAGAGAATCCAAGGGTCACTAAATCTCTTTTGGAGTTTCTTAGGCCAAAGGAGTTTGTTGAAGAAATCAAAATTGTCCACAATTGGGGTGACATGTACTTGTACCCCGTTTCCATAGTTTTCAGAGTGTATGGTTTCAGAGGCACTCCATTTTTGTTGCCATATCAGGTCCCACTGAAAGTAGGAATTGCAGAAGTCCTCGGGCAGATTGGGAGTGTGCAAGAGGAAAAGCTATCTAACAGAGGAAAAGGGACCATTTTCCCTACAGTAACAATAGCACATCAATTTTTGATTACTAAAGGTGGGTGGAAATGTTTTAAGGAGTTCTTTCAACCACACCAGCTATCCACTACAGTGTCAAGGTTTTCTGACCCTGAAGACTTCTTTAACAGTATGCAAAGGAAGACCTCACCAATTCCAATTCCCTGAAGACCTCATTCGAAATGAGTTTGATTTGGATGAGCAGGAGCTAAGGAAAGAAAAATGGGTGGCCTACAAGAAGGCTCTAGATTTTGTGCACCAATTTGACACTAGCTATGACCCTTTGTCCAGTTTTCACCCCTCTGAGGAAAAAGCAAAATTCCTAATTCTTTTCTTTGAAGATGTAATGCAAACATTGAAGGAGAAGAGGGTAGTAGTGATTAAAAACAACCCTAAGAAGGCAAGACTAGTTCTAGCTAGGTCTACATCTGCTAAAGCGATCCCTCCTGGTGACCATGTATTGCATAGAAAATCCAAGTATAGTGTGTTAGTGCCAACAACAAGGGATCCTTCTACTTCAAGAGGGAAGAGGAAAATAAAAGATGTCATTGACATTTAGGACTCCCCAAAGAAGCAAAGGGTGGGAAAGGAAGTGCAGTCTAATAAGCCCTTGTATTCCCCATCTCAATCCCCCTTTCATATAGGAGATGAGCAGGCAGCAACTGAGCAATTGTTGCAGTTAGGGAGTCTTGGGGAGATAGCCTATGCCTATGATGAAATAGAAGATTGAATGCCTCAAGAGCTAGAAGATGCTGAGATGAACATAACCACCAATGAGTTCAAAGGCCAGGAACTGGATCCTCCCATTAAACAGGACAGTGAGGAATTCTTAGCTGATAGAAACTTTGTTACCTCAGGAGCTTTCATGCAATTTGTGTGGAAGTAGAATATTGATAAGTTTAATGCCAGATGTGAGAAGAGGAAGAGTGAGCAGCCCCACAAGGATGCAACTACCATGGAGGAAGAAATAAAGGAAGAAATGGTCACTGAGTTTAAGACCATCACTCCTGAGAAAGGAAAGGAAATGGTAGCAAAGGCTGGTGTACTCATCCTCCCTGAATGGGATATAGCAGATACCTTGGTTCTAGAGGTAGTAAGGAAAGAGACCAATCCTATGGAAGGAGTAACCTTCAACAAGGATGATATTGCCCTGGTCATGTGGTCTCTGAAAAGAGATGAAAATAGAAAGAGAAAGGATACCCCAGAGTCCAGCTACCTTGGAGGCATGATAGTAAAGAGGGTACAAAGTACTAGAGTGGTGGAGGCTGCTAGCACAGTCTTAGGGACTACAAAATTCAGTGTTGCAGTGGTAGAGAAAGAAGCAAAAGAAAAGGCAGATCTCCAGGAAAAGCTAGAGACAGTCTTGAAAGCCTACAATGAGGCCAAAGGAGAGGTAATGAGCCGAGATAACATTATTGCTAAGTTGAAAATCCAATTGGCAGGACAATACCATCAAGGTGAGTCCTCAACATTGATGTTTGCTTCTTCTCCTGCACAGCCTCCATCTACTAGCCCTATCATTGAATTCCCACCTTCTCCTGCACCTTTTAGTTCCCAATCAGTTGAGATCACTCCTCAAGAGTTGGAGAAGCTAAAACAGGCTCAAACCCTGTTTGCAAATAAATATGAAGAGAGAGTGAGGGCCACAATTTTGAGTTTTTCTAACATTGTAGGATCATCATTGGTGTATAACAATATGAGTAAATTTTTGGATATGTGGAATGAGCTCAATGGATACAATGTTGTTCTAATGCCTATTTTGGACAAGTGGAAGCCTAGGGAGGAGGACCTAGAACTTATATGTGTATCTTATGATAAGGCAGGGGCTGACCCCATTATCAAATCCACTTGTGACATGACAAAGGATCTGGCAAAGTTAGCAAAAGGAGTAGATAATGCAGAGAGGAAGATCAACTTGTATAAGAAAGAGTACACTGAGGAAGTATTTGAATTATTCCCAGGGGGTTTTGCGAGTCCAACTCAATTGAAGGACAAACAAATATGGCTTAATGAATTAGGAGCCAACCTATAATTAAGGATAAAGGGAATCATTAATATAGATGATACTTCCCTATTTGTCAGAACGGTTGAGGAGATAGAGAAGATTAAATCACGCTATGGTTTCCTAAATTCAGAGGTCAATAAAATGAGGAACTCTTGGAAGAGATTAGCCAAGACAAAAGGGAAAATTTTTAACTTCTCATCGCCTACTGATGACGTGTACTAGGAGTGGACAAGAAAGTATGTTGTGCTGGATGCAGAGGTTCAAGAAGAAGCTGCAAAATGACAACTGCGGGAAAGGGGTCGTTAGAAAGTGGAAAAGATTTGCCACTTCTTGTTCAAACAAGAAGTTTGTTGTAACAAACCTTTTGAAAAGATCCGAAGCTTTTATGCATCCATACTATTATAAATGGATACCAGGACTAATTAGAAATTATCACAAGAATTTGTAAAGAAACTCTGCAGAAATTTATCTAGGTTTTTTCTAAATTTACAGAGAATATTCTGAGTTTTGTAAGATTTTTTCAAAATGAATTTCAATATACAGACCATAAAATTTCGAGCCTAGAACTTGTGTTGTCTTCTGGTGTGCTTTTAATAATTTAATGGTTTCATTTGGGTAATCTAGGGTTATTCAATTGAACATGGATTGTAATGCAATCTTTATAGATATGTTTCTTAGCTTTCTTCTTTAGGAGGGGAATTAAATACGCAAGAAATATCTTTGTCAGTATGTTATTTTGTTCGAGACTATGAATCTAATGAACATTGTCTAGTCTAAGAAGGAAAGATTCTTATATATGTCAGGCATGTATGGGGTTGAGATAAGCCGAAGTGATGATATGTATGGAGATATTTGATTTGAGATCCTTGTTTAATTTAGATGACTCTATGGCCTGGATAAGGCACTGGTATCAGTTGTAGCTCTCTTTCTACATTTCTTGTAGATCAATACTGGACATGAGCATAAGCTTTCTTTTATTGTTTCAGTTTGTGTTTGAGGCGATAAGATTCAGTGGTTTTGGATTGGTTTACTGTGGATCTATTTTAAGAGTGTGAATTTATTCACAAGAGGTATACCCGCCTGAACTTTGGATAAGTTTGAAGTGTAGAAGGTTCTTGAAACCTTGTCATATGTTGCTCTAAGGTTATTTTTCCTTGATCTCTCTATTTGTAGAGAAAGTTATTAATTTCTTATAGGGGATAAAAGGGGAATCAAAATTTGAGAACAACAGGCCTTAAGTTGGATTCCTAGCTATTTTATGAGTATTAACTTAACATTTTCATGCGTAAATAACATCTACTCCCACCTCTACTATAGATCCAACTTCCACCATTTCTCCTTGCACAACCTCTAGTCACCTTCATGTACCAAAGCCACTAGTGCCACACCTTTAGTACTTACATGCTCCACTTATTATCCACCATATGGCATATTCATCAAATGTATTTCTTCTACATGTAAAAGCCATATGCACAAGATGGAATGACATTTGGTAGATGTAAAAGCCATATTTCACAAGCTTTGCTAATATCATTTTTGCCATTGCTAAAATGTGAGGTTTGTAATAGGATGCGACATCCATCAAAGCATAATAGAGAGGAGATTTCTAACAAGATGACAAATCAAATAATGTAGGAAATCATCGATTAAAAACAAGATTGCAGTTTATAGAGTTTAGTAAAAGGGGCAATGAACAAACATAACACTACTTTGGAAGGCTGCAAAGATGATGCGTGACGCAATATAGAGATAGGCTATGCTAGAAACAAGAATAGAAAAGATGCAAGGTTGAGCCATAGAGTAGGGTATGATATCCATCAAAGCGTAAAGGCTTTTGAAACTCTACCATAAATATAATTGCCATGTGTTTGATCAAATCAATAACTATCTAAAAAATTGAAACGCTAGGGAGAGACATTAAATGTGAAGAGGATTGATGTGCATAGAGATTGTTAATTGAATATTTGAATAAATATTTTGTTGTAATCTTTATGTCAATTCAATTTGTGTGCAAATAATCTATACATTTGTGATAACTATTATTTAGTTTCTAAGTTAGGTAGAGGAATATTTATGCTCTTGCATCAAATGGTATAAGATATTGAGATCTTGAGTGTGTAGATAACATCGAATATCACAACTTATATTTTCCAAATTTCCTAACAAAGCCCTACAAATAGACCTAGGTGAATCTTTTTCGAAGGTCTTAGGAGATTTGATCTACACAAAAATATCGAGAGATATATACATGCACCATTGGAGGAAATCAACCACAATAGCTTTTAGCCACTCTGAGGAGAGCTCTTGAAGAGAAATAATGAGTATAAACCAGAATATGGAAGGGTTGCAGAGAAGAAGCTTGATATCTTTAAGTATTGCTTGGACTTCACCCAAGAACATGAGTGAGTCCGCTTGTTTCTAAGCCACCTACATGATAAATTCCTATACCTAGACAAACCATAGAATATCACAAAGAAATATAGTCAAGAGATCATTGGGTTGACTATAGGAATTGTTGTTGGCTCTACTCAAACAACAACAAGTAACCCACAAAGGGAGTTTCAACTATTTTTTCTACAATAACATATTAGTACACAAAAACACTCTTCATAATAAAAACCATAAAATTACAACACATGATGAAGATCTTTTATCAGCACCTTTGAAGATATTTTAATCAGGTTACACATGGATGCAACACTATTCATAAACCTTGCATAAATATTGTTAAGATACCAAACACCTCATGTACAGTATTTGAATTTGTTTGTATACTTTTGCCCACGGTTTAGGTTGTCATCTATTGCAAATCTCCAAGGGTTGCACTGTACTTACCACTATATCCCTGACTACTGTTGGCTTCAAAGCAATCAATATTTTGTCACAAATGCATTGTCTTAGGTTTAGTTATAATGCCTTTAATCATGCATGTTCTTGATACCATGCAATGTGACTTATGCCTTGCTAACATGACTGCTCGTTGCTTACAAAATCACTATCCAATAGCTACTCTTTTTCAGACCTGCACTCTTGACCCTACACCTACACCTTAATGCCTATACAAAATCTAAACATGCACATGGATACTATAATGTCCTTGCTTGGACAGTAAAAATTTGAAAAGACTACTCCTTATTCTTGATTTCATGATGAATGAAATGGTTGTGCTCTTTCAATTTTATGTATGGGTGATCCCAAGAACATTGCCTTATCACATTTGCATATTTAGATGGTTGTTTATATATTGTACTATAGACTGTTTAAATTTCACTGTATTGACAGTCACTGTGCCACTTTTTTAATTGTTTCTAATATTCTCTATTGGACTTGGTTGATCTTGAATGCTCTATCTTTTTTGGCCTCAAACTGTTATTTGATGCTTTAACTTGCTTTATATGATTGTCAAAGGGATGTTAACACTGTCTATTTATTGTTTGAAACTAGTGGTAATTCCATATCATGCTCTCAATTTACTCACTATTATATGCCATGAAGAAAAAATCTTTCACTATTTTGAATTTCTCTTTATCATGAAGCTTGAAATACCATAGCTTAAAGTGGAAGTGGTGTTTCAATGTAGAAAACATCTCAAGTACTCATTATCCTCATTATCCATACCTCATGCTTTACCCTCTTTGGAAGTTGTCATACCATTTGTACATTTTTTCTCCTTATATTGTCTCAGTGTTATATCTCATGAACATCTATTATAAATCCCCTTAAAAAAACCCTACATAGTTCTCTCACCTTATGTTTTAATATGTTGTTAACTTATGTTTTAATATGTAGAGGTTCTTTTAATATGTGAGAGGTTCCCTCTTAGAATTATTACATTTATACATATGTAAATACCAATTCCCCAACCTAATATTTTTAATCTTTATTTTGAAAATCACCACATTGTTTATGATTATTAGTGTTCTCTTTCAAGTCTTGTAAGTTTTGAGTAATTATTGCATATGCCTAAAACTTCTTCGTTCCATATCATACTCAACTTCGTCTATGGTGCAGGAGCACCCTCGGGGCCTAGGTTTGGCCAATAAGGTCAAAATTTGATTTTCTTGTTTATTTTGTGTTCTTTTTTGAAAATAAGGCCATTTGAGGCCATTTTGATGTATTGGGACCTAATTGTGAAAGTTTGAGGTCCATTGGGCAAAAAGTTGTCATTTTGTCATGACAACTTTTGCATTTCTTGTAGCAACTTCTTAAAAATATGGTTGGAAATTTAGTTTATGGTGGTTTGAGGTTGTAACCCATTTGGATGGGCATAAATAGGCCTTTGGCATGCCATCCAAGAGTTTTGCTTAATGAAATTGGGGTTTTCTATGCATTTTTGGATGTTTCAGTCTGATTCTCTTCATTTTTCATTGTGAAAATCATCATAATTTGATGGGAAGTCAATTGAACGCGGTAGAGAAGTGAGTTAAATTCATTTGTTCTTTTTGTGGCATTGAATTTCATTGTGTTTTAAAGAAGATATCATAGTTTTTCCAAAAATTGTCAAAACCCTGCCTAGGGTTTACTGAGAGGAGTAAACAATGTATAGTTTGGTTTTCCATGCATATAAATTCACCCAAATGTGTGGCAAGACCTTTTTTCATGCTATGTATCAAATTATGTTGTGTGCAGAGATCAAAATTATATTTGGTACGTATTTGGGCATGAGGACAGTCTAATATCTCTATGTATCAAACAGTAAAAGGTAGTAAGAGTGAAGAATTTGGTGGGAAGACCAAGCGATTGGTATTTTGAAGTGTTTGATGACAAAGAGAGGGGTGAGGGGACCCTATGAAACCTTCGAAAGGGTTTGTGGATCAAAACCAAAGAAAATAGATTAAATTTCTATGACTGTCCTAAGGGTATTAACTATCACAGTCATAGTTTTACTAGTGATATTGTTTTTGTTTTGACAGAGTTGTGTTTGTAAACCCAAGTGTGGAGATGTAATGGAGTCATGAGATGTCTTAAGACTACATCAATACTTAACAACAACTTGATAATTTGATTCAAAAGGGTCATATTGACCAACTAATTTTTCTTTGTGGAAGCCCATTTTGTACTTTCCAAGAAGAAGATGGGACATGGTGATTGAAATAGACTATTGGGTCCTAATCAAGACCACTATGAAGAACAAGCTTTTTGATCCCTCAAATTGCTGACCTCTTGAACCAGCTCCAAGGAGATGAATATTTCAACAAGATTGATTTGAAATCAGGGAACCATCAATTCCTTGTTGAGCTAATTAACATTTGGAAGACTTTCTTTGAGTCCAAGAAGGGTTTGTTTGAGTGGTTATTGATGCACTTTGGCATAATCACTACACCAACAACATTCATTTGGATGATGAATTATGTACCTAGATTCTTCATAGGTTGTTTGTGGTTGTCTACTTGGATGACATTCTTATGTTCAAAAAGATATGGGAATAACACGTGACAAGTTCTTTCCAACTTGCATCAGCTTAAGATTTATGCCAATATAGAGAAAAAATCTTTTAGCATGGATAGGATCTAGTACTTCAAGTACATTGTTGATGAAGATGGTGTATATGTTGACCTAGAGAAGATCTTGATATATAAAGAATATATTGTTCCTAGGATTCTCATAAAACTCTTGAGTTTCTTGGGGCCAACCAAATTCCACATTAGGCTTTTGCTCACATTTATTCACATTGCATTGCCTCTAAACATGCAAAAAAAGGGGGGACTAAGAAAAGTTCATATGAATAGGGACACAACAACAAGCATTCACTCAAATGAAATAGAAGTTTTGTTCAGTACCACTCTTTGTTTTGTCTGATTTGTAGCAATCTTTTGAGATCAAAATATATGCCTTAGAGCATGTATGGGGAGCAATCTTGGTAGGTTCTTTATTTTCACATAGAAAATGAGCTCCTATGCTACATGAGACACATTTGTATTCTCACTAAGGAACCACCAAAGATGATTTGGGACTTTCACTATAGTTGGGTGAAAAGATAATGTTACTGCTAATTTTACAAAATTATTCCTATTTGTTTGCAATAGGGTCATAGAAGTGTAGTTTCAAGTGACATATGCAAAACAAGAAATTGTAGATAAAGAGAAAAACAAATGACTAGGGCTAGCCTCCTCCTCTTAGTTGTCTTGTTATAATTATTTTTTGTTTTGAGCCATTGTCTTGTTTGGACTTTGGGATGTGACTGTAGCTAGGAAATAGGAATCATCAAAGCATATAAAAATACTAATCATTAGCTCAATCACAAAAGCAAATTGCAATGATCTATCCTAAACACATTCAATAGAGACATAAAGATAAAACATTCAAAAAGATTATGCAAACCAGATGTAAATCCAAATGTTTCCTTCATGCGGCTCCATTGTTCTTCTTTCTTCTCCAAATAGTTTTATTGTAGATCTCACCTTCAAGTGCATAAACCTAATTGTGAAAGCAAGATTGACATTGACACAAGAATACTCGAAGCGTGATTGATTAGAAATTCGATAATCTGATTCTGTAATTATGTGATTGCAAAAGTGATTACCAATTATTCTTGATTGATGAAGATCATCCAATTTATAGAAAAATTGGAGAAAAGACAAATTAGCATGAAATGGATATTGGAAGCAATTAATTTCAAAAATGGCACAATTGAGTGGAAAGAAGAAGGTTATGACACCTTCTATGTCATGAA
Source organism: Cryptomeria japonica (assembly GCF_030272615.1). NCBI lineage: Eukaryota > Viridiplantae > Streptophyta > Pinopsida > Cupressales > Cupressaceae > Cryptomeria > Cryptomeria japonica. The sequence goes on from NC_081406.1 coordinate 587,248,664, forward strand.
TTATGACATATTGCCAATGCAAAGACTAGAGAACTAGAACCTTATGACATCTTGCTATGCCAAGAGTATGACGCATGAAGCACAAAAATAGGGAGAACTAGAGACAAGTTAATTAGGTGGAAATTGCAATTAGGAAAATTAGAAAATAGGTGGAAATTAGGAATTAGGAAATTTAGAAAATTAGAAATTAGGTAAATTAATTAATAATTTGTCATTTATTAATTAATTCACAAAGAGGAATAATTAGCCAATTAAATGAACATTTAATTGCAATGAGAAGACTTTAGGATAAATAAATAAATTATTTAACCTAGAGGAAGAAATGACAAACAAGGTTAAATGATTAAATCATGAAACCCTAGAAGATGAATTAGGTCTTGATGAAAGATAATTGACTCGATTCGATCATGATTTTGAATTAATAAATGACCAGTGTTGATAAATGATTTGATTGAGATTGGTTGACAAAAATCAATGACAAATTGACCAAATTGACATGATTGAAAAGGACAAGGATCGATGATGAATCGATCGCAATATGACAAGATTGACAAGGACAAAGATCAACCAAAATCATGACTGAAGATTGCTATCGACAAGACCTAATTCGAAAGCGAGACAAATGAAGGATGCAGAAGAAAGACTCGATGCTCGCAAATGATAAAGACCAAGTGCGTAACATAGGAGAAATGTTAATGCGACGCAAAAACCTAAAATAAGGCAATGCGCAAATGTTAAAGTATGACTCTGCAAGCATTGACCATTTTTAGGTGTCTACATTTTGCCCCTCTTTGAGACAATGCGATTCTAAGCGTTGTTTCAAAGAAAAATAATGAAAATGCCCCAGACAATAACAATGACATATGCATGCCCCCTCGAGGAATTGGCCGGAAACATGCAGAAAAGAGGCCAATTGATCGATAAAAATGATAGGATCGAACGGACTGACAATCAAATACCGGATGCATGAAGGACAAGAAATATAAGATGCAAAAGACCACGACCAACATAAGATGGATAGGGTGCACGTCCATCTATGCACTGACAAAGATCTATAAATGAAACCAAGAGAGTGAAAATTGCTCATTTGCACTAGCCCAAGAGGAGAATTTGTTGATCTGGACAAGGACACTTGTAGAAAGATGGTGAACATTCCAATGGTAGATCACCTCGGGGAACATGTATGCACATTCAGATGACCAGACGATGCGGGAGCAACGGTATGTATCTCAAAAACCCATGTTTTCAATTTCATGACTTGTGAGTGCTTGCGGGACATTGCGGGGCCCACACAGGATGCAAAAACTGACTCCTGCGCTTGTGTAGGGCGAATCCTGCGCTTGTGTAGGGTTTTCTGTGCTTGTGTAGGAAAACACAAGCGCAGGCTACCTGACACAGGCGCAATTGTGCAAGGCAAACCCTAATTTTGGTCAAAATAACATGCAAATGATCCGGAAAAAGGGGATAAGGGTAGGATAGGTCAGATTAGATGAAAAACACCCTGATTTGGACATGAAAATGAGGAAATGCAACCTGTAGGAGCAAACCCTAAAACTGACAAAATATGCCCCAATTGTGATGCAGAGTCTACAGTATCCGTTGATTACGCAGGAGAACCGACCAGATTTCTTCATGCTACGACATAGACTTAGGAGCATAGAGAGAGATACTTTAGCAGGACTGGGGATATACTATGTCACATTCATGCCCGAGATTAGGGCAAACACAGGACTGCTTACCGCATTGGCCGAGCGATGGCATTCAGAGACCTCCTCATTCCATCTGGCGACTAGAGAGGCGACGGTGACACTGGAGGATGTATGGCGTATCCTCTGCATTTCGATTCATGGAGAGATGATAGAGTATGACCCAGTGATAGGGAAAGACGCATTGTGCAGACTGTTTGAGTGCGACGCAGATGATTTGGATATTGTCGAGAGGGAGATTGGCTGGGAGACTATGGCATCAGAGTATGATCGACGATATGTGGTGATAGCTGTGGTGATAGCATGTCTACTAGCAGGAGATAGACGAGGACATGGATTCCCTATTGGATGGGGAAGAGTGCTAGAGAGGATGGCGATAGAGGGGACAGTGTACGCATGGGGACCATGTGTACTGGCTATGCTCTATTTTCAGTTGCATCAGATAGCATATCAGGGAGTTCAGACTTTGAGCTGTGGAGTCACATTACTACAGGTATGGGCATTTGAGCACATAGCTATATGTCGACCGATGACAGAGAGACAGGTAGTACCACACCGACCATATGTGTATTGCTATGGTGGAGCACTGAGACAGGGTCATTTTGGATACATATTATATTGGCGACATGAGCTAGACAGACTGAGAGAGTTCATATGGAGGCCATATCGTGATTGCCCTAGATGGTCAGATGACAGTGATGAGCTACCGTGTTGTAGACAGGAGAGGTACTTGATAGGGCGACCGATGAATCACCAGAGAGTGATTGAGATGTACCTGCCAGAGAGAGTCAGACAATAGTTTGGAGAGAGGCAGGATGTACCTAGGAGGACTGCACACTTTGCCCAATTGCACAGAGAGACGAGTCAGTGGGGGAGTATGATTCAGCCACACATAGCATATGCTGACTTCTCACAGCTACAACAGAGACCATGGGATTGGAGATTAGATGTGGTGGACGTCAAGACGACAGATGAGTATGATAGATGGTTTGCACAATGACGACTAGTGCCATTGACAGATCCGGATATTCCAGTACCGAGGTGACAGGAGGACTTCCCACTCACAGGAGAGGAGGAGGGAGATGAGGAGGACGAGGAGGATGAGGGTGGGGATGAGGATGATGGGGATGATGAGGATAGAGATGCGGATGGTGGGGATGATGAGGATGGAGATGACGATGACGGAGATGAGGATGGGGAGCAGGAGACATGGCAGGACATACCCATAGAGCCAGAGACAGCTAGGACAGAGGAAATGGAGATGTGCAGGGCTATCATAGCGAGTCAGCAGGATCACATTACGACTTTAGAGAGAGAGCATGAGCAGTTCAGAGCGGAGATAGCTAGACTCACAGTGGCTCGGGATACAGCTATAGCGCAGGCACAACGAGAAGAACAGAGAGTCACTGAGTATATTGGGTCGATTCGGGATGCCAGTGTACGGGAGCTAGGATAGATGCTGGTAGAGACCGGAGAGGAGATACGCCATTGGAGGACACTATATGAGAGTGCAGTTCCACCAGAACAGAGAGCACCTTCATATCAGGCACGATCAAGGATAGAGAGCAGGGCACGCTCTCGGAGGTCATTGAGCAGCATGGGGGTGAGTGGACCTATGAGACCGCCACAGCCAAGACCAGGAGGGACATCATCCACGAGACATGGCAGGGATGAGGAGGATAGAGGGAGCACCCAGTGACAGAGGTACATGCTCCTTATGATGGATAGTGGACATGATGTAGTTTGACATTTTGTAGTCAGCCTGCGGGCCATACTTAGGACAGACAGTCCAATTTTGTACTCCGATATTATGTGGATATATGATATGATATGCATCAATATGATAGGATGCAATATGTTATGACTCATGTTAGTTTCCATGCATGGATGACTTATGCACTGTTTATGTACCATTGTGGAACATGTATGGATGCATTTTTTTTGTGTTTTTGATGCATTTATAATATGAAATGGATAAAATGCTTGATATGATGCTTGATATAATGCAGATGTACTAACCAAATGGATGCAGGATGCAGCATGTATGTTTGGATATCGGAGCACTAGACCAAACTGACTATCCGACCGGACGGAAGAAATGTTAGTAAGAAGAAAATGAAATAGAGGACAGTTAGAGATGAAGAAAAACTTGCTTTCAGTAATGCACTTTGTAGGTGAGAACCTTTATTTTTATGTAGCAAAATGGATGCGTAGCATCATGGCATTGAAGGCCAGAGCTGAAATGCAACCCTATTTGCGAAAGACAGACACATCATAGACAAGCAACAATCACAATCAAAAAAGAAAAGAAAACCATGAACCATCCCGGTCACTCTAAATCACTTAGTGACATCATCGAGCAACATAGGAACATGATTGAAGATAAATCAATAAAAAGATAAGATGCACAAATTCCAACAAATCAAACAAACATCTTGATCTTCATTGTCAAAAGTTGAAAGCGTTGATAGGACGATCATGCTGTCTGGTTTCAGGACATGCGGTACCCCATCTAAGACAGGACACAGTCTGGTTTCGAGTATACCACACCCTGTATAAGACCCATGATAGTAGAGACAAGGACAAATGATTTTGAGGTTGATTGATATGACAATTGTGATCAGTTTGAATGTTTGATTTGATCGAAAAAGTTCATCTGTTAACACATGATTTCGTTAAAGCACAGTGTTGGATTGATTGCCATTGGATGTATACTCAGTGAGCTGTCTATGCACAGAGGGGATCATTTATTGCAAAAATGCTTGTTTTTCGAGATTTTACAATTTTTTTGTTCATTTTTCAAGACTTTATTTGATTTTTTTTGGATTATTTCAAGATATTTTTTAATTTTTTTGTTTTTTTAGGACATTTTTCAATTTTTTAAATTTTTTTGTATTTTTGCCCCCAGTGTCTAGCAAGGCAAGGAATATGACAAGTGAATAAATAGGCTTGCTGAAATGTTGGTGGATAGAGGGAAGACAAAGGCCTTTTATTATGGAGACAATACAGATGCAATTTTCAAGGGCTATGGCGTGATGGGACAAGAGACTGGATATGACAATGTAAAGCAGGAACATGGCATGAGGGACATGTCAAGAGGTTTTTGAAACTATGTTTAAATTTTATGTCCTTATGTCAGATCAAGATCAAGGAATGAAAAAGAGTCTATGGATAGTGATAAGATATGGATAGGATAAGAAAGACCAAGAATGGATAAGGGACATGGACTGAAGGTCGAGGTAGGCTAAGGGATAGTGGCAGAAAGTTGCAAAAAGCTAGGGAATATGGATGAAAGGTTATAATAAGCAAATGGATAAAGACCAAAAGCTATGATAGACTGAAAGCTGTGAACAAGATGCATGATGCTCATGAAGATCCTCAGCCTTGTCAAGATCAAATGTGGAAAAAGGAAATGGACATGAGGGACAATAGGATAATGGAGGAGTAATAGGACATGAAGGAGGAAACCTGCCCCCAAGTGTGGTGTGCAAGAAGTTCATAGATTACGCATGACGCCTGTTTGCCAGGTTTTCATCACGGTACTTGCCCAAGGCGCCTGTTTACCAGGTTTTCACTAGTGGACAAATTTTTATTTTTTTTGGATTTTGACTTTTTCAATAGAAGATGGACACATGATAGGGGATGGAAGAAGGACTAAAGCGTCATTTTTTTTTGGATAGTAGCCTTGAAAAAAATGGACCATGACCTTTAAAAGCATGCTCAAAGACGTTGGTAGGATAAGGACATGGAAAAAGAGATGAAACTAAGGTGAGGATTTATGAAAAGGATTGGATCAAAGGGATGGAAGGATGGAAAATATGCATTGGATAATAGGTAGGGTATTGGAAGAATTGTGCTTGAGTGGATGGAAATGTTGGCAAGATTGACATTGGCACACACCTTGAGGGGTGATGGACTGATGGAGGAAAAATGGATTTTGGATATGGAGATTTTGATGAAGGAATAGCTTGGGATTTTGGGACATAAGGGCCCAAAACAGATGAAGAAGGTGGTGGAGAAATAGACTCGGAAGGTTTGGATGGAGGAACAACAATTTTGGATGCCAAGTTGGATGTTTCTTTAGGCTTTTGTGCTTCAAGGAGCTGCTTAGGGATCCACATGGTTTTTGATTTTTCATGCTTTTGTGGTTCCTTGGAGTGCATTGCTAACACAAGGGATTTAGGAACCCATATATATTTTGACTTTGCTTTATTTTGCTCAGTGGGCCTTTGTGGCCTTTTGTATATTTCTTTTTCTTTATAGATCATATTGTTCTTTGTTTTGACATGTCGATTATATTGGACATGTTGATCCTTGAATACATGTGGATTTCTAGACTTATGACTTTTATACTTGGCATCCAAATTGCTTGGAGGAGGAAAGGAATGTCGGTGTGGATGGGAATGAAATGGACTTCTTTTGGATGGATGAAATTTACTCAAGGATGTGTGCCTTTGCTGACCTTGCATAGAGGACAAAGGGATATAAAGACCTAAGATGGATGGAAGGGATGATGGGGAAGGGATATGTTTGGATTGTGATGGAGGGATACCAACGTCTTGAGAGTGACTTGTGTAGACATGACCCTTAAGATCTTCTTTGATATAGAGGGATTCTTGCTTATGAAGGTCTACTCCTTTGCCTTTATGAATATCTTGACTTGTAGGATACTCTTTTCTTTGGGAAGAAGACGCGAGTCCATTATGAGGTGGATATGATATGAGAGAAATAATGAGATCTTGAAGTGGATCGGATTTCACCAAAGTAGAAGAACCCATTATGCATGTCGAGGGTTCATGAACATCTTGCACTGACACTTTAGAATCATGAGGGGGATTAGGATCATGAGGGGGACTAGGATTGTGTAGTGGACATGGTTCAATGACAGGCTCTTCAAGAGATGGAATGGGAGAAATAATGGGATCATCAAAAGAAATGCGATCTTGGAGTGTATATGGAGCATTTAGACAAGGAGATGGAGGAACAAGTGGATCTTGTGGAGGATCTGAAGGAATAATTTGATCTTGACAAGGAGGAAGATCATTGGAATCTTCTTTAAAGGTGCTTTGCTCTTGACTTTTAATGGGATCATCATAAAGGATGGAAAGGATATCTTGATCTTTCTTAGGAAGTGGAATGTCAATGGGATTTGAAAGGACATTATGTTCATGAAATGGAAGGGGATCATTTGGGATTGGATGAACTGGGATATCTTGATCTTCCTCAGGGAATGGAGTGTCAATAGGACTTTGGATAGGATGGACAAGAATAGGGGAATCATCGTGAGTGTCTGGGAAGATGGGGTCCTGGTCAACAATTGGATGGGATGATAAGGTTTCAGGACCTTGATCTTGATCTGTTTTAAGACATGTTTCTTCATGCTCTAATTTATCCTCTTGACATGGGGTTAGACTTTGGATATGCATGGGGGATTCTGATAAGGGATCAATGGTTTGGCATGAAGGAAATGCACTTTGAACATTTGTGATGGATTCTGGCAAGGAATCAATGCTTGAACATGAGGAAGAGGGACTTCGAATGGGGTCCTCTAAAATAGGTAATGGCAATAAAATGCATGGTGGCATTGGGTCTTGTATTTTTGAAACATGACAAGGATGTGCATCATGAATTGGATTATCATGGCAATCAATTATGGATAGCCCTTGGGTAATTGTGTTCTTGGGTGTTTTGTTTGATGAGGACAATATGGAAGGTTCTTGTGAAACTTCTAAAGGTGTAGGGATAGATGCCACTGGAGAGTCAATTTGCTTGCGAGGGGATGAGGCATCACTAGGCATAAGTGTATTATTTTGATCTTCCTCAAAGAATTCACTTGGTAGTTTCCTTAAGAGCATTGCAATAAAGCCACCTTTCTTTCGAGGTTTTGACATAGTTGTATCTGGAATTTGAACTTGTTTGGAAAGAATTTGGTTCTGATCTAATGTCATGTTTTGATATTGGACTTGGTTCAATTGTTCTGACATGTTTGAAACTTGGGTTGGTGTGTGCTGCAACCTTTGTTTTTGAATGTTTGGTTGCGGTTCTTGACATTGATATGTTGATTAAACTTGTTGATATTCCACCATTGGTTGAACTATTTGTGGACATTGTATAGTTGGTTGGACATATTGTTGAAATTGGACCATTGGTTGTATTGGTTGTATATGTTGAACAATTGGTTGAACCATTGGTTGTATTGGTTGAAAATCTGATTGATAGTAAACACCTTCTTGTTCTTGTTGTGGAGGCACATAATGTTGAAATTGATGTTGTCTCCTTTCTTGAAATTGTTTCATCATCTCTATTTGGGAGAGGAGAGCTGGTATGTCTGATCGTTTAAGAAGAGATCTTAAATCAATTGGCTCAACCTTTGGATTTTCACCTGGAAATTTTTGAAACATTTTGGACATTTGTGATCTATTCTTCTCAATGTTTTTCACTCTTTGTTCCAATATCTCCTCTTCTTGAGCTAGTTTCTCCTCTAGTTTTTGTATTTGGACATTTACATCATCATGAAAAGTTTGGCCAATATTGCCTTGTTGTTGGGCTGGATATAATTGTGATTGCCTTGGATTAAAATTAGATTGCATTGTCGGTTGATACGTCAAACTTTGTTGCATCATTGGTGCTTGGAACCTTGTTTCAATAGACATGTCACTATGCAAATGCAATATTTTTTGAATTTTTTAAGGATAATGTATGATATGCAACTAAATGAAAACTAGATAAATGAGAATGCAATCTATGGCAAGAGTGCAACCTATGTTTTTGGTTATTTTTCAAGATTTTGACAAACTTCTGAAATGCAAATCTAAAAAGAGACCCTTAGGAAACTGAAATGATGTCTAGACCTCAAAGGACAAAAGGACTAAGTGACAAAGGACAAGATGACAATGTCTCCCCTATATGCTTGGATACTAAGCTAGGTTTGACGAAATGACATTGATGACAAAAGGACAAAAGGTTTGATAAGGTCTAGACTTCTTAACAATGACTTAGGGTTGTATCAAAGATTTGCATTACTCAAGTATGACAAAACCTAGTTTTGACACTATATGCTAAGGGACAATTACTATGCAAGGGACCCTAATATGATATGATAATGACCTAAGCTTTAATGAAGGGACCTAGGGTATGCAAATGCAAATGTATGACAATGGTATTACCCTAATGCAAGAGGACACATGCAAAATGGATGACTCTTATTGATATGCAAAGGAGTATGACTTAGGTGAAACCTAACCTTGGTACTTGACAATGAACTTTGCAAAATGCAACCTAGGATGAACCTAAATGTAAGTGACATGAATGTTAAGACAAGATTTTGAACAATGTTTGATAACCATGTTTGAAGGTGTTTTGAAGTTTGTTGAACTTTTGTTGGATGAATGTCTCTTGTGTTTATCTTATGTTGGATCAATTTACCTTGTTCTTGAAATGAGATATAATTCAACTTTTGACAAGCAAAGAAGACAAGATATTTCAACTTAGACTCAAGACAATCATGCTCATTCCCACATTTCTTATGGTAGGCAAGGACATTAGGTACTTGAGAGGTAGACTCATTATGGGATTCAAGGAGAATACATAGATGCTTGACCCCACGGGCTCCCCTCCATGGCACTCACTTCTCAAGGCAACCAAGCATCAGTCCCCATGGAAATCTCCCCATGGCGAACTTAGTATCTCTTCCAAGTATCCGAACTTGTCCTTCTCAAGCAACTAGAAGGGTTTTTGGCCTCTAAAAACAAGGTGTTTAGTAAGGATTTCTGGTAAGCGTTACTCCTTGATGTCACACAAGCGTGATTGAGACATTAAGCCCATCAAGATACCAAACAAATGTAGTCGCGCAAGCACGATTTAGACCAAGAGGCCCTACTTAGATGTTGATATGAGAAAGAGTTCAAGGGTCATCACTTCCCAAGTAACTGCAATTCCCACGTAACCCTTCCTTCAAAGCTTTCGCTCATTAGGTATTTGTTTATAGTGAGTTAGAATGCCAAGGTATTCTAGCCGTACTCACTTTGGGTCGTTCCCTTCTCACGATTATCACTTGCTTGCAAAAGCAAAGTGGTCGGGAAGGCAGGCCCTCTAATGGTGACACACAATCAAAAACATGAGCATGGTATTGAAGATCTGGATTTCTGATCACCCTAAGAAGGATGAGAGCATACTCTCCTACTCCAATGTCACACCCAACAATCAAAGCAAAAACATGTTCATTCCATCCTATTTAGAAATCACTAGGTGCCTAAAAATTAATTACAAACACAAAGTTTAGTTGTAGTCCAAGGCAACCTGCAAAACCCAAGTCAAAAGTTTGATATGCTTGGTCTTTGACTAGCGAACTTGCAAACAATTCATTAGTAGTTTGTGAAATAATTCTTTGTCAAGCGTTTCGCCACAAAGCTACCAACAATGTTAGAGAATCAAGAGAAATGAATCACCATCAAAATTAATCCATAAAAGTTGTGATTCTTTGTCCTCTTAGATTAATCTATGTAAAATTTATCAAATTTACCATCCTAGATTAATCTAGATAAAATTTGTATGAATGCATGATTAATTTGCCAAGCTAAATTAATCTAGATGAAGGTTGCATGATTTTGTTTTTGAAAATTTTGACCATTTACAGTAGTATAATTAAAAATGTCATAACTTCCTCAATATTTATCCAAATCACAAACCGTAAGATGATCTGGAAAGGTAAAAACGTGATCTAATATACCCAGAAATCGTTCATTTTAATTCTTCATGAAATATTTTACGTGATCAATTGATTATGACTATTTTTTTTTTTAGAAGAAAAATCTGCAATTTCTCCACAAAAAAATCTCCAACTTAACAAAACATTCAAAAAAAAATATTAGATCCAAGCATGTTCACGTCGGGTTCACCAATTAATGTAGCTAGGAAATAGGAATCATCAAAGCATATAAAAATACTAATCATTAGCTCAATCACAAAAGCAAATTGCAATGATCTATCCTAAACACATTCAATAGAGACATAAAGATAAAACATTCAAAAAGATTATGCAAACCAGATGTAAATCCAAATGTTTCCTTCATGTGGCTCCATTGTTCTTCTTTCTTCTCCAAATAGTTTTATTGTAGATCTCACCTTCAAGTGCATAAACCTAATTGTGAAAGCAAGATTGACATTGACACAAGAATACTCGAAGCGTGATTGATTAGAAATTCGATAATCTGATTCTGTAATTATGTGATTGCAAAAGTGATTACCAATTATTCTTGATTGATGAAGATCATCAATTTATAGAAAAATTGGAGAAAAGACAAATTAGCATGAAATGGATATTGGAAGCAATTAATTTCAAAAATGGCACAATTGAGTGGAAAGAAGAAGGTTATGACACCTTCTATGTCATGAATTATGACATATTGCCAATGCAAAGACTAGAGAACTAGAACCTTATGACATCTTGCTATGCCAAGAGTATGACGCATGAAGCACAAAAATAGGGAGAACTAGAGACAAGTTAATTAGGTGGAAATTGCAATTAGGAAAATTAGAAAATAGGTGGAAATTAGGAATTAGGAAATTTAGAAAATTAGAAATTAGGTAAATTAATTAATAATTTGTCATTTATTAATTAATTCACAAAGAGGAATAATTAGCCAATTAAATGAACATTTAATTGCAATGAGAAGACTTTAGGATAAATAAATAAATTATTTAACCTAGAGGAAGAAATGACAAACAAGGTTAAATGATTAAATCATGAAACCCTAGAAGATGAATTAGGTCTTGATGAAAGATAATTGACTCGATTCGATCATGATTTTAAATTAATAAATGACCAGTGTTGATAAATGATTTGATTGAGATTGGTTGACAAAAATCAATGACAAATTGACCAAATTGACATGATTGAAAAGGACAAGGATCGATGACGAATCGATCGCAATATGACAAGATTGACAAGGACAAAGATCGACCAAAATCATGACTGAAGATTGCTATCGACAAGACCTAATTCGAAAGCGAGACAAATGAAGAATGCAGAAGAAAGACTCGATGCTCGCAAATGATAAATACCAAGTGCGTAACATAGGAGAAATGTTAATGCGACGCAAAAACCTAAAATAAGGCAATGCGCAAATGTTAAAGTATGACTCCGCAAGCGTTGACCATTTTTAGGTGTCTACAGTGACTATTTCCACTTACCTTTCCTTTTGTGAATATGCATAACACTATTTTGGAAATGATAATATAGATCCTCATCCATTAAAAAATAATTATAATGGTAAAATTCATAGACCTTGTGTAGGGTCCTCCAAGCCTAGAGTAAGGAGTTTGAAGCCTATATACATTGATTTGGCCTTGTCATGGCCATCAATGAGTGTGAACCCTTTCTTCACAAATTATGATCAGTTTCCATGATACTTGACCCTATCCTCATGGTGTTGGCTCAATTCATATTAGTTTTCCCAAGCCTAGAAGCCAAGTAATGTATCCAAGGGTGTCTAGAAGAATGGACTGTATGATCATTGACTTTGTATGTTGAAACCATTATGCATGCCCCTACCTCTGCATCATACACATGAGTCAATGATGATTGTGCGGTGTGAAAACATCCTATATGGATAGGACACAAGAATCTGTACCAGATAGTGTTAGGTGAAATGCATTTAATATCTTATACTTACAAGGACATATGGTGAAGTTTGTGTGTGTAATGATTCCGTGAAATGTCTAATATCCCTATGTATCAGACTGAGAAAACCAGTGAAAAACAAAAAAAAATGCATTGAGAAGGCAAAATGTTGAATTTCCTAATGTTTGGTGTTGAAGTGATGTGTGGGGACCCTGCCAAGTCAAATACCTTGTTGTAGTTTCAAAGGGTGGAAAAAGAAAAAGCATTTTATTTACTGTCCTAATAGACCATCCATCATAACAATGATTACCAATGATGTGTGTGTTGCAAACAAAGTTCTAGAGGAAGTCTCTTTCTATTGTAATACCAAGTGATTGTTCATAGACTCTGTGTAGGGTCCTCCAAGCCTAGAGTAAGGAGTTTGAATCCTAGATACATTGATTTGGCCTTGCGGGCATCAATGAGTGTTGACCCAATAGGAGAAGTCTTGAGACTGACAATTTTGGAAGTGTGGCATTGTTGAAATCCAACACATACGCGTCAACCTCGTCTTCATGTATTATGATCAGTTTCCATGATACTTGACCCTATCCTCATGGTTTTGGCTCAATTCATATTAGTTTTCCCAAGCCTAGAAGCCAAGTAATGTATCCAAGGGTGTCTAGAAGAATGGACTGTATGATCATTGAATTTGTATGTTGAAACCATTATACATACCCCTCCATTGAGGGTATTGAGAAAGATTGGGATCAGAATAGTGTGTTTTGTTGAAGAAACATGATGTGAGAAGTTTGATGCAGAGGAAAGGGTAGAAGTCAGTATTTCATATTAAGACAACAACCACATTGATTAGGCAAGTCAAATAAGGTCTCTCCAATGTTTAGGATACACAAGAGAAACATTAGTCATGTAAGTATGCATGAGCATGGGAATGGATAATTAATTTCCTTTTAGACTAATTTGGACAATATTGAGAGGATCCTATAAGGATGACTATCACCATACTCTCGATGACTTCACAACATTGATAATGAATTCACATCAGACACTCATGGATTACCCCATTTAGACATTAGTCAATTTAAGATATGATACAAGGATTGCATACCACAAAGTCATTAGCATATCACCTGCTCTAAATCACCACAAAGCCATTAGATATGTTTTGAGATGAAAAAGAAGAGTTAAATGGTTTTGGTTCAATTTCCATTATTTCTATGTTCAAGTAATTTAATTTGGTATATTATACTGGAACGTGATTTCATAACTAACATTTCAACTTCTATATAACTAATTTTAGAGCCCGATTTTTTTGCCTGCGAAGAAAGACCATGTCAGACAATATCAACGAACAACAAAATAAGGAGACAATTGTTATATTGTGGTCTAACTTGAAAATAAAAGGTGATGGAAAATGTTATTGTCCCTACAAAATTTGTAAGGGTTCAAAGACTAGAAGACTTATAATCAAAATAACTAAGAAACATTGTAGGTTGCATGGTCACATTGAAGGGGGACATGATTATCATCCATTGGTAAGTTTTTCATTATATCATTTTAACAATTTTTATACATAAGAAATCACCTGATGATGAGATCATGATCATGGTTTATTTATGTTTGTCATTTTTATATAGGTCGAGCACCCTAGAGCACATGATATGGATCAACACAACCCAGAGAATATGATTTTCAAAGTGGAGGAACATGGAGGTGTGAATATCTAAGCTGAAGATAATGATCCCATGGAAGATGGCGATCATGAGCCACAAAACACAATTGAAGATGATGGTACAAATACATTGATCCATGACACATTTAGTATTGAAGCATCTGATCATGATGATGAAGATGATCGTGATGTTGTTCATGATTTACCTCTACTTGAGAAGGCATATGAGGCCCTTTGCAAAGGCTCCCAAACAACTCTTCTCTATGTTGTATTGTTGTTGGTATACTTAAAGGTTATGAATGGTTTATCCAACATAACAATCTCATGTATGTTAAGGTATGTCATATATGTCATTATAGTTAATAAATGGCGAATCATGTACCATTAGTATTCTTTATATTAAAATTATATTTTTTTGTTGTAGATTGATAGGTGAGTTTTTCTTACCACCATCAAATATTCTACCTTTCTCATGGTGATAATTATATGCCATTATGAAAGATATTGGAATGGACTATCAAGCAATAGATGCTTGTCCCAATGATCATATTGTATATCACAAACAACATGAATTTCGAACTGAATGCCTTGAATGTCATATCAGTAGATATTGAATAGATCAAATAACAAAAAAGGTGTCTCACAAGGTTCTTCGTTATATTCACATTATTTCATGTATGAAACGATTATTCAAGTGCACTAGCTTGGCACAATTTATGGATTACCATGCATGCAATAGAAGTCGAGATGACATTATTTGAATGCCTACGGATGGTTCAACATTTATGGACATAGAGGAAAAGTGGCCACACTTTAAAGAAGAACCTCGTAATCTCAGGTTTTCATTGGCAGCGGACAATGTCAATCCATTTGGAGAGCTGAGATCTATTTACTCAGTGTGGCCTATTTTTTTATCGACAATAACATTCTTCCATGGATGTCAATAAAGAGGGACCACATAATGTTGGAAATGATTGTTCCAGGTATTTTATCATTTAATAGTCGTCTACATTTAATTATAAATATTGCAGTAAAATGGTCATAATAATTATGTAATGTTTTTGTTCATTCGATTAGGTAAGTACCAAGTTAAAGATATGAATGTATATATTGAGCCTCTTATCGACGAGCTGCTAGAGTTATGGAATGGAGTCACTATGTATGACGTCTCTAGACCAATAGGACAAAGACAATTTCAATTCCATGCGATGCTTGTATGGACAATACACGATGCCCCAGGGCTAACACATTTTTGTGGTATGTTATAGTGTTCAAGTTTCGCATGATAATTATAATTAAAAAAATTAACATATTTAATCCAATTATACATTATCTTGTAGGTTTGCAAACAAAGGGAAAATTTGCATGTCCAGTTTGTGGTCCAAAGATGAAATCTCGTCATTCAAAAAGTTTATGAAAACAAGTGTTTGATGAGTATAGACATTTCTCCACAAAAATCATAAGTATCGAAATATTGAAAAACATCTTTTCAATGGGAAAGAAGATAATACATCAAAGCCACAAAGAATGACACCTCACCTGTGGAAGTTGGAATATAATAGAATTAATTGTCAGACTAAAGTCATTCCATTTAATGGTTTATGTCATAAAACATCTATTCTATTGTGTTTTGTTTACTGATGATGTGATTGATGATCATGAAGGTCATCAAGGCATTAATGACCACCTTCTTAAGGGACTAAAAATTTATCCCTGACAATTTAGTAGGTTGCCTTACTATGAGCAGTTATAAATTGTGTAGTTGTTTGATACTATGCATATTGGAAAGAATATAGCAAAGACATTATGGAAAATATTGGATGAAAGGCGTGACAAAGAAAAAATAGTCAAAATTTGTAGTGACATTCAGGAATCCAATCATGCAATGAAAAATGTCATTCAAACAAATAGCCATGGAGATCGGATTAATATAAGTGAGCTTCCTTGGTTATTAACGGACCAACAAAGCAATGCTATAAAAGAAGTCATACACAAAATTTAATTTGCCACAAGATTTGTTGTGAACATAAACAATCTCATATCAAAGAAAAGTGAATTTGGGCCAGGGATGAAAATGCATGATTGACATACCATCATTAAGGTAATTCATGTTCTTGTGTATTTACTATATATTTGTATATTGCACATGTACTTTTCATTGTATTATGTTAGAAAAAGTTGAAAATAATTTTATAATTGTTGCAGTGCGTTCTACCTCTATCTCTCCCAGATCACTTCGACAATAATGTCAAGCAAGTCATATATGATCTTGGAAAATACACGAGGTAAGTAGTGATATTTGTTCAATTCCTTATATAGATATTATATTTGCGATTTGTTTTACTTGTTATGTAATTCATATTTTTGTGTCTTGAATATCTTGTAGGTGGTTGTCATGTAAAGAAATCCATAAAGAAGATATAAATGTTGCAAGAGAAAAATCCCTCATCTAATGTGTGAAATGCAAAAGTGTCTACTTTAAGCTTTTTTTAATGCACAAGAACACTACCTCATACTCCAAGTTGAGGAGATTGAATTGTGTGGACCTGTACACACTAGGTCAATGTGGATAGTTGAGAGGCACTTGAAATTTTTCAAGGATTTGGTTCGACAAAGAGAACAACGTGAGGGTTCTATTATGGAGGGATATATGGTATAGCAAACTATGTTGTACATTTCTGAATATCTTCCTAAGTTTGCAGCAAAGATCCACGTGGATCACATTTGGGATCCCAACCCCATTAACAAATTTGAAGGGGAGTACATGACGAGGAAAGGTAGATTGAGGAAAGTGAGAGGTAATTATAAGATGTTATTGTAGTTAATTAATTCTTAAATTGCAAAATAAATCGGTTGTAAGACATCTATTTATTTTTTGTATAGTTGGTCGAGAGTGGGATGCACTACATTTGTATATTGCAAATAATCTTGATTGGATGATGGTATGGATTGAACATTGTCAACATTCTAGTTTCACATTAACATGGGAAGGTGTGGATTCATTGGTTAAAAAAGCTCATCGTAATGGAGATTCCAATGTTACACAAAGGGAAATTGATTTAGCATATGGTTTAAGAGATAAACAGGTATGTATAAATTTATTAATCACCCATATGTTTATCAACTCACGATGCAATAATTTTTACATGTTTAACATATTGTAGGTCAAACACCACAATGCTATGTGTTGCAATGGTCATAAATTTCACATCAAAAAGTTGGATGACATGAAGAAAACTTGTGATTCTAGGATAATTGTTGTCTTTGAGGTGACAAATATTTCATCGAGAAATGACATACATCCTCAAGAGTCTCAAAATCGATACCATGGCATTTTGGATGATATGCTTGAGTGTGATTTTAATTCCTTCAAATTATTTTTGTTCATCGTCAAATGGTACAGGCTACAACTGAATAAAAATGATCCTGATAGAACTGTTATTGAACATGATAATGGTTTTACAATGGTTAAAACAAGGTTGTTTGAACCAGTTGGGTTGAGCCCTATGTTTTTCCAAGCCAATGTGAGCAGGTATTTTACTCAGAGGTTCCACATAAACTGGGTTGGTCCTTTGTTGTTAGACATGGTCCAAGAGGAAGGCTGATAAAGTATAATGTGATGGAAGAAGAAGATACTGAAGAAGTAGAAGATGATGTAGATGATGATCATGATCGACAGTTACTCGATGATTATGAAGAAGAAGAAGAAGAGGAAGAAGAAGAAGAAGAAGAAGAAGAAGAAGAAGATGATGATGATGATGATGATGATGATGATGATGATGATGATGATGATGATGATGTTGATGGTGATGGTGATGAAGATGATGATGGTGGTGGTGGTGGTGGTGGTGATGATGATGACGATGATCATGATCATGATGGTCATGATGATGAGTTGGATGAAGAAGAAGATCAATGACATAAATGAAATGTATGAGGTATGTGATTAGTATATTATTTATTTAATATTGATTTCTTGATAGATATTTATTTCACTTATATGGTTACATAATTAATTCATTATTTTTAAAATTCTAATGTCATTACATAATTAATTGATGATGCATCTTTTAATGTTTTTAATTCATGTTCCACCTCTAGCAAGTCCTAATAGTAGAACTATGCCAACCCGAGGAGATGGAGATAGGGAGAGTGACTATTTATGTGACATTTTTTAAACTTTGTGTTTATTTATGGAATTTGGACTGTTTATTAGCTATGTGATGGATGTTGATTTAAAATACATATGTGGTGGATTACATGTTTATGATGATACATGTGACATTTTTTGAACTTTGTGTTTATTTATAGAATGTGGATTGTTTATTACCTATGTGATGGATTACATGTTTATGATGACACATGTGATGCTTATGACGCTTAATTACATATATGATGATAGATATGTGATGCTTATGATACATATGTATTTATTGTTTATCAACTTACAAATGCAATGCTTATGATGCTCAATTGATGGTGTTGATTTCATGTATATATTTTGTGTGATGCTATCACCCTTGGTGGAAACGGGTAGTTAACTACAGACATCGTCAACCCTTTAGTTGAGGATCCTGCATAGTCTACATAAAGTAAAGGTAAGGAATTAAAAAATTTACAATGATTATTATGACAACATTTTTTATTTTTTTAATACTCTTCTTGTCTACAAAGTTCATGTTGTTCATGTTGTGTACTATGTAATTTTTAGTATACGTATCATGTATTTTTTAGCTAACATAAAATGATTGAATTAAATGTGAAGAAACCCGAACCCCTTTGATGAGGATCTTGCACAGTCTCATGGATCGACAAGTATAAGTCAACACACCCTATAGAAATAGTTTTTTTTTTTTAAATTACTTAGAAAACAAACTTCCTCAATTTTTCAAACCTTGACATTAGCATCAAATCTAATACAATTATCAACACTTGAGGCCCTAGTTGGACCTATTCAAATTTTAATTTCAACGTCAACTTTAGGGCCGACTTCTTCATCAACATTACCCTCATTGCAAAATATCTCTCTCATTACCAACTAACTCTCTTAGTTGATGGAGTGCAGGTAGCACCAAATAGGTATTTGTCAGATGTGTCTTCCTCGAGTGATGGAAATGTAGGAATAGGAAACGAAAGTGAGACATGTAGTATGTCTATAATAGGGAGATCAACGAGAAGTCAAAATATTAGAAGAAAATTCAATAAATACATGGAATTTTTCCTTGCTCAAGGGGGGTCATGTTCTTCTGATGATGAGGCCAAAGGCGACATTGAGGTACCCTTGAGGTACAAACATCTACAAAAATGATGGGTACCCAAGGAACTTCCTCCAATCAACATCAATTTTTGTGTTAATGATAGGATATATCGCATAACACCTTCGTCGTTACATGGTTTGGGCCTATTTTCCATGGACGATATAAAGGTCTGTTACAAAAAAGTTGTTGAATTGATGAAGTTTGTCAGGCCTTGTTACAATTACAATAATTGGATGCACAATGTTCGATATAAAAAAATATGCGTAGGTATGCACTGTCAGTAAATTACATACAACATAAATATAATGATCAAAGTAAATGAGTGGTTGTATACATTGATGGAAGGCCAAAAGCAATAAGGAATATTGCAGGTTTTATAAATAGTTCGCGACTTGGGTCAACTAATAAGCATTCCAATTGCAAATTTTAGGTGCGCGAGGGAAATCATGTATTCGTATGTGTGATAAAATCAATTAGTGCAGGGGAAGAGCTACTAATCGATTACAATTTGAATCCTATAGATACAAACAAAGGTATTATCATGGGGGTGGTACGTACTATATACCATTTAAATTAACCAACCTCCAATTAATGACTCCAATATACCATTTTATTATTAAGTTTTTTTTCTAAGTCTGTTGGTTTCATTTCGCTAACCTTTTTTATATTTTTTCTTTGTCACGAGGCGACATGGATCCATCACATAGCACAGACAGGGATGTAGGTCATGACACTTCTACCGAGCAGGTAAACCTCATTGTAATTGTACAAATTAGATAGAAGGAAATTGTTACATTATTATGTTCTTTTCTTGAGTGTTTTGGAGTAATTTTGATAGTGTTAATAATATTATGCGATGATGACATCACAGTATTATGCGATGATGACATCACATTAACCACAAACCTTATAGAAATGATGAAAAAGTCTGTTAGAAAAATTAATAGAGAGATTATTGCTTTGACATCCATGAGCCATCAGATCAATGAAATAAAAGAGAGGGTGCAAAATTTGACGCGGACAACACAAAACTTGCAAGTAAGCAATAATGAAACCTTTAATTATAACAAAAGTTCAATAATGGTTATATTTTATTTTCTTTTATGTCATTAACTAAAATATGTACGTGTTGTTTTTACAAGATTTTATGCGTCCTCATCAACCTGGTGGCCATCATCAAGGTATTGTAGGTAGTTCAAGTGATGACGATTTTTTTGGCTTATCACTTGCTTGGCTTATCACATTGAGTAACCAAAACAAATCATACTTGATACTGTCAATGTTCATAATAAAGGTTCATCCTTGTTTACAATTCTTGCAGTTTCCATATATTTAATGTTTTATATATATAATATATTATTCTTTAGGTGTTGTCAATGTTCATGTACAAATGCCGCGTCCTTAGAGGTTAGCCCCACCTATATTTCCAACTGCAATGTCAACAACATGTAGCATGCAAACATCCTCTACTGCACGTCATGTTGGCCCGCCCACTATTGGTAGATCCCTATTTTGTTCTATCTTTTTTTATGTGTTTATTTCCCTTCAAGGGTTCTTTCTTGGGATCATTTCACAGTGGATTCATTTTCTGCAGTAAGAGATGCACACGAGGATGCACCAGAGGCGACTACTACCGATAACATACCACCATTTCCTGGATCTTATCATATTGCTAGTACAGGAACGTTGTAGGCCACATTGGTGGTGAGCGATGAAGAATTGATTCCCTTAAAGATATAGAAGGTTCCAGGTACTTTAAAATGATTATTATATATAGTCTAATTGTAATTTACTTATTGATCACTCATTTTGGACTAATGATCCCATGAATTTTTGTAGGAAATGATATTTTTTTATAAAATTATTAATGACATTGCATTGTATATATTTGGGCTCACCATACGTAAAAGGTGAAACATCATATGTGAACTAACCCTAATCCACTATTTTGATTTCATATCATTGCTAGAATAGTTTTCCTTTGATCAATTTCTTGAACTATAATAAAGGTAGCTTTAGTTCATTTATGAATCTAACTGGTTTGTTTTTGCTTTACAAGGTGGAATGACCAAGAAAAAAGGTTAAAAGATGAATTGACAAACCATATAGTTGAGTTGCTCAAAAATGACACATTTCACAAAACCAAGCTCCTTGAAAAAGTTGGCACATATCTAGAGTATGTGAGAAACCAATACAGGACCCATTTAGAGAAAAACGTAAAGTACGAGTGTCCCCCCATGATTCCAAAGAGGGAGTGGAAGGACCTGATTTTGGATGCCAAGGAGAGAATTGAAAGAAAAAAAGGAAATACACCAGCAGACGCCAAAAGAAGGTATGGGATACCATTAAGAATGTAATTATGTACTAATTAATTACTCTTTATATTTATATAATCTAACATATTTCAAACTTCTCATAGACTGAGTGACACGTCAAAGGAAACCAAGGCAAGACAAGAAAAGAACGGGCAACACAAACTCGACTTTGGTGGTTATATGAAACTTGCCGCATGAATTGTAAGTATTTGTAAATGAAATATCGCATCAAAATATTTATAAATTGCAAACGATTTTTTTTTATCAAACAATGCAAGCAAAATTCATGATACCAAGCAAAAATGTCGAGCTCTGAATTCAATAGAGCGCCCACAAAAGATGACAAGAGAATTGCCTACCAACAAGGCTATACAACTGTGGCTGACAAGCTATGAGAATTGAGTGGGAAAACACAAGATTCTGGTGCATCTGTCACACAGGTAAATAAGCTAAATGAAAAATGTTTCAAATTGAATACTTTACCAATAATCTAATTGATGTTGAGTTCCAACATAAAGTGACTATATTTGTTTTAAATAAACAAGCAATGATAACAATGCACATGACATTGGAATGCAGCCTGATGATCGTGAAACACAACCTGCACATGAAGGTCCAGATGTGCATCCCAGTAGTGGAGGTATTCATTTTATATTCAAATTTATTTATGTAATTATTAATACAATTAAATATCTTAAATTGTGATTAGTGTAGTAATTAATGTAACCTTTTTTGTTAATATTTTAGAGCATGTAGTCGGTCGTGACCAAGTGGAGCATGATCCGGGTACACAACATCAGGAACGTGATGTTCCCCAATCAGGTAAAGAGGACCATTGTTATTCCTTTAAACAAATTTAATTGCAATTTGTGTTCAACATTAATGTAACCTTTAGTATTTCAACTCCAGAGGATCTAGAGGGTGTTCAACATGTTGAGATTGAGGCTAGACAAAATTATGTGGCCCCATCAGGTAAAGAGCGCCACGGTTATGTTTTTTAAATTAATGAAATACTTGTAATGATAATAAAAAATGTTTTGAATTTAACCCATTTCTTTGTTATTGTAGAGGACCCCCCTTCACTTCAATGTCCTCATCCTCAGTATAGGACTAGGCATACATCGAGATCACGAGCAGAGGGTAGAACAATTGAAGAGGGGGGAAATGATGAAGAAAATGATGCTCCACTTATTCTTTACATAACTTCAAATAAAATAAATGATTGTAATCTACCTTATTTGATAATGACTAATTTTTATGTGTTAATGAATGTAATTATGTGCAAATGAATGATTATGAATGATATGTGTTAATTAATATTGATGAATGTTGCGTGTTAATTAATGTTAATCAATGTTATGTGTTAATGAACGTTATGTGATATTAATAAATGAATGTTATATTTTATTAATGGTAGAAATAATGAATGAATGTTAGATGTTAACAGGGAATTTAGAGTGATGTTAGGGGGGGGAGGGGCCAAATGAGTTTCCACCTTCATGTGGTTGGCCCTGTTAAGTACATAATATTAAACTATTCTCAAAACCAAGCGAAGCTCAATAAGATAACACACTTTTCAATATTTCATTATGTTGCATAGTTAATCTTCTTGAATAATGTATATTGAATCTTAATTATAGGGTCCAACAGAGCCAACACGAACAACAACACCACAAGTTGTTGGGTATAATGAGCTCCCGTATTGTCATGTATGTACACTAACAGTATGAGTTGCTTCTAGTGTTGATATCCATGGCAGGACTACAAAAGTTATGAATATGCTTCATCCTTGTAATTTTTTTTATTAGTTGACATTTTCTTTAGCATTTTTAAAATTTCCTTATCATTTTAAGTCTAACCACTTTTATATGGAATTTATTTCTCTAGTTTTTTACTATCTGCCAGACATTATTGATACAAGGACTTGCATTGCATGCATTTTTTAAATTAGGCATTATAAAGGGTAGGTTGTATTTGTAAATGTCTCTTTGAGTTCATCCAAATTTTATCATTGTTACCTCACATCTCGTTATTGCAGCAACAAGGATTATGACCATCATAGGCTACGATTGCAACCTCTCAGCGCCATAGAATCTCTTTGCTCTTAATATTGTACCGTACTGTCAGGTACATTCCCTCTTTTGCATTCCAAATTTTAGCAGTCAATGCACATGACCAAATTTCATTTGACATCTAGAGCATAGTATTATCTTTTAAGTAATAGGGGGAGGGATCAAGTATTCAAATTGGTACCAAGTGATATAATATTACTACTACTTCTATCTTTCTTTTTTGCTTCATGGTTTAAACTATCCATTTGTTCTTTTTTGCTTCGTGTTTTGAACTATTCATTCAACAACTTATTATCTTTTTCTTTAGTTCTATATACTTTTTTTATGCATCTTGGATTTGCAAGTGCATCATAACTCACATCCTCTAATGGATTTTGCTACTACTTGCATCCTTGAAAGTGCATGCAACTTTGAAAATGAATCACTATTTTTCCACCACCAAAATGAATTGCCACATTGGAGTTATGTGCCTCCAAAAGTAGAAACCATGCCTTGGACACATTCAATTTTGCTCGCCTATATAGTACTACTTTCTTGCTATTTGTATTCCCCATAGTTTGAGTCTTTCTCATACTATTTTTTATACGCTTTCTCATTGCCTATAATAATGCATAAAGTTCTATCATAAGTTAGATAGTCCCTCATTTCTCAAAAGAAAGCCTTTGAATAGTAGCATACTATTTTACCATCTTATAACAAGATGGCTCCCATGACATCCTCAGTAGCATTTGTGTAAGATTCAATGAGCAACAAAGAATTAGGTAAGGTCAACATTGGAGCATTGTGATGTAGAGCATCCACCAATCTCAATCAATTAGGGAGATCTTTCTCCCAACTCACCTATTCAATAGGGGACAAACCCCAAGCCCTCACTAGGCTACTAGCCCCTCAAGTTGCTTCAACACCCCAAAGACTCACTCCTACTCCCTAGTCCCATACATCCACTGACAAACATCACCCTAGGAATTCTCACATTTCCCAAATCTATCTTGAGGTCTTCCAACCCTTGAATCACACCAACTCACAAAATCTTGCTCCCTCAAACCCTTCTCTAATTAGGACTCCTAATGGCTTTTGGAAACAACTCCTAATGCCAAGTAGGCACACATAAACCCAAGGGTACTCAAAGACATATCAATGAATCTCTCTCATAACCAAAACAACATGATTCACCTTCCCATTCACCCTAAAGACATAAGATACCCCGATGTGGGAGCACTATTCAAAGTTACAAATAGGTGTCATTAAGGACAGTCAACAAAACCCTGACATTTTGGCTTATTCAAAGGTTTTCAAACCTTGAAACAAATGTGTAGTACCCTATCACTCCCTTATAAACCCTCTATAGCCCTCCAAGACCCTTTATTTACATTCGACCCTTCCAAACCACCTCTTTGTTGTCTCATTCTAACTGAGACTTAGAAAACAATGATTTCTCCACACCTTTTGCACATGCCTTTCTTGATATGGAGCCCTGCAGAGATTTGGACATCAATATTTTGGCTTTGGTTTCATCCAATTTGATTTTGTTTTGAAAAAGATATTCCAATTTTTGTAAAGAACTACCAAAACCTTTCCTAGGGTTAACAACAACCATAAATAATGTAATGCATCATTGGTAGCCATAGGAAAACCACAAAAACTGGTGGGAACTTGTCAAATATCGTGCCTTTTCATATTTGGTGTTTGCAAGGGATCATGATTAATTTTGGCATGTTCTAGTTGAATGCAAGGGACTAATTTCTGAGACACAGTCTAAAACACAGCGATTTCATGGAGTTTGAAGTGGTGTGAATGCATCACTAGTTCTTGGGGAGCCTAGTGAAGGGAAATAGGAATGTGTGAGGGCTCCATTGACAAGAGCAAGGGTCACCAAGTTGTAGAACCAATAACTAAGAAAACCTTTGTCTGTCCTAAGTTAACAGTGACTGTGACTATCTTAGCAAAACTAGTGAGACAATAATTTCTTGTTTGCCAAATAGGGTGTGATGGGAAGTTTAGTGGTTGGAGTTTGGGAAGGTTGGTACGTGGACCCTATAGAGTTCTAGAAGCCTTTTGGAGGCATTGAGGAGAGGGGAGGAAGGCCATGTTCATGATTGTCCCAAGCCTACACGACTGACACAAAAGGAAAACAGTGTAACAATAAGACTTCCTTTGTACTTTGGTTGGTTGGTGGAGTAGAGACCCCTTTTGTGTATGTTGAGAATCCTCCTTGGGATGCCTATGAAGTATATGTGTTGGGTTTATTCATTGTATGCTCTAAATGGGGATTGGAAGTCCTAATTGAGCATGTACTAGGGTGAGTGACTAGTGTAAGGTCTTATGGTGTTGGAGTGCTAGAGGACATGGGGTTTGGATTCATACATGTTGGAGAGGTCTATGTGACCATATTCCAATGAGTGAAAGAGGGCTAATAAGAATGAGTGTGGTTTTGGATATATTTTAATTTGTGAGTATTATCACTACCTCTTATCTTCATCTCAAATAACAAAAGGAATACAATGAAAAACACAATAAAGGAATTATTAGAAGTACGTTCAACCTAGATTTCACCCTTTTTCTTGGTGGTCTTGGTAAGTAAGAAGCACGACATGATGAGAGTGTGCATTAAATACAAAATACTAAATAGGTATCTACAATAATAAATTGGTACCTAAGCCCTAGAATTGATAAGCTAATAAACAAATTCCATGGAGTAATCTATTTTTAAAAAATAGTCCTTCAATTGGGTCACCATCAAACCCATATCTGAGAGGAGGATATATATAAGACAACTTTAGATGCAACTATATGCACTATGAATAGTTATCATTTTATTTTGCTTGAAAAATGTGCCTACAACATTATGCTCTTGTATATATGGATTATAATTTTTTGAGGAAATTTGTCCACATTTTCTTTGATGACATTATCATTTACAGAGAGACATTGGAAGTGCGCCTAAGGTACATATATGAAGTGTTGGGGTTTTTGGATTCCTAGAATGTTTTTGATAAAGAGTCTAAATATGGAGTTTCTATGGCATAAATTACATATTTAGAGCACATCATCAGTGTAAAGGGAGTGCAAGTAGACTGGGAAAAGATCAAGGTGGTTGTGGGTTTTCCTCTACCCCTTGGCCTATAGAGTTAGTACAAAATATTTTATAAAGGTTTTTCATAACTAACCACTCCCTTAACCAACCTAACATAGGAAGGATCCTTCGAGTGGATGAAAGTGAAACAATAGAATTTTGACAAGCTAAAGGTGGTAATGAGGTCATGTCCTCTATTAGCTATTACTAAATTTTTTCTTCCATTTATTTTGGAGAGGGAATCAAATTCACACTCATGCTAAAGCACCCCATTGCCTTTCAAAGTTATAAATCCAAGTAGGAAAAAAGTATATTCTCAATCTATGATAAAGATATTTTGGCCCTCATGCAAATATTGTCAAATTTCAAGATCAAGATGGACCATGAAATCTTGAAATATTTCCTCAACCAAAAATATTTGAATGAGAAACAACAAAAAATCGTAAACAAAACTTCAAGCATTTTATTTTGATCTCAAGTATGTGAAGGGAAAAATAAATAGTGTTGTTAATTTTTTATCTATGAGAGCAACCTTGAACTTAATGTCCAACATCTCCACAAATTGGAAGACTAATGTGACACATAATACACAAAGAATACATTAAATATTCACGTTCTAGAAGTGAAATAACAAATTAAAAGTACTTAATATCCAATGACCTCATGCTCTAAAGGACAAGATTATAGGAATCTAATATTAAGACAAAATTTCTAAGGGTAATCCATTACTTTCTTTTTGTGAGCCACTAGTAGTATTTTAAAATTGATAAGAAAATCAAAGATAGGTACACTTGGAAGGGACTCCAAGGTGACATCCTCTAATAGGTGAAGGATTTTTTTATTTTCAAATGAAACAAAATAAATTAGTCATTTCCAATAAGATTGTTTCATACCTTGCCAATTATTAAGAAAAATGGCTGAGTGCCTCGAGGAATTAATTGTAGGACTCCTCAAGGTCCAAGTCAAGGATTGTGTATACATGGTTGTGGAAAAATCTATTAAGGCACCATAGGTTGCTAAAGTGTTCTTCAGGGAAGTGTTTATGCTTCATGGACCACCTAAGAGAATTATGAGTGACTTACATACTCAATCCTTGAGCATATAGAAAATGCTCTTTTGTTTGGTGGGAACCAAATTCACGCCCAAAACTAACAATTACCTTCAAATGGATGAATAAATTAAGATAGTAAATAAATGGGTGGAATGCAATAAAAAACTATGCAATGGACTAGCAAAACACATGGATAAAATGGCTCCCCTTGGGGAAGTACGACTATAATACAACTCATCATATTGTCATTGAGTTGAACCCCTTGATGATATTATATGGGTATGAAGAATAAAAATTTTGTTGACCCTGTTTATTTTGATAATAGGTTCCAAGGAGAAAGTGACTTGATCCTACAAGGCTAATACATTTTGAAGTCACTCAGAAATAATCTCCAACAACCATAAAATCAATAAAAATATGTGTGTTGATTTCCATCATATGGATGAAACATTTGAAATAGGAGAGTTGGTATTTTTTTCATTGTAGCCTTGCAAGCAGTCATTTGTAAAGGCAATCAAATATGAAAAACTCGGTCCTCACTTTTAGAGGCCATATAAGGTCCAAAAGTAGGTAGTTGAGGTAGCGTATGAGTTGTAATTACTAGATGAAATTAAAATGCATAATGTGTTTTATATATTCTAATTGAATAGGGCACTAGAAAAACATATTGAACCTGCCTCAAAGATACCTCCTCATCTTGGTCTCTAAGACAATCATAGAGACCAAAAAAAGGAAATTCAAGAGAAAAACCATAACCAAGTACTTAATTAGATGGAATAATATTCTTACTAAGGATGCAACATGGGAAGGCCCACACTTTCTTGAATATCCAAGCTTTGAATTGCTCGAGGGAAAGATAAATTGGTTAGGTTAGACTTGTCATGTCCCCTTTTCTTGTAACTCATGTCATGGATTGAAATCCACATTTTTTGACTTTAAAACTTTTCTTGATATCACTTTCATGTAGATCCTTCCCCTTTATCTTCCAAGTGTTGGGCTAAGTCCCCTAAAGGTCAAAGTATGAAAGCATAGTAAATCACATGAGTTTGTGTAAGAAATTAAAGTGACAAAGTTAACCTTCCGAAAATGACTCCCTTCACAATTTTACTTCTCTCTCTATCCCCATCAAGGTATTTAACCTTCCCTTACCACACCTCCCAACCATTACTTTCTTTCACTCATCTCTTCATTGGTACTTTAGAGTTGTACATTCCATCATTGATCCCTTTTGCCAACCCCTACCTTCAAACTGCATTCCTGTCATTTTTTATTACCCCTCTCAACCTACCACCCTTGGCATTATAAATACCATTAATGGATAAAATATCAATGTGGCTTCATGTGGGATTCCAAATGGCATTGAAATTCATCCCAATATACTTGAAATTGAACTACTTGGGTCCATCTAGTAGGAAATGCTAAAAGGCAATTAACAAACACCATTATAATTAGCATGAGTATTATTTAAAAAAAATAAAATTAAATCACCATCAGAATTTTGACATCTACCAAAATTTACACCGACGACCAAACTGTTGGACAAACAGCATCCTCGTCGGTGCATAGTTCCTGATTGGTGTTGAAATTTTGATGCTAATCGACGAAACATCCAATGAGGATGCTATATGTCCGATGACACTCTATTGTGGTCGTAATCCTCATCAGTGCAAGTTCCCTATAGGTGTCAAAATTCTGACGTCCATCCAACGACGATGCTCTACGCCTGACATCCTTCTCTCGCCGGATGAGCAGTCATGGCTGTCGTCGGAAGAGTTCAGAGTGTCATCAGAATTCTGACGCTAGTTAGCACCGTCAGAATGTTTGATGATGAGTTTTCGACGGGTTTGTTTGTCGGTAGTCCGACGAAAAAATAGTCAAAATTCCGACAATAGGCCGTTGGAAATGAGCCCCAAATGAACTAGTGATTGGACACATTTGACATCGATCTTGATCAACATTCCTCTTTCCAAACACATGATAACACTCTCTCCTGTCATGCCACCGTTAATTTTAGATAATGTTGTTGGGTGGCAATGCCCTTAATCATCATGTAGTAGCTTTGTAATAAAGAATGCATCAACCAAATTGGTTTAGAAAACTCTTATAAGTGATATTTGTTTGTGATGAAAGCATTAGCTATGAATAATTTTCCTATCTAACTTTGCATTGATGTAACAACTCAAAATGAAACTTGTAATACTGAAACGTGTCTATTCTCTCTATAATTATCACCAACTATAATGGAATGGAATGCCATTTTTTACACTTTTCACTTTTGGTTCAAAGTAGCAGCTAAATTGAAGGCTTTAGTTTTTACTAAAACTATTAAGGATAGATTATCTTCAAAGAAATAAATAATTTTTAAAGGTATCTTATACCCATTAATAAATACATATTTATTTGTTTATCTCTATTTGCAAGCTAAGTCTATGATTTAAGCTCTCCATATAAACATGCAACAAGAAACTCGCTATTATCATTGTTGGCATTATGGATGAATTGATTATGTGTTGCATTGATGTCAACACTAGCTGTTATGGTTGGTTACCAATAGATAGGTTTTGGTTACCAGTAGAAGATCTAGTGTTACCGGCAGAAGAGAGACCATTTGTTGGACACTTCTAGCATGTTTGGGTGTTTGGAATGTGATTGGTTACATGCGGTATGTTCTTCTAGAGAATGTCTTGGTCATATGGTATTGACTTGGTAATCAGATGCTATCATACACTCTGGGAAACCCTTACCGACATTGGCTTAAGGTTTTACCGACGAAGCTCTCACTGAGGAATCTTGACAGGATGCATAATTGATGTTGGTGCAGCTTCTAGATGGATTTCAGGATGCTGAAGATGTTCTTTGATCATGTTCAATTGATTTAAGACATTTCTTTGGCGTGGTGGACCCATAATAGGTCTGGTACCTATCTATGTTATGGATCAGTATCATGTTAATGTGTACTCTACACGTTATCAAAATGTTTCAGGATGTTCTATTGATTGGTTATTATTGTTTTGGTCTTAAGCCGACATGGCATATCATTGTAATATGGATTTATGCAATGATCTTATTGTAATATCTTTTAGGTGGCCAACCTAATTTGTTTAGGCCTTAGGGTTGATATAAAATGATGTAAGATCTCATTGTACATCATGGTGAAGTAATTCATGGTCGTGTAATGTAATATCATATGTGAAGGAGATTTGGTTGATCGTAGGTGATCGAATTGGGATTAAGGAAGAGGTCAAAGGCCTCTGGTATTGAGCTTAATTGGGATTGTAATCAGGCATGGTAGATGCTATCACAGGTAGTTCATTATTCTAGATTATTGTCCATTTATCTTGAGGTGGTTTTAACCTCTGTAGTCAGTGAGACTCTTTTGTAATGAGCAGTATGCTCTAGGCAGTGTGCCTTCCTGCATGTGCAGGCCCCTCATTGTATCACATACTTTTTGTAGAAGTATCATCTGACTGTGGGTAGGCTTCCCACTATGGTTTTTCCCTTTTCGGGTTTTCCATGTACAAATCATGGTGTTATGTGGTATGGTTGCTTTGCATTGATTATTTATTTAATTGTTAAGTTGTTTTGTTTACCGGTATCTGTTCCTATCGGCATCTGTATGTGCTTTACCGCTACTTAATCTGTTAAAGGTTATTAAGTGGATTTAATGTTATAATCTGTTAACAACTGATTCAACCCCCCCCCCCCCCCCCTCTCAGTTGTTCACCGGTTATCCTAACAATCATAAGTAAGTGCTATGAAATATATCACATATAAAGAGAACTAAGATGATTATGAGTGTATAATGGGTACATTCTAGTGTTGAGTTTCTACCAATGCCACAATATAGGGGCTAACGTTTACATTTGAAAAAACATAAGAAGAGTCCTTGAAAGAAATGATTTGTTGGGACAACAAGAAGTATGGTATTATAAGAAATATAGTATTTTTGTGGAATTAAAATGTGTCTAAATTGGTATAGGATAGTACTAAGTGATATGCCCCTAATATCACTATCAAATAGAGGATTCTAATGGACTATAGATTTTTTGAGATCAAGCAATCATTATATTTTTTTCCTTTGTCACCTTCTTTCTTTCTCACTTTATCTTACTCTATCTCTATCTCAATATCTCTCTTCCTCCTCTCTATTTGTATCTCACTATCTCTACCTCTCTTATTTACTCCATCTCTCATGCTCTATATCTCTATCTCTATTTCTCCTTATCTCCCTCTCAATGTTTCTCTCTCTACCTCTTTCTATCCATATCTCTCTACATCTATATCTCTATCTTTCACTCCAACCCTCTCTATTTCTCTATATATGTCACTATTTATATCACTCTCTCTCTCTCTCTCTATCTATTGAGATATCTCCCCCTCCCCCTCCTCCCCCTCTCTCTCACACTCACACACATTCACTCCATCCCTTCCTCCATATCTCTTGGTTTATATCTTTATCTCTAAATATTTATCTCTCTCTACACCCATCTCCCCTAATAACACCATTTCTTTCCTTAGCGCTTTCTATTTCTCTATATCTCCCTCTATCTATATATCTTCATGTATATGTCTCCCTCTCCCCTCATCTCATATTTTCCTAATCCCACGTCTCTATCTCTATCTTCCTATCTATCTAGATCTCTTGCTCGGTCTTCCCCTGTATATCTCTCCCTATTACAAACATAACATGAGACTATAGATAATGGATATTGATTATCTTCTTGATTTAGATGTTTTATTTCAATCATGTTTTGATCCCTATAAGAGTATGCATAATTGATTTGAAGCTATTACTTAACTCCATAATGAAATTTGTCATAATACATAAATATGGCTCTCTCTCTCTCTCTCTCTCTCTCTCTCTCTCTCTCTCTCTCTCTCTCTCTCTCTCTCTCTCACACACACACACACACACACACACACACACACACACACACACACTCACTCACTCACTCACTCAAAATTTCTCTATTTCTCTATCCCTATCTTGCTTTCTCAATACATCCTTATATGTCTATCTCAGTATGATCATATCTCACCATCTATATCACTACCTATCTTTCCCTTTCCCTCTTGCTCCATATCTCTCTCTTCCACACTATCTCTCCCTCTCTATCTATATATTTATCTCTTTCATCTCTATCTCTCCCTCTTCTTGTTGTTTATCTCTATATCTCCTTCTCTCTATATCCATCTCCTCTATCTCCATCTCCATCTTTATCCGTCTTCCTCTCTATCTATATCTCCTTTCACTTTCTCTCCATATATCTTTTCCCCTCTCTATTTCTCCCTCTTTCAATCTGTAGACCACTAATTTTCCTAATTCAAAGGGTATTTTTTGTCATGTTTGGAAGGATGCATATTTGATTTGATGCTATCCCTTCTCCACTGAGACCTTTGTTCCCAAAACAACATCATTGCAAAAATGGCCGATCACTTGACCTCATGTACTGCACAAATGTTTGTAACTAATAGAACACTTATTTTCCTAATTAAGCTTTCAAACCTCTTCGGCATACCCATTGCACACCAGGGTGCAATTGCTAGTTGTTATTCTTTCTTCTTCAAATAGGTTACTCATGGAGTCCACAATTTAAATCTCCCATAATTGGCATGAATATTCATGTAAGTCTAACACTCCATGATGTAGTGTCATTTTGTCTCCACCAACTCCAAATTAAGAAACAACATATTCTACCTACCCACTCTTTTTTAGAAATCATCCACCTTTCGATTTCACACAAGTTTACATTAGTGCAAACTGGTACTTAGTAAAATTGTTGGTAACTGATGCAAATAAATCAGTTTCAAAGCCTACAAAAACCATGTGTTGTTTCTAATTTGTTAATCAATTTTCAGTAATATGTTTTTTAATTTCAAAATTCTAAGTTTCCATGCCTACAAAACCATGTTGTTTCTAATTTGTTAATCAATTTTCATTAGTATGTCTTTTTTTTGCTGATGCAATGAACTACTTTTTTTTAGGTTGAAAAGTGCCTTCCCATAGACAGGTTTACTAATGCATTCATTGAGCACAATTTTTTCTTTTAGTTGACTAATCATGCTATTTAATTTTTAAAAAAATGTGTGCCGTTCCGTCAGAGTTTGAAAAGCATATGCGGGCGTTAATCTTGTGGCATGCTTAGAATCTTAGCTACCAAATTTTATTGATTTTATTAATTTAGTGTATTTAACGTGGACGGTGCGATAACATTTCCACGAGTGGGGAGTCGGTGTACACCGTCGATTTGAGCACGGAAGTCAATGTCCCCTAGTTATCACTGTTTTAGCAACGTACGAAAAAAGATATATAACATATTTTAATAATAATAATAATAATAATAAAAATGATGTTTGTGGGTCAGCCGTCCATTCAATAGAGAGATGTGGTCCTTACTTCCGGCTATAGCTGTTTTTGCTCCAAAACGGCAATGCCTCTTCATAATATCGCATGCGAGAACAGATGTCATGAGACTGACGACGTTGTGGGACCCATCGATGGCATGGAGGCATCTTGTCGTTCGATGATGTGGAGGCATGTTGTCATTTTTTGTTCGATGGAAAAGCTTGCACGCGGCTAACATTTTCCGTTTGACGGAAAAGCTTCCACGCGGCTAACATTTTGCGTTTCACTCTCATGGTTACGGGCATGGCTACACGTGTTAAAAAAAGCCCAATTGTTTTTTTTTTGAAATTTTAGACAAAACAAATAAAAAGAATCAATAACCCAACAGTTTGATTTTTTTTCGAATTGTTTCGTATGGGAGCTGAATGGGCGAGAAAGGGCGAGAGAGAGCTGAAATAATTTGATGAGAGGCGAAATAATTCTAGAAAATATCGATTGTTTTGGTTGAATCATAGAGCGAGGGAGCTGCACATCTGGTCGAGGTATATACATTGTATGAATATATGTATATTTTTTAAAATCTCGTTGGGGTTTTTGTGAGCTGACATGTCCCCCCATAGTTTTGTGTTTGTCCATTGTATCATAGAGTGTGCCAGAGGTGCGAAAATTGGACATGGGGTTTGTGGTTGCGAAGGTGAGGTCAAAGCCACATGCATAATGTGAGTTGCATGGGTTTATTGTTATCACCTGCTAACATGTGGGTTTTTTATGTGTAGGGAGGAGGGATTATCGCGTAGAGGTGGGTGGGAGGTGTTAAGATTGGTGTGGAGGGTTTGGCAGTAATGGTAAGTTCAAACCGCAATAGATGACATGATAGGTTTTTTAATTTCCTCTAACATTTACTAGTTGTTTTCCATTGTGATTTTTTTTTAATCATTTTTGTAGTGCAGAGGTGGGTGGGAGGTGTTAAGAGGACTAAGATTTGTGTCGAGGGTTTGGCGGTAGTGGTAAGTTCAAACCCTAACACATAGCACGATTTTTTTTTTGGTAACATTTACTCCTTTGATTGTGAATTTTATTTATCATTTGCAACATTCAAGTGGATGCATTAAGAAACCAAGGTTTTTTGTTTGTGTGGTGGCTGAAGAGTATAAAGGTATGTATATTTGCCTAATCATATATGCTAGTTTTCCATAGTGAGCAGAGTTGTGAAAGATGAAATGTCAATTTTCTTCGCTCTATGTATGTAAAAATTGAAATTGTTTGAAAGCGTCCACTGTTTTCTTGGGCCAACGAAACACAATTGTGTTGTTTTATGTGTTGAAAGGTTGAGTGATAGGGCCCAATATGTTAAGAGTTAGAAAATATGGTGGGTTGCTTGTTTTCTATAACTTTTTAATTGTTGCAATGTGTCACATTTTTTAGTGTTCTATTTTTGTAGTCATCTAATTATGCATATGTCTATGTGTATATGTGTCTGTGTGTATATATGTTTGTGTGTATGTCATTCTGTGTCTATATATATCACACACACACACACACACACACACACACACACACACACAAACATGCATATATCCATAGACAATTATATCTTGCACAACCAATTATGCTGCATAATTGGTTGGAGCTTGAATAGCTACAACCAAATATGTAGCCAAATTATAGGCCCGCTGGAGCCTCCTATTGATTTTGCACTGGATGTACACCATCCCATACAATAGTCAACCAATTATGCATATGTTTGTGTGTATATGTGCGTGTGTCTATCATTCTCTCTTTATATATATATATATATATATATATATATATATATATCACACACACACACACGCACACACACACACACACACACATAAATGTCAAAATATTCAAGCCTCATGCCCATCTATGCAACACAATCCCTTGTTGCTACATGCAAGTAACTCATGTTAACAACCTACTTAGTAAATCCGAAAGCTTTGAGACAAAAATGAAACAACCTACTCAGTAAGCCCAAAATCTTGAGACAAAAATGAAACAACCTACTTAGTAGCCTTGTTGCAATGTGTCACATTTTTTAGTATTTTGTATCTGTAGTCAACCAATTATGCATGTGTGTGTGTGTGTGTGTGTGTGTGTGTGTGTGTGTGTGTGTGTGTGTGTCATTCTCTCTCTCTATATATATCATCCACACACATACACATAAACATTCATATATATGTATAGTCAATTATATCTTGGACAACCAATTATGCTACATAATTGGCTGGAGTGTGAGTAGCTACAACCATGCATGTATTCCCATGTATTCCATGCATGTCATCAGTACGGGACTACCATTTCAGAGCTAGAATAGTTGCGTCCACACAATCCCTCATCCCTACATGCAAGTAACTCTCATGTTAACAACTTACCTAGTAAACCCTAAAGCTTGAGACAAAAATGAAACAACCTACTTAGTAGCCTTGTATTTTGTGGAGGCAACCTTCTCTTGTTACCCTTGCAACTGACATACACATTGTCTGCCATTCTTTCTCTATCATTGTGGTGTGTGTTATGAACCTCTGTTGATTTCTTTTATTTGATTTCTGTTATAGAAATCAATGTGACCCAATAGGAATCAAAATTTAGCAGGGATCATCCTTTATGCTAACCACCTCACCGAGGCATTGGAAATAAATATCATTCCTATGATATGTAAATCCATCCATCTATCAACAAACACTTTGAAGGTAATGGCCTTGATGAGTATACTTGTGTTGAAATTTTGGCCTTGTAAGATAATCATTTTAGTTAAAAGCTTCTTTACTTGTTCTCAATGTAAGTGAAATAAAATAATAATAAATAAGTTATAGGAAATGATAGCATTTATGAAGTTAGATGAAAGATATAATATGTGAAGTAGAAACTATCATGTTAACATTAAAGGAATTAAATGATAGGTTAAAAGTTAAAAGAAATAAATAAATGAGGTATCGTGGAATGTTAAGTGCATATATACACCTTCATGCAATAGTTGGGTCGAGCAATATATAACAACTCTACATTTTGCAAAGAAGTGTGTTTAATATCTATTTTATAAAATGAACATGGAAAATATATTAGTCCATCGATAAGTATTAGATAACTTCATCAGTATTTTATTTGTCTATTCCCTGAAATATTGTATCTTTTAGATAAATACATATCCATAATTTTCCCCAACATTAATACCCAATGCATCCAACCTTACCTTAAAAATGAATAGAAGTGAGATTTGATTGGTAATCTAGAGTAGTTTGTGCCCATCCTAGTCTCTTGTAGGAGACCTTGCACTATCTTAAAAAAAGAGAGAAGATACTTGAAAATTGTTAGCGATGTTAGTCTGAATTCTATAGACTAATGATGTCGTGAATGTATATTCAATCTATACGGTCCAAGGCCCTTGTTTACACTTTGATGCGAGACAATGCAGCATTTGTGTATACCCTTTTGGAGCTAGAATAGTTGCATCTGAGCTCTGTTATTGACTTTCTTGTTATACGAACAATGGGAGACAACTGCCTCTCGAACGCAGCTAAATTTTCTCTCGAACGCAGCTAAACTGACTCCAAAAATTCCATGTTATTAACATTCAAAAAATCAAATCATCAGCTTGTTCTGTCGAGCACGATCAAGGTCTATAATTTTTTGACTAACATGAAGGTTATGCATAAATTATACTTTTGGAACCAGTTTAGCCACAGTCATTGCCTCCCACTGTCCTTTCCCACCTTTGGGATACTAAACAAGCCCCTAACTGGAATGGGAGGCAACTGTCTTCCACTATCTGTATAAGAGGAAAGTAAATAACAGAGGTCAATAGACTTGCATAGCACAAAAGAGAAGTTAGTGCAAACGCGTGTATGTGACTAGATCTCTCCACTGCAACTCTTCATTGTTGAGGATGTGCATGGCTTGTGGCAAAAGTATTGTCAAGAGAAAACAATACTTCCACCACAAGCAATGCACGCCCTCAACAATGAAGAGTTACGGTGGAGAGATCTAGGCACATACATGTGTTTGCATAGATGTAGCTATTGTGGCTCCAAAATGGTGGTGTCATACCAATAACATGCATGGAATACATGAGAATACATGCATACCCATTCCCACTTGCAGAAGGTCTGGACGCATGGGCTCTGATGACACAGACATGGAGGAGGCGCAAGTTGTGACGACATGGACACGTCCAAGGCAATGTCCACACCACGTCATGCCATTGGACTTAAATGCATGCATAACACGTTTTCAAAATTGGCAAACTACTATTGGTCCATGCAAATCGCAGAACCAAGGCTGGAATTTGCGGTTAGGTGGGAAACTACAATGGGAGGTCCCTGTAGACACCTAAAAATGGTCAACGCTTGCGGAATCATACTTTAACATTTGCGCATTGCCTCATTTTAGGTTTTTGCATCGCATTAACATTTCTCCTATGTCACGCACTTGGTTTTTATCATTTGCGAGCATCGAGTCATTCTTCTACATTCTTCATTCGTCTCGCTCTCAAATTTGGTCTTGTCGACAACACTATCCAATCATGATTTTGATCAATCTTATCCTATCGCATCAATGTGCGTGCTAATTTGTTATCATTTTGGACATCGTCAATCCTAATTAGGGTTTTGTCCTCTTATCAATCTTATCGATTTGTCATCAATCTTTATCATTTTTCAATCTTGTCGTTTTGTGATCAATTTGTCATCGATCGTTGTCATGTTCGATCTTGTCATTTTGCGATCGATTTGTCATCGATCGTGGTCATTTTTAACCTTGTCGTCTTGCAATCTATTTTGTCATCGACCCTTGTCCGCTTGTCAATTTTGTCATTTTGCGATCATTTCGCTATCAATTGTTGTCTGTCTCAATTGTGTCAATTTGGATCAATTTGTCATTGTTCCTCGTCAATTGGCGCATTTTCTCAATCAAATCATTTATCACATTGGTCATTTATCAATCCAAAATCAAATCAAATCGAGTCAATTATCTTTCAAGACCTAATTCGTCTTCTAGGGTTTCGTGATTTAATCATTTAACCTTGTGTGTGTCATTTCTTCCTTTAGGATTAATAAATTGTTTATTTATCCTAAGTCTTCTTATTACAATTAAATGTTCATTTAATTGGCTAATTATTCCTCTTTGTGAATTAATTAATAAATGACAAATTATTAATTAATTTACCTAATTTCTAATTTTCTTCAATTCCTAATTTCTTAATTCCTCTTTTTCTAATTTTCTAATTTCTTAATTCCTAATTTCAATTCTCTCCTATTTTTCTCCTAATTTCATGGGAATGACATAGAAATTTGTCATAATTGACAATTAATCAATTCTTGACATAGAAATTTGTCATAAATTGTCATAAAATTCTTGACATAGAATTTGTCATAAATTGTCATAAACCCTTGCATAGCAATTTGTCATAGACATGTCATAATTTTGCTATTCTTGATTTGAATTTCCATTCGAATCGCTATCATGCTAATCTTGTCATTTCTCCAATTTGTCTATAAATTGGATGAATTTCTTCAATCAAGGCTAATAATTGATAATCAGACTATTGAATTTACGCTTCTAGTACTCTTGATCAATAATCAATGTCAATCTTGCTTTCAATTATGTGTGTGCACTCGTAGGTGAGATCCACAACCAAACCATTTGAAGAGGAAAGAAGAACAATGGAGCCGCATGAAGGAGCATTCAAATCGTACCTTTGGTTTGCTTAATTTATAGTTTTGAATGTTTTTATTTCATGTCTCTATTGAGTGTTGTTTAGGATAGATTCATTGCATTCTAGCTTTTTGTGATTGGGCTAGGATTAATTAGTATTTTGATTTGCTTGTGATGATTCCTAATTTCCTATGCTACAGTCCCAATTGTCTCCCAGTGTATGTATAACAAGAAGTCAATAACCTTTGGAGACTTTGACTTGAAGAAAGGAGTGAATAACAACATGTTACTAACCTCTGGGCATAATTCGATGGCAAGGAAGATAACATACTGGAAGCGCATGTAGGTGATTCTTTTGATCTCCCATCTATCCCATGATCGATATTTTGGCTTTTTCTTTATGATTCTTTTGAGCTGGCCATTTTTTAACGATTTGTGACCTCCATTTCTCTGTATCGAGAGTCACAAAATTTGGTTTTATTGGGTTCAAACTATAAGGGAGGTTTCAAGAAAGGTCGAGTCATTCGTGTTGGGGGTCAGAGGTGCATAGTAAAAACTGTTAGTGCGGAAAAGGGAACGAAGGCCAGACGAGGTAGATGTGTATGTGAGTGGCAAGTGCAGAAAGACAATTGGTCCGAGTGCAGACACATTTACAAGAAAGCATCAGATATTTCATTTTTTTCTCATGCATTAGGGTTTATGAAATATTGCGCTAACATGAGAGATATTTGTGTGTAGGAACGAGGGTTTTTGAGGTGGTTGGACTAGGGTTTGGTCGTAGCAGCATGGGGTGAACTAGAATTTGTTGGCAGCTGCATGATAACTGTTATGCACTATCCATATAACACAAATAAAACGAAAGGAATTTTTTTGTATAAAATGTATATATGAATATTTATATATATTTTTATATATGTATATGAGTGTGGATATCTCTATCTCTCTCTCTATATATATCCAAATGCATATAAGTGTGTATAGAATGTGATTGTTTGTGCATATTCTCTCTCTGTGCAGCAAGGCTCCATTTATAGAAGACAACATGTCAATGGTAGGCTGCACTATTTTTGTCTATTTGGTGAATGTTCCTATTGAGGAGTTTGTAAATTTTGGGATCTAGTGAAGCTAAATGTGCATAGATTGTCAATGCAGAAGCTTCCTTAATTGCAGGAGCAAAGGACTACCTGCATTGCATGTGGGAAAGAAAAATGCAAGATGGCCTAGATATAGAGAGTTTTAGTTTTGTTATGTTTGTCTTTAGTTTTTTTGTTGTTGTATTCATTCTTCATAGACTAATAATGTTTGTCTTTTCATTGTAAGCTTATTAAGACACATTAGAATTGAATTATGTTTCAAGTGAATACTTATACCAAACACATTTGTACACTTTCTTTGTCACAACTCTGGCATTATGCTAAATTTACACATATAATTTAGGTGATATAAATTACTTAGTGTTAGTTTATATTGGATGTTAAACTGCAATTTCATATCTGAAAATGTATGTTCATTCTATGTGTTTTTAAATGCATTTACTTCCCAATGTAGACTACCACTATAATTAGTTATCCATGCAAGTTGTTGATTTCCAAGGATGATTGAGTAGTCCCCCGCAACGTCCAAAAATTTCCAGGTTTTTGCTCCCTCTCCCTACTTTAATATTATTTGCACTGTAATGTCCCCTTATTAATAATGTTTAGGCCTTGTCTAATTTCTTATAAGAGGCTTATATATATATATATATATATATATATATATATATATATATATATATATATATATATATATATATATATATATATATATATATATATATATATATAGCGTCCTAAAATTGTGACACTTGCAATTTCGACTGCATTTGGGTCTTCACGATGGCGGCGCAACGTTGAACCTGAATGGAGACCCCGAAACTTGCTTATGACACCAAAAACTGCATTTTTCAGCACCCTGGCCTGATCCTCCTTGCACCCTGCTGTCCCTGGAGGTGGGACCATGGCGCCCAGCGCCCTGGTCCCCCAAGACCATGGTGCCCAGCGCCCTGGTCCCTGGCCCTATTTTGGGCCCGGTCTCTTTTGGGCATCGGATCTTTAAGTTTGCAAATTGGAAAATATTGTTTCCTGGCCGGCCCAAGGTCGGAAAAATCAGTCTTTCAACCCTAATTGGCAAGTATATAAACTACATTTCCTCTCCCATTTTGAGGAGGGAGGACATATGTGTACAAGACGCAGAAGCGACATTCAAGCATTCAAGCATTCAAGCATTCAAGCATTCCTTCAAGCAATTGATCATTCTAAGTCTCCATTCAAGGCTAAGTGTTGCATTCTAGACAAGGATTCAACCATTGAAGAGGAGATCACATACCACATACAACATA
This sequence comes from Cryptomeria japonica, assembly GCF_030272615.1. Classification (NCBI taxonomy): domain Eukaryota; kingdom Viridiplantae; phylum Streptophyta; class Pinopsida; order Cupressales; family Cupressaceae; genus Cryptomeria; species Cryptomeria japonica. The sequence goes on from NC_081406.1 coordinate 587,290,828, forward strand.
CAACAACATTTACACCTTCGCATGTAAGAATACAAACATTCTTACAACAAGGTATCAGTACTTGTTTACATTACAAACATTTACATTTACAACATTCTCATTTCTTGGTTAATTCCAAAACCGAGGTTTGACCTAAAGGCAAACCCCTAATTCCTAACCCCCCAATCGTCCTCTCTTTTCTGTGTGTAGGTTGCAGGTACACGGTTGTAATTGAAGATCTGGAATCCCTGTGCAGAGACGAACAGATCCCCCTTCATTTCGAGGATTTTTCGGAGGACCGTGTGCACGTCGAGCGCCATCGTCCTGTCAAATTTCACTTGAATTTGCAGAACAACATCATCTCGACATTTTACTACTAATTCCAGGTCCGCAGCTTCATCCCGTATCCCTATCTCTGTTTATAAGCGAATCTTTCTTACTTTACATGCATTCCGAGTTCAATCTTTCTATCTACATTCTTTACAAAAGAGGGTATCCTTGATGTCTGAACCCTTGAAACTCATTTAGAATCCAATCCTGCATTGTGTGGGATTGGATCTTGTGGGTTTCAACCCCTCTTTTGAATGTAAAGTCCCTCCTAAGTGAAAACCGTCAATCCTAGTGACCCCCTTTCTCCTTGGAGTGGGGGAGAACACCTAGGGTTTGATTTTCCGCTTTACAATATATATATATATATATATATATATATATATATATATATATATATATATATATATAATTTTATTTGATATAAATGTTTGTATAAAAATCCGTTCTTTATCATGTAATATTAATGTCTAAAAATTTGAAATGCTTGTGTAAACTAAAGAAAAAGCCTCGTTTTGGAGCCAAAATAGTTGCATCTGGCAAGGGAGAGCCGAAAGGTTGAGAGAAATAATCTGGAGGTGGAGGTTTTGGTTAAATCATAGAGTGAGAAGAGTTGTGGTTGCCGCGAGAAGGGCTTGTTATCGAGTCAAGGTATGTTTAACATGTGCATTGTATGAAATATTTTTATTGTTTGAATTCCTTGGGGTTTTCCCGAGTCTGCTAACATGCCTTCAGTTTTGTGTGTAGGGAGGAGGGATTGTATCACAAAGGTGTGTGAGAGGCATCAAAATTGGACATGAGGGTTTGTGGTTGCAAAGGTGAGGCTAAACCCACATGCATAATGTGAGCGGTATGGGTTTATTGATATCACCTACCAACATGAGGGTTTTTTTGGTGTAAGGAGGAGGGATTATAGCGCAGAAGTCGGCGGGAGATGTTAGCTGGTTCTTCCAAGCATTACCAAGATCTATAATTTTTGACTAACCTCTACCTCTGAATTATTCCTCTCGACCTTTCGTATCTCCCTCGCTAGATATAACTATTCTGTCTCCAAAACGATGCTATTTCTTTATTTTATGCGGGCATTTCAATCTATAATTTTTGACTAACCTTCGTGTTATGCAGAAATCGTGACTTTTTGGAGCCAGTTTAGCCACAACTAGATTGGAGTGTAGGGTTGGTGGAAGTGGTAAGTTCAAACCCTAATGCATAACACAAAATTTATTTTTTGTATTTATGTGTTAATCTAGTTTGTCATATTTTGTATTTATGAAATGTACATAAAAAATAAAATGAATTACTATTACAAGCATACAATTTGTTGTTAGTCTCTGCATTATAGGTATATAATCTTTCCCCCCTTTTTAGATGTATTTAATATTTGTATTCTATCCCAAGAAGTGCAATTTGTTGTAAAATGTAGGGTATTTAAATTTAAATGTAGGCTTAATCTATTCAAAGTAAGGGGGAATTTTCTCTAACGTTTACTATTTTCACCCTAATTACACCAGAAAGATTAGTCTTATTGAGTTATACACGAGGGCTAATAGTGTAGGCTTAATCTATTCAAATGATCGTAGTCCACCTTGATTACCTCATTGTGAGTTTTGAAATTTAAGTTTTTAAAAACATAATGTTAAGGGTTTAATGGAAAGTTCGCAGTATGTAAGAAGAAATAAATTACAAGAAGTAGTGGATGAGTTCATCTTATTTAAATAAGACAAGTTCATCTTTAAATAAGGGTTTAATCTACAGTCCACAGTGCTAGAAAAATAGAGACCCCCTTGTTTCACAATTGAGGTTGAGTTCTCCTATGTTTTGGGTAGATTGATTTAATAAACTAGTGGAATCTCCCCAAAATCAACACTTACTCCTTGATTTTATATTATTTGGATATAACTCAATGCGATGATGGATAATAGAGTGGTGTGTTTTTAACTATCAAATTTGTTTATCATTTGTAGTGTTTAAGTGGATGCGTCATGAAACCAAGGTTTGTTGTTAGTGTGGTGGATGGGTGAAGAAGAGTCAATAGGTATGTATATTTATCACAATTCCCCCTTAAATTCTTTATCGCTATCATATTTAGTTTGAAAAGTTATTTGGATATATCTGAATGCTAAAAAAATGAAAACTAGTTTGGGAAAATTTGAGTAATGTTACCCCATCAAGTTTTTAATTTGATTCATTATAGACCAAATGCCAATGAGCTTCAGTATGATATTGTCCTTTTTGAAACGTCTAATATAGGATTCAAAAGACTATTCAAAATATTCAAAATTGAAATTTTCATGTTGGTATCAAAATTCACATTAAATACAAAAATCTTACACAATTTTAGAGGTTCAAAATCCTCTACAATTTTCTTTCTCACCTCCTAAAAAATCTTCATAGATCTCAACTCTTGTTAGCATTAAGCATCAACTAGGTAATCTTGGTATTTACCTTTCCTTCATTTTCTCGTCCCTTCACTCCACCTCTTTCCTAATTCTACTTTTGCATCTCATTACTTCCTTTGTGAACTTTTTATTCTATTACCATTCACCACTTTCTCTAATTTTTTACAAATTGTCATTTTATCAATTATGTATTGAGTAAATTTTTTAATAAATTATTTCATTTTTTTTTTTACATTAATATTTTGGATCACACTTCATAATGTTCATCTTATTAATAAATTGGATGATATAATTTATAAGGAGAATGTGAATGTGATTCTACACAAAGAGGATACTAAAAAACTAACATGTTGGATGTTGAACCTAAGCCAAAAGTTGCAATCTTTGGCAAGCTACACCCCCATTAAATTAGCATTATTTTATTGTGGAGTTAAATATGTTGCTAGTACTTGGAAAGAAGACAAAACCCTTTGTTAATGAATGCATAAATTCTTAACCAAAAGATCAAACTATGGTCTTTGGCAAGGTACTTGTTCACATATTAGTCTAGTGCTTGTATATTTAATGCCGACATTTGCACCCACATAGACAAATACAATGAAAAATAATTGTTACAAATAAATTATTCAAATTATTCTTACATTTTTTTCTACCCATAATCATTATAATCAGGGGTCTCCATCACACTCTTGCCTTGAATAACAACTGTTGAATGTAGGCTTGACAAATTTGTTGCTGACTTTATCTTATTGATGCAAGTAAAGAAGCTAATGAATATCATTCATGACTACCATAAATACATGGCTATGATGAACCTTTAGGTATTTCATTTTTTTCTCCATAATATTCATGAGTATCAATTGATTTGAGCAGTTTGTTATTTAAAATGATAATTTCCACAACTGCAAAGTTGTATTTTATTAAATTTATTTCAATATTGAAGAGATTGTGAGTTTGTGGAAGTGGACCTGATGAAACTTGTACTTTAATTTAGTTTTATTGTCTTTGATATTGCCATGACCTTAATTATGAACTTTTAAACTTTAAGTGAATTTATTTCACCTTTTTCTAATATAATTGTTTTATTGTATTATATTAGTTTATCTGGGACTCCTTGACCATCCCTTCTTGTTGAAAACAATAACTATATAACTTTTCTACAAAATCATTTTTTATATTAGTTTTTACTTGCATTGACATGGATATATATTGGTAGAAGAGGAATGGAAGATTGTTAAATACAAAGTCATAGTTAACCATGTTGAAAAATTGCTTCCTATAGTCTACACACCCACTATTGGTGAAGCTTGCCAAAGATTCGGTACTATTTTCAGGCATCCATAGGGTCTTTCTATAAGCTTGAAAGAAAAGTATGTATATCTATGTCATCCTCAATTTATTTTTTTAGTATTGGGATCATGTAGTTGCATTTATTACTAACTAGGATCATGTAGTTGTATGGTATGTGCATTCAATCCATATCTGAAATTTTCTTTTCAATTTTTGGTCAACTCTTGTTTTTATACAGTTGTTACCAGGATATTTTTTTGTTTGAGGAACACTTCTAAGGATTGTCTGAGTTGGGGTGCCTAATTTATTGCCATCTATCATTTTGTGGATAGTTAATAGTAGAGTGCCTTGTAACTTGCAATCAACAACTCTGTAGGCACTAACATGTTCCTTCATTGAATAATGTGTTGTCTTTCATAATAAATATATCATATATATGTTACAAAGTTGGATAATATTTTTTGGTTTCTTGTTCACATATGAAAGGACTATCACTTCTCTCTAGGATCTAATTTAGAGGTAATTGAAATTGGCTGGGGAAAGGTCCTTGACGTTTTGAAGAACTATTGAATAGAACATCAAGGCTGTTGTTGTCACTGATGGTGAACATATTCTGGGACTTGGAGATCTTGGATGCTAGGTAAGTTTCATGCAAAGAATTTGACTTTTCATGTGTTAATAATTCTACTATCTGGAATATAAAGGGTGCATCTTGTAATTTCTTTATTCTTATATTTATTTTCTTTCCACCATGTTACATTTGTTTCTTATGTTATGACTATTGGAATTTGTGTTATTTCATCTGACATGTCTGTTATGAACAATTATTATCAGGGAATATGAATTCATGTTGGAAAACTTTCTCTATATACAACATTTGGGGGAGTTCGTCCTTCAAAGGTATTCAACCCTTGCAATAATAGATCTTGTTTTAAAGTAGTTGTCAGATTTTAGGATGTTACCCATTTATTTCATTGGTCAGTGATTACTAATTAATAATATCAAATGATCTTGTAGCTATTAGTGGTAACTTATTTCTGGTTGATTCTAGAAAAATGGTATAGAATAAAACTTGAATTAGCATTTTATTAAGTTGCATAGACCACCTTGGATTTTAGCTAGTAAGATACCATGTAAAAGGTATCATTATTTTCCCCTTTTCTTGTGTATGTTTTGAAAGGTTGGCAGTAAGTTCTAAAATGAAATGCATTTTGGGTCATGGGGATTTGAATTATGTTACATGATATCCATTTATGACATGAGTCTGATTTGACAACTTGTATGTGAGATGTGTCTTCTAGTAACTATTGATGTTGAGATAAAAAAGGAAACATTACCAAATGATGAATTCTACATAGGGCTTAGAGAGAGACATGCTACAGGCCAGGTTTTGTTCTTGACTAGAAAATCTTTCATATTTACTTTTCTAATTTTTCCTATGGCCCAATTATACACAGTAAAAGTTTGTAACTATATTATGTGATCAAGAAATATGGTGACCTCCTTCACGAGTTCATGTTTGTTGTCAAACAAGCTTATGGAGAGAAATTTCTTATCCAGGTCAGGAGGCCCTGCTTTTAATCAAAATGTATCTTTAACTTGACATTCCTTTTTCAAATTAGGGTAAGGATATGTTTTAAGTTTTACCTTTCCCAACAGTAACTAATAGTGAATACCTAACACAATTTTTTTGTAACAATGGTATCTTCAATTAATACCTAATTTACCATGTTTAGATGTTTGGAAAAATAATGCATGCAGAATAAAAAATTATGCAAAATTTAGATTGTCTTCTTTTGTTGAAATTGTTAAATATATGCCAACATAGAAGAATTATTAGAAGTCAAATGTTGATTTTACTATTTAGACCGTCTTATTAGCATTGCAGGGGCTCATTGTGAAGACCAGAATGGAGTCCCTTCAACACTTCAAAAGTCATGGGCACATTAGAATGAATATTGTAAAAGATTACTAGGTGTCGTAAAGGTTGAAAAGGTTGAATATTTGAGTACCACCACTGACAAGAGAATTTATATATTTTTAATACACAACTTCAGATGCAAATGAATGGAGGAATTTGATTGTTAGAAGTTGAATAAAGGTTCTATTAATCAAAGCATAAGGAGACACCAAATAAAGAGAAATAGAACACCCCAACTTTATCTTTGCAGCTTGAATTAGTGATATGATATGATATAGGACCCTATTGAAAATTGATGACTTTTGTGGAATAAAACCTCAGTAATGATGCAGACTGTTACCAATAAGACATTGAATAGTTATTGAATTGTTATTTTCAATAAAACAGATTGAATGGTTATGGGTAAGTACACAAATATGGTGTCCAAAAAGGGGGTATAAGTGGATAGTTGTTTTCTGAAATCAAGTAAACCTGAACTTGAAGGAGAAATTTAAGAGTCATCCACTCAAGATATGAAGATACTCAAAGAACAAAGATTGTAGTACTCTGAATCTTATTTCCAAACTACTATTTTTTTTCAAATCTGGATAAGATTAAGGGGGTCAAATCCTTCACGCACAAAAAAAAGACCCTGATTTTTTCTGAAAGACATAACATAGTGTCTGACGTGCGCATCAAAAAAGTCATAGTTAGATTTATTATTTTGACAAATCTTTTGGCAGAAAGATAGATAAGAGTGAGCACTAGAAGTTGTGTTTTTTTTAATAATTTTTTGTAGAGTATTTTTTTTAATGATTTTTCCAATCGAGCACATCTTGAAAAATCAGGTACATGTTCGTGTATGAAACATAACTTGCACCAAAACAATCGAAAATAAATATATATTTTTTAAATTGTAAAGAATCAAGTGCACTACAATAATATATAAAAAAATTTAAATTTGGATAAGTATATCAAAGTTATTAAAAAAATGGTACACGTATGTCTCTAAGAACTATGGAGACACTGGTAAAAGAAATTCATTAATAATATGTTTTTGTTGTTCAAATGTTAAAAAAATATATGGTTCGAAATCTTAGAAGATGGGTGAAAATATGGTGGCAATTTTAGAAATACCCAGTTGATGAAGTGTAAACCCGATGATGACAAAGTCGAGAAACCAAGTTGATAAAATAAAACATGTCAAAAAGGAGGGAAATCAAACTTCCAACCCGTAGCTTTGTCATCCAAGCCTAAACCCCAACAATATCCCTACTCCATGAGGAAAATCTAACATGAGATATCAATAACAAAGATATTGTCCTGAAGACCAACACCTTCACTATAGATACTAACGAAAGAAGACCACACAAAGGATAGACATTGAAGTAGGTTTCCGAGAAGGAGGGTCACCTATTAAAAAAGAAGGTTCATGCAAGAAACAAGAATGTCCGAAGGAGAGACCTCTAGGAATCAACACCCTCAACAACAACCTTATTCGCTAAGAAGTCTGCAATGACGTTGATCTCCCTAAAACAATGTGAGATAGAGAAAGTGGAAAAGCATTTTAACTGCTAAAGAATGTGATCTAAAAAATATTGTAAATTCCAAGAGAGACATTTCTTAGCTACAACCGCCTGAAACACCACCATTGAATCACCTTCAATAACAATATCTTTAATGTTTAATGAAAGAGCGAGATTAAGCCCAAAGGATAAAGCCAGGATCTCAGCCACATTATTGGCACCATGCCCAATCTGTTTACCCACGACTTTGATGATCTTCAAAGAATGATAAAAAATAACTACTCCAACACCAGACCTTCCCGAGTTCCCCTTGGAAGCCCCATCAAACTAAAGTTTGAATGAAGGGAAGGGAGGAGGAGTCCATCTAGCCATTTTACGTTTAACAAGAGAAGATAGACTGCCTAATACAACCCCATGGGAAGGCATCAGATGAAGTGCAGACCATTTCCAAGTGACCCAATTATCTTAATGAGAAAAAGACCTGAGGTGATCTAAATTTTTATGGATGAAAGAAAGTACCACCTCACTAATGGAGGTTTGAATTTTACCAATTACATCAGTCAAAGTGACAGATTTATGTTTGAAAATTCTAGAATTTCATTCAAGCCAAAGATTCCAAATCACCAATGATGGGGCCACAACCCAAAGGGATGAATAAAACAAAGAGGAAAACAGCAAGGGCCAGGCCATGAAATGCGAAAGTAGATTGGGACCTATCACAGAAGACCAGCCAAGCATGCCAAACAGCCAATACCAACACTTAGAAGCAAATGGACAAAACAGGAAAAGATGGTCCATGGATTCCATACAATAACCACAAAAAACACAAGGAAATACTGCTGTAATCCCAAGCTTGTCCAAACGCATCCTAGTGAGAACTTTATCTTGGACTGCCAACCAAGCAAAAGACCCTGCTTTAGGAAGACAACAAATATTTTACTTTTTAAGTAATTTATAAATAGCTCTTGGTTGTTTAGGTTAGCATTATGCTCACCTAATTTAATACTATTAAATTTTGATAACATAACAAGATTAAAACAATAATAGAATAATGCCATAATATAATATAAAACATTCTTAATATAGTCATACAAATTATAAAATAGTAATATATTAGAAATTAGAATAATAAAAAATAATAATCTAATAATTTTAACATTAATAATATTAAATTAATATTTTTATAATACAAATAAAATATAAGATTGGATTATTCTTAGACTGGAGATCATTTCATTGAATAAATATTGATGTAAGATAAAATAAAATAATAATATTTTAAAAAATAATATCAGTGCAAAAATAGTATAATGAATATCAATACAGAAAAAAAATTACTACTATTTAAAAATAATTTATGATTTGTTCACTAATCACATTCTCAAACAAGTGCCACATAGTGGCGAGTACTTGCCTCTTGATTTGTAGTTGAAATAGTAATTTTGTTATAGTTATTGAATTTCTTTATTAATTATATAGCTAATATAGTGTTGGACTATGATAAATTACAATTTTTTTTGGTAGATAACCTTCTTGCTCATTTACAGAAATAACTTCAATGACAATTACTGCTCATCTCATGCAAATTATAAACACATAAAAAAATGATTTTTTTTTTTTAATAAGCATATAAGCACAACAAATGAATTTTTATGTTGACCTTTCTTCTCATTGAATTATTTGTGAGAAAGGAGGAAGTTAAAGATTGTGTATGCTTCCCTTACATGTAGATGAAAGTGTGAGCTAATTGTATCTTTATTTATGGTTGTCAATAGATTAATATCATTTGTTCTTATCTCCCTAGTTTTCAAGTGCACGTCTACCACCACCATTCTGTTACCGTGATAGATTTTAATCCCACTTTTTTCGTGTGAGAAAAATTATGAAAAAAGCATCTTATAAATTTTATAGAAGGCTGCATCCAAAGCAATATCCATTCATATAATGGATGAAAAAAAGGGGAAAAAAATAACATATTAAAAAAACTTCCCTTATTTAAAATGAAAGGTATGACTTTTTCCTTTTGTGAATATATAAGATTTTGATTATTATTAATAATTTATATTATATATATATTTTTACAACTTAATATATATATATATATATATATATATATATATATTAAGTTGTAAAAATAAACCTTTGAATAATTGATTTGTTTGGAAAAAAAATTAAAAATAAATTGATTTAATTTTTTTTTTAATAAATTAATAAATAAAAAAATGTCATTAAATTTTTTATAACTTATATTACATGTGAATAAACTCATAATTTATATTATTATATTATAATGCAATGAATATTTTAGATCAATTTTTTTATGTTGCTTAGGATTTTTTCAAAATGATTTAGTTTCATTATCCTCGTTTTTATAAGATTTTATGTTTTTTGGGTTTTATGATATTTTTATTTCTAAAAGGTCGTCGAATTTCAAAAATCCTCTTTAAATTTTTATCTTTGGATTTCAATAACAATTTTTATTTTGTCAATTGCATTTTATAAAATTTTCCCAATTAACCTAAAAGAACTACCTATTACAACAAATAATGAAGTTAAAATTTAAGCACTTATTTTAGATTCACAAGATTGTGTCGTTTATAAGTTTTTTAGAAACTCAAATTAAAGAACGTAAATAATTTTAAAATGCGTGGTGATTCCGAAAAACCTGAGAATATGGATTGTTCCGAGAAACCTGCCTATAAGAGGCAAAACAACATTAGCCAATCGTTTGCAACAAGAATATTTTTTGTAAATTATAATGTTAACAAATGTGCATCTATACTATAAAATAAATTTAAAAAAATTAAAGAAAGAAAAATAATTGCTTTTCATTAGTTTAAATAATTTTTTTTAATATCCATATAAGCACAACAAATGAATTTTTATTACAATAGTATTGCCTAACGGCAAGTACTAATAAATATTAAATTTTAGAGGAGTTATAGTATTATTGGAAAAAAAGAAAATATTGTTTACATAAATTTATAAATTAACAGCTTTACTAACCCTTTCATTTATTTACTACATTTGTATGTCCTAGTTTGATTGGGTTCTTGTAAGGATTTAATTAGGGTAAAGGTTAGGTATAAAGTTAAATTGGAGTTAGGGTTAAGGATCAATTAGGATTATAGGTAAAACTTTTCATTTAGGGTTAGGATTAAATTATGATTAGTATTCAAAGAGATTAGGAATACAATTCAATTAAGATTAGAAAAATAGGGTTAGGGTAAAGGTTACGATTAGTGTTCAATTTAGGTTAGGGATTATTATCCTTAGATTTAGGATTCAATTAAGTTTATAATTAACATTAAATTAGTATTCTAGTTAGGGTTCAAATAAGATTACAACTTAATTAGGGTTAGGATTCAATTAATCTCTTCTATTACTATTACAAATCTAAATGGCAAGTACTAGCCACTACATGGCACTTGTTTCATGTAGTCTCATTTACTTGGGATCCATTTTTTAGCTTTGCATTTTAGGTAATATTAGCAGTTTACCTCATCTTTTCTAAATATATAAATTCTAATATATGTGTGTCTGGTTGTATAAATATGCAGAATGCACTTCTTTCAACATTGCAACTTACATTTCTTACCTCCCATATGTTGCCCAAGTTGTATCTTGCTATTGGTGTAACCATTGCACCTCTTTTTGGTGCAAGTGCTAGTTCTAATATGACTTATGGTAGTTTTGGTGATGAAAATGTCATGTGACCATATTTGATGTTGATAATAACTACAAAGACGAGATTCATTGAACATTAAAGTTAAATAAGGGAATGTTCTTACCAATGATTGTGGTCCATCATTTAATATTTAAAATGGTATATGTATTCATAAATATTATTAAATTTGTGTTATAAAATAGTCTAGATATATTTTGACATATTATATTTTTTAAGGTTGTGAAAAGAACCTATCAAACCTGCAACAACCCCGAACCCTACTCAAGGATGGGGAGAATCATCCGAGCAAAGATAGGTTTGCAGGATGGGGGAATATTTTCCCTTCTGCCTGCGTGAACCATGGTCTAGGAAATACTATCATTACCATCAAAATATGGATTGGGCAGAGAGGGCCCTGTAGAGTTACAGACAACATCGACAACAGGTAGTTGTAGAAGAATGGAAACAGGTTAATAAAGTGGAACATCACCAGGCTGTTGCAACAAAACAACATCAGGAGCACATTCGACAGGAGTGGATCGATGATGTAGAACAAGAGCAGCAGTCATAGGGCCAGAGGAGACCAAGTTTGTATCGCTGAGGGGTTCAATAGGAGCTTCAACAATAGTAAGAGGCACAACCTCAACCTGGGAGAAGTCATCATCCGCCTGAGAGGAGTCATCAATAACAACAACATTGATTGTCAAGTGATCAACAATAACATCCTTCCACCAAGTAGCAGAGCCTTTGTGTCGAGAGAGAGAAAAATCTAAAGCCAAGTGACCAGTAGAGAAGCACCTTCGACAACAAAAGGGAAGGCCCTTGTAGTTCAATGATTGAGTCCAATCTTACCAATCTCTAACCATAAGAACCACATCCCCAAGGAGAGGCTTGGAAATTGTCAATGTCGATTAAAATGTGAGCAAAGGTAGAATGACCCATAGAAGACGTGGCATCATCAACCTTCAAAAATTGGCCAATAGAGTTACCAATGGCTTCGTAACAGGAGTGCTCCCAAAAATGAAGAGGAAGATTAGGTAGGTGAACCCAAACTGGATGCACATTAAGTGGTTTGGTGAGGGGGTTAAAGGAAGTTATCGAGGGTTTGGTAGAAAGAGAGTGATCTCCCCAATCCCATAAATTGCCCAACACCAAATTACTATCGTGGGAAGAATAAAAAGCAACAATGAAAAAGCTCAATACTATAGGCAACCAAAGGTTTCCAAGAAACACATACCTAGCAATGGAGATCCAAGAGAGAAGGACAGAAACTTGTAAATATGCAAATCAATATTGGGTGTGATAACTCAATGATGAACCACTAGTACCAAACCGGTACTGAGAGGGGGGGGTGAATCAGTACAAACACAAATACAGTCCAAAACTGATTTGATAGCAAATACTCCAAGTGACTGACAAACAGGGGTACTGGTTAAAACAGAGTGCAACCGGTAACATCCAGTATAGCTCAAACAGTCATAAACCGATCACTCACTAAGCTTTCCTCTTAGCTTAATACTACAGTACCATTACGCTCCCATGCATGAATAGGTAAACTAACATCAGATCTTCATAACAGTGAGTTCAATATGTTTTATAGACAGGCATAAAACATAGAACCATCATATGATCAACAGGTAAAAACAAAGCATCACAAGATAAAAGCATTACACATGACACACATATTTTTCACGTGGAAACCCAACTGGGAAAAACCACAATGGGGATGAATACCCACAAGTTGCTTTTGAACTCTTTTGAAGTCCGCTCTGTTAGAAGCCTTGTCCGGTTAAAGACATTACAATAGGTTCTGCTAGGAACCGATCCTATTAGGGATCACCCAGTTAAGGGATGGCTATAATACCCGGTTAAGGGTTAAACCCGGTTAGGGTTACCTTGTTAGAGGATTTCAAGAACTCAATAGCTAAAGGATCTCTAGAGCTCTATAGCTTCTCAGAACTCATTAACCTCGAGTTACCATGTTAAGGGATTTGAATCAAGCCTAGTTAAGGCTACCCTGTTAAGGGATTTCACAACTATTGAAGTGGTTAAAGATCAATAGGAATTACAATGATCTGACAACAACACTCAATGCTAATGCAGATCCGTTTTGGCTCTTCTTCTCTTTCTGCACATTCACTTTGCAGATATCTCTTCTCTCCTTTGGTCTGGCAAGAATCACGTATCACTTCCCTTGGATACACACTTACAACTTTTGCCAACAACCTTAGAAAGAAACACAACATCGACCTTATAAGAAATAGACAGGTCGATAGCAAAAACCCTAAACCCTAAACCTCTTAGGTTAAGCAATTCAAGTGGTACAATCCAGACCGTTGAATCATACTGCATTAAATGCAACAATCTTGAATCGATCTCAAGACATTCTCCATCGTCCATTTTCCATTGATTTCATCGCGGTTGATAACCCATCACACGGGTTTGACAGACTTTGCATATTACCGAGGTAGATAGGAATAGTCTTCTTTATGCAATATCCTTCACGCGCATAGAGCTTACATGGCAACATGATCTGTTCTCCATTATACTGCTAACTCATCACACAAAGATCATCGATTGAGTCACACAGGCTTGAGGTACTCCAACCGGAAATCCTGAAGTGGGAACTACCTACCAACCAGTAGTAACACAATGCTTCCGTGTGCCGGTTCCCATAATTGCATGTCGGTTCATCTTGAACAAATATGCCGCTTTACTTTCATATGCCGGTTCCTCTCTCTTTTCACCTATCACATGTGCCAGTTCACACCATGTCACATATTGACATCAATGACAACATACAATATCATTATGTCTTCATGCCGGTTCACATAATGCCAACAATCTCCCCCTTTGGCATTGATGGAAATATACGAAGATATCTTCTCCGCTTCACATCTTCTCCCCCATTTGCTGTAGATATATTTTTGCTTCACTCCTTCTCCCCCTATGACAACAATGCCAAACTAGAGGCACAAGCATCTCTATTCCATTATGCTGCTCCCTCTGAGGAGTAGCATCCTTCAACACATCAATCAACAAAAAATTGACTTTGCAATACCTAACTGATGCGGAACAATTACTTTTAGTTCACCTCCTGAAGGGGTAATACCCCTAATTCACCTCTTAAGTCCACAAATGTAGTCTTTGGGAGAGGCTTGGTGAATATGTCTACTAACTGCTCCTTACTGGAAACATGTTCCAGTGCAATCTCCTTATTCTGAACCTTTTCCCTCAAGAAATGATACTTAAGCTCAAAATGCTTGGTTCTAGAATGTAAAACAAGATTCTTTGATATATTGATAGCACTTGTGTTATCATAGAATATACTTACCGGTTCAGATACAGGGATCTTGAAGCCTTCCAGTACATGCTTCATCCAAATTGTCTGAGTGCAGTTCATGAAAGCTGCAACATACTCCGCTTCTGCTGTAGACTGAGAGATGCAACTTTTCTTTTTACTCATCCATGAGACCAGTCTACCACTGAGAAAGAATGCACCACCGGTTGTGCTTTTCCAATCATCCACATTACCTGCCCAATCAACATCTGTGAACACTTTCAGATTGAAATGATTGTTGTATGGGTACCACAATCCATAGTCAACTGTTCCCTTCAGATACCTAAGAATCCACTTGATTGCAATCAAGTGGGATTCTCTGGGACTCTTCTAGAACCTTGCAGTAATGCCAACTGCATGTGCAATATCTGGTCTGTTATGCACTACATAATGCAACTTACCAATCATTGATCAGTATTCCTTCTCATTAACCAGTGCAGAATCATCCTCTTTTGTCAATTTGCAATAGGTCACCATCGGTGTACCAACCGGTTTGCTATCTTCTATGCCAAAGGTCTTCAACACCTCTTTGACATATTTGGACTGTGATAAAGATTCCAACTTTCATCTGCTGGATCTACAGTCCAATGAAGAACTTAATCTCCCCTATGAGTGACATCTCAAACTCTTTCTTCATCTCATCATCAAACTCATGACTCATCTTATCATCTCCTCCAAAGATAATGTCATCAACAAAAACCTCACAGATTAGGATCTGATCTCCTTCAGACTTCAGGTAGATATTGTTGTCTTCACTTGTTCTCTCAAATCCAATCTTCACAAGATGGGAATGTAGGCGCTCATACCATGCCCTAGGTGCTTGCTTTAGACCATATAAGGCTTTATGTAGCCTACACACCATATCACTGTCTTCAGATAGGGAAAACCCATCTGGTTGTTGTATATATACCTCCTCTTCAAGTACACCATTTAGGAATGCAGATTTTACATCCATTTGATATACTTTGAACCTTTTAAAAGCTGCATATGCAAGAAGCATACGAACTCCTTCCAATCTAGCTACAGGAGCAAAGGTTTCTCCATAGTCTTCTCCTTCTTCTTGAGCATATCCTTTGCACACCAATCTGGTTTTATTCCTAATCACTGTGCCATCCTCATTCAACTTGTTTCTGAACACCCATTTGGTGCCAATGACATTTTTATGCTCTGGTCTAGGTACCAAGGACCATGTACCATTTTTCTCTATCTGGTCAAGTTCCTCTTCCATTGCCTTGATCCAGTCTTCATCTTTATGAGACTCTTTGAATGATTTAGGTTCAAATTCAGAGATCATACATGAGTTTTCTCTGATCTTTCTTCTTGTAACGATTCCTGCATCTTTATCACCTATGATCTGCTTAGGATCATGATTCAACTTGACATACCGAGGAATGGTCTTAACTAGTTCTTCTGGTTTTTCCTCTTCATCCTCATCTTCATCAGTATCAGCATTCACTAGTTCAGGGACACTGTTACTGGTACTTGGTTGACTAACAACTGGTTCCCAGAAGGTTGCAACCAGTTCATTTACAGCTTGCTCACTGCCGGTTTCCTCAGTTTTCTAAAAGGATTCATCAACTCTTACATTGACACTTTCTATAATTCTCTGAGTCCTATTATTGTAGCACTTGAAAGCTCTACTCTTGGTGGAGTATCCTAGAAATATTCCCTCATCACATTTAGCTTCAAATTTGCCCTGATGTTCACTCCTCTTGATGTAACATTTGCTACCAAATACCCTAATGTAGCTAACCACAGGTGTCTTACCGGTCCAATACTCATAAGGAGTTTTGTCCTTACCTT
Source organism: Cryptomeria japonica (assembly GCF_030272615.1). Lineage (NCBI taxonomy): Eukaryota > Viridiplantae > Streptophyta > Pinopsida > Cupressales > Cupressaceae > Cryptomeria > Cryptomeria japonica. Next base: position 587,307,059 of record NC_081406.1, read on the forward strand.
TCTTGATGAGTACCCGGTTCATAGTGTAGACTGCAGTGCTCACCGCTTCTCTCCAAAAGGTGTGAGCTACCTTTCCTTGAATCAACATGGTTCTAGCTGCTTCAACCATAGTCAGGTTATTCCTCTCTGCTAGGCCATTCTGTTGTGGAGTCCGGGGGGCAAACAGCTGTCTCTTGATGCCAAATTCTTCACAATACTTGTTGAATTCATCGGAAGTGAATTCCCCTCCTTGATTAGTTCTGAGACACTCGATCCTTTTACCACTTTCCTTCTCCACTAATTCTCTGAAAGCTTTGAATTTCCCAAAAGCTTCAGACTTGTCTTTTAAGAATGTGACCCATATCATTCTTGAGCAGTCATCACTGAGGATCATGAAGTACCTATCACCCTGCACAATTCTAGTTTTCATAGGACCACACAAATCAGTATGTACAAGATCAAGCAAGTTGTCAGCAGTGAAAGCTTTACCTTTAAAGGTTGAGGAAGACATTTTCCCCAATTGACACTCTCTACACAAGGTATTATCCGGTTTGTTTAGCACTAGCAACCCTCTAACCGCCTTGATCTTACTAGCCTTCACAATGTTATCAAAGTTTATATGGCAGAGTCTCCTATGCCATATCCAACTATCATCAAGATTAGCCATAAGACATGTACTTACATTTGCATTCAAATGAAATAGGTTACCTTTGGTCTGCATGCCGGTGGCCACCAATTTACCATCTTTTCCTTTGATTCTGCAAACTCCATTTTTGAATTCCAGAGTGAGGCCACTGTCATTTAGCTAGGCAACACTTAGAAGGTTGTGTCTAAGACCATCAACCCAATTCACATTGTCAGCACTGCTCTTTCCATTCAGAGAGATGGACCCTCTGCCTTTGACCATGCATGGTTCATCATTGCTAAAGCGAACCACACCACCATCATACTCCTCCAAGGATAGAAACTTGCTCTGGTCACTAGTCATATTGTGAGAACAACCACTGTCAATGATCCACTCATTGGAATTATCAAACTGGGAGACAAGAGCCTTCTTGTCTACCACATCTTCCTTTACAACAACAAACACCATGTCTTCATTTTCTTCATCTTTTGATTCCTCATCTGTGACACGTTCATCAACTGCCACAAAACAGTTTCTCTGGTTTCCTCCTTTGAATTTCCTGAACCTTTCTAGTTTGTCCTTGTTATCGCCACAGTTTATAGCAATATGTCCTATCCGGTTACAAGAAAAACATTTCAAAGGTAGCTTACCTTTGTATTTACCGGTTCCTTTAGGAAGCTTCCTGGCAAGGAGAGCTTCAAATGCCATCAGAATCTCCTCATCATTCATTTCTCTGCTCTGACTAGGTTCCTCACTAGTGCTTGCCTCTTTTCCTTTTTTGGATGCTATAGCAGAGGCTTTAAATGTTGATTCAGTCTTTTGAACACTGCCATCAAAACTATTTAGCTCATAGGCTGTTAACTTGGCTATGATGGAGTCCAAGGATACTTTAGACTTGTCTATTGATCTCAGCTCCCAAATAGCAGCAACCCTTATTGCATAGACCAGCAACAAGGATCTCAGGACTTTACTTACCACAGTGGAATCTTCTATTTTGCCACTTGTACTCTTGATTTCTCCAACAACCATTTTGATTCTTATTCCATACTACTGAATGGTCTCTCCTTCAACCATCCGCATGTCTTCAAACTTCCCTCTCAGGCTTTCTTCCTGCCTATTTTACATGCTCATCACCACCATAGATATTTTCAAGAGTATCCCATACCTCTTTGGGATTTGCCTTGTCCCGAACATCAATAAACTCAATGTCAGATAGACTACTGATGAGGGCTTCCATGACTTTCCCATTTTCTTGTATCTCTCTCTTTTGGTCATCGGTGAGAGTACCGGTAGGATCAACATATACATTTTCAACATAACTCTAGTGTTGAACACCCATGCTTCTGATGAATATCTTCATCATGTCTTTCCATATACCAAAATTTTCCCTGTTAAACTTTGGACCTTCCCTCTTCATCATTTGACTAGGATCTTTTCCTCAAGCGGTTAAGCTTACAACACAAAGGACCTGGGGAGCTTTGATACCAACTGATAACTCAATGATGAACCATTAGTACCAAACCGGTACTGAGAGGGCGGTGTGAATCAGTACATACACAAATACAGTCCAAAACCAGTTTGACAGCAAATACTCCAAATGACTGACAAACAAGGATACTGGTTAAAATAGAGTGCAACCGGTAACATCCAGTATAGCTCAAGCAGTCATAAACCAATCACTCACTAAGCTTTCCTCTTAGCTCAATACTACAGTACCAGTATGCACTCATGCATGAACAGGTAAACTAACATTAGATCTTCATAACAGTGAGTTCAATATGTTTTATAGACAAGCATAAAACACAGAACCATCATATGCCCAACAAGTAAAAACAAAGCATCACAAGATAAAAGTATTACACATGACACACATATTTTTCACGTGGAAACCCAACTGGGAAAAACCACGATGGGGATGAATACCCACAAGTTGCTTTTGAACTCTTTTGAAGTCTGCTCTGTTAGAAGTCTTGTCTGGTTAAAGACATTACAATAAGTTCTGATAGGAACCGATCTTGTTAGGGATCAGCCAATTAAGGGATGGCTATAATACCCAGTTAAGGGTTAAACCCGGTTAGGGTTACCTTGTTAGAGGATTTCAAGAAATCAATAGCTAAAGGATCTCTAGAGCTCTATAACTTCTTAGAACTCATTAACCTTGAGTTACCCTGTTAAGGGATTTGAATCAAGCCCAGTTAAGGCTACCTTGTTAAGTGATTTCACAACTGTTGAAGTGGTTAAAGATCAACAGGAATTACAATGATCTAATAATAGCAATCAATGCTAATGCAGATCCATTTTGGCTCTTCTTCTCCTTCTGCACATTCACTTTGCAGATATCTCTTCTCTCCTTTGGTTTGGCAAGAATCACATATCACTTCCCTTGGATACACACTTACAACTTTTGCCAACAACCTTAGAAAGAAACACAACATCGACCTTATAGGAAACAGACAAGTCGATAGCAAAAGCCCTAAACCATAAACCTGTTAGGTTAAGAAATTCAAGCAGTACAATCCAGACTATTGAATCATGCTGCATTAAATGCAACCATCTTGAAATGATCTCAAGACATTCTCCATCGTCCATTTTCCATTGATTTCATCACGGTTGATAACCCATCACGCGTTATCATCGTTTGATAGACTTGGCACATTCCCGAGGTAGATAGGAATAGTCTTCTTTATGCAAGATCCTTCACGCGCACAAAGCTTACGTGGAAACACGATCCACTCTCCATTATACTGTTAACTCATCACACAAAGATCATCGACTGAGTCACACAGGCTTGAGGTACTCCAACCGGAAATCCTGAAGTGGAAACTACCTACCAACTGGTACTAACACAATGCTTCCGTCTGCTAGTTCCCATAAGAGCATGCCAGTTCATCTTGAACAAATATGTCACTTTACTTTCATATACCGGTTCCTCTCTTTTCACCTATCACATGTGCCAGTTCTCACCATGTCACATATTGACATCAATGACAACATACAATATCATTATGTCTTCATGCTGGTTCACATAATGCCAACAATCTCCCCCTTTGGCATTGATGGCAATATACGAAGATATCTTCTCCGCTTCACATCTTCTCCGCTTCACATCTTCTCCCCCTTTTGCTGCAGATATATTTTCACTTCACTCCTTCTCCCCCTTTGACAACAATGCCAAAGTGGAGGCACAAGCATCTCTGTTCAATTATGCTGCTCCCCCTGAGGAGTAGCATCCTTCAACACATCAATCAACAAAAATTTGACTTTGCAATACCTAACTGATGTGGAACAATTACTTTTAGTTCACCTCTTCAAGGGGTAATACCCCTAATTCACCTCTTAAGTGCACAAATGTAGTCTTTGGGAGAGGCTTGGTGAATATGTCTGCTAACTGCTCCTTACTGGAAACATGTTCCAGTGCAATCTCTTTGTTCTGAACCTTTTCCCTCAAGAAATGATACTTAAGCTCAAATTGCTTGGTTCTAGAGTGTAAAATTGGATTCTTTGATGTATTGACAGCACTTGTGTTATCACAGAATATACTTACCGGTTCAGATATAGGGATCTTGAAGCCTTCCAGTACATGCTTCATCCAAATTGTTTGAGTGCAGTTCATGAAAGCTGCAACATACTCCGCTTTTGCTGTAGACTGAGAGATGCAACTCTGCTTTTTACTCATCCATGAGACCAGTCTACCACTGAGAAAGAATGCACCACCGGTTGTGCTTTTCCAATCATCCACATTACCTAGCCAATCAGCATCTATGAACACTTTCAGATTGAAATAATTGTTGTATGGGTACCACAATCCATAGTAAACTATTCCCTTCAGAAACCTAAGAATCCGCATGACTGCAATCAAGTGGGATTCTCTGGGACTCTTTTGGAACCTTGCAGTAATGCCAACTGCATGTGCAATATCCGGTCTGCTATGCACTACATAATGGAACTTACCAATCATTGATCAGTATTCCTTCTCATCAACCAGTGCGGAATCATCCTCTTTTGTCAATTTGCAACTGGTCACCATTGGTGTACCGACCGATTTGCTATCTTCTATGCCAAGGGTCTTCAACACCTCTTTGACATATTTGGACTGAGTGATAAAGATTCCATCTTTCATCTACTGGATCTGCAGTCCAATGAAGAACTTAATCTCCCCTATGAGTGACATCTCAAACTCTTTCTTCATCTCATCATCAAACTCATGACTCATCTTATCATCTCCTCCAAAGATAATGTCATCAACAAAAACCTCACAGATTAGGATCTGATCTCCTTCAGACTTTAGGTAGATATTGTTGTCTTCACTTGTTCTCTCAAATCCAATCTTCACAAGATGGGAATGTAGGCGCTCATACCATGCCCTATGTGCTTGCTTTAGACCATATAAGGCTTTATGTATCTTGCACACCATATCACTATCTTCAGATAGGGAAAACCCATCTGGTTGTTGTATATATACCTCCTCTTCAAGTACACCATTTAGGAATGTAGATTTTACATCCATTTGATATACTTTGAACCTTTTAAAAGCTGCATATGCAAGAAGCATACAAACTCCTTCCAATCTGGCTACAAGAGCAAAGGTTTCTCCATAGTCTTCTCCTTCTTCTTGAGTGTATCCTTTGCACACCAATTTGGCTTTATTCCTAGTCACTGTGCCATCCTCATTCAACTTGTTTCTAAACACCCATTTGGTGCCAATGACATTTTTATGCTCTGGTTTGGGTACCAAGGACCATGTACCATTTTTCTCTATCTGGTCAAGTTCCTCTTCCATTGCCTTGATCCAGTCTTCATCTTTATGAGCCTCTTTGAATGATTTAGGCTCAAATTCAGAGATCATACATGAGTTTTCTCTGATCTTTCTTCTTGTAAGGTTTCTTACATCCTTATCACCTATGATCTGCTTAGGATCATGATTCAACTTGACATACCGAGGAAATGGTCTTAACTGGTTCTTCTGGCTTTTCCTCTTCATCCTCATCTTCATCAGTATTAGCGTTCACCAGTTCAGGGACACTATTACTGGTACTTGGTTGACTAACAACTGGTTCCCAGAAGGTTGCAACTGGTTCATTTATAGCTTGCTCAAAGCCAGTTTCCTCAGTTTTCTTAGAGGATTCATCAACTCTTACATTGATAATTTCCATAATTCTTTGAGTCCTATTGTTGTAGCACTTGAAAGCTCTACTCTTGGTGGAGTATCCTAAAAATATTCCCTCATCACACTTAGCTTCAAATTTGCCTTGATGTTCACTCCTCTTGATGTAACATTTGTTACCAAATACCCTAAAGTAGCTAATCACAGGTGTCTTACCGGTCCAATACTCATAAGGAGTTTTGTCCTTACCTTTCTTGATGACTACCCGATTCATAGGGTAAATTGTAGTGCTCACCACTTCTCTCCAAAAGGTGTGAGCTACCTTTCCATGAATCAACATGGTTCTAGCTGCTTCAACCACAGTCCGGTTATTCCTCTCTACTAGGCCATTCTGCTGTGGAGTCCGAGGGGCAAACAACTGTCTCTTGATGCCAAATTCTTCACAATACTTGTTGAATTCACCAAAAGTGAATTCTCCTCCTTGATCAAGCAAGTTGTTAGGAGTGAAAGCTTTACCTTTAAAGGTTGAGGAAGACATTTTCCCCAATTGACACTCTCTACACAAGGTATTATCCAGTTTGTTTAGCACCGGCAACCCTCTAACCGCCTTGATCTTACTAGCCTTCACAATGTTATCAAAGTTTACATGGCAGAGTCTCCTATGCCATATCCAACTATCATCAAGCTTAGCCATAAGACATGTGCTTACATTTTCATTTAGATGAAATAGGTTACCTTTGGTCTGCATGTTGGTGGCCACCAATTTACCATCTTTTCCTTTGATTCTGCAAACTCCATTTTTGAATTCCAGAGTGTGAGGCCACTGTCATTTAGCTAGGCAACACTTAGAAGGTTGTGTCTAAGACCATCAACCCAATACACATTGTCAGTACCGTTCTTTCCATTCAGAGAGATGGACCCTCTTCCTTTGACCATGCATGGTGCATCATTGCCAAAGCAAACCACACCACCATCATACTCCTCCAAGGATAAAAACTTGCTCTAGTCACCAGTCATATGGTGAGAACAGCCACTGTCAATGATCCACTCATTGGAATTATCAAACCGGGAGACAAGAGCCTTCTTGTCTGCCACATCTTCCTTTACAGCAACAAACACCATGTCTTCATTTTCTTCATCTTCTAATTCCTCATCTGTGACACCTTCATCAACTGCCACAAAACAGTTTTTCTGGTTTCCTCCTTTGAATTTCCTGAACCTTTCTGGTTTGTCCTTGTTATCACCACTAGGACAGTTTATAGCAATATCTCCTATCCGGTTACAAGAAAAACATTTCAAAGGTAGCTTACCTTTGTATTTACCGATTCCTTTAGGAAGCTTCCTGGCAAGGAGAGCTTCAAATGCCATCAGAATCTCCTCATCATTCATTTCTCTGCTCTGACTAGTGCTAGCCTCTTTTCCTTTTCTAGATGCTATAGCAGACGCTTTAAATGCTGATTCAATCTTTTGAACACTGCCATCAAAACTATTTAGCTCATAGGCTGTTAACTTGGCTATGATGGAGTCCAAGGATACTTTAGACTTGTCTATTGATCTCAACTCCTGAATAGCAGCAACCCTTATTGCATAGACTAGCAACAAGGATCTCAGGACTTTACTTACCACAATGGAATCTTCTATTTTGCCACCTGCACTCTTGATTTCTCCAACAACCATTTTGATTCTTATTTCATACTATTGAATGGTCTCTCCTTCAACCATCTGCATGTCTTCAAACTTCCCTCTTAGGCTTTCTTCTTTAGCCTGTTTTACATTCTCATCACCACCATAGATATTTTCAAGAGCATCCCATACCTCTTTGGGATTTGCCTTGTCCTGAACATCAATAAACTCAATGTCAGATAGACTACTGATGAGGGCTTCCATGACTTGCCCATTTTCTTGTATCTCTCTCTTTTGGTCATCGGTGAGAGTACCGGTAGGAACAACATATACATTTTCAACATAACTCTAGTGTTGAACACCCATGCTTCTGATGAATATCTTCATCCTGTCTTTCCATATACTAAAATTTTCCCTGTTAAACTTTGGACCTTCCCTCTTCATCATTTGACTAGGATCTTTTCCTCAAGCGGTTAAGCTTACAACACAGAGGACCTGGAGAGCTCTGATACCAACTGATAACTCAATGATGAACCACTAGTACCAAACCGATACTGAGAGGGGGGGGTGAATTAGTACAAACACAAATACAGTCCAAAACCGATTTGATAGCAAATACTCCAAATGACTGACAAACAGGGATACTGATTAAAATAGAGTGCAACCAGTAACATCCAGTATAGCTCAAACAGTCATAAATCGATCACTCACTAAGCTTTCCTCTTAGCTCAATACTATAGTACCATTATGCTCTGATGCATGAACAGGTAAACTAACATCAGATCTTCATAACAGCGAGTTCAATATGTTTTATAGACAAGCATAAAACATAGAACCATCATATGCTCAACAGGTAAAAACAAAGCATCACAAGATAAAAGCATTACACATGACACACATATTTTTCACGTGGAAACCCAACTGGGAAAAACCACGATGGGGATGAATACCCACAAGTTGCTTTTGAACTCTTTTGAAGTCCGCTCTGTTAGAAGCGTTGTCTGGTTAAAGACATTACAATAGGTTCTGCTAGGAACCGATCCTGTTAAGGATCACCCGGTTAAGGGATGGCTATAATACCTGGTTAAGGGTTAAATTTGGTTAGGGTTACCTTGTTAGAGGATTTCAAGAACTCAATAGCTAAAGGATCTCCAGAGCTCTATAGCTTCTCAAAAATCATTAACCTCGAGTTACCCTGTTAAGGGATTTGAATCAAGCCTAGTTAAGGCTACCCTGTTAAGGGATTTCACAACTGTTGAAGTGGTTAAAGATCAATAGGAATTACAATGATCTGATAACAACACTCAATGCTAATGCAGATCTATTTTGGCTCTTCTTCTCCTTCTGCACATTCACTTTGCAGATATCTCTTCTCTCCTTTGGTCTGGCAAGAATCACGTATCACTTCCCTTGGATACACACTTACAACTTTTGCCAACAACCTTAGAAAGAAACACAACATTGACCTTACAGGAAACAGATAGGTTGATAGCAAAAACCTTAAACCCTAAACCTCTTAGGTTAAGCAATTCAAGCGGTACTGTAGACACCTAAAAATGGTCAACGCTTGCGGAGTCATACTTTAACATTTGCGCATTGTCTCATTTTAGGTTTTTGCGTAGCATTAACATTTTCTCCTATGTCGCGCACTTGGTCTTTATCATTTGCGAGCATCGAGTCCTTCTGCATTCTTCATCTGTCTCGCTTTCGAATTTGGTCTTGTCAATAGCAAATCTTCAGTCATGATTTTGGTCGATCTTTGTCCTTGTCAATCTTGTCATATTGCGATCGATTCGTCATCGATCCTTGTCCTTTTCAATCATGTCAATTTGGTAAATTTGTCATCGATTTTTGTCAACCAATCTCAATCAAATCATTTATCAACACTGGTCATTTATCAATTCAAAATCATGATCGAATCGATATCAAGTATCCTTTGTCAAGACCTAATTGTCATCCTTGCATTTCTAATTCATCTTCCAAGGTTTTATGATTTGTTCATTTAATCTTGTTTGGCATTTTCCCTCTAGGTTAAATAAATTATTTATTTATCCTAAGTCTTCTTGTCACAATTAAATGTTTATTTAATTGGCTAATTAATTCCTCCTATTTTTGTAAATTAATTAATGAATGAGAAATTATTAATTAATTTACCTATTTTTCATCAATTTCCTAATTTCCAAGTCATCATTTCTAACCTAATTTTCTAAATTCTCCTAAATTCCTAAATGTCTATTTCTATTTCAAATTCTTGTCATAAATCCTTGCATAGCAATTTGTCATAAATTGTCATAAATCCTTGCATAGCAATTTGTCATAGACATGTCATAATTTTGCTATTCTTGATTTGAATTTCCATTCGAATCACTATCATGCTAATTTGTTCATCTCTCCAATTTGTCTATAAATTGGATGAATTTCTTCAATCAAACCCCTAATCCCTAATCAGACTATTGAATTTACGCTTCGAGTATTCTTGTGTCAATCTTGCTTTCACAATTAGGTTTATGCACTTGAAGGTGAGATCTACAATAAAACTATTTGGAGAAGAAAGAAGGACAATGGAGCCGCATGAAGGAAGCATTCATATCCATGTTTGGTTTGCATAATCTTTATATTTTGAATGTTTTTATTTCATGTCTCTATTGAGTGTGCTTAGGATAGATTCATTACATTTAGTTTTTGTGATTGGGCTATGATTAGTATTTTTGATATGTTTTGTGATGATTTCCTATTTCCTATGCTACAGGTACAATCCAGATCGTTGAATCATACTGCATTAAATGCAACAATCTTGAATCGATCTCAAGACATTCTCCATCATCCATTTTCCACCGATTTCATGGCGGCTGATAACCCATCATGCGTTATCACCATTTGACAGACTTTGCACATTCCCGAGGTAGATAGGAATAGACTTCTTTATGCAAGATCCTTCATGCGCACAGAGATTACATGGCAACACAATCTATTCTCCATTATACTGCTAACTCATCACACAAAGATCACCGATTGAGTCACACAGGCTTGAGGTACTCCAACTGGAAATCATGAAGTGGAAACTACCTACCAATCAGTAGTAACACAATGCTTCCGTGTGCCGGTTACCATAACTGCATGCTAGTTCATTTTGAACAAATATGCCGCTTTACTTTCATATGCTGGTTCCTCTCTCTTTTCACCTATCACATGTGTCGGTTCACACCATGTCACATATTGACATCAATGACAACATAAAATATCATTATGTCTTCATGCCGATTCACATAATGCCAACAGGGTGTTGGTAGTAATCAATATTCTCAGCAACTTTGAGACCACAAACCACCACAAGAGAGGTCTTGGCACAAGGAAAAGGGCAGATCCCCTTGGCAGGATGAGCAACAAATCTAGCCACACAAGCAAAATTGTGCCCACTAGTAGAAGGCTTGGAAAGCTTAGAACCTGCAACATTGGCAACAACAACAGTACTAGACAAAAAAGATCCAATACCCACAACAACACCCTTAATAGAATGGGAGGGGACACCACCCACATAATCAAGCGCATCAAACCCAAGGAGAACCACGACGTCCCCAGCAGTGGGGAGGGCAGTAGCGGGAGCAACCACTAGAATAAGATGATTCAAAGGAGAGTCATTGAAACCACCAACATAGGGGGCATGGAAGTCACCCCAATCACCAGGCTTGCTGGGGAGGAGGGCAATGAAACCCAGTGTACAGTCGTTGTAGTCAATAACCGGGGCATTATTCAAAATTACTGCATGAGTGGGAGAAGTAATGGGAGCAACTATATTAAACAACGAGAGTTTGGATTCTTGATGTTGACTATTGATTTATTAACATTATTAATGTTGTATACACATAAAAATGGCTATGAGTGATTAAATAAATATTTTATATTTATTTAATAATTATTCTTCTATTAAATAGTTAATTTGAAAATATTAATTTATTTAATTTCATGTCCTTCTATTAATTAATTTAATTGAAATATTTTATTAATTAATTCATTTATCCTTTTCCTCTAATCATTTAATTAAATATCTAATATTTAATTATTCTTCAAATCAACCAATTAAGTATATAATATGTAATGGTTATTCCTCTATCCTATAGTCTCAAATATTAAATAATTTCTTAATTATTTAATTTCATTTCCATCTCCACTTCATATTTCCTTCGCCAACTCATCCATCATGTGGCTAAAATTAATTCAACAATATTAAAATAAATAAAATATTTATTAGCCACTTATCTCCAACTTCCAAAATAAATGAAATATTGTGTACATACACATATTTCTTAACATTCTTCTATATTCTCTCCAACATCCCTATATTTTAGGAAGGACTTGAGTCCACTTGTCCTCTCATGCCTAAATCTTCTCCAACCATCCCCAGACTCCCTCAATCAGCAACCCAATCAAGGTGAGATGAGTGACACTTGTCTTCTCCTCCCCCCTTTCTCTCAACCTTCACCTTTGCTCAGCCATCTAAATTTGTAGATCTGATCATGATCGTTGATCGAGGACACATCATCTTATCCTCCCAAAAGTCTATAAAAGTCAGAGTTTGAGTTGAGAAAGAGTTAGTCTTCAAGTTACAATTTTGATTAAAACTTATGCATTTGTGAGTTTTATGTTGAAACAATTTATCATAATCATTTATCTTTAAATCATTTGCACTGCATATCACGGTATCAGTTAACTTTTAGTTATCAGTCCATTCTTCATATGCCATCATGGAAGCTATCAGTGGTTGTCTGAGAGCACATCATCTGCAACCAAAAACAGTGGAGTTAGGACACAATGAGACTTAAATCATGAAGGTAATATGGTTTTTATTTTAATATCAATTTCATGTAGTTTCATTGTTTGAGTTTGGATTTCCTGTAGCATTTCCTTTGTATTTTGTGAAACTAATATGTTGTAGGTAGTATTCTGATGATGAAATTCAAGTCGACACATTTTGGCGCCTACAATGTGTAATCCAGATTCACTCCTATGTGAGTTCTGACAGTGCTTTTATTTAATAGATTATCACCGTTGTCTTGCAGGATAGCACATTTGGCATTTAGGTAAGCACTTTTGTCTACAAATCAACACATTTAATCCTTAGATTAGTGCTTTTGTCTCACAGGTTAACGCATGCGTCATTTTGGTTAGCACTTTTGTTAGTGAATTCTCATTGTTTAGTCCGCAGAGCTGTGCTTTTGTATCACAGGTTCATGGTTTTGTCCTCTACGTTAACGCTTTTGAGGTGAAAAACAATGCATTTCTTAGGATAGCGCTTTTATTTGCAACTAACAAACTTTTTCTGCAGGTCCGAATGTCCAAGAACTAAAATTTTCAAACTACTGACACATCTATGTGCAAGATTGTTTTTAAGCAAATTTCATGCATTTCCTCACGTAGTTAATTAAGAGTTTTATTTCAGAAAGTAACACATCATATCTTACTCATTTAGCTTAACTAATGGGATAAATTGACAACATGCAACTTCCATTTTGAGTGATTTCTTTAAAGTAGTTGCACATAGATTGTAGAGGGCTAAAATAAACTTGTGTTTTATGTGCTTGATGAAGTAGTAGGTAAGTATGCTCTCACCTTCATACAGTGATCAGAAAACTAGACCTACTTTCTTTTATATGTAACCTTTAGAGGGTCTGCCTTCCCAAGCTGCCTTGAGGGGGCCAGTGAGAGGGGAACAACAGAAAGTGGAAACGGGCTAATACCGAGTCCTTCTGATCCACTCTAAATAAATCATATTTGTGACGAAATTCACAAGCAACATGTGTTGATAAGTTAATACCTACACTATGTTTCCCCATAAACCCTATGGAGCGTAACCTCTATAGGCTGGGAACCTTCTTTATTTACAAAGCTAAAAGTGCCGCATGTATGGCCACATGACGGGAAGCCTTTACTAAAAACCACTTGTACTAGTTGCCAAAATCCTTCTAATTGTTGGCCTCAGAGGTCGGACCTCTGAAGCGGCTCACACACAAATGGTTCTTAGTAGAGATATAAATTTTGCCATGGGGAGTTTTCATGGAAACTGGTGCTTGGGTGCCCCGGAGAAGTGAGTGCCGAGGGTGGAGCCAGTGGAGTCAAGCATCTAAATATCCACTTTGAATAGTGTAGCCTCAAGGGAAAACCCATGTGAGATTCAACAATTATTGTCTCAGCCTGTCATAAGATTAGTACTTGCTTGTGCATTTTGTTTTTCAAACATTCTGTCTTCTATGTCTATAGCATGCTCAAAATGGTCAAAAATTGAACAAAATCATCATCTAAAAATGAGCAAAAATCCAACAACTTGCTGGAAAAATTGAAAAAAGAATCTTTGAAACATAGTCAGAGAAGTGCTTTCAAGCAACAAAATAGTGCATTTGTCCCAAAAAGTTAGCACTTTTGACCAAAAGTTAGCACAAATGCTTTCTCACATCTGAGACAAAGCATATCAAACTAAAGTTTCCAAGTCAGTATCAAAACACTTCTTGAGTAGAATTGTCTTTAAACTATCACACATTTTTCAAGCTAGTTCGATAACTAGGTTACTAATCCAACAAGCTATTTCCAAAAAGGTTTCCATAAGCATAAAACATTCAACAAGCTAGTGATTAAAACATAAAAGTGCAAAAATCAACATCATTATCAGTTTCTCATCAAGATATATCAAATCCTCTATCACAAAACTTGATCAATCCACCTTGTGTTCATTACCTTGGATATATCTTTCCTATTTTGAACCTAGGTTATATCAAAATCAAAATTGCACTCACATTGGAATCAAACAAACTTGTAAACTATCATATGCTTATATGACTTTTAAGTATCACCTTAAGAAAAGAAAGTCAAGTTACAAATCTACTCAAAAGAGGATTAAATTCTTGTATATCAATTGCAAGATCTTGTTAAAACATAGGACATTCCTACACCATTTTCATCACTATTTACATGGTTGCGGGATAGAATTTGATGGAGAAATTTTTCAAGGATGTGTTTTTCAACAAAGAGATGCTTTATCACAATGAACCAACAAAAGTGGTAAAATCAACAAACATACCTTCCTAAGCCAATAATAACCTATTGAGTTGTCTTTAAGGTCAAAAACTTAAAAAATTTCAAAACAATCACATACCAGTTTGGACTAGAGCTCAATACGAACAACTCAGAAAACAAAAAAAACAAATGGAAGAAGAAGATAGTTCAACGTTCCAAACTTTTGGGTATATGGTTGTTGATGAAGAAGCGATCAATAACACCATTAGAGACCTTCAGCAAGATTTCAAATTTGATAGACTAATGGAAAAATTATTAGCAAAGCAAAAAGAAAAATATCTTTTGATGTTAGCAAAATCAGGAGCTAAATTGCCACAAGACTTTAACATAGAAGGCTTGAAACAAGATGCAAAGACAAGTAAAACTCAAAATATAGATGATCCAAATAATGAAGATATAAACAAAGAAAGCCATGAAGAAACAAGAAGAAAACATGATGACACAAGAAGAGAGCGTAGTGATAAAAGAACTTATGAAGAGACAAGGAGAAACTGTATGGATAATCCTTTGTTAAATCTTACCCAGCAAATGCAAACTCTACAACAACAAATACAAGATATGCAGAATGGAACAAGTTCCATGAAGTATTCATTGGAAGATATCTACCCGTATCCTTTTGATAAAAGTTTAAATATGATATGGGTAAGTGCACAAAGATGGTGGTAAAAAACGGGGGTATAAGTGGACACTTTTTTTTTCTGAAATCAGGTGAACTTGAACTTAGAGGCAAAATTTTAAAGTCATCCACTTAAGATATGAAGATAATTAAAAAACAAATATTTTAGTACTCTGAATCTAGTTTCCAAACTACTAAAGTTTTTCAAAACTGGATAAAATTAAGGGGGTCAAATCCTTCGCGCACGAAAAACTGACCCTGCTTTTTTCTAAAAAACATAACATAGTGTCTGATGTATGCATCAAAAAAGTCACAGTTAGATTTAGTATTTTGACAAATCCTTTGGCAGAAAGATAGTTAAGAGTGAGAACTAGAAGATGTGTATTTTTTTGTAATTTTTTGTTGAGTATATTTTTTTTTATGATTTTTCCAATCGATCACATCCTGAAAATTCGGTACCTGTTCGTGCGCGAAGCATAAGTTGCACTAAACAAATCGAAAATACATTTTTTTTTTAAAATTGTAAAGAATCAAGTGCACTACAATAATATATGAAGTTTTTTAAATTTGGATACGTATATCAAAAGTTATTTAAAAAATGGTGCACCTATGTTTGTGAGAACTATGGAGACACTAGTAAAAGAAATTCAATAATAATATGTTATTGTTGTTCAAATTGAAAAAAAATTATATGGTTAGAAATCCCAAAAGATGGGTGAAAATATGGTGGCAATTTTATAAATACCCACTTTATGAAGTGTAAACCTGATGATGACAAAGTCGATAAACCAAGTTGATAAGATAAAACATGTCAAAAATGAGAGAAATGGAGGGAAATCAAACTTCCAATTTGTACCTTTGTCATCCAGGCCTATTTCCAAGCCTAAAGAGTCAAAAGCGCGTACGGGGTACTTATGGTTTAAAAAGCACGTACGGGGTATGTATAGTGTAATATGATATTCTATGTATAATATGTGTATATACATATAATATATGTAATATATAATATGTGTATAATATGACATTGTATATATAATATGTTTATATACATATAATATATTAAACATATATATACACATGTAAGTGTATCGTCTCTCCCTCTCAAACGCGTACAAGGTCTCTCTCTCTCTCCCCTTCTACCTTCCTCCATACCCCATCCCTCTTTCTCTTCTTCTCTCCCTCCATACCCCACTGCAACTGTGTCTGCACTTCTATAGAAGTAAGTGAATTTATTTCTTATCTGCAGCTTCCTCTTTGATTTATATCATGTATTCTCTCCCTCCCTCTACCTCTCCCTTTCCCCCGTGTTCTCTCCCTCTCTCCCTCTCTCTCCCTCTCCCCTCTCCTCTCCCTCTCTCTTCCACTCCCCTCTCCTCTCCCTCTCTCCCTCTCTCTCTATCTCCCCTCTCCTCTCCCTCTTTCTCCCTCTCCCCTCTCCTCTCCCTCTCCCACTCTCTCTGTCTCCCCTCTCCTCTCCCTCTCTCTCCCTCTCCCACCCTCTCTCTCTCTCTCTCTCTCTCTCTCTCTCTCTCTCTCTCTACCTTCCCTCCCCCCTCTTCTCTCCCTCTCTCCCTCCCTCTACCTCTCCCTTCCCCCCATGTTCTCTCCCTCTCCCCCCATGTTCTCTCCCTCTCTCCCTCTCTCTCTCTCTCCCTCCCCCTCCCCTCTCTCTCTCTCTCCCTCCCTCTCTCTCTCTCTCCCTCTCTCCCTCTCTCTACCTTCCCTTCCCCCCTCTTCTCTCCCTCTCTCCCTCTCCCCTCTCCTCTCCCTCTCTCCCCCTCTCCCCTCTCCCACCCCCCTCTCTCTCTCTCTGTCTCTCTCTCTCTCTCTCTATCTCTCTCCCTTCTCCGCTCTCCCCTCTCTCCCCTCTCTCTCCTTCCCTCTCTCCTTCCCTCTCTCCCTCTCTCTACCTTCCCTCCCCCCTCTTCTCTTTCTCTCTCCCTCCCTCTACCTCTCCATTCCCCCCATGCTCTCCCTCTCTCCCTCTCTCCCTCTCCCCTCTCCTCTCCATCTCTCTCTCTCTTCCCTCTCCTCTCCCTCTCTCCCTCTCTCTCCCTCTCCCCTCTTCTCTCCCTCTCTCTCCCTCTCCCTTCCTCCATACCCCTTCCATAACTTTTTTAAGGCTTAGTAGCACGTACGCAGTACTTATTACTCATAAGCACGTATGAGGTACTATTCCCATTATTTGATACCCTAGGATGACATTTTTAGGCTTAGTAGTGCGTACGCGCTACTTATCAGCCCAGAATGGGAGAAAAGAATATCGTTGGGCTTGTCAACATTTTATGGTCTAACAACGCGTACGCGGTTATCAATGTAGCGCTTACGCAGTTTATAGACATAGTTTTAGTTGCCCAAGAGCCTCAACGGCCTCAAAAGAAGTTTTTGAGGTCGTTGAAGGCCCCACTGGAACTGTGTCTGCACTTCTATCACTGTTTTATACATAAAAGTAAGTGAATTTTTTATTTTTGCTTGATTTCAAATGATTGAATTTTTGTTTTTGCATGGTTTCAAATGATTAAATTGTGATTGTTTAATAGTTTGATTCCAAAAAATAGTGATAAGATTCATACTTATGGTTATTTATTTATTTTTGAACTTTTCTTTACATATATATGTAATATGATTCTATTTAGGTCAACTGATCTCAACCATGGGAAAGAACAAGTGAGGAACGATGGAACAATGAGAGGCTCAAAAGGAAAGACAAAGGCAACATATGAAGAAATTGTGTGACATAAGAACAATGGGAGAAGAAGGTATGTCAACCTCAACATCTCAATTCGATTTACCAAATGAATATAATGCACCTAATGCAATTGAAGAAGAAACATTTGATAATTTACCGTGTGAACCTAATGCAATTGAAGAAGAAACATTTGATAATTTACCGTTTAAACCTAATACAATTGAAGAAGATACCGCATTGAATAATCAATTAAACGATGAACATATTACACCTTCTCTACTTGATGAATTGAATGTACATAATGCACCGATGTTAACACCTCCTAGAATCATTCGTAGGAAACCAAAGTATCTAATTGACATTGATGAGAATATATTGAAGTCAATGCCCAATAAAATGAATGAACGAACTTGTAGGAGAATGGTTAAAAGAATATGGCAAAACTATTTTAAAAACTTAAATCAAATAGCAAGATGTCAATTAATTGTTCAAATGATTAAAAATTTGAATTTTAGAGAGACAATGAAAATTCTAGGCCTAAGATCATCTGAAAGTAACAATGAAAGAACTATTGTCAGAAATCTATTTGATGCATATCAATCTATTGGTTCAAAATCACGTAGTAAAGATTCTAATGCTACTCGATGTGTCATTACATCAACCATAATGAGCAAGCAAATAAAAAAAGATCGTTTGATAAGCAAAACAAGTAAGTCATTAAATGTTAGTAGAAAAACATTAAGTAAAGCATTAAAGAGGCGAGAACAAATAGAGGAACCTAACAATAATTCTCTTTGGGCATTCTCAGGTAGACTACCAAACAAAGACAAGGTTGTTGTAGATGCACTAAAAACATTAATTGAAAATTTTTGGCATGACAACACAAGAGTATCGCCCAACCAAAGAGATGTTGTTAGAAGGCGAATTGGGTCTAAAATCATGAGCCACATATGAAACACTATTTGGATATGACTCAAACTAAATTTTATGAAAGATTCCTTCAAAAGTTTCCTCAAATAAAAATTTCTCAAAGATTTTTTGAAATGGCAAAACCTTTTTATATTAAGATTAATCATGTACGCACCACGTGTTGTTGTAGGATGCATATTGAATTTTCCATGCATTATGATATTTTTCATCATATTTGTTCTACTTTGCACACTAATGATATTTTGTAGGAATGTAATATACAAGCACCTCATAAGTCGGCAAGAGAATTTATTTCAAGTGTGTTATGTAATAGACATGATGGTTGCATTTATTATAAGATGCCTTGTTTGGAAGGTTCTTGTGCTATATGTGGTGGTTTGCAATGTTTACCAAGATGCATACATTTGGAGAGCACACATGAAATTGGTACGAAACTAGTTTCTTTCGGAAAATACAAGACAGTCACATATGGAGTTAAAGATGGAAAAGATTTGAAGAGATGTGAGCTAGTGAAAAATGATATATGTGTAGCTTAATTTATGAAAATGTTTCAAGAGAAACTAGTTTATGAGTACATAATGCATACACATAGAGCTCGATGGTTAGATGAGCAATTCAAGTTGTGTAAGGACACATTTCCTCTTGGCACCATTGTCTCTATCGTTGATTTCACTGAAAATTATACACTACAACCTCAAAATGAAGTGCAATCCATGTATTATCACTCTACACAAGTTTCTATTTTTCTTCACATAGCATTCATGCATGTAGATGATAGCACAGAGGAGGATAGAAAGGTTGTAAGAGAGTATCACTTCTACATAAGTGATGATCGTACTCATTCATCGAAGTTTGTACAAGGATGCTTTAAAATTTTCTATGATAGTTTAAGGGAAAGAAACATACGATACAACCGACACTTAATATGGTCAGATAATTGCACCGCACAATTCAAGAATGCAAGGATGCTTTATTGGCTGACAAGGATGCATGTGACAAGTGGTGTACAACATTTTTGGAATTTCACTGAGGCTGGACATGGTAAGGGAGAGCACAATGGTGCAGGAGCATGTGTGAAAAGAGCCCTAGCCAGGGAAGAATTGAAGTACGAAGGTGGTGCTGAGTTGGTAGATGCAGAAACAATTATGCGATGGTGTAAGTCTATGATGGGTCTAGGTGATCCAGGTACATCATTGGTTCGTAGATATTTTTGGTTGATTACTGAATCTAACATTGAAAACTATCTAGATTGTTGTACAGTTGCAGGATCGAGTGACATGCACTCATTTATGAGTTCAAATTCAAGTTCACTGGTAATTTATACGAGACAGATGGTATGTTTTTGCTCATCATGCATGTATTGTTTGTGGGAAGAATGTTAATTAGAAGAGTGGGTTGACAAATGGTCTTGTAGACCGTTGGTTCCCATTGATTCATATCAAATTCCCAAAGCACTACAATTGAGCCAGATGGAGACATCAGTGGATTTTGACCATGTATCCGACCTAGTGGATTCATGTGATTTTTTGAGCTAATTTTTTTGCAAGTATTCTTTTTGGTTCATTTTGTTGTACATCATACTTTATTTTTGGTATTAATTATCACTTTATAAAATGCAGGTCATGTGTATGCAGTTGTTGCAGAAGAGAACAATCAAGAAGGAACAAATTACTATTTGTGTCATTGTGTTGAGCCTTAAATAAAATTGACAACCACAATCATTGACGGAGAGGGTATTGAGTACCCAACAGGGTCTGTTGCCGTGATAGGAATATGGCTTTGGAGATACCCTATCAAGAATTCTGATGTTTGGTTGTTCGAGGACTTTGAAACACACAGAAATATTCTTCATTTCTCTAACCTTGTTGTTGCAACAAATATTCATTTGATGAAGTATCGTGGTAGACCTCATAACAAGATTTTATGGAAAGTTTGTCAATCTGACCATGAGGCAATACTTGACACAATACAGGTTAGAGCTGATCCTGAAGGCTCACTTGATTGATTCTATGGTTTAGAGTAGAATGATTTTGAGAATTTTGTATAAATCGTCGACGAATTGTTCTATATTCATTTTTTGTATATATAAATTCCCATGAGCTGATTTTTACATGTTTAGGGGCATCATTTTGTATATTTAGGTGGCAATGAGCTGATTTGTACATATGTACAT
Organism: Cryptomeria japonica; assembly: GCF_030272615.1. Taxonomy (NCBI): domain Eukaryota; kingdom Viridiplantae; phylum Streptophyta; class Pinopsida; order Cupressales; family Cupressaceae; genus Cryptomeria; species Cryptomeria japonica. The sequence goes on from NC_081406.1 coordinate 587,327,863, forward strand.
GCCAAATATTGTATATTAAAATGGCGATGAGCTGAATTGCACATATTGTAATGCCAAATTTTGTATAAAAGCCCATGAGATGATTTGTATATTAAAATGGCAATGAGCTGAATCACATATATTGTAATTCCAAATTTTCTATAAAAGCCCATGAGATTATTTGTAATATAATTTTTTGTATAATCAAATAGCCAAGAGCTGATTTGACCATATTTAGAGGCAATTTTTTTAATAATATGTGACAATGTTTTGTGACTATTTTGTGTGTCAATGTTTTGTGACTATGTTTTGAGTATATGTGATGTGTCCCTGGTCAATCATGAGAATTCTTGATTCTTGTATAATCATGGATAATTATTTGAGTCATTATTGGGTCATAGGGGTCATAGATTGAGACTAGATACAATTTGAGCAAAAAAATTGTCAAAAAAGTTGTCAAGCAACTTCTACATTGCGTCAGTAGGGTATGACTCTCGATGTTTTGGTCCTTTGGGATGCACGACAGTGGCATGCCTAGCGTAAACCTATGCACCTGGACGCACTCACGACATTGGTTTGTGCACACAAGGAACATAATCAATTCTAGCCAATCTTGCAACTTTTCCTTGCAAGCAACTGACAGTTTTTTGAGCAAGCGAAAAAATGCTACTAATTGAAAATGGCTCCAAGTCGTCAAAAAATGAGATAGGCCATTGTAGAGGAGCCTCACGCACCCCACGGGATCAAACAGATCGACTGTATGTGTCATGGATTGGAAGGAACAGTCCGTCAAATTTTGACAATTTTTTGGACTCAGGGCACTTGAGAGATCACACTGGTAGGGTATGACTCTCGATGTTCTAGTTCTTTGGGATGCACAATAGGGGCATGCCTAGCATAAACCTGCCCACCCAAATGCGCTCATGACGTCGGTTTGTGCACACGAGGAACAAAATCAATTCTAGCCAATCTTGCAACTTTTCCTTGCAAGCAACTGACGATTTTTTGAGCAGGCGAAAAATGCTACTAATTGAAAATGGCTCCGAGTCATCGAAAACCAAGATAGGTCATTGTAGAGGAGGCTCACGTGACCCCATGGGATCAAACAAATTGACCGTATGTGTCGTGGATTGGAAGAAACAGTCCATCAAATTTTGACAATTTTTTGGACTCAGGGCACTTGAGAGATCTCACCGGTAGGGTATGACTCTTGATGTTCAGGTGCTTTGGGATGCATGATAGGGCCATTCCTAGTGTAAACCTACCCACCTAGATGCGCTTGCGATGTTGATTTGTGCACACGAGGAGCATAATCAATTCTAGCCAATATTGCAACTTTTCCTTGCAAGCAACTAACGGTTTTTTGAGCAAGCAAAAAAATGCTACTAATTGAAAATGGCTTTGAGTTGTCAAAAACCGAGATAGACCATTGTAAAGGAGCCTCACGCGACCCCACGGGATCAAACAGATTGATCGTATGTGTCGTGGATTGGAAGAAATAGTCCGTCAAATTTTGACAATTTTTTGGACTCAGGGCACTTGAGAGATCGCACCGGTAGGGTATGAATCTCGACGTTATGGTGCTTTGGGATGCATGATAGGGGCATACCTAGCGTAAAATTGCCCACCCAGACGCGCTCGTGATGTCGGTTTGTGCACATGAGGAACAAAATCAATTCTAGCCAATCTTACAACTTTTCCTTGCAAGCAACTGACGGTTTTTTAAGCAAGCGAAAAAATGCTACTAATTGAAAATGCCTCCAAGTCATCGAAAACCAAGATAGGCCATTGTAGAGGAGCTTCACGCGACCCCATGGGATCAAACAGATCGATCGTATGTGTCATGGATTGGAAGAAACAGTCCGTCAAATTTTGACAATTTTTTGGACTCAGGGCACTTGAGAGATCGCACTGGTAGGGTATGACTCTCGACATTCTCGTGCTTTGGGATGCACGACAGGGGCATGCCTAGTGTAAAATTGCCCACCCAGACGCACTCGTGGCATCGGTTTGTGCACACGAGGAACAAAATTTGACCATTGTGAGCGTGAGGGTGCTCTCGCACCAAACACATTATGTTTAAATTCATATTGTCGATTTTTATTGTTTATATTCATATTGTTAATTACATATGCAAATATTCATTTAAATTTATAAAAGGGCAGCCACCAAATACAACGAATACACAATAATGAACTGAATACAAGGAGTTTTGTAGGGTTAATTCAACATTTCAGAAATTTTATCAAATCATATTCTACGATTGCAATGCTTTATATCATATATTTTTATTGTTTATATTCATATTGTTGATTACATATGCAAATATTCATTTAAATTTATAAAAGGACATCTTTTAAGTGTTTTTGATATATTTATGTTAGTACATTGTATTAATTGTACATTTAATCTACAATAGACTCCTTCGCGGTATGGCCATAACGTGGATCAATTTAAGTATGTCTTCAAGAAAACTCCTAAGAGTGACAAGGAGAGGAGAGCGAAGACATTATCTCCTGGATCAGCCAATGAGGTAATCTACATTTCAATTGCAAAGGAATTAAAGTTAAATGCATAGTTATGATGTTAATTGTGAACTATTTTCTACAAAAGAATTCTAACTTGGCTTTTGAATTGTGGTTTTGCAGCCATCTATAGAGCCACGTACTGTGCCAAAGAGGCTTGATTTTGATGATCCACCACAATTTTAGGATCATATAGTGTTAGTTTTGGTCATAGAATGACCAATACATGTAGATATATTCTACATTTTTATTGTATATCGATTTGGACATGGCATATGCCACATTTTTGTAATACTTGTATTGACTTGGCAGCCATGCCTTTTTTTATATATATAAATATCGATATTCGATCCAATAAATGTGTAATAAGTTCATTATTTTGTATTCATTGTATTTTGTTATAATATACAGAACAATGACGTACCTATGCCTGAGATGCTTCTCCAATGGACTGAGGATGGCTCACCATCGATGTAGAAACTGACACTATTACCTATACAAAAAATGTACAAAGATTAAATACAATTAATATAATGATAAGTATTGAAGGTTGAAAACAATTAATTTTACATATCAAACAAAAGTGTACTAGATCCTGAGATGCTTCTCCAATGCAAGGAGGAGGGTTCACCATTGACGAAATAGGTATGGATATTTCCTGTATGAAAAAATTATAAGATTATAATATATCACAAGTTCACATGTGCGTGTGCATATAATCATGAAATTGAGAAAATAAAGTAGAGATACATGCCTTTGCCCTCTCTTGATCCGCGGGCGAATCAGGTGCATTCAACATATCCACAAAGCTCAATGGCAGATGTACATGTAAAATAGACAAAAAACACTAATCAATCTACAAATCCCAACTAATACTTGATTTCAACATTTTCAAACAATTGTACAACTAAAAATGTGTTCAATTACCTTCTTCACACGTTTTGTTGTTTTCGAAGAAATCTTTTTCTTAGGACGAGCCCTAGACATGGAGGGGGTACCCTAAAAACACAAAATTAACATGAGATATTAGTACAGATAATAAATTAAACATAATTTTAAAAATCTAAAATGAAATGACTTGCATATTCCATCAAAACAATACATAAAAAGACTTGTATAAAATATCATACCATATAGCCTTGTAGGCCAAAATTGATCGTTGAGAGCATGATGTCATCAATCTGGGACATTTCGTCCCCTGTCAACACCTACAAACTAGAAATTGGACCAAGCATTAAAGATAGTTAGTATATCTTGTATTTTTTTGAATTCAAAGTGTACTATTCTATTTTAACATGTTACAAAATTTATACCTCAGGCGTCGAAGTTGCAGCTGTGGTAACTGGGGGAGGTGTATGGGATACCACTGCTGCATCTTGAAATGCATATTATTTATCTCAATTTAAATCAATGTATAAATTAAAATTCATTTATGTAATTACAAAATTAAAGTGACTGATAAATAAAATGTTATGAATTCAAATCAACACACCTGTGTCTGTGGCTCATGGGCAAACACCATGTCCATCAACTCATCTGTCAGCGCGACATCCTCAACCGTGTGAGCCTGACATCTACAACCGCAAATCGTGCATAGATGATATGAGTATCCATCTGCACCGGCTGCATCATCTATCCCCGAGCATATCCCTGAGCAACTGACACACATATGCTTGATGGGCTCTTTGTCACCCTCTAACAGCTCATCATCTAATACAATAAGGTGTGCTAATGATGTCCCATGTTGGATGATGGCACCAGTCAATGTTGTGGCCGCTTGAAGAGTCTGTAGCTCCATCGACTCTTTCAGCTCTAATGGGATAGCCCGATGCACCTTGGGTTTGGGTGCTAGGGGGCGGCGACTCTCTGCGGCTAATCGCCTATGGGCTCCAGGTCTATCTTGGGTAGAGCCACCACCTCTACCATGAAACTCTCTCATGTCAAAATAATTTGGGTGCACATTGAGCACAAACTCACAATATATTTCTCTCAAAAAATATAATGGCACCTCATAATTATTACAAGGTGGATCATCAAAGACCATCCACCACCTCTTCCAAAAAAGATTCTTCATCTACACATCAAGGTACACCAATGTATGGGAAACCTCTTTGCATTAGGAGGTAATAACTGACCAGTTTTGGGGTCAACAAAAAGGGCACATATTTGTTGTTTAGAAATATTTTTGTTTTTAACTCCAATGTATGATAGCCCATTGGCATAGAATTGACGACACCTATCCCTAAAGCTTCCCCATTTGGTAATTTCTGTGGAAACAGCTATGGCACACTAGCTAACATTTCTAGGCTAGTGGCGAGGGATTGATGATGGTCAAGTTTAGAAGTTTTCAATTTTACAATCAGTCTATTGATTTTAGATGTATTTTGTCCTAACTGATTAATTAATTCTTCATGTGTTTCGGCTGTGCGGTCAAAAGGAGGAATTGGGGTTTGTTCTTGTGTGTTTTTAGGAGGTGCATTTGGTTGTTCTTATGGGTTTTCAGGAGGTGCATTTGGTTGTTCTTGTTTTGGATTAGAAGAATCTGGTTTTTGAAACAAAAAATGAAAAAAACCAATCAAAATTAATGAAATTAAATTCAAAATGTAAAACAAATTGCACAAACCAAAAAGAAAGACAAAAATAAACAAAAACTAACCTTGATCCATAGCCTGGAGGACAAATTTAGCACCCCGTTCGTGGTTTAGGTTAGAAAATGGGAAAAAAAAAGTAAAAAATGCGCTTTACGGGTAAATGAGACCCAGTTTTTTTTTAAAATGTTTTTTACCAGGCACCGCGTACGCGGTTTTATTTGGATTATTAGCGCGTACACGCTCATTTTCCTATAAGAAGTGCGTACGCGCTAATTTTCCTAGGCGTAGCACGTATGCGCTCAATTTCCTAAAAGTAGCACGTACGCACTACCTTTTCTAGGCTTGGGAAGAACAAACCTAAGCGCGTACGCGAGAATTTGAAATTTTAAAACTGCGTACGCACTGCCTGTATTTCCATGTTTTTTTTGGGTGGTGTCCACTTTTCTGACCACTATCTTTGTGCACACGCCCATACCATTTCCACAAAATTGCGAGATCCCTAAATATGATAAATACGATGGGAAATTTGATCCTCAAGATCACATTAGAGAATTTTATACTATGAGTATAGAATTTGTACACGATGAAACTTACCTAATGCATCTATTCCGTAGGAATTTAAATGGACAATCAATGGAATGGTTCTCAATATTACCATTTGGCATCAAATCTTTTGAAGAACTCGTGAATAGGTTTATTTCACAATACTCCTACAATGTAAGGAATGAGATAACAATGTTGGATTTATGCAATATAAAGCAAAAGAACGGTGAATCTTTCATGATCTTCTTGCAACGATGGAAATGAATGTTTAATAGGTATCCAAGAGATGTACCCGATCAAGAAAAAATGGACATATTCATTGATAATCTTATTAGTGAAATGAGTTATCGTCTAAAAATGTAATGTCCTCCTTCTTTCACTAAGATGATTGAGAATGGTCTAAAAATAGAAGACACAATGGTAAAGAAAGGAGAGATAAAAATTTACAATAATTCTTACAACCACAACAACAAAAACAACAACAACAATGACAAACCCAAGTTTTGATAAAAAATAGGAATGTCATCAATGGAGGAAATGACAACAATAACGTTACAAAACAACAACCAATCTTTAATCTATCAAGTCAAATCCCAAGCAACAACAATCAAGAAAACAATAAATCCAAGTCTTTCTTCTCCAATCCTTGTAGGAAATTTACAAACATTGGAGAACCCTTGGAATCAACTTTGAAAACTCTTCTTGCGAAAAAACTGATTATTTTACTAGAAGTAAGAAGTTATGAACCACAAGTCAAACCTAATTGGTGGAACAACAATCATTTTTGCAATTACCATCAAAATAAAGGACACCAAACTAGTGGTTGTCAAAGATTGAAACATCTTATCCAAGATTTAATCGATACTAGAACTATCACAGTGGATAGTCATAAGACAAACGAATCCCACCTAGCCTTCAAATCTTTTCTTCCAAACTATGAAAAAGGTGAACAATCTAAATCAAAAGATGACAAAAGCAAAGCCAAAGTGAACTACACTTATACATATGATGATGTGGTAAATGTCATCATTGTTAAAGATATCACGCCTTCAGAACCAATCAATGTCATTACAAGAAGCAAAGTGAAGGTCACATTTTTAGGTATAATAAATGAATCAACCTCCACTTCATGACAATATAAATTAGTGGAACAATTATAAATAATACCCACTCAAATATCAATTTTAGAGCTTCTCAAAGTTTCACCTGTGCATAAGGAAATTTTGGAAAAATCTTTAACGGAAACAACAGTTTCAAAAGACTTGGATGTAGATCAGTTCCAAAACATGGTGGGACACCTTATAGCCCCTCATTACTTATCATTTTTTGAAAATGATGATGCATCCTTGAATAATCCTCACAATTCTCCCTTACATGTTGAAGTCACCATTAATAAAACTCATGTCAAACGCGTACTCATAGATGGTGCAGTTGGCTTAAACATTTGTGCATTAAGTTTAATAAGGCTTTGGGATATTCAGAAAATGCAATAGACCAAAGAAGAAAATAACCATTAAGGCTTATGATGAAGTGGAGCGTTCTTCTAAAGGAAATGTGGTGTTACCAGTCAAAATAGGACCTATGGAAAGAAATACATTATGTCACGTTTTAGATTTGAACCTCTCTTATAACATTCTTTTGGGAAGGCCATGGATTCATAACATGCAAGCAGTTCCTTCTACATATCACCAATGTGTAAAGTTTCCTCATGAGGGACAAGATGTCACTATAATTGTAGACTCTAGCCAATATTTCAATAATTTGAAGCCAACACAAGATACAAGAGTTCCACATAATAGATAATCAGTATATCCTACCAAAGAAATTAAAGAAAAGTTATGGAAAACCTTCGAGAAAAAGCTCAAATTAAATCATGAAGGAATGGGAAAATATTCTTTGCATAACTTGCCACTTTCACCTAAATTATATGGAAAGCCTACAAATGTTCAACCACGAATCTCAGAAAAATCAAAAGAAATGTTTAATGGAGCATTTGTTAGAGCTGGAACACTTGCAGAAGAAACTGGAGACAAGGACATTCTTGGTTGGTTGTAAAAAGATGAAAATGAAACTATAGCAACAACTGCAAAAGTCAATATTCCCATAGAGAAATATGGCAATGGTTATAGGATCATGCAAAAAATGGGATATGAAGGAAAAGGACCAATTGATAAGTGACAACAAGGTATTTCAGAACCTATTTGTCCTCACTCACAATCTAAAGAAGATAAATCGAGACTTGGATATCCAAAATCAAATCAAAAGCAACATAATTATCAACAGCCAAAGTGGAGAAAGAAATCAGTCCCTAAAGAATAACCATGGCAAGAAAAGATACATCAAGCAACAAAAATAGTAGCCAATAAGCAAAAACAAGAAGAATATGAGAAACAACAAGAAAAACTTGCAATCAAAAGAGAAGAAGAATCTTGTAAACAAGTTCAAGGAATACAAGCAAATGTTAAATCTAAACAAGATATTCCAGAAACAGTAAAAGAAGAGATGGCCAAAATTAGAGAACTATTTGTACCATACAATATTCTTGTATGGTATAGTGATGTAATCCTAGACAATGATTCAAAGAAAAATTCAAATGACTATGAATGGGGTCCAGATCTATCACCTAGTGAAGAAAAGAATGAAGAGAAAGCAACTATCACAAATTAAGACTTGTCTTTTACAAAACAAAGGATAGAGTTAGAAAGAAGACAAGAAGAACTCGAAATCTAGATAAATGAGGCATATACAAGACAACAAAAGAAAGAGGATGAAAAAGACTAAGAAGTAATGCCACAAGAAGCACAAACAAATATTGACCAAGCATCGGGAAATATCATATTTCTATCAAATGAGGAGAAAGATGTACCAAGGTATGGAAGAACCATAGAAGAACTAAGAGATATTCAAGTAGGATTGACTATTAGTCCAGAAGAAGTTGAGTTCGAGAGAAGACAAAAGCTAGCAAAAGAATCCTCTATATCATGTGCCCAAGTATGTCAACTTCAAAATACAAATGAATCTATTGAAATTAATCAAGAAGGAACTTGCAGTATTAAAGGTGTGTGTTGATATAATCCATTTGTTTGAGGGACAAATGTCAGATGAAGAGTCACTTGAGTGTGAACCACAAAATACTAATACTGATTGGAGAACACTTGGGAGAGACTATCCTCAAGATCATTCTATCTATGACATTACCTACTCTACACCAAATTATGACTATTATGTCATGAACCTTGAAGCACCTAACAATGATGATGACTATGACTTAACCCTTCTTCATCCAGAACTAATTGATTGGGATAACATACAAAACCCTGAATTAGATGTCTTTTCCAATGACCATGACTTAGCTGTGTATCTTAATTTTGTCAAACCCATTACACCTAAGATATCTTCCATCGCGGAATCAAGTAACATTTCTTGCAGTAAGGAGAATGTCAAACTTTCTAGTCGCAAAATTGAAATATAACAAGGAAAAAGAGCTAGTGCTGAAAACCATTTCATGACAACACTAGATCAATCAAAAGGAAAAATAAAGGACGTATCTAATGGTAAAAACCTCTTTGAGGCCACAGAAGATGGAAAGTTTGACATCCTCCCTGCATACTTTTCAGAAGAGATTTGTTATTCTAATAAACATTGGCACACCAAAGGATCCCAAGATACTTCATTCTGCTACATCATTATCAGATAAAGAGAGGAAAGAATACATAGAATTCTTTAGACAAAGACAGATAAATTTTGCTTGGTCCTATGCAGACATGCTAGATCTTAGTCTAGATCTTATCATGCATCATCTCAATGTGGATCTAAAAGCAAAACCAGTTAAACAAAAGCTAAGGAAGATGCATCCACACATCACTCTCCTTGTAAAATTTGAGCTAAAGAAACTATTAGATGCGGGTTTCATAAGACTTATTGCCTATCCAAAATAGGTTTCAAGCATTGTGCCAGTGTCAAAGCTAGATAAAAGCATAAGAGTCTGCACTGATTTCAGAGATTTGAACAAGGCATATCCCAAAGATGATTTCCCACTACCCAATATTGATATAATTGTGGACTTATCAGGAGGACATGAGATGTTTTCATTAATGGATGGATTCTTAGGATACAATCAAATAAGAATCGCCCCTGAAGATCAAGAAAATACAACATTCACCCGTGCATGGGGTACTTATTGTTGGAATGTTATGCCATTTGGGCTTAAGAATGCAGTAGCAACTAATCAAAGAGATATGACAACAATTTTTCATGATATGCATACATTTATGAAAGATTATGTAGATGATATACTTGCAAAATCTCATACAAGAAAGGAACATTTAAACATCCTGGGCAAGATCTTTGATAGGCTTGAAAGATATCAGTTAAGATTAAATCCAAAGAAATGTGCATTTGGAGTAACCTCTAGAAAACTTCTTGGGTACATTATATTAGCTCGTGGAATTGAAGTAGATCTAGAAAAGGTCAAAGCTATCATGGAAATGGAGTCACCTAGGAACATAAGTTAATTGCATTCTTTATAAGCAATATTGTAATCAATCAGAAGATTTGTCTCTCAATTAGCAGATAGATGTCACCCATTCACTCATCTTTTACATAAGAATATTCTATTCAAATGGGATCAAAAGTGTGAAGAGGCTTTTATGCAAATCAAAGAATATCTCATAAATCCTCGAATACTTGTATCACCAATCAAAGCGAAACCATTGTTACTTTATATCTCAGCGATAAATGTATCATTAGGATCTCTCCTAGCACAACATGATGAAGAAGGAAAAGAAATAGCAGTGTATTACATCAGTAGAACACTTGTCGACTATGAATTGAATTATACATCAATAGAGAAGACATGCCTATCATTTGTATTTGCAACTCAGAATCTGTGACATTATATGCTGACTCATTCTGTGAAACTGATAGCAAAAATAGATCCACTAAAGTATTTGTTGAACAACTCAACTTTGACAGGCAGGCTGGCAAACTGGGTTATGGTACTAAGTGAGTTTGATATAGAATATGTTGATTGAAAAGCTATCAAAGGATAGGTCATTGTTGATCAATTAGCTGAAGCACCTTTACAAGATGACATACCATTGCACATTGAATTTCATGATGCAGACATTCTGACAATAAGTAAAAATTTTTGGGAGTTGTACTTTGATGGTTCTTATACACAATATGGATCAGGCGTAGGATTTTTTTTCATCACACCTCAGGGACACACAATTCCAAAATCATATAGGCTACGGTTTACATGCACAAACAATACTACAGAATATGAAGCATTGACTATTGGTCTCAAAATGGCTATTGAATGGAATATCAAGGAATTACATGTCTATGGTGATTCACAGCTTATCATCAATCAAATAAATGATGAATATCAAACTAAGGATGAAAAGATCATGCTCTACAAACAGTTGGTAGAAGAGTTTAAAGAACACTTTGAAGAAGTTTCATTCACTCAGATCCCAATAAATGAGAATAAAGAAGCAGATGCAATGGCTACAATAGCATTTCTCTTGTAGAATAAGGAGAATCAATAGCATTACGAATTTTTGGTGGAAGATATTTTAACCCCTACCATTCAATCCCATCATACCTACATGATTTTCCATATATCTAGAACCAGTCAATCCTTATATGGCCAAACTTATCAATACTTAAAAGAGAATATCCTTCCTCCTGACCTATCCTGCAATCAGAGAAGAAATTTTATCTGTCAATCATCTCGCTATACTATTATTGTTGATACCTTATAGAGGTGAGGTCTAGATAGCACTTTATTGAGATGTCTCGAACAAGAAGAATCTGAGAAAATTCTTAACGAAGTTCACGCAAGTATTTGTGGCACACACTCAAGTGGATTAACACTGGCTAAGAAACTTCTATATATGGGTTACTGTTGGCCTACTATGGAGAGAGATTCATTCACATATGCTAAGAAATGCAAACAATGCCAGATCCATGGGAATATCATCCACGCACCAACACAAGAATTGCATCCTATCGAAGGATCATGGCCATTTTCTCAATGGGTCCTTGATTTGGTAGGTAAGATAAATTCTTCATCCTCTAATGGACATAAGTTCATTCTGACTGCTACTGAATATTTCGCTAAATGGATTGAAGAAGTAGCTTTGACAAAAGTGATAGGAAAACAAATATCATCATTTATCTTGAATTATATAATCTATCACTATGGAGTTCCTATGACCATTATCACTGATAATGGACGACCATTTAAGAATCATAATGTGAAGGAACTATGCGAGCGATTCCATATCCGACATAGTTTTTCTACACCATATTATCCATAGGGAAATGGTCAAGCTAAGACATCAAACAAGACTATCTTGAAAATCTTGAAGAAAACAATTAATGAAGATGGAAAAGACTGTCACATTCAACTAAATCCTTCTCTTTGGGCATACCAAATCAGCATCCACGAACCAATGGGGGCAATGCCATATTTCTTAGTCTATGGATCAGAAGCCATATTACCAATAAAAGTAGAGATACCTTCTCTACGAGTTTCCTTGAAAGGTCTTATACCAGAAGAAGAAGAACGAGTCTCTAGACTTTAAGAACTTGAGCTAATTCAGGAATGTCATCAAAATGCAATAGATCATTTTAAGGTATATCAGTAGAGAATGGAAAGAAGTTATAATCACAAAGCCAAGTCATATTGGTTAGGTCCTTTGTCATAGTAGCAACATATGGCTCAGGAGCATACAAGTTATCTACTCCTGAAAGTGATTGGTTTGCTGAACTTATCAATTCCATTCATCTCAAGAAATTTTATGCTTGACATGTAAAGTTCCTAAATAAATCAATAAAAAGAATATAAAGTCCTGAATAAAATCAGTAAAAATATAGAAAATCTCTAAAAAGCATAAAACGGTGAAAACAGAGAAAAAAATCAAAATATGAAAAAAATGCAATAAATTTAGATAGTGAAAACATGGTAAACATGAACTATCTAAAAAAGTGGGTTCTTTCATCTATGAGATCGCTTTGCGCACCTATTCACTTCATCCTATCACATCTATCACTTCCATCTATCCTAGCTCATCCACTTCATCTTTCGCATCCATTGCTTTGAACCATTAGCAAAAAATATGCAGCTTACATCCATAATAAAGTTTTGTTTCCACTAAGGGAAAAATTCTAATTCCTTTTGCTAAGGTGATCTTTTAAATCTTTGAAAATCCAAAACATTCGGAAAACTTAGAAAAGCCAAAAACACCTAGGATTTTGAAACAGATAATGAGCAACAAATCAACGAAGATGAAGGCCTTTTATAACAACTAAATCGTGCAACTCAGAAAATGAAGAATCAACCAGTAGGTAATGAAATATTATCAATGATCATTCATCAAGATGATTATATTAGTTAATGACCATGAGAACATGTGAATGGCATACAAGATTCAGTGTTTATATCTTGATTTTATTGCTAATCATGTACTCTATGCGACTCAAGGATGTCCATGACTAGAGAAGCTATGATGGGGCATCATTATTTTCTTTGATTGATGTATGTGGTTTATCTCTTATTAAGGTATGTACTTGTCTAAGGATATGATCAAAAAAAGATCATGCAGGGCATTCCGAGTCATGCATGAAAGGACATAATCCTTGTATGTTTAGGAAGAAATACTCAAGTCAACTTGATTCATTATATCAAGTTGCTTGTATAAACTTGCTATATCAAAATCCATGTAATAAATACTCAGGTCAACTTGAATCATTATGTCAGGTTGCTTGTATTTTCTTACAACATTTTAAAGCTCAATGATGAAATCAAGCACTGTTACAAGACAATATATGAAAAATGGAAGTATCATTTTAGTTAGATCATTTTTAGATTAGCTCATTTTTCATCTGAATTATAAGCATTCATTTTCAGTTGCATTATAAGCATATCATTTCATTCATAGATCAACGGTCATAAATAAAGATTGAGTATACTTGGAAAAACAAAAACAATTTGCATTTGATCATTGTAGGTGCATTTATCTTTAGAATCATTTCAATCATCATTCATTTCATTTAGTTGCATTTCAATAATTACATTAGTTTGCATTTCATTAATCATGTAGTATATCATCATTATTATTTGTATTAGGATCATTATCATTGTAGTTATTTTTATCCATTAAAGTCATTTAGTTGCATCTTTGCACTTAGATTCATTATAATCATTATAAACATCCATAAGTAGCATTCATTAATCATCATTTACATTTAAAATCATCAAAATTAAGAATCAAAAAACATTTCATATCGATCATTTGTATTTCATTAGAAGCATTCCCATATAGATAATTGCATTTGCATCATTTAAGATTAGTAATCATTTTCAAGTGCATCCATGATCATCAAAATCAAAAATCAAAAGCATACATTGTTGCATCATATAGAACATCATCATCATCATGAAAAGAAAAGAAAAGAAAAGATCATAACATCATACATGTAATCAATTCATATAGATCATCGTCATATAGAGTAACATGCATAATAAAAGACCATCAAATAGGGTCCTTTTCTAAATATAGATCATCATAAAACAATAAAAAGTCCAAGTATACAATGATATCAGATCAAAAATACAAATGCCTCATCAATATAAATCAAGTCAAGGTTGTCATTTGCCACTATCACCTGACTTTGTCTGTCTCTGTGGTTGTGGGCAAGAAGATCCTCCAGATGTCTGTCTCACATGATCACCACTCCTCTAAGGAGGTCCCATGACTCCACCGCTGCTAGTATCCATCCTCACCGTGGTATGATAGCTACCTGCCCTCTGGCTCTCTACGACTACATCCTCATATAATCGTCGCTTGTGTGATATCTCCTTCCCGGCCCAAAATAGTGCTCTAACAATATCAGCTAAGAGAGTGCCCAATCCAACTTGCTGAATGTGATCAAGAAGACCCTGAGTATCTTGTTGTCTCCTAATAGCCCTGTCTCTCTCTATCATGAGTGTCTGCACCTGTGCTTTAAGCTAATCTATATGTGCTTTGAGACTCTCCAAGGTATCTTTCTCTGGCACATCCTGCTGAGGAACATGACTCTGAATCCCCTCATCTCCACCTCCATGTCCACCTGCTAGAATCTTAGACCGAGGAGCTCTTAGAACCCATCATCTAATAAGAGGAACATGATCCTTTGAATCCTCCTCCTCTCCACCATGAGTTGCAATAACCCTAGGGTCTAGTTGAATCTAACAAAAATCAATGCCTCTCTTGCAACCCCCATCCAATCCAGTAATTTTTCCTCCTCCTGTAGAGGGTAATCCTTTCACTAATCTCATAGATACCCTACCAGTATCCCTCCCAATCTGTCCTGCATCTCTCCCACCCATGGGAAGTGGTCTCCCAATCCTGCCAACTGGTCCAAAAGGTCCTCCACAAACTCTCAATCGACCTCCTCTCCATCTGGGTCTCCTATCGCCTCCACCTCCATCTCCTCCCTCATCTCCATCACCTTCGGCCTCCTGAGCCGCTCTAAGCTCTTGTCTTCATCTTTGTCTCCTAATGATAGGATCATCTGAATCATCCTCCTCATCTCCTAATATGGGAGGAGGGTTTTTTGGATCGATAATCTGAGGAAACGGGTGTGCAAGCATGTATTGAGCATAATCTGCAGTCACCCCAAGATCTAGAGTGTGTAATCTCAAATCATAAGCCACCCTAGAAGTAGGCATAAACTCTGCACATGCTATCTCAAAAGACAAAGAAGGTCCCCAATCTCGCCTATCCTTGTACCGTCATGCATATATAGTGACACTAGTAGGCATGTATTGAATGATACCAAATTGCCTCAAAATAAGACTAATCAATTGCTGCTCAATAATGTATGGAGTCCGACCAATGAGATATCTACTATGCATAATATATGGTAATGTTCGTGTATCATCCATCCATGGCTCACAATCGATATAAGGTCTCCAAATGACGCTATCCAATGAATCCTGAACCCAAATCCAATACTCCATCTTACCCATCTTATGTTGAGTAAGGAAACCTGCATATAAATAAACATATGGCTGCCTCTCCCCATGAACTCTATGATGGATAGGCCGAGTAATAGCAATGTGCTCCCAGCAATAGATCTGTAAAAGTGTGCATCTCGTAGATAGACTAGAACTCTCATAAAAAACAACCTGATGAAGATCATGATAGAAATGAGCGAGCATGCAAACACCCCAAGCATATCGAGTCTGATGCTCCATCATGCTCTGAAGAATCTCACCCCAACCAACAACAAAACCTTGAGATCTCTTGTCCAGACAGATAAATCCCCCAATCAATCCTGCAAGAATCACGAGGAGAGTCGCGTTATACATGATCATATCCTCCCATTGGATCTCACCTCTGGAAATGCTCTCATCACCAAATATGGCTCTGCAAGCCTCTGTCCCTCCATGATCCTAAAAATCATATTGGACTAACTCACCAATCACAGGGATGTGAAGAATCCTGTAGACATCCTCGAGTGTAACACTAATTTCACTAGTGGGCAGGTGGAAAGTGTTATGCTCGCTATGCCATCTCTCTACTAAGGCAGTCAAAAATCCCCTATTATGGGTAATATCAGGCATATATAACAAATGGCGTAATCCATAGGCATCTATGTGTCTAACCTCAGCCTGTATAAGCTCTGGCACTAAGTGGTGCATGGCCAGGAATTTCTCCCGACACTGGAGAACATCGAGTTTCTCTTGTTTACCAAATGAATTTGATCTCTATCAATTATCAATCATCTATTTATCAAATCAAAGTGATCGCTAATCTACCACATCAACAATTGGTACATCTTTTCAAATGAAGCAAATCAGGCTATCAAATCAATCCAAACCTATCAATCAATGAGTTCAATCAAACTCTGTTATGCTCTTCATCAGAAATTGAATCGGTTTCTTAGAGCTAATCTATAAATTTACCAATCAAATCAAATCTATCAATCATTTATCCTATCAATCAACATTATCAAATTTCTATCAATCAAGACATCAATCGAATACCCATCAATCACAATTGTACAACAAAATGCACCAAATCACATCATGAAAATGAATTTTAACATGAACAACATCAAACGAATTCATCTAGAACAAAAGCACTATTCTATTGAACATAGGTGCTGAAACACACATATGCGTGAACCTTTTTCATGAAAGCGCTAACACTTGGAACAAAAGCGTGAAACAATCATATGCGCTAACCTTTTTAACATATGCGCTAACATATGAGACAAAAGCGTTAAATCATAAAGCCGAAAATACAAAAAATTCAAAATAGCCACACACGCACTGAAAAGCAAGGAAAATCGTACAACAATTTGCAAAAAAAAAAAGCTCGAGATAAGGTACATACCAGATAACCATAGTCAGGAGGTCACTAATATCATCGAACGTGCTCAAATCAATGGTTCTCGAACGAAATCACAATTTTGCCACCTAACCAACTACAAATCTCTTCACAAGCTGACAAGGATGCAAATGAGATTAAAATTACCTTCGATTAATTTTATATTTACCATTTGGAAGGGTAATTAATACTTTTAAGTGAGGCAATTTTATTTATTTTTCATAAATGATTTTAATTGAAGGACCTTTTTCAATTATCGTGAGATCAATCGCTTATCCAAAATTTTCAACAATTTCACGATCAATCTCCCGAGGGGGTACACAATTAGGATTTTTATCTCCATCAGGCACACTATCAAGACTTGATTTAATCTTTGAAAGAATGTTGTCTCAACATCATTTCAAAGAGATTGATAAGGATTCTTTCCAAATTTATCATTCTACTTATGCTCGGATATTGGTTAGCATGGATGTTTCTAAAGGGCTTCCAACTGAGATAGAGATTGTATCTTCCTTGGGATCTTGGGTCCAACCGCTCGACTTTGAGGGTATCCCCTTTAGATGTCGAAAGTGCTTCCAGACTGGACATGTTGCTGCACAGTGTGAAACTGATAAAAAGAAGAAAAAAATTATGCTTCTTAGTGGAAGGGTGCCTCCTCTTAACACTATTGTGTTAAAAAGAAAAGCTTTTCCCAGGTGGTTGCGCAGGTTCCTCAGGCCGATGGTATTTTGCCTCTAGTTGCTGCCTCTGTTTCTGGTGTAGCTTTACCTCAGGAGTGTGTGGATGCTTGCGGTGGCATCCTGACTGATCATTTGAAAAATGTTGGATCTTCTTCGGTGGATGGCCTTCCTGCTTCCCAAACTGTTGGTGGACCTTTGTCTGATTCTTCAACTTCTGTTGTCCCTGCCTCTCTGGATGTTGGCTTTGTTGCTCCTGGTGATGGGAGGTCCCCTATTCTTGACCCATCCTCTTGGCAAAAGGTTGCTGCTAGGGTTGAGGAGGGATGGATTACTGTTAAAAGCAAAAAATCTAAATTGTCCCAGTCCTCTTTTGATATGACTCTTTGATCCCACAAGGGCAGATCAAATTTTTGATTCATCCTGATTGGGTTGGGGCTGCTACCTTTTGCAGCCCGCTGGGTTTTGTTGGGGGTCCCTTTGTGTTGTTCCCCCTTTTGTGTTTGTCTGTACCATGTCTCTTTTGTGTTCTGTTTCTTTGAGTGGACTTTCAAGTTTATCTTTCGGTTTGGGTTGCAGGTCCTTCTAAACCCTGTCTTGTATAGGGTTTCTGGTCCCTTAAAAACTTGTTTTTCTTAATCAAAACATCATTTCAAAGAGGGGAAAAATGTATACACATAAAAATAGCTATGAGCGATTAAATAACTATTTAATATTTATTTAATAATTATTTTTCTATTAAATAGTTAATTTGAAAATATTAATTTATTTAATTTCATGTCCTTCTATTAGTTTATTTAATGGAAACATTTTATTAAATAATTCATTTATCCTTTTCCTCTAATCAATTAATTAAATATCTAATATTTAATTATTCTTCAAATCAATCAATTAAGTATCTAATATTTAATGGTTATTCCTCTATCCTATAGTCTCAAATATTAAATAATTTCTTAATTATTTAATTTTATTTCCAAATCATCCTTCCATCTCCACTTCATCTTTCCTTTGTCAACTCATCCATCATGTAGCTATATTAATTCAACAAAATTAAAATAAATAAAACATTTATTAGCCACTTATCTCCAACTTCCAAAATAAATGAAATATTGTGTACATACACATATTTCTTAACCTTCTTCTATATTATCTCCAACATACCTATGTTTTAGGAAGGACTTAAGTCCACTTGTTCACTCATGCCTAAATCTTCTCCAACCATCCTTAGATTCTCTCAGTCAGCAACCCAGTCAAGGTGATATGAGTGACACTTGTCTTTTCCTTCCTCCTTTCTCTCAACCTTCACCTTTGCTCACAACTATCCAAATTTGCAGATCTGATCATGTCCATTGATCCAGGACACATCATTTTATCCTCTCAAAAGTCTATAAAAGTAGGAGTTTGAGTTGAGAAATAGTTAGTCTTCAAGTTAAAATTTTGATTAAAACTTATGCATCTGTGAGTTTTATCTTGAAGCAATTTAACATAATCATTTAGCTTTAAATCATTTGCATTGCATATCATAGTATTAGTTAATTACCAGTTATCAGTCTATTCTTCATATGTCATCTTGAAAGCTATCAGTGCTTGTCTGAGAGCACATCATTTGCAACCAGGAACAATGGAGTTAGGACACAATGAGACTTAAATCATGAAGGTAATATGGTTTTTATTTTAATATCAATTTCATATAGTTTTATTGGTTGAGTTTGGATTTCCTGTAGCATTTCCTTTATATTTTGTGAAACTAATATGTTGCAGATAATATTCTGATGATGAAATTCAAGTCGACACAAATATTTATTCTAATTACAAATGTTTTTTATTAATAATGCAGTGTTAAATATGACACTGACCCTTAACATAGCCAAAAACTACCAACATTGCAAAATCAACAAACAAGGGTGCTGACCCTTACAAAACACAGCCTAAAGGAGGTAAGAAACAACAAAATAGGAGTATGAACTCCGAAGGAACCAAGGTCAGACAGGTGAAAAGAACCTATCAACCCTACAACAACCCAAAATCTTGCTCAAGGATGAGGAGAATCCTTGAGCCAAGACAGATTTGGAAGAGGGGGGAAGATTTTCCCTTCTGCCTATGATGAACCATGGTCAAGACAATACTATCATTACCATCAAATTACAAATGTTATGTTTAAAAAGAATTTTGTTTATTTCTAAGAGTCAAGAAGTTGTTGAAAGTGTGTTTGAGCTACAATTGTTATAGGATTTATTATCATAGTGTCAATGATTTGTGAAGCTTTAAGAAAGAATGTGAAGTTTGATGAAAATATGGTAAACTAAAGGCACAACTAAACCCTTCAGGTGAGTTTAAATTGTTTGATTCTGTGGTAAAAGGGTAATGAAGGAGAAAATTAGCTTGGAAGAAGAATTAATACATTGAAAGAAAAAATTGGCTAAAATTATAGTAGAAAATAGTTTTCTTTTGAAAGATTTGTGCAAAGTCGAAGATAAAAATAAAGAGTTAAAAGAAAAGTTAAAGCTATTTGATGAGGTTAAGAAGAAGAATGAAGATTTGGAAGAAAATCTTAAGAGATTAGAAGAACAAAATAATTTACAATTGAAAGAAATTAAAACATTGAAAGATGAGAATGACTGTTTGAAGTATAAGGCATCAGTATGTGATGTTAATGTAATACAGAGGATTTGAACTCGACATCTGATAAGTGTGTTTTTGCTTAAAAAGTGTGATAAAGATTGTCAAAAAAAAATGATAATGTTATTAAATGTAATAGCAATGAAATGAATGTTGGTTTGAAGATCATGAAAAGAATGAGATACAAAGGTAAAGGTTTAGGCAAACATGAACAAGGAATTAGAAATCCTATTGAAACAACAATGAGGCCCAAAATATGAAGGTCTTGGATATGTTGTAGGTAGAAGAGAGAATGATATAGGTGTTTCATGTTCAAGCAAATAAGTTCAAGAGATGCAAATCATGAATTGTTCACATTGTAATAGGAAAGGACATACGAAAGAAAAATATTGGGATTTACATTCTTGTACCTTATGTGGGCTGAGAAATCATTATGAAAAGATGTGTTGTAATAGAAAATCAAATAATGAATATGTGACAGGTTGTATGAAAATGAATTGTGGATGAACCTTTGGATCTAACTAACAAAATTACAAGTATGATCAAAATTTTGTTTAAGTATAAAAGTTCTCATGTGAAAGTTGATTGCAATCAAGCAAGGTTCTCAAAAGGCATAATGGATGTT
Organism: Cryptomeria japonica; assembly: GCF_030272615.1. Lineage (NCBI taxonomy): Eukaryota > Viridiplantae > Streptophyta > Pinopsida > Cupressales > Cupressaceae > Cryptomeria > Cryptomeria japonica. The sequence goes on from NC_081406.1 coordinate 587,348,809, forward strand.
TCAAGACAAAAGAGAGAATTGTCTAGCAAGACATTTAGAGATAAGTCACAAGAACTTCCATATTGAAGTTTTAAAAATCAGGATATTGAGAGATTGCCACAACAGTGGAAGAAGCCAAATGAATGGCATCATTATTAAGAATTGGATATGAAAATCACAAAAATGGTTTGAAGCTATGGAAGAAAAGAATTTGAAGAAGTTTGCAGACTTTGTTAGAGACAGAGAAAAAGAATTTGCAAAGAATAATGTTTCATTGGCATAATCGGATTCTAAGGGTGTTGACTTCTCTTCTGTGTTGTCCTTGATGACAAAATTGCTCTTGGATGATTCACTTGATTAGTTGAATCTCATTGGTTGTGATAGATATTTTACAACACGTGACCATCTTGTTTTATTAGTCTTACTGAAGGTATTTGATTTGACCTGGACAGTGATGTGGATGAATAAGATGATGTGGCACAAATTATGCGGATCTCAAAACAGAATTATTTATTGAAAGTTTTTTAATGACTTTGTGTTTTTATTGCCCGGGACTTCAAAGATCTTTTTATTTTGGCAAAGTATTTTGGTTTTCAAATACAAAGGAATTAAGCCAAGATATTTTCTTCATCGCTTTGAAATGTTTCAAACCCTAGCCAACATCATAGCACTTCCTCAGACGGTTTTTTTCTTGGTAGCGTTTTTCAAGATGCGGTGGGTTTATTTGTTTCCTAGGCACCATTGTAAAAGTGCAAAAGAACATGAGTTTTATTTCAAACATTGCTCAGTTTTTACCTTTACAGTTGGAACAGGTAAATCTTTGGTATCTTGCAAGGATTCTTTGACTTTGGAAATAAAGAATAAAGGCTATTATTTTCTGTTACTTGCGTATATTTCTGGACAGCTACATTATTTCAGTTTATTGTTAAATAACTTTCTAATTTCTTTTATTTGCATTTTAAGATGCAAACCAAAGTAAATAAGGAAGTTTTCAGGTTTATCGTCTTGGGTTCACTGAAAGAGGAATCTTCTTCATTTTTTTTTAGTTTTTCAGTTACAGCGGTTGAGTTAACCCCAACTCAAGGAGGTGATGACCTTGAGTTGGTGATGTTCACGAATCAAGGATGGCTTCATTGTTCTATCTATATATATTTTTTCTTTTCTTAAAGCAAGGAGTCGGGATTGAAAAATTCAAATATAAAATCTCTTAAAAACAGAAAAGTTTTTGTATATCTACAGTATTGCAGATGATATTTCAGTTTCTGGGCTTAAAAAAGGTAGTATAGTGGAAGGAGTTGGTGCTCCTATGAAAACAGATGTAACAAAGTTGAAGATTTGATGTTAATGAAAAATAGGTTCGAGTGGTTTTTCTACCCCATGAGGGTTTTCCACTCAGGAAAATAATTGTGTCATGTGATGTCTCATTGTTTTGTGCATTTCAGTTTATCATATTCTTGTCAAGCTCTGATACATAATTGCTCTATTATTTGTCGTATTATCTATCATGGGTTATGCATGTTTATGTTACATAAATCTGTTTTATATGGCAGTGGGTTTTATTGCAGCACTCTAGTAATTCTCAGATTTCCGTTAATTGCAGCACTCTGGTAATTTTCAGATTTTCGTTAAAGCATTAATAATGATTGTTACTCCTCAATAGAACAATCTATTTGAATGTTTTTGAATATTGTTTTAGTGTTGTATTGTGACTGTATCTTCTAGTTATTTTTAATTAGAAAGAAATCTATTCACTCTAATTCACCCCCCCTCTTAGAGTGTTTCCACTTCCAACAAGTGGTATCAAAGCATAGGGTCCTGCATTCGATCTTTCGTAGGATAGATCCTGGTCTTGGAAGTCTCTCATCATGTCAAATGTTCAAGAGGGGTCTTTTATTACTAGAGCTCCATTATTTGATGGAACCGATTATGTGTTCTGGAAAATTAGAATGGAAGCATATCTGATTTCTATAGACCTTGATGTATGGAATATAGTATGTAGTAAGTACATTGTACCTGCTACCATACCTACTACTGTTGATGAGAAAAAATAATATGAAATGAATGCTAAAGCCAAACATGCCATCTTGTGTGGCTTGACCAAAGATGTCTTTGTTAAAATTATGCATTGCAAATCTGCACATGACATTTGGGAAAAACTAGAAAATATTTATCAAGGAAATGAAAAAGTCAAATAGTCAAAAATACTCACCCTCAAAACTCAATTTGAGGAAATGAGAATGAAAGATGATGAAAAAGTTGTTGAATACCTTCTAAGGATTGATGAAGTTGTAAATGGGATGAGAGGATTAGGTGAAGAGGTTGATGAATTCATAGTGGTTAAGAAAGTGATTAGAACTTTATTGCCTAAATATGAAACTAAAGTTTCTACCCTTGAAGAAAAGAAAAACTTCAATAAGCTTACCCTAGATGATCTTCAAGGAACCTTGACTACATTTGAAATGAGAACTAATAAAGTTGACAGTGCTAGTTCGTCATTAAAGAATCGGCCTTCAAAACGGAGAAGAAAGAGAATGAAGATAGTGAATCGGAATTATCTGATTCTTTAAAGGCTCTCTTAGTAAGAAAGCTCAAAAAGAAATATAGAAGTAAACTGCCTCTGAAATGTTTTGCTTGTGGCAAAGCTGGTCATTTTGCAGCCCAATGTCCTTATGCTGAACAAAACAATGATGATGATCAAAGTGAAAAACTCTATAAGAAAAAGGTTTTCAGTCCTAAGAAGAAATTCAACTTTAACAACTTCAAGAAGAAAAAGAGTCTATTCAGCAAAGAAGACTCTGACGATGAGTCAAATGACTCTCTAGGTGATGAAGGAGAAACTTCATTCATGGCTGAAATTGATTCTTCTAAAACTGCAAACAATAAAATGGTTAGTAAATTGAATAGTCAATCTGATTCAAAGAATTGTGAGATAAATCTTGAAGGTGAACTGCTTTGTGCTCTTCAAGAAATTAAAAAACTCAAGAAACTTATTTCCTCTCAGGAGAAAAGTTCAGATAATTTGACTATTTCTCTGCAAACTGAATTAGATGACTCTAAAAGAGTTATAGGAAATCTCAGATCAGTGATTTCTGATAACGAAAGGAGATTCAAGCACTCAAATAGCAGATTAACTCTCAAAAAAACAAGTTGAAGATCATGAAAGAACCATTCACTTGCATAATATGTTAGGGAAACAAAAATAGATTGATGTCACAGGTGAATGCTCAAATTCTATAGATCAGAATGTAAAAACTGATAGCAAAAAGCAACTAGTTGAAAACAAGTGGAACAATTTCAGATTTAACTCATTTTTCAATGGATATTGCTTCTTTTGTAACAGATTTGGTCACAAAGTGAGCACATGTAAATTTATGATGTCCAGAACACCAAGATTTGGTCATAAACAATACTTTGGTTTTTCTAATATGATCAGGTGTTTCAAATTTAAAATAATTGGTCATACTTCTAAACAGTGCAAGCAAAGCAAACCAACTACAGAAAAGGTTTGGAGACCTAAACAAGTCCAGAACGTTGAACAATCCATGCTAGTTCAAACTGCTTTTCTCTCTAGTAAGAAAAATTTATGGGTTGTTGATAGTGGTTGTTCTAACCACATGACAAGGGATAAAGACAAGTTCTTAAAACTTGAAGATCATGCTGGTGGTTTTGTGAAGTTTGGTGACAATTCTGGGATTCAAATAAAAGGTATAGGATCTTTACTTCTTAATGATGATACACCTCTTCATGATGTATATTATGTAGAAGGCCGTAAACATAACCTTTTAAGTGTTAGTTAAATCTATGATAGTGGATACAATGTTTCATTCAATTCACAAGGTTGTGCAATCAAAACCAAATCTGGCAAAATTGTTGCAACGAGCTTAAGGACACATGGCAATATATATAACCTTCTTGACTTATCTAATTATGAAAGAAATGAAGGTATGTGTCTTATGGGTCAAGTTGAAGATAACTGGTTGTGGCATAAACGGTTAGGGCACATAAACTTTGATAATGTGGTTAGAATTAGCAAATTTGGAAATGTGAGAGGTTTACCAATGCTTAATAAACCAGAAAATATTGTTTGTTTAGGGTGTATCAAAGGAAAGCAAACAAAAGTGAGTTTTAAATCAAAGGAACATTCTTCTACTAAACCTTTACAACTAGTGCACACCAATCTATGTGGTCCTACGAGAACAAGATCTATTATTGGTGAAAAATACTTCATGTTATTTGTTGATGACTTCACTAGAATGGTTTGGGTAACCTTTCTCAAACATAAATCAGAAGCTTTTGAAAGATTTAAAATTTTTCGCAAAATGGTTGAAAAAGAATCAGATTTCAAACTTAAATGTTTGAGGTCAGATAAAGGAGGCGAGTTTACATCACAAGAGTTCGTTGAATATTGTGAAAATCATGGCATTAAAAGGTAGTATGCTGCTACTAGAACATCTCAACAGAATGGGGTGGTTGAAAGAAAAAATAGAATAGTAAAAGAGATGGCTAGAACAATGTTAGATGAAGCCAAATTACCTGATAGATTTGGCAAGAAGCTATTCATACAGCTGTTTACATCTTAATCAGGGTTCAAATCAGAGTGAAATCTAATTTCACTCCATAAGAACTATGGTATGGTCATTCTGCTACAATTAAATACTTCAAAATTTTTGGTTGCAAATGTTTTATTAAAAAAAATGATGAAAATTTGGGTAGTTTTCAGTCTAAATCAGATGAAAGTATATTTTTAGGATACTCTACACATAGCAAAGCTTATAAATGCTTCAATTTAAGACTCAATAAAATTGTTGAAACAATAAATGTTACTTTTGATGAGAAGGTGTTTATGGATAACAGTCGTGTGCAGGATATTGAGGAAGAACCTATGTTAACACTTGATAAAACTCCTGAATCTGCTGTAGTAGTAGATAATTCTCAACAGGAAATTGCATCAAGTTCTGAGAAAACCACACCTCAATGCACACCTTCTAGGATTATCACTAAAAGGCATCCTCAAACTCTAATTATTGGAGATAGAGATGCAAGAATATTAACTAGAAGGAAAGCTAAGATTGAAGAACAAGCTCAAATTGCTGAACATTTTTGTTTAGTAACTGAGTTTGCGCCTACAAATGTTGATGATGCTTTAAATGATGATTGTTGGTTGAAAGCAATGCAGGATGAAATCAATCAGATTGAGAAAAATAAAACTTGGGAGTTGGTTCCAAGACCTGATAATAAAAATGTGATTGGTGGCAAATGGATTTTCAGGAACAAACTAGAAGAGTTTGGTAAAGTGGTACGAAATAAAGCACGCTTTGTGTGCAAAGGGTATGCTCAACAAGAAGGTATAGACTTTGGTGAAACTTATGCTCCAGTTGCTCGTATTGAGTGCATTAGAATTTTCTTGGCTTATTCTTGTTTTAAAAATTTCAAAGTTTATCAAATGGACGTAAAAACAGCTTTCTTGAATGGGTACTTAGATGAAGAGGTTTACATGGAACAACCTGAAGGTTTTGTATCAAAGGACAATCCTGAATTTATCTACAGGTTGAAAAAGGCCCTCTATGGTCTTAAACAAGCTCCTGGAGCTTGGTATTCCAGATTGGATGCACATTTAACATCCAATGGGTTCACTAGAGGTGGTGTTGACAGCAATTTGTATGTCAAAACTGAAGGTGATGATATTCTTGTGGTTGAAGTTTATGTTGACGATATTATTTTTGGTTGCAACAATGATGCTTTATCCAGGAAATTTTCTAGATTAATGGACTCAGAATTTGAGATGTCAATGCTAGGAGAACTAACATTTTTCCTTGGTCTTCCAGTTTCACAGCTTAAACAAGGCTTATTTTTATCACAAACCAAGTATGCTAAAGAGATGCTTAAAAAATTTCAGATGGATGATTGTCATCCAATTAGTACTCCTATGATGACTGGTTGTAAGTTATCTAAGTTTGATGATTCACCTGATGTTGATCAATCTGCATACAGATCAATGATTGGTAGTCTATTGTACTTAATAGCCTCTAGACCAGATTTAATGCAAGCTGTTTGTAGTTCACGATTTCAGTTAGCACCTAAACAGTCTCATCTTAATGCTGTTAAAAGGATTTTTAAATACATTCAGGGTACTCTAGACTATGGTCTTTGGTATCCTCGCAACAATGACTTTACATTACTAGCTTTTACTGATGTTGATTGGGCTAGTTGTCTAGATGACAGAAAGAGCGCAAGTGGTGCAGCATTTTTCCTTGGTGACCGTCTTGTAGCCTAGCAAAGTAAAAATCAAGATTCTGTTTCATTGTCAACAACCGAGGCTCAATATATTGCAGCTACATCATGTTGTACTCAACTTCTCTGGATGGCTCAAACACTTTCAAATATGGGTATTACTATTCCTAAACCCATCTCCATTCTTTGTGATAATACTAGTGTTATTAATCTATCTAAGAATCCAGTTATGCATTCCTGCACCAAGCATATAGCCATTAAATTTCATTTTCTTCATGAGAAAGTCTTGGCTAATGAGGTTTCAGTGCAATATGATCCTACTCAAGCACAGGTGGTAGATATTTTTACCAAACCTTTGGCAAAAGACATGTTTGAACAACTACGATCTAGATTGGGAGTTGTCTCTCAATCTCTACTTCATTAACTTGATCATTGCCTTAGGGGGAGCCTTGCTCTCCACCAACAGCTTATCGCTGCTCTCCTTGCCCGTTGCTCTCTGCTATATCTTGTAGCTGATTTTGATTATTCTTGTCTCTTTCCCTTTGTCCTTGAGACAAAAAAGGGGGAGAATATTATTATGCATTTGATTCACAAATTTTGGCATTTATAGTTGTTTCAGTTATGGTGCATTCAGTTTGGCATGCATTTGGTTCACAGAGTTTGGCAATTGATTCACAGACAGGTTAGCATTTGAAACTTGGTGCATAGCTTGGCATTTGGACTGTGGTTTCTTTCAGTCTATTTGGATGGCCTTGTTTTTGCCATCAAGGACAAAGGGGGAGTTTGTTGACTTCTCTTCTATGTTGTCCTTGATGACAAAATTGCTCTTGGATGATTCACTTGATTAGTTGAATCTCATTGGTTGTGGCGGATATTTTACAACACGTGACCATCTTGTTTTATTAGTCTTACTGAAGGTATTTGATTTGACCTGGACAGTGATGTGGATGAATAAGATGATGTGGCACAAATTATGCAGATCTCAAAACAGAATTATTTATTGAAAGTTTTTTAATGACTTTGTGTTTTTATTGCCCGGGACTTCAAAGATCTTTTTATTTTGGCAAAGTATTTTGGTTTTCGAATACAAAGGAATTAAGCCAAGATATTTTCTTCATCGCTTTGAAATGTTTCAAACACTAGCCAACATCATAGCACTTCCTCAGACAGTTTTTTTCTTGGTAATGTTTTTCAAGATGCGGTGGGTTTATTTGTTTTCGAGGCACCATTGTAAAAGTGCAAAAGAACGTGAGTTTTATTTCAAACATTGCTCAGTTTTTACCTTTACAGTTGGAACAGGTAAATCTTTGGTATCTTGCAAGGATTCTTTGACTTTGGAAATAAAGAATAAAAGTTATTATTTTCTGTTACTTGCGTATATTTCTGGACAGCGACATTATTTCAGTTTATTGTTAAATAACTTTCTAATTACTTTTATTTGCATTTTAAGATGCAAACCAAAGTAAATAAGGAAGCTTTCAGGTTTATCGTCTTAGGTTCACTGAAAGAGGAATCTTCTTCATTTTTTTTTAGTTTTTCGGTTACAGCGGTTGAGTTAACCCCAACTCAAGGAGGTGATGACTTTGAGTTGGTGATGTTCACGAATCAAGGATGGCTTCATTGTTCTATCTATATATATTTTTTCTTTTCTTAAAGCAAGGAGTCGGGATTGAAAAATTCAAATATAAAATCTCTTAAAAACAGAAAAGTTTTTGTATATCTACAGTATTGCAGATGATATTTCAGCTTCTGGGCTTAAAAAAGGCAGTATAGTGGAAAGAGTTGGTGCTCCTATGAAAACAGATGTAACAAAGTTGAAGATTTGATGTTAATGAAAAACAAGTTCGAGTGGTTTTTTTACCCCATGAGGGTTTTCCACTCAAGAAAATAATTGTGTCATGTGATGTCTCATTGTTTTGTGCATTTCAGTTTATCATATTCTTGTCAAGCTCTGATACATAATTGCTCTATTATTTGTTGTATTATCTATCATGGGTTATGCATGTTTATGTTACATAAATCTGTTTTATATGGCAGTGGGTTTTATTGCAGCACTCTGGTAATTCTCAGATTTCCGTTAATTGCAGCACTCTGGTAATTTTCAGATTTCCATTAAAGCATTAATAATGATTGTTACTCCTCAATAGAACAATCTATTTGAATGTTTTTGAATATTGTTTTAGTGTTGTATTGTGACTGTATCTTCTAGTTATTTTTAATTAGAAAGAAATCTATTCACTCTAATTCACCCCCCCTCTTAGAGTGTTTCCACTTCCATCAAAGGGAGAGTGTTGAAACATATTAATTTCTACCAACAAACAAAGCAGAATTGTCAATCGAACATTTAAAATGGAACCTTCCCACCTTGCATTTCAGACACTTCTCTTAACATCACCGACTTATCACCGATCCTCATTTCTCACATTTGTTTACTGTTGTATTTTGAAAAAATCTATAGACCTCTATAAATAAAGGCAGATGTAATCCGCTTAAGACGTGCAATCAAATTGTGTTTTTGTGCAGCAGCACAATGTAATTTGTGTATACATTTTTTTTTTTTAAATAATCCATAATAATTTTCAAGCAATAATAGTTTCACAATATTTTATAAAATTCCCTGAAATAGTACAGCATCAAACTGCTTTGAATTGCTTGATCTGCTGTTAAAGTGTGGTCCTGAGCTTGCCTTTTATTACCCCTACTTTGATTTATGATGTTTTACAGTCTTCAGCTCTTCATTCCATATTGTCCCTCATCATTAAATGAAATTCTTTAATATATTTTTATTGATATTCTTAAATGAGTGGGATCTCTTAAAATCTATCTTTAATTTATTTTGAAAAAATAAAAAACAAAAATTTAATTTAATGAAAAAAAAGGTCTTAAACATTTTTGTTCAAATAATAGGACAGGCACTAACAGTTCTTACATACCCATCAAATTATTTGTAATTTATTTAACAACGTATCCATGACCTTTTGGCTCCACCATGACATCAAAACCATCTAAAACTACTGCAATTTGGCATCAATTGTATGGTATAGAAATACTTTGATCACTGCCACCCTTGCATTATGGAGTGACGATGCTCCTGCTCAGGTAGACGTGCCGGTGATTTATTTCTGAAAACAATTCATACAATACACCCATGAGTCTCATTATCAAGTGATACTAAAACAATCTAAGTGTGCATTTCAAAGCCAGAATATCAAAAGGGTATGAAGTAAACAGCCGAGTCTACGTTTTGCTAAGCTCCAAATAATTAATGAATAGAATAACAATCTGCACTAGATTTGTTAATAATGGAAGAATAGAATCTACCCCTGCCATGGTTGCAGAAAGTTTTGCTGCCAAGGGCTGGTAGCTATTACAGTTGATGGAATCCCAACATTATTGTTGACAATTCTCTCTACATGTTTTCCTTCTTCAGAGAGCTGCATCTATAACAATATAGATAGTTACATTCTATAGAATGATAATCTACAAATAGATAAATTACATTCTATGGAGTGATAATCTTCTATATTAGACAACATAAATTTGTGGACGTACCATTTTGTGCAGTGCATCATTATCTCTTCGTAACTCATCGTCCTGAGTTATTCCAACAGTATGTCAGTTGAGAATCAGATCAGTTATAAAAATATCATTCCTCAAGGAATTCACAATGAAAAAACTAGACAAGGATGTTCATTCAATATTTATACATAAAACCTCAAATTAAAGATTGATTGAATATAGGTCTTACCCTCCTTTGGAGCTCCTCCACAAGTTGGTTCTGCCACAGCATCTAACAACAATCAAATAAACTAAAAAACAAAATTCTAAATGCCATAATCGACATGGGTTGTCATATTGTAAAAACAAGTGTATTTGATATTTTCTTAATTCTTATGTTTACCACCAAATTCAATTCCATTTTACACTACTACACCGGGTTTCAAGTGCTGAAGACCATGGTAGGCATATGAAAACTCCAAAAATGGTTTTGAATAAAAAAGATTCGAAATGCAACTACTTAAAAAAATTACCTTTCTCACTCTTATTCTATTCACTCCTAGTTGAACCTGGTACTCCAATTGTTCCAAGTCAGTGAAAGACAAAGAAGACAGTTCCTGCCCCATTAAAGTCCTAACATGAAAAGTAGAATGAAATTATTTCTTCCTGAAAGTTAAATCAAATAAGATATAAAGACGCTGAGAAAAAATGTTAGGCATGTAGCCAATGTAAGCTTACCTAACTATTTTCTCCTTGGACTGTATTTTTTGCATCAATCCTACGACCTCTTCTGATTTGTGTTGTGACTGCACAATGGTAACAGAATTAAGCATGATCTCCCATTAAACTATAACAGTAAGCTGGCTAAGAATGGTTTCCTATACTTGATTTTATAGACACACATAATTATTTGTTGGACCAATTTGCATTCGATTCTATAAAGAGGCCATATAAAATAATACAATTATGAGCTTGGTTTAGAGGTCAAAGGTGAGAAAAATTATAAAAAAAATGAAAATAAAAATTGGTTAAATATTTTTTTTCAATACATCACTCTCCAACGTATCAACACATCAGGAATAGATGTAAATTTCTAACAGACGTGTTAAAGGTCTAATAAAAGAGAAATCATTGAGGAAAAGCATCTCCAATAATACTTATAAATTCGGTGAAGGATTTTCTTCTCAGTAATTCGATCTAAGATGTTTAAAGTTAAAACAACGATGTAATTGAGGAGCTTGGGCAAGGGAGGAGGGCTAAGCCAATTTTCTGGTTAGTTCTACAAAATTTCATCGTAAAAACATGAGATGAGATTGATTTTAATATCAGTAAAGCCAAAGCTGTACATATGAATCATCAAAAGTGGGTTCGCTTATTCTAGAATATAGTAAGTAGTTTTTTATTTATTTTGACGATGTTATAACCAGTGTTCCACGGAAACACGTTTCCCCCTCCCAGGCCCAAGTCTCCCCGTCCCCGAAACCCGTCCCCGAAACTTTTTCCCTTTGTCCCCCTGTCCCCGAAGCCCCTCCCCGCGTCCCCCCGTCTCCCCGTCCCCACCATCCGTGGAACACTGGTTATAACTCAGTTGACACTTTAGTTCAATCAATTTTATTTCAAAGATTTTTTTTTCTATAGAAATACGCTTTTAAAGACACTTTCTATTTATTCCTATGATGTAAAATTGGGCATGCTGTCAGAGAAGCATTGGATAGTCACATCTGAATTAAAGATAAACTAGTCATCAAGGGGGCCGATAGTTTTTAGTTCAATGCTAGAGCAATCCAGCAGAAAAGGGGAGGTTTAGGTTCAACATTTAAAGTGGTCCATGAAAAAGCTTAACTTGGTATTAGGACCTAAATTAGCAAAGCCAGGCCAAATTAGAATCCCCGAACATCTAGAGTATAGCTCAAAAAATAAGCCACACACGAACCAAAGACCAATCATCAAAAGAGCTGATAGCTCAGTGGTGGAACATCCCAACAGCACTACATCCCAACAGCACTATAAATTTTTTCAAATTTCTGATTAATAAGATCAGCGAAGAAATATTTTTTCCAATCAAAAGCCATTTAAGCAAAAATAATACCTGCAATAATAAATTATACAACACTAAAACTTAAACTGGTTTGTAATCTCTTGTAGGGCAAATAATTCTAGGTTAAATTCCTTTGAATCGGCAGCTAAGATACTATTTGACATATAAATATTAATCAGCGTGTTGCATTGAATGTGGGTTCTTTGAATGCCTCCTTTTCCTACGTAAGGTGATCTCTAATTCCAATCTCCTCGGATTCTCTTTTGAGAGAGCTTTTATGGTGATAAAGGGGGGGTTGTAATCACAGAAGAAGAATATTACACTAATCTCCGGTAATTCCTATGCTAGAATGGTTTATTGTATTCTTCTAGTTTAAAAACAAGTTCCTTCTTTTCAGGGTTTTTGTAACGAAAGCAGAGTGCGAAAATTCTTTTTACAATGTTAAATTTAAAGAGGAGAGAAGCAGATATGACTTTCAATTTCAATTACAGTCATTAAGACGCAACAACAAGAATTACACAAGCATAAAGAGAGCACAAAATATATGTGGGAAAACCCTTACAGATAAAAAAAACCCACCACCAAAGCCAATCTCCTATATTACAGTAAAATGTCAATTACATACAAGATACAGATTAAGCTCTCAAGTGTATCCATAGTCTCTGTTCTGACAACATTCAACCTACAGACAGAATTCGACCCACACTCCTCACAAGCAATGGGAACAATGTTATGCAATTTAGCATCCAACAGAACCATCCAGAGGACCTATTTCCAATTACTCGACCAACTTCTGGACCAACCTCTACAACCATTTCAACAGATGATTTGTATCTCTGCTCAGAAACAGTTCGTTTCAATTTCCTCATGGCTCCAACCGTCAGACACTTCATACGTGCAAATTGTCTCTGTGAACTCTCATCGAATCACTTAGACTCCAGCTTGGACCAATTATCGGCAGACAACTCAGTAGGTCAATATGATCCATCGTGGTCCCCACTTAGTCTTATGGTTATCGGCAAGAGTTCCTCACTTCGGCAATCTCCTATAACTCTTTCATCGAAATGTAATGTTACACGGAAAACCTCTTTGTCGCCAAGACTTGGCAATGTCATATCGATATTGGATATTGTCTTTTCAGCAAGAAGAGTTACTTCGGCTAGCGGCTACAAACATCTCACCGAACTCTTAAGTCACACCGAAAAGATTGATCACCGCCAAGACATCGGTAACGTCACAGCGAAACCGACTTATTGCCCAGACAATGCGACTTCGGCCACCGGCTAGAAGAGTCTTACCGAAAGCACATGTTACATCGAAAGCCGCTCTTCACCCAAACCAGTAGAAGCTACACCAAAATAGTCTCTTTCGCCAAGACTACTCGAAAGTCATATCGACACCTAGCTTATCGCCCAGAGAAGTGACTTCGGCTATCGGCTTGAAGTATCTTACCGAACTCTCACGGCGGCACGCTGAAATCCCAGATATTGTCAAGACCGAACAAAGCTATACCTAAAAGAGACTTCATCTACCAGTTTGAAAGGTCTTATTGACATCACATGTTACACCGAAATCCTAGCTGGTCGCCAAGACTCAACACTTGTCTTACCAATATCGGTAAGAAACATAATTTCTGCACGCCGCTTGAAGAGTCCTGCTGAACTCCTAAGTCATACCGAAATCACTACTATGCTCGAGTTCGCTAAGACACCGAACGGAGTCACACCGAAATGCTCACTGGAGGAACAAAATGCCATCTGACCGAGATTATTGAGTTTGAGACACCAATTCTCAACAATTTTATGGAAAAAAAAATCTTGTTTTACTGGTTTCTGTTCAAAGAAGAAAAATGTTGGTTTTTAGGTTTCTGTGCTTAAAAAAAATATTGCATTTCAAGTCTTTGTGCAAAAGAAATCATGCAATTTAGGTTTATGTGGAAAAGAAATTCTTGTTTTTCAGATTTGTGATAGGTGCTACTTTTTAAGTTCTTTACATCATGTGTGATTTTGGGTCTTTTGCAAAAAAAAATGTATTAGCTAAGTAATTCAAGCATTTCTTGGCAGATTTTCCAAACACTCAACGAGCAGTAGACTTTGTTCGGGAAAATAGAGTTATGTTCTTTGCCCGCACGGTGGAATCCTCCGATAGACAAAACAAGGCCTTCAAAAGAAAACCGGAGAACTTCGCAATCTGAACAGAACCAATGGGAGAGGGGCAGGGCCTTTAATTGGACACAGGATTGGTGTCATTCTTATTGTGTTAAATTGGTTCGTGGTATAGCTTATACTGCTTCTTGTATTGATTTTCAGCTCAGTCGTCTGTGTGTGACTATCCAAGAAAAATTGTTTTAATCTACATGTAAATTTATTTCCTTGAACTTTCTGTTTAAGTTTCCTTTCCTATTTCCTGTCCTGTTTCCAGAATATTATGTTGTTTTTTTTCATTCATATAGATTCTCATTGTTTGCAACTTTGTCTAACTCATTCCTTGCACCGTCCAATCATCACACAGCTCTAATATGTATGTTTGTTTTCCATACATTAGAAATCATTTAAATAAAGTACTACTTTTTTAAGCTTTCTATCCTGCCGTAATATAGACTCCCCTTCTGTTGATTATGCCACGATGACATGAAACTCCATTCAGCTTTCTTCATTTTGAGGGCTTTCATGTCATTTTGAAATCAAATGTTAGCATCTGTATGAACTCCTATTCATTAAGTCTATTACTTCTCTGATGATTTTTTTCCAGAATAGACTTCCTCTGTAGCTTCTTTTATGTTTGTTTTCCCTAGGATTTTCTTTCATGATTGAGAATTGAACTTCAATTATATAACTCTTGTTCCTTGCTTAAAACTTTGCAATATTTATAATTATGCACTATTAACTTTTCAAGTGTCAATCTCTTAGCAAGAGTACTTAAAATACTTTGATTTTGTTTGCAAGCAACTTTTAGCACGAAGCCTTTGTAGAATTTTGAACCTGACCTATCCTCTCTGAACCAACTGATTAGCAAACAATAACAGCAAAAAGAAGAAAAACATCAATATCTTTATTGAAGCTTAATTAAAAAATTACATAGAGGCTGTATATATAAAGAATTTGCAGTCTAGAAGAATAAATAATAACTGCAGTTCTAAATATATTCCTAGCTTTGCATGGAAAGTTACTAAGGCTCTCAAACTAAAAAAAGCAAACTACTCCCTAAATTAAAGAATACAATAAGTGCATGCACAACATGCTTTATTTACTAAAAACAAACTCATGCAAAAAGCAAAACTAAAAATAGTCCTAAGGATTCGTGCATGCTGGAGTACATGCTTTATTTGCATGAATAAACAAAAAAAACTATTAACTAAAAATAGCTTATGCATGGTGATGAATGGATAGCTTCATGTCCAAACTAGAGTTGCATGGAGCTGCATGCTAGAGCAGCATCACTTATCAACATACTTCCCCTTGATGCTGAGAGGGCTGACAATCTTATCTCGTAGTGCTATAAACTGAGCTTTCGCAACCGCTTTGGTGAATATATCTGCTAGCTGATCCTGGGTGTTGATGTGCTTCAATTCGACATCTTTCTTTTGCACCAAATCTCGTATAAAGTGATATTTCAAATCAAAATGCTTTGTTCTGCTGTGATGAACCAGATTCTTAGCTAACTTGATGGCACTCACATTGTCACAATAAATTACTGTAGGCTGAATTTGTTTTTTTCCAATTTCTTCCAAAACTTTTCTGAGCCAAAGGGCTTGTGTACCTGTTGAGGTAATTGCAACATACTCTGCTTCTGTAGATGAGAGGGCAACAATACTTTGTTTTTTCGAGCTCCAGGTAATCAAACTAGAACCAAAAGAAAAACAATTTCCAGATGTAGATTTACGGTCATCCATACTACCTCCCCAATCTGAATCACTAAAGCCTACAAGATTGAACTTTTCAGAAGAGTAGTAATGAATACCAAAACTTGAATTCCCTTTCACATACCTCAAAATCCTCTTGGCTGCCTTCATATGTATTTCAGATGGATTTGTCATATACCTTGAAACAAGTGAAACTGAATAAGCAATATCTGGCCTCGTGTGGGTTAGAAACATCAAGCTCCCCACAATACTTCTGTAAGTTGTCTCATCAACTAAATCAGCACCATCATCTCTACATAACAAATCCCCATGAGCACTTGGAGTGGAGGCAAGGTTACAATCAGTCATATTAAATTTCTTCAGCATATCTTGTGCATACTTTGTTTGACAAATGAAAATCTCATCCTTACTTTGATAAACCTCCATTCCTAAAAAATATTTCATTAGACCAAGATCTTTCATCTCAAATTCTTTCATCATAGCAGCTTTGAATTCATCTTTCATCTTAGAACTACTACCCATATACAAAAGATCATCAACATACAAACTTATGATGAGAATATCAGTACCTTCTTGTTTGTAGTATAGGGTAGGATCACTCTTACTTCTCTGAAAGCCATTCTCCTGAAAGTATCCATCAATCCTGGCATACCACGCTCTTGGTGCTTGCTTGAGGCCATACAAAGCCTTCTTCAACTTGTAGACATAATTATCTTTTCCTTCCACTTCAAAACCTTGTGGCTGCTCCACATATACTTCCTCTTCTAAGTACCCATTCAAGAAGGTACTTTTCACGTCCATATGATGTATGCTCCACTTCTTCTGAGCTGCTAATGAAATCAGCATTCGTATGGTCTCTTGTCTTGCTACTGGTGCAAATGTCTCTTCATAGTCAATTCCATATTTCTGTGTGAAGCCTTTAGCAACTAATCTTGCCTTGTGTCTTTCAACACTCCCATCACTGTTAAATTTGGTCTTGTAGACCCATTTGGTGCCAATCCTTTTTTTGTCATGTGGAAGTTCTGTTAACTCCCAAGTGTCATTCCTGTGAATGGAATCCATCTCTTCTTCCATGGCTTTCACCCAAACTTCATTAGCACATGCATCTTCAAAACATGATGGTTCAAAATCAGCCTTGGCTAATAAAGCAAAATTCACTGTCTCACCTATTGGGTTTTCTTCATGTACTTGATTTCCACTCTTTTGGTAGATATCACTCAATCTCCTTACTTTCCTTGTAGAACTTGGAGAAGAAGCTGGACTTGAACTTGGTACTAAAGTACTTGATGAAGGATTGCTTGGTGGAGTTAAACCACTGGATATAGAAACATTAGATGGCTGCTCATGATCAATATCAGCAATTATATCATCATTCAAAATAGATTTTGGCTTCTCAACATGGCCTTTTTTATGACCATAAACTCCCCCTTCATCAAAAATCACATCTCTTGAGACAATAAGCTTGTTAGTGAGGGGATTATACAATCTATAAGCCTTGTTTTTCTCACTATACCCAATAAAAATACATGACTCACTCTTTGCATCTAACTTCTATCTATTCTGATCCGGTACATGCACATAAGCCAAACAACCAAAAACTTTGAAATGATTAACATTAGGCCTTTTACCATACCAAGCTTCATAAGGAGTCATCTTTTCTAGTGTACTGGTGGGGCTATGGTTGAGGATGTACACCGCTGTAGCAACTCCATCTCCCCAATAAGAATTGCTCAATCCCTTGGTTTGTAACAAGCACCTTGCCATTTCAACCACAGTATGATTCTTCCTTTCAGCTACTCCATTCTGTTGAGGTGTGTATGCAATAGTAAGTTGCCTCTTGATGCCATTAAAATCACAATAATTTTGGAAAGCCTTTGAGCAAAATTCTCCTCCACGATCAGTCCTTAAACATTTGATCTTGCACCCTTTCTCATTTTCCACAAGGGCTTTAAACTTCTTGAATGTATCCAAGGCTTCATCTTTGGCCTTCAAAAAATATACCCAACAATTTCGTGAGTAATCATCAATAAAAGTGATGAAATATGATGACTTACCCAAACTCTTAGTCTGCATAGGACCACATATATCTGAATGAACAAGCTGAAGTGGGTGATGAGCCCTCCATGCATTGCCCTTTGGAAACTTTTCTCTTGCATGCTTTCCTTTAGCACAACCTTCACAAACCTCCTTGTGTTCCTCAACCTTGGGCAAACCAGAAACTAATGCATGTGAGGTTAGAAACTTCAAACTATGAAAATTTAAATGCCCATACCTGAGATGCCATAACCAACTTGAATCCTCATAAGCCATATTTGCCAAACTGTTGTTATGTTCACCAAACCTTAAGGGGAACATCCTATTTCTTGTCATAGGAACAACAGTGATCACCCTATTATCCTTATTCTTATCATAGATAGTACAAGTCTTATTCTCAAAGACTACTTTATAATTTTTCTCACATAGCTGCCCAACACTTAACAAATTGTGCTTCAGTTGTGGAGTATAATAAATATCATGAATACTCTTTATACCTTCTTTTGTTTGGACCTCCATAGCTCCTTTGGCAGCAACCTCCAATGATTTATCATCACCAAGTTGGATCTTGGATTTGAAACTTCCATCCTTTGTTGAGAACAACTTCTCATTCCCTGTCATATGGTTAGAGCATCCAGAATCTAGGTACCAAACATCTTTACTAGTATTTTCACCCTTGGCATAAGATAAAAATAAGTGATCAGGAGGATTGTCACTACTTTCTTGAGCATAGTTAGCACTTTTACCTTCTTTCAATCTGCATTCTCTTTCAAAGTGGCCATACCTATTACAATGGTAACATTGAACATTTCTCTTATCAAATCTGCCTCTACCTCTTCCTCTGAAACCACCACTTCCTTTTGAGCCACCTCTTCCTCTACCTCTTGAAAAATTTTGGCTTTGCCCTTTACCTTGGCCTTGATTGATTTTGGCACTACTGCTGCTTGTATCTTCATCTTTTGTGATTAGCAATTTAGAGGAAAACGCTTTCTCTACACCTTCAAAAGAATCTTTCAATCTTTCTTCATGAGACATCAGGGATCCAACCAGTTGATCAAACTGTAGTTTTGTCAAATCCTTGCTTTCTTCTATGATTATTGCTACATGATTCCATCTGGGTGTCAAAGATCTCAACACTTTTTTAATCAAAACTTCATTGCTTACAATTTCTCCAAGTGTAGCCATTTTATTGACCACATCTTTGACTCTGACACAATAATCACTTATACTTTCAGCTTCTTGCATCTTCAAATTCTCAAACTCTCGCTTCAATGTCTGAAGCTTGACCACTTTAACTTGATCACTACCCTGGTAAGCTTCTTGTAGAGTCTTCCAGGCATCTTTGGCAGTTGTTGCTCCTGATATTCTTGGAAATAAGCTCTTATCAAGAGCTATCTGAATGTGAAACAAAGCTTGAGCATTCTTTTTCCTTGCTTCCTTTCTTGCTGTTCTTTCATTGGCTGTAAGGGCATTCCAATCAGTTGGCTCTTCATAACCTGATTCAATAATCTCCCACAAATCTTTTCCAATCAAAAAGGTCAGCATCTTAATGCACCAATAATCATAATCATTCCCATCAAATTCTGGAACGGGCATATGGTTAGAATTCGACATGATTAACTTTGGCGAAATTCCAACAATAAAACTTTAACCCAAAACAATTTTACCTGCTCTGATACCACTTGTAGAATTTTGAACCTGACCTATCCTCTCTGAACCAACTGATTAGCAAACAATAACAGCAAAAAGAAGAAAAACACCAATATCTTTATTGAAGCTTAATTAAAAAATTACATAGAGGCTGTATATATAAAGAATTTGCAGTCTAGAAGAATAAATAATAATTGCAGTTCTAAATATATTCCTAGCTTTGCATGGAAAGCTACTAAGGCTCTCAAACTAAAAAAGGCAAACTACTCCCTAAATTAAGAATACAATAAGTGCATGCACAACATGCTTTATTTACTAAAAACAAACTCATGCAAAAAGCAAAACTAAAAATAGTCCTAAGGATTCATGCATGCTGGAGTACATACTTTATTTGCATGAATAAACAAAAAAAACTATTAACTAAAAATAGCTTATGCATGGTGATGAATGGATAGCTTCATGTCCAAACTAGAGTTGCATGGAGCTGCATGCTAGAGCAACATCACTTATCAACAGTCTTGTCCTCCAAGTGGCAGTTGAGCAAGGCATTTTTCATTTCAATTGTGTTATTTATCCTGTGATAATGACTTCCATTCAGTTTTCTGCATTTTCTGAGGTGCTGTATGCCTGTCAAATAATGAAACCACCCATCTAAACATTTTGTTAATGCCAAAGTAGTACAACAATTGAAACATGCAGCTATTACTATCTATTTTTTGAAACTGACAGGGACTTGAGCTAAAACGCAATCCTGGTTTTAAGTTTTCTAAGGAAATACTGTAGAGCATTGTAGAAATCCTATCCTTTTCTTGGAAGCTCAATCGCAACAACTCAAGTCTAAATCTTACATTAGTGAAGATAAAGAAGAATTTAACTCGTCTTCTAAACTTTCCCACATTATGATTTTATAGGGTAAGCTATTGTATTAACTCTTCTTTCCATTTTGGGTTTTACATACGTCCATTCTCTACACTCCATAAATTCTAGCACATAAAGGTATCACTATTTAAAGTAGAATTACGTTCTTTTATGCATAGTAGAATAACTCAATTATAATATTTTTCAACTCTAGCATGTCATGATTCATGTTGATAAATTAGTAACCAGATGCCTATCTTAATGAAAAGTAATCAGTATACTCCACTGTTACACCATTTACGATTTATGTTGTGAATGAGATATATGACATTTTATTAGTACTGAATAATTGTGTTAAATCAGATTCAAAGCATCGTAGGAATGTATTTGAGAACGGAAACATTTCAAATTAAGTGGATTATGGTAAAGATGGCATCACTTGGATATATGTTAGATGAAATAGCATATAGCATCCAATCGGCCTGCAAAAGCACACACTGGAATATCCAAGTTAATTTTGGATCAGGCAAATATCGAAGTATGTTATCCTCGTCAATTGCACAAGGATGTTGTGACGATTTTTTAATTGTCTACCTGCTCTTTCTTCCATATTTGAAAATTGAGACAATGTAAGTGGACTTTGCAGAATAGCATTTGGCAAATTTTGCCCAAAACACATAGATTTCAAAGGATGCAATGCTCTCAAATAAGTTTGGATAACCATCCCTTCTGCAACATTGTAAGGATCCTTTAGTTGTCTATATCATATGAAAACTTACATTTATGATTAGGTTGCCGCCTTGCTATAGCGAATGGATGGTACAAAACCATGGGATCAATTTATATTCAAAAATGGTTTAGGAATGTAATCTCAAATAGGTTCCAATAGTTTAGTGACCCATTAGGTAATTCCAGATACCATCCATAGGCAGCTTCATCCAAATGTATGGAAACAAATGAGAACCACATCCTCATGTTCAATTTGCGCTCATAGAATGATATCTTTGAAAGCTCCAACGTGTTGTTCAGCTCTCCTCATTCCTCCCTGTACGTACTTGTGCCGCATGCTCGCACTACTATTTTTGTTGGCGGAGCAAAACTTTTATAGATTCTTGGGTAAGTCAGTAATATCCCCAGCCAAATTAGACGGCAACTATCCCTCCTAACCATTTAACTTGATGGGTGGAAATAAGTCACATCTGAATTAAAGATGGGTTAGTCTTATAGAGGTTAGTAGGTTAGTGGTAGAGCACTCCAGCAACAAATGGAAGGTCTTAGGTTTAAGTCCTAACTGATCCATACAAGCTCAACATAATATCAAAGTCAGACCAGACTAAGAGCCCCAAACTCAACAATGATGAGATAGTGGTTTGAGCGATTGTTGATTGATAATATGATATGATTATTGATTGAGTTGTGGACTGAAATGTCAATCTGATTACAAAATTTAATGATTGTTGGACTGATTTGCAGATCAATAATTAGATTTTGAGTTGTAGAGGGAGACAATAAATCTTGAGAATTCAGTGGAGGTGCTCAGTACCTCGGATGTCTATTTGAGAATAGGTTGCATGCAAATTTGGATTTTCTTTAATCAGCATTGTTATTGTTCTTCTATTATTGGGAAGTTCTAGTTTTGAGTTTTCTTGGATTGATTTAGATCTTGATGTAAATCATTTTATAGGCCCTCATTGTTGGTGTTAGATGGAGATGGATACAAATACACAAATATATTGAAAATATCAAATAAAGAATTTTATCAAATTGTTCTAAGTGCGACAGTACTCTTTCCATTCATTCATCAATTGATTACAAATTGATATAGCTTGAATGCTACAACATTCAAAAGTAGACTAGTAATTGATTGAAAGATTGACCATTGCAAAGAATTTCAAATGATTTAAATGAATACTTTGAATTTGAATTGGCTTCCTCATGGTGAGTCAAGGTCTAGAGTCTAGACCCTTCTGCACTATTCCTTTGAAAGGCACACCTAAACTAATACAATGCGTAAAGAGAATTTTCCAAGGTTTATTTCCCTCAAGAGCTCTATTAATCCATTTGGCACAAAGGAAATGCCTTGTCAATGACTTGAAAGCAACCTAGAACCATTGTCATGGGGAAGACAATATTCTCAAACATCATGATGAGTTCATGGTTCTTATCACTCGAGGCCCAAAGAAGCCTCTACATTTCTTTTATTTTTTAAGAGGATTTGGAGGTTGGCCAAAACAAGAACAGTAAACATGAGTGGAAACAAATTTGAAATTCATCAACCAAAGAAAGAGGCTTAGTAATTCATCTCAATTAACAAAATTTGCTTGTCAAAAGGTAATAGGAGAAGTTTGAAAAGCAAAGGGAATGTCAAGAAAATGAGAAATTCCCCATGATTGATCTATACTAGTCAAAACTATCTACCTAGTCTACCTTAGTAAGACAGGATTGCCAATAGTATACCTAGTCTGCCATAGCAAGACAGGATTGCCAATAGTATACCTAGTCTTTTGTCGATGCATACTCAAGCTAGAGGCTTGACAAAAAGTATCAAAGTATTGAATAGCTTGTCTAACATTGTCTTCATTTGCAATAAGAATGAGGATTGAATCATTGACAAAATGACCATTGAGTAATTAGTTGGGAGAATTAGGAAGTATAATCCCCTTAACAAGGGTCTAAGAACCTACATAGACTAATAAATAGCAAAATCAACATAAAGAGTTAGAGCAAGAGGGAAAACTTGATGGATGGCAAAATTTTCAGTTTTTAACCATTAATAGTAATTAAGATTGAGACATCAACAAATAATTTATAAGCATGGACTGAACCGAGGTGATTGAAGCATAGCAAGAATGAAAAAGCTGCTCAATGCAACCATAAGCCTTGACAAAATCAATTTTTATAAAAATGGCATTTTGAGAGCATTGAGCTCATTACATCCCTTCCCAAACAATAACTATATTGTCTAAGATAAATATAGCTTTAATGAACCCAATATTTTCAAGAAGGACGAGTGGAGGTAGAAGAGGCCAAAGCTTAAGAATCAGCTTTGGAAATAATATTATATGAGTTGTTCAACAAAGTGAGAGGCCGTGAATTGCAGATTTCTTCAAGGTCTCTTGCTTCAAGCATTTTTTAATATTCCCTTTATTAATTAAATTTCTTAGGGATTTAAAATAAAAGATCTCAAAATAGACCTTCTGAAGATCAACAACCACAATTGTCCCTAAAGAGCTTTATAGAATTCACAAGTAACTTCATCAAAACTAAGAGACATTGCAAAAATGGCCTTTCACAAATTTTCTTTGGTGTAAAGCTAACCATAGAGAAGGCATTGTGAGTTAGAAGCTTGGCAAATATCCACATTTATGAACTGCTACAAAGCTATAGACAAAGTGCACTCTTGAGCAGACAAAATTTGTTCATAATGTCAAGCAAAGGCTTGAAGAATGTCAAGAATCTTGTTAAGTAGTGGTTTCCTTTAAGTAGCGGTTTCCCTTACTTCATTAAGTAAAAGCCCATGAAGCCTAGAAGAACTATTTTGAAACCTTGTCTCCAGTCTTAAGCCAACTGACATGTGAGAATATACAACTTGCTCCTAATGGCAAAGTTGAACCATTCTAAGTTAAGTGATCAAATCAAATGGTTGTGCTTTCAGAGCAATGATGGCTTGGAGGAGCTCTAAGGTGGTGGCCTATATGAATAGCAACAGAAATATCCTAATACCCATAGATGCAAAGAAATTGGGAAGTACGGGTGATGGTAGCATTCCACCAAGCTATCCATCTAGTCTCTTATATGGGATATGGCTCATCATTATAAAAATGTCCAATGTGAGAAAACATGTCCTTGTGATTGAGAAATAATTTAGTTCATGGCCCTAGATTCAAAAAATTGCCACACACTATAGAACTAAACTGGAAAGTGGCCTGGAAGGACATCTAACAAAAGCTCCACTAACTTCGCGAATAACAATTCGCAAAAGAGGAAAAAGATTTTTCTGATATCAATTGTATGAGCAAGATTCTTGTCCACTCAATCAAGCCATACTATAAGACCACTCCATGAGTAACATGTCATAAGATATTGGCAATAACTAAGATTGGGATTAAAAATCATAATTTATCACAAATGAAGAACCTCGCCTCTTTGCCAATTGTCTACCACATAGACAAGGACCCACATTTATTATAGGCTTTTTCAATCATTTTAAGATACTCATATAGAATCCAAGTGGCGAAAATAATTGAATTGACAATCATCTCCAAAGGGTATATATCTCGACATCATTCAAAGCATAAAAACTAATAACTCCGAAAATATGATTATGAAAATTTAAAAGAGCCCACAACACTCAATTAGTGGGGTTACCTACCTAACCAATTATGTTAATTCCATGTAGAAAGATGACAGCATAACCTTGACTTGCTTCATGATTTCTAGACAAAATAACTCAAATGGCAAATGACACAAGAAGTTGTCAAAAGGGAAAAAATCCGTAATTTTAACCTTTTGTAGCTAGAGAATGCCCAAACCTAGAAATTTTAACTAAGGCTCTCAAATGAAATGAGTTCTAAGGGTGTCTTTGTTAAATCTCGAACATTCTGAGAGATACAATTCATAAACAAACATCAAGAATCATCTCCTAATTATCAATTACTCCCTATTCAAGATGCCCCAGCACGATATGGGACCTCTACTAACATAGCTAGAGGAAGGGAAGCATGTTTAGCAGTATTACGTAGTGGCTGCGATAACAATGACACTGTTAGAAAGGATCTCACATATTTTTCTTTAGAAGTATCTTGAATAAGAGATTTAATAGCTTTTCAAAACTCTAGAAGCTTTAAAGTAATTTTTGAACCTAGTCCCTAGATCTTAAAGAAGGTTTGAGGGGAGGGGCATTATTATTAATTTATTTGCACTTGCAATTAACTATATGCTACCCTTCCTTTTTTTGCAAGAGGCTTCGAGTTAGTGATATTTTGAGAGGAGGGTCTTAGATAGGAAGAAACTAAAAAGGCAATCTTAAATCTTATGTTTGAAGAGCTAGCATTGATAGCAAGTGTTAGAAAATTCAGTAAAGGATGCATTGAGTGTATCTCATTTGTCCAATCTAGATATCCATGATTTATTTTAAATATTTTGAAAGTCCCCCTCAATGCAAACCCAACGCTAAGGATGAGTCGAATAGAACAAAAACCACAACGCCTAAGGAATAAGCTATTTGAATTAAAAATTATACTGTGGGAAGGATAACCCAAAGAACTCAACCCAAATAGGGACCCGATGAGTCTTTTCATTGGAGGAAACAAAGTCCTATGTCTAGGATTCAAAAACCAACAAAAATGAATGAACAAGCTAATGGAAACCATTAAGAATCACCTTAGCATTGTTGATTTCAACAAATAAAAAGTAAAATAGACAAATCTTTTTAGTAAGGTTTTGCATAGCATCAAGGCAAATCCCATTGAGACCCAAGCTTGATTGACCCATTCCTTGAGCATACTTTTATGGAGGACCCTTCCTACAAAATACACTATCAAAGTAAAAAAAACTAACCATCAACAAGTGTTATCAAATTCAAAATGGGAAGAATAATATCTAGGGGTGTTTCAAGGGGTGTACCCCATGAAACACCTTGGGAATAAACTTCTAAGAATGCTTGAGCAAGGGTGTTATTGATATCCATTGTTGATCCTTCAACTCCAATAACACAAACTGCAAAGATATGAAAGGATGAGGCCATTTAAAAGGGGCAAGATCACTCACAAATCTGGTACCTTAAAGAGTGCCTAAATAAATGTAAAAAGAAAGCTAAATGACCGTTCACATGGACTCTAGAAAATCCAAAAATATCTAGCAACACACAATCCAGCGATGGACAAACTATCAAAATTGATCCAAATCCAACAATTCTAAGGATATATTCTCATAAAAAATAAACATTTTTCATATTTTTTGATCCACCATCATTTCGAAAACTCATAAATTCCTTGAATTTCTAGATTCTATTGTCAATGAGTTGCTCATTGATTAAAATATTTTGTAGTTGTCTCTCTCTTCAAGCTTTAATATTCTTCGTATAGCTAAAACTCAAGGTCTATGAAGTAGCAAACACTTTACTTATCCTCCTTGCCTTTGTGTAGGTAACAACTTATTGATCTTAAATTGAGAGATTGTCAAAAGAAAATGACATTTTTAAGCTTCTTTGTTTATAGTTGAGCATCTTCAGCTCTTTATGTTGATTTCAACACGTGCAAATACATGGATCAAACCCCTAAAAACACGAGAAAATAAAACATCATGTTCTTTTAGTTCAAATCACAACATTGAACATATTTTAGATCATTGAAAAGAAAATAATAACCTTCTCCATGGAGTCAATGGAGTCATGAACTTAAAAAAAATAGATCTCTCAAAAAAATAGATCTCGAAAAATAGTATTGAAATTTCCTTGAGTTGATAAGAAATCTATGAAAAAATTGTTACCTGGGGACGCATCCCTATTTCCAAAGCATCCTATGGACGAGGGGATGAGTCAGTGATGTCCCCTAGCCATCCAAAGTTTCACCTAGCAACTAGGAAAGATCCAAAAAAATGTGGGGACGGCAGAAACATGTAGAGGAGTCGACCCATCCCCCTTTTTCAAGCTTGATTTTAATATTTTTTTTTTTAATTTGTTTTTGTGGGCCCCCACACCTCAAGTCACCCTAAATGGGAAAAATAGCCTCTTTTCAATGCATTTGAGTTCATTTTTTGTTAATTGTTTATCAAAAAAGATTTCAGAAATAGGGTACAAAGTTGAAGGAGAAACAAAATATTAAAGCGAGGTTGAAGGAGGTGTAGAGAGGTTGAATCCAAGGCATAATTTATATTTGATAGTGGGGGAACAATTTATTGGAAACGATTGGAAACGGTAAGTCATTCTATCTTTCTATTTATTTATTTCAGAATTTAAAGTAAGAAATGTCTGATTTTTTTTTTCATCTTAAAATTTTAATAAATCTCACAAAACCAACATGAGCAGTACTAAGAATGATAGTAGTGAAATTGAAGAGAAACTCAGAAAAATGCAAGAGTTTCAGCCTCATCAAAGTGTGGAAATGTAGGGGAATGAGGTGAACAACCATCAAATCCATTTTAGTGTCTTCAAAAGTCTTGAAAAAATATGCAAAAGGCACTCTTAACCTTAAAAAAAAAATCTCTTCTACAACTTGTGGCAGCTATAGATATACCAAAAGTAAAAATTCAAGGGGGAGTAGGGTGTGATTGTGTCTCATTTGCAAGGCAACTTTTAGAGGGAGCTACAAAACGGAACAGTCTCATTTCTTGGGTGTTACATACCATGGAGTTAAAGTTTGTCTAGATATAAAGGAAGATGATAACTTAGAGGCTCATAGATTGCACATGGAGGTACAAATGAGGTCTCAAGGTGTGACAATATCAACGCATTCTTTTGCAAGTAGACAATCATCTATGCCTTTGACATCCACACCTGGTAATGCTACTAGTGATATTGCCACAAGAGGAAAGAAAAAGATTAGTGGTGTTGAGAGGCTAAGGATAGTTGTGCAAGTATGTTTAATGCGCAAGCATAGGATGCAACAAAATCTTCCATTGACAAATTTTTTTATGCCCGTGTCATCCCATTTCATGTGGCTCATTCCTCTTATATTAAATAAATGGTCAAATATTTAGACTCTATTGGTCCCTCTTTTGTATACCCCAGAAATCATAAACTACACACTACACTCCTAGATAAAGAATATTCTAAGGTTAATTTGCAAATGGAGGATATGAGGCAAATATGGATCAGGATAGGTTATTCTATTATGATAGATGGGTGGATCGATGTAACACATTGGCCACTCATCAAAATCATAGTCGCATGCCTAGCTGGCTCTTATTTTGTTACAGTCATGGATTATTCAAGGAGGTATAAGGATTCAAACTTTCAAATTAGCATTTTGAGAGAGGCCATAGAGGAGGTTGAGACCTTAAATGTTGTATAGGTGGTCATGGATTCAATGCTTATGTACAAATTGGCTAGCATGATGGTGAGGGGTACTTACAAGCACATCTTTTGGACCCCATGTTGTGTTTATGCATTAACAATGTATCAAAATAAATAGGGAAAATAGATTGGGTGAAGCAAGTTGTGGCAAAAGCTAGAGATATTCAAATTTTCATTTACAAGCACGACACCTACGGAAAGAAGGGCCATCAAACAAAAGATCCTTGATGATGATTGGTTTCCATTGTGAGGCAAGAAATTTCTATTTTTATAATTAAATTACTTATTTTATTAAATATTAAATATTAAATTATTGATTTTCATGTTAAAATTTTTTATTTTAATATTTTAATTTTATTGTTCAATGTTTCAACTTGTGAGGTTTATAGCCTATCAATTAATTATTTTTAACTTTTTGTTTGCATTTTGCATATATGTTTTCTCTTTCATCTCACCTGTTGTAGAAGTCATTACATATGCTGATATAGACTCTCCCAATCTTGGAGAAATATATGAGACATTTGATGGCATTCTTGAAAAGATAAAGCAAATATTTTCGTCCAAGGATCTTACTTTAGGATTATGAGTAACATATTAATCCCATTATGATGCAGAGGTGGAACACAATGAACATCCCACTTCATACGTGATAGTCTTTTCTCTAAATCCCAAATGGTATGCACAAAAAGGTTTTAAGGTTGCCTCCATTTGATAATGAAGATGTGAAAGAAAGGCTAATGAAGGCCTTTCAAAATATATATTCAAATGAGGAGTCTTCATTACTTCACACACAATGGCTTGCATTAACAAATATTTATGGTCCAAAATTCAGTAAACTAAAGGCAAAGATATATATAGAGCTTCATTAGCTAAAACTGGCCTTATTGGATGATGGACATGGCATGGGAAGGATACACCATAGTTGAAGATGCTTGTCGTTTTCCTCCTTTCACAAGTTTGCAATTCCTCTGTTGCAGAGAGGAATTGGCCCACATGTGGCTTTATCCACTCCATCAAGAGGAATAGACTTACCTCTAGATGATCAGAGCAACTAGTGGTTATGCATAGTGCTCTTCAAATTTAGGATCATCAAACTCTAGAGTATCAACAAACTCCAGCTTTACTGTGGGATGCTAGTCTTCAAAATGTCGCCTAGGTTGATGTGGAGGATGCACAAAAGGGGGCCGATATTTCATGGGATGAGGCAGACCCTCACAAGGGAAATGACTCAAAGGAGGACTCTAATTTTGATGAAATTCTAATAGATGCAGATTGAGGGCAGCAATGTACTTTCTTTCTTTGTATTTTCATATCATAATTAAAAGTGAAACTTGTAGCCTTTGTGCACTTAATTGTAACTTGTATGTTATTTTTAATATTGCATGCATATTGACAATGAATTCTAAAAGGAATTTGAACTAAGCTTTGAATTTTGCTAATTTATTTGACTTCGACTCTCATGTGAAATCTTAATTTAACAAATGTTATATTTTAAGGTTCGATAATGTATATATGCATGCTTTAACAATGTTATCATATGAATATTATAATTTTTTTATATATTTTAAATTTTCCCTCTTTTTATATAGTTGTCTCATTTGTCGTCCCTACCATCCCAAAAAATGGCTCAAAAAATCAGGTACTCCAAAACACATCCCCCCATCCCCTATCGTCCATGTCCGAGAAACTCAGGGTAACATAGTTTTAAAACACTATAGTAAGGAAATTGCTCATGCAAGCTAACACA
Organism: Cryptomeria japonica; assembly: GCF_030272615.1. Taxonomy (NCBI): domain Eukaryota; kingdom Viridiplantae; phylum Streptophyta; class Pinopsida; order Cupressales; family Cupressaceae; genus Cryptomeria; species Cryptomeria japonica. The sequence continues at coordinate 587,378,720 of NC_081406.1, forward strand.
AGAGAAAACTTGTCACATACATGTAGTCAATCTTTTACACCTACAAGAGAACTTCTAACCTCTAATGATATTTATAATTGCAAGGGAATTTTAGAAATCCAACTTAATTGTGAAAGTGTAAGCGAACTTGAAGTTCTGAAGTAATTTTGGAATCGCAAGGGATTTTCAATTTTATGGCATAATTTTATAGATGTGAGAGAACTTTAACCATGTTCAAAATCGCAAGCTCAAAAGCCTACCAAAGACTCACAACTTGCAAGCACAACAACCCAACGAAGGCACACATCCTCTGATCACGTTAGTCCAATGAAGGCATATGGATTGTGAGCACAATGAACTAGTGAGTGTTTGAGCCTTGGTAGCTGCCACAACATTGTTTTACTTGAAAATTTCACTTCAACCTTATCAGCTACAATCTATGTTGAATTCATGATAATGTGAATTTTTCAAAAATTTATAAGTCACCTCTTTTGAAAAGTTAAGTGCATTAAGAGAAGGATGATTAAGTGGTGAATTCTCTTAAAGGTATATTGTTGTCCTTGATCCAATTATATCTGCAGTCGCATACCAAATACTAGAATATTTAGCTATGAAATTGTGAGTTGGTTTGAATTCTTATAGTTGTATGCTTCTAATTAAGACAAATAAATTGACAATGGAACTAAAATGTTAAATATTCTTCGTTTATATACTAAGTTGCAGGGTTCGCCCCTTGGGCCCCTAGTACCAGTCTGGTCCGATCCTAGTCCGGTCCGCCTATGGTTCCGGCTAGGGTTCATGATTGCAAGGGTTGGTTCAGACCAGGGCGAACCCAAGTTGAACCCGAGTGAACACAGGTCGAACCCGAGCATCCAACAACCCAAAATACAATTTCTTTTTGCAAAATTTCATAAATTTTTCAAATCTGCCACTTAAGAAATAAAAATTTAAAACCCCAAAAGTAAGTTTTAAAACATAAAGTTGGATCATTTCTCCTCATTTGTGTTGCAAACATCAGTTTTTTGCTAGGAGGTTGAAGAAAGTTTGGCTTCCAACATCAAATAAGAGTAGTTGAAGAAAGGTTTTTTAAGCTTCAAAAAGTGTTGCAACATCATTTCCACACATTTGCAAGCTCCCATTGGATGAAAGAGGTAGGTTTTTGAACATTTTTTTCAACTATTTTTGTTTTCAAATTGTCAAACATGAAACATTATTTGTTTTTCATTATTTTGTTTTTATTTTTAAACGTGTTCATATTATTTCTTGCCATAGGAACTAGAATGGCATCTACCTCTTCCTCCATAGGCACAGATAAACAAAAAAAACAAAGCAATGATCCAAATTCTCCCCTATGGAAGTATGTTGACATTATACGAATGCTTCCAGAAGGTGGGATTTTTGTTGGAAATTCCAAGGATGTGGTAAAGAACATAATATTTCATATTTTCAGGTGGTAAGTCATTTGTGTGGAATACCAAGAAGAGCCATCAAAAAATGCCCTGGAAAAGATGGTGTGCCTATACCAGATGAAACGGTGTTGAAATATATTAGGGAGTGTGAAGGAACAAAAGAGAGAGAATCCCGTAGATTAAATCAAACCGATCCAGAAAAAAACAAAGGGAATGCAACCCCCATCTAATCCCAATGTTGTAGTAGAAAGCCACACCTTGTTTTCCACAGTTGAGCCTAAAAGTGAAGCACCCGTTACACGCAAAAGATCAAAGGGACCTTTATAAACCGTATTTCAAAATGAGAGTTGAGACATTACCAGCCAAGATGTAGCAAGATGCATATATGCAAATGGGTTGGATTTCAATGCTATTCGCTCCCCATATTGGTAAAAGATGTTGAAAAATGTTAAAGAAACTCTAAGAAGGTATAAGGACCTAGATTATGAGAAGGTACATAGAACCTTATTGGAAAGAGAGGTGAAGAGGATTGAAGATGCATTGAAGCCCATAAGGGATTCATGGGCTGAAACAAGTGTATCAATTGTTTCAGATGGGTGGAAAGATTCTAAAAGTCGTCCCTTGATCAATGTCATAGCAATGTCCCCTAAATGGGCAATGTTTTTGAAAGTTGTGGATTGTGAGGGCCAAGTAAAAGATGACCAATTTATTGCAAATATTCTCATCTTTGCCATTGATACAGTGGGACCCCACAATGTTGTTCAACTAATAACAGACAATGCAAAAAATTATAAAGCTGTCAGTTTGTTGGTTGAGGAACGCTATCATCACATCTTTTGGACACCTTGTGCAGTCCATTCACTCAATCTTATGCTACAAAAGATTGGGAATATAATTGATTGGATCAAACAAGTGTATGCAAAGGTTAATGGCATCCAAATTTGTTCATCACAAACCACCACATGTCTCAACGGATTTTTAGATCCTTTTCGAGTTTGGAGCTATTGAACGTAAGTGAAGTGATAATTTAATTTTACATTTTCTGATTTTTAAAATTGTTATTTTTAATGTTCATAATTTCATTGTGTACAAGCTATATAATGTGTATTCTTTTTTAAAGCTTGGCTTTATTTTTTAATCATTTTGGCATTAATTTGTGTTATAGGTTGTTGAGATCCGTTTTGCATCAAACACAATCGTCTTGAGATGGCTTGTGAAAGTTAAAGTGGCACTTTGCAATATGGTGATCAACCACAATTGTACCATATGGAAGTAGAGTAGCACTGAGAGGGCAGCAAAAATTAGGGTCAAGACATTGGATGACTCATGGTGCTATCTTGTGACATATCTCCTTCGTTTCACTAAGCCCATTATGAGCATGATTCGCTACACTAACATGGATAGGCCTTGCATTTGTTAACTCAATGCTTGAAAAAATGAAGTGCATTATAAATTCAAGAGAGCAAGACCCTAAGGAGAAATTATTCAAACAAGTGGAAGCAATTGTTGAAGAAAAGTGGAATAAGATGACCATTCCTTTGTATCTTCTTGCCTATGCCTTGACACCAAAGCACTATAACAATCAATTTCTTGATCAACCAAGAAGGCATGCACCATGGAGAGATTTAGAAGTCTCTAATGGGTACAAGGCAATGGGTAAGTGCACCGATATGGTGAACAAAAAGGGGGGTATAAATGGCCACCTTTTTTTTGAAAACAGGTAAACCTGAACTTCAAAGTGATATTTGAAGGTCATGCACTCAAAATTAGGAGTTGAGCAAAGAATAAGAATTGTAGTACTGTGAATCTAGTTTCTAAACTACTAAAGTTTTTTAAATTGGATAAGATTAAGAAGGTCAAACCTCTCACACACGAAAAACTATTCCTGATTTTTTCATAAAAACATAACATGGTTATTTTCGTGTGCTGCACAAAATATACAGTTAGATTTAGTATTTTGCAAAACCCTTTGGTAGGATGATAGGTAAGAGTGATATCTAGAAGTTGTGTATTTTTTTGTAATTTTTGTTTGATTTTTATTTATGAGTTTTTGAAGTGGTCGCATCGTAAAAATTTGGTACCTGTTCGTGCGTTGGGCATAACTTGCATCAAAATAATCGAAAATGCAAACTTCTTTTTTTTTACATGTATAGAATCTAGTGTAGAACAATAATATGTAATTTATTCTGAATTTGGTCAAATATATCAAAAGTTATTGAAAAAATGGTAGACATATGTCTATGAGAATTGTCAAGGCATTGGTAAAGAAAATTAAAGTTTACTATCTAATGTTGTCCAAAAATAGAAAAATTTATATTGTTAGAAAGCTGAGAAGACGTCTGACATTATGGTGGTAATTTTAGAGATACCCGCTTGATCATTTGTAAACCTGATGACGATGAAGTCGAGAAATCATGTTGGAATATGAAAAAACGTGTAAAGGGACAAAAATGGAGGGAAAATGGGCTTGCAAGCCTTAAGGTCGTTTTCCAACCCTCTTACCAAGCTAAAACCCGCACGGGTTCTGATGTGAAAAATAATCGGCTCAGGTTTTGAAAAACAAAAAGTACCATTCATAGTTCTACATAACCTGTAGGGGTTATGTAGAACCAAAACCATCATTTTGAGTTTCACAAAACCCGTACGAGTTATGAAGACATCAAAATGTATGCTTGTAAACTTAACATTTTCTACACATGTATAGACATACATATATAATATGTGTTTAAGTATGTATATATGCATATCTATAGTTATATATACATATATCTATATAGATATATGTATATATGTTTGTATACATGCATCTCTCTCTTCTTTTCCTCTCTCTCGTCTTCCTTCCCCCATCATCGTCTCTGTCTATTCTAAGCCCTAATTATCCTCGAGTTATATCTCATCTCTCTCCCCCTCACACTTCTCTCTCTGTCGAGTCTCTCACCCTCTTCTCCTTCTCATTCTCTATCTACCTCATGTCTCTCACCCTCTCCTCATTCTCCTAATCTCCTTCTCTCTCTCTCCCCCTCTCTCTCTCTCTCTCTCTCTCTCTCTCTCTCTCTCTCTCTCTCTCTCTCTCTCTCTCTCTCTCTCTCCTATTCTCACCCTCTCTCCCTTCCCTCTATCTCTCTCCCCACTTCCTCTTTGGTTCCTAGTTCTACATAACCCATACGGGTTATGCAGAACTAGGCCAAAACTTCTAGTTTTGCATAACCCGTACGCATTTTGAGAAACTTTTTTATTATTTATTTTTTTGGCTAGGCTTGGTTTTACCAAGCCTGACATGTTTTTGAATTTCATAGAACACGCACGGGTTATGACAAATTCCATTTTTTTTTGCATGTGGCCACTTTTCTGTTCGCCATCTTGGTGCACTTACCCTAGCATTCCTTAGACTCTAACTTGATGATAATTTGTGAGATATTATTACAAATGAGTTCATAGAATTTGCAAATGAAAATAGTCTGAGTGTTGTTGCTCTTCGTCATAGATTCAAGAAGGATGCTCATAGTTGGTGGTACTTCCATGGCACATGCTTCCAAAACCTACAACCCTTCACTATCAAAGTTTTATCACAAGTAAGTTTGGCATTGGTTCGGGTTCAGGTGAACCCTGGCTGGACCAGGCATGAACCCAACATGAACCAGGACCCATGCGGACCTAGTTCGTGTTAGGGGCCTCAAACAGGCGAATCCTACAACTTAGATAAATCGTCTAAATTTCATAAAATTATATGTATGAAAATTGCATAAAACATATTAAGAAAAAAATCACACATAAATAGAAATTTATTTCAATTAGATAGGACTAGAGGAGCAATTATAATCTATAAAGGTATCTGCAAGATAAACATTATTGATATAGTGAATATGAATGTATCCATCACTTCCACAATAATCTAATTTTTCAAAGGTCTCACAATGACTAATTCTATATTATTTTATAATTAAAACATTTACTTGGGTTGTGAGTATAAAACAACCCATTTATATCAATAAAATTTAAGTGTGCAAACTACCATTCTTAAGGGAGAAAATATAGAAAGAAAAAAACAACTATACATTTCTAGATTATAGGAAAGAGGTCATACCTCATGTGGTGATTTATTACAACCTTCAATAGATTCATAATACATTCGAATAATTTCATCAAGGTCCCTGCCCACACAATTCCATCATCATGATTTTTATTGTAATATGTATAATATAATTAATAAATCAATCTATCATAGTTAAAAAAAAATCAATCTATCATAGTTAAAAAAAAATCAATCTATTATAAGTTATAAGAACTTTAAAAAAAAATTATAATATTAATGTATATAAAAAAAATTGTTAATTAGATATTTTTAAAATATTAAGTAAATTATTTATTTATTTAAAATTAAAGCTTCATAACTAAATTATTAATATATTTTAGGTAGTCAACTTATAATTATCAGCAACTAAAATTTAAGAAAAAGAGTCTCTATATAACAAGTATGCTTAATACATGCTAAAAAAAAAATGACATTTAAGATTATAATATATTGTATGTAAAATTTAATATATTATAAATAACAATTTAAAAAATTAGTATTTATTGTTAAATAGAATAAAATTATATTTTAATTGTTTATATATATATATGATCATCTCTAGCAAAAAGATGTGTGCAGTCTATATCCTTTTAATACAAAATTAAAAATTTATTAAAAATATTAAGTAAATTATTTATTTATTTATTTAAAATTAAAGTTTTATAACTAAATCATTAATATATTTTAAGAAGCCAACTTATAAGTATTAATTAAGAAAACAATTATCTATATAACAAGTATGTTTAATACATGTTAATAAAATAAATTTGACATTTAAGATTATAATATATTGTAGGTAAGATTTAATATATAAATAACAATTTAAAGAATTAGAAATTATAGTTAAATAGAATAAAATTATATTTTATTTAAAAAATATATAGAAAAGAAATCAGCTCTATCAAAGAGATGTGTGCAATTTCAATTAAAAAATAAAAAAAATATTAAAAATAATTTATTTAGTAAGATTTGAAGAGTAGCTATTTAGTAGTTCATGTCTTTTTTAAAGTTGAAATGAATAATCAAATAAATATAAATTAATTAAAGAACTTGAAATACTTCACAAACTAAATTCATAATTTAACTTATAAAAATATCATTAAAAATATATTAATAAAAAAGTTTAATGGAATAATCTACTTTTATTGAAAAAAAAAATATATCATTAAAAATTTTAAATCCTAACATAAATTAGATTCTTGAAATTAATAATAACCTAATCCATCAAATCACTTTCAAAAATATCTCAAAATAAAATTCCACTCAAAAAGTTCTAAAAAATGTATAAATATCATAGAGAAAAATAATTCAAAATCATATGTAATGCTCAAAATTGAATGATTTGAGTTACTCCCTAATTCAAAATATCTCCTTAAATTGAGAATTAAGGATTTTAGCTTTCTTGGAGCTTTTTTGTTTTTTTACTTTATCTATATTGTATAGAAATGTAATGGTGATATTTGTTAGGATTAAGCTATCATTTATCTTGCAATCTTATATATTACACATGTATCTGCAACACTCAAAGTATATTTAGATGGTTAGAGTGTAATTAGAAATTATTTTGTGATTTAAATTATCTTAAAATTTTAATATTAGTTGTTTATGCTTTCATGAAGGAGGTGGAGTTGGCAATGGTGGTTACACGGCTAGATTTAGCAAATCTCTCAAATTAGATGTGAAAATTTAGTAAACATCTTGAATTTGGTTGGTTGGTCCCATATGTGTTGGGTGATGATTTTGAACACCCACCTTGAGATCTGGTCCATTATGGAGTTGTGAGTCAAAGATGTTGTTCATAGTTTGGATGCCTATCTTGAGATACAAGCCATTATGAAGGAGAACTACAAGTCAAAGATTTTGTCCATAGTTTGGATGCCTCCCTTGGAACATAGGTCATTATGGAGAAGTTACAAGTCAAAGATGTTGTCTAGTATTGCTAAGGAGGTTACTTTTTCTATTCATGGCTCATTGAGAGTCATATAATTTACTATTCTCAAAAGAACCTCTTCATTTTGGATGTGATTTTTTCACATTAACTATGATTTTATCATGCATTATCTTAGGAAACCATTTACGATTTTCTTCTCCCATTTCTCTATAAATTGGAGACATGATATAATAGTTTCATTAAATTATTTACAAGTCTGCATGTGCTGCCCAAGTGCAATTAGAGCGTAGATTGTTGGTGTGTGAATGTATCTCTCCTTTGAAGATTAATATATACGTGTCCTCTTTCTCACGTAGATTTTTTTCTTGAAAGTATTTCTCCACATAAAACCTGTTTTATATATGGTTTGTTGATTTATCTCTTTTGTTGTTTTTCAATTATATAATTTTAATCATATGAATTTTTTTGTTAAATAAATAATTTTAAATTTACATGCATTTCTAGAAGATTTAATTACCATCGCTTCACTTTGTATATCAACATTTAGTATCACTGCTAATGGTTTTGCAAAAAAAGAGATGCCTTCTTATCGTTTTCCTAAAATTTAAAAGTTCACTAAAAAATGAACTAGCAAAAGGGGTGGTAAAGTACCAAGATCCATAACATAGGACCTAGTCTTGAAATTAACATATGACAACAATTAAGTTGCAAGTTGAATCATTAAATTATAGAGTAGGGATAGGGCCCAAATAGGCCTAAAATGATTTAGAAGAAAGAACACTAAAGTAGGGGACCAAATAGAGTGTAAAATTGTAAAGGGATGCAATTTACTACACTACAGTGAGGATAATGACAAATGATTTTTTTTAATAAATGTTGGTTTTAAAATAATAAAACCAATTGGATATGAAGGAAAAGGTTTGAAAAAATATTGGCAAGAAATTTAAGAGCCAATTGAACCAAGTGTTGGTGTAAATTATGTCTCATAATTACACTTTACTTAAGTTGACTTAGGATAATGCATTGCATCGCATCAGAGTTTGCATACCAAAAACTTAGGGAAGTGTGCACATAGGGATGATGCATGTAGGAGAAATTCCACGTTTTGTGGTCTTATCTTATTGTTACATTCCACCTTCAATGGGTGATCCACCTCTTGTAGAATATTTTATTATTTCTCCTACCTACACTCACTTACCCTTGTTTCTCATTGAGCCACATGTCATGTTTGCGTGCTCACATATCTATATGGCCTTGCCTTTATAAGCAAGCTCATCTTACATTGTATGTAATGATCTAATCGATCTTATTTTGCATCTTGATTAGACTACAGTTTATTCTTATCAATGTTTTGTCTCTCTTATTGTGTTATTCATTGAGCTCTTGATCTTGGCTATATTTGACAAATTCTTACACCAATAATGAAGGCCTTAGATATGTTTGTGGCAAAAGAAATAAAATTAATGTTACATTCAAATAAATCAACTTGATAAATACAATGTATACAATATTCTCATTTACTTAGGTAAGGACATAAAATGAAAACATGTCAAGAGATCTTCATCCTTGTATTGTTTGTGAATTGAAGAATCATTCTCCAAAATTATGTTAGATTAGAAAGTGGAATAAAAAACCTTTGAAAGATAGCATACATATGGATTGTGGATGAATTAGTGTACTTAATTAGGAAAAGCTCACAACTATGTTCAAAATATTGTATAAAAAAAATCCCATGTTAAACAAAATAACAATCACGCAAAGTCAAATATCATTGATAAACCATATAACTTAGTCTACACTTTTTTAACTACTATAAGGGCTAGTTGACTTCCATCCATATTGAAAAGTGAGATTTGAAGTTGGAGCACTCTTATTACGTCGAAGGCGTCTCCTACTATAGAATGCACAGCCTAACTTTTGAAATCTATGGTGAAAAATGAATAAAAACAATGCAAGACGATCAGGAATATATTATCCGTTGATCGCTTTGCCGCTAACTTTCACCGTTTTTGTTTTATGCCGCTTTTTCGCTTTCTCTTTTCTCTGACAGCCGTGTTTTTCATTGGTTGTTTTGTACCAACGCAGGGAGTTTCGTCCCGCCACAACTTTTCTGGTGTCGACTTGGACTTGTGCTAGCTCCAGTCATGGCGTAAATATCCATGGATAAATCTGTGATCATTCTTCTTACACATCGCAAAGCAAAAGATATTCAGCCCAAAGCATGCTAATTCAGGAGATCACATTATATTGAGGTTTAGTTATTTTTGGCGTCCGCTTACTCCTTAACTGTTTTGGAAAAGTGTTTTCGCGTCCAGTTGCACCGCATGATGTTATTCCGAGTGATTGTATTTATTGGGATCTAGTTTTACTCATTGCTTTGGAAGCATGTGCTTCGCCAGTTTTTGGATATTCTAATCATCTCCCAACAGATGCTTGTATGGATAACTCTCAACTAATGCTTACACCATGCTTTTTTTGAGACAACTTATTGCATGCTTTCTAAGTTTAATAATCGATTTAATTAGCTTTAATTAAATAAAATAACCTTGCTTAAAGGTGGGGATCTTTAAGTTAAAAAATACTTACCTTAGTTTTTAAGTTTTTTATTTTATGTTTTATATTAGAATTTAGATTTAATAAAAAAATCATTTTGAATTTAATTATATAATTATAATTTTAATAAATAATTAAATGTTTTTAAAAAAATAAAATAATTTATAATTATTTGTATTTCTAATTAAATAATGATTTTAATAATAATTTTAAAATAATATTATAAGAATTAGATTTAAAATTAATTTTAATACTAAAGTTAAATATTAAATTAATACTAAAGTAAAATTTAGTGGTTTACCACTTTTATCAAAAAAAATATATTATATAAATATGATTAAAATAATAATATATTCAAATTATAACTAAGAGTAAGTTTACTATTATATTTTAATATTAAAATTAAAATTATATAGATTAAGTTATAATTATAAGTGTAGATTTTTTAATTTAATTATAATTATACATTAATAATTTAAGTAACATTTTATTTTGTAAATTAGAGATAAAATTACATTCCAATTAGAATTAAAATTAAAATTAAAATTTTATAGATTATTTAAATTATATAATTATTTGATTCTAAGGTTTCAATATATGTAAACTATTATTCTAACTTATCAATTGTTATTTCAAAATTCAAAATAATTATATGAAATATACAAATGTGTGAAGAAATATCTATTAATATCTTAATAAATTATATAACAATTGTAATCCTTTTTTATAATTATTTTAATTCTACAATTATTTCAAATATTTTAATTAAATAATTTTTAATTCATGTTAGGTAATTATATTTTTACCCCCCCCCCTCTCTCTCTCTCTCCCTCCTTCCTCTACCTCTCCCTTCCCCCCATGTTCTCTCCCTCTCTCCCTCTCTCTCTCTCTCCCCCCTCTTCTCTCCCTCTCTCCCTTCCCCCCATGTTCTATCCCTCTCTCCCTCTCTCTCCATATTTCTTCTTCTATCTCTCCCTCTATATGTATCTCATTATCTCTCCATCTCTATCTACCCTTATATCTCTCCTTTAAATCCCTATTTCTATATTCCCATCTCTCTATCCATATTCCTCTAACTAACGCTCTCTCCATCTCTCTCTCTCTCTCTCTCTCTCTCTCTCTCTCTCTCTCTCTCTCTCTCTCTCTCTCTCTCTCTCTCTCTCTCTCTCTCTCTCTCTCTCTCTCATATATATTATTCTCTTTATATATATTTACCTTTCTCCATTCTTTACTTTTCCTCTTTCAAACATCTTCCTATCTCTCCCTCTCGCCCTCTTTCTCTTTCTACCTTCATCTTTATCTCGAACTCTTTATATATTTTTATATTTATCTCTGTTTAACTTCATCTCTCTCTTTGTTTCATTAGATTCCTTTAGCTCAACTCTTTCTCCATATCTATCTATCTACAATTATTTTTATCTATTTCCCCCTCTCTCACACACTACATCTCTCCTACTCTATATCTCTATATTTCTATTTATAACTCACTTGAAGGTGTCTCCTATTAGAAAATAGACAAGCTAATTTGTTGCATCAATGGTTGAACTTTCTCTAAACGAGATGCAAGACGATTGGGAGAATCGTGTGCATACATTGCATTTTTATATTTTTCGTGCACCGTCATTTGCATTCTCCTTGGAATGTACTGCTAGTGTTTGCTCACTTTTTGTGGGGCCCACCTATGAACCAATATTCTTTTTCATCTATGTTTGTGCCCCGTCCATGTCACATTCATCTGAACGGTCAGCTTTGCCTTTTTTTGGCAAATTCTTTCCATCCACAAACCATAGCTTGGGAAAATGTGACACATAAAATATAATTCATATTTCTTTAGGAAAACATAATGCAACTGGGTGAAAAGTGACATTAAACTTTAATATTTCTCTACTCTTACTCTATGCAGTGGACAAAACATTTGGGCATCCTTGATTTCCAAAAAAAATTATGTAACATATTTCTTGTATGTTATTTGTTCAAAATATAGATAATATTGAATATAGAGTAGATTATATCTATATTTAATAATTAGTCATATTTTATAAAATATATATATATATATATATATATATATATATATATATATATATATATATATATATATATATATATATATATATATATATATATATATATTTTAAAGTGATATTATAAATTATTTTATTTATTATATTGTGAGTACAATAATCATCATGGATATAATTCTAATATTATGTATATATATTATTAAAGTATATATTTATTTTATATATGATTAATATTATACTTGTATTTTTTTATTTACGTAAGTGCTATCAGTTGTGGGGATAGCGCCCTATATTAGTAAAAGAAAATAAATACTTAGTTATGCTATCACATATCCAATAAAAAAATCTCTTCAACTAAGGAGAGTGCAAAGCTACAGCTAGAACCCAACTACAAAAACCCTGGCAAATATTATACTTGTATTTATTATTTTATATTATATAATATATATTATTTAGTTTACTCTGATATACATTAAATTGTGATATTTTTTCAAGTTGATTCATCTATAATTAAATCTTGAAGAATTAATTAGAGAGGGATCAATCATATAACAATGAATATAATTAAATTATAGATTCAATCTATAAAACAAGTATGTAATTAAATGACTCTGTGGGATATCTTTTTCTATTATTCTTTCATCAATGTCATTCATGTAGTCTATCCATTTTGATGGATGAAGATGAATAGAGGAGTCAAGGTGAAAAAATAATTTTGTCATTTGTTAAAAAGATCAACAATAAAGAGCAACCATCTCCATCTCCATATTCATCTCTATCTCTCTGTCTATATATCTCTCTCCCTTATCTTTATCTCCTTACCTTTTCCCTCATCCTTGTCTCTATCTTCTCTATATTTCCCACCATATTTACCTCTCTTTCTCTCCCTCTTTTTATCCCTATCTCTTCCCCCCCCTCTCTATCTTTGTATCTCACATACACTCTCATTGTTTTTCTCTTCCTATCTTTATCTCTATATATATCCCTCTTTCAGTTACACACACTCCCTATCTCTATCTCTATCTAAATCTCTATCTCACCTCTCTCTCAATCTATCCCTTACTTGTTTCTATCACCTCCTTTATATCTCACTCTTATCCTCCCTCTCTATATATGTATCTCTACCTCTCTCTCTCTCTATATATGTCTTCTTATATCTTTATCTTACTATATCTCTATCTACACCTTTCTCATTGTCTCTCTCTTTCTATGTACATTTCTCCCTCTCCCTTCATCCCACCTTCCATCTCTCCCTCTTTATACATTTATCTCTCTTGTTCACCCTAACTCATTATCTATATCCCTATTTCTCTTATTTATTATATCACTTTACATCTCTCTCCCTCTCTCATACACACCCAATCTACCTATCCCAAGTTATATTTATATCTCTTTATATTTTCTTCTTTCTATCCCTATCTCTCCCTCTTTCTATCCATATCTCTCCTTCTCCCTCCCTATCACTCCCTCTTTGTATCTCTCTTCTTCACCTTTATCTCAAACTATCTCTCCCTATCTCTCCCCATGACTACTTTCCTCACTCCCTCCATACCCCATATCTATATCTCTGCCTCTACTTCTCTCTCCCTTTCTCTTCATGTATATTTTTGTCTCTCCCTCTTTTTCTCTCCCACTTTCTATCTCCATTATTTATCCTTCCCCCTATCATATCCATTTCTATTTATTATGATATCTATCTCTATCTCTATTTCTATATATCCCTCCCTCGCTATCTCTATAAATGTTTCTCTTGATCTCTTTATCTCTCTATGTTTCTATCACTCCATCCCATTGTCTACATCTCTATCCATTAACCTCTATACATCTCTCTTCCCCTCTATCTCCCCCTCTTAGTTTCTATATACTTATCTCTTAGTTCTATCTATCTATCTCTGTTGTATCTTTATATCTCCCCATCTTCTTCTCTTTGTATCCATCTCATTTATCTTCATCTCCAACTCCAACTCCATCTCTATATCTATCTTTATCTCTACCAATATCGATATCTCTATCTCCCCATCCCCTCCCTCTATCTCTCCCTCTTTCTATCTATATCTAGATCTTTCTCTCCCTCTATTCTAACAGAGCCTAATTAGATACTTATTTAAAGGCTTTGTTTTGGTCATGTTGGGAAGGATGCATATTTTATTTAAATTTGTCACTTTTCCAATGGTACATTTGTTGAACAAACATCATTTGATAATTGACCTACCACTTCATCCCATGTACCATAAAAATGTTGACCTTCTAAACCTTTTCGGCGTACCTATTGCACACCAAGGTGCAATTGCTAGTATACAATATATGCAACATTGATCATAAAGATTATTGCTAAATGGTTGTAACATTGATCACAAAGATCATTGTTGAGCCTAAATTTTTTTAGTATTGATCGCAAAGATAATTATTGAACGGTTATAAAATTGATTGTAATGATCATTGTTAAACCAAAGAAGCTATTACACTAATAGTAAATATCATTACTAAATGGTTATAATATTGATTGCAAAGATCATTGTTGAACCTAAAAAGATATAACATTAATTGCAAAGATCATTGAAATTGTAAAATTGCTCATAGAGATAGTTAATCTTAGTTATGAAGGTTTTGATCACAGCGATAATTTTTTATATTCATAGCAGCGGTCGTTTCTAAATCTATGAAAGTTTTCATCACAAAGATCATTATTGAAATTGATTGCAGCGATCGTTGCCAAATATATGAAGGTTTAGATCACAAACATTACTGGAAATGCTTCACCTTCTTTATTGATATAACTATGAAAGACATCTTATTATGAGAAATAATGGACAAAAGTAATAAAGGATAAGTCATTATACTTTTGAGAAGGCTTGGTGTTAAATATTCTTCATTTGTACATGGGTAGCTAATAAACATATTTATAGGTGGACCTCATCATCTAATTAAGTTGTATGATTAAATAAAGTATAGGAGTTGAGGAAAAATCAACTCTACAGCTCCCAAGGATCACCTACATGCAAACCTATCACAGAAGGAGAGAAACAAAAAAGCTATAGAGGCCAGAATTCAAAGATCTAGAAAAGAGGAGTCATATTGATTGTGCAACAAGAATGCAATTCAATAATTACAATTTATTATGAAATTACAAAGAGATAATCCTTATAAAAGGATGCTTGAAACCCTAAAGGTGAAAACCCTAAAAAATTATAAGATTCCTAAGTTTAGCTTAAGTATAGAGTATAATAGACTAATAATTAAATAAATAATTATTAGCTAATAAAAGATAACTCTAACACCCCCCCTTAAGATGAACTTACGGAGTAGCTAAAAAACAACTAAGGACTAAAAAACCATGTAAACAAAAAAACATGAAAGTAACAATGGGTCCCGACAACTAGGTCTGATGAGGTACCCAAGTACAAAAGAGTCTCTGTAAGGCGGAGAAATAGAGAAAACCACATGGGAAAAAAACTCTACTCCAAAAAGAGATGAAGACTAGTGAAAGTTTGCAGAAGCCTCCAAACAAGAGAATGTCCCAGAAAATAGGAACAAAGGAAGATCATGAAGAACACCACTGAAGCATGAAATAGCTGCAAACACTGTCGAAGAGTAACTGCTAATCTGAAGAACCTCCACTAAAATAGAACATGACCGGGTAGAGAAGACTATATTCTGCATGAGTGCCCTCAAATGACACTACTCAAATCAGATTGAAAACAAAGGCAAACAACTGAACTCGAAGATACATATGACATAAAATACCAAAGCCTGAAGAGCTGACCAATCGAACCAAGGAAGCATTAGAACCAACTAGAGAAACCCCCCCATAATGTTGAAAAGGGAAAGGGACGGGTACACTAAAAAGAACAGCCAACAAGAACTGTATGATGAAGAACCAAGTACATCGAAGGTGCAGAGAAAGTACATAGTGTTGTGGAAGGAACACTCACTTAACACACATCATGAGGCGAATGTCGTGGAAGAAACACTCACGTGATAAAGGTAGATGGCAAACAAAGGCAAACATTAACCCCCCCATGGCACTTTATAATGGAGTGCATGTACAATAAGGCACAAGATGTGCAAGATCCCAAGTATACAATGCATATTGGCACTTTATCTCACTATGTTTGCATAAAGAAGATGCTTACAAAAAAAAGTAGACAATGATCAGAAGAGACAATAGGATGGAAACACAGAAAGAAACAACCAAAGACAAGACATCCTACTCAAAAAAAGAGATCGCATGACCTAAAACATCCAAGATATTCACTAGAGTGTTGAAAAACAAAAAACTAAATAAAATGTACCTAGATCATAATTTGGAAAGAAAACTCATATGACTGGAAAGTACACAGAACAAGCTTTCCAACGATATAAAGTTTTTGAAAAATGGAGTTTGGATGCTCAAGTTATGTCTTCCGAAGTGCAAAAAAGAACCTCTAACTTTGACAGCTAAAAACACCATAAAAAAAGAAAAATATAAAATTCAAACCTCCAGATCTGGATAGAGCTCGGAAAGAGTTTTCCGACGATATAAAGTTTGTCGAAAAACGCCTCTGTGAGCCCAAGATATGGCCAAAAGATCGAAGTTGCTTCGGATGGGCCCATAAGGGGCCTGAAGATTGCCTACACAATGCTAACATCATCTAACTGCGAGCATGAATTTGACAGTCGTATGGCCGTCACCGCCAAAAAACTAATCTGCTTAGAAAAACTCGTCGAAAAAAGAAATGGTGCCTGCAAAAAAATCTGATCGCAAGAAAAGACAAGGGAGGGTCAGAAACAGGTCGACGGCTCCTGGGCGGCACGGGAGTGGTGCAGGGGTGGCGAAGGCGAAGGGCGGTGGGCGGAAACCTGGCGGCGAGCAGTCAGGCAGTGTGTTGACCACCTGCGGTGGGAGCCAACGATGACCGCCTAGGAGACCGACGATAACCGCCAAAGTGGCTTTGATGGTTAATTGACCGCCTATGGTCTGCGTTAACCCCGTCAGCCTGGGCAAGCCGTTAAACTACCCAAAAATATATTTTATTATTTTTTAAAATCGCTCTGCATCCATATAGAGGGTTGTACAGTGCAAAAACTAGAAAAAAATTTGCCTCTAAATACAATTTCACCAAAATATATCGAATTTTATATCAAAATTTGTGGAATCGGCCTCTTGAATCCAACCGTAAGGTCCCTTTGGCACCAAAATATACCAAAAAATCAGCTACCCCCAAAAATGGAAAAAAGCAACTACACAAACACCCGAATACACAGATCTGAAGAATAAGGCCCAAAATCTCTCATGAAGAGAATAGTGGCATGCAAATCTAGAGCTCTCATATCATATAGGAGTTGAAGAAAAATTAGCTCTATAGCTCCCAAGTATCACCTGCATGCAAACCTGTCACTGAAGGAGAGAAGCAAAAAAGCTATGGAGGCCAGAATTCAAAGATCCAGAAAAGAGGAGTCATATTGATTGTGCAACAAGAATGCAATTCAATAATTACAATTTGCTATGAAATTACAAAGAGAGAATCCCTTATAAAAGGATACTCGAAACCCTAAAGGTGAAAACCCTAAAGAATTATCAGATTCATAAGTTTAGCTTAAGCATAGAGTATAATAGACTAATAATTAAACAAATAATTATTAACTAATAAAAGATAACTCTAACATAAATTTTATTGGGGTTGTTAAAAATATTAATTATATTTAATCACACCTATTATATAAAGTCATGTCTAATGCATGAGGCAGATCTCTCAAGCATGATACCTACTTAAGAATCTTTGATCCATCTATTTATAAGATAAACAAGAATCAATTTATGCTCCCCAAATTTAAAGAAATATTTAACTAGTGCATTTACTCATGCAAACACTCATAGTCAATTAGCTTATCTTTTGTATAAGACATTTTCCAAAGGGATGCCCCTATAATGTAATTAATTAATAGGGTTTTAGTTCTTTATTGACTCCTTTTAATAGTGCATCCTTGCATTTATTCAATGACTGTTGATGTGTCAAAAGCACACCAATGTCGTGAATAATAGCTCTCTTGAAAATGATTAGAGATACTCCAAGACTCAAGACACCTATATACAGATTAATAAACTTTCAAAAAAAAATAGGACTAATACTCATAATTAGAATGGATATTTCCTTCTTTTAAGTTCACTAAATTCTTTGAAGTTTAAACCGAGAAAAATTATTTATATGCATAATTGATGTTTTTCGATCATTCATTATATTACCTTATGGATGCAAAGCCCCAAGGAACAAAAGATTCAAATACAAACTCAATCCACTAGACCCTCAACTAAGGTCTCAACATTCACATGGATTCTTGGACAACCCTGACAGCAACATGAAAGAACTCCTCTACACTCCGCTTTTTCTCAATGGGAACCCACTATACACCCATGAACAACTCATGGAGACTATACAACTTATCACATCAAGTTTATTCTTGACACCAACTCTCTTGTAGCCACTTATGGCTAACTTGGTTTATAACACATGCACCTTTGCAAAATAGGTATGGACCCTATAGAAAATTTTGTCTTACCCTAAGAACATTGATTACAACCAAAACAACACCCTTTTGTTTGTACATATGCAATCAAGATGATTGCCCTCAACAAGACGCCTACTCCTAGTAGCCTTGTTTTGAAATTTTAATACAAAACTCGAAAATCCTCCTAATGATACCACAGACTTGACACTTTTTGATGCCTCCAATGATGACACAAAACTCTTCCAAAACTTAGTACCCAGCTCTTGCATTAACTGGTTCAAACACTGTTGCTACAGGAGGGCTAAAGGCCTTTTAGGCCACTTTTACAAAGAAACCACACTCCAAAGGTCTGATCCAAAGACACCAATGAATGGGAAGGGTCTACACACATTCCAAACATAAAATCCACAATCATATAGGGTCCAATGCACTTAGTTTTATCCCTGCACAATTTTTAGCAGTCAAAATAAGATAGTCACATGAGGATGCCTAGCCTAGGGCTTGATTCCAAACTCCACCAATTCAACGGCCCAATCAAAAACCTCAAGAATCTTAAAGTACATTGTCTCCCCCTCCCATTCCTCGGAATTTGAGCCAATTTGGTCGAAGGAATGTGGGGTTAAAAAGACATTTCCTTAGAAACCCTGGTTTTGGAGGGTTTTTAGACCGTCTGTTACAAAAATGCAGATATCTTCCTTATTACTAAGTCTTTTCCTGCCAAATCAAAGCCAAATGAACATTAAAACATGCCTATTCAGATCAATGACTTAGGCTACACATGGAGTGCATACAACATCTGTGCAAGACACTATTACAGCAAATTTCTGGAAATTTTTGAGTGTTTATTGAATCTGATCACACTATTTTACATCCAAACTTCATCATCATCATTCTTTCTCGATCTCCAAAGCTTTAAACAAGGTTTCTCCAACCTCCTCAATCGATTCCAACTACAATTTGAATTAGGTAGAAGTTGGAGGGAGATTAGTTACAAAGTGACAACAAATTGACAACAAAAGTTGTCAGCAAATTTGATAACTTTGCACAAACTTGACAACTTATGACTTGCATATGTAACCTATTAAGACACAACATAAACCTTACAAATAGGCCACATAGAAGCCAAAATACATTGCTTGCCTCATTTAGGCATTTTGGATGTTATCTAACCATGGTTGACCAAATAGGTCCTAAGAAGCTCATACTACAAGAAATGGCATCAAAGTCTTACATGGCTAATCAAAACAACTCAAATGGTCTTGAAAGACCTTATTAAAACTCAAAAACATTAAAGGAACCTATAAACACTTCTAAGACCCTTCATTGCTCAAATGGTCTTCAAATCCTGAAAGGTGCTCCCGCACCATACTCCCGAGGGGCATAGAAAACTCAAGTCTCTTGAGGAATGAGGTCTGCAACAGAATGTCCATGATCTTGAATTTCATCTTTTGTCATCCACATCGCATCTTCATCGGGTAAACCACTCCACTTGACAAGATACTCCTTATAAGTCTTCTTTCTAGTCTTCTTGACTACCTTGGTGTCCATGATGCTCTCCAACTTCAATGGTGGGCTAGATGGTAGATCCTTGACCCAACCTTCATCTCCTTCTAATTGCAAACATGCAACATCACCTTTGTAAGGAAACAAATTTGAAACATTTAAAATGGGTGATATTCCTAAGCCTTGAGGAAGTTCAATCTCATAGGCATTAGGACCAAACTTATGCACAATCCTACAAGGACCAATCTTCTTCATGAGTGGCTTGGTTGGCTACCCCTTAGGAATTCTCTCTTTCTTCAAGTGTGCCATCACCAAATCTCACACCTTGTACTGCACATCCCTCTTCTTTTCATTGGCCTTCTCTTTGTACTTCTCAGTGTTCTTTTGGAGAGTTTCTCTTACTCTATCATGAATGTCCTTCATACCCACTGCAAAGTCTTCTCCCTGAGCACTCCTCCTCTCCAATCCTTGTAGATCTCTTAGTTCTATAATGCCTCTTGGATGAA
The DNA here is from genome assembly GCF_030272615.1 of Cryptomeria japonica. Taxonomy (NCBI): domain Eukaryota; kingdom Viridiplantae; phylum Streptophyta; class Pinopsida; order Cupressales; family Cupressaceae; genus Cryptomeria; species Cryptomeria japonica. Next base: position 587,399,143 of record NC_081406.1, read on the forward strand.
TCCCATATACAACCTCAAAAGGACTTCTGCTTGTGCTTCTATTGACAGAATTATTATAAGCAAATTCAACTTGAGGGATGATCATATCCCAAGACTCTCCATGTTTCTTTGTGAGACATCTAAGCAAATTTCCCAATGATCTATTCACTACCTCAGTTTGGCCATCAGTCCGAGGGTGATAGGCTAGTGTGAAGGACAATTGAGTGCCCAACTTCTTCCATAATGTACACCAAAAGTGTCCCACAAACTTAAAGAGTCCCTGGCAATCATAATGTTTAGAAGCAAACCATGTATTTTAACAATTTTTTTGAAGAATAAGCCAACAATGTGGGAAGCATCATTAGTACATTTACATGGCAAAAAGTGAGCCATCTTACTAAATCTGTCTACGACAACAAAAATGTTGCCAAAACCTCTTTGAGTCCTAGGAAGACCCAAGACAAAATCCATGTTGATACTCTCCCATGGCCTATTAGGAATAGGGAGTGGTTCACATAACCCTGCATTTGATGATGTTCCCTTAGCCCTTTGGCATATGCTGCAACTTTCAACAAACTTCCTGACATCTGATTGCAACTTTGGCAAAAAATAATACCTCTTCACCTGTTCCAAGGTTTTATCAAGCCCAAAGTGACCTCCCAAGCTGCCACAATGTTTCTCCTTGATAATGTTCTCCCTCATGGAGCATCTAGGGATACACAACTGACTCCCTTTGAGCAACAACCCCTGCTGCAACAAAAACTTAGAAAATCATAATGGTAAGAATCTGAAAAATTGAGTGTAAACCTCATATATCTCAGTGAAATATTCATCATCCTTGTACATTTGTTTGAGAGAATCAATTCCCACACTTTGCAACTGAATTTCTTGTACCATGCACACCCTTCTCCTCAATGCATCTGCCACTTTATTGGCCTGCCCTTTCTAATGTTTGATGGTAAATGTGTAGACTTGAAGATGTTCAACCCAATTCATATGCTTGTGACTAAGTTTCTCCTATCCATTCAGAAAACTAAGAGCATGATTGCCAATATAAACAATGAATTCTTTAGGTAAAAGATAATGCTGCCACTTCTTCAAGGCTTGTACCGTTGCATACAGCTCTAAATCATATGTAGAATACTTCCTTTTAGCATCATTGAGTTTCTCACTAAAGAAAGCCATCGATTTTCCCTCTTCACTCAAGACAACTCCTATGGCAAGATTACTAGCTGTAGCGTCCTAAAATTGCGACACTTGCAATTTCGACTGCATTTCGATCTTCACGATGGCGACGCAACACGCAACCTGAATGGAGACCCCGAAACCTGATTATGACACTGAAAACTGCATTTTTCAAGTACCTTGGCCTGAACCTCCTTGCACCCTGCTGTCCCGGGAGGTGGGACCAGAGCGCCCAGCGCCCTGGTCCCTGGGTCCTATTTTGGGCCCGGTCTCTTTTGGACTTCGGGTCTTTATGTTTGCAAATTGGAAAATTATCTTTCCTGGTCGGCCTAAGGTCGGGAAAATCAGTCTATCAGCCCTAATTGACAAGTATATAAACTACATTTGCCTCTCCCATTTGGGTAAGAAGGACATATGTGTACAAGGCGTGGAAACTATACTCAAGCATTCAAGCATTCAAACATTCAAGCATTCCTTCTAAGTCTCCATTCAAGGCTAAGTGTTGCATTCAAGACAAGGATTCAACCATTGAAGAGGAGATCACTTACAACATATTACAACAAACATACAACATCTATACCTTCGCACATAAGGATACAAACATCCTTAGAACAAGGTATTAGTACTTGTTTTACAGTCATTTACATTTACAGCACTTGCTCATTTCTTGGTTAATTCCAAAACCGGGGTTTGACCTAAAGGCAAACCCCTAATCCCTAACCCCCCAATCGTCTTCGCTTTTCTGTGTGTAGGTTGCAGGTACGCGGCTAAAATTGAAGATCTGGAATCCTTGTGCAGAGACGAACAGATCCCCCTTCGTTTCGCGGATTTTTCGGAGGACCGTGGCGCCGGGCACCATCGTCCCGACAACTTTTGCTCAAATTTGCAGGACAGCGCCGTATCGACATTTTACTGCTAATTCCAGGTCCGCAGCTTCATCCTATATCCCTATCTCAGTTTATAAGCGAATCTTTGTCACTTTCTATGCATTCCTAGCTTAATTCTTCTATGCACATTCTTTACAAAAGAGGGTGGCCTTGCTTTCTTAACCCTTGAAACACATTTAGCATCCAATCTTGCATTGCGTGGGATTGGATCTTGTGGGTTTCAACCCCTCTTTTGAATGTAAAGTCTCTCCCCTAAGTGAAAACCATCAACCCTAGTGAATCTCCCTTCTCTCTCCTCGGAGTTGGAAGAGGGGAGAGCAACTAGGGTTCGATCGCGATTTTTCGCTTTACATTTTGGTGAACCCGACATGAACATCCTTTCTGATTATTCATAGTTAGATCTGAAAATTGGATTCCTTGATTACATTTCCATGTTTGATCTTTTGCAAAATTTTAGAGGTTAATTGCATAAAAACCCTAAATTTTCTTTTTAAGTAATTAAACTTGTGAAGTGTTTAATTATTAATGCTTGTTTCAGATCTGCCCTTCTATTACAAATTATCAATTCATATCTATGCTTTAATTTTGAAAATTAAGTGGTTAAGTGTCAAAACCCTAATTTTTGAAACCCTCTTGATTCAACCTTTGTCCAACAATTTCACTAATCTAAACATCTCCAAATCAGCTGTAACTTTGGATTCCGCAATAAAATCACAATATCTTTCATCCCTGAAAATTTGGAAAAAAGTTGCGAGGACCGTGTGCACTTCGAGCGCCATCGTCCCCGACATTTTTTCCGAAATTTCGGGAGCTAGATCTTACTGTATTTTCCTGCTAAAATCCAGAATTTTGGCTGATTTTATCAAATCTAACACTTTCAAAATTACAGTCAAAGTTGGTCTTGTGATTGCTTGGATTAAGGCTTCTAAACATTCAAAAATCATTGAAACTGAAATTTTGTGTCAAAATTGTGTTCTTACTGTCCTAAATCTGAAAAATGTATTTGCATTCATTCGAAATTTCAGTGCTTTATTCAAATTCTTACAATTTGTGACTTTTGAAATTAAGTGCTTAATTACAACAACTTTAATTTCCGCTTTCAAAATTGAATTTTGCGTGAAATTGAGTCAATTTTTAAATTTCAAAGTTTGCATTGCTCTTGGCATTCCCTCTAAAATCATAACATTCAAAATTTCAGTTTCCCTCTCTTTTTCAAAATTCAAATTTTTGCATTTTTCGACAATCTTGGTAGGGTTCAATTTCGAGATTGCAACTTTAATTTGGCCTATCTACAGATCGTAAAATTACTCAATTTTTTCAGATTAGCTCTAAAATCATCATACCTTTCATCCCTGCAAATTTCGAAAAAAGTTGCAAGGACCGTGTTGCACTCCGAGCGCCACGGTCCCGGACATTTTTTCCGAAATTTCGGGAGACTGTCATGATTGCATTTAACAGCTTAAATCCAGAAGATTGGCTGATTTTACTGAAAATTGCTACCTCTAAATTCAAAACTTTCTCTCTCTCTCTAGTGCATGAGTTTTACAACAATAAGCCCTACTTACACTATTCCCGTTAGACGAAGCCGTAGAATTAAGTCTTTCCAAGGTTTAACTACTGAGGAGATGGAACCTAATTTGAATAGACTTTTTAACGAGGACGTGGGTAATTCCTCTAATCCTCCTAATGATGAAGAAGCTCTCCATGAAGTTTCTGTAGAACAACTTTCGAAATTGGATAACCAATTTGACGATTTTCGACAGTGGATGTCTCAAGAATACCCCGATAGTCAAGCTCTTCCTTTAATTGAGGGTCTAAAACGTATGCTTCAAAGTGATAAGAATGGAATTGATATTTTGCATGGTATTGCACACATTGTGGATTCGAATGTGATGCCTATGAAAAGTTGTGCCGAAACCTTAGGTTATACACAACCTCCTACTCAAGTCAATCATTCTATTCCTTTGACAACTTCTATTGCTAGCATACCTACCTTTACATCAAACATAATGGCTACTTCTACACAAGACATTCCTCCTGTGATCACTAGTCATGGGAGCAACCCTTCTTCTTCAATTAACCCTCTTCCTTCATTTAATCCGATTTCTTCATTCATTCCTTCAATGAATGTCCCTATTATATCTCCACAAATGAACATGACGCAAGGGGGCAATTTATTTAACCATTCCATTCCTCCTTGTAGTGTTCCTCTTGTCCAATCATCTCCTATGACTAACTATCATAGTGTCCCACCACCTTACTCTTTACCTTCTTTCAATAACATAACACCTCCATCTCAATCTAACACATCTAATATGAATTCTTCGACTGAAGCGACCATTAACAATCTTGCACAAACTATCTCTTCTTTACAGCAACAAATTGCCTCTATGAATCAATCTAAGTTTAGTGTGCCCACATTTGATGTTGCGCGCCCACTTTCTCTTGACATTGTTCGAGCTATTCCCCCTAAACATGTTGAAATCCCGCATTTGGAGCTTTATAATGGTAAGGGTGATCCTCTAACACATGTTAAGACCTTTCAAACAATATGTACTGATTTTGCTTATGACCAAAGGTTGCTTGCAAAACTGTTCACTAGAACATTAAGAGACAAAGCCCTACAATGGTATTGCTCGTTGCCTTCTTATTCTATTACTTCTTTTGAACAACTTGCAAATGCTTTCATTCAACAATTTCAAAACAATATAAGTCCTAAAGTTACTTTGATTGATTTAATGCATTGTAAACAAGGTGTTAAAGAAAAAGTGACTGATTTTATTGGTAGATATAAGCATTTGTATGCTCAAATTTCTTTTCCAGTGCCTGACAATGCTATTCAAAGAATCTTTATTTCTAATTTACAAAAAGATATTCGAGACAAACTTCTGTTTTCTGAGTTTACTTCTTTCCAACAGTTGTGTGCAACTCTTCACAATTATCAACTGACTGTGAGTCAAATGGAACAATCACATCCTATGGCTCCGAGTGATAAGGGTGATAGCAGTCAACAACCATTTGGAAAGTTTAAACCGAACAGAGATTCCATCAAATTCAATGAAAACATCATCAACAACAATGTGAATGCAGCATCAGGTGTGCCTCCTATTTCTAAATTTTTCAAGAAAGAAAGAAAGTATACTCCTTTGAATGAATCATTGCATAGTATTATGAATAAATTATTGGAACAAAATGTGCTTACTCTTCCTCCTATAAGACAAATTGATCCTGCAAAGATTACTTCACCTTATTTTGATAACAAATCTTTTTGTCAATTTCATCATCAGCCTGGGCATGATACTGAAAAATGTTTTTCTTTAAAGGGTAAAATTCAAGATTTGATTGATAATAATACTATCTCTGTTTCTGGAGTGAATGATAAAGGCAACACATCTGTAGCTCCTCCTAATCAAAATCTTCAGATTTTCACTGATCCATTACCTTCTCATACCTCTAATGCAATTGAGGCTAATGATTCCTCTCTCTCATCTGATGGTCTTGTGTCTATGACTCCGAATGTGATTAACTTTGTAGAGCAGCAAGAAATCCCTAAAGAACCTTCCATCACATTTGATTCCAGTGAAACCATTAGGGCACCTGATGGTCCTTTATACATAGTTGCAAAAGTCAAGAATATACCTTGCCGTGGAGTGCTTATTGATCCTTCGTGCATGATTAATGTTATTACTGAAGAATTTTTTTTTACTTTGCAATTGAATCAAGTGATCTATGACAAAACAGATGTGATTGTGAAACTATTTGATGCATTTTCTTCTCCTACAATTGGTTCTATTACATTGCCCATTGAGGTCCATAACAAATCTCTTGATGTGAACTTTGCTATTATTCCTTCATCCGAACAATTTCGTGTGAAGTTTGGCTATCCTTGGCTATCTTCCATGAAGGCTATTGCTTCTCCTATTCATAAGTGTTTGAAATTTCCCCATAATGGTGAAGTTGTTACTGTCAATCATAGTCTCATTAAACCAGCTGAAAGAACCTCTAGCGTTCCTATTGATTACTTTTGGCCTAAACAATTCCAATCTCTTCCTCCGCGAAGTGATCATCTTTTCAAATCTTATCAAAAGTGGAAAACAGATATGATCTTATCTCTAAGTGAACCTAGAACACCTAAACTTGATATTCCTATCATTTTTGAGAAGGAAGTTCTTCCTTTGAAAGATAAAACTAATGTCTTTCCTCAAGAAGATTCCCAACCCGTCCCTATGGATGTGACTATGTCTATGCCTAATAAACTTCCTAAGAGTAGACCTATACCTCCTCGTCATGATGGACTTGGTCTCCTTCCTAAACCAAAAATTCCTCCTTTATATGGAGCAGTTCCTCTTCCTTCCTTTTATAGAGAGAAGAGACCTTCTTCTTCTCCTATTATCCAGCCTAAGAGACCTCAACCTAAACACCCAAGTGATAAGGATGAGAACATCCCTCCTCCTCAATCTTCTCAACTTCCTACTAAGAATAGACGAAATCGTTCTGCACGTGAACGCCGACGAAAGCGTCGTCTTAGGGCTCAAGCAGCTGCTTCTCAAACTTTACAATCTCCAAAAACACCTTCAACAAGCATTATTCCATTTTCTCCTCAACCAGACATTGAGCCTAAATCTCCTAAACATAAGATGCATGATGGTCTTGATCCTGTGCGAGTTAAAGATCCTATTTTTATAAATCTTGATGATGATATAGATGAAAATGTTATTCATGATGAAAATGCTACTTCTCCTGTTCATTCTGATAGTGAATATGAACTTGTTGATGTTGATAACCATTTATCTAATGAATTTTCTAAAGCACTTATCCTAGCTCCTAGACAAGAACACCACGGCTTGGGATATGAACATAGCCCTTGTTTGGATCTTGTGATAGCTCCATCTGCTGTGTTGGATGTTCCTCCTCTAGCGTGTTCCCTGCCTTCCCGAAACATTGATCAGCAAGATCGGGGGGTAGATGACGTGCTAGACTAGTTACATTAGCATAGCAGATTCTCTCCTCCTCTCTTGTGTTACTTCTTCTATATGTTATTCTCATTCTTCTATTTGTTGTCCTTAGTGTTGTCTACTTGAGGACGATGCAAAGCATTGAGATCTCTCGATCTCTCTCATGTTGACTCAAAAGACACATGTGTTCCCTTCTTCTAGGTGACCTTCCTTGATTGGGGAATGAAGAACAATTATGCATACATACATATGATATACATGAATTATCATACCGCATACTGACCCCGAGGAAAGCGAAGTCACCTCGTGCTTTGTGTTTTGTGTCTATTATCCTTGGGTTTATCTCACACTTGGGGGCTAAATCCCTGTGATAACGTGCTCCTTTCCCTTCTCATTCTTATATGTATCACTACCTTAAAGTAATCACCCCCGGTGAGGCGTGTGCGATCGCTTTAACGTAGGGGGGCATACATCCAGTTCATATCTTTTCAAGATACTTGAAAATTTCTTGGCAAATTTAACCTTGCCTTGAAAATTTTTGATATCTTTCTTGCATGACTCATAGTGAGGGAACCTTACTACTGACAGTCATGGTTCTCCCTCGTGATCTTCCCTTTTACTTTGTCAATTGAAGTCGTAAGATCCTTAGTCCACTAGGGGCTTGGTGTATCTTGCCTCCTTGACGTGGTGAAAGTCTTTCAATGTTGTTTCCTTGTACTTTACCGAAAGTATGAGCATACATACTCCCGCTAAAGTGGGGGCTAAATGTAGCGTCCTAAAATTGCGACACTTGCAATTTCGACTGCATTTCGGTCTTCACGATGGCGACGCAACACGCAACCTGAATGGAGACCCCGAAACCTGATTATGACACTGAAAACTGCATTTTTCAAGTACCCTGGCCTGAACCTCCTTGCACCCTGCTGTCCCGGGAGGTGGGACCAGAGCACCCAGCGCCCTGGTCCTTCAGGACCAGGGCGCCCAGCGCCCTGGTCCCTGGGTCCTATTTTGGGCCCGGTCTCTTTTGGACTTCGGGTCTTTATGTTTGCAAATTGGAAAATTATCTTTCCTGGTCGGCCTAAGGTCGAGAAAATCAGTCTATCAGCCCTAATTGACAAGTATATAAACTACATTTGCCTCTCCCATTTGGGTAAGAAGGACATATGTGTACAAGGCGTGGAAACTATACTCAAGCATTCAAGCATTCAAACATTCAAGCATTCCTTCTAAGTCTCCATTCAAGGCTAAGTGTTGCATTCAAGACAAGGATTCAACCATTGAAGAGGAGATCACTTACAACATATTACAACAAACATACAACATCTATACTTTCGCACATAAGGATACAAACATCCTTAGAACAAGGTATTAGTACTTGTTTTACAGTCATTTACATTTACAACACTTGCTCATTTCTTGGTTAATTCCAAAACCGGGGTTTGACCTAAAGGCAAACCCCTAATCCCTAACCCCCCAATCGTCTTCGCTTTTCTGTGTGTAGGTTGCAGGTACGCGGCTGAAATTGAAGATCTGGAATCCTTGTGCAGAGACGAACAGATCCCCCTTCGTTTCGCGTATTTTTCGGAGGACCGTGGCGCCGGGCGCCATCGTCCCGACAACTTTTGCTCAAATTTGCAGGACAGCGCCGTATCGACATTTTACTGCTAATTCCAGGTCCGCAGCTTCATCCTATATCCCTATCTCAATTTATAAGCGAATCTTTGTCACTTTCTATGCATTCCTAGCTTAATTCTTCTATGCACATTCTTTACAAAAGAGGGTAGCCTTGCTTTCTTAACCCTTGAAACACATTTAGCATCCAATCTTGCATTGCGTGGGATTGGATCTTGTGGGTTTCAACCCCTCTTTTGAATGTAAAGTCTCTCCCCTAAGTGAAAACCATCAACCCTAGTGAATCTCCCTTCTCTCTCCTCGGAGTTGGAAGAGGGGAGAGCAACTAGGGTTCGATCGCGATTTTCCGCTTTACACTAGCATCGCACTCCATTGTGAACAAATTGTTAAAATCAAGCAAAACAAGAATAGGCTGTTGTGCTACTCTCTTTTTCAAATATTCAAAAGATTCATTTGCTTCGTTTGTCCAAGAAAACTTACATTTTTGACCTCCCTTGATTGTGTCTAGGATAGGTGCACATATATGACTGAAATTTTTTATCAACTTTCTCTAAAATGTTGCCAATCCATGGAAACTCCTCACATCACCTACTATCTTGGGTGTTGGCCATGAAAAGATAACCTCCACCTTTTCTGGGATCCATCTTCAAATCCCCCTTGGAGATTACAAAACCAAGGTAGATAAGCTCCTCCTTCATGAAGACACTCTTATCCATGTTGATCATCAACTTTTCATCATGCAACTTCTTCAAAACCAAGTTCAAGTGCTCCAAATGCTCCTCCTTTGTCTTGCTAAACACAAGAATATCATCAAGATAAACAACAACAAATTTACCAATGAAGTCTTTCAATACCTCATTCATGAGGCACATAAAGGTGTTTGGGGAATTGATAGCCCAAAAGGCATCACCATCCACTCATAGAGACCTTCATTTATTTTGAAGGTTGTCTTCCAATCATCACCTTGCCTTATTCTGATTTGATGATACCCACTCTTGAGATCAATTTTGGAATAGCAGCAAGCCCCTCCCAAACAGTCCATTAAGTCTTCAATTCTAGGCATAGGAAACCTATATCTTATGGTAATCTTATTGATGGCCCTAGAATCAGTACATAGTCTCTATTTACCATCCTTTTTAGGTGCTAGGACTGTTGGGACAGCACATGGACCGAGACTCTTTCTCACCAACCCCTTATCCAACAATTCTTGCACTTTCCTGGCAATCTCCTCATTCTTAGATGGAGTCATCTTATAGGCTAGTTTGTTTGACAAAGTAGAACCTGGTATGAAGTCAATTTGATGGGTTATGTCCTTAATGGGTGGTAAAGTGTTAGGCATTTCGTCCACCATTATGCTCTTATAAATGTCCGACAATTGTTGCACCTCCTTGGGAATTTCTTCCTTGGCGTAGCTAGGCATATTAGGATTGTTTTGGGGCTTCAAAATTAGAGCATACCCAAGGGTTCCTTCCTCCTTTAGGATGTCTAGAAACTCTTTCACACTCACTAACATGACACTTGACCCAATGTTCTTATCTACACCCTCATCCGGTAAAGGATCCATCTTGAATTTTCTCCCATTTTTTGTTATGAGAAAAGAGTTTGTTTTCCCATCATGGTAGGATTGTACATCATACTGCCATGGATGTCCTAACAACAGATGGCAAGCATCCATGGGGATCACATCACACAATATTTTGTCCTTGTACTCTTCTATCTCAAATTCTACCCAAGATTGTTCATCTACTAAGACCTATTGCCCTTTATTCAACCATGACACCTTATAAGGGCTAGCATGAGGTAACCCTTTTTAACTTTAATTTGTCTACCATCTCTGTGGAAACCAAATTTTCAGTAGAACCTAAATCAACTATTACCTTACATAGCTTACCATAGGCCTTGCACATGGTTCTGAATAACGTCTTCCTCTGAGGGGGTTCTTTCACTTGAGGCACCTTCAACATCCAAAATGCCTAAATGACCATGATTTGAAGACCATTTAAGAAATGAAGACTCTTAGAAGTGTTTGTAGGTTCCTTGAATGTTTTTGAGTTGTATAAGGTCTTTCAAGACCATTTGAGTTGTTTTGATTAGCCATGTAAGGCTTCGATGCCATTTCTTGTGGTATGATCTTCTTAGGACCTATTTGGTCAACCATGGTCAAATAACATTCAAAATGCCTAAATGAGGCAAGCAATATATTTTGGCTTCTACGTGGCCTATTTGTAAGGTTTATGATGTGTCCTAATAGGTTACATAGGCAAAAGTCATAAGTTGTCAAGTTTGTGCAAAGTTGTCAAATTTGATGACAACTTTTGTTGTCAATTTGTTGTCACTTTGTAATTAGTCTCCCTCCAATGGCTACCTAATTCAAAGCGTAGTTGGAATTGGTTGAGGAGGTTGGGGAAACCTTGTTTAAAGCCTTGGAAGTAGAGAAGAATGATGATGATGAAGTTTGGATGTAAAATTGTGATCAGATTCAATAAACACTCAGAAATTTATTGTAACAGTGCCTTGTATGGACTCCATGTGCAGCCTAAGTAATTGATCTGAATAGGATATTAGTTAATGTTCATTTGGCTTTGATTTGGCAGGGAAAGACTTTGTAATAAGGAAGATATCTGCATTTTTGTAATAGACGGTCTGAAAACCCTCCAAAACCAGGGTTTCTAAGGAAATGTCTTTTTAACCCCACATTTCTCCATCCAAATTGGCTCAAATTCTAAGGAATGGGAGAGGAGACAATGTACTTTAAGATTCTTGAGGTTTTTGAGTGGGCCGTTGAACTGGTTGAATTTGGAATCAAACCCTAGGCTAGGCATCCTCATTTGACTAGCTTGTTTTGACTACTAAAAATTGTGCAGGGATAAAACTAAGTGCATTGAACCCTATATGACTGTGGATTTGATGTTTGGAATGTGTGTAGACCCTTCCCATTCATTGGTGTCTTTGGATCAGACCTTTGGAGTGTGGTTTCTTTGTAAAAGTGGCCTAAAAGGCCTTTTAGCCCTCTTGTAGCAGTAGTGTTTGAACCAGTTAATGCAAGAGTTGGGTACTAAGTTTTGGAAGAGTTTTGTGTCATCATTGGAGGCATCAAAAACTGTCAAGAGTTTGTGGTATCATTAGGAGGATTTCAGAGTTCTACCTTAAAAGTTCAAAACAAGGCTACGAGGAGTAGGTGTCTTGTTGAAGGCAATCATCTTGATTGCATCTGTACAAACAAAAGGGTGTTGTTTTGGTTGTAATCAATGTTCTTAGGGTTAGACAAAAGGCTATATAGGGTCCATACCTGTTCTGCAAAGGTCTATGTGTTATAAACCAAGTTATCTATAGGTGGCTACAAGAGAGAGGGTGTCAAGAATAGACTTGATATTAGAAGTTGTATCTCCATGAGTTGTTCATGGGTATAGTGTGGTCCCATTGAGCAAAAGGGCAGTGTAGAGGAGTCCTTTCATGTTGTTGTCAGTGTTGTCCAAGAATCCATGTGAATGTTGAGACCTTAGTTGAGGGTCTAGTGGATTGAGTTTGTGTGACAAACCTTTGTTCCTTGGGGTTCTGCATCACTTACATCATCATGTACGCACATATATCTATTTAAAATTTTGAGATAAATATAGAATGGAGATTAATCATACATGATAAAGATTTAATTTAAAGTAAATATGGTTACATCATCTAAAGATTTAAGATAAGATTAAATATGTAACTAAATAGGTATAAACATTGCATAATGCCTACCATTTGATCTAAATACATAAAAAAGACATTACTCCAAATACCCAAGCCACGCATATAAATACAAATTGACATTACTATGATAGAGTCTACCCAAGACTTCTTTAATTTCAATTTTATTAGGCAAATATCATTCAAAGAAATTCATGATCTTATGAAATCTACAATCTAGTCCGCCATAATAAATATATACATATTGAGAGGCATATCTAACAAGGCTTTAGTGACTTCATCACAACACCTTATGCTACTCCTAAAACTACAAAATTGAAATGGAGGAAATTAAATTCCTAGAATAATCAATGCAACCTAGAAAATGTCAATCCTTCATGACATTAGAACATGAATAGACCTAGTTAATGTCCCTAAGAAAGAGCTAGGCATTGGGATTTCATTTCTTTGTTGAAAAAGCTAACAATGGCAAAATGACTAACTCTAACAAAATGCAACAAATATAACATGAAACACAAAAATACTAAAATAAATATGGATTGTAAACACAAAGAAGAAATTGGGCTGACTATGTTAGACAAAAGCATTGGGCACCTCTCGAAGGTGATGGATACTTGGGAGATGACCAAAAACAAGATCAAGAAGCTCTATGCACCTATCTTCGAAAATGTGGGTCAAACTGGTAGGATAGGGATGTTGGGTGCCCTAATCTAATGGTTTTCATCATTTCAAAACCTAAGATGATCCATCGATGTATGCTCTATTTGTTTATATTGTCTCGCAATCATATATGCACCTACTCACAAAAAAACAAAGAAAAAAGGTTGTGTTGTATAAGGGATTGCCTAAGTCAAGATTTTTGTTGGAGTTCCCAACTCCACAACAGTGATGATGAAAAAGAGATCATATCTCCGCAGACACAGAGGCTAAACAAATGATAAATGTTGAAATGACAAGACTACCTTAGGCATGAAACCCACTCAAGGAGCTCCACATAAAGATGGTGATGAAATCTCTTTTGGAAGTCCTACAAGTTATGATATTGCTATCTGGATTCAACTGTGTAGTTTTTGAGTAAAACTCATTGACCCATGTTTCATGAGTAGTGTTTCACAAGAACTCATCTCTCATGAGAATGAATGGTCCATTTAACACTCATTGCATCTAGATGATGCTCATAGAGGTGAAGCATTGGACCTTCCCGAAATTACAAGACATATAACTTCTACAAACTTCACCAACTCACATACTCATCACCAATACTATTATAAACCAACTCCTCTAAAATTCCCAAATTTTGTCACTACCAACAAAAACTTAAACATAAATTCAAATTAATCTCATTATTATGTAGTCTATAAGCTTGTTGTGAAAAATATTATGCAACATTATAATAAACCCTTATATTTTTAATAACGAACTGCTGAACAAGAATTATGACTAGCTAGTCCATTCTTTCGAACCACTCTTTTCTCACGTTGTCTTCAAAATATGTAGTCCAATAAAATTATATAATGAAAGGTGAAAACTTACATGATATAATGAAAAACCCTCGTTACGCCTTCTTCTGCTGCTGTTTCACTCAAAAACTCAAGAAATGTCATTAAAACTAGAGGAAATCTGCACTTTTGACTCCTGATTTTTCTTTTCAGAAGAAATTAACATACCCAGCAATGTTTATAAGCTTCCAGCAAAAGCTTTGAACAACTTACATTATATTTTGATTGCCCAAATTGACTTTATATGCGGGACAATGGTTATAAACGCCCAGCACAAATTTTTAAACGCCCTTTCTTCTAGATCCGTGTCCAGCTTTTGTATCAAACTGCTCACGAATCGCTACGAATTTCTTCAAAATTGTTCTTGTTTTGTTGCCTATTTCATCTCCTTCCCAGAACATTTTTGAAGTTTTAAATTTTGTTAAGAAAAGAAAAATTTATCGCCATTTTACCGTGGCCGCAATCTTGCAATTTCAATAGAAATCCAAATGCCTAGATGCCATGGTTTCTCCTTGTTCTTCATGCTCCATAATGGCACAGGCATAGATACATCAATGTGCTCTAATACCATGTTGACAAAGGTAAATGCTTTCTTGTTTAACAACAAACTCATTCATACAAATGAGAAATGCAGTTGCAATTTGTCAAACTGCATAACCACAAGTATACCAAACTAAGCGGTAGTTGAAACAATGTAATAGTAAATCTATGCTAGCATTTGTTAACAAAATTAAAGTTACAAACATATAAGGAAGATAAATTCTTTTAAAATTAAAAATGAAGATTTCAATTTAAAATATAAATTGAAGTTTAAAACACTATCAAAAACTATCTTTATAGTCCTCTCTCTCAGCTTTTTTTTATTTTTTTTCCAATATGCTGATTTCCAAACTGTGGAGCATTTGGATCATTTTCTAGAAAGTTATCATTATCGGTTTCCGAGACGGTTTTCTGTTACCAGTTGCCTGGACCTATTTGCATTGGTGATCTACTGGATCCCTTCTGTAGCTTGCGGAGTCCTGAGCGTTGATTCTGATGTTCCTTAGCATGTGGCTGACCTTTCCCCGTGATCTACACTTCATCCTTTGGATTTTCCAAAGGAATTTCTTTGGCGGAGGCCGACCTTTGTTGGTTTTACAAGTTAGGTCTTGTTCTTTGGGTTTTGATCCCTTTTTGGGCCGACCGGGTCCTCTTAAATCATATAAAAAATCATTGTAATAGAGCATTAGAATGTAATCAAGAAGTTAGACTGAGCATAGAAGATAGATCTTAAGGTTTGAGGTCCTGGTTGTGACTCGTTCTGTATTTTGAGCATGTTTTAGCAGGCCTGTGAGCCAGTTTCTGTAACCTGATTATTACCGATTGGTTGTAATAAGTTTTCATGATATAATTCAATCTGTTTTCCAATGCCTCCATCATGTCCCTATGTTTCCGTTGTGTTTACTCTAGCTAACCGGTCTGGACTAATCTCTTTGAGGTCCCTCCTAGCCGGTGACTGCACCAGATTCTAATTATGCTCGACTTATAACTATCTAAATCATTGATGTGAAAAAAAATAAGTAATGCTTTGCACTATTAGAAGTTTATTTGCAAACCTTGTGACACTTGATCACACAAATCTCTTTCCCCTTAACGCAATCTCTCAACAAGATGGGACCCCAAGGTGATTATAAATCTATTTTATAATGTTCCTTGCATCTTCCATAATCAATCTCACCTTATTTATTTTGTGTATGTCCTCTAAAATACAAATGTCAATACAATGTCACAAAGGAAATCCAAAAGAGTGATGGATGTCTCTCTTAAAGTAATAACTAGCACATATGTTATTGCATTGTCAATTTGATAATTGCACCACATTTTGTATACCCACCTCTAATTAAACATCCTTCAAAATTAAGCTCAAATCTTTTGCATTCTTTATTTTGTTAGAGCCATCAACTATCTTCAAGAAAACCATCTCACAATTTGAAGCTGCCTCCCATTTGAAAGAATGTTACGTCTATTTTTTTTTGTCATTGTCTCTTTCATTCTTTCAAATCTGATTTTCTGTTTGCAACATCCCTGAGAAAATTTAAGGGAATATTACTGTAAAAATATAAATTTGTAGATCATGCACCTTATCTATTTCCTAATGACCCTCCTTGTTCTATAATGCACCTTGCAATGAATGTCGCATTCCAACTACATTCTCAAAACAAGTCTTATGATTAGGGTCTCATATATATGGACCACAACTAGAGCTCACAATGCCTACCATATCTACTTTTATTTGTGTTGGCATGTCAAGATTAATGCTTGCTGCTATGGTGACTTATGTCCTCATCCTCTCTAGTTTTTCTCATCCAACAACGCAAGGGCCATCTACATCTCTCTTTTTGCTTCTTATATGGCTTGTTCAAATGTTTTGGTGGTGCAATATAGAATGCATACAATATGGTACTTAAAGGTCAATGAAGTTGATCCCTCTATCAAGCTTCTTTGAGTACAAGAGGAAATTCACACTCCCTGATACTGGTCCCATTTCAACATATTCAAGCAGGGTTGTGACTTCCAAAATGACGACTTGTACTAGCTACTGTTAAGCCTGATGTGAAGCCAAATGGAAGCTCTCATGGAGTTTGTATGTATCTCCTTTCATAAGACTCAAAATTCTAGATAAACCAAGACTCCTATGGCGTCAGCTGTACTTTCACCTTTTAAGAAATGCAACTATCACCATGCATCACTGTAGAATAATATTTCTTCACTGTTTACCGCATGTGCCAGCTTCCACCAAAATATAGCCCCAGTTTTCGACTGCCAAGAAATTGTGTTTCGAACTTGCACCACATACCAATTCTGCTATGCACTCTTTCACGTGAAAATGTTGTAAATTCTCACATGATTTATAAGCTAAAGTAAAAAGCTTTGACCATTGAACCAGTGGTTCCTTAAGATAGGGGTATTTCTAGATTCAATCCAGATCAGTATAGTGTTACATACCTGCTTTGATCAACCTTTTATAGTTTCAGAGACCCACTAAATCCATCAACTAGAGATTGATCTCTTTATGTTATAGAGCATCTTACAAATCTAGATGGCCGACCTGCTATCATGGAGTGACATATTTTTGTTCAAATAGTTGAGGAAACTACGACAGTAAAGGCGAGAAGTTAAAGTTGGTGAATGAGACTAATTTGTGCATGTCATCGAAGCTACGCGCTCCAAACGGAAGAGATGTCTTGAAGCATAATAATGAAGGCAAAGAGGTAGGAAACAACCATGAAATGGGACAGATAAGTATTCACTAATAAACTCCACAACACCAACCAGTCAACTTAGCAACAAAGCAGTTTTGTGTTTCTTCTTGTGATCTACTATCTGTGGATTGGGATTGGGAATTTTTTTTTCGAGTCTATTCTTGATAACTTCTTTAACTCCTCATCATGATTCGGACTCATAATTTTCTTTTAGTCGGCTTAAGTTCCAGTCTCACAGATTTTGTTTATCTTAAGTTTCCTTTTTATGGTTTTTCAGAGGCTACGCTTTGGTTCCTTCACACATTAACACAAGAATAGCGGAGACAGTTTTTCCTCTCAGGTTTTTGTTTTCTTCCATTCTCTTTCCTAAATCTAAATCGGAGTAAGAAAATTTCTCAGCTATGAAACATATCGAGCTAATACAATGCAGCGTGTAAAATAGAAAGCTACTACAATGAAAGTTAACAGGCATGAGAGTTAGAAGCAGATGGTGTACCTGGGACTGGAGAAATGAGAGAGCTTGGCAGTATGAGAAAAGATAAGGAGGCCCACTTGGCCACCGCACAACACGGAAAGTTTAGATTTTAAAACAGAGGATAAATAGAGACAAGACAATAAACAAAGGAAAAACAGAGCACTAATTTACACACATAAAGAATTCTTTATTCAATTCAATGCAGCCTCTACAACCGTATATATCATCAACATGCACTTCATGAATTACATGCACAACATGTTTTATTTGCACGAACAGAAAAAACTTCAACTAAACATGAATGCAAATACTAATTCAGAACAACTAGTTTTCATGCAAAAATTAAAATTAGTCTAAACAAGCTAGGTATGCCCTGATCAATGATCGGTGGATGGTTGTGCATGATCAGTGGATGGCTGAGTTGAAGCATTGCGGTGCATGGTGGTGTTTTACGATGGAACTCCCAGTAAACCTATAACGGTGGTACTGGGAGCTCAACATCACCTATCTAAATACTCTCCCTTGATGCTAAGATTCACAATATAATCTCAAAGCTTTGACAAACTAGATCTTTGCAACTCGATGTGGCAAAGTCTAAACCCTCGCTACTCATTGTGCAACACCAATCATAGCAAGCAGTCATCTGCTACTTGACTCGAACATCGAAACTGTGTCCAATCACTTCTTTTGTTCACATGCGAACATTTAGGCTTATACAACCTTCTGAACATACTCATTAACTTTTGCCAACAAGATCCATCGATCCAACCATAATCAATCCGCATACAACCTTTCTTAGATTGTTCATTCATCTCTTTGTTCCAACATGACTTTTCACAATGATTCTTCAACCCACAAATTTAACAAGGGTGAAGATCCCAACACTTATCTTCTTTATGCCCTTCTCTATGACAATGTGAGAACTTGATTCTTTCAGCTAATTTGCATGAGCTTGTAACACTAGCAACATCAAATCTCTTTTTCTTACAATATCCGGAAGGTCTCATAACCGGCCTAATGGGCTTTCTTATTCCTTGCTCATGCTTTCCAAGTCCTCTTCGTTTATAACTCATTTTCTGCATCATCTTCCAACCAGCATTATTTTTAGAACAACCTTTGTCTTTAACATCGCAACTTGCATCTGTACATGCAAACACATCCTTACTTTCAACTTCACCATCTTCACCTGAAGAAACTTTCAGTAAATCATGCATATCAGCCGATTGATCAAGGGGATGAAACAAATCTTTTGTGCCACATGATACATCACAAACTAATGGCTTTGCTTTCAAACACTCATTTTCTTTTTTCAACACTGCTAATTGTTTCTCAAAATCTTCATCAAACAATTTTAACTTTTCTTTTAATTCTCCATTTTTCTGTTTAACTTTTTCCAATTCTTTTTGAAGAATATCATTATCACATGAACTTTCATAAATATCTTTTCCTACCTGCCTATCAAATCTGAATTACATTTCTTTATCTTTATCAATTCATCCTTCAAAATATCTTTCTCAAACATTAAACTAGAATTTTCTTTCTTTATTTTTTTACCAATCTTTCCCATTGACAAAAAGTTGATTGTACCTGACACTGCTTGTAGATCTTTCTGTTTGGCGGCTTCTTCAACAATTCTGAACACTTCCTTTACTACTGCCGAAACCAAAACCTATCTCTGGCGACTATCTTCTCACTCTCAACTATAGCTTCCCTTTTTCTACTACCTTCACAGATTATTAGCAACCTCTTATCTTGGTGACTTTGTCTTATTCCTCCGATGTCTTTTCAGCAAAGCAGACTTTGAACAACAAATTTTTTTGACTTCTATAATGTTCTTTTTTTATGCAGTACTCACCTTTTGTTTTGACAGATAAAACACAACAAACTGCGATTTTGACAGCATCAAACGTGTGGGTGGAAATAAAAAACTACAGCTCCCTCTCCTTCAACAATCTCTGTTTTAGCAGCACGCACACCATCCAAACAGGCGACTCCAATCTTGGATGGTTGCAAACTCTTTACACAATCTTCTGCCTTTTGCAGCAACAATCAACAACTTCAAAAAGAACACAGGGATCTACCAATCTCTGCCCACTTGGGCTCTTTTCATAAACCTGCTTCTACCCAAGACCTCTCACCCGCTCTAATGCCAAAACAGAGGATAAATAGAGACAAGACAATAAACAAAAGAAAAACAGAGCACTAATTTACACACAAAGAATTCTTTACTCAATTCAATCAGAACCTATTACATTGTGTAGTCTCTATTAATCCTTACAGTTAAAGCAGTATTAATCCTTACAGTTAAAGCAGTTTTATAGAAGTTGCAGCCTCTACAACCGTATATATCATCAACATGCACTTCATCCATTACATGCACTATATTTAGCTAACTGCATACACAACATGTTTTATTTGCAAGAACAGAAAAAACCTCAACTAAACATGTGAATGCAAATACTAGTTCGGAACAACTAGTTCTCATTGAAAAACTAAAATTAGCCTAAACAAGCTAGCTATGCCTTGATCGGTGATCGGTGATCGGTGATCGGTGATCGGTGGATGGTTGTGCATGACCGGTGGATGGCTGAGTTGAAACATTGCGGTGCATGGTGGTGTTTTACGGTGGAACTGGGAGCTCAGCATCACTTATCTACAGAAAGCTCCCGTGCCTTCTTCATCAGGCCGGCTCGCCTTTTGCAAAACGTTTTCTGTCATCAATCTTTTTCATTTCGATCCTTCCTCGACTCATTTTTTTCCCTTTCCAGCAGAGATGATGCTCAGCGAAAGAGAGAAACGTACCCAAATCAAATGGACCTAAGGCCCCAGTACAGCCACATTGAAACGATTAAATGAGGCCTTCCACAGTAATGTATATCCAAGCCGATGATAATAAGATTCACATCTGTTAGACTCCCTTTCTTTGCTACTAAACGAACGCGCATCTTGAAGTTGATGATAAAATTCTTTAGAGCCAAGTGAAATGCATCCTGAGACACTAAAAATCTGCTAATCGTCTAATAATACGTAGAATCCAATGCGTTAATGTATAGCATATTTTTGTTTGCAACTTAAAACTCTGGGGCCTCGCATTCTCTAAATAAGTCAATTTCATGCAGTTATATCATAAAGTTAAACAACAAATGGTTTTGATTAATAGTAGCAATTCTTGGTGTCTTAGTCTTCCATGTGTCCCCATTTTCATTAATGTTTTCCTTGTCTTATTTATCTCTGACTCTAGTACAGGCTAGTTGTCCCAGGTGTTAGAAGTAATAAATTAATTGTTTTCCTGGCTGTCGGCACAGACAAGGAGAACCCCTCATGCCGTCTTTTACAGATTTCAGCCGGCCACATGATTCAGGCCACACTTTCTCATCTGTCCACAATAAATCCTTCAGCTAACTCCTTGCAACAGTATAAAAAACATTTATTATTTATTTTCCTATAATTTCAATGGATCAGACATGCATTCAGCAGAGTTCATTTTATGAGTTTCTCCTCTGTACCAGATTTCTTTCACCGGGTGAGTGTATTTGACAACATTCTGAAGAATCTCTGATCTCTTTTCCATTGTTTGTTCCAAACCCTTCGGAACTCCAATCACTCCCCTTTCCAAAAAGTTGTCATTCTCCTTATATTTCAATTTGGGAACCATCTTTCAATTATATTTGAATGGTGTTGCTTCCGTCATATTAATGCATAATAATTTTTTAAATTGACGTGCATGTCTTGTATAGATGGATGCCTGCAACATTTGTGTAAATGGTGGTATAATAATTTTTAAAATTGGCATGCACCCAAAAGAAACTATACTAAATTGTACAAATGATCCATACAACAGAGTTGAGGAAACTACATCAGCACCTAAAGGAGAGAAGTTGATGAAAGTGACTAACTTGTGCTTGTCATCCAAGCTACACGCTCAAAATGGAAGAGATACCTCGAAGCAAAATAATGGAGGTAAAGACGTAGGATACAACCATGGAAAGGGACGGATAAATTTTCTGTAATAAACTCCACAACAACAACCAGTCAACGTAATAACTAAAATATACTGCGCTAAGCAGCCACTCAATGTATAGGTTGTCAAATCAGATGTGTGTTATAAATTGTCCTTTCACCATTTCCTCACTATTGTTGACAAACTCTGTCGTTCTTTATTAAACCCACTCTCTTAAATCAAAAAGTCATGGGGAGAATCAAATGCCTTCCATAGGTGAGCACCTAATCAATCTATAATTAAGTGTCACTTTTATCTGCACAAAATATTCTCTTCTTATTTTGTATTGGCTGTCAAAACAGATCTTTCATACAGCGTGTTAGTGACAGGTTAGTCGATTGCAACTGTTAAATACAAAATCGACGGTGTAAAATATTGACAGGTTAGTCAATTGCAACTGTTAAATACAAAATCGACGGTGTAAAATATTGCAACCGTTAAATACAAAATACAAAATATTGCAACCATTAAATACAAAATACAAAATATTGCAACCGTTAAATACAAAATCGACGGTGTAAAATGTACGATTAAAATGCATGTTAGTCAATCCTACTGTCATTATGAAACCAGAATAGACCCATCCCTTTACATTTATATCTAAACATCTAAACTTGAAATAATGGATACTTCTGAAAAGAAGTAGATTAAATTGATTAACAAAACATTTCCACCTTCACAAACTCGGCAAATGTCATAAATTAACAGAGAAGTGTAAGAAAGCGCGCAGTCTATCGCACTGAAGAAATACGGAAATGAATTGAATGTAGACTAATAATTCAATTAATATGGAGGGTCTTGTGGGCCACCCTGATTTGATGGTTTGGTAAGAATTTAAATTTCACAAATATTTAGTCTTCAGTTCCACTGACACGACTACGTATTCTTTTATCAAAGGATAATTTTTAATGTGTTTCTATCTTTAACCAAAAAAAAATTGGGTTTTCATAGGGTAAGTTATGGTTCTTTTATAAGTTCAAAGCTTATAAGAAGTAAGGTTTGTATAACCTCAAATTATAGATCATCTGTAATTCATATACAAACCATCTCGTAACATAAACTATAAAGAAAATCTCTCTCTTTGTTTTTCAAAAATGAGAAAAGCAGAGGGAGGCTTTGTCTGGCATTTTATTTTCCTTCATTCTCCTTCCCAAAACTAAACCGTCATAAGAAAATCTCTAATCTATGGAACACACCCAGCTAATATAATACAGCAAGCCAATAGAGTGAAAAGTATTTGGGTAAGAGAGTTAGAAGCAGATGGTAATGGTGTACCTGGGGCTGGAGAAACGAAAGAGCTTGCCAGTTTGAGAAAAGATAACGAGACCCACTTGGGCGTCACACAACACGGAAAGCTCCCGCGCCTTCTTTATCAGGCTAGCTCGCCTTTTGCAAAATGTGATTACCCTATTCTTTTTGTCATCAATCTTTTTCACTTCGATCCTTCCTCGACCCATTTTTAACTTGGATGCTTAGCGAAAGACAGAAACCTACCCAAATAAACATAAGGAGCTCAAGAACAGGACCATTGAAATAGCGTATTTGCAGTTTTAAGGAGTAGGAAAGGACGATAAGGCAGTGGGTAGGTGCTCTTTCACAATGGAATTCAATCCTCCTCATAATCACGTCACCAATAAAATCTAACACTTCTACAAGAGGACATAAATAGTCATAAATAGATACAAACTAGCACCTTGTACTTAGAGGAGGTTCAAGGGATAAGTCGATAGCATATCAAAAGTAAAAATTAAATATTAAATGTATCAAATTTTCAGAGAATGTGATTATTTGTTTGATAGCTTCTAGATTTAAATGTGTAAGTCATTTTTTTCAATAGAACATTATTTCTCTTTTCAAGTTTATTCATCTTGATAATGGTTCATGGAACATGATTTGAATTGTTGATGAAAAAATTGATAATCTACATCAACATTGAAAATATAACATAATTAATGTAGATATATAATTTTATAATATAATAATAGTTAGAAAATTTAATGATTGTTAAAATGTTAAATTAAAATATTATATATAATAATGGTAGATAGGTTTATGTTTTCTTGAGCAATACTGAAGGGTTTTCTTACTGGTTCTTTCCCTTCAATGCTCTTTGAACCAGACACATGTAAAAATATATATAATCAATATAATTTTAGTGGTTTCATCCACTTTTATCAAAAAAATAAAAATAAATAGTATATTATATTTAAAAATAAAAAAAATTATGAATAAATAGTATATGTTTTTTAATTATTATTTTTTCTTTAAAAATTTAGATTCAATGAGCTAAATTCTAAGATTCAAATAAAAAAAGGTAATTTGTCTCCTTAAAAAACTTTAAGCTTAAATTAAAACTACTTTTGATAGATTTTGAACTATTAAAATATCCTCTTGTTAAAAAAATATTTAAAAGAAAAACAATGAACAGTCAATATTAATTCCATTGTTTTTAAATGCAAAAAGATTATTTCTAGCACAATTTTTTCCAGGAGTGAGACAACTTTTCTTGGAAAAAGTAGTATGACAAGTCCACAATAAACAAAGTCTATCAGCTAAAGAAAAATCAAACATAAATGAATACAATTGACAGATCAAACCATGACAATTCGATGAGGACATAAATAGTTTAAAAAATAATAATTTAATTTGTTTGAGTATAATTGGTGAGGGTGAATGATATGTTTCTTAATTACACAACGCATCTACATTCAAAGTTAGAGGGGTGTGATGTAATGGATGAGGTCAATTTTGTACGCAAACAACTTTGACGAAATGGATACCCTCTTAATCCTTGACTCTCTCTCGCAAAAATAAATAATAAAAAAATTTGAATGAGAACATAATTAACAAATTTAAATGAGAGCATAATCAGCAAACAACAAAACCTAATCTAGATTCCATAAGCATACACAAAATCATTCATACATAAAACTTTAATGAACCAAGTCTGGTATAATTTTGGATAAATAAAAAAAATCAAATACAAATGGACCAATACTTAAAACAAGGGCCAGTGGATAATTAGCTGACAGATTTACTCTTGCCAAAGAATAAAAAGTGTTTTACTAATGCATAAAGCAGCCGTTTTTTAGGCTGCGTAGACATGGCCAATTGAGTACAACCACATTGAAACTAACCTAAATTAAAATCATGAGTAAATTAGACCTTCCACACATAAGTAATATCCAACCATTAATGCATAGAATCCAGAGAGACAAAGTATTGCATTTATTTTGGAACTCAAAAAATTTGAGGCCTCACATCCTCTAAATAGGGGAAGAGCACCAGCAGTCGTTATAGCTCCAATAACCAAACACTCCTTGCACACCCAAAGCCCCAATTACTAACTTTAAAGAAACAAAAAAAAGAACCCTAAAAGCCCATTACTAAATTTCACATGTACTAATAGGCATCCATTTTTTTAGCATTTTTGGACCATAATTGGCTCATTTGTGCACCTTTATTGGTACCCATAACGCTTGACTACTAGGGCATTTGTGCATTAAGTATTGGCAATTTCAAGTGCATAGTTATTGAGGCATATTTAAGCAAGTATCAGGCGACTCTTTGAAATGTGTACTTTTTTACCCTTGAACATATAATGGATCCCACAGCATGCAAATTGTTACTACCTAGAAGCCACAACAATAGCTATAAGAAGTTGAGTCTCATGCAAAGACAAGCACAAACAAATTGTCAAAATTTGATATATTGTTTAAAATTTAAGGGTGCATGAAGTTAACTATAACGACCACTAATATGCTTCCCCTAAGTCAATTTCCTAGTGTTGAACATAAATTAAAGTCAAACAACAATTGATTTCAACTAAAATTAGTAATTCTTGATCTATTAGCCATCCATGCTTCATTGTCTAGGCCATTAAATGCAATATCTTCCCATTTTCCTTAGTGATCTCCTTTATCTTTGACTCTACTACAAGCAGCTTGTCCTAGATGGCGTGAATATTTGACAATATTCTCAAAACACTCTTGTACTCTTTCCATTGCTTGCTCCAACTCCTTCGGAACTCCAATCTCTCCCCTTTCCACCAAGTTGCCTTCTCCTTACATTTGAATTTGGGAACTATCTTTCAATTATATTTGAATGGTGTTGCTTCCACCATATTATGGTGTAATAATTTTAAAAATTGGCAACATGTCTTGTATAGATAGATGTTGCAACATTTGTGTAGCTGGTATATAGCCATTGTTAGAAAAATGTGATAATGTTGGCAAATGAAAATTGCTTGTACTATTCATAAGATATCAAGCATTTGAGGGGAAAGTGAATATGATAAAACCCACCAACCAATGAGAGGACCCTTCTAGTATTCATTAGCAAGTTGCTAATATCAAAGAAAAATAAATAGCCAACTCTAGGCAAGGAAGCTTCCCAAATTCCAGATAGCTAGGAGTATCATGCCCATGAGAAGGAGTAGAAGGAAAGCGAGAAGGTTGAGAACAACTAGGAGCCTCATGGTCCTTGAAGCCTTCAAACTGGGATCCTCATATCTCTTTTGGTAGATAGTCTCAGGGCATGCATATGCCCATGGCAAGAGCTAAAATTTTGAAAATCATACAGAGGGCTTCGCCCCAGTGATCTAAAATCTCTCAAGTAGATGTGCAAATTCAAGTGTAACCTTTGTGATTTTGTACCTAGTTAGGCATAAGCACATTAGAGTGCAAATCATAATTTTAATGTATATAGAAAAGTGAATCTCAATCAAACAACCTAAAGAGAGATAAAGTTTCATCTTTCCAAATGGTACAAAGAAATTCTACCTTGAAAGGATGCCAAATTTAGATAATTTTAAATGGGTGACAAGGCCGATTTCTTAGAAATTTCATATGCCATGAGAGGGGAAGGGATCAAGCCTAAAAGGGCCTAAAGAAATAATGCATCCAAATACAAGCTTTTTAAGCTTTGGAGCATAACTAAAAATATGCTTTGAGTCTTGAACTACTGACAAAAAGGATGGCAAGGTTGGGAACTCCTATATGAGACAAGAGAGAGCCAATAGTAAATAATGCACACACGAAATGAACCAACTTGGGCTCGAGAATAGTTATCCAAACAATCTAGAACTGTTGATCATGCCACGTGCTAGGAGAAGACTAGAGACATGCTAATAGAGATTTATCTAATCCAATATTGGCAGAGGAGGCATAAGCCATAAGCAGCAGTGTTTGCAATTACAAAATGATGTTTTAGGATATGATTTGAACGCTTTCCACTGAGTCTTAAAGGACCTAACCCTAATTTTTTGAACCATATGGGAGGGATGATATGAATAACAATCTAGAAGGTATCTTGATCTTAATTGGATAGAAAGAGTTTTGATTTGGACTCAAGTCATGATAAGAAACTCTTGGTATCTATATCAAGGCAATTTGATAGAATTTTATTTCCTCTAGATTTAAGAATTTCAAATCATGAACCCAAGGGGCTTTGAAAAGAAGATGGTTTTGACTAGATAGAACCAAAGACCACCAAACAAGTTGATAGTTAATCGAAAGGCTATTCCTCATTGCCAAGCCCTAAGATGTTAGCGCTTGATGAGCTTCCAAGCATTCTAAATGCTTTTGATAACAAGTGTGCCTTGTAACAAATTCACTCATGGTGAGAAGAAGGGGTGTAGAACCCAAATCCTTTCCCAGTTAGTTATCAAATAGACACTCTTGACAAAATACAAAGTCTAAAGAGAAATTTCCAAACATCGTTCCCTTCCAAAGTCCTAACAAACCATCTAACCGAAAAAAAATGCCTGATGACGGATTGAGAGTAATCATAAACTACCAATACCATCAAGGAGACAACAAAATTTCCAAGCAACATGATGAAATCCTTTATTCCCATCAATAGAGGCCCAAATTATTGGATTCATGGCAATTTTTTACAATTAGTCTTTCGCACGATACACCACCCACAAATGCTTGACGTGCTATTATCTATACGTTAGAGCATATTTCAATGCTTGGAAGCTCTCATTTCAATCCATGACCATTGAACCAGTGGCTCCTTTAGATGGGTTTTTCTTGTAGATTCAATCCAGTTCAGTATGACTGTTACATAGCTGCCTTGTCCAACCTTTTACAATTTCAGAGATCTACTAAATCCATCAACTAGAGATTGATATCTTTATGTTATAGAGCATCTTACAATCTAAATGACCGACCTGTTACCGTGGGCTGTCATTTATTTTTGTTCAACGAGTTTAGGAAACTACAACAGTATAGGAGAGAAGTTAAAGTTGATGAACGAGACTAATTCGTGCATGTCATCCAAGCTACACACTCAAAACGGAAGAGATTATCTTTAAGCAAAATAATGGAGGTAAAGACTTAGGATACAATCATGCAAAAGAACGGATAAGTTTGTTATAATAACCTCCACAACACCAACCAGTCAACGTAGTTACCAAAATATAATGTGCTCCCCATCTTTTCACCGTACAGGCTGTAAAATCAGATTTGAGTAATAAATTGTCCTTTTACCTTTTCCTCATTATTGTTGAGAAACTCCATTGTTCTTTATTAAACCTCTCTCTCTCTCTCTCTCTTAAATAAGAGATGGGGGGAATCAAATGCCTTCCATAGGTGAGTACCTAATCAATCTGTAATAAGTGCCACTTTTATCTGCACAAAATATTCTCTTCCCACTTTCCATTTATAACTATACTTGAAATACTGGATACTTCTTTAAAAAAGTAGATTAACAATTAGACCTTGAGAAACTCCGCAAATGCCATAAATTAACAGAGAAAAGTAAGAAAGAGCGCAGTCTATCGTACTGAAGAAATACGGAAATGAATTGAATGTAGACTAATAATTCAACTAATATGATGGGTCTTGTAGAACATCCCGATTTGATGTTTTGGTAAGAATTTATATTTCACAAATATTTAGTTAGAGATGTGTCTATTCTGGTGTTAAAACTTTCAATTTGTATTTCGTGTTATTGACAATTTAAAAAATCGTGATTGTTCTTTTCAAAATCAATGGTATATAACGATCACTAATCTGTATGTTATTGACTCTGTGCTGCAGTTTTGGAGCCAGAATAGCTGTGGGCTTTAGTCTTCAATTCCACTCACACAACTAGGCACATAGTTTATCACAGAATTATTCTTTAATATGTTTTTATTTCAATATTTTTTTTCTCTAAGATGCTATTTAGGTTGTCTTTTTGTACATTTAGGTACATTACATAAAGGACTGTTTTATTTATGAAAATATTTAGATCAAATATAGAGATATTTTAAAAGTATAGTCTCTAAACACTTTGTTTGAAAAGGAAAGAATTGTGAAGATAACTGATTACCCTGTCAAAATTCACAAGAAGATAAACTTGATCAGCAATGATTAGGACCACTTCTTGTTTGCTTCCAGATTTTGTTAGTTGACCGTTCATCTCAATTTTGGATTCCGCAGTTTGGTCTAATGAACGTCAATGATTTCATTACTTCACACCAGGGTTTTCTCACATTTGTGTTTCCTTCCATTCTCCTTCCTAAATCTAAACTGTCATAAGAAAATCTCTAACCTATGAAACATACCCAGCTAATACAATACAAGAAGCCAATAGAGTGAAAACTGTTCGGGTAAGAAAGTTAGAAGCAGATGGTAATGGTGTACCTGGGGCTGGAGAAACGAGAGAGCTTTCCGGTTTGAGAAAAGATAACGAGACCCACTTGGGCGTCACACAACACAGACAGTTCCTGCGCTTTCTTCATCAGCCCAGCTCGCCTTTTACAAAAAGTCACGACTCTACTCTTCTTGTCCTCAATTTTCTTCACTTCGATCCTTCCTCGCCCCATTCTTTCCTTTTCCAGCGGAGGGGATAGTTTGCCAAAGAAAGAAGGCTGCCCAGAAACACTGAACACGAGCATGGAAATATTCTGTATTTGCACGAGGAAGGACGGCAAGGCAGTGTAGTGGGTAGGTGTTAAATTACACTGGAATTCAATCCTCTTCATAATCATTTCCCAACAAAACATGACAATTCAACGAGGAGGACATAAATAGCCATAAATAGATACGAATGACTAATCAAACCATGAGAATTCGACGGGGAGAACATAAATATTAATCAATGTTGGGTTTCAAACGTGTAAGCTGCAGATTGCACCCGTCTATAAAGCTGGGGGTTAAAGAATTGCATTAACACAGCATTTCTGGTGAAGAATTCGTGCTAATTCAGTCTGTTTCTTAATAAATTGTTGCCGGAGACAAATAAATATGTCTGGTGAAAATGGGTCTGTCGTCCACGAAACAGATGATAGAGATTTGTACGAACAATAACTTCTTCCCTGCTACAAAAGGCAAAGATAAGGAAAAAAAACGTTGATGAAGCTTGTCACAAATTTCGTTTTGTTCGACATTCCTCGACATACTAATTGTAGACATCACATTTTCCTCCTAGATAGAATTCTCGTCTCCAAGGCATTGCCCATGTTATAGGGTGTTGTAATAGGGCCGCGACTATTCTGTCTCTAAAACAGACCTTTCGTACAGCGTGTTAGTGACAGGTTAGTCAATTGTGACCCTTAAATGCAAAATCGACGGTGTAAAACGTGCGACTAACACGCGTGTTAGTCCCTTCGTACTGCCTTTTTGGAGCCAGAATAGACGCGTCCTTGTAATAGCATCATGTGTCACTTTAAGTGATGTGACATGAGTTTAAATTTCCCCTAAGATATTTTTGATAGCCGAATGCTTATACATTTATTATTTGGAGATGTAAAATGGTCATAAAGGCAACCATCTATTATATGTCCAACCTATTGTCATCCTATCACATCTATGGAAAATAATAAAATATCAACCAACCTTTAATGATTGCAGTAGAGGGAAGTGTTCCTATGCATTGCATGGTCTCATCATTCTATTGTCACAAAGTGTTTGTGTGATCAGTGGCTATCTAGCATTATATTTAGCACCGGTTATGAAGGATTTTTAAAAAAAAAGTCTAAGTGTCTCTTTTGTAGCCCGTGCTAAATATAATACTGGGCCTCTTTAATATCTTTCACGGCAAGATATGAATTGTTGCTCTTACTTAATCTATTTATGAGGTGAGATGTGTTAAAAATATTAAGGGGTTAAGAAGCAAGCATCCTTAGTCTTTGTGTCGTATATGTTTCTACATATAGAAGTGTGAAATCTTTGTTTCAAGATAAACTAGCATGTAGGTACTTGGTTAAGAAGCAAGCATCCTTAGTATATGTGTGATATATGTTTCTACTTATAGAGGTTTGAAATCTTTGTTTCAAGATAAACTACATGTAAGTACTTGGTGACAATCAAATATGAGTTTCATATGACTTAGGTATGGTTTATATCAAGGTTCATTTTATCACCATTTCTCATTTGTTATCTCGACAAAAATAGCTCAAGAACACCCCTGGGATTAGTAGAACCTAAACCAAAAGGACTTTCCCATCCTTATCAATTGGTCAATTAATATCCCAACCTTATTATAAGTTGCAAGTTATTTGCCCTAAGCTTGATACCCCTAATACCTAAGAGTGTCTTCTCCTTAGGGATTTGAGGATCCATAGTGTTGGTGTTTCCAACTAATGTACCCATGTATCCTTTGTGAGTAGCCAACTTCAATCTTCAAGGGCATAGATCAGAGTCCAACTAATAGGATAGTGGCTAGGGATAAGGGGCCAGTCATATCCTCTGCACTTTAGGCTCTATTAAACCAAGGTGGACAAACCTTCTAGCAATACTTTATAATCCTAATTCCTTTTCCTAAGTATTGCAATAGATATGTTCTCAATATTTGGGATGATCACCTAAATATTTAACTCAAATGGATACTAATTCATCCCTGATTAGTACACTCTGAAATACCTTGAGAACAACTAATTCTAACACTTAAAATAAGAACAAAAATTAAAACAAAGGTAATTTATGTAATTTTAAAACATGCCAAGGTCAATAACACAGGGAACTTGATCAGTGCCTATCCATTGGGCTAGATGAACCATTATTATAATTTAGCATATGGAGTGACTGCAACATCCTTAATTAGAGACACCTTCTATTATATGATCAATACCTAATATCAATCATAATATAAAAAATGAGTCAACAAGTTGTGCCTAGTATCCAATAAGATCTCTACAAAATCTCTATGACTGATTCAAGCATTTTAATCTTCTACTTTAGAAGAAGCAGAAATCACACACATATCAGCAACATGGTGCAGAGACAAAATCAAAAGAATCATTGATCATTGATTTTATAAGATTCTGGAGCATACATATTGGAAACGACTTGAGAATCATTGAGTTTGATTCTAAGATGCTCCTGAAAATCACATGGACTTCATATGTCAATTGTAAATTTATAAAGAAAAGTGAAATAGGACATAAGAACTGAACAAGTTCCTGAATTATAGACCAATGGACAAGGTATGCAAATTCACCTTGGTGAAATTCTCTAAGGACTTATAAGACTCGAAAGACTCTACAAATATATTTTCCAGAGAGGAAAAATAAGACCTTGATTATCTTTTTATATGAATAAGGTTGTAACAAGCTCTGGGCCTTTTACAATATTTTAAGGCAGTAGGTGACTGCCTGACACGGAAAAGGACAAAAACCTTTTTATATGTCCTGACAAAGATAGACATTCATTTTTCTCCCTGCAGGTGATAATTGTTGTAGATGATCTGGAGCTCTCCTTTTTTCGTGCAAGCTCACTTAGCAAGCTGGAAGATTTGATAACCTTGCAGGCCTATTAAATTCACCATGACAGAGAGCAACTTACTACATCTTTGGGAAGATATACATCAAGTAAACAAACCTTTAAACCAAAATTCTCTCTATAGGACCATAAACTGACCACCTAACAGAATCAAATCTTCTTTACATCCAAATTTATCGAAGGAATGAGAAAAACATAAAGAATCAAAAAGGGAGGGAAATAACGGTTAGTTCTTAATTCAAAAATTTAGAAGAGAGAAGAGGAGAATCAGAAAACTCCCAGTTCGTTTTCTTTAATTTGTTGGATCAGCCTGATGTGTTTCTGATAGTTTTCATCATCAATTATTGTCCTTGCAACCTCTACTCTTGTCGTTCCATTATCAAACTTTGATAATGCATCCAGGTAGGTTCTTAGCTTCTTCATGGTCTATGTTTCATCAACAAATATGTCTAATAGCATTGGCTCCAAAATTGTCTTAATTTCTGACTTTGGCCTTAGGACTCTTTTTCCTTCTAGATCACTCTTCTCTTTGTCAAATAGAGTAGGCATATGGTAAGTCACCAAACACTGAAAAACAAACAATTCTGACTTAATTCTTTATATGTACATCTAATGAGTGATGAAGACCCGAATTAGTACATTTAAATTTGACCTCATGTCAAATATTAACTCATGTAGATACAGTGGTAGAGGTCTAAAAATAGTGACCTCAATTGCAATGACCATCTTCTGCGAGAATGAGATAGAGCAAGCTACAAATTTCTACCACTTGAGATGAATTTGATAAAACCCCAATAGCTCCTCATGCTCATCCCAGACAACATCAGCATGATCCATAATAGCATGAAGCACCACAACATGATCCATAATAGCATCAAATTTTGATTCCAATAAATCTTTTGTCATCTCAGTGACAATATTCTTCTCTATCCTTGGCCACAATTTCTCTTACACCTTGTCTATAATTATTGGAAATTGTCAT
Organism: Cryptomeria japonica; assembly: GCF_030272615.1. NCBI lineage: Eukaryota > Viridiplantae > Streptophyta > Pinopsida > Cupressales > Cupressaceae > Cryptomeria > Cryptomeria japonica. The sequence goes on from NC_081406.1 coordinate 587,432,378, forward strand.
GAGTAGGTAAATGTTTACAAAGACATTAGAAACAACTAGTCTTCCCATATTTAAATTCCAAATACTACACTGGAACACATTCCTTCTTTTTGTTGTAGCACCTCCTCCAAAGGTTGAAACCCTAGGGTTTCATTATAGGGTCCCTACACATAGTTTTATAGTCGAAGATAAATTCATTTGGTTTGGCACCAACCTTGGCCCTCTCTTGAGTGTCAATCAATCTAGGAAGCTGAAAGATTATTTCATCTAAGAACTTCCTCTTACCCTGGCTAGATGATTCAGCCATTTCCTATTCTATGATTTTGATAGATAAGAATCAATTGACTGTTACCAGGGTTTCAAATTTTAGTTTACAAAGAAGACCTTTAGGGATGCTCAACTATACATAGTCATTCTGAAAAGAAGTAAAATTCAAAGCATAGCAGACATGAAGAAGATTGGGAGTAAGTAAGATTTCCTACTAACAAAACATAGAGTAAAACCCTAGTGTACAAAAATTGGCATCACAGAGATAACAAAGGGCATAGGAAAGTATTAAAGAATGCTTACTAGAATAAAAAGAACAGTTTGATCAAGAACTTGGCTTAAAATGGTGGATTTGAGTCATTAATTGTAGGCACATAACTTGGTTGGCGTGAACTAGCCGTTGTTTTTCATATTTGAACGTTACAATAGCAACAACTATTACCCCTTTTTAGGTGGTTACCAATGAGGAAAGAACATGTCGACATGTGATTCCCCTTTACGTGCTTACAAACCTATCACAACCAATCACCTTTACTAAGTTGTGCAACATCACAACAATCATGACTGTGGATCGTGTTCATTGTATCCTCACATTAAACTCCATCGCTTAATGGGCTTCAGAGTTGTGGACTTAACTTTTACGAGCAATTTAGGAGGGGAATAATCCTTATGAGGGAGATACATTTTAGGAGAAGAATGAACAAAATTCTCCAAAGATTCATCTTTAGGAGGGAAATCTTTGATAGAAGTGTCCATATTCCCTTTTTGTACTTGTGTAAGGGAAAAAGTGAGACTAAGCAAACAAGTCCCAATCCCACTCTCATGTACACACCGTGGAATACGAAAGAGCCTAGGGAGGTAACACACTTTGGCTACTTCTTGTGAGGAAGAGAGAGCCAAGGATTACCTCTTAGGATTTCTATTCTTTTGCTACAAATGAGGGGAAGAAGTGATGCAAGAGTGCAGTTTTGAATGATTCAACCTAGACTACAAGTATGCATAAACAATCCTAATCTAAAGATGCAGAACTGAGAATAACCGATATGTTGTTGAAAAGTACATATTAAGAGGAAAATTCAGAGGTGCACCTCTGTCAGAAATCTTAGCAAAAATGTTTGGGACCAGGGTGTTGCGCCACTATCTTGATTTTGCAGGCCTGAAGTTGTACCTGTGAAACTGGAAACTGAGATCTAAAACCTGTTACTCTGCCAAACCTTGTCGAAAATAGGGAGGACCGAGCCTAGGGGCTTTTGGTGAATTCTAGCCCTTGAAATAGTCCCTATGCACTCTGTCGGTCTCGAAACTTCCAGCGACGCTCGGATCCGAACCTACACCTATAGTTGAAAAATAGGGTTTTGGGTGAATATGTATGGTTTTGCCTTAGTCAAACCCCGTTTTGGTGATTTCCACCTCAATGCATAGACGATTTGTAAAGTAAAATAGTGTGTTCAAGAACCTTGTGTGTGTGCAAGATCCTAGGATGAGAGTAAACAATCTAGAGCAACCCTAAGAGTAAACCCTAATTGCTTGTAATTGACAAAGTAAATTCTCTAAATCAATGATGCAAAAGTGATATAAAGCATGAATTTAAATCAAATTAATGTAATGAAGCTCATACAAAGACATAGAAACAACATGAAATCATACCCAACCCCAAGGGAGAGGTACAAACCAATCTTCAATCGGTGATCTCCTATTGTTTTCCCATATCTTCAAAAGCCCCCAATTTATGAAAGAATGCTTGATAGGTGTTGTTGAATTTTGTTGAAGACTCCAAAGATCTGCTCTTTCGCTACATAGAAGGCTCCTTGTAATCACTCCAAAAGTTTTTTCAAGATTCGATTCCTTAGACCTTCAAATGAAAAAAGAGAGCTCTTATGTATGAAACCCTAGATCTTAATTTCATCTTTAGGCTGACCTATGATTTTAATTTATTTTGGGGTTAAGTATTATAATATCATATAATTATGGTCCCGAAATTTCGAGAAAAATGTCGGGGACTGTGTGCAAAGTGCACATGGTCCGACCAACTTTTCACCAAATTTTTGTGGTCGTTAGATGTGATGATATTAGAGCGGATCCCAAAGTTATAGTTGATTCCGAGATGTTTTAACATTCGAAATCAAGTCTTAAAGATCAAAATAGGACATAATTAGGGTTTATGATTAAATGATTACTTGGAGGAATAAAATGAAAAGGGGCACTTAGGATAAAGGGCCCAACTTTATAACATGTGAAGAGGTGAAATATGAATTTATATTTAATTAATTAATTAATTAAATACTTAAAGGAGATGAGAAATGCAAGATGCAAAACACACTAAGGTGGGTGCTAAACCAAGCGTGGAATTGTACCACCCTAGCAAAGGTGTACAATTTACGACGCTACATTTAGCCCCCACTTTAGTGGTCATATGACACTATGTGTATATGCAAGATAAATTACATAAAAAATAAACATCATTTGAAAAAGGATATATCCATAAGTTGTCGGACAAAGTCCCCAACGGTATCTGTAGTACACAATTAGGAACCACAGCCTACAAAACCACATGTTAGATCACAAAATCACCTAACTCTTACCAAGGAAAGTGATGAAATTTGTGGGTAGCTATATGCCCCCTATTTTGGCTTGCTTATTAGTGAGGTGAAACAGGGTATCATGTTTCTTGCAGTGAATTATGATGAAAATATTGATAAAAAATGTTCTCAACAAGGCTTGATTGTACTTCCAAGTGCTTTATGGAATGAATGTAGAGAAAGAGAGAAAATTCACAATTCCAACACCACCGACAACACAAAAATCACATGTCCTTAGCTCAAGTTATGATAGATTGAGTAAAAAGGGTGAAATTAGGGTTTATAACTTAAAATCATAAAAATGAAAAAGTGCATACCTCATAAATATGAAAGTGACACTCCCATTTGTCACTTTTTGAATTTTGTCATTATTCACTACAGAGGAGCCCACTTATCAATCATCATGCCTCGACGTTGACCCAATTGACCTACACGGATGGAGATCTTGCGCCGAGTCATTTTGACCGGTGGACCGCTCGACAAGGTGAATTGACTTTCCATTGACTCTTGTTTAACTTCATTGATTGCATTAATTTTCAATATTGATGATGTCATCGCCTAGATCCTGCATGTGCCCCCTGTTCGAGCCCTAGGGCGCCTTGGTCCTCCCTGGGTACCCTGGTCCCAAGAGGGTGCCCTAGTCCTCCCAAGGTGCCCTGGTCCCAAGGGAGCGCCCTGGTTCCAGAGGGGCGCCCTGGTTCTTCCAGGGAACCATGGTCCCAGCTTGGAGCGGCCAAGACTCACATGGGATAATGTAAAGACGTAAATTAATCTATAAGACATAATCCTCTTTATTCATAAATAAACTTATAGGTCAATTAAGAAGTATATTTCACATATAATATAAAACAAGTTTAATAAATTGATAAAACAATCATAGGTATCAAAGAGTTAAATACAATTTTCATATAAAATGGAAGGTACAAATTTCTCATTACATATCATTATACCCTACTCAGGCTTTCATATTGCCTTAAATAATATACAATCATAAAGAAAGTGAGATACATCCGTTGATCTCCAATCTGAGTCACTTCCTTTCAGTCCATCGAATGAAGACGAGAATAAGATTCAAGCGCTTTTTCCGCCCAACCTTGAAGCTTACACTTCCCCAAAATTCTTAGTCAATCAAGAATACCCGACCTTGCACAAATTGTTTTAACCAAAGAATTTGAAAGACAAGAGGGAATCTAGTGCGTGCCTAGATGATACAAGCATTTTCATTTTTTTAATTCTTTTAAAAAACAAGCATTATCATGCAAGGATATGGTAGAGAGCATAAAATAAGGAATTCCATCTATTTCTATGGATAATTCAATTCATTACTCGGCTGAGTATAATTCCATGCATAGCAAAAATAAATAGTTGGAAAAAGCAACTATTCTCTCTAAGATTCCATATTCAGCACCCATCCCGAAAGGAAACTTTCTATACACCAGCCTATCTAGAGCTTGGTTCCCACAAACAAGAATACAATCTTTTGACTAATTGATATAACATCTTCCCTATCACTTTCAAAAATTAAACACTATTTCGTTACTTTTACCTAAATAAATACAATCTTTCATAATTTGAAAAGCAAATATAATTTCATCAAAAATATTCAAATAAATACAAAGTAAGAAGAAGGTGTAACACATGTATGTATCTTACATATAAATTGAATAAAATGAGTACACATTCTTTTATTCAATTATCAAAACATTTAAATAGTGTAATCATTAACATGCATTCCATTTCTTATGGTTTAGAAATCTAAGTTTTATATCGTCTAAGCTCTCTTCTTTCCATGTGTCTTGATTCATTTACCTCTTTTCTCAAAACATCATATTATTTTGTTTAATACTAATATGTGATTTTTCATGATTTAAATACTCACCTCACTAATTTTACTAATTTATCATAACAACAATCTAACATGATGAAAATTCATAAAGTGCCTATCTATATGGCCTTTTTTTAATGAGACACCTGATAACCATCTTTTCTCTTCATGCAAGGATCTATTTTGAAAGTGTAAGTCTTTTCTTATGATATTAAAATAAACTTCACTATTTAATAAGTTATAATCTTAATATTTCATCTTCTTCGCAGTTCAATTTCAGAGTTTCTCTCTCTATCCTCTTACTCTGTTTCTAGAGGATTGGGTGATCTAATTTCTAAGAGTTTCACTAAGTTTTATCAACAGACTTTCATAAAATATATCATTATTGCATCTATATTTGCATGATCGTAATTTAAACAATTATAAATCGATTTATATTGCGACTCTAACTCTTCCATTAGAATATTTAATAAATCTAAAACTAGATCATTCTTTATCTCTTAAATATCTTCAACAAAGCATACTAGATTTGAACCTACCTCAAGAAACGTGATCCATGGCTATTACGATCCCTGATAAATTCAAATTGTCTACAATATGTTTGGATTCCAATGCTTTCCTCCTCGGCGCTCTTCTATCTCACGAGCTCTCTATTCCCAGTCCTTATCCTTTCTATATTCTGAGAATTTCTCTAATAATAATAAAGCAACTAACACTCATCCAAGAGCCTAACCTCTAAGTTCGACACTAAATCGGAGATGATCATCGTCGATCTTTTACAACTCGGTCGTAAACACATCAAAATCTCCACTATTCTATTCTCTCTAATCTCTTGTCGCTCTTCTACGTTCTTGCTCTCCTCTATCTTGCTCCCCTCTAATTTCCTATCTTTTTCTTTATTTCTCTCTGCTCCAACTTGCTATTTTCTATCTTCCTCTATATCTTTTCTCTGCCTCCTCTCTATCAAGCCTATGTTTCTATTTATACTAATATCGTGCTATGTTTTCTGCTATTATTTTGGTTTAGACATTATCATGGGTTTGAGACCTTAGCTACATTATTGACAGGTCTCTCACTCCTCTTCCCCACGTTCACTCCTTCCTAAGAGACTCCCCAGTCCATCTACCTCTTATTTAACTACCTTGTCGACATGTCTAGGGTGCTTGGATCCCTATTGTTGTTTTCTGCAGCTGAGTTGACCTCCTCCAGTCTTGGATCATTGAGGAGATTGTTTGATTTATCAGTTATCTCCGTGGGAACTGCGTTCTTTCCTACTACCACCATGAAATGGGGAGAAGTCAGCAGTTTTCAAATTGCCATGGCACTACATGCCAAGTCTCTTTTTGCCCCCAATGGTCATGAGCCACCGCATGGAGGGGTTAACTACAGTTTTACTAAGTCGACTATCGACTTCTATATGCAAATGGTTAGTTACGTAAATAGTGATCTCTCAAGTCTTAATGGCTTCTACGTGGTAGACTATGACTACGTGGGTTTGACTACGACCCCGACATTAAACCCTATCACCGCATGACTTTGTTAGACGTGGCTGCAACGAGGTCGGTGTATTAATTTATTAGACATGGGAGAAAGTGTTGTTTTTTTGCAACGTGGTTTGCTTTTATTAAAAGGTGGGAGAAGTGGTCAATGGTAATACTGACCCCTCCCTTTAATTAAGGGGGGTGGTCGATATTACTGTCGACCACCCTAGTTAACATTATTTTGCATTAAACCGCCACCTTCCCTTTCCATCATTAGGTTTTCAATTAAGTTGCCTTCCAATGGTTATTTTTATTTTATTTTATTTATATTTACATATATAAATAATGACTTCATTTATATATATTAAATATTAAAATCGTTAACAAATTATTTATTAAACCGTTACTATGATTATATATGTATATGATATCGATTTTCATAAAATAATTTAGTTATGCAAATTTATCTACATATTCGATATTCACATACGTACTTATAAGTCTATAATTGAATCATTATTATAACTCTAATACATATATAATACATATACATATTTAATCTCAAACGATTATGTATAAATAAAATAAAATTCGTGATGTAATTAAATTCCACAATCATAGGATATTTATATAATAACTATATAGATATATATATGTACATGATTGAATCAATTTCTTATATATATATATATATATATATATATATATATATATATATATATATATATATATATATATATATATATCATACTATTACCCAATTTACAAAAGTGAACTCATAAGTACGATTTTTTTATACATTTATACACATTTGAACAAAAAGAACATATAAACCTAGGGTCAATATTCGTTTTTGAATCATTTACACATTTCATCTCTTTTAACAATAAAACATAATATTTCACAATCACTCATACAACTTAGATTTAATTCAATCACCACTCAAATCATGCAATAAATGCACATGTATAAATATATAAATCAATCTACTACTCATTCCAAGTTCATCATTCTAATGAAAACAAGCATTCAAATAAGGTCATTTAAATCGTCCAACATTACAAGATGCAATTTATAAATCCTAATGTGGTGTGTGAGAGATTTCCTTAGTCTACCGAAGTCATAAGTTAAAAACAACTCTACCTGAGTCATGTTCTCGCCTTCAACTTCGTTCACCTGTCCCTGCATCACTTGCACTTAATGATTCATCAACATTGACGATCCCCAATTAAAATAATACTGGATATCGAATTACATATTGCATGAATAAAATGCATACATCATTTCTTATTATTTGTATACAACTGAATTATCATCAAAATGAATGCTCATATATGTTTCAATTTCAATTCATAAATAAAAACCTACATTATATCTCTTACTAACACATTATCAAAAATACGGATCGTGACAGATAAGGCGTCAAACAAATAGGATAGAATGATGATGTTTTCTATTAGATGATGATGATCAATTGAGCGATTACCGATGATTTGATGTTTCAATTTATAGATTTTTCCCTATATTCACGAGCATATTGTCGGTCACACCTTTCGGAGCCTGCGAAGTCAGATTCCACGGCTCTCACTAGAGGATAAAGAGTTACTTCACATTGTAGGGTTGTGGTATGTGATGACCATGCCCACCATCAAGTTCCATTTGGCAATGTTGATGGCACCAATGGAGAGATGGGATGTGGATACCTCCACATTTCTGCTACCCATGGGGGAGATGACAGTCACACTTGAGGATGTATATTGCATTCTTCGTCTTCCCATTAGGGGAGAAACGTTGAGATATCGAGCCAACTGCACCACTACCACTTATAGGAGGGAGCAGGTCTACTGCATCAGGAGAGAGAGATGCCCGGTGAGATGAGGGGCCACATTATGATTAGTTGGTTCCTACATCCCACCGATGAGATTTTTCTAGTGAGACGGGTTATGATTGTGACCATTGCATTAGTCATGTGCCCTAATGGGCACGACACACATATGCATGGCGGTCTCACTTACGCAGTTAGAGACATGGAGAGACATCAAAGGGTATTCTCCTAGGGGCGAAGCATGTTAGCCCACCTCTACCATGACTAAGAGTGTACGTGTTCGGGCAGGGATGTAGCCTGATGACCTGCACGCTGCTACAAATATGGATATTCAAGCACATTACGTGCACTAGACCCGTTGGGGTACCCATTGACTTGGTTCCGGAGTAGCCTAGAGTATTTGCATATCCACTTACTCGTGAGTGGTGATTCAGGGATCTGCTGCATTGGAGGATGACTTTTGATAGATTGACAATGGAGTCCATCAGATGGAGACCCTACCTTAGGATGTTCACGTGGGTGGTGATATAGAGGCAATTGTTCTACATGCAGCAGAACCGTCTACTAGACGGACAATACAACCACCTCGTGGTCCCATTCTACTTCGACCGAGTTTGGTGATAGTTTGGGTTTGCGCAATGTGTTCTGACAGACATGCCTATCTATATCTGGCACTCACGTGTGACTACTAGGTCAGGAGCCATTCTGAGGTCGACCAGTGATGAGATTGATATCACAGATTCAGATGGGTCGGATCGGGACATTGTGACCGATTATAGAGATGATGTGGGAACACATTAGCGATACATCACATGGTGGGGTAGGTCATACCCTAGAGCCATCTTTCTAGAAGACTATTATAGAGGTAACCCCAAACCATGGAAACACACAGGTGACGAGGAGGATCCCAACACATCTGAGGATCCTGGTGAGGAGGACACAGATGATCAGGATGATGATACAGGGCAGAAGAAGGTTGGCAGTGTAGGAGAGAGAGAAGGATGGTGATGATGAGGAGTATGGAGAGCAGGAGGATGAGGACAAGGACAAGGAGGGAGAGGATGAGGAGGATGAGGAGAGAAAGGATGAGGAGGATGAGGTGGGCAAGGAGGTCGAGGAGGACGAGTCAGATGGAGTTCCTCATCACCCTGGGAATGACACCATAGCCCTAGATCCACCGAGAATACCATCGCGAGTGGAGGACCCTATAAGGGGTCCTGATTGTAGTCCCTACCATCCTATGCCCACTGTGCAGAGACACTACGAGTGCAAATAGCCTAGCCGGTCCTAGTCGTAGGAGGTCCCTTTCTCTGACCCCTATTGGTGAGAGGGAGGTCCAGGTAAAGTATTTTGTGATTATTTAATTTATGCATCTTAATATTTTAGATTTGATGATATAGAATGTTACTAATGAAAATCTCCTTCTATCTCTACAGTTGGCACCCAGGGGTGGTGCTCCCTGATCCAGAACGCAGTGTTACAGATAGTGCATAGACCACAGGGGAGTGTTGGGCGACATGAGGAACTATTCACCCCCATTCAGGTCAAGATGGAGGTCTGGAGAGAGAGAGAGAGGAAGAGTACTCTGTTAGAGAGACTACAATGGACAGAGCGAGATCTAGTAGCGTCTTAGGAAGAGGCAGCCACATATCATAGGATCATGATGGAAAGGGATTGCAGGAGCTCCTCGTGGAGTCACTCATGCTCCACATCACAATTACACCCATGGGTCCACCCACACGACTAGATTAGGAGGGTACATCTAGTCACCATCCTCCATCTACTAGTTCTAGGGATAAGAGATGATCATGATATGATATTTTTGATGTACAGTGATATACATGTTATGACATTTATCAGTCTATTTTGTCTCAAACATGTTATTTTAATTCATGAAACAATGTATGCTTTGTTTTAATTAAAAGTAACATATTTGGTAATGAACATGTATTGCTAATTTAATTTCAATGTGATTGATTTCTCAATGCTTCATGATTAAATTGATACATGTGTGATTTAATTAAATAACTAAGTATTTAATTAAATGTTGCTTTGGTGATATAGAAGGAAAAATGTGTTAAGCTTAAGAATTATATGACTAATGTGATTTAATTAACTCTAATTAAACACAACATTATATAACCCTACTTAACACATAAGAAATTGTATAACATGCTAGCACATATAAAATGTAAATCTATTACAATTTACATAGATGAATCCAAGACAAACAATAGAGTGAAGAAACATGCTTGTCAAGAATGAAGTAGTGTAGACTAAACAATACAATATCATTTAATACCACATACTTTAATGAAGATATGCTAACATATTATTCAATTTTGAAGAAAGAAAAGACACAAGAAGAGAGAGAGAGAATAAACTAGACGAAAAAAGATAGAAAAAGAAACTAGGCATAGTATCTACGAAGGTGCATAGCATTTATGGGTTCCTTGAGAGGTGCACCTTCCACATTTGCTATCATGTAAGCACCTTATCCATAGACTTAAAGAAAAATTTATGGTCAAAGCCAATTAGGGCTGAATTTTCCTTTCTCCTTGGGTAAGGCATTCACATTGCGTTGATTCTCATAAAGTACCAGATAACCTATTGAGAAGGAACGTTGATTGAATTTATCATTGTAGCTTCATTGTAGAGTTTTAGGATAGGCTTGAATATGCTCAAGAGCATTTATGCGATGTTCATCAAGCATCTTAAGTTGTTGGAGCTTTTTTTCTTTATAAGAATCATCATCCATTATACTCTTAAGAGAAACTCTTAAAGATGGAATTTTCAACTCCAAAGGCATAATGGCATCGACACCATAAACAAGATTATAAGGAGTACAACCCATAGTGTTAAACACTGAATACCACTGAGAGGGGGGGTGAATCAGTGGTTTCAAACTTTTTTCTCTATCTGATCTAACTTCAGAATATCAGTTATTCACTTAACCACTAACCAGTCACATCAGTGATACAAGAAGAAAGGCCTAAGAGGTCATTCACACAAAAGTAACTCACAACACCAGATTTATGAGGAAAATCCAATATGGGAAAAACCTCGGTGAGAAAAGATGTTGGAGACTACTGCTCCAATCCAACCTCACAGGTAAAATATTGACTTACAAAGATTTAGGGCACCAACCCAAGGAGCACCTACCCAAGGAGCACCAACCCCTGCACCAAGCTTCAACTTGGCAATGTATATTAAAATACTATTTTAATACAATTAAGGCTTCTTATTGCAAATGAATTCCGTAACTCTTTGATCAAATAACTCTTTGTTAGTTGACAGTCTTCTCTTCTCCACTGAATCTCACACTGATTCTTAGCCTCTGTCACCTTTATCTCCCTTTCTCACAGTCTCTCAACACACTGTTACACACTTGGATGATGTCTGCTCTGCCACACCTTGCCAGTTAGGCACAATTGCACAACTATAGTTCTACCGGTAGAATCCTCTCACCAGTATGCTAGCTCATACACACTACAACTTTCTTATAACTCTTTCTATGGCTATTAATCATTTTCCTTACTCACTATCTCTTCACTACTCCTTTTTTCTTCACAGCATCAACCCCTGCATTCTGTCTTGAGCTCTCATTTCTTATTTCGTGATTTCCTGCTAGAATGCAATTCAAACTTCGAAGCGGTTGGGGTTTCCTCTTTCCGACAAGATCTTCAATTTGATCCAATCTAGTATGTCTTGGATCAGACACTTGTCCTTCAAAGATGTATTTGTACACGGTTTGCATTATCTAATGCATATTTGCTAAAAATAGCAATCTCGAACAAGATCTCCTGCCTTGAAATCCGTCGACCCATAAAGACACTTCAGTTGTTTCCTTTTTTAGGATTTCCTAAATCGGATTTTTTTGGTATTGATTCAGGTGCCAACTACTCCCTAATCTTCCTCTATCATTCCTTCTTTCTTGAGCCGCAATCGGTCAGACACAATGTTGTGATTTGTGGCACCTTCATTAATGGTGATTATTTGTTTCATCAACCCTGTCAATGAGGCTTCACCAACCTCAACATGTTTGTCACCTCTGCTCCACATGGCATCATGACGATCAGGACATGGCCCACTAACACACAGTAGGTCCGAAAAACACATACCGGTACATCCCTTTGCTGGTCAAGGTTTCTTCTTCTGTTAACCGGTAGAGCACACTATACCGATAGCACATCTTCACCTCAGTGGTTTGACTTGAAACTTTCACATTCTGCCTCTTCATCATAAACAAGCAGCCAACCTTTAGACCGGTTTGTACTTTACTGGTAGATCTTCATTCTTTATGCTCACCCTTATGTGATTATCCATCATGCCGGTTGACATTAATGACAACTTAGTGCCAAAATGCCAACACATAGAAATACGAACGCTCGTCCGGTAAGCCCAAAGAGTGTAGATAAACTGATTATTCCAATCCTTACCATGCTTGTTCACAGTCTTATGAAGGATTTGCTCCATTATCCTATTTGAAGATTCAACTTGACCTTTTGTTTGAGGATAGTATGGTGTAGAAAATTTATGCTAAATATGATATTTCTAGAGAAACTTCTTCACATCTTTGTTTTTGAATGATGTTTCATTATCTGAAACCAAAGTGAAAGGTATTCCAAATTGGGAAATGATATTTTCAAAAATAAATTGATAAATTACTTTGGCAGTAGTAGATCAAAGAGGAACTGCTTCTACCCACTTCGTAAAGTAATCAGTTGCAGTGATGATGAAAGTATTTCCTTGAGATGAAGGAGGAGATATTTTACCAATGAGATCCAAACGCCATGTAGAAAAGGGCCAAGACGCTACTTGAGATCGAAGTTTTTGGGCAGGAGCATGGATCAAATTACTATGTTGCTGAAACTGATGACATTTTTTAGCAAATGCAAAGGAATCCTTTTCCATGGTCTGCCAATAATATCCCATTCAGAGCAATCTCTAAACTAAAGATCTACCTCCAAAATGCCCCTCGCAAGCACCTGAATGTGCTTCCTCAAGGGCAACAGGGATTTCAGCTTTGTTAAGACTGACAAGATAGGATAGAGTGACATAGTCACTGGATAAAGAAAACTGACATGGGAGATGCAGGCTAGGGCTAGGGCTAGGGCTAGGGCAGTCTATAAGATAGACCACGAGGGGAAAACATCCTCATTGTCATCCACACACCTAAGAGATCACAGTGTAGAGAGAGCAGAGAGTAGTCAACAACAATGGCATTAGTGCACAGATTTGATCGCATTCACCGATATCAGAGGCCAGTAGATGCAGGAGAGCCAGTAAGTACCACAAAACCTCCTTGTACTTTGTCAAATAAAATGTTGCCATAAATGTATGCTAGGTAGTGTAATAAATACATTTTAGATATGTCAAGCAGGGGGCAAAAAAAGCTAAGGTGTATCTATGCTGGTACTAGGTATGTCTGGGTAGGCTAGGTGCGTCTGTGTTTGTGCCAGGTGCGTCTATGAATGCAAAGGAGTTTGTGTCAAATGCGAGCGCGTATGTGTCAAATGCGAGCGCATCTGTGTTGTGTAGGTACGTTTGTGTTGTATGGGCACGCTTGTGCAGAGCAGAGGCACTGTTGGCATATGCACACTCCAATGAGACATTGTATGTGATTGAAGGTTTTGTCATTGATGGCAACCTTGCAATCCTATGGCACCGACAAGACATTATACCGACAAAGTATTACACCGGTAAGATAGTGCACCGCCATCAGCAGATCACACTCTACACCGGCACTCAGGACACTGGCATCGGCACAGAAGAAAACAAGTATACTGGCACAGAGGCCGACAGGATTTTTGATATATAATATTTTGTTTATTATTGTAAGCCAACTTGGCAAATTGTAAAATGACTCTTATTTAAAGGAGATCGTTGTAGGCATTTGTAGGAGTGATGTAGAAGCAAAAAAGAAAAATATTAGGCAGACCTAATGTGCGAAATATAGGTCAAGGGTATATGTAAAGAACAGAGTAGGAACCGGTACTGAATCTAGCATTGAAGATGCTATTGTAAAGTAGTACAAGTCATTGGATTAGTATAATCCTTATTGTAAGTCAGTGTGACTTCCCATTGAGCAGTGAGCTCTAGGCAGTTGGCCTTCCTGCATGTGCAGGCCCCTATTGTAAGTAATATTCTCTTATTGGCCAGTGAGTGAATATTGTGGGTCACAAATCCCACCGAGGTTTTTTCCACATCGGGTTTCTTCGTTAAACATCTTGTGTTATGGTGTACTTTTCATGTGGATGTTCTTGATTCTGTTTATTGCATTATTTCTTGCATACCGGTACACTATTATATTATGTTCTACATGTTTTAACTTAAGAAATTCTTATTACCGGTTAGATACTAATTCACCCCCGCTCTCAGTATCTCTGGGATCCCTAATAACTAGTATCAAAGCCTGGTCCTCTATTTTCAGAAGCCTAACAACTTGAGGAAGATCTTGACACCGGTAAAGATGGAAAATTTGATGAAGCAACTTGAAGGAGCTCTTACAGACTATGATGCAGAGAAATTGAAAAATATCAAATTAGAAGATGATTTAAGGGCAGCTTAGGATATCATTCAGACACTTCAAGAAAATTTTACTGTTGCAAGAAATAAGAGAAGAGAACTTTGTGAAAAATTGCAAAATGAAAATGATGAAAAGGAATCACTTAATGATATGATAAGCAAGTTGAAACAAGAGATCATGACAACAAAAAATGAAATGTAGGATATGACTATGAGATTTTGCAAATAGCTTGAGGATAGGAGGAAGAATGAAGAATAATTGACCAGAAGACTAAGTGATGCAACAAATGAGAACACAAGACTTAGCTATGAAAATGACATGTTGAAGACAGATCTGATGCATACTTAGAATGACTCAAATGAACTGATGAGACAAAAAGAAATCTTGGAAAGAGAACCGGAAACTGCAAATCAACACAAAGAAAAATTCAAGAAAAGCTCAGAGGAACTTGGTACCTTGCTGAAGAATCAAAAACCTAAAGGTGACACTTCTGGAATTGGCTTTGAAGTTGGTGAAAGCTCTGGTACTGCAAATACTCAGGATCACAACAAATCAGTAATACAACCTAATGCTTATAAATTCAATGGAAAATGCTTTAACTGTAATAAGTATGGTCATAGAGCAAATGAATGTAGATCTAGGAATTATCAGAATATCAATACACCCACTGGTCAATGTTCAAAATGCAATAAAGTTGGTCACAACTCTGAAAACTGCATAATGAATGTGAGATGTTATGTTTGTGGAAGATTTGGACATTTATCAAATCAATGCAGAACACAAACCGACATAGGTTATGGGAAAGATATTCAAAAGAATAATGTAACTTGTTATGCATGTAACAAGATTGGGCATATTGCTAAATTTTGTAGAAGTAAAGGAACGCCGGTAGACAACAAAAGTGCTAGCTTGAAAGGTAAAGAAAAAGTTGAGGAGGTTAAGCAAGAATTCTCAAAACAATGGATTAGAAAAGCTAATCTAAATATTGGGAATACCTCTCCATCGGTAGAACCAACCAATGCATCACCGATAGGACAAAGTGACACTTCACCGGTAGGATAGAGTAGTGCTCCACCGGTAGGAAGTTCTTCATCTAATTGAAGAAAATTTCTTTGAGGGTTTGGCAATCTAATGACACATGTGCTAATTATTCCCTCGGTTAGAGATGAGAAGTTGAAAATTACTTATTACCGGCAGACAATGTTAAGTGAATACTTAACTGGCATGCAATAAATGTGGTAGATGGCAAAAAGACATTATAAAAGTAAGGTTTTGGCTCCATTTCATTTCACCGTGATTTCAAATTTTCAGAGAGCGCGAAGATTCTGAGCTAAGGCATTTCAAGCAAGAAGCAAGCACACTCCAAGCAATCATCCACCCAAGGCAGTAAAAGGTATTTAGTCATGGCATCCACCTCTACAATTGAATACATAGCAAACCCTACTGTTGTTGAAGTAATTAAAAGACCTAGGCCCATATTTTAGTTAGTTCCTAAGATAGCAAAGAAGGATGATACCTTAGGTGCTTTTTCCCAAATCCCTAAGGGAGTTGTATATGCTGAAGACCCCAGAATGTACATCCACTGCAACATTGAAGAGTTAGGAGATGAGGAAATCAAAACCATGTATAAAACCGTGATATGTGATGATACTGGCAATGTTAAAAATGAACACAAGATTATTGAAACCCTAGGATTTACAGAAATCCCTAGCATTCCTGAATTTCCTAAGGATGTGATTAGGATAGTTTTAAGCAGAGTACATGGAGAATTTTTCTGGTTAGATGCAATCCATAAGATCACCAAGGAAGTTGTGAAAGTTGTCACAGGGTTACCGATCACCGGTAAGAGACCAGATAAAACCAAGAAGGTTCCCAATGACCTAGTTACAAAACTAACTGCTGCAACATTCGACAAGAGGTCTCTAAGGGTTAATGATGTAAAAGATATCAATGTGAGATTCATCAGTATGATATTAGGTTATAAAGCCACTCATGCTAATAGACTTAACTCAGTTTCAAGTTTATGCATTAAGAGTGCTTATGATATGGTAATAGATAATGCAAAAATTGACATATGTGAATGGCTAAAGGATGAACTAATTGACAACCTTGGAAAAATCAAGAAGGACAAGAAAGGAACTTTTAGATTTGGAAATCTGTTAGTATGCCTAATTCTACACATAACAAAATAGGTTCCCGGTATAGGTTACAAAGAACTTGGATATGACATACCGGTAGGAAAACAATTAACTGAACTGTTCAATAACATGGGTGAGAACAAGGAGAACAATATTCATGACTTTTTCCAAGCATTAAAGACCAAAATGAAGAAAAGAATAAGGTTATCTTAAAAAATAGTAGACAAATACAAAGATGATATATACTTTGTTATTAAGAAGGATGAAATCTGGATGGAAGCGGTCATCCCAAGAACAATTTGGGTAACCGAGATGGGCTATGAAACAGATTACCACATAGTTGAAATATATGCTAAAGCACTTCTAAAAGCCCCAAATGAACCTAAGGAAGAAGTATTTGGTAGTGTTGAGACTATAGAAAGCCAAATACAATCAAAGAAAAGAGTAATGAAGGTTGAGGCATTTGTAAGGAAAGGATCCAGGCAAGAACAAGCCATTAAGGAAGATGTATTAAAGAAAACCGACATAACAGAAGATGAGTTGGCAGCTCCACAACCTGAAACTCACCTATCATCGATAGGTACTTCTTCAGAAGGTGACATGCCAGCAACTTTTAAAAGAGTTGTAAGAAAAAGAGATCCTTCACCGGCAACCATTCCTTCACCTAGAAGAACAAGTCAAAAGCAACAAGCAGTAAGATCTCCAGTTAGAAAGGCCACACCAAAGAAAAATCTGACACCTAAGAAGAAGAAAAGGACAAACAGAGACTTGGTACCTCTTGATATACTGTTAAATGAAATCACAGAGGAAGGAAAACTGAAGAACATAGAGAAAATTTATGACACTCTAACTGCTGATGAGAAAGAGCAAGTTGAGAACAGTGTTATATTGCATACGGACATGTACAAGAAATTTTTGATGTAAGTAGCAAATGAAATTCCTAATGATTTATTCAAAAGACTTGAGGCCAGAAGGCAAGCAGTGATAGAATTAGATAAGAAAATAAAAATAGAGAAGCTACTTGCTGTATATCCGGTAAACTCTCCAAAAGAAATTGATGATTTGATTGCTCAAGCAAATTGGTCAGTATTCTCTACTGCACACCGGCATATTTCACTAATGGCAGGAAGAGTTAATGAAGTAACAGAGGAAACAGAAGATGGATGGGATATATTCCTGGTTGACAAAGAAAAACAAGAAGAGTACAGGAAACCTAAACCTATAAAGGTATATCAGAAAGATAGAGACAAGGGGAAAGGCAAAGTTGGTGGACCACCAAGCATCAAAGTTAAAGACAACCTACCCCCACCGGTGAAATAACAACTACTGAAGATCAACTGGTAGCAGAAAGTATGGATGTAGAAGATAACAATCCTAATTCTGAAGTCCTATATACTGTGAATGTTGATACCCAGAAGATCAACATAATAGTAGACAAAGATACAACTAATAAGTCAGATATGGCAAATGAGCCTCCGGTAGCAGGGGAAATAGAAAAAATGGCAGATGATACAGAGAGAAAGGTAGAAACTGAGTCATAGACTGAGACAAAACAACAAACAGAGAAACCAACAGAGCTAAAGGCTCCGGAACAAGTACATAAGGAAACAACGCCACCGGTAAGTAGTGAAGTAGTTAAACCAGTGCTTAAAGAAATGCAAACACAAACTGACCTACCAGAGGTCAATACAAGCATGGTTACTACCACTGGTACTTAGATTGTTGGATCATCATCAACATTCAAGTCAACAAATGTGACTGAGGTATTACTTGATTCTATCAAGAAAATAACTGATTGTAGCTCACAGGCTTAAAAAGCAATTGATGATTCTATACCAATTTTGAAGGTAATAGCTCCCAATTGTAATATAGATAATAAATATTCTTTAGGACAATTGGATACATTGTGTAAATATATCTCAGAAAACATTGAGAAAATAAAGGAAGAGTCAGTAAAGGATAAGGTAGAGATTGAAAAACAAAAATTCTTTGATGAGGAAATAAAGAAGTGTAACAGAGATTTTGACACACTTCTACCGGAACTATGTAGTTTATTGAAAGAATACAAAAATTTGTATAAAGATACATGTAAAACAAACTTTTTGACTGTAGATATTGACAAGAAAATAAGCAAGGCACAGGATGAGATAAATAAACTTGCAGACAACTTTGTCAACTCACCGGATTCACTATCAGTTTTTGAAGAGAAGATAGCAAATTTTGAGGAAGAATTACTCAAATTGGAAAGGGAGAAAGAAAGAATAACAAATAAGGCAAAACATTTGAGATCTAAACTAAGTCCAAGATTGGACTATTTAGCATTTCTGCGAAAGGAAATTTTTGAGGCACTAACACAGGGAAGCAAAACACCGGCAGAGCATTTGCAGCATCTCACCGGTACAATGAAGAGAACTGAGACAACAATAAAAGATAGTAAGAAGTTTATGGATAGTATAAACTTAATTTTGGGAGATCTTTTTCAGATTATAACCACCCAGCTACAAGGTTGAGTCTATGGATAGATGAAACTACAAACTCTACTGACATCTTGACAACCTTTGTCATTGATGCCAAAGGGGGAGTAGTGGGATGAGAAAATTCAAAACACAGGAATCATATGCTCAGGGGGAGCTCTCACACTTTTGGTAAACATTTTTGGACTACACATTTTTGGATACTTTTTGAAATTTCTCATGAGTGTTGCCATCAATGCCAAAGGGGGAGATTGCTGGCATATGCACACTCCAATGAGACATTGTACGTGATTGAAGGTTTTGTCATTGATGGCAACCTTGCAATCCTATGGCACTGGCAAGACATTATACCAGCAAAGTATTACACATGAAAGATAGTGCACCGACATTAGTAGATCACACTCTACACCGACACTCAGGACACCGGCACTGGAATAGAAGAAAACAAGTATACTGGCACAGAGGCCAACAAGATTTTTGTTATATAATATTTTGTTTATTATTGTAAGCCGACTTGGCAAATTGTAAAATGACTCTTATATAAAGGAGATCATAGTAGGCATTTGTAGGAGTGATGTAGAAGCAAAAAAGAAAAATATTAGGCAGACCTAATGTGCGAAATATAGGTCAAGGGTATATGTAAAGAACAAAGCAGGAACCGGTACTGAATCTGGCATTGAAGATGCTATTGTAAAGCAGTACAAGTCATTGGATTAGTATAATCCTTATTGTAAGTCAGTGTGACTTCCCATTGAGCAGTGAGCTCTAGGGAGTTGGTCTTCCTGCATGTGTAGGCCCCTATTGTAAGTAATATTCTCTTATTGGCCAGTGAGTGAATATTGTGGGTCACAAATCCCACCGAGGTTTTTCCCACATCGGGTTTCCTCGTTAAACATCTTGTGTTATGGTGTACTTTCATGTGGATGTTCTTGATTTTGTTTATTGCATTATTTCTTGCATACCGGTACACTGTTATATTATGTTCTGCATGTTTTAACTTAAGAAATTCTTATTACCAGTTAGATACTGATTCACCCCCCCTCTCAGTATTTGTGGGATCCCTAACAGGCACGTCTATGTATGTCAGGCGTGTCTGTGCAGAGAAGACGCATATGTGCAGTATGTAAGCGTGTTTATGTCATAAAGGCGCGTTTATGTCTTTTAGACCAAATCAACATTTCTGTGATGAACATACGTGTCGATTGGATAAGTTGTTGAGAGGATACACTCAAGAAGGTCTCTAGGGAAGACTAGAATAGCAGATAGGGCTAGGATTGACAATTATGTGATAGAACATATGTTGCTAATTAGGAAACTACTCAAGAGGATACACTCAAGTAGGGGCCCTAGGATAGGATAGATCAATGCACTTTTTGATGAATAGGGAATGCCAAAACATAGTACTTTGTGGTGAACAGGGAGTACTAAAATGAGCAGCACTTTGTGATGAACAGGGAGTACAAAAGTAAGCAGTACTTTGTGATGAACAAGGAGTGCAAACACGTAGTACTTTGTGATGAACAGGGAGTACCACTAGGATAAAAAGCAACACTTTGTGATGAACAGGGAGTGTTACTAGGATAGAATGCGATAAGCACTAGGATAAAAAGAAGCATTTTGTGATGAATAGGGAATGCCACTATGATTGACATAATTGATTTGCTTCACTGCAGGAGTACCTACCTATGTTGGAGTCATGGGAGAGATTCCCATCGACTCAGAGTTTGCAAGTAGAGTTGATAGTCGAGGAGAGAGTAGCGGTTTGGGCTATGGGCCTATGACATATTTTGTATGTGCCCGAGTTTCGAGCGAAAAATGGGGTTGTTGACTACATTAGCCGAGAGATGGCATTTAGAGACTTGTAGTTTTCATTTGCCGATGGGTGAGATGACAGACACCTTAGAGGATGTTCACAGGATTCTGAGGATACTGATCGATGGGGAGTTAGTTCCTTACGATCGAGATGGAGACAGGGATACGCTGAGATGAGTGTTTCAGGATCCAGGACTAGAGATGAGGGCATGACATGTGGCTTGGGATACCATGACACAAATAGGATTAGCGCTACTAGCAGTATTGGCAGGAGTGATTAGTGGGTTCCTCTGCCTGGACAAGGCGACATGAGGATTGGTAGTGGGCTAGGGTGGTACACTGGAGACATTGGTGACATAACATACCAGATTTGCATGGGGACCATGTTTGTTGGCACATTTGTATTATGAGCTTCATTAGTTTGTATACCATGGATTTGCAAGATTGGGCTGTGGAGTTACACTATTGTAGGTGTGGGCATATGAGCATCTACTGGTGATACGACCGATTCATTTTTGAGGCAGGGGCCATGGGCATAGTTTTGTGCATCTATATGATATGATTATGTCTCAGCCATAGATTGGGAGACTAGAGTACTGACGTAGGGTCATTAATGAGATTGACACTGTAATATGGAGGTCGTACCGAGAGTGCGAGGAGTGGGAGGATTACACAGTGGAGCTGCCAAATATATTTTGGAGCAGGTATCTGATTGGGCGGACGCCATATGTTCTTGAGAGGCAGTTGGTGGATAGGGTGGGCAGGCAGTTCAACAGGATACAATGGATGCCATGAGGTTCCGGATTGTATGCTCAGACAGTGAGAGATCAGGCGCACTTCAAGCCATTGTTGTCATATGATCGGGCAGTGATGCAGCTGGTAGAGATGATTCCCTTGCCTCGGGATATGTGGCTAGAGATAGAGGATGCAGGGATGGATGCATAGTATACTGCATATTGGACAGAGCATCCATTTCCATGATTGACGGATCCAGGAGAGTTGATAGATGGAGATGGCGAAGGTGATGGGGATGATGATGGAGATGGCAGAGGTAGAGGCCGATGGAGGAGGCGGGGTATACTAGGAGAGAGGAGAGTGGCTCTGAGGAGGGAGGGTGGAGAGGAGAGGCAGGCTTAGCAGGTTCACATGGTGAGGGGTAGAGGCGGATTGCCTTTATAGGTGCCCGTAGCACAGGGTCCCAGACAGGTACAAGGACAGGGATAGGGGCAACCACAAGAGAAGCCACAGGGTGAGGGAGGAGAGGAGGAGGATGACTTGCTAGAGTTGAGGGAGATCTGCCAGGGATAGGCAGATGAGATCTAGGATCTCAAGCAGGAGAGGGATAGGCTCAAGAGATAGCTGAGGAATACTGAGCGGGAGAGGGATCGAGCTATCCAACGTTATATAGAGGTTGAGACAACACTTAGGGTAGGGAGACAGGCAGCAGAGGACACAGGAGCTAGATACGCCTATGTTCTGTGAGCTGGGGAGGAGATAGGTTACTGGAGAGACCTATACTATGGAGTGGTGCCACTAGAGCAGTGGGCTAGGAGCTTCCGTAGACCATCGCGGATAGTGACGACCACTGGAGGGAGGGACATGAGATAGGCATCGAGCGATGGGTTCATGGGTCCTCCACCACCACTAGACAGAGGGGACATGAGAGATTATCCTGGGGCGGGTCCTTCCAGGGCTCAAACTCCATCGAGGCCAGGCGGCTCTGAGGGAGAGAGTTCATCATAGCCTTAGAGGGCTCCCTATGTATCAGTATTGTACCATTTTGTATGATGATGTAGACACCTCTGGGTGATTGTAGCCATATGATTTTGACATTATTGTATCATGACACTTATGATTATATATGTATATATGAGATTCATCCTTGCAGAAGCTATATGCATGTGTACCTATGTGATGAGATGTTTCATGATGTATGTTTATGTGATGGTTATGATATGGATGCAAATATGTATATAATGAAATGCAATATTTTTTATTTTTTATGTTTTTATATGTTATGCCAATGCAAATGTGAATGTATGAAATGCAGATGAATATGATAATGCAAATAACTATTTACATGATAAAAATGTAAAATGTGCTAATATGTGTTGTGTGCAGGATGTGATGCAATTGTGATATCTATATGCATGTATGATATGCTTATATGTGGTAATCCAGGTGCAACTACATGAAATGCAAATATTTTTGGCATGTCATTATACTCAGTCATGTGATAGCAGGCTACACGGACTCAAGAAGGACGATGGAAGTCAATCAAGAAAGGGGGATGGAAGATAGAAGATATGAAAGTGAAAAGAGCTTCTTGTGCATTATCATCATTGAGCTTTATTATGGCAAGTAGGTTATGACAATCGAGGCATATGTTCGACCTAGAAAGTCATTGTACCCATTTGCATGGAGATCAGACAATTGCAAAGAAGGAATGCCCCAGTTCATACTAGACTCACAATGTCCTCATATTCTTGGACAAGTCATAGCATTACTAAGAGATAATCCACATATAGCAAAAGAAAAATAGGTGACGATACCCCATCCTCGCCTTTCTAGTCAACGACATCCTAGAGATAAAATCTCTAGTTAGAGACATCCCGGAAAAGCTAAAAGACATGTCACCAAAAAAAATAAAGTAAAAAGAAAACCAAGACTCAACACCAACATCCACTGTAGTCCTCAAATTTAGTGTCTCTTGTCACTTGTATAAGTCTATTTGATTGTGGTCACAATGTTTACTTTCACAAAAGAATAGATAGCATTGAACCATAATGTTGTCTGAGTCTGTTGAAAGATTTGATTTGTTGAAGCCCATTGTTGCTGCTGTGTCTGATCTAAAACTGACTGTATCCATGAAACTGATACTTTATTGCGGAAAAGGCGAAAGTTTATTACGGATTGTGATGCAAGTGTTTCTTTATTATGGATTGTGCGTGGATAGACTGAAGAAAACTATACTCCTTAGAACAGGAGATGCTCTCAGTTCCACACCCATCACTAGACGTAGGATTTGCCTTAGCCACAGATAAGAGCTGATTTATTATGGACGGAAAGGGTGAAAAGGAATTTTATTATGAATGGCTAACCAATCTTAGGTAGATCAATAATAAGCCATGATGGGAATGGATAAGTTTATTATGAATGGATAGGTTGTGAGTGTGTGCAAAGTGAAATGAGGAAGGTGAATCTTGATGGAGGGAGAATCAATGTCTCTACACATGGCACCGGTGACTTCATTTTCACCATGGTACTTTCTGAGGGCACCACCGAAGTGGTTTTCACCATTGGACGAAATGGTTTTTTTTTTTTTTGTGTGTCACAAGGAACCTGTTTGCCAGGTTTTCACCAAGTAACGATTTTTTTATGTTTATGATTTTTTTTGTATTTTGAATTTTTTTGCTTTTGTTTTGTATTTTTTAATTAGGATACTCTGAAGAACTATGTGTAAAACTTGCAAAGGTGCATGTTGTTGATAGGATCCTCCAAAGGTTCACCCTGTGTGGTTAAGAGCTGATATGCACCGGATCCATAGGCTACTATGATGATGTAAGGACCAAGCCAATTTGGTTTGAACTTGCTCTTCTTCTCTCTGTCTTGCTGATTTTTAGGATTTTCTCTGAGAACTAAGTCACTTACCTCAAATGTGCGAGGCTTGACTTTATGATTGTAGTTGCGACTCATTCATTGTTGATAAGCCTTGAGATGATTAAAAGAAGTTTGTCTTCATTCATCCAATAGTTCAAGTTCCTGTAAGCGAGAGACCCTGTAGTCTTCACCACTGATAATGTTTTGCAAAGTGACTCGTAAAGAGGGTAACTCAACCTCAATAGGCAAGATAGCTTCAGTGCCATAGACAAGTGAATAAGGTGTGGCTCCTGTATGTGTGCGACTGCTTGTGCGATAAGCCCAAAGTGTTGGATTAAGTTGGATATGCTAGTTGCAGCCAGCGTCATCGACTGTCTTTTTTAGGATTTTAAGAATGGTTTTATTAGACGCCTCATCTTGACCATTGCCTTGGGGGTAATAAGGTGTGGAGAAATGATGGGTAATATGGAAGCGATCACAAAGTTCGCGAACATCTTAATTTTTGAAGGGACGCCCATTATCGGTGATGATGGAAATAGGAATACAGTATCGTCAAATGATGTAGTTGAGAATGAATGTAGCAATCTGTTTTCTAGTGACTTATGTAAGAGGCATGGCTTCGAACCATTTTGTGAAATACTATGTGGCGGTGATGATGAATTTGTGGCCATTGGAGGAAGGAGGGTGAATCTTGCCTATGAGATTGAGTCACCATTGACAAAAGGGATAAGGAGTCACAATTGGTTGAAGTTCTTGTGCTGACGCATGAATGAGGTCTCCATGAAGTTGACACTGCTTACATTTCTAGACAAACTGATATGAGTCTTTTTCCATATTGGGCCAGTAATATCCAGTCCTGATGAGCTTCTTGGCTAAGGTAGGACCACTAGAATGTGGACCACATATCCCTTCATGAACTTCATGTAACACAATTTGAGCTTCTTCACTTTCCAAACATCTAAGAAGAGTGCCATCTAGACCTCGACGGTGTAGGATATCGGCTAGAATGACTTATCGAGAGGATTGGCGAATGAAAGTGCGACGTTGGTTGTTGGATAAGTCAGGAGGCAGGGTATTATTATGAAGGTATGTGAAAATAGAACCATATAACTGGTAATCAGGACCAACGACACATATCATCTCAGTAGTAGTGATCTCATACGAGGGAACCAGAAGGTTATTCACCAAAAACTCATAGCGAGTTTCATTCTATGGTAGATCGATTAGTGAAGCAATAGTAGCCATAGCATCTGCGGCTTGATTCTACTCTCTTGGTATCTGCTGAAAGTCTAACTTCGTGAAATATTATTTCAGGTCATCCACCATTTTTTTGTAAGGCATTAATTTTTCATCCTTTGTTTGGTAGTTATCAGTTGCTTGACAAATTACTAGTTGAGAGTCCTCAAAAACATGAAGTTGTTGGATCTTCCACTGAATTGCAATCCATAACCCATTTGTTAATGCCTCATATTCTGCTATGTTATTAGTGCAAGGAAATTATAATCGATATGATTTTGGTATGGAATCCCCTTGAGGTGTGATGAAGAGGATGCTAGCTCCTACACCATGCTGTGTGTATGAGTCATCAAAGTATAGCTGCCAAGGCTTTGCGTGTGACATTGTCAAGATGGATTCATCTGAAAATTCTGAAGTTAAAGGAGCATCATCTATCATGGGAGCATCTGATAATTGATCTCTGATAGCTTGTCCTTTTATTTCTTTTCTATCCACATACTCAATGTCAAATTCACTCAAGAGCATCACCCATTTGGCTAGTCGACTAGTAAGTGTTGCTTTATTGAGAAGGTATTTCAATGGATCGATCCTTGCGACCAACTTAGTTTTATGAGTTATCATGTAATGTCATAATTTTTGCAAAGCAAAGACCACAACGAGACATGCACACTCAAATGGTCTGTAGTTTAGCTCGTATCCCACCAAAGTGCGACTGATGTAGTAGACTGCCTTTTCTTTGCCCTCAACATCTTGTTGTGCTAAGAGTGCCCCCAATGTTATTGAAGTAGCAGATATGTATAGTAATAGAGGTTGATCTGAAATTGGTGGCATCAAGACTGGCAGATTCAAAAGATAATCTTTGATTATCTGGAAAGTCTGTTGACAGTTATCATCCCATTTGAATTTGATGTTTTTGTGTAGCAAATGTTGAAAAGGATGAAATTTATCCACAAGTTGTGCTATGAATCTTTGTATGGACTAGAGTCTCCCTTGCAAAGATCGAAGTTGACTGATATTCCTTGGTGGTTGCATCTCCGAGATGGCCTTGACTTTTGTTGGATCGGCTTCAATTCCTTTTTTTGAGACAATGAATCCCAGGAGCTTCCCATAGGTTACTCCAAAGACACATTTCTTGGGGTTTAATCTTACTTTGTATTTTTCCAACCATTCAAAAATGACTGAAAGTATGTCCAAATGTGTATCTCTGTTTATTGATTTTCCCAAGAGGTCGTCAACATAATCTTCCATAGTAACGTGCATGAAATCATGAAAGATAGTAGTCATGGCTCTTTGATATGTAGTGCCTGCATTCTTGAGCCCGAAGGGCATGACATTCTAGTAGAAAGTTCCCCAAGGACAATTAAATGTTGTTTTGTGTTGATCCTCAGATGTAATTTTTATTTGATTATAGCCAAAGAATCCATCCATCAAAGATAACATCGCATGACTTGCTGTGAGATCTACGATCAGGTCAATATTTGGCAATGGAAAATCATCCTTAGGACAAGCTTTGTTGATGTCTCTGAAATCTGTGCATATTTTGATGCTACGATCTGGCTTGCTGATAGGAACTAAGCTGGAGATCCATTCAGGGTAATGAATTGGGCGTATGAATCCAACATCCAATAATTTTTCAAGCTCCACTTTGACTAATAATGCCACTTGTGGATGCATCTTTCTTAATTTTTGTTTCACTGGTTTTGCCCCCGATTTGACTCTCAAATGATGCATTACTAAATCTGATCTAGTCTAGGCATATCAACGTATGACCATGCAAAACTGACTTGTCGCTCTATGAAGAAACTTATGAACTTTGGTCTTTCTGTCTCTGTTAGAGAATGTGCTAGGAATATGTTATGTGGAATTTTTTTTGTACTAATGTTTGTCTTGATGGTCTCCTCTACCAACATAGATGATTTTTCTTCATATGATGCTGGGAGAATGTCGATCCTTCCATCTTCGAGTGCCTCAGAGAGGTTTTTGCCCTCAAATACGTCCTTTCTTTTTACTTTTTTGGGGTCAGACAATGCCACAATGTGGTTTTCACCATAAGACCCTTGATTTGTTTTTATTTTCATATTTTTGTGACTGGAAGGCCCAACACCCTCACCAAAATATGCCACGCTGTTGAGTTCTATAGTGTATCCTGCATTATGGTCCCTAAGGGGAATATCATCTCGTATGCCTAGATAGTCAATAAAGGCTTCATCATTTTGGAATGTGTCGAAGTGTACAAGTCCTTCATGGTCCTAGTCAATAAGTTGGTGGTGGACAAGGGGAAGACCTTCAATGTTTTCAAAGTCAACAGGACTAAGGGTAAAGATGCAGTTATATTTAGGTATGTCGAGGTCATCGTTGGCACTCTCCGCATCTATCTTGATCGTGAATGAATCCAAATTGTCATCAATAGTAGCGCATTTCAAGACGGGTGTCCTCATTCTTTGTGATTTTGACCTCGAACCTAGAGGCAAGGATGTGTGGGATCCTCAAGGGTTGTTTCTTGACCAATTTTGATTTTTTTTATGAAATTCCTCTTCTTCTGTGGGTTCACCTAGTTCTCTAAATGTCTCGGTGAGTTCATAGTCACTGGAGGATTTGTCCAAACTCCATTCCCATTCATTGGAGTTGGCAGAATAATGATTCTCTTGTTGATCTTTGACAACTTTGATTTGTAATGCTTCTCCTGCCTTTTGAGTGTTTACCTTGGAAGACATGAAACCAAGTCCTTTTGAGCACTCCTTTTTAAATGTCAATTCCGGTTGCAAAGGTTGAATGATACCTTCCTTTCTTAAGCCAAGAGGACTTTTACCATCATACCCAAATTTTTGTAGGATCTTGAATCCTTTGCCATATTTTTCACATGGTATGCTAATGTGGTCTTATGTACCATTTTCAAAGTCTTTGTAAAGCATTTTGTATAAGTCTTCTTTTTCCACTTCACCCCATCTTTGGAAGATAGTAGGATCCCATTTGAGTATAATGATAGATACCCATTTGGAAGGATGTGGTCATCCATATTCTTTTGGTGAACGCATAACTTGTTGTAAGCACATGGTTTGATTCAAAGTGTATTCACCTATGCCCTTGTCCTGATATTTCCCTTTAAGCTCACCTTGTTTTGATGTCAAAGGTTTTAATGATTCAGGATCAATGTATGCAGAAGAAGGGACAACTTCCCTATTACATGGAATGATCATCGCAGTTTTTGGTCTCAAGTTATTGCAGTATATAAATGGATTAGGATCACCATTAACTATTATTTCAACTCCATTGTGAGGAAAATTAATGTATTAGTGGAATTTAGATGGGACTGCCCTCATCTCATGAATCCAAGGACGTCCTAGTAATATATTGTATGTAAGATCCAGGTCTAGGACTTGACAAACCACATCCTTTGTAACTGGCCCAACTCTGAGAGGTAAGGTGACTGTGCCTTTGGATGAACGTTCCTCATCATCATATTCTTTGATGGTAATTTTGTTTGTAGAATTCACAGCTTTATCAGAATATCCCAATTGTTTAATAGTGCTCAATGTACAAATGTTTAAACCTGCTCCTCCATCTATCAGGACTCACTTTATTTGATGTTTGTGTAGGAAGGCTTCAATGTGTAAAGGTGCATTATGTTTTTGGCTCACGGAGGTGTCGTCAGCTTCTATAAATGTAAGGGAGTGTGGAACGGAAAGGTATCCCACCATGGCTTCAAACTAGTCCATGTTGAGATCAGTAGGAACAGAAGTGTCTCTCAAGATTTTGTCAAGAATGGTTTTATGTGTGAGGGATATGCGTAAGAGCTCAAGGATTGAGATAAACACGTGTGTCTTCCCTAACTATTATACAAGGTCATACTCAAGCTTGGTTGATGAGGAAGTGTTATTTTTAACTTGAGCAACTCACAAAGTGAATTTACCTCGATGAGTTGTAACACTACATTCAGAGGTTGGTTCAGAAGAAGATCCAATTCCTTTTAGGACAATTTTGGGTCTTTGGGTAGAATTCTTATGCATTTTGTCCTTGATGATAGTAGTAGAGACATAATTGGCCATCAAAATGTGATTGATAGTTGAATCATAGTTATAGGATGCTCTGGTATAGTTGGTTTGGTCATCAATGGCTTTAGCTTTTCCCTTGTCATGTTTTGGGAATGGTTCTTTAAACATTTCATGTTCTTGATTGGATGAGTGTCCCTCGAACTCAATGTCACCTCTATCAATGAGATTGTGTATGATGTTCTTCAGCCGATGACAATTTCTTGTCTTATGACCTTTACTCTTATGAAATTCACAATACTCATCATCATTCCATCAATTTGGTTTAACCTTTGGCTCATATGGAGGCAAATCTAGAATTGTTATAATTTTGTTTGCCACTAGCTTCTTGAAAACTGATTCTAGTGGTTATCCCAATGGAGTGTACTTCTTTCATGACTTGGAAGTTGTTTGAGTATTCACTTGATTGTTTGTAGAGCTTGATCCAGAAAAAATGATTTTGGGTCACATTGTATTGGCATCCACAACACCATCATTGATTGTGTTCTTGTTTTTATTCCAAAATCTTGGCTTGTCATTTCCTTTAAAGTCCTCTTTGTTTTCTTTGAATATTTTGATGATGCCTTGTTCAATTAGGACCTTTTCTGTCGCTAAGCCTTTCTCAATGACGTCCTTGAAGGTGGACAACAAGATTTCTTAGGAAATAACCAATGTCTTTGTTAAAATTTTGGGTGAACATCTCTACCATTTGTTTTTGTGGAATTTCACAATAGCATCTGTCGGCTAAATTCCTCCAACTTTGTAAAAATGATGAAAAAGACTCTGCATCCTTTTGCTTGGTGTTGCACAAAGTAGTGACTAATATGTCTGTCTCTATGTTGTATGAGAAATGTTGGATAAAATCCTCTGCTAAGTCACCCCATGACTTAATTCTAGGTGGGAGCTGGGAGAACAATTCCATAGCTTGATCACCTAAGCTCTGTGGGAATAATCTCATCAAATATGCTCTTTTGTTGCTACCTCAATGCAACCTGTAAAAAATTGTCTTATATGTGCCTTAAGATCCCCTTTTCCTCTATGCTTATCAAACTTAGGTGTCACAAAGTGTGTAGGAAATGGAGGCATTGGAATGCTTTTGTCAAATGGCTAGGGACATATGTCTCTCATTCTGTAAGTTGGATTTTGTGTATTTATGTCCTCCATTTTCTTTTGTAAGTCCTTGATTTGTTGTTCCAAGTTGTTCTTAGGTGGAGACCGACTTCTTGGACCATACCCCATGCCTGAAGCATCGGGTGGAGGAGGAGAATGTTGCATATATGGATGTTATTGATCATACACATGTTCATATGGAGTAGGTCTATAATGATGCTACATATATGGACCACTTGGTATAGAGTCATGATGAGGAATGGAATATCTTCTTTGTCCATGTATGTCATACTCTACATGAATGTCATGAGTTTGTTCTAGTGTGTTGCCCCCAATTTGACACGGGGTTTCCTTGTGTCCAAATTTTGATCATGCCTTTGGATATCCAATTTCTTTGGTGGTTGGTCCTTAGAATTGGCATATGATTGAGTGTATTTTTATGTATAAGACCTCCATAATGGTCTACGAAGGTGAGTATCATATGCTTGACCATGTTTATGTGGGACCTCTAGTTTTTGAAACAAAGATGATGGTGATTCGAGAACCATATGTGGTCCTCTATTGCCTCCACTATTAGGCCTCCTTTGATCCATGTTGAGGTGAGGTTGTTGCAAAGGTCGATTTTCCATTATTTGAGACATGTCAAAATCATGAGGAATCTTGGCTCCACTTTGTGCCATCACTTGTAAGAAGTATTGTCTATCTCTCCTCATTATTTCCTCAACCAATTGATTAAAACGGGGATCCATAATGGATCCTTCCACTTCTGCTGAATGTACTGAAATGTTGTCCATATTGTCATTGTGTGTATCATTGTTGTTTGTAGTGTCCATGTTCTCAACATTTGGAGTGTTTCTGTAGGCATCCATGTTAGGTAATGTAGTATGATTAGAATTCAAAAAGATATCATTTTCATACTCATAGGAACTCATGTTTGCAGACTCTTGAGCCTCTTTAGTTTCTCTCCTAGATTTTTGGGAACGAGTTTCAACCATGAAGTAGGTATTGACCAAGATGTGTGATACTAGATGAAAATGGAAAGAGTATGGAAGACCAAGAGTTGGATGAAATGTAAATGAATCTGAGGTGTACTTGCAATGTCCAAAGTGTAAGACCAAGGATGTATGTAGTAGAGTAGGTGTGGCTTCCAAACAGAGGATAGTTTCTCTTGATGAGGTAATTTAACCTTGACTCTAAGTAAGACCAAATGAGACCCAAAGGTGATAGACGTTGATGAGAGACCACTTAGCAAAATGTTGTTGTATGTAGTGTGTTGACAAAGTATGATGAGGACAAGCAAGTGACCTTTTGACTCAAGTTTAGACACACGTGAATGTAATGTAAGGTGTAAAGCAATGATGGACTTTGTGAGACCCAAAGATAGGTTGAATTCTAGATGAAAACCTGAAGAGATAGCTTAGGAAGCTCAAGAATTCTGAAACTGATTTCTCTTGTTTGCTGGATTGTAAATTTTTTCCAATTCTAAACATAGACTTGCCTGTATACTTCACAAACGTGGTTCTGTCAGACACATACGCATTTCTAAGATTTTGTAAATGAATGTTGCTCAAGAGAACACATACATGTTTCTACCCTTCACAGATGCAGTTAGATGACATAAACGCGATTCTATCATACACAGACGCGTTTTTGAAAACTTAGTGCAATTTTTCCAATGTGTGAAGTTGTTTTGTTGTGACCCAATCTGAATTTTTGACTATTTTTCATGACAAGAGGACACAATGTTGATGAAGACTCAATGTTTGCAAGTGTTTAGACTAAAAAATGACTCAAATAAAAATGTGTTGTTTGATGTAAAAATGTTTTGCATACACTTGAAGACACAAAAGACACAATGTTTTGATGTTTGATCTTGAATGTTTGATTGTTCAAAAGAAGACAAGCACAATTCTTATGGTTGGCTAGGATAATAGTTGTTGATCCCACATGAGGCTATGTTATTCAGAGTAGATACTTAGATGCTTGACCCCACTGGCTCCACCCTTGACACTCACTTCTCGAGGCAGCCAAGTATTAGTCCCCATGAAAACTCCCCATGGTGAACTTTGTATCTCTACTAAGAACCGTATGTGTGTAGGTTGCTCCAGAGGTCAGACCTCCTGCCCCAACAACTAGAAGGATTTTGGCTTCTAAAACAAAAAGGTGCTAGTAAGGGCATCCACTCGTGTGGCCATACATGCGGCACTTTCAGCTCTATAAATACAGAAGGCTCCCAGCCGATAGGGGTTATGCCCTACAATTGATCAAATAAATATGATCAAACGGGTTTATGGGGAGACATAGTGTCGATATGAACTAATCAACACATGTTATCCATGGTTTTCACCATGAATACAGTTGTTTATAGTGGTTCAGAAGAGGTGAGTTTTCCTCGCTACCACTTGGGTCATTCTCTCCTCACTAGTAGTCCTACTGACCACATGGGGAGACAGGTCCTCTAAAGATTTAAACAAAAAGAGCCTATTGCTCAAGGCACAAAAGACACTGATTCAATTTTAGTGCACCAATTGAAGTGTTTGCTACTCTATGAAAACAAGGCACACAATAAAGATAAAAAACCCTTGCCAAGGTCCTGCAACAAAGATCTGTTAGTAGTTTGGATTGTTTCAGATGATCACCCCTTCCTGCAAGCACACAAGTTAGGTAAATTTTAGATCCAAAAGACTTTGTGAAATAGGGGCCTTCGACAAAACTATTTTGCTTCCAAGACAAGCTGCACCAATTTCGTTAGCTAGATCAGAAGATGTTAGCTCAATATAAACCAGATTTGAAATCCGAATGACCAAAAACTGAATCACAAGAAACCGAAATGAAAAATTTGAATCACAAATGCAATTATCACTAACACAAATACTACAGAAATACACAAACATGCCTAGATTTGACACAAACACATCTTCTAGACACAGGCACGACTAGGGAACGCAGACACAGCTGAATGCTTGACATACATGATTAGGGAACATCGACGCGACACTATAATCTGCAAAAAAGTAAAAATATTGTTGAAGACGTAGACGCGATCCCAAATGTCATAGACGCGGTAGAAAATAAAAAACGAGATCTCAAAATGCGCAAACGCAAAAATGTTGAAGTTTTGTCAAAAATGTCAGATCTGCAACTTTAAAACACAAAATTTGCAGCAAAAGATGTTAAATGCAAAAAGAGACAAGAGTCCCACTGGGTGTGCCAAAATGTTTATGGTGAAAATGGATAACAACAATATTGAAAGACTAAATTAATTCAATGACAAAACCCTAGCCTAACAACAACAAAGATCCACCATAACATATGAAGATTACCCAAGACAATGCAAATCAAATCAAATCACAAAGATTATACCATCACATGTCCAATAGGATTTGGATCTCCATTCTTCCTATCTCCATTGATCTTGCTTGATATATTTTCTCTCAGATTTTATGTGTGCACAAGAGCTCAATAAAGAACGGAAATGTGGTTGCAAGTAGGCTTGATCGCATATGAAAGTTCAAAAGCGTAGAGTAGTCGGGTAGTCAGTGGGGGGGTTTGATAATTAAGGAAGTGTCTCCTTATATAGAAGACACCATAAGAAATGGAGGGATAAGATTAAGAGGTGTAAAAGATAAATGGTCGGCTATGATTAGAGGGTAGGTAGAGAAAATAAGAAAATAATGAGAGGGTAGGTAGTGTAGGAATTAAGAGATGAATGACATGTGTCATAGGTAGAAAAGGCTAATGAAATAATTAAATAAATAAAGATTTAATTAATTATTAGAAGAAGTGGGATCAATTAAATAAATAAAATATTTATTTAATTTAGGAAAAAGATAATTTAAATAAATAAATGTATTTATTTAAATGAAAAATAAGGCTAGAAGAGGATAAATGAATTAAATAAATAAATAAAGATTTATTTAATTAATAGAAGAATTAGACTTAAATAATTAATAAATACAGATATTTATTTAATTAGACATGACAATTTTAGGTGTCTACAACAATAAGACTGTGAAAGACATAAACCGGTAACACTTAGATCTTCGCACGACCTAATATCTCATTTCCACTTTACCCATATGCTTAGATAAGTAATACATCATCAAAAATATAATGACCACTAGATCAACATGCTTTACCAATTGACAGAAAACACTAAGACATCACATGAAAAAGCATCACACATAACACACTATTTTTTTTCACATGGAAACCCAACTGGGAAAAACCACTGTGGGGATGAATACCCACAAGTTGTTCTTTGAACTCTTCTGAAGTCCGCTCTATTAGGATCCTAGTCCGGTTAAGGACTTTACAATAGGTTTTGCTAGGAACTGATCCTACTAGGGATCACCCGGTTAAGGGATGGCTAAATACCTGGTTAAAGGTTAGAACCCTATTAAAGGTTACCTCGCAAGAGGATTTGAAGAACTCAATGAATTTGAGTCACCCTATTAAAGGATTTATAAAAAGCCTGTTAAAGCTACCTAGTTGAGGGATTTTCCAACTGTTGAAATGGTTAGAAGTCAATAGGTAAAACACTGATATGATAATAGCACTCAATGCCAATGCAAATCCACTTTAGTTCCTTTTCTTCTGCAATCACACTCTTGCAGGTATCAACACACTTCTCCGATCTGGCAAGAATCAAGTATCTCTTCACTTGGATACACACATAACATTTGCCAACAATTTCACAATGCCAATTATCATCGACCTTATAGATAACAAATAGGTCGGTGGCATAAACCCTAAACCATAAACATTTAGGTTATCAATATAGTTGGTCCAATCCTAACTGTTCAATCACATTGCATAGTGTAAAACAATCTTTGAACAAATCTCGAGACATTCTCCATCGTTCATTCTCTGCCGCTTTTGGAAGCTGATAATCCATCACACACTCTCCACCGTTTACTGAGACTTCACACATTCCCAAGGTAGATAGGATCAATCTTCTTCATGCAAGATCCTCAAGGAAATTCTTCACGTGCACAAGGCTGACATGGCAACATGATCTGATCTTCATTTCAATGCTAACCCATCATAGGATGTCATCGGTCGAATCACACAGACTTGAAATGTATCAATCGGAAACCCTGAAGCTGAGACTACCAACCGGTAGTCATACCAAATGAAACCTCGATACAAAAATTTCCATATACCGGTTCACATTCCAACATACTGCTTCACTTTTTCACATATACCGATTCACATCATCATATCGGTTCTCTTGCCAGTTTGCTTACTTCAATATATCCGTTCATACTTCAGCATATTGACATCAATGACAACATACAATATCATCATGTCATCACACTCTGCACATATGACAAGAATGACAATATACAATATCATCATGTCATCACACTCTGCACATATGCCAACACCTCAGCATTCAAAAGGTAATGACTTTATTTTTGTGTTGCAAAGACTAAAGCAAGGCAATGTCTTTCTATCGTAGAATATTAGACTTTGTAATCGAGCAGAGTGCAACTTATATAATAAACTGGATATTCTATACCATCCTTATCACGTTGTGCCAATAAGGCTGCAAGAGCATGAAGAGAAGCAACTATGTATAGCAGAAATGGTTTAGAAGGGTCAGCAGGTTGAAGAACAGGAAGATTGGCCAAATAAGTTTTTAAGTCTTCAAATGCTTGACGACAATCCTCATTCCATTGAAAGGTGATATTATTTTTAAGCAAGACGATTCGCAAGTTGAGAAACAAACCTATGAATAGCTTGGATCTTCCCTTGTAAAATTTTTAATTTGGAAATATTTTTAGGAGGCGACATGCTAACAATGGCATCTATTTTCTTCGTATCCACCTCAATTCCATGATGTGAAACTATTAATCCTAATAGTTTACCATTATCCACATCGAAAACACACTTTCGGGGATTCAAGCGCATGTTGTAATTACGAATTCTTTCAAAGACTTGCTGAAGGATCTTAACATGACCTACACGAAGAATGGATTTAGCTAAGATGTGATCAACGTAATCTTCTAAGATCTTATGCATGTAATCATGGAAGATAAGGATCATAGCACGTTGATAGGTGGCGCTTGCATTTTTCAATCCAAAAGGCATCATAACCCAACAAAACATGCCCCAAGGGGTGTTAGGATTCCCACAGATACTGAGGAGGGGGGGTGAATCAGTATCTAACTGGTGAGTAGAATTTCTTAACTTTAAACATGTAGAACTTTTTTTAATAGTGTACCGGTAAGCGAGAAATAATGCAATAAACAGAATTAGAAGCAACCACATGAAAAACACACCATAACACAATATTTTAACAAGGAAACCTGGTGTGTGAAAAAACTCGGTGGGATTTGTGACCCACAATATTCACTTACTGGCCAATAAGAGAATATTACTTACAAGAGGGGCCTGCACATGCAGGAAGGCCAAGTGCCTAGAGCTCACTGCTCAATGGGAAGTCTCACTGACTTACAATGATGGATTATATAAATCTAGTATCTTGTACTGCTTCAGAATAGCATCTATAATGTCAGATCCAGTATTGGTTTCTTCTCTGCTTCTTACATAAACCCTTAACCTATATTTCGCACAATAGGTCTGTCAATTACATTCTACCATAATAATCCTTACTTCTTTTTCTTCTGCTTCTTTTTTTTTAAATGTCCTACAATGATCTCTTATATATATGTCATTTTACAATGTTGCCAAGTCGGCTTCTAAATATTTTACAATAATAAACAAAATATATTATAACAAAAATCCTATTGACCTCTATGTTGGTATGCTTCCTTTCCCTGTTGGTGCCGGTGGTTTGAGTGCAAGTGTAGAGTCTGATCTTGCTATTGCCGGTGTAATGCCTTGTCGGTGCCATAGGATTGTAAGGTTGCCATCAATGACAAAACCTTCAATCACCTACAATGTCTCATTGGAGTGTGCATATGCCAACAATCTCCCCCTTTGGCATTGATGGCAACACTCATGAGAAAATTCAAAAGTTTATCCAAAACTTGTAATCCAAAAATGTTTCCAAAAATATGTTACCAAAAATATAAGAACTCCCCCTGAGTAGATAAGTCTTATGCCAGTTATTTTCTCATACTACTACTCCCCCTTTGGCATCAATGACAAAGGTTGTCAAGATGTTAGTAGAGTTGTAGTATCAACCTTGTAACTGGGTGGTTACAATTTGAAAAAGATCCGCCAAAATCAAGTTTATACTTTCCATAAACTTCTTGCTATCCTTTATTGTTGTCTCTATTATTTGAACTGTACTGGTGAGGTGCTGCATATGCTCTGCCGGTGTTCTCTATCCTTGTACTAGTGCCTCAGATATTTCCTTCCGTAATGATGATAGATAGTCCAGTCTTGGACTCAGTCTTAGTCTCAAATTCTTTGCCTTATTTACTATTCTCTCCTTTTCTCTTTCAAACTTAAGTAACTCTTCCTCAAAACTTGTTATCCTTTGTTCAAAAACTGATAATGTATCAGGTGAGTTAACAAAATTGTCAGCAAGTTTATTTATTTCATCTTGTACCTTGCTCATTTTCTTATCTACGTCTACTGTCAAAAAGTTTGTCTTACAAATGTCTCTATATAGAGTTTTTAATTCCTTCATTAAGTTACATAGTTCCTATAGAAGTGTGTCAAATTCCCTCGTACACTTCTTTATTTGATCTTCAAAGAATTTTTTCTTTTCAATTTCCAACTTATCCTTCAATGCTTCTTCCTTTATTTGCTCAACAGTCACTGTATTCTCAGTGATCTATTTACCCAAAGTGTCAAGTTGGCTTAAAGAATCCTTATTGTCTATGTCACAGTTAGGAGCTATCATCTTCAAAATTAGGATTGTGTCATCTATAGCTTTATAAGCCTGTGAACTACAATTTGTTATCTTTTTAATGGAGTCCAAAAGTACTTCAGTTACATTTGTAGATTTGTAACCTGCTGAGGAGAAACCTATATTCCGAATTCTGCCGGTGGAGGAAGTAACCAAGCTTGCAGTGACCTCTAGTAGGTCTGTCTATGTTTCCATTTCTTTAAGCAATGGTTTTAGCTCTTCTCCCGTTGTCGGTGGCACCATTTCCATGTGAATTTGTTCCTGTTCTGAAGCCTGTTGCTTTGTATTATCAATCTTATCAGTTGTTGGTGGCTCACTAGCCATATCTGTCTTGCCGGTTGTGTCCCGATCTATCATAATATTGACTGTTTGAGTATCAACATCTACTATGTATAAAACTTCAGGATTAGGATCCTCTATATCCATACTCTCATCTATCGGTTGATCTTTAGTTGTTGTTACCGGTGGGGTAGTCAGAGGTGGTGGGAGTAAGTTGTCTTTTACTTTGATGCTCGGAGGTCCACCAACCTTTCCTTTTCCTTTGTCCTTCTCCTTCTGGTATACCTTTATTGGTTTGGGGTTCATGTACTCTTCCTATTTTTCTTTTTCAACAAGGAATATATCCCATGCATTTTCTGTTTCCTCTGTCATCTCTTTTATTCTTCCAACTATTAATCGAATATGCCGGTGTGCAGTAGAGAATACTGACCATTTGGCTTCTGCAATTAAGTCATCTATCTCCTTAGGTGAGTTTACTTGGTAAATAACAAGTAACTTTTCAATTTTGATTTTCTTATCCAGCTCTGCAACAACTTGTCTTCTTGCTTCCAATCTCTTGAATAGTTCATCAGGTAGTTCATCTACCACTTCCATTAAGAACTTCTTATAGATGTCCAAGTGTAAAATGACACTGTTTTCAACTTGTTCTTTCTCATCTATTGATAGTGTATCATATACCTTTCCTATGTTCTTGAGTTTCCCTTCTTCTGTGATTTCATTTAGCAATTTGTCAAGAGGGGCCATGTTTTGTTTAGTCCTCTTCTTTGGTGTCAAATTTTTCTTTGGTGTTGTCTTTCTAACCGGAGACCTCACTGCCTGTTGTTTTTGTCTAGTTCTTCTAGGCGAAGGTGTGGATGCCGGTGAAGGATCCCTTTTCCTTACAACTCTTTTAAATGTTGCAGGCATGTCATTCTTCGAAGAAGTAGCTATCGGTGATAGGTGAGTTTCAGGCTGTAGAGTTCCTAACTCATCCTTAGTGATACCGGTTTGTTTCAGTACATCTTCTTTAATAGCCTTATCCTGTCTAGAACCTCTTCTCACAACTGCTTCAACCTTTTTCACTCTCTTCTTAGATTGAATTTGATTTTATATGGTCTCAACACTACCAAATACTTCTTCCTTAGGCTCATTTGGTTCTTCCAGAAGTGCTTTAGCATAAGTCTCAATGATATGATCATCGGTCTCATAACCCATCTCTGTTACCCAAATTGTTCTTGGGATGACTGCTTCCATCCAGATCTCATCCTTTTTTATCACAAAACATATTTCATCCTTGTATTTGTTTACAATCTTCTGTGACAGTCTAATTCTTTTCTTCATCCTAGCCTTTAGTGCTTGAAAATAGTCATGAATATTCTTTTCTTTGTTTTCACCCATGTTGTTGAATAGGTCTGTTAACTGTTTTCCTACTGATATATCAAATCCAAGGTTCTTATTGCCTATATCGGGAACCTATTTGGTTATATGTAGCATCAAGCATACAAGTAGATTTCCAAATCTAAAAGCTCCTTTCTTATCCTTCTTTATTTTACCTAAGTTATCAATCAACTCATCTTTTAACCATTCACATACATCAATTTTCACATTGTCCTTAACCATGTCATAAGCACTCTTAATGCATAAATTGGAAACTGAGTTAAGTCTATTTGCATGAGTTGCTTTGTACCCTAAAATCATGATAACAAATCTCACATTTATATCAGTCACATCATTAACCCTAAGAGACCTTCTGTCGGATGTTGCACCAATTAAGTTCATTACTAGGTCCTTTGAGACCTTCTTAGTCTTGTCTGGTCTGTTACGGGTGGAAGGTAACCCTGTTACAACTTTCACAACTTCCTTTGTAATTTTGTGAACTGAATCAAGCCAAAAGAATGAACCATGTACCCTGCTTAAAACTATCCTAATCACTTCCTTGGGAAATTCAGGAAAGCAGAGGATTTTGGTGAATCCTAGGGTTTCAACAATTTTATGTTCAGGTTTTACATTGCCGGAATTGTCACATATAACAATTTTATACATGTTTTTAGTTTCTTCATCTCCTAATTCCTCTATGTTGTAATGGATGTATATTCTGGGATCTTTTGCAAAAACAACTCCTTTTGGAATCCGGGAAAAAGCACCTACATTGTCATCTTTCTTAGCTATTTTGGGAACTAGTTGAAATATAGGCCTAGGGCGTTTTATAACCTCGACTACTGTAGGGTTTGCTATGAATTCAGGTGCAGAGGAGGATGCCATGATGATAAATACCTTTTTCTGCCTTTGGATGGATTGATTGCTGAAGTGTTTTGCCTCTTTGCTCGAAATGCCTTAGCTCTGCAAATTTCGCGCTCTTTGAATGTTTGGAATCTCGGTGAAGTGAAATGGAGCCAAAATCACAAAATTATAATGTTTATTTGTCATCTACCACATTTAATGCATGCTGGTTAAGTAGTCACTTAACATTGTCTGCCAGTATAGAAGTAATTTCCAACTTCTCACCATTAACCGAGGGAATTATAGCATATGTCTCATTGATTGCCAAACCCTCAAGAAATTTCTTCAATTTGATGAAGAGCTTCCTGCCGGTGGAGTATTGCTCTATCCTGCCGGTGAAGCACTACTCTGTCCTGCCAGTGGAGTGTTGATTGGTTCTACCGGTGGAGGAGTATTCCCAACAATATTTAGGTCTAACTTTCTAATCCATTGTTTTGAGAATTCTTGCTTAACCTCTTCAACTTTTTATTTTACTTTCAAACTAGAACTTTTGTTGTCTGCCGGTGATCCTTTGCTTCTACAGAATTTTGCAATATGCCCAATCTTGTTACATGCATAGCAAGTCACATTATTCTTCTTAATATCTTTCCCGTAACCTATGCCGATATGTGTTCTACATTGATTAGATAGGTGTCCAAATCTTCCACAAACATAACATCTAACATTCATTCTGCAATTTTCAGAGTTGTGACCAACTTTGTTGCATTTTGAACATTGACCGGTGGGTGTGTTGATGTTCTGATAATTTCTAGATCTACATTGATTTGATCTATGACCATACTTATTACAGTTAAAGCATTTTCCATTGAATTTATAAGCATTAGGTTGCCTTACCGGTTTGCTATGATCCTGAGTGTTTGCAGTACTAGAGCTTTCTCCAACTTCAAAGCCAATTCCAGAAGTGTCACCTTTAGGTTTTTGATTCTTCAGCAAGTTGCCAAGTTCCTCTGAGATTTTCTTGAATTTCTCTTTATGTTGATTTTCAGTATCTAGTTCTCTTTCTAATATCTCTTTCTGTCTCATCAGTTCATTTGATTCATTCTGTGTATGCATTAGATTTGTCTTTAATAGGTCATTTTCATAGCCAAGTCTTGTGTTCTCATTTGCTGCATCACTTAGTCTTTTGGTCAATTCTTCTTCATTCTTCTTCCTATCTTCAATTTCCTTACAAAATCTCATAGTCATATCCTACATCTCATTCTTTGTTGACATGTTCTCTTGTTTTAGCTTGCTTATCATATCATTAAGTGATTCCTTTTCATCATTCTCATTTTGCATCTTTTCACATAATTCTCTTCTCTTATTTCTTGCAATGGTATAATTTTCTTGAAGTGCCTGAATGAT
This sequence comes from Cryptomeria japonica, assembly GCF_030272615.1. Lineage (NCBI taxonomy): Eukaryota > Viridiplantae > Streptophyta > Pinopsida > Cupressales > Cupressaceae > Cryptomeria > Cryptomeria japonica. The sequence continues at coordinate 587,474,971 of NC_081406.1, forward strand.
ATCGTGAGCTACCTTTAGATCATCTTCAAGTTTGATGTTTTTCAATTTCTCTGCATCATAGTTTGAGAGAGCTGCTTCTAGTTGCTTCATCAGATTTTCCATCTCTACCGGTGTCAAGATCTTCCTCAAGCTATTAGGCTTCTGAAAATGGAGGACCGGGCTCTGATACCAATTGTTAGGATTCCCACAAATACTAAGAGGGGGGGTGAATCAGTATCTAACTAGTGAGTAGAATTTATTAACTTAAAACATGTAGAACATATTATAACAGTGTACCGGTAAGCAAGAAATAATGCAATAAATAGAATTAGAAGCAACCACATGAAAAACACACCTTAACAAAATATTTTAACGAGGAAACCCGGTGTCGAAAAAACCTCAGTGGGATTTGTGACCCACAATATTCACTTATTGGACAATAAGAGAATATTACTTACAAGAGGGGCATGCACATGCAGGAAGGCCACGTGCCTAGAGCTCACTGTTCAATGGGAAGTCTCATTGACTCACAATGATGGATTATATAAATCCAGTATCTTGTTCTGCTTCAGAATAGCATCTGATAGTTTTGATACTTAATGTTAAGTACATATTCCAAGCTAATAAGATGAGAGGGGGGGGGGTGAATCATACAACCTTAATCTTCCATAAAAACAATAGATTCAACCTCGGTAACATATACTTTAGTAATATAACCAAAACTGCTAAACATGCAAACTTAAAAGCATATAAACATCATAAAACTCATAACACTAGATTTAACGTGGAAACCCAAATAGGGAAAAACCATTGTGGGATTTCAGACCCACTAAGAAATATACTCTTCTAGAGTATGCTCGGTTAAAAGAAAATCCTGTTAAAGATTACAAACACATTGCTAGATGTGACTCAGTTAAGGGATTTCCCTTAGATCTGTTAGGATCTTCACCTTGTTAGAGGTGAACTTGTTAAAGGATTTCAAACACTCAATCAGAATGTCACCTTGCTAGAGGGTTTTGCAAATAAGACTGTTAAGTCCACTCGGTTAAGAGATTTTCTGTCACTTCACAAAATAACAGTAATAAAAATCTATCTGCAACTTCACATCTAAAATGCTAAAGAAGATTCTTATTTGCTCAATACAATCTAGGACTTATCTTGTCCATCTGCTGGGCTCTATACTCTGTTAATCAAATAGGTCTTCAAGCTTCTATGCTCGGTAATCACTATGTAGCATCCCTGTGCATACACTTGCCCGCATACATTGTTTATCAATAGTTCCTTATTTGTAAACAATTGCTAACCGCTTAATCTCCTTGATCACATTTCCCATGATCAATCATAGCCATCAGATCTTCAAACTTGACTAGGTTTAATGTATCCTTCAATCTGAAAATGTTTTACCTTGCCTTGGAACTTGCATACATTTCTTGGAACTTATGCTAGGGTATTGCGGTTCAATCTACACTGTAGATCTTCCTGCCGATTTTCCTTTGCCATAGATTCTTTAACAAACTTCATGCACGACATACCAATCATTTAATTAGTTCCAGCTCATCAGCTTCCTTCATTAAATAATACTTTTATTCATTCAATGCATTCTGTTATTACTCGGTTGCAACTCAGTAAATACTAAACTTCACTCGGTAGACATTTTGCCTTCATTAACCGATAGCGATAACCTTAGGGTTTACCGACTAGGTTCCTTGCTAGGTAACATAGTATAGTATTAACCTTACAATTAACAACATATGTAGGATATCAAAGCAATATAAACATCATGATCTCATCATTGTCTAACTCGGTAATAGTTGCCCATTGAAAACCTTATTCCTCCCCTTATTCATCACATTCTTTTGTGTCTTTTACCGACATCTTTATACTCACCAAATCATACTTCTTAAGATATGGCAACATCATACTGAATTAGAAAATCAATTTCTTGACATCAATGACAAAATAATAATATTAAGACAGTAAACATCCTTAATCAGTTATATCCATAATCATCAACAACCTTCTCAATATCCTTATTGAAATGCCAACAATCTCCCTTTGTCTGTTATAATGCCAACAACATCTATAATGCCAGATCCAGTACCGGTTTCTGCTTTGCTTCTTACATAAACCCTTAACCTATATTTCACACAATAGGTCTGCCTAATTACATTCTACCATAATAATCCTTACTTCTTTTCTTCTGCTTCTTTTTTTTAAATGTCCTACAATGATCTCTTATATATATGAGTCATTTTACAATGTTGCCAAGTCAGCTTCTAAAGATTTTACAATAATAAACAAAATATATTATAACAAAAATCTTGTCGGCCTCTGTGTCGGTATGCTTCCTTTCTGTGTCGGTATGCTTCCTTTCTCTGCCGGTATGCTTCCTTTCTCTACCGGTGCTGGTGGTCTGAGTGCTGGTGTAGAGTTTGATCTTGCTAGTGCCGGTGTGATGCCTTGCTGGTGCCATAGGATTGTAAGGTTGCCATCAATGACAAAACCTTCAATCACCTACAATGTTTCATTGGAGTGTGCATATGCCAACAAGGGGTGGTGAAAGCAGTTTTAAATTAATCTTGAGGATTAATGAAGATTTGATTATATCTTGAGAAACCATCCATGAAGGATAATAAAGCATGACCTACTACAAAATCCACTATCATATCGATATTCAAGATAGGGAAATCATCCTTCAGGGAGGCTTTATTAAGATCTCAAAAATCCATACACATCTTAATCTTGTTATCAGGTTTATCTACTACCACAATGTTTGAAATTCATGGAGAATAATCGATAGGATGAATGAATCCGGCATCCAATAATTTTTCAATCTCAGCCTTAACAAGTAAATGCTACTTTAGGGTTCATCTTTCAAATCTTTTGCTTCATGAGTTTAGCATCAGGAACTAAGACAATGTTATGAGTGACAATATTAGGATCAATGCTAGGCATATCAGAGTATATCCAAGCAAACATTTTAGGGAATTCATATAATAATTTAGAATATTATTTTTGTTCTTGTTTATCGAGACATTTTCCTATCTTAATGACTTTGTCTTTAATAGAAGGATCCATCCCTATATCAATAGTGTCACTTATGAGGAGATTACTTTGTTGAGGAGTATCTTGCAACTCAGGAAATTATTTAACTATCTCATCATTATTTCTTTCTTTCCCAAAGTAGGCTTCTGCATTTAAACAATAGGGAAAACCATAGTTAAGGTGATAACGAGCAAGGTTGTCATAAACTCCTAGGAACTCAACTAAGGAATCATCAGTGGGAAAAGCATCCAAAGCAAAGACACTAGAAGACTCATAGTCAATATACTCTAGATATTTTATTGAGAGAAAAGTAAAGATGACATTAACACTAATAGATGGTCTTTTGAAAGCTTTAGTATGCTCAAAAGGATCATATTCAAGTCCGAATGTCATATCACGAAAGTTGTTTTCCAAGGGAAGCTTTATCCCTTGCCCTTGAGCACCACATCCATTACCATTATATTCACACCTAGAGAAGATGTGAAAAATAGGACCATAGAGGTTATCCATTTCCGAAGGAGAAGAAGGATTTTCATAAAGTGAAGGATCAAAATCCTCTAGATCAGAAGTCAAGGGAGAAAATTTCTGAGAAGCCGCAACAAAGTTATTACTTAATGGCCTAGATAGAGCGGATTGATTTTTAGGTTCTTCTTTCTTTTCAACTTTGGGCTCTCTATGGGGAATTCTATATTCTCCTATAAAAGTAAGGGTAAATTCAAGGGATCCCCAATCATCTTCTACAAGAATATTTTCAAGAGAGAAGGCATCCTTACGGGTAGAATCGGGTTGGGAAGGCTCTTATTCAAGAACCTTAGGTTCATTTGAAGAATTATTGGTAGGAGATAAATTTGAAGAAATAGACACACTAGTGGGAGTAGAGGCTTTAGAAGAATCATTTAAGATTGTTGGGGAAGAACTAGTTGAAGAGGATTTAGATGTTGATATTTGTAAACAAGCCTGGAGATTTGTGTCACCTAGCAAGGTATATGTTTTATTGTTGTAAATGAATTTAACTTGCCTATGCAATGTGGAGGGGACAACTTGCATGCTATGAATCTATTGTCTCCCTAATAATAAGTTATATGTCAAATCTCCAAACATGACATGAATAGGAGTGGGTAAAGTAACAAGTCCTACCTTAATGGGCAAGGTGATGATACCTAGTGAATATTTAGCAACATTATCGAAGCCTCAAATAGTAAGAGAATCAGGCTTAATAAGAGATGTATCAATATTGATCTTATGCAACAGGTTAATGCTAGAAAAATTAAGGTCAGAACCATTGTCCATAAATGTCCGGCTTATCGCACTATCATTTATGATAACCACAATCATTAAAGGGTCATATTGATGTTGGATCTCACTAGTAGGTAACTCATCTTGTGTAAACACAATTTAAGCTTTAGGGGATGTGATAGAATTAATTAAAAAAGCCATATTATTGGATGTCATTGCAGGTGGAACATTCAAAGTTTTCAAGGCATCTTGTAACATTCCATGATGGGTTGAGGAAGTTTGAATCAAATCCCAAAGGGATATCTTGGAAGGAGTAGCTTTAAGTTGTTGAATGAGATCATATTCCTTGCCAATAGTTTGTGAGATGTTGGGCGCTTGAGGAAGAATAGGTTGAGGATTAGGAAGAGAAATTGGAATAAACGGAGGAGGATTAGGTTTCCTATTATTTCTTGTGTTATAGATATGGGCAACTGCATGACGATTCTCCTTAGCTAATTGTTTAGCATAATTATAAGGACTCTTAGTGGGATTTCTTCCTTGCACGGTAATGATAGGTTTATTAGGATTACTAAAGGAATCATTGTTGGTCATTTGGAGGAATTGATTATGTGTTGCATTGGTGTTTTGTCATTGATGTCAACACTAGTTATTTTGGTTGTTTTACAAATATCCTTCTAGTCCCGGTAGGTTGTTTGGTTTCTGGTTGGATTAGATTCGGTATGCTCTAGTATGTTTGGGTTATAGAATTGGCTTATTCATGCTACTTAGATTCGTGTTCAGTCAATTGGTTTTGATCTGGTGATCAGATGCTATCTTGTATGCTGGAAAGCTTGGTTTGTTGTTCCGACAAGGGTTTCACCTACAGAGCTTTGATGAAGATCTTTGATGATATGCATAAGTGGTGTTGGTGCAGCTTCTAGTGGAGATTCAGGATGCTGATGGTGATAATGTTCGAGACTTGGTTGATTGGGATCGTTTCTTTAGCGTGTGTGGACCTATATTGGGTCCCGGTATTATCTAGGTTATGGACCGACTTAATGTAACATGTGGATTGGACTTCTCGATGTCTTTTCGGGATGTCTTATGGGTTAGATATTATTTGTTTGGTCATAGGCTAACAATTATGTAATTGTTTTATTGTCTGGTGGCCAACCTGATTGTTTATGGTCGAGGGTTTGTATATATATGATGTAAGATCTCATTGTAGATCATATAAAAATGGAATATGTGAGGATGTAATGAGTGAATAATGTAATAATCATTTAGGCAGAGGATTTGGTCGATCATTGGTGATTGAGTTAGGTTTATGTAAGAGGATTTAGTCCTCTGGTATTGAGCTTAACAAGAATTGTATTCAGGCATAGGAGATGCTATCTTTGCAGTTCATTCCTTCTTCCGCATTGTAGTCTGGATTTCTATGTAGTCAGTGAGACTCCTTTTGTGATGAGAAATGTGCTCTAGGATTTTTGCCTTCCTGCAAGTGCAGGCCCCTCAATTATAATTCACATACTTAATGCAGAAGTATTATCTGACCATGGGTAGGCTTCCCACCGTGGTTTTTCCCTTTACTGGGTTTTTCACGTATAAATCTTGGTGTCATGTGGATGGTATTTATTCTCTGATTGTTGTTTATGCTTAATTGATATATCTGCTATTTCAGTATTTTTTTTATGCATTATGGTATTGATATTTTGGGTTCCAGTATTAAAGTTTTAATTTCTTAAGGTACCGGTAATCTGAGACAACTGATTCACTCCCCCATCTCAGTTATCTTCTAGTGATTTGATTTGTCTAACAATTGGTATCAGAGCTCTAGTCCTCTCTGCAAAAGCTTAACCGCCTGAGGAAGATCCTATGGCAATTAACAGTTCAAGTTCATCTAGTTCATCTACTGCTATCTTTCAGAGATATATTCCTAGGATTGATGGAACAAATTATAGAGTATGGAAGATTCAGATGGAGACTCATCTGAGATGTCTTAGCAAGGAGATTTGGTAAATCACAAAGAATGGTGTTACACCTTATAATATGGCATCTGGAAACCCTCCTTCGAAAAACTTGGATAAGGAGCTTGAGAATTATTGTAGAGCAAGAGAAGCCCTCTTGTGTGCAGTTTCTAATTAGCAAATAATGGGATTAATTGACAAATCATCTGCAGAGGCTACATGGGATAAGTTGGAGACTCTTAATTAAGGTGACCCTACTGTGAAGATTGCTAAACTTGATGGTTACCGGGTGAGATATGAAAAATTGAAGATGGAAGAAGATGAAAGGATTACTGTATTCATGGAAAGGGTAAATTAAATTGTTATGGGTATTCAATGTTGTGGTGGAACTCTGAGTGAAGATGAAATAGTTTCTAAAGTTTTGAGAGCTTTACCACTGGCTTCAAGATGAAGGCTATTGAAATTAATGAATTGAGAACAATGGCTAATACATTTGTCAATAGAGATACCTTGGTTGGGAAAATATCTTCTTTTGAGATTGAAGAATTTGGACCTTCTGGAGCTGTGAAGTCTGAACTTGCTTTTCATGCATCTGCTTCATCAACCGACAAGCAAGATTGGAAAGATTTATATGCAAAGGAATTGGATGATATGAAGAGAGAAGATGATGAATTTGAGAAACTTGAAGCCATATTTTCTAGAAGAGTGCCTAAAGAACCGGTAGGAAGTGAGTATGAAGGAAAAACACCTTTTAAATGTTTTGCATGTAATAAGATAGGTCATTTTGTATCTAGATGTCCTGAAAGGAATTCAAGATTTGAAGAGAGAGATAGAAGATCTTTTAAGCCTAACCCTAGATATTTTAACAAGTATAAGTGAAAGAAAAACAAAGACAAATCATGCTACATAGTGGATGAGAAAGATGTGACTGATTCTGATGATGAACCGGCACAAGACTCTGCTATTGGTTTTGGCAATGGAGAGGAATGGGTGTTCCTGGTTATCAAGGAAGATGTTATGGAATTGGAAGAGAATTTACCTAAAGAGAAGGCACTTGCTACTAAAATTGAAGATAAGGATGAATGGGTAATTGATAGTGGATGTTCACATCATATGACTGGAGATAAAAGGAAGTTTCTATCTTTGCAAGAATTTGATGTCGGTCTGGTTAGATTTGGAGATGACAAAGCATGTATGATCAAAGGAAAAGGAACTATATCATTGGATGGTAAGCACAATACTGATAATGTTTATTATGTTGAAGGTTTAAGGCATAATCAATTGAGTATAGGACAATTGGTGGATAAGGGATTTCAATTACAGTTCAAGGATGAAAAATGCAAAATCATTAATAGATCTGGTTTGGAGATTGCAACCAGTACTCAGACAAAAGGTAATATATTTCATTTGAAATCCGGTGAGAAGACATGTTTGATTGCACAAATTGATGAGAGTTGGCTATTGCATAAAAGGCTATGTCATGTAAATTTTGATTTTATGGTAAAGATTTCAACTAAGGCGGTTAGAGATATACCTAAGATTGTGAAGCCCTATAATCTGGTATGTAAAGAATGTCAAATGGGAAAACATATCAAAACCTCTTTTAAGAGTATACAAGATAAATATAATGATGTTCTTGATCTTATTCATACTGATTTGTGTGGCCCTGGTAGAGTTAAAACTTTTCAAGGTGATAGATATTTCATGCTAATCATTGATGATTATTCTAGAATGATGTGGTTTACTTTTCTAAAGGAGAAATCTGAGGCTTTTGAAAATTTTAAAATCTTTAAAGCTAAAGTGGAAACTGAGACAAGATTGAAGATTAAATGTTTGAGGTCAGATCATGGTGGAGAATTCACATCCGGTGAGTTTAACAACTTTTTTGAGAAGCATGGTATAAGGAGACAATTTTCGGCTCCCCGAACACCTTAGCAAAATGGAGTTGTGGAAAGGAAGAACATAACTATTTTGGATGTTGCTAGAACAATGATGATGGAAGCTAATCTACCTCATATCTACTAGAGAGAAGCAGTGATCACAATAGTCTATACATTCAACAGAGTACATATCAAAGGAGAAACCGGTAAGACACCTTATTAATTATGGTTTGGCTGTACACCTACAATTAAGTATTTCAGAATCTTTGGTAGTAAATGTTATATTAGGAGAGATGATATCATTGGAAAATTTGATCCTAGATGTGATGAAGGGATATTTCTTTCTTATTCTAATGAAAGCAAAGCATATAGATGTTATAACAAGAGATTGGAGAGAATTGTGGAGAGCGCTAATGTCAAGGTGATGAGCTGAATAGAAGTCAAATAAGAGTTTATGGGCAAGAACCGGCAGTGGAAATGATCATAACTGAACCAATGACACCTTTACCAAAACAAAATGTTGAACCAGTTACTCCAGCAGTATCATAAAATTCAATAGTAATTGAAGAACTGAGAAGAGGAACAAAGAGTCAAAAGACTCCTAGGTATGTGAGATTGAATCATTCAGAAGATCAGATCATTGGGGATAAGAACAATGGAGTGATACAAGAAGAATACTAGAAACTAATGAGGTATGTTTAATTTCTCAAGTTGAACCAGTATCAATAATTGAAGCATGTAAATATGAAAGTTGGTTAAAAGCTATGGAAGATGAATTCGATCAGATAGAGAAGAATAACACATGGACTTTAGATCCCCGACCTAAAAATAAGAATGTTATTGGAACTAGATAGGTTTTTAGGAATAAATTGAATGAAGATGATCAAGTTGTAAGAAATAGGGCTAGATTGGTTTGTAAAGGATATTCTTAGAAGGAAGGAATTGATTATGGTGAAAATTTTGCACCTGTAGCTAGGATTGAAGTTGTAAGATTATTTCTTGCCTATGTTGCACATAAGAACTACAAGGTTTATCAGATGGATGTTAAGTGTGCCTTTCTGAATGGGGATCTTGATGAGGAAGTTTATATTGAGCAACCTATTGGTATTTCACTTTCAGATGATAAAAACATGGTTTGTAGGTTAAGGAAAGCTTTGTATGGATTGAAATAGGCACCTAGAGCTTGGTATGCTAGGTTAGATAAATATCTTTTGAAGCTTGGTTTCACTAAAGGTAATGCTGACAATAATCTATAATGTAAGGTCACTGATGATGATATACTGATTATTGAGGTATTTATTGATGACATTATTTTTGGAGGTGAAGATAAGTTGTGCATGAAATTTTGTAAAAATATGGAGAAAGAATTTGAAATGTCTATGATTGGAGGTCTGCTATATTTGACTCAGACTAGGCTTGACATAATGAATGTTGTTTGTATCGCATCAAGATGTCAGAGTGATCCTAGAGAAAATCATGAGAGTGTGGTGAAAATAAGTTTTAGATACTTGGAAGGTACATCTGAATATGGTTTGTGGTACCCTAAGGATGATGATTTTACTTTATGTGCATATACAGATGCAGATTGGGCAGGAGATGTTGATGATGAGAAAAGTACTTTCGGTGGAGCTTTCTTTCTTGGAAAGAAGTTGGTTTCATGGATCAACAAGAAACAATCATATACTTATTTATCTACCGCTGACGCTGAGTATGGTTCTACTGCTACTAATTGTGCACAAGTTCTATGGATGAAGCAAATTTTGAATGACATTAAAGTGCATTGCATTGGACCCTTAGTTATTCACTGTCATAACTATGTTGCTATTGACATATCAAAGAATCTGGTATTTCACTCTAAGAAAAAGCACATATCTATCAAGTATAACTTTTTGAAGGAGAAGGTGGAAGAAAATGAGGTTAGATTGGTTTATGTGAACACTAAAGAGCAGATTGCAAACATTTTCACTAAACCTTTGCCTAAAGAATCATTTGAGTACCTTAGAGACAAGTTAGGGGCTTCTGCCCCTCTGATAGAGAACTGATTGATGTTATTTGGCATCAGTCTGGTATGCATTATTAGAGATATTATTCACTATAGACTGATGTGGGGATGCTACTGCTCAGGGGGAGTAGTTAGCCTTGTGATTTAGTGGTTTTTGTTTTTGCTTTGATATTTTTGTCAGATTTTTGGCATTGATGTTAAAGGGGGAGAGACATTCATATGAAAAACTTAAGAGATATATAATCAGGGGAAGTATGTTTCAAAACTTCATTGCTATATCTTTGTGTGGGAGATTTGTTTGGCATTTCTTGGCACTTGGATATTTTTCACGTCTAGTGTTGCCATCAATGCTAACGGGTGAGATTGTTGGCCATTTGGAGGAATTGATTATGTGTTGCATTGATGTTTTTTCATTGACTATTTTGGTTGTTTTACCAGTATCCTTTTGGTCCTGGTTGATGAATACTAAGAGGGGGGGGGGGTGAATTAGTATATCAAAAAATACTGAACTCAAACACTTTATCATTCTAGTAGTAAACCGGTATAACAATTTAACTAACAAACTAGTTAACACAAATGCAAACCAAACAACAAGTAAGGCATTCACCCACAGAAGCACAATCACCATAACACAAGAGATTTTGATGTGGAAACCCAAATGGGAAAAACCACAGTGAGATGAAACTCACAAGTAACTATCTGCAGAATAGTAACCAGACCAGTTAAGGTCATACAATGTTCTTTACTAGAACAGATCTTGTTAGGAATCTCAATCTCTGTTAGGAGATAAGTCTGATTAAAGACTACCTTGTGAGAGGATTTTAGATCCACAGATGTGAATCACCTTGTTAGAGGATTTATAAATGCTTTTCTGGGCCTACCCGGTTAAGGGTTTCTAACTTGTCAAAGATGTGAGTAATCAACAAGTGAATGATCTAGCAAATAGCACAGTCTTCTTGGTTAGATCCATGATAGCTCATTGCTAATGCATTTCAGCATTACTTTAGTCTTCAGTAAATCCACTCTCTGTTACAGCATACAGACTTGTGTGGGGGAAAAAGTGACACTAAGCAAACATGCCCTAATCTCACTTTCAACCACACACTTGTGGAATACGAAAGAGCCTAGAGGTATCACACAATTGGATACTTCTTTTTGTGAAAGACAGAGCCACGGGTTGCCTATTAGGATTTCTATTCCTTTGTTGCAATTGAAAGATAAAATGATACAAGTTCAATCCCTAACCCCAAAGTGCAAGTATGAACTAATAACAAGATTGCAGAATTGAACTTAAACAATGGAAATCTGTAAACACAAGGACAAGACAAGAATGTAAATGCGTACCTGGTGTTAAAATTTGAGTGGAAATGTTTGGGACAGGGGCGCGGGCGCCACTGTCCTGATTCTGCCCCTGAAACTGCTCTGGAAACTGCTGTTTTGCAACCTGGAAAGCTGTCAAAAATGCTGAAAACTGCTGTCTGTCAGGAGGACCAGGGCGCCCAGCGCCCCTGTCCCAGGGACCAGGGCGCCCAGCGCCCCTGTCCTGGCAGGACTAGGGCGCCCCACGCCCCTGTCCTGGTCTTTTGCTCTGAAATTTGGTGTGAAGTTCTGTCTCTGTCTGCTTCTTCCGGATTTGCAACTTGCGGTGTCGTCTGAATCCCGAAATCTACACTTATATCTGAAAAGGTGTTTGGGCGGCTATATAGGGTTTTGCCTTAGTCAAACCCCCCCTTTGGTGATTTCCACCTCCACGAATAGCCAAGTTGTATTGTAAAAGTAGTGTGTGTGCAGATCTTGTGTGTGTGCAAGATCCTAAAATGCAAGTAAGCAAGCTAGAGCAACCTAGAAAGTAAACCCTAATTGCTTGTAAATGATCATGTAAATGCTCCAAATCAAGATGTAAAGAGATCTAAAGCATGAATACAAGTGATATAATGAGGCTTATGCAAAGACATGAAAACAACATGAAATCATACCCAACCCCAAGGGAGGGGTACAAGCCAATCTTCAGTCGGTGATCCCTTATTATTCTTCAATGCCTTCAAAGCCCTAAATGGATGAATGAAATTGATAGATGCTTGATGGATGGATGTTGAATGTTGTTGAAGTCTTCAAAGATCTGCTCTTTCGCTGCATATAAGGCCCTTGAAAACCAAATTTGGATCCCTTCAAATGAAGAAAGAGAGCTCTTATATATGAAACCCTAGGTCTTAATTTCAACTCTAGGCCGACTTAGAGATTGAATCTCCCGCCAATTTCTTGGGGTTAAGCTTTATTTTATGATTGGATCGCGCTCCTAAAATTTCGGGAAAAATGTCCGGGACCATGTGCACTCCGAGCGCCATGGTCCCGACAACTTTTCACCAAATTTTCAGGGCCATCGGATATGATGATTTTAGAGAGAATCCCAAAGTTACAGGTGATTTCGAGATGTTTTGACCCCTGAAATCAAGCCCCCAAGTGTCAAAATAGGACTTAATTAGGGTTTTTGATTAAATGATGTATTGGAGGAATAAAATGAAAGGGGCACACTTTAATGAAAGGGCCCAACTTTATGATGTGGAGGACGATGAAATAGGACCTTAGACCTAATTAATTTGATTAATTAAGTGCTAAAGGGGAAATGCAATGCAAAATGCAAAATGCGCCAAGGCGGGTGCTAAACTAGGTGTGAAATTGTACCACCCTAGCAAGTGCGTACAATTTACGATGCTACATTTAGCCCCCACTTTAGCGGTCATATGAACACTACGTGCATATGCAAGCTAAAGTACATAAAAGTAAACATTATTTGAAAAAGGATATATCCATAAGTCGTCGGACGAAGCCCCCAGCGGTATCTGCAGTACTCAGTTAGGAACCACAACCTACAAAACCACATGTTAGATCACAAAATCACCTAATGCTTACTAAGGAAGGTGATGAAAATTCGAGGGTAGCTATATGCCCCCCCCTGTTTCGGCTTGCTAATTTTAGTGAGTTGAAACAGGGTATCATGTTTACCACTTCGAATTGTTAAAGCATATTGATGACAAATGCTCACAAGAAGATTTGATATGAGACCAGAAACTAATGGAGAATCATTTGGTAAGAAAGAGGATTAAATCTCAATTCCAACACAACAAAGAGTGCGAGGGTTTGAGAGTTCTCTAACACAAGATGAAGGATGTAAATGGAAACAAAATGCAAAGAGAAGAAAAGAAAAGAAAAAGCAGCATGAATACACACATTGGTGATCCATGAGAAGAATAGTGAGAGAGAAAACATGGACTTCTCGCCCCTAGATCTTGTCTAGGTGATCCATGGGAAAAAGGACATGGAAAACTAGCCCCTAGAGTCTATCTAGGTGATCCATGTAAGGGAGGAGAGTGAGAAAGTCTAGCCTTATGCCGCTAGTTCCACTCAACCTCGTGCATGTGTGTGTAAGTGAGGTTAGAGGCACCTCATAGGAGTCTATGCCCGAGTATGCTACAACCTGTATATGTATAGTACAAAAGCATGATATCTCGCTCTAAGAGTCTGTGCTCTGGTTCCGAGAATAATCACCTTGCATAAAAGAAAAATGGAGACATCTCGCTCTAAGAGTCTGTGCTCTGGTTCCGAGAATGACCCATTGCTCAAAAAGTGTAATGTTTATGTCATAAGTAAAGTAGAACAAGGATACCTACCTTAAAAGAAGATATCCCAAAAATGCAACAATGTCATAGATCCAAGCAAGAGAGTTTTGCACTTTTTAAGCAAGGATAAGATAGTTGAAAAGGGATATCTTGTAGTATGTGTAAAGGAGATCCTTAGAGGAGAAGAGATCTTTGCACAAAAGACACCTATCCCCGAGAGGAATTGTCTTAGACAAATATAACATCTTCTAGAATAAGACAAAGAAGAGAATAAGAATGCAATACTTCCTTCTTTTGCGAGGTGAAAGTGATTCTTAATGAAGGATGACGCTCTTTTTAACCCAATTGGGAGAGTGAATTCATTATGGATATATTTTACCAAGTGCAAAAGAGGTTGTAGTCAAGGACTTACACCTCTTGTAAGAGAGAATCCTTGAACAAACAACAACAAATGCATACAAGGAATAACATCAAGTAATAAAGTTCACACCATCCACGAAATAGGAAAAAGTGGATCCTTAGATAAAAATAAGGAAAGATCATTGCCTCCCAAGGATAAGGACAATGAGAAGGACTTACTGAATCTTCTAGGGAGAGATTTAGACATAAGAAAAATGTACTACATACTCACATGAGTTCATGCAAGCAAGACATTAGTGTATGTAAAATGCTCCTCACAAGAAGTGGGTAGGATAAGAAAGAGAATACATATCTTCTCTCAAATCTAGGAAAAGAGGATTCTAAAGAAAAGATGATCAATATTTCCATACTATTACTCCATAGGAACAAGAGATAACATAGAAAAATTAGGCTATTATGTTCCTTCAAAAATATGATTGCACTTGAAATTGTACCATCATGAATGACAATGAGCCCCCAGTAAATGAGCTACCAATGTCACATAATGATGAGCAACATAATAGCCATTAATGTTATTTAAAGACATGATAGACTGAATGAGGTATTTGAATATGACATGCTAAATGCTCAACTATAAGTGAGATAAAAAACATGTATAAAGTGATAAAAATTGAAGAAGAAAAGTCACAAGAAATCTTAGAAGAGGGATGAGTGTAATTTATTAGAGCCTTATCCCTGGAGGAAAGGACTTTATGATGAATAGGAGATAAAGATTCATAATTGGATTTAGAAATTTGAGGGGAGTCATAAAGAGATTTGTTCATCGCCAAGATTTCCTTATGAGGGGAATGAGAGTTGATAGAAGTAGAAGATGATTTAGTTGAAGTGAGATCATCATCACTACTAAATATAGCATTCACATTGAGAGATGGTCTTTTAGATGCTTTGGTGGGCTTAGAAAGATTATATCCAAGTCCAAATGAATATTCATGCATGTTATGTTCTAAAGGAACTTTAATTCCTTGTTCATTTGCGCCACAACCATTTCCACTATAGCCACTCTTAGCCAAAATATGAAAACCACGACCATAACGATTAGCCATTTCAGAAAGAAAAGGTGGTTTTTCATAAGACAAAGAATCAAATTCTTCAGAATTAGAGGTGTGAGGAGAAGAAGTTTGAGAAGCGGCCACAAAATTATTGCTCATAGGTTCAGGTAAGACTGATTGATCTCTAGTTTCTTCCTTCTTTTTAACTTTAATCTCTCGAGGAGGAACCCTATACTCACCTACAAAGGTGGGATTGAAATCAAGAGATCCCCAATCGTCTTCTACGAGAACCTTCTCAGGATCAAAAGCCTTTTCATGTGTAGATTCAAGTTGAGAAGAATCTTCTTCAGGAACTTCAGACTCATCCAAAGAATTTTGATTATCAGAGGGTGATGATCCATCCATAGGTATCTTGTTTAACGAGTCATCACTAGAGGAGGAAGGCTTAGAAGAACTCCCTTTGGAAGTAGATGTTTGCAAACAAGTTTGAAAATTAGTATCA
Organism: Cryptomeria japonica; assembly: GCF_030272615.1. Taxonomy (NCBI): domain Eukaryota; kingdom Viridiplantae; phylum Streptophyta; class Pinopsida; order Cupressales; family Cupressaceae; genus Cryptomeria; species Cryptomeria japonica. The sequence goes on from NC_081406.1 coordinate 587,490,587, forward strand.
CCTATCAAGGTATATGTCTTATTGTTATAAATAAATTTAACTTGTCTATGCAATGTAGAGGGGACAGCTTGCATACTGTGAATCCAAGGTCTCCCTAATAACAAGTTGTATGTTAGATTTCCCGACATAACATGGATAGGAGTAGGCAAAGTAACAGGTCCCACTGTGATGGGTAAGGTGATAATACCTAATGAAGACTTAGCCACATTATCAAAGCCTCGAATGGGATGAGAGTCGGGCTCAGTAAGGGATGTATCCACATTCATCTTATACAATAGATTAATGCTACACACATTAAGGCCAGAACCATTATCTACCAGTGTTCGTCTTATAGCAGTGTCATTTATGATAACCACAATCATCAAGGGATCATATTGATGTTGAATTTCATTAGTAGGCAACTCATCTTGAGTAAACACAATTTGAGCTTTAGGATTCATCACAGAGTTAACCAAAGACACTATATTACTAGATGTATTAGGTGGAGGAACATTCAAATCTTTCAAGGCATCTTGTAACATTCCATGATGAGCAGAAGAAGTTTGGATCAAATCCCAAAGGGATATGTTAGCAGGAGTAGTTTTAAGTTGTTCTATGAGATCATAGTCCTTACTAAGAACTTGTGAAATACGAGGAGCTTGAGGAATAATAGGTTGGGAAGGAGGAAGGGAAGTTGGGATAACTGGAGGAGGATTAGGTTGCCTATTGTTTCTTGTGTTATAGGTATGAGCAACCGCATTATAACTCTCTCTAGTCAGTTGCTTAGCATACTCATAAGGGCTCTTAGTAGAATAACCTCCTTGCACAACAATAATAGGTTTGTTAGGAGTGCAAAAAGAATCATTAGCATAACCACCTTGAACCACTAAGATAGGCTTGTTTGAAGGTTGAGAATTTTGAGAAGGACAAGCACCTTGGACAGTGAAGAGAGGTTTGTTAGGTGTTTCATTCACATGTATCAAATTGATTGAGGATGGTTTAGAGGAATGAACAAAAGTGTTGGAAGAATTGTTGATAGTCTTCTCTTGCACTAAAATCTTATCATGGATTAAATCAATTTTAGGAGAGAGGCAAGGGGTAGGCATTGATGTTCCAGTAGGAAGAGTAATACTAGGAAAGGTCATATCATCCTCTATCATCAAAGGATCTACATGGGGAATAAACTCTCTAGGAGAAGGATCAACATTACTCTCTAAAGTCTCACTTTTGAGAGGGAGATCTTTGAAAGAGATGTTAACCATCTTGCTTTGAACTAGGGTATCCTTATGAGTAGAACCAAGTTGAGGAGAGGGAGATGCTTTATTTTTAGAGGGAGAATAATTGAGATTCAAGGAAGGTGAGAAATTATCAAGGGAGAGAGAATAATCTACACCTTCTTCTAATGGTTCATCCCAAATAGTGAAGTTGTTGAAAGGAATGTTTGAAGTATTGTCAATTTCGGGAGAGGAGATAACATTGTTTATTAATTCCTCATCCTTAGGAGGGAGAGCATCAATAGATGTGTTAAACTCATCCTCTTTCCTCAAAATATGTTCAATATGCTCTTTAGGGGAGAGAGAATTAAGGAAATTGCTTATTATTTCATCTTCTTTCTCTAAGGGATGCTTATGGGTAAGACAAACTTTAGGAGAAGGGTAAGCATTTATCATTAATTCATCATCTCTAGTGGAAATTTTGTTGGAAAAGGAAATGCCATCACTAGGAAATGTAGGGATAATGTCATCTTTTTGCACAAAAGGATCCTCATGAGGGGAGTGTTTTTTAAGAGGAACATGAACATATTTCTCCAAAGATTCATGATTAGGAAGGAGATCTTTGAAAGAAGTGTTCATAACCTCTTGTTGCACTAACATGCCCCCATTGGAAGGACCAACTTTAGGAGAAAATAGGTCAATGTCCATCAATACATTTTCACTTAGAGAGGAATCATGTAGGGAAGGTGAAGTAACATTAAGAAAGGTGTTTATGATATCATTCTCTTCCTCTAGGATAGCTAAATAGGAAGGGCACATTTTAGGAGAATTGTCAAGATCACTCTTAAAGTCTTCATCCTTAGAGCATAGGAGAGTCTCAAAGGGATTGGTAGCAATTATTTTAGGCACAAAAATGTTGTTATAGATGGGGGGAGGTTCTTTAGGAGAAGGAAAAATTGAAACAAGGGAAGCTAACCCATTATCACATCTATGAAATGAATGCATCATGACAACAATTTTCCTTTTTCAAATGATAACACATGCAAAATAGAAGGAAATATTTAATTTTCAACCAATGCAAGCACTTAGAATGTAGATTTAGAAAATGAAATTTATGATTCAAATGAGTTCCTCAATCAGATTTGAAATTAGTTAAGCTATCCACAAGTTCAACTTTGAATTTTAGCAAAAATTTCCTCTAAATTTTTGAATTTTGCAAGAAATTAAAACTTGTAAATACAAATTTGAATTTGAAATAGCATAAACACTCAAATTTGAAAACATAAATCAGAATTAGAGAAGATTGGATTTCACGTCGGGTTCACCAAAATGTGTGGGGGAAAAAGTGACACTAAGCAAACATGCCCTAATCTCACTTTCAACCACACACTTGTGGAATACGAAAGAGCCTAGAGGTATCACACAATTGGCTACTTCTTTTTGTGAAAGAGAGAGCCACGGGCTACCTATTAGGATTTCTATTCCTTTGTTGCAATTGAAAGATAAAATGATGCAAGTTCAATCCCTAACCCCAAAGTGCAAGTATGAACTAATAACAAGATTGCAGAATTGAACTTAAACAATGGAAAGCTGTAAACACAAGGACAAGACAAGAATGTAAATGCGTACCTGGTGTTAAAATTTGAGTGGAAATGTTCGGGACGGGGGCGCGGGCGCCACTGTCCTGATTCTGCCCCTGAAACTGCTCTGGAAACTGCTGTTTTGCAACCTGGAAAGCTGTCAAAAATGCTGAAAACTGCTGTCTGTCAGGAGGACCAGGGCGCCCAGCGCCCCTGTCCCAGGGACCAAGGTGCCCCATGCCCCTGTCCTGGTCTTTTGCTCTGAAATTTGGTGTGAAGTTCTGTCTCCGTCTGCTTCTTCCGGATCTGCAACTTGCGGCATCGTCTGAATCCCAAAATCTGCACTTATAGCTGAAAAGGTGTTTGGGCGGCTATATAGGGTTTTGCCTTAGTCAAACCCTCGCTTTGGTGATTTCCACCTCCACGAATAGCCAAGTTGTATTGTAAAAGTAGTGTGTGTGCAAGATCCTAAAATGCAAGTAAGCAAGCTAGAGCAACCTAGAAAGTAAACCCTAATTGCTTGTAAATGATAATGTAAATGCTCCAAATCAAGATGTAAAGAGATCTAAAGCATGAATACAAGTGATATAATGAGGCTTATGCAAAGACATGAAAACAACATGAAATCATACCCAACCCCAAGGAAGGGGTACAAGCCAATCTTCAGTCGGTGATCCCTTATTATTCTTCAATGCCTTCAAAGCCCTAAATGGATGAATGAAATTGATAGATGCTTGATGGATGGATGTTGAATGTTGTTGAAGTCTTCAAAGATCTGCTCTTTCGCTGCATATAAGGCCCTTGAAAACCAAATTCGGATCCCTTCAAATGAAGAAAGAGAGCTCTTATATATGAAACCCTAGGTCTTAATTTCAACTCTAGGCCGACTTAGAGATTGAATCTCCCGCCAATTTCTTGGGGTTAAGCTTTATTTTATGATTGGATCGCGCTCCTAAAATTTTGGGAAAAATGTCCGGGACCATGTGCACTCCGGGCGCCATGGTCCCGACAACTTTTCACCAAATTTTCAGGGCCATCGGATATGATGATTTTAGAGAGAATCCCGAAGTTACAGGTGATTTCGAGATGTTTTGACCCCTGAAACCAAGCCCCCAAGTGTCAAAATAGGACTTAATTAGGGTTTTTGATTAAATGATGTATTGGAGGAATAAAATGAAAGGGGCACACTTTAATGAAAGGGCCCAACTTTATGATGTGGAGGACGATGAAATAGGACCTTAGACCTAATTAATTTGATTAATTAAGTGCTAAAGGGGAAATGCAATGCAAAATGCAAAATGCGCCAAGGCGGGTGCTAAACTAGGTGTGAAATTGTACCACCCTAGCAAGTGCGTACAATTTACGACGCTACAAGACTTAATCTTTTCTGTTAAGATTGCACATACAAGAATTCATCAACCACCACAATCCCTAATAGCTACACACACACTAAAAGCCTGGACATGATGTCCTTAAAAGGAATCTGATTTCATGTCGGTCCAATAGGATTACATTGCAAGTTCCTAGGTTTATTGTATCTAGACACATTTGGTAACACAACACAAAATCACCGTCAAAGTGTCGGTGGATGGTAACTCATGACAAAGCTATATCGGTTGGTAACTCATCACAGAGTATTACCGGTTTATACAACTTTACCGATTACCGGTTTGTAACTCAGAGTAATACCAGTTTAACTTTTAAACAAATTACTGGTTGACATAAATGAAGACTGGGAAAATGATAACTACCGCTTCTAGTTCCTTTGCTTCATTTTGCTTGAGATCCTTGAACGGCTTGAGATCCTCATGCCGCTTGAGATCGATAAACACTTTCTACAAGACACCGATAGTCTAAAGACTATAACATAATACCGGTTTGAAACAAATACTAGTTGAGCATAATTCATACATACAAAAAGTGATCTCATAGCAAGTGTGTGTCCATCAATGACAATCACAACATAATCATCAAAAATTCCAATATTGGTAGGTTGTTTGGTTTCTGGTTGGATTAGATCCGATATGATCCAGTATGCTTCAGTATGTTTGGGTTATGGAATTGGCTTATTCATGCTACTTAGATTTATGTTTAGTCAGTTGGTTTTGATCTAGTGATCGAATGCTATCATGTATGCTAGCAAGCTTGGTTTGTTGTTCTGATGAGGGTTTCACCAGAGAGATTTGATGAAGATCTTTGATGATATGCATAAGTGGTGTTGGTGTGGCTTCTAGTGGAGATTCATGATGCTGATGGTGATCATGTTTGAGACTTGGTTGATTGGGATCATTTCTTTAGCATGTTTGGACCTATTTTGGGTCCCAATATTATCTAGGTTATGGACTGGCTTAATGTAATGTGTGGATTGGACTTCTCGATGTGTTTCTGGGATGTCTTATGGGTTGGATATTATTTGTTTGGTCTTAGGCCAACATGTTTTGTAATTATGTAATATTTTATTGTTTGGTGGCCGACTTGATTGTTTATGGTCAAGGGTTGTATATATATGATGTAATATCTCATTGTAGATTATATAGAAATGGAATATGTGAGGATATAATGAGAAATTAATGTAATAATCATTCATGCATATGATTTGGTCGATGATTGGTGATTGAGTTAGGTTTATGTAAGAGGATTTAGTCCTCTGGTATTGAGCTTAACTAAAAATGTACTCAGGCATAAGAGATGTTATCTTTGCAGTTCATTCCTTCTTCCGGATTGTAGTCTGGATTTCTATGTAGTCAGTGAGACTCCTTTTGTGATGAGCAGTGTGCTCTAGGTTGTTGGCCTTCCTGCAAGTGCATGCCCCTGAATTGTAATTCACATACTTACTACAAAAGTATTATCTGACTGTGGGTAGGCTTTCCACCATGGTTTTTCATTTTACCGGGTTTTCCATGTTCAAATCTTGGTGTCATGTGGATGGTATTTATTCTCTGATTGTTGTTTATGCTTAATTGATATATTTGTTATTTCAGTATTTGTTTTATGCATTCCGGTATTGATCTTTTGGGTTTTGGTATTGAAGTTTTAATTGCTTAAGGTTTCGGTAATCTGAGACAACACCCCCCCCGCCCTCTCATTTGTCTTCCAGTTATTTGAATTGTCTAACAATCATGACTATATCCACCTTGAATTATGAAAATTGGTTGATTAGGGAGAGATGATGTTGAGGAAGGATAAGCACCTTGGACCATAAAAAGAGGGTTGCTATGTTCATTCACATTTATCATATTAATTATCCTTTTAGATGTACTGTTTTTGTTTGAAGATTTAGGCAAAGACATAAAATCATCAAGGGCATTATCCAACAAAGCATGGCCATATCGACTGAAAGGTTTATCTCTTGATTCAAAAGGAGGCATATCCTTGTAAAGGGAATTGTTGTAAGCAACCATGTCACTAGATCTAGTGGAGGAGTTGATAGGAATCATTCAACTTATCTTTCTCAACAGCACGAAATGGCATAGTAACAAGGTTAATTAATTTTTGAAAATGATAGTTTAGAAGGCTTAGGGCTCAAAAACTCTTCTAGAGGTGCATCTAATTCATACTTACTAAACTCATAATAAACATAATTGCATACATCATCAAAAGCATGAACATATTGTAATTAAATATCTGACATTTTGAGATGAAACTTGAATGAAATTTAAACAAGCAATGCAAGCAAATAAAGGGAAATCTTTTTTTTTTTCCTTTTTTTGGTTGATTTTTTTCACTTTTTTTGAATTTTATGTTTATAAAGAAAACAAAAGATGCTAAGTCTAGATCTAACAATGAAATGCAATGAAAAATGAAATTGGATTCACGTCGGGTTCACCAAAATGTGTAAGGGAAAAAGTGAGACTAAACAAACAAGTCCTAATCCCACTCTCATGTACACACTATGGATTACAAAAGAGCCTAGGGAGGTAACACACTTCAGCTACTTATTGTGAGGAAGAGAGAGCTAAGGATTACCTCTTAGGGTTTCTATTCCTTTGTTGCAAATGAGGGGAAGAAGTGATGCAAGAGTGCAAATTTGAATGATTCAACCTAGAATACAAGTATGCATAAACAACCCTAATATGAAGATGCAGAACTAGGAATAACAGATATGCTGCTAAAAAGTACATATTAAGAGGCAAATTCAGAGGTACACCTAGGTTAGAAATCTGAGCAAAAATGTCTGGGACTAGGGTGTTGCGCCACTGTCCTGATTTTGTAGGTCTGAAGCTGTACCTGCAAAATTGGAAACTAAGATTTGAAACCTGCTGCTTTGCCAAACCTTGCTAAAAAACAGGAAGGACCAGGGTGCCACGCCCCTATCCTGGGTAGGACCAGGGCACTACGCCCCTATCCCAGGTGGTTTTTGGTCAATTCTGGCCCCTGAAACAGTCCTTGTGCACTATGTCGATCCTGAAACTTCTAGCGATGCTTAGATTTGAACTTGCACTTGTAGCTAAAAAATAAGGTTTTGGGTGGCTATGTAGGGTTTTGCCTTAGTCAAACCCCCATTTTAGTGATGTACACTTCAATGAATAGCCGATTTGTAAAGTAAAATAATGTATGCAAGAACCTTGTGTATTTGCAAGATCCTAGGATGAGAGTAAACAATCTAGAGCAACCTTAAGAGTAAACCCTAATTGCTTGTAATTGACAAAGTAAATACTCTAAATCAATGATGCAAAAGTGATCAAAAGAATGAATGCAAATCAAATTGACATAATTAAGCTCATACAAAGTCATAGAAACAACATGAAATATACCCAACCCCAAGGGAGAGGTACAAGCCAATCTTTAGTCGGTGATCTCCTATTGTTTTCCCATATCTTCAAAAGCCCCCAATTGATGAAAGAATGCTTGATAGGCATTATTGAATTTTGTTGAAGACTCCAAAGATCTTCTCTTTCACTACATGGAAGGCTCCTTGTAATTGCTCCAAATTTTTTTTTCCATATTCGATTCCTTAGACCTTCAAATGAAGAAAGCGAGCTCTTATGTATGAAACCCTAGATCTTAATTTCATCTTTAGGTCGACCTAGGATTTGAATTCCCCACCAATATTTTAGGGTTAAGCATTAAAATATTATAGAATTATGCTCCAGAAATTTCAGGAAAAATGTCGGGGACCGTGTACAAAGTGCACATGGTCCGACCAACTTTTCACCAAATTTATGGGGCCGTTAGATATGATGATACTAGAGCAGATCCCAAAGTTATAGCTGATTTTGAGATTTTTTAACATGTGAAATCGGGCCTTAAAGATCAAAATAGGACATATTTAGGGTTTATGATTAAATGATTACTTGGAAGAATAAAATGAAAAGGGGCACACTTAGGATAAAGGGCCCAACTTTATAACATGTGAAATATGAATTTAGATTTAATTAAATTAATTAATTAAATACTTAAACGAGATGAGAAATGCAAGATACAAAACACACTAAGGCGGGTGCTAAACCAAGCGTGGAATTGTACCACCCTAGCAAGGGTGTATAATTTACGATGCTACAATACCAATGTGCCCTCATTAGTGAGATCAATTTAGGGAGAGGCTAGACCATAGCTATGGATGAAAGGGAGAACTAAGTTATCATCATATGCATGAAAGGGAACATCATGAACATCTTTAATGTAACTTGAAATTGAACTAGCAAAATAAGATAAGAACTCCATATGCACTTATGATCAAACAAGAAACTCATATGTCATCTAACAAAGTAATGTTCACTCAACATATGCATGAAAAAAGGAGGGAAATTTTGAATTTCAATTTTGACAATTGTGATTAAACAATACAAAATTTTGTGAAATTGATTGATTAACCAATTAATAAAGAAATTTGATTTGTGAATTTGAAAGATAAAGGCCTCTATAGAATAACATATTATAAAGATCAGATTTGAAAATGAATTAAAAAAATTATGCAACCCACAAATCCAATTAACCAAAATATATTAGGGTTTTTGTGATTTAAACATCTAAATTTATGTAATTTGATTTGAAAATTAGATCTAGGAGAGAAAATTTGAATTTTAAATTAAATGAATAATCAGATCTAAAATAATAAATCCAAATTAAACAACCCACAAGCTCAATTTTTGAATTAAAATTAGGGTTTTGGTGAAATTAACCTCTAAATTTCTACAATTCAATGAAAATTAAACTTGCAAATGTAAAATTGAATTTGAAATGCATAGACACTCAGATATGAGAACATAAATCAAAATTATAGGTGTAAGGAGTCGGGTTGACCAAAATGTAATGGGTAAAAATTAGGGTTTCTACCATTAGATGCAATAAAAACCACTAATTTTACTTAAGGACCATTACATTAGGGAAAAATAGGAATTAGATAGATCTAAGCCTAAGAGGCCAAAACATTGAATTAATTCTAGGGGTAATGGATGTACCTCTTCTTTCCCTTGAATTGAATTGAATTATTGAAGGTGGTGAAATTAGGGTAAAATTGATGGAAATGAAGATAAAAATGTGAAAACAGTGAGCTACACTTGTAGGATTGAGCCATGAACATGGATATTAGCAATGTAAGCATATTCAGACTTGCTCCTAGAGAAAGCTCCTAAAATGTAGGGACCATTTCACCCACACCCTAGTCCTCAGAATATTTCACACTACAAAGGGGGATTGATTCATCATTGAAAACAATGCTTATTCTGAAGATCGTAGCTTCACGCTTGTTTCCTAGACACAAAAATAAGGGGAAATAGGTTGGGAATAGGGGTTTTCCTAAATGAAACCCCATTTTAGGAATTAATCCTGAATGAAATGTTGCAAATACTGAAATAAATGATGGAAAGATATACCTGAAATCTGCAATGACTGATAATGATGCTTTGCTTCTTGAATGTAACCACATAAGTTGTATGAAATGTCATGAATATGACAAAACCCTAATCACACATACATGCTTGCATATGAATGATATAATGTAGCTCCACAATGGATAAATGAAGAATATGCAACCTTGAAGATCTCTATAAATTGTTGATGATGAATGCTTCAATGCTTGAATGATAGATTGCTCGAATGGGTGCCTTATGATTATTCTTTTATCCTTTTGTATGACCAAATGAGAGGAATGAACCTCCTTATATACTTTCCCATCGAAAAACACCTTAATTTTTTGACACAGGCCGACATGGAGATCAAAATACTGATAACTCATTGTGACTATTGAGAGGGGCCAAATTAAGGTCCTATTTGAGAGGACCAAGGCGCTACACCCTAGTCCCAATAAGGACCATGTTGCACGCCCTAGTCCTAACCCATTTTAGGGCCAAAATCAAGGGGCCATGTGATGTGTAAAGTGAAAATAAGGCTAGATTTGAATGGTATGAGAAGAGTTAGGTCCTAGTCTAGCTTTGAGACATGAACACTAAGATGAGGGCCCAAATGTGGACCAAATTGTAAGGGAGTACAATTTAGGACAATACATTTTTCCCACTTTCGCAAGAGTATGAGCCTATGCAAATACTCATGGTAAAGTAGATGAAAGAGAGATGAAGAAGAGGATAAATGACAAGCATGATTACAAGGAGTATAAGACATCACTAATTTTGAGGGACCAAGTCCCTAATCTTAGGATCTTAACTCACTCAAACATATGCAAGGGCACATAAAACAAGATGAAAACAAAAAGATAAACAAAGGCAAAAGACACAAAACACAAAAGCTAAAAACCAAAAACAAGACCTCAACTCAACTAGCCAAAGAGACCTTGATATCATAATTTCTCAACTACTAATATCATTCTTGAAAAATGCCATCTCAAGAACATAATTGATCACATAAAAGAGAAAAACACACATCATCCATGAATGCCAAATGTGTTTTTCTAGGTGATCCATGAGAAGAATTGAACACATAAGTAGTCACCGGTGAGGAGGGACCTCAAATAGATCAATCCGGACTGGTCAGCAAGAGTAACATAATGGAAACACAAAGATATGATGGAGGAAATATATAATAGATTGTTTTATTGCATGAAATTCGATTACATCCAACCGGTAACAACCAGGTTACAACATATCGGCTCATAGGCCTAGTAGAATAGGTCACAATCGGGACCTTGAATCTTATGAGCTATCTTCTACGCACATTCTAGCTACTTGATTCTCTCCTTGATTACATTCTAATGCGTAATTACAAATATATATATCGATCCAAAGGATCTAGTCGGCCCAAAAGGGATCAAAACCCGAAGAACAAGACCTAACATGCAAAATAAACAAGGTCAACCTCCACCAAGAGATTCCTCCAAAAAATCCAAAGGATGAAATATAGATCATGGAAAAAGGTTGGCCACATGCTAAGGAAAATTGGAATCAACATCCAAGGCTCTGCAAGCTTCAGAATAGGTTCTGGTAGATCACTAGAATAGGTCCAGGCAACTGGTAATAGGAAACTGTCATGGAAATCGGTAGCGATATCTTGTCAAAAAATGATCCAAATTTGATGTGGTCTGGAAAAAAGAAAGATGATCAATTATTCAAGTAGAATCCAATTCCACAAGATCCGGTGAGCCAAAACCAGGACACATAGAAAGGAAAACTAAAACTGCAAACAAAAAGGAAAATGTTTTTGGTTGATGCGAGATTGCAATGAGTCGGGGATGCTCTTGCATTAGACATCTAGGGTTATTGAAAAAGTGAGCCTCTCACTTTGTCGGGGTCAGAGAAAAACCAAGGCAGTCTACCTCTACCTTAGAAATCCAAGATGAATCCTCAACTGGTATGTCCTTCCACTTCACAAGATATTCTTTATACTGACTGATTCGGGTACTACACCCAATCCTAATGTCCAAAATCTCTTCAATCTGATTTGGTTCCTTCAAAGGCAACTATTTCTCTAAGTCTGCAATGTTGTCCTCATATAATTATGGTTCATGGTACTCATGAAGATCTGCAATGTTGAATTTAGGTTAAATACTTAGACTATCCGGTAATGCCACTTCATATGCATTTCCAGAACTGAACTTCCTCAAAATGCTACAAGGTCCAAACTTCTTCATCTGCAACTTGTTATAAGTTCCAACCAGGAATCTCTCTCTTCTCAGATATACCATCACTTCATCGCCAACTTCAAATTCCTTATGTCTCCCATTCTCATCTGCCTTCTCCTTATATTTTTTATTCATGTCTTCCAAATTTTGTTTAACCTGAATATGCAATGCTGCCATGTGATCTACAAAGTCTTCTACTTCTGAAATTCTTTGGTCTTCGCTGCTAATATCTCTCAATTCTTATATACCTCTAGGATGCACTCTAGTAATAATCTTAGATGGTTTTCTTTCGGTACTTCTATTCATTGAATCATTGTAGGCAAACTCTGCTTATGCAAGGATCAAATCCCAACTTCCGGTTTTATCTCCCACTAAACATCTCAACAAATTTCCCAAACTCTGGTTAACAACTTATGTCTGTCCATCAACCTTTGGATGAAAAGTAGAACTGAACTTCAAATCTGTCTTCATCTTTTTCGAAAGTGTTCTCCAAAAACATCCAACAAACTTAGTATCTTTGTTTGAAACTATGCTCTTAGGTAATCCATGCAATCGCACCACTTCCTTGAAAAATAGGTCTGCTACATGCAATGCATCTGATGTGTTCTTACAAGGTATGAAATGAGCCATCTTCGAGAATGTATCCACTACCACAAATATAGAATCATTCTCTCTCGGTGTCTTAGGCAATCCAAGTACAAAATCCATGCTTATATCCTCCCAAGGTCTTAACAATACTGTCAAAGGTTTATACAATCCCACATTCTGACTACTACTCTTTGCAACTTGACAAACTCTACAACTTTGCACATATCTCTTAACATCCTTATGAATCTAGAGCTTAAAGTATTGCTCACTCACCAATGCTACTATTTTATCGATGCCAAAATGTCCAGGTAAACCTCCATTGTGTTTCTCCTTTATCAGATTCTCCCTCATAGAACTCTTAGGTATGCACAATTGAACTCCTCTACATAATATCCCATCCTAAATGAAATAATCCAACCATTTGCTTATGTCTACCATAACCAGTTCTCTACATGCTTCCCAAGGTTCTGCAAAATCAAGGTCTCCATCATACAAGGTCTTCAAATCCTAATACTGTCACTCTCATCTTTGTCAGCAACTTTGTTTTATTTCCCACTTCTATGCCTTAACACAAAGGTGTAACTCTGCAAGAATTCCACCCATCTCATATGTCTCTGATTTAACTTACTTTGAGTGTTCAAATACTACAAAGCTTGATGATCTGTATACAACAAAAAGTCCTTAGGCAACAAGTAATGTCTCCACTTCTTCAAGGCTTGAACTATGGCATAAAACTCCTTATCAAACACTAAATATCTCCTCTAGACATCATTCATTTCTCACTAAAATAGGCTACTGCTTGACTCAAGACTGCTCCTATTGTTGTTCCACTTGTATCACAATCTACTTGAAATACTTTATTGAAATCTGGTAAAGCCAACACAGGCTGCTCAGTCACTTTTTGCTTCAACAGTTCAAAATTTTTATTTGCCCCGGTGGTCCACTTGAATTTCTCTAGATCTCCTCTCATGGTGTTAGTCACAGGGTTACAAACTAAACTAAAATTTCTGATAAACTTCTGGTAAAAACTAGCCAATCCATGAAATTATCTTACCTCTCCGAGGCTTTCCGGTGTAGGACATTCAATAATTGCTTTCATTTCCTCAAGGCCCATCTTCAAACCATCCTCAGGTATCACAAATCCCAAATAGACTAATTCATCCTTCATAAAAGTACACTTCTTGATATTGATCAGCAACCTCTCTTCTCTTAATTTATCACTGAAATAAGCTACTTTTCTTCCTTCTTGACTCAAGACTACTCCTATTGTTATTCCACTTGCATCACAATCCACTTGAAATACTTTATTTAAATCCAGGAAAGCTAACATAGGTTGCTCAATCACTTTCTGTTTCAATGATTGAAAACTTTTGTTTGCTTCAATGGTCCACTTGAATTCCTTCCAATCTCCTCTCACGGTCTCGGTCATAGGGATACAAACTAAACTAAATTTTCTGATAAATTTCTGGTAAAAACTAGCTAATCCATGAAATGATCTTACCTCTCCAATGCTTTCCGGTGTAGGCCATTCAACAATTGCTTTCACTTTCTCAGGGTCCATCTTCAAACCATTCTCAGATATCACAAATCCCAAATAGACTAACTCACCCTTCATGAAAGTACACTTCTTGATATTGATCAACAACTTCTCTTCTCTCAACCTCTGTAAAACTTGTCTTAATTGCAACAAATGCTCCTCTTTTGTCTTACTGAAAATTACAATGTCATCCAAATACATAATAACAAACTTAACCAAGAATTTCTTCAATACCTCATTCATCAGCCTCATGAAAGTACTTTGTGCATTAGTCAGTCCAAAAGGGATCACCAACCATTCATACAGTCCTTCATTTGTCTTAAATGTTGTCTTCCACTCATCACCTTCTCTGATCCTGATCTAATGATATCCACTCTTCAAATCTATCTTTGTAAAGTATTTTACTCCACTCAAATAGTCCATTATGTCATCCATCCTAGGCAAAGGAAACTAGTATTTCACTGTGATCTTGTTTATTTCTCTTGAATTGGTACATATTATACATTCCCCATTCTTATTAGGTGCTAATATTGCTCGTACTGCACAGGGGCTCAGACTCTCCCTGATCAAACCTTTCTTCAACAACTCCTGCACTTGTCTATTCAGTTTTTCATTTTTTGCTGGTGTCAATCGGTGTGTAGCTTTGTTAGGAAAACTAGCTCCAAGAACCAAGTCCATGCAATGATTAATACTTCTCATAGGTGGAAATCTATCAGGGACATTATCTGAATGTTGGGAAATGCACACTCCAATGAGATATTATAGGTGATTGAAGGTTTTGTCATTGATGGCAACCTTGCAATCATATGATACCGACAAGACAATTTATCAGCACCAACAACGACAAACTCTACACTGGCACACAGAACACCGGTAGTAAAAGGAAATATACTGGCACCCAGGCCGACAAGAATTTTGTTTATAATATATTTTATAAGAAATGTAAAATCATTGTAAGCCGACTTCGCAAGTTGTAAAATGACTCATATGTATGAGATCATTATAGAACAATTTGCAAGAGAGAAGATAGGTGAAATAAGGTAGACCTAATATGCGAATTATAGGTTAAGGATTTATGTATGAAGTAGAGATAAAAATGGTACTGGATCTGGCATAGTAGATGCTATTTTGAAGTGGTACAAGACATTGGATTTACATAATCCATTTTGTAAGTCAATGAGACTTCCCATTTTGTAATTGAATAGTGAGCTCTAGGCACTTGGCCTTCCTGCATGTGCAGGCCCCTATTGTAGCAGTAATATTCTCTTATTGGCTAGTAAGTGAATATTGTGGGTCACAAATCCCACCGAGGTTTTTCCCACGCTGGGTTTCCTCGTTAAACTATTGTGTTATGGTGTGCTTCTCATGTGGTTGTTGTTATCTCTGTTTATTACATTACTATTTGTTTACCGGTATACAATATTGATATGCTTTACATGTTTTAAGTTAAGAAAATTATATAACTGGTTAGATACTGATTCACCCACCCCCCCCCCCCCCCCCCCCATCTCAGTATCTTTGGGAATCCTAACAATTGGTATCAGAGCCTGGTCCTCTATTTTTAGAAGCCTAACATCTTGAGGAAGATCTTGACACCGGTAGAGATGGAAAACTTGATGAAGCAATTAGAAGCAGCTATCTCAGACTATGATACAGAAAAGTTGAAAAATATCAAACTTGAAGATGATCTAAAGGCTTCATAGGATATTATTCAAGCACTTCAAGAAAATCTTACCATTGCAAGAAACAAAAGAAGAGAACTTTGTGAAAAGATGCAAAATGAGAATGATGAAAAGGAAACTCTTAGTGATCTGATGAATAAGCTAAAACAAGAAAACATGACAACAAAGAATGAGATGCAGGATATGACTATGAGATTTTGTAAAGAAATAGAAGATAGAAAGAAGAATGAAGAAGACTTGACTAGAAGATTGAATGATGTTGCAAAGGAAAACACAAGACTTAGTTATGAAAATGATATGTTGAAGACAGATCTGATGCATGCACAAAATGATTCAAATGAACTCATGAGACAAAAAAGTATCTTGGAAAGAGAACTGGCTACTGCAAATCAACACAAGGAAAAATTCAAGAAAAGCTCAAAAGAACTTGGTGACTTGCTGAAAAATCAGAAACCAAATGGTGACACTAATGGCCTTGGCTTTGAAGTTGGTGAAAGCTCTGGTACTGCAAACACACGTGATCATAGCAAATTGGTAAGACAACCAAATGCTTATAAATTTAATGGCAAATGCTTTAACTGTAACAAGTATGGTCATAGAGAAAATCAGTGTAGATCTAGAAATTATCAGAGCACTAATACACCCACCGGTCAATGCTCCAAATGCAACAAAATTGGTCATAATTCAAAAAATTGCAGAATGAATGTAAGATGTTATGTTTGTGGAAGATTTGGACACTTATCTAATCAGTGTAGAACACAAACCGGCATAGGATATGGGAAAGCTATTTAGAAAAATAATGTGACCTGTTATGCTTGCAACAAGATTGGACATATTGCAAAATTCTGCAGAAGTAAGGCATCACCGGCAAGTAATAATGGTGCTAGTTTGAAAGGTAAAGAAAAGGTTGAAGAGGTAAAGAAAGAATTCTCAAAATAATGGATCAAAAAGTTAGATCTAAATGTTGATAGGAATACTCCTCCATCGGTAGAACAAAGTAACACTCCATCGACATGAGACTCTTCATCTAACTAAAGAAATTCCCTTGAGGGTTTAGCAACCAAATGTGAAACATGCTATTATTCCCTCGGTTGATGGTGAGAAGTTGAAATTACTTCTATACTGGCAGATAAGTTAAGTCATTACTTAACCGACAAGCATTAAATGTGGTGGTTGGCAAAATAAACATTCTAAAACAAGTGTTTTGGCTCCATTTTCATTTCATCAAGCATTCAAGTCTTTGAGAGCGCGAAAAATTCCCGAGCAAAGGCATTTCAAGCAAAGAAGTGAAGCAATTCATCAAGCAATCATTCCTTAAGGCAGATAAAGGTATTTATAACCATGGCTTCTTCATCTGCTCCTGAATTCATTTCAAACCCTACTGTTGTCGAAGTTATTAAACGCCCTAGACCTGTATTCCAGTTAGTTCCGGAAATTGCCAAGAAAGATGATAACATTGGTGCATTTTCTAAAATTCCTAAGGGAGTAGTTTTTGTTGAAGACCCTAGAATGTATATACATTGTCATATAGAGGAATTAAATGATGAGGAAATTAAGAATATGTATAAATCTATAATTTGTGATGAATGCGAAAATATCAAACCTGAACACAAGATAGTTGAAACTCTAGGTTTCACTAAAATTCTTAGTATCCTGAATTTTCCCAAGGATGTTATAAGAATAGTACTAAGAAGGGTACATGGTGCATTCTTTTGGTTGGACTCAGTTCACAAAATCACAAAAGAAGCAGTAAAGGCTGTGATAGGGTTACCCTCCATCGGTAACAGACCTAATAAAACAAAGAAGGTCTCAAATGACCTAGTGATAAACCTGACCGGTGCAACATTTGATAAGAGATATTTAAGGGTAAATGATGTAACGAATATCAATGTGAAATTCATCAGTATGATCTTAGGCTACAAAAATACACATACAAATAGGTTAAACTCAGTCTCTAGCCTATGCATTAAAAGTGCCTATGATATGATTAATGATAATGCAAGAATAGATGTGTGCGAATGGCTTAAAGATGAACTGATTGACAATTTGGGAAAGATAAAGAAAAACAAAAAGGGAACATTCAGATTTGGAAACCTACTTGTTTGTCTAATGCTGCACATAACCAAACAAGTACTCGGTATTGGTATTAGAAATTTTGGTTTTGATATACCGGTAGGAAAACAGTTGTTAGATTTACTAAATAACATGGGAGAGAACAAAGAAAAGAACATAAATGAGTATTTTTAGGCATTGAAGGCCCGAATGAAGACCAAAAATAGATTGTCACAAGCAATTGTGGACAAGTATAAGGATGAAATCTGTTTTGTAATAAAGAAGGATGAAATTTAGATGGAGGCAGTTATCCCAAGAACCATCTAGGTTACTGAAATGGGGTATGAAACTGATGACCACATAATAGAAACATATGCAAAAGCTCTCCTAGAAGCACTTAAGGAACCTAAAGAAGAGGTATTTGGCAGTGTTGAGACTATTGAAAAATAAATTCAATCCAAGAAAAATGTTAAAAAGGTTGAGGAAACAGTTAGAAAAGGATCCAGGCAAGCAAAAGCTATTAAGGAAGATGTACTTAAATGAACTCGTATTACTGAAGATGAGTTAGAAGCACTTCAACTAGAAACTCACCTTTCACCAGTTGGAACTTCTTCAGAAAGTGACATACCAGTTGCATTCAAAAGAGTTGTGAGAAAAAGGAAATCTTCACCGATATCTTCACCTTCTCCTAGAAGAACAAGACAAAAACAACAGGCAGTAAGGCCCCCAGCAAAGAAATTAACTCCAAAGAAGGAAAAGCCGACTCCTAAGAAGAAGTCTATAGCTCCTACTGATAAATTACTAGATGAAATTACTGAGGATGGTAAATTGAAAAATATTAGTAAAATGTATAACACATTATCAGATGACGACAAAGATAAAGTAGAGAACAGTGTAATATTGCACTTAGATATTTTAAAGAAATTTTTGATGCAAGTTGTTGATGAAATACCGACAGATATCTACAACAGAATTGAAGCTAGGAGAGTAGGTATTATTGAGCTTGATTTAATAAAATAAAAATTGAAAAATTACTTGCTGTACATCCTGTCAACTCACCTAATGAGATAGATAAATTGATCTCAGAGGCTAACTGGTCAGTATTTTCAACTGCTCACCGACATGTAGCACTAATGGTAGGTAGAGTGAATGAGGTAACAGAAGAAACAACTAATGCATGGGACATATTTCCTTGTAGAGAAGGAAAAGTAGGAAGAGTATCGAAGCCCTAAACCCATCAAGGTATATCAAAAGGATAAGGGAAAAGGAAATGTTGGTGGACCACCCAACATAAAAATAATAAACAACTTATCCCCACCACCTCTAAATACTCCACCGGTAGTTACTACTGACAATCAACTAGCTAGTGAGAGTATGGACATACCACATGGGGACACAAATCCTGATTCTGAGGTGTTATATACAATGAACATTGACACTCAAAAAGTCAATATTTTGGTAGATAAGGAATCAACAGGGAAAACAGATTTGGCAACTGGGCCACCGGCAACAGGTAGCATAGAAGAAAAACTGGCAGTGGACAACACTGAGAAACAGGTAGAGCAATAGGCTCCCTGATAGGAATAGGTTCATGCAGAGACAATGCCACCAGCAACAGCTGGGCAATGCAAACCTTTGCGTAGAGAAATGCAAACACAAATTGACCTACCAGAGGTCACTACAAGCAAAGAAATTACTCACACCGACAGAATACAGATTGTTGGTTCTTCCATTGCAAAATTCAGACCAACAAATGTGACAAAAGTTCTTTTGGATTCTATCAAGAAAATAATAGAGTGTAGCTCACAAGAATACAAAGCTATTGATGATACAATCCCAATTTTAAAAATGATAGCACCCAAATGTAATGTGGATAATAAAGATTCTTTGAATCAACTTGACACATTGTGTAAGTATATTACTAACAACATTGTGACAATTGAACAAATAAATGAGGAAGCATTCAAAGAGAAACTAGAGAAGTAAAAACACAAATTCTTTGAAGAGGAAATAAAGAAGTGCATGAGACAATTTAACACTCTTTTACCGACACTATGTAATACACTAAAAGAGTTTAAAACTATGTACAAAGATACATGCAAAACAAACTTTTTGGCAGTAGATATAGACAAGAAGATCAGCAAGGTATAGGAAAAAATAAATAAATTAGCTGACAACTTCATTAATTCATTTGAACCATTATCAGTTTTTGAGTAGAAAACAACAGGTTTTGAGGAGGAAATTCTAAAATTGGAAAGAGAGAAGGAAAGCATAAAAGGAAAGGCAAAAGATCTAAAATGGAAACTTAGTCCAGGATTGGACTACCTCGCCTCCTTGAGAAAAGAGATATCTGAGGCTCTAGTTCAAGGAAAGAAAACACCGGAACAACAAATGCAACACCTCACCGGTACAATTCAGAGGACAAAGATCGCATTAAAGGACAGTAAACGGTTCACTGAGAGTTTGAATCTGGTATTGGCAGACCTTTTTCAGATTGTAACCAACCGGTTACAAGGATGAAGATGGAAACCACACTCAATTGATACTTTGACAACCTTTGTCATTGATGCCAAAGGGGGAGTAGTGGTAATGAGAAAAATAATCAGAAAATGGCTCATCAGCTCAAGGGGAGCACATATTTTTTTGGGATATTGTTGGAAAATGCACACTCCAATGAGATATTGTAGGTGATTGAAGGTTTTGTCATTGATGGAAACCTTGCAATCATATGATACTGACAAGACAATTTACCGGCACCAGCAACGATAGACTTTACATCGACACATAGAACACTGACAGTAAAAGGAAGTATACCGGCACCTAGGCCGACATGAATTTTGTTTATAATATATTTTGTAATTAATTGTAAAATCATTGTAAGCCGGCTTGACAAGTTGTAAAATGACTCATATATGTATGAGATTATTATAGAACATTTTGCAAGAGAGAAGATAGGCAAAATAAGGTAGACCTAATATGTGAATTATAGGTTAAGGGTTTATGTATGAAGCAAAGCTAAAACCAGTACTGGATTTGGCATAGTAGATGCTATTTTGAAGTAGTACAAGACATTGGATTTGCATAATCCATTTTGTAGGTCAGTGAGACTTCCCATTTTGTAATTGAACAGTGAGCTCTAGGCACTTGGCCTTCCTGCATGTGCAGGCCCCTATTGTAGCAATAATATTCTCTTATTGGCCAGTAAGCGAATATTGTGGGTCACAAATCCCACCGAGGTTTTTCCCACACTAGGTTTCCTCATTAAACTGCTGTGTTATGGTGTGCTTCTCATGTGGTTGTTGTTATCTCTGTTTATTGCATTTTTTGTTTACTGGTATACAGTATTGATATGCTTTACATGTTTTAAGTTAAGAAAATTATATAACCGGCTAGATACTGATTCACCCCCCCCTCTCAGTATCTTTGGGAATCCTAACACTGAAATGATGTCCTCATATTCTGTCAGCAAATCTCTTATCTCTTCCAGGTGTTCTCCTTTTGGTGTTGGTCTCTCAGTCTTCTTAGGAATTAAGGCAAAGCACACATTCTCATGTCTCAATCCATCTAGGAATTTCCTTCCATCTACTAAATAAATTCTAGCATTCGTAAAGACTTCATTCTTCAAAGGTTCATCCAAAGGCAACAAGGTTTGCTTCATCTTATTGGCCACAATAGTGTATGTATTCTTCCTCCCATCATGTACTACCTGTCTATCAAACTGCCAAGGTCTACCCAACAAAAGGTGACAAAGTTCCATAGGTATAATATCACACAAGACTTCATCATGATAATTTCCAATTTCCAATTTAATCAAACATTGTTCACTTACTAACAACTTATGTTCATCCTGAATCCATGCTATCTGATAAGGCTTAGGGTGTTTCAATCTCTCCAATTTAAAATTATTCACGATCTCTTCTGAAACAAGATTATCTAAACTACCACTATTAATAAAATTTATACAACACTTACCAAATACCTTACATCTGGTCTTGAACATATTCTTCCTCTGCAAGGGCTCTTCATCTCCTCTAGTATGACACAAAGCTCTCTTCATCATCAATAGTTCTCCATCTTCCAGTTTATTGCCTAATCCAGTGGGGTTTTCTTCCACTATTACTGTTCTTCTTAAATTTGAATGCACGATGTCCTACTCCTCCACACTTAAACCAGGTTCCTCTGAATGTCCTCTTGTCTTGTCTTCCAAAATTATCATTCCGGTAACCATCTGGTTCTCTCTTCTGATACAAATTTTTATCATCCTTCTGGTATGAATTACCTTCTTTTCTCACTTCCTTGTCCTTTCTCTAATCTATATTGGTTCCTCTTCCTTCGGTATATCCTCTTCCTCCTTGAAATCTTCCTCCAATAAACCTTCCACCTCTACCTTTTTGTCTTTGCTCATGTCTTTTATTTAACTTCTCTTTTGCCTTTAGGGCATACTGGTAAGCCTCTTCAACACTCTCCAGTTTGATCAAATTCAACTCATCTTGTATAAACATCCACAATCCATTCAAATATCTTGCAACTTGTTCAACTTCATCATCAACATGTTTGAATCTGATATTCAACTTGTAAAATGCTTCGGTGTACTCCTTCACACTAGATTCCTTCTGTCTCAAATTCTGCAACTTTCAGAACAAATCCACTTGATAATTCATTAGAACAAATTTCAATTTCAACTTAGCAATCATCTAATCCCACATCTTAATCTTCTCATTATCTCTTCTTTGTCTATCCACTTGCAAATTCTCCCACCAAAGAGATGCATTACCTTTCAACCGGGTACAAACATATTTCACCTTCCTCTCTTCTACTATGTTTTCAAAATCGAAATACTTCTCCATCTTCGAGATCCAATCCATCAACTCATCTGAATCTAACTTCCCATCATATTCTGGTGGGGTAAAAAGAGGTTTAGTATTTTCCGTACTCAAAACCCTCAAAAAAATTTCCTCATTCAGATCAATTGCTGGTAGGTTTGCTTGTTCTGTTGGGGCTTCTTCTCCTTCATCTTCACTTAAATCTGTAATATGTCTGTCTCTTCTTTGGGCTGTCTCCACAGCTTCTAATTGGGCTTCTATTCCTCACAACATCTCCATCATAGTAGGGTTTGCATTCCCATGCACTCGACCATTCCTAGCTCCTCTTCATGCCATCATTCATGCTAGTCCTCTGTAGTTGCAGGTTGGATCCGCAATCTACCACCCTAAAAAAAAATTCAGGATGTGCAACCTTCAGAATGAAACTTCGCTCTGATACCGCTAGAAGCAGTCATTAGTGAAGAGGGACCTTAAAGAGATCAATCCAGACCAATCAACAAGAGTAAACACAATGGAAACACAAAGATGGATGGAGGCAATGCAGAAAATATTGTTTTGTTGCATGAAATTAGATTACATCCAATCGATAACAATCAGGTTACAACATACTAGCTCACAGGCCTAGTAGAATAGGTCACAATCGGGACCTTGAATCTTATGATCTATCTTCTACGCATAATCTAGCTACTTGATTCTCTCCTTGATTACATTATAATGTGTAATTACAAATATATATCGATCCAAAGGATCTACTCGGCCCAAAAGGGATCAAAACTTGAAGAATAAGACTGAACATGCAAAATAAAGAAGGTCGGCCTTTGCCAAGATATTCCTCCAGAAAATCCAAAGGATGAAATGTAGATCACAAGAAAAGGTTAGCCACACACCAAGGAACATCGAAATCAATGCCCAAGGATCTGCAAGCTTTAGAATGGGTTTTGGTAGATCACCAGAATAGGTCCAACCAACCTGTATTAGGAAACTGTCATGGAAATCGGTAGCGATATATTGCCGGAAAATGATCTAAATGTGATGTGGTCTAGAAGCAAGAAATATGATCAATTCTTCAAGTAGAATCCAACTCCACAGGATCCGGTGAGCCAAAACCGGGACACACAGAAAGGAAAACTCAAACTGCAAACAAAAAACAAAATAGAAAGGAAAATGTTTTGGGTTGATGCAAGATTGCAATGAACCAGGGATGCTCCTGCATCAATGATCCATGTTGGGGAGGAGAACTTAGGAATAGTTTATCCATGTTCTGCTAGTTCCACTCATCCCCGTGTGTGTGTGCAAGTGATGTCTAGTTTCAAGTGTATAGCACCCCGTATATGAGTTTGTTTCCTTTGGTTTTGAGCATGCTTGAACTTGTTTAAGATATATAATGCAAATGCAAATGCCAAGGGGTGAATTTTTTAATGCCAAGGGGAAAATATTTGGTTTCGGGAACATCTCGTTTAAGAGTTTTTCTTTGGTTTCAAGAATGTGTAACCCTGTCTAAGACAAATGCATGCCTAGTTTTGAGGACATCTCACGTAAGAGTTTGTTTTCTCTAGTTTCGGGAATGTGCACCCTGTCTAAGACATATATCAAATGTTGTGTCTGGTTTTGGGCATGAAGCATCTTGTATAAGAGTTTGTTTTCTCTAGTTTCGAGAATGAACACCCCCTTTAAGACATGCAAAAATATGGTACATTATGGTACAAGGAGGTCGATACGAGTGCTCCCCCTTAAGATGTCAACATAATCCTATGTTGATTTCTTAAGGAATATAGAAACAAGGATACCTTCCTTCAATACCAACTAGATATCCTTTAGGCAACGATGTCATAAATCCAAGCTAAAGAGGGAACACTCTTTAAGCAAGGATAAGATAGTTGAAAAAGAGATATCTTGCAACAATTATAAAGAGGATCCTTGGAGGAGAAGAGATCTTTTCTCAAAAGACATCTACCTCCAAGACGAGATCTTGAACAAACATTACATCTTCTACCAAAGGAAGGGAAGGAGAAAAAGAATGCATGCCTTCCCTCTATTGCTAGGTGAAAGGGATTCTTGATGAAGGATGACACACTTTTGACCCAATGTGAGGGGTAAGTTTATAATAGTATATACATTTCTAAGTGAAGAAGAAGTTGTAGCCAAGGACTGACACCTCTTTCATAAGTCATAATCCTTGAGCAAACAACAACTTCACACAATGAATGACATCAAATAATAAGAAAACACCACTAAACCAAGCAAAATTGGATCCTTAGAAAGAATGGGAGAGAGAAATCATTTCCCCGCAAGGGTAAGGACAATGAGAATAACTACACAACTTCCAAAGGGAGATTATTTATAAGACACATATCATTTCAAACAAAGAATAGGTCCTAACCAAGGAACACACATGTACTTGAATGAAGGATAATTCTATGCAAGAAAGGACATCATGTTATGAAAAATACAACATAAAAGAAGGTAATCTTGAAATACATAAAAAGAGCGAGATAGAGGAAGGATCACAAAAACTCCTCTAAGGAGAGATTATTCATAAGAGGCGCACTGTTTCAAACAAGGAATAGGTCCTAACCAAGGAACATGCATGTGCTTGCATGAAATATAACTATATGGTAGAAAGGACATCAAGTTATGAAGAATGCAATCCGTAAAGGAAACAATGAAACCTTAGAAAGAGGAAAGATAATATTTTTCCCCCAAGCCTAGAGACAAGAATAAATAGACTATTATGTTGCTCACTAAGTATAATTGTAGGTCTAAAATTGTACCACCATGAATGAAAATGAACCCCCAATAGGTAGGGTAACAATGTCACATAGTGGAACTTGAATGTTATTTGAAATGATTATGAGAAATATGTCATTCATTGTCAGATTTTATTTTTATGATACCTGTTAATACTATGTGATACAAATCCCTATCCGCCTCAACTGATCCATCTTGATACTTCCTGCTATACTGCAATGAGATCTCACTCGACCTATCCCTATAAATAACTCACAGAAGAGTGCCTCCCTCCACCCCTCGTCTTTACTCCTCCTAACGAGAAATATTATTCGTTTGTCAGTATTTGGTCGATATGGTAGTAAAAATAGAATGAATCAATACAATGTTGTATTTTTTTTTCAAGGCTTGACACTCATTAGTAGAATGACCATGGATTTGATGATACTTGCAAAAACAAGAATTTTCAAGATGTTGTCTATGCTAAATCCTTCTTTTAGGCTAAAGAAGAGAGATTAAATTAGCCTGAAGAAGATCAGACAAAATATTATCTTGCTATAATACCATATTGGAATGAGAAGATGTGGATTCACTAGACAATGGAGGAGGGGATGTTGACAAAGAAAGAGGTTGGAGACCTAGATTTTCATTAGAAAAGTGTGATTTCTCATCAATCTCAATAATTTGCTGCACCCACCCTAAAAATTGTCCATTGCATCCATGTGTAGGATCAAGAGAGGTTTTACTGTTAGGTGGAACTGGATTGAAGTTTAGAGACCCAATCAATTTCTAGACATGTATTAGAAGAAAAGTTGTGAGTATCCAATTCATTCATATTAGATTTTCTACAAAAAGAGGGTGTGAAATCTAAGGACCCCCAATCATCCTCCAAGAGTTCTTCTTTAGGAACTTCTTTAGTAGGAGATGGTGTATTTGTCTAAATTTGAGAGAGGATTGTAGGATCTAACAAAGTATATTGTGCTTCAATTTGTATGCTTTCATTAGTTTCCAAAGCAAATACTTTGTTATTATATGTGTAAGGCACTACATGATAATCATGAACAATCTTAGGTTTCTCAACAATATGAATGGCATTGATTTTTTCTTTGTTAGGTTCTTCATTTTTAGGAGAGAGAGCATTGAAAACATTATAATGATGGAAAATAGGATCATCATATTTCTCTAACGTATCTTTGTGATTAAGACCAACATTAGGAAAGGGAATATAATATGTGATTAATGCTTCATCTCTAGAGGAAAGATCATGAAAATAAGGTATGGTATTGCTAGGAATGGTAGCTACAATATCATCCTCTTGCACCAAATAATCCTTATGGGGAGATACAATTTAGGTGAAGAATGGACATAATTCTCCAAAGTTTCATCTTTAGGAGGGATATCTTTGATAGAAGTTTCATATTCCCTTTTTGCACCAATGTGCCCTCATTAATGAGATCAATTTTGGGAGGGGGTAGATCATAGCCATGAATGAAAGGGAGAACTAAGCTATCATCATATATGCATGAAAGGGAACATCATGAATATCTTTAATGTAACTTAAAATTTAACTAGAAAAATAAGATAAGAACTCCATATGCACTTATGATCAAACAAGAAACTCATATGTCATGTAACAAAGTAATGTTCACTCAATATATGCATGGAAAAAGGAAGGAAATTTTGAACTTCAATTTTGAAAATTGTGATTAAACAATGCAAAATTTTGTTAAAGTGATTGATTAACCAATTAATAAAGAAATTTGATTTGTGAACTTGAAAGATAAAAGTCTCTATAGCATAAAATATTATAAAGATCAGATCTGAAAATAGATCTAAAAAATTATGCAACCCACAAACCCAATTAACCAGAATAAATTAGGGTTTTTGTTATTAAAAACTCAAAATTTATGTAATTTGATTTAAAAATTAGATCTAGGAGGAAAAATTTAAATTTTAAATTAAATGAATAATCAAATCTAAAGTAATAAATCCAAATTAGACAACCCACAAGATTAATTTTTATTAGAATCAAGGTTTTTTTGAATTTAACCTCTTAATTTTTAAAATTCCATGAAAATTAAACTTGCAAATGTAAATTTGAATTTGAAATGCATACACACTTAGATCTAAGAACATAAATAAGAATTATAGGTGTGAGGAGTCGGGTTCACAAAAATGTAATGGGTGTAAATTATTTTTTCCACCATTGGATGTAGTGAAAACCACTAATTTTGCTTAAGGACCATTACATTAGGGAAATATAGGAATTAGATAGGTCTAAACCTATGAGGCTTGAATATTGGTCTAATTCCAGGGGTATAAGATGTGCCTCTTATTTCCCTTAATTTGAATTGAATTATTGAAGGTGCTGCAATTAGGGTAAAAGTGTTAGAAATAAAGATAAAAATGTGGAAATAGTGAGCTACAGTTGCGGGATTGAGCCACGAACCTAGATATGAGAAATGTAAGAAGATTAGGACCTGCTCCTAGAAAAAGATCTTAAAAAGAAGGGACCATTTTTCCCATGCCTTGGTCCTCCAAGATTTTTGCACTCCAAAGGGGGATTGATTCATCACTGTAAACAATGCTTATTCTTAAGATCGCAGCTTCGTACCTGTTTCCTGCACACAAAAGGAAGGGGAAATAGGTTGGGAATAGGGATTTTCCTAAGTCAAACCTTGGTTTACAAATTAACCTTGAATGAAATGTTGCAAATACTAAAATAAATGATGGAAAGTTAAGAATAATTTTAGGGTCTGGTCATAAGGCAGAAGATTTTGCAGTGCTTGCATATCTTATATTGTAATAATGGTTCATTTAGCTCAATGGGTAAGGCATCGGTCGTAGATTTATGTTGCTAGCTAAAAATAATTCCCTAGTTCCTCGCGGCTGCCTTCTATTGCCTCATCGGGCCCCTTGTTTTATCCATAGCCTTCCACTCGTGTTGCCATGCATCAAGCAGGCGATATTTTGGAGGGGCTTTTTTTGAGCTTGCCAGTGCTAGGCTTCGCTATGTCACCACATATTCCCTGTTCATGTTTTGGTTTTATTTTGAAGGGTCCCACATATCCCAATTTAGTATCACCACATGTCAAGCAATAAGATTTTTCCTTTGAGAAAGAAGAAACAAGGCCTAGAGTCCCCACTTGTGTGCCACATGTCTCGCTTGCAGTGATTTTGAATAAAAGGAGGAGGAGGGTGAGTGTTGGAAAATGCACACTCCAATGAGACATTGTAGGTGATTGAAGGTTTTGTCATTGATGGTAACCTTACAATCCTATGACATCGGCAAGGCAATCCACTGGCACTAGCAAACTGAGATTCTACACCGGCACATAGACCACTGGCACCGACAGTGAAAGGAAGCATACCGACACAGAGGCTGACAGGAGTTTTGTTGATAATATATATTTTTTATTATTGTAAAATCATTGTAAGCCGACTTGGAAAGTTGTAAAATGACTCTTATATATAAGAGAGTTCATTGTAGGTATTATAAAATTATGGAGGAATGTAATTAGGTGAATTAAGGCAGACCTATTATGCGAATTATAGGTTAAGGATTTATGTAAGAGGCAGAGCTATAAACTAGTACTGGATTTGGCATAGTAGATGCAATTTTGAAGCAGTACAAG
Organism: Cryptomeria japonica; assembly: GCF_030272615.1. Taxonomy (NCBI): domain Eukaryota; kingdom Viridiplantae; phylum Streptophyta; class Pinopsida; order Cupressales; family Cupressaceae; genus Cryptomeria; species Cryptomeria japonica. The sequence continues at coordinate 587,519,417 of NC_081406.1, forward strand.
CCATTGGATTTATATAATCCATTTTGTAAGTCAGTGAGACTTCCCATTTTGTAATTGAGCAGTGAGCTCTAGGCACTTGGCCTTCCTGCATGTGCAGGCCCCTCTTGTAGCAGTAATATTCTCTTATTGGCCAGTAAGTGAATATTGTGGGTCACAAATCCCACCGAGGTTTTTCCCACACTGGGTTTCCTCGTTAAACTACTGTGTTATGGTGTGTTTTTTATGTGGTTGCTTTTATCTCTGTTTATTGCATTACTTTCTGTTTACCGGTATACAGTATTAATATGCTCTACATGTTTTAAGTTAAGAAAATCTATCAACCGGTTAGATATTGATTCACCCCCCCTCTCAGTATCTGTGGGAATCCTAACAATTGGTATCAGAGCTTGGTCCTCTATTTTCAGAAGCCTAACAGCTTGAGGAAGCTCTTGACATCGGTAGAGATGGAAAACTTGATGAAGCAACTAGAAGCAACTCTCTCAGACTATGATGCAGAAAAATTGAAAAATATCAAACTTGAAGATGATCTAAAGGCTGCACAGGATATTATTCAAGCACTTCAAGAAAATATTACTATTGCAAGAAATAAGAGAAGAGAGCTTTGTGAAAAGATGCAAAATGAGAATGATGAAAGGGAAACTCTTAGTGATCTCATGAATAAGCTGAAACAAGAAAACATGACAACAAAGAATGAGATGCAGAATATGACTATGAGATTTTGTAACGAAATTGAAGATAGAAAGAAGAATGAAGAAGATTTGACTAGAAGACTAAGTGATGCTGCAAATGAGAACACCAGAGTTAGCTATGAAAATGATATGTTGAAGACAGATCTGATGCATGCATAAAATGACTCAAATGAACTCATGAGACAGAAAGGTATCTTAGAAAGAGAACTGGATACTGCAAATCAGCACAAAAAAATAATCAAGAAAAGCTTAGAAGAACTTGGTGACTTGTTGAAGAATCAGAAACCTAATGGTGACACTTGTGGACTTGGCTTTAAAATTGGTGAAAGCTCCGCTACTGCAAACACATAGGATCATGGCAAACCGGTAAGACAACCTACTGCTTATAAATTCAATGGAAAATGCTTTAACTGTAATAAATATGGTCATAGAGAAAATCAATGTAGATCTAGAAATTATCAGAATACCAATACACCCACCGGTCAATGTTCAAAATGCAACAAAGTTGGTCATAATTCAGAGAATTGCAGAATGAATGTGAGATGTTATGTTTGTGGAAGATTTGGACACTTATCTAATCAATGCAGAACACAAACTGACATAGGATATGGAAAGGCTATTCAGAAATAATGTGACTTGTTATGCATGTAATAAAATTGGACATATTGCTAAATTTTGTAGAAGCAAGTTCTCACCAGTAAATAACAAAGGTCCTAGTTTGAAAGGAAAAGAAAAGGTTGAAGAAGTAAAATAGGAGTTCTCAAAATAATGGCTCAGGAAATCAAAACTAATTGTTGATAGGAACACTCCTCCACCAGCACAACAAAGTAACACTCCACTGACAGAAGAGAGTAACATTCCACCGGTAGGAGACTCTTCATCTAATTGAAGAAAATTCCTTTAAGGGTTTGGCAATCAAATGTGAAACATGCTATAATTCCCTCGGTTGATGGTAAGAAGTCAAAATTACTTCTACACCGGCAGATAAGTTAAGTCATTACTTAATCGACAAGCATTAAATGTGGTAGTTGGCAAATTGACATTATAAATCAGTGTTTTTGCCCCATTTTACTTCACAGAGCATTGAAACATTCGAAGAGCGCAAAATTTCCAGAGCTAAGGCATTTCGAGCAAAGAAGCAAAGCAATTCAACAATAAATCATTCCTAAGGCAGAGAAAGGTATTTATAATCATTGCATCTTCTTTTGTACCTGAATTCATAGCAAACCCTACCATAGTCGAAGTAATCAAATGCCCTAGGCCCGTATTTCAGTTAGTTCCTGAAATTGCTAAAAAGGATGATAATGTTGGTGCATTTTCTCAAATTCCCAAAGGAGTAGTTTTTGCAGAAGACCCTAGAATGTACATTCATTGCCACATGGAAGAATTAGGTGATGAGGAAATTAAGAACATGTATAAGACCATAATTTGTGATGATTCTGGTAATGTGAAACCTGAACACAAAATAGTTGAAACCCTAGGATTCACTGAAATCCTCAGTATTCCAGATTTCCCTAAGGAAGTGATAAGGATAGTTTTAAGCAGGGTTCATGGTGAATTTTTCTGGTTAGACTCAGTTCACAAAATAACTAAAGAGGCAGTAAAGGCTGTGACATGGTTACCTTCCACCGGTAACAGGCCTGATAAGACCAAGAAGTTCTCAAATGACCTAGTGACTAACCTGATAGGTGCAACATCCGACAAGAGGTTTTTAAGAGTGAATGATGTAACTGACATCAATGTCAGATTCATCAACATGATTCTAGGCTACAAAACAACACATACAAACATGCTAAATTTAGTTTCTAGTTTATGCATAAAGAGTGCTTATGATATGATCAATGATAATGCAAAAATTGATGTGTGTGAATGGCTAAAGGATGAACTAATTGACAATCTTGGAAAGATCAAGAAGGAAAAAAGGGGGACATTTAGATTTGGTAACCTACTTGTCTGTTTAATGCTACATATAACAAAACAGGTGCCCAGTATAGGTAACAAGAATCTTGGTTTTCACATACCGGTAGGCAAACAACTATTTAATTTACTAAACAACATGGGTGAAAACAAAGAAAAGAATATAAATGAGTACTTTCAGGTATTAAAGGCCCGGATGAACACCAGAATCACATTATCACAAACAATTGTAGTTAAGTAAAAGGATGAAATATGCTTTGTTATTAAGAAGGATGAGATCTAGATGGAAGCAATTATCCCAAGAACAATTTGGGTTACTGAGATGGGTTATGAAACTAATGATCATATAATTGAAACATATGCAAAATCCCTTTTGGAAGCACCCAAGGATCCTAAGGAAGAGGTATTTGGCAGTGTTGAGACCATTAAGAATCAAATTCAGTCAAAGAAAAGAGTAAAGAAGGTAGAAGCAACAGTGAGAAGAGGATCAAGGTAGGCTAAGGCTATCAAAGAAGATGTACTTAAACAAACTGGTATCACTGAAGATGAGTTAGAAGCACTATAGCCAGAAACTCACCTTTCACCGGTAGCAACTTCTTCGGAAAGTGATATGCCAGCTACATTTAAAAGAGTTGTGAGGAAAAGAGAACCTTCACTGGTATCTACACCTTCACCTAGAAGAACCAGACAAAAGCAACATGTAGTAAGGCCCCCGGCTAAGAAGATAACTCCTAAAAAGAAAAAGTTAACACCAAAGAAAAGGACTCAACAAAATATTGCTCCAATTGACAAACTTTTAGATGAAATAACAGAGGAAGGAAAGCTAAAGAACACCAACAAATTGTATGATTCACTATCAGTTTATGACAAAGAAAAAGTTGAAAATAGTGTAATTCTACACCTGGATATCTACAAGAAATTCTTGATGCAAGTTGTGGATGAATTACCGGCTGAACTATTCAAAAGACTTGAAGCAAGAAGGCAAGCTGTTGTAGAGCCTGACAAGAAAATAAAAACTGAGAAACTACTTGATGTTTATCCTGTTAACTCACCAAAGGAAATAGATGATTTGATATCTGAAGCTAACCGATCTGTATTCTCAACTGCACACTGGCATATAGCACTGATGGCTGGTAGAGTGAACAAGGTTGCAGAGGAAACTGCAAATGGATGGGATATATTCCTTGTAGAGAAGGAAAAACAAGAAGAGTATAGAAATCCTAAACCTATCAAAGTGTATCAGAAAGACAAGGATAAGGGAAAAGGAAAGGTTGGTGGACCTTCAAGCATTAAAATAACAAATAATCTTCCCCCACCATCTCAAGATACTCCACCGGTAGCAACTACTGAAGATCAATCAGAAAATGAGAGTATGTATGTACCACAAGAGGACACAAATCCAAATTCTGAAGTGTTATACATAGTAGACATTGATACTCAGAAAGTTAACATTGTGGTAGATAAGGACACAACTGGTAAGACGGATATGGCTAGTGAACCACTAGTAACTGATAACACAGAAGGTAAATCGGTAGTTGGTAACACTGAGCAACAAACAGAACAATAGGTTGATCAACAAATAGAGCAACAAATAGAGCAATAGGTTAATACAGAGTCAGTGCCACCGGCAACAGCTGAGCAAGACAAACCTTTGCTTAAAGAAATGGAAACACAGACTGACCTACCAGAGGTCACCATAAGCAAGGATACTTCTCCCACTGATGGAATTCAGAATGTTGGCCCTTCAACTACAGGATTCAAATCAACTAATGTAACATAAGTTCTTTTGGATTGCATAAAGAAAATAATAGATTGTAGCTCACAAGCATACAAGGCTATAGACGATACAATTCCAATTTTGAAGATGATAGCTCCAAAATGTAATGTAGATAATAAAGATTCTTTGAGTCAACTTGACACTTTGTCTAAGTATATTACTGAAAACACTGTGACAGTTGAACAAATAAAAGAGGATGCATTCAAGGAAAGATTAGAGAAGGAAAAATAGAAATTATTTGAGGAAAAAATAAAGAAGTGTACAAGGCAGTTTGACACACTTCTACCAGAATTATGTAGCACATTAAAGGAATTCAAGACTTTGTACAGAGATACTTGTAAGACTAACTTTTTGACAGTTGACATAGACAAAAAGATCAATAAGATACGGGAGGAAATAAATCAACTAGCTGACAAATTTATTAATTCATCTGATTCATTATCAATTTTTGAGCAGAAGATAACAGGTTTTGAGGAAGAACTATTAAAGCTGGAAAGAGAAAAGGAAAGAATAAAAGGTAAGGCAAAGGATCTTAAATGGAGAATAAGTCCAAAATTGGACTACCTTACATCTCTAAGGAAAGAGATATCTGATGCTTTGGTTCAAGGATAGAAAACACCGGTAGAGCAAATGCAACACCTCACCGGTACAATTCAGAGGACAGAGGCTGCAATAAAAGATAGCAAAAAGTTTCTTGAAAGTCTTAATTTAGTTTTGGTGGATCTTTTTCAGATTGTAACCAACTGGTTACAAGGGTGAAGCAGGAAACCACACTCTATTGACACTTTGACAAACTTTGTTGCTGATGCCAAAGGGGGAGTAGTGGTATGAGAAAAATAATTAGCAAAAGACTCATCTGCTCAAAGGGAGTTCACATATTCTTTTGGTACACATTTTTGGTAAATTATTTTTGGACTTCAATTTTTGGTTACACTTTTGAATTTTTCTCATGAGTGTTGCCATTAATGCCAAAGGGGGAGATTGTTGGCAAATGCACACTCCAATGAGACATTGTAGGTGATTGAAGGTTTTCTCATTGATGGCAACCTTACAATCTTATGACACCAACAAGGCAATCCACTGGCACTAGCAAACTCAGATTCTACACCGACACACAGACTACCAGCACCGGCAGTGAAAGGAAGCATACCAGCACAGAGGCCGATAGGAATTTTGTTGATAATATATTTTGTTTATTATTGTAAAATCATTGTAAGCCGACTTGGAAAGTTGTAAAATGACTCTTATATATAAGAGAGTTCATTGTAGGTATTATAAAATTATGGAGGAATGTAATTAGGTGAATTAAGGCAGACCTATTATGCGAATTATAGGTTAAGGATTTATGTAAGAAGCAGAGCTATAAACCGGTACTGGATCTGGCATAGTAGATGCTATTTTGAAGTAGTACAAGCCATTGGATTTATATAATCTATTTTGTAAGTCAGTGAGACTTCCCATTTTGTAATTGAGCAGTGAGCTCTAGGCACTTGGCCTTCCTGCATGTGCAGGCCCCTCTTGTAGCAGTAATATTCTCTTATTGGCCAGTAAGTGAATATTGTGGGTCACAAATCCCACCGAGGTTTTTCCCACACCGGGTTTCCTCATTAAACTACTGTGTTATGGTGTGTTTTTCATGTGGTTGCTTTTATCTCTGTTTATTGCATTACTTTATGTTTACCGGTATACAGTATTAATATGCTCTACATGTTTTAAGTTAAGAAAATCTATCAACCGGTTAGATACTGATTCACCCCCCCCACCGCCCCCCCCCCCTCTCTTAGTATCTATAGGAATCCTAACAGTGAGAAGCTCTACTTCACCAACATGTGTCCATATCACCAGAGAGCATTTTTTAGGAGGCACCAAAAGTTAAAGTGACAAAAAGGGGGTAACTAACAAATAGATTTTGTCCGCATAGCCAATTTGTTGAGACAGTTGAAACGACCATCATTACATAGCATCATGGTAGGAGATCAAGAAAAAGGAAAAGTGTCGACCATGCGATTAGGGAAAGAAAATGAATATTTGGGAATCTCACTAGTCTCTGGGAAGCTATAAATTAGAATTTTATGCCATTTGTGGGGATTCACATTCAGAATAGATTATGGGCTATGTAATTCAAACTTTAGCATTTTTGTTTTGCATTCTAATATTTCAGACTGTGCCAACTTTCATCTTTTTCATGAAACTATTTATGATTTATGGTATGCTTTATGTCATTTTGAAGGAAGGTTGATATCTTTGTATTTGTGTAAGCTTTTATACTACTAATCATAACTTTATCTAGTTGGATCATGTTCTAAACACTAGTAGTCATTAAAGAATCTTTGTACAAGGCATGTCACTATTGGTGATTAATGACTGACAAACTGCCTTTCAACCTGGCTACCTGATATCACAGGTCTTATGACCCCTTTTACTTGCTATCTTGCTATAAATAAGCCCGTGGAAGCCTTGTGGGCATTGAGTCTAAGAGTTATCAGAAGTTAAGTCTTAGAGAGTCTTGAGAGTCTAGAGTCTTTTTTCATTCTGTGTATTCTCTCTGCATAAGCACTTCATGCGATCTTCCCTACAGATCAAAAGAGGATTGATAATTGTTTGTAAACCTTAGTTAAGATAATTTTGGAAGTTGTAGCCATTCGGCCAACAGCCTCTGCCGTTGTTTTGTTTTCTGGATTGGTTTCGTTTAGCATTGTCCCTTCGCCATTATGGTCCCTTCACCATTGTATTCGCCATTGTGGTCCCTTTGCTATTGTGGTATCAGAGCCAGCTACGACCTCTTTTCTGTGGTCAAATCTATCCATTTTTAGTCAAGATCTTGAAAAGTCATCTAAACCACGAAGAGTATATCTTTGTAGGGTTTCACTTTGTGTTGGGATTGAGAATTTTAAACATCTCTTTGTTATTGCTTCCTAAACTAGTATCTTTATCTCTCTCATCAAACCCCTATAAGTGGTAATAGACTATCCTACTTCTCTATCTTAAACAAAATGGCTGAGTTCCAATGATTTGCTACACAAGATGACGTAGAGTGTATAAATGAGGCACACATGGAAGGCTTCTTTAAACTCCCTCATGTTGAACCAACAACTGGTGATCTAGTTGTTGATGAAGACATACCAGAAATACAGGTTTCTGAAGAAACCTTTGAGTAGCAAGTAAGTCTTTATAAACCTCCTCAATTAAAGGCTGATTTTGTTTATAGGAAGAGTGCATTACACCCAAATCCATTGAAGAATTTCATATCCAGGTCTTCTTTTAAATTATTTGTTATTCACGGGATGAAAATTGTAGAGTTAACTCTAGAATATGATCACAATCAAACATTTCAGACCAAAATATTCTCTATTCTACGTACTGATGAGATAGATTACATCCGTAGACATAAGGATGTGAACTTTGTACATTTTGGTGCAATACAAGTAACAATAGGGTCATTAGTCCCTAAGAATATCAGACCTGTGGATTATTTATCACTCTGTGATAGAAGGCAAGTTGAATACAACCATGCCTATCAATTATCCTCTTTGTCTAGAATGATTAAAACCTCTGTATGTTTTACATATTATCCTAATCTTATATTTGCTGCCCAAGATAAATCCAGCTCAGAAGTCAGACATGGTTCTTTGAATTGTTGGGGAATCTTTAGCTCCATGTATGGTCTTAATATGTTTGGCAAGTTCAAATACGCTTCAATCCAAGTCCAGGTCTTGCACAACATGACCAATACAAACAATACTATTATTCTAGATAATCTTCCCTATGCTCGAGCACTTAACAGGGAAGTAAAATTGCAAAAGGGCCATATCAATACCATACAGATCCCTATTGGATGGAGACTATATTGGATGCATCATGTAGCTCTTAGGCTTTTAGAATCCTCCAAACTTGTGCATAATGTTTCACAGAATCACATAAGTATACTGCCAAGAACTCTTTCCTCCAAAAGTAATTAAAATCCATTTGAGGATTTCTATAGTACCAAATCCTCCTTTAGTGCTTCTAGCAGCAAAAAAAAGGCTCATCTTTATGTCGAAGTAGAAAATGAGGATGTCCCCATTAATAAAGGACCTTAAATTCTTGAGCTAGCTACAACACAACATAAGAGAATATCATCATGAAAGCTAGGGAGGTCATTGCAAGTTTCAAAGAAATTATTATTCAACATGCTTTCAGAGAACAAAATAGTGTTGCAGATTGTTTAGCGAATACTGGGGTTAACTTTGACTCCCAAATGATTTGGCATGAGGAGGATCTCAATTTAAACATTAAAGAGTTCCTTAGAAAGGACCGTTATATGGGGAGAGAAGGACAATTTAATCATGACAAGTAAAAAGTATCACTTATGCCTTGCTGGAAAGGCCATCATTTCTCGGCATTGCGGCAGATCTTCAACAACCTTTAATAATATGATGCACGCTTTGTGGGTTACTCAGTTCAAAAACTTGAGCAACATTGGGAAAGAAGGTTTTAATTTGTAGAGAAACAAAGCAGATAGCCCATTTTCGAAGATGGGAGGAGACCTAAGGTGGGAAGAAATAGACAATACATCGACTTGGAAAGCGATGCCAAAAGTCTAGGAGAAATTGCAGAAGGGCTCCCTCACCAGCTTCATGGAGAAGCTCGTGGACTATGACAAAGGTAGGGTTAACCTAGTTGTTTCTAAGATTTCTGAAAATTGGTCTAATGGCTCTTTTAAAATTTTTGGAGTTAAGTTTAAGCTAGACGCTGGGCTCATATCCACTGTGACCAGAATGCCCCACTCTGGGCTTAATTTCTTTCGAGACCTAAAAGTCTCCAACAACGTGATCAACCTATTCTTGTAGAAAGAGAAAGAGAGGGTTAAAATCGGCAAAGCCATTGGGGGCTACTACGAAGCTGCAAACATCAAGAAGCTGTGGGGCTGGGTTCTGAATGCTATTATGGAATACATCACTGTTGAAGGCCGTTTCTCTAGGGCCCACACCTACCACTTCATGCTCTTATACCATTTCAGACATGGCAAAAAGGTATCCCTTCCCTACTACCTTTTTCGGTCCCTCTCCAGGTCCCTCAATAAACACAGGAATAACCCTTCCAGCCCGATTCTCCACTGTGGGCTTTTGTTGCTCATCTATGAGCATTGCAAAACCCTCACCCTGCTAGAAAATAAGAGGATTTCTGCCTCCCCGGGCAAGAAAAAGATGGAAGAGGGAGAAACTAGCAAGGAGAAGGCGTCCTCTAGCAAAAAATAGAAAAGTGTTCCTGGGTTGGAAATATAGGAAATAGTTAAGGAAAGCAGTGGAATGGAGACAGATGACTCCAACGGTGAAGACAACTGGAAAGACAAGGAGCTGGGTAATGAGGAAGAAAGTGGGGATATTGAACCTGGTCATGAAAGCCCTATCCTCAGTGAATGCCCTGGTCAGGACAATAGCCATCTGATGGAAGAAGTGGATCTTAAGGATAATGAGGAAGCCGAAGTGAATTCTGAGAAGGAAATGAACAAAGATTCCGAGAAGGACCTGACTAAGGACAGGGATAGCGAGGATAAGGAATGTGCTGGTAAACGGCTTACCCTGGATAACCTCAAGAAACTCTCTAAGACGAGAATGGATTTCGATAGATGGACCTATGAGATCCTGAAAAACCTAGAAAAAAAGGGAGTAAACTCGGATGAGAAGAGGGAGGTTGAAAATAGAGAGCAGATTAAATGGAAGCAGGAAATGGAGAATAACGTAAAATCGCTGGAAGAGGGAAAAGAAGAGATGAAAAATCTGATGGGTGTTATCCCAAGTATCCTCTTTGTCGTCACTAAAAACCTGGAGGACATCACCAAGGTCTTTGATCATACCTGCACTCTGAATCCGGTCGTGGATCTTGACCTGGATGATGAGACCATTCAGACTGGAAGCGATGATGCTACTCCGGTGGGAGGTACTGCGAAGAGAACCAGGGCCAGCGTCAAGAAAGTTGTGGCTGCATCCGCTAAGGATCCCCCTAACCTCAAAGACAACATCAAGGAGCTGCACAAAATTAGCAACATCCTGGCAAAAGCCCTGGAAAAAATCTGATTTCTGGAAGGCCTGCTGGCTTAATGGGGCTTTTTTGGGTTTTCTCTGGTTTTCCGATCGTTTCTTGTGGTTCTATTCTTTTCTATCTCTTGTCACTTTTGTTGTTTATGCTATTTAAGTTCTGGATGTAAAGGGTTTTGGGGCCCCTTCAAAACCTGCTTTTTCCTTAATCAAAAACCATCCCTTTTGCCATATGGTTTATGCACTGCCTAGAGAAGAAAATTTTGAATGGTATAAGGAACAAGAAACCACTTATTACAAAAATGGTAGATGGACCCCTTTGAGAGGAAGCTATAAAATAGAACATGACACTGTCTCTCTTTTCCAGTATGCTTTCCAACTTAGTTCTTCTGAAGAAAAGGAACCCACAAATGAGTTCAAATAGAGAAATTACATTTCTCATTTCTGTGAACATTTTCAACAAAATGTTGATGATTGTTGTATAGATATTTTACAGTTGAGAAAATTTAGTTTCTGTTATTCATAATAATGTACAAAAAATAGGAAATATAGTTGTAGAAAATCATTCTTTGTTGAAGGATTCCAAATTAGCTTTAGAATAATTGAAAACACTATCTGGACAAATATTAAATAATCTTCATAAGTCCAGAGATGATATCCAAACTGTAATTTCTCATGTCCAAGACTCTAACATTAGGAATAATGTACTTATACAAAGACTTGATTAGATCAATCATTCTTTAAATGATCTCACAACATCTTTAGACTGGCTTGTAGATCAAGAAAAGAAGCCAGAAAGGATAGCTTTGGTTATCCCCAAGCTTCTACAGACACCAGACAAGAAGGCAAAAACAAGTGATAGGTTAATGATGATGAGAACAAGCTATAATATCCAACCCTAGTATTGGGATATTGACAATGATGATGACCCGAAGCAGAAAATTGAAGGATGGGTCAATACATTTCTTATCATAGGCACACTCTTTGGTACTGACCAAGAAAACACTTGTAAATTTGCTGTAAATTATCTCTGGGGAATTGCTAGAGATTGGTGGAACAACAAGAGTCCTACTGAAAAGGATGTCAAAGTCTATCAAAACTTTACTACTCAAGTTGTGACTAACCCATAGACAGGACAAATTGTGCACCAACAAGTACAACAAATCCCTATTCATTATCTGATGAATGAATTAGTTAATGAATTTTGTCTGGAGCTTCTCAATAAAAAAGAAAGGATTATCAAGTAAATCCTTGAAATGAAATGTTGTGATTTAAATTTTTTTACTGAATATTCAAAGAATTTTAGGAAACTTCTATATCAATTATGGGAAGACAAACAGATTGAGATGGTTAAAACCAAATATCTTGAAGGATTATCTTATAATCTTTCTGATAGAGTCAAGGCCTATCTTGACCTCAGAAATATTACTCTCCCAGAATGCCCCATCAGTGATCTTATCCAGTTTGCTAGAGACCAGATCCTTCGGTTCATTAATGATTGTAAATACCAATAGAAGTTTACTAAGAATGAAGCTCAACATCTTTCTCCAACATTTCTTAATACATATGGTTGCAACCCCTTTACCATGGATCAAAGAAAAGTTGCCAAACACCATAAGAAATGAAAGCTGAATTTCCACAAACATACCTTCCCTCGCCAAAATTATTATGCTCCTTGTAATAAATATATCAAGTGCCACACTAATCCTCACTCCCAGAGAAACAAAATCATCTGTTATATATGTAACAAACCAGGTCACAAATCTCCTAATTGCTCCTATAAAAACAAGGTCGTTAAAGTTATCTATTCTGATCCTTCTGCAGTAGCATGGTGGGATGTTGTTGATGAAGAAGAAGATATTTATATTCAAGACAATATATACAAACCCATACTAGAAGAATACGAAAAAGTTGTTGATGAAGAAGATGTAGCTACTCTTGATGACCTTGCAGCCACCCTACGGGAAACACAATGTCAATTAGAAGAAGAGGACTATGATGAGAACCCAAAAATCCTGATGAACCACACCAAAAGGGGTAGAGGAAAAGGAAAACAATTATATAAAGAAAAGGGTAGAGGACAACAATACACTAAAATCTTTAACAATCACTATGCACCTCCAGAGATGTCTTACAAACCACCATTTCAAACAGAACCACAGTTTGATAGTTTCGAGGAAGAGTTTCAGGATTTCAGTCTTTATGAGATACCCTCTCCACAGGTATGTACTCCACAGGCATTTTCACAACCACCTATATTTAATCATGTCATTATTGAACAAAAGGGAAGAAAATTTTATAAATCTTCATTTGAAAAGTTTGATCCCATCGTGCAAGCTATATCCCAGTTTTCCATAGCTCGCCCATATCTTGAAACTTTGCCATATTATGATGTCTTATCTATCTATAATTATTAGGGAAGAAGAACCTGATATCCTTAGTTCTTCTTATTCTGGCCTAAACCATGATTCTTTTGTCTCAAAAATTCACGAAGAATACACTGATGATGAAAGTAGCTATGAGCTTCTTGAATCTTCTACTCTTAAGGATCATGTTAATTTTCGAATGGTAATGTTTGTCTTACCTAAACCACAACTACAATTAGACCCTCAATATTTAGTACATCTTCTTAAAGGAAAATTTTCACAGTATATTAGTGTTATTATCAATGGAAAATCATATGATGCCCGGATTGACACTGGTGCCTCCTTATCCTTCTACAAAGAACAAGTCCTCCAAAATTGGGAACAACTTATGCAGAAAACTGCCTATACTACTTGTGATGTCCAAGGCAATGAATTCTGATGTGATAAATACTGTCACCAACAAGTAGTAGAATTGGAAGGAAAAAGGTTTAAATGTGATTTCTTTGCCATGCAACAAATGCCTGTAGATGTGCTCCTGGGTGGTAATTTTATTGATAGTTATACTCCATATGGTTGTACAAATAAGAATATTATGTTTACCCTGAATGGTGAAAAGATAAGTACTCCAAGGCTTATCTATGCTTCAGAAAAATATCCAGCCATCAGCAGAATCCAGATAGTTGAGCTACTCTCAGAACTAAAACTTGCAAGCATAAGAGATGTATGCTCAAATGATCCTGAGAAGTTCTGGGACAAGGAGACGCCAGAAATGGAGATCAAACTTTAGCTTGATGCAAAGATCAAAAGCGGCAATAAGATCCCTATTCCTGGTCATGACTATCTTGACATGCAAGAAGCAATCAATGAACTTATCAAAGGGAAGTATATTGTTCATTCTCAATCTGATTTCAATTGTTATGCATTTATGGTATGTAAAGAGTCTGAAAAAAGAAAAGAATGGTTATCAATTATAAACCATTAAATGCAACTACAATTCCTTTCCCTTATCCAATACCAAATAAATCATATCTATTAGAGAAGGTTGTTAATTCTAAGATTTTCTCCCAATTTGACTATAAATCAAGATTTTATCAAATCGGGGTAAAGAAAAGGGACAAGTACAAAACTGCCTTCAGTTGTCCCTTTGGACACTTTGAATGGATATTAATGTCGTTTGGGCTCATGGATGCTCCTTCATATTTCCAAGAAAGGATGGACAAGATCTCCCATGGCTATGAAGATTTTTTATGTGTTTATATTGATGACATTTTAATTTTTAACAAAAACATTAATGAGCATAAGACTCATCTAGAAACATTTGTAGGCTAGATTTAAATAATGGGATTGTTCTATCCCTCTCTGAAGATTCAATGGTGCTTAGACTCTTGCAAGTTTCTAGGAATGATTGTTAATTCACGCAAACTTGAGGTTCAACCTCATATTAAGAATAAGATCCTTGAATTTCAGCCTCCCTTAAATAAAAAAGGAGCTGCAAGGATTCTTATGATTATTAAATTATATAAATAATTTCTATCGTAATGCAGGATTTGATAGAGACGCTCTGCAATAACTCCTCACCAAGAGAAAGTAGTAGTGGAGCCAGATTCATGATGATACAGTAAAAAAAATACAAGATAAGATCCAGGATCTTCCTGTATTACATGTTCCCACAACTGAGGATTTCATCCTTTATACTGATGCTTTAGATCATGCATGGGGAGGACATCTTTGTTTCCTCAAAGATGATAAGGAATATATTGCAAACTATGCCAGCAGAGTCTTTCTAGCTGAGGTGAAAAAATGGATTTATTTTGACAAAGAAATTTATAGGATTATCAAATGTCTGAAAAAATTTGCTCTTAAGCTAATGCATCTAAAGAAGTTTGTCATAAGAACAGATTGCACTAGGTTCTTAAAATTTAAATAAAAGGACCATGGTAGAAAGGATGGTTGAGGAAAATATGTTTGCTGGCAGGAATATTTGAACCAGTTTAGTTATGAAGCCCAACATATTCCATGAAAACAAAATGTTGTTGCTGATTTTCTGCGCAGACAACCCCCTAGAGTATTTATGCAAAATCCAGTTAATCCACCTCCATATCCTAGATTTCATCTATTTAAATAATTCAACGTCTATTTTAGAACATTGCACCATATTTCCCAAAGAACATGTCTTCTCAAGGGAGTAAATCACAAATTCCAGGATAGTGCAACTTATGCAACAGACACTTTAGCCAATATCGGATGTATCTCAGATCTGTTATTACAAATGATGCTTATGGAAAATTATCGATTCTAAGAATCCTGAATGACCATCAGTATCTTTTACTACTTGACCTTATCAAGAGACCCTTCTTCACATGGCTAATCACATGTCTTGCTCCACATACAAGCCAGCTGATAAATTTCTTCAAATATGTTGAACCTGGAAAAGTAAATCCCAACCATGAACTTCATAGAGAAGTCTGTGTACGTGTCATCACTAAGATGAGACTTAAGTGGGAATCTTATTTTTCTTTACAATTGAATTATGATGGTGACATATAAGATTGGAATATCTGTCATCGGTTTACTTTAATTTCTAAGTGGAGACCACTTTCTTGGGAGGATGTATTTGATCATGGTGAATTGACACCACCTATCTCATCACCGAAATCCAGCTCATCATCCGCCAGCACTGGTAGTCATTAAAGAATATTTATACAAGGCATGTCATTGTTGGTGATTTATGACCGACAAACCACCTTTCAACCTAGCTACCCAATATCACAGGTCTTATGACCCCTTTTACCTGCTATCTGTCTATAAATAAGCCCATGCAGAAACATTGTGGGCATTGAGTCTAAGAGTTATCAGAAGTTAAGTCTTAGAGAGTCTTAAGAGTCTAGAGTCTTTTGTCATTCTGTGTATGCTCTCTGCATAAGCATTTCGTGCGATCTTCCCTACAGATCAAAAGCGGATTGATAATTGTTTATAAACCTTAGTTAAGATAATTTCAGAAGCCATAGCCATTCAGCCAATGCCCTCCATCATTGTTTTGTTTTCTGGGTTGGTTTCATTTAGCATTGCCCCTTTGCCATTGTGGTCCCTTCACCATTGTATTTTCCACTGTGGTCCCTTCACCATTGTGGTCTCAATTCAGTTTGTAGTTGTATTTTGGAATATACTATGTTGTTAGTGAATTTGGAGTAATGCTATGATAATGGAAGATGGTTTAGCCTTTGAATTATGCATTTGATGTATGGTTTATTGTGCTTCTAGAGTTAAGTTTTAAATTCTGGTGCATTGCCTAGATTAGTTTAATTTTCAGTATTATCTCTCCCCTTTTCCTTCCATATAAATGAAGAGTCGAGTTCAAAAATCCTGAAGGTCATTCATTATGGCGCAATAGGTCTCCCGCTTAATAAACTTCCCATAAGGTTGTTGTCCTAGAAACAATTTAAAGCACCAACAGTTCTTTTTCTGGCACATTTGGTGAGACCGGAAATTCTCTCTAATTAGTGCGGGTGTATGAGCCATAGGCCTATTACTAGATCCCAAACTGCTTTAAATACAAGTCTATTGGTACCACCTCTGGTAGCAATCCAACCCCAAGGTTCAAGAGTAGGCGCGCAAAACCCAATCCAAATCCCTATGCAAATGGTTATTCCTCCTCCTCAGAATTTTTTCACATGGAATAGTGGGAGTTCACTTATCCCACCTGTACCTCTTAATCAATGGGATCCTATTCTGAACTCTACCCTTAAATCCTTATCAAAATTCACTGGAGAAGACTCCAAAATGGCAGCGGAACACTTGCAGGATGTGGCAAATATATGCATTGTGCATAACATGATAGAGTAGAATGTGGTGTTAAGGCTTCTTGCATCTTAGTTTAAAGGAATGGCTCAAGATTGGTACAGATCCTTATAGCCGAATTCAATCGTTGATTGAGACCATCTTGGGGATCATTTCTTCGAACACTTCACTGAAAAGGGTGATAGATCCTCCCTACTGCAATAGTTGATAACCATAAATCAGGATCCTCAAGAGTGTTGGTATTAATAAACACTGAGAGGGGAGGTGAATCAGTGTTCTGTAATTTACAAATTTATTAACTTGGTTCTTTAACCACTGGATGCAAATAACTGAAAGCAAAGTGCAAAAACATAAATCAATTAACCATACAACCGTAACACCAGAATTTTTACGTGGAAACTCAAAAGGGAAAAACCACGGTGGGATTTGAACCCAAAATATTATTATACTATGGCCAATAGTAGAACAATATTACAAAAGGGGAATGCACTTACATTCAATCACACTGCCTAGAGCTCACTGCTCAAATACATAACAGGGTTGCAACCTCGGAGGATTCACTATCCTACAA
The DNA here is from genome assembly GCF_030272615.1 of Cryptomeria japonica. Taxonomy (NCBI): domain Eukaryota; kingdom Viridiplantae; phylum Streptophyta; class Pinopsida; order Cupressales; family Cupressaceae; genus Cryptomeria; species Cryptomeria japonica. The sequence goes on from NC_081406.1 coordinate 587,536,552, forward strand.
CTAAATCACAGAAGTAATTACAATGTTTGAATTGGAGTACAACATCTATAAATGCCAAGAATTAGTTTCGATTAGGCTAAAAAATGATTTGTTGTCACTGTTCTAAAAAACTGCTCTGTTTTGCTCTTCTACCAAATACCAGATCATCAAAACTTAAGATGTGCATGTGAAACTACACTCAATCACTTCCAACACAATCTCACATTTACACACTCAAAATCATTATTAAATTTGATCTTATATATCTTCACCACCAAAATAGATCTCCAACTAGTCGGCTTCTCAAAACAACAAATTATGAAACTTCTATTGATGTGATGGCTCAATCCTACTACAAATCCTTATTTTGGACCTAAAACAAATGATCACAAGCTTCTCATAAGTCGGCCCAATCACCTTGAACTCATCAACATCCACCAGAATCACCTCAAGGAATCCAGACCACATGCTACACCATCAAAGATGAAGATTGTATACACATAAAAATTGGCTATGAGCAATTAAATAAATATTTTATATTTATTTAATAATTATTCTTCTATTAAATAGTTAATTTGAAAAGATTAATTTATTTAATTCATTTTCATGTCTTTCTATTAATTAATATTTTATTAATTAATTCATCTATCCTATTCTTCTAATTAATTAAATATATAATATTTAATTATTCCTCTAACCAAGTTAATTAAATATCTAATATTTAATTATCTCCTTCAAACAATTAAATATCGAATATTTAATAGTTATTCTCTTATCCTATAGTCTCAAATATTAAATAATTTCTTAAATTATTTAATCTTTCTTATCCAACTCACCCTCCATCTCCACTTCATCTTCCCTTTGCCAACTCATCCAATATGTGGTTAAGGAAATTAATATTTCTTAAATATTACTTTATCATTTATCTTCAACTTTCAAATTTAATGAAAATTGTGTACGTACACATATTTCATAACCATTTCCTATATTCTCTCCAACACCCCCTACATCTTAGGAAGGACTTGAGTCCACTTGTCCTATCATGCCTAAATTTCCTCTAACCATCCCTAGATTCTCTCAGTCAGCAAACCAGTCAAGGTGAGATGAGTGACACTTGTCTTCTCTTTCCCCCTTTCTCTCAACCTTCACCTTTGTTCATAGCCATTCAAATCTGTAGATCTGATCATGATCGTTGATATGAGCCACATCATCTAATCCTCTCAAGGTCTATAAAATCAAGAGCTTTAGTTGAGAGAGTTAATCTTCAAGTTAGACTTCAAGAGATTGCAAGTGCATTTTGCAAGCTAATCATATGCATCCGTGAGTTTTAGTTTTGAAGCAAATAGAAATTATCATATAGTATCATTTAGCATAATCATGTAGAATTTGCATATCATAGCATCTGTTAACTACAAGTTATCAGTCCATTCTCCATATGCCATCTTGGAAGCCAACAGTGCATTGTCTGAGAGCACACCATCTACAACCGGGAATAGTGGAGTTAGGACACAATGAGACATAAATCATGAAGGTAAAATAATGTTTTATTTTAATATATATTTCATGTAGTTTCATTAGTTGAATTTGGATTTCCTGTAGCATTTCCATTGGTATTTTGTGAAACTAACTTATTACAGGTAACATTCTAAGGATGAAATTCAATCTCAAACATTTTGGCGCCCACCATGGGGATGGACCTCACATATACCTTTAAAAATCTCGCAAAAATAAAATTAATGTATTTGTAATGCAGATTCATGCATGTGTGAATTTTAACAACGTTTTTGTTCGATGGGTTAGGACATTGTCATCATAGGTTAGCGCATATGTCATGTAGGTTAGCGCTTTTGTCCGCAAATCAATGCTTTTGCATCATAGGTTAGCGCATATGTCATGTAGGTTAGTGCTTTTGTCTGTAAATTAGCGCTTTTGCATCATAGGTTAGTGCATATGTCATGTAGGTTAGCGCTTTTGACTGAAAATCAACGTTTTTGCATCATAGGTTAGTGCATATGTCATGTAGGTTAGCACTTTTGTCTAAAAATCAGCGCTTTTGCATCGAAGGTTAGAACTTTTCTGATGCAAGTTAGCACTTTTGTAACAAAGACTAGCACATTTGGTAGATAGTTTAGCGCAATGAAAAATTTGTAACTGTGATTCGAGATTAGGCTTGTGGAAGCCCACCTAAGGTTTTTCATTAACTTTTTTTTTATTATTGCAAGTTTCTAACAATTTTTTGCAGATTTGGAGGAGTTAAGTTAGGATTTGGTGATTTCTTTTCTAGCTTTTTCAAAGTTGGTTAAAAAGAACTCATATTTCCTTTTAGGTAGAAAGAACTTCATTTTTCAATTTGGTGTTCTAAAAAGTACCTCACTTGTTTTTGGGCTCTAAAAATAATCACATTTGCAAGGTAAAAGAACAACAAATCAAACATTTACTTTCTTGCAAAGTTAGGATTCACTCCTCAAATTTTGGGCTCTAGAAAGAACAATAATCTTTCATTTTCTTGCAAAGGTAAAAAGCACAATCAATCTTATTTTTGCAAGTTAAAAAGAACAATCAACTTGTCCATTCTTACGAAGCAAGTTACTTTTTGCAACGATTTTTATTTTGTTGACCATGATTTCCAATTCCTAGTTTATAAAATCATTTGCTATGAAGGGCTAAAATAAACACCATGCTTGTTGGAGCAACATCTCCAAGTAGAGGATAGATCGCATTTCTATGGAAAGTTAAAAAGAACACTTATATTCCGTGTCTCGAAAGTGGTAGGTATATGCTCTCCCCTTAATTGGGTGACCAAAAAGCCAAACCCACTCTTTTATGCTTTCTTTATTTTCAAGCAATTAAAATCCTTTAGAGGGCCTACCTTCCCGAGCTACCTTGAGGAGGCCAGTGAGAGGGGAATGACCTAAAGTGGAAACGGGCTAATACAGAGTCCTTCCAATCCACTGTAAATAAATCATGTTTGTGATGAAAGTTCAAACAACATGTGCTGATAAGTTCATACCGACACTATGTTTCCCCATAAACCCTATGGAGTGTAACCTCTATAGGTAGGGAACCTTTTGTAATTACAGAGTTGAAAGTGTCACATGTATGGCCACATGACCGGAAGCCTTTACTAAAAACCACTTGTACTGGTTGCCAAAAACCTTCTAGTTGTTGGCATAGGAGGTCAGACCTCTGAAGCGGCTCACATACATATGGTTCCTAGTAGAGATATAAAGTTTTCCATGGGGAGATTTCATGGAAACTGGTGCTTGGCTACCCTGAAGAAGTGAGTGTCGAGGGTGGAGCCAGTGGGGTCAAGCATCTAAATATCCACTTTGAATAGCATAGCCTCGGGGGAAACCCCATGTGAGATTCAACAACTATTGTCTCAGCCTGCCATAGGAATTGTACTTGCTTGTGCTTTTCATTTATTAAAAATTGTGTCTTCTATGTCTCTAACATGTTCCAAATGGTCAAAAATTGAAGAAAATTATCATCTACGAAAGATCAAAAATCAACAAGTTACTGAAAAAGTGTGATCAAAAGGGTAAAACAAAAAGCATTCCAACACTTGAAACATCAAATCAAAATCAAAGTATCAAAACATCAAAATATCAAAATAATTCTTGAGGTAGGTTTGTCTCTAAACCATCACGTATTTTCAAACTAGCTCAAACAACTAGGTTACTAATCCTACAGGTTATTCCCAAAAGGTTCTATAAACATCAACATTCAACAAGCTATTGATTCAAACATCTTAAGTGCAAAAATCAACATCCTTGTCAAGTCTCTCATTAGGATAATCAAATCCTCTATCACGAAGCTTGATCAATCTATACTAGGTTCCTAATCTTGGATATATCTTTCCTATTTTGAACTTAGGTTACATCAAAACCAAAATTGCACCAACATTGGAATCAAACTTGTAAACTGTCAAATGCTTATATGACTTTTAAGTATCACCTTAAGAAAATAAAACCTGGTTATAAAGCTACTCAGAAAAGGATAAGATTCTTGTATATCAATCGCAAGATCTTATTAAAACATAGGACATTCCTACACTATTTTCATCACTACATACGTGGCAGTAGTACAGAATTTGACGGTGAAACTTTACAAAGACATGCTTTTCAACAAAGAGACACTTTATCCCAACGAACAAACAATAGTGGTAAAATCAACAAGTCATATCTTCCTAAACCACTAATCACTTATTGACTTTGTCCATTGAAAATTTCAAACAACTTTGAAATAATCACATGCCAGTTTTGACTAGAGCCCAATACGAACAACTTAGAAAACAACAACAAATGGAAGAAGAAGATACTCCTGTATTCCACACTTTTGGATTTACCGCTGTTGATGAAGAAGCAGTCAATAGCACCATTAGAGACCTTGAACAAGATTTCAAATTTGATAGGCTAATGGAAAAATTGTTGGCAAAACAAAAAGAGAAATATCTCTTGATGTTGGCAAAATCTAGAGCTAAACTACCACAAGACTTTAACATAGAAAGCTTAAAACAAGACACGAAAGCAAGTAACACCCAAAACACAGATGAGCCGAATAGCGAAGATGTGAATAAAGAAAGCAATGAAGAAACAAGGAAGGAAAAGGATGGCAAAAGAAAAGAACGTAATGATAAAATAAACAATGTGGATAATTCATTATCAAACCTTACTCAACAAATACAAACTTTACAACAATAGATACAAGACATGCAAAATGGGACAAGTTCCAAGAAGTATTCATTAGAAGACATATGCCCATATCCCTTTGATAAAAATCTGAATATGATACCATTTCTGCAACATTGCGAGATCCCTAAATATGACAAATACGATGGAAAATCTGATCCTCAAGATCACATTAGGGAGTTTTGTACTATGAGCATGGAATTTGCTCACGATGAAACTTACCTTATGCGTCTTTTTCCTAGGATTTTAAATGGACAATCAATGGAGTGGTTTTCATGATTACCATCCGGAATCAAATCATTTGAAGAACTTGGGAATAGGTTTATTTCACAATATTCCTACAATATAAGGAATGAAATAACAATGCTAGATCTTTGCAATGTTAAACAAAAGAATGGTGAATCCTTTATGATCTTCTTACAACGATGGAAAGGCATGTTTAATAGATATCCCCAGGATGTACCTGATCAAGAAAAAATGGACATATTCATTGATAATCTTATCAGTGAAATGAGTTATCGACTAAGAATGCAATGTCCTCCCTCTTTTGCTATAATGATCGAAAATGGTCTGAAAATAGAGAACGCTATGGTAAAGAAAGGAGAACTAAAACTTTACAATAATTCATACAACAACAACAACAACAACAACAACAACAATGAAAAACCCAAGTTCTGGTCAAAGAATAGGAATGTTAGCAATGAAGGAAATGATGATAACAATACTACAAAACAACAACAACCAATTTTCAATCTATCAAGTGAAATCCCAAGTAACAACAATCTAGAAAACAATAAAGCCAAATCCTTTTTCTCTAATCCTCGGAGAAAATTCACAAATATTGGAGAATCTTTAAAATCAACTCTAAAAAATTTGCTTGCTAACAAATTGATTGTTTTACCAGAAGCAAGAATTTATGAACCACCAGTCAAGCCAAATTGGTGGAATGATAATCATTTTTGCAATTATCATCGAAATAAAGGACACCTAACAAATGATTGTCAAAGATTGAAACACATTATCCAAGATCTAATTGATAATGGAACCATCACGGTGGATAGCCATAAGATGAACGAATCACACTTGGCTTTTAAAACTCCACTTCCAAACTATGATAAAGGTGAATCATCCCAATTGGAAACTAACAAAGGAAAAACCAAAGTAAATTACACTTATACATACGATGATGTAGTAAATGTGATCATTGTTAACGAAAATCAATCTTCAAAACCAATCAACGTTATCACAAGAAGCAAAGAAAAGGTTACCTTCACAGGTATAGCAAAAGACTTAGCATCCACATCACAAAAATACAATTTAGTAGAGCAATTACAACGAATACCCGCTCAAATATCAATTCTGGAACTTCTCAAGATTTCACCTATGCATAAGGAAATTTTGGAGAAAGCTTTAGTGGAAACAACGATTTCAAAATATTTGGATATAGATCAGTTCCGAAACATGGTAGGACATCTTATAGCTCCTCATTGCTTATCATTTTTTGAAAATGATGACTCATCCTTAAAACATCCTCACAATGCTCCTTTATATGTTGAAGTCTCCATTAATAAAACTCATGTCAAACGTGTACTCATAGATGGAGGAGCTGGCTTAAATATTTGTGCATTAAGTTTGATAAAAGCTTTGGGATATTCAGAGAATGCAATGGACTCAAAAAAGAAAATAACCATCAAGGCTTACGGTGAAGCAAAACGTTCTTCTAAAGGGATTGTTGTGCTACCAATAAAGATAGGACCCATGGAAAAGGATACATTGTGTCAAGTTTTAGACTTGAATCTCTCCTACAACATTCTTCTCGAAAGACCCTGGATTCACAAGATACAAGCAGTTCCTTCTACATATCATCAATGTGTAAAATTTCCTCATGAAGGGCAAGAGATCACTATAATTATAGATTCTATTCAATATTGCAATAATTTGAAGCCAACACAAGATACAAGAGTTCCACATAACAGAGAATTAGTATATCCTACTAAAGAAGTTCAAGCAAAGTTATGGCAAACTTTTAAAGAAAAGCTCAAGTTAAATAATGAAGGAATGGGAAAGTATTCTTTGAATAATTTTCCACTCTCCCCTAAGTCATATGGAAAACCTACAGATATTCAATCATAGACATCAAGCAAATCAAAACATATGTTTAAAGGAACCTTTGTTAGTGCTAGAACCCTTGAAGAGGAAAATGAAGACAAAGATATTCTTGGCTGGTTATACAAAGATGAAGATAAAACTATAGCAACAACAACAGAAGTCAATATTCCCATAAAACAATATGGCAAAGGATATGAAATCATGCAAAAGATGGGATATGAAGGAAAAGGACCAATTGGTAAGGAACATCAGGGAATTTCAAAACCTATTTGTCCGCACTCACAATCCAGTTTGGGATACCTAAAGTCTAATCAAAAGCAACACAATACTCAACAACAAAAATGGAGAAAGAAATCAGTCCCTAAAGGAGACAATTGGCAAGAAAAGCTACATCAAGCGACCAAAATAGTAACCAGTAAGAAAAAGAAGCAAGAAGAACATGAAAAGAAAGAGGAGGAGATTATCATCCCAGGTAATGAAAAATCTTGTCAACAAGTTCTGAAAATACAAACAAAGGCAAAATTTGAACAAGATATTCCAGAGGCAGTAAAAATAGAAATGGCAGAAATCAGAGAACGTTTTGCACCATACGACATTCCAGTATGGTATAGTGGAGAAATCTTAGATCAGGATTCAGTGACAGATTCCAATGAGTATGAATGGGGACTAGATGTCTTATCTACTCTATCAAGTAAAGGACACAATGAAGATCAAGAAGCTATGACAAAAGAAGACTTGTCTATTACAGAAAAAAAGATAAAATTAGAAAGAAGACAAGAGAAACTCAGAATTCAAAGAAAAGAGGCGTATGCAAAAAGAAAAGAGAATGACAAAAACAGCGACACAATGCCACAAGAAGCGCAAACAAGGATTAGATATGCAAGAACTATAGAAGAAATAAGAGATAGTCAAGTTGGATTAACTATTAGTCCAGAAGAAGTTGAGATTGAAAGGAGACAAAATCTATTAAAAGAATCCTCTTTATCATGTACACAAGTATGTCAACTCCAAAATGCAAATGAAGTCAATCAAGAAGAAATTTGCAGTATCAAAGATGTGTGTGTTGATATAATTCATTCATTTAAGGGACAAACGTCAATTGAAGAACCACTTGAGTGTGAACTACAAAATGCTAATATTAATCTTGTTAAGACTAATTCAGAAACGCTTGAGAAAGACAATCCTCAAAAACATCTAATCTATGATAATACCTATTCTATGCTAAATTATGATCATTATGTCATGAACATTGAAACACCTAATGATGACAGTGATTATGATTTACCCCTTCTTCATCTTGAACTAATTGATTGGGATAATTTAGACAACCTCAAACTAAATGTCTTTTCCAATGATCATGACTTAGCTATGTACCTTAACGTTGTTGAACCCATCCATCCTAAGATATCTTCCACTATAGAATCAAGTGATGTTTCTCATAGTTAGGAGAATGCCAAACTTTTCAATCGCAAAAGTGAAATAAAACAAGGAAAGAGACCTATTGTTGAAAACCATTTCATGGGAAAATTAGATCAATCAAAAGAAAAAATAAAGGATGTATCTGATGGTGAAAACCTCCTTGAGGCACCAGAAGATGGAAAGTTTGACATTTTTCCTGCATATTTTCAAGAGAGATCTGCTATCCTGATAGAAGCAACAGAAGCAATAAACATTGATACATCAAAGGATCCTAAAATACTTCATTTTGCTACCTCATTGTTAGAAAGAGAGAGGAAAGAATACATGGAATTCTTTAAGCAAAGACAAATAAATTTTTCTTGGTCTTATGTAGATATGCTAGGACTTAGTCCAGATCTTATCATGCATCATCTTAATGTGGATTTAAAAGCAAAACCTGTTAAGCAGAAGATAAGAAAGATGCATCTGCATATTGCTCTCCTTGTAAAAACTGAGCTCAAGAAACTATTGGAAGTGGGTTTCATAAGACCAGTGGCTTATCCAGAATGGGTTTCAAGTATTGTACCAATATAAAAACCAGATAAAAGAATAAGGGTTTGTATAGATTTCAGAGATCTGAATAAAGCATGTCCAAAAGATGATTTCCCACTACCAAACATCGATATCATAGTGGACTTATCAGCAGGACATGAGATGTTTTCATTAATGGATGGCTTCTCAGGATATAATCAAATAAAAATCACACCTGAAGATCAGGAGAAGACAACTTTCACCTATGCATGGGGAACGTACTGCTGGAATGTTATGCCATTTGGGCTTAAGAATGCAGGAGCGACTTATCAAAGGGCTATGACGACAATTTTTCATGACATGATGCATACATTTATGGAAGATTATGTCGATGACATACTTGCAAAATCTCACACAAGAAAAGAACATTTGAACATTCTAAGCAAGATTTTTGACAGGCTAGAAAGATATCAATTGAGATTAAATCCAAAGAAATGTGCATTCGGGGTAACCTCTGGAAAGCTCCTTGGGTGCATTATATCAGCTCGTGGCATTGAAGTCGATCCTGGAAAAGTTAAAGCTATCATGGAGATGGAATCACCTAAGAACATAAGTCAATTGCGATCTTTACAAGGAAGGTTGCAATCAATTAGGAGATTTGTGTCCCAATTGGCCGATAGATGTCTTCCATTTACCCATCTTCTACATAAAAATGTTCCATTCAAATGGGATCTAACATGTGAAGAAGCTTTCTTGCAAATAAAAGAATATCTTATGAGTCCTCCAGTACTAATATCACCAACCAAAGGGAAACCATTGTTACTCTATGTCTCAGCAACAAGTGTGTCATTAGGCGCACTTCTAGCTCAACATGATGATGAAGGAAAATAAAGAGCAGTTTATTATATCAGCATAACACTTGTTGGCTACGAATTAAATTATTCCTCAATTGAAAAGATATGTCTAGCAGTTGTATTTGCAACCCAGAAGCTACAACACTATATGTTGATTCATTCTGTAAAACTAATAGCAAAGATAGATCCTCTCAAATATCTGTTAAGCAAGTCAACATTGACAGGAAGACTAGACAAATGGGTTATGATACTGAGTGAATTTGACATAGAATATGTTGACCGGAAAGCCATCAAGGGACAAGTCATTGCTGATCAATTGGCTGATGCACCTTTACAAAATGACATGCCTTTGCACATCGAATTTCTTGATGCATATATCTTGACAGTAAGTACAAACTTTTGGGAATTGTACTTTGATGGTTCTTATACTCAACATGGATCAGGTGTAGGAATATTGTTTATCACACCTCAAAGACATACAATTCTGAAATCATATGGACTGCGATTTCCATGCACCAATAATATTGTAGAGTATGAAGCATTGGTTATAGGGCTCAAAATGGCCATTGAATGGAATGTTAAAGAACTACATGTCTATGGTGATTCACCACTTGTCATTAATCAAATAAATGATGAATATCAAACAAAGGATGATAAGCTTATGCCATACAAACAGCTAGTGGAGGAATTTAAAGGACATTTTAAAGAAATCACATTCACCCAGATTCCCAGATATGAGAATAAAGTAGCAGATGCAATGGCTACAATAGCATCTCTCTTGCAAAATAAAGAAAATCAACAATGTTACGAATTTCTTGTGGAAGATATCTTAACCCCTACCATTCAATCCCAACATACCTATCGAATTTGCCATATATCAGGAACCAGTCAGTCCTTATACGGTCAAACTTACCAATATTTGAAAGATCATATCCTTCCTTTGGAATTATCTCGTAACGAACGAAGAAACTTTATCTGTCAGTCCTCTCGCTATACCATTATTGCTGATATCCTATATAGGTGTGGTCTAGATGGTACATTTTTGAGATGTCTTGAAAAAGATGAATCTGAGAGAGTTATTAATGACATTCATGTGGGTATTTGCGGTACACACTCAAGTGGTTTAACATTGGCTAAGAAACTTATTCGTATGGGTTACTGTTGGCCTACTATGGAAAGAGATTCATTCACCTATGCTAGAAAGTGTAAACAATGTCAAATTCATGGAAATCTAATTCATGCACCAACACAAGAGTTATATCCTATGATAGGATCATGGCCATTTTCACAGTGTGGCTTGGATTTGGTAGGAAAGATCAATCCCTCATCTTCTAATGGACATGAGTTTATTCTGGTTGCTATTGAAAATTTTACTAAGTGGATTGAAGTAGTGCCTTTAACAACAGTGATAGGAAAACAAATATCATCATTCATCTTGAATTATATAATCTATCGCTATGGAGTTCTTATGACTATTATCACTGATAATGGAAGACCATTCAAAAATCAAGATGTAAAAGAGCTATGGGAATAGTTTCATATCCAACATAGGTTCTCTAATCCATATTATCCACAAGGTAATGGTCAAGCTGAGGCATCAAACAAAACTATTTTAAAAATCTTGAAGAAAACAGTCAATGAAGCTAGAAAAGAGTGGCACATTCAGCTAAATCCTGCTCTTTGGGCATACCGAACTAGTGTCTACACTCCAACAGGGACAACTCCATATTGTTTGGTCTATGAATTAGAAGCTATATTACCTATAGAAGTAGAGATACCTTCTCTATGAGTATCCTTGCATGGTCTTATACCAGAAGAAGAACAAAGAGTCTCCCAACTCCAGGAACTAGAACTGATTCAGGAATGTCGCCAAAATGCAACAAATCATTTAAAAGTATATCAACAAAGAATGGAAAGAAGCTATAACCACAAAGTCAAGCCATGTAGTTTTCAGGTTGGAGACATAGTTCTAAGGGAAAATCCAAGAAATCAGCAAGATCGGGAAAAGAAGGGCAAATTTGAACCAAATTGGCTAGGACCTTTCGTCATAGTAGCAACATATGGATCAGGAGCATACAAGTTATCTACCCCTGAAGGTGATTGGTTTGATGAACCTATCAATTCTATCCATCTCAAGAAATTCTATGCTTGAGATATAAAGTCCTGAAAAAAAAAGGGGCATAAAACAGTGAAAATCAGAAAAGACAAAAAAAATCAAAATATGAGAAAAATGCAATAAATTTAGATGGTGAAAACCTGGTAAACAGGCATTATCTAAAAAAGTAAGTTCTTCCATCTATGAGATTTCTTTGTGCACTTATCCATGTCATCATATCCAATCTATCGCTTCCATCTATCCTATCTCGTCTATTCCATCTTTCTCATCCATTTCTCTGAACCATTTAGCAAGAAATATGCAGCTTACCAATAATTAACAATCTTTGACATACTTGTCGTAGTCACTGTCTTAGATTTTATCTGTTAGGTCCCGGAGACAACTGAGAGGGGGGGGTGAACCAGTTGTCTAATAAATTCAAACCAAAAACTTATTAACCAACTTAATGCTTAATACCGGTAAACCAGTTAAGTATGCAAGTAGACAGTGTTAACAGTAAATTGCTATACCGGTAAGGATTAATGCATGAAACATAAACATAAAGTCATCCACAACACATGACACCAATATTTGTACGTGGAAACTCTGTAAGGCGAAAAACCACGGTGGGAAACCTTACCCACAATCAGATGATACTACTGCAGATAGTAAGTGTACATAAATGGGGTCTGCACATGCAGAAAGGCCAACAGCCTAGAGCTCACTGCTCAATCACAAAATGGGAGTCACATTGACTACAATTGGATGGTTAAATCCAATAAGAATGTACTGCACAAAATAGCATCTTCATATGCTGGATTCAGTACCGGTGTAATGTTGATATGCTTCTACAAAAACCTAACTTCACCTTCAAATGATGTCTTCGTGTATATCCTTGCTTGATCTCGCATATACCATCACTTAATTCTTTTTCGCATTCCACACTTGATCTTACAAATAAAATCTTACATTTATACCATACCCTAAGACCAATTATAGTAGGTCGGCTCTACAAGATATTACAATAAAAACATTTTACAAACAATACAATATTCGATGCAATAACTGATTGAACATGTCAGCTTAATGCATTTACAACAATAATAAATCATCTCCATAGCGTGCCATGCTGATCTGGAAAAGATAAACCTACCAGTGTAACCCTAGATAACCTGGACCTATTTGCCGGTAAAAGCAAATATGCAAATATGAATGTACCAATGATTATTTCTTCAAAACAAAGTGTCCATACAATGTCTTCGACATTACCAAGTGTCTTCCATATCATTCCAGGTACCGGTGAACAATATATCCTGTTGGTGAACCATATACTAGTAACTGTTGCATAGTTTACTGCTTGTTGGTGAATGTTGTTGGATCTACAAAGTAGGTGTATTCAGTGGGTGTTGACATCAATGACAAAACCATACCAAAATACCAACAATCTCCCCATTTGGCATTGATGGCAACACAAGATGGAAAAACCATCAAAGTGCCAAAACAGAAATGCCAATTATAAAAACCAACAATCTCCATTTCTCCCCCTGGGAGTAACATGTGTTTATCCAAAGATTATTTTCAATACCAATCTCTCCTTAAATGTGTTTTACAAAATCTCTCCCCAAAAAGATAATGTGTTTTTCCATAGATATCTCTCCCCCTTTGACATCAAATGCCAAAGTCACAAAAAGTCAAGTTCATACAAAATACCAACCAATTCAATATACCAACTACTCCCCCTGAGAAGTAGCTTCCTCATCAAATACCAGAATAAAAGATTTGTCTTTTTAATTCTGCCGATTGATGACAATCATCAACTATCTAAGTCTCTATCGGTGGAGGTATGACTCCAAGCTGATCTCTGAGATACTCATAAGTCTCCTTAGGCAAAGGTTTTGTGAAATATCTGCAAGTTGTTCTTTAGTATTCAAATAAACCTGTTTTATCTCCTTTTCTTCAACTTTTTCCTGCAGAAAATTTAGTTTGATAGAAACATGTTTTGTTTTAGAATGTAATACCGGATTCTTAGATATATCAATTGTTGCAGTGTTATCACAGTATATAGTAATAGGTTTCTTGCATTTTACCTTTATGTCCTTCAACATTTGCTTAAGCCATAATACCTGTGTACAGGTAGTTGCTACTACAACATATTCTGATTCTGCTATTGATAAACATGTACAACTCTGTTTCTTACTCCACCAAGAGACTAATCTCTTTCCAAGAAAGAATGCTCCTCTAGTGGTGCTCTTTCTATCATCTACATCTCTTGCCCAATTTGCATCTGTGTATGCACATAGATCAAAATTTTTATCTTTAGGATACCATAATCCAAGATTTGTTGTGCCTTGTAAGTACAGCAAAATTGTTTTCACTGCTGATTCATTATTTTCCCTAAGATTACTCTGAAATATAGAAACAATACATACTGCATTCATAATATCAGACCTGTTTTGTGTCAAATACAGTAAACCTCCTATCATACATTTGTATCTAGTTGGATTAACAGGTGTAGATTCACCCCTTTGAGATAATTTGTCATTTGTAGTCATAAGTGTGCTTACCGGTTTAGAGTTCTCCATCCCAAATTTCTTTAGTAATTATTTCAAGTCCTTGGATTGACTAAAAAATATACCTTTATCAGTTTGAGAAATTTGCAAACCTAAAAAGAATTTTATTTCTCCAATCATAGACATTTCAAATTCTTGCTGCATTTCAAGAGAAAATTCCTTACATAATCCATCTTCTCCTCCTAAGATTATATCATCAACAAATACTTCAATAATCAAGATGTCATCATTAGTTACTTTGTAGTATAAATTGCTATCTGCATATCCTTTAGTAAAACCAATCTTTAAAAGATACTTATCCAACCTTGCATACCAAGCTCTTGGGGCTTGTTTCAATCCATACAGAGCTTTTCTTAACCTACAAACCATATTATTGTCATCTGTCAAAGAAAATCCATCAGGTTGTTCAATATATACTTCTTCTTCAAGATCTCCATTCAAAAATGCACATTTAATATCCATTTGATAAACTTTGTAATCCTTGTGAGCTACAAAAGCCAAGAATAATCTAACTACCTCAATTCTGGCTACCGGTGCAAAGGTTTCATTGTAATCAACTCCTTCTTTTTGAGAATATCCCTTACACACTAGTCTTGCTTTATTTCTGACAACCTTACCATCTTCATTAAGTTTATTTCTAAATACCCATTTACTTCCAATTACATTTTTATCTTTAGGCCGGGGAACTAATGTCCAAGCATTATTCTTCTCAATTTGTCCTAATTCTTCTTCCATAGATTTAATCCAAAATTTATCTTCACATACCTCATTGATAGATGATGGTTCAATTTGAGAAATAAGACATACCTCTTCATTTGCCAATCTTCCTCTTGTCATAACTCCTTTTAATTTGTTTCCAATTATCTGATCTTCAAAATGATTCAATCTTACATACCGGGGCGTCTTAGTTTGCTGCTATTCTTCAATTATTGTGGAATCTTCTGATGATACCGGGGTAACTGGATCTTCATTTTGTACTGGTGGATTCAATATAGGTTCATTTGTCACAATTTTTGTTACCGGTTCAGAGTCTATATACCTTGAAGTTCCTCTGAATTGTTCATCAATCTTTACATTTGTACTTTCAACAATTTTCTGCAATCTTTTATTAAAACATCTATATGCCTTGCTCTTAGATGAATAACCAAGAAATATTCCTTCATCACTTCTAGGATCAAATTTGCCAATATACTCATCTCTTCTAATATAACATTTACTTCCAAAAATTCTGAAATACTTAAGAGTAGGAGTATTACCAAACCATAGTTCATGAGGGGTCTTACTAGTTTCTCCTTTGATGTGAACTTTGTTGAATGTATAGATAGCAGTGCTAATTGCCTCTCTCCAATACACATGTGGTAGATTTGCTTCTGATAACATACTTCTAGCTGCATCCAAGATAGTTTTGTTTTTCCTTTCAACAACTCCATTCTGCTATGGTGTCCGAGGTGCTGATAACTGTCTTTTGATTCCATTCACTTCACAGAATGTATTAAAGTCCTCAGATGTGAATTCTCCTCCTTGATCTGATCTTAAACATTTGATTTTCTTACCAGTTTCATTTTCAACCATTGCTTTGAATAGTTTGAACTTACCGAGTGCTTCTGATTTCTCTCTAAGAAAAGTAACCCAACACATTCTAGAATAATCATCAATAATTAGCATGAAATATCTATCACCTTGTAAGCTTCTAGTTCTAGCTAGACCACATAAATCAGTGTGAATTAAATCAAGAGCATTATTGGATTTTTCTGGAATACTTTTGAAACTAGCTCTAACTTGTTTTCCAAATTGACATTCCTTACAAACTGTATGCTGAGGTTTCACAATTTTAGGTAGATCTCTAACTGCCTTAGAAGTATTGATTTTTACCATGCAATCAAAATTTACATGACATAGTCTCTTATGCCATAACCAACTGTCATCTATATGTGCAATTAAGCATGCCTTTTCATTGTTATTTAAATGAAAGATATTGCCTCTAGTCTGATTGCCAGTTGCAATTTCCAAACCAGTTCTATTCATGATTTTGCATTTTCCATTTTTAAATTGTAACTGAAATCGCTTCTCAACTAATTGACCAACAATTAAAAGATTATGCTTTAATCCTTCAACATAGTAGACATTGTCAATGTTATGTTTACCATCAAGAGATATTGAACCCTTACCTTTGATTGAACAAGCTTTGCCATCTCCAAATCTTACTAAATCTCCATTGTATTCTTGAAAGTTCAAGAATTTACCTTTGTCTCCAGTCATATGATGTGAGCATCCTAAGTCAATAATCCATTCATCCTTTGATTCAACTTTAGCTACTAGGGCTTGTTCTATCGGTTGAGAAGTAGGTGCCGGTTGATCTTCTATTATAACAACAAAAACCCATCCATTGTCTACTGGATCCTCATCAGAATCATCAGTCACACCTTCATCAACAATGTAACAAGATTTATCTTTGTTCTTCTTAAATCTGTATCTCTGATATTCAGGATTAGGCTTGTATGTTCTTCTAGCTTCTTCTCTTTGTCTAGCATGTCTATCAGGGCATCTTGAAGCCATATGACCAATCTTATTGTAGTTAAAACATTTAAAGGGTACTTTACCTTCATACTTACTTCCAATTGGACCTTTTGGCATTTTCCTTGCAAATAGTGCTTCAAGCTCTTCAAGCTCTTCATTCTCCCTTCTGGATTCTTCAAGTTCTCTTGCATAAAAGGCTCTTTAGTCTAATTTGTCAAATGATGGAGCAGATGATGTTGATGCTTTAAAGGCCAAATTAGTCTTTATAGTAGCAACAGGACCAAATTCCTCAATTTCAAAAGCTGAAAGTTTTTTAATCAATGTATCCCTAGTTACTGATGTATTAGGCATTGTTCTTAACTCATTTATAGCAGTAACCTTCATTTTATATGCCGATGGCAAACCTTTTAAGATTTTTGAAACAATTTCATCCTCACTCAAGGTTCCTCCACAACATTTAATACCCAAAACAATTTCATTTACTCTTTCCATAAAAGCAGAAATCCTTTCATCTTCTTCCATTTTCAGATGTTCATACCTGACTCGGAAGCTTTCAAGTTTTGCAATTTTGACTGTGGAATCTTCTTCATTCAGTGTTTCCAAGTGATCCCAAATAGCTTTAGCAGTAGACCTATCTGATAATCCCATGATTTGTTGATCTGATAATGCGCTCAAAAGTGCTTCTCTTGCTTTGCAATCATTCTCTTCATCTTTGGCTAAAGTAGTTGGAGCAGTCTGACCAGCTACAATAGCAGTATAACCATTCTTAGTAACTTCCTAGATGTCTTTACCAATGCAATTCAGATGTGTCTCCATTCTAATCTTCCATATCCCATAGTTGGTTCCATCAAGTTTAGGACTGTCCTTCCTAAAATAATTAGTAGACATTGGATCTCCTCAAGTTGTTAAACTTCTGCAAAAGAGGACTAGGCTTTGATACCAATTGTTAGGTCCCGGAGACAACTGAGAGGGGGGGGGGGGTGAATCAGTTGTCTAATAATTTCAAACCAAAAACTTATTAACCAACTTAATGCTTAATACCGGTAAACTAGTTAAGTATGTCGGTAGATAGTGTTAATAGTAAATTGCTATACCAGTAAGGATTAATGCATGAAACATAAGCATAACGTCATCCACAACACATGACACCAATATTTGTACGTGGAAACCCTGTAAGGGGAAAAACCACGGTGGGAAACCTTACCCACAATCAGATGATACTACTGCAGATAGTAAGTGTACATAAATGGGGTCTGGACATGTAGAAAGGCCAACAGCCTAGAGCTCACTGCTCAATCACAAAATGGGAGTCACACTGACTATAGTTGGATGGTTAAATCCAATAAGAATGTACTGCACAAAATAGCATCTTCATATGCTGGATTCAGTACCGGTGTAATGCTGATATGCTTCTATAAAAACCTAACTTCACCTTCAAATGATGTCTTCGTGTATATCCCTGCTTGATCTCGCATATACCTTCACTTAATTCTTTTTCGCATTCCACACTTGATCTTACAAATAAGATCTTACATTTATACCATACCCTAAGACCAATTATAGTAGGTCAGCTCTACAAGATATTACAATAAAAACATTTTACAAACAATACAATATCCGATGCAATAACCGATTGAACATGTCGGCTTAATGCATTTACAACAATAATAAATCATCTCCATAGTGTGCCATGCTGATCTGGAAAAGATAAACCTGTCGGTGTAACCCTAGATAACCTGGACCTATTTGCCGGTAAAAGAAAATATGCAAATATGAATGTACCAATGATTCTTTCTTCAAAACAAAGTGTCCATACAATGTCTTCGCCATTACCAAGTGTCTTCCATATCATTCCAGGTACCGGTGAACAATATATCCTGTCGGTGAACCATATACCAGTAACTGTTGCACAGTTTACTGCTTGCCGGTGAATGTTGTTGGATCTACAAAGTAGGTGTATTCAGTGGGTGTTGACATCAATGACAAAACCATACCAAAATACTAACATTATCAGCATCAACCAATCTGCATTTGTATCCCGCCATGGTTTGGATCTTGATCAATTCATATATCCATAATAATTTTTATTTATTTTTTTCCACTGGGGGCAAGAACCTAATTTCCTTTTGCTAAGGTGATATCTTGAATCTTTGAAAAATCCAAAACATTCATAAAACTTAGAAAAACCTAAAACACCTAGGATTTTGAAATAGATAACAAGCAAGCAAAGCAAATCCATCAAGGCATCTCATCAACAACTGAATCGTCAAACTTAGCAAATTGAAGAATCAATTAGCAAGCTATAAAGGATTATCAAAGATCGTTCATCTAGATGATTATATCAGTTAATGACCATAGGAACATGTGAATGATATACAAGGTTCAATGTTTATATCTTGATTTTATTGCTAATTATGTACTCTATGCGACTCAAGGATGTCCATGACTAGAGAAGCTATGATGAGGCATGATTATTTTCTTTGATTGTTGTCTGTGGTTTATCTCTTACTACAGTATGAACTTGTCTCGGGATATCATCGACAAAAGATCAAGGAGGATGTTCCAAGTCATGCATGAAAGGAGATACTCCTTATTTGTTCTGCAAGCAATACTCGGGTCAACTTGATCCATTATATCAAGTTGCTTGTAGTAACTTGCTATATCAATTTCCATGTAAGGAATACTCAGGTCATCTTGAATCTTTATGTCAAGTTTCTTGTATTATCTTACAACATTTTAAAGCTCAATGATGAAATCAAGCACTGTTACAAGATAGCATATGAAGAATGGTAGTACAATTTTTAGTTAGATCATTTCATTAGCTTGTTATTTGTCTTCCTTATAAGCATTCAAGATCAGTTGCATTATAAACATTTCATTTTATTAACATATCAACATTCATAAATAAAGATTGAGTATACTTGGAAAAACAAAAACAATTTGCATTTAATCACTGTAGGTACATTTATTTTTTCCTCACTATCCATTTCATTTAGCTGCATTTTATCATTGCATTAGTTTGCATTCAAATAAGTGCATTTCTATTCATCATATAGGGTATCATCATTATTCCATTTATCATTTAGTTGCATGCATAAAATTCAAAAACATTTCATATAGATCATTTGTATGTACATCATTGTAAGCATTAAGCAATCATTCATTTGCATTTTCATATAGATTATTGCATTCATATCATTTAAGATAGTAATCATTTTCATTTGCTTCTAGGATCATTAAAATCAAAAATCAAAATCATTCATGATTTGCATCATGTAAGTCATTATCATCATATCATTATTCATCTAATCATTGCATCCATAAAATCAAAGCATATAAGCATATAGATCATCATCAAATAGAGTAACATGCATAATAAAAAGCATTATCATATAGAATCCATGTCTGTATATAGATCATCATAAAACAATAAAAGTCCAAGTATACAATGATATCAGATAAACAATACAAGTGCCTCAAATCAAGTCATTACTGTCCTATACCACTACCACCTGACTCTGTCTGTCTCTGTGGCTGTGGGCGAGAAGATCCTCCAGATATCTGTCTACCATGATCACCACTCCTCTGAGGAGGTCCCATGACCCCACCACTGCTAGTGTCCATCAACATGGTGGTCTAATAACTACCTTCTCTCTGGCTCTCTACAACTACCTCCTCATATCATCGTCGCCAGTAGGAAGTCTCCTTCCCGGCCCAAAATAATGCTCTAATAGTATCAGCTGAGAGAGTACCTGAACGAACCTGCTGAATATGATCAAGAAGACCCTGAGTATCCTACTGTCTCCTAACAGCTGTGTCTCTCTCGGTCATAAGATTCTGTATCTGTGCTCGAAGCTGATCAATCTATGCTCCCAGACTATCAATAGTATCATGCCCTGGCACATCATGCTCTGGTATAACCACATCTAGCATATCCTGCACTGGTGCAACCTGCTCTGGTAGATCCTGCTGTGGTGCATAAACCCCAATCCCCTCACCACCAACCTGTCCAACTGCTGGAATCTCAGTACGAGTAACTCTTTGAACCCATTGTCTAATCAAGGGAACATGATCCTCAAGATCCTCATCATCCCCACCATGCGCTGCAATAACCCTAGGATCTGGCTGAATCTGTCTAAAATCAATACCTGTCTCGCAACCCCCATCCAATCCAGTCACCCTCCCTCCTGTCAATGGCAATCCTCTAGGTGATCTCATTCCTACACTACCAGTATCCCTCCCAATCCATACAACATCTCTCCCACCCATAGAACGAGGTCTCTCAATCCTGCCAGCCGGTCCAAATGGTCCTCCATGGACTCTCAATCAACGTCCTCTCCATCCAGGTCTACCACCACCACCACCTCCATCCCCACCATCATCTCCACCTCTCCCAACCTCATGAGAAGCTCTAAGATCTCATCTACGTCTCCGTCTCCTAATAATAGGATCATCTTAATCATCATCATCATCTCCTGAGCTAGGAGGAGGATCTGCTGGATCCATAATCTGAGGAAATGGATGTGCTAATATATACTAAGCGTACTCTACAGTAACCCCAAGATCAAGAATGTGTAATCTCATATCATATGCCACTCTCGGAGTAGTAATAAACTCTGTACGAGCAATCTCAAATGACAAAGACGGTCCCCAATCTCGTCTATCTCTGTATCGCCGTGCATATATCATCACACCAGTAGGCATAGGCTGAATGATACCAAACTGTCTCAAAATCTGACCAATTAACTATCGCTCAACAATGAAACGTGTCTGACCAATAAGATATCTACTCTGTATGATACATGGTAATGTCTGTGCATCATCCATCCATGGCTCACAATCAATATATGGTCTCCAAGTAATGCTATCTAAAGAATCACACCCAACGCCAATACTCCATCTTACCTAGCTTATGCTGAGTAAGGATACCTGCATAAAAATAAACATATGGCTGCCTCTCTCCATGAACTCTATTATAGATAGGTCGTGTAATAGAAATGTGCTCCCAGCACCAGATCTGCAATAAAGTGCATCCTGTAGATAAACTAGCACTCTCATCATACAAAACCTGGTGAAGATCATGATATAAATGTGCCAACATGCAAACACCCCAAGCATATCGTGTATGATGCTCCATCATACTCAGAAGAACCTCACCCCATCCAATAGAAAAACCTCGCGATCGCCTATCAGGACATATGAATCCTCCAATCAAACCAACAAGAATAATAGGAAGAGTCTTGTAATACATCACCATATCTACCCATCGGATCTCTCCTCTACGGATGCTCTCATTAGCAAACATGACTCTGCAAGCCTCTGTCCCAACTCGATCCTGATAATCATACTGTACAAGCTCACCAGTCGTCGGGATGTGCAGAATCCTATAGACATCCTCAAGAGTCACACGAATCTCACTCGTCACTAGGTGGAAAGTGTTATGCTCGCTGTGCCATCTCTTGGCTAACGCAGTCAACAATCCTTTATTATGTGTAATCTTAGGCATAAATAATAAATAGCGTAACCCACAGGCATCTATATGTCTAATCTCAGCCTGGGACAACTCTAGAACTAAATGACGTATGGCCGGTAATTTCTCCCGACACTGGAGAACATCAAGTTTCTCTTGTTTTTCAAGAGAAATCAATCAATCAAATCAAATTGAAGCAATCATTATCTATCTATATATGAAAACAAATTGAAGCAACTTAAGCTATCAAATCATTTTAAAAAAACCTATCAATCATGGTTTTCTATCAATCACTGTGCTCAGTCAAAACTCTACTAAGCTCTTGCATTAGAAACTAAATTGGTTTCTTGGAGCTACTCAATTATCAAATCTATCAATCAAGCTAATCAGAGCTACTCAATCATCAAATCTATCAATCAAGCTAATTAGAGTCACTTAATCATCAAATCTATCAATCAAGCTAATCTGAGCTACTCAATCATCAAATCTATCAATCAAGCTAATCAAAGCTACTCAATCATCACATCTATCAATCACGCTAATCAGAGCTACTAAATCTAGTAATCAAAGCTATCTATCGATCTATCAATCATACAATCACTCAATCACGACTCTATTTCATCATACATGCGTATCAAACATGTTAAAACTAATCATCAAAGTGATTTTTATCTTTTGTACCTATCAACAATCTCAAATTTAAACAAAAGCGCTATCTTTTTGAGCATATGCGCTGCTTTATGCATTTGTGCTATCCTATTGAGCATAAGCGCTAACAAATGAAACATAAGTGCTATCCTAAGCGTTTGCGCTAATATTCTATGCAAATGCGCTAACATACAGAGCATATGCGCGAAAACATTCATTTGCGCTAAACAAAATTGCATATGCGCTAACACAAATTGCAAAAGCGCTAATCTAAAATCGAAAAAATCAAAAAATTTCAAAAGATTCAAAAAAGTGCCTAAAACATGAAATTTTGAACAAAAACTTAAAAACATAGCTCGGGATAAGTTACATATCGGATAACCATACTCGACAGACCGCTGATATCGCCGAACATACTCAAAACAATGACACTCCACTGGAATCACCATTTGGCCACCTCAGCAAGAATATTCTCTCCAAAAGCTGACAAGGATAACAATGAAGTTAAAATTAGCCTTGGTTAATTTTATATTTACTATTTGAAGTGTAATTAATTTCAACAATGGTGCAATTTAATTTGTTTTTTACAAATGAATTTAATTGATTGAATTTTTATCACTTTATCACTAGATTAATCGTTCAAACTTAAATTTTCAACAATTTCACAATCAATCTCCTGAGGGGGCACACAATCTGGATTTTCAATCTCTATCAGGCATAATCGAGACTTGATTTGATCTTTGAAACAATGTTGTCTCGACATCATTTCAAAGAGGGGCAAAATGTATACACATAAAAAATGGCTATGAGCAACTAAATAAATATTTTATATTTATTTAATAATTATTCTTCTATTAAATAGTTAATTTGAAAAGATTAATTTATTTAATTCATTTTCATGTCTTTCTATTAATTAATATTTTATTAATTAATTCATCTATCCTATTCTTCTAATTAATTAAATATCTAATATTTAATTATTCCTCTAACCAAGTTAATTAAATATCTAATATTTAATTATCTTCTTCAAACAATTAAATATTGAATATTTAATAGTTATTCTCTTATCCTATAGTCTCAAATATTAAATAATTTCAAAAATTATTTAATCATTCTTATCCAACTCACCCTCCATCTCCACTTCATCTTTCCCTTTGCCAACTCATCCAACATGTGGCTAAGGAAATTAATATTTCTTAAATATTAATTTATCATTTATCTTCAACTTCCAAATTTAATGAAAATTGTGTATGTACACATATTTCATAACCATTTCCTATATTCTCTCCAACACCCCCTACATCTTAGGAAGGACTTGAGTCCACTTGTCCTATCATGCCTAAATTTCCTCTAACCATCCCTAGATTCTCTCAGTCAACAAACCAGTCAAGGTGAGATGAGTGACACTTGTCCTCTCTTTCCCCCTTTCTCTCAACCTTCACCTTTGCCCATAGCCATTCAAATCTACAGATCTGATCATGACCATTGATCTGAGTCACATCATCTAATCCTCTCAAGGTCTATAAAATCAAGAGCTTCAGTTGAGAGAGTTAATCTTCAAGTTAGACTTCAAGAGACTGCAAGTGCATTTTGCAAGCTAATCATATGCATTCATGAGTTTTAGTTTTGAAGCAATAGCAGTTATCATATAGTATCATTTAGCATAATCATGTAGCATTTGCATATCATAGCATCAGTTAACTACAAGTTATCAGTCCATTCTTCATATGCCATCTTGAAAGCCAACATTGCATTGTCTGAGAGCACACCATTTGCAACCAGGAACAGTGGAGTTAGGACACAATGAGACATAAATCATGAAGGTAAAATAATGTTTTATTTTAATATGTATTTCATGTAGTTTCATTGGTTGAATTTGGATTTCCTGTAGCATTTCCATTGGTATTTTGTGAAACTAACTTATTACAGGTAACATTCTAAGGATGAAATTCAAGCTCAAACAAAGATAACCTTGTTCTTCCTTCAATATCGGATGCCAGACCAATAAACTTACACTAGAATCAACACCGAAGGCTAGAATTGTATGATAAGCTGCCTCACACATCCAATAAACTATTCCAATCACTGAAACAAGATCTTAGCGACCAAAATTGAATAATTCTTACCGGATCTATACACTATGTTCCATCGATCAGACTTATGCTTCATGAATAACCAAACTTACTTAAGACTTCCGGTAATCCCAATATCCATATACCAGATAGGATTAATAGGCTAAATTAGCATCAATGACAACCCCTAAGTAATCTCATGCATCAAACATCATAAATATTTATTGAAGAATCACCGAAACATTGTCTCTTGCCAACAATCTCCCCCTTTGGCATTGATGGCAACACTATCAAAAATGACAAGTGTCCAACACTCCAAAACTGCAATCAATCAAAAAATCTAAAAGTCTCTACACTCAAATGGCTCCCCCTAAGAATGCACACAATTTTTCACTAGTCTCTCCCCATTTGACATCAATGGCAAAGGTAGGGATTCGCCAAGACTTATGTACAAAAGAATGTATGCAATGATTTATAGGAATTTGAAAATATCTGCATAAGTTACCTTCAAGGACTTCAAATATTCATTCCATCCTCTCAGGAAACACTCCAAAACATTGATTAAGGCACTAAACATGTATGCATTAATTTCAATTCCTTTGAGATCTGATGGTACCGGTTTACCTAGAGTATTAACCACATCCTGCTAGTCTCCAAGCAAAGTGTCCAAATGAGGAGTGATTAGACTCAATTCTTCCACTCTGCTTATCATATGTTCCTTTTCCTTATTCAAGCCCCTTATTTTATTACTGAGATCCATTATCTAGGATTCAAGGGTACTTGGATAGACTGAATGTGGGACAAATGATTTTGCTATACCGGCTAATTACCCTTTAAGATCTCTTATTTTCTTGTCAGTCTCTGTAGAAAAATTAGGCAAAAAGAGACATGACTTGAATATCTTACCGCCTTCATCTAATGCATCTGTTGCACTCTTTACTATAGTCTTTAAACTGACTCTATCTCCCTCAACCGCTTTCAAAATTGACTGGCATCTTATCTCATTAAATCTTTTTCTAGAGAATTCATCTGTAGCCTTCTCTAAAGATTCAAAATGGGATTCAACAACATTCAACATATCCTTAATCTTACTGGAGGGTGAATCAATGGAATCCTTCTTGAAACTTGGCAAAATTTTCTCTAACACGTTGGTTTCTAGAGATATCACCTCTTTTTCTTCAGATTGAGACTTTAATAAGTCCCCACTTGCCTTGATTTGCGTGAGGGTGGCTAATTTCAGTGCTTGAATAGGGGACAAGATACTCAAATCTACTGGACCATGAGAAAATTCATCCTCATCATTTGCAATCTGCTTTCCTTTGTCAAGAACAGTGACTTTTGCCATGGTCATCAGAGCCTTATCATTATGCTCTTCACCCTTCTCCTTCATAGGTTATTCTGTATTTACATCTTTTTCTCCTTTCTCACCATTGGCTTCACCCTTTACTGCATCACCTATCTCCTCAGCTATCATCTCTGCAATGATTTCTATCTCCAAAGGATCCTGTATAGCTTCATCGGAGTTGTCAACTACTTGATTTGTAGTGGAGTCATCTGCAGCTTCCTATCCAACCGAGTCAATCTGTACAGATGGCTGATCCTTCAGCTCACTGGGACCATCTGCTGGTACTTTCTAAATGGAAGTTTCTTTAGGTAATTTGTCTTCTGGATGAGTGGGCTGATTGACTTCATACTGTTTTTCCTTCAAAAACTAAGTCAAAATTTCTCTGGTTTCTTTACTTCATCAATTTTGTCGAGCATGATTTTATTTACTTTCTTTTTACTCCTAAATTATCATTTGAAACTAAAAGGAGTCTTTTGACTTCATCCCTGGAAATAACTGAACATATAATCACCAATTCATATTCGTTTATTCTCTCATCCTCTAGTGTAACTGTATGCCTCCTTGCGTCCAAAACATCATAGAAGGTTTTGGGAATCAATGATGATAGTTCTATTAAGACTTTACTATAGGTATTCATATACTGTACAACCACCTCTTATAAAATCCTTTGCCCCTTATCATCATAGTTCTCATAATACACAAACAGATTTTTCAAATTACCCTACTTTATAATTTCATTTACAACCTCATCTAATGATTTTGGGGGTACAGTAGTGTAAGGTCCTTCAAGATTACAATATTTAAGAGCTTCATCTATCTCATATTTTTTCTTCTTGCTCGCTCTTGTTCTATCAGATTTCTCTCCTTGTGTTTTTGGATTCTTAGCAGATGGATCATCACCGAATAGAGGTTTTATAACTACTCTAGCAAATGTAGTAGTTTTCTTCATCTCTCTAGCCTCTTCATCTGATTCAGTTTCCTCCTCTATTGCTACATACTTCCTTTTAGATTTTTATTTCTTCCTCTTTTCTACTCCACCAGTTGATTTTGATTGAGCTTTTGCAAATCGGCGGTAGGTGCAGACTTGCTTTGTCTAGCCTTGGACGGACTGGGAGGAGAGGATACCAGTTTAGATTGTGGCTTCACCATATCTTCCTCCTTTAGTATATTTTTCTCTTTGGACCTCTGCACTACTTCTCAAGTTATGCCCATTTGTTTAGCAGGTTCTTCAACTACCTTTCTTAGTTTTTTTTTTCTACTGGGCTAGTGAATTTCTTGTGTAGGTCTAGATCTTTCTCCTTGAAAGTGCCAAATATCTCCTCTTTCTTGTCCATCGGTTGACTCAACAAGTGTTGAGAATATGCATTAAGCATGACTGCATTCACCTCATACCCCATGGGAATCATCCAGACAGTTCTTGGCTCAACTATATGAAACTGATCCTTGTCAACCATGAAACAGATAGTTTTCTCATATTTTTCCCACTATGTCTTTAGGAATTCTCTCTCTGCTTTTTCATAGTGGCTTGAAATTCTTTAAAATAGCCCCATAAAGATGATTTTTCCATTACATTTTCACCCAAACCCAACAATTTGTCCTTGATTTTCATAGACATCAACTTATCATAAGCCCATTGGACTTTTCCAATTCTGGGGATATCATTCATGAAGTAAAGTGCTAAACAGACAATTAGGGATCCAAACTTGAAGACATGTTTCTTATCTTTCTTTATCTTCTTCAAGTTGTTTATTAACTCATTAAGGAGTACTACACAAAGCTCATATCTTTTGTCTTCCTTTAACATTTGGTATGTGGTGAATATGGCAGTACCAGAGACTAAGTTTTGTCTGCTAGACTGGTACACCTTGTATCCCATCACCATTGAAGCGAATATAACATCATGCTCTACAATTTCACAGATTGTCATTAACTAGTTGTCATATTGGGAACTGGTAATGGCTATCATAGTAGTATTCTAATTTTTCCTCAGATTGGGGATCTCACCAGTTGCATTCAAACACGTAACTGCTTGAATGGCTTGCTTGTTTATCTTGTGAGGTTGGTCGAACCATATGAATTCATCGTGAACTTTTCTCAGAATATATCAGACCCATTTTGCTTCATCGAGCACCAAAAAATGAATAAATTGCACAAAACCCTTATCCTAAAGTGCCTTAAATTTGGGCTTTAGATTTCCCAAACTATTTGACATATGCTTGTTGTAGAGTGATAGAATATCCACATTACCCAATTCTTTGATGTTGCAGTGGATATAAGCCATAATATCCTCGTTGTGAAGCACACCATATGGGACTGAAGAAAATGAACCTTCTCGATCATCTTCAATGGATTTAAATGGATGACTCTTGAATACATGTCTTTCTCTCTCAGAAATTTCCACCACCAAAGGATGCACAATACCAGATGCAGATGCCATGTCAATTTTTGGGTATGAAAAGATTGCTCACAAATGGATAAATACCTATTTCGATCTCAACTGGATTCTAGAAATATCTGAATGATCGCCTCAAGCTCGATTATTAGCTCTTCTACTTGTACTCTTCATTCGCAATATGAAAAATGAGTAATTGAAATGCCCTTTTAACTTAATTTTGAGTTGTAATAAATGCTCAACCTGAAAGGCTTTCGATTTCCATCAAATCACCTTCCAGAATCTAAAATCTCCATAAAGTCTTTAGGATATCATCTACAAACTTGATCTAGATCTTCTGCAACCTTCTGGAACTAGTTATAGATCTCTGAAGGGGGTTTAATGGATCTACATGATAATCTGACCCCAAAGACCAGAATGCCTTGGTTATTGGATGAGGTTCCAACACCGATTTCAGGTGTGGAGCCATTTTGCACATTTGAATCCTCCTTCTTGAACCACATCTTCTTATGTCAATCTCCAATTTCATCTACCTTTGCTTTGCCTTTCTCATCTTGATTGTTCTTGTTCACTAGACCATTGTTCCTGCGTCTGCAATATTTTGCAATATGACCTAGTTTGTTGCATGCATGGCAGATAATATTTCTCTGCATAGGTCTAAAGTTCATTTGATTTTGTCTCATCCTGCATTGGTTAGAGATATGTCCAAACATTCCACATGCAAAACATCTCTTATTCTGTAAATTGTTCATCATTCTATATATATTTGACTTATGTCCAAAATTTTTGCATTTGAAGCACTGACCGGTAAAGGTAGGACCATTGTTCATCACCCTATTTCTGCATTGAATTTCTATATGAGAGAATCTATTACAAATAAAACATCTACTATTGAATTTATAGGCATAAGGTTATCTTACTAGAGATTTATTGTTCTTTTAATAATTAGGTCTTGCATTTCTCTATCCAGAACCAGAAGATCACATCTGAAAGATTGTGAACTAAAAAATAGCATCTCCTTAATGTTTGGTTACAGTTCTGATTAAGCATATAACAATTTTCTTCTTCACACACTTCTTCTCTATTTTTGAAATATTTATACATTCAATGCACATACATTGTGATTCTCATCCATACACACACTCAATTACAAAGATTTTACATTTATTTATACATGACATCAACCTTGTGAAGAACATCAAGGTCGGCTCAACACTCACCACTTAATTTCAAAAATATAACCACATATGCTACAATATCATATGCAGACCAAGAAAGGTTGGCCAAGACATAGCACAAACCCATATCACATGCCTCAAACATGAAACACCTCCAAGAATTATGCATCGAACATCTGCAACACTCTACAAGCATCATGTCTCCCAAAAACATGAAGAACACTAATGCGCCAGAGAAAAATCACTAATTATGATCTCAATGATCAATACAGACCACCAACACAAAAGGCACATGATCCAGAAACATCCACAAGCATCATGAATTACCACTGCAACATCTATATTAATACAAATTACTAGAATCACATCCTCATTATACCAAACCTCAAGACACTAACTGCAATGATTGTCAACCTTGAAAAATAACTTGAAGAGCTCCAAACCATAAAGGACTTGAATTGAAGATACACATCAACATCCCAAACATTCCTCCAGATCCATAGATCATGATATTACAATGCAGATCAAAATACTAAACACTTTCATAACCGAACAACTAAAAAACCAACCACAACACAAATATCCATAACTCACTGAAATCTTCGTGTGGACCATTGAATATTGCACTAAATCATATATACACAACCCTCTACAAACCCTTTAATCCACAAAATCTGATCATCATCATGCCAAACAAACCAACTCACTGAACTTCACTACATCACTATCACAGAAAGAGAAATATGTTGACATCAATGACAATACATCTCTCAGATATCTCTCAAGCACATATTTAGGGCACACTACCAACAATCTCCAACAATCTCCCCATACATCCAACAATATCCCCCTTTGGCATTGATGACAACATATGATGTAAAAAATAATCAATGACAAACAAAAAGAAAATTCTCTCCCCCAAATCTCTTATGATACTCTCTCCCCCTTAAGATTTTTCACATAACTCTCTCTCCCCCTTTGACATCAATGCTAAAGGCACATATTTGCAATCAAATCACAAAATTGATTTACTGACTACTCCCACTTAGTAGAAGCCTCCACTCATCAATCTAGATCACAAGATATGACTGTGAAATGCACCAAAATTATGCATACCAATGCATCTTAGTTCTGATTAGGAGGGGCAGTCACCCCTAACTTCCCTTTGAGATACTCAAAAGTATCCTTAGGCAAAGGATTCATGAAAATGTTTGCAGAGTCACGACCAATAGCAAGAGGTGAAGATGGAGTGGAATTTATTGGAGGATTTCTCTGAGAGTTGGATTGTGAACTAGGTGGAGAGGGCCCCCCTATCAAAATGGATTTAAGGGGATGAGAAGCTAGGAAACCATTTAGGTTGGGAAGTCTATCATTAAACATCATTCTAGGCAAGGAGGACTATAATGACAAGGAGGAAAACTATGTCTAGAGACTCCCTGACTACGGCTTCTATGATAGTTTAGGTCGTAAAGCTCATAAATGAGTCTTCCGATGCTGAGACTACACTATAGGGATATGAAGTGCTTCGTCTTCTAGTAATGTTTTTACTAAAGATGAGAAAGAGAACACAAAACGTAAACTATATGCTATGAACAAAAAATGTAAAATAGATTTACAAAAATAAATAAATAAATATATAAATTAGATTAGATGTATGTGATGATCTAAACGATAGACATACAATGCAAAAAGAAAGGTTGGTTTCACGTCGGGTTAGCCAAAAATGTAACGGAGGAAATTTTCTACCTCAAGGATGATGGATCCTAGAGAACAAATCCGCCCTTCGATACCTCGCTCGAATTGGTGCTAAGGGTGAGCCAGTGGATAAAAATAACAACTTGAACCAATAACTGACAATTCTGGGCTCTCAGACGGCTCTGCCTAACCTCTGTTTAGAGGATGAGTGTGTAGGTCTAGGACACTAGCGTGACGTTGTCATCCTGTATGGATGAGGTACAAAAACAATACACAAAGTACCAAATGTAGGGATAATATGATAAAAACATAAAAAAAGATGAAATTAAGATGGTAAACATGTAATACGAAATAACTAAAACAAAGTAAAAAGGAAAGAGGTTAAAAAAAGGACTCACAATCCATCCATGATTTAAGCCTCCTACAAATAAGATATCTTTTCCACGATTATGAACCTGCACACAAATGAGAAGGGGAAATGTTGGGGTTGTGTTTTGGAGTCTACCTAAGTCAGACCCCCTTTTTGGTGTTTCCACCTCCATGGACAACCCAAGTAAAAACAAGGGGAAATAAAATGATAAAGATAATGGAAAGATAATGCAAGATAGAAGAATGATAATGGTGAGATGAATGGAAAAGAGAATAAGGAAACTCCTCTTTTTGAGATGCTATGACAATGGTGTTGTGAGCTATTTAGAAAGCTACAATAATCGCGGTGTTTGTAAGAGAAGTTATGAACACTGTCCAAAGAGTTTTCCAAAAGCTCCAACTTGCAAGAAGTAGTCTCAAAAATGCCAAAAATATCCTCAAAATGCCTTCAAACTAGAGAGATATAGGCCCTGGATGAAAAATCAACATTGGTGGAAACATGCAGAGGCATTATGATTATTTCGAGCACAAGTATAACACTCAAATGGCTACCTGCGAGCTATCAGATTCGTGAGATCCTAGCACGTCACGTGGACATTTCCGCTCCGCACTATAGTCCCGAAGATGACAGGTTGACAAAGTTGGTAAAGTTTAAGTTTGAATCTAATGAAGTGATCTTGATGGACAAAAGGAAAAAGATGGTGGTACATGACCTCCGATGACATGGAGGAAGACACCATTTGTCACGTTGAATTAAATAGGATGCAATTTTTGATGTTACAGGGTCAAAAGTGTGTTATCCTTCATTAAGAATCTTTTTTTTCTAGCAATAGGAGAAAGGTATGAATTCTTGTTCTCCTTCCTTTGGTTAATGACGTATTTTTTATTCAAAATATCCTCTTGGAGGTAGATATATTTCAGCAAAAATCTCTTCCTCCTTTTTCTCCAAAGGATTCCCTTTACACTTGATGCAAGATATCTCTTTTACAACTATCTTTTCCTTGGTTGTAAGATTCATAGCTATTAGTTTGGGTTTATGTACATTGTTGCCTAAAGGACATCTCCTTGGTGTTGAAGGTGTGTATCCTTGTTTCTAACTTCTTTAAGACATCAACATACCTCTATTTTGATAGCTTAAGGGGTGACGGGGGGCATACAAAACACCCTTTTTTATTATATTATTTTTTTATTTTGCATGTCTTATACGAGGTGCTAATTCTCAAAACTAGACCAACAAGTCTTAAAAGAGATACTTCATGCCCAAAACTAGACACAGTGTTTTATATGTCATATATAGGGTATTAATTCTCAAAACTAGACCAACAAGTCTTATACAAGATTCTTCATGCTTGAAACCAATCATATTTTGTTTGTATTTCGTGGCTTATACAGGTTGCTACATGCTCAAAACTAGACCAACAAATCTTACATGAGATGCATAATTATTGAAACGAGACAATGACATATGCAATAGGGTGAGTTGACTAGCATAGCATAGCTTGCTAGACTGTTCAACTATTCCTATTTTAGAGAGGGGAAATAGCATAACATGACTTGCCAGACTATTTTGACTCTTCTTATATACATGAATCAGAAAACATAAAATAACTTATTGTCCCATGAGTATTCATGTTCTCATGGTTCACCTAGCATAACATAGCTTGCTAGCTTATGTATTCCACGACCTCTCTTTCTCTTCTTCTCATGGATCACCTATCATAACATAGCTTGCTAGACTATGGTGTCCATGTTATCTCTTTTCTCCTCCCCATAATCTCATAGATTTTCTATTTATGGATCATGATAGAATCTGTAAGAGATAGTTTATGTTATCAATCTCCTTCCTGATTGAATGAAGAAAGAAGGGTGGCCATGTCTCCCAACCCAAAGGTCGGCCTACCTTTAATACATATGGCCAATGCCACTACCTTCTATTCACAAAAAAACCCACCCTATATTATTTTATGCATCCCTACATAAGAAACTGAATTCAAGCCCTTCCCCAAATTAGTGGGTAAGAATTCAACCAAACGATTCTATTCAAACAAAGAGGCGAGATGAATAGCCATTCCAGAAGAGCCATATTTTCGAGAGGAACACTCGGGAACTACTATAGTTATGTCTATAGTCTATTTAACTATAATAGTTCCCTATGAACATCCGAGAAACTCTAGTTCCAACTATAGATTGGCTGGATGGTTAATCTAAACTAAAATCTACGGTAGTCGATAGATTAATTGTGTATCCTTTCCTAACTCAACTACCCGGAGGTAATGCATGGCATCATCTCGCTCGATCCATCCTTGAAATGATGGCCAACCACCACCTGACTTCTCTTCCGAACAACGTTGATTGAACCGAAATCAATGTTTTTGAATTCAATCTGCTGGAGCTAGATGTCAAAGCAGAGGGTGGCTCACTCTCTCTATCCATCCATCTAACTGTATCCTACCTAGAAAGATAGTGTGGGGGAGCCTACCCAGCAGAAATACTCTAACATTCACCGGGGGGATGGATAACTACAAGTTAGTTCTACCTGCCAGGTTTAAGTTGTTAAATAACTATACCAAGTTAGGCCTCTCTACCCTTAAACCTCAAGTACCTATAGAATGCTAGGGTGTACCCATACAAATTAGACTAGGGGATAAGTCGTACCCCCCCCTCACAATGGTGTACATTACACCTAACATAATATAGATTGCTAGACTGTGGTGTCCACATTCTCTCTTTTCTCCTCCCCATGAGCTCATAGATTTTCTATTTATGGATCATGGTTCATCATTTGATGCATGCTCTTTCTCTTTTCATGTGATCACTTGTGTTCTTGTGATAACATTTCGAGAAGGATATTAGTGGTTGAGACATTTGATTATCTAGGTCTCTTCAACTAGTTGACTTGCAACCTTTTTGTTTGTTTTTAGTACTGACCCCTTGTGTTGTGTGTCTTTTGTCTTTGTTTATCTTTGTCTTGTTTTATGTGTCCTTTCACATGATTGTGTTCCTAAGATTGGGGACTTGGTTCCTCAAAATTAGCGATGCCTTATCTCCTTGTGATATCACTCCTAGTTGCTCCTCTCTCTCATCTTTCTTCTTTACCACAAATATTGACATAGGATCATACTCTCGTTGAAGTGGGGGCTAAATGGAGTATTGCAAATTGTAACTATTCAATTTTATACCTCATGTTTGTGCTCCTTTAGCATGTCCCATTTTCATTCCCCATAGGCCCGTTTTGACCCCATTTTTCTCCAACCTTGATGTCACCTTCCTCAATGGCATTTGGTACTTGTGGATACACTTGACCATTGGAGTTCAACCTAATCAATAATTCACTTAGGGAACCCTATATAAAGACATGTTATCAATTCATTTTAGGAGCCACTAAGTCTCCATCCACTATCTATCATAATATTCGTGCATTTGTCAAGTATTCATCATCAAGCATTTTCAAAGATTCAAGGCATAATATTATCCTTCAAGCATTATGGAGAAAAGTTACATCAATCTTCGTGCAAGGATATGTATGTGATTAGGTTTTTCATGTTCATGTGTTTATTTGTGCCATTACATCCAACATTTGTGATTATATTCAAAGAGCATTGCATCATCATCAACAATTAAAAATATGAGGTATATCTCCTAGCATTTACTTCAGTATTTACAATATGCAATTCAAGGTTAATTCCTAAACTGGGATTTGACTTGAGGCAAACCCCTATCCACAACCCTATTTCCTTTCTTTTTGTGTGTAGGGAATAGGTTCAGGAGTTGTACTTTGGGATTCTAGTAGAGTCGACAATGACAAATAGGTTTAGCTTTTGACAAAGTGAAATTCAGAGGATCAAGGCAAATCTATACTATCTGGTCATCAAAAATTAGCTGAAAATCTGGGAATAGGTTTTAAACATCTTATTTTGCCCAAATCTTAGTTTTTGGCTCGGTGGGATATCCATAGTAGTCTATTTTCATTAATTTGCTTTAAATATTCATTTTTTAACCCTAATTTCATAATTTTCATCCAATTTCAACTAGAAATGAGGAAGACAAATAACCAGTAAATCTAATCAAAATTATAGCCCTTTCCTTATGCATGGTCCAACAGGTCTTCCTATAATTACAAATATGTGTGCCTAATAATGGTGTTTCCCCTTTGTATATACTCATCAATTCCTCTCAAGGGCTTGTGTGCACATGGATATCACCATCCCCTCATGCATCATATATACCATCATAGTTAATGTGAACTTGCATGCATGCAATAACCTTTTGTTTGAAGAGTCTAGTCTGGACACATAGGGAAAATCATTGCATATTTTCTTTTTATAACCAATGGTGTTGATATCCCTTTACAATATCAAAACTTAGATTGCACTCCACATAAAATGCACAATAATCCAATCATTATCATAAGTTTTCTATTCAATCCTATCTCATCATGCATACTCCCATCATCCTCATATTTAACTCTCCCCATTTATCTACCCTGAGGCTCCAATTTTTCCCCACTCACCCTCCCATTTCTTCCTATTTCTATGTACCATGTTTTGGCACACACAAAAACAACTAGATACACCCATTTCCTAATATAGTAATGTAAGTCATTAAATTGCCTCCTTCATCAACCTATTGCATCCACCTCACACATGTAGGTTGCATTTAATTTACAAGAATGAAAAATGTAGAGAACTATAGACTACCAAGGACCATCTTGTTTATTTTCTTATATTAACGACTCTAATGGTGCATCAAACAACTCTAAAAATCTACACAACCGGTTGTACGACATTAGGTTGTTCCCGATAGGGTTTGTATTGTTCATCCTAGGAGCATATCAGTTCATCTATCTACAGTTCAAGTCTCCCTCCCATAATAAATTATAATCATTTATCACACTATCCAATACCAATCTTACATTTTAGGAAGTCACTTTCATGTTAGATGCCTCTATATACAAAGTACAAAATGCTTGGGGCAGGTTCTGGTGGTCCTTGGTACACTTTGCATTTAATATGACATTGCCACAATTTGCTTTTCTCATTTTGTACATCATAGATTAAGGATTCAACACCTTGTCGTATCTATATGTCTCTCACCTTAGACTCTTCCCTTGTTTGTTGTCTTAATTTTATGCATGTGAGAATGTGATAGTGGCTTCCTAACATACTCGTTTCCCTCAATCCATTGCACAAAATTTAAAGCTCTATTCTTCTAGGTTATCTAGTGCTACCACCGACACAAGCAAGTAGATTGTGTCGGGTTTGTTGGTCCCGGTGGCGTACATCTGAACTATCACTCTCCCAACTTTTCATATCAAGCATACAACACAAATATCTATGATTATTATTTACTCACTTCTATGAATGACACACTCTATTTAAGTTTGTGCCTTTTGGGACCAAATTACTAAGTTGTATTCCTAGGTCATTATCTTAGGTCATGCCATTTTATGATTCCTTTGTGTTCATTTTCATTAATTTCTCTTTTATACATATCATATTAGATGTATTATTTAGTTGTTCTTGTGCATTCATTCTCACATTTCCTCTCATGTATCATAGTCACCATATTCAATGATCAATATATATCATTGCATACATTCACCACAATAGAACCATCATGTATAAAACCACATAGATATGAGCATATATCCTCCACCTATATCACAACACATGTTAGTAACATTATAAAAATCATATAAGCATCACTACATATATCATTGTAGACCCATCATGCATCACATACATCCATACATCCTGCATCACCACATGTCAATCGTATATAGATTATATCACATACAATGTCATACATCATAGTCACAACATAATCATCCACCCTCCATACATAAATGTTAATCACATGATACACCATAACAAATCCTTCATAATCATCATCATCATAGATTCCATCATAGAGTCCATGTACGCAATGCATAGTCACCATAAAAAAACATGATCATCCCACATATATAAAAATGGTTGTGTCCATAATCAGGCCCTATCATGTGCTCTCCTTATTTGAGGATGTGGGGCGTGCTCATCCTAAGCTTGATCTTATTGGTGGCGGCCATGGTGCTCTCATCATCACTGATCCTTCTGAAGCTTGTGACCTAGTGCTCCCCAACCGTGTACTCTCTGCATAAGATGGAATCCTCTGATTTGCTGACACTACCTGCTCATACAATACTTTGTAATATTGTGCCTCCCAAGCAACCCACTCTACATGTGCTTACACAAATAGTGCATCATTGAACATCTGTGATAGATCCTAGGATGGAAACATCTATTGGGTTGTGTCCCTCTCCCCTCTCAATCACACCACATCTGCTTGGGTTTTTTTACAAATGGGCATGTATCCTATCTCTCTCTACTTGCATATCCTCTATCTCTGCCAGCATCTATCCCTCCTACACCTCAGTTGTGGACTCAACATATACATCTCACTCTGCATAATCATACTCCTCCTGCTTGATCATTGACACCCCTCTCATCTTATTCCTAGGCCCTACCCTCTACCTCCCCGCTTCTCTTGTTCTTGTGGCTATGGTTGCGGTTGTGTCTGCGCCTATACTGGTGGTTGTAGGGGAACATGTACCTATACTAGGAGGGTTGGTCTTTGTCCTTATCTATGTTGTTATGGGACTCATGTTTCTCTCAAAACTCATTCTTTCCTTATTGTTACTCCCTCTATCATCGACACATCTTTTCCATCCCCTCCACTCTCTCCTCCATCCCTCCATCCCCTACATATCCTCCATGATCTAGATCCCCTCCCACTAATTGATCCAACCATGCCCCTCCCTTGTTAGCCTCCAATACCCTAGGTATACTAAGTCGCGCTACTTTATGATGCTCTTGTTGAGATATGCCCTAAAATTTTGTCTTGTATGCTAGATGAGCATGGTCTAGGGTTTCTAGTCTTTCTACATGTTTTGTTATTTCAAGGCTTAAAATCCTTACACCCTAAACCCTAAGGGTGTTTTATAGCTTCCTTTAATTTTGTTTTAATCTTGCGGTGACTTCCAATAACTGATTCCTGGTATTTTAAGTTGTAACTCATGCCTATCGCATCGTCTTCATGACTGACCCCTTTTTGTTAGCCATCCAGTTGCCTTCATTCTCCAAGTTGTTCCCATGTAGTGCATCTTTGATTGACGACCTCGGTGATCATGCAGTTGCACAATTAGCCTAAAATGCTCACTCGCCTTAACTCTATAATCCCGCTCGCTCACTTGGCACATGGGCCCCGCACAAGTATGACTCATTCTAGGTTGAACCAATAAGTTTTTTCTTATTGGATGCCAGTGGAAATGTTACAGAGGTGGACCCAATGTCTGCACAATATATGTCGCAGTTGTGATTGATTACTTCTTGTGCATCCAACGGTCCAAATCATCGCAAAGATGTGCGATTAACTACATTTTCTCATAGGAGCTAACTCTGCAGCTTCGCCTACATATGTGGCGCATGGTCCCTACCAATAATGATGACATACAGTTGCACTGCTGAAAAAGTGACATATGGAGGGATGTATGATGTGGCCAGGTTGTGAGGTGGGTGTGTGTCCAAGTTATTCATCTCTTTAGTATTATAATAAATGACTATATTTTATAGGATCAACGGCCACGATCTTCGTGTGATTAACTGGATGTGCTCGGAAAGGTTAGGTTTGCAATGGTGAAGGAATTTTGTAAGTATTGGCGAATAAAAATAATAAAGGTCTAATGCGCTTGTTTCTCATTCATCGTCGACTGATAGGGATCTTGTTGTTGGGGCCCCAATGTTCAAATACGAATTGCAACAGCTAGCTCCCACCATCAAACCATAGTTTCAACATCTATTTAATGTGCTCAAATTCCAGTTGAAATTTGATGCAAAGCATCCAACACAAACAACATAACACTCAAGGGTATGCTGACCCAAAACCAAATTCAAGAACTTCAACTTGACTCAAGAGGCATATAACAAGGTTAACCACTCTTCTCAACTACAAAACTCATAATTTGATCATTAAGTGAGAATACAAATGGAATTCATCCATTCTACAAGGCAATCACAACATAATATTTATACAAGGACTGCAAAGGTATCTTGATATAATAACCTTACCCTTCAAGGAATAGGGATCTTCTCATTCACAATCATCAACAATAAGAACTTATACATGCCTTATAAGCACCCAACATATGCTTCCTCCAACCTTGAGTACCTTCCACATATAAAAGAACTCTTTGTTGAAACAAAATCAAACTTAAGGCATAATTGATCACAAACAACAACAAAAACTCTTTCGAACATAAACATATAATTTAAAGGACTGTCTACTAGGTACTTCCACTATACGCCACCAATCAACCCCAAACCACTTTCAAAGATTATATTCAATCCCTAAAGACCTTCATTCAATATTTTGTTGGCATATGTGTAGAATACGTTGACATGATGATATTGTGTTGTCATTGATGTCAATATGCTAAAGAGTGAACCGGTAATATGCTAAAGAGTGAACTAGTAAATTGAAGCCAAGCAACTCACAAGGTGAACCGGTATACTGTTGAGAACTGGTATATGTGAAACAGTTAAGCGGCATGTTTGTTCAAGTGAACATACTGTCGAGAACTGGTATATGTGAAATAGTGAAGCGACATTTTTGTTCAAGTGAACCAGTTTTTTGAAAGAGGAACCGACATATGGAATGTTTTTTTATCAAGGCTTAAATATGGTATGACTATCGGTTGGTAGTCTCAACTTTAGGGTTTCCGGTTGAAATGTTTCGAGCCTGTGTGATTCAATTGATGGCATTGTGTGATGAGTTAGTAGTGTAATGGAGATCAGATCATGTTGCCACGTCAGCCTTGTGCACGTGAAGGATCTTGCATGAAGGGGATTCATCCTATCTACCTTAGGAATGAGAGAAGTCCCTATAAACGGTGGGGAACGTGTGATGGGTTATCACCTCCAAGAAGCAGCGAAGAACGAACGATGTAGAATGTCTTAAGATTTGTTCAAGATCATTGTATTCAAATGCAAAGTGTTCAATGGTTAGGATTGAACCGACTAAATTTCTCAACCTAAAGGTTTAGGGTTTAGGGTTTATGTTGCCGATCTATTTATTTCCTATAAGGTTTATGTTGTGTTTCATGTTCAAGTTGTTGGAAAATGTTGTGTGTGTATCTAAGAGCAGAGATACATGATTCTTGTTAGACCAGATAAGAGGAGTGATACCTAGATAGTGTGTGTGCAGAACGAAGGAACCAAAGCGGATCTGCATTGGCATTGAGTGCTACTACCAGATCATTGTAATACTTGTTGATCTCTAACCACTTCAACAGTTAGAAAATCCTTTAAAAGGGTAGCTTTAACCAACTTGTTGTAAATCCTTTAATAGGGTGACTCAAAGCCATTGAGTTCATAAAATCCTCTGACAAGGTAACCTCTAACAGGGTTTAACCCTTAACCGGGTATTCTAGCCATCCCTTAACTAGGTGATCCCTAATAGGATTGGTTCCTAACAGAACCTGCTATAACAGTCTTTAACCAGACTAGGCTCCTAACAGAGAGGACTTATAAAGAGTTGAAAAATAGCTTGTGGGTATTCATCCCCACCGTGGTTTTTCCCAGTTGGGTTTCCACGTGAAAAATATGTGTGTCATATGTGATGTCCTTTTCATGTGATGCTTTGTTGTTTTTTGTCAAGCAGTGAATCATGTTGATCTAGCATGTTATTATATTTTTTATGATAGATTGCCTATTTATGCACAAGGATAATGTGGAAATGAGGGCATGGGTTGTCTGGTAAGATAAGTGTTTCTGGTTTATATCTTTCACAATCTCATTGTGCTTAACCAATAGTAATTTGGTTTATGACTGGTGTTAGTGATTGCCAGTCAAGTTCAATGTTTGCAGTCAAACTAGTTCAGGAAAAGTTTTTATATCTGTACTGATTCACCCCCCCCCCTCAGTACCGGTTTGGTACTCAGTGTTCATCATTGTGTTATCAATTGGTATCAGAGTGTCCTCTAGGTCCTTTGTGTTGTAAGCTTAACCACTTGAGGGAAGATCCTATTGTAATGATGAAGAGGGAGGTCCAAAGTTCAACAGAGATAATTTCAAAATATGGAAGGACAGAATGAAGATATACATCAGAAGCATGGGTGCTCAACATTGGAGCTATGTTGAGAATGCTTATGTTCTTCCTACGGGTACTCTCACCGATGATCAAAAGAGAGAGATCGAGGAGAATGGGCAAGTCATGGAATCCCTAATCAGCAACTTATCTGACATTGAGTTTATTGATGTCCAAGATAAAGATAATCCCAAAGAAGTATGGGATACTCTTGAGAATATCTATGGTGGTCATGAGCATGTAAAACAAGCTAAGGAAGAAAGCCTTAGGGGAAAGTTTGAAGACATGCGGATGGTTGAAGGAGAGACCATTCAACAATATGGAATAAGGATCAAAACTGTTGTCGGAGATATCAAGAGTGCAAGAGGCAAAATTGATTATTCTACTTTTGTTAGCAAAGTCTTGAGATCCTTATTACCGGTCTATGCTATAAGGGTTGCTGCTATTCAGGAGTTGAGGTCAATAGACAAGACTAAGGTATCCCTAGACTCCATCATTGCAAAGTTGATAGCCTATGAGCTAAATAGTTTTGATGGCAGTATTCAAAAGATTGAATAAGCTTTTAGGGCATCTGTTGCACCATCAAGAAAAGGTAAAGAAGCAAGCACCAACTTTGAACCAAGACAAAGCAGAGAAATGGATGATTAGGAGATCCTGATGGAATTTGAAGCTCTTCTTGCTAAGAGACTTCGTAAGGGAACCGGTAAATACAGAGGTAAGATCCCTCTGAAATGCTTTTCTTGTAACCAGATAGGACACATTGTTGTAAACTGTCCTAATGATGATAACAAGGACAAACCAAAAAGGTTCAAGAAATTCAAAGGAGGAAATCAGAGAAACTAATTTGTAGCAGTTGATGAAGGTGTCACAGATGAGGAGTTTGAAGATGAAGAAAATGAGGATATTATGTTTATAGCAGTCAAGGAAGATGTGTCAGACAAGAAGGCTCTTGTCTCCCACTTTGATAATTCCAATGAGTGGATTATTGATAGTGGTTGTTCTCACCATATGACTGGTGTGGTTCGTTTTGGTAATGATGCATGATGTATGGTCAAAGGCAGAGGGTCCATCTCTCTGAATGGAAAGAGAAGTGATGACATTGTGTATTGGGTGGAAGGTCTCAGACACAACCTATTGAGTGTTGCCTAGCTGAAATATAGTGGACTCACTCTAGAATTTAGAAATGGAATGTGCAAAATCAAAGGAAAGACTGCTGAATTGATGGCCACCGGTATGTAGACCAAAGGTAACCTATTTCAGCTGAATGCAAGTATAAGTATGCGTCTAATGGCTAGGTTTGATGATAGATGGATATGGCATAGGAGACTCTGCCATGTAAACTTTGATAACATTGTGAAGGCTAGTAAGATCAAGGCAGTTAGAGGATTGCCGGTGTTGAGCAAACCAGAAAATCCTCTGTGCAAAGAGTGTCAATTGGGAAAAATGTCCTCCTCAACCTTCAAAGGTAAATCTTTCACTGCAGACAATTTACTTGATCTTGTGCATACTGATTTGTGTGGTCCTATGAGAATTAGGAGTGTGCAGGGAGATAGGTATTTTATGATTCTTACATATGATTGCTCAAGAATGATGTGGGTCACATTCTTAAAGGAAAATTTTGAAGCTTTTGGAAAGTTCAAAGCTTTCAGAGCACTGGTAGAAAAGAAAAGTGGTAGAAGAATCAAATGCCTTAGAACTGATCAAGGAGGGGAATTCACTTCCGGTGAATTCAACAAATATTGTGAAGAGAATGGCATCAA
This sequence comes from Cryptomeria japonica, assembly GCF_030272615.1. Taxonomy (NCBI): domain Eukaryota; kingdom Viridiplantae; phylum Streptophyta; class Pinopsida; order Cupressales; family Cupressaceae; genus Cryptomeria; species Cryptomeria japonica. The sequence goes on from NC_081406.1 coordinate 587,580,347, forward strand.
GAGGAAACTGTCTACCCCCAGACTCCATAGCAAAATGGCTTAGCAGAAAGAAACAACCAGACTATGGTTGAAGCGGCTAGAACTATGTTGATCCAAGGAAAGGTTGATCACACCTTTTGGAGAGAAGTGGTGAGCACTGCAGTTTACACAATGAACCAAGTACTCATCAAGAAAGGAAAGGATAAGACTCCTTATGAGTACTAGACCAGTAAGACACCAGTGGTAAGCTACTTTAGAGTATTTGGTAGAAAATTCTATATCAAGAGGAGTGAACATCAAATCAAGTTTGATGCAAAATGTGACAAGGGAATATTCCTATGATATTCCACCAAGAGTAAATCTCTCAAATGTTTCAATAATAGGACTCAGAGAATCATTGAAAGCATCAATGTTAGGGTTGATGAAAACTCTGAGAAACCTGAGGAAACTGATAGTAAGCTTGTAGGAGATGAACTGGTAGTAACCTTCTGGGAACCGGTTGCAAATTAGCTCAGTACTAATAATTGTGCTCCTACACCGGTAGATGCTGATGTGGAAGAATATGAGGATGAAGAAGAAAAGCAAGAAGAATATATTAAGAATATACCTAGTTATGTAAAACTCAATCATGATCCAAAGAAGATCATAGGAGATAAAGATGCAAGAATTCTTACAAGAAGAAAGGTCAGAGAAAACTCATGTATGATCTCTGAATTTGAGCCTAAATCATTCAAAGAGGCACATAAAGATGAAGACTGGACCAAGGCAATGGAAGAGAAACTTGACCAGATAGAGAAGAATGGTACATGGTCCTTGGTACCCAGACCGGAGCATAAAAATGTCATTGGAACCAAATGGGTCTTTAGAAATAAGCTGAATGAGGATGGCACAATGGTAAGGAACAAAGCCAAACTAGTGTGTAAAGGATATGCCCAAGAAGAAGGAGAAGACTATGGAGAAACCTTTTCTCTAGTATCAAGATTGGAAGGAGTTCATATGCTTCTTGCATATTCAACTTTTAAAGGATTCAAGGTATACCAAATGGATGTAAAATCTGCATTCCTGAATGGAATACTTGAAGAGGAGGTATATATAGAGCAACCAAATGGGTTTTCCCTATCAGAAGACAATGACATGGTGTGTAGGCTACATAAAGCCTTGTATGGACTGAAGCAGGCACCTAGAGTATGGTATGAATGCTTGCACTCCCATCTTGTGAAGATTGGATTTGAAAGAACAAGTGAAGATAGCAATATCTACTTGAAATCAGAAGGAGATCAGATTCTAATTTGTGAAGTATATGTTGATGACATAATATTTGGTGGAGATGACAAGATGAGTCATGACTTTGCAGATGAGATGAAAAAGGAGTTTGAGATGTCACTCATAGGGAATATTAAGTTCTTCATTGGACTGCAGATTCAGCAAATGAAAAATGGAATCTTTATTACTCAGTCCAAGTATGTCAAAGAGGTGTTGAAGACCTTTGGCATGGAAGACAACAAACCAGTTGGTGCACCAATGGTGACCAATTGTAAACTATCAAAAGAGGACGACTGAGCATTAGTAAATGAGAAGGAATACCGATCAATGATTCATAAGTTGCATTATGTAGTGCATAGAAGATCGAACATTGCACATGCAGTGGATATTACCGCTCCGTTTCAACAAAGCCCAAGAGAATCCCACTTGGTAGAAATCAAGTGGATTCTTAGATATCTGAAGGGAACTATTGACTATGGATTATGGTATCCATACAATGATGATTTTAACCTAAGAGTGTTCACAGATGCTGATTGGGCTAGTAACATGGATGATCAGAAGAGCGCAATCGGTGGTGCATTCTTTCTTGGCGGTAGACTGGTCTCATGGATGAGTAAGAAGCAGAGTTATATCTCTCAGTCTACAACAGAAGTGGAGTATGTTGCAGCTTTTATGAACTGCACCCAGACTATTTGGATGAAGCATGTGTTGAATGGCTTCAAAGTTCCTGTATCTGAACCATTAAGTATATTTTGTGACAATACAACTGCAATTAACATTTCCAAGAATCCAGTTTTACATGCTAGAACCAAGCACTTTGAACTCAAGTATCATTTCTTGAGGGAAAAGGTTCAAAACAAAGAAGTAGTATTGGAACATGTTTCCAGTAAGCAACAGTTAGCAGACATATTCACCAAGCCTCTATCGAAGGCTACTTTTACCTATCTGAGAGGCGAATTAGGGGTTTTGCCCCTTCAATAGGTAAACTAAAGTTTTGTGCTCCACATAAGTCAGTTCTTACTTTACTATATCTTTTCAGGGTTAATGTGTTGAAGGATGCTACTCCTCAGGGGGAGCAACATAGTGGAACAGGGAAACTTGTGCCTCCACTTTGGCATTGCTGTCAAAGGGGGAGAAGATGTGAAGCGAAGAAGATATCTGCAGTATTAAGGAGAAGAAGTGATGCAGAAAGAGAGATATCTTTATATTCTTTGTATATTGCCATCAATGCCAAAGGGGGAGATTGTTGGCATATGAACATAATATGTTGACATGATGATATTGCATTGTCATTGATGTCAATATGCTAAAGAGTGAACCGGTAATATGCTAAAGAGTGAACTGGTAAATTGAAGCCAAGCAACTGACAAGGTGAACCGGTATATGTGAAACAGTGAAGTGGCATGTTTATTCAAGTGAACCGGTATATTGAAAGAGGAACTGGCATATGGAATGTTTTTTTTTTATTAAGGCTTAAATATGGTATGACTATCGGTTGGTAGTCTCAGCTTTAGGGTTTCCAGTTGAAGTGTTTCGAGCCTGTGTGATTCAACCGATGGTATTGTGTGATGAGTTAGCAGTGTAATGGAGATCAGATCATGTTGCCACATTAGCCTCATGCGTGTGAAGGATCTTGCATGAAGGGGATTGATCCTATCTACCTTAGGAATGAGCGAAGTCCCTGTAAACAATGGAGAATGTGTGATGGGTTACCGCCTCCAAGAAGCGACAAAGAACGAATGATGGAGAATGTCTTGAGATCTGTTCAAGACTGTTGTATTCAAATGCAAAGTGTTTAATGGTTAGGATTGAACTGACTGAATTTCTCAACCTAAAGGTTTAGGGTTTAGGGTTTATGTTGCTGACCTGTCTGTTTCCTATAAGGTCGAAGTTGTGTTTCATTTTCAAGTTGTTGGCAAATGTTGTGTGTGTATGTAAGAGAAGAGATATGTGATTCTTGCCAAACCAGATAGGAGGAGTGATACCTGCATAGTGTGTGTGCAGAAGGAAGGAACCAAAGCGGATCTGCATTGGTATTGAGTGCTACTACCAGATCATTGTAATACCTGTTGATCTCTAACCACTTCAATAGTTGGAAAATCCCTTAACAGGGTAGCTTTAACCAGCTTGCTGTAAATCCTTTAACAGGGTGACTCAAAGCCATTGAGTTCATAAAATCCTCTGACAAGGTAACCTCTAACAGGGTTTAACCCTTAACTGGGTGATCCCTAATAGGATCGGTTCCTAACAGAACCTGTTGTAACAGTCGTTAACTGGACTAGGCTCCTAACAGAGCGGACTTGTAAAGAGTTCAAAAATAGCTTGTGGGTATTCATCCCCATCGTGGTTTTTCCAAGTTGGGTTTCCACGTGAAAAATATGTGTGTCATGTGTGATGTCCTTTTCTTGTGATGCTTTGTTGTTTTTTGTCAAGTGGTGAATCATGTTGATCTAGCATGTTATTATATTTTTTATGATAGATTACTTGTTTATATACAAGGATAATGTGGAAATGAGGGTGTAGGTTGTGTGGTAAGATATGTGTTTCCGGTTTATAGCTTTCACAATCTCATTTTGCTTAGCTGGTAGTAATTTGGTTTATGATTGGTGTTAGTGATTGCCAGTCAAGTTCACTGTTTGCAGTCAAACTGGTTCAGGAAAAGTTTTTATATCTGTACTGATTCACCCCCCGCTCTCAGTACCAATTTGTTACTCACTGTTCATCATTGTTGTAAAGCGGAAAATCGCGATCGAACCCTAGTTGTTCTCCCCTCTTCCAACTCCGAGGAGAGAGAAGGGAGGTTCGCTAGGATTCGATGGTTTTCACTTAGGGGAGAGACTTTACATTCAAAAGAGGGGTTGAAACCCATAAGATCTTTAACTCGCACAGGATCGAGACCATCATGCATCTTATGTTTAGGAGATTTAGGCTCAATGTCCGGCTGAGGAGAAAATGGAATAATGCTTGTTGAAGGTGTTTTTGGGGATTGCAAAGTTTGAGCTCTAAGACGACGCTTTCGCCGGCGTTCACGTGCAGAACGATTTCGTCTAGTCTTAGTAGGAAGTGGAGAAGATTGAGGAGGAGGAATGTTCTCATCCTTAGCACTTGGGTGTTTAGGTTGTGGTCTCTTAGGCTGGACAATAGGAGAAGAAGAAGGTCTCTCCTCTCTATAAAAAGAAGGAGGAGGAACTGCTCCATATAAAGGAGGAATTTTTGGTTTAGGGAGAAGACCAAGTCCATCATGACGAGGAGGTATAGGTCTACTCTTAGGAAGTTTATTAGGCATAGACATAGTCACATCCATAGGGATGGGTTGGGAATCTTCTTGAGGAAAGACATTAGTTTTATCTTTCAAAGGAAGAACTTCCTTCTCAAGAATGATAGGAATATCAAGTTTAGGTGTTCTAGGTTCACTTAGAGATAGGATCATATCTGTTTTCCACTTTTGATAAGATTTGAAAAGATGATCACTTCGCGGAGGAAGAGATTGGAATTGTTTAGGCCCAAAGTAATCAATAGGAACGCTAGAAGTTCTTTCAGCTGGTTTAAAGAGACTATGATTGACAGTAACAACTTCACCATTATGGGGAAATTTCAAACACTTATGAATAGGAGAAGCAATAGCTTTCATGGAAGATAGCCAAGGATAACCAAGCTTCACACGAAATTGTTCGGCAGATGGAATAATAGCAAAGTTCACATCAAGAGATTTGTTATGGACCTCAATAGGCAATGTAATAGAACCAATTGCAGGAGAAGAAAATGCATCAAATAATTTCACAATCACATCTGTTTTTTCATATATCACTTGATTCAATTGCAAAGTAAAAAGGAATTCTTCAGTAATAACATTAATCATGCACGAAGGATCAATAAGCACTCCACGGCAAGGTGTATTCTTAACTTTTGCAACTATGTATAAAGGACCATTAGGTGCCCTAATGGTTTCACTGGAATCAAATGTGATGGAAGGTTCTTTAGGGATTTCTTGCTGCTCTACAAAGTTAATCACATTCGGAGTCATAGACACAAGACCATCAGATGAGAGAGAGGAATCATTAGCCTCAATTGCATTAGAGGTATGAGAAGGCAATGGATCAGTGAAAATCTGAAGATTTTGGTTAGGAGGAGCTACAAATGTGTTGCCTTTATCATTCACTCCAGAAACAGAGATAGTATTGTTATCAATCAAATCTTGAATTTTACCCTTTAAAGAAAAACATTTTTCAGTATCATGCCCAGGCTGACGGTGAAATTGACAAAAAGATTTGTTATCAAAATAAGGTGAAGTAATCTTTGCAGGATCAATTTGTCTTATAGGAGGAAGAGTAAGCACATTTTGTTCCAATAACTTATTCATAATACTATGCAATGATTCATTCAAAGGAGTATACTTTCTTTCTTTCTTGAAAAATTTAGAAATAGGAGGCACACCTGATGCTGCATTCACATTGTTGTTGATGATGTTTTCATTGAATTTGATGGAATCTCTGTTCGGTTTAAACTTCCCAAATGGTTGTTGACTGCTATCACCCTTATCACTCGGAGCCATAGGATGTGATTGTTCCATTTGACTCACAATCAGTTGATAATTGTGAAGAGTGGCACACAACTGTTGGAAAGAAGTAAACTCAGAAAACAGAAGTTTGTCTCGAATATCTTTTTGTAAATTAGAAATAAAGATTCTTTGAATATCATTGTCAGGCACTGGAAAAGAAATTTGAGCATACAAATGCTTATATCTACCAATGAAATCAGTCACTTTTTCTTTAACACCTTGTTTACAATGCATTAAATCAATCAAAGTAACTTTAGGACTTATATTGTTTTGAAATTGTTGAATGAAAGCATTTGCAAGTTGTTCGAAAGAAGTAATAGAATAAGAAGGCAACGAGCAATACCATTGTAGGGCTTTGTCTCTTAATGTTCTAGTGAACAGTTTTGCAAGCAACCTTTGGTCATAAGCAAAATTGGTACATATTGTTTGAAAAGTCTTAACATGTGTTAGAGGATCTCCTTTACCATTATAAAGTTCCAAATGCGGGATTTCAACATGTTTAGGAGGGATAGCTCGAACAATGTCAAGAGAAAGTGGGCTCGCAACATCAAATGTGGGCACACTAAACTTAGATTGATTCATAGAGGCAATTTGTTGCTGTAAAGAAGAGACAGTTTGTGCAAGATTGTTAATGGTCGCTTCAGTCGAAGAGTTCATATTGGATGTGTTAGATTGAGATGGAGGTGTTATGTTATTGAAAGAAGGTAAAGAGTAAGGTGGTGGGACTCTATGATAATTAGTCATAGGAGATGATTGGGTAGGAGGAACACTACAAGGAGGAATGGAATGGTTAAATGAATTGCCCCCTTGCGTCATGTTCATTTGTGGTGATATAATAGGCACACTCATTGAAGGAATGAATGAAGAAGTCGGATTGAATGAAGGAAGAGGGTTAATTGAAGAAGAAGGGTTGCCCCCATGACTGGTGATCACAGGAGGAATGTCTTGTGTAGAAGTAGCCATTATGTTTGATGTAAAAGTAGGTATGCTAGCAATAGAAGTTGTCAAAGGAATAGAATGATTGACTTGAGTAGGAGGTTGTGTATAACCTAAATTTTCAGCACAACTCTTCATAGGCATCACATTCGAATCCACAATGTGTGCAATACCACGCAAAATATCAATTCCATTCTTATCACTTTGAAGCATACGTTTTAGACCCTCAATTAAAGGAAGAGCTTGACTATCAGGGTATTCTTGAGACATCCATTGTCGAAAATCGTCAAATTGGTTATCCAATTTCGAAAGTTGTTCTACAGAAACCTCATGGAGAGCTTCTTCATCATTAGGAGGATTAGAGGAATTACCCATGTCCTCGTTAAAAAGGCTATTCAAATTAGGTTCCATCTCCTCAGTAGTTAAACCTCAGAAAGAGTTAATTCTACGGCTTCGTCTAACGGGAATAGTGTAAGTAGGGCTTATTGTTGTAAAACTCATGCACTAGAGAGGGAAAGAAAATTTTGATTTTAGAGGTAGCAATTTTCAGTAAAATCAGCCAATCTTCTGGATTTAAGCTGTTAAATGCAATCACAACAGTCTCCCGAAATTTCGGAAAAAATGTCCGGGACCGTGGCGCCCGGAGTGCAACACGGTCCTCACAACTTTTTTCGAAATTTGCAGGGATGAAAGGTATGATGATTTTAGAGATAATCTGAAAAAATTGAGTGATTTTACGATCTGTAGATAGGCCAAATTAAAGCTGCAATCTCGAAATTGAACCCTACCAAGATTGTCGAAAAATGCAAAATTTGAATTTTGAAAAAGAGAGGGAAACTGAAATTTTGAATTTTATGATTTTAGAGGGAATGCCAAGAGCAATGCAAATTTTGAAATTTGAAAATTGACTCAATTTCACGCAAAATTCAATTTTGAAAGCGGAAATTAAAGTTGTTGTAATTAAGCACTTAATTTCAAAGATCACAAATTGCAAGAATTTAAATAAAGCACTGAAATTTTGAATGAATGCAAACACACTTTTCAGATTTAGGACAGTAAGAACACAATTTTGACACAAAATTTCAATTTCAATGATTTTTGAATGTTTAAAAGCCTTAATCCAAGCAATCACAAGACCAACTTTGACTGTAATTTTGAAGGTGTTATAATTGATAAAATCAGCCAAAATTCTGGATTTTAGCAAGAAAATACAGTAAGATCTCGCTCCCGAAATTTCGGAAAAAATGTCGGGGACGATGGCGCTCGGCACCACGGTCCTTGCAACTTTTTTCCAAATTTTTAGGGATGAAAGATATTGTGATTTTATTGCGGAATCCAAAGTTACAGCTGATTTGGAGATGTTTTGATAAGTGAAATTGTCGGACAAAGGTTGAATCAAGAGGGTTTCAAAAATTAGGGTTTTGACACTTAACCACTTAATTTTCAAAATTAAAGCATAGATATGAATTGATAATTTGTAATAGAAAGGCAGATCTGAAACAAGCATTAACATTTAAACATTTCGCAAACTTAATTACTAAAAAGAAAATTTAGGGTTTTTATGCAATCACCTCTAAAATTTTGCAAAAGATCAAACATGGAAATGTAATCAATTTTTTCAGATCTAAGCATGAAAAATCAGAAAGGATGTTCACGTCGGGTTCACCAAAATGTAAAGCGGAAAATCGCGATCGAACCCTAGTTGTTCTCCCCTCTTCCAACTCCGAGGAGAGAGAAGGGAGGTTCGCTAGGATTCGATGGTTTTCACTTAGGGGAGAGACTTTACATTCAAAAGAGGGGTTCAAACCCACAAGATCCAATCCCACGCAATGCAAGATTGGATGCTAAATGAGTTTCAAGGGTTAAGAAAGCAAGGCTACCCTCTTTTGTAAAGAATGTGCATAGAGGAATTGAGCTAGGAATGCATAGAAAGTGACAAAGATTTGCTTATAAACTGAGATAGGAATACAGTATAAAGCTGGGGACCTGGAATTAGCAGTAAAATGTCGATACGGCGCTGTCCTGCAAATTTGAGCAAAAGTTGTCGGGACGATGGCGCCCGGCGCCACGGTCCTCCGAAAAATCCGCGAAACGAAGGGGGATCTGTTCGTCTCTGCACAAGGATTCCAGATCTTCAATTTCAGCCGCGTACCTGCAACCTACACACAGAAAAGCGAAGACGATTGGGGGGTTAGGGATTAGGGGTTTGCCTTTAGGTAAAACCCCGGTTTTGGAATTAACCAAGAAATGAGCAAGAGCTGTAAATGTAAATGACTGTAAAACAAGTACTAATACCTTGTTCTAAGGATGTTTGTATCCTTATGTGCGAAGGTTTAGATGTTGTATGTTGTATGTTGTATGTAGCATGTAGTATGTGATCTCCTCTTCAATGGTTGAATCCTTGTCTTGAATGCAACACTTAGCCTTGAATGGAGACTTGAAATGATCAATTGTTTGAAGGAATGCTTGAATGCTTGAATGCTTGAGTATAATTTCCACGCTTGTACACATATGTCCTTCTCATGCCAAATGAGAGAGAAAAATGTAGTTTATATACTTGTCATTTAGGGCTGATAGACTGATTTTCCCGACCTTAGGCCGACCAAGAAAGTTAATTTCCAAATTACAAACAAAAAGACCCGAGACCCCTTAGGAGACCGGGCCCAAAATAGGACCCAGGGACCAGGGCGCTGGGCGCCCTGGTCCTGAAGGACTAGGGCGCTGGGCTCTCTGGTCCCACCTCCCGGGACAGCAGGGTGCAAGGAGGTTCAGGCCAGGGTGCTTGAAAAATGCAGTTTTCAGTGTCGTGAGCCAGTTTCGGGGTCTCCATTCAGGTTGTGTGTTGCATCGCCATCGTGAAGACCGAAATGCAGTCGAAATTGCAAGTGTCGCAATTTTAGGACGCTACAATTGTGTTATGATATTTCAAATTATAACATTCACCACAACATGGGAGAATAAATTCTTTATTGCCATAGAATACCCTAGTTTAGGGTTTCATCATTAAAAAATAGTTTTTACAAAAACAATCACAACTTCTTCACTTCTTAGCCAAATTAAGTCAGACAAAAAGAAATGGAAAGAGGATTCAGAGAAATTTCCATCACATATATACTTTCTTTATTATGATTCCTCACGTGGCCATACCAAATGTTGCAAAAGGTTTGTTCTTGCCCTTACTAGTCTGATTTTCACCATGAACTGTAACAAATAGTCATTAATAATTTTTTACATACTTATCATGAATCCAATCTCTCTGGTTAGACTTTATATTGTCTAGTCGTAGAAATTTTCTCAAATTTATATCTAGATACAACGCTTAAAACAAAAGTTATGAGGGTTTTACCAAAACGGGTAACTCTTGAGAGGCTTTTGATAGTTTTTGGAAAAACAACCATATCCTGCCAAATACTCCACAAAAATGCATAAGAAAGGATTAATATGAAATATATTTAATTAATATATCATTCAAATACATATACATATAAAAATTACATAAAATTTGATCCTCCATGGCTCTGTGACAGTCACAAATTCCTTAAAACCTTATGACAGTTTGATGGTTTGATGGATAACCTTTGTCAAATCCCCTCAAACCTGCTCAACCCCCATGATATCAACCAAACATGGTTTTATAAAAAATTAAAAACAAATTTCAAATCCTTCTAACTTATCCAACCAAGTCATGACCGATGGATGACATTTTACATCTTTTTTTGTACTTTTAGCAATGTTGCAACTTTGCAATTTATACAATTTTTGACAAATTACCACTACACTTGGTCCTAGCCTTCATGACACGCCTAACATGATATAATGTATTAAATTTTCTCAATTACAATATTTCAAACCTTTTTGGATGTTCTTCACACTTTGTCCACAATTGACCCTATCATGACCTATTAGGTCTCTTGGCACAAAATGGCTCATCAAGCCTTACAACATGAATTGTTTTGATACAAATGGTCTTTTATGACCTTAAAATAATTAATGAAACATTAAAAATAAAGAAAAATGTGGTTTGCCTTCATGATACATCTCCCTGGCTAGATGCCCCTGCACCAGGAACATGGGAAGAAAAGGGAGGATAGCACATGTTCTCCAACATGGAAAATGTTATTGATTCCTGAGGCGAGGATGAATGCTATATGTGCCACTTATCTAGATGTTGATAGGATCACTCTACCTCATTAGAGGCATACATTGGATTTTGTGCCATCAATTCAAGAGGTAGAGGAGGAAAGGCTTAGTTCTTCTCAATCCATTGGTTCCCCCATTGGTCCTACTTCCCCTCCATCATCTCCTCCACTTGGCCTTGAATAGCCTTCATTTGTTCCTACTTCTGCCCAAATAGAATCAGATCAGCTCCCCTCACGTAGATTGCTTGCAGAAACTGCCATGAAAAAACCAATGACTTCTTCATCCTCAAGAAGCTCACAACACAAAATTCCAGAATTCCCAAGAGTTGTCACTCCATTGTATACACTCTCTCCAGGGAGGGATATTCTATTTAAAAAATTTGAGGGCTTTGAATATCAAGGAGAGGCACCTCTACCTCCTCATAGGTTTGACACCAAGTTGGGTGTCAAAATTCAATACCCCTCTCAAATGTGGGCACTTGATTCGTTTAAGCTTGGGGGTGACCTCAGTGAAGACATAGGGTTGAATGCTTGTGAACAATTCATGGATTATGATGAGTTCATCAATACAAGGGAGTTCCGACAACTTGTAATAAGGAACAAGGTAGATGAACTAGAAAGAAGGAAAGGAATTTGACTTGATAGCCTAAGTGAAGATGAAAGATTCAAGTTGAATGATGAATTGCTAAAATCTACCAAGGAACAAATGGCCACCATGACCCTTGAGATGGGAAGACAGATTATGAATAAAAGTGGCGTGCTTATCCTAGAGGGATGGGATATTTTGTTTGCATTAGCATTTGATGCCTTAAGGAAAAGTCATGACATTTACTTGGATATAATGGATCCACAACAAAGAAATAAGGTGCTCTTGAGAGCAATTTTTTATGATCACCTTGACAATTGGTCATTTGGTATCTACACCTGATTACAAGAAGACCAACCCTGAGTCATTAAATAGACCAATTATTTGGAAGTCTTCTAGTATAGAGGGTGGTAGATACTACAACTACAAAGGCCATGACCATGACTCTGAATGTGGAAATGTTTGCCCACAAAGTTGCAATGAAGGTAGATGAGGAAGTTCATATCTATAAAGTGGAAAATTGAACCCTAGTGACTCCCCACCTAAGAGAGAGAAAGGAATCCACTAGGATAATTTTTACTTAGAGGAACTCTACATTCAAAATAGGGGCTTGAATCCACTAGATCCAAATCCGAGGGAAACAAGGATGTCAATTCCAAGTGGATTGCAAGGGTTAAAGTGTGATTTACTGATGGGGAGGGATACTCAAAGAGAGTCAATCCTTTTGCAATAGGAAGTTGAGTGATATCTGTGTGTGTGAAAAGTGGACCTATATCTGTATCTGAAATACACAACACTTCAATTAAGTCATTAGATGCATGGTTAGTAAATCAATAATCAATGAATAATAAACCATTACAAAGCGACCCATTTCCTTCTAAAAGATGCAAGTATAAGATTGCTCTCAGATTTGTATAAGCAATCCAGTGACTAGACAACACCAAGACGAAGGATTTAAATCTATATGAGCATGATATTAATGCTAGATGGATGCAAGATTAATCTATAAAGATTTAAGCAATATTAAGCTAAATGATTTAAATATGTATGCAATATTCTCAATGAACCTAGAGCAAAAACAGCATAATAACAATATATTCTCCAGGATCTTTTTGAATGAGAGATGAGAGCCTGAATTTATAGAAAATTCATAAAGAAACCAAAGGCTGAGATCAAATGATGATGAGCGGTCAAGATTTCCCAAGAGGAAGCACAATCCAAGTGAATTGATGTGATTGGATGCTTTTATTAGTTTTAAAGAAATTTGAACTAAAATTAAGACTAAAATCAGGAAAAAACTAATTTATTCTCTATTTCATTCAATTTTGAGATTTAATTGTTTTAATTGCTTTCTTTGAGATTATTCATCAACTTTTAATTTGTTTTTCTTACAATTGATTTCTTTTTTTTTCAATTTTTGGTCAATCAATTCCTTTTTTGATTTATTTCCATTTTTGAAGATTTGTGCTCAATTGATTTATTTAATTTAAATCAATTCCTCTTTTGGATGATTTAATGACAAATTGGTTTATTCAATTAAATATGCTAGGATATTCAATTAAAATAAATAAGATAATTGTTTAAAATGATTTGCTTGGAATGATAAATTAATTAAATAAATATTTAATTAATATTGAGTGATTGATTTTTCCATGTGACATTTGATAATTAGAGAATTAATTGTGTGCTCAAGATTGATTTAATTGCCTTTGGTTAGGACCTTGGTGATATTGTCGAGATTAGGGGCTCATGGTTTAGATGACCATTTTTAGGGTATTACAATATCTTAGTGAGCTCCCTTCACTCTACATTGGTCTATCAACCAATCAAAACATTCAAACTCTCTAGGAGTGCACCCAGTCAAAATGTGCTCACTGGCCGCTCAGGCATGGTTGAGATTCACAAGGGTAAATCCAACCTCAATCTATCAAACATCTAGCATATTCTTGAAAGGGTTGTAGCATGTGCCCTTAAGGTTTTTCCAAGCCAATCAACTAGTTTTTTGATTGGGTTTCAATCATTTCTCCATCACTCCCTCTTTCTCCTATTTTCTAGGCCTAGTAGCCCTAGAACCCTAATTAGCCCTACCTAACTGGTTTGTGTGGAATTATTCAAAATTGTCTCAAAGCGCCAGGAAAAATAATTTATGATTTGAGTACCCTTTTGCATGAAATTTTAGATTCATTAGGTGAGGAAACCAAGTCTATTCGTACAGGTACGGAACCCGAAAATGACATTTTTGAAGGGTTTTTGAGTCTTCTTCCAAGGGTTTAATGTCTTCCCCGGTCTTCCACACCTCCAAACTTCCACATAGGCTCTGCCACACCCCACTTACTCATTCCAAATACTGGGCATCTTCAAACCTAATCATCCCTGCAAGCACTTGCAAATTTTCAATCATTTTCTAACCGGGCTATGACTGAGCTCGCCTAGAAAATGATGTCCAATGGCCTTTTAATGCCTTCCAAACTAAAACAAAGCTTATATACACTGTACAAATGTTCCATGGCTTGAGTCCCAAGGGTTATTGAATAAACTCAAAGGACTTCAAGCTAGAACCATGTTTGGGCTCTAAAACCCTTGCTCAAGCTGAGAGCAATATAAAATAAAAAACTCAATTCAAACCTGCAACAAAGACTAACTGAAATGCCTCCTGAGAACTACAAGAAAATTTACAAATCAATTATCAAATAATATCAATGAAATCAATCCATGGGGTACGGACTGTTGCTCCAAATTTGAGAAAATACAAGGTAAATCTAGAAAAAGGTCTTCACAATGTATTCTAATTTTTCTCAAGGCGTTCACCAACCTGTTTACATTCATTCTAAAAGAATTTATATTCCATATAATTATAACCAACTGTCCATTGGTTTCCTAACCACCGATATTCTCAAACTTTCAAAAAGTTGCTCAAAAGTTGTAAAATATTGTCGAGCAACATTGATAATTTTTTCCAAAAAGTGCATTTTTTCCTTTTATGCCTTGTCACTCATCCTAAACAACCTAGGATGACTTAGAACCACTAAAATAACATGCTTCAATTCCAAATGAGGCTTTTCAAGATGTTTGACACCAAAATGCAAGTTTATGCCATTTTAGGCTTACAAGGGCTCATAAGCCAAAATTGAGTAAATACATGATCTAATTAGCATTCATCCTCCAAATGAATATTAAACACACAAGTGGACCTATGAGTATGCCATTATTCACAAACCTAAACCAAACTAAAGACTAACAATCCAAAAATTAGAAAATGCACTCAAAACTAGGTGCTCCTGCACCATACTCCCCCAATGAGAAAGAAGTCAAGTGACTCCTTTAGGAAATAAAGAAAGGGGGAATCCAAGCTTAGAAAAGTATGACTCAGGTACCCAAGTAGCCTCAGATACTAGAAGGTGCTGCCATTTGATCAAGTGCTCCATATAGACGGTACGCCTTGTTTGCCTGAGAACTCTAGAGTCTAACACCTTCTCGGCTTGGGGCATGGGTGCAGGTGGTAAGGGTAGGTCTGAAAGTTCTTGAGAGACCTCTGAGACTCTACTACCCTCCTATAGAAGGGTTCCCTTATACGACACCAAATCTATAACATTTAAGATGGGTGATAAAGCCATATCTCCGTGTAGGTCTAGTTTGTAAGCATTGTTACCATACTTGGCCAAGATTTTGGAAGGACCAATCCTCCTCATTTGAAGCTTACTAGGGACACCTTTCTAAATCCTTGCTTTGTTCAAGTGAACCATGACCATGTCCCCAACTGGAAATTGTATATCCTTTCTTTTCTCATCTACTTTTTCCTTGATTCTTTGAGTGGTGTTTAGTAGGGCTGTCCTAACCTGCTCATGAACCTCTTGTATGGATTGAACCATGTCCAAAGCATGTCCACTCTGTTGTCCCATCTTTCCAACATCTCTGAGCTCCAAAACACCTCTGGGATGAAGGCCATACATAATCTCAAAAGGGCTTTTACTAGTGGACCTATTCACACTGTCATTTTGGGAAAACTCAGCTTGATGGATAATTTGATCCCAAGCTTGTCCATACTCCTTTGTGAGGCATCTAAGAATGTTTCCAAGTGTTCTATTGACCACCTCTATTTGGCCATCTATTTAGAGATGATAGGCTGAACTGAAAGACAAGTTAGTACCCAATCCCTGCCACAAAGCCTTCCAAAAATGACCAATAAACTTTGTATTTTTATCTGATACAATGTTGATAGGTAAACAATGAATTCTAATAACCTGCTTGAAAAACAAGTGAGCAATGTGACTATCATCATGATTGACCTTACATGGAATAAATTGGGCCATCTTGCTAAACCTATCTACCACAACATAGATACTATCAAAACTTGATTTGGTTTTAGGCAAACCAACAAAAAAATCCATACTTACACACTCCCATGGCTGGTTGGGGATAGGTAAAGGCTGATAAAGACCAGCATTGGAAGAGGTACCTATAGCTCTTTGGAAAAATACACATTCTTCCACATATTTCCTGATATCTCTTTGCATCTTAGGCCAATAGTAGAATCTTTGAAAAAGTTCCAAAGTCTTGTTCATACCAAAATGTCCACTTAGGCATCCATTGTGCTTCTCTTGCATCAAATTTTCTCTCATAGACCCTTTAGGTACACATAGTTGTCCCCCTTTAAACAAAAGTCCATATTGTAAGGTGTAATCTGCATATTCACTATGAATATAGTTTCCAAACTCTTGGCAAACCTTGTAGGCAGCAACAAAGTCATCATCTTGATACAAATTCTTGAAACTATCCACTCCAATACTTTTTAGCTACAGTTCTTGCACCGTTAGCAACCTTCTACTCAATGCATCAACTACTTTATTACATTGTCATTTCTTGTGTTTAATGGTAAAGGTATATGACTGCAAATACTCTACCCATTTAATATGCCTATGATTCAACTTTTCTTGAGAATTGAGAAAGCTAAGAGCTTGATTATCAGTATAAACCACAAATTCCTTAGGCAGCAAATAATGCCTCCATTTCTTAAGAGATTGAACAAGTTCATACAACTCCAAATCATAAGAGGAATACCTTTTCTTTGCATCATTGAGATTCTCACTAAAAAATGCAACCGGTCTGTTGTCTTGGCTTAAAACTGCTCCAACCGCTATGTTGCTTGCATCACATTCAATGGTGAAGAGCTTGTTAAAGCTTGGAAGAATGAGGATTGGTTGAGTAGATACCTTTTTCTTCAAGAGATAAAATCCTCTTTGTGCTTACTTTGTCCATTGAAACTTGGTTTTCATACCTCCCTTGATTGTATCAAGCATGGGTGCACATATCTCACTAAATCCTCTGATGAACTTTCTATAGAATTGTGCCAAAACATGAAAAATTCTCACTTCACTTGTTGTCTTAGGTGTAGGCCAACTGATTATGTCTTCCACCTTAGAGGTATCCATCTTCAAATCACCTCTTGAGATGACAAACCCAAGATATATCAATTCCCATTTCATAAGCTCACATTTCTTTAGATTGATGGTTAGTTGCTCATCACATAGTTTCCTCAATACAATCTCTATATGCTTAAGATGTTCATCTTTAAACTTGCTAAAAATCAAGATGACATATAAGTAAACAACAACAAATTTACCAGTATATTCCTTGATTACTTCATTCATGAGTCTCATGAATGTGCTAGGAGCATTTGTGAGTCCAAATGGCATGACAAGCCATTCATAGAGTCCTTCTGTGGTCTTGAAGGTTGTCTTCCATTCATCTCCCTTCTTGATTCTGATTTGGTGGTAACCACTCTTGAGGTTTATCTTGGTGAACTATTCAGCACCTCCTAAACAATCCATCAAATCTTCAATTCTTGGAATGGGAAATCTATACCTGATGGTAATTTGGTTTATGGCTCTAGAATCAGTGCAAAGTCTCCAAGTACCTCCCTTCTTTGGGGCCAAAATGGTGGGTACTGCACATGGGCTGATGCTCTTTCTTATTAGTCTATTGTCTAAGAATTCTTGTATTTGCTTGGCTATCTCCTTGTTCTAATCTGGTATCATTTTATAAGATGCCTTATTGGGCAATGAAGCTCCGGGTATGAAGTCAATTTGGTGACTTACAGAACGTTGAGGAGGTAAAGTTGCTGGTGTTCAATCACTAATAATGTCCTTAAACTGATTTAGGACCTGCTGCACTTCTTTGGGAAATAAAACCTTCTTCTCTTTGTTGTCTTCTTTTGGTTTTACAATAATTGCAAACCCCACTCCTCCTTCCTTGAGTGTGTTGATGAACTCTTTCTCACCAACTAGAAGCACATTAGAACTCATTGATCTACCCTCTTCTTGGTCTCCTATGGACTGAATTTTGTAGGTGATTCCATCCTTTTGGAAATTATAAGCATTCTTCTCTCCATGGTGTATTGCTTTTCTATCAAACTGCCATGGCCTACCTAGGAGTAGGTGGCAAGCATCCATGGGTAGAATGTCACACAAGATTCTGTCCTTGCAGCCTCCTATAGTGAACTTCGCCCAAGTTTGTTCATTCACAAGAACATGTTTCCCCTTGTTGAGCCATTTAACCCTATAAGGATCACTATGTGGTATTATTTGTAGGTTGATCTTAGTCACTGCTTCCTCTGACACTATGTTGTATGTGGATCCAGAATCCACTGCCACTCTACATACCTTTCCCATAATCTTGCATTTTATCCTAACACAAGGATCTCCTTTGGCTAGGTTTCTCCTTAACCAGTTCTTTAATCAAGACTCTTCTTATCATAAGATTCTCTCCAACCTCTAAATCCAAACTCACTTCTGATGCCTTCATGTTTGTTGCATACTCTTGAGCATAATTTACTCTCCTCTCACCTCCTTGGGATGAAGAATACTTCTTAGGATATCAATAGGTCGGGTGTCCAATTTGATGACAATTGTAGCACTTCATTATGGTGAAATAGGACCCTCTTCTTGATCGACTAGACCTTCCTCTACTAGAGTTGCTAGATCCCCTTCCTCTATAGCTACTCTTGCTATTGGAATCCCCACTTTGCTCAAACAACTTGGATTCCCCTTGGGATCTTTGGTCTACACTTCTTCAACGAAATCTACCTCTCTGACCTTTGCCATATCTTCCCCTACCTCTGCCTCTGTTGTTGTGCCTTTATTTTTTTTCTCTTTTCTTCCACTTTTAGTGCCAATTGATAGCACTTATGAATGGTACTAGGACATAACAAACTCAATTCTTCTAGAATATTCCATCTCAAGCCATTCAAGTATCTGGCTACCTTGATGCTTTCATCTTCCACCACCTTGGATCTCAGACAAAACTTTTGAAATTACTCAGTGTAGCTCCTCACATCTAAGTCTCTTTGTCTCAATTTTTGTCTTCTTTTGTGCAATTGGATCTCATAATCTTTGGGGATATATGCTTCTTTCACCTTGGCTAGCATTCCTTTCCAAGATGCTATTGGTTTTTTACCCTCCTTTTGCCTCTCTTCTTGGATGAATTTCCACCAAGTCAAGGCTGCTCCTCTCAATCTGTATTTGGCTACCTTCACCTTTTGTGCCTCACTGATCCCATCACATTCAAAGTGATTCTCCAATCCTTCAATCCATTCCATAACTACTTTCGGTTCCATTTTTCCACAAAAAAGTGGCACTCCTTCCAAGGATTTTCCTCCTAAGGAATTGATGGCTTTAAGGAAAGGTTCTTCAGGTAGAATAGGATCTAGTTTAGGCATGCTATCCTCTTCTACAACTTCTTTACCCTTCCCTTCATTGACCTTATTGTCACTTTCTCAGTCTTGTCTTCAATTGCATCTAGTTTGCTCTCCAGTTGTAGTAATCTTTCCTTGAGGAGTCTATTCTCTTCCTCTTTATCTTCTAATTTTTTAGCTAACTCTGCATTGGTCACCATCCTTAGACTATTTTCTCGTACTGACTCAGTGTTTGTCATGTATTGGCTTCTTCCCAAATCTCGGTTGCTCTGATACCACTTTGATGGGGAGGGATACTCAAAGAGAGTCAATCCTTTTTCAATAGGAATTTGAGTGATATCTTAGTGGGCTCTCTTCACTCTATACTAGTCTATCAACCAATCAAAACATTCAAACTCTTTAGGAGTGCTCCCAGTCAAAATATGCTCACTGGCTGCTCAGGCATGGTTGAGATTCACAAGGGTAAATCCAACCTCAATCTATCAAACTTCTAACATATGCTTGTAGGGGTTGTAGCAGGTGTCCTTAAGTTTTTTCCAAGCCAATCAACTGGTTTTGTGATTGGGTATCATTCATTTCTCCATCACTCCCTCTTTCTCCTATTTTCTAGGCCTAGTAGCCCTAGAACCCCAATTAGCCCTACCTAACCGATTTTTGTGGAATTATTCAAAATTGTCTCAAAGAGCCAGGAAATATCATTTATCATCTAAGTACCCTTTTGGATTAACTTTTAGATTCATTAGGTGAGGAAACCAAGTCTATTCTTATAGGTACGGAACCCAAAAATGGCATTTTTGAAGGGTTTTGGGGTCTTTTGGGTATTCTTCCAAGGGTTTAATGTCTTCCTTGGTCTGCCACACCTCCAAACTTCCACATAGGATCTACCACACCTCACTTACTCATGCCAAAAACTTGGCATCTTCAAACCTGATCATCCTTGCAAGCACTTAGGAATTTTCAATCATTTCCTAACTGGTCTATGACTGAGCTCACCTAGAAAATGATGTCCAATGGCCTTTTAATACCTTCTGAACCAAAACAAAGCTTATATATGCTGTACAAAGGTTCCATGTCTCGAGTCCCAAGGGTTATTGAACAAACTCAAAGGACTTCAAGCTGGAACTATGTTTGGGCTTTAAAACCCTTTCTCAGGCCGAGAGCAATATAAAATCAAAAACTCAATTCAAACCTGCAACAAAGACTAACTCAAATGCCTCCTAAGAACTACAAGAAAATTTTAAAATCAATTATCAAATAACAGCAATGACATCAATCCATGAGGTACGGATTGCTGCTCCAAATTTGAGAAAATACAAGGTAAATATGGAAAAAGGTCTTCACAATGTATTCCAATTTTTCTCAAGGTGTTCACCAACCTATTTACATTCATTCTAAGAGAATTTATATCCCATCTAAGTTCTAAACAACTCTCCATCAGTTGCGTAACCACTGATACGCTCAAACTTTCAAAAAGTTGCTCAAAAGTTGTAAAATGTTGTCAAGCAACATTGACAACTTTTTCCAAAAAGTGCATTTTTGCCTTTTATGCCTTGTCACTCATCCTAAACCACCTAGGATTACTTGAAACCATTAACATGACATGTCTCAATTCCAAATTAGGCTTTTCAAGACGTTTGACACCAAAATGCAAGTTTATGCCATTTTAGGCTTACAAGGGCTCATAAGCCAAAATTGAGTAAATACATGATCTAATTAGCATTCATCCTACAAATAAATATTAAACACACAAGTGGACCTATGAGTAGGCCATTATTCACAAACCTAAACCAAACTAAAGACTAACACACCAAAAAATAGAAAATACACTCAAAGCTAGGTGCTCCTGCACCATTTACCCACTTTTGTAAATGAGAAAGATGACTTGTTGACTATACGGAAAAGAGAGAGGAAATGAGTGAAATGAGGAGTTACCAGTTTGAGATCGTGTTGTAACTTTGGATATGAGCTAATTAGACTGATACAGATCTGCCCTGCAACTTTGGAGAAAAGTCATCGGGACCTTGGCGGGAATGTAAATGGTCCTCCACAAAATTCGTGAAATGAAAAGGGTTATTTCATCTCTGCAAATAAATCCCAAACCTACAATTACAATTGTACACCTGAAACCTACACACAAAAAAGAGAGGGAGAATGGCTGTGGATAGGGGTTTGCCTTATTCAAACCCCGGTTGAGGAATCAACCTTGAAAGAAAGTAATTGCAAATGCTTGAATGTAAACAATGGAAATGTATACCTTGTAGATC
Source organism: Cryptomeria japonica (assembly GCF_030272615.1). Taxonomy (NCBI): domain Eukaryota; kingdom Viridiplantae; phylum Streptophyta; class Pinopsida; order Cupressales; family Cupressaceae; genus Cryptomeria; species Cryptomeria japonica. Next base: position 587,601,762 of record NC_081406.1, read on the forward strand.
TGCAACTTGTTGATGACGATTTCTTTTCTTCTTGAATGTAACCATTAATGTTGTATGAAATGGCATGTAACATGACAAAACTCTAACACACACATGCTTGCAAATGAATATTGTAATGTTGCTCCAATGGATGAATGAAGAAGAATTGAATTCTTGAATGCTTGAGGATGACCTTCAAATAAAGTATCTTATCCTTATGCTTCCTCCTCCCCCCTAAATGAGGGAGTTTAATCCCCTTTTATACATTCCTAAAGGATTAATTTTCAACCACTGAAGGCTAACAAAGAGGAATTACAAACCCTGAAGATAAATTATGCATAGGAGACCGGGCAAACCGAACTTAGGGCCACCCTAAGGGGTGGGGACAAGGGTGCCACACCCCTATCCTAGGGGGGATAGGGCTGCCATGCCCCTGTCCAATCCTATTTTGGGGCCTGGACAGGGTCTAGAGTAGCCTCTGGTCTTGAAGGAGGAAGGGTAAAGGGGTGAAAATGCAGAAATAGGTCTTGGTTAGGAAGGAGACGATGTCGCCAAGGTGAGGACCTCAAATGTGGTTAAAATTGCAAGAGGCACAATTTTATGACACTACATTTATCCCCCACTTTAGTGGGAGTGTGTCTTATGCCACTACTATTGGTAAAGTATAAGAAAGAGAGTGATGAAGATGAGGGACATGGAGAAATACCACAAGGAGTATAAGACATCGCTAATATTGAGGAGCAAAAATCCCCCAACCTTATGGTCTCAACTCACACCAACATATGCAAGAGAACATAAAAAGGTACAAGACACACAAAAACAAAGACAAAGCACAAAAAAGACACACGACAAGACACAAGACGACAAACTAATCAAGACACAAAGACCAATGCCATCAGATAAACATGAGCAATCACATAAAAGAGTAAAATTGACATCATACTGAACTATCAATAGTAAAACTATGAGTTGATGAGAGGAAGAAGAGAGAGAACATTAATACACACTTTGGTGATCCATGAGAAGAAAAGTGAAGAAGAAAGAAACCATGGACATCTCACCCCTAAAAATAGGCGATCCATGGGGAGAAGGACATGGAAAATATTGCCCCTAGAGCCTGTCTAGGTGATCCATGTAAAGGGAGAGAATTAGAACACCATTAGTTCCACTCAACCTCATGCATGTGTGTGCAAATGAGGTTCAAAGCACCTCATAGGATTCTATGCTCAAGTATGCTACAACCTGTATAGAATGTATAGTACAAGTGTCAAGAAAGGTGTGACATCTCGCTCTACGAGTCTGTGCTCTAGTTTCAAGAATAATCACCCCGCATAAGAGAAAAGTAGCATCATCTCGCTCTAAGAGACTATGCTCTGGTTCTGAGAATGACTCACTATACAAAAAAAAAGTGACGAGATATTTCTCTAAGAGGTTTCCCTCTGGTTCCAAGAATATCTCAATGTACAAGAAAAGAAGAAGTGAAGACATCTCACTCTAAGAGTTTGTGCTTTGGTTTTGAGAATGACCCACTATAAAAAAAAGTGATGACATCTTGTTCTAAGAGATTTACCTTTGGTTCCAAGAATGTCTCACTGTACCATGCATGAGAGAAGTATAGTACAAAGGAGCAGTGTGGGTGCCCCCCACCTTATGATGTCAACATAGTTTAATGTTGATATCTTAAGGAAACTAGAACAAGGATACCTACCTTCATCACAAAGAAGATATCTACTATGCAATGATATTATAAATCCAAGCAAGAGAGGGAATACTCTTCAAGCAAGGATAAGATGGCTGCAAACAGATATCTTTCTATAAGTGTAAAAGTGATACTTGGAGAAGAAGAGACCTTTGTTCAAAATACATCTACCCCCCAAGAGGAGGTGTCTTAGACAAATATAACATCTTCTAGAATAAGAAAAAGGAAAGAACAAGAAGGAAATCCTTCTTCCTATTTCTAGCTGAAAGGAATTCTTGATGAGGGATGACTCACTTCAAGCCCCCAGAGGGGTGGGTGAATTTATCATAGATGTTCATTACCAAGTGTGAAAGAGGTCGTAGTCAAAGAGTAACACCTCTTGTATAAGAGAGAATCCTTGAGTGAACAATAAAAATTCAATACGAGGAATGACATTAAGTAATAGAACTCACACCATCCACTTAATAGGACAAAATGGTGATGAATAATTATGAATAGTAAATACCCAATAGGTACTGAGAAGAGGGGTGAATCAATACAGACAAAAATTTCTCTAACAACTTAAACTGCAAAGACTGCACTAACTGGCAAACAACATCGCCAACCTAAACCAAGACAATACCGGTAAAACACAGTAAGACTGTAAAAGACATAAACCGGTAATACTTAGAACATCTCAAAACCTAATATATCATCTCAACTTCCCCCATATGCTTAAAAAAGTAATACATCACAAATACAATGACCATTAGATCAACATGAATTACGACTTAATAGAAAACACTAAATCATCACATGAAAAAGTATCACACGTAACACACTGATTTTTCACGTGGAAAACCAACTAGGAAATAACCACGGTGGGGATGAATACCCACAAGTTGTTCTTGAACTCTTCTGAAGTTTGCTCTATTAGGAGCCTAGTCCAGTTAAAGACTTTACAACAGGTTCTACAAGGAACAGATCCTGTTAGGGATCACTCGGTTAAGGGATGGCTAAATACCCAGTTAGAGGTTAAAACCCCGTTAAAGGTTACCTTGCAAGAGGATTTGAATAACTCAATGATTTTGAGTCACCCTATTAAAGGATTTACAAAAATCATGTTAAAGCTACCCGATAAAGGGATTTTCCAACTACTGAAATGGTTAGAAGTCAACAGGTAATACACTGATCTGATAACAACACTTAATGCCAAGGCAGATCCACTTCAGTTCCTTTACATCTGTAATCACACTTTGTAGATACCTATTCACTTCTTCGTTCTGGCAAGAATCACCTCACATACATTCATTTTCCAACAACTTCAAATGAAAATCATCATCGACCTTATAGACAACAATTAGGTCGGTGGCCAAAACCTAAAACCCTAAGCATCTAGGTTAATAATATAGGTCCAATCCTGACCATTTAATCACATTACATAGGGTAAAACAATCTTGAACAAATCTCAAGACATTCTGCATCATCCGTTCTTCATCACTTTTGGAAGCTGATAACCCATCACACACTCTTCACCATTTACTAAGATTTTGCACATTCCCGAGGTAGATAGAATCAATCTTCTCATGCAAGATCCTCAAGGAAATCCTTCACACGCACAAGGCTGACATGGAAATGCTATCTAGTCTTCATTTCAATGCTAACTCATCATAGGATGTCATCGGTCAAATCACACAGGCTTGTAATGCATCAGCCGGAAATCTTGAAGCTGAGACTACCAACTGGTAGTCATATCAAGTGAAACCCTGATACAAACTTTGCATATACCAGTTCACTTGCCAGTTTACTTACTTCAACATACTGGTTCACACTTCATCATACCGGTTCATACTTCAACATATTGACATCAATGATAACATAAAATATCATCATGTCATCAAACTCTACACATATGCCAACAAGTGGATCCCTAGAGAAAGAGAGAGAGAAGGATCATTGCCCCCCAATCTAAGGGACAATGAGAAGAACTTACAAAATCTACTAGAAAGAGATTAAACATAAGAAAATGTGTAATGAACTTACATGAACACATGCAAGAAAAGACACTAGTAAATGTAAAATACATGTCTCAAGAAGTGGTAATCTTCAAAAGGAAAAAATCATCATATGGGGGATTAATCATAAAAGCATGTCATTGTAAGAAATGATAATCACATATGAAAAATGTAACCCCTAAAATAAATAATGATAAGAAAGGAAAGGGAAAGGAGTGAAAATCCTTGCCCCCCAAGTGAAGAGAATGAGGAGAAACATTACACATTTTCTGATGGTGATTAATTTCAAGTGATAGGGCATCCTAGTGGAACAAATACTTTTAAGGAAGGGATACATACTTCTCAAGAGATCATTCCCTGCTAAGGGCCACATCATACTTGCAAATAATCGAAACCATAGAAGAGGTAATATTACCAAGAGAATGAAGGAAAGAGAAGAAGCACAGTACTCATTAAAGATGCCCGTCTCCAAGTAAAGAGGAAAACCAAAGAACAATTATATGCTCACATGAGAATAACCCTATGCAAGAAAAGAGATCTAATAATGAATAATGCACAATGAGAGAGATAAATGTATAGAAATAAGAAGAAAAATGAACTTCATGTTGCTGCCCCAAAGTATGTTAAAGTGAAATAATACAACCACTAATGATAAAGAGCCCCCGTTAAATGGGCTAATTATGCCATAGGGTGAAGAACAACATGAAGGGAAAAGAAGTGCTAAGGCACTATGTTTTTACCAGGAAATACAGCTACATCTATTGTGAGACAAATTTGTGCAAGATCATATTGCAGTTGAACAAATTTCTTAAATGCATAACATTTTCCAAGAGAATGTGAATATGAATCATGAAAAATGCAATATTCAATACCTTTCTCTTGCTTTTGTTTTTATTTTGAGGAGGAAAGGAAATGTTCTTGTCATATTTCAATCTCCAATAGATTCTTGCAGCTAATCTGTCAAGATGGTAAATATCATCTTGCCATGAAGGAGAGGGTTTGCTAGAAGAAGAAGTTTCAGTATCCACAATTCTTATTTTGCCACTATTTATAACATCTTGAATATATTTTTGAAAATCAAGGCAATCATCAACATTATGGTCATGGGTTCAATGAAATGAACAAAAAGGATGCTTTGAAGAAGAAGCATTCTTGCGGGCTCTCTTGATTTGTTGTTTTTGAAGGTAATCTTGAAAGTTTTGAAGCCCAAGGAATTCATCCATAGAAGGAGGGATATCACTTCCTAGGCCTCTTGTAGAAGTTTGTGTAGGAGGAGTTATAGGGACACAAATTTTGTTGGCATTATGTGAACCGGTATGAGGACATGATGACATTGTATGTTGTCATTGATGTCAATATGCTGAAGAAGAGAGAACTGGTATGCTACCAAGAACTGATATATGTGAGAACCGGTATAACATTATGAACCGGTATATGTGCCAAAGTGAAGTGGTGTGTTTGTTCCAGGTGAATCGGCATGTGGTTATGGGAACCGGTACATAGAAGCTTTGTATGACTACTGGTTGGTAGTCTCAACTTCAGGGTTTTCGGTTGAAGTGCTTCAAGCTTGTATGACTCAACTGGTGACTTTGTGTGATGAGTTAGCATTGTAACAAAGAATAGATCATGTTGCCACGTTAGCCTTGTGCGCGTGAAGGATCTTGCATGAAGGAGATTGTTCCTATCTACCTTGGGAATGTGAGAAGTCTGTAAATGGTGATAACGCGTGATGGGTTATCAGTCACCATGAAATCGGTGGAAAATGAACAATGGAGAATGTCTTGAGATTGGTTCAAAACTATTGCATTTAATGCAATATGCTCAACGGTCAGGATTGAACCGTTTGAATTGCTTAACCTAACAGGTTTAGGGTTTTTGCTACCGACCTATCTGTTTCCTATAAGGTTGATGTTGTGTTTCATTCTAAACTTGTTGGCAAAAGTTGTGTGTGTGTATCCAAGTGAAGAGATACGTGATTCTTGCCAGAGCAGATGAGATAAGATGATTGATTCCTGCATTGTGTGTGTGTAGAAGAAAGGAACTTAAGTGGATCTGCATTAGGCATTAAGTGCTATTATCAGATCATTGTAATACCTGTTGATCTTTAACCACTTCAATAGTTGGAAAATCCCTTAATCGGGTAGCTTTAATCAGCTTGCTGAAATCCTCTAACAGGGTGACTCAAACTAATTGAGTTCTTGAAATCCTCTAACAAGGTAACCTTTAACAGGGTTTAACCCTTAACTGGGTATTCTAGCCATCCCTTAATCGGGTGATCCCTAACAAGATCGGTTCCTAACAGAACCTATTGTATTAGTCTTTAACCGGACAAGGCTCCTAATAGAGCGGACTTCTAAAGAGTTCAAAAAAAACTTGTGGGTATTCATCCCCACTATGGTTTTTCCCAGCTGGGTTTCCATGTGAAAAATCCATGTGTCATGTGTGGTGTTATTCATGTGATGGTTTAAGTGGTGTGTGTTTGAAGGTAAATCATGCTGATCTAGCTGTTTATATATCTTTAATGATAGATTACTTGTTCATGCACTAGGGTGAAATGGAAATGAAGTATTAGATTGTATGAAAAGATAAGTGTCAACTGGTTTATGCTTGTCTCAGTTATTCTGGGTTTTTCCAGTTGTACTCTGTTTAAGACCGGTGTTACTGTTTGTCTGTCAAAGCACAGTGTTTGGTGACAAACCGGTTTAGGATTGTGTTTTTGTCTATACTGATTCACCTCCCCTCCTCTTAGTACCGGTTTGGTACTATCCGTCCATCATTGAGTTATCAATTGGTATCAGAGTGTCCCCCAGGTCCTTTGTGTCATAAGCTTAACCGCTTGAGGAAAAGATCCCAGTCTAATGATGAAGAGGGAAGTTCCAAAGTTCAACAGAGATAATTTTAGTATATGGAAAGACAAAATGAAGATATACATCAGAAGTATGGGTTCTCAACACTCGAGCTATGTTGAGAATGCTTATGTTGCTCCTACCGATACTCTCGTCGATGACCAAAAGAGAAAAATACAAGAGAATGGGCAAGTCATGGAGGCCCTAATTAGTAGTCTATCTAACATTGAGTTTATTGATGTCCAAGATAAAGTAAATCCCAAAGAAGTATGGGATACTCTTGAAAATATCTATCGCGATGATGAGCATGTAAAACAAGCTAAGGAAGAAAGCCTTAGAGGGAAGTTTGAAGACATGCGGATGGTTGAAGGTGAGACCATTCAACAGTATGGAATAAGAATAAAAATTGTTGTCAGAGATATAAAGATTGCAGGTGGTAAAATGGAAGATTCCACTGTGGGAAGCAAAGTTCTGAGATCCCTCTTACCGGTCTATGCAATAAGGGTTGCTCCTATTCAGGAGTTGAGATCAATAGACAAGACTAAGGTATCCCTAGACTCCATCATTGCAAAGTTGACAGCCTATGAGCTAAATAGTTTTGATGGCAGTGTTAAAAAGACCGAATCAGCTTTTAAAGCTTCTGCTGTACCAGAGTAGAGAAATGGATGACGAGGAGATTCTGATGGAATTTGAAGCTCTTCTTGCCAGGAGACTTCCTAAAGGAACCGGTAAATACAGAGGTAAGCTCCATTTGAAATGATTTTCTTGTAACCAGATAGGACATATTTCTATAAACTGTCCAAATGGTGACAACAAGGACGAACCAGAAAGGTTCAAGAAATTCAAACGAGGAAACCGAAGAAACTATTTTATGGCAGTTGATGAAGATGTCACTGATGAGGAATCAGAAGATGAAGAGAATGAAGGCATTGTGTTTGTTGCAGTAAAGGAAGATGTGTCAGACAAGAAGGCTCTTGTCTCCCGCTTTGATAATTCCAATGAGTGGATTATTGATAGTGGTTGTTCTCACCATATGACTGGTGACCGGAGCAAGTTTCTATCTTTGGAAGAATATGATGGTGGTGTGGTTCGCTTTGGTAATGATGCACCATGTATGGTCAAAGGCAGAGGGTCCATCTCTCTGAATGGAAAGAGAATTGCTGACAATGTGTATTGGGGTTGATGGTCTCAGACACAACCTTTTGAGTGTTGCCCAATTGAATGATAGTGGACTCACTCTGAAATTCAAGAGTGGAGTGTGCAGAATCAAAGGAAAGAATGGTGAAGTGGTGGCCATCGGTATGCAGAGCAAAGGTAACCTATTTCAGCTGAATGCGAATATCAGTACCTGTCTTATGGCTAAGTTTGATGATAGTTGGATATGACATAGGAGACTCTGCCATGTAGACTTTGATAACATTGTGAAGGCCAGTAAGACCAAGGTAGTCAGAGGATTGTTGATGCTGAGCAAACTGGAAAATTCTTTGTGCAGAGAATGTCAACTGGGGAAAATGTCTTCCTCAACTTTCAAAGGTAAATCTTTCACAGCAGACAATTTACTTGATCTTGTGCATACTAATTTGTGTGGTGCTATGAAAACTAGGAGTGTGTAGGGAGATAGGTACTTCATGATTCTCACTGATGACTGCTCAAGAATGATGTGGGTCACATTCTTGAAAGATAAGTCTGAAGCTTTTGTAAAGTTCAAAGATTTTAGAGCATTAGTGGAGAAGGAAAGTGGTGTTGGTATTTTGGTATGGTTTTGTCATTGATATCAACACCTACTAAAACTCTAGCACTTTGGAGATCCAGCAACATTTACCGGCAATAAACTGACTTTTGCACAGTCACCGGTATATGGTACACCGGCAAGATATAATGATCACCGACACTTGGAATGGCATGGAAAACACTTGGTAATGTCGAAGACATTGTTTGGACATCTTATCTTAGATTATTGTTGATTGGCATATTCGTAGTTGCATATTTGCTGTTACTGGCAAATAGATCCAGGTTATGCACCAGTAGGTTTATCTTTTCCAAATTAGCACGACATGCTATGGAGATGATTTATTATTGTTGTAAATGCATTAAGCCAACATGTTGAATCGGTTATTGCATAGGATATTGTATTGTTTGTAAAATGTTTTTATTGTAATAGCTTGTAGAGCCAACCTACTAAAATTGGTCTTAGGTTATGGTATAAATGTAAGATCTTAATTGTAAGATCGGGTGTGGAATGCGAAAAAGATTTGTGTGAAGGTATATGCGAGATTAAGCAGAGCTATACACGCATACATCATTTGAAGGTGAAGCTAGGTTTTTGTAAGGACAATCAGAACTACACCGGTACTAAATCCAGCATATGAAGATGCTATTTTGAGTAGTACATTCTTATTGGATTTAGCCATCCAATTATAGTCTGTGTGACTCCCATTTGTGATTGAGCAGTGAGCTCTAGGCACTTTGCCTTTCTGCATGTGTAGACCCCATCTATGTACACTTACTATCTGCAGTAGTATCATCTGATTGTGGGTAAGGTTTCCCACCGTGGTTTTCCCCTTACAGGGTTTCCACGTACAAACATTGGTGTTATGTGTTGTGGATGACTTTGTCTTTTTGTTTCATGCACTAATCTTTACCGGTATTGCATTTATCTATTAAATCTTTCCACCAGTATAACAGACTGGTTCACCAGTATTAAGTAGTAAATTGGTTAAGTTGTTTTTGGTTTAAATTTATTAAGACAACTGATTCACCCCCCTCCTCTCAATTGCCTCTAGGACCTAACAAGCGGGAAAAGGATCAAGTGCCTGAGAACTGATCAAGGAGGGGAATTCACTTCCGGTGAATTCAACAAGTACTGTGAAGAACATGGCGTCAAGAGGCAACTGTCTGCACCCCGGATTCCACAGCAGAATGGCCTAGCAGAGAGGAATAACCAAACTGTGGTTGAAGTAGCAAGAACAATGCCGATCCAAGGAAAGGTTGCTCACACCTTTTGGAGAGAAGTGGTGAGCACTGCAGTATACACAATGAACCGAGTACTCATCAAGAAAGGTAAGGATAAAACTCCTTATGAGTATTGGACCAGTAAGACACCTGTAGTAAGCTACTTTAGAATGTTTGGTAGCAAATGTTATATCAAGAGGAGTGAACATCAGAGTAAGTTCGATGCAAAATGTGATGAAGGAATATTCCTAGGATATTCCACCAAGAGCAAAGCTCTCAAATGTTTCAATAATAGGACTCAGAGAATTATTGAAAGCATCAATGTTAGAGTTGATGAAAACTCTAGAAAACCTGAGGAAACTAGCAGTAAGAAAGTAAAAGATGAACCGGTAGTAACCTTCTGGGAACCGGTTGCTAATCAGCCAAGTACCAGTAACAGTGTTCCTTCACCAGTAAATGCTGATGCTGATGAAGATGAGGATGAGGAAGAAAAGCAGGAGGAATCAGTCAAGAGCATTCCTCGATATGTCAAAATGAATCATGATCCAAAGCATATCATAGGAGATAAGGATTCAAGAATCCTTACAAGAAGAAAGGTCAGAGAAAATTCTTGTATGATCTCTTAATTTGAGCCTAAATCATTCAAAGAGGCACATAAAGATAAAGACTAGATCAAGGCAATGGAGGAAGAACTTGACCAGATAGAGAAGAATGGCACATGGTCTTTGGGACCCAGACTGGACCATAAAAATGTCATTGGTACCACAAGGGGTAACCCTAGTTAGATGTTTTTCAAAATGATGAGGCTAGATGTATAATCTTTGGTTTCTCTTTTGTGCCCAAGTTTGTTAGTGTTGTATTTTCCACTAGCATATATGACTTCTCATGATATAATTCTAGGAGAAGTGTGTCAAGCCTTCCATCTTCAGGTGCCTTAGAGAGGTTTTCACCTTTGGATGTGTCCTTTATTTTTACTTTTTTGGGGTCTAATAGTGCAAAAAAATGGTTTTCACTAGAATACCTATTGATATTTTCCATAATTTTGTGACTGAAAGGCTTGGCACCTTCTCTAGAGTAAGCCACACTATTGAGTTCTATGGTGAATGCAGCCCTATGATCCCCAAGGGGTAAATCACTTTGTGCTCCAATAAAGGTTATGATTGCCTCATCATTTTGAAAAACATCTAACTGGGGTTATCCCTCGTGGTCTCAATCAATAAGTTGTGAGCGAACAAGAGGTAAAGGATCATAATTAGGTTCAAGGTTATGAATAGGCTCAAGGGTACAAATAGAATCATAGTCATATATATCAATGAAATCATCAATGTCATCAATGGCACCTTCCTTGTTGGTCTATGTTGCGTTAGAAGACTCTCTTACCTCACTCGAGTTACCGTTAGTAGTCAAGGTCTTATATTTATGCGTATCATACCCTAGACCAGGTACCTTATGTCTATCATCAGGTTTGATCGGTACAAGTATACCTTGTTTGTGTAAACCAAGAGGATTGTGACTATCATAGCCATATCTTTTCATTATCTTCAATCCCTTTCCATAATTCTTAGCTGGTATTTTGACTTCAGGTTCTATAATTTGTTCTTTCTCTATATCTTCATCTTTATACAACCATCTCAGGAGATCCTCTTCTTCCATTTCATCATACAAAGCTCCCCATTTTTTGAAAATACTAGGTTTGCAGACTATAGTAGTTATGTCCAATGTGGTTTCAATCATTTGTGGTTTTCCATAAGTGTGACGAGACAAAAGTAATTTTTCAATGCAGAGAGCATGACTCATAGAATATTCTCCTAGTCCATGGTCTTCTACTTTTATCCTAATCTCAGCTTCATTGGATTTGGAAGTGGATGCTTTTAAGGATTCAAGATCAATGTATGCTTGGGGATGAGGTGCTTCTTGATTTCTAGGAATAATGGATTTATTCTTAGAACTCAAATTGTTGCAATACATAAAAGGGTTTGGATCTCCTGGTATACTTACTTCGACACCATTGTGTGGAAATTTGATACATTGATGGTAGGTAGAAGGTACAACTTGCATTGCATGGATCCAAGGCCTTCCGAGGAGAATGTTATAGGTCAAGGGGAGATCAAGGACTTGGAAAACCACATCCTTCACCACATGTCCCACTTTAATAGGAAAGGTAAATGATCCCTTATATGAGCATTCCTCTTCATCATATGCCTTTATTGTAATCTTTTTCTTCGAATTAGCTTCATTTTTATTGGACCCTTGAGCTATCTAATCAATTTCAGAGTATAAATATTTAGACTTGCTCCTCTATCTATCAGAACTCGCTTGATCTTAACTCTATGGACAAGGACTTCAATGTGTAAGGGCGCATTATGGGGTTGTTGCATGGACATGTCGTCATTCTTGGTAAAAGTGAGGGTATGAGGGGAGGCAATATGTCCCACCATAGCTTGAAATTGATCTACATGTAGGTCTGTAGGCACTATGGTAGTAGGGAGCGCTTTATCAAGGATAGGTTTTTGTTCAGGGGATAGGCGGAGCAACTCAAGTATGAAAATATGTGCAGGCGCTTTCCCTAAATGCTCTAAAAGGTTCTATTGCGAAGATGGTGTAGCGGGTTTCGAATTAGACCACTTAAGAGTAAATGTGCCTCTGTGAGTGGTAACATTACAATCAGTTTTTTTCCCCTTTATGATGATGGTATTCACATGATTATCAACCTCAATGATGTTGTTTATGGTATAATAATATTTAGCAATTGTATATTTCATTCCGTCACTAGGTTTAGGGACCTTCCCTTTATCCTTATCATGCTTAGGGAAAGGATTCTTAAATATCTCACAATTAGAGTTACTGGAAGGAGTGTGTCCATCTACTGAAATCTTTCCCTCATAGGTCTTGTATGACGTGTCAAAGTTTATTGCAATTGTTAGTCTTATGACCCTTGTGTCTATGGTAGTCACAAAAGTGATCGCCATTCCACCACGGGGGTTTAACGTGAGGGTTGTATTCCCTTATCTCTGGCAATTTTATAATATTATTTTTGAGGAGTTCTTTCAATGTTGACTCGAGCGGTTGTCCCAATGGTGTAAAATTTCATTTAGGGAAGCTTCTTTGTTTCATCACACTGAAAGGGGATTGCATACCAAAGGCTTATAAAATACAATTTCCTTGTACCATTAATATTACAGAATATGAAGCATTACTTTCTGGACTTCGTATGGCTATAGAATGGAAAATTTTAGATTTGTGTCTTCTCGGTGACTCCTAGTTAGTGATCAGACAGGTAATGATAATTATAAGACAAAAGATGAAAAGCTTATGCCATACAATAGAATGGTTGATGATTTCAAGGCCTACTTTACCAAAATCACATTTGAGAAAATTCCTCGAGACAATAATAGAGCAGCTGATGCAATGGCTACAATCACCTCCCTTGTAATAATGCCAAGTAATACCGAATACTGTGAGTTCTTGGTTGAACCACTCTTGGAGCTTGCCTACAATGTACCACAATCTGAAATGATATGTCTCATTGTTGTTCCTAATTCCTAATGGTACAAAGATATTTATGCCTATTTACATGATAATATCTTACCTTCTGATCTATCCAACAAAGCCCAAAAAACTTTTATTCGTTGAGTCTCCCGTTATGCCATTTTAGTTGATAACCTATATCGTCTAGGTGTTGATGGTACCTTACTTAGATGTCTTGAGCGTGACCTTGCCAACACTGCCTTGTGAGGGGTGCACAAAGGTATATGTGGGGTACATTCAAGCAGTCCTACCCTAGCGAAGAAAGTCTTGTGTATTGGTTATTACCGGCCTACTATGGAGAAAGATGCTTATCAGTTTGTTAAAAAATGCAAGCAATTCCAAATACATGGAGACTTGATACATGCACCAGCACAATAATTCCTACCACTTATTACATCTTGGCCTTTTTGTTAGTGGGGACTAGACCTTGTGGGCAAAATCCATCCACCCTCATCCAATGGCCACAAATTCATCATCACTACTACTGAATATTTCACAAAATTGATTGAAGTTGTTCCTCTTACCCATATCACTGGAAAACAAATTGCCACATTTATTTTGAATTACATCATATTTCAGTATGGTGTCCCCCTTTCAATCATTACAAATAACGGCCGTCCCTTCAAGAACCAAGATGTTCGTGAGCTTTGTGATAAATTTCATAACTAGCACCATTTCTCCACACCGTACTATCCTCAAGGTAATGCACAGGTTGGGGCCTTTAACAAAAACATCCATAGAATCCTCAAAAAGATAATCAATGAAGCTGGTCATGATTGGAATATCCAGTTGAACCCTGCCTTGTGGGCTTATCGCATGAGTGTCAACACTCCCACAGGCGCCACTCCTTATTCCCTTGTTTATGGTGCTCAAACTATATTGCCCATTGAGTTCAAGATACCCTCCCTACGAGTCTCTTTACACAAACTAATTAGTGATGAAGACTATAGAGTATCTTGCTTGCATGACTTAGAATTGTTGGATGAAAGAAGACAAACCTCTTTTGATCACCTCAGAGCATATCAACAGTGCATGTGCAGAAGTTACAACCGCATAGTCATATCTAGCACATTTGATGTTGGTGATCTTGTCCTTAGAGAAAATCCAAAGAACTAGCAAGACAAAGAGAAAAGGGGCCATTTTGTACCTAATTGGCTTGGTCCATTTATTATCACTATTGTGTATGGATTAGGAGCATATCAATTGGAAACTCCTGAGGGTGAACTACTTGAAGATGCAATCAATAGCATTCGCCTTCATAGATTCTATGCTTGAGTACTTAAAAAAAAAAAACTTTAAAAAGATCCTGAAAAATACAAAAAAAAAAGAGAAAAAGATTATGAAAAAATACAAAAAAATGAGAAAAAGATCTTGAAAAATACAAAAAATAAGAAAATGATCCTGAAAAATAAAAAAAAATGAGGAAAAAATCCTGAAAAAATATTAAAAAATGAGAAAAAGATCCTGAAAAAAGACCGTCTCTGGTGAAAACCTGGTAAACAAGCGCCTTGTGACACAAAAAAGGTGAAAAAATAAAAAAGTAAAGAAAAATAAATTCATCCACTGGTGAAAACCAGACAACCTGTGCCATGTGTAGAGATTTCTCTTCTCCTTCCTTCAGTACTCTACTTGATCATGCCCTACCCGTATCTACCCTCCCATTCCATAATAGCTTTTACACCCCCACCATAACTTGTGGATTGTTTGCATACCCCACGCATACTATGCTAGTCTTATCCCTCATTGGGGCATCTCCTCAACCTTAGGAGTGGGTTGCGATAGTTTGCATCTCACAGTTGGAGGAACTATCTTCTACAAAGGTCTAAAAAAAATCATAAAAATCATTAAACATCTTGAAAAAAAATCATAAAAATCATAAAATGTTTCGAAAAAATCATAAAATATCCTAGAAAAACCCTAAAAATTAAAACATTTGTAAAAACTCTAAAAATCATAAAAATCCAAATACGTGTAAACATTGCGATGACACAAACACTTCAAACAAGCATGCAGCTTTGGAACTTCAACAAACTCATGGCATGACGAGATTACGATTGAGCAAACATAACAACATCTGATCGACTTATTAAAACCAAACACATTAACTGTGAACAAAAATCATTCGGCATGAAACATATTGTTTTCTTATTTTCTTATTTTCTTTTGATTGTTTTTTATTTTCTTTTTTTGGTGACATGTCTTTTAGCTTTTCTAGGATATCTTTGACTAGAGATTTTATCTCGAGGATGTCTTTGACTATAAAGGCGAGGATGGGGCATGTTCACCTGTTTGTTTCTTGTGGATTGTTCCTTAGTAATATGATGGCTTATCTTAGGACATGATCATTTAAGATCATCGAGGACATAATAGTCTGATGAAAACCGAGGTAATCCTTCTTATCTGATGTGTTTTCTTTCACAAAATTGGTATGATGATTCATTTGGGTCTTATTTGTATCTAGATGAGTTTTTCCATTTTCCATAATAAGCTCGATGATGACTTTAACAATTCAAAAGCGTAAGAATTTTCATCACCTTTCATATCCTCTTTCTCATAATTCTTCTTTCTCATCACTTTTCTCCTTTCATCGCCCTTTTCATCTCTCTTTTTCATCATTTCTTCCATCATCTTCTTCATTATTCTTATTGCAATGAGATCAATCAAATGCTTTATCCAACTCATGCATGTCTATGAAATTATTAATCACTTTATCATTTCAACTAACTTTCTTCTTGCAATCTCAATGACCCTGGATCAATCAATAAATCAATCAATAATTGGATCTCCTTATCTTGCACTCACATCAATCCCTATCAGCTTAATCAGCTTAATCAACCTAATCAGCTTATCAAATTGGCTATACTGTTCATTTCCGTCAATTGTTCAATTATGCATCATCAACTGTGCATTTCCATCAAATGTACATCTCAACTTAATCACTTGTGCAATATCAATCATCCAATATCCTTTTTGTAATCTATCGAGAGATCAATCTCCATCAAATCTGTTCGATCAATCTCTCGAGGGGGCATAACCAATCAATCATCACCCTTATCAGGATATCTCTAGGGCATGTATTAGTTCATAATTTTCTTTGAAACAATGTGACAGGCTGCATTGTCTCAAAGAGGGGCAAAATGTAGACACATTAAATTTTCCATCTTAATCTCAGATGAATCCACCTCATTTTTCATGCATTATTCCATCTACTATCATTTATCATCATTTATCCATTATTAATATTATCCTTAATATTATTATCCATCATTTATCCTTTTCCAGATTAGCATTTACCCACCCTTGGCCTCAATACCATTGGTCGATTTTGAAATGTATTATTTTTTCAAGAATGGCTTCACACTGATGATTTTTTCAAGGAAACATTTTCTTCTCAGTGCTCTGGGTTGTGGTTGTTTTCAATTTATTTCTGGATATGCAGCTGGTTTTCACAGATTTCATTCACCTTTCATGACTTTGGATAAGGAATTTCTTTGGATTCTGAAAGTCATCCCTCAAAACAGAAGACGTTGGATGAAGAATAGGACGAAGCCATTTTTCCTCCAAGTTGTCGATTCAAGGTGTTGCAATAACTAAAAAGCCCCAGTTATAATTTTGTATAGTTATATGTTGATACTAGACATTGTATATGGTCTTTTAAGTTATAACTACTATAGTGATCAGATCTTTTTGTCTCTTCCAAGCTAGATTTTAGACTCTATCATAGTATGTTTTTTGTCAAGCAAAACATTACTATATGATATATTATGATATGATATATCAGATGTTTTGATAACTGATATTAGCATAATGAAATCCTCTTGTTTTGTATCTCTACTACCAGTACTATAATTCTTGTAGTTTTGTAATCTTTTTTAATACTTAATAAAAATATGCGGCCTATGCTTTTTACCAAAAAAAATAAAAATATTATCATTAATATTATTATTATTATTCATCATTTTCCATTATTAATATTATTATTATTCATCATTTATCCATTATTAATATTATCATTATTCATCATTAATTATTATTATTTTTCTTTAATATCATCAATAATATCTATATTATCATTAATATTATAATTCCATTTATTATTTATTAATATTATTATTAGATCACCTATTTATCGTCTATCACCTATACATTTTATACTAATATCATTTATCTATTTTCACAAATACATGCATTTGCATTTACGCTTTCTCCTCGCACATGTGGGATCAAACTCTCAAGTCCAATCTTTTATCCCACATTCATCACATAACTTGGATTCACCCAGAGAATTCCTATAAAAGAAGAGCCCCTATCCCATTTTGGGGACCACGACTTTGCATTCAAAATCTATTGTCTTGGCATTTTGAGCATCCATTAGTTGTTTATGCATTCTTGAGCACTCTTAACATCCATTTTTTGCATAGTTGTTTATGCATTCTTGTGTATGTGCTTTCTGAGAGCACTTATTATTTGAACACAAGATCTTGATAGTAGGAGGGAAATAGAGTGAATTTTTGTTGCATGCATGTGTGTTTCTAGCTTGGATTTTTGTTTTACATGTGTATGTTTTAGAATCTGGAAGCTTTACACACTTGTCTCCTATAAGTCAAGGTCAAGTTAGAAGGACAATGACACTATATGCCCTAGTCCTAGGGTTTTCATATGATCATTGTTTGGTAATTTTTGTCATTGAATTCTCTTCTTATCCATAATTTCCTCATTGTGATATACTCCTATGCACACAAAGAATGGAAAAGTAATAGTTGTTCTATACAGGGGCTTGCCAAATTCAATCCCCATGTTGGTGTTTCCACCTCCACAACAACAATGATGAGATGATTTTGTTCCCTCACAAGGACAAAGGCTGAGTAAATGATAAATACTACAATGACAAGCTTAACTTATATATGAAACCCTCTCAAGGAGTTATACATAAAGGCTTAATGTAGTGTTCCTTGAAGTCTTGCTGCATGCTAGTGCATGACATGATAATAAAAATAAATAAGAGAAATGAAACAATACTTGAGTATAGCATTGTTGTCATGAAATTGAAAATGTAGAAGTGCTTATGGCTTGTTCCTCCTTTTATGAATTCTCTAGATTTAATTGGATTGTAGTGCTTATTAGACCTTATGAAAGATAAAATATGTTCTTCATATGGACATCATAAATTTACTTTGTTATAAAAATACCAATACAAAACGATCAAATATAAATATTGGTAGTGGATCACAAAATGCAAAGGCCAATAGATGTAGTCACCACTTTTTTAGATCATTTTGTCAAGATTAAGGCATTGGACATGGATGTCCTCCCAAAATGCGTCCTCTGAAGTGGAAACACAAATGTTGAGACTTGTGTCAAAGGACCTAGTCTTAGTTTTGATATTTGATGACATATTACATGTCAAATTAATAATGAATTTTTAAGGTAGCATAGAGCATAAATGGACATAAAATAAAGTAGGGTAATGCACAATAAATAAAGTGCCAAATAGAGTCTGAAATTGTTGAATTAAACAATTTACAAAACTAGAAAGAATAAATTAGGAAATTGTACATTTAAACATTTATAGTTCCTACCATTAAGATGAATTTGTGAAACTGCACCTTTGTGCATTTATAATTCTTGCATTAAGTTGATCTAATAATAGAGAACTTGTACTCTTCAAAGAAAGGTTACAAGTTCAAACCTGTTGCGATAGGGTATATACACCTCATTTCTAGCATAATTAGATGCCTCTTGCATAGAGCATGGAGTAGTCTAATATTTTATAAATCATCTATAGAACCAAAAATAGATCTCCTGATACCATAAACTATAAAAAAATCCAATTTCACCCAATTCCTTCCATTTCCATTTCGATTACCTTTAAGAAGAGATTTAAAAACTGTACCTCTAAGCATCTATAGTGCTGAAGTCAATTCACAATAAAACGGAATTAGAAAACAATCTATAGTTCGTATCTGCTCTTGTTTGCCTCAGAGCTTTGGCGAGCCACGGGATATTCATGAGTTTGACAATCACGATGTTATTCGTCGTTGTAGGATACGTTAATCTACATTTTCTCCGCATATTTTGGCCCAACATGGAAGTTGCAATCAAAGTTATAGCTGTAAAACTTGTACGAGATGAAATGGTCTGACCCCTCGAATTTCCAGACATGTAAAGTGCAGATTTATTCCACGAGATTCCAGTCCATCCCAGTGAGTTTGGAGCCCATCCCATTAATCTCTGACAAGAAATTTGAGCATCTTTAGTCAATTCTGTTAAATGAATGTCCAAAACCAAAAAAAAGCGATTCTTTGTCTGCTTCGACCTCCAACAGCTGCGTCTCATTGCAGAGTCCGCAGGCCTTTGATCGAAAGAAACATTGGTGAGGGTATCTTTTGTCCATAGTTATAATATTCCATAGTGATGCTCCCATATTACAATTATTACCCACAGTTGGTCTGTCAATCTTTTGCTATAAAAATGTCAGCTTTGAATCACAATGATTGTCTACACATTAAGAAAGAATGGAGATAAGAGCGATGGCTAAGAGTATGCTGATCTGGTGGATGATGAGCTCTTTGATTTTGCAAGTAGTTGAAGGAGGAAGAAGTGCGCATGTACCAGGAATGTTTGTATTTGGGGATTCATTAGCAGATGCAGGAACTAACAATTTCCTTCCAAACTGTACCACTAAGAATGTTTCCTTCTTCCCCAACCCAACTGGTCGCTTCACAAATGGCCTCACTGTTTTCGATTTCATAGGTGAGCATAAATGAATATTACCACATCTTTTCAAGTTCTTTCACCCGTAGAACAAATATTCAAAGTTCAATCTTACAGAGCTGGTTAAGATCTAATAAAGCTTATAAATTAGTGAATGGGTTCGTATTAGTAAGGAATGTATTTGTGATTGCAGCTACTCACTTGGAGCTCACTTAACCCAAATGTATTTAATACTTATACAACTTCTTATAATTAATTTAAACTATTAAAAAATTATAACTATAAAATCTAAAAACTAGCATTACGAACAATCCCCATATAATAGAGTTACAAAGTGTATGGTAATATTTCATTTCCCATAATAGAAGAGATATTAATCATTAGATGGGTAGACATGCATGGATTAGGCTCCTCATGCATCTTTTTTGTTACCTCACGCCAATCTTGTTCATATGGAGTTTAAGCTAGTGTTCATATAGAGTTTAAGCTAATGAATCAACCATGGATTTTCATATATCACATGCTCTCTCCAGCTTCCTCTAAAATTGTGGATGTTGTATTTTTCTTTAATTCACGAGATGATTGGATAAGAAGGAGAAATTGAATCTTCTATAATTAACAAATAGTTATTGAATAAATCCTTAGTCTTATTATATCCTACAACATCATTATAATGAGGAAATTCTACCTCTTCCCAAAAGGTGGGGTTTTTTGTCAAACTCTAGAAATGAATACTTTTCTATCACATTAGGAAGCTAAAAGCCCTTTAGAATAATGACTTCTACATCTAACTCTTTGATTGTTTCCAAATCCTCTCATTTCAGACTCTTAGAATTATCTCTCAACATGACTAGTTGACTTAACATAATTAATAATTAATCATTTTAAAAAATATATAAAAAACATATATTTAATAAGTTTAAATAATTAAGAAGGAGAATTAAATTTCTAACTTTTAAGTTTAATTGCATTTACTTTTTTGTTTCAGCATTTTAGTTTGATATCTAGTTATCTATCATAAGGATGAGAGTAAAATAGAGAGTGTAACCTAATATATTTAAGTGCTTTCCAAAAAGTCTCCTGAAGTACAATTAAATTAACCTAAATTGGTGCAGAAAATTGTTAAATTTAGTGATCAGATATCGAAATTTGAAGAATTCTCTAGGCGTGTACGGAAAAAGTCGCACCTCAGAAATTCTTTATACTGCATTTCCATTGGAGGCAACGACATTCATGCCCACTACAACGGCCCTTCCTTAAATCTCAGTGATGCACAATTAGTCACTTTGCTGGTTGGCACACATGGTCAATACATCCAAGTAAGTTTCAGAATAATTTTTTGTTACAGACGTGATCAATTTTCAGTACCATTATTAATAAAATTAATGCATTTATTGTGGCAGAGGCTTTATCGTGCTGGAGACGGAAAATTTCTGATACTCGACATCTCCGCTTTAGGATGTACTCCTATTGCCAGATTTACATATAATTTTCAATACCAGGGAAAGTGTGCGGAACCTGGAAATATACTAGCCCAGAAATACAACGTTGCTCTGAAAAAACTACATGAAGTGAATATCATGCTCTTTAATTCTTATGATTACTTGACAAACATGATTAGAAATGGCAAAGCTTTTGGTAAGTCAATGCCCACTTCAATAACCTCCTTATCTATCAATCTTTTTCTGTGCCTTGCAGTCTTATTAATTGAATGCGTGTTAAATTTGTAGGTTTTTAAGAAACAAAATCAGCGTGCTGTGGATCAGGATTGTTCAGAGCCAATGTGAGCTGTGGACTGACCAGTCCGCCAGATCTGTATTGCAATGATCCAGATGCATATTTGTTTTGGGATGCAGTTCATTCAACACAGAGAGCTTACTCCATATTTTCAAAAGAAATATGGGGAGGAAATTCTTCTGTTATGCATCCAATTAACCTTTCCACTCTAGTCTTGGGGAGAAATGCATAAACAAATCTACATTCTTCAGTTTGGGCTACTGAAAAACTTTGAATTTCTCTTGGGAATAATAAATAATATGGAAAACCGATTCGTCTAGTAGGATGCAGTTTGGTTTTTTATATGAATGGACATGGAGGAATGTTTACTCAGTACTTCATAGAGCTGAGTAATTTTTGATAATGCATTGTATTAAATAAGAGGTATTTGAGATATGATAATAAAATGATCTTAAAATGTCAATTACAAAAAGAAGTAAAACATCAGATAGTTATAAGAAAGAGGTCAGAAAAACTGAGTGGTCTGTAGATATTGTAAAATAAGAAGTATTTAGAATTAAAAAGTTTATTAGAAGGGATGTTATTAATTAAATATTATGAAGTAAAAAGGGGAATAGAAGTAATATTTAACATGTACAAATGAATGCGATAATGTATGAGTCTATATACTAAATCCCATTTATAGTTCTCTAGATGCATATATGTTAGATAGAAACATTCCAAGTGCATAGATTTGGGGCATGAGAGCTTATCAGTGAGGCCTCTACATGGGACGCGTCTATTCTGGCTCCAAAACAGTAGTATGGATTGACTAACACGTGTGTTGGTCGCGCATTTTACACCGTTGATTTTGCAATAAACAGCTGTGATTGACTAAAACGTCGCTATCACGGTGTACAAAAGGTCTGTTTTGGAGCCAGAATAACTTCGACCCTCTACAAGTTGTTCCTTTTTTCTTAGAATTGGAGATTTTTTATTGGGATTCTAGTAGGTTGGGGTCTTTTTCTTTTTGTCTTACGTATAGATCTTGTTTGTTCATGGTTTTCTATTTCAAAATGATAGCTTTCTCTAATTAGGTTGTTACAAAAGCGATTACATTTTAGAATTTTTTGTCTAGGCACTTAAATTTACTCTATAAATTCGTAAAGAATTTACATGCAATGGTTATCTTATTTTTCTTTATTTCAAATAGTTTCATCTTTGATAATATTGTTTATGAATGTGTTTTCTCTAACTATGATATTCTAAAACATAAGTTCAAGGTATATTTGTGATCTCTTCAAAAATTTCATTTACAGATGCCCTATCATGGTTGAGTTTTAAGTTTTGTTGCTTCCATTAATCCATATCTAGAGCTACAAGTGATATTATTCATGTTTTGAATATATTTTTATTTTCACCTCAGCTACTTATTCATGATTTGTGTTGGGTTTATGATATTCTTACCAAAGCCATCATCATGTTGTATTCGTTGTGTCTTTTCCGTGGATAATACATTGCATCATTACTTTGATAGTTGATTAAGTTTCTATTCCATTCTGTTTTAAGGATGTATCATCAAGACCATTGATGCCCTGGTCTAGCTACTTTTCCTTTTACTTAGTATGCTCTTTTTTTATGAATACAATCTAAAACCTCGAATCTTTTGAATTGTGGTATGGTAGCTGCATTTAATAATCCTATTGGATACAAATGATTTGTAATTAAAACCCCTCTCTATATTTCTTGACAAAATATGATCTTTGTGGATAACTTTTGTGTGCATGCATACCATAGGATTATGTATTAAGTTAGAGAGTGTTGTCTATGCACCATTTGTCCCAATTTTATTAATTCACCACTAACCTATAAACCAAAAAAGAATCCCATTTTTTTCAAATAGAGAGTCAGGATCGAGTTAGTTGTAACCCACTCTCTACAAACCTTTATAGATATTTCATTTCAGCTTATAATTCTCAACATAAAACTTGAATTGTCTTAGTATGATCGATACCAATTATTGTTGGATTTTTCATAAATAGGAAAAGAACCAAGACAAAATCTCATATTGATAGTCACAACCATTCTCAATACTGGATCATAGAGGGGTAAGTGCACCAAGATGATGAACAAAAAGGGGGGTATAAGTGGCCACTTTTTTTCTTTCTTCTGAAATTAGTTAAACCTGAACTTGGACGAGCTATTTGACACTCATCCACTCAAAATTTAAAAATACATAAAGAAGAAGAATTGTATACTCTGATCTAGTTTCCAAACTACTATTTTTTTCAAAAATAGATAATATTAAGAGGTTCAAATACTTCACGCACATAAAAGATTTCCCTTTTTCCAATAAAACATAACATAGTGTCTAGTGTACGTGTCAAAATGGTTACAGTTTTATTTAGTATTTTGAAAAACCCTTCAACAGAAAGATAGTTAAGAGTGAGTACTAGAAGTTATTTATCTTTTTGTAATTTTTGGTTGATTATTTTTTTTCCATGATTTTTCAAAGTGGACGCATCGTTAAAATTAGGTACCTATTCATGCACATCACATAACTTGCACCAGTTTAGCAAGAAAAAAGCAATCGCATTTTTCTTATATTAAGTTAGATAAGGAACATGGACTTAAACATCAATTCCTTTAGCCTTCCCTTAATGTTTTCATTAAGATATATACATAAAATATAACATTTAAGTACAAGTTAATATATTTAGTTATATTTTATGTATATATTGTTAGGATGTTTGAGAGTGGTTTCAGATCTCTGGGAGTCATAATTTAGATTCTAGATATTAAGAGATCTTATGATTTTTTAGACTTAGTCAAAATTCAATAATTAGTGGGCTTAAATCATCATTCTCTTGCTATCTCTCTATCTCATACCCTTTGTATCCCCTAAGATATAGACCTATATATTTTCCTATCTCTCTCCTTCTCCCTCTCTATCTCTCTCTTTCTCACTCTCTCCTATCTCCCCAAGCTCTAGATCTTATGGTTCTTCAAACTTAATCAAATTTCAGTAATCACTAAGCTCCTATTATCACTCTCTCTCTCTCTCTCTCTCTCTCTCTCTCTCTCTCTCTCTCTCTCCATTTCTACTATACCCATCTCTCTTCCTATCACTCCCCCTCTCCGCCATCTCGCTATCTCACTCTCTCCTCTCTCCTTGGTATTTAAACCTATATCTCCCACCCTTCTTTATATCTCCCCTCTCTTATCTAAATAAGTGATACACATTCTCTCCTCTCTATCTCACATCTCTCTCTCTCTCTCTCTCTCTCTCTCTCTCTCTCTCTCTCTCTCTCTCTCTCTCTCTCTCTCTCTCTCTCTCTCTCTCTCTCTCTCTCTCTCTCTCTCTCTCTCTCTCTCTCTCCTTATCTATATCTCCTCTTTGTCTCCCTACATACATCAGCTCTCCCTCCCTACCTCTAGTTCTCTACATACCTCTCCCTCTCTCTCTCTTTCTATTTGTCCCACCCTCCCATGCTTTGTCTCTACTTCCCTATCTCCTCTCTCCCTCTCTCCACATACCTCTACCTCCCTCCCTCCCTACCTCTATTCATCTACATAAATATTTCTCTCTACCTGTCTCTCTCTCACTCCCTCCCTCCCTCCCTCCCTCTATTTTTTTATTTATCTCACACTCTATCTCCCCTATCCTTGTCTCTACCTACCTCTCTTTTCATCCCTCTCTAATTTTCTCCCCTAACTCTCTACCTCCTTCTCTTCATACTATTCTCTCTCTCTCTCTCTCTCTCTCCATACTCTCTCTCTAACTACTTGTCCTAATATTCCCTCCCTCTCTTTGAATACCTCTCCTTCCCTCCCTCACTCCAAATATCCCCTCCACTTTTGTCTATTTCATAATGTATGGGGGGAGTGCAAGAGAGGTAGGTAGACATAGATAGGTAGAGAGAAAAGGAAAGAGAGATAGTTAGAGATATAGGTAGGAAGGGAGAGAGATATAGGTTGAAAAAGAGGTAATAGAGAGATAAAGAGCGGGGGAGAGGTGATATTAATAGAAGTGGCAAGGGACGATTTGGGAGATAGAAGAAAAGATAGAAATAGAGGTTTTGTAGGGAGGTAGATATATAGAGGAAGAGACTGAGAGGAAGAGGGGATATAGTGATAAGTTGAGAGGGGTAAATAGATAGAGAGAGAGATGGAGAGGGAAGGAGAGAGATAGAGAGAGGTGATATAGACAAAAGTGGATTGAAGAGTTGGAGTGAGGGAGAGAAGGAGAGGTATTCAAAGAGGGAGGGAAGAAGAGATATTCAAAGAGAGGTAGGGTACATAGAGATAAGTAGTTAGAGAGAGTGTGTGGAGATAGAAGGAGGGAGGAGGGAGAGAGAGAGAGAGAGAGAGAGAGAGAGAGAGAGAGAGAGAGAGAGAGAGAGAGAGAGAGAGAGAGAGAGAGAGAGAGAGAGAGAGAGAGAGAGAGAGAGAGAGAGAGAGAGAGAGAGAGAGAGAGAGAGAGAGAGAGAGAGAGAGAGAGAGAGAGAGAGAGAGAGAGAGAGAGAGAGAGAGAGAGAGAGAGAGAGAGAGAGAGAGAGATGTAAAGAGAATTAGGTAGAGAGAGGAAGAGGGGAGATAAAGAGATTAGGAGAGGGTGAGATGAAGAGTCATTTAGAGAATTCTTTGTCTCAACATTTCCTACATAGCACATACACATTTTTAACTTAAAGAATACATAGGATTTTTAATTTAAAGAATGCGTATTTGTTTTGGCTCAGATTTTTAGAGCATTAACATGTATTTGTTTCATCCAGTTTAGGCATATTTTTTGCTAGTCACCACTTTTTTGTTCACCATCTTGGTGCACTTACCTAGAGTAAATAATAATATTTCATATTAAACAATAAATTAAAGTGACATGCAATATAATGAGGGAATGAAGTTGAATAAGGCTAAGTGAGTGAATTTATAAAAAATGCAAAACGACAAGAAGGTGGAATATGAAGATAAACCACTATCTCCACACACATTATTAGCTAAAATAAACATATCTAAGCAAGATAAACTTGGTGTAAGAAAATACCCAATGAAAAAATGAAAAGGGATAAAAACACACAATTGCCCCCCATTATATGTATCTAAGATAGTGTTGTAGACTCAATTAAATATCCATATTCTATCAGAATTAGGGAACATTATTTTGATTTTTGTTTTAACTTATTCCTTGTGGTCTAATAGGGCCCATTTTGGGGTTGCACATTTATCATTATGTTCAACATATTGTAAGGATTGGTTAAATTTTAATGGCTTTTAAATAGGTACCAAAATGATCTCACTAAAACAACTTAATATCTATAAACTCATTATGATGTTCAAAGTTTATGCTCTATCAATATTTTCTAAGTCTAATAGTAAAGATTTGCCTATCTTTGAATTTTAAAAAAATCCTTATATTCATTTAAGGTTAGTTTGGTTTATCAAATTATGTACATATGAAAATATTAATTTAGACTCTCCACCATAAGCATCAAGGACATGGGACCGTAAATGTTAAACTTCCAATAAATCAATATAATTTCTCATTGAATTTCAAACCTTGATTTGGTAGGAATTAATTATCTACATATGAAATAGTTTTAACCCTACACATCTTCATTTTCACACATTTTTCTCATAAAAAATTGTAATAGCTTATGCACAAATAGTAGGGGAGATTAAAAAAATCATGTGAACAAAAGAAGAGACCAAAATCCATAATCAACTTGAAACACACATGTTAGTCTAGACTAAAACCATATGCATATGAAGAAAGTGAAATATTTGATCAAAGAACACTAAATTTGTTATCTCCAAAGCATAAGTGATCATATTAAATAACCAAATATTTTTTAGGTTCATTGTATGATGTTGTATAGATTATTTGTGCATTGATGAAACTTTATTGTTGGAGTAATAAGGAGAATTATCTAGTCATTTATTACTTTTTCACTTAAGCTAAACATAGGTGTTTTTCATTATCTAGAGTTTTCTTTTATTGTTTTCTAGCATTAGTTCTAGCATATCTAGGAGGATAATTTAGCTCGTATGTTTAATTGCTTTTTTTCTCCTAATTTTAGCATTAAGGTTTTCACTTATGGTTTCATTCATCCTTTATAAGGATTCATTCATTCATTGTAATTACATTTCTAATTATTCTTTGTGAAATATTGCTTAATCCTTTGGTTGTTATAGAGCCTATTATCTTTGCTTGCTTTCTTTTGTGTGATAGGTTCTTTGCATGCAAATGAATCTTTTCTCCTATTGTTGATCATAAACTTCTACATAATCTTAGAGTTTTTCTATCAAGTTCTTGTCTGCATGTTTGAGGGATCCTACTTAGGTAAATTTTATATTCACATTGGGCTCAAATGAAGTTTGCCATTGTGTTAGCAATGTCGAAAAAATATTGAAACACCTATCAAATCGTCAAAATCTCACACTAGGAATTTAAAATCAAGAAACGTTTTTGAGGATTGCTATGTGTTGTATGGAAATATATCTAACCGTATGGTGTATGACTGTGGGATAAGTGAAAAATCTCTTTCATTGGTAAATTTTCAAAAACAAATCTTAAAGTTTGCAAAAAAATTTATTAAATTTGTGCTTTTAAAAAGGTGTGATTTTAGTACCAAGGGAGTTTGAATTTTTTGAATGCTCAAAAAGATTCTAAGGTACATTTGTACCTTCCATCAGACCTAGGTAGTCCTTGTAGGTGACATCAACAAATTTGACCTCTTTTTGGGTGGGTTTTTCTATATTTAGTGCCACTTCTAAATTTAGCAAACCTCCTCTATATTTTTCTTCCTTGTCCTACGAAGGCAACAATTTTTTTTCACATATTCTTCATAAAGATTCAAAATTGGGAAAATGAGATATTATCATAAAGATAACTCCAATACCGATCTAAATTTACAAGTGGTTTGATCAGATTCTATACCAATTTTCTATGCTAGGTCCCCAAACTCAACCTTTAGTTTTTTTTTCTTGTAGGGCCATTACTTGAGAAAACAAATTCCATTTTTCAACCTCCAAATAGTTTTAGATATCTCTTAAATTCCTCTATTCAAGTTTATAGTATTTCTAAAATATTCACTATTTACTCGGTGATCTCAATTTTTTGTCATTTCTTGATTGTGTAATTTCTCACCTTATACAAGTAAAAAAGGGTTTATTTTGCTTACTATGGGGGGCTAGAATCCTCATCTTTCAAATTCCTATATTGATATAACCCTATCCTAATGTTCGATCATTATATTGATAAACACACCCCTCATAACTCTCATAGTTGAAAGACTACAAAGATTAAATTGCTTTAGTCTAGGGGTTTATGGTCTTGTTTAGATGAGACCAATCCATATTTGACTCATGAGTTTGATATCATTCAATGTAGGGATAAGATCCATCAGGTTATGGGTTTGATTTAACTACATGTTTCAGATAGTCTCCAATTCCATATTGATTCCTACACCACACCTAGGGCTATGTGGATCAAATTTGAGAAAATATTTTGGTGGTATTAAAGAGTTCCATGCACTTTAGTTTGAGACAGATTTGACATCGTTGGTGTGTGATTCACTTACTTCCTTTGAGGACTTTTTTGGAGAATTTCAAATCCACCAAATTATAGTTACAGGGTTGTGGCAAGTACAAGACTGACAAGGAGTGCATATTCCTAATTATATCTAAGATTCGAGGCCAATTTTAGTTCTTTTCTTCATCATTATATTCCAACATTGATTCTTTGGGTATTGCATTCACTATGCCTTCATTTGAGGTATTGTGTGAGTGCTTGACATGGGAGTAGGCCAAGTTGTCATAGCTTCATTCAACTTATAGTTCTAATCTTAGACTTTGGTTTCTCAGACTCCTAAGTCTATAGGGAAACAAAAGAAGATGAAGAAAAAGCATAGAGGTGCATAATCTACTAATCTACCTTTAGAGTCACAAGGACATTATTCAGACATTCCACCTCTTCCAAGGGGTTGTCATCTAGGAAGAACAATCCTAAGAATTCTTATTATACCAATCAAGGACATGATGAGCATCGATGTTATGCAAAATAGATTGATGAGATGAAATAACTTATTTAAAGGAATAATATTCAGCTGTCTTCATCTAGTGCATCCTCTTACCCCACTTCAAGACCTAGACATTTTGGGTCTTCTTCATCTGCACATGGTAAAGACAAGATAACGTTTCATGCTCTCTATGCATCAAAACATCTTTAGACCTCTATGTGGCTTCTAGATTCAGGAGCTTCACATCCTATGGATTTATTAGAGGGTATGTTCTCTTCTTTTGAGCATCATTCTTTTTCATAAATTTTGATGGGTAATAACACTTACATTGGTACTAATGGGAGTGGTTCTATTGAGGTTGATGGCGGCACATTAAATACTATTATTTATGTCCCTTCATTATCTTCCAATCTTCTTTCAATTTACCAGATTACTCATAGTGGGATTGGCAAGATAGTTAAGATCACCCTTGATTTAGTGCTCATCAAAGACATGCATAGTAGAGAGCTTGTTGTTGTTGGTGGTATTGATCATGCATCTTGGTTGTATGAGTTCTCTTATTTTTCGCCCTTTGATAATGTATTTAGTCATAATTATCATGCATTGGGAGTAGATTAAAAATATGAGGAGAGGTTCAGTCACTTGAAACTATGTGTGTTTTAGTCATCTATACTGGTTCCTAGGACTTGTGTTTATCGTCCACCTCTTGCTTGGTTAGAGATTAGTTCAGCTCAGTAGGTTTATTGTTCTCTTCCAAATTTAATAGTGTCCAAGATGAGTACTTGTTAGATATTGTGGGGTTGTTTTCAATACATAACACACTCCAAACATTGGCAACACAATTGAAGAAATTCTATTCCTCCTTCATGATAGTTTGAGAATTCCTGTCATCCCATGTTTGATGCCTTCAGAGGTTGTTCATTAGGTATCTTCATAGTTCATTGGATTAGATTTTTCTCATTTGGCATATCATGATTCAAACAGTTGGACAGTTTCAAGAGCAGTCTTCCATGGCACACACCATGAGACTTTTTCTTCCATTGCCTTTCATGAAGTTGTTTCAACCTTGGCCACTTTATTTGTTTCTTCCCAAAGGGAGAAATGTGGTTTGTCAAGTCTTGAATCTTCATCATAATTTGTCCTTGAGCCTACATCTTTGGCATTGGAGCTTCTTCATTTTGGGGGATACATTGTCTCTTCTTTTATCTCATATGGAGAATCTTGATTGTACTTATGCGGCTGATTCAACACTTGGGGTGCCACTTGGATTCATTCATCTTAGTCATATGTAGTACCCTTTTTGATTTCATTTCATCTCTTGCTTTTGGAGAGGGGTTGTTTCATTACTTTGCATTGGTTTGTACATGAGTACCTGATTAGACCTTAGTTATCGGGACTCATTCATGCATGCATTTTGCATTCATCATTAGCTCTTTAGCTTATCCCTAAGTTAATCATAAGGAGGGGGTGTTTAATTAAATAGGAAAATTATCTAATTATTCATTATTCCATATATTAGTTTTTCGCTTAAGCTAATTTAGGTTCTTTTTGTTATCTAGATTTTTTTGTTTTTCTTTTCTAGCATTAGTTTTAGCATGTAGTTGAGATTAATTTAGCTCCTACTTTGTATTACTTTAGTTCTCCTAATTTAGAATTAGGATTTGTACCTTGGGATTCACTCATCATTATAAGGATTCATTCATTCATTGTTATTGTATCTCCAATTATTCTTTGCGCAATATTAAAAATTTATATAGTTGTTATAGAGCATATTATCTTTGCTTGATCTATTTTGTGTGATAGGTATTTTTCTTGCAAGTTAATGTTGGCTCTTGTGGTTGATCATCAACTTATACATTTACTTGAGACTATATATAGAACTATGGTGATTACATGAATGATAAACAAAAGAATTAAACTTATGTTTTTTAACAATGGCCAATAAGTTTAATTTAAACACATGTTTGTTGTTCTTTAATTTTCAACCTTGAGATTATTGTTATATAAGTGCATCCTCATAGTATTTTTCTTTGATGTCTATGACCACATTTATAATTTATTTTAGGTATCTATTTAGGTTCATATATATCATGTTGTTCCCTTGATTTTATTTTATATTTGCATTTATTTTGTTTTCTCTAACTATATATGAATTATGACCTAGATTTATTTTAGACTCATGTGGGAATCTCTTAGTCATATTTTAAGATTTTGTATCTTGAATGGTATTAAAATGAAATTCTAGTCAATGGATGCAAACTAAGAACTCAAATATCCATAGCATACCATCAAGAACAATAATAAGGTCTACATACAATCTTAATAGGAGAGATGAACACTTGATATTAGTGTTCATTTTGTTGCAATAGATTTGATATTAGAAAGTGTGTATTGAGATATAGGTTTAATGCTAAAAACATAATTTTTTTAGTAATTTAATAATGAATTATAGAATAAAAAACTAACACAATAGCTTAGATCTAGAAATAAGCCACATAAAAGAACTCAGGGCTAAAAGATAAGCCTAAAAATGTCAGAATGGTGTTCTGGGTTCCCCAGTCTAATGGTGCCTATGCAAGAAAAATAAAGCATATTAATAATGAGGTCTTGTAGATATGTCTTTTTGAACTTTAGATAAAAAAGTGTTAGACACATGTGCTGAGCACCCTAGTCTAAGGGTTTTCACTTGTTAAAAAATTGGTAATGTTTGTTATAGTCTACTATGTGTTCTTGTAACACTCTTTACTATCATATCCAAAATTGTGCACATAAAAAATGACATGGAATGTTTGTGATATATAGGAGCTTGCCTAAATCAAACCTTATGTTAGTGTTCTCATCTCCACTACAATAATGAGTGATGAGAAAGAGATTTTTTCCTCAAAAATATAGAAGTTAAAAAAATAATGGAAGTTCTTTAATTGATAAATATTACCTCAAGTATGAAATCCTTTCCATGAAATCTCGTATAAGGATTGAATGTTTCTAGAATATGTTAATGTGTGCTTTCATTATTAAGGAACATATTGTGATCGGTCATAATTGCTTAAATAAATATGTATACTTGAATACTTCTTGCACCTTGATTGAATATTTGTGCTTAAATGCTTTGAATATGTTTTATTGAATGCTCATGTAATGCCCCGCCAGGAAACCCCGAAGGGATAAGCCAAAATACAAGATTAGAGTGCAATAATTTTTTTGTTTAAGGTTACACCACATTAAGATACAACAAGGTAACAAAGGATCAGATTACATAGCGGAAGACATCAACTAACACCTAAAGAGTTTCCCAACGAGATTACTTCAATTTCACAATTCACTTTACTCACACAATTAATCCAATAAGCTGATTATCTTGGATACGAGATAATTCTTAATCAGGATAATTTCTTTCAAAAGATGGAAATATAAATCACAAGCAAAGATTCATCCATTCAGATCTATTCACAATCTTCATTCAAGCTTTTCATAAAACTACAAGCCATACATCTAATATTCTAACACACTAGAATTTTATCATAAACATATGAGATCTTTTCAAGCATACTTAATTTCCTTAACAACAACTGAATATATTCCATTACTCTAAGTTACATTCTTTCATACTCCAATTTATTGCATTTTAAAAGACGATTACATACATGCATCTACGATACATCTCATCTAAACCACTTATGCATTCGATCAAAATGGCATTCAAGAAAGAATTGCATATAAGCATTTAAAGTTAATTCCATTTATCCACTCATCCATTCTAACATAAGCTAATCATACATGAAAAAAAAGTTGAATAAGGGAAACATAAGAGAATAACATCACATAACACCATAATGATCTCGGAGTTCACCCCTAAAGGGCTACATCTCTGGGTCTGCTCAACTGCAAGACCCCTCTGATAAATAATAAAGTTAGGAATACAAGAGGTTACACCATTACAATCCTGCCATCAAGGCGAAACATATACAATATACAAACGACCACATCGGTCAATTAATACATAAACTATCCCTAAAAAGAAAAGGATCCAGCTAAACATAATCAAAGCTAATACAAAGGTCCATTGGAGCATCCACAAAACTGAGCCATCACCACCCAAGGTCTAACATGAAACCAAGTACTCACAAGGGTAAAGACAAAAGGATGACCCACAAAGGTACTCCTAACAGGACAAAACGACAACACACTAACGAACGTAGGGACAAGTGTCATCACACAGCCTGGTATGGTTACCATGGCAAGTCTTCATAGGTTCCGGCCCCATACACTGGGTTACCCTGGCAACCTAATCCGAGCTTCCAGCCCATCCAAGCCTCATGTGGACCCACACATCCTCTCGTGAAGACAAGGATGATGGTTTGCCATTTCAGGCCTTCTCACAGCATGTCGAGTCTGTGTTAGCACTCGTCCCATGTGTGAGGCACATTTATCTTACTTAGATATTACATCCTAATCTACTATTAGATTATCACTTATTAGACTCACTTTCGACGAGTTACCCAGCAGCCACTTTGGGCGCGGCCCCCAATCGAAAGCCACTTTCCCATACGACACTAGACTATACTCAGACGAACTCAAAACCAGGGAATACACATGGTCAGACGAACGAATTTCAAGAAGGAGGGAACAACCATCTAGTCATACACGACTCAAGGAGGTACACTAACAGACGGTACTCTAACTAGAGACCTGACCGACTAAGGTCAACCACGAATCATCATTCGACACCCACATAGAGGATATGACCAAATACGACACTACCACAAAACAACAGCCAACTCGGAACCGAGGACTGAAACAGGTACCCCAAATCAATCCATACGATAGGGTCCCATCAAACAAGCACGACTTGCCATTACATAAGCAAAAGCGAATACAGAAATTAAACTCGCATAGGAATATTCAACAGATACAACCTTTCCGAAATGATCTAAACATTAAAAGTTGATCAAGTTTTCAACATGATCTATATTAGATTATAGTTATCTACCTCATCTAGGAATAGGTTGTTCTTGGTTTTCTAACTCTCTAAGGTTCAAAGCATCGAACAGACATATTAAGCCATAATGAGTTCTTAAACCAAATTCATATTAATAAAACTTAGACAACCATTAATCAATTAAATAAGATATTTAATCTCCAATAAAACATCATTGACATACTGGTTCAAAACCAACCTCTACAGTTTCATATTTTCCAAGCCCAGTTGCTCTATACGGATCACGGAAATATAAATATATAAGGGAATCCAAAATTAACTGTTAATTAATGAGTATATTTATTATTCCACGATAAATAAAATATACACAATTAATGACTAATAGTGCACAATAACCCAGTTAATTATTAGTTAATATAAAATTATTAATCTTTATCAATAAAATATATTTTACTAATAATTAATGCATTGCACAAACTTCCAATTAAATATCGATTAGTTTATATACATATATTAATTTCCATTAATAATATATATAATAATCATTAATAAATAATTGAAAACTTTATTTAAAAAAAACAACTTTTAATTTAACAAATTTATTTATTTATTTGTTTTTTTTTAATTAAAAAAATAATAAAAAAAATGAAATACTGAATTTTTAAAACCCCAAGGCCAGACCCACATGGGGGCCACGTGGGCCTCCCTTTCCCCACAGGAAGGGCTGGGGAGACCATGACGTGGTCTCCACCCAGCCTAGGCTACGTGGAGAGCACGGCATGGCCTCCCGCAGGCCTCTCCCCAAGGTTTAGGGAAGCCTTGGCTCTCCCCAAACATGGGTCGAGGGCCTTGGCAATACCGTCCCTTCCAAATCCGCCATACCAAAACAACGCAACGCGTTAAATTTCATTTAATATCATATTTTTTTTTTTAAGATTTGCTGTTAAAAATTTCATAGACAGCAAGGAAAAACACAGTCTCACAGAGACTGGAATAAATAAATTTTTTTTTTTGTTTTTTTTATTTATTCTTTCATAAGCAATTGTAAAATACCCAGATCAGGAAAGGGGAAAAATTTCTCCAAAACCAATAGCATATTGGCCAAATAAGATTGATCTTCACAAATTTAACATCTAATCTGCCAAACCCCCAACTAAATTTCAATTTTATTTATATTAAATCATTCTTAGCAAACCAGAAATTGATTTGAAAACAAAGAATGAAATCAAGGAGGGATAATTCAAGATCTTATTTCCATTCTACTCTATTAATCAATCAAACCGATTTTTCAATAACAAATTCATTTCTTTCAACCAGAACAGTAAATTCTTTTGGCAACAAGAAAACAATTTAGAATCCTACCTTCATACGCGATCCTGGTAGAGATTTACTGAAGAGCCCAACCTGCCAGCTCAAGAATTCCTCCTCCTTCCAGAATCCCCAAATTTCATCCCAAAATCCTTTTTCCAACCAAATGTTTTCCAAAAAAAATATCCCTCCCCAAATTTCCCAAGAATTTAGGTTATAAGGAAGAGTTGACCAAAATTCCATTTTTGGAATTAAAATTTTTATTTAAAAATAATTCTCAAAAATAATTCTTTTCTAACTATATCAACAAATTAAATTGTTTTTTTTCAATTCCAAATTGATTTCCTCATTTAATTCAATTTAACCTTTCTATTTCAAAAATGCCAAAAGATTAAATTAATTCTATTGCAATCAAATTTAAATCTTTCTTTTTCAACAGCATATACAAAATGCATTTAATATTCAAAATCAACCATTAAATTGAACTTACTCCCAATTTAAAACGAGCAATCCAATATCAACGATAATCGCATAATGAAATCCTGATTAATCTAGTCCATTAATCTTTAATGCACGAACACATATTAAGTCAAATTAAATACTAAGGACTAATTAATCAATTTAACCATACACACCAAGCACGCAAACTGAGAAGGTCAACCAAACAGATGACTCGCAAACCCGAACAAAAAGGGATTACCGACGATGACTGACAATGCTCACTTGAGCACGACTAAGGTCAACTAGGGTCCTACGACCAACTAATCCGACTCTAAGGATTAAAGAGGTACACTCAAACCTGCAAATCCAGGTGAAGACGAACCTCGCACTCATGTGGCGTTGTACCTAAAATCTCCTGCACCAAGAGTCATACATGCATATATATATAAACTTAATGAAAGCGTTAGCCCAATATTAATACCACGAAATAGGAACACTAAACAACTTGCATACAACTAGTGTGGAAACCACATCAACAGCTATGCGTTAAATCAAACATCTGACTATAATCATTATATTAAGATAAACTAACCAAGATTAAACCGAGATTAGAAATTGATTAGGGCAGGGGTACTACAGCTCATAGGATGATCTCAAGAGGAATTAGAGCTTGAATGAGAGAGGGGGTTATAATTATATGTAGCATACATCTTTTTAGATTTAATTTTTGAGGGCCAACATTTGTAAGGAAGTAGTGGAACAACTTCCTACACTAACCTTAAGAGGAGGGTACTAGAAAAACTTTAACAGATCCTTATAATAGTTATATAAAATTAATATAAATAAACATAAATAGCACATAGATAATAATTCATAGCTTAGTACTCATCTGATCCAACCTTTATTGTTGCATTGTACCACATCTGGACCTTTAAACTACACTTTAGCTTCGCATGTCACACATTACCTTAAACTCACATCATTCTTTCATATCTATATCCATCATCTCCTCATAATTAATCAATTAATATGTCCTTTATACATCAACTGGATCTTCAATATCCTCTATTAGATCAACCTATAGAAATGTAGCGTGTATATGCACTAACAAACCCAAAATAATCTATAACACACATGCAGAAGGAGAAAGATATGTGTGAAGATTCACACCATATCGACACATGTTCCAATTATCTCCAAAAAGGTTCTACACTACACCACAAACAACCGCTTAGACCCAAATACATGTAAGGACAACACATACCAATCTATATTTTAATTCAAATAAAAAATAATAAGACTTTCAAACTATCATGAAAGAAATATAAAGTGACAGGAAACATAGATCAAATATCTATAACACCCTTTAGATTACTAGTAAGTTGAGAAATGCAACATATTCCTTTGAAATGTCATGTAACTGCATTATCCCTGAACACTAACAAAAATAGCTCCAATTGTAACACATTTGTGCATTTGTAAATAGAAATATGGAGAGATTGATCTTCCATAATAATTGCACTTCAAACTATACATCCATCTGATACATATCTAGTATAACCGCAAACCACCATACAATGATGATGTTCACTAGACCAGTCACCTGAAATAGTTATACAATTTTTGGACCAAGCATAAAGACATCAATCCTTTGGAAACACAACATATCATCAATATTTGCCATCCAAAATACCTAATGTCATCTCATTGTTGATCCACAAGCCAATATTTATACCTTTCTAATTCTAGACAGAAATAGAATATCCATATAGTCTTGAAAGTACCTTATTTCATCATCATAGATCCCTACTAGCACACTGTATATAATTCACAAGATATTCATATACCTCTACATCATATCACTTCCAAATCAACATTCAAACCACCAATGAGTTTGACACATATATCAAAATTCACAGAATCCAAACCACCAACAAATCACCAAGTTTGACATCAATGAGAGCACAAACTTGTATATGTAACATTTTTTTTTTATTTCTCAATAATTAATTTAATCCTTATACTGAAGCTTCGTAGTACATCTCTCTCCATTTTTAGTATTATAATTATTATTCATACATAGTGAGCTCATGATATATATTTTACATTTGTACGTATTGATTTTAAAGCATTCTATACTTTTCATTTCAAATTTGTGTTTGAAGATAGTGTGATGCAAGGATGTCCATGCTAAGCACTAGTGTCCATGTACAAAACTTTCACAACATCACATAATCATCTTTGAAGCCTATCTTTTCTATTTTTATGTAAATTAGATTATTATTATTATTGTAATATTAAAAATATATTTCCACTAGCTTATTACAGCTACAATCAATGAGATAAATGAAAATTTCATACATTTATTTCTAGTTATAACTATTTTTAAAAGGATACATTAGTTACAAATAAAAAATTCTAATTCATACAACTATAAGGTAGGATATTGATTCTTAAGGAAACTATATTTCTTCACAAAGATTAATTTTTCTACACTACAAAATCATCTTTATGATCACCAAAATTTTCAATATGAAGGTGCTCCTTTTACCAATTTTGTAGCTAATAGTCCTTAGAAGATGAATCATCTTATATCACTATGATTATGAATAATAGTTATTCAAGAGTGGTTTTAAATTATCTTTGTAAATTTTTTATTTAAATTCAAAAATATAATAAAATAAAATTATTCTCTACATTTGTTTCTCACCCTTTTTTTAATTAAATTTATTACAATATAATTAAATGTAGGATTAAATTAGTATTTGGATAAGACATTGAATTATTTTCCAAAATCAAATATATATATATATATATATATATTCACATACTAAGTGAGTCTATATTCATATACAAAGTGTTTAATGAAATATTTAATTTATCGTATATTTACTTTTCGTATCTCTCTCATTAAGTGAGGACATGTACCTATTCCATTCCTTTAAATCTTCCTAGGTCTTTAAATGTGATAATTAATATCTATCATTGTTTTTTTTTTTTAATTTAATAGAGAACCATGTAGGGGTACAGTTACCTTTAGTGTAAAAAATAATCTAGTCTACATATCCTCCAAAAAAAAATGTATCAAATTTTGATTAATATTATATGTTTTCATTTTTTCTATATAGCATGTAGTTTCTTGTTTAATTTAGAAGGTAAAACAATATTGGGATTACTTTTATAATCTAATCTCATATTATCCAGATTAAAAAATTCATTGCAACAAAGGAACACAAAATCAAGTGTTTAGATATTCTATTAGGACTATAGCTAAACCTATTTATGTTCTAATATAATGTGATGGATATTCAAGATCTTAGTTTGCATCCATAGGTCTAGGATCTAATACATATCATGTAGATCCAAGTAGCTTTTCTCGCTATTTTTCTCTCTTCTAGGTTTCCACATAAATCTAGTGTCCTCTTGTTTGGATGTGTTCATTACTTGTTTTTTTATTTATAATATCTTGATGGTGTAATGAATCTGCTATTTTAAATTAAAAATTATTAAATGTTGATTCTGTTGGTATTTTGGTATGGTTTTGTCATTGATGTCAACACCTACTAAAACACTAGCACTTTGGAGATCCAACAACATTCACCGGCAAGCAAGTAACTATTGCACAGTTACTGGTATATGGTTCACCGGCAGGATATAATGTTCACCGGTACCTAGAATGATATGGAAGACACTTGATAATGTCGAAGACATTGTATGGACACTTTGTTTTGAAGAATTGATCATTGGTATATTCATATTTGCATATTTGCTTTTACCGACAAATAGGTCCAGGGTTATCTAGGGTTACACCAGCAGGTTTATCTTTTCCAGATTAGCATGGCACGCTATGAAGATGATTTATTATTGTTGTAAATGCATTAAGTCGACATGTTTAATCGGTTATTGCATCGGATATTATATTCTATATAAAATGTTTTCATTATAATATCTTATAGAGCTGACCTACTAAAATTGGTCTTAGGTTATGGTATAAATATAAGATCTTAATTGTAAGATCAAATGTGGAATGCGAAAAAGAATTATGTGAAGGTATATGCCAGATTAAGTAGAGGTATACACGAAGATATCATTTGAAGGTGAAGCTAGGTTTTTGTAGAAGCATAACAGCATTACACCGGTACTGAATCTAGCATATGAAGATGCTTTTTTGTGTAGTACATTCTTATTGGATTTAACCATCCAACTGTAGTCAGTGTGACTCCCATTTTGTGATTGAGCAGAGAGCTCTAGGCTGTTGGCCTTTTTGCATGTGCAGACCCCATTTATGTACACTTACTATCTGCAGTAGTATCATCTGATTATGGGTAAGGTTTCCCACCATGGTTTTTCCCCTTACAGGGTTTCCACGTACAAAATATTGGTGTTATGTGTTGTGGATGACTCTATGTTTATGTTTCATGCATTAATCTCTACCGGTATAGCAATCTACTGTTAACACTGTCTACCGGCACATTTAACTGGTTTACCGGTATTAAGAATTAAGTTGGTTAATTGGTTTTTGGTTTAAATTCATTAGACAACTGATTCACTCCCCCCCCCCCCCCTCTCAGTTGTCTCCGGGACCTAACAATTGGTATCAGAGCTTAGTCCTCTTTTGCATTAGTTTAACAACTTGAGGAGATCCAATGTCTACTAATTATTTTAGGAAGGACAGCCCTAAACTTGATGGAACCAGCTATGGGATATGGAAGATCAGGATGGAGACACATCTGAATTGCATCAGTAAAGACATCTAGGAAGTTACCAAGAATGGTTATACTGCTGCTGTAGCTGGTCAGATTGCTCCAACTACCTTAGCTAAAGATGAAGAGAATGATTGCAAAGCAAGAGAAGCACTTCTAAGCACATTATCAGATCAACAAATCATGGGACTATCAGATAGGTCTACTGCTAAAGCTATTTGGGATCATTTGGAAACACTAAATGAAGGAGATTCCACAGTCAAGATTGCAAAACTTGAAAGCTTCCAAGTCAGGTATGAACATCTAAAAATGGAAGAAGATGAAAGGATTTCTACTTTTATGGAAAGAGTAAATGAAATTGTTTTGGGTATTAAATGTTGTGGAGGAACTTTGAGTGAGGATGAAATTGTTTCAAAAATCTTAAGAGGATTGCCACCAACATATAAAATGAAGGTTACTGCTATAAATGAGTTGAGAACAATGCCTAATACATCAGTAACTAGGGATACATTGATTGGAAAACTTTCAGCCTTTGAAATAGAGGAATTTGGTCCTGTTGCTACTATAAAAACTGATTTGGCCTTTAAAGCATCAACATAATCTACTCCATCATTTGACAAATCAGACTAGAAAGCCTTTTATGCAAGAGAACTTGAAGAAACCAAAAAGGAGAATGAAGAGCTTGAAGAACTTGAAGCACTATTTGCAAGAAAAATGCCAAAAGGTCCAGTTGGAAGTAAGTATGAAGGTAAAGCACCCTTTAAATGTTTCAACTGCAATAAGATTGGTCATATGGCTTCGAGATGCCCTGATAGACATGCTAGACTAAGAGAAGAAGCTAGAAGAACATACAAGCCTAATCCTAAATATCAGAGATACAGATTTAAGAAGAACAACAACAAATCCTGTTACATTGCTGATAAAGGTGTGACTGATGATTCTGATGAGGATCCAACAGACAATGGATGGGTTTTTGTTGCTATAACAGAAGATCAACCGACACCTACTGCTCAACCGGTAGAACAAGCCCTAGCAGCCAAAGTTGAAGCAAAGGATGAATGGATCATTGATTCAGGATGCTCACATCACATGACAAGAGACAAAGGTAAATTCTTCAACTTTCAAGAATAGAATGGAGGTTTAGTAAGATTTGGAGATGACAAAGCCTGTTCAATCAAAGGTAAGGGTTCAATATCTCTTGATGGTAAGCATAACACTGACAATGTCTACTATGTTGAAGGATTAAAGCATAATCTTTCAAGTGTTGGTCAATTAGTTGAGAAAGGATTTCAGTTACAATTTAAAAATAGAAAATGCAAAATCATGAATAGAACTGGTTTGGAAATTGCAACCGATAATCAAACTAGAGGTAATATCTTTCATTTGAATAATAGTGAAAAGGCATGGTTGATTGCACATATAGATGAAAGTTGGTTATGACATAAGAGACTATGTCATGTAAACTTTGATTGCATGGTAAAGATCAGTACTTCTAAGGTAGTTAGAGATCTACCTAAAATTGTGAAACCTCATAATATAATTTGTAAGGAATGTCAATTTGGAAAACAAGTTAGAGCTAGTTTCAAAAGTATTCCAGAAAAATCCAATAATGTTCTTGATTTGATTCACACTGATTTATGCGGTCCAGCTAGAACTAAAAGCTTACAAGGTGATAGATATTTTATGCTAATTATTGATGATTATTCTAGAATGTGTTGGGTTACTTTTCTCAGAGAAAAATTAGAAGCACTTGGAAAGTTCAAACTGTTCAAAGCAATGGTTGAGAATGAAACCGGTAAGAAAATCAAATGTTTAAGAACAGATCAAGGAGGAGAATTCACATCTAAGGACTTTAATACATTCTGTGAAGTGAATGGAATTAGAAGACAGTTATCAGCACCTTGGACACCACAGCGGAATGGAGTTGTTGAAAGGAAAAACAAAACTATCTTGGATGCAGCAAGAAGTATGTTATCTGAAGCAAATCTACCACGTGTATTGGAGATAAGCAGTTAGCACTGTTGTCTATACATTCAACAAAGTTCACATCAAAGGTGAAACCGGTAAGACCCCTCATGAACTATGGTTTGGTAATACTCCTACCCTTAAGTATTTCAGAATTTTTGGAAGTAAATGTTATATTAGAAGAGATGAGTATATTGGCAAATTTGATCCTAGAAGTGATGAAGGAATATTTCTTGGTTATTCATCTAAGAGCAAGGCATGTAGATGTTTTAATAAGAGATAGCAAAAAATTGTTGAGAGTACAAATGTAAAGATTGATGAACAATTCAGAGGAACTTCAAGGTATATAGACTCTGAACCGGTAACAGAAATTGTGACAAATGAACCGGTACAGAATGAAGATCTAGTTACCCCGGTATCATCAGAGGATTCCACAGTAATTGAAGAACAATAGCAAACTAAGACACCCCGGTATGTAAGATTGAATCATTCCAAAGATCAGATAATTGGAAACAAATTTAAAGGAGTTATGATGAGAGGAAGATTGGCAAATGAAGAGGTATGTCTTATTTCTCAAATTGAACCATCATCTATCAATGAGGCATGTGAAGATAAATTTTGGATTAAAGCTATGGAAGAAGAATTAGGACAAATTGAGAAAAATAATACTTGGACATTAGTTCCCCGGCCTAAAGATAAAAATGTAATTGGAACCAAATGGGTATTTAGAAACAAACTTAATGAAGATGGTAAGGCTATCAGAAATAAAGCAAGACTAGTGTGTAAAGGATATTCTTAGAAAGAAGGAGTTGATTACAATGAAACCTTTGCACCAGTAGCCAGAATTAAGGCAGTCAGATTATTCTTGGCTTTTGCAGCTCACAAGGACTACAAAGTTTATCAAATGGATATTAAATGTGCATTTTTGAATGGAGATCCTGAAGAAGAAGTATATATTGAACAACCTGATGGATTTTCTTTGACAAATGACAATGATATGGTTTGTAGGTTAAGAAAAGCTTTGTATGGATTAAAACAAGCCCCAAGAGCTTGGTATGCAAGGTTGGATAAGTATCTTTTAAAGATTGGTTTTGCTAAAGGAAATGCAGATAACAATTTATATTACAAAATAACTAATGATGACATCTTGATTATTGAAGTATTTGTTGATGATATAATCTTTGGAGGAGAAGATGGATTATGTAAGGAATTTTCTATTAAAATGCAGCAAGAATTTGAAATGTCTATGATTGGAGAAATAAAATTCTTTTTAGGATTGCAGATTTCACAAACTGATAAAGGTATATTTTTGAGTCAATCCAAGTACTTGAAAGAATTACTAAAGAAATTTGGGATGGATAACTCTAAACCGGTAAGCACAACTATGACTACAAATGACAAATTATCTCAAAGGGATGAATCTACACCTGTTAATCCAACTAGATACAAATCTATGATAGGAGGTTTACTATATTTAACACAAACAAGGCCTGATATTATGAATACAGTATGTATTGTTTCTAGATTTCAAAGTAATCCTAGGGAAAATCATGAATCAACAGTAAAAAGGATTTTTTGGTACTTACAAGGCACAACAAATCTTGGATTATGGTATCCTAGAGATGAAAATTTTGACCTATGTGCATACACAGATGCAAATTGGGTAGGAGATGTGGATGATAGAAAAAGAACCACTAGAGGAGCATTCTTTCTTGGAAAAAGATTAGTTTCTTGGTTGAGTGAGAAATAGAGTTGTACATCTTTATCAACAGCAGAATTAGAATATGTTGCAGTAGCAACTAACTGTACACAGGTACTATGGCTTAAGCAAATGTTGAAAGACATAAAGGTAAAATGCAAGGAACCCATTACTATATATTGTGATAACACTGTAGCAATTGATATATCTAAGAATCTAGTATTACATTCTAAAACAAAACATGTTTCTATCAAACTAAATTTTCTAAGGGAAAAAGTTGAAGAAAAGGAGATAAAACTAGTTTATGTGAATACTAAAGAACAACTTGCAGATATTTTCACAAAACCTTTGCCTAAGGAAACCTTTGAATATCTCAGAGATCAGCTTGG
Source organism: Cryptomeria japonica (assembly GCF_030272615.1). NCBI lineage: Eukaryota > Viridiplantae > Streptophyta > Pinopsida > Cupressales > Cupressaceae > Cryptomeria > Cryptomeria japonica. Next base: position 587,646,652 of record NC_081406.1, read on the forward strand.
AGTCATATCACCACCGGTAGAGACTTAGACAGTTGATGATTGTCATCAATCGGCAGAATTGAAAGACAAATCTTTTACTTTGGTCTTTGATGAGGAAGCTACTTCTCAGGGGGAGTAGTTGGTATTTTGTATGTACTTGATTTTTGTATCTTTGGCATTTAATGTCAAAGGGGGAGAGATATCTATGGAAAAACACATTATCTTTTTAGGAGAGATTTCTATTAAAGATTAATCTTTGGATAAACACATGTTGCTCCCAGGGGGAGAAATTGTTGTTTAAAGGAGATTGTTGGTTTTTGGTATTTGGCATTTCTGTTTTGGCACTTTGATGGTTTTTCTATCTTGTGTTGCCATCAATGCCAAAGGGGGAGATTGTTGGTATTTTGGTATGGTTTTGTCATTGATGTCAACACCTACTGAAACACTAGCACTTTGGAGATCCAACAACATTCACCAGCAAGCATGTAACTATTGCACAGTTACTGGTATATGGTTCACCGATAGGATATAATGTTCACCGATACCTAGAATGATATGGAAGACACTTGATAATGTTGAAGACATCGTATGGACACTTTTTTTTGAAGAATTGATCATTGGTATATTCATATTTGCATATTTTCTTTTACCAACAAATAGGTCTAGGGTTATCTAGGGTTACACCGGCAGGTTTATCTTTTCCAGATCAGCATGGCACGCTATGAAGATGATTTATTATTGTTGTAAATGCATTAAGATGACATGTTTAATCAGATATTGCATCTGATATTATATTGTATGTAAAATGTTTTTATTGTAATATCTTGTAGAGCTGATCTACTAAAATTGGTCTTAGGTTATGGTATAAATATAAGATCTTAATTGTAAGATTGAATATGGAATGCGAAAAAGAATTATGTGAAGGTATATGCGAGATTAACCAGAGGTATACACGAAGACATCATTTGAAGGTGAAGCTAGGTTTTTGTAGAAGCATATCAGCATTACACCGATACTGAATCCAACATATGAAGATGCTATTTTGTGCAGTACATTCTTATTGGATTTAACCATCCGACTGTAGTCAGTGTGACTCCCATTTTGTGATTGAGCAGTGAGCTCTAGGATGTTGGCCTTTTTGCATGTGCAAACCCCATTTATGTACACTTACTATCTACAGTAGTATCATCTGATTGTGGGTAAGGTTTCCCACCATGGCTTTTCCCCTTACAGGGTTTCCACGTACAAAATATTGGTGTTATGTGTTGTGGATGACTCTACGTTTATGTTTCATGCATTAATCTCTACCGGTATAGTAATCTACTATTAACACTATCTACCAACACACTTAACTGGTTTACCAGTATTAAGCATTAAGTTGGTTAATTGGTTTTTGGTTTAAATTCATTAGACAACTGATTCACCCCCCCCCCCTCTCAATTGTCTCTGGGACCTAACAGATTCATCCCCTTCTTAGTATTTGTGTGTCTAACACACATATCAACAAGATTTCTTAAGTAAAGCCACCAAGTATGGCATGTAGACGATAAATTAAAAAAACTTAATGGGACATTAATAACTTAAAATTATTTTATCAATCATATTATATGCATGATGAATCTATAATTTATAATATAGATAAGATTCTATAATCACACCATGTAAGACCTACCTAGATATGAATTAGATAGCCACTTCTTACAAAGAGGTTGAGAACTATCATAATACACTAGATTTTATATGATTTGGGGAATTTTAGTTAGATTTATTAATGAAATATAAATATTTTTTTTAATCTAATACTTTATAATAAACCATCTAAATATAACTATAAATTCATAAAGAAATTTAATAAAACATTTCCTGCTAGTAGATATTAATTTCCAATCAATTTATTTTATATTCGAAGAAAAATAAAATATATAAGAGGAATGATCCCTATACCAACTAGTAGTAATTGCATTATGATACTTGACATTTTTATCTAGAATATATTAGAGGAACAAGTCTCTATAAAAATAATCCATTATATGCATGATGAATCTATAATAACCATCTAAATATAACTATATACTTGATACTTTATAATAAACCATCTAAATATAACTATAAATTCATAAAGAAATTTAATAAAACATTTCCTGCTAGTAGATATTAATTTCCAATCAATTTATTTTATATTCGAAGAAAAATAAAATATATAAGAGGAATGATCCCTATACCAACTAGTAGTAATTGCACCCATAGGTCTAGGATCTAATACATATCATGTAGATCCAAGTAGCTTTTCTTGCTATTTTTCTCTCTTCTAGGTTTCTACATAAATCTAGTGTCCTCTTGTTTGGATGTGTTCATTACTTTATAATAAACCATCTAAATATAACTATAAATTCATAAAGAAATTTAATAAAACATTTCCTTCTAGCAGATATTAATTTCCAATCAATTTATTTTATATTCAAAGAAAAATAAAATATATAAGAGGAATGATCCCTATACCAAGTAGTAGTAATTGCATTATGATACTTGACATTTTTATCTAGAATATATTAGAGGAACAAGTCTCTATAAAAATAATCCATTATATAAAAGACATAATATTGGCTTACACTATATGTAGGATAGACCTCATGTAATGATGACAAAATATGTCAATTTATTTAAATATCGTTATATTTGAATTTTCCCTTAAATTTAACTATTTAAAGCATGCATTCTTCCAACATAATTATTTATAATTCAAGGCTAAAAAAATTTGGTACTGTGACTATAAAAAATTAAGCTATAGAATCCACCAAAGTAAAGGGTCATTTGAAAATCATGTAGGATAAGGAAGATATTTGTATGCATGTAAGGTGAAAATTGCTCAAGGGAATTTTAAGTAAATTTTATAGAGTTGGAGTGTATGTATATCATTCTATACAAACACACTAGCAAAACAAATTGAGTATATTCAAGATAATTTTTTATTTTGTATTATAATTGCTTGAATTGGCTCAAGTAACACATATATAATATGGTGTGGATGTTCTACAAATATTAGGAAATGAATCTATAATATGCACATTATTTTATTATTTGAACTCCATTATTGAATGAATTCGAAATGATTTTTTCCTTTAAAATTGTCTTTACAATAGGAAAATATTTAAAGCTTTCACACACAATTTATTTATATTTTGATACTATATTTTTTTGTGATAAATCTTTAAACTATTATGTACTAAAACCAAATTTTAAAGGTGCATCCACATTTTTTCTCTCAACTATTTATCTAAGGTATGAACAAGAATCCCCTAGCCCCTACCATTATTTAATACATTATTGAAGAGCTGGAGGTAGACGAGAATTTTTTTGAGGACTCTTCTTTGTCCTAGTCTACTAGGTCAAAGTAGACTCTAAAAAACCCTTCTGGTAATTTTGTCACCCCTTCTACCCCCCCTTTTGGTTTTCCTCCCTCCTCCCTTGCTAGCAACTTGAGGAAATGAGATTTTCCATCCTATATTGATAAGGTCAATAAGCTTTGTGATGCCTACAACAAATAAGAAGCCATAATTTGTTGGTTCCTTAGCCAACTCAATTTGGAAAATAAGGAAATTAATAGGCTTGAGGCCCTGGCTCAGGAAAACATTAAAGGCTCTAGTTGGCTAATGGATGAAAAGGATAAAAAGGTTTGGTGAGCACTAAATGATTTATCAAATGAACTTGAGAAGTGGGATGGGTTGGAAGAGTAATTTTAGGGGCTCTATGAGAAGATAGACTAGAAAGAAGATAGGAGGGAGAGGCTCAGGGTAATTGAGGAGCTTCAAGGCAAGTATATGGTCCTAAACAACAAAATGTCAAAGAAGAACTCTATGACTCTCCAAACCATGTAGGAGAAAATTGGCAAAAGGCATGCTAAGAAGAAACGACACATGGAGTCATTTTCTTCTATTTAGATGGAGTTGTCAATGTCAAGGGTGAAAGCTACAACAAAGTCTCCTGCTATTTCTTTAGGCAAAGGTTAGAACAAGAATCTCTCCTTCTTTGAGAAAGTAAAAGTGATGATTCAAGTTTGGAAAATTGAAAACTCCCACTAGATAAACCATTGGTTCATGTCTTTGGTGGTGGGTGTGTCTGTTTACTTCTCATTTTTTTGGCTGGTCTCATCTTAGTATAGTTTATTTATGTTTGGCTTTGGGTGTCAGCTGGGTTTTGTTCTTTTTTGATAACTTTTCTATCTAGTTTAGGGTTCTCACTTCTCATGAGACTCTTGGTTTCTTCAATTTAGCAATTATGTAATTATTTGAGCCTCTCCTATTTTAATATAATTAGAACTATTTATCTAGGGTAAAAAAGTGATAATAGCATGTTGACATGGAATCTTTCAGTTAGTGTGTCATATTATTTTCAAATTTTTAAATAAAACTTATACTATTTTTTTTCATAGAAAATAGTCAAACCTAATATTTGATCTTCGATGATTAGCTTTTAGTCAAAATAAACAACAAATAATAGATAATAATTTTGAACCTATATTCTTAAAAACTATACTTTTAGATAGATAAAATATATTTTTATTTTATTAAAGAAGGTTATTTACATTAGTAGAACTATGGGGGTACTGTATTTGTCGGAATGTTTTATCTCTTCATAACTTCCAACCAATTTTACTCCACATATATATATCTAAGGGAATTTTTCATTTAAAAACTTGTTTCCAAGACATCTTTTAGTTAGAATAAATCTAACATATTATTTAATGAAATTAACTTTCAAAAGAAATTCTCAATATTTAGTATGCTAAAAATTAACCTAAATGATTACACAAATTCTAAATTTTATCTTCAATAAAAATGATCTTTAATGGATCCTAAACTACATCTATTCATCATGTATTATATCCTTCTTGGAGGCCCATTATATAACAACTCCATGACTATCAAATGCAACATTATTCCCTCAACTTTTACTTTCCCAAACTCTAATTCCAGGTTTCATGCAAGTCACAACTATTCTAAATCTATGATTACCCTCTCTAAGATCTAATGTAGGAAAAAATGGAATTACTTAAGATGTTTAGAATATTTTTTTACAATATTTTAACATAATATATGTTTTACATCTTAGGTGTTTTATATATCTAAAGAATATTCTTGAAAATTAATAGTAAAGTGACATTATTCAAGAACGCTTTACTATCAATTTTATTAATTTTAGTGAAGATAATTTTATGTACTCTAGCATAGTTAATTTTTTATTTCTTAAAGTAGATTAAAGTGGAGGAAAAAAATAGAGGTAAAGAGGTACATAGTTGATATTTTTCCCTCTCGATTTATACCTTCACAAACACCCTCACTTTTGATTAAATAAATAGAATTTTTGAAAGGGTCCCTTATTAATGAAGAGTTAAAAGATAGGACTAGTGCACTTGATGGTTGGATTATAGAAAAACTATAGTAAAGATGCCAAGAAAAATAATGACATAAAATGACTAAATAATATCATACCTAGACCTAAACAATTTCACACCATTGGTCAAAGCATGTGACTATGACACTTGTTTAAAAATAATTCTCTTTCCTTTTTGGACAATGGTACAAGAAACATCATAATCTGAAAATCTAATAAAATGAGAGAAAGAGAAGACTGAAAAAACTCTTTGAGGCCCCAAATGGTTATAGAAAATGAGGATAGGAGTGTACAATTAGGAAAAAACTATTAAATGAAATATCCAACACAAACTCTAGTAAATTCACACCTACACCACCTACAAAAATTGTCTTAGTATCCAATTGACAAGGAGAAACACACAATAGAAATAGAAGAGGCTACCTCCCTATTGACAAAATATATAGTAAGGTATAAATGTAGATCATTCTTCTATTAGGAGGAAGATCTCAAGACCTTAATATGAAAACAATATAATGCCAAGAGTCTTGTTGAGAAGTACCAATTGTACAAAAGATGGATGCCATCACGATCCAAAATTGAACTCCAAATATGATTTGTCAATTTTTAAAAAAATTCTCTATGTCGAGGGATTTAGATAAATTAAGATCCATAAAGATGTTAGCATAGGGATAACACACTTAATTTTAAATTTTATAGAGTAGTTAAACCCTTGAAGTGCTAATTGGCCTAAAATCTATATCTAAATAATACTTGTCACATTTAGTATCTTGGACTACACTCATTCTTCAATAACTTTTCTCCTAAATCCTATTTGCCTCACCCTCCCAAATATATATATTCATTATATATGTCATTGTTCTCCAAAATTTTGCCAATTAAAAGATAAGACACCCCATGTCCAAATTAAGACCTCATTTTAAATCATGTAATCAATTATAATGTATAGGCACCATCTCATTCAAAAAAGTGATTATTTGAGTACGTCTAAGTCAATTTAATTATTTTTATATCAATTTTTCTTATTTAAATTTGTGTTAATAAATGAAAAATACAACAACATTAAATAAAAGAGGGAGGTAAAAATGCACACGTGTGAGTACAACCGTGAAATAAAAAAAATGGCCTATCCCTAAAACATAACTTTACTACCATGACTATTCCAAGTGGAGGAGGAGGATCATTATCATCAACTACACCCAAACATTATCAATGGTGAATTCATCAATTGACCACCATCTAGTAAGATAAGCAACATCTTTATTCCCATCAAAATGCTATTGAGTGAGAACTAGAGAGTTTGTGAGACACACACAAGAACTTGATAGTATCTAGATAGCCAAAGTCTGACCTGGGAGATGGGAGAGGCAACATCTATGTTTACATCCATGTGAAGATGTGGAGTCAAGAAGAAATTAAATAATAATGCAAGGGACATTATCCCAATGGTTCAACAACTCTTTGAGATTCATAAATTAAAGTGATTCTCTTCTTTCTTGCACCTGAATATGCATAAGAACATTATAGAAAATGATAACCATAAAATACAATGAAAAGTAATTATTAAAAAAAATCTAATTAAAATAATCTGAACATTCCTTTTTTTTATATACTAAAGAGAATTTCCAACGCGCAAGTGTGCCAAATTTAGGTATACTTGTGAGGGATGTACGAACAATAATTGAGTAAAACCATATGCCAAGAGAAAGTTTTAGGATTGAAAGTACTAGAGAAATATTGAATCCAATTCCAAGGTTATTGATCTCTAGGATAAAATAAAAGGAGATGCTCGAGGGAGTCAACTTGACCATAAAAATAGAAATTAGGACTAGTTTTTTCCATATAAGTGATAAAAGTTTCCAAAGGAAGTCGTTGATAGAATAAATACTAAGAAAAATGAGCCAACTTAGGCTCCAACACCACAGACCAAATGCCTTGGAATATTTTTTCTATATCCACTAAGAGGAATGCAACTACTAGTGACAACTAAGTTGATACAACGTACACAAGTGGCAAGAAAACTAAGAATATCAATTAGAGAGCTTCTAGCTTTGAAATGAAGAATCTAGAAACTACTTTGAGCATATCCAGGTCAAGGTTTGTCACAACACATAATCTTTGGTTTAAATGCAAAAAGATTGAATCAATAACCATTTGGTAAGTCTCCTAGTCTTGATTAGAAATTTTATACTTCAACTTTAAGGTATGCCAACAAAGAAAATTCCTAATGTTTCCTTGAGTGATTGAAATTTGTCATATTTATTTTTCACTTTTTGATAAGTTTCAAGGTATGAGTGCAAGGTAAAAGGATGTTGAATATCTTGACAACTAAGTAGGGGGACGAATCAGTTGTATCAATTAAAATCCTTTACTTATTCCACAGATTCAGATTTAACAAATAAACTTCTGATTACTTAACCATAAATAGATATAAGTATGAAATAGAATAGACATAAAATATACACGAACACCAGATTTTATGTGGAAACTCCAAGGTCCAAGGAGGGAAAAACCACAAAGAATGCTAATCCTCAGTTATGAAACACCTGTTAGGGTGACACAAGTTAAGATGATTTTTACAAAGGGTGGCTCACTACCAAAATGCACATTGCAAGTGGGATCACTACTCAACTACAACTGCCAAAAAAGAAGGGCATATTTTCCAAAAGAAGAAGAAACAATCCACAACTAAAGCACAATTTCTACAACACTGCAATATCGAAAGAAACTTTTGGCTCACTTCCTTTGATACCAAATAGTAATAGTACACTATCACATTACTCAACCATAACCTTACACACAATCATAGAAAATAGATCTTCCTTTTCAATCCACTTTCTTCTATGTGTCATTCATTATCGCCGTCTTTATTTATACTAATCTTTGAAATAATTTTTTCCCAACTTGGCCAAGAACAATTCACTGGAATATAATTTGAAATAGGTTTGTACTAAACATTCATGTGGTGGAAAGGAATGAGAAGTGCACCAAACCACAATGCACTACATAGATCAAAATAACAAGCTGTATATACACCACACTCACCAAAGCAAAGACAAAAACATTCAAGGTCAAACAGACCTAGAATGATCAAAATAGCAACCACAACTCCGGAGTACACCAACACGTCCCAAATTAGGATAACAAAGATAAAGACATGAATAGCTTAAATCCAAAATATCATCATCGAAAACAAAAATGCATAGAAAAGTAGAGCACTACAAACACTATCAAATATTACCAACATCACTGAGAACACTTTTGGAGCACCAAATCATAAGCATGACATCCCAAAGAAACTTCTAACAATATACCAAAACCTCATAATTACAACTACAACACATCAAAAATACAGAGCACAAACCAATCATAGAAACATAGAGTCAGTATGTTGACATCAATGACAACCTTACTAACACACCATCATCTTCATGTTTGCAAGAATCCCCCTTTGTCATTGATGGTAACATTCATCAATGAAAAATGGGGGGAAGTAGGAAGAGGGTGGAGCTGAAAAGCTATGAGAAGCATAAGAAAAACTAGCAGGTTTGGAGGCAAATTGATAGAGGAGGGCTGAGACCTTTCCTCAAGAAACTTCATGGCACTAACCCAGATATAGTGAAGTATTTTGCCAAAAAATTGGAAGGAGGAAGTAATTGTTCTCTCTAGGAGAAAGGTGAAGATAGACGAGAATATTATTCGGGAAGTTATGGGCCTTTCTACAAATGGGATGAAGTTCTTTCATGACAGAAAGATCTCGGATGAAGTGGTTATTAAATTTCTTAAAACCAATGAGGAAAGGGAAGTGCTTGTTAAAATTTTGAACAACTATTTTGAGGTCGGTAGCATTAAGAAGCTTTGGAGGGAGGTGCTCAAGGTTTTAATAGAATACATCACTATGGATGGTAGATTTACCAGAGTCTGCAACTACCATTTTGTCCTCCTCAATCACTTCCAGCACAAGGTTAGGATTTATCTTCCCTACTACTTGTTGTGCTCTCTAAAACATTGTATTTAGGAACACCATAATAGCCCTAGTAATTACCTTATCATGCATGCGGGTCTCATACAGCTTAGTCATGAGCACTTTGCTAACATGTCAGCTTTGTCTAATCCCATTTCAGTCCTGGCCTTGAAAGGGTATGATACTCAAACTAGTTTGTCTAAGGGAAATGATGAACTAGATTTTGATTGGGAAGAGGAAAATACTCCCCCCTCTAATAAGGTGCCTAAGAAAACCCTTTTGAGTAAGCCTTCGAGTAAAAAACATCTCTTTGTGAAAACCCTTTCTAAAGCTAAAAACAAGGTGAAGGCCCCTCCTAAGAAGAAGTTGGTTTCTTACTCTGAGGACACATCAAAAGACTCCTTTGATGCCACTAATCCCTCTGAAGGATCCTACTATTGTCACCCTGCCACTTACAGAGAGAATGCGCCTAGAATCCCTAAAGACCTCAAACCTGAAGACCATTACTTTAACCAGACTGGGAATTTTGAGATGATATTCTGGCAATTGCCAAAAATGGTGTTGTTGATTTCTTTAGGGTTTTTAAATGGGTTTTTCATGAAATAAAAGACATTAACTTCAAGAACAAGGCAGTGTCTAGAAAACTAGATGAAAGATAGAAAAAGGGAAGCCTTAGAATACTACAGGGGTAGTGTGGACTGAAGAAGAGAAGTTGTCGATGGCACATTGTATCCAAAGAACCGTGGAACTAATGGAGAAAATGAAAAAGGAAAATGAGAAAAAGACCATGCCGCTTGAAGGGTAAATTGGTAAAATCAGGGAAACAATGAGCACCATTATGAAGCAAAGCCATAAAATTGTGAAGAATTTTGCTGCCTCTTTGAGTACACTAGTGGAGAAGTTGGATAAGACCCAACAGGGTACCTTGATCATGGACATGGATGCTGACAAAGGAAAAAGCCAAAAAGAGGATTATTGTCCCTCTAAGAGAACCAGAGCCAACCTCAAGAGAAAGGTGGAGTTTTCCACTCAGGAGTTCTGAGACCTAAAGAAGGCGAATCAAGAGATGAACATCCTCATATTTGAGATTGCAGAGACTTTAAAGTCCTTAGGTTAGTGTATGTCTGGTTTCAACTTTATGTTGTCTTTTGGTTCGGTCTGCTATCCTTTTTGTCTATGTGACAACTTCTCTATTTTTGTGAACTTTGGATGTTTATTTTCATATAGCCTATAACTTTGTGGTTTCATGTCCTTGTAAAACCCGCTTTCTTTTTAATAAAAAACTTTCATCAATGAAAAATATAAACTCAAAATCATAACTCATCTCTCCCAAAAACATCTCCAGACTCTCTAATCAAACTCTATCTAATCTCTCCCCATTTTATATCAAGGTCAAAGGTGAGAAACAACTCAACTATCTTCAAATTCCACATAGATCCCCCTAAGAAGAAGTCCCAATGATTAGTCTAGACTAAAATATGCATGAAGTTCCCTTGACAAATCCACTGCTAAATGCACTAGTTCAAACTAGGAAGGGGTAATACCCCCAACTTCAGTTAGAGATACTCAAAGGTATATTTGCACAGAGCCTTCGTAAAGATATATACAACTTTCTCTTTTTTAGGAACACACTTCAATTTTATTTCATTGTCCAACACCTTTTCCCTTAAGAAGTGATACCGAATAGAGATATGCATTGTTCTAGAATGTAGTACCAGATTCTTAGAGATATTTATCACACTTGTATTAGAACACATGATTGATATTGGTTCATCAAATATCACACCAATATCCTTCATTGTATGTGTCATCTAGAGTATCTGAGTGGAACATGATGCAGCTGCAATTTACTTAACTTCTGCAGTTGATAAAGACACAAAAAAACCTACCTTTTTCTTAACCATGCAACTAACCATGAGCCAAGGAAAAATGTTCCACCACTGGTACTCTTTTTGTCATCAACACTTCCTACCCAGTTTGCATCAATATAATCTTTAGCATAAAATCTGATCATCTAAGATATCGCAATCTAAAATCTTTTGTACCTTTCAAATATCTAAAATTTCTCTTTACTAAAACAACATGTGACTCTTTTGGATCTTGTTAAAATCTAGTTGCAAGGCAAACAAAATACATGATATCTAGTCTGGTAGTAGTCAGGTATATCAGTCGGGAGCTCCAATCATTGATCTATACTTTCTTGCATCGATCTTAGAAGATTTGTCACCATTAGTCAACTTGCATCCATTTGTCATAGGAGTACTTATTGGTTTAAAATTCTTCAATCCAAGCTTTTTCAACAAATCTCTAACATACTTTGACTAAGAAATGAAAATACCTTTATTGTTTTGATTGACCTACAATCCAAGAAATTAATTCAACTCACCAATCATAGAAATTTCAAATTCTTTTTTAATTTCACTAGAAAACTTCTTGCACATGCCATCTTTCCTCTAAAAAATGTGTCATCCACATATACAACAACAATTAAGATCTTATTTGATTCAACTTTAAAGTAAAGATTGTTGTTGATAGACACTTTTTGAAATCCTTGATTTAATAAATACTTGACTTGTTGGAATACAATGAATCCAAGAACACTAAGAGGGGGGGCTGAATCAGTGTTCTGCTGGTAATACAAGATTTTAACCTTTTATAAGATACACATATAAACTAGTAAATAAAGAAACATAAAACATGAAGTAAATAAACCAACCACATGTATGAACACCATAACACACTAAATTTATTTGTGGAAAACCTCAAAGAGGAAAAAGCACGGTGGGATTTGTGACCCACAATATCAATTAACTGGCCATATGAAAGATATTACATAGCATGGGGGCCTGCACATGCAGAAAGGCACACTGCCTAGAGCACACTGCTCAACACAAAAGAGTCTCACTGACTACAAGCTTTTGCTGAGATAAAACGGTAATGATGAACTCACAAAATGCATCTACAATGCCTAAAAGAGTTCCGGTTATAGCTCTATTATGTACCGGTTCATAAACCCTGAACCCTTCTAGCGGTATCTCCTTTTCTCCAATAATGCTTTACAAACCATCTATTGATCATAGCATGATATTACTTTCGCATACAAGATGACCTACATACATATCCTTTCCATCACCTTATTCTAGTACCTTGTCATATATCAAAATAACCTAACATATTGACTTATATACCCTTTACAAATAATATGCCTTATGTCGGCTTACAATACAAAAGATATTCAATGTCGGTCCTATAAAATAACTACAAAATGATTTTACAAATAAAACCTTTCGGATTCAGACTGATGTCGGCTTCACTGAAGTGCTGGATGTCGGTGTCGGTGCCAGTGATGACCCTGATTACTCCAATGTTGGTATCTCCTAGTGTATGCCTTCTAGAGAATCGTGTTGTCATTAATGAAAACATATGAATCCAATGAGTTTCAATTGCTAACAATCTCCCCCTTTGGCATTGATGGCAACACTCATGTGAAAAATTGATTCCCTACCGGTTCAACTAAAACATGCTCCCTCTGACCTGATTGACTCTGTCTGAAATATTCTTTGTCTAATATCCTCCCCCTAGGATTATATATTTTTCACATACATATAATCCCCCTTTAGCATCAATGCCAAAGATGGGTGAAAGAATTGAAAGAGTAATTATAGATTACTTTACCGAAGCTTGACCAATTTCAAGATTTCTGGGTAAGCTTTCTCTAGCAACTGTTCATAGGTATCCCAGTCGGTTTTGAATATTCAAATATGGATACAAGTCCACTCAGTAAATGTGCAAGTGTTTCTTTCTCAGTGACTTCTGCTGGTGTGGGCTTCGCAAGCATATCCATACATTCCCTCTTATGTACACCAAGCGAATCCAATATTGGACACTGTATATGGTGAAAATGGATAAAAATAATAACGATATTGAAAGGCTAAATGAATTCAACCACAAAACCCTAGCCTAACAACAACAAAGATCCACCATAACATATGAAGATTACCTAAGACAATGCAAATCAAATGAAATCACAAAGATTATACCATCACATGTCCAATAGGGTTTGGATCTCCATTCTTCCTATCTCCATTGATCTTGCTTGATATATTTGCTCTGAAATTTTATGTGTGCACAAGAGCTCAACAAAGAACGGAATGTGGTTGCAAGTAGGATCGCCTATGTTCAAAAGCGTAGTGTAGTCAAGTAGTCAATGAGGGACTGAATGCATAGTGAGGATGCATAGATTGATTAGAATGATTGATTAGGGTTGATAATGAAGGAAGTATCTCCTTATATAGAAGACACTATAAAAAATGGAGGGAAAAGATTGAGAGGTGTAAAAGATAAATGGTCGGCTATGATTAGAGGGTAGGTAAAAGAAATAATAAAATAATGAAAGGGATAGGTAGTGTATGAATTAAGAGATGAATGACATGTGTCATGGTAAGAAAAGGTTAGTGACTTAATTAAATAAATAAAGATTTATTTAATTAATAGAAGAAGTGGGATCAATTAAATAAATAAAATATTTATTTAATTTAGGAAAAGGATAATTTAAATAAATAAATGTATTTATTTAAATGAGAAATAAGGCTAGAAGAGGATAAATGAATTAATTAAATAAATAAAGATTTATTTAATTAATAGAAGAATTAAGCTTAGATAATTAAATAAATAAAATATTTACTTAATTAGACTGGACAATTTTGGGTGTCTACATTTTGCCCCTCTTTGAGACAATGTGGCTTGTTGCGTTGTTTCAAAGAAGATAAGATGAACTGATACAGAGTTGCCCCAAGATGGGAATGATATGCCCCCTCAAGAGATTGGATGAAAATGTTTGAAAAGATTGCAGACAATCTCTCGATAAGAAAGACAGGATAGAATGGACTGACTGGATAAAGTGACAAAGTCACGGGATAATGAAGACTGACATAGGAGACTAGGGCTAGGGTAGTCTATAAGATAGACCACGAGGGAAATACATCCTCATTGTAATCTACACCTCCAAGAGATTAGAGTGTAGAGAGAGAAAAGAGCAGCAGCAGTCAGCAGCGATGGCATTGGTTCACAGATTCGATCACGTTCGCTGATTTTAGAGGCCAGCAGAGGCAGGAGAGCCAGTAAGTACCACAAAACCTCCTTGTACTTTGATGCATTTATTGTTGTCATTAATGCATGCTAGGTAGGGTATGCACTTAGAATAGGGTCCAAAAAATGTCAAAAATGTGTAGGCACATCTGTGTTGGTGCCAGGCGTGTTTATGCGGTCTAAAAGAGCGTTTATGTCATGAAAGCACGTTTGTGTCCAAAAATGTGAATTTGTGTCTTCTAGGTCAAATCGGTAGTTTTGTGATGAACATACGCTGTCGATTGGATAAGTTGCTGAGAGGATACACTCAAGCAGGTCCTCTAGGGAAGACTAGGATAACAAATAGGGCTAGGATTGACAATTCTATGATAGAACATACGTTGCCAATTAGGAAACTTCTCAAGAGGATTCACTCAAGCAGAGGCCCTAGGATAGGATAGATCAAGGCACTTTGTGATGAACAGTGAGTACCAAGATATAGTACTTTGTGATGAACAGGGAGTACTAAAATATGAGCAGCACTTTGTGATGAATAGTGAGTGCAAATATGAGCAGCACTTTGTGATGAACACGGAGTGCCAAACACGTAGCACTTTGTGATGAACACGAAGTACTTTGTGATGAACACGAAGTACCACTAGGATAGCAGCAACACTTTGTGATGAACAGTGAGTGTCACTAGGACTGAGATGATTGATTTGTGTGACTATAGGAGTATTTGCCTATGCTGGAGTCACAGGAGAGATTTCCATCGACTCAAAGGTTGCGACCTGAGTTGACAGTCGAGGACTGAGCTGCGATTGAGGCTATGGGATTGAGACATATTTTGTATGTGCCTGAGTTTTGGGTGAACATGGGATTGCTGACTGCACTGGCAGAGAGGTGGCACTCTGAGACTTGCACTTTTCATTTGCCGATGGGGGAGATGATTGTCACCCTGGAGGATGTATACAGGATACTGAGGATACCGATTGATGGGGAGTTAGTACCTTATGATTGAGACAGAGATATGGATGCATTGAGATGAGAGTTTCAGGATCCAGGACTAGAGATGAGGGCTGGACACATGGCATGGGACACAATGACATAGATAGGATTGGCGCTAGCGGCGGTGCTGGTAGGAGTGATCAGTGGGTTCCTCTGTCCAGATAGGGCGACACGAGGGGTGGTTGTAGAGGACACAGAGGCTAGGAGAGATGATCTTGGGGTGGGTCCTTCTAGGGCTCAGACTCCATCGAGGCCAGCCAGCTCTGAGGGAGGGAGTTCATCATAGCCATAGAGGGCTCCCTATGTATCAGTATTGTACCATTTTTGTATGATGATGTAGACACCTGCGGGTGATTATAGCCATATGATTTTGACATCATTGTATCATGACACTTTATATATATATATATATATGAGATGATTCATCTTTGCGGCAGCTATATGCATGTGTACCTATGTGATGAGATGTTTCATGATGTATGTTTCTATGTGATGGTTATGATATGGATGCAAATATGTACATGAGGAAATGCAATATTTTTTTTTTTGTTCTTTTATGTTTTATATGTGTATGCATGATGCAAATGTGAATGTATGTAATGCAGATGAATATGATAATGCAAATGTAAATTGTGCTAATAGGTGTTGTGTGCAGGATGTGATGCAGTTGTGATATCTATATGTATGAATGAAATACTTATATGTGGTAATGCAGGTGCAACTACATGAAATGCAAATGTTTTTGGTGTGTCATTATACTCAGTCATGTGATAGCAGGCTACACAGACTCAAGAAGGACGATGGAGGTCAATCAAGAAAGGGGATGGAAGACAAAAGATATGAAAGTGAAAGAGCTTCTTGTGCATTATCATCATTGAGCTTTATTATGGCAAGTAGGTTATGAGAATCGAGGCATATGTTTGACCCAGAAAGTCATTGTACCTGTTTGCATGGAGATAAGATAGTCACAAACAAGGAATGCCCCAGTTCACACTAGACTCACAGTGTCCTCATATCCTTGGACAAGTCATAGCATTACTAAGAGACAATCCACAGACAGCAAATACAAATAGGTGATGATACCCCATCCTCACCTTTCTAGTCAAAGACATCCTGAAGATAGAATCTCTAATCCGAGACATCCCGAAAAAGCTAAAAGACATGTCACCAAAAAAGATGAAATCAAAAGAAAACCAAGACTCAACACCAACATCCACTGTAGCCCTCAAGTTTAGTGTCTCTTGTCACTTGTATAAGTCTTATTTGATTGTGGTCACAATGTTTACTTTCACAAAATGGATAGATAGCACTGAACCATAATGTTGTCTGAGTCTGTTGAAAGATTTGATTTGTTGAAGCCCATTTTTGTTGTTGTGTCTCATCTAAAACTGACTAAATCCATGAAACTGATACTTTATTGCGAAGAAGATGGAACTTTATTGCGGATCTGTGATGCAAATGTTGCTTTATTGTGGATTATGCATGGACAGACTGAAGGAAGCTGGAAGAAACTGTACTCCTCAAAAACATGTGATGTTCTCAGTTCCACACCCATCACTAGACGTAGGATTTGCCTTAGCCATAGATAGGATCTGATTTATTATGGATGGAAAGGGAGGTTTATTATGAATGGCTAACCAATCTTGGGTAGATCAATAACAAGCCATGACGGGAATGGGTAATTTTATTATGAATGAATAGGTTGTGAGTGTGTGCAAAGTGAAAGGATGAAAATGAATCCTGAAGGAGGGAGGAGCAATGTCTCTATGCATGGCATTGGTGACCCAGTTTTCACCATGGTACTTGCCCAGGGCACCACCGAAGTGGTTTTCACCGTTGGACAAAATTATTTCTCTTTACTTTTTTTGATTTTTCAAGATTTTTTTTTTGTGTGTGTCACAAGGCACCTGTTTGTCAGGTTTTCACCAAGTAACGATTTTTTTGTTTTATGATTTTTTTTTTGTATTTTTGAAATTTTTGAATTTTTTTGTATTTTTGAATTAGGATACTCTGAAGAGCTATGTGTGAAACCTAAAAAGGTGCATGTTGTTGATAGGATCCTCTAAATGTTCACCCTCTGTGGTTGAGAGCTGATATGCCCAAGATCCATATGCTGCTGTAATGACGTAAGGACCAAGCCAGTTTGGTTCGAACTTGCCCTTCTTCTCTCTGTCTTGCTGATTTTTAGGATTTTTTCTGAGAACCAAGTCACCTACCTTGAATGTATGAGGCTTTACCTTATGATTGTAGCTGAATTGTTCCTTGACTGAATGATGTGTAGCTCGAGTGATTGTCTTCCTTGATGAAGGAACTGAGATAGAATTACTAGCGTGTGGACTACACAGGCCCATATGCGTGTCACCTAAAGAAGTTTGGGCATCCCTAATATCAAAGTCCTTCAAGGAAGTTCCATTAGAGGTCCATGATGTATAGCCAGAAGGGGAAAGATGTGCAGAACAAGTGCATGAATGATGAAGGCTTATGATTGTGAAAAGAAGTGAAAGTAGGATAGCATGATGGAGACTTAGGATCAACAAGTATGCTTTTTGACTTGAATTAGAAATTTTGCCCCCAGTTATTTTGATATTAGGGGAGATCAACTCTTTCTCTTTTTGCTTCATAGGATTTTTATCCTTGACTTTGATTTTTTCAGAGTCCAATAGCTTTTGATTTTGATTTGGACTAAAGGACTTTTCTTTATTTTTGACTTTTAGATTTTTCTTTTCAAAGCTTGATTTTTGATCCCCAATAAGTAAGGGCTTTTGGAATTCTTGTTGATCCAAGTCTGGAAGTGGAGTGGAAATGGAATGAGCGGATGATATGGTAAAGCTATGTGAGTTCTCAAGAGGGTTGGCGATATGCTTAATAGATTCTTTGTTGGAACCACCCTTAGGACTATTGATATCAAGAGTTGCTTGCACCACTAGAGGAGATTTTCATTTAGACTTAGTAGCCACAACACTAGGTGGTTCACACCCAATTCCTTGGCATTGCAAATTGTTTGTAGGTTGTTCCTGTTGACTGAATACCTTAGGAGATAGTGGGAGTTGATCAACATGAAAGATATACTCACCACATCCCAGATCTTTAATCTTGAATTTCTCTTTGAGCTCTAATTGCTTTGATGTAGAAGCTTTTAAGGATTCAGGATCCACATATGTCGATGAAGGAACATCTTCGCGATTGACTGGGATTGTTATTTCTGATCGAGGTTGCAGATTGTTGCAATATATGAATGGATTTGGATCCGCTTTGACAGTCACTTCAACTCCATTGTGTGGAAACTTGATACATCGATGATATGTAGATGGGACTGCCCTCATTTCATGAATCCAAGGACGTCCTAGCAATATGTTGTATGTGAGATTGAGATCAAGGACTTGACAAACCACATCCTTTGTAACTAGCCCAACTCTGAGAGGTAAGGTGACTGTGCCTTTGGATGAACGCTCATCATCATCATATGCCTTGATGGTAATTTTGTTTGTAGAATTCATAGCTTTGTTAGAATATCCCAATTGTTTAATAGTGCTCAATGTACAAATGTTTAGACCTGCTCCTCCATCTATCAGGACTCGTTTGATTCTATGTTTGTGTATGAAGGCTTCAATGTGTAAAGGTGCATTATGTGGCTGACTTACGGAGGCGTCATCGGCTTCTGTGAATGTAAGGGAGTGTGGAATGGAAAGGTATCCCACCAAGGCTTGAAATTGGTCCATGTTCAGATCAGTAGGAACGACGGTGTCTCTCAAGATTTTGTCAAGAATAGCTATATGTGCAGGGGATATGCGTAAGAGCTCAAGAATGGAGATGAGCACGCGTGTCTTCCCTAACTATTCTACAAGGTCGTACTCAGGTTTGGTTGATGAAGAAGCGGTGTTCTTGGCTGGAGCACCTTGCAAAGTGATTTTACCTTGACGGGTTGTAACATGACATTTAGAGGTAGGTTCGGAAGAAGATCCAACACCTTTTAGGACAATCTTGGGTCTCCGGGTAGAATTCTCAAGGTTTTTGTCCTTGATGATAATGGTAGAGACATAATTGTCCATTGAAATGTGATTGATAGTTGAATCAAAGTTATAAGATGCTTTGGTATAGTTGGTTTGGTCATTTGTGGCTGCAGCTTTTTCCTTGTCATGCTTTGGGAATGGTTCCTTAAACATTTCATGTTCTTGTTTGGATGAGTGTCCTTCAATCTCAATGTCACCTCTATCAATGAGATCTTGTATGATGTTCTTCAGTCGATGACAATTTCCTATCTTATGACCCTTGCTCTTATGAAATTCACAATATTCATCATCATTCCACCAATTTGGTTTAACCTTTGGTTCATATGGAGGAAAATTTGGAATAGTGATTACCTTGTTTGCCACTAGCTTTTTGAAAACTGACTCAAGTGGTTCTCCCAATGGAGTATACTTCCTTCGTGATTTAGAAGTTGTTTGAGTATTCACCTGATTTGATCCGAAAAAAACAAATTTGGGTCGCACTGTATTGGCATCAACAACACCATCATTGACTGTGTTCTTGTTTTTATTCCAAAATCTTGGCTTGTCTTTTCCTTTAAAGTAATATTTGTTTTCCGTGAATATCTTAATGACTACTTGTTCAATTAGGACCTTTTCTGTCGCTAAGCCTTTTTCAATGACGTCCTTAAAGGTGGACAAACAAGCTTTTCTTAAATCATAACCAATGTCTTTGTTAACATTCTGGGTGAACATCTCTACCATTTGTTTTTGTGGAATTTCACAAGAGCATCTACTGGTTAGATTCCTCCATCTTTGTAAAAATGATGAAAAAGACTCTCTATCTTTTTGCTTGTTGTTGCACAAAGTAGTGACTGATATCTCTGTCTCTATGTTGTAGGAGAAATGTTGGATAAATGCCTCTGCTAAGTCACCCCATGACTTAATACCAGGTGGGAGTTGGGAGAACCATTCCATAGCTTGATCACCTAGGCTTTGTGGGAATAATCTCATCAAATATGTCTTTTCTGCTGCTACCTCAATGCAAGCTATGAAAAACTGTCTTATGTGTGCCTTAGGATCCCCTTTTCCTCTATACTTATCAAATTTAGGCATCACAAAGTGTGTAGGAAAAGGAGGCATTGGAATGCTCTTGTCAAATGGATAAGGACATATGTCTCTCATTGTGTATGTTGGCTTCGGTGTATTTATGTCCTCCATTTTCTTTTGTAAGTCCCTGATTTGTTGCTCCAAATTGTTCTTAGGTGGATATCAACTTCTTGGACCATACCCTATGCTTGAGGCACCAATTGGAGGAGGAGCATGTTGCATAGATGGATGATATTGATCATACACATGTTCATATGGAGGAGGTCTATAGTGATGCTGCATATATGGACCACTTGGTATAGATTCATGTTGAGGAATGAAATGTCTATTTTGTCCATGTATACCATACTCTACAGGCATGTCATGTTCTAATGTGTTGCCCCCAAATTTGACACAGGGTTTCCTTGTGTCCAAATTTTGAGCATGCCTTTGAATATCCAATTGCTTTGGTGGTTGATCCTTAGCATTGGTATGTGATTGAGCATATTTTTTTGCATAAGACTTCCATAATGGTCTGCGAAGGTGAGTATCATATGCTTGACCATGTGTATGTGGGACCTCTGGTTTTTGAAACAAAGATGATGGTGATTCAGGTACCATATGTGGTCCTCTATTGCCTCCACTATTAGGCCTTATTTGATCCATGTTGGAGTGAGTTTGTTGCAAAGGCCGAGTTTCCATTATTTGAGACATGTCAAAATCATGAGGTATTCTGGCTCCATTGTGTGCCATCATTTGTAAGAAGTATTGTCTATCTCTCCTCATTATTTCCTCAACCAATTGATTGAAACAGGGATCCATAATGTATTCTTCCACATCTGCTGAATGTACTGAAAAGTTGTCCATATCATCATTGTGTGTATCATTGTTGTTTGTAGTGTCCATGTTCTCAACATTTGGAATGTTTCTATAGACATCCATGTCAGGTAATGTAGTCTGATCAGAATTGAAAAAGATATCATTGTCATACTCATAAGAACTCATGTTTGTGGACTCTTGAGCCTCTTTAGTTTCTCTCCTAGATTTTTGAAGACGGGTTTCAACCATGAACTAGGTATTGACTGAGATGTGTGAGACTAGATGAAAATGGAAAAAGTATGGAAGACCAAGAGTTGGATGGAATGTAAATGAATTTGAGGTGTACTTGCAATGTCCAAAGTGTAAGACCAAGTATGTATGTAGTAGAGTAGGTGTGACTTCCAAAGAGAGGATAGTTTCTCTTGATAGGTAAGTTGACCTTGACTCTAAGTAAGACCAAATGAGACCCAAAGGTGATAGACCTTGATGAGGGACCACTTAGCAAAATGTTGTTGTATGTAGTGTGTTGACAAAGTATAGTGAGGACAAGCAAGTGACCTTTTGACTCAAGTTTAGACAAATGTGCATGTAATGTAAGGTGTAAAGCAATGATGGATTTTGTGAGACCCAAAGACAAGTTGAATGCTAGATGAAAACCTAGAGAAACAACCTAGGAAGCTCAAGAATTCCGAAACTGATTGCTCTTGTTTGTTGGACTGTAAAATTTTTCCAATTTGTGAAGTTGTTGATTGTGACCAAATCTGAATGTTTGACTGTTTTTCGTGACAAGAGGACACAATGTTGATGAGGACTCAATGTTTGCAAGTGTTTAGACTCAAAATGACTCCAATAAAAGTGTGTTGTTTGATGTAAAAATGTTTTGCATACACTTGCAGACACAATGTTTTGTTGTTTGGTCTTGAATGTTTGAATGTTTAAAATAAGTCAAGCACAATTCTTATGGCTGGCCAAGACAATAGTTGTTGATCCCACATGGGGTTTTACCCCTGAGGCTATGCTATTCAGAGTGGATACTTAGATGCTTGACCTCACTGGCTCCACCCTTGGCACTCACTTCTCGGGTCAGCCAAGCATCAGTCCCCATGAAAACTTCTCGTGGAAAACTTTGTATCTCTACTAAGAACTGTATGTGTGTGGGCCGCTACCAGAGGTTCGACCTCCTGCCCCAACAACTAGAAGGATTTGGGTTTCTAAAACAAAAAGGTGCTAGTAAGGGTATCCGCTCATGTGGCCATACATGCGGCACTTTCAGCTCTGTAAATACAGAAGGCTCCTAGCCGGTAGGGGTTACGCCCTACAATTGATCAAATAAATTTGATCAAACGGGTTTTATGGGGAGACATAGTGTCGGTATGAACTAATCAGCACACGTTATTCATAGTTTTCACCATGAATACAGTTATTTATAGTGGTTTGGAAGAAGATGGCTTTTCTTTTGCTACCACTTGGGTCGTTCTCTTCTCACTAGTAGTCCTAATGACCACACGAGAAGACAGGCCCTCTAAAGATTAAACAAAAAGAGCCTATTGCTCAAGACACAAAAGACAATGATTCCATTTTAGTGCACCAATTGAAGTGTTTTCTAGTCTATGAAAACAAGGCACACAATAAAAATCCAAAAACCCTTGCCAAGGACCTGCAACAAAGATTTATTAGTAGTTTGGATTGTTTCAAATGATCACCCCTTCCTGCAAGCACACAAGTGAGGTAAATTTTAGATCCAAAAGACTTTGTGAAATAGGGGCCTTCAACAATGTGTTTTGTTGACCAATTCAAAGATCTGATTCATCATAAAAAAACACCACTTGTAAAATTTCAAGAGATTTCCAGAAATGTAAGAAAATCCAAAAAATTTGCTAATTTGCTCCAAAAATTAATTTTTTTATGAAAAATCATAAAAAAATCATATAAAATGAAAAATCGATCCAAAAAATCTGAAATTTTTACTAGAGAGTCCTGATGGGCTTCCAAAATTGCATAAAAAAATTTCTACAACAAATCCAAGCAGTTTGTGAGATATGAGTAAAATAATGCAAAACCCTAATTTTCAAAGATCTGATTTTTTAGGAATGATTTTGCATAAAATTTAAAATCACAAACAACATATCCTATGTATAATTCTGAGAGATATCCAAAAATGTAAGAAAGTCTAAAAAATTCGCTAATTTTCTCTCAAAATTAATTTTTTATAAAAATCATAAAAAAATTATATAAATTAAACAAATGATCCAAAAAATCTAAAATTTTTATTAAATTCTTCTAATACTTTTCCTGACCTGTAAAAAAACTTTTATGCCAAAATTCAAAGCTGGTTGTGAGATCTGATCAAAATAAGGAAAAACCCTAATTTTTAAAGATCCAATTTTTAGGGAAATATTTTGCATCAAAATTAAAATCACAAATAATAGATCCTATGTATAATTTTGAGTGATTTCCAAAAATGTAAGAAAATCCAAAAAATTCTCTCATTTTCTCTCAAAATTAATTTTTTATGAAAAATCATAACAAATTCATAGAAAATGAAAATGTGCTCCAAAAATTCTGAATTTTGTATTGAGAGCTCCTGATACTTTCTTCAACCTGCAAAAAACATTTGGTACAAAATTTCCTATCCATTTGTGAGATATGATCGAATCTCTCCAAGATCTTGATTTTGTGTCCAAAACCCTAGCTACACAAGATTATTCTCCAAATTGTTTTACAAAACAACAATATAGGGTTAGAAAAATCTGCAAAAAAAAACACAGATCTAACAAAAATCCATGTCCCACGGGGCGTGCCAAAATGTATATGGTGAAAATGGATAACAATAATAACGATATTGAAAGACTAAATGAATTCAACCACAAAACCCTAGCCTAACAACAACAAAGATCCACCATAACATATGAAGATTACCTAAGACAATGCAAATCAAATGAAATCACAAAGATTATACCATCACATGTCCAAACCTCTGAGACTCCTTGCTCTCCGAATAATCTTGTCTCTTTCCTTTTCAAAAGAAAAAATGTGGCTCTCCAAAGTCAAAATTTGTCCATCAATGGATGTTGTAAGTGAAGCTAGTCCATCAAAAGAAATAGCAATATTAGAAACCTGTTCATGTAACTCCTTTAACCTCTTATCTACATTTGTTGTAAGAATCTCTATATTACAATAGACCCTGTAGATGTTAGTATATTCTTTCAAAGAATTTTCAATAAGTATAAGTTTCTCTTCAACCTTCCTTTTCTCTGTCTCAATAATCTGGTCAAAAGTGGCTTTCTTGCCAGAGAATCTTTCAAGTGCTTCTTGTCGGAAATTTTCTGTAATGATTGAAAGTTTTTAGATATGTGCTCTGTCAATGCCTTAATCTTGTCAGCAGGGCTTGCTTCATTTTCAATCATACAATCAGGAATCAATCTATGCAAAACTGTTATTGATTGATCTATTATTCCTTTGTCTACAGATCCTTCCTTCATTAGCTTTTGAGTAGCCATCATCATTAGCTCTATGGGACTCATCTTTGTCATTGATTTCTTCTCAACTTGAGAAGAGTCAATTGCCAAAAGTTTTGTTCGGGAATAAACTGTCGGTATGGTACTGGGTATTTTATCAATCTCCTTTTCCTTATCCTCTCCCGGTGCATCACTTTTCTCATCATCTTTTGCACCAGTGGCTTTGCCACTTGGTGCAGTATCTGTTACTATCGGTGGAGTATTATCCACAATGTTATCATCATTTTGTACATTATTTATATTACCTTGCTCAGACTATACAAATGTTGTCTCTGTCGGTTTAGTCTGTACACTCTCATCAGTTTTAGGTTTAATTGTCGGTTCATTTAAAATTTGATATGAACTTCCCAAAATTCCTTTCCTTTTAGATCTGTCCGGAATGGTGGGAGTTGTTGCCTTAGCAAATTCTTCTTGAGAAGTGAGAAAATCAGGATTATTTTGGAAGAATTTAGCCGAACCATCTCTGGTCTCATTTATTATCTCATTGACTCTACCCATCGTCAAGCTTATTTGTCAGGGTTTGCTACTAAAGATTGTTCCATTTGCAACTTCCATACATCTTTTCATTTCCTCATTATTTATAGAGCCACACATACTCAAAAGTTCAACTTCTTTATTCTCTCTGTCCCTCCTGATTGCATTTAATCTCCTTGCATCTAACTTATTATACAATGATAAAGGAATTTCCTTCAAAATCTCTACCACAGCCTTCTTATACATGTCTAAATGTAACAAAATTGCTTCTTCCATTTCATTTTTCTCATTATCCTCTAAATATTCATAGAAATTTGACACAATCTTCAAAATTCCATCTTTAGTTACCTCATCTATCAATTTTGCACAAGTCATTTGGGGGGATGATGGTAACATTATCAGATTCAATTGCTTCATCTATCACACTCTTTTTCTTCTTGCTAGGGGTTGCAAGAGCGGATGGAGTAGGTTGCCTCTTCTGAGTAGGTTTCCTTGCCGGAGGTGTGGATGTTGTTGTTACCTATCTTACTAGCTTCCTCCTTGGTTCCACCTTCTCCTCTTCTATAGGAGGCTTGTCAACTTTCTTCCTCTGTACCCTTCTGAATGCAAGAGGTTGATTATCCTTTGGATCAGAGTCAGAAATGATAGAAGAAATGAAAGTCTCGGGCCTCTTTACCTCAAGAGCACTAACCGCTACCAGTTGATCTACCAATTTAGATCAAGAACCTAGTTCTATATCTATCCTATGAATTACATTTTGAACAAATGTAGACATTTTGTCTATCTTCTTTTCCCTTCTTTTCTTGTCAAAACCAATTTTAACCTCAAAAGCCTTCTCCTCTACAATGCCAAAGTGTTCAGCCTTATCATCCAAAGGAACATCAATCAAAATTTTAGCATATAGCTCCAAGATGTTGCCATCTACTTCATAACTCAATTCAGTGACCCATATAGTTCTCAGTTCCACTGCTTCCATCAGTGTCTCATTTGTTTTTACCATGAAGCAAATATCAGTGGAGTATTTCTGCATAATGTGTTTGGAGATTCTTTCCCCCAGTCTCATGTTTTCTTGAAAAGTTTTAAAGTAGCCCTAAAGCTTCTCATCCCTATTACTACCAAGATCGCTGATTGCATCTTTGATCTACATACCTACCAATATGCCAAGAGCACAACATTTCTTTCCCAAACCTGGTAGCTCATTCATGAAGTATAACATCAAGCAAACAATAATATTGCCAAATTAGAATGTTCCTTTCTTAACACCTTTGATCTTGCCAAGATTTAACATTAATTCACTACTTAACCATTCACACAAGTCATAAATTTCATTATTCTATCATTTGATATGCAACATGGATACAAGAACTGGCAACAAAGTTCAATCGACTTGATTGAGTTACCTTATAGCGCATGATCATGCTGGCAAATTTCACATCTGTATCTTTGATGGTGCTGACCCTCATTGATCTTCCATCATGGGTTGCGTCGGTGTGCTTCTCAACCGCGGTGTTGGAGATCTTCTTTCCTGGTTCCTGTCCAACTTGGGGTAAGCTGGTGACCACCTGAATTGCTTCTTTGGTGATCATGTGAGGCCGGTCTAGCCAGACGAATTCATCACGGACCCTACTTAGAACATATCTGACCACTTTGCCCTTGAATTCTGGTATATACAGGATTCCAGTTAACCTTGGGTTTTCAATGATTTGATATTCTACCTTGATTGTTCCAGAGTTGCCTAGTATCACACATTGATACATTCCCTTGATTTCCTCAGTGCCTAAATCCTCCAAGGTGCAGTGAATATAGGGCTTGACATCTTCCACATAAACCATGCCATCGGGAACCCTAAAAAATGCGCCAGTAGAGTCTTCCTTCATAGGAATTTGGGGAAATTCCTTGAAAACAGGTCTAAGCCTATCCTTAACCTCAACAATAGTGAGATTCATGATGAAAGTAGGAGCATATGATAATCCGGATGCCATTTAAAAGAAATACTTGGATAACAGTCACCAGTTTGAAAGATTTTGATTACCTCTCAGATAACTGTTGGAAATCCTTTGGAATGCCTTTGCTCGCTCTTGATCGTCTATGATTATCCTTTTCTTCACTCAGGTTTACTCGAGTGCTGGGTGAGTGAAAATGAGTCCATTTTACTTTTTTATCAACGAGTAAACCCTAATTCATCACTGTGATAAATGCTTAGCGATGTGCCCTACCAGATGCTGGTTTTCACAGTTTTATTCCGAATAAACCTCTATCAATGATCAATACCACTCTTAGATCTCTTTCCAGATCTCTTCCAAGGAATATGCAATATTTGCAATGAATTTTCCAACCCCTAAGGCGTATGCCTCAGTTACCAGTTGAATTTCCTGCTGGTGCAAGATTGCTCTAGTTTACCGATGGAGTTACAGGTGCAGTTACTGGTGTAGTTACATATCCACTTGGTTCTTTATATTTTCTAACCCATCTCTTGGTGTGATCTTGTTGTATTTCATCTACCTTCTACTTTCCTTTCTCATTTGCTTTATCATTTCTAACCGGTGTAGTCTTGCTTCTACAGTACTTAGCAATATGACCTATTTTGTTGCATGCATAACATTTAACATTGTTCTTTTGAATTGCTTTGACATATCCGGTGTCATTCCTTAACCTACACTGATTAGACAAATGTCCAAGCTTTCCACATGCATGACATTTAACATTCATTCTGCAATCTTCTGACTTATGGCCATATTTCTTGCAATTTGTGCATTGACTGGGAACTGAATTGTAGTTTTGATTTTCTCTATTTCTACATTGTCTAGCCATATGCCCAAATTTATTACAAACAAAACATGTACCATTGAATTTGTAAGCATTAGATTATATTACCGGTTTCCTCTAGTTTGATGAGTTCTGCATACCAGTTGTCTGATCTTCTTTTTTAGTACCGAAGCTTTCACCTTGTACAAATCTAATCTATAATCTTTACTCTGCCTTTCTCTTTTCAATAAATCATCTATCTGTGCAACACTAATCCTGAATTTATTTTTATAATCACTTGCAGTAGTTAGATCATCTCTCAAAGTCATTATTTGTCTCTCTAGCTCTTGTTCATTATTTCAGGATTGTACCAAATCAGTTCTCAACAAATTATTTTCATGAGTCAATCTGCCACATTCTTCAAATTTTTTCTTCAAAGATATAGCAAGATTTTCTTCCTTCTTCTTTCTATCCTCAATATATTTTGACATCCTCATAGTCAGGTCTTGCATTTCATTCTTCATAAGCATGTTTGCTTGACTCAGTTTCTGACATTGTTCCTTAAGTACATTTATCTCTACATCATCCTGGTTTTACAAAAGTTCCTTTCTCTTAGCTTGAGCTGATGATAACCTTTCTTGTAGAATAAGAATGAATTCATTAGCAAAATTCAAATCATCTTGCAGTTTTAAGTTCTTCATCCTTTCAGCATCATAATCCTCAAGTGCCATCTCAAGTTGCTTCTCCATAGCCATGTTCAATGATTCCAGTTTCAGGATCTTCCTCAAGCTATTAAACTTCCTCTGAGGTACCAGGCTCTGATACCAATTGTTGGCCTACAATGAATCCAAGAACATTGAGAGGGGGGTGAATCAGTGTTTTGTTGATAATACAAGATTTTAACCTTTTATAAAATACACATATAAACCGGTAAATGAATAAACATAAAACATGAAGTAAATAAACCAACCACATGAATGAACGCCATAACACACTTAATTTATACATGGAAAACCTCAAAGAGGAAAAAACACAGTGGGATTTGTGACCCACAATATCAATTCACTGGCCATATGAAAGATATTACATAGCATGGGGTCTGCACATGCAGGAAGGCACATTGCCTAGAGAACACTACTCAACATAAAAGAGTCTCATTGACTACAAGCTTCTACTGAGATAAAACAGTAATGGTGAAATCACAAAATGCATCTGCAATTCCAAAAAGAGTTCCGGTTATAGCTTTTTTATGTACTGGTTCATAAACCTTGAACCCTTCTACCGGTATCTCCTTTTCTCCAAGAATGCTTTACGAACCATCTACTAGTCATAGCATGACATTACTTTTCCATACAAGATGACCTACATATATATCCTTCGCATCACCTTATTCTACTACCTTGCCATATATCAAAATGACCTAACAGACTAACTTATATACCCTTTACGAACAATATGCCTTATGTTGGCTTACAATGCAAAAGATATTCAATGTCGGTCCTATACAATAATTATAAAATAATTTTACAAATAAAACCTTTTGGATCCAGACTGATGTTGGCTTCACTGATGTGTTGGATGTCGGTGCTGATATCGGTGATGACCCTGATTACTCTAATGTCGATATCTGACGGTGTATGCCTTCTAGAGAATCTTGTTGCCATCAATAACAACATATGAATCCAATTAGTTTCGATTGCCAACATGACTATCCTTCAATATCATACTCTAGGTCCTTGCTTCAATCCATACAATGGCTTCTTCAATCTCCAGACAATATCTAGATCATCTAACAACTTGAATCCTTCTAGTTGTTCAATGTAGACTTCTTCTTTTAGTTCCCCAATCAAAAATGTTAACTTCACATCCATTTGATGAAATTTCAAATCGTTATATGCTACCAAAGCCAAAAACATCATAATAGTTTCCATTTGGGCAACATGAGCATAGGTCTATTCAAAATCAATGCCTTCAACTTTTAGAGTGTAACCTTTGGATACCAATCTAGCCTTTTCTTCTTACAACATGTACATCTTCATCTAAATTATTTTGAAACACCCACTTTGTTCCAATAACATTCTCATCTTCCAGTCTAGGGACTAATTACCAAGTCTCATTCTTCCCAATCTAATCTAATTCTTCCTTCATATCCTTCATAGAATTTTGATCATTACATGCTTCTTCAAGAGTCTTAGGTTCAACTTCAAAAACTAAACACAGAAGAACTTGTTCTTCAAGAGATTTTCTTCTTGTGATAATAGCTTTTTTCTTACCTCCTATTATTTTATTCTTAGAGTGATTCTTCTGAACATGTACCTCAGAGTTTTAGATACAGTTGCCATAATTTTATTCTTGTGGACTCATCAGATTCATATGGGTATGTGCAAGATCAAGGGGGGCCAAAAAGTGGCAATAGAAAAAAAAATGCGCTTTCAACCTTTCCAAACACGCCAAAATCCGCTTTGACTTTTTGTTTGGGTCAGGCGAAATTTGAATTTGGTTTGGTAATACCAAACCAAATCGGATATCTGATATTATCGGATATCCAATTTTTGATGTCACTATTGTGATGTCACCAATGTGATGTCACTAGTGTGATATAATACTTTTCAAATCGGATATCCAATTTAATCGGATATCCGACTTTATCAATATAAAAAATATAGTTTAGTAAAATGGCCATAACTTTTGCGTTTCTTATCGAAATTTTGATTTTTTATAAGTGTTGGAAAGGTAATTCATAGACTTATCAAATAGATGAGGTATTTTGATTATTTTATACACCAAAAATTAATTATAATCATTTAAAGTTAGTCCTTCAATTTTAAAACTTTAAATACTCACAAATTTTGCATACAAAGTCTCATTTTTTTCCCTATCACCTCCTTTATCTATCACTTGTCTATCTATACTTCTATAATATATTTTATATATCTCTTTGTTCTCTACTTATGCCACTTATTTTCTCATTCCATGTAGATAAATAAATTCCCAAGTTACATGCATCTCTGCATATATCTCCATCTTTCTATTCATATCTCTTCCTCTCCCACTCCATCATTGTCACTCCTTATTTCTATATTTCTCTCTAATAATCTCTCTTCTCTCTATTTATCTCCCTCCTTTACCTTATCCTACCTATACTTATATATTACTTGTCTCTATCACCTCCTTTCTCTCCCTATCTTGTCCTCTCTCTCTCTATATCCCTATAGATCTATCTTCATGTATATTTATATTTCATTATCTCTAAATCTCACTTATTCACTCCATCTCTCCCTCCATTTATCGTACTCTCTCTATCATGTTATATCCATATCTATCTCTATCTCCATCTTCACATCTCCATCTCTTTCCCTATCAATATCTCTTTATATATGTTCCTCTATCTTTATATATATTCCTCTATACATGATTAATCCACTTCTTTGTCTCTTCCTCTATCGCCCTCTTGAAGTATCTTTCCCTTTCTCTAGTTTTATCTCTTTATTTACTCGATCTTTATATATCTTTTTCTCTCTCCCCACATCCTTCTCTATAGTGCCTTTATATATCTCTATATCTTCCTCTTTTTCTCTCTCCCTCTCTATCTATCCCTATCTATAATCTCTATCTCTCTTTCTCACTCTCTTGCACTATCTATATATCTCTATCTATCGATATTTCTCTTCCTTTATATCTCTCTATCTCTTCCTTTTTTTATCTCTCTCTTTACCCCTCTCTGTCCATTTTTCTCCATCTCTTCATATATTTATCTTTGTCTTTACCTCTCTCTTTCTCTATATCTATTCACCTCCCTCTCCCTTTATCTTCATCTTTTATCTCTATCTTCCTCTCTCCTTTTCAATATCTAGATATGTCTACCTCTTTCTATCCATCCTTGTCCTTTAGTTTTTCTCCCTCTCACTTCATACTCCTTAATAACTATATCTCTATTTATGTCCTCGTCCTTTAGTTCTTTTCCCTCTCTTTAGTTCTTCATCTCTCTTCACCTTTATATCTCTCCTTATTTGAAAATTATTATGTATGGTCTCCTAAGGGGTTATATCATGTCCTAAGGGGTCATAGAACATCATATGACCCCTAGGACACAATATGGTCTCCTAAGGGGTCATATGGTGTCATAAGGGGTCATAAAACACCATATGATCCCTTAAGACACAATAAGACCCCTAATGACACAATAAGACCCCTAATGACACCATATGGTGTCCTAAGGGGTCAAAAGACACCAAATGACCCCTTAGGACACCATACAACCCCTAATGACACAATGTGGCATCCTAAAGGGTCATATTGTGTCCTAAGGGGTCATAGGACACCATATGACCCCTTAGGACACCATACGACCCATAGCACCATATAGTGTCCCAAGGGGTCATATGGTGTCTTAAGGGGTCAAACAATGTCATATGACCAATTAGGACACAATACGACCCATGATGAAACCTAAGGGGTCATAGGACACCATATGACCCCTTATAACACCATACGATCCCTTACGACACCATATGGTGTCCTAAGGGGTCATATAACACCATATGACCCCTTATAACACAAGAAGACCCATAACGACACGATATGGTGTCCTTAGGGGTCATATGGTGTCAGGAGACACCATATGACCCCTTAGGACACAATATGACCCCCAACGATACCTAAGGGGTCATATGGTGTCCTAAGGGGTTATATGAGTTCCTAGGAACCTTTAGGACATAATATGAACCCTTAGCACACCATACAACCCCTAATGACACCATATGGTGTCCTAAGGGGTCATAGGACACCATATGACCCGTTATGACACAATATGACCCCTAACTGTGAGATTTTGCCAAGATCAAGAGCTCAATGAAATGTACAAAATAGAGACATAATATGGAACAAGAATAAACTGTATTCTCATCAATAGAAAATGATCAATAATCAAGATTCAATAGTTACATACAATGTAGATGAGCCTGCTTATATAGGCAAGGCTAGGGATATGTGAGCACACAAACATGACATGTGGCTCAATAAGAAACAAGGGTAGGTAGGAGAAATAATATAATAGTCCACATGAGGTGGATCACCCACTGAATGTGGAGTGTAACAACAAGATCAACACCATAAAAGGTGGAATTTCTCCTACACACACTATCCCAATGTGACACAAACACCCAAGTGTCTCATACCCAAACTACTATAAAATGCATTATCCTAAGTAAACTTAAGTAAGTGTAATAATATCCAAGATGAATAATTATTTACACCAACACCCCCCCTTAAGTGCAACTTAGGGGAATGCACTTAAGTCTACAATGCAACTAAGTAATGCAAGATGGGTCTCGGCTACGAGGCCATGTTAGGTACCCATGTACAAATGCAAATGCATGCAAACCAATGCAATGAAAACTCTCACAAAGTGGGGAAAGAGAGAAAAACCCAATGGGAAAAAAACCCTCCCCCAAAAAGAGAGATGAAAGCTATACAAAAGCTCTCAAAGAAGTATGTGAGGAACAAAACCCCATTTGAGGAAAAATTCCCCCCCATATGAGAGAAGAAGAGAAGTCAAACTGTGACCCCCCCTCAATGGAGAATCTGCACCAATGATAGAAGCTTGATGTATGAAGAAACTGCTCCACAAACATCGAACAACATTCCTCCCCTTAGGAAGAAACAAAACCAAAGGTGTATCCATGAATTCTCCCCAATCATGAAGGGAAGATGTATGAAGAAAACTCATGATGAAAGGAATCTCTGAAAACTGCTCAAGTGTCCCCATGTTGATGCTGAAAGATACCCCCTCCAAAGGTGGTAAACTATGCCACACTGCTGAAAAAGGCACTCCAATATCTAGTGGAGATGGATGTAGAACATGTCCCAAAGACTCACATGTCTCCTCAAAACATAAAGAGACCTCCTCCAACTGTTGTACATAAGTATCCACAATCATATCAACCTCAAAAGAATGATCATGTAGAAAATGAACAAGAGGGTCAGACTGTGCCCTCGCAACAATCGAAGAAGGATCATCTTCATCAAAGAGAAGATGAATGTCATCAATGATGTCTCCCAAATCTGCAATGTAGGATTCCATAAATAAACCTGCAATATCTGTCAAGTAATCATCCCATGAATCTGAAGCTGGAAGACAATGAATATCCTGTTGCACTGAATCACATGAAGGCAAAACTATCGCACTATCCGCATCTTCAGGTGCAATAGGTGATGTGATATTAATATGAGGAGATGAAATACAAGGCTCAAGAATGGGGTCACATGTGAGAATCCCCATGTTCAAGTGCCCAAAATTCTCCTCAAAATCTGAACCATCACAAGAAGTGTGATCATAATGTGTAGAATCATCAAATGTGAAATCATCATCATCAACAAAATCTAAAAAGGAGTATAACTGAGATGCATGATCAACCACCCCAGTCGCAATGATAGCTCTAGTCTCCATGTCTCTAATGAAAACTGAGTCAGGTGTGAACTCCACAACTCTCTTAGTTGTGCCATGTGTGATTTGATAGATAGAAAGGAGATTGTTTGTCAAGTGGGGTACACACAACACATCATTGAAGGAGTTATCCCCAATGTCAATAGATCCTTTCCCAATCACATCCATGTATGTATGATTGCCCATCAAAATCTGTGGCATGGTGCAAGGCTCAAATGTAGAGAACATAGACTGCGAAGATGCCATATGATGAGAAGCCCCTGAATCTAGAAGCCATCTCTCTGAATCATAACTGATAGTAGCACATAGAGCTTTTCCTTTTCTTGTTCCAAAAGAGTGAGTCTTTCCACTTGTAGAAGCCATGAATGCTTGCCCTTTTCCTTTTGAATGTGAGGAAGTGGAAGTTGATGAATCATCCTTCTTGTAGACTTTAGGCAAATCAATGTTATTCTTTTTGATGATATGTGTGAGCTCATCAATCTTCTTAGAATGGCAACGATGTTCCTCATGACCAATCTTTTTACAATAAGCACAAGTAGGTCTCTCCCTCTTTGGTGAATTATCTCTCTTGGAAGAGGATGAATCTCCTTGTTTTGGAGAAGATGGTGCTTTTTCTTTAGGCTTTGATTGCCATTTCTTCTTGTTTGAGTTGTCCTTTCCATGATTTCCTTTGTTCCCTTGATTTGCCACTAATGCTTGAGACTTAGAAGCCTTAAGAATGCCCATGCTTATCAATTTAGTTTGTTCCATCATCAACATTTATTTGAAAGCATCAAATGTAGGCATTGTGTAGCTTGAACCCATTGTCATCCTATGGGTTTGGAAACTAGAAACAAATGCTGCATATTCTTGTGGAAGCTTGCCTATCAAGTTGAATATCAATTGAGTATCCTTCTTATCAATGCCACAATCTTTGAGTTGTTCCCTCAACTCATTTGCCTTAGTGACATAATCTTGTATAGTATCAAAGTTCTTGGGATCTAACATGGTGAGATCACTATCAATTTGATATCCCCTAATCTCATCAACTTGACCATACAAGTCTTGAAACTTTTGCCAAGCATCCTTGATTAGAGTACACTTCTCAATATGAAAAATGAGATCCTTTGATACATACTTTCTTAAGGTACCAATTGCCATGATATATTTAGTGAGCAAATCTAAGTGACCAACTCAATCAGCCTTAAGATCAGCTAGAGCAACAATAGTTCCATCAATGTAATGAATGAGTCCTTTTTCCGTAAGTTTACTCCATGCATCAATTTTCCAAGTAGCATAATTATGAGGAGTTAAGAGAGGAAACTTAGAAGAACCCATAGAAGCAAAAAGGAAGGAACACAAGAGCACAAAAGCACAAGAGACACCCCCCCAAATTCACTCAATCAAAGTACCCCCCCCAAAGTGATGATTTTGGCACTTTATACTTAGTGCAATTACAATGAGCCACTTGCAAAACAAGGCAAAGTGGGCTTATGATGCAAATTTTACAACTTCTCAAATGAGATACAAGAGACTTCAATCAATAGTGCAATGAATCTAACTGACATTCAAGCAAATATACAAGTACCAAGAGAGCAAAAAATGGCCAAAATCTGAAAGTACAATTTCTACTTACAATGGCATCAATCTGATAGCATTATGTGAAAGTAGACAAAAAAAATACGCACTTTCAAAAAAAATGACACCTAAAAAGGTCGTATGACCCCAAACGAAGCCTCTGAAGTTGCAAAAACTGGGATTACTCAGGTACAGTCAACCAAAACTACATTTTCTGAAAAATCAGTGCATCAAAATCAAAAAAATTCTTCACCACTGTGGAGAGCGCAAAATTCTAGCCCATTTCAAAAAAAATTGCACCCAAAAAGGAGCAAAAATGAGCAAGTTATGGCCATTTGAAGTTGAACTGCAAAATCAAAAATGCAAATGAGAGGGGCCTACCAAATTTTTGAAAAATGCTGATGTCATCAAGTCACTAGGTTAAATTTGACGGCCATATGACCGTCGCAAAAGCTTCGTCCCCTGCTGACTAGGCGTCCATACTGTATGGACTGTTGACTGGGCAGATGATTAGGCAGTACGAATGATGACGTGCCACTATACGGACAGACTGTGTGGCACGGTGACTGTGTGTACGGAAATCTGACTGTATAGATTTGCGTGGCAAATGATGTGGTGCCGTACCGATGACTGAGCTATACGGTTGTACCCGCGGGCCAGTGGCCGCCTGCCACATGGTGGGCGCGGGTCCTCCGGGTTTGGTTGACCGCCAGGGAGTGAGGCACCGGAGCCGAGGGGCCGGTGTGCGGAGCGAGGCGGCGGCGGTCGGACCTGTGTGGAGCCGAGAGGACTCAACAGGATGGGCGCTCAAGCGGCGGCAGGCGCAGGCACGGTGGGAGATGCACGGCGGCGGTGGCGGGTCGTCTCGGCGGCGGCGTGGACAGGAAACCTGCGGCGGGCGCGGGACGAGGTACAACGCGCAAACAGGTATGCGGCGAGAAGAGGTCGTGGTGGCTGCGGTAGGTCCGACAGGTACGTGGGCTGGGCGGCACAGGTGGAAGCGGCCGGAGAGGGGAAGCGGCCCGGAAGGTACCTACGACGAGCGCGATTCTCGACAGTCTGCAGGTACGATAGGCACAGACCTGCAAGTACGGTAGGTCACAGGGGGGGGGGTCTGCGGACCCCCCAAAAAAAACTTTTTGATTTTTTTTTTCTTTTTCGACTTTTCAAATTTTTTTCAAATTTTTATTTTATTTTTTATTTTTGAAAAAATATCCAGAAAAATGAAAATTTTTTTTTTTGAACAATATATAAAAATTTCGAAAATCCGTACGATTATGGCAAAATTGGGGAAAAAAATTTTCTCACCAAAATAGACCGACTTTATAACCAAAATTCATGGAAACGGCCTTCTGGACGCAATGGCGGGGTCGGATCTGGTCTAGGATGCCTCCAAAAGATGTTGCTCCTCAGATCTGCCTCTTGACATCGCAATAATGCCTCTTCAAGATGAATCAATGAAGCCCCAATGGCTCTGATACCATGTGAGATTTTGCCAAAATCAAGAGCTCATTGAAATGTACAAAATAGAGACATAATATGGGACAAGAATAAATTGTATTCTCATCAATAGAAAATGATCAATAATCAAGATTCAATAGTTACATACAATGTAGATGAGCCTGCTTATATAGGCAAGGCTAGGGATATGTGAGCACACAAACATGACATGTGGCTCAATAAGAAACAAGGGTAGGTAGGAAATAGGTGTGGGTAGGTAGGAGAAATAATATAATAGTCCACATGAGGTGGATCACCCACTGAATGTGGAGTGTAACAACAAGAGTGGAGTGTAACAACATGATCAACACCATAAAAGGTGGAATTTCTCCTACACACACTATCCCAATGTGACACAAACACCCAAGTGTCTCATACCCAAACTACTATAAAATGCATTATCCTAAGTAAACTTAAGTAAGTGTAATAATATCCAAGATGAATAATTATTTACACCAACACTAACAACACCTAAGGGGTCATAGTGTGTCCTAAGGGGTCATAGGACACCATATGACCCCTAACGACACTATACGGTGTCTTAAGGGGTCATATTGTGTCCTAAGGGTTCATAGGAGACCATATGACCTGTAATGACACAAAATGACACCTAACGATACCTAAGGGGTCATATGGTGTTCTAAGGGGTCATAGGACACCATATGACCCCTTAGCACACCATACAACCCCTAATGACACCATATGGTGTCCTAAGGGGTCATAGAACACCATATGACCCCTTAGGACACCATACGATGCATACTGATACTATATGGTGTCCTAAGGGGTCATAGGACACCATATGACCCCTTAGGAGACCATATGACCCATAACAACATAATATGGTGTCCTAGAGGGTCATAGAACACCATACGACCCCTTAGAACACCATACGACCCATAACGATGCCATCTAGTGTCTGAAGGGGTCATAAGACACAATGTTACCCCTTAGGACATAATATGACCCCTAACGACGTCATATAGTGTCCTAATGGGTCATAGGACACCATATGACCCCTTAGGACACCATACGACATCATACCACCCTTTACGACACCATATAGTGTCCTAAGGGGTCATATGGTATCCTAAGGGGTCATATAACATCATATAACCCCTTAGAACACAAGATGACCCATAACAACATGATATGGTGTCCTAAGGGTTCATATGGCGTCATGAGACACCGTATGACCCCTTAGGAAACAATCTGACCCCTAACGATACCTAAGGGGTCATATGGTGTCCTAAGGGGTTATATGATGCCCTAGGAACCTTTAGTAAACAATATGACCGCTTAGCATACCATACAACCCCTAATGACACCATATGGTGTCTTAAGGGGTCGTCGGGCACCATATAACCCTTTAGGACACAATATGACCCCTAACACCACCTAAGGGGTCACATCATATCCTAAGGGGTCATATAACACAATATGACCCCTTATAACACAAGAAGACCCATAACAACATGATATGGTGTCCTAAGGGGTCATATGGTGTCAAGAGATACCATATGACCCCTTAGGACACAATATGACCCCTAACGATACCAAAGGGGTCATGTGGTGTCCTAAGGGGTTATATGATGTCCTAGGAATCTTTAGGACACAATATGACCCCTTAGCACACCATACAACCCCTAACAACACCATATGGTGTCCTAAGGGGTCGTAGGACACCATATGACCTGTTAGGACACAATATGACCCCTAACAACACCTAAGGGGTCATATTGTGTCGTAAGGGGTCATAGGACACCATATGACCCCTAAGGACACTATATGGTGTCTTATGGGGTCATATTGTGTCCTAAGGGGTCATAGGACACCATGTGACCCCTAACGACACAAAATGACACCTAACGATAACTAAGGGGTCATATGGTGGTCTAAGGAGTCATAGGACACCATTTGACCCCTTAGCACACAATATGACCCCTAATGACACCATATGGTGTCCTAAGGAGTCATATGGTGTCCTAAGGGATCATAGAACACCATATGACCCCTTAGGACACCATACGATGCATAATGATACTATATGGTGTCCTAAGGGGTCATAGGACACCAAATGACCCCTTAGAGGACCATACAATCCATAATAACATAATATGGTGTCTTAAAGGGTCATAGAACACCATATGACACCTTAGAACACCATACGACCCATAATGACACCATGTGGTGTCTTAAGGGGTCATAGGACACCATTTGACCCCTTAGCACACCATATGACCCCTAATGACACCATATGGTGTCCTAAGGAGTCATATGGTGTCCTAAGGGGTCATAGAACACCATATGACCCCTTAGGACACCATACGATGCATAATGACACTATATGGTGTCCTAACGGGTCATAGGACACCATATGACCCCTTAGAGGACCACACAACCCATAACAACATAATATGGTGTCTTAGAGGGTCATAGAACACCATATGACACCTTAGAACACCATACAACCCATAACGATACCATGTGGTGTCTTAAGGGGTCATAGGACACCATTTGACCCCTTAGCACACCATATGACCCCTAATGACACCATATGGTGTCCTAAGGAGTCATATGGTGTCCTAAGGGGTCATAGAACACCATATGACCCCTTAGGACACCATACGATGCATAATGACACTATATGGTGTCCTAAGGGGTCATAGGACACCATATGACCCCTTAGAGGACCACACAACCCATAACAGCATAATATGGTGTCTTAGAGGGTCATAGAACACCATATGACCCCTTAGAACACCATACGACCCATAACGACAACATGTGGTGTCTTAAGGGGTCATAGGACACCATTTGACCCCTTAGCACACCATATGACCCCTAATGACACCATATGGTGTCCTAAGGAGTCATATGGTGTCCTAAGGGGTCATAGAACACCATATGACCCCTTAGGACACCATACGATGCATAATGACACTATATGGTGTCCTAACGGGTCATAGGACACCATATGACCCCTTAGAGGACCACACAACCCATAACAGCATAATATAGTGTCTTAGAGGGTCATAGAACACCATATGACACCTTAGAACACCATACAACCCATAACGATACCATGTGGTGTCTTAAGGGGTCATAGGACACCATGTGACCCCTAACGACACAAAATGACACCTAACGATAACTAAGGGGTCATATGGTGGTCTTAGGAGTCATAGGACACCATTTGACCCCTTAGCA
Source organism: Cryptomeria japonica (assembly GCF_030272615.1). Taxonomy (NCBI): domain Eukaryota; kingdom Viridiplantae; phylum Streptophyta; class Pinopsida; order Cupressales; family Cupressaceae; genus Cryptomeria; species Cryptomeria japonica. The sequence goes on from NC_081406.1 coordinate 587,687,383, forward strand.
CACCATATGACCCCTAATGACACCATATGGTGTCCTAAGGAGTCATATGGTGTCCTAAGGGGTCATTGAACATAATATGACCCCTTAGGACACCATTTGATACATAATGATACTATATGGTGTCCTAAGGGGTCATAGGACACCATATGACCCCTTAGAGGACTATACAACCCATAACAACATAATATGATGTCTTAGAGGGTAATAAAACACCATATAACCTTTTAGAACACCATACGACCCATAACGACACCATGTGGTGTCTTAAGGGGTCATAAGACATAATATTAGCCCTTAGGACATAATATGACCCCTAACAACGTCATATAGTGTCCTAAGGGGTCATAGGACACCATATGACCCCTTAGGACACCATATGACCCCTTGCGACAACATACCACCCTTTACGACACCATATTGTTTCCTAAGGGGTCATATGGTATCCTAATGGGTCATATAACACCATATGACCCCTTAGAACACAAGAAGACCCATAACCACACGATATGGTGTCCTAAGGGGTGATATGGTGTCATCAGACACCATATGACTCCTTAGGACACAATATTACCCCTAACGATACCTAAGGGGTCATATGGTGTCCTAAGGGGTTATATGGTGTCCTAGGAACCTTTAGAACAAAATATGACCCTTTAGCACACCATACAACCCCTAACGACACCATAGTGTGTCCTAAGGGGTTGTAGGACACCATATAACCCGTTAGGACATAATATGACCCCTAACAACACCTAAGGGGTCATATTATTTCCTAAGGGGTCATACGACACCATATGACCCCTAAGGACACTTTATGGTGTACTAAGGGGTCATATTATGTGCTAAGGGGTCATAGGACACCATATGACCCCTTAGCACTCCATATGACCCCTAACGACACCATATGGTGTCCTAAGGGATCATATGGTGTCCTAAGGGGTCATATAACACCATATGACCCCTTAGGACACCTTACGACACATAATGACACCATATGGTGTCCTAAGGGGTCATATGGTGTCCTAAGGGGTCATAGGACACTATATGACTCCTTAGGAGACCATACGACCCATAACAACCTAATATGATGTCCTAGAGGGTCATAGAATACTATATGACCCCTTAGAATACCATACGATATATAACGACACAATGTGGTGTCCTAAGGGGTCGTAAGACACAATATGGCCCCTTAGGACATAATATGACCCCTAACAATGTTATATAGTGTCCTAAGGGGTCATACAAAACCATATGACCCCATAGAACACCATATAACCCCTTAAAACACCATACGACCCTTTACGACACCATATGGTGTCTTAAGGTGTCATATGGTATCTTAAGGGGTGATATAAAACCATATGACCCCTTAGAACATCATATAACCCCTTAGAACATAAGAAGACCCATAACGACATGATATAGTGTCCTAAGGGGTCATATGGTGTCTCCTAAGGGGTCATATGGTGTCATGAGACACCATATGACCCCTTAGGACACAATATGACCCCTAATGATATCTAAGGGGTCATAAGGTGTCCTGAGAGGTTATATGATGTCCTAGGAATCTTTAGGACACAATATGACCCCTTAGCACACCATACAATCCCAAACGACACCATATGGTGTCCTAAGGGGTCGTAGGACACTATATGACCCGTTAGGACACAATATGACCCCTAACAACACCTAAGGGATCATATTGTATCCTAAGGGGTCATAGGACATCATATGACCCCTAACGACACAAAATGACACCTAACGATACCTAAGGGGTCTATGGTGTTATAAACGGTCATAGGACACCATATGACCCCTTAGCACACTATACCACCCTTAATGACACCATATGGTGTCCTAAGGGGTCATAGAACACCATATGACCCCTTAGGAAACCATATGACGCATAATGAAACCATATGGTGTCCTAAGGGGTCATAAGACACCATAGAACACCATATGACCCTTTAGAAGACCATACGACCTATAACGACACCATGTGGTGTCCTAAGGGGTCATAAGACATAATATGACCCCTTAGGACATAATATGACCACTAACGACATCATATAGTGTCCTAAGGGGTCATAGGACACCGTATGACCCCTTAGGACACAATACGGCCCCTTAGGACATAAAATAACCCTAATGACACTTAAGGGGTCGTAGGACACCATACAACACATAACAACACTAAATGGTATCCTAAGGGGTCATATGGTGTCCTAAGGTGTCATAGGACACCATACGACCCATAGCACCATATTGTCTCCAAGCATATGGTGTCCTAAAGGTTCATACGACACCATATGACCCATTAGGACACAATAAGACCCTTGATGACACCTAATGGGTCATATATTGTCGTAAGGGTTCATAGGACACCATATGACCCCTTAGGACACCATACAACTCCTTGTGATACCATATGGTGTCCCAAGGTATCGTATGGTATCCTAAGGGGTCATATGGTGTCCTAAGGGGTTTGAGGACACCATATGACCCCTTAGGACACCATAAGACCCATAACGACACCATATGATGTCCTAAGGGGTCATATGGTGTCCAAAAGGGTCATGGGACACCATATGACCTCTTAGGACATAGTATGAGCCCTAACAAAACCTAATGGATCATATGGTGTCTAAGGGGTCATATGATGTCTTGTGACCCCTTAGGACACAATATGACCCCTTAGCACACAATACAACCCCCAACGACACCATATGACCCGTTCAGATAGTATATGACCCCTAACAATACCTAAGGGGTCATATAGTGTCCTAAGGGGTCATAGGATACCATATGACCCCTTAACACACCATACGACTTGTAATGACACCATATGGTGTCCTAAAGGCTCATAGAACACCATATGACCCCTTAGGACACCATAAGACTTATAAAAACATCATATGGTGTCCTAAGGTGTCATATGGTGTCCTAAAGGTTCATGAGACACCATATGACCCTTTAGGACACCATATTCTCTCTCACATTATTTCTTTTCCTCAATTACCCTCGATCACCTCTCTCCTCCTATGGGTTTATAGATACTTCCCTCTCCCCCTCTACCCACCCCCTAATTACTCTCTATGTCTCTCTTCACCTCTGTCCCCATCTCTCTTCTCTAATTGTTGATACTTTCCCCTCTCCCCCTCTCCTCCTACCCCCTAATAATCTCAAACTATCCCTCTCATTGTCTCTTCACCCCAATCACCCCCTCTCTCTCTCTCCGCCTTCCCCCTAATTACCTATAGCTCTCTCTCTCACACACACACACTCTCTCCTTCTCACCTCTCTCCCCCTCTCCTTTTTTTGATACTTCCCTATGCCTCTCCTTATCCCCTCTGAATTTTGTTGCTAGAGATGAGAATGAAATGCAGAGAGACTAGTCTAGATCTTAGGGAAGCGAGAGTGACATAGAGGAGGAAATTATGAAGAGGTAGAAATATAAGCACATTTTAGAGCTTGAGAGATTTAATAAGTTATTCATTGATAGTTAGAGATATAGGTCTAGAGAGAGATGTATAAATATGGACAAAAGAGAGGGAGGAAGAAAAAAAAAGGTGGTGTGATAGGTTTAGGAGAGAGACGTGGAGAAAGGAACAAACATAGATAACATGGTTTATCAAAATTTATCGAACTCAATAAAATTCATAAATTTTATATTATTAATTAATTACTTATTTAGTTTATTTTGAGATGATTGTTACAAAAATTCATGCAATAGGGAAATCATATGAAAAAGTCATGAGTATTTTATGTTTTAAAAATGAAGGATGAATTTAAATGAATTATAATTATTTTGTAAAACAAATAATTGAAAATATACCTATTCCATATCATAGATCTCTTAATTACCTTTCCAACGCCTATAAAAAATCAAAATTTCGATATAAAATGCAAAAGTTATGCCCAATTTACTAAAATATATATATATTTTTTTTCAAAAATCGGATATCCGATTTTATCTGATGTCCAATTTTAAAACATAAATTTTTCCCTCCATATTTTGGTCCGGGTTTGCTTTGGGATTTGGCTTGGAAGTGACAAGCCTGGAAAGTCAACTGAAAAAACGTGTTTTTCAGTATTCCTTGATTTTCCAGACTTTACATTGGTGGCTAACGACTTTTTTTATAGCCAAAATTGATAAAATGAAAAGGGTTTTTTAAGGATGTTCTCAGCTTTCCAAAAATATAAGGCTTTTTTAATTTCGACTTTAATAAATAATTATTATTTATTTTCTAATTGAATTTTGATAAAAGTCCTGATTGATATACTGATTGAAAAATACTCATAACTTTCAAACCGCATAACATTTTTTGAATCTGAAACATGCGTCACATCCTATGCTTCGTCTACTATAGGGAAAATTTTTAAAAAATTGAATTTCATAAGGTTTTGACCAAGTTAAGGTGGTCAGACGTAGGAGTTTCTGAATTTTTGAAAAGCTGTAGTAAAAAATTCATAAATAATTATTCACTTTATAAAAATTATAAAAAAATGTGTCACATCCGAACATGAGTCTAATACTTATATTATAAATCTTATAAAAAAATATTATGATTTGATTGTGTTTAGGGTGGTCAGACATACACCTACTTCTTATCTTTTTCCTGAAATTTTTGTACCACTGCATTGAAATTTGAAATTTTCATCAAATAGAATTTTTTTTTTCAAAAAACAAATAGTAGCTTAGAAACTACATTCAATTTTCTATAGATTTTCTTCTTACATATTTTAAAAATAATGTTCATAGCTTATTCAATTTTTCATGTCAAGTTGCAAAAACTCTGATTTTTTGAAATTTCATTGCCACTTAAGGGCCTGTTTTGGCACACCATGATCCTACACATACCCATATCTTTCTTGTATACTAGAGTCTTTAGAAATAATTTTATCAACCTTCACATTTGCACTTTCAACAATTTTATTCAATCTCTTGTTATAACATTGGTAAGCCTTTCTCTTTGTAGAATATCCTAGGAATATACCTTCATGTGCTCTATTGTCAAGCTTTCCAAGATTTACTTCATCTCTTTGGATATAGCATTTACTTCCAAATACTTTGAAATACCTCACTAATGGAATCCTTCCATGCCATAATTCATATGATGTCTTCCCATATTTCTTCCTAAAAAGGGATTCTATTGAGAGTATACACTGCAGTATTTATTGCTTCTCTACAGTAAACTTCCAATAGGTTCACATCTTTGATCATAGTTCTAGATACCTCTTGTATAGTCCTACTCATTATTTTCATGCTACACCATTCTGTTGAGGTGTCCTAGGGGCAGACAAATGTCTCCTAATCTTATATTTCTCACAAAAAGTGTAAAATTCATCATAAACAAACTCTCCTCCTCTGTCTAATCTTAAGAATTTGATTCTTGTATCAACTTCATTTTCAAATGTAGCTTTGAATATCTTAAACATTTCTAATGCCTCTAATTTTTCTCTTAAAAATGCAACCCAAGTCATTCTAGAATGATCATCAATTAAGAACATGAAATACCTCTCACCTTGCAAACTCCTTGTTCTGGTTGGACCGCATAAGTTTGTGTCTACCAAATCCAACATTCCAATAGAAGATTGTTCCTTTCCTTTGAACGTTCCCTTTGTCTGTTTTCCCACTTGACATTCTTTGCAAACACTGTTATCCAATTTAGTCAGTCTCAATAAATCTCTCACAACTCTTGTCAAACTAATCTTCACTAAATTATCAAAATTGATGTGACACGTCCTTCAGTGCCATAGCCAACTTTTATTGATCTAAGATAATAAGAAATGTCCTATAGCAGCCTCCAATTCATACATGTTTCTTTTTTTCCTTTTTCTTGCAGCAATAAGAATTCCAGATCTCTTCCAAATCTCACATCCACCATCCTAAAAAATAACATTGTAACCATTCTTACATCTCTATCCAACACTTAAGAGATTATGATGTAATCCTTTCACATAGTATACATTTCCACTGTTATGTTTTCCATCAAAATTAATAGAACCTATTCCAACAATTTGGGCAATCTGATCATCTCGAAATCTAACAGAACCGCCATCATACTTTTGAAGTTTTACAAACTTAGATTTCTCACCAGTCATATGATTTGAACATCCACTATCAATCAACCATTCATTTATATCTCTTCTAACATGAAAGTTTGATGCAACAATTTCAACAACTTTACATATCTCCTTATTATTGCTAGGTTTAGTTTCATCTTGTTCAACCAAGAACAAATAATCACCATCTTTATAATCTGATTCACCATCTGAAATATCAGTGTCATTTTTAATATAGAAGGCTTTCTTGTTGAACTTTCCTTTGTTTTCTTTAAACTTTTGTTTGTCCCTCTCTCTAGACATATAGATGCATAATGACCAATGTTTTCACACTTAAAACATTTAAGAGGTAACATACCTTTGATTTGTTCCTCTCTCGAAACATCTAGCTTTATACTTGTTGGTTCCTCTCTTAAACTTTCTCACAAAGTTTGCTTCCATTTCATCCAGGCTCTTATCATCTAAATATTTATCTGAAGCTTTTGTAGCTTTAAATGTTGTCTTAGTTCTTGCTTTGTCTTTACCGAACTTTCTCATCTCCAATGTAGTCAAGGTGCCATACAACTATTCTTTGGTAAATTTAGATAGATCATAAGTTTCTTCAATAGTTGAAATCATGTTACTAACATAACATTCTAGAAAAGTCCTCATGATCTTCTCTATCACATCCTTATTATCCAAGGTACAACCAAGAACTATAATATCATTCACTGCATTGTTAACCTTCTAAAAATAGCTTGTTATGTCTTCACCTTCTTCCATCCTCAAGTTCTCATATCTGCCTTTAGTAGTCTGCATCTTTGCTAGCTTAACTCTGTCATTTCCTTCATAGATGTTTTTCAATCTTTCCCAAACTTCATAAGAAGTAACGAATGCAACAACCTTTTCCAATTCAGTTTTAGATAGGGCACTAAAGATAGACTACCTTTCTCATTCATTTTCTTCATAGGCTTCAATTTCATTCAAGGTAGAAGGACCATTTGTCAGCATCCAATACTTTGTCTCCACAACTTTCCAATTCTTTTAATTCAATGAAATCAAATAACCTCTCATCTTCACACTCCAAAAACTATAGTCAGATCCTTCAAAAGTAGGAATAGCTAATTTATATGTCATGAGATCTTCCTCAAGCGATTAGTCTCACTTTCTAGGAACCAGAACTTTGATACCAATTGTTGAATATCTCGAACAACTGAGAGGGGGAGGGGTGAACTAGTTGTATCAATTAAAATCTTTTACTTATTCTATAGAAACAGATCAGATGAACAAACTTTTAATTACTTTAAACATAAACATATATAAGCATGAATGAGAACACACATCAAACGTACACATAAACACCAAATTTTATGTGGAAAACCCGAGGGAAAAACCATGGAGAATGCTAGTTTTCAATTATGAAACACATGTTAGGGTGACGTGCTAGTTAAGGTGATTTTTACAAAGGGTGGCTTATTGCCAGAATGCTCACTACAATTGGACTCACTGCTCGGAAGAAGAAGAAAGAAAAAGAAAAACTCCACCACTGTAGAACATCTACCACAATTCTACAATGCCAAAAGAAACCTTTGGCTCACTACCTCTAGTACCAAACAACAACACACTAGATCACATTACTCAATCACAACCTCACACACAATTGGAAAATAGGTCTTTCTTTTCAATACACTTGCTTCTATGTGTCCTTCATTATGACCATCTTTATTTATACTGATCTTTAAAATAATAATTTTCCAAGGCGACCAAGAACAATTCATCGAAACACAATTTTAAATAGGTCTACACTAAGCATTGCCACGATGGAAAGGAATGAGAAGTGGACCAAACCACAACACACTACATCGATCAAAACAACATGTTATACATACACCACAATCACCAAAGAAAAGACAAGAACATTCAAGGTCAACCGAACTTGGAATGATTATATTAGTAACCATGACTCTGGAGCACATCAACACATCCCAAATCAGGATAACAAAGATAAAGACATGAATAACTTAAATCCAAAATCTCATCATTTGAAACAAAAATGTGGAGAAATACGGAGCACTGTCAAATATTACCAACATTACTAAGAACACTTATGGAGAACAACTTCTGAAGCACCAAATCATATGCATAACATCCCAAAGCAACTTCTAACAATATACCAAAATCTCATGATTACAACTGCAACACATCATAAATGCAGAGCAAAACCAATCACAAAAACACGGAACCAGTATGTTGACATCAATCACAACCATACTGAGACACCATCATCTACACAATTGTAATAGAGGAGATCTTGAGAATTTGGATTATGCATCCACAAAATGGATAATTGGCTAATAAATTTACCATTGTAAACATTAGATCTAGTCCAATGAAGTAAGGGCTTGATATCTTTCAAATATTTTTAAATACATTTAATAAGAAAATTGCCTTGATTAAGAATGTTTTCCTCATGTTGAGAAGATAGAGTTTATATTTAGGCCTTTTCTATGGTAAATTATGTCGAGGATTTCTAGTGCCAATATGGTGATTAACATGAATTTTTCAGGCCTCGTTATCTTTAAAAACCCTAATGATCCATTCAGCACACAAGTGGTGAGATATGAAAATAAACCCAACACCTTCTGTTGGCATTTTGGATATGTTGATATGGTTTTGTCATTGATGTCAACACCTATCATCACTTGTCAACACTTATCAGCACTTGGAGATTTTGGTTATGTTCACCAGCAAGTCAGAGACTTATGCATAGTCACCAGTATTTGGTTCACCGGCAGATTATATCGTTCATTGGCACTTGGAAGACTTGGAGACTACTTGGTTATGTCGAAGACATTATTCGATCACTTGGTTTTGGCGATTTCGTTAATTTCTTATTCGGGTTTGCATATTTGTTGTTGCTGGCAAATAGGTCCAAGATAAGCACCGACAGACATATCTATTCCAGATCAGCACGACATGTTATTGAGATGATTTATTATTACTATAAATACATTGAGCCGACATCATACATCCGATATTGATTTACTTGCAATTGATTTTGTTGTAATATCTTTTAGTGAGCCAACCTATTCAATTGGTCTTAGGTTATGGTATATATGTAAGATCTTACTTGTAAGATCGGAAGAAGATGGGATTGTGAGTGAGAAAAGGATTGCAATAAGGTATATGCGAAAATAAGCGGAGCTATATACGCAGACATCATTTCAAGGTTGAAGGAAGGATCTTGTGGAGGCAATCAGAACTAAACCGGTACTGAATCCAGCATATGAAGATGCTATTTTATGCAGTACATTATCATTGGATTTAACCATCCAATTGTAGTCAGTGTGACTCTCATTTTGTGATTTAGCAGTGAGCTCTAGGCAGCTAGCCTTTCTACATGTATATAATCCATATTGTAAACACATACTATCTGCAGTAGTATCATTTGATTGTGGGTAAGGCTTCCCACCGTGGTTTTTCCCCTTACAAGGTTTCCACATACAAATAACTATGTTATGTGTTGTGGATGTTACTGTCTTTCTGTTTCATGCATTAATCTTTACCGGTATTGCAATTAACTATTAAGACTGTCTATCGGTATAGAGTTTGGTTTACCGGTATTAAGCATTAAGTTCTGGTTAAGTTAATTTTGGTTGAATTTATTTGACAACTGATTCACCCCCCCCCTCTCAGTTGTCTCGGGGACCTAACACCTTGAACATCATGGGTGAGGAAATAAAATTCTGAGGCTACTTGATGAAATTATTTGGGCCCATTAGTGGAGGAAAATAAAAAATCCCTAAGGAGGTTTACAACTTTCAAATAAGAAGACTTGGAAGGGACCCAACATGAGAATTAGTAAACATGAGTAGCCACCAATATCTTGGACCAAATATGAAATTTCCTAGTTGGAAAAGGGGCTTTGGTTGTTGAATACTAAAGTTTCTTCTCAATTCTTGCAATTATACCTTGATAAAGCTCAAAGGGATTGGCATGAAAAGAAAAAGTTATACCCAAAAATTGGAACATCTCCCCATGTTCAATCAAATTTTAATTGAAAGAGTCAATCTAGGTTGACTTGGGAAAAAAGGATTGTCTATAAAAATAGGTATTTTTACATTGAATACTAGAACTAAAAGATTGATAAAAATTCCTAGGAACTAGAGATCCTAATTGATGCTATATTCTTTTGTACAGAAAGAGTGAGAAAAGAATCATTAGTAAAATGACCATTATCAAGATATTGAGAATAATTATGAAGACAAATCCTCTTCACATGGGATTGAGAAATAGCTTTGGAAAGGAGGTAGCCAAAAATTTCCATAGGAAAACATAAAGAGCTAGACCAAGAGGACAACCTTGTTTAATTGAGAAAAAGAATTTAAAAGAGGAAGATTGTTTGGTGGATGTGGTAATTATTGTAGAAGCATCTACAAAGACCATCTAGATTTTTTGAATGAATCAAGAGCCAAAACTAAGAAACTAAAGCATGGCCAAAATAAAGGGTCACTCAATGTGATAATAGGCCTTAGAAAAGTCTATTTTGATTTAAATGGATAGGTGTGATAGGCCCATTTCATACCTTCCCAATCTCCTATAATATTAATGTACCATCATAAATTGTACACCCTTAACTGGGTAGTACAATTTCACGCTTAGGTTAGCACCCATCTTAGTGTGTTTGCATCTTGCATTTCTAATTCCCTTTAAGCATTTAATTAATTAATTTAATTAAGTCTAAACTATTCTTTCATCACTCTACACATCATAAAATTGGGCTCTTAACCCTAAGTGCTCCCCTTTCTTTATTCTTCCAATTAATTAATTCATCAAAAACCCTAAATATGTCCTATTTTGACCTTCAAGCCTCGATTTTGCATATCTAGACACCTTGAATCTTCACATACTCCTGGAATTGACTTTAGAATCATAATATCTTAATTCCTCGAAAATTTGGCAAAAAGTTGGTTGGACAAAGATGCAGCTTCTTGGTCCTGACATTCTTTCCCTGAATGTCAAAAGCATGATTTAGCGGTATTTTAACATTTGAATCTAGGAGATTGTGAAATGATATTTATTCTAGGTCAGCCTATGACCCAAAACAAAGTTAGGGTTTCATAGATATAGCCTTTTCTTTCCTCATTTGAAGGATGTACTCTCTAGCAATGGAAAGAGCCACTTATGAAGTGAAAGTGCAGGTTATGTGAAGTCTTCAATCATCTTCAACATCGATTAGGAGCTTTCAAGACATTGAAGAATAATAGGAGATCACTGATTGTTGATTGGCTTGTACCTCTCCCTTAGTGTTTGGTATGATTTCATGTTATTTTCATGTATTTGTATGAGATTCATAACATTCATTTTCAAATTTACATTCATGCTTTAGATCCATTATTGCATTTTTGATTTGAGCCATTTACATTTACATTTATAATCAATTAGGGTTTTCTCTCCAAAGTGTAGGGTAGAACTCTATATCTACTTTCTTGCTCATTTAGGATCTTGCATACACACAAGATTCTTGCACACACATTTTCAATAAATGATCTATTACTTGTGGAGATGGAAATCACCAAAATAAGCGGTTTGACTAAGGAAAAACCCTATATAGCCACCTAGACACCATTTTTCGAGTTGCAGGTGCAGGTATAGAAATCAGGCACATGCACAAATTTTGAGACCAACAGAACACACAGGTGCAGACTCAATCTCAGAAGTAGATCCCAGTTTTCAAGGACCATGGTGTAGCCTCGTGGTTCACAACCAAGGTGTGGCACCTTGGTCCTCCCTATTTTGTAGCATTTTTTGGCAATTCTACATTTCTACCCTTGAGAGTGTCAGATCCAGAAGTTCAGTTGTCTATGACATGAGGGACCATGGCATGGCATCCTAGTGTTGCATAGTTAGCACCAAAATTCAATGGTAGGTGCACCTTTGAGTTCATTTTCTAATTCTGCATTCAGTTTCTCAGTTTCAGTTCAGCAAGTTTCTACATTTTCAGTTTATGTTTACTTCCCTATTCATCTCCTAGCCTAATTGATCATTGCATTCCATTTTTCACATTTCTTCTTCATAGAAGAAAATGAATAGAAACCCTAAAGATATTCGTTGACTCTCTCTTGCAATAAATAGGAAAAATGAATCATCTTCTTAGGCTCTTTTTTATTCCAATGTGTGGAGGAAAGTGGGGTTAGGTCCTAAAGTTCCCAATCCCCTTTTTTAACCTAACAATTATCTAAAATAAATCTAGATTTAATAAACCTAGTTTTCTTAAGCTTGACAATAAGTAGCATCATCTAACATAAAATCAGAGCCATGACTTTGTTTATGATCCTATATGAAACACAATATTTATGTTGTTATGATATTACCTAATGACCTAGTTTTCATGGCTTTGAGATACATATTGTCCAGATCACTACAAATCATATCCTAAAAGATTTTGTAAAACTCACATGAGAAGTCAACAAGGTTAGGGTTATCAAGTCATTGATAATAGAAAAACAAGCCTCTTATGGTCACTATATGATAGAAAATAGTCACAAGTAATGTGTTGAGAATTCAAAACTTGGCAAGACATAGCCTTAAGATATTTCTACAAAGCATGTTGTTTTGCATGGGTGTACTCTTATATTACAAACACTTTCTCGTAGTGATGCAAAATTCTAGAAGGATATTTCATAAGTAATGAAGGAGTTGGTATCCTTCATGAATTATTTGATGGTATGAAAGGACTAAACATCATGCAAGTATTAGAAAAGTGCTTCTGATACATTATATTCAATTTTAAACTTGTCCAACCTACCCTTGATTTTGACACCAAAGGAATAATAAGCATCCACAATTAGTTTATGTTATCACAACCCAACCAGCTAAAGTTAGGAGGTGGACTCAGATGGTTAACCTTATAGGGAAATGATGGTGAGACAATGTTTCTAAGTTGTGATCTCATATGAGTAGTGATGGAAATGATCCTATTAAAAGTTGAAGATGTAAAGAAATCTAGAAATACGAGTGATTGTATCATTCCACCAATCAATCCATCTAATGATTTGTGAAGCATGTGGCTCTAAAATTTAGAGACATTGGATATGTACATTGTCCTAGCCTTGTGGTTGAGCAGAATGATGTTAGGATGAATTGACTCTTCATACCTTTGGGACTTAAAATCTACCACTAGATAGTGGTCAAATCAAACAACATCCATTAATGATTTGATAGGTAAGAAATAAAAGTTACCAATGAGAAAGGACAACATCAATATAGCATAATCAAGTTGTTTTAAGAATTTATGAGGTCCATACTGCAAGTTTCTCCACATGTACCAGGATGTATCATCATGATGGTGGTTGGAGCTGGGTTCAAAAAGAACCAACTTATTATGGATAAAAAATCAAGCCCCCGTCTCGCAAGCTACCCAACACATGGGCAAAGTTATATATTTATCATGTGGCATCTTGATCATGTTGAAATCTTCATTCAAAATCAAAGTGTTGATCGAGATTGAATTGGTGATCCAATGCTCAAAAGAAGATCTTTCAATAGCATATCTCTTCTTATTTTGTTGTAGGTGGCAACTCACTAGAGGGTTGAGTAGGGGGCTTAGGTTGTTGAGAAGATAACAAACAATCCATCATTTTATGGTTGGAGACCTAACACAAATAGCTAGTGTTTGGGAGATTAATGTGTTGGATGTGCTAGGAGTAACGAGTTTGACCAATTTGTATGCTCACTACCTTCTTGAACTCTTTGAAAAGGTTGTCTCGACATAACTTGTCCCTGTGGATGAGTTGAATAGAACTTCTCAAACTCTATATAAATGACAGAGCCCATCGAAGAAGAAATTAGGATATGAAAGTTATTAAATGGCAAATGTAACCCTAGCAATTCAACCCAAAAAGGCATATGAAGGGATTTTTCATTATAGACTAAAACATCATGAGCCAAGGTTTAAACATAAGGAGGAAGGATTGGAAAAGCAATGGACCCTGATTGAGAACAACCTAGGCGTGATTGACTTTATCAAAGCGAAAAAGAAGAAAAAGCCTTAGTGAGGTTTTGTACAATAGCATGTTGAATCCCATGTAGGGACAAAAGATTTACTCACCCAATCACAAATCACACTTTTAGAAGAACTTTATCTGCAAAGTAAGAAATAGGAGTGAATTTTGTAAGTCATTTATAAGATCATCAAATTCTAGAATGGGAAGAACAACATCTAGAGATGGGTTAAGGGACTTACCTCGTAAAACAACTTTAAGACAAACTTCTTCGATCGTTTGTCTAGGGACCCATTAGTTTCAATCGTTGTTAAGCTTTCGATTCCAGTAGCCGGTAGCTCTGTCACAAGCTGAATCTTGTTTGTTGTACGATACGTCATGTCTAGTATTCATTTCAGCTATATTCTTACTACCGGAGACCACGTCGACGACATGTTTGTCAATCACTTCTATTTATAGCTATTTATATCCACAGTGAACTACAGCTAATGTTTTGACTTGGAATTGCCTTCTATTTATAGCTATTTAAATCCACATTTCAAACTCGTTATCTCTTTCAATTTGTCCGGCCTAAGTACACCATTTTCTTCCAACTCTCACACACAAAGCTCATACCAGGCGATGAGCAGCCGTTCATTTGTAGTAGATTGATATTATACCAATTGTATTGAAGTTGACACGTTACATAGATTAGGGTAGATTTTAGTTACTATAAACCCTCTTATTCACAGCTTGGTATTTTGTTACGATTTGCGGCGTTGAGCCTTGTCATGTCGTGGTCGGTATAGACTGGCATGTTTTGATGCCATAGTTAACGACTTGCTTTAGAATGAATCTACTCAAACCCTTACATTATTAGTGTAATACGAACTGACATGAGATACATACTACCATGTGGATTAGAAATGGATCTTAGTTTTAGGTTTATTGAAGCTTTTTTTATTGTTCACATTTTCATTTTCTTTTTAGATTGGTAATAGGTCAAAGTCGATATAATGTACATATCCTAACTCTTATGGGATTTGAACTTGTGATCTCTCTTTCAAGAGCACAATTTGTCCACCACTAGGTCAATTTAGGCTTTATTATTGATCACATTATTAGCATAAATATTATTCCAAATAAATGAGGAGATAGGAGATATCAATATTGTGAAATCAAAATCATGATAAATTAAAATATTAATATATAAAAAAATGTTATTTGATTTTTTTAATTACAATATATTTTGTTAATTTATTT
Organism: Cryptomeria japonica; assembly: GCF_030272615.1. NCBI lineage: Eukaryota > Viridiplantae > Streptophyta > Pinopsida > Cupressales > Cupressaceae > Cryptomeria > Cryptomeria japonica. Next base: position 587,702,676 of record NC_081406.1, read on the forward strand.
TAAATGGTGCATATGAAACATGTTATAATATATTTATGTTATATTTAAGTATAATAATATTTTTATTAGCTTAAATAATAGAGTAAAGATTAAAAAAGATAATTAAGGAGATAAAAATTTATGAATGTAATAAAATAAATTTAATATTAAAAGTGGAGATGGAGAAATTATTTGAATCAAATATATCATAAGCAATATCATTAAATATTAGATTATAGTTAATAATTAATATGCTAGTAAAAATATATTGTTATATATTAAGTGTAGAAAGAATTGTTTTAATTTTTTTATTTCTATGTATTAGGATAAGATAATGGAAGCGGGTGAGTTTTGGGTTTATGAGATGGAAAGTTGGGTGAATAGAAATTGAAATTACATATTTATCTCCTTTTATTTTTGTTTTTCATGGGTACATTTAGAAAGCAATTAGTTATGTTAATTATTTAGGCCCTATAGACATATTTTTTAGTCCTAGATGTGAGTAATGATGATGGTGTTTGTACAATAAATATGTCATGTCTAGTATCAAACAAAAGACCACAAAGTGGAAACACACAACACACATCAAGGATTAACGCCACATGGGATGCTAATATCTTTTTATGATTTATAATATAAATTATCCACGAATGGGGAAGAGGAAAAACTTAAAAGTTCATAGGAAAAAGATAAAGGCATACATCCCACTGTGGTATAATCTATGCATTATAACAAAGTGTTAAAAAATAAGAGGATAGTAATAGATATGAAACAACAAGATTAAACCCATCAAGGTAACCTACTCTAGCTATAAATAGAATGAAGGAAGAGGAAAATTCTTATGTAATAACTTCAATGAGAAAATAATATAATATCAAGCATTCTAAAAATACTTGATAATAGTTGAGAATAGAAAGCCTCTTCCAAGGGAAAAACCTCCAAATATCTCCATTAAGAACACAATTCACAATTTGACGTTCAAATAAGAGGTAGTCAACCCCCTACTTAGGAGGCTCATCTAATAGTTCAATATGAAAGAAATGATGATTAATACACTCAAAAAGATAATAACCACACACACAACATCCATTTTGACATGGCTACTTAGAATTATTTTAATCTTCAAACACTACTATTTATTGTTATCAAGATAATTAAAAACACATAAACATGACATTTGAAATACCACTTTTTATTATCAAATAACACATTAAAACTAAAATCTCTGAAATAAACACATTTGTCTCACACTTACTAAATTAAATGGAAGTAAAAAGTACAACCACAATAAAGAAGGTCACATAATATGCTATGCTACATATACTATAATATAATTTTTATAATATTATAATGGAATTAAAATAAAATTATTTTTAAAAATAAGAAAGTCTAAAAAAGGATATTTTTAAAAAGGTGTAGATGATAAAATAATATAGCCTTGGAAAAGCTTGGATAATTTTTTATCTCTCAATAAAAATTTAGTTTGTTAAAATGTTATGGGAAATGACATGGAATGAAGTATAACAAAAAGCATAATAAGATATTTGAATGATCTTTTATATGTACATGTGATTTTATTTTATTAATTAATAAAAGCAAAATCATAATTAATAAAAATTACATATTGCATTAATTGACAACTTGGAAATATTTTTTGTTTGGCAAATAATCATATTTTTTAATGTTTACCTAACATGTGATCTAATTTATTCTTTCTAGTGATTTTTTTCTTAACCTCTTCAATAATATTAGCATCTGAATAAATGGAGGGAAGGATTTGGTCACCCTCCAACAATATTCGTATCACCTTGGCCCTTCTCTCCAATATTACTTGAGTAATTTCTTAGATTTCCATTATAATGTGATGAATTTTTAGAGCTTATACAACCTTTTCATAATTAGCTTGAGAATTGTAACTCTCTAATAATGACTTTAATTTACAACCTTTCTCTAGCATTCATTTAAACTTAGAACTCCTCTCCATTTATATCACCTTAAATTTGGGCCTCCATTTTAATGTGCACATCTAGTCAATGGTTATTTTTTTAATGTTAACAAATAGTTAAATAATAATAAATAACAAATATAAAAAAATTGATTTAAATAGTAAGATAAGACTTAATTGTAGAAATGACCAAGATCTCAAAGTAGAAGACTAGCACTAGTGAGAAGAGATATTTTAATTTAAAAAAAGAGCTATGCGGGCAATAGTTGGAATATATTAGCTCAATTGATTTATTAAAATCATAATAGATAAACAAATATATAGCAAAGAGCATTTCAAACTAGAATAGGAAGTTCTAACTATGAGATAGTCATGTGATCTCATGCAATATTGCACACCTAAGCTTGCATATTCTTATAAGATATCAGTATCTAGAAAACAAAATCGAGAGGAATATTTTAGAGGGAATATTCTACACTAACACCCCACCATAAGTGTAGATAAGTTCAAATAGGAAGAGATTTTGTTCTAGAAACAAGGCTTTATTAAATATCTAATTATAAAGAGACAAGAAAGGATATAGGATAGGATAATCTCAAACACTAAGAGATATAATTCATACATAGTCTACACTACTCAATTGGATTGGGTTGAATATATGTGTGCCTTGTCTCTAGTTACAAATCTACTAGTTGTCTAAAGGTAAGAAGACTTTTCTTTGAAAATATGTTCTCTAAATTGAATAACTATTATGACACATTTTTATTGGGATAGTGTCCAAACAATATATTAACTTAGCCTTGGTTGTCTACCTATTTGAAGAAAGATGAAGATATTTATTGTTAATTAGCAACTTATTCCTAGGTATGCTTATTTATGAAGATTATCAAATGAAACAAAAAAACTATTAGATGCTAATGTGTCTCCATAATATAACTTTATTGAAGTTCAAATGTATTATGGTGCATAAAATTTCTCTTTATTTTTAGATCTTTATTATGTAATTCTTTGATTAGCATCTGTTGGCAGCAGGGCAACAACAATGCGGGAAAATTGAGAGCGGGGGTGAATCAGTTTTCACTAAACTTTGGCAAATTAACCACAACTTTAGATCTGATCAATAAAAGCAGTAGTAAAGATAAACACCACATCAACAACATGAACAACACATGGATTTTTGACATGAAAAACCTGGTTAAGGGAAAAACCACGTTGGGAACCTACCCACAATAAGATGATACTCTGCAGTAGTATATGTAAATATTACAATGGGGAATGCACATGCATTCAAGAACACTGCCTAGAGCTCACTACTCAAAACAATAAGGGCTAAAACCTAGAGGAAGGATCACTACCTTACAAATATCGAAAAACAATTTGGATTACATGAACTAAAAGAATAGCATCTCCAAATGCCTGATTATAGTTCCGGTTAAGCACACTGTCTGTACAACAATTTTTCTCTACTCTTCCACACTACTGAATGATAGATTCACTTGTTCGCACATATAATATTCTCAAATCATAAACACAACCACAAATACTCGTAGACACACAACTAACATGATTACATCACCTATTTATACACATCATCAACCTTAACCTTAGGGTTAGCTCAACACATAAGACCTAATTACAAAATTACATCACACAATACATAAATCCATAATTGTATCAATACAATGTTGGAAAGGGACTAGCATGGACCCAAATCAAATCCTCAAACATGCAACACCATCAAATAATTTGCCAAGATCATCCGCAATATGCTACACCATCGAATATGTCGCATAATGCAAAGAATAACACCAGACCAATAAAATCTTGAATAACGTGCACCACGATCAATGCAGGCTACCAAAATACATAGGAAATGATCAGTGAACATCAAAGAGAAATGTGGATTCCACCACAACCACCGCAACAACTCAAGTAGAAAGAATCATTATTAACACCATCACTGAAGCTTAAGAACATCAACTGACAAACTGAAAGATATGCTTGCAAAGTTCCAAATAATGAGACATCTGATCAGAGGACACACATGAATGTTCCAAACACTCTCAAAAATCCAGAACTCAAGATATCATCATTCCAGAGCAATAAGGATCAAATACCATAACTATACACCGATGAATACTAAAAAAACCAGTCACCATACTGGACCTCATAACTTAACCAGATCACCACATATCATCATGAAACTCGTACTAAATCAACTATACATAAGCATCTCAAAACCCAATAAACCGTATCATCACATCTACACTATATCACCAAAACCAACTCTCTGCAATGCACCAATTCTCTACAACACAAGAATATGTTGACATCAATGACAACAACATATCCCAACAACTCTAATATCCAACAATGTCCCCCTTTGGCATTGATGGAAACATATAAATGTGAAAAACAATCAATGCAAAGAAAGAAATCACCAACCAACAATCTCCCCCTGAGATCATAAGGATCCCCCTTAGACAAATAACTCAAAAATACTTCAAGGTTTTTCACATGCTCTTCTCCCCCTTTGATAGAAATGCCAAAGACACATACAAATCATTATTCTCTCATGCGTTTCTCCCTCTAAGAATAACAATCTCTCCCCCTTAGGATAAACTCACAAATTTGATCAACTAAACCACACACTGACTACTCCTTTGGAGTAGTAGCACCAACTCATTAATCTGGATAACAAAATAAGACAATGAAGTCCACCAGATTGATGCATCCCAATGCATCTAGTTCACATCAGGATGGGAAATCACCCCTAACTTCTCTCTCATATATACAAATGTATTAGCAAGAAAAGGCTTAGTGAATATATCTGCAATCTGTTCCTTTGTAGATACATACTCGAATCTCACTTCCTTATCATTGACTTTCTCTCTCAGAAAATGAAACTTGATTGGTATATGCTTTGTCTTAGAATGCAACATTGAATTCTTAGAAATATTGATAGCACTAGAATTATAACAATAGATAATAGTAGGCTAATGATAAACAACTCTAATATCCTGCATCGTCTGCTTCGTCCAAATAACGTAAGTACAGTTGCTAGTAGTAGCAATGTATTCATCTTCTGCAATAGATAAGGAAATAGAATCTTCCTTCTTACTTGTCTAGGCAACCAACTTCTTTCCCAAAAATAATGCTCCACTGGTAGTTCTCTTCCTATCATCAACATCACCTACCCAATTAGCATCAATATAAGCATTTAAAGTGAAATCATCTTCCTTTAGATACCACAGACCATAATCTATTGTCCCCTTCAAGTATCTAAATATCCTCTTGATAGCAATAACATAAATTTCCTTTGGATCAGATTGAAATCTCGCAACAAGGCATATAATATTTACAATGTCAGGCCTAGTCTGAGTCAAATAAAGAATTCCACCAATCATATATCTATACAATGTCTGGTTTGCCTTCAAAGATTCATCATCTTTTGACATCTTACATCCAGTCACCATAGGAGTTCCAACAAGTTTAGCATCATCTAACCCAAACTTCTTCAGCAATTCCTTCACATACTTAGATTGAGATAGGAAAATGCCTTTATCAATTTGTGTAATTTACAATCCCAGAATGAACTTCATCTCACCTAAAATAGACATCTCAAATTATTTTTGCTTATTACAAGTAAAGTTCTTACTCAAATCATCATCTCCTCCAAAAACTATATCATCAACAAAGACTTCAACAATCAAAATATTTTCATTATCAATCTTGAAGTACAAATTACTATCAGTAGTACCTTTACAGAATCCCAAATTCACCAAATATGTGTCCAATCTATCATACTAGGCTCCAGGGGCTTGTTTAAGACCATACACTTCTTTCTTCAATCTGAATACCATGTCCTCTTCATCAGTCAATGAACATCCATCTAGTTGCTCAATGCAGAATTCCTCTTCTAGTTCACCATTCAAAAAGGATGACTTCATATCCATCTAATATACCTTGAATTTCTTATGAGCAACATATGCAATAAATAGTCTAATAGCTTCAATTCTGGCTACCGGAGCAAAAGTCTCCTCAAAATCAATACCTTCTATTTGTGAATATTCCTTACATACCAGTCTTGCTTTGTTTCTCACAACTTCTCCAGCTTCATTCAGCTTATTCTCGAACACCCATTTAGTACCAATTATATTTTTGTCCTTAAGTCTCAAAACAAATTCCCATATTTTATTCTTTTCAATCTCATCTAGCTCTTCTTCAATAGCTTTTACTCAATTCTCATCTTTACAAGACAACATCTTTAGGCTCAATTTTAGAAATCAAACATGTCTCTTCAATATAAATTCTTCTCCTAGTAATCACACCTTTATTTTTGTCACCAATAATCTCATTCTCCAAATGATTTAATCTTACATAGCTCGGGGGACCTTATGATTATTCTAATTTTTCAGGCTCTTGAACTTCTTCACCAGCAGCAACATCAACATTCACTATCTCTACCTCTACCATATCACTTTTCTTGATGCTCTCAGTCTACACTGGCTTTGTAATAACATCTTGACCATCACACTCATATCCACATGCTCTGATTTGCTTCCCAGGATTCTCGTCTACCTTCACATTTGCACTTTCCACTATCTTTCATAGTGTCTTATTGTAACACCGGTAGGATTTGGTCTTAATAGAATATCCCAAAATTATTCCTTCATCACATCTTTCATCAAGTTTTCGTATATCCTCATCTATTTTAATATAACATTTACTTCCAAAGATTCTAATATATCTAACTATAAGAACATGACCAAACCATAGCTCATAAGGGGTCTTAATGGAATAAACTTTTATATGCACCCAATTGAATGTGTATATAGCAGTGCTAACAAATTCTCTCTAATACATATGCAAAACATTTCCTTTAATCATCATGGTTCTAACAACATACAAAATTGTTTTGTTCCTCCTTTCAACAAATCCATTATGTTGAGGGGTTCTCGGAGCAGATAATTGTCTTCTGATTCAATGCTCTTAACATTTAAAGGAATTAAACCGATCGGAGGTGAATTATCCTCCTTTGTCAGTCCTTAGGCACTTCAGCTTCAATCCTATCTCTGTCTCCACTCTAGCTTTGAATATTTTGAGCTTCTCTAGTGCTTCAAATTTCTCCTTTAGAAAAGTGACCCACATCATCCTAGAATAGTCATAAATTAGTAACATAAAGTATTTGTCTCCCTGCAAGTTTCTCACTCTAGGAGGTCCACATAAATTAGTCTGCAGTCAAAGTTAGCATGACACATTCTCCTATGCCACAACCAACTCTCATCAGTCTGACCAATCAAAAAACTTTTGTCACTAGCATTCAGATGAAAGATATTACCTTTAGTCTTAGTACCTAATGCAATCTCTATACCAAAGCTATTCAAGATCTTACATTTCCAATTCTTAAATTGTAAGTCATATCCATCATCAACCATATGTCCAACACTCAAAATATTATGCTTCAAACCTTCAATATATAAATTATCATCTGTATTATGCTTAGCATCAAGATAAATAACCTCTACCACAAGTTACACAGGCTTTATTGTCTCCAAATCTCACCAAACTCCTATCATACTTCTCCATATTCATAAATATGCCTTTATCTCTTGTCATATGATATGAGAAACAACTGTGAAGCACCCATTCATCTTTATCATTAATCTTAGCAGTCAAAGCTTTCTCTTCAACACTAGAGCTTGTAGAATTAGCAGATACTGGATTATCTTCCTTGATAGAAATGAACAGAAATTCATTTTTGGAATTCCCTTTCTTAGATTCCTCATTTGTTACACCTTCCTCAGTAGCATAATAACACTTCTTTTGATATCTATATTTCTGGTTAGGCTTATAAGATTGATGTAGGAGCATCCCTGGTCGATTAGAAATCTTGCATCAACCAAAAATATATTTTTATTTGTTCTTGTTTTGCGTTGCAGTTTCTATGTTTCTTCCAGCATTCTCCTATAGTTATTTATTTTCTATTGTGGATCAGATCCTTCACTTCCAGATGTGTTCTTATCTCTTGTTCTATATTTCTAGATAATTTGGATTCTTTTCTCATGAGATATTCTTTTCGGAGTGTCTATTTCTTTGTTCTGGAGCAGTTTTGAGCTTATCGGCTATGTTGGATATTTATTCTCATGCAGAGCTTGTAGATTAATTTGGCACCACATGATGTTTGTAGGCCTTTGGAAAATCTTCCTTTGTGTTCCGTACTTCATGTTTAATGTCGACAGATGAGATCTTCACGTTTTGGGGTCGACCTATTTTTACATGCTTCATTTTTCTTCCTTGGTAAATGTAATGTTTTGTGGTTGACTTGGATATGTTCCAAATGGTATATATATTTTTGTATGTGATCCTTTGAGAGATATGGAAGTATTATGATGATCGAGATTCATAATTTGTAATTGGGATACTTCTTGGAGGTCCAGATGAATTGTATTCTGGAATATGGTCTGTAATTGGGTAGGTTAGCCTGCATGTTACCAGATGTTTGATGATGAATAAATGATATTGTGGATGTTTGTTTTTCCATTTTATATGTTATGTGTTGTTTCTTTTGTTGTGTTACTCTTGCTACATGATCTGGAATGTCCTCTTTGAGGATCCTCTGGGTTATGGTTGCATCAAAGGTTTATCATACTTTGACACTTTTTCTGCTCTTTCAGGACATCTAGAATCAAAATGACCAATCAAATTGCAAGAAAAACATTTCAAAGTTAACTTCCCTTCATACTTGTTAGCTCCATTAAGAAATATTCTAGCAATCAAGGCTTCAATTTCTTCTATCTCTCTTTCTTGTTCTTCCATATCTCTCATTTCTTTTTTATATCTGGACACCCTAGTTGAACTTTCTCCTGGATCATACTTCTTCTTCCCAAATACAGTAGATTTAAATGAAGTCTCAGTCTTGGCATGTGATTCACCAATTTCACTTAATTCAAATACAACAAGATTTCCAACAAGTATATATCTTGTCACAGTTGTCACGGTATGGATCTCATCAATGCAGCAACTTTATGTTTGTAAGCAGGAGGTAAAGATCTCAACACTTTAGCCACAATCTCATTTTCTTCAAGGACTCCACCCGCACACCTGATGTTCATTACAAGATCATTCACTTTATCCATAAAGGATGTAATATTCTCATCTTCTCCCATTCTCAATAACTCATAATTCCCTTTCAAGCTCTGTAATTTAGCAACTTTCACATGTTTATCTCCTTCATATAGGGTTTCAAGCTTCACCCAAATCTCATGTGTAGTCTGCAATCCCATCACATTAGTCATCTTTACATTAGTCAAGGCACTTAGCAATGCTTCTTTAGCTCTAATATTACTTTCAACATCCTTGATTCTAGCTACAATAACAGGACCATTCGAAGGAATATTGTATGTATTCTTTATATCTTCCAATAATCTTCTCCAAGACAGCTCAAGCCTACTTTCATCTAGTGCTTCCATATAGAGTAGTTAGATCCATCAAACCTTAGACTCTCCTTGTTGAAAACAACAATTTCCATCCCAGATCACCTTGAGCGGTCAAGCTCCTTCTAGAGGATCTAGCTTTGATACCAGTTGTTGGCAGCAGGGTAGCAACAATGCAAGAAAACTAAGAGGGGGAGGGTGAATCAGTTTTCACTAAACTCTAGTAAATTAACCACAACTTTAGATCTGATCAATAATAGTAGTAGTAAAGATAAACACCACATCAACAACACACATAACACATGCATTTAGGCACACTACCTAGAGCTCAGTGCTCAAAATAAGAAGGGCTACAACCTAGAGGAAGACTCACTAATCTCAATCATGCAGGAGAACTAATCTTAATCATGTAGTAGAACTTGAGTAGAACTAATCTTAATCATGCAGGAGAACTAATCTTAATCATGAAGTAGAACTTGAGTAGAACTAATCTTAATCATGTAGTCAAAGATAAAATGACACATTCTCCTATGCCACAACCAATGCTTATTTATCTCTAGTATTAATTTCAACATCCTAGATTTCAGTTACAGTAACAAGGACATTTGGAGGAACAATGTATGCATTCTTTGTGATCTTCCAATAATCTTCTCCAAGACAGTTCAAGTGAACTTTCATCCACTGCTTCCATATAGAGTAGTTAGTTCCATCAAACCTTAGACTCTCCTTCTTGAAAACAATAGCTTCGATCCCAAATCTTCTCAAGCGGTCAAGCTCCTTCCAGAAGATCTAGCTCTAGTACCAATTGTTGGTAGCAGGACAGCAACAATGCAAGAAAATTGAGAGGGGGGGTGAATCAGTTTTCACTAAACTCTAACAAATTAACCACAACTTTATATCTGATCAATAACAACAGTAGTAAAGAAAAATGCCACATCAAAAACACACATAACACATGGATTTTTTACGTGTAAAACCATGGTGGGAACCTACCCACAATAAGATGATACTTTGTAGTAGTATGTGTAAATATTACAATAGGGAATGCACATGCATTGAGACACACTACCTAGAGCTCACTTCTCAAAACAATAAGGCATACAACCCAAAGGAAGGCTCACTGCCTTACAAAGATCGGACAACAATCCAGATTACATGAACTAAAAGAATAGTATCTCCAAATGCCTCATTACAGTTCCAGTTAAAAAAAAAAATTTGTTTCTCTTCCACACTACAGAATGATAGACTCGCTTGTTTCCACATATAATACTCTCAAATCATAAACGCAACTGCAGACACCCGCAGATACACAACTAACATGATTACATCACCTATTTATACACATCATCAACCTTAACCTTAAGGTCGACTCAACACATAAGACCTAATTACAAAATTACATGACACGATATATAAATCCATAACTGGACCAATACAATGTCAGCAAGGGCATAGCATGGACCCAAATCAAATCCTCGAACATGCAACACCATAAAATAATTCACCAAGGTCATTTGCAACACACTACACCATCAAATATGTCGCATAATATGAAGAATAATATTGGACCAATAAAATGTTCAATAACACGCACCACGTTCAATACGGACCATCAAAATGCATAGAACACGATTAGATAACATCAACAAGTAATGTGAATTCCACCCCAATCACAAAAATGACTCAAATAGAAAAATTTATTATTAACACCATCACCAAAGATCAAGAACACCAACTGACAAACTAAAAGATATGCTTGAAAAGTTACAAATCATGAACCATCCTATCAGAGGACACACATGAACATCCCAAACACCCTCCAAAATTTGCAACTGAAGATATCATCAATTTAGAGCAATAAGGATCAAGTACCATAACTCTGCAACACTGAATACTGTAAAAACCAATCACTAGACCAGACCTCATAACTAGACTAGATCAGGTTAAAGCATCATGAAACTCATACTGAATCAACTAGAGATAAGCATCTCAAAACTCAATAAACCACATTAGTACATATGCACTAGATCACCAAAATCAACTCTCTGCAATACACCAATTCTCTGCAACACACCAATTCTATGCAACACAAGAATATGTTGATATCAATGACAACAACATATCCCAACAACTCTAATATCCAACAACATCAACAATATTTAAAAAGAACTAAATTGGAAAATTACAGACAACATGAAAAAAATGACAAGAATAAACCAATCTAGGATTTATCATCTTGCTCAATTTAGATCAATCAATGAAAAAATATATACTATAATAAGTAAGTATCAAATTTGACCCCAATCATTTCTCTATAACTAGATATATATTCCTTTCTATTTCCTTGATTATCACACAAAAACAAAAACTCAGTAATGATAAAATTCAACCAATTTAGAGGCCATGGTTATTAAGCCCAACCCCTAGGATAGATTTTCATACTCATAGTATGACCATTATTTCCACCATTTTGAGATACTGGTGATATATTTTGATATTATTTTGTTATGGACTTATGGTCAAGGGTATCTTAGTTGGAATACTAACATTTTATTTTGAGCATGGTAAACTTAATGATAGATTAGATGATGTTATACTTATATGTGTGCACATGTGGTTAATTATCTTAATGTTATTGATTAATTGAGTTATGCATAGTCAATTTTAATTTTTAAAATTATGATAATTTTATGTGTTTAGTAAATGTCTCTCCTAGTTATAAATGATATAACTAATGAATTATTGCCATGAAATGTATAGTATAAAATGATATATTTGATTTTCTCAAAATGGGTCTTTTGAAATTTGCTTTAGCTATAGATACTATTATTATGGAGTAATGTTTGAAATTGACTATTCAAGTACCCATTGGCTAGTCTTATGTATTAACCATATAATCCCTATTTTGTAAATTGAGGTTTGCATTATATACCCTAGCTTAGGGATGGGATATGAATAGCCCGATGGTTGGGAGGTGATCTCCAATTGACTAATGAAGAAGATAACTTGCTAGTTATAATAGGTTTATTTGCTACTTTTCGTTGTGAAGAGTTTTGGGATTATCCAATGTGTATAAGAAGAGTTTAGTGAAGAATTAATGCAAATCTTATAGACCTAGTTAAATCTTTGTTCATTTAACTCTACTAGAATATTTGACCAAATTGTACCATATATTATATTATAGGAAATTTAAACTAAGTTTGGTTCATGTTTACTTGGTGAAACAATGTCTATATGCAATGAATTAGAAATGTTTTTCTTAATCAGTTTGAAATAGAGAGGGGTGTATTAGTTTAGCATCATAAATTGTACACCTTTAATTAGGGTGTCCAATTTCACACTCTCCTAGTACTTGTTTTAGTATTTCCCATTCCACTATGCATTGTAGGGCCTCTATTGATTTAAATTAAATCTTATAAGTCCTATTCTACTTTAATACATCAAGTGATCATTATTTGGTCCCTTAATTCTAGGTGTACCCTTTGTATATGGTGAAAATGGATAACAATAATAACTATATTGAAAGGCTAAATGAATTCAACCACAAAACCCTAGCCTAACAACACCAAAGATCCACCATAACATATGAAGATTACCTAAGACAATGCAAATCAAATGAAATCACAAATATTATGCCATCACATGTCCAATAGGGTTTTGATCTCCATTCTTCCTATCTCCATTGATCTTGCTTGATATATTTGCTCTCAGATTTTATGTGCACAAGAGCTCAACAAAGAACGGAATGTGGTTGCAAGTAGGATCGTAGTGTAGTCAAGTACATAAAATTCATTAGAATGATTGATAATGAAGTATCTCCTTATATAGAAGACACTATATGAAATGGAGGGATAAGATTGAGAGGTGTAAAAAGAGGTCGGCTATGATTAGAAGGTAGGTAAAAGAAATAATAAAATAATGAAAAGGGTAGGTAGTGTATGAATTAAGAGATGAATGACATGTGTCATGGGTAGAAAAGGTTAATGAATTAATTAAATAAATAAAGATTTATTTAATTAATAGAGGAAATGGGATCGATTAAATAAATAAAATATTTATTTAATTTAGGAAAAAGGATAATTTAAATAAATAAATGTATTTATTTAAATGAGAAATAAGGCTAGAAGAGGATAAATGAATTAATTAAATAAATAAAGATTTATTTAATTAATAGAAAAATTAGGCTTAGATAATTAAATAAATAAAATAATTATTTAATTAGACTGGACAATTTTGGGTGTCTACATTTTGCCCCTCTTTGAGACAATGCGGCTTGTCGCGTTGTTTCAAAGAAGATAAGATGAACTGATACAAAGTTACCCCAAGATGGGAATGATATGCCCCCTCGAGAGATTGGATGAAAATGTCTGAAAAGATCGCAGACAATCTCTCAATAAGAAAGAAAGGCTAGAATGGACTGACCAGATAAAGTGACAGAGTCACGGGATAATGAAGACTGACTCGGGAAATGAGGGCTAGGGCAGTCTATAAGATAGACCACGAGGGAAATACATCCTCATTGTCATCTACACCTCCAAGAGATTAGAGTGCAAAGAGAGAAAAGAGCAGCAACAGTCAGCAGTGATGGCTTTGGTTCATAGATTCGACCGCGTTCGCCGATTCCAGAGGCCAGCAGAGGCAGGAGAGCCGGTAAGTACCACAAAACCTCCTTGTACTTTGATGCATTTATTGTTGTCATTAATGCATGGTATATAGGGCAATAAATGCGCTTTAGGTTAGGGTCCAAAAATGTCCAAAAATGTCTAGGCGCGTCTGCGTTGGTGCCAGGTGCGTCTGTGTTGGTGCCAGGCGCGTCTGTGTCAGAAAACACGTCTGTGATGAATGCGACTGCGTTTGTGATGTGTAGGCGTGTCTATGCCAAGAAGGCACGTTTTTGTCGCCCAGGCGCATCTCTACAGAGCATAGGCACGTCTGTGTCTGTCAGGTGCATCTGTGTAAAACAAGCGCATTTGTGCAGTCTTCAAGTGCATTTATGTCAGGAAAGCGCGTTTGTGCCCAAAAATGTGAATTTGTGTCTTCTAGGTCAAATCGGTAGTTCTGTGATGAACATACGTTGTCGATTGGATAAGCTACTGAGAGGATACACTCAAGCAGGTCCTCTAGGGAAGACTAGGAGAGATCAAGGCACTTTGTGATGAACAGTGAGTACCAAGACATAGTACTTTGTGATGAACAGGGAGTACTAAAATATGAGCAGCACTTTGTGATGAACAGTGAGTGCAAATGTGAGCAGCACTTTGTGATGAACAGTGAGTGCAAATGTGAGCAGCACTTTGTGATGAATAGAGAGTGCAAATGTGAGCAGCACTTTGTGATGAACAGTGAGTGCAAATGTGAGCAGCACTTTGTGATGAACAGTGAGTGCAAATGTGAGCAGCACTTTGTGATGAACAAGGAGTACCACTAGGATAGAAGCAACACTTTGTGATGAATAGTGAGTGTCACTAGGATAGATAGCAACACTTTGTGATGAATAGTGAGTGTCACTAGGATAGAGTACCATATGCACTTAGATAAAAAGTAGCATTTTGTGATGAACAGTGAATGCCACTATGACTGACATGATTGATTTGCTTGACTGCAGGAGTATTTGCCTATGTTGGAGTCACGGGAGAGATTCCCATCGACTCAGAGGTTGCGACCTGAGTTGACAACCGAGGACCAAGCTACGATCGAGGCTATGGGTTTGAGACATATTTTGTATGTGCCTGAGTTTCGGACGAACATGGGATTGCTGACTGTATTGGCGGAGAGATGGCACTCCAAGACTTGTACTTTCCATTTGCCGATGGGTGAGATGACAGTCACCCTTGAGGATGTATACAGGATCCTACGGATACTAATCGACAAGGAGCTGATCCTGTACGATTGAGATGGAGACAAGGAGGCCCTAAGATGAGTGTTCTAGGACCCAGGACTGGAGATGAGGGCAGGGCATGTGGCTTGGGACACTATGACAGCTACAAGATTGGAGCTACCAGCAGTGATAGGAGGAGTGATCAGTGGGTTCCTGTGTCTGGATAGAGCAACACGGGGGTTGGCTATGGGCTGGGGAGGTGCACTGGAGACACTGGTGACACAGCACACCAGATATGCCTGGGGACCGTGTGTGCTGGCACACCTTTATTATGAGTTGTATCAATTCGTGTACCATGGGTCAGTGGGATTAGGCTGCGGGGTGACATTGTTATAGGTGTGGGCCTATGAGCATCTGCCAGTGATGAGACTGATACATTTCAGGGGCAGAGGTCACGGATGTAGTTTTGTACATTTATACGACATGATCACGTCGCAGCCACGGATTGGCAGGCTAGAGCACTGGCGACGGGTGATTGATGACATCGACATGGTCATATGGATGCCATACCTTGGATGCGAGCAGTGGGAGGATGATGTTGTAGAGCTTCCCTACACCTTCCGGAGTAGGTACTTGATTGGGCGGATGCCCTATGTGCTAGAGAGGCAGTTAGTGGACAGGGTTGGTAGGCAGTTTGGCAGGATTCAGCGGATGCCATGGGGTTCAGGCATGTATGCACGAACTGTGAGAGCTCAGGCGTAGTTTGGACCCCTATTATCATATGATCAGGCTGTTATGCAGCTGGTAGAGATGATGCCCCTTCCTTGGGACATGTGGCCAGAGATTGAGGATGTCGGCATGGATGCCGAGTACACGGCATACTGGGCCGAGCATCCCTTCCCATGTCTGACGGATCCAGGAGAGATATTAGATGGAGACGGTTGTGGAGATGGAGATGATGATGGAGATGATGGTGGCAGAGGCCGACGAAGGAGGAGGGGAGCAGTTGGAGAGAGGAGGGTTGCCCTGCGGAGGGAGGGTGGAGAGGACAGACAGGCTCGGGTGGTGAGGGGTCGTGGTGGATTACCGCTATAGGTGCCAGCAGCACATGGTCCCAGACAGGTGCAGGTACAGGGACAGGCACAGGGATAGGTACTAGTACAGGCACCAGTACAGACACTAGTATAGGCACAGGCACAGGGGCAGGCACCCATACAGGGGGAGCCACAGGCAGAGCCACAGGGGGCTGAGGCAGAGGAGGATGAGCTGACGGAGCTGAGGGAGATCTGTCAGGGACAGGTAGATGAGATTTAGGAGCTGGAGAGGGAGAGGGATAGGCTCAGGAGGCAGCTTTGAGATACTGAGCGAGAGCGAGACCAGGCCATTCAACACTATACAGAGGCTGAGATAGCACTGAGGGCTGGGAGGCAGGCAACAGAGGACACAGGGGCCGGATATGCCTACGTCCTATGGGCAGGGGAGGAGATTGCCTACTGGCGAGATCCCTATTATGGTGCAGTGTCAACGGATCAGCGGGCGAGGAGCTTCCATAGACCATCGCGGACAGCGATAGCTACGGGAGGGAGCCGGAGGAGACAGACATCTAGTGGTGGGGTTATGGGTCTGCCACCACCACCAGATAGAGGGGACAGGAGGGATGATCCTGGGGCGGGTCCTTCGGGGACTCAGATTCCATCAAGGCCAGGTAGCTCCAAGGGAGGGAGTTCATCATAGCCGTAGAGGGCTCCCTATGTATCAGTATTGTATCATTTTTGTATGATGATGTAGACACCTTCGAGTGATTGTAGCCATATGATTTTGACATCATTGTATCATGACACTTTATATATATATATGAGATGATTCTTCTTTGCGGCAGCTATATGCATGTGTACTTATGTGATGATATGTTCTTATGATGTATGTTTTATGTGATGCTTATGACATGAATGCAAATATGTACATAATGAAATGCAATATTTTTGTTCTTTTATATTTTTAATATGTTATGCCAATGTAAATGTATGATATGCAAATGAATATGATAATGCAAATGTAAATTGTGCTAACATGTGTTGTGTGCAGGATGTGATGCAATTGTGATATCTATATGTATGTATGAAATGCTTATATGTGGTAATGCAGGTGCAACTACATGAAATGCAAATGTTTTTGGCATGTCATTATACTCAGTCATGTGATAGCAGGCTATGCGGACTCAAGAAGGACGATGGAAGTCAATCAAGAAAGGGGGATGAAAGATAGAAGATATGAAAGTGAAAGAGCTTCTTGTGCGTTATCATCATTGAGCTTTATTATGGCAAAATAGGTTATGACAATCGAGGCATATGTTTGACCCAGAAAGTCATTGTACCTGTTTGCATGGAGATAAGACAGTCACAAACAAGGAATGCCCCAGTTCATACTAGACTCACAGTGTCCTCATATCCTTGGACAAGTCATAGCATTACTAAGAGACAATCCATAGACAGCAAATACAAATAGGTGATGATACTCCATCCTCGCCTTTCTAGTCAAAGACATCTTGGAGATAAAATCTCTAGTCAGAGACATCCTAGAAAAGCTAAAAGAAATGTCACCAAAAAGATAACATCAAAAGAAAACCAAGACTCGACACCAACATCCACTGTAGTCCTCAAATTTAGTGTCTCTTGTCACTTGTATAAGTCTTATTTGATTGTGGTCACAATGTTTGTTGTCACAAAAAGGATAGATAGCACTGAACCATAATGTTGTCTAAGTCTGTTGAAAGATTTGATTTGTTGAAGCCCATTGTTGCTGCTGTGTCTCATCTGAAACTGACTGAATCCATGAAACTGATACTTTATTGTGGAGAAGATGAAACTTTATTGCGGATTGGCGGTGCAGATGCTTCTTTATTGTGAATTGTGTGTGGATAGACTGAAGAAAATTGGAAGAAACTATACTCGTCAGAACATGTGATGCTCACAGTTCCACACCCATCACTAGACGTAGGATTTGCCTTAGCCACAGATAGGATCTGATTTATTATGGATGGAAAGGGAGGTGAAAAGGGAGGTTTATTATGAATGGCTAACCAATCTTGGGTAGATCAATAACAAGCCATGATGGGAATGGGTAAGTTTATTATGAACGAATAGGTTGTGAGTGTGTACAAAGTGAAAGGATGAAAGTGAATCCTGAAGGAGGGAGGAGCAATATCTCTATGCATGGCACTGGTGATCCAGTTTTCACCATGGTACTTGCCCAGGGTGCCACCGAAGTGGTTTTCACTGTTGGATTAAATTATTTCTCTGTACTTTTTCCGATTTTTCAATGTTTTTTGTATTTTTGAAAAAAAAAATTGATTTTTTTGTATTTTTGAATTAGGATATTCCAAAGAGCTATGTGTAGAACCTGCGAAGGTGCATGCTATTGATAGGATCCTCCAAAGGTTCACCTTCTATAGTTGAGAGCTGATATGCACCAGATCCATATGCTGTTGTGGTGATGTAAGGACCAAGCCAATTTGGTTCAAACTTGCCCTTCTTCTCTCTGTCTTTCTGATTTTTGGTGTTTTCTCTGAGAACCAAATCACCTACCTCAAATGTGCGAGGGTTGACTTTGTGATTATAGCTGTGACTCATTCATTGTTGGTAAGCCTTGAGATGATTAAAAGCAGTTTGTCTTCGTTCATCCAGTAGTTCCAGTTCTTGTAAGCGAGAGACCCTATAGTCTTCATCACTGATAATTTTTTGCAAAGAGACCCGCAAAGAGGGTAGCTCGACCTCAATAGGCAAGATGAATTCAGCACCATAGACAAGTGAATAGGGTGTAGCCCCTTTAGGTGTGCGGACACTTGTGCAGTAGGCCCAAAGTGCAAGATTAAGTTGGATATGCCAATTACAGCCAGCGTCGTCGACTATCTTCTTTAGGATTTTAAGGATTGTTTAATTAGACGTCTCAGCTTGACCATTACCTTGGGGGTAATATGGCGTGGAGAAATGATGGGAAATATGGAAGCGGTCACAGATTTCACGAACATCCTGATTTTTGAAGGGATGCCCGTTATCAATGATAATGGAAACAGGAATACCGTATCGGCAAATGATATAGTTGAGGATGAATGTAGCAATCTATTTTCCAGTGACTTGTGTGAGAGGCATGGCTTCAATCCATTTTGTGAAATACTCTGTGGCAGTGATAATGAATTTATGACCATTGGAAGAAGAAGGGTGAATCTTTCCTATGAGATCGAGTCCCCACTGACAAAAGGGCCAAGGAGACACAATTGGTTGAAGTTCTTGTGCTGGTGCATGTATGAGGTCTCCATGAATTTGACATTTCTTACATTTCTTGACAAACTGATATGAGTCTTTTTCCATATTGGGCCAGTAATATCCAGTCCTGATGAGTTTCTTGGCCAAGGTAGGACCACTAGCATGTGGACCACATATCCCTTCATGCACTTCACGTAATGCAATCTGAGCTTCGTCACTTTCTAAACATTTAAGAAGAGTGCCATCTAGACCTCACCGGTATAGGATATCAGCTAAAATGATGTATCGAGAGGATTGGCGAATGAAAGTGCGACGTTGGTTATTTGATAGATCCGGGGGTAAGGTATTGTCACGAAGGTATGTGAAAATGGAACCATATAACTGGGACTCGGGACCGATAACACATATCATCTCAGTAGGAATGATCTCATATGAAGGAACCAAAAGGTTATCCACCAAGAACTCATAGCGGGTCTCATTTGGAGGTAGATCGATCAATGAAGCGATTGTAGCCATGGTCTGTGACACGATTCTGCTCTCTTGGTATCTACTCAAAGTCTATCTTTGTGAAGTGTTGTTTCAGGTCATCCACCATTTGTTTGTAAGGCATTAATTTTTCATCTTTTGTTTGGTAATCATTAGTTGCTTGACGGATTACAAGTTGAGAGTCCCCAAAAACATGAAGTTCCTGGATCTTCCATTGAACTGCAATCCGTAATCCAATTGTTAATACCTCATATTCCGCTATATTGTTAGTGCAAGGAAATGATAAGCGGTATGATTTTGGTATAGAATCCCCTTGAGGGGTTATAAAGAGGATGCCAGCTCCCACCCCATGCTGTGTGTATGAGCCATCAAAGTACAGTTGCCATGACTTTGCATGTGACATTGTTAAAATGGATTCATCTGGAAATTCTGAACTTAGAGGAACATCATCTATCATGGGAGCATCCACTAATTGATCTATGATGGCTTGTCCTTTTATCACTTTTCTATCCACGTACTCGATGTCGAATTCACTCAGGATCATTACCCATTTGGCTAGTTGCCCAGTAAGTGTCGCTTTATTAAGAAGGTATTTCAACGGATCGATTCTTGCAACCAGCTTAGTCTTATGAGTGAGCATGTAATGTCGTAATTTCTGTGAAGCAAATCCCACGGCGAGACATGCACGCTCAATTGGTGTGTAGTTTAGCTCATATCCCACCAATATGCGACTGATATAGTATACTACTTTTTCTTTGCCCTTAGCAATTCGTTGTGCTAAGAGTGCCCCCAGTGCTATTGGAGTAGCAGATATGTATAGTAACAGAGGCTGATCTGGAACTAGTGGCATCAGAACTGGCGGATTCAGAAGATAATCTTTGAGTGTCTGGAAAGCCTATTGTCAATTATCATCCCATTTGAATTTGATGTTTTTATGTAGCAAGTGCTGAAAAGGATTACACTTATCTGCAAGTTGTGCTATGAATCTTCGTATGGACTAGAGTTTGCCTTGTAAAGACCAAAGTTGACTGATATTTCTTGGTGGTTTCATCTCCAAGATGGCCTTGACTTTTGCTAGATCAGCTTTGATTCCTCTTTTGGATACAATGAATCCTAGGAGCTTCCCGGAGGCTACTCCAAAGACACATTTCTTGGGGTTTAATCTTACTTTGTATTTTTCCAACTGATCAAAAACGACTGAAAGTATGTCCAAATGTGTATTTCTGTCTATTGATTTGCCCAAGAGGTCATCGACATAATCTTCCACGGTTACATGCATAAGATCATGAAAGATAGTAGTCATGGCTCTCTGATATGTAGCACCTGCATTTTTTAGCCCGAAGGGCATGACATTCCAGCAGAAAGTTCCCCAAGGACAAGTGAATGATGTTTTGTGTTGATCCTCAGGCACAATCTTTATTTGATTATAACTAGAGATTCCATCCATCAATGATAACATTTCATGACCTGCTGTGAGATCAAAAATCAAGTCAATATTTGGTAATGGGAAGTCATCCTTTGGACAAGCTTTGTTGATGTCTCTGAAATCTGTACAAATTCTGATGCTGCGATCTAGTTTACTGATAGGCACTAAGTTGGAGATCCATTCAGGATAATCAATTGGGCGTATGAATCCGACATCCAATAATTTCTCAAGTTTTTCTTTGACTAGTAATGCCACCTGTGGATGCATCTTTCTTAATTTTTGTTTCACTGGTTTTGCCCCCGGTTTAACTGTCAAATGATGCATTACCAAATCTGGATCTAATCCAGGCATATCAGCATATGACCATGCAAAGTTGATTTGTCGTTCTTTGAAGAAACTTATGAATTTTGACCTTTCTGACTCCGTCAACGATTGAGCCAGGAATATGTTGTGTGGAACCTCTTCTGTACTAATGTTTGTTCTGATAGTCTCTTCTACCAACATGGATGACTTTTCCTCATATGATGCTGGGAGAATGTCGAGCCTTCCATCTTCAGGTGCCTCAGAGAGGTTTTCGCTCTCAGATACGTCCTTTCTTTTTAATTTTTTGGGGTCAGACAGCGCCACAGTGTGGTTTTCGCCATAAGACCCTTGATTTATTCTTATTTTCACATTTTTGTGACTGGAAGGTCCGACACCCTCACCAAAATATGTCACGCTATTGAGTTCTATAGTGTATCCCGCTTTGTGGTCCCTAGGGGGAAGATCATCTCGTAGGCCAAGATAGTCAAAAAAAGCTTCATCATTTTGGAATGTGTCGAATTGTGCGGGTTCTTCATGATCCCAGTCAATAAGTTGCTAGTGAACAAGGGGAAGGCCATTAAAGTCTTCAAAGTTAGCAGGGCTAAGAGTGAAGATGCAGTTATATTCGGGTATGTCAAGGTAATTATCAAGGTCATCGATGGCACTCTCTTCATCAGTCTTGATCGCGAATGAATCCAAATTATCATCACTAGTAGCACATTCTAGGACAGGGGTTCTCATCCTATGTGATTTCAACCTAGGACCTTGAGACAAGGACTGTGTGGAATCCATCTGGATTGTTTCTTGACCAACTTTGAATCTTTTATAAAATTCCTCCTCTTCTGTGGGTTCATCTGGTTCTCTGAATATCTCGGTGAGCTCGTAGTCACTGGAAGACTTGTCTGAACCCCATTCCCATTCATTGGAATCTATTGAAGAGAAACCCTCTTGTTGAATTTTGGCAGCTTTGATTTGTAAGGCTTCTTCTATCCTTTGAGTGTGGACCTTGGAAGTCAAGAAACCAAGTCCTTTTGAGCGTTCCTTTTTGAAAGTCAATTCAAGTTGTAAAGGTTCAATGATGCCTTCCTTTCATAACCCCAGAGGGCTTTTTCCATCATACCCAAATTTTTGTAGAATCTTGAAGCCTTTGCCATATTTTTCACATGGTAGATTGATGTGATCCTGTGTGTCATCTTCAATGTCTTTGTAAAGCATTTTATATAAGTCTTCCTCTTCCAGTTCACCCCATCTTTGAAAGGTAGTAGGATCCCATTTGAGTACCATGATGGTTACTTGCTTGTTAGGATGTGGTCTTCCATATTCTTTTGGGGAACTCATGACTTGTCGTAAGTACATGGTCTGATTTAAAGTGTATTCCCCCATGCCCTTGTCCTGAAACTTGCCTTTAAGCTCACCTTGTTTTGATGTCGAAGGTTTTAATGACTCAGGATCAATGTATGCCGAAGAAGGAACAACTTCACGATTACTGGGAAAGATGGTCTCAGTTTTTTATCTAAGATTATTGCAGTATATGAACGGATTAGGATCACCGTTAACTGTTACCTCTACTCCATTGTGAGGAAACTTAATGCATTGGTGATATGTAGATGGGACTACCCTCATTTCATGAATCCAAGGATGTCCTAGCAATATGTTATAAGTGAGATCTAGATCTAGGACTTGACAAACCACATCCTTTGTAATTGGCCCAACTCTAAGAGGTAGGGTGACTGTGCCCTTGGACGAATTCTCTTCATCATCATATGCCTTGATGGTGATTTGATTTGTAGAATTCACAGCTTTATCAAAATATCCCAATTGTTTAATTGTGCTCAATGTGCAAATGTTTAGACCAGCTCCTCCATCTATCAGGACTCGTTTTATTCGATGTTTGTGTATGAAGGCTTCAATGTGTAGTGGTGCATTATGTGGCTGACTTACGGAGGCGTCGTCGGCTTTTGTGAATGTAAGGGAATGTGGAATGGAAAGGTATCCCACCATGGCTTGAAACTGGTCCACATTCAGATCTGTAGGAACGACAGTGTCTCTCAAGGTTTTGTCAAGAATAGCTTTATGTACAGGGGATATGCATAAAAGCTCAAGGATGCAAATGAGCGCGGGTGTCTTCCCTAACTGTTCTACAAGGTCATACTCAGGTTTGGTTGATGAGGAAGCGGTGTTTTTGGTTGGAGCACCTTGGAAAGTGAATTTACCTCGGTGGGTTGTGACATTACATTCAGAGGTAGGTTCGAAAGAAGATCCAACACCTTTCAGAATGATCTTGGGTCTCTGGGTAGAATTCTCAGGGTTTTTGTCCTTGATGATAATGGTAGAGATGTAATTGTCCATCAAGATGTGATTGATGGTTGAATCATAGTTATAGGTTTCTTTGGTATAGTTGGTTTGGTCATATGTGGCTTTAGCTTTTCCCTTGTCATGCTTTGGGAATGGTTCCTTAAACATCTCATGTTCTTGATTGGATGAGTGTCCCTCAATCTCTATGTCACCTCTATCAATGAGATCTTGTATGATGTTCTTCAGTCGATGACAATTTCCTATTTTATGTCCCTTGCTTTTATGAAATTCACAATATTCATCATCATTCCACCAATTTGGTTTAACCTTTGGTTCATATGGAGGAAAATCTGGAACTGTGATTACCTTGTTTGCCACTAGCTTTTTGAAAACTGACTCAAGTGGTTCTCCCAATGGAGTGTACTTCCTTCGTGATTTAGAAGTCGTTTGAGTATTCACCTGATTGTTTGTAGAACTTGATCCAGAAAAGATGAATTTGGGTCGCACTGTGTTGGCATCAACAACACCATCATTGACTGTGTTCATGTTTCTATTCCAAAATCTTGGCTTGTCTTTTCCCTTAAAGTCGTCTTTGTTTTCCTTGAATATCTTAATGACTCCTTGTTCAATTAGGACCTTTTCTGTCACTAAGCCTTTTTCAATGACATCCTTGAAGGTGGACAAACAAGCTTTCCTTAAGTCATAACCAATCTCTTTGTTAACATTTTGGGTGAACATTTCTACCATTTGTTTTTGTGGAATTTCACAAGAGCATCTACTAGCTAGATTCCTCCATCATTGTAAAAATGATGCAAAAGACTCTCCCTCTTTTTGCTTGGTGTTGTACAAAGTAGTGACTGATATGTCTGTCTCTATGTTGTAGGAGAAATGTTGGATAAATGCCTCTACTAAGTCACCCCATGACTTAATTCCGGGTGGAAGTTGGGAGAACCATTCCATAGCTTGATCACCTAGGCTTTGTGAGAATAATCTCATCAAATATGTCTCTTTTGCTGCTACCTCAATGCAAGCTGTGAAAAACTGTCTGATGTGTGCCTTAGGATCCCCTTTTCCTCTATACTTATCAAATTTAGGCGTCACAAAGTGTGCAGGAAAAGGAGGCATTGGAATGCTCCTGTCAAATGGATAAGGACATATGTCTCTCATTGTATATGTTGGTTTTGGTGTATTTATGTCCTCCATTTTCTTTTGTAAGTCCCTGATTTGTTGTTCCAAATTGTTCTTAGGTGGAGATCTACTTCTTGGAGCATACCCCTTGCTTGAGGCACCAATAGGAGGAGGAGCATGTTGCATATATGGATGATATTGATCATACACATGTTCATATGGAGGAGGTCTATAATGATGCTGCGTATATGGACCACTTGGTATAGATTCATGTTGAGGAACACCATATATATTTTGTGCATGTATACCATACTCTACAGGCATGTCATGTTCTAATGTGTTGCCTCCAAATTTGACACGAGGTTTCCTTGTGTCCAAATTTTGAGCATGCCTTTGAATATCCAATTGCTTTGGTGGTTGATCCTCAGCATTGATATGTGATTGAGCATATTTCTCTGCATAAGACTTCCATAATGGTCTGTGAAGGTGAGTATCATATGCTTGACCATGTGTATGTGGGACCTCTGGTTTTTGAAACAAAGATGATGGTGATTCAGGCACAAGATGTGGTCTTCTATTGCCTCCACTATTAGGTCTCCTTTGATCCATGTTGGAGTGAGGTTGTTGCAAAGGTCGATTTTCCATTATTTGAGACATGTCAAAATCATGAGGTATCTTGGCTCCACTTTGTGCCATCATTTGTAAGAAGTATTGTCTATCCCTCCTCATTATTTCCTCAACCAATCGATTGAAATGGGGATTCATAATGGATTCTTCCACATCTGCTGAATGTACGAAAAAGTTGTCAATATTGTCATTATGTGTAGCATTGTTGTTTGTAGTGTCCATGTTCTTAGCATTTGGAATGTTTCTATAGGCATCCATGTCAGGTAATGTAGTATGATCATAATTGAAAAAGATATCATTCTCATACTCATAAGAACTCATGTTTGCGAACTCTTGAGCCTCTTTAGTTTCTCTCCTAGATTTTTGAAGATGGGTTTCAACCATGAACTAGGTATTGACCGAGATGTGTGAGACTAGATGAAAATGGAAAGAGCATGGAAGACCAAGAGATGGATGGAATGTAAATGAATCTGAAGTGTACTTGCAATGTCCAAAGTGTAAGACCAAGTATGTATGTAGTAGAGTAGGTGTGACTTCCAAAGAGAGGATAGTTTCTCTTGATGAGGTAAGTTGACCTTGACTCTAAGTAAGACCAAATGACACCCAAAGGTGAGAGACCTTGATGAGGGACCACTTAGCAAAGTGTTGTTGTATGTAGTGTGTTGACAAAGTATGATGAGGACAAGCAAGTGACCTTTTGACTCAAGTTTAGACAAATGTGAATGCAATGTGAGATGTGAAGCAATGATGAACTTTGTGAGACCCAAAAACAGGTTGAATGCTAGATGAACCCTGGAGAAATGACCTAGGAAGCTCAAGAATTCCGAAACTGACTGTGTTTGTTTGCTGGACTATAAAAGTTTTTCAATTTTGAACACAGACGCGCCTGTATACTTCACAGATGCGATTTTATGACATAGACGTGGTTCTGTTTAACACAGACGCGTTTCTGAGATTTTTGCAAAATTCACTGTTGATTCTGGAAACACAAACACGTTTCTGCCCTTCAAAGACGCGGTTATACAACACAGAGGCTATTATGTCAGACACAGATGCGTTTCTACAAAATTTGTACAATTTTTTCCAATCTGTGAAGTTGTTTTGTTGTGACCAAATCTGACTGTTTGACTGTTTTTTCGTGACAAGAGGACATAGTGTTGATGAAGACCCAATGTTTGCAAGTGTCTAGACTCAAAATGACTCTAAGAAAAGTGTGTTGTTTGATGTAAAATTGTTTTGCATGCACTTGAAGACACAAAAGACACAATGTTTTGTTGTTTGGTCTTGAATGTTTGAATGTTTAAAATAAGTCAAGCACAATTCTTATGGCTGGCCAAGATAATAGTTGTTGATCCCACATGGGGCTTTACCCCTGAGGCTACGCTATTCAGAGCGGATACTTAGATGCTTGACCTCACTGGCTCCACCCTCGGCACTCACTTCTTGGGTCAGCCAAGCATCAGTCCCTACGAAAACTCCCCGTGGAGAACTTTGTATCTCTACTAAGAACCATATGTGTGTGGGCCGCTACCAGAGGTCCGACCTTCTGCCCCAACAACTAGAAGGATTTTGGCTTCTAAAACAAAAAGGTGCTAGTAAGGGCATCCGCTCATGTGGCCATACATGCGGCACTTTCAGCTCTGTAAATACAGAAGGCTCCCAGCCGGTAGGGGTTACGCCCTATAACTGATCAAATAAATTTGATCAAACGGGTTTATGGGGAGACATAGTGTTAGTATGAACTAATCAGCACACGTTATCCATAGTTTTCACCATGAATACAGTTGTTTATAGTGGTTCGGAAGAGGTGGGTTTTCCTCGCTACCACTTGGGTCGTTCTCTTCTCACTAGTAGTCCTAATGACCACACGGGAAGACAGGCCCTCTAAAGATTAAACAAAAAGAGCCTATTGCTCAAGACACAAAAGATAATGATTCAATTTTAGTGCACCAATTGAAGTGTTTACTAGTCTATGAAAACAAGGCACATAATATAAATCCAAAAAACCCTTGCCAAGGACCTGCAACAAAGAGTTGTTAGTAGTTTGGATTGTTTGAAATAATCACCCCTTCCTGCAAGCACACAAGTTAGGTAAATTTTAAATCCAAAAGACTTTGTGAAAATAGGGGCCTTCAACAAAACGATTTTTGCTTTCAAGACAAGCTGCACCAATTTCGTTAGCTAGATCTGAAAATGTTAGCTCGAAATAAACCAGATCTGAAACCCTAAATGCAAAAACCTAAAACTAAATCAATAACTCAAAATTTGAAATCGGTGCACACAGACGAGATTTTACCTTACATAGACGCGACTTCTTGATGGAGACGTGGTTCTGTGAGACACAGACGTGGCTCCAAAACGCAGACGCAACCTTTGGACACAGACGCGGCTAAAAACACCGCAGACGCGACTTCATAACACAAACACGATTCCCGGAACCTACAAAATAAAATACTGTCGATAACACAGACGCGGTTCCAGATGTCGCAAACACACCAGAAAATCAAAAACACTATCCGAAAGTACGCAAATGCGGGAATATCAAAATGTTGTCGAAAACGTCAGATCTGCAACTTCAAAACACAAATTCTGCAACAAAGATGTTAAATACAAAAGAGACAAGAGTCCCACCGGGCGTGCCAAAATGTATATGGTGAAAATGGATAACAATAATAACGATATTGAAAGGCTAAATGAATTCAACCACAAAACCCTAGCCTAACAACAACAAAGATCCACCATAACATATGAAGATTACCTAAGACAATGCAAATCAAATGAAATCACAAATATTATGCCATCACATGTCCAATAGGGTTTTGATCTCCATTCTTCCTATCTCCATTGATCTTGCTTGATATATTTGCTCTCAGATTTTATGTGCACAAGAGCTCAACAAAGAACGAAATGTTGTTGCAAGTAGGATTGTAGTGTAGTCAAGTACATAAAATTCATTAGAATGATTGATAATGAAGGAAGTATCTCCTTATATAGAAGACACTATATGAAATGGAGGGATAAGATTGAGAGGTGTAAAAGGAGGTTGGCTATGATTAGAGGGTAGGTAAAAGAAATAATAAAATAATGAAAGGGGTAGGTAGTGTATGAATTAAGAGATGAATGACATGTGTCATGGGTAGAAAAGATTAATGAATTAATTAAATAAATAAAGATTTATTTAATTAATAGAGGAAATGGGATCAATTAAATAAATAAAATATTTATTTAATTTAGGAAAAAGGATAATTTAAATAAATAAATGTATTTATTTAAATGAGAAATAAGGCTAGAAGAGGATAAATGAATTAATTAAATAAATAAAGATTTATTTAATTAATAGAAGAATTAGGCTTAGATAATTAAATAAATAAAATATTTATTTAATTAGACTGGACAATTTTGGGTGTCTACACCCTTTATCATTTATTATCCTTATTTGATATAAATCCCACCCTTTTCAAATATCAAGACTCTTTTCCTCCTCATAAACATAATATATTTTTATACAAATCCATTTATGACATTAGAACCCTATTATCTTGCATCCCTAAAAATTCAAAACTTAAAGTATTGGGACATGATCTCCCCAAACCACCTTGTCCAATGCCTTTTGCTAGAAATCTCCAGAGAATAATGCAATAGTCCCATCCTTCTCAAATCTAGGTATGTGCAAAAAAAATTAATTCTAAATTGACCTAGAGGTGTATTTAATTTTTTTGCACGGACCTAGATTTGAAAAGGATGGGGCTATTGTATTATTCTTTGGAGATTTGTGGCAAAAAGTATTGGACAAGGTGGTTTGGGGAGACCATGTCCATATAATTTAGGTTATGAATTTTTAGGGATGCAAGATAATAGGCTTCTATTGTCAGAAATGGAGTTGTATGAAAATATATTATGTTTACGAGGAGGAAAAGAGTCCTGAGATTTGAAATGGGGTGGGATTTATAACAAATTATTAAATCTATATATAAGACATCTCCCTCAATTCATTCCATCATCTCATTATATCATCTCATTATTATATCATTTCAATTCAAGAGTAGATCTAATTCAAGGAGCTGCAAGCTACATCAAGGCATCTAAGAAAATATTTTTATCGAGTGATGAATTATGTGGTTTGAAGAACCTCTCAAACACTGATTGATTTTTTATTTTTTTTGCAACAACAACCACCCTACTAGACATGTATAGAAATTGGAAGTGACTTTATGAATAACAATGACAGTAAAACAACACGAAATTAATTTTTTCAAAAGGCTTTAGAAACTTTCAATAAATTTCACTACTCTTGTTGTCATTTCCTATGACATACTATTGGAATGGAAGTTTTGGACAATGCATTAAAAAAGATGGTTGTCAAATGTTATTGTTGTCAATCCATGGTAGGAATGCATGCTAAATGTGGGAGTAGAGATAGTGTATGAACCATTTCATAATTTACCTCAAAGAATAGGCTCTATAATGGAATATAAAGATGAAAGATTCATGGTCTTCAAGAACTGCCATACAATAATGACTTACAAGAGTACCACCACAAATCAGATGATAGAAGCGTACACTCCTCTTTGTACTGCATGTGACAACTCGTGTATAGATATCATGCTTTAAATACATGGCTCTTGACACAAAAAGGTCTTAACCTATAAAATTTATGCTCTTTCAATGGAGGTCTTGTCTATATACTTTTACACAATATTCATATATCAATAGAGTGTGCATGATTCATGGTCCATAGTGGTCTACAAGAAGATATGAATGACCACATGATATATAATAAAATGTGAATAACAAGTGGATTTGAATGATTTATATATGCTTAAAATATTGGTAATTTATTGTTATTAAAGAAGACAATGGGTTTATAGTTCAATAAATTATGTGAAAATATGTTATAAATTAGTTATGGATACTGTATCTTAAGTTGATTTTAGATATAAATATAAATTTGAACATGAATACATGTATGATTTAGGATTTAAAATAATACCAATGAAAAATAGAGAAAAAACAATTAGCATATGGACAAAGTTATGAGTTCAATCTTAAAGGATTAAATCTTATGAATCAAAGGATAGGGCAAGCATATAATTATAGACATATCTGAGGAGAATTTTAATGAATAGTTAATATGAAATTTCAAAAAATAAAGAAAATTTCAAAGATACGAAGGATTGATCATTAGGCTTTGATAACAAATGTAATAGCACCTTTCTCCAACACTTAATTAAGTAATTGCAATAGA
This sequence comes from Cryptomeria japonica, assembly GCF_030272615.1. NCBI lineage: Eukaryota > Viridiplantae > Streptophyta > Pinopsida > Cupressales > Cupressaceae > Cryptomeria > Cryptomeria japonica. Next base: position 587,733,626 of record NC_081406.1, read on the forward strand.
ATTAATAGCTTAAATATTAATATTAAAATCAGTTGTAAGATGTAATACGATTAAATTAGATATGAATAAACAATGTAATCATTTGACAATACTTATAAAGTCAATTAATAACGCAATAAATATAATAACATAGCCACATATTATCACCTCGTTATCCTTTATCATCAAGGATTTCCAGTACTTAACTGTATCAGGAGCACTTGGAAAGGTCACTCTCACTCCAAGGAGATTTTGGTGGTATTGGCCCTTACTTCTACGGTGCACTTCTCAGAGGAACTAGTTCTTACATAGAACTAACCATATTATCTAGAATTCAAAGGAATAGTCATAGGTCTAGGTTCTTTTACAACAAGAAAGCACTCAAGGTGGATAGGTTTTTACACAAAACCTTGCATGCCTTCACAACATTTAAAAATACACCCATGTCTAGGAAACTCTCAGTTGTACGCTATACCTCAAGTTGGACACATGTTGTGTGTCCCTTTTGCAATGCTTGTGCCAACCAAAGACTCTAAACCTTCACTCCTCTGTGCCATATGAATTCCTATATGTCCTCTCATGCCCATAGTCCACCAAGACACTCTCTTCTTCATTTAGTGATCTTCATGCCCCTTCCAAGTCTCACATTAATGACTTACATAACCTTTTAAGGGGTGGTTTCCAAACCATCACACCCTTTTGAAAAGGTCATCTATATTTACCCTTTATAAATGTAATTATTCTTCCATTTTAAGAGAATTTTCATTAACATTGTTCATTAATCTTTCTTTGAACCAAAGTATTATAATATCCTCTATTTTTATCTCCCTTATAAATTCTAAGAGGTTTATTTCATAACTTTATCTTCTCTTGGAGAAAAAGTCACATAACATCTCCTCCAACACAAGTGGAGTTGCATGTTGATCTTTACCAATAGAAATTTGCAAAAGCAACTAAAAATAACTTGGTTTTTGGAAGTTGTCACCTTGCTTCACACATCTTTTTATAGGTTCTAAAATATATGGAACCAAAATCTCTTGCATTGTGGATTTGGGGGTGGGTTTGGAAGAGCTAGAGTTGTTGGTTGTTAAAAACTGTAGACTGGCTCTCCTCTTATTTTTTTGTAGGTGGCAACTCACTAGAGGTTTAAGTAGGGGGCTTAGGTTGTTGAGACTCCAAGACACAATCCTTCATCTTATGGTTAGAGACCTAACTCAAATAGCAAGTGTTTGGGAGATTAATATTTTGGATGTGCTAGGAGTAATGAGTTTGAGCAATTTGTATGTTCACTACCTACTTGAGTTCTTTAGAAAGGTTGTCCTTGACATAACTCATCCCCGTGGATGAGCTAAATTAAACTTCTCGAACTCTATATAAACGACAGAGCCATCGAAGAGTAAATTTAGATAAGAAATTTATTAAATAGCATATGTAACCCGAGCAATTCAACCCAAATAGGCATGTGAAGGGACTTTCAATTAGAGACTAAAAACATGATGAGTCCAAGGTTTAAGCAAAAGGAGGGAGGATTGGAAAAGCAATGGGCCCTGGATGAGAACAAAATAGGCATGATTGGCTTCAACAAAGCGAAAAACAAGAAAAACCTTAATGAGGTTTTCTACATTAGCAAGTCGAATCCCATCAAAGGACCAAGATTTGGTGACCAAATCACGAAGTACACTTTTAAAAGGACTCTACCTGTAAAGTAAGTAACAAGAGTGAAGTTTTTAAGTCATTTATAAGATTCATCAAAATCGAGAATGGAAAGAACAACCTTTAGAGATGGATCAAGGGACTTACCTCGTGAAATACCTTTCACACAAATTTCTTGAATCGTTTGGCCAGGGACCATTAGTGGTCCCTGTTAAGCATTCGATTCCAGTAGCCACAGTTGTGAGTCGTGACTATTGTGAAGGAATGAACGACCCAGATCATACAAAGGGGCTTAAAAGAGCCCCTCAGACCTGACAAATGGAAAGGAACCGCAATAAATGTGAGCAAACGCTACAAAACTCGTCTAGAATACGGTAGTTTGACAGGCACACAAAGCGATCGCCAATTTTATGTTGCTCCTAAACGCTTCCTTAACGCCTTTTAAATCATCAACTTTTTTCTTTAACGTTGCCTTATGAAGTCGGGAGAAATTGTTGGTTGGAGAGAACTCGCCGGTAGCTCTGTCACAAGCTGAATCTGTTTGTTGTACGATAGATCAATTCTACCATTCATTTCACTTATATTCTTACTAGCAAAGTCCATGTCGACAACGTCTTTGTCAACCGCTTCTATTTATAGCTATTTATATCTACAACGAACTAAAGCTCATGTTTTAACTTGGAATTTGCTTCTATTTATAGCTATTTATGTCGACAGCGAGCTACTGGCCATCTTCTGATTTGGAATTTGCTTCTATTTATAGCTATTTATGTCAGCAGCGAACTACTTGTGATGTTCTGATTTGGAATTTGCTTCTATTTATAGCTATTTATGTCCTCTGCAGGGACCTAACACGTTTTCTGTGGTCCCATTGGTGAAAATTATTACGAGAGGAAAGCTATTGGCTGGATATTTAAAGAGCACCTCACCTGTCTGAACTTATCTTCATTTGGTCAGTTTTTGTTCCCGCTTCTTCTTTTAGCAAAGTCTCGTTTTACAGAGAAAGGAAACGATGGGGCGAGGAATGATACGAGGAAAGATACCAAGGAAGAAAATTGTGAAGAAAAAGAATCTGGTGTTGATAAGTAGGCTGATGAAATAAGGGTACGAGCTCTCTGTGCTCTGCGAGGTCCAAGTGGGCCTCTTTATCTCTTCTCAAACCGGAATGCTCTTTGAATTTGTCCGGTATAAGTACACCATTTTCTTCTAACTCTCTCACACCAGGCCATGAGCAGCCATTCATTCGTAGCAGCTTGATATTATACTAGTTGTATTGAAATTACATAGATTAGGGTAGATTTTAGTTACTATAATGCCTATTATTCACAGCTTGGTGTTTTGTTACGATTCAAGCTATCTCTGGTGTTTAGCATTGTTATGTTGCGGTCGTTATAGAATGGCATTATTTGATGCCATTGTTAACGACTTACTTTGAAATGAATCTGCTCTAACCATGTATTATTAGTGTAATAAGAAAGTGACATGAGATAGACTCTACCATGTGGATAAGAAATGGATCATAGTTTCAAGTTTCTTGAAGTTTTGTTTATTGTTCACATTATTATTAGCATAAGTATTATTTCAAATAAAAGAGGAAATATCAGATGTCAATTTTGAGAAATCAAAATCATGATAAATTGAAATATTAATATATAAATAAGTGTTATTTGATTTTTTTAACCTATAATAAATTTTGTTAATTTTTTAAAATTCTGGATACGAAATATGTTATAATATATTTATATTAAATAAGTATATCAATATTTTTTATGAGTTTAAATAATAGAGTAAAGATAAAAAAATATAATTAGTGAGATAAAAAATATAAAGGAAATAATAATAATATTTATATTGAAAGTGGAGATGGAGAAATCAAGTGAAACAAATTTATCATATGCAATATCATAGAATATTAGATTATAGAAAATGATTGATATATTTATAAAATATATAGTGTTACATATTAATGGTAGAGAGAATTATTTTTATCTTTTTATTTTTATAGATTAGGATAAGATAATGGAAGTGGTTATCCCTCTTTACTTTTGTTTTCATAGGTATACCTATAGAATGAAATTTGTTATGATGATTATTTAGGCCCTACAAATATATTTTTTAGTCTTAAGTGGGAGTAATAATGATGGCGTTTGTACACTAAATATGTCATGCTAGAATCAAACAAAATGCCACAAAGTGGAAACATAGAACACATATAAAGCATTAAGGCCACATGTGATGCCAATATACTTATATGATTTATAATATAAATTATCCACCAATGTGCAAGAAAAAAAATCTTAAAAGGTCATGAGAAAAAGATGAAGGTATAGATCCCATTGCAGCCTACTCTATGCATTATAACAAAGTGCCAAGAGATAAGATGATAGAAATAGATATGAAAGAAACAAGATTAAAACCAACAAGGTAACCCACTCTACCTAAATGTACAATGAAGGAAGATGAAAAGTTATATGAAATAACTTGCATGATAGAATACTATAATATGAAGTATGTTGAAAATACTTGATAATAGCTAAGAATAACAAGACTCTTTCAAGGGGAAAACCTCCAAATATCTCCAATGAGAACACAATTCACAATTTGATGATCAAATAAGATGTAATCAACCCCCTACTTAGGAGGCTTATCTAATAATTAAATATGAAATAAATGGTGATTGATACACTCAAAAGGATAAAATCATGCACACAACATGAGTTTTAAAATGGTTACTTTAAATTATTTTGATCTTCAAACACTACTATTTGTTCAAAGAGATTAGATTTCCACAGTCCATCAGGATTGTTGCTTTTGTTTTTGGAATTCAACTATTTGTTGTTATCATGATAATTTAAAACGCATAAGCATGATTTCATAATTCTAATTTTTATTATAAAAGTACACATTCAAAGTAAAATCTGGTAAAGATGAAATAAAGACATTTGTCTCACACTTATTAAATCAAAATGAAAGGGAAAAGTACAACCACAATAAAGGTCACACAATATGGTATATTATATATGCTATAATATAATGTTTATAATCTTGGAACATAATAGAATAAAAATATTTTAAAAAATAATCAACTCTAACAAAATATATTTTTAATTTGTGTAAAAGATAAAATAATATAATCTTAATAAAACTTGGATAATTTTTTGTTTCTCAACAAAAAATTGATTTGTCAAAATGTTATGGGAAGTGACATGGAAGAGAATGCAACAAAAAATGTAATTAGAATTATTCAAAAATGGATGATCATTTATATGTACATGTGATTTACTTTTATTAAATAATTAAAGAACAATCATAATTAATAAAAATTACATATTGTGTAGATTGACAACTTGGAAATCCTTATTGTTTGGGAATTATTCTTATTTTTTAATGTTTACCTAACATATGATCTAATATTTTCTCTCTCGTAAATTTTTTCTTAACCTCTTTAATAAGGTTAGCATCTAAATCAATGGAGGAAAGGGCTTGGTCACCATCCAATAATATTCATATCATCTTGGCCTTTCTCTCCAATATTACTTTGGTAAGCTCTTAGATTTCATAATTGCTAAGTTCTAGCAAGTAACTATAACATAGATACATCTTTAAAATGATTATATAAAGGTTCAAATAGAATATATGCCAAAAATAGGTATTAGATCCCTGCAAATAGCATATGTATAAATAGGACAAATAGATACAAATTCAACAATTTAGTGTTTAGATAGGAACATTGGCTAGATAGAAAAATATAGGAGGGAGACAGAGAGGGATAAATATGGAGAAATAAAGATGGGAGAGAGGGTGGGATGACGATATATATAGTGAGAGAGATAGCAGAGGAGGGAGAGGGAGGATAGTAGAGGAGGGAGAGGGATGATAGAGAGATCATATAGATGGATGAAGGGAAAGAGATAAAGAGATAAATGGATGAAGAGATGTATATATATGAGAGATAAAGGAAGAGGGATCTAGTGAAAGAGTGAGAGTAAGAGATAGAGACGAGGAGAGATGCAAAGTGGGAGAGAGATATATAGAGGGGGAGAGGGGGATATATATAGTAATTTAATAAAACTAATAATAAAAAGATATATATATATATATATATATATATATATATATATGGAGAGGGAGAGAATGAGGAAAGAGATAAATATTGAAGTGAGAGAGAGAGGGAGAGAAATAAGGAGAAATATAAAGAAAGAGAAGGGGATATCTATATGTATGCATGTATATATGGAGGGAGAGGGGGAGATATATATGAGTATCTAGGTAGAAGAAGAGATCAAGAAAGATATAGACAGTTTGAGAAAGATAAAGCTAGGCAGGAGTAGAGAAATATAAATAAGGAAGTAGGGATTTAAGTGAAATTTACAAATATATATGGAGAGTGTTTAACATGTACATACATACATTGAAAGTATATAATTGAGGGGTCCTATAAATCAACTAGAGGTCCTAATGAAATATTATTTACAGATGTTAGGTACACATTTCAAACTTATTTAAGGGCAGCCATGTGATAATGTTCATGTCTTAAGGGGTCATGTTAATTATGTCTTAAGCCAAGATCATGTGTGTGATAATGAATGTAACTTTAACTTGGGGTCACATGTGATAATTAAATGTCTTAAGGGGTCCTAGACAAACATGATTGAAGGTATAGGTCCTAATGAGATCCTGAATTTACTATTATCTTGATTGAAGGTAGAGGATGTAGAGCATTACTTATCTCAAGGGGTCTTATTTCAACTACTGGTCCTAATGAGATCCTGAATGATGTCTAGGTTTAAATGTATGTATTGAAAGTATATTCTGCATTCCTTAGGTTTGGGTTTGAATTTCATTTTTGTTTTTGTTTTCGTTTTATTTTTTTCATTTTCATTTTTGTTTCTTATTTCATTTTCATTCATTTTTGTTTTAATTTTGGTTTTGGTTTTGGTTTTTAAACATTTTCATTTTCACTCATTAAGCAAAAAATAATAATTTTATAAAAAATTGCTTAATTAGTAAAACCTAAACTAACATTATGTAAAGAAAAACTAAACTAATCAATTCAAAAAAAATTCTTTTCATAATTTAAAAGAAAAACTAAGTAAAATAAATAAATTTCTTTCATAAATTGAAAAAATTATAATAAAAACTAAAACTTAGGTTAAAATCCAGGAAGCAGCCTACCTGGAAGGCTTGCTGATGACTCGAAATCAGGATCCCGCTTAGAAAATATGAGTAGGGTCCCTTTTTCTTAAATTTTATATTTTTGGAAATAGGATCCTGTTTCATTTTAAATGGTATCCTATTTCATTTTAGAATAGGATCTCGTTTCATTTTAGAATGGGATCTCATTTCTAAAATTAGCTTACAAGATCATGATTCATTTTTAGGCTTGGGATCTTGTGACTTACACATTAAGTAAACACAACTTATTGCACTTACCCTAATGAATTGACCACTTTTTTTTACGACCGATTGTTTGAACTTAATAAATGTATCAAGAACTTCTTATTTATCAGCCAAATAGTAGATCCAAGTTTTATAAGAAAATACTTGGATTTATTTAGTGAGGGAGTTTCCATAGAACCACACAAGTTAGTATGAATAACTTCAAGAGGTTTTCATGCTTTTTAAGACAAGCTAATTAGAAAAGTATTTCTATGTTGTTTTCTAAACAAACATTCTTCACAACTTTTTTATCATTACTAAGAAATGGCAATCCTTCAACAATATGTTTCTTCTTAAGCCAAAGTAAAACACCAAAATTTAGATGCCCATATCTTTGATGCCATAATTGGATAGCATGCACCTATTTAGTACTCAAGACTTACTTGGGTGAAGGAAAATGAAGGGGAAACATACAATCACATGTCATCTGTGCTCAAGCAATCATTGCATATATATCTATGACTTATCTTTGATTATACATTCATTCTTGTAAAAAAAAATGTTAATTTTATTCAAACATCTGACCAATTGATAACAAATTCCTTTTTAGAGTAGAAACTAACATAGTATTAGAAATGTGCTTAGTTTTCCCATTCTCATTTGCTAATTCAATGGTTCGTATTCCTTTAGTCTCATAAGAATTACTGTTTCCTAATACAACATTACTATCATATTTCCATCCAAGTTAATAAACATATTTTCATTAGGAGTCATATGTTGGGAGAATCCGAAATCAATATACCATAAAGTCTCTTCATTAGAACTTACATTGAAACAAGAAAGAAACATGTTTTTTTATCTTCTCCAATATTATTAGCAAATTGCTTATGCTAACATTTAGATTCATAATGGTCAAATTTGTTACAATGAAAACATTGAACATGTCTTTTGTCTCTACCATCAACCCTGCGTCTACCTCTACAACTACCCCTATAATTGTTATTTCTTCCTTGAAAACTAGAACCTGTTCCTCGATCATACCTCCCGCCTCTATAATTGTGCCTAGATTCACCTCTATGTTAATATTTGGAATTATTGCCATTGGTATAAACCTTAGAAAATATATGTATTTTACTTCTTATGTTTAACTTAGATACAAATGCTTGTTCTAAAGATTATTCACTACTTAAAATCTGTTGTTCTACTATTAATAAAGTGCCCCTTAACTTATTAATTTTAATAGATGTAAGATCCTTTGAAATTTCAATTGTGGACTTAAAATTATCAAATTTGTAAGGCAAACTTCTTAATATTTTTTCAATCACATGCTTATTTCTTACAACGTCTATAATTCTCATTTGATTTATCATCCCTTCAACTTGTGTTAGAAACTCATTAACGAGTTCATCTTTACTCTTTTTAACATTTTCAAAAAAATCTTTAGTGTTTCCAACTTAGTTTTATGAACACCTTAGTATGCATTTAGAATAATTTTCCATGCCTCTTTAGAATGTTCACTCCACTTATTTTAGGATAAATTGATTGACTTAGTGCACCTTGAATTGGAAATAAACCTTCATTGTCTTTTTATTCATTTTGCTTATATTCTATTCTTTGTTGATTAGTTATTGCATTTATATCTTCAGGTTCTTCACACCCTTTGCAGACAATATCCCACCAAACTTTAGATCTCAAAAAAGTTTGTATTCTTGTACTCCAATAAGAAAAATTTGCCCTATCAAAATAAGAATCAATAGCCCTGATGTACTAGCAATATTTTCCATCACAAATAAATACAACAAAATATTTAGCAATACTTGACCCCCACTGTCATTCACAAAAAAAAGATTCCCCTAATAAACACAAATTGTTGACAAACTCCAATCCACATTGATCATTTACAGATAATCATCTTGTTTAAATATGTTTGAAAAAGAAACACTTAAAACTAATAACTACTCAAACTAGATAATTAATTTCTAACTAAAATTAACGCACAATGTTTATTATTAGTCATTCTCCCCCATAATAGACATTGTTAAAAAACAGAAATAAAATGTGCATAAACAAAAACAAAATGTTTACTATCCATTATCTCCCCCATAATGAACATTGGAAAGAACACCAAGTGAACTCCAAAGTGCCTAAAAGCAATCGCCAAAAAGGGGCTTTGTGAAAATATCAACAATTTGTATTATAGTAGGACAATATATAAGTTCAACCAAGCCTTCTTGAACCAACTCACGAATGTAGTAATGTTGGATTTCGATGTGTTTAATCCTGCCATGAAAGACTATATTTATACTCATTTGAATGGAACTTTGATTGTTACAATATAACACTATAGAACCATCCTCCTCAACCAAACAACTTGACAAGAAGTAGCAGCTTTGTATTCAACCTCTATAATAGAGAGAGACAGCGAGTTGTTTCTTGTATTTCCAAAAAATGACTATTACCAGAAGTAGACTGTATCCAGTCATCTATAGAACCTGCCCAATTGGAATTAGTATATCCAACCAATTTAACCTTCTTGAAATGTTGAAAGAAATAACATAATGAAATGTGCCTTTAAGATACCTTACAATCTGTTTAGCAACCCCCAATGTGTTTCCTTGGGTTCCAGAATAGACATAGAAATCAAATTGAGAAGAAAGCAAACAATCCTTAAACTTATGGTCCTAGGCCTGTCACAAATAGAAAGTGCTTGGGAGATTAATCTATTGGATCTTTTGACCAATTTGTATGTTCACTACATCCTTGAGTTCTTTGGAAAGAACTCATCCCCGTGGATGAGCTGAATAAAACTTCTCAGACCTTACACAAGCGACAAAGCTCACTGAAGACAAAATTTGGATAGGAAAGTTCTTGAATGGCAAAGGCAGTCCTGGCAATTCAGTCCAAAAAAAGGACATGTAGACACTTTTCTTTAGGGACTAAAAGATCATGAGTCCAAGGTTTAAACACGAGGAAGGAGGATTGGAAAAGCTAAAGCTGTTTGTTGTACAATACATGATGTCTACCATTCATTCCACCTATATTCTTACTACCAACGGCCACGTCGACTATATGTTTGCCAATCGCTTTTATTTATAGCTATTTATATCCACAGCGAACTACAGCTCATGTTTTGACTTGGAATTGGCTTCTATTTATATCTATTTATGTCCACATCGAACTACTGGCCATCTTCTGATTTGGAATTTGCTTGTATTTATAGCTATTTATATCCACATTGAACTACTGTCCATCTTCTCATTTGGAATTTGCTTCTATTTATAGCTATGTATGTCAACTGCGAACTACTTGTCATGTTCTGATCTGGACATTGTAGCTATTTATGTCCTCTGCAGGAACCCAACAAGTATTTTGTGGTCCCATTGGTGACATTAATTACGAAAGGAAAGCTTTCAGTTGAACAATGTAGCTATTTATGTCCACTGCAGGGACCTAAAACATTTCCTGTGGTCCCATTGGTTAAAATAATTACGAGAGGAAAGCTATTGGCTGGATATTTAAAGAGCACCTCACCTGCCTTAGTTGTCCATCCATACTCGTTGAGATGATCGTGCTTCTGAACTTATCTTCATTTGGTCAGTTTTTGTTCCCGCTTCTTCTTTTAGAAAAGTCTCGTTTTACTGAGAAAGGAAACGATGGGGTGAGGAAAGATACCAATGAAGAAAAATGTGAAGAAAAAGAATTGGGTGGTGATAAGTAGGCTGATGAAATAAGGGTACGAGCTGTCTGTCCTCTGCGGCGCCCAAATGGGCCTTATTATCTCTTCTCAAACAGGCAAGCTCTCTCAATTTCTCCAGCCAATGTACACCATTTTCTTCTGACTCTCTCACACAAAGCTCACACCAGGCCATGAGCAGCCATTCATTTGTAGTAGCTTGATATTATACCAGTTGTATTGAAGTTACATAGATTAGGGTAGATTTTAGTTAGTATAATGCCTCTTATTCACTGTTTGGTGTCTTGTTACGATTCAAGCTATCTCTGGCGTTGAGCATTGTTATGTTGCGGTCGTTATACACTGGCATGTTTTGGTGCCATAGTTAACGACTTGCTTTGGAATGAATGTACTCTTAACACTTATATTATTAGAAAAGAATGGTAGCCGACTATTATTAGTCTAATACGAAGTGACATGAGATACTATCTACCATGTGGATAAGAAATGGATCTTAGTTTTAGGTTTCTTGAAGCTTTGTTTATTGTTAACATTATTAGCATAAGTATCATTTCAGAAAAAGTAGTAGTCGACCATTATTAGTCTAATACAAAATGACATGAGATACTATCTGCCATGTGGATAAGCAATGGATCTTAGTTTTAGGTTTCTTGAAGCTTTGTTTATTGCTCACATTATTAGTATAAGTATTATTCCAAATAAATGAGGAGATACGAGATATCAATTTTGTGAAATCTTAATCATGATAAATCGAAATATTAATATATAAAAATGTTATTTGAATTTTTTAATTATAATATTTTTTTTTAATTGTAGATATGAAACATGCTATAATATATTTATTTTAGATATGTATAACAATATTTTTCTGAGTTTAAATAAAAAAATTAAAAAAATAAAGAGAATATAGCTAGTGAGATAAACAATATGAATAGAATAATAATAAATATTTATATTGAAAGTGGAGATGGAGAAATCATGTGAAACAAATATATCATAGAATATTAGATTACAAAATATGGTTGATATCTTTATAAAAAATATATTATTATATATTAAGGGTACAGAGAATTTTTTTTTTTTTTTTTAATTTTTATATATTAGGATAAGATAATGGAAGCAGGTGGGTTATGGGTTTATGAGATGGAAAGTTGAGTGAAAAGAAATTAAAATTACACATTTATCTCTTTTTTACTTTTTTTTTCATGCGTATACATAGAATTAAATTTGTTATGTTAATTATTTGGGCCCTACAAACATTTTTTTTAGTCTTAAGTGGGAGTAATAATGATGGTATTTGTACACTAAATATGTCATGCTAGAATCAAACAAAATGTTGCAAAGTTGAAACACACAACACAGATAAAGCATTAGGGCCTCATGTGATGTGGATATACTTTTATCATTTATTATACAAATTATGCACGAATGGGCAAGAAGAAAAAGCTTAAAAGCTCACGAGAAAAAGATGAAGGTATGCATCCTATTGTGGTATACTCTATATATTTTTTATAAAAAATTAAGAAATAAGAGAATAGATATAGATATTAAACCAACAAGATTAAAACAATCAAGGTAACCCACTTTTCCTAAATCTAGAATGGAGGAAGAGGAAAAATTATACGAAGTAACTTGCATGAGAGAATAATGTAATATGAAGTATGCTGAAAATACTTGATAATAGTGGATAACTACAAACCTCTTACAAGGGAAAAACCTTAAAATATTTTCAATCAGATAACAATGCACAATTTGATGATCAAATAAGAGGAAACCAACTCCCTACTCAGGAGGCTCATATAATAGTTCAATATGAAAGAAATGATGATAATACACTCAAAAGGATAAAAACCATTCACACAATAAGAGTTTTAAAATGGTTACTTTGAATTATTTTAAATCTTCAAACACAGCTATTTGTTGTTATCATGATTAAAAAAACACATAAGAATGACTTCAAAATTCTAATTTTTATTAGAAAAGAACACACACAAACTCAAATCTCATAAAGATGAAATAAACACTTTTGGCTCACTCTTATTAAATCAAATAGAAGGGAAAAATACAACCACAATAAAGATCACACAATATGGTATGTTATATGTACCATAATATAATCTTTATAATATTATAATAGAATAGAATAACATTATTTAAAAAATAAGCAACTATTAATAAAGATATGTTTTCAAAGGTGTAAAAGATAAATAATATAATCTAAGTAAAACTTGGATAAGATTTTATTTGTCAACAAAAAAATAATTTGTCAAAATGTTATGGGAAGTGACATGGAAGAGAATATAACCAAAAATTTAAGAATATACATTAAAAAATGGATGATTATTAATATGTACATGTGATTTGTTTTTAATTAAATAATGAAATAACAATCATGATTAATAAAAATTGCATATTGCATAGATTGACAACATGGAAATCTTTTTTGATTGGCAAATAATAATGGAAATTGCATATTGCTTACCTTACATATGGTCTAATATATTCTTTGTAGTAAACATTTTCTCAACCTTTTCAATAATGTTAGCATCTAAATCAATGGAAAGAAGGGCTTGGTAACCATCCAACAATATTCATATCACCTTGACCCTACTCTCCAATATTGCTTGAGTAAGTTTTTAGATCTCCACTATAATATCTATTTTTGGAGATGACACATCCATTTCATAATTAACTTGAGAATCACAGCTCTCTAATAATCACTTTAATTTAGGCCCTTTCTCTAGAATTTATTTAAGCTTACAACTCCTCTCCAACTATATCACCTTAAATTTGGGTCTCCACTTCAATATGCACATCTAGTCAATGGGTATGATTTTAATGTTAAAAAATTGTTAAATAATAATAAAAGATAAGAATCAATTGCAGTAATGTCCAAGATCTTAGAGTAGATGAATAGCACTAGTGAGCTAAGATATTTTAATAAAAATATAGACTTTGCAAGCAATAGCTGAAATATAATAGTTCAATGGATTTATTAAAATCACTATAGATAAATAAATATATAGAAGAGAGCACTACCAAGTAGAATAGAAAATTTGAGGTAGTAGATAGGCATGTGATCTCATGCAATATTGCACTCACAGGCTTGCATATCCTTAAAATATATCAATAACTAACAAACTTATCTAGAGGAATATTCTACACTAGCACCCCACCTTAAGTACAACTAGATTCAAATGGAAAAAGATTTGGTCCTAACAATATGGTCTTATCAAGTACCCAATTATAATGAGATAAGTAAGGAGATACGATAAGATAGTCTCACGTGCTCAAAATTATAGTTAGTGCATATTCTAGACTGCTCAACTGGATTGGTTTGAATATACAAGTATCCAATCTCTAGTTAAAGAGATTTATTGTTTAAAGATAATAAAATTTTCTTTTGAAAATATGTTCTCTAAATTGGATAACCATTATTACCCCTTTTGATTGGAATGGTGCCAAAAAATTAGAGTAACTTAACCCCTTTTCTGATTAATAAAAAATAGAATACGCTTGTACCATTACAAAAAATATAAAATCAAGATAGGCCTGAACCAAAACATAACCATCACAAAGGTGTGCACAAGGGAAGAGCTCGTAAGCTATGAGACCACCGAGATAAAAAACCAAAAAAGGCTAACCCTTTTTTGAAAACATGATTTTCACCGAAGCCATAACCGATGAGAACCAAAGTCTCAGACACAGAAAATCACCTAATCATAATAGAGGGGTTTAGGAACACACTCGAAACCATCCTCTTAACAAACTCCCTTAAACTAGGGCCAAGCTAGCCAAGGGGACAAACAACATACAAAAGATTATGGAAGGATTTTTGCAACCTTTTGCCAAAAGGGCAACCAAATAAACCAACAAGGGCCACCTCAATATGCCAATTGTCATCATAAACATTGGGGAATAGAATCCCAAAAAGAAAGAGCATATGGGGAAAGGACCTAGACAAGAAATCATAGATAAAGTGATCCCAATACCTACTTTGAACGAGACGTCCTATAGACATTGACCCAAAAAGGTACATAAAATGATAGGGCGAGCAAAGGGAAGAAGTAGAGATCTTATAAAGTGGTAGCATCCTCCAACAAAATTAGGAATATAGCACCAAAGAAGACATACATAAAATAGATCCCTCTCTGGTTAAATGCTCATAGGGTAACCATCCCTCAACACCTATCCAAAGTCCACCCACTTCAACATAAGAGGGGCAATCACTTAGAAGAACATCACCATCCTCAAGAACAAGCAAAAAACCCCTCATACACCCATCAAGAGAAACCTTTCTAAACAACATAGCTTCAAGACCCACCTCCATAGGGTCACTGAAAGGAGCAAAATAGAAAATACTTTTAGGGTCCTTTCCAAGAAAGAAGGGGAACTAAAAACTAATCTCTCGGAGGGGAAGGATACCCCACCCAAGAGGCCCACAACACCAAAGGACACCCCCTTTCTTATCATAAATGCCCCCTTCTATAGGACCTTCAGAATAGAGCAGAGGAGCCCTAAGCCACAAGGCATAAAGAGCATGCAGAAGGTACCTATCAATAGGAGCCACAACCATCCTCACAACACCAAGCATCGATCTAGATCCCCTAGATGAATAAACACCATAACCAAACACCACAATACCCTCACCCACAGGGGCTTCATAGTCATGTAGATGAATGCAACTAGAAAACACCATGAGGAGAGAGGGTCAAGAAGGAATTAAGGGTTCTCTGTAAATTCTAGCCACAACTATCCCATAGAGAAAAGGTAATGCAAGAGAACCATGTGTCTAAGAGACCCAACATAAATGGCATAAAATAATGGCATGGAAGGAGGGGGGAAAACCCCAACTTGTCGAAAGATACTACCATACCCTAAGTCATAGAAAGAGAAACCAACCCCACACAAGGCACAATGAAGGCTTCAAGAGTCAAACTAGTCTCTCTTAGGAGTAGAATACATCCTAAATGAAGCAACACAAAAAGACATAGGGCCCAGACAACCATGGAGGATAAGCCATTGCCAACAATGAAATCTACCATCAAAATGCTCATACCCATGGGATAGAAAAGGGAGGAGCCATCCACTCCAACCGACCTAGAAAGAGGTCACCTGGGAGGAAAGAATCCCAATCTACCTATAAGCCTCTATTCAAAAGAAAACAAGAAGGGCAAGATGCCACCGAATCCACGCCAAATGCTAGAAAATGGCTAGATTGCCATGGCTGTAGCAAAAAATAGGGGCCCTAAACCCCCCTTACCATCAGTCTCACCATCTCCCTCTTCATCCTCCCCTATATCTCCCTCACTTGTCAAAACCCTATCTACTCTCCCACTCTTTCTCTCCATCTATTGCAAGAATTTTTTTTAATAACATGGCCTATGTTAGCTATTGATTTGAAGAGCGATGCATATATGTATTGTTAATTAGAAAATTATTCTCTAGATGAGCTTATTCATGAAGCTTATTAAATGAAAAAATAAAAATTATTAGATGCTAAAGTGTTACCATAATAGAATTTTATTAAAGTTTATTTATTATAATGCACAAAACCTCCCTTTAGTTAAAATAAATTTATCATGTAATTGTTTAAGTAGGATGAACAATTTCTAAAAAGAACTAGACTATAAAATGGTAGAGAGCATGCAAAATATGATGGGAACAGAGAGAGATAGGATTCATTTTTTACATATTTCTCAATGTAAACTGATCAATGCAAAGTGTAAACAATAATACAAAAAGATTAAATCTGACCCAAATCACTACTCTATAACTTTAAATCAACCCCTTTTTCTTCCCTTTTCAATCAAACAACAAAAAATAAAATGGTTATAATAAAGAAAGTAAAGCAATTTAGATACCATTGTTGTGAGGCCCAACCACTAGGATAGATCTGCATACTCATAGTAGGACTATTCTTGCAATCACTATGAGACACTGATGATATATTTTTCTATCATGTTGTTATGGACATATAGTTATGGGTAACTTGTATGGATTAATGATATTTCATTTTGATAATGGTACACTTCATGATACATTAGATGATGTTATGCTTATATGTGTGCACATGTGGTTAATTATCTTAATATTCTTTATAAATTAAGTTATGCATTATCAGTTTTATTATTCAAAATTATGCTAATTTAATGTGTTGAGTAGCCATCACTCCTAGTTAGAAATGATATGTAACGCCCTACTAAGGAACCCCAAAGGAACTAACAATTAACATATAAAATAACACAACAATAATTGCTTTTCAAACATAATACTTATTATCCTCTAACACACTATAATTGTAACAACTAATTTACAGAAGGGAAAGATAAACACATATTTCTAAACAATTCCTAACGTCACTACTATGTAATGCATCTAAACATGAACTAGAATTCTAGAAACAATAATAAAATAACTATAATAATTCATAACATAATAAACATCTAACATCTATATCTAGGTTCATTTAAGCACCAAACCAAAGGTTCCTATGATAACCTTTCAACATTAAATAAGATAGACATACAATCATATATTTGTAGTTGGCACCAACACTACTTTACCTAAACACTATTCTATCATTACATTAAATATTAATTAAATCAATCTAAATTACATCAACCTCCTTATGGAGTCTTCCAAAATAAATTACAATATAGTTACAATGCTTCTCAAATATATATCATATTACAATTACATTTACTATTGTAGCATCCTAAATTGTACTCCCTTATAATTTTGTCCTCTTTTGGACCCTCACCTTGGCATTCATCCCCAAGGACTGATTAGAGCCCTAATTATGCTCACACCATGCACCAAACTCAATATTTTCAAAACCTACACTCTTTCCCCCAAAATTCTATGTCCCTGATTGGTCAAGGCCAAAGTGCTACACCTTAGTCCTTAGGGATTAGAGTGACCTCACTCTGGTTCTCCCAATCAAGGCCCATTTTGGGGCCTCTCAACCATAACTTAAAATGGACGAGAACCTGGATCCCATGTAGGATATTATCGTAAAATTAATTTGTTTTTCAACCAAGCATGTATAAAAGGAGGTTTATCCCTCTCATTTTGACATCCATCCCTAACAAATTCAAAATCTCAATTATATCCTAGCAAATTCAAGTGAGCAATAAATCAATCTTCTTTCAAGCATTGGACTAGAAGTAAAATCAAGATTCAATCATTATAGTTGCCAATCATGTTCTATCTTTTATGAAGACTACATGAAACCCCAATTCCCTGTGAAGAAAAACAAAACTTCATAAAAAGGTATATTATTAGTTTTCCAGACATTTTCAACATTTCCCTCAAAAGGAAATCATTTCCATTATAGTAATTTATTTACATTTTAATTTTATTTCATGGTTAATTCCAAAAACAAGGTTTCACCTAAGGCAAACTCCTATCCCCCAAAAAATTCCTTTCTCTACTTTGAGTAGGAATAGGCGTGAAGTTGTAATTTTCAAGATCGACATTATGCACAAACACGAACAAATTCCCTTTTGGATGGTGGAAAGTTTGGAGGACCAAAGCGATGAGCACTTCGGTCCTGACAATTCAAGACAACCTTCTCGGAACAGATCTTAAAACTCACATATTGCTCAAATCCAGGTTTTTGGCTCTGTTTAATGAGTGTAGCTCACTATCTATGCATAATTACTTCAATTTACACACATTTACCCTAATTTTAGCATTTTCACAATTCAACTTAAACAGAGGGAATCAAATTCTAACCAATGAATCTAATTAGGATTGCTAGGCCTACCTTAGTGGGATTGAGGCTATACTTATTGGATTCACCCCTCTTTAATGTAAAGTTCCCTAAGCAAAAATTAGGTGTTTTACTACATCATTGGGTGAAACCCTAATTTTTCACCCCCTTTACATTTTGGTGAACCCGATATCTTGCACCTTAATTTCTTATTTATATTCTCAGATCTAATTGTTCATGCTTTTACAAATTTAAATTTACATTTGTAAGTTTAATTTTCAATTGAATTACACAAATTTAGAGGTTGAATTAACAAAAACCCTAATTTATAATTCTAAAATTTACTTGTGGGTTGCATAATTTTTTATGTTGGATATTTATGATATGCTATGCTATGATTTAGAGGCATTTTATTTTAAATTTACAAATCACATTTGTTAATTAATTAGTTAATCAATCACTTGTACAAATAATTTCATTGTTTAATCACAATTTTTACTTTGAAATTCAAATTTCCCTCTATGCATGATTTTTGTTACCATTAGTCCTACCTACAATATCCCTATGATAAGAAGTTGTAGAATTAAGGCTTCCCAAGGTTTAACTACTAAGGATATGGAGCCTAATTTGGATAACTTATTTCATGACAATGTTGGTGGTTCCTCTAATCCAACAAATTATGTCATTTATCCTCATTCTTTTCATAATTCTCATAATGTGCAAGAATCACTAACTAGGGTTTATGTTGATCAATTGGAGAAGATTGAAAATGAATTTGAAAATCTTCAACACTAGATGAGTCAACAATACCCCAAAAGAGAGGCAATCCCATTGATTCAAGGATTAAAAAAATGGTTCAAAGTGATAAAATTGGTGTTTATTTGTTGTGTGGCCTTGCTCATATTGTTGACACTAATATCATTCCTATTAAAATTTATGTCTAAGTTCTTGGTTACACTCACGCTACTAGTCAAGTCAATCATTCTATTCAGATGCCTACATCCTTACCTAGTGTGCCTACTTTCACATCTTCTATGATTTGAATACTTCGACAAAAAATGTTAATCATACACATGTTAGTCAAGGGGGAAACCTTGATAATAAAAAATATTTTATACCTCCTTACATGATTCTTCCATTAGTGACCCAATCATCTCTCATGCCTACATATCATAGTGTTCCACCTCCTTACTTCTGTAAAGTGGAAAATTTGAGCATAGTAAATTCACCACATGGAAGGGAGAAACCACTAAGTCAATTTTCACTTGGAAGACTTTAAATTCAAAAGAGGAGATGAATCCACTAGATCCAATCCCAAATGAGACAAGGACTAAATACTGGGTGGATTGGATTAATTTGGGTTTTCCTCTTTTGTAAGTTGAATTGTTAAAATAAGTAGAATGCTGAAATTAAAGACAAAATATGCGAAAATAGTAAGCTACAGGTTTGGGATTCCGTCATGCACCTGGATTTGAGTAATATGAGCTGATTCGAAACTACCCTGTGAAAACTATTGGAAATAGCAAGGGTCGTGTGTAGGGACCATGACACCCCCTCTTGGTCCTCTAAAATTTTTTATCACTGAAAACGGTTTTTCCTTGCTGAATAAGTAGAATGCTTTATGAAGAATTCTTGAATGCTTGACGTAGTTTCCTTTCCTTATCACCTTGTCATGTTATCCTCTTCCTTTTCAAATGAGAGGGGAAAGACCTCCTTATATAATTGCATGTCGTCAAACTTAAATTAATTTTCCGACATGGGCCGACATGAAGAGGCAATTCCCACTCAAATATGAGATAGGGGCTAGGGGCAAAAATGGGCCCCAATTAGGGAGGACCAGGGAATGGTGCCTTGGTCCTAGTGAGGATCAATGTATGGAGCCCTAGTCCTACCCCAAATTGGAGAAGGGTTAAGTTCCCTATGCAAGGTGTAAGATGAATTAATGAAGCTTGGTTGCATATGGGGGAGGCACATATAGGTCCCGATCAAGCACGAGGATGACACCGCACTAATACATTTGGCCTCAAATTCCAATGGAGGTTTCCGACGGACAAGGCATATTGTGATCAAATTTTATTTTTTTATTAAAAAATGCCCGAGTTCATCGAAATTCCGATGAACTCAGGCATTTTTATAAAAAAAAACCAAATTTGATCACAATCTGCCTTGTTTGTCGGAAACCTTCATCGGAACCTTTTGAAGCTATTAGTATACATAGAATCCTGTGATCAGGGTAGCAGGTGCCGATGAAATCCATCGGCAGGACTTACACTAGCGGCGAAGGGAACATTTGGTCTTGTCGATACCCAATGAGGCTATCGGTAAGACATACACCGATGCAGACCTGATGTATCAAAGGGAGTTACATCAATGAGAAAGTCATCAGGGAAGGTCATTCACATCGCCAAAACAACTTTCTAGTTATCCCAATGCCCGATGAAATCATTGGAGAGACATGCCCCAAAAAACACTATACCAAGGAATGAAGGAGTAAGTTACACCAATGGTGCCAAAGAGAGAAATTACATCGAGGAGACCTAAGCCCATAAGTTGTTATTATATCATATTTTAAAAGTGAGCAAAGTGTTCATATTTAATGCTCACAACAAGCTTGCACAAAGCAAATAAATAGAATGCTAATCATTCCAAATTAAACATTGAATATAATTGATTGAAGTTGCTTAGCTTTGAGTCCTTTCAATAGGTAGAGTTAATCAGCAGAGATTGGAGCTTTCAGACTAGGAAGATAAGGGTTTTCAATTGCAAAGATGGAAGTATCGACAGGAAGAAAGAAGTCGGAAAAGAGTACATAATCAAAGGCTAAAATGCCCAAGACAGGGGAGGATGTCCTTGCTAGAAAATTGAATCAGGACATGATAGACCAAATGCAAGCACCCGGGCCAAAATCCAGGAGATCAAAGAAACATCTATTAGGAAGGGACCAATTGGAGGATAAGTACAAGAATATTGGGGACGTCTAGACAAAGGTGAGGGGCTATGAGCTATTCCTATTTTATTATTTAAGAAGGAATAAGGAAATACCCCTCTGCAACCCATGGTCAACTAACTTAAGAAAGCTAATTGTTCCTAATGTTTTTGTAAATTTGAAAGTTTTGGAGATCTTGGTTAGAAATTATGACTTAGTGGGAAGATGTATTTGGGCCCTAGGTGGGGATGCATTCATAAGGTTTTTTGAAGGTACTATTAATGAAGTGTTTAATTTGGAGAGTCGTTTTGACATGCCACTGTCTTTTGGAGAATTGGAAGAAGAATACAGGTGAATGGATACTGCATATTTGGAAGGGAAGTTGGTCATTCATAAGAAAGAGCTAGAGATGCTTACAGAATAGGATGGGTCGCCTTTCAACATTGACCTTTTTAGACACTATTTTCAATATACTTACATGTCTTGTGGGGAATTGGGAGGTGTGGAGGTTCCTGATTTAATGAACATTGGACCTATGGTCTTGGCCTCTAATATTCAGATGTATGAACCTAGGCCTTTCGATTATGCTTCCTACTTGGTAAATAAACTACATGATGGTTCTATCGATCTCCAAGCAAATCGAAGCCCTCATTTCAAATTCTATTCATTGTTGATGCACATTGTGTTGTTTTACGGATGATTTCAGGGAATGTGGCCCAAAGAACTAATTTTGCATACTAGAAGCAAAGAAGGTGAAGAGAAACCAATCCAGTTATGGACTTCCATTTGGGACTCTCATTTCATGAGGTCCAATTATTTTAAATTTGGGGAATGGATAGTTAAGCCTATTTGCAAAATATACGGTCTCCCATGTGATTATTCTATTTTAGATGAAATCAAAGCTTTTTTGAGACCAAAAGAATTTGATAGAAAAATGATAGTAGACCATAATTGGGGTGATTGGTTTGTAAACAAAGACTTCACATGATTTTGAATTTATGGATTTGAAGGAACCCCATATATGCTACCAAAGTGTGTTCCTGACATAATTGCCTATTTGGAAATCGTGAGGCAGTTGAGCGTTTCCAATGCGAAACACTTTGGAGATCTGCGTAAGCAATCTTTTCTACCTGGTACTCTTACTTTTGGGGATTTTAAAATTGTTTCTAAGAAAGCCTATGAAATTATTGATAGAAAGTTGATAGAAGAATATAATTTGTTTGAGAACTTTTCAAGAAAAAACTATTACCCAGAGGGGTATATTTGTTCTTGCAAAAAGAAGCAAAATCTGGGCGATTATCCTCATATTGGTTTGGAGGCAGAGGATGTATTTAGAAACATGGAGGAAGTGGAAGCCTAGGTTGTCATCGATGATTTAAATAGGCAATTGGAAGAAATAAGGCAGAAGCTAAGGGATATGGACTCTGAGGAAGAAGAAGAAACTATAGAAAATGAGCCTGAGGATGTTGAGGTTATTTCCAAGTCACAAGCAAAGGAAGTATAACAGACACAAAATGAGAATGATCAAATTGTGGCCACATTGAAAATTAACCAAGATGTGAGGTTGGAGCTCTGAGCATATTGCTTTTGTCTCCAATGGTTTATTTTTTAAATCAAAAGAATTTAAAACATTTCATTATAACTTTAAAGTAAAAGGCTGAGAGAGTCAATCCCTAATGTGACCCTCGAAAATGAGGTTGAATTGAAAAGGAGGTTAAGAGCAGACATTGATGCAGAATTGTCAACAATGACTCCTCAAAAGGGAAAACAATTATTAACAGAGGCTGGAATAATAATTTTTCCAGGATGGGATATGAGTGCCTCATTTATCTTTGATAGTTTACTTCATTTTGAAAACAAAGATTTCAAATTGGGTATTCAAGGATTGAATGATGTTTTCATTGGTTCTAGATTCGACCAAGATGAAGAAGCTTTATTTTTGTGGGCTTTGTACCCACCAAACAAAAGGCTAAAAATCATTGACGTTGACAAGGCATTTGGTCACATGATGAAGTTAAAAGTTGGTGAGATTGATCCTATCGTCTCTATATACATTGGAGTGGATATTTTAAAGTTTAATAGAGCACAGGTGGCAAGAGTGGTCTGAGAGAGAGATCAATACAAAGATATGTACAAAGAAGTCCTCAGAAGAAGTGATCAGACTATTCTCCTGTTGCCTTCCCCAGACAGCTCAAGATGGAAGAAGAAATGTGAATAATTATAGCATGAGAATCAAAGGATTCTCAAACAAATGCAAAATGTTAGATATGATACTTCTTCCTTGTTATTAAATAAAAGATTTAAAAAATTAAAGGGTTATCTAGAGGAGTTTTGGACTATTTTCCAAAAGAACATGGACAATGGTGTGTCTCACAACAGGATCAAGAACAAGTTGGGTGTGAAGTTACATGAGAAAACTTTAGAAGGAATAGATGCAAAAGAGATTGATAAAATTAATAGGCTCCTAGCAAAACATGACAAATTTGATGCCCAATTGCAAAAAAAAATTGATGAATGCAAGGACACAATTAAACATGGAATTCCTGCATTAGTCGATCAGAGAGGGGAAATTAAGGATAAAGATAAATGGATTTATAAATGTCAAAGTCTTCTTCATGCTGCCCTTAATGCTGCCTGGATGGATGGGATTGATTTTAAGGAGACCACAGCACAAATGGAGTGGCTGGTCACTTTGGAAATCATTGTTCGACATGTCATCTTTGATGTAGATACTATCAAATCAAAGAATTATTTTGAGCATATTCAGAAGTGCGGTCAAGTTATTGGCAGTTAGTCCTTGTGTTTAATGATTCAAACTGTGGTTCTTTAAGAGATTTATGTAATATGTTTTCTGTGTCAGTTGTTAGTTAGGTAGGTTAGTTAGTTTGTAATTTGGTTTTAGCTAGTTTGAGTCTTAACGAAAGGGTATGCCCTTTCACTTTCAAATATAATTCTCATTTATATATATGGAGAATTTCTTGAGAGAAGGTACATAAGAAAATTTATTATCATCTTTGAAGACATTTTTAATGCAATACTTTGAGTTTTATTTTTTGAAAATACTATACTGGTGAAGTATTTAATTAGTTGATTCTCTCATGTTCTCTATTTTATATGAAGATCGGATATTTTATTTATCTTTGATGACATCTATTTGTTCAATCATTTGATTAGTTCCTTGAGATCAATCTATTTTCTTTAGATTGCTTCAATGTGCTTTCTTATGTTTTTATGATTTGAAGTTAGTTGCAGTTCAAGTATCAGTGTGGAAGATTGGTTGTCAAGTTCCATTTTGTCCTGTTGGTCTTTCAAAGAAAAGTTAAAAACAACAATACTAAATGTAACCTTTTACTTTGGTTATAATTCATATAGATGCCCTTGAAGTGATAGAATAAATTAATTGAATCAATAAGAAGTCAATAAGGGGTGAAGGCACTAGTCTGATTATGATTTTGAAGTGGTTAATCAAGTGTTTTCAAAAGTAAGATTTATATTTACAATTTATCAATAAAGCAATTTATGTTTCAAGGAAGTTGTATGAAAGTAAATAATTCATAATTTCCAACACTTGTTTGATTGTCGTAAGAAGTCTAATTTGATAAATCTCTGGTTTTACTTGCCATCTGGAGAAGATCATGAAGTTTTAAATTCTCTATAAAAATTCCTTAGGTTCAAGGTATAGGTTCATCCACCTAGGTCTAGAGAAGCCTGAAGTGCAGGGGAACTTGATCAAAGTGATTGTTCCCGTTTGTTGCCCAGAATTGATTTGAAACCACTAAGAGAAGTGGCAAAACTCTTTGGTTTCCAATCTGTGGTTTTGGGAACCAACAAAACCTTTATTTATAATATTTATTCAATTCGTTTTGGATATTTAATAGCAAAAAAAATTAAAGACGAAAATTGCAAATTTCCTTACTAAATTATTTTTTAATGTATATAATCAATTTTTGTAGTCTATGATCTAATAGAATCCACAACGGAAGGGATGTGAGAAACTGATCTATTGGAAAAAGAGATCTCTTTAAACTTGCGCTCTCATTTGAATTGGACTATTGTAATTGATATGCCACTTACCAACCACCTCTTAATCCTACACTTTACCTGGGAAGAGAACCTTTCATAGAATATTTCATATGACCGTTGTTCTAACAAGAGTTATTTCCCGTTTCTATGTCACCTTTTTCTCTCACTCATGCCCACTCTATCTCTAGCTCGCTATCTCCACCTCCTCCTCTCTATCTATATCTCTACATCTCTACATCTCTTTCTTATTAACTCCGTGAATCTTTCTCTATATTTCTCTCTCTATTGTTTCCTTCTCTCTTTTCTATCTCTTTGTGTCCATATATCTTTGGCTTTGTCTACCTCTCTCTATCTATCTATATCTTTGTTTATATCACTCCCTCTCTCTATAGAATTAACTTAATCTCTCCCTCCATCTCTCCTACTCTATATCTTTATCTCTATTTATCTCTCTCTCCCCTTACTCTATATCTTTATTATCTCTTCCTTTCTTTTGTTTGGTCCATCTATCATGCTCTATATCTCTTTCTCTCCATCTCTCTCTCTCTCTCTCTCTCTCTCTCTCTCTCTCTCTCTCTCTCTCTCTCTCTCTCTCTCTCTCTCTCTCTCTCTCTCTCTCTCTCTCTCTCTCTCTCTCTCTCTCTCTCTCTCTCTCTCTCTCTCCCATTCCTCTTTATCTCTCCTTATCTCACTCTATCTATATCACTTCCTATGTCTCTCTCATTCACTCTATTTTTTCTTCCATCTCTCATACTTTGTATCTTTATCACTCCTCTATCTCTATTTCTCTCTATATCTATTTCTCTCTATATTTCCCTCTCACTCCTCTCTTTATTTCTTTCTATCCATATCTTTCTCTATCTTTATCTCTATTTCTCTTCCTATCTCTCTATATCTCTCCCTCTCTCCCAATCTATATTCCTCTCTATATATTTATCTATCTCCCCTTATCCCCTTCTCCCCTTCTCTCCTACTCCTCTATCTATCTATCTCCTTATATCTCACCATCTATATCTCTCTATCTCTCCCTCTCCCACTTCCTTCATATCTCTCTCTTCCACTATATCTCTCTAGCTCCCTATATCTCTCTATCTTTATCTCCCCATTTACCTCTCCCTCTATCTCTATCTACTTTTATCTCTCCCCCAGTCTCTATATCTATATGTATTTATCTCTTCTATTTCTATCTATCCCTCTCTCCTCCATCTCAACCTTTATCTTCTCACCCCATCTCTCTCTCTCACTCTTCCCAACTCTATTTCTCCCTCTCTATCTCTATTGCAAACATAACATGAGCCTGATTATCATTTTCAATCATCTTTGGATCCCTACAAGTGGATCCATAGTTGATTTAAAATTATCGCTTCTCCATTGAAACCTTTGTTGCACAAACAACATCATTTGTTGAAGGGCCCACTAATTAACCTCATGTGTACTACACATGTATGCAAAACAATACATCAAAATTTCCTAATTAACCTTCGAAACCTTTTCGACAATACCCATTGCACACCAAAATTGCAATTGCTAGTCTTATATACATCTTATTTGAATGGCTTTGCACCTCATGAATGTTCATTCTTTTGAAAATTGACTATGTTGTATTCCCCAGTATTCACTTACGATTATTACTCTTGATTTTTATATATGATGATTAACTTTTAATGATTGTGTTGAGTTACCATATCAAACTTAGTTATTTTGATAGTTTGTATATAAACTATTTTAAATCTGAACTCTTGAACCTTTTGTATTCATTAGATGATAGAGTTAACCAATAAGAAAATTTGGTTATTATGCCCACTTGATAAAGTAGAAGTTAATTGGGCCAATATGCACAAGATGAATAATTTAATAATAATCATACCTATATGGATCTCTTATATCTCACTTATTATGTTGTAACTTGTTATTATGATGCATTTCATCTGTATGTCATATAATATTATGAAATGAGATATAGCTTATTTAAAAGGATAGCACACATGTGCGCTTATTTCATCATGACAATTATGTTGATCATGGCAATCTATCATATTGTGACATATAACATATCTCTAACACTCCATGCTACTAATTGTTAAGATATCATCATTTGGATATTGATCATCCAACCCACCAACAAGTATGAGAATTAATATCAGGAACTAGACTTGAATGACATTAGAGACACATTATGAGCACTACATATTATATTTGTGAATTTTTTATTCACTTATAATTTATTTATTCACATATTATGACCTTTATTATAAAAGGGTGTTCCAAATTGATATAATTATACTTGTATATCCAAGATTAATGAAATGAGATATATACTTCACTCATAGATTTGTTGATCCGTAATCAACATGAAAATTCTGCTAGACACTTCAATAACATGAAGTTTTTGTTGTACATACTTAAAATATGACATTACACATGTGGATAATTAACCAAAACCAAAATGCAATTAAGAACATGGAATGCACAATTATTATGAACTCGTTTGAAGTTAGTGCTTCTATACTCATAATATGTTAGAAAAATTACAAGTAAATAATGTAGAAGTGTCGGACAAAACTTGGCTAACGCATGGGTAGAGTTTGAGAATTCTAACGGCTGGCAGCGCGCGGTTACTCAGCTAACGCAGCTCCTGCAGGTGGGATTTTATTTTATTTGGCTATGGGTTTTGCAAGTTTCTGTTTTGATTGGAATTTTTAAGGCATTTATTATTAAGTATAAGGTTTTTATCCGCCGACTGTTTGTGTTCGCAGTTTCAGGGCACTTAAGAGTTTTGTAGTAACTTGGTCAGTTGTTCGTGTTCATGTTCGCATTTTCAACGGACTTAAGATTTTGACGGTAACTTGGTATGTAACGTTATCTACAATCTTGCACTTTCTAAGGGTTATATGCATTCCTACATTCCTTGATTTTGGTAGCTACTCTCTACTTTTCAAATAGAGGGTATTTGTGGTGTAACACTTTTTAAGTTTGCTTCAGTGAGATCATCTTTTGTTTGTTCCTACGTTTTGGTGTTGTATTGGGCATTGAATATGTCCGCGAAGAGTATCAACCATTTGTAGGATTTTTCCAAAGTTCCTCAACCATCTATTGCCTACTACAATAGATTTCTCTAGCATGGAGTTGGCTGTGTCAACAAACCGTCAACTTGGTTTATTAATTTTGAATATTTATCATACAATTTTAAGCATTTTCCCCCTTGATTTTTGGTAAATTTGTAGTTATAAATGTGGAGTGTGCCTATCGTGGGATGAAATTATTTACTCATTTTGCTAGGAACCGGGGTTCTGATTATTTTTTCATTTTGTCCAATATCACGGCATTTACCTCAGGAAGACTTGAATTAAATAAATTGGGAAGGTGAAAAGGCCCTTTATTCAAATTGAAAATGTAGTTAGCAATTACATACTAGATATAAAAGAAATACCACATGAGATGGACATAATGCAAGTGATTTACCTTGTGGAAAACTGAATTAGGAAAAAACTCTAATAAATAATCTATTATCATTAAATTCAGATCAAAGTAATAAACAATGCAGGCAAAAACACAAGACAACACACACAGATTACCTTGGGAAAACCTCCAGATTGGAGGAAAAACCCAGCATTAAATTCAGATCAAAGTTTTTAATATAATATTTGGATTACATGAGTAGATATCATATATACTTATCTCATTGGTGACTAATCACAGTCACTAACTAAAGTCTAATGTGAAGCCCTTCGTTCAATGCCTAATCCAACGGATGCAAATTTGACTGTTGAATGAGTTGTCCTCAATGAATCTGCCTGACTTACTCAAGTTGACTGCACTCAAAATACTTTGAATGCACAGTTGATGGCGCTCATAATCATCTCACTCCAACTATTTGCCTCCTTAAGTATTTTTTTAGATGCCATGATGAGGGCAATTTTGTTGATGCCATTTAGCATCTGCACTCAACATCTTTTGATGGGAGGGAGAGAAAGAGGGAGGGAGGAAGAGTTGGTGGGAGAGGAAAAAGAATTTATTTTGAACATCTAATGATTGAACATCTATCTCAAAAAAATTTGTGACCACTAGCTACATTAAATATGTTCTACATTAAATATGTTCTCTATTAAGTTCAATGTTTTAAGATGAAAAAGAAGAGTTAAATGGTTTTGGTTCGATTTTCAATTTTTCTATGTTTAAGTATTTTAATTTGGTATATTATACTGAAACATCATTTCACAACTAACATTTCATCTTCTATATAACTAGTTCTAAGAAGACTTATGTTCTTGCGATGTCCTTTTGTGTAGTTTGTGAAGGTTATGCACCGAAGTTTCCATAGCCTGATTTGTTTGCCTGTGAAAAAAGACCATGTCAGATAATATCAGTGAAGAACAAAATGAGGAGACAATTGCTAGATTGTGGTCTAACTTGAAAAGAAAAGGTGAAGGAAAATGTTATTGCCCCTGCAAAATTTTGTAAGGGCTTAAAGACTAGAAGACTTCTAGTTAAAAAAACTAAGAAATATTGTAGGCAACATGGTCACATTGAAGGGGGACATGATTATCATCCATTGGTAAGTTGTTCATTATATTGTTTTAACAATTTATATACATAGGAAATCAATTGATGATGAGATCATGATCATGGTATATATTTTGTGTGATGCTACCACACTTGGTGGAAATAGGTAATTGACTACAGACATCATCAACCCTTTAGTTGAGGATCCTGCACAGTCTACATAAAGTAAAGGTAAGGAATAAAAAAATATACAATGATCATGATGACTGCATATTGTTCATGTTGTGTACTATGTAATTTTTAGCTAAGATAAGATGACTGAATTACATATGCAGGAACCAGAACCCCTTTGACGAGGATCCTGCACAGTCTCCTGGATCGACAGGTATAAGTCAATACACCCTATAGAAATAGTTTATTTTTTTTTAATTACTAGGAAAATAAACTTCCTCAGTTTTTCAAACCTCGACATTAGTAGAAAATCTAATACAGTTATCAACACTTGAGGCCCCAGTTGGACTTATTCAAATTTTAATCCCAACATTAACTTTAGGGCCAACTTCTTCATCAACATTACCCTCATTTGAAAAATATCTCTCTCATTACCAACTAACTCTCTCATTTGATGGAATGTAGGTATCACCAAATAGGTATTTGTCAGATGTGTCTTCCTCAAGTGAGGGAAATGCAGGAATAGAAGATGAAAGTGAGACATGTAGTAGATCTAAAATAGGGAGATCAACTAGATGTCAAAAGATTAGAAGAAAATTCAATAAACACATGGAATTTTTTCTTGCTCAAGGGGGGTCATGTTCTTACGATGATGAGACCAAAGGCAACATCAAGGTACCCTTGAGGTACAAACATCTACAGAAATAATGGGTACCCAAGGAACGTCCACCAATAAACACTAATTTTGTGTTAACGAGAGGATATATCACATAGCACCTTCGTCGTTACATGGTTTGGGCCTATTTTCCATGGATGGCATAAAGTTATGTTACAACAAAGTTGCTGAATTGATGGAGTATGCCAGAACTTGCTACAATTACAAAAATTGGATGCAAATTGTTCGATATAGAAAAAGTATGCGTACGTATGCACCGTCAGCAATTTATATACAACAGAATGATAATGATCAAACTAAACAAGTGGCTTTATACATTGATGGAAGGCCAAAATGAATAGGGAATATTGTAGGTTTAATAAATAGTACGTGACCTGGGTCAACTAATAAGCAACCCAATTGCATATTTGAGGCACGTGAGGGAAATCATGTATTCGTATGTGCGATAAAATCAATAAGTGCAGGGGAAGAGTTGCTAATCGATTATAATTTGAATTGTATAGATACAAACAAAGTTACTATCATGGGGGTGGTACGTACTATATACCATTTAAACCAACCTCCAATTAATGACTCCAATATACCATTTTATTATTAAGTTCTTTTGCTAAGTCTATTGGTTTCATTTCACTAACATTTTTATATTTTTTCTTTGTCATAGGGCGACATGGATCCATCACATATCATAGACAGGGATGTAGGTCCTGACACTTCTACCGAGCAGGTAAACCTCATTGTAATTGTTCAGATTAGATAGAAGAAAACTATTACATTATTATATTCTTTTCTTGAGTGTTTTGGAGTAATTTTGATAGTGTTAATAATATTCTTGTCACATACGGATGTTCAGGGAAAGGGAAAGGGACCTGTAGTACCTCAGCACCTCTATAGGGACATGGACTCAACAATATTATGCGATGATGATATCACATTTACCACAAACCGTATACAAATGATGAAAAAGTCTATTAGGAAAATTAATAGAGAAATTCTTGCTTTGGCATCCATGAACCCTTAGACCAATGAAATAAAAGAGAGGGTGCAACAATTGATACAGACAACACAAAACTTGCAAGTAAGCAGTAATGAAAGCTTTAATTATAACAAAAGTTCAATTATAATAGTTTATATTTTATTCTCTTTTATCTCCTTAACTAAAATATGTACGTGTTGTTTTTACATGATTTTATGCATCTTCATCAGCCTGGTGGCCATGATCAGGGTATTGCAGGTAGTTCAGGTTATGACCATGTTATATACATTAAAACTACTCCTTCTTTGGACTTGTGGACTTTCTTTTTTAATGTCAAGGGATGTAGTTGATGTAGAGGGATCTAGTCGATGCTCTTCATGACTGATCATGCATACCTTAGGGAAACAAACCCCCTTACACATCCCTTCACTTGTTCTCAACAAACCCCCCCACACATCCTTTTATTAGATCATTGACTTGGATCAACCTCTGACTTCATCACTTATAAATTTTGAGAGCTTCATACTGTGATTTGTTCTTCACTGTCAACTCACCTCTCACTATATGATACTCTCTCCTTTTAAAGCTCATTACATTCTACTTTAGCTCACATTCTACTTGAGCTCAACTTCCAACAAGACAAGTTACATGTTCAAGTAACTCCATGTTAGCCTTAACATTGTGAAAATATCAAGTATTTCAACCATCATACCTTAACATATACTTACCCCTGTCATCCAAGAGTTCTTTCACTATCCTCATCTCATTAATGTCTTCTCCAATTGCCCAAGTACTCATAATCTGAACTTACTCAGAGAATCCTTACAAATTCCAAAACTGCAAAATAAGGAACCCAAACTACCATTCATTGTGACTATCATGATCAAATAAGTAGATTGAAAATTTCTTGGCTTATCACTTTGAGCACCCAAAACACATCATACTTGATACTGTCTCAGACATATTAGATCTTCAAACATAGTTTGCAACCCATAAACACTATACTCATGCCATTTTTAGTGCCTGAACACCTTAGGATCAATGTCCATCATCCCGGGAAAGGTTATTTAGAGTTCTTCCAACATTATTTAATCAACACAGTCCTATTTCAACCCATTGGACATCACTCAACAAAACAATATGGTTTGTTGTCCCAAAACAGGGAAAACTTTGTCTCAATATGCTAGGGCACTAGTTTTCTTGACATTTGTACAACCATTCAACATAAGAAAAATTCAATTTGAAAGATACTTGAGTTGACAATAGGAATCCAGAATTTGAGAAGTTTTCAATGACTACATCAATGGATATTAACAAACCCTTGTGACTGACCTAGAACTTAGGGTTTTGGACAGTTTAGAGAAAAAAATTCAAAATCTCCTCATTCTTCACGGCCATTGCTCTAACTTGGCACAAAAAAAAGTTAATTCATTACACTTCACCCTCCTATCCTTTATTAGACATTTTTAATCTATTTGCTTGATGAGAAGAAACTTGAAACAATGCATGAAACGTGACTGTCATGGAAATTTGCAATTAACAAGTTTCAAAACACAAAATTTTATTGATTTTATCAAACCATAATACATTACAGTGTTCTTCAAGGTGTCTCCTTCCTTCTTCCTTTACATTGCCCTCTTGTTATAGATTTACCTACCTTTTTCCTCCTTCATACTATTGTATCATTAAGATTAGCATCGAAAAATTAATAAAGGTTCATCACAATGAGGATGCGCCAGAGGCGACGAAGAATTTATTCCCTTAATGATACAAAAGGTTCCAGGTAATTTAAAATTATTATTATATACAGTCTAATTGTAATTTACTTACTGATCACTCGTTTTGGACTAATGATCCCGTGATTTTTTTGCAGGAAATGATATTTTTATAAAAATATTAATGACATTGCATCACAGATATTTGGGCCCACCATACATAAAAGGTGGAATATCATATGTGACCTAACCCTAATCCACTATTTTGATTTCATATCATTGCTAGAATAGTTTTCCTTTGATCCTTTTCTTGAACTATATCAAAGGTAGCTTCACTTTTATTTTGAATCTAACAGGTTTGTTTTTGCTTTAAAGGTGGAATGACCAAGAAAAAAAGTTAAAAGATGAACTAACAAACTGTATGGTTGGGTTGTTCGGAAATGACACATTCAACAAAACCAAACTCCTTAAAAAATATGGCATATATCTAAAGTATGTGAGGGACCAATACATGACACATTTAGAGAAGAACTTAAAGTACGAGCGTCCCCCCATGATTCTAGAGAGGAAGTGGAAGGATCTAATTTTGGATGCGAAGGAGAGAATTGAAAGGAAAAAAGGAAATACACCCCCAGTTGCCAGAAGAAGGTATGTGATACTATTAAGAATGTAATTATGTACTAATTACTCTTTATATTTATATAATCTAACATATTTCAAACTTTTCATAGACTGAGTGACACCTGAAAGGCAACCAAGGCAAGACAAGAAAAGAAAGGGCAACACAAACTCATCTCTGGTGGTTATATGAAACTTGCCACACGAATTGTAAGAATTAGTAAATGAAATATCGCATCAAAATATTTAGAAATTGCAAACATTTTTCTTTTATGAAACAATACAAGAAAAATTCACGATACTAATAAAAAATGCAAGGCTCTTAATTCACTAGAGTGCCCACAGAAGATGACAACAGAATTACCTACCAGCAAGGCTATACAACCATGGTTGAACAGCTATAAGAATTGAGTGGGTGAACATGAGATTCTAATGCATCTGTCACAAAGGTAAATAAGCTAAATGAAAATGATTTCAAATTGAATACTTTACCAATAATCTATTTGATGCTAAGTTGCAACATAAAGTGACTATATTATTTTTAAATAAGCAAGCAATGATAACAATATGCATGACATTAGAATGCATCCTGCTAATCGTGGAACACAACTTGGACATGAAGGTCCAGATGTGCATTCCAGCAGTGGAGGTATTCATTTGTTATTCAATTTTTTTTATGTAATTATTAATATAATTAAACATCTTAATTAAATTGTAATTAGTGTAGTAATTAATGTAACCTTTTTTGTTAATATTTTAGAGCATGTAGTCGGTGGTGACCAAGTGGAGCATGATCTAGGTAGACAACATCAGGTAAAGAGGACCACTGTTATTCCTTTAAACAAATTTAATTGCAATTGGTGTATTGATTAATGTAACTTTTTGTATTTCAACTCCAGAGGATCTAGAGGGTGTTCAACATGTTGAGGTTGAGGCTAGACAAAATGATGTGGAAGATGATGTCACCCCATCAGGTAAAGAGCACCACAGTTATTTTCTTTAAATTAATGAAATACTTGTAACAATAATAAAAAATGTTTTGAATTTAACCCATTTCTTTGTTATTGTAGAGGACCCCCCTTTGGTTCAATGCCCTTGTCCTTTGTATAGGACTAGGCATACATCAAGATCACGAGCAGAGGGAAAAACAACTGAAGATGGGAAAAATGATGAAGAAAACGATGCTCCACTTAGTTTTTACTTAGCTTCAAAAAAAAAAAATTGATTGTAATCTACCTTATTTGATAATGACTGATTTTTATGTGTTAATGAATGTAATTATGTGCTAATGAATGTTCATGAATGATATATGTTAATGAATGTTAATGAATGTTGCATCTTAATGAATTTTATGTGTTAATGAATGTTACGTGATAATGAATGAATACTATATTTTAATAATGGATGAAAGAATGAATGAATGTTAGCTATTAACGGGAATTTAGAGTGATGTTAGGGGGGGGGGAGAGGCCAAATGAGCTTCCACCTTCACGTGGCTGGACCTGTTAATTAGAGAATATTAAACTATTCTCAAAACAAAGCGAATCTCAATAAGATAACACACTTTTCAATATTTCATTATTTTGCACAGTTAATCTTATTGAATATTATATATTGAATCTTAATTGCAGGGTCCAACAGAGCCAACACGAAAAACCACACCACAAGTTGTTGGGTATAATGAACTCCGATATTTCTTGTATGTATACTAACACTATGAGTTGATTCTAGTAGTGATATCCATGGCGTGACTATAAAATTTGTGAACATGCCTCATCCTTGTAATTTTTTTTATTAGTTGACATTTTCTTTAGCATTTTTTAATTTTCCTTATCATTTTAAGTCTAACCACTTTTATATAGAATTTATTGTCCTACTTTTTTACTATCTTCCAAACATTATTGATACAAGGACTTGCATTGCATCCATTTTTTCAATTAGGTATTATAAAGGGTAGGTTATATTTGTAAATGTCTCTTTGAGTTCATCCAAATTTTATAATTGTTACCTCACATCTCATTATTGCTGCAACAGAGATTATGGCCAACATAGGCTATGATTGCAACCTCTCGGTGCCATAGAGTCTCTTTTTTCTTAAAATTGTAGCGAACTATCAGGTACATTCCCTCTTTTGCACTCCAAATTGTAGCGGTCAATGCACATGACCAAATTTCCTTTGACATCTAGAGGATAGTATTAACTTTTACGTAATTAGAGGCTTCTGAGGCATGTTTGGCCAGTATTTATTTTTGTGGGATATGATGGTTGTGTTTTAAGTCATCTTAAGATGGTCTCAATGAGTAATCATTTCACTAATGACATTTTTTCATTTTTCTTCATGAATATTGGCAATTTTTACAAGTTAAGAGACCCATTGAGGACATAGGTAGCTTTCAACAATTTTTAATAGGAGGAGGAACAACTCTTTCTAATGCTAAAGATGATACAGTGAAGTGCACAATGACCCATTTATAGGTCTCAACCTCCAAGAGACATAATTAAGATGCTTGAGTCATCTATGTGCATGTTAGACAACCTCAATCTATTAGAAGCCGTAATTAACATATAATTAGAAGAATGTACATCCAAAAGTTGCTACCTCCTAGAGGTAGGAATAAAATGCATCGAAGTAGCCTTTGAAATTCATTACCTTGTTAATATAATACTTGATCTCTATAACAAAAACTCGTTATGCATACTAATTAAGATAGCCAATAGTTCTCATTTGATGATCATCTAGGTCAACTTTTGATCTAAAAGAAACTTATCACAAAAGGGGCCGTGAACTATCCTCATTCACAGTCAAACCTCACTATAGTTAACATATCAAAGCTTTCAATCACGGGAAATAGGCAACATAAGCATTTACAATAAGGCTTGAGGAAAATAAAAGAAAGAGTAAACAAAAGGCAACCAAAAGTATGGCAATATTTATCATGGCATATATCCAAGAAGTGGTAGGCACAATGCCTTATGAGATCTCAATGATAAGTTTACTATCAAAAGAAGCTTATCAATTCCAAAATATAGTCAGCAATGATATAGAAATAGTAATGTAGATGCCAACTTGAAGAGAATGAGTAGTGACAATAGAAGTCATACAAAGTTACAGACCAAGAGTTGCCAGTCAAACCAAAAGCCCTAGATCCATAGATGATACAAAGAGTGGTCAAATAACTCTCCACGAGTGTAGATAGTTAGAAAATCATAGTGATGTAGATTTTTCAGTGATGAGATAATCAAAACAATATGAGAAAATACTTAGATAAGAGATCATTTTTAAAAGATGACAAGGATGCCATCATACTCATTGTATGTGACAATAAGGATATTCACTATTGTAAAGAGAGTTGTGAGTAAGAATTGTTGTATCAAATAAATATAAATACTATTCTATGATTATTGCAGAATCCATACACTTGAGCCAATATTCATAATAATAAAGGAGCCTTTCAATGTTAGCAACATAGAGGATATAGACTATCAAAGTTTCAAACAATGATAGGCATGCATTCAAGGTAGCTGAAATAGAGGAGATTTGATAGAGCATAGGCCATGATAGAAACCTACAGACAAATCCTTGTATCGGGCATAGTTAAGAAGGATAGTGCCCTACAATTTCTAATGGTTTGCTTGAATTGATCGAAATATTGATGCATAATTAGTCAATAGGCTATATTTTGTGTGGGGTTTTGACTTGAAATTTGTCTCACACCGTAAAACAATTAATGGGTTGACGTGAAACTATCGGCTTTCAATAGTCATTAGAAATAGTTGAGTCATCAAATGAAATTAATGGGGCCGGTTTTCATAGTCATCACATGAAATTAGTGGGCTGTCACAAAACTAGTGTTTTTGAATAGTTATCAGATGAGATCAAATATTCAAACAAAATCAAATCTTTGAATCATTTAGATCTTCGAATTGGATCTGATTTCCTCGCCTCATGCTTGAAACTAATAAAATCAAATTTTTGAATCATTAGATCTCTGAATTGGATCTAATTTCCTCACCTCATGCCTGAAAATATATTTTAAACTGATTTTGGGTTCGCTTTGCATAGAATTTGGCCAGAAAAATAATTGTGTTTAAATTTTGTTGCTATGCTTGGAGTAAATAAGAATTTGGCTAGAAAAATAGATGTGCACAATGTTTTGATTTCTGAAGGCTATTGTCCCTGTGGTGATAACCTGCATCTAGGCTATAACCTTGCTTGTGGCTGTAAAGTAGTTGGATAGTTTAAGAATCACCAAAAAATAGTTTTGGGTGAAAATCAGCTCTGTCAAAAATATTTATTATGTTCAAATTTGATCGGCCTCAAAATATTTTGTGGGCAAAGATTGCACAAGTTACTAGTTTATGATTGCATTCCCAATGGTTGTTTGAACTCCTTCCTCTCTAGCCATAATTCTGAAAACCAAGACCAGACACTCCACTGGAAAAAAATCAATTTGGTACTGTCATAGGCATCGAAAGAGCCTTTATTCATGGTGATGTCAAGCCTAAGAACGTTCTTCTAGATGCTGATTTTTTCTCCAAAATTGGGGGATTTTGGATCGGCAAAGCTTTTGGGTAGGGATTTTAGTCATATGCTAACAACAAGAAGAGGAACAAGAGGGGATATCTGCTCATCCAATCACTCCCAAGGTTGGCATCTACAGTTTTAAAAATAATATTAGGATGAAGAAATCTGGACCTTAGCATGCAAGAATCATTTGAGTACTACTTTCCTGCCTGGGCTGCAATGAAGATTCGGCAAGGGAGCATGATGAAGTAGGCACCGTTTAACTATCACTTTCAATGCTTTCAAAAAGATAAACAATGCAAGTTGCACTTTTTTACCCTTTCGCATTCCTCTCCTACTCAACCTCTAGGTCTACTTCTTAATTTTTTAATTTTCAATGTTTTCTTCACTCAATGGGTTTACTCGAGATTTATTCATTTGATTTTTAAAGTTTTTGTGTGTCTCTCCCAGTTATGCTCTCAAAGAAGGAATAGTACTAAGAATATAGTTGATCTTTTGTTCTCATTTTTGCATGAACTATGGATCAAAATTCAATACCCACACATTTCCACTTCAATATAACATTTTCTCATTAAGCCCAAGCCCTTGTGACCAATAAAACGAAATGAGACAATTTTGTGCTACTCACAATCCAAGTAACAAAATGGTTTTTTTTTTAAGCAACTTATATATTTTTATTAATAATCTTCAATCCTAATGTTTCACATTATTAGTTAGAAGGCAATGTTGGGTTTGTTATTTTCTAAAATGTCCCACCTAATGGTTCTGAGTTTCTAACAATGATTAGAATATTCTTGTGTTTCTGAGGTTGTGTAGCCCTTTAGCAAGGTTTTTGGCTTTTGGTTTAGTTTTATAAATGATTCATATTTCATAGTCAGAAGATTCACAATTGGCCAAGGATTGAAAAATATGCATACTTTTCCTCTTAGTGCATGTTCAAGTTTGGCATTTTTAAAGTATAATGTATTAAGGTATAATCAAATTAGGTGTTCACTAATAATTGACATCATCAAAGAATGACAAAGATTGATCCAAAATAATTGTTCTCGTAGGGCTTCATATATTTTCTTACTTTTGGAAACAGTTGTATTAAGAGAAATTAATTGTTCTTTATTAGTGTGTCAGCTATTCATAGTTACCATGTTAATTACAAATATACTATTTTGTGTAGGTTTTGTTAGCTAAAAGGTATTGGGGAATTATCATCTTGTACGGTAGAAAAAGTTAAAGATAATAAGGTAGAAGAATTTAATCTTGAGAACAAATTCACTCTATAATTGAGAAGGTTTACTAAATTCAACAAGAGCTTGATAATATAGGTGAAACATATTTTTTGGGGGCTTTTATTTTTATTTGAGTATCTCTTTTTTATTATAAGGTAAAATTGAATTATGAAGTGAAGTATTTCCATGATCTATGGTTATGTAAACTGTATAGTTTAATGACAAAGTAAGTTTCACAATGATGGAGGTGGAGAAAAACTATAATAAGATACAAAGATGTATGTTTTTTTAGTGTGCATCTCTAATTTGTTATTCACTTTAATACACTATAAAATCTATTTATTCTTGTTTAAATTTGTGTGTTTTAAAAGTCGATAAAATGAGCCATAAATTCTTCTTTTTAAATGTTTCTATTTTGCCATCTAATTAGAAGATTCCTTTGTCGTCTAATATAGACAAAGATCCACTCATTATAGAAAACATAAATTCTTTATCAATATCTTTTTTAACTCTTCAACCACATGAGTGCTTTATAGAAAATATAAACTCTTCAACCACATGAGTGCTTTATAGAAAATATAAACTCTTCAACCACATTAGTGCTTTTAATGCTTGCTTCCTTTCATTGATTTTTAACTTTTTAATTTTTTATTAAATGACTTCAAGTCATGGGATGGATTTCTTAATTTATGTGGTAAAGATGTAGTAGAACACTCATGCTTTGATAACCTTCAAATAGTAAGAAATGATTCCTATATGTTCCACTAGATTGTCCTAGAGACTGCATGTAGCAGAACACTCATGCTATGAATAAGATATACACTGATGGAGACTTGATGTCCTTGGTGTCATCGGGGTAGCACATGCCGATGAAATCCATCGGCAGGACTTACACTAGTGGTGAAGGGAACATTTGTTCTTGTTAATAGTCGATGAGGCTATCGATAAGACATACACTGATGGAGACCTGATGTCCCGGGTGCCATTGGAATTCTGATGTTGGCGAGCTCCGTCAGAATATCCAACAACAAGTTTTCAATGGTTGCGTTTGTCGGAAGGCTGACGAAAAATAGTCAAAATTCCGACGAGCGACCATTGGAATTAAACCCCAAATGTACTAGTGCCGCTAAGGTGAGGACCCCAAATGTAGTCAAAATTGCAAGGGATGTAATTTTAGGATGCTACATTTATCCCCCACTTTGGAAGTAGTACGAGCTTACACAAATACTCACAGTAAAGTAGAAGAAGATGAGAAATGCGAAGCAAATCACAAGGAGTATAGGATATCACTAATTTTGAGGAACTAAGCTCCCAATATTAGGATCTTAACTTGCTCAAAACATATGTAAGGGTAGACAAAACTAGGCAAACATAAAAACAAAAAAAGGCAAGTGAAGACAAAAAGACAAATAAAGGAAAAATAAATAAATGGACACACAACAAAAGTTAAAAACCCAAAGCAAACAAGACCTCAAGTCAACTAGTCGAAGAGACCTCGATATCAACAAATATCAACCACTAATATCATCCATGAACTATCACGAACATAAATGATCACATAAAAGAGAAAAGCAAGCATCATCCATGAACTATCAATAGCAAAACTATGAGTTCATAAGAGGAAGAAGAGAGAGGATGAATACACCCTAGATGTGTTTATCCAAGTGACCCATGAGAAGAATTATGAGAGAGGGCATGGACTAATCACCCCTAGATGTTTTTATCTAGGTGATCCATGGTGGGAAAGGGCATGGACAATTTGCCCCTAGATTTTTTATCTAGGAGATCCATGTGGGGAGGAGAGTAAGAATAGTCTCACTATTTCTAGCTATCTGCACCCATCTTTGTGTGTGTCTTTAAGTGATGTCTGGTTTCAAGTGTATAGCACCTCGCGTAAGAGTATTTGCATTGTTTTTTAGTGTGCTTCAAATTTTTGAAGACATGTAATGTAAATGCAAATGCCAAGGGGAAAATGTGTGTGTGCAAATATGTAAATGCCAAGTAGCAAAGATACATGCATGATTTCAAGGCCATCCTATTTAAGAATCTTTTCTCTAGTTTCGGTGATGTGTATGTTGGAATCCAAGAACACTGAGAAGGGGGGGGGTGTGTGTTGAATCAGTAAATTATGAGAATGATCAATTTTAACCTTATTAAAACATGCATACACCAACCGGTATACCGGTACATATAGAATTGAAAGAAGTAAATCAACCAATAAGCAAATCACATCAATGAATACCATAACACACAAAATTATACGTGGAAAAACTCAAAGAGGAAAAAAAATGGTGGGATTTGTGACCCACAATATCAATCCACTGGCCATATGAAGAGATATTACAAAATATAGGGGCCTACACTTGCACGAAGGCTTACAGCCTAGAGCACACTACTCGATCACAAAAAGAGCCTCACTGACTACATACAATCCAGACTAGAATCCAGAGAAATGATTGAACTGCAATGATAGCATCTTCTATGCCTAAATATAGTTCTGGTTAAGCTCTATTTGTTCCAGTCTGAAACCCTAAACCCTTTACCAGAATAACCCCTACATAAATATCCTCACATACATGATCTCTCTCATATATTTTGCATTACATAAAATTATCATATTCTCCTCTCAATCCATATTCACATCCATATCATATATCAAATGATCTAATCAACTGACCTGTATACCCATTACAATTCATCATGCCTTATGTCGGCTTACAAAGATAATTACAATATGAATATACATGTCAACTCAATAACAATAATACATGAATATAAAAAGCAATTTCCAATGCCGAATCCAAAAGATGTCAGCCTCCAATACCGATGACTTGATTCTAAACCATGTTGGTTTGCATTGCCAGTAACCAAAGAAACCTATCTAACCTATCGATGTCGGTGCCGTTGTCGATGAAGTGCCTGTGAAATGCTTGTCGGTACACAACTGAACCAAAATATGAAGCCGGGACATGTTGCCATGTTGTCATTAATGATAACATATTGAAACCAGCCAACTAAGTGTCAATTGCCAAAAATCTCCCCTTTTGGCATTGATGGCAACACTCATGTGAAAAATGATCATGGTTTCCATCTGTCGGTTTCATCCTGAGCCTGCTCCCCCTGAGCTAAATACTCATCTATGATCATAATAAAAAATACTCCATATCTCCATGAATTTTTGACTTATACTCCCCCTAATGTATACAACTCCCATTTTTCTTTTTCACATCAATATCACTCCCCCTTTGACATCAATGTCATCAAAAATACCAAAAAGAACACCAAAAATCAGGATGAAGAAAGAAAGACTATACAATGAATATGTCCTAAAATACCTTACTGAAGCTAAATGTATTTTAAAATATCCAGATAAGCCTTCTCTAAAATCTCAAGATAGGTATCCCAACCTGATTTGAAAGTGTCAAAAATAGATACAAGCCCATTTAGCATAGGGCAAATGACTCTTTCTCATTAAGCTCTACTGGTGTGGGCATACCAACCAGATCTATACACTCCTCCTTATGTACACTGAGTGAATCCAACCGGGGACTCACCAATCCTCTAAGACTTCTAGCTCTTCTTATGATTTTATCTTTTTCCTTCTCAAGAATAAAAACTTGGGCTTCCAAAACCAAAATCTGACCATCAATAGGTCCTACATAGTTAAAAAATTCAATCCATCAAAAGAATTGGCTATACCTACAATCTCCTCCTGAATATCCTTAACCTTTTTATCTGTCTCAACTATTAGAAAACATGTGTTACAACATACTCTATAGATATCAGTACACTGCCTCAATGCATTATCAATCAATTTCAACTTATCATTAATCTCCTTCCTCTCTGACTCAATCATTTGATCAAATGTATCTCTCTTTGCCTATGTGAATCTCTCCAGTGCTTGTCAGTTTTATATCTACTGCAAAGACTGAAAATCCTTTGAAATGTGCTTTGTGATTGTCTTAAGCTTGTCAGATGGGCTCGCTTCTCTGTCAAACTTGCACTTTGGGATAGGTCTATGCAAAAGAGTGATAGACTGGTCAATAAAACCTTTATCGATAGATCCTTCCTTCATCATTTTTTGTGCAGCCATCATCATGAGTTCATTAAAACTCATCTCAGTTATGCTTTTCTTTTCAACCTATGATGTGTCAATTGACAACAATGATGGACTCACTATTGGTTCCTTGTTGGATTCTCCTTTATTCTCCTCTGATGATTTAACCTTTATAGCTCCCTCACTTGCACTGGTGGCTTTGCCACTTGGGTGCAATTTTAGTAACTGTCGGTTCCTCCCTAGGAACTATAACCTCATCCTGTACATTTGGATCTGGAGGACTGTTGTCCTCAACATTAGTAACCTGTACATTATTAACCTTTACATTCTCTGTATCTACCGGTAAATCAACATTTATTTGAACATTTGTATCTATCGGGGGCTCAATATCTACTATCTTAATGTTTTTCAAAATTGAGGGTGAAGTACACCCATTATACCTTTACCTTTCCCTTCAACCAGGATGTCTGTAGTATCTGTCTTAGGTTCTGGTGAAGTATAAAAACCACAATTCTTTTCAAAGAACTTATCCCCTGCCTTGTGGGTCTCCTTGATTATCTCATTGACCCTACCTAACATAAGACTGATTATTCTATGCTTGATGTTAAATATTTTCCTATCTGCAACCTCAAGTGTCTTGTCCATCTCCTCTGGAGCAATAAAAACACA
This sequence comes from Cryptomeria japonica, assembly GCF_030272615.1. Lineage (NCBI taxonomy): Eukaryota > Viridiplantae > Streptophyta > Pinopsida > Cupressales > Cupressaceae > Cryptomeria > Cryptomeria japonica. Next base: position 587,778,127 of record NC_081406.1, read on the forward strand.
AACAGATAACAACTCTTGAATCTTTATATGTCTGTCTTCTTGCATTGTTGATAGTCTTCTAGCATCTAACATGTCATAGAACTATGCCAGTATTTGCTCTTCAATTTCTAACAAGCCTTTCTTATAAATATCCAAATACAATAAGTCTGCTTCCTCTACTTCTCTTTGTTCATCATTATCTAAATGTTCATAATAAAACTATACATTATTTAGCATACCATCTTTAGTTATTTCATCAACTAACTCTACACAATTCTTTGGTGGAATAATAGTTACATTACCAGATTCAATTGCAATATCAATGCCATCCTTCTTCTTTCTCCTCCCAGTACCGGACGGGGCTGATGATATTTCTTTTGGCGCTATTTTTTGTGTTGGTACCTTGATAGTAACTTTCCTAACTGGTTGCTTCTTAGCTTCTACCTTGGTTTCTTTAGTTTTCTTCCTCAATACCCTTTTGAATGCTAGGGGTGTGTCATCTTGAGATCCAAAATCAGCTGCAATCAGCTAAATGAATATTTCTGGTTCTTTCCTCTTCCTGTTTTTGTCTGGGACACCATCAATCAATGCTTTGATGTCCTATAAAACCTTTTCAACAAACTTACTTTCCTTACCTTCTTGCTTCTCTCTCTTCTTCTGGTTGAACTCAATTTCAACCTCTTGCTTCTTCTGCTTAGTAGTACCAAAGTTTTTTATAGATTCATCTATAGGTGCATCAATTAGTGTTTGTACATAAGTATCAAGAATCTGAGAATCAACTTCATAACCCATTTCCTCAATACAAATATTTTGGGGCCTTACAAATTCCATCAAAGTTTCATCTTTCTTGACCATGAATCATATGTCAGTTGAGTACTTCTCAACAATGTGCTTTAGAACCCTCATCCTAGAATTCATATCCTTTCAAAATTCTTTAAAGTAACCCCACACTTTGTCATCTCTCTGACTACCCAATGTAGCAATTGACTATTTTAGTTGTCTCCCTACCGGGATATCAAATGCCCATTTTCTCTTCCCAAAACCGGGAGTCTCATTGATTAAAAATAGCATTATATAGACAATTAGGCTACCATACCGAAATTTTCCTTTCTTTTCTCCTTTAATCTTTCCTAGGTTAATCAATAATTCATCCAACATCCAACCACATAGATCTAACTTCTCATTCTCCCTCATTATTTTATGAGCTGCATAAATGTAGTAGCTAGAAACAGAATTCAGTCGATTTGATTGTGTTACCTTGTAACTGATGCCCATGCTTCCAAATCTAATATCTGTGTTGGTGATAGTACTGATCCCCATTCACCGCTTGTCTGATGTTGCATCGGTAATCTTGTTGACTTGATCATTTGAAACTTTATTCTTCGGACATTGTCCAACTTGTGGTAAACCAGTGATTGACCTGATGGCCTTCTTCGTAATATTATATGGTCTATCCAGCTAGATAAACTCTCCACGCACCTTACTGAAAAAATACCTAATAATCTCATCTTCAAATTTTAGAATATGCAGAATGTCGATAAACCCTAAATCCACAAGATGTTGGCATTCGGGCTTAATCTTTCTAGAATCTCCCATTACCTCACTCGTGTACATTCTCTTAATATGATTCATTCCTAAATCCTCAATATGATAGTGAATGTAAGCTCTTACATCTTCGACATACACGACTCCTTCCAGAACACAAGAAAAAGCACCAACCGAATCATCTAGGGTAGAACATATAGATATCACTTGAAAATCAGCCTGGGATGGTCCTTCACCTTAATAATAGTCAGATTTATAACAATATAGGTACAGATGATTATCCCACTTCCATGATTGAAGATAAATACATGTGAATAGCTGTCGGTAAAAAATACTAAAGACCTCTTCAAATCACTGGTGAAATCACTCAAGATGACATCGATCACACTGATTCACCTTAGAGTTCCTCTGAATCACTCTGAATCACTCTGAATGAAAAGTGATCAGAAATCAAGTGGATTTGACCTTTTATCCTCCAAGTAACCCTAATCCTTCATTAATATTAATGACTTCTAATGGAAGATACTGGATCTCAATCAAACATCTCCATGCTGGATAAGCATCTCCAATATATGGGACATCTTCAAGAACCTCTTCCCGGGGCATATGTAGCATCTTCATAAAATTTTCCTACCCCTAAGGCATCTACCTTATTTATGAGATGAGCTTCCTGTCGGTGCAAGAGCAACCTCCTTTGTGGATTGAGTAACTAGTGCATTTCCATCTGTTGATTGTTCTTCTGTCTTCCTGACCCATCTCTGGGTATGATCTTGTCAGATTTCATTAACCTTCTCTTTTCCTTTCTCATTTGATCCTCCATTACCAACCGTTGAATTTCTGCTTCTATAGAACATATCAATATGTCCAACCTCATTGCATGCATAACATGTAACATTGTTCTTTTGAATTGCTTTGCTAAAACCGATGTAATTTCTTGACCTGCACTGATTGGCCATATGTCCAAATTTTCCACATGCATAACATTTAACATTCATTCTGCGATCTTTTTTCTTATGACCATACTTATTACATTTAGAACATTGACTGGGAGAAGAATCAAGGTTCTGATTTGCTCTATTTCTACATTGCCTATCCATGTGACCAAATTTATTACAAACAAAGCATCTACCATTAAATTTATTAGCATTAAACTGCCTTACTGGTGCCTTATGATTTTGATCTTCATTTGCAGTACTGGAACTCTATCATTGTTCAAATCCAAGTCCACTAGAATCTCCATTTTGCCTTTGTCTCTTCAATAACTCATCTAGCTATGCTAAACTAATCTTGAATTTTTCTTTATACTCACTTGCAGTAGCCAAATCATCTCTCAAAATTATCATTTGACTCTCAAGCTCTTGTTCATTACCCTAGGATTGTACTAAATCAGTTCTCAACATATCATTCTCTTGAACCAACCTTCCACATTCTTTAAATTTCTTCTTCAGAGATACAACTAGATTTTCTTCCTTTTTCTTCTGATGCTTAATCTCTTTTGACATCCTCATAGTTATAGCTTGAATTTCATTTCTCATAACCATGTTCTCTTGACTCGGCTTTAGACATCTCTCACTAAGTGCATCTTTCTCATCATTATCCTTATTCTACAAAATTTCCTTCCTCCTAGCCTAAACAGATGATATCCTCTCCTGTAGGACAAGAATTAATTCGTGAGCATAATTCAATTCATCTTGTAGCTTCAAGTTCTTCATCCTTTCAGCATCATAATCTTCAAGTGCCACCTCAAATTGCTTCTCCAAACTCATATCCATGGATTTTGGATTCAGGATATTCCTCAAGTTGTTAAACTTTCTCTGAGGCACAAGGCTCTGATACCAATTGTTGGAATCCAAGAACACTGAGAGGGGGGGGTGAATAAGTGTTCTACCAAAATGATAAATTTTAACCTTATTAAAACATGCATACACCAACCGGTATACTGGTACATATAGAATTGAAAGAAGTAAAGCAACCAATAAGACAATCACAAAATTAAATACCATAACACATAGAATTATACATGGAAAACCTCAAAGAGGAAAAACCATGATGAGATTTGTGACCCACAATATCAATCCACTGGCCATATGAAGAGATATTACAAAATATAGGGGCCTGCACTTGTAGGAAGGCTTACAGCCTAGAGAGCACTACTCAATCACAAAAGGAGCCTCACTGAGTACATACAATCCCAACCACAATTCAAAAAAATGATTGAACAACAATGATAGCATCTTCTATGCCAGAATATAGTTCCGGTTAAGCTCTGTCTATTCCGATCTGAAACCCTAAACCTTTTATCGGAATAACCCTTACATAAATATCCTCACATACATGATCTCTCTCATATATTTTGCATTACATAACATTATCATATTCTCCTCTCAATCCATATTCATATACATATCATATGTCAAATGATTTAATCAACTAACCTATATACCCTTTACAATTCAGCATGCCTTATGTCAGATTACAAAGATAATTATAATATGAATATACATGCTGGCTCAATAACATAAATACATGAATTTCAAAAATATTTACCGATGCCGGATCCAAAATATGTCGGTCTCCAATATCGATAACCTGATTCTAAACCATGTTGGCCTACATTGCTGGTAACCAAAGAAATCTATCCAACCTGTCGGTGTTGGTGAAGTGTCTGTGAAGTGCCTACCGATACACAACTGAACCAAAATATGAAGCCAAAACATGTTGCCATGTTTCCATCAATGATAACATATTGAAACCAACCAATTGAGTGTCAATTGCCAACAATGTAACCCCATCTAAGACATATATAAAATGATACGTCTGGTTTTGAGTATGAAGCATCTTTCTCTAAGATTTTTTACTCTCATTCCGAGAATGAACACCTAATTTAAGGCATGCAAAAATGATATGCAAGAGTATAGTTCAATATAGTATAAAGGGGGCAATATGGGTGCCAACCCTTTAAGATGTCAACATAACACTATGTTGATGTCTTAAGGAAGCTAGAGACAAGGATACCTTACCTTCAACACCAAGGTGATATCCTTTAGGCAACAATGTCAAAAATATAAGTTAGAGAGGGAATCCTCATCAAGCAAGGGTAAGATAGTTGAAGAAGAGATATCTTACAACGAGTGTAAGGTGGATCCACAGAGGACAAGATATATTTTCTCAAAAGGCATCTACCTCCAAGAGGAGCTAACTTGAACAAACATAACATCTTCTACCAAAAGAAAGGAAAGAGAAAAAGAATTAATACCTTCCTCCCATTACTAGGTGAAACAGATTCTTGATGAAGGATGACACACTTTTGACCCAATGTGAGGGATAAGTTTATGGTAGATGTATATTTCCAAGTGAAGAAGTGGTTGTAGCCAAGGACTTGCACCTCTTGTATAAGAGAGAATCCTTGAGAAATAATAACTTCAAACAAGGAATGGCACCAAATCATGAACAAACACCACTCCACAAAGGAAAAGTAGATGCTTAGAGAGGAGAGATAGAAATAAATCATTGTCCCCCAATTGTAAGGACAATGAGAATAATTACACAATCTTCTAAGGAAAGATTAGGCATAAGGAAATGTACAATATACTCACATGAATGAATATCCAATACAAGAGTAGACATTAGTTTGCATAAAATTCATCTCAAAAGAAGTGGTAATCTTTAAAGAGGGAGATAAAAAAAGAAAGGAAGATCACATATTCTCATAAGTAGAAATCAACACATGAAAAATGAAAACCACTAAAGGGAATAGTGATACCCTAGATAGAAAGAGAGAGGTAGAAACAACCATCCTTTCTCCCCAAGCAAGAAGACAAGGAGGAAAACCACACATCTTCTAAAGAGAAGTTATTCATAAGATGCATCATTTTAAATAATGAATAGATCCTAACCAAGGAACAAACATGTGTTCGCATGAATGATAACTCTATGCAAGAAAGGACATCAAGTGATGAATAAAACAATACAAAACAAGATTTAATTTTCAAAGATAAAGGAAGTTGAAGAAGAAGGTTCACAAAAGTTCTCTAAGGAGAGATTATTCATAAAAGATGCATTGTTTCAAGAAAGGAATAGGTATCATCCAAGGAAAAAATATGTGCTCACATGAAGGATAATGTTAGACACAATGCACCACTGAGAGGGGGGGTGAATCAGTGGTTCTCAAACTTTTTCTCTTTAGCTATCCATGTGAGCATTACCGGTTAATAGATCTACCCTAATGTAGACTTATTGGCTAGTAGGGAGACCAACACAAATCCAATCACACAAGGGACATCACATAACACCAATATATACAAGGAAAACCCAAGATGGGAAAAAACCTTGATGAGCAATGCTGCTGGAGACTACTGCTCCAATACAGTATCACAATGAAAACTCTATTACAATGTTTAGGGCACCAACCCAAGGAGCTACAACCCCTTATTTAGGGCACCAACCCCTAACTTGTTTATGGGCTACAACCCACAAGAGCTACAACCCCTACACCGAGCTACAACTCAGTGTTCACAATAAAACATCAATTACAAAAGTAGTTATCTTGTTACAAGTGAATCTTGTAACCATTTCATATACCTTACTCTGCCAGTGAGATACCTTCTCTGCTACACCGACTCACTCTTCTGCTACTCATATCAGCTTCTTGACTACCGGTAAACTCTATCGATACACCTCTCCTCTTCTTCTACTCTACTAGATCTCCACTTTACTTTCTTCTCTTCACCAGTACAACACTTTGTCGGTTTTATGTCTACCTTCTTTGTAGCTTCCTTCACTTCTGCTCTATCGGTATGGACACTACTATTTTTTCTCTACTATCGGTTGAACACTTCAACCTGATTCTCACTCACTCTCCCTCTCTTCTGAGATACTCATTGATCACTTGGCTGATTTTCTCTTACATGCCGAAGTAACACACTTCGTAGTAGCACAATATTCTTCTATTTAGTAGCAACTTAACTATGTCTTTGGCTTGCATATTTATAAACTTGTTTTCCCACCAAAACCCAATTCAAATCCTTAGGTGGTTAGGGTTTCCTCATCACCCTTGAGGAAAATCAAATCAAATCAGATCTTGCCTGATCTAATCACCCAGACAACCAACTGTACAACTTTGACATTATCACACTGTCTTGATCACGCCATCAATCTCTAGCGATCTGCTTTTTCCTTTATCAGCTGATTTCTTGGTCAACCACCAAGATCGGTTTTTCTATTTCCTTCATCTACCTCGATCTCCTCAATGACTTTTAGTTGGCTCTATGCTTTCCTCCAAACCTTGAGCTGCAAACCTCTACAACACATCCTGTGATTTGTGGGGTCTTCCATTAATGTCAACCAACTCTGCAACTACCCTATCGGTGTACATTCCTTCTTCATTCAAATGCAGGTTCACCAACTTGACTCCATGTGACATTCATGTCAACTAACTACCAGCTTGACACTTCATCTCGGTCTAGATAGGATCACCGACCAAACGCTCTACCGGTTCCTCTTTCCTGTCGGTTTACTAACACTACCAGTATCTCACATTCTACCAGTTAACTCCTCATGTCTGCTCTTGTTGAACTACTAGTGGAACACCTAAACCAGTCTTCAGACATGTCTATCCAAAGCGTGCACATTCCCATAAAGTGGGAAGACATTTGCATCTGCATCTGCACCTTTCTCATAGTACCGGTGGACTTACATACCGATAAACACTCTTGATGACACCATGTCATCAAGCTTCATTGAACTCCATTTCAATCCAACCCTTCTACTCGGATCAGATCGGATCATATCTCAGCCGGTTTGTCAAGCTGACAAACCCATCACTTTTCTTCTGTATCCTTTTGTATCACCATCTCAACATGCCTTCTTAGTTAGTCCAGTGCATATCCCTAATTTTATGCACTTGATGCACACCTCATCTTCTTTATTTCACAAGACTATTATGCTCATAATGCATAGTAGGAGATAAGCTCCACTTACCGATGGGAATGAGTCCTTGTCATCTACATCCTATAGTGCACTCATGTGACTTCCCTATTTGTGCAGCAAATCTTCAAATAGGCACATGTGATCCGATGTGAGCACACTCACTGTCAGTCATTGCTTCTGATGATGACTGCATCTTCATCCGATGGGAGTCCTGTTGTTCTACAACTTCTCATCATACCGATGATTTGTTCATTATTCTCTTCCAGTGTTGATGTGATTTAGGTAACATTCTGCCTCTTCATCACAAACATCATCCAAACACCTTGCTCATCCTACTTGTACACTAGTCATGATCTTTGCAGGTTGACAACCACTCACTTGGTTGATCTGACTTCCCCATGTAAATACATCACTTACCAGTTGACATCCTTTCCTTACTGGTGATGCACTGTACCGGTACCAATCACCTTACTATTCCATCCACACAACTCAAGCACTAACTTATGTACAGGTGACTCCAGTGGTCACTCTTTCTTACCTTACTGATGTTCTGCAACACAAGGTGATATTAAAGATATATCAACTTGTACTCCTCCTTGACAGTGTTGCACATACATCTCTCATACTAGTAGTCATCCCATACCGGTTGACAGCAATGACAACACAATGCCAACAGATGATTCTATGCAAGAAAGGACATTAAGTAATGAATAATGCATTCCATAAAGGGAATAGTGACACCTTAGAAAGAGGAAATATAGAGGAGAAATCATGTTGCTACCTCAAGATATTTAATGTTGAAGAAGCACCACCTCTAATGACAAAGAGCCCCCAATTAAGTTCACTACTTGTGTCATAGGGTGAGGAGCAACATGAGGGTGAAAGGAGTGCTAAGGCACCACCTTTTCACCTAGAAAGAGAGCAAGATTTGTTGAAAGACGTATACGAGCACAACCGTATTGTTATTGAACAAATTCCTTAAATGTTTTACACTTTCCAAGAGAATGAGAATAACTACAATGAAAAAGACAATTTGCATCACATTTCTTATGCTTATAATTATAATTAAATCTAATGAAAGTAAAAGCAATATTCTTATCATACTTCAATCTCCATAAGATTCTAGTAGCCAATTTTTCTTGATCATCAATGGGTGTAAGTTTATTCTTTTGAGATTGAGGACAAGTGTTGCTATTAGATTAATAAGGATTATCATCAATGATTTTAACTTTGCCACTATCAATAAGCCGTTTCATTTGAATTTTGAAAATGAGGACAATCATTACCATGATGAACATGAGTTTGATGGAATGAACAAAAAGGATCTTTTAAAGAAGCACTTTTATGGGACTGCGTGGCTTGTTGTCTTGCAAGATGATCTTTGAAGTCTTGAATCCTAAGGACATCATCCATAGGAGATTTATTATCATGTCCTAGGCCTTCTATACTAATTTGTGTACGAGGGTTTATAGGGACTCAAATTCCTTGTTCAAATTTTCTAAGTCCTTGTCCTCTAAAATCGTGTTTTGATATTATACTAAAGCCAGTCCTGTAAGAATCCTTTAATTGAGAAGGTGATAGAACATTATAATAAATTTATTTGAATTTTGTGGTGTAAGGATGTTTAGAAGGAATTAAAGGATTAGTAGATGAAGGAGGAATATCTTGTGGAGGAGAACTTTCCTTTTTGTCATCAGGCATATCCTCTTTAGTAGATTGGGAAGGAAGATCCTTATCTTCCAAGGCCTCGTGTTTACTTAATTTTATATGGGGAGAGAGATCATGACTAAAATGAATGACATCATCTTCTCCACAAATGTTTTGATGTTTAATAGAGGCTCTAGGAGAATAAGGAGGATCTAGCGAGATGGAAACACCAATATTTTGACCTTGCCCCCCTTGCACGAGGGTATGTGTATGAGAAGAAAATGGGGCCATTTTTCTCTTAAATGCTTGCTTTCCATTAGAGAGATCATTGATAGTAGTATTAGCTCTTTCTTTATTCACATTAGATACCCTAGGAGAGGTACAAATATTAGGATTCTCATTCTCATCTCCAGGATTAGGATCTGCAAAAGCTTTTAGGTGATCTACATATGAAATGCATTTTCCCCAAAATATCACCATAACACAACATACATGATAAATGAAAGCTTTGAGATCTAATTTATGAAAAGGAATCAACTTGGAAATCCAAAGAATGAAATATGTCCAAGTGCCATGAATGAAAAGAAGTAACATAAAGTGAAACAAGCCATTATCTAACACATGATTATAATAGATGTACATAAAAAGAAATGTAATCATATGTGAAATAGCAAACAAATCAAATCCATTAATTGCTAAGATGAATATTGAAATCCAACCAAATGAATTGAAATAAATTAGGACTTTATAAATTAAACCACTTAGTTTATGTAAATTGATTTAATTTTTAAATTTGATTGATTTTTTTTTGTTTGAGATTTAAATTTTGAAAAATGTGAAATGATAATTTGAAAGTTGAATAATGCAAAATTTTAGAAAAATGATTATTCAATTTTTGAAAAATTATGCAACCTCATACGAAACTTAAATTTATAATTAGGGCTTTGAAAAAAACCTCTTAATTTTAAAATTTAAAATTAGATGTAGGATTGAAATTTAGAAATTGAAATAATTAATGTAAAATTGAGAAATGCACAAGATTAATTTAAATTTAAAAATTAGGGCTCTTTTTGTATACACCTAAAAATGGTTTGAAGATAATTAATTAAATAAGCAATTATTTAATTAATCCCCCTTCCCAATTTAATTGAATTCATTAGCAATTTGATTAAATTCCCCCATTCACCTGCTTATTAATAAATCTAGGGATTTATTTGATAGGTTCATTTCAATAGTCCCCTTTGATTAATTAATCTAAATTAATTAATCCTCCCCCATTTAATTCATTTCTTCTAATCCCCTAATTAATTAAACCAAATCAATTTATGAGTTGTTGAAGGTTAATTATCATTTTCCTATTATTTGAATTTTTAAATTCAAATTACCCACATGCCTCCTAACTTCTAACCACCTAACCTAACCACCCCCTAACCTAACCCATTCTACCTAACCCTGGGTTTAACTATCTCTATCCTATCTTGCACATCCTAACCTCCTATGGGTTGGATATCCTTCTCTTGAGACACATGTCTCTTCCCTTGGACATTTGCCCTCTTATGAGTAAGGCTCATAGAGATGACAAGTGTCCCTCCCTCCAACCTCTTCTCCAACCTCCTCCAATTTGACCCTTGATATCTTCAGACTCAATATTGACCATTGATTCCTGCTACCTCACCCCTGGCCTTGGAAATCCTATAAATATCCCCCATTTTGGAGCACAAAAGATCCCATCTCATTTTCATCTTATGCATTGTTATTATAGGCACATCTATCTCATATCATTTTAGAGTATTGTTATTATAGGCATATCATTTATAGCTTTCTATTTTAGCATTGTTATCATATTTTTTTATGTTAGATCTAGCTCAATTTGATCATATTCTAACATAATCAATCTCTCATATAGCTTAATCATGCATATCATTAGCTTAATTAACTTCTTGGATCAATCTAGCATAATCATATAATGATCTAGCTTGCATATCATATCCTTTTAAATCCTCCATCTAGGTGTAGTCGAGTCAATGGGATTTCTCATCTAGCTCTGAGAGAAAAGTCATACTCGCATCTCTTAGGAGGCGATAGGTCACTTTGTCATGGTTTATCTTTCATTTGATTTTAATTTGCTAACCATGCTTGTAATGATCTATTGAGTGTTTGTGTTGTAGCTGCAGGTATCCTACTTCACACTCATGACATTTTTAATTAACCACTTAATTTTTAAAATTTAATTTAAAATTTGGTCCAATATTGCAATTTTGAATGTGAAACTAACAACTAAATTTGAAGAGATAAATTCAAAATTTAAACAACACACAAGCTCATTTTTTTAAAAAAAAATTAGGATTTTTGAAATTAACCACTTAATTTTAAAATTCAAATGTGAAGTTTGACTTACAAGTGATAATTTGAATTGTGAAATTGAATGAATGCTCAAATCTGAGATAATTAATCCAACTTATACAATTCACAAGATCAATTTTGAAATTTAAAATTAGGGTTTTAATGAAATTAATCTCTAACTTTTTAAAATTTCAAAGGAAATTAAACTTGTAAATGAAAACTTGAATTTTAAATTGCATACACTCAAATTTGGAGACAAAAATAAAAATTGATGGTGTAAGACGTCAGGTTCACCAAAATGCAAAGTCAAAAATTTGAGCTTAGTAAATTCAACACATGGAAGGGAGATATCACTAAGCCAATTTTCACTTGGAGGACTTTACATTCAAAAGAGGAGATGAATCCACTAGATCCAATCCCAAATGAGATAAGGACTGAATATTGAGTGGATTGGATTAATTTGGGTTTTCCTCTTTTGTAAGTTGAATTGTCAAAATAAGTAGAATGCTGAAATTGAAGACAAAATATGCAGAAATAGTAAGCTATAGGTTCGGGATTCGATCGTGCACCTGGATCTAAGTAATATGAGATGATTCAGAACTGCCCTGTGAAAACAACCAAAAATAGCAAGGACTGTGTGGAGGGACCATGGCACCCCCTCTTGGTCCTCCAAAATTTCTGATCACCGAAAAGGGTTTTTTCATCTTTGTGTCTAAAGATTATTTCCAGAAGTATAACCACACACTTGTTTCATGAACATAGAAGGATAGGGAAATGTGTTGGGAATAGGGGTTTGCCTAAGTCAAACCCTGATTAAGGAATCGACCTTGAGTGAAATATTGAAAATACTGAAGTAAATAATGGAAAGGTATACCTTAGATCTGCAATGATCAATAATGATATTTTGCTTCTTCAATGTAATCACATATGTTGTATGAAATGGCATGAACATGACAAAACCTAACACACACACATGCTTTCAAATGAATGATGTAATGTTGCTCCAATGAAGAATATGCAGCCTTGATGAATGCTTGAATTCTTGATGTAGTCTGCTTGCCTTATCACCTTGTCATGTTATCCTCTTCCTTTTCAAATAAGAGGGGGAAAAACTCCTTATACTAATCTGTCATCAAACTTAAATTAATTTTCTGACATAAGCTGACATGAAGAGGCGATTCCCACTCAAATTTGAGATAGGGCCTAGGAGCCAAAATGGGCCCCAATTAGGGAGGACCAAGGCATGGCACCCTAGTCCTACCCCAAATTGGGCTAGGGTTAAGGGCCTTATGCAAGGTGCAAGATGGGAAAATGAAGCTTGGTTGCATGGGGGAGGCACAAATACGTCCTAATCAAGCACAGGGATGAGACCGTTATGGTGAGGACCCCAAATGCGGTCAAAAATGCAAGGGGTGCAATTTTAGGATGCTACAACTTCCAACCTCAATGTACATACAACAATGTTACTCATCCACCACAATCCAATACATCCAATTTTAATACATCCATCGAAGCAACCATTAATAATAGCCTAAATTGTCATCCTTACAACAACACTTGCCTTCCATTACACAATCTAAGTTTAACGTGCCCACATTTGATGTAGCAATCCCATTATCTGATGACACCGTTTGTGTTGTCCCTCCTAAGCATTTGGAAGTCCCTTAATTAGAGCTTTATAATGGAAAAAGTGATCCCTTGACTAAGGTGAAAATATTTCAAACTTTGTGTAGTGACTTTTTTCATGATCAAAGACTTATGGCTAAATTGTTTACTTGAACCTTTAGGGATAAAGATTTGCAATGGTATTATTCTTTTTCTTCTTATTCTATTACATCATTTCATTAATTAGCTAATGGTTTCATTCAATAATTTCACAATAATATTGGTCCTCAAATTACTTTAACTAATTTGATTCATTGCAAGCAAGGTGTTAAGGAAAAAGTTGCTGATTTTACTAGTAGATATAAATATTTGTATTCTCAAATTGCTTATGCTATGCTTGATCAAGATGTTCCAAGAATTTTTGTTGCTAATCTGCAAAAAGACATTAGGGATAAGCTTCTCTTTTCTAGGTTTACTTCCTTTACACACTTGTGTAGTGCTTCATTATTATTAGCCTCAAGTGAGTTGATTTAAATCATCTCCTTCAATATCTTTGGTTGATAAGAATGAGAGTACTCAACAATCTTTCATAAAATTTATATTGAACAAGGGATACATCAATATCAATGACTGTTGAGAGATTGTTGGAATTACTTATCTATGTTGTCATTGATGTCAAATTTGATGATCTGGATTGGTCTAGATTGGTATGTGAGATGTTGTTGATTAATATGAGATACTATATATATATATATATATATATATATATATATATATATATATATATATATATATATATAAGATGTTGTGTATGTTGAGTTATAGCACAATGGAAGATAGGTACATATTTTACGGATTGTAGATCATTGTTGATTTTGTTGTCATAGTATTTGAGATAATTATGTTAGATTTCTGTGAATGTTGTCATTGACGTCAAACTTGGTAATCTGGCTAGGACCAGATGTGGTATGTTGTTGGAAGGAATTTTGGTATTGCAGGTCAAATATCAATGGAAGATAGGCATGTATGTGATATGAATGTGATACGATGTAGTAAGGCATGCATAATCTACTAGAGTCATTTCCAGAAGATCCTCTTCTCCAGAATTCTATGTTGTGCTTACCTTGGTTTGTATCTGATTTCGATATTAGATGTGTGAGTTATGGTATCAGTTGTATTGGTTGTATCATGCATCAGTTTGTATTGATATCTAAATGATTATATTGAATCATGCTTTATCTTGGAGTTGAGAGTTGTTGTGCTTGGACATTGTGCTTATGGGTCCGATAGTTATTTTGTTCTAGTTATTAAAGCATATGTTTTAGTAAATGAAGTCTATCAAGGAAGCATGTAAGAGGCTAGTATAGGCAAACTTTTTATCCTATTTTTGGTCGAGGCATATTTTGATAATGTCTTTATCTGAGCAACATATTATTGTGTAAAGCATTTGTGCTTGGCCAACATATTATCTCGATGTATGAGCTTATCGATGTATATAAAAGGTGTGTGAATTAAAGGAATAAGAGTAGAGAGTATGAGATAAAAGAAAGAAAATTATGTGTGGTATAGCAGAGTAAAAAGTATGCGAGTGACAGAGTTGTGGACAATAGAGAAACTACAGTAAGAGAAGCATTTTATAGTGTGAGCAGTATATGAGCGAAGGTGTGTATAGTATTGTAGTAATCCTTTATTAGACTTGTTGCAAGAAGTGGGTTAGCAGAGTGTGGACACAGTGGTGTAGTGATCCCTTATCGGACTTCTTGTAGGCAATTGTGGATAGTGGTACATTGATTCCTTACCGGATCTGCTATGATTTTTTTGTGAATTGTTATTTGAGCTTGATCTAGAACTGACCTCATGCATTAGGAGATGCAATTTTCCTCAGTTCAATTATTTCTATTGCAGTGAGCATTTCAATAGTGAGCTTCTTTGTAATTTGGCAGTGAGCCATCCGGTAGTGAGCTACCCCATTTTTTAAACACCATATAACTAGTTATATTATCTTGAGAGCTAACACTCTCTATGGTTTTTCCCATTTGGATTTCCCATGTATAAAATTTTATGTTCAATTTGTGGTTGTATTATTTGTTTATTCTACATTTTCTATTTCACGTTGATGAGATTAATTGTTAAGGTTAACGTATCAGTAAAAGTTTTGAAAGTACGAGAATACTGATTTGCCAATCTCTCAATATTTCAGTCCATTCAGCCAATTCAACAGTTGGTATTAAGGCTTCGTCCCTTGCTTGAAACCTTAACTGCTTGAGGGAGATCATTGTTGGTTGAATCATGTCACCGATAAGTATGATCAAAGAATATAATTTAGAGGAGGATTTGAAAAAAAAATTTGAAGATCTAAAAAGTGTGGAATCTGAGAATTAATAATTGAAAGAGAATGTAAGGGTAGTGAATGAATGTGTGTAGAAGATGAGAGAATAGATTTGAAAGTTTAGATTGAGACATAAGAAAGTTAACAATCAGTTGAAAACCATTAAATATTTGATATAGAAGATTGAGGAGAAGAACAAGATAAAGGAAACCCTAAAAGAACCAATCAAGATGAAGATCGAAGAATGTGAGAAGCTAGAACAAGAAATGAGGAAGTTGAAGGCAGAAAGTAATGTCCTTGATAGCATAAAACTTTTGGAAGATTTTATTACCATGCTTAAAGCTCATTTAGACAAGACTGGATTTGGATTTCAGATCATTGAATGTTCAAATCAGAATGAAAAAGACAAAAGCAAAGAACTTAAGGTGGAAGCAGAAAAGAAATCTAAAGATGCAAGCAAAACCTAGAATCAGAGATCTACTACAAGGAGACTACAGGTTCATCAACTAAATGCACAAAGGTACCTAACATTTAATGGTTATTATTTTCAATGCAATAAATTGGGTCATAAGGCTGTAAACTCTAGAAGCATTCAATGTTACAATTGCAAGAGGTTTGGTCATAAAGAAAATTACTATAGAAATCATGCTATGAGTCAGAATCATAATCTGATCAGAGCAAATAAAGCGAATAGTAACTTTCATGGATATTGTCATATATGCAATGGTTATGGTCACAGAGATAATCAGTGCAGATCTAGAACAGATTCAGCAAATTCAATGCAAAGGAACATCAATTGTTACAAGTGCAAGCAATCCGAACATTATACTCATCAGTGCAGAAATGAAGGTATGGAGAAGTCTATTGAGAAGAATGTGGTGAAGAATAATGAATCAAAGAAAAAGGAAGTCATGGTTTGGAGATAGAAGGAGGTGAATAATGAGAACAATCTTAGTGTACTAGAATCCAATGCCTGCACCTCTTCCTCTGGTAACTAAGCATATCGCTTTGGCTCAAGGGGAGTATTCAAAGAAAATATTTGGGTCCCCTCTTCTGAATTGGTTCATGTTATTAGTTTGGCATGACCATGTTAGAGATGCTATCCAGTAACTCAAGGTTTGTGCTGACATCATCGATAAGTCACTTTTTGGTAGCAAAACCCTAGAAGGAAGGTAAGTTAAATATAGGAATTTGAGATCATTTCCATCATTATGTAAAAAATAATTGAAGAGGATTAGAAATTAAAAGAGAGAAGAATAGAGAAACAAAGAAAGCATGTAATCGAAGATGATTGTATGAGAATCAAGCAGCAAAAGCTTTTAGTTCATGGAAAAGGTGTGACTAGATGAATTTGACATAGAGAAGATTAGAAAAATGGAAAGGAGTCTAAGTGAAGCAGGCTTGCAGACGGTCAAAGAGTTAAGTTAGAAAGGAATGGATTTATGGAGTGAGCTTTTGTGCTTCTACAATGAGGATGTAATCAGGTTAATTTTGAGTCATATGCAAAATGAATGTATCATGTTGGATAAACCCTATCCAATCACGAAGGACATTATTTCAATTATTACTAGCTTGTGTAATAGTGGCAGTGTACCAGTTAAGAAGACAGTAAAGAACAAGGAGGTTGAAACCCTAATTGGTGTGACATGTGATCAGAGAGCTTTATTGATAGACAAATTCATTAATCCTATTGAGAGGTATGTTGCATATGGAATATCCTATAAAATTTATTTCAGAAATAGAGAAGGTTCTACTTTAGCCATTCCAGTATATGATGCGCACATGATTTATATGGAAGATGATGTGTTCAATTTGTGTGAATTGTTAAAGAATCAACTATTAGAGAATATCATAATGACAAAAAATCAAGGCTATCCCTTCTAGTTTGGATCATTACTTGTGTGTTTGGCTATGTATTGTCTAGGATACCTTCCAGCTAAGGATAATGTGTTATGGGAATCTGGAGTCTGGGTTGGTAGGAAAATATTTTGATATCTTAATGGACTGGATAAGTGAGAAGATGCAAGTAATTTTTATTTCATCATTTTTGGATATGTGGAGTATTAGTCTGGTATCCCCGACTACCAGTTCAACTATGGAGGGTTCTTCCTCCAAAAAGAGAAAAAATGAAAGAGATTTTTTCTACTACAACTTTGGAATCTAAGAAGCAAAAGAAGGATCAGAAAAAGAAAGACATTGTTGTGATTGAAGATACAGAATCCCTTGCGACTAAGGGAGAAGTGGTTGTTGTAGAGAAGAAAGTAAAAGTATTTGAATCTGATGATGTTGAGTCTCATTTGCTAGAAATCGTTCGTAAAGGAGATAGAATAAATGAGATTGGAGAGATGTGGCTTAATTTGGCTGAGGTGGATAGAATTGAGAATGTCCTAATAGCTTATTTACTACGGAATAATGTAAAAATTGAAGATTTTAAAGATGCACTTTCAAAATCTCTATCTGATTTAGTTAAAGAGCAATTGATTGTGCAACCTGTTAGTGTAGAAGATTCAAAAGAAGAGGTTGATAATATGAAAAGTATGTTGGAGAAATTCAAATTTGATGCACAGAAGACTCTATCTGAATGCATAAATAAAATGAGAGATTGTATTAGCAATCCTAGAAAAATTTACAGGTATTGTCTTTCATGGGTAGTTGCTATGGTGAAGCATAAAACAAAGATTGAAACTATTGAAGAAGAACTAAGTTCTTTAGGTAAGTCAAATTTAATTTTCTGAGTGACAAGGATGGAGAGAAAAGGAAAAAGGTAAACTCTATTTAGGCTGAATCATTATTCTTGCAAAGGCAAAATGAAGACTATGTGAGTGTTTTCTGGAAGGTCAAGGAAACTATTGAAGCTAAACTAGAGCACTTTTCAGTCTTGATCATGCGGTTGAGTATGAGCAGAATTCGTCTACTCTAGACAATTTCTCTCATGTTGTTGATGTGTTGGTGGAGTGTAGGAGTTTATCTATTAGCATTAAGTTGGTTTTTCACTCTTGGAAGGTTTTGCTTCAAGAGCTTAAGGAGAAGTAAAAATAGATATTCCAAAAGAAAAGAAGGTGAAAATCCTTTTTTGTTGGCATACAATTTTGAGATTCTTTATCCTGTTGAATGCATTCATTTCTTTTCTTCATTTTTTTCTCGATTTCATCAAAGGCGCCCTTTGTCCTTGATGTTAATGGGGGAGAAAGATAATGGAATGGGAGAAAGGTAATGGAGTAGGAGAAAGATAATAGAGAAATAAAGAGAAAGGTAGAATAATGGAGATATACGAGTAAGCGAGAGTTATATGCAGATATGTTTCTGAGTTTATTCTTTTTGAGATTTTTTTCTATTAATGAAAAAGGGGAAGATTGTTAGATTTGTGTGAATTTTGTCATTGATGTCAAACTTGGTAATCCGGTTAAGACTAGATGTGGTATGCTATTGGAAATAATTTTGGTATTGTAGGTCTATAATCAATGAAAGATAGCTATGTATGTGATATGAATGTGATATGAAGGAGTAAGGCATACATGATCAATTGGAGTCATTTTCGGAAAATCCTCTTCTCCAGTAACTTGTGTTGTGCTTATCATGGTTTGTCTCCAATTTCGGTATCAGTTGTGTGAGTTTTGATATCAGTGATATTAATTGTTTTCGTTGTACCATGCATCAGTTTGTATTGTTATTTGAATGATTATATTGTATCATGCTTTATCTTGGAGCTGAGAGTTGTTGTGCTTGGAGGTTGTGCTTATAGGTCTGAGTCTATGGATCTGATAGACCCCTATTTTGTTCCAGTTATTAAAGCATATGTTTCAGTAAATGAAGTCTGTGAAGGAAGCGCATAAGAGGTTGGTATAAACCGATTTTTTTATCATATTTTTGGTTGAGGCATGTTTTGATAACGTGTTGATCCAAGAAGCATATTATTATGTAAAGCATTTGTTCTTGGATGACATATTATCTTACTGTATGAGCTTACCAGTATATATATATACAAGGTGTGTGAAATGAAGAAACAAGAGTCAAGAGTATGAGATAAAAGAAAGTAGAGTGTGTGTGGTATAGAAGAGTAAGAAGTATGTGAGCGATAGAGTTGTGGACAACAGAGCAATTGTTGTAAGGGAAGTAGTTTATAGTGTGAACATTGTATGAGCGAAGGTGTATATAGTATTGCAACAATCCTTTATCGGAACTGCTGCAAGCAATTGGGTAGCAAAGTACAGACACAATGGTGCAGTGATCCCTTATCGAACTTGTTGTAGGTGATTGTGGATAGTGGTACATTGATCCCTTACTAGATCTGATGTGAGTATTTGTGAGTTGTTATCTATGCTTAATCTAGAACTGACATCATGCATTAGGAGATGCAATTTTCCTCAGTTCAATTATTTATATTGCAGTGAGCATTCCGGTAGTGAGTCGCTTTGTAATTTGGTACTAAACCATCTGGCAGTGAGCCGCTTTGTAATCTTGTAGTGAGCCACCCCATTTTGTAAACACCATATACATAGTTATATTATCTTGAGAGCTAACACTCTCCATGGTTTTTCCCATTTAGGTTTTACACATATAAAATCCGGTGCTGAATTTATGGTTGTGTTATTTGTTTATTTTGTGTTTTCTATTTCATGTTGATGAGATTGATTGTTAAGGTTAATGTATCAATAAAAGTCTTGAAAGTGCGGGAATATTGACTCACCCTCCCTTCTTAGTATTCCGGTCCATTCAACCAATTCAAAAATCAACAGATTATTGCTCCAAAATCATGAGGACATGAGTATATGGATGTGAGAGTTTTTGGCATTGGTTGTGATGTTTAGTCATGTTCTTTCGAAGCAGTTCTCTAGATGTCATGTTTTAGATTCTATGTTTGGGTATGTTGTGGTCAGCAGATTCTTGTGCTATGATTAATGGTATCATTCATTTGGTGGTTTGGTTTTCACATCTTGAATCATGTGATGTTGACTTGGATAGTGACTAGTGCACTAAAGAATTTTTGGTCTTCTCTATGTTTCAGTTGTTCTAATTTGTGCTCCAGTAATTGCGGCATTATGGTAGTGTGTTGTCTTGGTTCTTCATGGATGAGTTAGTTTTTGGTCTATCCAACCTTTAAAGATCTATGTTGGTATTCTGCTTTGGTGATTGTACCATGTCATTAAAATGTTCTTTTCAAAAATATCTCAAAGGCTAACTTGTATATTTTTTAATTCATACATGCATGCATATAGACACACACACATGATCTCTTTCAGTTGTTGAAGCATGTAGAATGAAGGCATGTAAGTAAGAGAGTGCATGTGAGTGGAAGTATAATGAGCATGAGCAAAGAGTAAAAGTGGTATGCAATAGAGGTAAAGTGTTGGTTCAGTATAAGCGGATTGGTGAAATGAGTTGGTGAAGTGATTTGCAGAGATTCTTGACTGAATCCATTACAGACATACAATGTATTGCAGTGAGTTGGTGAAGTGATTTGCAGAGGTTCTTAACCAGATCTGCTGCAAGCAGTTAGTGTTCTGTTGGAGCTTCAACTGTAACTTTAATTTGTTCATACATGTGTAGATGCAACTTTCTCAGTTCACTCCTTTTGGCAGTAAACCAACTGTATCTGAGCAATAAGATCTTTGTGAGATTTTGTACAATAGCAAATCAAATCTCATATAGAGATGGAAATTTACTAACCCAACCACAAAGTACACTCTTACGAGAGAGTTTACTCGCAAAGTTATAACCAACCAGAATGAGGTTTTTAAGCATCAAAATGTAGAATGAGAAGAACAACATCTAGAGGTAGGTCAGAGGACTTACCTTGTGAAATACCTTTAAGACAAACTTCTTGGGTCTTGTGGATGAAGAATCCATGGGTGGACGCTATCAAGTATTCAACTCCAATACGCACAGTTCTGGAGGAATGAAAGACCGAGAACATATAAAAGGACGAAAAAAGGCCCTAGAATTTGGCAAATGGAAAGGAACCACAATAAGTATAAGCAAACGCTAGAAGGACCATGCAGTGTACTGCAGTTTAAAATACACACCACAAAAGTCCAAAAACTATAGCAAAGCGATCGTGAAGGTCTCGCCAAATATATTTTGTTCCTTAACGCCTTTTAAATCATCAGCTTTTTTTTTAACGACGCCTTATGAAGAATTTGTTGCTCTGTCACGAGCTAAAGCTGTTTGTTGTACGATACACGATGTCAATGGCCATGTCGACGACTTGTTTGTCAATGGCTTCCAATTATAACTATTTATATCCACAGCGAACTACAGCTCATGTTTTGATTTGGAATTTGCTTCTATTTATATAAGCTATTTATTTCCACAACGAGTTACTGATCATCTTGTGATTCGGAATCTGCTTCTATTTATAGCTATATATTACTACAACGACTCACTGGTCATCTTCTGATTTGGAATTTGATTCTATTTATGTCCACAGCGAGCTACTTGTCGTTTTGATTTGGAATTTGATTCTATTTATGTCCACAGCGATCTACTTGTTATGTTTTGATTTGGAATTTCTATCTATTTATGTCCTTTGCAGAAACCCAACATGTTTTTTGTGGTCCCATTGGTGACATTAATTACGAGAGAAAATCTTTTATTTGGATATTTAAAGAGCACCTCACATCCCTTTGTTATCCATCCATACTGGTTGAGATGATTGTGTCTCTGTACTTCTCTTCTTTTGGTCAGTTTTTGTTCCCACTTCTATTTTTAGTAAAGCCTCGTTTTACTGAAAAAGGAAACGATGGGGTGAGGAAAGATACCAATGAAGAAAATTGTGGACATAAAGAAGTGAGTGGAGATAACTGGGCTGATGAAATAAGGGTACGAGCTTTCCGTGTTGTGCGACGCCCAAGTGGGTCTCGTTATCTTTTCTCTCGTTTCTCCGGCCCCAACTACACCATTTCTTCTAACTCTCTCACGCAAAGCTCATATCAGGCCATGGGCAGCCATTCATTTGTATTACCGTGATATTATACCAGCTGTATTGAAGTTACACGTTAAATAGAAAATTAGGGTAGATTTTAGCTACTATAATACCTCTTATTCACTGTTTGGTGTTTCGTTACGATTCAAGATATCTCTGGTGTTGAGCATTGTTATGTTGCGGTCGTTATAGATTGGCATGTTTTGATGCCATAGTTAACGACTGGCATGTTTGGAATGAATCTAGTATAGGCCTTACATTTTTAGAAAAGAGTAGTATTCGACTATTATTAGTGTAATACGAATCCACAAGAAATACAATCTACCATGTGGATAAGAAATGGATCATAGTTTTAGGTTTCTTATTGTTCACATTATTAGCATATGTATTATTCCAAAAAATGAAGAGATACGAGATATCAATTTTCCAAAAAATGAAGAGATACGAGATATCAATTTTCCAAAAAATGAAGAGATACGAGATATCAATTTTGTGAAATCAGAATCATGATAAATTGCAATATTAATATATATAAAATGTTTATTTTATTTTTTTAATTATAATAAATTTCCTTACTTTTTCCAAAATTGTGTGTATGAAACATGTTATAGTATATTTATAGTTAATAAATATAGCATTTTTTTTAATTAGTTAAAATAATAGGGTAAAGATAAGAAAAATTAATTAGTGAGATAAAATTTGAATGAAATAATATTAAATATTTATATTGAAAGTGGAGATGGAAAAATAATGTGAAACAAATATATCATAGAACATTAGATTACAAAAAATAATTAATATTATAATAAAAAATATATTATTTTTGATTAAAAAAGAAGTGAGAACGAGGACACTAACCTTTTACATAGCAGAACTATTGACGAGACCATGGTGCAAAAGCAACACTATAACAACATTAACAGAAACATAACTATTAGCAAAATGAGACCAAGTCTTAGAAAATCAAAAACAAGCAAAAAACACAAAAACAAACTACAGGGATGCCTTTTGTTACCCGGTGGCATCAATGACACTGTTTCATTCATTAAACGGGAACTTATACAGGTCCTTAGCCTCCTACTTATCCTCCTCTGTGTCTGCAGTACGTTCCCTCAGTAGAGAGAGGGTGATCGTCGAGCTATGTAAATCTGCAGATGAAATTTGTTAAGGCCCGCAATTTGGGCATCCCTGGCCTCCACCTTACTCTTGAGTCGATTGACATCATCCATGATAGCATGAAATTCAAGCAAAGGGCCCAGGTTCTCAATCCTCTGTGTGATACCCAACACGTCCATGCGCAGTATTTCCATTTTCTCCAGAGTAGGGACACCCTGGGGGTTCACAGTAGCCATGCCATCCATAGTATTATCCATCACCTTGGCCACACCTTCAGTAGGGGAACAGTCAATAGCATTGCCCTGGCCCATCAGAGGAATGGATTTCATCACCTGTTTCGTCATCTTTAGATCTGAGTCCAAGTCACCAAAGTCTAGGACTTTGGTATTAGAATTTTTGTCACCCATGACACCCACAGTGCCCATGTTCATAGGGGCCCTATCCTTAACATCAATAGAGTCCTGGGCTTGCATCTCATAATTGTTCATACCAGCTGCACCAACAATGCTCAAATCCATGGGGTCCCTAGTCATATCCGCTTCAGCGGCATCCTCACCAGGTGCCCCCATAGTGGTTTTAGGGTCCTCTCCGTCCTTGTCCTCAATGGAGTCCTCCTTTGAGTCAATATTTTCAATCACGGGGGTCTTCTTTTTGTGCAAGATTTTGGAAGCCAATCTGGAGGATCTCCTTTTAACCTCAGAATCAAGGGAAGGGTTGTCAACCTCAGCATCCTCAGAGGATGAATTGTCATCAAAGACAATATGTTTGAATTTAACAAGGGTTTTGCCTTTACCCTTGGACAGGGAGCGAGAAACACTAGGAGAGGTGAATAGAGTCAAGCTGGGAGAGACCACAAATAAAGAAACAATAGAGGCATAAGCAGGCAGAGACATGGAGAATTTGGTTGAAGAAAAGCCTTCATGCAGATATTGGAAAAATCTGGGGAAGGCCATAGACAAGGCCGCAAGCTGCTGAGGAGAAGGCATGGGGGACTAAGAGAGCGAGAGGTTCTGGGGGGGAAAGTGCCTCGTGAAATTTTTACAGCCTGTAAATGAGGCCTTGGTGAAGGATCCATGGTGTCTTTAATAGAACTTTCAATGGAATACAGTAAATAAAAGGGCAGACATAGAAAATCATTATTGCGAAAATGATTTAGAAGGGGAAAATGATAGTAGTAGAATACCTTGTGCCTGCCCTCGAGAGTGAAGTACTTCATGATCATAAGGTAGATCATATTTCACGGGTGTTTAAGCTCTTCCCGAGCAAACCCACCCTCGAGTTTGAAAGGTTCCTCGCGATTGTAGAAGAAGCGTTTCAGACCTTCGTTGTTGGCAACATGGCTAGTGCGCTTCCAGCGTCGTTCATCAAGGGCCAGCTTTGTGGCCTGGGCAATTATTTCCTCAGAGACATAAAAATAAATGTTGTCCACCGAAACATGCCTCCTAGCCCAAGAGGAGGCAAAAGCAGTCAAGAGTTGCTCATCATGGCCCTATAGACATTCCAAAAAATCGGCAATCTCTCCTTCAACGTTGAAATTCTAGACCAGGAGGTCATTCTTAAAATCATCCAGTTTGTCCGGTTCATATATAACTCTTTCACCCCCCATATCCTCCACCAATAGGATTCATTTAGACATAAAAAAATATTCGCAGAGAAAATTGCAGAGACCCTTCGAGAAGCAAGCAAAGAAAAGACAATGGGAAGTGTGCAATCTTGGCGTCATTAAGTGAGACATGAAGTTGGGTGAATGGGAAAAATTGAAATCAGTTTTAGAAATAATTTCCTGGTTACGAGGCATGAAGAGCCAGCAAATAGCGGCGGTAACCAACACATTGCCAATCCAATCGTACCTCATCATAACGCGGTAAGCCCAAAGTATTTGCCAACAAA
This sequence comes from Cryptomeria japonica, assembly GCF_030272615.1. Lineage (NCBI taxonomy): Eukaryota > Viridiplantae > Streptophyta > Pinopsida > Cupressales > Cupressaceae > Cryptomeria > Cryptomeria japonica. The sequence goes on from NC_081406.1 coordinate 587,803,431, forward strand.
GAAGCACATCCTTCACCGCCTGCCTGGTCGAATGAGTCACCACCACATCGGCATAGATCAAATAAATATTCTCATAATTTTAATTATAAAACCAACACCTCCAGACGACCCCAAGGGAAGAGAGGAGAGTAAGGAAAACACATGGCAACAACTCAATCATTGGTAGGAATTTTAGATTTATCTTCCTGAAGAAGGAAGTTAACATGGTTCGGGAGGGAATTATGGCTCCTCCAACATCTCAAACCATAAATATTTAGGCCAAGGGCCACCAACACATCTTCCACTCTATTGACTTTCCTGTAAACATGCATAATTTTAAAAGAATCAATCCTAGAGATAAGCCTCAAGGTGTCCCTAATGGTTCCCTCAATGGTCCAATTGAACCTATTTCGCCCTTTGAAAGCATCAATGATGAGCTTAGAGTCACCCTCAATGTCCATAATCTTGATTCTCATGGTGAGGGTGAGATGGATTCCCCAGACTAAGGCCATTACTTCAGCCTGATTAGAGGAATGCCCATTCAGTTTGCCCACATAAGAAGCAACAAGGGCCCCCAATTGGGTTCTGATAACCCCTCCACCGACAGCTAGACCCCCCTGGCAGCCCCATCAAAATTGAGTTTGAAATGTGTGGCCGGACGGGACCAGACCGTTCTTTGCCTTAGGAGTCTCTTAGAGAAGTCAACAAGAGAGAACAAAGGGGGGATGTTTCAACATCTAGCAATTTCCCAATCCTAGGTAGAGGGAGGTTTGGAGGCCAGTCGGGTTATAGAAATAGAGATATTCTCAAAAATCAATTTTAGGAATCGAGAAAACACATTTTCCATTGAGGCTTCTTTGTCCCTAGGTATCTTGTCATTACTTTCCTTCCAGATACTCCATCACACATGAGGGGGGATTTGTTTCCATGGTTGTTGGATAAGGGAGTTGGATGAGGGGCCCCGAAACTCTTGGGACAAGCTTAACAAATTGTCATTCGTAATCCAACAGATATTGATCTTATTATAGACCATCCCCTAGAGCTCCCGAGCAATGACATAATGGAGGAAGAGATGAGCAGGACTTTTCTCATCATTTTTGCAAAGGATGCATCTAATAGGAAATTGGAATCCCCGCTTGACCAAATTGTCTTGGGTCAAAATTTTGTTGAGGAGAGAAGTCCACCAAAAGAAATTGACCTTTGGGATGAGTTGGGGATTCCAAACCTCTTTCCAGATAGAGGTGGAATCAGTTTCTTTTAGCAAGCTATTGTAGGTAGTTCTAACAGAGAAATCCCCAAAAGGGTCCCACTTCCAAATGAATCTATCTTCCCTAGGAAAAACAGGGAGAAAGGTGCCAGCCAAGAGCTTCCGGAGCTCTCTAGCGGAAGGGAGGAGGAAGGGATGATCAATTCATAGTTTGATGATCAAATAAGAGGTACTCAATCCCCAAATATCTCCAATAAGAACACAATTCATAGTTTGATGATCAAATAAGAGGTAGTCAATCCCCTACTTAGGAGGCTCATCTAATAGTTCAATATGAAACATATGATTATTAGTACACTCAAAAGGATAGAAACCACACACACAACATGAGTTTTGCTGTGGTTACTTATAATTATTTTAATCTTCAAGCACTACTATTCGTTGTTATCGTGATAATTAAAAACACATCAGCATGACTTCAAAATCCTACTTTTTATCATAAAAGAACACATTCAAACTAAAATCTTTTAAATATGAAATAAACACATTTGGCTCTCATTTATTAAATCAAAAAGAAGGGAATAGCACAACCACAATAAATATGGTCACACAATATGATATTCTTTATATACTATAATATAATATTTAAAATATTATAAATAGAATAGAATATTTAATTATTTTTAAAAATAAGCAACTCTAACAAAAGATACTTTTAAAAAGGTGTAAAAGATAAAATAATATAGTCTTAGTAAAACTTGGATAAGTTTTTATTTCTCGATAAAAAATTAATTTGTCAAAATGTTATGCGAAGTGATATAGAAGAGAATATAACGAAAAATGTAATAAGATATTGGGATGATAATTTATATGTACATGTGACTTTTGTTTAGTAAATAATGAAAGCATGATCATAATTAATAAAAATGCATATTACATTAATTGTCAATTTGGAAATATTTTTAGTTTCAAAATAAATCTTATTTTTTAATGTTTACCTAACATATGATCAAATTTATTCTTTCTATCAATTTTTTTCTTAACCTCTTTAATAAGGTTACCATCTAAATCAATGGATGGAAGGACTTGGTCACCCTCCAACAATATTCATATCACCTTTTCCCTTCCCTCCAATATTACTTTAGTTTAGTTCTTAGATCTCCACTACAATATGATCATTTTTTAGAGCTTATACATCCATTTTATAATTAACTTGAGAATTGTAACACTCTAATAATAACTTTAATTTAGATTCTTTATCTAGCAATCATTTAAACTTAGAACTCCTCTCCATTTATATCACCTTACAGTTGGGCATCCACTTTAATGTGCATATCTAGTCAATGTTAGGATTCCCAAAGATACTGAGAAGGGGGGTGAATCAGTATATGATCGGTATGAGAATTTATTTGAATTATAACATGAAAAGCATATCAAAATTGTGTACCGGTAAACCAAAATTAATGTGATAAGTAAGAGAAATAACCACAACATAAGAGACACACCATAACATAGTATTTTAACAAAGAAACCCAGTGTGGGAAAAACCTCGGTGGGATTTGTGACCCACAATATTCGCTTATTGGCCAATAAGGGAATATTACTGTTTACAATGGGGGCCTGCACATGCAGGAAGGCCAAGTGCCTAGAGCTCACTACTCAGTTACAAAAGAAGTGTCACTGACTTACAAAAATGGATTATACAAATCCAATATCTTGTAATGCTTCAGATCAGCATCTACTATGCTAGATTCAGTACCGGTTTAAGCTCTACTACATACATAAACCCTTATCCAATATCTGCCTTACAATTCGCATATTAGGTCTGCATTAATCCTTCCATCTATCATATCTAAATTATCTACAATGATCTCATACATATATGAGTCATATTACAATCCACCAAGTCGGCTTACAAAAGATTTTACAATTAAATACAAAATACATTTAAACAAAATTTCTGTCGGCCATGGTGCCAGTGATCTGTGTGTCGGTGTTGAGTTTGTCGGTGTCGGTGCATGTCGGTATCATAGGAATGCAAGGTTGCCATTAATGACAATACCTTCAATCACCTATAATTTCTCATTGGAGTGTGCATTTGCCAACAATCTCCCCCTTTGGCATTGATGGCAACACTCATGAGAAAAATCCAAAAAGTATCCAAAAATATTGTCCAAAAAGAATCTGCCAAAATTGTCTTACCAAAACTGTGTTGTCAAAAATGTATGCTCCCCCTGAGCTGATGATGTCTTTGTTCTAATCATTTTTCTCATTTCCACTACTCCCCCTTTGACATCAATGACAAAGGTTGTCATTCACTGTCAGTGGAGTGTGGTTCCTACCTAGATCCTTGTAACCGGGGGGTTACAATCTGGAAAAGATCTACCAATACCAAATTCTGACTGTCGCTGAATCTTTTGCTATCCTGTAATGCTGCTTCTGTTCTCTCAACTGTACTGGTTAGTATGTGCATTTTCTCTTCCGATGTCTTAAGTCCAGGAACCAGAGCCTCAGAAAATTCTTTTCTCAAAGAAATGAGGTAATCTAGTTTAGGACCTAGTTTGTATTTTAGTTCTTTGCCTTAACCTTTATCTTCTCTTTGACTTTTTCCAACTTCTCAATTTTCTCTTCAAGATCTGCAATGTTCTTTTCAATTTCCAAAAATGAATCCAATGATCCTATTAAATTGTTAGCAATATTGTTAATGTCTTCTTGAGCTTTGCTGATCTCCAAATCTATGTTCTCTGTCAAAATATTAGTTTTATAGGTGTCTCTGTATAGTTTCTTGAAATCCAAAATTGTTTCTCCTAGTGCCGATAATAAGGTTTCCATTTTCTCCTTATTCTTCTTCACTATTTCCTTAAATAATTTGTCTTTCTCCTTAATCATTATCTCTTTCAATGTGTCCTCATTTATCTGATCAACTGTCAAAATGTTACTGGTGATGTATTTAGACAATGTGTCTAGTTGACCTAAAGAATCTTTACTTCCCACAATGCACTTGGGTGCTATCAATTTAAGAATAGGAATAGTGTCATCAATAGCCTTATAGGCTTGTGGATTACACTCAGTGGTCTTCTTAATAGAATCCAATAATACATCTATCACGTTCATTGGTCTGAATTTTGTCATTCAAGTAGCAGATGTCTGCCCAACTGTCTTCACAATTTCCATGCTATCTGTTGTAGTAATAACTTTGCTTGTTCCGACCTCTAGTAGGTCAGTTTGTGTTTGCATTTCTACTAGCAAAGGTTTAGGCTTTTCAGTTGTTGTTGGTGGCACTGTCTCGGTCTGAACCTATACCTCAGCCTATTTTTGTTCCTGTTTCTCAATTTGTGCCTCAGAGGGTTTCTCTATGGTCTCAACTACCAGTTTTTCAGATGTAGTCTTTGTATGCACTTCCGGTTTCTCTGTATTTACCTCTGATTGTTTTTCAGTTTCATTTACTGGTGCTTCAGATGGTTTCTCAGTGGCGTCCTCTGTCGGTTTCTCTGTATCTGTAGGTTTTTCAGTGCTTATATTTACAGTCTCACTAATTTCAACCTCAACATCTGCAGCTGGTGGCTCAGTAGCCACATCTTTCTTCTTGTCCTCAGTGGTCTCTTTGTCCACCACAATGTTTACCTCTTGGGTGTCTATATTCATAGCGTACAAAACTTCAGACTTGAGATTTGTATCCTCTTGAGGAGTCTCCATGCTCTCTGTAGTTGGTTGATTGTCAATTGTTTCTACCGGTGGAGTATCAGAAAGAGGTGGGGGTAAGTTATCAGTTATTTTTAGGTTCGGAGGTCCACCTTCCTTACCTTTCCCCTTATCCCTATCCTTTTGATAGACTCTGATAGTGTTAGGTCTTTTAAGTTCTTCCTGTTTCTCCTTTTGAACAAAGAATGTGTCCCATTGATCCGTAGTCTCTTCATAAATTTCATTCATTCTTCCTGCCATCAGTGCAACATGTCGGTGACCGGTTGAAAATACTGTCTGGTTGGCTTCACTAATTAATTGATCTATTTCTTTAGTGGATTTCACTGGGTGAACTGCAAGCAATTTTTCAATTTTTATTTTCTTATCCAAATCAACAATAGCTACCCTTCTAGCTTCAAGTCTTCTGTAGAGATCACTGGGTATTTCATCAACAATTTCCATCAAAAATTTCTTGTATATGTCCAAGTGTAGAATTACACTATTTTCTATGCTTTCTCTGTCATCAGTGGAAAGTTTGTTATAAAGTTTGCTAATGTTTTTTAACTTTCCATCCTCTATTATTTCACCTAAAAGTTTGTCCAGTGGAGCAATATCTTGGTTTACCTTATTCTTCTTTAGAGTTAACTTCTTAACTGGAGGCCTCACTGCCTGTTGCTTTTGTCTTGTTCTCCTAGGTGTGGGTGAGGGTACCAGTGAGGGTTTTCTTTTCCTTTCTACCCTTTTGAATACCGTCGGTATATCACTTTCAGAAGAAGTTGCAATCGGTGAAAGATGAGTTTCTGGTTGAAGTCCTTCCAACTCACTTTCCTTAATACCAGTTTGCTTCAATACATCTTCCTTAATTGTTTTAGCTTATCTAGTTCCCTTCCTCACTGTTTGTTCAACTTTCTTAACTCTTTTCTTTGACTGAATACCACTTTCAATTGTTTCTGCATTTCCAAAAACTTTCTCAGATGGTTCCTTTTGTGCTTCAAGGAGGGTTTTTGCATAATTTTCAATTATGTTATCATCTGTTTCATATCTCATTTCAGTTACCCAGATAGTCCTAGGGACAACTGCCTCCATCCAAATTTCATCTTTCTTGATTACAAAACATATTTCCTTCTGATATTTATCTACAATTGCCTGAGATAGCCTAATTCTTGTCTTCATTCGAGCCTTCACTGCTTGAAAATGTTCATTTATACTTTTCTCTCTGTTTTCTCCCATGTTGTTTAATGTATCCAATAGTTGCTTTTCTACTGGTATATCAAAGCCAAAGTCTTTTCTACCAATACTAGGTACTTCCTTAGTAATGTACAACATCAAACATACAAGCAAATTTCCAAATCTAAAGGTTCCTTTCTTGTCTCCTTTGATATTCTTCAGATTGTCTATCAATTCATCTTAAAGCCATCCACAGATGTCAATCCTAGCATTGTTGTTCACTAAGTCATGAGCACTTTTAATACACAAGCTAGATACTGAGTTTAACCTATTAGCATGTGTGGCCTTATAGCCAAGGATCATACTGACAAATCTAACATTTATGTCCTTTACATCATTGACTCTAAGTGATCTTTTGTCAAATGTTGAGCAAGTTAGGTCCATTACTGCGTCATTAGAGACCTTTTTAGTTCTGTCAAGCCTGCTACCGGTGGAAGGTAACCCTGTTACTGCCTTAACCACTTCTTTTGTGATCTTATGAATTGAATCCAACCAAAAGAATTCACCATGAACTCTGCATAGCACAATCCTTATAACATCCTTGGGAAAATCCGGGATATTAAGGATTTCAGTAAAACCTAGGGTTCCACTATCTTATGTTCCGGTTTGATATTTCCAGATTCATCACATAAAATATTCCTATACATATTCTTGATTTCTTCATCTCCTAATTCCTCTATATGACAATGTATATATATCCTAGGATCCTCTGCATAAACTACTCCTTTAGGAATTTGAGAAAATGCACCTAGGGTATCATCTTTCTTCGCTATTTTGAGAACAAGTTTGAATACAGGTCTAGGGCGCTTGATAACTTCAAATCACAGTAGGGTTTGCAATAAATTCAAGGGTGGATGAGGAAGCCATAGTTATAAATACCTCAATCTGCCTTAAGGATGAGTGCTTGGATGTACTGCTTCACTTTTTCGCTAAGGATGCCCTCGCTCGGGAATTTTTGCACTCTCGAAGATTTGAATGCTCGGTGAATAAAAAAGGAGCCAAAACACTTACTTTATAATGTTCTTTTCTCTAGCTACCACATTTAATGCTTGCCGGTTAAGTCACAACTTGACTCATCTATCGGTAAAGAAGTAATTCAACTTCTCACCATCAACTGAGGGTCTATTAGCATATTTTACAGTTTGTTGCTAAACCCCCAAGGGATTTTCCTTCAGTTAGATGAAGAGTCTCCTATTGGTGGAGTGTTACTCTATTCTACTGGTGGAGGAGTATTCCCATCGACATTCTAATCTGACTTTCTGATCCATTGTTTTGAGAATTCTTGCTTTACCTCTTTAACCTTTTCTTTACCTTTCAAGTTGGGTCCTTTGTTATTTGTCGGTGGTGTCTTGCTTCTACAAAATTTAGCAATATGTCCAATCTTGTTACAAGCAAAATAAGTCACATTGTTTTTCTGAATAGCTTTCCCATATCCTATGTCGGTTTGTGTTCTGCATTGATTAGATAGATTTCCAAATCTTCCACAAACATAACATCTTACATTCATTTTGCAATTTTTTGAATTATGACCAACTTTGTTGCATTTAGAACATTGACCAGTGGGTGCATTAGTATTCTGATAATTTCTAGATCTACACTGATTTGCTCTATGACCATACTTGTTAAAGTTAAAGCATTTCCCATTAAATTTGTAAGCATTAGGTTGTCTTACCGGTTTACTATGATCATGATTGTTTGCAGTACCAGAGCTTTCACCAACTTCAAATCCAAGGCCATTAGTATCACCATTTGGTTTATGATTCTTCAACATGTCATCAAGTTTTTTTGAACTTTTCTTGAATCTTTCTTTGTGTTGATTTGCAGTAGCCAGTTCACTCTCCAAGATTCCATTCAATCTCATGAGTTCAATTCTGTTATTTTGTGTATGCATCAAATCTCTCTTCAACATATCATTTTCATGACTAAGTCTTGTATTTTCATTTCCAGCATCATTCAGTCTTCTAACCAAGTCCTCTTCATTCTTCTTCCGATTTTAGTTTCTTTACAAAATCTCATAGTCATATCTTGCATCTCATTCTTCATTGTACTATTTTCTTGTCTCAATTTGCTTACCAGATCATTAAGAGTTTCTTTTTCATCTTCATCATTCTACATCTTTTCACAAAGTTCTCTTCTCTTATTCCTTGCTATAGTGAAATTTTCTTGAAGTCCTCGAATGATATCCTGTGCAGCCTTTAGATTATCTTGAAGATTGATATTCTTCACTATTTCTGCATCATAGTCTGAAAGAGTTATTTCCAATTGCTTTCTCAAGTTTTCCATCTCTACCAGTTTCAAGATCTTCCTCAAGCTGTTAGGCTTTTGAAAATAGAGGACCAGACTCTGATACCAATTGTTAGGATTCCCAAAGATACTGAGAGGGGGGGTGAATCAGTATCTGACCGGTATAAGAATTTATTTGAATTATAACATGAAAATAATATCAAAACTGTGTACCGGTGAACCAAAATTAATGCAGTAAGTAAGAGAAATAACCACAACATAAGAGACACAGTATAACACAATATTTTAACGAGAAAACCTGGTGTGGGAAAAACCTTGGTGGGATTTGTGACCCACAATATTCACTTACTGGCCAATAAGGGAATATTATTGTTTACAATAGGGGCCTACACATACAGGAAGGCCAAGTGCCTAGAGCTCATTGCTAAGTTACAAAAGAAGTCTCACTGACTTACAAAAATGGATTATACAATTCCAATGTCTTGTAATGCTTCAGATCAGCATCTACTATGCTAGATTCAGTACCGGTTTAAGCTCTGCTAAATACATAAACCCTTATCCAATATCTGCCTTGCAATTTGCATATTAGGTCTGCATTAATCCTTCCATCTATCATATCTAAATTATCTACAATGATCTCATACATATATGAGTCATATTACAATCCACCAAGTCAGCTTACAAAAGATTTTATAATTAAATACAAAATACATTTAAACAAAATTCTTGTCGGTCATGGTGTCAGTGATCAATCTTTTCGGTGTCGGTGATCTATGTGTTGGTGTTGAGTCTGTCGGTGTCGGTGCCTACAGGTATCATAGGATTGCAAGGTTGCCATCAATGACAATACCTTCAATCACCTACAATTTCTCATTGGAGTGTGCATTTGCCAACAGTCAATGGATAAAGTTTTAATGTTAACAAATAGTTAAATAATAATAAATAACAAAGATGGAAAAATGATATAAATAGTAAGATACGATTTAATATTAGGATAACCGGTGGACAACTAAGAGGGGGGGTGAATCAGTTGTCAGCATATTATTTTAATCAAACCACTTTATAACCTTTAACCGGAGCACATAAACATTGAATATTAGAATAGCAGAAACAAATACCAGTAAGCAATAAAACTTAAGCATGCAACAGAGAATTAACAAAATGCAACAATGCCACATAACACCATGATTTGTACGTGGAAAACATAGTAAAGGGAAAAACCACGGTGGGAAGCCTACCCACAGTCAGATGATACTTTTGTAGAAAGTATGTGATACAATAAGGGGCCTGCACATGCAGGAAGGCACACTGCCTAGAGCGTACTGCTCATTACAAAGGAGTCTCATTGACTATAGAGAGCTTATAACCACCTCAAGATAATTGGACAACAATCCAGAAGAATGAAGTGCCAGAGATAGCATCTACCATGCATGATTACAATATCGGTTAAGCTCAATACCAGATGCCTTTGACCTATTACTTAAACCCAATTCGATCACCTATGATTGACCAAATCTCCTTTGCATATGATATTTCATTCCATGACCACGAACATTGCATTTTCATTCCCATGATCTACAATGAGATCTTACATCAATTTATACAATCCATAAGGCCTAAACCAATTAGGTCGACCACCTAAAAGATATTACAATAAGATCATTACATACATCCATATTACAATGATATTCCATGTCGGCTTAAGACCAAAACAACATTAACCAATCCATAAAACATCTCGATAACGTGTAGAGAACACGTTAACATGATACCAGTCCATAACCTAGATAGGTTATGGACCTAAATAGATTCTTCATGCTTAAGCGATGTCACCAATTAGTCGAGGCATGATCAAGGATCACCTTCTGCATCATGAATTCCATCTAGAAGCCTCACCAACACCACTTATGCATCCTATCAAAGATTCTCAATAGAAGCTCTGCCGATAAAACCTTAAACCCTTACTGATAACACTAGTTCTACTACTCGTAACCAGAACCCTATCTACCAGTAACCAACCATAACAGCTAGTGTTGACATCAATGACAAAACATCAATGCAACATATAATCAATTCCATCATATTGCAACAATCTCCCCGTTTGGCATTGATGGTAACACTAGATGTGAAAAAGAAAACATCGAAGTGCCAAGAAGTGCCAAAAATTTCTCATAGAAGATATAACAATGAAAAACTAAAAAATACCAACAAATCCCCCTGAGGAGTGCAGTCCAATCTTAAACTGATCTGAATCCCACAAATATTATTTTTCACATATAACTCTCCCCCTTTGACATGAATGCCAAACATTAGATATAGATATCAAAATTCTTTGAATCTCAAAGCTGGCTACTCCCCCTGAGTAGTAGCACCACTACATCAACTCAGAGCAAAGGATAAAGTTGATGATGCATACCAGACTGATGGTCTACTCCATCAATTGAGTTTCTGTCGGAGGGGTAGATACCCCTAACCTGTCTCACAAATACTCAAATGATTCCTTAGACAAGAGTTTAGTGAATATATCTACAATCTGTTCTTTAGTGTTCACATAAACCAGTTTGACTTCCGTTTCTTCGACCTTGTCCTTCAGAAAGTTATATTTTATTGATATGTGCTTAGTCTTAGAGTGAAATACCAGATTCTTAGACGTGTCAATAACTGCAGAGTTAACACAATAGATAACTACCAGTTCACTATAATTTACCTTGATATCCTTCCACATTTGTTTCATCCACAAGACTTGAGTGCAATTAGTTGTTGCTGCAACATATTCAGCTTTTGTAGTAGATAAAGAAATGCATGACTATTTTTTGCTAATCCATGAAACCAATTTCTTTCCAAGAAAGAAAGCTCCACCAGAAATGCTCTTCCTGTCATCAGTATCTCCCGCCCAATCAGAATCTGTATATGCACATTAAGTGAAGTTATCATCTCTAGAATACCATAAGTCGTATTATGTTGTTCCTTGCAAATACAGGAATATCCTCTTTACTACACATTCATGATTTTCTTTAGTGTTGGTTCCCACTTTTTGGTACATCTCGATTTTTGTTGAAATCATACATTTTTTAGAAAATATAATGATTTAAGCTTTAAGAGGTCCCATTTGAAGTAATTAATTGAAGAGAGTTAGATCAAAGTCTCTTAGATCAAAATTTCTTGGATAGAACCTGTCTACTTTAAAATCATACTTGTAATGAAGTCTCCTTTTCATCTATCAAATGTTGATAAAAAACAATTTTACATTAGCTTTTGGGGGGTCAAATGAATTCATTTAGAAGTTTTATTTTTTTAAGTATTTAGTCCTTATTATAAGCTTTACAAATAGTATAATTTTTAATATATTTAATTTCATTAATATTTTTTTTTTTATTTCTTACGAATGTAGGCTTTTCATCGAACACGAACTTCTTTGTTCAATGCATTGGGAAAAATAGTAAACTAATTCAAAAAAATTCAAAAAATTATCTATCCACTAAGTATTGATGTCTTCTTTCCAACATAAAAGATAAAATTGAATTTTGATATATATAGAACAAGTTATGTGTTCAAACGTACACCTATATCTAAATTATAATTAATCTAACTTCAAAACTTAATAAAATGAAAAATATTCAACATATCACTATCAATTTCATGTCCTACGTATTGATGTTACAAACCCAAATTCAAAAGAATTAAGTTTTTATAATTTATAGAAAAAAAGTTATGCATTTCAGGATTCACGTCACTCTTAAATAATGTTGTTTGCTATAAAAAACTACGTTTGAGGGAGATGAAAAAATCAATAAAATTTTATTCAAAAAAATTTTTAAAAATATATTTAGAATCTACAAATAAGATGGTACAAATCACTAGTTTACATCATCTTCAAATTCTTTATGGTTTAAAAGTAATAGGTGTCAGAAAGTGAAGGTTTTATTCAAAATGTTCATCTAATTGTCAAAGTTGGTCAAAAAGTGGGAACCAGTATTGTGAGTTCACCCATTACTTTGATATCTTGAAACAATACTTACTGCATTCATAATATCTGGTCTAGCTTGAGTTAGATATAACAATCCACCAATCATAGACTTATACCTTGTCGAATTTACCGGTGCAGATGTGTCTTTGATAGATAATTTCTCACTTGTCACCATAGGAGTACTTACCGATTTGGAATTATCCATACCAAACTTCTTCAACAATTCCCTTAGATACTTAGTTTGACAGATAAAAATGCCTTTGTCAGTTTGATTAATCTGCAAACCTAAGAAAAATCTCATCTCACCAACCATAGACATTTCAAATTCATTCTTCATATTATTAGAGAATTCATGCACAATTTATCTTCACCTCCAAAAATGATATCATCAATAAATACTTCAATAATCAGAATATCATCATCAGTGATCTTGTAATATAAATTATTGTCAGCACTGCCTTTAGTAAAACCAAGCTTCAAAAGATATTTATCCAACCTTAGATACCAAGCTCTAGGAGCTTGTTTCAATCCATATAATGATTTCCTTAACCTACAAACCATATCTTTGTCATCTATCAAGGAAAATCCATTAGGCTACTCAATGTATACCTCTTCCTCAAGTTCACCATTCAAAAATGCTCATTTAACATCCATTTGATAGACCTTGTAGTTCTTATATGCTGCATAGGCAAGAAATAGTCTAACAGCTTCAATTCTAGCTACAGGTGCAAATGTCTCACCATAATCAATTCCTTCCATTTGAGAATATCCTTTACAAACCAATCTAGCCTTGTTTCTTACAACTTGACCATCCTCATTTAGTTTATTTCTTAAAACCCAAATAGTTCCAATAACATTCTTATTTTTACGTCGGGGAACTAAATTCCAAGTGTTATTCTTCTCTATCTGATCCAATTCATCTTCCATAGCCTTTAACCAATGTTTATCTTTACAAGCTTCAATAACAGATGTCGGTTCAACTTGAGAAATAAGACATACATTTTCATTTGCCAGTCTTCTTCTTGTCATAACTCCCTTGTCCCTATCTCCAATGATTTGATCTTCAGAGTGATTTAACCTTACATACCTTGTTGTCTTCTAAACTTCAGGTTCATTATTCTGATCATCAGTCACAGTTGAATTTTCTAATTGTACTGGTGTAACTGTCTCAATGTCTTGTACCGGTTGAGGCATTGTTGGTTCATTTATGATCATTTCCACTGCCAGTTCCCTATCATATGATATAGATTGATCTCTATACTACTCATCGACTTTCACATTTGCGCTCTCCACAATTTTTTGCAATCTTTTGTTATAACATCTATATGCTTTGCTCTGAATTGAATATCCAATAAATATCCCTTCATCACATCTAGGATCAAACTTCCCAATTGAATCATCCCTTTTGATATAACATTTACTTCCAAAAATTCTGAAATATTTAACAGTAGGTGTATGTCTAAACCATAATTCATAAGGGATCTTACTGGTTTCACCTTTGATATGAAATTTATTGAATATGTAGACTGTTGTACTCACTGCTTCTCTCCAATAGATGTGAGGAAATTTGGCTTTCATCATCATGGTTCTTTTTGCATCCAAAATGGTTCTATTCTTCCTTTCCACTACATTCTGTTGAGGAGTCCGGGGTGTAGATAATTGTCTCCTAATTCCATTTGTCTCACAATAACTATTAAATTCATGAGAAGTGAACTCACGTCCCTGACCTGATCTTAGACATTTGATTTTCAATCTAGTTTTTGTTTCCACCTTTTCTTTAAAGACCTTGAATTTCTCAAAAGCATTAGACTTATCCCTTAGAAAAGTCACCCACATAATTCTAGAATAATCATCAATTATCAGCATGAAGTATCTATCACCTTGAAAGCTTCTGGTCCTTGCTGGACCACATAAGTCAATATGAATCAAATCAAGCACATCATTAGATTTATTATGTATGCTCTTAAAATAAGTTCTAACTTGCTTTCCCAATTGACATTCCTTACATACTGGATTATGAGGCTTTATAATCTTTGGTATATCTCTAATTTCCTTTGTTGAACTGATCTTAACAATACAATCAAAATTAACATGACACAACCTCTTATGTCATAACCAACTCTCATCAATATGAGCAATCAAACATGTCTTATTACCAGTGTTCAGGTGAAAGATATTACCTCTAGTCTGAGTATCGATTGCAATCTCCTAACCAGTTTTGTTAATGATTTTGTATTTTCTATCTTTGAACTAAAGATGGAATCCCTTATCCAGCAATTGACCAACACTTAAAATATTATGCTTTAAACCTTCTACATAATAGACATTATCAGTATTATGCTTGTCATCCAGATAAATAATACCTCTACCTTTGATCATACATGCTTTGTCATCCCTAAATCTGACTTGACCGCCATTGTATTCTTGCAGGGATAGAAAAAAAATTTTATCTCCAGTCATATGATGTGAGCATCCACTATCAATTACCCATTCATCATTGTCTTCAACTTTTGCTTCCAGGGCCTTTTCTCCATTCTTGATAGTCGGTTCCGATTCATCTTCCTTTAAAGCATAGAACACCCATTCCTTTCCATTGTCGGATCCACTGGCAGAGTCTGCTATCGGTTCATCCTCAGAGTCATCACTTACTCCTTCCTCATCCACTATGTAGCATTGTTTGTTTCTCTTGAATCTATATCTTTTCAGATTAGGCTTAACCGATTTCTTAACTCTTTCTTCAAATCTTGCATTCCTTTCAGGACATCTAGATGCAAAATGACCAATCTTATTACATGCAAAGCATATAAAAGGTGTTTTTCCTTCATACTTACTTCTTGTCGATCCCTTAGGTACTCTTCTAGCAAATAAGGCTTCAAGTTGCTCAAATTTGTCATCCTCTTTTCTCATATCTTCCAATTTTTTTGCATATAGGGCTTTCCAATCACTTTTGTCGGTAGATTATGATGCATGAAAAGCAGGTTCAAATTTTGCAGCTCCAGAGGGTCCAAATTCTTCAAGCTCAAAAGCAGATAATTGCCCAATCAAAATGTCTCTTAACTGAAGTTTTGCCATTGTTCGCAGTTCATTAATTGTCGTCACCTTCATCTTATAAGTCAGTAGAAGGGCTCTCAAGACTTTGGAAACTATTTCATCTTCACTCAGAGATCCTCCACAACATTGAATTCCCATGACAATCTTATTTACTCTTTACATAAATGTAGCAATTCTTTCATTATCTTCCATCTTCAAGTTCGCATACCTTACTCGGTAACCATCAAGTTTAGCAATTTTGACAGTAGGGTCACCTTCATTCAGAGTTTGCAATTTATCCCACATAACCTTTGCAAATTATTTATCATTCAATCCCATGATTCGTTGATCAGTGAGTGCACACAAGAGGGCTTCTCTTGCTCTGCAATCATTTTTATTATTTTTTTCCAAGTCTGCAGGAGCAGGATTACCAGATGCTAGATCATAAGGTTTATATCCTTTCTCAATGATCTCCCAAATATCCTTTCCAAGCCATCTAAGATGAGTCTCCATTCGGATTTTCCATATCCCATAATTTTTTCCATCAAGCTTAGGGATTTCTCTTCTGAAAATAGTTGCCGGTGGATTTGAAGTATTAGATGCCATAGGATCTATCTCAAGCGGTTAAGCTTCTACAAAAGAGGACCAAAGCTCTGATACCAATTGTTAGGATAACCGGTGGACAACTAAGAGGTGGGGGGGGTGAATCAATTATCAATAGATTATATTAATCACACCACTTTATAACCTTTAACCAGAGCACATAAACATTGAATACCAGAATAGCAGAAACAGATACCGTAAGCAATAAAACTTAAGAATGAAACAAAGAATTAACACAATGCAATCATACCATATAACACAATGATTTGTACGTGGAAAACCCGATAAAGGTTAAAAACCATGGTGGGAAGCCTACCCACAGTCAAATGTTCTTTCTACAAAAAGTATGTGGTATAATAAGGGGCCTGCACATGCAGGAAGGCACACTGCCTAGAGCGTACTGCTCATTGCAAAGGAGTCTCATTGACTATAAAGAGGTTATAACCACCTCAAGATAATTGGACAACAATCCACAAGAATGAACTGCTAGAGATAACATCTACCATGCCTTATTACAGTCTCGTTTAAGCTCTATTATGTGACTTATTCTCCTAGAAAAGATAAAGTTATGAAATAAGCCTTTTACATTTAAAAAGGGAGATAAAATATAAATGATATTATAATCCTTTGGCTTAGAGAAAGATTAGTAAAGAATGTTAATGAAAACTCTCATAAAAGAGAGTTATAATTGTATTAATGAAATGTTAAATAAAGGTGACCTTTTCGAAAGGGTGTGATGGTTTAGAAAACCACCCCTTAAAAGGTTATATAAGTTATTTATGTGAGACTTGAGAAGGGAATGGAGATCACTCAAGGAAGAATAAGAAGGTGGCTTGGTGGGCTATGGGCATGGGAGGAAATATAGGAATGTAGAGGGCACAAAGGAATGAAGGTTAAGGTCATTGGTTGGCATGGGCATTGGAGAAGGGGCACACAGCGTGTGTCTAACTCGGCTTACGGTGTACACTAGGGAGTGTCCTGGCCAAAGCTGTTTTTATTTCATGTCGTGAAGGCATGCGAGATTCTATGTAAGAACCTTTCCTCCTGGAGTGCTTACTTTCCGTAAAAGAGCCTAGACCTGTGACTATTCCTTTGAATTATAGATAATATGGTTGGTTTTGTGTAAGAACTAGTTTCCTCCATGGGGTTCCATAGCCATAAAGGACCCAAGGCCACTAGAACCTTCTGGGAGTGAGAATGACTATTCCAAGTACTCAAGATTAAGATAAGTATTGGAAAACCTTGATGCTATAAGATATTGAGAATCCTTTATATATGATTTGCCAATAATATGGTTGAATTAATTGGTTATGTTATTCTATTTATTGTGTTGCTAATTTACTTTATAATTATTACCAAATTATTACATGTTATACTTACATTAGTTATTTACATCTAATTTAATGATAATTACCTTTAATAAAGGAACTTAACATTAACATTTAATCTATTGATTCTACTGCAAATAATTAATTAAGTCTTGGAAAAAAGTGTCATTACATTTGGTATTAGAGCCTAAAGAACCTAGTGGTTATTATATCTTATAAAAGCATTGTTTCATTCAAAACATCTTATTCTAACAAATGGCATCATATAGATATAAATTATGTTATAGAAATATATAATTCTTAAAAAACAAATGGAATTTATGAATTTCAAATTGATATGCATAATTTATATTACTCAACAAGATAATTGCTTTTGAATGTTCACTAATATGTGAACATTGTAACCAGAAGCAAATCATCAAGATATAATGAAACATCTAATAATTGTTGATATATAAGATATTTAAATCATCATAAAAATTATATATATATATATATATATATATATATATAACAGATCCAGTATTGCAAATCCACACCCCATTAAAATGCCACCAATCTATTATGTTCTTTGCTTCCAAAAATGTCTATTAACTACACAACTTTACAATGTCATGATAGTCATGTAAAATTTGTACAATCAAAAACTAGAAAGTGGACACCTCCCTTACGGTGCTATATGAATTTTCCTAAAACATAAATGAATCTCTTTTCCTACTTTAAGAAGAGACGAAGTGACCAATTTGGTTCTCCCTTGGCTATCATTCAATGTAGAAGACTCTCGGCTATAACTACCTATATGGAGAGTCATGTCCCATTTTTATTTTTATTTTTATTTTTTAAGTCTTTATAAATAGTTTGAAGGATGGTTATCTTGTCTCTAAGTTTGACTCTATTTTCCTTCAAAGAATGTGTCACGGAGTTTAAATTCTCTAGTCTGCAAACAAATATCATAGAAAATGTAAATGACACTACAATATTTCTTCCCTCCATTTCAATTTTATTGCCAATGATGCTATATGCAACTCAGATAGTTTCAATAAGGAATTGAGACAACATTAGTTAATTTTCCCTATCATATTGAATCTCAAAGGCAACCACTTGAAGTTGATTATCGACATTTAATTGTTTATGGAAATTTGTTCAATTTAATGATACTTCAAACTTTAATGATCTACGTAAATGGGGATGTGTTTTCCAAATAGATTTGTTTGTGAACTCTTCTATAATATGCATAATTTTATTAGATCCTTGATTGTCTATTGTGCATTATTGTTATCTTCTTGTGTTTTCCTTTCTTTCTCTATTGTTGAGCTTCTCTTATCAATCTTAATATATTTGTCTACCTTCCTAGGAATAGGTCATAGGCATCCAAGGTAGTAATTCATGGTGCCCATGAAGAGTCGATTCCTATGAAATTTCAGTTGTGAATCCATTCTTTCCTCCTTGCTTCCCAGTCTCAGATTTGGTACTTGACACAGTCCTTTCCTCCTAAAAATCCACAACCATTACTAGTACTTAAGTTTCAATCATTGCACTCATATTTCTTATATATTTAATATTTGATAATTTTCAGGCAATCCTCAAACTGGTTGTTCCATATACCTCTTTTTGCAAGACCAAGGGAACATTGAGGGCATCTTCTTTCCTCTCAGAATTGCCAAATGATCTATTACATCTCTGAGGTGTAGCTCCTTGTTTTAAGATAGCATAACTTCCATGAAATAGAGATTTTTATGTTATCTACCTCTGCTCAAATAACATATCACCTGCACTTTCTTCACTGGATTATTCCTTGTTCCCATGTGCACCTTGGTCCGATCAGGGCTCAAATCTCTGATACTCTTTCTCACATCCATATCAAAAAACATTTAATGGAATAGATTTGGGACATCACATACATAACTAATGGAAAAAAAATTAAAAATAGAAGATATATTCAAACTACCCCGAACACTTCAATTCTAACAAGGACAAAGGCACAAAATATATTCCAGAAACGAAAAAAAAAAAGAGAAGCTAGCCTAAGTAAAAATAAAGCACAATGAATGGAAGACCTGGGAACTACCTGCTAGGTATTTTTGTTTACCATTGTCCAAATTAGAACTGCAACAACTCCTTACTCTTCACCACTCTTGCCTCCACGAAATCAACGTTTTGCTGCCCAAAAGATTGGTAGTTGTAATATTTGTTCAATATGCTTCTCATACTAAAATTACTATCATGTGCTTGAAAAATACAATGACCGCAACCTCAAAGGTCAGAATAGCCAGTTATTGAGATTTTTAAACACTCCTTTGTATCATTTACAAAAAAATATCGGTCTCTGTTTCTCATTCACAATATTTTCAATGGCTATTTTTTTTCATATGAAAAAAACCAGACTTACTTTGGATGACTATTTTAACAATAACAGATATTTTTAAAGGACAAGCAAAATTGATTTTTTTTTTAAATTAAAGATAGATATTACTGTGTACAGAGAAAATCTAATAAGATCTTTTTCTATTTTGTTTCAAACACTTTTTTTCTTTTTTTTTTAAACTATTTTTTAATTCAAAATTAGAAACTAAATTAGTGTATATATCACATAATATAAAAAATTTGCATCCCAATAAAAAAAATGTTTAAAAAACATTCTATAATGGTATTTGCTTATGAAAACATAATTATATTTTTATATATTGTAAAATTTATTTATATTATAAGATATATAGATTTTAAAAGAGAAATAAAATACTAACAAATGTTAATAAAAAAAAAATTTGTCAAAAAAGAAAATTTGATTTTGAAAATAAATTTAAGATATTAAAAAATCATTTAGAAAAAAAAAGAAGAAATAAAATAAATTAACTAAGTATTTTTTTTTTTAGATTTATAATAGAAAATATCCTTACAATTTTTTTTTTAGATTTATAATAGAAAATATCCTTACAATCAAGAAAAGATTTCATTTATAAAGAAGAAAAAAATTAGAAACTTGAGTTTTTTAAGGATGTATAATAGAAACATCTCACTATTGATAATTAATTGAAAGTGTTATAAGTTTTTTTTTATATAAATTAAAATCTATTTATTAAATTTATTATGTTTTTAAGTAGAGGGATCTTTCATACTCATATACAAGCCCAATTTTGAATAAGGAAACTTTAAAATAATAATTTTATATACATATTTAAATTATTCATAAATATCAATCACAAGATCTAAAATTAGAGATAATTGTTTTAATGGCATTAATCTCATACTTCTATGTAGGACATACCTTCTTATAGAAGTTGTCATTAGAATAGGAGCTAGTGTATTTGTACTTTTGAAATTTGTATATCCATATTATTTTGGTTTAGTTTTTAGTCCATTTGTTTGGTTTTATTTTCCTTGGTATGTTGACTCCATACTAAAGCTATATTGTGATCCCATATTCAATAGTTCAATAGGTCCCAAGTTCAATTTGACATCTAGAAAAAATATATTTAATTGAGTTAAAACATTGTAAGAGAAAACATGGAGACATGTCGAACTTACAGGAGGAGAAACAACTTTTAAAATTTCATGTTTGAATAGAATAGTATCATTGAGTTAAAATTAAAATTAAAATACATTAGTTACTTAAACAAAAGAAAGGTTAAAACCATTTGCTATGAAGGACTTTATGGGTGGTCATAACCTATTAGTGTTTCTTTTAAGATGCTAATAACATTATTTTTAGTACTATCTTTATCTATTGTACTTTTTATTGGACTTGATCAACCCAATAACCTTGTACATGTGATTTATTTAATAAAAGAGTATATTCATGTAGTCCGGAATGCATGATTATTGTCTTTGAATATATGTTGAATATATAATAATGAGTGACTATATAGTATGAGATATGCATATGTCACATCATGACATAGGATGATACTTTTAAATTTAGTGTTGAACTTACATGTTAAATATATATACTAAAGAACTAAAGAAAATAGATTACATGATAATACAACTTGATGAAGTTGAAATATATGAGATTAAACATTTGGGATATACTTATAAGAAATATGTGTATATATAGTTCTCGTCATAATTTTGATTGCCAAAATGATTCTCTTGGAATTGTTTCTTAATTAAAAATTAAAAAAAGAAGAAAATAATATATTTGATGAAGTATAAACATATAATCTGGGCATTATTCAATTACTAATTATGGTATTTTTTTAAGTTATGATGTAGATACATCTCATGCTACTGAGGTCAACAACTAAATTACAAGGGGAGAAATTTTATGTGACTTATTCTGCAAGAGAAGATAAAGTTATGAAATAAACCTTTTAAATTTAAAAAGGGAGATAAAAAATAAAGGATATTATAATCCTTTGACTTAGAGAAAGATTAGTAAAGAATGTTAATGAAAACTCTCATAAAAGAGAGGTATAATTGTATTAATGAAATGTTAAATAAAGGTGAGCTTTTTGAAAGGGAGTGATGTTTTAGAAAACCACCCCTTAAAAGGTTATATAAGTCATTTATGTGAGACTTGAGAAGGGCATGGAGATCACTCAAGGAAGAAGAAGAAGGTGGCTTTGTGGGCTATGGGCATGGGAGGAAATATAGGAATGTAAAGGGCACAAAGAAATAAAGGTTAAGGTCATTGGTTGGCATGGGAATTAGAGAAGGGGCACACAACGTGTGTCCAATTAGGGGTACGGTGTACACTCAGGAGTGTCATGGTCAGGGCTGTGTTTATTTCATGTCATGAAGGCATGCTAGGTTTTGTTTAAGAAACTATTCTCCTCGAGTGCTTACTTGTCGTAAAAGAGCCTAGACATGTGACTATTCCTTTCAATTATAGATAATATGGTTGGTTTTGTGTAAGAATCGGTTTCCTCCATGGGGTGCCATAGCCATAAAGAACCCAAGGCCACTAGAATCTTCTTGGAGTGAGAATGACTATTCCAAGTACTCAAGATTGAGATAAGTATTGGAAAACCTTGATGCTATAATATATTGAGAATGCTTTATATATGATTTGCCAATAATATGGTTGAATTAAGTGGTTATGTTATTCTATTTATTGTGATGTTAATTTACTTTATAATTATTATCAAATTATTACATGTTATAGTTACATTAGTTATTTGTATCTAATTTAATGATAATTACCTTTAATAAAGGAACTTAACATTAACATTTAATCTATTGAATCCGCTGCAAATAATTAATTATGTCTTGGAAAAAAGTGTCATTACAAGCTCAATACCAGAGGACTTTGACCTCTTACTTAAACCCAATTTGATCACCTATGATCTACCAAATCTCCTTCACATATGATATTTCATTCCACGACCACGAACATTGCATTTTCATTCCCATGATCTACAATGAGATCTTACATCAATTTATACAAACCCTAAGGCCTAAACCAATTAGGTCAGCCACCTAAAAGATATTACAATAAGATCATTACATACATCCATTATACAATAATATTCCATGTCGGCTTAAGACCAAAACAAAATTAACAAATCCATAAAACATCCTAGTAATGTGTAGAGAACATGTTAACATGATACCGGTCCATAACCGAGATAGGTACCGAACCTAAATAGATTATCCACGCCAAAGCAATGTCACCAATCAGTCGAGGCATGATCAAGGATCACCTTCTGCATCCTGAATTCCATCTAGAAGCCACACCAACACCACTTATGCATCCTGTCAAAGATTCTCAGTAAAAGCTCTGCCAGTAAAACCTTAAACCCTTACCGGTAACACTAGTTCTTCTACTAGTAGCCGAAACTTGTCTATCGGTAACCAACCATAACAACTAGTGTTGACATCAGTGAAAAAATATCAATGCAACACATAATCAATTCCGTCATATTTCCAAAATTTAATTGTAGGAATGACCAAGATCTCAAAGTAGAAGACTAGAACTAGTGAGCTAAGAGATTTTAATTTAAAAAAAAAATATGAAATAAATAGATAAACTAGATTAGCTCAATGGATTTATTAAAACCATAATAGTTAAATAAATACATAGTAGAGAGAAATACCAATTAGAATATAAAGTTCTATCTAGGAGATAGTAATGTGATCTCATGCGATATTGCACACCTAAGATTGCATATCCTTGAAAGATATCAATATCTAGAAAACTTATCTAGAGAAATTTTATACACTCACACCCCACCTTAAGTGTAGCTAGGTTAAAATATAAAGAGACTTGGTTCTTTAAATGAGTCCTCGTCAAATATCAAATTATAACTTGAGATAAGCAAGGATATAGGATAGGATAATCTCAAACACTCAAAGTTATTGTTGGTACATAGTCAGCACTGCTCAATTGAATTGGGTTGAATATACAGGTGCCTAGCCTTTAGTTACAAAGATTTATTGTCTAAAGAAGAGAATATTTTTCTCTTAAATAATATTCTCTAAATTGGATAACTATTATGACACCTTTTGATTATGATAGTGTGAAAAGAGTAGAATAACGTGTCCATTCTTAGCTACCAATTTGAAGAACTCCTCTTGGAGGTACATATCTTTTGAGCAAAGATCTCTTCTCCTCCAAGGATCCTGTTTACACTTGGTGCAAGATATCTCTTTTTTAGCTATCTTATCCTTGCTTATTATTGGTGTAAATTATGTCTCACTTTACTTAAGTTGACTTAAGATAATGCATTTCATAGTAGTTTGGATTGTTGGACATTGCTGCTTCTAGGATATGTTGTTGTCATTGATGTCAACATATTCCTATGATTTATTGCTCTGGTGATTGCAGATTGGTTTATTAGGATCATGGTTTTGTGTATGGAGTATTTCTAGTATCATTATATCTTTCTGTATTGGTTTTGGTAATCCAGAAAGCTTAATTAATCATAACATATGATCTGGTTTACAATTTGTTTTTTTGATTAGTGCTTTGCAGAGTTCAGTATTTCCTCTAGTATATTCCGATGTGATTAGATCTTGACCTGAGTTCTTGGGAGATTGTTTGGGATGATCTTGTGTATCTTCATTTCTGATGGTTTGTGATTTGGTGCTCCGCAAGTTATCTTTCTTTGTGACAATTGTTGTTGTTTGAGTACTCTTGAGTTTCAGATGTTGATCGATGAAGATTTGATAAGTGGTGTTGGTACAACTGTTACTGCTGACTCTAACGTACTTGTTGGTATTTCCTAATTGTGTCCTATTTTTTTTATGATCCATATTGATCATTGTGAAAGTTCTTGGTAATTTTGTTAAACCGGTGATGTTCTTCATGTTATGTGGTTTTCCTAGTGGTCTAGCGTGTTGCGATTGATCTTGGCATGATTACCGGTGGTGATGAACATTTGAAAATTTGATTTAGGTTCATGTTATATCATGTATATCATTATATTGGTTCGGTGGTTGATCTTTGTATCGTATAATGTAATTTTTGTAATTGTGAGTTGAGGGTTTAGTCGACCTTGTTGTCAAGGTTGATGAATAGTATAAATAGGTGATTTATTCATGTAATTTATGTATTGAGATTGTGTATACATTATCAGAGAGTGGTATATGTGTGATTAAAAGGATTCATCTTTCGATGTGGTGTGTTGAGAAAAGATTGGTGTAGAGTAGACAATTGTGCTTGACCGGAACTATCATCAGGCATTTGCAGATGCTATTATTGTAGTTAAAGAAGTCACCAGTGAGGAGGGACCTCAAGGAGATTAGTCTAAACTAGTCAACAAGAGTAACCACATTGGAAACACACAAATAATATGGAGGCAATGCAGAACAAATAGTTTTATTGCATAAAAATTGCTTACATCCAACTAGTAACAACCGGTTACAACATATCGGTACATAGGCCTAGTAGAATAGGTCACACCGGGACCTTCAATTGAAAAGATCTATCTTTTAGGCACAGTCTAGCTATCTGATACTTCTTAATTCTCTGATTGCTTACATTGTAAAGCATGATTACAAATATATATATTGATCCAAAGGATTCAGTCATACCAAAAGGGATCAAAACCCAAAGAACAAGACCTAACGTGCAAAAGTGAACAAGGTCGACCACATGCCAAGAAATATTGAGATCAACATCCAAGGCTCCGCAAGCTTTGGAAAGGGTTCTGGTAGATCACCAAAATAGGTCTCAGGAAACCGGTAACAAAGGAACCAGCAACAAGAAATTGTCATGAAAAGTGATAGCGATATCTTGTCAGAAAGTGATCCAAAAGAGATGTGGTTTGAAAGAAAGAAAGATGATCAAGTCTTCAAGTAGAATCCAACTCCACAAGATCTGGTGAGCCAAAACTAGGACATACAGAAAGGAAAACTGAAACTGCAAACAGAAAAGAAAATGTTTTTGGTTGATGCAAGATTGTTGTGAACCGGGGATGCTCCTACATCAGATATCTGGGGTTAATGAAAAAGTGATCCTCTCACTTTGTTGGGGTCAGAGGGAAACAAAGGCGGGCTACCTCTTCCTAAGAAATTCAAGATGAATCTTCAATTGGTCTTCTCCTCCACTTGACAAGATATTCTTTGTACTGATTGTTTTGGGTACTACGCCCAATCCTACTGTCCAAAAGCTCTTCAATTTGATCTAGTTCCTTTCGGGGTGATTGTCTCTCAAGGCCTGCAATATTATCTTCACTAAATTCTAGTTCATGGTACTCATGAAGATCTGTAATGTTGAATGTAGGTGAAATACTTATATTATCCGGCAGCTCTATTTCATATGCAATTCCAGAACTGAACTTCCTCAAGATCCTACACGGTCCAAACTTCTTCATTTGCAACTTATTATAAGTTCGAATCGGGAATCTCTCTTTTCTCAAATATACCATCACTTCATCGCCAACTTCAAACTCCTTATGTCTCCTCTTCTTATCTGCCTTCTCCTTATATTTCCTATTCATGTCTTCCAAATTTTGTCTAACCTAAATATGCAATGCTACCATGTGATCTGCAAATTATTCTACTTCTGAACTCTTCTGGTCTTCACTACTAATGTCTCTCAATTCTGTTATTCTTGTAGGATGCACTTTGGTAACAATCTCAAAATGTGTTTTTCTGGTACTTATATTCACTGAATTGTTATAGGAAAACTCTTCTTGTGCAAGGATCAAACCCCAACTTCCAGTTTTATCTCCCACTAAACATCTCACTAGGTTTTCCAAACTCCAGTTAACTACATCTTTCTGTCCATCAGTTTGTGGATGAAAAGTAGAACTAAACTTCAAATCTGTCTTCCTCTTCTTCCAAAGTGTTATCCAAAAATAATCAACAAACTTATTGTCTCTATCTGAAACTATGCTCTTAGGTAATCCATGCAATCTTGCGACTTCCTTGAAAAATAGCTCTACTACATGCAATGCATCTGATGTATTCTTACAAGGTATGAAATGAGCCATCTTTGAAAATCTATCCACTATAACAAATATAAAATCATTCCCTCTCGGTGTCTTTTGGGTAATCCAAGTACAAAATCCATGCTTATATCATCCCAGGGTCTTACCGGTACTATCAAAGGTTTATAAAGTCCCACATTGTAACTACTACCTTTTGCAACTTAACAAAATCTACAACTCTACACATACCTCTTAACATCCTTATGAATCTAGGGCCAAAAGTATTGCTCACTCACCAATGCAACTATTTTATCAATGCCAGAATGTCTAGCTAAACCTCCACTATGCTTCTCTTTTATTAGGTTCTCTCTCATGGAACTCTTAGGTATGCATAATTGAACTCCCTTGAATAACATCTCATCCTAAATGAAATAATCCAACCGTTTGCTCCTATCAACCATAACTAGTTCTCTACATGCTTCCTAAGGTTATGCAAAATCCAGGTCTTCAAATCTTCAAAACCTAATACTGTCACTCTCATCTATGTCATCAAAGTCCTCCTATTCAATGCATCAACAACTTTGTTAGATTTACCACTTCTATGCTTCAACACAAAGGTGTAACTCTGTAAGAAATCTACCCATCTCATATGTCTCTGATTCAAAATACTTTGACTGTTCAAATACTACAAAGATGGATGATTTGTATACAACACAAACTTCTTAGGCAATAAGTAATGTCTCCATTTCTTCAAGGCTTGAAGTATGGCATAAAATTCCTAATCATACACTGAATATCTCTTCCAAGCATCATTCAATTTCTCACTTAAATATGCTATTGCTCTCCCTTCTTGACTCAAAACTACTCCTATTGTTGTTCCACTTGCATCACAATCCACTTGAAATACCTTATTGAAATACGGTAAAGCCAACGTAGGTTGCTCAGTCACTTTTTGTTTCAACAATTCAAAAATTTTGTTTTCTCTGGTGGTCTACTTGAATTCCTTTTGATCTCCCATCATGGTCTCAGTCATAGGGTTACAAATTGAACTGAAATTTTTGATAAACTTCCGGTAAAAACTAGCCAATCCATGAAATGATCTTACCTCTCCAATTCTTTCTGGTGTAGGCCACTCAACAATGGCTTTCACTTTATCAGGGTCCATCTTCAAACCATCCTCAAATATCACAAATCCTAAATAGACTAACTCATCGTTCATGAAAGTGCACTTCTTGATATAGATCAACAACTTCTCTTCTCTCAACCTTTGCAAAAATTCTCTTAACTGCAAAAAATGCTCCTCTTTTGTCTTACTGAAAATCAGAATGTCATCCAAATACACAATAACAAACTTACCCAATAATTTCTTCAATACCTCATTCATCAGCCTCATGAAAGTACTTGGTGCATTAGTCAATCCAAACGACATCACGAACCATTCATATAATCTTTCAATTGTCTTAAATGTTGTCTTCCACTCATCACCTTCTTTGTTCCTGATCTGATGATATCCACTCTTTAATTCTTTCTTTGTAAACTAATTTTCTCCACTCAAACAGTCTATTACGTCGTCCATCCTAGGCAAAGGAAATCGGTATTTCACTGTGATCTTGTATATTGCTCTTGAATCGGTACACATCGTCCATTCTCCACTTTTCTTAAGTGCTAATACTGATGGCACTGCACAAGGGATTAGACTCTCCCTGATCAAACCTTTCTTCAACAACTCCTGCACTTGTCTATTTAGTTCTTCATTCTCTATCATTGTCAACTGGTGTGCAGCTTTGTTAGGAAAACTTGCTCTGGGAACTAGATCCATGCAATGACTAATACTTCTAACATGTGGCAATCCGTTAGGTACATTATCTAAAATGATGTCCTCATACTCTGTCATCAAATCTCTTATCTCTTTCAGGTGTTCTCCTTCCGGTTTAGGTCTCTCGGTCTTCTTAAGAATTAAGGAAAAACACACGTTCTCATGTCTCACTCCATCCATGAACTTCCTTCCTTCTACTAGAGAGATTTTGGTATTTGTACAGACTTCATTCTTCAAAGGTTCCTCCAAAGGCAACAAGTTTTTCTTCATCCCATTGGCCACAATAGTCTATGTATTCTTCCTCCCATCATGTATTGCCTGTCTATCAAACTGCTAAGGTCTTCCCAACAAAAGATGACAAATATCCATAGGCATAATATTACACAAAAATTCATCATGATAATTCCGAATTTTAATTTGACCAAGCACTTTTCACTTACTAACAACTTATGTTCATCCTAAATCCATGCTATGTGATAAGGCTTAGGGTGTTTCTATCTCTTCAATTTCAACTTATTCACCACCTCTTTTGAAACAAGATTATCTGAACTACCACTATCAATAACAACTTTACAATACTTACCAGATACCTTACATCTGGTCTTGAACAGGTTATTCCTCTGTAAGGGTTATTCATCTCCTCCGATATAACACAAAGCTCTCCTAATCATCAATAGTTCTCCATCTTTCAGTTTATTGTCTGATCTGGTGGGGTTCTCTTCCACCACTTCTTCTCTTTCGTTAGCCTCTGTCTTCTTACATTCAAATGCACAGTGTCCTTCTCCTCCGTATTTAAAGTAGGTTCCTGTGAATGCCCTTTTTTCTTGTCTTCCAAAGTTCTCATTTCGATAACCATCTTGTTATCTCCTCTGGTAGAAATTTATATCATCCTTCTGGTATGAATTACCTTCCTTGCTCACTTCCTTATCCTTTTTTTGATTGGTATTGGTTCCTCTTCCTCCAGTATATCCTTTCCCTCCTTGGAATCTTCCTCGAGTAAACCTTCCACCTCTACCTCTCTGTCTCTGCTCATGCCTTTTGCTCAGTTTCTCTCCATCCTTTATTGGATATTGGTAAGCCTCTTCAACACTCTCCAATTTGATTTCAACTTCATCATCAACATGTCTCGATCTGATGTTCAACTTGTAAAATACTTCGATGTACTTCTTCACACTAGATTCCTTCTGTCTCAGATTCTGCAACTTCCGGAACAAATCTACTTGATAATTTGTCGAGACAAACTTTGATTTTAACTTAGAAATCATCCTATCCCATGTCTTAATCTTTTCTTTGCCTCTTCTTTGTCTATCAACTTGCAAGTGCTCCCACCAAAGAGATGCATGACCTTTCAACTGGGTATAGGCATATTTTACCTTCCTCTCTTCTGCAGTGTTTTCAAAATCAAAATACTTCTCCATCTTTGAGATCCAATCCATCAATTCATCTGAATCTAACTTTCCATCATATTCCAGTGGGGTAAAATAAGGTTTAGTGTTCGCCCTACTCAAAAACCTTTAAAACCTTTCCTCCTCCGGATCAACTTCCGGTAGGTTCACTTGTTCTATTAGGGCTTCTTCTTCTTCATCTTCGCTCACATCCTCAATGTGTCGGCCTCTTCTTTGAGTTGTCTCTACGGCTTCTAACTGGGTTGCTATTCCTTGCAACATCTCCATTACTAGAGGGTCTGCATTCCCATGCGCTCCACCGTTCCTAGTTCCTCTTCGCACCATTGATCCACACTAGTCCTCTACAATTGCAGGTCGGATCTACAATCCGCCACCCTACAACAAAATTTCAAGACACACAACCTCTGGAATGAAACTTCGCTCTGATACCACTTGAAGCAATCACCAGTGAGGAGGGACCTCAAGGAGATCAGTCCAAACCAGTCAGCAAGAGTAAACACAATAGAAACACACAAATATGATGGAGGCAATGTAGTTTTATTGCATGAAATTTGATTACATCCAATCAGTAACAACTGAATTACAACATACCGACACATAGGCCTAGTAGAGTAGGTCACATCGGGACCTTGAATCGAAAAGATCTATCTTCTAGGCATAGTCTAGCTATCTGATACTTCTTAATTATCTGATTTCTTACATTCTAAAGCATGATTATAAATATATATATCGATCCAAAGGATCCAGTCATCCCAAAAGGGATCAAAACCCGAAGAATAAGACCTAACGTACAAAAATGAACAAGGTCAACCTCTACCAAGAGATTCCTCTAAAAAATCCAAAGAGTGAAACGTAGAAGGTCGGCCACCCACCAAGAAACATCGAGATCAACATCCAAGTCTTTGCAAGCTTCGAAAAGGGTTCCGGTAGATCACCAGAATAGGTCTCAGGCAACCGGTAACAAGAAACTGTCATGAAAACCAGTAGCGATATCTTGCTAGAAAGTGATCCAAAAGAGATGCGGTTTGAAAGCAAGAAAGATGATCAAGCCTTCAAGTAGAATCCAACTCCACAAAATTTGGTGAGCCAAAACTGAGACATACAGAAAGGAAAACTTAATCTGCAAACAGAAAACAAACCAGAAAAGAAAATGTTTTTGGTTGATGCAAGATAGTTGTGAACTAGGGATGCTCCTGCATCAATAGTTCATTCCTTCCAGATTGTAGTCATAATCTTGTTGTAAGTCAGTGAGACTTCCCTGAAGGTTGTAGCCTTCTAGGTTATTGTATCTTGAGTTGTAATCTCTAGGCAGTGTGCTTGAATGTTGGTGCATTCCCCATTGTAATATTTTCACATACTACTGCAGAGTATCATCCTATTGTGGGTAGGTTCCCACCATGGTTTTTCTCTTAACTGGGTTTTCCACGTCAAAAGCTTGGTGTTGTGTGTTATGATATCAATTTTCTTATCTTTTTTGTTGCTGCAGTTTATCAGATTTGTATTTGTGGTTGAGTTTTAAGATCCGGTAGAAAACTAATTTACCCCCCCTCTTAGTTTTCTCTCATTGTTGTTTCCAACATGGATATGAGACACTTAGGAAAGTGTGCACATAGGGATGATGCAGGTAGGATAAATTCCACCTTTTGTGGTCTTTTCTTGTTGTTATATTCCACCTTCAATGGGTGATCCACCTATTATGGAATATTTTATTATTTCTCCTACCTACTTCTACCTACCCTCACCTACCCTTGTTTCTCATTGAGCCACATGTGATGATTGTGTTCTCACATATCCATATGACCTTTCTTTTATAAGTAGGCCCATCTTACATTGTATGTAATGATCTAGTTGATATTTTTTTTCATCTTGATTAGAACACAGTTTATTCTTATCAATATCTTGTCTCCCTTTTGTTCTATTCACTGTGCTCTAGATCTTGGCTATACTTTCAACAACCTAATACACTTGTAAGAGTATTGCCTCTTTATCTTGGATTTATGAACATTGTTGCCTAAAAGGATATATCCTTGGTGTTGAAGGTGGGTATACTTGTTTCTATATTCCTTAAGACATCAACATAGGGCTATGTTGACATCTTAAGGGGGGCATACATATTGCCCTATTTGTACTATATTGTACTATATTTTTACATTTCTTAAATGGGTTATTCATTCTTGAAACCAAAGAAAACAAACTCTTACATAAGATGCTTCATGCCCAAAACCAGGCGCAACATTGATATATGTCTTATATGGGGTGCATATTCCTGAAACCAAAGAAAACAAACTCTTACATGGGATGCCTCAAAACCAGGCATATATTTGTCTTAAAGGGGGTTACACATTCTTAAAACTAGACCAAACATAAATGAGATGTTCCCAAAACCAGACACCTTTGCATTTTCAATTCATGTCACACACAAGTTATTGCATGATTGAAACCAGAGAAAACAAACTCTTATACAGGATGCTTAACACCTAAAATTGGATATCACTTGAACACATGCACGAGGGTAAGTGGAACTAGAAAACATAGCTAGACAATTCCTACTCTACTCCCCAAAATGGATCACCCAGAAAAACACATCAAGAATGTGTATCCATGCTTCTCTCTTTTCTTCTCATGAGCTCATAGCTTTGTTATTTGTAGTTCATGTGGATGATATGTGCTCTTTTTTATGTGATCACTTGTGTTCTTGACATGGTGTTTTCAAGAGTGGTAGTAGTGGTTGAGCCATTTTGATATCAAGGTCTCTTTGGCTAGTTCACTTGAGGTCTTGTTTTTTCTCTTTATCTTTTTTGTTCTGTATCTTTTCTTGTGTATCTTTGTTTATGTTTGTTTGCCTCTTTGTTTTCTCCTTGTTTTGTGTACTCGTGCATACAATATTGTGAGTTAAGATCCTAATATTGGGGGTTTGGTTCCTCAAAATTAATGATGTCTTATACTCCATGTGATTGTGCTCCTAGTATCTCCTTTCTCTCCCATCTACTTTATTGTGAGGATTTGCATAGGCTCATTCTCCCATTAAAGTGGGGGCTAAATGTAGAATTATAAATTGTCACTAGGCCAATTTACACCTCATGTTTGTGCCCCTACTTTATCGTGTCTCCTCTTATCTAGACTATCTAGGTCTGTTTTGTGCCCAATCTCTAGTTTTGATGCCATGTACACCCACTGATGGACTTCCTAGAGGGGTGTCCTTCTCCCTAAGGCTTAATTGTGGTCCTATGCTGAGAAGGACTAGGGTACCCATGCCATGGTTCTAGACCAGAGCACCTTGCGCCCTGGTCTCTCTTAGTTGGGCCCAATTTTGAAATGGGGCAAGGATCCTATCTCTCTAATATGATTTCAATTTTGTGGCTCCGCATGATTGAACATGGAGGTTAGCCTAATCAGTAAATGACCTAGATACCTCTATATAATGACATTTGATCAATCTAATTTCAGTTATCCATCCATCCTAAATCATGATCCTCAAGCAATCAATTCCTTGCATTCGTGAAGCATTTATTGTCAAGAATTTATTGTCAAGCATTTATTGTCAAGCATTTTCAAAGATCTTCAAGATTGCATGTTCTTCATTCAACCATTGTGGAGCTAAATTACATCATTCACATGCACACATGTGTGTGTGATTAGGTTTTTGTCATGTTCATGTCATTTAATACAACATATGTGAATGCATTCAAGAAGCAAAGCATCATCATCAACAATTGCAAAACTAAGGTATACCTTTCCATTATTTATTTCAGTATTTATAGTTATTCATTCAAGGTTAATTCCTAAACTAGGCAAACCTCTATTCCCAACCTTTTTCCCTTCTCTACTATGTACAAGAACAGGTACAAAGCTATAATTTTCAAGATCAACATTATTCGTAGAGAGTAACAAATTTCCTTTTGGATGACAGTTTAGAGGGCTAGAGAAACAAACATTATGGTCCTGACAATTCAGGTTGAACTTTTGCAAACAAATCTGAATGTTCACATATTTCTCATATCGATGTTCATGGCTTTATTTGGTCACTGTAGCTTGTTGTTTATGTATAATTGCTTCAATTTATACATATTTACTCTAATTTTATCATCTTCCACAAATTCAAACCAATTCAACTCAAGGGAAAGAAAAGGCACAAATAATACCCCTGAAATTTGATCAGAATCTAGGTCTATTAGGTTTAGATCTATCAATTTTTTTTATCTTTCCCTAATTTAATTGGTCCCTAAGAAAAATTAGTGGTTTTATTACCTTAGCGGCACTGAAAAACCTTAATTTTCACCACCTTATAGGTGTGTTCAACGATATAGTGTTAAGAAGAGAAGGACAATAACGAACAACCCAAAATAGAAATAGTGAGTACATCTAATACAAACAACTTCAATTTTGTAGTGAGAGAAAAAAAAATAGAGTATACACTAAAAATTTCAGATAAACAACCAACCATATTAGAATGGTTTTAAAAAGTGTTCTAAAGTAGTTTTTTTTTTTTAAATACCAGGATCATTTTCTCCTAACCTTATTTTCTTGAGACCCAGGGAGAACATAATGGCATCTCCTTCTTTATGCCTTACAATTCTTATTGAGGAATCCATCTTTAGGCATTCTATAGATTAGTTTTCATTGTTTTCATCTTCACAAATTTTTTTCTTGAGAGAAGGGGAGCTACTAGATGCATCATCTTAAAATGTCATAGTATTATTAATTATTAAGCTCTCTTTGGATGACCCTTGATTGCTCCATTAAAATAAGGATGCAAAGGGATTGAACCTATCATTAAATTCCTCTATTTGCATCTCATTATTCTCTATGTCATATACATGTTAAGTCATAAATGTTTTCTTGTCATAAATGTGCTCTTGTGTTTTTTACTTGGGGATAATGAAAAGTGTTGAGATCTTTTTGGCCTCCTCCATGTTGACCCAAATATAATTTTGTTCATCATATGTTCTCTTCTTCTATTATGCTTGTAGTTCCACTACCTTTGGGGAATGTGGTCAATTCAAAACAATCATACTTGATATATATGATTTATTTGATGCACATGCTAACCCTAGATCTAGTTGATCCACTATGTGGTCTTTTGTGTCCTATGACCATTGCCTTTGATTTGCGCCTATGTTTGAGGGTATTTCTCTATGGTGATGTACTTCTCTTTCAGATGCATGTATTCTACCTTACAAAAATTGCTCTTGGTAAGGTGTACACAATCACTTTAACATGAGGGCCTACACTTTTCTATATATTACGCTTTGTGTACACACCATAATTTTGGTTTGTAAAATTTGATCTCACACAATGATTTCTTTGGTGCACACTACAACAACCGTTTTGTAGTTGCATTGTTTCTCAAATTATCTAGCAAACATAGATTTTTCTTTATAATATTCTATAAAAAGAGTCAAATAGCATAACACATCTTTCTAGACCTATTTGAATCTCTTAATATGACTCCTAGTAAGCATTCCTTACTAGACCTAGATTCCATGTCTCCTTCTATTATGACTCCTAGTAAGCATCCCTTACTAGCCCTACAATGCCATACCTATCTTTGTTCTCGCATCCTCCATGTGTATGTGTAAACTATGTTGATCAAGTTGCTCCTTTTATCTTGATATTTTAGATTGATAAGATCCTAAATATTGTGGGTTTGGTGTTTTCTTATTTCTTTACTGTCTTGGTGAAATTTTGTTTACTCCATCTTATATATTGTGGAGAGTATAAGTGTAAGATCATACTCTCAGTAAAGTGGGGACTAAATCTAGAATCATTAATTGTATCCCTCTAAAAATTCACTCTCATTTATGGATCACTTTAGTGGTTATTCCTCGTGTCATTCATTCATGACTAATTGTGCTCATCCCATGGCCATAGTTGGAAGCCCAACACAATCAGGAGCTCACTAACCTTGATTTTGGCTCAAAATACCAGGACTATGGTGCCTAGTACCATATAACTCTTAGAATATGGTATATAGTGACATACTCTAGTCAATTCGGGCCCAAATTTGAATCCTTAATGTTTGAGAAAATATGGAGTAGGAGAGTGCATGTTGATATCAGCCTTCTTCAAAACTTAAAGATAAAAAGGTGTAATTTCTGTATTAATACAACTCCCTCTCTCATTTGAACACTTGCATATTTCAAATTTCAATTCCTATAACTCCAATTGAGCATTTAATCAGCCATATTCAACATGTTTGAGGAGAAATATGAAGTCATGAATTCAAGCATTCAAGCTCAAGAATCATGATCAAGTTAAGTGTTACTCCATGAATGAAGGCATGCATTAACTCCTATGAAGAAATATCAAAATTTGTGTGAGACTTCAAGGCAAGGAGTTTCACATAAAGGTCACATTTATCGATTCAATCATTTCCTGAAGGTTTTCAGCCTCTATCATACTGATGGTAAGTTGTCTTTAATCCATTGATGTTGTAGCGGAGGTTAATTAACACCTTAGGTTTGACTTAGAAAAAATATTAAATTACAATACAATATTTTTCGTCTTCTCTGTGTGCAAGTTATAGATCCGATTCTTAACAAACTGAGACACATGCAGTTCTACAATTTTAACTGGCAAAAACCTTAGGACTAATCTAGTTAGCTCCATAGTTTGATGCTTTTTGGCTTATTTTTTGAGATAACAAGCTATATAACCTCCCGAATTGAGATCCAAAGCCTCTCCTTGTAGGATGCATATCTAGACTAAGGCACCTAGTTCCATAGTCTAACTATTTTAAGCCTAGATTCCAAACACAAGTTTCTTCCTACATTCAATTACTAGATTTGTACTTCTATGTTAGCTTTCTTATCTATTTCTGTCTATTTATGTTAAATATTTTTAATTTCATAGAATTTTACTTAGTTCTTGCATAATTTATTATTTGCATCATATATAATCAATCACAAATCAAAAGGGAAAAAAAACATAGTGCTCAACTCTTCTATAGGACTAAAGTTGAGCTTAATTGGTTATTCCCCAATAAAATATGGTGAAAATGGTTCCTATTTTACATTCTTGGGCTAGTGACGACTACATTATTCTCCCACATTTCTATATTTAATATTTCTTTAGTTATGATATTACCTAATCACCTAGTTTGTATGGCTTCAAGATACATATTGTTTAGGTTACTACGAACCATATTACAATTTTTTTTGAAAAATTCACATGAGACATCATCAAGGCTAAACATTTCAAGTCAAATTAATCATAGAGAACTCTACCTCATCATAGTCACATTGTGAAATAAAATGGTCACAAAGAATTTGTTGACCATTCAAAAGTTGGCAATGAATAGCCTCAAGATATTTCTACAAAGTATGTTGTCAAGTACATGGGCGTATTCCTAGACAAAAACACTTTCTCATAGTGATAGAAAAATTACTTAAGTATATATGACAACTAATGAAGAAGTTGATTTGCTTCATGAATTCTCTTGATGGTATGAAAAGAATAACCACCATGCAAGTTTTGAAAGAATTATTTTGACACCTTATCTCCAATTTTAAGCCAATCCATCTTACCCTTGATTTGGGCACCATAGGAGTAATAAGCTCATCCATTTTATTTTTTTATTGTCACAACCTAGCCAAGTAATGTTGGCTAGTGGAATAAAATGGTTAAGATTCTAGGGTAACAATGGTGAGGCAAAGTTCCTAGGTTGTGACCTCATACGAGTGACAATTAGAATGAGCCAACTCTAACTTGAAGATGTGAAGAAACCGAAACATATGAGTTATGTCATCATTGCACCAATCAATCCACACAATGAATTGTAAAGTATGTGTCTCTAAAGCCTAGAAACATTAAGTATGTGTTGTCCAAGCCTTGTGGTCAAGTAGAGAGGTGTTAAGGAAGAATTAACTCTTCATAAAGTTTGGAGCTAAAATCCATCACTATATGTAAAATCATATAGGAAAGTGGTCAAATAAGACATGTATTAATAATTTGAAATGTAAACAATGGAAGCTAACGGAAATAAAAGAGTGTGTTAAAATCATGGCATGATAAAGCTATTTTAAGACTTTATGAAACTCATATTGCAAGATGCTCTACATGAATGAAGATGTATGGTCATCATAGTCATTTGAGTTGGGGTAAAAAGAGCCAATTTATTATGCATAAAAAAACAATCCTCCCTCTCAGAAGCTACCTAGCACATCAACAAAATTCTACATATATCATGTGGCATCTTTGATCATGTTGAATTCCTTGAACAAAATCCAAGTGCTCCTTGAGACTAAATTGCTGAGCCAGTGCTAGAAAGAAGATTTTTCAATAGCATCATTGAAAGCCTAAATATTAATCATGCCAAATAAGTGATTATTAACATTCAAAACAACCCACACTACTTGGTTAGTGGGATTACACTCATTATTAACTAAAAGTTAATGCCACATAGGTGAGAGAAAAGTGACAAATCCATGAAGGTTAGCTTCATAATTAATACAAAGAAAAAATGGATGTTTAGATGTCATTAGAAATCATAAAAAGAAAAAAAATGTGACACTTTGACCTCCTAAAGGCATATAATGTCTTTAGTGTCATAAAACTGTGACCCTAACAATTTTCAACTGCATTAGGGTCCTCACGCATGTGAATTCGAATCCTCCATCTAGATCGAAGATCAAATATTTCTCAGCTTGTGGAAACAACTTCTTCCTTGGCCTCTGCATCACCTCGTCTGCACTCTGCCCTAGAGAAAGGGGTAGGATAGGGGCGTGGCACCACTATCCCCCTTGGATAGGGGCATGGCACCCTTTTCCTCCCAGGACAGGGGCGTGGTGCCCCTGTCCCTGCCCTATTTTGTGGCAAGACTCTTCCTAGGGTTGCATTGTTGGTTGTGCATTGGGTGGGAAAACTCCCCAGATGTCGGCCCGTGACAAAAATTGAATCCACTAACATGTATTAAAGGGGTATTTGTCCTCTCATTTGCATAAGTTCAATAATTTGGATAAGTTTAAATTTGATAAGGTGAAGTTGGAGAGATTCAAGTGTGCACAAGCGATCAAGCATTGAAGCATTCTTTTCCAGCATTGAGAATTCTCAAGTCTCCCTTCAAGGCTAGGTTTTGCATTCAAGTAAAGGATTCAACTATTGAAGAGGAGATTTCTTTCAACATACAATTCCACACAAGCATTTCTATCAACAATGGTACTACAACCTCCCTTGAAGTGATTTACAATTCAGTCTTTCATTTACATCTACTTGCAAGTATTTTCTTTCATTACTTGGTTAATTCCAAAACTAGGGTTTGACCTAAAGGAAAACCCCCAATCCCAACCCATTTTCCTCTCTTTTATGTGTGTAGGTTGCAGGTGCGCTGCTGTACTTTCGGATTCGAGCTTCATTTACAGAGGCAGAAAAATCCTTTTCGTTTCGTGGATTTTTCAAAGGACCGTGTACATTCCCACCACAGTCCCGGCAACTTTTGCTCAAATTCGCACGGCGACTTCGTCTTGATATTTTACTGCCAAATCCAAGTGCACAACTTCATCCCATATTCTGATCTCAAGTTATAATCAGTTCTTTGTCACTTTTGCACTACATAATCCAATCAATTCCTTCCCAAATCAAACAAGAAAGAGGAGATCAACTTAGCATTCCCAATTCATTCAAAATTCAATCTACCATCTTCGTGTCGAGAGATTGAATCTAGTGAGTTATTCTCTCCTCTTTCTAATGTAACATGGTGAAAAGTGCTTGAATGGTAATTGATAGCGAAACTCTCATCTCTCTTTGAGAGAAAGGGTAGTTCCCTTCTTGATCTATCATTCACCATTTTCCCACCATTACTTTTGGTGGACCTGACATCTTTCATGCTTTCCTTTGAACAACATTGCATATTTTTCATTTACAAGTTTCAACTTTTTGCAAACTTAGTGGTTAAATCATTAAAAACCCTAGTTTTTAAAATTAAAATTGAACTTGTGATTTGTAAAAATTGCTTGTGGCTATCTTAGATCTGAAAAATTGTTTTGATTGACAAATTCAATTTCCTCATTGTCTTGTTCAATTTGCTATTAAAATTTGCAAAATTAAGAGGTTACTTGTCAAAACCCTAATTTTCAAAAAATCATCTTGAACTTGTGTAAAAATTGGATTTCCATTTAATTTTCAGATTTTTAATTGTTTTCAGATTTGTCTGTAATCCTACAATTCAAATTTTCAATTTCTCCCCTTTTTCCAAATATTCAAATTTCAAAATTAAGTGGTTAGGTCATCAAACCCTAATTTTTAAAATTAATTGGATTTTGTGTGAATTTCAAATCAATTTCATTTACATTCAAATTTCTAAACATTTCCCAAGGTGTCCCTATCCATTAGGTTTGACCCTTTTCAGAAATGCAATTCAATTCCTCTTTATCTTCAAAACCCTAATATGGTCCTATTTTCACATTTGTGCCTTCATTTTACCCATCTAGAGATCGTTAAAGTCGCCAATGTTCTGGGGTTAGCTTTAAAATCATCATAATATCCATCCCTGAAAATTTCGAAAAAAGTTGGTCGGACCATGTGCGTTCCTGCCATAGTCCTCTACATTTTTCCTAAAATTTCGAGAGACTGTTATGACTGTATTAACTAGCCTAAATTCGGAAGATTGGCTGATTTTATCGATTTTTGATCCCTCTAGAATCGGAAATACCTTCAAAATTCAACATTTCAAATTTCAAGAATTTTTTTCAAAATTAAGAGGTTA
The DNA here is from genome assembly GCF_030272615.1 of Cryptomeria japonica. Classification (NCBI taxonomy): domain Eukaryota; kingdom Viridiplantae; phylum Streptophyta; class Pinopsida; order Cupressales; family Cupressaceae; genus Cryptomeria; species Cryptomeria japonica. The sequence goes on from NC_081406.1 coordinate 587,843,935, forward strand.
ATTATAGTCTGCCCTAATTTTAAAAATTCTGATTTTAAAATTAAGTGATATTCCCTTGGCCCTAATTTTAAAATTTCAGTTTCCTTTCATTTTTGGAAATTGTGTCATTCCCTTTCTCCCAACAAAGTTCAAATTATGTAATCATTATTTTCTTGAATTTTGCATTACTCAATTTTGTAAGCTTTGTTTCACAATTCAAAATTTTAATTTTCCCTCTAGTGCATGAGTTTTACCACTATTAGTCCTACCTATCCTATCCTCGTTAGACGAAGCATTAGAATTAAGGGCTCCCAAGGTTTAATTAACGAGGAGATATTTGGGTGACTTCTTTAGTGAGGATCATGCTAATTCTTACCATCCTAATCATGTGCCTATCCACCCCATTCATGAATCCCATGATGAAGAAGAAGATTTAACTAGGGTTTCTTTATATCAACTTTCCACATTGGACAATCAATTTGACAGCTTTCAATAATGGATGTCCCAAGAATACCCTAATAGTGAAGCTCTTTCATTAATTGAAGGTCTTAGGCGCATGCTTCAAAGCGATAAGAATGGAATAGATATATTGTGTGGCATTGCACATATTGTTGATTCTAATATCATGCCTATCAAGAGTTGTGCCGAAACCCTAGATTACTCACAACCTTCAAGACAAGTCAATTCTTCTACTTCTTTGACTACTCCAATGACTACCATTCCTACTTTCACATCTAACATCATGGCCACTTCAACTCAAAATGTCATTCCTACAACAATTGGTCATAAGGGAAATCCCTCTTCTTCATTTAATCCTCCATCGTTACCTATGACTTCCATGAATATTCCTACTATTCCTCAACCAATCAGTGTGACACAAGGGGGCAATTCTTTCAAAAACTTTATTCCTCCTTTAAGTGTCCCTTTTCCTACCCAGTCATCACCAATGCCTACTTATCATAATCTCCCACCACATTATTTTCAGTCCATGCCTTCTTTCAATTAAAACACGCCACCTTCTCAATCACCTATGTCTAACAAGAATTCTTCTACCGAAATGACAATTAACAATCTTGCCCAAACTGTGTCTTCCTTACAACAACCAATTGCTTCCATGAGTCAATCCAAGTTTAGTGTTCCCACCTTTGATGTTGCGAGCCCACTTTCTCTTGATATTGTTAAATTCATGCCACCTAAACATGTTGATATCCCTCAATTGGAACTCTATAATGGAAAAGGTGATCCTCTTATGCATCTCAAAACATTTCAAACCTTGTGTACTAATTTTACTTATGATCAATGATTGCTTGCAAAACTGTTTACAAGAACACTAAGAGATAAGGCCTTACAATGATATTGCTCTATGCCTTCTTATTCTATCACTTCCTTTCAACAACTAGAAAATGCTTTCATCCAACAATTTCAGAACAACATTGGTCCTAAAATCACTTTGACTGATTTAATGCATTGTCAACAAGGTGTTAAAGAAAAAGTGATTGATTTCATTGGTAGATATAAGCATTTGTGTGCTCAAATTTATTTTCATCTACCTCATAATGATATTCAAAGAATTTTCATTTCTCATTTACAAAAAGATATCAAGGAAAAGCTTCTTTTGTCTGAGTTTACTTCCTTTCCGCAGTTGTGCACAACACTCCACAATTATAAACTGGTTGTGAGTCAAATGGAGCAATGCACTCCTATGGCTCTGAGTGATAAGGGGAACAATGTTCAACAACCGTTTGTGAAGTTCAAACTAACAAAAAGATTCATCAAGTTCAATGATCCAATCAACAACAACCATGTGAATGCTACAATAAGTGTGCCTTCTATTTCTAAATTTTTCCAAAGAGAAAGATAATTTACTCCTTTGAATGAATCTTTACATAGTATTATGTCTCAGTTGTTGCACAGAAATGGTATCAAACTTCCTCCTATAAAACAAATTGATCCTTCCAAACTTGCATCTCCTTATTTTGATAACAATTCTTTTTTCCAATTTCATCGTCAACCAGGTCATGATACTGAGAAATGTTTTGCATTGAAAAATAAGGTTCAAGACTTTCTTGATAATAATACTATATATGTGGAAGGTGTGAATGATAAAGGGAATAAATTAGTTGCTCCTCCTAATCAAAATCTTAAGATTTTCACTAATCCATTGCCTTCTCGTACCTCTAACATTATTGAGATTGTGCCTAATTCTCTCTCTTCTGAAGAATTCACCTCTATAGCTCCAAACTTGGTTAATATGGTAGAAACACAAGATTCCCCTAAGGATCCTTGTATTAGATTTGACCCTAGTGAGACCATTAGAGAACCCGATGGCCCTTTATACATAGTTGTGAAAGTCAAGGATATCCCTTGCCATGGTGCCCTAATTGATCCCTCTTGCATGGTTAATATCATAACTGAAGAGTATCTTTTCACTTTAAGATTGGATAAACCAATCTATGATGCTTCTAATGTGGTTGTGAAGTTATTTGATGGCATCTCTTGCCCTACTATTGGCTCTATCACCCTTCTTGTTGAAGTTCATACTAAATCCATGGATGTTGACTTTGTTATCATACCATCTTCTGAGAAATTCCATGTGAAGTTGGGCTATCCTTGGCTATCTTCCATGAAGGCTATTGCTTCTCCAATCCATAAGTGTCTCAAATTTCCTCACAATGGAGAAATCATAACCGTGAACCATAGCTTATTTCGTCCATCCGAAAGAAGCCTCGGTGTTCCTAGTGATCTCTTTTGGCCTAAACAATTTCAATCTCTTCCATCAAGGAGCGATGCTCTTTTTCAATCTTATCAAAAATGGAAGAACGATATGATATTATCCTTAAGTCAACCTAGATTGCCAACACTTGACATTCCTATTATTCTTCAAGGTGATTTTTTTCCTCTCTCAGATAGAACTAATCTCCCTCCTAAGGAAGATTGTCCACCTACCCCCATGGATGTGACTTTACCTTCTCTTAAGGAGAACAACAATATTCCTCCTAAGGTTACACCTATACCTCCTCCTCATGATGGACCTGGTCTCCTTCCTACACCTAATATTCCTCCTTTCTATGGCATAGTTCCACCTCTTTCCTCTTATCGAGAGAAGAGGCATGCTTCTCCTCTTGTTCAACCTAAAAGACCTCAACCTAAACCTTCAACTATCAAGGAGAGAAACGTTCCTATTTTTTCAAATGTTCCTCCTTCTTCTTGGCATTCCACTAAGACTCGCCGAAATCATTGTGTGAGAGAACGCTGACGACAATGCCATGTCTGAGCTCATGAAGCTATCCCTCAAAATACTCAATCTCCTCAGACTCCAATAGTTGACATGATTCATTTTTCTTCTAAGACAGATGTTCAACCAATATCTCCAAATCATAAGTTGCACAAAACATGTGATGGTTTTACTCATATTCATGTTCTTTCTCCTCTTTCTCTAAACTTTGATGAAGAAATGGGTGAAAATGTTATTCATAATGGCAATACAACTCGTAATGCTTCTGATAGTGAGTATGAATATGTTGACATAGACAAGCATTTATCGAATGAGTTTTCACAAAACCTAATCCTATCTCCTAGAATTGAACAAAGTTACTTACAACATGAGCATAGTCCTTGTTTGGATCTTGTGATAGCTCCATCTATTGTGCTCGATGTTGCTCCTCTGGCATGTTGCTCGCCTTCCCGAAATAGTGATCAGCAAGATCGAGAGGCGTATGTCATGCTAGATTAGCGAGACTAACACTGTAGATCTCTCTCTCTCTCTCTCCTTTCTTTCTCTTTGTGACCATTCTTCTATGTGTATCCATGTTCTTCTATGGTTCCCTTAATGTCTACTTGGGGACGATGCAAAGCATTCTTCTCTTGGTCTCTTTCATGTTGACTCGAAAGGCATCATCTTTACCCTTTCTTACAAGGTAGTGTCCTTCTTTGGGAAATGAATATTATTATATGCATATACATACATGATATACATGAGTTATCATACAGCATACTGACCCCGAGGAAAGTGACACTACCTCATGTTTTGTGTTCATTATCCTTGGGTTTATACCTTGATTGGGGGCTAAATCCTTGTGATAACATGCTCCCTTCCTTCTCTCTCTTGGGTGTATCCTACCTTAAAACAATCGCTCCTAATAAGGCGCGCGCGATCGCTTTAATGTGGGGCAATACACTCCGCTCATATTTTTCTTCTTGTGATACTTAGAATTACTTAGTGAACCTTGTTTTGCTTTGTAATCTTTTGTATCCTTTCTTTCATGACTCATAGTGAACTTTTCTACTTACAGTCATGGTTCTCCCCTTCTCAATCTTCCCTTTTACTTTATCAATCAAAGTCGTAAGATCCTAAGTCAATTGGGGGCTTGGTGCATCTTGCCTCCTTGACATGGTAAAAGTCTTTCAATCTTGTTTCCTTGAACTTTACCGACAGTATTGGCGTACACTTATACTCCCGCTAAAGTGGGGGTTAAATGTAGTGTCATAAAATTGTGATCCTATCAATTTTTTACTGTATTAGGGTCCTCACGCATGCGAATTTGAATCCTTTAGCCTGATCAAAGACCAGAGATTGCTCAACTTGCAGAAACAACTTCTTCCTTGGCGTTTGCATCCCCCCGTCTGCACTCTTCCCTAGAGAAAGGGGTAGGACATGGGTGTGGTGCCATTGTCCCCCCTTGGATAGGGTCGTGGCACCACTGTCCTCCTAGGACAGGGGTGTGGTGCCCCTATCCCTGCCCTATTTTGGGGCAGGACCCTTCCTAGGGTTGCATTGTTGGTTGTGCATTGGGTGGGAAAACTCCCTCGATGTCGGCCCGTGATGAAAATCAAGTCCACTAACATGTATTTAAGGGGCATTCGTCCTCTCATTTGCATAAGTTCAATAAGTTGGATAAGTCAAAATTCGATAAGTTGAAGTTGGAGAGATTAAAGTGTGCACAAGCGATCAAGCAATCAAGCATTCTTTTCCAGCATTGAGCATTCTCAAGTCTCCCTTCAAGGCTAGGTGTTGCATTCAAGTCAAGGATTCAACCATTGAAGAGGAGATTGATTTCAACATACAATTCCACGCAAGCATTTCTATCAACATTTCTATTACAACCTCCCTTGAGGTGATTTACAATTCAGTCTTTCATTTACATCTATTTGCAAGTACTTTCTTTCATTACTTGGTGAATTCCAAAACCGGAGTTTGACCTAAAGGCAAACCCCCAATCCCGATGCATTTTCCTCTTTTTTCTGTGTGTAGGTTGCAGGTGCGCAACTGTACTTTTGGATTCGAGCTTCATTTGCAGAGGTGGAAAAACCCTTTTCGTTTGGGTTAGTGCAGGATCAAGGGGGGCCAAAAAGTGGTGATGTGAAAAAAATAACCTTCCTCACTCGCCTAAAAATGCGAAAATCCGTGTTGACTTTTTGCTTGGTCTGGGTGTCAGTACACCTTGGCCTGGTAATTACCTATGCAAATCGGATATCCGATTTTTATTTGTAATTTTAATTTAAAAAATATATTATATGTTACATATTATATATTATATAATATATTATTACATTATATATATTATATAATACGTATTATATAATATATTATTATATTATATTATAATATAATAATATATTATATAATACAATATTATATTATATATAATATAATACAATATTATATTATATTATATAATATATAATATAATATAATATTGTATTATATTATATATAATATAATATTGTATTATATTATATATAATATAATATTGTATTATATTATATATATTATATATTATAATATAATATTATATTATATATAATATTATATTATATTATATTATATTATATTATATTATATATTGCATTATATTATATATTATAATATATATAATATAATACAATACGTACTATATAATATAATAATATATTATATAATACATATTATATAATATATTATTATATTATATTATATTATAATATAATAATATATTATATAATACAATATTATATTATATATAATATAATATAATATTATATTATATTATATTATATTATATTATATATTATATAGTATAATACAATATTATATATAATATTATATTATATTATATATTATATAGTATAATATAATATTGTATTATATTATATATTATATAGTATAATATAATATTGTATTATATTATATATTATATAGTATAATATAATATTGTATTATATTATATATTATAATGTAATATAATATTGTATTATATTATATTATATATTATATAATAGAATAGAATATTGTATTATATTATATTATATATTATATAATATAATAGAATATTGTATTATATTATATAATAATATATTATATAATAATATATTATATAATACGTATTATATAATATATTATTATATTATATTATTTTATAATATAATAATATATTATATAATTCGTATTATATAATACAATATTATATTATAATATAATATAATATAATATAATATAATATAATATAATATTATATTATATTATATTATATATTATAATATATATAATATAATACAATACATATTATATAATATAATAATATATTATATAATATATTATTATATTATATAATATATTATTATATTATATATGTTATTTAAAAATAATTGAAGTATAGAAATCGGATATCCGATTTTCTAAGACTTTTATATTTCGACAGTGACAGTCCCGTGAGTCATTTTGAACTCACAGGCCATGCGAATTCATCAAAATCCGATATCTGCTCCATCCAATATCCGGTGTTTTGACAAAAATTTGCTAAAAAATAGATTTAGAGGTAAGAATTTTATCGTTTTGAATCATTTTCATTCATTTTTTGTATTTTTTGTTAATGTTTATTTTATTTTTCATTGAAAATATGATTTTTTCATGAAAACTAGGTTTTTTTAAATCAAATACCTAATTGTTTAAATTTGTTAACTAAATTTAATTGTTTACATTCAATTAGTTAAAAAATGGGGGATAACAATGAAAACACTGACCAACCACAACTGCAACAACCAAACCCTCATTTGCCAAACCCCCCCTCAATTCAAGATTTGATTGCACAAAATTTGAATGAATTGAGGGGGATTGCAGAAGTATATTGTAGAATCCCTCGTCTAAACCCATTGTTTGATCCTCTCACATCGATCATAAAAAGTATGGAAACCATGACTGAGGAGCATGATGTCGCCCTTTTGTGGTGAGATTCTATGAAGGAAAAATATGCAGATGGCTTGTCGTATAAGGATATCAAGGATCTTGAAATATCCAAAGCCGAAATCGCCTCATTGTTTGTCAATCCCCGTACTGGTCAGCCCGTAGATCCCAAAAAGACAAAACTTTCTATCAAATGGTGCACAAATGATGGGATTGTGAAAAAATTTTGGGATCGTTGGTGGATGGTTTTCGACAAACCACCCAACAACAATCTTGATATCCCCTTCTATTTAATAAAAAAATTGTATGCTGAGTTTGTTTTACACAAACATGTGAACTACTTTGACATCCAACCTTTCTAGGGTGTAGGTTTAGGTATGCCCCAAAATAGACCTGGGGCAGTCAGAGTAGTCCAGGGCCCATATGTCCCCCTCCTCCTATTGATCCCCCACCTACAGTTTAGCATCCTGATATCATTTGTGAGGCGGCTTCACAGACCATATCAGCTATTCACTCTTTGAGTAGCCTTTTGGTTTCTCAGGCTGCGTCAGTAGCTCAGCCTACTCTTGATGGTAGCGGTGCATCTGGTGTCGGTGACACGTCATCCTCGGCTCCACACATATGTGTGCCCCATAGTTGTGTCTTGTGTGGGCACGTATGCTTGGGTCCACTTGGACAGCCCGTTGATCCTCATGTGGACAGTGCAGATTATGAGGTGAATGAGATGCATGATGCACCAGATGTTATTACACAGACTGGAGGATACCATGGGGAGTCCTCACATGCTAGAGGCGAGGAGGCACTGTCATCATACATTGATGATGTATTGGTAAGATTTGTGTTTTCACGGTTCATGCTATAGTTTAATTAAATATTTATAGCTTAGATAATATTAAGTACTAATTTTTATTTACATTGTCTATTTAACAGTTGATGACCGAGGATGAGTTGAGATAGATTCAGGAGGGCGCCTTGTCGGCCATTTCATTTGGCCTTGATAGCTTGACGGATATTATTGCACCTAGTCATTTGTATTTTATTGTACATACATGCTCATCATTTATATTGGTATTAATTAGATTATGTAGTAACTTGCATGTATATCTTATTTTACTCTTGTAGGGCACAAGCAGCACGAGTGCGGGGCAGTGTGATTTAGGATCTGGTAGTGTAGTTGGAGACAAGGGAAAGGTAATTGAATGCAACTATGATTGAATGAATAGTTTAAATAACTTATAGTGATTATACATGTCTAGACATAGATTGATAGTTTCATATACTTGTTGTGTATATATACAAAGAATTCTTGGCTTCACATCCTTGATGACTACACCCAGTATACCTGAAGAAGAAGAAGAAGAGATGCCTCGAGTAGATGTGTGTTTATTTTATTTTTTGATTAGTAGATATAATTTGTTATTATCAGTGACAATTATATGCTAACTTGTATCAATGTCATGTTTCTGAACATATGTAGGTTGTGTATGAAAATATTCAAAACATACCTCCTCAACCAAAGACATACATCAAGAGTCCTGCAAAGCTGAAGAGAAAACGTGGAGATGAGGTAAACATGAATAGTTCAATTATAGTTCATTTTTATGTTAACTTTTTGAATGTGAATTATATAATATAACTAATATTAATCATGGTTTGTTTTTCTTGTGCAGGATCCTTCAGAGCCGAGCAGTGCGGCAAAGAGGATTGATTTTGATGATCCATCAGTAGCTTAGGATGTTATAGATAGTTTTGGGATGCTTACATGTCTAGTTGGCATGTATATTTTGTATATGGACATACATTCACGTATTTAGACATACATTTTGTTTCAGTTGGCGTTTATGCCATATTTGTGTATGGACATACATTTGTAATCATTTGACATTTTTATATATATAGAAGTTGATATTCGATCATATAAATTGTTTCTCATATGTGCGTGGTGTTATCATGGAAATCTTTAATCTTGATTCCAATAATTAACAATGGTTAATAATGGCTATTTAATGAATAATACAATTCATTTCATTTCATCGTAAGTGTTGTTTTTATAATGAACAATATAATTCATTTAATGAACAATACAATTCATTTAATCAACAATACAATACAATTCATTCAATGAACAATATAATTCATTTAATGAACAATATAATTCATTTAATCAACAATACAATACAATTCATTCAATGAACAATACAATTCATTTAATGAACAATATAATTCATTTAATCAACAATACAATACAATTCATTTAATGAACAATACCCTATGCATGCTCCTATATTGCCCCCCCACTCGATCGAATGCTCGGGGTCATACCCTACCGGCATCGTCCCTTGAGCGCCCTAAGTGCTCAAAATTGTCAAACTCTGATGGGCCCTAACTCAGAATTCGTGGCACTTGCGAATGATCCATTTGAACTTATGAGGCCATGAGAGGGGTTCCTACAAAATCCTATCTCAGTTTTTCAGGTTGCCCTACGGTTTTATTAGGGCAGCAATTTTTCGGTTGGCAAAAAAATCGTCAATCTCACTCAATGGAATGTTGTCGCATAGCCGATATCTCGTTTTGCTTGTCACGATGACGAACCGTCGGCTCTGACATGTCTAGTTAGGCATTATTACCCTACGCATGCTCCTATTCGGCCCCCCCACTCGATCGAACGCTCGGGGTCATACCCTACCGGTGTCGTCCCTTGAGCGCCCTAAGTGCTCAAAATTGTCAAACTTTGACAGGCCCTAACTTGGAATCCATGGCACCTGCAAATGATCTGTTTGAACCTACCAAGCCACGAGAGGGGTCCCTACAAAATCCTATCTCGATTTTTCAAGTTTCCCTACGGTTTTATTAGGGCAGCAATTTTTTGGTTGGCAAAAAAATCGTCAGTCTCACTCAATGGAATGTTGTCATGTGGCTGATTTCTCGTTCTGCTCGTCACGATGACAAACCGTCAGCTCCGACATGTCCATTTAGGCATTATTACCCTACACATGCTCCTATTTTTCCCCCCCACTCGATCGAACGCTCAGGGCCATACCCTACCAGCGTCATCCCTTGAGCGCCCTAAGTGCTCAAAATTGTCAACCTTTGACGGGCCCTAACTCAGAATCTGTGGCACCTGTGAATGATCTGTTTGAACATACGAGGCCATGAGAGGGGTCCCTACAAATGCCTATCTCAATTTTTCAAGTTGCCCTACGGTTTTATTAGGGCAGCAATTTTTTGGTTGGAGAAAAAATCGTCAGTCTCACTAAATGGAATGTTGTCGCGTGGCTGATTTCTCGTTTTGCTTGTTGTGATGACGAACCGTCGGCTCTGACATGTCTAGTTAGGCATTATTACCCTACGCATGCTCCTATTTTGTCCCCCCAGTCGATCGAATGCTCAGGGTCATACCCTATCAGCGTCGTCCCTTGAGCACCCTAAGTTCTCAAAATTGTCAAACTTTGACGGGCCCTAACTCGGAATCCGTGGCACCTACGAACGATCCATTTTAACCTACAGGGCCATGAGAGGGGTCCCTACAAAAGCCTATCTCGGTATTTCAAGTTGCCCTATAGTTTTATTAGGGCGGCAATTTTTCAGTTGGCAAAAAAATCGTCAGTCTCACTCAATGGAATGTTGTCGCATGGCCGATTTCTCATTCTTCTCATCGCGATGATGAACCATCGGCTCTGACATGTCCAGTTAGCCATTATTACCCTACGCATGCTCCTATTTTTCCCGCCCACTCGATCGAATTCTCGGGGTCATACCCTTCCGACGTCATCCCTTGAGCGCCCTAAGTACTCAAAATTGTCAAACTTTGACGGGCCCTAACTCCGAATATGTGGCACTTGCAAACAATCTGTTTGAACCTACAGGGCCATGAGTGGGGTCCCTACAAAAGCCTATCTCGGTTTTTCAAGTTGCCCTACGGTTTTATTAGGGCAGTAGTTTTTCAGTTGGCGAAATAATCATCAGTCACACTCAATGGAAAGTTGTCACATGGCTGATTTCTCGTTCTGCTCGTCGTGATGATGAAGTGTCGGCTCTGACATGTCTAGTTTGGCATTATTACCCTACACATGCTCCTATTTCCCCCCCCCCCACTCCATCGAATGCTCAGGGTCATACCCTACCGATTCGTCCCTTGAGCGCCCTAAGTGATCAAAATTGTCAAACTTTGACGGGCCCTAACTTGGAAACCGTGGCACCTGTGAATGATCCATTTAAACCTATGGGGCCACGAGAGGGGTCCATACAAAAGCCTATCTCAGTTTTTCAAGTTGCCCTACGGTTTTATTAGGGCAGCAATTTTTCGGTTGGCGAAATAATCATCAGTCTCACTCAATGGAATGTTGTCGCGTGGCTGATTTCTCGTTCTGCTCATCACGATGATGAACCGTCAGCTCTGACATGTCCAGTTAGGCATTATTATCCTATGCATGCTCCTATTTTGCCCCTCCACTCCATCGAACGCTTGGGGTCATACCCTACCGACGTCATCCCTTGAGTGCCCTAAGTGCTCAAAATTGTCAAACTTTGACGGGCCCTAACTCAAAATATATGGCACCTGTGAATGATCTGTTTGAACCTACGAGGCCACGAGAGGGGTCCCTACAAAAGCCTATCTCAGTTTTTTAAGTTGCCCTGCGGTTTTATTAGGGCAGCAATTTTTCGGTTGGCAAAAAAATCGTCAGTCTCACTCAATGGAATGTTGTCGCATGGCTGATTTCTCATTCTGCTCGTCGCAATGATGAACCATTGGCTCTGAAATGTCTAGTTAGGCATTATTTCCCTACGCATGCTCCTATTTCCCCCCCCACGTGATCAAATGCTTGAGGTCATACCCTACCGACGTCGTCCCTTGAGCGCCCTAAGTGCTCAAAATTGTCAGACTTTGGCAGGCCCTAACTCAGAATTTGTGGCACCTGCGAATGATCTGTTTGAACCTACAAGGCCATGAGAGGGGTCCCTACAAAAGTCTATCTCGGTTTTTCAAGTTGCCCTACGATTTTATTAGGGCAGCAATTTTTCGGTTGGCAAAATAATCATCAGTCTCACTCAATGGAATGTTGTCGCGTGACTGATTTCTCATTTTGCTCGTCACGATGACAAACCATCGGTTCCAACATGTCCAGTTAGGCATTATTACCCTACGCATGCTCCTATTTTGCCCCCCCACTTGATCAAACGCTTGGGCTCGTACCCTACCGACGTTGTCCCTTGAGCGCTAAAATTATATATAAACAAGCATTACACTGTAGACACATAATGATCATGAATATTTCCATGTATTGTATACACATAATTACCATTACACTTGCATGTGACATCCATGAAGGGATATGCAAACATGATTTTTTTTTTCATGGACATTGTATATCATCAATATTTCCAAGCATTACACTGTAGAGACATAATGATCATGAATATTTCCATGTATTGTATACACATAATTTGCTCATGGACATTGTATATTATCATAACAATGTTACATCAATTCACATCCATATACAAATACAACATGCCACTTCATCTGCATCAAGCATCCTCATGTCCTAAGAGAAAATCTTGCGTAGAGCAATGCCTGTTTATAAATGAAGACCAAAATAAGTAACCTTTTATGCAGAATGAATGTGCTACAAGAAAAAAATTATAACTCTTAATACAAATTAGTTTGGCAAATTATAAATAGATCATTTCAAACATTTTTAAGACGCACAAGATTGTATAATTACGAAACTTACCAGTTTCTCTGCAAAGTATACAAGCATAACTTTGAAGAAAGACGCATGTTGATTAAAGCCCTTCTTACTACATTTCTCTGCATGGTTGAAGACGATGGTAGATATGGTCATTTCTAAATAGCAATACATTCAATTGACTTGATGTTTATGCACAAAATTTTATCTCATTAATGCACAAAAGAATATGTACCATCACCAAGAGAGGGTCTTGTCAATGGCGAATGATCTAGCATGAACTTGTATATCATCAAAAATCATAATGTGATGTACTATTGTATATCATCAATAAAGACCTGCATGAGCATAAATGTTTTGCGATAATTATATCATCAAAAATTGTCAGATAGTTTTCTCTAATAATAAAAATTGTAAAGCTCATCAAATGCATGATAATAAGTCGTGTTGCAAAAATATGTCCCTTTCGATTATATCATGTACCCGCTATGTGCATGCAAAAACTGTGTTGCCAAAAAAAAATGTTCATCAATAGACCTGCATTTTCAACACATCCTTAATATACACGTAACAAACTTGATCATTAAGGTTTAATGATCATTGTTCGAAATGAAATGCATGATAAAAAAAATAAGGCACCATTAAAGACCTACTACTCAAGTGTGCCTGAAGGGTCATCTCTTTGTTTAAGAGTATCCAGTATTGCTTCATGATCAGCAGTAGTCACTGTCCATAGCTCTTTGGTCTTCAGTTTTGCTTGATGCTTCAACAACTTGACATTTGTAGCTATAATAAGGTGTGAATACATTATAATGGTTTTGTGTCTCTCATAGTCTTCAAATGTAGGTATACCATTCTTTCTAATCATGTATGTTTGCAACCAAGTTCCCACAACAACTGAACCTGTAGGATATGTGAACCCGTCATCATCTGTCACTGGTTGTGTTACCTTTTGTTTTCCCTATACACATCGTGCCAACCAATATTCTGATCTCTCTTCATTCTCTTGTGGTGCAACAACTACAAAAACATGTCCTGGCTGTACAAGATCTGATAGACGATCATACTCAAGTGAACTTTCCATGTCATTGTTTGACAAGGATATTGTTTGAGATAAAGGAGCTAGATAGTGGGGAACCCACGTATCAACCCACTCACTTGACTCGCACTGATCCCAATCACACCGAACACAACTCTGACAAAAACAAGCCAATACTCGTGTCCAAATGGTCCATGTACTTGCATCTGAGCTGAGAAATGAATGCATTTTTGAAGAATCTTTAATTGTTTGACAATCCAATCTATCTCCCATTGTTCCCTCCTCAACCAACCAAAAGAATCTACTCACTGCTAAATCAAGAGTACCTCCATGTGACAATGTTGAACTACACCAATCAACAATAGAAAGTGCATCAGAGAAATTTGTACCTGAAATCCTCAATTGCTCCTTAACTAGAGCTCTCTTCAAACATGCACCTGCTCCATCATGCTCTCCCTTCCCATGCCCTGCCTCAAAAAAACACCAAATATGAGGTTTGTGCCTCTCCACATGCATTCTACTCAACCAATAAAACATACGAGCATTCTTGAATTGACCCATACAGTTATCTGACCATATTATATGTCGGTCAATTGCAATATCTTTCTCATGCAAGAACTCAAAAAAAATCTCGAAAGAATGTTGCACATACTCGGAGGAGTGTGATCTATCATCACTCATATAAAAATGATACTTCCTGATTATCTTCTTGTCCTCTTCTGTACTATCAAGAGCATGTCTATATGTAATGTGAACAAAAATAGCAATCTGGACTGAATTGTAGTACTGAGACTGTACCTCATTCTGTGGTTGCAATGTATAGTTCTCTGCAAAATCAACCACCGATACAATAGTGCCAATCAGGAAAGAGTTCTTACACATCATGAACTGTTGATCCAACCATTAAGACCTATGGGTGTGCCTTGCATACTTGTAGAAAATATTTTCCTTAAAATCCAAAATAAAATCAGCAATACTCACTTCTCTTGAGACTAATTCACATCTAGAACCTTCACCTCCACTCTTCAAAGTATATTTCACTGTCTCGTATCTTTTTTTCTCAACATAATTATTTCCAAACTCGTGTTCGCTGCCCTCATGAAAACATGAAACAAACTTTGACAACCCACCGCATTCTGAGCACTTCTCATTCAAACAATCATTTCTATAGAAATAGCAGCCATCATCTCTAGGGCATAAAAATAGATCTTGCAAGTCTCTTGATGATCTCAGAAATAGAATTGCACCACACTCCTGCAACATCTCATTAGTATGCATCGTAGAATGAATATGACATAAAAGTTCATGGTACATTGAAAACTCCACATGGTACTTGCAACAATAGGTATTGTGAATCTTAAGAGGAACACAATAAAATGGTTTCAAAGATTCAAAGGCCCTTTGTGATATTTGCAAAGTTGGATGTAATTCACAAAAAAAATTGTACAACATTGTTTGGCTTGATTCCAAGAAATGTTTGGGATGCAGTGTGCGGTCTCGGTTGCCTATTCTTAATTTCAAAACGTCCTTTACATTGGGTGACACTCTAGAATTAGAGTACCAAAATTGTTGAATCTCTTCCTTCACATTGTTAGTCAACTTTCTATCAACACGTGGAAGCCTCCCACCAAATGCCCATGTATCTTGTTGAAGTGGATCGTCAAGTCTTTGTCTTCGTGCAAGTGCTCTATCCAAAGTTTTACGGTTTATGTTAAAATCAACACAAGTTTGTCTCATTTGATGAGCCTTCCTCAATTGATGGCTTACTAAGGAGGTTGTAATCACTCTTCAAGCAGCTCTCTTATCTCTTTCTTTGGTATTCTTTCCAATAGAATTGAGAGTGTAAAATAGATTTTTTGCAATAATAGAATTTCTCTCCATCTTCTTGTTCATACGAATCTTCAATTTGTTTAGCAATGGTCTCATCTTTATCATCTTTAGCAATTGAACAAAGAGTTGGCATTTCTCGGTCAATGTCTTATTGCTAAAATTTTGGTTGAAAAGTTGTGTAGCCCACAACCGAATGGTTCTTGTTGACCTCTTGCCTTCAATAATGTTCTCATTGATTTCAAATAGCCATTTTGGGGTTCTTGAAGGTCTTGGATTTGGAATTTGTCTTTCATCCATGAGAGGGTCTTCATTTCTAAAGTAATTAGGTGTTATATATGGTTCACTTGGTTGAGCAATTCCACCTTCAATGTTAAAGTTTTCCACATTTTCACCTCCTATGTCAAAATTTTCCACATGTTGAGCATTTTAATTATCACTTTCAACATTTTCAAAATTTTCAATATTTTCACTTTCAAAATCTACATTTTCATTTTCAATAACTTGTGGCGCATTTTCAAATTCAATTTCCTCTTCATTTGAAGTAACATTAGCAATATTTAACATACCTTGTCTTCTCCTCCTATGACATTCTCTATCTCTTTCTCTATACACTTCAATTTGGTCATTTGAAAGTTTTCTTTTGTGTTTAGACTTCCGACGACGAGTACTCCCCATTTCCCTCCACATATGCTCCTTCATGATTGACAATGTAAGTTTTCACTTTAAGAATCTCCCAAAAGCACAAATTTGTCTCTAGCTGTCTAAAAACTCGTGATCCTCGACAGAAAACAGAATATATGTAGACTGTGGGCCGTTGGAATCTACAGAATGGCCCACAAACCCTTTTTTTCTCAGTTTTTTATACAAAAATCGGATATAGGAATTTATCTGATATCCAATTTTAGTACAAAAATTTGTGCTCCCCAAAAAAATTCCCATTGCCACCATTTATTTAGTAAACTGCCACATTGTAGAAATCCGATATCCGATTAAATCGGATATCGGATTTTATTAGTTATATTTTAGAGAGAGAGAGAGAGAGGGAGAGGGAGAGAGGGAGAAAGAGAGAGAGGAGGAGAGGGAGAGAGAGAGAGAGAGACACAGAGAGAGAGAGAGAGAGAGAGAGAGAGAGACATGACCTTGTAAGACACAATATGACACCTAACGACATGATTTGGTGTATTAAGGGGTCCTATGGTGTCGTTAGGGGTCATATGGTGTCCATAGGGGTCATATGGTGTCTTGGGACACCATAGGACCCCTTAGGACATAATGTGACCCAAAGCGACCCAATATGGTGTCATTAGGGGTCATATGGTGTCCTAAGAGGTCATAAGGGTTCATGGGACACCATATGACCCCTATGGACACCCTATGACCCCTAACGACACCATAGGACCCCTTAAGACACCAAATCATGTCGTTAGGGGTCATATTGTGTCCTACAACCCTGTAAGACACAATATGACCCCTAACGACATGATTTGGTGTCTTAAGGGGTCTTATGGTGTCGTTAGGGTTCATACGGTGTCCATAGGGGTCATATGGTGTCTTGGGACACCATAGGACCCCTTAGGACATAATATGACCCAAAGTGACCCAATATGGTGTCATTAGGGGTCATATGGTGTCCTAAGAGGTCATAAGGGTTCATGGGACACCATATGACCCCTATGGACACACTATGACCTCTAACGACACCATAGGACCCCTTAAGACACCAAATCATGTCGTTAGGGGTCATATTGTGTCCTACGACCCCGTAAGACACAATATGACCCCTAACAACATGATTTGGTGTCTTAAGGGGTCCTATAGTGTCGTTAGGGGTCATATGGCCCCTTAGGACACAATATGACCCCTTAGGACACAATATGAACCAAAGTGACCCAATATGGTGTCATTAGGGGTCATATGGTGTCCTAAGAGGTCGTAAGGGTTCATGGGACACCATATCACCCCTATCAACACCATATGACCCCTAACGACACCATAGGACCCCTTAAGATACCAAATCATGTCGTTAGGGGTCATGTTGTGTCCTACGACCCTGGAAGACACAATATGACCCCTAATGACATGATTTGGTGTCTTAAGGGGTCTTATGGTGTCGTTAGGGGTCATACGGTGTCCATAGGGGTCATATGGGGTCTTGGGACACCATAGGACCACTTAGGACACAATATGACCCCTTTTACCTACAATATGACCCAAAGCGACCCAATATGGTGTCATTAGGGGTCATATGGTGTCCTAAGAGGTGATAAGGGTTCATGGGACATCATATGACCCTTATGGACACCCTATGACCCCTAACGACACCATAGGACCCCTTAAGACACCAAATCATGTCGTTAGGGGTCATATTGTGTCCTACGACCCTGTAAGACACAATATGACCCTTAACGACATGATTTGGTGTCTTAAGGGGTCCTATGGTGTTGTTAGGGGTCATATGGTGTCTTGGGACACCATAGGACCCCTTAGAACACAATATGACCCCTTAGGACACAATATGACCCAAAGCGGCCCAATATGGTGTCATTAGGGGTCATATGGTGTCCTAAGAGGTCATAAGGGTTCATGGGACACCATATGACCCCTATGGACACCATATGACCCCTATGGACACCATATGACCCCTAACGACACCATAGGACCCCTTAAGACACCAAATAATGTTGTTAGGGGTCATATTGTGTCCTACGACCCCGTAAGACACAATATGACCCCTAACGACATGATTTGGTGTCTTAAGGGGTCTTATGGTGTCGTTAGGGGTCATACGGTTTCCATATGGGTCATATGGTGTCTTGGGACACCATAGGACCCCTTAGGACACAATATGACCCAAAGTGACCCAATATGGTGTCATTAAGGGTCATATGGTGCCTAAGAGGTCATAAGGGTTCGTGGGACACCATATGTCCCCTGTGGACACCCTATGACCTCTAACAACACCATAGGACCCCTTAAGACACCAAATCATGTCGTTAGGGGTCATATTGTGTCCTACGACCCCGTAAGACACAATATGACCCCTAATGACATGATTTGGTGTCTTAAGGGGTCATATAGTGTCGTTAGGGGTCATAGGGTGTCCATAGAGGTCATATGGTGTCTTGGGACACCATAGGACCCCTTAGGACACAATATGACCCCTTAGGACACAATATGACCCAAAGAGACCCAATATACTGTCATTAGGGGTCATATGGTGTCCTAAGAGGTCATAAGGGTTCATGGGACACCATATGACCCCTATGGACACCATAGGACCCCTAACGACACCATAGGACCCCTTAAGACACTAAATCATGTCGTTAGGGGTCATATTGTGTCCTATGACCCCGTAAGACACAATATGACCCCTAACGACATGATTTGGTGTCTTAAGGGGTCCTATGGTCGTTAGGGGTCATATGGTGTCTTGGGACACCATAGGACCCCTTAGGACACAATATGACTCAAAGCGACCCAATATGGTGTAATTAGGGGTCATATGGTGTCCTAAGAGGTCATAAGGGTTCATGGGACACCATATGACCCCTTAAGACATCATATGACCCCTAATGACATGATTTGGTGTCTTAAGGTGTCCTATGTTGTCCCAAGACACCATATGACCCCTAACGACACCATAGGACCCCTTAAGACACCAAATTGTATCGTTAGGGGTCATATTCTCTCTCTCTCTCTCTCTCTCTCTCTCTCTCTCTCTCTCTCTCTCTCTCTCTCTCTCTCTCCCTCTCCTCCTCTCTCTCTCTCTCCCTCTCTCTCTCTCTCTCTCTCTCCCTCTCTCTCTCTCTCCTTCTCTCTCTCTCTCTAAAATATGACTAATAAAATCCGATATCCAATTTAATTGGATATTGGATTTCTGCCATGTGGTAGTTTACCAAATAAATGGCAACAACGGGAAATTTTTTGGGGACCACAAATTTTTGTAGTCAAATTTTCAAATTTCAAATTTCGGCTCAAGAATGCTTTGGTATTTGGCTTGGAAGTGACAAGCCTAGAAAGTCAATTGAAAAAACGTGTTTTTCAGTATTCCTTGATTTTCCAGAATTTACACTGGTGGCTGACAACTTTTTTTGTAACCAAAATTGATAAAACAAAAAGGGTTTTTTAAGGACGTTCCCTGCTTTCCAACAATATAAGGCTTGTCTTATTTTGAATTTAATAAATAATTATTATTTATTTTCTAATTGAATTCTGACAATAGTCCTGGTTGATATACTAAATGAAAAACACTCATAACTTTCAAACGGTATAACATTTTTTGAAACCAAAACATGCGTCACATCCTATGCTTCATCTACTATAGGGAAAAAAAATTTAAAAATTAAATTTTATAAGGTTTTGACCAAGTTAAGGTGGTCAGACATAGGAGTTTCTGAATTTCTGAAAAGCTGTAGTAAAAAATTCATAAATAATTATTTAATTTATAAAAAATAAAAAACAAATATGTCTCACATCCGGCCATGAGTCTAATACTTCTATTATAAATATTATAAAAAAAAATTAAGATTTGATTGTGATTAGGGTGGTCAGACATACGTCTACTTCTTATTTTTTTCCTGAAATTTTAGTACCACTGCATTGAAATTTAAAATTTTCATCAAATAGGAATTTTTTCCCAAAAAACAACTAGTAGCTTAGAAACTACATTCAATTTTCTATATATTCTCTTCTTACATATTTTAAAAATAATGTTCACAACTTATTCAAATTTTCATGTCAAGTTGCATAACTCTGATTTTTTGAAATTTCATTGCCACCTAAAGGCCTGTTTTGGCACACCATGATCCTACACATACCCATTTCGTGGATTTTTCGAAGGACCGTGTACATTCCCGCCACGGTCTAGGCAACTTTTCCTCAAATTTACAGGGCAACTTCATCTCGGCATTTTACTGCCAGATCCAGGTGCACAACTTCATCCTATATTCCGGTCTCAAGTTATAATCAGTTTTTTGTCACTTTTGCACTACATAATCCAATCAATTCCTTTCCAAATCAAACAAGAAAGAGGGGATCAACTTCTAAGCATTCCAAATTCATTCAGAATTGAATCTACCATCTTCATGTGAGAGATTGAATCTAATAAATTATCCTCTCCTCTTTCTAATGTAACATGGTGAAAAGTGCTTGAATGGTAATCGATAGTGAAACTCTCATCTATATTTGAGGGAAAGGATGGTTTTCTTCTTGATCTATCATTCACCATTTTCCCACCATTACAATGTCTAACTTTGAAAACTAACGATGAACAACACATAGTATTTTTCAAGGAGGTTTATGAGATCCCTTACATTCTAAGAGATAAAATTTATTTAACAATCAAGCTCGACATTTTCTCATTATCGAGCCCATCAAGGGTAGAACAACTATTGTGAATCATTATACTAGGTGTCTCATAACTTATAATTTGAACATTGAGTTGACCAGGCTTTCTATGTCATGGAATGAAATCACTTTCTTCCAAATGCCCAAATGGGTTCCATGATCTCCTTAGACACCCTATAAGTGGAGAGGTATGCTAAGCTTTATTAGCAGAAATTTATAAAGAATCTAAAACTATCTTGGTTTTTGGAAGTTGTCACTATTGTAAGTTCTGAAATATAGGGAATCGAAACCCCTTGCCTTGCAAATTGTGGTGGGTTTGGAAGAGCTAGTGTTTTGGGATTTGCAATTAAGAACCACAGACCAACTCTCTCATGTTTTCTAGTAGGTGGCAACTCAATAGAGACATAAGTAGGGGCTTAGGTCATTGAGGAGCCAATAAAGAATCCTTAATATTATGGATAGAGGGATATAACAAATAGAAAGTGTGTGGGAGATTAATATAGTGGATGTGCTAAGAGTTATGAATTTGCCCAATTGGTATGCTCACTACCTCCTTGAGCTCATTGGAAAGGTCATCCCTAACATAACTCATCCTTGTGAATGAGCTGAATAAAACTTCTCAAACTCTACACAAACAACAAATCTCACCGAAGAAAATATTTGCATAGGGAAGTTCTTAAATAGCAAAGATAACCTGGGCAATTCAGCTCAATAAGGGATACATGGGGACTTTTTGTTAGAATCTAAAACATCATGAGTCTAAGGTTTAAACATGGGGAGGGAGGACTAGAAAACAAATGGGCCCTATGTGAGAATAACCTAGGCATGATTGTCTTGATCAAAGCAAAAAACTAAAACCCTTTATGAGGTTTTGTACAATAGCAAGTCAAATCTCATGTAGTGACAAGGATTTTCTGACCCAGTGATGAAGCACATTTTTAGGGGGGAGTTTACCTACAAAGTAACCAATAAGAATGAAATTTCTCAGCCATTTGTAGGATTCATCAAAGTCTAGAATGGGAAGAACAACATCTTGAAATAGGTCAAGGGACTTAACTTCTGAAATACCTTTTAGACAAACTTCTTGGGTCATTTGTGTTAGAAAAATCTTTATTTTTTGTCAGTGTCGTACTGTGACTCCTATCTGCAACATTCCAGAATGAAGTCAATTTTTTGCTAATTACGACCTACTCGATTTTAATGTGATAATTCATGTTATGTTAATAGTAATTAATGTTTTCTCTCTATATAGGACATGACTTAATTGTGATATATGTTGGAGTTTATAATGATATTAAATGTAATTAATTTTATGAGTTGTAGTGTACTCTCTTCGTGAACAGATGAATACATTGTAAATGCTTTGTATCTTTACTATTATTATCAGAAGTTGAATGAAAAGCTACACCTGGAGCTTTTTGTGTAGAAAAAAATATGGTATAGCTGAAGTTGTTGATGCATAATTTTTTTATGAAATTAATATATATAAATTAGGGCTTTTGCAATTCTATGCGAAAAAATTCTCTTCATTTCTCTCCCTTTAGGTTTCACTTGGTATTAGATCAGAAGGTATTTGTGTCTTTTTTATCAGAGCCCAAGGTCTAGTTGTTAGCCTATTTTTTTTGAGTGTTTAATTTTTCTGGCCATGGCCTCCACTTCCAATGCATCTTTGTCTAGTTTCCAAACACCAATATTCATGGGAAAGAATTATGAGTACTAGTCATTAACTATGAAAGCCTTGTTTAGGTCTCAAGACATCTAGGAGATAGTAGAAAATGGTGATCAATAACCAATAGACCAGGCCACATACAATCCTCTTCCTCAAGCGGAGAAAGATCTCTTGAAAGAGAAGAGAAAGAAGGATGGAAAGGCACTTTTTTTCATTCATTAAGTAATGCACGAGAGCATACTCCCAATAGTAGCAGCAACAAAGCAAGCAAAGGAGGCATGGGACACACTACAAGTCTCTTATCAAGGTATGTATAAAGTAAAGACTTCTAAGTGATAGGATTCCCACAGATACTGAGAGGTGGGGGTGAATCAGTATTTGACCAGTATACAGAATTTCTTATCTTAAAACATGCAGAACATATTATAACAGTGTACTGGTATGCAAGAAATAATGAAATAAACAAAATTAAAAACATCCACATGAAAAGCACACCAGGACACAAGGATTTAATGAGGAAACCTGGTGTGGGAAAAACCTCGGTGGGATTTGTGACCCACAATATCCACTTACTGGCCAATAAGAGAATATTACTCACAAGAGGGGCCTGCACATGCAGGAAGGCCAACTGCCTAGAGCTCACTGCTCAATGGGAAGTCTCACTGACTTACAGTGTGGATTGTACAAATCCAATATCTTGTACTGCTTTACAATAGCATCTATAATGCCTAATTCAAACCCGGTTGCTGCTCTGCTTCTTACATAAACCCTTTAACCTATATTTCGCATAATAGGTCTGCCTTAATACTTCGCTTACATCACTTACATAACTTCCTTACAAAAAGTCTACAATGATCTCTTTTATATATAAGAGTCATTTTACAACATGCCAAGTCAGCTTACAAAGTTTTTACAATAATAAACAAAATATAATATAACAAAATCCTATTGGCCTCTGTGACGATATACTTCTTTTCTTTGTGTCGGTGCCAGTGTCCTGAGTGTCGGTGTAGAGTGTGATCGTTGATGCCGGTGAACTATCTTGTAGGTGTAATGCCTTGCCGGTATAATGCCTTGTCGATGCCATAGGATAGTAAGGTTGCCATCAATGACAAAACCTTCAATCACCTACAATGTCTCATTGGAGTGTGCATATGCCAACAATCCCCCCTTTTGGCATTAATGGCAACACTCATGAGAAATTTCAAAAAAGTGTATCAAAAATGTGAAGTCCAAAAAGTTACCAAAAACGTGTGCTCCCCCTAAGCATATGATTCCTGTGATATTTGAATTTTCTCATCCCACTACTCCCCCTTTGGCATCAATGACAAAGGTTGTCAAGATGTCAGTAGAGTTTTCTGTCCTTGTATCAGTGCCTCAGATATTTGCTTCTGTAATGATGCTAGATAGTCCAATCTTGGACTCAGTTTTAATCTTAGATGCTTTGCCTTATTCACTATTCTCTCTTTTTCTCTTTCCAATTTAAGTAACTCTTCTTCAAAATTTGTTATCTTCTGTTCAAAAACTAATAATGTATCTGGTGAGTTAACAAAATTATCTACAAGTTATCCTGTGCCTTGCTCATCTTCTTATCTATATCTACAGTCAAAAGGTTTATCTTATGGGTGTCTTTGTACAAAGTTTTCTATTCTTTCAATAAATTACACAGTTCCGGTAGACGTGTGTCAAAATCTCTGGTACACTTCTTTATCTGCTCATCAAAGAATTTTTGCTTTTCAATTTCCAATTTGTCCTTCAATGTCTCTTCCTTTATTTTCTCAATGTTCTATGTGATATATTTACACAAGGTATCAAGTTATCCTAAAGAATCTTTATTGTCTATATTACAGTTAGGAGCAATTACCTTCAAAATTGGTAGTGTCATCTATTGCCTTATAAGCTTGTGAGCTGCAATTTGTTATCTTTTTAATTGAATCTAATAGTACTTCAATCACATCAGTTGATTTGTAGCTTGATGATGAACCTATATTCTGAGTACCGCCAGTGGAAGTAACCAAGCTTGTATTGACCTCTAGGTCTGTTTGTGTTTGTATTTCCTTAAGCAATGGTTTTTCTATTTCTCCAATTGCCGGTGGAACTATTTCCTTATGAACCTATTCCTGTTTCTATTGTTGTTCCTGTTCTGGAGCCTTTTGCTCTGTTTGTTGCATTGTCTTAGTCTGAGTCTGAGTTTCTACCTGTTTCTCTTTGTCATCTGCCGATTTCTCGTGTGTGTTATCAGTTTGCTCAGCTACCAAAGGCTCACTAGCCATGTCAGTCTTATCAGCTATATCTTTATCTACCACAATGTTGATCTTTTGGGTATCAACAGCCACTGTATATAAGACTTTAGGATTAGGATTGACATCCTCTACATCCATACTTTCAACTGTCGGTTGATCTTTTGTAGCTGTTGTTTTTACCGGTGGAGTAATCAAATGAGGTGGGGGTAAGTTGTCTTTAACCTTGATACTAGGTGGTCCACCAACTTTACCTTTACCAATGTCTCTTTCTTTCTGATATACCTTTATAGGTTTTTGACTCATGTATTCTTCTTGTTTTTGTTTTTCCACTAGGAAAATGTCCCATGCATTTTCTGTCTCCTCAGTCACCTCATCAACTCTTCCAACCATTAAAGCAATGTGCCGGTGTGCAGTAGAAAATACTTACTGGTTGGCTTCAGCAATTAAGTCATCAATTTCTTTGGGTGAATTCACCGGGTATACAACAAGTAGCTTTTTTATCTTGATTTTCTTGTCAAGTTCTATTACTGTTTGTCTTCTTGCTTCCAGTCTCTTAAATAGTTCATTTGGTACTTCATCTACTACTTCCATCAAAAATTTCTTATACATATCCATATGCAATATAACACTGTTTTCTACTTGTTCTTTTTCATCAGTTGTTAGAGTGTCATATAGTTTCTCTATATTCTTCAATTTCCCTTCCTCTGTAATTTCATTCAACAGTATGTCAACAGGGGCCAAGTCCTTGTTTGTCCTCTTCTTCCTTTTGGGTGTCAGCTTCTTCTTCTTTGGTGTAGCCTTTCTTACCGGAGATCTCACTGCTTGTTGTTTTTGTCTTGTCCTCCTAGGTGAGGGTGTGGTTGCCGGTGAGGGATCTCTTTTCCTTACAACTCTCTTGAAAGTTGCAGGCATATCATTCTCTGAAGAAGTACCTACTGGTGATAGGTGAGTTTCAGGTTGTGGAGCTGCTAACTCATCCTCTGTTATACCGGTTTGCTTTAGCACATCTTCTTTAATAGCCTTTTCCTATCTGGAACCTTTTCTTACAACTGCCTCAACCTTTTCCACTCTTTTCTTAGATTGTATTTGGCTTTCAATAGTTTTTGCACTACCAAATACTTCTTCCTTAAGTTCTTTAGGGGCTTCCAGAAGTGCTTTAGCATATGTTTCAACTATATGATCATCTGTTTCGTAGCCCATCTCTGTTACCCAAATTGTCCTAGGGATGACTGCTTCCATCCAAATCTCATCTTTCTTGATTACAAAGCATATTTCATCCTTATATTTGTCAACAATCTTTTCTAATAATCCGATTCTTTTCTTCATTTTGGCTTTAAGTGCTTGAAAGAAATCATGGATATTATTTTCCTTATCTTCTCCCATGTTATTGAATAGTTTTGTTAGTTGTTTCCCTACCAGTATATCATATCCAAGTTCTTTGTAGCCTATACCGGGAACCTGTTTGGTTATATGTAGCATCAGACATACTAGCAAATTTCCAAATTTAAAAGTTCCTTTCTTGTCCTTCTTAATCTTGCCTAAGTTGTCAATTAATTCATCCTTCAACCACTCACATGCATCAATCTTCGCATTATCCATGACCATATCATAAGCACTCTTAATGCACAGACTTGAAACTGAATTGAGTCTATTTGCATGAGTAGCTTTATATCCTAATATCATGCTGATAAACATTAATATCTGTTACATCATTTACTCTTAAGGACCTTCTATCGAATGTGGAACCAGTTAGGTTTATAACTAGGTCATTGGAGACCTTTTTAGTCTTGTCTGGCCTTTTACCGGTGGTCGGTAACCCTGTGACAGCTTTCATAGCTTCCTTGCTGATTTTGTGAATTGCATCTAACCAAAAAAATTCACCATGTACCCTGCTTAAGACTATCCTAATCACATCCTTGGGGAATTCAGAAATGCTAAGGATCTCTGTAAATCCTAGGGTTTCAATGATCTTATGTTCATCTTTTACATTTCTGGATTCATCACATATGACAGTTTTAAACATGGTTTTAATCTCTTCGGCTCATAGTTCCTCAATGTTGCAGTGAATGTAAATTCTGGGGTCTTCAGCATAAACAACTCCCTTAGGAATTTGAGGAAAAGCACCTAAGGTATCATCTTTCTTTGCTACTTCGAGAACTAATTGAAATACGGGCCTAGGTCTTTTTATAACTTCGATAATAGTAGGGTTTGCTATGTATTCAATTGCAGAGGTGGATGACATGATAAAATACCTTTTACTGCCTTTAGGATGGATGATTGCTTGAAGTGTTCTTGCCTCTTGCTCAAAATGCCTTAGCTCAGAATCTTTGCGCTCTTCGTAGGTTTGAAATCTTGGTAAAATGAAATGGAGCCAAAACCTCAAATTTATAGTGTCTTTTTGCCATCTACCACATTAAATACATGTCGGTTAAGTATTCACTTAACATTGTCTGTCGGTAATAAGTAATTTCCAACTTCTCATCTCTAACCGAGGGAATAATAGCACATGTGTCATTAGATTGCCAAACCCTCAAGGAAACTTTCTTCAATTAGATGAAGAAATTCCTGTCGGTGGAGCATTGCTCTGTCCTGCCAGTGAAGCATTGACTGGTTCTACCGATGGAGGAGTATTCCCAATATTTAGATCAGCTTTTCTAATCCATTGTTTTGAGAATTCTTGCTTAACCTCTTCAACTTTTTCTTTACCTTTCAAGCTAGAACTTTTGTTGTCTACCGGTGATCCTTTACTTTTAGAAAATTTTGCAATATGTCCAATCTTGTTACATGCATAACAAGTTACATTATTCTTCTGAATAGATTTCCCATAACCTATGTCGGTTTGTGTTCTGCATTGATTAGATAAATGTCCAAATCTTCCACAAACATAACATTTTACATTCATTCTGCAATTTTTAGAGTTGTGACCAACTTTGTTGCATTTTGAACATTGACCGGTGGGTGTGTTAATATTTTGATAATTTCTAGATCTACATTCATTTTCTCTATGACCATACTTATTATAGTTAAAGCATTTTCCATTGAATTTATAAGCATTTGGTTGTCTTACCGGTTTGCTGTGATCCTGAGTATTTGCAGTACCAGAGCTTTCACCAACTTCAAAGCCAATTCTAGAAGTGTCACCTTTAGGTTTTTGATTCTTCAGCAAGGTGCCAAGTTCCTCTGAGCTTTTCTTGAATTTTTCTTTATGTTGATTTGCAGTTTCTAGTTCTCTTTCTAAGACCTCTTTCTGTCTCATCAATTCATTGGAGTCATTCTGAGTGTGCATCATATCTGTCTTCAATAAATCATTTTCATAGCTAAGTCTTGTGTTCTCATTTGCTGCATCACTTAGTCTTCTAGTCAATTCTTCTTCATTCTTCTTCCTATCCTCAATTTCTTTACAAAATCTCATAGTCATATCCTGCATCTCATTCTTTGTTGTCATGTTCTCCAGTTTCAGCTTGCTTATCTGATCATTAAGTAATTCCTTTTCATCATTCTCATTTTGCATCTTTTCACAAAGTTCTCTTCTCTTATTTCTTGCAACAGTAAGATTCTCTTGAAGTGCCTAAATGATATCCTGAGTTGCCTTTAAGTCATCTTCTAGTTTGATATTTTTCAATTTTTCTGTATCATAGTCTGAGAGAGCTCCTTCAAGTTGCTTCATCAGATTTTTCATCTTTACCAGTGTCAAGATCTTTCTCAAGCTGTTAGGCTTCTGAAAATAGAGGACCAAGCTTTGATACCAATTGTTAGGATTCCCACAGATACTAAGAGGGGGGTGAATCAGTATCTGACCGGTATACAGAATTTCTTATCTTAAAACATGCAAAACATATTATAACAGTGTACCGGTATGCAAGAAATAATGAAATAAACAAAATTAAAAACATCCACATGAAAAGCACACCATGACACAAGGATTTAATGAGGAAACCCGGTGTGGGAAAAACCTCGGTGGGATTTGTGACCCACAATATCCACTTACTGGCCAATAAGAGAGTATTATTCACAAGAGGGGCCTGCACATGCAGGAAGGCCAACTGCCTAGAGCTCACTACTCAATGGGAAGTCTCACTGACTTACAATGTGGATTGTACAAATCCAATATCTTGTACTACTTTACAATAGCATCTATAATGCCTGATTCAGTACCGGTTGCTGCTCTACTTCTTACATAAACCCTTTAACCTATATTTTGCATAATAGGTCTGCCTTAATATTTCGCTTACATCACTTACATAACTTCCTTACAAAAAGTCTACAATGATCTCTTTTATATATAAGAGTCATTTTACATCATGCCAAGTCGGCTTACAAAGTTTTTACAATAATAAACAAAATATGATATAACAAAATCATGTCGGCCTCTGTGCCAGTATACTTCCTTTCTCTGTGTCGGTGCCGGTGTAGAGTGTGATCGTTGATGCCGGTGAACTATCTTGTAGGTGTAATGTCTTGCCAGTATAATGCCTTGCCGATATGATGCCTTGTCGGTGCCATAGGATTGTAAGGTTGCCATCAATGACAAAACCTTCAATCACCTACAATGTCTCATTGGAGTGTGCATATGCCAACACTAAGTTGCATATTTTAAGAAGGGATTTTAAAAATTTGTCTATGAAAAATCTGGATTCTGTAGAATATTTTTTTAACCAAGTAGTTGGCTTGACTAATCAAATTAAGTCCCATGGAGAAGCCATAGACGATAAGAAAATTATTGAAAAAGTTCTTTAAAGTCTTCCTCCCAAAATTGATCCTTTAGTTGTGGCTTTGGAGGAGACTAAAGACTTAATTTAGTATAGTGTTGATGAGCTTCATGCTTCCCTCATCAATCATGAGTATAGGTTGAATAGGTCAAATAGTCCATTAGAAAGTGCATTTTCATCTCAAAATCGTGGAAGAGGAAGCCATAAGTTTAGTCCTAGAGGTAAAGGTAGAAGTCCTCAGAGAGGTGGACATAATAGTTGTCCTGCAAATATTGGTGGTAGGAATCAAAACCAAAATTTCAGTCACCCAAGTGGCCAAAAGTTTAATAAGTCATATATTTAGTGTCATTGTTGTAAGAAGTTTGGGCATTATGCCAATGAATGCAAAAAGAAACGGTATGACCAGCAGAAGCAAAGTCAGAACTAGTTGTTAGGGTTTCAAGCAGATCCGAAGCAAATATGAACTAAGAATTATATGTAGATTTAAATACAAAAGATAAAGAAATAAAACAGGACACGGATAACACAGAGATTTAACGTGGTTCACCCAGAATGGGTTACGTCCACCATACACAGCCGTCCAATCTTTCTTATTATCCAGCAAAAACAGTATATCAACCTTACCATGCCTTAAGCATCCCAGCCGCTTATAACATGCATTTTTCGGGCAACAAACAAAGTCGGCCTTTTTTAGGGTTTTATTACAATGTCGGTTTTCATCAACAAAAATGGCAAAAAAAAATTTCTCGGGGGCTGCCGCCCCCGAACCCCTACCCGGGGCACGTGCTGAGTGTACAGTACTTTGCTGATCAGTCGCCACATTTCAACACTAGTCAACTATTACATCTAAGACCACTACATGCACTAAGATGGCTGAGTCAGCTAATACAAATTCTTCCATTGAGTGCAATATCCTCCAAGAAAGCCCAAGTGACATGGTATTTGGATTCCAGATGTACTAATCACATGACAGGCAATGTTGAGTTATTTTCTAGTTTGGATGAGTCAGTTCAAACTGGTCACTCTTGGTAACAACAATAAGGTCACTATTTTGGGTAAAGGGATAATTGATATTCTAACCCTTAAGGGGGAGCAGTGTGTTATGTTGGGTGTACATGTATTATGTTGCTGGCCTAAAACATATTCTAATGAGTATTGACCAATTGGGACAAAAACGATATAGAGTTTATATGGAGAACAAAGAGTGTATAATTATGTATAAGTTCCCAAGTAACTAGTTCATTTCCCAAGTGCAAATTACTAGTAACAGAATGTTTCCTTTGACGATAAGACCTGATATGAGTGGAAAAACAGAAAGAGTTGACTTTAAGGTGGAAAATATAAAATCAAAAGTTAAAATAAATTCTAAAAATGTTGAAGCATGTTAATCTAGTGCTAGAAAAATAAAAGATAATGATAAAGAAATTCAAACAGTGTTTCAATTAGTTGTAAAGGATGAATCATGGTTGTGACATCTCAGATTTGGGCATTTGAATTTTGGAGCATTGAAATTGTTGCACATAAAGAACATGGCTAAAGGTTTTCCATTAATTGAGAAACCAAAAAGAGTATGTGAAGGGTGTATTCTAGGTAAACAACATAGAGAATCATTTCCAATAGGAAAATTAGTAAGGGTAGGAGTGACACTAGAAATTTTACATTCAAACATTTGTGGGCAGATGCAAACACCGTCTTTAGGAGGCTCTACTTATTTTCTTATATTTATTGATGATTTTGCAAGAAAAACCTGGGTTTACTTTTTGAAACATAAATTAGAAGCGTTGTCTTAATTTCAGTAGTTCAAGGCACTTGTAGAGAAGCAAAGTGGCCAATACATCAAAATGTTAAGAACTGACAGAGGTGGTGAGTATATCTCAAATGGTTTTACGATTTATTGTAAAGAAAATGGCATTCATATACAGTTCACAGCTCGTTACACAACTCAGAAAAATGGTGTTGAGGCAGTAGCAACTGTTGTCTATATTTTGAATAGATGTCCGACTAAGAGTGTAAAGAAAAAAGTCCCACAAGAGGCTTGGACATGAATGAAACATAGTGTTTCTCATTTAAATTTTTTTGGTTGTGTTGCATATGCCCATGTCCCTGATGAGTTAAGGAAGAAGTTAGATTGTAAAGGAGAGAAATGTATATTTATTGGTTATTCTGAGGATACAAAAGCATACAAGTTGTTTAATCCCATAACTAGAAAAGTTATAACCAGCCAAGATGTTCAATTTGTGGAAGATGAAGCATGGGATGGGATTGTAGAGAGGACAGCAAGCATCACACCTATTGTTCCTCGTGATGATATGACTGATGAAGTGTTTCCAACATCAAATGCACCTCAACCAACACCTTCTTCTACTCCTGGGACAACATCACTTGTAGTAGCACAATCTACACCTCCATCAATATCAAGAAGATCTTCAAGATTGCAATCTACACCACAACAAACTCCAACTACAACACCAACTACATCAACTGGTAGCAGTTCAAGCAGTTCAACGTCTTCAAATCCCACATTAGCAAGTTTGATACCAAGAAAGACAAGAAGGTTGAGTGATTTGTATAATATTGATACAACAAATTCTTGTGTTGTTTTTGCTTTATTCTCTCAAGTTGATGATCCTTTAACATTTCAAGAAGATGTGAGTGATGATAAATGGGTACAAGCCATGGATGAAGAGATTGAATCTATTAAGAAAAATAAAGCATGGGAGTTGGAAGATCTGCCTTAAGGAAAAGATATAAGCGTAAAATGGATTTACAAGACAAAACATGATGCTGATGGAAAAGTGCAGAAAAATAAGGCAATACTTGTTGCAAGAGGTTTCACATAACAACACAAAATTGACTTCAATGAAACATTTTCTCCATTTGCACAGATGGATACAATCATAACATTATTGGCAATTGTTGCTCATAATAAGTGGGCGTATACCAAATGGACATGAAATCAACCTTTTTTAATGCCTATCTAGAAGAAGTGTATGTTCAGCAACCTGAAGGGTCTGAGATTCCAGGACATGAAGACAAAGTATATAGGTTGAAAAAAACATTGTATGGATTAAGGCAAGCTCCAAGAGCTTGGTACAGCCGGATAGACTCTTACTTGATTCAAGATGGATTTCAAAGGAGTAGCTGTGAGTCGACTCTATACATAAAAATAAATGAGAATGGTAAAGTTTTAATTGTTTGCTTGTATGTAGATGATTTGATCTTCACTGGTGATCTAAACATTGATACTTTCATAACAACAATGAAAAGTGAGTTTGAGATGACTGATATAGGGGTGATGAGATATTTTTTGGGTATTGAAGTCCATCAATCTAGTGTTGGGATATTTATTTGTCAATCTAAGCATGCTAATGAGATTTTGAAGAGGTTCAACATGTTGAAATCCAAACTAGCACCTACACCAGTCATAATTGGATTGAAACGAAGCAAGGAAGATGTAGGACAATTTGTAGATCCCACATTATATAAAAGAATGGTTGGGAGTTTAATGTATTTAACAACCACAAGGACAAATATAATGTATGATGTCAGTTTGATCTCCCGATTTATGGAATTACCAAAGGAATCTCATTGGCAGGCTAGAAAAATAATTTTGAGATATGTTAGTGGTACAAAGGATTTTGGTATTCTTTACTTTGTTTCAGATGATTTCAGATTGGTAGGTTATTCGGACAGTGACTCTGTAGGCAGTATAGATGATTGAAAGTGCACTTCTAGTTATTGCTTTCATCTTGGTAGAGGAATTGTGTCTTGGGCTTCAAAAAAACAACCTATTGTGACATTGTCTTTAGCCGAAGCTGAGTATGTTGCAGCTACAATTGCAGCTTGCCAGGCAGTATGGATGAGGAGAATGTCAAAAGATTTGATGAATGATTAGAAAGAAGCGAGTTGGTCAATAACAAGGATATCTGTTTACAGGTTTGCAAGTGCAGAGATCAATTTGCTCAATTTGCTGATATATTTGCAAAGCCTCTGGTGAAAGAAACTTTTCAACTTTTGTGTAACTATTTAGGAATGTGTGAGCATGCAAATTTTCATAACAGAATTGAAAGATTTTTGGGTTCCCCGCGACCTAGTCCATCGACCCAACGAGACTAGTCCCCTAGGGAGAGAATCCAGAGACCGCAACCAGTCCTCCCTCTTAAATCCGAGAGGGAGTCGAACCTGAGACCGATGGGGAGCAAACCCACCGCCCAAGCCAACTCACCTACCCATACAGGCTTTTATTATTATTATTATTATTATCGGAAGTTGAATGAAAAGCTGTGCAGAAAAAAATATGTTATAGCTGAAACTGTTGATGTATAATTTTTTTTATGAAATTAATTAGCCGATAGCCTATTTTAATGGAGGAACTCCTCGTCGGAATTGACTCATGCTTGAGACCGGAAAAGTTTTATGTTCCCTAGGAACCTTACGCCTCGGCCTGAAAGGATCTCCATACTGAAACACTGTTTAGCTCACGTGCCCGTCTATGCTTCCTCAGTCTATCCAGCAAACCACGTGCCTCAACAGTTCCTCCATACTTTGCATGGTAAACAACGTGCCTTTCATGCCCTTCTTCTGAGTGTGTAGCTCCTTTATCAGAGCCCCCCACGAAAAAACAATCACCAAAAACAATAGTACTGCTACAGTAAAATCTCAAAGCAGGCGTTCCTCCACCATAACTGCGAGAGCTTTGTTATTAGATTTTTTAGTTTCTGCATTGGCGGGGGAAGATTACCTGAAATAAGGAGGACAGATAAACCAGAAAGGAAAGCAGCCATGTCAACCACTAGAGTGCAGAGAATTATGACCCAACCGATTGTAATTTCTTCTTCTATATTCTTTTAATATTTATACCTTTGTTGTAAGTTGCAATCAGTTGTTTTTCTTATACTTGACTGTTTTTGGTGTCGCATTAACTGCATAGAACTTGATCTTTCGATTCCTTCAAAACAAAGCACGCATTCAAATTTGGCTGCTCGAGCAGAAGGATTTGAAAATCGAGGGCCGCATCCTTGTAGGGAGCACCTGCCACTGCTAAAAACTGAAAAATCAAGTTAAATGAAATAGGCAATAGTTCATGTACTAGATGTTTAACAATCAAATATAGAGGCAGATAATTTTAACTCAGGTAAAGTCTTATTAATCAAATTTGAGTTTAAGAATGTATCCTATAATCTGTGACTAATGACTTTTAACATTTCAAGAAATGAGTAAGAGACAGGACTTATCAAGGTGCTATCTAGAACTTACTTCGTCCCTTGGTCTTAGGATGGCATAGAGTGAACAGGCTATGGCACGAGTACCGGAGAAGAACTACAAGAAACAAATTACAAACTCATTCTGATGTTATTACATTAAGGTTCCATCAAATATTATGTTTTTTCCATGCTTGTGTGCGAACCATTGCAGACTGTAGAAAGGACTGTCAAGTGCTTCACGACGACCTGCTTCGTTGTGTCCATAGCCAGTAGAACCCCCAAAGTGCTGCCAAAACAACAAATGATTCTAAGATGCATGCTCTTGTTTAGGGAGTCTAGCCTTCAATAGTATCTTCCTTTTCATTTTGCATGGATGAAAACAATATCTTTCTGTAACACACCAGTCGTGTTAATGAAGATTGCAGTGGAATAGTGATTAAATAACTTCAAGGAAATCTGAAAAAGGATAAGGAGCACAGACTACTGCCTTAAGGACAATAGAAATATATTGCTAACCACAATGAAAATTATGCAGTTGCTACCGCCCAGGTGTTCTTTACATTCAATAAATCTAATTCTCATTAGGTGTTAGGATACCAATAATATGACAGTTCTTTGTAGCATGTCCATTGCCCCATAATTGTAGCTGTCACACCCACCATTTTGGGGGTAAGTGGGTGAACGTTTGAGTACTGAGCTCTACCAGCCTTTTCTGTAACAGGGATGATCTGGGTTAAACAGGCGTTCCTGCATTTTTGGACATGCAGTTCATTCAACTATTTGGGCAATGCACCTAGATTCATGGTACCCATTCTGTTTGGTAGGATGAAACATGGATGACATTAATAGATTGTTTTATGATGAGGTCTATGAAAAGAGGCTTGTTCCCAATAATTTGATGTCAGATGACGAGCCCTTTAATTGTCTTTAAATTACCACTTCAAAATAGCAGAAACTATTGAACTTTCATACAAATCTCATGACATTTTCCTAGGTTTATGACATATATGAAGCACCGAACATAATTATTAATGATATGATAAATGTTTGCATGTGTCAATGTTTATCTGTGAAATGCCATGAAATGGTATGATTTATCATGATGAGTAAATGTTTTCAAGGAATAACTTGTTCTGCAGCCAAAAGAGTAAGGATGTGATGACATGGGTATTCTTGCAGCTGAGTACAATGCAAGCCCGCAACATGTTATAATGCCCTATTCCAAAGCTCAATTTCAGTAAAAGTGTATGGCTTGGACAAGGAGGATTTGGAGATGTGTACAAAGCAGTTTTAGAAGAAACAAATGAACTGGTAGCTGTTAAGGGAATCTCAGAAAGGTTGACACAAGGAATGAAAGAGTTCATCTTAGAAATAAGTATTGTCAATCGAGTAAGACATCGAAACCTCATTCAACTTTTGGGATGGTGCCATGAGAAAGGTGAAATGCTTTTGGTATATGAATACATGTCCAATGGAAGCCTTGACAAATATCTTTTTGGAGATTCTCATCCACTGCAGTGGAGTTACAGGTATCAAATAGCTTATGGACTATTATATCTCCATGAAGGGTGGGACCAATGTATTGTACACAGATGTAAAATACAACAATGTTATGCTTGACTGCAACTTCAATTCAAAGCTTGGGGATTTTGGTTTGGCACGCATGTTTGAGCACAATCATCTATCTCAGACAACAATAGCGGCGGGAACCCTAGGTTACCTAGCTCCCAAATGTGTAATGACAGAAAGAACAGGCCCTGAATCAGATGTTTATAGCTTCGGAGTCGTGGCCTTCGAAATCACTACAGGATATATATAACATATTGATATATAAAACATTTAAACATCATATTATATATATATATATATATACATTGATAAATTTTTATTGTGTTTTATTTAATTCTCAATTCATTTTATTGACAATCCATTTACATTGACAACAACCACACATTTTAATTTTATACAATTGGCACATTTGAACAAACATATATTACTATACACATTTTACTTTATATTATTTTATTTTATACTATTGATACATTCCAACATATATTACTATTGGCGTAACTATTGCACCTTTGTTTTGGTGCAAGCGCTAGTATATATAAATTAGGGGCCTTTGTTTTAGCATCAGTTTTGCATGATCCTCTCTCTCTGTGAACGATGGATCGCTTTTAGTCTACTCTTTGTCCTCTCCGAGAATAATGGATTTGTCCTCCATGCAAACTGCAGATCATAATAACTAATTCAATTAGTTGTTATCTCTGCCTCTTTCACCGCTGATTTCATATTTCATGTGCTGGATATTATTTGTATAAATCTGCATTTAACAGATTGTAAATTACATAATGAATTAATATAATTTCATTCTCATCTTTTTTGTTTTTCTTCTTCTTTTCTCTGCAAGTTTTGTTTCTTGCTTTCTAGCTAGATCTGTAGTTTTGTTATGCAAGAAATTCTACATGGTATCAGAGCATAGGTGCTAGAAAGGAAAAATAAATCTTTGTTTGTTGCAAATATAGAATATCAGAATTGAAAAATGAAGTTTTCAACTTCTGCTATTCTCACACCATACAACTATTTTGATTCGAAGCCAAAGATTTTGCTTCCTCTCAGAAGTAGAGGCTGAGAGGTTGAAAATTTCAGAATTTTTGTTTCATTTTGAAGAATGCAAAAATCCAAATGAGGTTTGGACTGAGCTGGAGTTTGGGAAGCAAGATGAGATGCAAGGTCACATTCTAGAAAATGAGCTTAGCTCATTATATTTGAGAAGTTTTGAAAACATTCAAGACTTTTTCACAAGGTTCAAGGCCTTATTACTCAAGCTAAAAGAATGTGGAATTGACAAATCTAAGGAAGAAAACAAATTAATTCTTGCTATTTTGTCAAAATTGGGTCCAAATTATGTTGTATTTGTCTCTTCTTTTCACACAGTTAGGCTTACAACAGGAGCAAGTTGGAAAATGCCCACTCTCGATGCTTTCATTGACTGTCTGATACATGAACAAGATAAGCTCATAAAGATGGGTACTTTAAAAGATTCTAAAGCTCATGCTTGCTATTTTGTTAAAATTGGGTCCAAATTATGTTGTATTTGTCTCTTCTTTTCACACAGTAAGGCTTACAACAGGAGCAAGTTGGAAAATGCCCACTCTCGATGCTTTCATTGAGTGTCTGATACATGAGCAGAATAAGCTCATAAAGATGGGTACTTTAAAAGATTCTAAAGCTCATGCACTTGTTGTGTATACAAGTGAGAAGAACAATTCACAATCCAAGACTCAATCCAAGACTCAATCCAAGATAGAGAAGAAGTTTGGTGAGCCTTGCGGTTTTTGTGGAAAGGTGGGACATGCAATCAATAGGTGTTGGAAGAGACTTGAAGCTTTAGAAGAGGCCATGCAGCAACATCACATTTCAGCCACTCAGCCTTCTTCATCACATATAGGTCAAGGTCAAAGTCATGCTCTTTTTGCAGGGGCCTTGCCTTCATCTTCATCTTCTCCTTTATGACACATCATTTCAGTGGACTTGTCTTGTTTCTCCTTTTTCATATTATGAGGAAGATTTTATACTATTAGTGCTAATGCTTCTTGGTTTTGTTTCAAGTTTGATCAGTTCACTGTTGGCACCTGTATTTTCGACTGGCAACTTCTTCTTGCATGATTGAGTAGTATCATTGGCATCACTCATGCAGATTCATGTCCCACATGCATCTTCGAATGTCAGATGTTTTTCCTTTGTTTGCCATCTGGTTATTGTTCGAGTAGTGTCATTGAGGGCACTCATGCAAATTCTTGATCTTAGTTATCGTCTTGACTTTTGACAAGGTTCTACATTTAGCACTATGGAAGTCATCATTCGACAATTGTCCATACTTTTCTTGTATCTCAAAGGATGTTCTTTTGCACTTCATATAGTTGCATCTCTGTAATTTTGAGGGAGGGTTTTGTTCCCACTGGGTTTTACCTCTTTCCTCTTTTCTTTCTTCTTTTATATCTCCTTAGTTAGACTTAAGGGGGGGCTGTTAGCATCAGTTTTGCATGATCCTCTCTCTCTCCGTGAACGATGGATCGCTTTAAGTCTGCTCTTTGTCCTCTCCGAGAATAATGGATCTATCTTCCATGCAAACTGCAGATCATAAGCTAACTAATTCAATTAGTTGTTATCTCTACCTCTTTCACCATTGATTTCATATTTCTTGTGGTGGATATTATTTGTATAAATCTGCATTTAACAGATTGTAAATTACACAATGATTAATATAATTTCATTCTCAACTTTTTTGTTTTTCTTCTTCTTTTCTCTGCAAGTTTTTTTTATTGCTTTCTAGCTAGATCTGTAGTTTTGTTATCCAAGAAATTCTACATGGTATCAGAGCATAGGTGCTAGAAAGGAAAAATAAATCTTTGTTTGTTGCAGATATAGAAGATCAGAGTTGAAAAATGGAGTTATCAGCTTCTGCTATTCTCACACCATACAACTATTTTGATTGGAAGCCAAAGATTTTGCTTCAGCTCAGAAGTAGAGGCCTCTATCGGAAAGTTATGAATAGAGAGGTTGAACCCAATCCAGTAGTTGAAAAGTCTAAATATTTCAATAGGATGGATGAGGCCTTCGGTCTATTATGCTTATCCATGTCTTCAGAATTGTTGTTTCATGTTGAAGAATGCAAAAATCCAAATGAGGTTTGGACTAAGCTGAAGAGTCTTTTTGGGAAGCAAGATGAGATGCAGGGTCACATTCTAGAAAATGAGCTTAGCTCATTAGATCCGAGAAGTTTTGAAAACATTCAAGACTTTTTCACAAGGTTCAAGGCCTTATAACTCCAGCTAAAAGAATGTAGAATTGACAAATCTAAGGAAGAAAACAAATTAATTCTTGTTATTTTGTCAAAATTGGGTCCAAATTATGTTGTATTTATCTCTTCTTTTCACACAGTTAGGCTTACAACAGGAGCAAGTTGGAAAATGCCCACTCTCGATGCTTTCATTGAGTGTTTGATACATGAGCAGGATAAGCTCATAAAGATGGGTACTTTAAAAGATTCTAAAGCTCATGCACTTGTTGTGCATACAAGTGAGAAGAACAATTCACAATCCAAGACTCAATCCAAGATAGAGAAGAAGTCTGGTGAGCCTTGCGGTTTTTGTGGAAAGGTGGGACATGCAATCAATAGGTGTTGGAAGAGACTTGAAGCTTTAGAAGAGGCCATGCAGCAACATCACATTTCAGCCACTCAACCTTCTTCATCATATATAGGTCAAGGTCAAAGTCATGCTCTTTTTGCATGGGCCTTGCCTTCATCTTCATCTTCTCTGTTGTGACACATCATTTCAGTGGACCTGTCTTGTTTCTCCTTTGTCATATTATGAGGGAGATTTTATACTGTTAGTGCTAATGCTTCTTGGTTTTGTTTCAAGTTTGATCAGTTCACTGTTGGCACCTGTATTTTCGACTAGCAACTTCTTCTTGTATGGTTGAGTAGTGTCATTGGGGTCACTCATGCAGATTCATTTGCCACGTGCATCTTCGAATGTCAGATGTTTTGCCTTTGTTTGCCATCTAGTTATTCTTCGAGTAGTGTCATTGAGGGCACTCATGCAAATTCTTGATCTTGGTCATCATCTTGGCTTTTGAGGAGGTTCTACATTCAGCACTATGGCAGTCATCATTCTACAGTTGTCCATACTTTTCTTGTATCTCAAAGGATGTTCTTTTGCTCTTCGTTGCATCTTTGTAATTTTGAGGGAGGGTTTTGTTCCCACTGGGTTTTACCTCTTTCCTCTTTTCTTTCTTCTTTTATATCTCCTTAGGTAGACTTAAGGGAGGGTGTTAGCATCAGTTTTGCATGATCCTCTCTCTCTACGTGAACGATGGATCGCTTTTAGTCTGATCTCTGTCCTCTCCGAGAATAATGGATCTATTTTCCATGCAAACTGCAGATCATAAGCTAACTAATTCAATTAGTTGTTATCTCTGCCTCTTTCACCGCTGATTTCATATTTCATGTGGTGGATATTATTTGTATAAATCTGCATTTAACAGATTGTAAATTACACAATGAACTAATATAATTTCATTCTCAGCTTTTCTGTTTTTCTTCTTCTTTTCTCTACAAGTTTTGTTTCTTGCTTTCTAGCTAGATCTGTAGTTTTGTTATGCAAGAAATTTTACACTTTGCAATTCTGTGCGAGAAATTTCTCTTCACTGCCCTCCCTTTAGGTTTTCAGTTTGGTTGAAGAATCCATTGGTGATCCCTGTCAAACTGTCAACTCCGACAGCCACAGTTGTGGAAGAATGAAAGACCGAGACCATATGAAAGGACGAAAAAAGGCCCTCGAATTTGGCAAATGGAAGGGAACCACAATAAGTGTGAGCAAACGCTAGAAGGATCATGTAGTGTACTGCAGTTCGACATACACACAACAGAAGTCAAAAAACCATAGCAAAGCGATCGTGAAGGTCTCGCCAATTTTATTTAGTTTCTTAACGCCTTTTAAATGATCAGTTTTTTGTTTAACGATGCTTTATGACGCCTGGAAGTAATTGTTGTACGATACATGATGTCTACCTTTCATTTCAGCTATATTCTTACTACCAAGGGCAACGTCGGCGACATGTTTTTCAACTCCTTCTATTTATAGCTATTTATATGCACAGCGAACTACAGCTCATATTTTGATTTAGAATTTGCTTCTATTTATACCCACAACGACTTACTGATCATCTTCTGATTCGGAATCTGCTTCTATTTATAGCTATCTATATCCACAACTACTTACTCATCATCTTCTGATTTGGATTCTGCTTCTATTTATAGTTTTTTATGTCCACAGCTCGTTTTGATTCGGAATTTGCTTCTATTTATGTCCACAGCGAACTACAGCTCATGTTTTGATTTGGAATTTCTATCTATTTATGTCCCTTGCAGAGACCCAACATGTTTTCTGTGGTCCCATTGGTGACATTAACTACGAGAGAAAAGTTTTTAGATGGATATTTAAAGAGCACCTCGCCTGCCTGTGTTATCCATCCATTCTCATTGAGATGATCATGCCTCTGTACTTATCTTCTTTTGGTCAGTTTTTGTTCCAGCTTCTTCTTTCAGCAAAGCCTCGTTTTACTGAAAAAGGAAACGATGGGGCGAGGAAAGATACCAATGAAGAAAATTGTGGAGAAAAAGAAGTGAGTGGTGATAACTCGGCTGCTGAAATAAGGGTACGAGCTTTCCGTGTTCTGCGAAGCCCAAGTGGGTCTCGTTATCTTTTCTCACACCGGCAAGCTCTCTAGTTTCTCTGGCCCCAACTACACCATTTCTTCTAACTCTCTCACGCAAAGCTCATACCAGGCCATGGACAGCCGTTGATATGTAACTAGTAGCTGTATTAATGTTGACACTTTATATAGATTAGGGTAGTTTTAGTTACTATAATACCTCTTCGTGGTTTGTTACGATTCAAGATATCTCTGGTGTTGAGCACTGTTACGTTGCTGTCTTTATAGACTGGCATGTTTTGATGCCATAGTTAACGACTTGCTTTGGAATTAATCTACTCTAACTCTTGTATTATGAGAAAAGATTAGAGTTCGACTATTATTTGTGTAATACGAGGTGACATAAGATGCAATCTACAATGTGGATAAGACATGGATCTTAGTTTAATGTTTCATGAAACTTTGATTATCGTTCACATTACTAGCATAACTATTATTCCACATAAACGAGGAGATATGTATCAATTTTGTGAAATAAAAAATATGATAAATTTGATTTTTTTTAATTATATTTAAGAAAAAACAATTGTGGTTACTTAATAATTCTATTACTTGAAACAATGGAGGCAGACAAAAAAAAAAAAAAGAGAGATATAACTGCCGATCGTGGAACGTTAGATTATAAAATAAATAAATTAATATCCTCACCAAAAAAATATTGTTATGTATTAAGGGTAGAGACAATTATTTTAATTTGTTTTATTTTTCAAGTATTAGGATAAGATAATGGCAGCGAGGGGGTGTTGGGTTTACGAGACAAGAAGTTGGCGAAATCTAAATCAAAATTACAAATTTACCTTATTTACTTTTATTTTTCATGGATATAGCTAGAAATGAATTAGTTGTGCTGATTATATATGCCCTACAAACATATTTTTATATGTCCTACAAACACAATTTTTAATCCTAAGTGAGAATAATGATGGAGGTGTTTCTACACTAAATATATCATGTCTAAAATCAAACAAAATGCCATACTGGAAACACACAACTCTCATTAAGCATTGTGGCCACATGTGATGCCAATGTTATAATTATGATTTATAAGTAAATTATCCACAAAGAGGCAAGAGGGTCATGAGAAAATGATGAAAGCATAGATCCCACTAAGGTATACTCCATGTATTATAACAAAGTGTTAAGAGATAAGAGGGTACTAATAGATATGAAATCAACAAGATTAACACCGTCAAGATAACTCACTCCTCCACCTAAACATAAAAATGAAGGAAGATGAAACTTTTTATGAAAAAACTTGCATGAGAGAATATTATAATATAAAATATGCTGAAAACACTTCATAACAACTAACAACTTCAAATATTTCTAATGAGAATACAATTCAAAATTTTATGATTAAATAAGAGGTAGTCAAGCCCCTACTTAGGAGGCTCATCTAATAGTTCAATATGAAATAAATGATAAGTAATACACTCAAAAGCATAAAAACCATAATGAGCTATGAGGTGGCAACTTACAATTATTTTAATCTTTCAAACACTAAAATTTGTTGTTATCGTGATAACTAGAAACACAGAAACATGACTTCTAAATACCAATTTTTGTTACACAAGAACACATTCAAAATTAAATATCATCAAGATAAATTAAACATGTTTGGCTCACATTCATTAAATCATATGGAATGGGAAAATACAACCACAATAAATGAGGTAACCCAGTATGATATATTATATATACTATAATATAATTTTTATAATATTGTAATAGAGTAGAATATAATTAATTAAAACAAAACTAATCATATCTAACAAAAGATATTTTAAAACAGGTCTGATAGATAAAACAAGATAGTTTTAGTAAAATTTAGATAAGTTTTTATTTCTCAACAAAAAAATAACTTTTCAAAGTGTTATGGGAAGTGATGTGAAAGATAATATAACAAAAAATATAATGATATATTTTAAAATAGATGATAATTTATATGTACACATCATTTATTTTCATTAAAGAATGAAAGAATAAGATTTCATAATTAATTAAAATTACATATTGTATGGATCAACAATTTGGAAGTCTTTTCTTTGAAAAAATATCATATTTTTTTTATGTTTACCTAATATA
This sequence comes from Cryptomeria japonica, assembly GCF_030272615.1. Classification (NCBI taxonomy): domain Eukaryota; kingdom Viridiplantae; phylum Streptophyta; class Pinopsida; order Cupressales; family Cupressaceae; genus Cryptomeria; species Cryptomeria japonica. The sequence continues at coordinate 587,888,169 of NC_081406.1, forward strand.
TGGTTTAATTGATTCTTTCTAGTGAATGTTTCTTAACCTCTTCATCTAAACCAATGGAGAGAAGGGTTTGGTCACCCTCCAACAATATTCATATCACCTTGACCCTTCTCTCCAAGATAAGTTAATAGATCTCCTCTATAATATAAATTTCAAAAGCTTATACATCCATTTCATTATTAACTTGAGAATCCTAAATCTCTAATAATCACTTTAATTTAGACCTAAATTATCCACAAAGGGGCAAGAGGGTCATGATAAGAAGATGATAAGAAGATGAAGGTATATATCCCACTAAGGTATACTCCATGTATTATAACAAAGTGGTAAGAGATAAGAGGGTACTAATAGATATGAAACCAACAAGATTAACACCATCAAGATAACTCACTCCACCTAAACATAAAACTGAAGGAAGATGAAACTTTTTATGAAATAATCTGCACGAGAGAATAGTTTAATATTAAATATGCTGAAAATACTTGATAACAACTAACAATTTCAAATATTTCTAATGAGAACATAATTCACAATTTAATGATCAAATAAGAGTTAGTCAAGACCCTACTTAGGAGGCTCATCTAATAGTTCAATATGAAAGAAACGATAAGTAATACACTCAAAAGCATAAAAACCATGATGAGTAGTGAGGTGGCTACTTAGAATTATTTTAATCTTCAAACACTACAATTCGTTGTTATCGTGAGAACTAGAAACATAGAAACATGACTTCTAAATACCATTTTTTGTTACACAAGAACACATTCAAAATCAAATATCATCAATATAAAATAAACATGTTTGGCTCACATTCATTAAATCTTAAATGAGGTAACACAATATGACATGATATATATATATATATATATATATATATATATATATATATATATATATATATATATATATATATATATATATATATATATATATATATATATATATATATATATATATATATATATATATATATATATATAAGTTTTATAATATTGTGAAAGAGTAGAACATAATTATTTAAAACAAAACTAATCAAATCTAACAAAAGATATTTTAAAACAGGTCTAATAGATAAAACAAGATAGTTTTAGTAAAATTTAGATAACTTTTTATTTCTCAACAAAAAATTAACTTATCAAAGTGTTATGGGAAGTGATGTGGAAGATAATATAACAAAAAATATAATGATATATTTTAAAATAGATGATCATTTATATGTACACCTCATTTATTTTCATTAAAGAATGAAAGAATAATATTTCATAATTAATTAAAATTACATATTGTGTTGATTAACAACTTGGAAGTCTTTTCTTTTTGAAAAAGTATCTTATTTTTTTTATGTTTACCTAATATATGGTTTAATTGATTCTTTCTAGTTATTTTTTCTTAACCTCTTCAATAAGTTTAGCATCTAAGCCAATGGAGAGAAGGGTTTGGTCACCCTCTAACAATATTCATATCACCTTGACCCTTCTCTCCAAGATAAGTTAATATATCTCCTCTATAATATCAATTTTAGAAGCTTATACATCTATTTCATTATTAATTTGAGAATCATAAATCTCCAATAATCACTTTAATTTAGACCTAAATTATACACAAAGGGGCAAGACGGTCATGATAAAAAGATGAAGGCATAGATCCCACTAAGGTATACTCCATGTAGTATAACAAAGTGTTAAGAGATAAGAGTGTACTAATAGATATAAAACCAACAAGATTAACACCATCAAGATAACTCACTCCACCTAAACATAAAAATGAAGGAAGATGAAATTTTTTATGAAATAACTTGCATGAGAGAGTAGTATAATATAAAATATGCTGAAAAATACTTGATAACGACTAACAATTTCAAATATTTCTAATGAGAACAAAATTCATAATTTAATGATCAAATAAGAGGTAGTCAAGCCCCTACTTAGGAGGCTCATCTAATAGTTCAATATGAAAGAAATGATAAGTAATGCACTCAAAAGCATAAAAACCATGATGAGCCGTGAGGTGGCTACTTAGAATTATTTTAATCTTCAAACACTACAATTCGTTGTTATCGTTATAACTAGAAACACAGAAACATGACTTTTAAATACCAATTTTTGTTACAAAAGAACACATTCAAAATAAAATATCTTCAAGATAAAATAAACGTGTTTGGCTCACATTCATTAAATCATATGGAATGGGAAAATACAACCACAATAAATGAGGTAACACAATATGATATGTTATATATACTATAATATAATTTTTATAATATTATAATAGAGTAGAATATAATTATTTAAAACAAAACTAATCAAATCTAACAAAAGATATTTTAAAATAGGTCTGATCGATAAAACAAGACAATTTTAGTGAAATTTAGATAAGTTTTTATTTCTCAACAAAAAATTAACTTTTCAAAGTGTTATGGGAAGTGATGTGAAAGATAATATAACAAAAAATATAATGATATATTTTAAAATAGATAATCATTTATATGTACACCTCATTTATTTTCATTAAAGAATGAAATAATAAGATTTCATAATTAATTAAAATTAAATATTGTATTGATTAACAACTTGGAAGTCTTTTTTTTTTCAAAAATTATCATATTTTTTTGTTTAACTAATATATGGTTTAATTGATTCTTTCTAGTGAATTTTTCTTAACCTCTTCATTTAAACCAATGGAGAGAACAGTTTGGTCACCCTCCAAAAATATCCATATCACCTTGACCCTTCTCTCCAAGATAAGTTAATAGATCTCCTCTATAATATCAATTTTAGAAGCTTATACATCCATTTCATTATTAACTTGAGAATCATAAATCTCTAATAATCACTTTAATTTAGACCTAAATTATCCACAAAGGGGCAAGAGGGTCATGATAAAAAGATGAAGGCATATATCCCACTAGGGTATACTCCATGTATTATAACAAAGTGTTAAGAGATAAGAGGGTACTAATAGATATGAAACCAACAAGATTAACACCATCAAGATAACTCACTCCACCTAAACATAAAACTGAAGGAAGATGAAACTTTTTATGAAATAACTTGCATGAGAGAATAGTATAGAATAAAATATGTTGAAAATATTTGATAACAATTAACAATTTCAAATATTTCTAATGAGAACACAATTCACAATTTAATGATCAAATAAGAGGTAGTCAAGCCTCTACTTAGGAAGCTCATCTAATAGTTCAATATGAAAGAAATGACAAGTAATACACTCAAAAGCATAAAAACCATGATGAGCCCTGAGGTGGCTACTTAGAATTGTTTTAATCTTCAAACACTAAAATTCGTTGTTATCGTGATAACTAGAAACACAGAAACATGACTTCTAAATACCATTTTTTGTTACACAAGAACACATTCAAAATAAAATATCATCAAAAGAAAATAAACATGTTTGGCTCACATTCATTAAATCATAAATGATGTAACACAATATGATATGATATATATATACTATAATATAAGTTTTATAATATTGTAATAGAGTAGAATATAATTATTTAAAACAAAACTAATCAAATCTAACAAAAGGTATTTTAAAACAGGTCTGATAGATAAAACAATATAGTTTTAGTAAAATTTAGATAACTTTTTATTTCTCAACAAAAAATTAACTTTTCAAAGTGTTATGGGAAGTGATGTGGAAGATAATATAACAAAAAAATATAAAGATATATTTTTAAATAGATAATTATTTATGTGTACATCTCATTCATTTTCATTAAAGAATGAAAGAATAAGATTTCATAATTAATTTAAATTATATATTATATTGATTAACAACTTGGAAGTCTTTTGTTTTTGAAAAATTATCATTATGTTTTGTGTTTACCTAACATATGGTTTAATTGATTCTTTCTGGTGAATTTTTCTTAACCTCTTCAATAGGTTTATCATCTAAACCAATGCAGAGAAGGGTTTGGTCACCCTCCAACAATATTCATATCACCTTGACCCTTCTCTCCAAGATAAGTTAATATATATCCTCTATAATATCAATTTTAGAAGCTTATACATCCATTTCATTATTAACTTGAGAGTCATAAATCTCTAATAATCACTTTAATTTAGACCATTTCTCTAGAATGTATTTAAACTTAGAACTCCTCTCCAATTATGTCACCTCCAAATTCGGCCTCCACTTCAATGTGCACATCTAGCCAATGGGTATATTTTTTATGTTAACAAATAGTTAAATAATAATAAAAAATAAGATCAAAAATTATTTTAATTAGTAAATAAGACTTAATTGTACGAATGACCGAATCTCAAAGTACAAGACTAGCAGTAGTGAGTTGATAGATTTCAATGAAAACATAAAATATGCAAGCAAGAGATGAAATAGATTAGCTCATTGGAATGATTAAAAACACAATAGATAAACAAATATATAATAGATAGCACAATAATATTGAACATATGAGAGTATCATGTCCTATCTCTCTATAATTGAGACAAAAAGACCTTATCATGTACCCAATTACAGAGAGATGGGATAGGATACTCTTAAATGTTCAAAATTATAGTTGGTACATAGTCTGCATTGCACAATTGAATTGGGTTGAATATATAATTGTCTAGTCTCTAGATACAGAAACTGGTCATCTAAAGATAAGAAGATTTTTCCTTGCAAAAATGTGCTCTAAATTGGATAACTTTTATAACACCTTTCAATTGAGATAATACCAAAAAATTAGAATAAGTATTCATATTAATGAAGCTTATTAAATGCAAAAAATAATAAAAACTATTAGATGCTAATGTGCCTCCATAATGGAATTTTATTGAAGTTCATTTATTATAATGCCCCAAATGTCCCTTTATTTTTAGAATTTTATCATGTAGTTCTTTCATTAGCATGAACAATTTCTAAAAGCAACTAAATTCGAAAAAGGTAGATCGAATGCAAAAACAATGAGGGGAACAAAGCAAGGTACGCTTTATTTTTTACATTCTTTCTCCGTGTAGATTGATTAATGCAAAGTGTGGACTGTAATACAGAAAGATCAAATCTGACCCCAATCATTGCTCTACCACTAGAAATCGACCCCTTTATCTCGCCTTTCTTATCACACTACGAGCAAGAAAATGGTCTGTAATGAAGAAATTCGACTAATATAGAGACCATAGAATGGCTAAATGCTAATTATCATAACAAATCATGTCTAAACACCTTGCATAAAGGTGATAGTCGACCTTCCAAAATAAAGAACCTTGCTCAGTTTTCACCTTCCCACACAAAACTACACGACTTGAAAGATGTTCATAAATAATCCAACAAATATAATTTGATCAACAAATAATCTCTTTTGACGATAAATCAGCCACATTCATAGACAAATAAATGGTAAAAATAATAGTAGATATGCCTTTCTTTGTAAATTGATGCCTTGAACCAATGGATCACCCAAATCTTACACTTTTCTTTCGTTTGTGATGCCTAGATGCTTTAAGAGTAGATAAAATGTCAAAAAACACTTCTCATGGCCAAACTAAAAGTAGGCTTGTCTACTAGTTGCAAATCAATGATAACAAAACCGCATGCCTTTCTGGTTTCACTCTTCCACAACGAATTGTTAAGTTTTTTTGTAGTTCGGAAGGTGTGATTGTGGAAGTTGGTTAAGTGCAGCTCGTGTTGGATGTTCAGCAAGAGGATATTTTCTATTTTGTATTTTGAGTGTTTTTTAGAGTTGTGAGGCTATTTCCAAGAACGGTTTTATTTGTGGATAGTCTTAGTTGTGTAAGACAAGTTTCCTTTCTCATGTGTCATGTAAGGTAACTTCTAGTTTGTATGTCATGTAAGGATTTAGTTCCTTTCCTGAGTCATGTAAGGAATGTTTCTCTTAGGATGTTTTGTGTGAGAAAAGTTTCACTTATCTTGCATAGTTGATGTTTCCATCAAGAAGGCCTCATATGTAAGATCGTTGTAGCGAACTAGTATGAGATTCTTTTGAGATTGGAAGATTCATGAAGTGATTTCTCGAAGGAAAGTTTTCTCTTGAAGCTGAATAGAAGTGTTTATGTGTTTGGTTTCTTTTGAATTTTCTTTCGTTGTTCATTTAGTTAAATAATCTAGAGTATTAATTGTTACAAATCAGATAGTTTATTTTTTTGTGATATTTGTTGAGCAATTAATCGATTGATGGGTTATAGAAATTAGCATGAATAAAATAGCAAGTAAAAGGAATTGCAATAGAAGGGAAATCAAAACGCTGCAAGAAGGTCTCAAAGCAAGGCCAAGGCGATTTGAAGATGCAATCCAAATTTCAACTCTACACCAAAATGGAATGTAATGCCAAAAAGAAAAGGCCAAGTTTGAGCAGGTCAAATTTTCAAGTTTACTAAACGTGATGCCAAAAACCCACCATAGATATAGCGAACGAAGGTAGAAAATAAGAGGCTTGAATGCCAAATTACAAGAAAAAATGTTGGGTAGGATCATGCAACAAACACTACCCACAAATCAACCACTGTAGTTTGAAACGTCTACACAAAGAAAAGAGAGAAGTTTTTTATACAAAAACTATGCCATATAAGAATGGGGATAGCTTAAACATCACACACTAAGCCTTTGACCACTTAGGTGGTTGTTGTGGGCCCATCCGCTTTGTCAAGGTTTTGCATCTGTTTGTTTTCGTTTCTGTTAACACTCAAATTCAAATATTTCTCCCACCCAGATTTTCTCTCCCCCAGATTTCGATGGATGTCCATAAATATTTGATCACAGCCTGTGGTCATTAATTATTTCTCAATGTTAAGGAAATGTCTCGACCTTGTTGTTTCTATTCTTCAATTAAAAAATTAATTGGAAAATTGTAATTATCTGTTAGTTGTCATGAAAGTTGCTAAATGCAATTGTGACAACTTGCAAAGATGTTTTTTAATTGTCAAAATACTAAAAGCATGAAAAAGGGGGAAAATAAAAGAAAGCTTACTAAAATAAAGAAAATCTTTCAAAAGACAGATAAAAATGCAAGTTGAAAGATGAAGGTTTATGTTTTATTTGTGATTTGTGCATAAGTAGTTTTGAAAACCATTTCATGATTTATGGTTTCTCTCATGCCTATTTATTTAGTGCTTGAGTTGAAAGAAATAGATGTTATTTACAAAAGCAAAGAAGTGCTGCAGAATTTCAAAGAGAGAAGTTGTATTGATGTAACTCTTTTGAAGGATTAATACAAGTCTTGGGTCTCTTTGTGGTGGAGTTTTTTCCCGGAAGGGTTTCTCCAAGTAAATTTTTGTGTTATGGTTTGAATTATTTTGTTATCAATCACCATCTGAAATTCATTGTTATCTGTTTGTTTGGTTGCATAAAATTATCAGTATATTTTCACTGTATGTTTGGTATCAGAGCCAAGTTGGCTTGATTTGAGAAGGGGACACCTTTTTTGGAGTGTTTGATTGGGTTTTTTGCTACAATGGGAGTGTGTTGTTTTTTTCTTGCAGTTTCAGATTCAGTGCAATAAAAGATCATGGCTAGTTCATCTCGACTGGACATTGAAAAGTTCAACGGTTCTGGATATGAGCTTTGGAAGCTAAACATCGAGGAAGTCCTAGAAGAAAGAGATCAATAGATTTTTGTTAGTAGAACAGAGAAACTAGAGAGTATTTCAGATGAAGATTGGAAGAAATTAGATTAAAAAGCTCTTGGCACTATTCATTTGTGTTTATCTAATTCTATTCTATTGAATGTTTCAAGTGAGACTACTGCACATAAATTATGGAATAGAATAGGAGAGATTTACCAAACTCAGAGTCTCATTAACAAGTTATTTCTAAAAAGAAAGTTATATTCTCTTAAAATGAATGATGGAGACTTGAATGTAGAACACCTGAATTCTTTTAATCTAATCTTGAGTCAATTGCAGTCAATTAATGTAAAGATAGAGGAAGAGGATAAATGTAATTTGTTATTATGTTCACTTCCTGAATCTTGAGATAATCTCATTATGGCAATGTGGTTCTTTTATAGATGATCCCAAGTTGGATGTTTGTGTTGCCACTCTACTTTTAGAGGAAATGAGGAGAAAGACTTCAGAAGGGACTAAAGATGAATTGCACATGTACGAGGTATAACTAAAGAGAAAGGTAAGGACAAGAAGAAAGGTGAAAAAGACAAGTCTAAGGATCATTCCAAATCCAAGGGAAGGTCTAAATCACCTGGTAAGAGTAGATGGAGATGTTGGAACTGTGGTAAGTGGGGGCATCTCAAAAAAGAATGTAAAAGTAAAAAGAAAATTAATGATGGTTCCTCTACTGATAAATCCTCTGATGATGAAGGTGTTGATGCTTTTATTATTTCTGCTAATATGACTTATGATGACTCTTGGCTCTATTAGATTTAAGTGCATCCTACCACATGACTCCTCACAGGGAATGGTTTTCAGCGTACTCAGCTTATGATGGCGGGGAAGTTTTCCTCGAGGATAATAGCACACGAAAAATTGTAGGCTAAGGGGAGGTAAAATTGATTTTCAATGATGGAAGAGTTAAAACTTTGAAAGATGTATTGCACATTCCTGGTTTAGCTAGAAACTTAATTTCTATATCTAAAATGAATGATTCGAGAGTGCATGTTACTTTTGAAAAGAGTGGTTGCAAATTAAGCAGAGGAAATTTGATTTTAGCTAAGGGAAATAGGTGTGGCATCCTATTTAGACTTGATGCTTCTACTTTCTATAACTTTGTTAATGTAACTGATAATTTTGTATCATGTAAGCTATGGCACCATGGGATGGGCCATATTGGTGAAAAGCATCTCAAAACCCTCATAAATAAAAAGATGGTTGATGGTTTGTTTGGTTACTCTGTTGATTTTTATTTCTACAAACATTGTGTGTATGGAAAGCAACATAGAGTATCTTTTAAAGAAACATAGAGTATCTTTTAAATCTAGAAGTAATATAGCTAAACAATTTTTGGAGGTAATTTATAGTGATGTTTTTGGTCCTGTGGATGTCATCTATTGGAAGATCTCGCTACTATGTTTCCTTTATTGATGATTATTCAAGATATTCATGGATTTACTTTTTGAAGGAAAAATCTGTTGTTTTCCCTATATTTAAAAAATTTAAAACACTTGTTGAAAAACAGATAGATAAAAAAGTAAAGGTTTTAAGAATGGATAATGGTGGTGAGTTTTTCTCTAAGTCTTTTGATTACTATTCTAAGCATGCAGGAGTTGTTAGGCAGAAGAAAAAAAAACTCCATATACCCCACAACAAAATGGAGTGGTAGAGAGAATGAATAGGACTTTATTGGGTAGAGCCCGAGTCATGTTAAGTAGTGAAAATATTCAAAACATTTTTGGGCCAAAGCAATTCACACTGCTTGTTATCTACTTAACAGATCACTCACTTCTACTCTTGTTGATAAAAATCCCTATGAGGTATGGACAAGTAAACATCCATCAGTTTCTCATATTAGAGTTTTTGGCAGTGAGGCATATCTGTTGGTATTATGGACGACTTTGTCATGTGTTGCATTGGTTTTGTCATTAATGTCAACACTTGTCTTCTTGGATGTTTACATTATGGTTCTCTGGTATGGTTAGTGGCTTATGCACAGTCACCGGTATATGTTCACCAGCAAGTTATATTGTTCACCGGCAGCAATGATAACTTGGAGATCAATTGGTTATATTGAAGACATGGATTGGAAGTTTGGTTTTGGTGTTTTGCTTATTGGTCTAATCGAGTTGACAGATTTGCCTTTACCGGCAGATAAGTCTAGGTTATAGACCGGTACATGTTATCTATTCCAAATCAGCATGGCACGTCATGGAGATTGTTTATTGATTGGTTATTGTGGTAAATGTATTAAGCCGACATGTTGTATCACATCAAGACTCATTTGTAATTGATTTAAATGTAATATCTTTAGACTGCCTATTCCTATTCATTTGGTCTTAGGTTTTGTATATATGATTGTAAGATCTTATTGAAGATTGTGGTAATCATGAGTGGGTGTGGATATTGAAGAGCAAAAATAAGCAAATCCTTGTGTGAATCATCCAGACATTATTTGAATGTTGAAGGAAGGTTATGAAGGTGTTTTGACACTCATGTTCAAAGCTTAACCGGTACTGAATCTAGCATTGGAGATGCTATTTTGAGCAGTACATTATCATTGGATTTAACCATCCAATTGTGTATTCAGTGTGACTCTTAATTTGTGATTGAGCAGTGAGCTCTAGGCAGTTGGCCTTTCTGCATGTGCAGACCCCATTTGTATACACATACTATCTGCAATAGTATCATCTGATTGTGGGTAAGGTTTCCCACCGTGGTTTTTCCCTTACCGGGTTTTCACGTCAAAATCTTTGTGTTATGTGTTGTGGATGTTTTTTCTCTTTATGTTTTATGCATTAAGTTAAACCGGTACTGGTATATCTGTTAATCTGTTTTACCAACACTTAAATTTGGTTTACCGACATTAAGGTTAAATTGGAATAACTAACATTTGGATTGCAATTTATTAACAACTGGTTCACAACTGATTCACCCCCCGCTCTCAGTTTTCCTTCCCGGGACCTAACAATTGGTATCAGAGCTTAGTCCTCTTTTTACAGAAGCCTAATAGCTTGAGGAGATCCTATGGCAACAAATATTTTTAGGAAGGATAGTCTGAAGCTTGATGGAACTAACTATGGCATATGGAAGATCAGAATGGAAACACATCTGAACTACATTGGAAGAGATATATGGGATGTTACAAAGAATGGCTATGTTTCTCCTGTTCCGAATCAACCTCATCCACCAACATTGGCTAAGGATATGGACAATGATTGCAAAGCAAGAGAAGCACTTTTGAGCACATTATCAGATCAGCAAATCATGGGATTATCAGACCGATCTAAAGGGATTATCAGATCAGCAAATCATGGGAGAATATAGAGCAACCTTATGATCTCTTGATATCCAATTCTATTTATATGTGAGCTGACTGACTTTGCATATTTGTTGGAACATATTTGAATATTGATTGAATGTTATTGATAATACCTTTCTGTGATACACCAAATTCGCAATTTACTCAGTTGTTAGTGTTGATTTTATTATTCTCTCATTACCCTGACTTATCTTTTGACGTTTCTTTATTAAATCGAAACCAAAAAATTACAAAAAAATTAAAAAAGGATTTTATTTGTTTTTTTCCATCCAGCAGGCCCCTTAATAGGTACAGTTACATCAACCACCGAGTTACACAACATCGTTGTGCCCGACTATAAAGACCTTGGAGTTGTTAGTCTTTAAGATTGACTCCTTTTTAAGAGAGGTGGTATGCATTCTCATATCCTACTCGACTATTGGGGAGTGTGTCAAAACACCCATCAACAAGAACTAAGATAAATACTCTTTTACATCGACAACTCAAAAGTTCATAAAATTTGTTATAATAAAAAATGTCCCAAAAATTGATGGATATATTGATTGATCTTCATATGCTAAAAAATCCTATTCAAAATAGAATGAGAGGGAAAACAAGGAAGTCCAAGGTTTCCCTTCCACCTGTTTAGCTCCTTAAATACTAGCATAAAGGATTTTAGGACTAACCCAGATAGAAACCTGTGTAGGAGAAAAAGTGACACTAAGCAAACAGGCCCTAATCTCACTTTCAACCACACACTTGTGGAATACGAAAGAGCCTAGAGGTATCACACAATTGGCTACTTCTTTTTGTGGAAGAGAGAGCCACGGGCTACCTATTAGGATTTCTATTCCTTTGTTGTAAATGATAGATAGAATGATGCAAGTTCAATCCCTAACCCCAAAGTGCAAGTATGAACTAATAACAAGATTGCAGAATTGAACTTAAACAATAGAAAGTTGTAAACACAAGGACAAGACAAGAATGCAAATGCGTACTCGAAGTTAAAATCTGACTGAAAATGTTCGGGACGGGGGCGCGGGCGCCACTGTCCTAATTCTGCCCCTGAAACTGCTCCGAAAACTGTTGTTTTGCACTCTGGAAAGCTGTCAAAAATGCTGAAAATGCTGTCTGTCAGGAGGACCAGGGCGCCCAGCACCCCTGTCCTGGCAGGACCAGGGCGCCCCACGCCCCTGTCCTGGTCTTTTGCTCTGAAATTTGATGTGGAATGTTGTCTCAGTCTGCTTCTCCCGGATCTGTCACCTGCGGCGTCGTCCGAATTCCGAAACCTGCACTTATATCTGAAAAGGTGTTTTGGGCGGCTATATAGGGTTTTGCTTTAGTCAAACCCCCGCTTTGGTGATTTCCACCTCCACGAATAGCCAAGTTGTATTGTAAAAAGTATTGTGTGTGCAGACCTAGTGTGTGTGCAAGGTCCTTAAATGCAAGAAAGCAAACTAGAGCAACCTAGAAAGTAAACCCTAATTGCTTGTAAATGATAATGTAAATGCTCTAAATCAAGATGCAAAGTGATCTAAAGCATGAATAAAGGATATATTGAAGCTTATGCAAAGACATGAAAACAACACGAAATCATACCCAACCCTCAAGGGAGGAGTACAAGCCAATCTTCAGTCGGTAATCTCCTATTGTTCTTCAATGTCTTCCAAGCCCTAAATGGATGAATGAAATTGATAAATGCTTGATAGAAGGATGTTGAATTTTGTTGAAGTCTTCAAAGATCTGCTCTTTCGCTGCATATGAGGTTCCTCCAAACAAAAATCGGATCCCTTCCAATGAAGAAAGAGAGCTCTCATGTATGAAACCCTAGGTCATAATTTCATCTTTAGGCCGACTTAGAGATTGAATCTCCCACCAATTTCTTGGGGTTAAGCTTTATTTTATGATTGGATCGCGCTCCTAAAATTTCGGGAAAAATGTCCGGGACCATGTTGCACTCCGGGTGCCATGGTCCCGACAACTTTTCACCAAATTTTCAGGACTGTCGGATATGATGATTTTAGAGAGAATCCCAAAGTTACAGGTGATTTCGAGATGTTTTGACCCCCGAAATCAAGCCCCCAAGTTCAAAATAGGGCCTAATCAGGGTTTTTGGTTAAATGATGTATTGGAGGAATAAATTGAAAGGGGCACACTTTAATGAAAGGGCCCAACGTTATGATGTAGGAGATGATAAAATAGGACCTTAGACCTAATTAATTTAATTAATTAAGTGCTAAAGGGGAAATGCAATGCAAAATACAAAATGCGCCAAGGCGGGTGCTAAACTAGGTGTGAAATTGTACCACCCTAGCAAGTGCGTACAATTTACGACGCTACATTTAGCCCCCACTTTAGCGGTCATATGAACACTACGTGCATATGCAAGCTAAAGTACAAAAAAGTAAACATTATTTGAAAAAGGATATATCCATAATTCGTCGAACGAAGCCCCCAGCGGTATCTACAGTACACAGTTAGGAACCGCACCCTACAAAACACACGTTAGATCACAAAATCCCCTAATGCTTACTAAGGAAGGTGATGAAAATTCGAGGGTAGCTATATGCCCCCCCCCTGTTTCGGCTTGCTAATTTTAGTGAGTTGAAACAGGGTATCATGTTTACCACTTCGAATTGTTAAAGAATATTGATGACAAATGCTCACAAGAAGATTTGATATGAGATCAAAAAACTAATGGAGAATCATTTGGTAAGAAAGAGGACTAAATCTCAATTCCAACACAACAAAGAGTGTGAGGATTTGAGAGTTCTCTAACATGAGATGAAGGATTTAAATAGAAACAAAATGCAAAGAGAAGAAAAGAAAGGAAAAAAGCATGAATACACACATTGGTGATCCATGAGAAGAATAGTGAGAGAGAAAACATGGACTTCTCGCCCCTAGATCTTGTCTAGGTGATCCATGGGAAAAAGGACATGGAAAACTAGCCCCTAGAGTCTGTCTAGGTGATCCATGTAAGGGAGGATAGTGAGAAAGTCTAGCCTTATGCCGCTAGTTTCCACTCAACCTCATGCATGTGTGTGTAAAGGAGGTTAGAAGCACCTCATAGGAGTCTATGCCCGAGTATGCTACAACTTGTATATGTATGGTACAAAAGCGTGACATCTCGCTCTAAGAGTCTGTGCTCTGGTTCCGAGAATAATCACCTTGCATAAAACAAAAATGGAGACATCTCGCTCTAAGAGTCTGTGCTCTAGTTCCGAGAATGACCCATTGCTCAAAAAGTGTAATGTTTATGTCATAAGCAAAGTAGAACAAGGATACCTACCTCCATCACAAAAGAAGATACCCCAAAAAATGCAACAATGTCATAGATCCAAGCAAGGGAGTTTTTGCACTCTTTAAGCAAGGATAAGATAGTTGAAAAGGGATATCTTGTAGTATGTGTAAAGGAGATCCTTAGAGGAGAAGAGACCTTTGTACAAAAGACACCTATCCCAAAGAGGAATTGTCTTAGACAAATATAACATCTTCTAGAATAAGACAAAGAAGAGAATAAGAATGCAATACTTCCTTCTTTTGCGAGGTGAAAGTGATTCTTAATGAAGGATGACGCTCTTTTTAACCCAATCGGGAGAGTGAATTCATTATGGATGTATTTTACCAAGTGCAAAAGAGGTTGTAGTCAAGGACTTACACCTCTTGTAAGAGAGAATCCTTGAACAAGAAACAACAAATGCATACAAGGAATAACATCAAGTAATAAAGTTCACACCATCCACGAAATAGGAAAAAGTGGATCCTTAGATAAAAATAAGGAAAGATCATTGCCTCCCAAGGATAAGGTCAATGAGAAGGACTTACACAATCTTCTAGGGAGAGATTTGGACATAAGCAAAAGAAGAGATGTATGAAATCATTCTTGTCCCCATAGGAACAAGAAAATTAGGCTATTATGTTGCTTCAAAAAAAAAAATATGATTGCACTTGAAATTGTACCATCATGAATGACAATGAGCCCCCAATAAATGAGCTACCAATGTCACATAATGATGAGCAACATAATAGCCATTAATGTTATTTAAAGATATGATAGATTGAATGAGGTATTTGAATATGACATGCTGAATGCTCAACCATAAGTGAGATCAAAAACATGTATAAAATGATAAAAATTGAAGAAGAAAAGTCACAAGAAATCTTAGAAGAGGGATAAGTGTAATTTATTAGAGCCTTATCCCTAGAGGAAAGGACTTTATGATGAATAGGAGATAAAGATTCATAAGTGGATTTAGAAATTTGAGAGGAGTCATAAAGAGATTTGCTCATCGCCAAGATTTCCTTATGAGGGGAATGAGAGCTAATAGAAGTAGAAGATGATTTAGTTGAAGTGAGATCATCATCACTACTAAATATAGCATTCACATTGAGAGATGGTCTTTTAGATGCTTTGGTACGTTTGCAGGGATTATAGCCGAGTCCAAAGGCATAATTGTGAAAATTAGTCTCTAGAGGAACTTTTATCCCTTGTTCATGAGCGCCACAACCATTTCCATGATACCCATGCTTAGCAAAAATGCGAAAACCACGACCATAACGATCAGCCATTTCAGGAAGAGAAGGTGGTTTTTCATAAGACAAAGAATCAAACTCTTCATAATTAGAGGTGTGAGGAGAAGAAGTTTGAGAAGCGGCCACAAAATTATTGCTCATAGGTTCAGGTAAGATTGATTGATTTTTAGTTTCTTCCTTCTTTTTAACTTTAAACTCTCTAGGAGGAACCCTATACTCACCTACAAAGGTGGGATTAAAGTCAAGAGATCCCCAATCGTCATCTGCGAGAACCTTCTCAGGATCAAAAGCCTTTTCATGTGTAGATTCAAGTTGAGAAGAATCTTCTTGATTATCAGAGGGTGATGATTCATCCATAGGTATCTTGTTTAAAGAGTCATCATTAGAAGAGGAAGATTTAGAAGAACTCCCTTTGGAAGTAGATGTTTGCAAACAAGCCTGAAGATTAGTATCACCTATCAAGGTATATGTCTTATTGTTATAAATGAATTTAACTTGTCTATGCAGTGTAGAGGGGACAGCTTGCATACCGTGAATCCAAGGTCTCCCTAATAACAAGTTGTATGTTAGATTTCCCGACATAACATGGATAGGAGTAGGCAAAGTAACAGGTCCCACTGTGATGGGTAAGGTGATAATACCTAATGAAGACTTAGCCACATTATCAAAGCCTCGAATGGGACGAGAGTCAGGCTCAATAAGGGATGTATCCACATTCATCTTATGCAATAGATTAATGCTACATACATTAAGGCCAGAGCCATTATCTACCAGTGTTCGTCTTATAGCAGTGTCATTTATGATAACCACAATCATCAAGGGATCATATTGATGTTGAATTTCACTAGTAGGCAACTCATCTTGAGTAAACACAATTTGAGCTTTAGGATTCATCATAGAGTTAACCAAAGACACTATATTACTAGATGTATTAGGTGGAGGAACATTCAAATCTTTCAAGGCATCTTGTAACATTCCATGATGAGCGGAAGAAGTTTGGATCAGATCCCAAAGGGATATCTTAGCAGGGGTAGCTTTAAGTTGTTCTATGAGATCATATTCCTTACCAAGAACTTGTGAAATACGTGGAGCTTGGGGAAGAATAGGTTGGGAAGGAGGAAGTGAAGTTGGGATAACTGGAGGAGGATTAGGTTGCCTATTGTTTCTAGTATTATAAGTATGGGCAACCGCATGATAACTCTCTCTAGTCAATTGCTTAGCATACTCATAAGGGCTCTCAGAGGAATAACCTCCTTGCACAGTAATAACAGGTTTCTTAGGAGTGCAAAAAGAATCATTAGCATAACCACCTTGAACCACTAAGATAGGCTTATTTAAAGGTTGAGAATTTTGAGAAGGACAAGCACCTTGGACAGTGAAGAGAGGTTTGTTAGGTGTTTCATTCACATGTATCAAATTAATTGAGGATGGTTTAGAGGAATGAACAAAAGTGTTGGAAGAATTGTTGATAGTCTTCTCTTGAACTAAAATCTCATCACGGATTAAATCAATTTTAGGAGAGAGACAAGGGGTAGGCATTGATGTTCTAGTAGGAAGAGTAATACTAGGAAAGGTCATATCATCCTCTATCATCAAAGGATCTACATGGGGAATAAACTCTCTAGGAGAAGGATCAACATTACTCTCTAAAGTCTCACTTTTGAGAGGGAAATATTTGAAAGAGATGTTAACCATCTTGCTTTGAACTAGGGTATCCTTATGAGTAGAACCAAGTTGAGGAGAGGGAGATGCTTTATTTTTAGAGGGAGAATAATTGAGATATAAGGAAGGCGAGAAACTATCAAGGGAGTTTTCAATCTTGATTTCATCCCCTTTGGCTAGGGGTAGAGAATAATCTATACCTTCTTCTAATGGTTCATCCCAAATAGTGAAGTGGTTGAAAGGAATGTTTGAAGTATTGTCAATTTCGGGAGAGGAGATAACATTGTTTATTAATTCCTCATCCTTAGGAGGGAGAGCATTAATAGATGTGTTAAACTCATCCTCTTTCCTCAAAATATGTTCAATATGATCTTTAGGGGAGAGAGAATTAAGGAAATTGCTTATTATTTCATCTTCTTTCTCTAAGGGATGCTTATGGGTAAGACAAACTTTAGGAGAAGGGTAAACATTTATCATTAATTCATCATCTCTAGTGGGAATTTTGTTGGAAAAGGGAATGCCATCACTAGGAAATGTAGGGATAATGTCATCTTCTTGCACAAAAGGATCCTCATGAGGGCAGTGTTTTTTAGGAGGAACATGGACATATTTCTCCAAAGATTCATGCTTAGGAAGGAGATCTTTGAAAGAAGTGTTCATAACCTCTTGTTGCACTAACATGCCCCCATTGGAAGGACCAACTTTAGGAGAAAATAAGTCAATGTCCATCAATACCTTTTCACTTAGAGAGGCATCATGTAGGGAAGGTGAAGTAACATTAAGAAAGGTGTTTATGATATCATTCTCTTCCTCTAGGATAGCTAAATAGGAAGGGCACATTTTAGGAGAATTATCAAGATCACTCTTAAAGACTTCATCCTTGGAGCATGGGAGAGTCTCAAAGGGATTGGTAGAAACTCTTTTAGGCACTAAAATGTTGTTATAGATAGGGGGAGGTTCTTTAGGAGAAGGAAAAATTGAAACAAGAGAAGCTAACCCATTATCACATCTATGAAATGAATGCATCATGACAACAATTTTCCTCTTTCAAATGATAACACATACAAAATAGAAGGAAATGTTCAATGCAAGCACTTAAAATATAGATTTAGAAAATGAAATTTATGATTCAAATGAGTTCCTAAATCAGATTTGAAATTATTGATCCCAATTAAGCTATCCACAAGTTCAACTTTGAATTGAAAAAAAAAAATTAGGGTTTTAGCAAAAATTTCCTCTAAATTTTTTTGAATTTTGCAAGAAATTAAAACTTGTAAATAGCATAAACACTCAAATTTGAAAAATAAATCAGAATTGGAGAAGATTGGAGTTCACGTCGGGTTCACCAAAATGTGTAGGAGAAAAAGTGACACTAAGCAAACAGGCCCTAATCTCACTTTCAACCACACACTTGTGGAATACGAAAGAGCCTAGAGGTATCACACAATTGGCTACTTCTTTTTGTGGAAGAGAGAGCCACGGGCTACCTATTAGGATTTCTATTCCTTTGTTGTAAATGATAGATAGAATGATGCAAGTTCAATCCCTAACCCCAAAGTGCAAGTATGAACTAATAACAAGATTGCAGAATTGAACTTAAACAATGGAAAGTTGTAAACACAAGGACAAGACAAGAATGCAAATGCGTACCCAGAGTTAAAATCTGACTGAAAATGTTCGGGACGGGGGCGCGGGCGCCACTGTCCTGATTCTGCCCCTGAAACTGCTCCGAAAACTGTTGTTTTGCACTCTGGAAAGCTGTCAAAAATGCTGAAAATGTTGTCTGTCAGGAGGACCAGGGCGCCCAGCACCCCTGTCCCAGGGACCAGGGTGCCCCACACCCCTGTCCTGGTCTTTTTCTCTGAAATTTGATGTGGAATGTTGTCTCAGTCTGCTTCTCCCGAATCTGTCACCTGCGGCGTCGTCCGAATTCCGAAACCTGCACTTATATCTAAAAAGGTGTTTTGGGCGGCTATATAGGGTTTTGCCTTAGTCAAACCCCCGCTTTGGTGATTTCCACCTCCATGAATAGCCAAGCTGTATTGTAAAAAGTATTGTGTGTGCAGACCTAGTGTGTGTGCAAGGTCCTTAAATGCAAGAAAGCAAACTAGAGCAACCTAGAAAGTAAACCCTAATTGCTTGTAAATGATAATGTAAATGCTCTAAATCAAGATGCAAAGTGATCTAAATCATGAATAAAGGATATATTGAAGCTTATGCAAAGACATGAAAACAACACGAAATCATACCCAACCCTCAAGGGAGGAGTACAAGCCAATCTTCAGTCGGTAATCTCCTATTGTTCTTCAATGTCTTCCAAGCCCTAAATGGATGAATGAAATTGATAAATGCTTGATAGAAGGATGTTGAATGTTGTTGAAGTCTTCAAAGATCTGCTCTTTCGCTGCATATGAGGTTCCTCCAAACAAAAATCGGATCCCTTCCAATGAAGAAAGAGAGCTCTCATGTATGAAACCCTAGGTCGTAATTTCATCTTTAGGCCGACTTAGAGATTGAATCTCCTGCCAATTTCTTGGGGTTAAGCTTTATTTTATGATTGGATTGCGCTCCTAAAATTTTGGGAAAAATGTCCGGGACCATGTTGCACTCCGGGCGCCATGGTCCCGACAACTTTTCACCAAATTTTCAGGACTGTCGGATATGATGATTTTAGAGAGAATCCCGAAGTTACAGGTGATTTCGAGATGTTTTGACCCCCGAAATCAAGCCCCCAAGTTCAAAATAGGGCCTAATCAGGGTTTTTGGTTAAATGATGTATTGGAGGAATAAATTGAAAGGGGTACACTTTAATGAAAGGGCCCAACGTTATGATGTAGGAGATGATAAAATAGGACCTTAGACCTAATTAATTTAATTAATTAAGTGCTAAAGGGGAAATGCAATGCAAAATACAAAATGCGCCAAGGCAGGTGCTAAACTAGGTGTGAAATTGTACCACCCTAGCAAGTGCGTACAATTTACGACGCTACAAAACCCTCCATGCATGAAGGGTTAATGTTGCTCTTATACAACCATGTCAAGGCCTCCTCTATGCAGCATTCTATCTCTGAGATTTTGAACTTGGAAGATGAGTTTGAAAACTCAAATGATAGTGAAGATGAGGGGTCTGATACAAAGTTGGAAGACGATTTTGTTGGCATTCTAATGCAATTTTGTATGACCAATAAATGATGTGGTTGTCATTGTTGGCAACATCATCTCCTTAGTCTTCCTAATCCTTAAGGAGTAAGCAAACTAGGCAGTGAGTAAACCGACGGACAGTAAGTATATCGGCAAGCAGTAGACCAGCAAGTAGTAGACCGAAAAGTAGTAAGGTGATCGGGTAGCAGTGAGTAGATCGGTAAGGAAGATGTCCACCGGCTAAGCAAAGACTAAACCGGTACACAGGAAGAAATCGGCTAGACAAGGTTGTGATAGGTTCATCGGAAAAGTCGATAACTGACAGACTGGTAACGTTCAGTTACAACTAGTTAAATTGGAAGTCTTCTCTCAGTCAACCAACAGACATATCGGTGTGTTCGACAATAGTGACAGAGATTTCTGCATGATTTCAGAAGAGCATTTTAAGGCTTGACAATGGAATTTTGAAATGTATGTTTTGGAGGGAAAAGTTGGTGAAAGACTTAAGGGTCTATAAATTCACATATCTCATTCTTGAGAAGGTTGTTGTCAAGGTGAATGAAGTTAATGTGAAAAGGGACATAGGGGGAGTTTTAGAGTGTGCAGAGCTGAGTGATAGAAGACCGGTAGAGTGGGGGTTTCACAGAGCAGTGACTCAGGTGATAGAGGACCGACAGTGCAGGATTCAAGTATTAGCAAACCGGCAGAAGGCAGAGTTGTGAAGGACAGGCACAACCAATGCAGACCAAGACTGATGCCTAATTGTGATCTGATCAGGCTAATGTGTAGCTTCATGTATCTGATCATTTATCTATTGTTTTGAAATGACTGTAATATAAATCCCTTAACTGGGTTAACTTTAACAGGTCCCATTGTATAAATCCCTTAACCGGGTAACATCTTAACTAATGTTCTAAGTCCTTTAATCAAGCTACCTTTAACAAGGTAAAGGCACTAACCGACCTTGATCAAAATCCCTTAACCAGGTGGCACCTAACTTGTGCCTTTGTAATCTCCTAACAAGGATGGCTCTTCACCAAGCGTACTCCAGAAGAGTACAAATTTTGTGAGTTCCTACTCACACCGTGGTTTTCTCCCTATTAGGTTTCCACGAGATAAATTTGTGTGTCTTTGTGTATCTTTTCATGTATGCTTAATCTTCTGTAGTAAATGTGTACATTGATGAATGGTTAATTAGTTCATATTTAAAGCTAAAGTATCAATTAGTGAAAACCGTTAATGTATTGATTCACCCCTCCTCTCTCAGTATTGGTTGGGACTAACAATTGGTATCAGAGCTCAGTTCCTCTGAAGTGAAGCTTAATAGCTTGAGAATAAAGATCATGGAAGAGTACCAGTATCAGAAGTAGATTGATGAAGCCAATGAGATTATTGCTCAGTTGAAAGAGAGACTGAGAAAATCTCTTGCTAAAAGGAAGGAATTGGCTCAACAGCTAAATGAGAGTCAAGATATCATAGATCAACTCTCTAAATAGAGTGAATCTGAAGAAGATGAAGAAGCAGTCTCAGAACTCATGGAAAAGAACAAGAAGTTGATTGAAGAAATCACACACCTCAAAAGAGAACATGAAGGTCAGGCTCTGAGAATGACTGAGATACTGGAAGCTGGCAGAAGTGTTGATGAAAGAAAGAGAGAGGCAGAAGAAGATCTGTCAAAAGCTGAAAGAGCCAGGAGACATGTTGAAGATGCCCTCAGATAAAATGATGCAATCATGATTGATAAAGATGAAGAGATTTGAGTTCTCACTCAGGAAAATGAATACATACACAAACAACTGAATGACAATGCAAAAGAAAAGGAGAGGATAATAAAAGAGATTGAACAACTCAAGAGTGAGTTGAAAACAGAAAATGAGAGAAATGAGAAGCCGAGAAAATTCAATGAAATCTCTGAGAAGGTAGATAGACAGTTGAAGGCTCAGAGAAGAACAAAGGATACGACCGGTTTGGGTTATCCCGGTTCAGGTCCTATGGAAACTAGAGAATCATCTAAATCCAAAAGAATGAAGGATGATAAAAGAAATCAATCAAAAGCAAGAGGAATGAAGTCTTTCAAATTCTCTTGTAATCATTGTGGAAAATCGGGTCATAAGACCAAAGACTGTAGGAATAAACCGGTAAAACAAAAGAAGACTATTACTTTTGATGGTTACTGCCACAATTGTCATAAATATGGTCACACTGCTTATGAGTGTAGATCTCAATCAAGCAGCCTGTCAAGTGCAAAAAGATTTAATGGACATTGCTTCACTTGCAATAAGTTTGGACACAAATAAGAAGAATGCAAGTTCAAGACAAAGGTATCAAGACCACTATTCAAACTAGTTAGTCATAACAAAAGGAGTAATCAGGTGAATGCCACCTGTTCCATGTGTGGTAATTTTGGTCATGTTGTTGAAACATGCAGAATGAGGAAAGGTCAGAAAAACAATCCAGGACCATGGAGGACAACTAGTATGGCATGCTTTAACTGCCATAAGATAGGCTACCTAGCCAGAGAATGCAGAAGTCGATTTTACAACCGGTCTACAGACAAGAATCGGTTTAGCAAGAAAAAGGAGCAAAATGACCTGAAAGGAAAGAAGACAACTGAAGAAATAAGAGATGAAATGAAAAATACATGGATCAAGAAGGATGAAGTAAAAAAAGGACAAGGACATTCTGAAACCAAGTCATCATCCATCGGTGATGACAATTTCACTTCTAACTAGGCATATCGATGCCCAGGGGGAGCACATATGGTAAGATTACTCTCGAATCCCCTCAACAAATGTAAGGATGTGTTTATCTGTATAGTTGTGATGCAAAAAATTTGGTCTAAAAGTTCTTAATTTAAGTTTGTCTTGTGAGTTATTTATTTGAGTATCGGTATCGGCAATAAATAATCGGTGAAGTCAAATCGGTTTACTTTAAGTTGTGAGCTTCAAATCTGACCTTTGGATCCTAGTGCCGATAAATATCAATGGATAAATAAGGAAATGGTAGTGCATTTTCATTTACCTAACTACTTGTGCAATTTCTTGAGCTCTCGTGTGTTCCAAGGCGATTTTAAAATTGCTAAGCTTTGTTTGTGCAAAAAATAAATTCAGGTAGAGTGATAGTGGTGTTTGGCATTCCCTAAGAAAGGGGTTTTAACTACATCTAAGAAAATCTTCTTTGAAGGTCATCGTGGCAGCACAATTATTGACTCTTGTGTTGGTTGAAGCTATCAAGGAACTCCAACCCAAGTTCAAACTGCACCCAATGAAATTCAGTGAAATCGACAAGACCGGTGCTTTATCATCTGTGCCCTCTAGTGTATTGTTGGTAGAAGATATTCGCTCCTATATTTATTGCAAGCTCAAAGAACTTGGAGATAAGTTCATTCGAAGTGAGTTTAAAGGGTTCTGTGAAAATGATCAATTGAAATCAGGGTTCCTACATCTGAAGACCAAGGGTTTGGCATATGTTGTAGACTTTTCGGATCAGTTTCATGATGATTGGGTTAGATATGTATTGAGAAGGGTTCATGATCATTTTTGTGGCTGGAAGATCATGTACCGATCAAGATCACAAAGGAGATGATTTGAAGAGTGACAGGGTTCAATGCAACCGGTGAAGCATTAACCCTAAGAACGATTTCATCAACTGAACTCACCTGGTTAACCAAATCTTGGTGTGATAGTAGATCAATGACTATCACTCATATTGAGGATGTTAAAATAACATTTGCCTCTGCAGTGTTGGGTTACAGGGTATATCAATCAAGTCGGATGAACAGTGTGTTGAGCGGTGCCATCCATGCTGGATATCAAATTATCAAAGAAGATGCAACATATGATACATGCGAGATGATTCAAAGTCAGTTAATGGTGAACATGAAAATAATAAAGAAGGATAAGAAGGAATCCTTCAAATATAGCTCTCTACTGGTATGTATATTCTTGTATGTGCTAAAATATTTTCTTGGTAAAGGTAATGTAGTATGGTCACAGGAGAAACCTATCATGGTTCAGATAGGTGAAATAATTAGGGATGTGGGAGATAAATTTGGGGAAGCAATGGGATATTTCAAATAATTCCAATCTAGAATGCACAAGAGGGAAAGAATTCCAACTGGAATAGTGCAGAAATACAAGAACAACATTTGTTTTCTTGTAGATACAGATTGTTGTATTGTCCAAGCAGTTGAACCCAGAAATTTTTATGTTCCACCTATGGGGTATGAGGTTGCAGCAGATCTAGTTAAAATTCATATCAATATGCTTATATCTAATCCAGTAGATTTGAAGGAAAAGAGGTTTGGAACATATGAAGAGGCAAGTTCTAGAATAAAACAAGAACTTCAGGTGCCTATCATTAAAAGAAAAGTAAAGAAAATGATTGATACCCTTGACAAGAAATATGGAGGTGAAGCATCCGATGCCACTACCTCCACCGGTGTAAGTGAGCAAGAAGGGGTCACACCTACCAAAGATGAAGAATTGACTGGTGAAAAGAAGAAAGTGACAAAAACAAAACCAAAGGGCACTGCAACAACTAAACCAGTAACATACATAAAGGAAAATAATCTAGGTACTTCGGTATCTTCACCAAGCAAAGATAGACCGGTAGGAGTAACTTACACCAGAAAGAGAAAGAGTGACCCAAAACTTAAAGAGGATAAGAAAGAAGGTGACACTGGGTCAGATGTGGAATTAAAAGAGGTTAGAAGAAGTGAAAGGAATAAAGCTCCAACAATTTATGAGATGGTGCATGGCATCAAAGAATTTGGAGGTATGTCCAATGTTGGAAGGAGATATTCTCTTAGTAATGATGAAGACAAGAGGAAACTTGAGGAAGCTTTGATCTGGAACTTGCACACCTTTTATAGAACTCCGAGTGAATTGTGTGGCATTATTCAATCAGATTTGCTGGATAAAATTAAAGGAAGATGGAAGACTGCTCTAGCTATTGAAAAAGAGCTCAGAATAAAAGCACTCATGGAAGTGCAGCATGAATTAGATTTTGATCAAGCTTCATTGGTGGCTGAAGCATGCATTCAACATTTCAAGATAAGGAACAGAACTGGAAGAGTGGCAGTAGGTGAAATTAGAGAAGTGCACGCTGAAGGTATTGCCCTATTGAAGGAAATTATGGACCAGCAAAAGAAGTTTGAAGAAGAAATTGAACAAGAAACTAAACATGACAAAGGGGCAGTTGTCCTTGATAAAGGAAAAGATAAAGACCCCATTGAAGGATTTGATATGTTCTCTGTTAAGGACATCATAGGAAATTTTGTGTCAGACATCCCCAATCTGACAACAGGTATTGAACAACCGGTTCATACTTCCCCAGTAGAGGAAGCTGATAAAACTAAATTGTCAAGTCAAGATGAAGTGTTAGTTGAAGACATTCCTTATGAGGATACACCTCACAAAAAATTATCAACACCAAATCCTAATCTCTCTCAAAAAGGAAAAGAGGAAGAAAAGAAGACAGAGGAAGAGAAGAGAACAGAGAAAAGAGAAGAAGAAAAGAAGATAGAGGAAGAGAAGAGAATAGAGAAAGAAAAAGAAGAAGAAAAGAAACCAGAAGAAGGATAAGAGGAAGAAAAGAAGACAGAGGAAGAGAAGAGAACAGAGGTAGGAAATGAGGAAGAAAAGAAAACAGAGGAAGGCAAAGAGGAAAGGAAGAAATCGGAGGAAGGAAAAGAGGAAGAGAAGAAAGCAGAGGAAGGAAAAGAGGAAGAGAAGATAAAAGATAACACAATAGTGTTGTATACCCCTCTGGTAAAAAGAAAATTAGATTTAGACAGGGAAAATGTAAAGAAAAAGTTAAGAATCGTCATAGCAACTAGCTCAGAAGCTGAGCTCTTAAAATTTGAAGAAGGAACAGAGGAAGAAGAAGAAGGTGATTCAGTTATAGATATAAAGAAAATGACCCCTAAACAGTTGATGAAAGTCTCAGATAAACTGAGAATCCAAGCTGAAAAGGTAAAACTGAGAGAAAAGAAAAAGAAGGCAAGAATCCTCACCTCTACCAAAACAATTCTCTCTTATCTCATCTTGGACATTGCAGTTGATGATACTGCACCCATTATTGATCAGTTGAATACTCTGGTCAAAGCAATCAGTTCAGAGGCAACCGATCTAGAGAAGGTTGCAATAAGACAATATGAAACAAAGCAAGGAGATAACCTAATGGAACTCCTGATGAAATCTTCAAACTTTCCTATCTTAATCAAAGATTTGGATGATAACAGAAATTAGATTCAAAAGGAGATTCGGGATCTGGTAAGCTCATTTGATCCTCTTAGTAGTTCAACATCAACTTTCACTGGAAAAATTAAAATGCTCAATCATCAACTCAGAAAGTTGAAAGATGAAGAAGACAAAAGAAATCTTAGCATGTTAGAGATCCAATGCTATTTAGCACCAATTATAGACTTCATGCAACTGAACATTAAAGAGTCAAACCACTTAATTCATGCACCTGACTGCAAGACAGTTGATGATATGGAGGTCTTCATTGCAGTTTTACATGGCCACTTTACTACCATGAAACAAATTCAACCTTCATGGGAATCTTCTTTAAAAGATGCTCAAGAAACCTTTAAAGAAAGTTTTGCTTTATTTTGACAAATCATTTATGATAGTCTTTTCCATTGATGGCAAAAGGGGGAATTTTGGCTTTTATGGAGTCTTCTCAGGAACAGGGGCCATGGGACCGGCACAGTAGTTTGTAGAATTTTCCACCAATGCCAAAGGAGGAGTTTGTTGGAATTCTGAAGCAATTTTGTATGACCGGTAAATGATGCGGTTGTTATTGTTGGCAACATCATCTCCTTAGTCTTCCCAATCCTTAGGGAGTAAGAAAATTGGGCAGTGAGTAAACTGGAAGACAGTAAGTATACCAGAAAGCAGTAGACCAGCAAGCAGTAAGGTGATCAGGTAGCGGTGAGTAGATCGGTAAGGAGGACGCCCATCGGCTAAGCAAATACTAAACCGGTACACAAGAAGAAATCGGCTAGACAAGGTTGTGATCAATTCAACGGAAAAGTTGGTAACTGACAGACTGGTAACATTCAGTTAAAACCAGTTAAATCGAAAGTCTTCTCTCAGTCAACCAATGGACATATCGGCATGTTCGACAATATTGACAGAGATTCCTACATGATTTCGGAAGCGCATTTTAAGGCTTGACAATGGAATTTTGAAATGTGTGTTTTGGAGGGAAAAGTTGGCGAAAGACTTAAGGGTCTATAAATTCACATATCTCATTCTTGAGAAGGTTGTTGTCAAGGTGAATGAAGTTAATGTGAAAAAGGACATAGGGGGAGTTTTAGAGTGTGCAGAGCCGAGTGACAGAAGACCGGTAGAGTGGGGGTTTCACAGAGAAGTGACTCAGGTGACAAAGGACCGGCAGTGCAGGATTCAAGTATCAGCAAACCGGCAGAAGGCAGAGTTGTGAAGGACAGGCACAACCAATGCAGACCAAGACTGATGCCTAATTGTGATCTGATCAGGCTAATGTGTA
This sequence comes from Cryptomeria japonica, assembly GCF_030272615.1. NCBI lineage: Eukaryota > Viridiplantae > Streptophyta > Pinopsida > Cupressales > Cupressaceae > Cryptomeria > Cryptomeria japonica. Next base: position 587,915,909 of record NC_081406.1, read on the forward strand.
GTTTCATGTATCTGATCATTTATCTGTTGTTTTGAAATGATTGCAATATAAATCCCTTAACTGGGTGGACTTTAACAAGTCCCATTGTATTAATCCCTTAACCGGGTAACATCTTAACTGATGTTCTAATTTCTTAAACTAGGATACCTTTAACAGGGTAAAGGCACTAACCGGCCTTGATCAAAATCCCTTCACCGGGTGGCACATAACCATTGTCTTTGTAATCTCCTAACATGGATGGCTCTTCATCGAGCGTACTCTAGAAGAGTACAAATTTTGTGAGTTCCTACTCACACCATGGTTTTCTCCCTATTGGGTTTCCACGAGATAAATCTGTGTGTCTTTGTGTATCTTTTCATGTATGCTTAATCTTCTGCAGTAAATGTGTACATTGATGAATGGTTAATTAGTTCATATTTAAAGCTAAAGTATCAATTAGTAAAAACTGATAATGTACTAATTCACCCCTCCCCTCTTAGTACCGGTTGGGACTAACAGATTTCAACAGGGTTACTTCTGCTAAAGGAATTGGAAAGGGTAAGGATAAGGATATGGCATCTGGGTCGGGGAAAAAGACAGTTGGGAAAGGGATTAAAAGAAATAAGAGTAAGGTGCAGGAGGAGGACAACTGGTTTGAAGAAGATAATGAGGATGATGAGGGGATGGAGACTGAAAGTGAATATGCTATCCCTCTTCCCAAGAAGAAAACTAAGCAGAGTCCTATCATTACTAATAGAAGCCCGAAGAAGGAGGACGATACCTCTAAGATCTACTCTACTCCTCTAGACCCTAATAAACAGACATGTGATGTTGAGAAAGAGGATAGATGGTGATGGAACGTGAGACTCTTCCTCCCAATGACAAAGCTAATGTTGCTGATGTGGAGACCCTAGAAAATATTTTTGTCTTTCCAGAGTTCAACAATGGTAGCAACAATTCTCCTATGACCATGCTTCATACCGCGAAGAATGGGATGATGGATTTTAACAAGGTTATGGAATGGTTCTATTCGAAGAAAGATAGCTTGAAGACCAAATGGACGAAATCTTCCAGGAAAGTGGATACTTTAGAAGCTATGTAATCTCAGTTCCCTGCCTAATTACCTGAATGAATTAACAAAAGCCATCAACGATGTAGGGGCTATCACTAGAGCGTATGGCTCTCAATTTAAGGATGTGGAAGCTAGGTTCAATGAATTGGAGAAGAGGGTTCTCAGCCATGAGAATGCCCTAAAGAAAATTGGAGAACAAAGCCAAAAAATTCTGAAAGCCTCTGTTGATAGCTTCAGGGTGATGATTAGCAAACTGGAACAGATCCAAAAGGAAAAGAACACAATAGATATTACTGAGGATAAGGTTTCGACCCTTGAGGGTGGGGCTATTGGACATGGGAAAATAACCCAGGCAAGTATGAGGAAGATGGCTCAACAAGCCAAGGAGATGGAGGATCTGAAGAGTGTTGTTGCCTCAATGGTCCAACTGGAGCAAGAAGTTGTGGATCTTCTCAAAATAAATTATTAGGTCTCTTGTTCTTTGTTCTGGGTTGTCCCTTTGGTGGTCCTGTGTTGTCCCTTTGTTTTGTTTGGTGACCTTGCTATATTTTTGTCTATGCCAGTTGTCACCTTTTTGTGTTTTGTTCTATCTAGCTGGCCTTTCAATGTTTTATCTATTTTATAACTTGTTGTAAAGGGTTTCGAGGCCCCTTCAAAACCCGCTTCTCACTTAATCAAAAACAAGAAGGTCCAAGGCTTTAACTAATCATTGGGATTCCTCATTGGTTAATTATTAAATTGAGTAATTAGAAGAAGGTGAAAAAAATACTTAGAAATAAGTAGTAAATGTTTTTTTTTTAGCAAATGTCTACATGTTGCACGGTTACATCTAGGTTATATTATGTTATAAATTTAAAGCACCAATGAAATATGATATAAATAGAAGAATTATTATCTCACATAAAGAGTGTGAAGAAAGATATAAACATAAAAATAACATTAACACCATGAAAATAAAAAGATAAATCAAGGACCAAAATAAGCCTAAAATATTCTAAGGGCCACTAACACTAAAGTGAGCCAAAACATAATATGAAAATTGTAAGAGTATGTTATTTATGACATTGTATTAGCATATATATATATTTTATGGTGAATATATTAAGACATCAGCACATCTCAAATTTGTCACCATGGATACTTATCACTCTGGTTCTCTCCTTATCACTCCATAGAATTCTTTATCTCTTCACTACCTCCTTACATGTCTGAAACCTCCTAGCTATATCCTCTCCTTATCCCTCTATACCATCTCTATCTCTCCAACTCCTCTTAGCTTTCGTGCCACCTCTCCGCATTGTTTCTCCTCCTTTTTCATTTCCAACTCCTCCACGTCACCTCATGTACTTTGTACCTAACTTCTTCTTTCTTTTATCACTGATAGGTCTACGGCCATTGACTACAACTTTTCTTTGCCAGCGCAACCCGACCATAATCCTCCCTCCTGCTTATTAGTGCAGCCCAGCCGTACTCCGCATGTATTGCGTTTCGCTGACACCACCTGACTGGGCATCATCACCTATCGGGTCCATTGCCTTAGCCACCTCTAGATATAGTTAGTGGGAGCATTTAACCTGCACACAGTCCAAATCGGTGTTTTGCCACAAGTTGGTTCGAAGAATCGAACCGTAGACCTTTGCCATTCTACAGAGTTGCAACTACTGTTGCACCACGAGGACACCCCCAATTGTATTACCATATATTATTTATAGTCTAGTTATTATATAAGTTGGCATAGTGGATTAATGATAGTTTGAGAGTGAAATAAAAATAATTTTCCCTCTTTTAGAAGTATTGAGCCACAAAAATTAGCATCTATTAGGAACCAACACATTATTAGGCCGCAAAAATTATTTTATTTAAGGTTTATGGTTTAGAGTTCAAGGTGATTGGTTTAGTAATCAACATTTATAGTTTAGTGTTTAGAGTTCAAGGTTAAGAGTGTATGCTTTAGAGATCAAGGATTAAGAATGTAGGGTTCACATTTAAGATTCAAAAATTTATTTTTATTTTTTTAATATTTAATAAAATATGGCTTCCACCTTTTACCAAGCCAAAAAAAATTAAAAATTAAAATGAGGATTTAGTCATCTATTCTTAGATCTCTTTTCTAGTTTTTTAATTTACCTATATCCATATACATGGTTAAGTGTTAATGCTCATTATTCATTGTTTAAGGGTTAAGGCCTAGGGTTTAGATTTTATGGTTCAATCCTGAGGTTTAGGATTCACATTTAAGGTTCAATTTTTATTTATTTTGAGAGCTTAACATTCAGTGTTCAATATTAAAATATATAGTAGTATGTGTTTTAAGATTGCCACTTAGTCTTTAAAATTAGGGTTTTAGGATACATATTAGATATTATAAATTAGCATTCCAATTTTAGTTTAGGGATCATAGTCGATGGTTTCTAAATTATGGTTGGGTATTTATATTTTTAAGTGGTCTTGGATTTAATTAGTAGTTTGGGTCTAAGATATTTAAGCTATTAATGTTAATGTAGAATATTCTACCTAAATTATTCCTCTAGATAACTTTATAAGTTTTGTAGTTGTTGGTTTCATAAGTATGCTTCAACCTGCAACAAAATATATTCAATCAGCTACATGATATTTGACAAAGTATGAGAGACTTTGAAACTTCATGCTTCCGGGGTTCTGAGGTCTAAAAAGGACCCATTACAAGCAATTTCACGATTTCAGGGTTCTAGGATCTCGATTTTAAAATGTAGGAACAAGGACTTCCTTCGGGGGTTCTGAAACCCCGAGATGGGATAAAGCATTAAAAAGACTCGTTTCGGTACTTCGGGGTTCCGGGGGGATCTTAATATTCCTCACAGTTTCTAAGATTCCAAGCTTTCGAGATCCTGAGGTATACAGTTCAAGGCATGATGTGTTTCGAGATTCTAGGGTTCTGAAACATTGGTATGGGATAAATTCTTGCAAAAGGAGACTTCAGAACTTCGGGAACCCGGAGTTCCAAAGTAGGGCAAAAAGAAGCTTCAGGGTTTTGGGAACCCAAGATCCCCAAATTGCGAGAACAAGACCAAAAACCTAAGGTTCGATAAAACAAATTGATTTTATTGAAAGCATGAAATATAAACTAAACCCTAAACTATGAAAGCAAGAAACATGAAAAAATAAAATGAGGAAGACACCAACCTAAAAGAGGAAGGAGGATGAAAAAACATGCATCGCGGGAAGCAAAATCGTCAAAGGAGAGCTAAGAAAATTAGAATCACTGAGTGCACAAATGAGCCAAAATGACACATTTCACACTATTTATACTCCTCCCTCGGGTGACCGCAAAACCCTTTAATGCAAACAACCTCGAGGTTTCGAGATCCCGAAACTATGAAATCCAACACACAAAATGCAGAGAAGCTTGGGATTTTGGGGTCCCGATGCTTTGAAAACAGGCTGAACATCACTTCGGGATCTTGGGGTTCCGAGATTCCTAAGTGATGCACAAAACAAATAAAACCCAAGATTTTGGGTTCCGAAATCCCGGTGGTCAAAACCAAAACAAATGAACAAACTTCGGGCTTTCGAGATCTTAGAATTCCAAAGTCTGACAAACAAAACACGAAGAACCCAGGATTTCAGAATTCTAAAATTCCAGGGCTTTAGAACAAAGAAGAAAACAAGCCAATCAAGATTCCAGGATTTCAAGGTCATGAGGTCTTGAAAAACAAAATCAACAAGACAAAATGAGGATTCGGGATTCCGAGAACCCAGAATTCTGAAGAACAATAGAGAAAGAACAAGAGGGCTTCGGGGTTCCGGGATTCTAAAATCCCGAAGCAAGACAAAGAAAAGAAGAAAACAACAACAAACAAAAAAGGGGGACCCACATTTTCAAGAAAAAGAGAATGATAGGGCTAGATATGCAAAGCATAACAATTCTCTTTCTTACACTTTATTAAAATAATATTTATTATTAAAGCTTATTGTGATTGCAAGATAAAGTGTTTGGAAGACTTAACTACACAAAAGTTTTTCTTTTCTTTCACTTCTTTTTATTTAATTTCTATTTGATTTTTAAATATGTAGATTAAATAAAACTTCTTGCATCTCTATGTATTATGGTATCTATTAGTCTTCTATTTTATTGTTTCTATATTTTTATTAATAAAATAGCCTTTTTCTTAGCTATTTATGTAATTTAATATATCTTCTAGATGAGAGTGTGTATTAGCAATGATAGTACATGAATAGGAAAATAATGTACATGTAGATTTATGTACACTATGTCTACACCCTAGATAGTGAGCCTCTCCTAGTACCAAGATCATTTCTTTCTATTTTTAACTATTTTTTATTTAGCTAGTAAATTATATAATATAATTTCATCTATAAAAGTATTCTTCATCATAGCTTTATGTTGTATCTAGATAAAATATCCATTTTATAAGTATGTTACGATATTTAGATTTCATGTAATTTTATTCTTTCTATAATAGAATAGTAGGAAAAAAACTTTTTACGTCAAAAGAGCTAGTATTATCTCAATATATAAGTATGAAAAGAATTTAATAAACAAACATGTTTTCTCTATTGCAATAAAATATGCAACTTAAGGTATGAAATAAACTATCCCTTACAACACTTTTAAAAAACAGAGCTTACTTCATACATGCTTGTAAGAGATACAACAATTTCAAACTTATAATGATATTTCTATATAAAAATATTTTATAATGAATTATTGTTGATTCATTGGACTTGGAAAAGTTGATTATAACTATTTCCAAATATTCTATGAATTACTTTATGTTTTTTCATTTGTAATGTTGATATAGTGAAAGGCTAGAGCCTTACAATTTGATGCCTTGATCCTAATTGGGTCACATAGTCAAATTCTTAGGAATGAAAATTAATATAGATGAATCCCATAGTCAAATTCTTGAGAATGAAAATAAATATAAATGAATCTAAAAGTTTCATAACCTAATGGAAAAAAGGGATAGTGAGGACCTAGGTTAGCATTCACAGACATAAATTAGGCTTTACATGTATTAATCACATTTAACATTGATATTGCAAAAATAAATATATAGAAGATAGGTCAAAGATCCATGAATAAAATAACATAAAACATTCACTAAGAAATGTTCACCAAGGGTTCAAAACATTAGTGGTTAAAGCTCATCTTGCATTTGATTAAAGTTAAAAAAATTAAAAGGACTAATATGATAATTTTCTAAAACTATCTTTGAATTTAATCGAAATTAATGTAATAACATGGCAACCATACATTAATAAGAATATCCTTCAATGGATTATAATATATATTTTCTACTTGATATAAAATTCAAAAATATAATTCTCTATATTCAAGTTGTATTAAGAAATAGGAGACACTCTTTAATAATTATTTAATATCCCTCTCTTATGTCCAACCATAATAACCTATTATATTTAGCCTAATATTTATTTATATTTAATTTTAGAAAGAAAAAAAATTTAAAAAATGTTTTTCTTTTTTATAAATCAACAACCGTGGCAGACATGAATACAAATTGTGGAAGCATAGACAAGGCCCGTGACTTGTTTGACAAAATTCCTCAAAGAAATGTGTTCTCATGGACTGCTATGACTGAGGCTATGCAAAAAAATGGATTTGTTGGAATGGCGTAGAGACTTTCAAGGAAATATAATTGGCAGGGTAAAGCCAAATTCCACAACTTTCACCAGCATACTCCCTGCCTGCACGAAAATGGGAGCTTTGAAACAGGGTATGGACATCCATGAGAGGAAAATGGAAGGAGGGCTTCTGTCAGATTTTATAGTTGGAAATGCTCTCGTATGCAAAATATGGAAGCATCGACAAGGCACGCGAACTGTTTGGACAAAATGCCTGAAAGAAATGTGGTCTCGTGGAATGCCATGATCACACGATATGTACATAATGGATTTGTTGAAGAGGCTTTAGAAACTTTCAAGCATATGCAATTGGCGGGTGTAAAGCCAAATTCCACAACGTTTGTCGGCATCCTCCATGCCTGTGCCAAAACTGGAGCTATGGAACAGGGTAGGGACATCCGTCAAACCATAGTTGGAGGGGGATTTTTTAAGATAGATCTTCAACTTACAGAAAATCATCATGCAATGTCCATCCTAAGAGTACCACTTTATCATGCAAATCTTAGATAAGTTCAATGTAATAGCTATATGTCTGCACTATGGAAGGAGCTTGGAGTTCCATTCAATAGTCAAAAGATACTCATTATAAGTCTCCTTTAAAATGAACATCAATAAAGGAACTAACCTGTGACAGTGAGCTCAAAAGGAAAAAGTTTGTCAAAATCCTCCTTGAAATCCTCATCAAAAGTTAGTATCTTGAAGATAGTTTTCAAAAGCATAGTACAACCATTAGCATGTTCATGGATTTCAGTCAAGTTTTCTATGGTTTCATGAAAATATTTTTAGGATCTATCATACATTTCCAAGGTCTATGCATTTGGAAAGTCTGTATATTCATTTTGTTTCATTTGAGTCTCTCACAGAAGAGGTTTCTATCATAAACCTTGTCTCTCCTTATCAGTTGCCAATATATGCTTGCTTGGTTACTGAATGGGGGGACTGCTAGAGCAAAGTTTTATCAAAACCCTTAGAAAACCGTTGACATTGATTAAGCTTGAAACTGTAGTGAGAGGCTTGTAGACCTATCATCAATCCTAAAGACTAAAAATATACATAGCATATGACTCAATGGTCAATGTTAATGGTACTGCTAAAGATATGACAAACATATGTCAGAGATGTGTGACAGTCCACGAAGAGATTCAAGAAGACAAAGTAGCCCTAAATGTCAATGTATTAATCGTAAACATTGGTTGCATTAATAGCAAACAATGGAAAGAAGGTATGCAAAGAATCATGAGTAAAGTAAGCATAGTCATAGCATGCTAGAAATAACCATATATAAAGGGGATATTGTTGAAGTTGAAACGCCAATAGCCTTTTCCCTCCAATTCTCCTGGCTGTTAGGCTGGTTGTTAGGCTTCCTTGCTGAGTTGTATCGGAGTCTTTATGTATATTTGCTGCTGTGTTTTCTATGTAACTTTTTGAACTGAGAATAATAAGAGAATTCCCCTCATTAAAGTGGATGTAGCCAATTTGGGTGAATCACTGTAAATCTGCGTGTTCTGTTTATTGTGCCTTTTACTTTACTTTGTTCTTTCTTTTCTATTATTTATGCAATTCATCAATTCGTTTTTATAATCAAACAATTGATATCAGAGCTTGGTAGTGAAGCGCTGGTTGGAAATTTGGTGTGAAATTTCCAGAATTATGGAAGAGGCAGATAAGTGGAAGATTGAAAAATTCGCGGGTCAAAATTTCAGTCTTTGGAAGGTGCAGATGGAGTCACGACTGATTAAGCAAGATCTCGCATTGGCATTGGAAGGGAAAGAAAAAAGGCAAGGACAATTATCAGATGAAGATTGGGAAAAATCTTTATTTCGTTGTCCAGCAATGTGTTGTTCAATGTTTCGTCGCAGAAGACTTCGAAAGAATTGTGGGATAAACTTTCTTCCATGTATGAGATGGCTTTCGCATCCAATAAGGTATACATTATGAAGAAGCTCTATAATCTGGAAATGAAGGAAGGTGAAATTATGTCGAACCATTTGAATGAATTCAACACCTTAGTAAACCAATTGATTTCGGTTGGCATCACTTTGGATGATGAAATTAAGGCAATTATGTTATTATGTTCACTACCTAATAGTTGGGAAGGCTTTGTAATGGCTGTCAGCACTTCGGTGACAGCCCAAAGCAAGTTAAAGTTTGATGACGTTGCAAGTACTCTTCTCAGCGAAGATATGAGAAGAAAGAATCAAGAGCCTTCATCCAGTGAAGCCTTGACGGTAGTAAGCACAAAAAGACCTCAAGAAAGAGGAAGGCCTCAAGAAAGAGGTAAAAATAATAACAGAAAGAGATCCAAATCTGCAAACAGATTGAAATCTAGAGGTCGTGATGGTAAGTGTTTGTTTTGTGGCACGGCTAGCCACACAAAAAAGAATTGTCAGTCTTACAAGAAAGCACAAGAAAAAGTGTGGGACAGCGAAGCTAATACAGCTTGTGACAAAGATGATGGTGTTTTAGTCCTCTCCACCACCGACACCACTTTAGATTCGTGGGTGCCTGATTCTGGAGCTTCTTTTCATGCCACTTCTTGTACCGAAGCCTTCACTAACTATGAAGAAGGGCAGTTTGGGAAAGTGTATTTGGGTGATAATAAAGCATATGAAATTATTGGGAAAGATGATGTTTTGTTGTAGCTAGAAGATGGAAGCAAATGGCGTTTGAAGGATGTTCACCATGTCCCTAAACTTAAGAGGAATTTAATTTCCTTAAGTCAGCGCTACAATCATGGTTGCCATATTTTCTTTACTTCTGATTCTTGGAAAGTAACCAAAGGGGCTTTGGTGGTAGCAAAGGGAAATAAAGTTGGCAATCTGTATGTTTTTAACAATCATGATCAAGTGGGAGCTGCAATGACAGTTGAGGACAGCGGTGCCAAACTTTGGCACAAAAGACTAGGTCACATGAGCAAAAAGGGACTTACTGTTATGCTTGAGAGAGATCAACTATCAGGTTTGAAATCAGTTTGAGTTGGATTTTTGCGAACATTGCCTTTATGGCAAGCAGAAGCGGGTTAGCTTCTTATGGACCGGTCATGAGAAGAAGAGCATGCCTTTGGAACTATTTCATTACGATGTCTTCGGACCCACTGAGGTAACCTCCATTGGAGGAGCTAATTATTTTGTCACCTTCCTTGATGATTGTACAAGGAAAGTTTGGATTTACATGTTGTCAAGAAAATCCGAAGTGTTTGCTAAATTCAAATTATTTAAGGCCTCCGCTGAAAATTAAAGTGGGCACAAAATTAAGTGTCTGCAAACAGATAATGGAGGAGAGTTCTGCTCCTCGGAATTCAATCATTTTTGTACAGATAATGATATCCGTTGAATTAAAGTTGTTCCCTTTACTCCTCAAAAGAACGGTACAGCTGAAAGGCTCAATCGCACAATTCTTGAGAGAGCTCATTGTATGCTCTCGAATGCTGGAATGGGTAAGGAGTTTTGGGCAGAGGCCTGCAATACAACGGTATATTTGATCAGTCGAACACCCTCATCTCGATTGAATTTTGACATTCAGGAGGAGTCTTGGTGGGTAAGCGAATCTCTTACCATTATCTTTGAATTTTCGGTTGTGAAGCATTTGCTCTCATTCCAAAGGAGAAGCATTCTAAACTTGATCCCAAATCAAGGCGTTGCATTTTTATTGGTTATGGTGAGGACCAATATGGTTTCCGGTTATGGGATCCACTTGAAAGAAAAATAATTAGGAGTCGAGATGTGGTGTTCAATGAACATTGTTTTCTAGCCCTGCAATCACAACCAGTTGATAACATAGAATACATCCCTTTATCTGTTTTTGAAAACAATGTGTCACAGGGGTTCTCGAGGTTGCCTTCTACATCTGTTACTTCCCCAACCTCTGTTTTGGGCTCTGGCCCTGTTTCTTCATCTACTACTTCCAGTCAGTATGATGCAGAGTCTTATCATAATAATGAGTGTGATATGTTTGGGATTGATAACTCCAATTTTGGTGCAGTCATCACATGAGGAGTCTGAATTTTTACGGCCAGTCATCCACTCTTTACAAGGAGACTTTGAACTTTTACCAGAAGAGCGACATGATACACAGCCTTCACATCTTAGTCCAGAGCCTCGTCAAATAACCGGTTGGCAACGAGATGCCTCTCCCCTGGACAGCGCGCGAGGAGAATTCGATTGCCCACAAGATGTTCAGCCTTTAAGGCTTGCAAACGCCTCACCTTTAGGCAGCGCACGAGGGCAATTCGGTTGCCAGCACGGTATTGAGCCTTTACGGCCTGCAGACGCTTCACCCCCGCACAGCTTATTCTTTAATCCCCAGTCAACGAACTCGGCAGAATCAAATAATTCCTTACTGCCTCGTGATATGCCACGGTCTGGTCAAACAGGGGATATGACTGGAAACTCTTCGAAATGTTTTGAAGCAGGTCATTCCAGCTCGGTTAATCCATTAAATGAAATTATAAAATCGCCAAGTATACAACGCATTGGTCTTACTAAAACCATAGCAGGCCAATCAGATATCATAGATGGAAGTAATGACTCCGAATTTGGTAATCCAACAGGACAAATTGCACATCTTAATCTGCCTGTTACTCATATACAGAGTAATGTGTTTGATCATATTGGGCAACCAGAGAGAAATGACTTATCACAAAGTGCGAGTGATAAACAAATTACAGTTACTGGTTTAAGAAGATCCAACAGGCAGAAGAGGCTTCCAGAAAAATTTAAAGATTATGAACTGTTATTAGCTGAGTATCCAGAATTGTTACTAACTGATCAAATAGAGCCTGTTACCTTCAAACAAGCATGTAATGATCCTCATAGCGAAAAATGGATGGAGGCAATGCGCGAGGAAATGGATTTCTTGCAGTCAAATCTCACTTGGGAATTGGTGAAACTTCCACCTAATAAACGAGCCTTGAAAAATCGATGGGTGCATCTGTTGAAAGAAGAAGAAGGCGGTCTAGATTAGTTGTCAAAGGTTATGATCAACAAAAAGGTGTAGACTTTAATGAGATTTTCTCTCCGGTGGTGAGAATGACTTCTATTCATGCAGTTTTGAGTTTAGTAGCAGCTAAAGATCTTGAGCTGGAACAACTTGATGTTAAAATCTCTTTTCTTCATGGAGATATTGAAGAACTCTATATGCAGCAGCCCAACGGTTTTGTTAAAAAGGGTCAGGAACATTTATGTTTCGGGGTCAGGAACATTTATGTTGTAGGCTAGAACGAAGTTTGTATGGGCTCAAACAAGCCCCAAGACAGTGGTATCATAAGTTTGACCGTTTCATGCTTGAGCATCACTTCATCCGCTGTGAGGCTAATCCATGTGTCTACTACAAGAAGCTTGATTCTGGTGAGTTTGTTTTACTACTACTTTATGTTGATGACATGCTAGTCACCGGTTCTAGCATGAAAATAATTTCTAACTTGAAGCAACTTTTAGCTCAGAATTTTGCTATGGAAGATTTAGGGGCTGCAAAATGAATACTTGGAATGCATATAATATGGGACAGGCAAAACAAAAAAATCAGATTGTCTCAAGAAAAGTATATCACTGAAGTTTTAGAAATATTTGGTATGAAGGATCTTAAGCCTGTCGTGACTCCTCTATTTGATCACTTTTGTCTATCCTCCGAGATGTGTCCCAAGACACAAGAAGACAAAGACTTTATGAAACATATTTCATATTCATCAGCAGTTGGCAACCTTATGTATGCCATGATTTGTACCTGACCTGATATCTCTCATGCAATGGGAGTTTAGCAAATTTAAGAGCAATTCGGGCAAGGGTCATTGGGATGTTGTTAAGTGGATTTTGAGGTACTTGAAAAGTACTTCCAATTATACTTTATGTTTTGGTGGAGGTAAGCTTCAACTACAGGGTTATATTGATTCTGATTTGGGTGGTGGTTTGGACAAATGCCACTCTATATCCACATATGTCTTCACATTTGTCGGGGTAGCAATCAGTTGGGCTTCCACATTGCAACGATCAATTATTCAATCTTCAGTTGAGGCTGAGTATATGACTCTATCTGAAGGGGACAAAGAGATGCTTTGGTTGCAGAGATTATTGAGAGAGATGGGGTGTAAACATCATGACTATGTTCTTTTCTGTTATAGTAGCAACGCCATCTTTATGGCTAATAATTAATCTGCTCATCGTCGCTCTAAGCACATTGATTTGCAACACCATTTCATTCGTCATGTGGTTGAAGAAGGCAGGTTACAGGTTGCGAAGATTGATACAAAGGTGAATCTGGTTGATGCTTTGACTAAGTTTGTGACAAGGGAGAAGTTTGAGTTCTGTAGGACTTCTCTTGGCCTTGTCAAACTCTAATAGCAAGGCAAGTAGGGGAATCTTTGCAACAGTGATTGGGTTTCAAGTGGGAGATTGTTGAAGTTGAAACGCCAATAGCCTTTTCCCTCCAATTCTCCTGGTTGTTAGGCTTCCTTGCTAAGTTGTATCAGAGTCTTTATATATATCTGTTGCTGTGTTTTCTATGTAGCTTTTTGAACTGAGAATAATAAGACAATTCCCCTAATTAAAGTGGACATAGCCAATTTGGGTGAACCACTGTAAATCTATGTGTTCTATTTATTGTGCCTTTTACTTTACTTTGTTCTTTCCTTTATGTTCTTTTTGCACTTAATCAATTCATTTGTATAATCAAACAGATATAGTTGTGGTAGAGGATAGGTTGAATGTATAACCAAGTCACCATGGGATAGAGCGTTACAATCAAAGATAATAGAGTGGCTCCTTATGATAGTGAGAGAAAATAAGACTATTTATTGCCCTGAAGTCTTGGGTACAATAAATAAACATTGGGATTAACATGAGATATAAGCACCCTAGAGTAGGGTATAGAAAGGTACAAATAGAAAAGAAAATGGTAATGATAGAAGTATTTCTTAGGCTTGTGAAGAGAAAAAGATAATAGTGTATTATCAAAGAGACTTACCATAAACATGACAAGGTTCATACATACTAATGACAACTCTTATGATAATAATGGAAGATAGAGTATTAATAGAAACCTATGGAAGATAATGACAGATCTTAAATCATATGGACTATGTTGACAATTGACAAGATAGGAGTCATCAACAATGTAAAGAATGACAATGAGACACATAGCAAGCAAGTAGTAAGGCTGATCATGAATCATCCAACAAACAAAGTTTCAAGACCGTAGATGAGGATTTCATGAGCATAGTTAGTGCACTGCATGGAGATTGATATTAGTGTCGAGATGGGTAAAATGACAAAAATATAGACAAGATAAGATATCAGTGTTGCATGACTGTTAAGACTATAAGAAGGCTATGCACAAGACTTCCTAAGTGACAATTCTAGGCAAAGTTAAATAAATGGCAATCAATTGAAAGCAAGGTAGAATAAACATAAATTTTGAGAAAGCAAGGTAGAATAAACATAAAGTTTGAGAGACACAAAAGTGATACTATGAAAAATTCCTTCAATAAGAAGTGATCACAAAGGATAACAATATTCTTTGTTGTCTAATGTAAAAATCCTTGTCAAGATCTTCATTAAACCCTTAGTGTAGTTCATAATGTGCCATGAAGGTTTTCAACATCAAAGTATTCATACCTAAAAGAAAGAATAAAAGCACATGCCAAACATGAACTATGTGAATTGGCAAAGATGCATAAAATCAGTTATATTCATGTTGAGACCAAAAGAAAGTAATAAAAGGGGTGGCAAAAAATAAATACAAGGAAGAGGCTATAAGGGTATTGCTAAATAAGCTTGTAGATCAAATGTGATAATGATAAAGATATTTTGACATGTATTTGTGAGAAGTATGAATGGTCCTAGACAATAATATGAGACAAAGATAAGTTAAACAATCCTAAGCAAGTTAGAAGATAATATGAGACAAAGATAAGTTAGACAATCCTAAGCAAGTTAGAAGACAACTATGAAGAGAGGGCAAACTAGAGGTATAAAACATGGAAGTGCTAGGAATAGTATAGGGAACACTATTAGAAGATATCTCTTTGGACAAACATAGATGCACATCAGAGGATAGAGCACAATGAGACCCCATGGAAAGTGAAAAGGTGGCCAGGTACATTGTTAAATTAGGGGCATATAAACTATAAAGAATGCAATCGTGAAAGCAACACGGTATCAATCAGTGTCAAACAAGTTTTCTTGTCCATTTTGTAGAGCTTATATTGTCATTGGAGCCATGATGAGGTTTATTTCTATAATAACAATGAAAAGGCTGATAATGGACAAAGTTGAAATGACGTTATGAGAGAGTTGGGATGACATTTAAAAAAGCTTTGGGGACTTATAATCGTCTTCATACATAGTAAAAACAATTTGTATTACAAAAACAATTTGTATTACAAAAACAATTTGTATAGCTTGTCGGTTTAAATTATAAGTTGCACCCATTCATATTTATATTGTATGTATTTAAAATTTGTACTAAAAATATATATAGACAATAAAATAGACTTCGTTATCATATAACTTGTCTATTTTTTAATTTTTAATTTTATTTACATACTATGTAAATGTTTCAAATGTTTTACTTTCAAAATAGGCTCTTTTGTGGGCAAATCACATATCAATATAGTGATCTTCGATTTTTATTTTTTTTCTCATTTTGCATTACTTTTATTTCTAGTTGGAACTTTGTTCGAAATTGTGATCAATTACAATATATTCATAATTGAAAATGTTGCAAATCTTTGTTTTAATTAACTATAAGCAAATATATAATTCCACTATTGTATGTATCTCAAAACTGTACTTGAAAAATATAAGTACAATAAATAATATGCATCCATCCTATATTAACTTATAAATAATTTCCTATCCGCGTAACCCTTACACCTCCTTTTGATGCAATTGCTAGTCATTATTAAAGTACATGTAATTGTTTTACCTTGGTTACAAACCTTCATCAAAGTATGACAGTCATTCACATACATGCCAAAAACCCTGTTCTTCTTCCTTGTAAGTGTTTTCAAATGTTGATGGCTATTATCCTAAGTTTTAAAATTCATGTCAAAATCTGACACAGTTTTCTAACCACGACAGAGTCTGACCATTTTCATCATACTCCAACATGTTGTCCAATGTTTAATCTTTGAGCTTCAAGTTTTCTAAAGTCTAAGTTCCAAGTGTCTTGTCGACACCCAAAGCCCAACTCAAACTTGTCTTGTGATCGGTCTGTATTCAAATTGTATATCAAAGTCACTAAGTCCAATTTTTAAAACTGGCATTGGATTCTGACATAATTTCCTAACCATGTCAGAGATAAATTATTCAAATCATACTCAGTGCAAAGAAAAAGCGAGATAAAGTAGAAAGATGGAACCATAGCAAGGGCTGAGCAAAAGTGATTTTTATAACCTATGTTGGAACTCAACCATCTAAGTTGAACTCCAATTATAAGGGCATTAAAGGTAAAGTTTTCACCTGGGAACTTAAAGAAAAACAAGAGCTGCAAGCAGCGTAGTTCCTGCCAAGCATTGGCAGACAGGGTATCTGGTTGTTTGGTGTGGCAGAGCAGTAGTCAAATGACACTACAGATTAACTAGATGACTACAGATTGCAGTTAATTACAATTGCAAATAGCATGCTTATAAAAAAAAAAGCATACAGAACACTGTAATACAAAGTGAAAGAATATTAGTAAATGTATCTGCTTCCATTCTTTTCTGATCAGATTGTCAACTGATTTAACATAAGTTGGCAATACAAAGTGGAAGGAGGAGATATATATTGACATATATTTGCCAAATGTTGTTTGTCTATTAACTATGCTGTACATTTTGAGGACAAAAATAGCCAAACCAGTACATTGATAATAAACTGTGTAATTTCACTTTGGTTTTTTTGAATTAGTAGTATTTGTGGCTGTTTGGAGCTTTTTTGTGGGCTTCCTAGCTGCTCAGAAGAAAACAAGTAGCTTGATCATAAACTATGTAATTTCACTTGTTTTTTTTGAATTAGTAGTATTTGTGGCTGTTTGGAGCTTTTTTGTGGGCTTCCTAGCTGCTCAGAGCTAAACCAGTACATTGATAATAAACTATGTAATTTCATTTGGTTTTTTTGATTTAGTAGTATTTGTGGTTGTTTGGAGCTTTTCTGTGGGCTTCCTGGCTGCTCAGAGCTTTTGTATTAAAAACCCTGCAAGATTAACAACATGAAGATTAGCTAAAATAGAAATTTATGAGATATAGTTTATTTGTAATTATAGATCAGATACCTAGAGACAGGCAATATTTCTTCTTCTCTACAAAATCATAAAACATTTTCAAATAACTTCAAACTCAGATTTCAATATAATTACAAATAGTTTATCTTTAGCGATCTGGAGCTGCAACCAATTACAGACTTCTGGAGCTACTTAGAACGCCATGTTCTTCTACACGTTTGGAGCTCCTTGCGACTGCACTGAACTACCTTCTATTCTCTGCTACTGCACAAAAATTATTCCTCTATTTTGCCTAGCTCAACGAACTTGCTGCTGCATACAAAAACTCATCTAACTATTGGAAGAACATTACTTCCTTTTGTCTCATCCTGTCCTTCACACAAAAATTCCCTCTTGATTTCAAGAACTTGGGAGTTCTATATTGTTTTTTTTTTTTATCGATAAAAGGCCGAAGCCAAAAATTTATTTCTTTTATAAAATTATTACATCTCCATTCAGTGTGGGCACCGGTAGGAAAGAATGGAGATAAGAAAACCTCCGGTCTAGCCCAGATCCCTTATGGGATCAGATAACAAAAACAACTGTAAATTTTTACAATTCCTCATCTGAGGATGGTGTCAGTCTTATTTAGACATTTTAGTTTCTTTTGTACATAAACTCTTGCAACACTTTCCATTTGGATCCATCTTCACAAATATGGCGAATCCACTAATACTTTGAGCTTTAACTTTTGTCCTGTATCCCGAATCTGCAAAACCTTATTGCAACTTACTTTGCCGGACTGTTAGAAGCATAGTAAACATAATAATTTGTAACAATCATTCAATGAATAATAACATCTTTTCTATTTTATGTAAGAGGATTATAGCCTGGATATCCCTTAGCTTGAAACCATCTTAACCTTTTGGGTTTCAATTTAAGAGATTATCCAGGCTACAATTCTGCCTACACTAATGGAAAGGATCAATTTCTAACAGTTCCTTAATTACTTTTAACACAGCAGACATCTGATACTCCATAACATAAATAAATTCATATGCATATATATGTACATTTATATGTCAATATGCGAGATTATCATAGAGTCTGCCAGGATCATGAGTATATACAAATGCACACAGAAATATATATGCCTGGAGATAGGAGTGAAACAACAAAAGAGCAAAGGACCTGTACAGAGTCTTATCCAATAGAACATTCTACATATCTGTATCCATGACTAAGCCTGGACTGACCTCTACTTCCCTCCACAAAACCACTACAAAAAAGGACATGCCATCCATTTCTCAGTAGATTGTAATAACCCGAATGAACCCCACCCGGTAGAGAAAGGGTATCTTAAATCCAAGATAAGTCCAATGCTATGATACTCTATGAAATCCACTGCTGTCCCACAACCAACGAAACAGAAACCTGTGCTAACTGTCCCATATTTAACACAGGGCTAATTTCAATCACTATCCGATGCAAAGAATCTTGAATATCAGAATTCAAAAAACCAGTAACCTTATCACGTATGCACATAGCCTGGCAGTCTCTAATTGTCATTAGAAGACATCATATATTCCTTATTGCAGTCTATACCCTCGCTGTCCAGGACAGTCTAAACTCAGACAACTTGCATTGGAGGGGAGACCTGCATGTGCCAGAGCAGGAATACCCGACTTCTACCAATCACCTTTCCACCCTCCAGAAACACCCCTTTCACCCACACACAGGGACAGGTGAGGAGAGATTTATACAAGCATATATGAAGGTTCAAATAAGGATAGCTATGAATATATTTTTGAATACATATACACATACTCATATATATATAGTTTCTGTATATATATATATATGTATATATGCGTGTGTGTAATTGTATGTGTTTCTATTTACACCCACACACATACACATATATATATATATGAGTATATATATATATATGTATATATATATGATTGTATATATATACATATATCTATATATATGAATATATATATATATATATATATATGTATATATTTATATTTATATGAATACACCATATAACATGAATCAATCCATATGGGATTAACTACAAATATATACATATATATATATGTGAGCATATATATATATATATCTGTATATATATATATATATATATATATATATATCTGAATCTTAGTATACCAAAATGCTGAAATAAGGAAACGGTGACCGCATATCCTAGAACTTATACCTGAGGGACTAGGAGAGGACTTGGAGAGGAGTGATATGAGTTGATGACATGGCCATCGCCAAAATTTAATCCGAGGGAATATCCTTCCTAAAGACAGACGAATTACCATCTGCCCCTAAATTTGCTAACTTGTCTGCTATAGAATTACCTTCCCTATAAATATGTTTAACCGAAGTTTCCTCAAAGTATTTGATCAAATCCAGAATTCTTTTTAATTCCGCTTTCAATCTCCAATTTGACACTTCCCTAGTCCTGACTGCATTTATAGTTAATGTCGAATCACCTTCAATTTCCAGATATTTAATCTTGAGTGATTTAGCTATAATCAGTCCCTCCCGCAACGCTGAAAACTCAGCCATGTTATTTGAAGCCACACCTATGGGCTTATTAATGCTAGCTATTAGATCTCTGTTATCTTGGTGAATAGCACACCCTATACCTGCTACACCAGGGTTCCCACGGGAAGCACCATCAAAGTTTAGCTTAGCCCAGCCCTTTCGGGGGGGAGCCCATTTTGTTAGCTTCCTATCTATCTCAGCCTGTTTACCTCCCTTCCCAATAAACGGGGGAATTATCAAACCCAACCATTTAGATCGAAGAACCTCATCCCATCTGGTTAAATTAATAGACTTTTCCTGTGTATGTCTAAGTTTATTATTGATTTTTTCCACAATTGTTGCCTCGATCTTATTTAGAAGGGATTCTACCCTCAATTTTGATTCTTTGAAGATCCGCCTGTTTCTCTCCTTCCATATTTCCCATATGAGGATAGCCGGGGCAATTGTCCACACTAAGTGATATATATCCTTTGTATGAGGAGGTTGCCAGCTAATCAGCCATTCAGAAATGTCCCTAGGTCTCGGAGTCGGCCATCCAAGGCTTGAGCAAAGCCATTCCCAACATCTCTGACTGAAACTACAATTGAGAAGCAGGTGATCCGCATTTTCTTCCTCTGATTCGCATAGAGGGCATCTCGATGGTCCCAAGAATCCTAATTTTGAGAACCAGTCTGAGGTAAGAATTCTTTTTTGGAAAGCTGCCCATGAGAAGATACCAGCTTTGGGAAGACCAACGTTATTCCAGCATAGGCTAATCGGAATATTAGGATTGGTTGCAGCTCGACTGAGTTTTAAAAGTGAGTATCCTTCTTTGGCTTTGTAAATGTCTGAAGAGCTACCCGCCCATATTATCCTGTCTTTCCCACTATGTAATGATAAATGCCTATGCCTCAAATTATTCCAGAGGATCTCCTTGTCTGCATTTGTCAAGTTCATCTCATCAAGGGGTTTCCACTCCCAACCCAAAGCGGGATCATTGGAAATAAGCTTGATATAATCCTTAACAAACCTACCCCTGATTGATTTGCAATGTTCTATACCTTCTTCGCTTATACCTATTTTGTCTAACGCTGAATAGCCCCCCCAAGAGTCTTCCCAGAACAATGCCTCAGATCCTTCCGCAATATCCCAAGTTAGATAATTCCTGATCACCTCTCTACATTCTATCATAAAATTCCAAACTTTGGATCCCTTGGGTAATATTTCCGTCCTCAATATACTATCAGGGTTGGAGTTAGTAAGATATTTAGCTTTGAGGATCCTTACCCATTTAAGATTTGGTTCCGAGTACATTTTCCAGACTAACTTCGCCCCCAGAGCCATGTTTTGTACCCCCAAATCTTTGATGCCAACTCCCCCTAAACTGATAGGTTGGCTAATTTTATCCCAAGAAATTAATGCAAATTTCTTTTTGTCTAAATCCATATTCCAAAAGAACTTCCTCATCTTTTTTACCATTTCTAGCCGAGCTCCTTTAGGTAATTGCTGGCAGGACATTTGATATATCGGAATAGCCGCCAAAACAGCTTTGAGTAATGTAATCCTCCCAGCCGAAGAGAGGCATTTGTTCTTCCAAGAATTCAACCTGAGATCCATCTTATCAAGGATACCTTTCCATAATGAGATAATATTGTTTCCCTTATCCATCGGAATCCCTAAATATTTACAAGGAAGTTTCCCTCTATCAAACCCTAAGATATTACAAATATCTGTCTCTGTGTTTTGCGAAGTATTGAAGAAGAAGATTTCCGATTTATTCTTGTTCACTTCCTGACCAGAAGCTAATGCATAAATGTCAAGAATCCTTTTGAAAGCCATGGCTTCAGTCCTATTCGCACATCCCATCAGCATTGTGTCATCAGCAAACTGCTGGTGAGTTATGGCCTCCACTCCATTAGTGATTTTAATACCTTTAATAATCTGATTCATACGCACACAAGAAATGATTCTCCCAAGGCCCTCTGCCATTATGATAAATAAGAAAGGGGATAAAGGATCTCCTTGTCTAATCCCTCTAGATATCTGGAAGAAGCCTGCTAGGGAACCATTTATAAGTAATGATACCCTGGGAGATGAGATGCATTCGAATATCAAATTTATCCATTGTTTAGAAAAACCAAAGGATTCTAAACATTTACACAAAAATCTCCAATCGACTTTATCATATGCCTTCTTAATGTCTAATTTGATCATCATAGCAGTTGAACGATTCTGTTGTAACGAGTGCATTACTTCTTGAGCAACAATAATGCCATCAAAGATAGATCTACCCGGAACAAATCCGGTATGTTCCTCTGAAATTATGCAAGGGAGAATGCCCTTCAATCTATTCGCTAAAATTTTAGTAAAAAGCTTGTAGATTGTGTTACATAAGGAAATAGGTCGGAAGTCTTCAAAGTTTCTTGATTCCTCCTTCTTAGGAATCAAAGTAATGAAAGTATTGTTGATCTCCCTTAAAATACTTCCAGAGTTTCTAACAGCTTCCAATGCTTCCACCACCTCCTTACCAATAATGTGCCAGCATTTTTGAAAAAAGCAAGCTGGAAAACCATCGGGGCCGGGTGCTTTATCAGGGTTAAGTTGCCCCAATGCTAATTTTAATTCTGATTCTGAAAATTTGTTGCTAAGCGCTTTGTTTTGGTTTTCAGTTACGATCTTAGGAATATTCCTAAGCAAAGTTAAATTGGCGTCTTTAAGGGAAGATTCCGAACTGAATAGAGTTTTAAAATGGTTCACCGCTTCTGTAGTTATGTCCTTTTGATCTTCCAGAAGTATACCATTATTACTCATGATCTTGTGAATACTATTAGTGTTCCTCCTGTTTTTTGTACTGTTGTGGAAGAACTTAGTATTCCTATCCCCATTCTGAAGCCAATTCTCTCTAGATTTCTGTTTCCAAAATATTTCTTCTTTTGTTAATGTATCCTCATATTTCCCGAGGAGCTCCTTTTCTTTGAGGAAGCTATCCTGATCCATTCCTAGTCTAAACACTTTTTCATTTAGTTCTGCGATTTCTTTTTCTAATGAAATTTTGGTTTCAAAAATGTTACCGAAGACTTCATTATTCCATTTCAGTAACTTGCTTTTGAGGTGTTTTAGTTTATTTACAAGGCAAAACATTTTTGATCCCTGAAAATTAACCTCAGACCACCACCTGGCTACGAGATCATAGAAATCCGGATTTTGCATCCACATTTTTTCAAACTTAAAGGGGCAACACCTCGGTGTAGCCTCTCCCTCAATATTGAGGATGACAGGATAGTGATCAGATCCTGAAGATGGGAGTAACGAAGCTGAGAGGTTAACGGCTAGATCGCTCAAATTCCCTCTAAAAAGGAATCTATCTAATCTCTCAGCGATTTGTGTAAAGCCTGATCTTCTATTGTACCAGGTATACACTCCATTACTAGTTTCTATATCTATCAGATTGTTATGAACTACCCACTCTCTAAAGTCTTTTAAGGACTGTGGTTCCCTGCGAATACCACCCTTTTTTTCTGATAAATTTAGGATAGCATTGAAGTCCCCTCCTAGAATAACAGGGGAAGAGGGATCTAGCCCCATCATAAACGAGATTTCCAACCAAACTCTGCGCTTCCCAGCATCCGGAATCGGGCCATAAATGTTTATTAGGGTAAATGAGAGATTGCTGAGTTTGCTTATTACCTTTCCCAATAGCCAGTTTCTGTTTCCTGCTATTGGACAAAATAATATACTATGCGGATTCCAAATGATACCTAATCCACCAAAGGCACCCCTGGCTTCCACAAATTCACAGCTAAGAAGACCTAATTTCCTTTTAAAAGCCTCAGCTTCTACCTGGGCTAATTTAGTTTCTTGTATGAGAACGATGTCATGTTTCCATTTTATAATGTTGCGTCTAATTAGACGCTGTTTGTTAGGGGCATTCATGCCCCTAACATTCCACGAAGAGATTTTCATTGGACCGTGGGAAGGCCCTTCCCCTTCCCAGCATCAAAGAAGGCTGTTAATTTGCCTTGGTCTTTTGCATTTCCATCCTGCAACCTTAATTCGCTCAAAGATTTTCTGCCTCTACTTTTAGCTTCTCTAGCGCAGTCAGGAAAGTTTTTCCCGTCATATATGTTTTTTATTCCTAAGGTTTGCTGGGGAACTATCACTCCTTCTCCGTCATCCTCTCCCAGCTGGGACTGAGCTACTGTGTAGTCATTGACAGGGAGAGGGATGATATCTCCTATCCTATTCTCATTATTTTCTTCCTCATCCATAGAAGCCAGAAGCTCCTGAATTAGAAACCTCTTCTCATCTTCCTCTTCCGGGGAAAGATTTTCAACTACATTATTATTGAATACCTCTAGAACAGCAGCCATTCTAGAAGACATTTCTTCTTGATCTGCCTCATTATCTTGTCCCAAGTTTTCGACTGATTTTGTTTTAGATGGAGATTTCAATGAATCCACCGAATCGGAGATTCTTTTTGACATCTCCACTAAGGCTTCTTCTTTTATAGAATTTGCCTCATCTATTATTTTATCAAGATCACTAATATTACTGAGATTATTTTGTTTATTTTCATCTGAGTTAGCCACTGGAGGGCAATTAGCATGTTCATGGATTGAATTTGATGTGATTTTTTCATACTGATCTGAAAGAGGGTTTTCCTTTTGATCGATACTTTTAACCAGTACCGGGCCTGATTTCAGCCATAGATCAGTATCATTTATGACCCCATCATAGAAGGTGGGATGAATGTTCCACTCCCCCCTGTTTGTTACTAGCTTGGTGGGTTCTAAGACCCGGGAACTACTGTCAAATTCAACTAAGATTTTGATGTTCTTGTTTAAAACCATTCTTTCTAATCCTTCACAGCCCAAAAAGGACCCAAACTGTTCCCCTATGTATTCCAAAATTTTAAAATCCAAATATTCGATTGGTAATGAGCCCAGATTAATCCATCTTGGGCATTTGTTTAAATTCTGTGAGTGTGGGTCAAAATTCGGCATCCATTCACATCGAAAAAAATCATAGCCTTTATACAATTTAACCTTACCATGCAGAATGTCATTCCTTGTATTTTGATTATCACACAAAATTGCAAGAAAATTGTTTTCCAAAATAGTGATACTTACCTGTCCCGGATATAGGGCCATCCACCAATCGATAATCATTTTTGTATCTTCTCCAAATCCTGTCCATTTTGCAAAAACCCCACATTTGCTATACAAATTGAATTGGGGTTCCATAAGATTAGCCGGGATATTGCATATACGCCTCTGCCTAATTTTAGGTTTTGGCTCAAAAATTCTAGCTTTCCCGAGCGGCACCAGATTAGCCCCAGTTGCCGGATATTGCTTTGTGGCTGTGTGTTTGAGCCTATCAACATTTAAAGATGTATCTCTTTGTTTGCCCATCTTCTTCATGGTTTTTTTCGAACGAAAGACTTGCCAATTTCCGTCGGAGGGTAGCGACATGGCTTCAGCATTTTTTGCCCTAATTACATCATTTTTCCCAAAATTGCCCTCTCTGAAAACCGAATCCCTCCTTTCGTTTGAAATCGTTATGACTCTTGCAGGGATTTTCTTACATGGCGGACTGAAGACAGAGATGCTCCTCGGGCATGTGGCAAACACCTGTCTGCACCCCCCCCGCCAAAAACCTTGACAAGTTCGCTGCGTGATGAATTCGCATTTTCGCCAAATAGCAGAGCAGAACAAATGAAAATTTATTAATGATGGAAGGTATCCTTGGGAGTTCTATATTGTTAGTCTTTCCTCGGTCAACTAGTTAAATTGCTTATGTCTTTATTATATACATGGATATTATAGTGCCCTGATTGAGTATTCTAGAGATACATTCCATTTTAGGGTTCATTAGACTATTTAGATCTACTTCACTAATAGCTGAATGACATATCCATAGATTAATAACATCATTTAGATTTGTTACGCCCTTGCGAATTAGTTTTCTAGCTGAATAAGGGCACAGTTAAAGCCAACTTAACTACATAAGGGGAGAGGTACAACTTAGTTAGCTATGTAAGGACATAATTATGACTGATTTGATCATATTATGAGCAAAAACACTATATGTTCAAGGTAAAATCACTTTTATTTCACATTCATTTATTCAAGGCTCTCATAATATCATCAGTCTCTTGACAATCAAATCAAGAAACTAGACGGTGGTAATACAAGAGATTTCTTGTTGCGAGATTTCTAGTTGCTCCAATTTGAAAGCTTCTCTTATCTTACAATTACAAGTAACCATGGCCTAAAATCTATTTGCTTGAAGTCGACTTGAAGTTTTTGAATGCAATCCAAATTATCAGAAGTTGAAAATTAATAAAGTCTATTAAGTCAATTACCTAAAACTCCCAGCTAATACGAAAGAGGTGCATCTGTAGGCCTTCAGTTCAAGGAAATAGCTTTAAAAATGTTGTCTGCAACTATTGCCAATACAATTTAAAATTCAACAAATACTATGTGAAATTTTTTCATAACTGAAAGTAACTTTTGATCATGACTAAAACCATCCTCAAAAAATTCAATCCAAGTACAATCTGAGAATGCAACATTTTACATAGCACAGCACATGGTTAAAAAAAAGACATCTGTAGTCTAATACAAGTGACATGAATATATCTGAAACACTTGATTCAAGCATCCAGCGTGAAATGAAAGCATAAAGTAGAAATGTTCTCGCATCAGATTACCCAACACATAGCTTCAACATACTTTTATAATCAAGGAGTAATTGTTGGAAGCCTTACAAAATTTGAGTCTTCTTGTCATAGGATCATTACACTCTTTGAAATTCTATTTGTTCAAAGTTTTTGTGCAATATTTTTTCTTCTTGATTTTCATATCGATTATGGCTTATAATATGAGAAAGAAATTAACATTTATGTTCGTACACGATCACTTTCTTCAATATGACCCTTCTTGTGCATCTAATTGTATGCTTCCTTTATAAAATTAACTATCAAGAAGTTTTATAAAATTTGAATACCAGAAGGTTCTTGATTATTTCTTCTTGTTTCATTAATACATGGCCACTTTCTTCAGTATGACCCTTCTTGTGCATCTAATTGTATGCTTCCTTTATAAAATTAACTATCAAGGAGTTTTATAAAATTAAATACCAGAAGGTTCTTGATTATTTCTTCTTGTTTCATTAATATTATGGTCAAACTAACTGGATCACATAAATGTCTCAACTTTGACAATAAATGAAATCTAAGAACAGAGTTTCAAATTTCAGCCCTTTTTGGTTTCCTAAGAAAATTTGGCTATCATCTTAAATTACTAGCAGCCAAAGTTGTTCTGGTTTGGTAAAATTAGGCAGACAATTAACACAAGTTCTAACACAATCTTGTTCAACATTTTTAGTTGCAGATGGCTGAGATTTCCAATGGCTTTTTTTCGGCTCTTGGAACTTCTAAATTCTGACAAAAACTAACCACCATTCACCAAGGAAGACAAGCACATATTCTCTCCACAAGAAAGGGGATATATGTAGTTTATTGATGGTAATGAGATCAGATCTCAAGTCATCAATGATAGTTTCAAATCTCACAATCAAGCATACAATATATTTTTTCGAGTGTTATCAAGTTCAATGTTCTCCAGTATGTTTCCATAAAGAAAAAAATATCAAAGAGAGCTTACAAAGAAAAAATAAATGAAAAAAAAAGCTTATCCTTGTCAAGCTTCATGGTCCTAGAATTTATTGTGCAGAAGAACAGAGATGGATAAGTTATAGCAAGTATCTTGTTTCTTCCATGTAAAGGCTATTACAAAGTCATTTCAACAGCAACTTCTTGAAAGTTTACATCAAAAAGTAATGAAAGCATATTTTCTTTCACCATTATGGAATGACTTATGTTCCTTGAATGAAGCACAAAATTCAAAATTTTGGATTTGACTCTTTATTTAATTTTACAAGCTTTGTATGGGATCAACTGCTATAGATGATACCAAAGGATAAGAAAGTGATTTTTAGTGTGAAGATTAATGTTACCATTTTGTTAGTGATGTTATCATTGTCAAATGACTCTAAATTTTTCATTTCTAGTTGGAAACTTATCAAGGATTGAGATCATACATGTCAAGGACCAATATGTTTTTACTTCCTCAAGTTCAAGTTCTTGAATAATCCTAGAATCTCTGAAACTTATCAAGGATTGAGAACATACATGTCAAGGACCAATATGCTTTTACTTCCTCAAGTTCAAGTTCTTGAAGAATTCCACAATCTCTATAATACAAGCTTCAGGACACTTTGAGATTATCTTAGTAAAGTATCCCATTGCTTTGCTATGCATTCTACTTTAACCAGTTCATGCATTACTCCATATAATGCAGTTTATTTGGCAACATTAACAAACTCCAAAAATGAATTTTGTCATAGAAATATACGACCTCCTTACTATAATGAATAAGCAAACAATCAAAACAAAAGACCTTTCATTAATAAGCAATAAATAACTTGAACAAGAAATATATGACATGGCTACCACAATCAATATAACAACCAAATCAGGCCAAACTATCCATGAAAATTGAGAGCTTTGTCGTTACATCATTACTGGTCAACATTGCTTCATAGCCAAGATCAAAATTTGTACTAATATTTGTAAAACAACTACATGCATTAAGTTCAAAAAAAAGATAAATGTACAATTAATAAATTGTTCATTTGTGGTTTAGAAGTTTTTAAACATCCCATCAAAATAAAGCCAAGCATTGAGCCAAATTTTTTAATCTGTGTGCTTTGCTCTCAAAGGCATTTTACACAGTAGAGATCATGGTAGAATGTACTAAACCAAACCAAGTGTTCGGTGATAAAACATGATATAGTGTGCTTGTTCACACAAGCAAAGGAGGAACCGTAAACGTGTTAATGACTTCATTTACTCTACAGATGGAAAGGCTAGTCGGATACACTAAAACCTGTGCCTTGGGATGACCATCGATTTGTTGCAAATCAACAGGTCTATGCATCTTAACCTGGATCACCTTAGAATTATCACTTCCAAAATGAGCTATACTACCATGACAAAATATTTAAAGGTTTATGGAATTTGCAAATACCTTTAATAGGCTGTGAAAATACTTTATCGATTACATCAGTAGATCAAGATTAATTTGTAGGTGCACTTAATCATCCTCCCTTTGCTACTAAATTGATCCCTGTGTACAGTGTTCCTTCTAAGCCGGCTCCAACAAAATAAAATGCCACAAAAGGAAGTTGGCCAAAAGGATTGTTACAAATAAATTATATAATTTCATTACGCAACTCGACCAGTCAAAGAATATCATTACAAACAACAGTCGGCTCAAAAGGAAAGAAAAGAACAATCATAAAATTGTCATGTCATTGATGAGTGTCCATACCCTATCCAAGTCTCCCATTTTGGCACAGGCAGGGAGGATACTTGCAAAGGTGGTTTGAGTCTTGCTTTACGCCTACCAATTGCATTGGCTTGAAAATTTCTAAAGACTTTCAACTAATCTATTTTGCACATATTCTGCAATCATTGTCCACGAGACCAAATCTTTATGAGGCATTTTGTCTAATAATTCACATGCCTTCCCAATGCATTCACATTTTGCAAACATAATGTATGAAATTAAAGAAGAGTACCTGTCCAGAAATTTGGTCTCTTAGATTTGTAACTTGATTCCATTGTTTCCAAGCTAGCTCTGGCCTCTCAAGTCCAACATCGGCCTTATCTAGGCTGCAATGCCTACTAGTCAACCCCTTGTGCCTAGCCCAATCATTAAAATCCAACCTTGATTGCTGCCATAAGCAATCTATTAACATCATCATGCCACAAACCTAAAAACGAGTGTTGTATATCAATTAACTAATTTCAGATTAAAAAAAGCAATATTTGTGGCTTACTTATAAATCTGGTATTGGAGATGTGTTTGGCATCACGGGTGACCACATACTGCTTGATTAACATCTCAAACACGTTTTGACAATGCTCAATAGCCTAAATGTGTTTTCCAAAGAAATTTCTATTTTCAACGTTTAAGAGTACAAATTCAAGACTACATACTGTGAATCAGATAATGCAAGAAGGAAACTCCAAGCTAGGCCTCAATCAACAAAATTTTAAATGTGCTAGATTCCAAATTTTAGAGCTTGATGATGAAGTACAAACTTAAATGTTTGAAAAGAACTCATCAAAGAGGAAATGTCAAGGTGAATTGAAACTCATTTGAGTGAGCAAAATAATCCGATATTGAACAAAAAAATAGTATTTGCATTATTTCTTTTGAATTCTTAAAGCAAATACCCACTAAAACACATCATGAAGCATTGAAACCCTCAAGAACACATACACAACAAAGTCCCCTAAATTGAAATTTTGGAATAAGATATTGTGAAATATCCTAAGGCCAGGCTCAGGAGCGACAACGATAATTCCTCTAGGATGTGACTCAGAATGAGTTGAGAGCCCTCTGAAGGGTAAGGGATTTTTTGAAGAAGGCAGCAAGCGTTAATTCCTCGCATTAAACAAAGAATTCGGCGATGAAGCAGTTGTTTATCAGGGATTTCGAACCTTAGCCCTCCTAGTTTGAAATAGTATATAACAGACGACAGTAATCAAATTCTTAATCTTTTGGGGAAAGGGCGCACCCTCTTCCAAAGCCCCCACTTTGGCATCTAAAATTGTCTCTATACCTATCACCTAATTATACATCTGCGTCTGATATATGTAGTTTTCAAAGACGAGGTAAATAATGGTAATACCACGCCTGGCAATATTTTTTGGGGATCTCCTGTGCCCTATTCCAAAGCACCTATTTTGGAATTGTCAGGGAGGATTATTGCAAAAAGTTACTGCAGTTAGCAAAACAAAAGATTATACAATCTTTGAGATTTACCAACAAGCGTAGCAAAGATGCAATCCACATCTTAAGCGATGGATTTTGTCAAATAGACACAGACAAAGAATGACATTGGCATTTGTAAAGAGACAAAGTATGACAACGTTTTTTTAAAATTTCAATAACGCAATCGATGCCTGCAAAGACCAAAAACAATATACACATACTTTTTTCTCAACGAGGCTCAATAAAAGACGAAGGTTACAGATAAAAAAACAAACCTTTGCTGGAACATAGCAGATTTTGCTGCAAGATATCTAAAGGGGAAAAGAAGGTCACGTTGTGCTCCAGAACCGTTGAATGTTTAAAAAACTGTAACATGCCTTTATAAAATTTGTTTTACACTATTCCTCTGGACTGCATGCCCAAAATGAAAACCCTACTAGCCATCTGTCTGCAGGCTTTGTTCCTCGCGCTCATACTGAATTTTCCCTAGATCTGACCTCTGCAACAATCGAGGATTCTGTTTTGACAACCCTGCAGCCTCTGGAGATGTGCGTTCTCTCTTATTGAGAACTGCACAAAGCCCTGCAAACCCCTGAAAACCGCCAGTGTATCCAATACGCCAATGCCAAAAAACTTGAGGATAATAATTCGCATAAATAATTTGCATCTTTACAGGGCAGGAACCAACGAAACACGAAAATATTTGCATCAAAACTAAATATGATTGGTTGTCTATGCTCAGATTAATAACGAGTTAACTGTTATAGCCTCCGCTATAGTTTCCTGCAGGCAGGAACTAATAAAAATGTGGAGAGCTTTAAAAAGATTTTGATGGATTTCGACACTCCATCATGAATTAAAATTAGAATCCAATATGAGTAAAGAGGAAGGAACGTTGCACAAGGTAGGAGTTGTAGGAAGTTTTAAAACCCTATATGGAGTCTGATTCTCACTCTTAACTAAAAACAAAAGGAGGTGGCAATAAAGCGAAAAGAAAACAACTTTCATTTGGCGTAACAAATATGAAGTTTTAAAACTTGTAGTAGGGAAGAGCACTAATAGTCGTCATAATTAACTTCGCTCACCCATAGATTCTAAATGATACATTAGATTTTGAATTTATTTTTTGGTTGTCTTCATATGCGACTTAACTGCTTAAACTTATTGATCTGGCTTCTGGGTAGCAACAATTCGATTTCTACAGGTCATTATGCGTCGAAAGGTCAAAATGTGGTAATTTCAAAGTGTTGTCTGATACTTAACCTCTTTTGCGCCAATAACCACACATGAAAAGGCCAATATCTATTTATAAAATACCTAAAAACTAATATGTTTTTCACCTTTTTATAAAAATAAATTAACCTAAATAGTTTATGTTATGCATATTATTAAATATACATTTAATATTACAATATTTAAAATGAGTGGTCGAAAAACTTATTGACCACTCATAACCGCCTTACTGCGTATGCATTATACGCCCACGTGGCACGAACTACCGCTATCTATGTTGCCCTAAAAACTTAGAAAAATGAAGATTTTTTGGGGGCATTTTCTACATTCGTCGTTGTTTCTCCTCCATTTCTCCTCCGCAACCATTTCTTGGCCTCCTTTGCAACCATTTTGTCGGCTCTTTTGTGCTCCCATATAACAATCGCACTCTTCCTCCTTGCATATTGGATGTCCAATGATGGTTTTTCTCCTTTGCAGCTGCATTATGCTTTGTCTATTCATGATTTCTTTGTATGCGGTTTAGGGTTTCATTTCAATGCTCTGTTATAGTTTAATAATGCTGAAATCCTTACAAAGAATGGCAAAAAAATTGAATATCTCTTCGTTTTCTTCGAAACCCCTTCATTATTTTTCATTTCATTTTATGGTTGCACTATTAAATGGTGCTTCTCTGTTTATAATGCCGAAATATTCATTGAGAATGGCAAAACAATTGATTATCTCTTCATTTTCTTTAAAACCCCATCATTATTTATCATTTCATTTTATGGGTGCGTTGTTAAAAGTGTCTCTCTGTTTATAATGCTAGAATCATTACAGTGAATGCAAAAAAAAATGATTATTGTTCATAATTATTCGAAACCCCTTCATTATTTATCATTTCATTTTATGGGTGCGTTGTTAAATGGTGTCTCTCTATTTATAATGTCAAAATCATTACAATGAATACAAAAAACATTGACTATTGTTCATAATTATTCGAAACTCCTTCATTATTTATCATTTTATTTTATGGGTGCGTTGTTAAATGGTGTCTCTCTATTTATAATGCAAAAATAATTACAGACAATGCAAAAAAAAATGATTATTGCTCATAATTATTTGAAACCCCTTCATTATTTAATATTTTATTTTATGGGTGCGTTATTAAATGGTGTCTCTGTTTAAAATGGCAAAATAATTACAGAGAGTGCAAAAAAAATTGTTTATTGTTGATAATTATTCGAAACCCCTTCATTATTTATCATTTTATTTTATGGGTGCGTTGTTAAATGGTGTCTCTCTAATTATAATGCCAAAATAATTATAGAGAGGGCAAACAAAATTGATTATTGTTCATAATTATTCGAAAGTCCTTCTTTATTTATCATTTTATTTTATGGGTGGGTTGTTAAATGGTTCTCTCTGTTTATAATGCCAAAATAATTACAGAGAATGCAAAAAAAAATTATTATTGTTCATAATTATTCTAAACCCCTTCATTATTTATCATTTTATTTTATGGGTGCGTTGTTCAATGGTATCTCTCTGTTTATAATGCCAAAATAATTACAGAGAGTGCAAAAAAAATTGATTATTGTTGATAATTATTCGAAACCCCTTCGTTATTTATCATTTTATTTTATGGGTGCATTGTTCAATGGTGTCTCTTTGTTTATAATGCCAAAATAATTACAGAGTGCAAGAAAAATTGATTATTGTTGATAATTATTCGAAACCCCTTCGTTATTTATCATTTTATTTTATGGGTGCGTTGTTCAATGGTTTCTCTCTATTTATAATGCAAAAATAATTACAGAGTGCAAAAAAACTTGATTATTGTTCATATTTATTCGAAAGCCCTTCTTTATTTATCATTTTATTTTATGGGTGGGTTGTTAAATGGTTCACTCTGTTTATAATGCCAAAATAATTAAAGAGAATGCCAAAAAAATTTATTATTGTTCATAATTATTTGAAACCCCTTCATTATTTATCATTTTATTTTATAGGTGCGTTGTTCAATAGTGTCTCTGTTTATAATGTCAAAATAATTATAGAGAGTGCAAAAAACAATGATTATTGTTGATAATTATTCAAAACCCCTTCATTATTTATCATTTTTTTATGGGTGG
Organism: Cryptomeria japonica; assembly: GCF_030272615.1. Taxonomy (NCBI): domain Eukaryota; kingdom Viridiplantae; phylum Streptophyta; class Pinopsida; order Cupressales; family Cupressaceae; genus Cryptomeria; species Cryptomeria japonica. The sequence goes on from NC_081406.1 coordinate 587,949,520, forward strand.
GTTGTTAAATGGCATCTCTCTGTTTATAATGCCAAAATAATTACAGAGAATGAATTTTTTTTTGTACTATTATTCATTATTATTCTTTGTTTTATTTCAATGCTCTGTTACAGTTTAATAATGCCAAAATCCTTACAGTATAATAATGGTGAAATCCTCACACAAAATGTCAAAAAAAAATGATTATCTATTTGTTTTATTCAAAACCCCTTCATTATTTATCATTTCATTTTATGGTTGTGTTGTTAAATTGTGTCTCTTTGTTTATAATGACAAAATAATTACAGAGAATGCAAAAAAAAATTGATTATTGTTCATAATTATTTGAAACCCCATTCATTATTTATCATTACAATAATGTGTATGCCTGATACTAGCTATAAGGTTGTTGTCCTCATATATATACTCGTACATATATACATATATGTACATATCTGTATATGTGTGTGTGTGTACATATATACATATATACATATGTATATGTGTGTGTGTGTACATATATACATATATACATATGTATATGTATATGTGTGTGTGTGTGTGTGTTATTGTCGACATATAACAACCTTCTCACATACACGTTTTGGGCTACTTGGCACAAATTATCGCTAACTACATTTCCCTAAAAACTTTGGGAAATGAAGATTTTTTGAGGCATTTTCATTGCTTGCTCTCCCTTCAATTTGTTAATATACTCACTTTAAATAATATTATCAAGCATACACTATATTACTTTCAATAAATTTCATATGAGAAATACAACAACATCATTCAATCATTAGTCATTTGACAAATGAATCTGTATCTTAATACAATAACAACAATATCTAATACAATATTGCATCTTAATACAAATCCGCTTTTAGTTTCTCTCCTCAATATATAATGTCTCAAGTTTTGTACCTATATGGTTATTGTCCGCATATATATACATGTATATATATGTGTGTGAGTATATATATATATACAACACCATTTTATTTTGCTTAAAGATGTTCAATGATGGATTTGTACTCATTGGTACCTGCAAAAATTGATTTGTTTTTTTATCATTTATCTCAATGGCATTGAAGGTTTCATTTCAATGATCTCTCTCTGTATATATATTTATACAAGCACACATTGTAGCATTTTTATTTTGTTGAAAGATGTTCAATGATGGAATTGTTCAGTATCTAATAGAATATTAGCAATATCCAGTTTGAACAATCACATCACAATTACATATTTTACTCTTACATCTCATGCTTTTAGTTTGTCTCCTTGTTATATACAGTTTAGAGTTTTGTGCCTATATGGTTATTGTCCATATCTATGTATACACATACATATATATGTATATGTATATGTATACATGTGTACATGTATGTACATATACATATACATGTATATATATATATATGTGTGTGTATATACATATGTATATATATTCATATATATGTATATATATACATGTATATGTATACATGAAGAAACACACACAATAACATAATATGTTTTATAATGATGGTTGTTTCGAGTTTTGTCGCTATATGGTTATTGTATATATAAATGTGTAAATGTTTATGGACAATAACTATATAGCCACATAACTTGTTGTAATCAACAACAGTTTCCTTATTCAAGGGCGCTCATTCAAATTGGTACACACTGAATAACTAAATTCTTTCTACAGTCAATGTTAAATGTTATAAATTTTTCAATTTAAATTATATTGTTTTCAGTAAACCAATATTTCTTTCAATATAGTCACTATAAATAATATTAACAACCATATTGGATGTCCAATGATGGTTTATGCTCCTTCGTAGTTGCATTATGCTTTGTATATTGATGATTTCTTTGTATGCAATTTACAGTTTCATTTCAATGCTCTCTTACAGCTTAATGTGCCTATATGGTTATTGTCCATACACATACACACACACATATGGTTATTTTCCATACACACACACACATATACATGTGTGTGTGTGTGTGTGTGCGTGCATGTGTGTGTGTGTGGACACACACAATAGCATTTTTTTTTGTTCAAAGGTTTTCAATGATGGATTTATACTCATTGGTACATGCAGAAATGGATTTGCTTTTTAGTCATTATAGTGTATACTTGACTCCACTTTCTTTGCTTCATTATAGTGTGAACTTGAGGGTTTATAGTGTGAACTTGACTCTAAATTATTTGCTTCATTATAGTGTGAACTTGACTTATTATAGTGTCAACTTGACTCAACTTTCTTTGCTTCATTATAATGTGAACTTAGGGGTTTATAGTGTGAACTGGACTCCAAATTATTTGCTTCATTATAGTGTGAACTTGACTCATTATAGTGTGAACTTGATTCAAGTTTCTTTGCTTCATTATAGTGTGAACTTTAGGGTTTATAGTGTCAACTTGACTCCACATTATTTATTTCATTATAGTGTGAATTTGACTCATTATATTGTTTCAACATACATATATAGTGTGAAATTGACTCATTATAGTGTGAACAATTCAAAGCATAGAAGAAAAATGAACAATTCGAAGCAATGGAGGACTACATATTTAATATGACATGACCGATTGTTTCCCACAAAAATTCAAATTTGAAAATAGATAGCTACCATAATAGAATGCATTGCACATTAGAATTATATTATAAGACATAATTTTCCATGTCACTTTCATTACAATCCAATTCATTGCATAATTCTAAGTTCTGCAAATTCCCTTTGCACATTCCTTATTTAACTATTTGTTTGCAATATGTATGTTATACATATGCATATACATATGTGCAATTCTATGTACATGTGCATATGTATGTAAGTGGATATGTATATGTATGTACTTATGCATTTGAATATGTATGTATCAATGTGTAAGGATTGTATGCATGTTGTCAAATGTTAAAGACAGTCAAAAAGTTGTTCTGCATTCAATAATGTATGGATGATTTGTTGTGACAAAGTTACGCTACCCTCAATTATTACTATTTTTTGTAGGCATGCTAGAGCATCGAGGGAAGAACCATACTTGTGGAAGATCATCATATCAATGTGAATGTGTTTATTAACACACTTCAATTCTTTGGAGATTATGCCTTTAATGCTTACATTTTATATTAATGTGTGTAGGTATCTTATGTAGTTATGCATTTCTTATTAAATGTGTTTCCAAAAACTCTTTAGTTTGTTTTGCATTTTGTTGTGATTGTTATGGCAAGCAATTACAAACACGATAAGGAGTCACTATGTCGAAGACAACAAGCCTTCCTCTCAAGTAAAGTCAATATGACTTTACTTTAGAAATGATCTAGTAGACAATGCAATTTGTGATTTGTTTATATTTCAATTTGTGAATTGTTTATGTTTCAATTTCTAAATTATTTATGTTTCAATTTGTTTAAATTCCTCACTTAGTTCATATGGCTCAAGAAACACACTTAGTTCACATTAGAAAAAAAAATAGTAGAAAATGCATTTCGTGAATTGTTTATCTTTCAATCTTCTCTTTGTGGGACTTTAGTTTGGCAATGATCTAGTAGACAATGCAATTTCTGATTTGTTTATGTTTCAATTTGTTTAAATTCCTCACTTAGTTCATATGGCTTTTGAAATGGTGGAAAAATGGTGAATGGTAGATCAAGAAGGAAACTACCCTTTCCCTCAGAGAGAGATGAGAGTTTCGCTATTGATTACCCTTCAAACATTTTTCACCATGTTACATTAGAAAGAGGAGAGGATAATTCACTAGATTCAATCTCTCCACATGAAGATGGTAGATTGAATTCTAAATGAATTAGGAATGTTAAGTTGATCCCCTCTTCCTTGTTTGAAATGGAAAGGAATTGATTGAATTATGTAGTGCAAAAGTGACAAAGAACTGATTATAACTTGAGATTGGAATATGGGATCAAGCTATGCACCTGGATCTGATAGTAATATGTTGAGACGAAGTTTCCCTGCAAATATGAGGAAAAGTTGTCCAGACCGTGGCAGGAATCTACACAGTCCTCTGAAAAATCCGCGAAACGAAAAAGGTTTTTCCACCTTTGCAAATGAAGCCTGAATCCGAAAGTACAACTACACACCTACAACCTACACACGGAAAAGAAAGGAAAATGGGTTGGGATTGGGGGTTTGCCTTTAGGTCAAACCCTAGTTTTGGAATTAACCAAGTAATGAAAGAAAGTACTTGCAAGTAGATGTAAATGAAAGATTGAATTGTAAATCACCTAAAGGGAGGTTGTAGTAGCAATGTTGATAGAAATGCTTGTGTGAAATTGAATGTTGAAATCAATCTCCTCTTCAATGGTTGAATCCTTGACTTGAATGCAACACCTAGCCTTGAAGGGAGACTTGAGAATGCTCAATACTCGAAAAGAATGCTTGAATGTTTGAATGCTCTTGAATACTTGATCACTTGTGAATTTCCACCCATCCAACTTATTGAACTTATGCAAATGAGAGGATGAATGCCCCTTAAATACATGTTAGTGGATTTGATTTTCATCACGGGCAGACATCGAGGGAGTTTCCCACCTGATGCACAACCAACAATGCAACCCTAGGAAGGGTCCTGCCCCAAAATAGGGCACCACGCCCCTGTCCTACCCCTTTCTCCAGGGCAGAGTGCGAACAGGGTGATGCAGAGGCCAAGGAAGAAGCTATTTCTAAGGGCTGAGAAATCTTCGGTCACCGATCAAGCTAGAGGATTTGAAATCGCATGCGTGAAGACCCTAATGCAGTCAAAAAATTCTAGGGTCGCAATTTTATGACACTACAGCTGCAAGAAACACACTTCACATTAGAAAAAATTATAGTAGAAAATGCATTTTTTGAATTTTTTATCTTTCAATCTTCTCTTTGTGGGACTTTACTTTGGCAATGATCTATTAGACAATGCAGTTTCTGATTTGTTTATGTTTCAATCATCTCTTTTTGGGACTTTAATTTGTTTCAATTTCAACATTTATATGCCTATGTTGTTGTGTTCATGTTATATATATATATATATATATATATATATATATATATATATATATATATATATATATATATATATATATATATATATATATATATATATATATATATATATATATATATATATATATAATTGATCAAAAGAAAGTGCCCCATTTGTAAAAAAAATAAGACAAAGAATTGTTTTATAGTGCCTTATAAGATATTTTGGTAGATACTGCCAACAAGGAAAACTTGGCAGCTAACAAGATATCTTGTAAGGCACTAGAAAATAGTTCTTTGTCTGGTGCCTGTTTACATATAGGACACTTCATTTTATCATTTCGATGCAATGACCTAGTAAACATATTAGACAAGGCAATTTATATATGATGACTACAATTTGAACACTTATAAGTGTTCAAATTTCTCACTATCAAAAGAGGACATATCAGTGGAATCTGAATAATCATATGCCACCGATATGACCTTTTTGATAGTGAGCAATTTGAACACTTATGTGGCCTCTTTTGATAGTGAAAAATATATGAGATCAGTTCAATTGATATATGAGAAATATCACATCAGAAAAAATATATATATGAGATTTATAACAACACCATCAATTCATTGGAATATCCATCTGAGATATCTGAAAGCAACGAAGTTCTAAAAACATTACAAAATATGGTAGTATGTCATTCTATAATCACATCACAGTTATATCGAAACTCAAAATCTTCTCTTTGGAGGGCTCACAAAATATAATTGATCATAGACTCGATCAATTCTCCATATGGGTATTAAATAGAGGAGGTGTCACAAATCCAAACCCAACAAATTGTGGCCTACTAGGGTCTGGCCCAGCAGTGGTGTTTTCTTGGCTGGGAGGGGTTTGTAAGCAGCTTGCTATTTGAGCAAGCAATGCATGGTTTACACTTGAAGTAAGTTGCATGGTGTCTAAGGATCCAAGTGCAGTCCCAACTTGCATAGTATTAATAGTTGTAAAAGCTAGGGACAAGAGGTTCATCATTTCCATGAGAATTGGGTGTCAGATGGCTAGAGGTTCTGCAATTATGGCCACATTTTTTGTCCTCTTTGCATGCTTGGCTGCCTTTTTCAGCTTTCATCCTCGCCTTCTCAAGCTTTGCTTCTGCATCTTTCTTTGCCTTCTCTTGTCTTTGAATGAACTTCTCTTGGAAATCCTACAATTTTTTTGGCCTGTTTTTCCACCCTCATAGCCTCCATTTCTATCGCTTTTGCTTCATGTTGTGCCTTCCTCTGTCTCATATGTTCTTTCTTCTATTCTGCCAATTCCTCATCTCTTTTCCTTTTAGCCTCTTTATCTTTTTGCCTTTGAATGTACTCATCAGATGTCAAGATATATGACTGGCTACTAAGACGTAGCACCCCTTTCCTACCTCCACACGAAGATTGATTCATTCTCTGCACTGGAAGTCTTAATGGTACAGGAGCACCTGAGGTTTCCTGATGAACTTTCAAATTTTGTAGTGAATGATCCTCATTGGGTCAATGATTGAATAAAGGACTATTGAAGAATTCAAAAGTGTTTTTTGAGGTTGTTTGTAGTTTTATTGTCTTTAGTCTTAGCTTATTTACTCAGTTTTGGCCAATGTGCCTTTGTAAGCCTCAAATGGCATCATATAGAAAAAAATTGTAAAACTCCTTGTAAGGCCTCAAAAAACTTTTGAAAATGTGTACATGATGTTAGGAAACCATCCTAGGGGGTCAAGAGTGTCAAGATATACACAAGTTATAAAAATGCATTGTGGAGTAAAAGTTGTCATGTTTGCATGACAACATTTTGCAATAATGTGAGCAGTTTTTAAAAAATGCTCAAATAGGTAGTTAGAGGTCCGATTGGTGGTTGGTTTTGATTGAGTAGGCATATATAAGGCCTCTCAAAACATTATAAAGGAGTTGGAAGATCCAAAATTGAATTTCTCAATAAGCAACTTGAAGTAATTTCCTGATTTTCACAAAAACGTGTTAAATTGCTTGTAGCAGTCCGTACTAGATGGATTAAATTCCATCTTTTACCTTCATGGGTGCTTATTCTATGTTTTGGGGGTTCTTAGAAATTACTTGTGTCATTTTTTTGTACAGATCTAAGTGGTGTATTGAAATTCTTTCTTGTTTCACTTCTCTCGACCTGAGTAAAGGGTTTAAGGCCCTAGAAATGGCTCCAAATTGAATTCCCATTGTGTTTTCTCTATTTACCTTAGGATTCAAGTAATGGAGTCGTGTACAATGTATATACAAAGTTTCAAGACCTAGAAGTTTCTTTTGAGCATTTTGAAAGCATGCCCTAAGCGAGCACTGACATAGCCCGACTAGGAACATGACTGCTATTTTTCATGTTTCCTGTAGGCATGATCAAATTTGATTGAGACAAGTGATTGGGATGGAATATAGTTGTATTATAGAGTGTCAGTGTGAGTGTGAAGGTTTGAAAGGGTGTGGAGATCAGCAAACCCCATTGTTGAAAGCACATAAACCTTAAACCCTTGAAAAGTGCCATTTTGGGGACCGTACCTGTATGGATGTATCTGACCACCTCATCTCCTAAATCTTTAAGAGTGTCCAAATGGGTATCTAGATCACAAAAGATTATGGGGGGTCATTTGGAAATTTTTAAAATAAAAGAGCTAAAACCGTGACAGTAGGGCTAAAAGGGGCTCATAGGGCTACAAGGCCTAAAATATAGGAATCATGAAGGCGATAAGGAAATGAAAGGGAATAAACTCTAAAACCACATGAAGGGAGTTGAAAAACCATCTCAGACCCCTCCTAATCCCCTGCAAGTGAAGGGTAGTGAGTTAGACATGTTGGTGGTTGGACTTACTCATGTGAGTTCTAACCTTGGTTGAGTAACTGGAGCAATCCAATTGGTAGAGAGTTCTCCAAAGGAGTTTGGGTGTTGATGTTGACTCACAAGGAGAGTAGGGCATAAAACAAACAAGGGATACCACAACATCATATTTTCCTAGCCTACAAACTAATTAGCAACTCATTTGTGAGAATCTCCCTATCAAAGTGTTATCAGAGCCCAATAAGAATTGGGAAGGAACTAATTTATGTCAGAGACTGAGTCAATGGGAGAAAATAGTTTCAGTATGGTGACTAATGCAGAGTTGGCCAAAAGGGTAGAAGACGAAGAGGAAGATAATAGGCTCCTCGAGGAAAAGTTGCAACGATTGGAGAATAAACTAGGTGAAGTAGAAGACAAGACCAAGAAGGCGACTATCAAAGTCAATGAAGAAAAGGGGAAAGAAGTTTTAGAGGAGGATGGCACACCTAACCCAGATCCTATTTTACCAGAAGAACCTTTCCTTAGAGCCATCAAAGCCTTAAGGGGTAAGTCCTTAGAAGGAGTGCCACTTTTTTGTGGAAAAATGGAACCAAAAGTGGTTATGGAGTGGACTGAAGGGTTAGAGAATCACTCTAAGTGTGATAAAATTAGTAAAGCCCAAAAGGTGAAGGTAGTCAAATCTAGATTGAGAGGAGTAGCCTTGACTTTGCGGAAGTTCATCTAAGAGGAGAGACAAAAGGAGGGTAAGAACCCAATAGCCACTTGAAAAGGAATGTTAGCCAAGGTGAGAGAAGCCTATATCCCTGAAGTCTATGTGATCCAACTACACAAAAGGAGAAAAAATTTAAGATAAAGAGAACTATATGTGAGAAGATACACTGAAGAATTTTAGAAGTTGTGTTTGAGATCCAAGGTGGTAGAAGATGAAAGCATCAAGGTTGCCAGGTACTTGAATGGTTTGCGGTGGAATATCCAAGAAGAGTTAAGTTTGTTGTGTCCTAGTATTGTCCACAAGTGCTATCAATTGACACTCAAAGTGGAAGAGAAGAGTAAAAAGAAACAAGAGCAAAGTAATAGAGGCAGAGGTAGGGGAAGAGATGGTAGAGGTCATAAAGGTAGCTATGGTGGAAGAGGTGTAGACCAAAGATCCCAAGGGGAATCCAAGTTGGTAGAGAAAAGTGGGGATTCCAATAGCAAGAGAAGCTATAGAGGAAGGGGATCTAGCAACACTAGTAGAGGAAGGTCTAGTGGATCAGGAAGAGGGTCCTATTTATCCACAATGAAGTGCTACAATTGTCATTAACTTGGGCACCCGACTTATAGATGTCCTGAGAAGTCTTATTCATCCCAAGGAGGTGAAAGGAGAGTGATTTATATCCAAGAGGATGTAGCAAATGTGAAGACACCAAAGCTGAGCTTAGATTTTGAAGTTGGAGAGAACCTCATGATAAGAAGAGTTTTGATCAAAGAACCGGTAAAGGAGGAACCTAGTCAAATAAGATCCTTGTTTAGGATAAAGTGAAAGATCATGGGTAAGGTGTTTAGAGTGGTCGTGGATTCAAGATCCACTGATAACATGGTGTTAGAAGAAGAAGTAAGAAAACTCAAACTACAAAGAATCCCACATAGTGATCCTTATAAGGTTACTTGGCTCAACAAGGGGCAATATGTTTTGGTGAATGAGCAAACTTGGGTGGAGTTCACCATAGGAGGCTACAAAGACAAGATTTTGTGTGATATCTCGCCAATGGATGCATGCCACCTACTCCTAGGTACACCTTGGAAATTTGATAGATGAGCAATACACCATGGAGAAAAGAACTCCTACACCTTTCAAAATAATGGAGTTACTTATAAAATTCAGTCTATAGGATATGGAGAAGAGAGCAAACTTAAAGGCTCAAATGTGTTACTAGTTGGTGAGAAGGAGTTCATAAACACTCTCAAAGAAGGAGAAGGAGTTGGGTTTGCACTTGTTGTGAAACCAAAAGAGGAAAAGAAGGAAAAGAAAGGTTGTATTCCTGATGAAGTGCAACAAATACTCAATCAGTTTAAGGAGATCATAAGTGATGGAACACCTGCTACTTTGCCTCCTCAACAAGCCATAAGCCATCAGATTGAATTTATACCTGGAGCCTCATTTCCTAATAAAGCAACCTACAAAATGACACCGAAGAAGAATAAAGAAGTGGCTAAGCAAATCCAAGAACTTTTGAATAATGGTCTGATAAGAAAGAGCATCAACCCATGTATAGTTCCCACCATTTTGGCACCTAAGAAGGGAGGTACTTGGAGACTTTGTACTAAATCAAGATCCATCAACCGAATTACAATCAGGTATAGATTTCCTATTTCAAGAATTGAATATTTGATGGATTGTTTAGGGGGTGCTAAGTATTTTACCAAGATAGACCTCAAGAGTGGCTACCACCGAATCAGAATCAAGGAGGGAGATGAGTGGAAGACAACATTCAAAACAACAGAAGGTCTTTATGAATGTCTTTTTATACCATTTGGACTCACAAATTCCCCTAGCACATTCATGAGGCTCATGAATGAAGTGCTTAAAGAATACATTGGTAAATTTGTTGTTGTTTATCTAGATGACATCTTGATTTTTAGTAAATTTAAAGAAGAATATCTTAAGCATATAGAGATTGTGTTAGATTCAATGATAGTCCCAAAGACACTGAGAAGGGGTGGGGGGGGGGGGGGGGTGAATCAATGTCTAACCGGTTTAATAAATATTTAAACTTATTTATAACTTTGCAACCCAAAACAATGTACTGGTAAATAAGAATTAATGCAGTAAACACAAATAACAGAGACAACATAGAAACACAACATAACACAAGATATTTTAACAAGGAAAACCGATGTGGGAAAAACCTCGGTGGGATTTGTGACCCACGATGTTTACTCACTGGCCAATGAATAAATACTACTTACAATAAGGGCCTGCACATGCAGGGAGGCCAATAGCCTAGAGCTCACTGCTCAATGAAGAGTCTCACTGACTAAAAAATGGATAATTAAATCCAATACAATGTACTGCTCAAAACAACATCTCTAATGCCAGGTTTAGTACTGGTTTAAGCTCAGATAGATACTTTAACCAAAAACCTTTGCTGCCACTAAACAATTATCTTCTACCAGCCATATCATTACAAAATTATCTATAAGATCTCATACATATATGAGTCTTTTATAATATACCAAGTCAGCTTACAAATAGTTAATTACATTTACAATAAACAAAAGTTCATCCCATGTCGGCCTGAGTGCCGCTATACTTCATTTTCGATGTAAACTGGATGTCGGTGTAAGTGCTTGTTAGTGTCGATGTCTGTCGGTGTATGATATCTGCGATGTCGGTGCATGTGTAGAAACCTATTGTCAGTTGGTTGCCAGTTGGTTGCCATCAATGACAACATTAACTATTCTCATATGAGTGTATAGTGCCAACAATCTCCCCCTTTGGCATTGATGGCAACACTCGTGAGAAAAATCAAAACTGTTATCCCAAAACTGAAATCCAAAAAGATGTGCTCCCCCTAAGCAAGTGATCTCCTTTGTACATGCATTTTTCTCTCTATTACTACTCTCCCTTTGACATCAATGACAAAGGATGTCATAAATAATCAAAAGAGTACAAAAATGCTACCTCGAGGTCTGTAACCGGTTGGTTACTATCTGAAAAATGCCCGCCAAAACTAGATTCAAACTCTGCATAAACTTCTTGTTGTCAGTTAGAGTTGCCTCAGTCTGCTGGATCATACCGGTGAGATAGTGCATTTGCTGCTCGGGTGATCGTTCTCCAGTAATTGTTGCCTAAGTCATTTTAGCTCTTTGAGTAATCAAACTATCTAACCTCGGACCAAGTTTATTCTTTAGTTCCCAGGCTTTGGACCTTATTCTTGCCTTTTCTTTCTCAAGTTTTTCCAACTTCTCCTCAAAAACTGTCATTTCCTGCTCAAAAACTAATATAAGTTCAAATGAACCTATCATATTATCCGCAATGTCATCAATTTATTTTTGTGTTTTCTTAATCTCCTCATCAATGTCCTCTATCAAATAGTGATGTTTATATGCTTCTCTATATAACTCCAAAATTGTAGAATTAAGTACCGATAAAAGTGTGTCCAAGTGATCGGTAAATTTCTATATGGTGTTCTCAAAGAATATATTTTTCTCTTTGTCAACTCTCTCCTTAATGGTATCCTCATTCACCTTTTCCAGCGTTATGACATTATTAGCAATGATTTTGGACAATGTGTCTAATTTACCTAAAGAATCATTAATGTGCTCTATCTTACAATTAGGTGCAATCATCTTCAGGATAGGTAATGTGTTATCAATTGCCTTAAATGCGAAGGCATTGCAATGTGTAATCCTCTTGATGGAATCCAATAGAACCTATGTTATGTTAGTAGGTCTAAATTCACCTGTAGATATGCTCGGTTCTGTTATGGGTTTCTTCTCAACAGATGTTTGACCAATTACCTTCACTATATCCTCTGTATTTCCATCAGATGCTTCCACTTAACTTACATTTTATTTGGGTGGATCTGTCTATGTATGTGCGTCTGCCTTTGATGGTTTCTCAGTTTGATTAAGCACCTCTGCAACTATCAGTTTCCCAGACTCAACATGAACCTCTTCCTCAAACTGGATCTCAGTTTATATAACTGTCGGTTTCTCTGATTCTGGTTGCCCTGTGTTAGTTGTCTCGTCCTCTATAGGTTTCTCAGTCTCCAGTTGCTCTTCTTGGGCAGGTATCTTAGTGTTCTAAGAATCAATTGTTTGTGTCGACATCTCAATCTCCTGAGAGTCTATAGTGTGTGTCAGTTTCTCAGAGATCTTGTTGTCTTTGACATCATCTGCCTTAACCTATGTAGTTTCTTTGTCCACAACAATGTTTATATCTTGACTATCTACACTCATGGTAAAAATTATCTTGGACTTTGGGTTAGTATCATCATGAGTTATACCTTCAGTAGCCATATCTGGTGGATTAGCTATATGTACCGGTGATGTTGAAGTTAATGGAGGGGTGTCCTAAGCCGATGGAGGGATGTTATCGGTTACTTTTATAGAAGGTACACCACCTACTTTACCTTTTCCCTTATCTTTCTGATATACCTTGAATGTCTTTTCCACTTTCGGTCTGTTTCTTTCCTCTTTCTTTTCCTTCTCAACAAAAAATATGTCCCATTTATCTGCAGTCTCATCTGCAATTTTCTTAACCCTTCCAACCATCAGGCTTACTTTCTAGTGTCCACTGACAAATACTGACCGATTCTCTTCAGATATAAGCTCATCTATCTCTTCTTTAGAGTTTACCAGATGTACAACCAAGAGTGCTTCAACTTTCAACTTCTTATCCAGTGCCATCACAGATAGCCTTTTAGCTTCTAATCTCATATATAAATCATTAGGTAAATCATCAATTACTTCTATCAAAACTTTCTTGTAGATATCCAAATGTAAAATAATGCTTTCTTCAATAGTTTGTTTGTTAGAATCCTTAAAATAATTATACCATTTATTTACATTTACCATATTACCTTCCTGTGTAATCTCATTTAGTAGATCATCCAATGTAGGGGTAACTGATGTCTGTTTCTTCTTTGGTGTAAGCTTCTTTTGTGGTTCCCTAACTGCCTGTTGCTTTTTACTTAGTGTCCTTTTTTTTTTAGGAGGAGGAGAAGGTATCGATAGGGTTTTCCTTTTTCCTTTCCACTCTCTTAAACTCAGCAGCCTTGCCACTATCAGTATCAGAAGATGTCACAACCGGTGAAATATATGCTTTCGATTGCAGTCCTTTAAGCTCACTAGCTGATATACCACTGATATTCATGACATTTTCTTTAATTTCAGTGACCTTCTTAGAGGCATCTTTGATAAACTTGTCTCATTTCTTCCTTTCTTTCTGCATAGATACATTACTTAAAATAGTGTCTGCATTACCAAATATTCCTTCAGATGGCTCCCTAGGTGCATTAAGTAGGGCTTTTGCATATGTTTCCAGAACAGGTAGGTCTACCTCATAACCCATCTCAGTAACCCAAATAGTTCTAGGGCTTACTGCTTCTATCCAAGTCTCATCTCGCTTAATGACAAAACAGATTTGCTTGTCATATTTATCAAATATGATCTACGGTAATCTCTCTCTTGCTCTCATCTTAGTTTGAAATGTTTTGAAGTAATCTGTAATGTTCTTATCACAGTCAGTGCCCATACTAGTGAAAGCTTCTTGTATCTGTTTTCTTAATAGGATGTCATAACCAAAATCTTTGTGACCTATGTCAGGTATCTTTTTGGTAAAGTATAGCATTAAGCATACTAGTAGGTTTCCAAAATGGAAAGTACCTTTCTTATCTCCCTTAATCTTCTTCAAATTGTCAATTAGTTCATCTTTAAGCCATTCACAAACATCTATCTTAGCATTATTGTTCACCATCTCATATGCACTGTGAATACAAAGGATAGAAACCGAATTCAGTCTATTGGCATGTGTTGCTTTATATCCAAGTATCATACTAACATATCTCACATTTGTATCCTTGACATCATTGACTCTAAGTGACCTACTATCAGATGTGGCTCCGGTTAACTCCATAACTCCCTTTTTAGGTATTTTATTGGTTTTATCAGGCCTAGTACCAGTTAAAGGTAAACCAGTAACTACCTTAATTACTTCCTTGGTTATCTTGCAAATTGAATCTAACCACATGAACTCTCCATGGACTCTACTCAATACAAGTCTTAAAACTTCCTTTGGAAATTCGGGAATGTTCAGAATTTCTACAAAACCTAAGTCTTCCACAATTTTATGTTCATTTTTAATCACGCCTTTTTCATCGGTAATAACCTGCTTAAACATTTTCTTCAAATCCTTAGTCCCTAGGTTTTCTATTTAAACTTATTTATAACTTTGCAACCCAAAACAGTGTACCGGTAAATAAGAATTAATGCAATAAACACAAATAACAGAGACATCATAGAAACACACCATAACACATGATATTTTAATGAGGAAACCTGGTGTGGGAAAAACCTCGGTGGGATTTGTGACCCACAATATTTACTCACTGACCAATAAATAAATACAACTTACAATAAGGGCCTGCACATGCAATGAAGAGTCTCACTAACTACAAAATGGATAATTAAATCCAATACAATGTACTGCTCAAAACAACATCTCTAATGTTAGGTTTAGTACTGGTTTAAGCTCAGATAGATACCTCAACCAAAAACCTTTGCTACCACTAAACAGCTATCTTCTACCATCCATATCATTACAAAATGATCTATAAGATCTCATACATATATGAGTCTTTTACAATATACCAAGTCGACTTACAAATAGTTATTTACATTTACAATAAACAAAAGTCCATCCCATGTCGGCCTGACTGTCGGTATACTTCATTTTCGGTGTAAACTGGATGTCGGTGTAAGCGCCTGCTGATGTCGGTGTCTGCCGGTGTATGATATCTGCGATGTCAATGCATGCATAGAAACCTATTGCCGGTTGGTTTCTAGTTGGTTGCCATCAATGACAACATCAACTATTCTCATATGAGTGTATAATGCCAACAAATTGTATTGAAGAAATTATGTGATGAGCAACTAACTATCAATTTGGAGAAATGTGAGTTCATGAAACAGGAGTTGGTATATCTTGGGTTTGTAATCTCAAGGGGTGATTTGAAGATGGATACCTCAAAGGTGGAAGCAATAATGAGTTGGCCTACACCTAAAATAGCAAGTGAAGTGAGGAGTTTTCATGGTTTGGCTTAGTTTTACACGAAGTTCATCAGAGGGTTCAGTGAGATATGTGCACCTATGCTTGAAACAATCAAAGGAGGTGTAAAGACTAAGTTTCAATGGACAAAAGGGGCACATAAAGGATTTGAACTCTTGAAGACAAAGTGGCTACTCAACCTATCCTTGTTCTTCCAAGCTTTGACAAACTCTTCACCATTGAATGTGATATAGGCAATATAGCAGTTGGAGTAGTTCTAAGACAAGACAATAGACTGGTTGCATTTTTCAGTGAAAAACTCAATGAAGCCAAGAAAAGGTATTCTTCATATGATTTGGAATTATATGCACTTGTTCAATCACTTAGGAAATGGAATCATTACTTATTACCTAAAGAATTCGTGGTTTATACTGATAATCAAACTCTTAGTTTCCTGAACTCTCAAGAAAAGTTGAATCATAGGCATATAAAATGGGTAGCATACTTGCAATCTTATACTTTTACCATTAAGCATAAGAAATGTCAATTTAATAAGGTTGTTGATGCATTAAGTAGAAGGTTACTAATGATTCAAGAAGTGCATCTCAAGAGCATTGGAGTTGATAGTTTCAAAGGGCTATATCAAGATGATGAAGATTTTGCTGACATCTACAAGGTTTTCCAAGAGTTTAGGAATCATTTTCATAGTGAATATGCAGATTTTACTTTGCAAGATGGTATTTTGTTTAAAGGAGGACAACTTTGTGTGCCAAGAGGGTCCATGAGAGAGAACTTGATGCAAGAGAAGCACAATGGTTGCTTAAGTGGTCATTTTGGGTTGAATAAAACCTTGGAACTTGTTCAAAGATTCTATTATTGGCCAAAGATGCAAAGGGATATTAGAAAGTATGTTGAAAAATGTGTTGCTTGTCAAAAGACAAAGGTAACCTCTTCTAATGTTGGACTCTATCAGCCTTTACCTATCCCAAACCAGCCATGTGAGTGTGTAAGTATGGATTTTGTTATTGGTTTACCCAAGACCAAAACTGGATTTGATAGCATCTATGTTGTAGTAGATAGATTCAATAAAATGGCCCATTTTATTCCTTGTAAGGTGACTCATGATGCTATCCATATTTCTCATTTGTTTTTCAAAGAGGTAATTAGAATTCATGGTTTTCCAATCAGCATAGTGTCAGATAGAGATACCAAGTTCATTGGTCATTTTTCGAGAAATTTATGGCAGAGATTGGGCACTAACTTGTCTTTTAGCTCAGCATACCATCCCTAAACGGATGGCCAAACATAGGTGGAAAATAGGACACTTGGGAAGCTTCTCAGATGTTTGACAAAGAAGTATGGGCAAACTTGGGATTAGATTATCCATCAAGTTGAGTTTTCTTATAATGACAATGGGAATAGATCAACCGACAAGAGTCCTTTTGAAGTAGTTTATGGGATTCATCCAAGAGGTGTGTTAGAGCTTAGAGACCTTGGAAGTATGGAGTAGAGGAGTGGCCATGTTTTTTATATTGCTCAATCCATGAAGGAGATTCATGAGTAAGTTAGGCAAGTTTTGCAAGACAACTCTCAAAGAATCAAGGACAAAGTGGATGAAAAGAGAAAGAATATGTAATTTGTTGTTGGTGACTTGGTGATGGTACATTTGAACAAATCAAAGCTTCAAAAAGGTATCCCTAGAAAGATTCAAATGAGAAGGATTGGACCTTGTAAGGTCTTGGCTAAGTATGGACAAAATGCTTACAAAATTGATCTACCCGAGGACATAGCTTTGTCTCCTATTTCAATGTTGCAGACTTGGTGTCGTACAAAGGCACAATTCCAGAGGAGTACAATAGAGTTTTAGATGTCTCACAATCACTTTCAGACCTTCCTTTGCCACCTCCAACCATGTTACAAGCAGAGAAGGTGTTGGATTCAAGGATTCTCAAAAAGACTAGGCATACCGCCTACATGGAGCATTTAATTAAATGGCAACATCTTCTAGAATCTGAGGCCACTTGGATACCTGAAGCAGACTTTCCAAAGGTTGGAATTGATCTCTCTTTGTTTGCTAAAGAAGTCACTTGACTTTTTTCTCATTGGGAGAGTATGGTGCAGGAGCACATGAGGTTTCTTGATGAACTTTCAAATTTTGGAGTGAATGATCTTCATTGGGTCAATGCTTGAATAAAGGACTATTGAAGAGTCCAAAAGTGTGTTTTGAGGTTATTTGTAGTTTGATTTCCTTTAGTCTTAGCTTATTTACTCAGTTTTGGCCAATGTGCCTTTGTAAGCCTCAAATGGCACCATATAGAAAAAATTTATAAAACTCCTTGTACGACCTCATAAGACTTTTTAAAATGTGTATTTGATGTTAGGAAACCATCCTAGGGGGTCAAGAGTATGAAGATATGCACAAGTTGTAAAAATGCATTGTGGAGTAAAAGTTGTCATGTTTGCTTGACAACATTTTGCAACAATATGAGCATTTTTTATGAAATGCTCAAATTGATAGTTAGAGGTCCAATTGGTGGTTGGTTTTGATTGAGTAGTCATATATAAGGCCTCTTAGAACATTGTAAAGGAGTTGGAAGATCTAAAATCGAATTTCTCAATAAGCAACTTGAAGCAATTTCCTGATTTTCACAAAAACTTGTTAAATTGCTTGTAGTTGTTCATACTAGATGGATTAAATTCCATACTGTACCTTCATGGGTGCTTAGTCTGTGTTACCAGGGTGCTTATAAAGTACTTGTGTCATTTATTTGTACAAATCTAACTAGTGTATTGAAATTCTTTCTTGTTTCACTGCTCTCGGCCTGAGTAAAGGGGTTAAGGCCCTAAAAATGGCTCCAACTTGAATTCCCATTGTGTTTTCTCTATGTCCCTTGGGATTCAAGTAATGGAGTTTGTGTACAGTGTATATACAAATTTTCAAGACCTGGAAGTTTCTTTTGAGCATTTTGAAAGCATGCCCTAGGCAAGCTTTGACATAGCCCAGCTAGGAACATGACTGCTATTTTTCCTATTTCTTGCAGGGGTGATCAAATTTGATTGAGCCAAGTTATTAGCATGGAATATGGTTGTCTTGTAGAGCCTCAGTGTGAGTGTGGAGGTTTGACAGGGTGTGGAGATCAACAAACCCCATTGCTGAAAGCACATAAACCTTAAACCCTTGAAAAGTGCCATTTTGGGGACCGTACCTGTATGAACGTATCAGACCACCTCATCTCCTAAATATTTAAGAGTGTCCAAATGGGTATCCAAATCATAAAATCTTTTGGGGGGTCATTTGGAAGTTTTTAGAATAAAAGAGCTAAAACTGTGACAGTAGGGCTAAAAGGGGCTCATAGGGCTAGAAGGCCTAAAATATAGGAATAATGAAGGCGATAAGGAAATGAAAGGGAAAAAACTCTAAAACCACATGAAGGGAGTTGAAAAACCATCTCAGACCCCTCCTAATCCCCTACAAGTGAAGGGTAGTGAATTAGACATGTTGGTGGTTGGACTTACTCATGTGAGTTCTAACCTTGGTTGAGTAACTGGAGCAATCCAATTGGTAGAGAGTTCTCCAAAGGAGTTTGGGTGTTGATGTTGACTCACAAGGAGATTAGGGCATAAAAAAAACAAGGGATCCCACATCATCATCTTTTCCTAACCTACAAACCAAATAGCAACTCATTTGTGAGAATCTCCCTATCACTTAAGACTCTGGCGATTTGCATTGGCAATTGCTGCCCATCCTCTTGTGTACATGGCACAAACTCAGGTTCGTCTTCACTTATGTGAATTTAATCTTCAAAATCAGCACCATCTTGCTGCTCCTAGTTGATTGCATTGGTGAAGTAATGTATCACATATGTTGGACCAATTTCTGGCAGACTTGGCATGGAAAGGGTTACATCATCACAGTGTCTACTTCTTGGGTCTAGTCTGGTATGACAACTTGTGTTGGCAAAGACATGCCTATTTATTTACTTTCCAAACCCTCATTTGGCTGGATGGTTTGTGGTGGCAGACCTGGTTCGGTAGTTTTTGGTGTCAAACTTGTAACATCAATCGTTGTTTGTGTTCCACTATAGTGTTCTATAAAATATTAAATGTCTTCCTCATTATAACCAACCAACCGCAAGCAAGCTTTTGCTGCCATATACTCTGGTTCTTCATCCCTTTAAGTGACATCATGTTCTGTTCCAACAGTTCATTGTATATCTACTACAACCTCAAATGCCTTACTTGGCCTCATATCATTCAGTATTGCGGATCGGTTAAGTGGCCAAATCCTTGTCCTATGAAAACCACTGATTATATTAGTCGGTGTCAATGCTTGGGCAAAGGCCTTGCTCACAAGAGTTGCTAACTCTTCCCTTCCAATTTTAATTTGTGGGTACTTTGACATCCATATACTCCTCTGTTGTTTGAAATAATTCTTGAAAGGTGAGAATACAAAAACATCAAGTGGCTACAATTTGTGGCTTGTATGAGCAGGAAGGGTTACCAAATCTATATCTATCTGCCTTGCTTCTTCAATTGTCATGAAGTCTACATGGCTTCCATGACCATCGAAGATCAGTAGGGGCCTACGTGAGGGTGAAACTCCACTAGGGACTGAATGTGCAAAATGTTCCAACCAATTTAAGAACAACTCCTTTGTCATCCATGCATGTTCTTGGACTGCCATGCATGCTCCTAGCTCACAGTTTGCAATGTAGTTTCAGAATTGCCTCTTAGATTTGAACAAATAAAATCCAGGAATTATGAAACAACATGCACTAACACATGCCAAAATAGTAATCCACCTTCTACTCTTGGAAATTAGGTGCAGTACACACCTCTGGCCCAATTTGGCTATCACTCTCATTCTACAATTCCTCCAAGCTTGCACACCAATCTCATCACAATTCTAAATCTGATTGCTACCATAGTGATTGAGGTTGTACATTGCCTCGAAGTTGTCATAGAAAGAGGCAACAATACAAGGTCGAAGCATAATATCCCTATCTGAGTCCACTCCTTCTGCTGTTCTCATCGTCAGATCAGGGTGCCTTCGTCTAAAACCTGCCCACCATGACCTCCCAGGCATCCCATTTTTGAATGGATTAGGCCTATTCTTGGTAATTTAGGCAACGATTGATTGAAGTTGACTAGAGACCGTGATCAATTTTAGCCATGTCTTTGCACCATTGGACAACTTCATCCTCCTCCTTTGTTGATAAAATGGTGTGTGGACCCCTCATAGTTGTGGTTGTGGTTCCCATCATCCATGCCCTCAAAGAGGCAATGGGGATACCATACTTGATTGATGTGCCTCTAAGATACATGTTCTTATCTTCTATGCATGATATTGCTTCTTTAATGTCAAATATGTTGACCTTTGAGGCCACCTGTACTTGTGGTGTTTTTGGAATAGGATTACAAGCTGCAGTAGAATGGTCATGTACAACAGTAGTTTCCACATCACTTTCATTGTTAGGTGAATGGTCATCTACAATAGGAGTCACTGGGTCTTCATTTTGGACAAAACTATCTTCATCAAGGAAGTGCACCCCATGAGTGACTCTAACTATTCGACGTCTAATACATATGTTTCCCTTTCTACCTAGTGCCATTATGTTTAGTGAACCTACAATGATAAGGTACCAATGGTAAAATGCAACTATGTGTGCCTATATAAATATATATACAGAGACAAATCATTGAAATTAAACCCTCAATGCCATTGAGATAAATATAATGATAAAAAATAAATCAATTTCTATAGGTACCAATGAGTACAAATCCATCATTGAACATCTTTTACCAAAATAAAATGGTACCTGTATCTCTATTTATGTATGCCTGATAATATAGACAATAACCATATAGCCAGAGAACTCAAAACAACCATGTAAGAGTTAAGTATATAACTATGATATGATTGAAAATTGGATATTGCTGATATTCTATTAGATAGTGAGCAATTACATCATTGAACATGTTTCAACAAAATAAAATGGTGTTGTGTGTGTGTATACACACACACACACACACATAGGTACAAATTTTGAAACATTATATAACAAGGAGAGAAACTAGAAGCACGAGATGCATGAGTGAAAGATGTAACTGTGATGTGATTAAAAACTGGATATTGTTGATATAGTATTAAGATCCAGATTCATTTCTCAAATGACTAATAATTGAATGTTGTTGTTGTATTTCGCATATGAAATTTATTGGAAGTAATATATTGTATGCCTGATAATATTATTTACTGTGAATATATTAACAAATTGAAGGCAGAGCAAACAATGAAAATGCCTCAAAAAATCTTCATTTCCCAATGTTTTTAGGGCAATGTAGTTGGCGGTAATTCGTGCCAAGTGGCCCATAAAGCGTGTATGTGAGAAGGTTGTTATATGTCGACAATAACACACACATATTTGTGTGTGTGTGTGTGTGTGTGTGTGTGTGTGTGTGTGTGCGCGTGTGCGTGTGTGCGTGTGTGGACAACAACCTTATAGCCAGTATATAGCCACTGTAAGTAATAGTATCGGGCATACACATTATTGTAATGATAGATAATGAAGGGGTTTTGAATAATTATGAACAATAATCAATTTTTTTTGCATTCTCTATAATTATTTTGGCATTATAAATAGAGAGACACCATTTAACAGTGCACCCATAAAATGAAATGATAAATAATGAAGGGGTTTCAAAAAAAAAAAAAGATAATCATGTTATTTTTTGCCATTCTCTATGAGGATTTCGACATTATTATACTGTAAGGATTTTGACATTATTAAACTATAACAGAGCATTGAAATGAAACCTATATCGAAAAATGAAGCAAATAAAGTGGAGTCAAGTTCAGACTATAATGAAGCAAAGAAATTGGCGTAAATTTCACACTATTAATGGAGAATAACCATATAGGCACATTAAACTGTAAGAGAGCATTGAAAGGAAATTGTAAAGCACATACAAAGAAATCATCAATAGACAAAGCATAATGCAACTATGAAGGAGCTAAACCATCATTGGACATCCAATATGGTTGTTAATATTATTTACAGTGACTATATTGAAAGAAATATCGATTTATTGAAAACAGTATAATTTCAATTGAAAGATTTATAACGTTTAACGTTGAGTGCAGAGAGAATTTAGTTATTCTGTGTGTACCCACTTGAATGTGCACCCTTGAATAAGGAATGTGCAGAGGGTATTTGCGGAGCTCAGGAATATGCAATGAGTTGGATTGTAATGAAAGTGACACGGAAAATTCTGTCTTATAATATAATTTGAATGTGTAATGCATTCGGTTGTGGTAGCTAGCTATTTTCAAATTTGATTTTTTGTGGGAAATAGTCAGTCATGTCATATTAAATATGCAATCCTCCATTGCTTCAAATTGTTTAGTTTTCTTCTATGCTTTGAATGATACTTGGTTTTTTTAATTTGATTGTATGCAAATTCTTGGTTACTGGGGAGCCTTACACCAGTTATTGCAAATGTAGGTACCAAATGTAGATCCATTTAATGCATGAAGCTGTGAAAGTGATATTTGGAAGAATGTACACTTGAGTGTCTAAGAAGTCTAATGTTGATTGTTTTTATGTCATGTAATGCACCAATAGTTGTGCATATGTAATTTTAATTGGAGTACATTTGTACTTTTTAGCCACTTGCATAAAATGGCAAATGTAAACATTAAGTTTTTTTTAAAATAACTATATTTATTATTTGTGCAAGTTGTTTTGTATTTAAATAAGAAATGTACCAGTAGTTGTTTAGTTTTTTTACTTTTTTGTTGTCAACTACTAATTCATTTGTGAACATGTATTGGTGTTAAAATAAATATTTACTGGTATTTTTATAATTATGTACTGACAATTTTTTTTTATGTTTTGGGGTGGTCAACATGGCAATAAGGTGATAGATATTGGAACTATGCTATCTATTGGTACTCTTCCCCTAAAGCTTGACAATTCCACACAATCAATTTGAAACCGAAGTGGTGACAAAACTCACAAGAAAAACTAAGCATTAATTACTATGTGCCAAGGTAACTGAGCATTGAATGTGTCACTAACTTAAGACTATTAATTCCATGTTCTCTACGCTTGAAACTTCATTCATGTAACACCCCACCAACAAACCCTAGAGGATCTATGAAAAAACCATACAAGAAATATGTGGAAATATTTTTATTAAATTAATTGTGTTAGCATATGTAGTGTCCACCCTTGACTTGACTTAATTTGACTAGAGTTGATTTTTTTTTTCATGCTTGATAGACTTATCTAGACTATATTTGATTATTTGGATGATGATTACTCATGTGTTTCAATTACTTACTATTGATGTTAGACACTAATGGACATATGCTATTTTGATGATCTGTATGGATGATGATATTACCACTATTGATCATGCGATTTGATGGATATATGTGCTCGATGGATTCCATATGCTTACTATGTGATGGATTATTGACAGATTAGATTTATCATTATTTTGATGATGATTATGATTACGCTAACCCTATTTCATGATTACATTTGATGAGATGTTTATGAGATGTGTTTGACTACTGTTTGACTGTCTTTGGGATAGAGACGATTCCACATCACTCAATGCGAGCTGCATTTGTCATCGCGATTCTCTATCACTTGCTTGTTCTATATATGTATATGTATATGTTGTATTATCATTTTGTGGTTGCAGGTACCAGACATCGACTCCACTTGACTTCATAGGTCAGAGTGTGTCTTTAGTTCCAATGGCTTATGTGGTTTGGAGATGACATGAGTTCCCTTCACATACTCTAGATCTAAGTTGTTCACCGTGAGTCATCAGTGTCTTGGCGTAATTCGCCATGTTAGATAGTAAGCTTGGTCCTCTTGGTGTTGTGAGTACGGTTAATAACGATTGATTTACTTGATTATGTTCAAAGTAATTATGAGGCTCTTGATGTGTGGTTTTATATTAGTAATGTTTATTTTAATGTATTTAATTTATTAGTTTTGAGTATTTAATTATTTGGTATTTATATTTATTTGATAATTAACGTTTATTGATTTTATGATTATTGAATATTTGCTGGTAAGCTTTATTGTTGTTTAATATTTATTTTATATTTGTGATTTAAGCTTTATTGTATTTGATTATTTAATTATTTATTAAATTTTCTATGGTTTAGTATTTATTTGATATCTAATATTTATTTGGTTCTTTAATTTATTTTATTAGCTTCTGGTTTATTTAATTTTAATCCCCATTTGGATTATTTATTTATAGCTTATGTTTATTTAATATGTTGACTTTCATTTCCTAAGTGGGGTGTATGAATACATTAAATTAAAATAATAATACGACATTCCCACTTTGCTCGATAAATATATTTTATATTTACTATACCTACCCTTTACTCTCATTGGCTAAATTCAAAATGAGAGAATAAATTATAATAAATTGTGGGTTGGTAAAATATATTCCAAAATGGAATATTTTGATTGGCCGAGATTGAGGCTAGGGTTTTTATTATTGTTTGCTTTCTATTTTCATTCTCGTGATGTTTTTCGGGTTGGCTATTCTTTGAAATTTTTTCCTACAAGCATTTTTCCTTTGGCTTTGGATTTACACTTGGATTTTGGCTTGTCTTTGTGGGGAGCTCTTCTTTAGCTACATTCCATCACTTCTGGTTGTAGGTTGGAGCTTTAAGCTTTTGTATTATTTTTATTTTAATGGCTTCCTTGTATGCTTCATGTCTGCACACTATTTTCGGGAGATGGGTTGAAAATAATATTTATTCAATGGTTTGAATATAGTTTTGGAAATAAATATTTGGGGAGAAACTTTATATTATATGAGTTTTTATATAGTCTGTTGGAAATCATATTTTGGCTTCCTATACATGTCGTCTCACGACTCTATGAAATTTTGGTGTGAATCTCTAGTTGTTGAGTCATTTGATTGTTTGGGAGTGTGAATAGTCTTTCCTTTGTGAGTCTTTTAGTCTGAAGGTGGTTTGATTCAATTGTATTGGAGTTTCTGTGTGTTTTAGGTGGTTCTGTATGTGCTTTGTCATGAAAGAAATCTTATTAGAACTTGGCTTATAGTTTGTATCTATCTATTTCATTTATGTCCTTTTATTCCTTATTTTTGGGCGACCTTGTTGGTCTTTGTTTTGTAAAATTTGGTTAAGTGTACGATTTTGTTTTTATGGCGTAAGTTTTCTCAGTTTTTCTGCCTAATTTATGTATTTGCATTGTTTGAACAAAAGCGCTAACTTATTGAACAAAAGCACTAACCTGTAACCTGTTGAACAAAAGCGCTAACATGTTGGGTAAATGTGCGAACCTGTCTGATTTATGTGTTTTTCATAGTTTTGCTTATTTTGATTAATTTTTTTGATTGAATTTTTGTACCAGAGGCTTTATTGAGGTCTGTTGATATTTTCCAGATTTGGCTTTGATCAGTTCTGATGTATTATGATGGTTTTATGTATATTTACCTCTCCATGTCATTGTATATGTTTTGGAATCTCTCCATGTTGATAAGCCATGGTTGATGAGTAAGTTATATTGTTGTTTTGGACCAACAAGTGGATTGGCCTTGCTATGATGTTATCTTCAAAATTTGATGGAAAATTTAATGGCTTTGTTATGCCTTGTATTTATTGGCCAAGAGGCTCATTTTTTTATATTTGATGTTGGTGCAGTCTTGAATATGTTGTGAGAGTATGTGTGGAAGTTCTTGGCTGCATATGAGTGTTATTTTCATATTTTATTATGGTTTAGAGCCCCTTGTGATTTATTGTTGGGCCATGTTAGGGGGAGTGGGCTTCCTTGTGATGACCAGGGTCATGAGAGATAGGCTTGCATGAGGTTCCTTGTAAGGATGCATGAACTCTAGACCGACAGGGCACATTGAAAGTTTACCTTAATTTGTAAATAAGTGATAACCTAATAATTGATGGGTTGGGTAGCTAGGCTCATTAATAAGTTAATAAATTGATTTGAGCCTCATGACTTAATCCCGGGGAGGATGTTTTAGGATAATCATGAGAAGGTCTTGAAGACGGTAAGCTAATCTCCCTTGGTCTGTTATAGTTTGAGATGGCTCCACATGTCCATCAGGCTAGTGCCTTATGTTATTATGTTTTTAAGGATGGAATGTTATGACACTCCACTCCTACATGTGTTCCCCTTGATGATTTATGATTATGCCTTATTGGATACTTTTGTGTCTTGATGAGTTATACGCCTCTGGGAGTTTATTCTTGTTGTAATGTGTGGGTTCTTGCATGCGAGTCCTTGTGTGGTTTGTCTCTTTGATTAGGGTGCCAACTTAGGTTTAGAGTGTTTGTTGGGACCTTGTGTCATTTCCTATCATGGGGGGTGGTTCCTTTGGTTCCACATGGTTGGGTAGTTGGTGCTTTTTAACCATTGGGATGTTCTCTTGGATTCTTCATGCATGGATGTGGATTCTTCTTCATGATGATTATGGATGTACCTTATAGCAGATTTATATAATGAATATGATGAAATACATGTATTGTAATATTTTTATATGTAGTAGTTGGAATCTTGTAGTAGGAAGAGCTATGCTCATGATGTATTTAATGTACTTTTATTTATAAGATGAATTGTAGTTGGAATTAGAATTAAGTCATATTTTGTAAAGGGATATTAGGGATGTAATTGTACTATTGTAGATATGTGATCTTATGTATCTTGGAAATAAAATGGATTATGATTGAAATGGAAATGGATTTGCATTGTAGTTTAGTTGTATTATTCCATAAAATGTTTAGAAAGAAAGATAGAATGTAAAGTAATCTTGGAAGAGGAATATTCGTAGAGTAAGAAATGAATATGTTAGAAGATGTTAATTAGATCTAGTGAAGATGAATGATTCATATAGATGCCTTGGTAGAAAGGAAATTATGCATATCATGTAAGAACTGTAAGTAGGAAGTTATATTAATACTATTGTATCACGCGTTTGGAAATAATGATAAGAAAGATGATCATGCTAGAATCAGTTGTAACTGTTGTATATTTAGTTGGATTGGTAGAGAAGGATTATATCTATGCATTAGGATTGCATTATCATAAAAAGTAAAAGAGCATGTAGATAGGAAATGTTGGGTTAAATAAATATTTGGTTTGCTTAAAATGAATGTAGGATATGGGATTGTCTTGCATTTTAAAATAGGTATCTATTATGTTAGTAGAATGATATAATGGAATGCATATCATGATGGATGAATACTGTAGTAGATTGCATATCTCATGGTTAGGGAATTAAATATGATGCATTAAATCAAGATGGAGCATGCTTATCATGTGCGTAGGATGTCATTATGGTAGTGAATTAAGTAATGATGTTGAAGTACCCTAGGGAAAGGTTAATGATGTTATGTTATTTTCGCTTGCATTAATTGATAAATGTGTAATGATATATGTTCACATTGGTTAAATGGTTAATGAATTTAATTAGATGGAGATGTTATGTGTTACATTAGTTGTTATTAGATGTTAATTAAAAAAAAAAATCTCTATTTGTATGTTAGACATTTAATTTCTCTAGGGTATTTTGGTGGGCATTAAAACATATATAACATATACACACAATTCTCAAACCTTGAGATT
The DNA here is from genome assembly GCF_030272615.1 of Cryptomeria japonica. Classification (NCBI taxonomy): domain Eukaryota; kingdom Viridiplantae; phylum Streptophyta; class Pinopsida; order Cupressales; family Cupressaceae; genus Cryptomeria; species Cryptomeria japonica. The sequence continues at coordinate 587,977,703 of NC_081406.1, forward strand.
GGATGAAATCATAGCTTATCGACTATGCACAAGCAAAATAATAAACACTCAAAACTTGAAACAAACAAGGGTTAATGTCTCCCAAATAATAAGAAAAAGTCTAAGATGTGTCTAGAATCACACATGACGATCCCCCATGTTGCCAAGTTTTCTTTATCAATAAGACAAGTTACTAAGTCATAGGTGTCACAGATGGCCTTCGATGAAACCCTAATTACAAATGGATGCCACCAAAACCAATCAAAATCACTTAAAATCTACTCAACCCACCTCTAAGGGTTCCCTGCTGTCACTACCTTCACAACATAACTAAAATAGAGTCAAACAGGTTGGACACTTGCACACACAAGGACACTAGTGCTAGACTCTAAAAGTATCCCAAACATTGGAGCTAGAATTCACAAGTGTCCTGAGAGGACACTAGTGTGGATTGAGGACAATATCACATCATGCAAGTATCTTGGATATTGGAGAAAGTCTATACAAGTGTCTTGGATGTTGGAGTGAGTATGCACAAGTGTCCTAGAGGACACTAGTGTGGATTGAGGATACTAATGTAGTGTGCAACTTTCCTTTACCAATGCATGCATCCTTGGGATGCTCTAGTATCCTCCAGACTAGTGAACTCATGCTAACATCCCTAAAATATGTGTTTATCCAAAAATAGTGAGCTTCCTAGGTGGGCTATACGAAGCCCCGAACAACCTAAACCCCTCGATAAAGTCAAAATATGAATACAATCCCAAAATTGGGAGAAAATTATAAAAAAGTGAGAAAGTGGGTCAAGTTTAGCGACATCGAGTCATCAGATTACTCCTACAAAAATAGGTGGAGTCTGGGTGGAATCATTTCACCACAACTCAACTCACAACACCCATAACCACCACATATGGACATATAATAGCCCAATACAACTAAAAATCAATATCTTATGATCACAATAGGAGATAACTAAATCATTCTCTAGAACTATAAAGAGAATATCTACATTAATATTAAAGCACCAAATAAAGCATCAATTGAGAAGCATACATAGCCATGATTTGTGGTTTATTTGAACACCTGTCCACTAAAGTATTCAATAACTATATCAATATGTATCATTAAATGAATCTCCACTTGGAGTGTTCTCAATATACATTTCAACAATAATTACAATGCTTAAATCACATTTCATCTATATTACAACTTAGAATGAAGAAGAATGAAGAAAGTCAAGTGTTGAGGAAGGTGAAGTAGCTCTCAAAAGTGCTCATGGACAAGTCTACCAGTCCTTAATGGTGGTGTGCAATGCCACCTGACTATGTGATACCTTTAGGTCCACCCCACTGTGCTCATGGAGATAGTCACAAGGCCCATATACTCAAACAAGGAAAACAATAACATAATGGCATACACTCACACCATACACACAACATACATGACATAACAAGACACAAGAATGCAATGCACTATCAAGGATAGATATGATACAAAGTTATGAACCCACCATAAGGTCACTACTCATGTCTACATAGGGTTGGATATTAGACACTAAGAAGCAAGAATGTCATCACATAGCTCAAAGGGATGGCTTATGTAGATCTAAGTGGTCCTTTTGTGAAGACAAGGAGACTAAAACTTTCTAGATCAATGCACCACAGATAGTCAAGCCTTCCTAATATGTCCTCGTCCTTTACAATCACTCAAGGAATGCAAGGGGAATCCATAATTATCTTATTAGTGTGTTTACCCATTGTTTTAGCTATATAAATTCACTTATTAGCTTGATTGTCTAATGAGTCATACTGGTGGCCACTTTGGGCCCCATCTCCCATTAAGAGCCACTCCCCTTATTGACTGTAAATACCCACACCCAATATCATCTCATTCCTATGAATAGGGACAATGCATAAATAATGCCAATATCAAATATAATACTCAATATATCATATAAACAATGTATTTTAAACAACATATTCTCAAATGCTCAAATGGTCTCAATAACATGGCATTGGATTTGAATCGATCCCAATTCGAAAATTCTATATATAATATAATGACTCCACATAATAATATCATATTTTTAGCATCAAATTCCAATTTTCACTAAAGGCCAATCACCATAGATGGACCTCCAAAAAGCTTAAATTTTCAAACATGCCCAATCACAAATCTTGAAATACCCCTTGGTCATATCTACACAACATCCCAAAAATGCAATAAAAATAACATTTCATGCATCCACAAAAATTGGGCAAAGTTTCCCCTTATAAATATTGGTTTTCAATATTTAAAACTATGAGTTCAAAAGCTCCACCAAAAGACAAAATTCAAATTGTACAAAGGATCTAAATCTAATTATAAACTACTTGAAACAATAATCAAGCATTTAAATTTAGAAACAAGAGAGAAATCAAGTAAACATATACCTTCAAATCAGAGAAAACGTCAAAATTCAAAAGAAGGCCAAACATTCTTGAGATAGCTCATGAAAACTAGATAGCCCAAATAATATGATCCCCACACAAATCTGTTGAGATCATACTCACAAAATTCCAATCTACCAATCCTCCATTATCAACAAACCAAATTTTCCATGTAGGGTTTTAAGAGAAAAGTGTAAGAGAAAAAAATAAAACTAAGTGTTGAAAATAAACTCCAAATACAAATTATATTTCACTTTTTGCCGTGGGAATATAAAAATATTAAATTTAAATTTAAATTATAAAATCTATGATACTCCCTGTTACCTCATTGTCTGTTTTGAACCAAATAATGTGCATTTAATTTTATTTCCCTCTTTTAGTTTTATCGTCTTTAATCATGCACTTTTTGTTCCTTATGTTTTGCCTTTTTTGTCCCATTGAGCCTGCAAGTTGGTTCAAGGTTCAAGGTTCAACCGGTCCTCTTGTGTGGGTCGCGGCTTTGTAATGTTATTAAACGAGCAAGTGTGAATGTGTTAAGTCGGTCTTGAATTTGAACTTTGAACCATTTACAAATCGGTGCAACGTTCAAGGTTCAATGTCTCCCTTTATGTTTGTTAAAGGTCTTTGCTCATTCCCAGTGTTGTGTTGAGCCGCAAGTTGAGAATTCTTTGTTTTTCCTTGAATTGAACTTTAACCATTGAACTCCTTGCGAGTTGGTTCAAAGTTCAAAAGTTCATTCCAAGTTTGGCCCCGAGGACATTAATAACACTAAAGGTGGCACGGCAAAAGGATTATTCTCGGCATCTTATAATTTAAAATTCTAAATTTGGAAAAAAATCATGAAAGTATTAACCATTTTGTGCGGAGTTGATGTGTAATTAAGAAAGTGTCAGGTTCCTATCATATCATTGGTTATCTCACACGTTCGAATGAATCATTATGAAGCACGTGTAGATGTTGCTCAGCTATTTTCCGTTTTCTTAACATGTGAATTCTCAAAATTGTAAAAGTTGTAGCTTCTATTATTGAAGGAGCTAGAGACGCCGAAGGTAATTTCAACTCCATTTTTCCGAGGGTTTCACAGATTTCATGGTGGTCAAAGGTGAGTTTTAATAATTTCCCTCCACTATGTTATTATCTCAGAAGGTCAGTCGGTGTAGGATAAATCTTTTGTTTTGGAATAAAATTTTGTCCTATTTAGGAATTATTTGATAAATGTAAAAAAAGTGGTCACAATGAGGCCGACTCTTCCAAAACTTGGTTGTACATCATGTCTAGTTAGTATACTTCCAGAGTTGAGCGACACCTCTTTGGACCTAACTGACTTGGGAGATTTCTTAGAGAGAACTAAAAACCCCAGGGTAGGTTCAATGATGGAGAGGATAGTTAGAAGTGGCCGGATAGAAGCTAATGCTTTTCCAATTGCCGCTCCTTGTCCAGATTTAGTAATAGCATGCATGAATAGATATGATGTTGATAGCAGGTGCATTAGAACTAGTAGTGGCGAGATGTTAGTGGAGATTAACAGAGAGATAGTAATGGTTGAAATGAGAATACCACATAAGGAGCCGTACGAAGACTGGTCAATTGGGACCTCATATGCATTTTTCTCTGAGAAAAAAAGCACATATAGAAGCGTTATTGCAAGGAATTAGCTTCTGAAGGTTCAAAAAGGGGGGTCTCGGTTACCTAAGCCTCTTACCAGAGAACATTTCATCACAGAGGTGTGAGACATTGTCATACTGTTAAATAGACTTAAAGGGAACTCATACTCTTTTTATTGGGAGGATTGGATGTACTTATATATCCAGGTGTTATTAGCTGGTGAGAAATACCTTGAATGGGCACAGGTTGTCGCTAAAAGGCTCCATGAGGGTTTGAGCAACTTTGTTGGAATGCCCAACTTTTACATGTCTTCATATTTATTCTATATATTGGCCTGTACTAGAGACTGGAAAGGATTGTATAATGAGCCTTGGGTAGATGACATGAAGGTTTATGACTATTACCCTTACTTGCAACAACATAAATATGCAGAGCATTTCACTAGATGGAATGATGTTTTCGCAGGAAGGCTTGCCTTTGAATTGCAAGGAGATAATAATAAAAGAATGTCAGTCGAGGCCATGGAGCTGATTAGCATATATGGAAGCTATTTCATTCAGTTTCCCAGATTTACTTATATCAGAATGGGCGGTTTCGAAGGCGAGCCATTCAAATTACCCAGATATGCCTTTGACAGTTTTGTGCTAATTGAAGTAAGTCGACAATTGGCTCACATTGACAAAAGGTTAGGGACAAAGGGTAAATCCAGAGTTGTTTTCCTTATTGAACTTGGCTATTATAGTTCTAAATCTGTATCTAATGCCTTGAACCTAGAATTGGAGTTCAAGAAAATGAATTTGCAGCCTTACATTGCCATGCGAAAGTTTGACATTAGGGGATATGTTGTAGAAAATTTGAATGTGGATGACCATTTCTTCCATGAACCTTAGTTAGAAGATTACTGGGAAAACTATGGCAATGAATTTGAAGTGAGGAGGAAATTATGGTCAAGGTTCACTTTACAGCAGGTCATTACCATGAAGCTGCCCATTAATGTATCAGGTGTACAAGAAGAAGAAAGGGAAGATGTCTTGGATCCCGAATTCAATGAAAGGGTTCAAGGACAGCCAATTCCTAAAATTGATGGGGATAAAAGAGAAGAAAAAAACATTCAAGCCAAGTCCTTCAATGTCATAAGAAGAACAAAAAAATGGCTAAGGGATCAAAAGTTTAGAAAGGAGTCAATCATGACTCCCCATGAATTAACAGTTGGTCCACATGCTACAACTCAGATTCCTACTTCCTCCTCTAACAAGATTGTTGATATTGCAGGTGACACAAGGCCAATTATTGAAAAGATTCAACCCAGAAGATCAAAGAGGTCTCCACTAAGTTCTTCAACAATTTGAGTTACTCGCTCAAGGAGCAAAAAGTAGAACAGAGAACCAGTGGTGAATCAAATTGTTGTGGACTTGGATCCAGGTGAAGAAATTGAAGTGACAATGGATCAACAAGTGTTGAGTAACACTTCAGTGTAGGATGTGGATGCTAGTAAGGAACTTGAAGAAGAGCCAAATCCAATGAGCACTATGACTATTGTCAACCCCCTTGATGCTTAGACACCTCGCCACCCAAAGAAACTTCCAGCACTTCTCGGTGGCTAGGGGATTTGACTGGGAAGAATTGTAACATTGTTCCTATTACAATTCCCATGGAAGATATGGTAAGCAAGTGTCTTGGGAAAATATCTAAACCCAAGAAGCTCAAAATGAAGGCAATGATGGAATTTGATGAGGAAACAAGTCATTGGATAGCTGAAGTAGCTAATCTCATCTCGGATAGAGATCCAAAAAAGGCCACTGAGGATGATTTTACTATGGAGAAAATTGACCTGGGAGTTGCTTCAAGAGTTGTAGATGCTAAACATCTGGAATCCTCCACAAAGAGGATGATATCCAGGTCTTGGAAAGATGAGAAGGACAAAAAGGAGTTGAAACAGGTAGTCACCCAGATGATAGAGTACATAAACACCATACATCATCTGAGCCCTCAACCCCTGTCCCAGATGACATTGTCTTTTGACCCCAAATCACCAGTGAATCAAAAACCGTTAGATCAAGTCCAAAGTAGCTACATGATAGTTGAATTATTCGATGAGTGGCTTGATTCTATAGTACAACAGGGTATAGACTACATTGCTAGCCTGGTCAAAGTATATGACAACACCATAACTATGAGAAAAGAGTTAGAACTAGAAGACGTTGCATGGGAAAAGGAAAGAACCAAATGGGTAGCGGTCTTGGCACACATGAATGCTGTGTAAAAAATTGGCACTATGAAATTCCTAATTGAGAAGCCCGTAGAAAACCTAGATGGCAATGTGTTGTATGTGTCAAAGAAGAATGTCGAATGGAGAAATTCTATCATTAAGAAAGGACACGAAGAATCTGCCAAATTACTTAAAGGATTAATGGAACTAATTGATACAATGCAGAAGGATCTAAAGTGCATCGATATACAACTCTTAAAGGAGGATGGATAGACAATTGAACCTGCAGTAGATATGGCCAAGATCTTCAAAGAAAGAATACAACTTGTTAAAGAGACAAAGTCTCTAACCACATATGACTTTACTTTTCTAAAGTGTCCAGGATAGAATCGAGGCTGACAGTCTGCTTTGATCACTTGGAAATACATAAAGCAAAGTTATGTAGGTGAACATGGACAAGGAAGTTTGGAAGCAGCGCATCCTACACATTGGACTTCCGCACTTTCAGGCTATCCTAAATTTCTCAGCAGCACATCTGGAGTGGCGAAATGTGAGTGGTTCCACCGCAAAGAACGACAAATCAATGGGCACTTCTTCCACGATGGAGTCCTGATCAGCTTACAGATGAGCTGTCATCCTATTTACAGCCTTTGTTTATTTTAGTTTTATAGAGTTCAAAACATACAGTTTCTTTTAGGGTTATTTTCAAACAAACTATTGGCTTGGGGGCTATAAATGTAATTAAGCAAGCTTTGTTTAAGGACCAAAAAACTTGATTTAGAGGAACAAACTTAATTGTCTTTGGATTTTCAGTGCAGATCTGGTACTTGAATGAAATAATATTTTGATACTATCTTCAAATCTATGTGTTTGAAAGATTAGCAATCTCTGTTGGGATGTATGCTTATGCGTGAAATATGCTATTTCATTACGAGTTCTTTCTCAGTCTATGAATTCATTGATTTTCTTCGTTTAAAAGGTATTTCATTGTCATTTAAATGGCTATGAACCCCCTTGTCCTATGAGGCATGAGTGAGAATCGATCAACATTTACACTCCTTTGAGTACTTTGGGTGGAATAAGTTGTATATTGAATGAATATGTGCAGGAGTAAAGTCTGTGAGCTTTACGCTTGTAAATAAGTATTTTGTGGCATTCTTTTGTGTTGATAAATGAATGCGAAAGCCTTTCTCTCTTTTTGGTGAAAAGTGTGTTTGTTTCTAAGTTATCTGCATAAAAATTTATTGAAAATCATACGAGGAGCTACACTCTTATGCAGAGGATGAACCTAAATTTGATTCACCCAACTATTGGTTCATTTTCTTTTTCATGAAAGGGTATGCACGAGTCAACATTTTTAAAGAAATATATAAAAATTAAAGAAAAGGCCAATCTGTTAACCAACACTCCCAAAAGCTACCAAAAAATAAATTATTTAAATCTCACTAAATTAAATACATATAAGGCATAGTTCACATTTAATTATTAAATTACCACTGTAGAAGAAAAATATCATTAATAAACATATAAAAATAGTGATAATTAGCAATTAATTGGCTATGCACATACATACTTTACTAGTCATTCACAATGATGCATAAGAGTGACCAAATATTACAAAAATGGTAACTAGAGGTATATTCAAACCATATTTGGCCATTGTGCTATCTCCTGTAACCACCATTAGGAATATGGGCACATTCAGACCTATGGAACTAGGTGAAGTCACTGCATGTTCTTGCATCAACCAAAACATGCATACATATACATATAATATATTATAACTAGAAACATAATTAATCATTCCCCAATTGGGGTCGCATAATATTTATGGTTAGAAACATCATATCTCACCAAATCAACATTACATCAATAAAGCATCATTAAGTAACCACATCATAATCAATATAACCTAGAATATCCTCATAATATAATCAAGACATCATCATATAACATCATGTCGCATCATCATAGAGTCATCATGCATTTAGGATCATCATTGAAACAACAAGTATAACCTATATCCATGTCAACAATGATATCATGTGAACAAAAGAATATAAATGTAAGCAAGATGCACCTCACAGGTGCCAATATAAAAGAACGATATATAAATGGTAAAAATAGAACATATAAAGAGTCAATATTGGATCAAAATAATCAAATGATAGAATGCAAATGCGAGAGGCATTACATCCTCCCCTAGGACTAGTCGTACTCTTGGAAGCCTGCAAATAGATAGGGGTACAACTCTCTCAACCACATGACATCCTCCCATGTGGGTGAATTCTTATCACTTGGGTCCCATTGGACCCTTTCCTACTCTATGTATTTATCCCTGAGTGTTAGTCGAGCTGATTTTGAAGGATACACATGGGTTCGAAAGAAATCTTCCTATCCTCAACCTATAAAGAACCTCAATCAAGAACATGTGTCACATCAGGAATATACTATCTAAGCACTAAAACACAAAACACATGGTGGATGTAAGATAGGCGAGGTGGCAAGACAAGGTGGTAGGCAACATGACCAATATTCTCAAAAATCTCAAAAGGTCCAACAAAACGTGGTGCCAACTTAGATCCTTTCCCATAACATATGGGTCTCTTCCATGGATGTTCTCTCATGAACACACGATCACCTACTGAAAATCGACAATAGTTCTTCTACTAGTCTTGAGCTGCAATTAAATGCTCTCTAGTATGAGTTACCTGCTACTCCATATCCTGAAGCATCTAAGGTCCCATAAAACATGATCGTCTAAATGATCCCAACTCAATAGAGTCGATATGGATGACAATACAAAGTCTGAAAAGGTGGCATGTTGATAGAGCTATGGTACCCATTATTATAGGAAAACCCAACAAGGTACAAATAGTCCTCCCAATGAGATTGTTGATCCATCACATACATGTGAAGCATGTCCTCCAGAACCTAATTAACTCCCTTTGTCTAGTTGTTGGTCTCAGAAAAAAATGCAAAACTAAAATTAAGCTAGGCCCCTAATACATGTTTTAGAGAAGTCCAAAATGCATAAGTAAACATTAGATCCTGAGTTGATATGATCCTATGAGGTATCCCATGTAGTCACACAATGTCCTCCATGAGAAAATGCGCTATCAAAGTAGTAGTATAAGAAGATTTGATGGGGCAGAAGTGTTCCACCTTGGACAACCTATCCACTGTAACCATTATAGCTTCGTGATAGTGTGAAGACATAAGTAGTCCCACCATAAAATCTATAAAAATTGTGCCCCATTTTTGTTGAGAAACATGTGTTTCAACCTTGCAGTCTTTTTCTGGAAAAATCCAAAATTTGTTTGAGGTAGTTTTCCGCATGTTTATGCATTGGAAAATGGTTAGTGAGTTGTTAAAAATGAGTCTTGTCCATAGTAGAATATAGGTGGGCCATTTTTAGAGCCTTAATGACTCATTTTGTGACTTTTAAGAGGGTCTAAGCTAGGGGACAAAATTATGGACGGGATTACTATTTTAACCTGGTTGTTTTTCCATTTTGGAAATGTAAATGTCAAAAATGGGCACCATGTGGCATGGTGGTTAAGCCCATGGTTTTGTAAAACCACAAGTGGTTTCCAGGTTGTAAAATCACTATAAAAGGAGGGCTTGGGGAGGAGTTTGATAATTGAGTTTTTTGCAAGACTGGATGCTAGAAGGAGTCTCTCTGAGTTCGAGTTGTGGTGATGCGCTCCTGTAAGAACTTGTATTGCAAGTGTATTGTAATCAGCTTGATTTGATAATACATTGTGCGAGTTTTGGAGGGTGGGGTTTTTCTCCTAGAAGGGTTTCCCCACGGTAATCACTGTGTTATGTGTTCATTGCTATTTTGTTTATGCTTTATTGTGCATTTCTTGATATCTTAGTAATATTTAAGTTGAAAGTTGCATAACCGTCCTCTCAAGATTAGCGTAGGAAGCGTTTCCGTACACCTTTGCTTCCTTACAATTTTCACTCATGAATAAGATGCGATTACAAGAGACCTACGAGATGATGATGTTTTTCCTTCACCATTTAATTCTCTAGACACCTGAACACAATTTTTGCGATATCACACCTCATCCCTACCCAATGGTACAACTGTATAAGGTTTGTATGCATCTTCTTGACGTCGAGATATGTTGAATAAGGAGCACAATGTGTCTGTGTCAAAATCAAGGTACGAAGACCATCTGCAAGAGGTATATAAATATGACCAAGATGTTGCAACAGTCTATTTGTCTCCAAAGAATATCCTAGAAAACGATCCTAAAGGACTCTCCCTAACTCAATCTCTACTCTCACCTCCTCATATAATGTGTCACCAAGGAGAGCCTCAAGGATACGACTCCACAAATCTAAACCAAGACTCATTACTAGAATCTCATGTCTCCTCCTAAGCATCTACAACAACTTATTCCTTTCCCTTGATATAATGGACATCTAAATTATACGAGCGCAATGTAACAAAGGTAAGGATAGAAAAGATGTAAAATGGAGTGCACTAAGAGCAGGAAGATTTAAATTGAATTTTGATGGAGCCACTAAATATAATCTAGGAGAAGCGGAGACAAGGTGTGTTATTAAAAACAATAAAGGTGAATCTATTTGAGCTTTAGCTAGCAAGTTTCGGATTGCATCCAATAATGAAGTAGAATTTGAAGCTTTAGCTTGCGATTTGGATCTGTGTATAAAAAAGGGTTTTAAGGAGATTGATGTTGAGGGAGACTCTTTGCTCTATATAAATGTGGTGAGAGAAAGAATGTTGTTCACAATTGGAAACTAAAGAAATGCGAGACGATTATTAATAATTTTTTGAATCAAATGGGGAACGTGTCTATATCACACGTGCATAGAGAGGCCAACCATTTAGCAGATAAATTGGCCAATATTGGAGTCGAGCTTGATTCAAAGGAGAAAATTTGGACCTCTGCTGATTTGGGCAAGGACTTAGTGGATATTGTTGAGATGGTGGGATGATTTTATCAAGATACAGATGTCGAGTTAGGGGCACTTTTTGTCAGATTTAGCATCTCCAGATATTTGTTACATTCGACAAAGATTTCCTCAGTGAAGAAGTGATATGTGTTCACAGAAAAGAATATTTGTAGTTCACAAGGATTTGCGTAGAATCCAAAATGTTCTCAAGGGTTCTTTATATCAAACGGGCTCAAAGGGTAGAGATACTGGTTTTTTGTTTTCTGTGCAGGTTCAGGGATCGAGAGATGGCAAGGAGAATTTTCTTTGGAGCAGTGTGCCCGTGCGGAATAGAGGAGTTTGATTCCCAACTGGAGCAACTTTTTGTGATTAAGGAGGACTCGCTTTTGTAGACAATCAAGATCAATCTAGGTGATAGGTTTTTTACTGGTTCTCATATCCATGATAGGCTCATACTCAAGCTTTTCTTCACGATGGTGGCGCAGGTGATAAGAAAGATTTACAAGGCAGTTAGGGTGGCATATAGGTTGCTGCAGGAGCATTGTAAGGAAGGAGTAAGAGCAACTATTCAATCTGTGAAGACTAAACCGGAGGAAGGATTTATACAGATGTTTTCGATGCTGAGGTGGTGGGGAAGAAGCAGAGGGTTGTTGAAGCTCTTGGTTTGTATCGAGAGGGTCTGGATAGGAATACATGCAACTGTGCCCTTTGCTAATTTTGTGGGAATTCATGGAGATTTGTTCTCCGCCTCTCAGATTGAGAGAATTAGTGTTCTTAGTGAAGGGTTCATGTTTCTCCCCACATCGATTATAGTAATAAAAAAGGGATCTACCCCTATGGTAGAGGCTTATTAAAAAAAAAGAATTTTAAATTTAATAAAAAAGTAATTCTTGAAAGAAAAGGAAGAAGAAGAAGAAAGCTAATTGTTTTGTTTTTAATAAATTTTTCTTTCTTTTTAGAAACTTAAAAAAAAAAAGATAAATATCTTAATAAATTAAAATAAATAATATTAAAAAAAATTGTTATCAAAAGAACATAATAATAAAAGATAGGTTTTTTCTTTTATTTCTAATTAATAATATCAAAATATATATTTTTAATTTATCCATTTAGAAAGATTTCTTTTTTAAAATTAATATTTGAGATTAATTCTATAGTCTTGCATCTTTCTCCTCAATTTTGAACCACTGATTTCAAAAAATGGTTCCATTTCATATAATGAGTGCCTTCAACATACAAATATAACTTATATCCAACACTCAAACATTAAATTTTTCACTATCCTTCATATATCATAAAAAATACTACTCAACTTTTATATTTATCCATTCTCTAAGATTTTATTATTTAAAAGAACACAGTTTTATACAAGAATCCTGTTTTTTTAACATAAAATAGGAATACCTAATTATCAAATATAAGCTAAGGGATTCCTTCACCAAATTGAACAGTCCTTCGAAATGGCGCTGGTAAAGAAGCTCAAGTTCCCACACGTATGAGCTGCATTCACTCCAAAAAGTTTGGAGCACATTTCAAAGAGCTTGGAGTTGGTATGCATCATCTGGTTCAAAACATTCTAGTCAACTATTTTGAGACATCAAATGTAAACACGTTGAATAATCTATTTGATGAAGAAAAGATAACAAGAGTTGTAAATTTTCTAATCAAGATACACAGTAGAAGGTTTAAGGTACGAAAGAAAAGAAGGTTTAGCAGTCACAATGTTTTTTCGGACTTTATATGCTTTCTTTATTGACTATCCGTAGATATTAGGTCTCATAAACTGTTTGACCTCATAAACAGTATTTAAAAACATTCATAACATTCATTCAAAAGCATTGACAGAAAATTTGAGCTTCTTTAAGCTAATTCTAGTTTGAATTATAATTTCCTATTAAAGTGGCTAAACCAACTATTTTGTGGTACGGTGCACCTACAGTCCATAGCCTAGAAATGAATGAATTAGACCTACACTGTTATTTGTGCCCCTGTTCTCTGAACGCCTTTAAACACTGTTTGGCGTACGATACATCATGTCCATCATTCATTTCTCCCAAAGACGATGTTCCCCACATGATTGTCAGCTATTTATAGCTATTTATGTCCACACTGAACTCCCTATTAATGTTTTGATTTGCAACTTGCATCTATTTATAGCTATTTATGTCATTTACAGTGAACTGACATGTTATCTTTGGCGCCACTGGTTACATTAATTATAACCCAACGGACAGTGTAATGGCTCTTTAACCCCAACATACAGTTTATTGGATTGAATTCGATATTTAAAATTCACTACCCACTGCCTTTGTTGTCCATCATACTCTTTAAGCTGATCGTCTCAGCTAATCTTTGAAGAAAGCCTCATCTCAATGAAAGGAGGAATGAAGGCGAGGAAAGATACCAATGGAGAAAATTGAGAAGAAAAAGAATTGGGTGGTGACAACTGGGCAGATGAAGTGGGCGTAGGAGCTCACTGTCTTCTGCGACGCTTTTTCACCTGAAGTTCGTGCAACCATTCATTGTAGCAGCTTGATATTGTACAAGTTGTAATGAAAGGACACAAAAAGATAAAAGGGTCTTCTGTGTCAAAATCCTAGGTATAACTTTTGAATTACAAATCTGATTTTCGATTGTTTATAAGAAATTTTGCTGAAGAGTAAAGGGAAATAAATGATCTGTCTACGTTCTAAGTATTTACTGATACTGAATAAGACGGTATATTTTGGTTTGGGGTTTTCTTTGATATTCACTAATCTATAATTTGTAGAATTTCTAACCAAAACGTTGTATCTGAAAGCCAGAAGAAATGAACTTTAGATCCATAATCATAAAATATGCAATGCTATTAGCTAATAGCACAGCAAGGATTTGTTTTTTCTAGTTATCTATTCTGGTTTGATGATGGATCATAAAATTTGGTTTTAAATGTTGACAACAAAAACCATACATCATCAAATCCAGAAACAAATTTAATTAACTGTGAAAACCTTATGAATCCGAAGGATATCCGTGTTTAGATCCCTCTGAATCAGAAGGATATTATCTATTTCTCCTTTCAAGGGAAAGCTTTTCGAAATTTTCTCAGCAGGTATGGCTGAAAGAAATGACAATATATACCACAAATCTAGCTTGGAAGTCCTTAAGCTGAATCGCTGCTGTCCATGGTATATTTTAGTTACTATATTTCTTCTCATTCACTGTTTCGTGTTTTGTTAGGACTTGGGTATCTCTGGTGTTAAGCATTGTTATATTTTAGTCGTTATAGATTGGCACATTTTGCTGTCAAATTTAATGACTGGTTTTGGAATGAATCTACACTAAAAGTATTTGAATTTTATTGATGTAATATAACTTGAAATTAGTCATAGGAGGTTGAGGTTCTGGATTAGTAAAGTATAAGGTGGTGTTATTGGATGTTGAAAGGGAAGAAAATGTTTCTATTAACACCCATGTCTCAATTAACTCATTGAAATATTGAATTTTCTTGAATATAACTAGTTCTGCTATTGAGAGACTCATTGCAAAGATGGATTGTGTGCTTGTCAAGAAGTATTTTGGAAGGTAACCAAATATTCACACTTTGGAAATTCATGTCCTTGAGGTTGAGAACAATAGGATACCTAGAGTCATCCACCTTTTCCAAAGATCTTTTCCGCTTTTCCTTTCCCTCATGGAAGATTGTATTAGGATCTTGGTAAGTGGTCCTTATTTTATTGGGAGAACCATTATATATTTATGCAAATGGAAGCTTGGTTTGACCCAAATGTAGATCTTTGTATAATGACCATAACTTGGATTCACATACCCAATCTTTTATTAGAATATTGGAATGAGGAGACAATTGTATGGATTTCCAACTCTTTTAGCCAATTCATCACCCTTGACAATGTTAAGAAAAGGACATATTTCTCAATATTGTTTTAATGCAGGTATCAATAATATTGCTCTCGTCACTGCTAGAAAGTTTCTTTCTTCTAATGTAAGCTTGCCTAGGTAAGTTTCCTTAATCATTATTGGTTGTACTAAGTTGCATATTGATTGGACTCAGTTGTGTGCTTCCTCTTAGATAGCAATTTCTATTCTAGTTGGCTATGCTCTATATTTGGGCTCATCCCATTGTAAATTCTACATAGAGATTAATGGAACATCAGTATTTCATCATAATTCTTGTTTTGCATATCACATATAATTTTATTTATTTGCATGTTGAAAGTGCTCTTGTTGATCTCAAGTTTCTCTGTTAGTGCCATCATCCCTCCAGTTGATCTAAGATTCCTACATGTTATTAAAGCATGGTTCCAAAGAAAACTCGATCTAGTCAATTTTGTAAATTTATTTTTCAAAACATTATTTTGCATACAAGAATTTGTGCAGAGTTGTTGCTAATAACAAGACTTGTGGTAAAGGGTGCAACTCTAGTTTTTTTCTTGCATTATGTGCTATTGACAGGCCATGAGGCATCATAGAATAGTGGAAGAGGATCTATTTGCCTCTCATGCATGGGCATGATCTGTTCTCTATTGGAGCTTAGCTACATCTACTCTTGTCTTTCTACTGGGGTCACCTTGCTTGTGTGGGGTCAACTTTGCAAAATTGTAGCTATAGTTTCTCAACACATGATAGATGTACATTGAAAGGAAAAATAAAGCTTACAAAACTTGTAGGAAATAAGATAAAAATAGAGTAGCAAAAAGAAAATTAAATTCTACTAATTGAATGCATAAAATTGCATGAAATACAATAAAGATAAAGTACTTAAGAACTAAAATTGCAGTGATAAGAGGTAGAGAAAACAAGGTAAACTGAGTTTTGCCTTGGTTAGACTCACATAAAAGCATGCAATCATTAGTTTTCTATAAATAATAGAGAAAACTGAAGTTTGGAATTAATGTTAACATTCTCCCCTCAAGTCTAATTATGCCTCATCGGAATAAACCCCCCCTCAAAATAGACACTAACTATGCATGGCAACTACTATGTTGCAGTGTCCTTCACTCACGGTGGCTTCACTTAGTGAACCTGGGTTATAGTGTGTGCGTTCACGGAATACTAAAAAATATCCCTATTGTCAAAAAATATTGCCCTAAACTCCTTTTTTGTCGCCCCCTCCCAATACACGTCCCAAATTAAAAGCCCCCTTATTTTCACCAAATATTGTATTTTTCCATATCTAGAATTAAAAACCTCCCTATTTTCATCGATAGGCAATATATTGCACTCTCATTTTTGGGATGTTAAAACCCCCAATATGAATGCATGTGATATAATATTTCCTAGCCAGTGAAGTCTCCATGCCTTCACTCCAAGAAGGTCGAACAAAAAGTGAAACTTCTGCTCAATGAACGTCTTTTTGAAGATGTTGACAATCCGATGAGAAATGGGACAATATCGCAAGTTGATGACTCCACCATGGATCAAATCTCAAATGTAGTGCATGTGAATCTCAATATGTTTGGTCCATTATTGCTATATTGAATCTCTACAAAACTTTAGTTTACTCGGATTATCACACCAAATGACAGTTGGAAATACAAAATGATACCAATCTCAATCAAGAAGTTTTACAACAAAATAGCTTGAATGGTAATATTTAGTGCACCTCTATATTCAGTCTCCACAAATGATAAAGCAATGACAGATTGCTTATTACCTCACCAACAAATGGGCCCAGATTCCAAACTAAGAACATATCTGGAAGTGGATTTGTGATCAATATTATCACTAGCTGAATCAAAATCAATGTAGCTAGTGAGATCCAAAGTACATCCTATTGAATAACGAATCTCATAGTTGATGACTCCTCGAACATATTGAAGTATACATTTGGAAACTTTTCAATGTAGCTCATGCGGGTCTTGCATGTATCTAGAAACGTCTCTCACTTCATATGATAGATATAGACTAGAGTGAATAAGATAAATAAGACTCCCCACAAGATGATGGTACTGTGTGCAATCAACCAATGGTGTACCCTTGTCATCTTCAAGCTTTACTCCTGATAAGAAAGGTGTGGCTACTGGCTTGTAGTCAGTCATCTGAAACTAAACCAAGAGATTTCTCACATACTTAGATTGAACAACTTTGATTCTTGATGCATTCTAGATGATTTCATGTCCAAGGAGAAAGTGTAGGAGACCCATGTCTCTCATGGAAAATCTATCATGCAAAACAGTTTAAATTGCAACAATGGTTGTGATTGAATCACTTGTAATTAGTAGGTCATCTACATAAAGTATTATGAGCAACTAAGAGTTATATGTTCTCATCATATAAACATTTGGATCAAATTTGCATTGCATAAAAATTTCATACAAAAGATAAGATTCTATTTTAGCATCCCAAGCTCTAGGTGCTTGCTTGAGACCGTAGAGTGATTTTTTGAGTTTGCATACTAATGAGAAATTTTGTACATACCCTTGTGGTTGTTCGATGTAGATCTTATTCTCGAGATCACCGTGAAGAAATACGTTCTTTACATCCATGTGATGAACCTCCCACCTTCTTGCTACTACAATGGCAAGAATCAACTAAATGGAGTTTAGTTTTTCCACTAGAGAAAAAGTCTCATCATAGTCAATGCCATGACTTTCTGAAAGCCTTTAGCTACCAACCTTTCTTTATATCTACTCACATGTTCATCTACTGATTTCTTTGTCCTATAGACCCACTTACATCTTACATTTAACAAACTTGTGATTAGAAGGAAGTGGAACCAAGTCCCAAGTTTGATTCACAATGAGGCAATCATACTTCTCATCCATTGTTGCATCCCAAAGAGGATTCCCTAAAGCTTCTACAGACATTCGAGGGTCAGATGTATGAACCACATAGGAATGCATTGGCATGATGGGCTCAATAGCTGAGAGTGCATGAGGGATGTCATATATATTATCTAAGCTCCTTGTTCTTTGGTTTATCACAGGGGATTCTGAATCATCGTTCTAGAATCCAAATCAAAAGTTGGATATGGATCAACACATGCATTCTCTTGTTCCTCTGAATTAAATTCAAAACTATTTGGATCAAAATGATTGCATATATCATCTCTGAGATATGTAAGAGAAGGAAGCACAAAAGCGGTGACATGTTCTTCTTAAGATGCATGTTGGAGACTACCATCAAAGTAGACACTCCTCTCAATGAAGAGCGGTTTTGTTGAAAGATCTAGTAGCCTGTATTTGTTTACACCATCTGGATATCTAACAAAAATACATTCTTTTCTTTAAGGTTCCAAAGTCTTCTTATAGTTTGCAAGAATGCATGCCCATGCACGTGATCCAAAAGTGCAAAATTGTTTGACTTCAAGTTGGATTCCTTTCCATGCTTCAAAATATGTTATTCCTGTGATAGCTTTGTGAGGAGATTTCTTTTGTATGTATGAAGCACTGTTGATTTCTTCAACCCATAATTTGGAGGAAAGAGACCTAGAATGCAACATGTAACTGACCATCTCTCTCAAAGATTATGTCTTCCTCTCAGCTTTCATTTTTCTGAGTGTAAGGAATTATGTTTTGCAACAGTATTGTTGCTTCATCGCAAATATGTTGGACACCATTGTTGACATACTTACCCCCATTATAAATGTGGAGGATCTTGATCATTTTCCAAAACTTCTTCTCTACATAGGCTTTGAAAATCTTGAGATTCCCAAACACCTCAGTCTTAAATTTGAGAAAATATACCCATGTGTATCTGGTGCAATCATGAATGAATGTTAGCACATATTTGGCCTTGCTAATTGAAGGTTTGGGAAATGGACCCATAAGATCATTGTGAATAAAACCTAAAGGAGAAGAGGCTCTCGATGCATTCCTCTTCGAAAACTTTTCTTGTGGATTTTTTCCTAGAACACAACCTTCACAAATTCCATCAGAAAATTCTATGGCTACCAAGTCTTTTATTGTTCCATGTTTACTAAGTTTTTACATGTATCTAAAGTTTAAATGACCAAATATTGCATGCAAAATTCTACTTTCCTCATTTGCATTTGTTAGTAGTAAAGTAGAATTTGATTTAGTAACAAAGTAAAAAAAAGTGTATTGATGAGACTGGTGATTGGCCTTACCAACAACAATTTTGGAGTTGTCTTGTGTGTAAAAAATGCTCACCAAATGTGGGGTGAACTCAACTCTCCTTCCCGTTCCCATATGTGTCATTTGATATCCAAAGAGAAGATTAACATAAAGCTTCGAAATGTGCAAGCCATTCTCAAAACTTCCAGTTCTAACATCTACCCTCCCTAATCCAATTGCTTCTATTGGAGAGTCATCTCCCATGAGAATAGAAGGACCATCATATGGTTTAAAGATGAGAAAGAATCGTTTGTGGCTGTCATGTGACATGAAGCTCTAGAGCCTATGATCTATGCATCTGGAGAACAATGAATAGCAATTAATGCATGTGCATTACCTTTTTTTTCTAGTGCTTTTTCTTCCTACTTCTTCTTGGCACTTTCTGGAATATAGTTACAAAGACCTTATTCTATTGAAGTGTTTGTGACATGAGGTCAATGGTCTTCTTCGTGCGTGATGATTTTGGCTGGTAAACATGGTTCCAGCAGGTGCTCTTTGATTTGTCATTTTTGTCCTTCTCTTTTGAGCTGGTAGATTCATTTGGAGGTTTGAGATTGCCTTCTTTTCTTGGATTTGGTTCCTTCTTCCCTTTTCTTTTGGATTGTTGATTCAACATTGAATTGTTCTTCCCACTTACATGCACATCAAGTGCAAGAGAATTGGAAATTTTTAATATAACCTTCTTAATGAGCTTATCCTGCTCATATATCAAAGATTTAATAAAAACATCAAGTATGGGTATCATCAAAGTTGCTTTTGTTGTAAATATGACTATGTGAAAGGTGGAGACAAATATAGCATACTCTGGACCTAATTTTGACATAATAGTAACAATTAAGCAATATGTGGAGGCTCCAATTTTGATAAAGGTAGATTTGATTAAGCAATATGTGGAGGTTCCAATTTTGTCTTCAACTGATTTGTAAAAAAGGGTTGAGTCTTCTTTTGTGTAGGCGCATGAGGTGATAAATTAAGATTTCTAAATGAAGGACATTTTATTGTTTTCTTCGTTGTTGAATTCAACTCATATTCTATTGTATGTAGAGTGATTTGTTTTCTGCTATTTCGATAAAAAATGATTTTTTTCGCATATGATCTTTTTTCTTCTCTTTAAAGTCAGTTACTTCCAAAATTGTAAAATGATGAAATAGGAATCAATATGTCTAAGCAGTAAATCAATTTAAAGTTCAAATCTAAAGGGCTAGTTCATGCCCTAAAATAAAGTGTTAATTTAGAGGAATTTGTTTTTCGTGTTCTTGAAAAATTTATAAAAAATCATGTATGGCATCATTATCAGCATCACAAGAAGCTGAATGGGTCCTACACTACAGAGTCTCCAACCACTTATCTCCATTCACAAAAGTTTTTTTTCTCCCTCTATCTTTTCAGCATCACTAGAATCTTGGTTGATGATCACTACTTAACTATTTTTGAACAAGGGGTAGTCAAAATTTTCAAGTGCAAGATCAAAAGATTGTATTTGAAATTGCTCATCCTTAGAAGCTATTGGATCACTAAAAGACTATTTCTTGTAAACTTTTGTAGTACACAATGATCTAGTAAGAAGAAAAAGAAGAAAACCTTGTAGAGAAGAACAAAGTTGCAAATAATAAGGAAATTTTATTAATCCTTTTCAATCTATATGAATTACAAAATTTATATAATCTCAAGAGCATAAATTATACAAGAAATGCATGTAATTTCTGAATAGAAACTGAAGAGGTAGAGAGAAAACTCCTTCGTTAACTTAAATGCAAGTTACACATCATGCAACATTATTTACTCTGTAATTCATGGGAAACAAGAAGAATAAGACTAGTTAGAGTTCATAGTAACACCCCTGCTTAAGTCTAGCTAAGGAGACAAGTCTAATGAAAGGAAAGAGAAAAAGAGGAAACATTTGACTAGAATAAAACACCCCCCTTTAAATTTACATTAACTCTACATGGTAGCTACTATGTCGTAGTTTCCTTCACCTCATGAAGGTCTAACAAAAAGTAAAAATTAAAATAAGTGGCATGGAAGGACCAAATATCCCCCTAGAATGTGTAGTCAATGGTAGATGCTCGAAATTGGATGTAAAAGATGGTCCACAATCATCGAACATCATTCCTTTCTTTAGGAGCAAACAAAACCAAATATAGATGTAGGAATGCTTCCCATTCTAGATAGGAATTTGTTAGAAGTGGAATCCAAATGTATGATGATGTCTCTAAAAGTTGCTTAGTAATCTCCATGTCAATATTGAAAATTGCCATAATCAGATCAGACGTTATTGAAGATGAAAATCTAAAATCTGATGAAGACCATTTGAAAATATAGACAGTTGGCTAAGAAAAATCATAAGGTGCTACGTCATCATGTGGATCCAATAGAAGGAAATGGTAAAAAATAATAGAGTAGTAACATTTTGCAAAACACGATCACATCGGAGCTCTCCTGTTGTAACATTTTGCTGGTGTGAAAGAAGAAAATAAGGCCCATTCTCACAAAAAGGAGAGATCCTACACTTTTCTCGCCTTTTACAAAATGTTAACACTCTTTTATTTTTACCCCCAGCATTTTCACTTGAATCCTTTCTCGTCTGCACAATCATCGTATATTATCGTTGAAGTTTTAATGAGTCGCCAACATCTTCACTTGAATCCTTTCTCACTTGCACAATCATCTTATATCATTGTTTAAGTTTTAATGAGTTGTAAAACGTAGATGAAGTTTTAATGAGCACGCTAGGACGACAAGATAGCTTTAACGTCGGAGTTGAATCCTCTTCCAGTTTCAGTGACAAACCCAGTTTCAACCATACGACAGAGACTTGAGAAACCGACAAAGAGGACATACATATTAAAGAATGACTGAGTGATGGAGCCATCGACAAGCTTCAATCTTACCTTTATTTTTATCACCAATAATCTTATTTTCAGAAAGATTCAATCTTACATACCTTAGAGTCTTCTGTTTGTTCTGATTTTCATGTTCCTGCACTTCTTCACTGGTAGCAACAACATCCGGGTTAACTATTTCTACCCGATCAATCTGCTTAGGTTCTTCAGTTTGAATAGGGTTTAGAACAATATGTTGGGCATCATCATATCCACATGCTCTGATCTCTTTCCCAAGGTTCTCATCCACCTTCACATTTGGACTTTCCACTATCTTTCTTAGTCTTTTATTGTAGCACCGGTAGGCTTTTCTCTTTGTTGAATATCCCAAGAAAATTCCTTCATCACTTCTAGCGTCAAACTTTCCTATATCCTCATCTCTCTTGATATAAAATTTGCTACCAAATACTTTGAAATATCTCATAGTAGGAACATGACTAGACCATAGCTCATAAGAGCTCTTACTAGTATCACCTTTAATATGAACTCTGTTGAATGTGTATACAGTAGTGCTAATAGCTTCTCTCCAGTAGATTTTTGGAACATTTCCTTCAATCAACATAGTCCTTGCAACATCCAAGATGGTTATGTTCTTCCTTTCAACAACTCCATTCTGCCGAGGGGTTCTAGGAGCAGATAATTGTCTTCTAATTCCATGCTTCTCACAGAATGAATTGAACTCACCGGAACATAATTCTCCACCTTTTTTAGATCTAAGACATTTTACCTTTAGTCCAAATTCAGTCTCCACCTTTGCTTTGAATCTCTTGAACTTGTCCAATGCTTTTGATTTCTCCTTAAAAAAGACAACCCATATCATCTTGGAATAATCATCAATTCACAACATGAAATATCTGTCACCCTGCACACTTCTAACATTTGTAGGTCCACATAGGTCAGTGTGCACAATATTAGCAATCCATCAGATGTATACTGCTTTCTCTTGAAATAAATCCTTGTTTGCTTGCCCAATTGACATTCCTTACATACCAAATTAGAAGGCTTAACAATCTTAGGCAGATCTCTAACAACTTGTGTAGAATTGATCTTAATCATTGAATCAAAATTTACATGACACATTCTCCTATGCAACAACCATCTCTCATCAATTTGAGCAATCAAACAACTTTTCTCACCGACATTCAAATGAAAAATGTTAGCTTCAGTCTTAGTTCCAGATGCAATCTTTATACTAGAGGCATTTAGGATCTTGCATTTTCCATTCTTGAATTGTAGATCATAACCTTTATCAACCATCTGTCCAACACTCAAAAGATAATGCTTCAATCCTTCAACATATAAGACATCATAAATGTTATTCTTACTATCAAAAGAAATTGAACCTCTCCCACGGATCACACAGGATTTGTCATCTCCAAATCTAACTATTCCACCATCATATCTTTTCATACTCACAATTTTTTTTTTATCACTAGTCATATGATTTGAACAACTACTGTCAATTACGCATTCATCTTTCTCTTCAACTTTAGCAGCTAAAACTTTCTCCTCAACAGTACAACCAATGGAACCAATAGGTATAGGTCAATCTTCCTTAATGGGAAGAAATACAACTTCATCCCCTTCAGATTCATCATTTGTAACATCTTCATCAGTGGCATAATATCAGTTCTTTTGATTTATATACTTTTGGTTAGGCTTGTAAGGCTTAACATACTTCTCATGCTTCTCATATATCATTCCTATAATGCTCATCAAACTTATCATGCCTGTCATACTTAACAATTCTCTTTGGGAATCTAGAAGCTAAATGTCCTATCTTATTGCAAGAGAAACATTTCAAAGGCAATTTGTCATCATACTTACCAGCTCCTTTAGGCAATCTTCGAGCAATAAATGCTTCAAGCTCATCGAGTTCTTTTTCTTGCTCTTCCATCTCTCTTCTCTCTCTTTCATATCTAGATATTCTGCATTCATCAGGATCATACTTCGGCTTTCTGGATATAGATGCTGATGCTCTAAATGCTATCTCAGACTTTCCATGTGACTCTCCAAATTTGCTCATCTCAAAAGAATCAATCATTCCAACTGGCATATCTCTTGTTACTGTAGTCACACTTCGAATCTCATCAATAGAAGCAACTTTATGTTGATAAGCAGGAGGCAAAGATCTCAGTACCTTAGCAACTATTTCATCTTCTTCAAGGGTTCCACCGGTACATCTGATACCTAGGACCAGATCATTCACCTTAGCCATGAAAGAATGTATGTTCTAATCATCTCCCATCTTCAGCATCTCATACTTTCCTTTCAAACTCTGTAACTTAGCAACTTTCACTTGTTTATCACCTTCATATAGGATTTCAAGCTTCTCCCAGATCTCATGTGCGGTCTGAAGTCCCATTTCTCTTATCAACAGTAATTGTTCCATTCAGAGGAGCTTCCTTGATCTTAACCGATCTATTCAGAGGAGCAGAATAGGTATTCTTTGTAATCTTCCAGTAATCTTCTCCAAGACATTTCAAGTGCACTTCCATCTAGTTCTTCCATATACCATAGTTACTTCCATCAAACCTCAGACTGTCCTTCTTAAAGATAACACCTACAACTGCCATCCCAAATCTTCTCAAGAGGTTAAGCTTCTTCCGGGGGATCTAGCTCTGATACCAATTGTTGGTAGCAACAATGAAGGAAGACTGAGAGGGGAGGGTGAATCAGTCTTCACCGGATCTACAAACTTAACCACAAATACTGATTTGATAAACTGTAGAAATGATAAATATAAGTAAATTGAAAGCACAACACACACCAAGATTTTGATGTGGAAAACTCAGTTAAGGGAAAAACCATGGCGGGAACCTACCCAAAGTAAGATGATACTCTGCAGTAGTATGTGAAAATATTACAATAAAGAATGCACATGCATTCAGACACATTGCCTAGAGCTCACTGCTCAAAAGATAATGACCCGGAAGGCTAAAACCCTTAGGGAAGTCTCACTGACTTACAACAAGTTTCAAACTACAATTTAGAAGAAATGAACTAAAAGAATAGCATCTCCAAATGCCTAATTATAGTTCCGATTAAGCACAGTTGTTTGCTTAGCAATATCAATCTCTCCACAATCAAAACACTGAAAGATGAATAACTTGATCACACATACACCAATCTCTGATAATGCAGACACAACCTCGACACCTAAATTATATGACAATATCACCTATATATACAAATCATCAACCTTGACAACAAGGTCAACTAAACCCTCAACTCACAATTACAAAATTACATCACACGATATAAAGATCAACCATCAGACCAATATAATGATTTACATGACACAACATGGATCTAATTCAAATTCCCAATCACTTAACTCCATCGAAAATCATGCCAAAAACAACCGCAACACGCTACACCACCAAAAATACTACATAACATGAAAATCATCATCGGTTCATAGAAACCATAAAAAAACTTGCACAACAATCAATGTGAATCATCAAAACAAATAGGACGCGACTAGGAAACACCAACAAGCACATTAGAATCATCAAAAACATCTGCACCAACACCACTTATCAAATCTTCAACTGTCAACGACTAAAAGCTCAAGAACACATCCAGTCAGCAACTGTCACGAAGAAAGATAACTTGCGGAGCACCAAATGACAAGCCATCTAAAAAGAATATACACAAGCCCATTCTAAACAATCTCCCAAAATCTCAGCTCAAGATTTGATTCCACCAGAATATATCGGAGGAAATACTAAACTCTGCAAAGCACCAAAACTGTAAAACAAAATTGCAAAACCGAATCATAAGATCTTCTCAATCTGCAATCACCCGGAGCAAATCACAGGAATATGTTGACATCAATGACAATAACATATCCTAGTAGCAACAATATCCAACAATCTCCAACATATTGCTTCTTACTTGACCAACAAATGGGGCCAAATCCCAAACTAAGAACATATCTAGAAGTGGAATTGTGATCAATAATGTCACCAACCCAATCAAAATTAATGTAGCCAATGAGATCCAAAGTACATCCTATTGATTAATGAATCTCATAGTTGATGGTTCCCCAAACATATTGTAGTATACATTTGGGAACTTTTCGATGCATCTCATGTGGCTTCTAGTTGTATATGGAAACATCACTCATTACATATGAGAGATATAAACCACAATGAGTGAGCTAAAGAAGACTCCCCACAAGTTGATGGCACTGTGTGCAATGAACCAATGGTGTACCCTTGCCATCTTCAAGATTTAATCTTGCTACGAAAGGTGTGGCTATTGGCTTGCAGTCAATCATGTGAAACTAAACCAAGAGATCTCTCGCATACTTAGATTGAGGAACTTTGATTCTTGATGCATTCTGGTTGATTTCAAGTCCAAGGAAAAAGTGTAGGAGACCCATGTCTCTCATGGAAAATCTGTCATGCAAAGTAATTTTAATTGCAACAATGGTTGTGATTGAATCACTTGTAATTAGTAGGTCATCTACATAAAGTATTATGATCAACCGGGAGTTATATGTTCTCATCATATAAAAATTTGGATCAAATTTGCACTGCATGAAATTTTGAGACAAAAGGTAAAATTCTATTTTAGCATCCCAAGCTCTAGGTTCCTACTTGAGGCCATAGAGTGACTTCTTGAGTTTGCATACTATTGAGGAATTTTGTACATACCCTTGTGGTTGTTCCATGTAGATATCCTTCTCGAGATCACCATGAAGAAATACGTTATTTACATCCATGTGATGAACCTCCCACCCTCTTGCTACTACAATGGCAAGAGCCAGCTAAATGAAGTTAATTTTTTCCATTGGAGAAAGTGTCTCATCATAGTCAATGCCACGAAATTGCTGAAATCCTTTGGCTACCAACCTTTCTTTATATATACTCACATGTCCACCTACTGATTTCTTTGTCCTATAGACCCACTTACATCTTACATTTGACAAGCTTGTGATCAGAGGGAAGTGGAACCAAATCCCAAGTTTGATTCAGAATGACCCAATCATACTCCTCATCCTGCTTCCCCAAGATGATTCCCTATAGCTTCTGCATAAGTTTGAGGGTCAAATGTTTAAACCACATAGGCATTCATTGACATGATGGGATCAGTAGTTGAGAGTGCATGAGGGACATCATATATATTAGCTAAGCTCCTTGATCTTTGGTTTATCATAGGGGATATTGAACATCTTTGGAATCCAAATTAGAAATTGGATATGGATCACCACATGTATGCTCTTGTTCCTCTGAATCAAATTCAGAAATGTTTGGATCAAAATGATTACATATATCATCTCTGAGATCTTTAAGAGAAGGAAGCACAAAAGCAGTGACATGTTGTTCCTAAGATGCATGTGGGAGACTTCCATCAAAGTAGACACGCCTCTCAATGAAGAGCTTTTTTGTTGAAAGATCTATTAGTTTTTCTTCATTTACACCATCTTGATATCCAATAAAAATACATTCTTTTCCTTGAGGCTCAAATTCCTTCCTCTAGTTTGCAAGAATGAATACCCATGCACATGATCCAAAAGTGCAAAAATGTTTGACTTCAGGTTAGATGCCTTTTCATGCTTCAAAGTGTTTTTTTCCTTTGACAGGTTTGTGAGGAGATCTATTTTATTTGTATGAAGCATTGTTGATTGCTTCAGCCCATAATTTTGAGGAAATCCTAGACCTAGTATGCAACATGCAACTAGCTATCTCTCTTAAAGATTAGTTCTTCCTCTCAACTACCTCATTTTGCTATGGAGTGTAAGGAATTGTGTTTTGCAATTGTATTCTTTCTTCATCACAAATATGATGAACATAACTATTGACATACTTGCCCCCATTATCTATGTGGAGGATCTTGATCATTTTCCCAAATTGCTTCTCTACATGGGTTTGAAAATATTGAGGTTCCTAAACACCTCAGACTTGAATTTGAGAAAATATACCCATGTGTATCTGGTACAATCATGAATGAATGTTAGCATACTGTGAATAAACTCTAAAGGACAAGAGGCTCTCCGTGAATTGCTCCTCAGAAACTCTTTTTGTGGATTTTTTCGAAGAGCACAACTTTCACAAATTCCATCAATTTTTTTTATAGCTAGCAATCCTTTTACCGTTCTTTGTTTTCTAAGTTTCTACATGTATCTAAAGTTTAAATAACCAAATATTTCATGCAAAATTCTACTTTCATCATTTGCATGTGTTAGTAGTAAAGTAGAATTTTATTTAGCAACAAAGTTAGAAAAAGTGTACTGATGAGATTGATGATTGGCCTTACCAACAACAATTTTGGAGTTGTCTTGCATGTCAAAAATGGTCACCAAATCTAGTGTGAATTCAACTCTCCTTCCCATGCCCATATGTGTCATTTTATATACAAGGATAAGATTAACAGAAAGCTTCAAAATGTGCAAGAGATTCTCAAAAATTCTAGTTCTAAGATCTACCCTCCCTAGTCCAATTGATTCTATTGAAGAGTCATCTCCAATGAGAATAGAAGGAACATCATATGGTTTTAAAGACGAGAAAGCATCATTTGTGGCTGTCATGTGATGCGAAGCTCTAGAGTCTATGATCCATGCATCTGGAGAAGAATGAATAGCAATTAATGCATGTGCATTACCTATTGTTTATGGTGCTTTTTCTTCCCACTTCTTCTTGGAACTTTCTGTAATATATTTAGTTACCAAGGTTATTTTTTTGAAGTGTTTGCAACATGAGGTCAATGGTCTTCTTCATGCATGATGATTTTGGCTAGTAAACACGGTTCCAATAGGTGCTCTTTTATTTGTCATTTTTGTCCTTCTCTTTTCAGCTAGTAGATTCATTTGGAGGTTTGAGATTGCCTATTCTTGGATTTGGTTCCTTCTTCCCTTTGCCTTTGGATTGTTGATTCGACATTGAATTTTTCTTCCCACTTGCATGCACATCAAGTGCATGAGAATTGAAAATTTTCAAGATAACCTTCTTAATGAGCTTATCCTGCTCATATATCAAATACTTAATAAAAGCATCAAGTGTGGGAATCTCCTTCTCTGAGTCTTCAGAGACCTCCTCCTTTGAGGAAAGGCTAATCTGGATTTTGCCTTTAGTTTTTTTTTTCCTTTCGAGGAAGAAGGTCTTGTTTTAATGTGTTTCCTCTTCTTACCAGTTTCATAATCCGAAACATCCATACTCTCCTCAGAATCGCTCGACGGGTCACTGTCAGTCTCCTCATCCATTGAAAAGGCAGAATCAGACCCATCCTCCTCAGACTCTACAGAGGGCTGCATGCCGCCAATTTGATTGGCCTTAAGATGGTCATAAATGAGGACCATCAAGCCTTGGTGCATGGCAGTATCCCCCATAGGGTTTTCTTTATAAGCCTTTATGGTTGCATTCATCGAACAGAGCAGAAAATAAGGAAAATTAACCTTCTCATCATGCCTAAAGTGATTCAGCAAGATGAAATGGAACCCATAAACTTTTTTAAACCTACCATATAATGTAATATAGTGCATTAAAACAAAGAGGACATCCCGCCAAGGTTTAACAAAAGCTCTGGATGGGTAGTAAGTTTTACTTAACTTAACCAGTCATTTTTTCTCCTTCTCAGTTTCCGGGTATCTGTCGATGGCCTCCTTACTGACTTTCCTGTCTCTGTAGAAGTTGCACCCTTCCCTTCTGAGGCTCGTGGCTTGGGTAATGAGGTCTTCATCAATTTCTACAATCTGGTCTCCCATTTTCACCATACCCTTTCTCCAGTTTTTGCTGAAAAAACTGGTAATCGTGCCATCTCATCTATGGAGCTTTTCCATGAATTTTGAAAAGCCACCCTTCTGTAGAATACTCTAGACCTCCTCCTTCTATTTCCATTCTCTGCAACTGCTTGGCTCATATTGCCTCCTGTTACCACCCATTTTTTCTTTGTTAAGGGCTGGATTTTGAAACTTGCAGAATGGATTAGCCATAAAGCTTTTCGAAACTATCAAATTAACCCAGAAAGCGTGGGAATTGATGGACAGGCTATTATGATAAATGAGGCTCTCATTATTATTATAACTCGAAGTACTCCGATTAGACCTTTTAATTATTATTCAGTACATCAAAAATCTTAGGAGTGCTTGTGTATCGGTCCTTGAAGATGATTTGTCTGACATTTTCAGGGAGTGCTTGTTCTCACGTCCACGTAATCATTTCATCCTTGTTCACCGCCGCATTAGCATCCTAGTCAGCAGAGTCGTTGGCCTCTCGGTAGATGTGGGATATGTGGCATTTTTGAAAGTACTGATGAGGTCTTTAGCGGCTTCAATAATATTGTTGATAGACCATGATGGCTTTGAGGTCCCCTTTAGACATTTAATAATATTGTTTGAGTCCCCTTCAAGCCATAAGTAAGGGTAGTTCCATTTTTTAGCAAGGATTAAGCCTTGGAGAGCTGCCATGGCTTCAGATTTATGATTTGTTTGGCTTCCAATAGGGACAACAACCATTTCCTTGCAATTTCCTTTCTCATCTCTAAGAATAGCTCTGCAACCAGCTGGGCCCGGGTTTCCTTTTGCAACACCATCAAAGTTAACTTTGAACCAACTATGAGGAGGGGTTTGCCATCTGGCTTCAAGTCTTTTATTGTGGTTGGGGTTAGGGCTATTAGCAACCTTCAAATTCCATGAACTTAAGATGATAGATTCCAAAGGGTTGTTCGAGAAACAGGGTCCCTCCATGATCCCAATATTTTCCACAATCGCCCATTAAATTTTCTGGAACACAATGTCTTGATTGAGGGATAGATCTCTGAAGATACGATTGTTTCTTTCTTTCCATAATCCCCACAGGATGTGAGGGAGAGATAGCTTCCATAGAGATCTCAAGAAGGAGTTAGTCCTATGAAAATTCCAGGAGGAAAACAGGTCACTGATTGTGTTAGGAAACACCCAGTCAATGCTAAAACTCTTTAGAAATCTTTCCCAGACAGAGGAAGAATAGGAACAATGAATGGCCAGGTGGTCCATAGACTCTTCCTCTTGGAGGCATAAAGCACATCTATTAGGGAGGGCGAAGCCTCTGCTCTTAAGGTTGTCTAGGGTCAAGATCTTATTTTGGAGGATGGTCCAGTAAAATAAATTTATTTTGGGGGTAAGACCCTTAATCCAGGCTTTAGACCAATAAGGATTATCATGAGGGATGGAGGAAAGGACACAGTACATAGAACAAACAATAAGAGAACATTTGGGTTCATATTTCCATATAAGAGAGTCTTCCTCTTTATTCAACCAGACCGAATACAGATGAATCTTGAGCTTAGAAAGGCTAGAATGGATACTTTCAATATTTTGCCATTTGTTACCAGTTCAGTAATTAGCAACTGAGGAGCCGAAAGTTTTAATACAGGAGGGAGCAAGGGGGGCCCATTCATTGAATTCCATCAAGGGTTTATCAAAAATCCAGGGATCCTCCCAGAATTTGACTTTCCTGTCATTTTCTACTTTCCAGATCACTCCTTTAGCAATGCTTTCTTTACACTTAGAGGCATAGTTCCATATATGGGATCCATTAATACTAAGGTCCAAGTTAATAAAAGAAGATAGAGAAGAGGACAGAAGAAAGTACTTACTTTGCTGTATTTTGCACCATTCAGTATCAGCATGGAACATTCTCCAAACTTGTTTTGACAGGAGGGATTCATTTAAGGTTCGGATTTTCCTCGGGTCCAGACCACCTCTGCTTTTCGGTCTACAAACCTGGTCCCAAGCCACCAAAGACATTCTTTTTTTGTCCTCAACCCCAGACCACATGAATTTTCTTTTAATTTTCTCAATAGCGTCAACATACTTTATTGGAATTCTGAAGAGACTTAGTGCATAGATCGAAATACTTTGAAGAGAGGCTTTAAGAAGTTGGCGCTTTCCAACCTGACTTAAAAGGGCTCCTTTCCAACCAGCTAGTTTTTTATGAAACTTATCCACTAGAGAACTTCAAAAAAGATCAGGAGGAGTGATGCCCATGGGGAGGCTAAGATAGGTAGCTGGAAGATCAACAATTCTATAATCTAGGATTCTACTGATTCGCTATTGTCTTCTCTTAGGAGTATTAATGAAGAAAACTTCTCTTTTGACCCAATTAATAAGCTGGCCAGAAGCTGAGGCAAAGTTACAAAGAGTGCTCTTCAAAATTTTAGCTTCAGAGATGCTCAAATCCCCCATGATGATAGTATCATCAACAAATTGTTGGTGGGAGCAAATGAGGTCAGCAGAGGAGGGTTGGAGTCCCTTAAAGGATCCTTGCAGAACCATGTTTTCCATTGACCTTTCAAAACATTCTGCCATGATGATGAAGAGGATGGGAGATATGGGATCCCCTTGCCTTAATCCTCTAGAAGCTTGGAAAAAGGGGGAAGGTGAACTATTGACAAGAACAACAAAAGAGGCAATGGAGATAAGCTGGCTGAGGAGGTCAATAACTCTAGTGGAGAAACCAAAAGCCATAAGAACCTTTATAAAAAAAGGCCAGTCAACCCTATCATAGGCTTTGGAGATATCAAGCTTGAGAATGAGGCCCTGCTTCTTTGCTCTAACCAAAGAGTGGATATTCTCATGGACAGTTGTAATTGAGTCAAGAATTTGTCTTCCGGGGACAAAACCATTCTGTTGGTGATTAATCAAAGCAGGAAGGACGAACAAAATTCTAGTAGTAAGAACCTTGGAGATAATCTTATAAAAAGAATTGCATAAACTGACGGGTCTAAAATTGTCCATAGAGTCAACACCTAGGGTTTTGGGGATGAGAGCAATGAAAGTGCCATTGATTTCTTTCAAAAGTTTTCTGGCCCCAAAGAATTCCTTGACTCCATTGGAGACATCTTTCCCTACAATATCCCAAAAATCTTGAAAGAAGAACATGGGGAAACCATCTGGGCCCGACGCTTTATTGCCATCAAAAGAGAAAACGACATTTTTTATTTCCAAGGTCGAGGGGATGGAAGAGAGGGAGGCATTCAATTGATCATCAATGAGACAAGGGATGTTATGAAGAAAAGAGGATTGAGCTTCAACATCCAAACTGTGATCCCTTTTGAGTAGTTCTGAGAAACACCTTTTAGCTTCGATCCTAATTCCTTCGTCCTCAACCAGCTCCCCATTGTTCACCTTAAGTTTGGTTATCATATTAGCTGCTTTGTGCTTGATCGTTGTCATGTGAAATAATCTAGTGTTCCTATCTCCTTCCTTAAGCCAAATGCATCTTGATCTCTGCTTCCAGAAAGTTTCCTCTTTAGTGATGATATCATAGTATTTTTTGAGATGTTCATTTTCCTTAGCAATGGATACTATATTGAAACTGTCCTTCTGAATTTGGTCCTTTATTGTCTTAAGGTCTTCTTGGATTTTGCCTTTGGCCTCAAAGATATTCCCAAAGCTGGATTTGTTCCAGGGTCTTATGTTATCCTTTACACTTTTTAGCTTCTTAACAACTTTATACATAGACGTTCCCTCAACTTGGATACTCCACCATTTCTGAATATTACTTTTGATATCTGGGTGTAGGGTCCATATTTTTTCAAATCTAAAAGGGAAGTGTCTTCTTCTGTTAATTGAATTAGCAATTAAGGTAATAGGAAAGTGATCTGACCCAACCCTAATATGGGCCATTAGAGAACATAAATAGTGACTGTACCAATCATCAATTAACTTTATAAAAGGACAACCATGAAATACAACGAATACAAAATAATGAACTCAGTACACATTTATTGGATTGAATATCAACATTTATATATATCAAAAAAAGGCATGTCTGCCAAGTCAATACAAGTATTACAAAAATGTGGCATATACCATGTCCAAATCAATATACAATAAAAATGTAGAATATATCTACATGTATTGGTCATTCTATGACCAAAACTAACACTATATGATCCTAAACTTGTGGTGGATCATCAAAATCAAGCCTCTTCGATGTAGTACGCGACTCTGTAGATAGATGCAAAACCACAATTCAAAAGCCAAGTTAAAATTCTTTTGTAGAAAATAGTTCACAATTAACAACATAACTATGCATTTAACTATAATTGCTTTGCAATTGAAATGTAGATTACCTCATCGACTGATCTAGGAGCTAATGTCTTTGCTCTCCTCTCCTTGTCACTCTTAGGAGTTTTCTTGAAGACATACTTAAAAGGATCCACGTTATAGGCGTACTGTGAAGGGGTCTATTGTAGATTAAATGTACAATTAATACAATGTACTAACATAAATATATCAAAAACACTTAAAAGCTATAATATAGAGAACAATGACGTATCCGTGCCTGAGATGCTTCTCTAATGGACTCAGGATGGCTCACCATCGATGGAAAAACTGTCGCTATTACTTTTACAAAAAATTATCAAAGATTAAATACAATTAATATAATGATAAGTATTGTAGGTTAAAAACAATTAATGTAATATATCAAACAAAAGTGTACCGGATCCTGGGATGCTTCTCTAGTGCACGAAGGAGGGCTCACCATTGATGAAACAACTATGGATATTTTCTGTATGAAAAAAATATAATATTATAATATATCACAAGTTCACATGAACACGTGCATATAATCATGAAATCAAGAAAATAAAGTAGAGATACATACTTTCGCCCTCTCTTGATCCATGGGCGAATCAGGTGCATTCAACAAATAAACATAGCTCAATGGTAGCTGTACATGTAAAATAGACAAAAAACACCAGTCAATCTACAAACCCCAACTAATACTTGATTTCAACATTTTCAAACAATTGTACAACTAAAAATGTGTTCAATTACCTTCTTCCCATGTTTTGGCATCTTCGAGGAATTCTTTTTCTTAGGATGAGGCCTAGATGCGGAGGGGGTACCTTTAAAAAACAAAATTAACATGAGATATTAGTACAGATAATATATTAAACATAATTTAAAAAATCTACAATGAAATGACTTGCCTATTCCATCAAAACAATACATAAAAAGGGTTGTACAAAACATGATACTGTATAGCTTTGTAGGCCAAAATCGATCGTTGAGAGCGTGATGTCATTAATCTGGGACATTTGGTCCCCTATCAACACCTACAATAAAAAAATTGGACCAAGCATTAAAGATGGTATATCTTGTAATATTTTTGAATTCAAAGTGTACTATTCTATTTTAACATGTTACAAAATTTATACCTTAGGCATCGAAGTTGCAGCTCTAGTAACTGGGGGAGGAGTATGGGATACCATTGCTGCATCCTAAAAATGCATATTATTTGTCTCAATTTAAATCGATTTATAAATGAAAATTCATCTATGTAATTACAAATTTAAAGTGACTGATAAATAAAATGCTATGAATTCAAATCAACACACCCGTGTCTGTCACTGATGGGCAAACACCATGTCCATCAACTCATTTATCAGTGCAAAATCCTCAGCTATGCGGGCCTGACATCTACTCTCGCAAATCGTGCATGAATGAGATATGGATCCATCTGCACTGACCACATCATCTATCCCCAAGCATATCCCCGAGCAACTGACACACATATGCTAAATGGGCTCTCTATCGCCACTTGGAGCAACTAATGGCTCATAATCCAGTATAATAGGGTGTGTAACGATGTCCCATGCTGGATGATGGCACCAGTCAATGTTGTGGCCACCTGAAGAGTCTATATCTCCATTGACTCTTTTTGCTCTATGAGGACAACCTGATGCACCTTGGGTTTGGGTGCTAGGGGGTGACGACTCTGCAGGGGTACTCACTTATGGGCTCCAGGTCTATCTTGGGCAGAGCCACCACCTCTACCATGGAACTCTCTCATGTCAAAATAGTTTGGCCGCACATTGAGCACAAACTCACAGTATACTTTTCTCAAAAAATACAATGGCACCTCATAATTATTACAAGATGGATCATCAAGACCATCCACCACCTCTGTCAAAAAAGATTCTTGATCTGCACATTGGTACACCAATGTATGGGAAACTTCTTTGCATTAAGAGGTAACGATTGACTAGTTTTAGGATCAACAAAAAGGGCACATATTTGTTGTTTACTAATATTTTTGTTTTTGACTCCCTCGTATGATAACCCATCAGCATAGTATTGACGACACCTATCCCTAAAGTTTCCCCATTTTGTAATTTGTGTGGAAACAACTATGGCATCACTAGCTAATGTTTCTAGTCTAGTGGCGAGGGATTTATGATGCTCAAGTTTGGATGTTTTCAATTTATCAATCAGTCTATTGATTTTAGACGTATTTTGCCCTAATTGATTAATTAATTGCTCCTGTGTTTCAGGTGTGCAGTCAAAAGGAGAAATTGGGGGTGTATCTTGTGGGTTTTTAGGAGATGCATTTTGTTGTTCTTATTGTGGATTATCATAATCTGGTTTTTGAAACAAAAAATGAAAAAACCTAATCAAAATTAATAAAATTAAATTCAAAACGTAAAACAAATTGAACAAACAGGAAAGAAAGACAAAAATTAACAAAATCTAACCTTGATCCATAGTGTCTGGAGGAGAAATGAGGCACCCCATTCGAAGTTTGGAGGAGAAATGAAGCACCTCGTTCGCGGTTTGGTGGAGAAAATGGAGAAAACATGTGACTATCATGGGAAAATAACCCATTTTTTTTTTTAAAAAACTTTTTTTGACAGGTACCTTGTACGTGTTTCTTTAGGGATTATTAGCACGTACGTGCTCATTTTCCTATATGTAGTGTGTACACGCTCATTTTCCTAAAGGTAGTTTGTACGCGCTCTTTTTCCTAAAAGCGTGTGTACGTGCTACCTTTTCTAGGCTCGGGAACAATGGACCTGAGCTCGTACGAGGTGATTTCAAATTTTATAACCACGTACGCGCTTCTTATTTTTCCATGTTTGTTTTGGGTGGTGTCCACTTTTCTGACCACCATCTTCGTGCACATACCCTTGTAGAACTAGTAGGATTTTTTCTTTATTGAATATCAAGAAAATTCCTTCATCGCTTCTAGCATCAAACTTTCCTATATCTTCATCTCTCTTGATATAACATTTGCTACCAAATACTTTGAAATATCTCACAGTAGGAACATGACCAAACCATAGCTCATAAGGGGTCTTACCAGTATCACCTTTAATATGAATTTTGTTAAATGTGTATATAGTAGTGCTAATCGCTTCTCTCCAGTAGATTTTTGGAACATTTCCTTCAATTAGCATAGTCCTTGCAGCATCCAAGATGGTTATGTTCTTCCTTTCAACAACTCCATTCTACTGAGGGGTTCTAGGAGTAGATAATTGTTTTCTAATTCCATGCTACTCACATAATGAATTGAACTCTCCAGAACAAAATTCTCCACCTCTGCCAGATCTCAAACATTTTACCTTTAGTCCAAATAAAGTCTCCACCTTTGCTTTGAATCTCTTGAACTTGTCCAATGCTTCTGATTTCTCCTTAAAAAAGAACCCACATCATCTTGGAATAATCATCAATTAGCAACATGAAATATCTATCACCCTGCACACTTCTAACAATTGTAGGTCCACATAGGTCAGTGTGCACAAGATCTAGCAATTCATTAGATGTATACTTCTTGCTCTTGAAATAAATCCTTGTTTGCTTACCCAATTGACATTCCTTACATATCGAAATAGCATGCCTAACAATCTTAGGCAGATCTCTAACAGCTTGTGTAGCACTGATCTTAATCATTGAATCAAAATTTACATGATACATTCTCCTATGCCACAACCAACTCTCATCAATTTGAGCAATAAAACAACTTTTCTCACTGATATTCGAATGAAAAATGTTAGCTTCAGTCTTAGTTCCAGATGCAATCTCTATACAAGAGGCATTTAGGATCTTGCATTTTCCATTCTTGAATTGTAGATCATAACCTTTATCAACCATCTGTCCAACACTCAAAAGATTATGCTTCAATCCTTCAACATACAAGACATCATCAATGTTATGCTTACCATAAAAAAAATTGAACCTCTCTCACAGATCACACAGACTTTGTCATCTCCAAATCTAACTATTTCACCATCATATCTTTCCATACTCACAAATTTTCTTTCATCACCAGTCATATGTTGTGAACAACCACTGTCAATTATCCATTCATCTTTCTCTTCAACTTTAGCAGCTAAAACTTTCTCCTCAACAGTACAACCAGTGGAATCAATAGGTACAGGTCCATCTTCCTTAATGGCAAGAAATACAACTTCATCCCCTTCAGATTCATCATCTGTAACATCTTCATCAACAGCATAATAGTAGTTCTTCTGATTTCTATACTTTCGGTTAGGCTTGTAAGGCTTATCATAATTCTCATGCTTCTCATATATATCATTCCTATCATTCCTATCATACTTAGCCATTCTCTTCAGGCATCTAGAAGAAAAATGTTTTATCTTATTACAAGAGAAACATTTCAAAGGCAATTTTCCATCATACTTACGAGCTCCTTTAGGCAATCTTCGAGCAATCAATGCTTCAAGCTCATCCAGTTCTTTTTCTTGCTCTTCCATCTCTCTTCTCTCTCTTTCATATCTAGAT
The DNA here is from genome assembly GCF_030272615.1 of Cryptomeria japonica. Lineage (NCBI taxonomy): Eukaryota > Viridiplantae > Streptophyta > Pinopsida > Cupressales > Cupressaceae > Cryptomeria > Cryptomeria japonica. The sequence goes on from NC_081406.1 coordinate 588,016,333, forward strand.
ATTCTGCACTCATTAGGATCATACTTCTTCTTTCCGGATACAGATGCTGATGCTCTAAATGCTATCTTAGACTTTCCATGTGACTCTCCAATTCACTCAGCTCAAAAGCAACAATCTTTCCAACCAAAATATCTCTTGTTACTGTAGTCACACTCCAAATCTCATCAATAGAAGCAACCTTATGTTGATAAGTAGGAGGCAAAGATGTTAGTACCTTAGCAACTATTTCATCTTCTTCAAGGGTTCCATTGACACATCTGATACCTAGGACTAGATCATTCACCTTATCCATGAAAGAACGTATGTTCTCATCATCTCCCATCTTCAACATCTCATACTTTCCTTTCAAACTCTGTAATTTAGCAACTTTCACTTGTTTATCACCTTCATACAGGATTTCAAGCTTCATCCATATCTCATGTGCGGTCTGAAGTCCCATTGCTCTTATCGGCAGTAACTGGTCCATTCAGAGGAGCTTCCTTGATCTTATTAGCAGTAACCGGTCCATTCAGAGGAGTAGAATAGGCATTATTTGTTATATTCTAGTAATCTTCTCCAAGACATTTCAAGTGCACTTCCATCTGGTTCTTCCATATAGCATAGTTACTTCCACCAAACCTCAGATTGTCCTTCTTAAAGATAATACTTGCAGCTACCATCTCGGATCTTCTCAAGCGATTAATCTTCTTCCGGAAGATCTAGCTCTGATACCAGTTGTTGGTAGCAACAATGAAGGGAGACTAAGTGGCGGGGGGGGGGGGGGTGAATCAATGTTCACCAGATCTACAAACTTAACCACAAATACTGATCTGATAAACTGCAGAAATGATAAAGATAAGTAAATTGAAAGCACAACACACAACACCAAGATTTTGATGTGGAAAAACCACGGTGGGAACCTACCCACAGTAAGATGATACTCTGCAGTAGTATATGAAAATGTTACAATGGAGAATGTACATGTATTCAGGCACATTGCCTAGAGCTCACTGCTCAAAAGATAATGACCCAGAAGGCTAAAACCGTTAGGGAAGTCTCACTGACTTACAACAATTTTTAGACTACAATTCAAATGAAATGGACTAAAAGAATAGAATCTCCAAATGCCTAATTACAGTTTTGATTAAGCACAGTTGTTTGCTCAGTAACATCAATCTCTCCTCAATCACAACACTGAAAGATAAATCACTTGATCACACATACACTAGTCTCTGATAATTAAGACACAACCTCAACACCTAAATTATATGACAATATCACCTATATATACAAATTATCAACCTTGACAACAAGGTTAGATAAACCCTCAACTCACAATTACAAAATTATATCACATGATACAAAGATCAACCATTAGACCAATATAGTGATTTACATGACACAACATGGACCTAATTCAAATTTCCAATCCCTTAACTCCATCGGAAACCATGCCAAGAACAACCGCATCACGCTACACCACCAGAAATACCACATAACATGAAAATCATGATCGATTCATAGAAACCATCAAAAAATTGCACAACGATCAATGCGGATCATCAAAACATATAGGAAACGACTAGGAAACACCAACAAGCACATTAGAATCATCAAAAACATTTGTACCAACTCCACTTATCAAATCTTCAACTGTCAACAACTAAAAGCTCAAGAACACATCCAATCAGCAACTGTCACGAAGAAAGATAACTTGCGAAGCACCAAATGAAAAACCATCTGAAAAGAAGATACACAAGACCATTCTAAAAATTCTCCCAAAATTTCACCTCAAGATCTGATGCCACCAGAATATACCAGAGGAAATACTGAACTCTGCAAAGCACCAAAACTATAAAACAAAACTGGAAAACTGGATCATAAGATCTTCTCAATCTGCAATCATTAGAGAAAATCATAGGAATATGTTGACATCAATGATAACAACATATCCTAGCAACAACAATGTTCAACAATCTCCAACAAATTGCTTCTTACTTGACAAACAAATGGGGCCAAATCCCAAACTAAGAACATATCTAGAAGTGGATTTGTGATCAATATTGTTACCAACCCAATCAAAATTAATGTAGCCAATGAGATCCAAAGTACATTCTATTGATTAATGAATCTCATAGTTGATGTCTCCCCAAACATATCGTAGTATACATTTGGGAACTTTTCGATGTAGCTCATGTGGCTCCTACTTGTATCTGGAAACATCACTCACTACATATGAGAGATATAGCCCAAACTGAGTGAACTAAAGAAGTCTCCCCACTGTTGGTATTTTTGTATGATTTTGTCATTGATGTCAACACCTATAACACTTATCAAATTTGGCACTTTGGAGGATCAACAATGTTCACTGGCAAGCAAGTGACTTATGCACAGTCACCGGTATTTGGTTCACTGACAGGATATATTGTTCACCAGCACTTGGAATGACATGGAAAACACTTGGGTATGTCGAAGACATCGTTTGGACACTTTGTCTTGGAGATTTGTTCATTGGCATATTCGTATTTGCATATTTGCTATTACTAGCAAATAGGTCCAGAATAAGCACCGACAGGCTTATCTATTCCAGATCAGCACGACACACTTTGAAGATGATTTTGTTGTTATTATAAATGCATTAAGCCGACATGTTGAATCGAATATTGCATCGGGTATTGATTTACTTGTAACTATCTTATTGTAATATCTTGTAGAGCCGACCTACTAAAATTGGTCTTAGGTTATGGTATATATGTAAGATCTTATTTGTAAGATCTATATGCGATTGGAAAAAGGAATTCTAAGAAGGTATATGCGAGAATAAGCAGCATTATACACACAGACATCATTTGAAGGTGAAACAAGGTTTTTGTGAAAGCAATCAGAACTACACTGGTACTGAATCCAACATATGAAGATGCTATTTTGAACAGTACATCATTATTGGATTTAACCATCCAATTGTAGTGAGTGTGACTCCTATTTGTGTTTGAGTAGTGAGCTCTAGGCGCTTGGCCTTTCTGCATGTGCAGACACCATTTGTATACACCTACTATCTGCAGTAGTATCCTCTGATTGTGGGTAAGATTTACCACCGTGGTTTTTCCCCTTACAGAGTTTCCATGTACAAATATTGGTGTTATGTGTTGTGGATGTTATTGTCTTTCTGTTTCATGCATTAATCTTTATCGGTATTGTAATTAACTGATAAATTGTCTATCGGCATAAATTTTGGTTTACCGGTATTGAGAATTAAGGTTGGTTAAGTTGTTTTTGGTTTGAATTTATTTGACAACTGATTCACCCCCCTCTCAGTTGTTTCTGGGACCTAACAATTGGTATCAGAGCCTAGTCCTCCTTTTGCAGAAGTTTAACAGCTTGAGGAGATCCAATGTCTACTAACTATTTCAGGAAGGACATTCCTAAACTTGATGGAACCAACTATGGTATATGGAAAATCAGAATGGAGACACATCTAAATTGCATTGGAAAGGACATCTGGGATGTTACAAAGAATGGCTATATTGCTCCTACTCAAAGTCAGCCTAATCCACCTACCTTAGGAAAAGATGAAGAAAATGATTGCAAGGCAAGAGAAGCACTTTTGAGCCCATTATCAGATTAGCAAATCATGAGATTATCAGATAGGTCTACTGCTAAAGCTATTTGGGATCATTTGGAAACATTGAATGAAGGAGATTCCACAGTCAAAATTGCAAAACTTGAAAGCTTCCGGGTCAGGTATGAAAATCTGAAAATGGAAGAAGATGAAAGGATTTCTACTTTTATGGAAAGAGTAAATGAAATTGTTTTGGGTATTAAATGTTGTGGAGGAACCTTAAGTGAAGATGAAATTGTTTCAAAAGTTTTAAGAGGATTGCCACTGGCATATAAAATGACAGTTACTGCTATAAATAAATTGAGAACAATGCCTAATACATCAGTAACTAGGGATACATTGATTGGAAAACTTTCAGCTTTTGAAATTGAGGAATTTGGTCTTGTTGCTACTATAAAGACAAATTTGGTCTTGTTGCTACTATAAAGACAGATTTAGCCTTTAAAGCATCAACATCATCTACACCATCTTTTGACAAATCTGATTGGAAAGCCTTTTATGCAAGAGAACTTGAGGAAAGCAGGAGAGAAAAAGAAGAACTTGAAGCACTATTTGCAAGGAAAATGCCTAAAGGTCCAGTTGGAAGTAAGTATGAAGGTAAAGCACCCTTTAAATATTTTAATTGTAATAATATTGGTCATATGGCTTCAAGATGCCCTGATAGACATGATAGATTAAGAGAAGAAGCTAGAAGAACATACAAGTCTAACCCTGAATATCAGAGATACAAATTTAAGAAGAATAAAGATAAATCTTGTTATCTTGCTGATGAAGGAGTCACTGATGATTCTGATGAAGATTTGGTAGACAATGGATGGGTTTTTGTTGCTATAATAGAAGATCAATCGACACCTACTGTTCAACCGATAGAGCAGGCCCTGGCAGCTAAAGTTGAAGTTAAGGATGAATGGATCATTGATTCAGGATGTTCACATCATATGACTGGTGATAACAGAAAATTCTTGAACTTTAAGGAATATAATGGAGGTTTGGTAAGATTTGGAGATGATAAACCTTGTTTGATCAAAGGAAAAGGTACTATATCTCTTGATGGTAAGCATAATAATGACAATGTTTACTATGTAGAAGGTTTAAAGCATAATCTTTTGAGTGTTGGTCAATTAGTTGAAAAAAGATTTCAGTTACAATTCAAGAATGGAAAATGCAAAATTATGAACAGAACTAGGTTGGAAATTGCAACCGGAAATCAAACTAGAGGTAATATCTTTCATTTGAATAACAGTGAAAAGACATGTTTGATTGCACACATTGATGAAAGTTGGCTATGACATAAGAGACTCTGTCATGTAAATTTTGATTGCATGGTAAAAATCAGTACTACTAAGGCAGTTAAAGACTTACCTAAGATTGTTAAACCTCACAATCCGGTATGTAAGGAATGTCAATTTGGAAAACAAGTTAGAGCATCTTTTAAAAGTATTTCAGAAAAATCCAATAATGCTCTTGACTTAATTCACACTAGTTTATGTGGTCAAGCTAGAACTAAAAGCTTACAAGGTGATAGATATTTTATACTAATCATTGATGACTATTCTAGAATGTGTTGGGTTACTTTTCTCAGAGAAAAATCAGAAGCACTTGAGAAGTTCAAATTATTCAAAGCAATGGTAGAAAATGAAATCGATAAGAAAATCAAATGTCTGAGATCAGATCAAGGAGGTGAATTCACATCTAAGGAATTTAATACATTCTGTGAAGTGAATGGAATCAAAAGACAGTTATCAGCACTCCGGACACCACAACAGAATGGAGTTGTAGAAAGGAAAAACAGAACTTTCTTGGATGCAGTCAGAAGTATGTTATCTGAAGCAAATCTACCACATGTATATTGGAGAGAGGCAGTAAGCACAACGGTCTATACATTCAACAAAGTTCACATCAAAGGAGAAACCAGTAAGACCCCTCATGAACTATGGCTTGGTATTACTCCTACTCTTAAATATTTCAGAATATTTGGAAGTAAATGCTATATTAGAAGAGATCAGTATATTGGCAAATTTGATCCTAGAAGTGATGATGGAATATTTCTTGGTTATTCATCTAAGAGCAAAGCATATAGATGTTTTAACAAGAGATTGCAGAAAATTGTTGAGCAAAAATGTGAAGATTGATGAATAGTTTAGAGGAACTTCAAGGTATATAGACTCTGAACTGGTAATAGAGATACTGACAAATGAAACTACATTGAACCCACCAGCACAGAATGAAAATCCAGTTACACCGGTATCATCTGAAAATTCCACTGTAACTAAGGAACAACAGCAAACGAAGACACCCTGGTATGTAAGATTGGACCATTCTAAAAATCAGATAATTGGGAACAAGTATCAAGGAGTTATGACAAGAGGAAGACTGGAAAATGAAGAGGTATGTCTTATTTCTCAAATTGAACCATCATCAATTAATGAGGCATGTGAAGATAAACACTAAATTAAAGCTATGGAAGAGGAACTAGAACAAATTGAGAAGAATAACACATGGACATTAGATCCTCGACCTAAAGACAAAAATGTGATTGGAACAAAATGGGTATTCAGGAACAAACTTAATGAAGATGGGAAGGTAATTAGAAATAAAGAAAGACTAGTGTGTAAGGGATATTCTCAGAAAGAAGGAATTGATTATAATGAAACCTTTGCACCAGTAGCTAGAATTGAGGTAGTCAGATTATTCTTGGCTTTTGTAGCACACAAGAACTACAAAGTATATCAAATGGATATTAAATGTGCATTTTTGAATGGAGATCTTGAAGAAGAAGTTTACATTGAGCAACCTGATGGATTTTCTTTGATAGATAATAAAGATATGGTTTGCAGGTTAAGGAAAGCTTTGTATGGTTTGAAGCAAGCTCCAAGAGCTTGGTATTCTAGATTGGATAAATATCTTTTGAAGATTGTTTTTTCTCAAGGTAATGCTGACAACAACTTATACTATAAAGTGACTAATGATGACATTCTGGTTATAGAAGTTTTTGTTGATGATATAATCTTTGGAGGAGAAGATGGATTATGTAAAGACTTTTCTATTGAAATGCAACATGAATTTTAAATGTCTATGATTGGAGAGATAAAATTCTTTTTAGGATTGTAGATCTCACAAACTGATAAAGGTATATTCTTAAGTCAATCCAAGTACTTGAAGGAGTTACTAAAGAAATTTGGGATGGAGAACTCTAAACCAGTAAGCACACCTAAGACTACAAATGACAAATTATCACTAAGGGATGAATCTACACCTGTTAATTCGACTAGGTACAAGTCTATGATAGGAGGCCTACTGTATTTGACACAAACAAGACCTGATATTATGATTGCAGTATGTATTGTTTCAAGATTTCAGAGTAATCCTAGAGAAAATCATGAATCAACAGTAAAAAGGATTTTCCAGTACTTACAAGGCACTACAAATCTTGGTTTATGGTATTTTAGAGATGAAAACTTTTAATTATGTGCATACAGAAATGCAAATTGGGCAGGAGATGTGGATGACAGAAAAAGCACCACCGACAGAGAATTTTTTCTTGGAAGTAGATTAATTTCTTGGTTGAGTAAGAAACAAAGTTGCACATCTTTATCAACAACAGAATCAGAATATGTTGCAGCAACAACTAATTGTACACAGGTATTATGGCTTAAGCAAATGTTGAAGGACATAAAGGTAAAATGTAAGGAACCTATAACTATCTATTGTGATAACACTACAACAATTGATATATCTAAGAATCTGGTACTATGTTCTAAAACTAAACATGTTTCTATCAAAGTGAATTTTCTGAAAGAGAATGTTGAAGCAAAATAAGTAAAACTGGTTTATGTGAATACTAAAGAGCAGATTGCAGATATTTTCAGTAAGCCTTTGCCTAAGGAGACTTTTGAATATCTCAGAGACCAGCTTGGGGTCATACCCCCACCGGTAGAGACTTAGACAGTTGATGGTTGTCATCAACTGATAGAACTAACAGAGAAATCTTTTATTCCGACTTTGATGAGGAGAGCTACTTCTTAGGGGGAGTAGTTGGCATACTGAATTGGTTGGTATTTTGTATTTGAACCTAGCTTTTATATTGGCTTTGGCATTTGATGTCAAAGGGGGAGAGATTGATATGGAAAAATACAAGGAAAACACATGTTACTCTCAGGGGGAGAGATTGTTAGTTTGGGAGAGATTGATTACTCTTTGTATATGAATTTTGATTTCTAGTTATGATCTCTTTTGGGAGATTGTTGGTTTTTGGTTTTTGGCATTTCTGTTTTGGCACTTTGATGGTTTTTCCATCTTGTGTTGCCATCAATGCTAAAGGGGGAGATTGTTGGTATTTTGGTATGGTTTTGTCAATGATGTCAATACCTATAACACTTATCAACTCTGGCACTTTGGAGGATCAACAATGTTTACTGGCAAACAAGTGACTTATGCATAGTCATCGGTATCTGGTTCACTGGCAGGATATATTGTTCACCGACACTTGGAATGACATGGAAAACACTTGGGTATGTCGAAGACATCTTTTGGACACTTTGTCTTGGAGATTTGTTCATTGGCATATTCGTATTTGCATATTTTTTGTTACCGGCAAATAGGTCCAAAATAAGCACTGGCAGGATTATCTATTCCAGATCAGGATGACACGCTTTGAAGATGATTTTGTTGTTATTATAAATGCATTAAGCTGACATGTTGAATCGGATATTGCATCGGTTATTGATTTACTTGTAATTATTTTATTGTACTATCTTTTAGAGCCGACCTACTAAAATTGGTCTTAGGTTATGGTATATATTATAGATCTTATTTGTAAGATCGATATGCAATTGGAAAAAGGAATTGTAAGAAGGTATATGCGAGAATAAGTAGTGCTATACACGCAGACATCATTTGAAGGTGAAGCAAGGTTTTTGTGAAAGCAATCAGAACTACACCGGTACTGAATCCAACATATGAAGATGCTATTTTGAGCAGTACATCATTATTGGATTTAACCATCCAATTGTAGTAAGTGTGACTCCTATTTGTGTTTGAGCAATGAGCTCTAGGTGCTTGGCCTTTCTGCATGTGCAGACCCCATTTGTATACACATACTATCTGCAGTAGTATCATCTGATTGTGGGTAAGGTTTCCCACTGTGGTTTTTCTCCTTACAGGGTTTCCACGTACAAATATTCGTCTTATGTGTTGAGGATGTAATTATCTTTCTGTTTCATGCATTAATCTTTACCGGTATTGTAATTAACTGATAAACTGTCTACTGACATAAAGTTTGGTTTACCGGTATTGAGCATTAAGGTTGGTTAAGTTGTTTTCGGTTTTAATTTATTTGACAACTGATTCACCCCCCCTCTTAGTTGTCTCTGGAACCTAACACCCTCAAGTTGATGGCACTGTGTGCAATTAACCAATGGTGTACCCTTGCCATCTTCAAGATTTACTCGTGCTACGAACGGTGTGGCTATTGTCTTGCAATCAGTCATGTGAAACTAAACCAAGAGATCTCTCACATACTTAGATTGAGAAACTTTGATTCTTGATGCATTCTGGTTGATTTCAAGTCCAAGGAAAAAGTGTTTGGATCAAAATGATTGCATATATCATCTCTGAGATCTTTAAGAGAAGGAAGCACAAAAGCGGTGACATGTTGTTCCTAAGATGCATGTGGGAGACTTCCATCAAAGTAGACACTCCTCTCAATGAAGAGCATTCTTGTTGAAAGATCTATTAGTTTGTATTCATTTACACCATCTTGATATCCAATAAAAATACATTCTTTTCTTTGAGGCTCAAATTCCTTCCTCTAGTTTGCAAGAATGAATGCCCATGCACGTGATCCAAAAGTGCAAAAATATTTGACTTCAGGTTGGATGCCTTTTCATGCTTCAAAGTGTGTTTTTCCTTTGACAGGTTTGTGAGGAGATCTGTTTTGTTTGTATGAAGCACTGTTGATTGCTTCAGCCCATAATTTCGAGGAAAGCTTGGACCTAGTATGCAACATGCAAATGGCCATCTCTCTTAAAGATTAGTTCTTCCTCTCAGCTACCTTATTTTTCTATGAAGTGTATGGAATTGTGTTCTGCAATTGTATTATTGCTTCATCACAAATATGATGGACATCACTATTGACATACTTGCCCCCATTATCTATGTGGAGGATCTTGATCATTTTACCAAATTGCTTCTCTACATGGGTTTGAAAATATTGAGGTTCCTAAACACCTCAGACTTGAATTTGAGAAAATATACCCATGTGTATCTGGTACAATCATGAATGAATGTTAGCACATATTTAGCCTTGGTCATTGAAGGTTTAGGAAATGGACCAATAAGATCATTGTGAATAAACTCTAAAGGAGAAGAGGCTCTCTGTGTATTCTTCCTCAGAAACTCTTTTTGTGGATTTTTTTGAAGGGCACAACCTTCACAAATTCCATCAAAAAATTCTATAGCTAGCAAGCCTTTTACCATTCCTTTTTTTCTAAGTTTCTACATGTATCTAAATTTTAAATAACCAAATCTTTCATACAAAATTCTACTTTCATCATTTGCATGTGTTAGTAGTAAAGTAGAATTTTATTTAGCAACAAAGTTAGAAAAAGTGTACTGATGAGACTGATGATTGGCCTTACCAACAACAATTTTGGAGTTGTCTTGCATGTCAAAAATTCTCACCAAATTTGGTGTGAATTCAACTCTCCTTCCCATGCCATATGTGTCATTTGATATACAAGGAGAAGATTAATAGAAAGCTTCAAAATGTGCAAGAGATTCTCAAAACTTCTAGTTCTAAGATCTACCCTCCCAAGTCCAATTGATTCTATTGGAGAGTCATCTCCCATGAGAATAGAAGGACCATCATATGGTTTTAAAGATGAGAAAGCATCATTTGTGGCTGTCATGTGATGTGAAGCTTTAGAGTCTATGATCCATGCATCTGGAGAAGAATGAATAGAAATTAATGCATGTGCATTACCTATTGTTTCTGGTGCTTTTCTTCCTACTTCTTGTTGGAACTTTATGGAATATAGTTAGTTACCAAGGTTATTTTGTTGAAGTGTTTGTACCATGAGGTCAATGGTCTTCTTCATACATGATGATTTTGAATGGTAAACACGGTTCCAATAGGTGCTCTTTTATTTGTCATTTTTGTCCTTCTCTTTTGAGCCAGTAGATTCATTTGGAGGTTTGAGATTGCCTTATTTTATTGGATTTGGTTCCTTCTTCCCTTTGCCTTTGGATTGTCGATTCGACATTGAATTGTTCTTCCCACTTGCATGAACATCAAGTGCACGAGAATTGGAAATTTTCAAGATAACCTTCTTAATGAGCTTATCTTGCTCATATATCAAAGACTTACTAAAAGCATCAAGTGTGGGCATCATCAATGTTGATTTTGTTGTAAGTCTAACTGTGTGAAAAGTGGAGACAAATATAACATACCCTGGACCTAGTTTTGACATAATAGCAACAATTTATTTGTTTTCTTTCTTTGATTTTTTGATTCTACATTTTTTCTACTAGAGTAATAAAGTTTTGAACTTTATGAAGAAGTCTTGAATGTTTTCAAAATTGCTTGGATCTAATGAGTTGAACTCATTTTCAAGGATTTGACCCCACATCTCATCTTGCTTCTTGAAAAAAGTCTTTAATGTAGTCTAAATCTGGTTTAGAGTTGTGTATGCTTCGACATGAAACAATAATTCTAGAGACATAGATAAGTATAGGAGACCAAAGGTCTTGTCCATGTGGTTGAAATGTTTGAATTTCTCAACTGCAAAATTTGGTTCAACCTTTGTGACTATCCGATACAAGCCTTTGCTTTTGAGTTGAAGCAAAAAATTTGACTTCCATTCAGAATAGTTATATGGTGTGAGATTTGTAGAGCTTGGAAATTCCATTCTAAGTTATAACGGCTCTAATTTTCAGTACCTGCAAATAAAAGTTTACACTCCTTCCTAGCTCCCGTGTGCTATATACCATGTAAAATTGCGATTGTAGCTACACAATATAGGATAGATCTGCACTGAAAGGAAAACAAAGAATTACAAAAAAAATGTAGGGAAGAAGATAAAAACAAATTAAAAACAGAGCAACAAAAGGAAAATGAAACTCTATTAACTGAATACAGAAAATTGTATGAAATACAATAAAGATAAACTATTGCAAGGGTGATAAGAGGCGAAGCAAACAAGCTAAACTGAACTTCTCCTTGGTTACCCTTAAGATGAGCATGCAATCATAAGTTTTCTATAAATAACAGAAAAGATTGGAGTATTAGAGTTTGGAATTAATGCTAACAAACTTTTCTACCCTTTGCATTTTAAAGAGGCTTTATCACACACCCAAGCCATCACTTGTGTAAGGTTACTTATAGAGGCCATAAAATTGTTTTAGGGAAGCACTAAAGTATTTGAGGTGTGGAACAATGATACAATTTCTGACGTTCCTTCAAGCTTGCAAATGTTTATCGTTGCAATTCTTTTTGTCAAAGGTAGATTTGATAAAGCAATATGTGGAGGGTCCAATTTTGTCTTCAGCTGATCTATGAAAAAGGGTTGAGTCTTCTTTTGTGTAGGCGCATGAGGTGGTAAATTAAGATTTCTAAATGAAGGACATTTTATTGTTTTCTTCGTTGATGATTTCAACTTATATTCTATTGTATGTAGAGTGATTTGTTTTCTGCTATTTCGATAAAAAAGTGATTTTTTCACATATAATCTTCTTTCTTCTCTTTAAAGTCAGTTACTTCAAAAATTGTAAAATGAAAAATAGGAATCAATATGTCTAAGCAGTAAATAAATTTAAAGTTCAAATCTAAAGGGTTAGTTCATGCACTAAAATAAAGTGTCAATTTAGAGGAGTTTGTTTTCTGTGTTCTTCAAAAATTTGTAAAAAATCATCTATGTATAATGTGGAAAAAGGTGAATGATGAGATCAAGAGGAAAACTACCCTTTCCCTCAAGGAAAGATGAGAGTTTCACTATTGATTACCCTTCAAACACTTTTCACCAAATTACATTTGGAAGAGGAGAGGAGAATTCACTAGCTTCAACCTTCAAAGATGAAGATTGAATTCTGAATGAAATGGGAATGATAATTTGATTCCCTCTTCCTTATTTGAAATGGAAAGGAATTTATTGAATTATGTAGTGCAAAAGTGACAAAGAACTGATTATAACTTAAGATCGGAGTATGGGATGAAGTTGTGCACCTGGATCTGGTAGTAATATGTCGAGAGGAAGTCGTCCTATGAATTTGAGGAAAAGTTGTCAGGACCGTGGCGGAAACGTACACAGTCTTCCGAAAAATCTGCAAAATGAAAAAGGGTTTTTCTGCCTCTGCAAATCTGAAAGTAGAGCTACGCACCTGCAACCTACACATAGAAAAGAGAGGAAAATAGGTTGGGATTGGGGGTTTGCCTTTGGGTCAAACCCCAGCTTTTGAATTAACCAAGTAATGAAAGAAAGTACTTGCAAGTAGCTGTAAATGAAAGACTGAATTGTAAATCACTTCAAGGGAGGTTGTGATAGTAATGCTGATAGAAATGCTTGTGTGGAATTGAATGTTAGAATCAATCTCCTCTTCAATGGTTGAATCCTTGACTTGAATGAAACACCTAGCCTTGAAGGGAGACTTGAGAATGCTCAATGCTAAAAAGGAATGCTTGAATGCTTGAATGCTCTTGAATGCTTGATCGGTTGTGCAACTTCAACTTATCCAACTTCCATCTCCTCTTCTTATGCAAATGAGAGGATGAATTCCCCTTAAATACATGTTAGTGGATTTGATTTTTGTCACATGCCGACATCAGGGGAGTTTCCCGCCCAATGCACAACCAACAATGCAATCCTAAGAAAGGGGTCGTGCCCCAAAATAGGGTAGGGACAGGGGCACCATGCCCCTGTCCTAAGGGGGATAGTGGCACCACGCTCCTGTCCTACCCCTTTCTCCAGGGTTGAGTGTGGACGGGATGATGCAGAGACCAAGAAAGAAGTTGTTTCTGAGGGTTGATCAATCTTCGATCTCCAATCAGGATAGACGCTTCGATCTTGCATGCGTGAGGATGCTAATTTAGTCAAAAATTGCTAAGGTCACAATTTTGTGACACTACATTTTGTTGGCATAGGGACACTCCAATGAGACATTGTGTGTGATTGAAGGTTTTGTCATTGATGGCAACCTTGCAATCCTATGGCACTAGCAAAGACATTATACCGGCAAAGCATTACACAGGCAACCTTGCAATCCTATGGCACCGACAAAGACATTATACCGGCAAAGCATTACACAGGCAACCTTGCAATCCTATGACACCGGCAGAGACATTATACCGGCAAAGCATTACTCAAATAGAACAATGCACTGATATCAACAAAATCAATGTACATCGGCACTAGCATAGAAGATGTACACCGACACAGAAGGAAATATGTATACCGGCACAGAGGCCGACAAGATTTTTGATATGTAATATTTTGTTTATCATTGTAAGCCGACTTGGCAAATTGTAAAATGACTCTTGTATATAAAAGAGATCATTGTAGGCATTTGTAGGATATAGAGATAGAATGCAATAAAAATTATGAGGCAGACCTAATGTGCGAATTGTAGGTCAAGGGTATATGTAAAGAACAGAGCAAGAACCGGTACTGAATCTGGCATTGAAGATGCTATTGTAAAGCAGTACAAAATATTGGATTTCTGTAAATCCTCTTTGTAAGTCAGTGTGACTTCTTGTTGAGCAGTGAGCTCTAGGCAGTTGGCCTTCCTACATGTGCAGGCCCCTATTGTAAGTAATATTCTCTTATTGGCCAGTAAGTGAATATTGTGGGTCACAAATCCCACCGAGGTTTTTCCCACACCGGGTTTCCTTGTTAAACATCTTGTGTTATGGTGTTCTTTTCATGTGGATGCTTTTGATTTTGTTATTTACATTAATTCTTGCATACCGGTATACTGTTACTTTATATTCTGCATATTCAGTTTTAAGAAAATCTCATAACTGGTCAGATACTGAGACACTGATAAAGATGGAAAATCTGATGAAGCAACTTGAAGGAGCTCTTACTGACTATGATGCAGAGAAGTTGAAAAATATCAAATTAGAAGATGATTTAAAAGCAGCTCAGGACATTATTTAGGCACTTCAAGAAAATCTTACTGTTACAAGAAACAAGAGAAGAGAACTTTGTGAAAAGTTGCAAAATGAAAATGATGAAAAGGAATCATTAAATGATATGATGAGCAAATTGAAACAAGAGATCATGACAACAAAAAATGAAATGCAGGATATGACTATGAGATTCTGCAAAGAGATTGAGGATAGAAAGAGGAATGAAGAAGAATTGACCAGAAGACTAAGTGATGCAGCAAATGAGAACACAAGACTTAGCTATGAAAATGATATGTTGAAGACAGATCTGATGCATACTCAAAATGACTCGAATGAACTAATGAGACAAAAAGAGATCTTGGAAAGGGAATTGGAAACTGCAAAGAAACACAAAGAAAAATTCAAGAAAAGCTCAGAAGAACTTGGTACCTTATTGAAGAATCAAAAACCCAAAGGTGATACTTCTGGAGTTGGATTTGAAGTTGGAGAAAGCTCCGGTACTGCAAATACCCAGGATCAAAGCAAACCGGTAAGACCCTCTATTACTTACAAATTCAATGGAAAATGCTTTAACTGTAATAAATATGGTCATAGGGAAAATGAATGTAGATCTAGAAATTATCAGAACATCAATCCTCCCACCGGTCAATGCACCAAATGCAACAAAATTGGTCATAACTCTGAAAATTGCAGAATGAATGTAAGATGTTATGTTTGTGGAAGATTTGGTCATTTATCAAATAAATGCAGAATGCAAACCAGCATAGGTTATGGGAAAGCTATTCAGAAAAATAATGTAACTTGTTATGCATGTAACAAAATTGGTCATATTGCAAAATTCTGTAGAAGCAAAGGTACACCGGTAGATAACAAAAGTACTAGCTTGAAAGGTAAAGAAAAGGTTGAAGAGGTTAAGCAAGAATTTTCAAAGCAATGGATTAGAAAAGGTAATCTAAATATTGGGGTTACTCCTCCACCAGTAGAACCAACAAATGCTTCACCGGCAAGACAATATGATGCTCCACTGACAGGATGTTCTTCATCAAATTGAAGAAAATTATCTTGAGGGTTTGGCAATTTAATGACACATGTGCTATTATTCCCTTGGTTAGAGAAAAGAAGTTGAAAATCCTTCATTACCGGCAAATAAAATTGAGTTAATACATCACCGACAGACAATTAATGTGGTAGGTGGCAGAAAAGGCTTTATAAATTAAGTTTTTGGCTCCATTTCATTTCACCGTGAATTCAAACTTTCAGAGAGCGCGAAGATTTCCGAACGCAGGCATTCCAAGCAAAAAGGCAAAGTACTTCAGCAATCAGTCCATCCAAAGACAGAAAAAGGTATTTATCATCATGGCATCCTCCTCTGCACCTGAATTCATAGCGAACCCTACAGTAGTCAAGGTTATAAAATGACCTTGGCCCGTATTTGAGCTAGTTCTCGAGGTAGCTAAGAAAGATGACAACACAGGTGCTTTTTCCCAAATTCCAAAGGGTGTTGTTTATGCAGAAGACCCTAGAATGTACATTCATTGCAACATAGAGGAATTAGGTGATGAAGAAATCAAAGACATGTACAAATCTGTTATATGTGACAATGCTGGAAATGTGAAACCTGAACACCAAATTGTTGAAACCCTAGGATTCACTGAAATCCTTTGCATTCCTGACTTTCCCAAGGAAGTGATTAGGATAGTTCTCAGCAGGGTACATGGCTCATTCTTTTGGCTTGACTCTGTACATAAAATTACAAAGGTAGCTGTGAAAGCAGTAACAGGGTTACCTTCCACCGGTACCAGACCCGACAAAACCAAGAAGGTCTCCAATGACCTAGTAACGAAACTAACTGGTGCAACATCAGACAAAAGATCATTGAGGGTTAATGATGTAACCGATACAAATGTAAGATTCATTAGCTTTTATCTAGGTTACAAAGCTACTCATGCAAATAGGCTTAATTCTGTTTCCAGTTTATGCATAAAAAGTGCTTATGACATGGTTAAGAACAATGTAAAAATTGACATCTATGAATGGTTAAAAGATGAGTTAATTGATAACTTAGCAAAAATCAAGAAGGATAAGAAAGGAACCTTTAGATTTGGAAATTTGCTTGTATGCTTAATGCTACATATAACCAAACAGGCTCTTGGTATAGGCAACAAGGATTTTGGATTTGACATACCGGTAGGAAAACAATTGTCTGACTTATTCAACAACATGGGTGAAAACAAAGAAAAGAATATCCATGAGTATTTTCAAGCACTAAAGGTCAAAATGAATAAGAGGGTCAGACTATCACAGGAAATTGTCAACAAATACAAGGATGACATTTGTTTTGTAATAAAAAAGGATGAAATCTGGATGGAAGCAGTCATCCCAAGAACAATCTGGGTTACAGAAATGGGGTATGAAACAGATGACCACATAGTGGAAACTTATGCCAAAGCACTTCTGGAAGCCCCCCATGAACCAAAGGAAGAAGTATTTGGTAGTGCTGAGCACATTGAAAGTCAAATACAATCCAAAAAGAGAGTAAAGAAAGTTGAGGCATCTATGAGGAAAGGAAGCAGGCAAGCAAAAGCCTTAAAAGATGACGTACTAAAGAAAATCGACATAACAGAAGATGAGTTGGCAGCCCAACAACCTGAAACTCATCTATCACCAGTAGATACCTCCTCAGAAGGAGATATGCCAGCAACTTTCAAAAGAGTTGTGAGGAAAAGAGACCCCTCACCGGTATCCACTCCTTCACCTAGAAGGACAAGACAGAAGCAACAAGCTGTGAGGTCTCCAGTCAAAAAATCCTCACCTAAGAAAAAGTTGACCCCTAAAAGGAAGAAGAAGACAGACACTGACTTGGCCCCTTTTGACATATTACTGGATGAAATCACAGTGGAAGGAAAATTGAAAAACATAGGGAAAATCTATGACACCCTATCAAAAGATGAGAAAGGACAAATTGAGGAAAGTGTTATACTACACATGGACATGTATAAATTTTTTTTGATGCAAGTCCTAAATGAAATTCTTGATGAATTATATAAGAGACTTGAGGCCAGAAGGCAAGGAATAATTGAGTTGGATAAGAAAATAAAAATAGAAAAATTACTTGCAGTATACTCGGCCAACTCACCTAAGGAAATTGATGATTTGATAGCTCAAGCCAACCGGGCAGTCTTTTCCACTGCACACTGGAAAATATCATTAGTGGCAGGCAGCGTTACTGAAGTCTCAACTGAAACAGAAGATGGTTGGGATAGATTCTTGGTTGAAAAAGAAAAACAAGAAGAATATATGAATCCCAAGCCCATTCTAGTATATCAAAAGGACAAAGAGAAAGGTAAAGTTGGTGCATCGCCAAGTATCAAGATTAGAGACAACTTACCCCCACCTCCTTTAAATACTCCACCAGTAAAAACAACTGCAGAAGATCAACCGACAGCTGAGAGCATGGACACAGAGGATAACAATCCTAATCCTGAAGTCCTATATACTGTGAACGTTGATACTCAAGAAATCAACATAGTGGTAGATAAGGATACCACAGAGAAATCTGATAATAAGGAGCAACCGGCAACAGGAAACCAAGAGCAACCGACAGCAGATTCAGAGAAAAAGAAGGAATCTGGAACACAAACAGAGCAACCAACAAAGCTAAAGGCTCAAGAACAGATGCCACTGGTAAGAAATGATGCAAGAAAAACTGTGGAGACACAAACAAACCTACCAGAGGTCAATACCAATATGGTCCCTTCCACCGACACTCAGTTTACTGGGTCATCATCAAATGTAATAGAGGTATTGCTCGATTCTATCAATAAAATAACCGATTATAGCTCACAAGCATATAAAGCAATAGATGATTCAATTCCAGTTTTGAAATTAATAGCTCCAAACTGTAATATAGCCAACAAAGATTCTTTAGGCTAGTTGGATACACTTTGTAAATATATTTCTGGAGATTTTGAGCAATCAAAGGTAGAAACTGTAAAGGAAAGTGTAGAAAAAGAAAAAGAAAAATTCTTTGAGGAAGGAATAAAGAAGTGTATCAGGGAATTTGACACACTTCTACCGAAACTGTGCAATATATTGAAAGAGCACAAAACTCTGTATAAAGACACCTGTAAGATAAGCTTTTTGACCACAGATGTAGATAAAAAGATGAGCAAGGTACAAGAAGAGATCAATAAACTTGCTGATAATTTTGTTAACTCACCCGATACATTATCAGTTTTTGAGGAAAAGATAACAAATTTTGAGGAAGAATTGCTTAAATTAGAAAGAGAAAAAGAAAAAATAATAAACAAGGCAAATTTTTTGAGATCTAAACTAAGTCCAAGATTGGACTATTTAGCATCTCTGAATAAGGAAATCTCAGAGGCACTAAAACAGGGTAGCAAAACACCGACAGAGCACTTGTAGCATCTCACCGGTATAGTACACAGAACTGAGATAGCAATAAAGGAGAGCAAGAAGTTTATGGATGGTATAAACTTAATTTTGGGAGATATTCTTCAGCTAATAACTACCCAACTACAAGGTTGAGGTTATGTATTGGTACAACTACAAATCTACTAACCTTTGTCATTGATGCCAAAGGGGGAGTAGTAGATGAGAAAATTCAAAACACAGGGATCACATGCTCAGGGGGAGCCCTCATATTTTTGGTAACATTTTTTTGGGGTATACACATTTTTGGATATCTTTTTGAAATTTCTCATGAGTGTTGCCATCAATGCCAAAGGGGGAGATTGTTGGCATATGGACATTCCAATGAGACATTGTGTGTGATTGAAGGTTTTTTCATTGATGGCAACCTTGCAATCCTATGGCACCGACAAAGACATTATACTGGCAAAGCATTACACAGGCAACCTTGCAATCCTATGGCACCGACAAAGACATTATACCGGCAAAGCATTACATAGGCAACCTTGCAATCCTATGGCACCGACAAAGCATTACTCAAACAGAACAATGCACCGATATCAACAAAATCAATGTACATCGGCACCAGCATAGAAGATGTACACCGACACAGAAGGAAATATGTATACCAGCACAGAGGTTGATAGGATATTTGATATGTAATATCTTGTTTATCATTGTAAGCCGACTTGGCAAATTGTAAAATGACTCTTGTATATAAAAGAGATCATTGTAGGCATTTGTAGGATATAGAGATAGAATGTAATAAAAATTATGAGGCAGACCTAATGTGCGAATTGTAGGTCAAGGGTATATGTAAAGAATAGAGCAAGAACCAGTACTGAATCTGGGATTGAAGATGCTATTGTAAAGCAGTACAGAATATTGGATTTCTATAAATCCTCTTTGTAAGTCAGTGTGACTTCTTGTTGAGCAGTGAGCTCTAGGCAGTTGGCCTTCCTACATGTGCAGGCCCCTATTGTAAGTAATATTCTCTTATTGGCCAGTAAGTGAATATTGTGGGTCACAAATCCCATCGAGGTTTTTCCCACACCGGGTTTCCTCGTTAAACATCTTGTGTTATGGTGTTCTTTTCATGTGGATGCTTTTGATTTTGTTATTTACATTAATTCTTGCATACCGGTATACTGTTACTTTATATTCTGCATATTCAGTTTTAAGAAAATCTCATAACCGGTCAGATACTGATTCACCCCCCCTCTCAGTATCTGTGGGAACCCTAACACATTTAGCCACTACTTTAGCGGGAGTATAAGCATACACCAATACTATCGGTAAAGTACAAGGAAACAAGATTGAAAGACTTTTACCACGTCAAGGAGACATGATGCGCCAAGCCCTAATGGACTTAGGATCTTACGACTTCAATTGAAAAAGTAAAAGGGAAGATCAACAAGGGGATAACGATGACTGCAAGTAGCAAAGTTCCCTTCGCTATGAGTCATGAAGGCAAGGATATCAAATATTACCAAGCAAAACAAAGTTCACAAAGTAATTTTAAGTATCAAGAAGGAAAATATGAGTGGAGTGTATACCCCCACGTTAAAGCAATCACACACGCCTTATCGGGAGCGATTGCTTTAAGGTAGGATACGACCAAGAGAAAGAGAAAGGAGGGAGCATGTTATCGCAAGGATTTAATCGCCAATCGAGGAATAAACCCAAAGATAATGAACACAAAACACGAGGTAGTGTCACTTTCCTCAAGGTCAGTATGTTGTATGATAACTTTGATAGTTCTGATACTTAATGTAAAGTATAGATGCCAATAGCTAACAAGATGAGAGGGGGGGGGTGAATCATACAAACTTAATCTTCCATAAAAACAATAGATTCAACCTCGGTAACTTATATTTCAACAATATAACGAAAACTGCTAAACATACAAACTCATAAGCATATAATCATCATAACACTCATAACACCAGATTTAACGTGGAAACCCAAATAGGGAAAAAACCACTGTGGGATTTCAGACCCACTAAGAAATATACTCTTCTAGAGTATGCTCGGTTAAAAGCAAATCTCGTTAAAGATTACAAACACATTGCTAGATGTGACTTGGTTAAGGGATTTCCCTCAGATCTGCTAGGATCTTCACTTTGTTAGAAGTGACCTTGTTAAAGGATTTCAAACACTCAACTAGAATGTTACCTTGCTAGAGGGTTTACAAATAAGACTGTTAAGTCCACTTGGTTAAGAGATTTCCTGTCACTTACAAAATAACAGTAATACAAATCTATCTGCAACTTCACATCTAAAATGCTGAAGCAGATTCTTATTTTCTCAAAACAATCTAGTCATAAGACTTATCTTGTCCCTCTACTAGGCTCTCTACTCTATTATTCAAATAGGTATTCAAGCTTCTGTGTTCGGTAATCACTATGTAGCATCCCTGTGCATACACTTACCTGCATACATTGTTTATCAACAATTCCTCATTTATAAACAATTGCTAACCGCTTAATCTCCTTGATCACATTTCCCATGATCAATCTTAGCCATCAGATCTTCAAACTTGACTAGGTTCAA
The DNA here is from genome assembly GCF_030272615.1 of Cryptomeria japonica. Classification (NCBI taxonomy): domain Eukaryota; kingdom Viridiplantae; phylum Streptophyta; class Pinopsida; order Cupressales; family Cupressaceae; genus Cryptomeria; species Cryptomeria japonica. The sequence goes on from NC_081406.1 coordinate 588,038,037, forward strand.
TGCATCCTTCCGATCTGAAACGTTTTACCTTACCTAGGGACTTGGATTCCCTTCTTGGAACTTTCACAAGGTTATTGCGGTTCAATCTGCGCTATATATCTTCCTGCCGATTTTCCTTTGCCATAGATCCTTAACAAACTTCATGCATGGCATACCAATCATTTATACATTTCTAGCTAATCATTGTCCTTTATTAAATAATTCTTTTATCCATCCAATGCGCACTGCCATAACTCGGTTGCAACTCGATAAATACTGAACTTTACTCAGTAGACATTTCGCCTTCATTAACCGATATCGATAACCTTAGGGTTTACCGACTAGGTTCTTTGCTCGGTGACATAGTATAGTATTAACCTTACAATCAACAACATATGTAGGATATCAAAACAATCTAATCATCATGATCTCATCATTGTCTAACTCGGTAATAGTTGCCCATTGAATAAGTTATTCCTCCTCTTATTCATCACATTCTTTCTGTGTCTTTTATCGACATCTTAATTCTCTTCTAATCAATCTTCTCAAGATATGGCAACATCATACTGAATCAGATAATCAATCTCTTGACATCAATGACAAAATAATGTTAAAGATAGTTATCATCCTTCTTCAGTTATATCAATAATCTTCAGCAACCTTTTCAATATCCTTCATGAATATCAACAATCTCTTGATATTGAAATGCCAACAATCTTTCTTACTGTAATGCCAACAAACTTATGTGTATGCATATAATAATCGTAATTCTTTAAAGAAGGACACTACCTTAGAAGAAAGGGATGAGAGGATGTCTGTTGAGTCAACATGAAAGAGACTAAGAAAAGATCTCAATGCTTTGCATCGTCCCCAAGTGGACATTAAGGGAACAATAGAAGAACATGGATACACATAGAAGAATGGTCACAAAATAGAAAGAAAGAAGAGAGAGAAAGATCTGTAGTGCTAATATTTCTAATCTCGCACAACATTTGCCTCCTGATCTTGCTGATCACTATTTCGGGAAGGCAAGCAACATGCCAGAGGAGCGACATCGAGCACAACAGATGGAGCTATTACAAGATCCAAACAAGGACTATGCTCATGTTGTAAGTCACTTTGTTCGATTCTAGGAGCTAGGATTAGGGTTTGCGAAAACTCATCCGATAAATGCTTGTCAACATCAACATAATCATACTCACTATCAGAAGCATTAGGAGTTGTATTGCCATTATGAATAACATTTTCACCCATTTCTTCATCAAAGTTTAAAGAAAGAGGAGCAAGAACACGAATAGGAGTAAAACCATCACATGTTTTGTGCAACTTATGATTTGGAGATGTAGGTTGAACATCTTGCTTAGGAGAAAAAGGAATCATGTCAATTGTCAGAGTCTGAGGAGATTGAGTATCTTGAGGGATAGCTTCACAAGCTCAAACATGACATCTTCATCGACATTCTCTCGCACAACAATTGCCTCAAGTCTTAGTGGAAGGCTGAGAAGGAGGAGGAACACTTGAAAAAGTAGGAATGTTTCTCTCTTTGATAGTGGAAGGTCTAGGTTGAGGTCTTTTTGGTTGAACAATAGGAGAAGCAGGCCCTTTCTCTCGATAAGAGGAAGGAGGTGGAACTGTGCCATAGAAAGGAGGAATATTAGGTATAGGAAGGAGACTAGGTCGATCATGAGGAGGAGGTATAGGTCTGACCTTAGGAAGAATATTTTTGTTCTCCTTAAGAGAAGGTAAAGTCACATTCATAGGAATAGGTGGACGATCTTCCTTAGGAGGGAGATTAGTTCTATCCATGAGGGGAAGAACCTCATCTTGAACAATAATAGGAATGTCAATTGTTGGGGATCTAGGTTGACTTAAGGATAAAATCATATCATTCTTCCATTTTAGATAAGATTGAAAAAGAGCATCGCTGCTTGATGGAAGAGATTGAAATTGTTTAGGCAAAAAGAGATCAATAGGAACATGAGGGCTTCTTTCGGATGGACGAAATAAGCTATGGTTCACGGTTATGATTTCTCCTTTGTGAGGAAATTTCGGACACTTGTGGATTGGGGAAGCAATAACCTTCATGGAAGATAGCCAAGGATAGCCCAACTTCACACAAAATTTCTTAGAAGAATGTATGATAACAGAGTCAACATCCATGGATTTAGTATGAACTTCAATAGGAAGGGTGATAGAACCAATGGTAGGACAAGAGAAGCCATCAAATATATTCACAACCACATTAGAAGTATCATATATTGGTTTATGCAATCATAAAGTGAAAAGATACTCTTCAGTTATGACATTAACCATGCAAGAGGGATCAATAAGGGCACCACGACAAGGGATATCCTTAACCTTCACAACTATGTATAAAGGGCCATCAGGTGCTCTAATGGTCTCGGTAGGGTCAAATATGATACAAGGATCCTTAGCCATATCTTGTGTTTCTACCATATTAACCAAGTTTGGAGACATAGAAGTGAATTCTTCATAAGAGAGAGAATTAGGCATAATCTCAATAACATTAGAGGTATGAGAAGGCAAGGGATCAGTGAAAACCTTAAGATTTTGATTAGGAGGAGATACTGATATATTCCCTTTATCATTCACACCTACCACATATATAGTATTATTATTAATCAAGTCTTGAATCTTATTCTTCAATGCAGAACATTTCTCAGTATCATGACCAGGTTGACGATGAAATTGACAAAAGGAATTGTTATCAAAATAAGAGAATGCAAATTTAGAAGGATCAATTTGTTTTATAGGAGGGAGTTTGATAAAAATTTTGTGCAATAAATGAGACATAATACTATGTAAAGATTCATTCAAGGAAGTAAATTGTCTTTCTCTGTGGAAAAATTTAGAAATAGAAGGTACACCTATTGTAGCATTCACATTGTTGTTGTTGATTGTATCATTGAACTTGATGAAGTTTGTTGTTGGTTTGAACTTCACAAATGGTTGTAGAACGCTCTCCCTATTATCACTTGAATCCATAGGAGTGGATTGCTCCATTTGACTCACAACCAGTTGATAATTGTGAAGTGTTGCGCACAACTGCAGAAAGGAAGTAAACTCAGACAAAACAAGCTTTTCCCTGATATCTTTTTGTAAATTAGAAATGAAAATTCTTTGAATATCATTATCAGGTACATAAAAAGAAATTTGAGCACACAAATGCTTATATCTACCAATGAAATCAATCACTTTTTCTTTAACACCTTGTTTATAATGCATTAAATCAGTCAAAGTGATTTTAGGACCAATGTTGTTTTGAAATTGTTGGATGAAAGTATTTGGCAGTTGCTGAAAAGAAGTGATAGAATAAGAAGGAAAAGAGAAATACCATTGTAAAGCCTTATCTCTTAGTGTTCTTGTGAACAATTTTGCAATCAATCGTTGATCATAAGAAAAATCAGTGCACAAGGTTTGAAATGTTTTGACATGCGTAAGAGGATCACCTTTTTCATTATAGAGTTCGAATTGAGGGATCTCAACATTTTTAGGAGGCACGACTTTAACAATATCAAGAGAAAGTGGGCTCGCAACATCAAATGTGGGAACACTACACTTGGATTGACTCATAGAAACAATTTGTTGTTGTAAGGAAGACACAGTTTGAGCAAGATTGTTAATTGTCTCTTCGGTAGAAGAATTGATGTTAGACATAGGTGATTGAGAAGGTGGTGTGATGTGATCGAAAGAAGGCATGGACTGAGAATAAGGTGGTGGGACATTATGATAAGTAGGCATGGGTGATAATTGTGCAGGAAAAGGGACACTTGAAGGAGGAATAAAGTTGTTGAAGGAATTGCCCACTTGTGTTATACTGATTGGTTGAGGAATAATAGGAACACTCATGGAAGACATAGGTAAAGATGGAGGATTAAATGAAGAAGAGGGACTGCCCCCATGACCAATTGTGTTAGGAATGACATTTTGAGTTGAAGTAGCCATGATGTTGGAGGTAAAAGTAGGAATACTAGTCAAAGGAATTGAAGGATTGACTTGTGTTGGAGGTTGTGAATAACCTAGGGTTTTGACACAACTCTTGATAGGCATGACATTATAATCAACAATATGTGCAATGCCACACAATATATCAATTCCATTCTTATCAATTTGAATCATGCGTTTTAAGGCCTTCAATTAATGGAAGAGCTTCACTATTAGAGTATTCTTGGGACATCCATTGTTGAAAGTTATCTAATTGACTGTCCAATGTGGAAAGTTGATCTATAGAAACGCTAGTTAAAGCGTCTTCTTCATCACGGGATTCATCAATGGGGTAAATAGGTACATGATTAGGATGGGAATAATTAGCATGATCCTCATTAAAGAAGTCACCCAAATTAGGCTCCATCTCCTTGGTAATTAAACCTTGGGAACCCTTAATTTTAATGCTTCGTTTAATGGGGATATGATAGGTAGGACTAATAGTGGCAAAACTCATGCACTAGAGGGAAAATTTGAATTTTAAATTTTGAAACAAAGCTTACAAAATTGATTAATGCAAAATTTAAGAAAATATTGATTACACAGTTTGAACTTTGTTGGGGGAAGGGGATGACATAATTTCCAAAAATGAAAGGAAATTAAAATTTTAAAATTAGGGCCAAGGGAATACCACAATTTTAAAATCAGGGCAGACTATAATTAACCTCTTAACTTTAATTTTTTTTTAGAAATTTGAAATGTTGAATTTTGGAGGTATTTCGAATTCTAGAGGGATAAAAAATTGACAAAATCAACCAATCTTCTAGATTTAGGCTATTAAATACAGTCATAACAGTCTCCCGAAATTTTGGGGAAAAAGTTGAGGACCGTGGTGAGAACACACATGGCCCGACCAACGTTTTTCAAAATTTTCAGGGATGGATATTACAGTGATTTTAAAGCTAACCCCCAAAAAATGATGAATTTTACATCCTCTAGATGGGTGAAATGAAGACGCAAATGTAAAAATAGGACCCTATTAGGGTTTTGAAGAAAAAGAGGAATTGAATTACGAATTGAAAAAGGTCAAACCTAATGGATAGGGACACCTTGGAAAATTTTTAGAAATCTGAATTGGAATGAAATTGATTTGAAATTTGCACAAAATCCAATTAATTTTGAAAATTGGGGTTTTATGACCTAACCACTTAATTTTAAAATTTGAATTTTGGAAAAAAGGGGGGAAATTGAATATTTGAATTATAAGAATGAAGACAAATCTGAGAACAATCAGAAATCTGAAAATTAAATAGAAATCCAATTTATAATTTCTTAAGTATGTGGCTTATATGTCAATAAAATAAAGGAGAAACAAAAATTCAATTCTATGATATGTATATTATGAAATTTAATATTTGGAAGAATAACATTTGGGTGTATTTTAGGTGTATATCTCATAAAAACACGTTAGGATAAAACTTCTACAGTTACTTGAGTGGAGGTGCCATTATTTATTAGCAACAAATGTTTAACTTCACCAAATAATATTTGTGAAAGAATGAAAGATACAGGTTATTTAAAGGAATTAAAAATTATTCCAGACATGCTTTTGATTAGGGTAAATAGGGAAGGGGTGAACTCACAATGCTGATTCCCACTTTTTTCGTACATCATGATTTTTGCTGAAATCATACATTTTTTAGAAAATATAACGATTTAACCTTTAAGAGGTCCCATTTGAAGTAATTAATTGAAGAGACTTAGATCAAAGGCTCTTAGATCAAAATTTCTTGGATAGAACCTCTTTACTTCTAAATCATACTTGCAATAGAGTCTCCTTTGCATCTATGAAATGATGATAAGAAAACCAATTTTACATTAGCCTTTGGGGGGTCAAATGAATTCATTTAGAAGTTTTGTTTTTTTAAGTATTTAGCCCTTATTATAAGCTTTCCAAATAGTATAATTTTTAATATATTTTTAATTTTATTTCTTATGAATGTAGGGTTTTCATCGTACATGAACTTCTTTGTTCAATGCTTATGGAAAAATAGTAAACGTCACCCAAAAAATTTTGAAAAATATTTACGACTAGGTATTGAAGTCCTCTTTCCAACAAACAAACAAAAAAATGATTTTTGTTACATATACAACAATTTATGTAATATCAAATGGACATATGTCAAAATTACAGTTAACTCGACTTTAAATCTTAATAAAATATGATTTATTGAAGATGATGTTACAAAACCAATTGCAACCACTAGATATGGATTTTACAAAACTAAATTCGAAAGAATCATGTCCATATCTATTATAGAAAAAATGTTATGCTATATAGAGTGAGTATCACTCTTTAAAAATGTTATTTTAAAAAAAAACTAGTTTTCAAGGGAGATAGAAAAATGGAAGAAAATTGATTCGAAAAATTATTAAAAAAATATTTTTAGAATCTACATACAAAATGACACAAATCACTAGTTTACATCATCTACAAATTCCTTACGATTTAGAAGTAATAGGTGTCTGAATCTGAAGTTTTTTCTGAAAATGAATATTGTAGTGCCAAAATTGGAAAAAAAGTGTAACCCACTATTGTGGGTTCAGCTGAAGGGCCCATTGTAGATCATAAAAAAAATCTGTCAAAAGAGACTTAGAGAACAAGCCAACAAGCACAATGGACAAAATAGGGTTTAGAAAGGGCCTTGAAGCCTTAGACAATAAAATGAAAGCTCAGAAAGCCGAAAAGGACCAACCTAGAGAAGACACAACACAACAATACTAAACAAAAAAGTACAACTGCAAACAACAATAAACCATCACAAAATAAACCAAAACAAAAAATACAGAACAACCAATTGAAATCAAGGTGGTTTGAAAAAGTGTTCAACAACAAGTTGTTTCTTTAATATTCTAGGATTCACTTCCCCTAACCTTATTTTCTTGAGACCCAAGTAGAAAATAATGATATTCACATCTTTGTGCTTACAAATCATAGTCGTAGTATCCATCTTTAGACATTCTATAGAGTGATTTTTGTTGTCTTCATCTTTAAGCCCTTTTTACTTGAGAAAAGGGGGTTATTCGCATCATCATCAATATGATCCCTCATATAATTAAGTGCAATATCTATCTTTAAATAATATTTCAAAGCATTTCCAATACTTTCATCCTTCAAGGCTTCATTAAAGGAGGAGGGGACCTTTGTGGCGGGCTCTTTTTTCTTCTAGACGGTGATTTTTCTTACATTTTCAACAAATAGTGGCATTATGACTAAATTTTCTTCTATGATGGAAAAGGATAGGGGAGAATTCATAGAACATTTATCGTACCCAGAGTTTATATTTAGAGGATAAGGAGTACAAGGAGAATTTGGCCCTTTTTAACATACACACAAATTCTAGCATAAGTTAGCCATATTTTGGAAATGGTGGCCTTATCTATAGCTCCAAATTGTCTTAGAGAGTTGGCTTTAGATATTAGGACCCTTTCACTCCAAAATTCCAAGGGTATTCTAGGTAGATGAACCGAAACAAGAAAGTAGGGGGGACATCCTCACTAGGGTTCAAATTAGGAATCCATTTTTGCAAACACAAACCATTCTATACCATAAACCTAGGACCAATAGGTAAAATCCGCATGAAATCCTCCATATTAGAAAAGAAAAAGGGAAAAATTCATTCAACATTAATTTTACCTCAACACCATCCAAGAGATTCCAACTTTGGGATAACAATCTTCTACTCAGGTCTATTTGAGGGCATTTTGTAGAAAATCTTCTAATGAGAGACTTTGAGAATTGAGCAAAAGCCTCCTCAAAGATAGACTCAAGAATGTTAACCTATATCTAATATTCCAGAACTTCCTCACTTGAGAAACTAGGATCAATCTTGGGAACAACATCAGGAAGTAAAGGATCAACAACATCTTCCTCTAAGGTAGAACCAATCACATGACTTTGCATCTTAGTTTTGGGAAAAGCTTCCAAAGATGTATTCTTAGAGGCATTTTCTAACATTACCCTAGACTCATTTTTCACATAGATTGGAAGGTAACAAGCCAAAGTAATAACAACTTTCCTATCTTGTGACCCTTTCCCATCAAAGGGAGAATGAACGGGTTTTGGTATATCTGCAGTGGTGATACTATGAGTGGAAGTCCCAACACTCAAAGAGGGTGAAAGAAACCGCTTTCTCAATCCCAAAAAACTAACATTATTCAAGCCCACCTCTTCAAGTCTATTGTATTTTTTTAGAGATTCAATATGAGAATCCATAAGGATATCCCAAAGGAACTCATCCTCATTATCAAGAACATCTTCATACTCTTCATCTCCATCAAAAGAAAAAACTCAGAAACAAAAAGAGGATAAGGAAGGTTTTCTTCCTCATCTAGAAGTAGAGCATTCTTTCTATTATTAATCATCTAAGCCCCTTTTACTGGGTTAAAATAATATGGGAGGCATACTTCTAGATGAATATCATCCTCCTCCCCCCAAGAGTAAGCTCGAGGGTGAATGGGCTTATCATTAGTAGTAGCCACAACAAAACCCATGTCAGTAGCCTTGAAAGGAGGAAGAAGAGAATGGTTGGGAAACGTTAAGGGTCATTGGCCCCATCATTACTAGGAGCCATAATAGAACCCATATCAGTAGTCTCAAAAGGAGGATGAAGAGAATGGTTGGGAAAACTTTATTAAACTTCCAAACCCTTGGATGTATTAAGTAGAGTACAGTTGCAATCATAACCCACCTTGACCCCCGAGCACTCCTATTTGGAGTTGTCACAACTTGAGAACCCCCTGTGAGCAAGCACATTATTATTGGATCTAATCGTCTTTATACCAATTTGTAGTTAGACCTAAGGCCAAAAAATTCCCACCCCTTCATCAGAGTTTAATCCTTAGGCTTTATAATTTTCCTCTTGCTTTAACCCCTTTGGGTGGGTCCGCTTCTATTCCCTTTTTTTCCCTACTGGACACAAATTCGATAATTGAAATCTCTAGGGTCCCTATCGCCAAAAAATCCTTGGTTATTTGCTCCTCCTCTAAGCCCAAATTTATCCCCACTTGTTTTAACCCTAGTAGAGAGGTGAAGCAAAATCCCTCTTCTACCCCACCCCCCAAGAAAGTGAAGGTGGTGGAGTCTAGTGGAGAGGAGGAGGGGGAGGAAAATGATTCCTCTTCTAATTTAGATTCTAAATGGTCTCCCACTACCTCTGAGGAAGTTACCCCAATTCCCCAAAATTGAGGGACCTCCAATCCTTAGAAACCCCCAATTGAGGTTGAGTTTACAATGATCAAATTAGAGTATAACACGGAGAGACATGAAATGATTATTATATGGCTCATCTCTCAGTTTGATGTGGTAATCAAGAAAATAAACAGTCTAGAAGCACTAGCTAAGGTGGAGGCAACAAGAGATAAGTGGGTCATGGAATTCAATGTTGAATGGTTATGCAAAGTGATAAGTGATATGGTTGGGAAGTTGGAGAATTCTGAGAAAATGGAGGGGAGATTGAATGATTTGTATGAGAAGGTGACACAAGAAAAAGTGAACAAGATAGTTCAAGAGTTGAAAGAGAAACAGGAGCTCCTATTGGGCAAGGTTGAGGAAATGGACAAACGAAGATAGGAAATGATGGTGGAAAACTTTGCCTCCCTCAAAGCCATATAGGCTGAGGTTGATCGAAGGAGATCCAAACAAAACTGGCATGTGTTGTCTTCTTCTGTGTTAGTGGAGCACCCCTAACTTTGTTAAAGATTCTAATAAGAAAATTTATTTATGTGACAAAGTCCTTAGTTTAAGTAAGGATTGACAGGAAGGCAATGCCTCTACATAGTTGGCCATCTCTTTGTGGCTTTGGTGGTTGGCTATATTTTGCTAGTTTTTATGTGGTCTGTGTTGCTGGCTCTATGTCTAGTTTAGTTGGTTAGTGATTTTTTGTTGGTTTTGATTTGTTGGATCTCTTTTTTGGCTAGGTGTGGGCCTCTCTCATGTGCCCTAGGTAACACCTTTTGTGGTTATGTAAAACATTGTATTAATAGGGGCCTATCCTACTTTTTTATTAATTAGAACATTATAGAATTATATATTTATTTTGTAAAATAAAATCTCTATAATAATTCTTTGTTATTTTTATTATTTATTTGATCCTCAATATCTATTGTTTTTAACAGTTTTGTGTCCATCCAAAATTACATTTGAAAAACATATACCTATTGCATGGGTTAATATAAACGACATTATAGATGTGACATTTTGCATTGATTTTTAAAGAAATTCCTATATTGAAAACCATGGCAAAACAAAGATAATCCCCTCAATCTAATACATTTAGATCTAAACAATGAAAAAAATAGTGGAAACGAAAAATGTAACATTAATTTATTTAGACAACAAACAAGTTGTATGATTTTTTTTAATTGATTAATGTCATACAATATTAGTCATCACATGCAAGTTGGTGCAGGTAGACGATTGCACGACGATCCATGCAAGTTGCTACAGGGAGAGGATTGTCGGTATATCAACATATAGAAAGTGATGCAAAAGTATCTCGTTACTCTTTGGGAAGAAATGCTACCAGAGAAAGTCTCGACACTTGAAAGAGGGTAATAGGGGAACTACAAAATTTAGATGACAAAGAATAAACAAATAATACCATGTCGTACTCTCTCTCATTAATGATATCTATTCCATAGTAATTGGAAGCCACCTTAGTAAATCTCAAGGTTTGCTTTCCCCAGTTGGCCATGTAAGCCAACACTACATGGCCATGTAAGCTGACACCTGATCAGAATAAGGAAGTAGCAAGGCAAGTGCAGGAGTTATTGGAACAAGGACTGATTAAGAAGAGCATCAGCCCATGTGCAGTCCCAGTAGGCTAGCATCAAAAAAAGGAGGTAAGTGGAGACTTTGCACTGACTCAAGAGCAATCAATAGGATTACCATAAGGCATAGGTTTCCTATTCCTAGAATAGAGGATCTAATGGGTTGTTTAGGAGGGGCTATGTATTTTACCAAGCTAGACCTTAAAAGTGGTTATCAACAGATAAGAATTAAGGAGGGTGATGAGTGGAAGACAGCTTTTAAAACCACAGATGGATTGTATGAGTGGCTTGTGATGCCATTTGGGCTTACTAATGCTCCAAGAACCTTCATGAGGTTGATGAATGAGGTGTTGAAGGATTTCATAGGCAGATTTGTGGTAGTGTACCTAGATGATATCCTCATCTATAGCAAAACCAAGGAAGAGCACCTTGAGCATTTGAGGTTAGTTTTAGAGAGGTTGCATGAGGAGAAATTATCCATCAACCTTGAGAAGTGTGACTTCTTGAAGCAAGAGCTGGTTTACCTAGGATTTGTGGTGTCTAAGGGAACCTTGAAGATGGATCCAAGCAAAGTGGAGGTAATCTTGAATTGGCCTACACCTAAAATAGGGATTGAAGTTAGAAGTTTCCATGGATTAGCTCAATTCTATAGGAAATTTGTGAGGAATTTCAGTTGTATATGTGCACCAGTCCTTGAAACCATTAAAGGAGGTCTTAAAACTAAGTTTGAATGGACTGAGCAGGTAGACAAAGCATTTCAATTGTTGAAATAGGAAGTAGCCACAAAACCTATCCTTCTCCTACCTACGTTTGATAAGCTATTCACCTTGGAGTGTGATGCAAGTGGAGTTGCAGTAGGCAGTGTATTGAGTCAAGAGGGTAGACCTGTGGTATTTTTCAGTGAGAAGTTTAATGAAGCAAAGAAGAAGTACTCAGCCTATGACCTAGAGTTGTATGCATTAGTGCAGTCACTAAGGAAATGGAGGCATTACCTACTTCCAAAAGAATTTGTAGTGTTCACAGACAATCAGGCATTGAGTTACATAAACACTTAAGAGAAGCTAATAAATAGGCATCTAAAATGGATGGAATACCTCCAATCCTTCACCTTCACCATCAAGCATAAGAAGGGGCAACTTAACAGGGTGGCCGATGCATTAAGCAGGAAGTTGTTGACAGTTCAAGAGTTACAGTTGCAGAGCATAGGAATAGAAGGTTTTAAAGACCTCTATGAAGGAGATGAAGACTTCTCAATAGCTTACAAGGTTTTCAAAGAGTTTGAGAACCATTTTCATGGTGAGTATGTAGATTACACTCTCCAAAATGGTCTCTTGTTCAGGGGTAACCAGTTGTGTGTACCAAGGGGATCCATGAGGGAGAACCTCATCCAAGAAAAACACAATGGCAGTTTAAGTGGACACTTTGGAGTTAACAAAACCTTGGATTTAGTACAGAGGTACTACTATTAGCCAAAGTTGCCAAGGGATGTGGAAAGATATGTAGAACAGTGTGGTGTATGCCAAAGAGCCAAAGGTGGATCAAGCAATGTCAGTTTGTATCAACCATTACTGGTCCCTAACAGACCTTGGGAATGTCTAAGCATGGACTTTGTAGTAGGACTTCCCAAGACAAAAATAGGTATGGACAGCATCTATGTGGTAGTAGATAGATTTTCAAAGATGAGTCATTTTATCCCATGTAAGACTACACATGATGCAAGCTATGTTGCACATCTCTTCTTCAAAGAGATTGTTAGGATTCATGGACTCCCTTTAAGCATTGTTTCAGACAAGGACAACAAGTTCATGGGTCATTTTTGGCAAACATTATGGAGGAGACTAGGAACTAACTTGTCATTTAGCTCAACTTACCATCAACAAATAGATGGGCAGACTGAAGTCATCAATAGGGTGTTAGGTAACTTGTTGAGGTGTTTAACTAAGGAGTATGGCCAAACATGGGACCTAATCATTTCTCAAGTAGAGTATGCATATAATGACAGTGTGAATATAACCACTGGTAGAAGTCCTTTTGAGGTTGTCTATGGCAGACATCCAAGAGGAGTATGTGAGTTGAGAGACCTTGGTAGTTTGGAAATGAAGAGTGGGCAAGCAGAAGACTTCACTAAAACCATCAAGGAAGTTTAGGAGCAAGTTAAGAAGGCCATTCTTGAATCCACTCAAAAACTAAAAGCCAAAGTGGATGAGAAAAGGAGAGAAGTTCAGTTTAAGGTGGGTGACTATGTGATAGTACATTTGAGCAAAGCTAGGATGCAAGGTGGTAATCCTACCAAATTGCAGATGAGAAGGGTAGGACCTTGTAGAATCCTGTCGCAATATGGTAAGAATGCCTACAAAGTTGACCTACCTTCAGATTTAGCTATATCACCAGTCTTTAATGTAGCTGACCTAATCATGTACAAGGGTGAGATAGCAGGGTAGACTGAGAACCAAGCCAAGGAACTCTAGGACCTTGATGTTAATGTCTTACCACAGGTGAAGAAGCCTAAAGCAGAGGAGATCTTGGAATCAAGGGTGAAGAAGACAACTAGACATCAAGTCTACATGGAGCACTTAGTGAAATGGGCAGATCAACCAGTATCTGAAGCTACATGGGTGGAGGAGAGCAGGTTCAAGGCACTTGGAATAGACCCGGCTCTCATCTCCTTCTATTTCTTAAGTTTTGTGCAGAGGGGGAGTATGGTGCAAGAACACCCTTCCAAAATCTTTCTCTTTCTTTTTTTTGTTGGTGTTATGCTTCTTATGAAGCCATTGTACATGAATAAGAGCTATGAGCTCATGTGTGCTAGACTAGGTCCTAGTTAGAGTCCTAGTGGAGATCTTAGGGGTCATGAGTCAAGATTGTGATTTTCTTGAAAATGGAGGGTATGTGTGTCCTTGAAGTGTTTAGGGGTCCTTTCTAACATGGTGGTGTCCTTAGGTTTGCCCATTGTGGGTCTAGGAGTCATAAAAAGCAACATTGGGAAAGTTGCTCAAAAGTTGCAAAATTTGCATAGCAACTTTTTAAAAGTTGTCAAGCAACTTTTCCACCATGATCTCAAGTTCTTTAGGTTAGCGTGGAAAACCCTAGTTTGGGTACACAGACTGAGGGAGCACGTTATCAGAAGGAATTAGCCCCCAATTGAGGAATAAACCCAAGGATAATGAACACAAAACATGAGGTAGTGTTGCTTTCCTCGGGGTCAGTATGTTGTATGATAACTTATGTATATCTTGTATGTATATGCATATAATAATCGTCATTCCCCAAAGAAGGACACTACCTTAGAAGAAAGGGAAGAGAGGATGTCTATTGAGTCAACATGAAAGAGATTAAGAAAAGATCTCAATGCTTTGCATCATCCCCAAGTGGACATTAAGGGAACAACAGAAGAAGGGGGATACATATAGAAAAATGGTCACAAAAGAGAAAGAAAGGAGAGAGAGAAAGATATATAGTCCTAATATTGCTAATCTAGCATGACATCCACCTCCCGATCTTGCTGATCACTATTACGGGAAGGCGAGCAACATGCTAGAGGAGCGACATCGAGCACAGTAGATGGAGCTATCACAAGATCAAAACAAGGACTATGCTCATTAAGTCACTTTGTTTGATTCTAGGAGCTAGGATTAGGGTTTGCAAAAACTCATCTGATAAATGCTTGTCCACATCAACATACTCATACTCACTATCAAAAGCATTAGGAGTTGTATTGCCATTATAAATAACATTTTCACCCATTTCTTCATCAAAGTTTAGAGAAAGAGGAGCAAGAACACGAATAGGAGTAAAACCATCACATGTTTTGTGCAACTTATTATTTGGAGATGTAGGTTGAACATCTTGCTTAGGAGAAAAGGGAATCATGTCAACTATTAGAGCTTGAGGAGATTGAGTATTTTGAGGGATAGCTTCACGAGCTCAAACATGACATCTTCATCGGTGTTCTCTTGCACAACGATTGCCTCGAGTCTTAGTGGAAGGTTGAGAAGGAGGAGGAACACTTGAAAAAGTAGGAATGTTTATCTCCTTGATAGTGGAAGGTTTAGGTTGAGGTCTTTTTGGTTGAACAATAGGAGAAGCAGGCCTCTTCTCTCGATAAGAGGAAGGAGGTGGAACTACGACATAGAAAGGAGGAATATAGGTATAGGAAGGAGACCAGGTCCATCGTGAGGAGGAGGTATATGTATAAACTTAGGAAGAATATTGTTGTTCTCCTTAAGAGAAGAAGTCACATCCATAGGAATAGGTGGATGATCTTCCTTAGGATGGAGATTAGTTCTATCCATGAGGGGAAGAACCTCATCTTGAAGAATAATAGGAATGTCAATTATTAGGGATCTAGGTTGACTTAAGGATAAAATCATATCGTTCTTCCATTTTTGATAAGATTGAGAAAGAGCATCGCTTCTTGATTGAAGAGATTGAAATTGTTTAGGCCCAAAGAGATCAATAGGAACACCAGGGCTTCTTTCGGATGGACGAAATACAATATGGTTCATAGTTATGATTTCTCCATTATGAGGAAATTTCAAACACTTGTGGATTGGGGAAGTAATAGCCTTCATGGAAGATAGCCAAGGATAGCCCAACTTCACACAAAATTTCTCAAAAGAAGGTATGATAATAGAGTCAACTTCCATGGATTTAGTATGAACTTCAATAGGAAGGGTGATAGAACCAATGGTAGGACAAGAGAAGCCATCAAATAGCTTCATAACCACATTAGAAGCATCATATATTGGTTTATGCAATCGTAAAGTGAAAAGATACTCTTAAGTTATGACATTAACGATGCAAGAGGGATCAATAAGGGCACCATGGCAAGGGATATCCTTAACCTTCACTACTATGTATAAAGGGCCATTAGGTGCTCTAATGGTCTCGCTAGGGTCATATGTGATACAAGGATCCTTAGGCATATCCTGTGTTTCTACCATATTAACCAAGTTTGGAGCCGTAGAAGTGAATTCTTTAGAAGAGAGAGAATTAGGCACAATCTCAATAACGTTAGAGGTATGAGAAGGAAAGGGATCAGTGAAAATCTTAAGATTTTGATTAGGAGGAGATACTAATTTATTCCCTATATCATCAACACCTGCCACAGATATAGTATTATTATCAATCAAGTCTTGAATCTTATTCTTCAATGCAAAACATTTCTCAGTATCATGACTAGGTTGATGAAGAAATTGACAAAAGGAATTGTTATCAAAATAAGAGGATGCAAGTTTTGAAGGATAAATTTTCTTTATAGTAGGTAGTTTGATAAAATTTATGTGCAATAACTGAGACATAATACTATGTAAAGATTCATTCAAGGAAGTAAATTGTCTTTCTCTTTGGAAAAATTTAGAAATAGAACGCACACCTATTATAACATTCACATTGTTGTTGTTGATTGTATCATTGAACTTGATGAAGCTTTTTGTTGGTTTGAACTTCGCAAATGGTTGTTGAACACTCTCCGCCTTATCACTTGGAGCCATAGGAGTGGATTGCTCCATTTGACTCACAACCAGTTGATAATTGTGGAATGTTGCGGACAGCTGCAGAAAGGAAGTAAACTTAGACAAAATAATCCTTTCCCTAAGATCTTTTTGTAAATTAGAAATGAAAATTCTTTGAATATCATTATCAGGTACATGAAAAAAAATTTGAGCACACAAATATTTATATCTACCAATGAAATCAATCACTTTTTCTTTAACACCTTGTTTACAATACATTAAATCAGTCAAAGTGATTTTAGGACCAATGTTGTTTTGAAATTGTTGGATGAAAGCATTTGGCAGTTGTTGAAAAGAAGTGATAGAATAAGAAGGCAAAGAGAAATACCATTGGGAAGCTTGTAAACAATTTTGCAAGCAATTGGTGCACAAGGTTTGAAAGATTTTGACATGCATAAGAGGGTCACCTTTTCCATTATAGAGTTCCAATTGAGGGATCTCAACATTTTTTAGGTGGCACGACTTTAACAATATCAAGAGAAAGTGGGCTTGCAACATTAAAGGTGGGCACACTAAACTTGGATTGTCTCATAGAAGCAATTTGGTGTTGTAAGGAAGACATGGTTTGAGCAAGATTGTTAATTGTCGCTTTGGTAGAAGAATGGATGTTAGACATAGGTGATTCAGTGATGTGATTGAAAGAAGGCATGGACTGAGAATAAGGTGGTGGGATACTATGATAAGTAGGCATGGGTAAGGGAGACTTAAATTAGCCTTGTGTCACACTGATTGGTTGAGGAATAATAGGAACACTCATGGAAGATATAGGTAAAGATGGAGGATTAAATGAAGAAGAGGGATTGCCCCCATGACCAATGATTGTAGGAATGATATTTTGAGTTTAAGTAACCATCATGTTGGAGGTCAAAGTAGGAATACTAGTCATACGAGTAGTCAAAGGAATTGAAGGATTGACTTGTGTTGGAGGTTGTGAATAACCTAGGGTTTCGGCACAACTCTTGATAGGTATGACATTATAATCAACAATATGTGCAATGCCACACAATATATCAATTCCATTGTTACCACTTTGAATCATGCGTTTAAGGCCTTCAATTAATGGAAGAGCTTCACTATTAGGGTATTCTTGGGATATCCATTGTTGAAAGTTATCAAAATGATTGTCCAATGTGGAAAGTTGATCTATAGAAACCATAGTTAAAGTGTCTTCTTCATCATGGGATTCATCAATGGGGTGAATAGGCACATGATTAAGATGGGAAGAATTAGCATGATCTTCATTAAAGAAGACACCCAAATTAGGCTCCATCTCCTCAGTAATTAAAGCTTGGGAAGCCTTAATTCTAAAGCTTCGTCTAACGGGGATAGGATAGGTAGGATTAATAGTGACAAAACTCATGCACTAGAGGGAAAATTTGAATTTTGAAACAAAGCTTACAAAATTGATTAATGTAAAATTTAAGAAAATAATGATTACACAATTTGAACTTTGTTGGGGGAAGGGGATGACACAATTTCCAAAATTGAAAGGAAATTGAAATTTTAAAATTAGGGCCAAGGGAATACCACTTAATTGTAAAATCAGAATTTTTAAAATTAGGGCAGACTATAATTAACCTCTTAAGTTAAAAATTTTTCTGGAAATTTGAAAAGTTGAATTTTGGAGGTATTTCCGATTCTAGAGGGATAAAAATTTGACAAAATCAGCCAATCTTCTAGATTTAGGCTATTAAATACAATCATAACAATCTCCCAAAATTTCAAGGAAAAAGTCGAGGACTATGGCAGGAACACACTTGGTCCGACCAACTTTTATCAAAAATTTTCAGGGATGGATATTACGATGATTTTAAAGATAACCCCCCAAAATTGACAAATTTTATGACCTCTAGATGGGCGAAATGAAGGTGCAAATGTAAAAATAGGAACTTATTAGGGTTTTGAAGAAAAAGAGGAATTGGATTACGAATTGAAAAAGGTCAAACCTAATGGATAGGGACAACTTGGAAAATGTTTAGAAATTTGAATTGGAATGAAATTGATTTGAAATTTGCACAAAATCCAATTAAATTTGAAAATTAGGGTTTTATGACCTAACCACTTAATTTTAAAATTTGAATTTTGGAAAAAGGGGGGAAAATTGAATATTTGAATTATAGGAATGAAGACAAATCTGAGAACAATCAGAAATCTGAAAATTAAATAGAAATCCAGTTTTTGCAAAAGTTCAAGATATTTTTTGAAAATTAGGGTTTTAACAACTAACCTCTTAATTTTGTAAATTTTAATTGCAAATTGAATAAGACAATGAGGAAATTGAATTTGACAATCAAAACAATTAATTTTCAGATCTAAGATAACCAGAAGCAATTTTTACAAATTACAAGTTCAATTTTAAATTTAAAAACTAGGGTTTTTAATGATTTAATCACTAAGTTTGCATAAATTTGAAAATTGTAAATAAAAAAATATGCAATTTTGTTCAAAGGAAAGCATACAAGACGTCAGGTTCACCAAAATGTAATGTGGAAAATGGTGAAGGATGAGATCAAGAGGAAAACTACCCTTTCCCTTAAGGAGAGATGAGAGTTTCACTATTGATTACCCTTTAAACACTTTTCACCAAATTACATTTGGAAGAGGAGAGGAGAATTCACTAGATTCAACCTTCAAAGATGAAGATTGAATTCTGAATGAAATGGGAATGATAAGTTGATCCCCTCTTCTCTATTTGAAATGGAAAGGAATTGAATGAATTATGTAGTGCAAAAATGATAAAGAATTGATTATAACTTAAGATCGAAGTATGGGATGAAGTTGTGTACTTGGATCGAGCAGTAATACATCGAGACGAAGTCGCCTTGTGAATTTGAGGAAAAGTTGCCCGGATCGTGGTAGGAACGTACATGGTCCTCCGAAAAATCCATGAACCAAAAATAGTTTTTTCACCTTTACAAATGGAGCCTGAATCTGAAAGTACAGCTGCACACCTACAACCTACACACAGAAAAGAGAGGAAAATGGTTTGGGATAGGGGGTTTTCCTTTAGGTCAAACCCCAGTTTTGGAATTACCCAAGTAATGAAAGAAAGTACTTGCAAGTAGCTGTAAATGAAAGACTGAATTGTAAATCACCTCAAGGGAGGTTGTGATAGCAGTGTTGATAGAAATGCTTGTGTGGAATTGAATTTTGGAATCAATCTCCTCTTCAATGGTTGAATCCTAGACTTGAATGAAACACCTATCCTTGAAGGGAGATTTGAGAATGCTCAATGCTAAAAAGGAATGTTTGAATGCTTGATCGCTTATGCAACTTCCACTTATCCAACTTCCACCTTCTCTTCTTATGCAAATGAGAGGATGAATGCCCCTTAAATACATGTTAGTGGATTTGATTTTCATCATAGGCCAACATCGAGGGAGTTTCTCGCCCAATGCACAACCAACAATGCAACCCTAGGAAGGGTCTTGCCCCAAAATAAGGCAGGGAAAGGGGCGCCACGCCCCTGTCCTGGGAGGACAAGGGCACCACGCCCCTGTCCTAGGGGGGATAGTGGTGCCATACCCTATGCTACCGCTTTCTCTAGGGCAAAGTGTGGATGGGATGATGCAGAGGCCAAGAAAGAAACTATTTCTAAGGGTTACGCAATCTCCAGTCTCCTATCAGGCTAGAGGATTCGATCTCGTGTGTGTGAGGACCCTAATGCACTCGAAAATTTCTAGGGTCGCAATTTCATGACACTGCACTATGGCATCAATATCGACATCACAAGAAGATGAATGGATCCTACACTGTAGAGTCTCCAACCACTTATCTCCATTCACAGAAGTGTTTTGCTCCCTCTATCTTTTCAACATCACTAGAATCTTGGTTGATGATGACTACTTAACTATTTTTGAACAAGGGGTAGACAAATTTTTCAAGTGCAAGATGAAAAGATTGCATTTTAAATTGCTCATCCTTAGGATCTATTGGATCACTAGAAGACTATTTCTTGTAAACTTTTGTAGTACACAATGATCTAATAAGAAGAAAAACATGCAGAAGAACAAAGTTGCAAATAATAATGAAATTTTGTTATTATTTCCAATCTGTATGAATTACAAAATAATCTCAAGAACATAAATTATGTAAGAAATGCATGTAATTTCTGAAGAGAAACTGAAGAGGTGGAGAGAGAACTCTTTCGTTAACTTAAATGCAAGTTACACATCATGCAACATTATTTACTTTGTAATTCATGGGAAACAAGAAGATAAGACTAGTTAGAGTTCACAGTAACACCCCTGCTTAAGTCTAGCTAATGAGACAAGTCCAATGAAAGGAAAGAGCAAAAGAGGAAAAATTGGATTAGAATAAAACACCTCCTTAAAATTTACATTAACTCTACATGGAAGCTACTATGTCGTAGTTTCCTTCACCTCAGGAAGGTCTCACAAAAAGTAAAAATGAAAATAAGTGGCATGGAAGGACCAAATATCCCTCTAGAATGAGTAGTCAATGGTAGATACTCAAAATTGGATGTAAAAGATGGTTCACAATCGTCGAACATCATTCCTTTCCTTAGGAAGAAACTGTTGGCAATTGACACTCAATTGGTTGGTTTCACTATGTTGTCATTGATGGCAACATGATATTGTGTTCCGGCTTCATGTTCTGGTTCTATGGTGTATTGGCAAGCACTACACAGATACTACACTGGTACCGGCACCGCAGGACAAAAGGATTTCTTTGGTCATCGACATTGCAGGCTGACATGGTTTAGTAAAGATTATCGGTATTGGAGGCTGACATATCTTGTATCCGGCATCGAAAATTAATTTTAATGTTTATGTACTTATGTTATCTGGCTAACATGTAATTTGATATTGTATATATCTTTGTAAGCCGACATAAGGCATGTAAGTTTGTATAGGGTATATAAGTCAGTTTGATAAGACCATTTTAATTTATAGGAGAGGAACATGAGATAGGATATAATGGATATGCGAATGTAATATGATGAGAAATAGTTTAGAGAGATTATGTATGTGAGGAAATTATTGTAAGGGTTATTCCGGTAAAGGGTTTAGGGATTCACACCCAAACAGACAGAGATTAAACCAAAATTGTATTCTGGCATAGAAGATGCTATCTTAGCAGTTCACACTTCTTCGGATTGTAGTCTAGAATTTTATGTAGTCAGTAAGGCTTTTTTTGTGATTTAGCGGTGTGCTCTAGGTTGTAAGCCTTCCTGCAAGTCTAGGCCCCTCATATTTTGTAATATCTCTTCATACCGCCAATGGATTGATATTGTGGGTCACAAATCCCACTGTGGTTTTTCCTCTTTGAGGTTTTCCATGTATAAATCTGTGTTATGGTTCTCATTTATATGATTGGCTTATTGGTTGCTTTACTTCTTTTAATTATGTATGTACTTGTATACTAGTTGGTGTATGCATGTTTTAATAAGGCTAAAAATTATCATTCCGGTATAACACTGATTCACCCCCCCTCTCAGTGTTATTGTTTTCCAACAATTGGTGTCAGAGCCTTGTACCTTGGAGAAAGTTTAACAACTTGAGGAAGATCCTGAAACCAGAATCCTTGGATAAGGCTTTGGAGAAGCAACTTGAGATGGCACTTGAAGATTATGATGTTGAAAGGTTGATGAACTTAAAGCTACAAGATGAATTGAATTCTGCTAAGGAATTCATTCTTGTCTTACAAGAGAGGCTATCATCTGTTCAAGCTAGGAGGAAGGAACTTTTGCAAAGTTAGGACGATGAAGAGAAAGATGCACTTAAGGAACAATGTCATAAATTGAGTAAGGAGAACATGGTTATGAAAAATGAAATGCAAGTTATAACTATGAGGATGTCTAAGGAGATTGAGGACAGAAAGAAGGAAGAAAATCTTGTTGTATCCCTGAAGAACAAATTTGAAGAATGTGGTAGGTTGGTTCATGAAAATGATATGTTGAGAACTGATTTGGTACAATCTTAGAGTAATGAACAAGATATTGAGAGACAAATGATAATACTGAGAGAAGATTTGACTACTTCAAGTCAGTACAAAGAAAAATTCAAGATCAGCTCAACACAATTTGATGAGTTATTGAAGAGACAAAGGGAGATTGGAGATTCCAGTGGACTTGGATTTGAGCAAGGATAGAGTTCTAGTACTACTAATGAAGATCAAAACCATAAGGCAATTTAATGCTTATAAATTCAATGGTAGATGTTTTGTTTGCAATAGATTTGGTCACATGCTAGGCAATGTAGAAACAGAGAAAATCAGAACCTTGATTCTGCTCCCGGTAAATGTTCTAAATGCAATAAGTTTGGTCATAAAATAGAAGATTACACAATGAATGTTAAATGCTATGCTTGTGGAAAATTTGGACATATGGCTAATCAGTGTAGGTCAAGAAATTTCACTGGTTTTAGCAAAGCAATTCAAAAGAACAATATTACATATTATGCATGCAATGAGGTTGGACATATTGCTAAGTTCTGTAGAAGCAGAAATCCACCGGTTAGTAATGGAGGATCAAATGAGAAAGGAAAAGAGAAGGTTAGTGAAAGTCAACAAGATCATACTCAAAGATGGGTTAGGAAGATTGAAGAACAATCATCAGATGGGAATGTCCCGATTACTTATTTGACAAAAGAGGCTTCTCCTGCACCAGTAGGTAGCTCATCCGGTAACTGAGGTAGATACCTTAGGGGTAGGCAAAATTCATGAAGATGTTTCATATGCCCCGGGAAGAGGTTCTAGAAGATGTTATAGATATTGAAGATAATTATTCGACATGGATATGTCTGAGCAAGATCTGGTATCTTTCACCGGCAGTCATTGATGTCAATGAAAGATTAGGGTTTTTCTCAAAGGTTAAAATGTTGAATACACTTCATTGTTAATCACCTTGCATTCAGAGTGATATCAGAGAAATTAAGAGCGACTAAGTGCGATCAAAGGCAATTCAGAGCAATCAGATTTCTTCTTGAGTGATCTCACCGACGTCTAGAAGAATTTGTTGGAGGTTTTCAACGAAAGCGATCAAAAGGTATTTATCTTTAACATGGAAGCGGGATCATCTTCTATTCATGTTTTTGTTGCAAACCCAACTATGGTAGAGGTCAAGGACCGCCCCAGGACAATTTTAAAGTGGTATCCACGTGTGGCTACCCTGGAAGATTTAGTTGGAGCATTTTCTTGCGTTCCAGAGGTAGTTGTCTATGTAGAGGATGTTAGGACATATATTCACTATCACATCAAGGACTTAGGAACTTCAGAAATTAAGGGAATGTATATGAGTGAGCTAATGGGAGAATCTGGAAAGATCAAACCAACATTCAAGCATATTGAAGACCTAGGGTTTACAGACATTCTAGATATTCCAGAGTTTGAGGATGAGATAATCAGATATGTCTTGAGTAGAGTACATGGGGAATTTATATGGTTTTAACAGACCTTACAAAATCACCAAGGAATCCATTTAGGAAAATACTAGTTTACCAATGGTTGGACAACATCCAGACAAGAAGGTTTCAAATGATTTTGTGAGGAAGATCACCGATGTGACATCTGACAAAATATCCATGAAAGTGAGCACTATCACCAACACGGACATCAAGTTTGGTAGCATGGTCATCGAGTATAAGGTAACTCAGTCAAACCGACTGAATTCTGTTTCCAGTTCATGCATTTTGGATGCATACAAAATGATGAGAGAGAATATAAAATTAGATCTATGTGGTTGGATGCTAGATGAGTTGTTGATAAATCTAGGGAAGATTAAGGGTGAAAAGAAGGGTACATTTTGGTATGGAAACTTTATAATTTGCTTGATGTTATATTTCTTGAATGATACACCCAGTTTTGGTAAGAGGCAATGGGCTTTTGACATCTCGGTAGGGAGACAATTGAAACAGTCAATTGTTGCTTTAGGAAGTCAGAGAGATGATAAGGTATGTGGGTATTTTAAAGCATTCCAAAAAAATACGAGGTCTAGGGAAAGGGTACTTGAGCATATTGTAGAGAAATATTCAACAGACATATGCTTCATGGTAACGAAGGATGAAACACTTATGGAAGTAGTTAAGCCCCAAAATATTTGGATTGAAGAAATGGGCTATGAGGTGGATACACAAATTCTGGATTCCTATGCAAAAATGTTGATTGATGCACCAATTGATGAGGTAGAGAAGCCATGTGGTACTGCACAACAAAAACACAAGAGGTTGAAATAGAGTTCAATCGGAAGAAAAGAGAAAAGCAAGAAGGGAAAACAAGCAAATTTGTGGAGAAGGTCTCAATGTTGGTATTTTGGTATGGTTTTGTCATTGATGTCAACACCTACTGGAACACTAGCACTTTGGAGATCCAGCAACATTCACCGACAAGCAAGTAACTATTGCACAATTACTGGTATATGGTTCACCGGCAGGATATAATGTTCACTGGCACTTGGAATTATATGGAAGACACTTGGTAATGTTGAAAACATCACGTGGACACTTTGTTTTGAAGAATTAATCATTGGTATATTCATATTTGCATATTTGCTTTTACCGACAAATAGGTCTAGGGTTACATCGGCAGGTTTGTCTTTTCCAGATCAGCATGGCACGCTATGGAGATGATTTATTATTATTGTAAATGCATTAAGCCGACATGTTCAATTGGTTATTGCATCGGATATTATATTGTTTGTAAAATGTTTTTTTGTAATATCTTGTAGAGCTGACCTACTAAAATTGCTCTTAGGTTATGGTATAAATGTAAGATCTTATTTGTAAGATCGAATGTGGAATGCAAAAAAGGTTTGTGAGAAGGTATATGCGAGATTAAGCAGAAGTATACATGAAGACATCATTTGAAGGTGAAGCTAGGTTTTTGTAGAAGCATATTAGCATTACACTGGTATTGAATCCAACATATGAAGATGCTATTTTGTGCAGTACATTCTTATTGGATTTAACCATCCAACTGTAGTCAGTGTGACTCCCATTTTGTGATTGAGCAGTGAGCTCTAGGCTGTTGGCCTTTCTGTATGTGCAGACCCCATTTATGTACACTTACTATCTGCACTAGTATCATCTGATTGTGGGTAAGGTTTCCCACCGTGGTTTTTCCCCTTACAGGGTTTCCACGTACAAATGTTGTGGCCGCCTGAAGAGTCTGTAGCTCCATCGACTCTTTCAGCTCTAATGGGATAGCCTGATGCACCTTGGGTTTGGGTGCTAGGGGGCGATGACTCTCCATGGCTAATCGCCTATGCGCTCCAGGTCTATCTTGGGTAGAGCCACGACCTCTACCATGAAACTCTCTCATGTCAAAATAGTTTGGCTGCACATTGAGCACAAACTCACAATATATTTTTCTCAAAAAATATAATGGCACCTCATAATTATTACAAGGTGGATCATCAAAGATCATCCACCACCTCTCCCAAAAAAGATTCTTCATCTGCACATTGGTACACCAATGTATGGGAAACCTCTTTGCATTAAGAGGTAATGACTGACCAGTTTTGGGATCAACAAAAAGGGCACATATTTGTTGTTTAGAAATATTTTTGTTTTTTACTCCATTGTATGATAGCCCATTGGCATAGAATGGACAACACTTATCCCTAAAGCTTCCCCATTTGGGAATTTATGTGGAAATAGCTATGGCACCACTAGCTAATGTTTCTAGGCTAGTGGCGAGGAATTGATGATGGTCAAGTTCAAAAGTTTTCAATTTTACAATCAGTCTATTAATTTTAGACATATTTTGTCTTAACTGATTAATTAATTCTTCCCATGTTTCGGCTGTGCGGTCAAAAGGAGGAATTGGGGTTTGTTCTTGTGTGTTTTCAGGAGGTGCATTTGGTTGTTCTTGTGGGTTTTCAGGAGGTGCATTTGGTTGTTCTTGTTCTGGATTAGAAGAATCTGGTTTTTGAAACAAAAAATGAAAAAACCTAATCAAAATTAATGAAATTAAATTCAAAATGTAAAACAAATTGCATAAACCAGAAAGAAAGACAAAAATAAACAAAAACTAACCTTGATCCATAGCGTGGAGGACAAATTTAGCACCTCGTTCACGGTTTAGGTTATAAAATGGGGAAAAAATGAAGTAAAAAATGCGGTTTACAGGTAAATGAGACCCAATTTTTTTATAAACTTCTTTTACTAGGCACCGCGTACGCGGTTTTATTTGGATTATTAGCACATATGTGCTCATTTTCCTATAAGCAGTGCGTACGCGCTAATTTTCCTAGGCATAGCGCATACACGCTCATTTTCCTAAAAGCAACGTGTACGCGCTACCTTTTCTAGGCTCGGGAAGAACAAACCTAAGCGCGTACGCGAGAATTTGAAATTTAAAAAATGCGTACACGCTACCTATTTTTCCAAGTTTTTTTTGGGTGGTGTCCACTTTTTTGACCACCATCTTTGTGCACACGCCCATCTCTCAAAAAAGACAATAGACTTGAAGAGTTGGGCTTGAATAATATTAGTTTTTTTGGATTGAGAAAGGGGTTTCTTTCACCCTCTTTGAGTTATGGGACTTCCACTCCTAGTCTCACCCCTGGAGATATACCAAAACTCTTTCATTCTCCTTTTGATGGGAAAGGGTCATAGGCTAGGAAAGTTGTTGTTACTTTGGCTTGTTCCCTTCAAATATATGTGAAAAATGAGTGTAGGGTAATGTTACAAAATGCATCTAAGAATACATCTTTGGAAGCTTTTCCTAAAACTAAGAGGCAAAGTCATGTGATTGGTTCTACCTTAGAGGAAGAGGTTGTTGATCTTCTACATCCTGATGTTGTTCTTAAGATTGATTCTAGTTTCTCAAGTGAGGAAGTTTTGGAAGATTAGATACAGGTTAACATTCTTGAGTCTATCTTTGAGGAGGCTTTTGCTCAATTCTCAAAGTCTCTCATTAGAAGATTTTCTAGAAAATGCCCTCAAATAGACCCGGTTAGAAAATGGGTGTCCCAAAGTTGGAATCTCTCAGATGGTGTTGAGGTAAAATTAATGTTGAATGAATTTTTCCCTTTTTCCTTTTCTAATATGGAGGATTTCATGCAGATTTTACCTAGTGGTCCTAGGTTTATGGGATAGAATGGTTTGTGTTTGCAAAAAGGCATTCCTAATTTGAACCCTAGTGAGGATTCCCCCCCTACTTTCCCGTTTGGGTTCATCTACCTAGACTACCCTTGGAATTTTGGAGTGAAAGGATCCTAATATCTAAAGCCTACTCTCTAGGACAATTTGGAGCTATAGATAAGGTTGTCCTTTCCAAAAAATGGCTAACTTATGCTAGAATTTGTGTGTATGTTAAAAAGGGCCTAATTCTCCTTGTTTTCCTTATTCTCTAAATATAAACTTTGGGTACAACAAATATGCTATGAATTCTCCCCTATCCTTTGCCATCATAGAAGAAAAGTCAGTCATAATGCCACTATTTGTTGAAAATGTAAGAAAGATCATTGTCTAGAAGAAAAAAGAACCAGCCACAAAGGTCCCCTCCTCCTCCTTTAATGAAGCCTTGAAGGGTCAAAGTATTGGAAATGCTATGAAATATTGTTTGAAGATGGATATTCCACTTCATTATATGAGGGATATTGATGATGATGTGAATAGCCCCCTTTTCTCAAGTAAAAAGGGCTTAAAGATGAAGACAACAAAAATCACTCTATAGAATGTCTAAAGATCGATAATACAATTATGATTGGTAAGCACAAAGATGTTAATATAATTATTGTCTACCTGGGTCTCAAGAAAATAAGGTTAGGGGAAGTGAATCCTAGAATATTAAAGAAACAACTTGTTGTTGAACACTTTTTCAAACCATCTTGATTTCGATTGGTTGTTCTGTAGTTTTTGTTTTAGTCTATTTTGTGATGGTTTATTGTTGTTTGTAGTTGTACCTTTTTGTTCGATATTGTTGTGTTGTATCTTCTCTAGGTTGGTCCTTTTTGCCTTTTTGAACTTTCATTTTACTGTCTAAGGCTCCAGGCCCCTTTCTAAACCCTATTTTGTCTGTTGTGGTTGTTGGCTTGTTCTCTAAGTCTCTTTTGATAGATTTTTTTTCTAATCTATAATGGGCCCTTCCCTATTTGCCCTAATCAAAAGCATGTCTGGAATAATTTTTAATTCCTTTAAATGACTTCTATCTTTCATTCTTCCACAACTATTTTTTGGTGAAATTAAACGTTTGTTGCAGATAAATAATGGCTCCTCCACTCAAGTAATTGTAGAAGTTTTTTCCTAAGGTGTTTTTATGAGATATACACCTAAAATACACCCAAATGTTATTCTTCCAAATATTAAATTTCATAATACATATCATAGAATTGATTTTTTGTTGCTCTTTTATTTTATTGACATATAAGCCACATACTCAAGAAATTATTCTCTAAGCGAATTTCAATTAAATTTTACATTTGGTTCGAATTTGTTGAATTACCTTTACCATGCTACTACTACTTGAGATAAATTTTCTCTTCCTTAGGCTTTTTCTTTATCTTGAAACTAATTAGTTCTATTTAGTGCATCCATAACAACATGTTTGTGTTAAGGTGGACTCATCCAATGACCTCAAAGAAAATATGGATATTAAAATTGATAAAATGAGATACACTCAACATATTATATAGTCAAACTTACAAAATGTTTTTATTAGTGTCAATTATTTAAAAATAATATTGGAGATTTTCCTTTGGTTTCTCCTTAACCAAAAGCTTCCAGGCTACTCACGTTTGGTAAACTTGAATTTCAAAGAGATATTTGAAGGTCATGCACTAAAAACTAGGAGTTGAGAAAAGAATAAGAATTGAAGTTCTATGAATCTAGTTTATAAATTACTAAAGGTTTTTAAAATTGGATAAGATTAAGAGGGTCAAACCTTTCATGCACGAAAAAACTGTTCTTGATTTTTTCAGAAAAATATAACATAGTTTTTTTCGTGCGCTGCACAAAATATATAGTTAGATTTACTAGTTTGCAAAACCCTTTGGTAGGATGATAGGTAAGAGTGAGATCTAGAAGTTGTGTATTTTTTTGTAATTTTCCGTTGAGTATTTTTTTTTATGATTTTTTGAAGTGACCGCATCCTAAAAATTTGGTACTTGTTCGTGCACTGGGCATAACTTGCATCAAAATAATCGAAAATAAAAACTTATTTTTTAAAAAGTGTATATAATCTAGTTTAGAACAAGAATATGTAATTTATTTTGAATTTGGTTGAGTATATCAAAAGTTATTAAAAAAAATGGTAGACATATGTCAATGAGGACTGTCAAGGCACTAGTAAAGAAAATTAAAGTTTAGTATGCTAATGTTGTCCAAAAATAGAAAACATTATATGGTTAGAAAACTGAGAAGACGTGTGAGATTATGGTGGTAATTCTAGAGATACCCACTTGATCATTTCTAAACCTGATGATGAGAAAGTCAAGAAATCATGTTGAAAGATGGAAAAACATGTAATGGGACAAAAATGGGGGGGAAATGGGCTTGCAAGCCTTAGGGTCATTTTCCAACCCTCTTACCAAGCCAAAACTCACACGAGTTTTGAAAAACAATAATTACTATTCATAGTTCTTCATAACCCGTACTGGTTTTTAAAAAAAAAAGTACTATTCACAGTTCTTCATAACCTGCACGGGTTTTGAAAAACAAAGGGTATTATTCATAGTTCTACATAACCCATACGGGTTATGTAGAACTAAAACCATTATTTTGTGTTTCACAAAACCAGTACGGGTTATGAAGACATAATAATGTATGCTTGTAAACTCAGCATTTACTATGTATATGTACAGACATACATATATAATATGTGTTTATCTATGTATATATGCATACTTATAGTTATATATACATATATTTTTTTATATATATATATGTATATATGTTTGTATACATGCATGTCTCCCTTCTTTTCCTCTCTCTCTCATCCTCCTTCCCCATCAATGTATTTGTCTATTCTGAGCCCTAATTATCCTCCTTGAGTTCTATCTCATCTCTCTCCCCCTCACAATTCTCTCTTTGTTGAGTCTCTCACCCTTTTGTCCTTCTTGTTCTCTCTCTCTCTCTCTCTCTCTCTCTCTCTCTCTCTCTCTCTCTCTCTCTCTCTCTCTCTCTCTCTCTCTCTCTCGTTATCCTATTCTATCCCTCTTCCTACACCCTACTCTCTCTCTCTTCCTCTCCCTCTCTTAATCCTATTCTCTCTCTCCTAGTTCTATATAACCCGTATGGGTTATGCAGAACTAAGACAAAAAAATCTAGTTTTGCATAACCCGTGGGTCTCTAAAAAGTATAATGTTCCTCAAAACCCGTACGGGTTTTGAGGAAGTTTTGATTTTTTATTATAAAATATAATGTTCCTCAAAACCAATAAGGGTTTTGAGAAACTTTTGGTTTTTTATTATAAAATATAGTGTTCCTCAAAACCAGTACGGGTTTTGAGGAACTTTTGATTTTTTATTATAAAATATAATGTTCCTCAATACCGTACGATTTTTGAGGAACTTTTTGTTTTCTTAATTTTTTTTGCATGTTTTTGAATTTCCAGAACACGCACGGGTTATGGAAAATTTTGGTTTTTTTTTGCATGTGGCCACTTTTCTGTTCACCATCTTGGTGCACTTACCCCTACCGTATTTATTCTTTTAATTAGGGGTTAGCGTACTATGGTCATTCGCGCACTATGGAGACCTCCTATAAGGTGACATATATTTTTCCCAATCAACAATACCCTGCAACTAGAATTTTCTCTTTCTATGGTTGTATAACAAACATCCTACAACCCATCAAAGAATCTAGAACAAGGATAATTTATTTCAAAGAAATTATAACCAGGTTAGCGTAGCATTAAGATAGAAATTTTTTATGATAGAAAGGCTATTATTTAGAATAACCATTCAACTCTTGGTGAGTTGGATGATGAGGAGATGATTCTCGATAGTTATTTATTAATCATATGTTCTAAAATGTTTGAGATCTAACATGCGTCCCAAGAAATTAGTCTATTAATGATTGTTTCAACTTTAATTTCAGTACATGGATATTTTGTATTTACAAGAAATTAAGGCTTCTAGTTTCTTTAATTTTGCATCTTGTGTTATTTTTAATTCTAGTCATTTTTTGTAGTAAGCCTAAAGTGACATAGAGTGGTATTGTCACCTTTCACTTGCATATGTGACTTCAATTCCTATTTTTAATTGTATGTTACCTTACCAACCGTAAATTGTTTGTGCTAATTAACATTAATATTCATTCATTTTCTTTTATTAGTATTTATGCTTATAATGATGATTGTGAAAGATCTATCATTTGGAGATGCATTCTTATTTGTTACCAAGTGCCACTTGGGTTCTATGTATGTAATCTAATATGATAGAGATGGAATAAGATAAATTCAACGCATTCCATATGCACTAGAAAGGTTCTGAAACAAAGGTATGGTATTTCATGTACAATAAACTA
Source organism: Cryptomeria japonica (assembly GCF_030272615.1). Taxonomy (NCBI): domain Eukaryota; kingdom Viridiplantae; phylum Streptophyta; class Pinopsida; order Cupressales; family Cupressaceae; genus Cryptomeria; species Cryptomeria japonica. The sequence goes on from NC_081406.1 coordinate 588,069,736, forward strand.
GGGCCTTTAATCCCCTTTTTGGCCACTACAAGGATTAAATGATGTGCTACACGTGGATTTATTTATGAAATAGGCATAACAAAGTGATAAAATTCATATACATCATACCATGATATCAACTCAATATTTATTTTGTTTTGCTAGGCATTGCTTATTTTTGGTAGACACTTTTTAATATTGTCCTTTTGAGTCCTTTTGAAGAAAAAATTATATTAAGTGGATAGTTACCAAATCCAAATCTACGAGGACTCATTTTTTTTATCAACATGTAGGTACTTCATTATAAATCCATATTATTGCACTTGTAATATCTTTAAAGTGACCTAGATCCATTTTCCATGGGGACAACTAGATAGCTTTGTGGAATGATGCCATAACCTATCCTACTTATTTCCTTTATAATTATGGGTGTCGTTTTGTGCACTTTCACTATTATTCTTATGAGGGTAATATCTTGGATCTCTAACAATACATGATCACTCTAGAGGGTCAACTATTTTTTTATTTTTCTCAACTTCAAGTTTCTTAGCATCACTACTACAAATGGAACACTAGTACTCACATAACTAGGGGAGCTTGAATCAAAGCTTGAATTTACTAGCACGTGATAGGAGATAGGTTCTACATTTCTACAACTACTCTCAAGTAATTAATAAAATCAAGGGGAAACGAGTTATCAAAAATCCCATCAACATTATCAAGATATTTACAAACATTATGAGAAAGTTTTTGTTACTGAGGAGAGTACTCAAACCTAGTCTATTTCTCTACACTAATTCTCTATATTAGTTCATTGTTAGGTCTTGAATTCCTAGATTGCTATTTATGAATAACTTCTCAAATGATCACGGTCCCCTCAATTGAAAGTGTTTCCACTATTTAATATTGTGTGAGCTTAGCTATTATTTTGCTTTTCATCATATTTCAGAATCTATCCATTTAAACATTGAGAATGTGTTTTTTGAGCACACATGTTTTTTCTATTGTTATGTACTCATATATTTTAAATTGAAGGAAATGGACAAAGTAACGTTTTGTAAAAGAAAATCATAGCTGATGAAGAAGGCATTGATCTTATGAGAAAGTAGAAAGTTAGGCTATTCTCACCTTTTACAAAACATTACACCCTTTTATTTTGTCTGCAAGCATTTTCTCTTGATTCCTTTCTCGCTTGATCCAATAGTTTTTTCACATCACCAAAAAAAACCCTAACAATCATCGTAATATTATAGGGGAGAGGACCCAATAGTTGTGCACCCTAACTTCATGCTTCTCAAAATCCTACGTGGAAATGTCAAATCACTTTGAATTTTTTACAACAACTTACTTGGCAAGTCCCTTGCTTATAACTAAGGTTTCAGGGCCACATCATCAAATATGATGCCACATCAACATGTTTTTTGCCAAGGTGTCCAAAACAGGCCAAAAAAAAAGTGAGACCAATAGGTGTGCAAAAGGGCCCCAATACTTGTGCAGTTGATGTGGCATCACATGATTGGTTACTTTTCACAACAAATGGTTTATTTCATTCAATTGTTGGTACTTATCATACAACTATTGGTGCAATGTTGTACAAAATTTGGACATTAAATCAACAAGTATGAGGGTATTAAATCAACAACTTCTATCAGAAGAATTGGAACACGCTCAACTACTGGGTCCTTTCCCCTAGTTGAAGTTTTACTAAGTGGTACAATAGTTGTTGAAGTTTGAATGAGAAGGCTTTAACAATAGTTGCTGAAGTTTGAATGAGCACACTTTAATAAGTGGTACAATAGTTGTTGAAGTTTGAATGAGCGTGCTTTAACAAGAGAGTTTCACGGCAAATACATGAAAAACAAACAAAGAGGACATAAATATTAGAAACTGGGTCAGTGACGGAGCCATTGACAAGCTCCGTCCGAGCCATTTATTCCTTGCTTTATTAGTTATGAGGTATAATAGTGTGATCTTGTTATCATGGAATATTATTGTTGAGTATTTATGTTCGAATGAGGTCTCTCAATGTGCTTATCTTTTTTATAAAATTATACCAAAAAAAAGTTCTTTATTATGAAATAGATATTTATTAATCAACAATTTAAAGTTAAGGGTGTAACTCATCATGTACTTTTTCCCAATATCATATCTAGTGAGAAGTGTTCTTAGAATGTTAAGCTACATCTCATATGGACCGACTAGGACAATCCATTTGTTAGTTGGTGGTAGCTGAAGTTTGAATGAGCATGATACGACAACAAGATAACTATATGTTTATGGTGAAAGTGGAAACAACAATATTGAAAGACTAAATGAATTTAACCACCAAACCCTAGCCTAACAACAACAAAGATCCACCATAACATATGAAGATTACCTAAGACAAAGCAAATCAAATGAAATCACAAAGATTATACCATCACATGTCCAATAGGGTTTGGATCTCCATTCTTCCTATCTCCATTGATCTTGCTTGATATATTTTCTCTCAGATTTATATGTGCACAAGAGCTCAACAAAGAACAAAAATATGGTTGCAAGTAGGTTTGATTGCATATGAAAGTTCAAATGCTAGAATGCTTCCAAAATCGATTAGTTGATTAGGGTTGATAATGAAGGAAGCATCTCCTTATATAGAAGACACTATAAGAAATGGAGGGATAAGATTGAGAGGTGTAAAAGATAAATGGTTGGCTAAGATTAGATGGTAGGTAGAGAAAATAAGAAAATAATGAAAGGGTAGGTAGTGTAGGAATTAAGAGATGAATGACATGTGTCATAGGTAGAAAAGCTAATGAATTAATTAAATAAATAAAGATTCATTTAATTAATAGAAGAAGTGGGATCAATTAAATAAATAAGATATTTATTTAATTTAGAAATAAGATAATTTAAATAAATAAAACTATTTATTTAAATGAGAAATAAGGCTAGAAGAGGATAAATGAATTAATTAAATAAATAAAGATTTATTCAATTAATAGAAGAATTAGGTTTAAAATAATTAAATAAATAAAGATATTTATTTAATTAGACAAGACAATTTTAGGTGTCTACACTATACAGTGCGCTTTAACAACGAAGTTTCCTTGACAAAATCCAAGTAGAACTCATAGCATGACAAAGATATGAGAAATTGACAAATAGGACATAAATATTAAAAACTGGCTCAATGACGCAATGCTTTCTAAATGAAGTAGATATTTATAATAAATCATGAAAGATTCTTGTGACAGATTTTGAACATGATATAACTATTATATTTTATTATTATAGAATACGAATTTTGAACATGATATAGTTTTAATATTTTTTATAATTTAATATGTTTAAAACTAGCAATTGCATTTTGAAGTGTAATGGGTACATCAAAGATGTATGGAAGGTTAAACAACAAAAAAAAATTGCAATCATCTTGCAGGCCTTTCCATGAACAAGAGTCATCAATTTTGGAAGTCATCTAATGCATTTGAAATAAAGAAACACCTTTGGCGTAAATATTATTTGTATAAAACATATGTAGAAATAAAATAACTTTTTATGAAGTTGAATAATTTTAATGAGTTCTACAAGGGATTAAAATTGATGAGTGTGGGGATGACCCCACAACGTAGCAGTTAGTTGCAAGCCTCCTACATGAGAGGTCTTGGATTCAAGTCTACTCAACTGGTTCTTAGCTCCAGGGAAAAGATAAAAATGTCGCTCCGGCTGTGACTCATCAAAAAAATAAAGTGAGATTTTTACCCAAAGGCGTTCCCTTATTTGAAGTGAACAACCTATTTCTTATCATCGATAATGTATACCAATATTTTTAGGATGATCTTGTTTGTTTATTCTTCATCATCTAATTTTCATAGTTTCCCTATTACCCTCTTTCAAGTGTCGACATTTTCTCTGGTAGCCTTTCTTCCCAAAGAGTAATGAGATATTTTTGCCTCAGTTTCTACATGTGGATATACCAGCAATCCTCTCCCCATACCAACTTGCATAGATAGTAGTGCAATCCTCTACCTACACCAATTGCATGTGAAGATTAATATTGTATGACTTGTTATTAAATAAAAATATATATTATATGACTAGTTTGTTGTCTAAATAATTTAATGTCACACTTCTGTTTCCACTTATTTTTTCATCATTTAGATCTAAATGTATTAGATTGAAGAGATTATCTTTGTTTTCCATGGTTTTCAATATAGGCATTGCTTTAAAAATCAATGCAAAGTGTCACATTGATAATGTCATTTATATTAACCCATGCAATAGGTATGTGTTTTTCAAATGTAATTTTGGATGGAGACAAATCTATTAGAAACAATAGATACTGAGGATCAAATAAATAATAAAAATAATAAAAAATTATTATAGACATTTTATTATATAAAATAAATATGTAATTTAATAATGTTATGATTGATAAAACAGCAAGATAGGCCCATAACAATAAAAAGTTTTACATAACCGCAAAAGGTGTCACCTTGGGTGCATAAGAGAGGTGCACCTAGCCAAAAAATGGACCCAACAAATCAAAACCAACAAAAAACCACTAACTAAACCAGAGATAGAGTCAGCAACATAAACCATAGAAAAACTAGCAAAAAATAGCAAACCACCAAAGGTACAAAGAGATGGCCTTCTATTCAGAGGCATTGCCTTCCTGCCAATCCTTACATAAACTAAGAATTTTTCAGACAAGAAAATTTTGTTATTTGAATCTTTAACAAAGTTAGGGTTACCATAATTTGGGGTGTCTGCTCCACTGTCTTTGAAAGAGATAGCACATGTCACTTGTGTTTGGCTCTCCTTCGATCAATCTCATCTTGTATGGCTTTCAGGGAGGCAGATTTTTTCACCACCATTTCTTGACCTCGTTTGTCCATTTCCTCAACCTTGCCTAATAGGAGCTCATGTTTCTCTTTTAGCTCTTGAACTATCTTATTCTCTTTTTCTTGTGTCACCTTCTTAGACAACTTGTTTAATCTCCCCTCCATTTTCTCCCAATTCTCTAACTTCTCGATCATATCACTTGCCGCTTCCCTTAGCCATTCATCTTTGAAGTCCATGACCCGCTTGTCCTCCACTGCCTCTGCCTTAGACAACATTTCCAATCCATTTATTTTCTTTATTGCCACATCAAACTGAGAGAGGAGTCATCTAATAATCATTTCTTGTGTCTCCACATTCTCCTCGAATTTAATAATGGTACACTCGACCTCAAATTGGAGTTTTTGAGGATCAGAGGTCTGTTGATTCTAGGGAATTGGGGTAACCCTCCTCAAAGGCAGTGGGAGACCAGTCAAAATCTAAATTAGAAGAGGATTCACATTCGTCCCCCTCCTCCTCTTCAATAGGCTCCACTAGCTCCACTTTCTTGGAGGGTGGAGTAGAAGAGGGCCTTTGCTTCACCTCTTTGCTAGGGATGAATTTGGGCTTAAAGGAGGAGAAAATAGCTGAGGATGTTTTAGCAATAGGGGCCCCAGAGATTTCAATATCCAAATTTGGGTCTAGTAGGGGAACAAAGATCAATAGAAGGGGACCCACCCAAAGGGGTTAAAGCAAGATTAAAATTATAAAGCCTTAGGATTAAACTTTGATGAAGGGGTAGGCATTTTTTTGCCTTAGCTCTAGCTACAAAATGGGATAAAGATGAGAAGACCCAGTAAGAAAAGTTCATGTAGATACCATAGCCCAGGTGGTTAAGCATGGGGAAGATCTACGTGCGAAATTTTTTGTAATGGTCATCAGGAGTGAAGAATTTTATTATAAGTAGGGTCATGTCCTTCCATTTACTAGGGAGCTCTTCTCTATTGTAACCACTACAATTTGGACACACCTTCGCCATCCCTAAAGAACTGCTTGAATTATTCCTTGTATGAACTCTTTGGCTTCTTGGGAAAAGTAATGTTGTCCTGTGGGAGCCTAGTAATAGCCACAGTCAACTCTAGTGATACTTTGAAGGCGACTTTGCCAATCTACAACTCACCCTTTTTACAGGCCTCTGTGAAGCATTTTGAAAGCCCTGGGTTGAAAGCGTGCATGCACTGGACACATAACTACCTAAATTCCCCTTGATCACATTTTGCCAAAATTTTGGCTTGCATTTGAATTCCTCACAATTATCAAACCCCCATGTTCACCACTATGAGCTTTGTAATAGAAACCTGGTGGGTGAAATCAAAACCAGCAGTTTGGGTATCACAACACTTATGAGAAGTGACCCTTCTTTTCAAAAAGGACATCCATAGATCTGGCAAAAAGCGACTTGCCAAAAGAGCATCCAGAATAAAAAAGCAATTTTTAAATTATATCCCATCATTAAACTTTATTTCTGCATAGATCACCAGTCGAACCAAATCTGAGAGATCATGGGGGTTCATCTAAATTTTAAAATTCTAAAAAAATGGACCTAAGGACACCACCCTATCCATGACCTTATTACCTTCTCTCCTCGTGCGGTTTAGGCTGACATGGCTAAAACCATAAAATAGTGATTTGCATTTGTCCACCAAATCTTCACATCTCCAATATGGGGTTGCTTCATTTTTAAGAAAAAATATTGTATTTCTAGAGTCATCCTCAATAAATATTTTGTAGTACTCTCTCTCACATTAATGATAGCTAGTCCATAGTAAATGGTGACCACCTTGGAAACTCTTAAGGTTTTCTTTGCCTAGCTGGCCATGTAAGCTAGCACAACATTGCCTCTATGGTCACGAACAACACCACCCATGCCTGCACGACTTGGGTTTCCTTTGGGTGAGCTATCAAAATTTAACTTCAACCAACCAAGTTTAGGGGGGTGGGGGGCATTTTATTGAATTTTATAATCCAATAGGAGGGACTGTGAATCTAGCCAAACATTCAATTAAGCCCTAAGATTTGGCAATTTCTAAATATAGTTTGGAGTGGGGGGGGGGGGGGGTGGGTGGGTAGTGTGTGCTTTTACCAAAGCTAAACAGGTTTATCTTGACATTGCAGTTAATGGTAACTTGACAAGAACCTCCCAACAACACTTTCTATCCTTGAAAATTTTGTTATACCTTCCACAAGCACCATCCCTAGTGGAAAATATCCTTCCAGCAAATCTCTTTAATAAGGAGGCGATTTGAGGGGGCAAACCAGCTAGAAATGCAATCCATGAGTTCTTCAACCAAAATGTAGTTAGTAAAAAAGAGACTGGAAATCCTTTCTCTAATAGTCCAAGAGAAATCATAGCGGAACATGATGTGATTAGTTCTCTCTCCATCCTTCTCACACAACACACAACTATTAACAAACTGGAAGCGATATTTTCTTAAATTATAAATAGTAAGGATTCTACCATGACATGCAGTCCATCAAAAGAAACACACTTTGGGGATCGTACTAGATTTCCATAGGATAATAAAGTATGACATAGAGGTCTCTATTATAGAAGAATCTAAGGACTTCAAAAAAAATTCTATGGATAAGCTATTCAGTTCACTATCTCCCTATGAAATGAGGACTATCTAAACTGGAACATCTAAAAGAGAAGATACCTTTAACACAACTAATAAAGAAAAAGAAGTAGCAACTAGTATTGATGAAAATGACTCTAATATTGCTGAAGCAAACTTTGTCAGGAAGCTCAGGAAAGGATCAGACAAATACAAAGGTAAGATCCCTTTCAAATATTTCAAATATGGTAAAATAGGACATTTTCCTGCTAAGTATCTGTATGATGAAAAGGCAGATGATAATGAGAAGAGTATGAAAAGTAAAGGCAAAAAGTTTTTCAAATCTAGAAGACGAAATTTCTAAAAGAAGAAAAGTCTCTTCACCTTAGATAGTGATGTCTCAGTTGATAAAAGTGAATCAGTTGAAAGTGATGATGATGATAATGGAAATAAAGTCAACCTATTCATGGCTAAGGAAGTAATAAATGAGAATAGAGTTCAATCTAAAAAATCAAATCCAGTTGATAGTGATAAGGAAGATGAAGTTGATGCTAAAGTTGACCTTGAGGGAGAACTCATATGTGCTCTTAGGAAATTAAGAGGCTAAAGAAAGAGCACACCAAATACAAGAAGTCAGTCATGGAGGAACAAATGCATTTGAGCAAGAGACTTGAAGAGTCTGAAATGAATATCAGAACCTTAACAAATCAACTAGAGGAAGCTAAAAGGATGAGTGAAATGATAAAACTAGATTTGGAAGCCAAAGAAAAGGAATGTCAAAAACTGGAAGAAGAAGTAGTAAAGTAGTAAATCTCAGGAAAGAGGTTGAGAGTTGTAAGGAAGATCTAAAGTTGAGGCTAAAATGTGAAAGTAGCACAAATGTCTTGGATGATATGTTGAAGAAGCAAAAGCATTCAAAGTATTCTGCATGCATAGGATATGACGTAGACCAATGTTCTACCAATATGGATTCACTAAAGAAGGACATACACTTTGTATCTTCAAGTGAGAATGGTGATGGGAAAACCTTCATAGTTAGTAATGCTCCAAGAAAGAAAGTTGACTTAAAAACTACAGTTGAAAGTTTGAAGACACATGATGCTACTTCAAAGGAGACTACTGTTGCTGCTACAATAAAAAATCATGTTGATCCTAAAGGAAAGGCAAAGCAGGATGATGATGGTGTTGGGACTCATAAAAATTTAAGTATTTTGAAAGACCCATTTCAAAATTTTGCATTTGCACTTTCAAATGAACACTTAGTGAATCAACCGGAGTGGCGTAGTTTAAAGAAGGGTAAAATAGGGCCAGTTGATTATTAAGTGGTAAAGCCTTGGAATCTTATTGTACACCTTTAATTTAGCCTATGCAGTGCTCAGCAACTTTCAGAATTCAGTTTGGATCAGTTTATGAAGTATCCATTTCAAGGGGTGGACTGAAAATTGTTCTATGCACAAATTCAGATTTTATTAAGTGGCCTACTTTGAGTGCCTATAACTTCTGCCTATATGATCGTCATATTGAAATTAAAGGTCCCCTGAATTATATGCATATAAGTGATTCCACATGCCAAATTGAAAGTCCTTGTGAATCCATTTGCTTAGTTTGGTAAGTTCAATCCATTTGCAATTTGTGCTTTTTGAAAAGTCCCTGTTTTAACAGCTAGTCTGAGCACCACTTTGCACATGTGTAAAATTTTCCCTAGTGAATGTCATGTCAGAATGTTTATTCCGGGCTACTGCTAGTATGAGGGACAAGCTATGTATCCAGTTTGAAGCTCCTGCCAATCCGTTTGATTAGTTTTTCGAGATGGTTTCTTGAGCCATTTTATTTAGTGTTCTGCACTTACATTGTTGCCTCTGTTAAGTTGCCATTTTTATGAGCTCACCATTTCCACCCTATCAGCTTCCTAGTCATATTGAGCAATCCACGGCCTTCCTTGTACTTCAAGGTATCTATGCCCCAGATTTGGGGATCTATGGAGACCATTTGATATTTTTAATGTGTGCACTTTGAGGTCCCTGCACATTGATTTTATGAAGTTCATAGTGTGTACAAAGCCATTTAATCAACTTTGACCATTAATATTTCTTCACCCGGGATTCGTCTTGAGGAGTGGTTTTGCAGGATGAAAGTTAACATTTCAGAGTACACACCTATCAGTTTGTGAAGCCCAGGAAGGTGTTCTGACTAGTTTTTAAATTGCATCTTTGGGTTTAAATGTGAAAATGTGGCACAGTTGCCAATGATTTGCAAAACTCGGTTCAATGATTAGAAAATTGTGTCGATCAACTCCAGAGGCATGTTCAAGATGCCTAAAGGCTTTTCAAGGGTCAGTGGCATGAAAACGATTTTTTTTTTAGTTAGACCCACTTTGGGACCCGACTTGACTTGTAACTTCATGTCCCTTTTTAATCAAGATTCAAATCGTTATTTTAAATCATATGTTATATGATTTAAGTATAAAGGAAAAGCATGGATGTGAGATATTTCAAAGGCAAGCAACATAATGAACATAGGGTAAGACCAAAATCATGACAGTGGCAATTCACTTGCATGTTCTAGTCGAAAAGATAATGATGATTGTTATGAAAGCAAAGTTAGCAATGGTTAATGGATTCATTGAGCAAGAACATGGAGTCTGTTGAAAAGTTTTAGAAGTTTTCAAGAAAGTGCATTGATCAGGTGTAATGCCAAACTCCACATCTTTTCTTTGATCTTCCCTGAATGTCATGGCAGTTTAGAGGCCAATTGAACTTCAACAAATGCAGATTGGCTAGTGTATTGCCCTCCTTCGTGTGGTGTGAAGGAGACAATAAACCTTCAACATTCTATTTGGTGTGGTAGTGGGTTAAGGCATTTGAAACTTTCAACAAATGCAATGATAGGTGTAAAGTAAATTCAATAACCCTTGCCAACATCCCTTGTGCATGAAGTTAGGCATGGCAGATTGGAGGCCAATGAAAATTTCAAACTAATGCAATTGATAGGTGTAATGCCGACTCCTCTCTGCCATGGTCGCATCCTCCCATGCAAGTTGAAGACCATAGAAAGTTGAAGACCATAGAAAGTCTCAGGCAAATTGAAATTGCAGATGGCGTGGGAAAAGGGCATTTTAAAACTTCCCTCAAATGCCATTAGCAGGTGCAAAGCCAAAACCCCCTCCTACGTGGTAGCAGCCCTTAGAAACATTTAACAAAATGCAATGGCAGGTGGGCGTTACAGGTAAAGGGCATACAAATTCTAGCAAATGCACTTGGTAGGTGTTGTGTGGCATGGTGAATAGACCATGTTAAACCTTCAACGAATGCAATCAATAGCCAATGCCTCCTCCCTGTGTGGCGTGTGGATAATAGCATCTATGAATTTTTTTAGCCAATGCAATCTGCAAACCAAAACATTAATGAAGCTTCAAGGCAAATGCAATTGGCAGATGTAAATGCAAATCTCAATGATCCTTGCCAGCATTCTCCCCTGTCATGAGTTGTGGTATGTGGAGCATTGACAAGGCACGTGAAAGGTGAAAAGGCCATTAAACTTTCAAAGCAAAATGAAAATGATAGAGGAATGTGAAAAGGCTTAGAAACTTTCAGCATATGCAGCTAGCAAGTTTAATGTCAATGCTCCTGTGTGGTGCGTGGCATGGGAAGTAGTAAAAACTTAAGGCAAATGCATTGACAGATCTAAACCAAATTCCATAAACTTTTGCCAGTTTCCTCTCTACGTGGTTAACTGAGGAAAGGTTTTAAAAAAAAATTCAAGCAAATGCGAGTGCCAAGCAAAATCATTTATCCCACATTGGTGGTGGGGAGGGACTTTTCAGTATTTAAATGTAAACCTGCACACATTCATAGTGTCAAAGCTTAAAGGCTTTTGACAAGGAGCTAGCTCAATGACCCGGTGGACCCCAAATGTGCGTGCGCATCCTGAGGCAACCAAATTTTGTAGCGAAAAGGCAAAATAACCAGTGAGCAAGTAAGGAAGATCAACGGTGATCACAGATGATCCAACGGTGGTCGCTAGGTCATGATGGGAAGCTACTTGTTAGAGTATCCATCATGACTAGGTGACAAGGTGGGCCCAGTTCCAGTAGAAGGTCTAGCGTAAAGTGACGTGGCGGTTAAGGTAGCGCCCAATTGGATCCAAAGGTGAACCAGAGGTTGACACATGGCGGGGAAAGACCAATTCGAGACCTCACGACTTAATTCCAATCTCAAACTCACTAGCATAAAATGCTAAAACCCAAAAGACTAGAGACCTCGCAAGTGAGCAGATCTGCAAATGATCCAACGGTGGTTGCTAGGTCGCGATGAGAAATTGCTAGTTGGCATATCCCTCACAACCTCGCGACAAAGAAGAGCTCCATTCCGATGATGAGTCCAGGCCATGCTGAGGTGCTAGAATAGGGACCCCGGAGCCAATCACAAGATGCGACGTGGAGGAACGTTAGATGGAAAATGGAGTAAAAATTAAAATTAATCATATGGTTCAGACTATAGTGGAAAATTGAAAAATTTAAATAATGGATCTGCATGAGTGATTAATTCACCCGAGGGTTATTTTTTACCCAAATATACAAGCATTATATACCGTTGGAAAGCGTTCGAAATGAGGAATTGATTTCTGTAGTTAGTTTCAATACACGTCAAATATCTCAAGAGAAGTTTCCTTAGGATTTCAGAAGAATTTATGTTTTAGTCAGAAAGATTGGATTTTTTGCAGGCCAAGTGTGTGAGCGGTTAATACTGAAAGATTGGGCAGTTGCCATTGTCAAAGAATGAAATCTGATTTTGGCCTCCCTGCCTTCTTATTCGAGAGTCTTCTCATTTTGTAGGGGTTCCATATTTTTGTGAGCAAGGCTCCATAATCTCGGTTTCCAATTCTGAGCTTTTTGCCAAATTTGTAATACAATGTCCCTTTTCAAGTAATAGAGTATCTTCTTGTTGTAGATGTTTCTGTTGCAGGTCACATATATGTAAGGCATATATATAGTTTATTGGATTGTCTCTAGGATTTCTCTGATTTTCAATAAATCCAGTCTTCAAGGGAGTTTGGGTTTGTCCTCTCAAAGTGAGAGTGTAATGGTTGTTCTTAGGTACTCTTCAAGGAAGAGTTTAAATTCTATGAATAATCATTTTGGATTCAGGATAATGTCTGGACATGTATGATCCTCTGTTTAAGTTTAAGAATGTATTAATGTCAAGCATTAATACAAGAATATGTTTATTTCAATAAATTGGATTTGCAATAGAGGTTTCCATTTACAGTTTGATGTATGACTCCATGCCCTTGGATAAGGCACTGGTCTTGGAGATTCTAGGGAGTCTCAGAGATTTTAAAATATCAAGTATCCATTTTCTTTCATGTTTGTAGTTTTAGATGTTCCATCTATCTCATGCTCCAATCTTGTTGAGATGTCAATGTAGATCTAGCCCATGTGCAGTAACCTCCTTGTTGTTGAGCCCTATGAGATTTATCTGCTTTTTTTGATACCATATGTCTATCATTGGTTGTATTTTATGCATAAAAGGGTGTCCCCCCCTAGGTCTTGCAGAACTTGAAGTGTAGGAGGATCACTAGGATCCTATGTTAATGTTGTCCAAGCCCTAAAGCTTTTCATTGATTGAGATTGGCTATTTCATAGATAGATTGTAGGTAAACTTGGGTGTCTCTTTTTTAGACCAACAAAATGGCGACTCTATTGGGGAATATAGAGTATCTTCTTGTTGTAGATGTTTTTTGTTGCACGTCACATATATGTAACGCATATATACAGTTTATTGGGTTGTCTTTAGGCCTTCTTTGATTTTCAATAAATCCAATCTTCAAGGGAGTTTGGGTTTGTCCTCTCAAAGTGAGAGTGTAATGGTTGTCCTTAGGTACTCTTCAACGAAGAGTTTAAATTTTATGAATTATCATTTTGGATTTAGGATAATGCCTGGATATGTATGATCCTCTGTTTGAGTTTAAGAATGTATCAATGTCAGACATTAATACAGGAATATCTTTATTTCAATAAATTGGATTTGGAATAGAGGTTTCCATTTACAGTTTGATGTATGACTCCATGCCCTTGGATAAGGCACTAGTCTTGCAGATTCTAGGGATTCTCAGAGATTTTAAAATATCAAGTATCCATTTGCTTTCATGTTTGTAGTTTTAGATGTTTCATCTATCTCATGCTCTAATCTTGTTGAGATGTAAATGTAGATCTAGCCCATCTGCAGTAACCTCCTTGTTGTTGAGCCTTGTGAGATTTATCTTCTTTTGTTGATGCCATATGTTTGTCATTGGTTGTATTTTATGCATCAAAGGGTGTCCCCCCCTAGGTCTTGCAAAACCTCAAGTGTAGGAGGATCATTAGGATCCTATGTTAATGTTGTCCAAGCTCTGAAGCTTTTCATTGATTGAGATTGGCTATTTCATAGATAGATTGCAGGTAAACTTGGGTGTCTCTTTTTGAGACCAACAGATAGCTTCACCAAAGTCAAGGAGATGAGAAATAAGACTAGAGGACTGAGATATGCTTCTTCGAGGAGGCCAATGAGGAATAATTTCAATAATAATAACTGGCATGCTTCTCCATTTCATGGCTATTGATATAAGTGTAACTTATATGGACATAAAATTTCAGATTGTATACTTATGCATAGACATCCTCCAAGTTATGAAAACAAGAGTCATTTGGTTGTTCTAAGGAATGCTAATCTTATATGTTGTCATTATAATGAATTTGGCCATAAAATCTCTTGAGTGTAGAAGAAAAACATCTTTGTCTAGTCTAGTAAACCCTATGTTTCATCATTTAATATAAATGTAAAGTGTCATTGCTGTCAAAACTATGGTCATATAGAAAAGCACTATAAATCAAGAGATGCTAAACAAAAGAGGACAACAAATGTGGAACCAAAAGTCACATCTGATCAAAATGTCTTAGTAGAGAAGAGAAAAGAAACTAACCAAGTGTGGGTAGAAAAGGAAAAAGACAAAAGTGAATCAAGTCTAATAGTGCAAACAACATTGCATGCAGAAAGAACCTTTGGGTGGTTGACAGTGGGTGCTCCAATCAAATGACAAGAGATAAGAAATTTTTTATTAAATTTGAGGACTGGAATGGTGGCTCAGTCATATTTGGCGATAATTATTCCATCAAGATAAAAGGCAAAGGAACATTAAGTATTGATGGTAAGTTGAAAGAACATAATGTATATTATGTTGAAGGATTAAAACACTACTTACTTAGTGTAAGTCAAATGTGTGGTAAAGGCTACAAATTTACATTTGACTCCAATGGATGTGAAATAAGGAAATAAAGTAATGGAAAATTAATTGTTCAAGGTAAGAGGACCAATGGTGATGTGTATAACTTGAGGGAATGCCATGAGTCACAATATATGATGGGGCAAGTAGATGAGAACTAGTTTGGCACAAAAGATTAGGCCACATAAATTTTGACAATCTTGTTAAAGTGATCTCTAAGGGGTATGTGAGAAATATACCTAAGATTACAAAACCAACAAACACTATATGTGATGAGTGACAGAAAGGCAAGCAAACCGGGGTGAGTTTCAACACCAAAGAATATTCAACCACACGACCCTTGGAGCTAGTACATATAGATTTATGCCATCCTACTAGGACAAGAGCTCTAAATAGTGAAAAGTATTCCATGATGCTCATTGATGATTACTCAAGAATGACCCCGGTAACCTTCCTGCAAGACAAGTCACAACCCTTTGAAAGATTCAATTTTTTTAGAAAAATGGTTGAGAAAGAGAGTGGATACAAGTTGAAGTGCTTGAGATCAGACCGAGGTGGTGATTTTACATCTAATGAATTTGAATATTATTGTGAGCTACATGAAATTAAAAGATAATATTATATAGCTATAATACCACAATAAAATGGTGTTGTAGAAAGAAAGAATAAGACACTTAAAGAGATGGCAATACCAATGATGAATGAATCAAACTTACCCGATGACTATTGGAAAGAGGTTGTCCATATAGAACTCTATACACTTAACAGGGTACAACTAGGAGTACATAGCAAAGTGACACCATATGAGTTATGGTACGACAAGAAACCCTCTGTCAAATACTTCAAAGCTTTTGGAAGTAAGTGTTCTATCAGAACATATGAGGATGGATTAGGAAGCTTTGATGTAAGATGTGATGAAGATATATTTTTGGGATACTCAACTCATAGAAAGGCGTACAATTTGTTAGGATTCCCAAAGATACTGAGAGGGGGGGGTGAATCAGTATCTAACCGGTAAATCAAATTACTTGATTTAAAACATGAAAAGCATATTAAAATTGAGTACCGGTAAACTAGAAATAATGCAGTAAATAAGAACAATAACAACAACATGAGAATCACACCATAACATAGTATTTTAACGAGGAAACCCAGTATGGGAAAAATCTCGATGGGATTTGTGACCCACAATATTCGCTTACTGGCCAATAAGGGAATATTACTCTTACAATAGGGGCTTGCACATGTAGGAAGGCGAAGTGCCTAGAGCTCACTGCTCAATTACAAAAGAAGTCTCAGTGACTTACAAAAATGGATTATACTAATCCAATTTCTTGTACTACTTTAGATCAGCATCTGATATGCCAGATTCAGTACCGGTTTAAGCTCTGCTACATACATAAACCCTTAACCAATATTTCACATATTAGGTCTGTATATTTCGCATCCTATCTCATTATTACTTACAAAATGATCTACAATGATCTCATACATATATGAGTCATATTACAACTCTCCATGTTGACTTACAATGATTTTGCAATTAATTACAAAATACATTTTAAACAAAATTGAAGTCGTCCAAGGTGTCGGTATCCTTCCTTTCACTGTCAGTGTTCTATATGTCGGTGTAGAGTCTGTCGGTGCCGGTGCTGGTATCTTTGTCTTGCCGGTGTCATATGATTGCAAGGTTGCTATCAATGACAAAACCTTCAATCACCTACAATTTCTCATTGGAGTGTGCATTTGCCAACAATCTCCCCCTTTGTCATTGATGGCAACATTCATGAGAAAAATCAAAAGTGTCCAAAATGATATCCAAAAATAATCTGCAAAAATTGTCTTACCAAAACTGTGTGCCAAAAAAAGTATGCTCCCCCTAAGCAGATGATGTCCTTTCTTCTGACCATTTTTCTCATCCCACTACTCCCCCTTTGACATCAACAACAAAGGTTGTCATTTGGTGTTAGTGGAGTCCTGCCTGGATTCTTATAACCGATGGTTTACAATATGAAAGATATCTGTCAAAATCAAATTTATACCATTACTAAATGCTTTACTATCTTTTATTGCCTTTTGAGTTCTTTGCACTGTACCGGTGAGTATGTGCATTTACTATTCTGGCGTCTTCAGTCCGGGAACCAGAGCCTCAAATATTTCTTTTCTCAAAGAAATAAGGTATTCTAGTCTTGGACTAAGTCTGCATTTCAAGTCCTTTGCTTTATCCTTTATTCCTTGTTTGTCATTTTCTAGTTTCTTGATTTTCTCTTCTTGCTTTGCAATCTTCTTCTCTAACTCCAAAAATGAGTCTGATGCACCTATCAGATTGTCAACAATATTTTTGATCTTATCTTGTGCTTTTCTGATCTCCTTGTCAAGATATTCTGTTAAGACATTTGTTTTACAAGTGTCCTTGTACAGTTTCTTGGAGTCAAGAATGATTTCTCCAAGTTATGGTAATAGGGTATCCATTTTCTCCTTGTTCTTATTTACAATATCCTTAAAGAATTTTTCTTTTTCCTTTATCATTCTTTCCTTAAATGTATCTTCATTTATTTGATCAATAGTCAATAAGTTACCAGTGATGAACTTAGACAATGTGTCTAGTTGTCCTAAAGAATCCTTACTATCAACTATGTAGTTTGGTGCAATTAATCTAAGAATTGGAATTGTATCATCAATAGCCTTATAGGCTTGTGCATTGCATTATGTGATCTTCTTTATTGAATCTAACAGGACCTCTGTTACATTTGCAGGTCTGAATTCTGTCATAGATGTACCAGATGTTTGTCCAACATTCTTTACAATAGCCATGCTACCAGTTGTGGTAATTACTTTAGTTGATTCGACCTTTGGTAGGTCAGTTTGTGTTTGCATTTCCGCAAACAAAGGTTTTTTCTTTTCAGTTTGGGCCGGTGGCACTGTCTCTGTCTGAACCTGTGCTTCAACCTGTACCTATTTTGGTTTCTCTATCTGTGTCTCAGAGTGTTTCTCTGAGTTTTTAATTTCCGGTTTCTCAGTTTGTACCTCTGAACTCTTTTTTGCCGGTTCTTCATATGGTTTTTCTATTGTTCTATCGGTTTCTCTATGGTATCCTCAGCCGGTTGCTCTACCTATGTAGGTTTTTCTATGTTTATCTCAACCTATGTAGCCGGTGACTCAGTAGTCACATTTTTCTCCTGATCCTTAGTGGTTTCTCTTGCAACCACAACATTAACTTCCTATGTGTCTACATTTACTGTATACAAAATTTCAGAATTAGGTTTTGTATCCTCTATCGGAGTTTCCATACTCTCTGTGGCCGGTTGTCTGTCAGTAGTGTCTACCAGTGGAGTATCTGAAAGAGGTGGGGGCACATTATCAGTTATTTTCAGGCTTGGTGGTCCACCTACCTTACCTTTCCCCTTATCTCTGTCCTTTTGGTATACTTTAATAGTTTTTGGCCTAAGTAATTCTTCCTCCTTTTCTTTTTCCACAAAGAATATATCCCATGCATTTGTTGTTTCCTCAGATACTTCATTTACTCTACTAGCCATTAGTGCTACATGTCGGTGAGCAGTGGAGAATACTGTCCGGTTTGCTTCACTGATTAATTTGTCTATTTCATCAGGTGAGTTAACTGGATGCACTGCAAGTAATTTTTCAATCTTAATTTTCTTATCTAGCTCAACAATGACTAATCTTCTACCTTCAAGTCTCGTATATAGATCATTTGGAATTTCATCAACAATTTGCATAAAAAATTTCTTGTATATATCTAAGTGTAAAATTACACTGTTCTCTATGCTTTCCTTATCATTAGGTGATAGTGTATTGTATATTTTGTTTATGTCCTTCAGCTTACCATCCTTTGTAATTTTTCTAAGAAGTTTGTCTATTGGAGCAATATCTTGTTTTACCTTCTTCTTAGGAATCATTTTCTTTGCTGGAGGCCTTACTGCCTATTTTTTTTGTCTGGTTCTTTTTGGTGTAGGAGAGGGTACTGGTGAGGGTTTTCTTTTCCTTTCAACCCTTTTAAATACTGTCGGTATATCACTCTCAGAAGAAGTTCCAAATGGTGAAAGATGAGTTTCTGGTTGAGGTGCTGCCAACTCACTTTCACTTATACCAGTTTGTCTCAAAACATCTTCCTTGATTGCCTTTGCCTATCGGGTTCCTTTTCTTATAGTTGTTTTGACTTTCTTAACCCTTTTCCTATATTGAATAGTACTTTCTATTGTTTCGGCACTACCAAACACTTTCTCTTCTAGTTCTTTTGGAGCTTCAAGGAGGGCTTTTGCATAAGTTTCTATGATGTTTTCATTTGTTTCATAGCCCATTTCAGTTACCCAAATAGTTCTAGGGATAACTGCCTCCATCCAGATTTCATCTTTCTTGATCACAAAATAGATTTCTTTCTGATACTTATCCACAATAGCCTGTGACAATCTTACTCTAGTTTTCATTTGAGCCTTTAATGCTTGAAAATACTCATTTAGGGTTTTCTCCCGGTTCTCTCCCATATTGTTTAGTAAATCTAACAGTTGTTTTTCTACTAGTATGTCATAGCCAAACTCTCTAGCACCAATGTCAGGTACTTGTTTGGTTATGTACAACATCAAACAAACAAGTAAGTTTTCAAATTTGAATGTTCCTTTCTTATCTCTTTTAATCTTTCCCAAATTGTCTATCGACTCATCTTTAAGCCATTCACATATATCTATTCTTGCATTATCATTGACCATATCGTAGGCACTTTTGATACATAGGCTAGAAACTGAATTTAACCTATTTGCATGTGTAGCCTTATAACCTAAGATCATACTGATAAATCTGACATTAATGTCTTTTACATTGTTTACCCTTAAAGACCTTTTATCAAATGTTGCATCGGTTAGGTTTATCACTATGTCATTTGGGACCTTCTTTGTTTTGTCAGGTCTGTGACCGGTGGAGGGTAACCCTGTTACAACTTTTACCGCTTCTTTTGTGATTTTATGGATTGAATCCAACCAGAAAAATTCACCATGTACTCTGCTTAACACAATCCTTATGATATCCTTGGGAAAATCCGAGATACTAAAAATTTCAATAAAACCTAGGGTTTCCACTATTTTGTGTTCCGGCTTGACATTTCCAGATTCATCACAAATCATAGACTTATACATATTCTTGATCTCATCATCACCTAATTCCTCAATTTGATGATGTATATACATCCTAGGGTCTTCAACATATACTACTCCCTTAGGAATTTGAGAAAATTCACCTATGCTATCATCTTTCTTTGCAATTTTGGGAACCAGTTTGAAAATGGGTCTAGGCCGCTTAATAACCTCAACAATAGTAGGGTTTGCAATAAATTCAGGAGTGGATGAAGATTCCATAGCTATAAATACCTCAATCTGCCTTAGGGATGAATGCTTTGATGGATTGCTTCACTTCTTCGCTTAGAATGCCTTCACTCAGGAATTTTCACGCTCTCGAAGATTTGAATGCTTGGTGAATGAAAAAGGAGCCAAAACATTTGCTTTATAATGTTATTTTCTCCAACTACCACATTTAATGCTTGTTGGTTAAGTTACAACTTAACTCATCTGCCGGTATAGAAGTAATTTCAACTTCTCACCATCAACCGAGGGAATAATAGCATGTTTTTCATTTTGTTCCTAAACCCCCAAAGGATTTTTCTTCAGTTAGATGAAGAGTCTCCTACCGGTGGAGTGTTACTCTGTTCTACTTCCAATTTTGTTACAGGGATAACAAGTAACATTGTTCTTTTGAATAGCTTTCCCATATCCTATGCCGGTATGTGTTCTGCATTGATAAGATAAGTGTCCAAATCTTCCACAAATATAACATCTTACATTCATTTTGCAATTCTTTGAATTATGACCAACTTTGTTGCATTTAGAACATTGACCGTTGGGTGTATTAGTATTCTGATGATTTCTAGATCTACACTGATTTGCTCTATGACAATACTTGTTACAGTTAAAGCATTTTCCATTAAATTTGTAAGCAGTAGGTTGTCTTACCGGTTTGCTATGATCATGATTGTTTGCAGTACCGGAGCTTTCACCAACTTCAAAGCCAAGGCCATTTGTATCACCATTAGGTTTCTGATTCTTCAGCATGTCACCAAGTTCTTTTGAAATTTTCTTGAATTTCTCCTTGTGTTAATTTGCAGCAGTCAGTTCATTCTCCAAGATTCCTTTCTGTCTCATGAGTTCAGTTCTGTAATTTTGTGTGTGCATAAGATCTGTCTTCGACATATCATTTTCATGACTGAGTCTTGTGTTTTCATTTCCAACATCATTTAGTCTTCTAACCAAGTCTTTTTCATTCTTCTTTCTGTCTTCAATTTCTTTACAGAATCTCATAGTCATATCCTGCATCTCATTCTTTGTTGTACTGATTTCTTGTCTTAGCTTGTTTACCAAATCATTAAGAGTTTCCTTTTAATTTTCCTCATTTTGCATCTTTTCACAAAGTTCTCTCCTCTTATTCCTTGCAATAGTAAAATTCTCTTGAAGTGCTTGAATAATATCCTGAGCAGCCTTCAAATCATCCTCAAGTTTGATATTCTTCACTTTTTCTGCATCATAGTCTGTAAGAGTTGTTTCCAATTGCTTTCTCAAGTTTTCCATCTCTAGTGGTGACAAGATCTTCCTCATGCTGTTAGCTTTCTGAAAATAGAGGACCAGGCTCTGATACCAATTGTTAGGATTCCCAAAGATATTGAGAGGGGGGGGGGGGTGAATCAGTATCTAATCGGTAAATCAAATTACTTGATTTAAAACATGAAAAGCATATTAAAACTAAGTACTGGTAAACCAGAAATAATGCAATAAATAAGAACAATAACAACAACATGAGAAGCACACCATAACACAGTATTTTAACGAGGAAACCCGGTGTGGGAAAAACCTTGGTGGGATTTGTGACCCACAATAGTCGCTTACTGGCCAATAAGGTAATATTACTCTTACAATAGGGGCCTGCACATGCAGGAAGGCCAAGTTCCTAGAGCTCACTGCTCAATTACAAAAGAAGTCTTACTGACTTACAAAAATAGATTATACTAATCCAATGTCTTGTACTGCTTTAGATCAGCATCTGCTATGCTAGATACAATTCCGGTTTAAGCTCGGCTACATACATAAACCCTTAACCAATATTTCACATATTAGGTCTGTATATTTCGCATCCTATCTCATTATTACTTACAAAATGATCTACAATGATCTCATACATATATGAGTCATATTACAACTCGCCATGTCAGCTTACAATGATTTTAGAATTAATTACAAAATACATTTTAAACAAAATTGAAGTCGGTCAAAGTGTCGGTATCCTTCCTTTCACTGCCAGTGTTCTGTATGTCGGTGTAGAGTCTGTCGGTGCCGATGCCAGTATCTTTGTCTTGCCGGTGTCATATGATTGCAAGGTTGCCATCAATGACAAAACCTTCAACCACCTACAATTTCTCATTGGAGTGTGCATTTTCCAACACAATTGTTTTGACAAATGCCTCAAGAAAGTTGTTGAGAGTGCAAATGTAAGAGTTGATGAAGACTTGCAAAAAGTAAAGAAAAATGTGGTAAATCAGATTGAGGAACCATGTTATGAAGAGGAAGAGGAATCTAAAATTGAAGAAGAAGTCACTAACAAGCCCCAAAATAGATATGTGCACAAGAATCATCTTGAAGATCATATCATTGGCAATAAGAATGAAGGTGTACAAACAAGGAGAAGACATGCAAGGAACAATGAACAAGTCAAATTTTATCTCCTCATTGAAATGGAACCAAAGAAATAGAATAAGGCCAACAAGAGAGAGAATTGGGTGAATGCAAAGAAGGAAGAATTGCAACATATTGAAAAGAACAAAACATGGGATTTAGTACCCAGGTCAGCTCACAAGAATGCCATTGGCACAAAATGGGTATATGAGAACAAGGTAAATGAGGACGGAAAAGTAGTTAGAAATAAATAAAAATTAGGTTGCAAGGGGTATGCACAAGTAGAAGGTATAGACTTTGAAGAAAAAATTGCCCCTGTTGCCAAACTTGAGGCCATTAGAATGTTCTTGGCATTCTCAGCATATAAAGATTATAAAGCATATCAAATGGATGTAAAATCTACATTTTTGAATGACAACATTGAAGAAGAAGTCTACATTTAACAACCTAAATGATTTTAGTTGCATGACAATGAAGATTTTATATGTAGATTAAGGAAATCATTGTTTGGTTTGAAGCAGGCACCTAGAGCATGGTACTCCAAGTTGGACAATTATCTACATCAACAAGGATTCAAGAAAGGATGTGTTGACAATAACTTATACATTAAAACTAAAGATAATCTCATGATTATTGTTGTTGTGTATGTGGATGACATTATCTTTGCTGGGAATAAAGATAGTTTGTGCAAATAATTTGCTGATCAAATGCAATCAGAATTTGAAATGTCATTGTTAGGAGAGTTATCCTATTTTCTTGGTTTGCAAATATCTCAATTATACAAAGGTATATTCATTTCACAAACCAAGTGTGTCAAAGACATGTTGAAAAGGTTCCAAATGGAAGATAGCAAGCCTTTTAGTACTCCTATTGTGAGTGGATGCAAATTGACATAATACAAGTCATAAGTGTGGTAGCAATATTTCAACCTTCGCCAAAGAAATCTCATGTAAATGCCATGAGAAGAATATTCAGATATCTATAGGGTACACTTAATTATGGTTTGTGGTATCCAAAGAATGATAGCTTCACTTTTCAAGCCTACATAGATGCAGATTTGGGAGGTTGTATGGATGACTGGAAGAGAACCAGTGGTGGTGCTTTCTTCCTGGGTGACAGATTGGTTTCTTGGCACAACAATAAATAAGAATCCATTTTTTATCCACTGCTAAGGATAGATACATAGATGCTACTACATGTTGTTCATAAGTTCTCTAGATGAAGTAGACACTCAAGGATATCCAAGTAGAATACACAAACCGTATTCCTATTAAGTGTGATAACTCAACTGCAATTAACATCTCTAAGAACCCTGTTTTGCACTCAAGAATAAAACCAATAGAAATTCAGTATCATTTATTGAGGGAGAAGTTTGCTAAAAAGGAAGTCAAGGGTAAGTGCACCAAGATGGTGAACAAAAAGGGGGGTATAAGTGGCCACTTTTTTTCTTCTTCTGAAAACAGGTAAACCTAAACTTCAAAGAGATATTCAAAGCTCACGCACTCAAAACTAGGAGTTGAGAAAATAATAAGAATTGTAGTACTCTGAATCTAGTTTCTAAACTACTAAATTTTTTTAAAATTAGATAATATTAAGAGGGCCAAACCTCTCTCGCACAAAAAACTGTTCTTGATTTTTTCAGAAAAATATAACATAGCTGTTTTCATGTGCTGCACAAAATATATAATTAGATTTAGTATTTTACAAAACCCTTTAGTAGGATGATAGGTGAGATTGAGATTATAAGTTGTGTATTGTTTTGTAATTTTTCATTTAGTATTTTTTTTTTAATGATTTTTTGAAGTGGCCGCATCCTAAACATTTGGTAACTATTCGTGCGATGGGCATAACTTGCATCAAAATAATCGAAAATAAAAACCTTTTTTTTTAAAAATTGTATAGAATCTAGTGTAGAACAATAATATGTAATTTATTTTTAATTTAGTCAAGTATATCAAAAGTTATTAAAAAAATGATAGACGTATGTCTATGAGGACTGTTAAGGCACTGGTAAAGAAAATTAAAGTTTACTATGTTAATGTTGTCAAAAAATAGAAAAATTTATATGGTCAGAAAGATGAGAAGACATGTGAGGTTATGGTGGTAATTTTAAAGATACCCACTTGATCATTTGTAAACCTAATGATGATGAAGTCAAGAAATCATGTTGGAAGATGAAAAAATGTGTAAAGGGACAAAAATGGAGGGAAAATGGGCTTTCAAGCCTTAGGGTTGTTTTCCAACCCTCTTACCAAGCCAAAACCTGCACGGGTTCTGATGTGCAAGATAACCCGCTCAAGTTTTGAAAAACAAAAAGTACCATTCATAGTTCTACATAACCCGTACGGGTTATGTAGAACTGAAACCATCATTTTGAGTTTCACAAAACCTGTAAGGGTTATGAAAAACCATAATTTTGAGTTTCACAACTAGTACAGGTTATGAAAAACATCATTTTGAGTTTCACAAAACCCGTACGGGTTATGAAAAACCATTATTTTAATTTTCACAAAACCAGTACGGGTTATGAAAAACATGATTTTGAGTTTCACAAAACCCGTACGGGTATGAAAAACCATTATTTTAATTTTCACAAAACCAATACGGGTTATGAAAAACATCATTTTGAGTTTCACAAAACCCGTACGGGTTATGAAGACATCAAAATGTATGCCTGTAAACTTAGCATATACTACACATATGTATAGACATACATATATAATATGTGTTTATGTATGTATATATGCATATCTATAGTTATATATACATATATTTATATAGATATATGTTTGTATACATGCATGTCTATCTTCTTTTCCTCTCTCTTGTCTTCCTTCCCCCATCACCGTCTCTGTCTATTCCAAGCCCTAATTATCCTCCTTGAGTTCTATCTCATCTCTCTCCCCCTCACTCTCTCCCCCTCACACTTCTCTCTCTGTCGAGTCTCTCACCCTCTTCTCCTTCTTGTTATCTCTCTACCTCATCTCTCTCTCTCTCTCTCTCTCTCTCTCTCTCTCTCTCGTTATCCTATCCTATTATCACCCTCTCCCCCTTCTCTCTCTTTCTCTCCCCTACCTCTCCCTATCTCCCCTCTCCCTCCTCGTCTCATTATTTTATCCTATTCTCTCTCCTCTCTCTCTCTCTCTCCCTCTCTCTCTCTCTCTTTATCACATCCTCCACATCTCCACCCTCTCTTTCTCTCTTCCTCTCCCTCTCCCCCAATCTCTTCTCTCTCTCCCCATCTCTCTCCCTCCCCCTCTCCTTATCATATTCTCTCCCTCTCTTCTTATCCCCTATTCTCTATCTTACCCCCTCTCCCAATACTCTCTCTCTAATTGCCTTTCTTACCCACTCTCCTTATCCTATTCTCTCCCTCTCTTCCTATCCTTTTCTCTTTCTCTCTCTTAATCCTATTCTCACCCTCTCTCCCTTCTCTTTCTTTCCCTATCTGTCTCACTCTCTTCCTATCCCCTTCTCTCTCTATTTCTAACACTCTCTCCCTCCCCCTCTCCTTATCATATTCTCTCCCTCTCTTCTTATCCCCTATTATCTATCTTACCCCCTCTCCCCCTACTCTCTCTCTAACTGCCTTTCTCACCCCCTCTCCTTATCCTATTCTCTCCCTCTCTTCCTATCCCCTTCTCTCTCTCTCTCTCTCATTCCTAATTTCACCCCCTCTCCCTTCTCTTTCTTTCCCTATCTCTCTCACTCTCTTCCTATCCACTTCTCTCTCTATTTCTAACACTCTCTCCCTCCCCCTCTCCTTATCCTATTCTATCCCTCTCTTCCTAGCCCCTACTCTCTCTCTCCCTCCCCATCTCCCTAGTCTCTGTCTCTGTCTCTCTGTCTCTCCCTCCCCATCTCCTTATCCTATTCTATCTCTGTCTCTGTCTCTGTCTCTCTCTCATTCCTATTTACACCCCCTCTCTCTCTCTAACTCAACTCACTCTCCCTCCTCCTCTCCTTATCCTATTATATTTCTCTCTTCCTACCCCCCCACTCTCTCTCTCTCTCTCTCAATCCTATTCTCACCCTCTTCTTCTTTGGTTCCTTGTTCTAGATAACCCGTACGAGTTATACAGAACTAAGGCCAAAACTTCTAGTTTTGCATAACCAATACGAGTTATGAGAAATTTTTCCTCAAAACCCGGAACTTTTTGTTTTTTTAATTATTTTTGGCAAGCCTAGCACGTTTTTGAATTTCATAGAAAACGCATGGGTTATGAGAAATTTCTTTTTTTTTTGTATGTGGCCACTTTTATGTTCATCATCTTGGTGCACTTACCCTCAAGGTTGAATATGTGAAAACAAGAGAATAAGTGGCTGATATTTTTACAAAACCTCTACCCAAAGACACCTTTGAATGTCTGAGACTAAGTTGGGTGTTGTTCCTCATTCCTTCAACACTTAAATGGATGCTGAGATATATGGTTCAGGCAGAGCTCATAAGTTTAGACTATACACTCTTGAACCTATGTGTACTTCAAAGAGGAAATAGTATAAATGTTAAAGTTCTTAGGGGGATACCATTTCTCTAATAGATTAGCAGATTTATGGAAAGTGTTTCTAATGTGCAACTAAATGGGTGGAATTCCATTGGTTATTTGCCTCATGCAACAAGTCAAATGAGAGAAGGCAACACATCATTCACCTGCCCCTTGCCATTGTTGTTAAAGGGGAAGAAAGAAAGCATGGAAGGCATGGTTAACTTCAATGCCAAAGGGGGACATTGTTGGCATTGAAGTTGTCATTGATGTCAATAATGCAGATTCAAGACACAAATGGAGAGTTGAGCAAACTGAGCAAGCATGGATTTAAACCACACACTGGTTGTAAAGCATTAGATCAAGGAAAGAATGCAAGTTTTTATCGCTTTTTGGAAGAAGGCTAGTTTTTCACTATTTCACTATCATTGCTATTTCACCATCATGACTTATGTGAAACTGTGACTTGAAATAGAGGTGACCATTAAGGTTTTCGCAATTTTGTGGGTGTAACATTTACTGCTGCTAGGGCTACTGTAATTTAGCAATAAAGGAAACGTTTATCACCATTTCACAGTCAAGAGTCAACACAATACTTGACTCCTTACGATATGGTGATAAAGTTGATAACCACTAATTTCTCAGTGGTAGTATGATTAGAATAAAATATTATCGCAATCCCACAAGGGTGGACCCCACTTTGGCCAAACTATCTGTGACATAGCGATAAGGACAAAAAGGGAGAATGTTAACTGCGATAAAGAGGTTACCACTATTTCTCTAGTATGGACCCCACCTTGACTAAGTCGACCGCGACATTGTGATAAAGCTAAAGATTATCATAGTTTCATTGTAAAACTTTGTTTGACTGCCAAGCCTTCTGCGACATAGTGAAAGGAGTGACCGCATGAGAAGATAAAAGGGCTCTCGCTATTTCACTGATCAACTCATCCATGATATAGCAATAGAAGAGCCCGTAGGGAGAAAGGGAAGAGTTTTTCGCAGTTTCGCAAGTTGACCGTCAAAGAAGGCCAAGCTACCTGTGATATGGCAAAAAGGTTAAAAGGAATCATTGTTTCACAAAGATGCCTACAAGAATAGTCAAGTCATTTGTGATATAGCGATAGGAGAAGAAAAATATGATACCAACATAAAAGAGGTCCATGTAGTCATTGAAAGAAAGAGAATTCAAAGGCGTGGCCTATATGGGATGACTCAAATTCCATATGTCAAAAAATGAGACCAAATTGATGATAGAGAAGAGCCACTTAGATATTCTAAAAAACCCAAAGAAGAGCAAGTTGAAGATCATTTGTGAGGTTTGAGAAGATCTACATAGGAGATATCAGACCTAAGATTACTAAAATTAGTAATCAGTACATAGAAGAATGATTTGAGCATAAAATATTACTAAGAGGATGCATTTAATGATGGCACTTATCTATCTAAAAGGAATTTATAGAGAATCAAATTGTCCTATATGCTATGATGTGCATTCAATTCAGCTCCTAGTGGAAAGGTTGGTAATAAGAAAAAAGAAAGAGAAGATTGGGAGTGATAGAACAGTGTGAAGATAGACAGAGTGAGAAACATAGTAGTGCATAAAAGGGAGAATATACAACACGAAGAAAAGGAAGGAAAAATAGATTGTATGTAGAAATTTGAAAGGAAGATACTTAGAGTGGGAGTAGAGTAAGAATACCAAAGATTGGTGAATAGAAGGCATAAATCATGGGTTTATACCAAAATGTAGAATAACAAATACCAAGTAGCAGAGGATGAAGTTTGTGAGCTGAATAGAGCATAATCACTCTCGGACATAGATAATATTGTGAGTTACAAAACCTCATTTGTAACAAGATACTCAATTTTTAATTGTAACTGTAGTCACACAAATCTATCCAGCTTAATTAAATAAATATTCGCTATTTATTTGATTAAAAATCCACTAGCCATTAGTTAATTAAATTAATATTTAATTAATTCATCTCTAAATCATTCTTCTATTAATTAAATAAATTATTCAATTTATTTTAATTAATTCATTAAAATCAAATTCCAATTAATTAAATAAATAAAATCAATTTATTTAATTAAAATCCCTTTTTCCTCTTTTAAATAAATTAAATAAAACATTTATTTAAATCATTATCCCCACCCCACTTGCATTTTCCTACAAATGCAACTTGCACACATTTATTGAAATAAATGAATTTTTATTTTAATAAAATCCTATTTTCCCTCACCCACCAATTCCACTTGCAAATCTAATCCTCTTCTAGATTCTTCTAATCACTTCTAAATTAGCCTAAACCATCTTCTAAACTTTGTCACATTCCTAAGCAAAATGGAGTCACTTCTCAAAGCCTAAAAGTCTTTGATAACCATTAAAGGCTTTCAACCCTCAACCACCAAAACCCTTAAAGTCTTTGAAAACCATTGAAGGCTTCCAACCTTCAACCACTTAATCCCCAAAGTCTCCAATAACCATTAATGGTTAATTCAAACCCTCCCACATGGTTAAAACATTTGTTTTGACTCAACCTCTACCCAACCCAAAGGTCTCATCAAGCCTTTAATGCTTTGACCATGATTATCTCTTAATCATTTGCATAAAGGTTTATCCTTGAATTAACTCCTAATCCAGTGGGTAAACCTAACTTAGACTTGACCCTTAGCCTTTAGATAACCATGAGGTCTTCTCAGGCCTTTAATGCCTCCAACCTCTTCTTTTAACCCAACCCTATGTTGACACTTGTCACCATTTTATTGGTGCAAATTGTGCACATGGATCTCCAACTGTCAAGCTTGACCCTTGATTAAACCCTTCAATCTTGGCCATCCATTGCTCCATTTTTCCTATAAATAGAGCCCGTTCCTTCATAATCTAGATCCTGAAAACTTGTATGCATTTAGGCTATAGACATTTTTAGAGAGAATTTAGCATAGCATAACTAAAATCTTGTCTTTTTGGTAAAATCAATCATTTTAGCATCACTAGCATAGTATTTGGCTTTTCATTTCATATTTGAAGCTTAATATTAAATCTCAATCCTCCATAAGCATCCATAGTGCAAAAAGCTGCTGAGAGCTACACTATTTTGGAACTTGGAGAGGAGAGGAACAAGGGAGAAGAAGCTAAAGCCATGCTAAGAGGCAGTTGGAGATGCCTCATAATCTTTGTTTTGTTTATTAGATATATTAGCATGCTTTTAGTGTCTCTCTTGGTATGCCTTTTTAGATTAGTTTTTGATTGACTAACACTAACGGTTTTTGTGTCTTTGGTGTTGTTTATCATTTGCTAACCTTGTGCCATTTAGGAGGGCATCAATAACTTTTATCTTTATTGTAATCATCTGAGTGGGTGCTCAAATTAGGGGTAAGGGCTCCTTTGGGTTGTTTCCCATAAACTTCAAGGGTTGGTGCCCATATACTTTGTAATCAAAACATTTTCATTGTGAGGCTGGATTAGAGCAGTAGAGTCCAGCAACATTTCTCATCAAGGTTTTTCCCACAATGGGTTTTCCTCGTACTATTAGGATTAATGATAGTCCCAAAGATACTGAGAGGGGGGGTTAATCAGTATCTAACTGGCTATCAAAATATTTAACCTTATTAAGAACTTTGCATCCCAAAATAGTGTACTAGTAAATAAAAATTAATGCAGTAAACACGAACAATAAAGACAACATAGAAAACACACCTTAACACAAGATGTTTAACGAGGAAACCCAGTATGGGAAAAACCTCGGTGGGATTTGTGACCCACAATATTCACTCATTGGCCAATGAATAAATATTACTTACAATGAGGTGTCTGCACATGCAGGAAGGCCAATTGCCTAGAGCTCACAGCTCAATAAGAGTCACACTGACTACAAAAGTGGATTATGAAATCCAATACAATGTACTGCTTCAAATCAGCATCAACTATGCCAGGTTCAGTACTACTTTAAGCTCATTCTATAACCAAACTCCTTTTACAAAATTTCATCTATATATTCTCTCCATGCATATACCTTACTACTCTTCTACATAGAATGATCTATCAGATCTTATACATATATATGAGTCTTTTACAATATGCCTTGTCGGCTTTACAAAAGACAATTACAATTAAATACAATAAGAAAAAGTTTATTCCCCGTTGGCTGGGGTGTTGATATGCATTGTTTCCGTTGTTGGTGAAGTGTCTACCAGTGTATGTAGATGTCTATGCTGGTGCCGGTGCCTTTACCAAATGAGTGTCAGAAGGTTGCCAGATGGTTGCCATTAATGACAACACCAACTATTCTCATAAGAGTGTAGAATGCCAACAATCTCCCCCTTTGGCATTGATGGCAACACTCATGAGAAAAATCCAAAAACTGTTTCCAAAAAGTGAAGTCCAAAAAGATTACCAAAAAGATATGCTCCCCCTGAGCAGATGATCTCCTCTGATTAATCATTTTTCTCTGTCCACTACTCCCCCTTTGACATCAATGACAAAGGTTGTCAAAAATTGTCAAACGAGTGCAAAATTTTTATCTCAAAGTTTGTAACTAGCTGGTTACAATCTGAAATATATTTGCCAAAACTAAATTTAAACTCTGCACAAATCTATTGTTGTCGTTCAGGGTTGCCTCAGTCTGTTGGATCGTGCCGGTGAGATGATGCATATGCTCTTCTAGTGATCTTTCTCCTTGAAGTAATGCCTTAGAGATCTCATTTCTCAGAGAGATAAGATTGTCCAACTTAGGACCAAGTTTATACTTAAGTTCTCTAGCATTAGCCTTAATCCTTGCCTTCTCTTTCTCAAATTTCTCCAATTTCTCCTCAAAACCTGCTATTTCCTGCTCAATAACTGATATAGGTTCGGCTGAACCAATTATGTTATCAGCTATGTCATCTATTTTCTTCTGTACTCTGCATATTTCTTTTTCTATGTCCTTTGTCGAAAGATGTGGATTACATGTTTCTCTGTACAACTCTTTATATTCCAAAATTGTAGTATTCAATGTCGGTAATAGTGTATTTATGTATTTTGTGCACTTATTTATTGTATCCTCAAAGAATTTATCCTTTTCCTTTTCAACTTTCTCTTTGAATGTGTCCTCATTCACCTTATCAACTGTTATTACATTGTCAGTAATAAATTTGGACAATGTGTCCAATTTACCTAAAGAATCCTTTACATGATCTATATTACATTTTGGTGCAATCAACTTAAGTATTGGTATTGTGTCATCAGTTGCTTTGTAAGCCAGTGCATTACAGTCAATTATCTTCTTGATAGAGTCCAAGAGTACCTTTGTCACATTAGTAGGCCTGAATTCACTTGATGAAGTACCAGATGTGTGACCAACTGCCTTAATTAATTCTGTGTTTCCAACATTTGTAATCATTTTTCTTGTATTATCCTTCGGTGGATCAGTCTGGGTTTGCATTTCAACCAGTAAAGGTTTGGGTTTCTCAGTGATTACCGGTTTCACTACCTCAATATGTACATGTGCCTCTGTAGGTTTCTCTGTCGGTTTCTCTATGTGCTCAACTGTCGGTATCTCAGTTTCAGTAGGTTTCTCAATGTTAGTATCTATACCATCAGTATTCATTCCAGTATCTAATGGTTTCTTAGTTTGTAATGTTTGCTCTATTTTCTCTGTTTGGATCTCAACCTCAATAGTCTTTGTCGGTTGCTCAACAATGTTTCTACTGTCAGCAATATCATCCTTAACCTCTGTATTGTCCTTATCTATAACAATTTTCACTTCCTGAGTGTTTACATTCATGGTGAATTGTATTTCCAATTCAGGATTAGTGTTATTATGTGTGACACCTTCACTTTAAGTAACCGGTGGATCATCAGTATGTACCAGTGTAGTATCCAAAGGTGGTGCCAAGTTATCAGTTATCTTGATGTTCGGTATTCCACCAACTTTACCTTTCCCTTTGTCTTTATCCTTCTAATAAACTTTGAATATTTTCTTTGGTAGGTTCAATTCCTCTTGTTTTTCTTGTTCCACAAAGAAGATATCCCATTTATCAACAATCTCCTCTACAATCTCATTTACTCTACCTACCATCAAACTCACTTGCCAATGACCACTAGCAAAAATGGATCTGTTAGCTTCACAAATTAGGTTATCAATCTCTTCTTTTGAGTTAACTGGGTGTACAACTAGAAGTTTTTCAACTTTTAGTATCTTGTCTAATTCCATCACGACAATCCTCTTTGCATGTAACCTTCTATATAGTTCATTAGGCAAGTCATCCACAACTTCAATTAAAACTTTCTTATATATATCCAGATGTAAGATTATATTGTTTTCAATGCTTTCCTTTTCTGAATCCTTTAATGTGTTATACAATTTACTCACATTAGCTAAATTACCATCATCAGTTATTTCATTTATCAAATTATCTAATGAGGGTATGACCATTTTTGTTTCTTCTTGGGAGTCTGTTTCTTAGCCGGTTGTCTTATTGCCTATTGTTTCTTCCTTAAACTCCTTGTTCTCTTGGGTGGAGGAGAGGGTACCGGTGAAGGTTTTCTCTTCCTTTCAACTCTTTTAAATTCAACTGGTATCTCACTGTGAAAGGATGTGCCAACTGGTGAAATGTGTGCCTCTGGTTGTAGTCCTTCCAGCGCACTAGTTGATATACTAGTAATGTTCATAACATTTTCTTTGATTTCCTTTACCTGCTTCGATGCATCTCTTATGTATTTTTCTCTTTTCTTCCTTTGCTTCATTGTTTTCACATTGCTTTCAATTGTTTCAACACTACCAAAAACGTCTTCTGTTGGTTCTCTAGGTGCATCTAACAGGGCTTTTGCATAAGTCTTAATTATGTTGAGATCTACCTCATAACCCATTTATGTTACCCATATAGTCCTAGGTAGTACATCTTCCATCCATGTTTCATTCTTCTTGATTACAAAACATATTTCTTTATCATATTTATCCACTACATTCTGCGGTAGTCTTTCTCTAGTTTTCATTTTGGCTTGAAAAGCTTTGAAATATTCAATTATATTGTTGTTCTTAGTAGTACCCATGCCGGTGAAAACTTCCTGTAATTATTTTCCTACCAGTATGTCATATCCAAAGTCTTTCTGTCCTATACCGGGGATCTCCTTTGTGAAATACAACATTAAGCATACTAAGAGATTACCAAAATGAAATGTTCCTTTCTTATCACCTTTAATATTCTTCAAATTATCTATGAGTTCATCCTTCAGCCATTCACACACATCTATTTTTGCATTGTTGTTCACCATTTCATAAGCACTATTAATGCAAAGACTAGAAACTAAATTAAGTTTGTTTGCATGTGTAGTCTTGTAACCTAAAACCATACTTGTGAATCTCACATTGATGTCCTTGATGTCATTTACTCTTAGAGATCTACTATCAAATGTTGCTCCAGTTAGGGTCATGACTTTGTTGTTAGGGACCTTCTTTGTTTTGTCTGGTCTGTTGCCGGTCGAGGGTAAGCCTGTTACTGCCCTAATTGCTTGCCGGGTGAATTTGCAGACAGAGTCTAACCAAAGAAATTCTCCATGTGCCCTACTTAGGACAATTCTCACTACCTCCGGAAAATCAGGGATGTTCAATATCTCAACAAAACCTAAAGTCTCCACAATCTTGTGCTTGGGTGTGATGGTGCCATTTTCATCACAATTTATGGTTCTAAACATTTTTAACAACTCCTCAGAACCTAATTCTTGAATGTTGCAGTGAATATATATTCTAGGGTCTTCAACATAAGATTCACCTTTAGGAATATTTGAAAATGTGCCTATGGAATCATCTTGCTTAGCTACTTCGGGAATAATTTTGAACACGGGCCTAGGGTGTTTTATGTTTTCCATGATAGTAGGGTTTGCAATAAATTCAGGAGTAGAAGAAGAAGCCATTTGAAAAAATACCTTTAGCTGCCTGATAATGTCTGAATGCTTGAAAGAAATCACTTCACACCTTCGCCTTGAATGCCTTTGCTCAGATTTCGCGCTCTCTACTAATTTGAATGCTCGGTGAATCAAAAATGAGGGAAAACTGATGATTTATAATGACTTTTCCTTCAACAGCCGCATTAAATGCTTGTCGGTTAAGTGAAAACTTAACACATTTGCCGATAGAGAAGAAATCTATCTTCTCACCATCAACCGAGGGTAATCTGCATGATATTCAATTTGTTGCTATACCCCCAAAGGGTTACTTCTTAGTTGGATGAAGAATCTCCTATTGGTGGAGTAATACTCTATTCTACCGGTGAAGAAATAGTCTCATCAACATTATGATCTATCTTCCTAATCCATTGTTTTGAAAAATCTTGCTTTACCTCATCTACCTTTTCTTTGCCTTTCATACTGGGTCCTTTATTATTTGCCGGTGAAGTCTTGCTTCTACAAAATTTTGCAATATGTCCAATTTTGTTACAAGCATAACAAGTCACATTATTCGTCTGAATAGCTTTTCCATATCCTATGCCGGTTTGTGTTCTGCATTGATTAGATAAGTGCCCAAATCTTCCACAAACATAACATCTCACATTCATTCTACAATTTTATGAATTATGACCAACTTTGTTGCATTTGGAACATTGACCGGTGGGTGCATTAATGTTCAAATTGTTTTTTAATCTACATTGATTTTCTCTATGACCATACTTGTTACAGTTAAAGCATTTCCTATTAAATTTATAAGCACTAGGTTGTCTTACTAGTTTACTATGATCATGATTGTTTGCAGTACTGAAACTTTCTCCAACTTAAAATCCAAGTCCATTTGTATCTCAATTCAGTTTCTGACTTTTCAACATGTTATCAAATTATTTTGAGCTTTTCTTGAATTTCTCTTTGTGTTGATTTGCAGTAGCCAACTCATTTTCCAAAATTCCCTTTTGTCTCATGAGTTCAGTTTTATCATGTTGCATGTGAGTCAGATCTGTCTTCAACATATCATTTTCATGACTGAGTCTTAGATTTTCATTTCCAGCAGCATTGAGTCTCCTAGTCAAGTAATCTTCATTCTTCTTTCTATCTTCAATGTCTTTACAGAACGTCATAGTCATATCTTGCATTTCATTTTTCATATTACTGTTTTCTTGTCTCAACTTGTTCACAAGTTCATTAAGAGTTTCCTTTTCATCATTATCATTCTGCATCTTCTCATGGAGTTCTTTTCTTTTATTTCGATCTATAGTAAGATTCTCTTGAAGTCCTTGAATGAATTTTTGTGCAGTCCTTAGATCATCTTCAAGTTTGATATTCTTCAACTTCTCTACATCATAGTCTACAAGAGCTCCTTCCAATTGTTTTCTTAAGTTCTCCATCTATACTAGTGTGAGAATCTTCCTCAAGCTGTTAGTCTTTTGAAAATAGAGGACGAGGCTCTGATACCAATTGTTAGGATTAATGATAGTCCCAAAGATACTGAGAGGGGGCTGAATCAGTATCTAACTGGTTAGCAGAATATTTAACCTTATTAAGAACTTTTCATCCCAAAATAGTGTACCGGTAAATAAAAATTAATGCAGTAAACATGAACAATAAAGACAACATAGAAAACACACCATAACACAAGATGTTTAACAAGGAAACCCGGTGTGGGAAAAACCTCGGTGGGATTTTTGACCCACAATATTCACTCACTGGCCAATGAATAAATATTACTTACAATGAGGGGCCTGCACATGCAGGAAGGCCAACTGCCTAGAGCTCACTGCTCAATAAGAATCACACTGACTAAAAAAGTGGATTATGAAATCCAATACAATGTACTGCTTCAAATCAACATCAACTATGCCAAGTTCACTATCGGTTTAAGCTCATTCTATAACCAAACTCCTTTTACATAATATCATCTATATATTATCTCCATGCATATACCTTACTACTCTTCTACACAAAATGATCTATAAGATCTTATACATATATATGAGTCTTTTACAATATGCCTTGTCAGCTTTACAAAAGATAATTACAATTAAATACAATAAACAAAAGTTTATTCCTTGTCGGTTGGGGTGTCGGTATGCATTGTTGCCATTGTCGATGAAGTGTCTGCCAATGTATGTAGATGTCTATGCTGGTGTCGGTGCCTGCCGGTGGTTTTACTAGATGAGTTCCAGAAGGTTGCTAGATGGTTGCCATCAATTAAAACACAAACTATTCTCATAAGAGTGTAGAATGCCAACACGTACATCCTATGTTATGTGTTTGCCTTATGTATATGGATGTGTTTTATATCTCTGGTCTTAGTTTATGATTAATGTTATTAAGGTTTGATTAGTTTAGAAAGTTTTTGTTACCACTGATTCACCCCCCTCTTAGTGGTCCATTTGTGTTCCTTCAACTAGTGTGGATTGAGGATACTAGTCTAGTGTACAAGTTTCCTTTACAAATGTATCCATCTTGGGATGCTCTAGCATCCTCCAGACTAGTGAACTTATGCTGAAATCCCTAAAACATGTGTTTATCCAAAAATAGTGACCTTCCTATATGGGCTATATAAATCCTTGGATTCCCTAAACCCCTCGATAAAGTCAAAATATGAATACAATCCCAAAATTGAGAGAAATTTGTAAAAAAGTGAGAAAGTGGATCAAGTTTAGTGACATCGGGTCACCGGATTACTCCTACAAAAATAAGTGGAGTCTGGGTGGAATAATTTCACCACAACTCAGCTCACAACACCTACAACCACCACATATGGACACACTAGCCCAATACAACTAAAAATCATAATAGGACTCCAAGAAACACTTGGCAAGTGATTCTTGTTAAGCTTGAAATGGCTCTAAAGGGTCCAATCCTAGAAGTTCCTGATCAATATCTTATGATCACAACAAGAGATAACTAAATTATTATTTATAACTATAAAGAGCATATCTACATTCATATTAAATCACCAAAGGAAGTGTTCTTATGATAACAACATAACAAAGCATCAATTGAGAAGCATGCATAGCCATGATTTGTGGTTTATTCAAACACTGGTCCACTAAAGTCTACAATAAATATATCAATTTGTATCATTACATGAATCTCCACTTGGAGTGTTCTCAATATACTTTTTAACAATCATTACAATGCTTAAATCAAATTTCATCCATATTACAACTTAAAATGAAGAAGGATGAATAAGGTCAAGTGTTGAGGAAGGTGCAGTAGCTCACAAACAACTCTACTAGTCCCCAACAGTGGTGTCCAATGCCACCCAACTATGTGATACATGTAGGTCCACCCCACTGTGCTCGTGGAGATAGTCACAACGCCCATATACTCAAACAAGGAAAACAATAACATAATGGCATACACTCACACCATACACACAACATACATGACATAACAAGAACATAAGAATGCAATGCATTATCAAGGATAGATATGATACAAAGTTATGAACCCACCATAAGGTCACTACTCATGTCTACATAGGGCTCGATATTAGAGACCAAAAAGCGGGACTATCATCGCATAACTCAAAGGGATGGCTTATGTAGATCCAAGTAGTCCTTTTGTGAAGACAAGGAGACTCAAACTTGTTGGATCAGTGCCCCATAGATAGTCAAGCATTCCAAATATGTCCTTACCCTAAGTTAAAATCACTCAAGGAATGCAAGGGGAATCGATAATTATCTTATTAGTGTATTTACCCATTGTTTTAGTTATATAAATTCACTTATTAACTTGACTCTCTAATTAGTCATACTGGATGCCATTTTGGGCCCCATCTCCCATTCAGAGCCACTCCCCTTATTGACTATAAATACCCACACCCAGTATCATCTCATTCCCATGAATAAGGAAAATGCATAAACAATGCCAATATCAAAGATAATACTCAATATATCATATAAACAATGCATTTTAAACAACATATTCTCAAATGCTCAAATGGTCTCAATAACATGGAATTGGATCTAAATTGATCCCAATTAGAAAATTCTATATATAATATAATTACTCCACACAATAATATCACATTTTTAGCATCAAATTCCAGTTTTCACTAAAGGCCAATCACCATATATGGACCTCCAAAAAGATTAAATTTTCAAACATGCCCAATCATTAATCTTGAAAAACCCTCTGGTCTAAACCTACACAACATCCCAAAAATGCAATAAAAATAACATTTCATGCATCCACAAAAAATTGGGCAAAGTTTCCCCTTATAAATAATGGTTTTCAATATTTAAAACTATGAATTCAAAAGTTCCACCAAAAGATAAAATTCAAATTGTAGAAAGGATCTAAATCTAATTATAAACTACTTGAAACAATAATCAGGCATTTAAGTTTAGAAAAAAGAGAGAAATCAAGTAAACATACCTTCAAATCAAATTCAAAAGAAGGCCAAATACTCAAAGAGAGCTCACGAAAAGTAGACAACCCAAATAATATCCCCACACAAATCTTTTCAGTTCATACCCACAAAATTCCAATCTACCAATCTTCCATTATCAACAAACCAAATTTGCCATTTAGGGTTTTAAGAGCCAAGTGTAAGAGAAAAAAAAGCAAACTAAATGTTGAAAATAAACTCCAAATACAAATTATATTTCACTTTTTGGAGTGGGAATATGAAAAAATTAAATTTAAATTTAAATTATGAAATCTATGATACTCCCAAAAGCTCCAAAAAAAAAAATCATTTAAATCTCATTAAATTAAATACATATAAGGCATATTTCACATTTAATTATTAAATTACCACTATAGAAGAACAATATCATTAATAAATATATAAAAATAGTGATAACTAGCAATTAATTGATTATGCACATACATACTTTACTGGTCATTCACAATGATGCATAAGGGTAATTAGATAACCAAAATGGTAACCAGAGGTATATTCAGACCATGTTTGGCCATTATGTTATCTCCTATAACCATTGTCAGGAATATGGGCACATTCAGACCTATGGAACCAAGTAAAGTTATTGTTTGTACCTACATCAACCAAAACATGCAAACACCTATGCATACATATACATATACGTATAATATATTATAATTAATCATTCCCCATTTCGGGTCACATAATATTTATGGTTAGAAATATCATATCTCATTGAATCAACATTACATCAATAAAGAATCATTAAGTAACCACATCATAATCAATATAACCCAGAATATCCTCATAATTTATAATCAAGACATTATCATATAACATCATGTCACATCATCGTGGAGACATCATGTATTTATGATCAATATTGAAACTACAAGTATAACCTATATCCACATCAACAATGATATCATATGAATAAAAGAATATAAATATAAGAAGGATGCACCTCACGAGTGCCAATACAAAAGAATGATATAGAAATGGTCATAATAGAATATATAAATTGTTAATCTTGGATCAAAATAGTCAAATGATATAATGCAAATGAGAGAGACATTACATCCTCCCCTTAGGACTAGCCTTACTCTTCTAAGCCTGCAAACAGGTAGGGGTACAAATCGCTCAACTGTATGACATCCTCTCATGTGGCTGAAGTCTCATCACTCGGGTCCCATTGGACCCTTACCTTCTCTATGTATTTACCCCTGCATGCTAGCCTTTGATTTTGAAGGATACACATGGGTTCCAAAGAAATCTGCCTATCCTCAACCTGTAAAGAACCCCAATCAAGAACACGTGTCACATAAAGAATATACTATCTAAGCATTAAACCATAAAACACATTGTGGATGTGAGATATGATAGGTGGCAGGACAAGGTGGTAGGCAACATGACCAATCTTCTAAAAAATCTCAAAAGGTCCAACAAAACATGGTGCCAACTTAGAGCCTTTCCCATAATAGATGGGTCTCTTCCATGGATGCACTCTCAATAGCACACGATCACCTGCTAAAAATTAACAATAATTCTTCTACCAGTCTTGATCTGCAAGAAAATGCTCTCTAGTATGAACTAATTGCCACTCCATATCATGAAGCATCTCAGGTCCCCAAAAATATGATCCTCTAAACAATCCCAACTCAATAGAGTTGGCATGGATGACCATACAAGTCTGAAAAGGTGGCATGTTTATAGAGATATGGTACCCATTATTATAGGCAAAATCAACCAGGTACAAATAGTCATCCCAATGAGACTGTTGAGCCATCACATACATGTGAAGCATGTACTCATAAACCTAATTAACTCCCTTTGTCTAGTCGTTGGTCTCAAAAAAATAGGCAAAACTAAAATTAAGATATAACCCTAATACATGTTGTAGAGAAGTCCAAAATGCATAAGTAAACATTAGCTCCTGAGCTAATATGATCCTATGAGGTATCCCATGTAGTGACACAATTTCCTCCATGAGAAAATGTGCTATAAAAGTAGCTGTATAAGAAGATTTGATGGGGAAGAAGTGTTCCACCTTGGACAACCTATCCACTTTAACCATTATAGCTTTGTGACAGTGTGAAGACATAAGTAGTCCCACCATAAAATCTATTTCTATCATGTCCCATTTTCACTTAGCAATGAGATTCTTCTACAAGTGACCTAGGGGCTGATGATGTTTTGCCTTTACCCTTAAATACTTCAGCACCTGGACATAATTTTGATGATATCACACCTCATCCCTACCCAATGATACAACTTTCTAAGGTTTGCATGCATCTTCTTGACATCGAGATGTGTTGAATAAGGAGCATGATATTTCCTTGTCAAAATCAAGGTATGAAGACCATCTACAAGAGGTATATATTTATGACCAAGATGTTGCAACAATCTATCTGTCTCTAAAGAATATCCTAAAAAACTATTCTAAAAGACTCTCACCTCCTCATATAATGTGTTACCAAGAAGAGCCTCAAGGATACGACTCCACAAATCTAAACCAAGACTCATAACTAAAATCTCACGTCTCCTCTTAAGCATCTGCAATAACTTTTTCCTTTCCCTTGACATCGTGGACATCTAAATTATACTCACAAAGTAACTACATCCAGTGATGCTATGTAGCATTCAGGTTCGATTAAGTAAATATTTACTGCAAATAGTGATGATCATTAACTCAAATTAATTACCCAAAAGAAAGTGCCACCAACTCACAAGGGCATGCACAATTGTTGTTAACTCTAAATCATGGGTGGGGTAGTTCAACTCATGATCCTCGAGCTTACAAGATATATAGAATCACATATCCATCTTGCATGAGTACTACCCCAAACCATCCAAAGATGCATCAATGCAAACAAAAAAATGTCCTACTAGATCTGACACTATAAGGAAGTAAAGTAGCATAACAACTTACTACACTAACCTTGAGAGGAGGTTAATGTCAAAACTTTTACAGATCATCACAAGAGTTACAAAAAATTAATAGAAATACTCATAAATAACATTCATACCACAACACAGTGATTTATGTGGGGAAACCCTTTCGAGAGAAAAACCGGGCACACTCCAAAACCTACCCAATATATTATTTAACAATAAAAAAATAGATTACAATATACTTGTAGAGCAAGCTCTTTGCAAGAGTACCACTTGTTGGCAATTGCCACTCATCTGGTGGATATTGATGCTTTTTTAATGGTTTAGGGTTGTCATTGATGTAAACTCCTCACCGTAATCCTATTTGATAGCTATAGTTTTTTGAGAAGTGGTCCAGTAACTGGTAATCTGGCTTCGATAATTTAGGCTAAGAAGAGAATTTTTTGTCCAAAAGATTTCTAGTGGTTGCAGTGGTCAGATTCATACATGGGATGATAGAGCCAATATAGGGTTGCAGAGAAGATATAGTCAGAGTTCTTGCACTTAACCAGAACTCATCCAGGCATTGATTGATGCTATTTTGGAGTTCAATAATTATAATTCATCATTGTAATTGATTTGTAAGGTAGTGAGCCTTCTGGATTATTGTATCTTGAGCTGTAAGCTCTAGACAGTGTGCCTGAATGCTAGTGCTTTCCGCTTTTATAATATTGTTTTGCTATTGGCCATAGTATAATAATATAGTGGCTTCAAATCCCACCATGGTTTTTCCCATTTAGGTTTCCACGTAAAAATCTTGGTGTTATGATTTTGTGGTTGATTTTGTTTTGTTTCTGCACTTTACTTTCTTGTATATGCTTCTAGTGGTTTTAGAGTAAGTCAGAAAATTTGTTTTCCGATAGATCATTGATTCACCCCCCACCCCCCCTTATGAGTGATCCTTGATTCGAACAATCGGTATGAGAGCCCAGTTCCTCCAAAGAAGCCTAACGACTTGAAGAAGGTCGAGGAGATTGAATCAATGAATTCTGAATTTCAGAGACAGCTTAGTGTGGCACTTGAGGATCTTGATGCAACAAGAAATGAAATAAGTTCGTTAAAGAGAAACATGAATGCAGTTGAAGATTTTATTAATGATTTGAAAGATCACGTGAACACTTCAAGAGATAAGAGGAAAGAGTCTATGGACAAGCTGAAGGAGAAAGAAGATCAAAGCATGGAAAATCTGGACAAAGCTGATGAGTGTAAGAAGATTTCTTGAGAGAATGTTGTATTGAAAAATGAGAGGCAATCCATTGTGATGAAATTGACTAAGGAGATTGAAGACCGAAAGAAGAATGAAGAAATCTTGACACAATTATTGAAGGACAGAGAAGGTGAATGCTTCAAGCTTACCTATGAGAATGATAAGTTGAAGCCTGAGTTGACACAATCAAAGAATAAAGGTCAAG
This sequence comes from Cryptomeria japonica, assembly GCF_030272615.1. NCBI lineage: Eukaryota > Viridiplantae > Streptophyta > Pinopsida > Cupressales > Cupressaceae > Cryptomeria > Cryptomeria japonica. Next base: position 588,113,276 of record NC_081406.1, read on the forward strand.
AACTTGAAAGATAGATTGTTGCCTGAAGAGATGAACTTGCTACTTCAAATGAATACAAAGACAAATTCAATGCTATCTCAGCAAGGCTTGATGAGATGATAGAAAGTTAGAGACATGGAAAAGACATGCAAGGACTTGGATATGAGAAGGGAGAATCCTCTGGATCTGGTCAAGGCAATACAAAACCTAATCATAAGAAGAGCAAGAATCCTCTGGTAAGGCAACCTAATGCCCATAAATTTAATGGTGGATGTTTTACTTGCAATAAATTTGGTAAGATGGCGAATCAATGTAGAAGTAGGATGAATAATGGAATGAATAATATGAACAATGGTCCTACCTTTACCAGTCAGTGTTTCATATGAAATAATTTTGGTCACAAGTCAAATATGTACGGAGCAGTAATGAACAATTTTCAGAATAAGAGATGTTATGCTTGTGGGATGTTTGGACATATCTCTAACCAATGCAGGATGAGACCAAATCAGATGAATTACAAACCCATGTAGAGAAATGTTGTTTGTCATGCATGCAACAAAACCAGTCACATCGCAAAGTATTGTAGAAGAAAGAATAATGATCTGATGAACAAAAGAAAATCAAATGAGAAAGGAAAAGCAAAGGTAGAAGAGATCAAGAACAAGCATGAGAAGATGTGGGTTAGAAAAGATGAATCCAAGGTAGATAGTAGATCTGTACTTGAATCCGGTGTAGGATCTTCATCTAGTAACTAAGGCTTTCAGCCTTAGGGGTGGCATCTTCATGCACAATCTTGCAAAACCCCCCTGGAGAGATCTGTAATCGATCAAGGTTGATTGTAGATGTTTGGAGGTGATTATCCAGAATTCTTCATGTCGATCTTGACATCCGGTTGAATGGTCTATGTTTAACAAGGCATCCAGTTGAACCTTACTAGTGCATTTATAAAATCTTAAAATTAGGGTTTGTGAAGTTAAAAGGGGATAAATATGAATCATTTCTCACATTGCGAATGAAGAGTTGAGACTAGAGAGTGAGATTAAACAAAGGTCTGCAAACTATCTTAGAGGCATTGACTGAAGGTGGTAAGATATATAAATCTCGCCTTATTTTGCCCAAATTCATAGTTGATATAAACAAACAGATTAATACCTATCTGGGCAATCCAACAGAACTATCTCAGTCATTTAATTTTAATGTAGCCCTAACCAACAACATAGAAGGGCAGGTAATGGCTCAAAATGATCAAATCTCAAGCCTTAATACATAAAAAGACAAAATTTTGAGGAAAGTTGGTGAACACCCGAACCTAATTTCCCCCTGGACGGATACCATGCTGAGTAATAAAGTAGATTATATGAAGGCTATGGCACAACCTATTTTGACTGAATTGAAGGATGTGGAGATTCATGCCTATGTTTTCAGTGCATTCATCATAGTTCTGGACAACTTGAAGAATGGGTGGGATACCCACTTAGGATTTTTGAAGACCATTTTTGCTGACATCTTCAAATATGTATAAAGTGTCTAGATATCCTTGTACATAAGTTTTTGGACAACACCCCTACTTTGACATTGTTGTCAAAGGGGGAGAGTGGAGTGAAAAATGTACAAAATGATATGAGTTTATGAGATTTTGATCTAAGGGGGAGCTATAGAAATTTTGATCTGGTACTCAGGTTGTTTCAACACTTAGTCATTTTTCACGAGTGTTGCCATCAATGCCAAAGGGGGAGATTGTTGGCAATTGACACTCACCCGGTGGAGATCGATGCTTGATTAATGGTTTAGGGTTGTCATGGCAACTCCTCACAGGAATCCTATCTGGTAGCTATAGTTTTTGGAGAAGTGGTATGGTAACCAGTAATATGGCTCCAGTAATTCAGGCTAAGAAGAGTAGTTTTTGTTCAGAAGATTTTTGGTGATTGTGGTGGTCAGATTCATGAATGGGATGATAGAGCTGACTTATAGAAATTATTTTAACATCATTTGGGTGATCCGCATGTGTTTTGATGACCCGGTTCAAGCCGACTCATGATTACACGTTACACTACAGGTCGACTTGATAATTGTTTATTTTGTGATCTTTTTGATATATGGTATGATGTGATATGAGTGAGTTGTGATCAAGAAATCCTTTTGGCGCAGTTTCACGTGCACATTCTTGATTTGATAGGTGACTGACACAAAAACTAGAGCAAGTTGCAAAGAAAATATAGTTAGAGTTCTTGCACTTAACTGAAACTCATCCAAGCATTGATTGATGCTATTTTGGAGTTGAATAATTGTAATTCATCATTGTAAATGATTTGTAAGGTAGTGAGCCTTCCAGATTATTGTATATTGAGTTGTAAGCTCTAGGCAGTGTGCTTGAATGCTAGTGCATTCCCCTTTTGTAATATTGTTTTGTTACTGACCATAGTATAATAATACTGCGGGTTAAAATCCCACCGTGGTTTTTCCCATTTGGGCTTCCACATAAAAATATTGGTGTTATGATTTTGTGGTTGATTATCTTGTGTTTCTGCACTTTACTTTCTTGCATATGCTTCTGGTGGTTTCAGAGTAAGTCAGAAAATTTGTTTGCCGGTAGATCACTGATTCACCCCCCCTCTCAACGATCCTTGATTACAACACCACTAATTAGAGATTGAGAGGTAACTCAATAGCCATAAGACTCTTATCCCCAACCTCTATCTCACACACCTCATATATAATAGATACAATACAAGAAACTGTCAAATGATATTACAAAACCATGGGTTGAAACCACCCAATAAAGTATAGCCGACCTTATCTCCAATTTATATGCCCTATGATGTGTTGAAACACACATCGACATGTGCCCCTCCCTTTTACAACTCATTTATGTGTTCGATACAAATTATATTTCCTATTTCAGGAGTACAAACTTCCGGAGGCCATAACTTGTGAACCGTGTGTTTGATTGATGAACTGTTTGAAGCGCTGAAAAGCTCACGAAGTTCTCTATCACCTCATAAATTATATACCATTTACACCCACTTTTCAAGGTGTTTTGGGGCCTCTAAAGTTCTCCAAAATTAAGTTAAAATTTTTCATTGGACCACTCCAAAATGAAAAACTTTAATATATTCAAAGCTAGCTATGATCTTGTGACGAAACTTTACCGAAATGCTTATCTATCCAGCCATAAGCTTTGGGGAGAAGTTTTGCACCATTTCATGTTGAAATTAAAACTTACTATAAATAGTAACCTCATGTAAATGCAAGGTTGAGACACCATTTTCCTAACATACATTGCCAAGATAGGCGCACTAGTCAAATGCTTCTTAAGAGCTTGAAAAAATGTTTGGAGTGATGTGGATTTTAGCCCCATCATTGCTTACCTAGCACTTGTGGAAGGAGCGTAATAGATGAGTCTTTCAAGACAAGTCACATCTAGCTCAAGATCTTATCAAGAAGATTGAAGAGGCTATTTATGAAGTGGCAAACTTTAATCAAAAGGGGAAGAAGAATTGGTTCTTTTCCATTTGGGAAATTCAAAATTATAAAAGAATTTGGGCAGGCTTGGGCCTTCTATTCAGATAGTACCTAACAAAGGTAAGGATAGGAAAGATGTAAAATGGAGTGCGCTAGAAGCAAGAATATTTAAATTGAATTTTGATTGAGTGACTAAAGGTAATCTAGGAGAAGCAGGGGATGAGGTGTGTTATTAGAAACTGATGCTCTGCAAAAGAGGGTTAGAAAATTTGTTGGAAGACAACACACACACAAGAGAAAAAATGTTAGTGTTAGCAACAAAAGATTATTCTAAACAGGCATATCAAAAAAGATACTAAAAGCATGAGAGAATATTTAACTAGGAAAGTAAATATGATGAGGCATCTCCAAATGCCTCCTAACATGCTCTTAGTATCTCTTTTGATATGCCTATTTAGAATAATCTTTTGTTGCTAACACTAACATTTTTGCTTTTGTGAAGTGAGAGTTGTTTTGAACCATAGCAGCCTTGATGAGACTTAGGTCATTAGGATAAATTCCTGTTGAATTCTAGGTGTGCAATGATTGCTTACCTATTGAGACCCGAAGATACTTGATCAAAGTATCTGTTGATAGTCTAGGTTTAAACTTAAGAAAGTTTGAAACAAAACAATTGATGATGATAGTTGATTGCACTTGTGTAAGAGAATCTACATGTCTTACAGTTGCGCGAGAGACATTTGGCTACACAGGGGCTACGTGATTGGCTGACAGAGGCTGAGATTGATTGCATTACAACGACTAGGCTATATGATGTGATGCATATGCTCATGATTCAGGTGAATCATGGTTTGATGATAGCCTTGGTAGAGCGTTGGCACAGTGAGACCTGCACGTTTCACTTAGTGCAGGGGGAGATGATGGTGACACTGGAGGATGTGTGGCGCATCCTACATATTCCCATTCGGGGTGAGCTGGTCACATATGATAGATCATGGGGGACTCTGGCGGTGTAGAGATTCTTTGAGGAGGATGTGTATATTGATGACGGTTTGATAGCCTGGGAGGATATCGCGGCTTTGTATGAGCCATTACCAGTAGTTTTGTCTAGGATCGTGGGAGGGCTACTGTGTCTGGATAGGCAATCACATGGTCTGGTCATTGGGTGGGGGCAGGTGATAAAGCAGATGATGACAGAGGGGACTCGATTTTCCTGGGGACCATGCGTGTTAGTGCACATGTATCAGGAGCTGCATGAGGTAGTGTACCGCGGGAGAGGCTCCTTGGCAGTGGGAGTGACATTGCTACATATATGGGCATGGGAGCACTTACCAATTATGCGACCAGTGAGTCTTAGATTCTGGGTAGTTGACCAACCCTATATGTTTATGTACAGCGGTATGATGAGTCAGCCCCACTTGGGAAAGTTAGAGTGGTGGTGACGGGTGCTGGATGACATGGATGCAGTTATTTGGAGACCGTACATAGAGTGCGAGCCTTGGGAGGATGATGCAGAGGTGTTGCCGTATGTATTCATGACCCGATTCCTTATTGGGAGGACATGCTATGAGGTAGAGAGACAGGTGGTGGGTAGAGTGATGAGACAGTTTGGACAGTAGCAAGGATTGCCAAGGGGATCAAAAGAGTATGCCAGAGTGGTCCAAGAGAGATATGCATGGGGGGCAGTACTTCCTTATGATCAGGCATTAGCGGAGTTCTAGATGTTTCAGGCGAGACCATGAGACATACAACCAAGGGTGGTAGATGCAGGAGTATCAGAGGAGTATACGCAGTATATGGCGGCTCATCCGATTCCACAGATATCAGATCTGGCAGAGTCGATTCCCGATTTTGAGGAGGAGAGGGGACGGAGACGGAGGAGGGGAGGAGGTCGAGGACTGATGATATATGGAGGAGGTAGAGGGGATGGTGGTGATGGAGGAGGTGGTGGTGGAGGAGGAGGAGGAGGAGGGGATGGTGGAGGTGGTGGAGGTGGCGAAGGAGGTGGTTTAGGTGGTCGAGTCCAGCAGAGAGGGAGAGGCAGTTTGCCACTGCGGATATCACAGAGACCGTTGATGCTGGGAGGAGTCAGATTAGGTGGCTGAGGTATGGAGAGGGAGATACCAATGGATAGAGGGGAGGAAGCCACTAGAGAGGGAGCTACAAGCGAGGTACCTATGGATACAGGGGAGGGAGTGATAGGGGGTGGTGATCTTTAGGATCATATGCTAGCATATTTGCAGACTCAACTGACAGCAATTGAGACACAGGTAGAGGATCTGGAGGTGGAGGTTGCAGCTATTTGCATGAGAGTCAGAGCTGACTCTAGTGCTGCGGGAGAGGGATGGTGCAGTGAAGAGATTAGTAGAGCTGCAGGAGAGAGGCCGGGTTGCAGTAGGAGCACAGGGTCCTACTAGGGAGGTGATGAGATAGTTTGGATGGGCACAAGCTGAGATAGAGTATTGGCGGGGATTATATGAGCAGGTGGTGCCAGCTATTCAGCGAGCACTGAGCTATTCACGGATGTGGCAAACCAGGTCAGAGCAGTCTCAGAGGATGTAGAGCAGTGGGGGTGTGATGGGTCCATGATGGAGAGAGGTGTCAAGTGGTGCAGGAGCTAGTGGGGGTTTGATGGGGCCTCCACAGAGAGATAGATCGGATGGTGCAGGGACTAGTGGGGGAGCAGGTGGTGATGGTGGTGCAACATCTGGTCAGAGTGGCATCTGAGAGAGCATTTTTGCATGCATGTATTTATATTGTCATTTTGGACTATGTCTTGGATGGCTCTTGGTAGCCGATTTTGTAGACTTCATTGTACTCTGATACATGAGATGATATATATAAAGAGATCCCATATTTTTGTGATGATATGCATGTTGATATGTATGGAGTTTATGCTTAGATGGTTCCTTGTACTTTGCTATATGTATGTGTTTATGAGATGATTCCTATATGTTGTTTTATGATGATTTATGCTTACATGATGTCTATATGCATGTTGTATGATGTTGGATACTAATATGTGGATGCAAGTTAATGTATATGTGCTTTTGATGGCTTTTGGGATAGAATGCCTAATGAGGATGTATGCATAATAAAATGATGATTATGATAGTATCCTGTGCTTTATATTAATATAAGGATGAGATAATGATATGCAATGATGTTAATGCAATGCTTTGAATGAATGATTCTTTTTATGGATATGCATCTATATAGTTCAAAAATGAATATAACATGGATAAACATATGTAAAGTACAAATGTTTAAATGATGATTTCTAAATGAATGCATATGTTTATAATGTACGAACCCATGTTGGAAACAAATGGGTTTTATGATTCTAAATGCCTAAAATATGATTAAGTAAAATGATAATGTGATGATAATGCAACTTATGGTTAATAACTGCACCTTAATGCAATTAAAAGGGGATAATGAATGCAATATAAATGAATCCTAAAATGAGTATAATAAGACACTAATAATGGATGAATGAATGTACTTTTTAACTAATGAATAGATAAATGAATGTATGCAATTTATGGAAACCTAAACAAATGTATGATACATAAGTGTGGAAATGATGATAAATGATGATCACTAACGGATGTTTGAATGAATGTATAGTAATGAGTAATCATGGTAAGAAATGCAAAATAAGGATAATTATCTATGCAAGTGAATCTAAATGTTATGAGTGTAATAATGAAAATGATATAATGATACTAATGCAAGTAAATGAAAATGAACTATATGTGGTAAGTGCAACTAAATGATATTAAATGCATGCTAATGAATGGCTAAAGAATAATGCAAATGCAACTAAAAATGTAATGAAATGATGATGGGATGATGATATATGAATGCAAGGTTTTTTAGACTTTGCATGATGCACGTGATGATGTATCAGAGTACTCTGTCATGATTGTATCAAAAAACCAGCTCAATTGTCGCAAAACTGCTCATTTTAACTTTGTTCACACTTTCATGCAAAAATTATGAAAATAAATGAGCAAATGGATATACGGTATGCAACAGAATGCAATATAAATAGATGAGATGAAATGACGATCCATAGTGCTTTATTTTTCATCATCGAGCTTTTAAAATGTTGTAAGAAAATACAAGCAACTTGACATAATGATTCAAGATGACCAGAATATTTCTTACATGGACTTTATATAGCAAGTTAATACAAACAACTTGATATAATGGGTCAAGTTGACCAGACTATTGCTTGTGGAACAGACAAGGGTCATCTCCATTCATGCATGACTTGGATTGTCCTCCTTGATCTTGGGCTGATCATATGCTGAGACAAGTTCATACCTTAATAAGAGACAAAAACCTTTATCCAAATTGGATGAGGTAGGAGGAACCAAAGAAGGAGCATTGTTCTTATAAGCAAACCGTATGTTCATAAAGAATAAAGAATATGGATCCTTGGTAATGGTTCATGCTCATATGGTCGAGGTATACGCTATAGTCAGCAAGCCGTAGTGATCTATGGCTGCAGTTTGCATAAGATCATGTAGTTTAGTGAACTTCCCACGTAGACACCATTAGTACATGCCCTAGAATTTCATTGGAATAATCTGTAGAAGATACACAAACAATGCTGTAGGAACCTGATATAAATAACCCACAAATCAACCAAGTATTTGATAGCTTTAAACAAAATTTTCTTGTTAAAGAAAATGTCATTTTGTCTTTGTTTTGGTAAGGAAGGATGCATTCTTGTTAAGACAGTTTGAGTGTTGATGTTAATTGTTTGGTCTATTTTTGAGAAGTGATCATCGTGCGAGTATTTTTCAATGCTTGTTTGGTATCTGCTCGGATGAGTATGTACAATGTGTTGCCATGTTTTTGTGTGATTTTTGATGTTTTCTGATGTTTTTGGATTTTGTGAGATATTTTTGAATGTTTTTGGTATTTGTTTTGAATTTTTTCCAATGAAGAACTCAATGAATCACAAAACAATGTAGAATCCACTTCCATCAATAGGTTAAGGGCATTGCCCCCAGTTTAGACATGACAATGAAAAGGCACGATGCAAGACGCATGAAGTACTTTCTTGATTGTAGATTAATAACAAGCCATGGTTTGGACGGATGGATGTGTGTATGTAGTGAATGTAATCGCAACAAGTTTGAAAGACAATGGAGCCATAGCCTTTATGAGTGGTGCCTATTTGTCAGGTTTTCACCATCGCACTTACCCAAGGTGCCACCAGAGTGGTTGTTCACCGTTTGGATGCATGATTTTTCTTTACTATTTTGATGTTTTTATATTTTCTTCAGGACATTTTTCTGAATGTTTTTGGTGTTTTTCCCGATATGCATGGGAGCCTGATGCTCTGTGCAGCCTATGTATAAAACCATTTGAGGTGCATGTTGTTGATCGGATCTGCTAGCGGTTCTCCTTTTGAAGTAGCCAATTGATATGCCCTGGACCCAAATACAGCAGTGATAACATATGGACCCAGCCAGTTTGATTCAAACTTTCCCTGATGTTCTCGGTTGGGTTAGTTACGAGGATTTTCTTGAAGAACAAGATCACCTACCTCGAATGTACAAGGTCTAACTCGATGATTATAGCTTCTGCTCATGCGTTGCTGATAGGCCTTGAGGTGATTGTATGCAGCTTGTCGCTTCTCATCAAGTAGCTCTAAGTCTTGGAGACGGGATACTCTGTATGCTTCATCATCTATGAGATTGTGTAAGGAAACCTGTATTGATGGTATCTCGACCTCAATAGGTAAAATAGCTTCTGCACCATAGACCAATGAGCAGGGAGTTGCGCTTGTAGGGGTTCGAATGCTGGTTCGATATGCCCATAGTGCTGGATTCAATTGAACATGCCAATCACGACCGACATCATTGATTGTCTTCTTTAGGATCCTCAATATGTTCTTGTTTGATGCTTCAGCCTGACCATTGCCTTGTGGGTAATAGGGAGTGGAAAAGCGGTGTTGGATGTGAAATTTCTCACAGAGTTCACGTACATCCTAATTTTTTAAGGGAGGAGCATTATCTATGATGATGGACATGGGTACACCATACCAACAGATGATGTAATTGAGGATGAATGAGGCGATCTGCTTGTCGGTGACTTGGGTAAGTGGAACAACTTCGATCCACTTTGTGAAGTATTTGGTGGCGGTAATAATGAATTTGTGGCCATTGGATGAAGATGGATGAATTTTACCCACAAGGTCAAGGCCCCATTGACAAAAGGGCCATGGTGTTGTGATTGGTTGTAATTTATGTGCTAGTGCACGTATTAGGTCTCCATGAGCTTGGCATTTCTTGCACTTTCTAACAAAAGTAGTAGGAGTCTTTTTCCATAGATGGCCAATAGTTTCCAGTGCACATGAATTTCTTGGCTAGTGACGAACTGCTTGCATGCATTCCACAAATTCCTTCATGTACCTCTTCCAAGGCCTTTGTTATCTCATCTTGTTCCAGACATCGAAGGAGAGTACCATCAAGACTGCGTCGGTATAGGGTTTCAACAATAATGGTATATCAAGCAGTTTGGCGGATGAAGGTTTTACGTTGGTTATTCGATTGGTTAGGAGGAAGTGTGTGATCGTGGAGGTAAGTGTAAAACTCACCGTACCATGGGGATTTGGAACCAATAAGGTGACATATCATCTCGGATTCGAGGATATCATAAGTGGGGATCCAAAGCTGTTCTACCAAGAACTCGTAGCGTGTTGAATTCTATGGAAGATCTAGGAGAGATGCGATAGTAGCCATAGCGTCAGCAACTCAATTTTGATCTCTTGGGATCTACTCAAAGGTGATAGTAGTAAATCATGTCTTTAATTTGTCCACCATTTGTTTGTATGGCATGAGTTTGTCATCTTTAGTCTGATATTCATCAGTTGCTTGTCGAATGACCAGTTGGGAGTCGCCATATACTTGTAGTTCTTTTAATTTCCATTGTATAGCTAGTCTGAATCCTATGATCAAGGCCTCATACTCTGCTATGTTGTTTGTGCATGGAAATGTGAGCCTCTAAAATTTCGGGATGCTGTCACCTTGAGGTGTGATAAACAGAATGCCTGCCCTCGAGCCATGCCTGGTGTATGAACCATCAAAGTATAGTTTCCATGGTTGTGTTGTTGTGATCATGAATATCTATTCATTTGGAAAATTGGAAATGAGAGGATGATCGCCTATGAGGGGAGCATCGGCCAACTATTTGCAATAACTTGTCCTTTAATAGCCTTACGGTCCACATACTCGATGTCAAACTCACTTAGAATCATCACCCATTTGGCCAAGCGGCCTGTCAATGCTGCTAACTGAGTAAGTATTTGAGTGGATCAATCTTCACAATGAGATGTACCTTGTGTGTTAACAGATAGTGCCTCAGTTTAGTGGCTGCCAAGATTACTGCTAGGCAAGCTCGCTCAATAGATGTGTAGTTGAGTTCATAGCCAACCAGTGTGCGAGAGATGTAGTAAACAATGCACTCTTTCCCTTCTACATTGTGTTGTGCCAATAGTACACCCAATGCCATATTTGTTGCTGATATATAGAGTAATAGAGGTATGCTTGGATCTGGTAGGATCAACAATGGTGTATTCATGAGATAGTCTTTAAGCATCTGGAATGCTTGCTGGCATTTGATATCCCATTGAAAGCGGATGTTTTTGTGTAGCAGATGTGTAAAGGGGTGACACTTATCTACCAATTGTGCAATTAATCTTCGGATGAATTGTAGCCATCCTTGTAATGTCCTTAGCTCACTGATGTTCTTTGGAGGTAGCATGTCCATGATTGCGTTGACCTTTGCTGGATCAACCTCAATACCTTTGCTTGAGACAATGTATCCTAGAAGCTTCCCTAAGGTTACTCCAAAGACACATTTCTTTGGGTTGAGTCGAACATGATATTGTTCTAGTCTATCAAAGATTTTATCTAATATGTCTAGATGACTTTGTCTGGTGAGTGATTTTGCTAGTAAGTCATCAACATAATCTTCCATTATGGTATGCATCATGTCATGGAAGATGGTGGTCATTGTTCATTGATAGGTTTCTCCTGCATTCTTGAGACCGAAAGGCATTACATTCCAGCAGTATGTGCCCCATGGACATGTGAAGGCTATCTTATGTTGATCCTCTGGTGCGATCTTTATCTGATTGTATCCTGAAAAGCCATCCATGAGTGAAAGCATGGCATCTCCTGCTGTTAGGTCCACTATGATGTCGATGTTTGGTAGGGGGAAGTCATCCTTAGGACATGCCTTATTCAGATCTCTAAAGTCAGTACAAATATGGATGCCCCCATTTGGTTTGCCGATAGGCACAATATTGGATATCCAATCTACATAATCAATTGGTCTAATAAAACCAACATCTAGGAGTTTCTTGAGTTCTGCTTTGACTAGTATTGCAATCTGAGGATGCATCTTACGAAGCTTCTGCTTGATAGGTTTGGCTCCTTCTACTACGGTGAGGTGATGCATGACTAAATCAGGATCAAGTCTAGGCATGTCTGCATATGACCATGCAAAGTTAATCTGGCATTTCTGGAAGAATTCAACAAACTTGGGTTGTTCCTCTGAAGTCAAAAGAGATGCCAGATGTATGTGGTGAGGAGTTTCAGGAGTCCCCACGTTGTATTCTTTTGTTTCCTTGATGAGAATCATTGATTGTTCCTATTGTGTATTAGCAGGGAGAATGTCAAACCTTTCATCCGTCGGCGCCTCAGAGAGGTTTTCACCATTGGATACACTCTTTCTTTTTACTATTATTGGATCAAACAGTGCCACGGTGTGGTTTTCACTGGAAGATCCATGTTTTATTATTATATTTTTGCAGCTGAAAGGTTTGGCATCTGCTCCAAAGTATGCTGCGCTATTAAGTTCTATGACGAATCTTGCTTTGTGATCCCCGCTTGGTATGTTATCCTGTAGTTCCAAAAAGTCAATGATCGCCTCATTTTTTTGGAAATGATCAAGACATGGGGGATTAGGTTGGTTCCATTCGATGAGTTTAGGATGGATAATGGGCATTACCCCATCGATAAGGTTAAGTTCGTTAGATGTGTCAGTGAGGTTTAAGACGTTATGGTGAAGGTCGTTGATGGTAATCTCCCTATCAAAATCAGACGTAGGATGTGACGTAGGGTCTGTGGAAGATGTTTCCTACTTAGGAACCCAAGAGGTCTTTATCTGTGCTTCTCTGTAAATAGGGATGTCTTTGCGAGGTGGAGGTAGTGATGTGTCTTCCTCATCTGAAGTATTAAGCTGGATGGAATCAAATTCCCATTCATGTGAATCGGTATCTGAGTCACTTTCTAGTATGTGATTACTATACCATATTGGGATGTCTTTTGAGTTAAACACTGCGGGTGTAATTGGTTGATGTATCATTGTAGATGAAATGATCGGTGTTGCAGGAAGGATGATGGGGATCAATGAATCTGATATGGGGATTATCAGTAGTGTTGACTCTACTGCTTCTGCTAGAACTGCTGGTGTCGTAGATACTGTTGTGGGTTTTGATATAGTTGCTACCGCTAATGGTGCTATTGATGTTATGGCTGCTGCTGGTGGGATTGTTGGTTTGTTTGGTGGGATGATTGGCATTGTAGATGGTTGTGTTGGGATTCTTAGCCTCAGTGGGGCAGTTGTGATGGTGTTTGATGCTGCTTTTATAATCAAAGGTGTCCTTTTTGCAATAGGATGATATAGTGGTTTGCTGGGTTTTCCTTTGAATCTGAGCTTAGGAAGGATCTCCTTTTGAAAGCCTAAGCTAGTATTATCCTTGGGTTTTAATTTCGGCTGCAGTGGTTCATGTCTTCCTTGTTTGCAAGGTCCCAAAGCACTCTGACCATCATAACCCATTCTTTGCATAATGAGAAGGTCTTTGCCATACTGATCTATGGGAAGCTTAGCTTGCGGCATATCGATGGTGATGGGATCTTTATAGATCCATTCTACTAAGTCCTCATCTCTGGTTTCTTCTACTTGACTCTTCCCTAGGATGAAAGGTGTCAAAGGACATGCTGGCTTGATCAACAGTTGTTGAAGTAACCGCTGAGGTTTACCATGTGTTCTAGAGAAGTGGGCATTTGTCCCACACAAAAGAGTTAACTCAAATTATATTCCCCAGGATCTTCCTCTGCTATTTTCATCTTAAGCTTTTCTTGCTTGGGTATAGTGGTGTTTGAACTAGAAAGAGAGACTAGACTTATGTATGATGTAGAGGAAATGGTTTCTCTATTTTTGGGAGCGGTAATCTCTGGTTGATGACTTATATTATGACAATATGCAAAGGGATTTGCATCGCCCAGGATTGTGATCTCTACACCATTATGTGGGAACTTGATACACTGATGGTAGGTGGATGGAACGCCTTGCATGGCATGTATCCAAGGTCTTCCTAACAATAGATTGTATGGAAAAGGAAGGTCCAGAACTTGACAGATGACATGCTTCACTACAGAGCCCACTTGGATTGGTAGTACCACAACTTCTTTGGATGAACGCTCTGCATCGTCATAGGCTTTGATTGTGATCTTCTTGTGGGGATCCACTGATTCTATTGCATATCCCAAAGCTGTCACCAACTACAGTGTACAAATATTCAGGCCTGCTCCATTATCGATCAAGACTCGCTTGATCCTATGCTGGTTGATAAACCCTTCAATGTGGAGTGAGGCGTTATGAGGTTGCTGGAAGGATGTGTTGTCACTTTCAGAGAAAGTGAGACAAGGTGATGACTTTAGATTTCCAACCATGGCTTGGAACTGATCTGTATTTAGGTTTGTAGGGACTGACGCCTCTTGGAGAGCTTGATCCAAGATTGTTTTATGGGATGGAGATAGGCACAATAGTTCTAAGATAGAGATCAATGTGGGCATTTTGTCTACAAGGTTATACTGCTTTGGGATAGATGGGGTGCCTAGTGGAGCTTCTTTTATGGTAATCTTGTCGCGACGTGTAACAACATTGCAAATCGAGCTAGGATTTTTGATGGTTATAGTTGCAATTTGTTCACTGGCATCGTATAGGTGATTCACAGTATAATTATACGTGGCTTGCGTATAATTGGTGGTATCTGTGTTTCTCCCTGAAGTAGAAGGACCCCTTTGATCTGGTGATGGAAGTGGATTTTTAAACATAAGATGATCATTGTTTGTTGTTTCTGGGTCATGTCCTTCGTTTTCAATTTCACCTCTATCAATAAGATCGTGAATAAGATCTTTCAATATGTGACAATTGCTTGTCTTATGTCCTCTCCCTTGATGGAAATCACAATGTTCAGTATCCCTCCAAAATGAAGGTTTGACTTGAGGTTCATAGTTTGATGTTTTGGGTAGGGTTACTAGATTTTGACAAACCAGTTGTCGTAATACTGTTTCGATGGGTTCCCCTAAGGGAGTGTATGTTCACTTTGGTTTTTGTTGATGTGGTATGGGTTCATCATGAGATGTGATGCGGCCTTGATTTGGAGGAGCAACTGTGTTAGTCTGAGGTGGGGGATTCTGTCCTGTAAATCAAACTACAGGTTATGCACTTTTGATAGTTCTTGCATCCACAACCCCGTCATTGACAACATTTTTTTTTTGTTTCAGAAGCTTGGTTTGTCACTATTGAAGTGTGGGTGAGGACCATCCTTTGGCTCATTATATATTTTGATAAGTCCTTTCTTTATGAGAGCCCGCTCATATTTTAAGCCTTTGGTGATCATGTCATTGAAAGAGTCTGTGTCTTTGACATCCAAATGAAACTCCATTTCTTCGTTTAAGTTGGAAATAAATATTTCCACTAGTTCTTGTTCAAGCAATTGAAGAGAACGTCTGCTAGACATTTGATGCCATTGTTGCAGGAAGACTGAGAATAGTTCACTTGGTTTTTGTTTAGTGTTACATAGATCAACCATGGTGATATCACGTTCAATGTTATGTGAGTAATGTGCCAAGAACTTCTAAACTAGCTCTTCAAATGTCCTAATGCCACCTAGTAATTGGGAAAACGATGATGTGGTTGTTCCTCCCAAGCTTTGGGGAAAAAGGTGCATGAGGTACGTATCTTCGTATGCCACTTTGAGGCAAGCTGAATGGAATTGTCTGACATGATCGCGAGGATCTCATTTTCCTCTATACTTTTCAAACTTGGGTGTTTCAAACCCTCGTGGAAAAGGTGGCATATAAATATTCCTATCAAAGGGATAGGGATAAATGTCATTGAGTGAAAATTGATTAGTCTTTATGCCACTACGAAGTTGTTGGGCGAGATTTTCAACTTGTTGCTGCAACATCTCTATGTCATTTGGAGGAGGAGGAGGTGGTGGGTTACCTTGATGAAAGTTATATCTAATGTGATCTCTACCTCTTTCTTCTTCATTGTGACTTTGTCATTCTGATGCTTGTCTTAGTTGTGCAAGATCAAAGTCAGAGGGGAGTTTGGCTCCTTCTTGAACAAGCTTTAAAAAGTGAGCATCCGCATTGCTCCTGAGTATTTCATCAAAAAGTCTGTTAAAGAGAGGGTTGTGTTGAGCCCTTTCTATTGTTGTAGGAGTAGGAGTACTCGGGTTTTCATCATTCGCATTTCCTCTAAGGGCTTCTTGGAATTCATTGATATTTTCCTCCTCTTCTTCAATTCCTATTTCTCGTTGCCTTGACTGTGATTGGGTATGAGCCATTTTGTTTATAAGTTTTTGTTGAAGTTGGGTGAAAATGATGATGAGTTGTTGATGAAATGAAAGATTGATGTTTGGTGAATTGTTTTGCATGTGGATCTCTAGCACTTAAAGGTAGATGTGACCAAAATTCTTTCTTTGAATTGCTTGTTGTGTTTTGATAAGGCTTGATGTGATAAGGTGTAGAGAAATATGAGATGTGTTACAAACTTTAACTACCTAGTAAAGAGAGGATTCACTCATAAACTAGTTTTAACCTGCGTAAATATGTCTCTTAGGATGAGCTTATCCTAGATGTAGAAAAAATCTAAAAGTGATTTATTGTGTTTGATTCAAGCAATATTCAAAAAAGAATTTAGGACAAGAATCTCTTAATGTTTTGAGAGTTGAAATGAAGTGATGACGTGAAGGTGAGAAATGGATGAAATGTTTAACTTCAATAAAAGCTTTTTGTCACAAATGGAACAAATTCTACCTCTTCTCTTTCAGGCATTGGTGGGATTTCTCGAGCTACGTTGTATGTGATACAAATGTCTAGGAAGAAGTTGGGATTGATCTTGCCTCCTTGGTTTTTGTGATAAATCAGAGCTCTATATTGCATAAAAGCTCTGTGGTTCAATGACTCTGGATCAAATTCGTTTAATTTGCCTTGAAGGTATAGACGCATGTGACATAGAAAAGCTCTATGAGAGACAAAGATTTGTCTATGTAGATAGAAGAATTTCCTCCTTTTGATCAAAGCCTTTGAGCTCAATGGTTTTCTTTTCAAGTTGATGGGTTGATGAAGATTCTGCTTTCTCACGATGTGAAGAATGGTCATATAGTTTGATACTCTTTTCTTTGTTTTTGATCTTTTGGTTGGATAAATACTTGTTCTGATTTTTCGAATTTTATGATGTTTGTTTGACAAGAAAACAAAGCAAGCACACAAACACAAGAATGTTGCCTTAAAAGTACAAATGAATATGGGTCTAGACCAACCCAATCCTTGGACTTTGTATGACCCTTTCCTTTAAGTGTAGTTTTAGGTGTTTTCTTTCCAAAGCCTGAAGTCGGCTCAATTTGCACTTGGTCTTGACTAAAACGAAAATACTTCAAACACTTTGTATCCCTAAGGTCAAATGGTCAGTTGCGATAAATTCAACCCACATCTTAATAATTCTTCGACTTTGGTACTACATACCTTATGAATCCCGTTGTGGCAGGCAAGGATGTGATATACTAAGTCTTGCACGAGCATAACAAATAGATGATCCCTATGATGGGGGAGTCACCACTTTCATCAAGCCACAAGTGACTTTTCAAAAAGCTATGTTTCTACTCAAGGAAATATGTATGGTGAGTATCTTGGGAGCAAAACCATCTAAGCTCTTGCACTGAATTATATCACAAATATCCTCAATCAATAGAATGGGTGGGCTACTACTTAAAGGTGTTTAGTAATTTTTGATGTCTTTGGACATAAGTTCATTCTGTAGTGACTCACTTAAGAGCCTTGTAATTTGTGGTGGGGCCTATTTGTCCTTTCGACAAGTTACACTGTAGGAACATCTATACCCAAGGCTACAACTTTCACTCTCACCTGATTTCTATAGCGGCTTGAAGGATTTATCGCTTGAGGTCATTCCCAAAAGTGATGTGTCTCTTGGTAGACCTCTCTTAAAAAGATAAAAAATTGAGTGTTACTAACACTTTTCTCTGGCACCTAGGACCACGAAAGCCAAGGGAGAGGATAGTGTGTGTTAGAAGTAGGACCACTCGACAAACCCTTTTTGCACAAGTGTGCCAATCACGAAAAGCACTTGTTCTTTTTAACTGATTTTTATTGCAATCTGATCTAACTATTTGAAGATGTTGCTCCAACAATCATTGTGTTCTTTTTAACTTTCAAAGGCAAAAATTTGTTGTAAACTAGGAACTTGAAATCCTGGTCAACTAAATTGAAAAACACGTTTTTGCTTGAAGTAAAATCGCTTGCAAAATGAGACAAATGGATTGTGAAATTTTATTTGCACCAAAATGGAAGTGTTGATTGTGAATCTTTAGTTTGATGCAAGAAATAAATTTGCCTTGTTGATTTTAAGCACCAAAAGAAAAATTAAGCCTAATTTGCAAGAAACAAAGTTTTTTTTTTTTTTGTGAATTTTAGAGCACCAAAAAGAAGTGATCTTAGCTTGCAAGAAATGAAAAATTGCCTTTGTTCATTTTTAGAGCACCAAAAACAAATTTTTTCTTTTTAAAGGAGTTAGTTTAGACCTACACAAGAAACAAATAGTTAGTAAAATCCAAACCTAGGAGGGGCTTCCACAAGCCTAAGAAAATCATTTTTTTGGTTACAAGGTCTTTTTTTGACAACGTTCTGTTACAATAGCGCCACTCTGTGTGCAAACAGAAGTGCTATTTAACACAAACACGCTAATAAGAAGACAACAACGCTAAAAGAAAAACTCTGACAACAAATGCAAAAGCGCCAAAACAAGCACAAAAACGCTGAATAAAGGTCAATAGCACCAAACTTGAGACAAAAGCGCTATTGTAAAAACAATAGCACTAGAATGTCAAGTTGCAATAGCGCTACAACGTGATCAAAAGCACTAAAGCGCGACTTGTGTGTCAAGCTCAACATGCAAACAAGTTAGTTGTGTTTTTAAAATTGTTTTTGGGTGTTTGGATTCACGTCGGGTTCACCAAATGATGCTTTGCAAAAGAGGGTTAGAAAATCTATTCGAAGACAACACACACACAAAAGCAAAAACATTAGTGTTAGCAACAAAAGATTATTCTAAATAGGCATATCAAAAGAGATACTAAAAGCATGAGAGAATATTTAACTAGGAAAGTAAATATGATGAGGCATCTCCAAATGCCTCCTAACATGCTCTTAGCTCCTTCTCCTTTGTTCCTCTCATCTCCAAGTTCCAAACTAGTGTAGCTCTCAACAACTTTTTGCACTATGGATGCTTATGGAGGTTTGAGATTGAAGTATTTGCTCTAAATATGAATGAAAAGCTAATACTAGATGCTATGATGCTAAAATGATTTATTTTAAACCAAAGTGACAAGATATTAGTGATTTATGCTAAATGCTCTCTAAAATTCTCTATAACTTAGATGCATACAAGTTTTTAGGATCTGGATTATGAAGAAATGGACTCTATTTATAGGAAAAATGGAGCAATGGATGGTTGAGATTGAGTAATCTCAACAAGGATTAGGATTGAATGATATTCAATCCATGTGAGGACTTTCAACCTAATCTCAAGATGACAAGTGTCAATATGAGATAGGTTGAGAGGAGAGGGAATAAGCATTAAATGCTTGATATGACCTGAGAGTTAACTTGGGAGTTAAGGTCAAGGTTAGGTTGAATGAATAAATTTTTTATTCAAAGAATAAAGCTTTTATCCAATGGATAAACTCTTGTGCGAAGGCAAAGAGATAACCATGGTCAAAGCAATAAATGCTTGAGGAGACACATGAGTGCAAGTTGAAATAACCATAAATAGTTATGTAAGAGCCATAAATGGTCATGTAAGAGCCATTAGTGGTTTTGGAAGACTTTGGAGGTTAAATTGTTGAACACACAAAACATTTAATGTTTTTCAAAGACTTTGAAGTCTTTGAGAAGTGACTCCAAGTTGCTTAGGAATGTGACAATAATTAGGGGATGGATTAGGCTAATTAGGAAGAGGTTAGAAGAATCTAGAAGGGGTTTTAGGAATGCAATTGGATTTGGTGGGTGAGGGAAAATAGGATTTTTATTTAAAATAAATTAATTTATTTCAATAAATGTGTGCAAGTTGCATTTGTAGGAAAATGCAAGTGGGGGGGGATATATGATTTAAATAAGTGTTTGATTTAATTTATTTAAAAGAGGAAAGAGGATTAAATGAAATAAATATGATTTATTCATTTAATTGATTTGTGAATTTGGTTGAATGAATGAATTAAAATAAATTGAATAATTTATTTAATTAATAGGAGAATGTATTAAGATGAATTAATTAAATGTTAATTTAATTAGCTGATGGCTTAGTGGATTTTTAATCAAATAAATACGAAATATTCATTTAATTAAAATGGACAGATTTATGTGACTGCAGAAACAATATAGGTGAATATATTTGGGCTTTGGCTAGGAAGTTTGGGATTGCATCCAATAATGAAGTAGAATTTGAAGCTTTGGCTTGTGGTTTGGATCTTTGTATAAAAAAGGGTTTTAAGGAGATTGATGTTGAGGGAGACTCTTTGCTCTATATAAATGTGGTAAGAAAGAATGTTGTTCACAATTGGAAACTAAATAAATGGCAGAGGATTATTAATAATTTTTTGAATCAAATGGGAACGTGTCTATATCGTATGTGTATAGAGAGGCCAACCATTGAGCAGATAAATTGACCAATATTGGAGTCGATCTTGATTAAAACAAGAAAATTTAGAACTTTGATGGTTTGGGCAAGGACTTGGTGGATATTGTTGAGATGGAGGGATGATTTTATCAAGATACGAATGTCGAGTTAGGGGCACTTTTTGTCAGATTTAGCATCTCTAGATATTTGTTAGATTCAACAAAGATCTCCTCAGTGAAGAAGTAATATGTGTTCAAAGAAAATAATATTTGTAGGTCACAAGGATTTGTATAGAATCCAAAATATTCTCAAGGACTCTTTATATCAAATGGGCTCGAAGGGTAGAGATACTGGTTTTTTGTTTTTTCTGTGCAAATTTAGGGGTCAAGCTATGGCAGGGAGAATTTTCTTCGGAGCGGTGTGCCTGTGCGGAATAGAGGAGTTTAATTCCCAGCTGAAGCAACTTTTTGTGATTAAGGAGGACTCATTTTTGTAGACAATCAAGATCATTCTAGGTGATAGGTTTTTTACTAGTTCTCATATTCATGATGGGATCATACTCGAGCGTTTCTTCATGATGGTGGTGCAGGTGATAGGAAAGATTTACAAGGTGGTGCAGGTGGTAGATAGGTTGCTATAGGAGCATTATAAGGAAGGAGTAAGAGCGACTATTCAATCTGTGAAGACTAACCTAGAGGAAGGATTTATAGAAGATGTTTTTGATGCTGAGTTGGTGGGGAAGAAGTAGAGGGTTGTTGAAGCTCTTGGTTTGTATCGGGAGGGTCTGGATAGGGATACAACTGTGCCCTTTGCTAATTTTGTGGGGATTCATAAAGATTTGTTCTTTGCCTCTCAGATCGAGAGAATTAATGTTCTTAGTGAAGGGATCATGTCCTCTCCCCGTAGATTTAATGATTTTTCTTTTCAGATTAATGAAAAAGGGATCTACCCCCTCTGGTAGATGCTTATCAAAAAAAAAAAAAAAAATTAAGAAAAAAGTAATCCTTGAAAGAAAAGGAAGAAGAAGAAGAAAGCTAATTGTTTTGTTTTAAATAATTTTTTCTTTCTTTTTAGAAACTTAAAAAAAAGATAAATATCTTAATAATAAAATATTTTGTTATCAAAAGAACATAATAATAAAAGATATATTTTTTCTTTTATTTCTAATTATTAATATGAAAATATATATTTTTAATTTATTCATCCAAAAAGATTTCTTTTTTAAAATTAATATTTGAGATTATTTCTCAATTTTGAATCATTGATTTCAAAAAATGGTTGTTCCATTTCATATAAGGAATTCAACATACAAATATAACCTATATACAACACTCGAACACTAAATTTTTCACTATCTTACACATATCATAAAAAAATACTACTCACCTTTTATATTTATGCATTCTCTAAGATTTTACCATTTAAAACAACACAATTTTACAAAAGAATTATGTTTTGTTAACATAAAAATGCTTGAATAGTAATACCTAACTATCAAATATAAGCTAAGGGATTCCTTCACCAAGTTGAGCGGTCATTCGAAATGGCGTTTGGTAAAGAAGCTCAAGTTCTCACATGTATAAGCTGCATTCACTCCCGAATGTTTGGATTACATTTCAAAGAGCTTGGAGTGAGTATGCATCATCTAGTTCAAAACATTCAGATCAATTATGTTGCAATATTAAATGTAAATACATTGAATAACTTATTTGATGAAGAAAAGATAACAAGAGTTGCATACTTCTTAATCAAGATACACACTAAAAAATTCAAAATGCAAAAGAAAAAAGGTTTAACAGTCAATTTTTTTTAGACTTTGTCTCTTTTAGCTATCCCTGAATCCCATAGAGTGTGTTTTGTGGTACGGTGCACCTACAGTCCATAGCCCTAGAAATAAATGAAATAGACCTACACTGTTATTTATGCTCCTTTTCTCTGAACGCCTTTAAACACTGTTTGGCGCATTCATTTCTCCCAAAGACGATATTCCCCACGATTGTCAGCTATTTATAGCTATTTATGTCCACACCGAGCTCCCTATTAATGTTTTGATTTGCAACTTGTATCTATTTATAGCTATTAATGTTCCCCACGATTGTCAGCTCATTATAGTTTAATGTTCCCCACGATTGTGATGGGTTGTACGAGTTTTGGGCGGTGCAAATTTTCGCCCCGATAGCCAGTGCCCAGTTTAACGGGCAGATGTGATGGATTGTACGAGTTTTGATTTGCAACTTGCATCTATTTATTTCATTTGTAGGAAACTGACATGTTATCTCTGGTGCCACTTGTTATATTGAAAATGACCCAACAGACAGTTTAATGGTTCTTTTAAACCCAACATACAGTTTATTCGATTGAATTCTATATTTAAAAATCACTACCCACTGCCTTTGTTGTCCATAATACTCTTTAAGATGATCGTCTCTGCTAATTTTTTTCTTGTTTGTAAGAAATTTTGGTGAAGAGTTTTTGTGTGCCCTAAAGGGAAATAAATGATCTGTCTACGTTTCTAAGTATTTACTGATATTGAATAAGACGATATATTTTTGGTGTGGTGTTTTCTTTGATATTCACTAATCTATATTTTGTAGAATTTCTAACCAAAACGTTGTATCTGAAAGTCAGAAGAATTGAACTTTAGATCGATAATCATAAAATATAATATGCTATTATTTTAATTTTCTTTTTTCTAATTATCTGTTTTGATGATAGATCATAAAATTTGATCTTAAATACTGAAAACAAAAATCATAACAAAAACAATTAACTGTTTAGATCCCTCTGAATCAGAAGGATATTATCTATTTATCCTCTCAAGGGAAAGCTTAGCGAAATTTTCTCAGCAGGCATGGCTGAAAGAAATGACTGTAAAATTTAAATATTGGTTTTGGAATGAATCCACATTATAAATATTTGAATATTATTGGCCTAATATAACTTGAAATTAGTCATAAGAGGTTCTGGATTAGTAAAGTATCAGAAGATGTTAATAGGTAAGAAAATGTTTCTATTAATAATAAATATTTCTTTATTTTTGTTAAATAATACATATTTGTTTATTTGATAGGACTATTTATATATGCGTCTATTGAATATCTGCAACATTTTCAGGGGTTTTTAATACTTTATAATAATATCCTTGATTCAACAATATAAGAGATTTTGATGAGCATAGTAAAAATAAATGACTTTTAATTATCATAATTTATTAATATAAACTATTTTTAACAAACTTACTAATTTGAATAAGGTACCATAAAATATGAGTGCTTGACAAATGAGGCAAGAAACTCATGTTGATGGCTCCACTCAAGTTGGAGGGCCCTCTTCTAGCTCAAATGTCTAACATGGGACTTCCTTTGTCTTATAGGAAGCTCAACAAAGAAAAAAATTAGTTCTGATGGGTACCTTGTCTTGTGTTGTTCTCATCTTTTCAAAATCATTGTGACTCTAGCTGCCAAAACCCCCATTTCACAATCGACTAATTGAAATATTGAATTTTCTTGAATATAACTAAATCTTCTATTGAGAGACTCATTGCTAAGATGGGTTGTGTGCTAGTCAAGAAGTATTTTGGAAGGCAACCAAATATTAACACTTTCGATATTAATGACCTCAAGATTGAGAACAAAAGGATACCTAGAGTCATCCACCTTTCCCAAAGATATTTTATGCTTTTCCTTTCCCTCATGGAAGATTGTATTAGGATATTGGTAAGTGCTCCTTAGTTTCTTGGGAGAACCATTACATCTTTATGTAAATGGAATCTTGGGTTTGATCCAAATGTAGATCTTTGTATAATGGCCATAACTTGGATCACATACCCAATCTTTTATTAGAATATTGGGATGAGGAGACAATTGTAGGGATTTCCAACTCTTTTAGCCAATTCATCACCCTTGAAATGTTAAGAAAATGACAAGAATGTTTTTTCTCAATATTGTTTAAATGTGGCTATCAATAATACTGCTCATGTTAATGTTAGAAAGTTTATTTCTTCTAATGTAAGCTTGGCTAGGTAAGTTTCCTCAATCATTCTTGGTTGCACTAAGTTGCATAATGTTTGATTGGACTAAGTTGTGTGTTTCCTCCTAGATAGAAATTGCTATTCTAGTTGGCTATGCTCTATATTTTGGCTCATCCCATTGTAAATTCTACATAAATATTAATGGAACATCAATATTTCATCATAATTCTTATTTTGCATATTACTTAACGTTTTATTTATTTGCATGTTGAAAGTGCTCTTGTTGATCTCAAGTTGCTTTGCTAGTGCAATCATCCCTCCAGTTGATCTAAGATGCCTACATGTTATTAGAGTATAGTTCCAAAGAAAACTCAATCTAGTCAATTTTGTAAATTTATTTTATTTAAATATTACTTTGCATAAAATGATTTGTGCAGAGGTGTTGCTAATAACAAGACTTGCGTTTGATTCTCTATGTGTGGCAAAGGGTGTGACTCTAGTTTCTTCTTTCATTATGTGCTATTAACAAGCCACGAGGCATCATAGAATAGTGGAAGATGATCTATTTGCCTCTCATGCATGGGCATGATATGTTCTCTATTGGAGTTTAACTACATCTACTCTTGTCTTTCTACTAGTGTCATCTTGCTTGTGTGGGGTTAACTTTATAAAATTGTAGTTGCAATTTCTCAACACACGATAGATGTACTTAAAAAGGAAAAATAAAACTTACAAAACTATAGGAAAGAAGATTAAAATAGAGTAGCAAAAAGAAAATGAAATTACACTAATTGAATGCACAAAATTGCATCAAATACAATAAAAATAAAGTACTATAAGAACTGAAATTATAATGATAAGAGGTGGAGAAAACAAGGTAAAGTAACCTTTTCCTTGGTTAGCCTTACATAGAATCTTACAATCATATGTTTTCCATAAATAATGAAGAAATCTAGACTTTGGAATTTACGCTAGCATCCCTCCCTCAAGTCTAATTAAGGAGATAAGCCTAATGAAAGGAAAGAGGGGAAACTCCATGGGAATAAAACCCCCCTCAAAATAGACACTAACTTGCATGACACCTATTGTGTTGTAGTGTCCTTCACTCCAAAAAAGTCTAACAGAAAGTGAATCTTTTTCTCAGTGAACGTCTTTGTGAAGATGTCGACAATTTGGTGAGAAGTGGGACATCACAAGTTGATGAATCCACGATGGATCAAATCTTGGATGTAGTGCATGTGAATCTCAATATGTTTGGTCCATTGCCACTATACTAAATCTCTACAAAGATTTAGTTTACTCAGATTATCACACCAAATGGTAGTCAACCAATAAAAAATGACACCAAGATCAGTCAAGCAGCTCTACAACAAAATAGCTTGAATGGTAATATTTAGTGCACCTCTATATTCGGTCTCCACAGGTGATAAAGAAATGGCAGCTTCTATTGGCAGCAACAATGAAGGAAGAATAAGGAGGGGGGGGGGGGGGGGTGGCGGGGTTGAATCAGTCTTCATAGGATCTACAAACTTATCCACAAATACTGATCTGATAAACTACAGAAATGGTAAAGATAAGCAAATTGGAAGAACAATACACAACACCAAGATTTTGACGTGGAAAACCTGGTTAAGGGAAAATCCACAATGGGAACCTACCCACAATAAGATGATACTCTGCAGTAGTCACATGCATTCATGAACACTACCTAGAGCTCAATGCCCAAAAGATAATGACCTAGAAGGCTACAACCCTTAGGGAATTCTCACTGACTTACAATAAGATTCAGACTACAATCTGGAAGAAATAAAACTGAAAGAATAGCATCTCCAAATGCTTGATTACAATTATGGTTAAGCACAATTGTCTGCTCAGCAACATCAATCTCTCCTCAATCACAACACTGAAAGATGAATCACTTGATTGCACATATACCACTCTGATAATACAGACACAACCTCGATACCTAAATTAAATGACAATATCACTTGTATATACAAATCATCAACCTTGACAACAAGGTCGGCTAAACTCTAAACTCACAATTAGAAAATTACATCACACGATACAAAGATTGACCATCAGATCAATATAATGATTTATATGACACAACACAGACCTAATTCAAAATCTCAATCGCTTAACTCCATCGAAAATCACGCCAAGAAAAATCGCAACAGGCTACACCACCAGAAATACCGCATAACACAAAAATCATCACCGATTCATAGAAACCATAAAAAAATCACAAAACGATCAATATGGATCATCAAAACAAATAGGAAATGACTAGGAAACACCAACAAGCATGTTAGAATCATCAGAAACAACTACACCAACACCACTTATCAAATCTTCAATTGTCAACAACTGAAAGCTCAAGAAGACAACCAATCAACAACTGTCACAAAGAAAGATAACTTGTAGAGCGCCAAAGCATGAACCATTTGAAAGAAAGATACACAAGACCATTCAAAACTATCTCCCAAAATCTTAGCTCAAGATGTGATCCCATCGGAATATACCGAAGGAAATACTGAACTCTACAAAGCACCAAAACTTCAAAATAAAATTGTAAAACCGGATCATAAGATCTTCTCGATCTGCAATCACTAGTTAAAATCACAAGAATATGTTGACATCAATGCCAATAACATATCCTAGTAGAAGCAATATCCAACAATATCCCTCTTTGGCATTGATGGCAACATATGAATGTGTAAAACAATCAATCCAAAGAAAGAAGATATCTCCAACAAACTCCCCCTAAGATCAAGATAGATAAAGAAGTTTTTCACATGATCTCTCTCCTCCTTTGAAAACAATGCCAAAGATCTCAAAACACAAAACCAAACTCTCTCTCCCCAAAAAAAAACATGAACCAGGAATCTCATAAATTTCTCCCTAAACACAAACTACTCCACCAAAGGAGCAACACCAACTTACCAATCCGGATAAAAATTTAAGGCTTTGAAGTCGATTGGATTGATGCAACTCACTGCATCTAGTTCTCAACAAGAGGGGTGGATACCCCTAACTTGTCTCTCAAATAGACAAATGTATCTATAGGCAAAGGCTTACTGAAAATATCCACTATTTGTTCATTTGTAGACACATACTCCAACTTTACTTTCTCTTCACTGACTTGCTCTCTCAAGTAATGATATTTTATTGACACATGCTTAGTCTTTGAATGTTGCACCGAATTCTTTGACATGTTAATAATACTTGAATTATCACATTATATAACAGTAGGCTCATCATAGATAACTCTGATATCTTTCAACATTTGCTTCATCCAAATTAAATGAGTGCAATTACTAGCAACATCAATGTACTTAGCTTCAATAGTAGATAAGGAGACTGAATCTTGTTTCTTACTAGCCCATTAAACCAGTTTATTACCCAAAAAGAATGCTCCACCGATAGTGTTCTTCCATTCATCTACATCACCAGCCCAATCAGCATTAGTACATAAGCACATAACATGAAATCATCATTCCTCGAATACCACAAACCATAATCCACAGTTCCTTCAGATATCTGAATAATCTCTTCACAGTAGTGACATGACTCTCTTTCGGATCAGCTTGATATCTAGTCGACATGCACACACCATGCATAATGTCCGGTCTAGTCTAAGTAAGATATAGCAGTCCACCAACAATAGATATGTACAAACTCTGATTAGCTTTCAGAGATTCATCATTCCTAGACAAATTACAACCAGTCACCATAGGAGTTCCAATTGGTTTGGAGTCATCTAACCCAAACTTCTTTAGCAATTCCTTTACATACTTAGTTTGAGGTATAAATATAACTTTTCCAGTCTGTGAAATATGCAAACCGAATTTTTTTTTCATCTCACCAATCATAGACATCTCAAATTCTTTCTGCATATCATTGACAAACTTTATAATCAAGTCATCATCTCATCCAAAGATAATATCATCAAAAAAGACTTCAACAATCATGATGTTATCATTCTCTATCTTAAAGTATAGATTATTGTCAGCAATGCCTTTATTAAATCCCAATAAATCAATCAATACTTGTCTAATCTAACATACCAGGCTCTAGGGGCTTGATTCAATCCATAAAGAGATTTCTTTAGTTTACATACCATGTCTCCATCACCTAATAATGAAAATCCATTAGGTTGTTCAATGCAGACTTCTTCCTCAAGATCACCATTCAAAAAGGTAGATTTGACATCCATGTGATATACCTTGAAATATTTATAAGCAACATACACAAGAAACAGTCTAACAGCTTCAAGTTTGGCCACCAAAGCAAAAGTTTCCTCATAATCAATTCCTTCTTTTTGAGAATATCATTTGCAAACCAGTCTAGCTTTATTTCTAACAACTTCACTGACTTCATTCAATTTGTTTCTGAATACCCATTTAGTACCTATAATGTTATTATCT
Organism: Cryptomeria japonica; assembly: GCF_030272615.1. Lineage (NCBI taxonomy): Eukaryota > Viridiplantae > Streptophyta > Pinopsida > Cupressales > Cupressaceae > Cryptomeria > Cryptomeria japonica. The sequence goes on from NC_081406.1 coordinate 588,142,133, forward strand.
TTAGGTCTAGGGACAAACTCCCATGTGTTATTCTTTTCAATCTGATCTAATTCTTCTTGCAAGCTTCAACACCATTTTTAGGTTCAATTTTAGAAATCAAACATACTTCTTCAGTAGCTAACCTTCTTCTAGTCATCACACATTTGTTTTTATCATCAATAATCTAATTTTTAGAATGATTCAATCTTAGATACCTCGAACTCTTCTGATTGTTCTGATTTGCATGTTCTTGCACTTCTTCATTGGCGACAACAACATTCGGGTTAACTGTTTCTACCGGATAAGTCTGCTTAGGTTATTCAGTCTGAATAGGGTTTAGAACAATATGCTGACCATCATCATATCCACATGCTCTGATCTCTTTCCCAAGGTTCTCATCCACCTTCACATTTGGACTTTCCACTATCTTTCTTAATCTTTTATTGTAGCATCGATAGGCTTTGCTCTTTGTTGAATATCCCAAGAAAATTCCTTCATCACTTCTAGCGTCAATATTTCTTATATCCTCATCTCCCTTGATATAACATTTTCTACCAAATACTCTGAACTATCTCATAGTAGGAACATCACCAAACCATAGCTCCTAAGGGGTCTTACCGGTATCACCTTTAATATGAACTATGTTGAATGTGTATACAGTAGTGCTAATAGCTTCTCTCTAGTAGATTTTTGGAACATTTCCTTCAATCAACATATTCCTTACAGCATCCAAGACGGTTATGTTCTCCCTTTCAACAACTCCATTCTACCGAGGGGTTCTAGGAGCAGATAATTGTCTTCTAATTCCATGCTTCTCACAGAATTCTCCACCTCGATCAGATCTCAGACATTTTACCTTCAGTCCAAATTCAGTCTCCACCTTTGCTTTGAATCTCTTGAACTTGTCCAATGCTTTTGATTTCTCCTTAAAAAAGACAACCCACATCATCCTGGAATAATCATCGATTGGCAACATGAAATATCTATCACACTACACACTTCTAACATTTGTAGGTCCACATAGGTCAGTGTGCACAAGATCTAACAATCCATCAGATGTATACTGCTTGTTGTTGAAATAAATCCTTGTTTGCTTACCCAACTGACATTCCTTACATACTAGATTAGCAAGCTTAACAATATTAGGCAGATCTCTAACAACTTGTGTAGAACTGATCTTAATCATTGAATCAAAATTTAAATGACACATTCTCCTATGCCACAACCAACTCTCATCAATTTGAGCAATCAAACAACTTTTCTCACCGGCATTCGAATGAAATATGTTAGCTTCAGTCTTAGTTCCAGATGCAATCTCTATACCAGAGGCATATATTATCTTTCATTTTTCATTCTTGAATTGTAGATCATAACCTTTATCAACCATCTGTCCAACACTCAAAAGATTATGCTTCAATCCTTCAATATACAAGACATCATCAATGTTATTATTACCATAAAAAGAAATTGAACCTCTCCCACATATCACATAGGCTTTGTCATCTCCAAATCTAACTATTCCACCATCATATCTTTCCATACTCACAAATTTTCTTTTATCACTAGTCATATGATGTGAACAACCACTGTCAATTACCCATTCATCTTTCTCTTCAACTTTAGTAGCTAAAACTTTCTCCTCAACAATACAACCAGTGGAATCAATAGGTACAGTTCAATCTTCCTTAATGGCAAGAAATACTACTTCATCCCCTTCAGATTCATCATCTGTAACACCTTCATCAGCAACATAATATTCGTTCTTCTGATTTCTATACTTTCGGTCAGGATTATCATACTTCTCATGCTTCTCATATATATCATTCCTATCATGCTCATCAAACTTATCATACATGTCATACTTAGCCATTCTCTTTGAGCATCTAGAAGCAAAATTTCCTATCTTATTGCAAGAGAAACATTTCAAAGGCGCAATTTTCCATCATACTTACCAGCTCCTTTAGGCAATCTTCGAGCAATCAATGCTTCAAGATCATCCAGTTCTTTTTCTTGCTCTTCCATCTCTCTTCTCTCTCTTTCATATCTAGATGTTCTGCACTCATCAGGATCATACTTCTACTTTCCGGATACAGATGTTGATGCTCTAAATGCTATCTTAGACTTTCCATGTGACTCTCCAAATTCGCTCAGCTCAAAATCAACATTTTTTCCAACTGGCATATCTCTTGTTACTATAGTCACACTTTGGATCTCATCAATAGAAGCAAACATATGTTGATAAGCAGGAGGAAAAGATCTCAGTGCCTTAGCAGCTATTTCATCTTCTTCAAGGGTTCCACCGACACATTTGATACCTAGGACCAGATCATTCACCTTCACCATGAAAGAATGTATGTTCTCATCATCTCCCATTTTCAACATCTCATAATTTCCTTTCAAACTCTGTAACTTAGCAACTTTAACTTGTTATCACCTTCATACATGATTTCAAGCTTCTCCTAGATCTCATGTGCGGTCTCAAGTCCCGTTGCTCTTATCAGTAGTAACCAGTCAATTCGGAGGAGCTTCCTTGATCTTATTAGTAGTAAACGGTCCATTCAGAGGAGCAGAATAGGCACTCTTTGTAATCTTCCAATAATCTTCTCCAAGACATTTCAAGTGCACTTCCATTCAGTTCTTCCATATAGCATAGTTACTTCCATCAAACCTCAGACTGTCCTTCTTAAAGATAACACCTGCAGCTGCCATCTTGGATCTTCTCAAGAGGTTAAGCCTCTTCTAGAGGATCTAGCTCTGATACCAATTGTTGGTAGCAACAATGAAGGAAGACTAAGAGGGGAGGGTGAATCAATCTTCACCGGATCTACAAACTTAGCCACAAATACTGATCTGATAAAATGTACAAATGATAAAGATAAGTAAATTGAAACCACAACACACAACACCAATATTTTGATGTGGAAAACCCCGTTAAGGAAAAAACCACGGTGGGAACCTACCCATAGTAACATGATACTCTGTAGTAGTATGTGAAAATGTTACAATGGAGAATGCACATGCATTCAGGCACATTGCCTAGAGCTCACTGCTCAAAAGATAATGACCCGGAAGGCTAAAACACTTAGGGAGGGAAGTCTCACTGACTTACAACAAGTTTTAGACTACAATTAAGAAGAAATGAACTAAAAGAATAGCATCTCCAAATGCTTGATTATAGTTCTGATTAAGAACAGTTGTTTTCTTAGCAACATCAATCTCTCCTCAATCACAACGCTAAAAGATGAATAACTTGATTGCACATACACCAGTCTCTGATAATGCAAACACAACCTCGACATCTAAATTATATGACAATATCACCTATATATACAAATCATCAACCTTGACAACAAGGTCGGCTAAACCCTCAACTCACAATTACAAAATTTCATCACACGATACAAAGATCAACCATCAGACCAATATAATAATTTACATGACACAGCATGGACCTAATTGGTCTAATGGTTGATCTTTGTATGATCTTACATGGCATGATTTCTCGAGATCACCATGAAGAAATACGTTCTTTACATCTATTTGATGAACCTCCCACCCTCTTGCTACTACAATGGCAAGAGCCAACTAAATGAAGTTCATTTTTTGCACTGGAGAAAGTATCTCATCATAGTTAATGCCATGAACTTACTGAAATCCTTTGGCTACCAACCTTGCTTTATATCTACTCACATGTCCACCTATTGATTTCTTTGTCCTATAGACCCACTTACATCTTACATTTGACAAGCTTGTGATCAGAGGGAAGTGTAACCAAATCCCAAGTTTGATTCAAAATGACCCAATCATACTCCTCATCCTGCTTCCCAAAGAGGATTCCCTATAGCTTTTGCATAATTTTGAGGGTCAGATATTTAAACCACATAGGCATGCATTGACATGATGAGATCAATAGTTGAGAGTGCATGAGGGACATCATATATTAGCTAATCTCCTTGTTCTTTGGTTTATCACAGGGGATATTGAACATTTTTGGAATCCAAATCAGAAATTGAATGGATCACCACATGCATGCTCTTGTTCCTCTGAATCAAATTCAGAAATGTCTGGATCAAAATGATTACATATATCATCTCTGAGATCTTTAAGAGAAGGAAGCACAAAAGCGGTGACATGTTGTTCCTAAGATGCATGTGGGAGACTTCCATCAAAGTAGACACTCCTCTCAAAGAAGAGCATTTTTGTTGAAAGATCTATTAGTTTGTATTCATTTACACCATCTTGATATCTAATAAAAATACATTCTTTTATTTGAGGTTCAAATTCCTTCCTCTAGTTTGCAAGAATGAATGCCCATGCACGTGATCCAAAAGTGCAAAAATGTTTGACTTCAGGTTGGATGCCTTTTCATGCTTCAAAGTGTGTTTTTCCTTCGACAAGTTTGTGAGGAGATCTCTTTTGTTTGTATGAAGCACTATTGATTGCTTCAGCCCATAATTTCTTGGAAAGCCTGGACCTAGTATGCAACATGCAATTGGCCATCTCTCTTAAAGATTAGTTCTTCCTCTCAGCTACCTCATTTTTCTATGGAGTGTAAGGAATTGTGTTTTGCAACTATATTCTTACTTCATCACAAATATGATCGACATCACTGTTGACATACTTTCCCCCATTATATATGTGGAGGATATTGATCATTTTCCCAATTTGCTTCTCTACATGGGTTTGAAAATATTGAGGTTCCTAAACACCCCAGACTTGAATTTGGGGAAATATACCCATGTGTATCTAGTACAACCATGAATGAATGTTAGCACATATTTGGCCTTTCTTATTGAAGGTTTAGGAAATGGAACCATAAGATCATTGTGAATAAACTCTACAGGATAAGAGGCTCTCCGTGCATTCCTCCTCAGAAACTCTTTTTATGGATTTTTTTGAAGAGCACAACCTTTACAAATTTCATCAAAAAATTCTATAGCTAGCAAGCCTTTTACCTTTCCTTGTTTTCTAAGTTTCTACATGTATCTAAAGTTTAAATAACCAAATATTTCATGCAAAATTCTACTTTCATCATTTGCATGTGTTAGTTGTAGTAAAGTAGAATTTTATTTAGCAACAAAGATATAAAAAGTGTATTGATGAGACTGATGATTGGCCTTGCCAACAACAATTTGGGAGTTGTCTTGCATGTCAAAAATGCTCACCAAATTTGGTGTGAATTCAACTCTCCTTTCCATGCCCATATGTGTCATTTGATATACAAGGAGAAGATTAACAAAAAGCTTCGAAATGTGCAAGAGATTCTCAAAACTTCTAGTTCTAAGATCTACCCTCCCTAGTCCAATTGATTCTATTGGAGAGTCATGTCCCATGAGAATAGAAGGAACATTATATGGTTTTAAAAATGAGAAAGCATCGTTTGTGGCTTTCATGTGATGCGAAGCTCTAGAGTCTATGATCCATGCATCTGGAGAAGAATGAATAGCAATTAATGCATGTGCATTACCTATTGTTTCTGGTGCTTTTTCTTCCTACTTCTTCTTGGAACTTTCTGGAATATAGTTAGTTACCAAGGTTATTTTGTTGAAGTGTTTGCACCATGAGGTCAGTGGTCTTCTTCATGCATGATGATTCCGTTTGGTAAACATGGTTCTGATAGGTGCTCTTTTATTTGTCATTTTTGTCCTTCTCTTTTGAGCCAGTAGATTCATTTGGAGGTTTGAGATTGCCTTATTTTCTTGGATTTGGTTCCTTCTTCCCTTTGCCTTTGGATTGTTGATTCGACATTGAATTGTTCTTCCCACTTGCGTGCACATCAAGTGCACGAGAATTGGAAATTTTCAAGATAACCTTCTTAATGAGCTTATCATGTTCATATATCAAAGACTTAATAAAAGAATCAAGTGTGGGAATCATGAAAGTTGCTTTTGTTGTAAATCTGACTGTGTGAAAAGAGGAGACAAATATAACATACTCTGAACCCAATTTTGACATAATAGCAACAATTTATTTGTTTTCTTTCTTTGATTTTTTGATTCTACATCCTTTCTACTAGAGTAATAAAGCTTTGACCTTTGTGAAGAAGTCTTGAATGTTTTCAAAATTGCTTGGATCTAATGAGTTGAACTCATTTTCAAGGATGTGACCCCACATCTCATCTTGCTTCTTGAAAAAAGTCTTTAATGTAGTCTAAATCTGGTTTAGAGTTGTGTATGCTTCAACATGAAAAAACAATTCTAGAGACATGGATAAGTATAGGAGACCAAAGGCCTTGTCCATGTGGTTGAAATATTTGGATTTCTCAATTGCAAAATTTGGTTCAACCTTTGTCGCTATGACTATCCGATACAAACCTCTGCTTTTGAGTTGAAGCAAAATTTTTGGCTTCCATTCAAAATAGTTATATGGTGTGAGATTTGTAGAGCTTGGAAATTCCATTCTAAGTTATAACGGCTCTAATTTTCAGTACCTGCAAATAAAAGTTTCCACTCCTTCCTAGCTCTCGTGTGCTATATACCATGTAAAATTGCGATTGTAGCTACACAATATAGGATAGATCTGCACTGAAAGGAAAAGCAAAAATTACAAAAAATGTAGGGAAGAAGATAAAAACAAATTAAAAACAGAGCAACAAAAGGAAAATGAAATTCTATTAACTGAATGCAGAAAATTGTATGAAATACAATAAAGATAAACTATCGCAAGGGGATAAGAGGCGAAGAAAACAATCTAAAGTGAACTTCTCCTTAGTTACCCTTACATACGAGAATGCAATCATAAGTTTTCTATAAATAACAGAAAAGTCTGGAGTACTGGAGTTTGGAATTAATGCTAACAAACTTTTCTACCCTATGCATTTTAAAAAGGTTTTATCACACACCCAAGCCATCACTTGCGCTCCTCTTTTCCCTCACTGTGTAAGGTTACTTATAGAGGCCATAAACTTGTTTTAGGGAAGCACTAAAGTATTTGAGGTGTGGAAAAGATGATTAAATAAAGGCCAACAACTTCATAATAAAAGGCACTATATTGGAACAACGATACAATTTCTGTCTAATGCCAATCCTAGTCAAGTGCATTCTTTGCTTTGTTAAAGCTATCAAACCTGGTGAAACACTTTACTGACGTTCCTTCAAGCTTGCAGATGTTTCATGTTCTTTTAGCCAATCTCTAGAGTTTATCGTTGCAATTCTTTTTGTCAAAGGTAGATCTGATAAAGCAATATGTGGAGGCTCCAATTTTGTCTTCAGCTGATCTGTGAAAAAGGGTTGAGTCTTCTTTTGTGCAGGCGCATGAGGTGGTAAATTAAGATTTCTAAATGAAGGACATTTTGTTGTTTTCTTCGTTGATGATTTCAACTCATATTCTATTGTATGTAGAGTGATTTGTTTTCTGCTATTTCGATAAGAAAATGATTTTTTCGGATATAATCTTCTTTCTTCTCTTTAAAGTCAGTTACTTCCAAAATTGTAAAATGATGAAATAGGAATCAATATGTCTAAGCAGTAAATCAATTTAAAGTTCAAATCTAAAGGGTCAGTTCATGCACTAAAATAAAGTGTCAATTTAGAGGAGTTTGTTTTCCGTGTTCTTGAAAAATTTGTAAAAAATCATCTATGTTTAATGTGGAAAAAGGTGAATGATGAGATCAAGAGGAAAACTACCCTTTCCCTCAAGGAAAGATGAGAGTTTCACTATTGATTACCTTTCAAACACTTTTCACCAAATTACATTTGGAAGAGGAGAGGAGAATTCACTAGATTCAATCTTCAAAGATGAAGATTGAATTCTAAATGAAATGGGAATGATAATTTGATTCCCTCTTCCTTATTTGAAATGGAAAGGAATTTATTGAATTATGTAGTGCAAAAGTGACAAAGAACTGATTATAACTTAAGATCAGAGTATGGGATGAAGTTGTGCACCTGGATCTGGCAGTAATATGTCGAGAGGAAATCATCCTGCGAATTTGAGGAAAAGTTGTCGGGACCATGGCGGAAACGTACACGGTCCTCCGAAAAATCTGTGAAATGAAAAAGGGTTTTTCCACCTCTGCAAATCCGAAAGTACAGCTGTGCACTTGCAACCTACACATAGAAAAGAGAGGAAAATAGGTTGGGATTGGGGGTTTGCCTTTAGGTCAAACCCCATTTTTGGAATTAACCAAGTAATGAAAGAAAGTACTTGCAAGTAGATGTAAATGAAAGATTGAATTGTAAATCACTTCAAGGGAGGTTGTGATAGCAATGTTGATAGAAATTCTTGTGTGGAATTGAATGTTGGAATCAATCTCCTCTTCAATGGTTGAATCCTTGACTTGAATGAAACACCTAGCCTTGAAAGGAGACTTGAGAATGCTCAATGCTAAAAAGGAATGCTTGAATGTTTGATCGCTTGTGCAATTTCAACTTATCCAACTTCCACCTCCTCTTCTTATGCAAATGAGAGGATGAATTCCCCTTAAATATATGTTAGTGGATTTGATTTTTGTCACAGGCCGACATCGGGGGAGTTTCCCACCCAATGCACAACCAACAATGCAACCCTAGGAAGGGTCCTGCCCCAAAATAGCGCAAGGACAGGGGCACCACGCCCTTGTCCTAGGGGGGACAGTGGCACCACGCCCTTGTCCTAGGGGGGACAGTGGCACCACGCCCTTGTCCTACCCCTTTCTCCAGGGCTGAGTGCAGATGGGATGATGCAGAGACCAAGAAAGAAGTTGTTTCTGAGGGTTGAGCAATCTCCGGTCTCCAATCAGGCCAGACGATTCGATCTCACATGCATGAGGATGCTAATTTAGTCAAAAATTTCTAAGTTCATAATTTTATGACACTACATTTAGCCACTACTTTAGCGAGAGTATAAGCATACACCAATACTATTGGTAAAGTACAAGGAAACAAGATGGAAAGACTTTTACCACGTCAAGGAGACATGATGCACCAAGCCCTAGTGGACTTAGGATCTTACAACTTCGATTGACAAAGTAAAAGGGAAGATCAAGAAGGGGATAACGATGACTACAAGTAGCAAAGTTCCCTTCGCTATGAGTCATGAAGGCAAGGATATCAAATATTACCAAGAAAAACAAAGTTCACAAAGTAATTTTAAGTATCAAGAAGAAAAATATGAGTGGAGTGTATGCCCCCATGTTAAAGTGATCACACGTGCCTTATTGGGAGCGATTGCTTTAAGGTAGGATACGCCCAAGAGAAAGAGAAAGGAGGTAGCACGTTATCGCAAGGATTTAACCCCCAATTGAGGAATAAACCCAAAGATAATGAACATAAAACATGAGGTAGTGTCACTTTCCTCGGGGTCAGTATGTTGTATGATAACTTATGTGTATGCATATAATAATCATCATTCTTTAAAGAAGGACACTACCTTAGAAGAAAGGGATGAGAGGATGTCTGTTGAGTCAACATGAAAGAGACTAAGAAAAGATCTCAATGATTCGCATCATCCCCAAGTGGACATTAAGGGAATAATAGAAGAACATAGATACACATAGAAGAATGGTCACAAAACAGAAAGAAAGAAGAGAGAAAGTTCTGTAGTGCTAATATTTCTAATCTAGCACAACATCCACCTCTCGATCTTGTTGATCACTATTTCAGGAAGGCAGGCAACATGCCAGATGAGCGACAATGAGCACAACAGATGGAGCTATCACAAGATCCAAACAAGGACTATGCTCATGTTGTAAGTCACTTTGTTCGATTCTAGGAGCTAGGATTAGGGTTTGCAAAAACTCATCCGATAAATGCTTGTCAACATCAACATACTCATACTCACTATTAGAAGCATTAGGAGTTGTATTGCCATTATGAATAACATTTTCACCCATTTATTTATCAAAGTTTAAAGAAAGAGGAGCAAGAACATGAATAGGAGTAAAACCATCACATGTTTTGTGCAACTTATGATTTGGAGATGTAGGTTGAAGATCTTGCTTAGGAGAAAATTGAATCATGTCAATTGTTAGAGTCTGAGGAGATTGATTATGTTGAGGGATAGCTTCACGAGCTCGAACATGACATCTTTATCGACATTCTCTCGCACAATAATTGCCTCAAGTCTTAGTGGAAGGATGAGAAGGAGGAGGAACACTTGAAAAAGTAGGAATGTTTCTCTCCTTGATAGTGGAAGGTTTAGGTTGAGGTCTTTTTGGTTGAGCAATAGGAGAAGCAGGCCTCTTCTCTCCATAAGAGGAAGGAGGTGGAACTGTGCCATTGAAAGGAGGAATATTAGTTATAGGAAGGAGACTAGGTCGATCATGAGGAGGAGGTATAGGTCTAACCTTAGGAAGAATATTTTTGTTCTCCTTAAGAGAAGGTAAAGTCACATTCATAGGAATAGGTGGATGATCTTCCTTAGGAGGGAGATTAGTTCTATGCATGAGGGGAAGAACCTCATCTTGAACAATAATAGGAATGTCAATTGTTGGGGATCTAGGTTGACTTAAGGATAAAATCATATCGTTCTTCCATTTTTGATAATATTGAAAAAGAGCATCATTGCTTGATGGAAGAGATTGAAATTGTTTAGGCAAAAAGAGATCAATAGGAACACGAGGGCTTCTTTCAGATGGACGGAATAAGCTATGGTTCATGGTTATGATTTCTCCTTTGTGAGAAAATTTCAGACACTTATGGATTGGGGAAGCAATAACCTTCATGGAAGATAGCCAAGGATGGCCCAACTTCACACAAAATTTCTTAGAAAAAGGTATGATAACAAAGTCAACATCCATGGATTTAGTATGAACTTCAATAGGAAGGGTGATAGAACCAATGGTAGGACAAGAGAAGCCATCAAATATATTCACAACCACATTAGAAGCATCATATATTGGTTTATGCAATCGTAAAGTGAAAACATACTCTTCAGTTATGACATTAACCATGCAAGAGGATCAATAAGGGCACCATGGCAAGGGATATCCTTGCAACTATGTATAAAGGGCCATCAGGTCCTCTAATGGTCTCGCTAGGGTCAAATATGATACAAGGATCCTTAGGCATATCTTGTGTCTCTACCATATTAACCAAGTTTGGAGACATAGAAGTGAATTCTTCATAAGAGAGAGAATTAGGCATAATCTCAATAACATTAGAGGTATGAGAAGGCAAGGGATCAGTGAAAACCTTAAGATTTTGATTAGGAGGAGATACTGATTTATTCCTTTTATCATTCACACCTACCACAAATATAGTATTATTATCAATCAAGTCTTGAATCTTATTCTTCAATGTGGAACATTTCTCATTATCATGACCAAATTGACGATGAAATTGACAAAATGAATTGTTATCAAAATAAGAGGATGAAAGTTTAAAAGGATCAATTTTTTTTTATAGGAGGGAGTTTGATAAAATTTATGTGCAATAAATGAGACATAATACTATGTAAAGATTCATTCAAGGAAGTAAATTGTCTTTCTCTGTGGAAAAATTTAGAAATAGAAGACACACCTATTGTAGCATTCACATTGTTGTTGTTGATTGTATAATTGAACTTGATGAAGCTTGTTGTTGGTTTGAACTTCACAAATGGTTGTTGAACACTCTCCCTCTTATCACTTGAATCCATAGGAGTGAATTGCTCCATTTGACTCACAACCAGTTGATAATTGTGAAGTGTTGCGCACAACTGCAGAAAGGAAGTAAACTCAGACAAAAGAAGCTTTTCCTTGATATCTTTTTGTAAATTAGAAATGAAAATTCTTTGAATATCATTATCAGGTACATAAAAAGAAATTTGAGCACACAAATGCTTATATCTACCAATGAAATTAGTCACTTTTTCTTTAACACTTTGTTTACAATGCATTAAATAAGTCAAAGTGATTTTAGGACCAATGTTGTTTTGAAATTGTTGGATGAAAGCATTTGGCAATTGTTGAAAAGAAGTGATAGAATAAGAAGGAAAAGAGAAATACCATTGTAAATCCTTATCTCTTAGTGTTCTTGTAAACAATTTTGCAAGCAATCGTTGATCATAAGAAAAATCAGTGCACAAGGTTTGAAATGTTTTGACATGCGTAAGAGGATCACCTTTTTCATTATAGAGTTCTAATTGAGGGATCTCAACACTTTTAGGTGGCATGACTCTAACAATATCAAGAGAAAGTGGGTTCGCAACATCAAATGTGGGAACGCTAAACTTGGATTGACTCATAGAAATAATTTGTTGTTGTAAAGAAGACACAATTTGAGCAAGATTGTTAATTGTCTCTTCGGTAGAAGAATTGATGTTAGACATAGGTGATTTAGAAGGTGGTGTGATGTGATCAAAAGAAGGCATGGACTGAGAATAAGGTGGTGGGACACTATGTTAAGTAGGCATGGGTGATGATTGGGTAGGAAAAGGGACACTTGAAGGAGGAATAAAGTTATTGAAGGAATTGCCCACTTGTGTTACACTGATTGGTTGAGGAATAATAGGAACACTCATGGAAGACATAGGTAAAGATGGAGGATTAAATGAAGAAGAGGGATTGCCCCCATGACCAATGGTTGTAGGAATGACATTTTGAGTTGAAGTAGCCATGATGTTGGAGGTAAAAGTAGGAATACTAGTCAAAGAAATTGAAGGATTGACTTGTGTTGGAGGTTGTGAATAACCTAGGGTTTTGACACAACTCTTGATAGGCATGACATTAGAAACAACAATATGTGCAATGCCACACAATATATCAATTCCATTCTTATCAATTTGAATCATGCATTTAAGGCCTTCAATTAATGGAAGAGCTTCACTATTAGGGTATTCTTGGGACATTCATTGTTGAAAGTTATCTAATTGATTGTCCAATGTGGAAAGTTGATCTATAGAAACCCTAGTTAAAGTGTCTTCTTCATCATGGGATTCATTGATGGGGTAAATAGGTACATGATTAGGATGGGAATAATTAGCATGATCCTCATTAAAGAAGTCACCCAAATTAGGCTCCATCTCCTCGGTAATTAAACCTTGGGAAGCCTTAATTTTAATATTTCGTCTAATGGGGGTAGGATAGGTAGGACTAATAGTGGTAAAACTCATGCACTAGAGTGAAAATTTGAATTTTAAATTTGAAACAAAGCTTACAAAATTGATTAATGCAAAATTTAATAAAATATTGATTACACAATTTGAACTTTGTTGGGGGAAGGGGATGACATAATTTCCAAAACTGAAAGGAAATTAAAATTTTAAAATTAGGGCCAAGGGAATACCACAATTTTAATATCAAAATTTTTAAAATCAGGGCAGACTATAATTAACCTCTTAACTTTAAATTTTTTTTAGAAATTTGAAATGTTGAATTTTGGAGGTATTTTGAATTCTAGAGGGATCAAAAATCGACAAAATCAGCCAATCTTCTGGATTTAGGCTATTAAATATAGTCATAATAGTCTCCCAAAATTTTGGGGAAAAAGTTGAGGACTATGGTGAGAACACACATGGTCCGACCAATATTTTTCAAAATTTTCAGGGATGGATATTACGATGATTTTAAAGCTAACCCCAAAAAATTGATGAATTTTATGACTTCTAGATGGGCGAAATGAAGACGCAAATGTAAAAATAGGACCCTATTAGGGTTTTGAAGAAAAAGAGGAATTTAATTATGAATTGAGAAAGGTCAAACCTAATGGATAGGGACACCTTGGAAAATGTTTAGAAATCTGAATTGGAATGAAATTGATTTGAAATTTGCACAAAATCCAATTAATTTTAAAAATTGGGGTTTTATGACCTAACCACTTAATTTTAAAATTTGAATTTTGGAAAAAAGGGGGGAAATTGAATATTTGAATTATAGGAATGAAGACAAATCTGAGAACAATCAGAAATCTGAAAATTAAATAGAAATCCAATTTATAATTTTTTAAGTATGTGGCTTATATGTCAATAAAATAAAGGAGAAATAAAAATTCAATTCTATGATATGTATATTATGAAATTTAATATTTGGAAGAATAACATTTGGGTGTATTTTAGGTGTATATCTCATAAAAACACCTTAGGATAAAACTTCTACAGTTACTTGAGTGGAGGTGCCATTATTTATTAGCAACAAATGTTTAACTTCACCAAAAAATATTTGTGGAAGAATGAAAGATAGAGGTCATTTAAAGGAATTAAAAATTATTCTAGACATGCTTTTGATTAAGGCAAATAGGGAAGGGGTGAACTCACAATGCTGGTTCCCACTTTTTCGTACATCATGATTTTTGCTGAAATCATACATTTTTTAGAAAATATAACGATTTAACCTTTTAGAGGTCCCATTTGAAGTAATTAATTGAAGAGAGTTAGATCAAAGGCTCTTAGATCAAAATTTCTTGGATAGAACCTCTTTACTTCTAAATCATACTTGCAATGGAGTCTCCTTTGCATCTATCAAATGATGATAAAAAACCAATTTTACATTAGTTTTTGGGGCTCAAATCAATTCATTTAGAAGTTTTGTTTTTTAAAGTATTTAGCGCTTATTATAAGCTTTCCAAATAGTATAATTTTTAATATATTTTTAATTTTATTTCTTATGAATGTAGGGTTTTCACTGTACATGAACTTTTTTGTTCAATGCTTATGGAAAAATAGTAAACGTCACCCAAAAAATTCTAAAAAATATTTACGACTAGGTATTGAAGTCCTCTTTCCAACAAACAAAAAAAAAATGATTTTTGTTACATTTACAACAATTTATGTAATATCAAATGGACATATGTCAAAATTACAGTTAACTCGACTTTAAATCTTAATAAAATATAATTTATTGCAGATAATGTTACAAAACCAATTGCAACCACTAGATATGGATTTTACAAAACCAAATTCGAAAGAATCATGTTCATATCTATTATAGAAAAAATGTTATGCTATACAGAGTGAGTATCACTCTTTAAAACTATTATTTAAAAAAAAAACTAGCTTTCGAGGGAGATAGAAAAATGGAAGAAAATTGATTCCAAAAATTATCAAAAAAATATTTTTAGAATCTGCATACCAAATGACACAAATCACTAGTTTACATCATCTACAAATTCCTTACAATTTAGAAGTAATAGGTGTCTAAATCTGAAGTTTTTTCTGAAAATGAATATTGCAGTGTCAAAGTTGGAAAAAAAGTGTAACCCACTATTGTGGGTTCAACCGAAGGGCCCATTACAGATCAGAAAAAAATCCATCAAAAGAGACTTAGAGAACAAGCCAACAACCATAGCGGACAAAATAGGGTTTAGAAAGGGCCCTGAAGCCTTAGACAATAAAATGAAAGCTTAGAAAGGCAAAAAGGACCAAACTACAGAAGATACAACACAACAATACTGAACAAAAAAGTACAACTACAAACAACAATAAACCATCACAAAATAAACCAAAACAAAAAATACAGAACAACCAATTGAAATCAAGGTGGTTTGAAAAAGTGTTCAACAACAAGTTGTTTCTTTAATATTCTAGGATTCACTTCCCCTAACCTTATTTTTTTGAGACCCAGGTAAAAAATAATGATATTCACATCTTTGTGCTTACAAATCATAATCGTAGTATCCATCTTTAGACACTCTATAGAGTGATTTTTGTTGTCTTCATCTTTAAGCCCTTTTTACTTGAGAAAAGGGGGTTATTCGCATCATCATCAATATGATCCCTCATATAATTAAGTGCAACATCTATCTTTAAATAATATTTCATAGCATTTCCAATACTTTCACCCTTCAAGGCTTCATTAAAGGAGGAGGGGACCTTTGTGGTGGGCTCTTTTTTCTTCTAGACGGTGATCTTTCTTACATTTTCAACAAATAGTGGCATTATGACTAAATTTTCTTCTATGATAGAAAAGGATAGGGGAGAATTCATAGAACATTTATTGTACCCAGAGATTATATTTAGAGGATAAGGAGAACAAGGAGAATTTGGTCCTTTTTTACATACACACAAATTCTAGCATAAGTTAGCCATATTTTATAAATGGTGGCCTTATCTATAGCTCCAAATTGTCCTAGAGAGTTGGCTTTAGATATTAGGACCCTTTCACTCCAAAATTCCAAGGGTATTCTAGGTAGATGAACCCAAACAAGAAAGTAGGGGGGACATCCTCACTAGGGTTCAAATTAGGAATCCATTTTTGCAAACACAAACCATTCTATCCCATAAACCCAGGACCAATAGGTAAAATCCGCATGAAATCCTCCATATTAGAAAAGAAAAAGGGAAAAATTCATTCAACATTAATTTTACCTCAACACCATCCAATAGATTCCAACTTTGGGACAACAATCTTCTAATCAAGTCTATTTGAGGGCATTTTGTAGAAAATCTTCTAATGAGAGACTTTGAGAATTGAGCAAAAGCCTCCTCAAAGATAGACTCAAGAATGTTAACCTGTATCTAATATTCCAGAACTTCCTCACTTGAGAAACTAGGATCAATCTTGGGAACAACATCAGGAAGTAGAGGATCAACAACGTCTTCCTCTAAGGTAGAACCAATCACATGACTTTGCATCTTAGTTTTGGGAAAAGCTTCCAAAGATGTATTCTTAGAGGCATTTTCTAACATTACCCTACACTCATTTTTCACATAGATTGGAAGGTAACAAGCCAAAGTAATAACAACTTTCCTATCCTGTGACCCTTTCCCATCAAAGGGAGAATGAACGGGTTTTGGTATATTTGTAGTGGTGATACTATGAGTGGAAGTCCCAACACTCAAAGAGGGTGAAAGAAACCCCTTTCTCAATCCCAAAAAACTAACATTATTCAAGCCCACCTCTTCAAGTCTATTGTATTTTTTTAGAGATTCAATATGAGAATCCATAAGTGTTACTACTTACTAAGATTGCCATTAGTCTTATGTTCAAAGTTATTCTATATATTCTAGTCGGTTACTTCTACCGAATCTTTCAGTCGGTAAGCACAGTGCAGTCGGTTATAGAAGAAAGTAGTCTCAGAGCGTAGTAAAAACTGAATACTCTACTGAGTAACACCCTATGTCTACCGAGCAACAAGAATGACATACCGAGTGAACACACACCAAGTGAAACGTGTTACTAGATTCACTGAACCTGGACATATATGGGAAACGTGTTACAAAGATCGAGGAACAAGTAACCGTTATCACATTGGAAATTGCACTTAAAGATTGTGTATGATTTTGAGGTCATCTAACCAATGAAATATTTTGCATGGTTATTCATTCAAGAAATCATGTTTGTAAGATCGAAGCATGGACTAGATCACCGACATAAGATATCTATTTATACAACATGAATTTAGGATTAGATACATGTGCAAATTGTAGGTCCCAGAGACAACTGAGAGGGGGGGGGGGGGGGGGTGAATCAGTTGTCAACTAAATTCAAACCAAAACTTATTAACCAACTTAATTCTTAATACAGGTAAGACAGTTAAGTATGTCGGTAAACAGTGTTAACAGAAAATTGCTATACCGGTAAGAATTAATGCATGAAATATAAGCACAAAGTCATCCACAACACATGACACCAATATTTGTACATGGAAACCCTGTAAGGGGAAAAACCATGGTGGGAAACCTTACCCACAATCAGATGATACTACTGTAGATAGTAAGTGTACAAAAGGGGGTCTGCACATGCAAAAATGCCAACAGCCTAGAGCTCACTGCTCAATCACAAATGGGAGTCACACTGACTATAGTTGGATGATTAAATCCAATGAGAATGTACTACACAAAATAGTATCTTCATATGCTGGATTCAATACTAGTGTAATGTTGATATGCTTCTACAAAAACCTAGCTTCACCTTCAAATGATGTCTTCATGTATATCCCTGCTTGATCTCACATATACCTTTCCTTCAATCTTTTTCGCATTCCACACTTGATCTTACAAATAAGATCTTACATTTATACCATACCCTAAGACCAAGTTTAGTAGGTCGGCTCTACAAGATATTACAATAAAAATATTTTACAAATAATACAATATCTGATGCAATAACTGATTGAACATTTCAGCTTGATGCATTTACAACAATAATAAATCATCTCCATAGCGTGCCATGCTGATTTGGAAAAGATAAGCTTGCCGATGAAACCCTAGATAACCTGGACCTATTTGTCGGTAAAAGAAAATATGCAAATAAGAGTATACCAATGATTATTACTTCAAAATAAAGTGTCCACATGATGTCTTCGACATTACCAAGTGTCTTCCATGTCATTGTAGGTACCGGTGAACATTATATCCTACCGGTTAACCATATACTAGTAACTGTTTGCCGGTGAATGTTGCTGGATCTCCAAAGTAGGTGTATTTAGCAGGTGTTGACATCAATGACAAAACCATATCAAAATACCAACACAGATAGATATGTGCATGTGTGTGTGAAGCAAGACATATACAAAAAGGAAAATCATGAGATATCATAGAGTGTTATGACTGTTACAGAGACACAGAGGTCACCGAGAAGGATTTCAGAGAACAATCAAAGAACAGAGTAAACAGAAGGGTTTATTGAGTTACTTTATGGGTTACCGAGGTATGCTATAAGCAAGGTAATCTTATTTTGAGCACATAGAATCTGCTATAACATTCCAGATGTAAAGTTGCAGATATTTGTAATGATTTATTGTAATATTTTGAAGTTGTAAGAGAAACCTTTAACAGGGTAAAAAAAACTCTAACTAAGTCTATCAATTGTAAAGCCTTTAACCAGGTGCAACACTTAGAATAAGTGTTGTAAAATCCTTTAGTAAGGTAGATCTAACAAATCTTGATACTCCTAATAGGGTAAGCTATCAGAAATAGCTAAACATGTAGCTCTAACCGAGCAACCTTTATTATTGTAGTAGTGAAGTTGTCGGTATCATCCCCACCGCAATTTTTCTCTCTAACCAAGATTTTTTGCGTAACCAAAATATATAGGTTATGGAGTGAATCATGTATGATTGTTATTTCTTTGCTTTAGCATTATATTATGTTACTGCACTATTTAGTTTATGCTTAACAATAAAGTTATTGTTGAAGAAAAGTTTTGAAGTACTGTTTCACCCCTCCCCTCTCAGTACATTAGCTTTCCATATTGGGCCTAACAATAAGGATATCCCAAAGGAACTCTTCATCTCCATCAAAAGAAAAAAATTAGAAACAGAAAGAGGATAAGGAAGGTTTTCTTCCTCATCTAGAAGTAGAGCATTCTTTCTATTATTACTTATCTAAGCCCCTTTTACCAGGTTAGAATAATATGGGAGGCATACTTCTAGATGAATATCATCCTCCTCCCCCCAAGAGTAAGCTCGAGCGTGAATGGGCTTATCATTAGTAGTAGCCACAACAAAACCCATGTCAGTAGCCTTGAAAGGAGGAAGAAGAGAATGGTTGGGAAACGTTCAGGGTCATTGGCCTCATCATTACTAGGAGCCATAATAGAACCCATATCAGTAGTCTCAAAAGGAGGAAGAAGATAATGGTTGGGAAAACATGATTAAAATTCCAAACCCTTAGATGTATTAAGTAGAGTACAGTTGCAATCATAACCCACCTCGACCCCTGAGCACTCTTGTTTGGAGTCATCACAACCTGAGAACCCCTTGTGAGTAAGCACATTATTATTGGATCTAATCATCTTTATACCAATTTGTACTAGACCTAAGGCCAAAAAATTCCCACCCCTTTATCAGAGCTTAATCCTTAGGCTTTATAATTTTCCTCTTTCTTTAACCCCTTTGGGTGGGTCTGCTTCTATTCCCTTTTTTTCCCTACTGGACACAAATTCGATAATTGAAATCTCTGGGGTCCCTATCGCCAAAACATCCTTGGTTATTTGCTCCTCCTCTAAGCCCA
Source organism: Cryptomeria japonica (assembly GCF_030272615.1). Classification (NCBI taxonomy): domain Eukaryota; kingdom Viridiplantae; phylum Streptophyta; class Pinopsida; order Cupressales; family Cupressaceae; genus Cryptomeria; species Cryptomeria japonica. The sequence continues at coordinate 588,161,900 of NC_081406.1, forward strand.
AATTTATCCCCACTTGTTTTAACCCTAGCAGAGAGGTGAAGAAAAATCCCTCTTCTACCCCACCCCCCAAGAAAGTGAAGGTGGTGGAGTCTAGTGAAGAGGAGGGGAGGAATATGATTCCTCTTCTAATTTAGATTCTAAATGGTGTCCCACTACCTCTGAGGAAGTTACCCCAATTCCCCAAAATTGAGGGACCTCTAATCCTTAGAAACCCCCAATTGAGGCTAAGTTTACAATTATTAAACTAGAGTATAACATGGAGAGACACGAAATGATTATTATATGGCTCATCTCTTAGTTTGATGTGGCAATCAATAAAATAAACAGTCTAGAAGCACTAGCTAAGGTGGAGGTAATGACAGACAAGTGGGGCATGGACTTCAAAGTTGAATGGTAATGCAAAGCGACAAGTGATATGGTTGGGAAGTTGGAGAATTCTGAGAAAATGGAGGGGAGATTGAATGATTTGTATGAGAAGGTGACACAAGAAAAAGTGAACAAGATAGTTCAAGAGTTGAAATAGAAACATGAGCTCCTATTGGGCAAGGTTGAGGAAATGGACAAACGAAGATAGGAAATGGTGGTGGAAAACGTTGCCTCCCTCAAAGCCATATAGGTTGAGGTTGATCGGAGGAGATCCAAACAAAACTGGCATGTGTTGTCTTCTTCTGCGTTTGTGGAGCCCCGTACTTCCATGATCAAGGACACCCCAGATTCCGGTACCCCTAACTTTGTTAAAGATTCTAATAAGAAAATTTCTTTATGTGACAAAGTCCTTAGTTTAAGTAAGGATTGAGAGGAAGGCAATGCCTCTGCATAGTTGGCCATCTCTTTATGCCTTTGGTGGTTGGCTATATTTTGCTAGTTTTTATGTGGTCTGTGTTGCTGGCTCTATCTCTGGTTTAGTTGGTCAGTGATTTTTTGTTGGTTTTGATTTGTTGGATCTCTTTTTTGGCTAGGTCTAGGCCTCTCTCATGTGCCCTAGGTGACACCTTTTGTGGTTATGTAAAACACTGTATTCATAGGGGCCTATCCTTCTTTTTAATTAATTAGAACATTATAGAATTATATATTTATTTTATAAAATAAAATCTCTATAATAATTCTTTGTTATTTTTATTATTTATTTGATCCTCAATATCTATTGTTTTTAACAGTTTTGTGTCCATCCAAAATTACATTTGAAAAACATATACCTATTGCATGGGTTAATATAAACAACATTATAGATGTGACATTTTGCATTGATTTTTAAAGAAATGCCTATATTGAAAACCATGGCAAAACAAAGATAATACCCTCAATCTAATACATTTAGATCTAAACAATGAAAAAAATAGTGGAAACGAAAAATGTAACATTAATTTATTTAGAAAACAAACAAGTCGTATGATTTTTTTTTAATTGATTAATGTCATACAATATTAGTCATCACATGCAAGTTGGTGTAGGTAGATGATTGCACGACGATCCATGCAAGTTGCTACAGGGAGAGGATTGTTGGTATATCAACATATAGAAAGTGATGCAAAAGTATCTCGTTACTCTTTGGGAAGAAATGCCACCAGAGAAAGTGTTGACACTTGAAAGAGGGTAATAGGGGAACTACGAAACTTAGATGACAAAGAATAAACAAATAAGACCATGTCATACTCTCTCTCATTAAGGATATCTATTCCATAGTAATTGGAAGCCACCTTAGCAAATCTCAGGGTTTGCTTTCCCTAGTTGGCCATGTAAGCCAACACTACATTGCCTCTGTGGTCATGAACAACACCACCCCCACTTGCCTAACTTGGGTTCCCCTTGGATGAGACGTCAAAATTTAGCATCAGCCAACCAAGTTTGAAGTGGGAGGGAGCAGCCGTAAATTTTATTGAATCTTCAATCTAATAGGAGGGACTGTGAATCTAGCCAAACGTTCAATTAAGCCCCAAGATTTGGTAATTTGTTAATCTAGACTAGAAGGGGGGCGGAGGGTGTGCTTTTACCAAAGCTACATAGGTTTTCCTTGACATTTGAGATAATGGTAGTGACAAGCACCTTCTAGAAACATTTTTTGTAGCATCATAAAATTATAACCCTTCCAATTTTGATGACATTTTAGGCCCTCACCTTTGCGACTGCATTCCCCTACTTAATTGGGACCCCTCTCTGCATCATCATTCCAAATCTTCTCCTGTTTCTGCTGCTGCATCACCTTGAGACCCTGTCTAGGCCCCAAAATAGGGCAAGACAAGGGCATGGCACCCCTATCCCCCCTAGGATAGGGGCGTGATGCCCCTATCCTCCCTCTTAGGGTGGCCCTAAGATGGGTCCATCTAACCCTTGGACCTAATTTTCACCTTGGGAACTTAAATTCTCCTATGTCAGCCTTCAGTGAGATGAAAATTAATCCTCTGAGGCAAGTATAAAAAGGGATTTATTCCTCTCCTTTGCATAAGTGAAAATGATACAAGGATAAGGTAGATAAGCAAAATTCAGGAGGAGGCATTCATTATCATCATCAAGCATTCAAGTCTTCAAGAATCCATCAAGTTCTCTTCTTCATGTGTCTTCTTCATTCATCCATTGGAGCAGCATTACAACATTCATTTGCAAGCATGTGTGTGTGTTATGTTGTTGTCATGTTACATGTCATTTCATGCAACACTTGTGATTACATTCAAGAAGCAAAGCAACAATCATCAACAAATTGCAGATCTACAAGGTATACATTTCTATCATTTATATTTAAGTATATGCAATTACTTTCTTTCAAGGTTGATTCCTCAACCAGGGTTTGACTAGGGAAAACCCCTATCCACAACCCTTCTTCCCTCCTTTTCTATGTGTAGGTTGCAGGTGCACAACTGTAATTGCAAGTTTGGGCTTCATTTGCAGAGACGAAAAAAACCTTTTCGGTGCACAGATTTTTTGGACCAAGTACAATTTTAACTAAGTGGTCCCAACGAATTTTCTCCAAATTTGTAGGGAAGATCTGTATTAGTATAAATATCTCAAATCTGAAGTTACAATGTGATCCCAAATTGGTAGCTCCTTATTTCACCCATTTTGTCTTCATTTTTTGCATAGTCAACAAGTCAACTCTTCTACTTACAAAAGAGGGAAAATTACATTCCAATACTTGCAATCCACTTATAATTCACATCCTTATTTCCCTTGGATTTGGATCTAGTGGATTCAACCCCTATTTTGAATGTAAAGTATCTCCCAAGTAAAAATCACCCTAGTGATTTCCTTTCTCTCTCCAAGGTGGGGAATCACTAGGGTTCAATTTTGTACTTTACACTTTCTATCCCTGAAAATTATGTTATTCCTTTCTTTCCACAAGCACCATCCCAAGTGGAAAAGAGCTTGCCACCAAAGATCTTTAATAAGGAGGTGATTTGAGGGGGGAGACTAGCTAGAAATGTAGTCCTATAGTTCTTTAGGCAAAATCTAGTTAGTAAGAAAGAGACTAGAAATCCTTTGTCTAATAGTCCAAGAGAAATCATAGTGGAACATGATGTGATTAGTTCTCTCTTCGTCCTTCTCACATAACACACATCTGTTAATAAATTGGAAGCCACATTTTCTTAGATCATAAATAGTAAGGATTCTACCATGACATGCAGTCCACTAAAAGAAACACACTTTGGGGATCATACTAGTTTTCCAAATGATCACCCAGTTAAATTAGAAAGGGGGGAAAGAGGAAACTATTTCAAAACAAATCAAACCTTGTACTTCTCATCCCTAGAAGGAGCCTAAACCGGTCTATCACCCTCCTCCAATCTAAAAAACTTGACATTATTGATAATATTAAGGAATTCTAAAGCTGCAGTTCTCAGCGGATGGTAGATGTTAGCTAGATTCAGGCTCCATTAGGGTGGGGAGGAGCCAAGAATCCAATAATCACACACTAGGACACCAAATCTATCTATAAAAATATCCTTAATAGCATAATCGATCTTGTAAAATTCTAATAGGACAGAGGAAGCCCAAATGTCTTTCCATAATCTTGCCCTTCTACCATCACCAATTTTCCATATAACACCTTTCAAAAGAATATTATTTTATTTTAACAAATGGTTCCAAATATATGATCCCTTTGAAAGATCCAGAGAGGATAAAGAGGAGTAATTATCCCTTCTATGAAGGTACATGGAATTCATGGTAGAAGACCAGTCACCATCTTCAAAAAAGAGCCTCCAACCAATTTTAGTCATGAGTGCAGTGTTAAAGGAGCAGAAGTCACAAATATCAAGGCCTCTAGATCTCTTATTATGACACTAGCACATTTGGATCGGTTTTCCGATGAGCTATGGGATTTCTTTTGTTTCGTCGGATTAATTTGTTTTTTTTTTTTCCAAAATTACCCCGTGTTCGTCGGAATTCCAACATGTTAAAATTTTACGTCGAAATTCAGATGAAAAACTGATGAACATTTCCGACCAGCTATGGGATTTCTTTTGCTTTATCGGATTATTATTATTATTTTTTAAAGTATACCCTGTGTTCGTCGGAATTCAAATGTGTTGAAATTTCACGTTGGCATCCCGATGAACATAGATTTTACCTATTGATCGACATATGTTGGTTCGATGATTTTCACAGCCTCTTGATTTCTTCTAACTCATCGGGATAACGTAAGCTGATGACCTCTCTTCCTACTGATCAGTGCGAGCTATCCTGCTAGTCTCATCGGGCATCGGGATAGCTTAAAATGTGTTCAAGCAGTGGACATAATTTCCCCGATGTTTTTTCCCTCGGCGTAGCTCCTCCCAATACATTATGTCTCCTCAGCATAAGCATTGACCCTTTATCATCGTAACCTTTGTCGATGCATTTTAATTTTTACAGTGTCTTGCTAGATAAGTCTTACCAATAGCATCATCGGTTATCGACAATATAAGATTTGTCCATTGCCGCTAGTGTGCATTTTGCCGATGGACTTCATCGGTGTATTCTATCCCAATGACATGCTTCTATTTGTATTTTACCACCGGGTTGAATTTTTTCAATAGTTCAGATTTCATATTTGACATCGGAATTCTGATGAACACTAGGTATTTAAAAAAAAAAAGTAATTATGCGCCATCATTATATGTGGGCTCAGGGTACAAAAATTGGGAAGAAGCAGGCACAATTGCGGCAGATAGATGCTTGGCAGCAATTGTAGAAGAGGCTAGTCCTTTCGTTCTTGTCATCAAGATTTTTTTGCAAGTTCCTTTGCTTTCCTTGCATTCTCTTGTTCACTTTATTTCCAGCTGTAAGCAGCTTTAATTCCTGGTAAATGGCTCCATATAATAGTAGGGCCTTTGCTTTCAGTTTGAATGAATTGAAATTTAATTTCAGTTTGAATGAATTGGAATTTAATTTGAATGAAATGGCCCTACAATTCTATGGCCTTTTCTTTTTGGGTTGGCTAAACCTTTTAAATTTACTTTTGGTTTTTGCATTTGTCTGAAAAAATTCCATAAAAAGAGGTTCCTAATGCCTCCCTTTATAATAGTAGGGGCATGAGAGTGTATTTTGTCTATATTCCTATAGCAAGAATAGATTGCATGAGATTGTATTCTGTTTGTATTCCTATAGCAAGAATAGATGGGCATATCCCTTGCCTAGATGGTGAAGTGCCTAGATCATTTGTATTCCTATAGAAAGAACAGGAACAGTAAGAAGCGGGGGAGCCCAGGCAAAGGGCAATGAAGTGGGGAGCCGGGGCATATAGGTGGATAACCTCCGCAGCTTCTTACCCAGTCATCCCCTCCCTATGTAGGGATGAAAAATTCAGGTGTTTTGGAGCCACCCCTACTGGGGCCTCAGTTCCCCGCTACATGAATCCTGAGTTATTCCATTAAGAAAATTGCAACCAAATTATTAGCTTGAATTTCCTTGATGAATAGTAGGGCGTTAGCAACTAGTAATCAAATTGTGACCAAATTATTAGCTTGAATTAGTTTGAATTCCCTTTTCAAATAGTAGGGCATTATAAACTTGTTCACTTTGTTTAATGGTATCCACTTTGGAAAAATATGGATCCTCAACCTCCTTAACCTCTCCATTCTGCAACTGCCGGTTATAAAGACAAGTTGCTTCATAACTTCTAGAGGGGTCAACAATTCTTTGCTACTATAAACCCTTCCAGCCCTCAAAATAACCCTTTGTATGGAAACAACTTTTCTATGATTATTTAGGATTCTACAGGAAGTTGCTTGTACAATTTTCCCCACTGAAAGGGTCTCTTCACTTTCTCTAGTTAGCAGATAAAATTCCTCATCCTGGGATGGCTCTTTATATGGTGTTCGCCAATCCTTAAATCCATGTACCAATTGAATCTTTATGTCAGCAAGAGTTTCCCGCTTTTTATTAGATGTTCATTGTTCCACACTTCTAGCATATTCATCAATATAAAGGGCCTTTAACACATTGGGATATTTTTGACATGTTCAACTACCATTTCTTGTGTTTCCTCATCCATATCATCTACATCCTGTCCTACATCTTCACAGTATACATCCTCAGCCATTTTCTTGGCTAGTTCATATGACTCTGGATGTATTCTAGTATCATCCAATGGATCCATAACATGGTTCCCATAAGCATCTTGCCCGGTCCCTCTAACCCTTAAAAAACTAGCAGTATTCATAAAGACAAGTCACTTCATAGCTTCTAGAGGGGCCAACAATTATCTGGGACTATAAACCCTTCCATCCCTCAAAATAGCCCTTTGTATGGAAGCAACTTTTTAATGATTATTTAAGACTCTACAGGAAATTGCTTGTACAATTTGCCCCACTGAAAGGGTCTCTTTATTTTGTCTAGTTAGCAGATAAAATTCCTCATCTTGTGATGGATCTTTATATTGTGTTTGCCAATCCTTAAATCCATGTACCAATTCAATCTTTATGTTAGCAAGAGTTTCCTGCTTTTTATTGGATGTCCGTTGTTCCACACTTCTAGCATATTCATCAATATCAAGGGCCTCTAATACATTGGGATATTTTTTGACATGTTCAACTGCCATTTCTTGTGTTTCCTCATCCATGTCATCTATATTATGTCCTGCATCTTCATAGTATACATCCTCAACCATTTTCTTGGCTAGTTCATATGACTCTGGATGAATTCTAGTATCATCCAATGGATCCATAACATGGTTCCCAGAAGTTGCATCCCCGATCCCTCTAACCCTTTAAAAACCAACAGCCTTTATAAAGACAAGTCGCTTCACAGCTTCTAGAGGGGTCAACAATTCTCTGTGACTGTAAACCCTTCTAGCCATCAAAATAGCCCTTTGTATGGAAGAAACTTTTCTAGGTCCAAGGCCAGCTACAAATTGCATATTTTATTTGTTAGTTGCGTATTTTGTTATGGGTTAATAGAAATTTGGGTATTGCATAGAACTTTAAAAAAAAGTAGAATCTAATCAAACACTATATTTCATTTGATGTTATTAAGAATTTTGACTAGTTTTATTCATAATGTGTATCTTGTACATAGTTTATCTTAATATTATCTTTCTTGTATCTTGTAGTAGTTTTGGAAGAATTATCATAACTTTCATTTAAATCATTGGATCTTTCTATAAATTGGAGTATAAGTCTATAACAATGATATCAATAGAACGACCAGAGCGAATGGCTTCATTACAAGGTAAGGGTAGCCTTTTCCATGTTTGTCTTCCTCAAAGTATGGTTGGTGTCTTTTAAGTTGTTGTCTTGTAAGGGTGTTTTGAAGATTGAGAAGAGACTTTTGAATGGTATTAATCCTATTATTGTCAAGTATGCTTGATTGGAATTAAATGTTTGCAAGGTTTATGTGCATTAGAGGGCAAATGATTCCTGAGATTGTCACTTCAATTAAATACTTATTGAAAACTTTGAACTGCTTGCTTGAAAATTAATGCTTTAAATAAAAGGTTACTTTATTATAAGTATAATTTTGTAATGTCCCCTAATAAAATGCCTTAAAATATCCCAGTTATGGATCTCAAGTTCTTAATGTTATTTTTTTAATCTTTTGTATTTTAATTTTAGTATTATATATTATTGAATCATATTTCTAAGTGGGGACATTACAGTTTTCTTAATTGAGATTACTCTAAAAAATACCTGATTAAATTATCTTCAAACAATAGTAGACCAGTGCATTCACCCCTGACATAATGTTGTAGTTAGTCTTACTATATTTAAGTTTTCTCTGAAAGACCAATAAGACAGAATGAAGCTTGACATCCAATCCTGATAATCAAACTGAAACTTAACCCAAACTATAATAACATAGTATAGCACATTGAAACAATCTAAATGAATAGATTTATCACGGGGAACTAATCAAACAATCAAAAAGATAAATACCATCAAAGATGAAAAAAACTTGATCTTTGTATTGAAATAAACATAAGATAATCAATTGATTACATAGCACAATGTCTTTTCACCAGTTTGGCATTTCCTGAAAATAAACCCCAAGAGTATTGTATATAATTGCATCTCCGAATCTATCTTTCATTTCATCAAAAGATCCTCTATATATATAGATGAGGATTCAGTTTCAAAATGAAAGGGCATAACCCTTCATTCAGAATTACACTAACTAATATCTTAACTAAAAAATACCAACTAACTAACCCTAACACAACTACCAACATAACAAACATATTACATAATACTTTAAAAGACAACAATTTGAAACATTCGGAACAAGAGCTAATTGCCAAGCACTTCACCATAGTTCTTAATATGCTCCAAATACTTTTCTGACTTATAGGTATCCACATCATAAATCATGTCCCTGACCACGATCTCCAATATGACAAACCGCTCCATCTGTGTAGTGGTTTCCTTTAACTCTATTCCATCTATCCAAGCAACATCAAGGGAAACACATCCTTAACCTTAATTTCACCTTTCTGGTCAACTAACATAGGAATACCATGTTGGATTACATATTTACACTCATCATATTCATTTTGTAATTTTGCATCGAATTTATCATGCTTTGCAAGTAGCCTTTCAATTTTCTCAATCTCTTGTTAGGACCTGGAGGCAACTGAGAGGGGGGGGGTGCGAATCAGTTGTCTATTAATTTCAACCCAAATACACTTGAATCAAACTTGATACTTAATATTTGTAAACCAATATTAATGCCGATAAACAGATTAACAGTTAATAAAAGTACTAGTGAAACTTAATGCATGAAACAGAAAGAGAAAAAATATCCACAACACATAACACAAAGATAAGGTAGTCCCCGTGATTGTCTATTAATTTCAACCCAAATACACTTTAATCAAACTTGATACTTAATACCGGTAAACATATTAACAGTTAATAATAGTACCAACAAAACTTAATGCATGAAACAGAAAGAGAAAAAATATCCACAACACATAACATAAAGATTTGTACGTGGAAACCCTGTAAGGGGAAAAACCATTGTGGGAAACCTTACCCACAATTAGATGATACTATTATAGATCGTATGTGTTTACAAATGGGGTCTGCACATGCAGAGAGGCCATCTTCCTAGAGCTCACTGCTCAATCACAAGACGGGAGTCACACTGACTACAATTGGATGATTAAATCCAATGATAATGTATTGCTCAAAGTAGCATCTCCAATGCTGGATTTAGTACAAGGTTAAGCTCTAATTGTATTCTTCAAACATTCCTTGAATCTTCAAATTATTTCTGCATGAGTAGCTTTGATTATATTTGCATATACTGGATATCATAACCTTATAATACCTTATTACATACCACTACCACACTAATCTCTCAATTGAGATCTTACATATATACCAAAACCTAAGACCAAATGTGTACGTCAGCTTACTAATAATAATACAATAAAATCTATTACAAGTAAGTCAATATGTGATGCATCATGTCGGCTCAACAACAATATTAATTGATTAAACCATCTCCATAATGTGTCGTGCTGATCTGGAATAGATAACATGTGCCGGTCCATAACCTAGACCAATTTGCCGGTAACAGCAAATATGTCAACCCGATTAGACCAATAACCAAATCTCCAAAACCAAATGTCCAAACCATGTCTTCGACATAACCAAGTAATCTCCAAATGATAACAAGTCATCCTCGGTGCCGGTGAACAATATAACTTGCCGGTGAATCAAATACCGTTGACTATGCATAAGTCACTGAACTTGCTGGTGAACATAACCAAAGATCTCCAGAAGGATAAGTGTTGATAAGTGTTGACATCAATGACAAAACCAATGCAACATATCCATAATACCAACAATCTCCCCCTTTGGAATTGATGGCAACACAAGATGGAAAAACCATCTAAGTGCCAAAGAAGAAATGCCAATAAACCAAAATCTCCATAATAGATCAATACCAGAAATCAAAATACAGATGTAGAGAGAAAAAATCTCCCTCAATGAATAATCTCCCCAAATGATAATGTGTTTTTCCATAGATATCTCTTCCCCTTTGACATCAAATGCCAAAGCAATACAAATACCAGATACAACCAGTTCATAGAACCAATTATAAATACCAACTTGTCCAACTACTCCCCCTAAGAAGTAGCTCTCCACCATTAAAGCTGGAACACGGTTTTTCTATAAATTTTGTCGGTTTGATGCCAAGCATCAACTGTCTAAGTTTCTACCGGTGAGGGTATGACCCCAAGATGCTCTCTGAGATATTCAAAAGTTTAGGCAAAGGCTTAGTAAAGACGTCTGCAATCTGCTCTTTATTATTCACATAAACCAATCTTACTTCTTTTGCTTCAACATTCTCTTTTAAAAAATTGTATTTGATAGAAACATGTTTAGTTTTAGAGTGAAATACCAATGTAGACACTTAAAAATAATTATTTTAATTATTTTTAATTCCTCGCATAATTAATTAATTAATTAATTATGTTAATTCAAATTCCTCTCAATATTAATTAAATATAATTAATATTGTCACTATAGCATATAATTGATTTATTTAATAAATCAATCCCTTTCTTTATTCTTCTAAAAAAATCAAATCCTCACAAATCTTCCTCTTAGCTAATTAATTTCAAATCATCTTCTTAATTCATTCTTCTAGAAATTCCCTAAACTCACTTAACATTATTCTTCTAATTTTTTATTCCCTCCACTCATTCTCTCTCCTAGTCAAATTCTCCTACAAATATTAATCCCACCTAACATTTCCTCTAATCCCCCTCCTAATGAGTCGTTAATGGTTAATCATCATGATTAGTCACAAAGTCAACTCTTTGTCCTTTTCATCCAGCCACTAGCTTTAAATGCTCTTTTCCTAGGTGAATGTAAGATTTTCGAAATCATACATTCCTCTAGGCATCCCCTCTCCCAAGGAATTTTTAATTCCTTTTTATTCCTCCAATCCCCATGATATCCTTTTTTGGAGAATTTTTAATTCCTCCAATGCGTCTTGTGGAGTGTGGAGATACGAAATGCCTTTAAGGCATATTTCTTGGTCTCCACACCCTCTCTTGGACCTTGTTTGAGCTCACAAGTAAATCTTAGCCCTTCATCTCGAATTCATCCTAGCCATCCATTTTCCTCTCCTCTTCCTATAAAATAGGGCTCCATCCCTTCATTCAAAAACATCTTGAAATCCAGTAAGTTTATGCTACCCTTTTGAGCCCAGGAAATCATCTTGGCAACTTGATCATCTCATCCTTATCATTTTTCAAATCCAATCCATTTGTGCACAACATTGGAGAGCCATGCACATCCAGCAATCAAAGGAGTACATCAAGTGGAGCATTATCAAGGGGTGCCTTCACTTCATCAAGCTCAATCCGAAGGAGAAGGTAAAATAGCAAGGTGAAATGGTCTTTTAATGATATTTTGGCATTCTGCATGTTTATTTCATTATGTTTTGATCATTTGACCTTCAAATCTGTTTCCCCTCTTCAACCGGATTCTTAGATATATCAATTGCTACCATATTATCAAAGTAAATGATTATAGGTTCTTTGCATTTTACCTTTATGTCCTTCAACATTTGTTTAATCCATAATACCTGAGTACAATTAGTTGTTGCTGCAACATATTCTGATTCTGTTGTTGATAATGTTGTACAACTCTGTTTCTTGCTCAACCATGAAATCAATCAGCTACCAAGAAAGAATGCCCCACTGGTGGTGCTCTTTCTGTCATCTGCATCTCCTCCCCAATTAGCATTGGTGTATGCACATAACTCAAAATTTTCATCTTTAGGATACCATAAACCAAGATTTGTTGTGCCTTGTAAATATTGGAAAATCCTTTTCACTACTGATTCATGATTTTCTCTAGGATTACTCTGAAATCTTGAAATAATACACACTGCATTCATTATATTAGGTCTTTTTTGTGTCAAATACAGTAAACCTCCAATCATAGATTTGTATCTTGTCAGATTAATAGGAGTTGAATCATCCTTCAATGATAGTTTATCAGTTGTAGTCATAGGAGTGCTTACCGGTTTAGACTTCTACGTACCAGTTTTTTTCAATAATTCCTTCAAATACTTTGATTGACATAAGAATATACCTTTATCATTCTATGAAATCTGCAATCCTAAAAAGAATTTTATCTTCCCAATCATAGACATTTCGAATTCTTCCTGCATCTTGTTAGAAAAGTCTTTACACAATCCATCTTCTCCTCCAAAAATGATGTAATCAACAAAAACTTCAATAACCAAAATGTCTCTCATTAGTCACTTTGAAATATAAGTTGCTGTCAGCATTACTTTTAGTGTAACCAAGTTTCATAAGATATTTGTCCAATCTAGCATACCAAGCTCTAGGAGCTTGCTTCAATCCATATAAAGCTTTCCTTAACCTGAAAACCATATCTTTATCATTTGTCAATGAAAATCCATTAGGTTGTTCAATGTAAACTTCCTCTTCAAGATCACCATTCAGAAATGTACATTTAACATCCATTTGATATAGTTTATAGTTTTTGTGTGCTGCAAATGTAAGAAATAATTTGACTGCCTCAATTCTAGCTACCGGTGCAAAGGTTTCATTGTAATCAATTCCCTCTTTTTGTGAATATCCTTTACACACTAGTCTTTCTTTGTTTATGATTACCTTACCATCTTCATTAAGTTTATTTCTGAATACCCATTTAGTTCCAATTACATTTTTATTTTTAGGCCGGGGAACCAATCTCCATGTATTGTTCTTTTAAATTTGCTCCAATTCATCTTCCATAGGGTATGTGCAAGCTAATGAGTCACAAATTCATGAAAGTCTGTGCATTGGATAACATGCTCCACAAAATGGGGGCCCGTTAATGGTTCGGCCTCCTAAGCCGAAAGGTCACGGGGTGCTGAAGCTAAATAAAATGGGCCCCCGTTTTGAAATTCTATTTTTACCCTTTTTTTGGACAATTTTTCATTTTCACCGAGATAGTGAATTGACAAAAAGAGATAAAAAAACAGGGCCCCGTGCTGTGGTTTCCACTTCAAGCCTCCACCACTATCCCAGGTACACATTCAGTCATCTATTTTCACATTGCATAATTTTCTTGTTTTTTTGTGTATTATTTAGTTTTTTTTTAATTATTATTTTAGTTTTTTTTTATAGTAGCATATAAATAAATTATTTTTTATATTTGTAAATTCTTGATTTTGATCTAAAATATTTTTGAATATTTAACCCTAAACCATAATCAACAAATTTATAAATCAAAACCAAACCTAGATAATTAACAAAACGAAATCGACACAAACAAAAAAATGAAAAATGAAATGGAAACAAAAACAAAAACGTTCAAAAATGACATTGAAATAAAACCAAACATATGTACCTAAATTGTTCTTAATCCTCATTAGGCAATACAAACGTTACCACTAGATTAGTATAACCTTAAAAGTAATTAACATTACTCTTCAAATTTTAGATATCAAAGTTTAGGCTTAGGTTTATGCCATGTCATGGCATAAAGGTCCTATTGTGGTCCTATTATGTCATGTGATGGTATAAAAGGATCAATTATGGACACAATTTTAGAGCAAAGCTAGATAAGTTACTAAAATTGGAGTTCGGTTTACATAGGTTCATAAAGGAAGCTAATATGCCAAATATATAATTCATTAATACAAAATAAAAAATATTCTTGATTTATAATGTTGATTGATAATGAGTTTTCTAAATGGGGTGCTAATTATATATACATCCGAAAGATTTGAAAAATATAATTCCCAAGAAGTATTTTGAATATCTTTAGAAGTATATTGGTATATCTAGAATGTAATTTATATTATAAAATATTTAATATATGATTTGAAGTTGGTAAATATTTTGATGAAGATTTATTAGATTATGTTATGATTAAGCTAATATTAGAAGAATGGTTTTAACAACATCTTTTGGTTTTAAAAGGTGCACAAGGTTTGAAGTTGAAATCATATTCAATTGTATATAATATTAAATTGTTAAGGAGCTATTTTTTTAAAAATAGTTAATTTAAGATATTAGTTGAAGCTATTTGAGAACGTGAGATAGTCCTAATGAACACATGAATTAAATTAATGAACCTAGGACAATCACAATGAACATATGATAGTCCCAATGAGCCTCAAATGATCCTAATGAATGTAGGGCAGTCTTAATGAACCTAAGAAAGTCCTAATGAGCCTAAGAAAGCCATGATGAACTTGGGACAATCCTAATGAACCTAGGATAGTCCTAATGATTATAGGACAATCCTAATGAACCTAGGATAGTGTAAGAAAAAATCACTACAAAAAAGACCTCAAATGCGTTAAATGAATTTCCCAATAATGCACTCGTGTTTATCTTTTTTTGGTCATTTGGCTACCTTTTTTTACAACTTCTTGGTGTATACGCCCCTAAGAAGACCTTTTCCTCAAAAATTTCTTTGATCATGAACTCCTCATGTGCACCAAACATAAGTTGCCACTTGGAAGCTTCTAATGCACACAATCCTTTCAATCAATCTACTCCATTGATCTGTCAAAACAATCTTAGTCTTTAATCCTCTATCCTTCATGACTATAAATAAATCATTATATGAGCTATTTTCAAGAACTCTTGTAATGCAATGTTATGTTGCCAATTTAAGCACCTTACATCCTATCTTGGTCACAAATCCATCTTGAAGTCATCAACCTTTAGCTACAACAAGAGTTTTCTTTCTGAGATACTATTGTCTTTCATCTTTTATACATTATCCTCTAAAGGTGGTACTTATGCATAGCATAATGGTTTGAAATTCATAGTTTAAGTCCTTTATTGATTTTTTATGCTTGCTTGCATACACATATATTGCTAGAATTTAGCAATTCTTTATAGCTTCTATTTTAGTTTATTTATGAAAGAGTATAAATGAAGCTATATTTAAAGTCAAAATTGTAAGATCCCCTCAATCATTGAGGTAGAATTCAAAATTGATTTCACCTCTAATTATATGAAAAATTTAATTTGTCTGTACATATCAAAATCTTTCAAAATTTTGCATATTAAACAATAAAATATTGTGATGAACAAGTCTCTAGAGTCTTAAAAACCTTTATTTTCATAAAGTGCCAACACTGCATTTTTTACCTAAAATATTCTCTTTGATTAATACAAAATTTTAAAATGGTTGCCACTAAAAGTATTAGGTCAGTGAAAGGATTTGGGATATTTAAAAATAGGCTTGCATCACTTTTTTAGCTTCATTGAGTTGTAGTTTGTTCATTGACTTAATATTAAGTGCTTGCAAGTATGATAGTGGATCCCTTTGTGCGTGAGCGCATCCCTAAAGCTTTCAATTATTAAAATAAAAATCATTACGATGTGATGATTTGAAGGAGATGTATCCATTAAAGAAATATTATGGATGGGTATTAATGAGGATCATATAGTATGTTAGGAATTTTATTTGAAATGTTAGTCAAAATAATATTCTAGTTGATAATTATAAATGCATGTGTAAAATATTGTTGAAATTGATTATTTTAAAAGTAAATATTGCAAGGTTAATTTTGTTTTTAATTGTTGGCATGTTGTATTGATTTTTATGTAAGAGTTTCATTTCTTATTCAACTTTGTAAGAGAATTTGTGTATGAATTGATATCTTAAATTTTATAGAAAGATTATATATAAAAACAAATGATTGCGGAGTTTTATAATAAATGATTTACAGGAAATAATATTTTTTGAAGGTTTTGTAAATTATAATCTTGTGTAGATTTGATTATGGGAGAAATTTAATGGTGAAATATGCTTAACTCTTCAAAAGTTTTGATGTTTTGTCTTTACATGACAACCACTTAGAATATAATATGTTTTAAGTAGGTCATTTATAGTCATGGGAGATTAGTTTTTTTTTAAGATTGTCTGAAGACTAATCAATGTAATATGAATTGATGGCAATTATCTCAAAACTATGTAATTGAATTCTAATAAATTATCATGTACACTAAAACACTAGAAATATGGAGCATCCAAACACACATGTGCATTTTTCTAGATTTATTAATATTATTGTGTTGTATCTCATTATAATTTAGTTTCAAAATAACTTTAAGTTAAAGTTAACAAAATATTATGTTGTCTTAGTAATATTGTTTCCATGCTATATATTCTTACACTAGAAGGAGGATCATCTTATTTCTCACTTCTTTATTGATCTTATGTATGAAATATTTTATATTGATTTTAATAGTTGATGCATTTTACAAGAAATGAATTTATTAAATTGAATATATAATAGATTTATGATGTTTTATTGAAAGTTTTTATTAAGTTTTGTGCGCAAATTTTATATTTCAAGATTCAATAGTATGTACATGTATATTTTTTTAAGTTCAATATTATATTATATATTTCATGTGTATCTCATTCAACAACATAGAAACATTACTATTTATAAATGTTTTTTTTAAATTTAGTAAAATAGATTCTTCTTTGACATAGAGTTGTATATAATTCATGTATATCTTTATATATGCAAGAGTTCTTTGTTATCATGGATGTCTTTGACATAGATGAACTATTAGGTGAAAATCCCCCACCACAACCCCCTCCTCCTCCTCCTCCACCTCCACCACCACCACCACCACCACAACAACCCCCTAGATTGGATGAAATTCATTTAAGAGAATGAATTAATGAAAACCTACAAGTGATTGAACAAAACATTGCTGCTATCCAAAATGAGCAAATCACGACACCCCATCTTGTAGAGTTTGCAAAATCAATGCAAATTGTTGTCGAGTCAGTTAGATCTGTTGATTCTCAATTAGATCAATTTCATAGATGACAACAAGAGTTGCGTGATTTTTATGCCGATGGTTTGACTTATAGGCAAATCACTGATTTGAAAATAACCAAAGCTCATTTATGTCCATATTTTACCAACCCAAAAACAAGAGAACCAATGCAACCTAACCAGAAAAGAATTTCAATTAGGTGGTGTGTGCATATAGAAATGGCTAGATACTTTTGGGATAGATGGTGGATGGTTTTTGATTATCCAACACATCATAATTATGAGGTCTCTTTTTATTTTTTGAAGAAATTATACTATGAGTTTGTAATGAACCAAAAACCAAATTATTTTGACATTAAGTCATTCCAGGGTGTTGGTCGTGGAATGCCACATCATATATTAGGGACACAGAGTAATAATCCCCTACCGGATCCACCCATAGTTCCACTTGTTGCTCCATCGATTCTTGCAGATGTCCAAAATACATCATTCATTTCGACATTAGATGCTTTGACTTCCCTCACAGGTAACCTAAGTGAGCAAGCTGCTCACATGGCATCTGCTCCTTGATGGATGCCACATAAGTGTTCGAGTTGTCATGAGACGTGTGTAGGTCCTACTACTACTACAGGATCTACTTTAGTTCCAGTTGAGCATGATGTAGCAGATGATAGTATGATGACATCTTATATGAATTTTCTTTGCTCGGATGTTCATCTTGACTAGGTATAGATATATATACATGTACATGTCAATCTTTTTATACTTCATTAAATATAGGTATAAACTAAGTGCATCTCTTTTTTTATACAATCTAATACTTCATTAAATAATTTTTTTTTATGTAGATAAGGACTACACCTAATATTAGAGTCAATATTGCATCTACTAGAACACAACTCAGCACACCTTATGGGGTATAGTATAAATTTATATCTAGACATTGTACTATCTTTTTAAGTTAATATGTTATCATCGTATACTATATAAATTTTCATGTTGATACATTGAATGCTTCTTTCTCCAGGATTCAGGTCATGAGGGACCCTCTACATCACATCGAGAAGAGGGTCTGACTATTGTGACACCATCTATGGTATGTATCTTATAATTCTTAAATTAAATATGAACTCTTACAATATTGTAACTTAACTTGAAATTATTTAGTACACATATATATGTTCACTAAATATGATTTCATTAAATGCATGTATGCAGGTGGACATTACCATTAGGATAGGTTATCCTCATAATTTTGATCAGAGCCAATTTGAACGCACATCGATATCCTTTGAGGTATTGATATGTAATACTTAATTTGATCTTATTTTGACTCTTAATTTAAGATTTAATTGGACACTTTGAATTTGACCTTGTACAGGAGTTAGCTAGCACTACATTTGGTGTTGATACTGCACAAGATACTGCTAGAGGATCTGATGAGCATATGGTAAGTTTGTAACTTAATTTATGAATTCTACTATATTTGATAAATGATTCTTTTAATAGTTAATTTCAAGTAATATTTTAATATTATTTTTTTATTGTATAGCATGAGACAGGTGGATCTGGACCACGTCTCAGGGACAAGAGAGATACTGCTAGATGATCTGATGAGCATATGGTAAGTTTGTAACTTAACTAAATGAATTCTACTATATTTGATAAATGATTCTTTTAATAGTTAATTTCAAGTAATATTTTAATATTATTTTTTTATTGTGTAGCATGAGATAGGTGGATCTGGACCATGTCCCGAGGACAAGAGACCACGAGATGTTATTGATGATAGCACTTAGATTTTACTATTTATTTGGCTTTGATATGTACTTTTTTATGGACTTTACACATTTATTTACACGTGCACATACTTTATATATATGGATAGTTGCATAATAGGATTAGATCATATATATTTTGTGCATACTTTATATATTTTGTGCACATTAGATATTATGTGGAGTGAACATCATGTTACCATCTAGACATATATATGGATTAGATATTATATGGATTATGTGGACTTTAAATTTTACTGTTTATTTGGCTCTGATATGTACTATTTTATGGGCTTTACATATTTGTTTACACGTGCACACACATACTTTATATATATGGATAGTTTCATAATAGGATTAGATCATATATATTATGTGCATACTTTATGTGTATTGTGCCCATTAGATATTATGTGGACTTGAAATCATGTGCACATTAGATCATATATATTGACTTGAAATTATATTTATGGAACTTGTGCTTAGACAACTTTATAGGCATTATGTGGACTTGTAATTTTATTTTTGGAATTTCATTTAAATAGCTCTTGTGATTAGATAAACTAAAGGTGCATACATCATGAACTAAGTATCGAAACATATCTTATGATTATAACATATTCTAAATTAAAAAGTATCATTTAACAAATATAATGAATAGAACTTGATTAAAACATAATTATCTCATTCATAAATTTGACCAATAGTCTCTCATTTATGTATATTGTACACAAAATGTAATCAAGAAGACATATCTAAAATAAAATAAACAGTCTATTTAAATAACTTTGTTTTCATTGATGCCTTCTACTTGTGGTAGACCTGAAACAAAATTTTACTAGATTCATTCTGTTATACCATCTGCATCCTCTCTCTTTTGCAAAGCATCTATAATTGTCTCGTGCTCTTCCATAGAGAGAGTCCATAATTGTTTATTAGCAGGCCTGCCATGATATCTATCCAATTTTATATTAGTTGCCACTACCAAATGTGAGTAATGTATAATCTTCTTCTCTAATTCATAATCTTCAAATGCGGGCAATCCATTCTTTCTTGTTAGATATTTGCGTAGCCAAGTGCCAACAACAACCACAGATCCTGTTGGATAGTCATAACCATCATCATCTACTCGAGGAGTAGTTAGCTTATGTTTTGGCTCTACACATCGAGCCAACCAATACTTTGTCCCCTCTTCATTGTCCTCTGGTGCAACAACAACATAGACATGTCCTGTGCACAAAACAATTTTATTTTAATATTTAATGAGAAATAAAAAAAAAAATATACACTGTAAGATTTCATAAATTTATGTACTATTTAATAAATCAAAACAAATTTCAAAAATAATTTTACCTTGTTGTATAAGATCTGAAGTGCGATCATAGTCATTTGATGCAAACATTTGATCCATATCTTCATCAGTTCTTTCATGCGGATCATTTGCATCTATGGGTGTCAATGATCTTTGTTGCCATTCTTCAACCCATTCTTTATTCTACAAAATTCCCAATCTCCGGAAACACAAAACTGACAAAAGCAAGCAAGTTGCCTTGTGAATATAGTCCATGTGTTTGAATTAGAACTCTTAAACGAATGCCATTTAGCTGATCCAATGATGGTATTACAATCATGCCGAATAGGAATACTATCTTCCTCTATCAACTAGAAGAAACGTCGAATTGCAGAGTTTTCAGTTGATCCTTTTGACAACTTTGAATTGCACCAATCTACAACTTCATGAGCATCTCTGAATTTCACTGCATCCTCAAATTTCAATTGTTCTCTAGCAAGAGCTCTTTTTATATAGGCACCTGTTCCATCATGTTCCCCCTTACCATGTCCCGCTTCAAAAAAACTCCATAAATGTTGGACATTGGTTATCTTGTGAACTTTGCATGGCCAATAAAACATTCTTGCATTTTTGAATTTTCCAGTGTAGTTATCTAACCATATCATATGTTGTTTCATGCCAATTTCTCTTTCCTTAAGATTATCATAAAATACCTCGGAGCAATGTTGAACAAACTCTAAAGAGTGTAATCGATTATCGCTAACATAGAAATGATACTCCCTCAAATTTTTTTTGTTATCTTCTATACTGTCATGGTCATGTCTATATATAATGTGCACAAATATGGCCACTTGCACTTAGTTGTAGTATTGTGATTGAGTTTCCTCTTGTGGTTTTAGAGTATAATTTTCTACAAAATCCACAACTTATACTATTGTTCCAACTGGAAATGTGTTCTTGCATATGCAAAACTATCCATCAAGCCATCGCGCATGTTGGGAATGTTTCACATATTTTGGAACAATATGAGTTTTAAACTCACTAATAAATGCATTCACACTATTCTATTCTGTAATCAATTCTAAATGTTTCCCCATCTTTCCATCCTTTAGAGGGTATTCTATATTTTTAAATCTCCTAACATCAACCATTTTTTGTCCAAACTCAGATGAAACATGTTCATGCAAACATTCACCTATCGAAGAATAGTTCCCACATAAATGGCAAAGGCCATAAATGCATGAACTAGAAAGAAATAATTGTTCATTAGGTGGTTTACAAAATAAACTTCCAATAAAATCTTTTATAGTTTCAGGTGGAACATAAACACCACAATCCCGCACAAGATCATTACCATGCAACATACAACATATATATCGAAAAACATCATAATAGTAACGAAACTGGACATGAGTTTTACAACAACAAGATATTCTTTGTTTATTGATTTTAACATACCAGGGTTTGCATTTTTCAAATGATCTTTGACTAATTCATAAATTCATTAACACAGATTCATCACTAAATTTTTTAAAGAATTCAGTTTGAGTCATGTCAAGAAGATGTTTTGGATGAGGATCATGAATTTTTGATCCCACCCTTAACTTTAAAACATCTCTAGCATTTGATGAAACTCTAGTGTTATCATGCCAAAATTTTGCAATTAATTGTTTAGTTTCATCATTTAATTTCATGTCCGACCTTTGAAGTCTACCACTAAAACTCCAACAATGGTTTAGTGGATCAATTTCAATTGTGTCTCTTCTTTTGGCCGCTCTTGACAAGGTTCTATGATGTAAGTTCAAATAGCCACTTATATCACTTAACATTCTTTTACTAACAATCATTTTGTCAACTATAGTAGTCATTATAACTCTACGTGCTGCATTCTTATCTTTAGATCGACTTGTTTTTCCTATAGAATTGATGGCACTGGCAACAGTAGATAAAACTTGCTTATATGATTCATCTTTTCTTTTTGGTTTTGCATAAATACCTATTTTTTTCATGACTTTATGCATTTTTAACATTTTTATTAATTGTAGCATTAATTGACATTGGAATCCTAACTTTTTATTATAGAAAAATTGTTTATATAATCTGTTCGCATGTGTTCTGATTTGTCTCCAAGAAACTAACCCATTAAGATTATCTAGCACATTGCTATCAATAGTAAACAAATTACATTCATTTTCTTTCAGAGAGGGTGGTGTAATATTTTCAATTTTTATTTCTTTTCGTATTGGTGGATGAAATTTATATCCAACTTCATTTAAATCAGCAATTTGATTGGCATCATAGTCATCGGGATTTAAAAACATACCAGGATTCGCATCCACATCAACATTTGCATCAACAGTCATACCCATGTGTGGTTCTACATTTCTTGCATCCATCATGATGTCTTCAATGGTCTCATCTACAACGGGCACTGAACTAGATGGTTTAGAAGTGTTATTCAATTGTCTTTGTTGTGATCTTTGATCTCTTTGGCATTTTGCCTCCCTCTCTCTTTGTGCTTGAATTTTGTCCATTGTCATTGTCCTCTTTTTTTTCTTTTGACATTGCTTAGAACCCATTTTTACAAACTCGTCTTCAAAAAATAATATCTTTTTATTGAGTTCTTAAAAAAATTATGTAAAAAATATTAAAAAGTACTGCCAAATGATGTAAAAAATCTTTGTCAGTACGGATTTCAATGATAGTGTGGTAAATCGATGCAATCTATCTTTTTTTTTACAGTAACGGTTATTTAGAAACAGGGGCTCGTTATTTAAATAACAGGTCCCCATTTTAATAACGAGGGCCCCCGTTTATAAAACAGGGGCCCATTATGTAAAATTTGAATTCACAACCCACCACTTGCCTCGGGATTAGGCCCGGGATAGGCCTGGGATGGCCACACCTGAGACATGAACCTGCAAATTCAAAGCTCCATGAATGAAAGCACAAATATGATGAAATGAAATAGTTTACGTGCCTCTAATCAGAGAATTTTTATACAAAATTGAAACCAATTTCATATTATACTGTCTAGATTCTAAATATGTAAATTAATTTAAAAATTGATTATTTTAACTATTTTTCATTTAATTTATACTAAATCAGGTCCATAAATTTGAAATATTAACTAATTTTCTTAATTTAATAACTTTTTTATTTTAATGAATTTTGAAAAAAAAAATTATATGTCATCAATCTACACAAAATTCTTTTCAATTTAAAAAAAAAAAAATTCAAAAAATGCTAAGTTTACGTCAAATTATGTGGGTCGTACACGTCAAATTTTAAAAAAGATAATTACGGCCATTAAAAAATTAATTAAAAAAAAAATACAGAAAAATATGCTCATCAATCTTCAGTGTGTTACAAACCATTTCCCAAAACGGTTTGAGAAAATAATTTTAATTGTGTCAAAAAGTGTGGGTCATACACATGCATGGTATGGTCCTGAAACAAGCATTTTTAAAACATAGCTTTTAGAACTCCATTCAAAAATATATTTTTATTATGTGGGTATTAAAATAAATTACATATTTGAAAAGTACACTCAGAGAGCTATCTTTTATATTAGTGACTTTTTCCAAGATTCAATCTCTAAGTGTTTCAAAATTTAAGCTCAAGTGAGACAAAATCTAAAAAACAGGGAAAACACTTCCACTTTTTGGCCAAAAAGTGGACTCATCTTCTTGCACTGACCCCATAGCCATAATCCAATGTTCATTTGTGATTATCTCAACAACCGGTTCAAAATCCAGAGACCTTGAATTTCTTCTAAAGTGTTCATCAATCTTCACATTTGCACTCTCAATGATTTTTTGCAATCTTTTATTAAAACATCTATATGATTTTCTTTTAGATGAATACCCAAGAAATAATCCTTCATCACTTCTAGGATCAAATTTACCAGTATACTCATCTCTCCTAATGTAACATTTGCTTCCAAATATTCTGAAGTACTTAAGAGTAAGAATATTACCAAACCATAGTTCATAAGGTGTCGTACTGGTTTCACCTTTGATGTGAACTCTGTTGAAATTGTAAACCATTGTATTCATTGCTTCTCTCCAATATACATGAGGTAGATTTTCTTCTGATATCATGCTTCTAGCTGCATCCAGCATAGTTCTATTCTTCCTTTCCACAACTCCATTTTGCTGAGGTGTCCAGGGTGCTGATAGTTGTCTTCTTATTCCATTCACTTCACAAAATGTATTGAAATCCTTAGATGTAAATTCACCTCCTTGATCTGATCTTAAACATTTGATTTTCTTGCCGGTTTCATTCTCTACAAGTGCCTTGAATAATTTGAATTTCCCAAAAGCTTCTAATTTCTCCCTGGGAAAAGTAACCCAACACATTCTAGAACAATCATCAATGATTAGCATAAAGTATCTATCTCCTTGTAGAATTCTTTTTCTTGTTGGACCACATAAGTCAGTATGAATCAAATCAAGAACATCATTGGTTTTCTCAGAAATACTCTTAAAAGTTGTTCTAACTTACTTTCCCATTTGACATTCCCTACATACCGGATTATGAGGTTTTACAATCTTAGGTAAATCCCTTACTACCTTAGATTAACTAATCTTCACAATGAAATCAAAATTTACATGACAGTCTTCTATGCCATAACCAACTTTCATCAATGTTTGCAATCAAGCATGTCTTTTCAATGTTATTCAAATGAAAGATATTACCTCTAGTCTGATTACCGGTTGCAATTTCCAAACCAGTTCTATTCATGGTTTTGCATTTACCATTCTTGAATTGTAACTAAAATCCTTTTTTAAATAATTGACCAACACTCAAAAGATTATGCTTCAAACCTTCAACATAATAAAGATTGTCAGTATTGTGCTTACCATCAAAAGATATAGTTCCTTTTCTTTGATAAAACAAGATTTGTCATCTCCAAATCTTACTAGACCTCCATTGTATTCCTAAAAAGATAAGAATTTACTTTTATCACCAGTCATATGATGTGAACATCCAGAATCTATAATCCATTCATCATCCTTTTCTTCAATTTTAGCTGCCAGGACCTACTCTACCATTGGAACAATAGGTGTCGGTTGATCTTTTGTTATTGCAACAAAAGCCCATCCATTGTCTCCCAGTTCTTCATCAGAATTAGTAACTCCTTCATCAACATAGTAACAAGATTTGTCTCTATTTTCCTTGAATATGTATCTCTGATATTCAGGGTTAGGCTTATATGTTCTGTTAGCTTCTTCTCTTAATATTGCATGTCTATCCGGACATCTAGATGCCATATGACCAATTTTTTTATAGTTGAAACATTTAAAAGGTGCTTTGCCTTCATACTTACTTCCAATAGGACCTTTAGGCATTTTCCTTGCAAACAGTGCTTCAAGCTCTTCAATTTCTTCATTTTCTTTCCTGATGTCTTCAAGTTCTCTTGCATAATGTGCTTTCCAACCAGATTTATCAGCTGATGATGAAGATGTTATAGATGATGATGCTTTGAAAGATAAATCTGTCTTAATTGTAGCAACAGGACCAAATTCCTCAAGCTCAAATGCTGAATTTTTTCCAACCAAGGTATCTCTAGATACTAATGTATTAGGCATAGTTCTCAACTCATTAATAGTAGTTACTTTCATTTTGTATGCCAATGGCAATGCTCTCAAAACTTTAGAAACAATTTCATCTTTACTTAAGGAACCTCCACAACATTGTATTCCCAAAACAAATTCATTAACTCTTTCGATAAAAGCAAAAATTCTTTCATCTTCTTCCTTTTTAAATTTTCATACCTAACCCGAAAGCATTCCAGTTTTGTAATTTTGACAATGGTATCTCCTTCATTCAATGTCTTCAATTTATCCCAAATAGCATTAGCAGTAGATCGATCTAATAATCCCATGATTTGCTGATATGATAAGGCACTCAAAAGTGCTTCTCTAGCTTTGCAATCATTCTCTTTATTCTTAGCCAATGTAGGTAGATTAGGTTGACCTGGTGTAGGACCAACATAACCATTCTGTGTAACATCCCATATGTCTCTTCTAATGCGATTCAGAAGCATCTCCATTCTGATCTTCCATATGCCATAGTTAGTTCCATCAAGTTTTGGATGACCTTCCTAAAATAGTTAGTTGCCATAGAATCTCCTCAAGTTGTTAAACTTCTGCAAAAAGAGGACTTGGCTCTGATACCAATTGTTAGGACCCGGAGGCAACTGAGAGGGGGGGGGGGTGAATCAATTGTCTATTAATTTCAACCCAAATACACTTTAATCAAACTTGATACTTAATACCGGTAAACCACTCTTAATGTCGATAAACTTATTAACAGTTAATAACAGTACTGGTGAAACTTAATGCATGAAACAGAAAGAGAAACAATATCCACAACACATAACACAAAGATTTGTACATGGGAACCCTGTAGGGGGTGAAAACACGGTGGGAAACCTTACCCACAATCAGATGATACTACTACAGATAGTATGTGTTTACAAATGGGGTCTGCACATGCAGAGAGGCCAACTGCCTAGAGCTCACTGCTCAATCACAAGATGGGAGTCACATTGACTACAATTGGATGATTAAATCCAATGATAATGTACTGCTCAAAGTAGCATCTCTAATGCTAGATTCAGTATCAGTTAAGCTCTGATTGTCTTCTTCAAACCTTCCTTGAATCTTCAAATGATGTCTGCATGAGTAGCTTTGATTATATTTGCATATACCAAATATCACAACCTTATAATACCTTATTACATACCACTACCACACTAATCTCTCAATTGAGATCTTACATATATACCAAAACCTAAGACCAAATGTGTAGGTCGACTTACTATGAATAATACAATAAAATCTATTACAAGTAAGTCAAGATGCGATGCATCATGTCGACTCAACAACAATATTAATTGATTAAATCATCTCCATAACATGTCATGCTGATCTGGAATAGATAATGCATGTCGGTCCATAACCTAGACCAATTTTCCGGTAACAAAAAATATGTCAACCCGATTAGACCAATAACCAAATCTCCAAAACCAAGTGTCCAAACCATGTCTTCGACATAACCAAGTGATCTCCAGATGATAACAAGTCATCCTCAATGCTGGTGAATAATATAACCTGCCGGTGAATCCACTAGTACATTTGGGTCAAGATTTCGACAAGAAATCGTCGGAATTCTGACCAACTTTTGTTGCACTACTGACAAAAAAAGATATCAAAAACTTTGTGTCGGAAGTTCCGACCATCCTTGTGGTCATCGCAATTCCAACATCACCTCCAACCTTTCCGACGGCCACCATGGATGCTCATACCTCGAAAGAATACCGTCGCGATCTCGGCCTATCGTCAGAATTCTGACTCCAAAGGATAAAATTCCGACAGAGGAGTGCTGTTGGATGCACAACATCCTTGTCGGGCATTTCATTAGTTGTCGTCGGAATTCCAATGGTGACAGATGATGTGGGTCAAATGGCTTTGTCATCAGTGAATGAAAGCATTGAACGAGTTCTATTTTTAAAAATTGCATTAAACATTTTAATTTATTTAATTCAGTGTTATTTGCAAAAAAAGATTATCAATGATGTTTCCTTTCTCCAAGAATTGTCTAGGATCTTTTCGTTAGATAATATGTAACATCGAATGACTAAATTTTTTCTTTACAAATGCTTATTTAATTTAATTATTATCTGAGCGTGAATTAAAATTTATATCTATACGGAAGAAAAACATACAAGTTGAAGAGTCATGTGAAAGCAAATTTCCTAAAAGAAAGAAAGTAGGCATTATCTTGAATGACATGGAAACAAGCTCATCAGCTGCTTAGAAGAGAGCAATTGGAGAATGGCAGAGGAAAGTGTTTAAGGGTGATAAATAGATAGATAGTATGCAATACAAACAAACAATGTCTGGAGTGTCTGATGTGACGTCTCTAATTATGTCCGCAGGGACTAACTGGTTTTGGAGTTCCTGCAAAACCTATTGGGCCATGCTTGGAGGAAATCAATGTGTTCATGCAAGGAGCACCTTTTTTCTGTTATGAGAATGATACTTTTGCATCGAGGGATATTTGGAAGTCAATATCCAAAAATTTCTATAGTGTGGAACAAGAGTTGGCGGACTCAAAGTATAATTGTCAGCTTTTAGAAGACCAAGAGGTTATGTACACAATCTCCCAATAGAAGAGCGATTTCAAGAATTACCTCTCCCCCCCATGACTATTCAGGAAGCACTTCCTCAAACAAAGGACTATTGGCCTCCATGGGATCAAAGAAAAAAATTAAAGCATAGACTCTAGACGATGTGGTGGTGTCCTTCGTGAAGAACTCTACACTATAATTGAAAATTCATGAGGGAAATTGCAAGATAGTGAAGAGAAATACAATCTTGAAAAGTGGGAAGAATGGATCTTGGTTTGGGTGGGGCCAAGTCAGGTGGCTCCTCTAGAGGTTGACGAGATAGAAATCATATTAGGATTTGAAAAAGATCACACTCGTGGAACTTCATGTGCGAGTGATCGATTGTGGTGTTTGGGTAATGCATTCCAAATAGATATAGTTGCATGCCATCAGGATAAAATTCTTTAATCAAGACATTACCCATTTGGAATGCAAATGTGTCTATTTGGAATGCATTACCCAAACACCGCAATCGATCACTTGCACACGAAGTTCCATGAGTGTGATCTTTTTCAAATCCTAATATAATTTCTATCTCGTCAACCTCTAGAGGAGCCACCTAACTTGGCCCCACCCAAACCAAGATCCATTCTTCCCACTTTTCAAGATTGTATTTCTCTTCACTATCTTGTAGTTTCCCTCGTGAATTTTCAATTATAGTGTAGAGTTCTTCAAAAAGGACACCACCACATCGTCTAGAGTCTATGCTTTAATTTTTTTCTTTGATCCCATGGAGGCCAATAGTCCTCTATTTGAGGAAGTGCTTCCTGAATAGTCATGGGGGGGAGGGGTAATTCTTGAAATCGCTCTTCTATTGGGAGATTGTGTACATAACCTCTTGGTCTTCTAAAAGCTGACAATTATACTTCAAGTCCGCCAACTCTTGTTCCACACTATAAATTTTTTTGGATATTGACTTCCAAATACCCTCGGTGCAAAAGTATCATTCTCATAAAAGAAAAAAGGTTCTCCTTGCATGAACACATTGATTTCCTCCAAGCATGGCCCAATAGGTTTCACAGGAACTCCAAAACCAGTTAGTCCCTGCGGACATAAATTAGAGACGTCACATCAGACACTCCATACATTGTTTGTTTGTATTGTATACTATCTATCTATTTATCACCCTTAAACACTTTCCTCTGCCATTCTCCAATTGCTCTCTTCTAAGCAGCTGATGAGCTTGTTTCCATGTCATTTAAGATAATGCCTGCTTGCTTTCTTTTAGGAAATTTGCTTGCAGATGTCTCTTCAACTTGTATGTTTTGCTTCCATACAGATATAAATTTTAATTCACGCTCAGATAATAATTAAATAAAATAAGCATTTGTAATGAAAAGATTTAGTCATTCGATGTTACATATTATCTGATGGAAAGATCCTAGACAATTCTTGGAGAAAGGAAACATCATTGATAATCATTTTTTCCAAATAACACTGAATCAAATAAATTAAAAATGTTTCATGTAATTTTTAAAAGTAGAACTCATTCAATGCTTTCGTGCATCGACGACAAAGTCGTCTGACCCACACCATTATGCATAATAGAACAAATCAATATAATAGGCTATTATAAAGAATATATACAAAAATATGAAAGAACATTAAATTACTATTACAAACCCATAAACCATTAAATAGTGAAAATAGATATAAATTTGTAAATGTCTCCCTATAAACACCACAACCATAACCAAAACAAAAAAAATTCTTACCCGCAAAAACTTAGCTGGTGAGTTGCAAGTCTACAACATCTCTTAGATGATCAAACCATTTCTTAATTTTGTTCTTCTGGTTAGTCAATAGATTTAGTTGCATGTTCAAGTTTTCTATTTGAAGCCTTTTGTTTCCCTATATTTGAGACATAATAAAATTCTTGTGAGTAGGAAATTGATTTAGGAGTTACGTGTGAAGAATTTGGCAAAGTAAATGATAACAATCAAACTCAAATTTTATCTGTCTTGATTAAAGACTTTTATCCTGATGGCATTAAATTAAAGTTCTTTCTCTATTTTTTGGTGATCTCTGGAGTAGAGGTTGCTTTGCATCGACCTAGGATACATTTAACTTGTGTTTTATCTGTGGAAATATGTATCCTAGGATGATGCAATGCAACCTCTGCTCCACCAATACCAGATAGAAGAGAAAGTACTTTAATTTAAAGCCATCACGATAAAATGCTTTCAAGACATATATTAGGTATAAAAGGAAGCCTACCCTGTCATTTGAAGGGGTTTACCTACAATTCAAGTGATCTCTTAATTATAAAATCAATTCAATTCCAAGTGAACATGCAATCAAGCATTCATCGAGAATTGAAGGAGAAATCAAGTTAATAAAGATATTTAATAAAGATATCATCTTTTAAATTAAGAAATGGGTAGGAGATTAAGAATACAAACCTTCCATATTGCACACTTCAAGGTATATTAAAATCA
The DNA here is from genome assembly GCF_030272615.1 of Cryptomeria japonica. Taxonomy (NCBI): domain Eukaryota; kingdom Viridiplantae; phylum Streptophyta; class Pinopsida; order Cupressales; family Cupressaceae; genus Cryptomeria; species Cryptomeria japonica. The sequence continues at coordinate 588,192,791 of NC_081406.1, forward strand.
GTTTAAAGTGTATTCATTTAGGGACCTTTCATAAAATATTCTCAACTTACATATCATAAAAGGATCTGCTCCACCAATACCAGATAGAAGAGAAAGTACTTTAATTTAAAGCCATCAGGATAAAATGCTTTCAAGACATATATAAGGTATAAAAGGAAGCCTACCCTATCATTTGAAGGGGTCTACCTATAATTCAAGTGATCTCTTAGTTATAAAATCAATTCAATTCCAAGTGAACAGGCAATCAAGCATTGAAGGAGAATTCAAGTTGGTGTAGGTGAATTTGGAAGACAAAAGGACTCAATGAAGCCATTAAAGACTTTTGAAGATCTTAGGAGTGAAGAGACAATCAATTATGATGTCTTAAGTGGGAAGCCTTAAACAACACACACTAAGCTTTGACTACTTAGGTGTGTTGTGGGCCCATTCCTTCCCTTGAAGTCCCTTCCTGTCTGTTTCCGTTAAAAAGACAATCACTGTTAGCATTTGAATTCAAACAGTGTTCTCGTGTTTGACTGCATATAACAAAGCAAATGGCATAAGAAACTCTCATCTACCTCGCAGCTGTCATAGAATATCTCCTCGAGGAGATATTCTCAAGTCCTTTCTTGCTTTATGTTGTCAATGAAATACATAAGCATACTCATAATGCAGTCAATGCAACAAATAGATTTCCATTTTGATTAGTTTTATTTGCCAACGTACTCTCTACCTGTGCCAAAAAGGGAGCTTTGGAATAGAGTATGGGCTTCCATCAAAGCAGAAGGTAAGGGTAATTAATATCATATGCTTACGGTTGGAAATGCTCTGTTTGACATGTTTGGAAAATGTGGAAGTATAGACATGAAAGCGCATGAACTGTTTAGTGAGATGCATCAAAGAAACGCGATCTAATGGAATGTTATGATTGCAGGATATGCACAAGATGTGTTTGAAATAGATTTAGAAACTTCCAACCAAATGTGATTAGTGAGTATAGATGTTGTAGTGCAACTGCCCAGGTACACATGCATGCAAAATATGTAAGCTTAGATAAGGCACATGAACTATTTGACATAATGCCTCAAAGATCACCCAATATCCAATGACAGTTGGGAGAAAGAAAACATCAATTTTTTGATAATCATAAATATTTCTTTATTCATCACTATAAATCTATTATGAATTTAGTCTTAATATTGCAGAAATTTATTCTATTATGAATGCAATATTTAGGGATATAATCTTTATATATATTTTTAATTAGGAAAAGGTCCTAATAGAATCCCCAACTAATTAATCTAGAGAAAGATACCACTAAAGAAAGAAATTCAATCCTCACCACTATGGTCTTGAAGGCTTTTAAGACACTTGGATTCCTATTTTGGCCCGCTTTTCCTTGATCCTATGTTAAGATAGTAAACTAGTTTGAGAGAATCTATTGGGTGGGAAATTGTGTATGGTTGCAATTATTTTCATGCACGGAAAGTGATTTAAAGTTTGGACCAATAGAGGATAAGTATTTCTTGAACCTTCAAGGACATGTGTAGAGCACCACATGGATGTTTCTCCATTATTGAACTCTTTGAATATGTAAGTAAATTATTTTTGGTTGATGACACAGTAAGTGTGGTATTTATCTTTTTGATATGTTGTGGATAATATTAATCAAATATGGAATTTTTTTGATGCTATATACACTATGTTTTGGATTTAATTTAGGTAAGCGAAGAGGTAATGGAAGAATAAAAGAGGTACACAAAGGAAGAAGAGTGAAATAGGTGGTTTGGGATGGAGGTTACAAGTATATATGATAATTCGTATGGATAATTTGTTGTCTATAAAGAGGCAAATAAGCTATCACAACTTCAACATGAATGAATGCCTCATCTACAGAAGCAAAAGGTACCTCTAATGGTTTCAAAATTTGTCAAAATAGTTATGATATACCAAATAATCAAGTGGAATATCCTTTAGGTAACTAATATTATCTTCAAACTATTTATTTTGATTTTCATCATATCCTTTCCATGTGCATTTCCCTTGGTTTTAGTCCCATTTTTTCTTTATTTTATTCAAAACAAAATTTATAGATGCCTCTACTTGTCTCACCACTCATTAATTGTTTGGGATTTTCATTCCATTCACCAAGGTTGGCATCTATTCTAAGACTTTGTGTCATGGCCAAGCTAAATGGTTTTCCTCTAGTTTCTCTCCAATCTAGTCACCTAGTAGCATGTGAAATCTATCTCTTCCTAATTATTATTCTCTCCATCTTGTTAATGACCATTTCATTAATGAATCCTTCCTCATAATTTTGGATAAGTGAGACAATGTTAGCTCAAGGAATCTTTTCAATCCTCTTTCAAGATTCTTTCCTAAGTAATAATCTTGCATATTGGAAAATAAATTACGCTTCTATTTTTCCAAGCTACTCTTCCTTATAATGTTTAGATTTATTCTAAAGTTCTCATTGTGACTCATGTTTACTACTCTTCCTGTTTGTCTCATTCCAATATCTCCTACAAAAATTTGGAATGATTACATTTATATTTTATTTGTGTCTCCTAAATATCCACAAAATTTGGAACAATAATACAATTTTTTAATAATATTTAATTGTAAAAGAAAGGATTAAAATGGAACTAAACACTCTAAATAAATTAATCAGGGTTAAAGGGATAAACTAGGATCAATTCATGAAGGCAATATTTGTTATCTCAAAATTAATAGATTCATGCAAGAAAAGAAATATTAAATCTAGAGATAAAATTCTTGAAAAATTTAGCTAGCTAAAAGCGAAAGAATGTTGTCAAGCTCTCATTTTTGTATAGACTGGCAAAGGTTGTAGAGGAGAAATCACTATTGAACTTACCCCTGTCTCATATAACCCTATGTTGAGACCTCGCTCAATAGGAGTCCATCTAATCATTCATCCATCTTCTTACAGTCTAAGCCTTAGAATAGATTTTATTAACACTTCACCTTTTTCCCTTTTTTCAACTCAAGTTAGTTTAGGACAAACAACATCATGAGATTGAAATATCAGATGATCAAGTTCCAACTATTCAAGCATTTGACAATTCAACGTAAGTCCCCTTGTGATACCAGCAATCACATAAACCAACTATGTTTATCCACACGTTGTGACCTGACATACCAAAACCTTGGAGTTTTCTCAAGTGATCCTTAAGCAAATCTCCAGCATTTGAGTAACTTTGTTCAAGAGAGGATAAGATACTTTTGGGTATTTTATTCTATGTTCACATGTGCATAAAAAAGACATCAACACCTCCCACTTGTCAATGGATAAGCTAAAGTTTCTCTATAATGAATGGTTTATAAGGCACACCACTTGATGAAGGTTTTGCAAATGGGGTGGCAAGTTGAATGGGTTTGATGTTGGGACAATCTACATGGTTAAACGTGCTTGATTTAGAGTAGTATTAGTATGGGTGACCTCCTATGAATCCCTAGTGCTTCACCACTATGAGCATCACTTTGATGAAATGAGTACTAAGTGATCCATTCTTATGAGGGGTTCATGTAAACTACTCATGAGAATGGGTCAGCTTGACTCTAAAACTATGCAAGTGAATCTTGATATAAATATCATAGTATGAAAGTCTTGTGAAAACACTCATTCTTCTAGCATTGAAAGTTGTGAGAGAGTTATTAAGGGGATTCTCGTGTGTATAGATTCAATGTATAAGTTCAAGACAGATTTTGAGGTGATATTTCTTTCCTTTTGGTACATCTATCTTTAAATTGGATGTTCTTTTGCCTTCATGGTAGGGAGTAAGTAATTTTTATGTGGGTTCCTTTTTTCATTCTTGGATTATTAAGGAAAACATAGTTTGTGAAGAGGAGGTTTTGCTTGTTATCTTATAAAAAAATTGGGTATTAGCTATTATAATAAATGATAGACAAAACAATGTCCTCTAAGGCTATTGAAAATAAATATCTATATGATGGATTCTCTTCCCAATTTATCTTCAAATTTATTTAGTAAATATTTGGGAAACCAAAATAGGGTATGTTGATTTGCAAAGGAAGAACTAAATACAAAAATTCCCAAAAGAAGATGTGTTAGCTAATTATTTTTGTTCCTTCGGTATTTTGGAAGTTGAAATGTTCCTTATATCTCTTCAATCTCCCAAGCTTGTTCCAACAACCATAAAATTTTATGATTGGGATCCAAGGGAGATTAGTGGATTTGATGGGTTGTCTTTGGCTAGATTCACCTAAGACAATTGATGATTTATTAGGCATTGTTGCAGTCGATGCATTGTTAAGGTTATTATGGTTGATTATCAAAACTAGTGGGATTCAAATATAGAGGCGTGTTTAAGATAATTCTTATCATTGGTTGGTTAATAAAAATATGGTTTCAAGATTGATGCATAAACATATTAGAAGGGCACTTTTATGATGTATTTGAAATAATCACATTAATAAGCAAAATAATAGGTAATCTATAGGCAAGAATACTCCATATATAGATATTCTATATGAGGGACATGACTAATTCCACAAACTGTAAGATTGACTAGGCTTTTCTCATTAGTGGAATCATATAATAGCTAGTGTGTATTGTTGCCTAGATGCATGAATTTGTAGTTTCCATACAACTAAGAAATGATAATGTTTCTAAGTACTCGCCACGACTATATTATGATAACTCGCCATGACTATATTATGATAACTCTCTTATTGATAATAGAGAGTATCTAATACATTTATTAAGACCCTGATTATGGTCATGGTAGACCACACAAAGAATGACTTCCATAGGAGGCTAAGAAGGTGATCCATGAACAAGAGTTTGTTTCATTCAATCCATAACGTTAACTATCATTAAGGTGGAAGAATTTAGTGAAAAACCTCTTATGCTACCTAGGTACCCTAATGTCATATTCTATTAGAATTAAACAAGTATTTAGAGTTCATTCTATTTTTAAATCCAAGCATAGAGGGGGGACTATAATGATCCATCATCATTGAGTGTTTTTAATTAGATAAGAAGGGATTTTGAAAGGGCCCTGATCCCTTGTGCAAAGAGAAAGATGATGCATTAATCCCAACAAAACAACAAAACAAAATAGCTCCAAAACAACAAAACAACAAGAGGCGGAATAACTAAAGCAAAAATGAACCATCCTAGAATCAGGGTGGTTTAAAAAATTGATCCAAAGCTCTTTGATTGAGCACAAAGGAAGGACCCTTCTCTCCAAATCCTATTTTCTTGAGACAATGAAGGGACATAATATCATTGGCACATCCATCATTAGAACCCAAAGCATTATATATCCTTGAACAATCCAAAGGGGAACTCCCTTGATTAGAATCAATATTTTGAATCTCCTGGGAAATAGGGAAAGTTTCATCCTTATTTTTCTCCTTACAAGCATGACAAATAACCAAAGAGTACTCATACTCAAACTTCTGCACCCATTTTCCAAATTTAGAGATAGGTTAATCTGGGTAGGGAGAGATTGATTGCCATTGAGTGAGGATGCCAAGAATATCTTTGATATAGATTAAAAAATGGGATTAAACTAGGTCTCAAGGACCCATCTACACAATAGCAATCATATGACAAGAGTAACCACTGTCATGAGATATGAAACTTAAAACAATGTGACAAAGATATTACTATGTATAACTTGAGAGCATTCAGAATTATACCCTTATTTGATCCAAGGGGTTATATGGAGGAGACGATAGTGAGAAAGTATGTTTATGTGACTAATTTAGAGATTCTTTTGGAAAATTTTGCCAAAAAATCTCAATTTAGAGAAAGTGATTATTGTACTGCCTTACTTTGTTACCTTACTTTGTTTTGTCTTAGCTTGAAAAAAAAAGTCTAGTTTAGATTATTTTCCTATAAAGCAAAATGCTCTAACAATATTGTTATCAAAAGCAAATATTTAGAAGCTATTCCATATGATATTCTTGATAAAACCATTTCTTTTATAGAATCTAGAAAGGTAAATATTTTAAGATTTGACTATGGAGATAGCCACCCAAGATCTAGAGGTCAAATGGAAAGCACAACAAAATGAGAAGATCAATATGACATGAATAAACTATATTCCTATCAATGAATGCAAGTTTACAATATGAATGAATGAGATTATAAATAGAACCCCTTGATTATATAGGTCAAGATGAGACATGTAGGATATCATAAGAAAAACAAGTCTCGTGATCCTTACTTTCCTTAAACTGGCCCCTTTGGTTGCTAGCCCTTTACTCACAAGCATTACTCTCACAAAAAATGCAAACTCATTTTTTTGTAAGTGATCCTTTAATCATCATCATTTTCATGCTCCGAGCACACTTACCTTTGCAAGTGCAAGTATCCCAAGCCTCGATCCAAAACTATAATCTACTATATTTGCAACAAGCTTTGCCACATCACTTCAAATTGCTCTTGTAAGAACACAATTGTTAAATTAGTCTACATGACTAATGCAATATCATGGAGGGGTGTAGTAGAAGAAGACATATATCTCTATAAACAATATGACTTTTTTGAATCTGTTCTCAAAGATCAATGATGAAAATAATGAAGATGGGGTTTTTAGTATGATATATGAATTAACTAAACTACATACTATAAGAATGAATAGGTCTTAAGAAGATCAAGGAAGTAGAGGAGAGAGGATCTCCCTATACTAGTAACACATTTAGAGGAAGGTAAATCACAATCTTCTTTGAAAACTTTTATATTGACTCGACAAGGTACTAGACCTTTCCTAATTTCTTTCAAATTAGTAAACTAATGAAGACTAGTTAATAAATAAGTTAACTAGGAAGCCAAAACTCCTTCATGAGATTCATATAGAAGGCCAATATCTTAATTGTGCAAATGGGATATAGAAGTGAAGAAGAAGATTTTGAAGAACAATTTTGTGGAAGATTCGAAGAAGGGTGTTCTTCTAGCCATCCTACCATCATTCTTAATTTTGAAGAAACGAAAGATGAAGAAGCAATTTCCCATATTCATAACTGGTTCCATTTAAGAAATCAAGAAAAGCAACCTACACACCTTGAATCTAAATGTACAAATTGAAGGACAAGATGACTTCTTCCTCCGTCTGTAGCTCTTATTGTTGTTGACGGAGGCCCGGGCGTCACCATTTACACAACCCATTTTGGGCTCCCTTGCGGTCATCCTCGCTGGTTATGTGCCAGCCCTTGGCACTTCATTCCCCCATTCCCCACTGCAGTCGTGTTTGTCACACTAATGATCTTCCCTGCCATGATTAAACCCACAAGTTCGCTATAGAGGCAGGACGAATGAGAGGCGAGACTTTGTAAAGAGGTAGGATTTATGAAATGACTTGGTCTTTTCTTTTTTTTTAAGTAATGCACATGGTCGTCGAAATTTTGAAGAACGCAAGCACTTTTTCTAAAAAAACCCTAATGTCATTGCCAATTCCTTCTCCATCGAAACCAAATGTTGCATTATCGTTAGAATTTTGACAAAATCGGGCATTTTTTCAAAAAAAAAAAAAGTTTGATCACAATATACTTTCTCCATCGGAAACCTTTGTCTAAATTTTAGGCTTAATGTATTAGTGATCAAATACTGGTGATTGTGCATAAGTCACTTAACTTGTTGGTGAACATAACCAAAGATCTCCAGAAGGACAAGTGTTGACATGAATGACAAAACCAATGCAACGTATCCATAGTACCAACATCTCTTTGGCATCTTCTCCCTCCAAATTCTTCTCATGCAGCTTGACCCCCAGTCTGTTTTTGATCCTGTTATGTCATACTGCATTGTCCACATTTTTCTGAAACACAACCCAAAATTCTTCCAAGTGACCCTGCAGCTTTTCAAATCTTTTATTCAATAAGAAAGAAGCAGTATCAATTCTTACATTTTGCATATGTTTGAAATTTTTTTGATTTTCCTGCTGGAATTCCTCACATTTTTTCTTCCATTTTGTTTTTTCAGGAGAAAGCAACATGGGTTCAGACTGTCCACTTCTTCTGATGGCCTCCTCATACATAGTTTTGTACTGAATCCTTTCCCTTACCACTCTAACTGTCCGTGACCTGTTAAATTTGGAAATATCTATTCATATATCTGTTGAGACAATAGGATCAATTTCTCCCACCTTTAATTTCATCATGTGTCCAAAAGCCCTATCCACATCAATGATTGTTGGTCTCTTGTTTGGTGGATATAGTGCCCAGAGCATTAGTTCTTCCTCATCTATATCTAACCTTGACCCAATAAAAATGTCATTAACTCCCTGAATATTCAATTTGAATTCCTTATTATCATAGTGCAATAAACTATCAAAAATAAAATAGGCACTCAGGTCCCATCCTGGAAAAAGAATTACTTCAGCGTCTATCAGTAATTGTCTCCCTCTTTGTGGAGTCATTGTCACCAATTCTTCTTCTATATCCTCTTTTATTCTCTTCAATAATTATGCTTCATTTTTAGGTGTCACATTTAAGATAGACTCCATGAGCCTTTTGCCTTTGAAATTATAAAGAAAAGACTTAAATTCTTTGGATTTAACAAATACATCATCTTCCACAAAATTAGAATGTCCATCCAATCTTGCATCTTTATAAATTTTCATTTTAGTTACAATTTGATCATCTTCATTGAACTCTTCTTCCACATCTTTTGCCTGTGACTTAGAAATGGCTTTAGTGTCTTCTGGTTCATTTTATGACATTTCTTCTCATGATTCCATCTCCATTAACCTCTATCTTTTCTCCTCCAATTGTTTGTTTAGGTTATCAATCACTTCTTCAGCCTCTGCATCTTCCATGTTCCTAAATATATCTTCTTCTTCCAGACTCACATGCAAATAATCACCTAGATTTTACCTTTTCTTGTAGCATTGGATATATCCTTTTGGATCATAATTATTTCTTACAAAATGTTTGAATAAATAAAATTCTTCCATGAATTTCATGTCAATTACATCATAGGTTTTTGTGTGCTTGGGACTCCTAGCCTGGACCTGGCTCTAATACCATGTTGATACATGGACCAGCTAGGACTTGAACCTAGGACCTTCCATACACTGCTAGAGTGCTCTACCAATGAGCTACTGGCCCCTCTTGGACTAGTCCATCATCGGTCTGGGCGTGTCTTATTTCCAACACCAATAGAGAGTACCTGGCAAGAAAGCCTGCTTACATAGATCCCCTATTTTTTTAGCATTTGAGACACTCAATTGTCTAAAAATCTCCAAGTATGGTATTCGGTCAGGGACACATTTTGACAACATATAGGGAGTTCCTTGAAACCTATATATCTTGAACCATGTGAAGCCCTTATGGACACACTAATCTCCCTAGTTATGATTCACTATCTTTCTATCATCAAAATCTTTAGGTCTTAAAAATCTTTTAATATCATCTGAGATTGATCCATCACAAGATAATCCATACATCTGATAAATTGGATTTACCATACATTCCTCAAATTTGATATAATTTGATGTTGTGTAATGAGAATCCCAAAAAGAAGTCCATAATTGAATAGATTGCTCCTCCCCTTTCCTGGTTCTGATGTTAAGCCTCAATTCCTTGAGCTACATATCCCTAAAACATCCATAGAATAAGATTAAATGCATCAATAATGAGTAAAACTTAAAATTAGGGAAATTATTATCCCTGAGGTTCAAAAATACCTCATGCAATCTCTCCACCAAATATGATGCATAATCAAATGGCCTAGGTTCATACATTTGAATGTCTGAAGCTAAAACTAATTGCCCAATACTCATGAGGTCTGGAACCTCAACACCTCCTAACTACCCACAAGACATATAGGTGTACTGAAGGTAATGTCTGAACAAATCAATGTTAAATGATGGCCCATCCTATTTTGTCAGTTCTCTTGCTTCTTCTTTATGGACAACTAGTTTCCACCTAGGGTATGTAGTGTCTATTCTTTGATATTCCTCTTCCAATTCCCCAAAAGATAGAGGTTTATCAAAGCCAGAATCTAGGTTGAACACTTCATTTATAGTGTTTTCTGAAAACCTTATGAAGGCTTCTCCATTTGGAGTTTGAATGTATCTACCCGCAGAATTATAATTTCTCACCAGAATCTCTAAAACTTTCAAATTTACAAAAACATTAGAGACAATTAGCTTACCCAGATTTGTAACCCAGGGGTTGTAGAGCGACACCTACCTATTTATCCTCAAGTAATGTAATAGAAATAATTCATATCCCCTTATCCTAGTCCAAACATCCCCGACATCCTTGTATCTATCTTCCAATTGATCCTGACCAGGTAGATGTTGTTTTTATCTTCTAGACTTAGGGCTAGGCGCTTGCATTTGATCAATCATATCTTGGTTAAATTTTCTAACTTGGGCATCTTCTCCCATTTTGGATTTCTTGGCTCCTAACTCCAAACTCTCGGTTGATCTCTTTTTCCCTGTAGAACTAGATGCCTCCATTTCTACAACTGCAATTTCTCACTCTACCTTTTATGAATTAGAAGTCTCTATTCTGCCAATTTCCTTCACTATGTGATGATTTATGTTAGGAAAATTCAATTATATAACAAATGTATTCAATGCCAAACTCGCAATGATTAGCATCCCGTAAATTGGCTGATTGTGAACCCGATGCAAGCATTTAATAAGAGTCCTCTACTGCAATTTTAAAATTTGATTTGACAACGACTCATAGGCACAGGTCTCCCTGATGTAATTTTATTTTGGCATCATCGACATAACTCTCTCCCTTTCTTCGATACATTAAGATTACCTATTGATCGACATATGTTGATCCGATGAATTTCACAACCTCTTGATTTGTTCTTACTCATCGGGATAACATAAGTCGATGACCTCTCTACCTGTTGATCGGGGAGAGTTATCCCACTAGTCTCATTGGACAGCGGGATAGATTAAAATGTGTTTAGGCGATGGGCATAATCTCCCCAATGTATTTTCCATCAGAAAAGGTCCTACCAATATGTTATATCTCCTCAACATAAGCTTTGCCAACATTCTCATTAGAAATAGTCTTACCGATAGCCTCATCAGCTATCGACAAGACAAGATTTCTCCATTGCCTCTTGTGGGTGTTTTGCCGATGGATTTCATCGGTGTATTCTATCCTGATCACATGCTTCTACTTGTCTTAAGTGTTAACATCGGGTTGACTTTTTTCAATAGTGCATATTTCAATTTTTTTGTAACTTTTTCTTTTCCTTATGAATACAAATGTTTATAATCTGCTTAATGGGTTCAATATAAACTGAAAAAAACCTCTAACACAAAAATGGAATCCACTATCCATAGTTATTATTTAAGATACTTTTGAAGCATACATTTTGGCAAAATTTATCAAAGTGAAAGCTCATCAATATCTACCATCTGATAACAAGACATGTTTTTGCTTCAAAGGAATCTTGGAAACCATTTGATCAGTAGCCACAATCACATTTACATTTTTTTATCACTCCAAGAAATGTCTGATAAGCTTTCTATCATCCAATATGCACCTTGAGAGGATCTATGTTTGCCTTGTCTCATCTTAGTGCCACCTTCAAGCTGCCCAATCGATGGTTGGTTTACAGGAGCCAAATCATAGATGGATGGTAGTTGGTCACCTTCAAGCTCCTTTAAATGTAGCTACGCTTGACTTATTGCTTGTCCTAGTTTGTAAACTCTAGAGAATCCTAGTGATGCAGAGAGGCTATAGGATCCCTCAAATATTTGCGAACCTTCCTGAACTTATCACTACTTTAATCTTATCAAAGTGCTTTGACATTGTTGTAATATAGCTGCTTCTCTTGTGATCTATCAATGACTGTTGTTCATGATGTTACTGTGTTGAATGTTCAATGGTTTTGGTTTGTTTTGCAATTTTTATATGTTTAAGTATTTCAATATGGTTTCCTATACTGAAACATCATTTCATAAATAACATTTCAAGTTCTTTATAACTAGTTCTAAGAAGACTTTCGTACTTGCGACATCATTTTGCTTAGCTTGTGAAGGTTATCGACCAAAGTTTCCATAGCCTGATTTTTTTTGCCTGTGAAAAAAGATCATGTCAGATAATATCAACAAAGAACAAAATAAGGAGACAATTGGTAGATTGTGGTCTAGCTTGAAAATAAAAGGTGATGGAAAATGTTATTGTCCCTACAAAAATTGTAAGGGCTTAAAGAATAGAAGACTTCTAATCACAACAGTTGAGAAACATTGTAGGTAGCATGGTCACATTGAAGGGAGGCATGATTATCATCCATTGGTAAGTTGTTCATTATATCAATTTAACATTTTTTATCTTTTTTGATAGGTAATGGGCCAAATCCAATGAGGTGTACATACCTTACGCCCTTTGGGATTTGAACTTGTGATCTCTATTTTAAGAACACAAGTTCTCTACCACTAGGCCAACTTAGGTTGTACATTGTTGGTATTTTGGATATGTTGATATGGTTTTGTCATTGATGTGAACACTTGTCATCGCTTGTCAACACTTGTCAACACTTATTATCACTTGGAGATTTTGGTTATGTTCATCGGCAAAAAAGAGACTTATGCAAGTCATTGGTATTTGGTTCACCAACAAATTATATTGTTCACCAACACTTGGAATGACTTGGAAACTATTGGTTATGTCGAAGACATTATTCAATCACTTGGTTTTGGCGATTTGGTTAATTGTTTATTTGAGTTTGCATATTTGCTGTTACTGGCAAATAGGTCCAGGATAAGCACCTGCAGACTTATCTATTCTAGATCAGCATGACATGTTATGGAAATGATTTATTATTATTATAAATGCATTGAGCCGACATCATGCATCAAATATTGATTTGTTTGTAATTGATTTTATTGTAATATCTTTTAGTGAGCCGACCTATTCAATTAGTCTTAGGTTATGGTATATATGTAAGAAATAAGATGGGATTATGAATGCGAAAAGGATTGCAATAAGGTATATGCAAAAATAAGCAGAGTTATACATGCAAACATCATTTGAAGGTTGAAGGAAGGATTTTGTGAAGGCAATCATAACTTAATCGGTACTGAATCTAGCATATGAAGATGCTATCTTGTACAGTATGTTATTATTGGATTTAACCATCCAATTGTAGTCAGTGTGACTCTCATTTTGTGATTGAGCAGTGAGCTCTAGGCAACTAGCCTTTCTGCATGTGCATAATCCATATTGTACACACATACTATCTGCAGTAGTATCATTTGATTGTGGGTAAGGCTTCCCACCGTGGTTTTTCCCCTTATAGGGTTTCCATGTACAAAAATTTGTGGTATGTGTTGTGGATGTTATTGTCTTTCTATTTCATGCATTAATCTTTACTGGTATTGCAATTAACTGTTAAAACTATCTACCGATATAAAGTTTGGTTTACCGGTATTAAGCATTAAGTTTTGGTTAAGTTAATTTTGGTTGAATTTATTGGACAACTGATTCACCCCCCCCCCTCTCAGTTGTCTCCGGGACCTAACAGTACATCATTTTAAGGATTTATATACATAAGAAATCACTTGATGATGAGATCATGATCATGGTTTATTTATCTTAATCTATTTTATATAGGTGGAGTGTCCTAGGGCACATGATATGGACTGCCACAACCTAGAGAATGTGGTTTTCCAAGTGGAAGAACATGGAGGTGTGAATATCAAAGCTGAAGATAATGATCATATGGAAGAAGATGATCATGTGCCAGAAAACATAATTGAAGATGATGGTACAAATACATTGATCCATGACACATTTAGTGCTAGCACAACTGATCATGATGAGCAAGATGACTTTGATGTTCTTCATGATGTACCTCTACTTGAGAAGACATACAAGCCCCTTTACGAAGGCTCCCAAACAACTATTCTCTCTGTTGCATTGTTGTTGGTGAACTCGAAGGTTATGAACAATTTATCCAACATAACAATCTCATGTAAGTTAAGGTATGTCATATATGTCATCTTTTTTCATCTATTTTTGTTGTTATTTTATTATAGTTAATAAAGGGTGAAACATGCACCATTAATATTCTTTATATTAACAAATTATATTCTGGTTTGTAGATTGATAGGTGAGCTTTTGTTACCACCATCAAATATTCTACCTCCCTCATACCGAGAATTATTTGTTATTATGAAAGATACTGGAATGGAGTATCAAGCAATAGATGCATGTCCCAATGATTATATTATATATCACAAACAACATGAATTTGAAATATAATGCCCTAAATGTTATATGAGTAGATATGAACAGATCAACTAACAAAAAAGGTGCCTCACAAGGTTGTTCGTTATATTCCCATTATTTCGTGTTTGCAATGATTATTTAGGTGCAAAATCTTGGCCCAATTTATGGATTACCATGCATGCAATAGAAGTCGAGATAACTTTATTCAAATGCCTGTGAATGGTTTTGCATTTATGGACATAGACAAAAGGTGGCAACACTTTAAAGAAGAACCTCATAATCTCAAGCTTCCATTGGCAGCGGACGGTGTCAATCCATTTGGAGAGATGAGATCTACTTACTCGGTGTGGGTTGTTTTTATTATCAACAATAACATTCCTCCATGGAGGTCAGTAAAGAGGGAGCACATAATGTTGGCAATGATTGTTCCAAGTATTTTTTCATTTAATAGTCATCCACATTAAATTATAAATATTGCAGCAAAATGGTCATAATAATTATGTAATGTTTTTGTTCATTCAACTAGGTAAGTACCAAGTTAAAGATATGAATGTATATATTGAGCCTCTTATTGACGACTTCCCAGAGTTATGGAATGGTGTCACTATGTATGATGTCTTTAGACCAATAGGACAAATATAATTTCAACTCCATGCAATGCTTGTATGGACAATTCATGATGCCCCAGGGCTAATAGATTTTTTTGGTATGTTATAGTGATCAACTTGCGCATAATTATAAATATAAAAATTATCATATTTAATCAAATTATACATGATCTTGTAGGTCTTCAAACAAAGGGAAAATTTGCATGTCCAGTTTATGGTCCAAAGATGAAATCTTGTTATTCAAAAAGTTTAGGAAAGAAGGTGTTTGATGAGTATAGGCACTTCCTCCACAAAAATCATAAGTATCAAAATATTGAAAAACATATTTTCAATGGGAAAGAAGAGAGTACATTAAAGCCACGAAGAATGACACCTCGCCTATGGAAGTTGGAATACAATAGAATTAATCGTAAAGGTAATGTCATTCCATCTAATGGTTTATGTTTGGAATTTGTATTTTTATATTGTGTTTTATTTACTGATGATGTAATTGATGATGATCATCATTGTTAACTTTTTTAGCATATTATATGCCTCGTGAAGGTCGTCAAGGAATTAATGACCACCTTCCATAGGAACTAAAGAGTTATCCCAGATAATTTAGTAGGTTGCCCTACTACGAGAAGCTATAAATTATGTATTTGTTTGATACTATGTATATTGGAAATAATATAACAAAGACATTATGGAAAATATTGGATTGAAGGCGTGACAAAGAAAAAATTGTCAAAATTGGTAGTGACACTCAGGAATCCAATCATGCAATGAAAAATGTCATTCAATCAAATAGTGATGGAGAGCAGATTAATATAAGTGCCCTTCCTTGGTTATTAGCGAAGCAACAAAGCAATGCTATAAAATAAGTCATACGAAAAATTTGATTTCCCATAGGATTTTCTGCAAACATAAACAATCTCATAAAAAGAAACATGAATTTGGGCCAGGGATAAAAATGCATGATTGGCATACCTTCATTAAGGTAATTCATGTTCTTGTGTATTTACTATATATTTGTATATTGCATGTACTTTTCATTGTATTATGTTAGAAAACTATGAAAATATCATTTTATAATTGTTGCAGTACGTTCTACCTCTATCTCTCCCAGACCACTTTGACAATAATGTCAAGCAATTTATATATGATCTTGGAAAATACATGAGGTAAGTAGTGATATTTGTTCAATTTGTAGTGATATTACTTTTTATGAAATATATTATATATTATTTTCTAAAGTCTCAATAATATATTTGTGTCTTGAATCTCTTGTAGGTGGTTGTCATCTAAAGAAATCCATAAAGAAGATATAAAATATTGGAAGAGAAAAATTCCTCATCTAATGTGTGAAATGCAAAGGTGTCTACCTTCAACTTTTTTTAATGCACAAGAACACTACCTCATACACCAAGTTGAGGAGATTGAATTGTGTGGACCTATACACACAAGGTCAATATGGATGGTTGAGAGGTACTTGAAATTTTTGAAGTCTTTGGTTCGACAAAGAGCACATCCCGAGGGTTCTATGGTGGAGGGATATATGGTATACTAGACTACTGTGTACATTACTGAATACCTTCCTAAGTTCGCGACAAAGATTTGTGTAGATCATATTTGGGATCCCAACTCCATTAACAAATTTGAAGGGGAGAACCTGATGGGGAAAGGTACAATGAGAAAAGTGAGAGCTAATTATTCGATATTGTAGTTAACTTATTCGTAATCTTCAATATGCTTCAGTTGTAAATTTCTAGTTATTTTTTGTACAGTTGGTCGAGAGTGGGATGCACTACATTTGTATGTTGCAAACAATCTTGATTGGATGACGGTATGGATTCAACGATGTCAATAATCTGGTCACGCATTAACATGGGAAGGTGTGACTTCATTGGTTAAATAAGCTCACCGTAAAGGAGATTCTAGTGTTACACAAAGAGAAATTGATTTAGCATATGGTTTAAGAGATAAACATGTATGTATAAATATACTAATCACCCATATTATTTAATTTTTTTCCAATTGTAATGATGTACATATTATATATGTTTGAGATTTTGTAGGTGAAATACCACAAGGCTATGTGGTGCAATGGTCATAAATTTGACATCAGAAAGTTTGATGACATGAAGAAAACTTGTGATTATGGAATAAATGCAGTATTTCAGGTGACTAATGTATCGTCTAGAAACAACATACATCCTTGAGTCTCAAAAAATCGCTACTATGAGATTTTAGATGATATACTTGAGTGTGACTTTAGGTCCTTCATATTAGTACTTTTCATCATCCAATGGTACTGGCTACGATTGAATGGAAATGATCCTGACACAACTATTATTGAACATGATAATAGATTTACAATGGTTAATACAAGGTCATTTGAGCGAGATGGAAATGAGCCCTATGTTCTTCCAAGCCAATGTGAGCAAGTATTTTACTCAGAGGTTCCTCATAACCCGGGTTGGTCATTTGTTGTTAGACATGATCCAAGAGGAAGGTTGGTAAAGTATAATGTGATGGAAGAAGAAGATATTGAAGAAGTAGAAGATGATGTAGATGATGATCACGATCGACATTTAGTTGATGATGTTCCTGACGTAAATGTTCATGAAGAAGAATGAGATGAAGATGATGATGATGATGATGATGATGATGATGATGATGGAGATGATGATGATGATGATGATGATGATGATGATGATGATGATGGTGGTGGTGGTGGTGGTGGTGGTGGTGGTGGTCATGATGATGAGTTGGATGAAGAAGAAGATCAATGACATGAATGAAATGTATTGGTATGCGATTAGAATATTATATATTTGATAATGATTTCTTGATAGAAATTTATTTCACTTATATATATGGTCACATAATTAATTTATTGTGTTTTAAATTCTAATGTCACTACTTAATTTATTCATGATGTCTTAATAGTAGAACTATGCCACCCGTAGGATATGGAGACAGATAGAGTGTCGACTAGCCCTCATTTTATTTTAGAGCATGTAGACCATGGTGAGAAAGTTGAGACTGATCTAGGTAGACAACATTAGGAATGTGATGGGGCCCCACCAAGTAAAGATGACCACTGTTATTCCTTTAAATGAATTTAATTGCAATTGTTGTATTGATTAATGTAACCTTTCGTGTTTCAACTCTAGAGGATTTAGAGGGTGTTCAGGATGTTGAAGATGAGGCTAGACAAAATGATCAGGAAGATGATGTGGCCCCATCACGTAAAGAGAACCCCCATAATTTTCTTTTAATTAATGGAATACTTGTAACAATAATAATAAAACTCATGAATTTAACCCATTTCTTTGTTATTGCAATGGAGCCCCCTTTGCATACGCTTCCTCATCATGAGTACAGGACTAGGCATACATTAACTAGATCGTGAGCATAGGGCAGAAGAACTGAAGAGAGGACAAATGATGACAACAATGATGGTCCAATTAGTCTTTACCTCCAAGCTTCAAAAAGAAAGAAAAAAAATGATTGTAATGTTATTATATGTTAACCATTGGATTTTATGTGTTAATGAATGTTAATGAATGTTGATGAATGTTACTTGCTAATGAATGTTAATGAATGATATGTGTTAATCAATGTTGATGAATGTTACGTGTTAATGAATGTTAATGAATGTTATGTGTCAATGAATGTTACGTGATAATGAATGAATGTTATGTTTCATTAATGGATGAAAGAATGTTAGATGTTAATGTGAAATTTAGAGTGATATTAGGGGGGGGAGGGGCCAAATGAGCTTCCACCTTCACGTGGTCGGCCCTGTTAAGTAGAGAATATTAAACTATTCTTGAAACAAAGAGAAGATCAATAAAGTAACACACTTTTCAATATTTCATTATGCTCCACTGTTAATCTTATTTATGCTAAGCATCTTGTTTGCAAGTTACATATTTAGTGTTGCAAGTTGTGAACATGCTTCTACGAGACAATTCCCCATTACATATGAATGCATGCCTCATTGGTTTTGTGAGTTTATTTTGTTCAAGAATAGACATACTTTCTATGTTCATTCCTTAACATTTGTTCATTTTATTTTAGAATAGACACACTACCTCATTTTGTTCATTAATTGTTCATTTTGAGTTTATTTTGGGTTGAATTTGAAGAAAGAGCATGCATAAAAGGAGGTAGAACTACTGGAAACTGATTGTTAAACTAAGTTACTAATTCTTCACTAAAACCCTTGGATCCTGATTTTGATTTTGTCTAGGTCCTAGTCCGAGCCTAATTCCCCTTGGATTCCTCCAAGGTGCTTCTTAGGTGGCTAGGTCCTCAGTGATTATTCATCATCTGATGTTCCTAATTTTGGGGCAAATTAATAAAGTAGTGTTGGCTACAAAGTGTACAATTTAAATTGCTATCTCATATATGCTACAACCTTTTGTCAGGGGTGTGATCTGAACCAAACTACTATTCAAATTGCAATTGTCATAAATACACAACTTGTCATCATAGGTGCAACCTGATCTTTATTTCTATTTTTGTTGATTTCTTCATACTGTCATAAGGATGTGAAACTGCTATTAGTGATTTCTTATTAGTCAACTGGTTATCAAATTGATTAGTAATCACCTCTGAGATCTTCCAATAGTTATAGTGGCATTATTTATCACTACATTTTGTCATCCTATTATCTTGATGACTAGATCTGGTATTGTCAATATTTTCTGAGGGTTTCAAGACCTAATTGAGAATCATTGATCAAAATAGTTTCTGCATCTATGCAATTCACTATATGAGTGTTTACTTTGATTTCATTTCAGTCTATCATAAACTAAATAAATTCAAGATTACATTTTCTCTCAACTGCTTTTATATAATTGGAGTATATTTTATGTGTGTACAGATGTACCTATACCCATGCCCAAGGATTTTTTTTTTGCCAATTCCATGAATCTGTACCCGATTCTGTATCCATATGCGTACCTAAATCAGTAACTTAGCTATTAAATTATCTAAAAGACATCTTGTATCATGTATGACCTATGAGGGGCTTCTAACTGATGTAGAGCTGATGAAATTGTCATCAAAACTCCACCTTTTTAGGCCTCAAATTGATGATGAACTTAGAAATCCACATTTTCTCTAAAAACTAATGCTTGAACTAATGAATGATACTAAGAACTTGCATTCTAACTTTAAGTTCACTTAACTGAAACTCCCACCCTTTAGTCACTTCCATGTGCATGTTTATGGTAGTCCAATATACTAAAAAAATACTATCATGACTACACTTTCATTTCTCATAGAAGGTGATCATATCTCCATGTTGCATTGTCTAATATCAAACTTACTATCACGTGCCTCTGTATTTAGAACCTGATTTCTATCACAATCCTTATTCTTTACTCCTAATTACTAGTCTGCAACACTGTACCACCATTGTACTGAGCCTCTGTGCATGCCTTATGACTATTACATCTTTGAATTCCTTTGAGTTCTTTTTTTCTTTGATTGACTTGATCTTTTTATCTCTATATGACTATACTTTGTCTTTGATTTGCTTTGCGACAAGGCTTTTATGGACTACAATTGGCAATGATGGAATCTCCTTGTATTGCCCTTAAGTTTGGGGCCTTGAAATGGAGTGTACATCTTATGATCGCACTGTCTACTTTGTGTTCTACAATATTCTCATGTCTCCAACTCAGATGATTATCTTTTATGACTAGATATATCTTTGTAAGTTCTTTCTTTGTTAATCATTATCTCCTTGAGTTGTCTATGCTTAAGACTGAAATACTTTTCTTGATAGTCTTGCTGCTCACTATTTTGTAGAGTTTTCCTTAGGCACGTGCACTATCACATGGTTCCCTTTAAACAAGGTCTAGGACTATACCTAGCCCTAAATTGTTATCCATGATTGCATACTGAGTTCTAGGTCTATATCTTTATAATATCCTCCTTTGATAGTATTTTTAAACAACATTATGACTATCTGTATGACTCTTTATGAATGTTTTATGTACTGGTTGTAAGACATTTTTGGCATTTACTATTATGATTCCTTATGATAAGTCTTCTCATGCATTCTTGTAGCTATTTCATCTTTATCTTCCTGATAATGAAGTACCTACTGTGCTTAATCCTTTGTAAGCTCATTGATATTAATGCTACTAATATTAATCCTTTGTAATCAGCAAAAGTCAACCTGATGGTAACATTGACAAGTAGAAGCATGTGATCGGGATAGCATACACCATTTAAGTCCATCGGTAGAACACACACTAGTGACAATGGAGAAATCTTGTCTTGCAGATAGTCGATGAGGCTATCGATACGACTTCCCGATGGACCCTGGCAAAAAGTAAAATGCATCAACAAAGGTTACGGTGATAAAGGGTCATCGATGTAGACAAAAGCAGTCAAGATTTTTTTTTTTATTGAATGTTGGGGAATGTTGGAATTTCGACGAACACAACAAGACAACCGATGATGTTGCCATACCTGCGATGACAAAAATGTTGCAAGATGCAGCCTCCTCCATCATCTTAATCATCGAAATTCTGACATCTCCTTAAAGATTGTCTATCGGCAAAACACACACTAGCGGCAATGGAGAAATCATATCTTGTCAATAGCCGATGAGGCTTCGGTAAGATGTATCCCAATGGAAACTGACAAAAGTAAAATGCATCGACAAAGGTTACAAGGTTAAAGGGTAATCGACAAACGTTACTGCAATAAAAGGATGCAACGAGTTCAAAATTTCGACGTCTCCTCGTCAAACAAATATGTCACTTAGCGGCAATGAAAAAATCTTGTCTTGTTGATAGTCAATGAGGCTATCAATAAGACTTATCCCGATGGACACTGCCAAATTAAAAATGCATCGGCAAAGGTTACAACGATATATAAAGGGTCATTGACAGAGGTTATGATGATAAAGGATGCAACAAGGTCATAATTTCGACATCTCCTCATCAAAAAAACATACTGTGGGTGCATAGAAATTTCCGATGTGGTGTTGTCTAAAGTTCGACGTGAATCTCGTCATCGGAATCACCGACGAACAAATACGTCAGAATTCTGACATTTTGTTGTCTAATTTCTGATGAACGGTCATAAAAAAATTGCTCCAAATGTACTAGTGTGACACACCTTTTCCCAATAAATCAAAGACATTCTATTCTTTTTCTCAACTCTTGACAAGAGGAATCTTTGTTGGACATGGTCTAATTTCTTAGCCCAAGGCATTGAAATGTGGAATAAAGATAAGATATAAATAATAGAGCTTTGAAGAAGAGCACCTTTCCATCTCTCCAATTTTCTTTGAATTCTTTCAAGAAGGCCAGTCTAGATGGGTTTGAAGTTTATAGCTACATGATATCTGGAATTATCAGATATTAGATTGCGACAAAAAAATTTAATCACTTACCACCCTCAAGTATGATTATTTTTGTATTCATTAGTTTTTAATCTTTCATTTTCATTTATTTATTTATTTATTTTCATTTTTTATTTATAAATTAGGTCTTTTATTTCAAATAAACTTTGTTGTTTAAATTTTGTAAAATATAAAAAAAACTAACTTTAATTAGGTAATATGGCTAAGAATTATGAAAATCCACAATTGCCACAACCGCCAAACTCTCCACTACCAAACCCTCCCTTAATTCATGATTTAAGTAGTTAAAATTTGGATCAGTCGAGGAGTATTTTTGAGGTGTATGGTATGATCCCTCATTTATCCCTAATGATATCCACGTTACAGTCAATAATCTCTAATATAGAAACCCTCACCATCGACCATAATGTAGTTCTTCTGTAGTGAGATGCCATGAGGGAACAATATCTAGATGGGTTGTCATATGATGAGGTGAAGAACCTCAAAATATGAAAAGATGAAATATCCATCCTATTTGTTAATCCGCACACTAGATAGCCCATTGATGTTAAAAAGCTGGAACTTTCCATAAAATAGTGTGTGAAAGATGATATCCTAAATAACTTCTGGGATTGTTGGTGGTTAGTTCTTCATAGATCAGCCAACAACAATCTTGATGTGGTTTTTTTTTTCTATAAATAATATCCCAAGTTTGTGTTAGGTAAGTATGTCAACTACTTCAAAGTAAAAAATTTCTAGGGCATGGGCAGAGGTATGCCCCATGATAGACCTGAGGTAGTTCGAGTTTTATAGGGCCCATATGATCCCCCTTCTCACATTGCTCACCAACCTGTAGTACAACCTCAAGATATTATTGTAGATGTAACATCACACACTATATCGGATATTCACTCTTTGAGTGGCCTTTTGGTTTCTTAGACCATGGCACTAGCTCAACCACATGAACTTGAGGCTAGTAGAGGATTGAGCAGCCCTAATATAGGTTGTTGATGAAATCATTGACACATCTGATTTCGAGGTCCATGATATGGTTGGTGTACCACATGAGATGGTAGGAACTAGAGCACACCCTAGGGAGTCCTTGCATGCTAGAGACGAGTAGGTTCATGGATCTACACTGACAATATAGTGGTAAGACTTAACTTCTAAGTTCATAGTGCATTTTATTTTAAATGAATATTTATTAGAAATAATATTAAGTACTAATGTTTATATACATGTTCTATTTAACAATTAATGTCTGTGGAGGACATGACACAGGTCCTAGATGCCACCCTTTCGACCATTTCATTTGGCTTGCACAACTACATGGTATATATTTTTGCACTTAGTCATTTATATATTTATCATATACATGGTTGTCATTTAAATTATCATTAATTAAATTATATATTAACTTACATGTTTATCTTATTTTTCCCTTGTAGGACACACTTAGTGTGAGGGAAGTGTGGTGTTATCTAGACTCTAGAAGCCCAACGACAGACAAGGGAAAGGTAATTGAACACAAATTTGATTGGATTAAGAGTTTAAAGAACTTCTACTGATTATACATGTCTATATAGATTGATAGTTTCACATGTTAGGACCCGGAGGCAACTGAGAGGGGGGGGTGAATCAGTTGTCAATTAATTTCAACCCAAATATAACTTAATCAAACTTGATACTTAATAATGGTAAACCAAACTTAATGTTGGTTAACAGATTAAAAGTTAATATCAATACCGATGAAACTTAATGCATGAAACAGAAAGAGAAACAACATCCACAACACATAACACAAAGATTTGTACGTGGAAACCTTGTAAGGGGAAAAACCACGGTGGGAAACCTTACCCACAATTAGATGATACTACTATAGATAGTATGTGTATAGAAATGGGGTCTACACATGCAGAAAGGCCAACCGCCTAGAGCTCACTGCTTAATCACAAAATAGGAGTCACACTGACTATAATTGGATGATTAAATCCAATGATAATGTACTGCTCAAAGTAGCATCTCCAATGTTGGATTCAGTACCAGTTAAGATCTCATAATCACCTTCAAACCTTCCTTAAAACTTCTCTATGGTCTGCTCATATGATCTTCAATATTCACACATACCATGTTCCAATACCATAACTATATACTATCTCTCTACTCTATTACTTCCTTACATTATCTCATAAATGAGATCTTACATATATACCAAAACCTAAGACCAAATGTGTAGGTCGGCTTTCCTAAGAATATTACAATTAAACCAATTACATACAAGTCAATATGCGATGCATCATGTCGGCTCAATACAATTAAAACAATATCCAATTAATTAAATCATCTCCATAACGTGTCGTGCTTATCTGGAATAGATAATGCATGTCAGTCCATAACCTAGACCAATTTGCCAGTAACAACAAATATGTCAACCCGATTAGACCAATAACCAAAATACCAAAACCAAGTGTCCAAACCATGTCTTCAACATAACCAAGTGATCTCCAAATGATAACAAGTCATCCTTAGTGCTAGTGAACAATATAACCTTCTGGTGAGTGATATACCAGTGACTGTGCATAAGTCACTGATCTTGCTGGTGAAGCCGATTCAACATAACCAAAGATCTCTAGAAGGATAAGTGTTGACATCAATGACAAAACCAATGCAACACATCCATAATACCAACAATTTTGCCCTTTGGCATTGATGGCAACACAAGATGGAAAAACATCTAAGTGCCAAAACAGAATGCCAAAAAACCAACAACCAATAATCTCCAAAATATATCAATACCAGAAATAAAAATAAAAATGCAGAGAGTATATATCACTCCCCCAATAAGTAATCTCTCCCCAGAGGATAATGTATGTTTTTCATAGATATCTCTCCCCTTTTGACATCAAATACAAGAGCAATATAAATACTAGATACAATGAATTACAATAACCAATTGTTATAACCATCTACTCCCACTGAGAAGTAGCCCTCCTTCATCAAAGCTGAAAAAATAAGTTTCTCTGTAAATTTTGTCAGTTTCATGCCAATCATCAATTGTCTAAGTCTCTGCCGGTAAGGGTATAACCCCAAGCTACTCTCTAAGATATTCAAAAGTTTCCTTAGGCAAAGGCTTCGTAAAGATATCTACAATCTGCTCTTTAGTATTCACATAAACCAATCTCACTTCTTTTGCTTCAACATTCTCTTTTAGAAAATTATATTTGATAGAAACATGTTTAGTTTTAGAATGAAATACCAGATTCTTAGATATGTCAATAGTTGCTAAATTATCATAGTAAATGATTATAGGTTCTTTCCATTTTACCTTTATGTCCTTCAATATTATCTTAATACATAATACCTGAGTACAATTAGTTGTTGCTACAACATATTCTGATTTTACTATTGATAATGATGTACAACTCTGTTTCTTGCTCAACCATGAAATCAATCTACTACCAAGAAAGAATGCCCTGTTGGTGGTGCTCTTTCTATCATCTACATCTCCTACCCAAATTGCATCGATGTATGCACATAAATCAAAGTTTTCATCTTTACGATACCATAAACCAAGATTGTTGTGCCTTGTCGATACCAAAAAATCCTTTTCACTACCGATTCATGATTTTCTCTAGGATTACTCTGAAATCTTGAAACAATACACACTGCATTCATTATATCAGGTCTTGTTTG
The DNA here is from genome assembly GCF_030272615.1 of Cryptomeria japonica. Classification (NCBI taxonomy): domain Eukaryota; kingdom Viridiplantae; phylum Streptophyta; class Pinopsida; order Cupressales; family Cupressaceae; genus Cryptomeria; species Cryptomeria japonica. The sequence continues at coordinate 588,218,630 of NC_081406.1, forward strand.
TGTCAAATACAGTAAACCTCCAATCATAGATTTGTATCTTGTCGGATTAATAGGAGCCAAATCATCCTTCAATGTCAATTTATAAGTCGTAGGCATAGGAGTACTTACCGATATAGAGTTTTCCATAACAAATTTCTTCAGTAGTTCCTTCAAGTACTTTTTTTGACATATGAATATACCTTTATCAGTTTTTGATATCTGCAATCCTAAAAAGAATTTTATCTCCCCAATCATAGACATTTCAAATTCTTCCTGCATCTTATTACCAAAGTCTTTACACAATCCATCTTCTCCTCCAAAAATGATGTCATCAACAAAATCTTCAATAACCAAGATGTCTTCATTAGTCACTTTGAAATATAAGTTGTTTTCAGCATTACCTTTAGTGTAACCAAGCTTCAAAAGATATTTGTCCAATATAGCATACCAAGCTCTAGGAGCTTGCTTTAATCCATATAAAGCTTTCCTTAATCTGCAAACCATATCTTTATCATTTGTCAATGAAAATCCATCAGGTCGTTCAATGTAAAATTCCTCTTCAAGATCACCATTCAAAAATGCACATTTTAGATCCATTTGATATACTTTATAGTTCTTGTGTGCTGCAAATGCAAGAAATAATCTAACTACCTCAATTCTAGCTATCGGTGCAAAGGTCTCATTGTAATCAATTCCCTCTTTCTGTGAATACCCTTTACACACTAATCTTGCTTTGTTTCTGATTACCTTACCATCTTCATTAAGTTTACTTCTAAATACCCATTTAGTTCCAATTACATTTTTATCTTTAGGTCGTGGAACCAATGTCCATGTATTGTTCTTTTTAATTTGTTCTAATTCAACTTCCATATCTTTAATCCAATGTTTATCTTCACATGCCTCAATAACAAATGTTGGTTCAATTTGAGAAATTAAACATACCTCTTCATTTTCCAGTCTTCCTCTTGTCATAACTCCTTGAACTTATTCCCAATTATCTAAATTTCAAAGTGATTCAGTCTTACATACCTGGGTGTGTTCACTTGCTATTGTTTTTTAGTCACTATGGAATTCTCTGATGATGCCGGTGTGACTCGATCCACATTCTATACCAGTGAACTCTGTATAGGTTCATTTGTGATCATCTCAACTGTCGGTTCAGAATCCATAGACCTTGAATATCCTCTAAAGTGTTCATCTATCTTCACATTTGCACTCTCAATGATTTTCTGCAATCTTTTATTAAACATCTATGTGCTTTTCTCTTAGATGAATAACCAAGAAATATTCCTTCATCACTTCTAGGATCATATTTACCAATATACCCATCTCTCCTAATGTAGCATTTGCTTCCAAATATTCTAAAGTATTTAAGAGTGGGAGTATTACCAAACCATAATTCATAAGGTGTCTTACCGGTTTCACCTTTGATGTGAACTCTGTTGAAAGTGTAATATTCATTGATTCTCTCTAGTACACATGAGGTAGATTTTCTTATGATATCATGCTTCAAGATGCATCTAGAATAGTTATGTTCTTCCTATCCACAACCCCATTTTTCTCAGGTGTCTGGGTTGCTGATAGTTGTCTTCTAATTCCATTCACTTCACAAAATGTATTGTACTCCTTAGATGTAAATTCACCTCCTTGATCTGATCTTAAACATTTGATTTTCTTACCGGTTTCATTCTCTACCATTGCCTTGAATAATTTGAATTTCCCAAAAGCTTCTAATTTCTCCCCAAGAAAAGCAACCCAACATATTCTAGAATAATCATAAATGATTAGCATAAAGTATCTATCTTCCTATAGACTTCTTGTTCTTGTCAGACCATATAAGTCAGTATGAATTAAATCAAGAACATTATTGGATTTATCATAAATACTCTTAAAATTTGTTCTAACTTTCTTTCCCATTTTACATTCCTTACATGCCGGATTATGAGGTTTTACAATCTTAGGTAAATCCCTTACTACCTTAGATGAACTAATCTTTATAATACAATCAAAATTCACATGATAGAGTCTTTTATGCCACAACCAGCTTTCATCAATATGTGCAATCAAGCATGTCTTTTCATTGTTATTCAAATGTAAGATATTACCTCTAGTCTGATTACCGGTTGCAATGTCCAAACCAGTTCTATTCATGATTTTGTATTTACCATTCTTGAATTGTAACTAAAATCCCTTTTCAACTAATTGACCAACACTCAAAAGATTATGCTTCAAACCTTCAACATAATAAATGTTGTCAGTATTGTGCTTACCATCAATAGATATAGTACCTTTTCCTCTGATCAAACAAGCTTTGTCATCCCCAAATCTTACTAGACCTCCATTGTACTCCTGAAAAGGTAAGAATTTACTTTTATCACCAGTCATATGATGTGAACATTTAGAATCTATAATCCATTCATCGTTTTCTTCAATTTTAGTTGCCAGGGCCTGCTCTATTGGTGGAACAGTAGGTGTTGGTTGATCTTCTTTTAATGCAACAAAAGCCCATAAATTGTCTATCGGTTCTTCATCAGAGTCATCAGTAACTCCTTCATAAGCAAAGTAACATGATTTGTCTCTATTCTTCTTAAATATGTATCTCTGATATGCAGGGTTAGGCTTATATGTTCTTTTAGCTTCTTCTCTCAATCTTGCATGTCTATCAGGACATCTAGATGCACTATGACCAACTTTATTGTAGTTAAAACATTTAAATGGTGCTTTACCTTCATACTTACTACCAATAGGACCTTTTGGCATTTTCCTTGCAAATAGTGCTTCAAATTCTTCATTTTCCTTCCTGATATCTTCAATTTCTCTTGCATAAAGTGTTTTCCAATCAGATTTATCAGATGATGATGATGATGCTATAGATGATGATGCTTTGAAGGTTAAATCTGTCTTAATTGTAGCAACATGATCAAATTCCTCAAGCTGAAATGCTAAAAGTTTTCAGACCAAGGTATCTCTAGATACTGATGTATTAGGCATTGTTCTCACCTCATTAATAGTAGTTACTTTCATTTTGTATGCTAGTGGCAATGATCTCAAAACTTTAGAAACAATTTCATCTTCACTTAAGGAACCTCTACAACATTGTATTCCCAAAATAATTTCATATTAAACCTTTCCATAAAAGCAAAAATTCTTTCATCTTCTTCCATTTTTAGATTTTCATACCTGATCCAGAAGCATTCCAGTTTTGCAATTTTGACAGTGGTGTCTCCTTCATTAAATGTCTTCAATTTATCCCAAATAGCTTTAGCAGTAGATCGATCTGATAATCCCATGATTTGCTGATCTGACAAGGTGCTCAAGAGTTCTTCTCTTGCTTTGCAATCATTCTCTTGATCCTTACCCAATGTTGGTGGATTAGGTTGATTAGGTGTAGGACCTACATAACCATTCTTTGTAACATCCCATATGTCTTTTCCAATTCAATTCAGATGTGTCACCATTTTGATCTTCCATATACCATAGTTAGCTCCATCAAGTTTCAGACTGTCCTTCCTGAAAAAGTTAGTTACCATAGAATCTCCTCAAGTTGTTAAACTTCTGAAAAAAGAGGACTTAGCTCTGATACCAATTGTTAGGAACCGGAGGCAACTGAGAGGGGGGGTGAATCAGTTGTCAATTAATTTCAACCCAAATATAACTTAATCAAACTTGATACTTAACACTGATAAACCAAACTTAATGTTGGTTAACAGATTAATGGTTAATATCAATACTGATGAAACTTAATGCATGAAACAGAAAGAGAAACAACATCCACAACACATAACATAGAGATTTGTACGTGGAAATCCCGTAAGGAGAAAAACCACGGCGGGAAACCTTACCCATAATCAGATGCTACTACTATAGATAGTATGTGTATACAAATGGGGTCTGTACATGCAGAAAGGCCAACCACCTAGAGCTCACTGCTCAATCACAAAATAGGAGTCACACTGACTACAATTAGATGATTAAATCCAATGATAATGTACTACTCAAAGTAGCATCTCCAATGTTGGATTCAGTACCAGTTATTAAGATCTGATAATCACCTTCAAACCTTCCTTGAACCTTCTCTATGTTCTGGTCATATGATCTTCAATATTTGCACATACCATGTTACAATACCATAACCATATACCATCTCTCTATTCTATTACTTCCTTACATTATCTCACAAATGAGATCTTACATAAATACCAAAACCTAAGACCAAATGTGTAGGTCGGCTTTCCTAAGAATATTACAATTAAACCAATTATAGATAAGTCAAGATGTGATGCATCATGTCGGCTCAATACAATTACAACAATATACAATTAATTAAATCATCTCCATAATGTGTCATGCTGATCTGGAATAGATAATGCATGTCGGTCCATAACATAGACCAATTTGCCAGTAACAACAAATATGTCAACCCGATTAGACCAATAACCAAAATACCAAAACCAAGTGTCCAAACCATGTCTGCTACATAACCAAGTGATCTCTAGATGATAACAAGTCATCCTCAGTTCTGGTGAACAATATAACCTGCTGGTGAGTGATATACTAGTGACTGTGCATAAGTCATTGATCTTGTCGGTGAACATAATGTGCCGGATTAACATAACCAAAGATCTCCAGAAGGATAATTGTTGATAAGTGTTCACATCAATAAAAAAACCAATGCAACACATCCATAATACTAACATCACATACTTGTCATTTTCATGTACAAGGAATTATTGGTTTCACATCCTTATTGGTTTATGCCATTTTTTTATATGGACATACACAATTTTTTGACAATTTGATATATAGAAGTTGAGATTCGGTATAATTTTTTTGTCATGTGCATGTCTTCATTCTTTGAAACTTTAATCTTGAATGTAATAATAAATAATGGTTAAATAATGAATAATAGCATGTTATATTATATAATCTTGAGATTCGATATAATTTGTTCCATCAAAATCTTAAGTGTTAAATTTGGTTTCCTTGGGCAACCTCACCAAATTTCATGACCATATTGTTATTTTTATTAATCATAACATGGATGCTTAGTAATGATAAATGACAAATAAAGAAAATTGGATCTTATTTCATGTTCTATCTACTATACACTTTGAGAATTTTGAGCCAAAAAATTGTATTGTTTATGTGGATGTAATAAGTATGGTTAATTACGCTTAGTAATGACGGAGGACAAGTCATTGAATTTTTTTAAAAGTCATCATGGGCATGAACCGCTAGAGCCAACACATTCAATGATGCAGTTTTACCCTAGGGATAGTCCTATTTTGCCTCCCAACTCACTTAAACTCTCAGTGCCATATCCTAGCACTGTTATCTGTTAAGTGCAAAATATTGTCGAACTTTGATAGGCTATTTCTTAGAATCTATGGAAATTGCGAATTATTTTTCTAAACCTACAGGGTCACATGAGGCCTCTCTATAATAACTTGTCTCAAATTTTCAATATTCAAAGTGTTTTTTCTAGGGCAGTAATATTTTTGTTTAGATAAAGACTGTCAAAGGCATTCAATGAAAAGTTGCAATAGAGCCTAATTCTCATTTTGTTCATCGTGGGTGCGAATTGTCAGTGCTAACACATCTATTTATGCAAGTTTACTCTAGGAATGGCCTTGATTTTCCTCTCAACTCACTCTAATTCTTAGTGCCATACCCTAGCAGTGTTATCCCTTACATGCTCTAAGTGCAAAAAATTGTCAAACTTTGACAAGTTGTCTATGGAAATATGAGGTACACCCCTCTTTGCATGCATTCTAATTAGCCAATAAAACGTAAAATCACTCTTGAATTGACCCATGTAGTTATCCGACCACACGAGATGTCAACCCACTACAATATCTTTTTCCTGCAAGAACTCCAAAAAATTCTAAAAACATTGTTGCACATACTCAGAGTAGTGAGATCTATCGTCACTTATATAAAAATAATACTCCTTGATTATCTTCTTGTCCTCTTCTATACTATCAGGGGTATGTCTATATGTTATGTGGAAAAAAATAACAATCTGAATGGAATTGTAATACTAAATTTGTACCTCATTTTATGGTTGCTAAGTGTAGTTTTCTACAAAATCAACCACTAACATGATAGTACTAATTAGGATAGAGTTCGTACACATCCTGAATTGCTGATCCAACCATGAAGACCTATGTATATGCCTTGCATACTTATAGAAAATGTTTTCCTTAAAATCTAAAATAAAATCAACAACACTACACTATTTTGTAACCAACTCACATCTAGAACCTTCACCTCCACTCTTCAATATATTTGACCATCTCATATCGCTTTTTCTCAACAAAATTCTTTTCAAATTCACGTTCACTGCCCTCATGAAAACAAGAAACAAACTTTGACAAACATTTCTCAACTTCTATTTTTTATATTTCTTCTAGATGGATCCAATGTATTCTGGAAACCATCAAGCCTAAAAACCTAAGGTCTATGGAAAGAAATTTCTCTAAGGAGGAAGTTAAGACAATGGTTTTTTCATTTGGCCCATTCAAAGCACATATACCAAATGGGTTTGTCCCTTCTTCTTCTAGGAATATTGGGAGATGGTGGGTTAGGATATTAGCATATCAACTAGGGAATACTTGTCTTTGGCTAGGATCCTTAAGGAGATCAATAAAACCTTCATTGTCTTGATTCCAAAAACAAGACTCCGCAAAGAGGATGTTAGACTTTAGGCATATCCATCTTTGCAATACCCTGTACAAAATATTTACCAAGCTCATTGTTAATAGGATTAAACCTTTTCTCAAATCTTTAATTCATGGTAACCAAAAAGATTTTGTCCCTAGACGTTAGATAGAAAATGTCATTCTTGAGGTTCATGAAACTTTGCACTTGATAGACAACAATGGTAAAGAAGGTATTCTCCTCAAACTTGACATTTATAAAGCTTATGATTTGGTTGCATGGCCTTTCCTTTCTTTGGTTTTGAGTAAATTTGGCTTCAAAGGTAAAATTCTAAAATTTATTGAAGCCTGATTTAAAACATCAATATTATTGGTGCTAATCAATGGAGATACCCATGGTTCCTTCAATTCTTATTGCGGCTTGAGGCAAGGGGGTCATTTATCCCCCTACCTTTTCATACTTATGGCAGAGGTTTTGGGCATAAATTTCATGCTATTAGAAAATGGTGCTATAAAGGGTATCAAACCATCTTCGACTCCCTTTATGATCTCTCACTAGTAATTTGTTAATGACACCCCTCTAATGAGTAAGGCCTCTATTATATAAGCTAAATTCTGGAGGACCATCCTCTCTGATTACACTATAGCTCCTGGTCAAAAAATCAATCTGGACAAATGTGCTCTTTATTTCATGAATACCAACTAGCAGGTCCAAATTAGGATCAATAATATTCTCAATTTCAAGGCTGCTCCTTTAAATTCTACATACTTGGGTTTCCCTCTCACTAGTGGTCTTTTGGAAAGGATTCAAAGGAAATTGGTTGGATCAAAAGGAGTGGTTCTTAATAACATGGGGAAGATCCAACTTCTAAAAGCATCCCTGTAGAGCACCTTTTTTTTACCTTCTTTACCTCTTTCACATTCTTTCTTCTTGGGCTAAGAAGTTGGACCAAATCCAAAGGATATTCCTCTAGGTTGTAGTGGAACGACACAATAGAATGTCCCACATGGACTGGGAGAAGGTCTGCTATGCCAAGTATGCTAGGGGTTTAAGTATCAAAGGATCCTGATCCCATAGTGAAGCATTAATGGCTAAGATCATCTGGAGACTTATTTTTGGGGATGCAAAGTGGAATTCGATGAGGAGAGATAAGTATCCAAATGGAAGAGCTTTGTCCTTCCTCAACTTAGTTGTTTCCCTAGAGGATCTCCTATCTAGAATAATCTCCTCAAGATGGGTGATCTACTAGATAAAGGTATAATCTAGCAATCTAGGAATGGTCAGAACATTTGGTTTTGGAAGGACCCATGGGTGTCCCCCATGATGGAAATAGATTGAATACCAATTGATGAAATAGGGAAAACAATTGAGAGGGGGGGGTGAACCAGTTATCTCAAAAACTTAAGAAACTTAAACTTATTCTTAGATATGATAACTAAACATGAAAGCATAAATTTGTAACATACAACACCGATATTTTTTATGTGGAAACCAAGTTAAGGGAAAAACCACGATGGGGATGAACCCACAAAATAGGTATACTCTGTTAGAATTATAATTACAATGGGGAATGCACATGCATTCAGACAGACTGCCTAGAGCTCACTATTCAAAACAAAAGGGGCTCATTGCCCAGGGAAGGCTCACTGCCTATACAATCAATTTTGGATCACGTCCTAAAATTATAAGCTATGGAATAGCATCTCAATGCTTGGTTTAGTTCCAATTAAGCACAAAACAACTTTCTTCTTCGCACTTCTTATCTACCTTCAAAAGATGTATACATTCAACACACATACACTCATCCACACATCATCACACCCGAATACAAGATTGTTACATTTATTTATGCATGACATCAACTTTGGAGAAATCGTCAAGGTCGGATCAACACACCACCTAATTACAAAAATATAACCATACTCCATACAATATTATGTGTGAATCAAGCAATGTCGGTCAAGACATAGCACAAAGCCAAATCTTTTTCCTCAAACTCGTTACACCTCCAAAAATTATGCCTCGAACATCTGCAATATGCTACAAGCATCCAATCAGCCAAGAACATGAAAAACACTAACATATCAAAGAAAAAATCAATTACAAGCTCAACAATCAATGCAGACTACCAAAACAAAAGGCACACAATCTAGAAACATCCACAAGCATCATGAATTACCATAGAAACCTCCACAAAAACACAAATTACTAGAATCACCAGCATCTTTATATTAAACCTCGAGAACACTAACTGTAATGATTGTGAACTTTGAAAAAACACTTGTAGACCTTCAAACCATGAACCACTTGAATTGAGGACATACACCAATGTCCCAAACATATCTCGAAATCCATAGAGTAAGATATTACAATGCAGAGCAAAATATAGTCACTTTGTCACCACTTAACAATTGAAAAACCAGTCACAACACGAATACCCATAACTCAATCAAATATTCATGTGGATATCAAAAGCTTGAACTGAATCAACTATAGACAACTTTGTACAAACCCTTTAATCTGCAAACTATGATCTTCATCATACTAAACTAACTAACTCACTAAACTTCCCTACATCACTATCTTAGATAGAGAAATGTGTTGATAACAATGATAACACATCTCTCAAATATCTCTCAAGCACATATTTGCAACATTATTCCAACAATCTCCCCATTTGGCATTGATGGAAACATATGATGTGAAAAGTTGGCACAGTCAATGACAAATAATAAATAGTCCCCCCTTAGACCTTGCACACTACATCTCTTCACAGTTTTTCACATGACTCTCTCCCCCTTTGACATCAATGGAAAAGGCACATATTTGAAATCAAACCATAAAATTGACTCTGTCTCCCCAAATCTAAAAACTAAGTACTCCCGTTGAGTAGTAGCCACTAATCATTAATCTGGATTATAGGATAGGACTGTGAAATGCACCAGATTGATGCATACCAATGCATCTTAATTTAGATTAGGAGGGGAAATAACCCCTAACTTCCCTCTGAGATACTCAAAAGTATCCTTAGGAAAATACTCCAATCTGACTTCTTTCTCATTCACCTTATCTCTCAAAAAGTGAAACTTGATGGATATATGCTTAGTCTTTGAATGTAACACCAGATTCTTATAAATGTTAATTGCACTTAAACTGTCATAGTACATAGCAATAGGCTCATCATACACTACTCTTATATCCTTCAACATTTGCTTCATCCATATCACCTAAGTACAATTGTTTGCAGAAACAATATATTCTGCCTCTATAGTAGATAGAGAAATAGAATTTTTTTGCTCAACCATGAAACCAATCATTTTCCCAAGAAAAATGCACAACCACTAGTACACTTTTTTTCATCCACATCTCCTTCCCAATCAACATCAGTAAAAAAACTCAAAGTAAAATCATCATCTTTAGGATACCACAAACCAAAATCAATTGTTCCTTTTGTAGTGTCGTAAATTGTACACCCTTGCTAGGGTGGTACAATTTCACACTTAGGTTATCACCCACCTTAGTGTGATTGCATCTTGTATTATAATTTCCCTTTAAGAATTTAATTAATTAATTTAATTAAATCTAAAGTCATATTTCATCACTTCATACATTATAAAATTGGGCCCATATTCCTCCTATAAATCATTTAATCATAAACCCTAATTATGTCCTATTTCGACCTTTAAGGCTCGGTTTTACATATCAAAACTCTATGAAATCAGCTGTAACTTTGGGATTTTCTCTAATATCATCATATCTAATGGCCCTGAAAATTTGGTGAAAAGTTGGTTGGACCGTGGTAGGAGTGCACGTGGTCCTCGGCTTTTTTCCTGGAATTTTCGAAGCACAATTCTATGATATTATAATGCTTAACCCCAAAATATTTGCGGTAAATTCAATTCCTAGGTCGGCCTAAAGGTGGAATTAAGTTGAAATTGAGATCTAGGGTTTCATACATATGTTAGCATTATGGATGAATTGATTATGTGTTGCATTGATGTTTTGTCATTGATTTCAACACTAGCTATTATGGTTGGTTACCAACAAACAAGTTTTGGTTACCGGTAGAAGATCTAGTGTTACCGATAGAAGAGACTATCTGTTGGACACTTCCAACTTGTTTGGAATAATGGAGTATGTTTGATTTTATGTGTTACATGTTCCTAGAGCATGCTTTGGTAGTTGGTATTGACTTGGTGATCGGATGCTATCATACACTCTTGTAAACCCTTACCGACATTGGTTTAAGGTTTAACCACCAGAGCTTTCACTGAGAAATATTGACAGGATGCATAAGTGGTGTTGGTGTAGCTTCTAAATGGATGTTTGGATTCTCAAGATGTTCTTTGATCATGCTTCAACTTCTTGAAGACATTGCTTTGGCATGGTGGACCCAGAATAGGTCTGATGCCTATCTAGGTTATGGAACGGTATCATGTTAACGTGTACTCTACACGTTACCGGGATGTTTCGTGATGTTCTATGGATTGATTATTGTTGTTTTGGTCTTAAGCCGACATGGTATATCATTGTAATATGGATTTATGTAATGATCTTATTGTAATATCTTTTAGGTGGCCAACCTAATTGGTTTAGGCTTTAGGGTTGTTATTAAATGATGTAAGATCTCATTGTAAATCATGGGATGGAATTGTAAATATGTTTGTGGTCTTGGAATGCAATATCATATGCGAAGGAGATTTAGTCGATCATAGGTGATGGAATTGGGATTAAGGAAGAGGTCAAAGGCCTCCAGAATTGAGCTTAACCAGGACTGTAATCAGGCATGGTAGATGCTATCCATGGCAATTCATTATTCTAGATTGTTCTCCATTTATCTTGAGGTGGTTTTAACCTCTCTGTAGTCAGTGAGACTCTTTTGTAATGAGCAGTATGCTCTAGCCAGTGTGCCTTCCTGCATGTGCAGGCCCCTCATTGTATCACATACTTTCTGCAGAAGTATCATCTAACTGTGGGTAGGGTTTCCACCGTGGTTTTTCCCTTTCCGGGTTTTCCACGTATAAATCATGGTGTTATGTGGTATATGGTCGCATTGAGTTGATTATCTATTTCATTGTTAAGTTTTATTACTTACCAGTATCTGTTTCTATTTTATCAATACTTAATCCAATTTAAGGTTATTAAGTGGATTAATTGATATAATCTGTTAACAACTGATTCACCCCCCCTCTCAGTTGTTCACCGGTTATCCTAACAACATAAGAGCTCTCTTTCTTGATTTGAAGGGATGGATCTAAGAATCTAGAGGAAAGTTTTTGGAGCACAAGGAGACTTCTATGTAGTGAAAGAGAAGCCTATGTGGAGTCTCCAACAACATTCAACAACATTTTATGAGCATTCAGCATCATTTAGGAGCCTTGAAGACATTGAAGAATAATAGGAGATCCAGTGGCAATATCTCTCCCTTGGGGATTGGTATGATTTCATGTTATTTTCATGTCTTTGTATGAGCTTCTTTACATCAATTTGCACTTTTACCTTCATGCTTTAGATCATTAAGCATATTTGGTTTGAAGCATTGTCATTTACATTCATATTTACATTTAGGGTTTACTCTCATGCATAGGGTAGCTCTAGTTTCTTATCATTTTAGGATCTTGCATACACACAAGGTTCTAGCACACACATTTTCAGTATATTATTGGCTATTTGTGGAGGTGGAAATCATCAACACAAGGGTTTGACTAAGGAAAAATCCCATATAGCCACCCAAACCTTCCCTTTTCAGTTGCAAGTGTAGAAACAGGCATCCAGAGGTTGTTTTAGATATGGAAAAGGCATCAGAACCCCTCAAGAGTCTCAGAAGTGCAAAAATTTGTCAAGGAAAGAGGTGTGATGCCCTAGTCCTGCCCAGGATAGGGGTGTGGCACCGTATTCCCTCCATTTTGCAGTCAAATTTGATAGGTTGTAGACTCAAGACCTCCAGTTTGTAGTGTCTCAGTTGCAGCCTCTTGTCTGCAGAAATAGGACAATGGTGTGGCACCCTAGTCTAGGTCAATTTTGTTCAATTGGCAACATCAGGTACACATCCAAAATCCTCCCACTTTCACAATTTCAGTATCTCAGTTTCATATCTGCAAGTTTGTGCAATTCCGAGTTTATTTATGCTTCATTCTTTATCTCCTAATCCAGTTGATCATTCAAACCCTAGTTTTTCTCATTATTTGAAATAAGAGGAATAGAAACCCTAAGAGGTAATCCTTGGCTCTCTCTTTCTCACAAGAAGTAGCCAAAGTGATCTATCTCCCTAGGCTCTTTTGTATTCCCAATGTGTTGGAAAAAGTATCTCCCTAGGCTCTTTTGTATTCCCAATGTGTTGGAAAAAGTGGGATTAGGTCCTAGTCACCCCATCTTGCTTTTCCCGCCCCCACACCTTTCAAGTATCTAAAAATTCTTTTGATAGCTACAACATGAGATTCGTTAGGATTAGCTTGAAATATAGAAACAAGACAAACTGCATTCATGATATTAGGTCTGTTCTAAGTTAAATAGATTAGTCTAACAATCATAGATCTATGTCTAGTTTGATTTGCTTTAAAGGAATCATCATCTTTAGTCAAATTACATCCAATCACCATAGGAGTTCCAACCAGGTTTGTATCTTCCAAACCAAACTTCTTCAACAACTCTTTTACATACTTGGACCGAGATATAAAGATTTCTTTTTTTGATTGTGTGATTTGCAATCCCAAAAAGAATTTCATCTCTCAATCATAGACATTTCAAATTCAATCTGCATTTCATTAACAAAGTTTTTGCACAAACTTTCATTCCCTCCAAAGATAATATCATCAATAAAAACTTCAACAATCAAAATGTTATCATGATCAAACTTGAAGTACAGATTACTATCAACAGTACCTTTGTTAAATCCTAGCTTCAACAGATACTTATCCAATCTGGCATACCATGCTCTTGGGGCTTTCTTCAGTCCATACAAAGCTTTCCTCAACCAGAAAACCATATCACCTTGATTAGACAATTGAAATACATCTGGTTGCTCAATGTACACCTCTTATTCCAATTCACCATTCATAAATGCTTACTTGACATCCATCTGATAGACTTTGAAATCCTTGTACGCAGCAAAAGCAAGAAACAATCTTTCAACTTCAATCCTTGCCACAGGGGCAAAAGTTCCTTCAATATCAATTCCTTCCATTTATAAATATCCTTTACAAACAAGTCTTTATTTATTTCTAACAACTTCACCTTGCTCATTCAATTTGCTCCAGAAGACCCATTTGGTTCCAAATACATTTTTGTCCTTAGGTCTAGAAACAAGATCCCATGTATTATTCTTTTCAATCTGCTTCAATTCTTATTCCATTTCTTTTACCCAATGTTCATCTTTACATGCTTCATTCACATCCTTACATTCAATCTTTGAAATCAAACATTACTCAACTTGATCTTCAACAATTCTTCTTCTTGTTTGAACACCTTTATTTCTATCCCCTATGATCTGACTTTCAGAATGATTCAGTCTTACATACCTGGGAGTCTTAGGATTTTTCGTGAATTTTAGACTCTTTTTTTGTTCCTTTAGGACTTGCACTAGTTCCTTCTCCTTGAGGCACTGGATTCACTGGAATAATCTAGACTTGATTTTGGGTTTGAGTTTTCTTTGCATTGTTTGCATTGTCATTTTGATCATCTGAATCATATCTATGAGGTCTGGATTGTCTCTCATTGCTTTCATCAACCTTGACATTTTCACTCTCAACTATCTTCCTCAGTCTCTTGTTATAACATCGGTAGGCCTTGGTTTTGGTAGATTAACCAAGAAATATTCCTTCATCACATTTAGCATCAAACTTTCCTAGATCTTCATCCTTATTTATATAACATTTACTTCCAAAAATTCTAAAATATTTAATAGTAGGAGCATTACCAAACCATAATTCATGAGTTATAACGGTATCACCTTTGATATGCACCCAGTTAAGAGTGTAAACAATAGTACTCACAACTTCTCTCCAATACACATGCGGAACATTTCCTTCCAACATCATTGTCCTGAAAATTTATTGAATGGTTATGTTCTTCGTTTCCACAACTCCATTTTGTTGAGGGGATCTCAAAGTAGACAACTGTCTTCTTATCACATGTTCTTCACAAAATGCATTGAACTCGTCGGAAGTGAATTCACCACCTTTGTTAGATCTCAAACACTTCAACTTCAAACCTATCTCTATCCTAACCATAGCCTTGAAAATCTTGAACTTATCTAGAGCTTCAAACTTCCCCCTTAAGAAAGTAACCCACATCATCCTAGAATAATCATCAATCAACAACTTGAAAGATTTATCTCCTTGCAAACTCCTGACTCTAGATGAACCACGTAGATCAATATGCACAAGATCCAATAATTCACTTGAATAATTCTTCTTACTCTTGAAAGTAACTCTGGTTTATTTCCCTAATTGACATTCCTTTCACATAGTGTTAGCAAGTTTCATCAACCTAGGAAGATCTCTCACATCATGAGTAGAACTTATCTTAATAATGTTATCAAAATTCACATGACACATTCTTCTATGCTACAACAAACTTTCATCTACTTGAGCAATCAAACATCTTTTACCAACACTAATTAAATGAAAGATATTACCTTTAGTCTTTGTACCTGATGCAATCTCAATTCCAGAACTACCCAAGATTCTACACTTGTCATTCTTAAATTGAAGATAATATACCTTGTCAACCATCTGTCCAACACTCAAGAGATTATGCTTTTGACCTTATACATACAAGACATCATTAATATTGTGTTTACCATCAAGAGAAATGGATCCTCTACCGCGGATTATATTAGCTTTATCATCACCAAAATTCACAATGGTGTCTTCATACTTTTCCAAACTCACAAACTTACTCTTATCACCTATCATATAGTGAGAGCATCCATTGTCAATCACCCATTAATCTTTCTCTTCAACTTGTACAACCAAATCTCTTTCCACATTCATGCAACTAGTAAGCATTGGATCATCTTCCTTGATAGAAATAAACACCCATTACTTATCACTTGAACCTCCTTTATCAGATTCATCATCTGTCACACCTTCATCATCAACATAATAACATCTCTTTTGAAATCTAGGTTGGTAAGGTTTTGACTTAGGAACTCTTTCTAGACACCTTTACTATCTTATTGTAGGAAAAACATTTAAGAGGCAATTTCCCTTCGTACTTACCAGCTCCTTTGGGTACTCTCTTGGCAAAAAGGGGTTCAAGCTCCTCAATCTCTCACTCTTATTCTTCAATTTCCTTCCTCTCCTTCTCATATTTGGACATCCCTCTTGAATAAATTTCTCTCGGATCATAAACTTACTTATCCTTTCTAGAAATAGTAACCTTGAATGCAGATTCTACCTCTAGAAGAGAATCACCAAACTCACTCAACTCAAAAGCTGAAAAGCTTACCAATCAACATGTCCCTAGTTATATTTGTCACAATTCTGATCTCCTTGAAATATAAGCAACTTTATGCTTGTAGGATGTAGGTAAATATCTGAGCACTTTAGCAACAATCTCTGATTCTTCTAGCTTCCCACTGGCACATCTGATATTGCACACAAGTTCATTCACCTTCTGCATGAAAGAAGTGAAGTTCTCATCTTCGCTTATCCTCAACATTTTATACTTTCTCTTTAGACTCTACAACTTGAAAATCTTCACATAACTGTCACCTTCATACAAAGTTTCCAAATTCTTCTAGATCTCATGAGCAAACTACAAATTCATAACATTTGTCATCTTGGAATCAGTCAGAGAACTCAACAATGCTTCCTTAGCCCCAATATTGTATTCAACACTTTTAATCTCATCCAAAGTTGAAGGACCATTTGTAGGAATGGTATACTTTCTTTTAGTAATATCCTAGTAAGTTTCACCAATGCATCTCAAATGACACTCCATGTGACTCTTCCAAAGAGAGTAGTTGGTACCATCAAATCATGGACTTTCCTTCTTGTAAGTTGCCATCCCGGATCACCTTAAATGATTAAGCTTCTTCGGAGGAACCTGCCCTAATACCAATTGATGGAAATAGCTCAGATACCAATTGATGAAATAGGGCAGATAACTGAGAGCTAGGGGGGGTGAATAAGTTGTCTCAAAAACTTAAGCAACTTAAACTTATTCTCAGATATAACAATTAAACATGAAAGCATACATCAACAACACACAACACCAAGATTTTTGACGTGGAAATCCAGTTTAGGGAAAAACCACGGTGGGGATGAACCCACAAAATAGGTGTACTATATTACATGTATTACAATATGGAATGCACATGTATTCAAGCATAGTGCCTAGAGCTTACTAGTCAAAACAAAAAGGGCTCACTGCCTAGGGAAGGCTTGTTGGCAATTTGAAGGAATTGATTATGTGTTGCATTGATGTTTATCATTGATGTTAACACTAGCTTGTTTGGCTATCTACTGAGTTTCGACAAAATGGTTGGACTTTGATGTTCATCTCGAGATCATCTCAAGTATTCTTTGGTATGTTAAGATTGGTGGAATTGGTTTGGTTCGGTCATTCATGTATGTGTCACATTTAGTTGGTTTGGGATTTCATGATCCAGAAGCTATCATATGTTCTAGTAAGTCTTTTGGTTACTGGTAAGGGTTTTATCAACAAAGCTTTATTGAATATCTTTTGATGAATTTGATAAGTGTTGTTGGTGTAGCTTCTAGAAGCTTTTTAGGATGCTGATGGTTATCATGTTCGTGTTCCAGTCTTTTGGTGGTGCTACATTTAGCACTAGACCTAATACTATTTTGTTAGGTTATGGACCAGTTTATGTAACGTGTTTGTGGATGCTCTCGATGCGTGATCGGTTGGATTTATTATTTCCTTAATGTTGTTTCAGTCTTAGGCTGACTTAGATTATTATTGGTTTGCGGGTTTATGTAATGGATTTATTGTATTATCTTTTAGGTGGCCAACCTAATTGTTTAGGTCCTAGGTTGGTATAAATATGATGTAAGATCTCTTTGTACATCATGGCATGTGGTCATGGGTTATGGGATTATCTGTGTGTGAATAAAGTTGTAATCATATCAAAGATTTTGGTCGATCATAGGTGATCGAATTGGGTTTATGTAAGAGGTTTAATACCTCTGACATTGACCTTAATTGGAACTGTACTCAGGCATAGGAGATGCTATTCTTGTAGTTCATTCTTATTTCTAGATTGTAGTTCAAAGATCTTTTATAGTCAATGAGACTCCTTTTGTGATGAGAAGAGCACTCTAGGTTGTTGGCCTTCCTACATGTGCAACCCCTTATATGTAATATTTATTCATCTGCTTAGTGGATACATATTGTGGGTCTCCAATCCCACCATGGTTTTTCCTCATTGAGGTTTTCCACGTATAAATTTGTGGTATTATGGTGTTCATCTTTGTGGTTGCATTACTACTTGTTATCAGCTTTTGTGCATACCATTTGCTTAGTTGTTGTGCTAATAAGGTTAAACTTAATCATTTTGGGAGAACACTGATTCACTCCCCCCTCTTAGTGTTCTTGGATTCCAACAAGGATCACTTCCTGTACAATCAATTTTCAATCACATTTGGAAATTATGAAATGTGGAATAACATCTCAATGCCTGGTTCAATTCTATTGAAGCATAAAACAACTTTATTCTTCACACTTCTTCTCTGCCTTCAAAAGATGTATACATTTAGCATACATACACTCATCCACACATCATCACACTCGAATACAAGATTGTTACATTTATTTATGCATGACATCAACCTTGGAGAAATCATTGAGGTCGGATCAACACTCACCACCTAATTACAAAACTATAACCATACTCAATACAATATTACATGCGGATCAAGAAATGTCAGTCAAGAAATAGCTTAGACCCAAATATATCACCTCAAACACGTTACACCTCCATGTAGCGTCGTAAATTGTACGCACTCGCTAGGGTGGTACAATTTCACACCTAGTTTAGCACCCGCCTTAAGCGCATTTTGCATTCTGCATTGCATTTCTCCTTAAGCACTTAATTAATCAAATTAATTAGGTCTAAAGTCTTATTTCATCATTCTCTACATCATAAAGTAGGGCCCTTTCACTAAAGCGCGCCCTTCGCATTTCATTTCTTTAATACATCACTTAATCAAAAACCCTAATTAAGTCCTATTTCGAACTTGGGGGCTTGGTTCCGGGGTCTAAACATCTCTAAATCACCTGTAACTTTGGGATTCTCTCTAAAATCATCATATCCGACGGCCCTGAAAATTTGGTGAAAAGTTGTCGGGACCATGGCGCCCATGCAACATGGTCCCGGACATTTTTTCCGAAATTTTGGGAGCGCGATCCAATCATAAAATAAAGCTTAACCCCAAGAAATTGGCGGGATATTCAATCTCTAGGTCGGCCAAAATATGAATTTACGACCTAGGGTTTCATACATAAAAGCTCTCTGTCCTCATTTGAAGGGATCCGATTTTTGTGTCCAGGAACTTCATATGCAGCGAAAGAGCAGATCTTTGAAGACTTCAACAACACTTAACATCATTCTATCAAGCATCTATCAAATCCATTCATTCATCCAATTAGGGCTTGGAAGACATTTGAAGAACAATAGGAGATTACCGACTGAAGATTGGCTTGTACTCCTCCCTTGAGGGTTGGGTATGATTTCATGTTGTTTTCATGTCTTTGCATAAGCTTTGATACATCATTTATTCATGCTTTAGATCACATTGCATCTTGATTTAGAGCATTTGCATTATCATTTACAAGCAATTAGGGTTTACTTTCTAGGTTGCTCTAGTTTGCTTTCTTGCATTTTGGACCTTGCACACACACTAGGTCTGCACACACAATACATTTTACAAAACAACTTGGCTATTCGTGGAGGTGGAAATCACCAAAGCGGGGGTTTGACTAAGGCAAAACCCTATATAGCCGCCCTTCCCCCTTTTCAGATATTATTGCAGGTTTCAGGATTCGGACGACGCCGCAGGACACAGATCTGGAAAGAGGAGACTGAGACAGAACTCTGTGGGCAATTGCATCTCAGAAGACTGGGATAGGGGCGCTGGGCGCCCTGGTCCTGCCAGGACAGGGGCGTTGGGCACCCTGGTCCCTAGGACAGAGGCGCTGGGCGCCCTGGTCCTCCGGACATACAGCTTTCCGACAGTTTCCAGACAGTGTTTCAGGGTGCAAAACAGTGGTCTCCGGTGCAGTTTTCAGGACAGTGGCACCCGCGCCCCCGTCCTGAACATTTTCAGTCTGATTTCGACTCCAGGTACATATCTGCATTCTTATTTTATCCTTACATTTACAGCTGTTCATTGTTTAATCTCAATTCTGCAAACCTGTTACTAGTTCATACTTACATTTCGAGGTTAGGGTTTGAACTTGTATCATTTTAGCTTTCAATTTCAACAAGGGAATAGAAATCCTAATAGATATCCCGTGGCTCTCTCTTTCACCAAAAGAAGTAGCCAACCGTGCGATATCTCTAGGCTCTTTCGTATTCCGCAATGTGTGTCAAAAGTTAGGATTAGGGTACATTGTCCTAGTCTCGCTTTTTCCCCTACACATTTTGGTGAACCTGACATGAATCTATCCTCTTGCATCGCATTTGTTAGATCTAGATCTAGATTTAGTGTGTTTTTCATTAAAAGAGAAAAAGAAAAAAAAAAAAGGGGAGAAAACTTGTGTTTCTTTGCATTGTGTGTTTAAATTTTATGCAATCTTTTCAAAATGTCAGATTTCTATTTGCAAAATGTTCATGCATTTGATGATTATTATGAGTATAGCCAAGATGAATTAGATGAAGCTTTAGATGAGTTTTTAAACCCTAAGGATGCTAAACCTTCATTTTACCAAAAACTCATAAACTTTGTTACTATGCCATTTAGGTGTGATGAGAAAGATAAGTCGAATGATTCCTCTCAAGGATACATCCCTATCCACTCTTCCCCTGAATCTAGTAACATGGTTGTTTTCAATAATCCCCTCTATGAGGAGATGTCTCCTTTTGAATCAAAAGACAAACCTTTTAACCGATATGATTATGCTTTGTTGGATGATTCCTTTGATGACTTTGTGGCTTTGTCGAAACCTATAAACAAAAACAAGACCTCTAAGTTGGTTAACATGATAAATTTGAATGAATATAACAAACCTCTCTTTGAAGTCCAAGGTTCTTATCCTTCTCCCACCTTTCAAATTCCTAAGACTCCTCTCCTTACTGTCCAAGGGAGGTATGATCATGATTCCTTTTGTACTCCGAATAAACCAATCATTACCGTACAAGGAAGACTACCTATAAGTCCTTACAATTATGCTAAGCAAATAACTAGAGAGAGTTATCATACCAGAAATAATAAGCAACCCAATCCTCCTCCTGTTATTCCAGTTTCGCTTCCTAATCCTCAACCAATTCTTCCTCAAGCTCCTCGTATTTCGCAAGTTATGGGTAAGGAATATGATCTCATAGAACAACTTAAAACTACCCCTGCTAAGATATCCCTTTGGGATTTGATTCAAACTTCTTCCGCTCATCATGGAATGTTACAAGATGCCTTGAAAGATTTGAATGTTCCTCCACCGAATACATCTAGTAATATAGCATCTTTTGTTAACTCTGTGATGAATCCTAAGCCTCAAATTGTGTTTACGCAAGATGAGTTGCCTACTAGTGAAGTCCAACAACAATATGATCCCTTGATGATTGTGGTTGTCATGAAAGACACTGCTATAAGACGAACACTAGTAGATAATGGCTCTGGCCTTAATGTGTGTAGCATCAATCTATTGCATAAGATGAATGTGGATACTTCTCTTATGGAGCCTGACTCTCGTTCCATTCATGGCTTTGACAATGTGGCTAAGACTTCATTAGGTATCATCACCTTACCTCTTACAGTGGGACCTGTTACTTTTCCTACTCCTATCCATGTTATGCCGGGAAATCTGACATATAACTTGTTATTAGGGAGGCCTTGGATTCACAGTATGCAAGCTGTCCCCTCTACATTGGATAGACAAGTTAAATTCATTTATAACAATAAGACATATACTTTGATGGGAGATACTAATTTTCAAGCTTGTCTACAAACATCTAATTCCAAAGGAGATTCTTCTAAGCCATCCTCGTCTAGTGAGGACTCTTTAAACAAGAAACCTATCGATGAGTCTTCGCTTTCCGATGATCAAAATCCTTGGGATGAATCTGGAATTCCTAAGGAAGATCCTTCTCGGCTTGAAACTACACATAAAAAGGATTTTGATCCTGAGAAGGCTCTCGTAGAAGATGATTGGGGATCTCTTGACTTTAACCCTACCTTTGTGGGTGAATATAAGATTCCTTCTAGAGAACTTAAAGTTGAAAAGAAGGAAGAAGCTGGAAATCACAAAGTTGAAAAGAAAGAAGAAGCTAAAAGTCAATCAACCTTACCTGAAGTTATGAGTAATAATTTTGTGGCCGCTTCTCAAACTTCCTCTTCTCACATCTATAACTATGAAGAGTTTGATTCTTTGTCTTATGAAAAACCACCTTCTTTTCCTGAAGTGGCTGATCGCTATGGTCGTGGTTTTCACATTTTTGCTAAGCATGGGTATCATGGAAAAGGTTGTGGTGCTAATGAACAAGGGATTAGAGTTCCTCTAGAGACTAATTTTCAACATTATGCCTTTGGACTTGGCTATAATCCCTGCAGACGTACTAAAACCTCTAAAAGACCATGCATTAGTGTTAATGCCATCTCTACATCTTTATCAATACAACACCCTGAGTATATTGATGAGGATTCTTCGGGTGATTGTGCTCTAGATATCTTCCCTACCGACGACGCTTTAGCTGAGTTCTTGGGAGCCTATGACACTCTTCCTCGTTATCATCACAATAGGGGACTCCCTTATTGTTTGAACACTGAAGCTTATTTTGGAAAAGAGATTGATGATGATAAGACTGTGAAAGAATTCCCTCAGTTAAAAGATACTCCTCAACAAAGTAATCTTCTCATAAGTGATACCACTGATGTTAAGATGGATCCTTGCAACAAAGAAAAAGTCATTAAAATTGGAAAATGTTTGGATAAAGAGGAACAGAAACAATATGAAGAACTATTGCATGAATTCCCTGAGATTTTTGCTTGGGCATATTCTGACATGCCTGGTATAGATCCTAAGATTGTTACTCATAATATTGTCTTAGTTCCTGATGCTAAGCCCGTGAAACAAAAGATTCGAAAAATGAATCCTAAGATAGCTCTGCTTGTTAAAGCTGAGATTGAAAAATTATTGGAGGCTGGATTTATCCGCCCTATTGACTATTCCCCATGGATTTCAAACATTGTCGCTGTGGCTAAACCAGATAACAAAATAAGAATGTGTACCGACTTTCGGGATCTAAATAAGGCTTCTTTAAAAGATGATTTCCCTCTTCCAAACATTGATATGATAATTGATTCTACGGCAGGACATGCCCTCTTATCCTTCATGGATGGTTTTTCAGGCTACAATCAAATTTTCATTAACCCTCAAGATCAATACAAAACCGCTTTCACCACTCCTTGGGGTACGTTTTGTTGGATAATGATGCCTTTTGGACTTAAAAACGCCGGTGCAACTTATCAACGAGCGATGACCCTTATCTTTCATGATTATATGCATAAGATTTTAGAGGATTACGTTGATGATATTTTGGCTAAATCCTTTCTTCGCATGGATCATGTTAAAGTCCTTCGTCAAATCTTCGAAAGAATTCGTAAATATCACATGCGCTTGAATCCCCGAAAATGTGTTTTTGGTGTGGATAGTGGAAAACTATTAGGGTTCATAGTTTCGCATCGTGGGATTGAGGTGGACACTAAGAAAATAGATGCTATTGTTAACATGCCACCTCCTCGAAATGTATCTCAACTTAAAAGCTTACAAGGAAAGATTCAAGCTATTCGTAGGTTTGTGTCTCAACTTGCGGATCATACCTTTCCTTTTACTCAACTTCTTAAAAAGGATATCACTTTTCAGTGGAATGAGGATTGTCAACAAGCATTTGAAGATTTAAAAGTGTATTTAGCTAGCCCTCCTATTCTTCAACCTGCTGAACCTTCTAAACCCTTTATCCTGTATACAGCTGCTTCTTCTCATGCTCTCGCAGCATTGTTAGCACAACATGATAAAGATGGTAAGGAGTGTCCGGTTTATTACATAAGTCGTACCTTACTCGATTATGAGACCCGATATTCTGTGATAGAAAGACAATGCTTGGCCGTGGTGTTTGCGACTCAGAAATTGAGACATTATCTTTTAAATTCAGAAGTCCATGTCATGGTTAAGTTTGATCCGTTGAAGCATCTTTTCTCTAAAACTGATTTATCAGGACGTCTCGCTAAGTGGGTTATGATGTTAACTGAATTTGACCTTAAATTTGTTTCACAAAGAGCAATTAAAGGACAAGCGTTGACTGATCACTTAGTTGAGGCTCCTTCACCTTTTTCATTCCCTAACCCTGAGTCCTTTCCTGATGATTTCATTCTTTCTATAGAGAAAGATGAAACTTGGGAGTTATATTTTGATGGCTCTAAGTGTCATACGGGATCGGGGGCAGGGGTTGTTTTGGTTTCTCCTACAAAGAAACCTATTCCCTTATCATATCGTCTAAATTTCCTGTGTACCAATAACATTGCTGAGTATGAGGCTCTTATAGCAGGAATAAAAGCAGCCCTAGCTCTTAATGTAAAACACATACATATCTATGGAGATTCGCAATTAATTATAAGACAGGTAACAGGAATATATCAAGCAAAACAAGACAAATTATCACAATATAAAGACCTTGCTATATCTTTATTACAAAATTTCGATTCTTATACCATAGAACCGGTCCCTCGAAAAGATAACCGACATGCGGATGCGATGGCATGTGTGGCTTCGTTAGTATCTTTAGAGGACCCTATGGTCGATCTTAACTTCGTTATTCACAATCTTACTTCTCCAGCTATTGAAGATGATTCTAGCTTGGTAACATGTTGTGACTTTGTAGACTCAGATGAATGGTTCTCGCATATTGTAAGATATTTGACCGATGGTACCTTCCCTGATTCTGCTAATAGGAACACTAGGGCTAGAATCCGCAAGCTGTCTGCTAGGTATATCATCCTTTCTAATGTCCTTTATCGAAGGGGTTATGATGGTCTTCTTCTTCGTTGTCTTAACAAGTCGGAAATCCCTGTTGCTCTTGAAGAGGCACATTCGGGTGCCTGTGGGGGGCATTTTGGGGGCAAATCCCTGGTTCATAGGTTGCTGCGTATGGGATACTATTGGCAAACTATGCAGAAGGATTCCTTCTCATTTGTTAAGAAATGTCACCAATGTCAACAACACAATAATCTGATTCATGCTCCTGCCCAAGAACTTCGTTCTCAAGTAGCTTCTTGGCCTTTCTCCGCATGGGGTTTGGATCTTATTGGAAAAATTTCTCCTCCTTCATCTCAAGGACACACCTTCATTATAACCGCAACAGATTACTTTACGAAGTTGGTAGAGGCTATTCCCCTTCGCTCTACTACTGCTGAAGTGATTTGTCAATTTCTTCTAGAAAACATTATTTCTCGATTTGGGATACCTTCCACTATTATCTCAGATAATGGAACATCGTTTAAGAACAAGGACGTGAAGAAATTCCTTGAGAAGTATCATATCAAACATCGATTTTCTACACCGTATTATCCTCAATCAAATGGCCAAGCCGAATCATCCAATAAGATAATTGAACAAATTCTTCGTAAAACCGTAAATAAGCATGGTAAGGATTGGAGTAACCAGCTAATCTACGCTCTTTGGGCCTACCGAACGAGTGTACGAATTGCTACGGGAACTACTCCTTATAATCTTGTTTATGGTGCTGACGCTATTATGCCCTTAGAGTTAGAAATTCCATCACTTAGGGTTTCTCTTAAAGGTATAGTAGATGATGACTCCTATAGAGAACAACGACTTCAACAGCTTGAGATGCTTGATGAACAGCGTATAAACGCTCTTGAGCATATTCAAGCGTATCACAAAACTCTACAACGAAGCTATAATGATAAGGTCATTCAACGTTCCTTCTCAGTAGGTGACTTAGTTCTTTATGAGAATCAGCGCAATGTGAATGCCTTGCCTGCGGAAAAGGGAAAATTTAGTCCTAATTGGCTTGGACCATATATCGTTATTGAGGATTATGGATCAGGTGCTTACAAAATAGCGGATGTAGATGGTACGCCTCTTAAAGAACCTATTAATGCTATGCACCTGCGTAGATATTATGTTTAATTCTTCATTTTTTTTCATCTATCTTCTTTTTCAATTCTTCAACATTGGATAATATGTTAGTATTTCTTAATTAAAGCAAAATAGAATTAAATGTTATGTTAATCTATATTGCTTCGTTCCTGACAAGCATGTCTTCTTACTTTATAGTTTGTCTTGAATTCATTAATGTAAATTGTAAAAGGTTTACATTTTTATAATGCTAGCATATTATATAGTGTTTTTATGTGTTAAGTAGAATTGTATCATGTTGTGTTTAGGTTCACAATTAAATCACATTAGTAATATGATTCTTAGACTTAATACATATTTCTTCCTTAATCATCAATGTTGTACTTGATTAAATATTTTAATTAAGTCACACATGTATCAATTTAATCATGGAGCATTGAGAAATCAATCACATAGAAATTAAATTCTGAACATACATGTACATTTACCAAATGTATTAGATTTAATCAAAACAAAATATACATTGTTTTAGGCATTAAAGATAACACATTTGAGACAGAATGAGAAGCATGTATATATACATATATATGTGTGGATCGTGTACAAACATAGGTCACCGTATATCCAAAATGTGATCTCTCTCTTACATCATACAATCATCTCCTATCCCTAGGGCTAGTGGCTGGAGAGTGTCGACTGGATGCTCCCTCCTGATCTGGCCGTGGAGGTGGACCCATGGGTGTGTAGCGCGATACAGATCGTGATTGACTCCGAGAGGAACTCCTACGATCCCTATCCATGAGGATCGCACGATAGGTGGTAGCCTCGGTCTGGGCCGCTACTAGATCTCGCCGCACCTGCTGGAGGTCCTCTGATAAGACCCTCTCTCTCTGCCCCGCCTGATGGAGATCCTCTGATAGGACTCTCTCTCTCTGCCGCGCCTGATGGAGATCCTCCGATAGGACTCCCTCTCTTTGCCGCGCCTGACGGAGATCCTCTGATAGGATTCTCTCTCTCTCCCTCCATATATCTACCTGTAATCGGAATGGGAAGAACAAATCCTCATGCCGACCCGCGTTCCCCTGAGGCCTGTACGTAATCTATGAGGAACTAGGAATCTGTGCTATCATGGAGATGTCTGTCATTGCCTGCTGAATCAAGGAACGCTAGTCCTGCACATTAGCTGTGGCAGTAGAATAGATCTTTGTTAGTACCATTCTATATCATCAAAGCATTAATCAATCAATATAAACCTACTATACCTGGATCTCCCTCGCACCAGTAGGGATCATGATATTTTAGCATCTGTGACTGGGAACCGCTAGGCTCCCCTCGCTCGAATACTCTATCCACGATGGGTGTAGGCTGGACGGTACTGGTGACAGGTCTCCGTATCGCCTCCTGTTCCTCCTGTTGAGGAATAAAAGGTGGATCCAGAGCTATGGTATCGTCTCCTAAATGGTGGGGAGCTGCATCCGACTCCTCCTCATCATCTCTATCATCCTCCTCGTCGTCCTTCTCATCATCCTCATCCTCATCCGCATCATCACCTGCATCCTCCTCGTCCTCCTCTCTATCTACATCCTCCTCCTCCTCGTCACTGGGCTGATCGCCTGCAAGTGGATCAGGATCTCCCGTCTCCTCATGACCCTCTCCCTCATCTGACTCCTCTGATCTGGATCCCTCGTCCTCGTCTCGGTCTCCATGTCTCCATGGGCCTAGATAGCCTGTCGGATGATCTGGTGGAAAGATAGGACCTGGATATGATCTCATGAACCATGAAACATATCTACGCTGTGCTCCAGGCTCTACAAAATAGTCAGTGACTACATCCTGATCTGATCCCTTCAAGTCTGTCGTCTCGATATCATCCACCGTCGGTCTTGCTACTGCTCTAGGTCTGGGAAAGACCCGTGAGTGTCGAGTATAGATGGGCACATCGGCTGGAACACACTGCTCTAGTCCGAACTGCCTCCGTACTCGGTCGAAGTAGAAGGGGACTATGATATGTGCATATCGTCCTCGTAGTAGGCGGTTCCTCTGTAAAAATGCTAACTGTCTCTCCATACCATCCCATCTGTGCATCAGTAGGTAAGGTCTCCACACTATCACCTCGGATGTCAGTGTGTCAATAGTCACTCTCCAATACAACAAATCTCCAAATCTCCACTCGCTGGTCAGTGGATAAGCGAACACCCTAGGTCGCTCGCTCGCTATACTCAGTGGATAGCCAACAGGCCTGGTGCATGTGAAGTGCTCTAAGATCCACACCTGCAGAAGTGTGCATGTCATCAAACTACAACCCTGTCCGAATACATACTCCTCAAGGTCGTAGAGATGTGCAAGCATACTCCGACCCCATGCATAAACTCTCCTATGTCTCTCCATCCCTCTGATACACCATGTGAGGCCCCCATGCATGTGTGTCCCTCGCCCATTAGGGCAGACGGCTAGTGCTATGATGGCTATCATGAGGCGTCTCAGAAGTGGTATCTCTCCTGTAGGATGTAAGAGCCAGCTGACCATGATACGACCTCTCGTCTCCCTCGGCATGACTCTCCCTATGCAGTACATCTGCTCCCTCTGATGATCCTCTGCTACCCGATCAGTTGCATATGTGACTGTCGCCCGTCTGATAGGAAGACGCAGTATACGGTACACATCCTCAAGTGTGACCGTCAGCTCTCCTACCGGAAGGTGAAAGGTACAGGTGTTAGGATCCCATCTCTCCATCAGTGCCATCAGCATCGCAGGATGAAATCGAATGGCCGGCATAAGAGTCACGTACCACAATCCTACTATCGATAGGGTGTCTCTCTCTGACTGAGTCAGCCGTGGAATCTGGTCTCGCAAAGTGCGAAGGATGTGTCCCGCTGTGTGCTCTCTCATGTACGGGAGACCCTGCAAAACGAAAACATGACCAAAATCAGTACTCAATCATCGAAATCGCAAATGCAAACTGTTGAACATTGAATGCTTGCCTTGTAACCCCTCGCCAGGCCCTGATTAGGGACCATGGCGCCCTGTCAGGGACCATGGCACCCTGTTGGGGACCATGGCGCCCTGTCAGGGACCAGGGCGCCCTGTCAGGGACCATGGCGCCCTGTAGGGACCATGGCGCCCCTGTCAGGGACCATGGCGCCCTGGGGGGACCAGGGCGCCCCTCAGGGACCAGGGCGCCCTAAGTGGGCCCCAGTCGGCGTTCAGGGTCCGCATTCGATCACGAAAAAGTCAAACATGCGAGAAATCAAAAGTCAAACGTTCAGTCAACTCACCTCGTCCAGTGGCTCGTCGTCGATCACGGCCTGGCGCAGGATCTCGATCCTCGTGGGACGCTCCGGTCGTCGTGAAGGCATGATGATTAGGTGGGCTCCGCTGCACTGAATAGTATCCTGAAATCGGCAAAGTGACGAATACAAGTGTCACTTTCGCAGTATATACTCTAGTTTGTCTATTCTTACTTCTCGAAACCCTAATCTTTCCCCTATCATTCATCTTATCATAACTTGAGTTTGGGAGATGCGATTTTCGAGCCGTTTGTTGCGTTGGAATCATACTTTCCTTCCCCTACTCTCAGGATGTTCCAAAAAGTGCTCTGATGAAGCCTATTTAGTGAACACCCCTCATCAACACTCTATTACACAATTTGTCGCAAGTAAACATGTTACCCTATTTCACCTCCCTAAATAAGCAAGTCGAAATAGGGGGGGCATATAGCTACTCACAGATTTCATCACTTTCCCTAGTAAGCATTAGGTGATTTTGTGATCTAACGTTTGTTTTGTAGGGTGCGGTTCCTAACTGTGTACTGCAGATACCACTGGGGGCTTCGTCCGATGACTTATGGATATATCCTTTTTCAAATAATGTTTACTTTTCTGTACTTTAGCTTGCATATGCACGTAGTACTCATATGACCGCTAAAGTGGGGGCTAAATGTAGCATCGTAAATTGTACGCACTCGCTAGGGTGGTACAATTTCACACCTAGTTTAGCACCCGCCTTAAGCGCATTTTGCATTCTGCATTGCATTTCTCCTTAAGCACTTAATTAATCAAATTAATTAGGTCTAAAGTCTTATTTCATCATTCTCTACATCATAAAGTAGGGCCCTTTCACTAAAGTGCGCCCTTCGCATTTCATTTCTTTAATACATCACTTAATCAAAAACCCTAATTAAGTCCTATTTCGAACTTGGGGGCTTGGTTCCGGGGTCTAAACATCTCGAAATCACCTGTAACTTCGGGATTCTCTCTAAAATCATCATATCCGACGGCCCTGAAAATTTGGTGAAAAGTTGTCGGGACCATGGCGCCCATGCAACATGGTCCCGGACATTTTTTTCGAAATTTTGGGAGCGCGATGCAATCATAAAATAAAGCTTAACCCCAAGAAATTGGCGGGATATTCAATCTCTAGGTCGGCCAAAATACGAATTTACGACCTAGGGTTTCATACATAAAAGCTCTCTGTCCTCATTTGAAGGGATCCGATTTTTGTGTCCAGGAACTTCATATGCAGCGAAAGAGCAAATATTTGAAGACTTCAACAACACTTAACATCATTCTATCAAGCATCTATCAAATCCATTCATTCATCCAATTAGGGCTTGGAAGACATTTGAAGAACAATAGGAGATTACCGACTGAAGATTGGCTTGTACTCCTCCCTTGAGGGTTGGGTATGATTTCATGTTGTTTTCATGTCTTTGCATAAGCTTTGATACATCATTTATTCATTCTTTAGATCACATTGCATCTTGATTTAGAGCATTTGCATTATCATTTACAAGCAATTAGGGTTTACTTTCTAGGTTGCTCTAGTTTGCTTTCTTGCATTTTGGACCTTGCACACACACTAGGTCTGCACACACAATACATTTTACAAAACAACTTGGCTATTCGTGGAGGTGGAAATCACCAAAGCGGGGGTTTGACTAAGGCAAAACCCTATATAGCCGCCCTTCCCCCTTTTCAGATATTATTGCAGGTTTCGGGATTCGGACGACGCCGCAGGACACAGATCCGGAAAGAGGAGACTGAGACAGAACTCTGTGGGCAATTGCAGCTCAGAAGACTGGGATAGGGGCGCCGGGCGCCCTAGTCCTGCCAGGACAGGGGCGTTGGGCGCCCTGGTCCCTGGGACAGAGGCGCTGGGTGCCCTGGTCCTCCGGACAGACAGCTTTCCGACAATTTCCAGACAATGTTTCAGGGTGCAAAACAGTGGTCTCTGGTGCAGTTTTCAGGACAGTGGCGCCCGCGCCCCCGTCCCGAACATTTTCAGTCTGATTTCGACTCCAGGTACATATCTGCATTCTTATTTTATCCTTACATTTATAGCTGTTCATTGTTTAATCTCAATTCTGCAAACCTGTTACTAGTTCATACTTACATTTCGAGGTTAGGGTTTGAACTTGTATCATTTTAGCTTTCAATTTCAACAAGGGAATAGAAATCCTAATAGATATCCCGTGGCTCTCTCTTTCACCAAAAGAAGTAGCCAACCGTGCGATATCTCTAGGCTCTTTCGTATTCCGCAATGTGTGTCAAAAGTTAGGATTAGGGTACATTGTCCTAGTCTCGCTTTTTCCCCTACACACTCCAAAAATTATGCCTCGAACATCCACAACATGCTACAAGAATCCGATCTATCAAGAACATGAAAAAAACTAGTAGATACCAAAGAAAACATCAATTATTAGCTTAATGATCAATGCAGACCACCAACATAAAAGACACATGATCTAGAAACATCCACAAGCATCATGAATTACCATAGCAACCTCCGCACAAAAATAAATTACTAGAATCGCCATCATTTTTATACTGAATCTCAGGAACACTAACTGTAATGATTGTCAACCTTGAAAAATCACTTGTGGATCTCCAAACCATGAACCACTTGAATCTAGGACACACACCAACGTCCCACACATATCTCCAAATCCATAGAACAAGATATTATAATGCGAAGCAATACACATCAAAATATAGTAACTTTGTCACCACTGAACAATTGAAAAACTAGCCACAACACACATACCCATAACTCAATCAAATCTTCATGTGGACCTTAGAATCTTAAACTGAATCAACTATAGACAACTCTCTACAAACCCTTAAATCCGCAAACTTTGATCTTCATCATATTGAACAAACTAACTCACTAAACTTCACTGCATCCCTATCTCAGATAGAGAAATATGTTGACAACAATGACAACACATCTCTCAAATATCTCTCAAGCACATATTTGCAACATTCTTCCAACAGACCATTCCCCTTTAATTTCATCCTATCCATGTGGCGATTGAAGAAGATCCATCCATGAGCCTTGGGATCTTCCTTAGTGATTACTGGGTCCTATATTCTTCACCCATGGAGTGGAGATTCAAGGCTCACACTTTGCCCTGTAAAAGAAGTGTGCAGTGGAAGAGCTTCTCAGAATCCTTAATTCTATTAGGTTTTATAAGAGAGAAGATGAGGATGTGCTCATTTGGGCACCCTTGAAAGATGGAAATTTCATGATTATATTTGGATATGAGATTGATTCACCTTCTTAAATGCCTATGTTTCAAATGGGACTACATCTGGAGAACAAAGATGACACCCAAGATTTGCTTCTTCTGGTGGACTATCTATCATGGAATAATTCTAACAACTGATAATCTAAAGAGACATGGCTTCCAGATGCCCAAAAAATGCATGCTTTATGAAAAGGAGGAGAGTATTAAAAATCTTTTGTTTTTTTGCCCCTTTTCTTAGAATGTAGGATAGAAGATTGTTGGCATGTTTCTCCATAAATGGGCTTGGAATAAAACTACTAATTATAATCTGTTTAGTGGGAAGGTGCATTCCCCTCACTTGGTAAGTAAGGAGTTGTGATGGAAAACCTTTTTTCATACTGGATAGATTTTATGGATAGAGCACAATAACATAATTATTAGAGAAAGGAGGTGCAGCTGGGAAGAACTTACCAACAATATCATTTTTAATTTCAAAGAGAATATGTCTTGTTTTGCAAAGAGGAAACACTCTCACCCATTGCTTCATATGGATTAGGCAATTTGTTAATTGTGGTACATAGTGATGATCCTTTCTGGCTTCATTTCCTCCTATTGGATTTTATAATGCTATCAAATGGACCCCCCCGGACAGCAGTTGGTTGAAGCTGAATTTTGATGGGTCATCTCGGGGCAACCCAAGTCAGGCAGGAGGGGTTGGAGTGATTAGAGACTCATGTGGATCATGCCTCAACCTTGCCTATGTAGAAAATATAGGAATACAAATTTCAAGCACTACTGAACTGGCAACTATTTATCATGGGCTGATTACAACTAAGGAAAAGGGTCTCAACCATATAATTATTTAAGGTGACTTGATAAATACCACTATGATGCTCAAAAGGGTCGAAAAACCAAATTGGAAAACTAACCCTCTCATTGTTAAGGGTCACGATATCCTTCCTTTACTGGTAAACATCAGGTTCAGCCACGTGAGACGTGAAAGAAACTATGTAGCATACAAGATAGTGGGGATGGGAACATATGTTGATGATTTCTAAATTTATCTCCACTTGTATGAAATCCCAATGGAGGTTTGTTCCATGATCTTGAAGGACTCATCAGTTAATGATGCATAAACCCAAAGTTGACAGTTTTGTACTTGCCTTTCTTGCCCTTTCCTGTCCTTGCTGGTAGGTTGACAGGATTTAAAAATTATTGATGGTACTACCCACCACTTCATTCCCTAGACTTGTTACTTTCTCAACTTGGTTTTCTATTTTACAACTATGGGAGGTGATTTGATTCAAAATGAATGGGACAACTTCTTCGAATTTAAGAATAATGGGGAGTTGTGGGACAATGTCATTATGGAAACTTGGATAATTATATTGAAGGGATGACTTGCCATGATTCTAAGCTCTCTACTGATTTTGTTAATGCACGGGACAATGTGAACGTGAAGATTGGTAGTGTTACTTTCATGGTTTCGACAGAGGCTATTGAAAAGGTGACAGGATTGCGCCTTGATGGCATGTCATTTTCAAAAAAACCAAATGGAATTACAAGGAGGACTTTGATTGGTTTTTTCAACTTGGAGAAGGAGTTTTCAAATTTCAAAGTGGCCAGAACAAGGAGGATCACCTCAAAATTTGGAAGGATGTGACTTTGCTCATAATGAAGCACTTCACCTTGGATGGCAGAAAAAGAAGGTTCCATAAACAAATGTTTCCCATGCTAAATCATCTCCAGTATCAAGTTAGAATGAATTTCCCTCTCTGGATGATGTCTTCTTTGTCTCAATCTATTTGCAAATCCATTGAAAAGGGTAAACCTCCACTCCACTAGGGTCTCATCCGGAGATTGTATAACTTCCAGCTTGCATTATACCTCTCTAGTGTATTTTCTTCTATTGTGGCTAAGTCTACCTATGGTTCGAATCCAATTGTTTACCTTATTGTTAAACCCTTTAATTTTGGGGAATAGATTATTCCTTACTCTATTTATAAAATACCCACTAGGAAAAACCCTACTAGAATAGCCAAATTTAGGGCCATTGTTGCCACAAAAAAGGATCAGGACTTGGGTGTCCAGTCTAAGATGCAATAAGATGTGGTTAATGATATTATTAATGATTATAACTCTAAATCTTAATTCTTAGAGGATTCAAACTCCTCAAATACTTCAAGGTTGGACTGGTCCCCTCCTAAAACTGGAGGAAATCCTAGCCCTCCCCCCTAAATCCTCCCTTCACTGATAACTCCAACCCTTGGAGTAATACTTCAACTCTGGCAAAAATTGTGAGGGACCCACATGAAGACATGCAAAGACAAGAATAGTTGATAAAATGGCTCTTTGCACAAATGAATGTGGCCATCAAGAATATCAATTGACTAGAGGCGGTGGTTGAGGCTGAGGCTAGGGCCAACACTTGGGTTGATGAGTTGGATGAGGACAAAGTATGGAAAATTTCCTTTGATCTTGTGGGCATTATGGGGCAGTGGGAAATGGTGGGTGGAAGGATTGCTGACATGGACTCTAGTAGTAAGAATGTGGGTAGTAAGTATGAGCTGGAAGAGATCAAGAAAACCCAAGAGGCCCTAAGGAAATTGAGGAGGTCAATTGTGCTTGCAAGGATGTGGCTAGCAAGAACAATGCTTCCCTATAGGCTACCCGCAATGAGATGGAAAGGAAAAGGGCAAAAAAAATAAGATGCGTGGATTCCCTAGCCAGGAGCTTTGGCCTCACCACTTCAATGGTTAAGGCAACCCCTAACTCTACACTAGTCTCCTCTAGTTGTGGGATTGGATAAAGTAAAAAAGTCTCTTTTTGGGATAAAGTTCTTAGTTTATGCCATGATTGGAAGGATAAGGGTACCCCCACCCAGTAGACCATCACTTTGTGTCTATGTTGGGCTGTTGGGTGAACTCACAAAGCTGGTTCCCACTTTTTGGTACATCCTGATTTGTGCAAAAAATGATACATTTTTTAGAAAATATAATTATTTAAGCTTTAAGAGGTCCCATTTGAAGTAATTAATTGAAGAGAGTTAGATCAAAGGCTCTTAGATCAAAATTTCTTGGATAGACCCTCTCCACTTCTAAATCATACTTGCAATGGAGTCTCCTTTGCATCAATGAA
Organism: Cryptomeria japonica; assembly: GCF_030272615.1. Lineage (NCBI taxonomy): Eukaryota > Viridiplantae > Streptophyta > Pinopsida > Cupressales > Cupressaceae > Cryptomeria > Cryptomeria japonica. The sequence continues at coordinate 588,254,190 of NC_081406.1, forward strand.
ATGCTAATAAAAAACCAATTTTACATTAGCTTTTGAGGGGTCAAACAAATTCATTTAGAAGCTTTGTTCTCTTAAGGATTTATTCCTTATTATAAGCTTTCCAAATAGTATAATTTTTAATATATTTAATTTCAATAATATATTTTTATTTTATTTTTTTGGAATGTAGGTTTTTCACTAAACATGAACTTCTTTGTTCAATGCATTGGGAAAAATAGTAAACTAATTCAAAAAAATTCTGAAAAATATCTATGCACTAGGTATTGATGTCTTCTTTCTAACAAATAAAATAAAACTGAATTTTGATATATATAGAACAAGTTATGTGTTCAAACGTACACCTATATCTAAATTATAATTAGTCGGACTTCAAAACTAAATAAAATAAAAAATATTCAACATATCACTATCAAACCAACTGCATGCCCTGGGTATTGATGTTACAAACCAAAATTTAAAAGATAAGTTTTTATCATTTATAGAAAAAAAAGTTATACGTTTCGGGATGCACATCACTCTTAAAAAATATTGTTTGCTGTAAAAAAGTACTTTTGAGGGAGATGGAAAAATCAATGAAATTTTATTCAAATAAATTTTAAAAAACTATATTTAGAATCTACAAAAAAGATGTTACAAATCACTAGTTTACATCATCTTCAAATTCTTAACGGTTTAAAAGTTATAGGTGTTGGAAAGTGAAGGTTTTTTGGAAAATGTTCATCTAAGTGTCCAAGTTGGTCAAAAAGTGGGAGCCAGTATTGTGAGTTCACCCTATTTGTTTTATGTTTTTGTGGTCCCAGTTATTTTTTGCCCATTGGTTTTTTAGTTTAGTTGTTGGCTCTCTATTCGTTCTCTTGGGTTTTTGTTGTCTTTTGGTGGGGGTTCTTTTTTCTGGTTGTGCATCCCTCATGGGCTCTTGGTGTGTCTTTGTGGTTATGTAATGGTATGGGCCTATCTCACTTTTATTAATCAAAATAATATTAATATAGTTTATTATCAAAAAATATTTTATTTGTAGTACAATTTTAATTTTTAAAAATTAATTTAATTATATTTATATTTAATTTTTTAATAATATTTTAATTGTTCTCATTTGCTCTCCATTCAACTTTTCCTTTTATATTTATGTCATTATCTCTCTAGCTCTATCTATCACTGTATCTCTCCCTCTCTATCTCTTTCTATATACCACTTCCTATCTCTATTTTTATATTTCTCTCTCCCACTCACATTCTCTCTTTGTATCTCCCTCTATATATATTTATCTCTTACATCTCTTTCTATCTCTTTGTCCCCTCTCTTTGTCTCTCCATATCTCACTCTTATTCTCTATCTTCCTCTCCATCTCCATCCACATATTTCTAATTTTCTCTCTAACTATTGGCAAGAGCCTCTCTTTATATATCACTTCCCATCTCTATCTTTATGTTTCTTTCTCATTCTCATTATCTCTCTCTTTATATATTACTAATTATTCTATTTCAATTCTATCATCGTTTAATCATTTAAACCATTTTCTAATATTAATTAAATATTTATTATTTAATTAATTGTGGTTATTAATCCTTCAATTTAAATAATCTTTATTATTTAACTAAATTCATTTTCAATTTCTATCTCTATTCAATTAATCATTATCCCTCTTCTAAATATTAATTATTTAATTAATTGTGATTTAATTATTTTTAGTAAATAATTTTTATTATTAAATTTAATTTAATTTCTAAATAATTAAATAGTTTCTTTAAATTATTTAATTATCTAATTTATTCTTCTAATTCAAATTCCAAATCTCCAAATTCTAATTTAATTTAATTTTTGTAATTCTTCTAATTTCATTTAATTTTATTTAACTCTCCAAATTCTTCTAATTTCTTCTAATTCAAATACATGTGCATGATTTCAAAAATCAAATTAAAAATCAAATTCATGTTCTAAATATATTCATATAACAAATTAAATTTAAAATAAATTCAATATTTGAATTAAATCTCATGCAAAGATTAAATTGAAAATCAAAGTCAAAGTGCAAGCACGTGCGAAATTAATTAATTAATTAAATATATTATCTTTTCAATTTCTTTTTCTATCTTCCACTTTGGTTAAAGTCAAAGTGCAAGCATGCAATCAGTCATCTCAGTTAACTATTCCATCTATTTTAATTGATTATTTCAATTGATTAATTACATCATTCTTTGATTCTCCTCCAATCATTCTTTTTCTATCTTCCAATCATCTTTTTTCTCAATTAGTTAACTCAATTAACCATTCAATCTATTACGTTCCACCTCCAAATCAATAGTTCAACTATCAATCAACATGTGAACTCACCTAAGTTCCACCACTTGATCATTATGTTCCACCTCTCATTTAATCCTCTTCAATAATCTATAAATTGAGCATTCAATCTCCATTTTCAATAATCCCAAACAATCGTGAACTTTGAATCTTTGTGTCACTTGCAGGTTACCAGCGCGATATCTGAGAGCCATCATACCACAGAGAAGAGAAGAACAATGGAAGCCATATGCGATCATGGAATAGAGAGTTTTAATTAAATATTTATATTCCTATTATTTATTTTTGCATTATTTCATTTGTTTATTTGGGATTCTTTGGTTAGATAGGGATTCATGATTTCCCTTTATTTCTAATTGAATAATGATGAATTTTACATACAACATTTTGGTGAACCCGACATGAGTCAACGACCCTCTAATTTAGAATTTTGTGTATGCCTACAGGCCTAGGTGTTGGATCTTGAAACTACACCTCTCTTTTAAATTTATATTCCAAGAGGTTTTCTGATCTTAATTGGTGTTTTATTCAAAAAATTTAAGTCTAACATTGTGCAAATCAGGTTCCAAGCAAGATTGCATGTTGTTCAAAGATTTTTTCACATCTTCCAAACAATTGAGAATTTCTTCATGATTTTCTTATTGTAGGTTAATGATCATCTCATGGATCTACAGTAAAAAAATCAGCCTTAGATTGTCATTGTTGAGTGAGATATGATAGTTGCATTTATTTTCATAAATATTTGATTTTTGAATAAAATAAATGAATTTATATGAGATTGTTTTATAGAAGGTTAAGGATCCCGAGAAATGCCTACAGTAAAAAATTCGGATATTTACGATTTTTTTTGACCGAGATATGATCATTTTATTTTTTTTTAATAAATTTTAAATTCTAGGCACAAATCAGAGAATTTTTCTAAAATTCTTACATTTCTGGAAAGCTCTTAAAATTTCACAGGAGGTATTTTCTTTACACTTTTGATTTTGATGTTAAATAATTAATGTAAAGCTAGATCTTTAAAAAATCATGTTTTTCCATTAATCTTCTCTTTAGGGTACAAATTAATGTTTTTTTTTTAATTCTTACATTTTTGGAAAGCTCTTAGAATTTCATTAGGGGTATCTTCTTTGTAATTTTTTTTTTTAGTGTAAAAAAAAATTGTTCTAATTTTGATTTTAGCTACTGATTCCCTGTTTGCAGTGTGTGGCGGAATTATAGAGAAGGCTTGATCATCCCATATTATTTTGCAAACCACTAACAATTTGATTGCAGGATCCTTTAGGGTTAAATCACTTTTGGATTTTGGGTTTAAAATTGACATGCACATGATCTCACATTTAAGCTTGGTGCTTAAAATTGATCTTGGAATTAAAATTGACATGCATGATCTCACACTTCAGCTTGGTGCTTAAAATTGATCTTGGGATTAAAATTGACATGCATGATCTCACACTTTAGCTTGGTGCTTAAAATAAATTTGGGTTTAAAATTGACATGCATGCTTTCACACTTCAGCTTGGTGCTTAAAACAAATCTAGTTAAAATTGACATGCATGCTCTCACACTACACCTTGGTGCTTAAAATTGATCTTGGGTTTTCAAATTGACATGCATGATCTCACACTTCACTTTGGTGTTTAAAATAGACATACACATGCATATCTCACACCTCAGTTTGGGATTTAAAATTGGCATGAATCTGCCTTATGAATAAAATAAATCACACATTGTGATATTTAAGGGAAAACAAACTTTTTTGTGTTTTGGGTGGACCTATTGTTGCATTAAGTACCTTTCCACCCACCTTTGAGGTCTTGGGAGAGAGGGAAAGGTGATAACGACACCCGCTTTTTAATTTTAGTAGTGAGGGGTATCTTTGATTGGGGATATCATTACCCCACAGAGGTACTTAGAATTGGGATACATTGAGGATATCATCTCTCCTAGCATACTCTCAAGCGGGTTTTTCAAGCCACTGTATAAATATACTGGTTAGGCAGCTAGAGTGTTGAGTGAATTTGACATATGTGGGGGCCTTCCCTGTACTGATAAGCTTAACTAAAGCCTTAAGTGGCTTGCTCTGACAATCCGTCATTAGATCAAGATCCCTTGAAACTTACAATGAGAACCAACTTAGTAGCCCAAATCCCACGTTTATTGGTTCTGGGTGTGCGGATCATACCCCATAAATACCCTCCATGTACCTTGCATGATGAGACAAAAAATCCTCGGTGATAAGATCTTTGGATCTTCAAGGTAAGAGAGACTTGCATGCCTGAGAAGTGTGTATCGTGGAGTGGAGCCGGTGCTACCAAAATCTCTATCTGTTCATCTTGTTTCGGTATTTTGCTGTGGGGGCTGCACTAAATGGTTTCCACTTTCCAACCTAAGATTATCTTCTGGATTTTTTTTGTTTATTGCTGTGCTAGACCATTATTGAGTCAGTATTTGGGCTATTTTAGGCCCTCCCTTGCATATCTTTGAATTCTCAAAGTTTGCCAGAACTCAGTTCATCCAACTATACTTATCTTTAGATAGTGTTCTCATAATTGAAAAATAGACTTGTCCCACAAACAAAGTTACTTGAAACAGAGTCTATCTTGAAACATCAGACAATCCAACAAAGTCCAAAATTTTGCATACTTGTGACCATAGGTTATCTTAGAGTCCTTAGGGTTTGCATCATCCTCATTATATAGTCCTTGCATAGTCCTCATTATAGTCTTCATTTACGTCCTTACTTTGCATCAATCCTTGCATAGTCCTTATTATTGTCCTCATTATCGTCCCCATTTGTGTCCTTACATTTCACAAGTCCTTGCACAATCCTCATTATCATCCTCATTATCGTCCTCATTTACATCCTTACTTTTCATAAGTCCTTGCATAGTCTCCATATACGTCCTTATAGAGTTCCCATATACATCATCATAACCTTCACATAAGTCCTTATATAAAACTTATTTACATCCCATTAGTGTCTTCATAATCTTTGCATCATTCCTTGCATTATAGTCCTCATTTATGTCCTTACATTGCATCAATACTTGCACTATAGTCCTTGCATAGTCCTCATTATTGTCCTTATTATAGTCTTCATTTAAGTCCTTACTTTGCATAAGTCCTTGCATAGTCCTCAATATCGTCCTCATTTACGTCCTTACTTTTCATAAGTCCTTGCATAGTCTTCATCTGCATCCTCATAAAGTTCCCCTATACGTTGTCATAATCTTCACATAAGTCCTTACATTGTCTTGCATAGTCCTTATAAAATCCTCATTTGTATCCCATTAGTGTCCTCATAATCTTTGCATATAATAATCATACAGTCATCATAATCCTCACATAAGTCCTTGCATAGTCATCATAATCTTTGCATATAATCCTCATATACATTGTCATAATCCTCGCATAATTCGTTGCATATGTTTATGGTGAAAATGGATAACAATAATAACAATATTGAAAGGCTAAATGAATTCAACCACAAAACCCTAGCCTAACAACAACAAAAATCCATCATAACACATGAAGATTACCTAAGACAATGCAAATCAAATGAAATCACAAAGATTATACCATCACATGTCCAATAGGGTTTGGATCTCCATTCTTCCTATCTCCATTGATCTTGCTTGATATATTTGCTCTCAGATTTTATGTGCACAAGAGCTCAACAAAGAACAGAATGTGGTTGCAAGTAGGATAGCATATGCCAAGTAGTCAAATTGATCAAGTAGTTAGAATGATTAATTAGGGTCGATAATGAAGGAAGCATCTCCTTATATAGAAGACACTATATGCAATGGAGGGATAAGATTGAGAGGTGTAAAAGGAGGTTGGCTATGATTAGAGGGTAGGTAAAAGAAATAATAAAATAATGAAAGGGGTAGGTAGTGTATGAATTAAGAGATGAATGACATGTGTCATGGGTAGAAAAGGTTAATGAATTGATTAAATAAATAAAGATTTATTTAATTAATAGGAGTGAGATCAATTAAATAAATAAGATATTTATTTAATTTTAGGAAAATGGATGATTTAAATAGATACATGTATTTATATAAATGAGAAATAAGGCTAGAAGAGGATAAATGAATTAATTAAATAAATAAAGATTTATTTAATTAATAGAAGAATTAGGCTTAAGATAATTAAATAAATAAAATATTTATTTAATTAGACATGACAATTTTAGGTGTCTATATTTTGCCCCTCTTTGAGACAATGCAGCTTGTTGCGTTGTTTCAAAGAAGATAATATGAACTGATACAAAGTTGCCCCAAGATGGGAATGATATGCCCCCTCGAGAGATTGGATGAAAATATCTGAAAAGATCGTAGACAATCTCTCGATAAGAAAGAATGGCTATAATGGACTAACCAGATAAAGTGACAAAGTCACCAGATAACAAAGACTGACATAGGAGACTAGGGCTAGGGTAGTCTATAAAATAGACCACAAGGAGAAAACATCCTCATTGTCATCCACACATCCACGAGATTAGAGTGTAGAGTGAAATAGAGCAGCAGCAGTCAGCAGCGATGGCATTGGTTCAAAGATTCGATCGCATTCGTCGATATTAGAGGCTAGCAGAGGCAGGAGAGCCAGTAAGTACCACAAAACCTCCTTGTACTTTGATGCATTTATTGTTGTCATTAATGCATGCTAGGTAGAGTAATAAATGCACTTAGAATAGGGTCCAAAAAATGTCAAAAACGTCCAGGCATGTCTGCGTTGGTGCCAGGTGCGTCTATGCTAGCTAGGCGCATCTGTGTTTGTGCTAGGCGCATCTGCGTGGGAAAAGGCGTCTGTGCAGAATGCGGCTATGTCTGCATTGTGCAGGCACATCTGTGCTAGGCAGGCATGTTTGTGTCATCCAGGTGCATCTATGCAGAGCATAGGCACATTTGTGTGCTTCAGGTGTGTCTGTGTAAAACAGGAGCGTTTATGTAGTCTCTAAGCACGTTTATGTCAAGAAAGCACGTTTGTGTCCAAAAATGTGAATTTTTGTCTTCTAGGTCAAATCGGCAGTTCTGTGATGAACATACGCTGTCGATTGGATAAGCTGCTGAGAGGATACACTCAAGAAGGTCCTCTAGGGAAGACTAGGATAACAAATAGGGCTAGGATTGACAATTCTGTGATAGAACATACGTTGCCAATTAGGAAACTTCTCAAGAGGATTCACTCAAGCAGAGGCCCTAGAATAGGATAGATCAAGGCACTTTGTGATGAACAGTGAGTACCAAGATATAGTACTTTGTGATGAACAAGGAGTACTAAAATATGAGCAGCACTTTGTGATGAATAGTGAGTGCAAATGTGAGCAACACTTTGTGATGAACAAGGAGTGCCAAACACGCAATACTTTGTGATGAACAAGGAGTACCACTAGGATAGAAGCAACACTTTGTGATGAACAGTGAGTGTCACTAGGACTGAGATGATTGATTTGTGTGACTGCAGGAGTATTTGCCTATGTTGGAGTCACGAGAGAGATTCCCATTGACTTAGAGGTTGCGACCTGAGTTGACAACCGAGGACTGAGCTGCGATTGAGACATATTCTATATGTGCCTGAGTTTCAGGTGAACATGGGATTGCTGACTACACTAGATGAGAGATGGCACTCAGAGACTTGTAGTTTTCATTTGCCGATGGGTGAGATGATAGTCACCTTGGAGGATGTATATAGGATTTTGCGAATATCGATCGATGGGGAGTTGATTCTGTATGATCGAGATGGAGACAAGGATGCCCTTAGACAAGTGTTCTAGGATTCGGGACTAGAGATGAGGGTGGGACATGTGGCATGGGATACCATGACATGGACAGGATTAGCACTACCAATAGTGTTGGCAGGAGTTATCAGTGGGTTCCTCTATCTGGATAGGGCGACACGAGGGGTGGCTGTAGAGGACACAGGGGCTAGGAGAGATGATCTTGGGCTAGGTCCTTCTAGGGCTCAGACTCCGTTGAGGCCATCCAGCTCTAAGGGAGGGAATTCATCATAGTCGTAGAGGGCCCCCTATGTATCAGTATTGTACCATTTTTGTATGATGATGTAGACACCTACGGGTGATTGTAGCCATATGATTTTGACATCACTATATCATGACACTTTATATATATATAAGATGATTGATCTTTGTGGCAGCTATATGCATGTGTACCTATGTGATGAGATGTTCTTATGTGATGCTTATGATATGGATGCAAATATGTATATGATGCAATGCAATATATATTTTTTTTTGTTCTTTTATGTTTTATATGTGTATGCATGATGCAAATATGAATGTATGAAATGCAGATGAATATGATAATGCAAATGTAAAATGTGCTAATATGTGTTGTGTGCAGGATGTGATGCAGTTGTGATAGCTATATGTATGTATGAAATGCTTAATATGTGGTAATGTAGGTGCAACTACATGAAATACAAATGTTTTTGGTGTGTCATTATACTCAGTCATGTGATAGCAGGCTATGTGGACTCGAGAAGGATGATGGAGGTCAATCAAGAAAGGGGGATGGAAGATAGAAGATATGAAAGTGAAAGGAGCTTCTTGTGCATTATCATCATTGAGCTTTATTATGGCAAGTAGGTTATGACAATCGAGGCATATGTTCGACCTAGAAAGTCATTGTACCTGTTTGCATGGAGATAAGACAGTCACAAACAAGGAATGCCCCAGTTCATACTAGACTCTCAGTGTCCTCATATACTTGGACAAGTCATAGCATTACTAAAAGACAATCCACAAACAGCAAATACAAATAAGTGACGATACCCCATCCTCGCCTTTCTAGTCAAAGACATCTTGGAGATAGAATCTCTAGTCAGAGACATCCTGAAAAAGCTAAAAGACATGTCACCAAAAGATAAAATCAAAAGAAAACCAAGACTCGACACCAACATCCACTGTAGTCCTCAAATTTAGTGTCTCTTGTCACTTGTATAAGTCTTATTTGATTGTGGTCACAATGTTTACTTTCACAGAAAGGATAGATAGCACTGAACCATATGTTGTCTAAGTCTGTTGAAAGATTTGATTTTGTTGAAGCCTATTGTTGCTGCTGTGTCTCATCTGAAACTGACTGAATCCATGAAACAGATACTTTATTGCAGAGAAGAGAAAACTTTATTACGGACTGGTGATGCAAATGTTTCTTTATTGCGAATTGGGCGTGGATAAACTGAAGAAAGCTGTAAGAAACTATACTCCTCGAAACATGTGATGCTCTCAGTTCCACACCCATCACTAGATGTAGGATTGTCCTTAGCCACAGATAGGATCTGATTTATTATGGATGGAAAGGGAGGTGAAAAGGGAGGTTTATTATGAATGGCTAACCAATCTTGGGTAGATCAATAACAAGCCATGCTGGGAATGGGTAAGTTTATTATGAACGAATAGGTTGTGAGTATGTGCAAAGTGAAGGATGAAAGTGAATCCTGAAGGAGGGAGGAGCAATGTCTCTACGCATGGCACCGGTGGCCCGGTTTTCACCATGGTACTTTCCCAGGGCACCACCAAAGTGGTTTTCACCGTTGGACGAAATTATTTCTCTTTACTTTTTTCGATTTTTCAATGTTTTTTTTTTTTTTTGTATTTTTTTTTTTTTGTATTTTTTTTTTTTGATTTTTTTGTACTTTTGAAATTTTTGATTTTTTTGTATTTTTTGAATTAGGATACTCTGAAGAGATATGTGTAAAACCTGCAAAGGTGCATGATGTTGATAGGATCCTCCAAAGGTTCACCTTCTGTAGTTGAGAGCTGATATGCCCCAAATCCATATGCTGCTGTAATGATGTAAGGACCAAGCCAATTTGGTTTGAACTTGCCCTTCTTCTTTTTGTCTTGCTGATTTTTGGGATTTTCTCTAAGAACTAAGTCACCCACCTCGAATGTGTGAGGCTTTATCTTATGATTGTACCTGCATTGTTCCTTGATTGAATGATGTGTAACTCGAGTGACTGTCTTCCTTGATAAATGAACTGAGATAGAATTACTAGTGTGTGGACTACACAAGCCCATATGCGTGTCACCTAAAGAAGTTTGGGCATCCTTGATAACAAAGTCCTTCGAGGAAGCTCCATTAAAGGTCCATGATGTATTGCCAGAAGGAAAATGATTTGTGGAACAAGTGGATGAGTTATGAAGGCTTACGATTGCAAAAAGAAGTGAAAGCATGATAGCATGATGGAGACTTAGGATCAACAAATATGCTTTTTGACTTAAAATTTTAGAGCTTTTGCCCCCAGTTATTTTGATATTAGGGGAGATCAACTCTCTCTCTTTTTGATTGATAGGATTTTTATCCTTGACTTTGATTTTTGCAGAGTCCAATAGCTTTTGATTTTGATTTGGACTAGAGGATTTTTCTTTATTTTTGACTTTTAAATTTTTTTGTTCATAGCTTGATTTTTGATCTCCAATGAGTAAGGGCTTTTGTAATTCTTGTTGATCCAAGTCTGAGAGAGGAGCGAAAATGGAATGAGTGGATAAAATGGAAAATCTATGTGAGTTATCAAGAGGGCTGGCGATACACTAAATAGATTCTTTGTTGGAACCATTCTTAGGACTATTGATATCAAGAGTTGCTTGCACCACTAAAGGACATTTGCATTCAGACTTAGAAGCCACAACACTAGGTGGTTCACACCCAATTCCTTGGCATTAGAAGTTGCTTGTAAACTATTCTTGTCGATTGAATACCTTAGGATATAGTGGGAGTTGATCAACATGAAAGATATACTCACCACATCCCAGGTCTTTAACCTTGAACTTTTCTTTTAGCTATGCTTGTTTTGATGTAGAAGCTTTCAAGGATTCTGGATCCACATATACTGAAGAAGGAATAGCTTGTCGATTGACTAGGATTGTTATTTTTGATCTAGGTCGTAGATTGTTGCAATATATGAATGGATTTGGGTCATCTTTGACGGTCACTTCAACTCCATTGTGTGGAAACTTGATACATTGATGATATGTAGATGGGACTGTGCTCATTTCATGAATCCAAGGACGTCCCAGTAAGATATTGTATGTGAGATCCAAGTCTAGGACTTGACAAACCATATCCTTGGTAATTGGCCCAACTCTGAGAGGTAAAGTGATTGTGCCCTTGGATGAGTGCTCTTCATCATCATATGCCTTGATGGTAATTTTGTTTGTAGAATTTATAACCTTTTCAGAATATCCCAATTGTTTAATAGTGCTTAATGTACAAATGTTTAGACCTGCTCCTCCATCTATCAGGACTCATTTTATTTGATGTTTGTGTATGAAGGCTTCAATGTGTAATGGTACATTATGTGGGTGACTTACAGAGGCGTCATCAGCTTCTGTGAATGTAAGGGAGTGTGGAATGGAAATGTATCCACCATGGCTTGAAATTGGTCCACGTTCAGATCAGTAGGGATAGGAGTGTCTCTCAAGATTTTGTCAAGAATGGATTTATGTGTGGGGGATATGCACAAGAGTTCAAGTATGGAGATGAGCGCGGGTGTCTTCCCTAACTATTCTACAAGGTCATACTCAGGTTTGGTTGATGAGGAAGCAGTGTTTTTAGCTGGAGCACCTTGCAAAGTGATTTTAGCTCGACGGGTTGTAACATGACATTCAGAGGTAGGTTCGGAAGAAGATCCAATGCCTTTTAAGACAATCTTGGGTCTCTGGGTAGAATTCTCAGGGTTTTTGTCCTTGATGATAATGGTAGAGATGTAATTGTCGATCGAGATGTGATTGATAGTTGAATCATAGTTGTAGGATGCTCTAGTATAGTTGGTTTGATCATCTATGGCTACAACTTTTCCCTTGTCATGCTTTGGGAATGGTTCCTTAAGCATTTCATGTTCTTGATTGGATGAGTGCCCTTCAATCTCAATGTCACCCCTATCAATGAGATCTTGTATGATGTTCTTCAGTCGATGGCAATTTCCTGTCTTATGACCCTTGCTCTTATGAAATTCACAATATTCATCATCATTCCACCAATTTGGTTTAACCTTTGGTTCATATGGAGGAAAATCTGGATTAGTGATTACCTTGTTTGCCACTAGCTTCTTGAAGACTGACTCAAGTGATTCTCCCAATGGGGTATACTTCCTTCGTGATCTAGAAGCTGTTTGAGTATTCACTTGATCGTTTGTAGAGCTTGATCCTGAAAAAATGATTTTCGGTCGCACTGTATTGGCATCCACCACACCATCATTGACTGTGTTCTTGTTTTTATTCCAAAATCTTGGCTTATCTTTTCCTTTAAAGTCATCTTCGTTTTCCTTGAATATCTTAATGACTCCTTGTTCAATTAGGACCTTTTCTGTCGCTAATCCTTTTTCAATGATGTCCTTGAAGGTGGACAAACAAGCTTTCCTTAGATCATAGCCAATGTCTTTGTTAACATTCTGGGTGAACATTTCTACCATTTGTTTTTGTGGAATTTCACAAGAGCATCTGCTAGCTAGATTCCTCCATCTTTGTAAAAATGATGAAAAAGACTCTCCATCTTTTTGCTTGGTGTTGCACAAAGTAGTGACTGATATGTATATCTCTATATTGTAGGAGAAATGTTGGATAAATGCCTCTGCTAAGTCACCCCATGACTTAATACCAAGTGGGAGTTGGGAGAACCATTCCATAGCTTGATCACCTAGGCTTTGTGGGAATAATCTCATCAAATATGTCTCTTCTGCTGCTACCTCAATGCAAGCTGTGAAAAACGGTCTTATGTGTGCCTTAGGATCCCCTTTTCCTCTATACTTATCAAACTTAGGCATCACAAGGTGTGTAGGAAATGGAGGCATTGGAATGCTTTTGTCAAATGGATAAGGACATATGTCTCTAATTGTGTATGCTGGCTTTAGTGTATTTATGTCCTCCATTTTCTTTTGTAAGTCCCTGATTTGTTGCTCCAAATTGCTCTTAGGTGGAGATCGACTTCTTCGACCATACCCCATGCTTGAGGCACCAATTGGAGGAGAAGCATGTTGCATATATGGATGATATTGATCATACACACGTTCATATGGAGGAGGTCTATAGTGATGCTGCATATATGGACCACTTGGTATAGATTCATGTTGAGGAACACAATATCTATTTTGTCCATGTATACCATACAGGCATGTCATGTTCTAATGTGTTGCCCCCAAATTTGACACGGGGTTTCCTTGTGTCCAAATTTTGAGCATGCCTTTGAATATCCAATTGCTTTGGTGGTTGATCCTTAGCATTGGTATGTGATTGAGCATATCTTTCTACATAAGACTTCCATAATGGTCTGCAAAGGTGAGTATCATATGCTTGACCATGTGTATGTGGGACCTCTGGTTTTTGAAACAAAGATGATGGTGATTTAGGCACCATATGTGGTCCTCTATTTCCTCCACTATTAGGCCTCCTTTGATCCATGTTGGAGTGAGTTTGTTGCAAAGGTCTATGTTCCATTATTTGAGACATGTCAAAATCATGAGGTATCTTGGCTCCACTTTGTGCCATCATTTGTAAGAAGTATTGTCTATCCCTCCTCATTATTTCCTCAACCAATCGATTGAAACGAGGATCCATAATGGATTCTTCCACATCTGCTGAATGTACTAAAAAGTTGTCCATATCATCATTGTGTGTATCATTGTTGTTTGTATTGTCCATGTTCTCAACATTTGGAATGTTTCTATAGGCATCCATGTCAGGTAATGTGTTATGATCAGTATTGAAAAAGACATCATTGTCATACTCATAGACACTCATGTTTGCGGACTTTTGAGCCTCTTTAGTTTCTCTCCTATATTTTTGAAGACAAGTTTCAACCATGAACTAGGTATTGACCGAGATGTGTGAGACTAGATGAAAATGGAAAAAGTATGGAAGACCAAGGGTTGGATGGAATGTAAATGAATCTGAAGTGTACTTGCAATGTCCAAAGTGTAAGACCAAGTATGTATGTAGTAGAGTAGGTGTGACTTCCAAAGAGAAGATAGTTTCTCTTGATGAGGTAATTTGACCTTGACTCTAAGTAAGACCAAATGAGACTGAAAGGTGATAGACCTTGATGAGGGACCACCTAGCAAAATGTTGTTATATGTAGTGTGTTGACAAAGTATAGTGAGGACAAGCAAGTGACCTTTTGACTCAAGTTTAGACAAATTTGAATGTAATGTAAGGTGTAAAGCAATGATGGATTTTGTGAGACCCAAAGATAAGTTGAATGCTAGATGAAAACCTAGAGAAACAACCTAGGAAGCTCAAGAATTTCAAAACTGATTGCTCTTGTTTGCTGGACTGCAAAATTTTTCCAAGTTGTGAAGTTGTTGGTTGTGACCAAATTTGAATGTTTGACTATTTTTCGTGACAAGAGGACACAATGTTGATGAGAACTCAATGTTTGCAAGTGTTTAGACTCAAAATGACTCCAAGAAAAGTGTGTTGTTTGATGTAAAAATGTTTTGCATACACTTGAAGACACAAAAGACACAATGTTTTTGTTGTTTGGTCTTGAATGTTTTGAATGTTTAAAATAAGTCAAGCACAATTTTTATGGCTGGCCAAGACAATAGTTGTTGATCCCACATGAGGTTTTACCCCCGAGGCTACGCTATTCAGAGCGGATACTTAGATGCTTGACCTCACTAGCTCCACCCTCGGCACTCACTTCTTGGGTTAGCCAAGCATCAGTCCCCACGAAAAATCCTCGTGGAAATTTTTTTATCTCTACTAAGAACCGTATGTGTGTGGGCCTCTACCAGAGGTCCGACCTCCTGCCTCAACAACTAGAAGGATTTTGGCTTCTAAAATAAAAAGGTGCCAGTAAGGGCATCCGCTCGTGTGGCCATACATGCGACACTTTCAGCTCTGTAAATATAGAAGGCTCCTAGCCGGTAGGGTTTATGCCCTACAACTGATCAAATAAATTTGATCAAACGGGTTTATGGGGAGACATAGTGTCGGTATCAACTAATCAGCACACGTTATTCATAGTTTTCACCATGAATACAGTTATTTATAGTGGTTTGGAAGAAGATGGATTTTCTTTTGCTACCACTTGGGTCATTCTCTTCTCACTAGTAGTCCTAATGACCACACGGGAAGATAGGCCCTCTAAAGATTAAACAAAAAGAGCCTATTGCTCAAGACACAAAAGACAATGATTCAATTTTATTGCACCAATTGAAGTGTTTGCTAGTCTATGAAAACAAGGCACACAATAAAAATCAAAAAACCCTTGCCAGGGACCTGCAACAAAGATTTATTAGTAGTTTGGATTGTTTCAAATGACCACCCCTTCCTGCAAGCACACAAGTTAGGTAAATTTTAGATTCAAAAGACTTTGTGAAATAGGGGCCTTCAACAATGCGTTTTGTTGACCAATTCAAAGATCTGATTCATCATAAAAAAAACCACTTGTAAAATTTCTAGAAATGTAAGAAAATCCAAAAAATTTGCTAATTTGCTCCAAAAATTAATTTTTTATGAAAAATCATAAAAAATTCATATAAAATGCAAAATCGATCCAAAAAATATGAATTTTTACTAAAAAGTCTTGATGGTCTTCCAAACCTGCATAAAAAAAATTATGTAACAAATCCAAGCAGTTTGTGAGATATGAGTAAAATAATGCAAAACCCTAATTTTCAAAGATCTGATTTTTTATGAATGATTTTGCATCAATATTAAAATCAAAAAGAATATATCCTATGTATAATTCTAATATATTTCCAAAAATGTAAGAAAATCCAAACAATTCACTAATTTGCTCTCAAAATTAATTTTTTATGAAAAATCATAAAAAATTTATATAAATTGAAAAAGTGATCCAAAAACTCTAAATTTTTTATTGAATCCTTCTAATACTTTTCTGGACCTTTCCAAAAAATTTGATATCAAAATTCAAAGCCGTTTGTGAGATTTGATCAAAATAAGGAAAAACCCTAATTTTTAAAGATCTGATTTTTAGGGAAATATTTTTCATCAAAATTAAAATCACAAAGAATAGATCCTATGTATAATTCTAAGTGATTTCCAAAAATGTAAAAAAATCTAAAAAATTCTCTCATTTTCTCTCACAATTAATTTTTTATGAAAAATCATAAAAAATTCATAGAAAATGAACATATGCTCCAAAAATTCTAAATTTTGTATTGAGAGCTCCTGATGCTTTCTTCAACCTGCTAAAAATATTTTGTGCAAAATTTTTCAGCCGTTTGTGAGATATGATCAAATCTCTCCAAGATCTTGATTTTGTGTCCAAAACCCTAGCTGCACAAGGTTATTCTCCAAATTGTTTTACAAAACAACAATATAGGGTTAGAAAAATCTGCAAAAAAACATAGATCTAACAAAAATCCATGTCCCATAGGGTGTGCCAAAATGTTTATGGTGAAAATGGATAACAATAATAACAATATTGAAAGGCTAAATGAATTCAACCACAAAACCCTAGCCTAACAACAACAAAAATCCACCATAACATATGAAGATTACCTAAGACAATGCAAATCAAATGAAATCACAAAGATTATACCATCACATGTCCAATAGGGTTTGAATCTCCATTCTTCCTATCTCCATTGATCTTGCTTGATATATTTGCTCTCAGATTTTATGTGCACAAGAGCTCAACAAAGAACAGAATGTGGTTGCAAGTAGGATAGCATATGCCAAGTAGTCAAATTGATCAAGTAGTTAGAATGATTGATTAGGGTTGATAATGAAGGAAGCATCTCCTTATATAGAAGACACTATATGAAATGGAGGGATCAGATTGAGAGGTGTAAAAAGAGGTCGGCTATGATTAGAGGGTAGGTAAAAGAAATAATAAAATAATGAAAGGGGTAGGTAGTGTATGAATTAAGAGATGAATGACATGTGTCATGGGTAGAAAAGGTTAATGAATTAATTAAATAAATAAAGATTTATTTAATTAATAGGAGTGAGATCAATTAAATAAATAAGATATTTATTTAATTTTAGGAAAATGGATGATTTAAATAAATAAATGTATTTATTTAAATGAGAAATAAGGCTAGAAGAGGATAAATGAATTAATTAAATAAATAAATATTTATTTAATTAATAGAAGAATTAGGCTTAAGATAATTAAATAAATAAAATATTTATTTAATTAGACATGACAATTTTAGGTGTCTACAGCATAGTCATCATAATATTTGCATAAGTCCTTGCACAATCATCATAATCCCAGTTTTAGTCCTTGCATAGTCTTCATCCTCACAAGACATAGGGTCAAATCATTATCTCCATTTTGCGTTATCTTCAAAATTAGGTTGTTCCCTAATCCAAGTCCAAAGTTGCATTGTCATTCTTTAGGATTTCATCTTGTCATTCCTTAATCCAGTTTGTCAAAAAAATAAAAAACATAAGTTGCATTTGTCATCCTCAATTGCATTTGTCCATTTTCAAAATTCTAAAAGTCCAAAAAAATAGGGTTTTACTTTCATCCCTTAGTTGCATTGCATTTCATCCCTAAACTTAAAAGATCTATAAAAGAAAAGGCATATGGTGCAATGGTTGAAATAGTCTATCACACTTCTAGAAGATAACATTACCCTTATCAAACTTCCAACTTTCGTGGGACCATGTCATTGCAATCAAACAATCAATCATCTCAGTCCAACATATACATGTCCCAAAATGTGCATCAAACTTATCAGGAACAAATAAATGTCATACCTATTTCTCCACCACTTGAAGAGAAACTAGCTCAAGAAATAGAGATCTTGGAACAAAATGTTAAAAAAAGTGAAGAGAGTAGATCCTAGATGTTCAAACTATTTCAAAAATTTAGATATACCAATATAAACTTAGATACAATTGAAGTACAAGCTCTTATTATGAAATCAAACATATGAGATATTCTCACACAAATAACCATGAGAAACCAATATGAACAACAAACACATCCAACGATGCAATTCCAACAACCAATACAACAAACAACACAACTCTCAGCACCACAAATTGTGCAAACAAGTCAACCACTACCAAGGTCACACACAATCACACAGTCAATTTTCCCTTCAATCACATCACATGTCTGCGAATATCCTCCTATGTCTTCAAATACACCACCAAGGGTGTCCCAAATGAATGCAAGTGTTTTTACAAACATGCCACCCTTTGGACATCAATCGAACATTGTCAATGTGTCACTATCATGCAACAAAGTCATCTGCCCATGTCTAGCAATGGCTCTTCCGATCAAGACTTTGCACCTCAAGTAGCTTTCATCTCTTCCACCATTTCCTCATACTCTGAAGTCACACAAGAGTCATCCACACCATCTTTATCCAATAATGCAACCTCCCAAGGGCTATCCATAATACAAATCCAATCTAATCCAAGTTATGATGCTAGTCCTTTCCATACTTCAGAAATTCAAGATCCAATGCCATCATATATTCCATTTCCAAGAAAACCCACTTCAAAGTCTCATTAAAAATCCTTTCTCATCAGGACAAAGTGTTGAAACCTTCAAATTATCTCCCATGCATATCGAAACTCCTTCCTCGTGTCAAGAGGGTGATCCAAAATCAGAAGAAATGAGTCCTGAAACAAATAATGATCAAGAACAAACCCTTCCATCCTACCCAATTTTTGATCAAGATCCCACTGACCAAGAATCTTATGATGATCCCCTTGCTCTTTTCTATTCCATTCATAATTATACCCTTTTGTCTCAAGAACAAAGTGTCCTTTCAAGTACCATCCAACATCCACCTCCTAAACAAGAACAGGACATCCCTTCCATCCTTCCTAATAATTCATTTCCGAGTCAAGATCAAAGTATTACTTCACCTTCATGTCCTAAGCAAGATCCCATTATTTCTCCAAATCCTGATCAAGATCCCTCCATCCCTTCATCTCCATGTCATAATCCTCAATGTTCCTCACAAGATTTCCTCTCAAATGAACTTACTATTTCTCCTAGTCCTCCTCATGATCCCAATGCTACAGAGAACAATTTATCAATGATTGTATGTGTGCCATTTTTACATGCCAATGTGGTCATAACTTTGGAACAAAATCTATTTTCCTCATACACCCACACTTGATAGGTTGGGGACAAGAGGATCTACCACAGTTGGATTGCTTTAAAAATGATAAGGCTATAGTTGAATTCATGGGTACAAAAGATGGATTTCCTTCCGATGATCCACAAAATCCAAAAACTAAAGAAATCAACATTGGATATGTTGAACATGTACACTTAGCCGAGTCCTTATATCCTATTGGAAAAGACATCTTTATCCGACTCTTCAAACAAAGACCAATGAACTACCTACACAAAATTCCCTAGCCCTATGAACAACATGCACCTTAAATGATATTATATCTAAGGGCTGGGTTAGTTTAATTTTTTCTTTCCACATTGCATCTCATTTTATTCAAAGTACTGCATCACATATAGTTTCTTTCCAAGCACATCACATTCATAAATTTCATGGCATATAGTTTCTGCATTTACATATAGAAGCATTAATAAAACAAGGCAACGGTCCAAGTTTATCATTTGTTTGCATTCAAGAGAAAAAGGGTCATCTCTTTTCTTATAAATTTGGACATGAAGTCTTTGAGGTTCTAAGGTCACTCATTTTGAACATGACCCTATGACAATGCTTTACTTATGGTTGGGTAGTGATTTCACTATTTGAAAGTTTTTAACCTAAAATCTATCAATTTCTATATCTCAAACACATTAATAAAATCTCTAATTCACTCGAGACACCTAGTTGATCATATGACTAGTGAAAAATCTAAAATTCTACTTCAGGGCCACTGTAATTGTCACACCCAAGTAGGTTTCATTACTTACAAGTCAAGTCAAGAAAATAAAAAAGAAAAAGTGCTATGCCAAATATTCATCTCAAGGCAAAAGAGCAATGATATATAACTGAAATATCATGCACACAAGTGCGACAAAAATCTTGACTATGGGAACATGTGAGTAACTCCATAGGGGCTATGGATGCCTACTCGCAATGAAGCAATATTCTATAAATTACATCTATAACCTCGTTGGAGCTCTAAAAGCTTGTTGGTAGCGAAGCTCTATTCGGGATGCTTTTAAAGTTAGGATAATCCATGTAGATAGTCATATAGGATGCTAAGGATCTTTAGTGAACACAAGAGAGGGAATTAACTCATTTGCACACACATGGGCAAAAGAAGATCAAAGTTTGAAGAACCAATGGGAAAAAATTTCGCGTCTTCATTTGTAAATCCTAGTCACTAAGTGTGTTAATTTGGATATTCCAAGGGACCTTAAGGATCAATTGACCTCTTATCTATGAAATATTTTGTACCTCCAATTCAATTAGTGTATTAAAAAATGCTAAACAAACACAATCATCCTTGTTCGAATAGGAAATGTATCTTCATCATGCATGTTACATTAACATAGGTCATGCCAAATATTCATTGTCTCCACATGCATTTTGCAGATCATCATGTCATATAGGTCTTCATACTAGGGGCATAGTTGAAAAAATAATAAGAATCATATAAAGTCCTAAAAAAATACCAAAAATAGTGAAAATCACAAAATTCAAAAATAGTGAAAAACACAAAAATCATAAAAATCATAAAATGTCCTAAAAAAATCTAGAAACTGTGAAAAACATAAAATCCAAAAACATTCAAAATCAATCCTGAAAAAAATCCAAAAACATTCATATATCAATCCTGAAAAAATCAACCAAAAAACAATCAAAAATCAATCAAAAAACTTGCAATAAAATGTTTCCAAAGAATCAAACACCCTAGGGGATATCTAGCAAACGCTCGGCACAAAGTTAACAAAGGATACAACTATCTAGTCAAATATCTGCAATCAACAGATCAAACTGTCTTATCAATCGTATCAATATCCATATCAAGTGATCATTATCTTGTCTTAAATAGAGATGGATACACTCAAAATTAGATAGATCAGTCTTAAATAAGGTCTGCAACTTCCTGAGATCACACATTATCAACCATCATATCAAACAACTAAGAACGAAGGCACATATCGGTATAGTTGCTAAATTTTTTTTGGGTCAGTCTTTATTTTTTATCATTTGGTGACAGATTATGTTCCTATGCTACTCAAGGATGTCCACATGTGACTAGAGGAGCCATGATGGGCATTGAATTTTTCTTTGTTTGATGTTTGTGGTGTGAACCAATGAAGTTCTAGGACAATGGTGCCTAGGGTGTCTATGTTGGTACGTTCATTCGACAAATATCTCATGCAAAATATCATGGATAGTTATGCTTGTGACTATTGCACATACCTTGAGCCCTGACATTTTTCCCAGAATGAAGGGTTCACTCCTTGTTTGCTATGTGTTTGTTTCTTCAATGAGATATCTTTACATCTTGGTTCCTTATACCCTGATGTGCAAATCTCCATTTTTACATAATAAGGCTCAGTGATGAATATATATTGCGCTATGAATAAAGGCACAAAAGGTCATGTAACCATCATTATCAATTGTTTCCATTTTTCATTTTAGTTTTTCTAATTCATTCTCCTAATCATTCACTCATCAAGCATTTTTTCCTCTTATTAATCTTATCAATCCAATCAATCTTATCAATCAATTCAATCAGTCTACAAATCACTCTAATCATTGCTTCTACTCAATCAAACCCATTCATATCATCAACTAACTATTATTCTATCTCACATTCTTCTTCTTTTGAGAGATCATTCATACCTTTAATGAATAAACAATCTCTCAACGGGGCATTACACCCCAAGCATCATTGAGGCATACCGGGGCATAATTTTTGCATTTTCTTTGAAACAACATCGTTCCAACATTGTCTCGAAGAGAGGCAAATGTAGAGACCTAAAAATGTCTCATTGATCATGTACTAATTATTTGTCTAACTGATTAAATAATTCTTTAATTATTAAATTAAATTAATTAATCCTATTCTTCTAAATTCACATTTCCTCATAATCTTACTAATTATTCTATTTCAATTCTATCATCGTTTAATCATTTAAACCGATTTCTATTATTTTTTATAATAAAGCAGCCAAAACAAGGGGGATGACCTGAAATACATAGTAAGCCTCGAAGAGAGCATAACCAACACAAACACAACTTCCAAACAACAGTCAGCCAATCCCTATCTTAATCATCAAAAACCAAAACCACCTACAACTATAGAATAACCCAAGATTGATAACAATCTTGTCCATATAGTAGTTTAAACAACACGTAATCAAAACGATACTAACCTTAAACCAACTATCTTTAGAGATAAGCATATTGTTCAAATTATAAAAACTAAAAAAAGTAGCAAGAGTCTTGGAAAGCCTCATATGGTTGATAAATAAATTAAACTTAACAGTGATCCAGTCGATCCTAAAATTAAAACTATAACAAAAAAGAAAAGCATCCATCATTAATCATATTTTCCAAATCCCATGTGTTGGGAGAGCAGACACCCAGTCCAATCTTCAGCTAGTAACTCAAATAGTTTCTTCATGGTGTCACCTTCCAGTCCACCCTGTTTCACTTTTTCCTGGTGCATCAACCACATTGAATTGGCTAAGGAGTGAATGACTTTAATGCAAAATTTTGTAAATTTGCTGACATGGGAATCCAGATAGTCCACCTTCTTCTTCAATCCATTTAGGCCCTCTAAGATAGCATTACAACCCACACAATGCACCACCTCCTCCTTCTCTCTACCTTTAGCAGCAGTCTGCCTACCCTCAGAGTTTCTCCTGTCCTCCTCAAAGATATGCGAGGGGGAAGTGGCAGAATAAGGGGAGGTGTTCCTATTTTCATCCTTAATAGTCTCATAGTCAGAGGCATTCGTATCTAGCATGGAGGACTCTGAGCCCTCTGTGGCCTCCATATCATCCTCAACCTTGTCACTTTCTGCCTTCTCGGAATCTTCCTCACCCTCATTGATATAGTTCTTCATCTCAAAAATTTGTTTCATGTGGGGTTTTACAGCAAATTTGTTGGACCTCCGTGGGGTCACACTGTCCTCCACGTTAGAATCAACTAACAGGATCTTAGGTTCTTTCCTGGCTTTCTTGGAGGTAGGTTTAGCAGCAGAAGGGTTGAGAGGGCATGGTCTGGGGATTGACAAGGCGTAATAGGATTTTTTGAGGTCTTTTTGTTGCATTTTTTAGTACCAATAGGGGGGCCATGGAGGGAGGGAGCAGGTTGAACAGAGATGGGTTTAGGGGCACAGAGCCCTGTGGAAATTGTAGAGCTGAAACATCAACCCTGGTGGAGGATGGTGAAATTTTTGTCTTGACTCATGCAATGGCCAACTTCTTTAACAATAGACTCTAAGGCGTGCAATAAAAAGAATGGAAAAGAAATAGTATCATGGTTGCGAAAATGATTGAGCAATGGGAAATGGTAATAATAGAAAACACCATACCTTCCCTCAAGTGTAAAATATTTCATAATAATTTTGCACACCTGGTCCCACGGGTAAGGTAGGAATTCTTTGTTGAAACCCCCACACATTTTAACTAGTTCCTCACCCTTTTTGTAGAAGTAGTTCATAGTGGTCTCATCCATGACCCTCCTGGTTTTCTTCCACTTCCTTCCCTCAGTTGAAGACTCATAGCCTAGGAGATGACATCCCCATTGATTCCAAATGAAATATCCCCCATAACAACTCTCCTGTCATTCCAGTTGATGATAAACTTCATGGAGAGGTTATTGTCAAACCTAGTCGTGGCTTTCATGAACAGAAAAATGCCCCCTTCCTTGGCATACATCCAAACGCATGGGCCATTGTGGAAGTAGTCGTCAATAATGTCCAGCTCAACTTGGACTAAATCCCCCCCATAATAGCTTGCAAGTGCGTAGGGGGCATATGCTTGGGAAATGGATGTCTCTGAGTGGCCCTACAATTGAGGTGGTCGCGTGCACGATGCATTTTGCACAGATCTATCATTCGTGAGTTGGTTCGGCTCTAAGATCGAGGGTAAAGGGATCCATACAGGATGTTCTTCCCAGGTGCCTGTGAACTCTAATTCTAATTGACCAAATGAAAAGAAAGCATGCATTCCTCCAGAGTGAAGTTGGTAAGTAGTGCGGAAATGAAAATGGTTATGTAGAGGAAAAACCAAAGCAAAAGATAAGAAAAATTGACAGAGAATTATCTAAAGTGTGGTGAGAGCTACAATAATTATCTTTTATGGTATTTCCCAAGGCATGCATCCACCAGCTCCGGTAAGAATCCGAAGGGACACCTCTTAATTCATCTGCCAACTTGCAAAGATCTTTATTATGGAGAATCTTAAGTTACATTTATAGAAATAAGTGATGTACTTCCTATGGTCTATCAAGTTAATGATTAAAAGTTGACGCTTCAATCCTTCGATAACACAATTATCGATGGTCAGACACGTCATCATCGGACCAATGCAATGGAGAAAATGGGGACCATCGGAACCCACCTTGGCATAGTCCACCCAATTTAAATTTGAATTTCCCTCCTACAGCTTAACATCGCAGACGGGCCAAAATATCCACCCGTAAAAAAGGACATAGCAAATCATTGGCGAGTAGAGAAATTTTGGTCTCTCCCAATTAGGGACTTCTGTCTGTCAGAAAGTGAATCTAGGTGTCTCCAGCACCTCATACCTTTTATCTTAAGGCCTACCGCAGCTAGAGAGTCCGCCACCGAATTTCCTTCACTATAAATGTGTTGAATTTGAAATTCCTCAAGTGAGACTATCATAGACCATATATCCTTGATTATGTTGCTAATCATCTAGCTAATCCCTGAAACTCCTTTAGTCACTTCAATAATCATCTTAGAGTCCCCTTCAATGATTAGTCTTTTAGCATTGATATCGAGAGCCAACTTAAGCCCCTAGAAGAGAGCAAGGGCTTCAGCCATGTTGCTCGAGATAGAGCCAAAATTCCCTGCATAGGCTAGAATCAGGTTGCCTAAGTTATCACTAATAATTCCACCTCTCGCTGCAACTCCACTGCGAGCAGCACCATCAAAGTTAAGTTTGAGCCATGAGGGGGGCGAGGCTAACCATCTAGTGTTCAGCCTCTCCAATTTTTTTGAGTTGTTATATTGGAGGAAGTTGTCAGGCAGATTCCATGTCCTAATCCAATTGCAACTCATCACTAGAGGGGTAGATTTGCGGTTATTTCCATTTGTAGACCAAAGCATTCTCCCTGAGGAGCTTTTTTGTTATGCCAACCACCGTGTCAACAGAGTTATTAGTCTCACGAAAGATTTGGTTGTTCCTTTCCTTCCAGATATGCCAACAGATATGGGGACGGATGAGTTTCCAAAGCTGTATAATCAGAGGGTGGGCAAAGGGGTACTTTCAATTGATGATAAACTATTGCAAGTCTTCCAAGAAGGTCCACGCAATATTAAATTTCTATAAAACTTTGTGCCAGACCATAGAGGTGAAGGGGCAACGGATAAAAAGATGATTTATGCTTTCCTTAGCACAATTACACATAACACACTGATTGGCTAATAGGAAGCCTCTCCTTTTAAGGTTGTCAATAGTAAGGACCTTCCCATGTAGAGTCATCCACCAGAAGAAGTTTATTTTAAGGATAAATTGAGAATTCCAAACTTCTCTCCAGCTGTAGCAATCATTGATAGGGGCAAATAGGAGATTGTAGGCTGACTTAACACTAAAAGACCTTGAGCGATTCATAGTCGAAACAAACTTATTAGCATGAGGGAATCAGGGGATCCTAACCTCCTCAAGAAGAGATTGTGACTCTCCCACCAAATGGCCCGAATAAGTATTATCTCCCAGACCATCAACAAGCCTCAACTAGTAGCAAGAGGGAGAAATGTAATTCATCACAAGAGGACCCAGCGAGTCCTTGAGAGTTCCCATGATGCAACTAAAGTGGAAAGAGGCCAGGGGTCTATTTCCAATCTAGTTGTCCTCCCAGAATCTAATTATCTCACCATTGCCCACCTGCCATTTTAGGCCCTGTTTAAGCAACTTCCTGTTTTTGACAATGTTGTTCCATATCTTAGAACTAGGTGGAAGCTCATTAGAAGAAAGAAGGGAAGAGAAGGGGGTGTGATTAAAATACTTTTCCCGCATAATCTTGCTCAAATAAACTTTGTCCTTAATAATATTCCAACAACTTTTCGTCAGCAAAGCCTTGTTTAGGTCTGAAATTTTTCTAATCCCTAGGCCTCCCATGTACTTAGGTTTGCACACCACCTCCCAATTGACTAAGTTGAGTCTGGACTTTTCCTCCATCCCCGTCCACAGAAAGCTTCTTTGGATTTTCTCAAGTTTCTCAACCTTAGCAATGGATATCTTGAATAGAAAAAGAAAATAGACTGACACACCTTGAAGAGAGGCCGACAGATTTTGGGGTTTACCAGCACTACTCAGAGTTTTTCCAATCCAGCTAGCAAGTTTCTTCTGCATTCTTTCTAATATAGACTCCCAGAATTGGGGGGTGACCTCCTTAATCATGAGGGGAAGACCCAAGTAGGAATAGATAAGATCAGCAACACAACATCCAAGGATTTGCATAAGTTTACCTTGGAGATTTCTATTAGTGTTGAAAAAATAAATTTTTCTCTTGTTATAGTTGATAAGTTGTCCTGAGGCAAGGATGTAATCCTCCAACAAGTGTTTCCATTCTTTTGCTTCTATAACAGATGACTGGCCAAACAGGAAGGTGTCGTCAACAAATTGTTGCATAACCATTGGAGGAAGGGTAGAAGCAACTTTCACCCTTGAGATTTTTCTAGTCCTGATTAATTGGGAGAAGTTCCTACTCAAATTTTCTGCCACCATAATAAACAAATAAGGTGAGAGAGGGTCCCCTTGCCTTAGTCCCTTTCGAGCCTTAAAGAACCCCCAAGGGGTGTCGTTGACAATCACCGAATAGTGAACACTTTCCACTGCCACCTTGATAATATTGAAGAATATTCTCTGGAATCCCATCTTGGAAAGAACAACATACAGGAACTTCTAGTTCTTTATCATAAGCCTTAGAGATGTCAAGTTTAAGAGCCATACCTGGGTTGCAACTTTTCTCCACGGAGTGGATGACCTCATGGGTAGTTATGACCACATTGAAAATATTCCTGCCCAGAATAAAACCCCTCTGAGTGGGGCTGATGCATCTTTCAAGAAGGGGTTTAATTTTGTTGACAAAAACTTTAGAGAAGATCTTATAGACCGAATTAGACAGGCTAATAGGGCAATAATCAGTCATAAACTTTGGGTTAGGAATTTTGGGAGCCAAAATAATGAAAGTGTTATTCAATTTCTTTAGAAGGTTCCTAGTGTGAATGAAGTCCCTGGTAGCTTTGATTAGGTCATACTTCATAGTTTCCCAGAATACCTAAAAGAAAGTTGGACAGAAGTCGTCAGGTCTAGGGGCCTTGAAGGCAGCCATTGAAAAAATTTCCTCTTTAACTTCATCTTGAAACACACGGCTCATCAGCAGCTCATTGTCATCATCATTTAGAACTTGGGGGATAAGATTGAGAAGCTTATCACTAACCTTAGTAGGTTCACTGGCCTTGTCATTCATGTAAGCATTAGCAAAGTATAGAGAAGCCCATTGACCAATCTCTCTATTCCCCATAAATTCCTCATTTTTATTATTGAATATGGATCAGATAGTGTTCCTCCTTTTGTGCTTTGAAGCAGATCTATGAAAGAAGGAGGTGTTCCTATCCCCCTCAGTTAACCACTAGATTCTGGATCTTTGCTTCCAGTATATTTCTTCAAGGCTCATGATTTCTTTCCATTTTTCTCTCCAACATTCCTCCTCTTTGTGGATATCCATTGAGGTGATCCCCTCTGTAATGGTTCTCTGGAGGCGGTCCAAATTGGTTTCAGCCTACTTTTTTCTCTTGAAGATATCACCAAAGGAAGATTTACTCTAGGCTCTGACCTCCCTTTTGATTATCTCTAGATTTTTAGTGATTCTAAACATAGCAAAACCTTGAACATGGGAGTTCCACCAATTTTGGATACACTGTTTGAAGTTTGGGTGAGAGTGCCACATTATCTCATACCTAAAGGGTATGGGGCCTGAGGCCGGCTTGTCAACCCAAGAAAGGAGGATCAGGGAATGGTCAAATATAGTGTGCGATAGAGACGAGAGCGAGGAATTGTTACCAAGGTCCCACTTGGCAGAGATCAGAAACCTATCCAGCCTAACCTGAATCAGATTAGAGCCTTTTATGTTATTAGACCAGGTGAAAGGATTCCCTTGAAGGTCAACATCAAGTAACTCATTATTTCTAATGAAGTCTGCAAAGTCAAGCATGTTATCACTGTAATCCGTTAAACCTCCTAGCTTATTTGCGGGAAAAAGGGGGTGTTAAAGTCACCGGCTAACATGAACATTGCCTCCCTATTATTAGTCCAGAAGGTAGTGATTTCCTCCCAGACCAGAGCCCGACTATATCTAGTATTAGGTGCATAAATGTTGAAGAAGTACCATGATAATTTGTTCATAGTGAACCTGGTAGTAAGAAAGTTTTGAGAAAGGTCAACAACGTGCCCATCCAACTTGCTCATATTCCAAAGAGTAGAAATTACCCCTAAAGCGCCTTTCACCTCACTATAATACAAGGCAACACCTGGCCATATACTATCCACAAGAGTAGCAAAATTTTGATAGGTCATTTTCACCTCCTGGATTAGAATAATATCAACCTTATTGGTCACTATGAATTGCTTAAGAGCATACTACTTCTGGGGGTTGTTTAAACCCCTTAAGTTCCATGAAAGGAACTTCATTTCTTGCCTTTCTGAGATGTCTCCAGAGTTAATTGTCATCCACTGGCAATTTATCTGGCCATTACCTTAGTTATGAGGGTCCTCTCAGAGGGTCTACCTTTTTAGAGTCATTTTCAACATCCGCCTTCTTATTTCCTCTAGTTTTTCTTTTAGGTTATTGCCATTCCTCTTTCTCTCTATCCACAGGCGATGATAGGCCAGAATGACTTCCATGAGAGAGAACAATGATCTCCTCAGTAGATCTAGTAGAAGGAGAAGAGGAGGTTGGATCCAGGATATTCCCTTTGGAAGGCACGGGCCCAACCCCCATGCACCATATGCTTCTCTCATTGTCTCCCATAGTGTTGGGATTCAGTTCCTTGAGCACAGACGGAGTGGTCTCATTTTTCCCTTTCTTCTCTCTGAAGCACTCTTATGCTTTTAGTCCTTCTTGTTCTACCTTCGTCTGGGATATCTCTCCCTCTTCTAAGTCTAGGCCCAAGCATCTCCTTGAAGAGGGAGGTATCGCCTTGGGGTCAGGGGTTTTCATCATATTAAGTATGCCTTCCAAGAAGGGGTAGCCCTCAATAGGATCTTGAGGACCCTCCCTTTCCTTCAAGTCCTTGATCTGATCCTCAATATTGTCAGTAACTAGGGGATTGGGGGGTGGGTAACATTTTGAGTTGCCTCCACATTGACAATGCCTGATGACGATAACTTCTCCTTCAATTTTTCCTCTGGAGGCGGAGGGACTGGGCAGTCAGCTATTACATGGCCATGTTTTCCACACCTTTGACAATAAAGGGAGGTGTTCTCCTAGACAATAGCATGTGTGCATTTACCCCATTTGGATTTAAGATCTATGAAGTTAGGGAGGGGGTTGTTAACATCCACATTCACACATAGGCGAGCATAAACTAGTCTAGACTTCTGCATCATCACATTGTTAGAAGCAACGAACTAACCAAAAGAGTTACCAATCCATCTGAAAATGGTGTCATCCCAAAACTCTAAAGGGAGGCTAGGGAGTCTGATCCAAACTGGTTCCAGTTTGAGGTCTGCACTAGGGTCAAACCCCGACTTCCATTTAGAGAGAGTTAAGCAGTGTTTGTTGTAAGTCCATGAACCAGACATGATGTAAATGAAGTATTCTTCAGTAGTGAATCAGAATAAAAAGAGCCCCTCAAGCATAGCAGAGATAAAGACACTACCTTTAAGTTTCCATCTGGAACTAGCCCATCTTCTGACCATATCTATTGTGGGTCTAAAGGCTAAGAATCTCCCCACCAAGTAGAGGTGTAGGGAGGAAGCGATATTATCCATAATACTGTTAGTGAGACAAATCTCGGGAACATCCTCACCAGCAGTAACCTTTGGTAGCAGAGTCTACGATCCTAACTTTGTATTTCCAACAAGGAAACGTTTCCAAGTACTTGCTTGACCTTCCCCTAGCAAAGGCCCCACAACATCAGTCCTGGGAACCTTATTAGGAGAATCCAAGCTGGAGGTCTAATGCAGAATCTTCACCTACGAGGGAGGCTTGTGCAACTCCGTATTACAACTGTCAACGACACCAACCAAGGGAGCCCTCCTCGCACTCTGGGAGCGCAACATAAGACCCAGATCTGGACACAGCTGCAGGTTAGCAAGGGGGGTCAGGTTCCATGGAGGATGGGCCCTCCTCTGCAAAAATGACAATCATTGTAGAAATTCAAAAATCAGGAGAGTAGGAAAGTTGCAGAGCCCAATTGTGTTTCAATTCATTGTTAATTAAATATTTATTATTTAATTAATTATGGTTATTAATCCTTCAATTTAAATAATCTTTATTATTTAAATAAATTCATTTTTCAAGTTATATATATCAATTAATCATTAGCCCTCTTCTAAATATTAATTATTTAATTAATTGTGATTTAATTCCTTTAATTTAAATAATCCTTATTATTTAATTGAATTCAATTTCTAAATAATTAAATAATTTCTTTAAATTATTTAATTAACTAATTTATTCTTCTAATTCAAATTCCAAATCCCCAAATTCTAATTTTATTTAATTTCATTTATTCTTCTAATTTCATTTAACTCTCCAAATTCTTCTATTTTTTTCTAGTTCAAATACATGTGCAGGATTTTTAAAAATCAAAATGAAATTCAAAGTCAAGTTCTAAATATATTGAAATAACAAATTGAATTTAAAATAAATTCAATATTTGAAGTAAATCTCATGCAAAGATTAAATTGAAAATCAAAGTCAAAGTGCAAGCACATACTAAATTAATTCATTCAATCAATTAATTAATTAAATTCATTATCGTTTCAATCTCTATTTCTATCTTCCAATTTGCTTTTTCCATAAAGCATTCAATCAGTCATCTCAGTTAACTATTCAATCTATTTTAATTGATTAATTACATCATTCTTTAATTCTCCTGCAATCATTTTTTTTCTATTTTCCAATCAACTTTTTTCTCAATTAGTTAACTCAATTAACTATTCAATCTATTTTGTTCCACCTCCAAATCAGTAATTCAACTATCGATCAACATGTGAGCTCACCTAAGTTCCACCTCTTGATCATTATGTTCCACCTCTCATTCAATCCTCTCCAATAATCTATAAATTGAGCATTCAATCTCCATTTTCAATAATCACGAACTTCGAATCTTTGTGTCACTTGTAGGTTACTAGCGTGATATTTGAGAGCCATCATACCACAGAGAATAGAAGAACAATGGAAGTCATATGCGATCATGGAATAGGGAGTTTTAATTGAATATTTATATTCCTATTACTTTGTTTTGCATTATTTTATTGGTTTATTTAGGATTCCTTGGGTAGATAGGGATTCATTATTTCCCTTTATTTATAATTGAATAATGATGAATTTTACATACAGCAGTTTTCCTATTCGTTACCAAGTGCGAATTGGGTTTTCTTTAAGGAATTTCATATGATAGAGATGGAGTAAGATAAATTCAAGGCATTCCATATGCACTAGAAAGGTTATGAAAGAGCGGTATGGTATTTCAAGCACAATTAACTAGGGCATTTGATCCCTTTTTTGGCCACTGCAAGCATTAAATGATGTGCTACACATGGATTTATTTATGAAATAGGCTTAACAAAGTGATAAAATTCATAGATCATACAATGATATCAGCTCAATAATTATTTTATTTTGCTAGGTTTTGCTCATTTTTGGTAGAGTCACGTTTTTCATATTTTTCTTTTGAGAGATTTTAAATAAAATTTTATATTAAGTGGATAGTTACCAAGTCCAAAGCTATGATGACTCATTTTTATCTCAACATGTTGGTACTTAGTTACAAATCCGCATAATTGCACTTGTAATATCTTTAAACCTTAGATCCATGTCCCACATGCACTTTCACTATTATTTCTATGAGGGTAATATCTTGGACCTCTATCGATACATGATCACTCTAGAGGGTCAACCATTTTTTTTATGTTTCTCAACTTCAAGATTCTTAGCATCACCACTACAAATAGAACACTAGTTCTCACACAACTAGGGGATCATGAATCAAAACCTGACTTCACTAGCACATAATAGGAAATAGGTTGTACATTTCTACAGTTACTCTCAAGTAATTAAGTAAATCGAGGAGGGGAAAAATGTTATAAAAATCACATTGACATTATCAAGGCTCTTACAAACATTATGAGAAATTTTTGGTTATTGAGGAGAATACTCAAGCCTAGTTTATTTCTCTACACTAATACCCTATATTAGTTCGTTGTTAGGTCTTGAATTCCTAGATTGCTGTTTATAAATAACTTCGCACCAAAGATGGTTTTTGGGAGGTTATTTTCTCTATGTTTGGTATGTAATTCTTTTGGTACTAAATATTCCTTTGTCAAATTTATAAATGTTTTTGGGACACTATAGATGGTGGCTCTCATAAGTTTTATCTTCACCCTTCCAAGTCTCTAGGATATTTAACTAAGAAGAGAAGCATTAAATTCAGATAGAAAAAGTTGGAGATTAATAAGATATCTACAATTGGAGGCATATTACCCATTGTCTCTTATAAAATTACAGGAAAAATACCAACTTTTAAACACCAACCTATGCTTCCATAGTTAACTTGTCTTGGAATAAATAGCTTCATCAAATCAAAATATTTTTTCAATAATATTGTTGTTCCTTGGTAATTATGGGATAGGCCCAACTTTCACAACTTTACATATTGAATAAGATTGATCTTGCCAAATCCTACAAGTTTGTGTTGGGTTGAACATTCCTCAAACTAAGTTGGCTCATTTTATATTGTGTATTCTCTATTAAGGTGTCCCTAACAGTTCCCTTTTGGCCCTATTTGGGGTTCCCAGTGCTTTGGTCCATTTTGTGGGGAGTTCGAGAATCTTAAGCACCTTTTCTAGCTCTTTTATAGAGCTCATGTTGATTAATATTGGATTCATGATTTTTTAGACCTTTTCAGTTTCCTACATTTTTTTGGAATATAGTTTTACTAGGATACTAGCATCGTCTCCTATTTAAGTGTAAAGATATCTGTAATTCTTTTGAGATTAAAATTCTCTTCAATAATTGGAATGATAGAAATGCAACTATTTTATAGTTTGTTGTACAATTTGATATTTTTATATGTACACTAAGGCTATGTAATGGTGAAATATTATGGTTTCTCCATAAAATATAATAAACCACTAATTTTACTCAATGACCATCACATTAGGGAAAGACATGATTTTGATAGATCCTAGCCTAATAGACCAAGATTCTAATCAAATTCTAGGCCCCCTAAATGGGGCTCTTCTTTCCCTTTGAATTGAATTGTAATTATTAAAATATTAGGGTACAAAAGTGAATTATTCAAGTAATTATGCATAAAAAGTGAGATACAGTCGTCGTATGAAGCCACAAACCTAGATCCAAGCAAAATAATGAACAACATTATCGATCATTGAAACTTGATATCTCTAAATGATCTCACCATGTCTAACATCTTGTGCCACGGTATGCATCTCAGGAATTTAGTAATGCGAAATTATCTGTTACTTTTTTGTGTGACAGGGATGTGATGCCTCTGTGATGATCCAATCTACTACAAATAATTCGGTGGAGAAAGACTTTCAGGACAACTTGTCCCTGGTTGGTGACGGATTTGATACTATAGTCAAAGCAAAGCAAGTTGTAGAGAATATGTGTCCCAAAACCATGTCTAGTGTTGATATACTAGCAATCGCTACAAGAGATGTTATACAATTGGTGGGTAATCCTCGAAAATTTATAAAATAGAATCCTAAAGAGTTTTGAGGGCTAGGGCCATAACTTGATTACTAATACAACCATGTTTATTTTGTGTTTATAGAGTTATGGAAATGGAACGTGACAATTGATGCATGGTTATTCACATAAGATGGATTTGAATGAACATCAATATACAAACCATCACTATATTATATAGTGTTTAACTGATCTTCCTAGCCAAAGACTACCTAGAAATGGTTTATGTGTCTGGATGAAAATTGGGATTGTTGTTTTTTTTTGTAGCTAGGTAGGATCCCTTCTGGGGGCCGACCTAGTACACAAATGTCAAAGTGGCCTGTCGGCCTTGATATTTAGAAATCTCAACTCGATATCCGATTAAGGGCAGGCCCTAAATAGAGCGAATTGGTTAATACATAACTTGTAATTATGAATAGGTCAAGACCTATTTATACATAACTTGTACAAATAAAAGATTTGATTTAATTGTAATTTGGCGCCAAAATCTAAGGTGGTCGACCAAGGTTTAGTATAGGATGAATGCTAGATAGTTTAGATAACTGGAAGACAACTGAGAAGGGGGGGGGGGTGTGAACTAGTTGTCACAGATTACAAGAACCATTAGCAATTTAAACTTTAATACCGAAACCCAAAACATTAATACCAGAATAACAGATAAACCAATTAAGCATAAACTGTAATCACAGAATAAAGGCCATCCACATAACACCAAGATTTGTACATGGAAAACCTGGTAAAGGGAAAAGCCATGGTGGGAAGCCTACCCACAGTCAGATAATACTTCTACAGTAAGTATGTGAATTACAATGAAGGGGCTTGCACTTGCAAAAAGGCCAACAACCTAGCACGCACTACTCATCACAAAAGGAGCCTCACTGACTACATACAAATCCATACTACAATCCGGAGAAGTGTTGAACTGCAAAAGATAGCATCTCCTATGCCTGAGTACAGATCTAGTTAAGCTCAATACCGGAGGATTAAATCCTCTTACATAAACCCAATTCGATCTCCAATGATTGACCAACTCCTCTACCTGAATGATTTTACATTATTCGCACATTACATTCCTTGACCATGACCTCTTACATTAACCATGATGATCTACAATGAGATCTTACATCAATTTATACAAACCCTCAACCATAGACAATCAGGTCGGCCACCAGATAATAAACCGATTACATAATTACAAACCATGTTGGCCTTAGACAAAACAAATAATATCAACACATAAAACATCCCAGAAATACATCCATAGGTCCTATCCACATGTTACATTAAAGCCGATCCATAACTTAGATCAACAAGGACCAAGTATAGGTCCATACACTTCAGAAATGATCTCCAACCAGCAAGTCTTGAACATGATCACCAACAACATCCTAAAAATCCATCAGAAGCTGTGCCAATACCACTTATGCAATTCACCAAAAGATCTCCATCAAAAGCTCTGTCGGTGAAACCCTCGTCGGAACCAGAAACCAATCTTCTAAGCAAGCACGGTAGCATCCAATCATGAGCCCAAAACCAACTAACCAAATATGAGTATAAGCATCATGAACAAGTCAATTTCATCACTAGACGATACCGGAGCCTACCGGATCATGTCGGATCCAAGTTAACTAGAAACCACTCAACCTACCGAGACAAGAAGGGTGCCAATAAAGCATCCAAACAATTAGTGTTGACATCAATGCAACACATAATCAATTCCACTAAATGGCCAACAATGAATTCATATATATGTAAGATGACTTGTGAATCACAAGTCATCAAAAATCAATCAATGAGCGAATCCTATCTCTGCTATGTGCGAACTTCTGCAATCATCATCCTCAAGTTGATCTATGACAGCGAATTAGTCAATGAATTATCTTCTAGTTGGGCGAACATATTCCTAGGCGTGTCGAACCTGCTCCTAGGTCTGGTGAGCCTGCTCCAAGGGTGTCGAACCTAATCCAAGGTTGTCGAATCTACTTCAGGCTGAGCGACATCCATTCTAGGGAAAGCGAACTTCAGTATATGATCTGTAATCTATATTCTGGGCAATTGTTCAAGTCTGATTTGAACTGTGAATCAGATAAGTTATTTGTATGCCCTAGAAGGGCAATGTTGTAGTTTATCCGATTTGAGATTTCTTGCTGGGTTTTTTCACCTCCAAGAGGGAGGTTTTCCCAGGGTATCTTTGTGTTTTGTGTTTGTGTTTTCTTTTTATCATTGTCAATTTGATTGCTAAAATTAACACCCTGGTTTTCATGTAACTACATATATCTGCTTAAGGCCTCACACACTTTGCCTTAATTTATCCCTTGCTTCACCCACATTACCTTCTGGATTTAAGCATCCTTTCTTGCCTAGGCACTTGACTTAAAATTGATGCTACCAAAAGCAATTGTTGTGGCATTATGCTTAACATTATGGATCAACGAACTTTTATTGTCTTCAATTGCTGCTACCATAGAAATTTTAAGAAAAACATGACTGAAGTTGTAAATGCATGTATACTTAAAGAATCAAACCTATTTCTCTTAAAACATTTAATTATCTGTTTTGGATTTTCAAGAATGCTTTCAATTGCTGATTACTTAAGGAGTTATATTTTTTTCCTTGTTATATCCAGGTTGGAGGTCCAAGGAATAGTGTGGAGTTAGGGAGAAGAAATGGACTCATATCTCAAGCATCCAGAGTCAATGGAAACCTGCCAAAGGGTTCATTCAATCTCGTTCAGTTGGTCTCTCTCTTCAGAAGCAAGGGATTATCTCCGACAGATATGATTGCTCTATCTACTAACAAATTATTCTACCTAATAATTGTAATCACCTAAATTAGTTAGTATACTTTATATCTTAAAACGTAATAAGTGGGTTTATGTTTTAGATATAGAATTCTATAAATACATTTTTTTAAAAATCTTTTACTATTCCGTGTTTTCTTCTATTTTCAGGGGTGCACACAGTGGGGTTTTCTCACTGCAGCCAATTTTCAAACAGAATTTACGGCAACCCAGTAGACCCCACTCTGAATCCTACATATGTCAGCCAACTACAGAGCATGTGTCCCAGAATTGTGGATCCCACCATTGCTATTAGATACTTATTAGAAGGTTAATGACAATGACCAAGTCTTAAAACATAATTATTACGAGAAGCCACATTTAAAGAAGATTGATTATCAACCAAAGTTGCCAGCGATCACTAAGGGTGTTATTGGTATAATGAACTAATGCGAATGAGGAAGATGTGACTTATCAAAGAGGTGTGACCTTTAAGAGATGATGAATAAATGAAGAATCAAATACCTTCAATGGGGGATAGGAGGTAGGATTGAAAAGAAAAGAAGGAAAAATATATATTATCTGCAGCACCGATCAGAGCAGATCAGAACTGTTATTAAGTACAAGCAGCAACATCCCTGTTGTGGGTGGTATGGTATGCATAAGGGATGTGTTATAATAAAGACAGCTTAATATATGTAGCCCGATAATGTTTGTATGCCAAATTTGATAATAATAATATTAACATAGACTACAGTATGTATAATAATACTAATATAAAGGAATTCCTACCTAATTTCACATACTATGGCAGACCAGAAAAAAAAGATAATATAGCTATTGGTTTTATAGGATCACACTCCCAAGAAAACACTTTTACAAATGGCATAATGACTACATTCCATATGTATAGAAATTTTATAAGATATTTTATATAAATGTTAGAAACTACTCAGAATGAACAGAATCAATCAAGCAGAATGTAGCTATAATACTATAATGGATGAGTTAAAACGTGAAGACCAAGAGACTAAAGCAAATGCCTTAACATATAAAAGTGATGGAGTGTCTATGTTAACTTCATCTTACAAAATATTGGAGGAGATGCAACAACACAAACAAGCATCTTACAGTGAGGGGCAGATTGAATACCAAGTTGGCTAGAGTCATAAGAGAAGTTTTGATCTACCTCATCACAAATCTGAATGTGATTCTGAAAATAACATTAAAGAAAAAGAAGCTAAAGAATATGATCAAGTGATGGAGGACAACTATAAATGCATAAAAAATGAGTGTTTAGGAATCCACACAGGAAAACAAAGTTAAGTCTTCCTGATTTCGGGAGAGATAGTCTGTTTCAATCATTTGCAACAGATTCAAGTATGGCCGATGAGTGAAGAAAGGAAATTATCTAAGCTCTTGAAGATTCTACAGAACATGATTTTTCTCACAGTGAAAGCACTGCTCAGAACCCTCTCTTGTGTGACTCCGAGATCAAACCTAGAGCCAATGCAGAAGTATTAGAAGCTAATAATCAACATACCATGAAAACAAGGAAAGGGGAACATGAAAAACAAAAATAAAAAATAAATGTTCCATCAAGCATAACCTCCACAAATCGGTGACTAGTTATAACTGTCCCACTAACAAATAGATTACTTAATCTCAGCAAATAAAGAAGTTATAACTGCTTCAGTTGTAACTAACCATAAGACTTATTTTAATATGATGCAGATATCTGATTATTCATTTATTTGATACACAGGCTTAGCTCAACTTTAGACATCAATAGGTTGATTACAAACAAGTGTATATATGCATATTCCAGATTTGCTTGTGGGAAGAGAAGTTCGAACCCAACACAGAGAACAAATACATAAAAATTCTTCAATCTCATTAATCTCATACAGATCTTATAAGTTAATAAATCTTTGCATTTATTTCAATTTTCTGCATTCCAATATTTAATTGTCTATCTTGAGGTTGATGAATAATATTTTGTGTCCTATCAGGAATCATTTGTAATTGTCTACTTAGATGATATCCTCTTTTTTAAATGCACCTGTGAGAGCGGTTGCATCATTTAAATTATCCAAGGCTTTGTAAAAAAATGAACACTTGTTAATTTGAAAGTTTTTTTTTCCAACAATTACTCATATATCTAGATTTTGTGGTAGGAGGTGCATCGAGAATTCCAACCAAGATAGAGGCCATATTGAAGTGGACAATGCTGGCCATTGTTATGGAAATAAGGCATTTTATATGTGTTGTTGTATCTATGAAATGGCAACATTTCTTTATGCCTTGCAACCAAGCATTAGGCCGTTTGTTTGGGGTTAAGCGTAAAAATGTTTTAGAAGAACTGATGAGGAAGATATGCAACGCACCACTGTTAGCAACACCTAATTTGCCGTTTACATTTCAGATTGAAACAAAGTTATCATGGTCATAGGAGCCATGTTGATGCAAGGAGGAAGATCCATACCTTACGGCTTTGGTCAAGAACAACACTGAGCTATTACCCCTATGATAAAATGAGGTATTTCCAGATTGTAGTGGAAACTGCATGCAAACATGGAGCAAGTTGCAATAGGTATGGACTATGAGTGGATAGTTTTCCTACTGTAGTTATATGTTGATTAAATACAAATAAAGGACAGACCAATGTTTTTTGTGTTGGAGCAAATCACCATTGATGAAGGGCAACAAACACTGCTGTGAAATTGGAGCCCTATAGGCATAGGAGGATATAAGAAACAAAATGCAAAAGGTCTAGAGATTAAGGAGGTGTATCCTACATTTGAATGGTTGGCAGATTATTTCCTTAAAGAGTGGTTATAGATGATGAAGATGCAATGCATACAATGCCACAAGGACATGGTGGGGGTTTGTCTCCTTATGGAGTCCCACAAAACAAAGAAAACCAAATACCCTACAGTAGTAGAACTCTTGCTAATATGGAGAGAAATATGTACTGGCTGAAGGTGCATTTATTATATCAAGAGGTGGAAATACAATGGCAGCAAAGGCATGGAATATAATAACATGAATGTGTTAACAAAAACTTTCAAAGAGCTGATATATATTTATGAAAAAACACTATAAAGTAAATAAAATAAAAATAACTATAAAGTAAATAAAATAAAATAAAATATAAAGAAAATAATCCCTAAATAATTCTACAATAGCTTAATATAACTATTAAGTAAATAAAATAATTTGAATATAACTTGTAATTTAAATAGAGGAAAATCGTTTCTCAAATTTGAAGTTGAATGCTTAATCAACGTCCTAACCCTGAAGAAGAGAAAGAAAGTCTATATTTTCTATGACCTTGCCTAGGTAATAATTCCTAGAATGAACATCTCGATTGTGGAGTGTGTCTCGCTGTAGTGTGCCTCCCTAATTTTGAAGAGAATGAAAAATTTAGGGTTTTGCCCAACTGTAATCGCAGCATTCATATACAGTGCATAAATATGTGGTTGCAATCCCACAGTAGTTGTCCTATTTGCAGAAAAAGGGTGTCATCGAGTCGATCGCCCACTGTAATGAGTTCAAACAGAGGGAGAGAAGCCACTTCCATGTCAGAGTGTGAATCCAATTGAAGGAAATGGACAAAGTAATAGAGTGGTAACGTTTTGTAAAAGACAACCATAACTGATGAAGAAGGCAGCGGAGCTCTCCTGTTGTGCGATGTGCAGTGGGTGCCTTTCTTTCTTCGCCCATCTGATGAGAAAGAAGAAAGTGAGGCCCATTGGACATCCCACAACACGCTATTCTCGCCTTTTACAAAACGTTACGCCCTTTTATTTTGTCCGCAAGCATTTTCTCTTAAATCTTTTCTACGCCTGATCCAATTTTTTTTTCAGATCACCAAAAAAAGCCCTAACAAGCTCACTAGAACAATCATCGTAATATAATAGTTGAAGTTTTAATAAGTGGTACAATAGTTGTTCAAGTTTTAATAAGTGGTACAATAGTTATTGTTATTGGTGCGCTTTAACAAGATATTCAACAATTTATTATGAAATAGATATTTATTAATCAACAATTTATTATGAAATAGATATTTATTAATCAATAATTTAAGGTTAAGGTTAAGGGTGTAACTTGAATCATGTACTTTTTCACAATACCATTTCTAGTGAGAAGTGTTCTTAGAATGTTAAGCTAAATTTTATATGGACCACTTAGGACCATCCATTTGTTAGTTGGTGGTAGTTGAAGTTTGAATGAGCATGATAGGACAACAAGCTAACTATATAGCGCACTTTAGCAATTGGCTCCATGATGCAATGCTTTCTAAATGAAGTAGATATTTATAATAAATCATGAAAGATTCTTGTTACGAAATATTTTTATTATTATAGAATATGAATTTTGAACATGAAATAATTATAATATTTTTTTATAATTTAATATGTTTAAAACTAGCAATTGCATCTTGGTGTGTAATGGGTACACCAAAGATGTATGGAAGGTCAAACAACAAAAAAATTGTGCAATCATCTTGCACGCCTTTCCATGAACAAGAGTCATCAATTTGGAAGTCATCTAATACATTTCGAATAAAGAAACAACTTTGGCATAAATATTATTTGTATAAAAAATATGTAGAAATAAAATAAGTTTTTATGAAGTTGAATAATTTGAATGACTTCTATAAGGGTTTAAATTTGATGAGTGTGGGGATGACCCCACAATGTAGCAGTTAGTTGCAAGCCTCCTACATGAGAGGTATTGGGTTCGAGTCTACTCAGCTGGTTTTTAGCTCCAAGGAAAAGATAAAAATATCGCTTCAACCGTGACTCATAAACAAAAAAAAAATGATGTGTGAGATTTTTACCCAAAGGCGTTCCCTTATTTGAAGTGGACAACCTATTGCTTATCATCGACAATGTGTACCAATATTTTCAGGATGATCTAATTTGTTTATTCTCCATCATCTAATTTTTGTAGTTTTCCTATTACCCTCTTTTAAGTGTCGACATTTTCTCTGGTAGCCTTTCTTCCCAGAGAGTAACGAGATATTTTTGCCTCGGTTTCTACATGTGGATATACCAACAATCCTCTCCCCATACCAAATTGCATAGATAGTAGTGCGATCCTCCACCTACACCAATTACATGTGAAGATTTATAATGTATGACTTGTTATTAAATAAAAATATATATTATACGACTTGTTTTTTGTCTAAATAAATTAATGTTACACTTTCGTTTCCACTTATTTTTTCATCATTTAGATCTAAATGTATTAGATTGAAGGGATTATCTTTGTTTTGGCATGATTTTCAATATAGGCATTGCTTTAAAAATCAATACAAAATGTCACATTGATAATGTTGTTTATATTAACCCATGCAAAAGGTATGTGTTTTTCAAATGTAATTTTGGATGGAGACAAATCTATTAGAAACAATGGATACTGAGGATCAAATAAATAATAAAAATTATTATAGACATTTTATTATATAAAATAAATATATAATTTTATAATGTTCTGATTAATATAAAATCAGGATAGGCCCATAACAATACAAATTTTTACATAAACACCAAAGGTGTCACCTAGGGTGCATAAGAGAGGCGCACCTAGCCAAAAAATGGACCTAACAAATCAAAACCAACAAAAAACCACTAACTAAACCAGAGATAGAGTCAGCAACATAGACCATAGAAAAAATAGCAAAAAATAGCCAACCACTAAAGGCACAAAGAGATGGCCTGCTATGCAGAGGCATTGCCTTCCTTCCAATCCTTACATAAACTAAGGATTTTGTCATACGAGAAAAATTTCTTATTTGAATCTTTAACAAAGTTAGGGTTACCAGAATTTGGGGTGTCTATTCCATTGTCGTAGAAGGAGATAGCACATGTCACTTGTGCTGGGCTCTCCTTCAATCAATGTCATCTTGTATGTCTTTGAGGGAGGCAGAGTTTTTCACCACCACTTCTTGACTTTTGTAATGCCCCACTAGGAAACCTCGAAGGGATAAAGCTAAAACACACACAATGGAGTGCAATATATATATTTTTATAAATAAGACACAACATGATGATACAATGAGTTATCAAAAGCTTAGATAACACAACGGAAGACTAAACAAAACCTAAGGAGTTTCCCAACGTGATTACGTAACTTAACATCTAACTCAACTCACGTCATTTGATCCAATTAAGCAGGTTAACTTAATTACATGTTATTACTTAAAACATGGATATAATTTGCTCAATAATTAAAATTTATAAATAATAGGATGCATTCATCCATTATGGTTGAAGATGAGTCTATCATGAGGATATTTACCCATTAAAGTTAAAACATAGATAACATATGAATTCATCCATTAAGGTTAAAATATGGATATATTGATGAGTTCATCCAATTTAGTTAAAACATAGCTAATAAAATAAAGTTCATTTATTAAGGTTAAAATGTAAATAACCAAATGAGTTCATCCATTATAGTTAAAATATAGCTAATAAGATGAAGCTCATTTATTAAGGTTATAATGTAAATAACCAAATGAGTTCATCCATTATAGTTAAAATATAGCTAATAAAATGAAGTTCATTTATTAAGGTTAAAATGTAAACAACCAAATGAGTTCATCCATTATAGTTACAATATAGCTAATAAGATGAAGTTCATTTATGAAGGTTAAAATGTAAATAACCAAATGTGTTCATCCATTATAGTTAAAATATAGCTAATAAGATGAAGTTCATTTATTAAGGTTAAAAATGTAAATAACCAAATGAGTTCATCCATTATAGTTAAATTATAGCTAATAAGATGAAGTTCATTTATTGGGGTTAAAAATACAGATAACAAAATGAAGTTCATCCATTAGAATTACAATTTAGGGAATATGACGAGTTCATCCAATAATTTTTAACCATTCATTATGTTCAAATTTTACATTAAACACATGCCATACATCTTGTTCCAAAATGCACTATAATTTCATCATAATTAATGAGGTATTTTCATGCATACTTATTTTCATTATCATTAACAGAATATATTCCTTCATGACCCAATTTTTTGCATTTAAGAGACGACTGCATACATGCATATACGATAAATCTCATCTAATCCACTTATAAATTCTATCAAAATGCCATCCATATATGCTAACACTAAACATGAAACATAAGAACAAAAGCA
The DNA here is from genome assembly GCF_030272615.1 of Cryptomeria japonica. Classification (NCBI taxonomy): domain Eukaryota; kingdom Viridiplantae; phylum Streptophyta; class Pinopsida; order Cupressales; family Cupressaceae; genus Cryptomeria; species Cryptomeria japonica. The sequence continues at coordinate 588,298,471 of NC_081406.1, forward strand.
TCACATAACACCGAAATGGTATCGGAGTTCACCCTTAGTGGGGTACATCTCTGGGTTTGCTCAACTGCAAGACCCCTCTGATCATTAAATAAGTTAAGAATACATAAGGTTCACATCATTTACAATCCTACCATTTAGGTGAACATAACCAATATACAAACGACCACTTCGGTCAATAAAAACATAAATGATCCCTACATAGAAACGGATCCAACTGAACATATAAAAAGCAAATACAATAGTCCACTGCCTGACGGTACTCTAACTAGAGACCTGACCCACTATGGTCAACCACAAATCAATACTCGACACCCACATAAAGAACAAGACTAGTTATAACACTATCACAAACAACAGTCAAACACGAGACCGAGGGAAAAAGCAAGTACCCCAATTCAATCAGATGACAGGGTCCAACCAAACATATCATGGCCTTGCCATTACTTTAAACAAAAGTCAATACAAAAATTAAAACTTGCAAATGCAATAACCAGAAAATACAATCTTTTTCCATATTGATTTAAACATTTAAAGGTTGATCAAGTTTTCTAAATGATCTAAGTTGTTTTTGGTTATCTACCTCATCCAAGTACTGGTCATTCTTGGTTTTCTAACTCACTACACTCATATGCATCAAGACATAACATAAATACATCATTACGAGTTTTTCAACCAAGTTCACATGAATGTAAAGCATTAATCGTCTAAATATGTTATTTAATCTTTAGATAAACATCATTGACATACTGGTTTGGAACAATAATCTAGTCCCCTCTCTAGCAACACAAATTTACCCTTTCCAAAAATGGAAATCTACATTAAAAGGAAATATCAAAATGGGTAAACATTTCCCAATGACATAAAATTCCCTTGCATGTATTTAAAACAAATACACCATCCGAAAATATTAAATAGCATATATATATATATATATATATATATATATATATATATATATATATATATATATATATATATATATATATATATATATATACCTAACTTAATAAAATTAACGACTGAACAATAATTGTTATTCATTGAAAATATACGCTATAAAGGGATCAACAATTAATATATAATTAATAATATATATTAATATAGAAATTATCTAAATTAATATATATTTAAAATATACATTAATCAATAATTAATAATTAATATATATTAATTAAAGTTTACTAATAATAAAATATATTAATTTAAAATTTAATATATTTTTTTTAAACTAAAAAAAAAATTAATTTAAAAAAAAACGAAGGGTGACAAACACAAGGGCGGCCGCGAGCCCACCTCCCATCCACGGGAGTGGGGCGGTTGTGCCCTTGTCTTCGAGCCTACGCCCACCACGGTGGATGCAGACCCTTGGCCTCCACACAGTAGAGTTGGGGTCTCTGCGGCCACCATGGTGGTCGCAGACTTTTCGGCCTCCACCTTGTGGAGCAGGGTCTCTGCGGCCACTTACGTGGACGCAGCCCCTCTGCCTCCACACAGCGGACGTAGGGGCTCTGCGGCCACCGCGGTGGGCACAAAGGCTTCCACTGCGGCTCTGCGGGAGGTGGAAAGGGGAGGGGCGAGGGTTGAGCTTCGACTCCCCCCCCCCCCCCCCCCCCCTTCAAAAACCCCAAAATTTTTGTTTTTTAATTAAATTTCGATTTAAATTTTATTTAATAAAATAAAATGAATTTCAAAGACGTAAACCCCCAATTTCTTTCATTCACAGTTTCTAAAATGTTATTTTTATTTTTTTTCCAGAATGACCAAGAATTCCAAAATTGATTTTAAGACTAAATCAACAAACCCATAAAATAAAAATAACTAAAAACCCCCAATCTGTAGTCTCAGACTCATAAATCTCTGAGAAATAAATCTCATTATCAAGCCCTCAGACATATGAATGCATTCCGATAATCTGAAACAAAACCCCCAAAAAATAGACTCAAAAATTTTCTAAGACAAATAGAGAATGGATTCAACCAATCTTAAACAAACATTTTCATTCCCAGGCAACCCATTCTGGCAAAATTTTGCCAGCATAACCCCCTCTCGGGGTAGAATTAGTGAATCTACTTAATCTACAAGCATGAAATCCAACTAATTTAACAATCTTTTCACAATACAAAAGAATGCAAACCAATTTTTTTCCAAAGCTAAAACTCAAATCTGAGAACATTCATGGATTTTTAAACCAGAATTTTATGAAGAACAACCAAACACAATTTTTTTGATTTAACAACGAAATAAAAAGGTAAACAAGATTCCTACCTCTTTTAGCATTCCTGGCAAGATTTTGAAGAAGAACCCAACCTGCAGCTGTAGAAATCCTTCCTTCCCAAAATCCCCAATTTTCTCCATCCAAAAATATTTTCCCCCCCAAAAAAATCAACAACCCTAAAAATATTTTCCAACCTAGGTTAAATGGAATGAAATTTGACCTAATCTCCTATTTTTGAATTTAAACACTTTTTAAATAAAAAAATGAAAAATCATTCTTTTCAACTATTCAAATAATCTAACTTGCTTTTTTAATTAAAATTAAAATGCTTCTCTCTCATTTAATTTTAATTTTCTCAATATTAACAAAGCTAACATTTATATTTCACAATATTAAAGGGTAAAATATTTTAATTAAATTAAATTCTCAAAATCAATCTTTCACACTATATCAAAAATATATATATTAAACTTGCTTTTTTAATAAAAAATGATTTTCTTAAATAATTAAAATTAACCTTTCTATTCCAAAAATCAAAAAGGGATTAAATTATTTCTATTTCGAATAACTTTAAATCTTTACTTTTCAAAATGCATAAACTAAATAAATTCACGATTTTAATTTAACCATTAAATTAAACTTGCTACAAACATAAATAGAGCGATCTTTTTAATTAATGATTAATCACATAAAAGAAACCTATTTATTTTAAATTCCTCAATTACTAATGCGTAAATGAACACATTAAATCAAATTAAACACTTAGGATAAAATACTCAGTTTTTACCACATGCAAGGCACGCAACCTAAGAAAGCCAACCAAATACACAACCCGCAAACCCAAACGAAAAGGGAAATTGAAAGACTAGAGGTGACACTCACTTGAGCATGACTAGGGTAAAATGAGGGTTTTACGACCACCTAACCCAAATTCTAAGGGCGGAAGAGGTATACTCAACCCTACGAATCCAGGTGAAGACGAACCTTGCACCACGACGGTATTGTACCTGCAATCTCCTGCAACCAAGAGTCACACAAGCACACACACACACACACACACACACACACACACACACACACACACACACACACACACACACACACACATATATATATATATTTAATGAAGGTGTTAGCTCAAGATCAATAACAAGAATTAGGGAAAATATTAAACTTACATAAGAATCGATGCGAAAGCACATTAACAGGTACGCACAATAATCATAATATCTGACAACAACATTACATCACCGTAAATCAACCATTCAAGAATGCCACATAAAAAGTCAACCAAGGTCAAACTGGTTTTACAAGCTGACTAGGGTAGGGGCACTACATCCTCCCCCATAGGCTTCGACTTACTCCTAGAAGTCGTAAGGCTAAGTGGAAATCATGCAACATGTATTAGCCCTGAAACTCAATTAACAATTATCAATTTGCACATATGAATCCTTCCATAAATAAATGAAACATTATTGCTAAAACCTTTACGAATGTCATTATCCATTGGCAAGCTACATCTAAAACCATACACTTCTTAAAATATTCTAGGAATTATCCACAATCATAGCAGAAAAACAAGAATTTTCTTCTTTTCATTACACCAAATTAAAGCATTAAAAGAGGTAAACAACAATTACCATACTCATCTACCAAACAAGACAAGAAAACATGCCATCATGATCAAATTATTTTACCAATTCATCTTTTTTTTCACAAAACTTTATTGCATAGAACTAGCTTCAAATATCAATTTCTACAACCAAGTTAACTTTCAATAAATAAGAGCAATGTAAATAACTCAATTGTTTACACTTTCCAGGCATATAACAACTTCTCCAATGAGGGAGGCAGAGTTTTTCACCACCATTTCTTGACTTTGTTTGTCCATTTCCTTAACCTTGCCCAATAGGAGCTCATGTTTCTCTTTCACCTCTTGAACTATCTTATTCTCTTTTTCTTGTGTCACCTTCTTAGACAACTTGTTCAATCTCCCCTCCATTTTCTCCCAATTCTCTAGCTTCCTGATCATATCACTTGCCACTTCCAATAGCTATTCATCTTTGAAGTCCATGACCCACTTGTCCTCCACTGCCTCTACCTTAGCTAGCACTTCCAATCTGTTTATTTTTTTGATTGCCACATCAAACTGAGAGAGGAGTCATCTAATAATCATTTCTTGTCTCTCTACATTCTCCTCCAATTTAATAATTGTAGACTCAACCTTAAATTAGGGTTTTTGAGGATCTGAGGTCTCTTGATTCTATGGAATTGGGGTTACTTCCTCAAAGGTAGTGGGAGACCATTCAGAATCTAAATCAAAAGAGGAATCAAATTCCTCCCCCTCCTCCTCTTCATTAGGCTCCATCAGCTCCACTTTCTTGGGGGGTGAGGTAGAAGGCCTTTGCTTCACCTCTTTGCTAGGGTTAAAATAGGTAGGGATGAATTTGGGCTTATAGGAGGACCAAATAGATGAGGATGTTTTAGCCATAGGGGTCCCATAGATTTCAATAAACAAATTTGGGTCTGGTAGGGGAACAAAGAGTAATAGAAGGGGACTCACTCGAAGGGGTTAAAGCAAGATTAAAATTATAAAGCTTTAGGATTAAACTTTGATGAAGGGGTAGGCATTTTTTGGCCTTAGCCCTAGCTATAAAATGGGATACAGACGAGCAAACCCAATAAGAAAAGTTCATGTAGGTACCATACCTCGGGTGGCTAAGCATGGGGAAGACCTATGTGTGATTTTTTTTGTAATGGTCATCAGGAGGAAAGGATTCCATTAAAAGAAGGGTCATGTCCTTCCATTTACTAGGGAGCTCTTCTCTATTGTAAGCGCTCTGCAATTTGGACACATCTTCACCATCCTTGAAGAGCTCCTTGAGTTATTTCTTGTATGAACCCTTTGGCTTCTTGGGAAAAGTAATGTCCTACAAGAGCCCAGTAATAGCCACAATCAACTCTAGTGATACTTTTAAGGTGACTTTGTCAATCTGCAACTCACCCTTTTGTTAGGCCTCCACGAAGCATTTTGAAAGCCTTGGGTTTGAAAGCATGTGTACACTCCACATAACTATCTAAATTCCCCTTGATCACATTCTGCCAAAGCCTTGGCTTGCATTTGAATTCCTCACAAATATCAAATTCAACTTGGATTAAGTCCCCCCCATGTTCACCACTGTGAGCTTCGTAATAGAAACTAGGTGGGTGAAATCAAAACCAGCAATTTGGGTATCACAACACGTACGAGAAGTGACCCTTCTTTTCAAAAAGGACGTCCATCGATCTAGCAAAAAGTGACTTGCCAAAAGAGTGGCTAGAATAAAAAAGGTGATTTTTAAATTATATCCCATCATTAAACTTTATTTCTGCATAGATCACCAGTCGAACCAAATCTAAGAGATCACAAGGATTCATCTAAATTTTTAAATTCTCAAACAATGGACCTAAGGACACCACCCTATCCATGGACCTTATTACCTTCTCTCCTTGTGTGGTTTAGGTCGACGTGGCTAAACCACGAAACAGGTATTTGTATTTTTCCACCAAACCTTCATATTTCCAATCTAGGGTTGCTTCATTTTTAAGAAAAAGGATTTTATTTTTGGAGTCACCCTCAACAAATATTTTGTAGTACTCTCTCTCTCATTAATGATAGATAGTCCATAGTAAATGGCGACCACCTTGGCAACTCTTAAGGTTTTCTTTGCCTAGTTGGCCATGTAAGCCAGCAAGACATTGCCTCTATGGTCATGAACAACAACACCCACACCCACCCGACTTGGGTTGCCTTTAGATGAGCCATCAAAATTTAGCTTCAACCAACCAAGTTCGTGAGGGGGGGTGGGGGGCATTTGATTGAATTTAATAATCCAATAGGAGGGACTGTGAATCTAGCCAAACATTCAATTAAGCCCTAAAATTTGGCAATTTGTTAATCTAGTTTAGAGGGGGAGGGGCGGGGGGGGGGGGGGGCAATGTGTGCTTTTACCAAAGCTAAACAGGTTTATCTTGACATTGGAGTTAATGGTAACTTGACAAGAACCTCCCAACAACACTTTCTATCCCTAAAAATTTGTTATACCTTTCTTTCCACAAGCACCATCTTGAGTGGAAAAGAGCCTTCCACCAAAGCTCTTTAATAAGGAGGTGATTTGAGTGGGCAAACCATCTTGAACGCAATACACGAGTTCTTCAAGAAAAATCCAATTAGTAAAAAAGAGATTGGAAATCCTTTCTCTAATAGTCCAAGAGAAATCACAGTGGAACATGATGTAATTAATTCTCTCTTCGTCCTTCTCACACAACACACAACTATTAACAAACTGGAAGCCACATTTTCTTAGATTATAAATAGTAAGGATTCTACCATGACATGTAGTCCACCAAAAGAAACACACTTTGGGGATCATACTGGATTTCCATAGGATCATCAGGTTAAATTAGGAAAGGGGGCAAGGAGAAACTATTTCAAAACTGATCGAACCTTGTACTTCCCATCCTTGGAAGGAGTCCAAACTAGTCTATCACCTTACTCCAATCTAGAAAACATAACATTATTGATAGTCTTGAGGAGTTATAAATTTGCATTTCTCAATAGAGGGTCGAAGTCAATCGAATCTAGGCTTCATTGGGGAAGGGAGGAGCTAGGAAACCAATAATCACACACTAGGACACCAAATCTAGTCATCAAAATATCCTCAATAGAATCGTAGATCTTATGAAATTCCAATAGGGAAGAGGAATCCCAAGTGTCTTTCCATGGTCTCACCCTTCTACCATTACCAATTTGCCACAAGACACCTTTCAAATGAATATCTTTAGATTTTAATAAATTGTTCCAAATATGTGATCCCTTTGAAAAATCCAGAGGGGATAGAAAGGAGTATTATCCCTTCTATGAAGGTACTTGGAATTCATGATAGAAGACCAGTCACCATCTTAAAAAATGAGCCTCCAACCAATTTTAGTCGTGAGTGCAGTGTTAAAGGAGGAGGAGTCACAAATATCAAGGCCACCAGATCTCTTATTATGACACACCTTTTCCCAATCAATCAGAGACATTCTATTCTTTTTCTCATCTCCTGACAAGAGGAATCTTCTTTGGATTTGGTCCAATTTCTTAGCCCAAGACACTGAAATGTGGAATAGAGATATAAATAATAGAGCTTTGAAGAGAAGCCTTTAGTAGCTAAAGCTTGCTTGCACTATTGAGAAGAACACCTTTCCATCCTGCCAATTTTCTTTCAATTCTTTCAAGAAGGCTAGTCTAGATGAGTTTTAATTTTGATAGTTATATGAAATCCAAAATTATCAGATATCAGATTGCCACAACAAATTCTAATAACTTATCACCCTCAAGTATGATTTTTTTTGTATTTCTTTGTTTTTTATCATTCATTTGTATTTTTTATTTGTTTTTCCATTTTTTAGTTATAAATTAGGTTTTTTTATTGGAAATACACTTTGTTGTTTAAATTTTGTTAATTATATAAATTTTCAACTTTAATCAGGTAATATGGTTGATAATAATGAAAACCTAGAACTGCCAAAACTACCAAACTCTACACTACCAAATCCCCCCTCAATTCATGATTTAACTGGTCAAAATTTTGATTAGTTGAGGAGCTTTTTTGAGGTGTATAGTATGATCCCTCATTTATCCTTGATGATATCTACATTACATTCAATAACGTCTAATATCATAACCCTTACCACTGAGCACAATGTAGTTCTTTTGTGGTGAGATTCCATGAGGGAACAATATCCATATGGGTTGTCCTATGACGAGGTGAAGAACCTCAAAATATGAAAAGACGAAATAGTCATCCTATTTGTTAATCTATGCACTGGATAGACCATTGATGTTAAGAAACCAAAGCTTTTCATAAAATGGTGTGTGAATGATGATATCCAAAATAACTTCTAGGATCATTGGTGGATGGTTTTTGATAGATCACCCAACAACAATCTTGATGTGCCCTTTTATTTAATTAAAAAATTATATCTTGAGTTTGTTTTAGGTAAGTATGTCAACTACTTCAACGTGAAACATTTCCAAGGCGTGGGTGGAGGTATGCTCCATGATAGACCTATGGCAGTTCGAGTAGTACAACCTCCAAATATTATTACAAAGGCAATGTCACATACTATATCAGCTATTCACTCTTTGAGTGGCCTTTGGTTTCTTAGACCGTGAGACTAGCTAAACCACATGAACTTGATGCTAGTAGAGGATTAGGTGGCACTAACACATCCTCCTCAGTTCCATATTTTTGTGTGCCACATACTTATACTATGTGCAAACACATATGCCTAGGTCCTCTTGGATAGATTGTTGATCATATCATTGACACATGTGATTATGAGGTCCATGATATGACCGATGTCCCACATGAGATGATAGAGACTAGAGCACACCCTAGAAATTCCTTGCATGGTAGAGACGAGGAGGTTCATGGATCATACACTGACAATATATTCGTAAGACTCAACTTGTAAGTTCATAGTGCATTTTATTTTAAATGAATATTTATTAGAGATAGTATTAAGTAGTCATGTTTACATACATGGTCTATTTAACTATTGATTGTTGGCATTTCAATAGAAAGAAAGATTGTTGATATTCAGTAAGGATATTGAGAAGGTTGTTGAAGATTATTGATATAACTGAAGAAGGGTGATAACTATCTTTATAACATTATTTTGTCATTGATTTCAAGAAATTGATTATCTGATTCAGTATGATGTTGCCATATCTTGAGAAGATTGATTTGAAGAGAATTAAGATGTCAGTAAAAGACACAGAAAGAATGTGATGAATAAGAGGAGGAATAAGTTATTCAATGGGAAACTATTACCAAGTTAGACAATGATGAGATCATGATGTTTATATTGTTTTGATATCCTACATATGTTGTTGATTGTAAGGTTAATACTATACTATGTCATCGAGCAAAGAACCTAGTCGGTAAACCCTAAGGTTATTGATATCGGTTAATGAAGGCGGAATATCTACTGAGTAAAGTTTAGTATTTACTGAGTTGAAACCGAGTTATGACAGATCGCATTGGATGGATAAAAGCATTATTTAATGAAGGACAATGATTAATTGGAGATATATAAATGATTGGTATGTCGCGCATGAAGTTTGTTAAGGATCTATGGCAAAGGAAAATCAGCAGGAAGATCTACAGCTCAGATTGAACTGCAATAACCTTGTGCAAGTTCCAAGAAAGGAATGCAAGTCCCTAGGTGAGGTAAAACATTTTCATATCGAAGGATACATTGAACCTAGTCAAGATTGAAGATCTGATGGCTAAGATTGATCATGGGAAATGTGATCAAGGAGATCAAGCGGTTAGCAATTATTTATAAATAAGGAATTGTTGATAAACAATGTATGCGGGCAAGTGTAAGCACAGGGATGCTACATAGTGATTACCGAGCACAGAAGCTTGAAGACCTATTTGAATAACAAAGTAGAGAGCCCAGTAGAGGGATAGGATAAGTCCTATGACTAGATTGTTTTGAGCAAATAAGAATCTGCTTTAGCATTTTAGATGTGAAGTTGCAGATATATTTTTATTACTGTTATTTTGTAAGTGACAGAAAATCTCTTAACCGAATGGACTTAACAGTCTTATTTGTAAACCCTCTAGCAAGGTAACATTCTAAATGAGTGTTTGAAATCCTTTGACAAGGTCACTTCTAACAAAGTGAAGACCCTAATAGATCTGAGGGAAATCCCTTAACTGGGTCACATCTAGCAATGTGTTTGTAATCTTTAATAGGATTTGCTTTTAATCAAGCATACTCTAGAAGAGTATATTTCTTAGTGGGTCCGAAATTTGGTGTTATATGTGTTATGATGATTATGTGTTCATGAGTTAGCATGTTTAGCAGTTTTGGTTATATTGCTGAAGTATAAGTTACTGAGGTTGAATTTGTTGATTTTATGGAATATTAAGTTTGTATGATTCACCCCCCCCTCTCATCTTGTTAGCTATTGGCATATGTAGTTTACTTTTAGTATCAAAACTTACAATTGGTATCAGAGCTTTGGACTCCAAAAGAAATGTTTAAAAGTACTTGAGGTAAAGATCCAAAGATGTATAAAAGGGATGCATCGAAGCAGAACAAGTCAAGTTTCTCCACATGGCAGAAATAGATGAAGTTGCATTTATCAGGAATTAGAGAATATGCAACATATTATCTGGAGAATGATTATATTGCACCGAGCACCAATCCAATGACCTTGGAAGAGATAAAATAAAAGAAAGAACATATTCAAGCTATGATTGAAAAAACATCACCATTGACCGACTCAGAGTTTAATGATCTAGAAGGCTGTAATGATGCAAAAGCAATGTGGACTAAGCTCATATCTGTGTATGGCGGTGATGAACATGTTCAAAGAGAAAAAGTAGATAGTCTAAGAGGACAACTTGAATCCATGAGAATGAATGAAGGTGAGAACATAACCCCATACAATACAAGGCTAAAGGAGATTGTCAATCAAATTAAAGAAGCAGGAGGAACTGTTGAAGAAAAGGATATAACAAGTAAGTTGTTGAGAACCCTTCTACCTGCTTATGCTATTCGAGTCTCTGCAATCAATGAATTGAGGTTTGTACCTAACATGTCAGTTTCTTTGGATGCTACTATTGGTAAGCTACATGCATTTGAGTTAAGTAATTTTGATAACAGTGGGTCTTCGGTAAATAAAGTAAAATCTGCATTCTGTTCTTTTCATATTGGTGAATCTGATGATTACAATGATAGAATGAGTAAGTACTCTGAAGGAAATCACAGTGGAGCAAGTGAAATATTTTGTAAGAACATAGAAGAAGTGGACAAACTTTATGAGGAAATCAAGAAGCAAGAAGAGTTTGAAGCATTATTAGCTAGAAGGTTACCAAGAGGAAAAGGTAAGTATAAAGGAAAGCTACCTTTAAAATGTTAAAATTGTGATAAGATAGGACATATGGCTTCTAACTGCCCTGAAAAAGAATCTAATGAAAAGAGAGAATACCAAGATAACAGGCAGAAAGACAACCAATACAGAGGACACTAAGACTTCAGAAGGAGAGATAGAAAGACATGTCTAGTAGCTGATGAGGAATCCAATGATGACAAATGTGATGAAACTGATACAAAGGAAGTTGTTTATGTGGCTATTAAAGATGGATCTGATGAAGAAAGGTATGAAGAAAAATCCCTAATATCTCACATAAATAATAATGATTCTTGGATCATAGATAGTGGATGCTCACATCATATGACAGGTGATAAACACAAATTTGTTAAATTAGAAGGCTATGATGGAGGCTATGTAAGATTTGGTAATGATGCACCATGTTCGGTGAAAGGTAAAGGATCTATAACACTTCCTGACAATGCTAAATGTGATGATGTATACTAGGTTGAAGGTTTGAAATACAATGTGTTGAGTGTAGCATAGCTAAACAATATAGGATATCGAATAGAATTTCAGAAAGGAATTGTCAAAGTTCATGACAAGCATGGAAAGTTAGTTGCTAACGGGACACAAACAAAAAGTAATACATTTCATCTTGACTCAACTCGGAACAAGTGTCTTTATGCAAAGATGGATGATACCTGGTTATGGCATAAAAGATTTTGTCATGTAAATTTTGATAATCTGACCAAAATAAGTAAGAAGCACCGAGTAAGAGGTCTACCGAGTCTGGAAAAGCCTGAGAATGCTATGTGTCGAGGATATCAAATGGGTAAGATGACAAGATCAAGCTTTACAAGTAAGTCCTACACTTCTAAAGGAATTTTAGATCTAGTACACACTGATCTTTGTGGTCCCATGAAAGTTCAAAGTTATTATGGTGATAAATGTTTCATATTATTTGTGGATGATTACTCAAGAATGATGTCAATTATGTTTTTAAAAGAAAAATTAGAAGCTTTTCAAATGTTTAAATGGTACAAGGCAAGAGTTGAAAATGAAACAGGAAGACAGCTGAAATGTCTTAGTTCTGATAGAGGAGGAGAATTCACTTCTACTGAATTTAACTTATTCTGCAATGATCATGTTATAAAAGGCAAGTGTCTACATCGAGAACACCTCAGTAAAATGTGATAGCTGAGAGAAGAAACAAATCAATTGTAGATTGTGCCCGAACCCTGATGATAGAACAAAGGGTACCTCAAATATTTTGGAGAGAAGCAATCAACATTGCAGTTTACACCCTGAACCGAGTTCAACTGAAGAAAGGAACTATGAAGACACCATATGAGATCTGGTATGACAAGAAACCTAATGTAAGTTATTTTAAAATCTGTGGAAGTAGATGCTATGTTCACAAAGATGACAGAAATGGAAAGTTTGATTAGAAAAGTGAAGAAGGAACATTTCTTGGTTATTCTTCTAGAAGTAAAGCATTTAAATGTCTGATCAAATCATCTAATAAAATAGTGGAAAGTGCAAATGTGAAAATTGATGAATTTGCAGAAAGAAATGATGAAGGAAATTCCAAAGAACCAAAAGATTATGAAGAATTTGTTTATGTTCAACCGAGAAGTCCTACCGAGAAAGTTGCTGAAAAAAATGAAGATAATGTCCAGTTATCGAGTGATGAAGAAGATCATATAGAACCTACTGAGCCTATATTAGCCAAATATGTCAGAAGACATCATGCATCAAGTCAGATTATAGGAGATAAGGATGATCCAGTGATGACAAGGAACAAACTGAGACAAAACACATGTCTAATATCTGAATTTGAACCGAGAATAGTGAAAGAGGCATTTAACAGTGAAGATATGGTAAATGTTATGATAGAAGAGATTGATCAAATCAAGAAGAATGACACATGGACACTGATCCCAAGACCGAAGGACAAAAAAGTAATCGGTACAAAGTGGATTTTCATAAACAAGTTAAATGAAAAAGGTGAGGTCATTCACAACAAAGCAAGACTAGTTTGCAAAGGTTATGCTCAAGAAGAAGGAATAGATTATGGTGAGACCTTTGCACCCATGACTAGACTTGAGGGAGTAAGAACATTGTTGGCATATGCTGCTTTCAAAAATTTCAAGGTATATCAAATGGATGTTAAATCTGCATTTTTGAATGGTATACTAGAAGAAGAAGTTTATATAGAACAACCTGAAGGATTTGTTGAAGACAGGAGTAAAGATCAGGTATGTAAACTAAACAAAGCTTTATATGGTCTGAAACAAGCACCTAGAGCATTGTATGAGAGACAACACTCTTACTTAATCAAGATTGGTTTTATAAGAACAAGTGAAAACAACAATATGTACATGAAGAATGATGAGAACAATGGAATACTGATCTCAGCCATATTTGTTGATGATATTATTTTTTGTGGAAATGACTCTCTATGCAAGAACTTTGGTAATGAAATGTGCAAAGAATTTGAGATGTCACTAATCGGTGAGATAAAGTATTTTATAGGTTTACAGATACTGCAAATGAAAGATGAGATTTTCATTACTCAATTCAAGTACATAAAGGAAATCTTGAAGAAATTTGGAATGGAGGATTCTAAACCAATAAGTACTCCTATGACTACTAACTATAATCTATCAAAGAATGATGAATTTGCATCTGTTGATGAGACACTTTAATGATCTATGATTGGAAAGTTGCAATATGTTGTGCATAGTAGACCGGATATAGCACATGTAGTAGGTATTGTTGCAAGATTCTCTACAGATCCCAAAGAAACACATATGACAACAATCAAGAGAATTTTCAGATACCCGAGAGGCACTGAAGATTATGGCTTAGTATATGAAAAGAGAAATGATTTTTATTTAAAAGTTTATACTGATGCTGATTGGGCAGACAACATTGATGACAGGAAAAGCACAAGTGGTGGAGCTTTCTTTTTAGGAGAAAGACTAGTAAGTTGGCTTAGCAAGAAATAAGGATGTATCTCACAGTCAACAGCACAAGCTAAATATGTTGTTGCAGCATTGAATTGTACCAATATAGCATGGATCAAACAACTGTTAGAAGGTATAAATGAGAAAGGTACTGAGCTAGTAACTATATTCTGTGATAATACTAGTGCCATTAACATTTCAAAGAATCCAGTAATGCACTCTAAGACAAAGCATATATCTATAAAGTATCATTATCTCAAAGATGAAGTTCAAGAGAAGAAAGTTGTGCAGGAATATATCAGTTCAAAGGAGCAATTAGCAGACATCTTCACAAAGCCATTGCCAAGGAACACTTTTGAGTATCTCAGAAGAAAGTTAGGGGTCCTACCCCTATCTTCTACTCACTGGCAGAGTTCGGTGAAAGCATCAAATCGATAAATCTACAGAATATTATGTGTGGATTGATGTTGATTTACGCACTTTAGAAGGTTTTCTAAAGTTGTACAAGAAATAGTGAATAAAGACAAGTTGCTCTGACCAAGACTGAGATGATACATAGCAAGGCAAATCACTTCACAGAGGAAGAAATCATGATTTAGTTCTTTTACTTTTTTTGGTATTGTTGTCAAAGGGGGAGAAGACTAAATGGTAAAATCCCAAATGATGAAGATAACAGAAGACTAATGATAGGGGGAGGAGATTGCAAAAATGGAGAAGACTAAATGCAAGACAACAGCTCAGAAGCCTAATGAAAAAGGGAGAAGACTCCAGAAGATTTTAACAACAAAAGGATAACAGGAGAAGTCTAACAACAATCTGAATCTGAATCAATTTGAATATCTTGTTGGTATTACCATTTAAAAGTTCATTTTTCCATCAATGCCAAAGGGAGAGATTGTTGACATTTCAATAGAAAGAAAGATTATTGATATTCAGTAAGGATATTGAGAAGGTTGTTGAAGATTATTGATATAACTGAAGAAGGATGATAACTATCTTTATAACATTATTTTGTCATTGACGTCAAGAAATTGATTATCTGATTCAGTATGATGTTGCCATATCTTGAGAAGATTGATTTGAAGAGAATTAAGATGTCAGTAAAAGACACAGAAAGAATGTGATGAATAAGAGGAGGAATAAGTTATTCAAAGAACCTAGTCGGTAAACCCTAAGGTTATCGATATCGGTTAATGAAGGCAGAATGTCTACCGAGTAAAGTTTAGTATTTACCGAGTTGCAACTGAGTTATGACAGATCATAGTGGATGGATAAAAGAATTAATTAATGAAGGACAATGATTAGCTGGAGATATATAAATGATTGGTATGCCACGCATGAAGTTTGTTAAGGATCTATGGCAAAGGAAAATCGGCAGGAAGATCTACAACTCAGATTGAACCGCAATAACCTTGTGCAAGTTCCAAGAAAGGAATGCAAGTCCCTAGGCGAGGTAAAACATTTTCAGATCAAAGGATACATTGAACCTAGTCAAGATTGAAGATCAGATGGCTAAGATTGATCATGGGAAATGTGATCAAGGAGATTAAGTGGTTAGCAATTGTTTATAAATAAGGAATTATTGATAAACAATGTATGCGGGCAAGTGTAAGCACAAGGATGCTACATAGTGATTACCGAGCACAGAAGCTTGAAGACCTATTTGAATAACAAAGTAGAGAGCCCAGTAGAGGGACAAAATAAGTCCTATGACTAGATTGTTTTGAGCAAATAAGAATCTGCTTTAGCATTTTAGATGTGAAGTTGCAGATATATTTTTATTACTGTTATTTTGTAAGTGACAGAAAATCTCTTAACCGAGTGGACTTAGCAGTCTTATTTATAAACCCTCTAGCAAGGTAACATTCTAAATGAGTGATTGAAATCCTTTGACAAGGTCACTTCTAACAAAGTGAAGATCCTAACAGATCTGAGGGAAATCCCTTAACCAGGTCACATCTACTAATATGTTTGTAATGTTTAATAGGATTTGCTTTTAACCAAGCATACTCTAGAAGAGTATATTTCTTAGTGGGTCTGAAATCCCATACTGGTGTTTCCCTATTTGGGTTTCCACGTTAAATCTGGTGTTATATGTGTTATGATGATTATGTGTTCATGAGTTAGTATGTTTAGCAGTTTTGGTTATATTGCTGAAGTATAAGTTACCGAGGTTGAATTTGTTGATTTTATGGAAGATTAAGTTTGTATGATTCACCCCCCCCCCCTCTCATCTTGTTAGATATTGGCATCTGTACTTTACTTTTAGTATCAAAACTTACTTTGATGTTTGAGGAGGACATGACAGGTCCAAGAGACCACCCTCTCGGCCATTTCAATTGGCCTTCACAACTACATGGTATATATTTTTTTCACTTATTTGTTTATATTTTTATTGTATACATGTTTGTCATTTAAATTTTCATTAATTAAATTATATATTAACTTACATGTTTAGCTTATTTTACTCTTGTAGGATACACCTAGTGCAAGGGAAGTGTGGTGCTATCTACACTCTAGAAGCGCAATGATAGACAAGGAAAAGGTAATTTAATGCAAATTTGATTGAATTAAGAGTTTATAGAACTTATAATGATTATGCACGTGTACATAGATTGATAGTTTAACATAGTTGTCATTTTTTTCTGTATAGAAAATTATTGGTTTCACATCCTTATTGGTTTATGATAGTTCTGATACTTAAAGATAAGTATAGATGCCAAGCTAATAAGATGAGAGGGGGGGTGAATCATACAAACTTAATCTTCCATAAAAACATCAGATTCAACCTCGGTAACATATACTTTAGTAATATAACCAAAACTGCTAAACATGCAAACTCAAAAGCATATAAACATCGTAACACTCATAACACTAGATTTAACGTGGAAACCCAAATAGGGAAAAACCACTGCGGGATTTCGGACCCACTAAGAAATATACTCTTCTAGAGTATGCTCAGTTAAAAGCAAATCCTGTTAAAGATTACAAACACATTACTAGATGTGACCCGGTTAAGGGATTTCCCACATATATGTTAGGATCTTCACCTTGTTAGAAATGACCTTGTCAAAGGATTTCAAACACTCCATCAGAATGTCACCTTGCTAGAGGGTTTTACAAATAAGACTGTTAAGTCCACTCAATTAAGAGATTTTCTGTCACTTCACAAAATAACAGTAATAAAAATCTATTTGCAACTTCACATCTAAAATGCTAAAGCAGATTCTTATTTGCTCAATACAATATAGACATAGAACTAATCTTGTCCATCTGCTGGGCTCTATACTCTGTTATTCAAAATAGGTCTTCAAGCTTTTGTGCTCGGTAATCACTATGTAGCATCCTTGTGCATACACTTGCCCGCATGCATTGTTTATCAACAGTTCCCTATTTATAAACAATTTGTCAATCGCTTAATCTCCTTGATCACATTTCCCATGATCAATCATAGCCATCAGATCTTCAAACTTTGTCCAAGTTCAATGTATCCTTTGATCTGAAAATGTTTTACCTTGCCTTGGAACTTGCATACATTTCTTGGAACTTGTGCTAGGGTATTGTGGTTCAATCTAAGTTGTAGATCTTCCTGTTGATTTTCCGTTACCATAGATTCTTTAACAAAATTCATTCACGACATACCAATCATTTAATCATAGCCAGCTCATCAACTTCCTTCATTAAATAATGCATGTAATCATTTAATGTATTCTAGTTGCAACTCGATAAATATGAAACTTCACTCGACAGACATTCTGCCTTCGTTAACTGATAGCGATAACCTTAGGGTTTACCGACTAGGTTCCTTAGGGTTTATCGACTAGGTTCTTTTCTCAATAACATAGTATAGTATTAACCTTTCAATCAATAACATATGTAGGATATCAAAACAATCTAATCATCATGATCTCATCATTGTCTAACTTGGTAATAGTTGGCCATTGAATAACTTATTTCTCCCCTTATCCATCATATTTTATCTATGTATTTTACCGACATCTTTATACTCATCAAATCATACTTCTCAAGATATGGTAACATCATACTGAATTAGAAAATCAATTTCTTGACATCAATGACAAAATAATAATATTAAGACAGTAAGCATCCTTAATCAATTTTACCCATAATCATCAACAACCTTCTCAATATCCTTATTGAAATGCCAACAATCTCCCCTTATCTGTTATAATGCCAAATGCCGACAATCTCCCCCTTTGGCATTGATGGCAAAACCAATTGATTTGACCTACTTGATTCGGATTGCTATGAGATTCTGAAATGCTGAAATGCTCTCCCCATGTCATCAGAATTCTCCCCCATACATTAGTCTTCTCCTCTTCTTCAGTCTTCTCCCCCTTTGACAACAATGCCAAAAAGTAAAGAACTAAAACATAATTTCTTCCTGTATGAAGTGATTTCCTGCTGTTATGTGTCAACTTAGTCTCGGTCAGAGCATTTATGTCTTCAATTCCTGTTCCCTATATTATTTCCTGTATTGTTTCCTGCAAACCTTTAGAAAACATCCTAAAGTGTGTAAATCAGCATCAACTCCTAAAAAGATATTCTGTAGAGTCATCGAATTGATGCTTTCACTCAACTCGATCAGTGAGTAGAAGTTAGGGGTAAGACCCCTAACTTACTTCTGAGATACTCAAAAGTGTCCCTTGGCAGTGGCTTGGTGAAGATATCTTCTATTTGTTCCTTTGTACTAACATACTCCAACACCACTTTCTTCTCTTGAGCTTCTTCTCTAAGATAATGATATTTGATAGAGATGTGCTTTGTCTTAGAGTGCATAATAGGATTCTTTGAAATGTTAATGGCACTAGTATTGGCACAAAATATAGTTACTGGCTCGATAACTTTCTCATTTATACCTTCCAATAGTTGTTTGATCCATGCTATGTTGGTACAGTTCAATGCTGCAACAACGTATTCAGCTTCAGCTATTGACTATGAAACACATCCTTGTTTCTTGTTAAGCGAACTCACTAGTCTTTCTCCTAAAAAGAAAGCTCCTCCACTTGTGCTTTTTCTGTCACCAATGTTGCCTGCCCAATCAGCATCAATATAAACTTTTAAATCAAAGTCATTTCTTTTCTGATATACTAAGCCATAATCTTCAGTGCCTTTCAAGTATCTAAAAATTCTCTTGATTGTTGTCATGTGTGTTTCCTTAGGATCTACAGAGAATCTTGCAACTATACCTACCACATGTGCTATGTCTGGCCTATTGTGAACAACATATTGCAACTTTCCAATCATGGATTGGTAAAGTGTCTCATCAACAGATGCAAATTCATCATTTTTTGATAATTTATAGTTGGTGGTCATAGGAGTACTTACTGGTTTTGAATCCTCCATTCCAAATTTCTTCAATATTTCCTTTATGTACTTGGATTGAGTAATCAAAATCTCATCTTTCATTTGCAGTATTTGTAAACCTATAAAATACTTTATCTCACCGATTAATGACATCTCAAATTCTTTGCTCATTTCATTTCCAAAGTTCTTATATAGAGAGTCATTTCCACAAAATATAATATCATCAACAAATATAGCTGAGATCAGTATTCCATTTTCATCATTCTTCATGTAAATATTGTTGTTTTCACTTGTTCTTATAAAACCAATCTTGATTAAATAAGAGTGCAATCTTTCATACCATGCTCTAGGTGCTTGTTTCAGACCATATAAAGCTTTGTTCAATTTACATACCTGATCTTTATTATTGTCTTCAACAAATCCTTCAGGTTGTTCAATAAAAACTTCTTCTTCTCATACTCCATTTAGAAATGCAGATTTGACATCCATTTGATATACCTTGAAATTCTTGTAAGCAGCATATGCCAACAATGTTCTTACTCCTTCAAGTCTTTCTATAGGTGTAGAAGTCTCACCATAATCAATTCCTTCTTATTGGGCATATCCTTTGCAAACTAGTCTTGCTTTATTTCGAATGACCTCTCCTTTTTCATTCAGCTTGTTTCTAAAAATCCATTTTGTACCAATTACATTTTTGTCCTTCAGTCTTGGGACCAGTGTCCATGTGTCATTCTTCTTGATTTGATTAATCTCTTCCATCATAACATTTATCCAATCTTCACTATTAAATGCCTCTTTCACTATTCTTGATTCAAATTCAGATATCAGACATGTGTTCTGTCTCATTTTGTTCCTTGTCATCACTGGATCATCCTTATCTCCTATAATCTGACTTGGTGCATGATGTCTTCTGACATATTTGGCTAATACAGGCTCGGTAGGCTCTGTATGTTCTTCTTCATCACTCGGTAACTGGATATTCTCTTCATTTCCTTCTGCAGTTTTCTCGGTAGGACTTGTCTGTTGAACATAGACAAATTCATCATAATCTTCTGGTTCCTTGGAATTTTCTTCATCATTTCTTTCTGTAAATTCATCAATTTTCACATTTACACTTTCTAGTATTTTGTTAGATGATTTCATCAGACATTTAAATGCTTTACTTCTATAAGAATAACCAAGAAATGTTCCTTCTTCACTTTTCTGATCAAACTTGCCATTTCTATCATCCTTGTGTACATAGCATCTACTTCCAAAGATTTTAAAATAACTTACATTAGTTTTCTTATCATACTAGATTTCATATGGTGTCTTCAAAGTACCTTTCTTCAGTTGTACTCTGTTCAAGGTGTAAACTGCAGTGCTTATTGCTTCTCTCCAAAATGTTTGTGGCACTTTCTTTTCAATCATTAGGGTTCTGGCACAATCCACAATAGATCTGTTTCTTCTCTCAGCAATTCCATTTTGTTGTGGAGTTCTCGGTGCAGAGACTAGTCTTTTTATACCATGATCATTGCAGAATAAGTTGAACTCATCAGATGTGAACTCTCCTCCTCTATCTGATCTAAGACACTTCAGTTGTCTTCCTGTTTCATTTTCAACTCTTGCCTTATACCATTTAAACATTTGAAAAGTTTCTGATTTTTCTTTTAAAAACATTACTGACATCATCCTTGAGTAATCATCCACAAATAATATGAAATATTTATCACCATAATAACTTTGAACTTTCATAGGACCACAAAGATCAGTGTGCACAAGATCTAAAATTCTCTTGGAGGTGTAGGACTTACTTGTAAATCTTGATCTTGTCATTTTACCCATCTGGCATCCTCGGCACATAGCATTCTTAGGTTTTTCAAGACTCGGTAGATCTCTTACTCGATGCTTCTTTCTTAAATTGATCAGATTATCAAAATTTACATGACAAAACCTTTTATGCCATAACCAGGTATCATCTATCTTTGCATACAAACATTTATTCTGAGTTGAGTCAAGGTGAAATGTGTTACCTTTTGTTTGTGTCTCAGTAGCAGCTAACTTTCCATGCTTGTCATGAACTTTGACAATTCCTTTCTGAAATTCTATTTGGTATCCTGTATTGTTTAGTTGTGCTACACTCAACAAATTGTATTTCAAACCTTCAACCCAATAAACATCATTGCATCTTGCATTGTCAAGAAGTGTTATGGATCCTTTACCTCTTACCGGACATGGTGCATCATTACTAAATCTTACATAGCCTCTATCATAGTCTTCTAACATAACAAACTTGTGTTTATCACCTATCATGTGATGTGAGCATCCACTATCTATGATCCAAGAGTCATTAGTATTTATGTGAGATATAAGGGCTTTTTCTTCATACCTTTCTTGATCCGATCCATCTTTGATGGCCACATAAACTACTTCCTCTGTATCAGTTTCATCTGATTTATCATCATTGGATTCCTCATCGGCTATTAAGCATGACTTTCTATGTCTTCTTCTAAAGTCTCGGTATCCTCTGTAATGATTATCTTTTTGTCTATCATCTCAGTAATCTCTCTTTTTAGTAGAATCTTTGTGAGGACAATTAGAGGCCATATGTCCTATCTTATCACAATTGAAAAATTTCAAAAGTAGTTTTCCTTTATACTTACCTTTGCCTCTCAGTAACCTTTTGGCTAATAGTGCTTCAAACTCTTCTTGCTTTTTGATTTCCTCATACAATTTGTGTACTTCCTCCATGTTCTTACGAAATCTTTCACTTGCTCCACTGTGATCCCCTTTAGTGTACTTACTCATTCTATCATTGTAATCATCAGATTCACCAATATGAAAATAACTAAATGCAGATTCAACTTTATTTACCGATGACCCACTGTTATCAAAGTTACTTAACTCAAATGCATGTAGCTTACCAATAGTAGCATCTAAAGAAACTGGCATATTAGGTACATACCTCAATTCATTGATTGCAAAGACTCGGATTGCATAGGCCGGTAGAAGGATTCTTAATAACTTACTTGTTATATCCTTTTCTTCAATAGTTCCACTTGCTCCTTTGATTTGATTGACAATCTCCTTTAGTCTTGTATTGTACTGGGTTATGTTCTCACCTTCATTCATCCTCATAGATTCAAGTTTTCCTCTTAGAATATCTACTCTTTCTCTTTGAACATGTTCATATCCTCCATACACAGATATGAGCTTGTCCCACATTGCCTTTGCATCATTGTAGCCTTCTAGATCATTAAACTCTGAATCGGTCAATGCAGATGTTATTTCAATCATTGCTTGGATATGTTCTTTCTTTGCCTTTATCTCTTCCATTGTCAATGGATAGGTACTCGGTGTGATGAAATCATTCTCCAGATAATATACAGCATATTCTCCAACTCCTGATAGGTGCAGCTTCATCCTTTTCTGCCATGTAGAGAAACTTGACTTATTCAGCTTCGGTGCATCCCTCTTATACATCTTTGGATCTTTTCCTAAAGTACCTTTAAACTTTTCCTTCCGGATTCCAAAGCTCTAATACCAATTGATAGTTCTGATACTTAAAGATAAGTACAAATGCCAAGCTAATAAGATGAGAGGGGGGGGTGAATCATACAAACTTAATCTTCCATAAAAATATCAGATTCAACCTCGGTAACATATACTTCAGTAATATAACCAAAACTACTAAACATGCAAACTCAAAAGCATATAAACATCATAACACTCATAACACCGGATTTAACATGAAACCCAAATAGGGAAAAAACCACTGTGGGATTTTGAACCCACTAAGAAATATACTCTTCTAGATTATGCTCGGTTAAAAGCAAATCCTGTTAAAGAATACAAACACATTGCTAGATGTGACCGGGTTAAGGGATTTCCCACATATCTGTTAGGATCTTCACCTTGTTAGAAGTGACCTTGTTAAAGGATTTCAAACACTCAATCAGAATGTCACCTTGCTAGAGGGTTTTACAAATAAGATTTTTAAGTCCACTCGGTTAAGAGATTTTCTATCACTTCAGAAAATAACAGTAATAAAAATCTATCTGCAACTTCACATCTAAAATGTTAAAGCAGATTCTTATTTGCTCAATACAATATTGACATATAACTAATCTTGTCCATCTACAGGGCTCTATACTCTGTTATTCAAAACAGGTCTTCAAGCTTCTATGCTTGGTAATCACTATGTAGCATCCCTGTGCATACACTTGCCCGCATGCATTGTTTATCAACAGTTCCCTATTTATAAACAATTTTCCAACCACTTAATCTCTTTGATCACATTTCCCATGATCAATCATAGTCATTAGATCTTCAAACTTTGTCTAGGTTCAATGTATCCTTTGATCTCAAAACGTTTTACCCTGCCTTGGAACTTGCATACATTTCTTGGAACTTGTGCTAGGGTATTGTAGTTCAATCTAAGCTGTAGATCTTCCTATCGATTTTCCTTTGCCATAGATTCTTTAATAAACTTCATTCACGACATACCAATCATTTAATCATAGCCATCTCATCAGCTTCCTTCATTAAATAATGCATGTAATCATTTAATGTATTTTGGTTGCAACTCGATAAATACTAAACTTCACTCGGTAGACATTCTACCTTCATTAACCGATAGCGATAACCTTAGGGTTTACCGACTAGGTTCCTTAGAGTTTACTGACTAAGTTCTTTGCTTGGTAACATAGTATATTATTAACCTTTCAATCAATAACATATGTAGGATATCAAAACAATCTAATCATCATGATCTCATTATTGCCTAACTCAGTAATAGTTGTCCATTGAATAACTTATTTCTCCCCTTATCCATCATATTTTATCTGTGTCTTTTACTGACATCTTTATACTCATCAAATCATACTTCTCAAGATATGGCAATATCATACTAAATTAGAAAAACAATTTCTTGACATCAATGACAAAATAATAATATTAAGATAGTAAACATCCTTAATCAGTTTTATGTATAATCATCAACAACCTTCTAAATATCCTTATTGAAATGCCAACAATCTCCCCTTGTCTATTATAATGCCAAATGCCAACAGTTTAGTCCATTTTTGTATATCGACATACACAATTATTCGACAATTTGATATATAGAAGTTGAGATTCGATATAATATTTTGCTCATGTGCATGTCTTCATTCTTTGAAACTTTAATCTTGAAAGTAATAATGAATAATAGCTTGTTATACTGTATAATCTTGAGGTTCGATATAATTTGTTCTATCTAAATCTTAAGTGATAAATTTGGTTGCCTTGGGCAACTTCACCAAATTTAATGACCATATTGGTATTGTTATTAATCATAACATGGATGATTAGTAATGAAAAATCACAAATAAACAAAATTGGATTTGATTTAATGTTCTACCTCCTATACACTTTGACATATTCGATCCAAAAAAAATTATTGTTTAGGTGGATGTAATAAGTATGGTTAATCATGCTTAGTAATGACGGAGGACAAGTCATTGCGAAATTTGGTGACACAGTTTTACCCTAAGGATACTCTTGTTTTGCCTCCCAACTCACCTGCATGCTCAATGCCATATCCTAGCAGCATTGTCTGTTAAGTACAAAAATATGTCAAACTTTGAAAGGCTATTTCTTAGAATCTATGGTACTTGTGAATTATTTGTATAAACCTACAGGGTCACGTAAGGCCTCTCTACAATAACCTATCTCAAATTTTAGATATTCAGAGTCGTTTTCCTAGGGCAGTAGTTTTTTTGTTGACACAAAAATCATCAGAGGCATTCAATTAAAAGTCAGAACAAGCCCTATTTATCATTTTGTTCATTGTGGGCATGAATTCTCAGTGCTAACACATCTAATTACATAATTTTACCCTATTCATGGCCTTGTTTTTCCCCCAAACTCACTCTAATTCTTAGCACTATACCCTAACGACGATATCCCTTACATGACCTAAGTGCAAAAAACTATCAAACTTTGACAGGTTGTTTCTAAAAATATGAGGTACACCCCTCTCTGCATGCATTATACTTAGCCAATAAAACATACAAGCACTCTTAAATTGACCTGTGCAGTTTGTTGGTTCCCAAATCAATAGATCCTAGATCCTATAGAAATAGCCACTGACTCATAGACAAACTTAGGATCCTAGAGAAATAGCCACTGACTCATAGACATTCCAACTTTACATGGACAGACATTAAAGTGTTTAGCAGATGCTTTCAATGAAAATATACCAAGGAAAAGTAAGATATACTATGTGATGCGTTGCGAAATGGGGCAAAGTTAGACTAAAGCCTGTGGTGGAATAACATACAAAAACACAAGAAACTGCTAGTGTTAATCAACCAAAAACTATTCTAAGCAGGCATATCAAAAGAGACACCAAAAACAAAGTAAATCATTTAACTACGAATGTAAATGCAAGAAGACATCTCCAGATGCCTTCTACCATGCTCTTAGCTCCTTCTCCTTTGTTCCTCTCCTCTCCAAGTTCCAAACTAGTGTAGCTCTCAGCAGCTTTTTGCACTATGGATGCTTATGGAGGTTCAAGATTGAAATGTTTACTCTAAAATGCTATGTAAATGTGAATAAAAGCTAATATTAGATGCTATGATGCTAAAATGATTTATTTTAGGCCAAAATAACAACATATTAGTGGTTTATTCTAAATGCTCTCAAAAAATTTCTATAATTTAGATGCATACAAGTTTTCAGGATTATGACTATGAATGCTAAATGCTTGAGGATTTTAAAAATAAGAAATGTGAGCTCTATTTATAGGTAAAATGGAGCAATGGATGGTTGAGATTGAGTAATCTCGACAAGGGTTGGGATTGAATGATATTCAATCCATGTGAGAGCTTTCAACCCAATCCCAGGATGACAAGTGTCAATGTGAGATAGGTTGAGAGGAGAGGGAATAAGCATTAAATGCTTGATATGACCTGAGAGTTAACTTGGGAGTCAAGGTCAAGGCTAGGTTGAGGGAATAAATTATTTATTCAAAGAATAAAGCTTTTATCCAATGGATAAACTCTTTTGCAAAGGCAAAAGGGATAACCATGGTCAAAGCAATAAATACTTGAGGAGACACATGAGTACAAGTTGAATTAACCATAAATGGTTATGTAAGAGCCATTAATGGTCATGTAAGAGCCATTAGTGGTTTTGGAAGACTTTAGAGGTTAGATTGTTGAACACACAAAACATTAAATGCTTTTCAAAGACTTTGAAGTCTTTGAGAAGTGACTTCAAGTTGCTTAGGAATGTGACAATAATTAGGGGATGGATTAAGTTAATTGATTAGGATTAGATAGGTTCTAGAAGAATTTAGGAAGGGCAAGTGGGAGATGGTGGGTGAGAGAAAAATAGTATTTTATTTAAAATAAAATTAATTTATTTCAATAAATGTGTGCAAGTTGTATTTGTAGGAAAATGAAAGTGGGGGTATAAATGATTTAAATAAATGTTTTATTTAATTTATTTAAAAGAGGAAAAGGGGGATTTAATTAAATAAATAAAATTTATTCATTTAAATTGATTGTGAATTTGGTATAATGAATGAATTAAAATAAATTGAATAATTTATTTAATTAATAGGAGAATGTTTGAAGATGAATTAATTAAATATTAATTTAATTAACTAATGGCTAGTAGATTTTTAATCAAATAAATAGCAAATATTTATTTAATTAAAGTCGACAGATTTATGTGACTACATTTGCCCCTCTTTGAGACGATGTGGTTTATCCCATTGTTTCAAAGAAAGAAAAATAAGTGTGAAGAAATGCCCCATAAAATGTTGGTTTAATGGGTGGTATACCCCCTTGAGAGATGGGCCGAAAAATTTCAAAAAATCGGGCAATCTCTCGAAAAAGAATGAAAATTGGCAGAGTGATAGAAGAGAAGAAGTTAGCAATGCTAGTGAAAAATAGAAGAAATCAGAGATAAAATGAAGAAATGGAAGGCTCGGGAAGTTCACGGGGACCACGGCGGTGAGCGGGGGAAAATTACGGTTATGATAAAAGGTTTATATGGGGAGAAAGGGGTAGAACCAGGCTCATTCGCATTCGCGTCCATAGTGAAACTTTAGCTCTGATAGTGATTTTTTGGAAGAGCAAGGAGCAGTCAGGATGCCGGTACCAGTAGCAGAGCATCGACTTGAGCGAGTCTGACGATTCCAGTGGCCAGATGACAACGGACGAGCTGTATGTGAATTTGAGTTTTTGAATTTTTCACTTTTTTTGATGCATTTTTAGCTAGGTCCAAGTTGAGTCGAGACAATAGCGTTGAAACTGTGTTTTGGCGCTTTTGTCGATTTAACTAGCGCTTTTATGCCGCAATGGCGCTATTGTGCAGTCATTTGGGTGCTTTTGCAAATATTAGTGCTATTGTATAGATGTTTGAGCGCTATTGGTTGTTCAGCACTATTGAGTAGTTGATTGAATGCTAGTGATGTAAAGCAATGCTATTGCATAGCTAATGTAGCGCTTTTGTAGTTTGAGCACTTTTGAATAGTTCTTTAAGCGCTTTTGTTAGGGAAGTGGGGCTATTGTTAGCAGATAGCGCTTTTGTGTGCAAAGTAGCACTTTTGTGCGAAAAAATAGATGCCACAGTGTTTGAACAAATAATCTCTAGATGCCAATGATGGATGGATGGAGATGTGAAGTGAGAGTTGTTTTGAACCATAGCAGCCCTGATGAGACTTAGGTCATTAGGATAAATGTTTGTTGAAGTCTAGGTGTGCCATGATTTCTTACCTGTTGAGACCTGAAGATACTTGATCAAAGTATCTGTTGATAGTCTAGGTTTAAACTTAAGAAAGTTTGAAACAAAACAATTGATGATAATGGTTGATGCACTTGTGTAAGAGGATCTACGCATCTTACAGTTGCACGAAAGACATCCCGCCACATAGGGGCTGCGTGATCAGCTGACAGAGGCCGAAGTGGATTGCATTGCAGTGACTGACCTGTATGATGTGATGCATATGCCTGTGATTCGGATGAATCACGGTCTGATGATAGCATTGGCAGAGCGTTGGCATAGTGAGACATGTACGTTTCAATTGGCGCAGAGGGAGATGACTGTGACACTAGAGGATGTATGGCGCATCCTGCATATACCTATTCGAGGTGAGCTGATGACATACGATAGAGCATGGGGTACCCTAGCGGTGCAGAGATTCTTTGATGAGGACGTGTATATTGATGATGGCTCTATAGCCTAGGAGGATATTGCTGCATTGTACGAGCCATTACCAACAGTGCTATCAGGGATCGTTGGGGGGCTATTGTGTCTGGATAAGCAATCACATGGTCTGGCCATTGGTTGGGGGCAGGTTATTGAGAAAATGATTACAAAGGGGACCCGGTTTGCATGGGGACTGTGCGTGATAACGCACCTATATCAGGAGCTTCATGAGGTAGTATACCGTAGGAGGGGCTCATTGGCAGTGGGAGTGACATTGCTACATATTTTGGCGTGGGAGCACCTACCAGTTACTCGACCAGTGAGTCTAAGATTTCGGGTAGTCGACCAACCGTATATGTATATATATAGTGGTATGATGAGTCAGGCCCACTTGGGGAAGTTAGAGTGGTGGCAACGGGCACTGGATGATTTGGATGTAGTGATCTGGAGACCCTATATTGAGTGTGAGCCTTGGGAGGATGATGCGGAGGCATTGCCATATGTATTCATGACCTGATTCCTCATTGGGAGGACAACCTACCATGTGGAGAGACAGTTGCCGAGCAGAGCTATGAGACAGTTTGGACAGCAGCAGGGATTGCCTAGGAGATCAGGAGAGTATGCCAGAGTGGTTCATGAGAGGTACACATGGGGTCTAGTACTACCTTATGATCAGGCATTGGCAGAGTTTTAGATGCTACAGGCGAGACCATGGGATATACGGCCGAGGGTGGTAGATGTAGGGGTGTTGGAAGAGTATACGCAGTATATGGCAGCTCATCCGATACTTCAGATATCATATCCAATAGAGCCAATTCTTTATTTTGAGGAGGAGACGGGATAGAGACAAAGGAGGAGAGGAGGTTGAGGACCTATAGTAGATGGAGGAGCAAGAGGGGATGGTGGTGATGGAGGAGGAGGAGGGGGGATGGTGGAGGTGGTGGGCGAGTGTAGCGGAGAGGGAGAGGCAGTTTTCCATTGCGGATATCATAGGGACCTTTGATGTCGGGAGGAGCTAGATTGGGTGGGAAAGGTATGGGGGACAGAGAGGTACTAATGGATAGAGGGGAGGGAGCCACTAGAGAGGGAGCTACAGGTGAGGTACCTATGGATATAGGGGAGGGAGCCATAGGGGGTGGTGATCTTCGGGATCATATGATATTATATTTGTAGACTCGACTTACATCAGCCAAGACATAGGTGGAGGATCTGGAGGTGGAGGTTACAGCTTGAGATGTGCAGTTATTTGCACGAGAGTCAGAGCTGACTGTAGTGTTGTGGGAGAGGGATGGTGCAGTGGAGAGAGTGACTCAGTTGCAGGAGAGAGTGCGGGCCTTGGAGGGAGTATCGGGACAAGGGTCGGCTATGGAGGCTTTAGTGAGGGAGGTCCGGTGAGCACAGGCTAAGATAGAGTATTGGCGAGGTTTATATGAGCAAGTGGTGCCAGCTAGTCAGCGAGCACTGAGCTATTCACAAATGTGGCAGGCCAGATCAAAGTGGTCTTAGAGGATGCAGAGAAGTGGGGGTGTGATGGGTCCTCTACGGAGAGATAGGTCAGGTGGCGCAGGAGCTAGTGGGGGTTTGATGGGGCCTCCATGGAGAGATAGATCAAATGGTGCAGGGACTAGTGGGGGAGTAGGTGGTCATGGTGGTGCAGCATCTGGTCAGAGTGGCATTTGAGAGAGAATTTTTGCATGCATGTATTTATATTGTTAACTTGGACTATGTCTTGGATGGCTCTTAGTAGCCGATTTTGTAGACTTCATTGTACTCTGATACATGAGATGATATATATGAGGAGATCCCATAGTTTTGTGATGATATGCATTTTGATTATGTATGCAGTTTATGCTTAGATGGATACTTGTACTTTGCTATATGTATGCGTTTATGAGATGATTCCTATATGCATGTTTTATGATGATTTATTTTTACATGATGTCTATATGCATGTTGTATGATGTTGGATGCTAACATGTGGATGTAGGTTGATATATGTGTGCATTTTGATTTTTTTGGGACAGAATGTCGGATGTATGCAATGTCATGATGGTCATGTATGCAGAATAAAATGATGATTTATGATGGTATAGATAGTATTTTGTACTTTATATTAACACAATGATGGGATAATGATATGCAATGATGTTAATGCAAATGATTTTGAATGAATGATTTATTTATGTATATGCATCTAGATGGTTAAAAATAAATGTAACATGGATAAACAAATGTAAAGTACAAATGTTTAAATGATGATTTCTAAATGAATGCATATGCTATAATGTATGAACCAATGTTTGAGACAAATGGTTTTATGATTCTAAATGCCCAAATATGATGAAGTAAAATGATAATGTACTGATAATGCAACTCATGCTTAATAACCGCACCTTCATGCAATTAAAAGGGATAATGAATGCAATCTAATGAATCCTAAGTGAGATAAAATGGATGAATGAATGTACTTTAACTAATGAATAGATAAATGAATGTATGCAATTATGGAAACCTAAACAAATCTATGATACATAAGTGTGGAAATGATGATAAATGATGATCACTAACGGATGTTTAAATGAATGTATAGTAATGAGTAATCATGGTAGGAAATGCAATTAAGGATAATTATCTATGTAAGTGAATCTAAATGTTATGAGTAATCATGGTAGGAAATGCAAATAAGGATAATTATCTATGTAAGTGAATCTAAATGTTATGAGGGTAATAATGAAAGGATACAATGATACTAATGCAAGAAAATGAGAATGAACTATATGTGGTAAGTGCAACTAAATGATAATAAATACATGCTAATGAATGGCTAAAGAATAATGCAAATGCGACTGAAATGTAATGAAATGATGATGGGATGAATGCAAGGTTGTTTAGACTCTGCATGATGCACGTGATAATGTATCAGAGTGCTCTGTCGTGATTGGTATCCAAAACCAACTCAATTTTCGAATAACTGCTCATATTAACTTTGTTCACATTTTGCATTCAAAAATCATGTAAATAAATGAGTAAATGGGTGGACGGTATGCAACAGAATGCAATATAAACAGATGAGATGAAATGACGATCCATAGTGCTTTATTTTTCATCATCAAGCTTTAAAATGTTGTAAGAAAATTAAAGCATCTTGACATAATGATTCAAGATGACCTGAGTATTCCTTACATGGATTTTGATATAGCAAGTTAATACAAACAACTTGATATAATGGGTCAAGTTGACTTGAGTATTGCTTGCAGAAGAGACAAGGATCATCTCCTTTCATGCATGACTTGGAACGTACTCCTTGATCTTTTGCCGATCATATCCTGAGACAAGTTCATACCGTAATAAGAGATAAAAATCTTTATCCAATTTGGATGAGGTAGGAGGAACCAAAGAAAGAGCATTGGACTGGTAAGTAAACAACATACATAAAGAATAAAGAATATGGATCCTTGGTAATGGTTCATGCTCATATGGTCGAGGTATACGCTGTAGTCAGCAAGTCGTAGTGATCTATGACTGCATTTTGCATAAGATCACATAGCTTAGTGAACTTCCCATGTAAACACCATTAGGACATGCCCCAGTACTTCATCGGAATAATGCGCCAAAGATACACAAACAATGTTGTAGAAACCTGATATGAATAAATACCCCATAGATCAACCAAGTATTTGATAGCTTAAACTTAATTTTCTTTGTCAAAGAAAATGTCATCTTGTCTTTGTTTTGGTAAGGGAGGATGCATCCTTTTTGAAGATAGTTTGAGTGTTGATGTTGATTGTTTGGTCGATTGGATAAGTGGTCATCATTTGGAGTATTTCACAATGCTTGTTTGGTATCTGCTCGGATGAGTATGTACAATGTGTTGCCATGTTTTTGTGTGATTTTTGATGTTTTCGGATGTTTTTGGATTTTGTGATTTTTTGTGAATGTTTTTGGTATTTTGTGAGATAGTTTTGAATGTTTTTGGAATTTGAGAGATAGTTTTGAATGTTTTTGGTATTTTGTGAGATAGTTTTGAATGTTTTTGGTATTTTGTGATATAGTTTTGCAATGAAGAACTTAGTGAATCACAAAAAAATGTAGAATCCCCTTCCATCAATAGGTTAAGGGCATTGCCCCTAGTTTAGACTTGACTATGAAAAAGCGGGATGCAAGATGCATGAAGTACTATATTGGATTGGAGATCAATAAGAAGCCACAGTTTGGAATGATGGATGTGTGTATAAAATAAATATGATCGCAACAAGTCTGAAAGACAATAGAGTCATAGCCTTTATGAGTGGCGCCTGTTTGCCAGGTTTTCACCATCGTACTTACCCAAGGTGCCACCGGAGTGGTTGTTCACCATTTAGATGTTTGATTTTTCTTTACTATTTTGGTGTTTTTGTATTTTCTTCAGGTCATTTATCTGAATGTTTTTGGTTGATTTTTGTTGGTATGTATGGGAGCCTGATGTTCTATGCAGCTTATGTATAAAACCATTTGAGGTACATGTTGTTGATCGGATCTGCTAGTGGTTCTCCTTCTAAAGTAGCCAACTGATATGCCCCAGACCCAAATAAAGCAATAATAACATATGGCCCCAGCTAATTTGATTCAAACTTTCCCTAATGTTCTCTATTTGGTTGGTTACGAGGATTTTCTCGAAGAACAAGATCATCGACCTCGAATGTATGAGGTCTAACTCGATGATTATAGCTCCTTCTCATGTGCTACTGATAGGCTTTGAGGTGATTGTATGCAACTTGTCATTTCTCATCAAGTAGCTCTAAATCTTGGAGACGTGATAGTCTGTATGCTTCACAATTGATGAGATTGTGCAAGGAAACCCATAGAGATGGTATCTAAACCTTGACAGGTAAGATAGCTTCTGCGCCAGAGCCAGTGAGTAGGGAGTTGCACCTGTAGGGGTTCGAATGCTAGTGCGGTATGCCCATAGTGCTAGATTTAATTGAACATGCCAATCATGACCGACATCATTGACTGTCTTGTTTAGGATTCTTAATATGTTTTTGTTTGATGATTCAGTCTGACCATTGCCTTGTGGGTAATAGGGAGTGGAAAAGCGGTGTTGGATGTGAAATTTCTCACAGAGCTCACAAACATCCTGATTTTTGAATGGAAGTCCATTATCTGTTATGATGGACATGGGTACACCATATCGACAGATGATGTAATTGAGGATGAATGAGGCAATTTGCTTGCCGGTGACTTGGGTAAGTGGAACAACTTTGATCCACTTTGTGAAGTACTTGGTGGCGGTAATAATGAATTTGTGGCTGTTAGATGAAGATGGATGGATTTTACCCACAAGGTCAAGGCCCCATTGACAAAAATGCCATGGTGTTGTGATTGGTTGCAATTCCTGTGCCGGTGCATGTATCAGGTCTCCATGAACTTGGCATTTTTTGCATTTTCAGACAAAGTAGTAGGAGTCTTTTTCCATAGATGGCCAATAGTATCCCGTGCAAAGGAGTTTCTTGGCGAGTGACAGACCACTTGCATGAGTTCCACAAATTCCTTCATGTACCTCTTCCAAGGCCTTTGTTATCTCATCCTATTCCAGACATCGAAGGAGAGTACCATCAAGACTGCGTCGATATAGGGTTTCAGCAATAATGGTATATCGAGCGGTTTGGCAAATGAAGGTTTTACGTTGGTTATTCAATTGGTTAGGAGGAAGGATGTGATCGTGCAGGTAGGTGTAGAATTCACCATACCATGGGGATTCGAAACCGATAAGGCGACATATCATCTCAGATTCAGGGATATCATAAGCGAGGATCAAAGTTTGTTTTACCAAGAACTCATAGCGTGTTGAATTTTATGGAAGATCTAGGAGAGATGCAATGGTATCCATAGCGTCAGTAGCTCGATTCTGATCTCTTGGTATTTTCTCAAAGGTGATAGTAGTAAATGATGCATTTAATTTGTCCACCATTTGTTTGTATGGCATGAGTTTGTCATCTTTAGTCTGATATTCATCAGTTGCTTATCAAATGACCAGTTGGGAGTCACCATATACTTGTAGTTCTTGTAACTTCCATTGTATGCCTAGCCTGAGTCCTGTGATCAAGGATTCATATTCAACTACATTGTTTGTGCATGGAAATGTGAGCTTGTAAGACTTCGGGATGCTATCACCTTGAGGTGTGATAAACAAAATGCTTGCCCCCGAGCCATGCCTAGTGTATGAACCATCAAAGTATAATTTCCATGGTTGTGATGTTGTGATCATGAATATCTCTTCATCTAGAAAATTGGAAATGAGAGGATGATCGCCTATGAGTGGTGCATCAGCCAATTGATATGCAATAACTTGTCCTTTGATAGCTTTATGGTCCACATACTCGATGTCAAATTCACTTAGAATCATCACCCATTTGGCCAAGCGGCTAGTCAATGCTACTTTGTTGAGTAAGTACTTCAGTGGGTCGATCTTCGCAATGAGCTGTACTTTGTGTGTTAACAGATAGTGCCTCAGTTTAGTGGTTGCCAAGATTACTGCTAGGCAAGCTCACTCAATAGGTGTGTAATTGAGTTCATAGCCAACCAGTGTGCGAGAGATATAGTAAATAGCACACTCTTTCCCTTCTGTATTGTGTTGTGCCAATAGTACACCCAATGTTGTATGTGTTGTTGATATATAGAGTAGTAAAGGCCTACTTGGATCTGGTGGGATCAACAATGGTGTATTCATGAGATAGTCTTTAAGCATCTGGAATGCTTGCTAGCATCTGGTATCCCATTGAAAGTGGATGTTTTGTGTAATAGGTGTGTAAATGGGTGACAATTATGTGCCAGTTGTGCAATGAATCTTCAGATGGATTGAAGCCGCCCTTGTAATGTCCTTAGCTGATTGATGTTATTTGGAGGTGGCATGTCCATGATTGCTTTGACCTTTGCTGGATCGACCTCAATACCTTTGCTTGAGATGATGTATCCTAGAAGCTTCCCTGACGTTACTCCAAAGACACATTTCTTTGGGTTGAATCGAACATGATATTGTTCCAATCTATCAAAGATTTTATCTAATAATTCCAGATAAACTTCTCTTATGAGTGATTTTGCAAGTAAGTCATCAACATAATCTTCCATTATAGTATGCATCATGTCATGGAAGATGGTGGTCATTTCTCATTGATAGGTCGCTCCTACATTCTTGAGACCAAAAGGCATTACATTCTAGTAGTATGTTCCCCATAGACATGTGAAGGTCATCTTATGTTGATCCTTTGGTGTGATCTTTATCTAATTGTACCCTGAAAAGCCATCCATGAGTGAAAGCATGGCATGGCCTACTATTAGGTCTACTATTATGTCGATGTTTGGTAGGGGAAGTCATCTTTAGGACATGCTTTGTTCAGATCTCTGAAGTCAGTACAGATATGGATGCCCCCATTTGGCTTTCCGACAGGCACAATATTGGATATCCAATCTGCATAATCAATTGGTCTAATGAAACCAACATATAGGAGATTCTTAAGTTCTGCTTTGACTAGTACTTCAATTTGAGGATGCATTTTATGAAGTGTCTACTTGACAGGTTTGGCTCCTTCTACTATGGTGAGGTGATGCATGATTAAATCAGGATCAAGCCTAGGCATGTCTGCATATGACCATGCGAAGTTGATCTAATGCTTCTAGAAGAACTCTACAAACTTAGCCTATTCCTCTGGAGTTAAAAGAGATGCCAGATGTATGTGGTGAGGCATTTCAAGAGTCCCCACATTGTATTCTTTTATTTCTTCGATGAGAATTGTTGATCATTCCTATTGTGTACTAGCAAGGAGAATGTCAAACCTTTCATCCTCTGGTGCCTCAGAGAGGTTTTCACTATTGGATACACTTTTTCTTTTTACTTTTGTGGGATCAAAAAGTACCACAATGTGGTTTTCACTAGAAGATCCATGTTTTATTGTTATATTTTTGCAGCTGAAAGGTTTGGCATCCGCCCCAAAGTATGATGCGCTATTAAGTTCAATGGCAAATCCAACTTTGTGATCCCCGCTCGGTATGTTATCCCATAGTTCCAAAAAGTCAATGATTGCCTCATCATTTTGGAAAAGGTCCAGACATGGGGGATTAAGCTGGTTCCATTTGATGAGTTTAGGATGGATAATGGGCATTACCTCATCGATTAGATTAAGTTCATTAGATGTGTTAGTGAGGGTTAAGATGTTGTGGTGAAGGTCGTTGATGGTACTCTCCCTATCAAAATCAGGCATAGGATGGGACGTAGGGTCTATGGAAGATGTTTTTAGCTCAGGAACCCAAGAGGTCTTTATCTGTGCTTCTCCATAAATAGGGATGTCTTTGCAAGGTGGAGGTAGTGATGTGTCTTCCTCATCTAAAGTATTAAGCTAGATGGAATCAAATTCCCATTCATGTGAGTCAGTCTCTGAGTCACTTTCCAGTATCCGATTACTATACCATACTAGGATGTCTTTTGAGTTAAATACTGCTGGTGTGATTGGTTGATGTACCATTGTAGATGAAATGATCAGTACTGCAGGAAGGATTATGGGGATCAATGAATTTGATACGGGGAGTATCGGTAGTGTTGACTCTATTGCTTCTGCTGGAACTTTTGGTGTCGTAGATACTGTCATGGGTTCTGATACAATTGCTGCTGCTAATGGTGCTATTGATGTTATTGCTATTGCGGGTGGGATCGCTGGTCTGCTTGGTGGGATGATGGGTATTGTAGGTGGTTGTGCTGAGATTTTTAGCCTTGATGGGGTACTTGCCATGGTGTTTGATGCTGCTTTTATAATCAAAGGGGACCTCTTTGTAGTAGGCTGATATAGTGGTTGGTTAGTTTTTCCTTTGAATCTGAGCTTAGGAAGGATCTCCTTTTGAAAGCCTAGTCCTGTATTATCCTTGGGCTTTAATTCCGGCTGCAGCAGTTCATGTCTTCCTTGTTTGCAAGGTCCCAAAGCACTCTAACCATCATAACCCATTCTTTGCATAATGAGAAGGCCTTTGTCATACTGATCCGTGGGAAGCTTAGCTTGCGGAGAATTGGTGGTGATGGGATCTTTATAGATCCATTCTGCTAAGTCCTCATCTCTAGTTTCTTCTTCTTGACTCTTTCCAAGGATGAAAGTCTTGTACATGCTAGCTTGATCAGTGGTTGTTGAAGTAATTGTTGAGGTTTACCATGTGTCCTAAGAGAAGTGGGCATTTGTCCAACACAAAAGAGTTGGCTTAAATTGTATTCCCCAGGACCTTCCCCTACTATTTTCATCTTAAGCTTTTCTTTCTTGGGTATAGTGGTGTTTGAACTAGAAAGAGAGGCTGGACTTATGTATGATGTGGAGGAGATGGCTTCTCTATTGTTAGGAATGGTAATCTTTGGTTGATGATTTATATTATGACAATATGCAAAGGGTTTTGCATTGCCTAGGATTGCGATCTCTACATCATTATGCGGGAACTTGATACTCTAATGGTAAGTGGATGGAACGGCTTGCATGGCATGTATCCAAGGTCTTCCCAATAGAAAATTGTATGGAAAAGGAAGGTCCAGGACTTGATAGATGATGTGTTTTACCATAGGGCCCACTCAGATTGGTAGCACCACAACTCCTTTGGATGAACACTTGACATCATCATAGGCTTTGATTGTGATCTTCTTGCGAGGATCCACTGATTCAATTGCATATCCCAATACAGTGACTAATTGTAGAGTACAGATATTCAGGCCTACTCCATTGTTGGTCAAGACTCGCTTGATCCTATGCTGGTTGATAAACCCTTCAATATGGAGTGATGCATTATGAGGTTGCTGGAAGGAGCAGTTGTCACTTTCCAAGAAAGTGAGACAAGGTGAGGATATTAGATTTCTGACCATGGCTTGGAATTGATCTGTATTTAGGTTTGTAGGGACTGACGCCTCTTGGAGAGCTTGATCCAAGATAATTTTATGAGATGGAGATAAGCGTAATAGCTCTAAGATAGATATCAATGCAGGCATTTTGTCTAACTGTTCCACAAGGTTATACTGCTTTGGGGTAGGTGGGGTGCCTTGTGGAGCTGCTTTTATGGTAATCTTATTGCGACGTGTAACAACATTGCAAGTGGAGCTGGGATTTTTGATGGTTATAGTTGTAATCTGTTCACTGGCATCATATAGGTGATTCATAGTATAATTATATGCGGCTTGCGTATAATTGGTGGTATCTGTGTTTCTCCCTGAATTGGAAGGACCCCTTTGATCTTGCGATGGAAGTGGATTTTTAAACATGAGATGATCATTGTTTGTTGTTTTAGGGTCATGTCCTTCAATTTTAATTTCACCTCAATCAATAAGATCTTTCAATCTGTGACAATTGCTTGTCTTATGTCCTTTCCCTTAATGGAAATCACAATGCTCAGTATCCCTCCACCAGGAAGGTTTGACTTGAGGTTCATAATTTGATGTTTTGGGTAAGGTTACCAAATTTTGAGAAACCAGTTGATGTAGTACGGTTTCGATGGGTTCCCCTAAGGGAGTGTATGTTCGCTTTGGTTTTTGTTGACGCGGTCTGGTTTCATCTTGAGATGTGATGCGGCCTTGATTTGGAGGAGCAACTGTGTTAGTCTGAGGTGGGGAATTATGTCTTACAAATCAAACTACAGGTTGTACACTTTTGATAGTTCTTGCATCCACAACCTCGTCGTTGACGACATTTTTGTTTTTGTTCTAGAAATTTGGTTTGTCACTATTGAAGCATGGACGAGGGCCATCCCTTGGTTCATTGTATATTTTGATAAGTCCTTTCTTGATGAGAGCCTACTCACATTTTAAGCCTTTGGTGATCATGTCATTGAAAGAGTCTATGTCTTTTACGTCGAGGTGAAATTCCATTTCATCATTTAAGTTGGAAATAAATATTTCCACTAGCTCTTGTTCAAGTAACTGAAGAGAATGTCTGCTAGACATTTGATGCCATCGTTGTAGAAAGATTGAAAATAGCTCACCGGTTTTTGTTTAGTGTTACATAGATCAGCCATGGTGATATCACGTTCAATGTTGTGTCAGTAATGTGCCAAGAATTTCTGGACTAACTCTTCAAATATCCTAATGCCACCTAGTAATCGAGAAAACCATGATGTGGTTGTTCCTCCCAAGCTTTGGGGAAAATGTTTCATTAGGTATGTATCCTCATATGCCACTTTGAGGCAAGCTGAATGGAATTCTCTAACATAATCACGAGGATCTTCTTTTCCTCTATACTTTTCAAACTTGGGTGTTTCAAACCCTCGTAGAAAAGGTGGCATATGAAGATTCCTATCAAAGCGATAGGGACAAATGTCATTGAGTGAGAATTGATTTGTTTTTACACCACTATGAAGTTGTTGGGCAAGATTTTTGACTTGTTGCCGCAACATGTCTATTTCACTTGGAGGAGGAGGATGATTACCTTGATGAAAGTTGTATCTAATGTTCTCTCGACCTCT
This sequence comes from Cryptomeria japonica, assembly GCF_030272615.1. NCBI lineage: Eukaryota > Viridiplantae > Streptophyta > Pinopsida > Cupressales > Cupressaceae > Cryptomeria > Cryptomeria japonica. Next base: position 588,338,537 of record NC_081406.1, read on the forward strand.
TTCATCCTCATTACAACTTTGATGTTCTGATGCTTGTCTCAGTTGTGCAAGGTCAAAGTCAGAGGGGAGTTTGGCTCCTTCTTGAGCAAGTTTTAAAAAGTGAGCATCAACATTACTCTTGAGTATTTCATCAAAAAGTCTATTGAAGAGAGGGTTATGTTGTGCCCTTTCTATTGCCGCAGGAGTAGGAGTACCTGGATTTTCATCATTTACATTTCCTCCAAGGGCTTCTTGGAACTCATTGATATTTTCTTCCTCTTCCTCTTCAATTTCTTGTTGTCTAGATCATGATCTGGTATGAGCCATTTTGTTTATAAGTTTTTGTTGAAGTTGGGTGAAAATGATGATGAGTTGTTGATGAAATGAGAGATTTATGGTTGGTGTGGTGTGTTTCATATGGATCTCTAGCACTTAAAGGTAGATGTGACCAAATTTTTCTTCTTGAATCGCTTGTTGTTTTGGATTGACAAATTTTGATGTGATAAGGTTTAGAGAAATATGAGATGTGTTACAGACTTAACTACCTAGTAATGAGAGGATTCACTCATAGACTAGTTTTAACCTGTGTAGAAATGTCTCTTAGGATGAGTTTATCCTAGATTTAGAGACACTCCAAAAAGTGATGTGTTTGTGTTTAATTCAAGAAATATCGAAAATAGAACTTAGGACAAAAACCTCTTTAATGTTTTGAGAGTTGGAATGGATTTGATGAGATGTGAATGTGGTAATGGATGAAATCTTTAACTTCAATAAAAGCTTTTTGTCACATATGGGAAAAATTCTTCCTCTTCTCTTTCAGGAGTTGGTGGTTCTTCCTGAGCTACGTTATATGTGATGCAAATGTCTGGAAAGAAGTCAATTTTGATCTTGCCTCCTTTGTTTTTTTGTGATAACTTACAGCTCAATATTGTGTGAAAGCTCTCTGATTTAATGACTCTTGATCAAATTCATTTGATTTCCCTTGAAGATAAAGATGCATGTGATGTAAGAAGGCTCTATGAGAGACAAAGATTTGTTTATTAAGATAGAAGAATTTCCTCCTTTTGATAAGAGCCTTTGAGCTCAATGGTCTTTTCTTCAAGTTGATGTGTTGATGAAGATTCTTCTTTCTCAAGATGTGAAGAATGGTCATATAGTTTGATACTCTCGCTCTTTGTTTTTCATCTTTTTTTGGTGTTTGGAAATGTTTATGTTGGATGAATACTTGTTCTTTGGAATTTGTTTTTTTGATTCTTTCTTTGACAAGAAAACAAAGCAAGAACACAAACACAAAAATGTTGCCTCAAAAGGCACAAATAAGTATGGGTCTAGATCAACCCAATCCTTGGACTTTTTAAGACCCTTTCTTTTAAGTTTATTTTTAGATGTTTTCCAAAGCCTGAATTCGACTCAATTTGCACTAGTCTTGACTCAAAAATGAAAACACTTCAAACACTCTTTATCCCTAAGGTCAAATGGCCAGTTGCAATAATTTCAACCCACATCTTGATATTTCTTCAACTTTGGTACTACATACCTTATTAATCCTGCCGTGGCAAGTAAGGATGTGATATACTAAGTCTTGCATGAGCATAACAAATAGATGATCCCTATGATGGGGGAATCATCACTTTCATCAAGCCACAAGTGACTTTTCAAAAAGATATGTTTCTACTCAAGGAAATATGTATGGTGAGTATCTTGGGAGCAAAACCATCTATGCTCTTGCATTGAATTATATCACAAATATCCTCAATCAATAGAATGAGTGGGCTACTACTTAAAGGTATTTAGTAATGTTCGATGTCTTTGGACATAAGTTCATTCTGTAGTGACTCACTTAAGAGCCTTGTAACTTGTGGTGGGGCCCATTTGTCCTTTCGGCAAGTTACACTGTAGGAACAACTATACCCAAGGCTACAGCTTTCGTTCTCACCTAATTTCTATAGTGGCTCGAAGGATTTATCGCACGAGGTCATTCCCAAGAGTGATGTGTCTCTTGGAAAGCCTCTCTTAAAAAGATAAAACTTGAGTGTTACTAACACTTTTCTCTTGCACCTAGGACCACGAAAGCCAAGGGAGAGGATAGTGTGTGTTAGAAGTAGGACCACTCGACCAACTCTTTTGCACAAGTGTGCCAAACAAGAAATGCACTTGTACTTTTTATCCCATCATCGCAATGTGATTTAAATATTTGGAGATGTTGGTCCAACCATCATGGTGTTATTTTTAACTTCAAAGGCAAAATGTTTGAGTAAACTAGAATTTGAAATCTTGATCAAGATAATTTGAAACATGTATGCATGAAGTAAATCATTTGCAAAATAAGACAAATTGATTGTTCCTTTTATTTGCACCAAAATGGAAGTGTGGATTGTGAATTTTTAAGTTTTGATGCAAGAAATAAATTTTGCTTTGTTCAATTTTTAGAACACCAAAACAAGATTGATCCTAACTTGCAAGAAATGAAGTTTGTGTTGTTCAATTTTAGAGCACCAAAATAAGATTGATCCTAACTTGCAAGAAATGAAGTTTGTGTTGTTCAATTTTAGAGCACCAAAATAAGATTGATCCTAACTTGCAAGAAATGAAGTTGTTTGTTTTGTTCAATTTTAGAGCACCAAATGGAAATTTTAACTTTAAACAACAAAAAGGAGTCAGTTTAAAACCTGCACAAGAAACAAATGGTTAGGAAAATCCGAACCCATGGAAGGCTTCCACAAGCCTACGAAAAATTGTATTTTTGGTTATATGGTCTTTTTTACAATGTTCTGTTACAAATAGCACTACTCTGTGTGCAAACAGAAGTGCTATTTAACACAAACGCGCTAATACGAAGACAAAAACGCGAAAAGTAAAACATTGACAGCAAATACAAAAGCGCTAAAACAAACACAAATGTGTATTTAAGCCAAAAAAGTGCTAAATAATGGTCAATAGCGCCAAATTTGAGACAATACCGCTATTGTAAATACAATAGCGCTAGAATGTCAAATTACAATAGCGCTACAACGTGATCTAAAGCGCGACCTCTATGTCAAGCTCAACATTCAAACAAGTTAGTTGTGTTAAAAAAAATGTTTTTGGGTGTTTGGATTCACGTCAGGTTCACCAAATGATGCACTGCGAAATAGGGCAAAGTTATACTAAAGCCTGTGGTGGAATAACACACAAAAACACAAGAAACCGTTAGTGTTAATCAACCAAAAACAAAGCAAAGCATTTAACTACGAATGTAAATGCAAGAAGACATCTCCAAATGCCTTCTACCATGCTCTTAGCTCCTTCTCCTTTGTTCCTCTCCTCTCCAAGTTCCAAACTAGTGTAGCTCTCAGCAGCTTTTTGCACTATGGATGCTTATGGAGGTTCAAGATTGAAATGTTTACTCTAAAATGCTATGCAAATGTGAATAAAATCTAATATTAGATGCTATGATGCTTAAATGATTTATTTTAGGCCAAAATAACAAGATATTAGTGGTTTATGCTAAATGCCCTCTAAAGTTTTCTATAATTTAGATGCATACAAGTTTTTAGGATTATGACTATGAATGCTAAATGCTTGAGGATTTTGAAAATGAGGAACGTGAGCTCTATTTATAGGTAAAATGGAGCGATGGATGGTTGAGATTGAGTAATCTCAACAAGGGTCAGGATTGAATGATATTCAATCCATGTGAGGGCTTTCAACGCAATCCCAGGATGACAAGTGTCAATGTGAGATAGGTTGAGAGGAAAGGGAATAAGCATTAAATGCTTGACATGACCTGAGAGTTAACTTGGGAGTCAAGGTCAAGGCTAAGTTGAGGGAATAAATTATTTATTCAACGAATAAATCTTTTATCCAATGGATAAACTCTTGTGCAAAGGCAAAAGGGATAACCATGGTCAAAGCAATAAATGCTTGAGGAGACACATGAGTGCAAGTTGAATTAACTATAAATGGTTATGTAAGAGCCATTAATGGTCATGTAAGAGCCATTAGTGGTTTTGGAAGACTTTAGAGGTTAGATTGGTTAACACACAAAGCATTAAATGCTTTTCAAAGACTTTGAAGTCTTTGAGAAGTGACTTCAAGTTGCTTAGGAATGTGGCAATAATTAGGGGATGGATTAGGTTAATTGATTAGGATTAGATAGGTTCTAGAAGAATTTAGGAAGGGCAAATGGGAGATGGTGGGTGAGAGAAAAATAGTATTTTATTTAAAATAAAATTAATTTATTTCAATAAATGTGTGCAAGTTGCATTTGTAGGAAAATGCAAGTGGGGGTATAAATGATTTAAATAAATGTTTTATTTAATTTATTTAAAAGAGGAAAAGGGGGATTTAATAAAATAAATAGAATTTATTCATTTAATTGATTGTGAATTTGGTATAATGAATTAATTAAAATAAATTAAATAATTTATTTAATTAATAGGAGAATGTTTGAAGATGAATTAATTAAATATTAATTTAATTAACTAATGGCTACTGGATTTTTAATCAAATAAATAGCAAATATTTATTTAATCGACAGATTTATGTGACTACACTATGAATTATGGCTTGAACCTTAGTTTGTACTACTTTGCTTCTATTGAAAATTGATTCTAATCTATTCTACTCCTAACGCAGAAAAACTAGAAAATGAAATATAAAAGGTGAAATAAGAATGTCGAAATGATCCTAAAACCCAGAAAAGTTTGACTAGTGCCTATTCAAGGGAGATATAGAGTCAAATAACATGTCTAAAGATAGACAATATCACAGTATCAGCATTAGAATCCAATACTAAACATTCAAGACTTGCTTAAAATGCTCAGACTGAGAATATATTCATAACTTCCTCACAAAACCTCGCACACAAATGTTGCAGTATTCAAGACAGAATTTAATTCATTTACTTGAAATGAAACCTATCAAGACATACACATTCTCCATTAGAGAAGACAAATTGATTATGTCATTAACATAACAATTCATACAACACCATACAACAAATTTAAGCAAGAAAATGAATGTCCTCTATTGACTTTTAGTATAAGAATGATACATTCATGATAAATTGTTGTGCTAAATAAATCTGTAAAAGACTATCTATCAATATATTACTTCAAAGCTATCCTAGTACATACTAAGAAAAATTTTCAAAATTGTTCTTCTTGGCTCTGAATTCCCTTTTATAACACAAGGGAGCAAAACAAGCTTCAGGCCAAGAAGACACATGTCAAAAGTACAATGCTTTACAATTCACCATAAAGCCCATTCTTGTCCTTGTCAATATGTGTCCAATCTTCCTAGTTTCATTAAATGCAGGCGGTTGGGAAGTCACCATCCTGGAAGTCTTGGACTGCAGGTTTGCAAGATCTGCCTCTTCATTGGTACCTCGACACATGCCTTTGTTAGGATCTGAAGTACACCTTGGCACCTGGTAGTAGGTAACCTGGAGAACGGTCCTTGATGATTGAATGCTTCTATTAGTTCTCCCCAAAATTAGCAACCTACATAAAATCTACAATCAACAAAAAGGAAAGACTATGACTAGTCTTCTTCCTCAAGCTACTCTTCCTCTTAGGAGTAGTACCTTTTATGCAATGCTTCTATTTCATTAGTTGGCCAAGAAAAATCCCTCAATCCTTTCAATTTTCTCATTGCCTCCTTTGTTTTATGGGTGGGTACAACTGTAGCTCCCAAGAAAAATCTATGGTACATCTAATCCACCTCCATAATCTTATCAATAATATTAAATAAGGTATCCCCTTGGTTTGGATCAGTAGCCAAAGATGTCAAAACTCCATTGATTGCATCTTGGAAACCTTTCCCCCAATCTTATAGGCCTTTGATATGTCCATCATCTGTCGAAATTATGGGGACGTGCCACTTCTTAAGCCCTTGGAAATAATTAATCATTCCCAACAATGATTTCTTTTCTTCTTCTATGTTGGACAACTCCTTAGTCAATAAATTATAATTTTTCCAAGTGACCCCTACAATTTGAGGTGGTTGGGCCATATTTTTTACTGCTAGCATGACCTCTTTCAATTGTTGACCCTTTGGTAGCCAAGTGACTCTTATTAGTTGAAAGAATGAAATAATTTCATCCAACTGACTTAGGAGCTAAGATGCCAAAGAATATGAATTATGAACTTCATCCAATTTATCAATAATTTTATTTGAAATCCTTAAAATCAAATCTCTCCTGATTTCAAAATAATTATTTTCAGCTTCATCCTTAACTCTATTTATGTATTCCTTCCAATTCTTCAGGCCTAATTCCTCTTGAGGAATCTGTAGTCACCTTCTTTATTTTCTCCTTCAATGCGCAATTTTCAATGAATGACTTGTTGTAATTTGAATTGAGAGCCACATGCATGTCCTTTTATCTCAAATGCTTTTGCTTAAGTTCATCCACTGCTAATTGAGAAAATTTGACCGCATGTGAAGTGATTGCTATGGCCTCTGATGCAGTAGTGTCCTCTAGGGTCCTAATTATTGCATCCCATGTCTTTTGTTGTCCACCTTGTGAAACCATAGGATTTTGGACATTTGGGGCCTTTGACCATAGAGAAAAATCCTTTAGGCCTATACTCACCATGACCCATTATCATCGATCTCTTTTACAAAATTGGGGTCCTTCTACCACATAATCTTATCTAACAAAAAAGATTTTCTGAAAGTCCCAGCCTAGGACAAGAAGCATGCAATTGTTTCTAATCATCTCCCTACATTCTTCAAGGGTGCATCTATAGCTATTCTTGTCAAAAAAATTGTTCTCCTCATTAGATAAATCCTTCAATTTTTCCCTAAGCCAAAAATATTTAAACTCAAGAAAGTTCACACAATTGTCATCTGCTACAAAATTTTTTGATGCAATAATCCTTTCATCATTTTCTTCCTCAATAGGGATTGTACTCAGGATAATGACTCTATCTGAGTCATTTAGGACCTCAGCAACCTCATCTTCATGGAATGTTTCTCGAGGGGGAGAAGGAGGTGGCACATTTGTATCAAAATCCACCAGGATATCTACAAAATCAGATTTTTTTTCCTTTCCATTTTCAACTCTCCTAACCTATTTAGTTGCCTACCTAGAAGTGTTAGGAGATGTTCTTTCAACTATCATTGTATGCCCTTTCATCTCGAATACTCTAGGGGCAGCCCATCAATAGGCCTTGTCTCAAATTTAACCCCTTTGTGCTTGGCATCCCTTCTCTCCATTTCCATTTTTATTATATCATTTTCCTTTCTTATCATGGAAGAAATCGTGGCAAAATCAGTCTGGAATTCCCTGTAAAAACTTTCAAAATTGGGATACTCTTACTTTCCTTCTTGCTCAAGATTCTTCATGAGCTCCCATTTTTTCCTATGATATTTCACTTCAATAGAGTGAGCATTTCTTATTAAATCCTCTCACTCATCAAAAGAATAAAAATAGCCCTCATCCTTTAGTTTGTATACTCTAAGGTCATTTATACATCCCTCAGGGTCAAAGTGTAGAGCTTGGGCAACCTTCAACCTATAATTTTTTAAGAGGAAATCATGCATCTTTTCTAGGGTATCACATCCTATAGTGAATTCTTCAAAATTGATCACCCTGGGGAGGAGTCTCCCTTTCTTATCTGTTGGAATTTTTGTCCTCTCCATCCACATTAATTGCCAAATTAATTCAATGAATGCTAGCCTAGGAGAGACAAAAAGCGACAAAACATGGGGTGCTTGCTCACACCCGTATACCTTGATGATAGTACAGTTGCCATACAAAAATAAGTACCCAAAATTATGGATGAAATCCTCCTCTAGGTATACCATTCCTTCACCCCTACAACTCCTTATCCTCAAAATTTTAACAATAATCTTTGGTAGCCTAGGCATCTTGACTCCAAGTCTTATCAAAACTTTCATGACAAAATGATCAAAGAAGATAGAGTAACTACCAAACCTGGATCCCTTGTCCCACACTTGGGTCCATCTTTGTACTAGCAATGGAAGACCTGTGTGTGGATCATTTGTCCTTATTGTCAGTTCTAGACCCCAATAAGCCATGTTCTAATAAAGAATCATATGACACAATAAAGAATAGTGTCTGTATTTCAACTTCTCTTTTTTATTTCTTGCTGCCATTAACCCTTCATGGAGCTTATCATGGATAATAGCTATAAAATCATACATCTCATTTATTAAGGGGTGTTGGATATTGATGGAAATCATCATAAAATCTATGGGCATTTGAGTAAGCCCACAGTCTACCCCAAGAACCTTCCCTAATACATAGTAGGTCTTAACAAAATAGGGCTCAAAGAACTCTAATTTGAAAGGCCTCTTTTAGATGGTAGGACATAATTCTATGAATATTTGAAAAGCTTCTTCATAAAATGAGGGACAAATTCTTTTCTATACCTATCCTTTTTATACTATTAATTCCTTTCCAGATTACTTATGTTGATTTCTTTGATGGCATACATGTCCAAACCAAAACATTCTTCAATAGCCCTATGTGAAATGTCCAATAGGACATAGCCATCTTCAGATCTTACAGTCCTTCTTGGGGGGTCATAAGAAACAACTAGATCTCTTATTAACATTGGTTCTATAAAGATATTCGACACCACTAGCTTCCCCAAGTTCAGTGTCCAAGGATTCAACACTGGAACAGGTTTGTCCCTATTGCCATAAAAAGAATAAAATACATCCCACCATGTCTCATTTGTGATTTCATCTCTACATCCTACCTCTTTATTACTAAAGGCAATTTTGATGTTGTCATTCATAGAGGACCCCTCAAACAACTCCAACAAGTATTGATGAAGGCTTCTTGATTGTCTAGTTGGTCTCTTTTTAGCCTCCTCTAACTTCTTTTCAACTTCGTTCTGTAATTCTTCTACTGTCATCTCAGGAGCAAGAGGTGTAGTTGGCATTGTTTCTGGTTGCTCTGCCTGAGCCAATGACTCCACTTTAGATGTCTTTCTAGGTCTCTTGGGAGCTTTGGGAGTTGGCCTTTTGCAAGAACAGTTTCCCTCATTTTTCTTTTGTAGGAGCAGTTTCCCTCTCTTGCCCTTTTGTGGGAGAAGTTTCCCTCATTTGCCCTTTTGCAGGAGCAATTTTTCTCACTCACTCAATAGGGTTGTCTCTCTATGGGGTTTTATCTTGAGGAATTGGGGTTTCCTCAGTGGGTTGGATTTCAATAGAAGGGGCACTTTCTGCAGGAGGATGGGCTTCAGTGGTAGGTGTTTCAATGGAAGCCTTTTGGGAAACCATTCTCCTCTTTTGAATTGGTTTCCTAGCTTTAGGTAGGGGGGCAGGCTCATCTAAATAATTGCTATAAAAAACAATAGTGACAGCCTTTTGAACTATCCTTTTCTTTCTCTTCACGGATTTTTCTTTAGGAGGGGTTCTTGCTTTCGCTTCTTTAGATATTTGCAGGACAAATTGAGGTCTTGGTTCAGTAGTGGGAATGTTTGCAATTATCGACACAGGCATAATTATATCAAGGGGAATGACACGGGTAATCTCTGGCATTGGAGAGTTAGTGTCAGCTTCAGGGGTATTCTCGATAGTGGCAGTAGCAGAGTCCCTGATAGGGGAGGCCATTTTTATTTTAAAATGAAGAAGAACCTGGGAAAATAAACATAGATGAAAACCCTACAAACTCTAGGGCACACACAAAAGCTCTGCATATCACAACTACAATAGCCTAGCAAATGTACAAGGATGATGGAATAATTAACTTACTCCAATCTTTTTGCTGGGCTGAATTTGCTAGAGGGAATGTTGATTTGCTGAAATTTTCTTTTTTTCTTGCTTAGGGATGCTCTGAATTCTTCTTCGGATGCAAGCTATGAGATAAAATTGATGCATTTCTCTTTTATAGTGACATTATTAATTCATTCGTGCTGGACAAAGCAAATTGCGGGCTTGAAATTTGAATTTCATCCATAGATCAAGATTTGAACAGTCGAGATTGCCATTGACAACCTTCAAATGATGGCATGGCATTTATTAAACTATCCTTGGCCAACTCAGATTTTCAAAAGTCATGTCGTTTGAACCTTTTTTATGATTTTATGTCATTTTCCATCTCCATGGGATAAGCCTTCCTTAGACTTCTCTTTATTGCCTTATCCCACACCACCTTTTGCTATCTTGACAATCCTCGCAGGATAAGGTTCCTATGTATTTATCTTTGTTTTTTATCCCACAGTACAATTGTCAACATTGTCTCTTCTCGTGGGATAAGGCCTTTGCATGTCTTCTGAGTATCCTCTTATCTCAAGTTTCTCATAACTCCCTGTTATTTTCTGCTTGAAGGCACCTTTCTTTGATAATTTTGCTTCACACAAGATAAGCCTCTTAATCTTTTCCTCTCTTATCCCGTGATCCATCTCTGATCCCTATGGGAACGTGCGAGATAAGAGATCCTATCATTCTTTCCTTGTAATCCCTATCACATGATCATCAGTGAGTAGAAGAAATCCCTTGTGGGATAATGTTCTTTGTATTTACCTTGTTACCTCTTATCCCGTGCCATCTTTGCATCGGCCTATTAGCATTGCAAGATAACTCTACCTTATAACTCTGAGTTGTTTCTTATCCCGTAGGCCCATCAAGGCACCTTAAAACTATCGCGGGATAAGACTTTCCTGTGCTTATTTACCTTTTCTTATTCCGCATGGTCACACTACACAATGAAAAATACTACCATATCTGTGAACATTCCTTATCCCGAGCGAGCCTTTTGATTTTATAAAATGACTGCGGGATAAGGATCCATTTTTGATCTATCTCCTTCTTATCTCGTGAGACTTTATCATGGCTTCATCAGTGTTGCAAGGTAAGTCTTGTTCTTTGAGCATTGCGAATCCCTTATCTCACATGGTCGAGACCTCTCGCTAAAAAGCCTATTGGATAACATTTCTCTATGTTTCTTTTATCACACTTATCCCACACAACTATGAAAATAAAGTGGGCACTTATGTGGATCATTTTTAGCACGTGGAGACTAGTCGAGGGTAAAGTGACCATGCATGGGGGCCTTCCTAGGGAATTTTTAAAAGGCAAAACCACGTGGATACCTAACACTTAGGCATATAATATATAATAAAAAATTAAAGCGAAAACCTCAAGAGGTAATTCCTAGTGGGTTGGGTCGGTGAACGAATGACAAAGGACCCCTCTGATCACAACTTAAAACCGGGTCACTAGAAGATACAAGTCAACAATAAAACATAACACTACAGAACAAAGGAAAACCTTAACTACTCTACAACCCTTAAACCCTAAGTTCGAACACACAGGCAAGGGACAAATAAAGCCAATTTTAAAACCCTCCAAAAGTGGCTCTAGCTATGGGACGTTTGACCACTCGGGTCAAAGGCAGAATCCAGATCTCTAGGATAGCAAACCAATAAAAAAACACAGAGATATTTACAAAACCCTAATCTAACCTATATAAAAAACCTAAAACTATTGTGCATAGAAAATATCAAGAAAAGAAATGCTTAAAGAACTATCCATGCATTGGAAATTCCTACATTTCACCATTCATATAAGTGAGGAAGTATGAATCCTCACCATTCTTCTCTGCAAAAACAAATGGCCCTAGCCATAGGGCTTCAAATTTTCCACGCTTGCCTTTATCTTGGGCTCTAGCATTCCAAAGCAGTACCAAATCATTAATTTTAAATTTCCTTTCTGATGCCTTTTTGTCAAATATGTACTTAATTTTTTGTTGCCGCTTCAGGTTCTTCCTATGAGGTGCATCTTCTCTAGTTTCATCCAATTTTGCAAGCGTCTCCATTCTTTCTTCCAATGGATCTGGCATTTCTAGGTTATTTTCATGTATGAACTTGTACACAGGAAATAAATTATTTATTGGCATCCTTGCTTTAGATCCATATACTCAAAAGGAGATGTTCCCATACTCTTCTTAATAGTGATCCTATCTGCCCATACTACCATTTTTAACTTAGAATCCCAAGCTCTCTTCTTTTTCCGAAGTGTTCTTTTGATGATCTTCATGATATTCTTGTTGTTGGACTCAACTTTCCCATTTCCTTGTGGGTGGTATGGAAAAGCATATGAGATGCTTATCCCATATTATTTACAAAATTTTGTGAACTCCTTAGATCTAAAACACGTGACATTGTCCATGATGAGTCTCACTAGTACTCCAAATCTGGTCACAATGTTGTTTAGCATGAAATCAATAACTATTTTACTCATTTCTTGTCTTGTGAGGATAGCTTCCACCCACTTAGTAAAATATTCTATAGTGACCAATATCCACCTATGTCCACCACTGGACTTCTCAATGATCTCTCCAATAAAATCAATACCCCATTGATGAAAAGGGGCCTCTACTTGCATAGGCCTAAGAGGTAGTGCTCTAGTATATTTTAGCTTACCTGGGAACCTTTGGCAAGGCTCACACTTTCTTACAAAGGTGTGTGCATCCTTAATAAAGATGGTCATAAATAGCCCACCCTTAATACCTTATGAGCTATGGTATTTGTTGTAAAATGTCCTCCACACACCCCATCATGCATCTCGCTTAACACAAGTCGAGCCTATTGTTCATCGAGACAAAATAATAGAAAACCATCTTTGTCTTTGTAATATAAAGCTTGAGCAGCAAACACATACCTTTGTGATCTTAGTTTTAAGGTTCTTTTTTGGCTTTCTGTGAAACCTTCTAGATAAATGGAATTTGTAAGGAAAGGAATAATATCAGCATACCACAGGGTTCTTTGCAGGTTGCAAATTATACCTTTTGAATTAGATAGAACATTTATCTTGGCAGCTTCTAAGTTCTCCTCGGCCATAAGCTTTGCCAAGCCCATTCCTCAGACCAACTTAGTGATTTGAATGTCAATATTAAATTCTTGGATCTTGTTGATCCACCTGCACCTTCTGCCTATGGTCTCTGATTGGACAAAGATGTCATTTACTGCAGCATTAGGCACATAAGCTATGACTTGGGCACCTACCAGGTAAGGCCTAAAATTTTGTACAACCTTGACTAAAGAATATGCTTGCTTTTCCATAATGTCATATTTGAGTTCGGATGGCTGAAAGGATTTGCTGTAGAAAGCAATAGGTTGATCATACCTTTCATTGTTCTTTTGTAGCATAACAACAACCACAGTGTGAAATGAAGCAAAGGAAATAACTTGGAAAGGTTTGCTAAAATCTGGTGCCTTTAAAATAGGAGCCTTCTTAATGGCTCTCTTGATGGCTACAAATGCTTCCAAAGATTCATTTGCCCAGTTTATTACAAATCCTTCTTTAGCATCCTAGAAATAGGTTTCACTATCTCAGCAAAATTAGATATAAACCTACAAACAAATTTTATCTGGCCAAAGAAAGATTGAATAGATTTCATAGTTTTGTGAATAGGTATTCTATCAATAGCAACCACTCTCTCAGGATCTATCCTTACCCCATCTTTGGACATAATATGTCCTAATAGTTTACCTTCAATTACAACAAAGTGGCATTTTTTAGGATTAAGAGAAATCCTATATTTCAGTGCCCTGACAAATACCTTTTCTAAGTGGAAACAATGCTCCTCTGCCCTTTTGGAGAATGCTTTGAAATCATCCTGATAGACAACCATAATGGTGTCTATAATGTTTGAAAAAGATACGTCCATAGCTCTCTGAAATGTTTCTCTAGCATTAGTCAGTCCAAAAGACATTCTAACATAGACATAGGTTCCCCATGGGCTAGTGAAGGAAATCTTGTAATGTTCTGATTCTTTGACCTTCACTTGGCTGTAACTAGAGAATCCATCCATCATGGATAGCAACTCACAACCTATGGTGTTTTGTAGAATTGCCTCCATGTTAGGCAAAAGATAATTATCCTTTACTGATGACACATTTAAATTCCTGAAATCCACACACAGTCTAATGTTACCATTTTTCTTCCTGATAAGAATAAGATTAGAAACCCATGATGAATGCCTAACTGGTTTGATATTACCACCATCTCTGAGTTTCATCATCTCCTCTTGCATTTTAGGTCTAAGCATTAGGTTGATTGGCCTTTTATTTTGTCTAAAAGGCCTAGCAAATGGGTCCAAAGGGATTTCATGTTGGAACAAGTCCTCTCTTTAGGCTTTTAGGGCATCATATGACCATGCAAAAACATGCTTATATTTTCTGAGCAAAGTGATCAACATGATCCTAATTTTTGAACTAATCCTTTTACTAATGTAGACCTTTCTAGGAGATGAATCATTTCCTAATTTAATTTCTTCAAGGTCTTCTTTGTTCACAGGGGACTGCTTCATTGTTTGAAAGTGACTATCTTGACTATCAAACACTCTTTCCAAATCTACCAATCCTTTTCGGATTTTATTTGTCTTCAACTACCCTATCTCATTCCCAAAAATAGTGTCTTTCCCATCTATAATTTCCACAAAAGAATTAAAGTCAATTTCTTGACTCTCATACTCATCTATGCAATGCAACAACTTCATCGGGTCATCATCATCGTTGAAAACTTGCCAGTTGCAAATATTATCAAGAATGGCAGGCCTGGTTTTTAACTCCACCTTTGAAATTCTAGCCAAGGTGACATCATCACTCTTCAAAGCAATATTTGCTAAAACATCTTCCATAATGTTCTTTGATCTTTCTATCCATTTGATATTAAAGGCATCGAAAAATTCCAATGAATCCAAACAATTGATCTTTACTGCTTCAATCTATCATTCTTGGAAGAATAAACTGATCTAACCTAAGATACAAGCAATTCAAAATCTCCCCATACTGCTAGTTTCTTTATCCCATGCTTAGTGGCAATATTTAAACCTTGTAATAATGTCTCATACTCTGCCACATTGTTAGTGTACTCAAAAATAAGTTGGAAAGAATACTTAAAATTATTCCCATTAGGTGCAATAAAAACTAGTCCAGCACCAGACCCTTCCTTGTTGTGAGCCTCATCAAAGTGCATGTGCCATAGATCCTCCTTGCTATTCTGAATTTCAGCTATGATAGGGTCTGCAACCTCTACGGATGACTGAAAAAGGTTCAACTTTGAAGTTCCCCATATCGAAGTCACACAATATCAACATATTATTTAGGTCAATTTACTCAATAGTAGTATCAGACCTCGGTTCTCTTTCTAACCTGACAACTTTCCCATTAATAGGGATAGTAGCATAGGATAAATCTAGTTGAACATTTCCCCCCACCACTATCGTCCATTGTCTTGATAAAAGCATACCATAATTTGGGGGGACATCTACAACTGTCACATCCACTTTGTAAGCAGCTTTTGGGAAATTTGCTATCTTGACTTCTAAATTTTTAAGGATGCCTATCATAGGAACAAATCTATTATCCATGGCATAACATTTTCCATAGTTACAATCAACATTCAACCCAAGTTCCCTCATGACGCCCATAGGCATGATATTAATGGCAACCTCATAATCAATCATACAATTTTTTACATGCCTACCATTTACTATCAAAGTCATATAAAAGGGATTGACTTGTGAAGGAAATTTAGTGATAGTACTTCCTAGATAGACCTCAGGAGCTTGCATTGTTCCAGAGTGTTCCCCTTGTGTACAATTAATTTCATCTTCTAAAATAACATTGTTGTACAAAACATCTTGGGGCATACTAGGAACTCCATTTATCAAAGCTAAAGCATTATTTCTATGCTCAGGGATCTTCATCATTTCTAGCAAAGGAACAAAAATCTTTATTTGAGACAATGTTTGCATCATATTAAAAGAAGGTGTTGTAAAAGTACTTGGATTGACCTCCTTTTGAACAATCACTTTTGGTTGCTTTTCCTTTATGAACATTCCACTAGGTTTTCCTTGGTTGGACAAAGCACCCCTTGGTCTTAGATTGTACCCACTCTTAATTTGAGTGATGACAACCACAATAATTCTTTTGATTTCTTCCTCATAGGGTCTCCTCAAACTAATGTTTTTAGATTCATCATTAGAAGCATTGATCATATGTTCTTCCTTGTTCTCTTCATTAGAAAACACTTCCCGATGATAGTTGCTTTCCCACAATCTCTGAATGTCTACATCTATTTCTGCTTCATTTTCTTTAGAGGATGAGCACTCAGACTCATTATTAGCTTGAAAAGAAAACATATTCACCATGTGATCAGTGACTCTATCTTCCTTGTAGCTAGCATAGACATCATCATCTTCTTCCATGGCCTTTGCTACTACGCATTGGGATTGTGTATGTGGCAGATTACATGCCATACACCATGGGTTGTCTTCAACAAGATGAGCATGTGTCCTTTTCAATGGATCAAATGTTTCTTTATTTGCAGGCCTTTGTTTGTCAACCACAGGCTGCCCATCCTTCTAGTTTGTGTTGTAGGGCATATCATGCAGCTTAGGTCTATCATGCCTTTGAAAATTAGGCCTATCATGTGATGCGCCTTTCTCATTTCTAGCCACTTTGTAACTCAAATCCTTCAAGGGACTCATAACCTTATCCAACTTATCCTCTTCTTTAGGCACGTTGTTGTGATGTCCTTTGGGATTTGACAAAATCCTAACATCATCTATTCTTGATGTATTTCCTAAGGCTTTCCTATTGTTTTCTATGGTCTGAGAAAGTTTAAAAGTAGCTGCCAAAGTTGGGGGGTTACTTGACCTCAACTCATACCCTATCTTAGGATCAAAAGAATCAAAATAGAAAAATAAGTTCATATTGTCAATTGGCTTCAAACTAAGAGGAATTTTATTGAGTATTTTGATGAATATGTTATTGAAAAAGGCAACATCCTCATTCTGATTTTTTCTGATAATGGTTAGCTCATGCAAAGCAATTTTAGGGTTTGAATGTTCACCATACTGATCTTTAAACATTTTTTTTAAGTCTTAAAATGATCTGATAGATAAATCAAGCAAACACTTGTACCATTCCCTAGCATCATCAGTTAAAGATTGCATAAACATTTTCATGAAAACATTTGTACCTTCAACTTCAAAGTTATCCATTATATTTTGGAATGTTCTAAGATGATCTTCCCCTAAGATTGCATTATTTCCTGAGAATTTAGGGAGTGCATCTCTTAATTCATTGCTTACTAGATTTGGGAAACCTATTATCCCAGTGAAATCAATTTGTTTATATCTATCTAGTTGCATTGGTCTCCTAGCAAACTATTTTTGCATTTGTTGTTGGTGTGTGTTTCCTTGATTAGGAAATTGATGGTGTTGTTGTTGTTGTTGTTGGGGTACCTGATATTGTTGTTAGTACTGTCTTTCCATTTGTTACTGAAATTGCAAGAATTGCAAATACTGTTGGTAAGAATTGTTTCCTCCCATTTGGTTATTGTTCTGATACACTGGTGGGGGAGGATACTGTGGGACAAAAGGAAACTGTGAAGGTGGTGGGCCGAAAATGATGTTGTTGAGCTCTGTGGTGTTGACTAGTACTTGCCTGACCGGTGCTTCTATTTTGGACGTTAGCAAGGGGGACACTTATTCTTGTAGACACAGAAGACCAATTAGGCATTCCAGTCATCCATGCATGTGACATTGGCACAGTACTGGTTGCAGTACTAGAAGTATTTGCTCGGGTAGAAGCTTGGGTAGCAGATGTTGCACGTGTTGAAACAAAACTTACAATAGGGGCTTGAGCAGTAGTAATTGTGACAGTAGGGGCTGAGGCATTAATAGTATTCACATGGGAAGACATATGCAGAAGTAACTAAAGTGCAGCTGATAGTTTTAGGGACACTGGATGTCTGACCAGACATTCCATGGGTAGGGATTTGCATAACTGCTAAATGGCCAAATTTAACATTTCTTGTGTCATCATGTCCCTTTCTCTTCTTACATGTTCCAACTGTCTCTGTAACTCTTCTATTGATCCTCCAGTTGCATTCCCCGAAGTAGAGCATTTATTTGACTCAATGAACTGAGCTTTAAAAATATTTTGTGCTGAAGGAAAGTTCATAGACATAGGGGTAGCCATAGTTTACTTTGGACCAACATTACTTTGTACATTAGCTAACTGGTCAGCATACCTAGCCTAAAACTCTCTTTGTAACCTTACCCTTTCAAAGTCTACATACAACTTGTCATAAGCAGCTTGATCCTGAGGAGGACCTTCTTAGTAGGGATTTTGTAGGTTTTTATCCATATTAGGGAATGTGTGACTAACAAAAAGATTTTCTTTTGGCAAGGATTCATCACTACTTATATCTTCTACTTCCATATGCAGATCTATAAGTCACTATGATTTCCCTCTGAAATACCCTTCCCTCTTAAATCAATATGCAATCTATTATGTTCCTCTATTCTAACAATAGGAGCATTAATCGATGTTTAAGGAATTTTTTTTTGAGGTATACCAAGTTGTTCTTGTTAATACACCTTTTGCTTGTTGTAGACTCAATGCCCTCTCTGCTTCCTTGATTAGATTCTTTATCTGAGCTAAACTTAATGTCTGATGCATTGCGCCTTGCAATGTGTTCACTCATCCTTGTAGCAGTGTTTGTAACCTTCTTGCTTCTCATGTGAGCCTTTCAAGCTATGAACTAGCTTTCTTCTTTTCAAAGTCACCACCCAAGATGAGAATATATTTTTCTTTAGTACCTCTGGACCTTGCACAAGGATTAATGGGGTAAAACATTCTTTTTTGACACAATCTTGGCTTTGCTTTCCCTAGCAGAGTCGCCAATCTGTTTTTCCTTCTCAGCCACAACTACCTTTGAGGGAACTTCAACTGTGACCTCCTTTTCAATCTTTAGATTGAATTTTGTGCTCCCTTTTGGCACATACTGCTAGGCAGGAGTGGTTTTTATGTCCCCTAGCTAGAGCCATTGTTGGAGGGTTTTAAAATTGGCTTTATTTGTCCTCTGCCCATGTGTTGGAACTTAGGGTTTAAGGGTTTTAGAGTTGTTAAGGTTTTCCTTTGTTCTCTCAGGCAGTGTTATGTTTTGTTGTTGACTTATATATGTTGGTGACCTGGTTTTAAGTTGTCATAAGAGGAATCCTTTGTCATTCGTTCACCGAGCCTGTGCACTAGGAATTATCGCTTGAGGTTGTCGCTTTAATTTTTTATTATATATTATATGCCTAAGTGTTAGGTATCCCCATGGTTTTTCCTTTTAAAAATTCCTTGGGAAGGCCCTACGCACGGTCACTTTACCCTCGACTAGTCTCCACGTGCTAAAAATGATCCACCTAAGTCCCTGCATTAGTTTCATAGTTGTGCAAGATAACTGTGTTAAAAGAAACACAGAGAAATGTTATCCCGTAGGCTTTTCAGTGAGAGGTCTTGACCGTGCGAGATAAGGGATTCCCAAAGCTCAAAGAACAAGACTTACCCTAAGACACTTTTGAAGCCGTGATAAAGCCTTGTGGGATAAGATGGAGATAGAGATAAAAAAGGGATCCTTATCCTGCAGTCATTTCATAAAAGAAAAAGGCTCAAGAAGGATAAGGAATGCTCATAGATATGGTAGTGGTTTTCACTGTGTAGTGTGACAATGCAGGATAAGAAAAGGTAAAGAAGCAGAGAGGAAAGTCTTATCCCACGATGGTTTTAAGGCACCTTGATGGGCCTATGGGACAAGAAACAATTCAGAGTTATAAGGTAGAGTTATCCTACAATGCTCATAGGTCGATGCAAAGATGGCATGGGTTAAGAGGTAACAAGATAAATACAAAGAACATTATCCTACAAGGGATTTATTCTACTTAGTGATGATCGCGGGATAGGGATTACAAGGCAAGATCGATAGGATCTCTTATCCGGCATGTTCCCACAGGGATAAGAGATGGATCGCGGGATAAGAGAGGAAAATCTTAAGAGGCTTATGCCACACAAAGAAAAATTATCAAGGAAAGGCACCTTCAAGCGGGAAATAACAGGGAGTTATGAGCAACGTGGGATAAGAGGATAATCAGAAGAAATGCAAAGGCCTTATTCTGCGACAAGAGATGACATTGACAAATGTGCCGCAAGATTAAAAAAAGGGTAAATACATAGGAACATTATCCCGTGAGGATTGTCAAGATAGCAAAAGGTGGTGTGGGATAAGGAAATAAAGAGAAGTCTAAGGAACACTTATCCTGCGGAGATGGTAAATGGCATAAAATCATAAAAAAATGTTTCAAACGACATGAATTTGAAAATTTGAGTTGGCCAAGGACAATCTAATAAATGCCATGTCATCATTCTAAGGTTGTCAAAGGAAATCTCGACCGTTCAAATCCTGATCAACAGATGAAATTCAAATTTGGCGCCAAAAATTTGCTCTATCCAACACGAATGAATTAACATGGTGTTGCCATAAAAGAGAAATGCATCGATTTTCTCTCATAACTTGCATCTGAAGAAGAATTCAAAATGTTCCTAAGAGAGAAAAAGAGCGAATTTTAGTTAAATCAACGTGCCCTCTAGCAAATTCAGCCCAGCAAAAAGGCCAGTAAGTTAATTATTCGACCATCCTTGTACATTTGCTAGGATGTTGTAGTTGTGATACGTAGAGCTTTTTTTGTGTGCCCTAGAGTCTGTAGGGTTTGTGTTTGTGTTTATTTTCCCAAGATCTCCTTTGTTTTAAAATTAAAATGGCCTCCCCTATCAAGGACTCTTCTACTCCCACTATGGAGAATACCCCTAAAATTGGCACTACCTCTGCAATTCTAGAGATTAGCCATGTCGTTCTCCTTGATATAATTGCAAACGTTCCCACTATTGAACCAAGCCCTCAATCTGCCTCACAAATGTCTAAAGAAGCTGAAGCAAGCTCCCCTCCTAAATAAAAATCCGCAAAGAGAAATAAAAGGACAATTAGAAAGACTGTCACTATTGTTTCTAATAGTGAGTCTTTAGATGAGCTTGCCCCCCCTCCTAAAGCTAGGAAACCAATTCAAAAGAGGAGAAGGGTTTCCCAAAAGGTTTCCATTTAAACACCTACCACTGAAGCCCATCCTCCAACAAAAAGTTCCCATGCTACAGAAAACCCACCCACTAAGGAAACCCCAATTCTGCAAGAGCAAACCCCATAGAGAGACAACCTTGCTGAGTGAGTGAGGGAAACTACTTCTACAAAAGGGAAAATGAGGGAAACTGCTCCTGCAAAAGGGCAAGTGAGGGAAACTACTCCTGCAAAAGAATAAATGAGGGAAACTGATCCTGCAAAAGGGCTAGCTCCCAAAGCTCCCAAGAGACCTAGAAATACATATAAAGGGGACTCATCAGCTCAGGCAGAGCAACCAGAAACAATGCCAAGTACCCCTCTTGCTCTTGAGATGACAATAGATGAATTGAAACACGAAGTTGAAAAGAAGTTAGAGGAGGTTGCAAAGAGACCAACTAGACAAACAAGAAGCCTCCATCAAGACCTATTGGAGTTGTTTGAGGGGTCCTCTATGAATGACAACATCAAAATTTCCTTCAATGACAAAGAGGCAGGATGCAAAGATGCAATCACAAAGGAGAGAGGGTGGGATGTATTTTATTCTTTTTATGACAATAGGGACAAACCTATTCCAGTGTAGAATCCTTGGATACTAAACTTGGGGAAGCTAGTGGTGCCAAATGTCTTTGTCGAAATAATGTTAATATGAGAGCTACCTATTTCTTATGGCCCCCCCAAGAAGGACTGTAAGATCTGAAGATGGCTATGTCCTATTGGACATTTCACGTAGGGATATTGTAGAATGTTTTGGTAGGAATTACCAATATAAAAAGGACGGGTATAGAAAGGAATTTGTCCCTCATTTTATGAACAAGATTTTCAAAAATTAACAGAACTATGTCCTCCACTCTATGAGGGAGCTCTTTAGATTAGAGTGCTTTGAGACCTATTTTGTTAAGACCTACTATGCATTAGGGCGGGTTCTTGGTGTAGACTGTGGGCATACTCAAATGCCCATAGATTTCATGATGATTGCCATCAATATCCATCACCCCTTAATAAATGAGTTGTATGATTTTGGAGCTATTATTGGTAGCAAGAAATAAAAAAGAGAAGTAGGAATTCAAACACTATTCTTTATTGTGTCATATGATTCTTTATCACAAAAGGGTTTATTGGGGTCCAAAATTAATAATAAGGACAAAAGATCCACACATAGGTCTTCCATGGTGAGTAAAAAGATGGACACAAGTGTGGGACAAGGGATCTAGGTTTGTCAGTTACTCTGACTTCTTTGATCATTTTGTCATGAAATTTTTGAAAAGACTTGGAGTCAAGCTGCCAAGGCTACAAAAGAATATTGTTAAAATTTTGAGGATAAGGAGTTGCAGGGGTGAAGAAATGGTATACCTAGAGGGGGATTTCATCCACAATTTCGGGGACTTATGTTTTTATGGAAACTACACTATCATCAAGGTATACTGGTGTGAGTAAGCACCCCATGTTTTCCCGCTTTTTGTCTCTCCTAGGATAGCATTAATTGAATTAGTTTGGCAATTAATGAGGATGGAGATGACACAAATTCAAATATATAAGAAAGAGAGACTCCTCCCCAAGGTGATCAATTTTGAAGACTTCACTGTAGGATGTGATACCTTGGAAAAGGTGCAGGATTTCCTAGTAAAGAATTACAAGTTGAAGGTTGCCCAAGATTGACATTTTGACCCTGAGGGATGTATAAATGACCTCAGAGTATACAAGCTAAAGGAGAAGGGCTATTTTCATTATTTTGATGAGCGAGAGGATTTAATAAGAAATTCTCACTCTCCTAAAGCAGAACAACACAAGAAAAAATGGGAGCTCATGAAGAAGCTTGAGCGAGAGAGAAAGCAAGAGGATGCCAATTTTGAAGGTTCTTATAGGTAATACCAGACTGATTTTTCCAGGATGTCTTTCATGATAAGAAAAACAAATGATATTATGAATATGGAAATGGAAAGAAGGGATGCCAAGGACAGGGCATACAATGATAGTTGAAAAAAAATCTCCTATCACTTCTGGGCACGCAACTGAATAGTTTAGGAGAGTTGAAAAGGGAAAGGCAAAATGTTTGATTTTGTAGATATCACGGTGGATTTTGATACTAATGTGCCACCCCCTTCTCCCCCTTGATAAATATTCCATGAAGATGAGGCTGCTGAGGTCCTAAATGACTCAGATAGAGCCACTATCCCAAGTACAATCCCTATTAAGGAGGTAGATGATGAAAGGATCATTGCCTCAAAACGCTTTGTAGCAGAAGATAGTTTTATGAACTCTCTTGAGTTCAAATCTTTTTGGCTTAGAGAAAAATTGAAGGATTTATCTGATGAGGAGATCAGAAATTTTGATAGGAATAGTTTCAGATGCACCCTTGAGGAAGGCAAGGAGATGATTAGAAACAGTGGCATGCTTCTTGTCCTAGGTTGGGACTTTGAGAAAATCTTTTTGTTAGGTTAGATTATGTGGCAGAAGGACCCCAATTTTGCAATAGAGTTTGATGATCATGGGTCTAGGGTGAGTATAGGCCTAAAGGCTTTCTCTCTATGGTCAAAGGACCCAAATGTCCAAAAGCCTATGGTTCTACAAGGTGGACAGCAAAAGACAGGGTATGCAATAATTAGGACACCACTGCATCAAAGGCTGTAGCAATCACTTCACATGTGGTCCAATTTCCTCAATTAGAAGTGGATGACCTTGACAAAAATCATTTGAGATCAAAGGATATGCATGTGGATCTCAATAAAAATTACAGCAAGTTATTCATTAAAAATTGTGCATTGAAGGAGCAAATAAAGAAGGCAACTACAGATTCTTCAGGAGGAATTAGACCTGAAGAATTGGAAAGAATGAATAAACAATTACAAAGAGTTAAGGATGAAGATGGAAATAATTATTTTGAAATTGGATGAAGTTCATACTTCATATTCTTTGACATCTCAGCTCCTAATTCATCTGGATGAAATTATTTCATTCTTTAAACCAATAAGAGTCACTTGGATACCAAAGGGTCAGCAATTGAAAGAGGTCATACTGGAAGGAAAAAATGTGGCCCAACCACCTCAAATTGTAGGGGTCACTTGGAAAAATTATAAGTTATTGACTAAGTTGTTGTCTAACATAGAAGAATAAAATAAATCATTGTTGGGAATGATCAATTCTTTCCAAGGGCTTAAGAAGTGGCACATCCACATAATTTTGACAGATGATGGATAGATCAAACGCCTAGAAGAGTGGAGGCAAGGTTTCCAAGATGCAATCAATGCAGTTCTGGCATCTTTGGCTACTGATCCAAACCAAGGAGATACCTTTTTTAATATTATTGATAAGATTATGGAGGTCGACCAGATGTACTATAAAATTGTCTTGGGATCTGCAATTGTACTTGCCCCTAAAACAAAGGAGGCAATGAGCGAATTGCAAGGATTGAGGGATTTTTCTTGGTTGGTTGATGAAATAGAAGTATTGCATAAAAGGTATTTCTCCTTGGAGGAAGGGCAACTTGAGGAAGAAGAATAGTTATAGTATTTCCTTTTTGTTGATTGCAGATTTTGTGTAGGGTGCTAATTTGGGGAGAACTGACAGAAGCATTCAATCATCAAGGATCATTCTCTAGGCTACCTATTGTTAGGCACCAAGGTGTACTTCAGATCCTCACATAGGCATGTGTCGAGGTACCAATAAAGAGGTAGATCTTGTGAACCTATAGTCTATGACTTCTAGGATGGTGACTTCGCAGCTGCCTACATTTAATAAAACTAGGAAGATTGCACACATGTTGACAAGGACAAGAATAGCCCTTATGGTGAATTATAAAGCATTGCACTTTTGACATGTATCTTCTTGGCATAAAGTTTGTTTTTCTCCCTTGTGTTATAAAAGGGAATTCAGGGCCAAGACGAACAATTCTAAAAATTTTGCTTAGTATGTACTAGGATATCTTTGAAGCAATATATTGACAGATAGTCTTTTATAGATTTATTTAGCACAATAATTTATTATGAATGTATGATTCCTATACTAAAAAATTAGTAAAGAGGACATTCATTTTTCTTGCTCAAATATGTTGTATGGTGTTGTATGAATTGTTATGTTAATGGCATGTTTAATTTATCTTCTCTAATGGAGAATGTGTATGTTTTGATAGGTTTCATTTAGAGTAAATGAATTAAATTTTGTCTTGAATACTGCAACATTTGTGTGAGAGGTTTTGTGAGGAAGTTATGAATATATTCTCAGTCTGATCATTTTAAGCAAGTCTTGGATGTTTAGTATTGGATTCTAATGTTGATACTGTGATATTGTCTATCTTTAGACCTGTTATTTAACTCTATATCTCCCTTGAACAGGAACTGATCATACTTTTCTAGGTTTTACGATCATTTCAACATTCTTATTTCACCTTTTATATTTCATTTTCATGTTTTTCTGCATTAGGAGTAGAATACATTAGAATCAATTTTCAATACAATCAAAGTAGTACAAACTAAGGTTCAAGCTAGAATTCATAGTATATCTTACTTTTCCTTGGTATATTTTCATTGAAATCATCTGCTAAAATCTACAATATCTGTCCATGTAAAGTTGAAATATCGTGAAACATTACAACAGGGATGCCCACCTAGGTCCTGAAGAGCCTAAAGAGTAGAATATTGCTTCCTTTGTGGTGAATCTTGTTCGTTGGACAAAACCAATCCTAAGTCTATCTATGAGTTAGTGTCTATTTCTCTAGGATATATGATTTGTTGATTTGGGAACCAACACAGTTATCTGACCAAATTAGATGTCGCCCCATTGCAATATCTTTTTCCTCCAAGAACTCAAAAAAATTCTCGAAACAATGTTGCACATACTTAGAGGAGTGAGGTCTATCATCACCCATATAAAATAATACTCCTTGATTATCTTCTTGTCCTCTTATATACTATCAGGGGCATGCCTATATGTTATGTGGACAAAAATAGCAATCTAAATGGAATTGTAATACTGAGATTGTACCTCATTTTGTGGTTGCAATGTGTAGTTTTCTACAAAATCAACTACTAATATAATAGTGCTAATCAGGAAAGACTTCTTGCACATCCTGAATTATTGATCCAATCATGAAGACCTATGGCTATGCCTTGCATACTTGTAGACATTTTTTTAATGAAATCTGAAGTAAAATCAACAACACTACATTATTTTGTAACCAACTCACATCTAAAACCTTCACTTCCACTCTCCAAAGTATATATGAGCATCTCATATCTCTTTTCCTTAACAATATTATTTCCAAATTCATTTTTTCTACCCTCATGAAAACATGAAACAAACATTGACAAACATTTCTCAACTTCTATTTTTTATATTTCTTCTAGATGGATCCAATGTATTCTGGAAACCATCAAGCCTGAAGACCTAAAGTCTATGGAAAGTAATTTCTCCGAGGAGGAAGTTAAGGTGGTGGTTTTTTCAGTTTGTGCATTCAAACCATCTGTACTGGATGGGTTTTCCCCTTATTCTTCTAGGAATATTGGGAGATGGTGGGTTAGGATATTACTATGACAACTAAGGAATACTTATCTTTGGTTAATATCCTTAAGGAGATGAATAAAACCTTCATCCTCCTAATTCTCAAAAAAAAGACAATGCAAAGAGGATGTTAGATTTAAGGCCTATCAGTTTTTGCAACACCATGTACAAAATCTTTCCCAAACTCATTGTTAATATGATTAAAACTTTTCTCAAATATTTAATTCATTGTAACCAAAAAGGTTTTGTCCCTAGATGTTAGATAGTGAAAGCCATTCTTGAGTTTAATGAAACTTTTGACTCAATGGACAACAATGGTAAAGAAGGTATTCTCTTCAAAATTGGTATTTCTAAAGCTTATGATTTAGTTGCATGGCCTTTCCTTTCTTTGGTTTTGAGTAAATTTGTCTTCAAAGGTGAAATTATGAAAGTTATTGAGGCCTTCTTTAAAACACCGATGTTCTCAGTACTAATCAATGGAGCTCCCCATGCTTCCTTCAATTCTTATGACAACTTGAGAAAAAAAGGATCCTTTATCCCCCTACCTTTTCATACTTATGGCGAAGGTAATGGGAAGAAATTTTATGTTGGCTCTGGAAAATGGTGCTATAAAGGGTATCAAACCATCTTCGACTCCCTTTGTGATCTCTCACCAGTAATTTGTTAATGAAACCCCTATGATGAGTAAGGCCTTTATTTTGGAAGCCAAAGGATGGGGGACTGTCCTCTCTGATTATGCTATAGCTTCTGGTAAAAAAATTAATCTGGACAAAGCGCTCTATATGTCATGAGTACCAACAAGAAACTCCAGAATAAGACCTAGAATATTATCA
Source organism: Cryptomeria japonica (assembly GCF_030272615.1). Classification (NCBI taxonomy): domain Eukaryota; kingdom Viridiplantae; phylum Streptophyta; class Pinopsida; order Cupressales; family Cupressaceae; genus Cryptomeria; species Cryptomeria japonica. The sequence continues at coordinate 588,365,752 of NC_081406.1, forward strand.
ATGGCAAGGGTACTCCTTCATATTCTACATACTTGGGTCTCCCTCTCACTATTGGTAATGTTGATAATTAAGTTTTGTTGGGTCTTTTGGAAAGGATTCATAGGAAATTGGTTCAATAGAAAGGAGTGGTTCTTAATAGTGCGGTGAAGCTCCAACTTCTAAAAGCCTCCCTATAGAGCACCTCTGTTTACCTTCTTTCCCTATTTCACATTCTTATTTCTCGGGCTAAGAAGTTGAACCAAATCCAAAGGAGATTCCTCTAAGTTGGAGTGGAACAATGCAACTGAATGTCCCTTGTGGACTGGGAGGAAGTTTTCTATGCCAAGTACGTTGGGGGTTTATGTATAAAAGGATCATATGATCCCTTGGTCAAGTATTAATGACTAAGATCAACTAGATACTTATTTCTGGGGATGCGAAGTGGACTTCAGTCATGAGAGATAAGTATGTAAAGGAAAGATATTTGTCTTTCCTCAACTTAGATGTTGTGCATAGAGGATCTACTATCTAGAATAATCTCCTCAAGATGGGTGATCTACTAGATAAGGGTATAATATAGAAATCTAGGAATGGTTGGAACATTTGGTTTTGGAAGGACTCATGGTTGTCCCCCATTCCTCTTTAATTTCATCCTATCTATGTAGTAATTGAAGAAGATCCATCCATGAGCCTTGGGACCTTCCTTAGTGATTAATGGGTCCCATATTCTTCACCCATGGAGTGGAGATTCAAGGTTCACGACTTTTCCTAGCAGAAGAAGTGTTCAATGGAAGAGCTTCTCAAAATCCTTAATTCTATTAGGTTTTATAATAGAGAAGATGAGGATGTGCTCATTTGGGCAACCTTGAAGGATGAAAATTTCATGGTTATATTTTCCTATGAGATTGCCTCGCCTTCTTCGATGCCTCTTTCAAATGGGACAACATCTGGAGAACTAAGACAAAACCTGAGATTTGATTCTTTTGGTGGAGTATCTTTCATGGAAGAATTCTAATAGCTAATAATCTCAAGAGGCATGGCTTCCAGATGGCCAGCAAATGCATGCTCTGTGAAAAGGAAGAGGAGAGTATTAAACATGTTTTATTTTATTTCCCCTTTTCTTGGAATGTAAGATAGAAGATTGTGGGAATGTTTCTCCTTAAATGGGCTTGGAATAAAACTACTAAGGATAATCTTCTTAGTGGGAACGTGCCTTCCCCTCACCCCTTAACTAAGGAGCCATGGTGGAAAACCCTTTTTCACATTGGACGGAGTTAATGGAAAGAGAACAATAATATAATTTTTAGAGAAAGTAGTCCAACTAGGAAGAACTTACCAACATGATCATTTCTAATGTCAAGGAGAATATGGCTTCTTTTGTGAAGAGGAAACACTCTCACCCACTACTTTCTATGGATTGGGCGATTGCTAGATTGTGGTATATGGAGTTGATTCTTTTTTGGCTTCATTTTTGCCCCTATTATATTTTGTAATGCTATCAAATGGACTTGCCCCCTCTTCCCTCCCCCCCCCTTGACAATGGTTGGTTGAAGTTGAATTTTGATGGGTCATCTCGGGGCAACCCAAGTCAAGTGGGAGGGGTTGGAGTCATTAGAGACTCATGTGGAAGCCTCATCCTTTCCTATGTGGTAAATATAAGAATACAAATTTCAAGCATTACTAAAGTTGTAGCTATTTATCATGTGTTGATCGTGGCCAGTGAAAAAGGTCTCAAGCATATAATTACTAAAGGTGACTTAAGCAATACCATTATGATGCTCAAAAGGGTGGCAAAACCATATTTGAAAACTAACCCTCTCATTTTTAAGTGTCACAACATCTGTCCCTTACTAGGAAACATCAGGTTCAACCACGTGAGACGTGAAAGCAACTGTGTGGTGGACAACCTAGTAGTGATGGACACGTATGTTGATGATTTCAAAATTTAGTTCCACTTGTACAAAATCCCAGTTGAGGCTTGTGCCATGATCTTGAAGGACTCTTCAATTAGTGATGCATAATCCCAAAGTTGGTAATTTTGTACTTGCCTTTCTCACCCTTTCCTCTCCTTGTTGGTTAGGTTGACGATATTTAAAAAGTATTGATGGTACTACCTACCATTGCATTCCCTAGACTTGTGACTTTGCCAACTTGGTTTTCTATTTTGTGACTATGGGAGGTGATTTGATTCAAACTAAACGCAACAACTTCTTTGAACTTAAGAATCATGGGGAGTTGAGGGACAAGGTGATTATGGAAAACTAGATAATTATGTTGAAGGGATGATTGGCTATGACTCTAAGCTCTCTACTGATTTTTTTAATGCTTGGGAAAATGTGAATGTGAAGATTGGTAGTGTTACTTTTGTGGTTTCGATGAAGGCTATTACAAAGGTGACAAGAATGGGCCTCAATGGTGTGTCCTTTCCAAAACATTCAAACGGAATTACAAGGAGGAATTTGATTGTTTTTTTCAACCAAGAGAAGGAGTTTTCAAGCTTCAAAGTGGCTACAACAAGGAGGATCTCCCCAAAATTTGGAAGGATGTGGCTTTTCCCATAATGAAGCACTTCATCTTGGATGGTAGAAAAAGAAGTTTCCATACACATATTTTTCCCATGCTAAATCATCTTTGGTATGGAGTTAGAATGAATTTTCCTTTCTGGATTATGTCTTCTTTGTTTCAATCTATTTGAAAAGCCATTGAAAAGGGTAAACCCCCTCCACCAGGGTATCATCTAGAGACTGGATAACTTCCACCTTGCATTATCCCACTCTAGTGGATTCCCTTCTATTGCGGTTGAGTCTACCTATTATCCCAATCTAATTATTGACCTTATTTTAATCCCTTTAATTTTTGGGAACATATTTTGCCTTACTCTGGTTCTAAAATACCTACTAGGAAAAACCCTGCTAGAATAGCCAAATTTAGGGCCATTGCTAACACCAAAAAAGATCAGGACATGGATGTGTAGTATGACATGCAACAAGATGTGGTTAGTGATATTGTTGATGATTCTAGATCTAAAATCTTAATCCTCAAAGGATTCAAAGTCCTTGGATATTTTGAGGTTCGACTAGTCCCCTGCTAAAACTAGAGGAAACCCTATCCCTCTCCCCTAAACCCTCCCTTCACTGATAACTTTGACCCTTAGAGTACTACTTCATATCTATAAAAAAATGTGAGGGACCTACATGAAGACACACAAAGACAAGAAGAGTTGATGAAATGGCTCTTCTTGCAAATGAATGTGGCCATCAAGAAGATAAATCGGCTGGAGGTGGTGGTTGAGGATGAGGCTAGGGCCAACACTTGGGTTGATGATTTGGATGAGGAAAAAGTACAAAAAAAATGCCAATGATCTTGTGGGATTTATGGGGTATTGAGAAACAATGGGTGGAAAGATTGCTTACATGGACTTTAGGATTAAGAATGTGGGTAGTAAGTATGAGCTAGAAGAGATCAAGAAAACCCAAGAGGCCCTTAAAAAGTAAATTGAGGAGGTCAATTGTGCTTATAGGGATGTTTCTAGAAAGAACAATGCCACCCTATAGGCTGCCCATGACGAGATGGAAAGGAGAAGTGCAGAAAAAAGAAGATGCATAGATTCCCTAGCCACGAGCTTTGGCCTCACCACTTCAATGGTTAAGGCCACCCTTGACTTTGCACTAGCCTCCTCTGGTTGAGGGATTGGATATAGTAAAAAAGTCTCTTTTTTGGATAAAGTTCTTAGTTTGTGCCATGATTGGCAAGATAAGGGTACCCCCACCCAATAGACCATCATTTTGTGTTTGTGTTGGGTGGTTATTTTGTGTTTTGGTGGTCCCGATTCTTTTTTGCCTACTAGTTTTTTAGTTTAAATGTTGTCTCTCTACTGGTCCTATTGGGTTTTTTTTGTTTATTGGTGGAGAGTATTTTTGCTGGTTGTGCATCCCTAATGGGCTCTTGGTGTCTCTTTGTGGTTATTTAATGGTATGAACCTATCTCGCCTTTATTAATCAAAATAATTATAATATAGTTTATTGTTAAGAAATATTTTATTTGTAGTACAATTTAAATTTCCAAAATTAATTTAACTATGTTTATGTTCAATTTAATAATAATATTTTAATTGTTCTCATTTCCTCTCCATTCAATTTATCCCTTTATATCTATCTCATTGTCTCTCTAGCTCTCTCTATCACTATATCTCTCCCTCTCTCTATCTCTTTTTATTTATCACTCTCTCTCTCTCTCTCTATCTCTTTTTATATATCACTCTCTCTCTCTCTCTCTCTCTCTCTCTCTCTCTCTCTCTATATATATATATATATATATATATATATGTATATATATATATGTATATATATATATATGTATATATATATATATGTATATATATATATGTATATATATATATATATATGTATATATATATATATGTATATATATATATATGTATATATATATATATGTATATATATATATATCCTTTGTACCCTCTCTTTGTCTCTCCATATCTCACTCTTATTATCTATCTCCATCTCCATCCAGATATCTCTACTTTTCTCTCTAACTATTGGCAAGAGCCTCTCTTTATATATCACTTCCCATCTCTATCTTTATATTTCTCTCTCTCATTCTCATTCTCTCTCACTATATTTCCCTCTATATATATTTATCTATTTCTATCCCTTTGTCCTCTCTTTCTCTCTCTCCATATCTCTTTCTCATTTATATCTCTATCTACATCCAAATATCTCCACTTTCCTCTCTAAATATTAGCAATAACTTGATGCATGTTGCATCCCTTGTTTGGAATTATAGTATTTTTTTCTAGTAAGCCTAAAGTGATATAGAGTGGTATTGTCACCTTTCTCTTGCATATGTAGCTTCAATAGTTATTTTTAAGTGTATGTTACTCTATCAACCATGAATTATTTGTGTTGTTTAATATTAATATTCATTCATTTTCTATTATTAATATTTATGCTTATAATGATGATTGTGAAAGATCTATAATTTGGAGATGGATTTCCTATTTTTTACCAAGTGCCACTTGGGTTCTATTTATGAAATTTAATATGATAGAGATGGAGTAAGATAAATTCAATGCATTCCATATGCACTAAAAAGGTTTTGAAAGAGAGGTATGGTATTTCATGTAGAATAAACTAGGGTGTTTGATCCCCTTTTTTTGGCCACTACAAGCATTAAATGGTGTGCTACACATGGATTTATTTATGAAATAGGATTAACAAAGTGATAAATTTTATAGATAATACCATGATATCAACTAAATATTTATTTTCTTTTGCTAGGTATTGCTCTTTTTTGGTAGAGCCACTATTTCATATTTTCCTTTTGAGAGCTTTTAAATAAAATTTTATATTAAGTGGATAGTTACCAAGTCCAAAGCTATGAGGACTCGTTTTTATCTCAACATGTTTGTACTTAGTTACAAATCCACATAATTGAACTTGTTATATCTTTAAAGCTTAGATCCGTGTCTCATGGGGCTAAATTGATAGCTTTTGGGAATGATTCTATAACCTATCCTACTTATTTACTTTATTTTTATGGGTGTCATTTTGTGCCCTTTAACTATTATTCCTATGAGGGTAATATCTTGGACCTCTATCGATACATTATCACTCTAGAGGGTCAACCATTTTTTATGTTTCTCACCTTCAAGTTTCTTAGCATCACCACTGCAAATAGAACACTAGTACTCACACAACTAGGGGAGCTTGAATCAAAGTTTGACTTTACTAGCACATGATAGGAAATAGGTCTTACATTTCTATAGTTACCCTCAAGTAATTAAGCAAATCGAGGGGAAATAAGTTATAAAATATAACATTGACATTATCAAGGCTTTTACAAACATTACAAGAGTTTTTTTTATTGAGGAGAGCACTTGGGCCTAGTTTATTTCTCTACACTAATACCTTATATTAGTTCATTGTTAGGTCTTGAATTCCTAGATTGCTATTTATGAATAAATTCTCACCAAAGATGTTTTTTGGGAGGTTATTTTCTCTATCTCTGGAATGTAATTCTTTTGGTACTAAATATTCGTTTGTGAAATTTATAAAAAAAAATTGGACACTATAGATGGTGGCCTTCATAAGTTTTATCTTCACCCTTCCATGTCTCTAGGAAATTTAACTAAGAAGAGAAGCATTAAATTCACATAGAAAAAGTTGGAGATTAATAAGATATATACAATTGGAGGCATACTACCCTTTGTCTCTTATAAAATTATTGGAAAAGTACCAGCTTTTAAACACCAATCTACGCTTCAATAGTTAATTTGTCTTGTAATGAATAACTTCATCAAATCAATTTTTTTTTAATCATATTATTTTTTATTAAGATAAATGAGTTTTACAGGGACCCGAAATCCAAATCCAACAAAAAATAAAATACAATAATCGGAGTCTAACCAGTATCTTACCAGCTATAGAAATAGGGGATACACCCCATAATAGAAACCACAAAAAACATAACTAAACAGGACGCAACAACATAAAGAACTAAGATAGAGATTTCATAAGCTATGCATTTTTATGGATCGCTTTATTGTTAATCTCCTGGAATTCCTTCATAATAAACCTCAAGCTACCAGTAAGTTGATGTTTTCCCGGTACATGGTCTCATGGATGCCTGCACCTCTTGGTTCAACTTAGTCAGGTTGATGTCTGGGGGTGTCTCTGCTCTGGCCATTTGTTCCTTCTCTGAAGCAATTTCCTCATTGACTCTATTAAGATCCTCAACATTTCTCTACATTACTTACTTGCTGACCTCCACCAAACTGTTTAGTTTACTCTTCATTATTTGTATCTCTTTCTCTAGCCTATCGATTTTTGCCTCATGCTCAGTCTTCATGATCTTGATATCTTTCACAATTTTTTGGGATAACTTTAGGAGTTCATCAGTCTTATCTGGAGTAGGAATATCAGTGAAAGTGGCAATGAGATCTTTAATCCCCTATTTTAGAATATTGATTTCCCAAAAAAAACCATCGGAAACACTTTTCTTGATACATCAGTGATTTCTCTAGAAGCATATCAAAATCATTTTAACCATCTTTGTTCTCATTGGGGTCCACATTGATGGGGATGTCGAGTTTTATTTCGTTATCTTCCTTGTCAAGATTGACCACCTTATTTCAAGTCTTTTGTTTCTTCATATTTTGTGGGCTTAAAATGTGGGTCTACAAAACAAGGGTTTTCTGTTTAGTGGCCCATCTAGGAGGGTTTTTTCTATTGCTACTAGTACCAGGAGTCTTTTTCAGGGGACCCTCATCCTCTGAGGGTTTATAATATGAGTTGTCTGAGACCTAGATATCATTCCAATCCATAGCTTTCCCATCCTTAGTATCATCAATCTCTGTATTCGATACATCAGGCACCTCCTGGTTGGCTAAAGACTTAGGGTTTACCTGAACAAGGGAGAGTTTGACCTCATGGGCCTTCACATACTCCATGATTAAGAGAATTAAACCCTCATGAAGAAGCGGGTTATCCTCATTCTTAGCATGCTTACTAATAGATAGCTCCATGGAAGATAACAAGTAAAACAAAATAGAAATTCTTTTGTCATGTCTAAAATGGTTCAGAATTATGAAATGGTAATAGAAAATACTAGCAAAGCGACCATTGAGGTAATGTACCTCATAATAAATTCCACCATGTTTGCCAAGAGACTTTGAAGGTCCAACCGGTTGTAACGGCCATCCGGGTTCTTCTTAACCCTCCTCCTTTCACTCTGTTTATCGTAGAAAGCAGAAAGGGCTTCTTTTGAATTCTTCCTTTCCTTGAAGAATTTTCTACCTTCCAAACTGAGCCCAGAAATCTCGGTGATGAATGGTTCATCAATTCTGAACTCTACCCATACACACACATCACCCTATTATCCCAATTACTCAAAAATAAGTCTGTGAGCTAATGATTATATCCATCAAGCTTCCAAACAAAGTGTTCCATTCCCCCATCCACAATTTCCCTCTAGACCTCCTCATTCTTCTCCCAAAGCTCACATGAGGATGAATCCATTCTATTTTTGTCTCAACCCATTATGATATTGCTTCTATGATTTTTTCGAATAGCACCAAAACCAGACTTTAGGCCGATGCAAAAACAAACAGAGCCAAAAGAACAATCTAGAAACTCACCTTCTCTCTTTTCTATGAAAATCCCTACACATGTGAGCAGTCATCATTAATGATTGAGTGATGAAAGGTTTTCGGTGTCCTTCCTCGCCAACTCACACAACTGGAATGGGAAGGAATCCCCTTCCTTCCACCATGTTTCATCATCTCTAACCACACCTAGATTAGCCATGTGGTCAGCGGACCTATTACCCTCCCTCAAAACATGTGATATTTTAATATATATCCTCAAATTTGTTCATCATTTCAAAGCACTCTTGCATTAAATGGTTGATCATCCAGCTAGGTGAAGATTTTTTGTTCATACAGTTTATTATATTTAACAAATCACTCTCCAACCCCACCTTCTTATATCCCCCATGACTTTCCATTCTAATCCTAATGTAGGTTGCATTTGCCTTGGTAAAATGGTTTGTCTGGGTGCCCAGTGGGAGTGTCACTGCTGAGACAAGCCTACCATTGTAATCACACATAACTCGTCCATAGCCTATTGGGCCAGGATTACCTTTGGCTACCCCATCAACATTAATCTTGATCCACCCCCTGGAGGAGCACTCCAAAAAATTTTGGGTCTTGTGTGTTTCATTTTAACAGTAGGTCTAGAAATATCCCAGTCAATGTGCCATTTGTTGATGATGTCCTAGTCCATTTTTGGAGAATCACTAGCTAAATCATACTATCAGGAAAGGAAAGATGCAATGAAATTTTCCTTAATAGAGGCTTGGATACGAAGCACCACCACAGCAGCCGGAGATTCTCTATCTCTAAAAATGCGATTATTTCTTTCGTTCCAAATGCCCCAGGCCACATGAGGGAGCATAAAATTCCAAATAAAATTAAGAGCCTGATTATCTGAAGGACACGACCATTGTAGTCAGCAATCCAATAGACTCATGGGGAAGCACCAACTAATACCCCAGAGTTCAAAAAAGTGAGCCCAAATCTCCTGATTAAAAGGGGAATGTAAAAGAAGATGAGCAATATCCTTAGCCTCTTCCTTGCAGAGAAAGCAATGATTAGGCAACAACATCCCTCTTCTGCAATGATTATCAATAGAAAACACTTTATTTTGCATAAACAACAAGAAGAAAATATTAATTTTGAGGATCAGGAACTTATTCCAGAGACTAGACCAAAAATGGGCCGAAGCATAGGTTCTTGAAAGTAAAGCAAAGGCCTGAGAGACCAAAAAACCACCAAAAGAAGATCCCACCCAGACCAGACAATCTTCAATCGGAATAGAGGGAATGAAAATAACATAAATAAATTATTGGAGAGGCACAAGCAGCGGATACAAATTAGACAAGTCAATCAGCAACCCAGAAGCCAATCCGATCTTTACACTGCTCCATGAAAGGGACATCCCAACTACAATCAATTAAGGGGTTGTCACCAACCCACCAATCTTCCCAGAAATGAATGTTCTGACCATTACCAAGGCACCACTTTGACCATTTTAAAATGAGGACTCTAGTATTTAGAAAACTTGACCAAAGGCTAGAAGCATTTTGGGCTATATGAAAACCTTCAAGGATATTTTCAGGAGATCGGGATGAACGAAGGTACTTATTATCAATGATAGTAGTCCATTCATTGGATTCCTTAATTGCTCTCTAGAACTGTTTGGCCAACAATGCCATATTAAAATCACAAATATGTCTAATGGCCAGCCCACCAAGTTTCCTTTGGATACAGACTTGGTCCCAAGCAACTAGATGCAGGTGATTCTTAGATTCAGTACGTGTCCACAAGAAGTTCGTCTAGATCTTTTCCATTTAGTCAACAAATTTGGTTGGGATTTTAAAAAGACTCATGGCATAAACTGGGAGATTCTGCAATGAGGCTTTAATCAGTTGAAGCTTACCAGCTTGGCTTAGCAAAGCACCTTTCCAACCCACAAGTTTGTTTTGGAACCTATCAATCAGGTTAGACCAAAAAGCATCTGGAGCCAGACCCTAGCAAAGAGGGAGCCCTAAATAGATATTAGGGAAAGAGGCAAACTTACATCCCAAGATCTCAACAATCTTAATTTATCTATGAATAGGGGTATTCAGGAAGAATATAGAAATTTTAGGGAGACTAATCTCTTCCCTGAACCTATTTCATAAAGAGAAAGAAGTCGTTTCAACGATTTAGCCTTTGAGACCAAACTTTCCCCCATCAACAACGTATTATCCACAAATTATTGATGGGAACAAATTTGAGGGCTTGAAGACGGTCTAAGACCCTTAAGTCTACCAACCCTGATTTCCCTTAGAATAATCTCACAGAGAGCTTCTCCCATAATGATGAAAAATAAAGGCGAGATAGGATACAACTGTCTGAGATCCTTGGAGATCGAGAAAAAACCAGAGGGAGGTCCATTAATCAACACCAAAAACTTGGGAGTTGAAATGCACTGATTAATCAGTTGAATGAAGCAATCACCAAAACCAAAAGCACAAAGCATCCTAATTAGAAAATTCTAGTCCACCCTGTTATAGGCCTTTAACAAGTCAAGTTTAAGAAAGAAACCAAGATTCCTGTTCACCGAAAGGGAATGGATTTTTTCATGAACCACCATGATGGAGTCCAAAATTTGACGCCTTAGAACAAACCCATTTTGTTGCTTAGAAATCAAGCCAGGGAGAAACTTCTACAGCTTGAAAACCAAAATTTTAGAAAAAAATTATAGATATACATTAACTGATGGGCCTGAAATCCTGGAAACAACCAGGGCATCAGCTTTTGTAGGAATCAATACAATAAAAGTGGCATTAAGCTCTTTAAGAAGGGATCTAGATCCAAAAAAATCTTGAGTAGCACACACAACGTCCTCCCCCACAATGGACCAAAACAGTTAGAAGAAGAACATAGGAAAACCATCAGGCACTGGAACTTTATTCCCTTCAAAAGAAAAAATCACTTGCTGACCTCTTTAGCAGAAGGGATTCTAGTTAGCTCATAATTTATATCTGGATAAATACACGCCTGAACTTCATTGAGAATTTCCTCCTGAGAAACCAAGTCAATCAGAGCATCAACAGATAAAAGATCAGAAAAATAGCGAACAACTTCAGAGCTCATATCCTATTGCTTATCAATCCAATGATTGTTGACATAGATCATCTTTATTCTAGTAGATGTTCTATGCTTAAGAGTTTTCATATGGAAAAAATTAGTATTCTTATCCCCATTTTTCAACCAAATGACTCTGGATCTTTGTTTCCAAAATTCCTCTTCTTTAGAGATAATATCATGTAATTTGGACAAGAGCTCAACTTATTTGTCCATTATGATGGGGAAATACCCTTGGGATTGAATAAGAGATTGAATATCATCCAATTCCCTTTTTACAGTCTTTTATTTGGAAGATGTTGCCAAAGGAGGACTTATTCCATTTCTGGACCTTATATTTTACATTAGCCAATTTCTTGGCCACTCTATACATAGTCGTACCATGGACCCCAATAGTCCACCACTCTGTAACCTTATCCATAAAGTTAGGATTATGAGTCCATATTTTTTTAAATCTGAATGGGAAAGCTTTTTTCCTACTAAGGGAAGAAATGCTCAAAACAATTGCGAAATGGTTAGATCCAATCCTAGATAAAGAGGATGAATTACCAGAAAAATCTAGCAGCCAATTAGAGGAAATAAGACCCCTATCAAGTTTGACTTGAATAATATTTGTCCCACTCCTCATATTTGACCACTTAAACTTAGACCCATTCAACTCCAAGTCAAGCAATCCCAGGACATTTATGAGATCCAGAAGATCCTTCTTACTAATTTCAAATATCAAAGCCCCACCACTTTTCTCAATATTGGAAATAAGGCAATTAAAATCCCCCCTCATAATACACTTCTTATTATTAAAAAGAAGTCTATATTTTACCAAAGAGTTCCATAAAATCTTCCTGGAACTCCTGCTATTAGGAGCATAGATATTGGAAATGATACAAGAAGACCCGTCCAGAACATTAGTGATTCTTGGTGGCAATGTGATTCAGTCTGGAAATAATTGTTGAACCTTACACAAGTCTTGGATTCCAAAAGGTAGCAACACCTTGAGAGGCACCATCCAGATCAACATAATGGACACCACAATCCTTAAAACTAGTCAGCTTCATCTTTGAATGTTTATCATAATGCATTTTAGTCTCTTGGACAAGACAGATTCCCAATCTATGATCTCGAATCATATTTGACAGGAGATCATGTTTATTGGGGTGATTGAGCCCTCTTATGTTCCATGATATTATCTTCATTTAGAACGGTCAGAGTACCCAATCCCCATATCCTTAATAGTTGGTTGTGAACTATCAACAATATCTGACTTACTTTGCTTATCTCTGCTAAAGAGATTTGGGGGTCTCACAACCCCTCTTGGTTCTAAGCCACAATCTACTTTGTACTTGTTCCTGGTTTTGACATGCACAGATCCCAACACCACCCTAGCATTTGAGGGAGGAGTACTCTAACGCCAATTCTTAGATCTAACTTCAATGAAAGGATTAGGGTCCTCAATCTTCTAGCCAAAATCCGAAGGGGAATTTGGATGATGGTGCAGGAGCACCTCATCCCTTCAAGGGCCCATATGTGGGGCATGATTTAGTTTTTTTTTTTTTTGTCCAAATAAGGTCTATTTAGACCCAACATGATGTAATAAGGCTAATAGTGCCAATAAAATGTAAAGGTTGAGTCAGTTGAGTCATATGTCCTGAAAATTATCAAATTGCTCACATAGGGACTAGTGGTCAAAACAAGTCAAAATGGAAATATCAAGGTTGTGGGGAGTATTTTGTGTCATTTTTAATGTTATAACATGTTATTTAACCTATTTGGGATATTGGATGATCAATAAGTACAATAAACCAAAAGTTGTCAAAAAGCAAGAAATGTTGTCAATGCAACTTTTCAAAGTTGCTTGACAACATTTGCAAAAAGGTTGGTTTTTGGTGGTTATAGTTGGTTGGTGGGTTGTGAATACTTATAATGCTATAAATATGGTGAAAAAACTCCTCAAAAGTATGTAATTCTTGGGATTGAAGTTTTTGGCAATAATAGTAAGTGGTTTCCTTGCACATTCTGTGTTTTTCCTGAACTTTCATTGCATCCAGTCTGCAATTTGTTAGTTTTCACCATTGTTGTGCATTGAAGGTTCATTAACATGGTTTGAGGGTTTAATAATAGTAAATTAAATTTAATTTCCTTCAGGTTTCATGTCATTTGGTTTTTTTTTGGCAAAGATACAATAAGTTCTCTCAAAACTGTCAAAACCTTGAACTAGGGCAAACCGAGACAAAGAAAATGTTATATCTTTATGTTCTTGGTTGATCAAGCCACACAAATTGGTGGAAATATGTAATATTATGTAAATTATCATTCCATTATTGTTCCAGGGTTCCATGATAGGTTTTGCATGTGGTTTGAGGCATGAAGGTGACTGAAAACTTGCCTCAGGAAGGTTTGACTGTCACAAGAAAAATTCAGTCCTAATAAGGGGTCAATATCTCAAAGTGTAACCATTGGATCTTTATTATGTTTTGATATGTTCTTCATAAAAAAAATTTATAGAGTTCCACTGGAGCGATCTGCAAAATATGTCCATTTGAAAAATTTATTCATCTCTGAGTGAGTATGTGTCAAAGAGGCCAGTAAGTTCTTGTTTAACAGTAACCTTTTGTACATGTTGAGGTTTGGATCAGAGTACATGGTATTCCATAATTAAGGGCTGGTAGGAGTGTTGAGAGGGTGTGTGGAAGTGTTAAGGCTCTATAGAAAGTGATGGTAGCCTTCAAACAAACTTAAACTCCCTTTGGTTTATGACTGTCCTCAATACCAAGAAACCTATCCTAGTTGGTCTAGAAGGTATGATTGAGTTCATAGGCAAGAGCAATATGTGTGGACTTTTATAAAAGATTATGGAAAACCTTCATAAGGGGAAGTGTTTAATCATTGTGAAACCTCAACAATATGAGGTAGATTCCTAAAAGGTGTAGGGCTTGTGTGTGGGTGTGGATGCTCTGCATCAGACGAGATGCATCAAAGGAAGATGAGTTCAGTTGACCTGACTTTTCATGGGAAGAGTGCATATCCACAATCAAGTTCAAGTTTGTTTCAGCCACAACATTGGGTAGGACGCAACCGAAGTCACTTTATTTTCCTCCAATGTATGGGGGATCTCTCCCTGAATATCACATTCTGGAGTTGGAGACCCAGAGGGAACCTCCTTCAGATAAATCCTCATAACTTCCCCCTATCCTATTTGACAATCCTGACTGTTAGGATCTGGAGCCACCATCTCAGGATCTTGAGAGCAATGAGGCCCATTAGGCATTTCCACGGCACTAATCAAGTTAGAATTTTTTTTCCTCCAAACTTTTGTATATTGTTTCTTGGAAGGGCAATCTCTAGCCCAATGACCAACCTTCTTACAATGAATGCACACAAAAGGGATTGATTCATATTCCACCTTTAAAATCCATTTCCCAAGTTTTGAATTGAAAGTGACTTCCTAGGGAAGGTTAGATGATTGCTTAATATTCACACAAATGAGAGCATAGACCAATCTTCTTTTAGCCACAGTCATCAGGTCCACTAAAAGTAGTTCACAAAAACAAGCAGCCAACCCACAAAAGATTTCCTCATCCCAGTATTCCAAAGGGAGCCCCAACAATAGAACCCATAGAGGAGGTTCATTACATTGCCAATCCTTTGGATTGAAATCGAGTTCCCATTGCTTTAGAGCCAAGGAGGATTTCCCCAGCAACCACGGTCCTCCAGCTAACACTGATTTTAAATCTTCATCACAAGTAAAGGAAAAGGAGAAAACACCATTTTCCATTGCAGTAACCTCAGTCTGACCTTTTCCTCTCCATTTGCAAGAAACCCATGACCTAAAAGATTTAATATTGGGACGCAACCCCACAAATTTGCCCACCAAAACAGACTCCACAGTGGCCAGATTTTTATCCACAATGCAATTTGGAATGGAAATGGAACAAATACTAGAAATGGGGTCAACATAGTGAGAAACAGGGGGAACCAACTTACCTTTCAGGAGAAAACTAAATAAAGTTGTCCATTTCTTATTGCAATCAGAAATAGATAAGGAAGAAGTTTGGTGCCTTGGAGGATCACTGGGACCCTCAGAACCATGTGAGCTGTCGAGACTACCAGATGAGGCATCATTGTGGCACATTGGAATGGGCTGAGTGCCACCATCCCAAGAATCCTTGCCATCCCCATCAGCCTTTTCATTCTCATCCTCTTCCCCCAAGATTTTCCTCATGCTTCCTCCGTTGTTTCTGCCTTCACTATAAATTCCCATCTCCTAAAAATTCAAATTTCAAACTCCCTCCGCTATTTGATAAGTTATGGGATAGGCCCAACTTTCACAACTTTTCATTTTGAATAAGATTGATTTTTCCAAATCCTACAAGTTTGTGTTGGGTTGAATATTCCTCAAACTAAGTTGGTTCATTTTATATTGTATACTCTTTATTAAGGTGTCCCTAGCTGTTCCATTTTTGACCTATTTGGGGTTCCCAATGCTTGGTCTATTTTATGGCTAGTTTCAGAATCTTAAGCACCTTTTCTAGATTTTTTATAGATCTCATGTTGATTAATATTGGATTCATGATATTTTAGACCCTTTTAGTTTCCTACATTTTTTTGAAATTTAATTGTACTAGAATGATAGCCTTGTATCCTATTTAAGTGTAAAGATATATGTAATTCTTTTAAGATGAAAATTCTCTTCAATAATTGGAATGATAGAAATGCAACTATTTTGTATAGTTTATTATACAATTTGATATTTTTCTATGTACACTAAGGCTATGTAAAGGTGAAAATTTAGGGTTTCACTATAAAATGTAATATACCACTAATTTTACTTAATTACCATCACATTAGGGAAATAGAGGAATTTGATAGATCTAAGCCTAACAAACCAATATTCTAATCAAATTCTAGTCCTCCTAAATGGGGTTTTTCTTTCCCTTTGAATTGAATTAGAATTATTTAAAGATTAGGGTACAATAGTGAATTATTAAAGCAATTATTTATAAACAGTGAGATAGAGTCATCGTAAGAAGCCACAAATCTAGATCTGAGTAGAAGATGAAGGTTCTAATCTATTATTAGAAATTCAACCCAAATTATCAAGACTATGGTGGTGGTCGTCTTGGTCCTTCGAACTTTACACCATCAAAAGGTGAACCTGTTTGTCTCTATGAACGTTCTCAATCCTTTGAAACACAACTTTGTAGATATTCCTACACATTGTGAAAAAAGGGAAATTGTTGGGAATAGGGGTTTTCCTTAAGTCAAACCTCAGTTTTGGAATCAACCAAGAAACTGAATTGAAATGTAAATGAGGTAATGCAATAAAATACTTTCCTTTTGAGAGAAAGGATGAAAATGAATGAAAACCTAATGATATATCTCTAATGAAGTATTGTTTGTCTTCACAAGGAATTAGGGTTTCATGTAGATAGTCTTCATAAAACATAGAACGTGAATGTCATCTCCAATGCTTCATAGAAGGTTGATTGCTTTCTCACTTGAATGTAGGATCTTAATTTTGCCCTCCTAAGTTTTTTATGAATTCGATTTAGGTTTGAAATGAGAGAGGTAGACCTCCTTTTATACTTGTAAGTCAAAAAACATTGAATTTCTGACACAAGATCTGTTGGCAAATGCACACTCCAATGAGACATTGTAGGTGATTGAAGGTTTTGTCATTGATGGCAACCTTACAATCCTATGTCACCGGCAAGGCAATCCACCGGCACTAGCAAAATCAGATTCTACACCGACACACAGACCACTAGCACCGGTAGTGAAAGGAAGCATACCAGCACAAAAGCCGACAGGAATTTTGTTGTTAATATATTTTGTTTATTATTGTAAAATCATTGTAAGCTGACTTGGCAAGTTGTAAAATGACTCTTATATAAGAGAGTTCATTGTAGAACATTGTGAGAAGATAGATGTAATGAATGGAGGAATGTAATTAAGCAAAATAAGGCAGACCTATTATGCGAATTATAGGTTAAGGGTTTATGTATGAAGCAGAGCTATAAACCGGTACTAGATCTGGCATAGTAGATGCTATTTTGAAGCAGTACAAGACATTGGATTTATATAATCCATTTTGTAAGTCAGTGAGACTTCCCATTTTGTAATTGAGCAGTGAGCTCTAGGCACTTGGCCTTCCTACATGTGCAGGCCCCTCTTGTAGCAGTAATATTCTCTTATTGGCCAGTAAGTGAATATTGTGGGTCACAAATCCCACCGAGGTTTTTCCCACACCGGATTTCCTCATTAAAATATTATGTTATGGTGTGTTTTTCATGTGGTTGTTTTTATCTCTGTTTATTGCATTACTTTCTGTTTACCAGTACACAGTTCTAATTTGCTCTACATGTTTTAAGTTAAGAAAATCTTATTACCGGTTAGATACTAATTCGCCACCCCTCTCAGTATCTGTGGGAATCCTAACAATTGATATCAGAGCCTGGTCCTCTATTTTCAAAAGCCTAACAGCTTGAGGAAGATCTCGACACAGGTAGAGATGGAAAACTTGATGAAGCAACTAGAAGGAGCTCTCTCAAACTATGATGTAGAAAAATTGAAAAATATCAAACTTGAAGATGATATAAAAGCTGCTCAGGATATCATTCAAGCACTTCAAGAAAATTTTACTATTTCAAGAAACAAGAGAAGAGAACTTTGTGAAAAGATGCAAAATGAGAATGATGAAAAGGAAACTCTTAGTGATCTGATGAATAAGCTAAAACAAGAAAACATGACAACAAAGAATGAGATGCAGGATATGACTATGAGATTTTGTAAAGAATTGAAGATAGAAAGAAGAATGAAGAAGACTTGACTACAAGACTGAATGATGTTGCAAATGAAAACACAAGACTTAGTTATGAAAATGATATGTTGAAAACAGATCTAATGCATGCACAAAATGACTCAAATGAACTCATGAGACAAAAAGGTATCTTGGAAGGAGAACTGGCTGCTGCAAATCAACATAAAGAAAAATTCAAGAAAAGCTCAGAAGAACTTGGTGACTTGTTGAAGAATTAGAAACCTAATGGTGACACTAATGGTCTTGGCTTTGAAATTGGTGAAAGCTCCGGTACTGCAAACACACAGGATCATGGCAAACCGGTAAGACAACCTACTGCTTATAAATTTAATGGAAAATGCTTTAACTGTAACAAGTATGGTCATAGAGAAAATCAATGTAGATCTAGAAAGTATCAAAATACTAGTACACCCACCGGTCAATGTTCAAAATGCAACAAAGTTGGTCATAATTCTGAAAATTGTAGAATGAATGTGAGATGTTATATTTGTGGAAGATTTGGACATTTATCTAATCAATGTAGAACACAAACCGGCATAGGTTATGGGAAGGCTATTCAAAAAAATAATGTGACTTGTTATGCATGTAACAAAATTGGGCATATTGCCAAATTTTGCAGAAGCAAGTCCTCACCGGTAAACAACAAAGGTCCTAGTTTGAAAGGTAAAGAAAAGGTTGAAGAAGTAAAGCAGGAATTCTCAAAACAATGGATCAGGAAATCGGAACTAAATGTTGATAGGAATACTCCTCCATCGACAGAAGGAAGTAACACTCCAATGGCAGGAGAGTCTTCATCTAACTAAAGAAAATTTCTTTGAGGGTTTGGCAAACAAATGTGAAACATGCTATTATTCCCTCGATTGATGGTAAGAAGTTAAAATTACTTCCATACTGATAGATATGTTAAGTGATTACTTAACCAGCAAGCATTAAATATGGTGGTTGGCAAAATTAACATTATAAATCAATGTTTTTGGCTCCATTCCATTTCACCGAGCATTCAAACATTCAAAGAGCGCAAAAATTCCGAGCTAAGGCATTTCGAGCAAAGAAGCAAAGCAATTCAGCAATCAATCTTTCCAAAGGCAGAAAAAGGTATTTATAATCATGGCATCCTCTTTTGTACCTGAATTCATAGCAAACCCTACTGTAGTGGAAGTAATCAAGTGCCCTAGGCCCGTTTTTTAGTTAGTTCCTGAAATAGCAAAGAAGGATGATAATGTTGGTTCTTTTTCTCAAATCCCCAAAGGAGTAGGTTTTGCAGAAGACCCTAGCATGTATATTCATTGCCATATATAAGAATTAGGAGATGAAGAAATTAAGAACATGTACAAGATTTTTATTTGTGATGATTCCAATAATGTGAAACCTGAACACAAAATAATTGAAACCCTAGGATTCACAAAAATTCTCTACATTTCGGATTTCCCCAAGGAAGTTATTAGGATAGTATTGAGCAGGGTACATGGTGCATTCTTTTGGGTAGATTATGTTCACAAAATTACTAAGGAAGTTGTAAAAGTTGTAACAGGGTTACCCTCCACCGGTAACAGACCTGACAAGACAAAGAAGGTCTCAAATGACCTAGTAATGAACCTAACAAGTGCAACATCCGACAAAAGGTCTTTAAGGGTGAATGATGTAACTGACATAAATGTGAGATTCATTAGCATGATTCTAGGCTACAAAACAACACATGCAAACAGACTAAATTCAGTTTCCAGCTTATGCATAAAGAGTGCTCATGACATGATTAAGGATAATGTGAAAATTGATGTGTGTGAATGGTTGAAGTGAATTGATTGACAATTTGGGAAAGATCAAGAAGGATAAGAAAGGGACATTTAGATTTGGCAACTTACTTGTTTGCTTAATGCTACATATAACCAAACAGGTGCCCGGTATAGGTAATAAGAACCTTGGATTTGACATACCAATAGGCAAATAGTTATCTGACTTATTGAACATGGGTGAAAACAAAGAGAAGAATATTAATAAGTACTTTAAAGCATTAAAGGCCAGAATGAACGCTAGAGTTAGACTGTCACAAGAAATTGTAAATAAATATAAGGATGAATGAAATATGTTTTGTGATTAAGAAGGATGAGATCTAGATGGAGGCAGTTATCCCAAGAACAATTTGGGTTACTGAAATGGGTTATGAGACAGATGATCACATCATTGAAACATATGCAAAAGCCCTTTTGGAAGCACCCAAAGAACCTAAGGAAGAGGTATTTGGCAGTGCTGAAACCATTGAAAATCAAATTCAATCCAAGAAGAGAGTGAAGAATGTAGAAGCAACAATGAGGAGAGGTTCAAGGCAGGCTAAGGCTATCAAATAAGATATACTTAAACAAACCGGTATCACTGAAGATGAGTTACAAGAACAACAGCCAGAAACTCACCTTTCACCGATAGCAACTTCTTCGGAAAGTGACATGCCAGCTGCATTTAAAAGAGTTTTGAGGAAAAGACAACCTTCACCGGTATCCACACCTTCACCTAGAAGAACCAGACAAAAACAATAGGCAGTAAGGCCCCCAGCTAAGAAGATAACTCCAAAGAAGAAAAAGTTAACACCAATGAAAAGGACTCAACAAAATATTGCTCTAATTAACAAACTACTAGATGAAATAACAGAGGATGGACAGCTGAAAAACATCAAGAAACTATATGATACATTATTAGTTGATGACAAGGAAAAATTTGAAAATAATGTAATTCTACACTTGGATATCTATAAGAAATTTTTGATGCAAATTGTAGATGAAGTACCGGTAGAACTATTTAAGAGACTTGAAGCTAGAAGGCAAGTTGTTATGGAGCTTGACAAGAAAATAAAAATTGAGAAACTACTTGTTGTTTATCCTGTTAACTCACCAAAGGAGATAGATGATATGATCTTAGAGGCTAACCAGATAGTATTCTCAACTGCACATTGGCATGTAGCACTTATGGTTGGTAGAGTAAATGAGGTTGCAGAGGAAACTGCTAACGCATGGGATATGTTCCTTGTTGAGAAGGAAAAACAGGAAGAATATAGAAACTCCAAACCATTCAAGGTATATCAGAAAGACAAGGATAAGGGAAAAGGAAAGGTTGGTGGACCTCCAAGCATCAAAATAACAGATAATCTACCCCCACCGTCTCAAGATACTCCATCAGTAACAACAACTAAAGATGAACCGGTTGATGAGAGTATGGATATATCACAAGAGGATACAAATCCTAATTCTAAGGTATTATATACAGTAGATGTTGATACTCAGAAGGTCAACATTGTGGTAGATAAGGACACAACTGGTAAAATAGATATGACTAGTGAGCCACTAGTAACTGATAACATAGATAACATTGAAGGAAAACCAGCAAATAGTGCCACAGAACAACAAATAGAGCAACAAGCAGAGCAACAGGCTCCAGCATAGGAATAAGTTAATACAGAATCAGTGCCACCGGCAACTGTTGAGCAAAACAAACCATTGCTTAAGGAAATGGAAACACAGACTGACCTACTAGAGGTCACTGCAAGCAAGGATATTGCTCCCACCAGTGGAATTCAGAGTGTTGGCTCTTCAACTGCAGGATTCAAGACAAGAAATGTAACTTAAGATCTTTTAGACTCTATAAAGAAAATAACAGATTGTAGTTCATAGGAATATAAGGCTATAGATGACACAATTCCAATTTTGAAGATGATAACTCCAAAATGTAATGTAGATAATAAGGATTCTTTGAGTCAACTTGACACTTTGTCTAAGTATATTATTGACAACACAGTGACAGTTGAACAAATAAAGGAGGATGCATTCAAAGAGAGGTTAGAAAAGGAAAAACAGAAATTCTTTGAGGAACAAATAAAGAAGTGTACAAGGTAGTTTGACACACTTCTACCAGAATTATGTAGCACATTAAAGGAATTCAAAACTTTGTACATAGATGCTTGTAAGACTCACTTTTTTGACAGTTGATATAGACAAGAAGATCAGCAAGATACATGAGGAAATAAATCAACCAGCTGACAATTTTATTAATTCATCTGATTGAAATTATCAGTTTTTGAGCAAAAGATAACAGGTTTTGAGGAAGAATTACTAAAGCTAGAAAGAGAAAAGGAGAGAATAAAAAGTAAGGCTAAGAATCTGAAATTAAGACTAAGTCCAAAACTGGACTACCTAGCATCCTTAAGGAAAGAAATATCTGATGCATTGGTACAAGGATAGAAAACACCGGCAAAGAAAATGCAACACCTCACCGGTACAGTTCATAGGATAGAGGCCACAATAAAAGATAGTAAAAAGTTCATTGAGAACTTGAATCTAGTTTTGGCAGATCTTTTTCAGATTGTAACCAATCGGTTACAAGGTTGAGACAGGAAACTACACTCTATTGACACTTTGACAACCTTTGTCATTGATGCCAAAGGGGGAGTAGTGGTATGAGAAAAATCCAATAACTTAAGGATCATCTGCTCAGGGGGAGCACACATTTTTGGTAACAATTTCTGGACTTCAATTTTTGATACACTTCTGAATTTTTCTCATGAGAGTTGCCATCAATGCCAAAGGGGGAGATTGTTAGCAGATGCACACTCCAATGAAACATTGTAGGTGATGGAAGGTTTTGTCATTGATGGCAACCTTACATTCCTATGTCACCGGCAAGGCAATCCACCAGCACCAGCAAAATCAGATTCTACACCGGCACCGGCAGTGAAAGGAAGCATACCGGCACAGAAGTCAACGAGAATTTTGTTGTTAATATATTTTATTTATTATTGTAAAATCATTGTAAGCCGACTTGGAAAGTTGTAAAATGACTCTTATATAAGAGAGTTCATTGTAGAACATTGTGAGAAGATAGATGTAATGAATGGAGGAATGTAATTAAGCGAAATAAGGCAGACCTATTATGTGAATTATAGGTTAAGGGTTTATGTATGAAGCAAAGCTATAAACCAGTACTGGATCTGGCATAGTAGATGCTATTTTGAAGCAGTACAAGACATTGGATTTATATAATCCATTTTGTAAGTCAGTGAGACTTCCCATTTTGTAATTGAGCAGTGAGCTCTAGGCACTTGGCCTTCCTGCATGTGCAGGCCCCTCTTGTAGTAATAATATTCTCTTATTGGCCAGTAAGTGAATATTGTGGGTCACAAATCCCACCTAGGTTTTTCCCACACCGTGTTTCCTTGTTAAAATATTGTGTTATGGTGTTTTTTTCATGTGGTTGTTTTTATCTCTGTTTATTGCATTACTTTTTGTTTACCAGTACACAGTTCTAATTTGTTGTACATGTTTTAAGTTAAGAAATTCTTATTACCAGTTAGATACTAATTCACCCACCCACCCCCCTCTCTCAGTATCTGTGGAAATCCTAACAAGATCTAGGTCCTTAGCCAAATTGGGTGACCATTATGAGGCCCCAAAATGGGCCCTTTTTGAGATGATCATGGTACCCAACGCCATGGTCCTAGACATCAGGGCTCTAGGATTAAGGGGGGAGAAAGTGCAAATAGTGAGAAAATTGAATTTAGTAACTAGTGTAAGCATAATGAGTGCTTTAATCAAGCCTTAGAAGATGAAAGCCAAACTGAGGCCAAAGTGAGGACAAAATTGTAGGTGATTACAATTTAGGATGCTACATGCTACAATTTGCTCTAATAGTTGTATACAAATTTGAGTGCAAGATCAAATAATTTCTCATCATTATGAGTTTTTGGATCATTGGGGGAGTGTTCCTCGCATCGTTGCTAGAGTCCTTCTGATGCAGGAGCACCGGTCTAGTTCTTACCAGCTAGGCAGTTTTCAGTGGAATTACTTGAGAGCATGGCATTTCTTTTGGTTTGAGTGTTTAGCGTTGTGGTTTTGGGATTATTCCCTTGTGTTCATGGTCTTTGTCATGTTTGTGTTTCATGGAATTTGGATTTGTTCCTAATGAGTTATCGATTCCAGTATTAGCCTAGTTGATATGTTCTTACCGGTTAGTCTAGCAATGAGTTGGATTGGGTTGCGGTTGACCTCTGTGACTTGTGGATCATTGGAGATGTTGCTTTGGGCCTTGGTCGATATTCCTGGAGGTTCGCACATCGTTTTATATTTTGTGTTTTTTCTTAGTGATTTGAGTCGGCATGTTACCGTTGCATGTTTCATAAACTGGTTGGTCTTTGGGCCGACTTGATTGAGTTGTAATTATTTGTGGATGGTATAAATGGAAGTTGGTGAATCATTTGAGAAGATAGAAATTAGAAGATAGAAGATAGAGTTATGAGATCGAGCGAAGATGTAGATCCGGCGGGATTTCGGTCCGATTCGACTGAGGCCGGAAGGCTGAGGTCCAAATTAGAATAGAAGCGACAAACTATTTTTGGAAGCCGATTGATATGTGGATGATTAGCGGATCTTATGTTTCTATTGTAAGCATTATTTGTATCCTAGACTACGATCCAACATGTGGCATTTGTAACCCTTCAGACTGTAATAAGATTTATTCAAGTTATTTACTGGTTATGTGTTCTATTATGTTACTGGTTGTTCTTTATGTTGTTCCTGTGAGATTCTGTGAGAAGTGAGAATCGAGCCAAGATCTGATGTCGGTCGTAGATCACATGCAACTCTTCACACAACGGATGATCGAAGATCAAAATAGCTGAATGAAGATAATTTCAATATGAGAGAGAAATAGAGACAAAGAGGAGAATTTGGATAAGACTCTCACCGAGCTATCACTCCACTAACTTCACTAGTGAAGGTGAGAGTATAGTGCTTATTATATAGAAAAATATAAGCATATACATCCAAGGGGTGCATTAACTCCTATTCCCCATAAAAAATGGGAGGTTTTACCTTCTTGGTAAATGCCAAAACATGTGGCATAACCTCCTTACATGAAGACAAAAAAAGGAGTTGAGAAAGTTGGCACATAAGGCCAAAAGAGGATGTGAAAACCAACTACCCCATAACCCACTTAGGAAATGACAAAATAGTGGTTATGAGAGGTGGCACAATAAGCCAAAAGAGGGTGTGTAACTCAACTACCCATGTGAGGTGGAGAGTTACACATGTAGCTGAAGTATTTCACCACATGTCCTCATATAAACCACTCCTATTAACCTAAGCAAGCTTAAATAATATATGTGTAGGAAAAATAAATACCCCCTAACATAAGGAAAATAAAAAACCTACACTAACACCCCCCCTTAAGCGTAGCTTAGGTGGGTGAAAATATGGGTCCCGACAAATGCAACCATGTTAGGTACCCATGTACATAGATAGCCCCCCCAAAAGAAGAAGCCCCCCATAAGAGGAATAGCCCCCCCTAAATAAGGAGAGAAAGAAAGAAGGACTAAGAAGTCCCTCTTGAAGTAGACACCTGTCGTATCCCAAGCAGAGATCGCAAATGAAAGAACTTTCTTTCGGTGAAGGGTTTAGTGAAGATGTCTGTAGTTTTCTCCGTTGTGGAACAATAATTAAGATCAATGATGCCTTCCTGAATGAGCTCCTGAATATAGTGCATATGTATCTCAATGTGTTTCATCCTCTGGTGATGAATTGGATTTCTTGAGATCTATATACAACTTTGATTATTCACAAAAGATGATAGTAGGCTTCCTAACTGGAATACCAAACTCAATGAGAATATTCTGAAGCCAAATAGCCTCAGTGGTGGCATTAACTACCCCTCGATACTCAGCCTTTGTTGATGAAAGAGCAATTGCAGACTTCTTCTTACTCAGCCAACAAATTGGACTAGAACCAAGTGAGAAGTAATACCCTGAAGTGGATTTGTGATCCTGAGAATCACCCGCCCAACTGAATCCGTATATCCCACCAAGTCAATATCCATGCCTGCTACATACTGAACTCCATAATTGTGAGTACCTTGAATGTAGTGGAGAATCAACTTAGCTACTTTCCAATGCAACTCATGTGGCTCCTGCATGAATCTAGAGACTATGCCCACTGCATACGAAATGTCAAGTCTCATATGAGTCAAGTAGATGAGGCTCCCAACAATTTGTTGATATAAAGTGCTATCAACCAAGGGTGAAGAGCACTTAGCCTCAAGTTTGATCCCAGACAAAAAAGGAGTGGGTGCAAGCTTACAATCAGCCATGCAAAATCTAGAGAGCATATCGAGTGCATACTTGGGTTGTCCAAGGAAGATGCCTAAAGAAGATTGAGTAATCTCAATTCCCAAGAAGTAATGTAGAAGACCCAAGTCTGACATCATAAATCTATCATGTAGAGTAGTTTTCACTACCTTGATGGTGGATGAGTGACTCCCTATGATCAACAAGTCATCAACATAGAGAACTAGAAATGTGAGAGTATCATCCTAGTGCAGAATGTAGACGTTTGGATCAGAATGGCATCGAGTAAAACCAACTGTCAGAAGGAAGGAGTCCATCTTGGCATACCAAGCTCGAGGAGCTTATTTGAGGCCATAGAGAGACTTTCGAAGTTGACACACAAGTGAAGGATCTTAAACAAACCCTTGTGGCTGCTCCATGTAGATTTCCTCCTGAAGGTCACCATGAAGTAATGCACTCTTGAAATCCATCTGATGAACTTCCCAATGATGGGTTGCAGCAATAGCAAGGACAAGCCGGATGGAATTCATCTTAGCAATTGGA
This sequence comes from Cryptomeria japonica, assembly GCF_030272615.1. Taxonomy (NCBI): domain Eukaryota; kingdom Viridiplantae; phylum Streptophyta; class Pinopsida; order Cupressales; family Cupressaceae; genus Cryptomeria; species Cryptomeria japonica. The sequence continues at coordinate 588,392,401 of NC_081406.1, forward strand.
GCAAAAGTCTCAGAGTAATCAACCCCTGGAACTTGGGAAAAGCCTTTTGCTACCAAGCGAGCCTTATACTTATCAACCGACCCATCTGCTGCAAATTTTGTTCAATAGATCCACTTGCATCAAACCAGTTTCCTTCCCTTAGGAAGAGGAACTAAATCCCATGTGTGATTCCTTTCCAAGGAATTAAACTCTTCTTGCATTGTAGCATCCCATTCGGGAACACCTGTAGCTTCTTGAAAAGACTATGGATCAGAAGCTGAAGCAATGAAGAGATGTGAAGCTTGCTAAAATTGTGACCTAGTTCTTCTAGAATCTAATGGATCACCAAGCCAATCTCCTACTGACTCAAAATTTTGTCTAGCCCAAAGAGACACTAAAGCTGGAGATTTTGGGGGAGAATCATCAACCTCTGAAGGATGACTATGAGAAGAATGTGAATCCTCACCATCACTATCACCATCTGAAGTGGAGGAAGAAGACTCCTCATTAGGATTAGAAGGATTAAGATCCTCAGAAGAACTGTCATCATCATGCAATGTCTCAAATGTGATAGTGGATGGAGAAGTGGTATGAGAAGAAATAGAAGAACTCTCCTCAAAATGAACACTCCTCTCAATGAGCAACTCATGTGTAGAGGGATGGAGAAGTCTATACCCTTTGACATCATCTGGATACCCAACAAATATGCAAGGCTTGCTCTGCGGATCCATAGCCTTGTGTTTCTCTACTAGAATGTGGGCCCATGCAAGAGAACCAAACACTCTGAAATGCTTAACTGTAGGTTTCCAACCAATCCAAGCTTGAAAAGGAGTTACCCCCTTCACAACTTTATGAGGAACTCGGTTCTGGATGTAACATGCACAATTGATGGCCTCTACCCAATATTGAGGTGCCAAAGACTCGAAGTGAATCATACAATTTGCCATCTCCTTCAAGGACCTATTTTTTCGTTTTGTGACACCATTTTGCTGAGGACTGTATGGAACTATGTGTTGCATGTTGATACCTTCTGAAGCACAAAATTGTTCAAACTGATTATTAACATATTCACCCCCATTATCTGTACGCAAAATCTTGATGAACCTCCCAGATTGTTTCTCTGCAAAAGCTTTGAAATCTAGAAAATTCTCAAATACATCAGACTTTTGTTTGAGAAAGTAAACCCATGTAAATTTGGAAAAGTCATCAATAAATGTTAAGACATATCTAGCCCTGCTGAAAGATGGTTGTGGAAATGGTCTTCCCAAGTCACTATGTACCAACTCCAATGGCTGTGGAGCTCTCCATGCTTTTCCTTTATCATACTTCTCCTCAGGATGCTTACCAAGAATGCATCCCTGGAAAACTCCATCAAAAAATCGAATACAAGGCAACCCTGAAACCATGTCTTGTTTACTAAGTTGTTGCAAGTAACGATAGTTCAAGTGGCCAAATCATTGATGCCACAAACAACTAATCTCATCTACATGAGTGAGTAAAACTGTCGAAGGAGAGTCAGGAACAAAGTGAGAAAACTGATATAATCTGGATTGATGATCTGCTTTTCCCACAATAATAGTAGACCCATTATGCATTTCATTGATTGCCATTGTATCTGGTGTGAACTCAACTCACTTGCTAGAACTAGTGTGAGTGATCTGATAAATAGATAGGAGATTAGTTGATAAAGATGGAACACAAAGGACATCCTTAAATGTTCCTTCGCCCACATCAATAGACCCTCTCCCATGCACTTCAATAGGAGTGTCATCACCCATTAGTATGGAAGGCATAGAACATGGCTCTAAAGAGGTGAAATCATCTTTTGAAAAAGCCATGTGGTGCGAAGCACCCGAGTCAATTACCCAAGAATTGGGTTGTGAAGCAACAACAACTAGGGCCTTACCCTTTCCTTTCCCTTTACTCTTATCTGTATCCTTAGAAGATCCTTCTGATGAACTCTGTTTGACTGAATCAGGCACCTTGATATTATTCTTTTCAAGAAGATTTGAAAGGTGATCAATTTGTTTCTTTAAACACTTATGTTCATCATGACCAGGCCTCTTACAATAAGAACATTTGACCTTCTCCTTCTTAGGTTGGTCACCTCTTGATGAAGAGGTCTGATTATCTGCTTTTGAAGTAGTAGATTTCTGATCTTTTTTCTTCTCTCCTTGGTTCTTTTGTTTCTTATATTGCTTACTAGACCCTTTTTGTTCTTTTGTGCCTTGATTTACAACTAAGGCATGTGACTTAGAGGGTTTTATTGTACCCATTTGAACCAATTTGTCTTGTTCCCTAGTGAGTTCTGCAACAAATTCATCCAGAGAAGGCATTTTGAATGTGGTACGTAGGGCACGTTTTGTAGCATAGAATGTAGAAATAAACACTGAATAGTTAGGGCCAAGCTTAGAAAGAATACTCAAGATTAGTTGCTTATCATCTTTCTTAGTTCCACACAGTTCCAACTGCAATCTTACAAACTTAAGTTTAGTGAAGAAGTCTTGTATAGTATCAAAATTGGTTGGATTCAACCTTATGAGTTCATTCTCTAACTGATGACCTCTTAGCTCATCCTGCCTACCAAAGAGGTTTTCCAAAGTGGTCCACACTGCATTTAGTGTAGTGGCAGATTCAATGTGAAAAAGAAGGTTTGGAGAGACTGACATACATAGAGTACCAAAAGCTTCATCACATTTATTAAACCATTTAATCTTTTCTACAGCATCTTGAGGTTCAATTTCAAGTCCCATAGTAACATGATGATATCCATGTCTTTTCAGATGTATTCTTATCTTAAATTTTCATTCAAAATAATTATATGGTGTTAAAAGTGAAACTATAGATGTATCCATGATAGTAGAAAAGAAGATTGCAAAGAATCAGGAAAAGTGCAAGAAAGAAGGCACAAGAGACACCCCCCCTTTTCACTAGTCTCAGAAATCACCCCCCAAAAAATTACAAGGTTGACACTTTATAATTAGTGCATTTACAAGGCTTTTTATCATATTACAATTCTTTAAGAAACCAATAGAGATTTTAAATACAAATAATTTGAGACAAGATCTGAAACAAATTATCCTTATAACTACTTAATTTATCTCAATACCTTTCCAAGAACTATTAGTTTTTGAAAACAGAGTTGTGAGGAGAAAGATATGACTAGTTGAAAAGAAAAAGAAGCAGCTGATACAACATTTAATATCTGATAAAAAAAGGCAAAAAAATTTAATTAGACCTACAATAATGGAGAGTGCTCATTTCCAGCTTTCCGTGAAGTATTTGTTTGCAAAAATCTGACACCCGAGGCAAAAGTTGTGCAACTTTTAAGAAATGTTGTTGAATTTCCCTAATAGAAAAATGGCTTAGGCCCTATTAAAGCTCAATTTCTGCAAAATTTATTAATTTTCTGGAAATACCATCCAAAATCCAGAAGTTTTTCAATGCTACGAATAAAACCCAGAAATCATTTTTTGTGGAAGTGAATAGAAGTTGGAACACTAAAGCCGACATGAAAACAACTCCAGTAAAAAAAATTTACTCTGATTTTTTACTGTGTCCTCCAAACTCTGATTTTGGTGAAGTAAAAGTCACTTTTGACTTTATCAGGCCTTATGGACACTCTAGAAATTCTTATTAAGCTTCCAATATTACCACAAAGTTGCAATCACCCAGATCTTACAAGAACACATACGTGTAAACCAGATTTAACTAGAAGTTATTTTCCTTTGAACTGTTCTGATTCTTCAGATCATACAAGAATGCAGGAGAAGAGCATACTTATTTTTAAAAGAAAATATTAGCTATATAGAAGTCTCAAATCCCTCAAATAAATAAATAAAAAAACAACGAGCTATACCAGACAATAAGCTTTGATACCATGTGAGATTCTGCGAGAAGCAAGAATCGAGCCAAGATCTGATGTCGGTCATAGATCACATGCAACTCCTCACACAACGGATGATCGAAGATCAAAATAACTGAATGAAGATAATTTTAATATGAGAGAGAAATAGAGACAAAGAGGAGAATTTGGAGAAGACTCTCACCAAGCTATCACTCCACTAACTTCACTAGTGAAGGTGAGAGTATAGTGCTTATTATATAGAAAAATATAAGCATATATATCCAAGGGGTGCATTAACTCTTGTTCCCCATTAAAAGTGGGAGGTTTTACCTTCTTGGTAAATGTCAAAACATGTGACATAACCTCCTTACATGAAGACAAAAAAAAGAGTTGAGAAAGTTGGCACATAAGGCCAAAAGAGGATGTGAAACCCAACTACCCCATAACCCACTTAGGAAATGACAAAATAGTGGTTATGAGAGGTGGCACAACAAGCCAAAAGAGGGTATGTAACTCAACTACCCATGTGAAGTGGAGAGTTACACATGTAGCTGAAGTATTTCGCCACGTGTCCTCATATAAACCACTCCTATTAACCTAAGCAATCTTAAATAATATATGTGTAGGAAAAATAAATACCCCCTAACATAAGGAAAATAAAAAACCTACACTAACAGTTCTAGCATCTTGTTATCGGTTACCGGTATGTTTTGCATTATTTATGTGTTAAGTTGCAAGGTTGGGTTCTCCTTCATTGGATCTCCCTGCCTTGACTGTGTCACCTTCCTAAAACGCTTCTGTGTGAGGATGTAAGTATGGTTGAAAATTATCTTAGAGATTTGATAGAGGATCCTAGTCAAGTGAATCTCAAACTCCAAGTTTCAGAGATAATGCAACCCACAAAGGATGGTCTCAATCTTCTCAAAAAACACCCTTTCCTCCTCTCTGAGACATGGTATAGGGTAGCCTAACTCTTGTAAGGTTTCCCGCCAGGATCTAGCCATCATGTAGTTTGTGCTTAACCAAAAGATTCCCTTGAAGAGGAGGGTGCTCTGATTGGTAGAAAGTCTATTGATGATGTTATCCTTTGAAATGCTTGAAAATTTAGAATGATCACGATCCCCTCAATTAAAAGTATTTCTGCTATTTATTATTATGTGATCTTAGCTATCATTATGCTTTTCATCTTATTTCAGAATCTATCCATTTAAACATTGAGAATGTGCTTTTTAAGCACACATGTTTTTTCTATTGTTATATACTCTTATATTTTAAATTTAATAAAAAGCTTAAATAAAACTCATTAAAAGAAATCAAGACAATCAACGACTTAAAAAGAAAAACTAGAAAGTACATATTACAAATGACAATGAAAAAGATACTAAACCAAAAAAAAAGACTTGAAAACATGTAATTGTAATGTTATCAGTTGAACTGGTGGTGATAGCAGACCAAAATACCCTAAACCTAAATCCCATGATTACACAGAAACATTCGAAAATGCATAAAGCTGGCTAAGAAAATCATAAGCAGCTAGCAGCGTATGGGTGGCATGCCAGAGTGTGAATCCAATTGAAGGAAATGGAAAAATTAATAGAGTGGTAACGTTTTGCAAAAGACAATCATAGCTGATGAAGAAGTCAGCGGAGCTCTCCTGTTGCGCAATGAGAAAGAAGAAAGTGAGGCACATTGGACATCCCACAACACACTACTCTCGCCTTTTACAATTTATGTTACGCCCTTTTATTTTGTCCGTAAGCATTTTCTCTTGAATCCTTGCTCGGCGGATCCGATATTTTTTTAGTAATATGAAGCTTTGCCAAAAAAAACCCTAACAAGCTCACCGGAACAATCATCGTAATATAATAAGTTAGTTGAAGTTTTAATAAGCGGTACAATGGTTGCTGAAGTTTCAATGAGCACGCTAGGACGATAAGCTACCTATACGGTGTGCTTTATCAAGATAGTTTCAGTGACAAAACCAGGGAGAACTCATATCACGGCAAAGACATGACAAACAGGCAAAGAGGACATAAATATTAAAAACTGGGTCAGTGACAAAGCCATCGACAAGCTTTGTCCCAGCCACTTCTTCACTCACTTGTCAACAATTTACGGTTAAGGGTGTAAATCATCATGTACTTTGTCACAATAGCATATCTACTGAGAAGTGTTCTTAGAATATTAAGCTACATCTCATATGGACCAGCTAGGACCATCCATTTGTTAGTAGGGTAGTTGAAGTTTGAATGAGCATGTTAGGATGACAAGCTAATTATATTCAAAAATAGAGTTTCTACTTGACAAAACCAAGTAGAATTCATATCATGTCAAAGACATGAGAAACTGCAAAAAGGACATGAATATTAAAAGCTCGGTCAGTGACATAAGGCTTTTTGAATGAAGTAGATATTCATGCAAGATTCTTGTGACCAAATATTTTTATTATTATAGAATTCGAATTTTGAACATGATATTTTTTTAATATTTTTTTTATAATTTAATATGTTTAAAACTAGTATTTGCATCTTGGTGTGTAATGGGTACATCGAAGATGTGTGGAAGGTCAAATAAGAAAAAAATGGTGCAATCATCTTGCACGTCTTTTCATGAACATGAGTCATTAGTTTTCAAAGTCATCTAATGCATTTCAAATAAAGAAACACTTTTGGCATAAATATTATTTGTATAAAAAATGTAGAAATAATTTTTTTTTTTATGAAGTTGAATAATTTGAATGGCTTCTATAAGGGATTAAATTTGATGAGTGTGAGATTTTTACCCAAAGGTCCCTTATTTGAAGTGGACAAGCTATTGCTTGTCATCGACAATATGTACCAAGATGATCGGGATGATCTTATTTGTTTATTCTTCACCATCTAATTTTAGTAGTTTCCCTATTACCCTCTTTCATCTGTCGGCATTTTCTCTGGTAGCATTTCTTTCCCAAGAGTAATGAGATACTTTTGCATCATTTTCTACATGTGGATATACCAGCAATCCTCTCCCCATACCAACTTCCATGGATTGTCATGCAATCCTCTACCTGCACCAATTGCATGCGAAGATTAATATTGTATGACTTGCTATTCAATAAAAAAATATAACATACAACTTGTTTATTGTCTAAATAAATTAATGTTAAATTTTTTGTTTCCACTATTTTTTCGTCGTTTAGATCTAAATGTATTAGACTGAAAGGGCTATCTTTGTTTTTCCATGGTTTTCAATATAGGCATTTCTTTAAAAATTGATGCAAAATGTCGCATCTATAATGTCGTTTATATTAACCCTTGCAATAGGTATGTGTTTTTTAAATGTAATTTTGGATGGACACAAATTTGTTAAAAACAATAGATAGTAAGGATCAAATAAATAATAAAAATAATAAGGAATGATTATAGACATTTTATTATATAAAATAATATATAATTCTATAATGTTCTGATTAATAAAAAAGAGGGATAGGCCCATACCAATACAAAGTTTTACATAACCACAAAAAACATCACCTAGGGTACATGAGAGAGGCGCTCTGAGCCAAAAAAAAAAAAGGCCTAACAAATTAAAACGAACAAAAAACCACTAACTAACTAAACTAGAGACAAAGCCAACAACACAGACTACAAATAAACTAGCAAAAATAACCAATCACCACAAGAACAAAGAGATGACCTATTGTGCAAAGGCACTGCCTTTTTGCCAATCCTTACATAAACTAAGGACTTTGTCAAAGAAATAAATTTTCTTATTTGAATCCTTAACAAAGTTAGGGTATCAAAATCTGGGGTGTCCCTAATCCTAAAAGCAAGGGGCTCCACCGATGTAGAAGGAGACAACACATGTCACTTGTGTTTGGCTCTCCTCTAATCGATCTCATCCTGTATGGCTTTGAAGGAGGTAGAGTTTTTTGCCACCATTTCCTCAACCTTGCCCAACAAGAGCTCTTGTTTCTGTTTCAACTCTTGAACTATCTTGTTCTCTTTTTCTTGTGTCACCTTCTCAGACGACTCAGTCAATCTCCCCTCCATTTTTTTCCAATTCTCCATCTTCTTGACCATATCACTTGTCGCTTTCCATACCCGTTCATCCTTGAAGTCCATGACCCACTTGCCCGCCCTTGCCCCCGCCTCAACTAGAGCTTCTAGTCTATATATTTTCCTGATTGCCACATCAAATTGGGAGATGAACCATCTAATAATCATTTCATGTCTCTCCACGTTCTCCTCTAGTTTCATAATTATAGCCTTAGCCTCAATTAGGGGTTTCTTAGAATCAGAGGTCTCTTCATTCTGGGAAATTAGGGCAACTTCCTCAAAGGTAGCAAGAGACCATTCAAAATCAAAATCAAAAGAGGAATCATATTTCTCCTCCTCCTCCTCTTCACTAGAATCCACCACCTTCACTTTCTTGGGAGATGGGGTATAAGAGACATTTTGCTTCATCTCTTTGCTAGGGTTAAAACATGTGGAGATGAATTTGGTCTTAGAGAAGGAGCCAATAGATGAGGATGTTTTAGCCATTGGGGCCCTAGAGAATTCAATTACCAAATTTATGTTTGGTAGGGGAACAAAGGGATTATAAGGGGACCCACCTGAAGGGATTAAAACAAGATGAAAATTATAAATCCTAAGGATTAAACTCTAATGAAGGGGTATACAATTTTTGGCTTTAGCTCTTGCTACAAATTGGAATAAAGATGAGTAGACTCAATAAGAAAAGTTCATCCGGATACCATACCTCAGGTGCTTAAGCATGGGGAATTTCTACGTGTGGAATCTTTTGTAACAACCATCAAGAGTGAAGAATTTCAAGAAAAATAGGGGTTGTGTCCTTCCATTTACCAGGGAACTCTTCTCTATTGTAATCTCTCTACAATCTCAACACACCTTCGGCCTCCTTGAGGAACCACTTGAATTCTTCCTTGTATGAGCCATTTGGCTTTTTGGTAAAATTAATATCATCCTGCAGGACCCCAATAATGACCACAATTAGCTTTGATGAGACTTTGAAGGCCCAATCTATAGCTCACCCCTCTACTAGGCCTCTGCGAAGTATTTTCAAAGCTTCAGGTCGAAACCCTGGATGTCCTCCACATAACTATCTAAACTCCCCTTGATCACTTTTTTCCAAAGCTTTGGATTGCATTTGAATTCCTGATAGGTATTAGGTTCAACTTAGATTAAGTCCCTCCCATATTCACCACTAAGAGCTTCATAATAGAAAGAAGGTGGATGAAATCAAAACTAACAATTTGGGTATCACAACACCACTTATGAGGAGAAGTGAGCCTTCCTTTCAAAAAGGGCATCCACTGATCTAGTAGAAAGTGACTTGACAAAAGGGTGGATAGGATTTTTTTTAAAAGCAATTTTTAAATTAAATCCCATCATTAAACTTTATGTTCTCATAGATCATTACTCAAACAAAATCTGAGAGATCATGGGGATTCTTCCAAATTTTTAAATTCTCGGAAAATGGAAGTAAGGACACCAACTTGCCCGTGACCTTATTACCTTCTCTACTCGTGTGGTTTAGACAAACATGGCTAAAACCATGAAATAGGGATTTTCATTTGTCAATCAAACCTTCACATTTCCAATCTAGGGTAGCTTCATTTTTAAGGAAAAGGATCATATTTCTAGAGTCACCCTCAATAATAATTTTATTCTACTCTCTCTCATTAATGATAGTCAATCCATAGTAAATGGTGTCCATCTTAGCAAATCTTTAGGTTTTCTTTCCCAATTGGGCCATGTAATCCAATACGACATTGCCTCAGTGGTCACGAACAACACCACCCCCACTTGGGTTCCTTTAGATGACCCATCAAAATTTAGCTTTAGCAAACCAAGGCCGGGGGGGTATTTGATTGAATTTTCTAATCCCATAGGAGGATTAGTGAATCTAGACAAACATTCAATTAAGCCCCAATATTTGGCAATTTGTCAATCCAAATTGGAGGAGGGTGGCATGTGTGCTTTTACCTTAAAGCTACGTAGGTTTTCCTTGACATTGGAGATAATGGTAGTGACAAGCACCTCCCAACAACACTTTCTATCCCTAAAAATTCTATTATTCCTTTCTTTCCACAAGCACCATCCCAAGTGGACAAAATCTTGCCACCAAAGCTCTTTAATAAGGGGTTAATTTGAAAGGGGAGACCAACTGGAAACATAGTCTACTATTTCTCTAGGCCAAATCCAGTTAGTAAGAAAGAGATTGGTAATATTTTGTCTAATATTCCAAGAGAAATCATAGTGAAACATTATGTGATTAATTATCTCTTTGTCATTCTTACACAACACACATTTGTTAACAAATTGAAAGCCATGCTTTCTTAGATTATCACTAATGAGGATTCTACCATGACATGTAGTCCACCAAAAGAAACACACTTTGGGGATCATACTAGTTTTCCAAAGGATCACCCAATTAAATTGTGAAGGGGGAAAGGAGAAACTAGTTCAAAACCATATTGAATCTTTTACTTCCCATCCTTGGAAGGACCCCAAACTAGTGTATCACCCTCCTCCAATATAAAAACTTGACATTATTGATAATCTTGAGGAGCTCTAAAGTTGCAGTTCTCAACAGAGGATCGAAGTCAGTAGGATCCAAGCTCCATTGGGATGGGGAGGAGCTAGGAATACAATAATCACACACTAGGACACCATATCTAGCCATCAAAATACCCTCAATAGTAGAGTAGATCATGTGAAATTCCAATAGGATAGAAGAAGCCTAAGGGTCCTTCCAGAATCTCAACCTTTTACCATTACCAATTTGCCACAAAACACCTTTCAAAAGAATATCTTTAGATTTTAATAAATTGTTCCAAATATGTGATCCCTTTGGAAGATATGGAGAGAATAGAAAAGAGTGATTATCCCTTCTATGAAGGTACTTGGAATTCATGACAAAAGACCAGTCACCATCTTCAAAAATGAGCCTCCAATCAATTTTATACATGAGAGCAGTGTTCAATGAGTGGGAGTCACAAATATGAAGGCCACTAGATCTCTTATTATGACACACCTTTTCCTAATCAATCAGAGTCATTCTATTCTTTTTCTCAACTCCTGACTAGAGGAATCTTCTTTAGATTTGGTCCAATTTCTTATCCCAAGGCACCAAAACGTGGAATAAAGATAAGATATAAACAACATAGCTTTGGAGGGAAGCCTTTAGGAGCTAAATCTTTCCCACACTACTAAGAAGAGAACCTTTCCATCCCACCAATTTTCTTTGAATTCTTTTAGGAAGGCCAGTCTAGACTAAGTCTAACACCTTCCTAGTAGTTGAAGGAAGACCTAAGTAAGACAAGGGAAGGAAAGCATTTTGAGAATTCAAAATTTTGGCAATGTGGTGTTGAATGTCATTCAGGACATTCGTGAAAAATAAGATACTTTTATCTAGATTTTTTTTTTCTTGAAGTTATGGCATAGTCAGAGAGTAAAGGAAACCATCCTCTAGCCTCTACCACCATAGATTCCCAAGTAAAAGAGTATCATTAACAAATTGTTGGTTGGAAATGCCAAGGGGACCAGAGGAGGGCTTAATACCTTTTAGATTGTCCTAGGTAAATTTCTTGTGAATATTGGGGCCAAGCACATCTACCATTAAGATGAAGATATAGGGAGAAAGTGAGTCACCCTTCTTGAGGCCACCCAATGAGGAGAAAAAACCATTAGGGGAGATATTCACCAGAGCCAAATATAAAGGAGTTTTAACACAACTTTCAATTAACCTCAAGGATTTCCCTATTAAACAAAAATTTCTCAAGACCATGGAGAGGAAAGGCCATGAAACTATATCATAGGCCTTGGGGATATCCAATTTCAATAGAATACCCTCCTTATTATTATTATCCATAGAATATAGAGTTTCATGAACCATAAGCATTGCATCAGAAATATGATGCCCAGGCACAAAACCTTTACAGTTCTCATGAATTAGTTTACCCAACAAGGGTTTAATATATAGTTGACCAACATTTTAGAGAATATTTGATAATTCTATATTGTAAAATTAATAATATATTTAAAATTTTATATTATATAAAAATAAATATTATAATATATTATTTTTCAATAAAATATTTATAATTAAATAAAATTAGAAATGTATAAAATTATATTGAAAATTTAAACTAGGAAAAAAATTCTATATTTTTTTAAAAAGATAAAATTTTAAAGGATATATTTTAATATTTACATAGTACATGAGATGAATAAATGCTATGTCATACTAAAATAAATTGATCTGTCATATTCAATTTCATATCAGATAGCAACAATTTTTCGCCTATTGAACTAATATGTTTCATATTAACTATACTTTTTATATACATAAAAAATTAATAAGTTTAAAAATTACTACTATTTTTTTTAGTTATTCTTTGACTTACTAAGGTTATTTTTTAAATTTTTTTCAATAAAAGTGGACAAGCCACTAAACTTTTTTTATTATATTTAAGAATTTTTCCAATGGGTTCAAAAGACATACCGATAGGAAAGAACCCACAAGAAAACCTCTGGTTATCGTCTTATATATAGACCAAACTATACTACCCTTACAAAATAGTTGTTACATATCCAATTGATCATTTAACCCGCCCAAACCCATTCATTTGAAAGGTACAATGAGGTCCCATAGGACATTTCTTGATACAAAAGTTCATCCTCTGGTTATATCCAACAAAATATAAGCTCAATTGATTACAAAATGAAGAGTTAGATGTCAACAAATATCTCCTCAAGAAAATCATGCAAATACACCAAGAAGCCCATATGCTTTTACCAAATGGGGAGCAAAAGATTATTCAACCTGGCTTGTCAAAACTGAATTTTATACCAAAACTATCCATACCTGCATCAAAAAATCATACCACATCTCCAAGATATCATAGAAAAGTTATCAGACATTTAAAAACCAAGTGGTAGTGCCTTTAGCAGGGGGATCATTAGTTGCATCTAGAGGAGGAACAACCTTTAGAGGGAATTCCAGTCGTGCATGAGTAGAGAACAGAAAGCTCAAAGAAAGTAACGAGTGCAAAGCTTCAAAAACAACCCAAGCTTTATACACAATCTGAGCAAGAACCCAATTCACAAGAAACTCCATACATGCTTGGGTATCATCCATGGCATCACATATCAGCTCCATTCTTAATTCAAACAATAATTGACCTTACCATCCATTACCCAAAAGCTCATGACGAGGAAGAAAACATCCATAATAGAAAGTCCCCACATCAAAATGATAACTATCCAAAGCAGAAAAAACCATACCCCTATTACACAATGTTGGAAATATGAACATGGAAACTAGGAGACAAACCAATTAAGCATCAAGTAAAACATCATATCAAATTGTAACAAATAGATACATAATCTCAGAGTAAGAAATATTAAGATAAATTTCTAGCCAATGATTCCCCAAAAGCTTGCGGATTTCAAAAGCTACTTCAGGAGAAAATACGTTAAAAACCTTACCGAGCTTTTCATAATTATCCTTATTTTCTTCCTCTGGAACCACAAATTCAAGCACCACTCTATATTTTACATAAGACAAGAGACTTGACATTTGTAGAAACAAACACACCAAAACAACCCACACAACATGTGAAACAAAATGCAGCCTACCACATACTAAATAGTCGAAGTGAAAAGCACAGAAAGGAGTAATAAATGGATGCCATCAACTTACCACCTTGTCAATGACAAAACAAGATTGATAAAATATCATTTCAGGATTACAAACTACATCAATTTGATATATTACAATACATAACAACACTTCAAACCTGACAGCCATCAATGAAAGCTTAATGAGACAAAACACATTTACCAAAAAATGATTACACACATCATAGAACAATGTCATTCCTGCCACGACTGAAACTCACACAAAACAATCTTCAAGTTAGTACAGAGACATCATCAAACAATAATAGCCCAAGTACATACATCAGATGATACCTCACACATGCCAATATCCCTTTTAAGCTGAAAATCCAAAATGTTATATCGCACATACCGTCACCCTGGAATGTATCATGAATATCCATACCCTCACCCTATGAATGACATCGTATGCCATGAATACATAAAATAGAAATACAATTTCTACTTCAAATACCAAACATGTACCGACAATTATCCATACAGTGAACATGAACACAAACCTGACAATTCAAGGAGGGTTGGAAAGGAATTTAAAATCACCAAGAATTAAATCATTTAGATACCAGATTGCAAAAGAACCATGCAAAGCATTGATCATTCTGAACTCCTTCCCAAACTTTAGAAGGAATTTCTTTGGAATCAACTTTACAAAAATATGCTTTGCTATCAATAGCTAGATTAGTTAGAAAATCCGCCACTATGTTAATTTCTCTATAACAATGACATATTAAGAAGGAATCAAAAGAATCTAACTTTTGTAAAAAATGATCAAGCAAATATTGCAACTTCCAGCAATTCAATTTCTTCTTCATAACACTGAATTATAACCATAGAGTCACCCTCAATCACTATATTTTTTATCCTTAATCAAATTTCCATATCCAATCCAAAGGATAAAGCTTGATACTCAGCAAAATTATTAGTACTAATACGAATATCATGACATTTAGCAAGAATGAGTTGCGCATTATGATAAAAAATAGCCATCCCAACCCCTGGCTTCCTAGGGTTTCCCCAAGAGGCACCATCAAAATTAAGTTTGAAGTGTCCCCAAGGAGGAGTTTTCCACATGGCCAACAACCGCTGAGAAAAGGACTTGTTACTCTTGGAGATTGAGCCATGAGAGGGTAAGATCGAGAGGGATTTCCAAACCCTGGTAACCCTATTATCCCAATGGGAAAAGGAAGACTGGTTACCCAAGTTCTTATAAATGCATGACAATGCAACCTCTGAAATAGAGGCTTCAATTTTTCCAAAACATCCAATACAGAAGAACACACACACACTCCTTATTTCTCCCTTCCTATCTCTATATCTATGTCTGTATCGCTCTCTCACACACTCCATATTTCCCCCTCCCTATATCTCTCTCTCTCTCACACACACACACACACACTCTTTTACTTGCCTCTATCATCTCCTTTATCTGACCCTTTCTCCCTCTATCTTTCTTTTCCCATCTTTCCCTCTTCCTCTCTATCTATATCTTATTATCTTTATCTCTTATTCACATAATCTCTCTATTAATCTCTCCTACTCTCTATTACTTGCCTCTACCACCTCCATTATCTCACCCTTGCCTCTCTCTCTCTCTCTCTCTCTCTCTCTCTCTATATATATATATATATATATATATATATATATATACACTATCTCTACACCTCTCCCTCTTCCTCGTTCCTTTTATCTCTCCCTATCTATATATATCTCTCTTTTGCCTTCTCTCTCTCTCTCTCTCTCTCTCTCTCTCTCTCTCTCTCTCACACACACACACACACACACACACACACACACACACACACACACATTCCTTATTTCTCCCTCCTGATCTATATCACTCTATCTTACCTCTCTCCATGACCTCCATTATCTCTCGCTCTTATCTTCTCTACCTCTATCTTCCCATATCTCCCTCTCCCTCTCTATTTGTCTCTCATTCACTTCTTATCTCTTTCTCTCTTGCTCTCTCTCTACATATATCACTCTATTATTAGGACATGGAAGGCAACTGAGAGGGGGGAGTGAATTAGTTGTCTATGAATTTCAACCCAAATACAACTTAATCAAACTTGATACTTGATACCGGTAAACCAAACTTAATTCCAGTTAACAGATTAATAGTTAATATCAATACCGGTGAAACTTAATGCATGAAACAGAAAGAGAAACAACATCCACAATACATAACACAAATATTTTAATGTGGAAACCCTGTAAAGGGAAAAACCACGGTGGGAAACCTTACCCACAATAAGATGATACTACTACAAATGGGGTTTGCACATGCAGAAAGGCCAACCGCCTAGAGCACACTACTCAAATGGGAGTCGCAATGACTATAGTAGGATGGTTAAATCCTAGAATAATGTACTACTCAAAATAGCATCTCCAATGCTGATTCAGTACCTATTAAGCTCTGATAATCACCTTCAAACCTTCCTTGAACCTTATCTATTGTCTTCTCATATGATCTTCAATATTCACACATACCATGTTGTAATATCATAACCTTACATACCATATCCCATATCCTTTATCTCATCAATTGAGATCTTACATATATACAAAACCTAAGACCAAATGTGTAGGTTGGCTCACTAAGAATATTACAATTAAATAAATTACAAACAAGTCAAGATGTGATGCATCATGTCGGCTCAATACATTAACATCAATATCCAATCAATAAACCATCTCCATAAAGTGTCATGCTGATCTAGAATTGATAATGCATACCGGTCCATAACCTAGACCAATCTGTCGGTAACAACAAATATGTCAACCTGATTAGACCAATAGCCAAAACACCAAAACCAAGTATCCAAACCATGTCTTTGACATAATCAAGTGATCTCTAGATGATAACAAGTCATCCTCGGTGTCGGTGAACAATATAATCTGCCAGTAAACAATATACCAGTGATTGTG
Organism: Cryptomeria japonica; assembly: GCF_030272615.1. Lineage (NCBI taxonomy): Eukaryota > Viridiplantae > Streptophyta > Pinopsida > Cupressales > Cupressaceae > Cryptomeria > Cryptomeria japonica. The sequence goes on from NC_081406.1 coordinate 588,408,841, forward strand.
CATAAGTCACTGAACATGCCGGTGAACACAATGTGCCAGTTTAGCATAACCATATATATCCAGAAGGATAAGTGTTAACATCAATGACAAAACTAATGCCACACATCCATAATACCAACAATCTCCCCCTTTGGCATTGATGGCAACACTAGATGGAAAAACATCTAAGTGCCAAAACAGAATGCCAAAAACCAAAAACAAACAATCTCCAGAATAGATTGATACTAGAAATCAAAATCAAAATGCAGAGAGTATATATCTCTCCCTCAATGAATAATCTCTCCCCATAGGATAATGTTTCCTAAATACAAAGTTTTTCCATAGATATCTCTCCCCCTTTGACATCAAATGCCAAAGAAATAAAAATACCAGAGCATACAACCAACTAGTACAACCAATTAATATAACCAACTACTCCCTGTGAGAAGTAGCTCTCCTCCATCAAAGCTGGAAAAAGGTTTCTCTATTATTTTCTGTCATTTTGATGCCAATCTTCAATTGTCTAAGTCTCTACTTGTGAGGGTATTACCCCCAATTGTTCTCTGAGATATTCAAAAGTTTCCTTAGGCAGAGGCTTAGTAAAGATATATGCAATCTGCTCTTTAGTATTCACATAAACCAATCTTACTTCTTTTGCTTCAACATTCTCTTTCAGAAATTTATATTTGATAGAAACATGTTTAGGCTTAGAATGAAATACCAGATTCTTTGATATATCAATTGCTTCTAAATTATCACAATAAATAATTATAGGTTCTTTGCATTTTACCTTTATGTCCTTCAACATTTGCTTAATCCATAATACCTGAGTACAATTAGTTGATGCTGCAACATATCCTGATTCTACTATTGATAATGATGTACAACTTTGCTTCTTGCTCAACCATGAAATCAATCTGCTACCAAGAAAGAATGCTCCACCAATGGTACTCTTTCTGTCATCTATATCTCCTCCCCAATTTGCATCGGTGTATGCACATAAATCAAAATTTTCATCTTTAGGATACCATAAACCAAGATTTTTTGTGCCTTGTAGATACCGGAAAATCCTTTTTACTATTGATTCATGATTTTCTATAGGATTACTCTAAAATATTGAAACAATACATATTGCATTCATTATATCAGGTCTTTTTTGCATCAAATATAGTAAACCTCCAATCATAGATTTGTATCTTGTCGGATTAACAAGAGTTGAATCATCCTTCAATGTCAATTTATCAGTTGTAGTCATAGGAGTACTTAGTGGTTTGGAGTTTTCCATACCAAATTTCTTCAAAAGTTCCTTCAAGTATTTTGTTTAAAATATGAATATACCTTTATCAGTTTGTGAAATCTACAATCCTAAAAAAAAAATTTATCTCTCCAATCATAGACATTTCAAATTCTTCCTGCATCTTGTTAGCAAAGTCTTTACACAATCCATCTTCTCCTCCAAAAATGATATCATCAACAAAAACTTCAATAACCAAGATGTCATCATTAGTCACTTTGAAATATAAGTTGTTGTCTGCATTACCTTTAGTGTAACGAAGCTTCAAAAGATATTTGTCCAATCTAGCATACCAAGTTCTAAGAGCTTGCTTCAATCTATACAAAGCTTTCCTTAATCTACAAACCATATTTTTATCATTTGTCAATGAAAATCCATCAAGCTTTTCAATGTAAACTTCCTCTTCAAGATCACCATTCAGAAATGCACATTTTACATCCATCTGATATACTTTATAGTTCTTATGAGCTGCAAATGCAAGAAATAATCTGACTACCTCAATTCTAGCTACTGGTGCAAAGGTTTCATTATAATCGATTCCCTCTTTCTGTGAATATCCTTTACACACTAATCTTGCTTTGTTATTGATTACCTTAAAATCTTCATTAAGTTTATTTATTGTTGGTGTAAATAAATATTCATTATGGATATTATTACACTTACTTAAGTTAACTTAGGATAATGCATTTTATAGTAGTTTGGATATGAGACACTTGGGTGTTTGTGTCACATTGGGATAGTGTGTGTAGGAGAAATTCCACCTCTTATGGTGTTGATCTTGTTATTACACTATCATATCCACTTATTGTGGAGTGATAATTCCACCTTCGGTGGGTGATCCACCTCATGTGGAATAATATATTATTTCTCCTACCTACCCACACCTATTTCCTACCTACCCTTGTTTCTCATTGAGCCACTTGTCATATTTGTGTGCTCATACATCCATATGGCCTTGCCTATATAAGCAGGCCTCTATTCATTGTATTGGTTAATCCAGTTGATCATTTTTATATTGATGAGAATACAGTTTGTTCTTGTCATTCTATTGTCTCTTTTATGCTTTTCATTGTGCCCTTGATCTTGGCAAAATCCAACATGGTATCAGAGCTATTGGGGCTTCGTTGATCAGTTTTTGGAGACATCATGGAAGGCTTCTATTTTTGGATTTCGGGATCTTCATTTTTTGGAGGCATCTTATAGCGATTTGGACATCACCGTTGAATCCGGGAGGCCATTTCCATAAATTTCGACTATAAAGTCGACCTATTTTGGTGAGGAAAATTTTTTTCCCCAATTTTGCTACATAGTACGGATTTTCGGATTTATTATTTATTTTTCAAAAAAAAAAAGAAATTTCCTTTTTTTTTTGCTGAAAAATATTTTTCAAAAATTAGAAAAAAAAAAAAAAAAATTTCGAAAAAATCCGAAATCGAAAAAAGGGGAGAAAAATTAAAAAAAAAAACATTTGTTTGGGGGTCCGCAGACCCCCGTACCCCCCGTACACAGTACCCTCGTTGCAGGATTGTGCAGGTACCCGCAGACCCGTACAAAGCACCTGCTGTGCGCAGGTTTTGCAGGGCATCGTACCCCCGAGCCGCCGTCGAACGCCGTGCCATCGCCTCGTTTCTTCCCCGGCCGCCTCGGTTTCTCCTCCCGCCGCTCCAGCGCCACCTGTTCCGGCCGCACCACGCCTCCGGTATCTCCTAGGCGCCACAGCCGGCCAGAGATCTCCGACAGCGCGCCTACACCAGCCGCTCCAGCGCGGCCGCCGGCCTCAGACCTCCGGCGAAGCCACTCCCGTCGCCAGATAAACCTCCGGCAAGGCCCAGTCAACTCGACCCAGCCACGTGGACCGCAAACAGGCATCCGTACATCGCCACGCGTGCATTCTATACTGCCCAGTCACACAGCCGCGTAAGCATCCGTACAGTGCCACGGAATCCGTACGGCTTGCACAGTCAGCGACACAGTCAACAGTCCGTACAGTACGGACGCTCAGTCAGCAGGAAGGCGAAGTTTTCATGACGGTCATACGGTCGTCAAATTTAACATAGTGTTTTGCTGATGTCAGTGCCACATCAGCATTTTTTTGAAAATTTTTAACCCCTCTCCATTGGGCTTTTCAGTTTTGCAATCCAACTTTGGAAGGCCATATCTTGCTCATTTTTGCTCCCTTTTTGGTGCAATTTTTTTTTAAATGGGCTAAAATTTCATGATCTTCGCAGTGGTGTGGTTATTTTCTGATTTTGATGCACAGGTTTTTCAGAATTTTCGGATTCTCTCAGCTGTACCTGTCCAATCCTCAATTCTGCAACTTCAAAGGCCTCGTTTGAACTCATACGACCTCCTTTTTAGGTGCCGTTTTTTTTTAAAGTGCTTATTTTTTTGTCTACTTTCAGAATCTATGATCAGATTTCAGAGATTTTGAGTGAAAATTGTACTTTCAGATATTGGTCTTATTTGGCCTATTAGGTACTTGTAAATTGCTTGGATCTTAGTTAGATCTCTTGCATTATCAGTTTGAGTCTCTTTTGGCCTTCTTGAGGCAGTTGTAAAATTGTAAATCAGAAGTCCACTTTTCCATTTTTTGCAAGTGGCCCATTGTATACGCACTACTTATAAAGTGCCAAAATCATCACATTTGGGGGGGGTTCTTTGATTGAGTGAATTTGGGGGGGTGTCTTGTGTGATTGTGCCTCTCTTGTGCTGTTTCCATTCTTGTTGCAATGAGTCCTAATAAGTTTCCACCATTAACTCCACATAATTATGCATCATGGAAAATTAAAGTATGGAGTAAACTAATGGAAAAGGGTCTCACACACTACATAGATGGAACAATAACAGCACCACCTGATCCTAAGGCTGATCTAAATGCTCAATTAGAATGGCTCACAAAGAATTGCATGGCTCTTGGAACCTTACGCAAGTATGTATCAGATGACCTCATTTTCCACATTGAGAAGTGTAAAACAATTAAAGAGGCTTGGGATATGTTTTAGAAATTGTATGGACAAGTTGATGAAATCAGAGGCTATCAGATTGATAATGAGCTCACCAACTTAGATCCCAAGAATTTTGATACAATCCAAGATTATGTAACCAAAGCAAATGAGCTAAGAGCAAAGCTAAAGGATTGTGGAATTGACAAAAAGGATGCTCAATTGATATTCAACTTGTTGGACAAGCTTGCACCAGAATATGCAGCATTTGTATCTAGCTTCCAAACTCATCGTTTGACAGTGGGGAGTTCTTATGTTATGCCTTCTTTTGATGCTTTCACAGAAATGTTGATATTGGAACAATCTAAGTTGTTGAACATGGGGTTTCTCAAGTCTTCAAAGTCCAAGGCTTTGGTAGCAAATCAAGGAAATCAAGGAAATCAAGGAAGTCAAGGCAAAAATTCCAACAAGAAGAAGAAGCAATCTAAGTCTCAACCACACCAGGAAAAGGGACAATCATCCTCTCCATCACAAGGCAATCTTCAATCCTCTTCCAAGAAGGGGACACCACCCAAGAAGGATAAACCAACTTGTGCATATTGCAAAAAGTATGGTCATGATGAGCATCGATGCCACGCAAAGCAAGTTGACGAGTTAACCAATCTTCTCAAGAAAAACAACATCAACTTGCCATCAGCCTACACAAAGAAGGATTCATCTTCTTCTTCTTCCTCACAGTCTAAGGGAAAAGGGCAAGCATTTGTGGCTACAACAGGTTCTTCACAGCAATGGATACTTGACTCAGGTGCCTCATATCACATGGGTTCTACAAAGGAGCAGTTTTCTTCATTAGAGCCATCTAAGGTACCTCACATTTACATAGGTGATGATACACAAGTAGAGGTTGAAGGGAAAGGTTCAGTTGACATGGATGATGGAACATTTGAGAATGTTCTCTATGTTCCTAACTTGTCTACCAATCTTCTCTCCATCTACCAAATCACTCACTATGGGAATGGGAAAAAGGTTGAGTTTACACCAGATTCAGTTGTGGTAAAGGAACTTGATGATGATGCCTTGGTAGCAGTGGGACAAGTCAATGACAACTCAAGGCTTTATTCATTTTCCCACTTTGTGCCAAGTTCACCTTCTAGGGCCTTGCTTACTCATTCAAATTCAGAAAGTAAGCTATGGCATGAGCGGTTTGGTCACCTCAACTACCGCTATCTTCAGCAGCTCAGCACTAAAGACATGGTCACAGGTTTCCTCGAATCAGCTTTTCAGAGGGTGTATGTTCAGGTTGTTCCATGGGCACGCATCCCGAAGAGAAATTTGATAAAGAGAAAACTTGGAGAGCTTTGGAAGTTCTTCAACTTGTTCACAGTGATGTAGCAGGTCCATTTCCAGCACCTTCATTTAGTAAGGCCCGCTATGTTCTTACCTTCATTGATGACTACTCCCGCTTCACTTGGGTCTACTTTCTCATTCATAAGAGTGAAGTATTTGACAGATTTCAGGACTTCAAGACTCGTGTGGAGAAGCAATCAGGGAAAGTGGTCAAGATTCTTCGTACAGATAATGGCAGGGAATATGTGAACAAGAGACTTGAGGATTTTTGTACATTTGAGGGGATTTATCTTCAGCATTCTGTTGCATACACTCCACAGCAGAACGGGGTTGCAGAACGCAAGAATCGAACTCTCAAAGAAATGGCTAGCTGTATGATTCATGCACGTTCTCTTGATCCCGCCTTTTGGGCAGAGGCTATCAGTTGTGCCACACACATCCAGAATCAGGTTCCTCACAAAGCTTTACAAGGTATTACTCCTTTTGAAGCTTGGGCTGGTAGGAAACTGATTGTGAGACATTTCAGAGTCTTTGGGTGTCCAGCATGGGCTCGCATACCTCCACAGAAACGCAAGGCATTGGAACCATAGAGTCGGCCTTGCATATTTGTTGGATATCCTGAGGGTGTTAAGGCATACAGATTGATGGATCTAGAGACACATGAGATATTCATTGAGAGGAGTGTTCACTTTGAGGAAAGCTCTCCTAGCTTAGCCTCTCTACCTCCTCCACCTTCCTCCATTGTGGATAGTGATGTTAGTGATTCAGATGATGAGACTCCCTCAACTCTGACTCGTAGGGTTGCACCTCCGCAGGGTCCACTTGCAGTTGAGGTGCCTCGTTCTCCACCTCCACCTAGACCTCGTTGGGCTCGACAGACACTTGAGTATGCGGGTTCTCTTGTTGGGGATCCTTCGGATACACGGAGAACTCGATCACAACATCAGGATCTTCCACATGCATTTATTGCTACCGCTTCCGATCCACAGACATTTAGGGAAGCATCAGGGGTTCCTGAGTGGGACCAAGCTATGGAGGAAGAGTATAGTTCCTTGATGAGGAACAACACATGGGATCTAGTCCATCTCCCTAAGGGGAGAAAGATGGTTCGATGTAAGTGGATCTATCGGACCAAGTTTGCAGCGGATGGTAGTGTGGATAAGTATAAGGCTCGGCTTGTTGCAAAAGGTTTCTCACAGGTTGCAGGTGTTGACTATACTGAGACCTTTGCACCTGTAGCTAAGATGAACTCCATTCGTTTGACACTTGCTATTGCTACAGCTCATGGTTGGGCTGTACATCAGATGGATGTGAAGAGTGCCTTTCTTCATGGTGATCTTGATGAGGAGATTTATATGGAGCAGCCACAGGGTTTCATCCAGGATACTTCCTTGGTTTGCAGACTAAGGAAATCTCTCTATGGCCTTAAGCAAGCCCCCAGGGCTTGGTATGCCAAGATGGATTCCTTTCTTCTCTCCGCAGGTTTCACCAGGTGTCATTCCGATCCGAATGTCTACATTTTGCGACAGGATGACTCTCACCTGATACTTGTGCTCTATGTTGATGACTTGATCATTACAAGGAGTACTACATCCATCATTAGCAGGGTCAAATCTGCTTTGCATGATAGGTTTTCTATGACTGACTTGGGCCTTTTGCACTACTTTCTCGGGATAGAGATTTCACAGTCACCTTCCGGGATTACTCTATCACAGCCCAAGTATGCTCTTGATCTACTTGCACGCTTTCATATGGCTGATTGTAAGCCTGCCCCGACTCCCTTTCTTTCAGGAGTCAAGCTTGAGGCTCAGTGTTCTTCTCCACTAGTTGATGCCACTTTGTATCGTCAGCTTGTGGGTAGTCTCATCTACTTGACTCATACACGCCCTGATATTTCATTTGCAGTTGGCATGGTTTCCCGCTTCATGCAGGAACCACATGAGCTTCATTGGAAAGCCGCCAAACGCATTCTACATTACATCCAGGGTACACATCACTATGGGATTCACTATGCAACAGGCACAGGACTTCGCTTGGTTGGTTACACAGACTCCGATTGGGCTGGCGATCTAGTTGATCATAAGTCTACTTCTGGTTACAGTTTTCACCTTGGTTCGGGCCCCATTTGTTGGCAGAGCAAGAAGCAACATGCTATTGCTCTCTCTTCGACTGAGGTTGAGTATCGAGGCGTTGTTAATGCAGCAACTGAGACCATTTGGCTCCAGCAGATTCTCACAGAGTTTGGATTCACTACTCCACGACCGACAGTTCTATATTGTGACAATCAGAGTGCCATTGCCATCTCGAAGAACCCGGTCCAGCACCAGCGGACCAAACACATCGAGATTCATATGCACTATATCCGAGAGCTCATCCAGGAGCAAGTCATTGATTTGCAGTATTGTCCTACAACAGAGCAGGTTGCTGACATATTCACCAAACCTTTCACCGAGAGTAAGTTCCAGCAGTTGCGAGCTCTCTTGGGGGTGCGGGATGTGTCATTAGGGGGGGTCAGCTGACTTCTCCTTCCTCTCTTATGGGGGGGACTTTTTCCTCTTTGAGGTTTTGTCCTTCTTCATTGAGATTCTATTGTACATTCATCTCTCTTTTGGGGGGGAGTTTTTTCCCACTGGGTTTTCTCCCTTTCTCCGTTTATGATAGATTGCATTGCATTCTTTTTCTTGCATTTGCATGTTGTACCTGGGTACCTATCATGGCCTTGTAGCCGGGACCCATCTTGCATTGTTGACTTGAGTCTTCATTCCCCTAAGTTGCACTTAAGGGGGGGTGTTGGTGTAAATAAATATTCATTATGGATATTATTACACTTACTTAAGTTAACTTAGGATAATGCATTTTATAGTAGTTTGGATATGAGACACTTGGGTGTTTGTGTCACATTGGGATAGTGTGTGTAGGAGAAATTCCACCTCTTATGGTGTTGATCTTGTTATTACACTATCATATCCACTTATTGTGGAGTGATAATTCCACCTTCGGTGGGTGATCCACCTCATGTGGAATATTATATTATTTCTCCTACCTACCCACACCTATTTCCTACCTACCCTTGTTTCTCATTGAGCCACTTGTCATATTTGTGTGCTCATACATCCATATGGCCTTGCCTATATAAGCAGGCCTCTATTCATTGTATTGGTTAATCCAGTTGATCATTTTTATATTGATGAGAATACAGTTTGTTCTTGTCATTCTATTGTCTCTTTTATGCTTTTCATTGTGCCCTTGATCTTGGCAAAATCCAACATTTATGAATGCCCATTTAGCTCCAATTACATTTTTGTCTTTAGGCTGGGGACATAAGTCCATGTATTGTTCTTTTCAATTTGTTCTAATTCATCTTCCAATGCTTTAATACAATGTTCATCTTGACAAGCTTCAATAATAGATGATGGTTCAATTTCAGAAATTAAGCATACTTCTTCATTTTTCAGTCTTCCTCTTGTCATAACACCTTGAAATTTATTCCCAATTATCTGATTTTCTGAGTGATTCAGTCTTATATACCCAGGTTTATTCACATGTTGTCATTCTTCAGTCAATGTGGAATTCTCTGATGATGTCGGTGTGACTGGATCCATACTTTGTGTCGGTGCACTTTGTATAGGTTCATTCATGATCATCTCAATTGTCGGTTCAGAATCTACATACCTTGAATTTCCTCTAAATTGTTCATCTATCTTCACATTAGCACTCTCAATGATTTTCTATAGTCTTTTATTAAAACATCTATATGCCTTGCTCTTAGATGAATAACCAAGAAATATTCCTTCATCACTTCTAGGATCAAATTTACCAATATACTCATATCTCCTAATATAGCATTTGCTTCCAAAAATTCGGAAGTATTTAAGAGTAGGAGTATTACCAAACCATTGTTCATAAGGGGTCTTACCGGTTTCACCTTTGATGTGAACTCTGTTAAAAGTGTAAACCATTGTATTCACTACTTCTCTCCAATACACATGAGGTAGATTTTCTTTCAATATCATGCTTCTAGCTTCTTCCAGAATAGTTTTGTTCTTCATTTCTACAATTCCATTTTGCTGAGGTGTCTGGGGTGTTGATAGTTGTCTTCTGATTCCATACACTTCATAGAATGTATTAAATTCCTTAGATGTAAATTCTCCTCCTTGATCTGATTTTAAACATTTTATTTTCTTACCAGTTTCATTCTCTAACATTGCCTTGAATAGTTTGAATTTTCCAAAAGCTTTTGATTTCTCCTTGAGAAAAGTAACCCAACACATTCTAGAATAATCATCAATAATTAGCATAAAGTATCTATCTCCCTATAGACTTCTTGTTCTTGTTAGACGACATAAGTCAGTATGAATTAAATCAAGAACATTATTGGATTTCTCATAAATACTCTTAAAAGTTGTTTTAACTTGCTTTCCCATTTGACATTCCTTACATACCAGATTATGAGGTTTCGCAATCTTAGGTAAATCCCTTACTGCCTTAGTTGAACTGATCTTTATAATGCAATCAAAATTTACATGACAAAGTCTCTTATGCCATAACCAACTTTCATCAATATGTGCAATCAAGCATGTCTTATCACTGTTGTTCAAATGAAAGATATTACCTTTAGTCTGATTACCGGTTGTAATCTCTAATCCAGTTCTGTTTATGATTTTGCATTTACCATTCTTGAATTGTAACCGAAATCCCTTTTCAACTAGTTGACCAACACTCAAAAGATTATGCTTCAAACCTTCAACATAATAAACATTGTCAGTATTGTGTTTACCATCCAGAGATATAGTGCATTTTCCTTTGATCAAACAATCTTTATCATCGCCAAATCTTACTAGACCTCCACTATATTCCTGAAAAGATAAGAATTTACTTTTATCACTAGTCATATGATGTGAACATCTGGAATCTATGATCCATTCATCCTTTTCTTAAATTTTAGCTGTCAGGGCTTACTCTACCGATGGAACAGTAGGTGACGGTTGATCTTCCTTTATTGCAACAAAAAGCCCATGCATTATCTTTTGGTTCTTCATCAGAATCATCAGTAACTTCTTCATCAACATAGTATTCTTCATCAGTATAGTAACAAGATTTGTCTATATTCTTCTTAAATCTGTATCTTTGATATTCAGGGTTAAGCTTATATGTTCTTTTAGCTTCCTCTATCAATCCTGCATGTCTGTCAGGACATCTAGATGCCATATGACAAACTTTATTTCAATTAAAACATTTAAATGGTGCTTTACCTTCATACTTACTTCCAACTGGATCTTGAGGCATTTTCCTTGCAAATAGTGCTTCAAGTTCTTCCAGTTCTTCATTTTCCCTTTTGATATCTTCAAGTTCTCTTTCATACAGTGCTTTCCAATCAAATTTGTTAGATGATGATGATGATGCTACAGATAATGTTTCTTTGAAAGCTAAATCTCTCTTAATTATAGCAAAAAGACCAAATTCCTCAAGCTCAAATGTTGAAAGTTCTTCAACCAAGGTATCTCTAGATATTGATGTATTAGGCATTGTTCTCAACTCATTAATAGTAGTTACTTTCATTTTGTATGTCGGCGGCAATGCTCTTAAAACTTTAGAAACAATTTCATCTTCACTTAAGGATCCTCCACAACATTGTATTCCTAAAACAATTTCATTAACTCTTTCCATAAAAGCAAAAATTATTTCATCTTCTTCCATTTTCAATTTTTCATACCTAACTCGGAAACATTCCAGTTTTGCAATTTTGACAGTGGTATCTCCTTCATTCAATGTCTCCAATTTATCCCAAATAGATTTAGCAGTAGATTGGTCTGATAATCCCATGATTTGTTGATTTGATAATGCGCTCAAAAGTGCTTATCTTGCTTTGCAATCATTTTCTTGATCTTTACCCAATGTTGGTGGATTAGGTTGATTTAGTGTGGGACCAACATAACCATTTTTTGTAACTTCCCATATGTCTCTTCCAATGCAATTTAGATGTGTCTCCATTCTAATCTTCCATATACCATAGTTAGTTCCATCAAGTTTCAGATTGTCCTTCCTGAAAATGTTTGTTGCCATAGGATCTCCTCAAGTTGTTAGCATTCTCCAAAAAGAGAACTTAGCTCTAATACCAATTGTTAGGACCCGGAAGGCAACTGAGAGGGGGGTGGATGGTGAACTAGTTGTCTATGAATTTCAACCCAAATACAACTTAATCAAACTTGATACTTGATACCGGTAAACCAAACTTAATGTCGGTTAACATATTAACAGTTAATTTCAATACCTGTGAAACTTAATGCATGAAATAGAAAGAGAAACAACATCCACAACACATAACATAGAGATATTGACGTGGAAACCCTATAAGGGAAAAAACCACAGTGGGAAACCTTACCCACATCAAATGATACTACTACTATAGATAGTAAGTGTATACAAATGGGTTCTGCACACTGCTCAAATGAGAGTCGCAATAACTACAGTAGGATGTTTAAATCCTAGAATAATGTACGGCTCAAAATAGCATCTCCAATGCTGGATTCAGTACTGGTTAAGCTCTAATAATCACCTTCAAACCTGCCTTGAACCTTCTCTATGGTCTGCTCATACGATCTTCAATATTCACACATACCATGTTGTAATACCATAGCCTAACATATCATATCCCATATCCTTTATCTCATCAATTGAGATCTTACATATATACAAAACCTAATACCAAATGTGCAGGTTGGCTCACTAATAATATTACAATTAAATCAATTACAAACAAGTCAAGATGTGATGCATCATGTTGGCTCAATACATTAACAACAATATCCAATCAACAAAACATCTCCATAATGTGTCGTGCTGATCTGGAATAGATAATGCATACCGATCCATAACCTAGACCAATCTGTCGGTAACAACAAATATGTCAACCTGATTAGACCAATAGCCAAAACACCAAAACCAAGTATCCAAACCATGTCTTCAACATAATCAAGTGATCTCCAGATGATAACAAGTCATCCTCAGTGTCGGTGAACAATATAACCTATCAGTGAACAATATACCAGTGACTGTGCATAAGTCACTGAACATGTCGGTGCACACAATGTGTTGGTTAAACATAACCATAGATCTCCAGAAGGATAAGTGTTGACACCTATCTCTCTATATATTACTTCATATATCTTTCTATCTCCCCCTCTCATTATCTCACTCTTCCTATCTCTATTTCTCCCTCTCCCTATTATGTAACTAGGGATATTATATTATAATGTATATAGATGGATGGAGATGTTGACATGTGACACACATCCCTTATGTTAGTCATATTGGCTTAGTTGAATAGTTTATGTAATTAATTAATTATAACACCTTATGTTAGTTATATTGGGTTAGTTGGATGATTTAATACTTAATTAATTATAACACCTTTATCCCTCCTTCCATGTCTTGCTCTCTCTATATATTTATCTCTCTCACCTCCTCTATATTTCTCAAGATATATATATCTCCTTTCTATCCTTATATTTCCCTCTTTCTATATATATCCCTTATTCACATCATGTCTCCCTCCATCTCTCCTACTCTCTATTACTTGCCTCTATCACCTCCTTTATCTCACTCTTTCCCGCTATATCTCCATCTTCCCATCTCAATCTCTCCCTTTCTGTGTATATCTTATTATATCTATCTCTTATTCACATTATCTCTCCCTCTATCTCTCCTACTCTCTATATATCCATTTCTACTTCAGTATCTATATATTAATCACTATATCTCTATATTTCTATATCTCCACCTCTCCCTCTCATTGTCTCCATATATTTATATTTATCCATCTCCATCTTCCTCTTTCTTTTGAAACAAATTACAAAAAATCGTGTCATATTAGGAAATGAATCTTCTACTTATATCTAAAATCTTATAATTTTATTGTGGTTAGTGTGGTCAGACAGACACCTTCTTCTTATCTTTTTCCTAAAATTTTAGTACTACTGCATTGAAATTTTAAATTTTCACCAAATAGATTTTCTTTTTTTAGAAAACAACTAGTAGCTTAAAAATTACATTCAATTTTATATAGATTATATTCTTACATATTTTTAAATAATGTTGATAACTTATTCAAATTTTTACATCAAGTTGCCTAACTCTCTTTTTGCTGAATTTTTATCACCACTTAAGGGCTTAGTTTGGCCCACCATGATCCTGCACATACCCCTCTACAAAATAAACCAAAATTATTATATTATGAAATATATTTATATAATATTATATATAATTCTGTTGAAATATGTCACTTCCAAGGGAAGAAACATCTAATGTGTTGATTGTAAAAGAAAGTGAAAGAAAACTATGTGAAACTCAACCATTTTTTTTAAATATAAAGACATAAAAAATTTAGAATATATAATAATAAGGACAAATGGATCTATTAAAAAGTAATAAATAAATATATAATATATATTTCACATTTCAAAGTAGAAATTGTAGTGCCATAAATTGTCACATGGCCAATTACTAAATTGAGGTTTAACTTAGGAAAACCTCTATTCACAAACAATTTTCCTCTTCTCTGTGTGTGCATGAAATAGGTACACAACCACATTCAAGAGGATCAACATAATTGACAAAGAGGAATAGGTACAACTTTTAGAGGCAAAAAATTTAGAGGACTGTGGCAAATTTAGACTATTAAAAAATCAAACTTAAGTAGGAATATATCTATGACATCTTATTTTGCCTAGAACTAGGTTGGTGTCTCTATACGACATCTGTAGCTCACTGTTTTTTCCTGATCTCTTCAATAAACACCTATTTTTCCTCAATTTTCAACAATCCAAATCAGTTCAACTCAAGGAGAAAGCCCTATCCAAGGAGCCTAGAATCTGATCAAAATATTTGTATTACAAGTCTAGATCTATTAAATTGCTCTACTCCCCTATGTAATGTTGAATTAGGTAATTTAGTGGTTTTATTATCTTAATTTAACCGTAACCCTAATTTTCCACCATCAAATTTTGGTGAACTTGACTCCTTACACCATTATTTTTTATTTGTGTTCTCAAATCTGATTCGTAGGCATTTTAATTTTTAAGTTTGTACTCATTGATTAATATTCAAATTACATAAATGTAAAGGTTAAATTCATAAAAATCCTAATTTATTGTGGTTAAATTTCTTTGTGGGTTGCTTAAATCTATTTTGTTCTCAGAGCTTATTTTTAATTTATTCATTGCATACATTGGGTGGACATTTCTTAAGTATATTGAATAAATGGAATTTTTTTCTTTCTTTGCTAAATTAATTTCAAGTTTAATTCAAGATCTCAATAATATTCCCTTTTGTTCATATGATGACAACTCATATGTTTCTTTTATACATAGTTATGATTTTTCCTCTCCTAAGGATTCTCCTTCCCATGAGGATATTCTAGTGCAAGAAGAGATTATTAACACTCCTTTTAAAATTCTCTCTCCTAAAGGGGAAGATTTGAAGAATGATGTTGATCTTTCTCCTAAAATTTTTCTCTCATTAAAAGATATCCTAGTGGAAGAGGATGATATCATAAATACCTTGCTTAATGTTACCTTACCCTCCATACATGGTACTCCTTCTCAAGATGAAGAATAAATGAGTTTTTGTACTCCTAAAATACCTTTTATTCATGAGGAAAGAGTCAATACTCCTATCAATGATCTCTCTAGTGGAGAAGAAACATTGAAGAGAAACATGACACAGTCCTCTTCTCAAAAGGTACTTTAGTGCAAGGAGTCCAAGATCAAAATGTTGGTTTACCAATTCATTTAGACCCCCCTTATTCTCCTAAAGATTATCTTAACCATCAACATATTTGTAGGGAAGATGGTATTATGCATTTTATTTATGACCTATCTCCTCATATAAAAGATGAAGCCTTAGATGATAAAGACCTTCCTTCCCAACCTACCATAGAGGATACAAATAATAAAGATAGAAAGGAGAATTTGTTGGCAATTGAGACTCAATTGGTTGGTTTCACTATGTTGTCAGTGATGGAAAAATGGTATTGTGTTCCGACTTCACGTTTTGGTTCTATGGTGTACCGACAGGTAGTTCATGGAAACTTCACCAACATCGACACCAACATGAAAAAGGATTTCTTTGGTTACCAGCAATGCAAGCTGACATGGTTTAGTAAAGGTTATCGATATTGGAGGTCAACATATCTTGGATCCAACATCGACAATTGATTTTAATGTTTATGCATTTATGTTATCTAGCTGACATGTAATTTGATATTGTATATGTCTTTGTAAGTTGACATAAGGCATGAAAATTTGTATAGGGTATATAGTGTTGGGATCCAAGAACACTGAGAGGGGGGGTGAATGAGTGTTCTATAGGTAAGATAAGATTTTATCCTTTTATACCATACACATATAAACCGGTAAATAAATAAACATATAGCTTGAAGCAAATAAACCATCCACATAAATGAACACCATAACACATAGAATTTATATGTGGAAAACCTCAAAGAGGAAAACCCACGGTGGGATTTGTGACCCACAATATCAATTCACTAGCCATATGAAAGGATATTACATATAATGGGGGCCTGCACATGCAAGAAGACACACTGTCTAGAGCACACTGCTCATCATTAAAGATTCTCACTGACTACAAGATTCTGCTGCAGTAAAACACTGAAAATAAACTCACAAAATGCATCTGCTATGCCAAATAGAGTTTTGATTCTAGATTTGCTCTATACCGGTTCATAAACCCTGAACACTACTACTGGTATCTCTTCTCCTTCAAGAATTATTTCTAAACTATCTACAAATCATTGCATGATATAACATTGGCATACAAATGATCTACATACATACACTTCGCATTATACAGTTCTACTATATTCTCCTATGTCACATCTTTTCACACACTACAAAATGACCTAGCAAACTGACCTATATACCCATTACAAACAATATGATTTATGTCATCTTACAATACATTACAAAAGATATTCAATGTCTACCTCGAAAATAATCACAAAATAATTTTCTAAATAAAAATTCCTTAATGTCGGCTTCCTTGAAGTATTTGATGTCGATGTCGGTGTCGGTGCTGATATAATCCTGGATACTTTAATGTCGGTGTATGTCAGTATATGACTTCCATATGATCTTGTTGCCATCAATGAAAACAAAATGAATCTGATGAGTGTCAATTTCCAACAATCTCCCCCTTTGGCATTGATGGAAACACTCATATGAAAAATGAATTCCCTGTCGATTCAGCTAAAATATGCTCCCTCTGATCAATAAACTCCTTTTGATATGTTGATGTCCTTCCTATATGTTCATGTCTGATATTTTTTGATATTTTTCACACATATGCATACTCCCCCTTTGGCATCAATGCCAAATACTGGTGAAAGAATTGGAAGAATTCAGAACAAAATAGTGAATAAATATTGTTTGTTTTACTAGAGCTTGACTAACTTCAAAATTTTTGGGTAAGCCTTATCCAACAACTATAAGTATGTGTCCCAACTGGTTTTGAAAGTATTAGATATGGATGCTAGTCCACTTAGTAAGTGTGCCAGTGTTTCCTTCCCTTTGACTTCTATTGGTGTGGGTTTGGAAATCATGTCCATACACTCTCTTTTATGTACACTTAGTGAATCCAATATGAGACTCACCAATCATCTAAGACTCATTGCTCTCCGAATGACTTTATCTCTCTCCTTCTCAAAAGAAAAAATTTGGTTCTCCAAAGACAAAATTTCTCCATCAACAGATGTTGCCAGTGCGGTTAATCCATCAAAAGAATTAGCAATGCTAGCTACCTTATCATGTAATTCCTTTAATCTGCTATCTACATTTGCTGTAAGAATTTGTATGTTACAACAGACCCTGTAGATATTTGTACATTGTTTTAAGTAGTTCTCAATAAGAACATGAGTTTAGCTTCAATTTTCTTTTTCTATGTTTCAATGATCTTGTCAAAGGTGGCTTTCTTAGCCACAATAAATATTTTTAATGTCTGTTGGTCTGATATCTATTGTAGTGATTGAAAATTGTTAGATATGTACTCTGTTAATGCCTTAAGCTTGTCGGAAGGGCTTGTTTCATTCTCAATCTGACAATCCGAGATTAATTTATGCAACATTGTAATTGATTGATCTATTATTCCCTCTACAGATCCCTCCTTTAATAGTTTTTGAGTAGCCACCATCATCAACTTAGTTGGACTCATCTTAGTGACTGGTTTCTTCTCAACTTGAGAAGTTTCAATTGTCAAAACCTTTGTCAAAGAATCAACATGAACTGTTGATGTACACTCAATTCCCTTTACCTTATCTTCTTTAGCACCGGTGGCTTCGCCTCTTGGTGCAGTGTCAATTACTGTCAATGGAGTATTATCCATAATATTCACAGTGTCTTGTACATTGCCTTGCTCAAAAATAGTTTGTGTCGGTACAGACTGTACACTTTCTTTTACTGTCGGTTGTGTCTATATATCTATAGTTACTGTCGGTTTAGTAAAAATTGGAGTTGAACTTCCCAAAATACCTTTCCCTTTTGATTTATCTGGAATGGTGGAATTTGTTGCCTTAACAAACTCTTCATGAGATGTAAGAAAATCTGGATTCTTTTGGAAGAATTTGGTCCAACCCTTACTGGTCTCATTTATTACCTCATTAACTATGCCCATCATTAGGCTTATTCACTAAGGTTTACTACTAAATATTGTTTTGTTTGCAACATCTATGCATCTTTTCATTTCCTCATTGTTTATAGCACCACACATTTCCAAAACTCATACTTCCTTAATTTCTCTATCCCTTTTTATTGCATCAACTCTTCTAGCATCTAATTTATTGTATAGTGATAAAGGAATTTCCTTCAAAATTTCTACTAAAGCTTTCTTATATATATCCATGTATAACAAAATTGCCTCTTCAATCTCATTTTGTTCATCATCCTCTAAATATTCATAATACTTAGATACATTTTTCAAAATTCCATCCTTGGTTATTTCATCAATCAATTCAGCACAGATCTTTGTGGTCTTACCAGATTCAGTATCATCACTCTTCATCTTTTTGCTTGTAGTTTTCGGAGTAGATGTGACTAGTTTTCTCTTTTATATAAGCTTCCTTGCTAGAGGTGGTGGTGTAGTAGGTTTAGTTGCCTTTCTAACAAGTCTCCTCCTAGGCTCCACCTTCTTCTGCTCTACCGATGGTTGATCTACTTTCTTCCTTTGTACCCTTTTGAAAGATAGAGGTTCATTGTCCTCAGGGTCAGAATCAGAAGTGATGGTGGAAATGTAAGCTTCAGGCTTCTTCACTTCTCTCTGAATGCTTGAATGCGGGGTGAGTGAAAATTAAATCACTTTCCCTTTTTATTAGCGAATAAAACCCTAATATTTCTCTATCATAAATGCTTCGTGATGTACCCTACCAGATGTCGGTTCCATAGTCTTATGTCAGGTGAACCTTCAACAATGATGAACTCAACTCTCTAGATCTCTTCTGATCTCCTCCAAGGGAATAAGCAATATTTGCAATGAATTTGCCAACCCCTAAGGCTTATGCCTCAATTACCAGTGGAAATTCTTGCCGATACATGAATGCTCTATTCTACTAGTGGAGTTACTGATGTAGATCCATCTCCACTTGGTTCTTCATATTTTCTAACCCATCTCTTGGTAAGATCTTGTTGTATTTCATCTACCTTCTGCTTTCCTTTCTCATTATCTTTATCATTGCTAATCAGTTGAGTCTTGCTTCTACAGTACTTAACAATATGACCTATTTTGTTGCATGCATAACATGTAACATTGTTCTTTTGAATTCCTTTAACATATCCGATGTCATTACTTGACCTACAATGATTAGAAAAATGTCCAAACTTTCCACATGCATGACATTTAACATTTTTTCTGCAATCTTCTGATCTATGACCATATTTCTTTCAATTTGTGCATTGACTGGGAACATGATTGTAGTTTTGATTTGCTTTATTTCTACATTGTTTAGCCATATGCCCAAATTTATTACAAACAAAAAATATACCATTGAATTTATAACCATTAGATTGCCTTACCAGTTTCCTCTGTTATGATGAGTTCTGCATATCGGTTGTCTGATCTTCATTTGCAATACCAGAGCTTTCAACTTGTACAAATGCAAGTCCTCTAGAATCATCCAACTGTGCAATACTAATCCTGATTTTTTCTTTATACTCACTTGCAGTAGTCAGATCATCTCTCAAAGTAGTTATTTGTCTTTCAAGTTCTTGTTCATTGTTCCGAGAGTGTGCCAAATCAGTTCTCAACAAATTATTCTCATGAGTCAATATGCCACATTCATCAAATTTGTTCTTCAGAGATATAACAAGATTATATTCCTTCTTCTTTCTATCCTCAATATCTTTTGATAATCTCATAGTCAGATCTTGCATTTCATTCTTCATGAGCATGTTTGCTTGACTTAGTTTTTGACATTTTTCCTTAAGTGCATTCTTCTCCTCATCATCCAGGTTTTGCAAAAGTTCCTTTCTCTTGGCTTGAGCAAATGATAACCTTTCTTGCAGGATAAGAATGAATTCATTTGTAGAATTCAATTCATCTTGCAATTTTAAATTCTTCATCCTTTCAGCATCATAATCCTTAAGAGCCATCTCAAGTAGCCTCTCCATAGCCATGTTCAAAGATTCTGGTTTCAGGATCTTCCTCAAGCTGTTAAACTTCTTTCGAGGTACCAGGCTCTCATACCAATTGTTGGGATCCAAGAACACTAAGAGGGGGGGGTGAATCAGTGTTCTATACGTAAGATAAGATTTTGTCATTTTACCATACACATATAAACCGGTAAACAAACAAACATATAACTTGAAGCAAATAAACCATCCACATAAATGGACACCATAACACACAAAATTTATACGTGGAAAACCTATAAGAGGAAAAACCATGGTGGGATTTGTGACCCACAATATCAGTTCATTGGCCATATGAAAGGATATTACATATAATGGGGGCATGCACATGCAAGAAGGCACACTGCCTAGAGCACACTACTCATCATTAAAGAGTCTCACTGACTACAAGCTTCTGCTGAAGTAAAACACTAAAAATAAACTCACAAAATGCATCTGTTATGCCAAATAGAGTTTCAGTTCTATCTCTTCTCTGTACCGGTTCATAAACCTTAAACACTACTATTGGTATCTCTTCTCCTCCAAGAATGCTTTCCAAAGTGTCTATCGATCATTGCATGATATAACATTCGTATATAGATGATATACAGACATACACTTCACATTATACAGTTATGCTATATTCTCCTATGTCACATCTTTTCACACACTACAAAATGACCTAGCGGACTGACCTATATACACATTACAAACAATATGCCTTATGTCAGCTTACAATACATTACAAAAGATATCCAGATTCAACCTCGACAATAATTACAAAATGATTTTCTAAATAAAGCTTCCTTGATGTTGGCTTCCTTGAATAATTTGATGTTGTTGTTGGTGCCGGTATAATCCTGGATACTTTAATATCAGTGTCTGTTGGTATATGCCTCCTAATGATGGTATATGACTTCCATCTAATCTTGTCACCATCAATGAAAACAAAATAAATCCAATGAGTGTCAATTGCCAACATATAGGATAATTTGATAGATCATTTTGATATACAGATACAATAGACATATGATAGAAGATTATGGGTATGCCAATGTAATATGATGAGAATTATATCAGAGAGATCGTGTATGTGAGGAAATTTATGTAAGGATTATTTCGGTAAAGTGTTTAGGATTTCAGACCGCAACAGATAGAGCTTAAACCGGAATTGTATTCTGGCATAGAAGATGCTATCTTAGCAATTCACACTTCTTTGGATTGTAGTCTGGAATTTTATGTAGTCAGTAAGGCTCCTTTTGTGATTGAGAAGTGTACTCTAGGCTATAAGCCTTCCTGCAAGTTCAGGCCCCTCATATTTTGTAATATCTCTTCATATGGCCAGTGGATTGATATTATGGGTCACAAATCCCATTGTGGTTTTTCCTTTTTGAGGTTTTCCACGTACAAATCTATGTGTTATGGTTCTCATTTATGTGATTGTCTTACTGGTTGCTTTACTTCTTTTAATTCTATATATATCGGTATACTGGTTGGTGTATGCATGTTTTAATGAGGCTAAAACTTATAGTTTTGGTATAGCACTGATTCAACCCCCCCCCCCCCCCTCTCAGTGTTATTGGTTTCCAACAATTGGTATCAGAGCCTTGTGCCTCAGAGGAAGTTTAGCAACTTGAGATGGCACTTCAAGCTTACGATGTTGAAAGGTTGAAGAACTTAAAGCTACAAGATGGATTGAATTCTGCTAAGGAATTCATTCTTGTCCTACAAGAGAGGCTATCATCTGTTCAAGCTAGGAGGAAGGAACTTTTGCAAAGTCAAGATGATGAAGAGAAAGATGCACTTAAGGAACAATGTCAAAAATTGAGTCAAGAGAACATGGTTATGAAGAATGAAATGCAAGTTATAACTATGAGGATGTCTAAGGAGATTGAGGACATGAAGAAGAAGGAAGAAAATCTTGTTGTATCCGTGAAGAAAAAATTTGAAGAATGTGGTAGGTTGGTTCATGAAAATGATATGTTGAGAACTGATTTAGTACAATCCCATAGTAATAAACAAGAGCTTGAGAAACAAATGATAATTCTGAGAGAAGATTTAACTACTGCAAGTGAGTACAAAGAAAAATTCAAAATTAGCTCAACACAACTTGATGAGTTATTGAAGAGACAAAGGTAAATTGGAGATTCCAGTGAACTTGGATTTGAGCAAGGACAAAGTTCTAATACTGCTAATGAAGATCAAAACCATAAGGAACCGGTAAGGCAATTTAATGCTTATAAACTCAATGGTAGATGTTTTGTTTATAATAGATTTGGTCACAAGGCTAGGCAATGTAGAAACAAAGTAAAACAAAACCATGATTCTTCTCCTGGTAAATGTTCTAAATGCAATACGTTTGGTCGTAAAACAAAAGATTGCAGAATGAATGTTAAATGCTATTCTTATGGAAAATTTGGACATATGGCTAATCAGTGCAGGTCAAGCAATTTCATCAGTTTTAGCAAAGCAATTCAAAGGAACAATGTTACATGTTATGCATGTAATGAGGTTGGACATATTGCTAAGTTTTGTAGAAGAAGAAATCCATTGGTTGGTAATGAAGGATCAAATGAGAAAGGAAAAGAGAAGGTTAGTGAAATTCGAAAAGATCATACTCAGAGGTGGGTTAGAAAGATTGAAGAACAATCATCAAATGAGAATGTCCCGGCTACTTATCCGACAGAGAGCTCATCTAATAACTAAGGAAGATGACTTAGGGGTAGAAAAAATTCATGAAGATGTTGCATATGCCCCGGGAAGAGGTTCTGGAAGATGTTCCAGATATTGGAGATGACTATCTGACATGGATATATTCTGAGCGAGATCTGGTATCTTTCACCGGTAGTCATTTATGTCAATAGAATATTAGGGTTTTTCTCAAAGGATAAAAGGTTGAATACACTTCAATGTTGATCACCTTGCATTTAGAATGATTCAGAGTGACTAAGTGCGATCAAAGGCAATACAGAGCAATCTGATTTCTTCTTGAGCAATCTCACCAACATCTGGAATAATTTGTTGGAGGTTTTCACCGAGAGAAATCAAAAGGTATTTATCTTTAAACATGGCAGTGAGATCATTATCTACTTTTTTAATTGCAAACCCGACTGTAGTAGAGGTCAAGGACCACCCCAGGCCAATTTTCAAGTGGTATCCACATGTGGCTACTCTGGAAGATTCGGTTGGAGCATTTTCCTGCATCCTGGAGGGAGTTGTCTATGTAGAGGATGTTAGGGCATATATTGACTGGCATATCGAGGACTTGGGAACTTCAAAAATTAAGGGCATGTATATGAGTGAGCTGATGGCAGATTCTAGAAAAATCAAACTGGCATTCAAACATATTGAAGACGTAGGGTTTACTGACATTCTGGAATTTGAGGATGAGATAATCAGATACATTTTGAGCATAGTACATGGGGAGTTTATATGGCTGAAAAAACCTTACAAAATCACCAAGGAAGCCATCCAGGCAATCACTGGTTTGCCATCAGTTGGGAAACATATAGACAAGAAGGTTTCAAATGTTTTCATGAAAAGATCACTAATACAACATTTGAGAAAAGATCCATGAAAGTGAGCACTATCACCGACACATACATCAAATTTTGTAGCATGATCATTGAGTATAAGGTAACTTAGTCAAACCAACTAAATTATGTTTCGAGTTCATGCATTTTGGCTACATTCAAAATGATGAGAGAGAATGTAAAATTAGATCTATGTGGTTGGATGATAAATGAGTTGTTAATAAACTTAGGGAAGATTAAGGGTGAAAAGAAGGGTACGTTCTAGTATGGAAACTTGATAGTTTGCTTGGTGTTATATTTCATGAATGATACACCCAGTTTTAGTAAAAGGCAATGGGTATTTGACATCCCGGTAGGAAGACAATTGAAATAGTCAATTGTTTCTTTAGGAAGTCAAAGAGATGATAAGGTATGGGGATATTTCAAACCATTCCAAAAATCTATAAGGTCTAGGGTAAGGGTACCTGAGAATATTATAGAAAAAAATTCAACTAACATATGCTTCATTGTAAAGAAGGATGATACACTCATGGAAGCATTTAAGCCCTGAAATATTTGGATTGAAGAAATGGGCTATGAGGTGGATGCATAGATTCTTTATTCATATGCAAAAATGTTGATTGATGCACCAATAGATGAGGTAGAGAAGCTCTATGGTACTGCACAACAGAAAACTCAAGAGGTTGAAACAAAGTTCAACTGAGAGAAAAGAGAGAACCAGGAAGGGAAAGAAAGAAAATGTGTGGAGAAGGTCTCAAAGGACATCAAAGCACTAATTGATGTTGTTCCAGAGAAAGGTAGAAAGAGGAAGGATCCTAAAGTTCATATTGAGCCTGTTACTATAGAATCATAATCTAAGGATGACACACCATTGGCATTTTATAAGAGGGTTGTTAGGAAGAAACCGGAGGAAACAAAAGAAGAAGCTAAGAAGCAAATGGTTAGGAAGGTTACAGTCAAAATACCAACATAAAAGAAAGCATCAAAGGTAACCACTTTAGTTGTATCTAGTACTGCAAAGAGGAAGAAGAAGAATGACATTGATTCTGGTAAGGTTCCACCTAAAACTTGTGCAGAATTAGTAGATGAAATCACTAAAGATGGCGTGTTGAAGAATGTTCAATTTTACTATGATCACTTTGAGGAGGATTAACAAAGATAAGTAGAGGAAACAGTCTTATTATACTTGGATATTTACAAGAAAGCCTTAATAGAAATAGAAAATCAAATACTGGCTCAATTTTATAATATGTTAAATGCTAGAAGACTTTCAGTTATGCAAGAAGATAAACATATTAAAATTCAAGAGCTATTATCTATCTGTGTTACTATTGCTCCTGATGAAATGGAAAACACACTTGAGGTGGTAGACATAAAATTTTTCAATAGAAAACATAGGATAACTAGTCTGATGTTAGGAAGAGTAAATGAAATAATAAAGGAGATTCAAAAAGCATGGGTTAATTTTCTTGGAGAAAAAAGAGGATTCTTTACTTCACCGGAAACCAAGACAAACATTGTAGATACCCCAGTTGAAGGAAAAGGAAAGGGGATTATGGGTATTTCAACCTCAGTTTTGAAAAATATTAAGAAGTGGAAATTGAGCCCCCGATAAATACAGATGTATAGACAAATATGGAGATACTAGTTAATACAGAGAGTGAACAAGCTAAGATTATATAGGATACTAATATTGAGGATAATTGTCCTCTAGATACAAATGTATGGGTTGAGGTTACAAATCCTACAAAGGAACTGACAATTACACAGACTGCACCAAGTGGTGAAGCCACCAGTGCAAGTGAGGAGGTTATAAAGGATAAATCTTCAGAGGAGAAGGCAGGGGAATCTGCCAAGGAACTAGTTGTTGGTCCATCATTATTGTCAATTGACATTTCACAGGTCAAAAAGAAAAACATCACAGAGATGAGTCCCATTGAATTGATGATGATGGAAGCACAAAAACTAATGAAGGATGGATCCAAGGATAAAGGGATTATAGATCAATAAATCATTGTTTTACATAGACTGGTCCCAGAGTATAAGATTGAAAATGAAGCGAACCCATTTGATAAGCTTAAGATGATCACTGAGCATATTTCAAAGGATTTTCAATCCTTACAACAAATCTCAAACCGGAAAGCACTAGAAAGGTTTACTTAGGCTAAGAGAGTTGCATTTGATCAGGTAATTGAAACTAGGAAGAAAAAGATTGATGAGAAGCTGATACTAATAGAAAATTCTTTGAAGCAATGTACAAATATATATAAGGTATGTTGTAACACTAAAATACTTACAGCTAATGTGGATTAAAAGATAAAAGAATTTCAGGAGAAAATTGCAAGTATAGCTAATTTTTTTGACATACTGATTTCTTTGACTACATCAATTGATGGTCAAATTTTGATTTTGGAGAACCAAATTTATGTTCTTGAGAAGGAAAGAGACAATAATAAGAAGAGCCAGAATTCTGAGAGGCTTGGTGAGTCCCCGGTTGGATTAACTTAGTGTACATAAGAAAGAATGCATAGATATGGTGGGAAAGCCCACATCGATAGAGGTAAATGAGAAAGAGTCTCTTGCACATATATTGAGTGGACTTGTATCTGTAGACACCTAAAATTGTCTTATCTAATTAAATAAATATTTTTATTTATTTATTTATTTTATCCTAAGTCTTCTATTAATTAAATAAATCGTTGTTTATTTAATTGATTCATGTATCCTCTTCTAGCCTTATTTCTCATTTAAATAAATACATTTATTTATTTAAATTATCCTTTTCCTAAATTAAATAAATATCTTATTTATTTAATTGATCCCACTTCTTCTATTAATTAAATGAATATTTATTTATTTAATTAATTCATTAACCTTTTCTACCCATGACACATGTCATTCATCTCTTAATTCCTACACTACCTACCCTCTCATTATTTTCTTATTTCCTCTACCTACCCTCTAATCCTAGCTGACCATTTATCTTTTACACCTCTCAATCTTATCCCTCTATTTCTTATAGTGTCTTCTATATAAGGAGATGTTTCCTTCATTATCAACCCTAACCAATCCTTCAAGCATTCTAGCATTCGAACTTTCATATGCGATCAATCCTACTTGCAACCACCTTTTCGTGCTTTGTTGAGCTCTTGTGCACACATAAAATTTGAGAGAAAATATATCAAGAAAGATCAATGGAGATAGGAAGAATGAAGATCCAAACCCTATTGGACATGTGATGCTATAATCTTTGTGATTTTGTTGATTTACATTGTCTTAGGTAGTCTTCATATGTTATGGTGGATCTTTGTTGTTGTTAGGCTAGGGTTTTGCGGTTGAATCTATTTAGTCTTTCAATATTGTTGTTTCATTTTCACCATAAACATTTTGGCATGCCTCGTGGGACATGGATTTTTATTAGATCTCTATTTTTGCAAGTTTTTCTAACCCTATATTATTGTTTTGTAAAATAATTTGAAGAATAACCTTGTGCAGCTAGGGTTTTGGACACAAAATCAAGATCTTCGAGAGATTTGATCCGATCTCACAAATGGCTTAGAAATTTTGCATCAATATTTGTTGCCAAGTTGAAGACAATATCAAGAGCTCTCAATCCAAAATTCTGAATTTGTGGAGCATATTTGTATTTTCTATGAATTTTTTATGAATTTTAATAAAAAATTAATTTTGAGAGCAAATGAGAGAATTTTTTGGATTTCCTTATATTTTTGGAAATATCTCCAAGTTATAAAAATGATATGTTCTTTGTGATTTTAATTTTGATGCAAAATATTTCCTAAAAAATCGGATCTTTAAAAATTAGGGTTTTTCATTATTTTGATCAGATCTCACAAACTCATTTTAATTTTGACATTCAATGGTTTTTGCAAGTCAAGAACAGTATCAGAAATGCTCAGTAAAAAAATCCGAGTTTTTGGATCATATTTGAATTTTTTATGAATTGTTTATGCATTTTCATAAACAATTAATTTTGAGAGAAAATTAGTGAATTTTTCAGATGTTGTTACATTTTTGGAAAGGTCTCAGAATCATACATAGGTTTTGGTCTTTTTATTTTACTTTTGATGCAAAATAATTCCTAAAAAACCAGATCTTTGAACATTAGGGTTTTTCATGACTTTGCTCATAACTCACAAATTGTGTGGACTTTGTGCAGGAATTTTTGTATGCAGGTTTAGAATTCTATTAGGAGTTTCCAATAAAAAATTTAGAGTTTTCGGATCAATTTTGCATTTTCTATAATTTTTTTATGATTGTTCATAAAAAATTAATTTTTGGAGCAAATTAGAAACTTTTTTGGATTTTCTTACATTTCTGGAAATGTCTTGAAATTTTATAGGTGGTATATTTTTATGATGAAAAATAACTCATGGAAAATCAGATCTTTGAATCTATCAAAAAAACGTCCTGTCAAAGGCCCCTATTTCACAAAGTCTTTTCGATCTAAAATTTACCTAACTTGTGTGCTTACAGGAGGGGTATTATTGCAAAAATACTAACAAATATTTGTTGTAGAATTTTGGCAAGGGTTTTTATCTTTATTTTGTGCCTTGTTTTCATAGATTACCAAACACTTCAATTGGTGCACTAAATTGAACCGGTGTCTTTTGTGTCTTGAGAGATAGGCTCTTTTTGTTTAATCTCTAGAGGGCATGTCTCCCTGTGTGGTAATTAGGACTACTAGTGAGGAGAGAACAACCCAAGTGGTAGCGAGGAAAACCCACCTCTTCTGAACCACTGTAAATAATTGTATCCATGGTGAAAATCATGGGTAACGTGTGTTGATTAGTTCATACTGACACTATGTCTTCCCATAAAACCCATTTGATCAAATTTATTTGATTATTTGTAGGGTGTAACCTCTACTGGCTGGGAGCCTTCTGTATTTACAGAGCTGAAAGTGTTGCATGTATGGCCACACGAGAGGATGCCCTTACTAGTACCTTTTTGTTTTACAAAGCCAAAATTCTTCTAGTTGTTAGGGTAGGAGGTCGGACCTCTGGAGTGGTCCACACACATACGGTTCTTAGTAGAGATACAAAGTTCACGACGGGGAGTTTTCGTGTGGACTGGTTCTTGCCTGCCCTAGAAAAGTGAGTGTCGAGGGTTAAGCCAATGGGGTTTTCATCTAAGTATCCTCTTTGAATAGCGTAGCCTTAGGGGAAACCCCATGTGGGATCAACAACTATTGTCCTAGCAAACCTTAAGAATTGTGTGTGCCTTCTTTTAAACATTCAAACATTCAAATATCAAACATCAAAACATTGTGTCTTTTGTGTCTTCAAGTGTATGCAAAACTTTTTTTTCATCAAACAACACACTTACTTTTGAGTTATTTTGAGTCTAAACACCTGCAAACTTTGAGTTTGCATCAACATTGTGTCCTCTTGTCACGAAAAACAATCAAAAAATTTCAGATTTGGTCACAAAAAACAACTTTACACATTGGAAATATTGCACTCAGATTTTGGAAATGTGTTTGTGTCTGACAAAAACATGTTTGTGTACTTTAACTATGTCTATGAAGTATACAAGCACATCCGTGTTCAGTATTGGAAAAAACATACAGTCCAGCAAACAAGAGCATTCAATTTCAGAATTCTTGAGCTTCCTAGGTTATTTCTCTAGGTTTTCATCTAGCATTCAACCTATCTTTGGGTCTCACAAAGTTCATCACTGCTTTACATCTTGCATTACATTCACATTTGTCTAAACATGAGTCAAAAGGTCACTTGCTTGTCCTCATCTTGCTTTGTCAACACAATACATACAACAACATTTTTCTAAGTGGTCCATCATCAAGGTCTATCACCTTTGGGTCTCATTCGGTCTTACTTAGAGTCAAGGTCAACTTACCTCATCAAGAGAAAATATCATCTCTTTGGAAGCCACACCTACTCTACTAGACATACATACTTGGTCTTACACTTTGGAGATTGCAAGTAAACCTCATATTTATTTACATTCCATCCAACTCTTGGTCTTCCATACTCTTTTTCATTTCCATCTAGTCTCACACATCTTGGTCAAGACCTAGTTCATGGTTGAAACCCATTCCCAAAAATCTAGGAGAGAAGCTAAAGAGGCTCAAGAGTCTACAAACATGAGTGCCTATGAGTATGACAATGATATCTTCTTCAATTTTCATCATACCACATTACCTGACATTGACACTTATAGAAATGCTTAAAATGTTGAGAACATGGATAACACAACCAACAGTGATACGCCCAATGAAAATACAAACAAATTTTTTGTGCATTCAACAGAAGTGGAAGACTCCATCATGGATCCCCACTTTAATAGATTGGTCGAGGAAATCATGAGAAGTGATAGACAGTATTTTCTACAAGTGATGGCACAAAGTGGAACCAAAATACCTCATGATTTTGACATGTCTCAAATAATGGAAAATCAACCTATGCAAGAAACTTAACTCGACATGGATCAAAGGAGGCCTAATAGTGGAGATACTAGAGGACCATGTTTCGTGCCTGAGTCACCATCATCCTTGTTTCAAAAACCTCAGGTCCCAAATACACATGGTCAAGCTTATGATACTCATGAAAGACCATCTCATGAACAACTCCATCTACGCAGACCATTATTGAAATCTTATGCGGATAAATACACTCAATCGCATACCAATGCTAAGGACCAACCTCCAAAACAATTGGATATTCAAAGGCATGCTCAAAATTTGGACACGAGAAAACCCCATGTTCAATTTGGAGGCAACACACTAGAACAAACTCATGACATGCCTGTAGAATATGATATACACGGACAAAGCAGATATTCCATTCCTCATTATGACTCTATACCAAGTGGTTCCTATACGCAACATCACTAGACACCTACTCCATATGAACATGTGTATGATCAATACCATCCATACATGCAGTATGCTCCCCCTCCACCTGGTGGCTTAGGCATGGGATATGGTCCAAGAAGTCGGTCCCCACCTAAGAACAATTTGGAACAACAAATTAAGGACTTACAAAAGAAAATGGAGGACATAAATACACCGAAGCCATCTTACACAATGAGAGACATATGTTCCTATCCATTTGACAAAAGCACTCCAATGCCTCCTTTTCCTACACATTTAATGACACCTAAGTTTTATAAGTACAAAGACAAATGAGACCCTAAGGCACATATAAGATAGTTTGTCACAACTTGCATTGAGATAGCATCAGAAGAAACATACTTGATGAGACTGTTCCCACAAATCTTAGGTGATCAAGATATGGAATGGTTCTCCCAACTTCCACCTGGAATTAAGTCATGGGGTGATCTAGAAGAGGCATTAATACAACATTTCTCATACAACATAGAGACAGACATATCAGTTACCACTTTGTGCAACACCAAGCAAAAGGATGGGGAGTCATTTTCATCATTCTTACAAAGATGGAGGAATTTAGCCAGCAGATGCTCTTGTGAAATTCCACAAAAACAAATGGTAGAGATGTTCACATAGAATGTCAACAGATAAATTGGTTTTGACTTGAGGAAAGCTTGTTTATCCACTTTTAAGGACGTCATTGAGAAAGGATTAGTGACAAAGAAGGTCTTAATCGAACAAGGAGTCATTAAGATATTCAAAGAAAATAAAAGGACTTTAAAGGAAAAGACAAACCGCAATTTTGGAACAAGAACAAGAACACAGTAAATGATGGCGTTGTCGATGCTAACACAGTGAGATACAAAATCATTCTTTCTGGATCAAGTTATACAAACAACCAAGTGAATACTCAAGCAACTTCAAAACCACGAAGGAAATACACCCCATTGGGAGAACCACTTGAATCAATTTTCAAGAAGCTAGTGGCAAACAAGATAATAACAATTCCAGACAATCCTCCATATGAGCCAAAGGTCAAACCAAATTGCGTTGGCATTGCACACTCCAATGAGAATTATAGGTGATTGAAGGTATTTTCATTGATGGTAACCTTTCAATCTTATGGCATCGTCAAGCACCAACATCGACAGACTCTACACCGGCACCCTAGCCGACATGATTTTGTTTATTGTATATTGTATTTAATTGTAATATCATTTTATAAGCCGACATGGAATATTGTAATAAGACTCATATATAAGCATGAGATCTTGTAGATCATTTAAAGAAGAGACATGATAGGATGAATATGTAGAGCGAATATTAAGGTAGATTTTGAAGTAAGGTTTATGGTTATTGTATGAGCTTCAACTGGTACTGAACCTGGCATAGCAGATGCTTTTTGTAGCAGTGCATCACATTGGATTTCCATAATCCACTTTTGTAAGCCAATGAGACTTCCTTTTGTATTTGAGCAGTGAGCTCTAGGTAGTTGGCCTTCCTGTAAGTGCAGGCACACACTATTGTAAGTAATATCCATTCATTGGCCAATGAGTGAATATTGTGGGTCACAAATCCCACCGAGGTTTTTCCCACACCCGGTTTCCTTGCCAAAAATCTTGTGTTATGGTGTGCTTTCTATGTTGTGTTTGTTGTTCATATTTACTGCATTAATTCTTGTTTACCGGTACACTGTTTTGGAATGCAAATTACTTAACAAGGTAAGAAAAATTGTTAACCGGTTAGATATTGATTCACCCCCCCCCCCCCTCCCTCTCAGTATCTTTGGGAATCCTAACAAATTGGTGGAATGATGATGAGTACTATGAATATCACAAGAGCAAGGGACATAAAACAGGAAATTTTCATCGGCTGAAGAACATCATACAAGATCTTATTGACAGAGGTGATATTGAGTTTGAAGGACATACATCCAATCAAGAACATGAGATGTTTAAGGAACCATTCCCTAAACATGACAAGGAAAAATCCAAAGCCACAAATGAGCAGACCAACTATACCAGAGCATCTTATAACTATGATTCAACTATTAATCACATTTCGGTGGACAATTATGTCTCTACCATTATCATCAAGGACAAAACGCCTAAAAATTCTACCCAAAGTTGTCCTAGAAGGCATTGGATCTTCTTCTGAACCTACCTCTAAATGTAATGTTACAACTCATCGAGGTAAGGTCACTTTGCAAGGTTCTCTAGCTAACAACATTTCTTCCTTAGCAACCAAACCAGAGTATGATTTGGTAGAACAGTTAGGGAAGACACCCACGCTTATCTCCATCCTAGAGCTTTTAAGCATATCTCCCATACATAAGGCCATTCTTGACAAAAATTTGAGAGATGCTTCTTTCCTCACTAATATGAATGTGGACCAATTTCCAACTATGGTGGGATACCTTTCCATTCCACATTCACTGAAGCTGACGACACCTCCGTCAGCCAACCACATAATGTACCTTTAGACATTGAAACCTTCCTACCCAAACAATGAATAAAACAAGTCCTGATAGATGGAGGAGCCGGTCTCAATAAATGTACTTTGAACATAATAATACAATTGGGATATTCCGATAAAGTTGTGAATGCTACAAACAAAATTACCATCAAGGCATATGATGATGAAAAGTGTTCATCCAAAGGCACAGGCACCTTACCTTTGAGAGTTGGGCCAGTTACCAGAGATGTGGTTTGTCAATTCCTAGAGCTCGATCTGACATACAACATATTGCTAGGATGTCCATGGATTCATGAAATGAGAGCTATTCCCTCAACATATCATCAATGTGTCAAGTTTCCACACAATGGAGTTGAAGTGACCATAAAAGGCGATCCAAACCCATTCATATATTGCAACAATCTGTGACCTAGATCATAAATAAAATTCCCAGTCAATAGAGAAGCAATTCCATCATCATCATATTTGGATCTTGAATCCTTGAAAGCTTCTACATCAAAACAATCAAAGATCAAACAAAAATTCAATATTAAAGACATGGGATGTGGTGAGTATATCTTTCATGTTGATCAACTCCCACTATCTCCTAAGACATTCAGTAGACAAGAACAATCTATCAACAATTTGCAATGCCAAGGAATTGGGTGTGAACCACCTACTATTGTGGCTACTAAGCCTAAATGCAAATCTCCTCTAGTGGTGCAAGCAACTCTTGATATCAATATTCCTAAGAGTGATTCCAACAAAGAATCTATTGAGTGTATTGCCATCCCTCTTGAGAACTCACATAGCCTTACCATTTCATCCATTCAGTCAATTTTCACTCCTCTCCCAAACATGGATTAACAATAATTACAAAAGCCCTTACTCATTAGGGATAAAAAATCAAGCTTTGAAAAGAAAAATCTAAAAGTCAAAAATAAAGAAAAGTTCTTTAGTCCAAATCAAAATCAAAAGCTATTGGGTCCTCTAAAAAACTCAAGGTCAAGGATACAAATCCTATGAAAAAAAAAGAACAAGATTTGATCTCCCCTAATATGAAAATAACTGGGGGCAAAAGATCTACAATTTTAAGTCAAAAACAATACTTGTTGATACTAAGTCTCCATTATGTCATGACACTTTCACTTATTTTCACAATCATAAGCCTTCATAGCTCATCCTCTTGTTTAATACATCCATTCCCTTCCAGTGATACATCATGGACCTTTAATGGAGCTTCCTTGAGAGACTTTGTTATCAAGGAAGCCCAAACTTCTTTAGGTGACACACATATGGGCAAACGTAGTCCACACATTAGTAATTCTATCTCAGTTCCTTTATCAAGGAAGACAATCAAGGGAGCAACACATCATTCAGTCAAGGAATGTTGCAATTACAATCATAAGGTTAAGTCTCACACATTTGAGATGGGTGACTTAGTTCTCAAAGAAAATCCTAAAAATCAGGAAGACAGAGAGAAGAAGGGAAAGTTCAAACCAAATTGTCTTGGTCCTTACGTCACCACAACAACCTATGGATCCAGTGCATATCAACTCTCAACCCCAAAGGGTGAACCTTTGGAGGATCCTATCAATAGCATGCACCTTCCCAGGTTTTACACATAGCTCTTTCGAGTATCCTAATTCAAAAAAATACAAAAAAAATCAAAACATTCAAAAATACAAAAAAATCCAAAAAATTAAAAATACAAAAACAAAAAAATCCAAAAAAAGTAAAGAGAAATAAATTTGTCCAACAGTGAAAACCACTTTGGTGATTCCCTGGGAAAGTACCATGGTGAAAACTGGGTCACCGGTGCCATATGTAGAGACATTTGTCCTCTCTCCTTCAGGATTCACTTTCATCCTTTCACTTTTGTACACACTCACAACCTATCCATTCATAATAAACTTACCCATTCTCATCATGGCTTGTTATTGTTCTACCTAATATTGGTTAGCCATTCATAATAATCCCTCATTTTCACCCTTTCCATCCATAATAAATTAGCTCCTATCTGTGGCTAAGGCAAATCCTATGTCTAGTGAGGGGTGTGGAACTGAGAGCATCACAATTCCAAGGAGTACAATTTCTTCCAGTTTTCTTCAGTCTATTTGCACATAATCCACAATAAAGATCATTTGCATCACAACTCTGCAATAAAGTATCAATTTCATGGATTCAATCAATTGTAGATGAGACACAACAGCAACAATGGGCTTCAACAAATCAAATCTTTCAACAGACTCAGACAACATTATGGTTTAGTGCTATCTATTTTTTTGTGAAAGTAAACATTGTGACCACAATAAAATAGACTTATACAAGTGACAAGAAACACTAAACTTGAGGACTACAGTGGATGTTGGTGTTGATTCTTGGCTTTCTTTTGATTTTATCTTTTGGTAATATATCTTTTAGCTTTTTCGAGATGTCTCTGATTAGAGATTCTATCTTCAGGATGTCTTTGACTAGAAAAGTGAGGATGGGGTATCGTCACCTATTTTTCTTTGATGTTTATGGATTGTCTCTTAGTAATGCAATGAATTGTCCAAGGATATGAGGACACTGAGAGTCTAGTACGAACTAGGGCATTCCTTGTTTGTGACTATCTGATCTCCATGCAAATGGGTACAATGACTTTCTGGGTTGAACATATACCTCGATTGTCATAACCTATTTGCCATAATAAAGCTCAATGATGATAATATAACAAGAATCTCTTTCACTTCCATATCTTCTATTTTTCATCCCCCTTTCTTGATTGACCTCCATCGTCCTTCCCAAGTTCGTGTAGCTTTCTATCACATGACCGAGTATAATGACAAGCCAAAAATATTTGCATTACCACATATTCACATTTCACACATACATATAGATATCACAATTGCACCATATCCTACACACAACACATGTTAGCACATTTTATATTCTCATCATGTAAATAATTATTTGTATTATCATATTCATCCGCATTTCATATATCCACATTTGTGTTTGCATAACATATAAAAACATAAAAGAACAAAAAATATTGCATTTCATCATGTACATATTTGCATCTATATCATAAACATCACATAGATACACATGCATATAGTTGCCGCAAGGATGAATCATCTCATATATATATATATATATATCAAAATCATAAGTGTCATGATACAATGATGTTAAAATACATACGGCTACAATCACCCGAAGGTGTCTACATCATCGTACAAAAAATGGTACAAAATTGATACATATGGAGCCCTTTAAGGCTATGATGAACTCCCTCCCTCGGAGTTGGCTGGCCTTGACGGAGTCTTAGCCCTGGAAGGACCCACCCCAGGATCATCTCTCCTACCCCCTCTATTTGGTGGTGGTGGAGGACCCATAACCCCACCACTAGATGTATGTCTCTTGTCTCTCCCTCTAGTGGTCATCGTCGTACGCGATGGTCTCCAGAAGCTCCTAGTCTGCTGATCTGGTGGCACCACTCCATATTACAGGTCTCTCCAGTAGGCTATTTCCTCTCCTACCCACAGAACATAGGTGTATCTAGCCCCTGTGTCCTTTTCTAGCTACCTACCTTCCCTCGGTGCTATCTCAGCCTCTATATAGCATTGAATAGCCTTATCTCTCTCCCGCTCAATATCCCTCAGTTGTCTCCTAAGCCTAGCCCCCTCCCTCTCCAATCCTGTATCTCATCTATCTATCCTTGACAGATCTCCCTCAAGGATAGTATCTCATCCTCCCCTTCCCTCCTCACCCTATCCTTGTGGCTACTCTTGTCCTTGTCTCCATCCTTGTACCTTTCTAGGAACCTATGTTGCTGGCACTTGTAATGGCAATCCACCTCTACCCCTCACTACATGCATTTGTCTCTCCTCTTCACCCTCTCTCCTCTAAGCCACTCTCCTCTCTACCACTGTGCTTTGCCTTCGCCGTCAGCCTCTGCCTCCACTATCTCCACTATCATCTCCATCACCTCCACCATCTCCCTCTATCGTCTCCCCTAGATCCGTCATCCGTGGAAACGGATGTTCTGCCCAATATGTAGTATACTCTACATCCATCCCTGCATCCTCCACATCCACCTAAATGTCCCAAGGCATGGGAACCATCTCTATAAGTTGTGTCATTGCCTAATCATATGATAATAATGGCCCCAAATGCACCTAATCCCTCACAGTCTGCGCATACATCCCTGAACCCTGTGGGATCCATTGTATCCTACCAAACTACCTACATACCCTGTCTATCAACCACCTCTCAATGATATATGGCATCTGATTGATCAAATACCTGCTCCTGAATACATATGGAAGCTCCACTACATCATCCTCCCACTCCTCACAATCTAAGTAAGGCCTCCATACCACACTGTCTATCTCGTCCATAACCCAGCGCCAATACTCTAGCCTCCCAATCTGTGGCTGAGAAGTAATCTTGTCATACAAATGAATAAAACTACACCCATGTCCTTTACCTCTTAAAGTGTATCGATCATGTAACTGGCAGATGCTCATATGCCCATACCTGCAACAGTGTCACTTTGCACCCCAATCCTGTTGATTCGTGATATACAAACTGATGTAGCTCATAATACAAGTGTGCCAGCAGACATGGTCCCCATGCAAACTTTGTGTGCTTGGTCACCAATGTCTCCAGTGTCCTCCCTCATCCCATAGCCAACTCTTGTGTCGCCCTATCCCGATAGAGGAAGCCAATGATCACTCCTACCAGCACCGCTGGTAGCCCCAATCTTGTCTATATCATAGTGTCCCAAGCCACATGTCCAGCCCTCATCTCCTGTCCTTGATCCCGAAACACTCATCTTAGTGCATCCCTGTCTCCATCTCGATTGTAAGGAACTAACTCCCCAATGATTGGTATCCTTAATATCCTATATACATCCTCCAAGGTGATTGTTATCTCACCCATCGGCAAATAAAAAGTGCAAGTCTCTAAGTTCCATCTCTCAGCTAAAGTAATCAGCAACCCCATGTTTGCCCAAAACTCAGGGACATACATAATATATCACAATCCCATGGCCTCAACTATTGCTCTATCCTTGAATGTCAGCTCTGGTCATAAACTTTGAGTCGAAGGGAATCTCTCCCATGACTCCAGCATAGGTAGGTCCTCCTGCAATCAAGAAAATCAATTGTGTTGATCCTAGTAGTACTCCCTATTCATCATAAAGTGTTGCTTTTTATCCTAGTGCTTATATCTATCATATGACACTCCTTCCTAGTGGTACTCCCTGTTCATCACAAAGTGCTACTTTTTATCCTAGTGCTTATATCTATCATATGGCACTCTATCCTAGTGGCATTCCCTGTTCATCACAAACTGTTACTTTTTATCCTAGTGCTTATATCTATCATATGACACTCTATCCTAGTGGTACTCCCTGTTCATCACAAAGTGCTTCTTTTTATCCTAGTAGTACTCCCTGTTCATCAAAAAGTGATGCTTTGATCCTATCTTTTAGGGCACCTACTTGAGTGTATCCTCTTGAGTAGCTTATCCAATTGACAACGTATGGTCTATCATAGAATTGTTAATTTCAGCCTAAACCAATTGACAACGTATGTTCTATCACAAAATTGTCAATCCCTATGGTACTCCCTATTCATCACAAAGTGCCTCGATCTATCCTATCCTAGGGCCTCTTCTTGAGTGTATCCTCTTGAGTAGTTTCTTGATTGGCAACGTATGTTCTATCACAGAATTGTCAATCCTAGCCCTATCTATTACCCTAGTCTTCCCTAGAGGACCTGTTTGAGTGTATCCTCTCATCAACTTACCGAATCGACAGAGTATGTTTATCATAGAACTGTCGATTCAACCTTGAAAACATAAATGCACATTTAGTAAACAAACGCGCTTGCATACTTCATAAACACACATGTCCTACACAGGCGTGCCTCTGCTTTGCACAGACGCATCTATCCTACACAAACGTGCCTGAAATACACAATCACACTCGCATCTGACACAGATGCTACTAGAATCGTAGATGTGTCTAGCACCAACATAGACACGCCTAGCCTACCCAGACGCGCCTTGGCGTTTTTCCCCCAACTTGACATTTTTGCAACATACCTAATGCACATTTATTACACTACCTGACATGCATTTATGACAAGAATTAATGCAACAAAGTACAAGGAGGTTTTGCAGTACTTACCGGTTCTCCTACATCTATTGGCCTCTGATATCGGCGAACGCGATCGAATCTGTGAACCAATGTCATTGTTGCTAACTGCTCTCTGCTCTCTCTACACTCTGATATCTTAGGTGTGTGCATGACAATGAGGATGTTTTCCCTCATATTCTATCTTATATACTACCCTATCCCTAGTCTCTTGAGTGAGTCTTCTTTATCTCATGAATCTGTCACTCTATCCTATCTTGTCAGTTCTTTCTAGCCTTTCTTTCTTATCAAGAGATTTTCTATGATCCTTTTGGACAGTTTCATCCAATCTCTCAAGGGGGCATATCATTCTCATCATGGGGCAACTTTGTATTTGTTCATCTTATCTTCTTTGAAACAATGCAACAAGCTGCATTGTCTCAAAGAGGGGCAAAATGTAGACACCTAAAATTGTCCTATCTAATTAAATAAATATTTTTATTTATTTAATTATTTTATCATGTCTTCTATTAATTAAATAAATCCTTGTTTATTTAATTAATTCATGTATCCTCTTCTAGCCTTATTTCTCATTTAAATAAATACATTTATTTATTTAAATTATCCTTTTCCTTAATTAAATAAATATCTTATTTATTTAATTGATCCCACTTCTTCTATTAATTAAATGAATATTTATTTATTTAATTAATTCATTAACCTTTTCTACCCATGACACATGTCATTCATCTCTTAATTCCTACACTACCTACCCTCTCATTATTTTCTTATTTCCTCTACCTACCCTCTAATCCTATCCGACCATTTATATTTTACACCTCTCAATCTTATCCCTCCATTTCTTATAGTGTATTCTATATAAGGAGATGCTTCCTTCATTATCAACCCTAATGAATCCTTCAGGCATTCTAGCATTCAAACTTTCATATGCGATAAATCCTACTTGCAACCATATTTATGTTCTTTGTTGAGCTCTTGTGCACACATAAAATCTGAGAGCAAATATATCAAGCAAGATCAATGGAGATAGGAAGAATGGATATCCAAACCCTATTGGACATGTGATGGTATAATCTTTGTGATTTTGTTGATTTACATTATCTTAGGTAATCTTCATATGTTATGGTGGATCTTTGTTGTTGTTAAGCTAGGGTTTTGTGGTTGAATCTATTTAGTCTTTCAATATTGTTGTTTCATTTTCACCATAAACAGTATGTATTTCCGACACATTCAAAACCGAGTGGGATACTTATCTTGAGTTACTAGAGAAGGCTTATCCAGAAATTTTGAAATTTGTCAAGCTCCGGTAAGACATTTTTTGGATATTCATTGTACAGTTCTTATTATTTGACATTCTTTTTAGAAATTTTTGATGGAATTGATGTCAAAGGGGGAGTAGAATAGATGTGAAAAAGAATAAAAATAGTTGTATACATTAGGGGGGATAATTGAGTCATGGCTTTTTGGAGATATGGAGTATTTTGCATATTCAGCTCAGGGGGAGTAGGGCAGGATGAAACCAACAGATGAAACCTTGACCATTTTTCACATGAGTGTTGCCATCAATGCCAAAGGGGGATATTGTTGGAAATTGAAACTCAATTGGTTGGTTTCACTATGTTGTCATTGATGGCAACATGATATTATGTTTTGACTTCATGTTTTGGCTCTATGGTGTACCGATAGGCACTTCATAGATACTTCATCAACACCGGCACCAACACCGGCAGGACAGAAGGATTTCTTTGGTTACCAGCAATGCTGGTCGACATGGTTTAGTAAAGGTTATTGATATTGGAGGCCGACATATCTTGGATCCGACATCGGCAATTGATTGTAATGTTTATGCATTTATGTTATCTAGCTGACATGTAATTTGATATTGTATATATCTTTGTAAGCCGACATAAGGCATGAAAATTTGTATAGGGTATATAGGACAAATTGATAGATTTTTTTGATATATAGATACAAGAGACATATGATAGGAGATTATGGATATGCGAATGTAATATCATGTGAAATATATCAGAGGTCATGTATGTGAGGAAATTTATGTAAGGGTTATTTCGGTAAAGGGTTTAGGGCTTCAAACTGGAACAAACAGAGCTTAAACCGAAATTATATTTTGGCATAGAAGATGTTATCTTATAAGTTCACACTTCTCCAGATTGTAGTCTGGAATTTTATGTAGTCAGTGAGGCTCCTGTTGTGATTGAGCAGTGTGCTCTAGGTTGTAAGCCTTCCTGCAAGTGCAGGCCCCTCATATTTTGTAATATCTCTTCATATGGCTAGTGGATTGATATTGTGGGTCGCAAATCCCACTGTGATTTTTCCTCTTTGAGGTTTTCCACATATAAATCTGTGTGTTATGGTTCTCATTTATGTGATTGTCTTATTGGTTGCTTTACATCTTTCAATTCTGTATATACCGGTATACAGGTTGGTGTATGCATGTTTTAATAAGGCTAAAACTTATAGTTCTAGTATAACACTGATTCATCCCCCGTCTCAGTGTTATTGGTTTCCAACAGAATCTCCCTACAGAGTATATTCCTTCTTCATCTATTTATCCCTTTGAACCTTCAAAATATCACAAAAATATTCTCTCACTAATTGCTACATCTATTCCTAACTTTTCATCACAACAAGAGGATGTTTTATATGAACTCGTTAGAAATAGCTTAATTACTCCGCCTTTGAACAATCAAAGAAAGAATTGCATGAAACATCTTGACAATCTTTCTTGTTGCAAGTATCATCAAATACATGGCCATTCTACCAATGAGTGTTATGACTTAGGGAATCGAATTTTTCAACTTGTTAAATCTCCTATCATTCAAATATTATATGATGATGGGATGACCTCTCATCTTATCTCTCCCTCATAATAAATGCTTGCCTTCTCATGTTGCTCCTCACCCTATGACACTATTAATTAAACTAATTAGGGGATATTTGTCATAAGAGGTGATTCTTATTCAATTAAAATCATCTTGGGTAAGAAATATAATTCATTCTTGCCTCTATGCTTGGGGGCAATAATATTATATTATCTCTACTCTCTATCACAAGGCTTCACTATTTCCTTTATGGGTTACATTTTTCATACTTTGACATCCATTCTTGCATAAAATGATACATCTCTTATGAATAATATCTCCTTAGGGGGTTGTGTGATTATTCATCTTAATATTTCCTTCTTTGAATATTACCTCTTCTTTAGAGTTGCATTTTGCATATCTTGATATCTTTTCTTGCATTGAATATTCCTTCATGTTAGTACATAGTGAAATTACTCGTGTATAATATCTCCTTAGAGGTTGTGTAATTCTTCGCATCGTCCTTACACTTGGGGGGAATTGATCTTTTCTATCCTTTCTAAGGATCCACTTTTCCAATGTTGAGTGGTGTTTGCTTATGATTTGATGTCATTCCTTGTGTGAAGTTGTTGATTGCTCAAGGATTCTCTCTTATGTAAGTATTGTGTATCCTTGACTATAACTTATTCTTCACTTGGAAATGTATATCTATTTTAAACATACCCTTTACTTTGGGTTAAAAGTGTGTCATCCTTCATCAAGAATCCCTTTACCTAGAAATAGGAGGAAGGTAGGCATTCTTGTTCTCCTTCCATTATTTTTTGTAGAATATTCTATATCTTTTCAGGAACTCCTCTTGGAGGTAGATGTGTTTTGAGAAAAGATCTCTTCTCCTCCAAGGATTCCCTTTACACTTGTTGCAAGATATCACTTTTTCAACTATCTTATCCTTGCTTGTAATAGTCTTGTCTCTTTATCTTGGATTTATGAACATTGTTTCCTAAAAGGATATCTTCTTGGTGTTGAAGGTGGGTATCCTTGTATTTAGCTTCCTTAAGACGTCAACATACCTGGCCATGTTAATATCTTAGGAGGGCATAAATATCACTCTCTTTATAATATATTGTACTATATTTTTGCATGTCTTAAATTAGGTGTTCATTCTCGAAACTTGAGAAGACAAACACTTACATGAGATGTTTCATGCCCAAAACTAGATGCAACATGTATATATGTCTTATACTGGGTGCACATTCTTAAAACCAAAGAAAAAAAACTCTTACACAAAACATCCTCAAAACTAGGCATATATTTATCCTATATATGGGGTTATACATTCTCGAAATCAGAGCAAACAAACTTTTACATGAGATTTTCCTGATACCATCTACACACATTTTCATTTTCATTTCATGTCTTACATAGGTTGTTTCATGCTCAAAACCAGAGAAAAAACTCTTATACAAGAAGCTTAAAACCTAAAACCAGACAATTGTACACACAACAAGATGAGTGGAACTAGCAAAACATAGCTAGACTATTTCTACTCCTCCCCAACATGGATAACCTAGAAAAACACAACTAAAATGTGACATCCATGTCTTCTATCACTCTTCTTCTCATGGATCACCTAGAAAAACACAACTAGAGTTTGTATCCATGCCTGTCTCTTTTCTCCTCATCATAAGCTCGTAGCTTTTCTATTTGTAGTTCATTATTTGATGCATGCTCTTGCTCTTTTTATGTGATCTATTATGTATTTGTGATGGCATTTCAAGAATGGCATTAGTGGATGATACATTTTGATAATTGAGGTCTATTTGGTTAGTTGACTTGAGGTCTTGTTTTAGTTTTTAGATTTTGTGTTATGTGTCCTTTTTCCTTTTGTCTTTGTTTGTCTTTGTTTGCCTTTTCTTTGTTTTGTTTTGTGTGCCCTTGCATGTGATTGTGTGAGTTAAGATCCTAAGATTGGGGACTTAGTTCCTCAAAATTAGTGATGTCTTATACTCCTTGTGATCTCGCTCCTAATTGCTTCTCTCTCTATTTCATCTTTCATCTACTTTACCATGAGTATTTGCATGGGCTCATACTCCCGTTAAAGTGGGGGCTAAATGTAGCATCATAAATTATCACCAAGAAAATTTACACCTCATTTGTGTGTCCTATCCTCCTCACCTTTCTAGGTCTGTTTGTTCCTATTCTCCAAATTTGAGGCCATGAATAGCCTTTTGTGGGTCCTCCTTGGGATACCCACCTCATTTTAACATTTTTTGGGTCTTGATTGTGATGGGACCAGGGCATGGAGAGCCTTGGTCTAGACCATTGTGCCCCAAAATACCATGGTCTCACTCAATCATGCCCCAATTTGAAATGGGGTAGGCGCTATATCTCATTGGTAAGATTTGATCCCCGTGGCTCCACATAACTATTGGAGGTCAGCCTTA
The DNA here is from genome assembly GCF_030272615.1 of Cryptomeria japonica. Taxonomy (NCBI): domain Eukaryota; kingdom Viridiplantae; phylum Streptophyta; class Pinopsida; order Cupressales; family Cupressaceae; genus Cryptomeria; species Cryptomeria japonica. The sequence goes on from NC_081406.1 coordinate 588,453,353, forward strand.
TTGACAATTTACGTAGAAAACCCTATATAAAGACATTTTATCAGCCTAGTTTCATATAAGCAATCTGAGTCTCCATCTACAAGAAATCTAATGTTCGTGCATCCGTGAAGCATTCATAATTAGACATTTTTAGAGACTTCAAGGCTACATATTCATCCTTCAACCATTGTAGAGAAAAATTACATCAATCTTATGCAAGCATGTGTTTGTGATTTGGGTTTTATTTTTGTCATGCCATTTCGTACAACATTTGTGATTACATTCAAAGAGAAAATAATCATCATCAATAATTTTAGATTTGAGGTATATCTATCTAGCAATTATTTCAGTATTTGTATTATTTCATTCAAGGTTAATTCCTAAACTAGAGTTTGACTTAGACAAACCCCTATTCACAATAATTTCCATCTTCATTTTGTGTACATGAAATAGGTACATAGTTGTTTTCAAGAGGATCGACATAATTCATAGATATGAATAGGTTCAGCTTTCAAAGGCAGAAAATTCAGAGGACCATGACGAATTTATACTACCTTGTCCCAAAAAATCAATCCGAACTTCTAGGAACAAATCTGTGACATCTTATTTTTCCCACATCCAGGTTAGTGTCTCCATACGACATCTTTAGCTCATTAATTTTGCTCAATCTCTTCAATAATCACCTATTTTTCCCTAATATTCAACAGTCTAAATCAATTCAACTCAAGGAGGAGAAAGCCCTATCCAAGCAGCCTAGAATCTGATCAAAATATTGGTCTTACAAGTATTGATCTATTAGATTCCTCTCCTCCCCAATGTAATGGTGAATTAGGTAATTTAGTGGTTTTATTATCTTAATTTAACCCTAACCCCAATTTTCCACCATCACAGAAACAAAACAAAAGAATTGGGAAAATAATGAATGGTAGCTTATTCAAAAGTAATTTTGGAAGAAAAAAAAATTATACCCCTTTAATGGATTTCAATTTAACTTTTAAATTTTAAGTTTAATAATTCCAATATAGCTACTTTTTTTTTTTTTAAATCAAAATTGTTCTTCTAATAAAATATTAATAATAAAAATAAAAAATGGTAAAATTTTAAGTATTATATTAAAAGTTATAATTATATATATATATATATATATCTTCCTCTCCAATATTGTCTCTCCATCTCACTATCTTCCCCTATTCTTTCTCCCTATCCGCCTCTCTCCTTGTACATCTCTCTCTCTCTCTCTCTCTCTCTCTCTCTCTCTCTCTCTCTCTCTCTCTCTCTCTCTATATATATATATATATATATATATATATATATATATATATATATATCTTCCTCTCCATTACTATCTCTCCATCTCACTATCTTCCCCAATTCTCTCTCCCCCTCCCCGTCTCTCCTTGTACATCTCTATCTCTCTATCACTCTATCTCACATTCTATAGATATCTCTTTCTATCTCTCTCTCTCTCCCCTTCTAACTCTAGACATTTCTATCTTACTCTATCCAAATTATTTTCTCTTTTCTACTCCAGACTAACCACACTATTGTTGGGAATTTGACACATTGCATCTCTTGTTAGTTATTGGTTAATTTTGTGATCAAACATAATAGTTGTTATTTATGTTGGGGTGATGTCCCTCAATGTCTTTACCCTTTAATACAAAAGCATACAAAAAGTTCTTTACTATGAAATAGATTCTTACCTATCAACAATTTAGGTTGGGGATGTACCTCATCATGTACTTTGCTACAATATCATATCTAGTGAGAATATTAGGACCTCAACTCACACAACAACATCCAAGGAAAGAAACACAAATTAAAATAAATTAAAAAAGGGAAAAAGGGAAAAAAAATGCAAATGAAAAGACAAACAAAAGGGGTTAGCATTAATGACAAAGGCTCCAAGTTAACTAGTTGAAGAGAACTCGATAATAAAATGTCTCAGTCACTAATACCATTCTTAGAATGTTTTTTACTACTTAAGCAGGAAAAGGGAACCTGGTCCCTCACAAAGAGAAAACATCAAGCAGTAAAATAAAGCAACAACAAAACAACAACTGACATAACACAACTAGAAGCCCAACAAAAATCATGAAGCTAACCACCCAAGGAGTAATAAAAAACACTTAAACCATGAAACCAACCATCCCAACATAGGCTATCAGCCCAATACAACAAAATATAACCACTTAGAATGTTATTAAAAGAGTACAAATAGACTTATAAAAAGAGAAAGACCATACACCAATTGATGAGACAATAAACTATATCTAACAACTAGCAAGGTATGTTATGCTAGGGGGACATAGAAAAGACAAAGAGACAAATCAATTCTACTAGCTAATAAGACATGTTATGTTGTATGATCCATGTTAAAGCAAGGAGGGTCAATTAGGTCTATCAAAGTGTGTTATACTAGTTCACTCACGCTAAGAAAGATTACAAAGAAAACGCTCTATTTTCTTGATAATCTAAAAATACTACAAAATGAGTGTTAGAGCATGCACCAAACATAGAGATTACAAAAAAAACCTTTATTTGCTAGGTACTAATAAAATGTGACTACAAAATGGGATATTGTAGTGTACACCAAACACAAAGATTACAAAACAAAACCTTTGTTTGCTAGGTAATTTGAACAAGGGTTGCAGGGCAGCAAAGTTCCTGCCAAATAGTGAGAGAATAGTTTTGGCTTTGTTTCAAGAATGTCAATTGCATATCAATATTACACTAAAACTTGGAATGCTTTTTCAGCATGTTTAGTTGTACTCTCTATTCCAGGCCTTCCTAAAATGCTCAGTTAAGGAACACAACATCAATTAGATACAAAATAAAAAATTACACATAATTTATTAATGGTGTAACTATTTTTACTTGCTCTCAATTGCTCCTTAGGCGTGCATATATAACCATTTAACAAGAGAGGTGCAAGAAAGAATCCCAAAAGTTAGGAATCAGAAGGGACATTATTTTTCAACTGATACCTTATCTGTCTACTTCTTCCTGTCAAAACCACAACACGGGATAGGATAAAACAATAGCCTGTGGGCAAAGCTACCAAGACACATTAACAAGTACAATGTGTTGTGCAACTTCCACAACTGTCACCGTTATGTAGCTAGTGGTTTCTGTAACTATCACCTTGCTGCAACTGATGGTTCTATCACTTATCAAGCCCTATTTTTATTCAATTCTTTCTTAAGAATCCGCTTCAGTCATAATTGACCCCAAGGTTTCGGTATAATCTTAGAGCAATATGTAACCTCTGGAGACCCCTATATAAGTTTGATTATACTTTTTTCTTGATTGAAATTCGTTGTAATGGAATTGTTTCAAGTCACATATTTAGTTGATTTGATAGGTGTTGAAAATAATTGCTTAAAAGATATACTTGCCACCCTTATAAGAATATTTTCGGGCTAAGATTGGATACTTGCTCTTGATTTTGGTTCTTCTTTACAATTGCTGACACTGGAAAAATTTTCTTTGAGACTTGTCTTTTTCTTGGGCATCATGGTGGAAATTTTTACATGGTGCCCTAAGTAGTAGACAATTAATAAACATGTACATTAGGTAAAGCTAAAAGCTATGTGTGCATTGGGAAGACAATAATTGAATTGCAAAGGATTGTAAGTACTACTGAACATCAGTGTGTTATAAGAATTTATATTTGGTGGCAAGTTTTTAATTAATTATGTTGGTAATGACTGAGTGGAAGTGAGAGTATAAAAAATTCCAAATAGTATTGTTTTTTAAACAATATTTTTGTAAGAATAATATATATATAAATGCAAACCATCTTTTTAGCAAGTTTTTCTTTTAAATGTTGGTATACATTATTAAAGCAAAAAAATTAAATTATATATCTATCTTTACTAAAATCTATTTAAGTATGTTAAGAAATATATTTGTCATATATCAATACACTAGATGCTTAAAAAAGATACCAGTTAGCTTATTTGAGATAGATTTTTGGAAAAATAAATATGCTAGTCAAGTATAGCTGAATTGTAAGACCATCAAATTTTATTTGGATAATGTTGTTGAAAAAATGTTGATAGTTTCTTGGTGATTTACAACATAATGAGTACAATTTTGTGGGCACAGATCCCGAAACTAGGTGCATAGTTAATGGAATTGTGGAATCTGATAGATATGCTTATAGAGGGATAAAAATATTTTAATAACATCACTCCCTATATTTCGCATTCACTATTCACTAGTAAACTAGAAATTAGAGTGTATTTAGTTTACATACTAGAAATTAGAGTGTATTTAGTTTACATTGCTATTTTGCAGGCTAGGATCAAGTAAATTGCAAAAAACGTTGTTGCAAGTTTGTCCGAAGAACGTATAATGTTAGTTATTTTTTTAACTAAAATTAGGACTTTTTTAATGAGAACTTAACAAAAATTTTAACACAAACTGCGAATATTTAGAGGCTCTAGGTAGATATTCTGGGTAAAGAACATCAACCTTACCTTATCTTGTTGTGCCAAATCCTAATATATTATTTTCATTGTAAATTTGTTGTGTTGGTGCTTCTCATGATTTTGAATTGATGTGTCTCAGGGATCAAATGGTACCCCATTGCAAACAATTCATTGAAGATATCCTTCTTTTTGGTGTTATTAATATGTCAATGGATTATCATACAATGGTAATAAGAGTAAATTTTACAAAACAAATTGCAAGAGCTCGAGACAAAAAAGAAAAAAGTTCAATAGTAGAAATTGTTATTTAATTAAAAATGATATAGTATTAAACAAAGAAATACTGAAAGAAAAATGAAAAAAAAAAATTCTATGTGTCACACAGCCTGAAATTAAATTGAAAACATTGAAACCCCAAATCACATTAAAAATGAGAATTACCACCATCATAACAAAATTGGCTACCAAAGAGTGCAAGAACACTTTTTTTTGTTTGTTTCTTTTGTGTGCTATGATTGTTTTGTAGACATTAAAGAGATAACATTTATGACTAGAGAGATATTATTTTTTGTGCGACTAGAGAGAAACTCCTAAATTTCTATAAAGAAACAAAGTTGGGTAGTCATTTTATCTATAAATGTGAAAACAAAAATTTGGAACACTTTATGTATCAAATGCTTTTGTTACTAAACAAACAATGGAGATGTTAGTAATATGCAAAATTGATTGTTCTTTGACCCAATCCTTATAGCTTCATTCAAGTTAAACTAAGGATTATCAAGAACTAATGACAAGTTAAACTAAGGATTGTCAAGAACTAATGACAAATTTGGATCCCTAATGCCAATGTTTCTCTATAGTCATGCACCATCCCAACATGTTTTCACTTTTACGCTGCAACATGTCTCCATTTAGAATTCATTTTGTATGGACCTATCCATCCAATACCAAGCATTAATCTATTCAGATTATAGAGGGTTTCATCTAATGGATAATAAAATGGAATAATGAAAGGGGTAAATGATCAAGATTGCTTTTGCTTAACACTATATGAAAACTCTATTTTATAACTTCCCTAATCTAGACCCCGGGCTTCTAAAGACATTATATTAAAAAACTTCAAATTTTTGGAACTTATGGTATATTCAGACTAAAAGGATTTTAACCAAATATCATTAAAAATCAATTTTTTTCTTCTCTAAGGTTTAATGACCTTACTCTGAGAGAGGTGCAAAGATTTAAATCATTGTAAACAATTTTCTTTGGTCCATTTGATAGGATCTGTAGTTAGAGGAGTTAAATGGTGTGCTTTATGGAAATGGTATGACTGATATTAAATGTTAAAAGCAATTAGAAATTTCATCTTCTGTGATGCCTAAATTTCAGGTTGGATGGTTAACTTTTCTTAATACATGTTTGCTTCTACACTTCCCTTGTCTTGCATGACAATAGCACACTTGATCAAAATTATTAAATACTAGCATGAGTTGCAATTGATTTCACCAATTAGAAATATGATTTTATAAACTACTAGATATTTTAGGCTTTAAAATTCAAAGAATTTTATAAATATTTAATTTGATTCAAAAAAATCAAATAAAATGATTCCTTTTCTTAAATTTCTAGTAATGTCAAATACATGAAATCTAAAGTTGTTACTGCAATGGCTCAAATTTTCAAATGTCATAGAGCTTTAGACCAAAATATATAGAAAGCCAAAGTGTGATTGAGAATTGTTCTTAAATAATTTACTTCTAAAGAATATATAGATATTGATGGTATAAAGCCAAAAAAAATGTTTCAAAATTTTAAAATGTGACAAGCATCAAGAAAAGGTAATGATGAAGGTAAATAGCAAAATATTATGTAAACAACAAAATATTATTCAACTCGATAGATAGCAGAAAAATATAATTATCTTAAATATTTAAAGGCATTAGTAAATAGATAATAGGATTGATAAATCCATCGAGCACAATATCTTTGGACCAAAGCATTGAACCTAAGTTTTATCAGGAAGTTTACTACATAAACTCTGCAATTTTTAGACCTGAAAAATTATTATTAGCTATACACAAAAATTTGGGTAGTTATTTTTCGATTGAAACATTTCTACAAGCATGTTCATCCCAAAATATTTTTTGTAGCATTTCTATGCTTCAATATAAATAAAACTAAATAAACAGAAATAAGACATGAAAAAATTTCAAAAAGAAAAGTTGAAAGAAAAACTCAAATTAGCTTTAATAATAGACAATTTATTGAAACAAAAGTAATGACATCATAAAAAATATATTGTTATCTTGAGCAACATAGAAACTCAATAAAGAGTACAATTTTTTTGTTTATCAAAAGTGGAAATTAAATTAATTTAACAAATCAATATATCATCCTAATAAAAAAAATAAAAAGATTCTGATGAATTCACAAACTAATTTGTAAATCTGCATTGCAGTGCAAAAAAATACTTCAGACGATTATTTTGTTGAAGCCCAGCTCAGAGTACTCAATATATGAACTATAGCTTCTACATAAAATTCATTTGGAAAAATGAGCCTGAAATAAGGTGCAAATTAAACTTTTTAATTTAATAGAAATACAAATGGTTAAAAAAGGCAGTAAAAAACAGCCCAAAATTACTAACTTCCTTATAGACAACATTTTTTTTTAATTTCATATTTATTAATGTAAAAATACAAAATAATAATATGGCACAGAAAACATTGAGAAAATACAATCCTATGGCACCGGCAAGGCATTACACTGGCAAGATAGTTCACCGGCATCAGCAGAACACATTCTACACCGGCACTCAGAACACCAGCACCGACACAGAGAAAGGAAGCATACCAGCACAGAGGCCGACAGGATTTCTGATATATTATATTATGTTTATTATTTGAAAAACTTTGTAAGCCAACTTGATATCTTTGTAAAATAACTCTTATATATAAAAGAGATCATTGTAGATATTTTGTAAGCAAGCAAGGAAGTGAAGTAAGCGAAGAAAAAGATTAGGCAGACCTATTATGCGAAATATAGGCTAAGGAATATATGTAAAGAATAGAGCAGAAACCAGTACTGAATCTGGCATTGAAGATGCTATTGTAAAGCAGTACAAGTTATTGGATTTGTATAATCCACATTGTAAGTCAGTGAGACTTCCCATTTGAGTAGTGAGCTCTAGGCACTTGGCCTTCCTGCATGTGCAGGCTCCTATTGTAAGTAATATTCTCTTATTGGCCAATAAGTGAATATTGTGGGTCACAAATCCCACCGAGGTTTTTTCCACACCGGATTTCCTCATTAAATCATTGTGTTATTGTGTGATTTTCATGTGGTTTCTTTCATTTCTATTTATTGCATTATTTCTTGCATACCAGTACACTATTACAATATGTTCTGCATGTTTTAAGTTGAGAAATTCTAATTACTGGTTAGATACTGATTCACCCCCCCCTCTCAGTATCTGTGAGTTTCCTAACAATATTGGCATAGGATTTGAAGGTTGATCTAATGTCCTCCCTTTTCTAAATCTTACTCCATGCAACAAATATTAAAACCTAATTGCAAACTGTCCGATACTCCTATTTTCTTGGCCAACTATCGTTGATTGTGCCCTCCGTTGCTTTGAAATTGCTTCCTTTGGTCTTGAAAGCATTGCACTCCTGCATAGACAAAAAACTGAACAAATATCATTTGTCCTTGAAACCTTTGCAGTCAGCTCATGGTTTTCACACCTTCTCTTCCCTGCCAGCCAACTGTTCTTGTCAACCTACTCCCCTCTGCAATCTTGCAGTCATCGAAAAACTAGCGAATAAGCAGCTTCAAGTATTTAACATAACTCTCATTTCACGTGAAGACAGTCATATCGCTCAAATAGTTTCAGCCAATAAGAAGACATAAAATTCTTTTGTTAATATATTTTGATTAAAAATTGATTACTTTCAACAATTTAAACATTACAAAATGAGAAGACTGCATTTTATGAAATTTTTTGTATGAAATATGATTGATTGCAAGAGAAAAAAACTATTTGGAAGTTAATGCTAAGCCTCTCGAATAGTTCCTTGAAAGGCAGGAACTAAAAAGCGACTACAAACTAGGTGCTATATGTTAGAGTAAAATGATCTACAGTAAATAGATGCCATTGGTTTGATCAATCAATTTACTGTAGATCATTTTTTGCATGATTGGAGGCTTGATTCATCAGATCGGAGGTTTTATTGCCAGGCCTGATATTGGTTGGGTGATTTATTTCGTTGATCCTTTATTATTCGACGTTTTCTTTTTGTGAAGTTCATTTGAATTTTTGCCCGATTGCTATGTGTTTGGTGGCGTGTTCATTTGATACGATTCTGTGGCATTAACTCTTATTCACCATCGTATTTTGTTTGCACCGATCCCTCCATCAGTGTCATATGTTGGCAGAAACCTAGTTTAAAGGTGATTCTATCTTTCGTTAGATTCATTATTGTAAATCAATACTTCTATTTCCATTTAACGTAGTTCATTTTCTCTGAATCTGTGTCGGTGCATTCATTATGTTCGTCGGCATCACCGCAGGCCATTTTCTTTTGGTCTGAGGTGACCTTGTGTGGATTTTCTAGGCCCGTAGCTTGGTCATGTGATATTTTTTAGTTGGGAGACTATTGGTAAACAGTATTGCTAACATTGTTGAGTTTGATGATTGGTGGCACATATCCATATTTGGAGCTAACATGGTGTAAGAACCCAACACATTTAATTTATCAAGCTCCACGTCGCCCTATTCAGACCCCACCACTAGCAAGCATACTCCACGACCAATAAGCATATCAATAAATCAGGTTCATACTTGGTTTTTTGCTTTGATTACTATGTTTCACTATATTTTTGGAAGTATTCATTACCATGTGATGGTTTCATTTATTGATTTATTTGTATGATCTAGTCCCTCTACCTAGCACACCACACCGACTAAATTATTTGTTTGAAGATGTAAGAGAGATCATGTCTTAGGAGTCATTTCTATGCATGTCCCTGATGATATCTTGGAGTCTATTTTAGCTTTTAAGCATCCTCATGTTATTTGGAAACATATTTGGGAGTTATATGGAGATTGTGATTCTCAGCCATTCCCAAATATTGCAATGTGCCTCTTCATCCTTCAAAAAATATATCCTATGATTATGATACTATTATAGAATTTGCTACTTTGGAGCAGTTTGAGACTTTCGATGAGGATGAGGTTGCTTCTGAGGTTCTTGATTCTTTGTCAGAGGTAGTTAAGTTGCCTTCACTTGAGACTTTCATCATTCTTGAGCAATAGGAACTTCATTGTCTTTTGGACTTGGTTGAAGAACACATTGTCAGTGATTCATTGCATGAGGTATCTATTTGTCTTCTTGACTAAGATTCCTATTTGCCAAATATTGGTTCATCATTTGTGGAATCTCACATTTCTGATTTGGAGGAGACACACAAGGGGATTTCCTTCCTCTTTGATAATATTTATTGCATTCATGTTGTCACATCATCTTCATCTTTGGATTTGGCTCCATATCAATTTCTGCAAAGTTCTAGTTTGTCACTTTCTTCTTTGTTTGGGCATGTACCTAATTTGAGTGTGACATCATCATCTTTTATGGATAAGGAGATACATGATAAATTTTCAGAGACATCATCATACATTTGGATTTCGCTTCCTACCAATTCCTATCCTGAATGAGAGCATGCATGCATCTATACATTGTTTTGTTTCTTTCGAAGGGGAGAAATGTTTTTTGTAGGCATTGGACTATGTTTTGCCTCCAATAACTTACCTATTTTGCAAGTCATTATTCATTATGGGGGGCCTACATAGTCTCTCATTTTCCTTCCTATGGGGGAATATTCAATGTATTTTTGTGATGGATGTAGTTCTTGGGGGATATTGATGTGAGACCTTCATACATCTCTTGCCCTTCTCTTGTATGTATTTACATATCTCTTTCTTGGACAGGTTCAATGGATCAACCAAGAAACTCTCTAGCCACACAAGAGAATCTTGCAACTTGAGCAATGAAGAACAATGGAGATCAAAGAGAAAATCTTGAGACTAATCTGCAATGAATTTCTATGAATTGATATGTTACAATGTACAAATAAGCTTGCTTATATAGGCAAGAGGCTAGACAATTGATAGCACAGGTAATACCATGTGACTCAATTAGACGAGGCAATAGGTAGGAGTAAGTACAACTACCCTATAACAAAATTAAATGTATATAACTAACTCATCTCTATCTAGAATGACAACTAAGATAACTAACATGAGTTATATAAAATGATTGTGTCATGTGACAAATAAAGCTATCTTAAGTAAACTTAATTAGACTAAATAGAATAAATCTAATTTACTCCAACACCCCACCTTAAGTGCAACTTGGGGAGCAAAATTATTGTGCATATGATGCAAGACTAATTATGAAGATGCAATATATGGCTCTTGACAACTAGGCCATGTTAGGTACCCATGCACAACTAATCATGCAACTAATCTCTCACAAATAGAGAAAAGGAGAAAACCTCATGGGACAAAAATCCTCTCCAAAAAAGAGATATGCAAGATATACACAAGTGATAGATCATGTGATGTATGGAGATCTCATATCAATACCCCCTTAGAATACAATACAATCAACCCTCCAATGAATGGAAAAATAGATACAACATTTCCCCCCTGAATGAAGTATCATAACTACTAAAGTGTATTTAAGGCCAAAAAAGAATCCAATGGCATGACAAACAACATATCCTCCCCTTGGGAATATAAAGTGTCTAATGGTGCATTTAGAAGAAACTCCATATCCATAATGCAAGGAGAAGGAAGAAGTCTCACTAATGAAAGATCAAAAGTAGAGTCAAATTCCTCCACAAATTTCCCAACAAGACTGGGAATATCCTCAATCAAGGTGGAAACAAGACATGAAGGAGACTCAAGATCATCCTCGAAAAAATCTGCAAAGAGAAGGGAAGCTTGCTCAACCATTTCCTTCAAATCTGAAGTAGAGGAATGAGAGGCCAAATCTACAAGGCCTAGAATGAAACCATATTGAAACTCCGAACATAAAAAACCCAAATAGTTCTTGTTGCGTTGAAGTCCTGGAATCCATGTCAACTATCCACTCTAATATAGTAGGGAATGGAGGAGACATGAGAAGATCAACAAATCCATTAAAAGGAACTCCATTACTCCCCATACTAAATGGAGGAGTCAAATAAATATAATTCATCATCATCCTCCACAAATTCAAAGGTATGCACCTTGTGTAGATGGTTGACCATAACCACTGCAATAAGAGCACCAATCAGATCATAAATGTAAGCTAGATCTGTAATGAACTCAACTATGTTACCATCCTATGTAAGCTGGTAAACTGAAAGTAGATTATGTGTTATCACAGAAACATGAAACACATTAGGAAAAACTATAGCACCCAACTCAACATCACCTTCAAAAGAAATTGGCACATGCTGATTACTTGCAGTCAAGAGCATAGGATATGGTGGAGGACATAAATAATTTGGAACCATGTTCTCGGTTGAATTTGAAATATGTTCTGATGTGCTTGAATCAAGAATTCAACCAATGTTCCTAGGTACATGGGTGGTAATCAAGGCACAACCCTTACCTTTGAGATCTGGAGATTTGTCCTCTTGTTTTGTAGAAGATGAACTGGATGAAGAAGGAATAGAAATGTTATGAAGCTTGAGTAACTATTGCAATTCATAATTTTCCTTCTTCAAGCAATATTGTTCATCATGTCCAACTTTCTTGCAAAAACCACATGAGGATTTGTCTTTCTTATTGCAATTCTCATCATTATATCCAAATTTATTACAAAGAGAACATTTGACTCTCTCCTTCTTAGAATTCTTGTCTTTGAAATAGGGAGATGAAGTGTCACTGGATTTTGTCTTGGGATTGTTCATGTTTTTTATTAAGGGTAAACAGGTTTTGAGGGGACCAAAAACCCCGTACAACGGCTTTTGAGAAGACTTGAAACCCCATAGGTTTTGAAGGGACTTGAAACCCTTAGATTTTACTAGGATCTAGAACCCACAATACAATGTTGCTAAAAGAAAAGAACATCAACAAACCAACAGCCAAACCACAAACTGGACATAGAAACATCCCTAACACATAAATAAGGGTTTTACAAGGCTCCCTTAACCCACATAATGTGTGTATCCAGGCACCCATTGAACCTTCAATAACACCAAATTACAATAGATCAAGATATACTCACAATCTGGACTAATGGGGTTTTGAAAGGCTCCCCTAACCTTCATAATGGGTTTTAAACTAGCTCCCAAAACCAACAAACAAGGGTTTTCCCAAGCTCCCTCAACTTGAAACAAAATATTCAGCCTACCAACCGCATAACTAACCCTTAACCAAAAACCAAAACTAGGTAGTCCGGGCCCTTTAAAATTGCTAGCATCCAGCTTGCCATCCTGAAACCAACTGCAAAAGAAAATAGGAGGAGTTTTACGGGCTCCCTCAACCCACAAGAAGCCAAGAGGGTTTTTGCAGGCTCCCTCAACCCACAAAACCAACTAAACAAGAAAATGCAACTAACATGCATCCTCACCCCAAATCTCCACCTCAATAGGAGATAGGTTCACCTCAATAAGACAAAGAAAGAAACATACTGATAAACCAGTTAAACCTTTTGAGGTTGCGAACAACAGTATCTAGAACACTCCCTCACACTTGGTCTCCACCTCGATAGGAGAAAGGGCCACCTCGATAGGATAGAAAGGAGAGCAGACAAAGTGCCCAAACAACCCATGCTCCACAAAAAAAAAAAACAACATTTCCCTTGCCACAATAGAGAACACCATAACAAGGAGGGAACCAAAAAAACGATGGGAAGGAGCAGTAGAAACCCTAACCCAAAAGAAAATAGGAAGATACCAGAGGGTCTGCTCACCCCCAAGACACGAAAACCCCTTTAGAACAACCACACACTTTCGTGACCTAGCAGAGATCTGCTTCCAGAAGCCAGAGAAACCAGAGGGGACCAAGGGATCCCCTAGAGCACATAAGAGCGGGTAAAGGCAGCACGAAACAACCAACACACCACATCAAAACCCCAAGGCTAGACCACCGCCATCTAAAGAAACAACATGGAGGGGCGATGAAAAGACATCAACTTCCCTGAGGCAAGTTCCAAAAGAACCCTTGAACACCCAACAACCGCCAAAAAATGTTTGCAAAATATCTCTTCCAGCCTTGGAACACACCAAAACGCAGGGGAAAGTGCCAAAAGAAGCACGACAAACCCAGTCTAGATAGGAAAAAAACCCACCCACTCCATCTGCCTCGCCGTCCTAATCGCTATTGTCAAACTCTTCATCCAGCAAAACCCTAGCTCCCCCTCCTGCTCGCTCTTTCCCACTCATCGCAACTTTTCCTTATATTGGAAGATATCAATATTTTTTCATGTTCTTCCCCTTGCCCTTGTAGGATTGAGCCACTAAAGAATGACTCTTAGGAAGAGCATCCATCTGAAACAATTTGGCCTACTCCCTAATCAACCAATCATAGAACTCCTAAAAAAGGGCATCTTATGATCTTCCCCCATAGCGTCCATAGTAGAGTAGAAGGTAGAAGCAAACACTCAAAATGGACCTTGAAGCTTAGACAAGATCAAGAAAATACACTGCTTACTATATTTTCCATGTCCACACCCTTTCAATTATGATAATATCAACTCAAACTAAGTGAGAAAATCTTGAATTGGGAGAAATACATTTGGAGTGAGTGAGGTGAGATCGACTTGCAGTTGCAAGATCCTAAATTGGTTGACCTTTCCATATAACTCTCCAAGCTTATCCCATACCTCTTTTGGTGTTTGATACTTGGCAATATGAAACAAAAAATTATCAAACACGTGAAGTCGGATGAGTCCTCTTGCTTCAACTAACTTGTTTCTATGAAAAAATTGCTCAAAGGCCCTAGTGAATTTAGGTTGGTCTTTGTCCAAGAGTTGCCAAAGACCTCATGATTCAACAAGAGTTTCCATGTGTGATAATTGTGTGGAGTGAGAAATGTTATTCTCAGGTGTGAGATTATTACAAGAACACAAAAGCAAAAACTACAATAGACACCACCCCTGCAAAACATAGTTTTACAATTCCCAAATGTCAAATTTATCAAGTAAACAATAATTGCAACTATGACAAATTGAAAAACTTATGAAGCTGGAGCAAGGCACCTAAATGGATGAGTATGGCTAGTGGGAGGTGTTCAATGACAATTGACTAGCATTACAAGTCGTTAGAAGAATAAGTTGGTCACCAAAATATTCTCCTCAAAATATTCACACCTTTTGAAGATATATCTCACTCCAAAAATAGAAAAAAGCCTCTCTTTAAATCGTAGCTCCTTAAATTGATGTCAGTTATGCGTTGCAACAATATGTTGGAGGAAGAATAACACTCCACAATAATGATTACTGCAAACACTACTCGGGCTTAATAACATTTATCACTGTCCACTAATAAAAACTTGCACCTCCAATCAATGTGTTGACTAAAAAATATATCGCAAAAAGTGAATATCGCTGGCAGGAAAAATTGAAATAAATCGCTCCTCCAATCACTGCAGGTATGAATATCGCTGAGATATGGAAAGAGGATAATGTCACCACAATCAGGAACAATAGAGTGAAGCGACTTTTGAAAATTCCAAGAATTTTTAATGCTGAATTGATATCAACTCTGCAAACTAGTCTTTAGGAAGATAAATAATAGATCCCTTATCAACTGCTCAATTTTCTATTTGTAAGAGATTAGTTGCATGATTACTTATACATGGGTACCTAACATGGCCTTGTTGTCGGGACCCATCATTATCATTTCATATTGAATTTTTTCTCCCTAAATTGCACTTAAGGGGGGGTGTTAGAGTAATAAGGTTTCCCTATGCTTAAGTCCAACTTAGGCACATAGTATTATCATGCATTTATAGGTGAGTAGGTAGAATTTATTATTAATTTATTACCTGCATTTAGTAAGTTGCATCAGGTAGATGTGCCTACCCTCGCACCTTGTTGGTGCTCTCTTTCTTGCTCATGCCTTTATAAGAAAAACATATGTACATTTGTAGATATCTCATCTCAATGCAATTCATTTCCTAGTGAAATATATCTTTGTCTCTTCTTGTGGAAGTATCTTGTAGTCATGATCTTGGGAGGACACTCTGACACTATAGTATGCACCAAACATAACAATGAGGAGGCACTCTATGCCCCCCTTAAGATATCAACATATTGTCATGACGATATATTAGGGAGGATAGAGATCCATATTAAGGATTAAATACCTTCAATGCCAAGGAGATATCCTTAACAAAAATGCATGTGCGTTAAGCTAAGAAGAAGATGATTATGAAAATAAAATCTTCAAGTGAGGAAGAGATAGTTGTAAAAGAGATATCTTACAACAAGTATAAAGGTATCCTTATTATAGGGTCATAAATTGTACACCTTTAATTAGGGTGACCAATTTCATGCTATGTTAGCACCTGTTTTAGTATATCTCAATATACTATACATTATATGACTCTCATGTGCACTTAATTAATAATTAATTCAAAATTCAACTCCTTTCTTGATTCTAACCTCATCATGTTGGGACGTATTACATTTTATTATAGGTGATTATGTAGATAGTTGTGTTTATGCAATTTATGTAGTTGGTGTAACTAAATTCCTCATTGTTTAAATGTTCTTGCATCTTTTGAATAAGATGAATCAACATTTACCATCCTCCTTCATATGGTATCAAATAGTTATAAACATTATCACCTACTATAGTAAGTTTGATAAACAAAAAAGGATGTCATGAAGATTAGAGTGTGTGCAAAAAGCATGGCCAGACATCTTTTGAAGGGGTCTTCATGGATGATCCATTCTTGATGGTGCTCACTATCAATGTAAAATTTAAAATTTCATTCTTGCCATAACTACTAGAGGAACTTGTTGTGCGTGGAGATGAATATAAGGCACCACCACCATAGCTTGAGAACATCCCCACTATTAGTTTTGTTTTTTTCATTCTCCCAAACAATGCAATAGATGGTAATGCTCTATCATTTTCTACGAGTCTAGAGTGTAGAATTAATACTTTGATATAGTCATATTTCTTGGAGATCATAAGGATTTGAATTTATTTTATACAATTTTGTAGTTTCATTAAATAAAGTAATTTGTATTAAGGGATATACACTTTTCATAATGAGGAACAAAAAGTGTGGTGTAGCCTGTGATAGTTGGCAGATCATTTTGTACATTTTGCAAGTGCATAAAGATGTGCTATTGGCACAAAGGAGGGTAGAACATATATTCTTCATCCGTAACAACATATATGTTTTCTTCCCCATAGAACATTTCCCTTTTCATAATCAATGTATCCATTTTGTGATGCAAAGAGGGAGCGAGGGTAGTGCAAGATTTTGTACCTATGGGTGTATTTTTGTTAGATAGAGACAGACCATTGCATTTTGGTTTTCTATTTTTTTTTTCCTTTTGATCTATGCATTGAACTAAAGTTTGATTGCACATGTCATGCATGGGAAGAAACATGATTTACAAATGAGGAAGTACTCACTGGCATAGGTCAAAGCCCATTGAAGAGAATTAGGGATAAAATCACTGTGAGTAAATCTACTTTAGATTCTTAATGTTTTAAAGTTATAAACATTTAAAGGAGAGATGTAATATGGTTGCTTAAGTTCACTTTGTGATAAACAAAGGCTACAGTGTTGAACGAATTTGTAATTTTATTGGAAAATGATATATCTATCCTTAATCAGTTGCTTCTATTGAATGCCAAAAGCCAAAATAAAGACATCAAATTACCCTCAATTACAAGGGCCATTCACGTAGTGCTACTATGACTATATTTAATCTAATTTTTGGCTATTCAGAAGGCATCCCTTTATGGGAGACTGTTTTTGTGAATAAACTTGCTTCTATTGAGAGTCCCAATTGCTCCAAATATTACCTAACCACAATTTGGACAAAGCCTAGTATTATGGCTTGTGTAGCATTCATGATTCTTTTTATACTTGGGGCATGCCTTCTATACCTTGAAATGGGTAAAGTGTAATAGGATCAACTTGGAGGCTAGCATCATTGGAGAATGGAGGAATTTCCATCATCTCAAGTTAGTTTCTAACTTTAAGATGATGCTTTGCATGAAAAGAATTTTTGGGTTTGATTTCCATTTTTTCTTGTAGATGTTGATGGAAGTTTTAATTTTTGGAGACAATTTTGGGGTTTGATGAAGAAATAAGTATGGATGGTTTCCTAGAGAGTTCACGAGATTGTGATCAAGAATTATCACTCTTTTGAGGGTTAATAGACAATTTGGAGGATTTTTATCTAGAATAATTCAGTCTATATGATTAGAGATTTCGAGACTAAGAGCCCAAGGATTCAACTTGGAGCTACACCTTTACAAGGGTAACAAGGAAACTTGGGGGAGTTCCACTTGATTCAGGATTTGGTTCTTCAAGAAAACATCCTCTCATATATATGAATTTATTTTATGTAGTCAACAAATTTTGTTGTGTAAGCCTTAGAGGGGTCCCTTGGCTAGCGTGAAATTTGATGTTTGGATGGTACCGTTGTAAGAACAATGTAATAAGGGGGGAATATTGGCATATTACATTCTATTATATGTGATTATGTAGAGAGTTCTATTTATGCAGTTTATGTAGTTGAAATAACTACATTGCTTGTTGTATAAATGTCCTTGCTTCTTCGGAATAATATGAATCAAACATTTACCATCCTCCTTTACATCATACTTTCATTTGGGCCCTTAATTTTAGGTGTGCCCTTATCATCCTAATTTATCAAAGATCCTGCCCTATTTAAAATCTCAAGACACATTTCCCTTACCTAAACATTATATATTATCGCACAAAATTAATTTTGACATTAGATCCCTATTGTCTTGCATTCCTAAAAAAATACGCTGAAATTGTCAAGACCTCGTCGATAAATGCATCGTGGTCCCCCACTTTTAGTCAAATTTTCTAAGGATAATAAGATGGTCCTATCCTATTCAAATCTAGATCATGTGCAAAATAACAAGTCTAAGTTGGCTATTCATCAAATAAAACCTAGAATCTCATATATAAGGGAATTTTTTTCCTCATTTGTGATATCTAAAAAGCATATACAATATTGATGTGAAATTAGAGATATCCTTATGAAGTGATGGTATTGCTTTTAGGATAATTCTAGATCTATAACTTATTCATCACCAAATCTTCATCAAATCTTCATTAACATTCATCAACCATGGAAGCTTCAAGAGATATTGGAGGATAATAGGGAATTATGACTAATGATTGGCTTGTACCTCTTCCCAAGGATTGGGTATGATTTCATGTTTTTCTCATATTTCTAGAGTTAAGCTTCAAATATTACATTTTATCATTCAAATTAAATGTGATTCATATGTTGTTACATTGAAATCGCATCATTTAAGATTTTTCTCTAACACATTTTAGTAGACTCTATTTACATTTATGCATTTTAGCTCATAGAAATCTTAGACACACTTAAGGTTCAAGAGAATACACATTATTCCAATTTCAAAACTAGCTATTGTGGAGGTAGGAATCACCAAAACAAGGAGTTGACCAAGGAAAAACTCTATATACTCACCACCTTACCCTCTTTATATTTTGCAAATGTTGTTACAAGTTTCCGTTGGAGATAGGGAGAAGAACCCAGGATAATAAGCAAACTGGAACATATCCACATCTAGAAGTAGAGCTAGAAAAGTTAGTACCAAGGCGTTATGGGTGACCTGGTCCATGACCAAGGCACTCTGAGCATCCTGGTCCTATAAACTTTGTACCAAATTTGAACATGGAAAAGTGCATTGTCTCAAGAAGCTCCAGTTAACTTTGTGTGAATAGGTCAAAGGATCAGAACACTCTAGGCCCACCAGTCTACTAAATTCAACCCCAAATTGTATCCATAACTGCACCTTTGTAAAAAAAATTCATTCCTATTCCTACTACTAATTTTATGTTTACATAGCAGTCAGTTATAGCATCTTTAGTTTACATTTACATTGTACCTAGATCTTAATTTGGAATGATCTCAAATCGATACTTTCCAAAGTAGGAAAGGAATAGAAGCCCTACCATGCTATTTGACTCTCTTTGACAAGAGGTAAAGAAAATTGAATCACATCTTTGTGGCTTCCAATTCCAATGTTTGTGTGAAAGTGGATCTTGGTCCTAATCCTACCTTGCTCCATTTTTTAAATTAAAGACTTATGAAGGATACATGATTGCCAAACAGAGACAAAGTGATGTTAGCCTAAAGATATAGATACCTTCGAAAAAAGAGGTGATCTTAAATAAATATGACATCCTCAACACTAGGAAAGGGGAAGGAGGTCAAGGATACACACTTTCCTTATTTTATATGGATTGCACGCTTTCAACACTAAGGAGAGATCATGTATAAAGACATAAGCTTTTAATCAAGGAAGAGATCTTGAACAAGAATACACATCTCCAAGCAAAGATAAAATCCTCATGAAGGATAAAAAAATCTATGAAAGAAAGGATATCCTCGTAAAATGTACAACTCTACAAAGGGAAATTGGATCCTTAGAAAGGAAGGAATTAATTGAAAACAATACTTGTCCCCCAGTGTATAAACAAGAATAATTAATCTATTGTGTTTCTAGTAAAGCATGATTGCACATTAAATTGTACCACCATGAATAAAAATAATCTCCCAAAAGGTAAGCTATTAGTGTCACATAGTGAGGAGCAACATAATTAAGCTAAGGAGTGCTAAGGTATTATATGAAAAATTGGGTTTAAAAAATTGGATCAACATTAGATGTTATATGGATGAGAGCTTTATCATATAATTCTAATTTCTTTAAATGCTCTACAAGGAGAAAGAGACTGAGTACAAACATGATGAATGAGACAAAGTCTTACCATCAATTGGTTTAGAGTTAGACCTATATATCTTATAAAATAAAAGTAATCTTCCTATCATATTTATGTCTACAAAAGATTCTTTCTGCTAGAGTAGAATTTCTTTGTCAGATGGGAAGGTTCGGCTCTGATGAAGGAATTTCTAAGGAAGTAGTATGAAATCATATACATTTTCTAGTGTATTGGGATGAGGGTTGTATCAGGACCTTGATTCCTTGTTCCATATGTCCAAGACCATTTTCATTATATCCTTCTTTAGAAATCATGTCAAAGCCATGTTTATAATAATTTTGTTTTGAATGTGATGTTGAAAGACTTTCATCATAGACCTCATTGAAATTTCTAGTGTAAGTATACTTTGGAACACCAAAAGGATTAATAAATGAAGGATGGATCCTTGTAGGAGGATATAAAACAAAATTAGCATCATTGATTTCCACTTCAGAACTAAGAGATTCCTTTTTCTTTAACTTGTTGGGTTGGGAAGAAGTGTTTTCATTACCTAAATTTTCACTCCTTTTCAACGCAATGTTAGGTGATATATCATTACAGACATACATAACATCATTTTGCCTCAAAACAAGATGGTTAAGATAATCTCTAGGAGTATAAGGTGGATCTAAGGTGATAGACATGTTGAGATTTGGATTGCTAATGTCTGAAACATGTCCCTCTTCAACAAAAGTAACCTTATTGCTTTGGATTGAGATGGGGAATCTTTTCACCTCGTCAACTTAAACTAGTAATATATGCAATGATCTCCTCAAAAACCTCAATTTTTATACTTCCAACTTTAACTCTACCATCATTTCAACTATTCATAAATTGGGATGATAACTCCTCATCCTTTCATTTGATCACCCTAAAGTAATGAGTAATCCCTTGCCTCGTTAAAATATACCAGACCTGTGTTCTTCTTGACAGAAACAAATAAATTAGGCTCTACTTGCAATTATTGTCCCCCATGGCAACTCTCTTATTGTTTGCAGACATAGATAACAGAATAGAACAGGGTTCTAGAGGAGAAAGACAATAGAAATTTCTTTTAGAAATGTTTTCTAGGACTTTAATATTTAATAAATAATTCATCATTATGATATCTCTTTTCTTGACAAATGAGAAAGATGAAAATCTAATCTATCTTTATCCTTATATATTTTTTCATTTCCATAAATGTTTTGTCGATTGGGAATTGTCATATCAAAAGTGAATTTGTACTTACGTCAGGTTTGATGATTAATTTAATCGAATTATCAAGAAGACAATCAACATTACCTTCCCATTTAATATTATTCGTTCCTTCTTCGCTTCTCATATGCATCCTTTCATTTTCCACTCTTTGTATCCTACTCAACTAAATGATCGTATCTTTATTATAATTAAACAACCCACTATACATCATTATTACCCAAATAACACAAACAACTTTCTGAATATTTAAAAAATTAATTCCTTGCATAATTAATATATAGCACTTGTCTATTTTCGACCAAGATATTCTTGATTAAGAGGAGAATATTCTCATCATTCACCCAGTATTTTTATTCATAAAAATTTAGACTTGTATCAGCTAAGGCATCCACTAGCTTGTTTCCTTCTTTGTTAGTATGATTTTCTCTCCATTGTGGTAAGAAAGTGAGGAGACAACCACTATCCCCAATGAAATTCCTTATTTTCATGGGATGGGAGTCACTGAATTTATAAGGTCAACAATAATTTTGGAATATTGGGGCTTGTTCTCTAAACTTCGTGACATCATATCTCTATTTCTCTCTATCTCTCTATACTTTATCATGAGTATAAGTTCACACTTCACTAAAGTGGGGTCTAAGTATAGTATAGTAAATTGTAACCCCTTTACAATCTCACAATCCTTTTTGGGCCCTTTATTAGTGTGCCCTCTCATAGCTCAGTTCAAGCTTATTACTAGCCTTATCACAACCAAATTATCCTCATATGCTCATGAGATGAACAAATCCTATGTCCTAGGACCTTCTATTCTAACAGTTCTATCCTTTTCTACTCTTGTTTTGGGTGGAATAGGACACCTAGCACCATAGTCCCTCAAAAAAGGGCCAAAATCAAACATGTGTGAGTGTTGATTTGTGCCATATGTTATCTAATTCCAGTATTTTTATATGACTATTGAAAGTTGGTCTAATATAGGAAATACCTTGAGATACTTATATAAATGCATCATATCTATGTCATTTTATCATCTAGCAAGTTCATGAATTCCAAATCTTTGACAAGTGACTTAAGATCTAAGTATTATGGAGAAGCAACCTAGAACTTCACCTACATACAAATGTCTTTTCATGATTGATCCTTTTTATGTCTTGTCATTCCAAGTTATTGCATCAACCCTTGAAAGAATTATCCAAAGAGCATTGCATCACCGTCATCATCAAGCCTAAAGTGATATCATTTCAAAACAACATTTCCTTAATATTTTTAACCTCTTCCCTAAGCGGGGTGAGATCTCTTTTAAAAATTATTGTTGTAGTGAAGGTTAATTCCTACTTAGGGTTTGACTTAGCCAAGCCCCTATACAACACAACAATTTTCATTTTTTTTGTGTGTGTAGGTTATAGATCTAACAATCAAAAGTTGTGTAGTTGCAAAGAGTAGACTGAGACATGCAGTTCCAAATTTTAAACAAACAAAAGCAACTAGTCTATGCCAATTCGCACATACAGTGACAAATAATTTTTGGTTGAATTTTTAGAGTGATCTACAGAGCATCCCAATTCGAAATTTGAAGTTTTAGTTTATGAAAGCACCTCCAAGTCTAGGGTGCCTAGCATACATTATCAACATTTTCAAGCTAAGATTTCAATGATAGATTCCTCTCTATATCTCATTTCTAGATATACACTTCTATGCTTGTTTTATGATCTGTTTATGTTGAATTTTGTAAACTTCCTAGCATTTTACCTAATTCTTGCATCCTCATATCCAATCAACAAATAAATAAAACAAAAGAGGAAATAATCAGATACAACATCCAACATCCACTTAGTTAGATCTCGTTGATTATCTTCCTTGAACGAAAAGTGGAAATAATGATTGATTAAATTCTTAGTTTACATTTCTAAGCTAAGACTTCTTGTTTCCATTATTTCACGTGTTTTGTTCAAGTGAAGTCTAGACATGTCACTTTCATTAACTTATGCTTAGAATTTCCTCCCCTAGTTTGTTAAACTTACGATGACTCCATGCTCAATAGACTAATGCAACCAATAGATTTATGATTATCAGAAAACCATCCTAAGATGTCACTATTATTTTATGGTTTCATGCCTCATTTAGCCCACTATTCATAACTAAACTAACATGTCAAAATTGGATCCCCGAAGTGTAAAAAAAAGAGAGAAAGAAAAACTTACAAAATCTTCAACTTGAAATCGTTTGATGTTCCTTTTACTATTTTATGTTTGTTTTAGTTTCAAACTTAAGCAATTTCTCGCATGCATGCGTTCCCCAAAATTCTAACATTTTGTAGAATATTTTAGATTTCCCCAATTCCCCAAATTCCCAAGAAATCAAAGTTTGTGAATTCATATGAATGGAGGAGACAACGTTGAAGTTTCAATGTTCATAAATTCCAAAAAACAAAAGCTTAAGAAAATTAAAATAGCTAAGGAATATCATATCGATGAGTTCGTGATTTAACGAACTTTCTCAGATGTTGACATTGTTTGTATGTTGTCCATCTTGGGAAAAATGCAACACACCTTAAGCAAGAGAGGAAGAAAGAAGATTTAAAAGTGCCCACGTTCTAAATATCGATAATTTAGAGGAAAAACGAAGCAAGGAAACCTTTAAGAAACCCCTCCCTTGAACAAGGTGTAAAAACCTGGCGAAAGGTGTATAATTTCGAAGAAAATTTTAATTTTACTACCGAATTTTTGCGGTTTACGGAGAAAAATAATAATCTCCATTGGCGAATTAGCCGTGATCGCGCAAATTTTGTGAAAAATCCTGGCGAATTGTACTATTTTTAAAACCCAAAAAATAATTGCATGGGCGAATTGTAATGTTTTTAAAACCAGAAAAATATTTGCGTTGACGATTTCAACCTATTTTCAAACCATTAAAAAAAATATTGGCAATTTCAACCTATTTTCAAACCATAAAAAATAAAATATTGGCGATTTCAAGCTATTTTCAAACCATAAAAAAAAAATGTTGGCGATTTCAAGATATTAACTTTAAGTAAGTAAAACATGTGGCACACAGTTGTCAACTCTCTGCCTGGAAGACTATCCATTAGAAAATCTCTCGACCTGGCGACAAGCCCTTACGACTCTATCTCCAACTCGCAAGGTGAAAATGCTAAGCCTTCATAACCTCAAGATCTAGTGACTGAGGGAAATTGAACTGGCACTCGCCAATTCTCGACCACAAAATGTTAAGTCCTCGTCACCACTACAACTTAGAGATAGTGGTAACTTTAACCCTTGTTGCATACTCGCCAACATAAAACTGTTTATCTCTTAACCGCTAGCACTTCACTCGCAAGCTCGCGGCTTGATCAGGTCTTTAGACATTTAACTTCGCGAGCTGGCGATAACCATTAAACCTAACCACAAAATTTTACAGAACTCGACAAACAAGTCCACGTGTCAGTCCCCATCTTTAATCTCACACTCTCAACCAGTTATAAAAATTAGGAAAGGAACCGGCGAGTTAGCGACAATGCTACCAAATCCTCTTAATCGCAAGCTCACAACCCCTTTTACGAATCCTCAAAGAATATCGTGAGTGAGTGATAGTCGTTAATCTTCATCAAGCCCTTCAGTCGCTACCTCGTAACAACATTTGTAATATTCTTTCTTTACCTGCGAGTTGGCGACCACTACAAATCTAACAAAATAACTTATTTCATCGCAAGCTCACAACTCAAAACTTGACTTAAACCCTTGTGATCCCGCGACAACAAGGCACTTAACTGCCATCGCATGCTCGCAACACTTTTTGACTTAAGACTTACAAAACCACGAGCATGCGATGACCACAAAATCAGACCAAAACTTACCTGTCGCCAAATTGCAACTTAAAATGCTAAACAACTTCAAAACAGAGTTGCAAATTAAAATGACTTAACCACGAACACCTTGCAACCGTGCGACAACATAAAATCACACCCAGTCGCAACCTCGCAACATAAAATGGTCAAGTGCAAAACATCTTGCGAGGTAGCGACAACTAAAATCTCTCAGTACTTGCAAGCTTGCAACTTAAACTGACTTGATGATAAAGGACCTACAAGCTAGCGATAACCATAAAATCTGAAAAACTGTTTATCGATGTCTTATGTTAATTACCATCATAAACAGGCATGAGCAGTGGCACATAGACCATTAATGACTTAGTACTTACTCGCTAACTCTCGTGGCTATAATGCATGGCATAAAACCAATTTGAGACCTCGTGACCAAAGCGATTTCATTAACAATCTCCACCTCGCTAACATAAAATGCTAACACTCAAAAAACTAGATACCTCACGATTTAAACCCAAACCAACACTCGCTAACTCGCCACTTAAATTGTTAAACATGAAATTTATTTGCGAGTTAGAGATGAAACATTAAACATGTCTGACCAACCATTTGACCACACTTGACGTTGACATGGACAAATAAAGAGAGGACAACTCAGATTTTCAATGCACGACAACTTCAGTTTACTAGCCAACTAAGACAAAAAACAAACGCAAAATCCTAATCGCCATGAACATCATTTTAAGCATTTAATGTTGAATAGTAGAAAGGTTCTAGCAGTAACAGTTATGCATTATGAATAATTTTATGGATCTTGTGACACAAATTGTTGCATTTCATGTTCAACATAATGTGGAACCAAATACCAATTTACTAATAATTCAATTGTTTAGTAATAATTCAAATTCACAATTAAAAATATGAAATAAGTATCTGTTCTACTTCTGATTTACAAATTCAAGGAATACAATATCAAAAATCATCAATGACAACTATAGTATTGCAATTTTGCAAATTGAAATTGTAATATGACTCAAGAACTGTAGTATAATTATAAATACCTATAAACTGACTACTAATTCACTTCAATGACTCAGTCCGACTATCTGAGGCTTCTATATCCCAAATGGACTCAGTCCGACTGTCCGAGGCTTCTATATCCCAATCCCTTCACCACCCTGAGGAGTCTCACCCATGTCTAACTGTGACATCTTGAGTCTTGACCTCTCACTACGAATTAAAAGTTAAAACTAATACTATCAAGTATGAAGAAATTATTACTCACCTTTATGCCTTCTCAATTCTCTGAATCAAGAATCGGGAATGAATGCCTGGGCCTGTGTTGCAGGATTGTAACTCTGGCCCTCCGTCCTACAATTAACTTTGACTTTCCAACTCAATTTGCGGAATGTGAATCAAGACTCGAGAGCTCCCAATTTACTAATTAGACACGAACAAATTGCAAGAAAGAGTGTAAGAAATAATGTATTTATAGCAATCCATGATTGCATTTTTGGCGAATTGCGTGGGGCTCGGGCGTCACAATTGTCAATAAACATTTAATTTAATTGTATTTTTGGCAAATTGCATAGGCATGCAATGAACATTTAATTTAAGCGGGGCGAGATGGGTCCTCGAATGCTTATAATGTTTTGATTGATATTGGCTAATTTGGCCAACGCGTGCAATGAACATTTAATTTACCATTGGCGAATTAGGCCCTGGGTACATGGTCGTTTTACTATTGCTGGCGAATAGAGGAGGGGATCTAATACCCACGTCTGAGTGATTCCAGGCAAATATTACGGGCATGCACGTCGATGGTGTGTGGTCAATGGCGAAACTAGATTACAAATATTTGCATTGTTCTTCAAAATTTGGGTGATTTGACCACGATTGTGCCCCTCACTATTTGCACGGAATTCGCCAATTGGTGAAGATTAGCCACTAAAAAACTCTCTGAAGTGGAGGTCCAGAGGATGTTCTTTCCTTATTTGTAAATGGCCTGATCAAAGCAAGAGAGAGGAAGAAAGAAGATTTAAAAGTGCCCATGTTCTAAATGTCGATAATTCAAAGGAAAGGCGGAGGTCCAGAGGATGTTCTTTCCTTATTTGTAAATGGCCTGATCAGAGTAGGAGAGAGGAAGAAAAAGATTTAAAAGTGCCCATGTTCTAAATGTCGATAATTCAGAGGAAAGGTGGAGGTCCAGAGGATGTTCTTTCCTTATTTGTAAATGGCTTGATCAGAGCAAGAGAGAGGAAGAAAGAAGATTTAAAAGTGCTCACGTTCTAAATGTTGATAGTTTAGAGGAAAGGCGGAGGTCCAGGGGATCTTCTTTCCACATTTGTAAATGGCCTGATCAGATTTTGAAATGACATTCTTTTGTAGAACACTGATCAAAGTGACGCCTAAACCATTGACACGATTTCTACAATATACTTGCAATGGATCAAAAATTGCTTGCACCTATGATGCTCTACAAAATGAGGGCAAGTGATTCCTTAATACTCTATGGGTATTAAGGACCCAACTGCCCTCATTTATTCCAACATAAGACAAACAAGGGATGAATTACCTTTGAAACCTATATTTTACCCTTTCTAAAAATGTTAAAAACTTGCTCAGTGCCTTGTAAGTAATAAAAAGTCATTTCATTCTCCAGATTGAATCAACCCCTCTTAATAATCAAATTTCTTTATAATATAATTGCAACGCCCAACCAATATAATTCTCCCACACATAGAATGTGGATGTAGGGCTCACCATTTTTTCTACAACAGGGAAGCTCTTCGAGTACTCCAATTCCAATATCGTCGTAGCTTGAACCCATTGATGCTTCTTGTATGGCAAGGATGTATTGAGCTGGAGTTAAGGTTATTGCATACATCAGTATCTAAATATATCAACATGCTTCCTTAGTGCCACATTGATCACCACAGATGAAACATCCAGAAGATGTGTCGAAGGAGAAATCATCGGAAATAGCTACTAGGGTTTTAGCTGTAAATTTTAGTGCTCAAAATTACAAGGGAACACTCGAAGCTTGCGATGGTCTAGCAGTTGAGATAACAAAAGATAAGCTCCACAAGATAAGCTCCGTATAATAGCCTTTCTCAATGACCTCGATCATTATGAAGACGTACTTTTAGTGCAGGAAGGAATAATATATTTGGAATCTGCAGATCTGAGTTAATTTTTCGCATAAACAGAGTGTGGGAATTGGAAGGGCAACCTTGGCGTTCAGATCGATTACAATACTTCATCCATTGCAGTTCTGAGTGGCAATCTTATTCTGAGTGTAGATCCGAATGTAGACACCTGGAACCCACCCCAACCTGGAGGTAATCAACAACACCTAAAGGTCTGCAATATGGAAGCAAAGTATTGAGGGTATAGATTATGTTTCATAGCATCAGGAGGATCGTAGTTTACTATTTGTTCATAGCAGTCCAGAGCGTTTGAAGACCACAGTTTCAATCATTGAAAATAGAGGTCGCAGTCTATAAGATCAAGAGTTTATTGTTGTTAATACAATGATCGGATATGGCTGATAGAGGACATTTGGGTTCATGGGCGGATGTGGGCTGGGAAGACCCGCCTCATGTTCCGCAATGGGTCTACACGAACGGCAAATGGAAGGACATGGCGATACAAGTAAACCGGAGCAGAAATATCAAGGTTTTTCGGCCAGCTTAAAAATACTTTCAAGGCTTCTTTGGGAACAAACGAAGTGTGGCATGGATGCAGAATAATAATGGAAGGAGATTCACTCAAAGGTGTTTTAATAATGGTGCAAATCAAGGGAATTCTGAGAAGAAATTCAAAGGCTTTTCAAGGAAATGGTCTTTGGATCTGGGCAATCAGCGAAATTTTAATAGGGTTGTTGGCTTGGCAAATAAGGAGACTGTGGGTAGGGTTTATGTTTCTTCATAGCAAGTGGGAAATAAGGTAAATGTGAACCTCAAGGAAGCTAGTCCGGAAAAGTTAAGTAAGATACCTTCTGATCCTATTCTGGTGGGGGTTTCTTCATCACAGGTTTGGGCTCCTATCCCTTGTATTGATCTTCTGGGTTCCTATGTCGATAAGAAAGTGAATTGTTTGCATACGAATGCTATTTCTGGGGAAATTTGGGGTGATCAAATTAGTTTGTTAAAGCTTTATCATAAATTGCAGAAAAGATGGGGGGATATGCATTATTTTCAATTATTGTCTACGAATGCTTTTATTATTGTCTTTGGTTCTCCTTCTTTCAGAGATGAGGCATTAAGAACTTCGCATCATTGGTTTGGAAAACATTTAATTTCAATTGCAGCTTGGAAACCTTTTTTTGTTCCTTCTTGGTCTAGTTCGAAACTTATTCCTTTCTGGTTTGGTTTAGCTAAAATTCCTTTTGAATTTATGGATCCAGATGTTCTTGAGAAAATTGGAAATACTATTGCAACTTTTTTAACATCTAAAATGGACTTTGTGGATGGGGAGGTTCTGGTAAAAATTTGTGTTCTTATTAACCCTAACAATGTTTGCCCCCGTACTTGTAATATCAAGTCTC
This sequence comes from Cryptomeria japonica, assembly GCF_030272615.1. Classification (NCBI taxonomy): domain Eukaryota; kingdom Viridiplantae; phylum Streptophyta; class Pinopsida; order Cupressales; family Cupressaceae; genus Cryptomeria; species Cryptomeria japonica. Next base: position 588,483,343 of record NC_081406.1, read on the forward strand.
ATGATGGTATTTGGCACTAGTCAATTGAGAAATTAGATATGGAGCTTCTTAAGTCTCCTTTACTTTTGGATGCTTCATTACTTATGGATTTTAAGAAACACCAGTAGGTTGTTGGCTCTGTCCCTAAATCCCTTAATAAAGATAGTTTGTTGGCAGGACCCTTGGTTGAAGGATGTGGAAATGTCTCTTCGCATAAATTGGTAGAAACAGGTCACATTAATCTTGAAAATAATTCATTGTGTCGTAGTTCCAAGAAACCCAATGTTCACACTTTGGGTTTGGTCTCACTTTCATCTTTACTGAAAAAAATTTCTAATAACGGGGGTATAGTGGATGGTAATCCCCCGATGAATGGAGTAGATCATCCATTGATGATAGATTGCCCTAAGATGCCAAATAATCACACAAAGGGTAAGGGCAACAATTTGTCTTCATGCACTCAAAAGGAGGTTTTGGATTCTTCAAAGAATGTGAATTTAGATAAAAATACAGTGGTTGATAGGGAAACTATTAAACAAGTACCTGCCATAGGTTTTCCTAATGATGCTTCTTTAGTTTAGGAGATTAAGAATTTGGTGTCTAATAATTCCACTCTGAATGTTGAAATTAATATGGCTAATGAATCTTCCTTAGGGAATAGTAATCCATCAGAGGTTGTCCCTGTTATTATGCCAGATGAGAATCTGGTTCAACAAGTAAATGATATTTTTAACAATCATGCACATCAAATGGATGAGGGTATTACTGATAGAGTTGTTTGTTCGATTGAGAATGATTTGGGGGGTATAAACTCGACTCTTCCAATTTCTGCATCTGCTAATCCTTTTGCGGTTTTGGCTACAACAGAGTTGGGTTTTGAAGATAATCCATTTATCTTGGCTTCTCCAAAGTCATGCAAGAGTTTGCCAATTGTCCAAACAACTCCGTTTTTTTCACCATCGGTGGTTTCTCCTAGGAGAGGTAGGCCTCCAAATAATCTTAAGACAAATGGAAATTGATGATGGAATTCAAAAGACTTTGTCCCTTTCTCTTGCTGGTGGGCAAGGGAGGCATTCGGTCTCTCTTGGTAGGCCTAAGAAAACATGCCTAACTCCAATAAGTGTAAAAAGAAAGAGGAGTAAAAGATTTGTGACTAGTCCTCCTGTGACAAGATCAGGGGCTGTGAAATGTAATTTGCAAGGTTGCTTTGGAGAAAGCAAAAATTCTCCAATTAATGGGAAGAGGGGAGCTTCGGCCTCCCCTCGAAGACAATGAGAATTATTTCTTGGAATGTTAGGGGCTTAAATGCCCTTAACAAGAGACGCTTAATTAAGTCCCGGGTGGACTTAATTAAGTGTGATATTTTTATGTTGCAAGAAACAAAGTTGTCAAAGGAGTTTGTTGATTTGGTTTTTTCATCTTGGAGAAGGTGGAATTTTCTTTCTTCTCCAGCTTGTGGTGCTTCAGGAGGTTTGGCACTACTTTGGAATAATTATAATATTGAGGTATAGTTAGTGGCATCTGCTACAAATTGGATGTTGGCTTTAGTTATAAGCAAGATTTCGAAGGTTAAATTCTAGCTTTTTAACATTTATGCTCTGTCAAGTATTCAAGGGAAGAGTAAGTTATGGGGTGAATTAAAGAGGATTTCTTCTCCCTTAAAACATGGTTCCTTTATTATCTTCGGGGGCAATTTTAATGCTATCACTGATTTAGATGAGAAAAGAGGAGGTGTTTTCCCTAATAAAAGGATTATGGATGACTTTGGGGATTTCATTTCTGATATGACCCTTTTTTATTGTAAGTCTCAGAATGGAGTTTTCACATGGACAAACATGAGAAAGGATTTTTCTCAGATTGCTGAGAGATTAGATCTATTTTTGTAATCTGAGAATTGGATTGATTCAGATTTTGAATTCTTTTCCTCTATTCTACCAGTCTTCAGTTCTAATCATTTTCCAATTTCCCTTTCAGTTATTGAGGATAAGACTTCTTTTAAGTCTCCATTTAAATTTGAGCCCTTGTGGTTTAGGGATTCTTCCTTTTTGTCTTTGCTTATGAAATGGTGGAATTCTGCTCCTTTTTGTTTTGGGTCCCGTATGTTTCAGATTGCTAAGAAGCTAAGTTATTTAAAATTGAATATTAGGGAATGGAATATCTCGCATTTTAAGAACATTTTTCAGGAGAAACAAAGGATTCAAGATATGATTGAGTGTCTTAATACTCGTGTGTTTCAACATGGTATGGTGCCACAATTTTTTGATGAATTGAAGTCACTAAAATTACAGCTTGAGAAGGTGTTAGCTAGAGAGGAAATCTATTGGAGACAGAAATCTAGAGAGTTATGGCTTTCAGATGGTGACAAGAACACAAATTTTTTTCATTCTTCAACTAAGATTAAAAGATGTAAGAATAGAATATCTTGTATTCAATGTCAGAATGGGAATTTATTGACAAAGCCAAAGGACATTGCTTCAGAGGTAGTTAGGTTTTTTAAGTCATTATTATCTTCGGAAAATGGAAATTTCAGCAATGATATTATATCTAATATTCCTCCTTTAGTATCTTTGGAAGACAATAAGATGTTGATGTCTCCCTTTTCCTTAGAAGAAGTTAAGAGTGTTGTCTTTGCCATGAATCCGGATAAAGCTCCAAGACCAGATGGTTTTACTCTTTTATTTTTTCAGAAATGTTGGGATTTTGTGGGAAATGATGTTTTATTGGCTCTCGAAGAAGCTAGGAGAAATAGGTCTATTTTAAAAGAACTTAATACTACAATGATTGCAATTATTCCTAAAAAAGAGGATACCAAGAATTTCGCTGACTTCTACCCCATTTCTTTATGTAACACGTTGTATAAGATATTTACGAAGGCAATTTCCCTTAGGTTGGCAAAAATTCTACCTAGGATCATTTCATTGGAGCAAGGTGGTTTTGTTCCCCGAAGGGAGACGACATAGGGTGCAATTGTAGCACATGAGGTGTTGCATTATATTTCCACCCAAAGAACCTCAGCCATGATACTTAAACTAGACATGATGAAGGCTTATGATAGAGTAGAGTGGGGGGCTTTATGTGATGTTCTTGAGAAGTTAGGTTTTTCCAAGGCTTGGGTCAAATGGATTCGTGCATGTATTTCTTCTGCAAGATTCTCGGTTTTAATTAATGGTTGTCCTTGTGGTTTTTTCACTTCCTCTAGGGGTTTGAGGGTCAGTGCAAGAAGATGAGTCCACTTTTTGGCCAAAAAGTGGAAGTGTTTTCCCTGATTTTCAGATTTTGTCTCATTTGAGCTTAAATTTTGAAACACTTAGAGATTGAATCTTGGAAAAAGTCAGTAATATAAAAGATAGCCCTCTGAGTGTAGTTTCCAAATATATAATTTATTTTAATACCCACATAATAAAAAATAACTTTTTAAATGGAGTTCTGAAAACTATGTTTTAAAAATGCCTGTTTCAGGACCATACCATGCATGTGTACGACCCACACTTTTTGACACAATTAAAATTATTTTCTCAAACCGTTTTGGGAAATGGTTTGTAACACACTGAAGATTGATGAGCATATTTTTTTGTATTTTTTTTTTTAATATTTTTTTTTTAATTAATTTTTTAATGGCCGTAATTATCTTTTTAAAAATTTGACGTGTACGACCCACATAATTTGATGTAAACTTAACATTTTTTGATTTTTTTTTTTTTTAAATACAAAAGAATTTTGTGTAGATTGATGACATATAATTTTTTTTCCAAAATTCTTTAAAATAAAAAAGTTATTAAATTAACAAAATTAGTTAATATTTCAAATTTATGGACCCGATTTAGTATAAATTAAATGAAAAATAGTTAAAATAATCAATTTTTAAATAAATTTACATATTTAGAATCTAGACAGTATAATCTGAAATGGGTTTTAATTTCATATAAAAATTCTCTAATTAGAGGCGCGTAAACTATTTCTGAAGTTCATATTTGTGCTTTCATTCATGGAGATTTGAATTTGCAGGTCCATGTCTCAGGTGTGGCCATCCCAGGCCTATCCCGGGCCTAATCCCGAGCCAAGTGGCCGGTTGTGGAATCAACTTCCACAAAACGGGCCCCCGTTTTCAAACAAGGGCGGATTGTGGAAAAAAAGGAAAAATGCCATTTAGAAACGGGGGCCCGCTTTTAAACAAAACGGGGGCCCGTTTTTAGAAACGGGCCCCCGTTTTTTAAAACGGGCCCCCGTTTCTAAAAACGGGGGCCCGTTTTTAAAAAACGGGCCCCCGTTTTTAAACAAAACGGGCCCCCGTTACCTTTTGGCTCGGGAGCCCGAAGCACAAACGGGCCCCCGTTTTTTGAAAACGGGCCCCCGTTTATAAGAGCGCATTTTTCAATGCGCGGACTTCCGCGAATTTGTGACTCATTACCTTGCACTTGCCCTTGAGACAGGGAGATTCCCTTTCTCCCTTTTTGTTTATTCTCCTAGCTAAAACCTTTAGTTGGGCTATTAGGGCTGCTAAAGTGGGGGGGCTTTGGAAAGGTATAAGGATTCAGAATATTCCCCAAAGTATTTCTCATTGTCTCTTTGCAGATGATACTCTGTTATTTGGACATGCTTCGTTAGTAGAGGCAAAAGTGATTAAAAGAATAATACAAAATTATGCATCGTTTTTTGGTCAAAAAGTGAATGGTGATAAATCAAAGATTTTTCCCCTTAATACATCACAACTGGTTCAGCATAGGTTGCAATCCTTTTGGGGATTTGAGATTGGAAATCTTCCATGTACTTACCTTGGGATTCCTTTCTTTGTTAAACAGGATAAGATTATTTCAGTCATTTCTAAAAGAATTTTCTCATGGAATCATAGATGGTTAACTTTGGCGGGTAAAATTGTTCTCATCAAGTCTGTTTTGAATGTTGTTCCCATATATCTCATGTCTGTTTTGAAGTCTCCAAAAGCAGCTATTGTTAGTTTACAGGATACTCTTAGAGATTTTCTTTGGAACAATAATAAAGATGGCAAGAAGAAACTCCCTTTAGTTGCATGGGATAAGGTATGTTTGCCTAAGGAACTTGGGGGAACAAGAATTCGGAGTCTAAAAAATCAAAATTTAGCCTTAGGTGCTAAGTTGATTTGGAAATTATATGACAAGCCTAGCTCCTTATGGGCACAGATTATGTTTGCCAAATATTTAAACAATGGACCGAGAGAGTACATTTTTTAAGTCTCAAATTTGCCTTCGGATTCTGCTATTTGGAATTTCCTTTGTAAATGTAGATCAGTTATTTTGCCTCATCTCTCATGGATTATTCATAATGGTAGAAAGGTCAGATTCTGGGATGAAGTATGGAATGGACACACACCTTTGGTGAATATTAGGGATTGGTCTCCTCTAATCACTGTTCTTTCCTCCCTTTGGGGTATTTTTGTAGCAGATTATTTTGAAATTGTGACTAGTGGACCCCTTAAGCTAGCTAGATGGAAGTCGATTGATTTCTTAGATGTTGATCAAAGCATGAAATTAGATTTTGAGAAGATTTTGGGGGATAGAATTGTATTTCTTTATGATTCTGAGGATGAACTTATTTGGACAAGGAATATTTCTGGTAAGTACACTGTTAAAGATGGTTACAACTCTCTTATGGTTGCTAAAGATTTATCATCTTGGCCTTATAAGTTGTTTTGGCATTCAGCTTGTCTTCCTAAAGTTGGAGCCTTTGCTTGGTTGGCAGTTCAGGACAAAGTCCTTACAGGTATGAGACTAGACAGGCTTGGTATTACTGTTGTTTTCCCTTGTGTCCTTTGTAACAAAAATTTAGAATTTTCTTCACACCTGTTCCTATGTTGTGATTATGCTTATGAATGTTGGCAGTGGTTGTTTGAGAAGTTAAATATATCCTTTGTTATTGGTAAGGATCTCATTTCCCATTTCAAATCTTGGCCCTTTATATTTGCCTCATTTTTTTATGCATGCCTTTGGATCATATCTCCATCTATTGTGATTTGGAATGTTTGGCTAGAGAGAAACAATAGGATATTTAAAAAAACAAGGTCTCCTGTGTCTAAGGTTCTATTAAAAATTGAGTCTTCAATCTTCGAGGTTGCTTTGTCATTTATTTATAAGAATTTGGAAAATCTTACTTCTTTTTCGCACCGGGATAGTGGAGTTACTAGAGTTTGGAAGTTGTTGTCAGTTTTACCCTCTCATGGCTCAATTTAAAAAAAGAATGATGCAATAGGTAAGAGATGCTCTGCTCGATGGAAACCTCCTCCGCAGAGGCACTTTAAACTGAATTGTGATGGGGCCTCTCGTGGTAACCCTAGGCCGGTTGGGGTAGGCATGGTAATTTATGATCACAATGCAAATTTTATTCAAGCTAAGTGTCATGCTATTGGTTTTAAAACTAACAATTATGCGGAATTTCATGCTTTTCTTTTGGATTGGATATGGCAATCTCTTTGGGAATTAAGGACTTAATAATTGAAGGAGATTCTATGGTAATTATTCAATGTGTTATGAAAAAGAAATCAAATTGTTGGAATTTGCAGTATATACTTGATCCCATTTTACAAAAATTAGAATTGTTTGAATCTTTCTTGTTATCCCATTGTTACAGAGAAGTTAATAAGATTGCAGATTATTTGGCAAATTTAGCCATTGATAGCAATGCTAATCAGCAAGAGGTGGGTTTTGAGGAAATTCCTTCTAGGGTATGGGAAGGTTTGCAACAATAGTGATATGATTTTCTTGAGTAATGTTGATGTAAAATTTTATAATAATAATTATTCCCGTTTTCCCCTTTCATTTCAAGTATTCATGTTCATTGTCTAGAGGAGAGTTTGAGCTCATGGTATTTGATACAATAGTGTTTTTCCAAAGGTTTTTTGATACTTTCTTTTTTGGCAGGAAGGTTTTTGGCTCATGGGATTTGGCACAAGGCTTTGGAAAATTTTGTCTTCTTCCATTGGTAGCACCTGTGGAGTCTACATTTGAAAATTATCCGATGGTTTTTTTTGGCAAATTGTCATATGGGCTCTATGCAAAATTGATATTATATGTGTTGTGACGGCATTTTGTATGTGGTTTTGGGCGGGGTGCATAAACTGATCTGTCAGATACTATAGGTTTATTTTATGAGTTGTGACCAGAGGTTTTCTTCCCAGAGTTCTTTCCTCCGGTATGCTCTTTGAATCCTATGTAAAAAATAAAAAATATTAATAAAAAAGTTTAGTGGAATAATCCACTTTTATTGAAAAAAAATAAAAATAAAAAGTCATTTCATTTTCATCTTTTCTCATCATTCTTGTATGTTCCACATTCTTTCATTTGATGTATGAATGAGAATTTGATTCTTTTCTGGCATGTACATCATTTGTGCTCAGTTGCAATAACTATTTATGAATTTCCAATCCTTTAGGCATGTTATAAGGTATATTGTGGCCATATCTCTCTTTTGGTGCTTTTCAAACCTCTCACTCCCATACATATGTACAGATGTGACTTCGCAGCCTTTCATAAGTTTCACGTGTTGTTAATAGGAGAAAACTTAATTAAGTCATGGTATATCACCATCTTTACCTTTCCATATTTGTATTCTACTTTCTCTTTGAATCATTAAAGTAAATTCTACCTTTTCTCTACCTTGTCTCTTAGAAAGATTAAAGTAAAAGGAATCATTAGTTTTAAACTCTATTCAATCAGATCAACCCATGCTTTTAGACTTGGAAAGGAACCAACCTTCTTTGATAGTCTAATTTCAATTTAGCAAGCTCTTACATTTGAGAGATCACTTCTATTGTATCTTTAAAATATTGAACCAAGCTTAATAAAAATGCAAATCATATTTTTAACAAATAAACGTATACAAAATCTTTAAAAAAAATTCTCATCTTATAAAACAAGAAAAAACAAATTATATATAGAAATCGAAAAATATTTGAAACGTTAGGATTATCTATCCATGACCTTTTGGCTCCTCAACTATAACATGGAAGCATTTATAACTAGTTCCTTTATTACATCAAATAGTTGCAATGAAATATGACCGCATTGTTTTGTATATAAATAGTTTAGATCACCGCCATCCTTTCAGTACGGTGCGACGATGCTCTTGCTCAGGAAGACGCACCAATGAATGATTTCTGCAAACAATTCATACAATTCGATGATAAGTTTCATTTCAAGTGATACTAAATCTATATTTGCTTTTCATAGACAAAATACCAAGAAAAAGGATTCAAAGGAAATAGGATCCAAAGCAAACAGTCAGCACTACATTTGTTAAAATTTAAATAACGGAAGAATAGAATCTACCTCTGCCATGGTTGTTGAAAGTTTTGCTGCCAAGGGTTGCTAGCTATTCCAGTACGTACCATTTTGTGTAGTTCATCATTGTCGTTTTGCAAGTCATTGGCCTGAATTATTACAACGGTAAGTCATTTGAGAGTCGATTCACATATAAGAATTACTTTAACCAATGAATTAACAAAGAAAAAACTAGATATGAATGTTCAATATTTATACATATAATTTCAAATTATAGATCGATTATATATTGCTCTTACCCTCCTTTGGAGCTCCTCCACAAGTTGGTTCTGTCACATAGTCTAACAGTTATCAATTAAGCTGAAGAAAGGAAATTCCAGATGCCACAATTGGTGTTGTGTGTGCATGCGCACGAAGAGTGTGTGAAAAATTGCAGAGAAGAATAATAACACAATATTCAGATTTACGTGGAAAATCTTGGTAAAATTATATCAAGAAAACAACCACGAATAAAATACATTTCATATTGATTTTCAGGAATTTACAGAGTTACAACAATCTCAGAACTGTACTTCAAAACATGACTTTGAATAGTATATAACAATCGATTGCAAAATCTTAATTGAAAACAACTTACTAAATATAGTAAGTATGAATCAACTACATATATGACACATACAAAAGTTACTAGATGAGATCCATATTGATTTCACATTCCAACAACTACCATATGCAATTCCTTTTACATTAATACCATTAATTTGTTAAGATTCACTTCATTAAATTTTAAATAAAATGATCCAAAATATACTTGTTTTTAAGAACAACCAATATGCAACAACATGAAAAAGAGCTACCTTTCTCGCTCTTACTCTATTCATTCCTAGTTGAATCTGGTGCTCCACTTGCTCCAAGTCATCAGGACCCAAAGAAGAAAGTTCCTCCCCCTTTAAATTCCTGACAAGAAAAGTAGAACGAAATTGTGTTCTTCGTGAAAATTAGATCATTGTAAGATACTAAGACGCTAAGAGACAATACTAGGCATGCAGCCGTTGTAAGCTTACCTAACCATTTTCTCCGTGACCTGTATCTTTTGCATCAATCCTGCCACCTTTTCTGACTCAGATGATGACTACACAATGACAGCAGAATTAAGCACAATCATCTCCATCATACTACAAGAGTAAGCTGGCCAAGGGTGTTTCCCTATCCTTGGCTTAATAGACACATCCAAAATAATTATTTGTTGAACCGATTTGCTTTGAAATGTATAAAGAAGTAACATAGAAAATTTAATTAGAGTTATAATTGTTAGCCTGGTGGAGAGGTCGTAGTTTTCAACCATCTTCTCCAATGTATCAACGTCAGGAGTGCATGTAAATGTCAAACAGACCTGTCAAACGAAGGGTGGTCTAAGATTAGAAGAAATTATAGAAGAAAATCACCCCTCAAAATCGTAAAAGGAAAAAATTGAAGACAATTAAAATAGTTATTAAGCCTTTGAGGAATTTACTATGTGAATCTAAGATGTTTAAACTTTGGACAATGGTCTCATTGAAGTTGTTGGGCAAGGGTGAGAAGACCAAGCTAATTTTCAGGGTAGTTCCAAAACAATGGGATAAGACAGAATTTAATGTCAATTAAGCTAAAGTTGTATATGTATAACTTATTAAGATGTGTTTATTAGTTTTCTTTAGTTAAAAGAGTAACTTTATGGATTTATTTTGGCAAAGACCTAACTGACTTGGATCATCTTGATTCAAAGCATTTTATACTATAATTTTTTTCTATCATTTTATAACGTTAATGTCATTTGAATGTTGTTTTTATAAAATAATAATGATAATTTGCTAAAACCTGACTTTTATAATCTTAATGTCATTTGAATGTTGTTTTTATAAAATAAGAGTGATAATTTGATAAAACCTACACAAGACTGCAAAGCAACAACAAACAATGAACACCACATCAAAAGATGCTTAAATACATCAGATGCAGGCATAAAATCGAAGGAACAAAAGAAACAAGACAAATCAAGGTAGGCTGAAACTAAAACACCCCAGGGAGCACTGAACAGTCCCTCCCATTGATTCTTTGACAAAAATACCATTTCTAGTTGTTGTCTCTCTTTTAATGCCAAGTTTAGAATCATAAGAATGTTGGCATATGCACACTCCAATGAGACATTGTATGTGATTGAAGGTTTTGTCATTGATGACAACCTTGCAATCCTATGGCACCGGCAAGACATTATACCGGCAAAGCATTACATCGGCATCAGCAGATCACACTCTACACCAGCATCGGCACAAAAGAAAGAAGTATACCAGCACAGAAGAAGAAAAATGAAATCACAGAGGAAGGAAAACTGAAGAACATAGAGATTTTGACACACTTCTACCGGAACTATGTAATTTGTTGAAAGAATACAAAAATCTGTATAAAGATACATGTAAAACAAACTTTTTGACTATAGATATTGACAAGAAAATAAGCAAGGTATGGGATGAGATAAATAGACTTGCAGACAACTTTGTCAAGATAGCAAATTTTGAGGAAGAACTACTCAAATTGGAAAGGGAGAAAGAAAGGATAATAAAAAGGCAAAACATTTGAGATCTAAACTAAGTCCAAGATTGGACTATTTAGCATTTCTGCAGAAGGAAATTTTTGAGGCATTAACACAGGGAAGCAAAACACCTACAGAGCATTTGCAGCATCTCACTGGTATAGTGAAGAGAACTGAGACAACAATAAAGGATAATAAGAAGTTTATGGATAGTACAAACTTAATTTTGGGAGATCTTTTTCAGATTATAACTACCCAGCTACAAGGTTGAGGTTATGGATAGATGAAACTACAAACAATACTGACATCTTGACAACCTTTGTCATTGATACCAAAGGGGGAGTAGTGGGATGAGAAAGTTCAAAACAAAGGAATCATATGCTCAGGGGGAGCTCTCACATTTTTTGGTAACATTTTTTGGACTGCACACTTTTGAACACTTTTTGAAATTTCTCATGAGTGTTGCCATCAATGCCAAAGGGGGAGATTGTTGGCATATGCACACTCCAATGAGACATTGTATGTGATTGAAGATTTTGTCATTGATGGCAACCTTGCAATCCTATGGCACCGGCAAGACATTATATCGGTAAAGAATTACACCGGCATCAACAGATCACACTCTACACCGGCACCGGCACAGAAGAAAGAAGTATACCGGCACAGAGGCCGACAGGATTTTTGTTATACAATATTTTGTTTATTATTGTAAGCCAACTTGGTAAATTGTAAAATGACTCTTATATATAAAGGAGATCATTGTAGACATTTGTAATAGTGATGTAGGAGCATAAAAAAAAATATTAGGCAGACTTAATGTGCAAAATATAGGTCAAGGGGTATATGTAAAGAACAGAGCAGGAACCGGTACTGAATCTAGCATTGAAGATGTTATTGTAAAGCGGTACAAGTTATTGGATTTGTATAATCCTTATTGTAAGTCAGTGTGACTTCCCATTGAGCAGTAAGCTCTAGGCAGTTGGCCTTCCTGCATGTGCAGACCCCTATTGTAAGTAATATTCTCTTATTGGCCAATGAGTGAATATTGTGGGTCACAAATTCCACCGAGGTTTTTCCCACACCGGGTTTCCTCGTTAAACATCTTGTGTTATGGTGTACTTTTCATGTGGATATTCTTTATTCTGTTTATTGCATCATTTTTTGCATACCGGTACACTATTATATTATGTGTTGCATGTTTTAACTTAAGAAATTCCAATCATCGGTTAGATACTGATTCACCCCCCCCTCTCAGTATCTGTGGGACCCCTAACAAAGAACATAAGAAGCCTCTCTCCCAACTCTTTTCTTTTTTTTAACTTTAATTAGTTGGACAACTTTCACGTTTCAATCGAAGGCCTGACTTGAGTCTCCCCCAAACCCCCTAGTTTCATCAAATTTCTTCTCGCTACAAAGCTCCTCTCGGTCTCTGATATTGATTTTAAAGGACTATGCATATATCATTAATAGAAAATGTTCCTTTTCCCTCCCAAAAGGTTGCTTGATCCTATTGCTCATACACAACCAACAATGAGGCGATTATGGCAAAGCAGTGGGGGAGTCCTTATAGACAATCCGTCACACCCTTTTATCTAATTTAAGAGATAAGGTAATCAAAGTAGGGAGTGTTTTATCCCCTTCCAATAAAACAATAAATCTGACAAACACAATAGAGTAGGTGATCCACAGGTGATGTGGATCAAGACCTCCTAACATTCCAACATTACCAATGCATTCTTTCTCAAGATAAAAGCTCAATAGCCATCCAAGAGGGGACCCTCCATAATCTTCATTTTTCATGCACAAATGAAAAGTCATTTATAACACTTCAATATTTAACCTAACCCAATGGAATTTCCAACAAGCAAACTCCCCAACTTTCATGCTACCTATCAACAATACAATCACTCCCTGACATTCAAGTTACCCTATCTAAAAATACAATTAAGGACTTGGAGCAGAAGATTCTTGCCATCCACAAAACCAAAGATTAGACTTCACTGATGGACCAAAAATAACAGCCCTAACATCTTATGTCTTTGGCATGTCACAATAATATATACACCTTCGGTAATCCTAGAAGATGTGAACACCTCCAGACATTTTAAGCTTAACTTCCCATTTAGCTGAAGTTAAAGTGATTCTTGGATTCCATCCGTACATGGATATTAATGATTCACGCTGTATAATTCAACTGCTCACTTGATTGTATAAATAAACTAAACACTTTGTATTGGCTAATACAAAAGTGAATCTAGGTCAATTGAACAAATACATTCAATGATGCATGATACTTTTGTTTCCTTCAGTAATTATTTAGGGCATTGTATGTTCTTGAAATTCTATTTTACTCATGGAAGATCAATTGAATTCAGTCGTAAATCTTACATAATATTATAATGGAGATGAAGAGAATTAACTCCCCTCATTTTTTTTCATATTAAGTTTCACCAAGATAAATTATTATGTTTTTTATTGCAAAAAAAGAAGCGTTAAGGAGGGTGTTGACCCTTTACAAAGCCAAAGGCGAATGAAATTAAAAAGACCAGGAGGGGAGCAAATCCCAAAAGAACAAAGTCGGACAGGCAAAACTGACCTGTCAAACCATCAACAACCCAACCCAAATCAAAAGGGGGCAGAAAAACCCGGAACTTGACCAGGGGGGGCTTGGGAAAGGGGGTTAGATTTTCCTTTCCTCCTACGACAAACAACCATCCATGCAACACTATCATTAGGGACTTTCAAAGAAGAATCAAGTGAGGAAGACCTTGCAGGGTCACTGCCAGACTGCTGATGTAGAGCGGCAACAAGGTGTTGCAGCGGAGCAGCACCAAGAGAACCAACACAAGGAGCAAAGTGAAGGTGAGGAGCAAGAGCAACAGGTGCAAGAGCTAAGGGGGAAGGATCCGCCACAATAGTAATATCAACCAAGCCTTCATCAGCAGTAAGGGGCATCTCATCATGTGATGAATTAACCGAAACAGAATCTGAAGCATTAATTGTCAAGTGATCTTCCATAGCATCTTTCCACCAAGTAGCAGCACCCTTGCAATGAGACAGAAAGCAGTCAGAAGCAAGGTGGTCCGTTGAGAAGCACCTTCGATAGCGAAAAGGGAGGCCCTCATAATCCAACGGTTGGGTCCAAGGCCTATCTCCAACCATAAGAACCACATCCCTAGGGAGGGCCAGAGATAAATCAACATCAATTAAAAGGCAAGCAAATGTAGAATGACCCATGGAGAACGTGGCATCATCAACCTTCAAGAAGCTGCAAATGGAGTTACCGATGGCCTCAAAACAAGAATGTTACCAGAAATGGAGTGGGAGATTGGGCAGGCAGACCCAAACCAGACAAACAGAGAGGGATTTTGTAAGGGGGTTGAAGGAAAGAGTCCAGGGCTTGATAGAGAGGGAGTGATCCCCCCAAGTCCAAAGCTTTCCCAAAATCAAATCACGCTCAAGACTAGAGGTAAAGGAGGCAACAAAAAACCCCTTAGCACAAGGGAAAAACTCAATGCCATAAGAAACAAGGGAAAAGCTCAATGCCATAAGATAAATTATTATGTTGATGCTTCATTTTATTCTAATTTTTCATATTTTCACTCTTTACACTTTATAGATTTTAGCATTGAAAGTGTCAGTATTCAAAAGTATAACAATTGCTTTACAATGTCAGCATTCATGATGAGAAATCAAGAACATGATACTTATCTTAATTATGAGAAATCAGGAACGGGATGCTTATCTTAATTAAAAAGAACCACCACACTCCATGATTAAGCCAATTCTGTTGTGAACGAGATACATCACATATTATTGGGAGTGAAAAATTGCTTAAAATCAAATTCACATTGTACGAATATATTTAAGAATAGGGACATTGCGAGTTGGGTGAAATATGTGGATTATAGGTGGGCAGGGACAGAAGAAAAACAATCAATACCAATGTACTATGGCACACAATAAAACTGGTTTTTGTATTGCTTGCATAAAAATGATTTACAATATGTTTTATATAATATTATAAAGGCAATAAGAAAACTCTAGAACCTATGAGAGAGCCGACATATACAAAACAAAATAAAAATATATTTACAATAACCCATCACAAGGAATATTCTAAAAACATAGGCAGACATCTATAGTAGAAATTATATTTAGATTTCTAACACTCCCCCCTAATTTTTATTATCAACAACTAATTACATCAATATTTACAATGCCCAAAATTTCTCTTAAATACTCAAATTGTTTTTGTGCTAATGCCTTGATGAATATATCTACAAGTTGCTCTTTTGATCTATAATGTTGTAGGATTATCTCTCCATTGTTCACCAACTCACGAATGAAGTGATATCTAGTGTTAATGTGCTTTGTCCTTTTGTGAAAAACATGATTCTTTGATAGTGCAATGGTTGAATTGTTGTCACAATAGATTGTAGTAGGCTCCTCTTGGGCTAATGCTACATATGTTCCTAAGCTATTCAAATAGAAGGGTGCCTGTTAAGGTGGTTACTGCCTCTCGGCATTCTGATAGTAAATAAGGTTGCCCCTCTTGTTTAGGTTGTCTCCATCACTGCGGTATGTCCTATTACAGTAGTGGTCACCGTCCATCAACAGAATCGATTGAACCAACTGACTCAACATCTGCGGAGTCTACTAGTTCCGGACCTAGAGCTGCCCTACTATTTGAAAGGGCGTGCTAGAGAGCGATATTCTGACCGTGTTGCGAGCTGCAGAGCCAAATCCTCGAGGTTAAGATTCGGAGTTGAGTGATCGGGATAGTGATCGGCATGAGAAAGAAGGTGATAATGAATGTTGGTGACTAGAAAGAAGCTTACTCCTGTCGCCGCCCTTCCTCTCCCTAAGGTCTTCGTGTCTAAAGAACCTCGCCTACTATTGCGTCGGGCTTCGCAACTACGTTCCTCTCCCTCTCGATGGTCGGTTGAGCGTTCAAACCGTTTATAACCAAGTATTTTCCACTATTTACTATAGCTATTGCTGGGAATGATCGACCATCTAGTTTAGCTAGTTCAGCCATCTAGTTCAGATAGACTAGATCAAAGTATTCTTTCTTACGATAAACTTTCCATAACTAACCAAGACCATAAAGCTTTCTTGATTGCCTAAAGATAAGGGAGACAGATCAAGGACCTTCACTAACCAAGACCTTTACTGTTAAGGGAGACAGAATATTATCGGGTAACTAACAGTCTATCAAAGTATGGGCCCACAACCTAAGGAAGTCAGCCCCTAGAAGGGCCCAGAACCTATCAATTGACCCGTCCGCCTATAAAGGTCCTTGTTCAATTCATCAGTAACTAATAAGTTATAGGCGGATAAAGGAAGGTCAAACAAGTTATACACAACTAGCCAAATTCGGATAATTTTCATATATTGGCGCCCGAGATTTGGGCTTTACCTTATTCGACCGTAGTCCGTAAGGGGCGTGCTTCGCAGAAGACCTCATGCTCATGCCCTTAGTAGGTGGGAAACTCTATGACGTAACCCGATAACACTGCTCCATGCTGGGTTGCAGCTACTATATAGAATTGCTACGAAAGAGGCTGAGTACGCTGCTGGAAGATGTTGAGGGAGCTATAGGCTGCTGATGGAGAATGGATGGTAGATTAGTATTTTGTAATGAAGATCTGTCCATCAAGCTTTTGGTTAAGCTGAGTAATCATGTGTTGGAGCTGCAACATACAGGGAATGATCACTGCAAAGAAAGAGCAACGGTTTCTTAATGATGTAGACTCTCTTTATTGAAAGCGGCGCTGGCCCACAATGTGATAGGCCAGATATTATATGGGTCCCATATCTGTGCTAAAGTGAAGGAGTGAGGCGAAATCAAAAAGGAAAGTAGAACATCAACATTTATTGAGAAATCTATTAAAAGGATAGGATGGATATTAGAACGGATATTATCCCAGGGTGAAAAGCTAATGGTATTAAGGGCGGCAAAAATAAATCTAATGTTATTATTAGAGTTGAATAATAGAATAATAGGGCTCGATTCTATACTACACATGCCCACCCCCCTCCAATTGGAGTTACTGTTCAAGCGACCCCCCTTAGAATAGTAGGGGCATAGAATAGAACTATAGTTTCCGTCACTCTAGCAAGCTAATTAATGGCAGCCCCTATGATAATATACCTCCCGGGGGGTGGCTGCCCCCTACTGTTCGCGAAGGGGGTGGGAGGAGGAGACGCGAGGGCCCCTACTATTCTAAGGGGGGTGGGTGGGAATCATAGGGTTCCCCCCTACCCCAACCCTCGGGTAAGGGGAAGGCCCTAAAATTATATGGGCCTGCTAGAGGTTGCACTCGATTCTATACGTAACATGCCCATAGATAGTAGGGCCCCCTACTATTCGCCTTTTTTAGATTATTCTCGATTCTATACTACACATGGGTAGGGGGGAGGAGATAGTTGTTGGCATGTTACGTATAGAATCGAGATGCGGTCAACTATCGGTCTAATAGGCTGATTAGTAAGAGGGCCCCTACAATTCTATGGTAGGTAGGGTTCCCGGGCGGTCGAGTCAAGCCAGATAACTAGCCACTGGGATTTGTCATGCTTCCTTCCCTCCTTGACGTTTAGCAAGTTTCGTTATGGATGGTACCTTTATTGCGCAATCATTTGCCTAGACCTAGTAATAATTAAATGAGAATGAGATTGATTGTAGGGCGGTTGAGACAAAGAAAGCTTCTTATAAAACCATCCATTCTTTCTTCCCTCCCTACGGGCGATACAGGGTTGGGTCTTTAATTCCCATTCCAATTCTGGTAGTCGATTGGCTCACTTTCTAAGCTATATGCCGATGGATTATTCTCGTTACGGCCATAAGAGTCGGAGTTAGTGGGGCCCTACTTACTTGAATTTAGTCGACCTTCCTTCCGCCTACCATAGAATAGTAGGGCCCCATGAACACCCTGATGAACACCTTGAAGACATAAATCGACGAATGTTGTAGCTTTTTTCCCATCACCCAGCATCTGAAATCACTCTACTTCCATCAGCAGAATACAAGGCGTTAACAACTGGTTCAAGCCGGAGAAGACCGGAACTGGTGACCGGATCTCGATCCTGTTTGCAAGTCAAGAGAAACTACCCTGGCGAATAGCACCCCTTACCCCCCCCCCCGTGCATGCACAGGTAGGTAGATTATTGTAGGGGCCTCCCACCCGGCCCGTAGGGGAACTTTGGGTGGGCCCATAGTTCCAGCTATCAATTCATTGAAATCTCCTTCCATTCCCAGCTTTCCAAGGGGAGGCTTTGAGATGATAAGCAGTCTTGCCGGGGAATCGGTAGCATGAAGACAAGTAGAGTGCAGGGAGGTCGAGGGGCGATCAATTGATGTTCTAGATGTTCAAATCCTGGTTCTCACCGGAAAGCACTGAACTAAACACATCTTAATTAATCCACTGGTGAAGGGGGGGCCCCTACAATTCTATGGTAGTGCCCCATTCAGTCGAATAAACATGCATGCCTGTAAATTCTGACGCACCGAACCAATCACATCCGAATCTTTTCCCTAATAACCAGGGGAGGCTTGGATCCGCTCGAGTTGATGTTTCTCATTTCCACTCCTCGACCAAGCAAGCCACATCCATCAAAAGCGAGAACCAACCCAATTGGAAGTGGGCCCTACTATTCTAAGGGGAAAACCATGGTTCATCAGAGCCTGCATCGTTTATTGCCTCTTATCCTCTCCGGCATTAGTAGAGAGACTTAGCTTGAGTGAAACGAAGCCCTTACCTTCCTCTTAATTAATAAGCCCCATAGTTTAGGCCTTTACCTTTCAAATAGTAGGGGTAGGGCACCTGCTAGATTAAGCTAGAATAACTTAATTCTATGCCCCCCACCCCCCTCTTGACAATAGTTATCTACCTCGTCGATTAATCAGCGCAGGGGATAAGGAGGGGCCCACACCCATAGCCTATAGCCCAGAAAAATATAGGGGTAGGGGTAGGGGCATTAATCCGCCAAATGTACTATGCCCCCCACCCAACCCCACTAACGTAAATTCATAAGCCTGCTAAAATAAGCTAGAATGACACTAGCCTTAGAATAGTAAGGGGCTAGAATAGGAACTATTGCTTTTCATTTATAAGCCCCATAGCCTCCTCCTCCCACCCACCCCTAGGGGCCCTCCTCTAATTAGAGTTGCCCTATTCATAGTAGGGCCCACCCGCCTTAGAATAGTAGGGGCCTCCCACCCTGCTGCCCAAGTCATTAATGGAAAACAACAAATCAGTATCCTGAAGCACGGTGGGAAGAATACCCTTTATCTCTCAACAGTAGTGAACTGCGAGAGGAATGAGATACCAAACCCATCCTACTCCACTTAAGACTCGGTCAACTGGTCATTCCCCATAAGCCGAAAAGAACTGGGTGAACCCCACCGGGGCCTTGAGCTGCTACCGACGCTACTGGTACCGATGCTAGATCGACTATTGAATCAACAGATGGTGTTGATGCGAGAAGGATCATCGACTGGATCGGGGTCAACCATAAGATCTACTATTGGAACTGGCAGAATGCCACTTCTTCTACTGGCGCACTCGCCCCCGTGGGATCTTCACCTGTATGTGATGTCGTAGCCCGTGCTTACCCAGATGCTACTGGCTCTACTGCCATACATGGGGCCCGATCCGCTCCCCTCACCTATGTTGTCTCTGTTGCTAGATCTGCTACTGATGCGGGTTCTACCTCTGCCTGCTACCTAAGGCTGAGGAGATGAAACCACTGGTGGGTATGCGAGGGGGGCCTGGTACAGGTGGGGATGCAGCCGAGTAGGTGAACTACTGAAACCACTGATGGAAAAACCTACTAAACCCTTCAGTGCTGTGGATAAGCCGGGGCCTTATCCCGTGGCAGTAGTAGCGAGAAGACCCTGTTGAGGCTTGTCCTGTAGGATCTGGTGGATACCCGGGTCAAGAACCGAGATATAGATATAGGGCTCGTTGCTCTTGCCTCAGATCAAGCTACCTTTTCTTCTGCCCATGGTATCAGTGGGATTGCCCGGTTCGGAACATGAAACTATATCTTCCTCGATCCGCGACTAGCCCTCTCTGGGCTCTTCCTCTCTTGTTACTGTCTATTATTTTGTTGTCAATGAAGGGCGTGCAGAGTTGGCGAGAAAGCCATAACCAGTAGCAACTAGAATTGTTTGAAGCCTTGGATAGGGCCCTATTTGATATTATTGTGGGTTTGGGTGGGAGGTTGGGAATACGCATGCCTCACTCATTTCCTTCATCCGTTCAGGGTGGCGCATGCATAAAGAAAGTAATATCAATCATTTGTTCACCCTCAATCCCTCCCTTTAAAATACTAGGAATATTCCTTTTTGCACCATATTCCTAATTGGCCCTTGTAAGATGATAAATCTCACCATTAGATACCTGGGAAGAGCTTCATTCACTTCTTAGATACGAAATAGGACTGAGTGAGGGTGGGTAGATCTAATCTAGAGTCTAGTGAGTGAAATGAGCGCACAAGTACCAACTGGCTGGGAGATCATATTGGCATACTCCCTCCCCATCCCCCCATGCATGAATAAAGAGAGATAGGAATAATCTCATTTGACATTCATTCTCACAGAGCCGGATGTGGTTATCCCTTTTGTTTCATTCTGGCCCTTCTTTCTTTATTAAGATCTGTAGATCACGCTCCCTCCCCATGCTCTCCCTGGTCGTACGTCTCCCCCGGCCGGTCCAAAATTCCTTACCGAGTGATGTAGGAATGACCATTTTTTATGCCTGCCCGCAGGGGCGGAGCCGATAGGGAGAGGATGGATAGTTCGTTATTAGATAATAATACTCTATCTGTAATAACCGAGTCTATTCTATAGATCTAGAGGAACCACAACTCCGAGAAAGTGTAGAAATCTATCATCTCTACACGAGCGTCGGCTACCTCCCGTACGCTTGTGCCTTGAAATGCTTGCAGAAGGAATAAGAATCTAATTTATCTGTCCGCCTCATTGATGACTCACTGTCTGTCGGCCGGGGTTCGGTCGGGCTGGGAACCAGAAATAGCCGAGATTACTTACGATCGAGCTAAGCTGCTTTAGTAAGTGAGCTCGCTCTCTGCCTGCCTCCTTAGTAGCTATAGGCCTCCCTTAAGTCAGGTATGCGTTTCATTGTCTAGTCTTATTTCGATAATATAAATAGCATAACTGTCATACGTTAGCTGTTGGTTTCCGCTTACTGTCTGTTCTGTTTCCGAAACCTACTGTTCAGGCCGTCTGGACTAGCCGGCTGTCTATATGGGAAAACACCAGTGCCATTCATTTCGGGGCTGCTTCAGAGTTTGACTTACTTCTTTCAGGTCCAATGGCGTCGACCCAAAGAACCAAACCCCTAAACCACCCAGACCTATTGGTGGGATGGAAACCCCTAATGGTGACGACCGGTAGAATTCCCATTTTCTTAGTTCGTTAGCTAAGTGAAGTAGTAAGAGATAGGGATGTTCCTTTGGATCGATCGCTAAGGTTCACTCCACAACACCACTCAACCCGGACCCGGCCCTACCCTCTAGGATACCCCAAAAACCACGGATTATCAGTCTCCAGACACCTTCTTCGAACTGGACGAGGTTCAGTCGGTCTTATGCGCCTTGAGTGCTAGGACAGACGGAGCTCCATTTCATCAAGTAGGCAAGGGACAGATGGTTCTGGAAAGAAAGGCTGTATGGATGGCAGGACTGTTTCCGGAAGGGAACTACTAGGGTCCCCCTTTTCCCTCTCGAGGCCCTTCTCGCTCAGCAAGTAAGGGCTGTAAGGAAGGAAGGGGGTTGCTGCAAGCAAGGCGCAAAGAATTGAAAACCGGTAAGGCTTACGGGAAGGTCAGGCCCCTACTCTCACTAAGGCTCCGAAGGAAGGGTCATGAGACACTCGACTGTTAAGGGTCTCACTCGACTGGTACTTGATACACTCGACCGATAGGGAGAGGACTTTAGTGGCTCGACCAAGTGGGAGAGTAAGGTCAAGCAGGTTGGGTTGGAGGGAGGTTGGCTCTTAGGAAGGGTTAGTGAAGGGTTACGTGACTGGGTGGAAAGGCAGTTGCTTATGAAATGTGGAGGGATTGACTGCAAGACCATATGGGTGAGGGAAGCTCAAGGCTGTGTAAGGCACTTTCTTTTTCCTCGTGAGTCTCATGTCGGTAACTAGAGATAGCATAAAGCCAGATCAAATAAGTCACTCCATATACACCTTAAAACACCCTCTCGTGCTTTCTATTATCTAAAACCCGCCATTCGAGTAGTTTGGGGGTCATTATTTTTTTCAAATCTATTTCATTCCCCGACCCTTTATCCACTTTCTTCAAGGACGGGCAGTAATACACCATAGATCTACGTTGCTTAACAAATTGGCACCTAAGCCGACCTCAGCACATAGCTCCATAGAGTCCCGCCCTACCCTATCTCTTTACCTTTCTTTGCGAGGCGAAGGAGAACCAACTGTCTCACTTACACTGTATCACTTACATCACTACCCTTCGGAGCTATCATGAGATAGATATAGTGGGCCCTTATGCCTCGTGAACCGTTAGTAGTTAGACCTGGTCAGCACATGACATGGGGGCCCTTATTCCATGGTGCGCTGGGACAGAGGGACCTATCATCAGATAGAACTAGGTCGTGCACAATAGAAGTAGCTACCATCAGAGATTACTAACTGGCAGAAGTAGCTATCATCAAAGATTACGGAGCCATAAGGAAGGAGGTGTTGTAGATTAAAGGTCGATAGTTCAAGGAAGGAGACTTTAATAGAATATATCTAGAATATCATATAAGGGCTATTCCATATCGCAGGTGCATAAAAGGAAGAAGATTCTTTATTGTATCGTTGGGACCCACCCTTTATATACTTTCACACTTATGAACCCTCATGTCGGATAAGAAGATGCAGATAAGAAGATGCCAATAAGATTGGATAAGAGATATGCCCATATAAGGAAAGAGAAGGGGGATCCTACTGTTAGCCATTAGTAGGAGGGAAGGTAACTCCACTTCCACATCACTTCTGCACTTCCGCACTAGAGTGAAATAGCCTAGAAAAGAGTAGTTTTTCCTCTAAGTCTAGTCCCTCCTCCTTATACCTTTCCTCTATACCTTATGAGCTAAGTGCGGGTTCTAGGCTACCGTAACTCATTACCTCCCATCCAGTCGATCTTTCCTTCCATCCTTCCATTCGATCTTTCCTTCCAAACGACCTAACTGATCTCTTCTCTTTCCTTCCATCCTTCCATCTGCATACATAGATCTCTCCTTCTGCATACATCCTTCCATCTACATACATAGATCTCTTCTCTTTCCTTCCATTGGGTTAGAGACCGGAATAATACGTACTGCCTACATAGATCGGTAGTCAAGAACACACCCACACATTAGCCAGCAGGTAAACCCATAATCGTAGGGATAACCTTTCGGCATAGATCTCTTATCTTTGGGTTCCTTCCTTCAAAGGGATAACACAGTCTATGAATACCCGGACTGAACCATCCTTGACGTAATCACCTAGCATAAACATTCGACCGTATCCATTCGTGTAAACGCTTATTGGATTTCACGTACTAGTAATCGTACTAGTCCCCGAACTAGTAACCGTACTGGATGACTTATAAACGTACTAATTACCGACTCCATGACTTGACTCGAAGGCTTGCTATCTCCTCGTTGGATAAGTAAACTCAAACGCTTGCTATCTCCTCGATCTCCTCGAGTGAGGGCTTGACTAAGACTTGGTAAACTCAACCATAAGACTTGGGAATAGAATCAATGGATAGAAATTAACTCCTTTGATAAGGCTCCATAAGGCTTGGGATCAATGGAAGAGTGATTGGACAGATAAAGGTTAGCGCTGTGTAACGTAGTGCAACGTAGACGACTGGCTGGATAGATTGACTGAGCAACCGACGTAGTAGAGGAGGCGGTCGTGGAGAAGGGCAGACTAGTGGTTCTTTTCTTTTCAACTGGGGCATTGAGAGATTAAGGTATTGATAGATTGGGGCATTGAGAGATATTTGGATTGGGAAGGATGCTTCTTCGTATGTTTCTCCGTGACTGATTAGATATTGAGATTGGTGCATGTTTATCCACACGCTTTTCCACACGTTTCCGCTTCTCCGTGACTGACTAGACTGGGCAGGTCGGGAAGGGAAATCGGGGACTCTCCACGGGGATATTTTGATTGAATAGAAGGTGAAACCATCGAAGGCTCGAACTTGGATATAATAAACTCAGCTTGGACGGGATATGTTTATTCGACTAGGACTGCAACTGGGGACTGTGACTGAGAACTGTGACTAGGAACCACGACCGGGGACTGGGACTGCTTGGCGGCTCCTTCCACTGGTAATACATCGACTCGTTTACTCCTTCAACAGGTAGTACTTCCTTTCCTCCTCATTATATAATATAATACATGGCGTACCTAGGTCTATGGATAAGTCTAGCTTGGCTATGAACCGATCGGGTGAGGGAAGGCGACAGCCTTACCGATCATTCATGGATTAATGCATTGGGACTAGCTATCTCCTGCAGAGCTCGCCTCGTAGAGGCTATCCGAACCTAAGCTTTTCTAATTTAGTCGGTATATTTCTATCCTCTTTTCTTTCCTCTCCTTCACGTGAACACGACTGGCAGAGGATTGGATTTTTCGATTGGAACAGGTAAGGAAAGCTTCTCCGTGCTTCATAACTTAAAGGAAAAGTCGAGGCTCCAGAAGAGATCGACTCAAAAAGCAGATCAGCGATACTTGCTTTGGCTACGATAGGGGAGGGTAACCTATACTATAGTATATACCCTGGCCCGTAGGGTTACCTATAGTCTATACCCTTGACCAAGCCCGTAGAAACCAATGGATCCACGTTGCCATCGCGTAATCAATATAGTATATGTGGATCTCACACCGGCTAGTATGCATACCAATTTTGAATATGGGCCGCCCACTCGAGAAGATCTTCGTCACAAGCTTGCCCGTTGATCTGCCATAAGAACGTATGGTGCATGCCTTGGGAAAGCCCAATCTATTATATCATTCTCTCTCTCTCTCTCTCTCTCTATATATATAATTAAAATACTATGAATGACTTACCTTAACATAGTGAAGGTCAAGGTGAACCTTTTGGTGGGGTCATTACACCCAGGCATCAGAAATACACCGGTGCACAAACGTATGTGCACACAAACAATGATGTTCCAGGCCAAGCCCATAAGTTGGGGGTTTGGGGGGAATATAGATATCTATATATTGGAGGTGGGTGGGAAGGAATACGTAGGCAGTTTCATAGGTGGAAAATTTGCATTAGGTGGGGGTGGCCCTCTGTTGGGTGGCGAGCTCCCCGGACTCCCCCTACCCAAGGTTTGTTTCCGCTCCCGCCCAGCTCTTCCATTCCTATTCAATTGATTATAGACGTTAGACTTGTAACCTATCTCACCATCAAACTTTTCGCATACCTTCCGCACCATCGCATCGGGAGGTTTCTTGCTTGCCACAAAGTCCTTCCCGGTGTGCCCACCCATGCTGAATATTAGATCCATCATATATGATGGAACATACATAGTGAGGGGATAGTCAAGCCGAGAGGGCTTGGCCACACTCTAGTAAATAGCCCACCAATAGTTTAGTTTTACTGATAGTTTCCTCGTTAGGTGGGCTTCCCTAAGCTATTTGTGCGAGGAGGAAAAGCTCGACATAGCCCGAGGACCCGCTACTCCCCTGACAGGTAAAGTGGTTCAACCCTAGGAGTTGACCCCTTCTTTATGGATTGACTTTATTATATGTTATTGAGTGAGTGGCTACAAACTAGACTCTTCCCGAACAACAAACCGTCAATACCGGGTGATTTCATAGTTAGGGGAAGGAGGGGCACTCAATACTGAATAGGCAGGTTTACCAATTGACTATGAAATAACCTCTGACCCCCCCCCCCTTTTTGTTTGATGGCTAGGGAGGGCCGCTTCTGACTCTGACACCCGCATTTCCCATTTCAATTCGTACGGGCGGGGCCGAGCAACTTAAAGCCCTCCGTTGAAGCGAGCAATTGAAATCCAACGGTTCAATCATCCCGGAAAACAAATCCATTTTGCAATTACCATGAACCAAACATATCACGCTCAAAAAGGCACTAGGTTGGTTACCCGATAGAACGATCCAGAAATAAACCATACACTCACTAAACAGAGGAGGTAGAAAGATTGCTTATTTTTGCGCCACACTGCGTAAGCACTTCGATAGATAGATGGGAAAATATGGTTTGCCAACAAGCACAAAATAAACATAGTTCATTTCAAAAACAAGTTACAGCGTCAACAATTAAATGAAGGAGTTCCCAGCTGCTACAGACTTTGTCAATCAGGCCAGGGATACCCCAGCTCATGAACACAAATTCATCCGATTGTAGTGATACCTTTCTTTCTAATACTACGTGACCTACACCCACCACTTGAAAGGTTGGTTATACCTTTGAAGAGCGATTTTTTTATAGCGAGGGGTTTAGCACTACCACAGGTATGCCCTCGCATAGCTCGTATCAGCATTAGATCATTCAAGATTCTTTGCATCCATACTGATTGACATGTTGTCGATGTTCCTACCACATACCTTTCTTCTGCTGATGAAATTGTTACTATTGGCTTCTTCTTTGATGCCCATGCTACAACACCTATTCCAAGACGAAATGCATATTGAGATGTGCTCTTTCTATCATCAATTCTTCTTGCAAAATCACTA
This sequence comes from Cryptomeria japonica, assembly GCF_030272615.1. NCBI lineage: Eukaryota > Viridiplantae > Streptophyta > Pinopsida > Cupressales > Cupressaceae > Cryptomeria > Cryptomeria japonica. Next base: position 588,509,882 of record NC_081406.1, read on the forward strand.
TCTGTATATCCAACCAACTGAAAATTATCTAAAGTAGAATACAATATGTCATGATTCATAGTTCTTACAATGTACCTCAATAACCTTTTTCCTACTTGCCAATGTGAATTCTTTGGTGCATCCATAAATCTAGAAATCAAACTAATTCCATGCATAATCTCGGCCAAGTTGCAATGAGATACATCAAACTACCAACCAATTTTCTGAATATAGTTGAATCAAAATATGTCTCATTATCTTCTCTACTTGGTTTTGTGCCTATTGCCACGGGTGTAAGGGTAACGTACAAAGTTGTGTCACACTTTTATAAAGAAAATGGTCAATGTTGATCCAAATTTTTAAAGTAAATCAATAGAAATTGAAATATATGTTTTGAATTTTGAAATGATGTAAACTAATAAAATTTATATTCTTTTGTGTATTTTATGTTTGTAATTTTAACAAAATTTTAAAAAAATATTTAAATGTAGTATTTTATAAACACTATAATTTAGTATTTTTTTGTGTATATTGATAACTTGAAACTTTAGTGCATGGATGTATTTTTTAGTATGTTTTATAAATATATATTTTTCAATAAATTTGAAAAGTTAACTCTTTTCGATTCCTAATAGCTTTTTTCTTAATTATTTATCTAAATTAGAAAAGAATTATATCATCTTGACATAGATTCTTTTCTCTACTCCATCATATTTTTTAATAAATTTTAGTGTTTTTCCTTGACAAGATAATCAACCTTATATTTTAGTGCTCATGACCTACTTTCAATAAAAATGAAATATAAAATCTAAAAACTAATTAAAATATTAAAAGATATATATTTTGGAAAATTCATTTATAGATCTATAAAAGGGTATTTTTACATTTCAAAGAAAATATTATTTATAAGAGTAGGAGTTGTTGAAACATCGAGTTTTTTTTTGTTTTGTTTTTTTTTGGCAATTAGACCCAAAGTGGTATAAAATATACATTTAGTAGACACTTCAATTTGGAAAAATTGTGGTCCATATATAACTTATAGCTATAATGAATCTATATAGACCATATGTTTGACTAAAATTAATTTTTAGTTAGAATTACCTAAATTCACTTGTGTTGATAAGTTAGCCTGAAACATGACACAACTTTGTATTTATCTTTTCAAAACATCTTTTGCATATTTACTTTGACAAATGAAAATGCCCTTATCATTTTGTGTAACTTCAATGCCAAGAAAATATTTCATCAAACCCAAATCTGTCATCTCAAATTCTTTCTTCATTGTATATTTAAACATGTTAATAGAGAGATTACCTGTAAATATCAAATCATCAACTTACAAGCAAACGATCAAAATCTGACCTTGTTCATTGACCTTGATGTATAGTGTAGGATCACTAGTGCTTCTGCTGAATTCATTCTTCATCATGTATGAATCAATCCTATTGTGCCATGCTCTTGGTGCTTGCTTCAATCCATAGAGTGTCTTCTTCAACCTGTAAAGTTTTTCTTCAAAGCCTTTTATCTCATAACCTGGTGCTTGCTCCACATAAACTTCTTCTTTCAAATACCCATTCAAAAAAGTTGATTGGCATCCATTTGATAAACCTTCCAATTGTTTTGAGTTGCAATAGCTAGTACCATTCTGATAAAATCAAGTCTTGCTACAAGTGCAAATGTTTCATTATAATCAACTCCATATTCTTGTGCAAATCCCTTAGCTACTAGTCTTGCCTTAAATTTGTCAACTTCTCCATTTGGCTTATACTTAGTTTTATTAACCCATTTTACACCTTTGCATTCATCTTTAGGCAAATCAAGTAATTCCCATGTGTCAATTTTCTCAATTGAGTCCATTTCATCATTCATTGCATAATTTATCCAATATTTTTTCATAATTGCATCTTCAAAATATATGGGATCTTGAGCAAATAAAAAAAAGTTTGATTACAAATCTATTGTATCTCCTTGATCATAAATTTCTTGCAAACTTCTAGTCTTCTTGCTTCTAATCTTTGGTCTCACTGATGCAAGTGTAGGATTTGAGTCATTACTTACTTTTGGACTTGATTATTCTCTTTGCTCAACTTGTCTTTGTGAGTTTTCTCCTTGTGGGCTTCCTCCTTGTTCATTTGATTGTTCTCCTTGTTCTCCTTGGTCTTTTTCTTCTTGTTCATTATATGGTATTGGTGTTGCATCTGTAATTGTCTTGTTTATATTGTCATTCCAAAGTTCTTCTTCTTTGAATACAACATCTCTACATATAATGACTTTCTTGGTTATAGGATTAAACAACTTATATGCCTTAGATTGTTCATCATAGCCAATAAAAATGCATTTTTCACTCTTATTATCCAACTTTCTTCTTGTTTATTTAGGCACATGTGCATATGCAATACAACCAATACTCTAAAATGAGAAACACTATGATGCTTACCACTCCATGTCTGTTGTGGGATCATGTCCCTTACAAATTTTTTTGGACTTCTGTTCAAAATATAAATTGCAAAAGCAATTGCTTCAGCCCAATGTTTATTAGGTAGATTTTTTTCTTTCGACATGCTCCTTGCCATCTCCATTATTGTTTGATTCTTTCTTTTTACAACACCATTCTACTGAGGTTTATAACTTGTAGTGAACTACTTCTTTATTCCATGATACCTGCAATAATCCAAAAACTCATTTGACTTGTATCCTCCTCCTCTATCTAATCTCAATATCTTGATGGATAATCCACTATGTTTCTCAGCTGATGCCTTGAACTCCTTGAACTTGTCAAATGTCTCAAATTTATATTTGAGAAACTAAACCCATGTTTTTCTACTAAAATTATTAGAAAATAAATTATCCCCCCTAATGATGGTGTTTGCATTGGACCACATAAATCTATATGCACAATTTCTAAAAGTGCCCATGCTCTATATGACATTCCTTTTGGAAAACTTCTTCTATGTTGCTTAGCCAAAATACAACTTTCACATGAACTCATTGGTGCTTCAATGGGAGGTAAATCTCATACCATATTCTTCCTTTTCAATAAACACATTTCTTTGAAATTTAGATGACCATACCTAAAATGTCATAACCATGTTTGATCTTGATTTGATACCTTCAAAGTTGCTCCAATCTCCTCCATCATTTCACTTCTCATGCAAAGTGGGAACATTATGTTATTTGTCATTTCAACTTTTGCAATCACCATGTTACTTGGGGAAATATCACATATAGTGCAAATATTATTCTCAAAAGCAATCCTATAACCCTTTTGAATAAGTTGTCCCACACTTATGAGATTATGCTTCAAACTAGGTACAAAATAAACAACAGGAATAGTTTTCTTACCAAACTTTATTATCAAATTAATTGCACATTTGCTCATGACTTCAACAATGTTATCATTACCCAATTTGATTTCTATTTTGAGTGAAGTATCCAAATTATCAAACAAATCTTTATTTCCAGTTATGTGATTACTACACCCACTATCTAGAAACCAAATATTACTTGAACTTTCTTGAGCTACATGGCATGTAATGAATAAAGATCTTGAACTACTCTAAAAAAATTGCATTTTTCTTTCCCATATCTGCTTGTTTCTTTCAGCATTAATTTGCAAAGTGACCATACTTCTTGCAGTAGTAACATTAGACATTTGATTTGTCATATCTTTGTGATGCTTGATTGTTATTGCATCCCCTTGAGCTAAAATTTGTTCTCTCCTTCCTCCTGGATATGGACTCCTTATTTCTTCTCTTTGATAATTGTTTCTTCCTCTTCCTCTTCCTCTGAATCCTGTTTGTTTCCTCTTCATCTGCCTCTGACAAATGTCATTTGTGTTTTGAATGCATTCTCCAATGAGGTATTGTCATTCCTATTCAACCTATCTTCATAATTTTTTAAAGAACCAACCAACTCATCTATAAAATATGTAGTCAAATCTTTAGACTCCTCAATTATTACGACAATAGCATCAAATTTTCTTGGCAAGCTTCTTAAAACTTTTTCTACAACCTTTTGATCTGTTAGCCCATCACAATTATGTCTTATTTGATTAACCAAAACCGTAACACGATATATGAATTAGTCTACTGATTCAGAATCTTGCAAATTTTCAAATTTTCAAATTCTCTTTTTAATGCTTGTAGTTTGGCAATTTTTACCTTACTAGTACCTTGATATGTCGTCTCTAGGATGTCCCATGCTTGCTTCACTGTAGTGTCTGGCTTAATCATTCCAACAACTGAATCATCCAATATTTGTCCAATTACCTGCAAAGCCCTTATACTCTTTTTCCCATTTTCTCTAAGTTTATTTATTTCATCAGTGCTCAAAATAGACTCATCTTGTGGTTCTGTGTAACCATTTTCAACTATCTCTCATAGCTCTTGTGAACCTATATGACCAATTATCATAATTTTTACCAAAAAATATTAGAATTATAGGTTGTAAAATACCTGATTCCATATTTCAATTTATAAGCACTTCAAACTCCAGATCTTATAGACTGCAACCTCTTACTGTGACAGCGTTCTCCAGCTATCTTTCTGGCCAACGATCATTTGGTTTTCTTTAAAATTATTTTTCTGCACCTTACTTCTAAAATTCTTCCTTCAAACTTTTTTTTGTAGATCTCTACAACTTGATCTCCTCTTTGGCTTTGACAGCTTTCTTTATCAACAGCTGCGACTTACCCAAAAGAAAAAAAAAAGAAAAAAAATTTACTGGGGCATTCCTCCTTCATAATCTATGACGCTACAGCGATCTTATTTGGATTTGTTATAACCTTTGGCAGTGATTTGTGTCTTTGAGTGGTGCTTCTTTCTGTCCAGAGAACTGTTTTAATAGCCTTTCCTTGATTTGGTGTCTGAATAGAGTGATCTGAACCAGCGGCAATCTAAACTAACAAATTCTGTTTTCTCTCCACAATCTGCACTGACAATCTATTCTTTTGACTAAGACAATAGCTTTTCAATCTCCTAACAAAACTGCTCTGATACCACTTGTAGGTGGGCAGAGACATAAGAAAAACAATCAACAACAATGTGCTACGGTACACAATAAAACTGGTTTTGTATTGCTTGCATAAAAATGATTTACAATATGTCTTTACATAGAAGCAATAAGAAAACTCTAGAATCTATGAGAGAGCCAACATATATTAAACAAAATAACAATATATTTACAATAATCTATCACAAGGAATATTCTAGAATCATAGGCTGACATCTATAGTAGAAATTATATTTATATTTCATGGATGTCATCCCATGGATATATGTATCAACTATAAAAAATTTGTGTTGTAAGTTTATTGAAGTCGCATATATCATCACAATCCATGTAATGTCACACTGAAATATCCAGGTTAATTTTGGATCAGACAGTATTAGATTATATTTTTCCATGTGATTTTCATAAGGATGTTGCTAGCAATTTTTAGTTTTCTACTGGTACTCTTCCATATTTGGAAACTGACAGGGAAATGTAGAAAATTGGTGGCACAGTTTAACCATTATAGGGAAAACTATCTATATATAAATATTTCAAAAGGATTGAGGTGTTAATAAACCAACTCAGACAGAAAGGGAAAAATTAATAACTACGATACAACGCATGTAAAAAAGAAAGTCCAGAATTGCAAAGATACACTAGCACCCCATATAGTTTTTATCATTATCATAGATAACCTGCAACATGAGTTCGCAAAAGAGATGTTGGAAGAGATCCCAAAATTTAACGACGAAAGAAAAGCCTACCGAGCAAAGGAGACCAACCTCTACAAAAGATGCTCAAACCATAAGTGAGATAAGTAACCACCCTACCGCAAATTATTTTTTCTAACGATACATTGAATGAACACCTCATTTAGTTTTTAAATCTTATCAATCAGATAGATTGAAATCTATTGTCAAATTTGGTCAGTTTATTTAGAAGAACAGTTATAAGATGAGAAACCTTGTTGAAATTGAGAAAAAAATCAATTATTGAAAATAAGTTATATTCCATCGACAATCAGTTGGTCAAAGAGGGGTCAATAGTTTAATTGGTAGAGTATGCCAGTACCAAATGAAATGTCTTAGGTTGGATTCCTAGCTGGTCGATATGAGCTTAACATTTGATATCAAAGCCAAGTTAGAAAATCTAAATACCTCAGTGTAACTTAAGGGGGTTCTAAATAAGCTACATTCAAAATGATAATGGATTGATTCAAATAGGGTCAATAAATTAGTTGTAAGAGCACTCCAAAGGTAGCCTTCTGCAACCCCAAGAACAAATTAGATAGCTCTAAAATCTATTGGATTCCTCCCCTCAAGGGAAATTAAAGTTGTGAAAAGCAATCCTAGAAAAGCAGGAGTTGGTTGCATAATTAGAGATCACAAAGGGGAAATCATTGCTCCAAGAGCCGTAAAATTCCCTGATGGGACAAACAATCTGATAGAAGCCCATGCTCTTATTCAAGGAATCCTAATGGTTAAAGCCCCCTCTGTATTTCAAACATCATAATTGAAGGGGATTCTTTGCTCATTATCAAAGCCTACAAAAAGAAGTATGCTCTCGATCGGAGCATCCAATATATTTGACAACATATCTGGTCCCTTTTGGACACTCAAGATAGCTTTGATTTGTGCCATTGTTACAGGGAAGGTAATCGTCTTGTAGATTGGTTGGCGGACAGAGGATGCACACAATCTGAGCCTATTATCAATTATTCTAAGGACTCCACCAATATTTTGGGGGCTTCACATATAATCCAACGTAAAATGATAAACTTTTGAATTTAAACATTCTTATTCTTTTGCAGGGCTGCATTCCTTTTCTCTTTGCCAGTCACGGATTTCCTTCATCCTGGAGGCGGGTTGCATGGCCCCGTCTTGGTCCTTATCTTCCTTGACAATACTCAGTTTATTCCAGCTCATTAGTTGCATATCTATCCTCTTGTCGCATCTTCAGAATAAATTCAGGGCTCTCTCACTCCTTATCAACCATGAGGAAGCAATCCCTGAAGAGGAAGTGCCCATTCTCCAGCATTGCTCGGCTGTGACTTCAACATTGCCACTTTGCCTTTGTGTCCCAAGATAAGTCTCCTTCTCACCACATCCAGGTCAAATTCAAGCCTAATCCAAATGTGGGCAAGGATGATGGCGATGCCATTGATGATCTTGGCTCCTTCGCGGTCCCTTGCAGGATTTGTTGTCTAATTAGTAGATAGGGTTGAGCTATGCTCCCCTTCTTTCGAAAACTGGGACATCATTTCATTAGGGAATAATTGATTAGGCTCAACTTTAGTCCTCTAGGAAAGCTGAGTACTTTGATAAATTATTTCACTTTTTTATTTGATATGGTCGGTACAATTATGATGAGAAATGATGCAAAATAGACAATAATCATCATAAACAAATAAATATAGAATTAGAAATCAAAATGAATCTCAAATATTGAAATGAGATACAAAGAGGAGCCTGTCACTGAAATTTAAGCCTAAAATGATGGACTATGAAGCTAGGTGACTTGGTCCTGCAATTGTCCATGTCAACTCAAGTTCCAAATTTTGAATCATGATTCTATATAAATCACTTCCTCGAAAAGTTCAGCCAAAAAGCGTTGGACTAAGATGCTAACTGGATTAGACCAAGGGTTTTGCTTGTTTGAAATCTAGAACTATCTTATAGTCTTCTTTGCATAAAGTTATCACATTCAGCTGTCAGATCTGTAAATTGCACAAAGAGAGAGAGAAGGGTCTTGCCAAACTCAAATCCTGTGTAGGTATTTCCACCTCCACAATAGCTATGATGGATGAAAGAGAGCTTACCCCTAGTAGGGAAAAGGCTGAAAACTTCAAGAAAATGCTTGAATTGACAAATGATACATTTGATATGAACTTATTGCCATGAAGACTAACACAAAGCTTGATGTTTCTTGATTGGTATTAATGCATGCCTTCACTCATAATATAACTGGAGGAACACACAAAGCTTGGTGTTTCTTGATACATGGAGGAACACATAACTTGATCATGATTGTTCATCAATTTGCATGATGTATTTAATATTTTACATTTTGCATGTAGGACTGAGAAAATCACAAATGTTGAAAAAGGAGTTTTTAAAACTTATTTAAATTGGTTTTCTACTTTATTTGATCTTTATATTGTGACACTCTACTAAGCTATTGTCTATACTTTGGTTAAAGAAGTAATTATAAAGTAGTTTTTTACATTATATGACTTTTTACCCTCCAATATATTATTTAAAGTATATTTTACTATCTGCATAACCCTTGCACCTTGTTTTGGTGCACGTGCTAGTAGTATACATAAGGGATTAGTAAATTGCACAATCCAAGTATGCACTTGACTTGTTGTCATTGTTTCACATGATTGAATACAAGCCAACTTTGACTCTTTTCTTCTCAAAATCAAAATTGATGCATAGTGTTCTTCACCATTGGTTGATATTACTTTGTATCAATAACTTATTGGTAGCCTCATATACTTGTAAAACACATGCATTGACATTTCAAATTTTGTTAGGATGGTCTCTCAATTTATATTGGAGTTGTGTGAGCTGTATTAAACTATAGACAAGTGAAATTTTAAAATTTGATATAGAGAACTCACCTTTTGGGATTCAGTATGCAATAATTATAGATATTGTCTTGGTTGGGTATATTGATATATTAGGCAGTGATTTAAAGCATTGCAAACCCGGTTTATGCTAAATCTTCTCACCTGAATCAAAGTCTATATGTTGCTCAATAAAAAAAGAAACATGTCACTTATCTACCTTCCATTGAGGTTGAGTATCAAGGGGATGTGAATATTAGGGCCATATAGCTTCAACACATTCTCACCAACTTTTGTGTCTAGCTTCATTAATCATCTATCATACATTTGACAAAATGCTACTTATGTTTACCATAAACAAACCAAGCATATATAGAGATTCATGTGTACTATATTAGGGATATTATCCATGGATAGATCATTTATCTCCACTATTACAAAAGTACAAAGTAGATCATTGACATCTTCATTGAACAAAATTTATAGAAAGAAAGTTTTTCATCTAGAAGCTTTCCTAGGAATGTAGGAGGCTATTTCATATGGGAATACCTAGTTATCTCTCTACTTTAGGTGATCCTCTCTCTCCCCTCTCCATTTAAGGAGATTCTTATTTACGGGGGATTAATATTTATATGATAGTTTAATATGTCTTCATTTGTCAAGGTTCATCTCTTCACCCACATTAGTTACACTTTATGGGCTATTTTGTAGGTTTTTGTTTCATTTCATTTAGTTGTTGCATACATTTCCTACACTTAGTTTTATCTTACATATTTTATTAGAAGTGTCCTCTCTCTCTTTCTCTCTTTGAGGCTTCTTATTTATGAAGGAATTAATATTTATATGATTATTTAATACATCTTCATGTGTAAAGGACCATCTCCTCACCCACATAAGTTACACATGAGAAGATATTTTATAGGTTTTTATTTCATTTCATTGCATGCATTTCCTACACTCTTATTTAGCTTACATAGTTTATTAAAAGTGGGCCATGGAATGAGTTTATAATATCTTTGATAGGAGTTACTCCTTCCCACTTTATCATATTTAAAGTTACATTTTCATTGAACATTTTCATTTTTATTTAATTATATTATTTTTTGTCACTCTTATCTTATAGGCATTGGCATATTATATTTTATTCATAGTAACTATATGTGATATATGTGGTTTTTTATTGAATCTAAATATGATATAAACCAATCCTTTCTAAACCATGGGAAAGAGGCCATACCTGGACTTTAGATGACAATTTACCACTACTTTTAATATTCTCATGATATTCTTGAATAACCAAATTCATGTCCCTGCCCACAAAATTCCATGACCATTAGGTCGTGATAGTTGTGACTATATCATTTAATATATGCTAAGAGGACAAATATATTTTTTATTTAAGCTACTCTAACCTTAGAGGTATTTAGAAGAAAAAATTAGTAAGATTATTCAATTATTATATATTTTTCAATATAAAAATTGAGAGTTAATTAAAAATTATAAAGTTATTAGTGATAATTAAAGGGACACTACTTCGTAGGATGTCTTTATGAGAGTTGAAATGAATAGATAGATAAAGATATCCTTTAAAAAACAATTTACTTTCCATTTGAAGTTTAGATACCTATTAGAAATCTTAAATCTCAAACTAGTTTAGATTCCTTAAAACAATAAGGAAACAAGTCAGTAAATAACCTACAAAAATTCTCAATATCAAATTCTAATTAAAAAAGCTTTAAAATATTTAAAAATTGGATGGGAAATTTTTAGACCAGAAATGTAAAAGATGAAAATTGGATGATTTGAGCTACTCCCCAAGTTAAAATATCACCAAGCAAGGATTATAAACTATGGATTTTATCTTGTAGATCTTTTTTTATGTTAATCAGATTTTGTATTTAATTTAATCTAATTTATATAGAAATATAATGGTTATGTTGAAAATATCCACCATCAATGTTCATTTAGTTTTGTGCCCACTTTGAGAGAAGGTTCTAATACAATTGTATACCAATAAATGATGCAATCTTGTCAGAATTTTGGCTTAATCCCCTATCCTTACTAATCACTAGTTATGTGTCCCACCATATCCAACCACACTTTACCTATGTTTACACACCTTCCTAAGAACCGCATATTAATTGCACCCTCCATATGTAGAATTAACTCCTTGCATCAAATTATTACTTCATTATCTTGGATCAATCCCAAGTATTGGATTGATCTTGCATCTACGTTTTTAATCCCAACTTTTTTAAAATTCATATTTGAATTTGGCTCATCCTTCCCCATCTCACTAATCATTATGAGAACTAAACACACATTTACATTTTCTTTACCATATACTTATATTGAAAGGCATTCAATTTTAATTCATTTATCATGAAGGATATTTCACAAATTATTCACATTCTTCAAACATTAAAGAAATAATAATAATTAGATGAACATTTCAATTGATGCACTAAAAGAAATAAATTTAGTTAGAATTATCATATGAATGCACAATTACTTATTACCTACCAATCTTTAATATAGATCTATAAAAATTGGTCTCTAAGATTATGACTTAGGAGAATATATCACTACGGTTTAAGAACCTTTTTAAGGTATTTCTAAATAGCACAAATCTTTTAAACCTTTAAGAGACATATATTTTGATAAAATAGAAAGCAAAATTGCACAACTAGAAGGATCAAATATATGGACCACAAAATAAATATGTGCCTATTACTCACCTTTTAGGGGAGAGGACCCAGTAGTTGTACACCGTAACTTCGTGCTTCTCAAAATCTTACATGGAAATTTCAAACCACTCCCAAATTTTTACAGCAGCGTACTTGGCAAGTCCCCAACATATAACTAAGGTTACAGGGCCACATCATCAAATATGATGCCACATCAGCATGGTTTTTGCCAAGGTGTCCAAAACAACCCAAAAAAAAGTGAAACCAATAGGTGTGCAAAAGGGCCCCAATACTTGTGCAGTTGATGTGGCATCACATGATTGGTTGCTTTTTACAACAAATGGTATATTTCATTCAATTATTGGTACTCATCAAAGCAATAACAACTTTAAAGTCACAACTATTTGTACAATATTGTACGAAAATTGGACATTAAATCAGCAAGTATGAGAGTATTAAATCAACAACTTCTATCACAAGAATTGGAACAAGCTCAACTATAGAATCCTTTCCCCTATATTTATCCATTTTACCATTTAAAAGAACACAATTTTGCAAAAGAATTCTGTTTTTTTAACATAAAAATCCTTAAATAGTAATACCTATCAATCAAATATAAGCTAAGGGATTCCTCGACCAAATTAAATGGTCACTTGAAATGGCGTTTGGTAAAGAAGCTCAAGTTCCCAGAGCTACATTCACTCTAGAATGTTTGGAGCACATTTCAAAGAGCTTGGAGTGAGTATGCACCATCTGGTTCAAAAGCACCGACAAAAAATTTGAGCTTCTTTAGGCTAATTCTACTTTGAATCATAATTTCCTATTAAAGTAACTAAACTAACTCTTTGTGGTACGGTGCACCCAAAGTGTCTTGTCCAAGTCCATAGCTCTAGAAATGATTTAGACGTACATTATTATTTGTGCTCATTTTTTCTGAACAACTCTAAATATATTTGGCGTACGATACATCATGTCCACCATTCATCTCCCAAAGACCATGTTCCCCACATGATTGTCAGCTATTTATAGCTATTTATGTCACTTGCATCTATTTATAGCTATTTAGGTCATCTGCACTGAACTGACATGTTTTCTGTGGCCTTGCTGGTTGCATTAAATGTGACCTTACATACAGTTTAATGGCTCTTTAACCCCAACATACAGTTTATTGGATTGAATTCGATATTTACAAAGCACTACCTACTCTCTGCCTTTGTTGTCCATGCATACTCTTCAAGATGATCATCTCTCTTAATTTTTTCTTTAAGCATAGCCTCATCTTACTAAACGGGAATGATGGCGAGGAAAGATACCAATGAAGAAAATGGAGAAGTAAAAGAATTGGGTGGTGACAACTAGGCAGATGAAATGGGCATAGGAGCTCACCATGTTCTATGACACTTTTTCAACTAAAGATCGTGCAACCATTCATTGTGGGAGCTTGATATTGTACTACAAGTTGTAATGGAAGGACACAAAAAGGAAAAGGCTAAAGCTATTTTAGCTTCAAAACAGATTTTTGGTACACGTGTTAGTGACAGGTTAGTCAATCGCAACCGTTAATTGCAAAATCAAAGGTGTAAAACGTGCGATTAACAACTCCGTACTGTCTTTTTGGAGCCAGAATAGACGCGTCCAAAAGAAAAAGGGTTAGAAACGTCTTTCATAGTCTTGTCTTATGTGCCAAAACCTTAGGTATAACCTTTGGCATGAACAAATGAATTACAAATATGACAGGGGGAGCTTACAAATAGTCATTATAGCTAATTTCGTTCACCTACAAATTTTAAACGGTACAACAGATTTTGACGGTTTTTTTTTGTTATGTCCACATGCGACTTAACTGCTTATAGCTATTGTTTTGGCTTTGCATGTTGTGGGACCTCTTATGCATGCAAGGGTCAAAAAGTTCACTTTTCAAAGTGTTGCCCAATACCTATCTAAAGATGCTCCAATAACTATGCACTTAAAATCGCCAATACTCATACACAAATGCCCTTGTGTGCTATGGGTACCAATATAAGTGCACAAATGGGTTCCTTATGGTCCGAAAAGCTAAAATATGAGCTACTATTGGTACATGTGTAACTTATTAATGAGCCTTTACTTATTTACTTTTTTTTTTTTTTTTTAAAGTTAGTAATTGGGGGTTTGGGTGTGCAAGGAGTGAATGGTTATTGGAACATGAATGGTAACTGGTACTCTTCCCCTATTCGATTGTTTACAAAAAAAATTGCTGAAGGGTTTTTGTGTCCTAAATGGGAATAAATGATCCATCTACATTTCTATGTATTTATGATAATGACAGTGTATTTTTGTGTAGTGTTTTTTTTTATATTCACTCATGTATAGAAATTTTGCTGAAGGGTTTTTGTTCGTCTACATTTCTATATATTCATGATAATGAATAAGACGGTGTATTTTTGTGTAGTGTTTTCTTTGATATTCACTCGTGTATATTTTGTAGAATTTCTAACCTAAACATTGTATCTGAAAGCTAAAGAAATGAACTTTAGATCCATAATCATAGTCTTGTCTTATGTGCCAAAACCCTAGGTATAACTTTTAACATGAACAGGTGAATTACAAATCTGATATTCGATTGTTCATTAGAAATTTTGCTGAAAGTGTTTTTTTCTCCTGAAGAGAAACAAATGATCCATCTACGTTTCTATGTATTTTTTGTGTGGTGTTTTCTTTGATATACACTAATCAATATTTTGTAAATTTTCTAACTAAAATGTTTTATCTAAAAACCAAAAGAAATGATCTTTAGATCGATAATCATTAAATTTAAAATGCTATTAGCTAAACTAGCGAATCGACAAGCTAGAGTGAATATTAAAAATACTTCATAAGGATACCCATGTTTAGATCCCTGTGAATCAGAAAGATATTATCTATTTTTCCTCTCAAAGGAGAGCTTAGCAAAAATTTCTCTGCAGGTATGGTTGAATGGATGTTGTCCATGGTATATTTTAGTTGCTATCTTTCTTCTCATTTCACCATTTGGTGTTTTGTTAGGCCTTAAGGTATCTTTGGTTTTGAAATGAATCTACACTATAAATACTTGAATTTATAAGTCATAAGATGTTTTGGATTAGTAAAAAAAGGTGGTATTGGATGTTGACAAGTAAAAACATATTTCTATTAATAAATTATTTGTTTATTTTTTATTAAATATATTTTATGCCATATTTAGTTGATAGGGTTGTTTATATATGTGTATATTGAACATCTTATAATATTTTCAGGTGTTCTTAGTAGTTTATAATAATATAAAACAATATAAGAGATTTGATTAATACATTAAAAATAAATGACTTTTAATGTATCATAATTTATTAATATAAACTATTTTTAATAAACTTATTATTTGAATAAGGTAAAACAAAGCATGTTTGCTTTTCAAATGAGGCCAGAAATTCATGTGGCTCTACTCAAGTTGGAGGACCCTCTTCTACCTCTAGTGTTCCACATGTGACTTCCTTTGTCTTAATGGGAAGCTTTGGTAAAGGAAAAAATTAGGTATGATGGTACCTTTTGTCTTGATCTCATCTTTTCAAATCCCTTGTGATGCTAGATGTCAACACTCTCATGTCTCAATCAACTCAATGGACTATTAAATTTTCTCATATATAACTAATTCTACTATTGAGAGACTCATTGCTAAGATGGATTATGTGCTTGTGATGAAGTTTTTTTTGGAAGGAAACCAAACATTAACACTATTTCAAAACTAATGACTTTGAGGTTAAGAATAAAAGGATACCGAGAGTCAGCCACCTTTTCCAAAGACATTTTCCTTGCCCTCATGGAAGATTGTATTAGGATCTTGGTAACATGCCCTTAGTTTCTAGGGAGAACCATTTTATTTTTGTGCAAATGGAAGCTTTGTTTTGACCCAAATGTAGATCTTTATGTGATGGCCAAAACTTGGATAAATATTGGGACGAGAAGATAATTGTAGGGATTTCCAACTCCTTTAGCCAATTCATCACCCTAGACAATTATACGGAAAAAATGGTACTCAATATTATTTTAATGTGACTATCAACAACATTGTTCACGTTAGTGTTAGCAAGTCTCCTCCTGATGCAAGCTTTCCTAGGTAGATTTTCTCAATCACTCTTGGTTGCACCGAGTTGCATGCTTCATTCTAAATAGCAATTGTTATTCTAGTCAACTATGCTTATCACTATTCAACCATGCAAGAAGAAGTTGCTAGTCAAAAATACAGGGGCCAATAGTCTAAAGAACTAATCATACTCAGAAACAAAACCAAAGGAAACATTAGCACTAACAGTAGAAAAAACTCCATCATAATATGACAAAGGAGAGACATGACAGGTCCACTAAAATGTGCCACAAAGGAGAAAGAAGATGAAGGCAAGGCCCGTGCAGAAAGAGCATGACCTTGATGGTAACCTTCAGAAATTTGACTGCAAATAATTGTGTTTAACTTCTTCTTCTTAACTCCCAAATTCTGATACCATGTTAAATTTTCTGCACAACAGAATACAAATCTAGCTGAAAGAGAAGAAACAACACTGAAATTATTAATGGAATCATAAACTAGAAGATATGCATGAAGAGTTAAACTGAAATTACGAGAAAGACAGAGAGTTTAACAATGCACTCCTTGGTTAGCTTATGCATATCTAGCAATGCATGAATACCTGTTACGGTGGAACAAAAGTTTTCCGTAAATCATTGGCACCAAACTGTTGCATGCGCTAACAGATTTGATTAAGCAATATATGGAGGCTCCAATTTTGTCTTCAGATGGACTATAAAAAAGCTTCGAGTTTTTTTTGGCAGGCGCATGAGATGGTAAATTATGATCCCAAATGAAGGACATTTTATTGTTTCGTTCGATGCTGATTTCAACGTGTATTCTATTGTACGTAGAGTGATTTGTTTTCTGCTGTTTCGATAAATGTTGATTTCTTCGCATATAATCTTCTTTCTTCTCTTTAAAATCAGTAACTTCCAAAATTGTAAAATGATGAAATAGGAATCAATATGTCTAAGCAGTAAATCAATTTAAAATTCAAATCTAGAGGGCTAGTTCGTGCGCTAAAATAAAGTGTCAATTTAGGGGAGTTTGTTTTTCGTGTTTTTGAAAACTGTAAAAATTCATCTATGGCATCATTATTAGCGTCACAAGAAGCTGAATGGGTCCTACATTGCAGAATCTACAACCACTTATCTCCATTCACATTAGATCTTTTCTTTGTGCTCCTTCTATCTTCTCAGCATCACTAGAATCTTGGTTGATGATCAATACGTGACTATTGTTGAACAAGGGGCAGTCAATTTTTTGAAGGGCACGATCAAAAAATTGTATTCGAAATTGCTCATCTGTAGAAGCTATTGGATCACTAGGAGACAATTCCTTCTAAAATTTTGTAGTTGAACCTACACAATGATCTAGTTCGAAGAAAAAGAAGAAAAACTTGGAGAAAATAGAAGATAACATAAAATAATAATTAAATTCTATTAATCGTTTTCAATCAATATGAATTACAAAATATATATAATCTCAAGAACAGAAATTAAGCAAGAAATGTATGTAATTTTTGAAGAAAAACTGAAGAGACAGAGAGAAAACCCCTTTGTTAACTTAAATCCAAACACATCATGCAACATTGTTTTCTTTGTACTTTATGAAAACCAAGAAGAATAAGCCGAGTTAGAGTTAGAGTTCGCACTGTCATTCTTTACACTGTTGCTAGAGCCTTTCCTAACCCTCTTTTTATGGAGCCTCTTTTTATGAAGAGCTCCACAAAAGATTTTAAGAAGCGTGAAATTTCTACCGTGAAATTAAGATGTACAACTATTAAGTCATCTCCTCTATTAAGCATCAAAAATGTGCCAAACAATGAAGCACTATTTTATTCAATTTCAAGAAGTAGAAAGAAACGCGGATCTCTTCTTATGAAGAGCTCCACTTGCTCTTCGTCTGATAGGCTCATATTTTTCTATTCCTTGTAATTCTCTTTTCCGAACAAGTGGTCAGAATCTAAATCTATCAACTGTTATAAAGGCATGCTAGTCTAATGAAAGCTGACTGGTATGAACTTTTGTGAGAGAATTAGAATAAGATTATTAAGGCCTAGCTCAACTTCTTCATCACCCAAGCTCAAATTCTGAAAATCTCTAATCTATGATACATATCGATCTAATACAATACGACTTTTATAATAGCAAGCTAATACAATGAAAGCTACCTGGTAAGAGAGTTAGAAGCAGATGATTTACCTGGGGCTAGAGAAATGAGAGAGTTTGCCGTTTTGAGAAAAGATAACGAGACCCACTTGGGCGTCACACAATACGGAAAGCTCCCGCGCCTTTTTGATTAGACCAGCTCGCCTCTTGCAAAATGTCAGCACTCTATTCTTTTTGTCCTCAATTCTCTTCGCTTCGATCTTTCCTCGCCGCATTATATCCTTTTTCATGATGTTGTTCTACCAAAGAAGGAAACATTCCTGGAATTGAACATATCGTTTTTAGCAATATGAAAGGACTGGAACGCAGTGGGTAGGTGCTCTTTCCCAACAGAATTCAATCCTCCTCATAATCACATCACCTATACCACGCACAAAAGGTACGAGAATTCAATGGGGGAGGACAATACAACTCTAAATAGGTTGATAGGAATGAGCTCTCAAAAACATAAGTTATTCGACAGCGAGGACATAAATATTAATTGAGCCGATAGGCTCTTTGTATGCGCTTTTCTTGCCGGTAAATAGTGAGTGTGTTGGTTTTTTTTGAGCCGTTTTCTGGTGGTCTCGAAAAGAAAAAGGAAGTTGTTCAGTTTCATTTAATGTCATTAAAGTGAGTTGATGTCAGTTTTGTTTTTTTAAATTTTTTTTAGTGGATTTTGGTGGAGATACGGCAATACGGCTGATACCGAAGTTAATTCCTTTGGCTTCAGTATTGATTGTTGTTTGGACGGCAATTTTTATGGTCTGTATTAAACATTTTGGTTAATTCCTTTGGCTCTAGCGTTGATTGTTGTTCGGACGGTCATTTTTGTGGTGTGTGTTAAACATTTTGTGCAGGGCTTTATGTTCTGGTTAATTGCAGGTTGTTGATTATTTGATTCGGATGCAAGAGGGTATTCGAAGAGTTTTTAGGAATTGTTGTCGACACTAGTGAATTCCATTGCATTCTGCACTTGGGTTTTCCATTGATCTACAATTGGCTTTCAGCGTTCTTCGAATTTGTTGTTCGAATTAGCCTTTCAACTTAACCAAGTAAGGTGAACTTTAAATTTAGCAGATATTATATGCAAGTGTTTGTGGAAAAACAGTGTCAAACTTTTTGAATATGTGAAATTGTGAATACTTTTTTAACCCTCTTCCTCAATTTGTCACTGCAATCGTCCCACCTGCTTTCAGAATTTTTCACTCAATCTGCCATTAACCCAAAGCCCATTTTAGAACTTGACTGCAAAATAACAACAGGATTTAGATTTTAGATTGTGTTCGAGTTTAACAGTAGTCTTATGGAGAGTTTAAGTGATAATTGCCTGAAACAGATCTTCGAGCTTGTTCTTGAGAAGATAATACTCATGCTTCACTTGTTGCAGACACTGCAAGCACCTGCATTTAATCGAAAATTGAAAACACAAACAAAAAATAATAATCGACAGATTTTACCCAAGAGAAATTCTATGAATTTTTTTTATATAAAACACCTCAGAAATCTCCGAATTTTTTTATATAAAACACATAATTGTTTGATTCGGATGCAAGAGGGTATTCGAAGCGTTTTTAGGAATTGTTGTCGGCACTAGTGAATTCCACTGCATTCTGCACTTGGGTTTTCCATTGATCTACAGTTGGCCTTTCAGCGTTCTTCGAATTTGTTGTTCCAATTAGCCTTTCAACTTAACCAGGTAAGGTGAACTTGAAATTTAGCAGATATTATATGCAAGTATTTGTGGAAAAACAGTGTCATACTTTTTGAATCTGTGAAATTGTGAATAGTTTTTTAACCCTCTTCCTCAATTTGTCACTGCAATCGTCCCACCTGCTTTCAGAATTTTTCGCTCAATCTGCAATTAACCCAAAGCCCATTTTAGAACTTGACTGCAAAATAATAACAGGATTTAGATTTTAGATTGTGTTCGAGTTTAACAGTAATCTTATGGAGAGTTTAAGTAATAATTGCTTGAAACAGATCTTCGAGCTTGTTCTTGAGAAGATAAAACTACTGCTTCACTTGTTGCAGACACTGCAAGCACCCGCATTTAATCGAAAATTGAAAACACAAACAAAAACAAATAATCGACAGATTTTACCCAGGAGAAATTCTACGAATTTTTTTATATAAAACACCTCAGAAATCTCCGGATTTTTTTATATAAAACACATAGGAATCATGCACTTAAAGATCCAAAGGAGAAACGGTCTACCCATTTTTCTTTTTCTCTTGACAGAAGGCACGAAATGTGATGGATACGTTCTTAACTCTTTGTACCCCTGCACTGCTCATTTCAAAACAATACTACAACTGTTACTTAAATTTCAGAATTAAAATTTTTCAAGCAACAACATTGAACATTGATGGAGAGAAATTTGCATGCCTTGAGCTCCTCCCCTTGAAATGATGCAAATGGGCATCCAGTTTTTTGTAATCCACCGGTTCTTTATTCTTGCATATTACCATGAAATCATTATATAAGCCGTCATCTATCTTCCCCAACTCTACTAAAAACAAAACAAATCATTCAAGAATTTGATATTTTTGATAGCATAACTCAAAATTATTCAAGTTTATTGGAAAATAATGTGAAGCATATTGAAGAACAAGTTTAAAGAACATATAGTGTGGTCTCTATGTTATGGAGTAATTTGAGAGAGTCATCAAAAAACAAGGAAAGCACTTCTTCCACAAAACGAGGATTGCTTTCATCTTGTAGCTGCTCCAGCTGAGTATATTGTTCATCCAGAAATCCCTACAACACAACCCAAATAAGTTTTATTGTAGCATTGATTGTTGTTCGAATGGTCATTTTTGTGGTTTGTGTTTAACATTTTGTGCAAGGTTTTCTGTTTTGGTTAATTGCAGGTTGTTGATTGTTTGTTTCGAATGCAAGATGGTATTCGAAGTGTTCTTAGGAATTGTTGTATCTTTAAACTGTGTTCTTTTTTAATCTTTAAATTCAAACCGTTTTTCGAATTTGTGTTTGTTCTACGACCAGTTTTGCATCTGTCAGTATTGTATGTATTCGAGCATGTCTATTGTTTGGCCCTGAGATTTGATGACACTCTGCAGCTTGGGTAGATGCTTTTATTTCATAAACTATTCGCTTTGAGCAGTTTAGAAACTATTTAGGGTTAATTTTCTCTTTTAAATCTTAGGTTTTCTACTATACATAAACTACAATTTTCATTGCTTGCAGTTCAAAATTATTTTCAAGATATGTATCGATGCCTGCATCTCTTTCTCTGGCAATTTAAATAGTTTTGGGTTGGCCTCGTTTTATTGATTTGGGCATATATTACTAATTGTTTACCAAGCTCACAGTATACATGAGATTTATGTTGTTTGGCCTTGAGATTTGTCGACACTCTGCAGCTCAGGTAGATGCTCTTGTTTCATAAACTATTCGCTTCGAGTTTAGAGACTATTTAGGGTTAATTTGCTCTTTCAAATGTTAGGTTTTCTACTATACATAATCTACAATTTTCATTGCTTGCACTTCAAGACTATTTTCAAAATATGTATCCATGCTTGCATGTCTTTCTCTGGAAATTTAAATAGTTTTGGGTCAACCTTATTTTATTGATTTGGGCATATATTATGAATTGTTTTCCAACCTCACAGTATACATGACATGTCTATTGTTTGGCCCTGAGATTTAGCGAAACTTTGCAGCTTGGGTAGATGGTCTTGTTTCATAAACTATTCGCAATTTCACAGGTTTAAAAAGTATTGTTAGTATGCTATGGATGATATATATATATATATATATATATATATATATATTGCTGTGTGTGTACATCCATATATATGTATATATATGTAAGTGTGTGTGTATGTGTGTGTGTGTGTGTGTGTGTATTTATATGTATATATATGTATACATATATGTATATATATGTGATTATATATATATATACATGAAATCAATAAAACTGGTTCATTGATTTCAAAATATTTGGGCATAGTGACAATGGAGACAACTGAAATAAACACTCCAAAAATTGATAGTTTTTTTGGTTAAATATTAGCTATATAATATATCATATAATAGTCAAAATATTTTCTACTATTACACCCGAAACAAATACCTGTACAGGACTATGCATTGGTTTTTTAAACCCGGACATCAAACTTGAGAAAAACCTATACAAGGTTGTGCTTGATTTCTTAAACTCAGACATCAAATCCCTAAAAAATGGTCCAGAATTATTTTTTAGACAAATAAAGAAGCAACAATATTAAGGCCACATATAGGTGTCATATTTGAAGGTTCTTGCTTGAAAGACACGATATTGAACAAAAAATATTTTAGAATGCACTCAAGAAAAAAATGATATTCTCCTTCACTATAGATGGTACTTCGGGCATGTTATAACAGATCATTCCAAAATAGCCACTATACAAGTGTATATATGCTTTGATGGTCTTGATGGTATTCTGATAGGCTCTTTTTATGGACTTTTCCTATCGGTAAATAGCCAATATGTCAGTTTTGTTTGTCGGTCACGCTTTCAGGGGGCCTGGAAAAGGTAAGCCAAGTTGTTCATTTAATGTCCTTAAAGTGAGTAGATGTGTGTGTGTGTGTGTGTGTGTGTGTGTGTGTGTGTGTGTGTGTGTGTGTGTGTGTGTGTGTGTGTGACTATATATATGTCTATAAAGATGACATCAATAAAACTGGTTCACTAATTTTAAAATATTTGACCATAGTCACAATGCACACAACTGAAGTAAACAGTACAAAAATTGATTTTTATACATACATATATGTATATATATGTGAGTATGTGTGTGTGTGTGTGTGTGTGTGTCTATAAACATGAAATGAAAAAAACTGCTTCATTAATTTCAAAATATTTCAGCATAGTGCCAATGGGAACAATTGAGATAAACACTCCAAAAATTGATGTTTATATATATGTGTGTGTGTGTGTGTTAGAATATATATATATATATATATATATATATATATATATATATATATATATGAGTGTATATATTTATATGTCTATAAACATGAAATCAATAAAACTGGTTCATTAATTTCAAAATATTTGATCGTAGTCACAATGCACTGATATAAACACTCCAAAAAATGATATTTATATATATGTGTGTGCATGTGTGTATGTATGTATATATATATGTGTGTGAGTATATACATATATGTATATATATGTGAGTATATACACATATGTCTATAAACATGGAATCAATAAAACTGGTTCATTAATTTCAAAATATTTGAGCATAGTGACAATGGGTGCCACTGAAATAAACACTCCAAAAATTGATATTTATATATGCATATATGTATATGTGTGTGTGTGTGTGTGTGTGTCTGTGTGTACATATATGTATATATGTGTGGGTATATATACATATATGTCTGTAAACATGAAAACATTAAAACTGGTTCATTGATTTCAAAAAATTTGAGCATAGTGCAAATGTAGACTGCTGAAATAACCACTTTAGATATTGATATTTATATATACATATATGTATATATAAATAAACATATATATATATATATATACATATATATATATATATATATATATATACATATATATATATATATACATATATATATATATACATATATATATATATATATATATATATATATATATATATATATCTTTAACGCAGACCACAAAAAAAACCATTCGAACAACAATCAATGCTAGAGTCAAAGGAATTAACCAAAATGTTTGACACAGCCCATAAAAAATGTGTGTGTGTGTGTGTGTGTGTGTGTGTGTAGTGCAAATGTGTTTGTATTAATATATGTATATATATATGTGTGTGTGTGTGTGTGTGTCTGCATATGTATATATATACATGTGTATATATATGTGATTGTACATATATATATGTCTATAAACATGAAATCAATAAAACTGGTTCATTAATTTCAAAATACTTGGGCATAGAGACAATGGAGACAACTGAAATGAACACTCCAAAAATTGATATTTATATATGTGTGTGTGTGTGTGTGTGTGTGTGTGTGTGTGTGTGTATATGTAAGTATATATACATATATGTCTGTGAACATGAAATCATTAGAACTGGTTCATTAATTTCAAAATATTTGAGCATAGTGCCAATGGAGACAACTGAAATAACCACTCCATAATATGTGTGTGTGTGTGTGTGTGTGTGTGAGTATATATACATATATGTCTATAAACATGATTTCAATAAAACTGGTTCATTAATTTCGAAATATTTGACCATACTGACAATGCAGACAACTGAAATCAACACTCCAAAAATTGATATTTATTTTGATAGAGTATTTGCTATATAATATATCACATAATAGTTTTAAAAAATTCTGCTATAACACTCGAAAACAAAGCCCTGTACACAGTTATGCATTGATTTTTTAAACTCACACACCAAACTTGGCAAAGACCTATACAAGATTGTACTTCATTTCTTAGACTCAGACAACAAAGCCCTTTAAAATGGTCCAAAATCCTTTTTTATAGGAATAAAGAAGCAACAAGATTAAGGCCATATACAAGTGTCATATTTGAAGGTCATTGCTTGAAAGACACAATATTCACCAGAAAAAATTTTAAAATGTGCTCAAGTAAAAAATGATTTTCTCCTACGCTATAGATGGTACTTGGGGCATGTTACTCTTGATGGTACTGTTGTTACAACAGATTGCTTGTTTTCTACTGCTTTTTTTTGGGGGGGGGGGTTTAATTTTCTGCTGAAGAACCTTTTGTATATTCATTTGTGTTAATTATTCTGATACACTTTCAATTTCTCCAAGCCAAAAAAAAAAACATTTGCCAGCTCTACAAAAACAAACTGGAATGTCTACCATGCTTGGCCTTGGTGCTAGCTCCGAACAGTCTCCTGCAAAAGCTTCAATGAGCTTTTCGTTAATTTGTTTTCCCATATTCATCTGTGTTGGCATTCCAAAATACTTCACCTGATACTTGTTCTCTATAGCTTTTGTTTGTGGGATTTACTTTTCTCCTGAAGAACATTTTGTGTTTTCATTTCTGTTAATTATTCTAACACACTTTCTTTTCCACCAAACAAAAAAATATAAAATTGCCGGACCTGCAGAAACAAATCACTATGCCTACCTCGCCTGGCTCTGCAGCTGACTTCGAACTGCCTCCCGCTGACACTTCAGTGAGCTGATTTGTTCATCTCTTTTCCCATATTCGTCTAATTTACAATCATATATTGTCTATTTATACTCCTTATTTTGGAAAGCATTTCCCTCCACCAATGCAAGTAAATACACAAATATGGATACACATTGCTTAGTATGTGGTTGTCACCATATGTGTGAACCCCACTATTCCACTTTGAGGCTATGCATGTGCACACATACATTTATATATTCATATATGTTCTTTTAAGCGTGCATCGATATGTATATTGCCCTTTTGTGCAAATTTATAGAATTGCGATTAAATATATATATATATATATATATATATATATGACAGACACATGTCGATGCATACACATATACATTGCCTTTTGTTTTTACTTAGCTTTCCTATGTTCTCCTTGTAGGATATGCAACCATAAATACAGCTGACCTTACATGCAATCATATCTATCAATGTTGGGGATGATGTACCGTCACCAATCCTTCAGCTTTTGTCTTTTGAAAAATTGACAAACAGTGAAGATGACAGTTCTCGATATAGGATTGTTTTGTCTGATGGCACACACATGCAACTGTCTATCATGCCGCCAAAGTATAGTGACTTGTTGCTATTAGATACATTAAAGATAGGTTTTGTGCTTTCGTTGGCATCTTATACTTGTATAAATGTTTGGAACACGAGGTAGGGTTTTCTATATGTTGTCATAGTTTGTTGTTACCTTTTAGAATGTTCCTTTGCACACCATGTTGATTCTTAAAGCTATTCTTTTGCCTGTTTAACAGGGTTATCATATTATTCAAGCTTGTTGTCAATTTTACAAATTCAGCATTGTTTGGAAAACCTAGATACCTATTTAAAGAGAAGGAACAACAAATGTTAGGTAGAGACACATCTCCCACATCTAAATGTTCCCTTAAATTTGGAATACACATGCCACCTGTGCAACGCAAAACCTCTAATAATATCAGCCCGATAAAAGCCTTGAACCCCTTTCAGAATAAATGGTCAATAAATGACCATGTCACAAACAAGAGGAATATGCATCACTATAGTTCACCAAAATCCACTGGGAAAGTATTTATCTTTGACATGATAGACATTGAAGGTACCGAAATAAGAATTACTTGCTTTGGCGACATAGCAAAGATGCATTATCATAGGGTTGAAGCAAGAGCATATTATTTTTTGTCAAAAGGTACCGTTACGGAGGCCAAGACAAAATGGAATAAACTTAACAGTCATCTTGAGATTACTTTGGACCACAATTCAATATTGAAGCGTTGTGATGCAACTATTGATGGTGAAGTAAATGCTTCGTAGTTTACCCCAATCAATGACATCACGTATTGCAGCAACAACACTTTGGTTGATGTTATTGGTGTTGTGGTTCATGTTGGAGAACCATCAATAATTTGTAGAAAAGATGGAACCATAGTAACAAAGAGGACTTTCAAAATAAATGACATGTCAAATATTAGTATCAATGTTAACTTATGGGGGGATGCATGGGAAGGGTTAGGTGAAGATTTAAAGAATATGCATGCAGCCCAAACAGTTGTGGTCCTTGCAGTCAACAATGCTCGTGTTGGTTATTTCAATGGAAAGTTCATCAACACCACTATGGCAACCACTTTGAATATAAACCCTTTTGCCCCATAAGCAAATTCCCTTGTATCGAGAGGAAACATTCTAGCTGACCTTTTGCCACTGTCTTGTGTTGCTAGTCAACTCAACTCAGCATACAGTAGAATGACAATCCCATCCGTTTTAGAACGTATGAGTGTTCTCTTCGAAATAGTTGAAACTACTATTAGAGCAGTTGTTAGATTCATAAAAAATGATTATTTTTGCTATCCTGCTTGCCCTTTGCAATTTAACGGCAAAGAATGTAAAAAAAAATGCACCCAACAAAATGATAATGTCTGGTTTTGCTCTAGATGCCAAACTCATGTGCTAGAATGCAATTACAAATACTTATTGCATATCATGCTTCAAGACCATACAGGCTCTCTTTGGGCTACTGCCTTTGATGAAATTGGCATAAATCTGTTGAACATATCTGCCAAGGACCTTTACATGTTGCAGTATGATTTGACTACAGCCAGAACGCCTCAGTCTATTATCAAAGATGTAGTCTTATCATCCTTCATTTTCACACTCTCTATTACAATAGACATGTACAATTCATAGACAAGGCTCAAAGCAACAATCACCAAAGCAATGACTATTGATTCCCAGGCTGAGTGTTCTCTTTTGCTTGCAGACATTGCTCAGATGAGTGCAACTGCAGAAATCCAGACCAATTAGACAATCATGCTTTTCATAGGTCTTTTGATCTTCGATGTATTGATGGTTGTCCGGTGGTTTTCCCCTCCCTTTGACAAATGGAACTAAATTGTTGAATGGGATTTATATTGATACTATGCAAACTTGCGCTTTCCTTGGTTGTCCAGAACTTTACGATTTTGTATTGCCTTTTGTTATACTATTGATTTTATTTATGGAGGCAACAACACGGTACTATAGATTTGTACCTCTGCATGCATATATACTCGTGTGTATTATTTTCAGTTCTCCATCTAAACACATATAACTACTTGTTGTGTGACTTCCTACAAACTCTTATGTATATTTAACTGTGCTTGATATTGTCTATCTCTTCCTATACACAATTTTACCAACCTCTTTCTTTAAAGTCATATCTACTTGTATATGTAGTGTCCTTGATTTTGGCTATGTCTTTCTATACAAAAAATTACCTGTGCCTTTCTTTCAAGTCATATATACTTATCTGTGTGCTTTTGTCCTATTCTAACACTTTGTGTATTTGCAGAAAAACAATATCCCTTTGTATGGATGTACCTTTATAATACTAAAAAAAACCATGTTGCCTACTATGCTCTTTGCCAACCACGACATTTCCTTTCCTTGTATTGATGTATGGAACTGCAATTGACTTTGTCCATCACACAACATATGCATCTATAGACATGCATCTTTCATTTCTGATGCTATCTTCAACACAATACTATAGATGTGTGCCTGTATATGTATATATAGTTGTATGTTTTATTGTTGATTATCCATCTTATCACAAATAACTACCTATTGTGTGGCTACCTACAAATTGTTATGTATATTTAACTATGGTTGATTTTCTCTATGTCTTACTATACACAATTTTACCAATCTGATTCTTTGAAGTCATAGATACTTCTATGCGTGTTGCACTTGATTTTGTCTATTTCTTTCTGTACATATTTTAACATGTACCTTTCTTTGAAGTCATATATACTTATATGTGTGTTGTTGTCCTATTTTGCCTCTTTCACATTTTCTTTCCTTGTATTGTTGTGTAGAACTATAATTTACTTTAATTCAATGTAACTGAATATATATCGATCTATATATTTTTGCATTTCTTTTTTCCTGTCTATGCTTACAAACATATAGGCTAGTATGTATGCTTCTAGAGTATTTGTTCAATGCCTTTTCACAACAAAAAAAGGGAACTACATTCCTCATCTTCTCCTAAAAAACAAACAGCTCACAAATAGACAATAGTTGCCTGTAGTGGTTCTTTAAATTTTATATTTGCCTCCTAAACCAGAAAAAAAACCTCACATATTCACAGCACTAAAATAATGTGTGTGTGTGTATATATATAAATATATATAGTGTGCAGATATATGCATGTGTGTGTGTGTGTGTGTGTTTGTCTATGTGTGTGTTTATGTGTCTATTCCTATATGTGTATGTATGTACATACATACATACATACATACATACATACATACATACATATATATATATATAAATATATATGCACGCACGCACACACACACACACACATATCGTCTATACACCAATAGTACTTCTTCACCATTGTGCATTTTGTCGAGATGCACAATCCCATTCTGTTGAGTTTGATTATAAAACTTCAAGGCTCGCTCCAATCGGCAGTGGAGGGTGGAGAACCGTTGGTAGGGTTTTGGGGTTCTGTCGTTTGGAGCCTTCCGCTATAATCATAGAAAAACAACAAATGTATATATCTATGTACATGTGTATGTATGTGTCTACATACATATACACATCCATACATACATGCATACAAACACATACACACATATGTATGTATATATATAGCTATATGCATATAAACGTGTGTGTGTGTACATGTGTTTGTCTTTCTGCTCCTATATGTGTATGTACTGACATACACACTACATACATACATACCTACATACATACATATATAAACACACACACACACATATATAGAATGTATATTCTCCAAACACCAAGACTGCTTTTTCACCATTGTGCATTTGGCCGAGATGCACAATTCCCTTGCCCTGAGTTCAGTTGTCCTAAATCAGCGCTTGCTCCAATTGGTGGTGGAGGGTGGAGAACCATTGGCAGTGTTTTGGGATTCTACCATTTGGAGCTTTTCCCTATCAACAAGAAATACAACACATGTATAGCTATAAACATGTTCATGTGTTTGTGCATGTTTATATACCTACGTGCATGTGTGTGCGTATGCACACACACATATATATATTGACAAATAGTACTTCTTCATCCTTCTGCATTTAACTCAGATGCACAATTCCCGTGCAATCAGTGCAATTGCAAACAATAAAAACAATACTCCCATACATATATATATATATATATATATATATATATATATCTACACACATGTCTATACCTCCATACACATATATGTTTTGACATCTATCTCTGTATGTCTAACTGTGTTTAGTTGCCTCTGTATGTGTGTGTGTGCGTGTGTGTGTGTGTCTGCATACATACATACATACATACATACATATATACAAACGTACACAATTATATATATATATATATATGAAATCCAACATTTGCTCCAATCGGCGGGGGAAGGTGGAGAACCATTGGCAGGGTATTGGGGTTCTGTCAGTTGGAGCCCATTTAAACACACGCCAAACATCTACTATAACACACATGTGCAATGGTTTACCCATTCATGCATAAGTTTGCGTATATTGATACCTATATATATATGCATGCATGTACTATTGCAATCTACCAACAAACAATGTATTCATTTAACTATGTCCTTCATATAATGCTACATATCTATATCTATACATATACATGTGTGCATACCTATATACATATTTATTTCTCTATGTATATCAGTGTGTGTTTATTTCATTCAACTATGTCCTTGATATAATACTACATATCTATATGTATACATATACATGTTTGCATACCTATATACATATTTATCTCTCTATGTCTATTAGTCTGTGTTTGTCTGTATATGCTTGTATATGTACATATATATACACATACATACATGCATGCATGCATAACCATGTATATAGCATTTTGCATCTTCACAAATTTCAAAAAGATTAAATACCAGTTCTACATCTTCAAAATTGCCTGCTTACTGGACATCCACACTTTACTTCCGCTGATTGAGATTAACAAATTCATCGTTCCCCCCCCAATTTCACGATGCATGGTGAGCATGGAACTTCTTTGATTTTCCACACATGCACCAGTTTGTGAAATGCTCTTCGCTTTTATGTATATATGCAAATATATCTTGTTGCAAAGTTCCATACTAGTACATACTCATTTATGTGTCAAACTTAATACATAAACATACAAATACTTATATGCATATATGAATATATCTGGCTTCCATTCTATGTACTGATGTAAACATATGTATACACCTGTGATATTGTAATTCTTAATTCTCCATTCAAAAACTAATGCACTCTAGCTATTCAAAAACTATGCAATACTAATGCAGGCCACCATAGAAGACTTCAATATAAATAAAGCTAAAAGAAGTCAACAAAATCATCATTATTACATAAACCACAAAGAACAGATTTTGAAAAAATGACAGTTGACACGAGCCCACTCCTGAATGCTCTCCCCTTTGCAAACACCATGTGAACCCAATGCAAATAAAAACCCATGCCTTGCTATGTCAAGTGAAAATGTTGCTATGCAACAAGTAATGCCCAACATTACTTTAGCTAAATTCCATGGAACACCCTTCTATTCTATGAAAAGGCATAAAATAGATACAACACAAGAAACTCACTTTGCCTGCCACGATAGAATCTTGCAGAATGAAAATCCACAACAACCTGTGATAGATTTCTTTTCTGCTATAGAATACATTCAGGCATTGAAATCCTTTTGCAAACGCATTGATTCTTTTTCAATACTTCAAACATGTAGCATTTGTAAAGAAATCTATGTTGTAATGCTCATTCGCAAATGCCACCCGCAAATTGTCTGTTCAAGATGATTTGCTGAAAGAGGTGTTCATTGATTCTCTTTAACTAATAACTTCTGGCCCAGGTGAACAACCGCTCGTCTTAAAGAAGCTTACACAAGTGGAGGAGATGCTTATTGCTAGAGTATCTCATGTTTTGCAAGTCACTCATGCAAGAGGTGGCCAGTACAAATACTCTAGCCACACTATAAGTTTCCCGCAAGACATCTCTGCAATTGCAAAGACTTTGCCACGAAAATTACAAGATTTGGAAGTCCTCATTATTCGAAGAAGCAATATTCATGACACCAAATATGACTCCTATGTAAATAAATTCCATGTGATGGATGCATTGACTTATAAAATCCAACATGACCAGTACTACAAGGAAGTTATCATAGATTTCGATGTTGTCAACTTGCTTCCCAATGTTACAACACATGTGTCAAGCATGTTGCATACGTTGGAAGACAATGATGAAGAGATAGTTGTTCCCTCGCCACCAGATTGTTCTACCACTTGTGATGATTATCCAATAGAAATTTCATCTTCCTTCATACCAGCAATGACGGCTAGAGCTCGTGGACTAGAGTCCATAAAAGCCACATTACAGCTACATGATACCGAGGATAATTTTTTTCCTTGGCCTCAGATTGACTCCTCACCGATAAATGAATATAACACTAAAGGTTTGCTAAGCATGGAATTCCCTTCACTCTTCCAGACTAGTGTTGCCCTTATGTTGTAGCCGCGTTCCAAGCATGTTCACTTGCATGAATATGCACTCCACTTGATAAGATACTTTGACTAGAGATTTGGACAACATGTTAGGTTTCGCTATTACATTTATAATTTAACTATGCGACATTGTTCCCAACAATTTGCAGCTGTCTTTATCAGAACTAATATAGAGGATGACTTTCCCAGCAATTTGCATGCATTGCATGAACACTTGCAAACCACACCTGATGAGCAGTTGCGGAAACAATTGCTTTGCTTCGGTGAATCCCTTAGAGGAACCCGAGCATATTTGAATAAATCTCGAAAAGAGCTCATAGCAATGATTTCCCAATTGGGAACGCCAACCCTTTTCTTCACATTGAGTTCAACTGATACTAAATGGCCTGACCTCCATAGCCTCTTCCATGGAAATAATGGTCAGAACATTCAAACCACAAGAAAAGAACTTGTACAAAATGTGGTTTGCAATCCACACATAACAACCTTATACTTACACAATAGATTCACAATATTTCGAGAAGAAATCATTCAAAAATTGTTCAAAGCAAAAGATCATTGGTACAGATATGAATGGCAACATCGCGGATCAAGGTATATTCAAAGTTTTTTATGGCTTCCTGGTGCACCAAATATTGACATAATTGATTGGACTAATGACGATGAAGTTACTTGGACACATATGTATCTGCTTGGAACCCTCTCAGCACTGTTGACCGAACTAATACACTTTGCTATGTTGCAATGGATGATTCGTGCTTAGCCAATACAACAAAGATTTTCTCAATGTCCCCTATAGTGGATTATGAGGCATTAGTAAATACTTTACAAAGACACACAAAATGCACAGAAAATACATGTCTTAGGAAAAAAGGCAATTCATTACAATGTCGTTACAAGGCTCTGTGGCCTGAACAAGAGAAATCTACATTAACCCTTGAAAGTGACAAAAAACCATGCTATACAGCTGCAAGGAATGATAACCACTTGAATATTCACAACCCTTGCATGCTTTCAATCTGGCATGCTAATATGGATTGCCAGCCTGTAACGTCAAGAAAAGTCGTCCTGCAATACATTTCAAAGTATGCTTCAAAATTCGAAAAAAGATCAGAATCTTAGATTGAAATGCTCAAAACTATTATGAATGCAAGTGAATCTGAAGATACTGTCCTGTCTACATACCAGAAATTTATGATGCACATAATAGTAGATAGTGATATCAGTGCACAAGAGACTTGTCACATGCTGCAAAAATTGCCCCTCAATAGTTGTAGCTGCCAGTTTTTGTCTCTTAATGTTAGTAAAAAAGCCCCGCACCGTATCACAAAAACAAATCATGAAACAAACCTACCAAGCAGTTATATCCATGTAGTGCTCTTCTGGCTTAAATACAACAATACTCCTTCAATCTGCACAAGACTTTTCATATGCTCCACAACATAAGAAAAGAAAAATGGCAACTTAGACAGTCAAGAGTTTGAGCTTTTATGTTGGTTTGAATTCTTGATGTACAAATCGTTCTATGACATAGCAACGAAAAATAGGAACTTCTAAAGATCAAGTTATGGCAAATTGGAAAGACTTTAGTTCAAACGGCTACACTCGATTGTACGATGCCCAACTTATCCATGCCCTTCCACCTCAAGATGTAGATGATAGTGACAGTAATGATTGTGAACGCTAAGAAGAATCAAATCTATATAAGGGGGAATTCCTGTCACAGATGGGAGCCACAAATCAATTAACCAAAAATGAATTATAAATGTTAGGACAACGTGACTATGATATTAGCTACTCACGGCCCACCAATATTGCAAATCATAAATTAGAGTCTAATGCTGCCCAATTCATATCTGCAAGTAAATCACAATTTCACCCCCATTCGTTCCAAGTCCCAACCATTAACAGTCAAAAATTCCATCTCTCCTCTCAACAAAAACTTGCACTTGACATAATTCTACAACATCATTCTCAACAAGCTGGAATAATACCTCTCAGTATGATTGTTCAAGGAACAACAGGCATTGGGAAATCATTCTTAATACATTGCATCAAACAAAAGTTGAATGTCTCTATAGGAATACAAGAAAATCCATTGTTGGTTCTTTCTCCTACAGGTGTTGTTGCATATAATATTCAAGGAACAACTCTTCATGCAGGCCTTCGAATCCTTATTAAATAAATGCATCCTTTGACAGGTCAAGCATTGTTCACATTCCAAGAGCATTTCAGGCATGTTAAATATATTCTGATAGATGAAAAGAGCTTTTTAGGCCCAAAATTACTATTGAAGCCTACGGCAGGCATTCCCTGATAAACAACATGAAAGCTTTGGTGGCCTCTCCATAATCCTTGTAGGTGATCTTGGACAACTCCCTCTTGTAATGGACAAACCAATTTATGCCTCGCATTCTACAACACTAAGTTTATGGCATTCGTTTAAAATAGTTGTAACATTGCATATTGTTTTCCGCCTTTAGGGTGTCTCTATTGAACGACATCACTTCAAAAGTCTGCTCTAGAACATAAGAGATGCATAGCCTAACAAACATGAATGGTAGTTCTTAATGAACCAAACAAATAAAAATATCACTGTCAAACAACAAAAGCAATTCAACTCATCAATCCATTTGTTTGCAACAAATGAATCAACAAGATTGCACAGCAAAAGAATGTTGAAAGAATTAAATTTGCCCATTGCTTTAAGCATTGCACATATTACACAACAGACTAATACTGATTATGATAACGATGAACAACTTCCATTAGAGCTCCAATTATGTGTCAATCAACAAGTAATGTTGTTAGCTAACTTGTGGACTGAAGTTGGTCCTGTGAATGGCTCCATTGGCCTTGTTAAAAAAATTATCTATGGAAACAATACCAAACCTCCAGACTTGCCACGATTTGTTATTGTGCAGTTCCAAAATTATAAAGGCCCTCCATGGGATGAATTGCATCCAAATGACATACCCATTACTCCAATTACCTGAGGCAGGCATACACAAATTCTATTAACAATGGCTTGGGCCATAACTATTCACAAATCTCAAGGACTTACATTGGATAAAGCTACAATAGACATAGGCAACAATGAAAAGCAAGGCCTAAAATTTACAACTATCTCAAGGGTCAGAACAATTGATGGTATACGCATTCATCCGCCTTTCTCTTTTGAAAGGTATGCAAAAATGCAAAAAAGTGTTTTTACCACCATAAGGAAGAACGAAGAAGCTCGCTTGCAACAACTCTCTGTGAGGACAACTATGTCACCACATTGCAATCTACACCTATGACATGCTTGCTGCCTTATTTTCTAGTTCAAGCCATACAATATCATGCAATTTCCATTTGACAACAACTATTCTTGCCGGTCCATTGCTATTACACAAGTAAATACATTCCAATACTGATATATCTCAATTCGCACTTCATAGTTCTTTGTTCTTTGAATATGCAACTTCAATCATTGTTAACTTTCACACAGTTACTTATTTGTAGTCCACTAACTTTCAAACACTTCACAGGTTGCCTTGCCCACATTCCAGTTGTGCATTCTAATGACTTCAATTCCATTGTAGAGGTAAATACTTTCATAGTATACATTCATCTTCGATGTTTTCTGTTCTCCAATGTTTGTGTTATTTCAGTTAACTCGTCCACATTCTCTTGAAAGTTAATTAATACTATTTCCATATTCCATGTCCTTCAATTTTTGGCTAGCATTTATTGTTCACACAAAACCACTTCTTTGACAAGACTGCTTCCCACTGACGGCTACTTATTCAGTTACATTAAGTCCTAAAAGAACATGTAAGCAACTCCATTGCTTTGCTGCCTTCTCTACTTTAATCCATTCTCCTTACTGCATGCTTATTTTTCGATGCATATTTTACTTATACATCACTACCACTGATTACTTCCTCTTTCCCCTCTCTGCAAGATCTCGGTTCTCCAACTTCACTAGTTCCGACAACCTCAAAATGGAACTCTCCCCACAATGAATTCCTTGATGTCGAGCATCCACGGTGATGGCAAGCCAGCATCTCTGCATGTTCATTCCTCTATAGATAGTAACTAATCCATCTCCGCAAACATTAAGTTTGGTTTGCTTCTTCAATACTTTTTATTAGTTTGGTTTGCTTCTTCAATACTTTTTATTAGTTATACTTTCCGTTATTGCTTCTAATACAAATTAACTGATTGTGCCTCTTCCAGTATACAGATTAATTCAAACCAATACGATACATAACCTTTTTGAAATCTGGAACATCTTCCATCTTGTTGTACCTCACCACAGGTCATCACTACTCACTGGTTATCCACATTTAACTGCAGTTATACTTACAAAGCCTGAAAATATTTTGATTTCTATTCTTGTTCTTCTACCCCATCATATTTTTGTCTACCTCTGCTTCCAAAACTGCCCTACTGCTTGTCGTTCTGTTACAGCTTCTGGATATGCAATTCAAAGATATCCCATACACGCTAAAACTGGAAAGGATGTGACTCAAGTTGGCAGCTCTCAACCTGTCTCTCTTCCTCCTACTACTCGCCCACAAACTGTCTATTCAACGCATGCAAAGGATGGAGGAATAGCTGATGCCTCTCCAAAAGGTTTTTGTTGGAACAACCGTCTTGAGGTAAATAATAAGTAGATTACGGTAGAAATAGATAGTACTTTTTATTGCTTTTAATTTATTGCCTTTCTCTCATATGCCTTTACCTCTGCAGAGATGAGATATGTCGCTGGAATGGTCTATGCAACTCAATCTTTAATAGCTCTCTTTCCCTTCACTGTTTGCTCTTTTGCTACAACCAGAACACACCCACATTCACAACCGGTATGGTAATTTTTGTTTTTCCTCCATCCCTTCACCTGTTATGACATTTGCCTCCCTCCACCTTTCTATCTAATCCCTTGTTTCTACTTCTTGTTTGCAGATTCACACCTTCCAACAAAAAGAACATGCTCAAGCTCACTTCAACAAATGCTTCTTATTTCTGCACATCTCATTTTGGAAAAATGCTTGCCTATCGGCTTCCTGTTGCATGACCTAAGAACCGTGTAACTGCTAGTAATAAAAGTAGCCTATTTAATTGTGCACACTAAAACTGGTTTAAATAGCTGAAATGGGTCTGGTCAATGGACGATTCAAGATTCCTAAACATATTAAATTATTTTAACGTAATTTATATGAATAAATGAATGAATATTATTTAAGTCGAAGGCCTTTCCTTATATGAAATGTACAGCTTGATTTTTCCCCTCAACGCTCATAAATGCTCCCTCATTCATTCATTAAAGAGAAATGGCAGAAAATGGCAGAATTGCTGCAACTTGCAATCTTCCCAATTAATATAAAAAGTTTTTATATTGATTTATAAAAAATAAATATCAAACAAACCAATAGGTAGCAATAAATAACATGTTGAAATAAAAAACTGTATTCAGGTCCACTGTGGCAGCTGGCAAATTATGCACCGAACCACACTGGTTAGCTCACAATAAAATCAAATCTTTTTTACAGGTCAGACGATCACGAAAATTTACTAATATTAAAATAAAGTATGTAAATTCATCATATTAAACAATATTAAAGAACGACTCTGCGGTGATGTCTCTTTTCATTATGTGTTGATACATACATACACATACACATACATATATATATATATGTGTATGTGTGTGTGTCTCTCGCTCTTTGTATATATATATATATTCCTCTACCTCTTTGTATTTATCAATTCCTATATCCTTATTATTTATCCATCTCCTTCCTTTGTCCATGTTCCCCTCTCTCCTATTCAATCTATCTCGTTATTTTTATCTCTCTTATTCATTTCATCTCTTTCGATATGCCACTTCTTATATCTTTATATGTATATCTCACATATCTCTCTCTCACTCACTCATACGCAAACACTCTATGTTTCTCCCTTGGGCCTGTCTCAATCTCTCTACCTT
Organism: Cryptomeria japonica; assembly: GCF_030272615.1. Taxonomy (NCBI): domain Eukaryota; kingdom Viridiplantae; phylum Streptophyta; class Pinopsida; order Cupressales; family Cupressaceae; genus Cryptomeria; species Cryptomeria japonica. Next base: position 588,547,491 of record NC_081406.1, read on the forward strand.
AACCCCTCTTTATCTCAATCTCACTTGCCTCTATTACTAGTCTCTTGTCTCTATCACCTTGTTTCTATCACTCTAGCCTCATCTATCTCTATATCATTATCTCTCCCCCCTCTCTCTCTATCTCCCTCCCTCCCTTCATACCACCTATATCAAGCTCTCCATGTCTACATCCCTCTTTCTCTTCCTCTCCCTTTCTCCTTTTGTCTCTCTCTCTCTATATCTCTATCTCACCCTATTTTTCTCTCTCTCTCCATCTCTATCACACTATATGTCTCTCTATCTCTCTATCTCTCTCCCCCCATCTCTGTATAACCCCATATCTCTATATCTCTATCTCTATCTCACCATCTACATCTCTACTTATCTTTCCCTATCCCTCTTCATATATATCTCTTTCTTTTTATCGATAAGTTTATCCCTTCCATCTCTATCTATCCCTTTATGCTCTCTCTTTATCTCTTCGTTTCCTTATATCCATATCTATCTCCTTCTCCATCAAAGATTCTCTCCATAGACTCTTTGAAAAGAGATGCAAGATGATGAATATGATCCTCACCATTCATAATCATTAATGCCTTTATTATGCATGATATGAGTCATCATGGCTATTTAATATTCAAATTTGCATCTCATATGCTATAAAGACATCACTTATAGATTCCAAGAAAAGAAAATATAAAAATCAATGCCATTAAATATGGTTGCCTTCAAGAGGATCCATTCCAATAGTTCAAAATATAAATTATATTATTACTATATAATCTATTTTATACCTCATTATATCTATCTCTCTTAGTCCATCCCTCCTAATCTATATTTGTATCTATCTATTTCTCAATCTCCCTCTTCCTCCTCTCCCTCTCTCTCTATCTCAAATTTGTCTCTCTTTATCTCTCTCACTCCTCTCTCTCTTTCTCTCTGTCGTGCTTTGTGAAGTGTACCTGTACTTGCAAACACAATGCACTTAATAAATAATTACAAGCAATGGTTAGTGAATTAAAACAATGAAAGACAAAACCATAGCTAATCGACTTATTGCCTCCTAGTAAATGTGAGTATGAAAATGCTCTCAGATCTGATTATGCATATTCCAGTGACTTGGCTACACTTAGATGGAGGATTTGAATGATGAAGATGCATGATCTAGCAAGAATAGCATGATTAAGCTATATGAGTTCATGATTATTCTAGAAAATAAGCTAGAATGAAGATGCAATTAAGCTAAAATTGAACATATAACATTGCTAAGAATGATAAACTAAAAGCTAGATACCTATAGTAACAATGCTTGAATGCAAATGATATGAATCAAATGATATGCAAAAATCATATGAAATTGGGACCATTTGTGCTCCAAAATGAGGTTTATTTATAGGATTTCCCAAGGCTAGGGGTGAGGTGGCAAGAATCAATAGTCAAGATTAATATGAAGATATCAATGGTTAAACTAGAGGAGGATGGCAAAGGGGGTTGGATTAAAGGGAACATCTGTCATCTCTATGGTGACAAGTGTCAAGAGGCTTCTAGAAGATGTTAGATGAAAGGAGGACGGTTGGGAGGATATAGAAGTTAGTAGAGCCTAGTTTCTCAGTTCCGATTCGCCTATTAATTATATATGTTGTTAAATAAGTCATGAGTAGCCGTACTCTCCAAACAACTATATAAAGGGGGGCACCCTCCACAGCCTCTCCTTCCACCAACTGGATCAAGCTCTTCATGCTCGTTCTTGGAGGTTAGCACTCTATTGAGAATGGATTAGGCGAGTATCTATCTATGGCAGATTCTAGACCTAACATGTTAGTGACAAGTGTCACAAGGTTCTAGAAGATGTTGGATGAAAGGGGACATGGTGGTAGGTAGAATGGGTTAGGTTTAGGAGTGGTAGAAGTTAGGAGAATTTGAATTTAGAAATTCAAATAATATGGAAAGGCTAATTAATTTCAACAACTCATAATTGATTTGTTTTAATTAATTAGGGGATTTAGAAGAAATGATTTTGATGGAGGAAATTAATTAATTAAAGGGGATGAAATGAAATGAACCTATTAAATAAATCCTTAGATTTATTAATAAGTAGATGAAAGGGGAAATTTAATCAAATTGCTTAGTGAATTCAATTAAATTGGGAAGGGAGATTAATTAAATAATTGCTTATTTAATTAATTATCTTCAAACCATTTTTAGGTGTATACATTTTGCCCCTCTTTGAAGTGAAGTGTGATGACGCATTGATTCAAAGAATAATCTCATTTTGATGATGATACTGATTTGATAGGATGCCCCAACTCTTGATTGCTAGATTCTGGTATGATGATGCCCCCTCGGGAGATCAATTGAGATAATTGATCTTTGGAGTTTTTGTGAGATTGATATCCCGATAGATTTGATTTGATTTTTGCAATTGTGGTTTGATGAACATGCGAGTTCTTCAATTAGCTTGATTGATTAGATTGATAAGATCAAGATTCTGTCTAGTTTCAGGAAGGATTCATCTTGTATAAGACAACGATGATCAAAGCGTCTGGTTTCAGGAAGGATTCATCCTGTATAAGACATGATCAGAATGTCTGGTTTCAGGAAGAATACATTCTGTATAAGACATGAATCAAAATCAGATCGTCTAGTTTCAGGAAGGATACATCCTGTATAAGAAGTGATAGAATTGATTAGGTTTGATTGATTGATTTGATTTGATAAGGTTGATTAGATAAAAAACTGACAGTTTGTTGATATCAAGTTGCAGAAATTTTTGGATATGCTGATGTTGATTCTGTTGAGAGAGATAGCATAAGATTTTTTCTAGGTCGATAATATTTGAATATATATGAGTCATCATTTTGATTGCGTATACACTTGTGATGATACTTTGATGATTCTTGCAATCGATTTAGCCTTGGATAAAAAGGAGCTTGTAGGATCCCATGCAAGAATGAAATGCAAGCTAAAATGCAATAAAAATGCAAAGCTACGACCAAACTAGTCACTGGATTATTTTGCGTTTTTGTCATCATTGAGCTTTTGAAATGTGGAAAGTGAGTGCAAACTTTGATGGTATAATTGAACCATGATGACCTGACCACTTCTTTCCTGGATTTTGATATAGCAAGTTAGTACAAGCTTCGAGGTATAATTGAACCGAGATGGTCCGAGTGTTTCTTGCGTAAAACAGGCAGTATTAATCATTTCAATATGCAAATTGGAAATGTCTTCAATGATACTCTAATGATCATGTCACAAGACAAATTTGTACATGTTAATGATTAATTTTCAAACAGAAGACAAGAAAAAATATCATGTTTCTTCCTTGTTTCTCTAGTCAATGACATCCTAGAGTCACTCAAAAATCATGATAGCGAAAATCAATATATAGAAAAGTTGAACAATCATGTTACAATCATTATCCAAAATATATTATCCATTGTAAAGTGTGTGATGTGCTTAGATTGATTTTGTGATAGCTTGATAGTTGATAGTTTGATCTTGTGTTCAACGTTGGATGCATCTCAATTTTTGCTTGATAAGAGTTGTCTGACTGTTTGTTCTACTTGTTTGATTAATCTCAAAATTGATCTAGTTTTGCCCCCAACTAGGTGTAGAGTTTTTGCCCCAAGCCTAGAAACAAATTTGTTATGATATACCCAATGATCCAAACCATGGTGAGAAGCCATCTAAGATGCTTGCATATGTATAAAGACTTAGGATGCATATGAATAGCGCTGATGGAAAATGAATGAATGCAAGCAAAAAAATGCATGAACTAATAGATGGAAGAGCTAACTGACAGATAGCGCTTGTTTGCCAGGTTTTCACCATCCGTTTTTATTGTACTTTTTCTGATATTTGATTTTTTTCTTTATTTTTCTTTTTCACCTTTTAGGATTTTTCTGCTTTTCCCTTTTTTGATTTTTTTTAATTTTTCGTTGTTTTTTATTTTTCTGTTTTTTCACTGTTTTTTATTTTTCTATTTTTTTCAGACATAGAATTTCTTTAGGTGCATGTTATTGATGGGTTCCTGAAGTTGGTCGTCATCCTGTGTTGATAGCTAATATGCTCCTAATCCAAATATTGTTGTGACCACAAATGGACCTAACCAATTTGGTTCAAAATTTCCTTTATTTTCTTGATTTGCCTAGTTGCGTGGATTTTCCTTTAGCACTAGTTCTCCCACTTGAAAGATCTGTGGTTTAACCTTGTGATTATAGCTCCAACACATTCTTTGTTGATATACCTTTAGATGACCAAAGACATTTTGTCTTCGTTCATGGATCAGTTCTAACTCTTGCAGTCTAGATACTCTTTGTTTTTCATCTGGGATAAAACCTTTTAGTGATACACATAGAGAGGGTATCTCTACTTCGATTGGTAGTATGGCTTCTGATCCATATACAAGAGAATATGCCCATAGGGTAGGGTTCTGTTGAATATGCCAATCTTTGCTAGCATCATTTACTATCTTTTTGAGGATTTTCAGAATAGTTTTGTTAGATACTTCTGCCTGCCCATTTCCCTGTAGATAATATGGTGTGGAGAATCTGTGCTAGATTTTGAACTTCTCACATAGCTCTTGTGCATCTTGATTCTTGAATGGTCGCCCATTATCAGTGATAATGGTCATTGGTATTCCATAGCAACAGATGATATAGTTCAAGATAAATGCAGCAATTTATTTTCCTGTGATATTTATGAGAGGTACAACTTCAATCCATTTTATAAAATATTTTGTAGCTACCAAGATGAATTTGTGTCCATTAGATGAAGAAGGATTTATCTTTCCTACCAGATCAAGACCCCATTGACAAAAAGGCCAAGATGTTGCTAAAGCATGAAGTTCTTGTGCTGGTGCATGAATCAAATTCTCATGGATCTGACATTGTTTGCATGTTCTTGCTATTTCAAAAGAATCTCGTTCCATAGTCAACCAATAGCCCAAGCGTATGAGTTTTTTCGAAAGGGTAAGACCACTTGAATGAGTGCCACAAATGTCGTTATGGACTTCATGTAAGACTTTCTCAAATTCTTCTTGTTTGAGACATCGTAAGAGAGTACCGTCTAGACCTCGTTTAAATAGGGTATCTGCAACAAGAGTAAAATGAGAGGATTGGCGAATAAAGTTTCTCTTTTGGTTTTTCGATAAATCTGGAGGTAAGATGTTATCTTTCAGGTATGTGTAATTTTGGCCATAGCGGGATGAATCATGTCCAATAAGTTGACAAATGGTTTGGGAATCAGGACAATTAAGGGCGGGATGAAACAACTCTTCAACCAGGAATTCATAACGTTGTTGATTTTCCTGTGTTTGCAATAGAGAAGCAAGTGTAGCCATGGCATCTGTTGCTTTATTATCATTTCTTGGAATCTGTTCAAAAGTGATTTCTACAAAGTACTTCTTGAAATCATCCACCATCTTTTTGTAAGGCATGAGTTTGTCATCTTTTGTTTGATAGTCATCATTGATTTGATTTATGACGAGCTGAGAGTCTCCAAAGACTTGTAGTTGTTTAATGTTCCATTCTATAACCATTTTGATACTTGTTACCAATGCTTCATACTCTGCTATATTGTTTGTGCACGGAAAGCTTAATTTGTATGCTTTCGGGATTGTATGCCCTTGTGGTGTGATGAATAGAATTCCTGCTCCTAATCCATGTTGTGTTCCTTTATTGATGTCTACTCCTGGACTGATATTCAGGTGATGTATTGTAAGATATGGATCAAACCCTAGAATGTCTGCATATGACCAGGTAAAATTGATTTGCCTCCTATTGAAGGGTTCCAAGTATTTTTGTCTTGGTAGTTCTGATAGAGAGATTGCTGGATGTAGATCAGTTGTGCCAATGATAACTGCCTCTACTGGTTCTATTAAGATGTATGACTTTTCTTGATAAAATTCAAGTAAAGTGTTAAATCTCCCATCTTTCGACGCCTCGAGGAGGTTTTCACCATTAGATACGTCCTTTATTTTTACTCTTTCGTGGTCTAGTGTTGCCAGTAAATGATTTTCAACATTAGACCTGATATTGTTTTCTTTATTTTCATTTTTGCGACTAGGAGATTTAACACCCACTTGACCTGAAGATACATTAGCGAAATCCCCAATGAAAGTTGTTGCGGGTTTGATTTCATTCAGATATAAGGATATGGCATGGTCATTTGGTAAGGCATTAAGGGCAGTATGCCCTTCATTTTCCCAGTCCATAGGTTTAGGATAGCTTAAGGATAAAGGATCCTCATGTTCAATAGTTTCAAAGATATTAGGGGTCATGATAGAGATGTCAGAGCTTGCAGTATGTATTTCCATGTCTAGAACGATACTCTCATCAGAATGACCTCATATAAGAAAATGTTGATTGTCTCGGTTAAGTCCATGACAGTCGAATGTGATTTTGATTCAAGTGAACTAGTTCCTAACGTTTGTCTTGCATACGTGTGAACTACATCGACTACTATATCTGCTTCTTCATCCCTCTCAATTTGAAGTTTCTCTTGTTTGTTTTTCCATGATATCAAATATTCTCTGTTCCCTTGATCTTTCAGCTGCATTTGTTTTTCCATACTTAATAGAATTGATGAAGATGATTGTTCCTTGGATTGTGTTCTTGAAGATGCTACCTCTCTGCTATGTGGGATAATGACCTCTTGAGCTGATTTCAGATTATTACAACACTGCGATGGATTTGAGTCTACCGATATTGTGATTTCCTATCCATAGTATGGAAATTTTAAGCATTGATGACATGTTGATGTAATAGCTTGTATGTCCTGAATCCATGATCTCCCGAAGAGTATATTGTATGGTAGGTCCATGTCTAGAACTTGGCATGCTATGTCCTTCTGCAAAGGTCCCACTATGATGGGTAAACCACAATTCCTTTAGAGTAATGTTCTTCTTCATTATGTGCTCTGATTTTTATCTTTTTCTGGGGATCAACTGTATCTTCTGAATAACCTAGAGTACGGACAAGAATCAAAGAGCAAATGTTCAAGCTAGCTCCCCCATCTATTAGGACTCGTTTAACAAGCATTCTATGAATGAGGGCTTCAATTTGTAAGAGAGCGTTATGGGGATGCTGCAATGCATTAATGCTTGGATATGACGGAGATGAGCTTTGAATAGGATCCTCTGAAATAGGTTTGATGGCAATTATGGATATCCCTTAGGGAACTTCATCTTTGGATATATTCTTTGGTGATAATGCTATGGAAGATTCTTGCAAGCTTTTAGGAGGTGTAGGAATAGATGCCTTTGGAGCGTCAATTTGCTTATGAGGGGATGAGCCATTGCTAGACATAGGTGTACGATTTTGATCTTCTTTAGCCAAATCCTTTAGGGATATTTTTAAGAGGTGCATAAAAGAGCCACCTTTCTTTTGAGATGTATTTAAATCCTTGTGAGGTTTTAACATAGTTGGATTTTGATTTTGGACTTGTTTGATTTCTCTGATATGTTGGCTTGTTACTTGTATTTTTCTTTGGTATGTCATGTTGATATGATCTTCAGCTATTTCAAATGTTTCTGTTTTCATTTCAGGGGTTCAATTGTCTAAAAGTTGTTTTGATAAGTGATCAACTGTCAAGATAGATACACTAGAATGATAGGCCATGCAAACATAATTCAAGTGTTCAAAAGTTTGCAAGTTTTTCGATCTTCGGTTTAGGAGTGCAATGATGATGATTTGATAAGAACCAAGTCCAGTAGGAACGATATATCCTACAATGTGGGACAAGATTATCCTGACCAAACATTTCAGTTTCGTGATAAAGGATGATAAATCCTGATGAGAAACTATGTTTGAGTGATTAATTTACCTAAGAGGGTGATAATGCACTTTGAGATGTTTAGATCTTGAACGTGTTGAGGGTGAGCACTTGAAAATATTAAGGTGTATATTTTCTAAAGTCTGATTTTGATGGATGATAACTTTGTTAGGGTTTCAAGCAAATCCAAAGCAAATATAAACTAACAATTATATGCAGATTTAAATACAAAAGATAAAGGAATAAAACATGACATAGATAACAAGGAGATTTAACGTGGTTCACCTAGAATGGGTTACGTCCACCATATGCAGTCGTCCAATCTTTCTTATTATCCAGCAAAATAGTACATCAACCTTACAATGCCTTAAGCATTCCAACCACTTATAACATGCATTTTTAGGGCAACAAACAAAGTCGGCCTTTTTAGGGTTTTATTACAATTTCGGTTTTCATCAACAAAAAAATGGCAAAAAAAAATTTCTTGGGGGCAAGGATACATGCTGAGTGTACAGTACTTTGCTTATTCGTCGCCACATATCAACAATCTCCCACTTGGAGATTGATTAGGCTCCACACCAAACATATTTGACCAAGTGAACCAAGATGACAATCTAAGCATAGATTGATAGATAACAGGTGTCTATGTTTACTGCAAATTGATCAGGCAGAAATGACAAATCTGAGAGAGACATGCATGACACAGCTCTGGACTGACAAATGCAAAGTTTCGTATGACAAGATATGCAGCTTAGAACGACACAAGATATGAGTCTGTACGACAAAGAAAAAATTTTCATGTAAAAAGTAGAGGCTCGTATGACACACTTTTTTGAACCATACGACAAAATAGATGACTTGTATGACATAGAATGTTGTTTAGCACGACACAAGATTTTATGCAAACAGGTTCGTACGACAGATAACCAGATAGAGATAAAAATGTTTGTTTGGTTGAACTTTTGATAACTGAAGTTTAATGTTTTTGCTTATGTCTTCCAGTTTTTGGATGTCTAATTTGTCGATTTAGGGATGAATACACAGCAACACATGATGTGATAAATGACTCCAATCAAGCTAAACCCTAAGGAAATTGGCTAAGAATGAAAACCTTTGCTTGCTGACTTAGGTACACACCCAATAGCTAATTAGAATATGGCCACTGAGTCTCACGCAATGGATTCTCAACATCGTATTATCCGACTCCAAACGCTAATGGGGGCACGATATGGCAAGTGTCTTGGGAGAGTTACTATCTCTCTTGCACAAATATTATCACCCTTTCAGAGGTGAATCAGGTAGCTTCTATTTTAACTAGAACTAGTAAGGGATCCATTCGATGCGTCAGGGTATAAACTCAATTAAGAGGTCTCCCAGTCTTGAAAACCAAGGTTTGATATACCCAAAGGAATGGAGGAGAGTTATTCCCGAGCACTATCGTTGCTTTGATTTTCATCAAAAACACATTTATTTTATAGTGGGTTGGATTACTTGGCGTTAGTCATTCCCACTTAGGTCGTTCCCCTCTCACTGGCCTTAAGGGATAAGAGTTATCACTCCTTGGGAGGGCAGGCCTGCTAAAGAAATGCACTAATGAAAGAAAAAGATGAGTCTAGCTTTCTGATCACCTAAGAAAGGTGAGAGCATACTCGTCTATCATCAAAGACACGAAAGACATAGTTGTTCATTTCTTTAAGCCCAAATTGAAATGTGCCTAGAAAACTGTAATGAATACACAAAGTTTTTGTTGAATCCTTAGGCAACCTACAAAAATTCATTAGTAGTCATGATTGTGTTTTTGAAATTTGTCTTTGACAAGCGTATCTTTGACAAGCGTCCTGCAGAAAAGAGTTAGGCTGCAAAAATCTCATAAACAGATCAGAGTTAATGTTAGAAAATTTCAGATTAGAATAAAAAACCCTAACATGCAGTCTGTTAAAAAAAATCACAGAACCAGAGACTCATACGACACAAATTTCTAGTTAGTACGACACAAATTTAGATCTCTGACACGAGCCAAAACCAGCTCGTACGACACAGAATTATGGTTAGTATGAGTAAATAATTTGCAAGAAATAGACTCGTACGACACAACTTTAGACCTAGTACGAATAAAGAATTTTCAACTTAGAAGCTCGTACGACACATAATTATACCTAGTACGAGTCAGGATGAGGTGTCATCCTAGACTGAAAGGAAGTTCATACAATCTGAAAAGGCAACTCGTATGAATATCTGAAGCAGAGCCGGATAGAGATGAAGTTTGCTAAAGATTAAGAGGCCAAAAGTGATGATTTTGGCCTCATGATGGGCGCTAAAATGTCGTGCTCTGTGAAGTGTACCTGTACCTGCAAACATAATGCACTCAATAAATCATTACAAGAAATGGTTAGTGAATTAAAACAATGAAAGACAAAACCATAGCTAATCAACTTATTACCTCCTAGTAAATGTGAGTATGAAAATGCTCTCAGATCTGATTATGCATATTCCAGTGACTTGGCTACACTTAGATGGAGGATTTGAATGATGAAGATGCATGATCCAGCAAGAATAGCATGATTAAGCTATATGAGTTCATGATTATTCTAGAAAATAAGCTAGAATGAAGATGCAATTAAGCTAAAATTGAACATGATAACATTGCTAAGAATGATAAACTAAAAGCTAGATGCCTATAGTAACAATGCTTGAATGCAAGTGATATGAATCGAATGATATGCAAAAATCATATGAAATTGGAACCATTTGTGCTCCAAAATGAGGTTTATTTATAGGATTTCCCAAGGCTAGGGGTGAAGTGGCAAGAATCAATGGTCAAGGTTAATCTGAAGATATCAATGGTTAAATTGGAGGAGGATGGCAAAGGGGGTTGGATTAAAGGTAACATCTGTCATCTCTATGGTGACAAGTGTCAAGAGGCTTCTAAAAGAGGTTAGATGAAAGGGAACACTTAGTGACAAGTGTCACAAGGTTCTAGAAGATGTTGGATGAAAGGGGACATGGTGGTAGGTAGAATGGGTTAGGTTTAGAAGTGGTAGAAGTTAGGAGAATTTGAATTTAGAAATTCAAATAATATGGAAACGCTAATTAATTTCAGCAACTCATAATTGATTTGTTTTAATTAATTAGGGGATTTAGAAGAAATGATTTTGATGGAGGGAATTAATTAATTAAAGGGGATGAAATGAAATGAACCTATTAAATAAATCCTTAGATTTATTAATAAGTAGATGAAAGGGGAAATTTAATCAAATTGCTTAGTGAATTCAATTAAATTGGGAAGGGAGATTAATTAAATAATTATTTATTTAATTAATTATCTTCAGACCATTTTTAGGTGTATACACTATCCATATCTTTGTCTATCTCTATATCCCTATCTCTATATCATGATCCTCTATCTATTTCTTTCCCTTCCTCCTCTCCCTTTTCCCTACTATATATTCATTTGTACCCATCTCTCCCTCTCTCACTCCTCTCTATCCCCCTTATCTATCTGTATATTTATACCTCTTTCTAGCCATTTATCTTTCCATATGTATCCATGTCACTTTATCCTCCCATATCTTTGTCTTTATCTCTCCCTATTCCTCTTCTTCTATATCTCTATATCTCCATTTCTATCTCTTTATTTATTTGTATCTTTGTCTCTATCTATCCCTCTCTCGCTCTCTCTATCTGTTTCCCTTCATATTCCTCTCTCTCTCTCTCTCTCTCTCTCTCTCTCTCTGTGTGTGTGTGTGTGTGTGTGTGTGTGTGTGTGTGTGTGCGCGCGCGTGTGTGTATATATTTATCTATTTCTTCTCTATCTATCTCGAGCTCTTCTCTCGAGCCTTATATATTCCTCCTATCCCCATATCCCTCTCCTACATCTCCATTTCTATCTCTATCTCCATTCCACTCTCTCTCTCCTCCTATTTATCTCTCTTTCTATCCCTATATCTCCCTATTCAAAGGTTTTATTTCAACAATGTTTGCATCCTTATAAGTGGATGCATAGTTCATTTGAAGCTATCACTTCCAAGAAAGCATGTACTTCATTCGTGATATTCTAATTGGTGAAATGATCTTCATTGATCCAAAGTTGATACAATGCATTGATAAGAGGTTGCATGAGGCATTGCCTACCCACAACCAAATCCCATTTGGAGGATGCTCAATCATGCTCTTTGGTGACTTGGGCTAACTACCACCTGTCAAGGACATTCCAATGTATGCTTCAACTTCTTATGGAGGGACACTACAACATAGCTTCACAACAATTATAGTTCATTGAATAAAATATTTCGTCAAATTGGAGAGCAACCTGCCCAAATTTCTTTTCGTGCACTTCTCTCAAATTTGCAAAATACAAAACCTACAATTGTAGACTAACAACTTCTAATGGCTCAGTCAAGTTCATCGCTCACCTCTACAAAACACTTTATTTTCTTACCATCAAAACATCTATTCACAACAAATGAAATGGTTTCATTGCATAATAAACACATGTTGTCATCTTTAGCAAATCCTATTGCCCTATCTACTACAATACAACTCAAGGGACTGTTAGTCCCAACCGGTGCTGAGAGGGGAGGGGTGAATCAACACTTTACCAGTTTTGCACAAATAAACTTTTAACTCAAGTTTGCACTAACTTAACATTCATCAATATAAGCAATTTGTTAGGGTTTCAAGCAGATCCGAAGCAAATATGAACTAACAATTATATGCAGATTTAAATACAAAAGATAAAGAAATAAAACAGGACACAGATAACACAGAGATTTAACGTGGTTCACCCAGAATGGGTTACGTCCACCATACACAGCCGTCCAATCTTTCTTATTATCCAGCAAAAATAGTACATCAACCTTACAATGCCTTAAGCATCCCAGCCACTTATAACATGCGTTTTTAGGGCAATAAACAAAGTCGGCCTTTTTAGGGTTTTATTACAATGTCGGTACGTGCGAGGATACGTGCTGACTGTACAGTACTTTGCTGATCAGTCGCCACATTTCAACAATCTCCCACTTGGAGACTGATCAGGCTCCACACCGAACACAATTACTGCAGAAGAATATGCATGCATGAAAAGATACATAGTGACACCAAGATTTATCTCGTGGAAACCCAAACGAGAGAAAACCATGGTGTGAGTAGGAACTCACAAAATTTGTACTCTTCCAGAGTACACTTGGTAAAGAGCCATCCCTATTAGGAGGTTACAAAGACACTATTAGGTGCCACCCGGGTAAGGGATTTTGATTAAGGCCTGTCAGTGACTTTACCCTGCTAAAGGTAGCCTTGTTAAAGGTCTTAGGATCATCAACTAAGATGACACTCGGTTAAGGGATTTTACAATGGGACCTATAAAAGTCCACCCAGTTAAGGGATTTTGAGTTGCAATGGTTAAAAAGCAACATAAAGATGATCTACTGGAGTAGCTACTGATAGCTTGATCAGATTACAATGAAAATCATACTCTATTCATATCGGTTGTGTTTGCTTTGTGCAACACCAGTTTTCTGCTTGTACCTTCGGCTCTACACTCTATCAGTTCTCTGACCCTCATCTCTGCACTCTATTGGTCCTCTTACCCTCGTCTCTACACTCAGTCGGTCCTCTTTACCCTCAGCTCTACACTCGCTCGATCCTCTTTACCCTCGACTCTACACTCTTCTGGTCTACCTCATACACTCTCTACTCTGCTAAAATCTTTTAGCACTTCCTCACATTCTACTCTGCACTTTTTGGATCACCTTCAACATGATCTGTACTTTGCAAATTTTACGATCAAGAATATTTTGAATGAACTAAAAATACTTTATACATTCTTTGTCATCACCTTCGGGTGTTTCCTTAATCAATGCAATCACAGATTTTGGTAGATTTAGAATTCAAATATTCCCGCTCTTTCTCTGCACACCATGCAACAATTATACCAACTACTCAACCAATTCTTCCACTGCATCCCTAAAAAATATTGACTTCTGGGTCGTGTTCAATTTTATAAATGTGAACCAAAAAATCCACAAGTAATCATGGCTTAATTACATGATGACTGAATTTGACTTCACCAACCTTTAGTTTGGCGTAGACATAATCTCACCAACTCACCTTTTGCCACCGCAATTGAATAACTGATCACTACTCCGAGATTTATGATGATCACCTATCTTCCTTCTTCCTCATTGGTGTACTGATATACCACTGCACTCTACATTACCAGTTCAATCGTTGATTGTGGGTTTGTTGTGCTTACTTCAAGTCTATTTTCATGTATGCCAATGAGGCTCTGGTTTGCATACAACCTCAAGCCTTCTTTCCTAAGTCACCTTTTGTGACTTCATCATCATCAGAATGACCAACCTAAAGATGTGACCTCAACACCGATCTTCTTAAGTGACAGACCGATTAGCTTAGTTTGTCTTCCCTTGAGTTGATTGAACCTTGGTCATCGGTCTCTTATGTTGTTTCCATGTGTTTACAATTCATCACTTTTACTACTGCACTCCATTGATACCACTCCACCGGTCAGTGTTAGACATCAACGACAAATCTCGGTGCATATACCAATTCTCTAGATTAACCGGTTTTGTCAATGCCAACAATCTCCCCCTTTGGCATTGATGGGAACACTTCAGAATCTATCTTATCAATTGCGTGTACTTTCTTCATTTCTTTATTTATTTCTGTACCGGTCATTACTTCTTCTCTGAGTTACAATGAATATCTCCCCTAACACTAGTAATACTCCATTTTAGCAACTTCATCTCAATCACTACTTACCAATGCTCAAACAATAATCATATCTCCCCCTTTGACAACAATGCCAAAGATGTATTTTAGTACACTAATCAGGACTACTCCCCCTAACTGGAGTAGTCCACACTTATCTATCTAGTCTTAGAGATTTTTCATAAAGAAATCATACCAGATTGATATAGAGCCCTTTTTACCTACTTTACTGCAAGTAGGGCCATCACCCCTAGCTTACCTCTGAGGTAGTCAAAGGTGTCCTTCTGTAGTGGCTTGGTGAAGATATCAGCCACCTGCTCTTTTGTTGGTATATACTCCAACCTCACTTTCTTTTCTTGAACTTGTTCTCTAAGATAGTGATATTTGATAGATATATGCTTTGTCTTGGAATGCATCACCAGATTCTTGGATATGTCGATGGCACTGGTATTGTCACAGTGAATCACTATCGATCCAGTCACCTTTTGTTGGATACCTTCCAATAATTGCTTGAACCATACTATCTGTGTGCAGTTGATTATAGCAGCCACATACTCTTCCTTAGCTAAGGATTGAGAGATGTAGTTTTCTTTCTTGCTTGTCCATGACACAATCCTATCTCCAAGAAAAAAATGCACCTCCACTAGCGCTTTTTCTGTTATCAATGTTCCCTACCCAATCTGAATCAATGAAGACACTTAAGATGAAGTCCCCCTTGTGTGGATACAAGAGACCATACTCATCAGTCCCCTTTAGGTATCTAAATATTCTCTTGACTGCCACCATATGAGTCTCTTTTGGATTTGCATAAAATCTGGCAACCAAGCCAACAACTTGTGCTATGTTCGGTCTACTATGTACTGCATACTGCAACTTACCAATAATGGATTGGTACAGTGTCTCATTCACTTCATGAGCCTCATCATTTTTGGAGAGCTTGCAATCTTCCATTCCAAAAGTCTTCAAAATTTCCCTTATGTACTTAGTTTGGCTGATGAATATGCCATTCTTTAGTTGTGAGACTTGCAGGCTGATGAAAAGTTTTATCTCACTGATCATGAACATCTCAAATTTTTCCTTCATTTGTTCTACAAAGCCTTTGCTCATCTCATCATCTCCTCCAAAGATGATGCCATCTACAAAGATTTCAGCAATTAAATGTTTTCTTTCTTCTCCGGTCTTTAGATATAGGTTACTGTTATCACTGGTTCTCTTGAACCCTATGCTTAATAGATATCAGTGCAGCCTCTCATACCAAGCTCTTGGTGCTTGTTTTAGCCCATATCCTTTTGCAACCTGCATACCATATTTCTTCCATCTTTAGATACAAACCCTTCTGGTTTCTCTATGTATAGTTCCTCCTCTAAAACACCGTTCAAGAATGTCGATTTGACATCCATTTGGTAAACTTTGAAATTTTTGTAAGTAGCATAGGCCAGCAAAATTCTGACCCCTTCCAGCCTGGCCACCGGTGCAAAGGTTTCTCCATAGTCCAAACCTTCTTCCTGAGCATAGCCTTTGCAGACTAATCTTGCTTTGTTTCTTACCACTTGACCAGTTTCATCCATTTTGTTTCTAAACACCCATTTGGTACCTATTACATTTTTTGTTTTCCGGTCTGGGCACTAGAGTCCAAGTTTCATTTTTCTCAATCTGCTCCAATTCCTCCTCCATGGCTTTGATCCAGTCATCATCTTTTAGAGCCTCCTTTTCTATTTTGGGCTCAATTATGGAGAGCAGACATGCATTCTCTCTTTCTCTTCTTCTAGTCAGTACTCTTACATCTTTGTCAGCAATGATATTTTCAGCGGAGTGGTTATTTAAGACATACTTTGCTAGTACCAGTTCATTTCTTGGAGATTATTCTACTAGTTGTGTAGGTTCTACTTCACAACCTTCTTCATTTTCCACTACAACAGGATTCTCTTCAGCAAGTTCGACTGGTGCAGTGTACTCAAATCCTTTATAATCCTCTGGTTCACTCTTGATGTCCTATTTATTTTTCTCAGAGAACTCATCTACTCTGACATTTGCACTTTCCACAATCTTACTGGTCCTTTTGTTCAAACACCGGTATGCTTTACTCTTTGTGGAGTAACCTATGAAGGCTCCTTCATCACTCTTGGGATCAAATTTTCCATAGT
Organism: Cryptomeria japonica; assembly: GCF_030272615.1. NCBI lineage: Eukaryota > Viridiplantae > Streptophyta > Pinopsida > Cupressales > Cupressaceae > Cryptomeria > Cryptomeria japonica. The sequence goes on from NC_081406.1 coordinate 588,564,116, forward strand.
ACTCATCCCTCTTAATATAGCACCTGCTTCCAAATACTTTGAAATAATAGACATTAGGTGAGTATCCACACCATAATTCATAGGGAGTTTTATTTATCCCTTTCTTTACCTGTATCTGGTTCAAGGTGTACACAACAGTGCTCACTGATTCTCTCTAGAAGATATGTGGAATATCCTTTTGTATCATTAGAGTCCTCACACAATCAATAAGAGTTATGTTTCTTCTTTCAGCAACCCCATTTTGCTGAGGTGTTATAGGTGCAGACATCTGTCTAATAATCCCCCGTTCTTCACAGTAATTCATAAACTCTTGAGAGGTGAACTCTCCTCCTCTATCTGATCTTAGACATTTCATATTCTTACCTATTCCTCTCTCTACTTGAGCCTTGAAGACTTTAAACATGTGAAAGGCTTCTGATTTTTCTTTCAAGAATATAGCCCACATCATTCTTGAGAATTCATCCACAAACAACATGAAATACCGGTCTCCATAGAAACTCTTGGTTCTCATGGGACCACAAAGGTTTGTATGAACTAACTCCAGCATATTTTTAGATGAAAAATATTTGAAACTAGACCTAATAAACTTTCCTAGTTGGCATTCTTTACACATAGCATTTTCAGGTTTCACAATATTAGGCATACCTCTGACAGACTTAGTCTTACTGACTTTTGCTATGCTATCAAAGTTAACATGACACAGTCTTTTGTGCCACAACCAACTGTCTTCTACCTTTTCCATTAGACAACTACCTATGGTGGTGTCTAGGTGAAACATATTGCCTCTAGACTGTTTACCGATAGCAATCAGACTTCCTGATTTGTCATTTATTTTGCATATTCCTTCATTGAATTCTAACCGGTAACCCTTATTGTTAAGTTGTGCAACACTTAACAAACTATATTTTATCCTTTCTACCCAATAAACATCTTCACAATTTGTTTTATCATTTAGGGCTATGGATCTCTTACCTTTTACTGCACAAGGAGCATCATTTCTGAATCTCATCGTTCCTCCATTGCAATCCTCCATGCTAAGGAATTTGTTTCTGTCATCGGTTATGTGGTGAGTGCAACCACTATCAATTACCCAGTCTCCATACTGGTTTGAACTAGAAATCAGTGCCATATCACCTTCCTCTGTGTTATCTTCCTTTACTACCACAAATGCAATTCCATCTCCATCAGATCCTTCTAATTCTTCATCAGTAACTCCTTCTGCAAGATAGCACTCCTTCTTGTTCTTATCCTTGTAGCTTCTAAAGTTATCTTTCTTGTCATTGTTGGGACATCTAGATGCAATATGACCTATTTTATTACAGGAGAAGCACTTCAAGGGAAGTTTACCTTTATACTTTCCTTTTCCTCTTGGCATTCTTCTTGCCAATAGATCTTCAATCTCATCTTGTTCATGTTCTTCAGATAACAGATTGTCATTTTCATGAGAATGGCCGATTCTTATAGTAGAACTACTTTTGGTTTATTTTCTTCTCCTTGTTGGTGCATGCATCATGGAAGCTTTGAAGGCAACATCAATCTTTGGTACACTGTTATCATAGTTGCTCAGTTCAAAGGAAGTCAACTTTCCAATCAGTGAATCAAGCAAAACATTAACTGTTCCCAAGGATGTGAGTTCTTGAATTGCAAAAACTCTTATGGCATATTGTGATAGAAAGGTCCTCAAGATTTTTCTAACCACATCATCTTCTTCAAGCTTTCCTCCAGAACTTCTTATGGAATTTACTACATCCTTTATCCTTTTACTATATTGTTCTATATTTTCTCCTTCTTGCATCTCATCTCGTCAAATTTTCCTCTCAAGCTATCCACTTTAGCCTTTTAAACATGAGGATCTCCTCTATAAACTGTCTTCAGCTTATTCCACATCTGAAAACTTGTTTTCAAATCTTGAACCTCAGCATACTCATTATCAGAAAGAGTGCTAGCAATCATATCCATAGCAACAGTATTGTCTTGCCTTTCTTTGATCTGATCTGGAGTGAGAACCCCTAAAGGTTCATTGTACTCTGTGATTACATGATTCTAGTAATGTTCTCCTAGGGTTCTTAGATAAAGCTTCATTCTGCCACATCATAAGGTGTAATTCTCCTTAGAGAACTTAGGACCCTCCTTTCGCATCATTTTGGATCTTTCCTTAAGCTGTTAAGCTTCTTCTAATTCTAAGGACCTGATGCTCTGATACCAATTGTTAGTCCCAACCGATGCTGAGAGGGGAGGAGTGAATCAACACTTTACCAGTTTTGCACAAATAAACTTTTAACTGAAATTTGCACTAACTTAACATTCATCAATATAAGCAATTACTACAGAAGAATATGCATGCATGAAAAGATACACAGTGACACCAAGATTTATCTTGTGGAAACCCAAATGGGAGAAAACCACGGTGTGAGTAGGAACTCACAAAAATTGTACTTTTCTGGAGTACGCCCAGTAAAGAGCCATCCCTGTTAGGAGATTACAAAGACACTATTAGGTGCCACCTGGTTAAGGGATTTTGATTAAGGCCTATCAATGCCTTTACCCTATTAAAGGTAGCCTTGTTAAAGGTCTTAGGATCATCAATTAAGATGACATTTGGTTAAGGGATTTTGCAATGGGACCTATTAAAGTCCACCCAATTAAGGGATTTTGAGTTGCAATGGTTAGAAAGCAACATAAATATGATTTGTTGGAGTAGCTACTGATAGCTTGATAAAATCACAATGAAAATCATACTCTATTCATACTGGTGGTGTCTGCTCTACGCAACACCGATTTTCTGCTTGTACCTTCGGCTTTGCACTTTGATGGTTCTCTGACCCTCGGCTCTGCACTCTGTCGGTCCTCTTACCCTTGGTTCTGCACTCAGTCGGTCCTCTTTACCCTTAGCTCTATACTCAGCCCATCCTCTTTACCCATGGCTCTACACTCTACCGGTCTACCTCATACACTCTCTACTTTGCTAAAATATTTTAGCATTTCCTCACATTCTACTCTGCACTTTTTGGATCGCCTTGCACATGATCTGTACTTTTGATCAAGAATATTTTGAATGAACTCAAAATACTTTATACATTCTTTGTCATCACCTTCAAGTGTTTCCTTAATCAATGCAATCACAGATTTTGATAGATTTAGAATTTGAATATTCCCGCTCTTGCTCTGCACGCCATGCAACAATTCTGCCAACTACTCAACCAATTCTGTCACCACATCCCCCAAAAATGGTGACTTCTGGGTCGAGTTCAGTCTTATAAATGCGAACCAAAAAATCCCCAAGTAATCATGGCTTAATTGCATGATGACTGAAGTTGACTTTACCAACCTTTAGTTTGGCGTAGACATAATCTCACTAACTCACCTTTTTCCACTGCAACTGAATAATCGATCACTGCTTTGAGATTTATGGTGATCACCTATCTCCCTTCTACCTCACTAGTGTACCGATATACCACTGCGCTCTACATTACCAATTCAACCTTTGATTGTCAGTTTGTTGTGCTTACATCAAGTCTCTTTTCCTATTTGCCAATGAGGTTACTGTTTGCATACAATCTCAGGCCTTCTTTCCTAAGTCACCTTTTGTGACTTCATCATCATCAGAATGAACAACCTAAAGATCTTACCTCAACACCGATCTTCTTGAGTGACAGAGCGATTAAGCTTAGTTTGTCTTCCCTTGAGCTAATTGAACGTTGGTCATCATTCTCTTGTGTTGTTTCCATGTGTTTACAAGTCATCACTTTTACTACTACACTCCACCGATAGCACTTCATCGGTCAGTGTTAGACATCAATTACAAATCTCAGCACATATATTGGTTCTCTAGATTAACCAGTTTTGTCAATGCCAACATTGACATGCTCAAATCTAGATGAAGAACAACTCCAATCTAAGATCTTCTTATGTATTGGCCAAGAGGTTATGTTATGTACAAATATACGGCTGGAAACAAGACTAGTCAATGGTGCACTTGGACAAGTCAAACAAATTGTATACAATGCTGGTGAAAAACCACCTCAACTTCCCTTATTTGTTGTTGTTCAATTCAAAAATTACATAGGGCCGGCTTGGGATCACAACAACCCAAAAAATATCCCTCTAACACCAATAAGTCGTGGTCTCCAACAACAGATACCACTAAAAATGGCATGGGGCTTAACAATACACAAATCATAGGGACTTATTGGTTGAAAGAGCAACAGTTGACATCGACAACATTGACCAACAAGGGTTGACATTCACAACTATTTCTAGAGTTCGTGAACTTACAAGTCTTTGCATTCACCCTGCCTGAACACATTCCAAAGATATGCATGCATGCCACAGAGCCCACATGTGACTCAATGTAAAAAAGAGGAGGTATGCTTGAAAACATTATCAGATGCAAACACTTGAAGCAATTGACTGTAACTACAAACATATGAGGTTTGTTCCATCTTTTCTTAGTTTAATACTTGTACTATGCGTACTATTCAATCTGATCATATAGCTCAAATAAAACTACTCTATTTGACAAATTACAGGTGTTTTCTAGCAATGTGTGACGTTAACAAAAGAATGGTTTTGATTTTGATCTCTAAATGATAAATTATTAAACTAATTCAAGTTATACAAATTCATTTTGACAAATATTATTTTTCGTACTATTATTCTTTATAGTTTTATATCAATTGTGCAACTATGTATCCTCTTACATGGATTGAAATATAATTGGAGCAAAACCTATAAATGAAGAAGATATGCAAAGATTTTTAGGACATCCTCTTTCAATGTTTAAAGTGCATTTTCCTGAAACAATGATTCAAATGTAAACCATATGTTCAATTCCATAATGTTTAAATTATATTTTGCATTTTGTACTTATTTTTTCAAAATGCTATTAGTCATTAAAAAGATTTTTCAGGTTTATATATACTACAAATTAAAACATTTCAATAATTCTTTCGTTCACTCCAATGACCAAAAATTATCTCTATATGATAAATTGTTCAACTTGTTTAACTTATTAAAGAAACAAGAACTATTATATTTCAATTTATCTTATTGATAAAGCAGTTATTCTCCTATTTCCCCTTCTTATTGTTTTTTCCAATGTTTTTGTATTCGGCGTATACATTGCACCTTGGGGTGCAATTACTAGTTTTATTTAAGGTCAAAAGATTATATGGTTTTCCAAATAATCAATCATGTAGAGAAGTATAAAAGTTTAAAACATTAAAATCATCAACACATCTATTTGATCTCAGCCATTTTCTTTTGAATCCTAAAAATTTTCTCTTATGTATCTTGATCAAGTAATCTCTATTTTTACGTTGAAGGCGTTTATTTATTTGAAACTCACGACCTGATATGATCAATCAATGGTGGATACTCTTTCAGAAGGAATGCAAGATGATTGACACAATCTTGGCCGTTCATTGTTTTCAATGTCTTTTTAGTGCCAGTGGTATGAGGGTCCCATGGGTGATGAAGCTATTTATTGAAAGGTGAATAAATAGTGGTCAACAACCACTGAAGAAGAATGATGTGCCCCTGTTTTTTATAATTAAAATCGATGTCCCTTTTAAGTGCTCTTTGAATTTCCGCAATCACCTTTTCTTTTGTTGCAACTTCTCTTCTAAAATCGATCCCCCTTGTTTCTTTTGGTTTGAAATCTTTTTTTTTTTCTTTTAACTAAACAATGTAATCTCCTTTCATTCAAACGCATGCTGAATTATTTTTGTTTTGGAGCAGATACTACACAAATGACTCAAAAAAATTCTCAAACGCCTTCCTTTTTTTTGCGTGTTGTAGTTTTTCTTTAAAAAAAAATAGTGTCTTATTCTCCAAGATCACTGCATGTTGCAGTGCCAACCTTTAGTGGTAGTAGTTTCAATCTGGTAAATTTAATCTTTCTTTCATGATCTTAACAAATTATAAGTGGATCGTGGGAGCGTTCCGATTACCAGATCCATAGTTTTCAACATATCCATTATGCCAAAATAATGAAGTAAATTTATAGGCTAATAAATTAGTTAAGGGATGTTTTCTTATCAATGGTGTGACTGATAGCTAAGATTAACCTAAAACAAATTTGAAAGCCCAAGATATCAAATTCTAGGCATTTCATAGTCAACGACAAGATTGCAACCCCAATAAATCTGTGGCCAAACATAAAGCTTAAAATAGTATCACCAAGACTGCACCTACAATACCCATTTGACATGAGGAAATCGAAAATAATCCCTTTAAGAAGTCGTTTGTATATTGGAAACGTTTGACATCGATCTTGATCAGCATTCCTCTTTCCAAACACATGATAACACTCTTCCCTATCATGCCACTGTTAATTTTAGATAATGTTGCTGGGTGGCAATTCCCTTAATCATCAGGTAGTAGCTTTTGTAATAAAGAATGCATCAACCAAATTGGTTTAGAAAAAGCTTATAAGTGATATGTTTTTGTGATGAAAGCATTAACTATGAATAATTTTCTTACAGATAATGGATATTGATTATCTTCTTGATTTAGATGTTTTATTTCAATCATGTTTTGATCTCTATAAGAATATTCATAATTGATTTGAAGCTATTACTTAACTCCATAATGACATTTATCACAATACATAAATATGAGATCTCTTCCACTCACTCTCTCTCTCTCTCTCTCTCTCTCTCTCTCTCTCTCTCTCTCTCTCTCTCTCTCTCTCTCTCTATTTGTCTCTATTTCTCTATCCCTCTCTTACTCTCTCAATATATCCTTATATGTCTATCTTGGTATGATCATATCTCATCACCTATATCACTACCTATATTTCCCTTTCCCTCTTGCTTCATATCTCTCTCTCTTCCACACTATCTCTCCCTCTCTATCTATATATTTATCTCTTCCATCTCTATCTCTCCCTCATCTTGTTTTTTATCTCTATATCTCCTTCTCTCTATATCCATCTCCTCTATCTTCATCTCCATCTCTATTTGTCTTCCTCTCTATCTATATCTACTATCTATATCTCCTTTCACTTTCTTTCCATCTCTCTCTTCCCCCCTCTATTTCTCCCTTTTTCAATCTGTAGACCACTAATTTTCCTAATTCAAAGGGTATTTTTTGTCATGTTTGGAAGGATGCGTAGTTGATTTGATGCTATCCCTTTCCACTTAGATCTTTGTTCCCAAAACAACATCATTGCAAAAGTGGCCTACCACTTGACCTCATGTACTACACAAATGTTTGTAACTAATAGAACACTTGTTTTCCTAATTACCCTTTCAATCCTCTTCAGCATACCCATTGCACACCAAGGTGCAATTGCTAGTTGTTATTCTTTCTTCTTTAAATAGGTTACTCATGGAGTCCACATTTTAAATCTCCCATAATTGGCATGAATATTCATGTAAGTTTAACACTCCATGATGTAGTGTCATTTTGTCTCCACCAACTCCAAATTAAGAAACAACATATTCTACCTACCCACTCTTTTTTAGAAATCATCCACCTTTCGATTTCACATAAGTTTACATTAGTGCAAACTAGTACTTAGTAAAGTTGTTGGTAACTGATGCAAATAAATCAATTTCAAAGCCTACAAAAACCATGTGTTGTTTCTAATTTGTTAATCAATTTTCAGTAGTATGTTTTTTAGTTTCAAAATTCTCAGTTTCCATGCCTACAAAACCATGTTGTTTCTAATTTGTTAATCAATTTTCATTAGTATGTTTTTTAGTTTCAACATTCTTCTTTTGGTGACGCAATGAAGTACTTTTTTTTTAGGTTGTAACCTCTATAAAATTGCCTTCTTGTATTATTAGTCCCTGCCCATAGACAGGGTAACTAATGCATTCATTGGGTACAATTTTTTTTAGTTGACCAACCATGCTATTAAATTTAAAAAAATTGTTTACATCTCTATAGTTTTATTATTTGCAAACATTTTAATAATTTTAAAAAATAATATTTATTTCTTTTCTATTGACTTGTGCTCCAAACAATCATTGCACAATTCAATTTTTTCTCATTTCTTATGAGTAAATTATTTGTTTCTAAAATTATATATAATAAGACATGGAAAAAGAAACTCTAGAAAAATCTAATAGTCTACAAAAGTCTTATTAGACTGAAGGCATCTTCTTATATGAGATGGACAGCCCGATGATCAACGGTTGAAAATGTTTCTTAGCCTTGCAAGATGATTGAAGACTTTTGATCCCTCCATTTTTCTTTAATAATAATTTAATATTTGACATGAGTGCCACCGCTTTCATGACGGGACGTTTGAGGGATGTCCTGTTACGTGGGGGCCCACCGTTAGTGACCCGTTAAATCTGACGCCATATAATTGAAAGGTGTGCCGTTCCGTCAGAGTTTCTAGAAACATGTGACCTCTTATAATTGAAAAGCTTATCGATCTTGACGGCTACATATGCGGGCGTTAATCTTGTGGCATGCTTAGAATCTTAGCCACCAAATTTTATTGATTTTATTAATTTTGTGTATTTAACCTGGACGGTGCGATAGCATTTCCACGAGTGGGGAGTCGGTGTACACCGTCGATTTGGGCACGGAAATCAATATCCACTAGTTATTAAATGCCAGCTTATAAAAAAGATATCTACCATATTTTAATAATGATAATAATAATGATGTTGATGATGTTTGTGGGTCAGCCGTCCATTCAATAGAGAGATGTGGTCCTTACTTTCGGCTGTAGCTATTTTGGTTTCAAAACGGCAATGCCTTTTCATAATATCACATGTGAGGGCAAGATGTCATGAGATTGACGTTCTCGGACACATCGATGGTATGGAGGCATCTTGTTGTCCGATGATGTGGAGACATGTTGTCATTTTGTGTTCAACGGAAAAGCTTGCATGCAGCTAACATTTTGCATTTGACGGAAAAGCTTTCATGTGGCTCATATTTTGCAAGTCACTCTCATTGTTACGGGCAAGGCTACACGTGTTGAAAAAAGCCCAATTTTTTTTTTTTTTGGAAATTTTAGGGAAAACAAATAAAAAGAATCAATAACCCAACAGTTTGAATTTTTTTTGAATTCTTTCATATGGGAGCTGCATGGGCATGAGAGGGTGAGAAAGAGCCAAAATAATTTGACAAGAGGCGAAATAATTTGACAAAATCTCGATTGTTCTGGTTGAATCATAAAGCGAGGGAGTTGCACATCTAGTTGAGGTATATACATTGTATGAATATATGTGTTTTTTTTAAAATCTCGTCGGGGTTTTTGTGAGCTAACATGTCTGCCCATAGTTTTGTGTGTGTCCATTGTATCGTAGAGTATGCCAGAGGTGTGAAAATTGGACACAGGGTTTGTGGTTGCGAAGGTGAGGTCAAAGCCGCATGCATAATGTGAGTTGTATGGATTTATTGTTATCACTTGCTAACATGTGAGTTTTTTGTGTAGAGAGGAGGGATTATAGCGTAGAGGTGGGTGGGAGGTGTTAAGATTGGTGTGGAGGGTTTGGCAGTAGTGGTAAGTTCAAACTCCAATAGATAACATGATAGTTTGTTTATTTCCTCTAACATTTACTTATTGTTTTCCATTGTGAATTTTTTTTTATCATTTTTGTAGTGCAGAGGTGGGTGGGAGGTGTTAAGAGGACTGAGATTTGTGTCGAGGGTTTGATGGTAGTGGTAAGTTCAAACCCTAACACATAGCACGATTGTTTTTTTGGTAACATTTACTCTTTTGATTGTGAATTTTATTTCTCATTTGCAACATTCAAGTGGACGCGTTAGGAAACCAAGGTTTTTTGTTTGTGTGGTGGTTGAAGAGTATAAAGGTATGTATATTTGCCTAATCATATGTGCCGGTTTTCCATAGTGAGCAGAGTTGTGAAAGATGAAATGCCAATTTTCTTTGCTTTATGTATGTAAAAATTGAAATTGTTTGAAAGCGTCCACTGTTTTCTTGGGCCAACGAAACACAATTATGTTGTTTTATTTGTTGAAAGATTGAGTGATAAGGCCAAATATGTTAAGAGTTAGAAAATACGATGGGTTGCTTGCTTTCTATAACTTTTTAATTGTTGCAATGTGTCATGTTTTTTAGTGTTCTATTTCCGTAGTCATCTAATTATGCATATGTCTGTGTGTATATGTGTCTGTGTGTATATGTGTTTGTGTGTGTATGTCATTCTATGTCTATATATCACACACACACACACACAAACATGCATATATCCATAGACAATTATATCTTGCACAACCAATTATGTTGCATAATTGGCTGGAACCTGAATAGCTACAACCAATTATGTAGCCAAATTATAGGCTCGCTGGAGCCTCCTATTGATTTTGGAGTGGATGTATACACCCTCCCGTATAATAGTCAACCAATTATGCATCTCTCTCTCTCTCTCTCTCTCTCTCTCTCTATATATATATATATATATATATATATATATATATATATATATATATATCACACACACACACACACATATATATATCTCTCTCACACACACATACATATATACACATAAATGTCAAAATATTCAAGCCTCATGCCCATCTATGCAACACAATCCCTTGTTGCTACATGCAAGTAACTCTCATGTTAACAACCTACTTAGTAAACTCGAAAGCTTGAGACAAAAATGAAACAACCTACTTAGTAAACCCAAAATCTTGAGACAAAAATGAAACAACCTACTTAGTAGCCTTGTTGCAATGTGTCACATTTTTTAGTATTTTATATCTGTAGTCAACCAATTATGCATGTGTGTGTGTGTGTGTCTGTCATTCTCTCTCTCTATATATCATGCACACACATACACATAAACATACATATATACATAGTCAATTATATCTTGGACAACCAATTATACTACATAATTGGCTGGAGTGTGAGTAGCTACAACCATGCATGTCATCAGTACGGGACTACCATTTCGGAGCTAGAATAGATGTATCCACACAATCCCTCATCCCTACATGCAAGTAACTCTCATGTTAACAACCTACTTAGTAAACCCTAAAGCTTGAGACAAAAATGAAACAACCTACTTAGTAGCTTTGTCTTTTGTGGAGGCAGCCTTCTCTTGCTACCCTTGCAACTGACATACACGTCGTCTGCCATTCTTTCTCTGCCATTGTGGTGTGTGTTATGAACCTCTGTTGATTTCTTTCATTTGATTTTTGTTATGGAAATCAATGTGACTCAATAGGAATCAAAATTCAGCAAGGATCATCCTTTATGCTAACCACCTCACCGAGGCATTGGAAATAAATATCATTCCTATGATATCTAAATCCATCCATCTATCAACAAACACTTTGAAGGTAATGGCCTTGATGAGTATACTTGTGTTGAAATTTTGGCCTTGTAAGATAATCATTTTAGTTAAAAGCTTCTTTACTTGTTCTCAATGTAAGTGAAATAAAAGGATAATAAATAAGTTATAGGAAATGATAGCATTTCCGAAGTTAGATGAAAGATATAATATGTGAAGTAGAAACTATCATGTTAACAATAAAGGAATTAAATGATGGGTTCAAAGTTAAAAGAAATAAATAAATGAGGTATCGTGGAATGTTAAGTGCATATATATACCTTCATGCAATAGTTGGGTTGAGCAATATATAACAACTCTAAATTTTGCAAAGAAGTGTGTTTAATATCCATTTTATAAAATGAACATGGAAAATATATTAGTCCATCGATAAGTATTAGATAACTTCATCAGTATTTTATTTGTCTATTCCCTGAAATATTGTATCTTTTAGATAAATAAATATCCATAATTTTCCCCAACATTAATACCCAATGCATCCAACCTTACCTTAAAAATGAATAGAAGCGAGATTTGATTGGTAATTTAGAGTAGTTTGTGCCCATCCTAGTCTCTTGTAGGAGACTTTGCACTATCTTAAAAAAAGAGAGAAGATACTTGAAAATTGTTAGCGATGTTAGTCTGAATTCTATAGACTAATGATGTCGTGAATGTATATTCAATTTGTACTGTCCAAGGCCCTTGTTTACACTTTTATGCAAGACAATGCAGCATTTGTGTATACCATTTTGGAGCTAGAATAGTTGCATTTGAGCTCTATTATTGACTTTCTTGTTATACGAACAGTGGGAGACAACTGCCTCCCGGATGCAGCTAAACTGGCTCCAAAAAGTTCATGTTATTGACTTATTCAAAAAATCAAATCATCAGTTTGTTTTGTCGAGCACGATCAAGGGTCTACAATTTTCAACTAACACGAAGGTTATGCATAAATTATACTTTTTGGAGCCAGTTTAGCCACAGTCACTGCCTCCCACTATCCTTTCCCACCTTTGGGGTACTAAACAAGCCCCTAATTGGAATGGGAGGCAACTGTCTTCCACTATTTGTATAAGAGGAAAGTAAATAATAGAGGTCAACAGACTTGCATAGCACAAAGAGAAGTTAGTGCAAACGCGTGTATGTGACTATATCTCTCCATTGCAACTCTTCATTGTTGAGGTTGTGCATTGCTTGTGGCGAAAGTAGTGTGAAGAGAAAACAATACTTCCACCACAAGCAATGCACGTCCTCAACAATGAAGAGTTATAGTGGAGAGATCTAGGCACATACATGCGTTTGCACAGATGTAGCTATTGTGGCTCCAAAACAGTGGTGTCGTACCAATGACATGCATGGAATGCATGAGAATACATGCATACCCATGCCCACTTGCAGGAGGTCCGGACGCATGGGCTCTGATGACACAGACATGGCGGAGGCGCAAGTTGTGACGACATGGACATGTCGAAGGCAATGTCCACACCACGTCATGCCACCGGACTTAAATGTGTGCATAACACGTTTTCGAAAATGGCAAACTACTATCGGTCCATGCAGATCGCAGAACCAAGGCTGGAATTTGCGGTTAGGCAGGAAACTACAGTGGGAGGTCCCAATTGTCTCCCAGTGTATGTATAACAAGAAGTCAATAAACTTTGGAGACTTTGACTTGAAGAAAGAAGTGAATAACATGTTACTAACCTCTGGGCAGAATTCGATGGCGAGGAAGATAACATACTGGAAGCTCGTGTAGGTGATTCTTTTGACCTCCCATCTATCTGATGATCTGTATTTTGCCTTTTTCTTTATGATTCTTTTGACCTAGCCATTTTTTTAACGATCTATGACTTGCGTTTCTCTGTTTCGAGAGACAAAATTTAGTTTTATTGGGTTCAAACTGCAAGGGAGGTTTCAAGAAAGGTCGAGCCATTCGTGTTAGGGGTCAGAGGTGCATAATACGAACTGTTAGTGCAGAAAAGGGAACGAAGGCTAGACGAGGCAGATGTGTATGTGAGTGGCAAGTGCAGAAAGATAATTGGTCCGAGTGCAGACACATTTACAAGAAAGCATCAGAGAGATATTTGTGTGTAGGAATGAGGGTTTTTGAGGTGGGTGGACTAGGGTTTGGCGGCAGCAGCATGGGCTGAACTAGAATTTGGTGACAACTGCATGATAGCTTTTATGCTCTATCCACAACACAAATAAAACGAAAGGAAATTTTTTTTGTATAAAATGTATATATGGATACTTATATATATTTTTATATGTGTATATGAGTGTGGATATCTATCTCTCTCTATATATATATCCAAATGCATATAAGTGTGTATAGAATGTGATTGTTTGTGCATATTCTCTCTCTGTGCAGCAAGACTCCATTTATAGAAGACAACATGTCAATGGTAGGCTGCACTATTTTTGTCTATTTGGTGAATGTTCCTATTAAGGAGTTTGTAAATTTTGGGATCTAGTGAAGCTAAATGTGCATAGATTGTCAATGTAGAAGCTTCCTTAATTGCAGGAGCAAAGGACTACCAGCATTGCAAGTGGGAAAGAAAAATTCAAGATGGCCTAGATATAGAGAGTTTTAGTTTTGTTATGTTTGTCTTTAGTTTTTTTGTTGTTGTATTCATTCTTCATAGACTAATAATGTTTGTCTTTTCATTGTAAGCTTATTAGGACACATTAGAATTGAATTATGTTTCAAGTGAATACTTATACCAAACACATTTGTACACTTTCTTTGTCAGAACTTTGGCACTATGTCAAATTTACACATATAATTTAGGTGATATAAATTACTTAGTGTTAGTTTATATTGAATATTAAACTGCAATTTCATATCTGAAAATGTACGTTCATTCTATGTTTTTTGAAATGCATTTACTCCCCATTGTAGACTACCACTATAATTAGTTATCCATGCAAGTTGTTGATTTCCAAGGACGATTGAGCAGTCCCCCGCAACGTCCAGAAATTTCTAGGTTTTTGCTCCCTCTCCCTGCTTTAATATTATTTGCACTGTAATGTCCCCTTATTAATAATGTTTAGGCCTTGTCTAATTTCTTATAAGAGGCTATATATATATATATATATATATATATATATATATATATATTAATGCATATTATTATTTTATTTGACATAAATGTTTGTATAAAAATCTATTCTTTATCATGTAATATTAATGTCTAAAAATTTGAAATGCTCGCGCAAACTAAAGAAAAAGCCTCGTTTTGGAACCAAAATAGTTGCATCTGGCGAGGGAGAGTTGAAAGGTTAAGAGAAATAATCTGGAGGTGGAGGTTTTGGTTAAATCACAGAGTGAGGGGAGTTGCGGTTGCCGCGAGAAGGGCTTGTTATCGAGTCGAGGTATGTTTAACATGTGCATTGTATGAAATATTTTTATTTTTTGAATTCCTTGGGGTTTTCCTGAGTCTACTAACATGCCTCCAGTTTTGTGTGCAGGGAGGAGGGATTGTATCACAGAGGTGTGCGAGAGGCGTCAAAATTAGACATGAGGGTTTGTGGTTGCAAAGGTGAAGCTAAACCCACATGCATAATGTGAGCGGTATGGGTTTATTGATATCACCTGCTAACATGAGGGTTTTTTTTGTGTAAGGAGGAGGGATTATAGCACAAAAGTGGGTGGGAGGTGTTAGCTAGTTCTTCCAAGCATGACCAAGATCTATAATTTTTGACTTACCTCTACCTCCAAATTATTCCTCTCGACCTTTTGTCTCTTCCTCCCTAGACATAGCTATTTTGGCTCCAAAACGAGACTTTTTCTTTATTTTATGTGGGCATTTAAATCTATAATTTTTGAATAACCTCCATGTTATGCTGAAATCGTGACTTGTTGGAGCCAGTTTAGCCACAATTAGATTGGAGTGTAGGGTTTAGCAGAAGTGGTAAGTTCAAACCCTAATGCATGACACAAAATTTATTTTTTGTATTTATGCGTTAATCTAGTTTGTCATCTTTTGTATTTATGAAATGTACATTAAAAAAAAATTAATTACTATTACAAGCATACAATTTGTTGTTAGTCTCTGCATTATAGGTATTTAATCTTTCCCCCCTTTTTAGATGTATTTAATCTTTGTATTTTATCCCAAGAAGTGCAATTTGTTGTAAAATGTAGGGTATTTAAATTTAAATGTAGGCTTAATCTATTCAAAGTAAGGGGGATTTGCTCTAGCATTTACTTTTTTCACCCTAATTACACCAAAAAGATCAGTCTTATTGAGCTATACACAAGGGCTAATAGTGTAGGCTTAATCTATTCAAATGATCATAGTCCACCTTGATTACCTCATTGTGATTTTTGATTTAAGTTTTTAAAAACATAATGTTAAGGGTTTAATGGAAAGTCCGTAGTATGCAAGAAGAAATAAATTACAAGAAGTAGTGGATGAGTTCATCTTATTTAAATAAGACGAGTTCAACTTTAAATAAGGGTTTAATCTATAGTCCACAGTGCTAGAAAAATAGAGACCCCCTTGTTTCACAATTGAGGTTGAGTTCTCCTCTGTTTTGGGTAGATTGATTTAATAAACTAGTGGAATCTCCCCAAAATAAACACTTACTCCTTGATTTTATATTCTTTGGATATAACTCAATGCGATGATGGATAATAGAGCGGTTTGTTTTTAACTATCAAATTTGTTTATCATTTGTAGTGTTTAAATGGACGTGTCATGAAACCAAGGTTTTTTGTTAGTGTGGTGGATGGGTGAAGAAGAGTCAATAGGTATGTATATTTATCACAACCCCCCCTTAAATTCTTTATCCCTATCATATTTAGTTTGAAAGGTTATTGTAGAAATTTGAATGCTAAATAAATGAAAACTAGTTTGGGATAATTTGAGTAATGTTACCCCATCAAGTTTTTAATTTGATTCATTATAGACCAAATGCCAATGAGCTTCACTATGATATTGTCCTTTTTGAAACCTCTAACATAGGATTCAAAAGACTATTGAAAATATTCAAAATTGAAATTTTCATGTTGGTATCAAAATTCACATTAAATACAGAAATCTTACACTTGATTTTAGAAGTTCAGAATCCTCCACAATTTTCTTTCTCACCTCCTAAAACATCTTCATAGATCTCAACTCTTGTTAGCATTAAGCATCAACTAGGTAATCTTGGTATTTACCTTTCCTTCATTTTCTTGTACCTTCACTCCACCTCTTTCCTAATTCTACTTTTGCATCTCATTACTTCCTTTGTGAACTTTTTATTCTATTACCATTCAGCACTTTCTCTACTTTTTAACAAATTGTCATTTTATCAATTATGTATAGAGTAAATTTTTTAATAAATTATTTCATATTATTTTTTTACATTAATATTTTGGAACACACTTCATAATGTTCATCTTATTAATAAATTGGATGATATAATTTATAAGGAGAATGTGAATGTGATTCTACACAAAGAGGATACTCAAAAACTAACATGTCGGATGTTGAACCTAAGCCAAAAGTTGCAATCTTTGGCAAGCTACACCCCCATTAAATTAGCATTATTTTATTGTGGAGTTAAATATGTTGCTAGTACCTGGAAAGAAGACAAAACCATTTGTTAATGAATGCATAAATTATTAACCAAAAGATCAAACTATGGTCTTTGGCAAGGTACCTATTCACATATTAGTCTAGTGCTTGTATATTTAATGCCGACTTTGCACCCACATAGACAAATACAATGGAAAATAATTGTTACAAAGAAATGATTCAAAGTCTTCTTACATGTTTTGCTACCCATAATCATTATTATTAGGGGTCTCCATCACACTCTTGCCTTGAATAACAACTGTTGAATGTAGGCTTGACAAATTTGTTGCTGACTTCTTTATCTTATGATGCAAGTAAAGAAGCTAATGAATATCATTTGTGACTACCATATGCCATTGCATAAATACATGGCTATGATGAACCTTTAGGTATTTCATTTTTTTCTCCAAAATATTCATGAGTATCAATTGATTTGAGCAGTTTGTTATTTTAAATGATAATTTCCACAACTGTAAAGTTGTATTTTATTAAATTTATTTCAATATTGAAGAGATTGTGAGTTTGTGGAAATGGACCTAATGAAACTTGTACTTTAATTTAGTGTTATTATCTTTGATATTGCCATGATCTTAATTATGGACTTTTAAACTTTAAGTGAATTTATTTCACCATTTTCTAATATAATTGTTTTGTTGTATTATATTAATTTGTCTAGGACTCCTTGACCATCCCTTCTTGTTGAAAACAATAACAATATAACTTTTGTACAAAATCATTTTTTTATAATAAATATATCATATATCTGTTACAAAGTTGGATAATATTTTTTGGTTTCTTGTTCACATATAAAAGGACTATCACTTCTCTCTGGGATCTAATTTAGAGGTAATTGAAGTTGGCATGGGAAAGGTCCTTGATGTTTTGAAGAACTGGATTGATTAGAACATCAAGGCCATTGTTGTCACTGATGGTGAACATATTCTGGGACTTGGAGATCTTGTATGTGAGGTAAGTTTCATGCAAAGAATTTGACTTTTCATGTGTTAATATTTCTACTATCTGGAATATAAAGGGTGCATCTTGTAATTTCTTTATTCTTATATTTCTTTTCTTTCCAACGTGTTACATTTTTTTCTTATGTTATGACTATTGGAATTTGTGTTATTTCATTTGACATGTCTGTTATGAACAATTATTATCAGGGAATGTGAATTCATGTTGGAAAACTTTCTTTGTGTACAACACTTGGGGGAGTTCGTCCTTTAGAGGTATTCAACCCTTGTAATAATAGATCTTGTTTTACAGTAGTTGTCTGATTTTAGGATGTTACCCATTTATTTCATTGGTCAGTGATTACTGATTAATAATATCAAATGATCTTGTAGCTATTAGTGGTAACTTTTTTCTAGTTGATTCTAGAAAAATGGTATAGAATAAAACTTGAATTAGTATTTTATTAAGTTGCATAGACCACCTTGGATTTTAGCTAGTAAGATACCATGTAAAAGGTATCAATGTTTTCCCCTTTTCTTGTGTATGTTTCGAAAGGTTGGCAGTAAGTTCTAAAATAAAATGCATTTTGGGTCATGGGGATTTGAATTATTTTACATGATATCCATATATGACATGAGTATGGTTTGACAACTTGTATGTGAGCAGTGTCTTCTAGTAACTATTGATGTTGAGATAAAAAAGAAAACATTACTAAATGATGAATTCTACATAGGGCTTAGAGAGAGACATGCTACATGCCAGGTTTTGTTCTTGACTAGAAAATCTTTCATATTTACTTTTCTATTTTTTCCTATGGCCAAATTATACACAATACAAGTTTCTAAATATATTATGTGATCAAGGAATACGGTGACCTCCTTCATGAGTTCATGTTTGTTGTCAAACAAGCTAATGGAGAGAAATTTCTTATCCAGGTCAGGAGGTGCCCCTGCTTTTAATTGAAATGTATCTTTAACTTGACATTCCTTTTTCAAATTAGGTTAAGGATATGTTTTAAGTTTTACCTTTCCCAACAGTAACTAATAGTGAATACCTAACAAAAAATTTCTGTAACAATGGTATCTTCAATTAATACCTAATTTACCATGTTTAGATGTTTGGAAAAATAATGTATGCAAAATTTAGTTTGTCTTCTTTTTTTGAAATTGTTAAATATTTGCCAACATAGAAGAATTATTAGAAGTCAAATGTTGATTTTACTATTTACACTGTCTTATTGGCATTGTAGGGGCTCATTGTGAAGACCAAAATGGAGTCCCTTAAACACTTCAAAAGCCATGGGCACATGAGAATGAATATTGTAAAAGATTATTGGGTGTTGTGGAGGTTGAAAATGTTGAATATTTGAGTACCACCACTGACAAGAGAATTTATATATTTTTAATACACAACTTCAGATGCAAATGAATGGAGGAATTTGATTGTTAGAAGTTGAATAAAAGTTCTATTAATCGAAGCATAAGGAGACACCAAATAAAGAGAAACATAACACCCCAACTTTATCTCTGCATCTTGAATTAGTGATATGATATGATATAGGACCCTATTGAAAATTGATGACTTTTGTTGAATAAAACCTCAGTAATGATGCAGGTTGTTTCCAATAAGACATATTGAATAGTTATTGAATTGTTATTTTCAATAAAACAGATTGAATGGTTATGGGTAAGTGCACAAATATGGTGTCCAAAAAGGGGGTATAAGTGGACAGTTGTTTTCTGAAATCAAGTAAGCCTGAACTTGAAGGAGAAATTTAAGAGTCATCCACTCAAGATATGAAGATACTCAAAGAACAAAGATTGTAGTACTCCGAATCTTGTTTCCAAACTACTATTTTTTTTCAAATTTGGATAAGATTAAGGGGGTCAAATCCTTCCCGCACAAAAAATAGACCCTGGATTTTTTTGAAAAACATAACATAGTGTCTGACATGTGCATCAAAAAAGTCATAGTTAGATTTATTATTTTGACAAATCCTTTGGCGGAAAGATAGTTAAGAGTGAGCACTAGAAGTTGTGTTTTTTTTTGTAATTTTTTGTAGAGTATTTTGTTTTTTATGATTTTTCCATTCGAGCACATCCTGAAAAATCATGTACATGTTCGTGTGCGAAACATAACTTGCACCAAAAATAATCGAAAATGAATCTTTTTTTTTTAAATTGTAAAGAATCAAGTGCACTACAGTAATATATAAAGTTTTTAAAATTTGGATTAGTATATCAAAGTTATTAAAAAAATGGTACACGTATGTCTCTAAGAACTATGGAGGCACTGGTAAAAGAAATTCATTAATAATATGTTTTTGTTGTTCAAATGTTAAAAAATTATATGGTTAGAAATCTTAGAAGATGGGTGAAAATATGGTGGCAATTTTAGAAATACCCAGTTGATGAAGTGTAAACCCGATGATGACAAAGTCGAGAAACCAAGTTGATAAAACAAAACACGTCAAAAAGGAGGAAAATGGAGGAAATCAAACTTCCAACCCGCAGCTTTGTCATCCAAGCCTATTCACAAGCCTAAATAGTCAAAAGCGCATACGAGCTTTCTTTTGTACAAAGAGTGTGTACGGGTTTTTTCTTTTTCTAAAACCGCGTACGAGGCGTTTTTTCAATAAGAAGTGCGTACACAGTTTGAATGCTAAAACATCACGTATGCAATTCTTCCTATGATACTCCATCATAAAAATATTAATGTGTGTGTTTAAAATATGTGTGTGCATACATATATGTATATGTATAATATGTACATATTGTATATGTATATAATATGTGTATACACACACATGTGTGTGTATGTAATATGTATGTATATGTGTATGACATATATATGCATATATGTATGTTTATAATATATACATGTACTATATATATAATATGTATGTATGTGTATTGTCTTTTGATAAATAATGTGTATTATATGTGTATGTGTATGTACATATACATGTATATTGATATATAATGTATTTTGATATTGTGTTGTACATTGTATTCCTCTCTCTCTCTCTCTTAGAACCCCACATAACACCTAATGACATCATGTAAGGTCCCTTAGCACATATATGACTCCTTAAGACCATATGATGTCCTAAGGGGTTAGATGATTTCCTAAGGGCTCATATGATGTTATAACACATGTATGGACCCATTATGACCCTACATGACCCCCAATGATGCCATATGACCTCTTTGGACCATGTATGTGTTAGACAGTTCAGATAACCAGAATACAACTGAGAGGGGGCATGAATCAATTGTCATAGATTACAGGAACCATTAGAAATTTAAAATTTAATACCGGAACCCAAAACATTAATACCGGAAGAGCAGATAAACCAATTAAGCATAAACAATAATCACAGAATAAAAGCCATCCACATAACACCAAGATTTGTACGTGGAAAACTTGGTAAAGGGAAAACCCATGGTGGGAAGCCTACCCACAGTCAGATAATACTTCTGCAGCAAGTATGTGAATTACAATTGAGGGGCCTGCACTTGCAAGAAGGCCAACAACCTAGAGGGCACTACTCATCACAAAAGGAGCCTCACTGACTACATACAAATCTAGACTACAATCTGGAGAAGTGTTGAACTGCAAAAGATAGCATCTCCTATGCCTGAGTACAGTTCCGATGAAGCTCACTACAAGAGGACTAAATCCTCTTACATAAACCCAATTTGATCTCCAATGATCGACCAACTCCTCTACCTGAATGATATTACATTATTCACACACTACATTCCTTGACCATGACCTCTTACATTAACCATGATGATCTACAATGAGATCATACATCTATATATACAAACCCTCAAGCATAAACAATCAGGTCAGCCACCAGATAATAAACTGATTACCATGTCAACCTTAGACCAAACAAATAATATCAATGCATAAGACATCCCAGAAATACATCCATAGGTCCTATCCACATGTTACATTAAAGCCCATCCATAAGCTAGATCAACGAGGACCAAGTATAGGTCCACACACTTCAACAATGAACTCCATATGCCAAGTCTCGAACACGATTACGAATAGCATCTTGAAACTCCACCAGAAGCTGTACCAACACCACTTATGTAATTCATCAAAGATCTCCATCAAAAGCTCTACTGGTGAATGTTAGCATTTTGAGTTTGCTGGAATTTTGCATAGAGATTGCATTAATAATATGTTGTCATTGATGTCAATTGAACCGACAATGGTATTCATGTTATTGATAATATTGTTGTTTTTTATTTTGGCTAGTAACCGGTAAGAAGAGCTTTGTGGAAGATGTTGTAAACCGGTCTGTAAAGTTTGTGAGTCAAACCGGTGTAAAGGGTTAAACCTTTCTAAGCAATGTAACTAGTAAACCCTATCAGTTGTTAAACCCTAATCGATCAAGTTTGATGGTTTATTATCTGATAAGTAGTAATGATGAAGACACGTGCGATCATTGTATGAGGATATATTCAAATTGTTTTGGTGCGTTTGTTTTTGTCTAGGGAAGGAGCAAAGTGGATTGCATCTAATTCACAATGCGTGATGAGTTACAAAGTCCGATGAAGCGGTGATCATGGAGTGGATGGAATTTTCTTGAAGAATGTGAAGAGATTGTCATGATTTCTAACAGTCAAGATTGTACCACCTTGTTTGTAATCTCGATGATGAGAATGAGGTTTTTGTTGTGTTATCGACCTAATTAATTTGTATTTAAGGTCGATGAAGTTGTTTGTAAAGGTTGCTGGTAAGATTGATTGAAACCAATTAAGTGTGTAGTTTCCTAACTGGTGAATGGATCTGCACTTTGAGTGAAGGCAGATTGAAGCTTAGAAGGATCCGATCAAGAAAATGTAGTGCTACTCAGAAAGATCAAGAAAACCTGTTGTTTTCTAACAATTACAACATAAGTGAAATCCCTTAGCTGAGTACGCTCTAACAAGCTTGGTTACTCATTAAATCCTCTAACAAGGTGGTCCATTAGCTTGAATTCTTAAATCCTCCAGCAAGGTTACTCCTAACAGGGTATTATGCTTTTCATCAAGGCATATTTGTAAATCCCTTAACCGGGTGATTCCTAACCGGAATTAGTTCTTAACAGGACTTATTCTAAAGCTTTAATAGGCTTGACTTCTAACAGGGTGAGCTTCAGAAGCGTTCAGATAGCTATCCTTGTGAGTCTCATCTCATTGTGGTTTTTACCTATTTGGGTTTTCCATGTATAAACATTTGTTTCAAGTGGTGAATGCTTTTGTGGTTGTGATCTTATTTGTTGATTTGGTTAACTTCTGATAAGGCATGATAAGTAGAAGCATTGAGAGATGAATATGTTGGGTTATGATTAAGCATTGTTGATGTTTACAAGATTGAAGTTGTTTACTGTTAAGTTGTCATAACAGTTAAACCGAGTGATGTTAAGTATTCTTATGAATATCGATCTTGACTGAGATATGTTTACTATGTTTGATTGAGTTTGAGTTTTGGAAACTTTGTATCAATTTTTCAATATACCGATTCAACCCCCCTCTCAGTATTCTACCAAATACTTATTCTTTCATCAAACCATCAATTGGTATCAAAGCATCTCAAGTCCTGTTAATCTAAAAGCCTAACAGCTTGAGGAAAAGATCTTGTAGATCATGATGAAGAAAGAAGGTTCAAAGTTCAACAAAGATAACTATAGAATATGGAGTGACAAAATGAAGATTTATATTGAGAGTCTTGGTAGTTAGTATTGGGATCATATAGAAAATAGGTATATTACACCTATTGGACCCCTGACTAATGATCAGAAGAAAGAACAACAAGAAAATCACCAAGCATTAGAGGCTATTATCAATTCCCTATCTGATGTTGAATATGTAGATGTTCATGGTCTTGAAACTGCATATGAAGTATGGAAGAAATTAGAAGAGATTTATGGCGGCGATGAACATGTTAATATTGCCAAAGAGGAGAGTTTAATAGAAAAATTTGATGACATGAGAATGTCTGAAGGTGAGAATATCCAACAGTACGGTCAAAGGATTAAAGAGATAGTTGGTGAGATAAAGAGTGCAAGAGGGAAAGTGGAAGATGCCACAGTAATCAATAAGGTACTAAGAACCCTTCTACCGGTCTATGCGATCAAAATTGTAGCTATTTAGGAGCTGAAATCCATTGACAAGACAAAGGTAACTCTTGACCCTATTATTGGCAAACTTACTACTTTTGAACTAAATGGCTATGATGGTAGTGTACATAAATCAGAATCTGCATTCAGAGATTTTGCCTCTAACCCATCTGTGAGAAGAAGTAGAGAAATCGGTCATAGCTATGAATCTAGATCCAACAAAGATGTTGAAGATGAAGACAACTTAGTGGAACTTGAAGCATTGTTGGCAAAACGACTGCCTAGAGGCACTGGTAAATATAGAGGTAAGTTACCTTTAAAATGTTTTGCATGCAACAAGATTGGTCATATAGCAACAAATTGCCCTAATGGTGAAAATGAATACAAGAGAGACAAATTTAAGAAGTATAAGGGTAAAGGCAAGAGAGATTGTATTGTAGCCATTGACAATGGTATTACTGATGAAGAATCTGATGATGATGCTAGTGAAGATATTGTGTTTGTATCTATTAAGGAAGAAATATCAGATCAGAAGGCACTAGTATCCATAATGGATAACTCTGATGATTGGATCATTGATAGTGGTTGTTCACATCATATGACTGGTGATCGGAGCAAATTTCTTTCCCTGAAGGAATTTGATGGTAATGTTGTCAAATTTGGAAATGACTCACCCTGTATGGTTAAAGGTAAGGGAGTTATTTCTCTTGATGGGAAGAGCAGTGTTGATGATGTCTATTGGGTTGAAGGCCTAAAGCACAATCTTTTAAGTGTGGCACAACTTAATGATAGAGGATACCCACTGGAGTTTAGAAATGGAATGTACAAAATCTTTGACAACAAAGGTGAATTGATTGCAACAAGGAAACAGACCAGAGGAAACATATTTCATCTCAATCCTAAAGTTAGAAACTGTTTGATTGCAAAAATAGATGATAGTTGGCTTTGGAATAGGAGATTTTGTCATATAAATTTTGACAATATTGTTAAAGTAAGCAAGTGTAAGACAGTAAGAGGTCTGCCTCAGCTAGAAAAACTGGTTAATGCTCTTTGTAAAGAATGTCAGCTAGGAAAGTTGACTTCTTCAACTTTCATGAGCAAGTCCTTCTCAACAGAGCACTTGTTAGATTTGGTTCATACAAATCTATGTGGACCAATAAGAACAAGAATCATTCGAGGTGACAGATACTTCATGATCGTCACTGCTGATTGTTCAAGGATGATGTGGGTCACATTCTTGAAGGATAAGAAGGAAGCTTTTGGTAAATTCAAGGCATTCAGAGCCTTAGTTGAGAAAGAGAGTGGCAAAAAGATAAAATGTCTAAGAACAGATCAAGGTGGTGAATTCACTTCTATGGAGTTCACTAAGTATTGTGATGATAATGGTATCAAGTGGCATCTTTCTACACCAAGGACACCACAACAGAATGGTATAGCAGAGAGAAACAATCGGTCAGTGGTTGAAGCTGCTAGGACTATGTTGATACAAGGAGGTGTAGCAAAAACATTTTGGAAAGAAGTTGTAAGTACAACTGTCTACACAATGAACCAAGTTCTGGTGAAAAGAGGTAAGGACAAGACCCCATATGAGTATTGGTATGGGAGATCACATGATGTTAGCTATTTTAAGATATTTGGAGTCAAATGTTTTATTAAAAGAGGAGATTACATAAGCAAGTTTGAAGCTAAGAGTGATGAAGGCATATTTCTTGGCTATTCCACCAAGAGTAAGACCTACAAATGCTTCAACAACCGGACATAGATAATTGTTGAGAGTGTTGATGTTCATGTAGATGAATGTCCTGAAGTTACAAAAGGAACTAGTTCAGACAAAAAGGATGAAGATCCTTGCATTTTGCTTTTGGAACCTGAAGCTATTAAATCAGAAACTAGTAAAGAAAATCTTGATGTACCTGTTCAACCAAAACAAATAAATTCAAAGGAAGATGATAATGAAGAAGTTGAACCTAAAGAGAATGATCATGTTATTCCCAGGTATGTGAGACTGAATCACAGTCCTGAACAAATAACTGGGGATAAGGATGTAGGTGTACTAACTAGAAGGAGAATAAGAGAGAACTCTTGCATGATCTCCACCTTTGAACCTAGAAGTGCTAAGGAGGCATTTGGTGATGATCAATGGGTGAAATCTATGGAGGAGGAGTTGGATCAAATTGAGAAGAACAACACTTGGACCCTGGTACCTTGACCGGTAACAAGAATGTTATAGGTACTAAATGGGTGTTCAGAAATAAATTAAATGAAGATGGTGTTGTAGTTCGCAATAAGGCAAGATCAGTATGCAAAGGTTATGCACGAGAAGAAGGAGAAGATTATGGAGAAACTTTTGCACCAATAGCAAGACTGGAAGGTGTAAGAACATTACTTGCATTTTCAGCTCATAAGAAGTTCAAGGTATACTAGATGGATGTTAAGTCTGCATTCTTGAATGAGATACTGGAAGAAGAGGTTTATATAGAGCAGACTGATGGTTATGCATTGATAGATAAGGAAGACATGGTATGCAAATTGCATAAATCTTTGTATAGATTAAAGTAGGCACTGAGAGCATGGTATGAACGAATTCATACTCATTTGATGAAGACAGGCTTTGCTAAAACCAGTGATGACAACAACATTTATCTCAAGTTTGAAGGAGATGAAATACTGGTCAGTGAAGTATTTGTAGATGACACTATATTCGGAGGTAATGATGACATGAGTAATTATTTTGCAGATGAAATGAAGAATGAATTTAAGATGTCATTAGTAGGGGAAATAAAAAAATTCATAGGCTTATAGATACAACAGATGAAGAATGGTATTTTCATTACTCAATCCAAGTATGTGAAATAGGTTTTGAAGACTTTTGGTATGAGTGACTGTAAACTAGTTGGAACCCCAATGGTTACAGGTTGTAAATTGTCCAAGGAAGATGCATCTAAGTCTGTAGATGAAAAGGAATACAGGTCAATGATTGTCAAATTACACTATGTTGTTCATAGTCGACCGGATATTGCCCATGCACTTGGTATTGTTGCTAGATTTCAGAAGAATCCAAAGGAGGCACATCTGATGGCAACCAAGAGAATTTTTTAGATATCTGAAAGGTACTGTTGACTATGGATTATGGTATCCATATGGTGGAAATTTTTATTTGAAAGCATACACAAATTGTGATTGGGCACGAAATATTGATGACCAGAAGAGCACTATCGGTGGATCATTATTTCTGGGAGGAAGGCTAGTTTCATGGAGTAGTAAAAACCAGAGTTGCACTTCACAATCTACTGTTGAAGCTGAGTATGTAGCAACTTATATGAATTGCACACAAGCTATGTGGATAAGGTACATTTTGGAAGGTTTGAAGATGGAAATCTTAGAACCAATAAATTTTTTGTGTGATAATACAAGTGCAATAAACATTTCTAAAAATCCTATTTTGCACACAAGGACTAAGCACATTGAATTGAAATATCACTTCTTGAGGGAAAAAGTTCAAAGTAAAGATGTTATCTTGGAGCATGTTTCTACCAAGGAGAAGCTTGCAGATATATTTGCCAAACCTCTGCCTAAGACCACTTTTGAGTATCTTAGAAGTCAATTGGGGGTTGTCCCTCTTCATGAAGTTAGTTGAGCATGATGCTAATTTCATCAACCCCTAAACCACTTGTAGAATTTTACATGGATTGATGAAGAAGTGGATGTATTCCACAGGGGGAGAATCAAGTTGTAGAATGATGTTGATGCACAGTGAGAGCAAAATTACATGTTTTACTTTCACTTTGGCATTGTTGTCAAAGGGGGAGAATAATTATGTGATTGAGGGGAAGAATTATGTGTTTGATTAGGTGAACCAACGACAAGCTGAAGACAAACATAGCAAGGTGAATACTTGGTAATGTAAACCAAGATTCCTATTCAGCAATCTCAACAACAATCGAAGGTGTTGATATTTGTATTTCCATCAATGCCAAAGGGAAAGATTGTTTGCATAGAGATTGCATTAATGATATGTTGTCATTGATGTCAATTGAACTGGTAATGATATTCATGTTATTATTTATATTGTTGTTTTTTATATTGGCTAGTAACCGGTAAGAAGAGCTTTGTGGAAGATGTTGTAAACCGGTATGTAAAGTTTGTGAGTTGAACTGGTGTAAAGGGTTAAACCTTTCTAAGCAATGTAACTAGTACACCCTATCAGCTCTTAAACCATAATTGATCAAGTTTGATGGTTTATTATATGATAAGCGGTAATGATGAAGACACGTGTGATCATTGTATGAAGATATGTTCAAATTATTTTGGTGCATTTGTTTTTGTCTAGGGAAGGAGCAAAGTGGATTGCATCTAATGCACAACGCGTGATGAGTTACAAAGTCCGATGAAGCGGTGATCATGGAGCGGATGGAATTTTCTTGAAGAACATGAAGAGATTGTCATGATTTCTAATGGTCAAGATTGTACCGACTTGTTTGTAATCTTGATGATGAGAATTAGGTTTTTATTGTGTTACCGACCTAATTGATTTGTATTTAAGGTTGATGAAGTTGTTTGTAAAGGTTGTTGGCAAGGTTGATTGAAACTAGTTGAGTGTGTAGTTGCTTAATTGGTGAATGGATCTGCACTTTGAGTGAAGGTAGATTGAAGCTTAGAAGGATCTGATCAAGCAAATGTAGTGCTACTTAGACAGATCACGAAAACCTGTTGTTTTCTAACAATTATATCAGAAGTAAAATCCCTTAACCGGGTAAGCTCTAACAAGCTTGGTTACTCATTAAATCCTCTAACAAGGTGGTCCATTAGCTTGGATTCTTAAATCCTCTGATGACGTTACTCCTAATAGGGTATTGTACTTTTCATCAAGGCATATTTGTAAATCCCTTAACCGGAATTAGTTCTTAACATGACTTATTGTAAGGCTTTAACAGGCTTGGCTCCTAACAAGGAAAACTTCAGAAGTGTTCAGATAGCTATCCTTGTGAGTCCCATCTCACCGTGGTTTTTACCTATTTGGGTTTTCCAAGTATAAGCATTTGTGTTAAGTGGTGAATGCTTTTGTGGTTGTGATCTTATTTCTTGATTTGGTTAACTTCTGATAAGGCATGATAAGTAGAAGCGTTGAGAGATGAATATGTCTAGTTATGGTTAAGAATTTTTGATGTTTACAAGAGTGAAGTTGTTTACTGTTAAGTTGTCATAACAGTTAAATTGGGTGATGTTAAGTATTCTTATGAATGTTGATCTTGACTGAGATATGTTTACTTTGTTTGACTGAGTTTGAGTTTGGGAAATTTGTATCAATTTTTCAATATACCGATTCACCCCCCCCCTCTCAGTATTCTACCAGATACTTATTCTTTCATCATACCATCAGTGAAACCCTCACGAGAACCAGAAACCAATCTTCTAAGCAAGCAGGATAGCATCCAATCACCAGACCAAAACCAAATGACCAAATATGAGTATAAGTATCATGAACAAGCCAATTCCATCACCAGACTATACTGGAGCCTATCGGATCAGCCCGGATCCAAGTTAACTAGAAACCACTTAACCTACTAGGACCAAAAGGGTGTCGGTAAAGCATCCAAATAGCTAGTTTTGACATCAATGACAAAACGACAATGCAACACATAATCAATTCCACCAAATGACCAACAATATCCCCCTTTGGCATTGATGGCAACACTAGATGTGAAAAACATCTAAGTACCAAGAAATGCCAAACAAGTCTCCCCCTGTGGAAGACAACAAACAAACTCCCATATAGCTCTGAATATCAATATCTCCCCTTGTGAATAATATATTGATAAAGCTCTAAATTTCTCTCACTTATCAATATCTCTGCCTCTTTCTTTTTCTTTTACACATCAATATCACTCCCCCTTTGACATCAATGCTATAAATTTGATATAAATATCAAAGCAAAAACATAAGCCTCTGAATCACAAAGATGACTACTCCCCCTAAGCAGTAGAATCCCACATCAATGCTAGAATGAATAGTATCTTTGATAGTGTATGTCGGACTGATGCCAAGCCTCATCAATCGAGTCTCTACCAGAGGGGCAGAAACTCCCAATCTGTCTCTCAGGTACTCAAATGATTCCTTGGACAAAGGTTTAGTGAAAATGTTTGCAATCCATTCTTTAGTGTTCACATAAACTAGTCTAACTTCATTTGCTTCCACCTTCTCCTTCAAAAAGTTATACTTGATAGATATGTTCTTTGTTTTAGAATGAAATACCAGATTCTTTAATATATCAATAGCAGCAGAGTTATCATAGTGAATAACTACCGGTGCATCACAATCCACCTTTATATCCTTCAACATTTGCTTCATCCATAAAACTTGTGTACAATTAGTAGAAGCAACAACATATTCAGCTTCAGTAGTAGATAAATAAGTACATGATTGTTTCTTTCTGATCCATGAAACCAACTTCTTTCCAAGAAAGAAAGCTCCACCGGAAGTACTTTTTCGGTCATCAACATCTCCAACCCAATCAACATCTGTATATGCACAATAAGTAAAGATGTCATCCTTAGGGTACCATTAGCCATATTTTGATGTACCTTGCAAGTATCTAAAAATCCTTTTCACCGCCATCTCATGATTTTCTCTAGGATCAATCTGAAATCCTAAAACAATATAAACAACATTCATAATTTTAGGCCTAGTCTGAGTCAAATAAAGCAAACCTCTAATCATAGATTTGTATCTTGTAGGGTTTACTGGTTCAGAAACATCTTTTCTTGTCAATTTCTCACTTGTAACCATAGGAGTACTTATTGGTTGAGAATCTCCCATACCAAATTATTCAATAATTCATTAGCATATTTAGTTTTACAGATAAAATTACCTTTGTCAGTCTGAGTAATTTGCAAACCTGAGAAAAATTTCATCTCACCAATCATAGACATCTCAAATTCATTCTCCATATTCTTAAAAAAAATTATTCTAACTTATCTTCACCTCCAAAAATAATGTCATCAACAAATACTGCAACAATCAGTATATCATCATCAATGATTTTATAATATAATTTATTGTCAACACCACCCTTAGTAAAACCAAGCTTCAAAAGATATTTATCCAACCTTTCATACCAAGCTCTAGGTGCTTGTTTCAATCCATATAAAGCTTTCCTTAACTTGCAAACCATATCTGTATCATCTGATAGTGAAAAACGATCAGGTTGCTCAATATAAACTTCCTCACCAAGATCCCCATTCAAGAATGCACATTTAACATCCATCTAATAAACCTTGTAGTTTTAATAAGTAACATAGGCAAGAAATAAACTTATAGCTTCAATCCTAGCTACAGGTGCAAAAGTCTCTCCATAATCAATTCTTTCTTTCTGAGAATATCCTTTACAAACTAATTTGGCCTTATTCCTTATAACTTGACCATCCTCATTCAATTTATTCGTAAAAGCCCATTTAGTTCCAATAACATTTTTATTTTTAGGCCGGGGAACCAAGGTCCATGTGTTATTTCTCTCAATCTAATTTAATTCTTCTTCCATAGATTTCAACCAATATTTATCTTTACATGCCTCAATTACTGATATTGGTTCAACTTGTGAAATTAAACATACCTCATTAGTTGCCAATCTTCTTCTTGTCATCACTCCATTTCTGTTATCCCCAATGATTTGAACTTATGAATGATTCAATCTCACATACCTAGGGGTCTTCTGACTTTCTATTCCTCTACCCTTTTTTCAGTAACTGTAGAATTCTCTGATGTTGCCGAAGTAACTGGTTCAACTCTTTGTTTTGGTAAAGGTTCTATCGGTTCACATATAATCATTTCCACTGTCGGTTCCTTCTCATAATATTAGCACTCTCCATAATTCTCTGCAATCTCTTGTTATAACATCTATATGCTTTGCTTTCATTAGAATAACCAGGAAATATGCCTTCATCACATCTAGGACCAAATTTACCAATAATATCATCTCTCCTGATATAACATTTACTACAAAAAAATCTGAAATACTTAACTGTAGGTGTCTTCCCAAACCATAATTCATAAGTTGTCTTATCGGTTTCTCCTTTGATATGTACTATGTTGAATGTATAAACTATTGTAATCACTACTTCTCTCTAGTAGATATGAGGTAGACTAGCTTCCATCATCATTGTTCTAGCAACATTCAAGATAGTTCTATTCTTCCTTTCTACAACTCCAATTTGCTGAGGTGTCCGGGGAGCAGAAAATTGTCTTCTTATACCATGCTTGTCACAAAAGTTATTAAACTCACCGGATGTGAATTCACCACCATGATTTGATCTCAAACATTTAATCTTCAATCATGTTTCAGTTTCCACTTTAGCCTTTAAATATTTTAAACTTTTCAAGTGCTTCAAATTTTTCTCTCAGAAAAGTAACCCACATCATTCTAGAATAATCATCAATGATTAGCATGAAATATCTATCACCTCGAAAACTTTTAACTCTAGCAGGGCCACACAAATCAGTATGAATAAGATCAAGAACATCATTTGATTTATCTTGTATACTCCTAAAAGAGGTTATGACTTGTTTACCCATTTGACATTATTTACATACCAGATTATAGGGCTTCATAATCTTAGGTATATCCTAACAGCCTTAGTTGAAATGATCTTCACAATGCAATCAAAATTCACATGACACAACCTTTTATGCCATAGCTAACTCTCATCAATCTATGTAATCAAACATGTTTTCTCACCAGAGTTTAAGTGAAATATATTACCTTTTGTTTGTGTATCGGTTGCAATCTCCAAGCTAGATCTGTTAATGATTTTTCATTTTCCATCCTTGAACTGTAATTGAAATCCCTTCTCTACCAATTGTCCTATACCCAAGAGATTATGCCTCAAACCTTCAACATAATAAACATTGTCAGTATTGTTCTTACCATCCAATGATATAGTTCCTTTTCCTTTAATCATACATGCCTTGTCATCTCCAAATCTAACTAGACCACCATCAAATTCTTGCAAAGACAGAAACTTCCCTTTATCTCTAGTCATATGATCTAAACAACCACTATCAATTACCCATTCATCCTTGTCTTCAATTTTAGCAGCAAATGCCTTCTCTTTAGGTACATTCTCTTCCAGTGCCAGATCATCTTCCTTGATAGCCAAGAACACTCATTCCTTCCAATTGTTGGATCTACTAGCAAAGTTTGTTGTCGGTTCATCATCTAAATCAGTAATACCTTCCTCATCCGCTATATAGCATGATTTGTCTTTGTTTTTCTTGTATTTATACTTGTTCTGATATCCAGGGTTAGGCTTAAATGATCTTTTAACTCTTTCTTCAAATCTTGAATTGCTTTCAGGACATCTAGATGCAAAATGACCAATCTTATTACATGCAAAACATTTAAAAGGCACTTTTCCTTCATACTTACTTCCTACCAGTCCTTTATGTACTCTTCTAGCAAATAGTGCTTCAAGTTGCTCAAACTCATCATCTTCTCTCTTCATATCTTCCAATTCATTTACATATAAATCTTTCTAGTCTTGCTTACTAGTTGTAGATGCAGATGCATGAAAAGCAGGTTGAGTCTTTACAGCTCCAGAAGGTCCAAATTCCTCAAGCTCAAAAGTAGATAGTTTCCCAACCAAAGTATCTCTATTGATAGATGTATTATCCATTGTTCTCAACTCATTAATAGCAGTAGCCTTCATTTTGTAAGCCAGTGGTAGGGCTTTTAGGACTTTAGAAACAATTTCATCTTCGCTCTGATTTCCACCATAACATTGAATTCCCATAACAATCTCATTTACCCTTTCCACGAACGAAGTAATCCTTTCATATTCTTCCATCTTCAGGTTTTCATATCTCACCCATTAACCATCAAGTTTAGCAATCTTCACTGTAGGGTCACCTTCACTAAGAGTCTCCAACTTATCCCATATAGACTTTCCAAATGATTTGTCTATTAATCCCATTATTTTTTTATTAGATAGTACACAAAGGGCTTCTCTTTCTCTACAATCATTCTCAAGCTCCATCTCCAGGTTTGCCAGAGGAGGATTGCTAGATCCCGTATTATAGTGTGTGACACCATTTTGTGTGATCTCCCAAATCTCTTTGCCAAGACATCTTAGATGAGTCTCCATCTGAACCTTCCATACTATGTAATTTGTTCCATCAAGCCTCAAAATAACCCCTCTAAAGATATCTCTAGAAGAAGT
This sequence comes from Cryptomeria japonica, assembly GCF_030272615.1. NCBI lineage: Eukaryota > Viridiplantae > Streptophyta > Pinopsida > Cupressales > Cupressaceae > Cryptomeria > Cryptomeria japonica. The sequence continues at coordinate 588,598,242 of NC_081406.1, forward strand.
GGATGGACTTGAACTATTAGTCGCCATAGGATCTTCCTCAAGCGGTTAAGATTTCTACAGAGAGGACCAAAGCTATGATACCAATTGTTAGACAGTTCAGATAACTGGAAGACAATTGAGAAGGGGGGGGGGTGAATCAATTGTAATAGATTACAGGAACAATTAACAATTTAAAATTTAATACCAGAATCCAAAACATTAATACTGGAAGAGAAGATAAACCAATTAAGCATAAACAATAGTCACAAAATAAAAGACATCCACATAACACCAAGATTTGTACATGGAAAACTCAGTAAAGGGAAAAACCATGGTGGGAAGCCTACCCACAGTCAGATAGTACTTTTGCAGTAAGTATGTGAATTACAATTGAGGGGTCTGCACTTGCAGGAAGGCCAACAACCTAGAGCACACTACTCATCACAAAAGGAGCCTCACTAACTACATACAAATCCAGACTACAATCTAGAGAAGTGTTTAACTGCAAAAGATAGCATCTCCTATGCCTTAGTACAATTTTGGTTAAGCTCAATACTGAAGGAATAAATCCTCTTACATAAACCCAATTCGACTTCCCATAAATACATCCATAGGTACTATCCACACATTACATTAAAGTTGGTGCATAACCTAGATCAACTGGGACCAAGTATAGGTTCACACGCTTCAGCAATGATCTCCACCTGCCAAGTCTTGAACATGATCACCAATAGCATCCTGAAACTCCACCAGAAGCTACACCAACATCACTTATGTAATTCATCAAAGATCTTCATCAAAAGCTCTACCGATGAAACCCTCGTCGGAACCAGAAACCAATCTTATAAGCAAGAAGGATCGCATCCAATCACCATGCCAAAACCAACTGACCAAATATTAGTATAAGTATCATGAACAAGCCAATTCCATCACCAGACTATACCGAAGCCTACCAGATCATGCTGGATCCAAGTTAACCAGAAACCACTTAACCTACCGGGACCAAAAGGGTGCCAATAAAGCATCCAAATAGCTAGTGTTGACATCAATGCAACACATAATCAATTCCACCAAATGGCCAACAATATGATATCTTAAGGGGTCATATGGTGTTTTAACACGCATGTCTCAATTATAACCCCACATGACCCTTAACGATATCATGTGAGCTCTCTTCCTCTCCCCCCATCTCTCTCCCTCCCTTTTTTATCCCTCTCTCTCTCTCTCCTAAGGAGCATATCATATGGTGTTCTAAGGTGGCAAGATGAACCATTATTAAAATATAGAAAGTAGTGCCAATATTGCCTACAAAATTTGACACCTAAGGGGTCATATGGTGTCCTAAGTGGTCATACGGTGTTCTGAGATGGCAAGATGAACCATTATTAAAATAGACAAAGCAGTGCCAATACTGCCTACAAAATTTGACACCTAAGGGGTCATATGGTGTCCTAAGTGGTCATAGGAAACCATATGACCCCTTAGAACACCATATGGTATTGTAAGGGGTCATATGGTGTCTTAAGGGGTCATAGGACACAATATGACCCCTAAGGACACATTACATGACCCATAATGATACCTAAGGGGTCATAAGATACTATATGACCCCTTATGACATGATATGACCTCTAACAATACCTAAGGGTTCGTACGATATAATATGACCCCTTAGAATACAATATGACCCATAACGATACCTAAGGGGTCATATGGTGTCTTAAGGGGTCATAAGACACTGTATGACCCCTTAGGACATGATATAACCTCTAACAACACCTAAGGGTCATATGGCATCCTAAGGGGTCATACGACACAATATGACCCCTTAGAATACAATACAACCCATAAGAACACCTAAGAGGTCATATGGTGTCCTGAGAGGTCACAGGACACTGTATGACCCCTAGGACACGATATGACCTCTAACGACACCTAAGGGGTCATACGACACAATATGACCCCTTAGAATACAATATGACCCATAATGACACCTAAGGGGTCACATGATACCACATGACCCCTTAGGACACGATATGACCCCTAAAGACACCTAAGGGGTCATATGGTATGCTAAGGGGTCATATGATACAATATGAACCCTTAGAATACAATATGACCCATAACGATACCTAAGAGGTCATATGGTGTCTTAAGGGGTCACAGGATACCACATGACCCCTTAGGACATGATATGACCTCTAACGACACCTAAGGGGTCATATGGTGTCTTGAGGGGTCACATGATACCAGATGACCCCTTAGGACACGATATGACATCTAATGACACCTAAGGGGTCATATGGTATCCTAGGGGGTCATACGACACAATATGACCCCTTAGAATACAATATGACCCATAACGACACCTAAGGGGTCATATGGTGTCCTAAGGGGTCATGGGATACCACATAACCCCTTAGGACACAATATGACCTCTAACAACACCTAAGGGGTCATATGGTATCCTAAGGGGTCATATGACACAATATGACCCCTTAGAATACAATATGACCCATAATGACATCTAAGGGGTCATATGGTGTCCTTAGAGGTCACAGGACACCACATGACCAACATGCTCTTCCTTTATCTCTCTTACTTTCCCATCCCCCTTCTCTCTCTCCCCCTTTTCCATCCTTTCTCCCTCCCCCCTTGTCTCCCTTTTCCATCCTCTCTCTGCCCCCCTCTCTATTTCCCTATCCCCCTTTCTCTCCCTCCCTCTCCCTCTCTCTCCCTACCTTTTCCATCCTCTCTCCCCCAATCTATCTCTCCCCCTCTCTCCATCTCTTCCCCTCTCCCCCTCTCCCTCCCTCTCCCTCCCCCTCTTCCTCTCCCTCCCTCCCTCTCCTTCCCTCCCTTTGTTCACATTTTCTTTACTACCGAAAGCACGTATGGGGTTTTGTTGAGTTAAAAGCGTGTACGGGGTTTTGTTGAGTTAAAAGCGTGTATGAGGTGTTGGGAATATTAACATTGGCTTGTTGAAAATTTTTAGGGCTAAGAGAACATATATGGTTACTAAAAATACTATGTACATGGTTCTGGGACATACTTTTAGTTGCCCAACAATCTCAATAGACTCAAAAGAAGTTTTTGAGGTCGTTGAAGGCCCCACTGCAACTGTTACTGCACTTTTGTGACTATTTTATATGTTGAAGTAAGTGAAATTTTTGTTTTGCATGATTTCAAAAGATTGAATTGTTGTTCTTATTAGTTTGGTCAATGTTATTGTGATTATTTAATAGTTTTGATTCAAAAAAATAATGATAATGGTCAATTTTATGGTTATTTGATTGTTTAAGAACTTATGTTTACATATATATATAAAATGATTCTATTTAGGACAACCAATATTAATGATGGGAAAGAACAAGTGAGGAATGATGGAACAATGAGAGACTAAAAGGAAAGACATAGGCAACGTATGAAGATATTACGTGACATAATAACAATGGGACAAGAAGGTACATCATCCTCAACATCTCAATTCGATTTACCAAACAAACATAATGCACCTAATGCAATTGAAGAAGAGATATTTGATTTACTGTATGAACCTAATGTAATTGAAGAAGAGACATTTGATTTACCATATGAACCTAATGCAATTGAAGAAGAGACCACATTGAATAATAAATTAAATGATAAACATACACTAGCTCTATTTGATGAATTGAATGTACCCAATGCACGCAATGCATCGATGTTAACTCATCCTAGAATCATTCGTAGGAAACCAAAGTATCTAATTGACATCGATGAGAATATTTTGAAACCAATGCCCGATAAAATGAATAAACGAACTTGTAGGAGAATTGTTAAAGAATATGAAAAAACTACTTTGAAAACTTAAATCAAACTGCAAGATGCCAATTAATTGTTAAAATGATTAAAAATTTGAATTTTAGAGAGACAATGAGAATTCTAGGCCTAAGATCATTCAAAAGTAATAGCGAAAGAACTATTATGATAAATATATTTGATACATATCAAGCTATTGGATCAAAATCATGTTCTAAAGATTCAAATGCTACTCGACATGTCATTACATCAATCATAATGAGCAAGAAAATAAATAAAAATCATTTGATAAGCAAATCAAGTAAATCATTAAATATTAGTAGAGCAACATTACGTAAAGCATTAGAGAGGTGGGATAAAAAAGAGGATCCTAACAATAATTCTCTTTGGGCATTCTCAAGTAGACTACCATGCAAAGACAAGGTTGTTGTTGATGCGCTAAGAACATTAATTGAAATTTTTTGGCATGACAACACAAGGGTTTCGCCTAACCAAAGAGATGTTGTTAGAAGGCGAATCAAATCTAGACAAATTATATGTTTTTGCTCTTCATGTATGTATTTTTTATGGGAAGAATGTGAATCACAAGAGTGGGTTGACAAATGGTCTCGTAGATTGTTGGTTCCCATTGATACCTATCAAATTCCCAGAGCACTATAAATGAACCAGATTGAAGCATCAGTTGATTTCAATCATGTATCCAACCTAGTGGAACCATCTGATTTCTGGGGTAATTTTATTGCAAGAATTTTTTTGGCTCATTTTGTTGCGTAAAACATTATTTTTGGTATTAATTATCATCCTATAATATACAAGTCATGTGTACATAGTTGTTTCAAAAGATAATAATGAACAAGGAATGGATTACTTTTTGTGTCGTTGTATTGAGCCTAAGAGAAAATTGACAACCACAATCATTGATGGAGAGGGTATTGAGTAGCCAGTAGGGTCTATTGTCATGACAGGCACATGGCTTAGGAGATACCCTATCAAGAATTATGATGTTTGGCTGTTCGAGGACTTTGAAACACACAGACACATTCTTCATTTCTCCAACCTTGTTGTTGCAACAAATATTCTATTGTTTAAGTATCGTGGTAGACATCATAAAAAACTTTTATGGAAAGTTCGTGAATCTGACCACGAGGCATTACTTGCACAATACGAGTTAGAGCCGGTCCAGAAGGATCACTTGATTGATTCTACGGTTCAGGGTATAATGATTTTGAGAATTATATATATATCATTGATGAATTTTCCTATATTCTTTTTTTGTATATTTAAATGGCAATGACCTGATTCACACATATTTAAATGCTAATTTTTTTATAAAATCCCATGAGATGATTTGTAACAATTTTTTTGTATATTTAAATAGCCAAAAGCTGATTTGTCCATATTTAGAGGAAATTTTTTTAATATATGTGACTATGTTTTGTGACTATTTTTTGAATATATGTGAATATATGTGTCCATGTTTTGAATATCTTAAGGGTTTTGAGTTTATGTGATGTGATAAGGTCAATCATGACCATTCTTGATTATACCTTAAGGGTTTTGAGTTTATGTGATATAAGGAATAATCATGGAGATTTGTGTTGTACATTGTATAATCATGGATAATTATTTGGGTCATTATTGGGTCATGGGAGTCATAGATTGAGTCTAGATATAATTGTCAAGCAACTTCCAGATTGCGTCGGTAGGGTATGGCTCTCGACATTCTGATGCTTTGGGAGGCCCAACAAGAGCATGCCTAGCGTAAACCTACCCACTTGGATGTTCTCGTGATGTTGGTTTGTGTCCATGACGAATGGAATCAATTCTACCCTATCTTGCAACTTTACATTGCATACGACTGACAGTTTTTGGAGCAGGTGAAAAATGCTACCATTTGAAAATGGCTCTGAGTTGTTAGAAACCAAGATAGGCCATTGTATAAGAGCCTCATGTGACCCTATAGGTTCAAACAGATTGATCATGTGTGTCTTGGTTTGAGAGAAATAGTTTGTCAAAGTTTGACAATTTTTTTGACTCAGGGCACTTGAGAGATCGCATCGGTAGGGTATGGCTCTCAATGTTTCGATGCTTTGGGAGGCACAATAGGAGAATGCCTAGCATGAAACTACCCACTCAAAGGTGCTCATGATGTTGGTTTGTGCCCATAATGGATGAAATCAATTCTATCCTATCTTGCAACTTTGCATTGCATGCGACTGACGATTTTTGTAGCAAGCGAAAAAATGCTACCATAATCAAATGGCTCTAAGTCATCAAAAACTGAGATAGGTCATTATAGAAGAGCCTCACATGACTCTACAGGTTCAAACAGATTGATCATATGTGTCCTGGATTGAGAGAAATAGTCTGTCAAAGTTTAACAATTTTTTGGATTCAGGGCACTTGAGAGATTACACCAGTAAGGTATGGCTCTTGACATTCCGACGCTTTGGGAGGCACAAAAAGAGCATGCCTAGCATAAACCTACCCACTCAAAGGTTCTCATGATGTTGGTTTGTGCCCATAATGGACGGAATCATTTCTAGCCTATCTTGAATCTTTGCATTACATGCGGTTGATGGTTTTTGCAGCAGGTGAAAAATGTTACCATTTAAAAATGGCTCTGAGTCGTTAGAAACTAAGATAGGCCATTGTAGAAGATCCTCACATGACCCTACAGGTTCAAACAGATTGATCATATGTGTCCTTAATTGGGAGAAACAATCCATCAATATTTGACAATTTTTTGGACTCGGTGCACTTGAGAGATCGCATCGGTAGGGTATGGCTCTCAATGTTACGATGCTTTGAGAGGCACAACAAGAGCATACCTTGTGTAAACCTACCCACTCAAACACGCTCGTGATATTGGTTTGTGCCCATGATGAACAAAATCAATTCTAGCCTACCTTGCAACTTTGACAACAACTGAGCAACTTTTACATCTTTTATCCAAATGACCCCAAACTTTCACAAATGACTTCAAATGATCATTAATGGTCCCAAATCACCTTATTTAGATAAAATAATGGAGAACAAAATGAAAACCAAAATTTGACCATTGCAAGCATGAGAGTGCTATCACACCACTCACATTGACAAATATATACGAAAAGAATCAAAAAAATCCAGTGATCATTACCATGGATCAAATCTGACCATTACCATTGAATTTCATTTTCATTGAGACAAGGAGTTTTGTAGGGTTAATTCAATATTTTAGAAAGTTTATCAAATCATATTCTACGATTGCAATGCTTTATATAATAGATTTTTGTTGTTTATATTCATATTGTTGATTACTTAGGCAAATATTCATTTAACTTTATAAAAGGGCAGCCACCAAATACAACGATCAACAATAATCATTTAACTGTATCAATAATTATTTAATCATTTATATATATATCAAAATGCACAATAATCAACACAATGAACAAATTTGTATGTATCAAAAATGCCTATCAATATCAACAAAATGCATAATAATGAACACAATACACATTTATTGGATCAAATATCATCATTTATATATATATAAAGGCATGTATGCCAAGTCAATACAAGTTTTACAAAAATGTGGCATATGCCATGTCCAAATTGATATACAATAAAATGGTAGAATATATCTACATGTATTGGTCATTCAATGACCACATCTAACACTATATGATCCTATACATTATGTGGTGGACCATCAAAATCTAGCCTCTTAGATGCAGTATGTGGCTCTATAGATGGCTGCAAAACCATAATTCAAAAGCTAAGTTAGAATCCTTTTGTAGAAAACAGTTCACAATTATCAGCATAACTATGCATTTAACTATAATTTATTTCCAATAGAAATGTAGATTACCTCATCTGATGATCTAGGATCTATTGTCTTCTTTGTCTTCTCCTTGTTAACCTTAGGAGTTCTCTTAAACACCTTCTTCAAAGCCTCCAAGTTATGGCCGAACCACGAAGGGGGATGTCGATTAAATACAATTAATACAATGTACTAACATATATACATCAAAAACACTAAAAATCTACGATATTGTAGTGTCATAAAATTGTGACCCTAGCAATTTTCAACCGCATTAGGGTCCTCATGTATGTGCAATCAAATTCCCTAGCTTGATAAGAGACCAGAGACTGCTCAACCCTCAGAATCTGCTTCTCCCTTGCCCTCCGCACCACCCTGTCTACACTTTTCCCTGGAGAAAGGGGCAAGATAGGGGCGTGGTGTCACTTTCCCTGCCCTATTTTAGGGCAGGACCCTTTCCTGAGCTTGCATTGAAGGTTGTGCAGTGAGCGGGAAAACTTCCTCGATGTCGGCCTATGATGAAAATTAATTTCATTAACCCTAATTGACATGTATTTAAGTTACATTTTCCCTCTCATTTGGGTAAGTTGGTCAAGTTGTAAAAGTTGGATGAGTGGGAAGTTTACATCTGATCAAGCATTCAAGAGCATTCAAGCTTTCTTTTCCAACGTTGAGCATTCTCAAGTCTCCCTTCAAGGCTAGGTGTTGCATTTAAGTCAAGAATTCAACCATTGAAGAGGAGACTGATTCCAACATTCAATTCCACACAAGAATTTATATCAACATTGCTATCACAACCTCCCTCAAGGTGATTTACATTTACTTCTTTTATTTACATTTACTTGCAAGTACTTTCTTTTATTACTTGGTTAATTCCAAAACTGGGGTTTGACCTGAAGGAAAACCCCCAATCCCAACCCCGTTTCCTCTATTTTTTGTGTATAGGTTGCAGGTACGTAGTTGTACTTTCAAATTTGGACTCCATTTGTAGAGGCAAAAAAACCCTTTTCATGTCGTGGATTTTTTCGAGGGATCGTGTACATTCCTGCCACAATCTGGGCAACGTTTCCTCAAATTCACAGGGCGACTTCGTCTCGACATATTACTTTCAGATTTAGGTGCATAGCTTCATCGCATGCTTTGATCTCAAGTAATAATCAGTTCTTTGTCACTTTTGCACTACATAATTCAATCAATTCCTTTCCATTTCAAATAGGAAGAGGGGATCAACTTGTCATCCCCATTTCATTCAGAATTATATCTTCTTCTTTGGAGGTTGAATCTAATGAATTTTCCTCTCTTTTTCCAATGTAATAGGTGAAAAGTTTTTGAAGGGAAATCCGCAGTGAAACTCTCATCTCTCCTTGGAGGGAAAGGGTACTTTTCCTCTTGATCTCTCATTCACAAATTTTTCACCCACCATTACATTTTGGTGAACCCAATGTCTTGCATGCTTTCCTTTGAACAAAATTGCATATTTTTTATTTGCAAGTTTAAATTTTCTGCAAACTTAGTGGTTAATTCATTAAAAACCCTAGTTTTTAAAATTAAAATTGAACTTGTGATTTGAGAAAATTGCTTGTGGTTATCTTAGATCTGAAAATTATTTTGTTTGTCAAATTTAATTTCCTCATTGTCTTGTTCAATTTGCAAATCAAATTTACAAAATTAAGTGGTTACTTGTTAAAACCCTAATTTTCAAAAATCATCTTGAACTTGTGCAAAAATTGGATTTCCATTTATTTTCCAGATTTCTGATTGTTCTCAGACTTGTTTTCATTCCTACAATTCAAAATTTCAATTTCCCTCCTTTTTCCCAAAATTCAAATTTTAAAATTAAGTGGTTAGGTCATAAAACCCTAATTTTCATATTTAATTGAAGTTTGTGAAAATTTCAATCAATTTCATTCCAATTCAGATTTCTAAACATTTTTCAAGGTGTCCCTATCCATTAGGTTTTACCTTTTTCAAATTTGCAATTCAATTCCTCTTTTTCTTCAAAATCCTAATAGGGTCCTATTTTTACATTTGAACCTTAATTTCGCCCATCTATAAATCATAAAATTCATCAATTTTTGGGGGTTAGCTTTGAAATCATTGTAATATTCATCCTTGAAAATTTCAAAAAAAGTTGGTCGGACCATGTGCATTCCTGCCACGGTCCTCGACTTTTTTCCCGAAATTTTGGGAGAATGTTATGCCTGTATTTAATAGCCTAAATCCAAAAAATTGGTTGATTTTGTCGACTTTTTATCCTCTAGAATCGAAAATACCTCCAAAATTCAACATTTCAAATTTCAAGATTTTTTTTAAAATTAAGAGGTTAATTATAGTCGGCCCTGATTTTAAAATTAAGTGGTATTCCCTTGGCCCTAATTTTAAATTCCAATTTCCTTTCATTTTTGGAAATTGTATCATCATCTTCTTCCAACCAAGTTCAAATTGTTTAATCAATATTTTCTTAAATTTTGCATTACTCAATTTTGTAAGCTTTGTTCCTATACTTCAAAATTCAAAATTCAAAATTTAAATTTTTCCTCTAGTGCATGAGTTTTACCACTATTAGAATTAAGGCCTCCCAAGGCTTAATTACTGAGGAGATGGAGCCTAATTTGTGTGACTTCTTTAATGAGGATCATGCTAATTGTTCCCATCTTAGTCATGTACCTATTCATCCCATTGATGAATCCTATGATGAAGAAGAAGCTTTAACTAGAGTCTCTATAGATCAACTTTCCACATTGGATAATCAATTTGATAACTTTCAACAATGGATGTCCCAAGAATACCCTAATAGTGAAGCTCTTCCATTAATTGAAGGCCTTAAGTGCATGATTCAAAGTGATAAGAATGGAATTGATATATTGTGTGGCATTGCACATATTGTTGATTCTAATTTCAAGCCTATCAAGAGTTGTGCCGAAACCCTAGGTTATTCACAACCTTCAACACAAGTCAATCCTTCAATTCTTTTGACTACTCTTATGACTAGTATTCCTACTTTTACCTCCAACATTATGGCTACTTCAACTCAAAATATCATCCCTACAACAATTATTCATTGGGGAAATCCCTTTTCTTTATTTAATCCTCCATCTTTACCTATGTCTTCCATAAGTATTCCTGTTATCCCTCAACCAATCAATGTGACACAAGGGGTCATTCCTTCAACAACTTTGTTCCTCCTTTAAGTGTCCCTTTCCTACCCAATCATCACCTATGCCTACTTATCATAATGTCCCACCACCTTATTCTCAGTCCATGCCTTCCTTCAATAACATCACACCACCTTCTCAATCAACTATGTCTAACATCAATTCTTCTACTGAAGCGACAATTAATAATCTTTCTCAAACTATGTCTTCCTTACAACAAGAAATTGCTTCTATGAGTCAATCCAAGTTTGGTGTGCCCACCTTTGATGTTGTGAGACCACTTTCTCTTGATATTGTTAAAGTCGTACCACCTAAACATGTTGAGATCCCTCAATTATAACTCTATAATGGAAAAGATGATCCTCTTATGCATGTCAAAACATTTCAAACCTTGTGTACCAATTTTGCTTATGATCAAAGATTGCTTGCAAAATTGTTTACAATAAAAATAAGAGATAAGGCTTTAGAATGGTATTTCTATTTGCCTTCTTATTTTATCACTTCCTTTCAATAATTGGCAAATGCTTTTGTCCAACAATTTCAAAACAACATTGGTCCTAAAATTACTTTGACTGATTTAATGCATTGTAAACAATGTGTTAAAGAAAAAGTGATTGATTTCATTGGTAGATATAAGCATTTGTGTGCTCAAATTTCTTTTCATGTACCTGATAATGATATTCAAAGAATTTTCATTTCTAATTTACAAAAAGATATCAGGGAAAAGCTTCTTTTGTCTAAGTTTACTTCCTTTCCGTAGTTGTGTGCAACACTTCACATTTATCAACTATTTGTGAGTCAAATAGAGCAATCCGCTCCTATGGCTATGGGTGATAAGGGGGAGAGTGTTCAACAACCGTTTGTGAAGTTCAAACCAACAAAAAGATTCATCAAGTTCAATGATACAATCAACAACAACAATGTGAATGCTACAACATGTGTGTCTTCTATTTCTAAATTTTTCTAAAGAGAAAGACAGTTTACTTCTTTGAATGAATCTTTACATAGTATTATGTCTCAGTTGTTGCAAAGAAATATTATCAAACTTCCTCCTATAAAACCAGTTGATTCTTCTAAACTTGCATCCCCTTATTTTGATAACAATTCCTTTTGCCAATTTCATCGTCAGCCTAGTCATGATACTGAGAAATGTTTCGTATTAAAAAATAAGATTCAAGATTTGATTGATAATAATACTATATTTGTGGCAGGTGTGAATGATAAAGGTGTGTGGGGGAAAAAGTGACACTAAGCAAACATGCCCTAATCTCACTTTCAACCACACACTGTGGAATACGAAAGAGCCTAGAGGTATCACACAATTGGCTACTTCTTCTTGTGGAAGAGAGAGCCATGGGCTACCTATTAGGATTTCTATTCCTTTGTTGTAAATGATAGATAGAATGATGCAAGTTCAATTCCCAACCCCAAAGTGCAAGTATGAACTAATAACAAGATTGCAGAATTGAACATAAACTATGGAAAGCTATAAACACAAGAATAAGAAAAGAATGCAAATGTGTACCCGGAGTCAAAATCTGAGTGAAAATGTTCGGGACAGGGGCGCAGGCGCCACTGTCCTGATTCTGCCCCTGAAACTGCTCTGGAAACTGCTATTTTGCAACCTGAAAAGCTATCAAAAATGCTGAAAATTGTTGTCTGACAGAGGGACCAAGGTGCCCAGCGCCCCTGTCCTGGCAGGACCAGGGCGCCCCATGCCCCTGTCTTGGTCTTTTGCTCTGAAATTTGGTGTGGAGTGCTGTCTTGGCCTGCTTTTCCCGGATCTGTAACTTGCGGTGTCGTTCGAGTCCCGAAACCTGCACTTATATCTGAAAAGGGTATGGTGGGCGGCTATATAGGGTTTTGCCTTAGTCAAACCCCCGCTTCGGTGATTTCCACCTCCACGAATAGCCAAGTTGTATTGTAAAAGTAATGTGTGTGCAGACCTTGTGTGTGTGCAAGATCCTAAAATGCAAGTAAGCAAACTAGAGCAACCTAGAAAGTAAACCCTAATTGCTTGTAAATGATAATGTAAATGCTCCAAATCAAGATGCAAAGTGATCTAAATCATGAATACAAATGATATAGTGAGCCTTATGCAAAGACATGAAAACAACATGAAATCATACCCAACCCCAAGGGAGGGGTACAAGCCAATCTTCAGTCGGTAATCCCCTATTGCTCTTCAATGTCTTCAAAGCCCTAAAATGGATGAATGAAATTGATGGATGATTGATAGATGGATGTTGAGTGTTGTTGAAGTCTTCAAAGATCTGCTCTTTCGTTGCATATGAGGTCCTTCAAATCAAAATTCGGATCCTTTCAAATGAAGAAAGAGAGCTCTTATGTATGAAACCCTAGGTCTTAATTTCAACTTTTGGCCGACCTAGAGATTGAATCTCCTGCCAATTTCTTGGGGTTAAGCTTTCTTTTATGATTGGATTGTGCTCCCAAAATTTCGGGAAAAATGTTCGGGACCATGTACACTCCGGGCGCCATGGTCCTCTCCGAGATCCATGGTCCTGACAACTTTTCACCAATTTTTCAGGGCCGTCGGATATGATGATTTTAGAGAGAATCCCAAAGTTACAGGTGATTTTGAGATGTTTTGACCCCCGAAATCAAGCCCCCAAGTTCAAAATAGGACCTAATTAGGGTTTTTGATTAAATGATGTATTGGAGGAATAAAATGAAAGGGGCACACTTTAATGAAAAGGGCCCAACTTTATGATATGGAAGATGATAAAATAGAACCTTAGACCTAATTAATTTAATTAATTAAGTGCTAAAGGGGAAATGCAATGCAAAATACAAAATGCGCCAAGGTGGGTGCTAAACTAGGTGTGAAATTGTACCACCCTAGCAAGTGCATACAATTTACGACACTACATTTAGCCCCCACTTTAGCGGTCATATGAACACTACGTGCATATGCAAGCTAAAGTACAGAAAAGTAAACATTATTTGAAAAAGGATATATCCATAAGTCTGTCGAACGAAGCCCCCAGCGGTATCTGCAGTATACAGTTAGGAACCGCACCCTACAAAACATACGTTAGATCACAAAATCACCTAATGCTTACTAAGGAAGGTGATGAAAATTTGAGGGTAGCTATATGCCCCCCCCTGTTTCGGCTTGCTAATTTTAGTGAGTTGAAACAGGGTATCATGTTTACCACTTCGAATTGTTAAAGAATATTGATGACAAATGCTCACAAGAAGATTTGATATGAGATCAAAAACTAATGGAGAATCATTTGGTAAGAAAGAGGACTAAATCTCAATTCCAACACAACAAAGAGTGTGAGGATTCGAGAGTTCTCTAACACAAGATGAAGGATGTAAATGGAAACAAAATGCAAAGAGAAGAAAAGAAAGGAAAAAAGCATGAATACACACATTGGTGATCCATGAGAAGAATAGTGAGAGAGAAAACATGGACTTCTCGCCCCTAGATCTTTTCTAGGTGATCCATGGGAAAAAGGACATGGAAAACTAGCCCCTAGAGTCTATCTAGGTGATCCATGTAAGGGAGGAGAGTGAGAAAGTCTAGCCTTATGCCACTAGTTCCACTCAACCTCATGCATGTGTGTGTAAGGGAGGTTAGAAGCACCTCATAGGAGTCTATGCCCGAGTATGCTACAACCTGTATATGTATAGTACAAAAGCGTGACATCTCGCTCTAAGAGTCTGTGCTCTGGTTTCGAGAATAATCACCTTGCATAAAAGAAAAATGGAGACATCTCGCTCTAAGAGTTTGTGCTCTGGTTTCGAGAATGACCCATTGCTCAAAAAGTGTAATGTTTATGTCATAAGCAAAGTAGAACAAGGATACCTACCTTCATCACAAAAGAAGATACCCCAAAAATGCAACAATGTCATAGATCCAAGCAAGAGAGTTTTGCACTCTTTAAGCAAGGATAAGATAGTTGAAAAGGGATATCTTGTAGTATGTGTAAAGGAGATCTATAGAGGAGAAGAGATCTTTGTACAAAAGACACCTATCCCCGAGAGGAATTGTCTTAGACAAATTTAACATCTTCTAGAATAAGACAAAGAAGAGAATAAGAATGCAATACTTCCTTCTTTTGCGAGGTGAAAGTGATTCTTAATGAAGGATGACGCTCTTTTTAACCCAATTGGGAGAGTGAATTCATTATGGATGTATTTTACCAAGTGCAAAAGAGGTTGTAGTCAAGGACTTACACCTCTTGTAAGAGAGAATCCTTGAACAAACAACGACAAATGCATACAAGGAATAACATCAAGTAATAAAGTTCACACCATCCATGAAATAGGAAAAAGTGGATCCTTAGATAAAAATAAGGAAAGATCATTGCCTCCCAACGATAAGGATAATGAGAAGGACTTACACAATCTTCTAGGGAGAGACTTAGACATAAGAAAAATGTACTACATACTCACATGAGTTCATGCAAGAAAGACATTAGTGTATGTAAAATGCTTCTCACAAGAAGTGGGTAGGATAAGAAAGAGGATACACATCTTCTCCCATATCTAGGAAAAGAGGATTCTAAAGAAAAGATGATCAATATTTCCACACTATTACCCCAAAGGGAAATTTTAACCATGAAAAGAAGAGATGTATGAAATCACTCTTGTCCCCATAGGAACAAGAGATAACATAGAAAATTAGGCTATTATGTTGCTTCAAAAATATGATTGCACTTGAAATTGTACCATCATGAATGACAATGAGCCCCCAGTAAATGAGCTACCAATGTCACATAATGATGAGCAACATAATAGCCATTAATGTTATTTAAAGACATGATAGATTGAATGAGGTATTTGAATATGACATGCTAAATGCTCAACTATAAGTGAGATCAAAAACATGTATAAAATTGAAGAAGAAAAGTCACCAGAACTCTTAGAAGAGGGGTGAGTGTAATTTATTAGAGCCTTATCCCTGGAGGAAAGGACTTTATGATGAATAGGAGATAAAGATTCATAAGTGGATTTAGAAATTTGAGGGGAGTCATAAAGAGATTTGTTCTTCGCCAAGAGTTCCTTATGAGGGGAATGAGAGTTGATATAAGTAGAAGATGATTTAGTTGAAGTGAGATCATCATCACTACTAAATATAGCATTCACATTGAGAGATGGTCTTTTAGATTCTTTGGTGGGCTTAGAAAGATTATATCCAAGTCCAAATGAATATTCATGCATGTTATGTTCTAAAGGAACTTTAATTCCTTGTTCATTTGTGCCACAACCATTTCCACTATAGCCACTCTTAGCCAAAATATGAAAACCACGACCATAACGATTAGCCATTTCAGAAAGATGGTTTTTCATAAGACAAAGAATCAAATTCTTCAGAATTAGAGATGTGAGGAGAAGAAGTTTGAGAAGTAGCCACAAAATTATTGCTCATAGGTTCAGGTAAGACAGATTGATCTCTAGTTTCTTCCTTCTTTTTAACTTTAAGCTCTCTAGGAGGAACCCTATACTCACCTAAAAAGGTGGGATTGAAATCAAGAGATCCCCAATCGTCTTCTGCGAGAACCTTCTCAGGATCAAAAGCCTTTTCATGTGTAGATTCAAGTTGAGAAGAATCTTCTTCAGGAAATTCAGACTCATCCAAAGAATTTTGATTATCAGAGGGTGATGATTCATCCATAGGTATCTTGTTTAACGAGTCATCACTAGAAGAGGAAGGCTTAGAAGAACTCCCTTTGAAAGTAGATGTTTGCAAACAAGCTTGAAAATTAGTATCACCTATCAAGGTATATGTCTTATTATTATAAATAAATTTAACTTGTCTATGCAATGTAGAGGGGACAGCTTGCATACTGTGAATCCAAGGTATCCCTAATAACAAGTTGTATGTTAGATTTCCCGACATAACATGGATAGGAGTAGGCAAAGTAACAGGTCCCACTGTGATGGGTAAGGTGATAATACCTAATGAAGACTTAGCCACATTATCAAAGCCTCGAATGGGACGAGAGTTAGGCTCAATAAGGGATGTATCCACATTCATCTTATGCAATAGATTAATGCTACACACATTAAGGCTAGAGCCATTATCTACCAATGTTCGTCTTATAGCAGTGTCATTTATGATAACCACAATCATCAAGGGATCATATTGATGTTGAATTTCACTAGTAGGCAACTCATCTTGAGTAAACACAATTTGAGCTTTAGGATTCATCACAGAGTTAACCAAAGACACTATATTACTAGATGTATTAGGTGGAGGAACATTCAAATCTTTCAAGGCATCTTGTAACATTCCATGATGAACGGAAGAAGTTTGGATCAAATCCCAAAGGGATATCTTAGCAGGGGTAGCTTTAAGTTGTTCTATGAGATCATATTCCTTACCAAGAACTTGTGAAATCCGTGGAGCTTGTGGAAGAATAGGTTGGGAAGGAGGAAGTGAAGTTGGGATAACAGAAGGAGGATTAGGCTGCCTATTATTTCCAGTATTATAGGTATGAGCAACCGCATTATAACTCTCTCTAGTCAGTTGCTTAGCATACTCATAAGGGCTCTTAGTAGAATAACCTCCTTGCACAGTAATAATAGGTTTGTTAGGAGTGCAAAAAGAATCATTAGCATAACCACCTTGAACCACTAAGATAGGCTTATTTAAAGGTTGAGAATTTTGAGAAGGACAAGCACCTTGGACAGTGAAGAGAGGTTTGTTAGGTGTTTCATTCACATGTATCAAATTGATTGAGGATGGTTTAGAGGAATGAACAAAAGTGTTGGAAGAATTATTGATAGTCTTCTCTTGCACTAAAATCTTATCACAGATTAAATCAATTTTAGGAGAGAGACAAGGGGTAGGCATTGATGTTCTAGTAGGAAGAGTAATACTAGGAAAGGTCATATCATCCTCTATCATCAAAGGATCTAAGTGGGGAATAAACTCTCTAGGAGAAGGATCAACATTACTCTCTAAAGTCTCACTTTAAAGAGGGAGATCTTTGAAAGAGATGTTAACCATCTTGCTTTGAACTAGGGTATCCTTATGAGAAGAACCAAGTTGAGGAGAGGGAGATGCTTTATTTTTAAAGGGAGAATAATTGAGATTCAAGGAAGGTGAGAAACTATCAAGGGAGAGAGAATAATCTACACCTTCTTCTAATGGTTCATCCCAAATAGTGAAGTGGTTGAAAGGAATGTTTGAAGTATTGTCAATCTCGGGAGAGGAGATAACATTGTTTATTAATTCCTCATCCTTAGGAGGGAGAGCATCAATAGATGTGTTAAACTCATCCTCTTTCCTCAAAATATGTTCAATATGATCTTTAGGGGAGAGAGAATTAAGGAAATTTCTTATTATTTCATTTTCTTTCTCTAAGGGATGCTTATGGGTAAGACAAACTTTAGGAGAAGGGTAAGCATTTATCATTAATTCATCATCTCTAGTGGGAATTTTGTTGGAAAAGGAAATGCCATCACTAGGAAATGTAGGGATAATGTCATCTTCTTGCACAAAAGGATCCTCATGAAGGGAGTGTTTTTTAGGAGGAACATGAACATATTTCTCCAAAGATTCATGCTTAGGAAGGAGATCTTTGAAAGAAGTGTTCATAACCTCTTGTTGCACTAACATGCCCCCATTGGAAGGACCAACTTTAGGAGAAAATAAGTCAATGTCCATCAATACCTTTTCACTTAGAGAGGCATCCTGTAGGGAAGGTGAAGTAACATTAAGAAAGGTGTTTAGAATATCATTCTCTTCCTCTAGGATAGCTAAATAGGAAGGGCACATTTTAGGAGAATTGTCAAGATCACTCTTAAAGTCTTCATCCTTAGAGCATGGGAGAGTCTCAAAGGGATTGGTAGGAACTCTTTTAGGCACTAAAATGTTGTTATAGATGGGGGGAGGTTCTTTAGAAGAAGGAAAAATTGAAACAAGGGAAGCTAACCCATTATCACATCTATGAAATGAATGCATCATGACAACAATTTTCCTTTTTCAAATGATAACACATGCGAAATAAAAGGAAATGTTTAATTTTAACCAATGCAAGCACTTAGAATGTAGATTTAGAAAATGAAATTTATGATTCAAATGAGTTCCTAAATCAGATTTGAAATTATTGATCCCAATTAAGCTATCCACAAGTTCAACTTTGAATTGAAAAATTAGGGTTTTAGCAAAAATTTCCTCTAAATTTTTGAATCTTGCAAGAAATTAAAACTTGTAAATACAAATTTAAATTTGAAATAGCATAAACACTCAAATTTGAAAACATAAATCAGAATTAGAGAAGATTGGAATTCACGTCAGGTTCACCAAAATGTGTGTGGGGGAAAAAGTGACAATAAGCAAGCATGCCCTAATCTCACTTTCAACCACACACTGTGGAATACGAAAGAGCCTAGAGGTATCACACAATTGGCTACTTCTTATTGTGGAAGAGAGAGCCATGGGCTACCTATTAGGATTTCTATTCCTTTGTTGTAAATGATAGATAGAATGATGCAACTTCAATTCCCAACCCCAAAGTGCAAGTATGAACTAATAACAAGATTGCAGAATTGAACATAAACTATGGAAAGCTATAAACACAAGAATAAGACAAGAATGCAAATGCATACCCGGAGTCAAAATCTGAGTGAAAATGTTTGGGACGGGGGCGCGGGTGCCACTGTCCTGATTCTGCCCCTGAAACTACTCCGGAAACTGCTATTTTGCAACTTGAAAAGCTGTCAAAAATGCTGAAAATTGCTGTCTGACAGAGGGACCAGGGTGTCCAGCGCCCCTGTCCTGGCAGGACCAGGGCGCCCCACGCCCCTGTCTTGGTCTTTTGCTCTGAAATTTGGTGTGGAGTGTTGTCTCGGCCTGCTTTTCCTGGATCTATAACTTGCGGCATTGTCCGAGTCCCGAAACCTGTACTTATATCTGAAAAGGGTATGGTGGGCAGCTATATAGGGTTTTGCCTTAGTCAAACCCCCGCTTCGGTGATTTCCACCTCCACGAATAGCCAAGTTGTATTGTAAAAGTAATGTGTGTGCAGACCTTGTGTGTGTGCAAGATCCTAAAATGCAAGTAAGCAAACTAGAGCAACCTAGAAAGTAAACCCTAATTGCTTGTAAATGATAATGTAAATTCTCCAAATCAAGATGCAAAGTGATCTAAAGCATGAATACAAATGATATAGTGAGGCTTATGCAAAGACATGAAAACAACATGAAATCATACCCAACCCCAAGGGAGGGGTACAAGCCAATCTTCAGTCGGTAATCCCCTATTGCTCTTCAATGTCTTCAAAGCCCTAAAATGGATGAATGAAATTGATGGATGCTTGATAGATGGATGTTGAATGTTGTTGAAGTCTTTAAAGATATTCTCTTTCGCTGCATATGAGGTCCTTCAAATCAAAATTCAGATCCTTTCAAATGAAGAAAGAGAGCTCTTATGTATGAAACCCTAGGTCTTAATTTCAACTTTTGGCCGACCTAGAGATTGAATCTCCTGCCAATTTCTTGGGGTTAAGCTTTATTTTATGATTGGATTGTGCTCCCAAAATTTCAAGAAAAATGTCCGGGACCATGTACACTCCGGGCGCCATGGTCCTCTCCGGGCACCATGGTCCCGACAACTTTTCACCAATTTTTCAGGGCCGTCGGATATGATGATTTTAGAGAGAATCTCGAAGTTACAGGTGATTTTGAGATGTTTTGACCCCCGAAATCAAGCCCCCAAGTTCAAAATAGGACCTAATTAGGGTTTTTGATTAAATGATGTATTGGAGGAATAAAATGAAAGGGGCACACTTTAATGAAAAGGGCCCAACTTTATGATATGGAAGATGATAAAATAGAACCTTAGACCTAATTAATTTAATTAATTAAGTGCTAAATGGGAAATGCAATGCAAAATACAAAATGCACCAAGGCGGGTGCTAAACTAGGTGTGAAAGTGTACCACCCTAGCAAGTGCGTACAATTTACGACACTACAAAAGGGAATAAATCAGTAGCTCCTCCTAATAAAATTTTTAATATCTTCATTGATCCCTTGCCTTCTCACACCTCTAACGTTATTGACATTGTGCCTAATTCTTTCTCTTCTAAGGAATTCACCTCTATGGCTCTAAACATGGTAAATATGGTAGAGAAACAAGATATGCCTAATGATCCTTGTATTACATTTGACCCTAGTGAGACCATTAGAGCACCCGGTGGCCCTTTATACATAGTTGTGAAGGTTAAGGATATACCTTGTCGTGGTGCCCTTATTGATCCCTCTTGCATGGTTAATGTCATCACTTAGGAGTATCTTTTCACTTTACGATTGCATAAATCAATATATGATGCCTCTAATGTGGTTGTGAAGTTATTTGATGGCTTCTCTTGTCATACCATTCGCTCTATCACCCTATGGCAATTGGTGGAATCATCCTAATCAACACAAAGGTAGTTATAGGACTTAAGAACAACAAAGACTTGGATGGAACAAAATGAAAAGTGTTCCTGCACATACAATGAATTCAAGGAAGCCGATAACCAGCCAAAATGGCATGGTCAGAGGAAGAAGAGCTAATCGATATGTTAGAAGGTTCCCCAATCATGAGTTTGGGATGGATATTGTGTCCTACTATAGCACTACTTTCGGTTGTAATGGAGAATCCAGAAGTGCAAGGATCAATCACTAGGAGAAGAAGAAACCTACTCCCTAGACTGAAAAGGGGAAGAAAAGTGAGACCAAGTAGACCTAGAGGAAGAAGAAGGAAAATAGGACCATGGACTGACATTATGCATTAAATGCACAAGTGTTATCTCCTATAGCTTAAAGGAGATGCAGGACTCGAGGGGAGTTACATATTGACCATATCTTTCACCCCTTAGTTGAATGTGAATAAGGAGATGAACAAGCTACTACCAGCAAGAGGAAGAAAATAAGGATGGCAGTGTGTGTGTAGTTACTGCCTTGAGTGCACATGGTATTAGGGTTTCAAGCAGATCCGAAGCAAATATGAACTAACAATTATATGCAGATTTAAATACAAAAGATAAAGAAATAAAACAGGACACAGATAACACAGAGATTTAACGTGGTTCACCCAGAATGGGTTACGTCCACCATACACAGCCATCTAATCTTTCTTATTATCCAGCAAAAATAGTACATCAACCTTACAATGCCTTAAGCATCCCAGTTTCTTATAACATGTATTTTTAAGGCAACAAACAAAGTCGGTTTTCATCAACGAAAAAATGGCAAAAAATATTTTCTCGGGGGCTGCCGCCCTTGAACCGCTGCTCAAGGCCCAGCTCGGCCTCGGACCCCAATGAGGATACATGTTGAGTGTACAGTACTTTGTTGATCAGTCACCACATTTCAATAATCTCCCACTTGCAAACTAATCAGGCTCCACACCGAACAATCTCCCACTTGGAGATTGATACTACACGACACCACTGTACATGCAACATCCGCTGGATAAAACACTAGGACTTGACTGGTATAAATTCCACAATTATCAATCAAGAAGACCAACAAAGACTGATGAAGAAATCAGCTTCTCCTATGGATCTGCCTTTGTGAACATATCAGCAGGATTCTCACTTGTGTGAATCTTCTCAAGCCGTAACTGACCCTCCTCCAAAATAGTCCGGATGAAGTGGTACCTGAGCTGAATGTGCTTTGTCCTTGAATGAAAAGCAGAGTTCTTCACAAGATGAATGGCACTCTGGCTATCAGTATACAATGGGATATCCTCTTGTGTCTGACCCAATTCCTTTAGAAAACATTGCAACCAAATCATCTCTTTGCTGGCTTCTGTAGCAACAACATACTCAGCTTCAGTGGTTGAAAGTGCAACAACCTTTTGCAGCCTAGAAATCCAACTAATTGCAGTTCCCCCTATAGTAAAAAAATACCTTGTAGTACTCCTCCGTGAATCAAATATCACCCACCAGATCAGAGTCAACAAATCCACTTAGAGCAGCATTAGATCCTTTGAAACATAATGCCTTTGTAGTAGCTCCTTTCAAATATCGAAGAATCCATTTCACAGCCTTCCAATGTTCCATACCCAGATTACTCATAAACCTGCTCACAACTCCCACTGCATGTGCAATATCTGGCCTTGTGCATACCATTGCATACATCAGACTGCCAATAGCTGATGAATACGGGATGTTAAATATTTTATTAACCTCTTCCTGTGCCTTTGGGCATATCTCCTTAGTCAATTTGAAATGACTAGCCAAAGGTGCACTAACTGCTTTTGCATCCTGCATGTTAAATCTTTTCAACACCTTCTTTATATACTCACTTTGGGACAAATTCAAGGTTCTATTTTTCCTGTCCCATGTAATCCTCATACCGAGAATTTGCTTAGCTGTACCCAAATCCTTCATAGCAAATGACCTGGCTAATTTCTGTTTAAGATCATTTATATGTCACATGTTAGACCCAGCAACAAGCATGCCATCAACATAAAGCAACAGGATAATATAACTGCCATTATCAAATCTCTTAAAATATACACAATGATTAGAATGACATGTATGATAACCATGTTCAGTCATGAAACTATCAAATTTTAAATACCATTGTCGGGGTGCTTGCTTTAGGCCATACAGACTTTTCTTCAACCTGCACACCAAGTTCTCCTTACCTTTGACCTCATATCCCTGTGGTTGCAACATGTAAATTTCCTCAACAAATCTCCATGGAGAAAAGCTATTTTGATATCTAATTGTTCAAGATGTAAATCATCTGCAGCCATAAGACTAAGTACAGTTCTAATTGAAGTCATTTTTACAATTGGAGAAAATATTTCATCATAATCTATACCCTTTTTCTGTGCAAAACCTTTTACCACAAGTCTGACCTTATATCTTTTCTGACCTCCTTCCTCCTCCTTCAGCTGATAAACCCATTTGTTAGGCAAGGCTCTTTTTTTGCAGGTAAAGGGACTAAGTCTCAAGTCCTATTTTTCATCAAGGAGTCCATCTCCTCTTTCATGCCTAGCTCCCACTGTTGTTTAACATCTACCTACATTGCTTCTTCATATTCTTCTGGTTCACCAGAATCTGTTAATAAAATAGAATACAAAGAAGGAGAAAATCTTTTAGGGGGTCTACTTGTCCTCGTAGAATGTCTAACACTTGCAGGAGTTTGTGGGACAATCTGTTGTTGTTGAGCATCAGGTACCTGTAGCATTTCATTTTCAAGAATCTCATCCAACACCACATATTCTTGTTTGTCATGTTCATGCTTCTTTTCCTGCATCTGTTCTTTATACATAACCTTCTCATTGAATATAACATCTCTACTTCTAATTATTTTCTTATTTTCAAAATCCCATAACTGATAGCCATATTCATCTATCCCATATCCAATGAAGGTACATTTCTGAGATTTAGCATCAAGCTTGGTTCTATTTTCTTTATCAACATGGACAAAAGCTTCGCAACCAAAAGTTTTTAGAAAAGAATAATTTACCTTTTTACCAGTCCATGCCTCCTCTGGAATACCACCATCCAAAGGGGTTGAAGGTCCTTTATTTATCAAATAGACAGCAGTATGTACAACATCTGTCCAAAAATGTAAGGGCAATCCAACATGTAATCTCATGTTCCTCACGTGTTCCATGATAGTCCTATTCATTCTCTCTGACACACCATTTTCCTGTGGAGTTCCTGGAACTGTCTTCTACTTTCGAATCCCATTTAAGGAGCAGTAATTTTCAAATGCTTTGCTGCAATACTTACCTCCATTATCCGATCTGAGACACTTCAACTTTTTCCCTGTCTCATTCTCAACCAAAGCTTTCCATTTCTTAAAAGTTTCAAAAACATCTGATTTGTTTTAGGAAATATACCCATGTTTTTCTGGTTGAGTCATCAATAAAAATAACATAATTGATGCCCTCCTAAATGGCACAAGGTTTAGTCTATGATCAAATAACACAAAACATACAAAACATTAGTGTTAGTCAATCGAGAACTAATCTAGTGAAGGCATTCCAAAAGAGACACAAAGAGACATGCTAATATATCTAATAAGTAAAACAAAGATCATGAGACATCTCCAACTACCTCTTAGCATGGCCTTAGCTTCTTCTCCCTTGTTCCTCTCCTCTCCAAGTTCTAAAATAGTGTAGCTCTCAGTAGCTTTTTGCACTATGGATGCTTATGGAGGATTGAGATTGTAGTATAGCTCTAAATGTGAAATAAAAAGCTAATACTAATGCTAAAATGATATATTTTAACCAAAAAGACAAGATGTTAGATTACTTATGCTAAAATGCTCTCTAAAATGTCTATAGCTTAGATGCATACAAGTTTTCAGGATCTGGATTATGAAGGAAAGGGCTCTATTTATAGGAAAAATAGAGCAATGGATGGCCAGGATTGAAGGGTTTAATCAAGGGTCAAGCTTGAAAGTTGGGAATCCATGTGCACAATTGACACCAATGAAATGGTGACAAATGTCAACATAGGGTTGGGTTGAAAGAAGAGGTTGGAGGTATTAAAGGCCTGAGAAGACCTCATGGTTATCTAAAGGCTAAGGGTCAAGCCTAAATTAAGATTATCCATTGGATTAAGATTTAATCCAAGGATAAACCTTTGTGCAAATGATTAAGAGATAATCATGGTCAAAGCATTAAAGACTTGATGAGACCCTTGGGTTGGGTAGAGGTTGAGTCAAAACAAATGTTTTAACCATGTGGAAGGGTTTGGGTTAACCATTAATGGTTTTTGGAGACTTTGGGGTTTAAGTGGTTGAAAGTTGGAAGCCTTCAATGGTTATCAAAGACTTTGAGACTTTTAGTGGTTGAAGGTTGAAAGCCTTTAATGGTTATCAAAGACTTTGGGGTCTTTGAGAAGTGACTCCATTTTGCTTAGGAATGTGACAATATTTAGGGGATGGATTAGGCTAATTAGGAAGGAGTTAGAAGAATCTAGAAGGGGATTAGATTTTTGCAAGTGGATTTGGTGGGTGAGGGAAAATAGGATTTTATTAAAATAAAAATTTATTTATTTCAATAAATGTGTGCAAGTTGCATTTGTAGGAAAATGCAAGTGGGGGAGGTTTTAAAATGATTTAAATAAATGTTAATTTATTTAAAAGAGGAATAGGGGGATTTTAATTAAATAAATTGATTTTATTTATTTAATTGATTGGAATTGGATTTAATGAATTAATTAAAATAAATTGAATAATTTATTTAATTAATAGGAGAATGTTTGGGGATGAATTAATTAAATATTAATTTAATTAACTGGTGGCTAGTGGATTTTTAACCAAATAAATACGAAATATTCATTTAATTAAAATGGACAGATTTATGTGACTACATTTGCCCCTCTTTGAGACGGTGCGGTTTATCGCATCATTTCAAAGAAAGAAAAATAGGTGTGAAGAAATGCCCCATAAAATGTAAATTTAATGGGTGGTATGCCCCCTCGAGAGATGGACCGAATTTTTTTGAAAAATCAGGCGATCTCTCGAAAAAGAATGAAAATTGGCAAGGTGATAGAAGAGAAGAAGTTAGGTATACTGGTGAAAAATAGAAGAAATCGGGGGAAACATGGAGAAATGGGGGACTCAGGAAATTCACGGGGACCACGGCGATGAGCGGGGCGAAGTTACGGTGACGGCGGGGGGGTATAAATGGGGTGAAAGGGGTGAAAATAGGATCATTTGTGACCGCGACCAGTTGAAAACAAGAGCTCTGATAGTGACATTTGGAGGAGCAAGGAGGAGCTACGATGCCGATTCCGATCACCGAGCACGGATTCGAGCGAGTCCGACGGTTCCAGCGTCCAGACGACTACGGACCAACGGTACGCAAATTCGAAAACTTACTTTTCAGGCATTTTTGATAGGTTTTTAGCTGAGTCCAAGTCAAATCGGAGCAAGAGTGCTGGAACTTTGGTTTTGGCGCTTTTGCTCCATAAATTAGCGCTATTGTGCCGCAATAGCGCTATTGTGCTCTTGTTTGAGTGCTTTTGAATTCATTAGCGCTAATGTATGCAATTTTTAGCGCTTTGGACTAAGTAGCGCTATGGTAGGGTTAATTGAGTGCTATTGATGTTTAATAGCGCTATTGTATAGCTGGTTTAGCGCGTTTGTTGTTGTAGCGCTTTTGTATGGCTGTTTGAGCGCTTTTGCTATGGTTGTAGCGCTATTGTGTAAAACTAGCGCTTTTGTAGATAAAATAGCACTTTTGCTTAGGATAAAGAGATGCCCCAGCGTTGGACAAAACAAATCTCTTGATGCCAATGAGTGATGGAAGACGAGGTGAAGTGGGAGTTGTTTTGAACCATAGTAGCCCGATGAGACTTAGGTCATTTGTTAGGATAAATGGTTGTTGAAGTCTAGGTGGCCATGATTGCTTACCTGTTGAGACCCGAAGATACTTAATCAAAGTATCTGATGATAGTCTAGGTTTAAACTTAAGAAAGTTTGAAAACAAAACAACTGATGGTGTTTGATGAATGTCGATGTGCAGAGGATCTGCGCGTGTTGCAGTTACGCGAGCGCCATCCTGCGACACAGGGGTTGCGGGACCGATTGACGC
Source organism: Cryptomeria japonica (assembly GCF_030272615.1). NCBI lineage: Eukaryota > Viridiplantae > Streptophyta > Pinopsida > Cupressales > Cupressaceae > Cryptomeria > Cryptomeria japonica. The sequence continues at coordinate 588,625,519 of NC_081406.1, forward strand.
AGGCGGAGATAGATTGTATTGCAGCTACTGGCCTCTACGAGGTGATGCACATGTCCATGATTCGGATGAATCATGGCCTGATTACAGCGTTAGCAGAGCGGTGGCACAGTGAGACGTGCACGTTTCATTTGGCACAGGGAGAGATGACTGTGACGTTAGAGGACGTGTGGCGCATCCTTCGGATTCTGATTCGAGGAGAGCTGGTTACATATGACAGATCCTGGGGGACTGTTTCATGTCAAAGGATATTTGATGAGGATGTATACATTGACGATGGCTCGATTGCATGGGAGGATATAGCGGCACTATATGAGCCCCTTCCAGCAGTGTTGTCAGGGATTGTGGGAGGACTGCTGTGTCTAGATAGGCGGTCACATGGATTGGCGGTGGGATGGGGACAGGTGATAGAGATGATGATGACTGAGGGGACCCGATTTGCATGGGGGCCGTGCGTGCTGGTGCACATGTATCAGGAGCTCCACGAGGTAGTGTACCAAGGGAGGGGTTCTCTAATAGTGGGCATGACGCTGCTACATGTGTGGGCATGGGAGCACCTACCAGTGACTCGACCAGTGAGTCTCAGATTCTAAGCCGTGGACCAACCATACATGTTTATGTACAGTGGTATGATGAGTCAGCCCCACTTGGGGAAGTTAGAGTGGTGGCGGCGGGCATTGGATGATTTGGATGCAGTGATATGGCAGCCATACTTGAAGTGTGAGCCATGGGATGATGACGCAGAGGCACTGCCGTATGTATTTATGACCCGATTCCTCATTGGGAGGACCTCTTATCATGTAGAGAGATAAGTGTCGGGACGAGTGATGAGGCAGTTCGGACGGTAGCAGGGACTGCCTAGCGGATCAGGGGAGTATGCACGAGTGATTCGGGAGCGGTATGCATGGGGTCCATTGCTACCGTATGATCAGGCACGGGTAGAGTTTCGGACACTGCAGGCGAAACCATGGGACCTATGACCGAGGGTCGTTGATGCAGGGGTGACAGATGAGTATACACAATATCGAGCGGCACACCCGATCCGATGGATATCAGACCCGGCAGAGCCGATTCCATCTTTTGAGGATGAGAGAGGACGGGGACGAGGATGGAGAGCAGGAGGTCGAGGAGGAGGTGGTGGAGGAGGTGGGGATGGAGGTGGAGGTGGAGGAGGAGGAGGAGGAGGAGGAGGTGGTTTGGGGATGCCGAGGCAGCGGAGAGGGAGAGGTGGACTACCTCTTCAGATATCACAGGGACCGTTGATGCAGGGAGGAGTGCAGCTAAGTGGGAGGGGGATGGAGAGAGAGATCCCGATGGATACAGGTGCAGGGGAGGGTGGTGTAGGGGAGGGACCTACTGGAGGGGGTGATACAGGTGCGCAGCCATGGACACGGGAGAGGGAGCTACTGGCGATCTGCGGGATCATATGATAGGTTATTTGCAGACCCGGATAGAGAGATTAGAGGAGGAGGTAGCAGCTAGGGATGTGCAGCTATTTGCACGTGAGTCAGAGCTGACGGTAGTGCTACAGGAGAGAGATACTGCGGTGGAGAGATTAGTGGAGCTGCAGGAGAGAGTGCGGATTGGAGCATAGGGGCCTTCAGGGGAGGTGATGAGGGAGATGCGGCAAGCTCAGGCGGAGATAGAGTACTGGCGGGGGTTATATGAGCAGGTGGTACCGATTAGCCAGCAAGCTCTCAACTATTCACAGATGCGACAGGCCAGATCTGAGCGATCACAGAGGATGCAGAGCAGTGGGGGTGTGATGGGTCCTCTATGGCAGGAGAGATCAGGGGCCTCCACAGAGAGATGGATCAGGTGGTGCAGGTACCAGTGGTGGAGCAGGTAGGGGTGGTGGTGGTACAGCATCTGGCCAGAGCGGCATTTGAGAGAGAATTTTTGCATATATGTATTGTATCTTTGCCTATTTATGGACTGTATCTTGGATGGCTCTTGGTAGCCGATTTTGTAGACTTTCATTGTACTCTGATATATGAGATGATATATATGAGGAGATCCCATATTGTGATGATATGCATTTGATTATGTATGGATGTTTATGCATGATGATGATTTATTGCTTAGATGTATATGAGATGTTTCTTTTTATGCATGTTTTGATGATGAGTTTATGATGTTGGATACTGACATATGAATGTAGGTTTATATATGTATGATTTGTTTTTGATTTTTGATGTAATGCTTGTATGTATGTAATGCCATAATGATATATGCTTATGCTTGATGCATGAACAGGATTTTGTTATTTCCTATTGCGATGTAATGATGAGATAATGTTAATGCAATGGTGGAATGAATGATATTATGTATGAATATGCATCTAAATGTGTTTAGATGAATGTAATATGGATAAACAAAATGTAAAGTGCACATGGTTATATGAGAATGTGTAAAATTAATGCAGATGGATAAACAAAATGTAAAGTACAAATGTTTATATGAGAATGTGTTTAAATGAATGCATATGTAAAATGTATATGGCACAATGGTATGAACCAATGATTTATAAATAAATGGACTTATGAATCTAAATGCTTAAATATGAAAGTGGGATGATACTATAACTAATATTTGTAATAACTGTACCTTAATACAATTAAAAAGAGGATAATGAATGCGATGTGAAATGAATCCTAAAATGAACATAATAAAATACTTTAATAACTGGATGAATGAATGTAATGTTTTAATTATGAATGTATGCAATGATAAATGATAAGGGATAATGAAATGATAATGGATAATTGACATGATATGAATGTTTAGTAAAGGACTAAATATAGTCAAAGACAATTTAATCCTACGAATAAAGCGACCTATTTATGATTGATGTAAAAATGATTGAAAACGAATGTCAAGAAACAAATTATAGTTAAAAAAAATGACATGAATGTTTAATACAAGATATAACTAAATGTTTAATGCAAGATGCATCTAAATGTTTAATGCAAGATGCAACTAAATGTTTAATGCAAGATGCAACTAAAAATTTAATGCAAAATGCAACTAAATGTGAGGATGATATGATCATGAGGCATGCAAGGTTTGTAAGACTGTGTGTGATGCATTGATGATGTATCAGAGTACTCGATCATGATTGTATCCAAGACTAGTTTTATTAGTCATTTTTGCATGTAAATCCTACATATGAATGAATGAATGGATGGGTGATATGCAACGGAATGCAAGATATAAACAGATGAGGTGAAATGATGATCCATAGTGCTCTATTTTCATCATTGAGCTTTAAAATGTTGGAAGAGAATACAAGCATCTTGACATAATGATTCAAGATGACCTGAGTATTTCTTTCATGGATTTTAATATAGCAAGTTAATACAAACGACTTGATATAAGGGTCAAGTCGACCAGAGTATTGCTTGCGGAACAGACAAGGATTATCTCCTTTTATGCATGACTTGGATCGTCCTCCTTGATCTTAGGCTGATCAGATCCTGAGACAAGTGCATACCATACTAAGAAATAAAACCTTTATCCAATTTGGAGGAAGAGGAACCAAAGGATGAGAATTGTACCTGTAACCACATAGTATATACATAAAGAATAAAGAATATGGATCCTTGGTAATGGTTCATGTCCATATGGTCGAGGTATACGTTGTAGTCAGCAAGCCGTAATGATCTAGGACTGCATTTTTGCCTATGATCACATAGCTTAGTGAACTTCCCACGTAGACACCATTAGTACATGCCCCAGAACTTCATCGGAAATAATGTGCAAATGATACAAAACAATGCTGAAAGATTCTGATACAGATAGACAAACGTTTGTACTCACAAATCAACCAAGTATTTGATAGCTTAACGTAATTTTCTTGTCAAAGAAAACATCACTTTTGTCTTTGTTTTGGTAAGGAAGGATGCATCATTGTTTTAAAGACAGTTTGGATTGTTGATGTTGATTGTGTTGGTTGATTGATAAGTGGTCATTTTGTGAGTATTGTGTCGATGTTTGTTTTGTATCTGATCGGATGAATATGTACAAGGTGTTGTCATTTTTTGGGTGATTTTAGATGGTTTTTCCGATGTTTTTGGATTTTGTGAAACATTTTTGAATGTTTTTTGGATTTTGCATTGTTTTTTTTTTTTTTTTGAATGTTTTTTTATATTTTCTGGGACTTTTTTTTTTTGAATGTTTTTGATATTTTTGATGATTGCCTGAATGAAGAGCGTAATGACACATAAGACAATGTAGAATCCACTTCCATCAATAGGTTAAAAGCATTGCCCCCAGTTATGACTATGAAAAAGCGGGATGCAAGATGCATGGAGTACTTTCTTAATTGCAGAGGAATAACAAGCCATGGTTGAGGGATGGATGGATGTATGTATGAAGTAGATGTGATCGCAATAAGTCTGAAAGACAATAGAGCCATAGCCTTTATGAGTGGCGCCTGTTTGCCAGGTTTTCACCATCGCACTTACCCAAGGTGCCACCAGAGTGGTTGTTCACCGTTTGGATGGATGATTTTTCTTTACTTTTTTGAATGTTTTTGTATTTTCTTCAGGACATTTTTCTGAATGTTTTTGGTATTTTTTGGTATGTAGGGGGGGCCTGATGCTCTATACACCTTAGGTATAAAACCGTTTGAGGTGCATGCTATTGATCGAATCTGCGAGCGGTTCTCCATCTGATGTAGCCAACTGATATGCCTCGGACCCGAATACAGCAGTGACAACATAGGGGCCCAGCTAGTTTGATTCAAACTTGCCTTGATGTTCTCTATTTGGTTGGTTGCGAGGATTTTCTCGAAGAACAAGATCACCTACCTCAAATGTACGAGATCTAACTCGGTGATTGTAGCTTCTACTCATGCACTGCTAATAGGCTTTGAGGTGATTGTATGCAGCTTGTCACTTTTCATCAAGTAACTCCAAGTCCTGAAGACGGGATACTCTGTATGCTTCATCATCGATGAGATTGTGAAATGAAAGCCATAAGGATGGTATCTCGACCTCAATAGGTAAGATAGATTCTGCACCATAGACCAATGAATAAGGAGTTGCACCTGTAGAGGTCCAAATGCTAGTTCGATATGCCCATAGCGCTGGATTCAATTGAACATGCCAATCACGACCGACATCATTGACTATCTTCTTTAGGATTCTCAATATGTTTTTATTGGATGCTTCGGCCTGACCATTTCCTTGTGGGTAATAGGGAGTGGAAAAGCGATGTTGGATATGAAATTTCTCACAAAGCTCACGGACATCCTGATTTTTGAAAGGAAGACCGTTATCTATGACAATGGACATGGGCACACCATACTGGCAGATGATGTAGTTGAGGATGAATGAGGTGATCTGCTTGCCGGTGACTTGGGTAAGTGGAACAGCTTCGATCCACTTGGTGAAATATTCGGTGGCGGTAATAATGAATTTATGGCCGTTGGATGAAGATGGATGAATCTTACCCACAAGGTCGAGGCCCCATTGACAAAAAGGCCATGGTGTTGTGATTGGTTGCAGTTCCTGGGCCGGTGCATGTATCAGGTCGCCATGAACTTGACATTTCTTGCACTTCCTGACAAAGTAGTAGGAATCCTTTTCCATAGATGGCCAATAGTATCCAGCTCGCATGAGTTTCTTGGCTAGTGACGGACCACTTGAGTGAGTCCCGCAAATTCCTTCATGTACCTCTTCCAAAGCCTTTGTTATCTCATCTTGTTCCAGACATCGAAGGAGAGTACCATCAAGACCACGTTGGTATAGGGTTTCGGCAATAATGGTATATCGAGCAGTTTGGCGAATGAAGGTTTTACATTGGTTATTTGATTGGTTGGGAGGAAGGGTATGATCACGGAGATAGGTGTAGAACTCACCATACCATGGGGATTCAGAACTAACAAGGTGACATATCATTTCAGATTTGGGGATATCATAAGCGAGGATCCAAAGCTGTTCTACCAAGAACTCATAGCGTGTTGAATTCTGCGGAAGATCTAGTAGAGATGCGATGGTAGCCATGGCGTCAGCAGCTCGATTCTGATCTCTTGGTATCTGCTCAAAAGTGATAGTAGTAAATGATGTTTTTAGAGTGTCCACCATTTGCTTGTATGGCAGGAGTTTATCATCCTTGGTCTGATACTCATCTGTTGCTTGTCGAATGACCAGTTGGGAGTCGCCATATACTTGCAGTTCTTTTAATTTCCATTGTATGGCTAGCCTGAGTCCTGTGATCAAAGCCTCATATTCTACTATATTGTTGGTGCATGGAAATGTGAGCCTATAAGACTTCAGGATGCTGTCACCTTGAGGTGTGATAAATAGAATGCCTGCCCCTGAGCCATGCCTAGTGTATGAGCCATCAAAATATAGTTTCCATGGTTGTGCTTCTGTGATCATGAATATCTCTTCATCTAGAAAATTTGAAATGAGAGGATGATCGCCTATGAGTGGTGCATCGGCCAACTGATCTGCAATAACCTGACCTTTGATAGCTTTACGGTCCACATACTCAATGTCAAATTCACTTAGAATCATCACCCATTTGGCCAAGTGACCTGTCAATGCTGCTTTGCTAAGTAAGTATTTGAGTGGATCAATCTTTGCGATGAGTTGTACCTTGTGTGTTAATAGATAGTGCCTCAGTTTAGTAGCTGCTAAGATTACTGCTAGGCAAGCTCGCTCAATAGGTGTGTAATTGAGTTCATAGCCAACCAGTGTGCGAGAGATGTAGTATACAGCACACTCTTTGCCTTCTGCATTATGTTGTGCCAGTAGTACACCCAATGTTGTACTTGTTGCTGAGATATAGAGCAATAATGGTCTACTTGGATCTAGTGGCATCAACAATGGTGGATTCATGAGATAGTCTTTAAGCGCCTGAAATGCTTGCTGGCATTTGTCATCCCACTGAAAGCGGATGTTCTTGTGTAGCAGGTGTGTGAATGGGTGACACTTATCAGCCAATTGTGCAATGAATCTGTGGATGGATTGAAGTCGTCCTTGTAGTGTCCTTAGCTGACTGATATTCTTTGGTGGTGGCATGTCCATTATTGCCTTAACCTTTGCTGGATCGACCTCAATGCCTTTGATTGAGACAATGTATCCTAGAAGCTTCCCGGAGGTTACTCCGAAGACACATTTCTTTGGGTTGAGTCGAACATGGTATTGTTCTAGTCTATCAAAGATTTTATCTAAGATGTGGAGATGCCCATCTCTAGTGAGTGATTTTGCTAGTAAGTCATCCACATAATCTTCCATCATAGTATGCATCATGTCATGGAAGATGGTGGTCATTGCTCTTTGATAGGTCGCTCCTGCATTCTTTAGACCAAAAGGCATTACATTCCAACAATATGTGCCCCATGGACAGGTGAAGGCTGTCTTATGCTGATCTTCTGGTGCAATCTTTATTTGATTGTATCCTGAAAAGCCATCCATGAGTAAAAGCATGGCATGTCCTGCTGTTAAATCCACTATGATGTCGATATTTGGTAGGGGGAAGTCATCCTTAGGACATGCCTTATTCAGATCTCTGAAGTCAGTACAAATGCGGATGCCCCCTTTTGGTTTGCCAACTGGCACAATGTTGGAGATCCATTCTGCATAATCAATTGGTCTAATGAAACCAACATCCAGGAGTTTCTTGAGTTCTATTTTGACTAGCACTGCAATCTGAGGATGCATCTTACGAAGCTTCTGCTTGACAGGTTTGGCTCCTTCTGCTACTGTGAGATGATGCATAACTAAATCAGGATCAAGCCCAGGCATGTCTGCATATGACCATGTGAAGTTGATCTGACGCTTCTGGAAGAACTCTATAAATTGAGGCTATTCCTCTGGAGTGAGAAGAGATGCTAGATGTATGATATGAGGGTTTTCAGGAGTCCCCACATTGTATTCATTGGTCTCCTCGATAAGAATCATGGATCGTTCCTGTTGTGCATTAGCAGGGAGAATGTCAAACCCTTCATCCTCAGGCACCTCAGAGAGGTTTTCACCGTTGGATACGCTCTTTCTTTTTACTTTTGTTGGATCAAACAGTGCCACAGTGTGGTTTTCACTAGAAGATCCATGTTTTATTGTTATATTTTTGCAGCTGAAAGGTTTGGCATTCGCCCCGAAGTATGCTGCGCTATTAAGTTCAATGGCGAATCCAGCTTTGTGATCCCTGCTTGGTAGGTTATCCCTTAATTCCAAAAAGTCAATGATAGCCTCGTCATTTTGGAAGAGGTCAAGACATGGGGGATTTGGTTGGTTCCATTCGATGAGTTCAGGGTGGATAATGAGCATTACCTCATCGATTAGGTGAAGTGCGGGAGATTTATCAGTGAGGGTTAAGATAGTGTGGTGAAGGTCGTTGATGGTACTTTCCCTGTCAGAATCAGGCGTAGAATGAGACGTAGGGTCTATGGAAGATGTTTCCAGCTCAGGTACCCAAGTGGTCTTTATCTGTTCTTCTCCATAAATAGGGATGTCTTTGCGTGGTGGAGGTGGTGATGTGTCTTCCTCATCTGAAGTGTTAAGCTGTACAGAATCAATATCCCACTCATGTGAGTCGGTCTCTGAATCACTTTCTAGCATTCGATTGTTATACCATACTGGGATGTCTTTGGAGTTGAATACGGCAGGTGTGATTGGTTTATGTATCTTTGTAGTGATCGGTGCTGCAGGAACTGTGATGGGGATTAAAGGATTTGTCACTGGAAGTATCAGCAGTGTTGATTTAGTGGCTTCTGTTGGAATGGCTGGTGCCATAGATGCTGCTGTGGGTTCTGATACAGTTGTTGCTACAAATGGTGTTGCTGATGGGATTACTGGTTCGATTGGTGGGATGTTTGTCATTGGTGATGGTGGCGGTGGAGTTGTGAGCCTCGATGGGGCAGTGGGGATAGTGCTCGATGGTGCTTTGACTATGAAAGGTGTCTTCTTTGCAGTAGGTGGGCAAAATGGTTTGCTGGGTTTTCCTTTGAATCTAATTTTAGGAAGGATCTCTTTTTCAAAGCCTAGGCCTGTATTACCTTTGGGCTTGAATTCTGGCAACAAAGTTTCATGTCGTCCTTGTTTGCAGTATCCCAAAGTACTCTGACCATCATATCCCATTCTTTGCATAATGAGGAGGCCTTTGCCATACTGTTCCATAGGAAGTGTAACTCGTGGTTTATCAGTGGTGATGGGATCTTTATAGATCCATTCCGCTAGGTCTTCATCTTGTGTCTCTTCCTCTTGACTCTTTCCAAGGACGAAAGGTGTCAAGGCACATGCTGGCGTGATTAGTGGTTGCTGGAGTAACTGTTGTGGTTTACCATGTGTTCTAGGAGAAGTGGGCATTTGTCCCACACAAAAGAGCTGACTCAAGTTGTATTCTCCAGGACCTTCCTCTGCTACTTTCATTTTAAGTTTTTCTTGCTTGGGTATAGGGGTGTTCGAACTGGCAAGAGAGGCGGGACTTACATATGATGTGGAGGAAATGGCTTCCCTATTATTAGGAACAATAATCTCTGGTTGATGGCTGATATTATGGCAAAAAGCAAAGGGATTTGCATCACCCAGGATTGTGATCTCTGTACCGTTATGTGGGAACTTAATACATTGATGGTAGGTAGATGGAACAGCTTGCATGGCATGTATCCAAGGTCTCCCTAATAATAGATTATATGGCATAGGAAGGTTCAGAACCTGACAAATGATGTGCTTTACCACAGGACCGACTCGGATTGGTAGTACCACAGCTCCTTTGGATGAACGCTCTGCATCATCATAGGCCTTGATGGTGATCTTCTTGCGAGGATCCACTGATTCTATTGCATATCCCAATGCTGTGACCAACTGTAGCGTACAAATGTTTAGGCCCGCTCCATTATCTATCAAGACTCGCTTGATCCTGTGTTGGTTGATAAATCCTTCAATGTGGAGTGAGGCATTATGAGGTTGTTGGAAGGAAGAGTTGTCACTTTCGAAAAAAGTGAGACAAGGTGATGACTTTAGATTTCCAACCATGGCTTGAAATTGGTCCGTGTTTAGATTTGCAGGGACTGACGCCTCTTGGAGTGCTTGATCCAAGATCGTTTTATGAGATGGCGATAGACGCAATAGCTCTAAAATGGATATAAGCACAGGGGTTTTGTCTAATTGTTCCACAAGATTGTACTGCTTTGGGATGGAGGTGGTGCCCTGTGGAGCTGCCTTGATGGTGACTTTGCCGCGACGCGTAACAACATTGCAATTGGAGTTGGGATTTTTGAAGGTTATAGTTGCAACTTGTTCATTGGCATCATACAGGTGATTTACAGTGTAGTTATATGCAGCCTGCGTATAATCAGTGGTATCAGTGCTGCGCCGGGAAGTGGAAGGACCCCTTTGATCTTGTGATGGAAGTGGATTCTTGAACATCAGATGATCATTATTTGTTGTTTTTGGGTCATGTCCTTCAATCTCAATTTCTCCTCGATCAATAAGATCTTGAATGAGATCTTTCAATCGGTGACAATTACTTGTCTTGTGTCCTCATCCTTGATGGAATTCACAGTGTTTAGTATCTCTCCACCATGCCGGTTTGACTTGAGGCTCATAGTTTGATAGTTTAGGTAGAGTGACCAAATTCTAAGAAAGGAGTTGTCGCAACACTGTTTCAATGGGTTCCCCTAAGAGAGTGTATGTGCGTTTTTGTTTTTGCTGACGAGGTCTTGGTTCATCATGAGACGTGATGCGACCTTGATTTGGAGGAACATTTGTGTTATTTTGAGGTGGAGGATTTTGTCCTGCAAATCGAACCACAGGTTGTGCATTTTGGATAGTCCTGGCATCCACCACTCCATCGTTGACGATATTTTTATTCTTGTTCCGGAAGTTTGGTTTATCACTATTGAAGCGCGGGCGAGGACCATCTTTGGGTTCATTAAAGATTTTGATGAGTCCTTTTTTGATGAGTGCCCTTTCACATTTTAAACCCTTGGTGATCATATCGTTAAAAGAGTCTATGTCTTTGACATCCAGGTGAAATTCCATTTCTTAGTTTAAGTTGGAAATGAAAATTTCCACTAGTTCTCGTTCAGGTAACTGAAGAGAACGTTTGCTAGACATTTGGTGCCATCGTTGCAGGAATACTGAGAATAATTCACCTGGTTTTTATTTGGTATTGCACAGATCAGCCATGGTGATGTCGCGTTCAATATTATAAGAGTAATGAGATAGGAACTTCTAGATGAGTTCCTCAAATGTTCTAATGCCACCTGGTAGTCGGGAAAACCATGATGTGGTTGTTCCTCCCAAGCTTTGGGGAAAAAGGCACATTAGGTATGTGTCTTCATATGCCACTTCAAGACAAGCGGAATGAAATTCTCTGACATGATCACGAGGATCTCCCTTTCCTCTATATTTTTCAAATTTTGGTGTTTCGAACCCGCGTGGAAAGGGTGGCATATAAAGATTCCTATCAAATGGATAGGGACAGATGTTGTTAAGTGAGAATTGATTGGTCTTAACACCACTATGAAGTTGTTGGGCGAGATTCTCGACTTGTTGCTGCAACATCTCCATTTCATTTGGAGGAGGAGGTGGTGGGTTACCTCGAGGAATGCTATATCTAATGTGATTTCTACCTCTTTCCTCCTCATGGCGATTTTGTCTTTCTGATGCTTGTCTTAATTGGGCAAGATCAAAGTCAGAGGGGAGTTTAGCTCCTTCTTGAGCGAGTTTTAAGAAGTGAGCATCCGCATTGCTCCTTAGTATTTCATCAAACAATTTGTTAAAGTGAGGGTTATGCTGAACCCTTTCGATTGTTGAAGGAGTGGGAGTACTTGGGTTTTCATCATTTACATTTCCTCCAAGTGCTTCTTGAAATTCATTGAGGTTGTCCTCTTCTTCCTCAATTTCTATTTCTCGTTGCCGTGATCGCGATCGGGTTTGAGTCATTTTGTTTGCAAGTTTGTGTTGAAGTTGATTGAAGATGATGATGAGTTTTTTGTGTAATGTAATGAAATTTGATGGTTGGTGATTGTGTGGTATGTAGATCTCTAGCACTTTAAGGTAGATGTAACCGAAATTCCTTCTTTGAATTGCTTGTTTGTTTTGAGGATTTTGGATGTGATAAGGTGTAGAGAAATCTGAGATGTGTTACAGATTTTGACTACCTAGTAATGAGAGGATTCACTCATGAACTAGTTTTACCCTGTGTAGATGTGTCTCTTAGGATGAGCTTATCCTAGATGTAGAAACAATCTAAAAAGTGATGTGATGTGTTTGATTCAAGCAATATTTAAAAAGGAATCTTGGGACAAGAACCTCTTAATGTTTTGAGAGTTTGGGATGGATTGATTATGGAATAATGATGTATGAATGAGATGATGGATGTTTTTGTTTTCAACTTCAAATAAAAACTTTGTGTTACAAATGGAACAAACTCTACTTCTTCCCTTTCAGGCGTTGGTGGCACATCTCGAGCTGTGTTGTAGGTGATACAGGTGTTTGGGAAGAAGTTGGGATTAATCTTTCCTCCTTGATTTTTGTGATAGCTCAGAGCCCTATATTGCATAAAAGCTTTGTGGTTCAATGATTCTGAATCAAACTCGTTTGTTTTACCTTGAAGGTAGAGACGCATGCGATGTAGAAAGACTCTATGTGAGACAAAGATTTGTCTATTGAGATAGAAGAATTTCCTCCTTTTGATTAAAGCTTTTGAGCTTAATGGTCTCCTTTTCAAGTTGATATTCTGATGACACTTCTTCTTTCGCAAGATGTGAAGAATGGTCATAAAATTTGTGTCTTTGTTGTTTGCACTTTGTTTTTGGTATTTTTGTTTGTTTTTGAGAAATGTTGGATGAAAACTGTGTTTTTGGGATTGATTTTCTGATTTTTCTTTGACAAGAAAACAAAGCAAGCACACAAACACAAGAATGTTGCCTTAAAGGCACAAATGAGTATGGGTCTAGATCAACCCAATCCTTGGACTTGTATATAACCCTTCCTTTAGATGTATTTTAAGGTGTATTTCCAAAGCCTGAAGTCGGCTCAATTTGCACTAGGTCTGTAAAACGAACATACTTCAAACACTTTTTATCCCTAAGGTCAAATGACCAGTTGTGATAAATTTAGCCCACATCTTGATATTTCTTCGACTTTGGTACTACATACCTTATGAATCCCGTCGTGGTAGGTAAGGATGTGATATACTAAGTCTTGCGCGAGCATAAAAAATAGATGATCCCTATGATGGGGGAGTCACCACTTTTATCAAGCCACAAGTGGCTTTTCAAAAAGCTATGTTTCTACTCAAGGAAATATGTATGGTGAGTATCTTGGGAGCAAAACCATCTATGCTCTTGCACTAAATTATATCTCAAATATCCTCAATCAATAGAATAGGTGGGCTACTACTTAAAGGTGGTTAGTCATGTTCAATGTTTTTGGACATAAGTTCATTTTGTAGTGACTCACTTAAGAGCCTTGTAACTGGTGGTGGGGCCCATTTGTCCTTTCGGCCAGTTACACTGTAGGAACAGCTATACCCAAGGCTACAGCTTTCGCTCTCACCTGATTTCTATAGCAGCTCGAAGGATTTACCGCTCGAGGTCGTTCCCAAGAGTATCGATCCCTTGGCAGGCCTCTCTTAAAAAGATAAAATGTGAGTGTTACTAACACTTTTCTCTTGCACCTAGGACCACGAAAGCCAAGGGAGAGGATAGTGTGTGTTAGAGATAGGACCACTCGACTAACTTTTGTGCACAAGTGTGCCAAACACGAAATTCACTTGTTCTTTTTAATCCATCATTGCAAAATGTGATCTAACTATTTGGAGATGTTGCTCCAACAGCCATGGTGTTTGTTTTAACTTCAGTGGCAAAATGTGTTGTAAAAAATTTGAAAATCCTGGTCAACTTAATGAAAAACACGTTTTTTGCTTGAAGTAAAATTTGTTTGCAAAAAAATCAAAAGAAGTGGATTGTGTATTTTATTTGCACCAAAATTTTGAAGTGTGGATTGTAAATTTTAGGTCCAAATTGATGCAAGGAAATCAAATTTGTGTTTGTTGATTTTAAGCACCAAAAGAAAATGAGTCCTAACTAGAAATTTTTTTTTTTGTTTTGTAGTTTTATGCAAGAAAAGAACTTTGTGTTGATTTTGAGCACCAATAGAAAGATGAATCCTAACTAGAAAACAATGAATTTTTTTTATTTTTTTTATTTTTGTGTTTTTCAAGTTCTTTTTAAGCACTAAATGACAATTTTGTGATTTTTATGTTGAGTTGTTAACCTGCATGAACAAAAACAAGTTAGTAAAAATCGATGTTCAAGGGGGGCTTCCACAAGGCTAAGATGATTAATTTTTCGGTTACAAGGTGACTTTGGACAACACTCTGTCGCAATAGCGCTATTCTGCGTTTTTGGACAAAAGCGCTATTCTGCGTTTTTGGACAAAAGCGCTAATTTATACAATAGCACTAGTTTGCGCTTACAGAAGCGCTAATTTACACCATAGCGCTGAAAGAATAGAAGAAACAGAGAGGTCAAAAGCACCAGAAGTGTTTCAATAGCGCCAGAATGATAACAGAAGCGCCAGAATAATGTCAATAGCACTGAAACTTTTGCAATAGCACTATTTTAAGGACAATAGCGCTGAAAGAAAAAGTTTCGATAGTGCTAGAACGTGTTCAATAGCGCCGAAGCGCGACCTGTGTGGCACTTTCAACAAGCAAAATATGTTAGTTAATAAAAAAAGATCAGAAGGTTGCGTGTTCGATTCACGTCGGGTTCACCAAATGATGCCCTCCTAAATGGCACAAGGTTTAGTCTATGATCAAATAACACAAAACATACAAAATATTAGTGTTAGTCAATCGAGAACTAATCTAGTGAAGGCATTCCAAAAGAGACACAAAGAGACATGCTAATATATCTAATAAGTAAAACAAAGATCATGAGACATCTCCAACTGCCTCTTAGCATGGCCTTAGCTTCTTCTCCCTTGTTCCTCTCCTCTCCAAGTTCCAAAATAGTGTAGCTCTCAGCAGCTTTTTGCACTATGGATGCTTATGGAGGATTGAGATTGTAGTATAGCTCTAAATGTGAAATAAAAAGCTAATACTAATGCTAAAATGATATATTTTAACCAAAAAGATAAGATGTTAGATTGCTTATGCTAAAATGCTCTCTAAAATGTCTATAGCTTAGATGCATACAAGTTTTCAGGATCTGGATTATGAAGGAATGGGCTCTATTTATAGGAAAAATGGAGCAATGGATGGCCAGGATTAAAAGGTTCAATCAAGGGTCAAGCTTGAAAGTTGGGGATCCATGTGCTCAATTGACACCAATGAAATGGTGACAAATGTCAACATAGGGTTGGGTTGAAAGAAGAGGTTGGAGGCATTAAAGGCCTGAGAAGACCTCATGGTTATCTAAAGGCTAAGGGTCAAGCCTAAATTAAGATTATCCACTGGATTAAGAGTTAATCCAAGGATAAACCTTTGTGCAAATGATTAAGAGATAATCATGGTCAAAGCATTAAAGGCTTGATGAGACCTTTGGGTTGGGTAGAGGTTGAGTCAAAACAAATGTTTTAACCATGTGGGAGGGTTGAATTAACCATTAATGGTTATTGGAGACTTTGGGGATTAAGTGGTTGAAGGTTGGAAGCCTTCAATGGTTTTCAAAGACTTTAAGGATTTTGGTGGTTGAAGGTTGAAAGCCTTTAATGGTTATCAAAGACTTTTAGGCTTTGAGAAGTGACTCCATTTTGCTTAGGAATGTGACAAAGTTTAGAAGATGGTTTAGGCTAATTAGAAGGGTTTAGAAGAATCTAGAAGGGGATTAGATTTTTGCAAGTGGATTTGGTGGGTGATGGAAAATAAAATTTTATTAAAATAAAAATTCATTTATTTCAATAAATGTGTGCAAGTTGCATTTGTAGGAAAATGCAAGTGGGGTGGGGGTAATGATTTAAATAAATGTTTTATTTAATTTATTTAAAAGAGGAAAAGGGGATTTAATTAAATAAATTGATTTTATTTATTTAATTGATTGGAATTTGATTTAATGAATTAATTAAAATAAATTGAATAATTTATTTAATTAATAGAAGAATGTTTGGAGATGAATTAATTAAATATTAATTTAATTAACTGATGGCTAGTGGATTTTTAATCAAATAAATACGAAATATTCATTTAATTAAGCTGGACAAATTTGTGTGACTACAATAATAACAAGAGCCACCAAGAGATGATACCTGAGCCGGTCCCCATACATCTGAATGTACAAGCTCTAACTTCTCACTCTTCTTCTCTTTCCCAACCTTGAGAAATCTAACTCTTTTCTATTTACCATAAACACAATTTTCATAGAACTCTAAATCAATCTTCTTTAGTCCTGGCAATAGATTTTTGGAGTGCAGGATTTTCATCCCTTTCTCACTCATGTGCCCAAACCTATGGTGCCACATTATCGAATCTGTTCTGGCAACATTTATTGTTGTTGTTCCTATAGTAACTTTATCTGTAGTAGCTAAGGTAGAGTAAGTGTTACCAGTACACAGATATAATGTGCCTACCTTCGCACCTTTAGCTACTACTAATGATCCTTTAGTGACCTTCCACATACTATCTGAGAAGGTAACTATGTAGCCTTCACTACCTAGTTGCCCTGCAGAAATTAAATTTCTTCTTAAATTAGGAACATGTCTTACCTCCTGCAGAAACCAGTCATTACCATTCTGCAACTTGATCTTTATATTTCCTTTTCCAACAATTTGACAGGCCTCATCATCACCCAAATATACCTGTCCAAAATCACCTTGAACATAACCTAGAAAATATTTTCTATGGGGTGTAGCATGAAATGAAGCCCCAGAATCTATTACCCAGGAATCATTAACATTATCCAAACATAAGATTAAAGCATCTTGTAAAGTATTACTTGCAATATTGGCTTCCTTACTATCATTTTCATTTTTGTCTCCTTCTTTGTTTTTCCGAGACCAACAGTCTTTCTTTAGATGACCAGGCTTTCTGCAGTACCAGCAATCTTTCTTTCCTCTAGATTAAGAGCGTCCTTTCTTTGACTTCCCTCGTGACTTCTCATTCCCAAGGCCTTTTCCTCTTTCCTTTGATCTTCCTCTGTTCTCCACATTCAAAACACTACTCGATGATGTTGAAGTCTCACCTGTACTTTTCCTTCACATTTCCTCGCTTAGGATAACACCAACAATATCATCAAATACCAAAGTATTTTTACCAGAGACAAAGTTACTTACAGCCATAACCAAGCTATTCCAGCTTTCTGGCAAAGAACATAAAATCAAGAGAGCCCTAACCTCTTCTGCAAAGGAAATTTTTACCGAAGACAATTGACTGGTAATTGTATTAAATTCATTTAAGTGCTCCACTATAGATCCTCCCTTACTCATTTTCAAATTAAACAAACGTTTCATAAGAAATACCTTATTCGAAGCCGAGGGTTTCTCATACAACTTAGCCAATGTTGCCATCAAATCTACAGTCATTTTTGCTTCTATTATATTGAATGCTACAGACGACGCAAGGCATAATTGAATGGATCCGAGTGCCTTTCTATCTAAAATGTCCCACTCTTCATCTGATATTGTGGTCGGTTTCTTTGCCTTTCCTTCCAATGGTCGCCATAAATCCTTTTGATACAGGTAATCCTCCATCTGCATTTTCCATAACTGATAATTCTGGTCGTTAAACTTTTCGACCTTGAATTTGGAATCCTCCATTACTCCCACTCAAATCTGAAAGTCCAGCCAATTTACATAAAACCTCGCTCTGATACCAATTGTTAGGGTTTCAAGCAGATCCGAAGAAAATATGAACTAACAATTATATGCAGATTTAAATACAAAAGATAAAGAAATAAAACAAGACACAATTAACACAGAGATTTAACGTGGTTCACCCAGAATGGGTTACATCCACCATACACAGCCGTCCAATCTTTCTTATTATCCAGCAAAAATAGTACATCAACCTTACAATGCCTTAAGCATCCCAGTCGCTTATAACATGCGTTTTTAGGGCAACAAACAAAGTTGGCCTTTTTAGGGTTTTATTACAATGTCGGTTTTCATCAACGAAAAAATGGCAAAAAAAAATTTCTCAGGGGTTGCCACCCCCGAACCTCGATGAGGATACGTGCTAAGTGTATAGTACTTTGCTGATCAATCACCACATTTCAACACATGGAAGATGGTCTACTACTACAGGTGAAATGAATGGTACTGGAACCGGGAAACAAAAATAAATAGGAAAGTGACTCGGTAGAGACAAGAGACCGGTGTTATTGGAAATGACCTGAAAGACATGGATTGTGATAGTTCTAATACTTAATATAAGTACAGATCCAATAGCCAACAAGATGAGAGGGGGGGTGAATCATACAAACTTAATCATCCATAAAAACATTAGATTCAACCTCGGTAACATATATATCACTAATATAACCAAAACTGTTAAACATACAAACTCAAAAGCATATGAACAATATAAATCTCATAACACAAGATTTAATGTGGAAACCCAAATAGGGAAAAACCACTGTGGGATTTCGGACCCACTAAAAAATATACTCTTCTAGAGTATGCTCGGTTAAAAGCAAATCTTGTTAAAGATTACAAACACATTGCTAGATGTGACCCGGTTAAGGGATTTCCCTTAGATCTGTTAGGATCTTCACTTTGTTAGAAGTGACCTTGTTAAAGGATTTCAAACACTCAATCAGAATGTCACCTTGCTAGAGGGTTTACATATAAGACTATTAATTCCACTCGGTTAAGAGATTTTTTGTCACTTTTACAAAATAACAGTAATAAAATCTATCTGCAACTTCACATCTAAAATGCTAAAGCAGATTCTTATTTGTTCAATACAATCTAGACATAGAACTAATCTTGCCTATCTGTTGGGCTTCTATACTCTGTTATTCAAACATGTCTTCAAGCTTCTGTGCTCGGTAATCACTATGTAGCATCCCTGTGCATACACTTACCCACATACATTGTTTATCAACAGTTTCCTATTTATAAGCAATTAGATAACCGCTTAATCTCCTTGATCACATTTTCCATGATCAACCATAGCCATCAAATCTTCAGTATTGTCTAGGTTCAATGCATCTTTCGATCTGAAAATGTTTTACCTTACCTTGGAACTTGCATACTAGTCTTGGAACTTGTGCCAAGGTATTGTGGTTCAATCTGAGTTGTAGATCTTCATGTCGACTTTTCATTGCCTTAGATTCGTTAACAAACTTCTTCCATGGCTTACCAGTCATTTAATCTTCTCTAGCTCATCAGCTTCCTTCATTAAATACCGTATGTAAACATTTAATGCATTCTGTTATAGCTCGATTACAACTTGGTAAAAACTTGATGAATACTAAACTTCACTCGGTAGACATTCCACCTTCATTAACTGATAGCGATAACCTTAGGGTTTACCGACTAGGTTCCTTAGTTGATAACATAGTATAGTATTAACCTTTACAATTTACAACATATGTATGATGTTAAAACAATCTAAAACATCATGATCTCATCATTGTCTGACTCAGTAGTAGTTGCCCATTAAATACCTTATTCATCCCCTTATTCATCATATTATTTCCTGTGTCTTTTACCGACATCTTTATAATCCTCATATCATACTTCTCAAGATATGGCAACATCATACTAAATTAGAAAATCAATTTCTTGTCATCAATGACAAAATAATAATATCAAGATAGTAAAACATCTTTAATCAGTTATATCCATAATCATCAACAACCTTCTCAATATCCTTATAAAATGCCAACAATCTTTCATTGTCTATTATAATGCAATATTGCTAACAATCTCCCCTTTTGGAATTGGTGGCAAAACCAATTGATTTGACCTTAATAGATTCGGATTGCTGTGATTCTGAAATGTTGACATGCTCTCCCCCATACATTAGACTTCCCCTCATTTGCAGTCTTCTTTCCAATCTGTAGTTTGCTCTTAGTCTTCTCCCCTAATAGGTCTTCTCTCAATTGTCTCTTCTTCATAGTAGTCTTCTCCCCCTTTGTAGATCTTCTCCCCCTTTGACAACAATGCCAAAAAGTAAAGAACTAAAACATAATTTCTTTCTGTAAGAAGTTATTTCTTGCTATTTGTGTATCAACTGAGTCTCGGTCAGAGCATTTGTCTTCAATTCCTATTCCCTGTAATATTTCTTGTATTAATTCCAGTACACCTTTAGAAAATATCCTAAAGTGTATAACTCAACATCAACTCCCAAAAAATATTCATTAGTCATCGGATTGATGTTTTCACCGAACTTGGTCGGTGAGTAGAAGATAGGGGTAGGACCCCTAACTTACTTCTGAGATTTTCAAAAGTGTCATTTGGTAGTGGCTTGGTGAAGATATCTGCTATTTGCTCCTTTGTGATAACATATTCACACACCACTTTCTTTGCTTGAGCTTCTTCTCTAAGATAATGATATTTGATAGATATGTGCTTTGTCTTAGAGTGTATAATAGGATTCTTTGAAATATTAATGGCACTAGTATTGTCACAGAATATAGTTACTGGCTCGGTAACTTTTTCATTTATACCTTCCAACAGTTGTTTGATCCATGCAATGTTGGTACAATTCAATGCTACATCAATGTATTCAACTTCTAATGTTGATTGTGAAACACATCCTTGTTTCTTGCTAAGCCAACTCACTAGTCTTTCTCCTAAAAAGAAAGCTCCTCCACTTGTGCTTTTTCTATCATCAATATTGCCTAACCAATCAGCATTAGTATAAACTTTTAAATCAAAATTATTTCCTTTCTGATATACTAAGCCATAATCTTCTGTGCCTTTCAAGTATCTAAAAATTATTTTGATTGCTGTCATGTGTGTTTCCTTAGGATCTACAGAGAATCTTGCAACTATACCTACTGCATGTGCTATATCTAGTCTATTGTGAACAACATATTGTAGTTTTCCAATTATGGATCGGTAGAGTGTCTCATCAATAGATGCAGATTCATCATTCTTTGATAATTTGCAGTTGGTAGTCATAGGAGTACTTATTGGTTTTGAATCACCCATTCCAACTTTCTTCAATATTTCCTTTATGTACTTGGATTGAGTAATAAAAATCTCATTTTTCATTTGCAGTATTTGTAAACCTATAAAATATTTTATCTCACCAATTAATGACATCTCAAATTCTTTGCTCATTTCATTTCCAAAGTTCTTGCATAAAGAGTCATTTCCACAAAATATAATATCATCAACAAATATGGCTGAGATCAATATTCCATTTTCATCATTCTTCATGTACATGTTGTTGTTCTCACTTGTCCTTATAAAACCAATCTTAATCAAATAAGAGTGCAATCTTTCATACCATGCTCTTGGTGCTTATTTCAAACCATATAAAGCTTTGTTCAATTTACATACCTGGTCTTTATTATTGTCTTCAACAAATCCTTCAGGTTGTTGAATGAAAACTTTTTCTTCTAATATTCCATTCAAAAATGCAGATTTGACATCCATTTGATATATCTTGAAGTTCTTGAAAGCGGCATAGGTCAACAATGTTCTAACTCCTTCAAGTCTAGCAACAAGTGCAAAAGTTTCACCATAATCAATTCCTTCTTCTTGAGCATAACCTTTGCAAACTAGTCTTGCTTTGTTTCGAATGACTTCACCCTTTTCATTTAGCTTGTTTTTGAAAATCCACTTTGTACCGATTACATTTTTATCCTTCGGTCTTGGGATTAGTGTCCATGTGTCATTCTTCTTGATTTGATCAATCTCTTCTGTCATAGCATTCACCCAATCTTCACTGTTAAATGCCTCTTTTACTATTCTCGGTTCAAATTCAGATATCAAGCATGTGTTTTGTCTCAGTTTGTTCCTTGTCATCACTAGATCATCCTTATCTCTTATAATCTGACTTGGTGCATGATGTCTTTTGACATACTTGGCTAATACAGGCTCAGTAGGCTCTGTATGATCTTCTTCATCACTCAGTAACTTGATGTTCTCTTCATTTTCTTCAACAGTCTTCTCGGTAGGACTTCTCGGTTGAACATAGACAAATTCATCATAGTCTTCTGGTTCCTTGGAATTTCCTTCATCATTTCTTTTTGCAAATTCATCAATTTTCACATTTGCACTTTCTACTATTTTGTTAGATGATTTGATCAAACATTTAAATGCTTTGCTTCTAGAAGAGTAACCTAGAAACATTCCTTCTTCACTTTTTTGATCAAACTTTCCATTTCTATCATCTTTATGAACATAGCATCTACTTCCAAAGATTTTAAAATAACCAACATTAGGTTTCTTATCATACCAGATTTCATATGGTGTCTTCAAAGTACCTTTCTTCAATTGAACTTGGTTCAAGGTGTAAACTGCTGTGCTTATTGCTTCTCTCCAAAATGTTTGCGGCACCTTCTTTTCAATCATTAGTGTTCTAGCACAATCCACAATAGATCTGTTTCTTCTTTCAGCTATTCCATTCTGTTGTGGAGTTCTCGGTGCAGAGAATTGTCTTTTAATACCATGATCATTGCAAAGTAAGTTAAACTCATCAAATGTGAACTCTCCTCCTCTATCTGATCTAAGATATTTTAATTATCTTCCTGTTTCATTTTCAACTCTTGCCTTGTACCATTTAAACATTTGAAAAGCTTCTGATTTTTCTTTTAAAAACATTACTGACATCATCCTTGAATAGTCATCCACAAATAATATGAAATATTTATCACCATAATAACTTTGAACTTTTATAGGACCACAAAGATCAGTGTGCACTAGATCTAAAATTCCCTTAGAAGTGCAAGACTTACTTGTAAAGCTTGATCTTGTCATCTTACCCATTTGGCATCCTCAGCACATAGCATTCTCAGGTTTTTCAAGACTCGGTAGACCTCTTACTCTGTGCTTCTTACTTATTTTGATCAGATTATTAAAATTGACATGACAAAACCTTTTATGCCATAACCAAGTATCATCAATCTTTGCATGCAAATGCTTATTCCGAGTTGAGTCAAGGTGAAATGTATTACCTTTTGTTTGTGTCCCTGTAGCAGCTAACTTTCCATTTTTGTCATGAACTTTGACAATTCCTTTCTGAAATTCTATTCGGTAACTTGTTTTGTTTAACTGTGCTACACTCAACAAATTGTATTTCAAACCTTCAACCCAATAAACATCATTGCATCTTGCATTATCAAGAAGTGTTATAGATCCTTTACCTCTTACCAGACATGGTGCATCATTACCAAATCTAACATAGCCTCCATCATAATCTTCTAATATAACAAACTTGTGTTTATCTCCTCTCATATGATGTGAGCATCCACTATCTATAGTCCAAGAATCATTAGTGTTTATGTGAGATATTAGGGCTTTTTCTTCATACCTTTCTTCATTTGATCCATCCTTGATAGCCACATAAACTACTTCCTCTATATCAATCTCATCTGATTTATCATCGTTATATTCCTCATCAACTATTAAGCATGTCTTTCTATCTCTTCTTCTGAAGTCTCGGTGTCCTCTGTAATGATTATCTTTCTATCTGTTATCCCGGTAATCTCTTCTTTCAGTAAAATCTTTGTCAAGATAGTTAGAAGCCATATGTCCTATCTTATCACAATTGAAACATTTCAAAGGTAGTTTTCCTTTATACTTACCTTTGCCTCTTGGTAACCTTTTGGCTAATAGTGCTTCAAACTCTTCTTGCTTTCTGA
Source organism: Cryptomeria japonica (assembly GCF_030272615.1). NCBI lineage: Eukaryota > Viridiplantae > Streptophyta > Pinopsida > Cupressales > Cupressaceae > Cryptomeria > Cryptomeria japonica. The sequence goes on from NC_081406.1 coordinate 588,649,238, forward strand.
TTTCTTCATACAGTTTGTGTACCTCTTCCATGTTCTTCCCAAATCTTTCACTTACTCCAATGTGATCTCCTTCGGAGTACTTATACTTTCTTTCATTGTAATCATTAGATTCTTCATGATGAAAAGAATTAAATGCGGATTCAACTTTATTTACCGAAGATCCACTGTTATCAAAATTACTTAACTCAAATGCATGTAGCTTACCAATAGTAGCATCTAAAGAAACTGGCATATTAGGTACAGACCTCAATTCATTGATTGCAGAGACTCAGATTGCATAAGCTGGTAGAAGAGTTCTCAACAACTTACTTGTTATATCCTTTTCTTCAATAGTTCCACCTGCTCCTTTGATTTGATTGACAATCTCCTTTAGTCTTGTACTGTATTGAGTTATTTTCTCACCTTCATTCATCCTCATAGATTCAAGTTGTCCTCTCAGACTGACTACTTTTTCTCTTTGAACATGTTCATCTCCTCCATATACTAATATGAGCTTATCCCACAATGCCTTTGCATCATTGCAGCCTTCTAGATCATTAAACTCTGAATCGGTCAATGCAGATGTTATTTCAATCATTGCTTGAATATGTTCTTGCTTTTCCCTTATCTCTTCCATAGTCAATGGATAGGTGCTCAATGCAACAAAATCATTCTCCAGATAGTATACAACATATTCTCCAACTCTTGATAGATGTAGCTTCATCCTTTTCTTTCATGTAGAGAAACTTGACTTGTTCAGCTTTGGTGCATCCCTCTTATACATCTTTGGATCTTTAACTCAAGTGCCTTTAAACTTTCCTTCCGGAGTCTAAAGCTTTGATACCAATTGATAGTTCTGATACTTAATATAAGCACAGATCCAATAGCCAACAAGATGAAAGGGGGGGGGGTGAATCATACAAACTTAATCATCCATAAAAACATCAAATTCAACCTCAGTAACATATATATCAGCAATATAACCAAAACTGTTAAACATGCAAACTCAAAAGCATATGAACAATATAAACCTCATGACACCAGATTTAACGTGGAAACCCAAATAAGGAAAAAACACTGTGGGATTTCAGACCCACTAAGAAATATGTTCTTCTAGAGTATGCTTGGTTAAAAGCAAATCTTGTTAAAGATTACAAACACATTGCTAGATGTGACCTGGTTAAGGGATTTCCCTCAGATCTGTTAGGATCTTCACTTTGTTAGAAGTGACCTTGTTAAAGGATTTCAAACACTCAATTAGAATGTCACCTTGCTAGAGGGTTTACATATAAGACTATTAATTCCACTTGGTTAAGAGATTTCCTGTCACTTTCACAAAATAACAGTAATAAAATCTATCTGCAACTTCACATCTAAAATGCTAAAGCAAATTCTTATTTGTTCAATACAATCTAGACATAGAACTAATCTTGTCTATCTGTTGGGATTCTATACTCTGTTATTCAAACATGTCTTCAAGCTTCTGTGCTCGGTAATCACTATGTAGCATCCCTGTGCATACACTTGCCTGCATACATTGTTTATCAACACTTTCCTATTTATAAACAATTAGATAACCGCTTAATCTCCTTGATCACATTTCCCATGATCAATCATAGCCACCAGATCTTCAATCTTGTCTAGGTTCAATGCATCTTTCGATCTAAAAATGTTTTACCCCCCCTTGGAACTTGCATACTAGTCTTCGAACTTGTGCGAGGGTATTGCAGTTCAATCTAAGCTGTAGATCTTCATGACGACTTTTCATTGCCTTAGATTCGTTAACAAACTTCTTCCACGGCTTACCAATCATTTAATCTGCTCCAGCTCATCAGCTTCCTTCATTAAATACCATATGTAAGCATTTAATGCATTCTGTTATAGCTCGGTTACAACTCAGTAACAACTCAGTGAATACTAAACTTCACTCGGTAGACATTCTGCCTTCATTAACTGATAGTGATAACCTTAGGGTTTACCGACTAGGTTCCTTAGTTCATAACATAGTATAGTATTAACCTTTACAATTTACAACATATGTATGATGTTAAAACAATCTAAAACATCATGATCTCATCATTGTCTGACTCAGTAGTAGTTGCCCATTGAATACCTTATTCATCCCCTTATTCATCATATTCTTTCCTATGTCTTTTACCGACATCTTTATAATCCTCATATCATACTTCTCAAGATATGGCAACATCATACTGAATTAGAAAATCAATTTCTTGTCATCAATGACAAAATAATAATATCAAGATAGTAAAACATCTTTAATCAGTTATATCCATAATCATCAACAACCTTCTCAATATCCTTATAAAATGCCAACAATCTTTCATTATCTGTTATAATGCAATATTGCCAACAGATTGGTCTGGTAGCTGATCTCATGTGGATGCATCTTTATGAGTCAACAGGTTGGATAGATGGCATTATGGACATGATGGTAGAGGTTATAGGTACTAAGGTGAGTACCATGCTGAAATCTGGCAGATGAGAAATGAAGACCAAAAATCTGTGTTTTAGGGGGATTTCAAAGCTATATCCTCATATTGACATCAGATAGACTAAACACAGAAGCAAATCAAGTATATGCTCAAAGAAGGAGAGAGACCCATGTTTTCTGTAAAGGGTTGTTTGTTACCTGAGCTTTCCATCTCAATTGTTGATGTTTGAGATGATGTTGTGAATAATCTTAAAAGAGGGAGATGCACCCGATAATAAAGGGAGAAAGATTCCTATCAGTGCTCAATAGATGCAAGGAGAAACGTTATCCTGACAGTGCCCTTTGTCATTGTTGTCAAAGGGGGAGAAAGTTATTGTAGTATACTAGATACTACATGAGTTGACATCAATGACAACACAATGCCAACACTTGATACTTAGAATTACTTAGTGAACTTTGTTTTTCTTTGTGATCTTTAGTATCCTTGCTTTCATCACTCATAGTGAGGGGAAATTTTCTACTTGCAGTAATGGTTCTCCCCTTCTCAATCTTCCCTTTTACTTTGTCAATTGAAATTGTAAGATCCCCAGTCCACTGGGGGCTTGGCGCATCTTGCCTCCTTGATGTGGTAAATGTCTTTCATTCTTGTTTCCTTGTACTTTATCAACAGTATTAGTGTATGCTCATACTCCTACTAAAGTGGGGGCTAAATTTAGTATCATAAAATTGCAACCCTAGCAATTTTCGACTGCATTAGGGTCCTCACTCATGCGTAATCGAATCCCCTAGCCTGATTAGAGACCGAAGACTACTCAACCATTAGAATCTACCCTATTTTGGGGTAGGACCCTTTCCTGAGCTTGCATTGAACGTTGTGCAGTGAGAGGGAAAACTTCCCCGATGTCGGCCTGTGACAAAAACTAGTTTTATTAACCCTAATTGACATGTATTTAAGTTGCATTTTCCCTCTCATTTGTGTAAGTTTGTCATGTTGTAAGAGTTGGATGAGTGGGAAGTTTGCATGTGATCAAGAATTCAAGAGCATTCAAGCATTCTTTTCTGGCATTGAGAATTCTCAAGTCTCCCTTCAAGGCTAGGTGTTGCATTCAAGTCAAGGATTCAACCATTGAAGAGGAGATTGATTCCAACATTCAATTTCACACAATAATTTCTATCAACATTGCTATCACAACCTCCCTTGAGGTGATTTACATTTCAGTCTTTCATTTACATTTACTTGCAAGTACTTTATTAAATTACTTGGTTAATTCCAAAACCAGGGTTTGACCTGAAGGCAAACCCCCAATCCCAACCCCTTTTCCTCTCTTTTCTATGTGTAGGTTGCAGGTGTGCTGTTGTACTTTCAAATTTGGAATCCATTTGCAAAGGTAGAAAAACCCTTTTCATTTCGCAGATTTTTCAGGGGACTGTGTACATTCCCACCATGATCGAGCAACCTTTCCTCAAATTTGCAGGGCCACTTCGTCTCGACATATTAGTCCCTGATTTAGGTGCATAGCTTCATCCCATGCTTCGATGTCAAGTTATAATTAGTTCTTTGTCACTTTTTCACTACATAATTCAATCAATTCCTTTCCATTTCAAATAGGAAGAGGGGATCAACTTATCATTCCCATTTCATTCAGAATTCTATCTTCTTCTTTGGAGGTTGAATCTAGTGAATTTTCCTCTCCTCTTCCAATGTAATAGGTGAAAAGTGTTTGAAGGGAAATTTGTCGTGAAACTCTCATCTCTCCTTGGAGGGAAAGGGTAGTTTTCTGCTTGATCTCTCATTGACACATTTTTCACCCACCATTACATTTTGGTGGCATTACAAATATAGAGAATGAAACTATATTGGAGCCTGAGATGCTTCTCTAGTACATGGAGGAGGGATTTCCATTGATGAAGCAACTATGGGTATTTCCTATATGAAAATTGATAAGATTATAATTCATCACAAGTTCACATGTACAAATGCATATAATCATCTATTGGCATGATTGACATAACTGATGTAGATGAAGAATGATGACTGAATCGGTAAAGGACTATTTGTGATGACATTATGATGAAGAAATTGAGATTGCATGATTGGATGACTTTGATCAATTATTTATGTTGTCATTGATGGCAATTGATGTTTACTATGTTGTATTTTGTCATCTTAGTCTTTTTTGGTCTACCGGAAAGACCTTACTGATAAATAAATAGGAAACTGGGAATTAGGACCTTAACCGGTAAACAAGGAAATGTTTTGATTAGATCCGGAGATTGGTGATGATTGAAGTGTTGCGGTTTGGAATGTGAGCTTGTATCATTGTAATATGTATCTGACCGGAACCACATCATGTATTGGTTACTAAAAGTCATGTTTATGATTTATGTTGTATTTTTGCTAGGGTTTAAGAAGGGTTTAAGCACTGGTAACAAATTCTCCTAACTGGTAATGATTTTTGGTTTGGCGATGATCTACATCAAGTTCAAATGTTGGAGGTAACATGGCACAACCCGCGTAGATGGATGAATTTTTGTTTTGGCATGTTTGAAGATGGAATTTCTTGGGAATTAATGAAGTGCTTAGAAGAGTGTTCTAAGGGTTTGCCTTTGTATTAGATCAAGCTGGGGTGATCATTCAATGACTGTAATTGATTGTAATGATCCATATGATGATCAATGATGATTTGTAAAGAGTTGTAAAAGATCGATGATGATCTATGTTGTAAGTCTTAGGGTTTTGTAATCGACTAAGTTGTAAAGGTTATTTAGGTCGGTATAGTTGATGTTTGTTGTGTCGGTGGTTTATGAGAAGAGTGTGAAGATGAACCAAAGTGTGAGAGATCTGCTAGAGTGTAGAAAAATTGGATATGATCAAGAAATAAGTTAAGTGTTGTACCCAAATCATTCACTATTATTCCTTAATAGTTGTAACAGCCAAAATTCCTTAACCAGGTAGGTTCCAACAGGCTTACATTGCAAATCCCTTAACTGGGTAGCTCAACATCTGAGTGTTAAATCCTCTTGCGAGGTTGATCCTAATAGTTCAAAGCTCCTAACAGGGCTCATTATCTAAATCCCTTAACTGGGTGACTTTTAACAAGGTCTAATCCTAATAGGGCATCATTACAAGCTCTTAACTAGGCTAGGCTCCTAACAAGGCACATTCCAAAAGAGTGCAAAATTTTTGTGGGTACCAATTCCCATCATGGTTTTTTCCTATTTGGGTTTCCACGTGAAAAACATGGTGTTCATATGGTGAATGTTTTCATGTGATTTTATGTTTTAGTTTCAGTTAATGCATGGTTTATGAACACTTAATGTGCAGACTTGATAAATCATATGAGCAGATGATTATCAGTAGATACTGGTACTAGTAAATGGTTTTGTTGTTGGTTATTGTTTGATTTGGTGAAAGTTTTATAAGGTTGAGTTTCATATTGGAATTTTTTGTTAATACTGATTCACTTCCCCTCTCAGTATTAATGGGATCCTCTAAGATAACAATTGGTATAAGAGCATTGGTCCTCTATGTTCAGAAAGCTTAACAACTTGAGGGAAAGATCCTGAAGAAAGATGATGAAGAAGGAGGCTCCCGAGTTTACCAAGGACAACTACAGGATATGGAAATACCAGATGAAGATATACATCAAAGGATTGGGTGCTCAGTATTGGAATCATGTGGTAAACAAGTATGTTGCTCCTACTACCAGCCCCTTGACACTGGATGAGCTTAAAGAACAACAAGAAAACATTCAAGCCTTGGAAGCAATTGTAAGTACTTTATCTGATTCTAAGTATAAAGATGTTCATGGATTAGAAACTACATTTGAGGTATGGGAGAAATTAGACTCTATTTATGGAGGAGATGAACATGTACAAAGAGCAAAAGAAGAAAGTTTAAGAGGCAAATTTGATGACATGAAAATGGTTGATGGTGAGAACATTGCACAATATGGTCAAAGGATAAAATAAGTTGTAGGTGGTATTAAGAGTGTTGGAGGTAAGATTGATGATGATGTTGTTGTTAGTAAAATCCTTAGAACTCTCCTACCACAATATGCTATTAGAGTTTCTACAATTCAAGAAGTGAGATCTATTTCTAAAGATAAAGTCACTGTTGATTCTCTTATTGAAAAGTTGACTGCATTTGAGTTAAACAACTTTGATAATAGTGTTTCAAAACTGTCTAAATCTGCTTTTAAAGCTTTTGTAACTGATACATTTGTGAAGAAAGGAAAGGATATTTGTCATAATCATGACTGCAGGTCTAGTCATGGTGGGAGTAGAACTGAGGATGATATTGAAGATCGTCTGATGGAAATTGAGGCACTATTGGCTAAAAGATTTCCAAGAGGCACTAGTAAGTATAAAGGTAAATTATCCTTGAAGTGTTTTTCCTGCAATAAGATTGGACACATTGCTGCAAATTGTCCTAACGATGATAAAAAGGAAAAGTTCAGGAAATTTAAAGGAAAAGGACAGAAATATTGCTATGTTGTCGTTGATGAAGGAGTAACTGATGAAGAATCAAAAGAAAATGACAATAAGGAGATAGTGTTTGTTGCTATGAAGGAAGATTTGACTGATGAAAAGGCATTGGTGTCTCACATGGATAACAATGATGAATGGATAATAGATAGTGGTTGCTCACACCACATGACCGATGATAGAAACAAGTTCTTATCCCTTGAAGAATTTGATGGTGGTGTGGTAAGGTTTGATAACAACTCACCCCACATGGTTAAAGGTAAAGGAACTATTTCATTAAATGGAAAAAGTAATGCAGATGATGTATTTTAGGTTGATGGATTAAAATATAACCTTTTGAGTGTTGGTCAATTAAATGATAAGGGATATCTTCTAGAATTTAAAAGTGTAGTGTACTGGAAAGAAGACAAGAGGTAATCTTTTTCATTTGCATACTAATGTGAATAGTTGTTTGGTGGAAAATATTGAAGACAACTAGTTATGGCACAAGAGGTTTTGTCATGTGAATTTTGACAATTTGATAAAGGTTAGTAAATCAAGTATTGTGAGAGGTTTGCCCCATCTTGTTAAACCGGATAATGTGTTATGTAAGGACTGTTAGATGGGTAAGATGACTTATGTATCTTTTATGAGTATGTCTTTCTCTTCAGAAAATATTCTAGATTTGGTTCATACTGATGTTTGTGGTCCTATGAGGACTAAGAGCTATTATGGTGATAGATATTTCATGATTTTCATTGATGATTTTTTCAAGATGACGTGGGTAACTTTTCTAAGAGAAAAGTCTGAGGAATTCAGTAAATTCAAAGCATTCAAAGCTTTAGTTGAGAAAGAAACCAAGAAGAATTTGAAATGTTTCAGATTTGACCGGGGAGGAGAATTTACTTCTGATGAGTTTGTAAAGTTTTTTGATGAACAGGGAATCAAGAGGTAGATTTCAGCTCCTAAAACTCCATAACAAAATGGGATAGCAGAGAGAATGAATAGAACAATTGTTGAAGCTTCTAGAACCATGTTGATTCAAGGTGAAGTACCAAAAATGTTTTGGAGAGTAGCAGTTAGCACTGTTGTTTACACTTTGAACCGGGTACTTGTCAAGAGAGGTAACAACAAAACACCTTATGAATTATGGCATGGAAAGACTCCTATTGTAAGTTACTTTAAAAAATTTGGGAGAATGTTTCATTAAACATGATAACTTCACTAGAAAGTTTGATGCAAAGTGTGATGAAGGTATTTTTCTTGGTTACTCTACAAAGAGTAAGGATTTCAAGTATTATAACAAGAGAACAAAAAGGATCATTGAGAGTGAAAATGTGAAGGTAGATGAAATCTTTGAGAAATCTGATGAGACTAGGAGATCTGAACCTACGAAAGATGAAGAAAAACTTGTGTTTATTGAACCAGAAGTACAAAAGAATGATGAGCAGGAAAATGCAGAAATAGGTGCTCAACCGGTAAATGAAGAAAGCGATGAAGAACATGAAGAACATGAAGCAAAAGGCACAGCACCAGAACTAGTAATACCAAGGTATGTTAGATTAAATCATTTCGAAGATCAAATTATAGGAGATAAAAATGTTGGTGTACAATCAAGAAGGAAAATAAGAGAAAACTCCTTTTTGATTTCTACTATTTAGCCTAAAACAATAAGAGAGACATTAAAGGCTAATGATTGGATTAATGCTATAAATGAGGAATTGGATTAGATAGAGAAGAATGAGACATGTACACTTGTTCCCAAACTGAAAGACAAAAATGTGATCGACACTAAATGGGTCTTTAGAAACAAGTTGAATGAAGAATGCAAGGTTGTGAGGAATAAAGCAAGGTTGGTATGCAAAGGCTAGTATGCACAAGAATAAGGAGAAACCTTTGCACCAATGGCAAGATTAGAAGGAGTAATAATGTTACTTGCTTATGCTGCATTTAAAGGCTTTAAGGTCTACCAAATGGATGTTAAATATACTTTTCTTAATGGCATCCTTGAGGAAGAAGTGTACATTGAACAACCAGATGGATTTGCTTTGTCTGAGGATAAAGATATGGTTTGCAAGTTACATAAGGCACTGTATGGATTGAAGCAGGCACTGAGAGCATGGTATGAAAAATTGCATGCACACCTGATCAAGATAGGATTCTAGTGTACCAGTGAGGAGAGTAATATATATCTTAAGACTAATGGAGATAGAGTGTTGATAGTTGATTTGTAAATGTTATAATTTTTGAAGGTGATGATGATTTATGTATGGCTTTTGTTGAGGAGATGAAGAAAGAATTTGAGATGTCTCTTATTGGTGAGATTAATTTTTTCATTGGATTGTAGGTCCAACAATTGGATGGTGGAATATTTATCTGTCAAAATAAGTATGTAAAAGAAGTGTTGAAAACATTTGGCATGGAAGATTGTAAACCGGTTGGGTACTTTGATGGTGATAGGTTGTAAATTGTCTAAATAGGATGATTCACTCTTTGTTGATGAAAAATAATACAGGTCCATGATTGGTAAGTTGCATTATGTTGTTCACCGTAGGCTTGATATAGCACATGTTGTTTGTTTGGTTGCTAGATTTCAGAAGGATCCCAAGGAGACTCACTTGGTAGCGGTGAAAAGGATATTCAAATATTTGAAAGGCACAACGGATTATGGCTTATGGTATCCTTATAAAAATATTTTTTCTTTGGAAGTGTTTACTGATGCAGATTGGGCAAGCAACATTGATGACCGTAAAATAACTACCGGTGGAGCATTTCTTCTTGGAGGTAGATTGGTTGCTTGGACAAGTAAGAAGCAAACATTTGTATCACAGTCAACAATAGAGGAATAGTATGTTGCAACATCAATGAATTGCACGTAGGCAATCTGGATGAGACATGTGTTAGAAGGTTTTAAACTTGATATGTTTGAACCAGTAACTATTTATTGTGACAATACAAGTGCAATTAATATTTCAAAAAATCTTGTATTACATGTGTAGACACCTAAAAATGTCTCATCGATCTTACACTAATTATTCATCTATTTAATTAAGTAATTAAATAATTATTTTAATTATTTAATTAAACTAACATATTTTTCTAATCAATTTAAATCATTATTAATTGTCCAAACTTCTACATCATTCTAATTAATTAACCCTATGTCAATTATTAATTGAATATTATTTATTTAATTAATTGTGACCTTTTCCTTAGTTAAATAATCTTTATTATTTAATTAATTAAATTTCCTAAGTTTAAATAATTTCATTTAAATTATTTAAATTAATTAATTAAATTCCTCCAATTCCCCAAATTATAATTCCAATTAATTTCATTTTCTCCAAATTCACATTTCACCAAATCTTAATTTCAATTAATTTCATGTGCATTTCAGCATTTGAAAGTCCAAATTCAAATCCAAATTGAAAATGAGAATCAAATTCAATTTCAAAATCCTACAACACAATGCCAAAATCAGAACTGATTGATCAAATCAACTAACTCATCAATCATCCTTTTTAACTCTCAATCACCTTTTTCTGACTAATTTGTCTAGTCAATCATCTCCCTAATCAATCTAGTCAACTAGCTAGTTAATTTAGTCTACTCTCCAATCTATTGAGTTCACAAATCAATCAACTCTATTAACTGATCAATCTAATCAGTTATCTATCAATCAACACTTGAGTTCTATTTCTCACCCCCTTTGTGTTGAAAATCTATAAATTCAACCTCATTTTCTCAACTCAAGCTAGAATAATAGTCTCCAAAGCTATTGTACATCTTATGTAGGAAATCAGTGCAATACTTGAGAGCCACCTACATCAACAATAATGGAGATGAGCAATGAAAGCCTTGCTATGTCAATTGAGAGAGTTTTAGATAGATCTTTCTTTCATTTAATTTGATTTTACATCATTCCATTGTAATTTAGGAGTAATATTAATTATATTAGAGTTGTGATTTGCTCTTTGATATATGATTATGCAATTTACACTTATTTTACCCCTAGATACATTTGGTGAACCCGACGTGAAGCATGCTAACCTTCACCTTCTATTTTTAATGATTTTGCAGATCCGTACGTGCACGAGATTCCTGATTTTGCACTTGCATACGCAGAAACTCACAATTTCTTATAATTCTTTGCAATTGATATCACATCATTTCACAATTGCTCGGAGGGTGCACCACAATTTCTAAAACATCTTGTAATTTCCTTAAGGGGTTGCAAAATTAAAGTCTTTTATCGTTTCTTTATTGTGTAATCTTACTCACCTAACCCAAAAAAATCATTAAATTCTGGAGATTTCATTTTCTGTGTATAAAATGTATCTAATCCAATGGCAGGAAAGGTAACCTTCTGAATTTCAAGTGCAAGAAGAGCAAAATAGCATAGGAGAGAACAAAGAACATATCAAAGACTCCTAAAGGCAGAAAGGGAGCTTCGTGAGATTGAGGAAAAAGAGGAGATTGCCCAATATCATAAAAATATCCACTACTTCTTAGCCAGGTACAAATTATACAATGACATTGATGTGATGGCTCGGGTGGTGTGGGATAACATAATTTCCGAATAACTTCTCTATCTTCTATCTTTTTCTATTGTTTCTTAAAAAATTAAAAAAAGAAAAGTCTTTTTTTAACTGATGAGCAATTGATCTTATATCAATTCACAATTTATCAGTCATCACATTGCAATTGCTACAACAGTAATTCGCATTTGATGGTATATCAACTCGCAATTGATCTGATATCAATTCGCATTTGCTTAGTAGTTAGGTTGCAATTCCTAGATTAGATTTTTCATTTTGTATTAATTTAGTTCTAGTTTTTATCAGAATTGCTCTCTGTCTGTGAAAAGACAGAGCTCTGTGACTAAGAAAAATTAGACTGGATATCCCACCATGTGTCTACTAATGTTATTTTCTCTGCAGGGTTAGAATAGAAAGCTTCCTTTTGGTGCTCTTAAAAAGAACAAACTCAATTTCCTTTTATCTTTTCTCACACATTGCTTTGAAAGATAAAACTCAACCCCATGGCTTTTTGGAGCAACATATCCACTTAGAATAGAAAATCATTGCAATGAAAGGATAAAAAGAACTTTATTTTTTGTGTCTTTAAAGGGATAGGTATTATTCTCTCCCCTTCAATGGGTGATCAGAAAACCAGACTCTCTTCTTTTATGCTTTCAGTAAATTTTTGTACTTACATCCTTTAGAAGGCTTGTCCTCCTAAGTTTCCCTTAGGACGAGTGTTACATTCAGTCACAACAATGTTATGTCTCCCCCAGTGCCTAAAAGGTACGTTAAAATATTTAGAACATAACCTCTATAGACTAGGAGGCCTCCCTCAACGGAGTGTAAAATGTTGTTGATTGTGACCACTCGAACGGAACCATTTCTAAACACCTTAGGAATTAGAAGCCAAACTGAGTTAGTAACCAGACACTTGGGTTATCAAAGTGCAAGGGTGGAGAAGAATCTACCCCCAAGACACTCACCATATATCTCCTAGGATAACGGGCCAATTGAGGAGCAATCTTCTTTGGTCTAATTTCTAGGAAAAGGCAAAAAAATGGGCGCAACCTAGGGTGTGACAGGGTTGTTTGAGATGATGGAGTATCAAGATGTGGGTTGTGATAATAGTTGTGACCTTTTGACCTTAGGAGATTCTTCTTGATATGCTATCTAATTGCCCAAATACAATGAAAAACAAAATGGGGTTATGAAAAATACTCCAACATTCATGAGAATTTGAAAAAGTTCTTTAAACAAGTATTATTTTGTGTTACTATTCTTTTTGATGTGTCTATTGTGTCCTTTGCTACATTTCACCAAACTCAAACATCTTAGAAAGTTCCAAAAGCAAAGTGGAATCTCAACTAGGTATAATAAAAAAAATCAACAAGATCAAGTCCCTTAACAAAGTCAAGTGTCAACATCAACGTCAACATCAAACCAAAACTTTTGCAAAATTGAAAAACATGGTATTCTCAAGTGATTTTAAGTCCTAGACATCTAGTTCATGCATAAATCCTTTAGTGTCATCATACTGCACAAAGTTTTTTGCACAAGTCCTCACATCACAAAAGGAGTAGTCTTCAACCAAGTTGCATCCACTCATATAGAATTCAGTATTGCATTAGAGTCTAAGGAACATACCTCAATACATGGGTCTAAAAGGAGACAATGAATTTCCATTTGAGCAACCCAATCTTGGACCAAACAATAACCAATTAGCAATAACTGATAGTTTGGATGACCTTGCTGGAAAACTAAAAGTTGATCATCCTCAATACAATATAATTGAAACCGTCATAGATAATGAGATCTGGAAATCTATCTGTCTTGATGAAAATTTGAGGAAAAAGATAGAAAAGGCAGCTCAAAAGGAAGCCATTAGACAATTGGTTTAAAATACCATAGAAGAGTTTCTAAATCCTTGTTAAAATTCCTCAAAGAAAAGTCTCAATCATTCTTAGGTCGGAGACCCACAACCTTATCAACAAATGCAAATCAAAAAACATTGGGTCGGAGACCCACAACCTTATCAACAAATGCAAACAGGATGCTTTCTATTGATGAAATACAACATAATTTAACAAAAAAAGAATTGGAAGCAGTCCCAACAAGATCCTATGATGCTTATGATTCTCAATGCTCTCATCAATAATGATAGAGACAAATATCTTGCACTATTAGTCCAAAATGGGGCCAAATTACCTCAAGGGGTGGACATTTTGGCTATATTGCCGATAGGAGTGACATTGAATCAAAATGTTCCTCAAGTACTATAGCGTCGTAAATTGTACGCACTTGCCACGGTGGTACAATTTCACACCTAGTTTAGCACCCGCCTTGGCACATTTTGTATTTTGCATTTTATTTCCCCTTTAGCACTTAATTAATCAAATTAATTAGGTCTAATGTTCTATCTTATCTTCTTCCATATCATAAAGTTGGGCCCTTTCATTAAAGTGTGCCCTTTTCATTTTATTCCTCCAATACATCATTTAATCAAAAACCCTAATTAGGTCCTATTTCGAACTTGGGGGCTTGATTTCGGGGGTCAAAACATCTCAAAATCACCTATAACTTCGGAATTCTCTCTAAAATCATCATATCCGACGGCCCTGAAAATTTGGTGAAAAGTTGTCGGGACCATGGCGCCCGGAGTGCACATGGTCCCGGACATTTTTCCTGAAATTTTAGGAGCGCGATCCAATCATAAAATAAAGCTTAACCCCAAGAAATTGGTGGGAGATTCAATCTCTAGGTCGGCCAAAAGTTGAAATTAAGACCTAGGGTTTCATATATAAGAGCTCTCTTTCTTCATTTGAAAGGATGGGAGATTTTTGGTTTCAGGGACCTTCTATGCAGCAAAAGAGCAGATCTTTGAAAACTTCAACAACATTCAACATCCATCCATCAAGCATTCATCAATTTCATTCATCCATTTAGGGCTTTGAAGACATTGAAGAGCAATAAGGGATCATCGACTGAAGATTGGCTTGTACCTCTCCCTTGGGGTTGGGTATGATTTCATGTTGTTTCCATGTCTTTGCATAAGCCTCATTATATCATTTGTATTCATGCTTTAGATCACTTTGCATCTTGATTTGGAGCATTTACATTATCATTTACAAGCAATTAGGGTTTACTTTCTAGGTTGCTCTAGTTTGCTTACTTGCATTTTAGGATCTTGCACACACACAAGGTCTGCACACACACTACTTTTACAATACAACTTGGCTATTCGTGGAGGTGGAGATCACCAAAGCGGGGGTTTGACTAAGGCAAAACCCTATATAGCTGCCCATCACACCTTTTCAGATATAAGTGTAGATTTCGGGATTCGGACGACGCCGCAAGTTGCAGAACTGGCAGAAGCAGACGGAAACTGAGAAACACACCAAATTTCAGAGTAAAAGACCAGGACAGGGGTGTGGGCTGCCTTGGTCCTGCTAGGACAGGGGCACTGGGTGCCCTGGTCCCTCTGTCAGACAGCAAGTTTTCAGCACTTTTCGACAGCTTTCAAGTTGCCAAAAACAACAGTTTCAGGAGCAGAATCAGGACAGTGGTGCCTACGCCCCCGTCTCGAACATTTTCACTCAGATTTTAACACCAGGTATGCATTTGCATTCTTGCCTTGTCCTTGTGTCTACAGCATTCCATTGTTTAATCTCAATTCTGCAAATCTTGCTATTAGTTCATACTTGCACTTTAGGGTTAATAGTTGAACTTGCATCATTCTATCTATCATTTGCAACAAAGGAATAGAAATCCTAATAGGTAGCCCATGGCTCTCTCTTCCACAAAAAGAAGTAGCCAATTGTGTGATACCTCTAGGCTCTTTCGTATTCCACAAGTGTGTGATTGAAAGTGAGATTAGGGCATATTAGCTTAGTGTCACTTTTTCCCCCACACATTTTTGGTGAACCCGACGTGAAATCTATTATTGCTTTCTCTTGCATTGCATTTGTTAGATCTAGATCTATATTTAGTGTGTTTCATTTAAGTTGCATTTTCATAAAATAAAAAAAAAAATTAAAAAAAAAAGGGAAAAGAAAGAGTGTGTTTCTTTGTTTATTTGCGTTGTGTGTTTAAGTTTTATGCAATCTTTATTTCAAAATGTCAGATTTTTATTTGCATAGCCAAGATGAATTAGATGAAGCTTTATATGAGTTTTTGAACCCTAAAGATACCAAACCTTCATTTTACCAAAAACTCATAAACATTGTTACTATGCCATTTCATTGTGATGAGAAAGATAAGTCGAATGATTCCTCTCAAGGGTACATTCCTATCAGCTCTTCCACTAAATCTAGTAACATGGTTGTTTTCAATGATCCCCTCTATGAAGAGATGTCTCCTCTTGAATCAAAAGATAAACCTTTTAATAGATATGATCATGCTTTGTTGGATGATGCCCTTGATGACTTTGTGTCTCCTAAAAAACACTCCCTTCATGATGATCCTTTTGTGCAAGAAGATGACATTATCCCTACATTTCCTAGTGATGGCATTTCCTTTTCCAACAAAATTCCCACTAGAGATGACGAATTAATGATAAACGCTTACCCTTCTCCTAAAGTTGGTCTTACCCATAAGCATCCCTTAGAGAAAGAAGATGAAATAATAAGCAATTTCCTTAATTCTCTCTCCCCTAAAGATCATATTGAACATATTTTGAGGAAAGAGGATGAGTTTAACACATCTATTGATGCTCTCCCTCCTAAGGATGAGGAATTAATAAACAATGTTATCTCCTCTCCTGAAATTAACAATACTTCAAACATTCCTTTCAACAACTTCACTATTTGGGATGAACCATTAGAAGAAGGTGTAGATTATTCTCTATCCCATGAGAGAACCCTAGCCAAAGGGGATGAAATCAAGATCGAAAACTCCCTTGATAGTTTCTCACCTTCCTTGAATCTCAATTATTCTCCCTCTAAAAATAAAGCATCTCCCTCTCCTCAACTTGGTTCTACTCATAAGGATACCCTAGTTCAAAGCAAGATGGTTAACATCTCTTTCAAAGATCTCCCTATCAAAAGTGAGACTTTAGAGAGTAATGTTGATCCTTCTCCTAGAGAGTTTATTCCCCATGTAGATCCTTTGATGATAGAGGATGATATGACCTTTCCTAGTATTACTCTTCCTACTAGAACATCAATGCCTATCCCTTGTCTCTCTCCTAAAATTGATTTAATCTGTGATAAGATTTTAGTGCAAGAGAAGACTATCAATAATTCTTCCAACACTTTTGTTCATTCCTCTAAACCATCCTCAATCAATTTGATACATGTGAATGAAACACCTAACAAACCTCTCTTCACTGTCCAAGGTGCTTGTCCTTCTCAAAATTCTCAACCTTTAAATAAGCCTATCTTAGTGGTTCAAGGTGGTTATGCTAATGATTCTTTTTGCACTCCTAAGAAACCTATTATTACTGTGCAAGGAGGTTATTCTTCTAAGAGCCCTTATGAGTATGCTAAGCAACTAACTAGAGAGAGTTATAATGCGGTTGCTCATACCTATAACACAAGAAACAATAGGCAACCTAATCCTCCTCCAGTTATCCCAACTTCACTTCCTCCTTCCCAACCAATTCTTCTGCAAGCTCCACGTATTTCACAAGTTATTGTTAAGGAATATGATCTCATAGAATAACTTAAAGCTACCCCTTCTAAGATATCCCTTTGCGATTTGATCCAAACTTCTTTCGCTCATCATGGAATGTTACAAGATGCCTTGAAAGATTTGAATGTTCCTCCACCTAATACATCTAGTAATATAGTGTCTTTGGTTAACTCTGTGATGAATCCTAAAGCTCAAATTGTGTTTACTCAAGATGAATTGCCTACTAGTGAAATTCAACATCAATATGATCCCTTGATGATTGTGGTTATCATAAATGACACTGCTATAAGACGAACACTGGTAGATAATGGCTCTGGCCTTAATGTGTGTAGCATTAATCTATTGCATAAGATGAATGTGGATACATCCCTTATTGAGCCTGACTCTCATCCCATTCGAGGCTTTGATAATGTGGCTAAGTTTTCACTAGGTATTATCACCTTACCCATCACAATGGGACCTATTACTTTGCCTACTCCTATCCATGTTATGTCGGGAAATCTAACATACAACTTGTTATTAGGGAGACCTTGGATTCACAGTATGCAAGCTATCCCCTCTACATTGCATAGACAAGTTAATGTTATTTATAACAATAAGACATATACCTTGATAGGTGATACTAATTTTCAAGCTTGTTTGCAAACATCTACTTCCAAAGGGAGTTCTTCTAAACCTTCCTCTTCTAGTGATGACTCTTTAAACAAAATACCTATGGATGAATCATCACCCTCTAATAATCAAAATTCTTTGGATGAATCTGAAGTTCCTTCTCAACTTGAATCTACACATGGAAAGGTTTTTGATGCTGAGAAGGTTCTCGCAGAAGACGATTGGGGATCTCTTGACTTTAATCCCACCTTTGTAGGTGAGTATAGGGTTCCTCCTAGAGAGCTTAAAGTTAAAAAGAAGGAAGCAACTAAAGATCAATCAACCTTACCTAAACCTATGAACAATAATTTTGTGGCCGCTTCTCAAACTTCTTCTCCTCACACCTCTAATTCTGAAGAATTTGACTCTTTGTCTTATGAAAAACCACCTTCTCTTTTTGAATTGGCTAATTGTTATGGTCGTGGTTTTCATATTCTAGCTAAGTATGGGTATAATGGAAATGGTTATGGCACTCATGAACAAGGGATAAAGGTTCCTCTAGGGAATAATCTTTATGATGAGACCTTTGGACTTGGTTATAATCCCTACAAGCACACCAAAGCATCTAAAAGACCATCTCTCAATGTGAATGCTATATTTAGTAGTGATGATGATCTCACTTCAACTAAATCATCTTCTACTCCTATCAACTCTCATTCCCCTCATAAGGAAATCTTGGCAATGAACAAATCTCTTTATGACTCCCCTCAAATTTCTAAATCCACTTATGAATCTTTATCTCCTATTCATCATAAAGTCCTTTCCTCTAGGGATAAGGCTCTAATAAATTACACTCATCCCTCTTCTAAGATTTCTTGTGACTTTTATACATGTTTTTGATCTCACTTATAGTTGAGCATTTAGCATGTCATATTCAAATACCTCATTCAGTCTATCATGTCTTTAAATAACATTAATGGCTATTATGTTGCTCATCATTATGTGACATTGGTAGCTCATTTATTGGGGGTTCATTGTCATTCATGATGGTACAATTTCAAGTGCAATCATATTTTTGAAGCAACACAATAGCCTAATTTTCTATGTTATCATCTTTTCTTTAGAATCCTCTTTTCCTAGATATGGGAGAAGATGTGTATCCTCTTTCTTATCCTACCCACTTCTTGTGAGGAGAATTTTACATACACTAATGTCTTGCTTGCATGAACTCATGTGAGTATGTAGTACATTTTGCTTATGTCTAAATCTCTCCCTAGAAGATTGTGTAAGTCCTTCTCATTGTCCTTATCCTTGGGAGGCAATGATCTTTCCTAATTTTTATCTAAGGATCCACTTTTTTCCTATTTCGTGGATGGTGTGAACTTTATTACTTGATGTTATTCCTTGTATGCATTTATTGTTGTTTGTTCAAGGATTCTCTCTTACAAGAGGTGTAAGTCCTTGACTACAACCTCTTTTGCACTTGGTAAAATACATCCATAATGAATTCACTCTCCCAGTTGGGTTAAAAAGAGCGTCATCCTTCATTAAGAATCACTTTCACCTCACAAAAGAAGGAAGTATTGCATTCTTATTCTCTTCTTTGTCTTATTCTAGAAGATGTTATATTTGTCTAAGACAATTCCTCTCGGGGATAGGTGTCTTTTCTACAAAGATCTCTTCTCCTCTAAGGATCTCCTTTACAAATACTACAAGATATCCCTTTTCAACTATCTTATCCTTGCTTAAAGAGTGCAAAACTCTCTTGCTTGGATCTATGACATTGTTGCATTTTTGGGGTATCTTCTTGTGTGATGAAGGTAGGTATCCTTGTTCTACTTTGCTTATGACATAAACATTACACTTTTTGAGCAATGGGTCATTCTCAGAACCAGAGCACAGACTCTTAGAGCGAGATGTCTCCATTTTTCTTTTATGCAAGGTGATTATTCTCGGAACCAGAGCACAAACTCTTAGAGCGAGATGTCACGCTTTTGTACTATACATATATAGGTTGTAGCATACTCGGGCATAGACTCCTATGAGGTGCTTCTAACCTCACTTACACACACATGCACGAGGTTGAGTGGAACTAGCGGCATAAGGCTAGACTTTCTCACTCTCCTCCCTTACATGGATCACCTAGACAAACTCTAGGGGCTAGTTTTCCATGTCCTTTTTCCCATGGATCACCTAGACAAGATCTAGGGCGAGAAGTCCATGTTTTCTCTCTCACTATTCTTCTCATGGATCACCAATGTGTGTATTCATGCTTTTTTTCCTTTCTTTTCTTCTCTTTGCATTTTGTTTCCATTTACATCCTTCATCTTGTGTTAGAGAACTCTCAAATCCTCACACTCTTTGTTGTGTTGGAATTAAGATTTAGTCCTCTTTCTTACCAAATGATTCTCCATTAGTTTTTGATCTCATATCAAATCTTCTTGTGAGCATTTGTCATCAATATTCTTTAACAATTTGAAGTGGTAAACATGATACCCTGTTTCAACTCACTAAAATTAGTAAGCCGAAACAGGGGGGGGGGCATATAGCTACCCTCAAATTTTCATCACCTTCCTTAGTAAGCATTAGGTGATTTTGTGATCTAACATGTGTTTTGTAGGGTGCGGTTCCTAACTGTGTACTGCAGATACCGCTGGGGGCTTCGTTCGACAGACTTATGGATATATCCTTTTTCAAATAATGTTTACTTTTTTGTACTTTAGCTTGCATATGCATGTAGTGTTCATATGACCGCTAAAGTGGGGGCTAAATGTAGCATCGTAAATTGTACGCACTTGCCACGGTGGTACAATTTCACACCTAGTTTAGCACCTGCCTTGGCGCATTTTGTATTTTGCATTGCAATTCCCCTTTAGCACTTAGTTAATCAAATTAATTAGGTCTAAGGTTCTATCTTATCATCTTCCATATCATAAAGTTGGGCCCTTTCATTAAAGTGTGCCCTTTTCATTTTATTCCTCCAATACATCATTTAATCAAAAACCCTAATTAGGTCGTATTTCGAACTTGGGGGCTTGATTTCGAGGGTCAAAACATCTCAAAATCACCTGTAACTTCAAGATTCTCTCTAAAATCATCATATCCGACGGCCCTGAAAATTTGGTGAAAAGTTGTCGGGACCATGGCACCCGGAGTGCACATGGTCCCGGACATTTTTCTCAAAATTTTAGGAGCGCGATCCAATCATAAAATAAAGCTTAACCCCAAGAAATTGGTGGGAGATTCAATCTCTAGGTCGGCCAAAAGTTGAAATTAAGACCTCGGGTTTCATATATAAGAGCTCTCTTTCTTCATTTGAAAGGATGGGGGATTTTTGGTTTCAGGGACCTTCTATGCAACAAAAGAGCAGATCTTTGAAGACTTCAACAACATTCAACATCCATCCATCAAGCATTCATCAATTTCATTCATCCATTTAGGGCTTTGAAGACATTGAAGAGCAATAAGGGATCACCGATTGAAGATTGGATTGTACCCCTCCCTTGGGGTTGGGTATGATTTCATGTTGTTTCCATGTCTTTGCATAAGCCTCATTATATCATTTGTATTCATGCTTTAGATCACTTTGCATCTTGATTTGGAGCATTTACATTATCATTTACAAGCAATTAGGGTTTACTTTCTAGGTTGCTCTAGTTTGCTTACTTGCATTTTAGGATCTTGCACACACACTACTTTTACAATACAACTTGGCTATTCGTGGAGGTGGAAATCACCAAAGTGGGGGTTTGACTAAGGCAAAACCCTATATAGCCGTCCAACACACCTTTTCAAATATAAGTGCAGATTTTGGGATTCGGACGACGTCGCAAGTTGCAGAACCGGCAGAAGCAAATGGAAACCGAGCAACACACCAAATTTCAGAGTAAAAGACCAGGACAGGGGCGTGGGGCGCCCTGGTCTTGCCAAGATAGGGGCGCTGGGCGCCCTGGTCCCTCTGTCAGACAGCAAGTTTTCAGCACTTTTCAACAGCTTTCAGGTTGCCAAAAACAACAGTTTCAGGAGCAAAATCAGGACAGTGGTGCCTACGCCCCCGTCTCGAACATTTTCACTCAGATTTTAACACTAGGTATGCATTTGCATTCTTGCCTTGTCCTTGTGTCTACAACTTTCCATTGTTTAATCTCAATTCTGCAAATCTTGCTATTAGTTCATACTTGCACTTTAGGGTTAATAGTTGAACTTGCATCATTCTATCTATCATTTGCAACAAAGGAATAGAAATCCTAATAGGTAGCCCATGGCTCTCTCTTCCACAAAAAGAAGTAGCCAATTGTGTGATACCTCTAGGCTCTTTCGTATTCCACAAGTGTGTGATTGAAAGTGAGATTAGGGCATATTAGCTTAGTGTCACTTTTTCCCCCACACAAGTACCTACTATTACACGAACTGAAAAACACTGCCTACATCAACCCAGGGTGTATCTCTAAATACTCAAGAAACTACAACTCCAACACTATCAACAATTTCATCAACAAGTACTAATGTTATATCTCAAAAAATGCCCGATGTAACAACGCAATCTACAACAACTCAAAACCTTGCTTAGATGAGTATAACTCAACCTTCAGTTTCAGGTGGGTCTACCTATAGTGGCCAAAATGTGAATTAGGGAATAACTAGCTCACCTCAGCCAAATGTCAATGCACAATTTGCATACTTTACACCACCTAGTGGGACTTATGGTAGACAACTACATGGTCAGTCTATATTTCAACAAGCTCAAAGGTACTCCAATACTATCCCTTTTGTAGGAACCACTCATCAAGTCAATACACCATTGACACAAATAGAGATTATGACTCAACAAATAGAGAATCTTCAGAAACAGATGACCGGTATGCAAACAATCAATAATAAAAAGACCTCCGTCCATACCCTTTTCACAAAAAAATATACATGCCACCTTTTCCCACGTATTTTGAAACTCCAAGGTTCAACAAATATAGAGGGAAAGGTGATCCTCGAGATCATGTCAGAGAATTATTCACATGTATTGAGGTATCTCACAATGATACATACTTAATGAGGCTATTTTCTAGAAGTCTTGGAGGGACAACATTAGAATGGGTTTCACACCTCCCACCTAAGATTGCTTCATGGGGTGAACTAGCTAAGTTATTCATACCAAACTTTGCATTCAATATAGATAATCCAGTTACTTTGATGGATTTATGTGCAACAAAGCAAAGGGAAGGAGAAACCTTCGCTACATTCTTGCACATAAATGGTCAAGCTAAGGAAACAAACAAAACTATTTTGAAAATTTTAAAGAAAGTTATCAATGACAATGGAAGAGATTGGCATCTCCAATTGAATCCGGATATCTGGGCCTATTGAACTATTGTTCATACAGCAACTGGTACCACACCGTACTCTTTGGTTTATGGTTCAAAATCTATTTTGCCTATTGAGGTATAATTGTCATCGCTAAGGGTCTCTTTGAGAAACATTATCTCAGAAGAAGATTATAGAGTAGCACGCTTGTAAGAACTAGAATCCCTAGATGAGAAGTGACAAAGCGCTCTGAATCATTTACAAAGATATCAAAACAAAATGAGAAGAAGCTACAACAAAAGAGTTAACCTAGGTTGCTTCAAAATAGGAGACATCATTCTTAAAGAAAATCAAAGGACCTCATTGAACGCGAAAAACCAGGAAAATTTGAGCCTAACTCGTTAGGTCCTTTTTTCATAATAAAAGTAATCGGAAACAACACTTATCATTTGCAAATAATGGAAGGAGATCCATTCCCTGATCCCATTAACAACATACACCTAAAAATATATTACATCTAAGGGTGGGATCATTACAATTTTTAGTACTGCATTTGCATATCTTCATTTCATAGTACATCATAGTTTCTTTCATATCACCATTGTACAACATATAGTTGCATATCATTATTTCTTTCTCATATAGTGACATCAATAAATCAAGGAGATTGTCTGAGTCATTCATCTGTCTCCAATGAAAGGAACGAAGGTTGTCTCATTTCCTAGATACTTGTTCATGAAGTCTTTAGGATGTCTTTAGCCATTCATCTTCAATGTCACCTTGTGATTAAGCTTTATCCTTGGTTGGGTAGAAGTTTCAATATCAAGTCTTGTTACCCAAAATCTATCAATTGCTATATCTCACACATTAATCAAAAGCTCTAAGTCATTATAGATACCTAGTTGGTCATGTGGCTAGTGAAAAATCCAATATTCTTCTTCAGCATCATTGTAATTGCCATACCTGCATAGGTTTCATTACTTACAAGTCAAGGAAAGAAAAAAAAAAAGAAGAAGAAAATAAAAAAAAATACTATGCCAATATCCAGTTCAAGGCAAAATGAAAAAAATGATATATTATTGAAATAGCATGCTTACAAGTGCGACAATAAAAGCTTGACTATGGGAACATGCAAGTAACTCCATTAGGGCTATGGATGTCTGCTGGTAATGGAGCAATATTTAAGAGATTACAATGCATAACCTCGTCAGAAAGATTGTTGCTAGCAAGGCTCTATCCAGGATGCTTTTGAAGTTAGAATAACTCACGTAGCTAGCCACATAGGATTCCAAGGGTCTTTGATAGTTATAAGAGTCGGAATTAATCCAAATGCACACACATGGGCAAAAGAAGATCAAAGTTTTGAGTATTGATGGAGAAGTTTTCCACACCTCCATTAATAAATCTTGGTTACATAGTGTGTTAGGTTGGATGGTCTAAGATTTTTTGAGAACGAATTGAACTCTTATCTCTGAAATGTTCCACACATTCAATTCAATTAGTACATGTCGAAATGAAGGAAACACATAATCATCCTTGTTCGAATAGAAACTGCATCTTCATCTTGCATACTACATTAGTATACCTCATGTCAAAATCCATTGTCTCCACATACATGTTGCATATCCTCATACAAGGTTGCATACCTGGGGGCAAAACTGAAAAAATCTCTAAAAACATTCATAAAAAGTCCTGAAAAAAATCTCTAAAAATCATAAAAAGTCTTGAAAAAACCCTAAAAATCAGATAAAGTCATGAAAACAATTCCAAAACATTCAGATAAAGTCATAAAAAAAAAAAAAAACATATAGATAAAGTCATGAAAAAATCTCTAAACATATTCATAAAACGTCCTAAAAAAACCCTAAAAATCAGATAAAGTCATGAAAAAATTCTAAAACATTCAGATAAAGTCATGAAAAAATCTCTAAAAACATTCATAAAAAGTCCTGAAAAAATTCTAAAAATCACAAAAGTCATGAAAAAACCCTAAAAATTAGATAAAGTCCCAAAAAACAAAAAAAAATCAAAACATTCAAAAAATCAATCCACAAAATCCAAAAACATTCAAATATCAATTAAAAAAAAACTTGCAATAAATTGTCTCGCAAGAATCAAACACCTTAGTAGATATTCAACAAACACTTCGCACGAAGTTAAACAAAAGATATAAGTATCTTGTCAAAACGTCTGCAATCAAGCTAAACAATTGTCTAATCTATCGAATCACTATCAAACTATTAAAGTGATCAACATCTTGTCCTAAACAAATTCGATACACTCGAAACCAGGCAGGTCAGTCTTAAACGGGGTCCAACTTCTAAAACCAGACATTATCAAAATCACATCAAACATATCAAAGCAAAGACACTGTTAGTCAAACTATTGAGTTTTGTCTATTTTGGTTGACTCTTTTTATCAAATTGACGAAGATCATTGCTTTTATCTACTTAGGATGTCCAAAAAGTGACTAGAGGAGCTGTGATGGGCATGATCCTTTTTCTTTGTTTGATGTTTGTGGTTTTAACCAATGAATTTTTGGGGTAATTGCTCTAGTGGGTGTCTATGATAGGAGCATTCAACTTATGGATGCCACACATACCTCGACCCCTAGTGTAATTCCCAGAATGGAGGGTTCATTCCTTGTCTGCTACGTGTTTCTTTCTTTGCAATGAGATATCTATACATCTTGGTTCCTCATAACCTGGTGTAATAAGCTCCATTGTTAAATAATAAGGCTTAATGATGATAATGTATTGCACTATGAATAAAACAATGAAGACTTTCTCATCAAAATTCTATCAAATCATTTCTATCATATCTACTTCTGGAATAAATAAAGGTTGATTTGATTGATTTTTTATTTCAGATCATTCCTTATAATCTATTCTCCATCTAACAACTAACAATTCTTCCAAATTCACAATTTTCAACACCTATTTTGACACAGCAAAAAAATTCAGGATCACATTTTCATATAAAACATTTCACATAATGTTGCATTAATCTATTGCATTATCACAAGCATTTCATCAATATTCACATATACATTCATAGATCACCAAATAAAGAAACATCATTGCATTACCAAGTAAGCATAAGCATAAGCATAAAAACAACAAAGAAACATTAGACCATGAAGTTCATCATCAAATAGCTCATCAAGAATGCATGTCATATATCTAATAAAAATGTATCAAAATGCATCATATCTATGATACAACATCAATAACAAAACTCTCAACCTATGTTTCCTCTATCAATAGGTGCATATTGCCTAACTCCAGTCTATCCTGATGATGCCCTAGGTGGACCCATCACTCCTCCACTTCTAGTCTGTCGAGAAGTAGACCGACTTGATCTCCTCCACATGAAAGTAGTTAAACTAGGCTCCCTCTCACCCTTAGGAATGACTCTCTCATAAGCCTTCCTATAGTAAATATCCTCCTATGCAACAACAAAATATCTATCTGCCTAGCTTCATGCCTCTATCAACAGCCCAAATAACTGATCATATGCATCCATGGTGATCTGAGCTCTCCTAACTTCCTCATCCCTCTCCCTCTGCATTCGATCTCTCTCAATGGCTATCCTATTCCTCTCTATAGTCAACTCCTCCATCGCCCGCCGATACTGATCTCTATCCTCCATCAATTGTTGTCGTAAAGTAGTGACCAAATCCTCTAAACTTCTAACTCAGTCTCTCAATCCCTCCTCATCTCCTCTCTTCGCACCACCTGACTCTATAGCATGGGGCATGTCCACTGTCCCCACCCTCATCCCCATCACTACTCATTGAGCCTGATGCTGACTCATCACCCTCACTATCATTCCTATCAGAACTACTCATAGATGCAGTCTCTTCACTAATATCCACATTATCCTCTCTACTCTCTACCTGCTCTACAACTACTGCTATCAAATCTATCCCACCTCCATCTCTCCCTCCTCCATCTCTCCCCCCACCTCTCCCTCTCCCCCTAAGACCCCTGCCATTTCTAATCTGTTGAGCACCAATCGGAACTGTCAGATCTATCAAAGGTATGGGCTTGTGTTGTATCCACCATACATTATATTATGTTTATTAGACATTTCAAATAATCGGAAGACAAATGAGACGGGGGGTGGGGGTGAATCAGTTGTCACATATTACTAGATCATTTAACAATTAAAGCTTTAATACCAGAACCCAATACATTAATATCGGAATGCTTAAATAAAATACTGGAATAACAATTAAACCAATTAAGCATAACAATAATCACAGAATAAATACCATCCACATGACACCAAGATTTATATGTGGAAAACCCGGTAAAGGGAAAAACCACAATGGGAAGCCTAGCTACAGTCAGATAATACTTCTACAGTAAGTATGTGAATTACAATTGAGGGGCCTGCACTTGCAGGAAAACCAGTAGCCTAGAGCACACTGCTCATCACAAAAGCAGTCTCACTGACTACATAGAAATCCAGACTACAATCCAGAGAAGTGTTTGAACTACAAAGATAACATCTCCTATGCCTGAATATAGTTCCAGTTAAGCTCTATACCGGAGGGCTAAATCCTCTTACATAAACCCAATTCAATCTCCAATGATCGTACAAATCCTCTACCTAAATGATATTACATTATTCACACATTACCTATCTATATCGCATTCCTTGACCTTATACCTATGATGCATACCATGATGATCTACAATGAGATCTTACATCATATATATACAAACCCTCAACCGTAAATAATCAGGTCGACCACCAAACAATAAACCAATTACATAATTATAAAACATGTCAGCCTTAGACCAAACAAATAAATCCAACACATAAGATGTCCCAGAAACACATCGAGAGGTATAGTCCACATGTTACATTAAGCTGGTCCATAACTTAGATCAATTGGGACCCAATATAGGTCCACGTGCTAAAGCAATTATCTCCATCCACCAAGTCTTGAATATGATTACCAACAACATCCTAAATCTCCACCAGAAGCTGCATCAACACCACTTATGCATATCATCAAAGATCATAAATATCTATGTCGATGAAACCCTCGCCGAAACAACAAGCCAAGCTTCCAAGCAAATAGGATAGCATCCCATCACCATACCAAAACCAACTTACTGAATATGAACATAAGTATCATGAATAACCCAATTCCATAACCAAACTATACCGGATCATACCAAATCATGCTAGATCCTAACCAACTAGAAACTACTCAACCCGCCGAAACCAGAAGGGTGTCGATAAAGCATCCAAATAGCTAGTGTTGGCATCAATGACAAAACATCAATGCAACACATAATCAATTCCTCCAAATGGCCAACAATCTCCCCCTTTGGCATTGAAGGAAAAACTAGATGTGAAAAACATCTAAGTACCAAGAAATGCCAAACAAGTCTCCCCTAATGGAAGACAACCAACTATCTCCCACTCAAAGATATACAAATTATGTTCTAAAAAAAAGACCAAACACCCCCAGTGAATGATATCTTTGTAAAGCTCTGAATTACACATATAACTACCCCTAATGTATGCAACTCCTTAATTTTTTCTTTTTCACATCAATATCTCTCCCCCTTTGACATCAATGCCAGAAATCTAACAAAAATATCAAAGCAAAAGCATAAACCACTGAATCACAAAGCTAACTACTCCCCCTGAGTAGTAGCATCCCCACATTAGTGTTGGAATGAAAAATATCTCTGATAATGCATATTGGACTAATGTCAAAAAGCATCAATCAGTTCTCTATCGGAGGGGCAGAAACCCCTAACCTATCTCTCGGGTACTTAAAGGGTTATTTAGGAAAAGGTTTAGTGAAAATATCTGCAATTGACTTTTTAGTGTTCACATAAACCAGTCTAACTTCATTTTCTTCTACCTTCTCCTTCAAATAGTTATACTTGATAGATACAAGATTTATCTTAGAGTTAAATACCGAATTCTTTGATATGTCAATAGCAGCAAAGTTATCATAGTGAATAACTACCGGTCCAGTGCAAAGCACTTTGATATCCTTCAACATTTACTTCATCCATAAAACCTGTGTACAGTTAGTAGCAGCAACAACATACTTTGGTTCAACTATGGATAAAGAATTACATGATTGTTTCTTGTTGATCCATGAAACCAACTTCTTTCCAAGAAAGAAAGCTCCACTGGAAGTACGTTTTCGGTCATCAACATCTGTATATGCACATTAAGTAAAGTCATCATCCTTAGGGTACCACAAACCATATTCTGATGTACCTTGCAAGTATCTAAAAATCCTTTTCACCACACTCTCATGATTTTCTCTAGGATCACTCTGAAATCTTGATGCAATACAAATGACATTCATTATGTCAGGTCTAGTCTGAGTCAAATAAAGAAGACGTACAATCATAGATTTTCATCTTGTAGGATTTACTGGTGCAGAAACATCTTTCCTTGTCATTTTCTCATTTGTAATCATAGGAGTACTTACCGGTTTAAAATCTCCCATACCAAATTTCTTCAACAATTCCCTAGCATACTTAGTTTGATAGATGAAAATACCTTTGTCAGTTTGAGTTATCTGCAAACTTAAGAAAAATATTTCACTTCCCCAATCATAGACATTTCAAATATTTTCTCCATATTTTTAGAAAATTCCATGCACAAGTTATCTTCACCTCCAAAAATAATGTCATCAACAAATACTTCAATAATGAGTATATCATCATCAATGATCTTATAATATAAATTATTGTTAGCATTACCGTTAGTAAATCCAAGATTCAAAATATATTTATCCAACCTTGCATACCAAGCTCTAGGTGCTTGTTTCAATCCATATAAAGCTTTCCTTAACCTGCAAACCATGTTTGTATCATCTGATAGTGAGAAACCATCAGGTTGCTCAATATAAACTTCCTCATCAAGATCCCCATTCAAAAATGCACACTTAACAATCCATCTGATAAACCTTGTAGTTTTTATGGGTAACATAGGCAATAAATTATCTTACAGCTTATATCCTAGCTACAGGTGCATAAGTCTCACCATAATCAATTCCTTCCTTCTGATAATATCATTTACAAACCAATATAGCCTTATTTCTTACAACTTGACCATCCTCATTCAATTTATTCCTAAAAACCCATTTAGTTCCAATAACATTCTTATTTTTAGGCCGGGGAACCAAAGTCCATGTGTTGTTTTTCTCAATCTGATCTAATTCTTCTTCCATAGCTTTCAACCAATATTCATCTTTACATGGCTCGATTACTAATACCGGTTCAACTTGTCAAATTAAACATACCTCATTAGTTGCCAGTCTTCTTCTTGTCATTACCCCATTGTTCTTATCCCCAATGATCTAATCTTCTGAATGATTCAATCTCACATACCTAGGAGTCCTCTGACTCTTTGTTCCTCTTCCCGATTCTTTAGTTGCTATAGAATTTTCTAATACTGTTGGAGTAACTAGTTCAACACTTTGTTCTGGTAAAGGTGCTACCAGTTCAAATATAATCATTTCCATTGTCAGTTCCTTCTCATAAACTCTAATTTGACCTCTATTCAACTCATCCACCTTGACATTAGCACTCTCCACAATTCTCTGCAATCTTTTGTTATAACATATATATTCCTTGCTTTCATTAGGATAACCAAGAAATATGCCATTGTTAGATAGTTCAAATAATCAGAAGACAATTGAGAGGGGGGGAGGGGGAGTGAATCAGTTGTCACAGATTACCAGAACCATTAGTAATTTAAACTTTAATACTAGAACCCAAAATATTAATACCGGAATAGTAGATAAACCAATTACACATAAACAATAATCACTGAATAAATACCATCCACATGACACCAATATTTGTACGTGGAAAACCCAGTAAAGGGAAAAACCATGGTGGGAAGCCTACCCACAATCAGATAATACTTTTGCAGCTGTATGTGAATTATAATTGAGGGGTCTACACTTGCAGGAAGGCCAACAACCTAGAGCACACTGCTCATCACAAAAGGCACCCCACTAACTACATACAAATCTAGACTACAATTCGGAGATGTGTTGAACTACAAAAAATAGCATCTCCTATGCTTGAGTATAGTTCTGGTTAAGCTCAATACCGGAGGACTAAATCCTCCTAGATAAACCCAATTCAATCTGCAATGATCGACCAACTCCTCTACCTGAATGATATTACATTATTCACACATTGCATTCCTTGACCATGACCTCTAACAATAACCATGATGATCTACAATGAGATCTTACATCTATATATACAAATCCTTGACCATACACAATCAGGTCGGCTACCAAAAAATAAACCAATTACATAATTAAAACAAAGCATGTCATCCTTAGACCAAATAAATAATGTTAACACATAAGACATCCTGGAAATACATCAATAGGTCCTGTCCACAACTTACATTAAAGCTTGTCCATAACCTAGATCATACTAGTCCACATGCCACATCAATAATCTCCAACCACCAAGTCTCAAACATGATCACCAAAAACATCCTGAAACTCCACCAGAAGCTGCACCAACACCAGTTATGCAATTCATCAAAGATCTCCACCAAAAGCTTTACTGGTGAAACCCTCGCCAGAACCAAAAACCAATCTTCTAAGCAAGCAGGATAGCATCTGATCACTAGACCAAAACCAACTGACCAAATATGAGTGTAAGTATCATGGACAAGACAATTTCATCACCAGAATATACTGGAACCTACCAAATCATGTCGGATCCAAGTTAATCAAAAACCACTCAACCTACCGGGACTAGAAGGGTGTCGGTAAACCATCCAAACAACTAGTGTTGGCAACAATGACAAAACATCAATGCAACACATAATCAACTCCACCAAGTGACCAACAATCTCCCCCATTGGCATTGATGGCAACACTAGATGTAAAAACATCTAAGTACCAATAAATGTCAAACAAGTCTCCCCCAATGGAACAAAACCAACAATAAGTTCAAATAAGCCCCTCGCCTGCTTAACAATAAGTTCTGCATCACCTCTCACCTTTGACATTTTGATTTGCAACCTCTTTGCTTCAGCCAGTCCTAATAGCAAGGCCTCGTATTCGGCCATATTATTCGTGTTTTGGAATTCCAACTTGAAGGAATAAGGAATGACCTTTCCACGGGGAGGTATCAAAATGACCCCAACCCCTGACCCAGAAGACAAACAACTCCCATCAAATTCCATAGACTAGAGTTCATTAGACCTACCTGCATCCAATAACATACTCTCGTCCTGAAGTTCAGCCGATATCATGTAATTGCCAAAGCCACAATCTTGTTACAAAATTTGAGCTTTCGGATCATCTGAGGGAAAGACTGTGTAGTTAGCCTTCATTTCAGGGTGCAAAAGGACTCTCTGTTTTCCAACTGTGATCACCACTTGAGACCAATCCATACTAATTTCCCCTCCCATGCCTTTACAAAAAGTGTGACTCAACAACATACCATAGCTAGCAAGAATGTCAGCCACTAGGATTGTCAACTTGATTCTTTTGGCAGGATGTGCTACTAAGGCAACCTGTGCATCTTTAATTTTCCCTAATAAAGGAACCTGCTTGGAATCCATGGAGTAACATTTTCCAAAGGTCTTTGTTAGGGTTAAACCTAAAGCTTTTGCTACAGCTGAAGGCATGACATTATCAAATGCTCCCGAATCAATTATGTAATTACTCAACTTATGCCCATTAATATATAGGGACACATAGAAAGGTTCTGGTTTATTTTCAAAGTTGGGTTCGAGCAGATCATCTTGTAGAGGAACAGTCCCTGATGAGCCCATAGGAGTTACTAGAGCAGGACTGATATTAGCATGTGCTAGAGAATCAATACTCATGGGCATCTGGGTTTCACTTGCTAAGGCATGGGAATTACCCCCTTTGACAAATTCAACCAATCTATCTAGTTCTTTTGGGTTTAATTTCAAATATTCAGCTAGAGAAATCTGAACACAAGATGTCTTGCAAAACTCAATGATATCAAAAGTGTTAGTAAAAGAATCAAAACTTGAAGGAGCAACTCCTGGAACCATTTTTGACATACCTCCATGATGAGTCAAGATTTCTTTTCCTTTCTCAGTAATGTGTATGGGTGTTACAAAATCTTGAGATTTCAAATTCTGTTGAGTTCTTGTAAGAATTGCATATGAGGAATCTTCAAATTCTATTGAGTTTTACTTGTGGTACTCCTCTTTCCACTTTTGCTTCTTGAACTAATTGCTCGTGTCGAATGAAATCAGCAACTCGTAAGCCAATTTTCCATCCTATGCATTACATTGAAGGTGCATGTCTGAATACTATCCCCCATCTTCTTCCTCCAATCCACTTATGGAAGAGGTTCATCATGGACCCACTTCATAAACTATGAATCAAGTATGTCTTCATCATCGGTGGTGACACCCAAGGTATCCATTGGCAATTTCATGTCATGAATTTGTTTCAAAGTTAATCTAGACCAACTCCTTCTCCGTACTTCAAATTCATCCTGGCAACCCTCCCAATAATCCTCCAACTGAGGAACATGCTGATCAGGTACCATATTCTTCACATACTGAGCAATAAAACCCTTACTATCAAAGTTATCCCTTTTCACAAAGATCTTCAAATGAAACCTTTTAAATTCCAGTTCAAGATTTAGTGCATTAGAGACTGACCTACAACTATAATGGCCTAAATCAATGGGAAAAATTCCACTTGTGTCAGAGTCCTCACCATAATCTTTTGCGATATAAGAAAGTTGTCTAGAAACTTCAATCAAAATGCAAGAGTCTGAAACGTACCTGGGCAGTCTAAAGAGTTCACCTTTAAATCCTCCAACTCTTAGGTAAGTGAAGTGGCTGAATTGTATAAAGAAACTCCCATATATGTTAACAAGGTCAACTGCTTCTATTGACATTCTTCTATGCAAATTA
Source organism: Cryptomeria japonica (assembly GCF_030272615.1). Lineage (NCBI taxonomy): Eukaryota > Viridiplantae > Streptophyta > Pinopsida > Cupressales > Cupressaceae > Cryptomeria > Cryptomeria japonica. The sequence goes on from NC_081406.1 coordinate 588,683,111, forward strand.
CCTTGTAACTCAAAGGTCAGCCTTCCAACAAAAACATCATTCCAACAGAGATAATCATCAACATGCCCTTTCAAAGTCAGACTAGGATGATGCTCATAAATTCTCATGCCTTTAACCCATTTTACATGAGACAACCCAAACCATTCTCTCACACAGGAAAGCATATATAATAGATAGGATGACATATAAAAATATGGCATTCCCAGATAATTACTCAAACCTTCATGTAACCTTTCTGCAATGACAGTTCCCTAGTCAGTGAACCGACTTCTATCCAGAGTGACCTGGATGAAGAAATACATCCAGTCCTCCCAGTAAAAAGAGTGGGAATTACCCTTTACCCTGCTCAATAGTATTACCAAGTCTCAAATTGCAAGAATTAAATGTTCACAGGTTAGAGGTCTCAACAGCCTCGAGCCCCCTTTTTGGAATTTTAGTAGCCAATTCCGTGCAATAACAGTTTTATAATACTGCTTTTTCTCAGAGAAAATTCTGTAGGATTTACCAATGGTCCAATCTTCATAGGGTTCCGGGTGTGGAATACCCATGGCTACCATTACTGTCTATCTATCAATGGACAACAAGACTTCACCATCATTTTTCCTTATGCATCTATTACCCTTGTCATAATGATTCATACATTCTAAGACTAACTCAGGGCAAGGAGCAGCTATGGGAAAGGCAGTTGCTTCTAATAATCTACTCTGTGCTACATCTCTCATCATGGGGTCTGCAGCTGAATTCCTTACTCTTTCTAGAAAAACATCTAAATCCAGCTGAACTAACGTTGTATCATCTAACTTTGGTAAAGAGCTTACAAGGGAAGATGAGCTCATCAATTTGGGCAAAATAGGTCTCATGTTTAGTTCATGGTTTTCCCCAATCAATTCCAAGCAAAGAAGGAAAGTGGAAACAAAAACACACAGCTAACAGAATACCCAGATATTTTAAAACAAACTACAATAATTTAGAAAGTTGTTGAACATACCTTCCTCTGTACTCTGTAAACCTCTATCGCGGCCTATTTCTCCCGCTTTGAAAACTTCTTCTCAAAATCTTCTCAAGAAAATAATAATCCCAATGAGACAAGTACTTAGTTTTAAAGCTGAGAAATTCTTACCCATCATTACTAAAAGCTTCCTTCATTACTCCACGTTCGTGTGACCTTACTTTGAAATGATTGCGCTGAAGCATGCCTTAAATGTTAAGTCACTTCACTTCTGACACAACGGATTCTCACACATACTTGCCATAAATGGCAGATTTCAAATCATTGAAGAAAGAATATTCCTCTCCTTAGCGGCCGTTTATCATGTTCTAAAAGTTTGCATCGTCATGACGTGGCAAGTCACATGTCTTCCGAGAAACCTATACATAAAACTCTGACCCTTGCAAAACCATCACAACACAACACAAACATGACAAATCTTGAACTTTGAACCTTGAACCAAAAAGGTTCAAGTTCAAGGTTCAGAGAATGCAAAATGCCGACAAGGACTAGTAAGATTGAAAATTGTGCGAGAGGAAAAACATTCAAAACAACGCCCGTTGAACTTTGAACCTTGAACCAAAAAGGTTCAAGTTCAAGGTTCAAGTTCAACGTAGTGAAACTTAACAATGACCGAATTACATGAGAAAAATTTTAAACAAATTTCTTGACCAATGAATTAGATAAGCATTACTTCAAACAAGGACGCATATGGAATGGAAATTTTATATGGGCCCAAGAGTGGCTCTGCATAGGGATTGGGACTTGTAAAGTACCTAGCATTGAATCACAAGATCTCTGGTTTCACAACATAACTGACTAAAGTTCAACTCACAACAAAAACGGACACACCTAGACTAGCACAACATAAAAGAAAGTATGTACAAACTAATACTGGATGCCTATTTATAATTGATACAATTTTAAGTCCTGCCCATTATAGGACAGGGGAAGTTCAAAACCATCCTGGTAAGAAAGTTTAAAAGAATTGGGCCCCTTTACTTCATGAATTAGATAAGGCCCCTTCCACATGATTCAAATTTTCCATGAGCACCTTTCGTCTCCCTCCTTTTATCCCATAATAACACCAGGTCCCCTTTCATGAACTTTCTGGGCCTTGCTCTCTGATCAAAAATCTTTTTAACCCTCATCTGATGTTTTGTAATCTTGTCAACCAACTTCTACCTTTCTTCTTCAGTCTTGGCTAAGTACATGATTCGTTTTTCAAGAGAGCTCTGGAAAAATGCATCTTCTATCATCGTCTATAGTTTAGAAGCCGCTAATTCCAAAGGAAGAGAGAGTTGTGTGCCGATACCATATACCAGCTCAAATGGTGACATTCCTATGGCTCGTTTTGGTGAAGTTCAATCAGCCCATAGTGCTTCATGTAGCTTCTGATGCCAATCCCTAAAATTTTCACTGACCAACTTTCTCATGATGTTGATCAAGTTCTTGTTACTTGATTCTGCTTGACCGTTACCTTGCGGATAATAATCAGAAGCGTGTGCCAAAGAAATTCCATGATCATAGAAAAATAAGCTCAACTCAGATGAAGAGAAATTTGATGCATTATCTGTGACTATTTTCTGAGGGACTCCAAACCTGACAAGAATATTCTCCTTAAGGAATGTACACACAATTTCTGAGGTAGTTTTCTTTATGGGGATAGCTTCCACCCACTTAGTGAAATAATTTGTTGTTGTTAATATGTGAGTGTGCCCCGCACTGGAAATGGGGTTCAAAGGACCAATAAAATCTAGTCCCCACTGCTTAAACGGTTATTCAATTACCACGGGCCTCAAAGGCAAGGCGGCCAACTGGGGTTTACGTGTAAACAGCTTGCATTTCTCACACCTTGACACCCAAGCGTATGCATCTCGGAACACCCCTGGCCAATAGTAATAGTTTCTTAGGATTTTGTATGCAGTAACCGTAGAGGGAAAGTGGCCCCCGCATGCTTCATTATTGAAAGTTTTCAATAGAGCTTCTTGGTGTGGTTTATCCACACATCGGAGGAAAGTGTTGTCTAAACCTTTCTTGTACAATATGTTATTAGAGATAACATACTTTGCAGATTTCAACCTAAAATTCCTTTTTTCCCTAGGAGAAAGATGATCTGGATAGTCTCCATACGTAAGATAATACGCCACATTGGTGAACCAAGAATCCTAATGATCAACGAATAGGGTTAAAGGTAAATTGTCCTCCTCATTGGACTCATTCTCCTCCATCAATCTACAGAGGCCTTGTCCTTTGACCAGTTTAGTGGGCTTGATATCTAAATTGAATTCTTGTATCTTGGAGACCCAAGATGCTCTATTGTTGATGCCAACATCTTGTTGAGTTAAAACAACCTTTACTACATAATTGGGAACAAAAACAATCGCATGTGAGTGAAGTATATAATACCTGAACTGCTTCACGGCTTTTACCACTACATAAGCCTATTTCTCTATCTGTGAGTACTTCAACTCATATTTCTTCAGGGGAATACTCATAAAGGAAATCAACACCTCCTCATTATCTTCACCTTTTTGCACCAAAATTTTGGACATAGTATGTTCTGATGCATAACAATAAATAACAAAGTCCTTATTAAAGTCTGGGTTTACCCGGGTAGGCACATGTGTAATTGCCTTCTTAATCTCTTCGAAAGCTTTTCTACCAGCTTCATTCCACTTAAAGGCTACCTTTTCACTCATCATATTCACAATGTATTTGGTAGCTTCAGCAAAATCAGGAATAAAACGTCTTAAGAAGTTCACCTGTCCAAAGAAGGACCTCACTCCATTTTTATTTGAGGGGAGACTAAGCTGTTGTATTGCCTTTACCCTCTGTGGATCAACTTTTACTCCCTCCTGCAAAACGATATGTCCCAAAAGTTTTCCTTTTGTGACACCAAAAATAGACTTTTTAGGGTTTAAGGATACCCCATGCTCTCTACATCTCACTGGAACCTTTCTCAAATCCTGCACATGATGCTTCCTTCTTCTAGAGAAAATAGTTAAATCATCTAAATATACCACAATAATCTTATCCCTCAAATGTCTGAAGGAAAGCTCCATCGCCCTTTGAAAAGTTATTCCTATGTTAATCAACCCGAAAGGCATCCTGTTATATGCAAAGGTACCCCAGAGAGTTATAAAGGTTTTCTTCTGTTGATCCCGCTCCACGACACTAATCTGATTATACCCAGAAAAACCATCCAACATAGACATCATCTCCGACCTGGAAACAATTTGTAAAATATGATCCATAGCAGGTAGGGGATAATTATCTTTCAGACTTGCTTGATTTAAGTTTCTAAAATCAACACAAATTCGTATCTCACCATTTTTCTTCCAAACAGGAACTATGTTTGCAATCCAGGTAGAATGATGTAGAGGATAAGTAATTCAGGCCTTCAACATCTTATCAACCTCATGAAAAATTGCTTCTGCTACCTTTGGATTAAAATTTCTTAACTTCTACCGGAATGGATTAACACCTGGTTTCAAAGGAATTTGACGTTGAAACTTACCATCCCTGAAGTTCTTCAAATCGTCATAACTCCATGCAAAGACATCTTTAAACTCAACCAATAAATCAATGAACTTCCTTCTTTCCACTTCAGAATAACATTTTCCCAAATTAACAAATTTAGAATCCTCATTGGTACCAATGTTAATTTACTCATACTCCCAAGAGCTTTGAACTACAGGAGCTTCCTTATCTCTTTGCTTAACATATCCATCTTTCCTATCGAAAAGACATTCAAGAGAAACTAAACCCTTTGGAATTTTATTCCCTTTTAACTAAAACATCCCATCATGTACTTCTTCTAGTGTATCGGGAGAAAACTCTTTACAACTTGTCTCTGAACCCTCATAAAACAAGGATGTAAAAATATCGGCACATTGCAGAAAGTTCTGAATCTATTTATCATTTTCAAACTCCTGCTAGGATTCAGAATTATCTAGCACACTAGGTTTATAAACTAGTTCAACCCTGTAAGTGTCGATTGTGAAAACAAGGTGTGGAACCAGTAAGGCTGCAGATTCCACCAAAGAATCTTCCTTCAAATTAAACTCCCTAGGAATGGCTTCAATTGAAAAAACATCGAAGGCTTCAATCTCATCCCTAACACGATTCCTATAGTGTCTCAATCTCTCATTTTTTACCACAAATAAGCCCCTCACCTGCTTAACAATAAGTTCGGCATCACCTCTCACCTTCAACATTTTGATTTGCAACCTCTTTGCTTCAGCCAGTCCTAATAGCAAGGCCTCATATTCAGCCATATTATTCATGTCTTGGAATTCCAACTTGAAAGAATAAGGAATGACCTTTCCATGGGGAGGTATCAAAATGACCCCAGCCCCTAACCCAGAAGACAAACAACTCCCATCAAATTCCATAGACCAGAGTTCATTAGACCTACCTGCATCCAATAACATACTCTCATCCTAAGGTTTAGCCGATATCATGTAATTGCCAAAGCCACAATCTTGATACAAAATTTGAGCTTTCGGATCATCTGAGGGAAAGACTGTGTACTTAGCCTTCGTTTCAGGGTGCAAAAGGACTCTCTATTTTCCAACTGTGATCACCGCTTGAGACCAATCCATCCTAATTTCCCCTCCCATGTCTTTACAAAAAGTGTGACTCAACAACATACCATAGCTAGCAAGAATGTCAGCCACTAGGATTGTCAACTTGATTCTTTTGGCAGGATGTGCTACTAAGGCAGCCTGCGCATCTTTAATTTTCCCTAATAAAGGAACCTCCTTGGAATCCATGGAGTAACATTTGCCAAAGGTCTTTGTTAGGGTTAAACCTAAAGCTTTTGATACAGCTGAAGGCATGACATTATCAGATGCTCCCGAATCAATTATGCAATTACTCAACTTATGCTCGTTAATATATAGGCACGGATAGAAAGGTTCTGGTTTATTTTCAAAGTTGGGTTCGAGAAAATCATCTTGTAGAGGAACAATCCCTAATGAGCCCACAGGAGTTACTAGAGCAGGACTGACATTAGCATGTGCTGGAGAATCAATACTCATGGGCATCTGGGTTTCACTTGATAAGGCCCCCTTGGACAAATTCAACCAATCTATCTAGTTATTTTTGGTTTAATTTCAAATATTCAGCCAAAGAAATATGAACACAAGATGTCTTGCAAAACTCAATGATATCAAAAGGGTTAGTAAAAGAATCAGAACTTGAAGGAGAAACTCCTAGAACCATTTTTGACATACCTCCATGACGAGTCAAGATTTCTTTTCCTTTCTCAGTACTGTGTACGGGTGTTACAACATCTTGAGATTTCAAATTCTATTGAGTTCTTGTAAGAATTGCGTATGAGGAATCTTCCAAAGAGACCAACATGTTTCCTCCCCTTTCTGAGTCGGAGACATATTCCATATAATGAATTTTAGAGTTGCCAAACATACTGTGGAAACCTCCTTCATCTGCTTCTAAGATTTTTTCTCCTTTACTGATCATTTGTGAAAAACGAACCATCTCTGGACACGAAGAACCATCATGTTCATCAGTTAAATGAAACACACAAGAATTTACCTTGAGGGGTGGTGCTTCAATATCAAGTCTTTGCTGAACAGGGGGTAATTGTAATTGTCTTCCTCCACCTCCTCCCTGTTGATTAGGATATCTCCTAGGAACATCTTGATATGGTTGGGAATAGGAAGTACTTGCTTTAGGAGTCTGCCTCTTTAGGGCAATTATGTCATTCATTATCTGTTGAATAACCAGATCTGAGGAAGTAGTGGGTTGGGCATTGGATGTTTGTACTTCGCGTTTCCATTTGCCTGTAGTGATCAAATCATCCTCTAATTCAACTGTGAGGGTTTTAGCGGTGTTCAAATTTGCAACCCTTTGCCTACAAATCAAGAAACTTATTTCAGAGGGCATAGAGTTAATAAAAAAACATTTGAGATTATCATCTGAAGGTTTTTGGTTGACCAAAATCTTATGTAGAATCTTATCAAATCTCGCTATGAAGTCCCTCATGGATTCAGGAAGTTCCTTTTTCAACTAGGATAACTAAGCTAGGAGGGAGTGTTCATCTTCATCTACCTTGAATCTAGCTTCTAATCTTGTCTTCAAATCTTGCCAGGTCATTATCACACTATTCCGCAAATGATAGAACCAATCAACTACCACTCCTGTCAATGTCTGGATAAACAACCTGATAGCTACATCTTCATGTTGAACTGCTATCACTCCACAGGCTATGCTGAAAGCATTCAAATGCTCATCTACAATGACCACCCCATCCCTGCTAAATTTGGGAAAATGATCTCTAGCAGTTTTTGGCAAGGGATTAAGGTTCAAACCTAGGTTCAACAGGCCTACAGCTACCCCCCACAAGTTGTTGGCTGCCATTGGGAGAATAATATTAAGAGGAGTAGGATAAAATGAAATTGGTAAGGCAACACCGTGCAAGACCAATGCTTGCCAAACATAAGATGCAAGTGATGATGGCAAAGGAGATGGAGGTCTACTCCTTGCCCTTCATTGGGGTGAGATGGTGGATTGGAAATTTAAATTCTGTAATTCTTCAAAGATGGGATCATAAACCCCCCCTCCTCTGGGATCTAGTATACGACCTAGAGTTCAGTGTGGAACAATCAAAGCAACAAATGTCTGGGAATCTGGAATTGATTGTCAGGGATGTGGATAAAGAAAACCCTAAGAACTACTACTCTTTCAAAGACTAACACATGCTGATCTGATTGTCTTTCTATTTCGCTAAGAAGAGCACTTATTCTATCATACTCTGCTTGACTTCTTCTATGCCTCTAGACTAGAGTATCCAACTCTGAGGTAATGTTACTTTGTTCCTCTTGTACCCAATTTAAATTTGGTTGCAACACAGGCAAAAACCCTTCAAGAGGCAATACCATTTATGAAGAACAAAGTACACTATGATGACAATCTGGTTTTAAAACCAATTATTCTCTTCACTTGCTAGTAGAGTCACCAAAAATATGTTGGTAAACAGATTTGTCTTTCCTTATTTGTTTAATCTTAAAGCACTGTGGGTCATAGAAAGGTAGACAAACTTTTTACCAAATAGTTGGAAAATCATTATATTGATTATCCTCTGAATTAAGGTACAGCTCCCTCTAGTAAATATTCGTTCGGCTCCAAATTACATACAATCAATAGAATGATTTTCACCAGAAAGCACTTAAAGGCAATTGCATACATCAGTCAATACAAAATGAATGCAAGCACTGATCCATATATAAATTTTTATATAAATCCTACAGACTTCATACAAACACTAAAACAAAATGAAAAGCTTATAAAGATGAAATTTGCCAATAGTTTTATGCACACATAGAAAGTATAACAGCCCCTTCTTTGAAATAGATTTACACATAAATCAAACTTCAAATATCAAATGCACAGATTTGAAACCGAAAATAGTTGTTAACAAGATTTTGCATTCATCGATGGTCATCCACTTTCTACATACACAAAATGTTTTTAGCCAATCTTAAAGATAGTCTTTTCAAAAACTTAGTGAACCTGTTCAAAGTCATTACAAAACATATTTATAGGTCACCAGACCCAATAGTTCCTTTTTACGAAAGTAAAATTAACTCGTAAGAGTTAATAGAAAGCAACCCTAACTGTATAACTGAAACTAAGGAAAATAACTAGGCTCGCTGGCAAACAACTGCAAGCAGTGCTAGTCATGTAGTCTGCTCAGTTCCAGTGTGATCACTCGGGTTGGTGTCTTGAATAGACATCTTCACCACCTTCGTCGCACTCCACTCTTGATGCACTTTTGAAAACTCCTAGATTACAATTACATGTGGAAAACTTATATGAATTACTCTCTGCTTCCAGAGCTCCTTCTTTCTCTTCACCATCTGCACTTTACCTCTGTGGGAATCCAGGTGATCGAGACAAACAGTGAGCATCGATTCCACTTTAGAGATCCTCATAAAGTCTTACACGGACAAGGATTTCTCCATCTTGATTTGTCTGATGTGGTTGCTAAACTGGTTAATCATCTTCGTAGTGTCTTCCAGGGTTTCGCTATCTTCTTTAAGTAATTGGACATCCACGCAATGTAAGTCCTTTTGCATGGTCGCCCTTAAGGCCGTTAATTCGGCATGCAAACTGGCCAACTCATTATAACCCTGTTCAATAATCTGGTTGTGCCACTCAATACTCTCCTTAGAAATAAACATTACATCCTCATTTAATCCCGACACTTGATTCTTAGCAAGAAAGTTTAGCAGACCATAACGTTGAATATCATGCATCTATTTTGAAATCACAGCCCACTTAGATTTCACGTTCTGTCATGAGACCAAGTCGGAGTCCAATGCTCTAGTGCCCTCATTGGCTTCTTTGAAAATCTGGACCAAATCCGTTATGTAATTAGTTGCCTGATGCATGATCGAGGTGAGCCATTATGAGAAAACCTCGGCAATCATCCTGTTTTGTTGAACTTCATCGAAGAATTTTTGATTGCTAGGTGATTTTGGACTAAATGGTCCTAAATGTTGGGACAATTGTAATGGGTTGTTCTGCAAAGCATGAATATACTGGGCCATTTGTGTTAAACTTTGTTTCAACTTAGCCTTGTCTCTCTTGTCCTTCCAAGTACGGGAGATAATTCATTTAGTCAAAGTCTCCAAATGCTTCACATCTATGACTCTGGTTCTGACCCTCAAATCAATTCGTTCAACAGCGTAGTCTGCTTCAGAAGCCATAGCAGCATCCTTGTTGGACTCGAGTCTAGCAATGTTTGCAGTCCAATCATAGCCCCCGTTTTTAACTTTTTGGGCTTTGTAAACCTTCCCAGACATTTACTGGAATTGGAACCACATTCCTTTTCCTGGTGATTGAATCACTTAACCATTTTGGTGCTAGAGTCAGTTCTTTTGAAGGCATGGGTGGAAATCCTGTTGTTGTGGCATGGTCTATATGAGACTGGATTTCGAGTGTCCCTAGGTCTTGGAAAATGGTATTTGTAGTCACATAAATCTATCCAGTTTAATTAAATGAATATTTCATATTTATTTGATTAAAAATCCACTAAGCCATCAGTTAATTATATTAATATTTAATTAATTCATCTTCAAACATTCTCCTATTAATTGAATAAATTATTCAATTTATTTTAATTAATTCATTAAACCAAATTCACAATCAATTAAATGAATAAATCATATTTATTTCATTTAATCCTCTTTTCCTCTTTTAAATAAATTAAATAAAACATTTATTTAAATCATTTATCCCCCCCACTTGCATTTTCCTACAAATGCAACTTGCACACATTTATTGAAATAAATTTATTTATTTTAAATAAAAATCCTATTTTCCCTTACCCACCAAATCCACTTGCATTCCTAAACCTCCTTTTAGATTCTTCTAACCCCTTCCTAATTAGCCTAATCCATTCCCTAATTATTGTCACATTCCTAAGCAACCTGGAGTCACTTCTCAAAGACTTCAAAGTCTTTGAAAATCATTTAATGCTTTGTGTGTTCAACAACTTAACCTCCAAAGTCTTCCAAAACCACTAATGGCTCTTACATGACCATTTATGGCTCTTACATAGCCATTTATGGTTATTTCAACTTGCACTCATGTGTCTCCTCAAGCATTTATTTCTTTGACCATGGTTATCCCTTTTGCTTTTGAACAAGAGTATATCCTTTGGATAAAAGCTTTATTTTTGGAATAAAGATTTTATTCATTCAACCTAACCTTGACCTTAACTCCCAAGTTAACTCTCAGGTCATGTCAAGCATTTAATTCTTATTCCCTCTCCTCTCAACCTATCTCATATGGACACTTGTCATCCAGGGATTTTGTTGAAATCCTTCACATGGATTGAATATCATTGAATCCTGACCCTTGTTGGGATTACTCAATCTCAACCATCCATTGCTCCATTTTTCCTATAAATAGAGCCCATTTCTTCATAATCCATATCCTAAAAACTTGTATGCATCTAAGTTATAGATAATTTTAGAAAACATTTAGCATAAATCACTAATATCTTGTCATTTTGGTTTCAAATAAATCATTTTAGCATCATAGCATCTAGTATTAGCTTTTTATTCACATTTAGAGAAAATACTTCAATCTCAAACCTCCATAAGCATCCATAGTGCAAAAATTTGTTAAGAGCTACACTAGTTTGGAACTTGGAGAGGAGAGGAACAAAGGAGAAGGAGTTAAGAGCATATTAGGAGGCATTTGGAGATGCCTCATCATATTTACTTTCCTAGTTAGATATTCTCTCATGCTTTTGGTGTCTCTTTTGATATGTTTGCTTAGGTTAATCTTTGGTTGAATAACACTAACTTTAACACTTGTTTCTTGTTGTTTGTGTGTGTTATACTACCACAGGTTTTCATTTAACTTGTCCTCTTTTGTAGAGCATCATTTGGTGAACCTGACGTGAATCCAAAAACCCAAAAACAATTTTAAAAACACAACTAACTTCTTTGCATGTTGAACTTGACACACAGGTCGCGCTTTAGCACTTTTGATCACGTTGTAGCGCTATTGCAACTTGACATTCTAGTGCTATTAATTTTACAATAGCACTTTTGTCTCAAGTTTGGCATTATTGACCTTTATTTAGCACTTTTGTGCTTGTTTTGGCACTTTTGCATCTGTTGTCAAAGTTTATCTTTTAGCGCATTTGTGTTAAATAGCACTTTTGTTTGCACACAGAGTGGCACTATTGTAACAGAACATTGTAAAAAGAACCTTGTAACCGAAAAAGTGATTTTATTAGGCTTGTGGAAGCCCCCCCTAGGTTTTGGATTTTACTAACTATTTGTTTCTTATGCAGGTCTAAACTAACTCCTTTAAAAAGCAAAAATTTGTTTTTGGTGCTCTAAAAATTGAACAAAAGCAATTTTTCATTTCTTGCAAGCTAGGATCACTTATTTTTGGTGCTATAAAATTGAACAAATACAAACTTTATTTTCTTGCAAGTTAGGGTCAAATTTTCTTTTGGTGCTTAAAATCAACAAGGCAAAATTATTTCTTGCATCAAACTAAAAATTCACAATCAACACTTCCATTTTGGTGCAAATAAATTCACAATAAATTTGTCTTACCTTGCAAGTGATTTTACTTCAAGCAAAAACATGTTTTTCAATTCAGTTGACCAGGATTTCAAGTTCCTAGTTTACAACACATTTTGCCTTTGAAAGTTAAAAAGAATACCATGATTGTTGGAGCAACATCTCCAAATAGATAGATTACATTGCAATGAAAATCAATTAAAAAGAACAAGTGCTTTTCGTGATTGGCACACTTGTGCAAAAAGTTGGTTGAGTAGTCTTACTTCTAACACACACTATCCTCTCCCTTGGCTTTTGTGGTCCTAGGTGCAAGAGAAAAGTGTTAGTATCACTTAAAAAAAATTCTTTTTAAGAGAGGCCTGCCAAGAGACACATCACTCTTGGGAACGACCTCACATGGTAAATCCTTCGAGCCGCTATAGAAATCAAGTGAGAGCGAAAGCTGTAGCCTTGGGTATAGCTATTCCTACAGTGTAACTTGCCGAAAGGACAAATGGGCCCCACCACAAGTTACAAGGCTCTTAAGTGAGTCACTGCAGAATGAACTTATGTCCAAAGACATAGAAAATTACTAAACACCTTTAAGTAGTAGCCCACCCATTCTATTGATTGAGGATATTTGTGATATAATTTAGTGCAAGAGCATAGATGGTTTTGCTCCCAAGATACTCACCATACATATTCCCTTGAGTAGAAACATAGCTTTTTGAAAAGTCACTTGTGGCTTGATGAAAGTGGTGACTCCCCCATCATAGGGATCATCTATTTGTTATACTCATGCAAGACTTAGTATATCACATCCTTACCTATTCATAAGGTATATAGTACCAAAGTTAAAGAAATATCAAGATGTGGGCTAAATTTATCGCAACTGGCCATTTGACCTTAGGGATACAAAGTGTTTGAAGTGTTTTCGTTTTAGTCAAGACCAAGTGCAAATTGAGCCGACTTCAGGCTTTGGAAAGAAAACACCTAAAATACACTTAAAGGAAAGGGTCATAAGAAGTCCAAGGATTGGGTTGATCTAGACCCATACTCATTTGTGCCTTTACGACAACATTCTTGTGTTTGTGTGCTTGCTTTATTTTCTTGTCAAAGAAACATCATAAAATCCAAAAATTAGAACAAGTATTCATCCAACCAAACGATCAAAAACAAAGAGACGACTGTCAAACTATACGACCATTCTTCACATCTTAAAAAAGAAGAATCTTCATCAACACATCAACTTGAAAAAAGAAGACCATTGAGCTCAAAGGATTTGATCAAAAGGAGGAAATTCTTCTATCTAAATAGAAAAATCTTTGTCTCTCATAGAGCTTTTCTACGTCACATGCGTCTATACCTTCAAGGCAAATCAAACGAATTTGATCTAGAGTCATTGAACCGCAGAGCTTCTACGCAATATAGAGCTCTGAGTTATCACAAAAACCAAGGAGGCAAGATTAATCCCAACTTATTCTTAGACATTTGTATCACATACAACATAGCTTGAGAAATACCACCAATGCCCGAAAGAGAAGAGGTAGAATTTGTTCCATTTGTACACAAAGCTTTTATTGAAGTTAAAACATTTCATCCATTTCTCACCTTCACGTCATCACTTCATTTTTCAACTCTCAAAACATTAAGAGGTTCTTGTCCTAAGTTCTCTTTTAGATATTGCTTGAATCAAACACAACAAATCACTTTTAGATTGTTTCTACATCTAGGATAAGCTCATCCTAAGAGACATATCTACGCAGGTTAAAACTAGTTTATGAGTGAATCCTCTCATTACTAGGTAGTTAAGTCTATAACACATCTCAGATTTCTCTACACCTTATCACATCAAACCTTATCAAAACACAACAAGCAATTCAAAGGAATAAAAACTTTGGTAACATCCACCTTTAAGGTGCTAGAGATCCATATGCAACATGACACACCAACCATAAATCTTTCATTTCATCAATAACTCATCATCATTTTCACCCAACTTCAACAAAAACTTATAAACAAAATGGCTCATACCCGATCACAGTCAAGGCAACGAGAAATAGAAATTGAAGAAGAAGAGGAGGAAAATATCAATGAATTTCAAGAAGCACTTGGAGGGAATGTGAATGACGAAAACCAAAGCACTCCTACTCCTGTGGCAATAGAGAGGGCACAACACAACCCTCTCTTCAATAGGCTTTTTCATGAGATACTCAAGAGTAATGTTGATGCTCACTTTTTAAAACTTGCTCAAGAAGGAGCCAAACTACCCTCTGACTTTGATGTTGCACAACTAAGACAAGCATCAGAATGACAAATTCAGAATGAGGATGAAAGAGGTAGAGAACACATCAAATACAACCTTCATCAAGGTAATCCACCACCTCCTCCTCCTAATGACATAGAGATGTTGTAGCAACGAGTTGAAGATCTCACCCAACAACTTCGTAGTGGTGTGAAGACTAATCAATTTTCACTCAATGACATTTGTCCCTATCCCTTTGATAGAAATCTTTATATGCCACCTTTTCCATGAGGGTTCAAAACACCCAAATTCAAAAAGTATAGAGGAAAAGGAGATCCTCACGATCATGTCAGAGAATTCCATTCACCTTGCCTCGAAGTGGCATATGAAGATACGTACCTCATGCACCTTTTTCCCCAAAGCTTGGGAGGAACAACTACATCATGGTTTTCCCAATTACCAGGTGGCATTAGGACATTTGAAGAGCTAGTTCAGAAGTTCTTGGAACATTACTCACATAAAATTGAATGTGATATTACCATGGCTGATCTATGTAACACTAAACAAAAACCAAGTGAACTATTCTTAGTCTTCCCGCAACGATGGTGTCAAATGTCTAGCAAACGTTCTTTTTAGTTACTTGAACAAGAACTAGTGGAAATATTTATTTCCAACTTAAATGAAGAAATGGAGTTTCACCTGGACGTCAAAGACACAAACTCTTTCAATGATATTATCACCAAAGGCTTAAAATGTGAGCGGGCTCTCATCAAGAAAGGACTTATCAAAATCTATAATGAGCCAAAGGATGGTCCTCACCCATGCTTCAATAGTGACAAACCAAGCTTCTGGAACAAAAACAAAAATGTCATCAATGATGGTGTTGTGGATGCAAGAACTATCAAAAGTGCACAACTTGTAGTTCGATTTCCAGGACATAATCCCCCACCTTAGACTAACACAGTTGCTCCCCCAAATCAAGGCCGCATCACATCTCACGATGAACCCAAACCACATCAACAAAAACCAAAGCGAACATACATTCCCTTAGGGGAACCCATCGAAATAGTATTACAACAACTGGTTTCTCAAAATCTAGTAACCCTACCCAAAACATCAAACTATGAACCTCAAGTCAAACCTTCATGGTGGAGGGATACTGAACATTGTGATTTCCATCAAGGGAGAGGACATAAGACAAGCAATTGTCACAGATTGAAAGATCTTATTTAGGATCTTATTGACCAAGGTGAAATCAAAATCGAAGGACATGACCCAAAGACAACAAAGAATTATTATCTTATGTTTAAAAATCCACTTCCATCACAAGATCAAAGGGGTCCTTCCACTTTAGGGAGAAACACAGATACCACCAATTATACACAAGCTGTGTATAATTATACTGTGAATCACCTATACGATGCTAGTGAACAGATTGCAACTATAACCATCAAAAATCCCAGTTCCACTTGCAATGTTGTTACATGTCACAACAAGATTACTATAAAAGTAGCTCCACAAGGCACCCCATCCATCCCAAAGCAATATAATCTTGTGGAACAGTTAGACAAAATTCCTGCACTGATATCTATCTTAGAGCTATTGTGCCTATCTCCATCTCATGAAACCATCTTGGATCACACTCTCCAAGAGGTGTCAGTCCCTACAAACCTAAATACAAATCAGTTCCAAGCCATGGTTGTAAAACTAAGGTCATCACCTTGTCTCACTTTCTCTGAAAGTGACAACACATCCTTCCAGCAACCTCATAACGCCTCACTCCACATTGAAGGGTTTATCAACCAACATAGGATCAAGCGAGTCTTGATCGACAATGGAGCAGGCCTGAATATCTGTACTCTACAATTAGTCACAGCTTTGGGATATGCAATAGAATTAGTGGATCCCTGCAAGAATATCACAATCAAAGCCTATGATGATGCAGAGCGTTCATCCAAAGGAGTTGTGGTACTACCAATCCGAGTGGGCCCTGTGGTGAAACACATTACCTATCAAGTCCTAGACCTTCCTCTACCATATAATTTATTGTTAGGAAGACCTTGGATACACACCATGCAAGTTGTTCCATCCACCTACCTTAAGTGTATCAAGTTCCCACATAATGGTGTAGAGATCACAATCCTGGGCGATGCGAACCCCTTTGCATATTGTCATAATATAAGTCATCAACTAGAGATTACCGTTCCCAACAATAGAGAAGCCATCTCCTCCACCTCATACATAAGTCCAACCTCTCTTGCCAGTTCAAACACCACTATACCCAAGAAAGAAAAGCTTAAGATGAAAATAGCAGAGGAAGGTCCTGGGGAATACAATTTGAGTCAACTCTTTTGTGTGAGACAAATGCCCACTTCTCCTAGAACACATGGTAAACCTCAGCGGTTACTTCAACAACCACTAATCAAGCCAGCATGTCCTTTGGTGCCTTTCATCCTGGGGAGAGTCAAGAAGAAGAAACCAAAGATGAGGACTTAGCATAATGGGTCTATAAAGATCCCATCACCATTGATATGCTGCAAGCTAATCTTCCCACAGATCAGTATGGCAAAGCCCTTCTCATTATGCAAAGAATGGGTTAGGATGGTCAAAGTGCTTTGGGACCTTACAAACAAGGAAGACATGAGCCGATACTGCCAGAATTACAACCCAAAGACAATACAAGCTTAGGCTTTCAAAAGGAGATCCTTCCTAAGCTAAGATTTAAAGGAAAACCCAGCAAACTACTATATCAACCTACTACAAAGAGGTCGCCTTTGATTATAAAAGCAACACCCCATAACATCACAACTGTCCCATTAAAGCTAAAGATCCCAGAAAAACCATCTACAATACCCATCATCCCACTAATCAAACTAGTGATCCCATCAGCAGCAGTCATAACATCAATAGCACCATTAGCAGCAGCAGCTGTATCAGGACCCACAGTAGTACCTACAACATCAGCAGTTCCAACAGAAGCAACAGAGTCAACACTACCGATACTCCCTGTATCAGATTCAGTGATTCCCATCATCCTTCTTGCAGCGCCACTCATTTCATCTACACAGGTACATTGATCGATCACACCTACAGTGTTTAACTCAAAGGACATCCCAGTATGGTATAGTAATCGGATACTAGATAGTGACTCAAAGATTGACTCACATGAATGGGAATTTGATTCCATCCAACTAAATACTTCAGATGAGGAGGACACATCACTACCTCTACCTTCCAAAGACATCCCTATTTACGGAGAAGCACAGATAAAGACCTCTTGGGTTCTTGAGCTGGAAACATCTTCCATAGACCCTACGTCCCATCCTATGCCTGATTCTGACAGGGAGAGTACCGTCAATGACCTTCACCACAACGTCTTAACCCTCACTGACACATCTAATGAAGTTAACCTTATCGATGAGGTAATGCACATTATTCATCTTGAAATCGAATGGAACCAACCTAATCCCCCATGTCTTGATCATTTCCAAAAAGATGAGGTGATCATTGACTTTTTGGAACTACGGGATAACATACCAAGCGGGGACCACAAAGCTAGATTCGCCATTGAACTTAATAGCACAACATACTTCGAGGCAGATGCCAAACCTTTCAGCTGCAAAAATATAACAATAAAACATGGATCTTCCAGTGAAAACCACACCGTGGCACTATTTGATCCAACAAAAGTAAAAAGAAAGAGCATATCCAATGGTGAAAATCTCTCGGAGGTGCCTGAGGATGAAAGGTTTGACATTCTCCCTTCTAGTACACAGTAGGAACGATCAACAATTCTCATCGAAGAAACAAAAGAATACAACGTGGGGACTCCTAAAACTCCTCACCACATACATCTGCCATCTCTTCTAACTCCAGAGGAATAGCCTAAATTTGTAGAGTTCTTTCAAAAGCGTCAGATCAACTTTGCATGGTCATATGCAAACATGCCTGGGCTTGATCCTGATTTAGTCATGCATCACCTCACCATAGTAGAAGGAGCCAAACCTGTCAAGCAGAAGCTTCACAAGATGCATCCTCAAATTGCAGTACTAGTCAAAGAAGAACTTAAGAAACTCCTGGATGTTGGTTTCATTAGACCAATTGATTATGCAGATTGGATATCCAATATTGTGCTTGTCAGCAAGCCAAATGGGGGCATCCGTATTTGTACTGACTTCAAAGATCTAAAATAAGGCATGTCCTAAGGATGACTTCCCCCTACCAAACATCGACATCATAGTGGACCTAACAGTAGGACATGCCATGCTTTCACTCATGGATGGCTTTTTAGGATATAATCAGATAAAGATCGCACCAGAGGATCAACATAAGACAACCTTCACATGTCCATGGGGCACATACTGCTGGAATGTAATGTCTTTCAGTCTTAAGAATGTAGGAGCAACCTATCAACGAGCAATGACCACCATCTTCCATGACATGATGCATACTATAATGGAAGATTATGTTGATGACTTACTAGCAAAATCACTCACAAGAGAAGGTCATCTAGACATATTAGATAAAATCTTTGATAGACTGGAACAATATCATGTTCGACTCAACCCAAAGAAATGTGTCTTTGGAGTAACCTCAGGGAAGCTTCTAGGATACATCATCTCAAGAAAAGGTATTGAGGTCGATCCAGCAAAAGTCAAAGCAATTATGGACATGCCACCTCCAACGAACATCAGTCAGCTAAGGACATTACAAGGATAGCTGCAATCCATCTAAAGATTCATTTCACAGCTGGTAGATAAGTGTCATCCCTTTACACATCTGTTACACAAAAACATCCCCTTTCAATGGGATACCAGATGCTAGCAAGCATTCCAGATGCTTAAAGAGTATCTCATGAATACACCATTGTTGATCCCACCAGATCCAAGCAAACCTCTTTTACTCTATATTTTAGCAACTAATACAACATTGGGAGTGCTACTAGCTCAACATAATGCAAAAGGGAAAGAGTGCACTGTTTACTACATCTCTCACACACTGGTTGGCTATGAACTCAACTACACACCTATTGAGTGAGCTTTCCTAGCAGTAATCTTGGCAGCCACTAAACTGAGGCACTATCTCTTGACACATAAGGTACAACTCATTGCAAAAATTGATCCTCAAATACTTACTCAGTAAAGCATCATTGACAGGCTGCTTGGCCAAATGGGTGATGATTCTCAGTGAGTTCGACATCGAGTATGTAGACCGTAAAGCTATCAAAGATCAATTTATTGCATATCAGTTGGCCAATGCACCACTCATAGGCGATCATACTCTCATTTCCAATTTTCTAGATGAAGAGATATTCATGATCACAACAGCACAACCATGGAAACTATACTTTGATGGTTCGTACACTAGGCATGGCTCGGGGGCAGGCATTTTGTTTATCACACCTCAAGGTGACAACATCTCGAAGTCTTACAGGCTCACATTTCCATGCATAAACAACATAGTGGAATATGAGGCCTTGATCACAAGACTTAGGCTAGCCATACAATGGAAGTTACAAGAACTGTAAGTATATGGCAACTCCCAACTGGTCATTCGACAAGCAATTGATGAATATCAGACTAAAGATGACAAACTCATGCCATACAAACAAATGGTGGACAAATTAAAGGCATCATTTACTACTATCACCTTTGAGCAGATACCAAGAGATCAGAATCGAGCTGCTGACGCTATGGCTACCATCGCATCTCTCCTAGATCTTCCACAAAATTCAACACGCTACAAGTTCTTGGTAGAATAGCTTTGGATTCCTGCTTATGATATCCCTGAATCTGAGATGATATGTTTCCTTATTGGTTCCAAATCCCCATGGTACGGTGAGTTTTACACTTATCTCCGTGATCACACACTTCCTCCTAACCAATCGAATAACCAACAAAAAACCTTCATTCACCAAACCGCTCAATATACCATTATTGTTGAAACCCTATATTGACATAGTCTTGATGGTACTCTCCTTCGATGTCTGGAACAAGATGAGATAACAAAAGCATTGGAAGAGGTACATGAAGGAATTTGTGGAACACATGCAAGTGATCCATCACTAGCCAAGAAACTCATGCGCACTAGATACTATTGGCCATCTATGGAAAAGGCTCCTACTACTTTGTCAAAAAGTGCAAAAAATGCCAAGTTCATGGAGACCTGATACATGCACCAGCACAGGAATTACAACCAATCACAACACCATGGCCTTTTTGTCAATGGGGCCTTGACCTTGTGGGTAAAATTCATCCAACTTCATCCAACGGCCACAAATTCATTGTTACTGCCACTGAATACTTCACAAAGTGGATCAAAGTTGCACCACTTACCCAAGTTACCACCAACCAGATCGCATCATTCATCCTCAATTACATCATCTTCCGGTATGGCATACCCATGTCCATCATCATAGATAACGAGCTTCCTTTCAAAAATTAAGATGTCTGTGAACTCTATGAGAAATTTCACATTCAACACCACTTTTCCACTCCCTTTTACCCACAAGGCAATGGTCAAGCTGAAGCATTAAAGAAGAACATATTGAGAATCCTAAAGAAGATGGTCAATGATGTCAGTTATGATTGGCATGTTTAATTGAATCCAGCACTATGGGCATATCAAACTAGCATTTGAACCCCTACAAGCGCAACTCCCTACTCATTGGTCTATAGCGCAAAGGCTATCATACCTATTGAGATTGAGATACCATCACTACGGGTTTCCTTACACAATCTCATAGATGATGAAGCATACAAATTATCATGTCTCCAAGACTTAGAGCTACTTAATGAGAAGCGACAAGCTACATATAATCACCTCAAGGCCTATTAGTATCACATGAGCAGAAGCTATAATCATCGAGTTAGACCTCATACATTTAAGGTAGGTGATCTTGTTCTTTGAGAAAATCCTCGTAACCAACCCAACTAAGAACATCAAGGAAATTTTGAATCAAATTGGCTAGGATCATATGTTATTACTATTGTATTTGGGTCCGGGGCATATCAGTTGGCTACTTCAAAAGGAGAACCACTATCAGATTTGATCAATAGCATGCACCTCAAATGGTTTTATACATAGGCTGCACAGAGCATCATGCTCCCATGCATATCGATAAAAACACCAAAAACATTCAAAAAAAAAAAAAATGTCTTGAAGAAAATACAAAAACATCAAAATAGTAAAGAAAAATCATACATCCAAACGGTGAACAACCACTCCGGTGGCACCTTGGGTAAGTGTGATGGTGAAAACCTAGCAAACAGGTGCCACTCATAAAGGCTATGGCTCCATTGTCTTTCAGACTTGTTGCGATCACATCCACTACATACACACATCCATCCATCCAAACCATGGCTTGTTATTAATCTGCAATCAAGAAAGTACTTCATACGTCTTGCATCCTGCTTTTTCATTGTCATGTCTAAACTGGGGGCAATGCCCTTAACCTATTGATGGAAGTGGATTCTACATTGTTTTGTGATTCATTAAGTTCTTCATTCAAAACTATCTCGCAAAATACCAAAAACATTCAAAACTATCTCACAAAAATACCAAAAACATTCAAAATGTCTCACAAAATCCAAAAACATCAGAAAACATTGAAAATCACACAAAAACATGGCAACACATTGTACATACTCATCCGAGCAGATACTAGAACAACCATTGTGCACAAATCCAAATGATGATCACTTATCAAATCAACCAAAAAAATCAACATCAAACACACAAAACTATCTTCAACAAGGATGCATCCTTCCTTACCAAAACAAAGACAAAAAGATGTTTTCTTTGACAAGAAAATTCTATTTAAGCTATCAAATACTTGGTTGATTTGTGGGTTATTTATTCATATCAGGTTCCTACAACATTGTTTGTGTATCTTCAGTGCATTATTCCAATGAAGTTTTGGGGCATGTACTAATGGTGTCTACGTGGGAAGTTCACTAAGCTACGTGATCATAGGTAAAAATGTAATCATAGATCACTACAGCTTGCTGACTACAACGTATACCTCGACCATATGAGCATGAACCTTTACCAAGGATCCATATTCTTTATTCTTTATGTACATATTGTTTGCTTACAAGAACAATGCTCTTTCTTTGGTTCCTCCTACCTCATCCAAATTAGATAAAGGTGTTTGTCTCTTATTACGGTATGAACTTGTCTCAAGATATGATCAGCCCAAGATCAAGGAGGATGATCCAAGTCATGCATGAAAGGAGATGATCCTTGTCTATTCCGCAAGCAATACTCAGTTCAACTTGACCCATTATATTAAGTTGCTTGTATTAACTTGCTATATCAAATCCATGTGAGAAATACTCAGGTCATCTTGAATCATTATGTCAAGTTGCTTGTATTTTCTTACAACATTTTAAAGCTTGATGATGAAAAATAAAGCACTATGGATTGTCATTTCATCTCATATGTTTATATTGCATTATGTTGCATGGCGTCCATCCATTTACTCATTCATTATTCATAAGCATGGTTTTGTATATAAGTATGAACAAAAATTGAACAGCTATGGAAAATTGAGTTGGTCTTGGATACAATCACGACCGAGTACTCTGATACATCATCAGTGCATCATGCAAAGTATAAACAACCTTGCATCTATCTATCATGATCATATCATCATCATTACATTTAGTTGCATTTGCATCAAGTACATTTCATATCATTTTAGTTTTTTAAAAATGCATATAGTTCATTATCATTTATTAACATTAGTCTTCTTATATCATTTCATCATTGCATAATCATGATGTTTAGATTCATTCATATAATCCAATTATCCTTGATTGTATTAGCCATTTACTATGCATTCATTTAGTGTCAGTTATCAATTATCATTTTATCATCCTTTATTATCCTTTATCATTTATCATTGCATACATTCATTTATCTATTCATTAGTTAAAAAGTACATTCATTCATCCATTATTAGTGTCTTATTATACTCATTTTTAGGATTCATTTAAATTGCATTCATTATCCCTTTTTAATTGCATTAAGGTGCAATTATTAACCATAAGTTGCATTACCATCACATTATCATTTTACTTAATCATATTTTGGCATTTGGAATCATAAAAACCATTTGTTTCCAACATTGGTTCATACATTATAAACATATACATTCATTTTTCACCATATAGATGCATACATAAATCATTCATTCAAAAGCATTATATTAACATCATTGCATATCATTATCATTATCTCATCCTTGTATTAATATAAAGTACAAGATACTATCATAATCATCATTTTATTATGCATACATCATCATCATGGCATTACATACATAAAGCAATACATCAAACAAATCAAGCACGCATACATAAACCTGCATCCACATGATTAGCATCCAACATCATACAACGAATGCATATAGACATCATGTAAGCATAAATAATCATAAAAACATGCATATAGAAATCATCTCATAAAACACGTACATATAGAAAAGTACAAATATCCATCTAAGCATAAATCTTGAAATCACCATCAAGCATAGAATCCATACATATCAACATGCATATCATAAAATGGGATCTCCTCATATATATCATCTCATGTATCAGAGTACAATGAAGTCTACAAAATTGGCTACCAAGAGCCATCCAAGACATAGTCCAAAATGACAATATAAATATATGCATGCAAAAATGCTCTCTCAGATGCCACTCTGACCAGATGTTGCACCATCACCACCACCTACTCCCCCACTAGTCCCTGCACCATCCAACCTATCTCTCCATGGAGGCCCCATCAAACCCCCACTAGCTCCGGCACCCCCTGACCTATCTCTCCATAGAGGACCCATCACACCCCCACTGCTCTGCATCCTTTGAGACCGCTCTGACCTGGTCTGCTACATTTTTGAATAGCTTAGTGCTCACTGACTAGCTGGCACCACTTGCTCATATAATCCCCGCCAATACTCTATCTCAGCCTGTGCCTGTCCAAACTATCTCATCACCTCCCCAGTAGGACCCTGTGCTCCTACTCCAACCTGGACTCTCTCCTGCACCTCCGCTAATCTCTCCACTACACTATCCCTCTCTCGTAGCACTATAGTCAACTCTAACTCTCGTGCAAATAGCTGCACATCTCTTGCTACAACCTTCGCCTCCAGATCCTCTACCTATGTCTCGGCTGCTGTCAGTCGAGTCTACAAATGTAATATCAGACGATCCTAAAGATCACCACCCCCTGTCGCTCCCTCCCCTATATCCATAGGTGCCTCACCTGTAGCTCCCTCTCTAGTGGCTCTGTCCCCTTTATCCATCAATATCTCCCTCTCCATACCTCGGCCACCTAATCTAACTCCTCCCAGCATCAATGGTCCCTGTGATATCTGCAGTGGCAATCTGCCTCTCCCTCTCCATTGGACCCGACCACCTAAGCCACCTCCTCCACCATCTCCTCCTCTTCCTCCCCCACCATCTCCTCCTCCTCCTCCTCCATCCCCCTCCCTCATCCACCTATCATCGATCCTCAACCTCCTCCCCTCTTCCATCTCCATCCCCTCTCCTCCGCAAAATCAGGAATCGGCTCTACCGGATCTGATATCCGCAGAATCAGATGAGCTGTCATCTACTGCGTATACTCCTCTGATGCCCCTACATCTACTACCCTCGGCTGTATATCCCATGGCCTCACCTGTAACATCTAGAACTCTGCCAATGCCTGATCATAAGGAAGTACTGGCCCCCATGCATAGCTCTCTCAAACCACTCTGGCATACTCTCCTGATCTCCTCGGCAATCCCTGTTGTCGTCCAAACTGTCTCATCACTCTGCCCGGCACCTGTCTCTCTACATCATAGCATGTCCTCCCAATGAGGAATTGGGTCATGAATACATATGGCAATGCCTCTACATCATCCTCCTAGGGCTCGCACTCAATTACGGTCTTCAAATCACTACATCCATGTCATCTAGCGTTCGCCGCCACCACTCTAACTTCCCCAGGTGGGGCTGACTCATCATACCACTATACATGAACATATAGGGTTGGTCAACTGCCCAAAATCTAAGACTCACTAGTCGCGTAACTAGTAAGTGCTCCCATGCCCATATATGCAGCAACGTCACTCCCACTGCCAAGGAGCCTCTCCCGTGGTACACTACCTAATGCAACTCCTGATACATGTGCGCTAACATGCATGGTCCCCAGGCAAATTGGGTCCCCTCTATCATCATTTTCTCTATCACCTGCCCTCAACCAATGGCCAAACCATGTGATCGTCTATCCGGGCATAGTAGCCCTCCCACGATCCCAGACAAAACTACTAGTAATGGCTTGTACAAAGCCGCGATATCCTCTCAGGCTATCGAACTGTCATCAATATACATGTCCTCCTCGAAGAATCTCTGCACCACTAGAGTCCCCCATGATCTATCATATGTGACCAGCTCACCCCAAATGGGAATACGCAGGATGCACGACACATCCTCCAGTGTCACGGTCATCTCCCCTTGCACTAAGTGAAACGTCTAGGTCTCACTATGCCAGCGCTCTACCAAGGCTATAATCAAAATGTGATTCATCTGAATCACGAGCATATGCATCACATCATACAGCCCAATTGCTACAATGCAATCAATCTCGACCTCTGTCAGTTGATCACGTAGCCCCTGTGTAGCCGAATATCTCTCGTGCAACTATAAGATGCGTAGATCCTCCTGCACATGGGCATCAATCAATCATCATCAGTTGTTTTGTTTTCAAACTTTCTTAAGTTTAAACCTAGACTATCAACAGATACTTTGATAAAGTATCTTCGGGTCTCAACAGGTAAGCAATCATGGCACACCTAGACTTCAACAGGCATTTATCTTAATGACCTAAGTCTCATCAGGGCTGCTATGGTTTAAAATAACTCTCACTTTACATCCCTATCCATCCATCATTGGCATCAGGAGATTTTTGTTCACACAAACTGGGGCATCTATTTTCCTAAACAAAAGCGCTATCTTACAAACAAACATGCTACTTTCTAAACAATAGCGCTTAATCAACCATACAAAAGCGCTCAAATTGCACAAGCGCTACAAGATTTATGCAATAGCGTTGCTTCACCTCAAAAGTGCTCAATTGACCCCTCAAAAGTGTTAAACACACAATAGCACTCAAACATGCATCCAATAGCACTCATACTTGCACAAGCGCTCAAACAATAGCACCATTGTGGCACAAAAGCGCTAATTCATTGGACAACAGCGCCAAAACATAGTTTCAACGCTATTGTCCTGACTCAACTTGGACTCAGCAAAAAACATGTCAAAAAGGCATAAAATTCAAATTTTCAAATTTGCGTACCGCTGGTCCATAGTCCTCTAGCCGCTAGAATCGACAAACTCGCTCAAATCAATGCTCTATAATGGGTACCGACATCCTGATAGCTGCTCACTCCTCCAAAATGTCACTATCAGAGCTTTGAATTCACTATGGTTGTGGTAACAAATGACCCTATTTTCACCCCTTTCTCCCCATATAAACCCTTCGTCGTACCCCTAACTTTCCCCCGCTCACCACCGTGGTCCCCATGAACTTCCCGAGCCTCCCATTTCTCCATTTTATCCTTGATTTCTTCTATTTTTCACCAGTATTGCTCAATTCTTCTCGTCTATCACCCAGCCAATTTTCAATCGTTTTCGAGAGATCGCCTGATTTTAAAAAAAAAATTGATCCATCTCTCGAGGGGGCATACCACCCATTAAATTAACATTTTATGGGGCATTTCTTCACACCTGTTTTTCTTTCTTTTGAAACGATGTGATAAACCGCACCATCTCAAAGAGGGGCAAATGTAGTCACATAAATCTGTCCAGTTTAATTAAATGAATATTTCATATTTATTTGATTAAAAATCCACTAAGCCATCAGTTAATTAAATTAATATTTAATTGATTCATCTTTAAACATTCTCTTGTTAATTAAATAAATTATTCAATTTATTTTAATTAATTCATTAAACCAAATTCACAATCAATTAAATGAATAAATCATATTTATTTCATTTAATCCTCTTTTCCTCTTTTAAATAAATTAAATAAAACATTTATTTAAATCATTTATCCCCCCCACTTGCATTTTCCTACAAATGCAACTTGCACACATTTATTGAAATAAATTAATTTATTTTAAATAAAAATCCTATTTTCCCTCACCCACCAAATCCACTTGCATTGCTAAACCCCATTCTAGATTCTTCTAACCCCTTCCTAATTAGCCTAATCCATCCCCTAATTATTGTCACATTCCTAAGCAACTTGGAGTCACTTCTCAAAGACTTCAAAGTCTTTGAAAATCATTTAATGTTTTGTGTGCTCAACAATTTAACCTCCAAAGTCTTCCAAAACCACTAATGGCTCTTACATGACCATTTATGGCTCTTACATAACCATTTATGGTTATTTCAATTTGCACTCATGTGTCTCTTCAAGAATTTATTGCTTTGACCATGGTTATCCCTTTTGCCTTTGCACAAGAGTTTATCCTTTGGATAAAAGTTTTATTCTCAGAATAAAGATTTTATTCATTCAACCTAACCTTGACCTTAACTCCCAAGTTAACCCTGAGGTCATGTCAAGCATTTAATGTTTATTCCCTCTCCTCTCAACCTATCTCATATGGACACTTGTCATCCAAGGATTGGGTTGAAAGCCTTCACATGGATTGAATATCATTGAATCCTGACCCTTGTTGAGATTACTCAATCTCAACCATCAATTGCTCCATTTTTCCTATAAATAGAGCCTATTTCTTCATAATCCAGATCCTGAAAACTTGTATGCATCTAAGTTATAGAGAATTTTAGAGAACATTTAGCATAAATCACTAATATCTTGTCATTTTGGTTTAAAATAAGTCATTTTAGCATCATAGCATCTAGTATTAGCTTTTTATTCACATTTAGAGCAAATACTTCAATCTCAAACCTCCATAAGCATCCATAGTGCAAAAAGTTGTTGATAGTTATACTAGTTTGGAACTTGGAGAGGAGAGGAACAAAGGAGAAGGAGCTAAGAGCATGTTAAGAGGCATTTGGAGATGCCTCATCATATTTACTTTCCTAGTTAGATATTCTCTCATGCTTCTGGTATCTCTTTTGATATGTCTGCTTAGGTTAATCTTTGGTTGAATAACACTAACTTTAACACTTGTTTCTTGTTGTTTGTGTGTGTTATACTACCACAAGTTTTCATTTAACTTGTCCTCTTTTGCAGAGCATCAGTATCCATGTCAATTGAACTCTTGTCTGCTTCGGAAACAGGGGATGTCATCTTGCATAGTGTTTCTTCTGCATCCAAATCCAGAATGAGATGAGAAGCCAACGGCTGGAAACTCTTCTTGGAACTTGACCTGGTCACTCGACTAGCAATAGAAAGCTCAACCCTGATGTCAAGTTTCTCTTCTTTAATCCTTGCCCATCCTTTTCCTGCATTAGAAACGGGAATGTTAGTCAAAATAGAAGTTTTACTTGCGGTACTCCTCTTTCCACTTTTGCTTCTTGAACTCATTGCTCGTATCAGATGAAATCGACAACTCCTAAGCCAATTTTCCATCCTGCACATTACACTGAAGGTGCGTGTTTGAATACTATCCCCCATCTTCTTGCTCCAATCCATTTCTGGAAGAGGTTCATCATGGACCCATTTCATAAACTCTGAGTCAAGTATGTCTTCATCATCGGTGGTGACACCCGAGGTATCCATTGACAATTCCATGTCATGAATTTGTTTCAAAGTTAATCTGG
This sequence comes from Cryptomeria japonica, assembly GCF_030272615.1. Lineage (NCBI taxonomy): Eukaryota > Viridiplantae > Streptophyta > Pinopsida > Cupressales > Cupressaceae > Cryptomeria > Cryptomeria japonica. The sequence continues at coordinate 588,712,189 of NC_081406.1, forward strand.
ACCAACTCCTTCTCTATACTTCAAATTCATCCTGGCAACCCTCCCAATAATCCTCCAACTGAGGAACATGTTGATCAGGTACCATATTCTTCACATATTGAGCAATAAAACCCTTACTATCAAAGTTATCCCTTTTCACAAAGGTCTTCAAATGAAACCTTTTAAATTCTAGTTCAAGATTTAGTGCATTAGAGACTGACCTACAGCTATAATGGCCTAAATCACTGGGAAAAATTTCACTTGTGTCGGAGTCCTCACCATAATCTTTTGTGGCATAAGCAAGCTGTCTAGAAACTTCAATCAAAATGCAGGAGTCTAAAATGTACTTGGGCAGTCTAAAGGGTTCACCTTTAAATCCTCCAACTCTTAGGTAAGTGAAGTGGCTGAACTGTATAAAGAAACTATCATATATGTTAACAGCCTCTACTGCTTCTACTGACATTCTTCTATGTGAATTACCCTGTAACTCAAAGGTCAGCCTTCCAATGAAAACATCATTCCAATGGAGATAATCATCAACATGCCCTTTCAAAGTTAGACTAGGATGATGCTCATAAATTCTCATGCCTTGAACCCATTTTACATGAGACAACCTAGACCATTCTCTCACATAGGTAAGCATATATAACAGATAGGATGACATATAAAAATTAGGCATTCCCAGATAATTACTCAAACCTTCATGTAACCTTTCTGCAATGACAGTTCCCTAGTCGATGAACCAACTTTTATCTAAAGTGACCTGGATGAAGAAATACATCCAGTCCTCCTAGTAAAAAGAGTGGGAATTGCCCTTTACCCTGCTCAATAGTATTACCAAGTCTCGGATTGCAGGAATTAAATGTTCACGGGTTAGAGGTCTCGGCAGCCTCAAGCCCCCTTTTTGGAATTTTAGGAGCCAATTCCGCTCAATAACAGTTCTATAGTACTACTTTTTCTCAGAGAAAATTCCGTAGGATTTACCAATGGTCCAATCTTCATAGGGTTCCCAGTGTGGAATACCCATGGCTGCCATTACTATTTGTCTATCAATGGACAAGAAGACTTCACCATCGTTTTTTCTTATGCATCTATTACCCTTGTCATAATGATTCATACATTCTAAGACTAACTCGGGGCAAGAAGCAGTTGTGGGAAAGGTGGCTACTTCTAATAATCCACTCTATGCTACATGTCTCATCATGGGGTCTGCGGCTGAATTCCTTACTCTTTCTAGAAAAACATCTAAATCCAGCTAAACTAACGTTGTATCACCTAGCTCTGGTAAAGAGCTTACAAGGGAAGATGAGCTCATTAGTTTGGGCAAAATAGGTCTCATGTTTAGTTCATGGTTTTCCCCAATTAATTCCAAGCAAAGAAGGAAAGTGGAAACAGAAACAAGAAGCTAATAGAATACCCAGATCTTTTAAAACAAACTGCAGTAATTTAGAAAGTTGTTGAACATACCTTCCTTTGTAATCTGTAAACCTCTATTGCAGCCTATTTCTCCCACTTTGAAAACTCCTTCTCAAAATCTTCTCAAGAAAATAATAATCCCAACGAGACAACTACTCAGTTTTAAAGCTGAGAAAATCTTACCCATCATTACTAAAAGTTGCCTTCATTACTCCTCATTCGTATGACCTTACTTTGAAATGATTGCACTGAAGCATGCCTTAAATGTTAAGTCACTTCACTTGTGACACAGTGGATCCTCACACATACTTGCCATAAATGGTAGATTTCAAATCATTGAAGAAAGAATATTCCTCCCCTCGGCGGCCATTTATCATGTTCTAAAAGTCCACGTCGTCACCACATGGCAGGTCACATGTCTTCCGAGAAACCTATATATAAAACTCTGACCCTTCAGAAACCATCGCAACACAACACAAACATGAAAAATCTTGAACTTTGAACCTTGAACCAAAAAGGTTCAAGTTCAAGGTTCAGAGAATGCAAAATGCCAACAAGGACTAGTAAGACTGAAAATCGTGCGGGAGGAAAAACATTCAAAACAACGCCCATCGAACTTTGAACCTTGAACCAAAAAGGTTCAAGTTCAACACAGTGAAACTTAACAATGACCGAATTACATGAGCAAAATTTTAAACAAATTTCTTGACCAATGAATTAGATAAGCATTACTTCAAACAAGGACACATATGGAATGAAAATTTTATATGGGCCCAACAATATGCACATAAAGTAAAGTTATCATCCTTAGGGTACCACAAGCCATATTTTGATGTACCTTGCAAGTATCTGAAAAACATTTTTACTGCCATCTCATGACTTTCTCTAGGATCACTCTAAAATATTGAAACAATACAAACAACATTCATAATGCCAGGCCTAGTCTCAGTCAAATAAAGAAGACTTCCAATCATAGATCTATATATTGTAGGATTTACTGGTGCAGAAACATCTTTTCTTGTCAATTTATCACTTATAACCATAGGAGTACTTACCGATTTAGAATCTCCCATACCACATTTCTTCAACAATTCCTTAGCATATTTAGTTTGACAGATAAAAATATCTTTGTCAGTCTGAGTAATCTGCAAACCTAAGAAAAATTTCATCTCACCAATCATAGACATCTCAAATTCTTTCTCCATATTCTAAAAAAATTCTATGCATAAATTATCTTCACCTCCAAAAATAATATCATTAGAAAATACTTCAATAATCAATATATCATCATCAGTGATCTTATAATATAAATTACTATTAGCACTGCCCTTAGTAAAACCAAGCTTCAAAAGATATTTATCCAAGCTTACATATTGAGCTCTAGGTGATTGTTTCAATCCATATAAAACTTTCCTTAACCTACAAACCATATCTATATCATTTTATAATGAAAAACCACCAGGTTTCTCGATGTAAACTTCTTCATCAAGATCCCCATTAAAAATGCACATTTAACATCCATCTGATAAACCTTGTAGTTTTTATAAGCAGCATAGGCAAGAAATAATCTTACAACTTCAATCCTAGCTACAGGTGCAAAATTATCTCCATATTCAATTCCTTCCTTCTAAGAATATCATTTACACACCAATCTAGCCTTATTCCTTATAACTTGACCACCCTCATTCAATTTATTCCTAAAAACACATTTAGTTCCAATAACATTTTATTTTTAGGTCGGGGAACCAAGGTCTATGTGTTATTTTTCTCAATCTCATCTAATTCTTATTCCATAGCTTTCAACCAATATTCATCTTTACATTACTCAATTACTAATACTGGTTCAACTTACGAAATTAAATATACCTCATTAGTTGCCAATCTTCTTCTTGTCATCACTCCATTTCTCTTATCCCCAATGATCTGATCTTTAGAATGATTCAATCTCACATACCTAGGAGTCTTCTGACTTTCTGTTCCTCTTCCTTGTTCTTCAGTTACTGTAGAATTATCAGATGTTGCTGAAGTAATTGATTCAACTCTATGTTTTGATAAAGGTCCTACCAGTTCAGATATAATCATTTCCATGATGGTTCCTTCTCATTAACTCTGATTTGACTTATGTTTAACTCATCTACTTTGACATTATCACTCTCCACAATTCTCTACAATCTCTTATTATAACGTCTATATACTTTGCTTTCATAGAATAACCAAGAAATATGCCTTCATCACATCTAGGATCAAATTTCCTAATAATATCATCTCTCCTGCTATAACATTTACTACCAAAAATTCTAAAATATTTAACTGTAGGTGTATTGCCAAACTAGAATTCATAAGGTGTCTTATCGGTTTCTCCTTTGATGTGTACTTTGTTGAATGTATGAACTGATGTACTCACTACTTCTCTCCAGTAGATATGAGGTAGACTAGCTTCCATCATCATTGTTCTAGCAACATCCAACATAGTTCTGTTCTTCTTCTTCACAACTCCATTTTGCTGAGGTGTCCAAGGAGCAAAAAATTGTCTTCTTATACCATGCTTGTCACAAAAGTTATTAAACTCACCGAATGTGAATTCACCACCATGACCTGATCCAAAACATTTAATCTTTAATCCTTTCTTAGTTTCCATTTTAGCCTTAAAGATTTTAAACTTTTCAAATGCTTCAGATTTTTCTTTCAGAAAAGTAACCCACATCATTCTAGAATAATCATCAATGATTAGCATGGAATATCTATCACCTTGAAAACTTTTAACTCTAGCAGGGCCACACAAATTAGTATGAATAATATCAAGACCATCATTTGATTTATCTTGTATACTCTTAAAAGTGGTTCTAACCTATTTACCCATTTGACATTCTTTACATACTGGATTATAGGGCTTCATAATCTTAGGTATATCCCTAATTGCCTTAGTTGAACTGATCTTCACAATGCAATCAAAATTCACATGACACAGCCTTTTATGCCATAGCCAACTCTCATCAATCTGTGTAATGAAACATGTCTTCTCACCGGAGTTCAAATGAAATATATTACCTTTTGTCTGTGTACCAGTTGCAATCTCCAATATAGATTTGTTAATGATTTTGTATTTCCTATCCTTGAACTGTAATTGAAATCCCTTATCTACCAATTTTCCTACACTCAAAATATTATGCCTCAAACCTTCAACATAATAAACATTGTCAGTACTATTCTTACCATCAAATGATATAGTCCATTTTCCTTTGATCATACATGCCTTGTCATCTCCAAATCTACCTAGACCACCATCAAATTCTTGCAAAGACAAAAAATTCCTTTTATCTCCAATCATATGATGTGAACAACTGCTATCAATTACCCATTCATCCTTGTCTTCAATTTTAGCAGCAAATGCCTTCTCTTTAGGTACATTCTCTTCCAGTTCCAGATCATCTTCCTTGATAGGTAGGAACACCCATTCCTTCCCATTGTCGGATCCACTAACAGAGTCTTCTGGCGGTTCATCATCTAAATGAGTATTTCCTTCCCTATCCGCTATGTAGCATGATTTGTCTTTGATTTTCTTGTATTTATACTTGTTCTGATATCCAGGGTTAGGCTTAAACTATCTTTTAACTCTTTCTTCAAATCTTTAAATTCTTTCAGGACATTAAAATTCAAAATGACTAATCTTATTACATGCAAAACATTTAAAAGGTTCTTTTCCTTCATACTTACTTCCTACCTATCCTTTCACTACTCTTCTCGCAGATAGTGCTTCAAGTTGCACAAACTCGTCATATTCTCTCTTCATATCTTATAATTCATTTGCATATAAATATTTCTATTCTTTCTTACCGGTTGTAGATGTAGATGCATGAAAAGCAGGTTCAGTCTTCATAGCACCAGAAGGTCCAAATTCTTCAATCTCAAAAGAAGATAGTTTCCCAACCAAAATATCTTTGTTGATAGATGTATTATACATTGTTCTTAACTCATTAATAGCAGTAGCCTTCATTTTGTAATCCAGTGGTAGGGCTCTCAGGACTTTAGAAACAATTTCATCTTCACTTAGAGATCCACCACAACATTGAATTCTCATAACAATCTCATTTACCCTTTCCATGAATGCAGTAATCCTTTCATCTTCTTCCATCTTTAGGTTTTCATATCTCACCTGGTAGCAATCAAGTTTAGCAATCTTCACTGTAGGGTCACCTTCATTAAGAGTCTCCAACTTATCCCATATAGCCTTTCCAAATGATTTGTTTGTTAATCCCATTATTTGTTGATCAGATAGTGCACACAAGAGGGCTTCTCTTGCTCTACAATCATTCTCAAGCTCCTTGTCCAGGTTTGCCAGAGGAGGATTGTCAGATCCTGGATTATAGGGTGTGACACCATTCTGTGTGATCTCCTTAATCTACTTGCCAAGACATCTCAGATGAGACTCCATCTGAATCTTCCATAATATGTAATTTGTTCCATCAAACCTTGGAATATCCCTTCGAAAGATAGCTCCAGAAGAACTGGATGAACTTGAACTATTAGTTGTCATAGGATCTTCCTCAAGTGCCTAATCTTTCTATAGAGAGGACCAAAGATCTGATACCAATTGTTAGACAATTCAAATAACCAGAAGAAAACTGAGAGGGGGGGTGAATCAATTGTCACAAATTACCAGAACCATTAGCAATTTAAACTTTAATACCAAAACCCAATATATTAATATCAAAATAGCAGATAAACCAATTAAGCATAGACAATAATCACAGAATAAATACCATCCACATGACACCAAGAATTGTATGTGGAAAACACAGTAAAGGGAAAAATCACGGTGGGAAGCCTACCCACAGTTAGATAATACTTCTGCACTAAGTATGTGAATTACAATTGAGGGGCTTGCATTTTCAGGAAGGCCAACATTCTAGAGCACGCTGCTCATCACAAAAGGAGCCTCACTGACTACATATAAATCCATACTACAATCCGAAGAAGTGTTGAACTGTAAAAGATAGCATCTCCTATGCCTGAGTACAATTCCAGTCAAGCTCATTACCAAAGGACTAAATCCTCTTACATAAACCCAATTCAATCTCCAATGATCGACCAACTCCTCTGCTTGGATGATATTACATTATTCACACATTACATTCCTTGACCAAGACCTCTAACAATAACCATGATGATCTACAATGAGATCTTACATCTATATATATAAACCCTCAACCATAAACAATCAGGTAGGCCACCAGACAATAAATCAATTACATAATTACAAACCATGTCATCCTTAGAGCAAACAAATAATGTCAACACATAAGACATCCTGGAAATACATCAATAGGCCATATCCACACATTACATTAAATTCGGTCTATAACTTAGATCAACCGAGACACAGTATAGGTCCACATGCCACAACAATGATCTCCAACCGCCAAGTCTCGAACATGATCACCAACAGCATCCCGAAACTCCACCAGAAGCTACACCAACACCACTTATGTAATTCATCAAAGATCTCCACCAAAATCTCTACCGGTGAAAACCTCGTCAGAACTGGAAACTAATCTTCTAAGAAAACAGGATAGCATCCAATCACCAGACCAAAAGCAACTGACCAAATATGAGTATAAGTATCATGAACAATCCAATTCCATCACTAGACTATACTGGAGCCTATCAGATCATGCTGGATCCAAGTTAACCAAAAACCACTCAGCCTACCAGGACCAAAAGGGTGTCGGTAATCATCCGAACAACTAGTGTTAGCATCAATGACAAAACATCAATGCCACATATAATCAATTCCACCAAATGGCCAACACCTTCATCACATCTAGGATCAAATTTTTCAATGATATCATCTCTCCTCATATAACATTTACTACGAAATATTGTGAAATACTTAACTATAGGTGTATTGCCAAACCATAATTCATAAGGTGTCTTACCAGTTTCTCCTTTGATATGTACTATGTTGAATGTATAAACTGTTGTGCTCACTGTTTCTCTTTAGAAGATATGAGGTAGACTAGCTTCTATGATTATCGTTCTAGCAGCATCCAAGATATTTCTTTTCTTCCTTTCCACAACTTCATTCTACTAAGGTGTCCAAGGAGAAGAAAATTTTCTCCTTATACCATGTTTCTCACAAAAGTCATTAAACTCACCGGATGTGAATTCTCCACCGTGATCTATGTAGGTCCCGGGGACAACTGAGAGGGGGCGGGGTGAATCAGTTGTCAAATAAATTCAAACCAAAATCTTATTAACCAACTTATTGCTTAATACCGGTAAGATAGTTAAGTATGCCAGTAAACAGTGTTAACAGGAAATGCTATACCGGTAAGAATTAATGCATGAAACATAAACATAAAGTCATCCACAACACATGACACAAATATTTGTACGTGGAAACCCTGTAAGGGGAAAAACCACGGTGGGAAACCTTACCCATAATCAGATAATACTACTACAGATAGTAAGTGTACAAAGAGGGGTCTACACATGCAGAAAGGCCAACAGCCTAGAGCTCACTGCTCAAACACAAATGGGAGTCACACTGACTACAGTTGGATGGTTAAATCCAATGAGAATGTACTACACAAAATAGCATCTTCATATGCTGGATTCAGTACTGGTGTAATGCTGATATGCTTCTATAAAAACCTAACTTCACCTTCAAATGATGTCTTCGTGTATATTTCTGCTTGATCTCACATATACCTTTTCTTAAATCTTTTTCACATTCCACACTTGATCTTACAAATAAGATCTTACATTTATACCATACCCTAAGACTAATTTTAGTAGGTCGGCTCTACAAGATATTACAATAAACATTTTACAAATAATACAATATCCGATGCAATAACTGATTGAACATGTCGGCTTAATGCATTTACAACAATAATAAATCATCTCCATAGCATGCCATGCTGATCTATAAAAGATAAACTTGTCGGTGTAACCCTAGATAACCTGGACCTATTTGTCGGGAAAGCAAATATGCAAATAAGAATATACCAATGATATTACTTCAAGAAAAAGTGTCCACATGATGTCTTTGACATTACCAAGTGTCTTCCATGTCATTGCAGGTACCGGTGAACATTATATCCTACCGGTTTAACATTATGTCTTGCCGATTAACCATATACCGATGATTGTTTGAACAGTTTACTAATTGCCGGTGAACGTTGCTGGATCTCCAAAGTAGGTGTATTTAGCAGGTGTTGACATCAATGACAAAACCATACCAAAATACCAACAATCTGAACTCAAACATTTAATCTTCAATCCTGTCTCAGTTTCCACTTTAGCCTTAAAGATTTTAAACTTTTCAAATGCTTCATATTTTTCCTTTAGAAAAGTAACTGACATCATTCTAGAATAATCATCAATGATTAGCATGAAATATCTATCACCTTGAAAACTTTTAACTCTAGCAGGACCACACAAATTAGTATGAATAAGATCATGAATGTGATTACATTTATCTTGTATACTCCTAAAAGAGGTTCTGACCTGTTTACCCATTTGACATTCTTTACATAACAGATTATAGGGCTTCACAATCTTAGGTATATCTCTAACATCTTTAGTTGAACTAATCTTCACAATGCAATCAAAATCTACATGACACAATCTCTTATGCCATAGCCAACTCTCATCAATTTGTCCAATCAAACATGTCTTCTCACTGGAATTCAAATGAAATATATTACCTTTTGTCTTTGTACAGATTGCAATCACCAAACCTAATCTGTTAATGATTTTGTATTTTCCATCCTTGACCTATAATTGAAATCCCTTATCCAACAATTGTCCTACACTCAAAAGATTATGCCTCAAACCTTCAACATAATAGATATTGTCATTATTGTTCTTAACATCCAATTATATAGTTCATTTTCCTTTGATCATAGATGCTTTGCCATCTCCAAGTCTAACCAGACCGCCATCATTATCTTGCAAATATAGAAACTTCCCTTTATCTCCAGTCATATGATGTGAGGAACCACTATCAATTACCCATTCATCCTTGTCTTCAATTTTACCAGCAAGCGCCTTCTCTTCAGGTACATTCTCTTCCAGTGTCGGAACATCTTCCTTGACAGCCAAGAACACCCATTCCTTTCCATTGTTGGAACCACTAGCAGAGTCTTTTGTCGATTCATCATCAAAATCAGTAATGTCTTCCTCATCCACTATGTAGAATGATTTGTCTTTGTTTTTCTTGTACTTATACTTGTTCTGATATCCAGGGTTAGACTTAAAAGTTCTTCTAACTCTTTCTTCAAATTTCTAATTCCTTTCAGGACATCTAGATGCAAAATGACCAATCTTATTACATGCAAAACATTTAAAAGGCTCTTTTCCTTCATACTTACTTCCTACTGGTCCTTTAAGTACTCTTCTAGCAAATAGTGCTTCAAGTTGCTCAAACTCATCATCTTTTGTCTTTATATCATCCAATTCCTTTGCATATAAAGATTTTCGATCTTGCTTACTAGTTTCTGATGCAGATATATGAAAAGCAGGTTCAGTCTTCACAGCTCCAAAGGGTCCAAATTCTTCAAGCTCAAAAGCATATAATTTCCCAACCAAGGTATCTTTGTTGAAAGATGTATTAGCCATTATTCTCAACTCAATAATAGCAATAGCCTTCATTTTGTAAGCCAGTGGTAGGGCTCTTAGAACAGTGAATTCCCATAACAATCTCATTTACCCTTTCCATGAATGGAGTAATCCTTTCATCTTCCATTTTTTCAGGTTTTCATATCTCACCCGGTAACCATCAAGCTTAGCAATCTTCACTGTAGGGTCACCTTCATTAAGAGTCTCTGACTTATCCCATATAGCCTTTTCAGATGATTTGTCAATTAATCCCATTATTTTCTTATCAGAAAGTGCACACAAGAAAGCTTCTCTTTCTCTACAATCATTCTCAAGCTCCTTATCCAAGTTTTCTGAACGAGGATTGCCAGATACCGGATTATGAGGTGTAACACCATTCTTTGTGATCTCCCAAATCTCCTTGTCAAGACATCTCAAATGATTCTTTATCTGAATCTTCCATACTGTGTAATTTGTTCCATCAAGCCTAGGAATATCTCATTATCTGACTGTGGGTAGGCTTCCCACTATGGTTTTTCCCTTTATCGGGTTTTCCACATATAAATCTTGGTGTCATGTGGATGGTATTTATTCTGTGATTATTATTTATGCTTAATTGGTTTAACTTCTATTCCGGTATTTGGTTTAAGCATTTCAGTATTAATGTTTTGGGTTCCAATATTAAAGTTCTACTTGATAAATGTTCTGGTAATCTGTGACAACTAATTCACCCCCCCCCCCTTGTCACCCCCACCCCCCCCCCCCCCCACCCCGCTCTCAGTTATCTTCCAGTTATTTGAACTGTCTAACAATTGGTATCAGAGCTTTGGTCCTCTCTACATAAATCTTAACCACTTCAAGAAGAAGATCCTATGGCAACTAACAGTTCAAGTTCATCTGGAGCTATCTTCTTCTGCAATAAGTATGTGAATTACAATTGAGGGGCCTGCACTTGCAGAAAGGCCAATGGCCTAGAGTGCACTACTATTCACAAATGGAGTCTCACTGACTACATAGAAATCTAGACTACAATTTGGAGAAGTGTTTGAACCGCAAAGATAGCATCTCCTATGCCTGAATACAGTTCCAGTTAAGCTCTATACTGGAGGAATAAATCCTCTTACATAAACCCAATTCGATCTCCAATGATCATGCAAATCCTCTGCCTGAATGATATTACATTATTCGCACATTACATATCCATATCCCATTCCTTGACCTTATACCTATGATCCTATACTATGATGATCTAGAGTGAGATCTTACATCATATATGTTAGACAGTTCAAATAACCAGAAGACAACTGAGAGGGGGGGGGGGGTGATTCAGCTGTCACAGATTACAAGAACCATTAGCAATTTAAACTTAAATAACGGAACCCAAAATATTAATATCGGAATAACAGTTAATCAATTAAACATAAACAATAATCATAGAATAAAAGCCATCTGCATAACACAAATATTTGTACGTGGAAAACCCGATAAAGGGAAAAACCATGGTGGGAAGCCTACCCACAGTCATATATTACTTCTACAATAAGTATGTGAATTACAATGAAGGGGCATGGACTTGCAGGAAGGCCAATATCCTAGAGCGCACTACTCATCACAAAAAGAGCCTCACTGACTACATATGAATCCACACTACAATCTGTAGAAGTGTTGAACTGCAAAAGATAGAATCTCCTATACTTGAGTACAGTTCTAGTTAAGCTCAATACCAGAGGACTAAATCCTCTTATATAAACCCAATTCAATCTCCAATGATCAACCAACTCCTTTGTTTGAATTATATTACATTATTCGCACATTACATTCATTGACCATGACCTCTTATATTAACCATGATGATCTACAATGAGATCTTACATCAATTTATACAAACCCTAAACCATAAACAATCAAGTCGGCCAGCAGACAATAAATCGATTACATAATTAAAAAAGATGTTGGCCTTAGACCAAATAAATAATATCAACACATAAGACATCTTGAAAATACATCAATAGGTCCTAACCACATATTACATTAAATTCGTTCCATAACCTAGATCAACCGGGACAAATTATAGGTCCATACGCTTTGGCAATGATCTCCAACTAGCAAGTCTCAAACACGATCACCAATAGCATCCTGAAACTCCACCAAAAGCTGCACCAACACCACTTATGCAATTCATCAAAAATCTCCATCAAAAGCTCTATCGGTGAAACCCTCACCGGGACCAGAAACCAATCTTCTAAGCAAGAAGGATAGCATCTGATCTCTAGACCAAAACCAACTGATCAAATATGAGTATAAGTATCATGAACAAGCCAATTCCATCACCAAACTATACCGGAGTCTATCGGATCATACCAGATCCAAGCTAACCAAAAACCACTCAACCTACCAGGACCAGAATGGCATCGGTAAAGCATCCAAACAACTAGTGTTGACATCAATGAAATACCAGATTCTTTGATATATCAATAGAAGCAGAGTTATCACAGTGAATAACTACCGTTGCATCACAATGCACCTTTATATCCTTTAACATTTGCTTCATCCATAAAACTTGTGTACAATTAGTAGCAGCAACAACATACTCAGCTTTAATAGTAGATAAAGAAGTACATGACTATTTCTTGCTGATCCATGAAACCAACTTCTTTCCAAGAAAGAAAGCTCCACTGGAAGTACTTTTCTAGTCATCAACATTTCCAGCCCAATCAACATCTATATATGCACATAAAGTAAATTTATTATACTTAGGGTACCACAAACCATATTCTTATGTACCTTGCAAGTATCTAAAAATATTTTTCACTGCCATCTCATGATTTTCTCTAGGATCACTCTGAAATCTTGAAACAATACAAACAACATTCATAATGTCAGGCCTAGTCGGAGTCAAATAAAGCAAACCTCCAACCATAGATTTGTATCTTGTAGGATTTACCACTGTAGAAACATCTTTTCTTGTCAATTTCTCACTTGTAACCATAGGAGTGCTTACCAGTTTTAAATCTCCCATACCAAATTTATTCAATAATTCCTTAGCATATTTAGTTTGACAGATAAAAATACCTTTGTCAGTCTGAGTAATCTGCAAACCTAAGAAAAATTTCATCTCACCAATTATAGACATCTAAAATTCTTTCTCCATATTTTTAGAAAACTCTATGCATAACTTATCTTCACCTCCAAAAATAATGTTATTAACAAATACTTCAATAATCAGTATATCATCATCAATGATTTTATAATATAAATTACTGTCAGTACTGCCCTTAGTAAAACCAAGCTTCAAAAGATATTTATCCAACATTGCATACCAAGCTCTAGGTGATTGTTTCAATCCATATAAAGCTTTCCTTAACCTGGAAACCATATTTGTATCATCTGATAGTGAAAAGCCATCAGGTTGCTCACTATAAACTTCCTCATGAAGATCCCCATTCAAAAATGCACATTTAACATCCATCTAATAAACCTTGTAGTTTTTATAAGTAGCATAGGCAAGAAATAATCTTACAACTTCAATCCTAGCTACAAGTGCAAAAGTCTCTCCATAATCAATTCCCTCCTTTTGAGAATATCCTTTACAAACCAATCTAGCCTTATTCCTTATAACTTGACCACCCTCATTTAATTTATTTTTAAAAATCCATTTAGTCCCAATAAAATTTTTATTTTTAGGCTGGGAAACCAAGGTTCATGTGCTATTTTTCTCAATCTAATCTAATTCTTCTTCCATAGCTTTCAACCAATATTCATCTTTACATGCTTCAATTACTGATGTCGGTTACTTGAGAAATTAAACATACCTCATTAGTTGCTAGTCTTCTTCTTTTCATCATTCCATTGCTTTAATCCCCAATGATTAGATCTTCTGAATGATTCGATCTCACATACCTAGGAGTATTCTAACTTTCTGTTCTTCTTCCCTGTTCTTCAGTTATTGTATAATTCTCTGATGTTGTCAGAGTAACTAATTCAACTCTTTGTTCCAGCAAAGGTGTTACCGGTTCAAATATAATCATTTCCACTGATGGTTCATTCTCATAAACTCTGATTTGACTTTTGTTCAGCTCATCTACTTTGACATTAGAACTCTCCATAATTTTCTACAATCTCTTGTTATAACATCTATATGCTTTTTGTTCATTAGAATAACCAAGAAATATACCTTCATTACATCTAGGATCAAATTTCCCAATAATATCATCTTTCTTGATATAACATTTAGTACCAAAAATTCTAAAATACTTAACTGTAGGCTTATTGCCAAACAATAATTCATAAGGTGTCTTACCAGTTTCTCCTTTGATATGTACTCTGTTTAATGTATAAACCGTTGTACTTACTGCTTCTCTCCAGTAAATGTGAGGTAGACTAGCTTCCATCATCATTGTTCTAGAAGCATCAAGATAGTTATGTTCTTCCTTTCCACAACTCCATTCCGCTGAGGTGTCCGGGGAGCAGAAAATTGTCTTCTTATACCATGCTTGTCACAAAAGTTATAAAACTCACCGGATGTGAATTCACCACCATGATCTAATCTCAAACATTTAATCTTCAATCCTGTCTCAGTTTCTACTTTAGCCTTAAAGATTTTAAACTTTTCAAATGGTTCAAAATTTTCTCTCAAAAAAGTAACCCACATCATTCTAGAATAATCATCAATGATTAGCATGAAATATCTATCACCTTGAAAACTTTTAACTCTAGCAGGGCCACACAAATCAGTATGAATAAAATTAAGAACATCATTTGATTTATCTCGTATACTCCTAAAAGAGGTTCGGACATGTTTACCCATTTGACATTCTTTACATACCCAATTATAGGGCTTCATAATCTTAGGTATATCCCTAACTGCCTTAGTTGAATTGATCTTCACAATGTAATAAAAATTCACATGACACGACCTTTTATGTCATAGCCAACTCTCATCAATCTATGTAATCAAACATGTCTTCTCACCTAAGTTTAAGTGAAATATATTACCTTTTGTCTGTGTACTGGTTGCAATCTCCAAGCCAAATCTATTAATGATTTTACATTTACCATCCTTGAACTGTTATTGAAATCCGTTTTCTACCAATTGTCCTACACTCAAAATATTATGCCTCAAACCTTCAACATAATAAAAATTATCACTATTGTTCTTACCATCCAATGATATAGTTTATTTTCCTTTCGTCATACATGCCCTATCATCTCCAAATCTAACTAGACCACCATCAAAGTCTTGCAAAGACTTAATTTTCCCTTCATCTCCATTCATATGATCTGAACAACCACTGTCAATTACCCATTCATCCTTGTCTTCAATTTTAGCAGCAAGTGCCTTCTCTTCAGGTACATTCTCTTCCAGTGTCGGATCATCTTCCTTGATAGCCAAGAATACCCATTCCTTCCCATTGTTGGATCCACTAGCAGAGTCTTATGTTGGTTCATCATCTGAATCAGTAATGCCATCCTCATCCGCTATGTAGCATGATTTGTCTTTCTTTTTCTTGTATTTAGACTTGTTCTGATATCCAGGGTTAGGCTTAAATGATCTTCTAACTCTTTCTTCAAATCTTGGATTTCTTTCAGGACATCTAGATGCAAAATGACCAATCTTATTACATGCAAAACATTTAAAAGGTTCTTTTTCTTCATACTTACTTCCTACCGGTCCTTTAGGTACTCTTCTAGAGAATACTGCTTCAATTTACTCAAACTCATCATCTTCTCTTTTCATATCTTATATCTCCTTTGCATATAAAGCTTTCCAGTGTTTCTTACCGGTTGTAGATGTAGATGCATGAAAAGAAGGTACAGTCTTCACAACTCCAAAAGGTCCAAATTCCTCAAGCTCAAAAGAAGATAGTTTACCAACCAAAGTATCTTTGTTGAAAGATGTATTAGCCATTATTCTCAACTCATTAATAGTAGTAACCTTCATTTTGTAAGCCGGTGGTAGGGCTCTCAAGACTTTAGAAACAATTTCATCTTCACTCAGAGATCCACCACAACATTGAATTCTCATAACAATCTCACTTACCCTTTCCATGAATGCAGTAATCCTTTCATCTCCTTCCATCTTCAGGTTTTCATATCTCACTCGGTAACAATCAAGTTTAGCAATCTTCACTGTAGGGTCACCTTCATTAAGAGTCTCCAACTTATCCCATATAGCCTTTCCAGGTGATTTGTTTGTTAATCCCATTATTTGTTGATCAAATAGTGCACAGAAGAGGGATTCTCTTGCTTTATAATCATTCTCAAGCTCCTTGTCCAGGTTTGTTGGAGGAGGATTTCCATATCCCAGATTATAGGGTGTGACACCATTCTGTGTGATATCCCAAATATCTTTGTCAAGACATCTTAGATGAGTCTCCATCTGAATCTTCCATACTGTGCAATTTGTTCCATCAAGCCTCGAAATATCCCTTCGAAAGATAGCTCAAGAAGAACTAGATGAACTTGAACTATTAGTTGCCATAGGATCTTCCTAAGGTGGTTAAGCTTTCTATAGAGAGGACCAAAGCTCTGATACCAATTGTTAAACAATTCATATAACTAGAAGACAACTTAG
Source organism: Cryptomeria japonica (assembly GCF_030272615.1). NCBI lineage: Eukaryota > Viridiplantae > Streptophyta > Pinopsida > Cupressales > Cupressaceae > Cryptomeria > Cryptomeria japonica. Next base: position 588,728,762 of record NC_081406.1, read on the forward strand.
AGGGGGGAGGTGAATCAGTTGTCACAGATTATAGGAACCATTAGCAATTTAAACTTAAATACTGGAACCCAAAACATTAATACCCGAATAGAAGTTAATCAATTAAGCATAAAAAATAATCACAGAATAAAAGCCATCCACATAACACCAATATTTGTACATGGAAAACCCGGTAAAGGGAAAAACCACAGTGGGAAGCCTACTCATAGTCAGATAATACTTTTGCAGTAAGTATGTGAATTAGAATGAGGGGGCCTGCACTTGTAGGAAGGCCAACAACGTAGAGCGCATTTCTCATCACAAAAGGAGCCTCACTGGCTACATATGAATCTAGACTACAATCCAGAGAAGTGTTGAACTGCAAAAGATAGCATCTCCTATGCCTAAGTACAATTCTAGTTAAGCTCAATCCCAGAGGACTAAATCATCTTACATAAACCCCATTTGATCTTCAATGATCGACCAACTCCTCTACCTAAATGATATTACATTATTCGCACATTACATTCCTTGACCATGACCTCTTACATTAACCATGATGATCTACAATGAGATCTTACATCAATTTATACAAACCCTAGACCATAAAAAATCAGGTCGGCTACCAAACAATAAAACGATTACATAATTACAAACTATGTCGACCTTAGACCAAATAAATAATATCAACACATAAGACATCCCGAAAATACATCAATAGGTCATATCCACACATTACATTAAAGTCGGTCCATAACCTAGATCAACCAGGACAAGGTATAGGTCCATACGCTTCAGCAATGATCTCCAACCGCCAAGTCTCGAACATGATCACCAACACCATCCTAAAACTCCACCAGAAGCTGCACCAACACCACTTATGCAATTCATCAAAGATCTTCATCAAAGTCTCTGCCGATGAAACCTCACCGGGACCAGAAACCAATCTTCTAAGCAAGCAGGATAACATCTGATCTCCAAATCAAAACCAACTGAAGTATCATGAACAATCCAATTCCATTACCAGACTATACCAAAGTCTACCAGATCATGTCAGATCCAAGTTAACCAAAAACCACTCAACCTACCAAGATCAGAAGGGTGTTGTTAAAGCATCCAAACAGCTAGTGTTGACATCAATGACAAAACATCAACACAACATGTAATCAATTCCACCAAATGGCCAACAATATATATACAAACCCTCGACTATAAACAATCAGGTCGGCTAGAAGACAATGAACCAATTACATAATTACAAAACATGTCAACCTTAGACCAAACAAATGATATCCAACACATAAGACATCCCGGAAATACATCGAGAGGTCCAATCCATACGTTACATTAATTCAGTCCATAACCTAGATCAACTGGGACCCAATATAGGTCCACACGCTAAAGCAATGATCTTCATCCACCAAGTCTCGAACATGATCACCAACAACATCATGAATATCCACCAGAAGTTGCACCAACACCACTTATGCATATCATCAAAGATCTTCATAAAAAGCTTTGCTAGTGAAACCCTCATCGGAACCACAAGCCAAGCTTCCAAGCAAACAAGATAGCATTCGATCACCAAACCAATTCAATTTTTTCTCTTGATGTCAAAGACACCTTGTTCATCATAACACTCAGATATATGAACAAATATTGATACTAGTTGGTATTGATAACAAATGGCAGTTGGCAGTGGTTAGTGTTATTAGTTGTATTTGGTTGACTTGGCTTAATCAGTTCATTGTTGCATTTGTCATGTCAAATTGTTTTTTGATGCATTACATACATTATATTTGTGAATTCGATAATTTACTCATGTTCATGGTGAAAGGTGGAGCTTTCCATGAATATTCCATACATCTATTTCAGCTTGGCATTTTTGGCATTGCTTATGTGACATTGTGATACATGATTGTATATTCACATGTATTTTTGACTCTCTAACAACATTTTAGATGGTATTGCAGTAATATCTCATTTTGGTACATTCAAGTGTTATGTATTATATTATTTAGTGATTACCAGTGAAAGTTGTGCATACTTTTCAACAACAAACTAAAGCAAACACCTTGTTGTGAAACCTGAAATATCTGATAGTTTTTGTTGCTCATGATAGAGCTACGAAAGTATTAAGTTCCTTTCTATTAATTTATACTACTGATTTTCTTGTGATGTGAGTTATCTTGATAGAGCAATGACAAAGTAGTTTGTCTTCCTATCTTCGAACAAGGTTTTCAGCTTTGGATTGCTTCCTTATGGTGATATGATTTTCATGGCTTTGGGTATTGATCACAACACTTGGTTGACATGATATGACAGGTAGTGATGGTATAGGCAATCGCTATATTGTTTCACTGATTTTTTTCAGATTTTGGAAAAGACTAGTTCCTAGTAACTTGTTACAGTAGATAATGCATTTCACCAAAAGTGATACCATTTATGTGGTCACATCCATACTTCTTCATTGGTATGTTTTGATTGTATTTGGCAATTTGTTGACTCTGATTTCACATCATGACTTACTATATGGTTTTGATACTATTGGATTGATCTATATTTGTGGCATTACACATCTTTCTCCTATTATTGGAGAAAGGGGGATTTTTCTTCATGCACATCTTTTACCCCTATGGCATTTTGTGGCATTATGCTCTGAAGTGAATTTATGATATACTCTGATCTATGTCTTATTCTTATATATCATATGTTTATCTTTAGTTCATTATTAGTTTTCTTTTCTCTCCTTTGGTATTATTGTCAAAAGGGGGAGATTTTTCTGATTGCTCCATAAAAATTTAGATTATGATTCAGTGATCAGTTTCAGAGTATGATTCAGTGCTCAGTTTCAATTTGATCAGTTTCATTGATACAATTTCAATTTGACATTGATCACAGTGGTTGTGGTGTTGGTTTGACAACAAGTATTCCAACATTTTTGTGATCTGTGTAGTGATATGAGAATTCACACAGAACTGATGTTCTTGGTTTCAGATGTGTAATACAGGTATATTGGTTCAATTTTTTGGCTTTGCTTCATTGATTTGACACCAATGCCAAATGGGGAGTTTGTTACCCCTACAAAATTTTTGGTATTGTGTCAAATTGCTTTGGTATGGATATTTAGTTAATCACTTTTATGATCATTTGACACTTGACATAGGTTACATGAAATATTTGTTTTGTGACTAATCAAATGCAAAGTTTTAAGTCACTTAATGTGACTAGGGCATGTGAAGTGCTTGGTCCCCACCATGAAGGAAATAACACATTAAGCGGTGGTTTGAAATAAAGAGGTGCAAAAGTCTATAAAATCACGTTATGTGACTAGGAAACATAACATGGTTTGATCCCCACCATGAATGCATTTGTTTTTAGTGAATGTCATGCAACATACTCACATATGCTAAAAGTTTCATTTTCAAATGGTTCTCTAGATGAAAACCTAAATCCGGTGAGCTCATTTTCACGAAGCTCGAACCGACAGGAGATGAAACCTTTTTAAGGTTTTACAACCAATGATCTTTGATGCAGCACAACAAGAATTCTTTGAAAGTTGGTAAAATCCGACCAAGATGGGTTTTAGAGGAGAGAGTTTGACCTTCAACAACAGGTGTTTCGCATCTCTGTTATTTTCTTTTCTATCTAACAATGTTAACGAAAAAAAAAACTTCCTCTTAGTTAAGTGTTTGTCTGAAAATGTTTAGCAAAAAGGTTTGTTTCTTCTTTATCTATTCCTGTTCGATTATCATAAAATCTTTAAAATCTTTTCACTTTCTGTTAAGAGTCTCTGTTTAGCGAAAGTTGTTAGTAAATCCCTATTCTAAAGGCGTCAAAATCTTAAGTATGTAGGCATCAGGTTTTTGTGTTTATTTCACAGTTTTGGTTGAAAACATTTCATCTGTCTAACCCATCCAAGTACATGTATGGGGTTGTGGTTAGGTTGAGGCTATGTCTTATCACTCATTATCAACTTCATGTTATATCATAATTCTACAACCCTAGTGAAGGGTTTGTTATTTTCTGAAATGTTTTATTAATCTGAGTTTGGAGTAGCTTCGGGTTTGGTAAAAGTTTAGGGTTTTGTTAACCCTAGTTGAACTCTACTCGAATTTTTTAAAAGATGAGTTTAAAGTTGTGGTTACTTGTTTTTAAGTTCAAAAATATTTGTTTTTCTTTCTGTTTTGTATTCAGTTGTTAAAGAGATTCAGTTTGTTCAAAACAGTTAGACTTTGAACTTCAGTTGAAAGCCATGACAACATTACAGTTGGTTAAAAAAAGGTTATAAAATCATAGTGTGGAAGGTTTTTCTTTATCATGAAAGAGAGAGGAGAACTTGGACAAATGACTTGATCAGAAATATCATTTTATCATTTACAGAATTTTGCAGTTTTTTATTTTGTCTATGATTCTCAATTAGAATCAGATCTATATATGATTTATGAGCATTGGATTTGTTCAATACACAATTCTATTGCACATTGCATGATAAGCATACCAGTATTATGTATAAGAATAAATATGTTCTTTGCATGATGCTGATGTGTTTGTGCATGTAAAAGATTAATAGGATCTTGTACTTGAACTTTGCAAAGATGAACTCTTGCTTCTGACTCTTACGAGTTCAGAAGATGATATGAAATGAAATAGAGCAAAAACTCTATATGTACTCAAACTCATTTGTGAAAGTTGTATAAGCAATGAGGCACACATTTGTAGCCACTGAGGCAAATTTGTAACCAATGAGGTTCTTCAGCTAGTGAGGCAAATGCAAACATTAATTTTGCAGATTAAGCCAGTGAGGCATTTTTGAGTGGTTTTTCTACACCATGAGGGTTTTCCACTCAAGACAATTTTTGTGTTGTGAGTTGTTCCTTAATTTGCTTGCTCCCTATGTGCATTTTCTTATCAAGTGTCATTCAGTTGAAGTTGTCCTAAGATTCATTGATCAACATAAAAATGTATTATTATTTGTGATAATGTTCTCTGGTCATCTTTATTTCAGTCAGTCAAGCTTCACAGCAAAATCTTCGAGTTATGGTATCAAAAGGTTGTGCAAACATCTTTACTCTTAAGTCTTATATCTACGAGTTCATGTTTCACTTCATAACATTGAGTTGATATCTTCTTGACATAAACTTGTCAGTATTGTGTTATTGTATTGATCTTTGTCATAAGTTTTCATGATTAATATGTTGCAATATTTATGTTCAAGAGAAGTTGTCTTGTTACTCCAGTGAATATTGCATAAGGTCTGAGATGTTTTGTTGAGTTATCAATGTTTTGCCAAAGTGTTTGAGTCTAAGTTTGGTTGTCCTCATGGTTGCTATGTTCAAAGTGTGAAAATGATTATTTCAAATTCATTTGAATTGATATACCACCGATTCACCAATCGTGAAATAAAAAGTTATGTTATTGAAAAAAAATTGTATTACCATGTGGACAAATTAGATTGGGCAGAAAAAAACATACTACATCAAAGAGTTTAATCCAACAAAGGACCATAGTGAAAAAACATATTTAGGGGCTATTAAAGGTAAAGCGTGGATGCTAATTGCACAATTGAGAACTAGGTCACACCACCTTAGATGTGAGACTGATAGGTGGAAGATACCCAAAGAAACATGGGAGGAAAGAGCTTGCCTATTCTACAATAAAGCGGTTGTGGAAATAGAATGGCACTTGATCATGGAGTGCACGACTTATGAGGACATCTGTATTCAGTATGAAAATGGGTTGAGGGTTGACAACGTGCATCAGTTATTTGAGGAAGATAGAATTAACCAAACTGCCAACCTCCTAGTCAAAATCAATAATAGAAGATTGGACATCGAAAGGAATCTGAAGATTAATTAAGGATGCTATCTTCAGTGTTGGAAAATGCACACTCCAATGAGAAATTGTAGGTGATTGAAGGTATTGTCATTAATGGCAACCTTACAATCATGTGATACCAGCATGTAGACACAGGCACCGGCACCAAAAGAAAGATTGCCAGCACCCTGGCCGACAAGAATTTTGTATAAATGTATTTTGTAATTAATTGTAAAATATTTTTGTAAGTCGACTTGGCAGATTGTAATATGACTGATATATGTATGAGATCATTGTAGATCATTTAGAATGAGAAGAAGATGGAAGGATTAATGTAGACCTAAGATGTGAATTGTAAGGCAGATATAGGATAAGGGTTTATGTATGTAGCAGAGCTTAAACCAGTACTGAATCTAGCATAGTAGATGTTGATCTGAAGCAGTACAAGACATTGGATTAGTATTATCCATTTTGTAAGTCAGTGTGACTTCTTTTTGTAATTGAGCAGTGAGCTCTAGGCACTTGGCCTTCCTACATGTGCAGGCCCCTATTGTAAACAGTAATATTCTCTTATTGGCCAGTAAGCGAATATTGTGGGTCACAAATCCCACCGAGGTTTTTCCCACACCGGGTTTCCTTGTTAAAAATACTATGTTATGGTGTGTCTCTTATGTTGTGGTTATTGCTCTTATTTACTACATTATTTTTGGTTTACCAGTACACAGTTTTGATATGCTTTTCATTCTATAAGTTAAGAAATTTATTATACCGGTCAGATATTGATTCACCCCCCCCCCCCCACCTCTCAGTATCTTTGGGAATCCTAACAATTGATATCAGAGCTTGGTCCTCTATTTTCAAAAGCCTAACAGCTTGAGGAATATCTTGAACTATCATGTCCCCTTTTTAGCTCTATCTAGCAGAGACATGTGAGTTAGCCTATTATGGAGTCTTGTAGGTTGGCAATGGTGGATAGAGACTCAGTCAGGATATTCAGTGTTTGGATTTGGTGTTTTTGACAGTAGTAGACCAGTTTGGAGTAGTTCCTTGATTTTAGGAGGCAATTCCTACTTTTTAGGAGGTTGTGACAGCGTCCAGGGCTGGGGTTCCATGAGACCATTCCTTGGTTTCAGTTTCAATTGATTTGGGTGTGTTTCCTAGTTTTTAGGAGCATCCCTAGATTTTAGGGATGAGACTGCCAGTTGATCCATGATTTCCGACATCAGTCATCGACAGGTGACAGGTTCCATTTCAGACTTTCAGAGTCATTTGAGCCTTATGTAGCTATTTGGGTTATATTTTTAATATATTTAAATATTTCCTAAGTTAGCATTTAATTAATTAAATAAGACTATGTTTATAGCCATTTTGGAGTAATAAGGGGTTTTTGGCTTCATCTGGATGCATATGCCCATGTGTTATAGCTCGTTGGAAAGGTCTTGAACTTTTCTAAATGTTTCCCATTTGTTAGGGACCCTTTTGATGAACATAATTCTTTTATATTAAAAAAGTGGCGTTTTCTCTATACTTGGCGACTAAAAATGAGAAATAAGACTTTATAAGCCTAAGCACACTTTTCATACACTTTTAGGGTTCGAGCTAGAGGGAAGGAGTTATAAGGAGATGGTAACCTAATTATCAAGTATCTTTTACACATTTCATCTTTGATTTGGAGAATTTTCTCTAGAGAGCGATTCAGCATCTAGGACGGAAACCCTAGGGTCTTGCCTGTCTGGGACGTAGCCCCCAACACAGTGGTTATTTGGTTCTTGCATTCAATTTTCAGTTCCTTAGAGTTGGTACGACATCTTTTCTGGAGGATTCAGTGAACAGAGTTAGGGTTCAGCATGAAGATTGGGGTTTTCAGCTTGGCATCACCTAACAACCGTACGGTTGTACTTTGCAGCCATTTCTCTTCCCATGTGAAGCTATGTAAGAGCTTTAGATCTTTTCCGTGGCCTCCTTCTTGATTACAGTATTCACTCTTCATCTAGGTTGGATTCACTGTTATTGTAATCTTCCTGGAATTGTTTGGAATCACTATCTAGATAATTATTTGATTTAAATAATCATAAATCTACTTGGTACGATTCTGATTTGGCTGTGTATGAATATTTATTTCCAGTACTCTTTTCATGTACTTGTTCTTCAATTATTACTTATTGAAAAACTATCAAAAACACAAAAATAAACAAACCTTCTGTAACTTATGTCTATTCTCTAAAACCATCAAAGGAAACACAAGAAAATATAGTTTATTAATTTAAAAACTACAGCAGATCAGCAAAGAGATCCATCAGGGATCTTTCAATTTTCTTTCAGACTATGATGTAGAAAAAGTGAAGAATATCAAACTTGAGGATGATCTAAAGGCTACACAGGATATTATTCGAGGACTTCAAGAAAATTTCACTATAGCAAGGAATAAGAGAAGAGAACTTTGTGAAAAGATGCAAAATGATGAAGATGAAAAAGAAACTCTTAATGATCTGGTAAACAAACTGAGACAAGAGAACAGTACAATGAAGAATGAGATGCAAAATATGACTATAATATTTTGTAAAGAAACTGAAAATCATAAGAAGAATGAAGAGGACTTGGTTAGAAGACTAAATGATGTTGGAAATGAAAACACAAGACCCAGTCATGAAAATGATATGTTGAAGACAGATTTGATGCATACACAAAATGACAGAACTGAACTCATGAGATAGAAAGAAATGTTGGAGAATGAACTCACTGCTGCAAATCAACATAAGGAGAAATTCAAGAAAAGTTCAGAAGAACTTGTTGACATGCTGAAGAATCAGAAACCTAATGGTGATACAAATGGCCTTGGCTTTGAAACTAGTGAAAGCTCTCGTAGTGCAAACAATCATGATCATAGTAAACCGATAAGACAACCTAATGCTTACAAATTTAATAGAAAATTATTTAACTGTAACAAGTATGGTCATAGAGAAAATCAGTGTAGATCTAGAAATTATCAAAACACTAATACACCCACTAGTCAATGTTCTAAATGCAACAAAATTGGTCATAATTCAGAAAACTGTAGAATGAATGTAAGATGTTATGTTTGTGGAAGATTTGGACACTTATCTAATCAATGCAAAACACAAACCGGCATAGGATATGGAAAAGTTATTCAGAAAAATAATGTGACTTGTTATGCTTGTAACAAGATTGGACATATTGCTAAATTTTGTAGAAGCAAGACACCACCGGCAAATAACAAAGGTCCTAGTTTGAAAGGTAATGAAAAATTTGAAGAGGTAAAGCAAGAATTCTAAAAACAATGGATCAGAAAGTCAGATTAGAATGTTGATGGGAATACTCCTCCACCGGCAGAACAGAGTAACACTCCATCAGCAGGAGACTCTTCATCTAACTGAAGGAAAATCCTTTGGGGGTTTAGCAACAAACTGAAAAACATGCTAATATACCCTCGGTTGATGGTGAGAAGTTGAATTACTTCTTTACCGACAGATGAGTTAAGTTGTGACTTAACCAGCAAGCATTAAATGTGGTAGTTGGAGAAAATAACATTATAAAGTAAGTGTTTTGGCTCTTTTTTTAATTCACCGAGCATTCAAATCTTTGAGAGCACGAAAAATTCCCGAGCGAAGGCATCCTTAGTGAAAAAGTGAAGCAGTTCATCCAAGCACTCATCCTTAAGGAAAATTGAGGTATTTATAACTATGGCTTCCTCATCCACAACTGAATTTATTTCAAACCCTACTGTGATTGAAGTTATCAAGCGCCCTAGACCCGTATTCAAACTTGTTCTCGAAATAGAAAAGAAAGATGATACCCTAGGTGCATTTTCTCAAATTCCTAAAGGAGTAGTATATGCTGAAGATCCTAGGATATACATACATTGTCATATAGAGGAATTAGGAGATGATGAAATCAAGAACATGTATAGGACTGTGATTTGTGATAAATCTAGAAATATCAAATCGGAACATAAAATAGTGGGAACCCTAGGTTTTACTGAAATCCTTAGTGTCCCGGATTTTCCCAAGGATGTTATAAGGATTGTGATAAGAAGAGTGCATGGTGAATTATTTTGGTTGGATTCAATTCATAAGATCACCAAAGAAGGTGGACCTTCGAACTTAAAAATAATTGATAACTTACCCCCACCTCTTTCTGATACTCCACCAATAGAAACAGTTGACACACAACCCACTACTGAGAGCATAGAGACTCCTCTAGAGGATACAACTCCTGAGTCTAAAGTTTTGTATACCATGAATATAGATACACAAGAGGTGAATATTGTGGTAGATAAAGAGACCATTGAGGACAAGAAGAAAGATATGGCTACTGAGCCACCGATTGCAGATGTTGAGGTTGGAGTTAGTGAGACTGAAAATATAAGCATTGAAAAACCTACAGATACAGAGAAATTGGCAGAGGACGCCACTGAGAAACAATCTGAAGCACCAGTAGATGAAACTGAAAAACAATCAGAGGTGAATATAGAGAAATCAACAATTGAGAGCTCAATGAAATCCTCTGAGGCACCAGAACAAAAATAGGAACACCCACAGGTTGATACACAGGTTGAGAAATAGGCTGAAATTCAAACAGAGATAGTGCCATCGACAACAGCTGAAAAGCCTAAACCTTTTCTAGTAGAAATGCAAACACAAACTGACCTACCAGAGGCCGAGACAAGAAAAGTTACTACTACACTGGATAGCATGGAAATTGTGAAAACAGTTGGACAGACATCTGGTACTTCGATGATAGAATTCAGACCAATGAACGTGACAGAGGTATTATTGGATTCTATTAAGAAGATCACTAAATGTAATGCATAAGCCTATAAGGTTATTGATGACACAATTCCTATTCTTAAATTGATAGCACCCAAGTGCATTGTGGATAATAAAGATTCTTTAGGTCAACTAGACACATTGTCCAAATACATCATCGGTAACATTTTGATAGTTGATCAGATAAATGAGAACACATTAAGGGAGAGAATGATTAAGGAGAAAGACAAATTCTTTGAGGAAATAGTGAAGAAGAATAAGGAGAAAATAGAAACCTTATTACCGGAACTAGGAGAAATAATTTTGGATTTCAAGAAAGAGAAACCTGCAAAACAAATATTTTGATAGAGAACATAGATTCAGATATCACCAAAGCTCAAGAAGGCATTAACAATATTGCTGATAATTTAATAGGATCATCCGATTCATTTTTGGAAATTGATAAGAACATTGTAAATTTTGAAGAGAAAATTGAGAAGTTGGAAAAAGACAAAGAGAAGATAAAGGATAAGGCAAAGAACTTAAAATGCAAACTAGGTCCTAAACTAGATTACCTCATTTCTTTGAGAAAATAAATTTCTGAGGCTCTAGTTCCCGGACTTAAGACACCGGAAGAGAAAATTCACATACTAACCGGTACAGTTCAGAGAACAGAAGCAACATTAAAGGATAGTAAAAGATTCAGTGACAGTCAGAACTTGGTATTGGTAGATCTTTTCCAGATTGTAACCCCCCAGTTACAAGAATCTAGGCAGGAAACACACTCCACTAACAGCAAATGACAACCTTTATCATTGATGTCAAAGGGGGAGTAGTGAGATGAGAAAAATGATCAGAACAAGACATCATCAGCTCAGGGGGAGCATGGATTTTTGACAACACAGTTTGGGTAAGAAACTCTTTTTGGACACTTTTTAATTTTTCTCATGAGTGTTGCCATCAATGTCAAAGGGGGATATTGTTGGCAAATGCACACTCCAATGAGAAATTGTAGGTGATTGAAGGTATTGTCATTGATGGCAACTTTACAATCATGTGATACCGGCAGGCAGACACAGGCACCGGCACCGACATACAGATCACTGACACCAAAAGAAAGATTACCGACACCCTGGCCGACAAAATTTTTTGTATAAATATATTTTATAATTAATTATAAAATATTTTTGTAAGCCGACTTGGCTGATTGTAATATGACTCATATATGTATGAGATCATTGTAGATCATTTAGAATGAGAAGAAGATGGAAGGATTGATGATGACCTAATATGCGAATTGTAAGGCAGATATAGGATAAGGGTTTATGTATGTAGCAGAGCTTAAACCAATACTAAATCTAGCATAGTAGATGTTGATCTGAAGCAGTACAAAACATTGGATTAGTATAATCCATTTTGTAAGTCATTGTGACTTCTTTTTGTAATTGAGCAGTGAGCTCTAGGCACTTGGCCTTCCTGGATGTGCAGGCCCCTATTGTAAACAGTAATATTCTCTTATTGGCCAGTAAGTGAATATTATGGGTCATAAATCCCACCGAGGTTTTTCCCACACCGAGTTTCCTCGTTAAAAATACTGTGTTATGGTGTGTCTCTTATATTGTGGTTATTGCTCTTATTTACTGCATTATTTTTGGTTTGACGGTACACAGTTTTGATATGCTTTTCTTGCTATAAGTTAAGTAAATTTTTTTACCGGTCAGTTACTGATTCATCCCCCCCTCTCAGTATCTTTGGGAATCCTAACAAGTCCCATAGAGTTTTTAGTCTCATGAACGTCATCAAAAAATTCCATTCATTGATTCAATGTTCATAAATTTCCCTAAAAGCTAAAAAAAGGATTAAAATAGTTAAGGAATGTCATATTGATAATTTTGTGATTTAACGAACTTCCTAATATGTTGACATGGTTTGTATGTTCTCCATCTTGATGAAAATGACACACACCAAAAGCAAGAGAGAGGAAGAAAGGTGATTTAAAAGTTCCCAAGTTCTAATTGTCGATAACTTGGCAAGTTTATGAACCTGTCGAAAGTGCAGCATAATTTATGAAAGGCCAAAAGCATCGATCCCAACAGGTTGATTCCTTTCTCTTTTGAGATTTTAATTCTGTTCTCACAAACATACATTCTAGAATTTATGTCCTTGGTATGTTGTATCCCTAAACTCTTGTCATTTAAAATTCAAAAAATAAAAATGTACTACTTGCACGATGACCAAGAAATGTCATTAATGCAATTGTAATACTCATCAACTACCATATCAAATCCCATGAGGTTCAAAAGTTATTTTTTATACAAGCCGACATAGATTCAAAAAGAAAAATAAAACTCAACCATATCTAGTTATTATTGCAGAGCAGATAATTGACACTCCATCCTCAAGTAATTTCAATAGATTTCTTAGACAATGTTTGGTCCATGCACACAATCCCTGAAACCATCAATGTGTATAGGAAATGCAGAGGTCCAAAGGATGTTCTTTCCACATTTGTAAATGTCCTCATCAAGTTTTGAAAGGACATTCTTTTATGAAACACTGATCAAAATGACGACTACACCATTGACACGATTTCTATAATATACTTGCAATGGATCACAAAATTGATTGCACCTTTGATGCTTTGCTTTATGGGAATTAAAGGCCCTACTGTCCTCAATGTCAAGAGTTAGTTCTCAATTCCAACATGAGACAAACAATGAATAAATTACCTTTGAAACCTATATTTTAGCATTTCTAAAATTATTAAAAGCTTGCTCAATGCCTTGCAAGTAATAAAAAGTTATTTCATTTTTTATCTTTTCTCATCATTCTTGTATGTTCCACATTCTTTCATTTATCAAATAGGAGGTAGATCGTTTTGCTTCCCTTGCTATGTTGAGTAAGTGTTCTTATCTTGATGTATGAATGAGTTTTTCCTCTTTTTTGAGATGTACATCATCTGTGCTCGTTTGCAGGAACTATTTGTGAATTTCATATCATTTAAGCTTGTTATAAGGTATATTGTGGCCATATATCTCTCTTAGTGCTTGTCAAACCTCTCACTCCCATACATATTTGCGTATGTGAATTTATAGCCTTTCATAGGTTTCTTGTGTTGTTGTTGCAAGGAGAAAATTCAATTAAGTTTTAGTATATCACCATCTTTCCCTTTCCATATTTTTATTCTCCCTTTCGTCTACGAATCATTAAAGTAAAAAGAAGCATTAGTTTTAAACTATGTTCAATTAGATCAACCCATGCTTTCAGACTTGGAAAGGAACCAACCTTCTTTGATAGTCCAACTTCAAGTTAATAAGGTCTCACATTTAGAGTTCATTTCGATTATCTTTAAAATATTGTGACAAAAGAAATAAAGAGGAGTTAAAGATCTATGTCTAGTCCTCCTGTGACAAGATCAGGGGCTGTGAAATGTAATTTGCAAGGTTGCTTTGGGGAAAGCAAAAATTCTTCAATTAATGGGAAGAGAGGAGCTTCAGCCTCCCCTCGAGGACAATGAAAATTATTTCTTGGAATGTTAGGGGCTTAAATACCCCTAACAAGAGATGGACTTAATTAAGTGTGATATTTTTATATTGCAAGAAACAAAGTTGTCAAAGGAGTCTGCTAATTTGGTTTTTTCATCTTGGAGAAGGTGGAATTTTCTTTCTTCTCCTGCTTATGGTGCTTTAGGAGGTTTGGCACTGCTTTGGAATAATTATAATATTGAGGTACAGTTAGTGGCATCTGCTACAAATTGGATGTTGACTTTAGTTATAAGTAAGATTTCGAAAGTTAAATTGTGGCTTTTTAACATTTATGCTCCATCGGGAATTCAAGGGAAGAGTAAGTTATGGTGTGAATTAAAGAGGATTTCTTCTCCCTTAAGACATGGTTCCTTTATTATCTTCGGGGGTGATTTTAATGATATCACTAATTTAGATGAGAAAAGAGGAGGTGTTTTTCTTAATAAAAGGATTATGGATGACTTTGGGGATTTCATTTCTAATATAAGCCTTTTTTATTGTAAATCTCAAAATGAGGTTTTCCCATGGACAAACATGAGAAGGGATTTTTCTCAAATTGCTAAGAGATTAGATCGGTTTTTGTTATCTGAGAATTGAATTGATTCGGATTTTGAATTCTTTTCTTCTATTATACCAATCTCGGGTTCTGATCATTTTCCAATTTCCCTTTCACTTATTGAGAATAGGGCTTCTTTTAAGTCTCCATTTAAATTTGAGCCCATGTGGTTTAGGGATTCTTCATTTTTGCCTCTGCTTATGAAATGGTGGAATTCTGTTCCTTTTTGTTCTGGGTCCCGTATGTTTCAGATTGCTAAGAAGTTAAGTTATTTGAAATTGAATATTAGGGAATGGAATATCTCGCATTTTAAGAACATTTTTCAGGAGAAACAAAGGATTCAAGATATGATTGAGTGTCTTAATTCTCATGTGCTTCAACATGGTATGATGCCACAAGTTTTTGATGAATTGAAGTCACTAAAATTACAACTTGAGGAGGTGTTAGCTAGAGAAGAAATCTATTGGAGACATAAATCTAGAGAGTTATGGCTTTCAGATAGTGACAGGAAAACAAAAAAGTTTCATTCTTCAACTAAGATTAAAAGATGTAAGAATAGGATATCTTGTATTCAGTGTCAGAATGAGAATTTATTGACAGATCCGAAGGACATTGCTTCAGAGGCAATTAGGTTTTTTAAGTCATTATTATCTTTGGAAAATAGAAATCTCAACAAGGATATTATATCTAATATTCCTCCTTTAGTATCTTTGGAAGACAATAAGATGTTTATGTCTCCCTTTTCCTTAGAAGAAGTTAAGAGTGTTGTCTTTACCATGAATCCACATAAAGCTCCCGGACCTGATGGTTTTACTCCCTTATTTTTTCAAAAATGTTGGGATTTTGTGGGAAATGATGTTTTATTGGCTTTCAAGGAAGCTAGGAGAAATACGTTTGTTTTAAAAGAACTTAATACTACAATAATTGCAATTATTCCTAAAAAATAGGATACTATGACTTTTGGTGACTTCCGCCCCATTGTTTTATGTAACACTCTGTATAAGATATTTACGAAGGCAATTTCCCTTATGTTGGCAAAAATTCTACTTAGGATCATTTCATTGGAGCAAGGTTGTTTTGTTCCTGGAAGGGAGACAACGGAAGGTGCAATTGTAGCACATGAGGTGTTGCATTCTATTTCCACCCAAAGAACCTCGGCCATGATACTTAAACTAGACATGATGAAGGCTTATGATAGAGTAGAGTTGGGGGCTTTATGTGTTGTTCTTGAGAAGTTAGGTTTTTTCAAGGCCTGGGTCAAATGGATTCGTGCATGTATTTCTTCTACAAGATTCTCGGTTTTAATTAATGGTTCTCCTTGTGGTTTTTTCACTTCCTCCAGGGGTTTGAGACAGTGAGATCCCCTTTCTCCCTTTTTGTTTATTCTCCTAGCTAAAACCTTTAGTTGAGCTATTAGGGCTACTAAAGTGGGAGGGTTTTGGAAAGGTATAAGGATTCAGAATATTCCCCAAAGTATTTCTCATTGTCTCTTTGCATATGATACTATGTTATTTGGACATGCTTTGTTAGTTGAGGTAAAAGTGATTAAAAGAATAATATAGAATTATGCATCGTTTTCTGGTCAGAAAGTGAATGGTGATAAATCAAAGATTTTCTTCCTTAATACATCACAACTGGTTCAACATAGGTTGCAATCCTTTTGGGGATTTGAGACTGGAAATCTTCCATGTACTTACCTTGGGATTCCTTTCTTTGTTCAACAGGATAAGATTGGTTTTGGGGATAAGATTATTTCGGTCATTTCTAAAAGAATTCTCTCATGGAATGATAGATGGTTAACTTTGGTGGGTAAAATTCTTCTCATCAAGTCTATTTTGAATGTTGTTCCCATATATCTCATGTCTGTTTTGAAGTCTCCAAAAGCAACTATTGTTAGTTTACAGGATACTCTTAGAGATTTTCTTTGGAACAATAATAAAGATGACAAGAAAAAACTCCCTTTAGTTGCATGGGATAAGGTATGTTTGCCTAAGAAACTAGGGGGAACAAGAATTCAGAGTTTGGAGAATCAGAATTTAGCCTTAGGTGCTAAGTTGGTTTGGAAATTATATGACAAGCCTAACTCCTTATGGGCATAGATTATGTTTGCCAAATATTTAAATAATGGACCGAGAGTACATTTTTAAAGTCTTAAATTTGCCTTCGGGTTCTGCTATTTGGAATTTCCTTCGTAAATGGATTGTTCATAATGGTAGAAAGGTCAGATTTTGGGATGAAGTATGGAATGGACACACACCTCTAGTGAATATTAGGGATTGGTCTCTTTGGATCACTATTATTTCCTCCCTTTGGGGTGTTTTTGTAGTAGATTAGTTTGAAATTGTGACTAGTGGACCCCTTAAGCTAGCTAGATGGAAGTCAATTGAATTCTTAGATGTTGATCAAAGTATGAAATTAGATTTTGAGAAGATTTTTGGGGATAGAATTGTGTATTTCTTTCTGATTCTGAGGATGAACTTATTTGAACAGAGAATATTTCTGGTAAATACATTGTTAAAGATGGTTACAACTCTCTTTATGGTTGCTAAAGATTTATCATCCTGGCCTTATAAGTTGTTTTGGCATTCGGCTTGTCTTCTTAAAGCTGGAGCCTTTGCTTGGTTGGCAGTTCAGGATAGAGTCCTTACAGGTATGAGATTGGACAAACTTGGTATTACTGTTGTCTTCCCTGGTGTCCTTTGTAACAAAAATTTGGAATCTTCTTCACACCTATTCCTACATTGTGATTGTGCTTATGAATGTTGGCAATGGTTGTTTGAGAAGTTAAATATATCCTTTGTTATTGGTAAGGATCTCATTTCCTATTTTTGATCTTGACCCTTTATGTTTGCCTCATCTTTTTATGCATGTCTTTAGATCATATCTCCATCTATTGTGATTTGAAATGTTTGGCTAGAGTGAAACAACAGGATATTTAAAAAAACAAGTTCTCCTGTGTCTGAGGTTCTATTAAAAATTGAGTCTTCAATCTTTGAGGTTGCTTTGTTGTTTATTTATAAGAATTTGAAAAATCTTACTTCTTTTTCGCACTAGGATAGTAGAGTTACTAGTGTTTGGAAGATGTTGTCGATTTTACCCTCTCATGGTTCAATTTTAAAAAAGAATGATGCAATAGGTAAGAGATGCTCTGCTAGATGGAAACCTCCTCCGCAAGGGCACTTTAAACTGAATTTTGATGAAGCCTCTCATGATAACCCCGGGTTGGTTGAGGTAGGCATGGTAATTTATGATCACAATGCAAATTTTATTCGAGCTAAGTGTCATGCTATTGGTTTTAAAACTAACAATTATGCTGAATTTCATGCTTTGTCTTTTGGATTGAATATGGCAATCTCTTGTGGAATTAAGGACTTAATAATTGAAGGTGATCCTATGGTGATTATTCAATATGTTATGAAAAAGAAATCGAACTGTTGGAATTTGCAGTATATACTTGAGCTCATTTTACAAAAATTAGAATTGTTTGACTCTTTCTTGTTATCCCATTGTTACAGAGAAGTTAATAAGATTGCAGATTATTTGGCAAATTTAGCCATTGATAGCAATGCTAATCGACAAGAGGTGGGTTTTGAGGAAATTCCTTCTAAGGTATGGGAAAGTTTGCAACAATAGTTATGTGATTTTCTTGAGTAATGTTGATGTAAAATTTTATGATGATAATTATTCTCGCTTTCCCATTTCATTTCAAGTATTCATGTTCGTTGCCTAGAGGAGAGTTCAAGCTCATGGTTTTTGATACAATAGTGTTTTTCTAAAGGTTTTTTGATACTTTATTTTTTGGCTGGAAGGTTTTTGGCTCATGGGATTTGCCACAGAGCTTTGGAAAATTATGTCTTCTTCCATTGATAGCAACTGTGGAAACTAATATTATATGTGTTGTGACCGCATTTTGTATGTGGTTTTGGACAGGGTGTATAAACTGATTTGTTAGATACTATAAATTTATTTGATGAGCTGTGACTAGAGGTTTTCTTCCCAGGGTTCTTTCCTTTGGTATGCTCTTTGAATCTTATGTAAAAAATAAAAAATATTAATAAAAAAGGTTTAGTGGAATAATCCACTTTTATTGAAAAAAAAAAAATACATTTTCATTTAAAAATATTATATTTTTATCAAATGAACATATACAAAAATAAATAAAAAATTAGGAAAAAATAATCTCATCTTATAGAACTTATATATAGAAATCAAAAAATATTTGGCACGATAGGATTATCTATATATAGAAGCATTTAAAATTAGTTCCTTTATTACATCAAATAGTTGCAATAAAATATGACCAATTGTTTTGTATATAAATAGTTTGGATCACTGCCATCCTTGCAGTACGGTGAGACGATGCTCCTGCTCAGGTAGACGTACCGATGAATGATTTCTGCAAAAAATTCATACAATTCGATGATAAGTTTCATTTCAAGTAAATAGTAAATCTATATGTGCTTTCAATAGCCAAAATACCAAGAAAAGGGATTCAAAGTAAATAGGTTCCAAAGCAAACAGTCAGCACTACATTTGTTAAACTCCAAATAATTGAAGAATAGAATCTACATCCGCCATGGTTGTTGAAAGCTTTGCTGCCAAGGGTTGGTAGCCATTCCAGTTGATAGCATTCCAACATTATCGTTGGAAATTCTCTCTCCATATCTCCTCTCTTCGGAGAGCTGCATCTATATGGTAGATAATTACATTCTGTAGAATGATAAATACAGTACTAGACGACATTAATATCTGAACGTACCATTTTGTGTAGTTCATCATTATCTTTTTGCAAGTCATTGGCCTGAATTATTACAACAGTAAGCCATTTGAGAGTCGATTCACATATAAGAATTACTTTAACCAATGAATTAACAAAGAAAAAACTAGATATGAATGTTCAATATTTATACATATAATCTCAAATTATAGATCGATTATATATTGCTCTTACCCTCCTTTGGAGCTCCTCCACAAGTCGGTTCTGTCACACAGTCTAACAGTTATCAATTAAGCTGAAGAAGGGAAATTCCAGATGCCACAATTGACATCATGTGTTACATACAATTCCTTCTATCATTTATGTTTGCAGGTGGAATCAAAGTTATTTAATATTTTTCTATTTTTTATTATTTGTGTTTATCATTGTAAGAAAAATTACAAGTGCAAAAAATTGCAGAGAAGAACAATAATACATAATATTCAGATTTATGTGGAAAAATTTGGTAAAATTATATCAAGAAAAAAACCAAGGTCAAAATATATTTCATATTAATTCTCAGGAATTTACAAAGTTACAACAATTCAAAACTGTACTTTAAAATATGACTTCGAACAACATATAACAACCGATTGCAGAGTCCTAATTGAAAACAACTTACTAAATATAGTAAGCATGAATCGCACATCTACATATATGACATATACAGAAGTTACTAGATGAGATCCATATTGACTTCACATTCCAACAACTACCACATACAACTCCTTTTACATTAATACTATTAATTTGTTAAGATTCGCTTCTATAGATTTTAGATAAAATGATCCAAAAATATACTTGTCTCAAAAGAAAATCAATATGCAACAACATGAAAAATAGTTACCTTTCTCTCCCTTACTCTATTCATTCCTACTTGAATCTGGCGCTCCACTTGCTCCAAGTCATCAGGACCCAAAGAAGAAAGTTCCTCCCCCTTTAAATTCCTGACAAGAAAAGTAGAACGAAAATGTGTTCTTCGTGAAAATTAGATCATATAAGATACTAAGACGCTAAGAGACAATACTAGGCATGCAGCCGTTGTAAGCTTACCTAACCATTTTCTCCGTGACCTGTATCTTTTGCATCAATCCTGCTACCTTTTCTGACTGAGATGATGACTACACAATGACACCAGAATTAAGTACGATCGTCTCCATCATACTACAAGAGTAAGCTGGCCAAGGGTGTTTGCCTATCCTTGGCTTAATAGACACATCCAAAATAATTATTTGTTGGACCGATTTGCTTTGAAACGTATAAAGTTAAGATATAAACCAAACTTATTAGAGTTATAATTGTTAGCCTGGTAGAGAGGTCCTAGTTTTCAACCATCTTCTCCAATGTAGCAACGTCAGCAGTGCATGTAAATGTCAAACAGACATTTCCAACGAAGGGTGGTCCAAGATTAGAAGAAATTATAGAAGAAAATCACCGCTAACTCTTAAAAGAAAATAAAATGAAGACAGTTAAAATAGTTATTAAACGTTTGAGTAATTTAATATGTGAATCTAAGATGTTTAAACTTTGAACAATGGTCTCATTGAAGTTGTTGGGCTAGGGTGAGAAGACCAAGCTAATTTTCAGGGTAGTTTCAACAAAATTTCATTGTAAAAACTTAAAAAATATGAAATGAGACAGATTTTAATGTAATTAAGCAAAAAGTTATATATATAGCTTATTAAGGACGTGTTTATTAGTTTCCTTTAGTTCAAGAGTAACTTCAAGGATTTATTTTCGCAGTGGCATAACTGAACTGACTTGGATCAACCAATCCTAATTCAAAACATTTTATATTATATTTTTTTCGCTGTCATTTTATAGTTTTAATCTTATTTGAATCTTGTTTTTATATAATAAGAATGATAATGTGATATAACCTGACCAATACAAAGAAACAAACAACACTAAGGCTGCAGAGCAAGAACAAATAATGAGCACCACGTCAAAAGATGCTAAATACATCAGATGCAGGCATACAATCCAAGGACCGAAAGAGACGAGACAAATCAAGGTAGTCTGAAACCACCCTAGGGAGCACCAAACAGTCCCAATCATTCTTTGACAAACAAAACCATTCCATTCAGTCCCATTCATTCTTTGATAAACAAATCCATTCCATTCCTAGTTGTTATCTCTCTTTTAATTCCAACTTTGGTATTATAAAGACATATAAAGCAATATGAAAGCCTCTCTCCCAACTCCTTTTTTCACTTCATTTCAGTTGGACAACTTCTGCGTTTCAATCATAGGCCTGACATGAGTCTCCCCCAAATCCCTAGTTTCATCAAATTTCCTCTCGCTACAAAGCTCCTCTCAGCCTCTGATATCGCTTCTAGAAGGACTGTGCATATATCATTAATAGCAAATGTTCCTTTTCCCTCCCAAAAGGTTGCTTGCTCCTATTGCTCATGCACAACCAACAATGAGGCGATTATGGCAAAGCAGTGGGGGGTCCTAATAGACCCTTTTACCTAATTTAAGATATAAGGTAATCATAGTAGGGAGTGCTTTATCCCCTTCCAATAAAACAATAAATCTGAAAAACACAATAAAGTAGGTGATGTGGATCAAGACCTCCTAACATTCCAACAGCAACCCAGGAAGTCCAATCCATGCCGAAACATTACCAATGCATTCTTTCTCAACATAAAACATAAAAGCTTAATAGCCATCCAAGAGGGGACCCTAGATAATCTTCACTGTTCATTAAAAAAAAATGAAAAATCATTTATAACACATCAATATTTAACCTAATCCAATGAAATTTCCAACAAGCAAACTCCCCAACTTTCAAGCTACCCTATCAACAATACAATCAACTTCCTGAAATTCAAGCTACCCTATCAAAAAATAGATCAGGGACTTGTAGCAGAAGATTCTTACCGTCCACAAAACCAAAAATTAGACTTCACTGATGACCACAAACATCAGCCCTAACATCTTATGTCATTGGCATGTCATAATAATGTATACACCTTCGGTGTGCCTAGAGGATGTGAACACCTCCAAACATTTCAAGCTTAACTTCCCATTTAGCCGAAGTTAAACTGATTCTTGGATTCCATTCGACCATGGGAATTAATGATTCACACTGTGTAGTTCAACGTCACTCGATTGTATAAATA
This sequence comes from Cryptomeria japonica, assembly GCF_030272615.1. Lineage (NCBI taxonomy): Eukaryota > Viridiplantae > Streptophyta > Pinopsida > Cupressales > Cupressaceae > Cryptomeria > Cryptomeria japonica. The sequence goes on from NC_081406.1 coordinate 588,751,288, forward strand.
AACACGTATTGGCTAATACAAAAGTGAAGCTAGGTCAGTTGAACAAATACATTAAATGATGCATGACACTTTTCTTTCCTTCAGCAATTATGTTGGGCATTTGTTGGAAATTGATGTTGTCATCCTCATCCGCTAGCCTTATACACCAGCGTTGTTATCCTCATCCGCTAGTGCCCAGCATTGTTATACTCATCTGCTAGTGCTGTTCGTTTTTTGTTTGTTTTTTCAATGGTGGATCGTCTATCGTCTTTTATTACTTAGTTTCTATTTTATTTAATGTTGCAATTTTGAATGCTAATTTGTTTTCAATTCCAGAATTTGACGGAAGTGAGTATGATTACTGGTGTATAAAAATCAGAGACTTTTTTAAATAGAAAAAGACGTTTTTTAAATATAAAAAGACGTGGGAAATTTTAGAAACGGGGTATGAAGAGACTCCATGTTGGAATGCACTTGCAATAAATGATGTAACAGCTAAGAAAAAGAATGCATAGACTTTATTCACATTCAAATTGCTCTTGATAAGAGTCTGTTTCTGAGAATTGCACATGCAAAGACTCAAGGCAAGGATCATATCAAAGTTGTCAAGCTACAAACCTTGAAATTGAAACGGGAATTTGAGAATTTAAAAATGTAGGAAACAAAGAATACGAATGAATAGTATAAGGGTCAAAGATGCAGTCAATAAAATGACTACTTTGGGTGAAGCTATGAGCAAAGAAGTTGTGATTAAAAAAGTGTTAGGTCTTTAACACTGAGATGAAAAAACGTTGCCATCGTTATTGAAGAGAGCAAAGATTTGTCCACTTCTGAGTATGATCACCTTGTTGGGTCTCTTATATCACATGAGAAAAGATTGAGAGATTCATCTCAAGATGTGAATGAGAAAGTTGCTTTTTCATCTAAGGTGCAAATTTCGAAGCATGAAGATGTAAATAGTAGCTCAAAGAGAAATCAAGGCCAAGGTAGAGGCCAAAATCAGAGTTCATCAAGAGGAAATAGAGGAAGAAGAGGTGGTCAAGGAGGAAGAGGTAGAGGCTGATTCGACAAGAGAAATATCCAGTGTTACCATTGTAACAGGTATGGCCATTTTGAAAGAGATTGCAGATTTTATTAGGTAATAACAATAAAAATGTCAATTGTGCTCAAAAGAGTGGAGAGGCTTCCTCAAGTAATTTTTTTTTATCCTATGGCAAAGCTGAACATGATATGAAAAATGTTTGGTATTTAGATTCAAAGTGCTCTAACCACATGTCTAGTAATAAAGATTTGCTTTCTACAATTGATGAGAGTTTTAAATCAAAGATTATGCTTGGTAATGACAACACTTTAGAGGTTGCAGCAAAAGAAGCCGTGAATGTGGCTACAAAAAAAGGTATGAAAAGTGTCCAAGAAATTTTTTATACTCCACAATTGAAGCACAATTTATTAAGTGTTGGACAGCTATGTGAAAAGAATTATAAGGTTGTCTTTGACAACCAGAAATGTACAGTCTATGATAAAAATCAAGTCAAGGAATAGGATGTTCCCGTTGCATTTTGATGAAAATAGCAATCATCTTGTCATTATGGCATATAAGGACAAAAGTTGGTTGTGGCATCTAAGGTATGGACATTTGAATTTTAATAGCTTGAAATTTCTGACATCAAAAGCTTTGGCTTTTGGGTTGCCTAGCTTTGGTTTTTGGGTTACCTAAGGTTCAAGAATACACAAAACCTGAAGGGTATGCTAAAGGCAAGCATGCAAGAGAATCATTCTCTAAAGAGAAAGCATGGAGGGCACATTACCCTCTTCAACTGCTTCATTACCCTCTTCAACTACTTCATTTAGATATTTGTGGTCCTATGTAGACCACGTGTTTGGGTAAGTCATCATATTTTCTTACTTTCATTGATGATTACGCAAGGTATTGTTGAGTTTATCTTTTAAAGTCCAGGGATGAGGCATTTGATACATTTAAAAGGTTCAAAGCCCTTGTTGAAAATGAGAAATGGTGCAAAATTAAATGTTTAAGGACAGATCAAGGAGGAGAATTTTGCTCAAGAGATTTCAAGAGTATTTGTGATTTGCATGGTATAAGAAGACAACTCGTAACTACTTACGCACCTCAACAGAATGGGATAGCTGAGAGGAAGAATCACACATTGGTAGAAATAGAAAGAAGTATGTTCAAACTAAAGGTTTGAGTAATTATTTTTGGGGTGATGCAGTTGCTACAACAGTGTACATTCTCAATCGGAGTCCCACTAGAGCACTTGCAATGATGACTCCTTATGAAGCATGGTATGCAAGAGGCCTAATATTACTCATTTTTGAGTTTTTGGTTGTCTGGCTTATGTACAAATTGCTGATCAAAATAGAAAAAAATTGTATCCCAACAGCGAGTCTTGTATTTTTTGTTGGGTATAGTGAGCCTAGTAAAGCTTACAGGTTGTATAACCCTTGCACTAATAGTGTAATTGTCTCAAGGGATGTGATTTTGATGAAGGGGGAGTTTATGCCCATCAAAAATACCATGCTGAGAAGCCTAAATCTGTTTTGATGGTGGTATTTTTGCTGATATTGATCATGGGCAGCCAATTAATACTTTAATTCCGAGTGGTCCACATCCACAAAGAAGCCCCTTTTCTAGTTCTTTAGTTTCAAGTGCAAGCCCACCATCAAGCCCAATATATAAGGAAGGTTAAAAGCTTAGCGGAAATTTATGAAAGAAGTGCAATTCAAGCTCATGAAGAAAATCCTAGAGGTGAGATAGTACATTTTGCATTATTTTCATAGGCTGATTTAGAACCATCTTGTTATGAGGATGCATGTACTAATGAAGTTTGGGTGCAAGCATTGCAACAAGAGATGGATTCAATTAACAAAAATGGTAATAGAGATCTTAAAAAGGTTCCACATGATAAGAAAAAAATTGGCACTAAATGGTTCTACAAGACTAAGTACCATAGTGATGGAAGTGTTGAAAGACAAAAAGCAAGGTTAGTTGCCAAAGGATTCACTCAAAGGTATGGTATAGATTATGAAGAAATATTTGTACCTGTAGCACGTGAATAGACTATTAGAATGTTGATTTCACTTGCAGCTCAAAAGAAATGGAGCATACATCATATAGATGTGAAAAGTGCCTTCTTGAATGGGTACTTAGAAGAAGAAATTTATGTGGAACAGCAATAAGGTTTGAGGTGCAAAGTAAAGAGCATCAAGTCTACAAGCTGAAAAAAGGCCTTGTATGGCCTCAAGCAAGCACTAAGAACTTGATATGCAAGGGTTGATGGGTATTTTCAAGAGATTGACTTCACTAGAAGTAAGAGTGAACCTACCCTTTACTACAAACAAAAAGGTAATGACATTCTTATTGTCAGTTTGTATGTTGATGATTTGTTGTATACACATGGGTAGAATTCTACAATGAAAGATAACTTCAAATCTTTTATGATGAAAGAATTTGAGATGTCAGATTTAGGCCTTATGAAATATTTACTAGGCATGGAAGTCTATCAAAGTAAGGATAGAATTTTCCTTTGCCAAATTAAATATGCCAAAGATATGTTGAATAAATTTGATATGGTTAATTGTAAACCATCCCACTCCAATTTTTCAAAGAGTTGTGTTGTGTAGAGATGATAGTGCTAACCAAGTTGATGGGACAACTTATAGAAGTATTGTTGGGAATTTGATGTTTCTAACTCACTCCAAGCGTGACATTGCTTATGCAGCTTCTTTTGTTTCAAGGTATATGACAAAGTCTTCTGAATTACATATGAAGGATGCAAAAAGAATTTTAAGGTATGTGAAACGTACTTTGATTTTTGACATTCATTACTACAATTCTAAAGGATTTGATCTAGTTGGTTTCAGTGATTTTGATTTGGGAGGTAGCGTGGATGACTGAAAATCTACTTCTGGTAACTGTTTCACGTTTGGTTTCTTGGAGTTCAAAGAAGCAAAGAATAGTTTCCCTTTCTTCTACAGAAGCAGAATATGTTGCAATCACATCTGCAGGAACTCAAGAATTATGGCTCAAGAAAGTTCTTGAAGAGATAGGTGAAACATAATTTCAGCCTACAGTGATACATTGTGATAATATGAGCCCCATAAAATTGGCCAAAATCCAGTGCATCATAGCAAAACTAAGCACTTTGATTGATTAGAAATATCATTTTATCAAAGATTTGGTACAATAGAAAGAGGTTGAACTCAGGTACATAAAGAGTACAAAACAACTTGCTGATATTTTTACCAAGGCAGTTGCAAAGGCTCAGTTTTTGATGCTTTGAAATCGTATTGTTAGTCCTTTCCCCATCAAAGGGGGAGTATTTTGAAAATTCATGTTGTCATCCTCATCCGCTAGCCTTATCCACCAACATTGTTATCCTGATTCGCTAGTGCCCAGCACTGCTATCCTCAACCGCTAGTGCTGTTTGGTTTTTTTTGGTTTTTTTTCAATGGTGGATCACAATCGTCTTTCATTAATTAGTTTCTATTTTATTTAATGTTGTTATTTTGTATGGAGCGTTATTTTATAAAGCTACTCCATTTCTTGTAAATTTAAATGAGCAGAGAAAAAACATATAATGAACACAAAACAACTGAAAGCAAATTAAGACAAACACACAAAATAACACATAACATAGCTATTTACGTGGTTCACCATTATTGGCTACATCCACTAGAAAGCAGGGAAAACCTCTATTAATGTTATCCGGTAATACATCATACATGGCCATTTATACATTCATATTCAGCTATAAATCAAAGAGTTGAGGGAGCCAAAAGATCATGTCACCGTTGGGCTTCACATTCCCAACACTTCTCTTGTAAACTGTTTTTAGTGCAGAAATAATAATGTTGTGTGAATTTGTATTGCTGCGAATATTTATCACTTTCTTGTGGGACTGTTTTTTCAATTCTTCAGCATTGTACAGTGTTGTTGAATTTCTATTTTATTCTTGGAAGATCAAATGAATTCAGTCGTAAATCTTACATAATGGTACAGTGGAGATGAAGAGCAATTAACTCTCCTCGTTTTTTTCCGTATTAAGTTTCACCAAGGTAAACTATCATGTTAATGCTTCATTTTATTCTGATTTTGCACATTTTCATTCTTTACAGCCCCTTTATAGCTTTTAGCATTTAGAGTGTCAGTATTCAAAAGTATAACAATTGCATTATATTATATTTTATCAAGAATGTCAACATTCATGATGAGAAATCAAGAACAGGATGCCCATCTTAATTAAAAAGAACTACTACACTCCATGATTAAACCATTTCTGTTGTGAATGAGATACATTACATATTATTGCTAGTGAACAATTATCAAATTCACATTGTACGAATATATTTAAGAATGGGGACATTGCAAATTGAGTGAAATATGTGGATGGCATCCCATGGATATATCATTTAGAAAATTTTCGTGCTGTATGTTGATTGAAGTAGCATATATCATCAAAATCCATGTAATATCACACTGAAATATCCAAGTCAATTTTGGGTCAGACAGCATTAGATTATATTTTTCCTTGTGATTTTCATAAGGATGTTGCTAGCAATTTTTAGTTGTCTACTGGTACTCTTCCATATTTGGAAACTGACAGGGAAATGCAGAAAAATGGTGGCACAGTTTAACCATAATAGGGAAAACTATTTATATATAAATATTTCAAGAGGATTAAGGTGTTAATAAACCAACTCAAACAGAAAGGGAACACTTAATAAGTACGATACAGCACATATAAAAAGATGGTCCAGAATTGCAAGATACACTAGCACCCCATATAGGTTTTATCATTGTCGTAGATAACCTGCAACATGAGTTTGCAAAAGAGATGTTGGAAGAGATCCCAAAATATAACGAGGAAACAAAAGCCTACTGAGAAAAGGAGACCAACCTCTAGATACAAAAGATGTTCAAACCATAAGGGAAATAAGTAAGCACCCTATTGCAAGTTATACATTGAATGAACACTCCATTTAGTTTTTTTCAATCTTATCAATTAAATAGATTGAAATCTATTGTCAAATTTGGTCAGTTTATTTAAAAGAACAGTTATGAGATGAGAAATCTTGTAGAAGTTGAGAAAAAAATCAATTGTTGAAAATAAGCTATACTCCATTGACAATGGATTGTTCAAAGATGGGTCAATAGTTCAATTGCTAGAGCACTCCAACAGCATGAAATGTCTTAGGTTGGATTCCTAGCTGGTTGATATGAGCTGTAGCTCAACATGTGAAATCAAAACCAAGCTAGCAAATCCAAACACCTCAGTGTAACTTAAGGGGGTGTTGGAAATAAGCTACATTCAAAATGATAATGGATTGATCAAGAAAGGGTCAATAAATCAGTTGTAAGAGCAATCCAAAGGTAGCCTTCTGCAATCGACAAAGAACAAATTGAATAGGTCTAAAATCTACTAGATTCCTCCCCCTCAAGGGAAATTAAAGTTAAATTTTGATGGAGTAGTGAAAGACAATCGTAGAAAAGTAGGAGGTGGTTGCGTAATTAGTGATCACAAAGGACAAATCATTTCTCCAAGAGCCCTGAAATTGTACGTGGTGGGACAAACAATCTACAAGAAGCCCATGCTCTTCTTCAAGGAATCCTAATGGTTGAAGCCCTCTGTATCTCGAACATCATAATTAAAGGGGATTCTTTGCTCATTATCAATGCCTATAGAAAGAGTTGTGCTCTCAATTGGAGCATTCAACATATTTTAGAACATGTCTACTCCCTTTTGCACACTCTAGATAGATTTGAGTTGTGTCATTGTTACAAGAAAGGCAATCGTCTTGCAGATTGGTTGGCGAATAAAAGATACGCACAATCTAAGCCTATTGTCAATTATTCTATGGACTCTTTGCACCAATTTTTGGCAGCTTCAAAAATAATCCAACATGAAATGACAAACTTTTGAATTTTAACATTCTTGGTTTTTTGCAAGGCTACATTCCTTAAATACTCTCTGCCAATCACGGAATTACTTCATCCCGAAGGTACGCTGCTTGGCCTTGACTTGGTTCTTGTCTTCCTTGGCATGTCGAGTATTGTAGTACTCAATTTATTCTAGCTCATCAGTTGCATATCTATCCTCTTGTCACATCTTTAGAACAAATTCAAGGCTCTCTCATTCCTTATCAACCATGAGCCTTGGACTAGGAAGCAATCCCTGAAGAGGAAGTGCCCATTCTTCAACATTGCTTGGACACAACTTCAACATTGCCACTTTGCCTGTGTAGCTCAGGATAAGTCTCCTCACCACATCCAAGTCAAATTCAAGCCTAATCCAAATATGGAAAAGGATAATGATAATGCCATTGATGTTCTTAGCTCTTTCTCAGTCCCTTGCAAGATTTGTTGTCTAGTTTGTAAATAGGGTTGAGCTATGCTCCCCTTCTTTATGATGAATAATGATGAACAACAAATACCCTCATCGGTACTGAGAGGGGGGGGCGTGAATCAGTACATACCAAAACTTCTCAACAACTTATCAAGTTAAAACAATGCTAACCGGTTGTCTTCATCACTAAACTTAACCATGGCAATACCATTTAAACACAATAAGACTTTAGACATCTAAACCAATAAAACCGAATACTTCAAATAACATTCAACACTTGATAACTATTTCACCAACATACATATGCATGTGTTGTATCAGTAATACCATAACCATTAGCTTTGCATGCATATTCACCTAAACAAAGACTGCACAATTATCACATGAAAAATACACAACTCATGACACATATTTTTCATGTGGAAACCCAAATGGGAAAAACCACGGTGGGGATGAATACCCACAAGCTTTTTTTTGACCTCTTTTGAAAATCCTTTTGTTAGGAGCCTAGTCCAGTTAAAGACTTTACAATAAGGTTCTGTTAGGAACCGATCCTGTTAAAGATCACCCGGTTAAGGGATGGCTATATACCCTGTTAAAGGTTGAAACCATGTTAAAGGTTACCTTGCTAGAGGATTTGAAGAACTCAACGATCTTGAGTCACCTGGATAGAGGATTTGCAATAAGCCTATTTAAGATACCCGGTAAAAGGATTTTCCTACTGTTGAAATGGTTGGAAGACAACAAGTCAAGCTCTGATCTGATAACAGCACTACATGCTACGGCAGATCCTTTTCAGCTCCTCTATTCTGCAATCACACTCTGCAGTTTTGCACTCATTGGTCTGGCAAGTATTTCATCACTTGGATACAAACACAACATTTGCCAACACTTACAATATCAAAATTCATCGACCTTATAGACAACAATTAGGTCGGTAGCATAAACCCTAAACATTTTAAGTTTACAATTACAAGCGATCCAATCCTGACCGTTCACACACTTTGCATAGAATAAAACAATCTCAAACAGATCACAAGTCATTCTGCATCATCCATTCTTCACCGCATATAAAAATCAATAGCCCATCATGCTTTCTTCACATACTGCTAAGAAGAATGTTCATTCTCGAGGTAGATATTTAATGCAATGGATCTTCACATGCAAGATCCTCAAGGAAATCCTTCACGTACACAAAACTGATGTGGCATCTCGGTCTCATCCTTATTTCATAGCTAACTCATCAAAAAATGTCATCGGTTGCATCGCACAAGCTATATTGCCAAACCGGAAACCCTAGAGCTAAGACTACCAACCGGTAGTCATACTTAGTGAAACCCTGACACCGGTTCACTCCATCTCTTCATACCGGTTCTCCTACTTGAACATCAATCACAACTTCTTCCAATCTTCATACTAGTTCACCTGTACTTATTGACATCAATGACAATATACATTATCATCATATCATCATATGCCAACAATCTCTCTCTTTGGCATTGATGGCAATACTCAGCGTAGCATTGCTACTATATAAAAAAAATAGACCAATGCAATTATAACATATATCTTCATCATCAGATATCTTCACCCATATCATACATCATCCGATATCTTCTCCCCCTTTGACAACAATGCCAAAGTGGAGGCAAAAGCTTCCATTCTCCACTATGTTGCTCCCCCTATGGAGTAGCATCCTTCAACACATCAATCTTGAAAGATTTGTCACTGTAGTACTTGACTGATGTGGAACACAAAACTTTAGTTTATTTCATGAAGGGGAATAACACCTAATTCACCTCTCAAATAGGTAAATGTAATCTTCGGTAAGGGCTTAGTGAATATGTCTGCTAGCTTCTCCTTAATGGAAACATGTTCTAATACAACCTCTCTGTTTTGAACCTTCTCTCTCAAGAAATGATATTTGAGCTCAATGTACTTTGTCCTAGCATGCAATATCAGATTCTTGGAAATATTGATTGCACTTGTGTTGTCACAAAATATACTCACCGGTTCAGATATAGGTACTTTGAAATCATCCAATACATGTTTCATCCAGATTGCTTGAGTGCAGTTCATAAATGCTGCCACATACTCCGCTTCAGCTGTAGACAAGGAAGTACAGCTTTGCTTCTTACTCGTCCATCAGACTAGGCTTCCACCAAGAAAAAACGCTCCACCGGTTATGCTCTTCCGGTCGTCCACATTACCTACCCAATCTGCATCGGTAAATACCTTAAGATTAAAATCGCCATTGTATGGATACCACAATCCATAATCAATTGTCCCTTTCAAGTTTCTGAGAATCCTCTTGATTGCTACCAAGTGGGATTCTCTTGGACTTTTCTGAAAAACGGGCCACAATGCCCACTACATGAGCAATATCTGGTCTGCTATGTGCACAAGATCAAGTAAGTTCTCTGCTGAAAAAGGCTTACCTTTGAACGTTGAGAAAGACATCTTCCCAAGTTGGCATTCTCTGCGCAAAGAATTCTTCGGTTTATTCAGCAAAGGCAATCCTCTTACTACCTTGATCTTACTCGCCTTTACAATATTATCAAAATTCATATGACAAAATCTCCTATGCCATATCCAACTGTCATCAAACATCATCATCACACACTAACTAATCTTGGCATTCAACTGAAACAAGTTACCTTTGGTCTGCTTACCGATGGCAATAAGTTCATCACTCTTTCCAATTATACTCTAGACTCCAACTTTAAACTCCAGAATGAGTCTTTTTTCATTTAGCTGAGCAACACTCAAAAGGTTGTGCTTAAGACCTTCTACCCATTAGACATCATCCGCACTGCTCTTTCCATCCAGTGAGATGGATCCTTTACCTTTCACCAAGCATGGTGCATTGTTGCCAAATCAGACAACACCTCCATTATATTCTTCCAGAGACAAAAACATTCTCCGGTCACCAGTCATGTGGTGAGCACACCCACTATCAATAATCCACTCATTAGAGTTGTCAATGCGAGAGACAGGGCTTTCTTGTCAAACACTTCTTCCTTTACAACTACAAACACTATGTCTTCATTCTCTTTAAACTCAGATTCTTCATCAGTAACACCTTCATCAAATGCAACAAAACAATTTCTCCTACCTCCTCCTTTATACTTTCTAAACCTCTCTGGTTTATCCTTACTGTCATTGTTAGGACAGTTAACAACTATATGTCCTATCTTATTGCAAGAAAAACATTTTAAAATAATCTTACCTCTGTATTTTCCGGTGCCTTTTGGAAGTCTCTTGGCAAGAAGAGCTTCAAACTCCATCAAAATCTCTTCATCATCCATACTCTGCATTGCCTGGATTCATAACTGCTATTACTTCTTTTCCTTTTCTGGTTGGTGTAGCAGATGCTCTAAAGGCTGACTCAGACTTCTAAACACTGCCATCATAGCTATTCAACTCATATGCAATCAACTTTGTAATGATAGAGTCTAAAGATATCTTGGTTTTCTCAATAGACCTTAGCTCCTAAATAGTAGCAACTCTGATTGGATAGACCGGTAACAATGATCTCAAAACTTTACTGACAATGGTGGCATCATCAATTGTTCCACCAGTGCTCTTGATATCTCCAACCACACTCTTGATCCTTATGTCATATTGTTGAATGGTCTCTCCTTCAACCATCCTCATGTCTTCAAATTTTTCTCTAAGGCTTTCTTCCTTAGCCTGCTTGACATTCTCATCACCGCCATAAATGGTTTCCAGTGTGTCCCACACATCCTTAGGAGTGTCCTTATCTTGTACATCAATTAACTCAATATCGAATAGGCTGCTAATAAAGGCTTCCATGACTTGCTCGTTTTCTCGAATCTCTCTTTTCTGATCATCGGTTAGAGTGCTAGTGGGGATTACATAGGCATTCTCAACATAGCTCTAGTGTTCAGCACCCTAAATCTTGATTTAAATCATCATTTTGTCCTTCCATATTTTGAAATTATCTCTATTAAACTTAGGACCTTTTCTCTTCATCATTAAAGTAGGATCTTTTACCTCAAGCGGTTAAGCTTATATCATCGAGAACCTGGAGTTGCTCTAATACCAATTGATGAATAATGGGGAACAACAAATACCCTAATCAATATTGAGAGTGGGGGGTGAATCAGTACATACAAAAACTTCTCAACAACTTATCAAGTTAAAACAATGCTAACCGGTTGTCTTCATCACTGAACTTAACCATGGCAATATCGGTTAAACATAGTAGGACTTCAGACATCTCAACCAATAAAGTTGAATACTTCAAATAACATTCAACACTTGATAACTATTTCACCAACATACATATGTATGTGTTGTATCAGTAATACCATAACCATTAGCTTTGCATGCATATTCACATAAACAAAGACTGCACAATCATCACATGAAAAATGCACAACTCATGACATAGATTTTTCACATGGAAACCCAAATAGGAAAAACCACAGTGGGGATGAATACCTACAAGCTTGTTTTTGGACTCTTTTGAAGCTCGGTCTGTTAGGAGCCTAGTCTGGTTAAAGACTTTACAATAAGGTTCTGTTAGGAACCGACCCTGTGAAAGATCACCCGATTAAGGGATGGCTATATACCCTGTTAAAGGTTGAAACCCTGTTAAAGGTTACCTTGCTAGAGGATTTGAAGAACTCAATGATCTTGAGTCACCTGGTAAGAGGATTTGCAATAAGCCTGTTAAAGCTACCCGATAAAGGGATTTTCCTACTGTTGAAATGGTTAGAAGATAATAGGTAAAGCTCTGATCTGATAACATCACTACATGCAAAGGCAGATCCTTTTCAACTCCTCTATTCTGCAATCACACTCTGCAGTTTTCCACTCATTGGTCTGGCAAGTATCTCATCACTCGGATACAAACACAACATTTTCCAACACTTGCAATATCAAAACTCATCGATCTTATAGACAACAATTAGGTCGGTAGCATAAACCCTAAACCCTAAACATTTTAGGTTTACAATTACAAGCGGTCCAATCCTGACCATTCACACACTTTGCATAGAATAAAACAATCTCAAACAGATCACAAGTGATTCTACATCATCCATTCTTCACCGCATATGAAAATCAGTAACTCATCACGCTCTCTTCACATGCTAGGAAGAATGTTCATTCCCGAGGTAGACATTTAATGCAATCGATCTTCACATGCAAGATCCTCAAGGAAATCCTTCACGTGCACAAAAATGACGTGGCATCTCGATCTCATCCTTATTTCTTAGCTAACTCATCACAAAATATCACCAGTTGCATCGCACAAGCTAGATTACCAAACCAGAAACCCTAGAGCTGAGACTACCAACCGGTAGTCATACTTAGTGAAACCCTAACACCGGTTCACTCTATCTCTTCATATCGGTTCTCCTACTTGAACATCAATAACAACTTCTTCCAATATTCATACCGGTTCACCTGTACTTATTGACATCAATGACAACATACATTATCATCATATGCCAACAATCTCCCCCTTTGGCATTGATGGCAATACTCAGTGTAGCATTGCAGCTATATAAAACAATAGACCAGTGAAACTATAACATATATCTTCATCATCAGATATCTTCACCCATATCATACATCATCAGATATCTTCTCCCCCTTTGACAGCAATGTCAAAGTGGAGGCACAAGCTTCCATTCTCCACTATGCTGCTCCCCATATGGAGTAGCATCCTTCAACACAACAATCCTGAAAGATTTGTCACTGTAGTACCTGACTGATGTGGAGCACAAAACTTTAGTTTACTTCATGAAGGGGAAAAACCCCTAATTCACCTCTCAAATAGGTAAATGTAGTCTTCGGTAAGGACTTAGTGAATATGTCTTCTAGCTGGTCCTTACTGAGAAACATGTTATAATACAACCTCTCTATTTTGAACCTTCTCTTTCAAGAAATGATACGTCAGCTCAATGTGCTTTGTCCTAGCATGCAATATCGGATTTTTGGAAATATTGATTGCACTTGTGTTGTCACAAAATATACTCACCGATTCAGGTATAGGTACTTTGAAACCATCCAATACATGTTTCATCCAGATTGCTTGAGTGCAGTTCATAAATGCTGCCACATACTCCGCTTCAGCTGTAGACTGGGAAGTACAGCTCCACTTCTTACTCGTCCATGAGACTAGTCTTCCACCAAAAAAAAACGCTCCACCGGTTGTGCTCTTCCGGTCGTCCACATTACCTGCCCAATCTGCATCAGTAAATACTTTGAGATTAAAATCACCATTGTATGGATACCACAATCCATTATCAAATGTCCCTTTTAGGTATCTAAGAATCCTCTTGACTACTACCAAGTGGGATTCTCTTGGACTTTTCTGAAAACGGGCCACAATTCCCACTGCATGAGCAATATCTGGTCTGCTATGTACCACAAAGTGCAACTTACCGATCATTGAGCGGCACTCCTTCTCATTCACCAACGTTGAATCATCTTCCTTAGTCAATTTACAGCCAGTCACCATCGGTGTACCTACCGGTTTGCTCTCCTCCATGCCAAAGGTCTTCAATACCTCTTTGACATACTTGGACTGGGTAATAAAGATACCCTCTTTCATCTACTGAATTTGTAAACCAATGAAGAACTTTATCTCTCCAATCAGAGACATCTCAAACTCTTTATTCATTTCATTTGCAAATGCATGGTTCATTTCATCATCTCCTCCAAAGATTATGTCATCTACAAATACTTCACAGATCAGAATCTGATCACCTTCAGATTTCAGGTACACGTTGCTATCCTCACTTGTTCTCTGAACTCCTATCTTCACAAGATGAGAGTGTACCCATTCATACCATGCTCTTGGTGCTTGTTTCAATCCATACAGGGCCTTGTGTAATCTACACACCATGTTACTATCTTCTGATAAGGCAAACCCATCTGGTTGCTCAATATAAACTTCCTCTTCTAGGATTTCATTCAAGAATGTGGACTTCACATCCATCTGGTATACCTTGAATCCCTTAAATGCTGCAAATGCAAGTAGCATTTGAACACCTTCCAGTCTAGCCATTGGGGCAAAAGTTTCTCCATAGTCTTCTCCCTCTTCCTGAACATATCCCTTGCATACAAGTCTTGCCTTGTTCCTTACAACTGTGCCTTTGTCATTCAGCTTATTCCTGAAGACCCATTTGGTACCTATGGCATTCTTGTGTTTCGGTCTGGGTACCAAAGACCATGTTGCATTATTTTCTATCTGGTCCAGCTTCTCTTTCATTGCCTTAATCCAGTCTTTATCTATAAGTTCCTCTCTAGTAGTCTTAGGCCTAAATTCAGAAATCATCCAAAAGTTTTCTTTCACCTTTCTTTTTGTGAGTATCCCTGCATCTTTATCTTCTATGATCTGCTTCGGATCATGATGTAGTTTCACATATCTAGGAATGACTCTAGCTGGTTCTGCTTGCTTTTCCTCTTCTTCTTCTTCTTCTCCATCTTCTTCTTCACCTACTGCAGCTTCTACCAGTATAGGAACACTAATATCTTTGCTTGTTTCTTTCTTAACCGGTTCCCCAAAGGCTACACTCGGTTCATCTTCCACTTGCTCGTTGCAAGTTTCCTCAGGCTCCTTAGGGAATTCGTCAACCTTGACATTGATACTCTCAACAATTTTTTGGGTCCTATTGTTGTAGCACTTGAGAGCTTTGCTCTTAGTGGAATATCCCAGAAATATTCCTTCATCACATTTAGCATCAAACTTGCTCAGATGCTCACCTCTCTTGATATAACACTTACTGCCAAATACTTTAAAATAACTCACAGTGGGAGTCTTCTCAGTCCAGTACTCATAAGGGGTTTTATCTTTACCTTTCTTGATAAGTACTCGGTTCATAGTATAGACTGCAGTGCTCACCACTTCTCTCCAATAAGTGTGAGCAACCTTTCCTTGGATCAACATTGCTCTAGCCGCTTCAACTACAGTCCTTTTATTCCTTTCTGCTATGCCATTTTGTTGTGGTGTCCTTGGGACAGACAACTACCTCCTGATACCGTTCTCTTCACAGTACTTGTTGAATTCATCAAAAGTGAATTCACCTCCTTGATCAGTTCTTAGGCATTTTATCCTTTGACCACTTTCCTTCTCTACTAATGCTCTAAAGGCTTTGAACTTTCCAAATGCCTCAAACTTGTCTTTCAAGAATGTGACCCAAATCATTCTTGAGCAATCATTAGTAAGAATCATGAAATACCCATCTCCTTGAATACTTCTAGTTTTCATTGGACCACACAGATCAGTGTGCACAAGATCAGGTAAGTTCTCTGCTGAAAAAGACTTACCTTTGAACGTCGAGGAAGACATCTTCCCAAGTTGGCATTCTCTGCAAAAAGAATTCTTTGGTTTCTTCAGCAAAGGCAATCCTCTTACTGCCTTGATCTTACTCGCCTTTACAATGTTATCAAAATTCATATGACAAAGTCTCCTATGCCATATCCAACTATCGTCAAACATCGTCATCACACATTGACTAATCTTGGCATTCAACTAAAACAAGTTACCTTTGGTTTTCTTACCAGTGGCAATAAGTTCACCACTCTTTCCAATTATACTGCAGACTCCACCTTTGAACTCCAGAATGAGTCTTTTATTATTTAGCTGAACAACACTCAAAAGGTTGTGCTTAAGATCTTCTACCCAGTAGACATCATCCGCACTGCTCTTTCCATTCAATGAGATGGATCCTTTACCTTTCACCACGCATGGTGCATTGTTGCCAAACCGGACAACACCTCCATCATATTCTTCCAGACACAGAAACTTTCTTCGATCACCAGTCGTGGTGAGAACACCCACTATCAATAATCCACTCATTAGAGTTGTCAATGCGAGAGACAAGGGCTTTCTTGTCAGACACTTTTCCTTTACAACTACAAACACTATGTCCTCATTCTCTTTATCCTCAGATTCTTCATCAGTAACACCTTCATCAACTGCAACAAAATAATTTCTCCTACCTCCTCCTTTATACTTTCTAAACCTCTCTGGTTTTTCCTTATTGTCATTGTTAGGACAGTTAACAACTATATGTCCTATCTTATTGTAGGAAAAACATTTTAAAGGAAGCTTACCTCTGTATTTTCCGGTGCCTTTTGGAAGTCTCTTGGTAATAAGAGCTTCAAACTCCATTCGAATCTCTTCATCATCCATATCTCTGCATTGTCTGGATTCATAACTGCTACTTACTTCTTTTCCTTTTCTGGTTGGTGCAGCAAATGCTCTAAAGGTTAACTTAGTCTTCTGAACACTGCCACCATAGCTATTCAACTCATATGCAGTCAACTTTGCAATGATAGAGTCTAAAGATACCTTGGTTTTGTCGATAGACCTTAGCTCCTGAATAGCAGCAACTCTGATTGCATACACCGGTAACAATGATCTCAAAACTTTAGTGACAACAGTGGCATCATCAATTGTTCCACCAGTGCTCTTGATATCTCCAACCACAGTCTTAACCCTTTTGTCATATTGTTGAATGGTCTCTCCTTCAACCATCCTCATGTCTTCAAATTTTCCTCTAAGGCTTTCTTCCTTAGCCTGCTTGACATGCTCATCACCGCCATAAATGGTTTCCAATGTGTCCCATACATCCTTAGGAGTGTCCTTATCTTGTACATCAATGAACTCAATATCGGATAGACTGCTAATAAGGGCTTCCATGACTTGCCCATTTTCTTGAATCTCTCTTTTCTGATCATCGGTTAGAGTGTCAGTGGGGATTACATAGGCATTCTCAACATAGCTCCAGTGTTCAGCACCCAAACTTTTTTTATAAATCTTCATTCTGTCCTTCCATATTTTGAAGTTATCTCTATTGAACTTAGGACCTTCCCTCTTCATCATTAAAGAAGGATCTTTTACCTCAAGCAGTTAACCTTATATCACTAAGGACCTGGAGTTGCTCTGATACCAATTGATGAATAATGATGAACAACAAATACCCTAATCAATACTGAGAGGGGGGGGTGAATCAGTACATACAAAAACTTCTCAACAACTTATCAAGTTAAAACAATGCTAACCGGTTGTCTTCATCACTGAGCTTAACCATGGCAATACTAGATAAACACAATAAGACTTCAGACATCTAAACCAGTAAAACCGAATACTTCAAATAACATTCAACACTTGATAACTATTTCACTAACATACATATGCATGTGTTGTATCAGTAATACCATAACCATTAGCTTTGCATGCATATTCACCTAAACAAAGACTGCACAATTGTCACATGAAAAATGCACAACTCATGACACAAAGATTTTTCACGTGGAAACCCAAATGGGAAAAACCACGACGGGGATGAATACCTACAAGCTTGTTTTTTAACTCTTTTGAAGCTCACTCTGTTAGGAGCCTAGTCTGGTTAAAGACTTTACAATAAGGTTTTGTTAGAAACCGATTCTGTTAAAGATCACCCGGTTAAGGGATGGCTATATAACCTGTTAAAGGTTGAAACCCTATTAAAAGTTACCTTGCTAGAGGATTTGAAGAATTCAATTATCTTGAGTCACCTGGTTAGAGGATTTGCAATAAGCCTATTAAAGCTACCCGATAAAGGGATTTTCCTACTATTGAAATTGTTAGAAGACAACAGGTAAAGCTCCGATCTGATAACAGCACTACATGCCAAGGCAGATCCTTTTCAGCTCCTGTATTCTGCAATCACACTCTACAGTTTTCCACTCACTAGTCTAGCAATTATCTCATCACTCGGATACAAACACAACATTTGCCAACACTTACAATATCAAAACTCATCGACCTTATAAACAACAATTAGGTGGGTATCATAAACCCTAAACATTTTAGGTTTACAATTACAAGCAGTCCAATCCTGACCGTTCACACACTTTGCATAGAATAAAACAATCTCAAACAAATCACAAATCATTCTGCATCATCCATTCTTCACCGCATATGGAAATCAGTAACCCATCACACTCTCTTCACATACTGCTAAGAAGAATGTTCATTCCTGAGGTAGACATTTAATGCAATCGATCTTCACATGCAAGATCCTCAAGGAAATCCTTCACGTGCACAAAAATGACTTGGCATCTCGATCTCATCCTTATTTCTTAGCTAACTCATCACAAAATGTCACCGGTTGCATTGCACAAGCTAGATTGCCAAACTGAAAACCCTAGAGCTGAGACTACCAACCAGTAGTCATGCTTAGTGAAACCCTGACACCAGTTCACTCCATCTCTTCATACTGGTTCTCCTACTTGAACATCAATAACAACTTCTTCCAATCTTCATACCAGTTCACCTGTACTTATTGACATCAATGACAACATACATTATCATCATATGCCAACACTTTACTTTTTACTCTGCGCTTAGCATCTCCAAATTGTAAGGTCCTGCTCCTTTTTGGGCGATCCTCACTCTCCTCCTCTATATATAACTCATGTCCTAATAGTCATATTGTTTGATGCATTTGTAATCCTATATTTTATTAATATATTTATACGCTCCTATCATTTTGTCAAAAAAAAAAAGTATTTCCAAAAAGAACGTAAGTTACTATTTTTAGCGTCCTAAATTGTACTAGCCTATAATTTTATCCTCACTGAGGCCTCAATTTGGCATTCATCCTCTAAGGCCTGATCGCAGCTCCGATTTTGCTCACACCAATCATCAAACTTAACTTTTTCATGGTCTGTACTTTCTCCCCCCTTAATCTTGGGACCCTGATGTGGTACCAAGGTTCCCAACGCAATGGTCCTCTTAAAAAGGAACCCTTTTGGGACCTCATAACCGTCATTCGGTTTGAGAGAGAGCCTAGATTCCATGTTGCCCTATGTCAGAAATTTAATTTTTTTTTTGACCAACAAGTATAAAAGGAGGTCTACCCCTCTCATTTCTAATATAATCCGAAAATTCAAGATCATCCTACACTCTAGCAAATTCAAGTGAGCAAGCAATCAGTCTTCTATAAAGCATTGGAGTACAAGTAAAATCAAGATTCAAGCATTGTAGATGGCATTCATGTTCTATGTTTTATGAAAACTATCTACATGAAACCCTAATTCCTTGTGAAGAAAAACAAAACTTCATTAAAAGGTATAGCATTAGTGTTTCAGACATTTTCAGTCTTTCCCTCAAAAGGAAAACATTATATTGCAGCACTTTATTTACATTTCATTTCTATTTCAATGTTAATTCCGAAACCAGGGTATGACCTAACACAAACCCCTATTCCCAACAATTTCTCCCTTTTTATTGTGTAGGAACAGGTACAGAGCTTCATTTCGGAGGAACAACAAGATTTGTAGAGACAAACATGTTCCACTTTGGACGCCGAAAATTTCGGAGGACCAAGGCGAACGCCACCACGGTCCTGAGAATTCAGGACGAATTTCAAAGAGAAAATTTGAACCTTCATCTACTGCTCAAATCCAAGTTTATGGTTCTATTTGATGATTGTAGCTCACTGTTGATGCATAATTGCTTTAATAATCCACCATTGTACCCTAATCCTTTACAATTCAAAAATACAATTCAATCCAAGAGAACGAAGAGCCCCATTTAAAAGGGCTGGAATTTGATCAAAATATTTGTCTATTAGGTTTAGATCTATCAAATTCCTATCTTTCCCTAATGTAATGGTCCTTAAGCAAAATTAGCTATTTTACTACATCCCATGGTGAAGCCTTAATTTTTCATCATTACACTATTTTAACAAAATATTTCTAAAAAATAATGTCAATATTCTAAAAAAAAATTAATTACTTAAAAATATATCTTTGTGAGAAATGATAAAAATGAAGGTAGAGCATCCCACCCCTATCAATGTTATGCAAGTAAACATTAGAGAATTAGAAAGGAATTTTGTAACAAGAATTATTTTCATTATAAATAAAGAAACTATAAAAAAAACATTCTGAGAATTTCTATGTATTTTCATTTACTGAGAAAAGTAATCATTGTGTGACTGTGTTGAAACACCTAATTACAAGTGAAATGGTGTGGAAATGGGGTCTTTACTCTAGTAATGCAAACTAGGAACCATTTTAAATTGGGATGTCATTTCATTAGCTATGACCAATATGATTGGTGCAAGAGAACCTCATGACTAAGATGATAAGAGCAATAAAGGCTAAAGGTCACACATGGGAATGTGACCTTTCAATCTATTTAATAGGATAGTCTTGTTTGTTTGATTTTTTTAATGAACCCCACCTTGTCACCCAATGTCATGGATTTGGCAAATTGATAAGCCACCATGGGAATATGGGCCTAGGGGTATTTAGTTGAGTATTTTCTATGTGTTTATGTGTTGGAGATGTCTTGGGAAGGCTTAAGACAGGTTGAAACAACTCTAGGTAGGCGGACTTAACATGTGTCAAAAGTTGCTCAAACATGACAACATTGGTTACAAATAGCAACTTCTTTCCAATGGTCACCTCGGTTCAAAAATTTGGTTGATAACCGTTGAGTAAGGTATAAAATGTCATTCCCAATCATCATTGGGGGAGAGAAGTACTTTGTACACAATTGGCATCATTGAAGCAATAAAAATTTGAGAATTTCTTGCAAATTTGTTATTCTGCACGGTGTACGGTACTGTACGAACAGTTTGGAATTAGGAAACCAGTGGGATGTGTTAGAGTGGCCAATCACCTTTCAGATGCATCAAGTCTAAGACCCTAATTCACCAGGACAAGGGAGAAACCTACCATTTTCTGGAAGTGGTCTAGATTAGACAGTTTTGCCTAGGGTTTTGCAAAGAAATGGCCTCATCTTGCTAATCATTCATTAGTGGCTCACGGCTTTGGAGGGGATGCAAGAATGGCCAATGTATTTTAGGATTTTGAAGGCCTTTTGCAGGTTAAGACCAGTTGGAGGTGAGGGTTTGATGCATTAAGGTGGGCAACTCCATGTGGCCACCGTGCAAGTGTAAGCAAACAGGTCTTGCATCAAGGGTTAGAGGTCTGATCATGGCCTAAAACTTAGGAATTGGTGGATTTACCATGCCCTAAGGGTGTGCCTTGAATTTATTTGGCAAGTTAAGGTCTGTCTCCACACACTTCTTTGTAAAATAGGCCTAATTGGGGCTAATAGGTCTCCTAACCAAGATAGGGTTTGGATTCTTTTGTTCCCAACCGATCAGAACCCTTGGGATATGTTTTGCAACTCTCAAAAGGGTATCCAAATATGGAATTTTTTGTCTAAGTCCTTTGGGGAAATCAGGAGTTAATTGTGGAAAACCAGTCTGGCAAGGCTACTAGGATTAGTAGGCCTTATTGCAGCAGTTACCCCAAACCGATAGAGGGAACCTAAAGTAATGATAGAAGGGGGTCTCTCTGACCTAAGGGACTTCAAACCAAACCTTAAATAGTCATTGATGCATTGGAGAAGGGACCAACCCATTGTTGGCTATAGGGTCCTTAAGAGCCTGTAGAAGACCTTGCGAGACACTCAATAGAAGTGACCTTGTGAGGAAACCTTTTTGGAAGAAAGGGATGTGGGACTTGTCAAACTAATATTCCTTGACCCCTTGTAGTGTTTTGTGATTGACAGGGTCCTTGGTGTCCTCTTGGATTAGGGGAAAGTATCATATATCTATACCTAGGCTCTGTATCAATGATTATGATGAGAAATTATGCAAAATAGACAATAATCATCATAAATAGATAAATAAAGAGCTAGAAATCAAAATGTAAGCTCAAATCTTGAAATGAGAGACAAAGACGAATCCTTCACTAAGATTTAAGCATGAAATGATGGACTATGAAGCTAGGCACCTTAGTCCTACAAGTGTTTGTGTCATCTCAAGTTCTGAATTTCAAATCACCATACTCTATAAATTAGTTCCTCCAAAATTCAGCCAAAAAGCATCGGACTATGACGCTAACCAGAATAGACCTAGGCTTTTCACCTATTTGAAGTCTGGAACTGTGTGTCTTGGCCAGTTTTGCATAATTTTATCACTTTCAACTATCAAATTTATAACTTGTACACACACACAAAATGTTGTGTTGTGTAGGGTCTTGCCTAAATCAAACTCCATGTCGGTGTTTCCACCTCCACAATAGCTATGATGGATGAAAGAGAGTTTATTCCTAGTAGGGCAAAGGCTGAAAATCTTAAGAAAATGATTGAATTGACAAATGATACCTTAGATATGAACTTCTTATCATGAAGACTGAGACAAAGCTTGATGTTTCTTCATATGTATTAATACATGCCTTCACTCATTGAGGAACACATAACTTTATCATGATTCTTGAACTTGAATGCTTGAATGGTTGACTTCAGATTTCTCCTTAATTGACTTTAAGATGCATGATTGAAATGTGCAATTGGAGTGATAGGAAAGTGATTTATTAGAGATGGATGCTCAAATGAGGGAGGGAGTTTTACTTATACACAACTTGAACCTTATTAGGTTTAAATTTTAAAAAAGGCCAACATCGAGGAGCACTTTTCTACCCCTATAATTCTTGACCATTGTGATTTCAAATTTGGGCCCAAAATGGTTGTACTATTATAGCAGGTGCCATAGTCCAAGAGGTCTAAGAGCCATAGTCCTATATTACTGAGTTAAAATCAAGGTCAATAAGCATAGGATTGTGTTGAGCTTCCATAAATGCCCATGGACTGAACATAATCAAACATGAATCAAGGGCATGAGGGACAACCACCAAAGTGAGCCCAAGATGAGTGAAATTGTAGAGGGATACAATTTATGATAATACATTTAGCCCCCACTTTAGTGGTAGTATGACCTTACACTCGTACTCTCAATAAAGTGTAGGATAACATACAAAGAATTTCACCAAGACATTTTGAGAGATAATACAACACCAAGCCCCAAGGACTGGGATATTATCAGTCTAACATATCAAAATAAAAGGAGCAACATTATCAGCATACACATACACATGGAGCTTTGCAAGAACACAAAAGGGTATGATATCATAGGGCTAAAAAGGAATCCATAGGAAACTTACTATGCATAATAAGAGAAGAGGCATGACATCTAGGTCTACTAAGGGATGCTTACTAGGAGTAGTATTAGAAAAACAGAATCAAACAAGTCTACCAATTGTATTATGCTAGTTGACTCGTGCTAAGGAAAATTACAAAGAAAAGTTTTGTTTGATAAATAATTTGAAAATATGATTGCTAAATGGGTGTTGCGGTGTACACAAAGCATATCATGGCGTGCGATCAAAGTGTACAAACCAATCTCATGTTGTATGCATAAAATGTAACATATAGTGGAGTGTATGCCCCCACATTAAACTAATTGCATATGCCTTACTAGGAGCAATTGCTTTAAGGTAGCATTGATACATGCAAAAGACAAGCACAATGCAATAGTGAAATACTCCAAAACATAAGCAAGTCAAAGGTGATGGTCACAAGACATGAAAGAGCAAATAAAGGGATTCACTATGTGTGTTTAGTATGAGCAATAGATAAATCATGTATATCAAGTATGATTGTTTTGAATTTTCCTCATCTCCCAAATGTATTACAAGCACAATAGAATAAGAGAACATAAGATAAATAACAAGTATTTTTGGGTCAAGATGAAAGAGACCAAGAAGATCTCAATACTTTGCATCGTCCCCAAGTAGACAACACAAAAACACATTTACAATATAGCATGTATACAACATATAGAAGTGTAGCGTCCTAAAATTGCGACACTTGCAATTTCGACTGCATTTCGGTCTTCACGATGGCGACGCAACACGCAACCTGAATGGAGACCCCGAAACCTGTTTTTGACACTGAAAACTGCATTTTCTAGCACCCTGGCCTGAACCTCCTTTGCACCCTGCTGTCCCGGGAGGTGGGACCAGAGCGCCCAGCGCCCTGGTCCTTCAGGACCAGGGCGCCCAGTGCCCTGGTCCCTGGGTCCTATTTTGGGCCCGGTCTCTTTTGGACTTCGGGTCTTTTTGTTTGCAAATTGGAAATTATTGTTTCCTGGTCGGCCTAAGGTCGGGAAAATCAGTCTTTTAACCCTAATTGGCAAGTATATAAACTACATTTTTCTCTCTCATTTGGCATGATGAGGAGGACATATGTATACAAGCGTGGAAACTATACTCAAGCATTCAAGCATTCAAGCATTCCTTCTAAGTCTCCATTCAAGGCTAAGTGTTGCATTCAAGACAAGGATTCAACCATTGAAGAGGAGATCACTTACTACATGCTACAACATACAACAAACAACAACATCTATACCTTCGCACATAAGGATACAAACATCCTTACAACAAGGTATTAGTACTTGTTTTACATTACATACATTTACATTTACAGCATTTCTCATTTCTTGGTTAATTCCAAAACCGGGGTTTGACCTAAAGGCAAACCCCTAATCCCTAACCCCCCAATCGTCTTCGCTTTTCTGTGTGTAGGTTGCAGGTACGCGGCTGAAATTGAAGATCTGGAATCCTTGTGCAGAGACGAACATATCCCCCTTCGTTTCGCGGATTTTTCGGAGGACCGTGGCGCCGGGCGCCATCGTCCTGACAACTTTTGCTCAAATTTGCAGGACAGCGCCGTATCGACATTTTACTGCTAATTCCAGGTCCGCAGCTTCATCCTATATCCCTGTCTCAGTTTATAAGCGAATCTTTGTCACTTTCTATGCATTCCTAGCTTAATTCTTCTATCAACATTCTTTACAAAAGAGGGTAGCCTTGCTTTCTTAACCCTTGAAACACATTTAGCATCCAATCTTGCCTTGTGTAGGATTGGATCTTGTGGGTTTCAACCCCTCTTTTGAATGTAAAGTCTCTCCCCTAAGTGAAAACTGTCAACCCTAGCAACCTCCCTTCTCTCTCCTCGGAGTTGGAAGAGGGGAGAGCAACTAGGGTTCGATCGCGATTTTCCGCTTTACAAGAAGAATGATGATAAAAATAAAGGAATGTTATGATAAATCAGTCCCTTTGAATCCTTGTGCCAACAAAGCAATAAGGGTCATCCAAAGAGATCTTTAACAAACAAAAAGACACGCCAAGAAGTATTGTATGTGAGATCACATTACATGCAAGCAAACACATAAAACAAACCATCTACTACACAAAAAAGCTAGTTTAGTAGATCATCTACCTCCTAATATTTTCAACACTAGGTAGGGATGGTGCACAAAATACCAAAGGAGCTACGATAGTACAATAGATGGAGCTATGTCTAGTGCCAAATATGGAGCATGCCCTAATGATGGATCACAATGTGTATCAATAGGAGATAGGGTTGATGTTTTTGAAATTATTGAAGACAAATCATTGTAGTATTCTCAACAAATTTAAAATTATCATCATAATAATAATCTAAATTGATCGCAATAGGAGATTTGATAGGAGGAGGAGAAGAAGAATAACATGGAATTGACAACTTCAGATTTCAACAAGGTTGGGCAAGGTAAGGATCCTCTCTAGGTGTATAAGATCGCAAGGAAGGCTACAAAGGCAGGATCAAATCTGCATTTGACTGCTTAGGAGAAGAATCAATTTTGGCAACAATCTCACGAGACTTGCAATGACATCTTCATCAAGATTCCCTTGCACTACGATTTTGTTGGTTACAAGTCACAGATTTTCTAGGAGGAGGTTGGGGATCACTCAACATCGATTCATTTTATTCCTTTGCTCGAGGAATGAAAGGAGGAATGAAAGGAACTACTAAAGGTTGAGAGGTAGGAGGTGTCAAGTGTTTCTACCTTTATCCTTTATAGGATTACGCAAGTGATAATGTAGCATATATAGGAGGAATGTTAGGTGTAGGTAGGATTCTTGATCTAGCATGTGGTTCAGTCATTACCTATGGTGCAAGAAGAGCTTCTTCTATATCCATAACTGATGAAGGATCCTTAGGGTAGAAGTCGAAGTGAATGCCAAAGGATCACCTGAGGATAAGTCAGATATCCTATTGGCTTTAAACTTTTGATTGGAAAGAAATAGGATATCTTGGCGAGATTTAAGTTGTTGAGATTTTTTAGGCCAAAAATGATCATGGGTAAAGTTTCAACAATTAGAGAAATGCTGCAAAATACTATGATGTATAGTTATAAATGGTCTTTTGCAAGGAAATTTTGAAGACTTATGGATTGTGTAAGGGATTGCCTTCAAGCACATAAGCCAAGGGTGACCAAACTTCACACAAAATTGGTCTGCAATACGGATAATGGTAAAAGGAACATCTACGCACTTAGAGCCAACTTAATAGAAACAACGATAGAACCTATCGTAGGAACAGTGAAAATCATCAATCACCTTAATCAAGACTTTAAATTTATTATGTGTCTTAATATAACTAGTGTATAAAGATATTCCTCTGTAATCACATTCACCATACATACTATATCAATAAGCACTCCACGTAAGAGTTCAAGTTTTTTCTTTTTGTAATAATGTATAATGAACCATTAGGTGCATTTGTGATATCATGTGAGGTAAACGTTATATTAGGTTCACGTTTAGGCTTAGGTTTCTCTTGGTCTATCAAATTCACAATATTGTTTTGGTCAAGTAACTCATTAGCGGTTATATGACTATCATGGGAAGGCAAATGATTGGTAATGATTTGCAAGTTTTGATTAGGTGATGCTATGAATTTGTTGCCTTTATCATTCACACCATACACCACAATAAAATTAGAGTCAATGAGATCTTGTATTTCATTTTTTTCGAAACATACATCTCTTTGTGTCATGCCTAGGTTGATGATGATATTGACTAACATCTTTTGAGTTAAAGGAAGGAGGTGAAAGTTTTGAGATATCTATGGCATGGATAGGGAGAAGCTTTATCAAATTATTGTTAATCAATCAAAGGATAGTGGTATGCAAGGACTCAGAAATTAGTGTGTAGTTGCAATGTTCGAATGGTTTAGAAAAAAAGTGAGCTACAACGGGAGTTGTTGTCACAGCAACTTGATTATCAATGTTATTGAAGGAATTGTTGTTGACTACCTTAATGAAGAATTTTTATTATTTTATAAATCCTTGGAAAGTTTGTCGATCATCTTTAGACTTATCAGCTAGAGTCAAAGATGAAGAACCTTCATATTGACTAACCTAAAGTTGATATTCATGAACTTTCATGCACAAGTGTGTGAAAGATTAGTATTTCAAAAGAAAAATCTTTTCTCTAATATGTGGTTGCAAATTATCAATAAAAACTCTTTGAATATTAGCATCAATAAAAGCATAAGAATTTTGTTAATACAATGTTGATATCTAAGTTAATGAAATCAATCAATTTTTCCTTAATTAACACCCTGTTTGCAATGCAGTAAATCAGTCAATATAACTTGTGGCCCAATGATGTTTTGAAAATTTTGCAAGAATGCATCTACCAATTTTTTAAATTAACAATTTTAAATTATTAGGCAAGGAGTAAAACCATTCCAAAGCAATTTATTTTAATGATTGAAGAAAAAAAATTGCATGAAGTTTTTTGTCAAATAAGTCACTACATAAAGAAGAAAATGTTTTCACATCGATACTTGGATTGGGATTGTGTAATGTTGGCCAACTGTCATTGTGGGAATGAAAATTTTTGCAACGAGTGGTTTATGGAGGCACCAATGGGTGAGTCAGTGGTAGGAATATTGGGTACTAAGCATCTCAACTTGGGTTGGAAGAGAGTAATATCCAACCACTTTTGTGCAACTAGCTATCTTCATAGTATTTTCATACGCTATGTGAGCTATGCTACATAGAAATTCCACACCGTGTTCATCACCTTGAATCAACATCCTTAAACTCTCAATCAAGCGGATTGCCTATCTAGCTAAGTGTTCTTGACTCATAAATTGTTTAAATTTTTCCAATTTATTATCGTTATAGGATTAAATTAGGTCAAGATAAGTATGTATATTGTGATACTAAGGAAAAGTGAAACCAACTACATCACATATCATATCTACATCCTAATGAGCCTATTGCTCTTTTGAGTTCAAGAGCGCACCAAGTTATGTTTACTTTTGATCATTGCCAATGCCCAAGTTCAACTCAATGGCATTTGTTATGGAGAGAGTTGATCCATCTTGATCTCTGTGGAGCAAGGGGACAGTGGAGTTTTCAAGAAAATTATTCCTCCTCTTAACTCTAAATGGGTTGTTCTTATTTTAAGTTTTTTTTCTTTCTAAGATTTATGTTTGTTGGGTGGAGAAAATGATTTTGTTTTCTCTCTTAAATATGTTTAATCCTAATGATCAATATCAAAGCCCTTTCTATGGTTTCCTATACGCAAAAATCTCCTTGACTAAGTAGCTCAAGGGCCTCATCATTTTGGACTTCATCTATTGTTATCTAGTGACACTTATAACACCTAATTAGGTCAAGGTATAGCAATTCAAAGCTTACGATGAAAATAAAGTTATCTAGGAAGATTGTTGTATCAACTTTGTTTTCATAAGGTTTATTACCAAGGGAAAGAACATAGTTCTAATAGTATCATCAAACCACTGTATATGGTCACAAACATTTGGAGCTCCAAGCTGACATCATTAAGAGGTAAAAGATATAAATCTTATAAT
Organism: Cryptomeria japonica; assembly: GCF_030272615.1. NCBI lineage: Eukaryota > Viridiplantae > Streptophyta > Pinopsida > Cupressales > Cupressaceae > Cryptomeria > Cryptomeria japonica. The sequence continues at coordinate 588,780,175 of NC_081406.1, forward strand.
GAACCCAGTCCTAATTTAATAAGTATGTATATAGAGTTAGGAGAAGAATATGAAAAAAAAAACAGGTGAAATATAAAGAGAGCTAGAAATAGATTCATATCACTACAATTTTGAAAGAAGATTATGTGTGTGAGCGTGATAAAGAGTTTGTTATGAAGTGTTATAGTGTGTTGATATGTAGGAAATGGAGCCCTAGCCTAGAGACATTAACTAAGATCTTAATTCCCAAATCACTATCATTGATTGGAGGAAATAGCCAACGCAATCCAACTTCAATCCCAAGGGGAAGCTAGATGTTGTGTGATTTTTTCCTCTTTTTAATTTAATTTTATTTGATGTGAATATGTAATGTCTAGTTAAAATGATGTAAAATTGATAATATTCACCATAAACAGACAAAGATACAACAAAAAACTACAAATCTGGAAATGTGATCCAAAGAGAAACTTGTTACTAAAATATATAGCTAAAAGTGTCGGTCTAGTGAGCTAGGTACCCTAGATCAAGAGGTGTCTTCGTGAGTTGAGGCTTTAGATTTCAGATCAAGATGCTCTATATATCTTTCCCTTCAAAATTCAACCTAAAAGTGTTGATCAAGTGCGCTAATTAGTATAGTACACAGGTTTTTTCCTACTCAGAGTTTGGGACTGTACATCTCAATCTACTCTATGTGAATCTTCATTTCTCTAATGTCAGATCTACAGCCTGCACACATAGAGAAGGGGAAAATGTTGTGTTGTATAGGGGCTTGCCTAAGTCAAACATCGTTTTGGTGTTTCCACCTCCACTACAACAATGACATGATGTAAAAGAGATCTTACCCCTCATAAGGAAGATAAATTAGAATTAAAATACTAAAATTAAATGATATCACCTTAGGATTTGATAATGGTGGTGATGCAGTTCTCTTTAGACAATTCATCTAAGTGTTGATGCAATAAAATTACAAATCATAAAACAATCCATCATAAAAATATACTTGATAAGTTATTGTAGCATTGATGCTCCATGTATTCAGATCTACTCTTGATGAAGGAATTAGGAATGCTTCAATTGTAACTTGTAAATTATTAGATTGTGAGTAATAAATGATTGCTTTATATAAGTTTCTTAAGATGTTTTTATATCTACGCCAACTTCCAACGGTCATATGAAAGTATCAGGATTGGATCACAAATGGTGAGAACTGGTACTCGCACACTTTTGCAATTTGGCCCCAATTTGGAGGGATTAGAATGCTAGGCACCATAGTCCAGTAAGACTAGGGTGCTAGGTGACATAGTTCATCTGCAAAAGGATGAAATGAAGGTGGTTGCAAAGCATTCAGGCCTAGGACAAAAAATCAAGTCACCTCATGATCATATGACAACAATTTAGATGTTATAAGGCCAAAATAGGCTAAAAAAATGATGCAAAAGGAGTCACACTAAAGCAAGGGCCTAAAAAGAGTATTAAATTGTAAAGGGATTATAATTAATGACTACATGTGTAATGAATTGTGCAATTAATAATTAGTTCTTTAGTTATCATTATTGATTCTTGTGATTCTATTACGACAAGTTATATTTCACTACAAATGATTTAATATTTCTTCTATTGTTAGTTTTTGGGTATAAATACAACCTGCAAGACTATAGGGATAAAATTCTAGTCTATGAACCCAATATCTCTTGCCAGCTTTTATTTTTATGTTCAAGACCTTGGAAAATAATAAAGGATAAGATTAAATCATAAAGGCTATTAGAGGTGTTGATGTAGAAAGTTTTTTTAGGATATTATGGATAATATAGAAAAAAATATGATATATGACATATCTTTAAAGTTCTAGCCTTGTGAGAGAGGGTTGGAAAGCTAGAAGATGACAAAAAGAAAATGGGGATCTAGATGGAGCCATTAGAAAGATGCATCAAATGAAAATTAGATAAGGGTAGAACACATGGGAGGCATAAGAGAACCAATGAAATTCCAAAACACCACAATTGATGGGAAAAGGAGGTAATATAAGGGAATTTAGGTATAGCCAATTAGCAATGGAGTTGAACAGAAAGAAAAAAGAAAACATAAGAAAGATAGGACAGATACCGTATAAGGATAAAAAAAGCCAAAAAAACTAGACGTAAGCACACCAAGGAGATGTGACAATAAGAGGTGAAGAAAGGGAAATTAATTCCCTAGAATTTGAGAATTGGATCACACAAGAACATGTCACAAGGACAAAAATTGAAAATAAATATCAAAAAAATTTCAAGATTATGGAACCAAGACAAGACAATGTCATTGTACATTTAGATAATACAACGTAAATTCTCAATATGATGGATAAAAGTATTGAAGAATATGAAAAGTATTTGACATTAGATGAAGAATATCATAGTCTAGCACATAGGCTACACCACTTCCTTGTGATAACTTCACTAAACGTATAAAAAAAAAATGAAAAATTCATTAATTGACTTGCAGAAAAATTACTATTTTTCATCATATAACTTCACTAAAAATATAAAAAAAATTAAAAGATCATTAATTGAAGATGATATTATATCAAGCAATAAGTAAATGAAGAGATGACATTTTCACTACCTAGACTAAGGAAAAAATTGAAATAGGATATGATAGAATGGAGACATCACTAACAAATAAGATATCATCAAAGAAACAAACCATGCCAAACCATACCTCCTAAAATAATATTTACCTTTGAAGAGACGCAACACCTTTACCAAGAGGCATCCCATGTGCCATCTAAATCAAGAAGACTTTCAGCAAATAATATATTAGAATAAATAATTGAGAGTATTGATTCAGACTATGATAAATACTTGAGATTGGATTCTCTGATATAAAACTATTCTGAGATAAAGAAACAAACAAAAAAATTAGTAAATCACAAGACCTATTAAAAGAAAGATAAATCACCAAATCAAGCAACTCAACTTTGCAAAAGACAAAAGAAAATATATCCAACGTGGCTCCACAAGAAAAAATTAATCTCTAGTATATATTCTACAAAAGAGGTCGAACACATTTGTTTTGGACTCACCGTGGCAAGGGAGATGAACCACAAGAGTCTAAACGAAGTTGTTCAACTTTGTAGGTACCATGTAGAATGATGCATTAAGCTAGTATAAAAAGTGTCCTCAACATTACAAATAATGGAGAACAATTAAGAACGAATTCTTATCCAGCTTTTCGTCACTAGAAATCCCTACTAGAATTTAACTATGATGAGGGGTATGACACAAGAACAAGAATCTATCAGATTTTATTTCCTTGATAAATGTCATCAAGTTTCTTCACCGGCAAGAACATTCTCTTCTCTTCATGAGCATTTAGAAGAATAGAATCCACAAGACAAAGTCTAATCAGGCCTTTGGCTTTCCTATCTGCAAGATCCCAATCCTCTTCTTTCATGCCTAAGAGTTTAGTCCTAGACACTTCAACCCAAAAGTCTTTGTCCACCAACAGGTCTTCCATCTTGAGTTTCCATAACTCATAATTGTAACCATTAAATTTCTCAATGTCTAGTCTTCTTGATGTACTTGTCATCGTACTCTGTAATCAACAATACTCTGCAAAACTCCCACTACAGAATTAACACAAAAAACCCGTCCTACCCACAAGGATAACACAACTGGTCAGACTTTGATACCACTTGTAAGGAAAGCACAACGCAAAAACGCTTTCCACAGTGTCAAATTATTAGAGGAGAGAAGCAAGGACTACTTTTAATTGCAGATTCCAGTCATTAAGATGCACATAACAGAAAAACAGAACAAAACAAAACAAGATTCACAAACACAGAGTGAACACTAGATTTCACATGGGAAAACCCTTACGGGTGAAAAACCCACACACCAAAGCAATATATCTTGTATTATAGTAAATCAATTTTACATACAAGTTACAGATCAATCGCTTTGGATCAATCTCTGTTCAGGCAACATACACATTCTAGATCAAGTTAGATCCACACAGATTACAAGCACAACGTTCTGCAATTCGACAATCAACAAAATCATCAACTAGCCAACATACCAACTTCTACAACTGATTTATCTACTTCCAACCTATCTGCAACCGTTTCTTCAAATGTTTTATAACTCTGTCAAGAAAAATGGGTTGTTTCAATTTCCTCACGGCTCAACTGTTGAACTTCTAAGTTGTCAAAAACATAGTGCGTGATCTACATCGAATTCCAACTGTGCTCCACAGACTCCAACTCAGACCAATTACCGACATCCAACCCAGCAGGTCAAACTGACTCACACATGGTCCCTACTGAATCTCAAAAGCTATAGACAAATGCTCCAACACAGACCAACCACAAGCTTCCAACTTAGCATGTCAGCATGAGTCAGTCGTGGTCCCCACCAAGACCATCTCAAAGCTTATCGGCAAGATATCTCACTTCGACATTCTCCTAGAATGACTTTATCAAAAACCAAAATTATATCAAAAAAATCCTTTGTCGTCAAGACTAAACAAAGCTATATCGAAATAGTCTTATCGCGAAGAGATGTGACTTCAGCTACCAACTTGAAACATATTACCAAAATCACATGTTACACCAAATGACTTCAACATTTGATATTGCCAAGACTTCCTATAAGTCTTATTGAACTCATTGCATCTCTAGCTGTGTGTAAAACATGAAGGATATTCCACCGCCTTTGGGGATGGTCGACAACACAACAGTTTTCCACACCGAACTACTCACTGCAGAAACCAAATGCCATCTAATCAAGATTTCAACCAGTAAGTTTGAGACACCCATTCTCGACAGCCCTGTCATCTATCTGATCTAAATGATAAGAAAATCCTAGAAAATGCTTTGTTTCGGCCTAGTTGTTAACCCAATCTACACAACTAGACACTGAAACATACTAGCAATATTCCAAGTAATGGAAATATTAATGAATAAATAAAAGAAATAAAAAGATTCACATTGATTAAATGAAGACTAGAGATAAATAATTAAAAGGTAAACACTAGTAAAAGTTTTATGCGGTTGAATTCTCTCTAAATATTTTCACCTACAAGAAATAGAAAAAGTGGTTGGGGTTGTGTGGGAGCTTGTCAAGAGTGATCAAACCCCTATCTTATGTGTATCTAGGAATTGACAGAGTAGTGAGAATACAAATAATGTGAACTAGAATGAGAGTGATGGAAAAGATGTAAATATATCAAGGTGCCAAGGGCACTACAAAAAATGCTACACTAACAATGAGAAATTAAATAAGGTAAAAACAAAAAATATAGTGTCGTATATTGAAGCTTAACGAAGCAAAAGGGTACAAAGATGTTGTCAAATACCACAAGGCCTTCATGATGATTGTTGTAGAAATCTTGGCGTGTTCACAGGTGAGGAACCAATGCCAAGAAAGTTCTTGTAAGTAGCTATACAAAGCATAAAAGATTGTGAGACTGAATAATTGTGAGAGAGATTGAGTGTATGAATGAAAGGTCCTATTCAAAGTGAGGAATGTGAGGGAGATAAGGGGGTTGGAGAACCATTAATATTTGTCCCAAGTGGGTACAGTGACCTATGCAAGTACCAATTTGAAACGCGCTCAATAAAAACTACTGGACAAGAAACTATCATGGGATGTTACCATGCCACAAAAGTATTGCACGTTGTGCTATTCTCAATCAATTTGACCTGTATAAAAAATGAAACAAAAGAAAAAAACAACATTACGACACTTAAAATATTAGTTTGACCAAAAAGGACAAGAGGAGGCATGGCATTGGCACCCTAGGGAGAAAAAAGGCTAAGACACAGGCTAAAATGATCCTAAAAACATTCTACAGGGATAGACACAAAAATGATCACAAAACATAGCATGAAATTTTAATGGTATTTATTTTTTACGTTACACATGAAGATCTTGAAGAGCAAATAGATATGGAGCAATAAAAGGGTTTTCTACAAGGTTCTTCCATGATTTACAAACTTAAAAAAAATTACATATGGCTTCAAGCTAGCTCCTCAAGTTTGGTATGCAAAGATGGATTCTTTTCTTCTTTTTATAGAATTTTCCAAATGCCATTCTAATCCAAATATCTACATCTTCAGGCAAGATGATTCTCTCGTAATCTTGGTTTTGTATTTGATGTCTTACTAATTATGAGGAGCTCTTCATCTTCTATTGTGACAATAAAAAATAATCCTTCAAGACAAGTCTTCTATGACCAACTTGACTTTATTGAACTACTTAATAAAGTTTGAGATATTAGTATACTTATGAAATTATTAAATTTCCAATCCAAGTATGCAGTTGACTTTCTCTCATAGTTTCACATGGTTAACTACAAGCTAACTTTGACTCTTTTCTTCTCAAAGTCAAAACTAACGCATATTGTTCTTCACCAATGGTTGATATTACTTTGTGTCATTAACTTATTTATAGCCTCATATACTTGAACAACACATGCATTGATATTTCAAAATTTTGTTAGGATGGTCTCTCAATTTATATAGGAGTTTCATTAACTACATTAAACTATAGAAAAGTGAATTCAGAATCAGATATAGTGAACTCACATTTTGGGATTATTTTGAAATAATTATAAATATTGTCTTGGTTGGGTATATTGATATGTTAGACAAATTTTTTAAAGGATTGTGTATTCAATTTATGCTAAATCTTCTCACTTGGTTAAAAATCTATATGTTGCTCAAGAAGTCATTTCTCAATCTTCCATTGAGGTTGAGTATCAAGGGGATGTGAATATTTCCATTGAGACCATTTAGCTTCATCACACTCTCACCAAGTTTTGTATCTAGCTTCATTAGTCATTTATCATACATTTGACAAAGTGCTACTTACATTTCATATAACCCAGTCCACCATAAACAAACCAAGCATATAGCAATTAATATGCACTATATTAGGGATATTATCCATGGATAGATCATTTCTCTCCACTAGTATAATATTGCCAAGTAGATCATTGACATCTTCACCAAATGAAGTAGTTGTTACATACATTTCCTACACTCAGATTTAGTTTGCATGTTATATTAGAAGTGTCACCTCTCTCTCTCTCTCTCTCTCTCTCTCTCTCTCTCTCTCTCCACTACCCCCCGCCCCCCTTCCGTATCTCCATTTGAGAAGCTTCTTACTTGTGGGGGGAATAATATTTATATTATTATTTAATGTGCCTTCATTTGTCAAGGGTCATCTCTTCACCCACATAAGTTACACATGAGAGGGTATTTTATAGGTTTTTGTCTCATTTCATTGCATACATTTCTCAAACTTAGATTTAGCTTGCATAGTCTATTAGAAGTGGGCGATGGAATGAGTTGATGACATCTATCATAGGATTTACTACTTCCTACTTTATGAAATTTAGAAGTTACATTTTTCATTGAACATATTTACCACCTTACATGATTTTAAATAATATTGTGAGGTTTTTGTTTAATCATATTATTTTTTTCACTGTTATCCTATAAGCATTGACATATCATATCTCATTAAATATTTTATTCCATTATTTTATCTTATAATCAATTATCAAATAATTTATTGAGTCTATTTCGTGGACTAAGTACCGATTCTTCTTATTTTTTACATAATCTAACAAAGATGAAATTTTATATAACAAAAAACTAAGCTGAAGTACTAATAGAATTAAAAAAGACTACATGTGATATAAACTAATCCTTTCTAAACCATTGGAAAGAGGCCATACCTGGAATTTAGATGGCAATTTACCACTACTTTTAACATGTTCATGATATGCTTGAATAACCACATTCATGTCACTGCCCACAAAATTACATGATCATTAGGGCATTGTAGTTGTGACCATATTATTTAATATATGCTAAGAAGAAAACTGTATATTTTATTTAATCTACTCTAGGCTTAGAGGTATTTAGAAGCATGTGACGAGAGAAAAAAATTGTAAGATTATCTGCTCACGTAATATATATTAAAACACATAAAGTTGCTTTGGTTTAAATTATTAATTTACATAATATTCATATTTATAATAGGATAATATTGTTATGGTTAAGTATCTATTTAGGTAGGTTAGATTTGCATCATGTGTGAATTGTACTTTTCTTTCAAGGCTATACATTGAAACCCTTAATTAGGCCGGCCACAGATAAAATGTATATAAGTTAAAAAAGTTGATCACTCAAACCAAAACAACACAATACAATCCTCTCTAGGAGATAAAAGGGACTAAAATATTGGCATTGTATTGTCATTGATGTCGACCAGTAATGGTGTCATTGATGTCAACTGGCATGTTACAAGATGGAGTTGACCGGTGAGTAAGTATTGGAGAACGGTATGGAATGACAAAGCGATGGTTTGGCAGTGTATGGTTTCCAATCGGTAGGCATGTGATCAGTAAGAGCTTGTAGTTGGATGTTTGGATGTGCAAAAGCAAGACTCCCACCGAATAAAGATGTTGTCACGAGATGAAGATATGACTAACAATGAGTGTGCTCAACTGGATCATATGTCAGGTTGAAGTTGTGTCTTCTCAGTCAGAAAAGTTGAAGGCCAGTGATTGAACGCTCACACCGGATGAACTGGTGCAACATGAGGATGCCTCAGGTGCATGAAATCAAAGATATGCACCGGTTCAACAAGAGAAGGAATGATGAGTTGTCGGTACAGAAAAGGAAGGATAAGTTTGTCACTTTGACAAACCAACTGAGAGGAGATTCGGTCTAATGAAGAAGGAAAGGTTCAACATTGCAGACAGAGAGTGCAACTAGAATGCTAATGGAGACAGTTGGAGATTGATGACAAGGTGTCATCAAGGTAGTGATCGATAAGTATGTCAATCGATAAGCGAGCAAAGTGCAGAAGTGAAACACTCCCATCTCATGAAGATGAGCATGTTGTGGACTGACAAGGTTGGTGACCTGGTTAATGTGATCCCACCAACAGAACAGAGAAGAGCTAGCATGTAGGTTGAACGGTCAATGCATAACCGGCAGGAAGATTGAACCGGTAGGTAAGCACCGATACTGTAGCGTGTAGTCAGTGGAAGAGTCTAAACCAACACAGGTGCCTAAGAAGAGGTGGATGTCGACGATGATGACACGTAGGACATAGGTGTCATGCATGCAATGGTCGGTGAAGTGTGCGCCAACGAGGTTGGTGATGAGTTGGTCAATATTAATGTTAACTGCGGATATCATAGGTTGAGGACAGAGGTTTGCGGCTCGATGCAAACCGATGGCGAAAATCTATGGCATGCATTGATCGATGCTAGTTGACCAATTGCAGAACCAATCTGATGAAGACAACGAAGAGATCATTTAACATGACTGACAAAAGCAGGTCGATGATCAGTTTGGCGTGTTTACTAAATATAGAAAACGTGTATTGGACGCGTTGAGATTGGCAAAGTTGAATGATCTGTTGCAGGTTGTTAATCCCCGAGCAAGATCTGATTAGATTCGATACCGAGTGGGTTGGGAGAAGGAACCCTAGCGCGCCAAAATTTGAAGTTACGTTTTGGCGGGATTGCTCATGTATAAATATGCAGGCTTAAGATCTAAGTGGTTGCTGCTGTGAAGACCAAGAAAGGATGTCGGATGCTAGATGTTGGATGCAAGTGAAAAGTGCAGACAAAACAGTTTGAATGTTTAAAGTGTTAAACCTTGAAGCGACTAAGATTTTTGAAGGGAGAAACCGGTAAGAGGGTTTAACAGAAGGTTAAACCGGTGTGGCCAAAGTAATCTGTAAGCTGCAAAGAGTGTTGCAGTCAAGTGAACTGGTAGTGTTCAAACTAGTAAGAAGGCTGCAAAAAGGGAAGCTATGTAGTGCGAGTAACTGAGGAGATTCGGCAAGCCAGAGAACTGTGCAGGGTTAAACCGATAAGTGGAGTAACCGATAGCAGGTGTATGGCCTGACAGTTGATCCAACCGACAAAGTGAATAGTATCAGTGGTGGCAAGCAGCAGGGTATCTGAGTGAGCAGAGAACTAGTAGAAAATAGAATAGAGGAAGACCGGTTGAGAAGAGTTCAACCGGTAGAGTAAGTTGATTGTGAGAGGTTACAGAACTCATTTGTTACCGGGTATTACTATTATTTTGATATATGTTATTGTGATCACTAAGTTGGAGCTTGGTGCAGGGGTTGGTACTCCTTGGGTTGGTGCCCTAAACTTTGTAACAATGTTTATTGTGAGGCTAGATTGGAGCAGTAGACTCCAGCAACATTTCTCACCGAGGATTTTCCCATGTTGGGTTTTCCTCGTACATCTGATGTTCCTTTTGTGTGTTCTTGCATTTGAGTCTTTTCCCTATCTCACCAGTATATACTCCTTGTGTTAGATCTGCTAACCAATACTCACATTTAGGATTAAATGGTTAAAGTTTAGAAACCACTGATTCACCACCCCCTCTCAGTGGCATCTTGTAATCGACAATTGGTATCAGATCCTAGGTTCCCGGTTAGATAAGCTTTCTCCAACTTGGGTAGATTCTGGTTCTAAGAACACAATGGTCAGTTTTGTGTCAACTCCTATTCTGGTGTTTGATGGATCAAACTTTTCTATTTGGAGTTGTAGGATGGAAGTCTACCTGTCCTACTTAGGGTATGATGTATGGATGTCAGTTGTAAATGGTCTCTCTAGACCGGTCAGTCCTCCCACCGGTCCTGAAGCAGAAAGGAGATCTATGTGTAATGTTGAAGCAATGAAGCCCATATTCAGTGCTCTTCGGTGATGTTTCTGAATAGGTGGATAAGTCCAAATCGGCAAAAATTCTATGGGACAAATTGAAGAAACTTTATGGCAATGAACCTACCACTACAGAATCGGTTTGTGAAAGCAAGAAGAAAAATGGAACACATGAGTCTACAGATGAAGATATACCAGTTAGCAGCAACAACAATGATGAAGAAGGAACCCACCTCTTCATGGCTCAAGAGACAGAAGGTGAAATACACACATAAGAAAGTGATCATGCAGATCAATCCTACCGGCAAGATGTATTTGGCAGCGATGGTGAAGATGAAGAAGAAGATCAAGCTGAAATTGATCTTGAAGGAGAGCTTGTAAGTGAACTTGAGAAGCTCAGCAAAGTAAGAACAGAATACAAGTTGTTCAATAATGCTTCTATTATGGAACAAAACCAGTTGATCAAATGCCTTGAAGATTCTAAGGAATGTATCTCAAAGTTGAAAACTCAACTAGAAGACACCAAGAAGTGCAGGTGCAAAGATCTAGAGTCTAAGATAGAGGCCAAGGATAAAGAATGTCAGAGGCTAAAAGATGAAATGGAGAATCTTCGAAAAGACCTTGAGAAATGGCAGGATGAGCTCAAGGTGAGGATCCGGTTTGATGGTAGCAATGATGCCTTGGATAAAATGTTGAAGAATCAAAAACACTCCAAGGATACCAGAGGATTAGGATGTGATGCCGGTGAATGCTCCACCAGAAAGAATGTCTCCCATAAAGACATTCAATTTGTCTCCTCAAGTGGAAATAACAAGAGGCAGACCTTCACAATCAGAAATGCTCCTAGGAAGAAGGTTGATCTAACTACAATCGGTGAAGACATGAGGTTGAAGACCGGTACTGCAAAAAGGAATAATGTTGATCCTAAAGGGAAAGGGAAGCTAAGAGAAGAAGGCTTCATTAGAAATGGGAACATATGGAGACAGCCTAGAAGACCTTTTTCTGATGGAAGACAAGGAGATGTTGTTGTTCCCAAGAATAATCCCCGGAGAAGCAAAAATGGAGATGCTAAACTGGTAAGATCTCCTCGTGCATGGCAAAATAAATTTGTAAGTTATAAGCCCTCCTTCTCTGGTTACTGCTTTACATGCAAAGATTATGGCCATAGGGAAGATGAATGCAGAATAAGGTCTAGGAATAGACAAAATGTTTTTCCTAGAAATAACAATTCAGTCTTTCGAAGATGTAATGAACTTGGCCATAGAAGTCATGAATGTAGAAAGAAAAACATTCAGTCATATGGCAGTCGATATAACATCTATGCTCAATATGGAAGTGGTTATGGAGCATATGAAATTCAAAGAGTTGCATGGAACAAAAGGAGAAGTGTTTCTGTAAGAACAAGAGATCCACCGGTTCCGATAGCCGGTTACAACAACATGATCAAGAGAAGTTCTTCAAACCGGTTTAATAGAAGTTCCTCAAATCATGTGTTTGGTATGAACACAGTCTGCTTCTACAGCAATGCTTCCAGTCATGCTGTAGAATTTGGTAGAGAAAGGAAAAATCAGTAGAAGAAGGTAAGACCTGCTCCAAACACTGCAAATGGGAAGAGGAGTGAGACCAAGTAGGTATGGAGGAAGAAGCAAGAAAGTAGAACCATGGACCGACACTGTGCATTCATTGCATAGGTGATATCTCCTAAGGCTTAAAGGAGATGCAGGACCTTAGGGGAGCTACATGTTCAACACATCATTCACCCCCATAGTGAAAAGGACAAAAGCAAGAATGAGTTGTTGCCGGTAAAGGGAAGAAGATGAGATGGCAGTGTGTGTGGTTAATGTCTTGGCTACACATTTATGCCTGGGAGATGAATTACTGTCGCACATGTCATTGGATGGTTCAAATTGCAATTGGAATCAGAGGTATTTGGCATAAGAAGACAAAGGTTGATGGATAAAATGTCTTGATGGAGATGATGGACCGGCATAGTAAACATGTATGTGCAGTATGTTACCGCTATGGATACTAACCGGTATTGTAGGTTATGTAAGTCAATGTGTTCCGGGATCATTGCAATAACTCTGGTGACATGGATTGAGATAATTATGTCTCAGGTGATATTGGAAAAGACTTGAATGACATGTGTTGGCCCGGTAGTAGATCATATATGCATGCATCATTTTGATCTAACCGGTTTGTTAGTTGACATGATAGTGATGTGGTTTGGCATTGTGGTCATATGAGATCGTGTCATAAGTTGTGATGGATATCATGGAGCTGAAAAATCATATGTAGATCACATATGCATAGCTCAACCGGTATAAGGTGCAGATGGAGCTTCGGTTTAGAACCTGACAAGCAATAACGACCTGCTATCTATGGCTCAGGGGGAGTTCATAGCCATATCCTCTGATTTGTATCATATATATTAGACATAGGGGGAGAACAAGTGTCTATGACTGTACCGGTATGTTTGAGACTTTGGGATGTGCTCATCAATCCTTGTTTGTGAGGCCTTTCAATGTCTATTCAATTTTTACATAATAGAAATCACAATTGGACTACCGAGAGAGTTACCTGCAAAGAGGGAGAGTTACCTGCATAGGAGGAGAACATACATTTGGTATGGAGAACATACAAGTGATATAAAATTGGTATCATTGTCAGCTTCAACACTTGATATCAGCAAATTGGAATCAGAATAACTATTTGCATATCAAAGGGGAGATGATGTAGTCTGACCAGCAGGTAAGTCAAATTCACTGGCACACGTTTCTACAATTGATATCAGACTAGTATATACAATTGGTATCAGATTTATATATACACTTGGTGGCTGAGAAATTGGTGTCAGTTGGTGTATGAGCTCTCTATCTTAAGTGTTGTTGTTGGAGAGGATGTAGAGTATAATGGTCACAAAGGGAGAAGTAACTAGTAGAGAAAAGGGAGAGAGAAACTTTGTCAATGCCCTTTGCCATTCTTGAAAAAGGGGGAGAGACAATCTGTAGTATACCGGATACTACAGGTGTTGACATCAATGCCAAAGGGGGAGATTGTTGGCATTGTGTTGTCATTGATGTCAACCAGTAATGGTGTCATTGATGTCAACCGGCATGTTACAAGATGGATTTGACCGGTGAGTAAATATTGGAGACCGGTATGGAATGACAACCGGTAAGTGATGATTTAGCAGTGTATGGTTGCCAACCGGTATGCATGTGACCAGTAAGAGCTTGTAGTTGGATGTTTGGATGTGAAACAATGGGACTCCCACCGGATAAAGATGTTGTCACAAGATGAAGATATGACAGACAATGAGTGTGCTCAACTGGATCATATATCAAGTTGAAGTTGTGTCTGCTCTGTCAGAAAAGTTAAAGGCAGGTGATTGAAGGCTCACACCAGATAAATTGGTGGAACATGAGGATGCCTCAGGTGCATGAAATCAGATATATGCACCGGTTCAACAAGAGAAGGCATGATGAGTTACCGATACAAAAAAGGAAGGATAAATTTTCTCACTTTGACAAACCAGTTGAGAGGAGAACCAGTCTAATGAAGAAGGGAAGGTTCAACATTGCAGACAGAGAGTGCAACCGGAATGCTGATGGAGATAGTTTAAGATTGATGACATGGTGTCATCAAGGTAGTGATCACTGAGTATGTCAACCGGTAAGCGAGCAAAGTGCAGAAATGAAAGACTCCCATCTGATGAAGATGAAGATGAACATGTTGTGGATTGACAAGATTGGTGATCGGGTTAATGTAATCCCACAAGCAGAACAGAGAAGAGCTAGCATGTAGGTTGACCGGTTAATGCATAACCAATATGAATATTGAACCGGTAGGTAAGCACCAGTAGTGTAGCATGTGGTCGGTGGCAGAGTCTAAACCGACACAGGTGCCTGAGCAGAGGTTGATGCCGACGATGATGACATGTAGGGCAGAGGTGTCATGCATGCAGTGGTTGGTGAAGTATGCGTCAACGAGGTTGGTGATGAGTCGGTCGACATTAATGTTAAATATGGATATCACGAGTCGAGGAGAGAGGTTCGCAGCTTGATGCAGACTAAATGGCAAAAATCTATGGTATGCACTGATCAATGCTAGTTGACCAGGTGCAGATCGGATCTCTTGAAGACAATGGAGAGATCATTTAACATGACTGACAAAAATAGGATAATGATCAGTTTACTGTGTTTGCTAAATATAGAAAACATGTGTTGGACATGATGAGATTGGCAAAGTTGAGTGATCTGTTGCAGGCTGTCAATCCTCGAGCAACATACGATTGGATTTGATACCGAGTGGGTCGGGAGAAGGAACCCAAGCATGCCAAAATTTGAAGTTACGTTTTGGCGGGATTGCTCACGTAAAAATATGCAGGCTTAAGATCTAAGTGGTTGCTGTTGTGAAGAACGATGAAGGAGGTCAAATGCTAGATGTCGGATGCAAGTGAAGAGTGCAGCCAAAATAGTCTAAATGTTTAAAGTGTTAAACCTTGAAGCAACTAAGAGTGTTGAAGGGAGAAACCGGTAAGAGGGTTTAACAGAAGGTTAAACCGGTGTGGCCAAAGTGATCGGTAAGCTACAAAGAGTGTTGCAGTCAAGTGAACCGATAGTGTTCAAACCAGTAAGAAGGTTGTAGAAAGGGAAGCTATGCAATGTGAGTGATTCAGGAGATTCAGCAAGCCAGAGAACTGTGCAGGGTTAAACCGGTAAGTGGAGTAACCTGTAGCAAGTGTACGGTCTGACAGTTGATCCAACCGAAAGAGTGAAGAGTACCAGTGGTGGCAAGAAGAAGGGTATCTGAGTGAGCAGAGAACCGACAGAAAACAAAGCAGAGGAAGACAGGTTGAGAAGAGTTGAACCAATAGAGTAAGTTGATTGTGAGAGGTTACAGAACTCATTTGTAACTGGGTATTACTATTTTTTTGATATATTTTATTGTGATCACTGAGTTGGAGCTCAGTGCTCCTTAGATTGGTGCCCCAAACTTTGTAACAACATTTATTGTGAGGCTGGATTGGAGCAATAGACAACAGCAGCATTTCTCACTGAGGTTTTTCCCATGTTGGGTTTTCCTGGTACATCCGATGTTATGTGATGTTCCTTTTGTGTGTGCTTGCATTTGAGTCTTCTCCCTATCTCATCGGTATACACCTTGTGTAGATTTGCTAACCAATACTCAAATTTAGGATTAAAAGGTTAAAGTTTGGAAACTACTGATTCACCCCCCCTCTCAATGGCATCTTGTGTTCTACACAAAACAAATCACAACACATCTTCGTAAGCTGATTCCAATGAACCACACATGCTAGAACATCCACCGGAGTCAGTATCAACCGTAACATGTATAACAATAATGAAGCACGTTTACCAGTCAATCCAAATGCATCACCCAATGCAAGATACACAATACGGATTTACACATGCCACTGTAGACCCGTATCAACATTCTAACTCAACCTTTAATGCATATTCAAACCAAAGCATATGATCCAAATAAGATATGCCACCTCAGTCAACGAGAGACCAAAACAACTCACAACACTAAACACATAACAACATAACTTCACATACTAATCAAAACAATACTAGAAACCTGAACTGGTACATTGCACAAACCATATGAACATGTACTCCAAGCCACAACACTTGAATCACCATAGCGGAGCAATGCAAAGCATTCTCCAAACCAGTCCTAACAGACAACCTTATTGTCAACAAACCTCCACAACTAACTACATCATCTAAGCAACTGAGAACTTGAAAATGTGATAATGCAACATCCATAAAACATAGACATTATATCCAGAACCACATGCCATGAACACCAAGAACCGGAGAAAAATATTAAATACTCTTTCTTGCATATAAATACAGTTTTCTTCATATTGAAACTTCCACAACACCAACCTTCCAAAAACACCTCATAGCAACTCAACATCACCAAAAAAGATAGCAACATCTAAACACTCATTTTTGGACCAACTAAAATGTATGCACCAACACATAGTGACATCAATGACAACATAAACAATACAACTCAAGTTTTGAACACCTATATATATACACATGCAAGGGTCTATAAAAGATTGCACAATATGTCAATGGGGGTTTAGTAGGTTTTATCCATGAGATTTGTATTAGAAGTAAGATTGTGTTTCTACTCTTTATGCCACTAAGGATTTTGAGGGTGTAAACCTTTTTATCAATTTCCAAATGTCAACTCACACACTTTTTTTAATACTTATGAGTCATTGCTATCAAAAATATTACAAAAAAAGATGTAATATGATGAAAAAGATCTAGGTCCTAGAAAGGATGGCATATTAGAATCAATATATTTGAAATAAAATATTTATAAAGAAGAGTTAAACATAATATTTCCTTTATATCTATGGAGAATTTATTATCTACTTCTACTTGAAATTTGTGCCTTATTGATACACCTTTGGCATCTATTTCTCCCATGAATATAATACATCATGATAATTTTGATACACATTATTGTGATGCTTCTTTGTTATTGTCATCTTTAAATCTTTGTTTGTATGTTAGTGATTCTTTTCATGTCCAAGTTGTTGCCAGTTATCCAAGTTTTATAATTAATTACTTACCATTTGATCATATGTGTTATAAGTACTCTTATTGATTGCTTTATCTTTTCTATGAACAACATCATATGTGTACCATCATAACATGAAAGAATTAAGAACCATGCACACATATGTGAGAAATATAATTGCATAATCTACATAGGTGACCTAGGAGAATACTCTCCTAACCCCTCATGTCTCATAAGTAAAATCAAACACATCCCAAAGGGAGAATAGGTCCTATCATATGATACATCAGGCAAAGTGTGAAGCATATTTTTGCAAATCATATTTGAAAAGTTGTACGTATAGGATATATTATTGGCAATGGATTTTTCCCTAGCCCAAAACTCATCCTCACATAATGTCAATAAAATATTATGATTTTGAGGTGATTCTTAGTTTTTAGATGAGAATATTCCTAATCTAGTAACATATCATATTGCTTTAACCTGACAATATCAATTTAGATCTTTGGAAAGAATTTCTTTACATTTACTCTCCCAATAGATGTAAGAAAATCATTAATGTTTGTCTTCATTGATCATTCTAAATTTAAATTTCATCTAGGCATACTATTAGAACTTCCTCATAATAGAAATACCTTATAGAGTCTAATTTGCTTAAATTCATAGGGCTGGATTCCTTATAGTTTGGTGTACAACACATTAAACTTTTGGAGTTAGTTTGCACTTAAACAATTGATTGACCCTTGAAATTCCTCTAGTTTAAAAAGCCAACACATGTTCTCCATAAGGTAATACATGGATAGTTAACAAATTGGCTATTCCTCAATGGGTAGAATCTCACTGGAATCCACAATTCTCACACCAAAAAAGTATGATGCTTAAAAAGTTTCATGTTGGAAATTATTCAGTGGGCTTTGGCCTCTGCATAGGTAATGTCTGCTTTGGCCTTTTCGAGGCGTACATAAGATGGTAGAAACTGATACATGAGAGACCTTTTGAATATCATTTCTACATGCAATTTTCCAATTAAATTATCCCTTGTCTAGAACCCAACACAAAGTAGATGCATTGATTAGATAAAGTGGGAGAGGGCCCGAACCTGTACATAATAGTCATACGACAAATAAAAAGGGGTCTCACGAGATGTGAGAAAATCCTTGATGTTGTGACCAAAATCCACAACAAAAAACCAAAACCAAATGGAAACTAAACACAAAACAACACCAAACCGAAACCAAACTGAACCAAAAAATAACCGCCAAGAGACACAAACAAATGGTCTACAGACTATGAGTTTTAATAACCTACCACTCCTAGCTAAGATCCTTCAGTTTCTCTCAAATGAGAGAGTCTTTTGATCTTATCCTTAGCAGGAGAAATAACATTGGACACAAGATTAACCTTATATTCAGTATTACCAGACAACTCCAAAGCAACACTACCAATAGCAACCTTTATGGACCTCTTCCTCTCGACATGTCTTAATTTAATATCCTTTTGGAGTACCTGCATGAAAGTCGACGTCTTCCTTGCCATATCCCTCACTAAAAGCCACAATCTCGTCTAAATTTCTTCTCAATACCTCTTGATTTCCCTGGATAGCAAATATTAACCTTGCTATTTCCTTTCCTTTTTCCTCTGAGATCACCTTAGCACTCATGACCTCAACCTCCGCATACAGATTATCCCATCTCATGAGTTTCTCTACCAAATCACTAGCAATAGTCCAAACTCTATCATCCTTATCCTCTGAGGACCAATCCCTAGCCCTTGCCTCCACCTCAGCCAGAGCCTCCAGTCTACTTATTTTCCTTTTAGCAATGTGAAGTTGGGCCAAAATTTCATCTAATTATTTTATTATACTTGTTGCAGGTGATACATAATTCATTAACTTTGTCTACCACCTCCATCAAACCCAAATCACCAAAGGACAAAATAGGGGAGGGGGAATGGGAACCTAGGGTCGGCCAAGAAGGATTAGGGGCAGGCATAGACATATTAGGGAAGGATTCATTTGAAGCCAATTCAAAAAACATATTCTAGGAAGAAGAGGAGATGACCTGGACTGGTTCACAAGACCAACTGCATTCTTTTCTTTCTGGGGTTGAACATGAGGCTCACTGATTTTTTATTTTAGTAGTACATTGGTGATTGATGCACGAAGCCAACGGTTTAGAAGGGGGAGTAACTATAGTAGAGCTAGAGGCACCTTTACAATTAGTCTCTAGGACATTCGATAATTCCACAACCAATGTAGGGTTCAAGTGGGGTCCAATAGGGTTCAAATGAGGGCCACTAGCAGGAGATAGAGACAAACGAAAATTATAAAGTTGAAGAATTAACCCTTGGTGAATGTGAAGACATCCTTCAACTTATAGACACAACAGAAAATTGAGATAGAAACAAAAAAATCCAAAAAAGAAAGTTCATCTTAACACCATGCCTACAATGATTCAACTTACAAAAAAAAAATGAATGGAATCTTTTGTACCTGACACTAAGAGTAACATATTTCAACAAGATGAAAGCTACATCTTTCCATTTACATAGGAGGTCCTCTCTATTGAACCCATTTTTCAGCTAAGAGATTCTCTCACCAACCACCAAGAATCTCTTAAAATCCTCCTTGTAATTTTATTTAGGTATTTTAGGGAACGTCACACCTTTGAACGAAAGTCCATTAACAGCCACAATGATTTCTATAGAAAGAGTAAAAGACACCCCAATAAAAACCCTACCCTCATGCCAAGAATGGGAAAATTGAACACAGAGAGAGGGGTCAAAGCCTTTCATACTATCAATGTAGGAGGTAAAATTACCCCTTTCCATCACAAACCAAACGATCGAGCATTTTTTTAAAAGAGTCACAATTATCAAGCTCAATCTGGACTAAATCTCCCCCATGGTAGGCTAGGGATTAAACAAACGAGGATAATTCAAAACTAAAAGTAGAAAAGGACAAACTATAGTGAAGTTTAGAATAGCAGCCCTAGTCCATAAATTAACAATCATTTTCCCCATCATGTAATGATAACAGGGATAAGCAATAGAAAAGGTCATAATGAGTATGGAAACCCTCAAATCTTCAACCCACATATGTGCTTAGATAATCTTGGATTGTGACACAAACCTCAACTAGGAGGTCATGCAAGGTAGTCTACGTTTGCAAGGAACTCGTGTAAGGACTCATGTTAGCTAGCCTATCAACCAACTTCTTCCCCTCCCTGAAGGTGTGAGATAACGTGACCTGTCTGATGGTGGATAGAATGGAGCAGCATTTTAAAATTAGATCTTTCACGGGCTAGCCAGGGGATGCTTCATCATGAAGCATCATGATTGCATTTTCCAAGTCCCCTTCAATAATGACTTTTTGAAAACCTTTGTCCTTAGCAAGAGATATGTCGTAGAAAGCCACTGCCCCTTTAGCAAAGTTGCAAGTTTGGATTCCAAGATTGGCCACATAGGCAAGCACAATATTTACCTTTGGAAGAGCCGTCAAATTTTAACTTCAGCCAGCTAGTGTGGGGGGAGGACCATTTAATAGTGTTTATGAGACCAATGGGTGGGGAGACAGAGAGAAACAAAACCAGTTATCCCCCAATTTTTAGCTATATTCATTTTGAGAGTAGAAGAAGGATGTTTATGTTTGAACACAGAAAAATTAGATGTTTTCCTTACTATTGTTGATGATGGAGAAAACCAAGGCTTCCCATTGAGTCTTCCTACCCTTGAGTATTCAATTATTGCACTATTTCCATATACTCCATCCCAACACAAAGTGGATGTTGTCCCTTCTTCTTTTTAGTGATTTTTTATTTAGTAAAATCACACCATTAATTGTGAGTAGGACTTTTAGGGCCACAAATTCTCTCTTTTGCAAATACGATCTTTGTAATTAAGGGAGAGCTCCCACATGAATTTTTATTCAATGTTCTAAATCTAAATTAGGTATGTGAATATATTATTTTGAGATTTTGGGGATCAAGCATTATCAAATAAATCTTATCAGTTACATTTTTATTGATTTCTTCAAAATTACTCTTACAAAAGTTGACCTAAATATTTGAATCAAGATATATTGATGTTTTTTTGTGTGCTGCCATGTGATTGGTTTTTTCTTTAATGTGATTTGTAAAAGTAAATGCTTTAAATGTTTACAGCAATAAACTATGTTTGTTGTTTGGGAGTCAAAATTATGCCACAATTTAGATAATAGTTTTTTTAGGTAGATTGTTGTTATCATTAATTTTAAATAGAAGGTTTTAAGTTTAATTTATATTTATATTTAGCATTGAAATTAACATAAGAAACTTATTTGATATAATATTATTTTCAAATATTTTTGAATTTGATTAAAATGTTTTAAATTTTTTAGAGTTTATGATAATATTAAGAACGATTTTTAGATTCGACTCTTAAAAAATTTCTTCCATCAATATTTTTCAACCATACCTTAATTTATCATCAATATGTATACTATAAATAAAAATAACATTCTAGTATAATAATAAAAATAATTTAATAAAAATATAATAATAATATAAGATAATATGATATTAATGTCATTTTTTTTACAAAAGGAAAACTTCATAATAAATTAATAGAATAGAAATATCCAAAAGTATCAACCACTATCGACTATCCATAGAGCTATACATTACAACTAGGAATACAAATACCAACCAAACTTTTTAACTCATGTGCATAAAATACTCTAAATTAATTCAACGAGTAATGTCAAGCCTATAAACAACTCCTTAAGCTCGACCATTTTATTAAATCTTGCAACAACTCATCCATTGCTTGATACAACAATCTGTCCACCTTCATCTTCACTTGTGGTTGAAACAACACATTTTATTGGCATATGTACTTGCACCAATTCCTTGGATGTTGACAATTTTATATAATATCTTCTGCATCGTGAGCAATTTTATATAATATCTTCTGCCAATTTATTATGCTAGGAATTTTAAACATAAGGGTTGGCTTCAAAATGTTTATAGTCAACCATTAAACTCTTTTGAATGCCATGTCTCTATATTTAATCGCCTGCTTAATTGCTCTTGAAACTATGATGAATCTATATTATGACTATAATGGTTACTAGTTTGGTGGAAGAGTCGTGGAGAGTTATTTTTTGGTTGTTTGCATTTATGTTTTGATTTCACTTTTGACAAGTGGTGTGAGATAACAAAGTGCCTATTCTTGGTCATGGTAGCTTCTATGTTGTACTTACATTACATTTATCAAGATGATTGTTAAAAAAGAGATAGGTGTTGTTGCATTGGAAGTTTCTATATGCAACGTGCCATGGAGCACATGTTGTTTGTGACACAACTTACCTCTTAGTCATTGGAGATGGTTTTGGAAAACCATGTGTGCATACCTCTTTGTGTTGAGCTCTATTTATATGTTGATTCCTTAGTTGATTTTGAGAGACAAGTTGATTATATTTCTAAGGTGATGTTATGCTACCGAAATTATTCTTGTATTCTATGTTGTAGCTACTCCTAAAAAGTATTGGCTCTGTGCATTGTATTTTAACTGTTTGTGTTTCTGATTATACAATTGAGTCTAGTTTTTAAAGAGCAGGTTTTTTCCCAAAAGGGTTTTCCCACATATATCTAGTGTTATGGTTTTATTCATTTAGATCTAATTTTGTATGTGTTTATCTAATATGTAGAGGTCAAGGGTGTGTAAGATTTTTTTTGCATCATCTCTCCTATTAGATTTAGCATTTGGAAGTGTTTATTCCATAATTAGCTTCCTTTCCATTGGTATGAGAGTATGTCCCGCTTTGTTATTGTTGTTAAGTTGATAGGTTTTTTGTCCAGGTCTATTTTTAGTGGAAATTTTGCAAAGGAAGATTTCATAACCTTGTTGCAGCTTTGATACGGCAAGCACATCCAACAAAATAGAGATGGAGAAGTTTAATGGAAGCACTTTTGAGTTATAGAAACTCAAAATGGAGGACATATTCGTAGACAGAGATCTATGGGTTGTGGTTTCTTCAACAAAACCCCAAAATACACTACATGATGTATGTGATACAGTGGATCAAAAAACCAAAGGTTAATAAGACTCTATTTGGCTGATTTTGTGCTCTTGAATGTCCGTGAAGAGAAAACTATAGCTAAGCTTTGGAAGAAGCTTGGCGATATTTAAAAGGTGAAATCCTTGGTAAATAAGTTATTCCTGAGAAAGAAGTTGTATTCTTTGAGGATAGAGGAAGGAGGATTTGTTGTAGATCATATGAATGCATTCAACATGTCAGTTGCTCAATTGAATTCTATTAGTATAAAGTTTGGCAATCAAGAAAAATACATGCTTATGTTATGTTCTTTACCAAACTCATGGGATCACCTTGTGATGTCCATTGGAAGAATGATAACCACTTTCAAGATGGAGGATGTGGTTGCTTTATTGTTATCTAGAGAGCAATGAAAATCTTTGAATATAGATAAGGCGACCCTAGTTGCTCATGGTAGAATGATAGAGAAAGGCATTAAGATGGAAAAGAAGGGTAAATACAAGTCTCTAGGGAGATCTAAGTCTCTTGATTAAAATTCCAAGGAAAAATGTTGAAATTGCAAAAAATTTGGTCATTTTTTAAAAGAGTGTTAGGAGGAGAAGAAAAAGAAAGGTAAAAAGGATTTCTCTGATTCTAACTCTGATAAATCCTCTCATGATGAAGTAAATGCTTTTGTTGGAGCCTTGGTAACACATGCATTAGAAGATGTGTGGTTGATAGATTTAGGTGCCTCTTTTAACATGACCTCACACAAAGGTTGGTTTTCGAAGTACAAAGAGTTTGATGGTGGGAAGGTGTATTTAGGAGATGACTCACTTGAAGGTTTTTGTCCATGGATGAGTCAAGATCTAATTCCCTGATGGTAGATTGGAGGGGATTGATGGTGTCCTACATATGATCCCTAGTTTGGTATGAAACCTACTTTCAGTTAGTAAGCTTAGTGATGTGGGTGTGCAGGTTGTTTTCTCAAGTGGTGGATGAAAGATGACAAGAGGATGTATGGTGCTTGCTAAGGGTGTTTGGATTGGAACCCTGTATAATTTGGATGCATGCACGATTTAGTGCAATAACATTTTTGTTAAGTCTATGAAGGGGGCTTTGAATTATTCATCTTCACCATCAGATCAAGCAAAAAAGAAGACTGTTGTTTCTAAATTTGATGGTCGTGCCTTCTAAGTACCTAAGGGTGCAAATTCTTTGGAGATGGCAATCCCCACTGAGAAGACAATATTATGGCACCCAAGACTTGGCCATATTGGTGAGAAAGGTCATAGAGACTTAAAAAATAAGAGCCTTGTTGTTGGCATTGATGATTGTAATCTCAAGTTTGAATTTTATTAACATTGTGTTTATGGTAAACAACATTGTGTTTCTTTTTATTCCAATTCTCATAAGTCTTATGGGGTTTTGGATTATATTTATTTAAATGAGTTTGGTCATGTTAATGTTCTTTTGATATCTAGATCTGTGTATATTGTCTCTTTCATAGATGAATGTAATTGAAGTTGTGTATTTCCTCAAAAGTAAATCTAAAGTTTTTACTCGATTTAAGGAATTAAAATCCTTGCTTGAAAACCAGATTGGTAGAAGAATTAAGTGTTTGAGGATTGACAATGGCGGTGAGTTTTGTTCAATACAAATCAACATGCTCTATAAGAACCATGGGATTGAGAGACACAAGACAACTCCATACACCGTACAAGAAAATGGAGTTGTGGAGAGGATTAATAAAACATTGATGGAGAGGGCTAGGGGTATGTTGAGTGGTGTTGGCCTTGAACAGAAGTTCAAGGTTGAAGTTGTAGCCACTTCATGTTATTTGATTAATAGATCGTCTACCTCGGTGCTAGTTGAAAAGATACCCATGGAGGCGTGGTCTGGTAAGAAGCCCTCATTAAGACATCTCAAAATAATTTTTTGTGAGGCCTATGCACATGTGCCGAGTGAGAAAAGATTAAAATTGGAGAACATGGCAATTAAATGCATCTTAATCAGCTATGGCGTAAGTGTGAAAGGTTACAAGCTTTTGGATCTAGTTGTAAAGAAGGTGCTCTGTAGTAGAATTGTGATCTTTTGTGAGTTGAAACCTTCCATTGTTTATTTACAAAAAGAAAAGGAAGAAAAACAAAAAAAGGAGGCAGTTCAAGTGCCATCTACTCCGATAAGAAATGAACTATGCACTCTTGTTGGACCTAATGATGAGGAGAGATCAAGAAGCTTTGAAAGTTCTAAGGAAGAGCAAGAACCTCAACCTTAGCAATTGAGGAGGTCTACCCGTGATAGGAAGCAACCTGATAGATATGGTTATTCACCAAAAAGGCTTGGATATTCTTTGTTGGATTCTAGTTACATTTTTTCTTTCATTACTAACATTGATGAGCATAAGACTATTAAAGAGGCTATGTGCATGCATGATGCAAATTCCTGGATGGAAGCCATGAATGTAGAGATGGTTGCACTAAAGAAGAATGGTACATGGGATTTGGTACCTCTTCCCAAAGGATGAAAACCCATTGGATGTAATTGGGTGTTCAAGAAGAAACTGGGTCTAAATGACAATCTTGAGAAGTATATAGTATGGTTGGTTGCAAAGGGGTATTCTCAAGTGTAGGGAATTGATTAAGGTGAAATATTATCTCTTGTAGCTAAGTCAACATCCATTTAATTCTTGTTATCACTTGCAACAACTTATGACTTGGAAGTCAAACAGATTGATGTGAAGATAGTGTTCCTTCACACTAATTTGGAGGAAGAAATTTACATGTCACATCCAAAGCTTTTCATAGAAAAAGGTAAAGAGAAACTTGTTTTTCAGTTTAAGAAATTTTTGTATTGTTTGAAATAGTTTCCTAGAATAGGTTATTAAAATTTGACACCTATGTATTGTCTTTGGGATTTTTGAGATCTAAATCTAACCATTATGTGTATTATAAATCTGAAAATGGTCACATTCTTATCATAGTCTTCTAGGTAGATGATATGTTGTGTATTGGGAATGGTAAAGAATGATTTCAAATTTGAAGTCTCAGTTAGCAACACAATTTGAGATGAAAGATTTAGGTATAGCTAGATATATTCTTAGGATTAATATAATTGGAGATAGAGATAGCAAAAAGCTTTGGATGAGGCAGAGTGAGTATGTTAACTCTGTGTTGGAGATATTCAACATGACAGCTTGCGGGCAGTTAGTTGTTCCAGTGTTACAAGGGATTAAAAAATTTGTGGGGGATTATCCAAAATCTCCTACTAAGATGGAGGACATATCTACAGTAAGTTATGCGAGTGTTATTGGCAATATGATGTATGCTATGGTCTGTACTAGGAAAAATATTGCCCAAGCAGTAGGGTTCCTTAGTTGGTATAAGGCTAATTCAGGTAGGGTGCATTGGGATGTAGTTAAGAGATTGTTTAGGTATTTGAGAGGTACTTCTAAGTATTCCTTGTGTTTTCATGGTTACCCTTCTGGACCTCGACATTCAATTTGCATTCATGGATATGTGGATTTGGATTGGGTAGGTGGCATTGATTATAGAAGATCCACCAATGTATATGTTTTCATGATGTTTGGTGGTGCAATTAGTTAGATGAGTAAGTGACAGGCTGTAGTCAATTTTTCCACTATAGAAGAAGAGTACGTGGTAGATACTCATGCTTGTAAGGAAGCCATTTGTCTTAAGAGATTGTGTTCTGATATTGGTTTTTATGCAGGACATATTACTATTTATCGTGACAATTAGAATTCTATTTATCATAGGTTACTATGTCAAAACCATGATGAATTTCTATTATGACTATGATGGTTACTAGTTGAGTGGACGAGTCATGGAGAGTTATTTTTTTGGTATTTGGCATTTATGTTTTGAGTTCACCTTACAAGTGGTGTGAGGTAAGGAAGGTGCCTATTCTTTGTCACAGTAACTTCTATGATATACTTACACTATATTTGGCAAGATGATCATTATGGAAGACAAGTGTCGCTGCATTGGAAGTTTCTATGTGCAATGTGTCATGGGTTTAGCAAGATATTGTTTGTGACACAACTTACCTCTTAGGCATTGGAGCTGATTTTACATGCTATGGGTGCATACCTCTTTGTGTTGAGCTCTATTTATTTGCTGATGCCTTTGTTAATTTTGAGAGACAGGTTGATTATATTTGAAGGCATTGTTATGCTACCAAAATTATTTTTAAAATCTTTGTTGTAGCTACTCCAAAAGAGCATTAGCTCTATGCATTGTATTGTATATGTTTCTGTTGCTAATAATACAATTGTGTCTTGCTTTTGGAGTGGGTTTTTTTTTTCTTGAAAGGGTTTTTCAACATATATTTGGCATTGTAGTTTTATTTGTTTAATCTAATTTTATATTTGTTTATCTAATCCCTAGCATTTTAGGTTTTTTTTTTGTTTTGTTTTTTTAATCTCTTCTATTAGATTTAGAATTTGAAATGTTTATTCTACACAATTTCTTCATTCAACATGATGTATCTTATTTTCATCAGGTTTTCCAATTCCATTCTCGGACTTTGGGAAACATGAGTCAAACTATATGATGTTCATCTCCTTTGCCTATTATAATCAATCTTCATTTTTTATACTAAAGAAATAAATTATATCCATAATTTCAACACCCTGCCATCTTACAAATTCTTCAGCTCTAGAGAAAGCCATGTAAGCATGCGTAAACCTTTTCATCATAAGCCTACCAAGGGATATGGGATTTTTAATATTGGAAAGGTCGGAATCTGCTCCACCCTTAATTCTAGAACCATCCATTATGCTTGTTTCTATTTCCATTGTATCTTTTGTAGATAATGTTGAACCATGGATTGAATTGAAAACTAGGTTACTCTAAAGCTTCCTTACAACAAGCTCAACAACATCAATGGAAAGAACATAATCCTTGAAAGCAATTACACACAATTGGAGGCAACATCAAAGCACACCGTTGGCCTCCTACTGAAGAGACATAGAAGGTGCTGACCCATATCAATTGGTTGTATTCCTATGCGGGAACTTCTAGACATGTACTTAAGAATAGACCTTTGCATAGATTCTAGCTTTGGTTTTCCATTTATCATTGGTCACAATTAGCATGGATGGGTCATACAAGGCTCTTTCTACATGCTTTCTAGTAAGGCAACCCTGGACTTTGTTGCACTTGTAGCGTCCATCTAATGGAATATTTGGCATCTTCAATCTAATTGCAAGCACTCTGATAGTCCTTTTCATTCTAGATTTCCTCCACTTGGAGCAATGATATCTTCTAATAGGTCCACATGACTTGCTTCCAAACTGGCCATGACATCTCTTCTTGGGCTGAGGCAATGGAGGCTCTCCACTATTGGGAAGATTGTCATTTTAATTATTACAATAGAATATTATTTTATTATTATATCTTATATTATTATTATATTATAGTATTATTAAATTTTATTTTTGTAGTTATATTATTTGATTATATATTACAATTATAATATACTTATATTATAATAAATATTATCATATTATTATACTATCTTATATTAATTTTTATTGTATATTCATATTTTTGTTTTCTATATTATTAAAATAAAAATATTATATTATAATTGAATTTTATTTTATTTTATGTTAGGGCCACAATTTTGGGAGCAGGATGGTGAGCGAAGGTGGCAAATTCAGCAATGACAGCAGCATCAGCAGGCTTCAAACCGATGAGCAGATTGTTGGGGCTCCGATCTATGGAAAGGGTTGGGGGAAGTTCAGGTCTTGGAGCGATGAAGTAGACAAATCTTTTCCAATCGAAACAATCTAGAACCTTACGATAGGCAAGCAACCAACGCTCAAAACAACAACATGGAAATATCAATCCCCAGGCCGACCATGGAAGGTGGATGTACCTAATCTTGTGATGAGAGGTAGTAGGGATCCTAGACCACAGAGGAAATCAAATGTTAGTCACCCCTACACATATAGTAATCTCAAGCCAATAAACTCGCAGGCATGGAAGAAAAATGGCTTCTCATGGAGCAATGATGGTTGGTTTCAAAATGCAAAGCTTCCTGCTTCTGATTTGGCGCGCAATTGGAAGTCAATTTTAAAACCTAATCCCTCTATATCGGAGTCAAGAAAACTTAACATCCATATTTGTCATAGGCAAGGTTTTAAACCCCCTCTGGGTAACGGCCCTCATAAATTTTGGATTGGGTGAGTTAGGCAACACAGAACCTCGCGCGTCGATCGTGCTAAGGCCTGGCAGTCCACTACCCCGGCTAGAAACCAACGATCTAATCTGGATCGAGTTTGGAAAAATGAACACTAGCGAAGATACAATCCATCGGCTCATCTAGCCATCCACAAACCGGTAAGGAAAACTGTGAGACCCACTATTATTTTGTATGATAATAAGATTAATTTGGCTAGGTCAAATCTTCAAGATTTTTGTTTCTTTACCAAATGGGGTGGTGGCAAATGGTTAAGGGGAAATTTTGAGAAATGGTGTAGATTGCAATGGGGGGAGCACATTAACTTTAATGTCCTTCCGAATGATTATTATCCGATTGAATTTATGAAAAATGAGGACATGCTTAATGCTAAAAATAAAGGTCCTTATACTTAGGACGAGATTGGGGTGCATATCATTGATTGGAAACCAAATTTTAATCCCCAGTTCCATACCCTTCCGGAAAACATAGTCTGGTTAAGGTTATATAACTGCCCATCGGACTATTGGCACATTGAGATCATAAAAGATATCTGCAAAGAGCTTGGAACTTTTATTTCTGTGGATGATATTCTAGAGGATAGGGTGTGGGGTAGCTTTATCAGGATATGTATTAATACCGGCCAGATCTCCAAAATCCCAGAAGAAGTCAAAATTATTGGGTCCGGAGAGGTATGGATTCAAAGGATTGACAGGGAAGATCAGTTGCACCTTTGCCCCAAATGCTTCTCAAGGGAGCACATAGGTCTTGATTGTGAAGTATCGGCCTCTATCCTTAAAAGTTATGCTTGTGTGCAATCTAAGCCAATTGACATGAAGTTAGTCAAGGAGAATAAAGAAAATCAAGAAGCAAATGATGTTGAGCAAAACTCAGCGGCCAGTATGAAGGAGATGGAAATGAATAATCCTATTGTTTATTCTCCTCTTGTTGTGTCAAGCCATCAACAGGCCCTTTCTCCCAACAATGAAAGTGCTCGAGCTCTACTAAATCTTTTGGAAGATGCTAAAACCCTTCAAAAGGATATTATAACAGAGTTTGCAACTACTCTTTTCTCAGTACCCAATAAGACCGGTGATCTTAGTATGATGGAGGATTAGATTATTGTTAGACCCAATATGGAAAGCTAATGTACTCAGAGGGGAGGGGTGAATCAGTACTTCAAATCCTTTTCCTTTCAATAACCTTACTGTTATGCATAAACCAAAAACTGTTGTAACATAACATAAAGCTAAAACAAATAAATAACAATCATACATGATTCACTCCATAACACATATTTTGGTTACGCAAAACTCTTGGTTAGAGAGAAAAACTGCGATGGGGATGGCACCCACAACTTCACTACTGCAATAATAAAGGTTGCTCGGTTACAGCTACATGTTCAGCTATTTCTGATAGCTTACCCTGTTAGAAGTATTGAGATCGTTAGATCTACCTTGCTAAAGGATTTTACAACACTTATTCTAAATGTTGCACCTGGTTAAAGGCTTTACAATTTATAGACTTTGTTAGAGTCTTTTACCCTGTTAAAGGTTTCTCTTACAACTCAAAATATTACAATAAAATCTTTACAAATATTTGCAACTTCACATCTAAAATGTTATAGCAGATTCTATGTTCCCAAAATGAGATTACCTTGCTTGTAGCATACCTCGGTAACCCATAAGATAACTCGATAAACCCTTTTGTTTACTCTGTTCCTTAACTGTTCTCTGAAATCCTTCTCAGTGACCTCTGTGTCTCTGACAGTCACAATACTCAGTGCCTCCTTATTTATTACTCATGTCTTGCTTCATACACCTTTGTTTTTCTTCTTTTTTCTTTTCTTTCTTATTCTTAACCCATGTTGTATAAATAGATCTCTTATGTCGGTGATCTGTTCATTGCTTCGATCTTACAAACATGATTTATTGAATGAATAACCATACAAAATATTTCATTGGATAGATGACCTCAAAATCATACAAAATCTTTAAGTGCAATTTCCAATGTGATAATAGTTCTTTGTTCCTCGATCTTGTAACACGTTTTCTCATAAGTGTCTAGGTTCAATGTATCTGGTAACACGTTTATGTTGGTGTATATCAACTCGGTGTATCATTATTGCTGCTTGGTAGACATAGAGTGTTACTCGGTAGACAGCTTGGTGAATACTAGGCTCTGTGACTACTTTCTCCTATAACCGACTGCTCCGTGCTTACCGAGTGAATATTTCGGTAGTAGTAACCGGCTAGAGTATATAGAATGACTTTGTTCATAAAACAAAGGGCAACTTAATAAATAGTAACAATCTCCCCTTTTGACATTAGTTGAGATGTTTGTCAAAACTACTTTCAAAGTCATAACTCAAAAATCTATATACTTACAAAATTTGACTAAACAGACAGTATATACATTAGTCAATAAAATAGTATATTTAGATATACTCCCCTTATCAATATACTGTACATAACTCTGATTATGCATGCTCGGTGATCAATGTTCTATGTTTACTACTTGGTTCACTGCTCGGTGATCACTGGTCGGTGTTGTGCATCTAGATACTCTGTCCTGCTCGGTATATTCCCCCTGTATGCTACACTCCCCCTTTGATACTTTGATGCTATACTCCCCCTTTTTTACAAACATCAAAATTTAGTGACCATTCGGTGGTGGCAACTATTCAAAAATGGACTTATACTTTGTTTGTGCATCGGTGAGAGCGGTAGAGAGGGCATCCTTAACACTATCCATGAGTGAATTCTGAGCTGTAATGTCAGCTAACAGTGAAATTAGTCCATCTAAGGTGCTTCCCTCTTGCTGAGTGGATAGGGAGGTGGCCCTGTTGATCTGTTCTTGGACGGATGAAAGATGAGGAATGAATAGTGTCTGAAGAGTCATTATGTCCATCCTTATTTGGTGCTCTTCATTCCTTAGTTCCAATTGTTGAGCCATGAGCTTTTGTAGCTTGGTATAGAAATTCTGAATAGAATTTGACTCAGTGGTCAACTTATTTGAGAGATCGGTGATCTCTTTCTCAATCACTTCGGTTTTATTTTTAATATCTTTACTGAATAAAGAAAATGTACAGAGTTTCTAAAATAAATAAAGAATGTGCTTGAGTTGCAGGGACAACTCAGCAATAAATTTGGCAAGTTTTACTTTGCCAATAGCAATAGCTTTCTGTACCTCTTCAATCATTATTGCAGTGAGCTCTTTGTCCTGTAACTTGCTCAAATATTCAGATGCGTCTACTCCAGATGTCTCTATTTTAGTTAGGAGTTCATCCAGTTGAATATGGTTGGCTGCATCTTTTGTCACTGTAGCTTCAGGTAGCATATCTGTTAATAGTGCTTTCACCTTCTGAAGTACTTTGTTTTTCTTTTGAATAGCCATTTGCTTCTCCTGTTCTGCTTTGGCTTTGCATAGTTCACCGAATTCAATGAGTGCCTGCCCTTTTAATTTGGATATGTCTACATTTGGCAACACTATTGGTTTTGACAAATCGAATTTGAAACTATGCTTTTTCATTTTCTTTTCTTTACCTTTCACTGGTTGAACTAATACAATGGCTTGTGAGGCTTGTTGACCCTCGATAGGTTGCTCGGTAGAGGGAACACTTTGGTCGGTTTCTTTAGCCTCTGTAGTGTCCTTCGGTGCTTCTGTGCTTGGGGTCTCGGTTGTAACATTTTCAATGCTAGCAGGAGCTTGAGAGGTATGTTCTCCTGTGGCCTGAGAAGCAGTTTCTCCTTCTGTAGACTTGTGACCCTCTGTTCCTTGTTCAGTATCTTGAGGGGCCTCGGTTGAAACAGGTTGAGTGACCGGAAGATAGGGCTGAACTTGTTCCAAAATTGATTCACTTGAAACCAATTGAGCATAAGCATTCCCTTCTATCATTTCTTGTTCTGGTGTCTCGGTGTCCATGATATCCTCATCAATTTGTATAGTGTCAACAGGGTCTTGCTTGGTGACATCAGGATCTTGCTCGGTGACATCAACTATTTCAACTTCAGCTTGCTCGCCAACATTCTTGAATTGAAAGATTTCCTGCCACTTTTCCTTGGTCTCATTCTCTACATCCAAATAAAGGCCATTCATCAATTTTAAGGCTCTTTGCTTGAATAGGAAGTTTTTGTGGGAGTTTTTCAGATGTTCATTGATCTCATCTACTGACATGTCTGGAAAGAGATGTACCAGACTCCTTTCTCTCATCTATTTTTCTAAGTCCATGGCATACTTCCACCTGTTATCAATATGCAAATATAATTCATTTGGAAGAGATTTAGATAATTCCAATGGGACCAACCGGAATTTCAGAAGTGTGCAGATGACAGCTTCTTCAATTTGTCTCTTTTCATCATCAAATCTGGATTCATACTTAACATATCTAAATGCTCCAAATCCACCATATTGCTTCAAATTAGTACAAAAATTATCAACACTATGTGCATTTACCTTTTTACTCTTGACAATCTGAAATTTGTTTTTGTCTTCAGATTCGGTGTCACTGGACTCTTTTGTCAAAATGAGTCTCCGAGTAGATTTCTTATATGTTTTTGTTACCTTTGGTGCAGCAACATTCTTTGGTTTCTTACTCGTTGACACTACAGATGATCTAGTGTTTGGGCGCTTTACTAAAGAAGTCGGTGACGATGTATCCTGTTTCTTTCTTTTCAAAACTTTTCCTTTAGGCAACTCGGTGCTCAGTGTAATAGCTGCCTCTTGGGCTTCAGATTCCTTCTCAGTAATGACTAGAGTTCCTTTGATTGGTGTGGAGGAAGAACCTTCTCCAAATTTCTCCATTAATGCCTTGATCATTTTTGTTGCTTTCCTTGTAGCCTTGGGTACTACAATGTTCATCTTAACTTCCTCTTTAACTTCTTCAAATGTATCGTATCTTAGCTCGGTAGCATGCCTTGGTAATGTAAGAAAAGCATCTATCTGCTATTGTGTGATGTCAAACTCAATCTCATAACCCATAGGTGGCAAAGATTGAGTTCTAGGTTCCACAGCATTGATATAGCAGTAGTCGGTGTCTACTTCAAAACATATATCATCTTTGTATTTCTCTACTAACTTGGGTGGAATTTTGTATCTGTTATGCATCTTTTCTTGAAACTTGCTGAAATAATCATCCATAATATCATTAAAGTTATCACCTAGCTTTTTGATGAAGTCATTGATTTGATGGGTGATTGGTCGGTGTAGCTCCCAAACTATATTACCGACTGATGGAAAGAATTTCTCAAAATAGAAAAACATGCATACCAAAAGTGATCCAAACTTCAGTGTGTTAGTCGAGTTGTTCTTCTTTGGCTTCCTTATGGTGTTTAGATTCTCAAACAAGTTTTTTAACAATACTTCACAAAGATCAATTTTCATTCCTTTCTTTACAATTTTATATGCTAAATCGACTGCTGCACAAGGTACATTGTTTTCCCTTGTTGATTGGAAGAAACAATAACCTATTACTCTAATGGCAAACTTCAGCTCTACATCTATCACACTGTTCAATTTCAATCCTCTGCAATCTGATTCTACTCCGGCTAGAGTGATCAATTCCTTCTATGATATCATTTTTTGAGCTCGGGCATGATAAAAAATAAGGTAACCGGTGATCAAATGAATGATTTCCTTGGTGATTTTAAATGGTTGCTCCTCTAATGACATAAAATCATCATGAACTCTGCTCAGAACAAACTTGACCCATTGGGGTTTGAAGACATGGAGATAGGTTAGGGCTTCGGTCAATCCCTTGATTTTGATGTGTTCATACTTGCTATCCAATTTTCCATCGGTACACAATTCATCATATGTGTCCTTGATTTCAACATGACCTAGTTCCTCAACACGACATTTAGTGAAGAATCTAACATCCTCAACTAGTAAAACCCTATCTGAAATGAGTGAAAATGCAATTTTGTCATCCGGTTCAGATGTTACTTTGGGAGTTAAAGAGTATTTCAGTGAGGGCTTTTCAATGTTCTCAACAACAACGGGCTTCTGGATCTTAGGTGCCATTGCAAATTTTGGATAATCTCTTAACAAAAGATTCTTAGGGTTTGAAGACTTTCAAACGACAAACAAATATAAAATAGATAATCACAATTGATATTTCCCTATAGCTGGCTCTAAGAAATGCTTGAGATCGATATGTAAATACCTTGAAATTCACTCGGGAGGTAGTTTGATCGCCTTTGAATCGCTTTGCTCTGCTTTCTGAAAACTTGGTAATTGAAAAATGACCGCGCAAAAAGGCTTTAAGTACGCAATATACCTTATCGGGCTTCATGTAGTTAGGTTAGAAAGCATTAAATGCACTCGGTATCACTTTCCTTTTTATGCTTTTACCGAGTAGCCAGTCTTCTTTAGTTATGCAGATTTTAAATTAAGTACATGATAAAATAGGAATTGTTTAAGTTTTAACCTTGAGATAATGCAGTCCCTTCATACCTTTATCGATTAATTTGGAATAGGTGCACCTAACTTGGTAGATAAGGTGCTTTCTTCATTTGACATAATTTCCTTCTTTTTCCAAATCATCTGTAATTTGCCTTTTATTTCCTCAGTGTCTCCTCTAGGTTGATCTCTGCAATCTCTAGCTAAGTGTCCAACTTTGTGACAATGAAAACATGCCATACTAGGATTTCTCCATGATCTTCGATTGTTCATTCCAAACCTTATAAAGCACTTCACACTTATGTGTCCATATCTTCCACAACATTCACACCATATCCTTGTATTGTAATCCCATGGTACTGCAGAATACTGTCGGTTAGGATCTATGTGAGTTCGGTAGCCTCTAGTATTTGCTCGGTTTGCATACCACATATAGTTTTTTTGCTTAAACCAACACTTCTCAGTACTATGTCCATATCTATAGCAGTTTTTACAAAATCCTTTGAATTTTGCCTTCTGATAATTGCTAACAGACTTTGTCCTACATTGGTTAGATGTGTGACCATATTTATTGCAATTATTACAATAACCATTAGACCTTGTGACATTCGGTTGCTTACCTTTTCTGATATGACACATGTTGGCAGTATGACCTTGATTTCCACAGTAGTTGCAAATAGGTTTCTTTCCTTTGATGTTCTTCTTATTTCCAGCTTGCTTTGGTGATTCTCCTCTTTCGGTAGTGTGGATTCCCTTCTTGGTAGAGTCTTTTCCCTTGTAACCAAGTTCTGCAACTTTGTTGGGTCTTTTTGTATTCAGTTGCTCATCCAACATCTTTGATGCTTCATAACTCTTTTTCAGTGTTTCTTTGGATTTCTTCTTTGTTTCCAGTTCATCGGTCAACCTTGATACTTCAAGTTTTAATGCTTGATTCTCATCATCTTTCAAATTTGCTTCATGATGTGCATAACCCAATTGATCTGACAAATTTTGTTGAATCCCAGTCAACCTTGTGATTTTATCATTCTTTTCAAATACTAATGCTTCAAGCTGTTGTTTTTCTCTTTCTAGATCTCTTACTTTATCCTCGGCTGTCCTCAATGCATCCAGATTTTCAGTCATCTTTGTGCTGAAATGTTCATGTCCTTTTTTCATTGCTTTTAGCTAATCAGTCAGTGCTTTGTTCTTTTCCTTCAGTTCTTCAATCATCTATTCAGTGTCTTTAGATATATTGTTCTCAGATGATGTTTCAATTTGTTCCACTAACTCTTGAGAGTCCTGCAAATCATCAGATAATCTTCTTCTAAGTTTCAATGATTTTTGCATTTGTCTTTGCATATCTGCAATCACTTGATTAGCATGATCCAATTCATTTTGAAGATTCATAATTCTCCGAGATTGTTTATAGCCTACCATTGATAAGATCTTTTTCTTTAGGTTGTTAAACCCTTTTCCAAGATTGAAGCTCTGATACCAATTGTTAGGCCCAATATGGAAAGCTAATGTACTGAGAGGGGAGGGGTGAATTAGTACTTCAAATCCTTTTCCTTTCAATAACCTTACTATTATGCATAAACCAAAAACTGTTGTAACATAACATAAAGCTAAAACAAATAAATAACAATCATACATGATTCACTCCATAACACATATATTTTGGTTACGCAGAAACTCTTGGTTAGAAAGAAAAACTGCGGTGGGGATGGCACCCACAACTTCACTACTGCAATAATAAAGGTTGCTCGGTTAGAGCTACATGTTCAGCTATTTCTGATAGCTTACCCTGTTAGGAGTATTGAGATCGTTAGATCTACCTTGCTAAAGGATTTTACAACACTTATTCTAAATGTTGCACCTGGTTAAAGGCTTTACAATTTATAGACTTTGTTAGAGTCTTTTACCCTGTTAAAGGTTTCTCTTACAACTCAAAATATTACAATAAAATCTTTACAAATATCTGCAACTTCACATCTGAAATGTTATAGTAGATTCTATGTGCTCAAAATGAGATTACCTTGCTTATAGCATACCTCGGTAACCCATAAGATAACTCGATAAACCCTTCTATTTACTCTGTTCCTTGATTGTTCTCTGAAATCCTTGCCGGTGACCTCTGTGTCTCTGACAGTCACAATACTCAGTGCTTCCTTATTTATTACTCATGTCTTGCTTCATACACCTTTGTTTTTCTTCTTTTTTCTTTTCTTTCTTATTCTTAACCCATGCTGTATAAATAGATCTCTTATGTCGGTGATTTGTTCATTGCTTCGATCTTACAAACATGATTTATCAAATGAATAACCATACAAAATATTTCATTGGATAGATGACCTCAAAATCATACAAAATCTTTAAGTGCAATTTCCAATGTGATAACGGTTCTTTGTTCCTCGATCTTGTAACACATTTCCTCATAAGTGTCTAGGTTCAATGTATCTGGTAACATGTTTCTCTCGGTGTATATCAACTCGGTGTATCATTATTGCTGCTCGGTAGACATAGAGTGTTACTCGGTAGACAGCTTGGTGAATAATAGGCTTTGTGACTACTTTCTCCTATAACCGACTGCTCTATGCTTACCGACTGAATATTTCGGTAGTAGTAATCTGTTAGGGTTTCAAGCAGATCCGAAGCAAATATGAACTAACAATTGTATACAGATTTAAATACAAAAGATAAAGAAATAAAAAAGGACAGAGATAACACAGAGATTTAACGTCGTTCACCCAGAATGGATTACGTCCACCATACACAGTCGTCCAATCTTTCTTATTATCCAGCAAAAACAGTACATCAACCTTTTTTTTTTTTTTAATTCCTTAAGCATCCCAGCCGCTCATAACATGCGTTTTTAGGGCAACAAACAAAGTCGGCCTTTTTAGGTTTTTATTACAATATCAGTTTTCATAAAAAAAAAAAAACCCAAAAAAAAATTTCTCGGGGGCTCCCGCCCCCGAACCCCCGCTTTTCTCGAAGGCTACCACCCCCAAACCCCTGCCCGAGGCCCAAACCGGCCCCGGACTCCAGCAAGGATACATGCTGAGTGTATAGTACTGTGTTGATCAGTTGCCACATTTCAACAATCTCCCACTTGGAGACTGATCAGGCTCCACACCGAACATAATCAACTAGAGTATATAGAATGAATTTGTTCATAAAACTAATGGCAACTCAATAAGTAGTAACAATTACTCCCCCTCTACCAGATGGTCCAACCACCTTTGATGATACAGGCAAGAAAGGCTTCACCATTGGCTTGCAAGAAGGAGAAATTGTTTCCTCTGTCTCGGAATGGGAAGAAGATATTGAACCGGTTGCCAACCTTATAATGGATGATATTGCAAAAGGGTTTGGGAAGTCTGAGTCACATATTAATGTACCAAACTTCCATCCAAAGGGTAAAAGGGGGCGTAAATCAAGGGAAAAAATGTCGATAATCGCAGGTGCAGCTAATGGGCAATCCAAGCTTAACCCCCTTCCCTAGGCTCCATGAAACTACTATCCTGGAATGTCAAGGGCCTTAATGCCCTTGACAAGTTGCATTTAATTAAGCACCAGATTGATGAGACTAAGGGGAATATTTGAGTATTACAGGAGACTAAATGGAGTCAGTCTGAGATCAAAAAAAAAATGAAAGTATGGAAAGAATGAAAAGGTCTTTTAAGGCAATCTGAGGGAGCCTCTAGTGGCATGGGAATAATCTGGAACCCTTTGAATGTTCAAATCACTCTCCTTGGCGAAGATAAATATTGGTAGCATTATCTGGTCACTAGTTTATGCACAAATGAGAGTTTCAATCTCTTTAATGTCTACGGACCTTCTGCTGCTAATGACAAACGTGAGCTATGGGCACTCCTGTCAAACAAATTCCAAAATATCACTATGGGCAGTTGTGTGTTTGTAGGCGACTTCAATGCTATCTTGGCACGTAATTAAAAGAAGGGTGGTATTCAGAGGATTGTTATGGCTCAGAAAGATTTCTAGGATTTTGTTGATAAGAATCAGTTATTGGATGTTGCCCCAAAGAATGGTACCTTTACATGGACAAATAGGTGTACCGGTTTCACTGAAATTGCAGAATGTCTTAACCGGTTTCTGGTGGCTAGTGATTGGGTAGCTCAAAATCTTATTCTTGAATCAACTAATCTACCCCTTATAGGTTCAAAGCATTTCCCTATTTGCCTTAATGTGTCTCTAGGATATTTTGAGGGTGGCCATCCTTTCCGATTTGAATCAATGTGGCTTTGAGTGCCAGATCTACATTATATGATAGCAGCATGGTGGAATAAACCGGTTCTCGGAAACAACTCGAGGTTGTTCAAGCTAAATAAGAAACTCAAGTATATTAAGATCAAAATCAAAGAGTGGAATTTCAGTCAGTTCCAAAACATCCATATGGAGAAACTCAGGGTTACAGCATAACTGGAGGATCTTTCCAATTCTGTCATTAAGTCGGGCATGAATGAAGTACTCTTCCAAAGGGAAAGCTCTCTCAAGTCTAAGCTAAATGAAATTCTCCAGCGTGAAGAAATTCACTGGAGAGAGAAATCCACAAAACTTTGGCTCAAGGATGGTGATAGAAATACCAAGTTCTTCCACAGATCGGCTAATGTCAATCGTAGCAGGTCCAGAATATCGGAGGTGGTAAAATCGAATGGTAGTATTGCCCGAGATTATGAGGATATTGCCCGAGAAGCAGTAAGACATTTTGAATCTCTAATGAATGGTAATTGTCAAAATGATCAAGAAGCAAGAATTAGAATTCTAGACGCAATCCCTCCTTTAATTATTGAAAGACACAATATAGAGCTCTTCAAGCCTATTGACTTAGAAGAAGTCAGGAAAGTTACCTTCCAGTTGAATCCTGATAAGACTCCAGGCCCTGATGGTTTTCCTGCGGCCTTCTTTCAGCATTTCTGGGACATTATTTCCCAGGATTTGCACCTAGCGGTAGAAGAATCCAGGAAAAAAATGACTATGCTAGGAGCCATCAATCATACCTTTCTATCCTTAGTACCGAAAAAGAAGAACCCTCAACAAATGGGCAATTTTAGACCAATTTCTTTATGAAACTCAATTTACAAAATAGTAACAAAGATCATTGCTAACAGGCTAAAACCTCTTCTAAAAAATATTATTTCAGATGAACAAAGTGGCTCTACCATCATCTCTAATCATGAAACCCTCCACACCACTAGGAAAACTAAAGTTTCTTGTATGATATTAAAGCTAGATATCATGAAAGCCTATGATATGGTGGACAGGGAATTTCTTGTAGAAGTATTGAGGAAATTTGACTTCTGTAATGAATGGATCACTTGGGTCAAGAATTATCTATCAACCCCCAAATTATCAATTTTGGTTAATGGTTCATCTCATGATTTCTTCCCTTCAACAAAAGGCATTCGCCAAGGGGACCCTATGTCGCCATTTTTGTTTATAATTATGACTGAAGCTTTAGGTCGGATGATTAAATATTTTCACTATGATATTCACTGGCTGGGTGTCAATGTGGCTACATGAGTTGAACATTCAACCCACTTGCAATTTGTTGATGATACCATTCTTTTTGGAGCCTCTAGCAAAAGAGAGGCGAGGATAATAAATACATGCCTGAATGACTACTGCAAGGCTTCAAGGCAGAAAATCAATTGGAGCAAGTCAAAAGTTTTCTTTATCAACACAATGCTGAATATGCAAGCTGTCCTATCAAGAATCCTTAATTTAAGAGTGGCAAACTTTCCAGGTAAATTCCTTGGGACTCCTCTTTTTAGTGGCCGCAATAAGATTTTCTATTCGACACATCTTATTGAGAAATGTAAAGCTAGGCTTGAAAATTGGAAATGGAAGTGGTTATCATCTGTCGACAAGCTTACTATGATAAAATCAGTCCTCTCTACCTTACCGGTTTTCTCCATGGCTTGCATGAAGCTACCGGTTGCCATAGAAGATGAGTTAATCACCATAATGAGAAATTTCCTTTGGAATGGATTGAATGATAAAAGAAAGTTTCCACTTATTGCCCGGGGAAAAGTAAGCCAACCTAAAAATGCTGGAGGTGTTGGCATTCGACAGATTTCTATTATGAATTTGGCTATGAGTGCAAAATTGGTGTGGGAAATTTGTAGAGATGGTAATCAGAGATGGACAAGAATCTTTAAACACAAATATCAGGACTCACTTGAGCCTAAAAGTATTCTCACAGTTACTAACCCTACTAGGGGCTCGACCATTTGGAATTTTATTCTGGAGTGCAGAGAGATCATTAGAGATCAGGTCACTTGGGATGTCAAAAATGGGAGGAATGCATCCTTCTGGATGGATTCTTGGAGTGGCAATGAAGCCTTGTGTCATAACCCCATTCTTAAACTTATAATGAGAGAAACTTGCTGGCTTTGGGGTCACAAGGTCTGTGATTATGGTCATTCAATTAAGGAGAATGGTATGGACAAATGGGTGTGGAACTCTCTGGACCCATTGGTTTTAGCCCAAAATCAGAAAGACCTTCTTATCAATATTCTAAAGAATCGAATTATTCATCCATCCCCGAACGAGGACATCATTAGATGGTGTGGCTCTTCTGATGGTAAGTATAAGGTATGTTTTGGCTATAAATTGAAAGAAGCTGCAATAGATAAGAAGGATTGGCCGGTTAGGCTGTTCTAGCACAAACATCTTCTTCCTAAAGCAAGTTCATTTGCTTGGATGGCTTTTCAGAGAAAAATCTTAACCAATGAAAGACTCCTTAAATTAGGTATTAATGGGCCTAGTATATGTGTATTATGTCGAAATCAAGAGGAAACAATTGATCACCTTTTGCTACACTGCAATTTCTCCAGCAACTATTGGTGACATTTTATGAGTAAGTTAAATCTGGTATGCCCTTTTCCGAAAGGTTTGGATGATTGGTTTCTACTATGGCCTAAATCAAAATGCAAGGCGTTATTTGGGGAC
The DNA here is from genome assembly GCF_030272615.1 of Cryptomeria japonica. Lineage (NCBI taxonomy): Eukaryota > Viridiplantae > Streptophyta > Pinopsida > Cupressales > Cupressaceae > Cryptomeria > Cryptomeria japonica. The sequence goes on from NC_081406.1 coordinate 588,822,980, forward strand.
TTATTTGTTATCCTTCCCTCACTGATGATTTGGGAAATTTGGAAAGGAAGGAATCGAAAAAATTCCCTGGATAAAGAGATGGGCCAGTTAGCCCTGTGTGGGAAAATTGAGAACCACGTAGTTGAGCTCCTGAACGAAGCAGCCAAGTCCAAATCGCTGAAAAAGAATCTATACACTGATTGGGATTGGAAGTTAAAGCTTGTGTTCCCAAATTTGACCATCCCCTAGCTTTTCGGTAATGGTAATCTTGAGATACCAGTTAATCCAAGATTGAATGTTAAGTGGGAAGCCCCAAAACCAGGGTGGCATAAGATTAACTTCGATGGTGCCTCTATAGGGAATCCAAGGCATAGTGGTATTGGATGTTGTATTAGAGATTCTGAAGGCATCTGAATTAAGGAAATCTCTGAAGGCATTGATCTGGCCACTAACAATGAGGCTGAATTCTGAGCGACATTAAGAGGTTTGCAATTGGGGGCTGAGTTGGGGATAAAAAGAATCCATTTGGAGGGTGATTCATTAAATGTTATCAATATTGTTCGTAATAACAATATCCCCAGTTGGCGTCTTAACCTATGGCTTCGACCTATGGTGGGTTTGCTTGAGACCTTTGAAGATTTTCAGATCAGCCATATCTATAGAGAAGGCAATGTGGATGCAAACACACTATCTAAGATGGCAATTGCAGACGGTGGTCTTGATCTGGGCATTCGGCTCAAGCATTGGTAAATCTTGATAATAGAAATTATTATGGTTTAATGCTGCATTTATTTTGGCAAAGGAATGAACCGCTTTAGTTCCCCGAAGTTTGGTCTCTACCGGTCGGGAGTACAAACCAGGGGATGCACCCTTACCGGGTACGGGTCTCCCTTTGATGGTGGTTTTTCTAGCTCCTACCGGTAGGAGTATCAGTCCCGACTACCTGATCTTTACCGGTTGGCGTTGTCGTTGTTTACATAGGCCTCTTGCACCTTTCCCCCCAACTGGTAATTTGTACGCTCCGGTTTAGGATCTCTTCGGAGTTACTCCAATGCCTTTATTGATGCTACCAGAATGATTATCTAGCAAAATTCTGATAAGCAGCTGCATTCGGTTCTCTCTCTAAACACTCTGTTCGGATAGAGGCATATCTACATTTTGATTATGGTGATTATTATGGCTGAAGTGTTACATCCGATCTTGTTCTAAGAAGGGACGTTTGTGCTCCCGATGGCATTGGCCCATACCGTTTGGTAGTTCTTACCGGTAGATGTATTCTTACCGACCTCTTGACTATCCCCAACCGGTATTCTTTATGGTTTTGGTAGTGTGATCCCACCGGGGTCATTAACTCAAGCTCCGGTTTAGATTTTGTCAGAAGACATCTAATTTGCATCATTACTTTTAGATACGGTAAAGCCGAACGGCGGCTGACATCAAAGAGGCAATCAATTGCGATTAAGGTGACATGCTAAAAGATGTACCTTGTTTGTGCGAAGTAATTTGGCTCCCTTAGCTAAGCCCTCGAGCTACTTAGCCTTTATGAACTAGCGAGATAAATAAAGAATGACCTGCTTATTTTTAACATATCAACTCTTCCCATTTCTTGCTCTGCTACTTACAATGGAAACACCAATTTTGTTGGAGGCAACCTATCGTCAAATGGCATTCCTAGGCAAAATCTTTGATAAGTGCCTGCAATCGGTTCTCTCCTCGAGTCACCCTTTGATTCTGCACTATGTTAAAAGAATTTTGGGGGAGGAATTCCTTAATGCATACCATAGATACAGAGATAATGCAAACATCTCGACTTTCTTCCTAGCCATGCTACTCTTTATGGGGACTAGCAAGCAAAGGGTGAAGCTTCTCACCCAAATGGTGTTTGAGCATCGCTTTCTTGGGGAAATTGTTGGATAATGTTGATGGCAATCTCAGATTTCCATTTCCCAAAAATTATTATATGAGTTTGGGAAATGGTGCGGAGGTGCGGAAAATGGTGATCGTAAGCTCACTTGACTTCAATGCCTTGGAAGCCTCCTGGCCTATTATTACCAGAAATATTGAGTTCCTTTGCAAGATTGATGGTATACTGCCTGGCTTCACGACTGCTTGGAGAAGCACCTATATCCAGGAGGAAGGGCTTTCGAGTAGAGAAGACCTTGGTATTACGACCAACGGTGACATAGTTGAAGGCAACTCTTGGGGGCTTGGCAATGGAGAAGAGTGGATTCTAGATGATGACCGCCACCCCTGGGAGAAAGAGGAATCATTGGCCCATGCAGCTTGTGGGAATGATTGCCCGATAATTTTGGATGCAACTATTGTTCCTACTCCTGGTACCGAGGACCCAGACTCAAATACAGAAGAATCCTGATTTCCTTGTTCAATTTCATACGCTCTTTAGGCCTTTGGTTCAACCAACATTTTTCTCCTCTTGTTTTCTCCTAGTTTTTTAGCATCTCGACCAGCGTGGCTGGCTTTTTTGTATTTACTGTTGGAGAAATGGTAGGGGGTTTTCTTATTGGTTCTTTCCCCCTACGGCTCTTTCTAAACCAGTTGTGTATTTTTCAAGTTTTGATTAATACAAGGGTGTTGCCCCTCTACATTTATTAATCTATTAAAAAAAAATTATATTATAATTAATATTACATTATTATTATACTCTTATATTATTATTATAACTTAACCTATCTTTTATAGTTTTTATACTTCAAACAAATTATGTGGTATATTATTACTAGCACCTGCACCAAAGTAAACACCCATAGTAATGTATACTTTGAATAAAGGATGTGAAAACTAAATTTATTAGTAATAATTTTTTGTAATGTAAATGAATTGATTTTGAAATATAAAAATCTAAATACAAATAAACATGAATTAATTTGAATTTGTTTTGCATGTCTTTCACTACGATTCTCTTTTCCTTTCTAAGCCCCTTTTTGAGTGTTTCAACATTTCTTACCTTGGCATGCCTATTAAACTTGTCATCCATTGTATGTTTTTCCCTCCAAGCCAACTCTTCCCCTCTTAGCCTCTTCAAGGATTTGAATTTCTCATTGTGATATCTATGTCTAACTTTCCAAATCCCTAACATGCATCTCGCTTAAAGTCCACTTTTTCCCATTAAACCATATTTTTTAATTTTAGAATTTCTCATCTTGGCAAAAACCTATTATAGATTTGTCATCCTTGACATACCTTTCCCAAAAATGCACTTTTTTCTAAGCCCTTTTTATAAGTTTCAAACTTTCTAATCATAGTATGCATGTAAGACATCTTGTCCCCAACATGTTTTTCCCTCGAATTTGCTTTTCCTCTCATGTAATTATCCCTAAATCTACCTTAAACCAAAGTGTTCCCTAATGTTAACTATAATTATAATCTAAACCTAACCCTTATTCTATCTGAAACTCTAACTCCAATTATACCTCTATTTCTAACCCTAACTCTACCTCTAACCCTAAACTTAACCCTTATTCTAATTCTAACCCTAACCCTAACTGTATTCCTAATTCTAACCCTAACCATACTTCTAATTCTAAGACTTACCCTAATTCTAGCTATAACCCTAACCATAATCTTAAAATTTCAAATGTAATTATTATCCTAATAATAAACTTAATTGTAATTGTATCTCTAACTTTACTTCTAATTGTATAACCCTTATTCCATACTACTTCCAACCCTAATTTTAATTATATCTTGAATTGTATTTTGATACTAACCATAATAATAATTATAATCTTAATTCTATTTATAATGCTAATCTTAATTGTGATTTTAAATAACTAAATTACTCATAGACATAATTGTTAATCATTATTATTGTAAACTTATATTATTTAAATAAAATTTATGCAAAATTAATTATAACCTTGATTTTATTTATAACTCTAATTCTAACTCTAATCTTAACTCTAATACCTGAGATAAATAAATAATTACTCTTAGGCAAAAAATTTAATTATATTATTAATACCAAGAGGCATTCTACAATGGTAGCATGGGGTGAAGTGAATTGTTGTGAGTAAGTTAATGTTAACTTTTACCTTTTAACTTAAATTTGACAACCATTCACATGCCAAAATATTAATATTAATTATAAGCTTAATATTTTTAAAATAAACACAATATAAAAAATGTATACCCCCATCAAAAATATAAGTTTTAGATAGATCTGTTATTATAATTTAATAAAAATAACTAATATAGATATCTTAAATACATCTACCAATTGGAAAATTTTATCTACTTTAAAATTATTTTATTTCTCTTTAATTACTACATAAATTTTTTTAAATTATATCGCATCTGCATTGTTTATTTTTTCCCTCTACAATTTTTTTATTTGATAATTGACATCTAGGTTTTTATATTTAAATTTTAAACTCCTTATAATTGTTCAAACAATCAAAAAAATAAAAATTTATAATTGTTCTACATTGCTTTCCACGGATGATGTGAGGGACCTGGACCATCCTTCCTCCTCAGTTTCAACCTATTCTGGTCCCTCTTCTTTATCCCCTTTCTCCCCTAGGTTTTCTTCGGATGTATAAGGGCTTTATTGGGTGGGATATAACTTGTTTCGATGTATTTTGTCAAAAGGATTGTGGATTATCATGGGTGAGGGTGGGGTAGTTCTTTACGATAATTCACTTTTGTTACTCGGGCTACAACGGGGGGTTTTCTTCCTAGTTCTTTCCCGCCGGTATGTCCACCTGAACTAGGCTCTGTAAATCTTCTTTCTTAATTAATAAATTTTGTGGCTCTGCCACTTTTATTGAAAAAAAAATTATAAAATTATAAAATACATTTTTTATAAAGAATTTTTTAATTATGAAATGATAGATTTTTTTTTAAATATCTTTTTTTAAAATTTTATAAATTTATATATCTATCTAAAACTTATAATTTTGATGACAGTGTATTTTGTTTTATATGATATTTATTTTTAAAATATTAAGTTTATAATTAATATTAATATTTTGATATGTGAGTGATTGTCAAATTTAAGCTAAAAGATGTTTAATATTAATTAATATTAATATTAACACACTCACACCATTTCACTCCACCCCTTGCTATCATTACATAATGCCTCTCAGCATTTAAGATGTTTAAAAATAATCTACCATTTCATAATTACAATATTCTTTTAAAAAGATATATTTTATAAAATTTCTTTTAATGATTTTTTTGAACAATGATAAGAAGTTTAAAATTTAAATATAAAAATTAGATGTCAAAATAAATAATCTGTATGAGAGAAAATATAAATAATTTAGATACAATAATTTTAAGGTAAATAAAATAGTTTCAACTAATTTCTCTCAACATTTATTTAGATAGATGTATTTAAGATATCTATACTAGTTAATATTACAAAATCATTACACTACCTTATATTATTACTAACACTTGCACCATAACAGGATGCAATGGTTACGCCAATAGTTAGATATAGTTTAGGTAATTTGTTTAGAGGGACAATAAATCGTAGAAAATGTAAATTGCCCCTATTAGGAGTAATAATTGTGTACAATATAAGTAAATTGAATTTGTAACGTAAAGATATCTGAATATGAAACAATGGAACTTAATTTGGGACAAAACCATTTTATACCTTGAACAATACATCTGTTTGTACAACTTTTGGGTTCGATAGCAAATTCTCTATTACTATAGAAGATATTGTAATTTTTATACAAAGATAACTAAAATACATGTTTGTTTTATGTTTCTCTTTATTTCTTTAAACTTCCCTCAACCAGTTTTTACGAGAAGAGAAGAACAACCATGTAATTTGTAGGAGATATTCAAATGATATTAAAACATATTGAGGAAAACAAATTGAGATAAAAGAAAAATAATACAAAGAAAAGGAAAATCTTCTTCAATGGTAATAATTTCCATCTAAAAAGAAAGTAATAAAAAGTTTAAAAAAATCAAATCTTCATATAAAAATTATGAAGCTTGACTTCCAAATACATACAAAGAGAGAGAGAGGAGGGGGGTCGTGAGAGATAGAGAGAGGAATATTTGGAAGAGATATGGAGAGATATAGATAGAGATACAAAGTGATATAGGTATAGTAGTTTAGACCTAGGACTCAAATTTGTTATTCTCGAACATAGTTCAAAACTATAGGTGAGTCCCAAAATTTAGTTTAGAACAATGTATACAATGTTCAACCCCTTTTTTCCAAATTCAATTTTATCTATGGGCGTAGTATTACTTATTGTGCACTCCGTCAAACATAAAATATTCAAAATTTGATGCTAGGGATTATATAAGAGGACAAACCTAATCCAATTCATTCCATCCATATATGAGATCATAAGGATTGTGATAAGTATTTCATGTTCTTACATGGGTGTGTTCAAAATTGATCAACATCCATGAATAGATCTAAGGGCTCAACATATGGTAGGAATCTCCAAGGTGGCATTGGACATTGGGTCAAAAATAAGCACTATCTTTGTGGGGGTTCAAGCACATGGCATTGTAAACCACAAATTAAGTACTTGAAGAGTTGTAGAATGTTGAATTTGCAAGTATTGGAATGTTACTGAAATTAATCCTAAATTAAATATCTTGGTGAAATTATTGTGAATGATTTCTTTGCAAGTGTGTTACAATATTCTATTTGATTTGAATAATACTTTGAGCAAGGTTTAGAGCATGAAAATTTTCTCTTGAAAGGGTTTTCCCCACAAAAAATTGTGTAATGTGTTCAATTGTCTATGTTGTTGATTTAGGCATTTCTCAATTTTTTGTAATAGTTTTAGATCATATTTTAACCTTTTTAAATTACACTTCTTTCAAGATTAGCATATGAAATTGATTTTTCTACCCCTTGCTTCTTAATATATTCTTGGTTGCATAACTCCTAATATAGTAATCTCCTAAAGGATATTCCTTGATATTATCTTTTTTAAATTTGGGTGGAAATATTAGGATACAAGCTCATAATTCTAAATAAAATTACATTCAAATCCATGTGCATAATGTAAATGTATAAATAGATTCCAAAATAAATATTGTATTTAAATTCATTATTGATACTATATATTTTATGTTGAATATATTAAATTGAGCTGAGCTAATATATTATTTTATACATATATATAAATTTATAAATGTTAAATTATATTAATTTTCCTATTTAATTAAATTATGTATTATTTGTTTGAATCTTTATTGGTGCTATATATTTATATTGAACAAGGTAACTTGAAGTAATAGCTTATTTTTTAAATATGTTTAAATACATATTTGTAACTATATATTTATAAAATAGTTTGATTGAAATTAATATCTATTGTATTCTATAATTTTATAATTCTTTATTGAAATATATTTTCTATTTATTTTTTTTGTAATTTTCTATTGTAGCAAACTAATTGTGGTTTGATATGTTCTTAGAATTAATATCATAATAAATATAAAAAACAGAAAAAATAAAAAAGTAATTTAATTTCATACACATAAAAAATAAACTAAATATGTCCAACACAACTTTGTAAAATAACAAGAATTCTAAAATTTATAATATGTAAAATTACTATTCTTTTAAATGAAATAAAAATTTATTATTTTTTGTTTAATTTTATTAAGTTTCTTTACTAATTGTCCTTATATTTTTTGGTAGTGTTTTTTATTTTTAGCCTATATTACAACTAGCAATTGCACCTTAGTGTGGAATGGGCATGCCTAAGATGTGTGGAAGGTAAATCACAAAAACAAAAATGGTCTATTTTTAGCACCCATTTGTGCAATACATGAAGTCAATTGAAAAATGTTTTTTTTTTTTTTGATAGGTAATGGGTGGAAGTCAATAAAATGTACATACCCTACCCCCTTGTGGGATTTGAAATTGTGACCTCTTTTTCAAGATCACAAGTTCTCCACCACTAGGCCAACTTAGGTTATACAATTGAAAAATGATGTTGTTTGTGCAACAAAGGTTACAATGGATAAGAGATAGCTTCATGTCAATTATGCATCCACTTACAAAGATCTGGACAACTAAAAGAAAACCTTTGAAATAATAACATAATCAAGATCTATTACCAATAGGCTTATATTATTTTTTCAATATAGAGAGTGGGAGAGAGAGAGATACATAGGGACAAAATGAGGGAAGCGCGAGAGAGAAATGGGGTGAGGGAGAGAGAGAGAGAGAGAGAGAGAGAGAGAGAGAGAGGTGGCGGCCATATAGAAAGACAAAGAGATACAAATATAAAGGTCTAGAAAGAGGGAGATCTATACGGAAGGATTGAGAGAAATATGTCAAGAGATAAATGGGGATAGAGGAGGATAGAGGTAGATATATCTATGAAGAGAAAGAGAAATAGAGATATATGGGAAGATAAAGGAAATAAGACATGAAGGTAGAGAAATAGATAGGGGGATATGGAGGGAGTGAGGGAAGGAGATATGGGTTGAGGATGGTGGCTAGCCTCCGAGGTGGACTAAAGGATGGAATAGATCTAATTATATTTCAATATTCTCACAATACAAGGATGACCACCCTTGAGATTGCAGTTTGCAAGCATTTCCACTAAATTCCTAATGTGGTTCACTATAATGAATATGCCTTTAACAAAATATTAATGATATTATGGTGTATTGATATGGATTTGAATGATGTTTACATGGATTTATATGCTATCATTGATTATTAATACTTTATGATTTTTAGTGTCAATTTCTAGTGATTAATATTGTTTGCAAGACCTAAAGCAAGATTATACTATTAAGGGCATTACAATTGACAATTTTGTTATAAAGTTATATTTATAAATATAATGCATTTCTCATCTTAATTTAGATTTAATGTTTCAAGAGTAAATTCAACTAAATCCCAAAAATGGACATTATAGAATTCATATTTGCATAGATTAATGGTGTGATATCAATTTGGTATTTTACTAACACAAGTTAAATAGATAATAGACATCTCAAGAATGGTATCACTCAACATATTATATATATTATTATTATTTAATATATGTATGCTAGTTATGTTTTATTTTTATGCATTCTATCACATAATATCTATGCTTTGCTCTGTTGCTGCTTTTCAAAAATTAAATATATCATTCAATATTGTCTAACATAATCATTGTCTTTTTTTAAAAAAATTTAATGATAGATTATATAATATCAAAAGATCAAATATTATTAAATTTAAATAATATAATAATTTTTAAAAATGCATTTGGAATCTGGATAGTGTTAGCCAATGCCATGGAATCTAGAAAGAAAAATATGGTTAATAAAAAAGAACAATTTTAAACAATATTTCTACAACCACTTGTCGGCCTCTGCCATGAAAGAAGGGCTAAGAGGAACCATCATAATGCAAAATTCGTGCTCATTTAGGGCTCCGTCGCCATTCAATTCTCCTTCCTGCACCATTGCATTTTATTTCTAAATCTGTCAAAGATTCCATACCTAAAATAACAGAATTTCTCTTTAGACTTTCAACGGTGATCAAGGCAAAGGCAGATACAGATGCAGCAAAGTCAGTATACAAGGTAGAAACATAATCATTTGACCCCAAAGTTAGGGTTTTCGATCCCATTTTATCTTTGAATATAGATCTACGCCCTCTAGTAGCAAAGATATGGGTAGCTTAGGTAGGCATATTAAGATTGAGACCCGATATAAGTGCCAGTTCTTTAGCAAGGCACTTATATATTAAGATTGATTTTATATTTAATTTATATAATTTTATATTATAATTATCTTTACAGTACTATAAATAAGATATTATTTAACATAAATTGATTTATTTTTAATTGCATTAGAAGATTAAATTTATTAGATTTCCACAATCCATGATAGATTTTATGAGAAATTTTTTGGATTCAACTATGTAAATGATTTTTACATCAACGTTTTTGGTCACACTACATGAACCATCATCAGATGTAAGAGAGCAACTGCATGAGAAAAATGAACGTAAGTACACTTCGTTTGATTAAATAGATGACATGGAAAGATGAGGAGCACAAAGTTCAAAGTCAAAGGAAATAAAAGAAATAAGAAAAAGAAAACCATAAATTAAAAGAAAGAGAAAAGGTTTAGAAGTAATAGTTAAAAGGGGGGAATAATTGAAAGGGAGAAAATAAAAGGGAAATGAACAAAGAAAGGAAATAAAAAGTTAAATGCTAAACAATTTGATGGTTTACATAGTGTGCCCTAAAATGTTGATGCAAAAATCTTTTAAACAATTGAATCCAAAACAAATCTCATACAATGCATCAAAATATTTTGTGTTTCTTTTATGGAATATATTTAATGTCTCAATTAGGATGTGAAATTTATGCAATGTTTCAAATAGCATGTAAAACTTATGCAAAAATCATTTTTTAAAGAGGAAAATAGATAATTTCATCTCTTAATACCAAAATAATCTATTACATAGCCTTATATGTGACTATCTCAGTTCTACAATCACACGTACCTTCTTACTTATATATATCTTTCAACCTATTTTTAAAGTGTAATACCCTCTTACTTATATATTTATACATATTCCCATGTTGTGCAAACACACACACATGATATTATTGCTTATCAAAACATTTATGTATAATCCTCGCTGTTAAGTAATATAAAATAAGATAGCTTTCAAAAATTATTCAAGTCTTCAAATAATAAATGTAGCAACGACGCCTTTTCCAAGATATGTGCAAATAATAAACAAAATTGTAGATATCATCTCCAATGTGGTTAATGCGTCTGACATCGATGGAGAAAGAAAAACTTTTCTACTTTGAACGTGCCATTGATTTTTAATTTTTAATTTACTTTGTTGTCGGCATGTTTTATGGATACTGACAACTGACGATGACAGAAGAAAGTTAAGATTTTGCATAAGTATGCTCGATAGTTTGAAACATAATCCTAAAATCTTGGGTGTCCGTCATTTAGGTTTTCCAAAAGGGTAAAAGCGATGAACGGACAAGATTCGTTTCATGGTCTTGCACGCCTTTCTAGAATTTGAGACCATTGGATTTTCAAGTGAAGTTATTTTTTTTCATAAGGAATGCCTTTGGCATAACTAGTGGCGGGTTCAATCAATTTTCCAAGGCATTGATTGGTCTATACGATTCCTTTCAAGAATATCGGGAAGGGGAAAACACTAACGAAATTTCATTGGAAAAACAAACCCGACATCCGACATAAGACGAAACCAGTGGAAGTTCTAACCTATAATAGCCTATCTAGGGGAAGAGCACCAGTAGTTGAGCACCCTAACTTCACGCTTCTCAAAATCTTACGTGGAAATTTCAAATCACTCTCAATTTTTTACAGTAGCTTACTTGGCAAGTCCCCTACTTATAACTAAGCTTTCAGCACCACATCATCAAGTATGGTGCCACATCAGCATGCTTTTTGCCAAGGTGTCCAAAACAGCCCAAAAAAAAAGTGAGACCAATAGGCGTGCAAAAGAGACCCCAATAGTTGTGCAATTGATGTGGCATCCCCTGATTGGTTACTTTTTATAATATTAGTACATTTCCTAAGGACTATTGGTACATTTCCTAACAAAAATTGATATTTTATGTTTCAAACAATAGATTTTATTTGTTCAATTTTTGGAACAAAACGTATCAACAACCCTCACAGCAATTGGTACATGCTCAACTACTGGTGCTCTTCCCCTACTAATTATAATTTAACCTAGCTTTTATAGGTTTTAAACTTAAAACAAGCAAGAGGCCAACATTCATATTATTTGTTGTCATTGTAGAAAACTTTATTTTTTGTATGTTGTATTTAATAATTTTACAAATTTAAAAATAATCATTAAAAAAATTTTAAATGATTTAAAATGTTTTTTGCAATTTAAAATAATTATTTTAAATTATTTTATTACAATATGTAGAATACCATTTTTTATAAATTTAATTACAATTCTTAATCTAATGTAAATATTAAATAATGTATACCAAAATTAAATAATATGTACCATCTTTTAATTGTAGTTAGTGTTGAGGGTTAATGTTAGCTTAAAGTTAGGAATAACAGTTGGTTAAAGTTAAGGTTTACACTCTAAGATAACGCTTAGGTTATGATAAAGCTCAATTAGGATTAGAGTTAGTTTTAGGATTCAAGTATAGGATTAACATTCTAAGATAAAATTGGGGGTTAGAGTTACAATTGATTTAGGGTTTGTGTAAGCATTAGAGTTCAATTACGATTGGAGTTGGTGTTCCTAAGATTTAAATTAGGTTTAGAAATGGTTTTAAGGTTAGCGTTCAAGTAGTTTTAGGGTTAAGGTTATTATTGTGGTTACACTTAATGTGTGTGATATTAAAGATAGAATATAATTAAGGTTATGGTTCTATCTGCAATCCTAACTATGATCATAATCGCGACCCTAAACCTATCCCCAACCCTGGAACTTAATTCAAACAATAAATATAACGGTAACCTTGAATCAATTTCTAACCATAACCTTGAACTTAATCCTAACCAAACCATAACTCTAACCCTAATTCTATATCTTCCCATTACCATAACCCTAACCCTACCAAACAAGACATAGCAATGATCAAGATCAATTATATTCATTGTAATCTATGTAATAAGTTAATAAGTTAAGTGATTCCTTGTATTGTAAAAATTCTACAGTGTACAATGAAGGATCATAGGAGACTTATGAGGAGGATCCCAATTATTGATTTATGTTTACTTGACATACCATAAATCATTACCATTGTCCCTTCAATTGTATCTTGCAATATATTATTTAGTGTATATATTATAATCGGTGTAGCCATTGCACCCCCTTTCCGTACAAGTGCTAGTACATTAGCTGAAATAAGGATGGGTACCCATCAATTTCTAGGGATACCACCTACAGTGCCTCCAATAGCAAGTTCGCCGCATCTAGAAGAGGAAATGAGCTTATTTTAAATTGTCAAAAACCATCATGAGGGGAATTTTTATACCAAAATCTAGAACTTTCATAGGCCCATGCAATTAGGAGGTTGGGAAAATTCATTCCATGAGACCATATTTCTTGAGGCATTTTGTCAAACAATTCAATGCCTTGAGCTTCCACTTTTTGGATAAACATCTAAGAGGAGGATACTAGAAGGTATTGAAAACACAGCATAAAATGTTTGCTACAAGAAACAATTAAAATTGAAGATTCTTTTCTATTCAATTCAATACAAACAACATTACAAACACCTCTAATAAATAAAGGTTTGGATGATTATGAGAAACCTCTAGAACATGCAACATTTAAGAGTGTACAACCTATATTTAATCTGAAAATCTGATAAATAAACTAAAATAGAATAGAAGGAGATTAACAAGATTCCTTTAACTATTTTTAGTTTGAAACTGATGGTCGAGGTGGAGAAATTAATTAGATTCTTCTAACATTCTCCCCTAATTTCTTAATTAGATTCTTCTAACATTCTCCCCTAATTTCTACCACTAATACTTCAGCATACTCAAATTTCATTGCTATTGACTATAATCTTTGTTTTTGCTTTATTGTAATCATAACTAAGTCTTTAGACTTACTCAAAACTTTTCTTTGATAATAACTTAAAACCATCTTTGAGATCTTTTCTCAATAATGATGTCTTTATTTTTAGCTTCCTCCAACTGGTATGGTAGTTTATCAAACCATTGATTTTCAGATCTTTTAAACTTCAATCTGGAACTTCCTTCAACTTCATTTTATGTAGGTATCTTACAATACAATGATTTATTTTGACCCAAAATATTTGTTATCATTTTTTAACATTCAAACCTTTCACGATTCTATAATTTTTCACATACGCACATTTATACTCGAACAATGTTTACAAACATGTCTGTAATCTTTTTAACTTCCAATTTGATCCCTAACTGCATCCACATTCCATCTTCATGCATCCTGTCGTAGATTCATTTTTTAATTCTTTGTTCCAATACGTTTTTTCATTATGATTCTTCAATCCACATAAAGTACAAAGATGTAGATCCCAACACAGAAATTCTTATGTCCTTTCATGTTAAAATGAGAGCACTGCATTCCTTGAACAAATTTGACCTCGTAACTGACTAAATTGGATCTCTTATTCCTTGTTCGTACTTTCCCAAACCTTTCACCTCATAATCCATTTTTAGCATTATTTATGAAACCACCATGCTTTGGACTGCTTATGTCATTATTATCACAACTTGTAATATTTACAGATTCATACAAATTAACATCTTAATTCTTAAATCTTACCAAAATAAGCTTCACCTATATCACTCAAGTCATTTGTATCAAATGAAACATTATAACGTACAAGCTTCAACCTTTAACATTAGTTTTCCTTTAGAAATGATGTAAGTGTTTAATTTAGTTTACTATTTTCTTCTTCCAACCTGAATATTTGATTCTTTTTAAACTATTTTCCTCTTCCAATTTCTTCATCTTTTCTTCTGTCTTCATTCCACATTTTAACCTTATCGAACAAACTTCAACTTTTCTTATAATTCTTCGTTTCTTTTTTTCAAACCACATCAATTTTTTCTTTAGATCTTCATTCTTATTTTTAATCTTCTCAAATTGTTTTTCAAGAATATCATTTTTACACAAGTTTTCATAAACAGCCTTTCCTACATCTTTTATTTCTTTTATTTTTTCTATCAATTCTAAGTTCCACATTTTAAGTTTTATGGAATCATCTTTTGAAAAATTCATTTTCACACATTAAACTTACATTTTCTTTCTTCACCATCTTTCCCATTGACCCAAATGATTTCAAATAACCTGATACTTCTGCATCAACTCTGCTACAATGACCAAAATCTCCGCAGAGACGGTTTTTCTGTATAGATCTGCAATCTCCAGGCTTTTTTTGTACTCGGTCCCCTTTAACTATAGCAGCATTAGCATATACTTCAGAAGAGGCTGCGATCTTTTATTAGTGGCTCTTACAAGTCCTCAGTGCCTTTTAACCTTGACTGAGAGAATTCTTTGCATTAATAAAAACAAAAGGAACCACATTCTTTTGGCTGACTTCTACCAGATCTGCAGATTCAAAACAGAGATCGCACCTCTATTGACATTTCAGATTTGGGCAGCTACAATCTCAAGATTTCTCTCTGCAATAACAGTGATCTCTGATCTCCTTGATTATCCCGGGATCTTCCCGCAACACCAACTCCCAGCAAACACCATTGACCTGCTCTGACAACAATTTGAAAACAGAGCAAAATGTTTGCTACAGCAAACAATTGAAACTGAAGATCGTTTTCTATTCAGTTAAACAGGTGTGTGGGATTCGCCATTACGCCTGCCAAGAGCATTTGCTAGGGGCGAGGATGTTGGCAAAGCTTGTGGAGTCGGCTTTGCACCTGCCAATTGGAGGAAGGCTCCTCCATATCCTCTTCATAATCGCAACAAAACTGCCAAATGGTTTTTTAATATTACTTAGTTACATCAAATAACAAATCCACTTTGAAAGTATCTTGCAATGATGGTATTCTATGAGACCAAATTTCATCACACCATTTTGGTTGAATGGTCTTGCATCTGGTCCCTTCGTCTACATATCTCATGCATGCTTACCAGGACATTCGCATCATGCTTACATGCTCAGCTTCAAAGCTTCATTTTTGGCACTAGAAAGGATGCTGAAAAAGGTCGATGAATTTGGCTTTACAGCTTCCAAATGTATATTTTTCTAAAAGTTTCTAAAAGCCATTTCAATAAATCAATATTGCACATAACCTGCAACTATCGCAATTCATGAGGTTGCATGTCTTCCAAACATTCTGTGGATCAATTTCACCTGCCCCTTTCAAGGCATCAACAGAATGGATGCGTTTTAATAGAATGCTTTCTCCTCGCCTAAGAGCCGATGGCTCTCATATATAGTTCTTATATCCAAAGCTTGGCAAGGTTCGATATTAATCGAACGAACTTAGCATGGAGCAAAGTCCACTTAAATCTTGGCAAGGTCTATAAAGCCATGCATACTTGTTTGTTTAAGTGTGAAAAGAATTAGTCTTTAAGGTACGTATATATGCGCTTACTATTGACAAGAAATGTATGTAAAATTACTTGTTTGAATGTTTTAGATTATAATTTGTTTGACATGCTAAACATAATCTATGACAGGATAAAACAATCCTAACCACTCAACTGACCATTAAAATTTAGGAGAGTCATCAAATCCTAACTCATCTCAACAAGTCTAAAACTTATAGGTTAGGGTTTTTAGATGGCATTATGTCCTTCTATAACTTCCCATTCCTGATGAGGCTCTACATGATCCGCCTCCTCCGTCTGATCCGTTTGGTAAGCTAAGCCAGGGTAATCATGTTCAGCAGTGGGTTTTTCAGAGTGGGTGTTGGGTGGATATGGCCCCTCATTCTGGTTTAGTGGAGGGGTTTAAAGATCGCCAAACCCTAGCTCATTCTTCCCAAACATTTCATTCTTGTCCGATAGGTAATCATGAAAACAGGCCAGTTGTGGATGGCGGTCGTCGTCATTTTAAACCAACTTCAAATTATTTTAAGATCTTTTCGGGTATTCGGGTCACAGCTCCTAGGCGGTTTCATAATCACAGAGGTGGAAATCGAAAGAATGTTTGGAATAGGCGGAATAGGGGGAGTCGGTAGAATAGGGTTTTGGAGGGTGTACTCAAAGCATTTCCTTCAAAAAAACCATAAGGAAACTATTCCTAGAGATGTAGTGAATAATGTTTCGAACCCTAAGTCTAGGGTTGAAGGATCTGATGTGCGGCCCAAAAATATTTGATTGCAAGTGTCGTTGGTGAATGCGGTAGAGGATCCTTTGAGGCAGAGAGTGCAAGATCTTCATTCGTACGCGATCATTTTGCAGGTTTGGGGTGAGTCGGTTTCCTTTTCTCAATTACACAAACGAATTCATGCAAATTGGTTCGAGACACTTTATTTCCAAGTACTATCATCCAATACCTTTATTCTGGTTTTTGATTCAATTGAAGCTAAGCAAAAGACGCTTGAAAAAGATCATTATTGGATGGGTAAAAAATTGATTTTTGTGTTTCCTTGGAAGCCCTTGTTTCAATTCTTTAATGATCTTCATAAATCAATCCCTGTCTGGTTTAATTGCCCAATATTCCTTATGAGTTTACAGATCCTGACATTGTTAGCAATTTGGGAAATTCCTTTGGGAAAATTTTGCTTTCTGATAGCTCTTTTAATGAAGGGTTTCTTTCGGCTTAGATTTATGTTTTAATAAACCCTAATTCTGTCATTCCTCGAATTTGCAATTTGTAATCTATTAATGGAATTTGGCGACAAGATATTGTTAAAGATTCTGATTGGTTTCAGAAAGCTGAAATTAATATGGATACTAGTTTGTTTATGAAATTGGAAAAATCCCCTCCCTCGTTAAATGTTCAGAACTTCAGAGCGATATCTTTAGTCATACTTTGCCTTGAGTAGAGAGGAATATATCTTACCCTCCTCCGAAGAATGTTTCTGCTTTGATTGGATTAATGGAGTAAGGCCCTATTCCAAATCCTGACTTTTTTATCAGATAGTTTGTCGGAGTCCTCTATTTCGCTATCTGAACATGAGATGGTTAATCCTGTGATTGATAAGAGTAACTTTGCTCTTGTTAATGATCCACTTACTGAAAAAGAGGTGATTTTTCCTGGTGATCAATTTCCTAATGTTATTATTCCTGATGATCATCTTATACAAGTACAAAAAATTACTGAAAATTTTGATAGGGTATTGATTAGTAAAGTTACTGATTCAGTTGTCATGGCCATTGATAATGATCTTGTGCACTTGGAAAAACATGTTCCTTTTCCTTTGTCTCAAAATCCCTTTGATGTTTTATCCTCAGATAAAACGAATGCTCTAGAACAAGTTGATAATGTGCGTGATCAATCGATTGCTGTTTCTGAATTGCCTATCTCTCAAACTCCCTTATCTCCCGGTATCCCTTTAACAACTTCTTCTAGGAGAGGCAGAAAGCCAAAGTATTTTATAATTCAGCAAGAAATTGATGCAGAGATTCAAACGACTCTTTTTGCATCAAGAGGGTCCTCTAAGAAAAAGAAGAAATTTAGTCCCCCGATAACCAGAGCTATTGCTACAAAACGGAATTTACAGTTAGAGTTTACTGCTCAGAATTTGTCCCAAAACAAAACTCAAGAGAAGAGGGGAGTGTCCTCCCCTCGAGGACAATGAGGGTGCTTTTTTGGAATGTTAAAAGAGACGCTTATTTAAGCGTCAGTTAGATTTAGTTAAATTTGACATTGTTATGTTGCAAGAAACTAAGTTATCTTCTTCATCTACAGATTCTCTCTCCTTGGGCCTTTGAAGACTTGGAAATTTTGTTTTGTTCCTTCTGGGGCTTTGGGGTGGGGCTTGGGGGGTTTGACTTTTCTATGGAATGATATGACTATTGATGTTTCCTTGGTTTCTTCTGCATCCTATTGGATGTTAGCTTTGATTAAAAGTAGAATTTCAACTGTTCAATTTTGGCTTTTTAATGTAGTAGAATTTCAACTGTTCAATTTTGGCTTTTTAATGTAGTAGAATTTCAACTGTTCAATTTTGGCTTTTTAATGTATATGGTCCTAAGACACTATTGGATAAAAAGAAGATTTGGGATCAACTGTTTTGGTGTTTGTTCCCTTAAAGGAGTTTTTTATTTTTGGTGGTGACTTTAATGCTATTCTTAATGAATCTGAAAAGATGGGGGTATTATTCCTTCGAATTTTTCAGTTGATTGTATTCCTTAGAATGGTCGTTTCACTTGGACTAATAAAAAAAAAGATTTTTGTCAAATTGTGGAGACTGGATAGATTTTTAATTTCAGAAAATTGACTTTCATTTGATCTTGACGTATATTCTTTGGTTTTACCTTCTGTTGGTTTGGATCATTTTTCAATTTTGTTTGTTATCTACAGGATAGAGCTCCTCACGAGGTTCCTTTTAAATTTGAGCCTATGTAGCTTAGGGATAAATCTTTTCTTCCCATGTTAAAATTTTGGTGGCAGAATTCTTCCTTCTTTGAAGGTTCTGGGATGTTTCAATTTGTGGAAAAACTCAACTTCCTTAAGCTTAAAATTAAGGAATGGAATCTTTCTCATATCAAGAGTATTTTCTCTAAGAAAGCTAGAATTCAACAGGAGATGGAAGATCTAAATAAAACTATCATTAGAAAAGGTATGAATTGTAGTCCGTATTCCCTCAATAAGTCTTTGAGTTCCCTCAATAAGTCTTTGACTATTGAACTTGATGAAATCTTACTTTGTGAGAAAAAATTTTGGAAACAAAAGTCTAGAGAACTTTGGCTTGCGGATGGGGATAGAAATACAAAGTTTTTTCATGCTTCCACTAAACTTAGAAGGCAACATAATAGGATACTCTGTATCCAAGAGTCTAATGGTTACATTTTGGAAAATGTCAAAGATTGTCAAAGAGTCTAATGGTAACTTTTTTAAGAATCTGCTTTGAGCTGAATCGACTACTATCTCTGATTCTATTCTAGATTATATTCCTTCCTGTGTATCAGCTGAGGATAATAAAATGCTTTTATCAACTTTTACCTTACAAGAATTAGAAGATGTTTCTTTTTCTATGACTCTTGAAAAGGCTCCGAGGCCAGATGGCATTACAACTCTTTTTTATTAGAAATGTTAGGACTTTATTTTCCTAGATATGATCCTTCTTGCCTTGGAGGAGTCTAGGAGAAACATGTCTATTCTTAAGGAGATGAATGCTACTTTGATTTCCATTATTCCTAAAGTTGACAAGCCTAAGTCCTTTGTTGAATTTTGGTCTATAGGTTTATGTAACACCCTTTGTAAGATTTTTACTAAAGCTATTGCTTCTAGATTGGCTAAAATTATTCCTAAGATTATTTCAGAGGAGCAAGGGGGCTTTGTTCCTAGCAGAGAGACCTCTAATGGGGTCGTTGTGGCTCATGAAATTTTACATTCCATCTCCTCTCACAAAATACAAGCTATGATTCTCATGTTTGAGATGATGAAGGCATATGATAAGAGTAAATTGGGATTTTCTTTGTTTGGTCCTCAGGAGAATTGGTTTTGCTGACAAATGGGTCTAATGGATTTAAGCATGTATTTCCATTGCGAGGTTTTCTATTCTTGTTAATGCCTCCCCTTGTTGTTTTTTTTCCTCTTCTAAAGGTATTAGACAAGGGGATCCTTTGTCTCCTTTCTTCTTTATTCTTATGGATAAAGGGGTTGAGTAGGGCTATAAAGGCTACTAATTTGACTGGTTCTTGGAGAGGCATAACTATCCTTCAACTTGTTGAGTCTCAAACCCATTCTTTATTCGCTAATCATACTTTGCTTTTTGGGCAAGCTACTATGGTAGAATCTAGGATCACTAAACAAATTATCTTTGATTATTCCCTTGCCTCAAGTGAGCTAGTTAATCCTACTAAGTCAAAGGTCTTTTCATTAATGTTTTGCCTTTGGTTCGAATTAGACTAACAAGCTTTTGGGTCTTTTCTATGGGTTCTCTTGTAAATATCTTGTCATCCCTTTTTTCATAGGTTCTGAGAAGCATTATTTTTGGGATAAGGTTATCTCTTCTATATCCTCTAGGATTCTATCTTGTAAACATAAATGGCTTACGTTCTTAGGGAAACTTATGATGATTAAATTTGTTCTTAATGCTATCCCCATTTATCTTATGTTAGTTGTTAAAGCCCCTAAGAATTCTATTGTCCAATTGCAATACACTTTACATTCTTTTCTTTGGAATGATAATGTTGGGGGTAGAGCTAAGATTCCTTTGGTTGCTTGGGATAAGGTATCTCTCCCAAAGGAGTGTGGTGGTACAGGCATTAGAAGTATAGCCCTTTAGAATAAGGCTTTGGGAGCTAAACTTGTTTGGAAATTATATCAAAATCCTTTTTCTAAATGGGGGAAGCTTATGTTTGCTAAATATTTGAATAACTCTAATAGAGAGTATTTTTACTACCTCTTCTCTGGTCTGAGGTTCTTCTATTTGGAATTTCCTTTTCTTTTGTCGTTCAGTGACTTTACCTCATCTATCCTAGCTAGTTAATGATTGTTAAAAGGCTAGTTTTGGGGATGATGTTTTGAATGGGTATCCCTCTCGTAAAAGTATTAGGGATTGGTCCGAGTTAATGATATTATTGAAGTCTCTTTAGGGGGTCTACATCTCGGATTATTTCTATATTGATAATTCTGGTGTATTTTCGGTGGCTTGTTGGAAAACAATTAATTCTTTTTCTCTCTCAAGATTTGATTTTTGCTTATAATGAGGAGATGAGTAAGAGGTCTGTTATTTTAAGTAACCTAGGAGGATGAATTAATTTGGAGTAAAGCTAAATCTGAAAAATATTCTGTTAAGGAGGGTTACAATTCCCTCATTGATGCCTCTATCATCTTTGATCTTCCCACTAGGCTATTTTGAAGTCTTGCCTACCTCCCCAAAGATGGGGCCTTTGCTTGGTTAGCTGTTCATGACAGAGTCCTTACTGGATTGAGATAGGATAGACTTGGCATTACTATTGTCTTTCCTTGTGCATTATGTGGACATTTTATTGAGTCTTCTGATCATCTTCTTCTCAATTGTTCTTTCACTAAAGAATGTTGGTATTAGCTTCTTATGAAGTTGGGTTGGTCTTATGTTCCTTGTTCATCTTTGAAATCAAAGTTGGCTCAAGATTTGTTATTCTTCTTATTTTGCCTGTATTTGGGATATCAATCCTTCCTTGTTTATTTGGAATATCTAGATTGAAAGAAATAATCACATCTTTAGGAAGAAATTTTCTCCTCTGATGGATGTCCTACGTTCTATTGAAAAATTTATATTTGAAGCAACTTTATCCTACATTTACAAAAATATAAATAATTTGAAATCTTTCTCCTCTTGGGATAGTGAGATTGTTAACTCTTGGCCCTCTTTAAAACCTTTACCTCATCATGGCACTATTGATATTTCAATTGATAAGGTGCCCCTAAGGAAGAATGCTAAAGGGTTCCCTCCTCCCCCTCATAAGTTTAAATTGAACTATGATGGTGCTTCTAGAGGTAACCCTGGTAAATCTGGTATTGGTATTCTTATCTCTGATTATAAGGCAAATTTTATTAAGGCAGCTTGTAAAATGATAGTTGATGGTACCAACAATATGGCTAAATTGGAAGCTTTATGCTTTTGGATTGATATAGCTCTCTCCCTTGGGATTAAGGAAATTACAATTGAAGGGGACTCTATGTTCATTTTTTATGCTCTTACTAATACTAGCCACTACAGAACACTTGTTATTTTTTGTTCCAATTTAAACTCTTTTTTTTTTTTTTTCATTCCCTTAATAATAGACTTGGTTTAATTGACAACTATAGGCTGCCAACATAATCAATGTCTTGTGGATGAAGGTTTTTAAACTTCTTTTCTACTTAGACCTGTGTTCTTTCACCGTGTGGTTTCTTTGTAATTTCGAAAGGCGTAAGGCATAAATTTATAGAAATTTTGGTTTCTAGTAGTGCTTGTTTCGGTTAAAAAAGGTTTGTTTAGACAAGACTCATATTCCCAATGCCCTTTGGCTTCAGCTCCCATGGTTCTTACCTTCCCCCTTCCAACAGAAGAAGCTAGTTGAAGCTCTCGGCCAAGTAGAGCTCTACCAAGTGGTTTATGTTCCAAAACTAGCCCCCAAAGCATCCGCTCTACAAAATTTTGCAATGAACGATAAGGAATCTCGATTGGTCTGTCTTTTTTGTATCTCCCTATTGTTTTTAGTGAATGCTTAACAGGGGTTAGTCCTTTGTTTCTTAAGGGAGGTCTAATTTTCTATCTCTTTATTCCCATAAGGAATCGCCTTCCATATCTATACTCATTTTGTATTAATCCAGCTATGTAATCAATATTATTAGTAACAAAATATAGGCATCAGCCCTTTATTAAAAAATAAAAAATTAAAAAAAATTATAAAATCATTACGATTTTGAATTGTAATATTAGAAATAGATAAAGATCATAAAACTCTAACGCTTAACAGACAAATGAAAATCTAGAGTGCTTCCGAATTAGATTGCGTATAAATTTTTTTGCATCAACATTTGGGATCACACTTTGTGATCCATCATCAGATAAAAAAATTCAATACTAAGAGAAAGGACCCAGTAGTTGAGCATGTACCAATTGTTGTGAGGTTTGTTGATACCTTTTGTAATAAAACCTATTGCTTGAAACAAAAAATATCAATTTTTGTTATGAAATGTACCAACAGTTGTTAAAAAATGTACCAATAGTTGTTCAGAAATGTACTAATATTGTAAAAAGTAACCAATCAGGTGATGCCATGTGCACAACTATTGGGGTCTTTTTTGCACGCCTATTGGTCTCACTTTTTGGGGGCGCTGTTTTGGACACCTTGGCAAAAAGCATGCTGATGTGACATCATATTTGATGATGTGGCCCTGAAACCTTAGTTATAAGGAGGGGACTTGCCAAGTAAGCTGCTGTAAAAAAATCGGAGTGATTTGAAATTTCCAAGGAAGATTTTGAGAAGCGCGAAGTTAGGGTGCACAACTATTGGGTCCTTTCCCCTATACTACTTATTTATGAAATGGACTACTCTCACAAATATTGACCCAGTATCAATCCCTTTTGGTGATCTCCCCACTTGCTTATGCCATTAATACGCGTACCTTATGTTTCTTGTTTTGTTGAATATAATTATTGAGCACCCAAAAATATGCCAAACAGAAAAGCACTATCTTATTCAATTGCAGGAAATAGAAAGAAACACGGATCTCTTCGTATGAAAAGCTCCATTTGCTCTTCGATCGTCTGATAGGCTCGTGTTTTTCTATTCCGAACAAGTGGTCAAAATCTAAATCTATGAACTGGTATAAAAACAAGCTAGTCTAATGAAAGCTGCCTGGTATGAACTTTTGTGAGAGAATTAGAAGAAAATTAATTATTAGGGCCTAGCTCAACTTCATCATCACCCAAGCTCACCTTCCGAAAATTTCTAATCTATTATTTATATATATATATATATAGATCGATTTAAAACAATATGATTTTAATGTCATTAGATTTTTACAATCGATTAAACTATTTGTATAATACTTTTGGATTTGATTGTGTGAATTTTTTTGCATCAACAGAATGTGATTAGAAACATCGATACAAAAAAAACCCACACAAACGTCAATGCAAAAAAACTCACAACCAAATCCAGAAACATTATACACAAATACACTACGACTTGTTTAATAACAAGCTAATACAATGAAAGCTACCTGATAAGAGAGTTAGAAGCAGATGATCTACCTGGGGGAGGAGAAATGAGAGAGTTTGCCGGTTTGAGAAAAGATAACGAGACCCACTTGGGCGTCACACATCACGGAAAGCTCCCGTGACTTCTTCATTAGACCTGTTCGCCTTTTACAAAACGTCACTATTCTATTCTTTTTGTCCTCAATTTTCTTCGCTTCGATCTTTCGTCGCCCCATTAAATCCTTTTTCAGTGATAGCGTTCTGCCAAAGAAGGAAACATTCCTGGAATTGATCATATCGTTTTTAGCAATATGAAACGACCGGAGCGCGGTGGGTCGGTGCTCTTTCCCAGCAGAATTCAATCCTCCTCATAATCACATCACCAACACCACTCATAAAAAGTACGAGATTTCAATGGGGAGGACAATACAGCTTTAAGTAAGTAGATAGGAATGACCTCTCAAAATAAAAACTTATTCGACAGCGAGGACATATTAATAATAAAATAAATAGCTGAAATGGGTCTGGACAATGGACTGTTCGAGATCCCTAAACATATTAAATTATTTTAATCTAATTTAAACTAGCAATTGCACCTTGGTGTGCAATGGGTACGTGGAAAAGGTATGGAAGTTAAACTATGGAATATTTTGGTCTATTTTTTCATACATTTCTGCAGTGCATGATGCCAATTAACAAAACATTTAAAATTAAATAACTTTTTTTTGTGCAACAAAGCTCTCAATAGAGAAGCAATAACTTCAAATCAACTATGTCTCTAATTATAGGGATCCAACACAATTGAAGAAAAATATATGAATTAGAAAGATAATAAGTTTCCATTACCAACAAGTTCATGTTATGTTTATAATGGGGAGAGAGGGAGAGAGGGGGAAATATTGGGATAGAAAAAGAGAGAAATATAGGGTGGAAGAGAGAGAGGTAAGGAGATAGAGAGAGAGAGGAAGATAGAGATAGAGATGAAGATGGAGAAAGAGAAGGATATGGAGAGAAGGAGAGGAAGTGTTAAAGAGATAAACAGATAGATAGATATGGAAGAAATATTTAGAGAGAGAGGGAGAGGATGTGTGTGTGTGTGTGTGTGTGTGTGTGTGTGTGTGTGTGTGAGAGAGAGAGAGAGAGAGAGAGACATATGGGGGTTTAGAGAGTGTAATAATGAGATCAAAATAAATTGAGAGATGGAAGAAGAAATAGGAGAGATAGAGATAGAGATAGAGGCAAGGAGAGATATAGAGGTCTAGGAAGAGGGAGATGGAGAGAAATGGATGGATAGTGAGATGAAGAAATGTCTAGAGATAGAGGGGGAGAGGAAGGCAAATGTAGAGATGATAAAGAGATGAAGAGGTAGAGAAAGAGAAGAAGAGGAGGATAGAGAAGGCGAGATATAGAGGAAGAAGGATAGGGAGAGATAGAAAGAGAGGTATAGATGTTGAGATAGTGTGATATGAGAGATAGAGATATAACGTGATATAGGAGGAGAGGAGAAGATAGATAGAGAGACAAAAATAAAATAAAAAAATAGAGATATACCAATAGAGAAGGAGTGGTTCATGCTATTGGAGCTTTAAAAAACACTTTAACATTAGAAAGTTAAAAGTTAATAAAAAGGACTTATTCAGATTGATTGTCATTAAAGTTATTATTATCTCATCCCATGATTTGCTCGCATTAATGATGTGAGTGTGAACAAATGTAGATGAAGCATTAAGAAATGTTCTCTTGTTTCAATATCATATACATACATACATACATAAAGATTAGATACATAAATTACATAACATGTAAAAAAAAAAAAATAGTTTCATTTATGTCACGTCATCAAATAAATTAATTTAAAAGTAATAATTTCCAAAAACTCCACTTTGAAGATTTTTAAGTTTTAAACACTTCGATTCGTACATTGTTACTAGTCCTTTGTATAGGATGGGAGACTAATGTTCGTGTGGCCAAAAAAAATCTCCATGTTATTGAATGTCATAATTCAGAAAATTTAAAAACATTTCCCAATGATTGGATTTAAACATTTGTTTTTGGTAAATCTATTGGCTCATGCTTTTGGATTGGACGTTATGAATTTTGCAATAGTTTTCATGAATTTTTATTTATTTCCAAGTGGCATTGGTAAAACAATTCACGTGTCTTATCTATGCTTCCATGTTTTGCATACATGCAAGGAGAAATGACTTTAGGCCTGCTCTTCAACTTGGTTGTCTATCTGCACTACTTGAAATTTATTGTTTGTTGGTCCCCTTTGCAACTTCCAATTCATTTTGGTTCAGTATTTTTGCAAAGAAACATTTTTGGTTTGTTGGTTTCTTGTTTAGATACCAAGTCATTTATTGTAGTTTTTGTTCTTGGTTTAATTTATGCTTTGCCATTATAGATTGTGTTTCAAGTGCAAGGTGTGTCACCTATGTGTTTAGAAAGGGTTTGTAGAAAATGAGCTTAAAAAGGTTTTAGGAAAGGCAATTAGCAACTATCAACTGTCAAACTACAAAAGTAGAGACAAATAATTAGACAACCTAACAAACAAAGAGTAGAGAGAGCTATACAGAGGGAGAGAAAGGGAGAGAGAAAAGAGCATAGATAGAGGGTCATTCAATGAGATAGAGAGGGATAGAGAAAGAGATTGGGAGATAGAATAATTTGGCTATTAGAGAGAGAGATCATAATAAAGTCATAGCTAATAGATGAATATTAAATATGATCTATGTACTTTATTATTTGGATGTTACATAATATTAGAAGGAGAAACATTAAATAAAAATTATGTATTCATATCTAGATAAATGAGGAGCCCTCTCTGTCTATATGTTTATATGTATACTCTAAAAGCAAGAAAGAAGTTAAAATTCACAAGTCTCCATTTTTAATGTTGTAATAGTTTGTGATAAGCAATTTTTACTTAAGATTATTTTTTATCCTATAACTACGAATTATTATAATCATAAAGTAAAAAATAAAAATAATGTCTAAGTTTCTTATGTAAAAGATATAAATAAAATTAACTTCTCTATACTTTCATCGTCTTCAATTTCTTCTCACACATTATTGTTAGAAGATAATAATTAAAAAAAAAAAAAAAAATCTTGAATTTCCCATTGCCCTTTCAGTCCAATATCAGGTAACGCCAGCAAATATTTGGCTTTAAATGTCATCTAGTCTACTTGGAAATGGCGGGCTCAAAGCTGCGAATTGAGGGAAGATTTTTCGGCAAAGCTTTTTAGAAATTATTTGTGTCATGATTGCTGTCAAATATTTCCAAAATCGCCTCACATCAAATCTATGACTACGGCATGGTGATAGTTAATGCTTCGGACTCCAAATCTGTCATTTGAAATGTTGATTCGTTGCATTTCCATTCTTCATTTAGAAGATGTGAAATTTTAGAGCAGGTGGTCCGCTGAAAGAGCGAGGAATACGAGAAGCCCAGCGATGACGTGGCAAGATCAAAGTGGAGAAAATTGCCCTCCATCTGATATGTCCTGATTACGATGGTGGTGACGAGATCTTCACCCCCATCAACAAACTCCAAACACATCACTTTATCACTGGCCTGGACCATCAAGTTGGCACCAAAGATCCTTCACGTGGCATTGTTCTGCAGCACGAGGTCAATAGTTGCCACGGCAGGGCCCACACGGGTAGAAGCCATGCCAGCAGTGTTAAAGCACGTGTTAAACAAAGCCACACTCTAACACTTAGGCCGGGTCATGGCTGCTGACTTGGACGCCACGTAGGTCGGTGTAGTAGTCGTCTATGTAGAAGTTGTTCTTCAACAGGGGCATCATGACTGAAGAAGAGCACGTCGGCTAATTTGGCAGTCGAAGGCAAGCAAATGGAAAACTCCTGTGAAATGTCGAGTGATGCAACTAGCTGAGCTGGCAGTGCCAGCGAGGGTATCGTCATACCGGCAAGCCCCGTTGCCTTGTTGGGGTAGTCCCGAAGGATGTCGGTTTTTTCGGTGTAGGAGAAGACCATGCGGGACACCTTAATGTAACCACCAGGGTTCGAACCCGAGGTGGAGCGCACGACCACCACGTCGTGTGCCAGCTCATAGTTCGGCGTACCCGGAACTATGCCCGTGCCGTTGTGGCAGTCGGGGTCATCGGCGAATATTTGTATTACTTGCAGAGGGTTTCGCTGCAGGGGAATAGAGAATATGTGGAGGATTTGTAGACTTTTGCTGAGTAGCGAAGGATGTAGTAGTCGTTTGTGAGATCGAGCATTAAATGTTGCTTCTGGACAGGGGTTTTTGGCAGAATCTCGATGGTGTAGCGTAGTGTTTTGGCATCCTTTGTGATTGGTGCGACCAGAGTTTTGGGGGAAACAACATTTGCCAGCAATTGATAGGAAATGGAGGCAATGGCGACAGGCCAACAGAAGAATACGCAGACAAGCCATTTGTGTATGTGGTTTATGATAGCAGTGATGGCGAAAAGCAAATCATATCCGGAGAAATGGTTCATTGTTACTTGGTCGTGATAGTCTGGTACAGAGTAAAAGACGTCAGTGGTAAAAAAATTAATTTGGCCCATGGCAAACGGAATTTGAAAAGCTCCATACAGAAGAGATCGACGATTTTTATTGGTGAAATTTCCCCAGCAAGACTGATCAAAAGGGAGAAGATTATGGTCATTATTTGAAATTAAACTAACAGAATGAACATGGAAAGATAAAACTCAGTGAATGAAAAATAGTAAACATTCGACCATCTAGTTTTTTCTTCCGTGATTTAAGATCTCGTACACGATCACCAATCACGGTCATTCGACCCTGCACACAGTAGACCATTTTGCATTTATAAGCAGTCGTGTTGTACGGTATCGTCATTCTTTCTAGACCTTTTCATGTTGGACAGTGCAGATCGTTCTGATGGTCTTGCACCCTTCTCAAGCATTGTAGATCATTGATTTGTAACATCAGCCGATGCATCTCATATAAGAGACGCCTTCGGCGTAATGAATCAATGTTTTAAATAAAGATTCAAAGATTATGGGATCTTTGAATAATCAATCATTCAAAGAAGTATAAAAGTTTAAAACATTCAAATCATTAATACATTTATTTGATCTCCATTTTCTTTTGGATTCTACAAATCTCCTCTTATGTATCTTGATCAAGTAATCTCTATTTTTTTTTGTTATTCTTTCTTTTTCAAATAGGTTACTCATTGAATCCACATTTAAAATCATGAATATTCATGTAAGTCTAACACTCCATGATTTAGTGTCATTCTATCTCCATGAACTCCAAAATATGGAAACAACATATTCTAACTGCCCACTCTCTTTTAAAAATCGTCCACCTTCGGATTTCACACAAGTTTACATTGGTGCAAACTAGTACTTAGCAGAATTGTTGATAACTGATGCAAATCAGACAATTTGTTTCTGATTTGGTAATCAATTTTCATTAATATGTTTTCTAGTTTCAAAATTGTCTTCTTGTATTATTTATATATGTCAAAACAAAACCTCTATATTGAGATAATAAAAATTGAATAAATAAAAGATATTTGTGTGTTAAATTTAAGTTTGTTTTTTTGTGTCTAAGATAGAAAAGAATTGAAGATTGTAGAAGCTTGAGAACCAAAAAAAGATCAAAATAGAGTAAGAAGATTGTGGGCATCATGTTATCTGGGTAAGAAGAAATTGCAATAAAAGAATTGAATGGAGGAATAGAATCGTAGATCAAGAAAGAAGTTGAAAGAATTGAATGGAGGAATAGAATCGTAGATCAAAAAATAAGTTGTTGCATGCTTTGAAAAAGCTACAAGGTTGAAAAAATATGTACATTTGAGAAATCATCCAATTTAACGTGAAAGATTGTTGCATGTTAGTACAAACCATCGCATGTTATTAATAGAAGGGTTGTGTGATTGGAGGAAACCATGCATGAATAAGTTATTCTAGGATTTGGTAGAAGGTAAGTGATAAAATTGAAAGTATTTATGTAGATTGCAATTGTTTTAAGCCATCAAATCAAAACCATCAAGAAATGAGTTTAAATCTTTTGTTTCAAGAAAAGTAGGTAAAAGAGTAAAGAATGAAAAATTGTTTTGAAGGAAGAAATGACTAAAATTAAGAAATGTAATCAACAATTGATAGAAAAAAATTTAAAGTTTGGAAAAGGAAGATGTGAATATTTATTTGAAATTGAGAACCTTGAGAAAGAATTGTCTAATGTTAAATAAAAAAGGTAAAGATGAAAGAAAAAATGAAATTGTTTGAATTGAGTAAGAAGAAGAATGAACATTTGAAAAAAAAATACAAGTGTTGGGAGAAGAAGATCAGTGCTTGAAATCAACGGCATTAGTTTGAGATGTCTTGGTTGACACAAAATATTTGTTTATTGATTTATGTGAAGTTTTTTTGCTAAATAAGGTGAGGTTGAAGGTTAGAGTGTGTTTGAAACTACAAGTTCTGCAGTTTGTGATATTAAAACAAAGGTTGGTTTAACAAAAATAAATTTGAAGATTATGAAGAGAATGGGATATGAAGGAAAAGGTTTCGGAAAGCATGGGCAAGGAATAATAGGACCCATTTAGCCAACTATGAGGTAAAAGTATGAAGGTCTTGAATATAGAAAGAGAGATAGCAATGATGTTGCAAATGTTACAAGTTCGTGGATATTAACTCAAAGAGCACAATGTATACAATTTTCTCATTGGAGGACATAAAAAGAGAAGTGTTGGGACAGATTCGCCATTGTGCAATTTGTGGGTTGAAGAATCACTTTGAAAAATCACATGTTGGAATAAAGAGTATAATGGACAATTTATGAAAGATTGTATGCATATTAATTATGGATGTACTTATCGATCCTACTAGAAAAAGGTAAAAAATAATTCAAAAGGTTATATATTCTTGAACGTTCACGTGTATATCGAAATTATCGTAAAACAAGATTTTAACATTTGAGTCAAGTGATTGATGATTGCTTGTTATGAGTGGAATATTGGACGGTGTCAAGTAGTTTGAAAGACTACAGGTCTTCTCTATGGAAAAGTTTATAAGACTAAAGAGATGGTCAAATTTTAAAATCTTTGAGATCATATTGTGAGTCTTCACATCAAGGGGGGGTATGTTGGTAACTAGTGTGAATCTGTTAGTTTGCATTCCTACACTACCATCTTCTTTCTAATTTGTTGATTAGTTTTCATTAGTATGTTTTTAGTTTTAGAAGTTTCTTTTTGGTGATGCAATGAACTATTGATTTTTTAAGGCTACAATCTCTATAAAAATTGCCTTATTGTATTGTTTACATAGGTCAGAATAAAACCTTTATATTGAGGTGAATCTTGATGTAATAGAAATTGAATAAATAAAAGATATATGTGTGTATCTTATTTTAAATATGCAAGAGTCATTAACATTTTTTCTTTATATTTTATTTTTTCTCTCGTATAGTTTTATTGTGCATGATCATATGAAGGATTGAAATGCTTGATATAGTATTCTCTTTTCCTCCCTATGTATCTTGTCCACTTACTTTCTTTGAATTTTTCATGACATATTTTTTAGTGTCTCATTGATAGTTGGGCACTCTTCGATGTTGAAACCCCACATATTCATCCACTTGTCATTGTGTTTCATCCATATGCTCTCCGTTCTATCTAATCTCTTCTACTACCTTTTTCAATCAACAAGGCAATTCCATTTTCTAGCCTCCTTAAATATCTAAGCCCTAATTCAACACTTTTTCAAGGAAATTCATCCACTTGTCATTGTGTTTCATCCATGTGCTCTTCCTTCTATCTAATTTCTCTTCTACTACCTTTTTTGACCAACAAGGAAATTATCTAGCCTCTTATAATAAATAAACCCTAATTCAACACTTTGTCAAGGAAGGCAATTCAATAGTAAATTCTCACAAAAACTCACGAGAGAAGACAATTAGAAAATGTAGGAATTTACAAACATAAGTATTAAATTATAAGAGTGGAGACCTATTAATTAGGCACATACAAATAATCGGGAGAGTATTTGTAATAGTTTAATCTATTAATAGAATATATTAATTATTATAAATAGTTTTTTAATAGCAATAATTATTATGGAATTAATTCTTTTAAATTTATTTTACATATATTATTGATGTATCAAAATGTATCTAGTTATCCATTAGAGAGTATACAATGTAATTAATTATGAATAACATTTACTCATAAAGATGAAAAGTCATGATGGTGAAGGAGAGCAACAAAGGAGGAGGTGTTAAGGTTTTAGCAGATGGGGAAGGAGAAAGCAATAATGGTACCTAGATGAGGGTAGATCTACCTTTCGCTATGTTTCTTTGGGCATGGCTTGGATGTCTATGGTATTCCTTAAGCGGAAGGTTCTCTAGTGGTACCCCGTATTTGTGGAGTCTATGTTTTTATTTCTTCAAGGTCGCCTTGTGACAAATTTCTCCTTTGAATTATCAAATCTAAGATGGATTCCAATCAAATCTACAGTTTTCTGGAGACAGGATCTTGCGACTATTCTTTGGTTCTCTTTTCTCATAGGTTATCGAAGAACTCTCATGAAGGTTTGGTTCGACATGAAAGCAGCTACTCACGCCTAGTTTGTTGGAGGCCATTTTTGCTTCTAGCCAGTGGGTTGTTTCTTTAGTCTTAGTTTCAGGAGACCTCATAATTTGATAGATAGGGGGTGTTGGAGGCCTTCTCATGGTTCCCTGTTTGGGGTCATGAAATGGTGGTTTTGTTCCATGCTTTTGACCTCATGAAGTACCTATCACCCTGCACACTCCTAGTTTTCATAGGACCACACAAATCAGTATGCACAAGATCAAGCAAGTTGTCAACAGTGAAAGATTTACCTTTAAAGGTTGAGGAAGACATTTTCCCCAATTGACATTCTCTGCACAAGGTATTATCCGGTTTGCTTAGCACCGGTAATCCTCTAACTGCCTTGATCTTACTGGCCTTTACAATGTTATCAAAGTTTACATGGCAGAGTCTCCTATGCCATATCCAGCTATCATCAAATTTGGCCATAAGACATGTGCTTATATTCGCATTCAGCTGAAATAGATTACCTTTGGTCTGCATGTCGGTGGCCACCAATTCACCATCTTTTCCCTTGATTCTGCAAACTCCATTCTTGATTTCCAGAGTGAGGCCACTATCATTCAGCTGGGCAACACTCAAAAGGTTGTGTCTGAGACCATCAACCCAGTACACATTGTCAGCACTACTCTTTCCATTCAGAGAGATGGACCCTCTACCTTTGACCATGCATGGTGCATCATTGCCAAAGCGAACCACACCACCATCATACTCCTCCAAGGATATAAAATTGCTCCGGTCACCAGTCATATGGTGAGAACAACCACTGTCAATGATCCACTCATTGGAATTATCAAACCGGGAGACAAGAGCCTTCTTGTCTGACACATCTTCTTTGATAGCAACAGACACAATATCTTCATTTTCTTCATCCTTTGATTCTTCATCTGTGACACCTTCATCAACTGCCACAAAATAGTTTCTCTGGTTTCCTCCTTTGAATTTCCTGAACCTTTCCGGTTTGTCCTTGATATCGCCATTAGGATGTTTAACCAAAGAGGGCTCCACTCCCTTCTTACTTGAACCTTTGATGGTCTCAAACCTCCTTTGAGGGATGTTATTTTCTTCTCAAGCTTGTGCTTCTTTACCTATATCCCCTTGTCCTCTTCATATTCATATGGTGGGTTAGTTAAGTGCTCCATTTTTGGGTGCTTACATCTCCTTATGGGTTAATTCCTTGTCTGAGAAAGTCTTGGCTCAAGGTGGTCCTTCAGGTAAAAGGTTCGAGAAAGACTTTAAAAATCCATTGTTTGTTTTCTACACCCTTGACTATTTTAATTTCATTTCAAGGGGTGTTTGTAGGATGATGGTTCAGGGTGCTTTCCTAAACCCCTCTACTCTAATTAGGTGACTTTGTGTGGTTGGGGACTTTGTTCCCACTGGTTTGGTGCTCTGTTCAAAAGCATCTATTCAAGAAAGGGTTTGCCTTTTTTGGTTTTTGTGTCTTAGTGGTCTCACTAATGGTGAGTTCTCCTTTTGTGTGTTAATGTGGTGGTTATGTAATGGTTTGGGCCTATCTCAATTTATCTAATCGAAACATTTACTCATAAAAATATAAAAAAATTATTATAAAATGTCATGTTAATTTTTTAATAATCTTATATGTAATTTATTCAAATGCATAGACAAAATCAATATATGAATGTTATTTAGTAGAAAATATATAACTCATTAAATTAACTAGAATAGTATTGTCATGAACATTGATGTGTTCCTAACATGACAGTGACAAATTATTATTTCTCAAAGTCATTACATCGAGCTCACAAGTATTACAATAAATGTTTAAATTAGAGATTTCAACTACAAGAGAATTAATAGGGTATAGGACCCACTAGTTTAGCATGTTCTAATTGTTGTTGTAGCATTTGTTGATTTGATGTCCGATATTTTAATATTATAGCACTAGTAGTTGTGACTTTGAAGTTGCTAATGTTGATAATGAGTATAGATAATTGAATGAAATGTATCCCTTAGAGCTAAATAATAATAAATAATGTGATGTCATATCATAGTGTCAATAATATATGACTCAATGAACACCTATTAGTCTCTATTTTTGGGTCATTATGGATATATCAACATAAAAATAGATTGATATGGTATCCTATTTGATTTTGCGGACCTAAAACCATGGTTAGAAGTTGTAATGAAATAATTTGCACAAATGAGAAAGATAATATGAAATATGTTGAGAATGATGTATAATAGCATAAATTAATAAGCCACTTTGAGGGGGAAAAGCTCCTAATATATTCAATGAGAACACACTTAACAATATGATGATAAGATAAGACACACTACCTCCTACATATACCTTATTTATGCCTAGGACATCACCTAAGCTGGCCTAAATATCACTATATAGGCCTAAGACTGGTACCTAACAAACTAAATAGAAATGTAATAATGATAATATGACTTAATTAGAGGTTAAGGTATGTCATAACTTGACTACTCACAATCATATATATACTCTAGGATTAAGGTTGTAGAATGCACCCTCTCTTCAAAGAAACATTGTCCTTAATGCTAACCAAGCATGGATTCTTCTGACTGAACTCTTCATCTTCCCATGTGTCATCTTCAATTGGTAGATTCTTCATTTGAATGAGATATTCATTGATTATTCTAGTCCACAACTTCTTTGCACATGTTTGGAGAATGCACTTTGGTTGTAATATGACTCTTCCTTC
Organism: Cryptomeria japonica; assembly: GCF_030272615.1. Taxonomy (NCBI): domain Eukaryota; kingdom Viridiplantae; phylum Streptophyta; class Pinopsida; order Cupressales; family Cupressaceae; genus Cryptomeria; species Cryptomeria japonica. Next base: position 588,858,500 of record NC_081406.1, read on the forward strand.
ATCATCAAGCTTTGGTAATATTGTTTACAGTGTAGGAATGTTATTCCCTATTACTTTCTTCAAAAAAGAAACATGAAAAATAGGATGTATCTTGGTTGTTGGTGGTAAAACTAGCTTGTAGGAAACACTACCTAGCTTTTGCATTATTTGGTATGGGCCATAATAATTGGTGACAACTTATTATTTCTCATTTTTTATTTCAATGATATTTTCTTATAAGTTTGCAATCTCAAGAACACCCAATCTCCCACTTCAAATCTTCTTTCATTACGATGTTGATATTGCAGACACATAAAATTGTCCTCACTTAATTAAATAAATATTTTACTTATTTAATTATTTTATCCCAATTTCTTTATTAATTAAATAAATATTATTATTTAATTAATTAAATCATAAATATTTTCCTCTATTATTTAAATAAATGTATATATTTATTTATCTAATTCATTAAATTCCTATTCTCTTTCATAAATCAATTTTTAAATAAATCCCTAATCTCCACCATTTCATAAATTCATTTAATTTATCCCTTACAAACTCCACCAATCACATTTATTCAATATATGTGGGATAAATAGCATTTATCTATCCATTTCATTTCTTTATCCCACATCCTTCCCAAAACTTGGATCTCCCACAAGGACAACTATAAAAGTATTTTCCCCCTCAATTTTTGGCTCTTTCTCTCATTTCTTTGAAAAATGAATGTTTTCTATGTCATTTGAGATCATTTGCATACTTTGAGGAACCCTAGAAATCTTCACATTTTCATCCATATCTTGATCATTGTTATCAGTCAACCAACTTCATTCTCCCATAGCCTCTTGTGCATTGTGCTTGCAAATCTGAGAGCAATTATAAACCAAATACAAGATCTTGGTAGATAGGAGAACAAGAGAATCAAGCATCTCTTGAATACATATGTTTATTTGTTTATTTATTTGTTTCATGTTTTGCATTCCTTGAGGAAGTATTCTCTGGATATGATGTTGAACTCTTCATGAATCCTTTTCTTATGGTTGGGATTTTATAAGATTCAAGATTAATTTTTCAATTCTTGCATCGTACATTTGGTATGCCTAGTGGGCCCTTTTGTCCTATCATTGATCTAGTTTTTGTTTGACCTAGAAGGTATTTCCTTTAAACTTGCAAGCAAAGATGCATTTGATGCTTAATCTATGCATTTGAATAATTTTTTAGATAACCGTATTTACACATTTGTCTTTCTTGTTTTGCATTTGTTTCATTGGATAGACATCTCTTTGAGTTATACTGTCAAAAGGTTTGTGATTGTCCTTTCATTCATAATGGATATAAGAAGTGGAGATACTAGAAAACATTGTGAAACATGGCTCTATACCTACCATTTTGCATTTGTTTAAAAGTTTCTAATCTTTTCAATACATTCATTATGTACCTGTTCAACCAGGTTGTCAATGTGTTCCACATTTTGTCATGCATATCTTATAAGGCATTAATATCAACGTGCTACTTTTAAAGATCCCAAATTGGTGCAAATAAGGATTATGCTCATAGGCCACGGGGTGCTGGAAGAGTTTGTTGAATCATTCATTTTGAAATTTCTTAATTAGTCGTGTCAAAGAATCTACTGTATCAAATTCCTTAGGTGTTAGATTTGTGTGAATGTTGTCATTGATGTCAAACCCGATGATCTAATTAGGACTGGATATGACATGTTGAGCAACATTGGAAGATAAGCATGTACATGATATGAAGTAGTAAGGCATGCATGATCTACTAGAGTTATTTTTGGAAGGTCCTCTTCTTCATAATATTGTGTTATGTGTATTAGGATTGGTATCCTGGTCCGGTATCAGTTATATCAGTTATATCAATCATATGTGTTGTATCATTTGTGTTAGTTGATTTGCTATTTGGATGTTTGTATTGCATTATGACTTATGGTTCTACATTCCATAATCTATGACATATGTATCTTGGACTTTAGGAGTTGTTGTGCTTGGAATTTGTGCTTATGGGTTTGAGTCTATGGGTTTGGTAGACCCTTGTTTTATTTTGATAATTAAGGCTCACATTTTGGTAAATGAAGTGTGTGATGGAAGCGTGTGCACGATCTGTGGAGGTTGACTTGATTATCCTATTTTTGGTCGGGCCATGTTTTGGATAACGTGTTTATATGAGCAATGCATTATGGTGTAAATCATTTGTTTTTGGCCGACATATTATCTCGGTGTATGTGCTCACTGGTCTTTATATGTATAGAAGATATGTGTGTATAGTAGAGGTGAGTAATATGGCGAATAGTTGAGAAATTCATGTATGTGGTATTCATTATTCAAGCAGAGCTGTGTGTGTGTGTGTGTGTGTGTGTGTGTGTGTGTGTGTGTGTGTGTGTGTGTGTGTGTGTGTGTGTGTGTGTGTGTGTGATGATGTTGTGTGCCAAAGCATGAAGTTTGCAAGTGATAGAGTTGTGGACAAAAGAGCAAGCAATGGAATATGATATATGAGTCCAGATGTGTGTGAAGAAGAGTTAGAGTGCAGATAGTACTATAGTAATCCTTTACTGAATCTGCTGCAAGCAGTTGGTTTAGGAGAGTGCAGTCACAGTGGTATAGTAATCCTTTACCGAAGCTACTACAGGCAGTTGTGGAAAAGTTGGAGAGATCCTTTACCAGATATACTACAGGAAGTTGTGGATAGGTTGGAGAGATCCTTTGTTGGCATATTGGCATAATTGAAGGAGATGTTAGTGTACCGGTAAAAGGATTGTTGGTGATGATATATTTATGATATGATTAGTTATTTGTGTTGTCATTGATGGCAAACATATTTGTCTATGTTTGTTTATGCTTGGTATGTCATCTAAGTCTACTGGTTAAGTCTAACGGTAATGGATTGAAATGAGTTAAGTTGGAAAGCAAAATTGTCAAGTGACAGTGAACCAATAAGCATGAATAGAGAAGGAGATGGTTGCGGTTGTGATCCGTGTTGAGTTAGGTGTTGCGGTTTAGAATGTATGCTTATGACATCATAATGAGTCTATGACATGGACCGCATCATGTTTGGAGAACCAGAAGTTGTGTTTGTATTTAACTGTTGTATAATCAGCCAAGGTTTTAGAACCAATATCAAGATCTTTGATTGGTGATGTTTTATGGTTTGGCGGCGATTCTTTTCATGTTCATAAGTTGATGATGACATGTCAGAACCCGCATGAAAAGATAAGATATTGTTTTGGTGTGTTTAAGGATCTAATTTCTTGGGAAGCAACGAAGTGCTTAGCAGAATGTGTTAAGGGTTTGACAGCGTATTAGATCGATGTGCGGTGATGAGTTATGATCATTCAACGACTGCAATTGTCTTGAAATTTATTGTAATGATTTGTATGATGAATTGCAATGATTTGTAATGATCTTATATGATCTGTGATGTAGATTCATTGTAGATTAGGGTTTTGTAACGGACCTAATCGTAAAGGTTATTTAGGTTGAGTTTTAGAAGGGTTATTGTGTCAGTGATCAAAGAAGTGTGTGTGTCAAACTAGAAAGATATGTCTACATGAGTGAAGCAAATGGGAGCTGAAGTAGATCTGTATTAGCAAGAAGTGTATTGATCCGATCATTTATCTATTGTTTCCTAATAGTTGCAACAACACTAAAATCCCTTAACCGGGTAGCTCAACAACTCGAGTTTAAATCCTCCAGCGAGGTTACTCCTAATAGGGTAAATCTTCTAGCAGAGCTAAGTTGTAAAATCCCTTGACCAGGTGACTCCTAACAGGGTGTTCTCTTAATCAGGCATTATTGTAAAGTTCCTAACCGGGCTAGGCTCCTAATAGGGCGCATTTCAAAAGAGTGCAAAATTTTGTGGGTACCAATTCCCACCGTGGTTTTTTCTATTTGGGTTTCTACATGAAAAATCCTTGTGTTCATGTTGTGATTGGATCATTGAGTTATGTTTTTGATGTCTTTACTTTATGATGAACACTTAAGTTGTTACTGATAATGTTTTGGTAAATCTGCATTAAGTAATTGTTAGATCAGCTACCGGTACTAGTTATGAACTGTTTTGTGAAGTATTGTTCAGTTTTTTGAAAAGTTTTAGTTTATTCTTATTACTGATTCCCCGCCCCTCCCTCCCCTTAGTAATAATCAGATCCTCACATTAACATCCTTTACCAGATTTGTTGTGAGTTATTGTGAGTTTCTATGAGTGGATATCTATGCTTATATTGAAACTGACCTCATGCATTAGGAGATAGAATTTTCTTCAGTTCATTTACTTTCTATTGTAGTGAGCATTCTGGTAGTGAGTCACTTTGTAGTCTGGTAGTGAGACGCTCATTTTGTAAACACCATATAACTAGTTATATTATCTTGAGATTTAACACTCTCTGTGGTTTTTCCCATTTGGGTTTTCTACGTATAAAATTTGGTGTTTAATATGTGGTTGTGTTATTTGTTTAGTTTGTATTTGTTATTTCATGTTGATGAGATTAATTGCTAAGTTTTATATATCAATAAATATTTTATAAGTGTAGGAATACTGATTCACCCCGCTCTCAATATTTTGGTCTATTCAACCATTCAACAATTGGTATTAGAGCTCGATCCCTTTCTTGAAAGCTTAACTGCTTGAGGGAGATCCTTGTTAGTTAAATCATGGCTCTGATGAGTATGATCGAAGAATATCATGTAGACGAGGAATTGAAGACAACTCTTGAAGGTCTAGAAAGTGTGGAATATGAGAATGTGAAGGTAGCGAATGAATGTGTGCAAAAGCTAAGAGAACAAATCTTGAAATTCAAATTAAGACATAAGGAAGTTAATAATCAGTTGAAGCAAGTGAATGAAACTATTAAAGATTTGATTTTGAAGATTGAGGAGAAGAACAAGATAAAATAAACCTTAAAAGATTCAATTAAGTTGAAGACTGAAGAATGTGAGAGGTTGGATCAAGAAGTGAAGAAGCTAAAGGCAAAAAGTAAAGTTCTTGAAAGTATCGAATTGTTGGAAGATCTGATTAACATGCAGAAAGATCATTTAGATAAGACATGACTAGGATTTCTATCTAGTGAATGTTCAAATCAGAATGATAAAGACAAAGGTAAGGAAGTCAATGTTGAAGCAGAGAAGAAACCAGAAGATGCAAGAAAAACCTGTAATCAGAGATCTACTGCAAGGAGACTACCGGTTCAACAACTGAATGCACAAAGGTACCCACCATTTAGTGGTTATTTTTTTCAATGCAATAAATTTGGTCATAAGGATGCAGTTTGTAGAAGCATTCAATGTTACAATTGCAAGAAGTTTGGTCACAAGGAATTTTTTTGTAGAAACCATGTGGTGAGTCGAATCATAATCTAGTTGGGATGAGTAGGATAAATAGTAACTTTCATGGATATTGTCATATATGCAATTATTATGGTCATAAAGCTAATTAATCTAGATCTAGAACAACTTCAATAAATTCAATGCAGAGAAACAATAATTGTTACAAGTGTAAGTAATCTAAACATTATGCTAATCAGTGCTGAAATGAAGTTGGTATGAAAAAGTCACTAGAGAAGAATGTGATGAAGGCTAGTGAATCAAAGAAAAAGGAAGTCATGGTTTGGAAAAGGGAAGAGGTAAATAATGAGAGCAATCATGATGTACCAAAATCTGATACCAACACCTCTTCCTTTAGTAATTGATCTCATTGCTTCAGGTCACAAGGAGTTTTCAAGGAAAATTTATTGATCCCCCCTTCTTAGGTAGTTCATATCGTCAGTCCGCCATGATAAGACACTTTTTGGTAGCAAAACGCTAGAAGGAATTGGTAAGATAAATTTTGGAATTTTAGATAATTTTCATCATTGTGCGAAGAAAAGAGTTTAAAGAGCAAAGAAGCAGAGAAAAAGTTCAAATCATGGAATCGAAGATGTTTTTTGAAAAACTAAGCAGAAGTTTTCAGACTTTGGAAAAGGTACGACTAGATGAGTTTGGCATGAAAAAGATCAGAAAAATTTAAAGGAGTTTAAGTGAAGCGGATTTTCAAAAAGTCAAAGAGTTAAGTCATAAAGGAATGGATTTGTGGAGTTCGTTCCCATGGTTTGATAATGAGGATGTGATCAAAATAATCTTGAGCCATGTGCAGAATGATTGTATCATGTTGGATAAATCCTATCTGATCATAAAGGGCATTATTTCAACTATTACTAGTTTGTGTGACAATGGGAGTATACTGGTTAAGAAGACATTAAAGAATAAATAGGTTGAAACCCTAACTGGTGTGATGGGAGATCAGAGAGCGTTGTTGATCGAGAAAATCATCAACCTTGTTGTGAGATATGTTGTATATGATATACCTTATAAGATCTTTTTCAAAAATAAGGAAGGTTCTACATCTGTTATTATTGTTTATGTTGCACAAAAGATTTGTATGGAAGATTCTATGTTTGATTTGTGTGAATGGTTAAAGAATCACTTGTTAGAGAATATCAAAATGACTAAAGATCAAGGTTACCCTTTCCAGTTCGGATCATTGCTTGTATGTTTGGCTATGTATTGTTTAGGATCTCTACCGACAAAGAAAAATGTGTTGTGGGAATCTCGAGTCCCTATTGTTGGACAAATCTTTCATTATCTTAATGGTTTGGGTAAGAAAGAAGAAGCTTGTGATGTTTATTTTAAATCATTACTAGATATATGGAGTATTGGTTTGATATCCTCTACTAGTGGTGTGGCTAAGGAGGGTCCGACCTTTGGAAATATAAAGTGAAAGGAAATTGTGTCCTCTGGCTCTTCGGAACCTGAGAAGAAGTCGAAAGAGTGAAATCTGGAAGAAGTTATTGATTTGGATGATCCAGAACCCCCTTGTAGTTAAAGAGGAATTGGAAATTTAAGAGCAAGAAATAGATGATTCAGAATATGAAGCATATAACATGTAGGATTTATTGGATAAATGTGAAGATGCTAGAAGAACTTTATAAGAGTGCATAAATAAGATGAGAGATTGTATCAATTGTGCTAGCAGAGTTTACAGGGTGTCTTTAATTGCCAGCTTCTATGGCGAAGCATAAAGTGAAAGTTGAATCTGTTGAAGAAGAATTGAATTCTCTAGGTAAAACATTTGATTTTATAAGCGACAAAGATGGAGAGCTAAGGAAAAAGGTAAATTCACCATAGTCTGAGTTGTTATTTTTGCAAAGGCAGAGGGAATATTATGTGAGTATTTTCTGGAAAGTTAAGGAGATCTTTGAAGCTACGTTGGAACACTTTTCAATATTTCTTGGTGATGTTGTTAAGTATGAGCAAAATCCATCTGTTCCTGACAGTTTTTCTCATGGGGTTGATGTGTTGGTGGAGTGCAAAATCTTACCTGTTACCATTAAATTGGCTATTAAGTCCTGGAAGGTTCTCCTTCCAGAGCTTAAGAAGAAATACAAGTAGATATTTCAGAAGAAAAGCAATTAAGAATATTTTTTGTTGACACACAATTATGACATTGTTTTTGTTGAACACATTTATTTTTCTTTCTTTTTCATCAAAGTCACCCTTTATTTTTGATGTCGAAGGGGGAGAAGGAACAAGGAGAAGGAATAAGGTAAATGGAGAAATAAGGAGAAACTTAGAGTAAAGGAGATATATGAGTAAGGGGGAGTTGTATGCAGATATATTTTTGGGAATATTCTTTTTGATATGTTTTGTCATCAATGACAAAGGGGGAAATTGTTAGATTTGTATGAATGTTGTTATTGATATCAAAACTCGGTGATCCAGTTAGGATCAAATATGGAACGTTGAGAAACACTGGAAGATAAGTATGTATGTGATATGAAGCAGTAAGGCATGTATGATCCACTGGAGTTATTTTCAAAAGGTCCCTTTCTCCGGAATATTGTGTTGTGCCTATCATGGTTGGTATCCTATTCCGATATCAATTATATCAATTGCATCAGTTATATAAATTGTATCATTATATCAGTTGTATCACTTTTATCAGTTGTATCTATTATATCAGTCATATCTATTGTATTAGTTGTGTCAATTTATTTTTTATTCAAATGTTTGTATTGCATTATGACTTATGGTTCTACGTTTTGGAATATGTGGCATATGTATCTTAGAGTTTGGGAGTTGTTGTGCTTGGAATTTGTGCTTATGGGTCCGGTAGGCCCTTGTTTTGTTTCAGTAATTGAAGTGTACATTTCAATAAATGAAGTGTGTGATGGAAGTGTGTGGAAGATCTATGAAGATGGACTTTATTATCTTATTTTTTGTCAAGGCATGTTTTGGATAATGTCTTGATTTGAGCAATGCATTATTATGTAAATCATTTGTGCTTGGCTGACATATTATCTTCGTGTATGCACTTACTAGTATATATGTATATATATATATATATATATATATATATATATATATATATATATATATATATAGAGAGAGAGAGAGAGAGAGAGAGAGAGAGAGAGAGAGAGAGAGAGGATATGTGTGTATAGCATAGGTGAGTAATATGGTGAATAGTTGAGTAGTGCATTAATGTGGTATTCGATATTCAAACAGAGTAGTGTGTGTGACGATGTTGTGTGGTAGAGAATGAAGTGTGTGAGTGACAAAGTTGTGGACATAAGAGAAAGTAGTGGAATATGATATATGAGAGAAGGTGTGTGTGAAGAAGAGTTATAGTGAAGATAGTGTTGTAGTAATCCCTTAATGGATCTATTGCAAGCAATTGGTTCAAGAGAGGGTAGTCACAATGGTACACTAATCCTTTACCAGATCTATTGCAGGCAGTTGTTGAAAAGTTGGAGATCTATCCTTTACCATATCTGTTGTGATTTACTATGAGTTTATGTGAGTTGATATTTGTGCTTATATTGGAACTGACCCCATGCATTAGGAGATACAATTTTCCTCATTTCATTTACTTTCTATTACAGTGAGCATTCCTACAGTGAGTCACTTTGTAGTCTAGCAATGAGCCATTTGGTAGTGAGCCAACCATTTTGTAAATGTCATATAACTAGTTATATTATCTTGAGAGTTAACACTCTCCATGGTTTTTCCCATTTGGGTTTTCCATGTATAAAATTTGGTGTTCAATTTGTGTTTGTGTTATTTGTTTATTCTTCATTTGCCATTTCATGTTGATAAAATTAATTGCTAAGGTTTATAATATATCAATAAAAGTTTTATAAGTGTAGGAATACTGATTCACCATGCCTCTCAGTATTTCGGTCCATTCAACCATTCAATAATGGGAAGGCGCTACCTTGAGGCATTTTGTCAAACATGTGCTTTTATTACACTTCCACATTTTACATTACACATGTTGTTTGTATTTGCATGACAGGTTTAATGCCTTTTCAACCATATTATTTTGTCTATATCATGCAATCACAACTTGCATGAGACTACATTTCTTTGAGGCGAGGATGATGATGACAGAGGTTCTTGAATTTTCTCTTTGGGCTTGTCGATTGCTTGAAGGTTTCTAAAGCCTTATCATCTATCTATTTTCTGAGAATCTTGCAATCACGAGGTGACGTCTACTTGAGGAATTATGTCAGAGTTTACTGGAATTGTATTTTGAAATAGTTATTTTTAGTTTTGTTTTCATTTTTGAATAGTTTTTTTAGTTTGGTTTTTGGTTTGATAGTTTATTTTTTAATTTAGATTTAGTTTTAAATAGCTATTTTTAGTTTGGTTTTTGGGTTTTGGACTAATCCCAATGGACTAACAAGTTATACAGCATGTCCTTATATGTTGAAGACTTGGAGATAAAACTAGTAACAATTTGTGGATGCAGATTTGGCTTGGTTTTTAATGAATAACTCACACTTAGTTTTCTAAATGGTGAATTAACCCCTTCTTATCTTAGATTACTTCACATTTTTTTGGTGCTTAAAAAGGACCCAAGTTTTTGTTGTGTTTGCACACTTTTTTAATTTTAATTTTAGTAGATCCCAAGATAGTGCATGAGTATCCTCTCCCCTTGCCTTCATGGATTGCAGATGACTATACAAGATGAACTCAATTTGATCAAGTTGTAGAGTGTTGAAGAAGATGACCAATATGCCTTGAAAGCAGAAGAGAAGTTGAAGAAAAAACATGAAAAGAGACATAGTGGTAGAGGTGGAAGGTTTTCCAGAGGAAGAGGAACCTGTAAAGATCAAAAAAAAGACAAGTAAGAAAGGATGGTAGTTTGTACCAAAAGAATGATATAGATTTCTACTAGAGAAGAGAACCTGATGGTTACCGGAATGAATGTTTTGGAAAAGCTGACAGAAGATAGGAAAAGAGAGCATTAATAGGAACTTGCTTTAAGTGCGGAGGAGAAGGACATCATGATTTTGAATGTAAGAAGGTAGAAAACACTGGAAGAACAACATTTGTGGAAGAAGACTCTACCAGATTAGCTAACAAACCAGAAGATGGAGAACTATTGATGATGAGGAGAGCTTTGTGCCATATTGGAGATGAAGAGGAGCCCTTGCAAAGAAGGAATTTGTTCAAAACCAGATATAAGGTATCTGGTAAGTGTTGTAAAGTCATTATTGATAGTGGTAGTTCAAACAATCTTGTCTATGAGGAGATGGTGAATAAGTTGAAGTTAGAAAGATTGAAATACCCTAAGCCTTATCAGATAGCATGGATTCGGGATGATCATAAGATATTAGTAAGTGAGCAATGTCGGATGAAATTTAAAATGGGGAATTATCGTGAAGAAGTTTTGTGTGATATTATTCCTATGGATATGTCATATCTTGTTGGGTAGGCCTTGGCAGTATGAAAAACATGCAATACATGATGGGAGAAAGAACATATATACTATTGTTGCAAATGGGATGAAGCAAACCTTGTTACCCTTGGAGGAGTCTCTGAAGAGTGAAGTCTGTACAAATGCTAGAATTTGTTTGGTTGATGGAAGGATATTCTTGGATGGCATGAGACACGAGAATGTGTGTTTTGCCTTAGTTCCTAAGAAGACTGAGAATCCGAAGCATGAGGAAGAACCACCAAAGGAGATAAAGGATTTACTAACAGAGTATGCAGACATCATTTCAAATATTGTGCCTGATGGATTACCACCTATGAGAAGTATCAGTCATTGCATGGACTTGATTCTTGGAGCTAGTTTGCCTAACAAAGCAGCACACTAGATGACACCGATAGAAAATGAGGAGTTGAACAGACAAGTGCAGGAATTGTTGAAGAAAGGTTTGATCAGAGAAATTTTTAGTCCTTGTGCAATACCAGTCGTGTTAGCACCTAAGAATAATGGAGAATGGAGAATGTGTATCGATTCTAGAGCAATAAATAATATCATAGTAAAGTACCAGTTTTATTTGCCTAGGATGGATGACATAATGGATTGTTTGAGTGGAGCCAAATACTACACAAAGATAGAATTGAAGAGTGGATATCATTAGATTAGAATCAAAGAAGGAGATGAGTGGAAGACAATGTTCAAGACAAATGAAGGATTGTGTGAATGGTTGGTGATGCCTTTTGGGTTGACTAATGTACCAAGTACTTTCATGAGATTGATGAATGAGGTATTGAAGAAATTCTTGGGTAAGTTTGTTTTTGATAAGGATAAATGGGTTTTACAAGGACCCGAAACCTAAAGTTTTACAACAGCCGGCCAACAGCCAACCCGACAAGAAACAACAACAAAATAGGGGAGAAACCCCAAACAGAAACAAAAAGAAATGCAAACAAACAAGCCAAAGCAAAAAAAAAGCTCTCAGTTAAGCGAGAGCACCAGATCCTTGTTCTTTTGGATGGAAATCCTATTGATTTCCTCAAGTTCCTCCATGATGAATCTAGAGGTACCCTTGTTGCTACTTCTGCTCCTAGTTTTGGAACTTGGTCCAGTGGTTTTGTTGTCTCCAGTAGCCACATCATCTCCTCCAAGATCTTTCACTGGGTCACTGTGGAAGGATCTATAATCAGTAACCATCTCATTGATCTTTTCAAGCCCCTTAATGTTTTTGTTCATGGCTTCTTTACTAATGTCGACCAGATTCTTGAGATTTTTCTTAATCTCAACCATGGATTGCTCCACCTTATCAATATTTTGTTCATGGTTACATTTCATTACTTCCACATTTAGAGAGTTTTTTTGAGTCATGATCATGAGTTTTTTCGGCTTGCTGGGTTTAGGGGAGGCAGTGAAAATGTCAATTATTTCTTTAACCCCCATCTTGAGGGTGTCAATTTTGCACTCAACCCACTTCTAGCAACACTCCTGGCTTCTGGTGGCTTCCATGACAAGATTCATCAAACTACCATCTTTCGCCTAATTATCTTTCTAGAACATTGATAGGGATGTCCAGTTTAATCCCTTGGTTTGTAATCTTTAGGTTGTTATCCTTCGTAATCTTGGGTAAGTTTGTTATTATGTATTTGGATGACATTCTGATTTTCAATAAGACAAAGGAGGAGCATTTGTTGCATTTAAGACAAGTTTTGTAGAGGCTGAGAGAAGAGAAGTTGCTGATAAATCTTAAGAAGTGTGGTTTCATGAAGGAAGAGTTAGTCTATTTGGGATTTGTGATATCTATGAATGGATTGAAGATGGATCTGGAGAAGGTAAAAGCAATTGTTGAATGGCCTACACCGGAAAGCATTGGAGAGGTAAGATTATTTCATGAATTGGCTAGTTTCTACCAGAAGTTTATTAGAAATTTTAGTTCAGTTTGTAGCCCTATGACTAAGACAATGAGAGGAGATAGGAAATAATTCAAATGGACAACCAGAGCAAATAAGAGTTTTGAATTGTTGAAGCGAAAGATGATTGAGTAGCATGTGTTAGCTTTACCGAATTTCAACAGAGAATTTCAAGCGGACTATGATGCAAGTGGAAATGTAATTGGCATAATGCTAAGTTGGGAAGGGAGAACAATAGCTTATTTCAGTGAGAAGTTGAACGATGCAAGATGGAGATATTCAGTGTATGATCAGGAATTTTATGCCATAGTTCAAGCCTTAAAGAAGTGGAGACATTACCTGTTGTCTAAGGAGTTTATGTTGTATACTGATCATCAAACCTTTGGAGTATTTGAACAGTTAGAGTAAGTTGAATTAGAGACATATGAGATGGGTAGAGTAGAAGAAAAAATTTACTGACAGAGATGAGAGTGATAGTATTAGGATTTGAGGAGTTGAAGACCTTGTATGATGATTACCCAGATTTTGTAGAACCTTGGAAAGCATGTAGAGCACTGGTTATGGTAGATAGAAGTAAGTGGTTGGACTATTTCATTCAGGATGGGATGTTATTCAGAGGAGTTCAGTTGTGTATACCTAAGAGTTCTATGAGGGAGAATCTGATAAAGGAGAAGCATAGTGGAGGATTAGCCACATACTTTGGTGTTGACGAAACAGTAGCATTAGTGAGTGAACATTACTTTTGGCCTTTGATTCACAAGGATGTCAGGAAATTTGTGCAGAGTTGTAGAGTTTGTCAAGTTGCAAAGGGTAGTAGTCAGAATGTGGAATTGTATAAACCTTTGACAGTTCCAAAGAGACTTTGGGAGGATATAAGCATGGATTTCATACGTGTATTACCTAAGACACAAAGAGGAAATGATTCTATATTTGTGGTGGTGGATAGATTCTCAAAGATGGCTCATTTCATACCTTGTAAGAAGACATCAGATGTAGTGCATGTTACTGACTTATTTTTCAAAGAGGTAGTGAGATTGCATGAATTACCTAAGAGCATAGTTTCAGATAGAGATAGTAAGTTTGTTGGTTATTTTTGGAGGACACTTTGGAAGAAGATGAAGATAGATTTGAAGTTCAGTTCTACTTTTCAACCATAAACTGATAACCATAAACTGATGGATAGAGAGAGGTAGTAAACAAGAGTTTGGGAAATTTGTTGAGATGTTTAGTTGGAGAGAATACCGAAAGTTGGGATTTGATTCTTGCACAAGAAGAGTTTGCCTATGATAGTTCAGTGAACAAGAGTACTGGAAGAACACCTTTTGATATTGTTACTGGAGCACACCCTAGAGGTATATCAGAATTGACAAATATCAGTAATGAACACAAGTGGAGTGTAGAGGTAGAAGAATTTGCAAATCATATGAAGGCTTTACATGTTCAAGTTAAGCGGCATTTGGAGGATATCAACATCAAATATAAGGAGAAAGTAGATGAGAGGAGGAGTCATAAGGAATTTGAAGTTGGCGATGAAATTAAAGTGTATCTGAGAAAAGAAAGATTTATAGTTGGAACCTATAACAAGTTGCAAATGAGGAAGTTTGGCTCTTGTAAGATCTTGAGGAAATTCAGTTCTGGAAATGTATATGAAGTGGAGCTACTAGATAGTTTGGGGATTTCACTTGTATTCAATATTGTCGGTCTAGTATCATGAATCAGAATTCAGTGAAGGCAGTATTGCAGACTTGGAGAAGCAGATACCCCAGAAGGAACCGGTTCATATTGAAGATATTTTTGACAATAGGATTGGGTGTAGCACCCGGAGTAGTCTATACAATGAATATCTTGTGAAATGCAAGGACAAAGAAGTTGAAGATTCATCTTGGATTTCTCAGGCAGAGGTAGACTGCCTTGGTTTTCCTTTGACCCCAATAAAGTGAGGGACTCACTTTTTCAACAATCCCAAATGTCTGATGTAGGAGTATCCCCGGTTCTTGGCAATCTTGCATCAACCAAAAATATTTCTTTTTAGTTTGTTTTTCATTTTTGCAGTTTTAGCATTTGTTTCTGCATTTTCTTGCATTTGCTCACCGGATCTTGCAAAGCTGGATTTTTCTTGTAATCATGATTATCATCCTTATTCCTGAACTGCAGGTTGTTTGGATTATTTTCTAGCAAGTTATTGCTTTCGAATTCTAAGATAGTTTTCTGGCTTAGAACTCCAGAACCACTGGGACCTATTTTCTATTATCGAATCTTGTGGATCCTTTCCTTAGCTTGCGGAGCCCTAGTTTGTTGTTTCCAACATTCCTTGGCATGCGACTAACCCTCCCTCTAATCCGCACTTCTTCCTTTGGATTTTTTGGAGGATTTTCATTGGCAGAGGCCGACATGGTGATTTTCACGTTTCATCATGTTCATCATTGTTTGATTCTTCTTAGGCTTACCCAGATCCCTCTAGATCATATAAATCAATGTAATTTATCTTGTAGTAGCAAGTTTTTGGAACCAGAGTGATCTATCTTGAGGTTAAGAGGTCTAGTATTGACCGAGACTGTAATTGAGTATGTCTATATTAGGATAGTGAGCCGAATCTTGTAGTCTGCATGTTGCCAGAAGATTGTAAATAGTTTTTCATGATATAATTAATCAGTTATGCATTGCCTCCATCATCTTGTCTTGTTTTCGTTGTGTTTTACTCTTACTACATGGTCCAGATGGATCTCATTGAGGTCCCTCCTAACCATGACTGCACCAAGATGTCTGCAATAATTGTCTTAAGGGACAACAAATATTTATCCCATGCTTTCCTCAAACTTTCCAAAATGTTGATCATCCCACTAAAAAGATAAGCAAGCGTTTCAACTCCTCTTCTATCTATCGGAACATTGGAGTCTAGAGCATCCTTAGCATCTTACATACTGCTCATTAAATAATTTATCCAAGGAGTGATAAGACTCCTTAACTCAGACACTCTACCCAAAAATCTATCATTTTCATGGTTTAGACTTGATTTTATTCTGTAAACTCAAAACTTGGGGTTCAAAATTGCTAGCCAATTGTGGTGCATATGACTGTGATATGCTTGCTAGATGGCTTTCACATTCTCTAATTTTCTTGTCAATGTCCATGGTGAATTTAGGCAAAATCAGACATGACTTGTATATCTGACCACCTTCATCTAATGCATCTTGGATATTCTTCATTGCGGTAACTAGACTAACTCTATCATCTTCAATCATCTTCAAAAATGTTTTCAACCTCATAGCATTAAATTGATTCAAAACTTTAATATCTGATGTCTTCTCCAAAGATTCAAAATCAGAACCAACAACATTTAACAAACCTTTAAGCTTACCAGAGGGATCAGATGTATCCGGTTTGAAAGATGGCATGATTTTCTCCAGCATATCTACTGCTAATGATATTAATTGCTTATCTGCAGAATGGGACTTAAGAAAGTCCTCCCTGGCTTTGGCTTGAGCTATAATTTCCAATTTAAGTGCTTGAATGGGAGATAAGGAACTCAAGTCAATCAACCCTTGACCAAAATCATCTAAATCAACAAAAACCTGTTTCCCCTCAGCAACACTAGCTTCTCTTGTCACTGTTGTCGGAGCTTGATTTGCCTTTTCCTCTCCTTTCTCCTTGTCTGCAACTTTTGCACTTTCACCTTTTCCACCTTTCTCACCATCACCCTTGTCCTTCTCCACATCTAGTGTCTCCTCAACTATTTTTTCTAACACAACTTCTATAACTAGAGGTTCCTATACAAATTCACTGAAAGTATCATTCGCACCATCAACTGGAGTTTGATCATTTGATCATTAGGTTGTCATTGATTTCAACTGGTTTGGCATGGTCACTGGTGAGTAAGTAGTGGTGACTGATATGGGAGAAGTAAGACATGATTATGTCAATCCATATGTGTAAGCAGACATAAAGGTATGTTACTGGTACACCTGAAATGCATCATCTACCGGTAAAGCAGGACCACTGCCAACACAAAGCAAGCAAGCAAAAGAAGAACAAAAGGATGTGAACCGATATATAGAAAGAAGTTTAATGTTGTCAGTAAATGGACTAAGTAATTGGACCAAAATATTTTATGGAAGGCTAAGTTGATCCACCTACAGAGAAGAGGTCAGCAGGTATGAAGGACCACCGGTGAAGTTAGGTTATATTGGTAAGGTGAGTTGAACCTGTAGTCAATCTTGGTCAGTGAAGGATGTCTAATCGACATAGCAGGATGAAGATGATGCCAAACTGACATAGAAAACCGAGCATAGGTGGATGTCAACAAGGATGACAGGTGGAAACCAGGCGGCGAGCACGCAGAAGTCGGTCAAGTGCTCATCGACATAGTAGTTTACAAGCAGGTCGACTTTTATGAAGAACCCGCAAATCATGGGAGGATGACAGAATGTTGCGGCTTGAGGAAGACAAGGTGGAAAGATGATTGAACTAACCTTGCAAGAAGATCCGGTCTTTGTACCCACTTGTCGAAGGAAACAACCAAGCCATTAATGGCGATTGACAGAGAAACACAAAAAAGCATGTCATAGACATCCCAAAATAGAAAACGCACATTGAAAGGCGAGGAGATGACAAAACTGATCGATGACATGTAGTTCCTCATTCCAAAAATGCATATCATATCAAATCTAATACAGATCGAGTTGGTAAAGGAAAAAAGTAACACGACACCATTTGAATGTTGCTTGTGGTGGGAACCCTAAAAGATAAATATTTCAACTCGAGATTGAAATGTGTTGATACATGATGCGAGGTGTGAGAAAAAAGAGAGCCTGATCAAGAAGAAAGATGATTTAGCTTAGTGTTATCCCTTAGAGAGTTAGAGTGTGTGTTAGTAGGCTAAACCGGTGAGAGGGTCTAACCGATAGAGATAGAGTAATCGACAAACTGTTGCAGTTCTAACAATCAAGCGAAGCGATAAGAAGTGATTGGTTAGGAAGGCATCCAAGAATGACACTGTGAAGTGTGAGGCTGAGAGAGAGAGAGAGAGAAAAAAAAGAAAGGCTGGGAGTAACCGGTGAGTGATCATAGAGAGTAATCTGATAACCGACATTGTGAGAACGAGTGAAGAAGAGGAGGTTGTTAACTGATAGAAATCCATTGATCAGGTGTTGCAGAACTCATTTGCAAGTAGATGCTATCATTGTATTAAAATTGTGTTTCATCACATTACACCGAGTTGGTGCTTGGTGCAGTGGTTGGTGCTCCTTGGGTTGGTGCCCTAAATCATTGTAATCTGTTGTTTTATTGTGAGGCTAGATTGGAGCAGTAAATTCCAGTAGCATTTCTCACCGAGGTTTTTCCCATATTGGGTTTTTCTCATACATCTGGTGTTGTGGATTATGCATTTGTGTGTTTGGCTCTTTTGATATCCACTCTTATTTACCAGTTTGATTGTTTAGTGTTTAGGTTCATAACCGGTATTCCAAGCTTGGTTTAAAAGAATTTAGGTACCACTGATTCACCCCCCTCTCAGTGGTACATTGTATTCAACAATTGGTATTGGACTTGATCTAAGATGAGGACCTGAGATGTATTACACAGGGGGAGTTCAAGTGCCTATGATGCTGAGCCGACATGCTTGAACTTGTAAGGATACCGACTGTCCAAACTGCAGATGATGGAAATTGCAGTAGGAATTCCCAGGAGAATTTCATGGTTATGGGTATCTACTTGTCATTTGGTTGGTTGTATTCATAGTACAATCACATTTGATTCTAAAGAAATTTGGGATCAAATGAGAAGTGATGTAGTTTGACCGATAGATAAATAGTATTCACTAACACATCCTTTTGTAATTGAGTGCTTTAACAAATAGTATTAGATTTACATGCTCAATTGGTGTTAGTTGATGGTTGAGTCCTCCTTATCAAGTGTTGTGACTTGAGAAAATGTAACAAGTGGTATCAAAGGAGGAGATGCATCCAATGAAGATAAAGGGGGAGAAATAATTCTGTGAGTAACCGGTAAATACAAGGAGGAATGATATCCTGATAGTGCCCTTTTCCATTGTTGTCAAAGAGGGAGAAAGATTTTGTAGTATACCGCATAATACATGTGTGAGAAACCATTGGATCATACAAAGGTGGAGAGAGATTATGTAGTATGTCGGATAGTACATGAGTTCACATTAATTCCAAAGTGGGAGATTGTTGGCATTTTGTTGGCATTGATGTCAACCAGTATGGGATGACTACCGGTAGAAGAGATGTATGTGCAACACTATCATGGAGGAGTACAAGATGAGATATCCTTGATATCACTTTGTGTTGTAGAACAATGGTAAGGTAAGGTAGAAAATGTCATTCAGAGGAATGATCACTGGAGTCACCGGTACAAAAATTAGTGCCTGACTTGTGTGGATGAGATGGATAGGTTACTGGTACATTGTATCACCGGTAAGGAAAGGATGTCAACTAGTAAGCGATGTGTTGACAATGAGCAAAATGCTTGGATGTTGTTTGTGATGAAGAGGCAGAATGTTACTCAAATCACATCAACACCGGAGGAGAAGAATGAACAGGTCACTGATATGCTGTGTGGTTGCAGAACAACAAGGCTCCCACCAGATAGAGATGCAGTCACCATGTGTAGAACTGACTGACAATAAATATGCCCACACCGGATCACATGTGCCTATTTGAAGATATGTTGCACAAGCAGGGATGTCACATGAGAGCATTGCAGGATGCAGATGACAAGGTGTCACTCCACCAGTAAGTGGAGCTTATCTCCTATTATGCATAATGTGAATTATAGTTCTGTGAGATAAGGAAAGAAAGGTAAAGGCATGTGTTTGAAGGCTCACACCAGATCTATTGGTGAAACAAAGGAATGCCTCAAGTGCATGAAATCAGGGTCATGTACTGGACCGACAGAGAACACATATTGGGATGCCGATGCAGATGAAGAGTGATGGGTTTGTAACTCTGACAAACTGGTTGAGATATGGTCCAAGAAGATCAGGGAGAAGGCAAGGCTGAGCAGATTCAGATAGAGGAAAATGGTTAGATTGAATATAGATTATGTTGAAGGTTGATGACATGGTGTCATCAAGAGTGTTTACCAGTATTTAAGTCCATCGGTAATATGGACAAGGTGCAGATGTAGAAGACTTCCCACTTGATGAGAATGAGAATGCTATGGAGAGACATGTCTGGCGGCCGGTTAAGTTATTCCACCGACAGTTCAACAAAGTGTAGACATGAAGGTTAACCGGTAAAGTGTGAGATACCGACAAGGTTAGTAAACTGACAGAAAAGAAGAACCGATTGTGTGTTTGGTCGGTGATCCTATCTGAACCGACATAAAGATCCAAGCTGGTAGTTGGTCAACATGGATGCCACGTGGAGTCAAGGTGGTGGACTTGCATGCAGTGGTAGATGGAATGTGCACCAATGAGGTTGTTGAAGAATTAGTCGATATTAATGGTAGATCCCGTAAATCATGGGATGTGTTGTAGAGGTTTGCGGCTCAAGGTCTGGAGGACAACAGAGGGCTAGCTCAGAGTGATTGAGGAGATCGAGGTAGATGAAGGAAACCTCAAGACCAATCTTGGTGATTGACCAAGAAATCAGCTGATAGGGTAAAAAGAAGATTTTCAAAGATAAAAGGCGTGATCAAGAAGGCACGACAATGGCAGTGATGAGAAAATAGTTGTCTGGGAAATCAAATAGAATAAGATTTAGTTTGATTTTGTTTGCCTCGAGGACCTGAGATATGGAAACCCTAACCGCCTGTTATTTGAATTGACTTTTGGCGGGAAAACCAGGTTATAATAAGGAAGCCAAAATCATTGAAGGTTGTTGCTGAAGAAAAGAAGATAGAGCTGCTGTGAAGTGATTAAGCATTGCGTGAGAGAGTTAGATTATTCAAGGAGAAAATATCTGAAGATAACAGTGATCGAGGGAGTGAAGGTTAAACTGATGATAGGGTTTAATAGTGGGTTTAACCGGTATGGTTTGAGCAACTGGTAAAGCAACTAGATTGCATCAGAGGAGATAACCGATAGGTGCTTGTATCAACAGGAAGTTGAGAGGACTGAAGGGAAGAGCAGTGAGGAGGAGATCCAGTAGAGCAGAAGAAGAGTAGAGGTGAACAGGTAGAGTTTACCAACAATGCAACAACAAATGAGAGTAGTAGAAGAGTGAATCGGTGTAGCAGAGAAGGTGTCTCATCGAAATAGTAAGGTATATGAAATGGTTACAAGATTCACTTTTAACAATATGACTAATCTGTTAGGCCCAATATGGAAAGCTAATGTACCGAGAGGGGAGGGGTGAATCAATACTCCAAAAATTTTCTTCAATAATAACCTTACTATTATGCATAAACAGAATAGTGCAGTAACATAAAATAAAGTTAAAACAAATAGATAACAATCATACATGATTCACTCCATAACACATATATTTTGGTTACGCAGAAACTCTTGGTTAGAAAGAAAAACTGCGGTGGGGATGGCACCCACAACTTCACTACTGCAATAATAAAGATTGCTCGGTTAGAGCTACATTTAGCTATTTCTGATAGCTTACCCTGTTAGGAGTATCAAGATCTGTTAGATCTACCTTACTAAAGGATTTTACAACACTATATAAATGCTGCACCTGATTAGAGGATTTACAATTTATAGACTTGGTTAGAGTATTTTACCCTGTTAAAGGTTTCTCTTACAACTTCACAATTTTACAATAAAATCATTACAAATATCTGCAACTTTACATCTGAAATGTTATAGCAGATTCTATGTGCTCAGAATAAGATTACCTAGCTTGTAGCATACCTCGGTAACCCATATTGTAACTCGGTAAACCCTTCTGTTTACTTTGTCTTTGACTGTTCACTGATAAGCTTCTTGGTGACCTCTTTGTGTCTCTGTAACAGTCTTCCTTCATGCATACACACACATATCTCACATCTCTCTTCTTTTTTTAACCCTAAAATCATGCTATATAAATAGATCTCTTACAATGGTGATCTAATTCATTGCTTCGATCTTACAAAAAGATTCTTCAAATGAATATCTAAATAAAATATTCCATTGGTCAGATTGACCTTGTAATCATACACAATCTCCTAGTGCAATTTCCAATGTAAAACGGTTAGATGTACCTCGATCTTGTAACATGTTTTCATGTGCATGACCAGGTTCGATGTATCTGTTAAAACATTTCACTCGGTGAATATCAACTTGGTGAGTTAACTTTACTACTCGGTAGCCATGAAACATTACTCGGTAAACAGCTCAGTGAATACTGCGTTCTGTGACTGCTTTCTTCTGTAACCGACTAGACTGTTCATACTGACTTCTCTGTGTGTACCGACTACATGATTTGGTAATACTAATTGACTAGAATATATAGTATGACTTTGGATATGAAACTAATGGCAATTTAATAAGTAGTAACATAATCTTGTATTTGAAGCTATCATTTTGATCACTGAGTTGTAGCTCGGTGTAGGGGTTGTAGCTCCTTTGGGTTGGTGCCCATAAACTAGAAAGGGTTGTAGCCCATAAATCAGTTAGGGGTTGGTGCCCCTTGGGTTGTTTCCCTAAAAATTGTAACATAGATTCATTGTGAGGCTAGATTGGAGCAGTAGACTCCAACAACATTGCTCACCGAGGTTTTTCGCATCTTGGATTTTCCTCGTACATACTGGTGTTCTGTGATGTCCCCTTGTGTGAATGTTTTTGTGTTTAGTCTCCTCACTAACCGATAAGTCTACATTCAGTTAGATCTGTTAATTGACATAATTCCATAAGGATAGTTAAAGGGAAAAGTTTGAGAACCACTGTTTCACTCCCCTCTCAATGGTGCATTGTGTTTAACAATGGCAATATGTTATCTAGAAACATGCAAGTTCTACTTCATTAATACCTTATTTTTATCAAACTATGATGATGAATTACAAGCTCTGCTTATTATCCAAGAAATGACTCCACAAAATCTCTAAATTTGATTTAAGCATTTAATCTTCTACTTTATAAGAAGTATAAATCGAACACACACAAGCAACACAATGCAAATACAATATCAAAAAGATCCTTGATCATTGATTTCATAAGATTTTAGAATGCACTCATTGGAGACAGCTTGTAAATCATTGAACTTTGATTTCAAGATGCCCTCTTATTACAAGTGCCTCAATATCAATTGTATTCATGAGAAAACACTAGGACTATAACAGATACTTCTCATATTCCTTTCTTCACAAACCTATAGACATATGTTTTGTCTAAGACTCTAAAATATTAAATAGAGAACCTAAGAATCTAAGAGATAGAACTCTTCAACAAGGCCTTGAATTCCAATTTATATGTTAAGGGAACAACAAGATTTGAGCCTTTTATAAAAGATAAGTGGTAGTAGGTAACCGTCTAACAGATTAGAAGACAAAAAACATTTTGAGCTACTAATAGAATTAGACATTCTTCATTCTCCATGGGTGGTAGTTGTTGTTGATATCTTGAAACTTCCTTTTCTCCTTGCAAGTATTATTATCATGCTGAAGAAGATCAGACAATCATGCAGACACATTAAGGCTACCATGATAGAGAGTAGCTTGTTGCAGTCTTTAACAAGTATGGAATTAATGCTCAAAATCCTTAAAATTGGTGTACAAAATCCTTATCATAATTACAATCAACCTAATAGTAAGATCTAATATTCCTCTTACATCCATGAAATCAAAAATACAAAAAATTAAAACTTGGTGGGAAAAAACTACTCCTTATTACAAAATTACAAAATTGTTTCTCAGAGAGAAACTGCAGATCAGAGAGCATGGGTTCCTTCTTCTTTGAAATTTTGAATCTTTTATAGATGTCTCTTATAGTCTTCATCATCTATTCTAGTTCCATCTATCTCTATTTTTTTCAACCCTAATTCAAACTTTGATAAAACATCCAAGTATGAATTCAATTTGTTTGTTGTTTGAGCCTCATCTACATGTATATCCACAATTGTGGGATCCAAGAATATTTTGATTTCTATTGTCCACTCTACCTTTGATCTTAATTTCTTATTCCCCTCTCTATCATTCTTCTCCTTATTAAATAAGGGAGGCATATGGTCAGTAATAAGGCTTCTAAAACTTGACACCTCTACTTTGATCATATTTGTGTATAACTTATGAGTAAATAATATCTAAATCCAAGTGTTTATCTTTGTCTTCATGTCACCAATAACTTCATGCAAATACTTAGGAAAAGGCCTCTTAAGGTAAACCTCTAAACCATCTATGATACTTTTCAAATAAGAAATGGAGTAGAAAATATAATACTGCCACCCCATATTAGACTGATGAAAATTCATGAGCTCCTTATGCTCATCCCATGCCACTTAAACATAATAAATAATAGAACTAAATCTAGACTCTAGAAGAGTCTTGGTCAATCTTGCTACAACCTTCATTTCTACTCTCCTTACATCTTTATAGAGTTGATCAATCTCGTGCTTCATCTTAGAGTTCTCCACTTTTTCCACCTAATACTTCCTCATAAGTCTAGTATCCTCGAGTTGGTAGGTATTGAGAAGGCTTTGAAAATAATTGCTCTTGAAGTTGCTTGACTCAATATTTAAGGATCTTGTTTTCCTATTCAACCCTCTTAGACACCTTATATGTTAATATTTTAACATTCATGGTCATATCCATAGCCTTTATAGACGAGGTGTCTAAAAATATCCCTAAAAGTAGTTGCCCATATAATTCATTCTAGTATTGGATGATTGAGGGATTTTGAGTAGTCGAGTACAAACACTAAATGACCACTATGTCAAGCTAGTCATTAAAAGAAGAGCCAAAGAATAGGCTCCTAGCCTATTTAGGATCTAGGCTTTTGAATCAATATCTTTCCTTCTCCACAAATTGTCAAAATCAATGGTTGAGGAAAGATCCTAGCCCTCTAGTAGTACGAGTCCACTTTTCTTAGCAATCTATCTTCCCATCTCTGGAGTCATATTCTCTAACTATTCATTAGCATACTTTGATATTTCATCTTTCAATCTCATCTTTTCCCCTTCATCAAGGGTGTCAATCTCTATGGCCCTTTCCTTTTGAATCTGGTCCACAATATTCTTAAGAATTTTTTTCTTAAATTCCCTTGTCTAGATGAAATTCTCATCACTCATGAATTCCTCACAAATTGTGAGGTTCACATCTTTTGTAATGTTACCTCCTAGTATAATGGCATTGAGAGCCCCCTCAAGAGAAGGATCCTCAATTTACATCCCCGAGCTTGTGTCAAATCCATGGGATAGCGTTGGTTTCTCAACTTGAACATTAAATCCCTCATAGGATTCAAATGGGATGTCTCGTCCAAGAGATAAGGTATGCAAAATTGTCACACCTCTAGGACTCTCAAGGACAATAAAGGTTGTGAACTTGAGGAAGAAGGAGTTGACACAGGACTCTAGGAAGATGAGGCAAGGAATGACCTTGGAGGGGGAAGAGTTACCTATAAAGGAAATTGTGAGACTGATGGAGAAATGGAAGGAGGTGCCTCAAAACGAGGAGTGGACTATGGTTTCTCAGGGCTATATGTGATGGAGAAGTTGGTCGAATTGGAGAGCCGATGGAAGATGGTGACTCAAACTCAACCTCAATCAGAGGTAAACTAGGCCTTGCTAACTATGATTCTACTCTACGTCACTCATGGGGTAGAGGAATTTAATCCACATCCTTATATCAACCAAAAATTTCCCTCATCTTGGCCTTAGGAATCAACAATTGCTCCCAATGAGTAACATAGGAGATATTACTCCTCTTATTCAAATTTTCATTTTAAATTATTTTGTACCACCTCTCCTTTTTCTTAAGGACTTTATGATAATTTGAGGCATTCTTGATTAAGTCCTCCCCACCATTAAATTCATGATTAGGGAACTTTCCTTTTGTAAGACTTCTTATAAACTATTAAGAATCAAAATACCTATGATTTGTAAGAGGAAGACCATACTTACCAAGCATAGTGTCCAAGATGTCATATGCTTTCTTTTTTGTGAAGTAACCCTCTTGCCTAGAATTGTGATGGGAGGAATGATCCCCTCTTATGAGTTCGACCAATATTAGACTACTTTGCTTCAAATAATTGATGCATGATCTCCATAACTGCAATCCTATCAGGCACTCTAATTGGAAGGTTTCTTAGAACAACAAGGCTTCCAAAAATCCTAATAATTTAATGATCCTTAAAATAGAATCAAGACCCTTAATTATGATCTATTCCTTTCTCTGGGTCAAGGTCCTTTGGTTTGAGAAACTGTCTTGCCTTTTCACTCAAGCCCCATGGCACACTCCCTTGCAGTAAAGCCATAATATTTCTAACAACATGATTTTCGAATACAATGTAGTTGGACTATTTTTAGTACATATCCCATAGATATGTCCACTCCTGGATAGGAAGAAACTCCCCCTCTACCATGGGCCTAGCCTTAAGACCCTCATGACAAACCTTAAGACCATCAAATGACAAGATATGCATCAATATTGAATAGTTTTTGAAGTGCATAGAGGGACCTACCCTAAATTGACAAATTGTATCATGTAACTTGTTTGAAAGCAAGCTTTCACAGTCAAAATCCCTATCATGGTCTCCTCTTTGAATGTCCATGCATAAGACCAACATCCAATTAGGGATGATTAGTTTTGCATCTAAACCCAAAACTTGACACAAAGAAAAGTAAGTTTCATTTAAGTAGCTAACAAACAAATAAATAGAATAAGGGGGTTGATCCATTAGAGTCAAAGCCTTCTCATCCCTTATCAAATGTGTTGGCCTAAAGGCTGGAACCCTACTCCTATAGATCCTGTCATGAGACTTGAATTTTCCAGATAATTCATCCACATTCAGTGGCCAACTTTTCCTTTCATCCAACATAAAAACATCTTCAAGTATCTTCTTGTTTATGATACCTAGCCTTCCTTCATCATGAGATAGGATTTCTCTTGTTCCCTCCTTATATCTCCTGGCTATAGCTCTCACAACATCAATATTAACAAAGACATTAGGAACCACTAACCTTGCTAAATTTAGGTCCCATATATTTTTTGTTGGGATGTTTTCTTCTTTCTTGGTTTAACATCTTCTGCATAGATTGAACCCACATGGTTAGATGATAGGGTCTTTGCAACCAAAATTGATCTTTTGGTCTACTGTGAGCCTTTTCTCTTTTCTGGATGTGAGTGGAACTAGGAAGGTGAGCAATTACCTCATCACTAAAATTTATCTTAGATTGAAAAGTGGAGGTCTTAGCCATGGTGAAATATTGAAGCTAGGTTTTACTAGAGAATAACCTACTACAATAGGGTTTTTCAATTTTATACCAATTCTATCCTATGAAATATTTAACAAGTTTAATTGCAATTCAGAAGACCAAAGACCAATAATTGAAATCTAAAAGGTAATAATTGAGATTTTGGGCCTATTGCAGATACATTTACTCAAGATTTATAACAAAACCCTAACCTTTGAAAATTCAAGCTACAAAATACACAAAATACACTTTTAGCAAGGTAGAAAGCATACATAGATTAAAGTGGTGTCAATTGAATATTATTTTTTCTTATAACGATGCAAAGGGATGAATTAATGACATAATGTATTTAGTTAGGTTGGAAGAACTAGCCATTATCTTTTAAATTTGAATATTTAGATTTTAATAACTATTTAGTTGTTACAATCGGTGGATAATGAAAATAGAACATGTCATCAATGGGTATCGTCTTGCATTATAGTGGGATTTTCATTATCGAGCATCTATAGTTAATCACACAATAATGTGCTGACCCTAGCCCTGAATTCTCTATTAATTGTATCCACTTAAGGGCCCACCATTTCTCTATCACCAGTCTTGTGGAGTTAGCTCTATTGTGATACTTTATTGCATTGCACAATTGTGCAATGAATCAATGTCATTGATTCTTTTGGATACATCCTTCATTTAATTGCATGAATTAACAAGGCATTCATGAGGTCCATTGGCCCACTGCCTTGATAAACTTATAAAGCACTAAGAGGGGGGGTGAATCAGTGAAAGCAAAAATAGTAACACTTTAATTGCAGACTGGTAAAAATATTTAACCAATTTACCAATGACTTTGCATATAATCCAAAGTATTATAAAAGCATTCACCACAAGCAAAACATTCACCATAACATAAATATTTATACGAGGAAAATCCAACTCGAAAAAACCACGGTGAGATGGAACTCACAAGTTAACTATCTGCAAAAATAGATAACTGACCGGTTAAGGTCCACAAATGCTCTGTTAGGAGTAGATCCTGTTAGAGATCTCAAGCCATGTTAGGAGCTATACCTAATTAAAGGTAACCTCAGTGGAGGAATTAGATCCAAATTAATGAATCACCTTGTTAGAGGATTTATACAATGAAGCTTGTTAGAGCTTACTTAGTAAGCGATTTTCTGTTGTACTTTTTAGAGAACAACAGTGGGAATGATCTAAGAATAGGACCTTCTGCAGGTTTAGATCCTTTTCTGTGCATACATTACTATATCACCAACATACTCTACAATTCCTTCAACAAATCGCATCAACTCCAACTCATATCATATTTTGTATCTACTATATCAAATATCTCATCTCAATGTCCTTTTATAGATATTAGATTTCATTTCGACTCTTGAACCTTGACACAATTTCCTAGGTTCAATGAATTTGGACAATCTTCCTTAACATGACACAAATTACTGCCATAGTGTCGATCGATGGTAACACATCACAATCGATGAAAAATCATCTCACAAACTGGGAAACCGGTTAGAACATCGATACCGGTCAAGTGTTGACCTTATCAACTCATAGACCGATTCACTTGAATTTATACTGGATGATTGCCTCCACGCTCCTTCTTGACTTTATCTACTGCATCTCAAAACGGGTAACTCAGGAACTGATCAAAACTGATTGACTTAACTACATATACCAGTTATCTACATATACCGGTTTAGACATCTTCATACTAGTTAGACTTCTTCATACATATGATACTGGTTAACAATACAATGACTCAATAGTACTGGCTAACCTCAACTGGTATGCTAAGATGACCGTGACAAAAAGAACATATGTGTGCCATTAATGACAAAACATGAAGTCATAAAATACAAAGAATCATCATCAAGCCAACATTCTCCCCCTTTGGCATTGATAGCAACACTTAGGAAAAAAATTGTCAACTAAGTGTGCAAAACAAAAATTGACTCCATGACATACACTCCTTCTTAGCAATTGCATGCCATTACAAAAATGATCATTACTCCTCCTTGACAATACATACAAAATTGAATCTAAAACTAATTCTACTCCCCCTTTGACAACAATGCCAAACAGAAAAGTAAAATAAATACATTACATCAAAATTCATCATAAAAAACTGCATGTATATAGAGATAAAACTTTTAAGGTCTTTACAATGCAATTCTTAAGAAAATATCACTGAAATGAAACTTTAACTACTTAAGGTCATTGTCCCATGTTTCTAACAGTATCTCAGTGATTTCAACATGTGTCAAAATCTATGTAGCAAATTCTTCCATAGCATTAATAGTGCTTATCTTTGGGGTAGCCAAAATAGCTTCAGACTCCTTGTATGCTCTTTGTAATATTTCAACTTTTGGAATTAACTGATTCTTTAGTTCCTTCAAGGATCTATCTGCTTCACCTATTCAAAATCATAAACTTCTAATATGTGTTGTAAGGCATCAACAAATTTACCAAAATTCAAAGCAGAATCCTGTATCGGTATGTATGCATCACTTATCCTGTCTTGTTCCTTCTCTGTATCTTCTCTCTTTTTCTTTATGTCAGAATAGAATAATGATACTTTAGATATAGTGGCCAAAATCTTGCCGCCAGTTTCTATTCTGATTTTCAAAAGATCTTTGTTCATTGTTAAAGCAACCTTGCCTTTGTCAATTTCTGAAATCAATTATTCTCCCCTTTTCTTCCTATAATCTTTTTCTACTAAAGCATGAGCTACCTCTTCAAGTGATTTTAGTTGTTCACTGGCATCAACAACTAATTATCCAAGATTAGTAATAGGGTGTTAGGAATCCCACAGATACTGAGAGGAGGGGGGGGGGGGTGAATCAATATCTAGCCGGTAATTAGAATTTCTTATCTTAAAACATGCAGAACATATTATAACAGTGTACCAGTATGGAAGAAATAATGTAATAAATATAATTAAGAACATCCACATGAAAAGCACACCATAACACAAGGATTTAACGAGGAAACCCAGTGTGGGAAAAACCTCGGTGGGATTTGTGACCCACAATATTCACTCACTGGCCAATAAGAGAATATTACTTACAATAGGGGCCTGCACATGCAGGAAGGCCAACTGCCTAGAGCTCACTGCTCAATGGAAAGTCTCACTGACTTACAATGTGGATTATACAAATCCAATATCTTGTACTGCTTTACAATAGCATCTATAATGCTTGATCCAGTACCGGTTGCTGCTCTGCTTCTTACATAAACCCTTCAACCTATATTTCGCATAATAGGTCTGCCTTAATATTTCGCATACATCACTTTCTTCACTTACTTCCTTACCTACAAAATGTCTACAATGATCTCTTCTATATATAAGAGTCATTTTACAATATGCCAAGTTGGCTTACAAAGTTTTCCAATAATAAACAAAATATAATATAACAAAATCCTGTCGGCCTTTGTGTCGGTATACTTCCTTTTTTTGTGCCGGTGTCGATGTCCTGAGTGCCGGTGTAGAGTGTGATTTTCTGATGCCAATGCACTAACTTATCGGTGTAATGCCTTGCCGGTATAATTCTTTGCCAGAGCCATAGGATTGCAAGGTTGCCATCAATGACAAAACCTTCAATCACCTACAATGTCTCATTGGAGTGTGCATATGCCAACATAGGGGTGGATAAATTATATGTATCAGTCTCCAATAGGAGACTTGACAAAATTTCAACAATAGTTTGAATGATCTCTGCTTCTCATTTCTACTCTTTCAACCTCTTCTTATGTGCTCGAGATTGCATAGCAATAGAAGTCTCCATTAATTAAGAGGCACTCAAATTATCCATAACTCTAGGACCTTTAATACTCGCGGAGTCCTCATCATCATCATCATCATCGATCAAGGTTTTCTTCTTCTCCTTTGTTTTCTTCTCTTCATCCTTTTTCTCTTCTAACTTCTTCTCTGGTTTCTCTTTCCCCATCTCTGTTTGTTCCTTTTGTGTTGTTGTAATGATCAATGGTATGTGACTTTCAACAGTATGTTCCTTTACCGGTGGTGGTTGCATGTCCACACTTTGTTTAGTAGTCGGTGCTTCCTTTGCTTTCTGTTCCTCAACCATATCCAGTTCATTATTGGTACCGGTTGTGTTAACAATATCCTCATTATCATCAACAAATAGTGCCACCCTTATCCTTGTCAGTATAGATTTCATCTAGTGCAACTATTTCTTTAGTTTCAAATTCTGGTGGAGCTCCGGTATCAGTCTGATCAAGTTTATTGTGATAAGTTTTCAATTGTTCATACATCTTCTAAATATTTTTTGCAGCTCGGTGAGTATCATCTTCTACTGCCTGAATCTTTCCTTCCAATAGTCTCAGTCTCCTTGTTCTTGTATGAAATTGTCCTCTGTGTTTAGCAAGCATTTCTAATAATTCTTCATGAGACAATTCAGAAAAGTATTGAACAAAAATTCTATCTATAATCTCTTGTTCTTGATCTATGATCAACTTCCATTTATTTTCGAGAATTAAATTCAAAGAATAAGAAATTTCCTTTTGAATTTCATGTGGTAACCAGTTATATTGACATAGGTAATTGATTACCTCTTGTACCACTTCTTGTTTCTGAAGCTCATCAAAAGAATCAGAATAATTCTTTACATCATTAAATTGCTTTATTTTTAATGTTTTCAAAGTCCTCTCAAAATGACTCATTGGCTTGAAAGATGTAATATCAATAGAAATATTTTGTTTAGGGATTTCCCTTACTGATTTAGATTTCTTACCAGTTCCCTTCAGCTTCTTCATATCTTCCTCAGACTCTGTTTCCTTGGATTCTTCTTGTAAGATAAGATGTTTTCCTCTCTTCCTAGTGATAGTTGGCTTCTTTGCATACACTTTTGTTTCTGGTTCCTTCTTGGATTGAACACTCCTTATTACTCTACTATCGGTTGATACAAAAGCTGCTTGAACATCTTTCTTCTTTTTCTCCTTCACCCTACTAGGCTATGCCTGTGCAATTATTTCTTGATATGTACCCAATCTCTTCTTCTTTGTGTCCTTAGGTGATGCTTGAAGGTTGTTGGCATAACCGATCAATAAGTCATAGTTGACTTCATAGCTCATTTGCTCCATCTCTTCTTCTCTTGGTTCTACAACCTCCATTAGGCAGAAAGCGGTGGTCACAGTGAAACAAATGTCATTTTCAAAATGTTTTGACCACTTCATATGATAACCTCATTCTCATACCCATCTTCTTGTGAAATTCATTGAAATACCTATTCATAGAAATTGGAAATGTGTTCTTGACTACCTTTATACTATTCTTAATTTGGGCTGAAATAGGTGTATCTTTTACCCATTGAATTTATCCAATACTAAGAATAAAATTCTGAAAATAGAAAAACAAACCGATTAAAAGTTTCCCAAACTTGAACTTTTTATTGTTGTCCTTCTTGATTGATTCCAGATTCAACATTAGCTGACTTGGCATTGCCTCACACAAATCATAATCTGCATCTTCCTTTATCATCTGGTATGCAAAATGTACAACAACCGATGGCACACTATTCATTCGACTAGAAAGAAATATTCTATAACCGATAACCATTGTAGCATATTTGACTACTTCATCTTCAATGTTATTGACAGACATAGCATGACCATCACAAGTGGTCTTTGTCAATTCGATAACAATATTCTACAAAATTTTCCTCAACTTGGGAACTTTACCGGTTTGGCAGAAACCAGTCACAACATGAATAGCATCCTTGGTGATAGTGTGTGACCTATCTAAATATAGGTTACCTCCATGGACGTGGTTGAGGATGATCCTAATGTTCTCTTCCTCAAATTCTTCAAGAAATTAAATTGCATTGTGAAAACCTTTCTCATAAACCCTAATGTACTCGGGTTTAATATTCCCATTCTTATTGCACAAAGATTTCAACTGGAAATAGATTGCCAATTAACCTAGATCTTCAATCTTGCAATCTATATAACTAGATAGATCTCCTTTAGCCAAAACTCCTTGGGGTACCTGTGATAATGCATTGTACGATTCTATCTTGTTCGACCCCATTGAATCAATGGCTTTAGTAGTGATAAAAAGACTCTTTGATGATGTAGATGATGACACCATTCCAAATAACTTTGATTCAAGAGAGGAGATTGGCCAAATACCTTGTTTCCTTTGCGTTGCTAGGGTTTCCAGTTGCTCTCTCACTTGCACACTAGATTTGCTTTTCTTTGCTTCAAATCCCATCCAACTTTTCAATCCGTTGTACAAAATTTGTTCACAATCTGCTGGAAATGCTCTATTTCGCTCTGCAAGTGCTCACAAAATGCTCTCCGAATGCAATATGGTAAAAATGACTTAGCAAAACTTTTTTTTATTAACTTTACCCGCTGCATTTATTGCAGTACCTATAGGTTGAAAAAACATAATTACCACTTGACATATATGCCTTTACTGGTAGGTATATCAACCGATATAGCAATATCAAAATTCTTATATTCCAACTCAAAATGCAAAATTTACTTACCATAATTTCTTCAAGGGGTCCAAAAATGGATTTACCAATATGCTCCCCCTAAGCTTGTTGAGAAGCTCAATTTTCCGGTGTGGGATTCTCCACACTAGGTGAAGTATTAGATGTTGGCATTTTTTATGATTATGCTGTGATTGTCATTGATGGACACACACTTGCTATGAGATCACCTCTTGAATGTATGAATTATGCTCAAGCGGTATTTGTTCCAAACTGGTATTATGTTGTAGTCTTTAGACTATCAATGTTTTGCAGAAAGTGTTTACCAATCTCAAGTGGCATGAAGACCTCAAGCGGTTCAAGGATCTCAAGCGGAACGGAGCAAAGGAACTAGAAGCGACGGTTATCTTTTTCCTAGTCTTCATTTTTGTAAAACTGGTAATCTGTTTAATAGTTAAACCGGTATTACTCTGAGTTACCAACCAGTAATCGGTAAAGTTGTATAAACCGATAAAACTCTGTGATGAGTTACTAACCGGTATATTTTTGTGATGAATTACCATCCACCGACACTTTGAGGGTGATTTTGTGTCGTGTTATCAAATGTGTCTAGATACAATGAACCTCGGAACTTGCAATGTAATCCTATTGGACCGACATGAAATCA